>NC_140589.1:1762136292-1767539044 GCF_964204655.1 Triturus cristatus | reverse complement strand
TCCTGGCGTTGCGTGAGTTTGTTTGATCTGCATCCTTTGGTAGAAGCAGAACTCTACGACGGCACGAAGACTACCATTTCGGTGGCTGCCAAGTGAAGGCAGATCATTAAATAAGACAACCTATGAATTAAAGAACAGTATGCCCTAGCAAACATGCAATTCTGTTTCCTTCTGATGCAGCATGCTTTAGACCCGCACCTCCCCCTGACACCCAGAATACAGCCCCCTTGAAACAAAGGTTCTAATGGGGCAGGTGGGGAATGGAGCGATAACCCAGATCTATCGCTCCTTGATTTTTCATGCCCCGGATGGCCTTGATTCCCTTCCACATTGGTGGGTTAGATGGGTAGGTGATCTGGACGACGATGACTAGAGAGAGGCATGCATAGGGAGCTGGCAATATCCGCTGCCTGCGTTTGATACAAGCTTACTACTTCCACACAACCTATCTATCCCCATCATGTATAGCGCGGATGTTTCCTGGGGCTCGTCCTCTCTGTGTGCGTTGTAGACTGCCAGCTGCCGATCTCTTACATATCGCATGCAGCTGCCCTGGTTTGAGTCTCTTCTGGGACGGGGTGGAACAGGAGCTTGCAGAGGTCCTGAGACGTCCAATCAAATTAACTCCCAAGATAGCTTTGTTGGGTCTGGTGGAGGAGCTGGTAAGCCCCTATGCTGAGCGACTCTTCATAGGTGGGGCCTGCTTAGTGGCTAAGTGAAATATAGCCAGTTTGTGGAAGCAGTGTGCGCCTCCCTCATTATCCACCTGGCACACTGGAGTCGATTGGTGTACTCAGCAGGAGAAGCCTATATATGAAGCCTGTGGATGTCCCTAAAAAACATGAGAAACTGTGGGGGAAATGGTGGGCTCATCACGGACTATCTTTGTGAGTGGATTGGCTCCAACGTGGGCAGATATCTATGTGGACTGCAGATCTGAACAGCAATATTTTCTCTCTTTCTTCCTTCTTAATATTTGTAATGTAAGGATGATGCTCGCTGTCTATAAACGAAATAAAGTTGGTTATAAATAAAACATAAGATGAGCTGTATCATTCATAAAGTCTTGCACTTGTCTAATCTTTGCCTCAACAAAAGCAAACATTTCTGGCAGCAACAACCTTTACACATTGTGGATTCCCATGTCATTGAACTTTTGGCTTTGAAAAAGAAGTGCCTCATGTCCCATTCCTTTTCAGGGAGTGCAGGCAGAATTTGGAACTCACTTTCCCTGGCCCCACGCACCATCACTGCCCAGACACTGCGCAAAAAACCATCTTGAGCTCCTTCTTTTCCGAAGACTTTACAGGCCTAGTCTCAACTAACCTCTGGTTTTCCAACTCCCTCCTGATCTCCTGCCTCTTCCTCATGGTGATCTCCCAGGTTCATCCTGTGACATTTTCTTCTAATCTCTGCCCTGAATGCTGTGAATTAGCTCTCATAGAGGTATTATGCCTGACTCTTAAATCAGACAGCTAAGGACAAGGAAAAGGGAAAAGTTGAATGAATTGTACTGCAGCTGTGTTGGTCCTGGACGTCCCTCCTACACGGGGCCACTGCACTTCAGTCCCTGCTTCCCACCTGGCCACGTAACACGCCTCTGACCCACAAATTATAATATCTGTCAAAACTGGGAATACTTACATACCGGCTAGATGCTGGCATGAAGCGCTTTATACAAAATTAACTTCATGGAGCTTCTGTGAAACTCGGCTAGGTTGAGGTTATGCATTTTTCAGGGGTGGAATCTTCTTGAAAAGATGTGACAGACCCTAGTGGGGATTCAAGTTGTTGGTTGGGGAGACAGTAGTTAGTTATTCTGATCATATCAAACTGTCTATTTTGGTGCTCTACCAAACTGGACATTGAAACTAATGACCTTGGCTTTTGTGATGTGATGATGAGTAAAAGATGATGGTTGTTTCAGTTTTACCTTTCTTGAGTTCAGATTGAACTCTTCTGTAGTTCAGAGCTACTTAGAGTGATTCTAATATGCTGCATTAATGGCCATGTTTTATGTGGAATGAGGTGTGGGAAGTGGTATTGCTGATTTTTGCGACTGGGTGAACTGCCAGTGTTATGGTTTAGAGTTGGGGTTTTGCTGCTCTGTATTCTTTTAATGAATATTGTTTTTTTTGGTTTGGAGCAGGGCCTCTGATTTCCTGCATGTACACCATTACATGCATTTATTGCATGCCACCTTTTGTGCATGCATTAAACACCTTTAAGAGGTGCACAGCAAACGAAAATGCTTCAAAAGTGAATTAGGAGACACTGTACAGGATTTGGGACTCTGAAAAAAAGAAAACATTTTAAAGCAGCACAAAAAAAATCACATTGTTATAGATTTCATTATTTTATTTTACTTTTTGCAGATTTATATAGCGCAAACTCGACCCGAAGGTATTGGAGCGCTTTACATGAGCACCGGTTACATTACGCAAGGACACATTCATTTTTAGGTCTCGCCTACGCAGCGCCCATGCGCTACACAGGAGGACCTTAAGCCGTTGCTCTGCTCATTTTGAAGCACACACTCGTGCTTGTGGCGGCATCCACCTTGCGGGAGCGCGCAGGGGCACGCCACAAGCACGAATGCAGTGCTTGAAAATGAGCAGACTGCACGCACACGCACCACAGCTGGGCTTGTTTTAAACAGCGGCGCGCGCAGGGGCTATTTGTTTTTCAAAATACTTGTTTGTCGTTTTGAGTGCTCCAGAGGAAGCGAACATGACCTAGTGCCCCCAGGGCACAAGCAGGGGCTCACATGAGTGCTTTCAGGCGGCTGTGCCCCTTCCTTTCTGTTTGTTTATTAGCACGTCTGCTTGCTCCTCATTGTCGTCCTTTCCTCGGGTGTGTGTTAAACTTTTTTTTACCCCTACCAACAACACGGGTGCCATGCTTAATATTTTAGCAGGCACCCGCTTCACTTCCACACCTACCTCCCTGGCTCCTTCACTTCAGACTTTGTGAGATGGGACCCATTGTTCCTAACAGCAGTGTTGCGAGGCGGGGTTCTCCGGAAAGCCAGGTTAAACACCAGCAAACAGGACCCCCACAATGCAGATCAAATGTTAGTTAAACCAGGCCAAGGAGCATATATATTGTGTACCACATCACAAACATTATTAAATGACAGCCCTTTGCAACTAAACACCCTGCTTTAAATAACTGCAAAGTGAGCCGAGCATGGAGTCGGCGTCCATTATCGTGATTATTTCCACTCTGCTTCCTACTTTGTACCCTTTCTGGGAAGCCCACAAACATAATGTACAAGGAGCAAACTCTCAGACAAGGCAGTCCCAGAAAATCAGATGGGTATTAATTGCACACACCTCTTCAGACGGCTATTCCTTGGCAGCCTCTGTCCGCGTTAGAACTGCGCTTCTCACACTTCGTGCTCAATGGTCGCGCCTCTCCATTCACGTGGCATCTGTTCAGGGATGTAACACAGGCCCCCACAGCCCCCGCGCTCCAGGGACCCCCTCACTCAGCAACAGAGCCAGCAAGCAGCAATCCTCTACATCATGATGGTGCGCACCCTGATTTCTTAATAAATTAAATGTGCGCACGCCCGGGCCCGACCGGACTTCAGAGGCTCTTCTTCATTAATGAAATGGTGGGTGCACGGCGCGCAGTTGTCTCTGCGTCTGCGTGGACTTAAGGGTGGGGCTGGTCCATTGTCATGTGCAATTAAAAGTGTGCATGACTTGAGGTGAGGCATCCCATGACCCAGCCACGCCGTCACTGGCCATAATTTAAATTATTACTAGCCCCAAGCCCCTGCCTGGCTAGCACTAGCCTTGCCCTGTTTTTTGCTGCCTGCTCGCGCTTGCCTCTGAAGCTGCAGGAGGCAGGCCAGGCCACAGCTCACAGCCGAGTCTGTCCAAGGTATGAGACGGCAACGACGTACTATGACAAACTGGCGATGAAACCGGAGTGAAAGCTTGCAGACATCCATTCTGAGAGATTTTTCATTGCTCTTCCTTTTCAAGTGTTGATACCAAAGGGAACGTGGCTCCACGCGGATGATACACTGTTATCAGATAGCACTGGCTTATAAAACATTGTGCTAGGTTTGCAGAATTTTAATATGCGATGCAGAGCTAATTTAGAGCTGCACTTTGACTTGTGGGGCCGTTTAAGAAGTATGTGATGTCGGTTAAAGCAATTCCCAAAACTTCACCGGGCTTGTACAGTTAAGCTAAGAACACACTTTCCTTGGTGCCCTGCAGTATTGACACGCAAGATTGGACTTTGTTGTGCTCGAAGAATAGATAATTTATATTTATTAGTCTGGTTCTGTCCCACGGTATTTGCAGTACCAGAGTATGTCAGGGAGTTTGAGCTCTAGGTCTGAGGATATATGTTAGGCTGCCACCTTTCCAGTACTTTTGCAAAGAAAGGTAAGCCAGACAATGGCCCGAAGTTGAACTTGGTTTCACGACGAGTCTTAAAGTGTCTTTTGTACTTGTGACATTACTGTTACATGTATGAGTTGCAGGCAGACTTCCCTGTAGATAGCAAGATATTAGATAATCTCTTAAGGCTGGTGGCCACTCCAGTAAGGCCACTATTGAGACACTTTCTGTTTCATGTCTTGTGGGAAGGTGCACTTTAATTTGATGACCATATTATTACCCTATGTTTGGAGTGGGGTAAATGCAGTGAGAAGCACTTATTATGGCCGGCTCTCAAGCCAGAGAAGCAACAATAGTTTTTCCGGCTGTGGATCTTGTCAGGTTGTTTACACACAGCTGTTGCAGACTTCAGTGGAAAAAAGGCCCTTTTGCCCTGTGCTATTAAATGGCTACAATTTTCTTGTAAATCTTTAATAATTAATTTTTAACTTTGACAAATGCTCCTTTTTAATTAGAAGTGTCCATTTTTGCCTGTTGCATGTTGGCTTGTTGCTTCGCCAGTAAACCTACAACAGTCTTTGCTCAGCCATTTGTTGAAGTCTGGACCGGGCTTTTTTAACACCCTTGCCCTTTGATTTCATTAGGTAGCCGTCATTAGTTAACTAGGGTGTGAAGAATTGTTCTCTGCCTCTAGCTTTCTCTCTATACCTATTTTGAATATAATAAATTAGTTGATGAAAGGAGTTTCGATATGGTTGTTGCGTCAGCGAGGACAAATAAGCAGCTGATTAGGGCTGGAGCAGGGCATGGGTTTTGGAAGTGTTTTGATGGTGGATTATGCATTGAGATGAGTGCACAAAAAGGATTTTTCAGGAAGAAGAGCAGAAGTGATATCTTGCTTATCAGTGGAGTCTTCAGTGATTATGGGAGAACTTTTAGCGGGGGCAGAGTAATGAGTGTGGTTTTGGGTCTGGAGGGACAATCCAGGAATTGGGAAGCCAGTAAGTAGGTGGGAGGCAAACAGGCTCAATATGACTAGGTAAAAGAACATAGACAAGAAGAAACTTGGCTGTTTACCTTAGATAACAGATTTGGAGATATTGGCTTGGGAATCACCATGGGTATGCAATTTTTCATTATGGCGATTTCCCTTAACTCCATTGTACTGAACTATTGATCAAATGCAGCCAGATTGTGGCCATGCATTTGCATTGTATTTTTAAAGCACTTGTTTATTAGCATTTTAGCAAACATTTCAGACCCCCTGGATATGGTGAAGGTTCATAACAATTGAACACCATCAGGTAAATGACATACAACACATCAGAGAACCTAAATCCTTTCCAATCGTCCTTCTACCATCTTGCTTACAATGTTGTCTACAACGCTTGGCCACATGCTGAATAAATGTGTGCATTTATCTTGGAGATTTATGCTACAAGCACACATGCCAACATTTTAGTAGTCGAAAGTGGGAGATTTAAAAAAAAAAATAATGGGGAGAATACTTTTCCCCTTATTGACCTCTATTAAGGGAAAGTCAATTTTAGGTGGCAGACTGCCAAAATAAAGCAATTTTTTGCTTTAAAGATCGCGAGTCTCTGCCTGAATCGGATCTATTGGCATGTGTGTACAAGTGTAATTCAAACACGCTGATCATTGATTTGTATTCTGTATTTTAATTAAAAGGCCAACTCTCAGTAAAAAATAAATAAAAAACTTTTGGTTCTTGGCAGGGTGCATCATTTAAATATTTTCGATTCCTCATGAAGCCTTTTATTTATACAAACAATGCAGCATACCTTTATTAGATAAGCATCTCTTGCAAAAGATACCCAATCTACATGTAGCTTTCAAATATTTTCTGACAGCAAAAGCACATTTTCTATTTCTTGGTTGTTTTTATATCTAATTAAATAAAATGATAATACTTCGTGGAATCTCTTAATAAAATATCCTCTCTTCCATTTTTTTTAAGCACATAGCAGCTATTGAGGGAGTGTTATGGCGCAAGATCCATATTATATTTCACCTATTACACCTACCAGCAGTTTGAAATACTGGGTTACCAGCCTTTCCATCAATCACATTTTCAATTAGCTCAGTTTCATTCATTTGTCTATTGAAATCACCTCCTGTAATAATGAAAGAGTTGGGCAGAATTCATCTTATGTTTCCAACCTCTCTCAGTTGTGGACAATTCATCTATAGAGAAGTAAACACTTACAATCACTTTTGAGTCAACAATATTAGTATATTATTAGCGAAAGTGTTATAACAGCACACACACATATATTAATGTAAGTTTAATCAAAGCTGCAGTGCACCCTTTTTTCTCCTAAGAAGCTGCACTATGAAAAGTGAGATAGCAATTCATGTTTGGAGATGTGAGGGACCAAGTCTCTTGCGCTTATATAAAAAAGCAATCAATACATTTTTCATATTTGACAACCTAATTTATCCATTGATTAGCCCCAAATATGTTCTATGAGACAATTGTGAAATTGATATTCTCTCTGATATTTCACGCTTTGTTCCTTTCTTCATGTTTGTACCTTCTTCCAGTTTTCCTGAAGCTATCTGTCATGTTTGTTTGGAATGGGATAATGCTGGTTGCTTACAGTTCTGTCACTTAAGTGACTTAAATGTTATCATTTATGGTTATAGTTCTTTGTGCATTTTATTAATTTCCTTTCACTCAACTGACGAGCAGTCCTATATATTTGCTCCTCTGGCAAGGCAAAAAGGGCTTACAGCTGCACCGGGGCTGTACCTCCATCTTTCCAGTGTTATCGTTAGCAAGTTTGAAGGCTATTAGCATGACTGCATAACACAATTCTCCCTCCATGTCAGTTGCCATTTTTCACATTATCAGAGAGTAGGAGGCTACCTGTGTATTGTGTTATTGGCATTAAACACACACCTAATTGCTTTAATATCTGTTCTTGAAATACCATCCATCTTTGGAATGGTTGCAAAGATTTTTTGCAGTGTGCTCCTATTTAATGGCTTAAGTTCGGGCTGTGAGTAAGATGCAGTTATTTGCATTGACCCCACAAAACATTTTTTCCTTTAGCACCTTATTGTTATGGTTAAATCCAGCCTTTGATTCAACATAAATGTCGTTCCTGGCGACCACAGCCTTAAGGTTTCCTTTACTACAGACTCTAACCCCTCTTGGCCTCATTATGATCGTTTGGCGTTCCAATCTTAGCCATTAAAATCAGGCTTTTCTTTCTATTTTGTTTTAGGTGTCTTCAATTTAATTAAGATATAGTTGACGTCTTTTTACCTTATGCGTTGTCTCGCATTTAATTTGAGTGTTTCAGACTTTGGAACATGCACAATAGATTGTACTTGATAATCAGCTTCATTGCTTCCATTTACTAGGGACCCTGGCAGTTTTGGTTTATCCTTTATCTGCTTATGCTTTTTGTATTCTTCATTAGTTGGCTATCATATTCACTGTTTGTCATACCAAGCAGTCCAATCAGCCAATAGGGGATCCATGACACATAGTCTTTGTGGGTCAGTGGCGTAACAAAGGCCCCCGCAGCCCTTGTGGTGGGAGGGGCCCTCTCTGGCACTGGCAGGCCCCTGGCCTGAGAGCCTCAGACTGCATCCGGAGTGTGGGGGCCCCCTGCATGTACTCTTACAGGGGGGCCCCTTCAGGTTTCGTTACGCCACTGCATCGGTTAATTATGTTTCTATTAACTGTGAGGATGCGCTTTCTGACCTGTGCCAACCGGCTGGTGGCCTTCTTTCTGCACCGAACCACCAGTTTCCTACCTGGAAAAGCCAGCTTCATTTCGACTGATGAAATGAATCTCCCTCCGTCCGTAACACATACAGGTGCTGTGCAGGAGACGAGGCACAGGTGTGCACCCTGACGCTGTGTGCACTTTTACAGGCAGTGAGCACAGCCGCGCTCCCACGGTAAAGGTAGTTGGCATTGGGGGTAATTAGGGGTGCTGGGCAGGGGGTAAAAGTACAAAAGGTGATTTAGTGCTGGCTCCTGACCTTTTCCATTGGGATGGTAACCCAGCATTTCCTGCAGCAGAGGATTGTGGGACAGGAGACCACTCAGAACAGGGAAACAAACTCTATTGATCTGTGTTTCAATCACATCACTTCGTTCTACCACGTCTCGCTCATTATAGGACAAGCCTTTAAGCACAGCCCTTTCTAGAACAGCACAGAACCATCCTGTAGAGCAGTGCTTCAGCCTGGCTCTACATCCACAGCTGACCCCAGAGAGCCCTTTGAAGATAGCCCTGCCCCTTCTATCTCTGCATGCACTTTCAGCAGGCCGCATTGCTTGAGTCGAGCTCTACCTTTAATGCACAAACCTGCCGCTTACATAGCACATGCCCTGGTAGACAGACACTGCTGCTTCTAGCCGAACAAAGAACCTTCTTGTAGGACAGTGCTTCATCCTGGCTCTACCACCACTGCACAGCACCTCTGCTGACGCAGCAGCCCCTTTTGTCAGATAGTATTGCCCCTTCTAGCTCTGCATGCACCCCCTTGCAGGTCACAGTGCTTCGGCCAAGCTCTTCCCTTACTGCACAGGGCTATTGCCCTGCACTGCATGGGCACTGGTTGACAGACACTGTTGCTTCAGCCCAGCAGAGAACCCCTCTGCAGACCAGTGCTCCAGCCCAGCTTTAGCTCCTCTGCACAGGGAGGTAACGCAGGTCCATGCAGCTCCTGCAGTCCCAGGTCCCTCCAGCCTTTAAGGGGCCCCATAAAGCCCAATTCCAATTCTTATCTGGAGATATAAGAGGCATGTGGTACTCTTTGCATTTTGGCAGGAGGGGCCATCATTTTGTGTTACTCCACTGCCTCTGCATAGGACAGCTGCTCACACAGTCTGGGTCCTGGCAACCAGGCTTGCCTCCCCTTCCAGCTCTGCATATCACTGTGATTCAGCCGAGTTCTTCCCTTTCTGCACAGGGCTGTTGCTTACACTGTATGGACAGACAGCACTCTTGCTTCCAGCCCTGCAAGAACCCCCCTGTATGCCAGTACTCCGACCCGGCTTAATCTCCTCTGCACTGGGCTGCCACTCACATTTCCGGGTCCTAGCAGTCAGGCCTGCTCTTTCCAGCTCTGCCCAGAACTCTCCTTCAGGCACAGTGCTTCAGTCAGGCAATGCCTCCACTGCACACGGGCGATGCCTGTTCAATTCAATTCAATTCAAAAGCTTTATTCGGTTAGTAAAATACAACCATATAAGCAAGACAGAGAATAAAAACATTAAAATAAAATTACGTAGCGGGGAAGAATGCCTTCTACAAAATACACACTATATTTATATACAAATTTGGCCATTTTCCGTGCAAAACAGATATGCCTTTAGAATTAAAGTGCAAATTTCGCATAAAGTGACAAGTGTACAGTGGCTGTGCAAAAAGGCAAAAGAGATAATATTAAAGTGCAGTATGCATCCAAAGACAGCTCAGGATTAGAATACATAAAAAAAAAATTACTGACAGTACATGATAAATGTGCAAAATACGCAGAGCAATGGGAGCTACACAGGACAGGTTATAGACTTCCTTATAGTTACGCACTTTAACACATAAGATGCAGTTGGAAAACAGATATCAGGGCTTTCCAAGGTTGTTAGTAGCTTCATTGCTGATTTGGTGGACCGAACATTATATTTTAAAAAGATAGGTTTAAGATAAAACTTCCTTAAATGACTATAAAATGTACAAAACAATAAAAAATGACAACAGCTTTGCTTCGAAACATTATCACAAGGGCACATAATATGAGATCTAATTTTCATATGTGGGAATGAAACTAAATGGTGGACAATCCCCAACCTTAGACGAGTTAAAACAAATCGGTGAGAGTTACGTGTGACTATGGGAAGATAAGCCTGAAAACCTTTCCTCAAGTTTAAATCATTGTAAAATACTGTAGTTGTTAAATTTCTAGACTGCCTCTCTCTGGCCGCATTCTTGTATGAAAGAAACTTCGATTTTAAGTCTTTCTTAGGTATCAACGCAGAGGCTTCTGGGTTCAGACGGATGTTACAATCATATAGAAGGTTAAACCAATAATAAATATAGCTCAGCCAGGGTATACATGATGAATTGTCAAGCCTCAAACAATCTTTAATAATTGATTGTGTAAATATTGTTTCGGTTTTAGACCAGATGGAGCGCCAAAGTAATAATGGGCGTAAAGCAGCCAAGTCCGCAACATGGTCTATACCAACTTCCTTGTGGATTAACAGGGTAGATGCTGAGGGGGGGACACATAGTAATTTTTTTAAGAACTTGTTTTCATCATTCTGTAGTGCATTCACACAATGGTGACCCCACACACCCGCCCCGTACAATGCCGAAGAAAGGCACCTGGCGTTGTAAATGGCCATCATTTCTTTTATCCTCCTTTGACCCAGTTTAGCGGCAAATCTAAAAATGCTGTTGGTATTTCTACTCATCTTCATTCTAACATTCTCATCCTCGTGTATCCATTTCCCATCTCCAGAAAATGTTATACCTAGGTAGCAAAACCATTTGACCGTTTGAATCTTGGCTTTATCAATATAAAAGGTAGTGGTGGTTGATTTAAATTTCCTACCACAAGCCATTGCAAAAGTCTTGGTTTTTTTAATTACCAATTTTCTATCTTTGATGAATAACACAAATCTATCTATGAGGCGTTGTAGTCCAACCTGTGTTCTCGATAAAAGTACGGCGTCATCAGCGTACAATAAAATTGGAGTAGCACTCCCATCTATGATAGGGACATTCGAGGGTAGCTTACATAAAATTGAATCAATTTGATTAATAAATAATGAGAATAAAAACGGCGCTAATATGCAACCCTGTCGGATACATCTAGCAACTTTAAAGACTGGTGTGCACTCCCCCTAAGGTCCATAACGAACCTTACACGATAATCGTGAGTAGAGCCGTGCCAAAAAATAAACGCACTCCTTTAGGGCATCAAGTTCTAACAGGATATCCCCCAAAATTTCATGATCCACAAGATCGAAGGCGCTACTCCGGTCTGCGAAACAGAGGAACAGATTCCCTTCCTTGGCAACAGTATATTTGTTGACAAGGAGGTCAAGTTTAACACACTGCTCCAAAGTACCCAGACCTTTCCTAAAACCATATTGCGCCTTTGATAAAATTAAATTATCTATGGCCCAGGATTCAAGTCTTTTTAACATTATTCTACTCATGATTTTAATAGAGGATTCCAGTAAAGAAATGGGGCGGTAATTACTTGCCTCAGACTTGGAGCCTTTTTTAAAAAGAGGAATAATTAAAGACTGGCCCCAAGAGATAGGTAACTGACCCTCCGCAGTTGCATTAAAAAATCTGGTTAAAAGAGGGGCCCACAAATGTGGTTCGGATTTATAAAGATCCAACGGGACCCCATCTGGACCGGGGGCTTTACCTCCTTTACTGTTGCTTAATCCCTCATAAACCTCATCAAGGCTTATGTCCAACGGTAGCCTTGGCCAAGAATGATCCTTATCCAATGAAGAATCTAAAACAATCCCACTAGGCTTAAAAATATTTTAAAAATGTTCCATCCACGAATTGCAATCTACATGTGATGATAATTCTGGCACTCTGTCATTTTTTAAAAAGGAGCTATTTATAGTCTCCCAATAAAGTTTGCTATTTTTTGTGTCTGCAGCTAGGTTGAGGTTGTCCCAAGCCTCTTCTTGAAGGTCTCTTTTCCTCTTAGCAAGGGATAGTTTATAATTAACTCGACCGCTTTTAATATTAGTGGGGTTACGTGGTTTGGTACTCAGAGCTTGTTTTAGGTCATGCAAAGCGCGAGTACAACTTTTATCAAACCATCCTATACTAATTTCTTTTCTCCCCTTGTGTTTCTTGGTGAGTAAACTATCTATCGTTTCATTGATCGTAAGTACATTATTTAGTATATTATACGAATTGACTTCCTCGCCAAGACAGTAATCTATTTCCTTGCTGCATTTTCCCAACACCTCCTCAAGTAATTTATGTGGGACAATCCTCGACCACCTAATCCTCATTCCATTTGGTCTTATAGCTTCAACAGAATTAATACAATTGCTATCATTTTTTAGTTTGTTACCCCAACAGTGCAGCGATATGGAAATGCTATTGTGATCGCTTAATGCTTGCTCATTAACCCATAGATCAGAGTAAACAGTATTGTTAGAAAGCAGAATATGATCAATGTGAGTGTTAGCATCTCTTCCTGTAAAAGTTGGACAATTGATATTTTCTCTGTTTTTCATGCAACTTAACATATCCAAATCGTGCTTTGCTATCATATTATTTAATGCCATGCCGTAGGCACAATGTGGAAAGTGTAAGTAATCAACTTCCTGATTATTTTCACTCTCCCTTCTTAACCCACACAAGTCACTCATAGCAAAAAGGCATGGGCTTATGTTGAAATCGCCCACCCATAAAATAACCGACTGATTGCCTGAAAGCTCCAATGCCCTCTCTAATTCCTTATCCAACGGGGTCAAGATTTTACCTCTATCTGCAGTGAAGATGTTGTTATAAAAGTTAATCAAAACTAAATTTTTACCTTTGTCAAACTCAAGACGTAACACCTGAGAGTGAACATCCACTGAGATGCAACTTCTAATTTTGCAAGAGTTGAGTTTAGTAGATATCAACAGCAGAAGCCCTCCCTTTGCCCTGCCAATAGTTGAGTTGACTGCATTCAAGGAGTAGGAGGTATAACCCTCGATTAAAAATAGGCTCCTCACGCCAGGTTTCTTGAAGGCATATTATGTCATAGCCTATATTAATAAAATTTTTCCAAAAGGGAGAGTCCAATTTCCTATTTAAGCCTGCTATATTCCAGGTGACTACACTGAGGCCTGAGACCAAATCAGAATTGGCAATTGAACAGCCATTTATTACATCTTCAAAGGTTACTAAATTGGGAGAAGTATCTTCCATATTTCCCTTATTTATAGTACAAGTGGGTTTAAGACCATCGATTGCACTACCAGCTTCTACTATATTTGGTTCAAGAGTAGTAGGTGATTGTACGGCTACTACTGTATTAAATATATAGCGGGTATCCTGATTATCACAACTCATCTCTCCCTTCCCTTCATTGGGTACTTCATTTATTATAGGGCTAAAAGGGTAACTATCATGAACAGAGCCTTTTGAAAAAATGTGTCAATCATTGTCCTCCAGGGATTCGAGGACATTAAATCTATTATGTTTAGGGATAAGAAAATTATAGCATGGTCTCACCATATTTGCAAGATTGGTATTGATTGGGTAGCTAGGTTCCAGTAAATGCCTATAAAAATAGCCTAATGGTAATAAAGTGGTGTTACATTCCCATGCAGAAGGTAACGGTGCGTTTTTAAGGGTGTTTTTAGCCCAGGAGCAGGTTTTAAAGTTTATTACGACACAATCCCCCTCGAAATTTTTTCTAAGGGGACCTACCCAGCCTACTCTTTGCACTAATATAATCTGACTGGCCCCTTCCATAGGGAAGTTACAATTATTAGCCAACCAGTGGAGGGTTTTATTCTTCAGTGTATCATGGTTCTCTGCTTGCCCATTTCTTAGCTTAGGGATGTTCGCAAGCACTGCTACATACGGACTACATTCCGGGGGCAAGTTGATGCAGGGTGGCGGCTTTCTAATATTTGTTAATGTCGTATAGACTTCCTTCTCCCTACATGCTTGTTCCGTAGGTACAATTTTTTCATTAGGTTGTCCTCTCTGATTAACACTTTCTGTTACATTCCCTTCCACTGGTAATTGAGGGCTTGTATGTGGGCCCCCCCGGGGCTGACGTGTGGGGGTCTTACCTTTGGACATATTAGGAACACCTATATTCCTTTCAACAGTACCCATTGATTTAATAGGTGCTTCTACACCTATTTCCTGTAAATCACGCATCCCAACTTTATCAATAGCTCCTCTTAATTTATCGACCTCCGTGGCCAAATTGTCCACTTTTTCATATAATGGCCTAATAAGCTCAGTTAGTTTGTCAAAGATTGCTTCTGGGTTAAAAGTTTCCATAGGGCTTGGTTTAGCCCTTGTGCGTGTAATAACCTTATTCTCAGTTATTGGTATTTTTTCCCCCTTTTCTTGGACTCGATACCCAGCCCCGTAGTTTTTTTCCGTGCCCCTTTTGTGTTTTCTAATGGGGATATTAGTGAAACAGGACTGACTTCTGTAGCGAACAGTCTAGGGGAATTAGAAATTTTCGAGAGAATGCTGTCATTAACATCATCTCCTTCGGTGATAGTCAAGGCTATGGGTGCTTCATTATTACTTGGATTGCTTTGGTTACCTAGGTTAATTGGAGGTAGTGCGCTTGAACCCATGGACAATCTTTTTTCTGTGCGGTCTATTTCTTGGGTAAGAGCACTAACTGCTTTTACCAGGTAAGTGTCAATAGTATTACATGCTAGATCAGCTGGTGCTTTAGCTCCGCGTCTAACCATGACCGAGGGTATTGTGAACGTTCCTCCTTTACCCTGATTAGCACGAATACCACAGCAAGTTCATATATAATCAGCAATACGTAAGAATCAAAGTTAACAATGAGTGGCACGATAATGTAATTTTCAAGTATACATTCTCTGTCCAAACCAAGAGGGGTGGCCCGGCCCGACCTCCTTCGACCTCCGACGGCCTCAGACGGCCCGCCCTTTGCCCGGGCTTCGCCCGGCGCGACCCGCACGCGGTCCCGCGACGCGGGCCCTTACGGTCTTTTGAATCGCCTCTGGGCGCGGGAACAGCGTCACGTCAGGCAGGGCAGGCTGGGGGATGTAGTCTCCCTCCTCTCTGCGGCCGCTGGATGTCAGGTTGCGACGGCGTGGGGGAAGACTGTGAAGGCTGCGACACGCTGGACAGGTTTGTGTCCTCCGTTGTTTCCCCAATTAGATAGACAAGCACCCGCTCCACCGGCCCTTACGGTCTTTTGAATCGCCTCTGGGCGCGGGAACAGCGTCACGTCAGGCAGGGCAGGCTGGGGGATGTAATCTCCCTCCTCTCTGCGGCCGCTGGATGTCAGGTTGCGGCGGCGGGAGGGAAGACTGTGAAGGCTGCCACACGCTGGGCACGTTTGTGTCCTTCTCCGTTGTTTCCCCAATTAGATAGACAAGCACCCGCTCCACCGGCCCTTACGGTCTTTTGAATCGCCTCTGGGCGCGGGAACAGCGTCACGTCAGGCAGGGCAGGCTGGGGGATGTAGTCTCCCTCCTCTCTGCGGCCGCTGGTTTTCAGGTTGCGGCGGCGGGAGGGAAGACTGTGAAGGCTGCGACACGCTGGGCAGGTTTGTGTCCTTCTCCGTTGTTTCCCCAATTAGATAGACAAGCACCCGCTCCACCGGCCCTTACGGTCTTTTGAATCGCCTCTGGGCGCGGTAACAGCGTCACGTCAGGCAGGGCAGGCTGGGGGATGTAGTCTCCCTCCTCTCTGCGGCCGCTGGATGTCAGGTTGCGGCGGCGGGAGGGAAGACTGTGAAGGCTGCAAAACGCTGGGCAGGTTTGTGTCCTTCTCCGTTGTTTCCCCACTTAGATAGACAAGCACCCGCTCCACCGGCCCTTACGGTCTTTTGAATTGCCTCTGGGCACGGGAACAGCGTCACGTCAGGCAGGGCAGGCTGGGGGATGTAGTCTCCCTCCTCTCTGCGGCCGCTGGATGTCAGGTTGCGGCGGCGGGAGGGAAGACTGTGAAGGCTGCGACACGCTGGGCAGGTTTGTGTCCTTCTCCGTTGTTTCCCCAATTAGATAGACAAGCATCCGCTCCACCGGCCCTTACGGTCTTTTGAATCGCCTCTGGGCGCGGGAACAGCATCACGTCAGGCAGGGCAGGCTGAGGGATGTAGTCTCCCTCCTCTCTGCGGCCGCTGGATGTCAGGTTGCGGCGGCGGGAGGGAAGACTGTGAAGGATGCGACACGCTGGGCAGGTTTGTGTCCTTCTCCGTTGTTTCCCCAATTAGATAGACAAGCACCCGCTCCACCGGCCCTTACGGTCTTTTGAATCGCCTCTGGGCGCGGGAACAGCGTCACGTCAGGCAGGGCAGGCTGGGGGATGTAGTCTCCCTCCTCTCTGCGGCCGCTGGATGTCAGGTTGCGGCGGCGGGAGGGAAGACTGTGAAGGCTGCGACACGCTGGGCAGGTTTGTGTCCTTCTCCGTTGTTTCCCCAATTAGATAGACAAGCACCCGCTCCACCGGCCCTTACGGTCTTTTGAATCGCCTCTGGGCGCGGGAACAGCGTCACGTCAGGCAGGGCAGGCTGGGGCATGTAGTCTCCCTCCTCTCTGCGGCCGCTGGATGTCAGGTTGCGACGGCGGGAGGGAAGACTGTGAAGGCTGCGACACGCTGGGCAGGTTTGTGTCCTTCTCCGTTGTTTCCCCAATTAGATAGACAAGCGTGATTCAGCCGAGTTCTTCCCTTACTGCACAGGGCTGTTGCTTACACTGTATGGACAGACAGCACTCTTGCTTCCAGCCCTGCAAGAACCCCCCTGTATGCCAGTACTCCGGCCCGGCTCAATCTCCTCTGCACTGGGCTGCCGCTCACATTTCCGGGTCCTAGCAGTCAGGCCTGCTCTTTCCAGCTCTGCCCAGAACTCTCCTTCAGGCACAGTGCTTCAGTCAGGCAATGCCTCAAATGCACACGGGCGATGCCTCTTCACTTTACAGGAGCCATCAGCACTGCCGTGCTTGCCATGCTTCCCATGCATAGGGGTTCTGAAAGATGCCGGTTTAGTCAAACTGTGCATCTGTCTGACATGGACTTCATTCGTGTTCAAACATGCTGCTACTACAGGTGATAGGTTAGGACTGTGAGCTGTGTTTTATTTATTTTTATTTTAATATTTCGTTTTACTGATATGTCATCATTTCTTATACTATAACATTTGAGTTTCAAATGCACGTTAGCTTTTTTATTTTTTCTGCTCGCAAAGCTTTTCTGCTTCCGAGGTAGGCAACTGAAACCGGCACCGGCCTGCTTCTGAGACTTGGCCCATGCCAAAAACTACGGCTGTGATACTCCTGAGGCTGGCACTTAATGCTGCCACACTGCTGGTTCTTTTTATTTTTATTTCCAGTGAAACATTCTGTGACAGAGCATTTATTTTCCAGTAGTCTCCCTCGGATGCTTTTCTCCCCGCGCTTGTATTGCTGATAAGCACTGTGTGCTTCTGTGCACCCCTGTGCTCCACGTTACTGTTTTGTGCGTGTGCTTTTGTCCTCCCTACCGTGCCTCCTATTGCTCTCTTTTGGCCTTTTGCCTCTCTGCCCCCATCCCCTCCATCTTACTTAATGTGCTTTTCTCCAATTGCCTGGACCCAGTCTTGGAATCAATGGTTTTTAGTTAACTGCATCCAATTTTAATGATGTCAGATTTATCCGGGAAGTAAAACGTGCAAGGTAAAAATTGGGAAAGTTTTTTTTTTAATCTTTTACGCATTACCACCAATTGTACGTGCTGAACATATGTAGTCTGTGGCACGTCCACTTTTGATGGGTGCATTTCTTGTCATGATACAAAGCTGCGTACTCCTTCTTATGCCAGATCTTGGAGCCCAAAACAGCCTGTCTGGAATCTGCCATATTAGGCATTTGAGAACTAAGCTATTTTTAACATGAGATACAACATGTATTCCTGAATCGGGCTGAATGACCCAGTGTGTAGCAATTGTATAGCTCGTCAATTCCTAACGGCCCAGCACCCAGGCTAATGTGCTGCATGCCTAATCACTTATAAGGTCCCAAAGGCGAGACCTATTGGCTATGCCAATGCTTGTTTTGGTAGGCACGGGGAGATTAAGTGATTTGCCCAGAATCACAGGATGTGGGCCCGACCCCAAGGCTCAAACCTTGGTTTCCCAGACCAAAGTCGGCAATCTAGCCGTCAGACCACATCCTCTCCCCTCCTTCATTGAAGTATGTCTTGTACACATATAATACATGGCTACTTAACAGCTACTCAGACCTCTTCAAAAATTGTCCTAAAGTTGGGAATATGGGTTTCTTTTATCTCCATCACTGAAAGACCTCGCACAGCAGGGCTGGAGCCATGTTATGAATGACAGACACATATCATTTCAGACCACGCAGAGTTGATGTTCATGGACACGTGTACAAGCTCACTGCTTCATAGATGGAAGGCTGACTCAACCTTTATTGGTGGCTAAATTAACTGCTGTTAAATTGGGGGGTTAGTGACACCAGTTATTTAAGGCACTTCGAAATGGTGGATGTGTGGCATGAAATAATATTATTATGGATAATAATGATAAAAAATAATTGTATTATTAATAATAACACTATTTTTACCATTACCAGACTGCATCTTCTTCAGATCATACAATGACTGAACAACTGGTGTGATTTTAGGGTGTCTGTAATGGAAAGGCACAGTGTGACAAGAACGCGCGGATGGATACTTTAAGACTGTCTGCACAGTAGACTAGGACAGCCCTTTCTCATTTCGCTAATCTGTAATTGACTACCCTGGTGCACTGTGGGTGATTTGTCATGCTGCGCCCGGCTGGATTTCAATAAACCTAAATCTCTGGTTCTGGTAGTGGTGGATTACGCTAGGTTGGCAGATATAATTCCCTGGTGGCCTGTGACCTTGATGAAACATGGCGTATCGTGTAGTTTAGGATTTAGGGATAATGCTTAAAAGATTATCTGGCGCCTCCCGTCTTCGTTAGTTTCGACTTCAATTTTCTGCACAGAGAACATTTGTTTCTCCCTTCCGCTATCCTACTGCTGTCACCCACAGTTTGCAAGTTTTCACATTTATTGGCCCTGGGGTGCTAGGTCTGTGCAACATTACCAGGGTTCCAGCATTTGATGTATATTTTGCACATTCCACATTGGCCATCATATGTATCATGTTCACATATAGCCCTTCTTTAAGAACAATGCCAAGTTACAAATAGTTTTTGTTTTCTCCAGAAATATTCATAATTCTCACAGACAAGAAACAGAATATCCTACATTGCCATCAACGGGTGACTTAGAAGTTGACATCCATTTTGTGTTTCTTCAAATAAAAAATATATATATATGTGTGTGTGTGTATTTATATATGTGTATATATATATATATATTTTTTTTTATTTCAATGTGGTGGCAGATGAAGTTTGAAATATGTGACATATCAGTGCCTGCATCTGATTGCACCAAGTCATTTCAGTTGTCTCTAAGTGAGCCCAGACTTTCTCTGTCAAGTACATTTTGACGAAATTGACCCAAATGGTACATTTGGCAGCACAATTTCCACATAAATTGACTGCAAACACAGCTCTTCTTCTGAAATGCATTATTTTGAAAAAATGTAAAGTGAGTGGGTTACAGTTATCATTTCAGCAATGGTTCATGCGAACCATCACAAACTTGATGATTATCCCCGTCCACCGTATTACGAATTCCAAAGGATATAATGGAATTGTAATACGGGGACGGGATATTGTCACGTTTGTGACAGAGTAACTCCATCCGCCAAACTCTAAATCAGGCCCTTAGTCTTGGTCCCCGTCATCCATCCTGTTTATTTTCCTTGGTGATCCCGAGGTTGCTCACACATTTGCCTGGGATCCAGTTGGGCTTCTGCTAATTCAGCCACGTGGCTGGCTTCCCGTCTAGTTAGGAACTTCTTGCCATTTTGTAATGACAGAAACTATTGGAGGAATCAGTTCAGATCCTTTAGTTAATTATTTCTGTATGTGATACTGATTACTGTACATGCTTTTACGTTGAATTTTCAGCTTGGCTAGTCCTCTTCAGTAGCACCTGAAGTGCTCATATCTCAGTAACTTTCTGCCCCTCTACTCATTACTTCTGCGATACCGGCTGTTCCATCAGCCACCCTTGCAAGTAGACTGTAAATTCTGTCATCCAGCTGGTTGTACGAATTGCAGTTTGGTTGGCAAGAACTATCTAGAGTTTGGAGTTCCCTTGCACCAGAAAAGTGATCGGTTTTACTCCTCAGCCCTTATATTCCTTCCAGTCTGGTTTTCTACCTCATTATCCTCTCTGAGTCTTCAGGATATCACTTCTTTAGAAGGTTCACAAATTTCTATTGAACTCATTATGTTTGTAACTATGGGCCATATGTAGGTAGCCTCACATTTACCGATTCATAAATACCGAATTTTACCGATTCGGTATTTATGAATCGGTAAATGTGATGTAGGTAATGATTCGGTAAAGTTTACCGAATCGGAAAAATTCGGTAATTATGAATCGGTATTTACCGATTCGGTAATGAGGCATACCTTCCCATTGATTCCTATGGGCCTGGAGGCCCATAGGAATCAATGGGAAGGTATGCCTCATTACCGATTCGGTAAATACCGATTCGGTAATGGGGGGAGCATATGCAAGGGTGGCAGGGTGTCACATTGACACCCTGTTGCACCCCTGAATCTTGCATGTGTGGACATGTGGCGCACATACATGCCCTTAGGGCATGTATGTCTGCCACATGGCACTCTTAAATCTGCAAAATATTGCTTTTTGCAAGGTATTCGTTATTTATCACCAACCTATATTTGGTGGTAAATAACGAATTTCTAATACTAATTTTCACTCTTTAGAGTGCTGCCTACATCTGATTTCTGGATTCGGTATTTACCGAATCGGTATTTTACCGATTTCTTAATTTCCGATTCGGTAAATACCGAATCCAGAAATCAGCCCCCTACATAGCAAATGCCTAAATACCGGTCGGTAACGGGATATTTACCGAATTTCGGCCGTTACCGACCGGTATTTGGCTTCCTACATGAGGCCCTTAGTGTTTTTCCCTGTTTTTTTATTAGTATTACATGTTTTTTTTATTCTATGTTTGTAGGTCTTGTGATTAATCCTCCTCAACTCCATCAGTGAAAGAAGTAATCTTGTGGTTAATATGCTAAGACATATCTTGGCTTCACTCACTTATGCATTTGTATGTCTGCCTGTTTGCATCGATTCACTGCAGACAATCCTGGATTAAAAACATTCACTAAGCCACAACTGAGGACCCTGAAAGGCATGTCGTGCTAAACACAAAACGTTTCTGTACCTCATTCTGACTAGTAGAGCTCTTGCCGCCTGACACTATTTAACATGATTACACATATGCACATTTAAAATGTTTTTTCTTGCAACTTTCCAAAAGTTATTTGAGAGGTTTTGCAAGGTTTTTTCGCTTTTTTTCGCACTTTTGTGACAGTTTATTAAAAAAAAAAGGCCCCACCTACTTGAACGGTCATATCACCTTCCACCAACCACCTAGAAACATCCGCTCCACAGGACTCCTCGCACACTTCCCAGGCATGCACAGAACCAGATCAGGAGGATGGCGTTCTCTTACATCACTCCTAAGGAGTGGAATAGCCTCCCACTCCACATCAGAGTATCCTTCTCTCATCTTAAAGCAGGGCTACGCACACACACCTAGTCAGCACTTACCGGTCACAGTGTAATTTACAAATGCACATAACAAATGTCAACTTGTTGAGAAATGGTCTGGATACATTTTACTTTGTGCTTAGAATCACTGGAATAGGCAATCGAGTAGAGAAATAGTCTACAAACACGAAATGAAACTTATCTCTCAGTACAATAACAATTATCTTGTATTCCGCATAGACACTTTTTGGTGATCGCAAAATTGCTCACAACTTTGCCTGGGATCCAGTTGGGCTTCTGCTAAATCAGCCACGTGGCTGGCTTCCCTGTCTGGAGAGGAACTTCTTGCCATTTTGCAATGACAGAAACGATAGGAGGAATCAGTTCAGATCCTTTAGTTAATCATTTCAGTATGTGATTACTGTACATGCTTTTAGGTTGAATTTTCAGCTTGGCTAGTCCTCTTCAGCAGCACCTGAAGTGCTCATATCTCAGTAACTTTCTGCCCCTCTACTCATTACTTCTGCGATACCGGCGGTTCCATCAGCCACCCTTGCAAGTAGAGACTGTAAATTCTGTCATCCGGCTGATTGTACGAATTGCAGTTTGCCTGGCAATAACTATCTAGAGTTTGGAGTTTAGAGTCACTTTGCAACTATCAAAAGTTTAAAACCTCTTCGGTGTTGAAGAACTCTGCAAAGCCCTAGTCTCAGTGCACCTGCGGCTGAATCGAGGCTTCACCAATTATTTACTTTCTTTCAAAACATAACTACTTTTATTTTAACTTTTTTGTACTAACCTGAGAGTGCCTGCCCACTCTTTCAAGCTAAACCAGGGCTCTGTCCATTCGTCCAAGCTGAACAGACTTTCAAAGGCTTGAGCATGCTACTAATCCTCACTGTCTAAGGAGGGCATTAGCATGTCTGAGTGACAAATGCATAGTTTAAGTATCCACACATCATGAACTCGAAATAAACGTAAATGAAGAGACTGATGCAAACTTCACCACACATCAGCTCTACCATCGTGGTCATTTAAAAATCATAAAATCTGCATTTTTCCAAAAATAATTTGATTTCAAAATTCATCATTGCTAAGGATAGCTACTTTATACAAGCGGCCCAAGTCAACGAAATATAAACATTTTATCTGTCTTCCACTGCCACACACACAGTGGCGGTTGGTTATATGCAAAAATGGTGAGGTGCTATACGAACATACACAAAAATACTCTGTACATGTTCTTATATTATTGCCGCCTCTGTACAGTCGCCCGATGTACTTGCGCTCGGACTACCGTAGAAAGATAGCGGTGATCTGACCTGGTGCCCTTAAAGCGTCCTGTGTGCACCATGTGTGTTATTAAGGTGGGATGGGGTATTGGGCCATACATCATGTGGTGTAAAGCTCCTGTACTAGTGCCCTAATATGAGTGTGCGTGCAGTGTGTTATTGAGTCTCCCTTTCTATGCCCATCTATCAGCCCAGATGTGTTTGGTGGATTGGGGAGGAGACAGTCACTTCTACCCCATCCCTGTTAGCGGTGGCTGCCTCGCATCGTGGGGTTGGGATAAAGGTTTGAGTGACTGATGGTGTTATATCTCCTAGTCCAACATAAAAGCCTCCCATCACTGCAGCGGCTGCTTATACTCCCCCAAACCCTTACCCATGTGCGATGATAACCGAGCTACTGCTAGGTTAAAAGGAAGAGCTTCCTGGAATATTTTACTATATATCAGAAGCAGCCCCTTGCCACGCCATCTACGCCTCGTCATGCTCACTGATAATCAATGCGCACTGGTGGCGACTTTCAGGAGCTCACCAAACGTATACACTGTGATAGAGGTGACTTGCTTATTAAACCTCACCGGGCAGTGTGCCCTCAGGAACATACATAAAAATAAACATTAAACAAAAAATGAAAGTTTCATTTACCTTGTCCCGCAGCACTCCTCGATGTTCTCCAGTCCCTGGCTCCAGAATCCTCAGAGTGTGAGGCGACGTCGCTCAGCCCTAGTCAATCCAGACACTGCTCTCATACTGTGAAGCCACATAAGTAAAGCGTCTGGATTGGCTGTGGCATACAGGCTCAGCGCTTCAAAAGGCACTGGAGCCATGTGCCTGCTCTGACAGCTGGGTTGGAGAGGTTTGAATTGCGCATGTCAGCTGGCCTTAGCAAGATAGCCGGCCAAACCGACATGCACACTTCAAACTGAAGTGCCCACTCCTCATTGCTGCCAATCGGCAGCAATGATGCACTGGCCCGCCCCCACACTCCGTTTGGGAAAAAGTTAAAAATAAAATCATTTTATTCCCATTCTATTTTTCATGCTTTCTGCGGCAGTGTGGGGTAGGGGGTGATGTCATCCTATGGAGGAACCATCACTGCACACCATGCCGCTGTATTGTAACACTCGTATACCATATCTTTCTCGCGACGAGTCCACCAGTCACACATGGGTGGTCGAGTTGAGCAGATCCCATATGTTTTGAACAGCTGGTAGAGTGTGGGTTTGCAGAGTAGCCTATGTAAGAAGAGTTTGGGTGTTGTATGTAAGGTTGGGAGTTGTTCTCGAAATGTGGAGTGGCAGCCTTGTTGCTGTGCTTAGGCATGGAGAGCAGCAGAGGGATGTGAAGTTGTCCCATTTGTGTACTCTGCTTGTTGTACTTGGGTGGTAAAGTGTAGGTTCTGGGTGTACAGTGTGGCAACTGTGCCTTGAATAGCCAGTAATTGGTCAGGGCATAGTTCCGTGTTTGAACAGTTTCTTTTGTTTTACATAGTTGTGTGACTTGATGTTTATGAAACAAAACACTTATCAAGTACATGGCGTCGGTAAGGGATGGGGACACATGCTACCACAGTTCTTCGGTATTAGGATCCACATGTCTATGACCCTAATCATGCAGCTGTCACCAAAAAACATGAACTAGGCATGACGCAGCTTCACACTGCTGAAATCAATGGTAACAAAAGGTGAAAGGATTGGGTATAACGGCCAGAGCTGCCTACTTTGGCACTGGGTGAAAGGCGTTGGCTCAATATCCTGTGATTCTGGACCAATCACTTATTCTCCCTGTACCTACCAAAAATGACTGTGTCCTTGTGTTGTGTAACTGGTGCTCATGTAAAGCGCTCTATATCTTCGGGTCGAATTTGCATTATATAAAACCGCAAAAAAACTAACATATTTTACATGCATAAAACTCAGCACCCACATAGCACAACTTAATATTTAACATTCTTCTTTGTATATTCCTTTAGAGCAGAGAGCACACACTATAAAACTTAGTATTTCATTCTATTCTATTTTTCATGGAGGTCTTGCTACGTGGTAGCCACTGTTGAGAGAGGCAAGGGGTGTGGAGTTTGGAGGAATCTAAAAGGGGCCCTTGCCTAGGGGTGTGGAGGTTGGAGGAATCTAACAGGGGCCCTTGCCTAGGGGTGTGGAGGTTGGAGGAATCTAACAGGGGCCCTTGCCTAGGGGTGTGGAGGTTGGAGGAATCTAACAGGGGCCCTTGCGTAGGGGTGTGGAGGTTGGAGGAATCTAAAAGGGGCCCTTGCCTAGGGGTGTGGAGGTTGGAGGAATCTAACAGGGGCCCTTGCCTAGGGGTGTGGAGGTTGGAGGAATCTAACAGGGGCCCTTGCCTAGGGGTGTGGAGGTTGGAGGAATCTAGCAGGGGCCCTTGCCTAGGGGTGTGGAGGTTGGAGGAATCTAACAGGGGCCCTTGCCTAGGGGTGTGGAGGTTGGAGGAATCTAACAGGGGCCCTTGCCTAGGGGTGTGGAGGTTGGAGGAATCTAACAGGGGCCCTTGCGTAGGGGTGTGGAGGTTGGAGGAATCTAAAAGGGGCCCTTGCCTAGGGGTGTGGAGGTTGGAGGAATCTAACAGGGGCCCTTGCCTAGGGGTGTGGAGGTTGGAGGAATCTAACAGGGGCCCTTGCCTAGGGGTGTGGAGGTTGGAGGAATCTAACAGGGGCCCTTGCCTAGGGGTGTGGAGGTTGGAGGAATCTAACAGGGGCCCTTGCCCAAAGACTACCAGGCAGCTCATTGAGGCACCGCATCATAGCTCTGTGAGGTAGGTAACTCGCACGCAGTCCATACGGCGGAATAACAAAAATCACAAAGTCTGTGCCCTTGTCTTCCACACTAAATGCTACATGGCGCAACCAACATAGCTGCCAAGGTTTCAGATTGCCATGTGTGACATTTTCATAATTTCAGTGTAATTATGAGTGACATTTCAACGACTATGAGTGACACTTTCTCACGAGCAAAATCAATCAATGAAGACGAGGGAATGATATCAATATCGGAAATGACACCAGCCCTGCTAAGTATTACGCATCAGGAGTTGGACTAATGCACACAGCTGCCACGTTTTTAGCATGCATACCAGTGCCATTTTTATGTTTATACTCTACTTTATAGTGGTATTTACGTCTGTCACGTGTGACACTTTTAATAACATTTTATCAAGAGAAGTTAGAAAGAGGGCGTGTCTGGAACAAAATAGCAAATCATCATCCATGTATTGTAACACCGAGATCGGATCCCCAAATCCACCATAGGGCAGTTTCGGATTCGTAAAGCTGTTGCGCATCAGGTTCCATAGTACTGTGGTTCCTCTCATGTTTTTAATAACATTCAGAATCTATTTTATTTCTTTCATTGCAACAACTAACTGCCCCACCATCATTAACAACCATATAAAACTCCTTACTGCACTCTTGGCCCCCCATCCCCCATCATTGAAATTCCTGCCCGAGGCCTCAAAATAAACATACCAGGGACAGGGCAGAGAACAGGGCATCAGAGGAGGAAATAACAGGACCTCAGACAGGGCAATAACAACATCGGAGGGGGCAATAAAAAGGCATCAGATGGAGCATTAATAGGGAGTAGAGCGGGCAATAACAACGCATCAGGGTGGACAATAATAAGACATCAGAGGAGGCATTAATTGTACAAAAGAGAGGGCAATAATAGCATCAGAGTTGGCAGCAATCACAGGGGGCATTAACACGGAGATAGAGCAGTAAAAAACGGCATAAGGCAGGACAATAATAGAACATAGAATGGGTTAATAACGGCAATACATAAGGAAATCATACTACTAACAGGGCAATAATACTGCATCAGAGGGGGCGTTAAGAGGGCATCAAGGGGCTTAACATGGCCTCGGAAAGGACAGTGATAGGGCCTCAGAGGTGTCAGTAACAGAGCATCAGTGGCAGGAGTAACAACAAATTACAATCAGCACCCTCCACCCCAGGCTCTGCAGTACCACAGTGCGCCCCAGACACTCTTACACAGGGCTTTAACCCCTTCAGTGCCCATGACGAGATAGTCTCGTCATGGAGCGCGGTTGCGCTGTGCCCATGACGAGACTATCTTGTCATGAACCCCGCCCACTAATGAAACGCCCGGCACAGGGCGTGGAAAGGGCGGGGCACAGAAGGGGTTAAGTGGGCCCTGTCCCGGGCCTGAGCACCGGCAGATTTTTAAAGGGGGGCTCGAAACGGGTCTCTATCGTACTCTGTTTTGTGCCCTGGCACAGACGGCCCGTCGTTTTTTCCCGGACTGCAGTGACAGCAGCCTGCTGTCACTGCAGTCCGGAAAAAAGTGCCAGGGCACAAACCAGAGCCGGATAGAGACCCGTTTCAAGACAGCAGGCACATCATGTGCGCTGCTGACACTGCTCACTTCTCACTAGTGCAGAAGTTACGGCATGACGTCATGCCAGGTGAGCGTTGTAGGGTAAGAGGAATCCTTCAAAGAGAGTCATTTTCTCTCTGGATTTCCCTTCTCTTTCTGAGACTCAGGAGCAGCAACATTGTCCTGGTGTCACGAGGGCTTTAAGTGGAAGTTTTCTCAATATTATATATAAGCCAAAGTTGCTGCTTATTTATCTTTTGCAACTAACAACCATTGACAAAGCCAATAGTCCTAACTTGTAGGTACGATGTTACTTGTTGTATCATATATCTGGATGCAATGACAGAAACAGCAAAATACAAGTCTGGTGGCACACTATGCTAAGCACAGATTTTTGGCTTACGTATTTTAAGCCATGCCCCTAATTACATTGGTCACGCCCCTTTGAGAGACCCCCCCCCCATTTTTTTTATCCCACCGAAAGCCCTGCTCTTACATCCCCCTGCCCCTGTTCCAACCGCCAAAAGTACGAAAGACAGGGCATTGCCATGTCTCGGGTCTGTGAGCACCCTTTTCATCCCTCCTCATCCCTCCTCCCTGCCGATAAGACTTGTGGGAGAGCAGACTCCCTTAGGCTGCACTGCTCCCCCACCCACGGGACCCCAAACGTCATCCTTCAATGACTCCCCATGATTTTTTGGGCCATCTCTGAGCAGGTGAATTTGTTCCCAGAATCGTGGAAAAATACATGGAAAAAGGCCCGGCATTACTGGGTCTGCGCGATCATTCCTGATTCCAGGTGCTAAACAACTATTCTGCTTTCACTGATCTTCAAACAGGCAGTGCTGCATGACTGGTGTGTCGGCGAACGGTGACTCGAGGCAGCTGGCAACTCAGGCCTCAACGAGTGAGCCACCTCATCTCCTCCACCCCCCCACACATCTGTCTTACTTGGTCCAGGTGCCTGTCGGGCGTGTGTCCTCAGTGAGTCCTGGTGGCTGCTGCATCCGTGACGCGGGTCGTCATGACTTCGTCACTGACGTCCCGTCCCACGGCACTCTCTCTAAACCGGCACGGGATTACATTATAATTTAAATGGCCTGAATTAGGTTGTGGGCGAGCGGCTATTAAAGGCCACAAAAGGGATGGTGCGAGCCGCAGCACTGCAGGCCTAGTACCATCATGTGCAGCCGGCCCCGCCTGCAAACCAGTGAGCTGCCAGCCTTGGACCACAAACTCCTCGCGCACAGGGACGTAACGTTCCCCCACTGCACCACGCCGGTCACACTGTGTTCACGCTACACGCAACCTAACTGGACTCCGTGCTGTCTTGGTAGCAGCTATTGAGCACTACCTAGGCTGTAAGGTCAGGCAGGCTATCTGGCTGACAGGGACTCAGCCGCATGGCGCCACAGGAATCCTTGATGGAGATACATTGTAGCTAGCAGCAGGAAGCCTACAGTGCGGTGATGCGGAGCACCTCCCTGAAATACGTTAGTGTCACGTCGGATGCTTGATACTTGGCAGGACTGAAACAAAATGTTTGCCAGGCATTTACACAACGAAAATGCAAACATGCCAAAACAATCTTTTTGAAGCACCCTCACATCTTCAGCTTTTAATAGGGTTCCTCAAGCTGCATTGATGAGAACGGTAAGACACTACCCGGTTGTCTATGTGTTCTTAATGATATCTACATGGGAAATGCTGGTTGAATTACATGAGGTTTGGAGGGGTGCTCAGATGGTGTTGCTGAAGGAGCTCCTCCCCCTCGTTTGATGGCGGCTTTCTGGGTTTGGCGCGGTGCGGTGTGAGAAGACGTTAAGGAGCTAAGGAGCTACGGGTTGAAATCTAACTGCACGCTGCCCCGGCTGTTTTCCGGCACCCACACAGTCCTTCACGGTCTTTTACAGAACGGTATTCTCTGGCACTGGAGAGGGTGCAGGGTTTGAAAGACGGCTCCGGTTCCTCATATCCCCCACAGCTGACCGCTGAGGACTGCGCCGAGTGTAGATGTTTCGTCTTTCTTCGTCTTTACAGCCTGACGGCAGTTGCAGAATGTAGGTTCCGGTGCTTTGAGCTTCGCAGGCAGAGAGGCAGATAAGTGCGGCGAAGTACAGAGAAGTGCAGCGGTGTGGCTCTAACAAGCAGGCTGGGCTGCGAAAATACGGGAAAGTGCCGCTTGAGAATTTTTCAAGTATTGAAACCCAAGAAAATCAAGTGTGGGCTATGGTAGGAGAGCGATAGGAGGGCAGCATTACCGGTGAGTCTAATACTGATTGAAAAGTAAGACTTTATCTCACTCACCTTGCAGTATTCACCGGGTTCACCGGGTTCACCATGGGGCGCGTTGTCTGACTTTGGCGGGCTGATCTTTTGCCAATCTGCTGTTGGGGTGTTGAACGCTGCTGGACCCTGGAGGCAGCACAACTCACACAACTCACCCGGTTCTCTCGCCGTACCATTGCCGAGGGTGACGGCTGATACGGTCATCAGGGACTGCATTGACCATCGTCCCCACACCGCTATCGTCACCATAAGTGCTTAAAACATCGCGGCGCCTCCCGTAGCCAGGAGGAGGTAGGGCTGGGCCAGGGCTCTAACATCGCCACCTACATATATGATTACTCCGTTTTGGTGACTACACACCGCTACAGAAGGCAGGTGAGAAAAAACTGGATGCCCGCAAAAGGAAGTAAAATTGGTGACTCAAATCAGTTGGGTTATTTTGATTCGCAACTTGCCCTCTTCTCAAAACAGTACATTGCGGCTGAACTTATACATCCAGAGGGTTGTTGACTTGATTATCTATTATTGTGCAGTTTAAAGCCGATCCTGTTGGGATTTTGGTCCCCGAATCGCGATGACTAAAGAGAGAATCAAACCAGACAATGTGGGAGGGAGCCTAAAAGGGACACTGGATGCTTTCTTTATCAGGGCAGAATCAGCCTTGGATCAAGAAATTCGTTCTGCCAAAAGAAGACTTTCCTTGGACTCCAACACAGCCCAGAAAAGACTGTCCATGGGGGGTTTAGCCAAGACAGAGAATCAGAAGGCTGTTACCCCGAAAAATTCAGACAATGTTATTACTTCCCACAGATCGGCAGAGAAAGCCTGCGATGAGGCAGGAGTAATTATGTCACCTACCAAGGAAATTACATCTGTAATTGTAATAAATGGAGGGGAGGAGGGAGAATCGGGCCAATCCATGTTGGCATCTACGTCATCATCAAGGGGGGAAGGAGCGGGGGGAGAGGGGGCGGAGAGGGCAGAAGCACCAGAGCCCTGTGGGCTGCCATCTATGGAACCCACAGAGGTTGTAACACGATCCAAAAGGGCGCGCTTAGATCAACACATGTCTAGTAGAGATGTCATGCCCTAAGTGTCCCCACAGCCTCAGCCAAGAGCGCACGAGGGGGAGGGCGAGGGGGAGGACAAAATAAGACTACCAGAAATGTGAATAAGAAAGAACCATCAAAGGAGGATAGGCCCAAAGGGACACCAGAAGCCACAGGCTTCTCGCAGTGTTCTAAATGCAGAGGGATGGATTTGGGCAATGAGGAGGACTCGCCATTATGGTTAAGATTGGAATTATTAATCACTAACCAACTAGCACCCCTCTACACGAAAATTAGCGCGCTCGAAGAAAATATGGCCAGATTGGCAGCAGAGTGGACGGGCCCATCCACATTAGTCACTCCCCGACCCATAGCAGCTCAGGATATGGACACCCGAGGTAGTGAGGGCACGAGAGGAGTACCACAGGGGGACCTACCGCAGAGAGAGAGGAATAGTACCCACTCAGGTAGTGCGCAAGCAGAACATCCGGGGACTGACAGAAACGAAGACACCAGAAGGAAGGAGAGCGTTCTGCCCACTAGGAAGGAAGGGCATATGATGCCACAACAAAGTGGGACAACAGGAAAGAGGGCTCAGGGGGCCAGGGGGGATGGGACTGGTGCAGTTGTAATGAATGAGCCAGTAGGGAGCGAGTTTGTCAAGGGCATGACGAATTTGCCTGTTATGGATCTTCTTCCCGCCGCGAGCCCTTATACTATAGTTCTGACAGGGGTTCCTGCTTCTACTGAAATCTGTGAAGAAACACCCCAGATGTTAATCAACAAGGCAGCACATTGGTTAAGTAAAAACACACATTTTAAATTGGAGCACTATAGGCAAATCTTAATGGCAAGAAGGGTGTCCTGGATAGGCCGGAGCAGAAAGTGTTTTGAAGGAGACACAGTGATCATAAATTTTAGATCACCAGGGCTGGTACAGGAGCTCCTTGCCTATCCGGGAGGTGGCCTCAGGGGGGAGAATGACCCATTCATCCAAATGTTACCGCTGGGTTCCTTTTATAGGGACCCATGGACAAGTTCCCGAAGAGAGTTTGATAGGCAAACGTATAGTGGGGTGATTGGAAATGGGCCCTTGTCTCTTACAAAAAATCGTTTTGCTCCTCTGGCAAATAGCCGGGGATTAGAAGACATTGATTGACATGAACGGAGCTCTCGCAGCGGCGACGTCCTCGCCGAAGCGATTGCTCCATGCATATATTCTAGCGGAGGCCTCCCAGTAACCCCAGATTGCACACAAACACCCGTTCCCATGGAAAGTGATATGGTTAGCTGTCCTAAAGAGGACAAAGGCCAGACTATAGGAGCCCACTCGACTACCCGCGGCGGTCAGACATTGCCGAGCACAAGTACCATGACCCAAGGCACTATAAAAGTTTTATCATGGAACGTAGCGGGGCTGTCAGCAAAACTAAAAAATTATGAATGGGTGGCTTATATAAAAAAGTTCCAGGTCATATGTTTACAAGAGACATGGGAATGGAACAGAGACCAGCTAGCTCTTGAACGCTTTAAGATGTTCTTTGTCCCGGCAAGGAAAGGGCTGTCAGGAAGAGCTAAGGGCGGGCTGATGATCTATGCGGATTTAAAACTGAAAGGGACATGGGTAGACCTGAGCTGGAACTCTGATGTTGTACAAGGGCTAAAACTACGTATATGGGGCCAGAACATATTATTCGTGAACTTTTATAATGCTATAGTTCCAGGGTCACCTTTGCCCAAATGCAAAAAACACACGGGGTGTCTGGTACTCCTGTCCGTTGGAAGAGGGCCCCCATTTAGAACACACTGCAGAGGGAAAAGAGCTCAATAAGGTGCTGGAAAGGCATGATCTCCAGCACACCATGGATTTAATAAATGGAGTTGATGAAGGGCAGATAAACCCAACTTTTAAAGGAAGAGGCTGTGATTCAGTCATTGATTTTATTTTTTTATCTCACATAATGAAGCAGGAGCTTTTGGGGTTCGTAATACAATCTAGTGCATTTAGTGTCCACAATCCCTTAGTTATTGTCCTGAGGGACCCAAACACTACCAACACCCTCGACAAAAGCGGTCCGAAAGGGGAGCTAATGGCGACTGATCAGGATAGAAGGCTGAGATGGTCCAAAATTGACGTTGATGCCTTTTATGAAGCACTAATGGCAGTCAAAGACCATCATATAGGGAGGTGCCTGAATCTTGAAGTGACAGGGGTCGAGCTGGTTAAGGCCTACGAAGGGGCAACACTGCACATTGATAGACTCCTCGGGGTCAAGTCTGGAAAAAAAGAACCAATGGAACATGGGTGGTTCGACCAGGCTTGTTCCTAGGCTCTGAGAGAGCTGAAAATGGTTTTGAAATCCTGCCCGAGCGATAAAACCAGGGTTAAGGCGTGTCGAGGGTTATAAAATGATGCGGTTAAGCGCCGTAAATCTTTGATGCAACAGCAGGCGTGGGAGAACCTGAGGGAAGCAGTAGATACTAAAAATATGATGGCATTTTGGAAAATCATAAATGACCCTTGCTTCCAAGACAGGGATAAACCCAAGATTGTAAACCACATCCTGGCGGAGACCTGGCATGAGCACTTTAAAGGTCTATATTATCTTAGCACCCAGGAAGATTGCCTTGTGACCAATGAAGGGCCAGAAAGGGGGGAACCCACAATTTTCTCTCTTAATGAGATTAAGGCCGGCATAGAAGGATTGACCAGAAATAAAGCGCCAGGTCCAGATGGCCCCCCCAGACTTGTTCTTAGCGTATGCAGAGATGTGGGCCCCGATTTTAACTAGGGTTTTAAACGCTGCAGGGTGCACGGGCATGCCTGAATCTTGGTCAACAGCCATAATTGTGCCAATATTTAAAAGAGGTAACAGGGAGAGCCCGTCCTGTTACAGGCCCATTTCCCTGATAGATATGTCCGTGAAAGTTCTCGGCAGGGTTATACTTAACCGTCTATTAGATTGGTCAGAAGAACACAAGATCATAACGGACACACAATATGGATTTAGGGCCGGCCGGTCTACAACGGACCAATTTCTCAACCTGTATCTCCTGACCGCCAAGTACACGATAGCGAGCCAAGGAACTGTGTACTTGGCGTTCATGGACCTCACAGCCGCATTCGATCGGGTGAACAGGAACAAACTGTGGGAACTTATGGAGGGACTGGGAGTGGATCAGGGCCTAGTAAATATTTTGAGATCCCTACACATGAATACACATGCCCAGGTTAGGTACAACGAGGAGGGCAGTCTGACAGATCAGTTCCCCTGTACGAGGGGAGTTAGACAGGGCTGTATTTTAGCACCTTTTTTATTCACCCTCTACATTAACGGCTTAGAGAAAGCACTGGCAGAGCTGTGAGTGGACTCGCCTAAGATAGGTCACAGGGAGGTTCAGGTTCTGCTCTACGCAGATGATGCAGTACTTCTGGCCCGAACCCCGCGTGGCCTACAAACTTTGTTAGACGGTTTTATCCACTTCATGGAGAGCCTGAATTTGTCAGCAAACCTAGCCAAATCCTACATAATGGAGGTAGGGAAGGCGCCCCAAAAGAAATATAAATACACGATTGGGGCACACTGTATTGAAAAAGTTCAGTCCTTCTCATACCTAGGGATATTGGTTGACTCCAGGCTTAATTTTAAACCATTGCTGGAGGATAAATGTCGTTCACTAACCAGAAGCATGGGGGCAATTATGAATCACGCACATAGGCTGGGCCGTTGGGCTCTTGACCAGATCCTGATTCTCTACAATTCAATATGTTCCACCAAAGTTCTCTACGGCAGTGAGGTCTGGGGCTTTGTGGAAACAAAGTCGCTCAATACCGAAGAGAATAAACTTTTAAGAAGACTGCTGAAAGTGCCACAAAGTACCCCGGGCTTTATTGTACATGAAGAGCTGGGTGTTGCCCACATCGAGGACAGGATAAAATTAAAACCGGTTAGCTGCTGGATTAAGATCTGGTCTAACCCAGAGGCGGCCCTGACAAGAGATATCATTCAGGACTGCCTGGTACGGGACAAAGGGATGAATATCCCATGGCTTAAATATGTTAGAGATTCTCTTAAGGCCACGGGTCACATGGAACTTTTTACTCACCCTACCAAAATCTTGGTAAAGGATAAGACTTTGTTAAAGGGGAGTTTTTGAATTTACTGGGTTCTATCAGAGAAGACCAAGAGATAACAAAACCTGCAGTGAGAAGCCACATACTGACGAAATCTTGCCCGGGCATTGAACCTTACCTGTATCTCATCCATAGTGCCCAGGATAGGTACCTTATGACACGCTTCAGGTTGAACTCCATACATCATAGCCTAGCGGTGCCTGCAGGTTTTACTAAATGGTGGAGCAGAAGGGTCCCTGCGGCTGCGATCTCCAATCTCCGCAGGACACCCTTCACTTTGTGCTGTTATGCCCGTATCATACGCTCCCAAGGAAACATTTTTTTAAAAGAGTTTTAAAAAAGGCTGGTTTTAGACAGGCCAAGGTAGCTTTACTGTACCTGAAACTTTCTGCAGATATTTTAACATTGCACTGTACTGTAAACATTCTAAGAGTAGCGATGCGCCTCAGGAACACAAGAGGGGATATGTGAACTGTGTACTACGAATGTTTTTTTCCCCTTTTGTATGATACTGGAGCACTTTAACAACCTTTGGCTGTTTACATAATGCATATGTACTTTATTGAATCTGACTCATTTTCAACGTTAGGCCCCGCGTCCCCTATGTATTACACACGCACTTTTAGTAAATTACATAATTTTAGACGTGCTTTCTGATCCACTGAGGAAGTCTGGGGGGAAAGTGGAGCGCTGTATGTACTGTATTGCTGTTTTAACCAGAATAACTGCCCGTTTTTCAACCTGTAATGTTTGTCTCTTTTTATCTAATGGCTTGTACTGTATTTTTTATCTGTGTTTTTATGGCCGTTTCGGCCGAAATAAAGATTCTTGATGATGGTGTTGCTGTGAAAATGACACTGCACTTACACCTGTTTGTGATGTACAAGGATGTGTTATAGTGACATACTTAGCACTACACTCCAGTTTCTATCGCTGGTATGTCTAGTCTTGGAATGATCGTGCCCGTGTTGATAACTAGGTCTTGATTTTTGAAATGTCCGATATTTAGGAGAAGCCATGTCGTTACTGCTTTCCAAATGTCCGGTAGGTTTATTTATCTATTAAGTTTTATATAGCCCGAACATGACCCTTGTTGGTATCAGGGAGCTTTACAATGATCAAGGTGACATGTATAAAAATATAGGTTTCTTATCTGTGCAGCAAAGGAGATCTAGAATGTATGTATGTATGTATGTATGTATGTCATGCTCCAGTTTGCCCAAAGGACGAGGGTGCACTCAGACAACAGTGTACATCCTTACATCCATCACATCTTGGGATGCCTGGCCTGACGCGTTTCGGAAATCACTTCCTTTCTCAAAGGCTGGGACACAAAATTCACCACGTCGTCTGCTTTCACGCTTTTATTGAATAAAACACCTTCAGATAGGCTGTTGTGAAAGAGTCTTGAGCCCTCTCATAGGCTGCTCAAATGAGTCTTTAGCATATCGCGTTCTGGGTAATGTAGTCCCAAATGGGTATCGTGAGCCGGGGGTACCTTCTGCATGCCCTCAGATGGGTCCCAAGGCGTGAATGGATAATTCTCGGTGCTGTTGCAGAAGGTACCCCCGGCTCACGATACCCATTTGGGACTACATTACCCAGAACGCGATATGCTAAAGACTCATTTGAGCAGCCTATGAGAGGGCTCAAGACTCTTTCACAACAGCCTATCTGAAGGTGTTTTATTCAATAAAAGCGTGAAAGCAGACGACGTGGTGAATTTTGTGTCCCAGCCTTTGAGAAAGGAAGTGATTTCCGAAACGCGTCAGGCCAGGCATCCCAAGATGTGATGGATGTAAGGATGTACACTGTTGTCTGAGTGCACCCTCGTCCTTTGGGCAAACTGGAGCATGATGTATTTGCGGCTGCCTACGCCGTAGAGGAGTGCACCATCGCAATTACAGCGGGCATGGAGCCGTATCGCCCGGCACACCCATGATGCAACAGCACCGAGAATTATCCATTCACGCCTTGGGACCCATCTGAGGGCATGCAGAAGGTACCCCCGGCTCACGATACCCATTTGGGACTACATTACCCAGAACGCGATATGCTAAAGACTCATTTGAGCAGCCTATGAGAGGGCTCAAGACTCTTTCACAACAGCCTATCTGAAGGTGTTTTATTCAATAAAAGCGTGAAAGCAGACGACGTGGTGAATTTTGTGTCCCAGCCTTTGAGAAAGGAAGTGATTTCCGAAACGCGTCAGGCCAGGCATCCCAAGATGTGATGGATGTAAGGATGTACACTGTTGTCTGAGTGCACCCTCGTCCTTTGGGCAAACTGGAGCATGATGTATTTGCGGCTGCCTACGCCGTAGAGGAGTGCACCATCGCAATTACAGCGGGCATGGAGCCGTATCGCCCGGCACACCCATGATGCAACAGCACCGAGAATTATCCATTCACGCCTTGGGACCCATCTGAGGGCATGCAGAAGGTACCCCCGGCTCACGATACCCATTTGGGACTACATTACCCAGAACGCGATATGCTAAAGACTCATTTGAGCAGCCTATGAGAGGGCTCAAGACTCTTTCACAACAGCCTATCTGAAGGTGTTTTATTCAATAAAAGCGTGAAAGCAGACGACGTGGTGAATTTTGTGTCCCAGCCTTTGAGAAAGGAAGTGATTTCCGAAACGCGTCAGGCCAGGCATCCCAAGATGTGATGGATGTAAGGATGTACACTGTTGTCTGAGTGCACCCTCGTCCTTTGGGCAAACTGGAGCATGATGTATTTGCGGCTGCCTATGCCGTAGAGGAGTGCACCATCGCAATTACAGCGGGCATGGAGCCGTATCGCCCGGCACACCCATGATGCAACAGCACCGAGAATTATCCATTCACGCCTTGGGACCCATCTGAGGGCATGCAGAAGGTACCCCCGGCTCACGATACCCATTTGGGACTACATTACCCAGAACGCGATATGCTAAAGACTCATTTGAGCAGCCTATGAGAGGGCTCAAGACTCTTTCACAACAGCCTATCTGAAGGTGTTTTATTCAATAAAAGCGTGAAAGCAGACGACGTGGTGAATTTTGTGTCCCAGCCTTTGAGAAAGGAAGTGATTTCCGAAACGCGTCAGGCCAGGCATCCCAAGATGTGATGGATGTAAGGATGTACACTGTTGTCTGAGTGCACCCTCGTCCTTTGGGCAAACTGGAGCATGATGTATGTATGTATGTATGTATGTATGTGCAGTCTTATATAGCGCTCAAATTACCCTTGGGCATCTCGGCGCTTGCATTGGGAACCCGTCCTGGTTTTTCCCTGTGAGATAACCCGTACTGGGCATCCCCAAGGTGAAAGCCAGGCATCCCGCCGCGGGGGGCCGTTGTGGAGATTAAGCAAGCTTGTTGCCCAGAGCTGCATAGTGTGAACTCGTGCTTAGAGTAGGCACCGAAGCGAGAATTATCGAGTCTGTGGACAATTGGGCTCCAAACCCTGCCGCGTTGGGAATCGAACCCTGGTCCCGGGTCTGACCTCTGCTTCAGGGTATGCCTCCTCTAACCAGTGAGCTACACTTCTCCACTATGTCGCCAGAATGTCGCTGTTCGCAACCCTGGAAACACAGTTTAGACCGTGTCTCCTCATCATGAGCCTAGCCATCAAGAGTTCTACACCCAAATCTGGGATTGAGGTTCAGTATGTTCTGTAGTTCTTTGGGCAAGAGTTTCCTAAATCCCACCCCATTATTTCTGAAATTCTGTTTTGGACCAGCAATCCTAGCCTAATGCAGAGAGGCAGCTGCTCAGACCGCCATGAACTGAAACTGATTGAATCGATCCAATATACTTTATATGAGGTAAACCGTAAATGAAACATGATGAAGAGATTCCAAGTAAAATAATTTACATTTATAACACAGGGAAACTTTCTTGATGCCACACCGGCAGTTGGCCATTCATCAGTCAAAGCCCAGATCACCTTCTCATCTTTTAGACAAGCTCTAAATGCAGGGTGCTTGGGAGTGATAGGGAATTTGTACATATTAGACACTGCTTGGAGCTATCAATATTCAGATCAAACTGTTCCAGCAGTTTTTGGGCAATCTTAAAGAGGCCAATTGAGGGGGTTCTCATAAAAAGAAAATGACAGTGCAGGAACCATTTGATAATTGTTCTATTGTAGTTATTGCGCCATCCAATAAGACATCAAAGTAATTCACTCCCAGCTTTGAACAAGCATTTGCAATGCAATAGGTCTTGCTTTTGCGAGAGTTTGAGCTATTCGCATTGTAAATGACAATGCATTTTATTTATGTGTTTTGTAAACTTGCAAGAGGGGCCTAAACACACACTCTGTACTTCTAGCCTTTGCTTACGAGAAGCAAGGCTGTCAATAACCGCGCCAATTGTACTGCCTGCCTTGCTTCTCGTAAGCAAAGACTATCTGTACAATGTGCGTGTTTACGCACCGCTTGCAGGTTTTCAAAACACATAAATAAAAGGCATAGTCATTTACAATGCCAATAGCTCAAACTCTTGCAAATGCGAGACCTATTGCATTGCAAATGCTTGTTTGGTATACTTCAGTGCGCCGCCATTGGTGCGGCGGACACGTCCAGACGTAGGTTTCATGCTGGCTGTGCCACAGAAACCAAGATACACCTGACTGAAGACCCCCAATTACGATGAAACCAGTCCTGTGTCGCTTGTGCTCTGGATCAGACAGGACCAGGCCTGGCAGTTCGGGCTGGACTGTTCTGACTGGAGCAGGGTGAAGACTGATTGCATATAGAGGCATGCTGTGCAAAATAACGATGAATTGGAATGGGACCCCAAGTAATTACCAGTGGCTGGGATTAATTCTAACATTTGATCCATCACTTTTTGTACACTGCAGTTACAAAGTGGCACACATCTGTATAGGACTGAGAGGCCATGCACTGGAGGTGAAGAGGGGGCCTTTGATCCTATGCAGTATGTATGTGGGGATGTGCCCCGGTAGTATTGGTGTGGGAATAAGTCTAGTGCTGTTTCTGACTTTGCCCTTGCGCCGGGGCTGTGCGACTGTTGTGTCTAGTCGCACTGTGCCTCCACAGTGTGAATTGTGGGGCCTTGCGACTGCTGTATTCATGGCTGTTAAGAACCAAAGAATCGCTTTATGACCGCATGGTATTCACTGCCTTTGGGGAAGGGGAAGTGTCCCGGCTAATCAACTAGCCAGGGCAGAGGGGCATGTGAGCGAGGCTGGCCTCACAGAGGCTGCTCAATGACCCTCATTCACCGCAAAAGGGGCAGATGTGTCAGCATGAGGGAGAGGGCGTGTGTGGAAGAGGAAGAGAGGGACTGTCCGTAGGTGAGAAGTAATTGAGAGAGAAGAGACTATGATAGTGTTTTAGAGCAGCTGGGATAGAGAAGGCAGGAAGTGAAATCACTCTAATCAATCAGGCGCTATCTCACTGACTATCCGAGAGCACACGGTCGCCCTCTCAAAATCCAATCACTCGGTGTCAGTCTCACTATAGACGCACATGCAGCGTACTCTGTCTCGCAGCATGGCCAGGGATGCACCCCTCGATGTCTCATTGGCGCGCAAGTACTCAATGCCTCGTAGCGCTACAAAAACTTTACATGTTACCTGACTCGCAGTCGCTGCCTCACAGTCCCGCAGGTAAGTGAAGATGGCTAGAGTTTCATGGTACTCATGTGAGTTGCAGGTCCCCTCAAAGCTCTGAAGACACGCACTCTCCCACGGTATTACAGATAAGAGCAGGTTTCCACCCCCTCTTCCGCCCACACACACACAGATGAGCAGCAGATGAGTAGGTTCAAAATGGCTGCTCAGTCTCGGAGGCCATGTCTGTGTCCAAGGGAAAGCGAAAGCACGCCATGCGCGTGTTCAGGGAGCCGAGCCGTATGCGTGCACATCTCCTGTCCTGCGCGCGTTGAGGGAGCCGAACCCGCGAACATCTGCTGTCCCTTGTGCTAACGCTGCCAGCCATGCGCGTACACATGTCCTGTCCCCCTTCGCCCACCAAACCGACAACAATAGTTCTCGCCAAGGTGACAGCGCATGCGCTGCATCGCTAAGCGAGACCTAAAAAGTGTTTACAAACTTGGAGACCTCCATAAATTAACTTGCCCACTTAAACTTGACATTTTCCCCTCTCATTGAGATGCCAGGTGTCCAGCATCCTTAGCTGGCTGTACTGTTGGAAATGTCTGACCACTGTCAATAGTACGCCATTGTATGGATGCTTATATTAATCAAGATGAGGTATAATAAATGTGACTGAGATTTTGTTATCTGTGTTGATCATAAAATTTGTACGGAGTACAATTGATGATAAGGTTAACCAAGTTAAGCAACAGAAAGATGATTGCCTCATGAGTGGATGTTAGAAGACACCCAAGTCAGTACCTCCTCATGCGTATGAAGTTGATATGGAATGGCTATATCAGAGAATGTTTTATAGAACTCCCTATCGGGTCCATTCGGCCAGAGAGTCTCCCTGCTGTTCAGCTCTCAAGTCGGAACCTCATCATCTACCAACGCCAAGGCAGCCAGGGTGAGATAGCTCATCATTTCAGCCTTCCTTTTCATCGGCAGCTGGTCATCATATACATGTATTCTCTATACACACATGTTGCTATTACGTTGACTACCTTCAGACTTCTATTTCATTTATATCACCATCTCCATCTCCTCTATCTCGTCTCTGCTCCTACAGCAGGAAACAACCAGGACCTTCTTCATAATGCCAACAGGTACTCTATGATGCACAACATTATGTTCACTATCAGTGGCACCTCTTAACCTTCCCAATGTATATTTAATTTTGCCTAAAACTACCTGATTTACATTGAACAAAAACCCCTTGGTCGTTCCCCCCCAAGATGCTTCTCTTACCTTCTTAAGCTTTCCCTGATTGATTTTGTACCCCAGTTTCTTTATGGAAAGAGATCCCATGTATGTAGACATTAAAAGTACCCCATGGTAAACATACACTGTCAAAGGACTTAACACTTTCCTCAAGTAATGACAGACAAACATTCAGGCAAGCACTCCTCAGAAAGAGGTTGATTTATAGTACGAATGTGCCCTTGACCTTAGTCTACAACTTCGCTATATATCCACCTATTCAAACATTTGTTAAGGTAACTTACCTAAATAGCTCATATTCCAAATCAAGGGTTGGATTAATATACCCCCTACAGAGTAGTTTTCGAATTCTGAAATATATAGGGTGACAAATACTATGTATAATGCCTACTTATCCAAGGCCTGATGATGTGGTTTAAACTCTACCTTACTCTGACTCAACTTTGCTACAATTCTAGCATGAGGGGAGTCTAGAGAAAACAATATAGAGCCCCCGAACAAGCAGTTAACGATACTTGCTTAGATGGGTCAAGATGAGTTTTCTGGAGCATAAAAACGTTTATACTTATGTATGTAAGGGAAACCGCTTTTACAACACAGGCTTACCACGCAATGCCTTCACTACGCATCATTTACCATGCAAATGTTTACCACGGAAATGCCTTTACCATGCATGGCAAGTATAGTTAAGGTAAGTAAATGTGTGTGTAGTGTGTATATGTATGTATGTTTAGGTATAGGGCGATATGGGCTGTTTTAGGGTTGAGGGGTGGGTAAGAGTATTGGGTTATAAGGGTGTTATACGGATTAAGGGGTTGGGAGGGGTATACGGTGGTGAGGGTATTTTAGGGTTTAGGAGTAGGTAAGGGTAGTAAGGGATTTTTTCAGGGTTTCGGTGTGGCATGGGGTATATGGTGTTAAGGGTATTTTGGGGGGTTTAGGGGTGGGTAAAGGTATTGGGTTGTGGGGATGTTAGTAAGGTTTAGGGGCGGGTAGGGGTACAGGGTGGTAAGGGTATTTTAAGGTTTAGGGGTAGGTAAGGGCATAGGGTAGTAAGGGATATTTTGGGGTTTAGGGATAGGTAGTGGTATAGGGCGGTAAGAGTATTTTTAGGGTTTAGGGGTGGGTAGTGGCATGGGGTGTTAAGGGTATTTTTAGGGTTATGAGGTGAGTCGGGGTATTGGGTTGCAAGGGCGTTTTTAGGGTTTAGGTTTCGGTAGGAGGTTTAGGGTGGTAAGGGTATTTTAGGGTTTGGGGATAGGTAGGGGTGGGTAGGTTGGTAAGTGTTATTAATAAAGGGAGGTCTAAGGTGCTTTCCCCCATAAAAAAATCATTTATTTACAAAAAAAAGTGTGGTGTTTGGATGGTCTCCCCCCCCCCCCCAAAAAAAAATATATATATATATTTTACTTATCTTATTGATACTTACCTGCGTGATAAAGGCATGTGCGTGGTTAAGATATCCCTTGTAAAACATATGTGAGGTCATTCTGTGCGCTTTAACGTCGTACATCCGTCTGTAAGCATTTGCTAGGACTTTAAAAAATTTCTAAGGATCATTGAAACCCCTGACATTTCTGGCTCTAAGGCAACACTTAACACCCATTCCAACAGAGAGATTGAACTATAAAATCTCCTGTGGGTTCAAACAGCAGAAAAATGCAGAACATCAGTGTGCCACACCCAGTCCATTCATAGACAGAGAAGATGATCAAGAAGAAGGGCCACCAACACTGCAAGCATGCACAGCGATACCAGTACCTTCCTACAATTATCAATGGAAATTGTCATGGCATCGTTCCACCCCAATTAATTAAACCCAAACAATTATAAATAAACATAAGTCAGTCCTCATGATTACAGCTGGTCGGGTATTAGCTCATGACCACTTTGGAACAGTATTAAAGTAAATTGTGAACGCGAAAACTATCATAGGTGGAAGACATATTTGAACTCAAATTTCAAAGTGAACTTATTAAGGACTTTGTAGATTGAGACTGGTTATAGTGGCCCCTTTCACTAAGAAAGAAAGGGTATATCTTCATTGGTGAACTTTAAAATGACACCTTTTCACTGTGTATGACCCTGAGCTTTCCTTGTAAAGCGTTAATAATTCTGTAACCTTGCCTTTTTGGGCTGTTGTCACTACAATGAAACTGTACCAAGACTGCTCCATTTCTCGACAGAAGTTGATGAAAATCAATACCTTCAGGCTCCCAAAACGTACCTTCTCCTCACTTTTAAAATACAGTGTCAGTCCCTGTAATTTAAGATGGACAGGGTGGATGCTTGGGATGTAGTTGTAGACCAAGCCAACAACATGCATCTTCAACAGGAAAGGAACAGGAAAAGGGTGGCTCATCCAGGCATCATCTCCTTAAGGCCAGTCTGAATTGACTCTGAGACACAACTTTAATTCTAATGTTGGTACTTTGAGAATGTATCTTTACACCTTCATTTTTTTCATGTACACTCTTGATTTCTTTTTCCATGTGTTCAACCGTCACCGGGATATGTGTGCTCTTGTCTTCTAAACCCTAACTCAACCTCTTGCTTTAGGCTTGTGTCTGTTTAGCAGTTTAGTCTTATGTTTCAAGTTTTTAACATTTTTGATGAAAGGAAGTCAACTTTCATCCCACCTTTCTTAATCCCCTTGTTTAATTTTCTGCACATGAGAAATGTGTTGACTGTGTGTCTTGTATGTTACTTTTTTGTTCAGAACACTTGTCTTTGTATCTAGACCAGCACTTAGGTCACTCAGCTGGTAAAAACGCTGGTGCTTGACTTTGAATGGGCACATGTTGAACTTTAGAGGGGAAGAGGTCTGGTAGACTTTCTTGCAAGTATGAAGGCTTTAATGACAATATTTTGTTATCAGAAATAGGAATAATTATTTGTATCTGGGCGTAACCCGATTGTAACAGGTAAGTGACAACCTCTTTCATCCACCAGTGTTAGAAAGGTAACACCATACAATCCATAACCTCAAAACTGTCTGTTTACATTATGGCCGCTTGTAGGTAGCCACCTGAGTTTTTAGCCCAACACAGAATCAATAAATCACTCAGTGAGAGCTACTTCTAAAAAGTGTGTTACATGCTCAGATTTTGTAGGATCTGTTTAATTTGCATCAAACATCTGTTGTCGTTTCATAAACTGCTTTCATTAGCTTCAGTATGCAGGTTCCTGTTAGAAGCATTAACCTGAAGCTAAATGAGCTCTAGTATAGGCTAGTTCTCAGGGGCTCTAAACTCATATTGGTCTTCAGGTTATAGGTCAGTTAGTGTGTTGTAGCTGGATGTAGAATGTTGGGAGCTGGAACGTTGCTATGTGTTGTCTGGTTCCAGGTTCCCCTTAAGAATGTTTGATTTCAAAGATCTTGTCAGTTGCTGCCTACTCTGAGCCACCATGTTTGTTCCAATTTGACCCTGATGGCTTGTGATTCTTTAAACCACGTGTAGATGGTTGATGAAGTCCTCCAATGGGTTCCTTGTTCATACAGAGGCAAAGGTTTAGACAGGGCTGTCTTGCCTGAACATGCTGTGAACTGAATCTTAACTCAGAAGATGAAATAAGTATTGGAAGAGGAAGTCCATGTAGTGTCATATATTCAAAGATTTTCAGGGCCCTCATTGGGTCTGCAAATTAAACCAGAGTGTTGGGCTGCCTACTGTGAAGTAAACTAGTAGGGGCACACTGGCACAAAAACAGCTTCCTGCTTTGGCATACAAATATCTTTGAGTATCAGTCCGTACTTGTACAAGTAGGTCTCCATGTGTCCACCACCACAACTGCGGTGGCGAGAGCCTTTGTTTCCTCTCCCTTCCATTTAGGTGGAGCAGGGATCCTACTGGTTCTAATGCTCTTCTGTCCGTCATTAGGAAGGGCTCTTGCTGATCTGAGAAAACCCAGTCATTCACCACCACCGAATGGGCCGCCCAGTAGTTGGGTTGGGCAATGCCACCATCCCAGGGCTTTCTTGTCAATGTCGCCAGAGCCATGGGGCTCCCCTATCCCATAGTAATGTTCTACTGGCTCTATCCACTTGGCAGAAGAATGTATCGGGCACTGAATATTGAGTGTCCTGTAGAACATGTAGAAATTTGGGAAGGTAGATCATTTTGTACAATGTAACTATACCAATTAGTGACAGCGGGAGGTTCAGTCACTGGGTATGTCTGCTCATACGCCTCCAGGATCTTGCCCAGGTTTTTGCGGAAGAACAGCTCCCAAACGGTTGTAATGTATATCCCTAGATATTTAACATCAGACCGGAAGGGGTCTGGGAGAGAAGGTGTCAGCCAATCAGCGGACAGGCCACTGGTTTGTCTAAGTTCATGCGTAGTCCCACATACTTCCCAAAGATGTGTAATATCTCCAAAACATGGGGTCGTGACCGGCTGGGATCTGCTAGATCGAGTAGGATGTCATTCATGTACGAGGATATTGCGTCCTTACAGTCAGGATCCAACCGCAGAATGCCAATCTGGGCGTCCCTATGTACCCAGCTAGCGAGTGGCTCTATCCCCACCGCAAACAGTAGCAGGGATTGGAAACATCCCTGCCGGTTGCCCTTCTCTGTGATTTTCCTCTACCAGTGTGCCATTCACTCTCACCCTGGCATGGGACCCTGATAAAACAACCAGACCCAGCCCAGGAATGACTGGCCGAAGCCGATCTTCCTGATAATTGCCATCAGACAGGGCCATTCCAAAGAGTCAAATGCCGTTTCCTTGTTTAACGGTAGGAGCAACGCTGGCTGTCCGAACCCCCCACTACGGGCCAGAAATCCCAAAATGTGCCTGAGATTGTGGCGCGTCCCACTTTGTGGCATGAATCTCAACTGATTGGCTTCAAGTAGTGAGTCTATAACTTGCACCATACGATTTGCAAGAACTCATGCTAGCACAGCACCTTTACTTATATATTCAGCAATTAAATGCCCCGGTAAGAGGCACAGTCACCGCGTGTTTTACCTGCCTTGTAGATGGGACAATCAAGGCTTGGGCAAAACCTTGTGACAGTATCTCCTCCCATTTTGCACACCAGAACAACTCCCTCCAATGGGGCACTGCATTGGTTCACAGATATTTACAGAATTCGGGGGTAAAGTATTAGGGCCCGTAGCCTTCTTACTCTTCAGTTCTTACAAGGCGTTTGCAACTTCAGAATCTGATAACTCAACCTCCTGAGTATCCCAGGCCTTCCCGTCCAGGGTGGGCCCAGACAAAGTGCAGGAGGCTCTCCCTGCCAGCAGGCAAACGCGTTCGGTACGCCTCAAGCAAATATACCGCCAGCTCCCACGCTATGCTGTCTGGTGTCTCCACTAGGACCCCGTCTTTCCCCCACTGAGTATGTGTCTATTTCGGTCTTTCTTCTTTTCGCGCTAGCCATGGAAGAGTTTTCTGGCATTAACTCTAAGTTCGTATATCTGCCCCTGTTTGGCCCAGTCGGGCACACTGGCCTCCTGTCAGACCAGTGCTCTATATTCCTCTCGCGGTTTGTCAATTCAGCTCGCCAAGTCTGGTGTTGTTAAAGCCAGGCACTCTGTCTCTCACCAAAATAGTTTTGCCTCCAGGTCTAGGCCTTTCTGGTCCCTCTCCTTCTTTTTCTCGACCATTTGATCCGTCAGTTGACGCCTGATTACTCTATTGTATGCCTCCCAAATGACCACCCTTGAATCGACCGGATCCTTGTTTGCATCAAAGTAGTTTCTTGTGGCCTCCACCACATACTTTCTAGAATCCCTGTCAGTGAGATCCCACGGGTCTAGTCTCCATTCTGTCCTCAAGTTGCCCGGGGACATTTGACAGAATGTAATCATCAGGGAGTGGTCTGAGATACCTCTGGATGCCCCTAAACCGGCCCAGCTGATGCTGCAGGACCAATATATAGTCCGTTGGGAGCCAGGAGGTTATGATGGACATTGGCTGCACACGGGTGGGGAGGAGAGGCTAGGAGAACAGGCGGAGCTTTCAGATTGAGGGTGGGGTGCCCGTCAGTGTGCATTGGGCTGTCAGTGGGCAGCTGTGTAGAAAAGGAACTGTCAGTAGTGATGGGTCTACCAGTTAAGATCCTGGGTTGGTAAGGGTCTGTGAAGGCACTGGGGGAGGGGCAGTCAGCGGTAAAATCTCCCAGTGAAGTATTTGCACGGAAAGGCTGATAATGGGCAAGGGGATGTTAGCCATTTGTTTGCCTTAGTAAGTGAGGTTGTTGTCAATAATTGACGCAGTTGGCCTAGAAAAAGGGGGTATGCTGTCATCTATCTAATATCCGCCAGCCTATCTATCCCACCAACCGTTCACCTGAAGCCACATAGTCCCCACACCTACCTGGTAGTAATATATAACCAAGTAACTGGAGTAAATGCATGCATTTTTTTCCTGAGAGCACATTACTAATCACAATAACCACTAACCTTGGGTTCCGGAGTAGCGTGCCACTCGCCGTAAAGCGCTTTGACGCCACATCAGGGGTAGTAAGCGATATATAAATCCAATTACAATACAATACAATAATCAGTCTGATTCATGTTTGCAGGTAGGTGAACAGGAGAGGTCAGCACGTTAAAGTTAATTACAAAGCTTACAGTTTGGTGACATTGAACAAACCAAAGCTTAAGCTTGTCTACCTTTCCCTGTTTCTTTACAATCAGAGTTTGTTTGGTGTTGATGGTTAGCGAGTGCTGAGGAGAGAGGAGCACTCCCAGAGTGTCTTCCTTGTCTTCTGAAGTTTGTAGTTTCCATAGTACAGCACTACAGATCATGGCACGCAGTAGGAGATTGTTAACTGCAAAAGCAATGGATAGTAAAACTGGAAAATGTCAGTAGAATCTACTCCGAAGGACATTCTCCATTAACAAGTAGTTAATAATAGCACAAAGATGCATGCGCTGAGTTTAGGGGCCAAACAGGCTGTGGAAGTTGGGGGCTGCAGAATTAATTCCACATAAATGCCTCTCCACATGCAGGGACTCATTCTAGAGCAGTGTCTGCTTCTTGCAGGGACCTGGATTTCTCTTTAGTTACAGCTAAGCTGACCTTAGCTTTTTCTGTAGCCTCATGGTAATATAATTACAGATAATAAGAATGGACCGCACAGCCTGTCACATGATGGAAATGCTAAAATGCACTTTCCTTATAACAGGACATTGTCTAACGTAGTACTTCTTTCCATCTGTCATAGACATCTAGACTTCTGTAGTAACACGAGAACAGAAGAAGGCTATGGTAACCCTATAAAGGCACCTTTTCCCGCTTTGACACTATTCACACGATTTCTGCAACACTTCACGGTAATGGCGAAAGTGGTTTCCACCACCAATTAGCTGGTCGTTTTTACAGCCTTTCGGTGACGTTGCTGTGCTAAACATACTTCGGACCGAACAATGATCATAAAAAAAACAAATCAAGAATGTTCAATTTTCTCCTACTGAAGCAAGTTGGTTTTATAAATGCTTTTATTAAGAATTCTTAGAAAGATAGCTCAGATTGTTTTGCCATTTCACAGCAGCCAGTTGGATCTCTTGTTAACTTCTTATACATGCGAACATTTCAAAAGAGGAAAGGTGGAGATTTTTAAAAAAACACAAGGAGAATGCACAGGCAATTTCAGGCGGGAGACAACCAAAATGAAACCATTTTTGGCTTAAACATGGTGAGCCTCCCGCCTGAGTCGGGCCAATTCGCATTTATGGGCCCTTTAAATACAGCCCTACCTAGGGCACTTGGGATTCGGGAACTTTTTGGCCTTACTTTTGCAGCCCGAGTATGGGTCTATAAATCCTAAATCCTTGGCGTGCTGTTTGGTAGAAAAACAGCCCTGGTTTACAGACCTGACATGAGGTGAGTTAGCAGGTAATAGTGAGTGAGCTGTTTTCCTACTTAGGCGAGAACAATGCTAAACTTGCAGTGTGACTTTGCTCAGTAATATAGCCTTCGTTGTCTCTCTGAGGCATCAAAGTTAAACATTCCTATCCCCACATCATTTTCAGCATTTTCCCCATCCCCCATTTTTTTAGATTCGGCTTTACGCATACCCACCCACCCCTCCCACCCTCCTAATTCTGATTGGCTGCCCTAATTCCGCAGAACCCTGCTGTGAATAATTATGCTGATCCAGTTTACATTTTTTTATGCCTCCCCCCCTCGTTAAATTAAAATGTGACAGTCCTTAAATTAAAACGTGACGGTCGGCGCACGCAGATGTCTCGTCTGAGGCAGCATGGTTTGGAGACAGCCCGTCTCTCTTCCGTCGGTGCCTTGATTGCTCGAGACAAGGCGCGTGCCAGGCCCCTGATGAGAGTTATTTTACACACTGAGCCTTCCTCAGTCACTGACTGAGCTGGTGGGCGAGTTGTGCGCACGTGCTTCCTTCTCTCTCCGGTTCCTGCCCCCCCACCTCCATCCAAAATAAATAGCTGTCAGGCGTCGCGTGTCTGGGATTAAATTATAGGTGCGCACGAAGCCTTGATTACATTGTTGTGGACTGATAACCATTAACATACTGAAATTAAGTCTAATTTTTTTTCGAGTCTGCATTTTCAGCCACTACTCACGTGACTGTCGGTGGGCGTCAGACACTAACAATAAAATATGTATTAAATATGTGTGTGTGTTAGGGTGACCAACTGGCATTGGTGCAAATTCAGGACGGTGAGGGTAAAAATTCAGGACAAAGGGTCAAAATTCAGGACACAAATTCAGGACAGGAGGTCAAAATTCAGGACAAAACTTCAGGACAATAGGTAAGTTTTACAGACACATCAGAGGAGTTCGCGCAATAGTATATAAGTAAGCCCAGCCATATCCAATCATATTCAACCATTTGCAAACCTATCCATCATGTATCCTTCCATCTATCATTTCACTCATCCATCCCTTCATCCATCCTTTCACTCATCCATCCATTATACATCCATCCACCCTTTCACCCTACCCATCTGTACAGTCATCCATCCACTCTTCTACCCATCCATCCATTCACTCATCCATCCAGCCATTTACCCTTTCACCCATCCAGCCATCCTTTCACTTACTCATCCATCCACCCAGTCACTCATCCTTCCACCCATCCGCCCTTTCAGTCATTCATCCATCCTCCCTTTCTCTCTCCATCGACCCTTTCACTTAGTCATCCTTCCTTCCATCCATCCACCCACCCATCTACTCATCCACTCATGAATCCATCCATTGACCCTATCACTCATCCATCCTTTCTCTCATCCATTTATCCTTTCACTCCTTCAGTCATCTATTCATCCTTTTGTCAACCTACCCTCCCTTTCACTCACTCATCCATCCTTACATCCACCCTTTCACTCATCCGTCCATCCATTCACCCTTGCACTCATCAATTCATCAATCCATCCATCATTTCACTCATCCATCCACCCACTCACTCACCATCCACCTTTAACTCATCCATCCTCTCACTCAGCCATCCAGCTACCCTTCCACCCATACATCCAGCTATTTACCTTTTCTCTCATCCATCCTTCCACTCACTTATCAATCCATCCATCCTCTCTCATTATCTATCTATTCAATCTTTCATTCATCCATTCACCCTTTCACTAATTCATCCAGCCATCCACCCATCCCTTCACTTACTCACTTGCCCACCTTTTCATATTATTTTGAACTGAGCCTTTTTGAGAAAAGGCCCATCAAGAACTTCACCCTCGCTGCAGGAGCCATTCCAGGACTGGGACAGAAGCCACCCAGGGCGGAGACAGAATCCACCACAGGGGTGACAGGAGCAATCACAAGCGGGGGGGACAGGAGCCACCACATGGGGGAACAGGAGCCATCACTGGGAGGGGGGGCAGGAGCCATCACAGGAGGGGGAACAGGATCCACCAGGGTGGGCACAGGGGTGGGCATGCAGTATTCTAGTATCATCTTGGTCTCTTCCAGGGTGGGGTAGGGCTCCTCACCCCCTCCTGGACAAGACAAAGAGATGACAGGCTCGCTTTCCAAAATGTTAGTTTTGCCATCCCCCACTGTGATGTACAGCACTTAAAGGAGATACTCCAAGAGAACTGATTTAACTGATTGTTCTCCATACTTTGTTAATCAGTGTGGGTGCGATTGTGCCATTTCTTTATTTTATTACATTATAGACGGCATGTTTGAAGAACCGAGGTTTGCTTACAATTTAGTAACAGTAATTAAGCTCTGTGAAGAGAACCATGTGCTGCCTCGGGGTAATCGGGGCCGGTTCTAGGATGTTTGGGGCCCTGGGCAGGAAGGGAATGTGTGAGGCCCCTCTAAATTGCAGAGACATGATGACGCATTCAGGGCTGTTTGCATCTGAATAGATGCCCCTGCTCCTGAGGCTGCAGCCCCTCCCTCTTAGTCACCTTCAAGCACCTCTTAACAGCTCATCAAGGGCGGAAGGTGTGAGGGTCGCCATCCCGCTGTGCCTCTCCAATGCTGCTGGGTATCTGAGCATTGGTGCTGCATCGGAGTCTGTTACACCCGACCTCAACAGCATCTGCGTCAAGAAGGGAGGTGGGTGGAAGCTCTGCCGGCTTTAGGGTGGTGCGACCGGTGCCCGGTTAAAATTACGGACAAATGGCGTCCGTTAAAGAATCATTCACGGACAACGGACAGACGGTCGAAATTACGGACTGTCCGTGAAATTTACGGACGGTTGGTCACCCTAGTGTGTGTGTCCCACTGTCTGGAGAGTTCTGTACGTCATTCACCCCCTTACTTGGTTCTCCCACAGTTTTCAAAAGTTGACAAAACCAAGGGGCTGTCAATAATGATTTGTTTAGCTATCTGACTGTGCAGAACTTTGGAACAGCACATTTTACACATTAGATTTAGGGCAGCGTGGTGGGCGTGTTTTAGGAGGGAGGGGACCTAATGTTGACCTGATTACAGAAACCCGGATGTGATGAGAGGGTGGACTAGGAACAGACTCTACGGGAAAAATATATATATATATTTTTTTTAACATTACCCGCATTTATAATTTAATGCGCTGGAAGATAGGGTAGTTTGCTCAGAATCTTACATTTTTGCCAAGATGCCGAAGAAATGACTGAAGGCTAGATGCCAAGGGGGTGTGGTCCTTTGACAGCAGTTCAGCCATCTTTGCTGACCCATATCTGCTTCTTGTGGTCGGTATGTTCACAACATTGATAGGTAAATACAGCATAAAGGCATCCTGGTTCAAGTCATTATAATAAAAAAATTGCAAACATTCGTGACAAGAATTTTCAATTCTATTAAGGACACAGAGGCGAGGATTATGCTTCTCATTTTCTTTACTGAAAATTCTCAGCAGCCAATTAGAAAAAAAGTAAAAACCAAATACACACTACAATACCCATAAACCTTAGTGGGTATCACATGACAACCATAGAGTAGACCCCTATATAAGGAGCACAAGAGAATACCACATCCTCTTTCTTTGTGAAATAACAGTTAAGTCCAAGAGAAAAACACAGCCTGAGATCCGGCAACAGCGGAAAAGAAAAAATCCAGTCTTCATAAGGAAAAATATCCCAGGCTAACGAACAGCAACCAGAAATTTTAAAGCAGCTTCAATGAACAGAATCTTCTTGGAAAACTCGAATACTCTCTTCAGAGACGAAAAACAGCAAACTTTACTTGAGATCAGAACCTGAAACGGAAAGATAAGCCGTAATACCATACTCCCAGGAAGAGATAAAGCATAAGGGGAGGGTCAAAACAATATAAGCAGACATTGCAGTACATAAACAATGCAAATCAGATAATACAATACTGAAATACGGGTAGGATAATCCTCGCCTCCGTGTCCTTAATAGAATTGAAAATTTTTGTCACAAATGTTTGCAAATCTTTAATTCTATGTCAGGACCGGAGGCTCCGATTATGCTTGTTCAAAGCTGAGCCACCACAACAGATGCAACATTCACAATAGGTTTATAATAAAACGTTTTAAAAGTAGAGTCCGAGGACCAATCAGCAGCATTCATAATGTCTAATAAACTGACTCCCACAGAAAAAGCCTTGGAGGCCATAGCCCCACGAGCAGAATGAGCACCAAATCTGGAAACATCAATACCAGCTTCGCCCATGAGCCAACGCACCCATCTTGCTAGTGTAGCTGGAGTCACTGGGCGTAAAGGTTTCTGTAAAGCAATAAATTATTGACCCCCCATATCATGGCGAAGACCAGCAGTACTCACCTCGTAATCTCGGATACACTGTACCACACACAATTTTGGATTATCAGGAAATGCAGGATAGGTGATAGAAGCAGTGTTACATTTAGTGCACCTGGTGACCAAAAAAGTAACACCTTCTGGAGAGAATCTGCGACCCGCGAGATCTAGAGCGCGAACATCCGAAACGCGTTTGCAGGATACTAAACAAAGCAACATAGTGAGTTTGGCAGAAAGTTGCTTACGAGATAAACAATGATTAATGGGCCAAGAAACGTAAGAAAATGGAGACATCCCAAAGCTCAGAATATTTAGGACAAGGAGGTTTTACCAGCCGATGCCTCTAAGTAATTTACATACTAATGGATGTTCACCAAGAGGTTTACCGTCAATGGCCACGTGTCCCGCCGAGACGGCCGATCGGAAATTATTCACAGTGTGATAAGCAAGGCCTGCAGCGGCTAAGGATGCCAGAAAATTCACTACCAAGGAGACATCTGCTGTAACGGGATCCACCTCCCGTTGAGAGCACCAATGACACCATCGTTTCCATGCTGTTGCATAACGCATCTCTCGAAAGGCCAGGGACTTTCCAGCGATCCCCGAAATTCGCCAAGTGACCAGACTGAGTTGACCTGATGTTATCAACGGATGCGGAGAGTGGAGAGGGTCTAACAAGAGATTCCACCGTTGGGGAAGAAGGACCGGAACCGCACATAACATTTCCAGAAGAACCGGGAACCACGGTTGAGCCCTCCATAGAGGAGTGATCAGAATCAACTTCGACTGATAGCATTTGGCTCGGGCCAGGACCCGCGGGATCATTACAAACGGAGGAAACGCATAACAAAGTGTTGGGGGCCACACCTGCAGAAAGGCATCCGTGGCAAGAGCGTCCGGATCTGGACGCCAGCTGAAGAACACTGGAATCTGTTTGTTGAGTCTGGAAGCAAACAGATCGATCTGACCAGGGCCCTACATCTGGGTCAATAACCGGAACACCCGAGGGTGAAGCCTCCAGTCGCTGAAATCCCAGAGATGTCTGGAATTTCAATTGGCATCCTGACTGCTGCACCCCAGCAGGTACTCCGCCACCACAAACAATTTGTTCTGAAGGCAAAAATGCCAAAAGTCCTTTGCAATCTCCGCTAGAAGGCGCGACCGGGTGCCGCCCAACTTGTTCACATAACGAACCGCCGACACATTGTCCATGCGGAGTAGAATGCAACAATTCGTCTGATGGGGCGAAAGGCATCGAATCGCAAAAGAGTCCGCTTGAAGTTCCAGACAATTGATGTGGAGATTCAATGCCTCCGGACACCAACGGCCGCCTGTGGACACTTGACCACATCGGGCTCCCCAACCCCGCCGACTGGCATCGGATTCGATCACTACTTCCGGAGATAAGCGTCCTTCAGATCGAGTCGGACCATCCAGTCCCCTTCTTGAAGGTGATCGCGAAGAAGATGGATTCGCTCCATCTTGAAGTGTCGATATATCACCCAGCCATTGAACTCCCTGAGATTTAAGACAAGCCTGGATCCACACCCCTTCTTCTGAACTAGGAAGACGTTGCTGACAAAGCCCTGGGGATGACGAACCGTCCGCACTATGGCCCCTTTCTGAAGAAGGGACTCGATCTCGCTGGAAATGAAAACCTGATCCAGATGGGAAAAAACCATCGGTCGCGGGGGAAGAGTCTGAGAGGGTGAATGAAAAAACTCTATTTTGTAACCCTGCACCGAATCCAGGATCCACGCATCCTGCGAGATCTCTTGCCATTTGTGGAGAAAATACTGGAGACGGCCCCCCAATTGAACCTCTGAAAAGGGAATTAAGCTCACCTGAAGAAGTGGCGTCACGTTGACCTCCTTGTTTGCCTCCATAGCGTCCCTTTTTGTTGTAGTTGCGGGATCCACGTGTGGGATAGAAATTGGCGGAAGAAGTGGACTCTTGATACTTTCCACGTTGGGAATCATAGCCTCGCTGGGTGCCTCTTTGATAACCTCGGCCGAACGACCACCCCCGATGTCGTCCGGCCCGTCCAAAAACCGGGCGAAAAGCCCGCTTTAAGGAACCCTGTGCCTTATCAAGGCCACTGAAGGTTGCGACAAACTTAGTTAATTCCTTAAAAAAAGGTTGACCAAAGAGGAGACCCTGAGCCAAAGGGCCGGACTCAGAAGAAGACAACTCTGTCAATTTTGGATTGAGTTTTAAAAGAATAGAGCGGCGGCGCTCACTGGACATGGCACAGTTTGCATTGCCTAATAATCATATGGCACATTGAGCCCCAGCATTTAAATCATCAGGATTGATAATCTGCTCTGAGGCTTTGGATTTGTAACCCAAATCCAAAATTTTTGTTAGGGGGCCGGACAAATCGAGCAACTTATCCTGGCAGGACCTCCATGCACGATCTATACCTTTCTTTGGATCCTTCGTGTATTTCTTAAGATATGTGAACATGGAAGGATCCACTTCCGGAGTATCCGCCATTTTGTCTGCTAGATCTGGACGTGGGCATTCTGAACGCAAACGCGCTCTAACATCCTTATCAAAAGGTTGACGTAAGTGGGAGTGTACATAGGTCGCAACTTCAGTAGAGGGGAGCCATGAGGAAGAATTAGGGTGGACAATTGAAGAAGGCTCAAAGGTCAATAAAGTAGGATGTGAGGGAGCGTCCACAAACCGCTCTTTGCGTGATTTCTTTGCGGGAGGAAGAGAAGCCTCTGACTCAGACGTCGTACCAGAGGAGGCGAGCTAGAAGGAGATTCTTTGGACGTAGAACCATAAGAATGGTCAGACGCCAAGGTTTTTGCGAGCTTCGCAAAATCTGAAGAGTGAGGGTTTTTTGAACGCTTAACACCAGATGAAGACCGGGACGTTGAGGCAGGAAGCCAGCCTTGCTGCAAGGCATAATTACATAAATGGCGCTTCAAGGGTTCAATAGCCCTGACCATAGCCTTATTAACGGAGTGCTAGACTCCCACATCTAGAGCTTCGACGAGCTCATGCTCCAATGACCTAGAGGGTTCCTCCTCAAAATAGTCTGCCTCATCATAATAATATTCAGACATTGTAGGCACTAAGAAGTGACAAAATATACCCACAGGAGGAAAAATGGAGCTAATATGCACTGTCAGAGGTGTAAACAAATGTAAGGTTAATGACAGTGCCAAGTAAGGGGGAGTGGCTAACCCCAGGCAAGCCAAGCAACACAGGAATGTAGAAATTCCAAAGTGCATAAATATTTAAATATTTAAATGTGGAGGGAGGGCTTACCTATCAATGCCACTCTAGGCAGAGCCTATACCAATTATACAGCCCAAGCCCTACTGAAGACCTGGACGTCGCTGGGAGGCTGGCAAGGTTGTGGGTGTAGAGCAATGAAAAGCACTGCTCCTGCGCTCCAGAAATACCGGTTACTTGCTGAGGAAAAAACTCAGTATGCAAAGATGGCTGCCGCACATGCGCGGAACGGCCGAAACACAAGCCAGAAAGAGGACTGCGCAAGCAGAGCGCGCGCGTCCTCACTCCCCGTCTCCCACTCCACAATAAGGATTGCGGGCACAATGCGCCTGTAACCGGGAGGCAAGAAGCGCTTCCAATAAAGCAGTGCCCTTGAAACGGAGCGGCACAGAAACTGACAACAATGCGGCAAGCTCCAAACGCTGAAAGAAAACAATGCGCGAGTGATCGCGAAGCTGATAAGCGACACAGCGCCGGAAGCGCGCACAATGAAAAACGGCAGTGCGAGCAGCGCACACAGCAGCACAATGAAAATACAGTTAAAATGTAAGTACAGTCCAGCAAGCAAATAAGCGGAAAGCATGCATAGACAAAGTAAAAGGTGAAAACACTTAACTGGCTGCGGAGCAGCAAAGAAAGAGGATGTGGTATTCTCTTGTGCTCCTTATATAGGGGTCTACTCTATGGTTGTCATGTGATACCCACTAAGGTTTATGGGTATTGTAGTGTGTATTTGGTTTTTACTTCTTTCTAATTGGCTGCTGAGAATTTTCAGTAAAGAAAATGAGAAGCATAATCGGAGCCTCCGGTCCTGACATAGAATTACTAATTAGCGACGTTTGGTAAGCTCAAAAAGGAAATTGGAAAGATTGCAGCTGTTGTATTTTTGTTTTTTATCTAAGAATATTAATCAGTTTTTGTTAGATGGGGAGGAAGTGGCTGCCACTTTGCATAATTCACACGCACATTTATAATTCCCCTAGGATGCATCTTCTGCAAGTGAATGCTTGTTAGTGTTTTATGTAGAGGGCGAATAGCCCTTTCCCTACCATACTGAGCACCCTGTGTTTTAAATATTGTCTTTTATTTCAGCGTTTTAATTTTATATTCTGCACACCTTTAAGCACTTTTTGCCACTGTGCTTCATAAGAAAATGGGTTATTTACCACAAATAGCAGGTTTTGACACTACTTCATCTTTAAGGCTACTGGAATACTAAACTGGAAACTTTCGTGGTTGAGTAAACTATCAGAAATGCATCAAATTACATTTTTTTGAGCCAGCGTAAGAGTGAGAAGAACTTTATATGAAGATCATGGAGGAAAGAAACCAAAACTTGACAATGGCCGCTGTGTGGGGTATGCTTGTAACTCGCTACTAATCATTTGTACTCAGGGCCTGTTGGCAAGCTGCTACCACCATTTACATTTAACTGTAAAACTGTTGAAGGAATATAATTCTCTTTTATATCCACAACGGTATCTCAAAGCAATTTCCAGACAAATTGTACATTTTGTAAATTTCCCAAGTACAACTTTCCCCATATACTTCAAGATATTGACCTAACAATTTCAAAGGGCAGTCTCAAACTTTTACTTTTCTTGTATTTATTCATTTTATTTATAAAGTTTTGTATAGCGCGATCATGACCCCGAAGGGTATCAGAGAGCTTCACATTTCGTAACGGGAAGAACATAGTACAGGGAAATGGCAAAGGGGGTAACAGAGAATAACTTATAGCTAATACCATAGAGTCCCAAGTTGAAAACAAACATTACTTAATAGGTTATAACAGACAACTCTTAGCTATACCGTTGATAGACCTAAAAGAATATGGTCAGAAGGGTCATTGAGAAAGCAGACGAGGCATGAACAATTAAGGCAAGAACTTGTTCATTATGATTGTTTTTACTTCATGTTTGAAGGCAGCCGTGGATGGGATTCTGCGGTCATCCGGTGGGAGGGAGTTCCAGATCTTCGGTGCCTAACCAGGAAGGCTCTGGACCTTGTTCTCTTTTTGCGAAAGGTCTGAGGTTTCAATAGGAGAGAATTTGCTTGTAGTTTATAGTGTAGGACTAGCTCTGCTTTACCACAACTTTTGTGAAAATATTGCATTCTTTTGACATGGAAATTGGATGTAAGATAGGAATCAACAACCGCATCACCTATCGTCCCCAAAGCAAAATAGTTCCTCCATTGCCGCCTTTGCTGTGTATTCTGCTTCAGTGCACATGGGTATAAGCACGGCATACAGATTTTCTTTTCTCAAATCGTTGCTGGACTCACTTGCAGTCGAGGCCACTTGTTCCCAGCCACAAGAACAGAAGCTTATAGTCTTTTTGTGCCAAGGACAAGGTCTCAAAAAGAAGAAAATCTGAGTGTACATAGCAAATGTGATAGTTAATGTGATTATTGTTAGGATATACTTCCCATATGGGGGGATATGATTTTTACACTTCAGTTCACATCTCCCTGAAAATTAAATGTTGAAGTCTGAAAACAGACCCATTCAAATGGGGGTGGAAATGCTCCGATTATTAACAATGGGGTGATTGTCTACTGTACCAAGATAGCAAGCTTTACACCTTTGAGGTGGTGGTACGTAAGCTTCATTTGGCCCCACATTTTGTGCTTAAAGAGCCCTTGCCAAGATAGTTTTTTTCTTTTGAAGAGAAGTTCTGAGTTGATAAATTCTCTGTTAGACGATATTCAGCATTCTGGGAAAGTTCAATATATGTGTCAAGCAGAAGCATGCCAATAACACATTGTAGTTTTGGGCCGATTTAGAAACATTGGGGCTTAAGCAATGATTTAACACCCCTGGCGATGAAATGGGTTGCGTTTCTTGATTGTCTCCTTAGCCAAGATAATTGTTAGACCTGTTATCCTTAGATTGGTCTTCCCCCAACTTTTTGCCTGCTTACCTCCACGTTTTGCTGTATATTTTTGTTTGTCGTAAGACTTTGAGCACTTTACTATTGCTGACCAGTGCTAAAGTGCAGGTGCCTCTCCCCTAAACGGGTTGACATTGGTGTATACCTGATTGTTATATATTTAGTTTACATGTAAGTCCCTTGTAAAGTAGTATACCATATACAAAGGGCCTGTAATCTAAAAAATGCTACTATTATGCCTGCAGCACAGGTTGTGCCACCCACTCTAGTAGTCTTCCAAACCTGTCTCAGGCCTGCCAGTACTGGGACTATGTGTGCAGTTTACTACCACTTCGACTTGGCATGTAAAATCACTTGCCAAGCCTCAAACTTCCATTTTATTAGTCATAGGTCACACCCAAGGTAGGCCCTAGGTAGCCTGTGGGCAGGGTGCTGTGTAACTAAAATGTAGGACATGTACTTTTAAGTTTTACATATCCTGGTACTAACAAACAGCTACATTTGTTTTTCACTACTGTTAGTCGTACTCCTCTCATAGGCTAGCATTGGGAATTCCTTAAATCACTTTTAAGCTGTAATTCCTGATTAGAAAGTAGTAGCTAAATCATGTTTCATATCTTTGGAATGGTAATGATAGATCCTCTTTAGTGGCAAAGATAGATTATACATTACTATTTTAGAAATGCCACTTTAAGAAAGTGGACATTTCTCTGCTTTTAACTTTGCACTGTGTCCTTCAGCCTGTCTCCGGTACACGTCAGGACTGGGTGACAGCTACACTTTGTACATTCCCTCTAGACTGCCACAAGCACAGGAAGGTGAGGCTCATCTACATTTTGAGCGCTCATCTGCATTCATCTGCACTCTGGTGGGTCTTCCTGGACAGGGAGGAATGAGAGGGGCTAACACACTTCAATAGGTAGTGTCCTGTCCACACACTAAGCCCTGATTTACCCCCCAAAAATAGCCTGACAGACAGGACTGGGTTGAAAGGGATCTCTGTGCACTCTAGAGAGCTCCTTTGAAGTCAACCCCTACATCAAAAGATCAAAAGCACTTTTGGGTATAAGTGCTAAGGCTCAGACCCCTACCAAATCAGTACTCTACTGGACCTGGGAAGAGGTCTGCTGGAGTAAAGACTGCTGTGCTGTAAGGATTGCCACTTTGCCTTGACTGACAGTTCAGAGGAACTGCTTCTCTGCATTGCTGAGCTGCCCTCCTTGCTGCTGATCTCTGTCCTGCTGAGGACAAAGACTGGGCCCATCTAACGTGAACCCAGAGTGGCTGCAAGTGATTGCTGGCCTGCCTCCTGTTTTCTTAAGTCTTAGATACACAAAAGACTTCCTGCAATCCTGCTGGTGCTGCTGAACTCTTGTCATCTGTGAGTCCTACCCTTGCCTGAGGAGCCCCTCCAGGCCTGGGCCTCAGAAGTGGGTTCTGTAGCTTATTTCTGAAAAAAACGACGCGTCGCCGCGACTGCGTAAGACATTCGGCTGCATTGCTGTTGTAACCGGCACTTTCTGGTTGGCTGAAGGTATGCCCCCAGCCAGGCAGGACCTAACGCTCCCGTCAAGGGCGGGTGATTACACTCGCTGTATAATCTGTGCTCACCCTTGGGTAGCTTGGCACTGAGCAGGCAGGCTTATCTCAGAGACAATAGGCAAAGCAGTGGCACAGCAGTCACTTACGATAAATACACTGAGCGTCACAAAAGAGACCTCACACAGGATGTATGTAAATAACGTTCATATTCAACACACATATTTAATCATTATAACATGATTATCATATACTTTTGGGCATTAAACACATTTGGAAATATTATTAGCAGTACTAGGCCCACTCGTATTGTTATGATATCAATAGTATGCACACTGTGGACAGTTCCTAAACTTACTCTCCCCCCGCCCCCAGAGAGAGCACCCTTATGCGGTGTGGCACTGTGCACCTTAGGCCCACCCTAGCAATCCTGATAATACAATCCAACATGGTTATAGGGTACACCGCGGGTCACAATGGTATAAAAAGATATGTACATACATGAAACTAGAGCACTTTTTAGCAGCACCGCAGGCCGGACCAACACAGGTAAAACCAATGTCAAATCTATTGTGCTTTTGGCATGAAATCAACGTATAAAGCGGCACTGCCGGCCGGTATCATGAATCACAGGCAGTCTGCAGACGATCACTCCCACTGGCACACACTCACTCTGCCTTGCTACACGGTGAGAGAGGTACCAGCCCAGTCTGTACAGAACACTCTTACACACATACACACTCAGCACCCTAATTCGGTGCCACTGGTACCCATCAGGTCAATGGATAACACCCTGCAAACTCCATGGCCCCAGCCTCCCTCCACCCTCTAGGTCACCTCGATTGTCCTATACCCACGGATGGAAGATAACCAGCTCCTCCTCCCGGATACTAGGCCTAGTTCTTTGAAGTTAGGGGTGGTTTAAAGGGTTTCTCTTTGAACACAGATGTCTTCCCTAAATTGTAGGCCTGCCTGCCATGGGGTTATGGAATGTAGATCTTAATCTTTAGTGGGGTCTTGATCCAGCCCCTAGAAGCTAAGTGTCAAACCCTCTCTCTCCAATATGCCCAGTCGGCCCTCAAATGGCAGAGGTCTGTCATTGTAGCGGTATGCTCTTGGTTTATGGCTGTCGCTGGGGAAATCACAGATATGTTCCCCCGACCCCTGGTGTCCACCAGAGCCAAGCCCCATGGCACAGAAGACTCACAGCACATAGAAATATCCATATTCTATAAGTGGCATTTCTAAGTGCGTTATGCTAAAACTTTCTTTACCGCTGGAAAGAGTTTGGCATGGTGAATCCATTCATAGGAAACATCATGAGGTTGCTCCACTGCAATCCACTATTGCAGCCTGAAGTAATTTCAACCACTTCCCCGTGTTAATCAATGGGAAGAGCCAGCCTCATAGGTAGTGAAAACACACACAGATATTCCTCATTGCCTAGGTGCACGTGCGCTAGTGCGCACACAGACCTGTGATGACCAGGGGTGCAAGTGAGCCTGCCCGAGTCTGCAACGGCAGACTAAACACAGGTTTAACTAATACGGGTGTCAGTGCGCATGTGCAGGCCTTCGATAGCAGGCTGCACACGCAATCACAGGCACCATAGGTGCAGGTGCGCATATACAGCGGCCTGCATTGGCAGGCTGTTCATGAGTCTAATCATGATAGATGCCAGTCCGCACATACCGGTCTGCGATGGCAGACCGGCCCATGGGCTTACCCAGGCCCTAGCTCCTTAGCTTACCCTTGTCACTAGCACCATGGGTGCAAGCATGTGCACACAGGCCTGCAACGACAGGCCTGACACAGGTTTAGAACACCGGAGATGCAGGTATACACTCAGTGGCCTGCAATGGTAGGCCGGGCACCTATCCAAAATGCCATAGGTGCCAGTGCACATCCTCAAACCTGCACTACAGGCTGGACACGTATTTGAAATAGCAGTAAGGCCGGTGCGCACACCCAGGTCAGCGTTGGTAGACCGACCCATGTTTCTTAATACAGTGTCAGCGCCTCTTCCTAGTCTGTGTAGGAAGGCGCATAGACTTCCACACTGCCTTGACAGTGAGGACGTGCTCAGTGCCCTGAGGCCACACAAAAGAATCAGCAAAACCCCAGGAGTATCCCTTGGGAAGAGCCGAACTCCAAGGCAGTGGAAGCCCCACTTGGGGCGTTCCTCACTGTCGGGGAAGGGAACATCCAATGTACCCACCTTGCCTTCAGCCTACCACCCCCACTGCACTCATCAGGGCTTCCAGGGGGTGGGGGGTGCCCACATGGGATGGCATGACCCACTCAGGGTTGGCTGAGGCGTAAGTGAGGCCAACCTAGGCAGGGGCGCAATGGCACTCACTGGCCTGCTTTGGCAGGCACGATACAGGGTTGACAGGCTATATGGTGGGTGGCACACTTAAGTGCTACGTCTCACTACTAGCCAGTGCCGTACCTGGCTCAGGTATGTGGTGTACCTATTCACAGGGCGCATGGAGGTACAACACCTAAACTTATTGCGTATGCACCCCCTGCCCAATGCGGGCGAGGTGGGCGTGTGCACCTTCCCTCTGCAGTTCAGTGGAAAGGTGCCCAGATTCCTAAGGTCATGCGGAGAGAGTTGGCTAAGACTAGGAGGAAAAAGCTATTTTTTTTGGGTAAATTCTCATAAGAAGAGCCATGTCCAACAATTACCTGCTGACGCAGAGGCTGCTCAATGACAGTGGATTCACAGTCCATGTGGCGCGACGATGACGTTCTGCGCATCTCAACGACGCATTACATTCACTTCAGTGGAGCTTGACAATGACGCATGACCCCCTTTGTATGACGCAGTAGGCTTGCAACATCAACACTTGCTCCAGACAAGATATTTCTTCAGCTGGACCTTTCTGGGTCCTGTAGCTGGCCTGCCCTCTATCACGGTCAGCCTGATATTTGGATTTGTACTGGTCCCTCTCGATTTCAAGTAATGTTTTGACCGCTAGTGACTTCTAAACGCAATTGTTTGCATTTATTCTTTAAAAATTCATATCCTGACTTCTACTGGATTTTTGTCGGTTTGGTTTTGTTCTAATCAGATACATATTATATGTTTTTCTAAACCTGTGTGAAGTCTTTTTGTGGTGTTTTTATTGTGTTATTGTGTGTGTGTGTGTTGCACAAATACTTTAGACATTGCCTCTTTAGATAAACCTGACTGGTCTGTACCAAGCAACCAGAAGGTGAGCACAGGTTATCTTTTAGTGTGTATCAAGCTTACACTGACTAGGATTGTAGTCCATACTTGGACAGGGTGCAAACCTCTGCCAATTAGAGACCCAATTTCTATCAATAATCTTGTGCCATTTAACACTCACACCTTCTTCCAGGATTGGACGGAACATGCCATAATTTCTGGTAGTTGACATATGAAGGCAAGTGAACAACATCATTAGGGAGGGGAATAATGATTGCTAAAGTCAATAAAGCCATGCTAAATGAATCCTCACATCAACAATGTCCATCCCTGGCCGAGGGATAGGTCAGTTCATATGATATATGTTCAAAAACAGGCTTAACAGAGCGGGGGATGAGCTTTAGTTCTCTTTAGCTCCTCTTTAAACCACTGTAATTGTCTCCTATAGATGACAGCTAGAAGAGCTGTCATCTATAGGAGACAATTACAGTGGTTTAAAGAGGAGCTAAAGAGAACTAAAGCTCATCCCCCGCTCTGCCACAAGGGAATGGTGCCAAACCACCAAGCAGCAGATAAGGAGTCAGTAGATACTTTACAGCATTGTTACAGAGGCAAAATAGAATCTGCTAAAACTAACTATGGTCAAAGAGGCTGAAAATCTCACCAGAGAGCTTTTTAAGAACTTACAAAGGTTATAGTTGATAAAACCATTACAGCGATTTCAGGGGGTGAGAGTGGGACATAGCAAGAATCTTTGCCTCCACAAATTATGCAAAAGGATTTTGTAGACCTAGTTTTGAACATTCATGATTGTCAAGTACCAGGTATAGATAATATACATCACAGGGACACCATAAGTGGTGCCTTGTAGCTGCCATTTATCCATCTCTCAGACCTGTAACTGCCTTATTGAAGCATTGACGCTGCTTTGTTGGATATTGTGTGAAAGAGTATTGGGATTTGCCGACAAGGGTTTGGCAGCACAATTGGAACTGTTGAACCTCTGGGCTGCTGTCAATACACTTGGTTTTGGGTCTTCCTAAAAATATTTCAGTGGGGACATCTAAGGATACGCTAAATAATTTGAAGATTACTTGTTGGATCACATTTTATAGGGTTTAACGATGGAGTGAATGAGTTGTCTGTGTCATCTTGCTGTGGAGTACCACAAGGATCCACCCTGCTCTTTGTACTTCTTTATTTGTGTGATACCTCTGAATCATGGCATGTGAGTGAAGTTTCTTATACATGAAGTTGCTTCGCTGTTGGTTCTCCCTTTACGTGGCATTTATGAGAACAACTTCCTTGTTGAGGAAGTTCAGATATGGACGGAGGAAGGCTGTCTTGCTTTGAATACCAACAAGACAGAGCGGCTTATGGTAGGTCGTAGAGTTACAGTTAATAAAAAAAGCAACTCCCATAAAACCTGAAAGATGGACAATTCTGAGGTGAAACTTGATAAAGACATTTGAAGTTGTATTTGTCACCTTTCGTAGTATGGGGGAATAGTTTAATGCACTAAGTCCTGCAACTATTATAGGCATCTGCTTACCTGATGGAGACCTCGCCAACTGACGACATAGTCTTATTGGAGCTTCTACTAAAGTCCTTAGGTGACTTCAAAAGATACACAGCTTTGCTGCTAGGAAAATTGGTGAAGCAATTCATTGTCGAATCATTTGCAGACTACATTGGCTTCTCATCTCTAGTTGTGTGAATTATGTGAAATGATTCATAACATCTTAAAGTAAGCAGTAAATATGGGTGATTGGAATTATAGGCTATTGCCTCAAGATGTGAAATCGCTTGCCATTTTTATGTGTAAAGAATAAACAGAAAACTTTGAGTACTAAAATGTCTATCCATGTGATTAAAGTGGAGGGATGCCCTTTCCCTGAAACTGAGAATAGAAACTTGCTTGATTAGATTGTGACATCACTTGAAAACGTTCTCTTTGTTAGTTGTGCATCGCAGCAGTTGATGTTGTGCACAAAGTGTGTGCCTTGAAAGAAGTGAAGACCATAATTGGCTTGATTGACACCTTAAACAAAATGCCACCCTAGACTGTCAGAAGGGAAGTCTTCATTGCATGCATTGTGTGGATGCTGGCTGGCAAACAACTAGGAGCTCGGCGACAGTGAATGTAAGACCAGGTGTTAGTCTCTAATTTGTTCAATACCTGTTTAATATAATGAGGGATTTTAGCAGTTCTAAAAACATAAGTGTCCTCTTTTCAAAGTGAGTTGCACGTTGAAGGAGAGACTACAGGGGCTAACAGATTGGACCCCAAAGTGAGGAGATTGAGATCTGTAGGAAATCTTGATAATTTAGTCTTGAGAAGAAGTACAGCAAACTTTCCAATCACCAATGCTGAGAGAGATGTCAAAACAGCAGTGGTTTATTATTTTGATTAATGCAACTTTGTCACAGTTCCAATTTTGTGAAAATATCCCCTTCGTTTTGCTCAGTGAAAGATGGTTATATTGCACAAACCAATCCCTGCATGGTTCAAATCAATACCAAAAAGGGCTGATTTAATTTTGTTGATGAATATCCAAAAATCTTTTCTATTTCCAAAGTGATGTTACAATTTGCTGAAGCCTGTGTGACTGTTTTGAGTATCCAGCAAGTGCTATTTCTATCAAATAATATGCATTAGGATTTCTCAACATGCCGATGATGCGCCGCTCTACCTGAGAGTCTCCTACGCTCCAGACATCCACCGCCTCAAATACTGACTGCACATACAGACCTAACTGAAGCACAACCCAGCTAAGACAGAATTCTTGTTATTTGCCAAAAACAAGCAAGAAATAGTACAAAGCTGGCTCAATGACATGAATCTTGAAAGCTTTGGACCCAACTTTCACGAAATGCCAAGTCTTGGCAAGGACTTGGCTGATGCAGCATTTATTTCTCAGTTAGATTATGCCAGGATGTAGTGATGCATTTATATCCCACATAATGTGATATTCATAGGTTCCCAGTAGTACGGAGCAAATAGGAGCTTTTGGGTCAGTGTCCGTCAGCAGGAAGAATAGGGCTTCATGGTTAAGGCAGATTATACCAACATATGTTATTTGGTGCTGCCAGTAAGACATATTGATAAGCTCCAATGGGTGCAGAAATTGTTAATGGTGGAATGATGCATTGAATTCAAAACCACCTGCCTTTATTATAAGACTGTCCATAGTAATTGCCATTTTATGAATCAAAGTATGCAGAGCTATGCAATAGGCACTCGGCTCACTTATTCAGCCTAGGTGTATGAATGTATGTAGAGATGTGGTATTTGTATATTTATTTATTTATTTATTTTTGGCATTTATAAAGCGCGAACGAATACCCGTAGGCGTCTCGGCGCTTGACTAGGCATAGCGCGAACGAATACCCATAGGCGTCTCGGCGCTTGACTAGGCATAGGTATAGCGTGAACCAAGCCAAGAAAGGCAGCTGCAAAGTGCTACTGGGACACTCACTTATTTTAGTTGTGCTTTTACACGCTTTGTTTTCCTTTTAAATGTTTTGTTCTTGACTGTAAATTAAACATGGCTGCTATGCGTCACTATGTATACGCATGTATGCATGACAACACGTATGTCTGCATGTATCACAATACATTTGTTTTGAACAACGTTCATAGTTCAGGGATCGGGGAAGCTCAGCGGCCCTTATCCTATTAAACATGTCAATGGCTTTTAATGGGTCTCTTACTTTATTCTCTTAGCCCACTTTTGTTGGATTAAGACACTGGGTGCTTGTCCTGCTCTGCTCCTTGCTGTCTAACCAGTTATATGTGCTTGTCCTTCCTCAGTTTACTTCAGCATATAAGCATCTCCCCTGCGGGGCCCTTCAGCACTTGTCTTTTAATCCCACCTTTTTATCTTTACATGCTCCTTTTTCTCTGCTTATCAATCTTTCAGCTTCAGTTTTTATTAATATCCTGGTTCTACTGAGCTCACCATCCACATTGATAGAGATTTGTCAGATTCTCAGAAATGCTTCAATGAGTGTCTTTCCTCCATTAGTCCATGGATGCATCTCAATTTTGTTAGATTGAACTCGGTCATGTATGTAGCAATCTCAATATTGGCTGACACCGTAAACTGGTAGCCCTCAGATTGGGGTGCCCTCCGTTGCCCTGTACAAGCATCTACTGTCTCGGCTTCCTGTGGAGGTCCAATTGTACCTTCACTAACCACATTAACAAATGGTGTTCATCTGTTTCTTCTTGCTCGGGTCTTTGAGCACAGTTTGTCCCATCCTGCCTATTACATATCAGAAAACCTTATTGCAAGCAATAGTTTGCTGACCTGTCTGTTGTAGCATCTGAAGACTCCATGTTGTGCAGGATGTTGCAGCTGCAGTCCATTCTTAGGTCTAATAGACATCTTCCCATCTAGCCTCAGGTATCTTTGCTGTATTGACAGGGGGTTACAAGCACTCTGCATACATGCCACAGACCCAAGTCAGGGGGGAGACTCATCATTTTTAAAGTCTTTATTTTAGCTCTCTTCAGTCTAAAATTACCTCTCCTTCAATAGAAGTCAATGGAACAAATGCACCCCCCCCCCCATTTGTTTTTCAGAATCTCCCTTCCTATCTCGCACATTCGCAGAATCCACCTCCGAGGTCAAGTTTTTTAAGTCCTCATAGGCAAGCCCTGAATTGCGAGCTGCCTAGAGCCACTACTTATTCTGCTAGAAACTTCTCCACAAATCTTCCTTTGACCTCTTTGCATTTGCTCTTTTTTTCTGAAGCTCTTTAAATCTTTTTTCTCATGTCTAAGTCTGGCACAGCGATTGCTGGTGGCACCGTAGGCATATGCCTAGATTTGAACTGCCAGAGCACTGTGTGTGTGTGTCATAAATATTTTAGTGGCTACATTCAAAGAAAGGATAGCTTTGGGGTGAGTTTGTGCTTCGCTTTATGCTGCATGGTATATTATTTCTCAAGAAAAAAAGTCTCCATTTCCTCATGTGAACAGAAGTGTGTGTAGCAAGTAATCAGTGGAAAGATGAATACTACTTCTCTTCTAGTCTGAAAAGAAACATTTATCATTTCTCAAGATAAAATAACTTTCTCTACCTAGAGAAAAGCTTACATATATTCTAAAGCTACTGTCTAGTCATTATATTAAAGATGTGGAGGTCAATTACGGAAAACAAAATGGCTAACAAATGTGTTGTGGGAGTGGGGGGGGGCAGAGATTTCACATTCTCAGACGAATTATGATCTGCTGTTGCTATAGGAACTAGGACAGTTGAATCATGAAAGCTTTTTAATGGAGGTTTACAAAAGCTTAACGTGGCGAGGAATAACAACATCCATTTCAATTTTTATAAAAAACACGCGCTCCGTATTTCATTGTATAGATCAGTGGCTCTGTCATAATATTTGAATTTGGCGTCTCCAGTGGGCCATTCCTTTCGGACAGCCTTGCTCGCTCGGTAACGGATCGCAGGTAATATTTTGCGCCTGGGGCATGTCTCCAAGACGCAGCATGCTGCCAGCAGCCTCCTTCTCTAGAACCGCTGATCAGGAAGCGGGAAGGCAAATGACGCCATTTTGTTTCTTTGCTTCCCAAGAGGCGGTGGGAGGTCATGTTTCTCTTGTATCTCCCCAATGTGTGCACAGCTAATAATCACATCCGTGGGAAGAATGTGAAAGGGTAACAGCTTCTTTTCAAATCATTTGAATCTACAGCCCCAGACGCTTGTTTTTCAGCCATTACATCTTAAATGCAGTGACCTGTAAAAGGTCGTATGGCGCGGCGAGTACTTAGAGCAGATATATGTTCAAACGCGTTGCAGAGTCAATTGACACCTGTGAAAAAGTAGTGTGGGGGGGGGAGGGGAGAAGACATGGCTAAGCAATTATAATGATGTTCAAGGTCCAAAGGCATTTTCTTTCCTTTGAACAATTTCGCAGAGCTTGATAGGTGTCAAAGATCAGACTATTACATTTCCGAAAGCATTCAGGTTGGTTAAGCGGTGTGATTGAAAGGATTGTAAGTGCAGTAGGTTACCGCTGCTGAAACTACAAAACGGACCCAGCATGTCTTCACTTTCGTCGAAAAATCTCTTAGACCTACGTATTTTTCCCCACACAGAGGTTTCTATTTTAAAAAGTACTGCTTACCTCTCAGCCATTCTGATTCTCCTACACAGATATGGCTTCCAATGTATTGAACGTTTGTTCGCGGATAAAAGTGAATAATCTTTTGAAAATTTCTTTGTTGAGTATTGGTGCTTTTTTTGAAGGGTTTCATTGTGATTGGTTCCTCCATCAAGACATGGTAAGACAGTATCCTTAAAGTGTCAGTACAGGACAGTGCCAAATTACATAAAAATGACCAGAGGGAGGCTTTTTGCTAGTTGTGTATTTACCTCTACCAACTTGGATTTCGTTCTATGAGTTTATATGCATGCGTTATAAGGGTTGGCCAGGCTGGCAGATAATGCCACGCTAAGATTGCTGATTGTACTAGACACTTAGTGGTAAGAACTTGTGATGTTTGACTTTTTTTCCCCTTCTATCACGACAGCCAAGGGTGTGTTGTTGGCTACTGGCTCACTAGCACTAAGCCGAGGATTTTCACTCAAAACCACATTTTTTTCTTTTGCATTGCAAATAGCTGTGGAGTTTGTGGCCTGGCTTGGCCACTACCCTGGTAAACCTACCAAACCCAGATATGTTTGATAAACTAGACACCTGGGGGTTGGGGGGGGGGAGGCTCCAGGGTGGTGTGAATCCTGTGTATTACATGAGATTTATTTACCCACATTTTCCTCACTTTTCTCTGAGGTAAAGTTCTGGAATTTCCAGGGATCCATAATTTTCCTACCACCCAGCATTCTCGCACGTTTTCTAATATAAATGGTACCACATTTGTGTGAGTGGACCCAGTGCCCTTGACAGGAAATGCAAATGCAACATGGACAAATGTAAGTATTCCAGTCAAATCCAACCCTTTTATTTTGCCTTGTTTGTAGGTGTGGATTTTGGGGCTGGGCAAAGGCGAAAAAGCACTTATCTTAGTCAACGTTTTCCCAAAAATGTTTAAATAAAAAGAATAAAAAAATAAGCATTGCTCAAGTTGCATACACACTCAATGATGGAAAAGCACTTAATGCAAAAATGTGGCCCTATTGCCATGAGAAACTTCTTTGTGAGGTGAGCTGCTTGAGAAAGAGCACAATGCGCTTGACTTACAATGAAGTTAGCCATGTGCACCCTCTGCTTCCGCCCAGAACAGGGCAGTGTGTCAGCCTTCATCAGCCACAGATCAGTAATTGTGCTGTTCAAATTTTACTTCCACCTAGCACAGCAAACATCAAGGGGCAATATGCACGAACCTACTTCAGCCATTGATCAGTTATTTAGCCATCCATATTTTGCTTCCACCCACCCGAGCATAGGGCAATGTGTCGGCCCACGTCAGCCATTGGTCAGTTATTGTGCCATTCACACTTTACTTCCATCATCCGCAACATGCCTCATGTGGAAATAGGTGAGACCAATTCAGCCATTGATCAGTTTTTGTGCCAATCATATTTTAGTTCCACCAAGCACAGGACATATTGTTGGGGAAAGGGTGAGCACAATTGAGCCGTTGATTATTCATTGTGCCATTTACATGGTGCTTCTATGCAGCATGGAATTCATCCTGGGGCAATGGGTGAATCCATTAAAGCAACTGATCAGTTATTCAATTCAATTCAATTCAATTCAAAAGACCTTTATTCGAATTTCATAAAATCCATAAAAGTACAACAAAGAAAAACAACACATTTATACAATAATACAATCCATAAAAACACCACAATCACAGTAATTCATTTACAAATATACAACTAGCATAAATAGTTTTCAGGGATTTTCCATCGTTTTACGTGCGTGTACTATTAATCTCAGAAAAGTGCTGGTGCGAAAAATTAGTTCATCTGTATCCAGGGAAAATAATAATGAACATGATTCCCCCAATGAAAGGGGTCTTAATTTCCTAAAATAGGGAGTTAAAAACCAGTTAATATATTTTAAATAAAATTTGCAGAAGAATAGGAAGTGAATGTCATTCTGTTTGCTAATTCCATCACATGGGCAAGGATTGTATTCTACTGTGTGATGATACCCCAAAGGGAAGGCCAGCAAGGTTTTTACAGAACCTGCCCTTAAACGAAAGAGCAGCGATCGTTCCCAATTGGACATGGGGAGAGTTAGGTAAGATGGTAGTGGGTGTCTACACAAATCGTACCCCATGTATGTAGCAACAGAAGATTTAGATAACTCCTTCCCCATTCTTTCTGAATTAAAAAGTGCATAAAGTGCTTGTTTGACTACGACCTTATCATTCATCTCAATTCCTGTGGGTTCTAAGAAAAGATTGCCTTTATCCACTGCACATAATGTTTTAGAGACCTCAGCTAACCAGGGTATTGACATATGGTGGTCACACTTTAGGCAATCCAATATAATGTTTTTGGTTAGGGTCGCAAAGTTATTTGTCCAAATCCTAATCCAAAATAGGGCTGGTCTGGCTCTAATAAAATCACATACATAGGGGAGATTTAGTTCTTTATGGCAGATGAATTCAGAGGCTGAAAAGGGAGCACCCAATATTTTTCTACAAAAACGATTTTCCTCCCGTTGAATCCCTGAATTTCTCCCTGAGCCCCAGACCTCAGCCCCATATGTTGCCACAGGAATGCACTGTAATTTAAAAATTTTTAAAATGGCCCTAGTGGCACCTATTTTCTTCGGGCGTTGGAGGCTCAGTATAGAGTTAGTGGCTTTCGAGAACTTGCCCATGGCGTGGGCAAAATGCCCACTCCATGAGCCGTTCGCAGCGAAAACCAATCCTAGGTATGGAAAGGAGGTTACGGATTCTAATTTGTCCGAACCTACATTTATCGTATTGAGCTTCCTTTTCCCGGGTCCGCTAGACATGATAAAAGATTTTTTTAAATTCACACGCAGATCAAGTGCCTCCATATGCTGGACGAATGCTCTAATAAGCAAACGAAGAGCATTAGGGGTTCGGCCCATAATGACCGCATCATCTGCGTATAATAAAACTGGTAGTGGATTCCCCTGGATAATTGGAACATCTCTCGTCACTTGTCTCAGGGCTTTGGCAAGACCATTAATATAAATAATAAATAGCAGAGGTGCCAGGACGCACCCCTGCCTCACCCCCCTACCTATTTTTATGGGTCCGGACACATCGCCACCAGACCCGATCCTAACTTGTGCTTTAAGGTCCGTGTGGAGATAGGCCAGGAAATTAACAAGACTTGCGTCCAGACCATAGTTAGAAAGCATAAGCCATAATTTGGATCTATTAACTAGGTCGAATGCAGATGAAAGATCCATAAATGCGAGGTAAATTGGACTAGAGCGAGCAACATTGTACTTATCGATAATCAATTTCAAATTTAGGCACTGCTCCACCGTGCCTACGCCACTCCTGAATCCCAACTGGCACGGATCCAGTAGGTCAGTGTCTTCAGTCCACTCTATCATCCTATTATAGATAACTCGTCCAAGGATTTTTAAGGTATTATCCAATAGCGAGATTGGACGATAGTTGGCTGGGTCTGACCTATCTCCCTTCTTAAAGATGGGAACTATGGTGCTGGTCGCCCATTCACACTTTACTTCCATCATCCGCAACATGCCTCATGTGGAAATAGGTGAGACCAATTCAGCCATTGATCAGTTTTTGTGCCAATCATATTTTAGTTCCACCAAGCACAGGACATATCGTTGGGGAAAGGGTGAGCACAATTGAGCCGTTGATTATTCATTGTGCCATTTACATGGTGCTTCTATGCAGCATGGAATTCATCCTGGGGCAATGGGTGAATCCATTAAAGCAACTGATCAGTTATTCAGCCATTCACAGTTTGCTTCTACCCACCACAGCATACGTGTCACCTACTTCAGCTTATTGTGCCCTTCACATTTGACTTCCATCCAGCACAGTAAAAATGGATGCACACACTTAAGCCACTTATTTTTTTATTGCGCCATTCACAAATGTTGTGTTACTTCTGCCCAGGATGGCATTTTTCATGGGGCAATGACTGATCCCAATTCAGTCACTGATCAGTTAATCATCCATGCACATTTTGTTTCCACCCACCACAGCATAGGAGAGTCTGTCAGCCCACTTCAACCTTTGATCAGTCATTATGCCTTTCACATTGTACTTCCATCCACTGCAACATTTATCTTGGGGCACTGCCTCGCTCTTTTTTTTGTGCTGCGCTTCCGTGAGGGAACGGAGTTCGGGGTTGGATTTGTCAGAAAGGCTACTGGCAGCACAATTGTAGAAAAATGGCTGCCAGATTTTCTCTTAAATTAGGGGGGAGGGACGATCGCCCCCCCGCTGAAAGGAAAACGTAGTTTTTCCCCCTATGGGGTCAACCCATGCCGGGGGAGGCAACCCCTCCCTCACACACAACAGAAATCCCTTGTAGCTAGTGGGATTATTGCTAATATTCTGGTTTAAAAAAGGCGTAGCTGGAAAAGGGGACCCCTTTTCAACAATGCCTTTTTAGGTCTCGCCTAGCGACTCAGCCCATGCGCTGCTCGCTTTGGCGAGATCGATTGTTGTCGATTTCTTTTGCGAAGGGGGATAGGACATGTGCACGCGTACAGAGGACAAGATATGTGCACGCGTATGGCTCGTGGCAGTAGCATATGGGACAGCAGATGTGGACGCACGCGTCCTGCTCGCTCGCTCCCTCCCTCCCTGTCTCTCAATGTGCTTGCGTGCACACATACACGCGTACGGCTCATGGCGGTAGCACAAGGGACAGCAGATGTACACGCATGCATCCTGCTCGCTCGCTCCCTCCCTCCCTGTCTCTCAATGTGTATGCGTACTTGTAATTGTATACAATGACACTGAACACTTTCTACTCTTAATGGTGGGTACCTCATCCTACGATCAGCTTCCCCCAGAAATGTCTGTTATTACAACAAATACCACAGTTTACAATTACAAATCACACTCATGCTGGTCTTCCTATTATATCACCTGCTTGCATCACTCATGACATCAAACCACTAACAAAATACATACCTACGAATGTCCTGATTGTAAATTCTCACTCTAGAAACTTTAACACCAATGTACTCTTCGTTCCCAGAACTAGCATTTGCAGATCAAATCACAGATCAATATGCACAAATAACTTTATATGCGTTCACTTCTCGATATCTAATAAGACACATGACACACTTCCTACTAGAGGTGCCAACACAAAACTGAAGGAGGAACCCGCGTCTACAGCCTCGGTGCATGTTGTGGTAGTCTGCTTGACCCCCAGCTTCCTTGGCTGACCTGTCTGTCACTCACTCTCTGGCACAATGCGGTCTGATCCGGCGCGCGAAGGCAACAGGAGGGATGGCCTGGGAACAGCCTTCCCTGCAGTGCGCGTGCGGTGGAACTTGTGCCGCGAGCCCTGCGGTGAGCTGGAAGTCACGTGCTGGACTTACGGCAAGGGAGCCCCCTCGCTGGCCAGGTCAGTTAGCTGAGTACTATTTAATGAAGTAATCGTTACAGTGCATGTGTTATTAAAATGAGGTAGCAGAAAAGAATTTCAAACATTTAAAAAAAGTTCTTTTTAGTTCAGCTGGGTTGTAGAATTGAACATTCAGCTGGATTGTAGAATTGAACAAAGTAAATATTTCGAGAGAGATTTGTGCATCTGAAAAGAGGACGCGGCGTTACAGCCACAGCTGCAGACCTTGGAGCCGGGGAACCAGATTGGAGTCTTGGCCTTGGCTCAACATCCCGTGATTCCGGGCAAATCACTTAGTGTCCCCCGCCACCCCGCGTGTCCATATGTAATGTAACTTGTGCTCTTGTAACACGCCCCTATAACTTCAGTTCGAGTTGTATAAAAAATGCAGCCCTCCTTTTTGGGGCTAGACTGGCATGAATCTGCTTGATTTCCAGTAGGCCCGCCGACCCTGACAGTAAAGCACACTGTAACACACAGCTTACTGTTTGCAGCCCAGTGACTGGCATTGTTGGCCTTCGAGGTCAGTCAGTATCTGGTTACCAGCGGCTGTCAGGGACTTCTTGAGCTTCATCTTTGTCCGCCTCCGCGGGTGATGGAAAGCTCTTGCCCCCCCTTGTGAAATGTTAGTATGTTGTGTAGGACACAAACGCCCCTTACTTTAGCAGGCCTGAAACCCCACTTTCGCAGGCGCTAATGGCAGCAGTAAAACTCCTTAGATGTCTGTAAATGCTGTTTCGACAAACCAATATGTATCAGTGTTTTTCAGCACAGTCCCTGCTCCTTCTGAAGCTGCAGTATTTACAGCGGTAGGTGCTTTTCGGAAAACAACGTTTGTAGGTAAATGTTAGGGTTATGCTGCCTCTTTAAAAGACACATGGAAATGTATTAAAACACACAAACATCACCCACACACACTGTTACTGCCTCTCGAAAATTGCTGTTACTAGTGTTCCATTTATACGCATTTGGAGGTAGTAGCAATCGACAACCCCTAGGTTGCTGCTTGCAGCCCGTTTGGCTTAACCTTGGAATTAATGATCGAAGTACCCAAGCAGCGACCACTACAGTAAACACACTAAACAGCCCTAGTTTGATTCTGTACGCCTCCCTTGCCTAATTTCCATCAGAAAGGAATGTGCACAAGTACTCTGGAAACTTGGTCAATGCTTCCTGCCATTTGGGCTAGGGAAGGGGGCAATCCACAACCCTGTACTAGGTTGTCATACCAGCCCCCCCTCCCCACCTACACACACACTGCATGGAGAGAGAGCGCGAAGTGAAAAGCGAGACCCTCATCAATAGGCAGGTCTGAGATGTTTGTCACTCAATTTTATAAATTGGGGAAATCTGAAGCATTTTTGCAACATTACTCCTCATTTACTACCATTTTCGCATCTCTTTTCTCTCTCAATACTCTCTCTTGATCCCTACCTTCCTATTCTCTAACTACATCTCAATGATTACCCTCTGGCCCCTCCTTTCTTATGCCCCCTCCAAGTTACTTCTGTTGTCCTTCCACCTCTCTTTTTACTTCAATCTTCCTTCTCTCTTTTTAGGTCTCGCCTGACCCAGCACATGCGCTGGTCTGGCGAGACTTATTGAGAGGGCTCCAAAAAGTGCTACCAGGCCAGCCTAGAGCTACAGTGCATGTGCGCGCGCGCGCCACGCTTTACGGCGATTACTTTCACTTTCGCAGCCTCAGGGCCGCTTTGATGTTTGATCATGATCGTGATCCCGATCACTTTCACTTTCGGGGCCGCATGCCCGCTTTGCATAGCCAATAGGTCTCGCTTTTGGGACCTTATAAGTATTTAGTTATGCAACTGTTGCATAGATAAACACTTATAAGGTCCCGAATGCGAGACCTATTGGCTATGCCAATGCTTGTTTTCTTTGCCAATCGCCTTTTCATTGGTTGTCTCCCTGTCATTCCTTATTTCCTGAGTAATCCTGTCCCCGCCTTTGCTTTCTACATCTTTGCTCCTTCTCCTTTCTTTCTTGCCCCTTTTTAGGTCGAGTCTGAGCAGCACACGTGCTGCTCTGCGAGGCATGGTGTATTGAGGTACGGACTTGAAGCTCCGCCGATATTTGTCATTGGCTTTTGTCATTGTCCACTGTAAACTGTGACTGTTCATTGGGTAAAGGCTTAGTAGTCCCTCCTTAAGACTGCCTGGTTTCATTTTGTAACCTCCCAAGGCGACACCCCCTGTTACGTGTGTTTTTGCTCGGTAGGCTTTAATTACAGCCTCCGAGCACAATTTTCTCAAATAGGGTTGTCCTACCTGCTGTAGCAGGCAGGACACGCTCTCTACTAACGCTTTTAGAAAAAATTATAGTTCACATTTGCAATGTGTTAGAAAAACACTCCCACACCGGAAGGGTGGTGGTGTTCTCCCAGACATACACTGTGGTAGCTTGGCTCGAGTGGTCAGGGGTCAGGCACCGTGCTAAGCATACGCCATACCCACACAATAACCATGCGTGCATCCGTTCCAAAAACGACACTACACCTTAAAAATTATTCTGAAAATATATCTCTTTATCTTCTTTTCTCTTAGTTGCTGATTAAATAAATAATAATACAATCACAGTACTCAAGGCTTTTCCTGTGGAAGGGTAAGTCAAATAAATAATACTTCAACGATTCAATAAATAAGGTCGATCATAAATAATCAAGGCATAAATATAAGTGCATTACATAAAAGGCAATTAAATATTACGAGGCAATAAATACTACGAGACAATAAATACTGTGCGACAATAAATACTGTGAAACAATAAATACTGTGAGGCAATAAATAGGATGAATACAATAAATACAGTGCTCTCAATAAATAATAAAAGCCAACAGTGACACTTGAAAATCAGTTCACATTCCTGAGGTACTATGGGATGATTTGGCCCAATCCCAGCTTGTAGAGTTTTGGATGACCTGAGGGGTGTACTACCTGGCTTGGACAAGGCTGAGGCCTAAACTGAGGTAGATCAAGGGGGAATCTAGAGATCTGGCTCTCCCACACTACACAACCCCTCTGTATTAGTTTCAGCTCACCCCTGGCACTATCAAGCTGGTTCCAGCACCTCTCTAGCTTCTAGGATGGTCTCTTAGGGCTTCACAGGGCCTTAGGCGCCCTCTATTCCACTTACTGCCCTTTTTATGAAGTTCCGACGCCGCTGGAGTCGTGTCGACGCCGTGAGGTGGTTCCGGCTCGATGTCGGCAGCCTCGGCTCAATGACAGTTCTTGTCGACGCCAGGAGGCGTTCCGGTTCGATGTCGGCGGCCTCGGTTCGATGACGTCGGGCGGTCTTGGCTCGATGTCGACTTCGGGCGGCTCCGGTTCGCTGACGTCGGGCGGCCTTGGCTGGATGTCGACTTCCGGCGGCTCCGGAGTGCGATCTCCACTCCCGACCTCCGGCACGCTTCACCTCGGTCTCCGGCACGCTTCACCTCGGTCTCCGGCGACTCCGGAGGGCGGACTTCACTCCCCCGTCGACGCCGCACACTCGACCTCAGGTGACTTCCTCCTCGACCTCTGGTGTCTCCACGACCTCCGTCGGCGCCCTCTCTCGACCTCTGGCGGCTCCGGGTACGACGTCTGCTTTCCAGTCAGCGCCGCTTCTCCTCCTCGGGCTCCAGGTCTCCAGGCTTCTCGACGTCGGTCTTCAGGAAGTTACCAGTAACCAGGTCAGGAACTTGCTGTTCTTTACTTTTAAGGCCTGTTCCGGCTGTCCAGGTCCTTAAGATGGTTTTTCTTGCTTTCTCCCACACAGGGCTCCAGGCTGGGCTCAGTCAGCAGGGACTAGTATCAAGGGTGGGTTTCTGGACCCCACTCCAGGCACAAGTTTCCACCCCTGTTGCCTCACTCCTTCCTCCTTCAGTTCTGTGCTCCTCTCTCTTCACCAGTCAGGTGCCAACTGCCAACTCCAACTGCCAACCTGGAGATGCCTTCCCAATATTCTAAACCTGCCTCACACTGTCACAGGGTTCTGGAATGTTCTGGAAGGTGCTGGTAGGTTCCAGTGATGTCACAGGTGACAATGGGTGGCCACCATTTTGTGTTTCAGGCCCTCAGACAGAAGTTCCAGGGGTAGATAAAATGGCTCCCTGAATCTGCATCAATACTAAAAAGTCTGGTGGTTCCCAAAAAGGAAAAAATACTAACAGGGTTTGAGGCAAAAGTGGGACAAAATAAATAATGATGAGGAGGGACCACCCAAAGGGCTGACAGGTCTAACACGCGTCCCCCCCAGCTGAAAGTGGGGAGAGCTACCCAACCCCTTGGGAGTTCTCATCACTAAAGCGGAAATACCTTGAGGGACCGTCTGCATTGGCGTGGTCCACTCCAGGCCGATGTTCCACCTGAAAGTCCATTCCCTGTAGGGAGATAGACCACCTCAACAACTTGGGATTCTCCCCCTTCATCTGCATCAGCCAACGAAGGGGTCTGTGGTCGGTCTGAACTAGGAAGTGCGAGCCAAACAGGTATGGCCGCAACTTCTTCAGAGCCCATACCACTGCAAAGGCTTCTCGCTCTATTGCACTCCACTTCTGTTCCCTGGGAAGTAGTCTCCGGTATAGGAAGACCACGGGTTGATCCAGACCCTCTTCATTGAGTTGCCATAACACTGCCCCAATGCCATGTTCTGATGCATCCGTCTGGACAATGAACTCCTTGGAAAAATCTGGGGCCCTTAAGACCGGGGCCTCGCACATGGCTTGCTTCAGTCTCACAAAGGCCTGCTGGCAAGCCTCCGTCCAGACTACCCGTCGAGGTTGTTTCTTGGACGTGAGCTCCGTGAGGGGGGCTACAATGGTTCCGTACCCCTTCACGAAGCGGCAGTAATATCCTGTGAGGCCCAGAAAAGCTCGGACCTCAGGCTGGGTCTTGGGGGGTTCCCAGGACATGATAGCCTCGACTTTCGCCTGGAGGGGTTGCACCGCTTCCCTACCCACCAAGTGTCCAAGGTACACTACCGACCCCTGCCCGATCTGGCATTTACTGGCCTTGATCGTTAAACCAGCTTGTCTCAGGGCCTGGAGAACAGCTTGCAGGTGACGCAAGTGATCCTCCCAGCTGTTTCTGAAGACGGCTATGTCATCCAGATAAGCAGCAGAGAAACTCTCCATTCCAGTGAGGATCTGGTTCACCAGACGCTGAAATGTGGCAGGGGCGTTCTTGAGCCCAAAGGGCATCACACAGAACTGGTAGTGGCCATTGGGCGTGGAGAAGGCTGACCTTTCCCTTGCTCCATCAGTCAGAGAGATCTGCCAGTACCCCGAAGTAAGGTCAAAGGTACTTAGATATTTGGCAGCTCCCAGCCGGTCAATCAATTCATCCGCCCTTGGGATCGGATGAGCATCAGTCTTGGTCACTGAGTTCAGTCCCCGGTAGTCCACACAGAACCTCAGTTCCGGTTGGGCACCCGGTGGTGCAGCTTTTGGTACTAGTACCACCGGACTGGACCAGGGGTGCTAGAAGGTTCGATCACTCCTAGCTCCAGCATCTTAGTGACTTCACTGTGAATGCTGGCCTTCACCTTGTCTGACATCCGGTAGATCTTGGACTTCACAGGTGGGCTGTCTCCTGTGTCCACGTCATGGACGCACAGGTGAGTCCTACCCGGGACAAGGGAGAACAACGAGGAGTACTGCCCCAGGACCTGGCGGCAGTCCTCCTGCTGTTCAGGAGTTAGGGATGGGGAGAGAATCACTCCCTCCACCGACCCATCCTTTTCTTGAGACGCAAATAAGTCGGGGAGAGGCTCGCTTTCCACGTCCTCTGCTCCGTCAGTCACCATCAGCAAGATGACTTCGGGCCTCTCATGGTGGGGTTTGAGGCGATTGGCATGCAGCACCCGTAGGGGCTGACGGAGGGTCTTCAGGTCCACCATGTAGGTAGCCTTACCCTTCTTCTCCAACACCTCAAAGGGTCCTGACCAGCGATCCTGGAGGGTGCTAAGCTCTCCTGGTTCGATCACCCACACCTTCTGGCCAGGCTCCAACTCCACCGGGTGAGCATTGTGGTCATACCACGCCTTCATCACTGCTTGGCTGGCTTCCAAGTTGTCAGAAGCTTGCTTCCACAACTTAGCCATTTGGCTCCGGAAGGCCAGCATGTAGCTCACCACGTCCTGGGGAAGCTTTCTGGGAGTTCTTTCCCATCCGTCTCTCACCAGGCTGAGAGGTCCACGCACAGGGTGCCCATACAAAAGCTCGAAGGGGCTGAAGCCCACTCCCTTCTGTGGCACTTCCCTGTAGGAAAACAATAGACAGGGTAGGAGGACGTCCCATTTCCTCCGCAGGCTTTCAGGCAGACTTCTGATCATGCCTTTCAAGGTCTTATTGAACCTCTCCACCAGGCCATTGGTCTGGGGGTGGTAAGGAGTGGTGAACCGGTATGTCACTCCACACTCCTTCCACATCGCCCGCATATATGCTGACATGAAGTTGGTCCCCCTGTCGGACACAACTTCCTTGGGAAAACCCACTCGGGTAAAGATTCCCATCAGGGCCCTAGCCACCACAGGTGCAGTAATGGTCCTCAGAGGTATAGCCTCTGGGTACCGTGTGGCATGATCCACCAGAACCAGGATAAACCTGTGACCAGCTGTAGTAGGCAGATCTAACGGACCCACAATGTCGATGCCCACCCTTTCAAAGGGGGTGCTAACGACCGGAAGTGGTTCCAGGGGAGCTTTCAGCTTCACCCCTGTTTTCCCACTGGCTTGGCAAGACACACATGTCCGGCAGTAGGTGTCGGACGACACTTTCATTTGAGGCCAATAAAAGTGTGGGACAAGACGGGCGAAAGTCTTGTCTTGCCCTAGGTGTCCTGCCAAGGGGATCTCATGAGCCAACTCCAGAAGGAAGGCTCGGTAACGTTGAGGGACTACTAAGGCTCGTGACGATCCATGTAGGGGTGCCTTGGGTTCACTGTAGAGGAGGCCATCCTCCCAGTAAAGGTTGTAGTTCCCCTCAACGTTCCCTGCTGCCTGGGCTTCGGCCTGTCGCCTCAGTCCCTCAAGGGTAGGGCACTCCCTCTGGCCCTTGCAGAATTCCTCCCTGGTCGGCCCTCCCTCCACGTGCCACTCGGCCGGGATGGTTAGGTCCTCCAGTTTGGTAACATCCCCCACCGCGGACTCCTGGTCCACCACCTCCGGTGGCCTATCCGTCACACGGGGCGCGGATGCCGAGGCAGGCTCCTCCTGTCCCCAGTTCTTCCCTTGGTCGGCAGCCGGCTGTTCCTTTGTTCCAGGCTCCAGTCGAAACAAACTCCCTCTCCGGGTAGTCGCGGAACCTGTGCTAACACAGGCCCAGTCAGGTGTACCCAGCATCTCAGCATGAGTCCGGTATTCCACCTCCTTCCAAGCATTGTGCTCCATGTCATTCCCCAGCAGACAATCGACTGGCACGGCAGGGCTTACGGCAACTCGAAGTGAACCTGCAACCCCCTCCCATTCAAAGGGAACCTCGGCCACCGGATAGTGGCCTGTTCTGCCGTCAGCCATCGCGGCTGGGTGGAGTACATCGGGAATTACCTGCTCTGGAGACACCAGTTGGCTACGTACCATAGTCATACTGGCTCCTGTGTCTCTCAGAGCCTCCCCTCGTTGGCCGTTGATGGTGACCCACTGCCCATACTTTACGGTATTTGCGGGCACCTGGATCTTAGGAACCATCTCCCGTTCTCCCAGGGACACTAAAGTGACACCCGCCCACTCCCTTCCCTTAGTTAAGAGCATCTCCTCCCCGAGCACTACACTAGCTACTCCGGGGGCCTTTCCTCCAATGGGAGGGGGTGGTCTCTTCGGGCACTTCGCATCTCCCTTATAGTGTCCGACGCCACCGCACTCGAAGCAATGGACAACCCTTGGCTGCTGACTCAGGCCAGGATTAGGGTTTCTGGGTGGGTTAGGCCTACGGGTGAATCCTGTTCCCTTCCCTGGGAAACTATTTTGGGGGCCTTTGGAGAACTCCTTTTTCTTTTCCCCTCCCTCTTTCTTCTGGGGGGCGCCCTGTCCGGCCTTTTGAGTATCCCCTCCAGTCCCCCTTGTGGACACCCGGGTACTAGCCCAAATGTCCGCCTCCTCAGCAAGCTTCCGGGGACTGGTCAGCTTGCTATCCACCAGGTGTTGACGCAGTTCAGGGAAACATTTTTCGAGCTGGTGTTCCTTCAACATTAAATCAAACAACTCCTCGTAGTCCCTCACCTCACTGCCTTGAATCCAACCCTCTAATGCCTTCTTCTCATAATCCAGGAAATCCACCCAATTCTGTGTGCCCAGTTTGTGGCTACCCCGGAACTTCTGTCGGTACTTCTCGGGTGTTAGTCCAAACTTTCTTATGAGCGCCACTTTCATGGTGGGGTAGTGGGTCTGCTCATCCTGCTCTAGGGCCAATAATGCATCCCTACCAGCTGGAGGCATGTACCTGTACAATCCCCCTCCCCAGTACTTCTCTGGAACCCCATGGGCCCTTAATGAGACCTCATAGGCCGCTAGCCACTTGGCAATATCGTCGCCCACACCATAGCTAGCCACTATGTCTTTCGGCAAATAGGGTTTGGGTTCCCTGGTGAACTCTCTTTCTTCGCTGCCACCATTAGGAATAGGGTGTGCCCCGGCTCGTAGGATCTGGAGATCTATCTCCCTTAACCTCAGCTCATGAGCCATCCTCTGTTCCTCCTTCTCTTTCTCCAGCCTTGCTAAGTCCCATGTGAGCTGTCTTTTCTCCCTCCGGTCTGTTAACTCCACTTCAGACAAGCCACCGCTAGAGGCACTGCTGCCCTTCCTAGAAAGTGTCCTGGGCCCCGCTAACAGGTTCCCCACCTCAGGTTGGTACAAACCAGCTCCCTCACTGTCGGGCTCTCTATCCCTGTCCTCCTGCTCAGCCTTACTTTCCCGTCGTGCCTCCCACCAAGCCCTCAGGCTGGTCTGGAGCTCACCCTTCTTTGCACCCTGGGGACAAAACACCCCCTCTCTCTGACAAAACTCCCTGAGTTGGGCCACAGTATAAGTTTCCACATCTTCCAGTACAAACTCCATTTTGCCCACTCAGGTTAGAAGACAGGTGTTTACAGAAGCTATGCAGGGGGGTACCTTATATAATACCTCCTCCCACCACCAGAGTAAATTTGGAAAAAACAAAACTCAAAATTAGGAAGGCCGCTTTGAGAAAACTCCCGGTGTAGGCCTATGGACTACCCACAGTTATTGTCGAGTGGACGCAAGCACAGCTCTATCCCACCGCTGAACACCAATTATGTTAGAAAAACACTCCCACACCGGAAGGGTGGTGGTGTTCTCCCAGACATACACTGTGGTAGCTTGGCTCTAGTGGTCAGGGGTCAGGCACCGTGCTAAGCATACACCATACCCACACAATAACCATGCGTGCATCCGTTCCAAAAACGACACTACACCTTAAAAATTATTCTGAAAATATATCTCTTTATCTTCTTTTCTCTTAGTTGCTGATTAAATAAATAATAATACAATCACAGTACACAAGGCTTTTCCTGTGGAAGCGTAAGTCAAATAAATAATACTTCAACGATTCAATAAATAAGGTCGATCATAAATAATCAAGGCATAAATATAAGTGCATTACATAAAAGGCAATTAAATATTACGAGGCAATAAATACTGCGAGACAATAAATACTGTGCGACAATAAATACTGTGAAACAATAAATACTGTGAGGCAATAAATAGGATGAATACAATAAATACAGTGCTCTCAATAAATAATAAAAGCCAACAGTGACACTTGAAAATCAGTTCACATTCCTGAGGTACTATGGGATGATTTGGCCCAATCCCAGCTTGTAGAGTTTTGGATGACCTGAGGGGTGTACTACCTGGCTTGGACAAGGCTGAGGCCTAAACTGAGGTAGATCAAGGGGGAATCTAGAGATCTGGCTCTCCCACACTACACAACCCCTCTGTATTAGTCTCAGCTCACCCCTGGCACTATCAAGCTGGTTCCAGCACCTCTCTAGCTTCTAGGATGGTCTCTTAGGGCTTCACAGGGCCTTAGGCGCCCTCTATTCCACTTACTGCCCTTTTTATGAAGTTCCGACGGCGCTGGAGTCGTGTCGACGCCGTGAGGCGGTTCCGGCTCGATGTCGGCGGCCTCGGCTCAATGACAGTTCTTGTCGACGCCGGGAGGCGGTTCCGGTTCGATGTCGGCGGCCTCGGTTCGATGACGTCGGGCGGTCTTGGCTCGATGTCGACTTCGGGCGGCTCCGGTTCGCTGACGTCGGGCGGCCTTGGCTCGATGTCGACTTCCGGCGGCTCCGGAGTGCGATCTCCACTCCCGACCTCCGGTGCTCCTTTCCTCAGGTTCCGGCGACTCCGGAGTGCGACCTCCACTCCCGACCTCCGGCACGATTCTCTTCAGGTTCCGGCGACTTCGGAGTGCGATCTCCACTCCCGACCTCCGGCACGCTTCACCTCGGTCTCCGGCACGCTTCACCTCGGTCTCCGGCGACTCCGGAGGGCGGACTTCACTCCCCCGTCGACGCCGCACACTCGACCTCAGGTGACTTCCTCCTCGACCTCTGGTGTCTCCACGACCTCCGTCGGCGCCCTCTCTCGACCTCTGGCGGCTCCGGGTACGACGTCTGCTTTCCAGTCAGCGCCGCTTCTCCACCTCGGGCTCCAGGTCTCCAGGCTTCTCGACGTCGGTCTTCAGGAAGTTACCAGTAACCAGGTCAGGAACTTGCTGTTCTTTACTTTTAAGGCCTGTTCCGGCTGTCCAGGTCCTTAAGATGGGTTTTCTTGCTTTCTCCCACACAGGGCTCCAGGCTGGGCTCAGTCAGCAGGGACTAGTATCAAGGGTGGGTTTCTGGACCCCACTCCAGGCACAAGTTTCCACCCCTGTTGCCTCACTCCTTCCTTCTTCAGTTCTGTGCTCCTCTCTCTTCACCAGTCAGGTGCCAACTGCCAACTCCAACTGCCAACCTGGAGATGCCTTCCCAACATTCTAAACCTGCCTCACACTGTCACAGGGTTCTGGAATGTTCTGGAAGGTGCTGGTAGGTTCCAGTGATGTCACAGGTGACAATGGGTGGCCACCATTTTGTGTTTCAGGCCCTCAGACAGAAGTTCCAGGGGTAGATAAAATGGCTCCCTGAATCTGCATCAATACTAAAAAGTCTGGTGGTTCCCAAAAAGGAAAAAATACTAACAGGGTTTGAGGCAAAAGTGGGACAAAATAAATAATGATGAGGAGGGACCGCCCAAAGGGCTGACAGGTCTAACACAATGCAATAGGTCTCTCATTTGCAAGAGTTTAAGCTATTGGCCTTGTAAATGATAATGCCTTTTATTTATCTGTTTTAAAAACAAAACCTAAATAAAAGGCATTGTCATTTACAATGCCAATAGCTCAAACTTTCTTAAATGCGAGACCTATTGCATTGCAAATGCTTGTTAAATGTTAAGCTGCTTGGGGTGGCAGAAATGTCCCAGGTAACACAAGAAGAAAAACAAAATGGCTGCCAAATTTTCCCCTCCCGGGGGGGTGGGGGGGGGAATGAGGGAGGGCTAATAAATGTTGTTGTGAACGCCAAAGGGTGGTCAAACCCCCCCCCCCACCCCCACACAACTGAAATCCCAGGTGGCTAGTGGAATTCCTGATCATAGATCACAGTGCACACATGTTCCAGTAGCAGGGATCTGTCTGGAAAAGGCATCGCTGGAAGCCAGTTATGCCTTCCTCAACCAAGAGGTGGCGACTGGCAGAAAAAATACCACTGCATACGCGCAGAGCTGCACTCGCCTGCTCCTGCTAGTGCTGTTCAGTGTGATCTGTGGCGTCAGCGCGCTGTGTGGTACACTGATGTTGCTGATGTGCAGGTAGAGGGGTGTGGGCTAACGAGAAAGCGATTGCGCTTCAGCCCCCACAGGTGCCCACATGAGTGGAAAACTCGGGTGAGAGTGCCCCCCTCCCCTTTTCACATACACATCAAGCACCAGTTTCTCACTTAAGTCTGAGACCAATGAGGTTTGTGGCCATAAATTATTTTTTTCCTGAAAGTTTAGGTCAGTCCACTGGGTGTGGATTTTGGCTATGTCCAAAAGCATAGGTTTCTAACTTTACTTTGGGTGGCCAGCTCTCTGATAACTGTGCTTTGCCTTGAGCATAAAACAATTTGAGAGATTACACAGAATTCCTTCTTCATAGATGCTACTATCAGGTGAAGCGGGCAGCAATGCGTTTATTTTCATTCTGCAGCCAGCTGTACAGCAGGAATAGTTGCTAGAGAGCGGTTAAGGTGTGTGTCATCTTTTTCATCTATAGTGCTCCTAAAATATGAAACCCTTTTGATAGAAATTCCCTTTCAACAGGCAGCCTAATCTGAACATTGGTGAGCCCCAGTCTACGGTAAGTAACTTCAGTCGTCACTTCCAGGTAAAGATGATAAGGCCACTGAAGAATGTTTATGATACTTGAGCGACCGTTGATGGTCATCGGTGAGCTTCTTCTGTTGAGGTCAAAGGCAATCACTCAAAAATATATTTATAGGTGAACGAGTTTTGTATGAATTCTGACTAAATCATGCAAAGTGCTTTCCCATTGACATTTTCATTGCCCAAGTTGTAAACTTGGATATTGTTTTACATTTTTTCTAGCTATTCAGTTTCACCCTTTGAACCAGGCAACCCCATACAGAATCACAGCAGCCACAAGTTCATCAATGAAAGGGTGCAGGCATCACCACTGAGCAGTGTGACACAGGCTCTCTCCACTGAAGAAGTGACCATCTTTGGCACTTTAAATCTGCTCAGATCAATTGGTTCTGAATATAGTGGGCTCGGATGATAGCCTCTGATGGCAATCTTATTGTGTTCCTAGTATGAGGAAAAGAACTTTGATAGAAGTCAGCCCTTTTACCCTCTTTCAAAGGGCAGGTAACACTACACTCAAGGGCTTTAGAATTTGTGTTTTACTCCTGCAATTTTCCAATTCCTAAGGAAAAAATAGAAGTTGAGTTTGAATCCAGATTTAGGCTATCTCAACAGATACCGTAGGACAATATTACCTTCCTCTCCATTCTGTTGGAAACAAGGGAATCCCAAATGTTCTCTCAGACTTTAAGATATTTATTCTATTAGAAGCAGATAAGTCGCAGAGTATTCCTTTGACACTATTCAGACATCCAACCTGATTTAGAGTTCAGCGGACGGGTTACTCCATCACAATGTGACGGATATCCTGCTTGCCCTATTACAGGTGACATAGATCTTCCCTTAGATCTTAGTTCAACTCCGAGTGTTGGTACAATCTATTAGCCACTGCCAATCTTACAGTATTTTAATTACAGGTTTTTGACCCCTTAAATGTGGATAACATGACCAGCACAACCAGGCACCAGATCTCAAGAAAACCTGGAGGTTTCATATTTCTTTTCTACACCAAGGATTGTTATTCCCAAGTAGGAACCCAAACCCAGGGCCACAAAGAACTTTTCAATGAGAATGACCCCTCATTATGCCCTTCAGCCATGGGGTAAAAATGTGCGCAAGCCTTCTACCTTTGTTTGGTGGGTCAGTTAGATCTTGATTATATGTCTGAGGCATTCCCTTGTTGCTCGGAACCAAGACACATGGGAGAGGCACTCTTTGCAAAAGCAGAGTCTCCCCGTTCCAATGGGGCACTTCCTGAAAGGATTCTTGCTCAGGGAACACAGTAGGTTCATGATGCCTGATTAAGAATCTAGGCATTGGGCCGCCAGGGACTTTTCCAATAATGGAGCGCCGATCCTTGGCACAGGGGGCTGACTTCTTAAGGGAGGTTAATCAAACTAGCCTTTTTACTGGAGAACTAATCAAGCCCCAGCATCCTCAATGTGCCCCATAAAACAAAAAACTCCACTGCTCCAGAGATCAAATGTTGGAGACATCTCTTAAGATGCAGTCTGCGGCGTAGGGCATATTTCCAGTCCTTGGGCAACAAAGAACAAGGGAGAAGCACCATCGGAAAGGCGAGTGTCTCCTCAGTCCAACAACACTCCTCCCAAAATGACTGTGTGGACTGCAATCTCTGAGTGGAAATCCCCACTAACACACTAGGGTCAATGGAATGGGGAAGTGGCCCTGCACATCTGGTGGCTCACTCCCTCAGAGTGAAACAGATTAGGCAAATTACAATTGGAGGTGCATCCCCAATCAGCTACACCCCCAGACCTGCATGTGTTAAATGTGATTTGGTTCTTCAGCTGGCACTATCTGTAGTAAGAAGTAGGGATTGTGGGAACAGATATTCTTTACAGCTTTGTCATAATCTTTGTCACATGATGCATTTTACGCAACCAAATAGTTTGAATGATCTGGTCAGTGAGTGCACTTTGTGTAAAACCCTTACTCTGGGACTTGAGTCAGCATTGCTTTCTCCCAGGACAGAAAATGAATGCATGAGAAACGGAGACATGAAAATTACTTGGGTTGGAGAACCATTTTGATCTGAGGACTAGTTGGTGGAAATAAGAGTGTAAGGTCATCTGATGACTCCTTGCCATTCGAGACGATGTGCTTCAGTCCTGGGTTTGCGGATAACCAGTTGCATGTTAGGAGTTGTAGTCCTAGTTCATCTTAGTTGAGGCATCTTAACTAAACACACCTCAAAACAATGGTCTGTAAAAGGAAGGACCAGAGTGTAGCACTGCGTCTTTGGTGCCATTAAGTGATGAAGTGAGCCGCCCACCTGAACAGAGTAGACTAGACCCCAGCTTCAAGTCGACTTCACATTGCCTAGTAGACAATGAGCCCTGGGAGTTGCAAGTTTGGTTTGAAATCAACATAGACAAGGACACCCTGGACTCTCACACTGATGGAACTCCCAACTCCGAAGGTGCAAATGCACAATGTGGCTTTCTTGCAGGGCATTTTATGGTTCTCAGTGTCAGCTGAAATATCTGCTGCCCTTCACAGTCCTAGGTTCGGCACACTCCTGTCTCAACACACCAAAGTGTATTGCGTAACACGGTATGGACAGCTCCACCTGAACTCCTTGTGGCCCACCATTGCTTAAGACCCATCCATAACTTCTCACCGAGTCCTCCGTTGAGAGACAGAGCTTACCTGCCTCCGCTCTCCAACTGTTAGAGGCTTTTAGCAGCAGCACAACACCAGTGCTCAAGTGCTTCTGAGAGTAGTAGTCCTCTGGTGGAACATTGAGCTCAGCAATCACTCGCTTTGTCATGGTCCTGCCTTCCCCTTGTTCAGAAGAGAGGTTGGATAGCTCTCTATATGAAAGGATGTCCTTCTCGCCAGATCACGCTGTTCCAGTATAATTGCAAGTTACGCTTCAATTACATTCAACTACATTTTCCTAGAAAGAAGCTAGAGGCACTGAGCACAAGAAGGAACCAGGCTTCTTATTGGCAGCCTGGAAGCTAGCATTCGAAAGCAACACAGCATGCAGAAGCAACACGAGGGAGGGCAGGGGGAGGCTGAAGAAGTGTGGGGAAAAGTGAGGGAGGGTGCAAAAGAAACACAGGAGAGGGTGTGAGGGACTCGAAAGCCACACAGGAGTTGTGGAAAAAAATACACTGAGGACACGAGTGGGGGAAAAGAACATTAGGGGGAGAGAGAAGGAGGGCGCAGGAGGAGGAAGCTAAACAGGGCGCGGGGAAGCAATGGAGAGGCGCACAATGATGAGCGCAAAAGGGAGGGGGTAGGGAGAAGCATGTGGGTGACGGAAAACAATATGGAATGCAAGGGGAGAGAAGTACACAGGGGAGATAACTTGAAAACACATGCACTCTCATGGAGTGCTTAGCACACAAGAAAAAAGTAGTGCTTGAAAAGCAAGCAGTGGAAGCAGAGATTGCAGCCAGTCAAAGAGATGATAAATAGGCAAAGCTCCATGGGAGGGACAACCACAAGATTGACAAACTGGCACACAAATAAGAAGCAGTCAAACGAGAATGAACGGAAAGCCAACCAATGATGAGCAAAGTGCGGGCTACAACACCCTCTTTGCTCTTCGTAACCCACAATATGTCTCACATCAGCCAGCGCATGCACTGTCATGTAAGCTCGACCTAATAAACGATAGACACATTGTGTACCGGTAAATCACAAACATGTTCAATGACTTTAAAGCACTGATTCTTTCATCATCTAAATACACATTTGTAACCCCCTTTATACCTTTGTGGATGACTGTTCTGCTTGGGTTTTCGGATCAGATAGAACCCGCTCATCAGAGCCTCACTAACCCAGCCAGAACGTTACCCTCTCCCTAGGGCCTATTTACATTAGTGCAACCACATATATCTACCACCTAAGGACAGGGAATTCCTACTATACATACCAAGACCTCTTATAATCGGCGGCCTCGCGATCCCATACGGATCCAGACCTCTCTGCCCATACGACAGTATCACAAGTGGCGGCCTCGCGATCCCATACGAATCCAGACCTCTCTGCCCATACGACAGTATCACAAGTGGCGGCCTCGCGATCCCATACGAATCCAGACCTCTCTACCCAGACGGCAGTCTCAGCACAATCGGCGGCCTCGCGATCCCATACGAATCCAGACCTCTCTGCCCATACGACAGTATCACAAGTGGCGGCCTCGCGTTCCCATACGAATCCAGACCTCTCTACCCAGACGGCAGTCTCAGCACAATCGGCGGCCTCGCGATCCCATACGAATCCAGACCTCTCTGCCCATACGACAGTATCACAAGTGGCGGCCTCGCGATCCCATACGAATCCAGACCTCTCTACCCAGACGGCAGTCTCAGCACAATCGGTGGCCTCGCGATCCCATACGAATCCAGACCTCTCTGCCCATACGACAGTATCACAAGTGGCGGCCTCGCGATCCCATACGAATCCAGACCTCTCTACCCAGACGGCAGTCTCAGCACAATCGGCGGCCTCGCGATCCCATACGAATCCAGACCTCTCTGCCCATACGACAGTATCACAAGTGGCGGCCTCGCGATCCCATACGAATCCAGACCTCTCTGCCCATACGACAGTATCACAAGTGGCGGCCTCGCGATCCCATACGGATCCAGACCTCTCTACCCAGACGGCAGTCTCATACGACAGTTCATCCTATGATCACCATAACATACAAAAAGGGAATCAGTCTCACTATTCATCAGATCACACAAGGACTGCCAGTTCGAGCATAGCCTGTTCTCCGGTTCGAGGGGCTCCTCTTTCCCTTATTCAGTTACCACTTACCTGATCAGGGTTAACATCTGTTCATGTAGCCGCAGCTGACTAGAAGAATAGGCTACCCTCTCATACAAGAACACGCAGCACATGTTGGTTCACTACAAACTGGGTACTTTATTACTCATTACATACGCAATCACATAACATTACAATATAACACATAACCTGCAAAGAAAAGTGAAAGATTAAGTTGTACACTCTAATAAGAAAGGGTCGACATCACCTTAGTAGTGTGTAGCCTGCACTCAGTGGTCATCTAGGTTCCCTTCTCGTCTGTGCCTCGGCTCGCCTGGAAGTCACACCTCCGCAGTCACGGATACATGTCTGCACCACTATGCGCTGTTCTCTTCACCCTTCTCCGAGTCACTGGGACCTCTTCCTTATCGGCTACTCTCTCCTCTCTGGCTATTCTGCTAGGAGAGTATCTGTCTCTCGGTTCTTCTCCGCCTTCAAGATGGCGTCTGTCTTCCCTGGAATAAGTAGTAGATTTACTGCTAACGGCTAGATGCCGCCTACGGACTGAACATGTAACTGCCTCAGACTTTCACTAATATAGAGGTGCATTTCCTCATGGAAAATTCCGGCCCGTAACCTGCCGCCCACCAAATTCTTGTACCTCCCCGTACCAAGGACACGTTCCCAGCCGGCCGGCCTGATGTAGTGTCTTCGGCATGAAGAAAAATACAATCCTTCGATAAGGGCCGGCCTGAACCGGTTCTCTCCAAGCGAATAACACCTCATAACTAAAACATTACATTTGACCTAGAAGCATCCCAAGCTGCCGGAGCGGAAAGAAAGATGGAGTCTCTCCCGTTTGAGGCCTACCAGGCCTGAATTCAGCACGGCTCCATGAAATACCCTCACTACAGGACAGGTTATCCCTAATACTAACGAATCTATCCCCTAGGCTATGTGTGCAAGCCCTGATCTATGGGGAAGAGCACAGAATCATGTCGAAGTGCCTAGTAAATAGGCTCCATTCACTACTCTAACCCTTAGATTTGAATGGTAAGAGACTGAAGTCACATTCAATCACTTTTTCACACAAGAAGGCCGGGAAAATCGAGCAGAACATTTCACCCTTGACTTCAGTCTATTATACATTCATTAAACAGAACTAATATCTGTGGAAGAATAATATGAAACAAAACCAACTGATCTATGTCTAGTACCAGGTGTGCAGAATTGAAGTAGTGAAGGAATACACTGAATAAAGCAACAGATAGAAATCAAAATGCCGATAGTAATCAGAATACCTCCTAATATCTGACGTAACATATGCAAATCAGGTAACCAATTAAAGAGCCAGTCAAACCAGCCCTGGTCAATGTGTTTTCTAACTTCTTCTGTCAAGTCATGTAGTTTATCAATGTGAGCTTGAATGGATTTTGTATGATCAGACAAGTTAAAACAACAAAGACCCTCAAAATCAGAACAATCGTGTCCATGTTTAAGCAAAAGATAATCGATGGCCGCTCTATTTTGCAAGATAGCTCTACGTTCACCCTGGGCGTCTAATAGCATGTCAGACAGGACTGTAGAAGTATGATTAATGGATTTTACCATCCAGCAGGCCATTTTCCCAATAGATTTGGCATTATAAACTGCCAAAGCAGGAACACCAACAATTGAAACAGCCAGGCTAAGGTATTCAGACTTGGAATATAAATGCAAAGATGAGTCACAATCCTCCTGTAACCTCACTGTATCTCGAATCACACGAGAGTTGGCATTCGGATGTGATGAAAACATTAACAAGCTCAGTCTAGTAATGGCACAAGGGCCTCCAGAAATATTTGCGGGGATATATGGCCAGGAAGTATTACCACATGAGAAAAGCCATCCGGCAGGTAGTAACATCGTGCGATAATGACTGGGGGTAACTACCATACTCTTGCAAGTCATGTCATTCTGAACAGAAGTACATGTTTTCGGTGTCCTTTGAAGGCACAAAGTTCGTTCATGAGCGGTGAATGAAGTGGCACCTTTCAATCTTAAACGCATACATTCAGAAATCGCACTAGGATCACAAGTAAGGAAAAAACACAAATCACCCTGTGTGATATTATAGGTAACTATTTGGGACTGGATGGGGGGTATCGGGTCTAACAGTACAGTACACAAGGGGCAATACTCATGGGTAGCAAAATCGCCCAGAAGAACATTGGGGCGAGCATTCGATATATTAAAAATATGAGTCAAAGTCTCCAATGAAGCAGGGACAGCAACTAAACAAGTCGCTAGAATGTCAGTCACCGATCTCATCGGTGTCAAGCAGAAATGAGGGGCTTTAGTCACTCGTTTGGCTAACGTAGTCCAAAAGTTCGACGACGAATCCCACGCAGCGAAGGAACGCGACACTCGGGTTCTCAACTCAGCCCGGGTTGATGGGATCCCTCCTCTCTCGACGTACCAGCCCAAAAGGAGTCCAACGCCGACACATCCTGCAGCAACAGTCCAAAGAATGATCTGAAAGAGAATCAAATACAGGCATTATTCATTCTCGTAAGTAACATTTGTCAGCCGGGACTGCTTCCCAGCTATCTTTCCCTGGTCTCATAACTAAAATGGTGTTGTCTTGACCGGTTGCAATGACTTCTGCTTGTTCAGGGGGATTCTTAGGCGACTGCACCCAAACTCTGGCCCCAGGATTATCTGTGGAGCCAAAACCTTTCTGGCCTCGTACAGTTAGCAACGTTGGGGCAGTGCCTTTTGTGATCTCACCACTGAAAACAGGCATTATTAGCAATTGAGCCACTCGGTCAGTTTGATGTATCAGTAAGTCAACCTCACTGCTATTCAGCAGGAGCACCTTAATCTCTCCCTGATAACCACTGTCAATTATTCCTCCAAGCACCTGAACGCCTTTTACAGCCAGCCCCGATCTAGGGGCTATTAATCCGAAATTCCCAGTTGGTATATGAACACCAACACCAGTTTCAATGATGACTCGATCCTTACTTTTTATAATGGTGTCATCCATGGCATGCAAGTCTAAACCTGCCGACCCTGGGGTCGCTCTACATGGAGCCAAAGCTCCGGGAGTAATCTCCCAGTACATCACAGTCTCTCTGATTTCATTGGGCTTAGCATCAACATTCGGAGGAAACAAACGCATAAGTTGGGATTCAGCATTTAGAAAAGGACGGTTATTCAAAATCAATAGCGCTTGAGGCAAAAAGTCTCGCCAATTCTTATACTTGTCATCTGTTAATTTACGTAACTGATCTTTCAGCAGGCCATTCAACCTCTCCACAAGACCCGAGGCCTGTGGATAATATGGTATATGAAACACCCATTCAATATTGTTTTCCACACAGAATTCCTGTACCAATCTTCCACGAAAATGGGATGCATTATCAGATTGAATTTGGAATGGCACACCATAATACATCATAATCAATTCCAATGTTTTAATAGTATTCAATTGGGTAGCTTGCTTACAGGGAAGGGCCACCAACAGGCCACTGTATGTATCAACAATAGTGCAAACATATTGACAATTCCTACTCATAGGAAGTGGACCAATGTAATCAATCTGCCAAATTTGAGCGGGCAATTTCCCACGATGTAAATGACCTTTAACAATTTGGGGCACTTTGCGCTGCCTGATATGCTGACAAATGGGACAATGTAGAATAACATTTTTGATTAAATCTAGGGGAATATAAATTCCTCGATCAGCAGCCCACCTGCTAGTGGCTTTCTCTCCAAAGTGTCCTGCTTTCTGGTGGGCCCATTTCGCCAATCCCGCAATATCAGAATCTTGCCTGTCCACCACTGCCTCAGCAATTTTAGATTTCTCATCTGCAATGTTATGAAAGAATTTGTCAAGAGAGTCTATCGGGGTATGAGCATCCACATGGAAGATTGTAACAGTACTCTGTGGGAGCATTTCCCAAATCTCCTGCCATAATTCTTTTCCCCACAGTTCTTTTGAATGGATTTTCCAACTATGGGAATGCCAAGTCGGTAACCAAACTGCCAGTCCATTGGCAGTAGACCAAGAATCGGTGAAAATATGACATGTGCCAGGTAACTCTTGTTTCAGAACTTGATAAACAGCATAGAGTTCAGCAAATTGACTGCTCTTACCCTCACCAGTTGTACTCAGCAATTTTTGTGTGATCGGATTATAGGACACCGCCTTCCAATGCCGTTTCGTCCCTATGAACCTTGCTGAACCATCCGTAAACCAGACATGGTTTCTGTCCTCTGCGGACAAATCATCAAAAGGTCTACCCCACTGAACAGGAGACTCCTGTACTAAAGGTACGGAACATTCACTCTCAGTCTCAGTCGATGGCGCCCGTGCCACCTGCTCATGCAAAGATGCAACTCCTTTTTGTCCCACACGTGCCCTGTCTTGTATATACCATTTCCATTTAATCACACTCGCCTCTTGAGCGTGTCCAATTCGGTGAGTTTTCGGCGAACTCATAACCCACTGCATGATAGGAATTTCAGGTCGCAAAACTATATCATGTCCCAAAGTCAATTGCTCGGTATCCACCAGAGCCCAATAACATGCAAGTAACTGTTTCTCAAAAGGTGTATAACGCTCACCAGCATCAGGTAACTTTTTGGTCCAGAAACCTAACGGTACTCTACTCTTGCCTTGTTTCTGCCACAAACTCCAATTCGCATAAAGGCCTTGTACAGACACATTCAAATCCACATCACCATCACATACAGGCCATAAATCCAGAGCATGCTGAATTGCTTCTTTTGCCAGACTGAACGCATCTTGCTGTGGTTTATCCCATTCAAATGCATTCTTTTTACGAGTGACATGGTACAAAGGGGCCAATATTTGACTCAAATGAGGAATATGCTGGCGCCAAAAACCAAACAAACCAATGAAGCTTTGGGCTTCTTTCCTATTCCTCGGAACTGCAAAATCAAGAATTTTCTGTTTAACCTGAGGGATCACTTCTCGGTGCCCCTCATGCCAATTAATACCCAAAAATTTCACAGCCTGGGACGGACCTTGTAATTTATCCGGGTTGATTTCCCAACCTTTCTCACGCAGGCACTCAATGACTCTGTCCAATTGGGTCTGAACTTCCTCTTGTGTTTCACCTTGGATTAAAATATCATCAATATAGTGACATATCTGAATTCGCGGATGAACCGGTACCTCAGCCAAATGCTCTGCCACCAGCCGGTGACATATCGTAGGACTATGCACATAGCCCTGGGGAAGACTTCTAAACGTCATCTGACGCCCGTTCCACGTAAAACTGAATTGTTCCTGACACTCAGGGGCAATCGGAATCGAAAAGAAAGCATTAGCAATATCAATGGACGCATACCATGTACCTGGATGTTTTTGGATTCTTTCAATTAGGGCAGTGGTTCCCAAACTTTTTTGACCCATGGCTCCCTTGACCTAATTGGCAGTTGGCCGTGGCTCCCCACCATTTTTTTACCGGCGCACCGGGGTGCCGCGGCACACACTTTGGGAACCACTGGTCTACATGAAGAATCAAGCCTAGACGTGTTGAAGGATTCAGAGAGTAGCCATCACCATCATAAAACTTTATTTACAATCACACAGATCTTCTAAAGTACATCTCAATTGCTAGAGAAAGGCTCAAGGAGCTCTGTGGCGTTACATGGGGTGGGCTCTGATGAACCCAAGGTGGCTCACCAGATCCCATCTGCCCATTGTTTTAAGTGTGCTGGGTCCTGCCTGTGCAGTTCTAAAACGCAGGTGTCAAGATGGTCCCCTATCGGGCTCTCCATTTTTGCCTTCACCCTCAAAAAAATCTTAACTCTGTAGAAGTCACTTCACTGCCTTTGAGGTAACTTCAAAAAGACTCGTTATAGTTCTTTCACCGTCTCATCATTTCAGAACTGAATCATTTTCAATATTATATACAACAAAGCCATAGTTGTTGCCTATTTTTGTTATGCCACTAAGAATCATTGGCACAGCCAATAGTCCTGGCTTGTTGTAGGTGTAATGTTGTATTATATATCTGGATGCAATGACAGAAGCAGAAAATTACAAGTCAGGCAGCACACTATGCTGAGCACAGATTATGCAGCGCCCTTTATTACATTAGCCACACCCCTTTGAGACCCCCCAGTTTTTTCATCCCACTTAAAGCCCTGCATTTACATAAATGTAGGAGTACTTCTCCCGTCATACTTGCTGCATGAGTGTTGGCTCATCTGCTTCAAAGTCGTATTTTTCCTCCCACCCCACACACCCCTCTTCGCCCTCAAATTCTTGGTGTAATGATTTTTCACTAACAATTTGGCAAAATAACTTCCAAGTGTAATTGTGTTGAACTGTAATGCTAATTCAGCTGTTCTCCAAACTTGCAGCCTTTTATTGCATTTCCAGCACGCTCGCTGTCCAAGTTAATGCTTCAGGACTCACCGCTCTTTCTCTCAGCCAAATTCACTGTGATGCGTAGGGTGACCAACTGGCATTGGTGCAAATTCAGGATGGTGATTGTAAAAATTCATATTAATTTTGAGCTGAGCCTTTTTGAGAAGAGGCCCATCAAGAACTTCACCCTCGCTGCAGGAGCCATTCCAGGACTGGGACAGAAGCCACCCAGGGCAGAGACAGGAATCACCACAGGCAGGGCCGGACTGGCCGTAGTGGGCACCCGGTAATCCCCCAGTGCGCCGCACGAGTGAGGGCCAGTTTGGGCCCCTGGGGGCTGTTTTTGTTACAAGGCCGTTTTTGAAGCATAGCTGCAAAATCGGCCTTGTAACAAAATTGGCCAAAAACCGGCCCTGGCACAGAGCTCAGCGGCACTCCCAACCTCCCGCGGGGGTGAGGGAAGGGGGGCAGCCAAGCACTTTGCCAGGGCCGGTTTTGGTTCCCAGTCCGGCCCTAACCACAGGGGGGGGGGACAGGAGCCATCACAGGCGGATGGGCGGACAGGAGCCACCACTGGAGGGGGAACAGGATTCACCAGGGTGGGCACAGGGGTGGGCATGCAGTATTCCAGTATCATCTTGGTCTCTTCCAGGGTGGGGTAGGGCTCCTCACCCCCTCCTGGACAAGACACGGAGACAACAGGCTCTCTTTCTAAAATGTTAGTTTTGCCATCCCCCACTGTGATGTACAGTACTTAAAGGAGATAGCCCAAGAGAACTGATTTAACCGATTGTCCTCCATACTTTGTTAATCAGTCTGGGTGCGATTGTGCCATGTCTTTATTTTATTACATTATAGACTGCATGTTTGAAGAACCGAGGTTTGCTTACAATTTAGAGACAGGAATTAAGCTCTGTGGAGAGAACCACGTGCTGCCTCGATGTAATCAGGGCCGGTTCTACGATTTTTGGGGGCCTGGGTAGAAAGGGAAGGTGTGAGGCCCCTCTAAGTTGCAGAGACATGACACATGACGCATTCAGGGCTGTTTGCATCTGAATAGATGCCCCTGCGCCTGAAGCTGCAGCCCCTCCCTCTCAGTCACCTTCAAAGACAGCTCATCAAGGGCTGAAGGTGTGAGGGTTGCCATCCCGCTGTGCCTCTCCAATGCTGCTGAGTATCTGAGCTTTGATACTGAATCGGCGTCTGTTACACCCGACCTCAACAGCATCGGAGTCAAGCAATTACGGACAAATGGCATCGGTTAAAGAATCCTTCACGGACAACGGACAGACGAGTGTTGCGCTGCGGCTGCAATTACCATGACCCACATCCTGTGCAGCGGCGCGGCGCCCCTGGCCTCTCATCACGGCGCACTGGGGTGCCGCGGCGCACACTTTGGGAACCACAGAATTAGGGTAATAACATCCGGTACTGCAACAGTCAAAGAGGGTGTGTGTCTATTCAATTCTCGATAATCAACAGTCATGCGCCAAGAATTATCACTCTTACGTACAGGCCAAACAGGATTATTCCAAGCAGAAGTAACTGGGGTTATAACTCCTGCATCCACCAACTCCTGAATAGTGGTACTAATCTCTTCATGACCACCTGGAATACGATACTGCTTCTGACGAACCACTTTTGTCGCCTGGGGAACTTTTATGGGGGGCATTCTTAAACGACCAACCCGTACAGGCCTGGACGATATATAATGTTTAGTTCCAAATTGGTAACATCCATCATCTAAGTGCAAAGTCATTCCTTTCAAAATATCAATTCCAATTATGAATTCTAAGAGTGGTACCACTAATACAGAGTATTCTTTTCTAGGAATTCTACCTATTCTCATTTCAAGTAAAGTTTGGACTGCGGGAGTTTCCTTTCCACCTAATCCGGTAATTGTAAAAGGCTGACCTTTAAACTTCTTGGATTTTCCATGAATAAGAGTGGCCTCCGCTCCTGTATCTTCCAATGCTCGGGCCCTTTGGATATTACGATGTCTCCAATAAATATCAATATCTACATAGGGTCTATTATCTCTGTGAGCCCATCTGTGTACTGGAGCTTGACCTATTTCCTAGTCATTTTTACTGCGTTCTGTGTACCAGGATATATCAGGATAAAGACTCTCACGTTTCCCAGGTATCGAGACCTCCTGTTCATATCCATCTCCATTACGAAATGGATTCCTGTCCTCTGCATTGTACTGCGGGTTTCGATCGGCCAATCTGTGTCGATCCTCTCTCCTTCTCAACTCAGGGGATTGATCCCTATCATCTCTACGTCTGCTGTTAACATAATCATCTCTCCCCCTCTCTCTTTCCCCCTCTCTCTCCCTGTCTCTCTCACGACGGGGGGACAAATCACGTACATAACGTCGATCATCACGACGATCAGAGCGCCCACGGCGGTCGTCATCACCGCTACCGTCAGAAAAACCACGATCACACTCAGTCGTCCGAACACGCCGGGCACCCTCCTTTCGATCCAAGCCACGTTTGCGAAACATTTCCCACAAACGAGAAGTAGTCTCACCGTCAATGTCCTCCTTCCGCACACCATCGGCCATAAGACCAAAAAACATATCACGTCTAGTAAGTTTATTGTCACCAGGAGTACGAGTGTCAGGCCGGGATTGCCGTTCAGGTTTAAACCACTCACCCAACTCACCGAGTTGGCGTACCGATTCCAGCACCATAGACAATATGTTACCAGTCTGATTAATCAATAAAGTCATCATGACCTGCTTATAAGCAACAGGGGAAGAACGAATAATACGATTCCGCACAGAAGATGTCAACAAACCATCAAGCAACCTGTCAGCAGTATTCAGAAAAATTGCCGTTTTCATCACCTCCTCTTTGAGACGTTGTGCAGCATCGCGCAAAGTATACCACGGTTTGTCATTCACAGGCCAGTCAGACTCAGTAGGATATTTTTGATTACAACCCTCAGTCGCCAATTGAAGCAAAGAAATTTGACCACCAACATTAAAGTTACGAAAATGATCCTGTACAGTAGAATCCGAACTCAAGGAACAAAACTTCAAACAATCGCCAGCATCCAACATAATGCCAGCAGCGCCCAGTTCATAAAGGCGCACCATCCATGTGAGTAAGGTCTCACCAGCTCGCTGCCGAAATCGCTGCAAAATATCACTAATTTCTTGTTGAGTAAAATCCTCCAAAGAGTCTAAAGCAATACCATTCGGAGCACCGGGAGCCTGCTGCAACTTCCGCCGAAAAACTGGATGCACCGAGACCGCGGGACGAGCAACACAAGGAGCTCGACCAGTACACATAGAGGAACAATCAGTGTAAGAAGCATCGACCCCACTCGAAGGACGAGCGCAATCATGGGGTGCACCATCAGAGGCGCAAGAAGCAGACTTACAATCACGGCCGGAGCGAGAGGACTCGCGCTTGGCAGACTCCTCACCCGAGGAAGGAGAATCACTCGAGTTCCAGATATTACCATCCCATTCATCAGGATTCCAATCCAGTCCGGCTTTCGCCACGACCAGACGCACCTTTCGCGTCAAAACCCGACCACGCCGATTCTTGTATTTATAACGAGCAATTCGCACAGCCGCCCTCTCGGCAATAGTTTGGTACGTCTCAAGTTTGTCAGCAAGCAACTTATTTTGACACCGCAACAAAGTATGAGCATTCTGAATCTCAACAAAATTCGCTTCCACATCCTTATGCAAATTCTGTAACTTCAACAACCTCTCATGCAGAATCCTGTACGCAGACAGAACAATCCAACCTCTGCGCCCCAACACGGGAAGCTCATCACCCTTAGATACCGGCGCCTTCTGTAAACAAGTAATCACATTAGCCGGCTCCGCCAGCTCCAAAAAAGAATTCCAATTCTCACTCAAACCAGTAGAATCAGCCCACTCACGGGCTAAGGCTTCATAAGGCGTTGAATTCCAGCCGGGAATATCAACGGGCAACTTAAAAGTAGATTTCGACTTTCTAGAAAACATCTCGGAAAAGAAAGAAAAAGAGAGAAAGTGAAAGAAAGAAAGGAGAAGAAAAAAAAAAAAAAACTACACACAATTATATATAAATAATATACAAACGAAACCATGCACGCGCCAAAAGCAAACACGATACAACCACAACGCACACAGGTTTCGTAAACGGTTCGTGACGCCAAATGTTCTGCTTGGGTTTTCGGATCAGATAGAACCCGCTCATCAGAGCCTCACTAACCCAGCCAGAACGTTACCCCCTCCCTAGGGCCTATTTACATTAGTGCAACCACATATATCTACCACCTAAGGACAGGGAATTCCTACTATACATACCAAGACCTCTTATAATCGGCGGCCTCGCGATCCCATACGGATCCAGACCTCTCTGCCCATACGACAGTATCACAAGTGGCGGCCTCGCGATCCCATACGAATCCAGACCTCTCTGCCCATACGACAGTATCACAAGTGGCGGCCTCGCGATCCCATACGAATCCAGACCTCTCTACCCAGACGGCAGTCTCAGCACAATCGGCGGCCTCGCGATCCCATACGAATCCAGACCTCTCTGCCCATACGACAGTATCACAAGTGGCGGCCTCGCGATCCCATACGAATCCAGACCTCTCTACCCAGACGGCAGTCTCAGCACAATCGGCGGCCTCGCGATCCCATACGAATCCAGACCTCTCTGCCCATACGACAGTATCACAAGTGGCGGCCTCGCGATCCCATACGAATCCAGACCTCTCTACCCAGACGGCAGTCTCAGCACAATCGGCGGCCTCGCGATCCCATACGAATCCAGACCTCTCTGCCCATACGACAGTATCACAAGTGGCGGCCTCGCGATCCCATACGAATCCAGACCTCTCTACCCAGACGGCAGTCTCAGCACAATCGGCGGCCTCGCGATCCCATACGAATCCAGACCTCTCTGCCCATACGACAGTATCACAAGTGGCGGCCTCGCGATCCCATACAAATCCAGACCTCTCTGCCCATACGACAGTATCACAAGTGGCGGCCTCGCGATCCCATACGGATCCAGACCTCTCTACCCAGACGGCAGTCTCATACGACAGTTCATCCTATGATCACCATAACATACAAAAAGGGAATCAGTCTCACTATTCATCAGATCACACAAGGACTGCCAGTTCGAGCATAGCCTGTTCTCAGGTTCGAGGGGCTCCTCTTTCCCTTATTCAGTTACCACTTACCTGATCAGGGTTAACATCTGTTCATGTAGCCGCAGCTGACTAGAAGAATAGGCTACCCTCTCATACAAGAACACGCAGCACATGTTGGTTCACTACAAACTGGGTACTTTATTACTCATTACATACGCAATCACATAACATTACAATATAACACATAACCTGCAAAGAAAAGTGAAAGATTAAGTTGTACACTCTAATAAGAAAGGGTCGACATCACCTTAGTAGTGTGTAGCCTGCACTCAGTGGTCATCTAGGTTCCCTTCTCGTCTGTGCCTCGGCTCGCCTGGAAGTCCCACCTCCGCAGTCACGGATACATGTCTGCACCACTATGCGCTGTTCTCTTCACCCTTCTCCGAGTCACTGGGACCTCTTCCTTATCGGCTACTCTCTCCTCTCTGGCTATTCTGCTAGGAGAGTATCTGTCTCTCGGTTCTTCTCCGCCTTCAAGATGGCGTCTTGTCTTCCCTGGAATAAATAGTAGATTTACTGCTAACGGCTAGATGCCGCCTACGGACTGAACATGTAACTGCCTCAGACTTTCACTAATATAGAGGTGCGTTTCCTCATGGAAAATTCCGGCCCGTAACCTGCCGCCCACCAAATTCTTGTACCTCCCCGTACCAAGGACACGTTCCCAGCCGGCCGGCCTGATGTAGTGTCTTCGGCATGAAGAAAAATACAATCCTTCGATAAGGGCCGGCCTGAACCGGTTCTCTCCAAGCGAATAACACCTCATAACTAAAACATTACATTTGACCTAGAAGCATCCCAAGCTGCCGGAGCGGAAAGAAAGATGGAGTCTCTCCCGTTTGAGGCCTACCAGGCCTGAATTCAGCACGGCTCCATGAAATACCCTCACTACAGGACAGGTTATCCCTAATACTAACGAATCTATCCCCTAGGCTATGTGTGCAAGCCCTGATCTATGGGGAAGAGCACAGAATCATGTCGAAGTGCCTAGTAAATAGGCTCCATTCACTACTCTAACCCTTAGATTTGAATGGTAAGAGACTGAAGTCACATTCAATCACTTTTTCACACAAGAAGGCCGGGAAAATCGAGCAGAACAATGACCTGACCCAACACGCTCCTAGCACTGATAATATTAAGGAAATGCAGGTGATGTTCTCCCACTAACTCCTAGGAAAATATTTTGGACTTACACCATACCCTTCATTGCAGTTTGGGTTTCCAAGGAGGATAGCAAAAAGCACTTCCACTGTTACTAAAGGGGATTTCCCTGCCACATTTGTGATGCCAGGGAGCAGGATGACATCATAAATCAGGAAATCGCAAAGCATTTACATGCCCATTAAAATATTGTCATGCGGCTTCAGTTCTGCGGCCATAACTGTGTCCTTAGGCCCCAGTGTCAATGTAAGAGCCATTATTTGAAGGGGGAGACTCTCCCTTTCCATTGATGTCTCTCCTGAATGGATTTGCACTGGGGATTGTGACATCGACGCAGTCCCAATACAGCAATGACCCCTCAAGGGGACATGAGCAGAAATTCACATATTTGACATCAGGGACCTTTGAAATGGGGGAAGCTTGGAGGTCGACTTCTCACACGCTAAGGCAAACGGCCTACCCACCCCCAAACATAAATCAGGTCAGGGCACACCTCCTTATTTTCCCCTGCTAATCTTGTGGAAAGGGAAAGCCCACTAGATACCTGGGATTGTGAATGGGACAGTAGGCATATCCTGGCACAGACCCTGTTTTCACTGAACCAGGAAATCAGATGTTTATCCAATTGCTAGGGGAAGTGGGGGGGGGGAGAATTGGAGCATTGCCCAATTTGCACCCCCTAGGTTCAAGGAAAGCAAGGGAGATGGTAGAGACTGGAGCGAGGCCCCCATTGGGCCTGGAAGCACAGCTCCCTACTCCATTCCTGATTTTTATTGCACAGCCAAAAATATTCCATGAGGTCTAGGGGTCCTTCTAGGTCCCCCAATGTTGGCAAATGGGTGGAAACTGAATGATCTCCCCAATGCTGCACCTAATCCTTAGTTACGGCTTCTAAAAGGAACCAAAAGATGACTGCAACCCAGAGCATTCATCTTATTGGGAGGGCAACAGTGTCCTCTTAGAAGCGTCAATACTCAAGGATCCTAATACAGTTGCGATCCTAGACCAGGATTCCTTTTGGGTGGGGCATTGTTAGAGAGGGCAAGGAAATGGGGGCTGTCACTCCTTGTTCACCGTCTTGGTGGTCCTGAAATGCCTCCTAAGACCTAGAGATCATTGTACATAAATAGAAACAGGGAAGTGGAAAGCTGCGTAAAGCAGAACATGGAGTGTCTTTCAGATCTCTACTTTTGGGGTACATAAGGAAGGTGCTCCCTCTCAAACTGCTTTATATGTGATCTATAAGACTCACTGAGTACAAGAGATCCTTTTTTCTATATCTCTGGAATTTACAGAACCTCAGTACTGTGGTCTATCCCACGCATCATGCTGTCAAATTAACACATACATATTTGGGAGACGGTAGACATGAACACTCGCAACTCAATCCATGTGTTGAATTTTAGATGTGTGGTTCGCCACTAAGTTAGAAAAGTGGTATGCCCCACGTTTGCAGGGCAACAGGAAAACGTGTGATCCCCAAAAATGTTTGAGGCATAGAGACACAGGAGAATCTATGGAGAAGCAGCTTGTATGCTCGGCACAAGCTCTCATTACTCATAATGCCTTGCATCAAGCATCCTAACTAGGCTGAAGTATTTGGGGCCTAGTTTGATTGAGATGCTGGGAATCCTACCAATTGCATCAATGTCTGGAAACGACACTTTCTGGAGAAATCTAGGGGTATTTTCTTTTAATTGTTCCCACCTTTATTTCCCAGAATGTTCTACACATGCCAAACCCATGACTAAAAATCACATATTCTCTCAGTTTCAATGGAGGATGATTATGTTATTTGGATCTTGGGCCGGCCGACACCAGACAACCTTATCAGCACTGGGCTTTGTTTTCTGACAAACAGAGACCCAGGGAAATCCATCATGGTGAGCATTGCATCATTTCCATCATTTTCTTGCCTAAAATGCCATGCACATGTCAAAACAATGCCTAGTAAACCGACAGCTTCTTCTCACTTTTCCTGGGGAATGGTTTCAGTATTTGTGCATGGGGTGAGCTGGGATCCAGGGGACAGTCACAGGCCTGGACATTTCTGAAAACTAGAGATGGAAGGGAATGGGTAGTGTAGCATGCATGTGCCCTCAACCTTGTTTTTTCCAGAATGAGGTGCACATGTTAAAGCATGGGTAAAAGAAAACCTATGAATTTCCGGTGATGGAAAAAAGTAGATCTTCTGGCCAGTGGTAAATATCTTACCACAAATGTTTCCACACTTTTCCTGATAAAAACCATACCCCACATGTAACAATGACCACGTGAAGACCACATTGACACTATATTGACTTTACACAACTCCAGTTTTGGCACCTTCTTCTACCTGTGCGAAAGGCCCACCCACACAAGTGTGATCCTAGGGAAAAAATTGTGAAGTAAGATATTTTCAGGAAACAAGCACCTGAAATGCCAATAGTAATGGAATCCTCAATCCTGCATTGGCGTGCTAACACTCCAGATGATCCAATCCAAGACCTCAAACATTCAAGAGAGTCACTAATTGGTATCAACCAACTAAAACCCTAATGAATCAATACTTCCTTCACAATATTTCCACCGCTTCTAGAAAAAATAGTGTTGTATCCTCATGTCAATGTTGCAAAAATGTATTACATCAAAAAGAATGGTAGAGCGAAATGCACTTGTGGGTAGATGCTCTCATCTAAGAATCACAAAAAATCAAACTAAGATTCAGATTTAAATCAATAACTTAATGTTAACGTCCACCTCACAGCTTCTTTTTAGGATCAGAAGTACATTTTAATATGTTAAAGATTCATATCCATGTTACAATCAAAGTGTCTGTGGAAAAAAACACCCCTTTAAAGCAAGCTGCTACGGCCTTCCAGGCCATGAAGGTGCCAGGTCAGATGGTCCTCAAAGCATTTGGAAGGTGCACTGGCCTCTTAGCCTTGCTCTTTATTTCCTTTCTTGTATCAGATAACATCCCCCAACCATACCAGTTCATCTCTCACAAGCAGGGGCCATTCAAAAGTAAATTTCTTTGTGGATGATGTGTGTCTAATTAAAAACACTGCAAACACTCTCCCGCTGATAATCGAAGCTCCACGAAAAATATAAGGGCTCTGATTAACTCAGAATACTAAATATAACTGTGATGTCTAAAACACTAGCATTTAAGTTGTTTGGGCATCTTCACTTGGGCAAGACAAAAGATAAAGTGTCTATTTAATGTGTATCTAAGGTTTGTCCTGGAGGGTAGGATGCATGCCAGACTTCTAGGATTACCTCTGAATATTTGAATTAGTTCCAAATATTTCATTGTGTGCTCATTTTTTTTTGCCGATATCCTGAAAATCTGACATGGGCTTGGTCTTCCTGGAAATACTTTTCTCACCCATGCTCTAGATGTATATTTGATCAAATCCCATGCAGCTCACAACAAACATATCATAATTCACACTATCTATGGACAACACGGGGGTCCCAGCAGTTGGGTTTTGTCTATCTGAAGCATTTAAAACTACTACATGCCAAATGTGTCCTGTTCTTTTTTCTCCAATGGAAACAATATTTTAACCACAGCAAAGGGAACTATCTCATTCGGCACAGATCCAATGCTGAGCATCGCCTCCTTTTCTTAACAGCTTTATGATGTTCTAAACCTTTGCCTTCCAGCATCAGTGCCTTGTATCTATGTCTCCGACACGAAAGTTGAGGAATCAAAGAGATACATGAACAGGTGGGAAGCTGACATGGGTGAGGATTTTCTTCTTGAAATGTAATAAGCAATATGGTCAAGAGCAGTTTTATCTACAACATTCAAGACAAAAAGAATGCATATACATTAATATATAGGTGGTGCGTACACTCAGCTAAACTTGCAATCATACATCGAAGCACAGATACTATATGCTGGAGCGGGTGCATCCTTTGCAGTAAGAGATACCAGATACACATATAGTTTATCCTGAAAGTGGGTTTTAAGACCAGAAATGGAATGGAGGTGGAGCTAGAAAGGCAGGAGCAGAGCCAGAGTAAGACCAGGTTTGGAGTAGAGCTGGAGCTGGCAGGCCAGGAACAGAGCTGGAGAAGACCAGAACATGTGTAGACTGTCACCGTCCAATAGTCCTCGGGGTCGCACGATGCTGTAAGGGGTCCACCTCCAGATAGCCCCTTGGTCTGATATAAATATGACAGACACAGAAGGGCGATCAGGCGAGGGAAGGAAAGGATGGGAACTGCGGGGAGGGAGACCTGAAAGAGAAATAAACAGTATGCTATGGTTAGAACAGCCCTAGAACCCTGGGCACATTGCTATCCCCAGCTACCCTGCAGTACCTGTAAAGGAAATAACGGCTTGGGAGACGTGGATCCCCTTGAAGCTGATGTTCGGGAGCCCTACAGAGAAGGCAGGGATTAGCATAGGGGTCACCCTCTCACTCTACTCCCCCACTCACGTATCTCCCTAGGTTTTCAGTACCTACCACCATTCCTAGGTGTACGGACTGTACAGGGGGGGGAGGACGTATGCCAGAAGTCACCTCACCGCCCCTGTATGGAGTACAAATAAACAAATGACGTGCAGATGGGACTAGCGCCCCGGGTAAGTCCTGCACCCCTGAGTGGGGTTCAACACACCCCTATAGCACTGCTCCAATACGTCTTGTGCAGTACTAGCAAGTAACAAAGTATGACCCCCAACAGTATCGCAGCGGGTTTTACTACCACAATGTTCTGATAGTAAGTACTGCTAGCTCTGGGAGCCTTCGCTGAGTCCCTCCTAAGACGAAACCGCTGTATGCCTGGTTTCTCTCGGACTCGAACCTCTGATTGTCTCAAGGATTCTAGACCATGAATTCGCGACCCCGCAATGCCTCGTAAGGCGCCCAACGGGATCGACAAAGGTCTATTCGGAAGTAGAAGCAAAAGCCTTGGCGATCCCGCAATGCCGAGATCGGCGTCCAACGGGATCGACTATGTTCGAAATCACTACAGATTAAGTCTAAACCTGTAATGCTCAAGAAGTGCAAGCCCTTGAGCCTGCGAGGAAAAGTAAGTCGGTGCTGAGCACCCCTACCAGTACGCAGCACTCTGTCTTGCTCGAACCAGGAAACCAAAATAACCGGCACCTGAGTTCCGCCGGATGTTCCTTTTGTTCTTGCTTGCGCCGAGCGCGCTGACGTATGTACGTCTGCCCGCCTTGCGCCCTGGGAACTGTAGTTCCCCTTACTCCCGTTTACCACGGGTGTTCTTCCTGTAACCTGGCAGTGCTCGTCGGCGCCCTCTGTGGGTCGTGACAGTACATCCCTCCCCCGAAGAGCACTGACAGAAGCAAGCTTTCTTTGGATGGGCCTTATGATATTGAGCCTTCAGCTTGGGAGCATGGACGTTGGAAGCAGGTTCCCACGAGTTCTCCTCCACCCCGTATCCCTCCCACGCCAGCAGGTACCACAACCGGTTGCGATAGATCTTGGAGTCCAGTATTCCCTTCACCTCGTATTCGACCTCACTGTCTATGATGGTAGGCGCAGGGGTTTTACTGGGCCCCCCTACGGCAGGTTTCACGAGGGACACGTGGAATGCCGGGTGGATTCTCAGCGATGACGGCAAGGAAAGCTTCACCACTACAGGATTCACTAACTGCACCACCCTATATGGCCCGATGTATTTGGGATTAAAGATGCTATAGCGCTTGAACCTTATGTGTTTGGTGGACAACCACACGTAATCCCCTACTTTATAAATAGGACCCTGCCGTCTACTCCTGTCCGCATAAGCCTTGTAACTGCCCTTCGCTGCTCTTAGATTGGTTTTAGCTGCCTGGAAGTTTTTCCGGATGCGTTCTATTCTATACTGCGCCTCAGGCACCTTAGTAGCAAGAACGGGTTTAAGGAAGGGAGAAAACCAGGGGTGGAAACCATATGAGCAGAAAAAAGGAGTAAGCTTGGTGGACGAGTGGGAAGCGCTGTTATATGCCACCTCCGCCAACCAGAGTAAGTCCACCCACTCGTTCTTGGATGCGCTGGAATAACACCTAAGATATTGTTTCAGGGTTTGGTTCACACGTTCGGTTTGCCCATCCGTCTGGGGGTGGAAGCTGGTGGAGATGTTGGATTCGATCCCCAAGGCCGAACACCATGCCTTCCAGAAATGGGCAGTGAACTGACCACCTCGATCCGAAACAATCTTCCTTGGCAATCCGTGCAGTCGCACCACGTTCTCTAAAAGCAGGTGCGCTAGTTGTCCTGAAGAGGGTAGTGTCTTACAAGCCACGATGTGTGCCATTTTTGTCAAATAGTCCACAATGACCGTAATCACGGTACATCCTTTATCACTAGGCATTCCAACGATGAAATCCACTGAAATGTTTTCCCAGGGGAGTTCGGGTGTGGGGAGAGGATGCAACAGTCCCGCTTGTTTCGTATGTGAGGATTTCATCTGACTGCACACTCGACATTCCTCAACCCAGGCTGTGATATCTTTGTGTACCGAAGGCCACCAGAATTGACGCAAAATCCTGTCTAGAGTTTTCTCTTTGCCATTGTGACCTGCACAAGGTAGTTGATGACACCATTTAAACGCCTGCAGGCGTAGAGATCGGATTGGAAGGAGCAACTGCTTTTCTCTCATCGGCAGGCCTTGTACTAGCTTCCATTCAGCATTACTTCTCAGCCAGTCCCTCCACCTGGGAGTTCTGACGTTCTGAGCTATACTCCGTAGGAACGGATCAGTGCAAGTAGCCCCGATGACGTGCTCCGAACTGATGATGGCTCCTTTGGGAACTGTCGAGGGGGTACCCTGAGAGGCTTGTCGGGATAAAGCGTCTGCTTTTTTATTTTCTCTTCCGGGCCTGTAGGTAACAAGAAAGTTGTACCCTGCAAAAAAGAGAGTCCATCTCAGTTGACGGGGTGTGAGATGTCTCGCGGCCGTCATAAACTGCAAGTTTCTGTGGTCGGTGTAAACCGTGACCACATGTCTGGCGCCCATCAAGTGGTGCCTCCATTCGCTGAAAGCATCCTTGATGGCAAGCAGCTCTTTTTCTGCGATGTTATAATTACACTCCGCGGGGTTCAACTTCCTAGACATGTACGCCACTGGATGCAGTCTGCCTGTCTCGAAGTGTCGCTGTGACAACACCGCTCCCACGGCTGTGTCCGAGGCGTCTGCTTCCACGATGAATGGGTATTCCGGGTGAGCATGAGCCAAGACCGGGGCCTTTGAGAAGGCGTCCTTCAGTTCTTCGAATCCTTGTTGGGCTCGGGCGGTCCACTGAAACACTGTTTTCTTGCTCAATAGTTGAGTGAGGGGATTTGCCATGTCGGAGAATCGATCGATAAACCGACGATAAAAGTTGGCAATTCCCAGGAAACATTGCACGTCTCGAAGGTTGTGAGGGGTTGGCCAGTTCTTCACTGCCAGTATCTTCCGTTCCGACATTTCTTGGCCCCAGGGGGTGAGGTTCACCCCTAGAAATTCCACCATTGTTACCCCAAACTCACACTTACTGATCTTACAAAATAAGTGGTGTTTGCGCAAGGTGTGTAGTATGATCTTTACATGGTGAGTATGATCCTTGGTGTCTTTAGAATAGATCAAGATATCGTCTATGTACACTATGACGAAATGATCAAGGTATTCACGAAGGACGTCATTTAGGAAAAACTGAAAGGCAGCCGGGGCGTTGCACAGCCCAAACGGCATAACCAAATACTCGTAGAGGCCGAAGCGCGTTTTAAACGCGGTCTTCCACTCGTCACCTCTCCTCATACGGACCAAATGATAAGCTTCTTTTAGGTCCAGACGCGTGTATATCACAGCCTCCTTTACCTGCTCCAGCAGCACGTTAATTAACGGTAGAGGGTACCGATTTTTGACTGTAATGGCGTTTAACGCCCTGAAGTCCACACACGCACGGAGCTCGCCATTTGCTTTGGGAATAAAAAAAAGAGGTGACGCTGCGGGAGACTTAGATACTCTGATAAACCCCAGGCCCAAGTATTTATCAAGATATTCCCTAAGGTATTTATGTTCGGGCTCCGTTAGGGCATACACCCGTCCGGCTGGAATGACTGCTCCGGGTATCAGATCTATTTGGCAATCGTAAGCCCTGTGCGGAGGTAAAACTTCAGCCTTGTCTTCATTAAAGACGTCTTCGAATTCGGCATAGGCTTCCGGCAACGCAACCGCGTGTTCCACCGCAGTTGCCACTTGATAACCAGTTGCCAACGAGGAGGCTGGGTTCCGAGGGGAAACGGAGCAATTAGCCATGCAGTAATCCGAGGCGAACTGTAGGGTCTTCTCGTGCCAGTTGTTGAGCGGATTGTGGAGACGTAACCACGGCAACCCCAAGATGACGCCGTAATGGGGTGCCGGAATAACATTAAAGGAAAGAACCTCCTGGTGTTCCTTTCCCTGCCGCACCGACAAGGGTCCTGTATGGAATCTCACGGGACCTGAATCCAACATCTTTCCATCTACCGCAAACACCATCTCTGGCGTGCTCTTCTCCTGTAAGGTTATTCCGAGACGTACCACCTGGTCCTGATCGATAAAGCACCCTGTGGCCCCAGAATCCACTAACGCCTGGACTGGAAGCCACTCCCTCGCTACCAGAATATGCAAGTCCACGTAAAAATGATTTCTGTTCGGGGTTTTCAGCTCTTCCAATGAAGGGATATACAAGGTGCTCAAAGAATTCCCTTCCTTCTTCTTTAAGCCGAGTCGTTTCCCGCCGACGATAAACTAGTTCGAGTTACTGCTGCCTTTTGATCGGGACGCAAACTTTTTGGCCTCATACTGCATTCCCGTATGAAATGACCCTTCCGCCCGCAATATAAACACAGGCCTCTCTTCCTCCGATACTCTCGTTCCTCGGCGGTGAGCGGGGACCGTACCGCTCCGATTTCCATGGGCTCTGGCTTACTGGGCGCCGCATTGTGGGTCGACCTGGTATTCTCCATATTAGGTACAGGTCTCTCTCGCCTTCGGTGCTCCCCTTTTCTCTCGCTCATCCTATGGTCCAACCGAAGGACCAGACTTATGAGAGCCTCACAGGAAGTGGGTTGTGGGTCGATCTGTGCCAAGACGTCTTTCATCTCGTCGCATAAGCCCTGATGGAAGATAGCCGCGTGTTTCCCTTCAGGCCACTCTGATTCTGCTATTAGTCGCCGGAAATCATTGAGATATGAGATGACATCCCTATGGCCTTGTCGCAACTCCAGCAGATCCCTGTCTGCCGAAAGCGTAGCGGCTCTGCGATTGAAAGTTTTCTCAAATTCTACCAGAAAGGCGGTCCAATCGTACAGGAGCGGGTCGTCCCTCCTCACTAAGGGAACTGCCCATTGGGCTGCATCCCCTGATAAATAGGAGAGAAGGAAAGCGACCTTCGAATGGTTGGTATTGAAGGCCCTGGCTTTACATGTAAAATGTAACATAACTTGCGCCAGGAAGACTTGCAATTTACCGCCGTCCCCGCTGTATCTTTCCGGGGTGGCTAACGGACTTGGCGTGGGGATTTCCACCACTACAGGGGCCGCGGGGTGAAGGCGTTGTGAGCCAGCATCAAAGGGATTCCGCTCCAAGCGGTCTACCTGCGCCTGTAGTGTGGCAGTTTCTGTTCTAGAGGTAACCACCTCGGCCTGTAACAGGGCCAAAGCGGCTAAGACGTCCTCTAAGGTGGCCATCCCACCGTGCGACTGGGAGGACAGTAATTCGTGGGCCGGTTATTTTGTCACCGTCCAATAGTCCTCGGGGTCGCACGATGCTGTAAGGGGTCCACCTCCAGATAACCCCTTGGTCTGATATAAATATGACAGACACAGAAGGGCGATCAGGCGAGGGAAGGAAAGGATGGGAACTGCGGGGAGGGAGACCTGAAAGAGAAATAAACAGTATGCTATGGTTAGAACAGCCCTAGAACCCTGGGCACATTGCTATCCCCAGCTACCCTGCAGTACCTGTAAAGGAAATAACGGCTTGGGAGACGTGGATCCCCTTGAAGCTGATGTTCGGGAGTCCTACAGAGAAGGCAGGGATTAGCATAGGGGTCACCCTCTCACTCTACTCCCCCACTCACGTATCTCCCTAGGTTTTCAGTACCTACCACCATTCCTAGGTGTACGGACTGTACAGGGGGGGGAGGACGTATGCCAGAAGTCACCTCACCGCCCCTGTATGGAGTACAAATAAACAAATGACGTGCAGATGGGACTAGCGCCCCGGGTAAGTCCTGCACCCCTGAGTGGGGTTCAACACACCCCTATAGCACTGCTCCAATACGTCTTGTGCAGTACTAGCAAGTAACAAAGTATGACCCCCAACAGTATCGCAGCGGGTTTTACTACCACAATGTTCTGATAGTAAGTACTGCTAGCTCTGGGAGCCTTCGCTGAGTCCCTCCTAAGACGAAACCGCTGTATGCCTGGTTTCTCTCGGACTCGAACCTCTGATTGTCTCAAGGATTCTAGACCATGAATTCGCGACCCCGCAATGCCTCGTAAGGCGCCCAACGGGATCGACAAAGGTCTATTCGGAAGTAGAAGCAAAAGCCTTGGCGATCCCGCAATGCCGAGATCGGCGTCCAACGGGATCGACTATGTTCGAAATCACTACAGATTAAGTCTAAACCTGTAATGCTCAAGAAGTGCAAGCCCTTGAGCCTGCGAGGAAAAGTAAGTCGGTGCTGAGCACCCCTACCAGTACGCAGCACTCTGTCTTGCTCGAACCAGGAAACCAAAATAACCGGCACCTGAGTTCCGCCGGATGTTCCTTTTGTTCTTGCTTGCGCCGAGCGCGCTGACGTATGTACGTCTGCCCGCCTTGCGCCCTGGGAACTGTAGTTCCCCTTACTCCCGTTTACCACGGGTGTTCTTCCTGTAACCTGGCAGTGCTCGTCGGCGCCCTCTGTGGGTCGTGACATAGACTTGAAGCAGAGCTGGAGTAAGACCAGGGCTGGAGCAGGCAAGCCTGCATCAGAGCTGGAGTAATGTCAGGGCTGGAGCAGAACTACAGCTGGCAGACCTGGAGCTAGGAGGATCTTGGTCCTGACAGTACTGGAGCAAACAAGAACCAGAGCAGAACAGGAACTGAAACTACAGCAAAGAACCCAACAGTAATGAGCAAGCTAGAGGAATTATGACACATGGATACTCTGATCAGAGACTATTTATATATAATTGGATCACTCATCAGAAATGGGCGGGTCTATGAATATGAACCACCTGACAGTAAGGAGTGGTCTCAGAAAGCAAGACACTGGAATAGTGTTGACGTTTGATAACAATTTTGTAATGGAGTCTCACTAAAGTTGGACGGGAGCTTCTCACGTATAGCCATCCCCTTTGCTGACCTGGAACCATAACAATTGCTACATATTACATTTGAGACTTGTGTAGGTCATTGTTTTATTTATGTAATTACCCATACCAGGCTATATCATGGGTTATGAACTGTTTTTTTCCCCAAGAATAAATCAATAGACATAAATACTCCATCTGAAATGGATCAGCTTGTTTAGGATTGCATCCATTGTCTGTTGATATGTTTCAACTATTCTCCTTTTATTTTGTCTTCAGCAGGATTGGTGGGGGAACATATTTAAGAACCAGTGACTGATTTAGTGTTTTTGTTTCCTGAACAGGCACTTGTTGCTACTATTTTCTAATTATTTTTCTTTGTTCATCACTTTGTTTTGTAAATGACTTCAAGTCTGTCTCTAATGTTTCCACTTTAAGAAAACGCTTTGCTGTCATGGCTACTAAATGCTTGGTTTCTATCTTCTATACTTTTCTTGCAAATACTCCAGCAGTCATCTTAAGTGTCTTTTTGTTGTGCAGCTCTTGAAATGTGGAAACATTCACTGTATTTGCCTGAATATTTCATGCACAATATTTCAGAAGCTAAGCCCCATTTCATGACGACATTGTTTCCTCCTCTAATGTACACATAATGCCAACATGCTTGACTAATTTCTACCTCAGTTAAAATCTCACATTTGAGGGTAGCCTTTCATGTTCACTGGTAGTCAGCTTAATAATGTGTTATTCACCCATTGCACAGATGTAACTTCTTACTCTTCAGACCCCACATGCTTTGGGAAGGGACAAGCCTATAACCGAGGAATGTGCTTTAATGTATAAAGTACACATATCTCCTATTGTTGTGACCTATGTATCAATGTGATATATGATATGATAGTATTTTATTATGCGCAACAACTACTCAAAAGAGTATCCCGACGTGAGCAATGAGTTTGGAATATGAAAAAGGCTTAGATTTGCACAAACAGCCAGGTTTTAAGTGATGTACTGTTTCCACATGTTGTTTGTACTCTATTTCCAGATGAAATAATTTGGAAAAAACACTTTTTTGGTGGAGAGCATTTGTTTGTGATTTAACTTTTCTTCTACTAAATCTGTGTGCTCAGAGTTTTCAAAGCAAACATTCTCATAGCTACAACAGCCAGTGGTGCGACCTGGAGCTTAAACCTGCTTTACCTGTTATCTATGGTAAAAGAAAATGTCTGAGGTGAAAATCCAAAATGAGCATCTACATTTTATTATCTCTTACTAACTGAATACATTTGTAAAGTGCACACTGCTGGTTCACACTTTCTTCTGTTCACATTCACTCCAGAGCTTAGCAATTCCTCCCTTTTTCTTTTGTCGACTCTTTTGATGCTTCTGTCAACACCTTGTAGTATTCTTTCCTGGAATCTCTGTATTTAGAATATTTATACATTCTTCAGCTAACTTAATAGCCCCACTGCACATAAAAAACAGGTCATCCATATATCTAACTCCCAAGGGAATGTGTTGTGCATTTATATCATTCTTCTGGGCACAGACCATCTGCTCCTGCCCCAGTCCATGAACACATAACATTTGCATAGCTGGGGGCAAGGCAGGTGCCCTTTGTGAGTTCCAGCGTGTTGTGGGAAGTAAATGCCATCAAACACAAAGATATTTTCATGCAAACTCGCCATCATCTGTAGCATTATCCCATTATGTTCATAGAAGTTGAGTAGTTATACCACAAACACCTCATATTTTCATTCTCTTCATATATTCTGTGCTAGTGGAGAGGGAATTGACATCTACTGTAACCATAGGGTGTGGCTATGCTGGCAACAATGGTGGACAAGTGAAGCCTTTTCTACGCGCTGGCCCATTTTCAGTTGTGCGCCGTCATGATCCTATGGACAACAGAAGGCAGAATCCGACATCTGAGGGGTCCTGGAGGGCCCCCGAGGCAGTGGGCATGGCGAGGCAGTGATCGAACTGATAAATTGTGCGGCTGTGCTGAGTCAGCCCACAAGGCCGCAGCTGCCATTTTAGACAGTGCGAGAGTGGCTGTGTCACAGAGCGCCGGCCACCAACTTGGAGCAGGCCCCCAGGTTAAGCCTGGCCTTAGACTGTGTTTTGCATTATCAGAGAGGAAGGATGGGTCCTCCAACTTCCTGAACCCATCTGACACGGACTGTTATGAACGATATCAGGCTGAAAACCTGGCAATAAAGTGACAATGGGGGTGACCCGAACATGGCACAGATCGAGGCGAAACCAACTGGAAACAGCCCACTGTGACCTAGGGCGGTAGCAGATGAGAGAACAGACAGATGTGGACAGAGCAGTTGCGTTTCGAGCGGCTTCTGAGATAATATATGGACTTGAAGGAGGGTACGCATTCCGAAGCCTGGTCTCAGGGGTCTGCTTTGGATGCTATGACCATCGACCCGAGTGACCCCACTGACAGCAGAAAAACTGATTGAATTCACGACCTTTTCCTCTGTGGGTGAGAGATCTGTGAAATGACTGGTGGCGTGAGTGCTGCGGGATGATGCTTTGTACCAAACAATGGAAATTCGCCTGGTAGAAATGGCGTCCCTGCTGGGGAACCGAGCATTGCAACGGCTCAACGCTTATCTGATCTTGCAGACTGGCTGTGGTGCTTGAGCCTTAGGGTGGGGCGACTCTCTCTGTTGAAAGAGTGACGGTGAAAGAGTGGTTATCTTGTGCCACATCACATGTGCATGGCCGTGGGTATCGGTGCACGTACGGGATCTTTTCCACTGAGTTGGTTGGTTGATGTTGGCCCTAGTTGACAGATCGGGCTGAGGCAGGGTGCTTGTATGCTCCAATAATATGATTGGCTCCCCCTACCTTTGTCCCCGACCCTGTGGATAGCAGTAATATTTTGCATTCATAATTAACCATGCCTATGTTTGAGTATGCTGGTAGTTGCTGGGCTGTTCTGGGGGTAGGGAGTTGGGTTTTGTTTGTTAGATGTTAACACGTTGGATCTTATAATAAGGCAGAATGTTTTGGAGTTGTCTGCCTGGGGGAGGAAAGCCAAAGATGAGGGTTTAGCAGTGCTTCCTTCCCTGTTGCTACTTTGGAGGATGTCCCACCATTCCTTAGTAGTGAAGGTGCATTCCAGCTGCCCAATGTTTCTGGTCTGGGGATTTATCAATGTCATCAGGTTTATTCATTATGTATATGTGGGAGAGGAGACATTTATCACCCGATTTGGTGACCAGCCATCCCTCATATTTAGTGAGAGGTCCGCTAGCCATGGGGCGGATGTGGGGGTTGGGTGATCAAGTGTAGAGCAGCAGCATAGCGCCAATGCTCCTCCTCCAAGAGGCGTAGGTGTCTTGTAGTCGGGGGACGTCTAGAAGGCCTGAATGGTCCAAGAGGCCCTTAATCCCCTTGTAATTGGCTTCCTGCCAGTTGTGGAATGTAATGCCGCCTAGGGCGGTGGGAAATGCTGGGTTACCAATTATAGGGGTGAGGGTAGAGGTGTGGGGGGATAATCCTTTTAGAATAATGATACTGTTCTATCCGCAAGTGTGGCCCTTGTGACTCGGGAGATGTAGACTCCTGGGGTGCGGTGTCGTTTAAGGAGCCATGGGAGCTTCTAAATCTGGGGGCCGGCTATAGCTTGGTCCATAAAGCACCAGTGCCTTTCGAAAAGTGGCTTCTTCCATTCCACAATGAAGAGCAGTTGGATTGCTGTATAGTGGTGGGAGAGATGGGGTATGCCCAAACCTCCCTCACCTATGGTAGGGTCGTTTCTTGGCCATGTGTGGTTTCTGGCCCCCCCATGTGTAATACTCTATCATGTGGTGTAGTTTGCGAAGGATGTGGTGTGGGAGCTGGGGTCTGCGTGACAAAGAGTATTTTGGGGAGGAGGGTCATTTGCACCCCCGCTATTCTACCCATACATGATAGGCCTCCGACCTTTCATCTCTGCAAGTCTAGGTGAGCTGTGTCCAGAAGGTCAGTGTACTTATACATGGGGGGCCATAATCCCAGCGAGATTTAGTAAGAGAGTGATGGGGGTGTGATCCGAGAGGACAGAGACACCTATATCGGTTGAGGTATTGGCTGTTGTGATGTGTGTAGTCTGAAGCCTCATTAGAGTTTTCCTAGTAGGAAGCCCAAGGGCTACACAAGTTAATGAGAACGTTTTCACATGCTCAAATGAAAGAGGATACTTTGAGTATGGGAGACTATTGTTACATGTAAATATTTTTTGTAAGGGTAATTTGATATATTTTTCATCAAACTCGAAAGCATGGTATTTTCTTTCTTCTTGGATGTTCCTTCCCCCTTCTTTTTGTTACTGAACGTTTACATATACTTCCTTTACACATTGCGCAGTGTGCAATATTTTCGTTTTGATTATCATGCTCCTTTTTTCATGCTCTTTAGTGATTTGAACCATTAGTGAGTTTAATCGCACTGACCGACAAGACTCTAACATACCATGGCCTTAAAGATTGCACGTGTGTCTGAGCTCAAATGAGGCACTGTTTAATACTTCGAACTAGGGGTGTGCGAATTTCAGATAATTATTCGCATTTATACGAAATGCAAATCTGTCATGTCGTGCCATATCTTAGTGAGAAATGTGTCCCTTCGTCAATTTTTCGTCCAAGGAAGAATTCAAACTTCAGCACCGTGCACAACAGCTTCTTGCATTCTGTACTTTCCGTGCATTTATTGTAAAGTTTTACTGCAAATGGCATGTTTTGTGGTATATGTTTATTGCGTATAGCACATAATTCGCAATGCTTCAAGATGACGCCATTTTGGGAATTTTGTGTAACAAGCATAATGCCAGATTCGTGAAACTGCTTGAATTACGCTGGCGTAATTTAATTTTCTCCCATGCCTATTTTAATCTACCATCAACTCAGATACAGTAGAATGCATTCAGACTATATTGTTCGAATTTGTGTATTCTGAGAGGTGCAGCCATCTCAGTTCTTAGCCCAGTTAACCTGTACTGTATGGATTTGTGTTAACAAGAAAAATGAGCATTGTTGTGCACCGCTTCTCAGTATAGTGCCATTTGTGACTTCTCAGAAAGCATAGGACATCATTCTTCTGAGCACTGCCAGGAGTATTTCTATTATCAAATAGCATCTGTTTGCCCATGAACTCCTGGTTGTGCTTGCTGTTTCTGGTACATTATCTTCACAGCAATTGTCCAGTACATCTATCACACCTCTGAACATTTTCTTTCATTAGGAGGGCGGTATGACATGTTACAAGGCTGTGTTTTGTTTCAGTTTTCACCACATGAGGGTCCCATCCTTGTGCGAAGCAGCCTCGGCACACAGGGTCTACCTGCATTCGACCTCTGAATTTAGCGTTTTTAATCCAAACTCCTAAATCTGTGCTGTGTTTATGCCATCTGTACAGTTCTTTGATCACTTCATTACCACTTTGTGTTATGTTATGTTATCTATACTTATATAGCGTAGCAAATTCTCATTGGAGTAGGGCCAAGGCTGATTTGCATATAGCTGGGTCCAAACTGAGGTGGCATGGTGTGCACAATAACGATGGACTGGGGTGCGGCCCGAGTGATGTGTAATTGTAAAAGCTGTTTCATTGATAGCGAGTGGCACGTCAACAAAGATAATTGGTCTACCTCACGGCCTCATCTACAGTGAACTCATTGAACCTCACTTTTTCTCTATTTTGCCATTACCTTATTGATCTATGCAGTACACTAACAATACTATTACCTCAATGTCATTAATTAATTGTCACCTATACCTCGTCCATTTCTCCTAACTTTAACCCTTTACCCTTTACCTTACATTCACCCTTTCTTAGCTTCAAACCTACACCTATTCTTTACCTTTCCCTTATCATTAACTTAGCACTAATGCTAAACCTTTCCCTCATCATTGCTTTATCCATACACTACACCTATCCCTTACCTTTCTCATACCAATATCCTAAAACTAAAGTTTTCCCTTAGCTTTGTTTTATCTGTACCTTACTCCATCCCTTACCAATAAATACCCTAACACTAAACCTTTCCCTCAGCCTGACTTCATTCCTACACCTATCTCTAACCCTTTCCCTTATCTTACTCTACTCTACGCCTATCCTTTAACCTAACTCTGACTGTTTACCCTATTCCTTACCCTCACTCTAAACCTAAATCTGTCCTAAACCTTGACTGTAGTGCTAAAGCTATCCTGTCACCTTAATCTTGCTCTCACCCTACCCCTAAACGTGCACCTTCACCGTACTTAATTTCAGTTGAAGTGATGGTAGGTGCAGACGAGATGTTGACAAGGTAATTATAAGTAACAGTAAGGAGAGAGAGACAGAGAGAGAGAGAGCGAGAGAGAGAGATAGACTCTCTCAATGTGGTCAGAAAAAGGGGTGGGACTGCAAAATAACCTTATTACTTTTGCATATTGGGCGCGTTAAAGGAAAGACAAAGGACAAGCAGTGCAAAAAAAGGTTCCAAAAAGATACAAATCCCTCAAGGGAATTTTCGGTTGCACAAATCATGAGTAAAATATCACATACTGTTCGCTGTGGTCGCATGTTCCTCCTTCTCCGGTCTGGTACAAGTTGCAATAGGTATCGCATTTACGCAAGTTTGAGCTATTGACATTGCAAATAACTATGCCCTTTATTTTTGTTATTGTTTGTAAAACATAAATAAAAGGCATTGTCATTTACAATGCCAATAGATAAAACTTGCATAAATGCAAGACCTATTGCATTGCAAATGCTTGTTTTAAAATCTTTTAAAACACCTGGAATGGCGAAAGCCCAAAATAAACAGCTTTATAAAAAGGCGCCTGAGTTTGGAAATGTTTATTATACGAAGCCCAATTTTATGTGGCAAGTTGGTCACTCCTACGAAATAGTCCAGGAGCTACCACTATGTGGATCCATTTAGGGAGTTGTGAGGTCAGTCTGTCCCAGTGGGAATCAGTGTTTAGTGCCCAAGGTGAGAGTGTTCCGAAACACTTGGGCTTAAACTAAATACATTGTTTTAACTTCCAGGCCGTCTTTTTTTAGGTGTTCACATTAGCGGAAGTGCAGAGGCAGGGCACTAGCATACTTTCTCCCCTCAACTAACTCCCTCTTAATTTACTACTAGGACTCTGCTTAAAACAGGGGAACACATACCAGTCAACGTTCTGGGTTGGTCAACCAAATAAACCAAAAATTGAAATAATATCGGGTAGTGCACGTCAGGTCTCAACACCTGGAAAGCTACTCATAAAGAGAAACACAGAGGAGGTAGAAATACAGTCTGTATGTGTCTCACAGTAAACACAAGATTTTGAAACATGCCTCGAAACAGTGATGGCCAGGACAAGCAGCCAAAATTATGCAGGTACCTCCCGGTACAGGAAATTTTTAAAAAACATCATTATGGTGGACTTCCGCCGGAGTTCAGAGGTACACGTTATGCGCGTACAGTTTATGCATCCCTCGTGCAACTCTATCTACCTCGAGACATCTCAGTTTCTAAAAGTGTAACGTAGAACAACGTGCATTTACACTGCATACAACGATGCCTGGACAACCAGCTTCAGCTTAATGAAATATTTCAATAAAGAAAAGCACAACATGGCGCCTCCGTAGTTAGCCCGAAACAGGAAGCCGGGAGACGAGCGCTGCGCGCAATGACGAGGGATTCTCCGGAACAAGCGGCGAGGTTTAGGGCTCCTGCCGTGGCCTGGGCAAGAGGCCACCATCCCTGCACCCGCGCAAGGACACATGAGGGGACTGCAAGCTGTAGTAGCCCGAGTGCTTCCAGTAAAACACAGTCCGACACATCTCCCCAGACTGGCGCCAGCACACATTACACCCCGCCCAAACCCCCTGGCCTCTCCATTGTGCAATCTCATTTCACCAATCTCAACCATGGATACACAACATTCGTCACAATACTGAACATGCACAAGAAGGTATATTTTTCTAAGCACATGTAACATTTGAGATACGTGAACAGGATGTTAAAATACAAATAGGTTCGCAAAGTAACAAACAAAAGTAACAAAAGACATCCAGCATACGAAATCGAACACTCTTCATGGACGGAATACATCCCAGTAAAATATTGGCAGCTGAGGTGGCCGCTGTAGCCAATGATCTTGCTATGACATAAGACAAAAAAGCTCTCACCATCCGCAAAGGCAACCGCTTGTTTATATTTGCATTACGCTTTCACTTTAGCGCGATGCAAAAATAAACATGCGGCCGACCTTGCCAAAGGTGAGTGAAAAAACATAGTGCCTACTGACTAATGAAAGAGACCGTGTAACGCCGCAAGTAAAAGATCGAGTCCAGATGGGCCGTCCAAAAAGGAGACAGGGCGGTAACAAAGAAGCCTCATTTTCAATCACAAGCCAGCGTTTACCATAAACGATGACACCAGCCAATAAAAAAGATGGGCGGAGCTTCAACTCCACTTCTGAAATCTCCTCTAATACAATATGCCTCGCAGAGCGAGCAGCGCATGCACGCTGCAACGCTGGGTGAGACCTAAAAAGGGCTTAGACAAATGAAAAGAAACAACCTTCATACTTTTTAATTATGTCTTTATGCGTCGTGCTGTTTCGGAAGGGTATCGATCAATTACATGTTTGTTTACAGAACTGTTCCTATATAAAAAAGCTATGTGCATTTGTAAAGTACACTATCACCCATGAGGGTATTATCGCACCGAGCAGTTTTGTGTGTCTGGCCCTGCCTGTGGTAGTTTGGTTCACTGAAAACCCAGGTCCTCAGCTTCTCACAGAATAGAGGAAGTGAGGAGGAGGCTCTGATGGGGAGTGTGAGGTCGTTCCACTCTTTAGGAGCAATGTAAGAGAATGCCTGTCCTACTGATCTGGTTTTGTGTATGCACGGAATGCATGGGAGTAGGAGTCCTGCAGAGATACATATGGAGCTTACACTCTGTGCAAATCTTACACCACGCTCGTAGGGACTAATTGTTAGCATTTCATTGGATCTACCTCGGGGATAACACAAAGCATGGCATTGGCTCGTAGGGACTATTTTTTCCAATAGAAGTATTAGTTACTTCAACTGCTACCAGGGGCGTAACAAAGGCCCCTGCAGCCCCCGCGGTGTGAGGGGCCCTGAGCTCCAGGGGGCCCCTTCAGCCAAGTACCCTGTCAGCAGAGCTCCTGAATGTGGTTAGAGGTGGCCCCTTTCATGCACTTTGCAGGTGGGCCCCCTCAAATTTCGTTAGGCCACTGATTGCTACTGTAGGCCCTGGTCCTGCATCCTTTTAAGTAACATCTTGAAGAAGGGGAAAAAAGAGGAGTAAAGGAATAAATTAGGGTAATTATTGGAGGGGGGACTACAGAAGAGCAAGCCGAGGTGCAGCAGTGAACATAAAAGGGCGAGAACATTCAGTAGTCTTAACGACTATCGCTGAAGCATATAACTGTTTCAGGAAGTGTGAAAGGAACTCTTGAGTTCCTTTGGAAGGACATCTTGGATGGTTGTCTTCTTAACTCGATGGAGACAGCTCTGGGTCTGACCTGCGGCTGCTTAATAAAGGCTGAGAACTTGTGTTTTATTAATTATCCGTCTTTCAAGGTGCTGGGTCATAGAACTTACATGAGTTAGGGACAGCACAGCCAGAACCATTGGACTGAAGCTGAACAAACAAGTTACTGCCTTTGGACGCTCAGTAGTGAAGTCGAGCACTTGAGGCTTACTGTAGGAGGTGTAGGGGCTATGGCCCAGATACGTTGTGACAAAGTAACTCATACATTGAATATCCCTAATTTATAAGCACTAGTTTGTTTTTAATAACGTTGCGCCGTATGAGGCAGTGTTCGGGCATTCTCAATCCTCTTTGGGACTCACTGGGTGTGCTACAGTGCTTGTAGACTGAGTTCAGTCAATGAGACAAATGTGCCAGGCAAGGGAATGCAATGTACCAAGTTTGAATGTGATACCTGTGGGCTCGGTGCGAAATGGGCAGGTCATTGGATTACAGATCTAAGAGTTCAGAAATCATGGCAAAGAATTATTGCGCTCTACATATCTACTGCCTAGACAATAAAGCTACCAAATAAAAATAAAATGATAAATTCCGTGTTCCAAGAGTGATGCTACTCAGGCAAATGGACTAACAGGGGTGTGGTAATCGGTATCCAGTCAGGGCACAGACCAGAGACCTTTTAAGGACCATTCGGGTCTCCTTGTTCTGAAAGTAATTCCAAGATGGACAAACGTAGCAATGTATCAATGAATAAGCATCCACTGAAAAGGCTCTGGTGTTACCAGATCTTTAAAGGCCAATATCTCTAAATAGACCAGTCATGAGCAAAGATTTCCCTGGGAGTGGGTACCCGCCAGATTGAGCGCAATCATCGTACCCTATGACTTAATCAGTCCGTAATGAGACTACTCTAAGGCTACTCTCCAGTTGTGACTTGAGAGTTCTGTAACGCGGTAGCCATAACAGATAGACCATAGCGGACAGTTTTTCTGAAATCATCGTATGGATTCTGGGTGGGTTGGGCATTAAGGGAAGCCTCCATAGATATCTTTGGTTTGTTTGGTCTCGTGCTTTCTACCTGGTAGCCTCGAGTGGGTTCTTTTTTCACGCTGACCAGTTCACCTCCCTCGTCTGGTCAGTCAGGGCAGCAAGGATTCCCGAGCACTTTAAAGCGTATACAAAACCTCAAAGAAGTAGAACTATCAGCAAAGTTCCAGTACCCGGCAAAGGTCTGGCGGAAATTGGTGTGAAGGTTTCTCTTAATTTACAGATAAAGTATGTATTAATAGCTCAGGGATGCAGTGCATCTTTTATACTGAAGGCATTGTAAGAAAGCCTGAGCCAATCCAAGATCATTCACAGTTCATGTGCTTCTTCTATTCCTGAGGAAGAGTATACAGTCCTTCGTCCTTGTCTATGTAGGCTTGCCTTCAGAGCTGATTAAGATGTGTATCCGAAACAGACCAGTGTACCCAGTGATCTCTAGTTGCTAGGCGACAGCTGTCAACACAGGAAAAGGATGGAGGCGAGAGTTTCAAAGAGCTGAGGGGAAAACTAGGCTGACAGCCACTCACCCATACTCACTGTGTACATCTGTTTGCAGCAAGGGGGACATGAACAAAGGAGCAGGCAGACTGTCATATGCTAAAAAAACCAAGAGTTAACCAACACTGTAATCCAGGTACAGGGTAAATAAATCAAAGCATACAGTTAACTCCTTTCTGTGTAAAGCTGTGTTCTGATTATGAATCAAAAAAGAACATACACAATATGCATGTATGCAAAAATAATGTATACATATTTTTTTAATCTATTCTTCATACACATTTAATCACATATATACTTTCCATAAAAGCCTCCCCCTGTTGAATGGCTTCTAAAATATCAGATTCTATGCAGGCAACATTAATGCATTTTATTAAACATTTCATGTATCTGGGAATTATCTTGTCTCATGTAAACAGTAATCTTTCATAAAAAAACACCTCGGCAATGCGTTTCAGTGGTTAATATGTTTTTCTCCACCTTCTTTAGAACAATTATTTCGTAACATGTTCAGATCTCTATGACTCTCAAAAGATGATTTCTTGAGGCATCATGACCAACTATTGAGTATTATTACTTTTTGGAACATCGATTCACCGCATTGGGACTTCCTGCATTCCCGCGGTGAATATGCTATCAGATAACACACCATAGAACTTCACTAAACACCACTGCACAAAGTGCATTTCAAAATCAAGGAGGCCCAGGCTGCCCATCTCAAGCAGCAGCTTCAGGATATCATGCCTACTTCAAGTCAACAGTAACTTCACTGACAACTGGGTCGAGTTTATTAAACGCCATCATTGGCAAGGGTCAAGTAAAACCCTCTGTGATATAAAGGCACCTGGGTAATATTACAATTTTTGCAATTGCCTACCATACCCCTTAGGTGACACACGTGGACTTGTCCTAGTTGTTATGCAGTTTAGATGTTCATCCACACTCCTCTTGTCCCCCCCCGTAATACCGGGACCAGTTAAATCGGGTAAGGCAGATGTACCAATTTACCAACATCATACAACACCACATAAGAAGTTGATCCTATTTCCATACCCGAGTCTGTCAATTTTCCCTAAATACTTACGGTTCCATAGCGAGCAACAACAGAAGGACATCCCTGACAATCGCTTGCACCTTCGAGAAGCTATCTCCCATGTCTTGCCCCTCACATTAGGTGTGGTATATAACAGTTACACTTAACTAATACAGTTTCTCCCAAAACCTATTGGCTGCATCACTGCCATCATTCACTGCCAGCTGACGTTGACCAGATGTTTTTGTTTAATAAGATCAAGACATAGCCTCCCTCTTCTGTACTCAGTTATGGATAATATTAAACAGTTTTCTTAAACTGTGGGTTGGATTTCTATGGGAGATGAGTCCGCATTGATCCGGATGTACCAGACAACCTATCACTCTTAACAGTAAGACGACAGAGTTGTGCTGAATATTTGAATATTTGTGTTTATTATTGAAAGGGGCCTGTTAAAACTTAGGGCCAGATTACAAGTTTGGTGGACAGGGTTACTCTGACACAAACATGACGGATATTCCGTCCGCTAAATTAGAATTTCATTATATCCAATCGAACTTTTAATATGGCGGATGGGATATCCGTCACGTTTGTGACAGAGTATCCCATCGGCCACAGACCTAATCAGGCCCTCTGTCTTCAGTGGCCTTCAACGGTTCTGCCGGTGCAGTGGCACCAGGCCCCAGAGGTGGGAAGATGGAACCAGGCCCCAGAGGTGACAAGGGGACCAGTTTGCTGTGCTCTAGACCATCGCCCGCAGTTATGTTTGAGGCCCCTTCCACGGAGCTTGCCTGGTCTGGTTCTCTGTTAATTCTTTGAGGGATGCTGGGGGTGGAGGACTGGAAAGGAGAAATGGAAAGAAGATTGAAAGAAGTATAGAGAAAATGTAAAAAACATAAAACAAGGCCAAAAGATAGAAAAGGTGAGGAGAAGAGGAAAAATGGGAGAAGAAGATATGAATAAAAGAGAAATGAGATAAAAACATGTTAAACGGAAGAAGAAGAAAAAGGGGCCAGAAATAAGGAAGTCAGGGAGAGCAGGAAGGAAAAGATTAAGACGAGCAATAGACAGAAAAGGGAAAGAGTGAAACCGAGGATAGGGCTGTGGAAAAGAGAGTGAATGGAAGCTAGAGTATGAGTGGGGCAAGGGATGGCTGAATCCGGGTGTAGCCACTATTAGCGCAGGAGGTACAGTGACATCATGGTCCAGATATGTGGGTGGGCCCATTGTACTTTAATCATGTTTGTATTTTAATCTTGACATACGAGGGCAAGGGTGGCATTCTCCTTGTTTCTATTAGGGCCCTGTCTACCTGGGGTCTCCATTTATTGCATCTCATTACCAACAGATTTTCAAGCTCCTTGGAGTTAGCAAAGACCTGAATGAGCTTATCCACAACTAGCTCTGAGTAGGCCTGGTGGTACCCACAGGTAATTCCTTGCTGCCCTGTGTCTTTTCCAGATTCAGGACCTTGAGTTCACCTATACCTCCCTTCCTTCTAAAAGTCTCTCTAATCCTGAGAAGCTTCTGGCATCTAGGCTTCCCTCACTTGCTCTAGATCATGTTGCAGTGGCAGGGTATGCAATTGTTCTAGGTCATGTGGACACACGTTTCCTATCACCTCTCTGTAGTTCCACGTACATATGATCGGTTCTGCCTTCCCGAGGAGCCAGGCTGACAGCCTTCCCACCCTGGCGTATTCTCTGTGCAGTTCTGACGATGCTGCGTGTGGGATAAAGTGTGTCATATACCTCTTCCAATTTGCATCTTTCAGGGATGACCGCTTGCATTTTTTGCAGGTCAGCATGACCTTTCACTGCAGTTCTGCAATCATATCTTCATGTACAGTTAAAGGGTTTCCCAATTTGAGTCTAACCCCCTTGTACTTTGTTCCTACTACTCTCAGAACCATTACCCCATGATCCATAGAGCCCGTTATTTACGCAGTACTGTTCTACTCCACTTGCATTTCTGCATTAAACACTAGATCCTGCAGTGCCTCCATTTTCAATTTCCCTATAGGTATACAATCTTCTCCCTCCCCCAGGCTTCCGTCTCTTCCAGGGGTGAACTGTGTGATAAAGACATGGCCAGTAGGACCCTTGTGAATACCCACATTTTTGCTACTGGCTCTGTAGTACAAAATCCGTTCTACTACGCATGCTTTGGTGTGTTGAGTAAATCTTGAGTGTAAGGTGTTGGGTGTGGCAACCATTCACCAGTCCAGCCCTCCCAGTGACTATACTCAGTGCTCCTCTGACCCTCCATCAAGGGTCATGTGTTGGCGGGGTGTTCCTAGGTCTACCAGCATACCGTTGACACCCCCATCAAGACCATGGCCTTCCCAAGATATGGGGATGTCCTAATCAAAGGTCGTTGACGAAACTGGAAGCATGGGTATCTGAAAGGCAGAACTCCTGTCCATCTTAAAAAAAAAACATATATCAACACACAGGGCCGGCTTTAGCGCTGGTGGCGCCCAGTGCGACAATGGTTGGTGGCGCCCCCCCAGTGACCACCTCTGCCATGCATTTCCTCACTACCATCCTTTAACAGTGCCCCTCAAGTCTCCATAACCACTCTATCGCTCAGATGCATTACATTAGTTATATAGCGCCACTTATACTAGTGTAGGGTGTCAGACCACTTTACATCACACGCACAAAACACAGAGACAATCAATCATAGTTGTGCAAATCAGTGTATAGGAAATGTTACATAAGACAGAGGACTATAAGGTATAGGAGTCATGTCATGCACACTGGTAGACAGTATGGTTTAATAGCTCACTGTTCTATGCTAGGATGTAAACTTATTAACTGCAAGTAATAAAAGGATCTATCAAAAGCAATGACCTACTGATCTATTTAAATCACATGCACTTTGTGATCTGCTGGTACAGGTTCTTTTGTGATCTGCTGGTACAGGTTCTTTTGTGATCTGCTGGTACAGGGTCTTTGCAGTAGGCATATTAACCATCTGCGCTACCCTCAAAGCTTCCACTAGACAAACCTCCGATCTTTCTGTGGAAAGAAAATTAATCACGGAGTTATTTTGACATTTTTATTGACAGCGGAAAACTGCTGGAGGCCAGAACGCTGGCAGAAGGTGCTTTTAAAACTACTATTAACTTGCAAACACGACGCCCCCACCTAAAGTCAGCGCCCGGTGCGGTCGCACCGGTCGCACCGCCCTAAAGCCGGCCCTGTCAACACATAACCACCGCCTGAGTTATATAGGGTTTACGGCCCAAAAAGACAATCTGAGGCGCCACCCATATCTCCCACTCTCCACCCTTCTTCCATACTTAAAAAATAGTTTTTACTTAAATATGACACCCTGTAGTTGTGAATGATTACCCCCATTTGCCAAAATCAGCTTTCCATACCTGTATCCTCAGAATGCGTAAAATGTTCAGTTTTTCCTGTTCTGTCTTCCTTTCTGTCGCTTCACACCTCATAGACCTGGAGACAGGAGCATTTTGGAAGCTTAAGAAAATATTTTTCACCCTTTACCTATAATGCACTTAACTCCGTGTAGTTTTAAAATTCATCATTTATTACACTTTTTAAAAACATAATAATAATACCGATGTGTTTTATGTAGCGCCTAATACTCAGTTTTACGCTTTCAAGCTCTGTAATGGATAACGGCTGAGGTGGCTCTGGAGCCTTTTGAGCGTTTGACCTGCAAGTCACTGAGCCATCCTGTGTGCATTAGTGGGGAGCCCTCCCTCGCGCATGATTCTAAACCCTACTGAGTGCAGGCCCGTGTTACTGGTCAGTGTGCTTTCAGGTGTATAGATCTCCACACATCCACCTATGACACAGAATCTCACCGATCCGCACCCCCCACGAACCCACCCCTCAGGGCCGGTGCTAGGCATGGGCAGTGTGGGCAGCTGCCCAGGGCCTCGCACTCAGCCCACCAGCATGGGGCCCCGCACGAGCTTAACACACAAACAGCCCTTGTGACAGCCAATTCAATTGAAAGAAACGCATCTTGTTGCAACTGAGCACATGAGAGGGAGGGGAGGGGGGCCCTCCCTGGGCCTCTTAGGGATGGTGTCCCAGTTGCAAGGAGACGCATTTTGCAGGTGTGTCCTGCAATTAGGCCTCCTGCCTGGCCGCCCATTGAGAGACACCAGGGGACACCCATTGTCAGCACTTTACTGCCCACAGGTTTAACTCTCTGCCCCCATGCTATTCTCACACCTTCAGCCCGACTGGGCTGTAAAAGAGGGGCTTGTAGGTGGCTGAGAGGAGGAGCTGCAGCCCAGGAAGAGTCTCCACAAACAAATTTCCAAACCAAGAAGGTGTCACATGAAATTTAGAGGGTCCTCGCACATTTCCTTTCGGCCCAGGGCCCCAAAAATCCTAGAACCGGCCCTGCCACCCATAGCCCCCTCCTAACCAGCAATTTCTTGAAAAAGCCCGGGCAGAGGCCTTGCCTGCTCCAGTATTTCCTGCAGCGCGTCTTGTGGATTGCTTCCGCCTGCCTGCCTTTCTAGGCCAGGCCAAGATCTAGCCGTTATGTAACTGTGCACATTTATTTTTGGCACAAAGAGATGCCCAGGGTACTCGCTCCTAGTAAAATCAACAAACACAAAGAGCAGCTGATGCTGCAAAGTGGTCGACCAGCAGCTACTAAATAAAGTATCTTAAAAGAGCTCGTGTACGGCGGTGTCCGAGGAGAGGCTTGACTGCACAATCTGACTTCGCGCAATAAACAGACCATGCTGATGTCTTAAGTGTAAAAGGCCATTTATTAGGACCTGGCTGCACAACATAATCAATAACCAAATACCAATTAACTAATTACAAACCCCAACATCAACTCTTCATCTATACACTCCCTTCCCCACTCCAAACTCACCTCTCATTCCAGTCCATGACCCATTCCGTTCTTCATCCATTTCTTCAGATCACTACTAGCATCCTCCCCGGTATCACCTGGCATTACACTCATGCCTCCTGCCCCCCACATCATTCACTCTCCCCCCCCCCCAGGGATGGGTGTGTCCGCTATTGACTCCCCCACCCCTCCCAAGTACCACCAACCAGGGAACCCCCTTTAGGGCGGTTACCTGCCCCCCCAGGGTCAAACTGTGCATCTTTCACCCCCAACCACTCATGCATTCCTGTGACATCAAATAGCCTCGGTCCACAACTTGCTGACCACATCTCTCCCCTCCATCATGTAATATGCATTCCCCAATCTCGAAAGATGCACACCGTCCTCCCTGAACAGTAATGGTTCCTCCAGTCGCAGTCCAGTATGAGCAATCACTTTGATGTCCTTTTCCCCACAAAAAAGCCTCATTGCTCTGTTTAGCTTTCTTCGTGCCTTTTCAACAGCCCCATGTTTTATTGCCCCCCTCCAAACTCTCCGAGGAACAAATTCCGTCCATGCCAGTCTTTGTTTCAACACCTCCAAGTCTCTTTGCACCAGCTGTAAGAGCGCCAAACCCGACAGCCGAATTAAATCGTTCTCACCCAAATGTATTATTAACAGATAAGGGCAGCCTTTTTGGAAGACCATGTTCGCGAGCCAGGGCAATAGGGCCCCCCATCGCATCCCCCTTTTCCCCACCAATGCACCTCATGACGTTGTCCTTTGAGTCCCAGGATACGGCCGTACACCTGTTGCTCTGCATACTTGGAGGCCCAGTGCACAAACGAATGCCCCACGATCCATGTGACCGTCTTGGCCCCCGGGCCACACACGCAACCTACGGTGAGAAAAAGGCATTAGTAAGACATCCTGAAATGCTTCACCCCCACCCACCCCACCCCGGCAAACAACGCGCCAGGCCAAGCACCTTTATTTACGGACATACCGCTCACACCACCTAGATTTCCACCTCCCAATCTGCCGAATCCTATCCCAAGACCATCCCAGCCGTGCTGCCGCCCTCGCCGCCCCAATACGAAAAGAATGCGTCCCAAAGCCCGCCGGGTTCAGATCCAACCTCTTCAATGCCATGCGCAGAACCGCCAACAACTGTGCCGCCGTCACCCTTGCCCCAGACGCATGACAAAAGATCTCCCCACTCGTGTCCCTTGTGGTCAATAGAAAGTTATGCCATTCAGCCACCGAGCACACCCCCCCGCAACCAGTCTCACACAACCAAACCCACTTACCTCTCCCCAACTGATCCGTCTTAGACTGCCCGAGCCAAATCCCCAGGCTGCCCGCATCCAACCTGATCTCCTCGTACCTCCTGCCACACACCTTCTTCGTTGCCAACAACTCAGAGACCCAAACTCTGCCCATGCCAATCTGTAGGTCCGTCTTGTGGTATCGGCTATTGAGTTCTCCACCAGGCCTATCACCCTCACTTCCCCAAGGCCCAGATGCCAGATGCCAGCTCGGTCTTGAACTGATCCGCTCCTGGTGCCAACCGCCGGAACCACTGCCACTGCGAACGAAACAAAGCATCCGCAATGCCATTATTCGCCCCAGGGACATGCTTGGCTCAGAACACCACATTTAATCTCAGACACTTCAGCATGAAATTCCGCAACAAGCGCAACACTCTCAGATCTCTTGCCCTCTGTCGGTTGACCAACTCGACGACGGTCATGTTGCCAACATGGAACAGCACTGACCTGTTCTGAAATTCAGACCCCCACACCTCCAGACCTACCAAAAAAGGAAAAAAAATCAGAAACGCAATGCTCCTCCCCTGGTTCACCAATGAACTGGCCAGTCCTCAGCGCACCACCTGCCATCCCAGAAGATCCCAAAACTTGATGCCCCGGCTGCATCAGAGTAAATTTGCACCTGCCAAACCATCCGTTCATCCTCAAAATTCAGTTACACCCCATTGAAATCAGTCAAGAAAGTCAGCCATGTCTTCAAGTCAGCCCGGACCCCCATGGAAATCCTGACCCTGTGGTGTGGTAATACTGCCGCCGACATGACCATGCCGAGCCTTCTGCAGAACGTCTGTCCAGCCCTCACCACCCTGCATGCGAAATTCAGGAAACCCAGCAGTTGTTGCACCGCCCTCAATGCGATCCTCTTTTCCCCAATCACCCACAAGAGGCACGCCTGTATTTCTCTTCGTGTCAGGGAGTGGAGCTATCCATTGAATGGAGTCCAGCTCAATACCCAGGAATGTCAGACTACAGCCAGGCCCAGCTGTTTTCTCGGGCGCCAAGGGAACTCCGAACCGCTGTGACATCTCCTTAAATCGCGACAGGGCCCTGCCACAATCCCCAGAATGGGCCTGCCCCAAAAAGAGAAAGTCATCCAGATAGTGAGTAACTTCCCGATGTCCGCTGATCTGTGTAAAAGCCCACTGTAAGAATGTGCTAAACATCTCGAACAGCGCGCAGGAGATCGAACACCCCATGGGCAAAACCTTGTCCACGAAGATGGCCCCTGCAAACTGCATCCCCGGTAGAGAGAAATCCGTGGGTTGTATTGGCAGCAGGCAGAAAGCAGATTTCCCATCACACTTCGTCAATTCTGCCCCCGGCCAACACACCCTCACTAGGCGGATCGCATCATCCACCGATGCATAGAGCACCCTCGAGTCTGTTTCTGCGATGAAATCCTTCACAGACTGCCCTTCCGGCCACAAGAGGTGATAAATCATCCAAAACTCACCTTTTTCTCTCTTGGGCACCACTCCCAATGGGGAGATGATCAAATAGTCAAATGGCCAGTTGACAAACGGGCCCACTATCCTACCTTCGTCCACCTCCTTCCGCAACTTGGCCGCCACCACTCCCGGCAATTCCTTGGCCGATTTCAGATTGTCCGCCCATCTCCGCACCCTAGGTCCCTGATAGCCCACTCGAAAACCCTCTGTGAAACCCCACTGATTCTTCAAAGCCGCCTCCCTGTCCGGGTAACACGAGAGCCACGGGGCCATTCCCTCCACCTTAACTGGCGTAGGCGCCCTTCTGTCCTGTCTGTCCACATCCTTTCGCGTTTCGCCACTGCTCTGAAGGCGTGACCACGGTAAAGCACTGGGTAAGGGCATGCCGTCCTCCACACTTGGAGCACTCATGCTTGAACTTGCATGGGTACCCTGAGCAATATCCCCTGTTATAGTTCGAACACGCTCTGGTCATGGCAGTGCCTGGCTTAGCTGGCTGACCTGCGCTCCCCGTATGGGCGGTAGACCCTCCCGCGATAGACCCTCCCGCCCCACCATGGGCGGGCCGCGGCGGAAAGGACCGGTAAGTGACCGGCAGACCACTGGCTGTGTGCGTAGATGCAGATGAGTGGGTCGACGCCATCCACTGCATCCACAACTCCTGATCAATCTCCCCCCACGGCTTGTCAGGGTTCGCACTAATCCGGGCCCGGAACTCCTCATCATAACTCAGCCAAGCAAACCCCCAAACCTTTTCTTATGATATCCTTATACTTCAAGAGTGCTATGTCCCTGTCCAGGTGTTTCTCGCAGTAAATACTAGCGTAAATGAGAAACGCCGATGTCCAGTTTTCCATGTTCACCGGAACCCTGGGTCTCCTCGTCAGTTCCCATTCCTCCTCCTTAGAGCCCTCCTTCGCCTGTACCTCCCTGTGTAACAACTTAAACGCGTCCACGTATTCGTGTTTCCAGATTCTGTTCTTACTTTTCTCAGATAAATGTGACCCCAGTGGCATCGCCAACCCCCTAAAAGGCAGTTTTTTCTGGTGTGTGTCCTCACCCTTCTCACTACTGTCCACCTTCCCTTCCGTCTTGTCAGTCTGAACCCCTGCCGACGACAGGGCCTTACCTGCCCCTTCCGGTTTAGTACCCCCACTGGAACCACCCTGAGGTCATACTCCCACATCCCTCACTGACCCATCACCCACACCTACCAACCTGCTGGCCTTCTTCCTTCCCCCCTTAGGCCCCTCTTCCCAGGCTGACCACCATGCCCCCTCACCTGTCAATGCAGATGGCACCTCTCCCGACCTTTAGAACTGCTGGTACTGGTAGTGTCCGCTTTCGCCTTGCTCTTCTGTGTCTTTGAGCCCTATAAAACACCAAATCCGCTGTTGCTCCTCAACCCCCATCCTGTCATCGTCATCCCTCACCTCCCCGCCCTCCAGCTCATCACTCTCCATGCCATAGTCCAACTCCAACACCGGCTCATCCTCCACAGGCTTCCACAGTACCTCAAGCACCGCTCTCTTCGCACCCTTACTCGCCTTCACACCCTCACCACTCCCCCGCTCCACACACAATGCCATTGTCCGCTCCCACACTGGAGGGAAGGCCACTACGGACCCCCCTGCTGCTTCAGGCCGGCGTCCTGAGGCCGTCTTGTGCCCCGCCGTACTGCCCACAACTCTGACGACCTCCGCCAGCTGGAATCCCCCCTACCCCCCAGGTCGCTGCAACCTGGGCGGGCTCCGGCACCATCGGGCCTCAACACCTTCCTGGCTGTCCCTGTTTTGGGCTGTGACCCCACCTTGCTACCTAACCACTACCACATACCCTTGGCCACTCGCTCCCTCTCCTTCTGTTATGCCCACCTTTCTTCCTCCGAGGTGGGTGTGGGGGGCCCCTCTGCCTCCTCTTCCCAAACCGCCCCTCCCCTGGCAACCTCCAGCTCCGCCCAGCGCACCTCCGTCTCCTGCACCAGCAGTCGTTGTTCCCGGATCCTTTTCTTCACCCGCATGGCCTCCCACCTGGGAAGTAAGGGAGGGCAATACCCCTGTGGCCCCACACCCAGCATATGCACCCAAGGGACCGCCCCACCCAAATGACTGGTACCCCTCCCACCTCCTCAATCGCCCATGGCAGATCGACAGCACCCCACACCTGCGCGGGGGTGCTCGCCCGAGATTCCTTGGACAGGTCTATAGGGGCGTCTTCCAGCTGTCCCAGTGTCACTTCGCCAACCACTCTGCTTGCCGCAATTCCCCTTACCTGCAAAATGCCATGGAACACACCATCCCCATCCCCATCCCCGCTCCCCTCAGCCTGCTCCATAACCTTGCCCGCGGCCTCCACTCCCGACAAGGCCCCGCTTCCTCCCCCTCCACTACCGGCATGAGCACAGGCCTGGCACGCCGATCCCCAAAGATTCCCCAAGCCACCTCCGCTTCCAAGAGCCCTCCCGTCTCCCGCTCGCACACCTCCAAATACGGAGGCAGGGTCTTGCGCCGGCCTCCACGCGCCGCTTCCTTCTTTGCTGTGCCCCGCCCCTTCCCAGTCGTGCCTCTCCCGGGAAGTGGTGGCTCCTCTATGCACGCCACCACCGCCGCCGCAACACCCGCAGAGGCTGCCCTCGGAGCCCGAGTGAGGCCCACCCAAGCCTGCTCGAGAACGCCGGGCTGGAGGAGATCCTCCCGGCCGGCTTGACCCAGCACCCTCAAGGCCTCCCTCACCGCCGCATGCTCAACGCCTCCAAAGCACCACCGACCAGTGGGCCCGCCGCAAGTTTCAGTGAATCGAAGACGCTACAAATCTCTGGGCCCTACGCCTTCCCTGACCCCCTTTGCTAACTTGTCCCCCACCAAATGATGCCAGAATGCAGGAAGAGTAAGTCACCTTCCTCCCCTGCATTCTTATACCCGCCCCCAAACCCGAAATCTGAACTCCGAGACTTCAGCTATCTACACAACTTGAAACTCATGAATTATTGAATGCCTTCCAGCTTTGTGGTAGTAAAGTCACACTTTTTAATGTTCACAAAGTACTACTACATTGATTTACTGATAGAAAAGTGAAAACGCACTTTCTTGGTTTAGATCCTTCTTTATCAACCGGATTCACCAAGCCTACTTGGCCACATTCCGTTCCTATACTGCTGTAGAGTCCCCTACATATATCTATTATCATAAAGTCTCCATAGTTTCTACAAGGTGTTCCTATCACACACACATGAAGCTCAAAACGTTTGCTAGATGTATGCAGAAAACACACAGGTCCACTACAGACTGGAATAAAAATCTGTGTTGTGAGTATCGCATTTGTTATAGAATGTCCAATCCTGAATACGACAAAATTACCTTAGTCTCACCAGCCCAAAAACAGAGCAAATTCTCGTGTCATGAGCCCTGAGAATCCTTTTTCTTGCCTGACTGCATTCCGTGGTTGACCATTTACACTATCCACCAGGGTTTGTAATCTTGGAGCATTGTTTTACATTGAACTCTTTCTATATCACCAAGTGAATGCATTTCATCACCTTCATCGTGTTTGAGGAATGCATCCTTTTCTACATCTCTCAAAAGAATGCCTTATTCTAGCTGTGGGCTTATTTTGCTTGAATACTGCAACAGCCTATACGCTGGACCCCCTAAGAAGTCTGTAGACAATCTCCAAAGAGTCTAAAACTATTGCTTTGTAGAAGATAAAAAGTAGAGGCCACATTACAGGTGCTTTCATAGTGTTCCGCTGGATCCCGATCCAGAACAGTTCACAATTCAAAAAGTTTGATTTGGCCACACCGGATGTGTTTGGTAGCGAGAGGGAATACTGGGTAACAATAGAGTACCTCTTGAAATATCTTCGATAAACATCTGTTTCAAATGGTCTTTTTGGACCACTATGAGTGCTTCTGCTGATATTTTTGAATGCTGATACCAACAAATGGCTTTTCCTTTGTTTTTAGTTTGCAAGTAACCAGCCACTTTATGGCATTGATGGCTTCTATATTCCATCTTCATCCCACTTGTTTCCCCCTTTTACTGATGCTTTTCCTTCCTCTAATGCCTTTCTTTCCATCAGGGAATAATATAATAAAAATACCTTTTTGTGTTTTAATATTTCGAGAGGTACTCTATTGTTACCCAGAATTCCCTCTTGTTACCAAACACATCTGGTCACATGAGAAAATGACTTGTTTCTAACCATGGTCAGCCGCCTAAATGTACAAAACATTTACGAGAATGACAATCCTAATCGGCATTAATATGTCGAGGAGCGGCCTTTTTACAGGAAGTGAGTACTGTTGTATACCGCAGTAAGTGGTCTAGTTGAAAAGCGCCCACGGGGACGCTAATGTTGGCTCTACTAACTATAACTGCTGAATTTCACTGGTTTTGTACAAGTGAAACCTGACCCTAACTATAACGTCCCTGTTATGTTTATTTTTTTCAGTGAACTTCTAAGGTTTTTTAAATGCTAATCCCTAACTATAACGTCCCTGTAACCTTTGGTTTTTTCAGTCAATGTCTATGGTTTTTTAAGTAGTAATGGCGTTTGCAGAGTGGTGGAGAAAGGGAGTGAGGCCTCTGACCAGCTCTCAAACATTCCGCTGTGTAGGACTTACAGAAAGTACCAAGAGGGCTCTTGGCCCCAGGGTCCCTCAGCATCCAAGAGGACTTCATTCCCCAACCAGTAGTAGCCTCCAAAGACCTCTTATCAATCCCGCTGTGTGGGATTTACTGGAGGTAATAGTAGGGGTTGTTCACCCCCAAGGACCCACAGCAGCCAAGGGGACTTCATTCCTGAACTAGTAGTGCACCAAGAGGCGCTTTTGCAGAGTGGTAGAGAAAGGGGCAGGGTTACAAAGACCACTCAACAATCCTGCAGTGTGGGACTTACTGAAGGTAATAGGAGGAGTAGTTGGCCCACACGGATGTCCTTGTGGGCTGACAACTCCTCCAGTTACCTCCAGTAAGTCCCACACAGTGCGATTGCTTAGAGGTTTACGGAGGCCACGTCCCCTTTCTCCACCACTCTGCAAATGCGCCTCCTGGCACACTGCAGGCTGGGGGATGAAGTCTTCTTGGCTCCAGAGGGGCCTTGGGGGCCAACTACCCCTCCTGTTACCTCCAGTAAGTCCCATCCCCCGGGGTCTGGCATTTCTTTTTTTATTACAGGAAGGGGAACCGCATGCCCCCCCTTCCCTGGGCCGATTTTGGCCCCGGTGACCCTATCCACCCTGGGACTAACACTTTAAAAAAATATATTTTTTTATAAAACAAGGGAGGAACGGCACTCCTACTGGGCCATTTTTTGCCCGGGGGATGCCATCCCCCGAGACCTGGCCACAATACTGGCCAGTAGGTAATATCAACATACACACACACATCGCTAGAAGGTAGTTCTATTTAGGACTAAAGATTCCATTGGAAGAGCTTTATTTGTTTTGCCAATAACTTTGGTGCCGGTTGTTGAATCTTTCAGTATTTTTAAAACTTATACTTTAGTCTGTTCAGCTGCGGATTTAACATTTTCGGGGTGATCCATCAATTAGGGGCTGAGAAAAAGGGGGGCCAAAACACTTTCCCCTTTTCTATGTGTGTGGGATTTTTTCAATTTTTGAACACGCCTACAGCCCGAACCACTGGACGGCATTACACCAAATTTGGCAGAAAGCTATCTCTTGGTCCACAAAGCGTGTTTTTTGTGATTTGGTGTAAATCCGTTCATTAGTTTTATAGATATTAGAGATTAAAAAGTATAGATATATAGGGATGTGGGGGATCTGCAGACCCACCTGCAGAGGATCCGAGTATCCGGAGGGGAAAGGAAGGTCCTGATTGCCTGGCCGCAGCTTGAAAGAAATGTTGCTTACGCCATTTTGTTACTCGCATCAGCCAGGTGCGTTGAAAATAAAGTGTGAAACACATATAAGGGGTCAGGAAAGAGGGATGCTGACCTGATAGAACACATATAGGGGACCCTGAGGGACCAATTATAAATCCAAAATTGCATTTTTTTCCCGATGAAACTTAAAATCTTTGGTTACTCCATGGATTCAGGGCCCAGTTTTAAAAAAAACATAGAAATTCACCGATCAAACTAAAGGTTACAGGGTCGTTATAGTTAAGCTGATGTTTTACCCATAAAAACCATAGAAATTCTCCAGTTATAATTATACTTATAGTTAGACTTATCTGAAGAAACTATAACTCGTGCCATTAAGTAACTTAAGGCAACGAGTCATAGTTTCTTAATAAAAAATGCTTTAAAACTTTGCTGCAAAAATGGCAACAGACTGTCACTTTTCTGGCTCAGTGTGAATAGTACTATACTAATCCTAGGCTTAAAAACAGTGCTAGAAAAAAAACATGTGAGGTGAGCAGTTTTGAAGTGTTTGTGGTGTTGAAGAGTGTTTCATATAAAGGAGCTGCACTCCAGATAAAACTTGGAAACTACGCACGGTATTGCTTTGAGATGAATGCAATGAAATCTTATGTAATTAATTAGCAATGCCATATTTTGAATTTTGTTTTGATACTTCACATTATTTTGTGATTTTTCAGCTTATGTGCAGGATTTGTCATAAAATGACAATATGTAAGCAATGTAAAGATATATTTGTAATTCCTATCCAACAATAGCTTTTTTTCTTTTAAAGTGTTGACGTTATTTTGTGAATATCAATGTTCTTAATCATTGAACAAAAGATGTGTTTGTCATTTAAAATGTTTGTACAAATCCCTTTGTCAGACAAGTGAAGTTGAAATGTTTTGCAACACAAGTTCTTTGAGTATCTCTAATCATGTTAAACGTCTCCTGTTAATCACTGAACAAAAGGTGTTCTTTCCCTGTTCAACTGGAACACAAAGTTTTGATGGCCTTGAATTATTCCCAGATAAAAAACAAACATACTTTACTGGGAGGTTATAAACAAAGGAGCCAATATTTGCTTTTGGACAATTTAATAATCAGAATTAAGATTATTACTAGTATTTTAGGAAAATGAATATAAATGCTCTCACTTTATTCCCATAGGGTTTAAGGTATCAGTGACATTGTTGAAGATTCAGTGCAAACATACCAGCCTTTTCCTTTGGCTTAGGCGGAAACAATGCTATGGACATCTGCGTTGCTGGAACACAAAGATTTGGGGGTTATTCCATAAGCAAAGACCTCAATTTATGAAATGCAACAAAATATAGGCAGAAATGTATTTGTATGTTTATACTTCGTATTTACATTTTTTATTTTTAGCTTATATTTACTGGACCTCTCTGCAAATGGGTGGTGACATTTTAGGACATCCCTCTGCCACCTGAATGAATTTATTATTCAGCATCAGCATTTTCAAATTTAAAATAAAACAAGACCAGTCATAAAACCATGAATTCCTCGCTTATGATGTCCTCTGGAAGTTATTTTATTGCTGTTCGTGCAGGTGTTTCTATCATTATATTGGCTCCATAGCATTTTCTTATCAGGACGCCCATTCATGTGGGTATGAGAATGCCATTGCTTGAATTTGTATATTCTTGTTGTTTTGTTAGAAGTAGTACCATGATGTGCATTCTTCCTCTTTTCTGCTTCTCATAACTATGTTAGGTAGTCTTTAGGAACGCCGAGTAGGTTTTGTCAGTTTGCACGGTGGCTTTGGGATGTTGTGATTTTTGGTCTTCTCCAAATTTTTTATGTTTTGCAATTTAACTTCGTCTTGTTCCATGCACAATGTTTCTCTGCATGCTTACCTTTTACAACATATATTGTCCCAGAAGTCATATTTTTCCTGAAAATGTAGCAAAACATAAATATTTACATCCATTGGTGAGTTTCCCATATATTTTCATCAAAGTTAAAAAAATAAAAAATAAATAGACACTGCCCTTGCCTTTAGATGCCTCCAGAATGTGGACGGTATTTTTTTTAGCCCAGGTTAAGGCATGGGTTTGAGCTTTATTTCTTCCCATTTGCATACATGCACAACAATGTCGTTACCCTTTGCTGAAAATTATTAGCTAGATCCCAAACAAATGCAACTCCCGCCTGCTCCTGTATTCATCCTTCTTGTTCACCATCCAGTTCTTCTAACTAGGATACATTGCTCCAGCTCTTGAGACTGCATTGAAGGATCACTTTCAAACCCTGGACTTGCCCGTGCTAAGATTAGATCAACCAGGTGGGGGGTTGTTAGAAATGGGGGTCTTTAGTTGGCAATGGTTTGCACCTTTGTCCAAGTAGGGACTCTTGCTTCTAGTCAGTGTAAGGGAGTTAAGCCCTTAGACAACCCGTGCTCACCTCCTTGGTAGCTTGGCACAAACAGACAGGCTTATCTCAGAGGCAGTGTGTAAAGCATTTGTGCACACATACACTGATACAGTGAAAACATGACAAATGGACACCACACCAGTTTAGAAAAATAGGAAGTCTTTATCTAAACAAAACAAGACCAAAACGACAAAAATCCACCATACATATATCAAGATATCACCCAAAATTGGTTATTCACAAAAAATAAAGCTTGTAGCAACAAATAGCGCCACCTGGGGCTATTACGACGTTGTGACAGATGAAAATCCCAAAGTATGGCACCAACCGTGAGGTGTGCAGCTTCGGGCCCAGAGTCACAAGTACCCTAAAGAAGAGTACCTTGGTAAACGATGAAAATAAAGACGGTGCACGGCGTCAGGGTGGTGATGCTTCGTTGATGCCGGATGGCTTCGGTTCCTTACGACAACAGGGGAGGTGAGGTGTTGGTTCCTTACTGTTTTCGGGAGGTGACATCACGGTGGCGTTGAGGCATCGGTTCCTTAAGATGGATTTGGGAGGTCACCCATGTCCGGTATCGGCTCTGCAATGATGAAGCATCGGTGAGGTCAGGGCTGCGGTGCGAGTCGGGGCAGTGCGTTGTGAGCGTCACGAGCGGTGCCCTCGGCTCCGGTGCAGGCAGCGCCCTCAGTGACGGTGTCAGAGTCGGTATGGTGTGGCGGCGGTAGGCGGTGGGGCTGCAGCACAAGTCGAGGCAGTGTGTTGTGCACTTCACAAGCAGTGGCCACGGCTTTGTGGCAGGTCGCAGCGTTGCTCGTCGGCTTTGGTGTTGCAGTTTCGCTCTGTGGCAGCTAAAACAGCAGTTCCAGGTGCAGGAGGACAGAGGAAATGACGTCTTTGTGTCCCTGAGACTTTCAGAACAGGAAGCAAGCTCTACACCGAACCCTTGGAGATCTTCTTCAAGCATGATACACAGCAGACAGCAAAGTATTGTTCCTTTACTTGACAGAAACAGCCACTGCAGGCCAACACCACACAGCAAAGGGGCAGTACTTCTTCAGTTTTCCCAGCTCTTCTCCTTGGCAGAGGTTCCTCTTGTGTCCAGAAGTTATCTAAAGTTCTGGGGTCTGGTCCCCAATATTAATACTCAATTTCTCTTTGTTCTCTGGATGCAGAGAGGCTCTATGCTCAGTCCAAACCAGTTCTCTCCTCTTTGGCCCAGCTTCCTGGCAGGTGGTGGAGACAGCATTGTCCAAGACAGACCAGGCCTATTCAGGTGCAGGGTAGTCTCCTCCCACTACTTGAAATGGAGTCCAGGTCTATTCAGCTCAGCCCTGACTCATCCAGAAAAGGCAGAACACACCTCAACCCCCCAGTGGCTGTCTGAAGAGAATGCACATCGCCAACCCCTATCACTCCAAAGCCAGTCAATCCACAAACCAGCAGAGGCACACAGTATGGCTAAGCAAGAAAATACTCACTTTCTAAAAGTGGTATTTTCAAACACACAATATAAAAATCATCTTGACTTGACATCTTATATTCTGAGTTCAGGCATACTAAACTCCAACTTTCTACCTTGTCCCAATGGGAAGTTATTCTTATAAGATGTCATTAATAAACTCCCATTCTATCCCATGAGACAGATAGCCTTTCCCCAGTGAAAAACGAAATACACTGTATTTCACTATCAGGACATGTCTCACACACCAGTACATGCCCTACCCATCACATACACTGCACCCTGCCCACAGGGGTACCTTGGGCCTAACTTGGGGGTGACTTACATGTAATAAAAGGGAAGGTTAGTGCCTGGCAAGCGGTTGCACTTGCCAGGGCAAGATGGCAGTAGAGACTGCACGCAGCAGTGGCAGGTCTGAGACGGCTGCCTGTGTGAGTGGGTCGAACTCCCAGATTTTGCAGGTCCATACATGTGTAGCCTAGTCTCTCGAGGTTTTTCATTTTTTTCCCTGTGCATTTTAGGGCTTGTGGTTCAGTTTATCCGTTATAAATTCAGGACTACAGGTACCAGAAGGCAAATTAAAAACCTGGACTAGATGAGCTACCAGATTCAGCTGTCCCTTTCAGCTCCGAAGCAGACCCCATAGTCATATGACGTCGGTTTGGTTTGGACACAGGGACGCATACTTTTTAGATACTGACTAAAGGGTGTGTGAGCGCCAATGTCACACGTTCCCTCTGGAGCACGTGCTTTCTTAATCAGCCACCCCTCCCCCCGCGAGCCGTCTCCTCTGAGTCATCAACATTGGTCTAATGGACTGGAACAGGCTGCATCGAATGGTAATTACTTATTGAGTTGCCGAAAGCTCAGATGAGAATTGAACGTACTGTATTAGATAAGTAATAATGGGAATCTGTGTTTAATGTCCGCATGTTGGCAGCTTGCAGCCAGGGTGACTGAATCTGTTGATTGCTTTGACTGATTGCGCGTGCTACAGGACGTCAAACGTGATTGGCTGATAGCTGTGCGCTGATCGTTATCCCAACTTACATTGTTGAATGTGTATTTTCAAATAAGTAACATCAACAGCTCAGAAGAGACAAGCTGACAGAAAAGAGAACATCACTAGCGAGCGAGTTCCTTCATTAGTGTTCTGAATTGTCCACCGAAGCAAGTGAACAGTCCCAAAGAAAAGCTGTAAAGTGTCAACATTTGAGATTGGACGCCAAGACAAACAGCGTCATTGGCAGCCATGTGTCTTTAGGTGTGACCAGATAAGCAACTGTTAATTGATGTCTGTTTGATTGGCGTTAATATTTGTATCTTTCGTATACGTAGTGTTGTCACAAATATTGCAGTATGGTATGTACTGTACAAGGGGCCAAACAAAATGTGTTTTCTTTTTGGTCATCGTCTGCTGTGGGTGAGGAACAAGTCATGGCAGGACAATCATTTCCCCTGGTTTGCTTAGCACACCATTTCGGCGCAAAGAAAACCTTACTTTTTGTTATGTATTAAGATTCAAATAAGATTCTAAAATGTAGAAATGAAATCCACATAGACACAAACAAGCGCTCCTTGTTTATAATCTTAATCTTGGCGCTGCCTCTCTCACTTTGGAGTTTACTTTTTGAGAAAGATTGGTGGAAGTAAGAATATAAATTAGAGAGGTCCTTTAAGAAATGCCAAACCTGGAAGCATGACTCTGGCACAGAGGTGGACATTGATCCGGGTCTCAAGAATCAACAAACAAATGTTGTGTGCATGCCGCATCCAATGTTCACATGATGGTGATGCTGCTGTACTTGCAGTCGGTGAGGAGCAGACTTTTACCCTTCAGGGTATTTCCACAACATGGCACTTTGAACTTCATTTCACTCTCACTGTTCAACAGTCCAGGTCCACAATCTCTGAAGAGGGCCAGATCCATGGTGAAAACGGTCCCAGGATGCTTGTTTCCGGTCCAGGGAGGACCTGGCTTGGCAGTTCGGGTTGGACTGGTCCCATGAGGCACAGGGTCAAGACTGATTTGCATATGGCCGGGTCTAAACTGGGGTGGCATGGTGAGCAATCGAATGATGGATTTAACCCAGATCTCTTGACTGGGGGTGAATGTTTTGATTTGTTCTGCATTCCGTCCAACAATTGTGTCTTTTGCTTTCTCGCCCATGGTGAAAGCTGGCACACGCCCCGGACCACACGTCTTTGTTCTTGCTGCAGGCCGGCCATGACATGGGCTGAACATCTCAGGGGCCACAGTCCAACTGTAGTGCGGGGAGAATCGACCTGGCTGAAAAATACACTATCAGCAGAATGTTTCTGATAAGGAAGTTAGACAAAACTCACCCACCATTATTTTAAAGAAAAAAAACATTGGTTGAACATTGATGTATTGTGTGCTATTTTTGTGTGTTGTTCGGGTTTGAGTTTCTAGCCTACAGCACCTCTCTGGGTCAGCCTTGGACTACTCTTTCTTAATACCCTGATAGTCAGATTTTACACTGTGAACCCTTTAACAAATGCACTAGGAAGGGGTTTCATATTGTGAACTCTCTGACAAATGCAAGATGGAAGGGATTTACACTGAGAAAGCTGTGACAACTACGATAGGAAGAACTTTCCACTGTCAGGTCCTTGATAAACACCAAAAGATGCGGCTATACAGTGTTTAACAATAAGGCCCTGATTTTGAGTTGCACAGTACTGGCGGGGTGTAAACCTTGCACACAAAATTAGTGTTACTGTGCAGTAACACTCCACCATGCAATTAAGTGTTAAACCCCTCAGATTGGGGAATAATAGGCAGACATGCAAATATTGTTTCATACGGTAGTGTCTATTCCGAGTGGTTTAATGCACAAATGTCTACCTGCTCTGAACAAGTAGTAAATGTGTGTAGGGTCTTCTGTGTAGGGCTAGGGATGTAAAAGGGGTGTAAGAGCAAGGGATCTGTGTGGAGGATGAGGGAAGGCGAAGAATAGTTCTGGCAGGGGAAAGTAGTGTAGGCTCTCCTTTTGCCAGAGAATAAGGCGGGGTGGGCTGAGTTCTGAGGTTTGGCTGGACTTGCAGCGGAAGCCTCAACTAATTTTACCAGATTGTATGCGCTAAAATCAGGTCTGGTGTTCCAGTACTCGGAAAGACCTGGTGCAGGAACACCAAGACAGCCGCGATACGGCACAGTGTAATTCAGCACAGGAATTCTGCTCCGACCAACTTGTTATCAGGACCTAAGAGACCTTCTAACACAGATCTCTAGTTCAGGTGGTATAGAGAGGTCTTAGTTTCATCGTGCAGAGTTGTAATTTGATGTTTAATATTTAGTTATATGTGAATTAAACAGTTTTTTTTGTTTTTTTAAGTAAAAACACTGTAAATTGATTAAATAAGAATGGTTCTGTTCTTTGTGGAAGTCCTTTAATGTTTATTTAACCACATTAGTTGCTTTAATTAATTGTTTTGGCTTTACTTTTTCTTTAACTATGCTGTTGATATTCAATTTCTGATACAACAAAGCAGTAGTAACTTTCCCATTAAACTTTTGGAATGTCTTACTTTAGATGCATATTTAATAACCAATACACTTTTGAAATTGATTATATATAAAACAGAGGTGTTGCTTTTAGAGAATCATCCTTCGACTCGGACCTCGGTTTGGTAGTTAATGGCTCTTTTGCCACTCCCAGCCCCTGCTACTCTGACCAAAAATGTTGGTGTTGCACCTTACCTTCTGCCAACATGTCCACAAGCTGTGGAAATGTGCCTTTTAAGGGGCACACCGGAGCAGGGGTCACCCTTCTCTGTCCACGGGTCCTTAAACCAACAAAATAGAGATTGGCACTGAAGCTGGAATTCAAATAACAAGTTTATTAATCACTCATGAGTGGGACAACGTCAATACAACACCCTCAAGTGCTGCAAGAGGTAGTACATGGAATACAGAGACCATGGTGCTTATATACACCCTTTGTTGCAGAGTAAGCATGTAGTTACAAATAGAAGGTACACGCATACACAGGAATAGTTACAGCAAGACATGGGCAGATGGGAAATCACTTAGTTAGCAAAGTGGGAGGGGGAACAGAACTGCTTACAGTTGCAAGACTCAGTTGACTGTTATGTCTTTAGTCTGGTGCATTCTAGCAGCTACAGGCCTTTTCTCAGCACATATACATTGCTTGAGCTTAGAATAGAAGGAGTTAACTAAAGCTGATGACTCAAGCAGAATAGAAAAGCAAGCAACTGTAGTAAGGAATCCCTTAATACGTACATACATTGTTAAGTTAGCATAACCACGTTAGATGTTAGAAAGCCATCTTGCTGCTTTTGCGCACGACACTGCATCTACATGTTATTGTTTAAACAAACTGCTGGCTCGCGCTTTGCCTCACACGAGAGCAATCTGTTGTTACCATCCCGAGCTCTGCGCAGCGACCTTGGTCTGTACATGGTGTAACAAGAACAGTCTGGGTCGTTAGACAATGCATGTTTTCCACTCTAGGTTGATCGACTCACTATTTAGCCATAACATACAGGCAGCTGCGAATACCTGAAAGTTGGTGCTTTTAATATTGCAGACATCATGTTTAATATTCAGACCGAAGACGAGCCTTCCTGCGAGAAGACTTCTGATGCTCCTGTGATGTGATTTCACTAAGCTGATCTTTGAGGTATGGGGTCCCCTATTCAAGCCTAAGAGACCTTTTATTAGCATAATAATAATATTAGCTTCTTATTAAAGGGAAGGTGGTAGTATCCACTGTCATTTATAACATGATCACTCCCTTTATATTCTATGGTATTGTAACGATGCTGATGGTTTTAATTATAATCATTTGTCTGCTTGTATTAGCCAAAGTACTGCATCTTAGGACACGTGGTCTATAAAAATAAACTCTTTTTATTTTCACCGTGTCTCTGTTTATTCTTGTTGTGGACTGATGTGAGAATAATATACGAACAGGTATTTCCGATTCCCACCATTCCTGAGAGTACACTGAGTCGCTTGTTCTGGGTTGTCTTTTCATTGGGACTGCCGAGCTAAATCTCGGATAACGAATGGGACACTTATGCTAGCCGGATACTGGGTTCTGGGTTCTGAGGTGAGTATCTGGTACACCACAATTCACTGAGGTCCTGGGGTTCTACGCATAGTTCTGTGTATAAGCAGAATCCCTGCAACATGGCGCACCTAACGTTTGGTCTATGAGTTGAAACGCCTTAGTAGTGCTTATATTAGTCCACAGCACCCTCATTCTTGTTTCCGGATAACAAGTCTGACGGATTTAAACCTACCTATTTCTGTTGATGTAGGTTTCTTCAAGCTTGATCATTAAAAAGGTTATTGAACCCTTGTGCTACTAATTACTTCGAGTGTAGCTTGTCCTTATGGCGGTCGATATAGCGGCGCACAGTCGGGCACCTCTGAGACGTCATTTGACGCAGTATGGGGTGCCGGACACTGGTATGAACATAACCTTTGTGGTAGGAGCCGATGCGGCTCATCCTTATGAGTTGTTTTACTCTTGGGTGACGTTTCCGGCGGTGAGTGAGGACGATAACTCGTTTCATACTTACACTGCCACTGCCGTGCCAGCGAACTATACACCGTATAGGACACAAGAAATACCAATGTCTGCTTGGCAGCATCTTATTTGGTTTAATGGCGCCCTCCCCCATGCGGTTATACCGCCGAGAATGGGCCCTTTGTCAATTGCAGGGGCCACTTGGCCGGTACTAGCCGGATATACGCCTCAGCCCCGTTACCTAACGGTGCCGGTGGCTGATTTGCGTGTACTGCACACTGCCCTTATTACGGTACATAGGGCTTTAGTGCAGTACGTGTCACGCAATGTGCAGGTGGGGGCACCTGCTGTTGCGGGGCAGCCTACTGACCACCACGCAGTGGTCATTAGTCCTGTTATGGTTAATTCTGTTATGGGCAAGCGCCCCCCAAATAGGGATGATTTCCCTTTTTGGCTTGCTGAAAAATTTGACCAAATAGAAGCGGTTTACCCGAATACATCTCCTGTGGAGAAACACAGGATCCTTACCATTAGTTTGCCTAAAGACTTGGTCCCCGACATTGATGATTGTGTAAACTGGGGCAAGGTCTTTGCAGCGACGTACTCACAGTGCTTTGGCACTCCGTCTATGTCAGTACTGCCCTCTGTTATTAAACGTGTTCAAGATAACCACGGTGCGGAGTCTGCGATAGAATTAGGCATGCTGCTCCTCGGACAGTTTGACCTGGTGGCTACCATGATAATGTGTAACCTTAAGGGTGATGCTATGCAATTCCAAGTTCGTAATGAACTGAAGAAAGTTGCTGAAGAGGATAAGCCGCGGGAGTACGCGAAAATAATCTCGACGGCTTACAAAGATTTGGGTCGTAGCTCTTTGGGAGTTAGACCAGTTGTAAAAACTCCCGAAATTAAGCAGCAAGGTAAGGCAGACGCCTCTGGTAAGGATGACCGTCCAAACATTCCGAAACAGAGTTGGCGGTCAAAACAACAGGGAAAGCAGCAGCAGAAACAGGGGTCTCGGCCTGCCTCTCCCGTTCAGTCAGGTAGTGAGCGCACTTATGATCTGCGTGATCGTGCTACTATTAAGTCTCCTGATAGATTTCAGGTTTCTGAACAACGTTCTCCTCGTTCTTCACAGGAAACATCGGCTTCACAGTCCGGTGGCAGAGGCGGTGGCAAGGGTCTGGGTGCTCCACAAACACGTGACCAACCCCGACAGACTGAAGGTAAAGGCAAGCAAGAAGAATTCGCAAGACAAAGACCCCCGTTTCAGAAGAAGAAAGTGGCTGCCCTGACGGCAAGATATGCCTCAGATAGTGCGGACACAGCTTCGGAACCGGACATGGGCGCTGACGCTACTGGACAGCGCAGCGGAAATTACCATAGTCCGTCAAGCTCTGCGTCCATTTCTGGCGGCGACAGCAACTGATACATTGGTTACTGTTGAGACAGCTGACACCAGAGTGGCTCCCCCTGACAGACTCTATGAAATAGTCTTACTAATTGAGGGTGACATACAACGTACAATAAAAGGGATTTTTTGGGATAATCTGACTACCACCTATGATATCCTCCTAGCGGAGGCAGATTGGCCCCCAGCTTTCATTTTAGAAGCTCCTAGAGGGGAGGAGGTAATCCTCCCGTCCTTTGCGCACACAGTGCCTAAGGACCAGGCTGAAGTGTACGCTGAGGAGTGGGCACTGGCGCTAGCGCCGGCAGTGTATCGTACTCAGGTGGTATGGGACCGGTTGTCCCCCTGCCATGAGATTCCATTGCGGTCTATGCCCCAGCCACAGCCCCAATATCCTATGCGTCGTGAAGCTAGACCGCACGTCGCTGCAATCCTTGACCAATTGGAATATCAGGGTGTTATTGAAACTTGTGTGTCCCCTATGAATAACCCTTTATTCACTGTGACGAAGCCTGACGGGTCGTACCGTTTAGTTTTGGATTACCGGCACTTAAATTCGCATTGCCGGACCTGCGCGGTACAAAATACTCACAGCTCAGCTCTTGTCGACAGTCTCGTGCGTAAGAGATTTAAAACGACACTTGACATCTCCAATGGCTTTTTTAGCCATAACCTGTACACACTGAGTAGCCAGTGGACGGCGTTTACTTCAGGCGGCAAACAAAAACAGTTCACAAGATTAGCCATGGGCTATAAAAACAGCCCTGGCGTCTTTGCCGCTCGCGTGGTCTCTCTCTTAGAAAGAATAGACCCCGACGCATACTCCTATGTTGACGATATCTACCTCACGGATGATGAGCTGATGCCACATCTGTCTCGAGTCGACAATATCATTGCGAGTTTTGCGGATTATGGCTACAAATTTAATTTTGCGAAGTCTCACATCGCGGAATATACAGTGTTGTTTTTGGGCTACGAGCTCAACAATGAAGGTAAGGGATTGGCTCCTCACTTTCTGGAGAAGTGCGCATGCCTGCGTGCTCCTACAACACTGAAAAAATTACAATCTTTGCTGGGCTTTCTGAATTTCGGACGTACGTATATTCCTGATTATGCCCAGCGTATCAAGCCGCTTTACGCCTTGGTACAACCTTCTTTTTCGAAGTCTAGCTGGCAGCTAGAACATTCTGCTATTCTACAGTCTTTACAGGCTGATCTTCTTGCTTCACAATACTTATTGACGCGTGATAACCGCACTAACCTGGTAATAAGAATAGTACCAGGCGCAGTGGGTTTCACGTACTTGACGTTCAATGAGGGCGATACAGTCCCCATTGCGTATAAATCACACTTGTACACCTCTGCTGAGTTGCGTTTTTCCACTGTCGAGAAAGTTCTGACGGCAGTACATATGGCGATCCTTAAAGAACGCGCACTGTCACATGGAAAACACATACTGGTTGTAACACCGTATCCTGCCCTAGAGGCTGTGACAAAAGCAAGTGTACCAAATTCTAAAGCTTTGCATCCACGGTGGATACAATGGGCCAAGACTCTGACATCACCAGATGTCACTTATATCTTTGACGCCTCTTTACAGACTCAGGAGTACTTACAGTATGAATTCGTTCATCCGGCTCCTCTGTCTTTGCGCCCGCTCGAAGAATACCATTGTGTCATATACACTGACGGCTCGGCGCAGCCGGCGATTGGATCGAAGCATGCTTATTCTGCGGCTTGCGCAATTGTCGTGGGTACATTCGTAAATGGTGAATTCCAATCTGATGCCGTGCATACGCAGTCATTGGGTGATTGTACCGCGCAATTGGCGGAGCTCCGGGCTCTGGTGCTTGCACTGGAGTTTGCTGATCCCCGAGTCACTACTCTTATAGTAAGTGACTCCTTTTATTGTGTCCAGTCCTACAATGACAATTTACACTTCTGGTCTCAAAACGAATATCGTGATACCAAAGGTAGCACAATTAAGCATAAATTGCTTTGGGTTCGAGTAGCAGACTTTAAAGAACGTCTCCCTCTTGTGAATGTTATTCACACTCGTGGTCACCAACGACTTGGTGTCCATGCTGTCGGTAACAGCTTGGCTGACGAGGCAGCAAAAACCGCAGTGGCTACATACTTAGTGGCAGCAGTTTCAAGATCTAAAAGTCAGATTGATGATGACATCTTGGCAGCTATTGCTGCTACAGAGAAGGGAAGTGATTACCCGAAGGGTTTTCCTACTCGTTATTTATATCACTTAAGTCCTGATAACGTCCCGTTAGTGAGGATTAACGACGTTGGTGACAGAATTATTCCCAACGCGGACTGCAGACCATCTCTGATACTAGCAGCGCACGAGGGGTTGGCATCAGCCCACGCCGGCGTGTCCGCTACTATATCTCTGTTACAACAACGTTATTGGTGGTTCGGTTTATACAAACAAACGCGCGCTTATGTTCTTGATTGTGACATTTGCCAACAGATTAAACCTTCCACTGTTGCGCGCCCACCACAAACACAGTTGTACATATCTAATAAACCATTTGGTTGTGTTTATCTAGATCACTGCGGTCCTTTTTCTTCTGATACTGCATACAAGTATATCTTGGTTGCAGTGGATTCGTGCACACGTTTTCTTTGGGAATGGCCACAAAGGAGTGCTGATTCACGGACTGTCATCAGGGATTTGCGTGTCTTTGTGGGAACTTTTGCGTGTGGTACCTTCCATTCTGATCAGGGCCCTGCGTTCGCCTCTAAGGCTTACAAGGAGGCTATGAGAAATTTGGGGGTCCAAGTCAAATTTTCGTCCCCCTACCGACCTGAGGGTGATAGTGTGGTGGAGCGAATGAACCGTGACTTAAAGCAATCATTGACAGCACGAGTTTTAGGCACAGGCCGGAATTGGCTTGCCCACTTGTATAACGTCCAACGTGCACTTAATAATCTCCCTAGAAGGTCTCTGGGTGGGCGGACCCCATACATGATGCTCTTCGGAATCAGAATGTTTGTCCCAGACCTTGATGGTCTAGACATGGCGGCGTCGGCCGCACCCTTTGACGTAGATGATCACTGTGCTGTTTTGCAGACCCTACAAGAAGCCAGAGACACTCTATTGAAGGAACACTTGCCCTCCACGTCTGATGCTGAGCTTCAGATTCCGGTAGTCGGCTGGCTACCCCGAGTTGGAGACCTGGTCCGTGAGAAGGTGGAGAACAAGAAGGAGTTCGGCCCCTCTTATCGTGCACCGGTTCCAGTGCTTGGAGTGCAGGGTACAAGAACAGTCATTTTACCTCCACTTCCTGGTCGCAAGGATAACAGGTACATCTCTATTGACAATGTCAAACTTCAGCGAGTGGCCGATACTTCTTAGTATGACTCCAGCAGTTTCATGCCAGACGATGCAAGGAAATTCAGTGTTGGTTCCTGCTTCTACCACCTTGTCTGATGTTGCCATCGAGATGCAGTCAGTTACTGATCCCTTGTTAATACCGCCGGCTGGTGGTCTGCCCGAAGAGACTGAGTATGCTTATCCTACAAATGGTCACTCGCCTGTTTTACAATCTACGGCGGTTAACCAGTCACGTTTCTCCTTTGACACTAACTCATTGCCTTCCACTTCCCCTTCGAATATTGCTATTTTTGTTAGTTGGTTCAAAAGACATTTTTTGATTCCCCCTTGGACATACATTTGGCTGGTGCTTATAAGTATTTTTTTGTTTATGTCCATTGGATTTGTAATAGTATTTTTCCGTTTGGTGAATGGCCACTATCTCAAAGAGAGATCTACAATTAGACTTATCAATGGAACTTTGGCCCCCCACTCCTCGTCCCACATCATGAAAAGGGACCAGACTTTTGTGAATATTACTGCCTGGCTTGTTTTGGATGGAATTGCGTGGGATGCTGTTAAATTCCAAATTCATGGTCCTACTGAGGTCATCAATGTACCTACTGTATTTCGTGTTTCTATGGGTGATGTGGTTAAGCAGAACATTCGTTCTGATGATTGGGATGTTCATGCCGTTGAAGCACTGTTTTCTGATTTGAAATATTATGCCGCTTTTGATGCAGAAGATTTATATGAAAATGCGGCTAACTATGCAGAACAGTATTGTTTTCAACATTATGGCAATCACTTCCTGCATAAAACAAATACGTTTCGAAATTTTGTAAATTTTACCCAATGGGAACACTGTCCTACCCCAGCTTTAGGCAGTTCACCTACATTGGTTGATAAATATACTTATTTTACTGATTTCAGTGTGTCCAGCCCAGCATCCTTTTATTTTAAAGTGATGGCTGAGTCTGCCTCGAAGGTTAGACTTACACAGACCAAATTACTATATTCTAAGTCCTTCATGGATGAGTTGTCAATCAAAGGTTATGATCTGTGGAAGGCTACTATTGATCTTAAATCGGTTTGGGGTTCCAAACCGTGGCAGGTTCAGGGAACTGAAGCTTTACATCGTGCCTGTCTTATACCAAATCATATGTTGTTTTTAAATTCAACCATCTTCCAGACCACCTGTTTCGGATTGGCCACTTCTAAAAAACTAAATTTCCCTTCTGCTCCGGATCTGGGAGCTTACCCAAATTGGGATAACTAAACGGATCTGTCCCTTCAGGCTTTGCAGTCATTAGTCTCTAATACATCTTTCAATATTTCGAAATTTAGTCGAGAAGGATGGTTGATTTGGCAAAGCAGTTCAGATGCCTGTCAACGTCATTTTCTAGGTCTGAAACCGGGGTATACACAGCAACGCGCGGACCCTCGGTTTGAGTCCTCTCATACAGTAACTACCTACTCTGTAGGGAAATTATGTCAATCCTGGCTGCGACATTCCACCTTGGCATCTGTCAAAGTTCATTTATCAAAATTACATGACAAAATAGATTTGAATGATTTTGTTAAAGGTCCTGTGGGTGGCAGATCCAAGAGGTGGGCGTATGCTATTTACAACGAGGTTTGGAAATTGTCGCAAATTGAAGCTGCTTCAAGATTGAGAGCCATTGATCAAGCAAATATGGAAAAGGTCTTGGCCGTTATAGATACCAGTATTAACACACTTTCTTCCAGAATTTATACATTAGACAATATTGTTTCTTCAATTGTTGATATTGTACATGATGATATGTCTGTATTGTATCATGGTCAAAACCAGTTGCGTTCTGTTATGCAATTTGCATGGACATTACAAACGTTAAAGGCAGGAAAGGTCCCCTGGGACTATCTGAATACGACATCATTATTCCTTCCCTTTAACCTTACTGTGAAGCAGCAGTTCATTTCCATGAAAGATGCTACATTATTCATTGCTACACATTGAAAAATTGGAGCCGTTACCTTTCTCTGTGGCGGAATTGAATTCGGCCGTGTGGTTAGTACATGGGTTGATCACGCTCCCTTTCGCGCTTTTTAAGTTTACGTCATGCATGAAACACTATGCACTGGGTAGATATGAACAATTGGGTACTGCGTTCCTACATGAGGTTTGGTATCTCCCTTTTACGTATAGATGTACAAGAGACAGTAAAGAGGTTTACCTGAAAGGTGAGGAGTGCACCTCGACACCTGATCATTCTGTAGTGTGTAGGCACATTCAGTTACACGGTGCATGCAATGTACACGCCCCAAATTTGGCCTGCGTCCTCAAAGGTATCCCAGTGCCAGTGATTACACCATCTTTCACGCTGCTTGCAAACGGTAGTTATTTAATTTTGAATATTGAAGCTTGCTGCGGGATGTTAGTGGGAATCCCATATATAGTAACTGTATCGCAGAGAGTAGTCTGCTGCAATAATGTTCTATTTCCTCCCCCGCATGGGCGGCTGGATGTTTCCATCTGGCCTTCGATTCCGACCTTGAAAGCAGAGTTCAACAAGATGAGCAGAATAAGAGCTCTATTGTCCCAAAAGGAGGTGCCATTGACTTCCTCCCGAGAAACATTTGTCCTTCACGTGGCAAATACGCGCACTGAGGTACAGGCGCTTTTGAATACTGACCTCCCCCTGCATTTTGGAGCTTTGATCCAAACAATCTTCAATGCCTCGTCCACAACTGGCCTGGCTCATTTTTTTAAACTTGTAGGCTCAGGCCTCGTGACCTCCTTCCAAACTATTTTTGGTGTGATTCCGGCATTTTTTCATTCTATTTTTTCGAGCGTCTTTGGCGGTGTCCCGCTGATTCTGGCGCTGGTGGCAGGTGTGCTACTTTTACTTTTCATACTACGAAATGGCTGCACTTTCTGTGCCTCACGACAACCTGTCCCGTCTGCATCTTCTTCGTGACAGGATGCTTGAATATTATGGTACGCTGCCATTGGCAACTTTGAGCCTGGCGTATGGATTATCCTTCCGGTATTCCTACTTTACCTGCGTGCAACCTGTCTTTCACTGCCTAGATTGTCCCTTTGAATGGCCTCTGGATTTGTGCTTAACCAACACGGTGTCTCCGGTGCCGGATTATGATCGACTGATGAGTCCCTTAGTGTCTCACGTGTTTGCCTTTTCTGGTGTTCGGATTATGGCCTGTGGTGCGGCGCATGGTATCCTGGGTAATTGGGACATCGCAAGGGCTGCCTATGACTTCTTGGATATGAGTTATCTGGAGGAACACGTCGGTTGCCCTCTGATGGTGCTAGAGGCTCCGCTTATTGAAGAACATGTATGTTCCTTTTCTTTGATTGACTGGATGGCTGAAACTTTTAGTGGCCTTGCCAACGATTTTCTGTTGGAAGCTGTTGCTACGTATGCTGCATACACGTTCATGGATTGAGTGAACTGTCATCCACTATGTTTTTTCTACCATGTCTTGAACATTACCTGTGACTTTGGATTGCTGGCTAAAGCAGCATTTTTCATTTTTTTTCCTTTCCCTTTTTGAGTTTTTTTTTTTGATTTTCTTTTTTTCTTTTTCGAACTTTCTCTGAACCGATACTTGGTTTCAATTTGAATACGCCTTGTTCTGCTCTGTCGAATTTGAACTCTGCGTTCTCTCATTTCTTCCCTACTGGTTAGTGCTTCGATCAAGGGGGCATGTAGTAAGGAATCCCTTAATACGTACATACATTGTTAAGTTAGCATAACCACGTTAGATGTTGGAAAGCCATCTTGCTGCTTTTGCGCACGACACTGCATCTACATGTTATTGTTTAAATAAACTGCTGGCTCGCGCTTTGCCTCACACGAGAGCAATCTGTTGTTACCATCCCGAGCTCTGCGCAGCGACCTTGGTCTGTACATGGTGTAACAAGAACAGTCTGGGTCGTTAGACAATGCATGTTTTCCACTCTAGGTTGATCGACTCACTATTTGGCCATAACATACAGGCAGCTGCGAATACCTGAAAGTTGGTGCTTTTAATATTGCAGACATCATGTTTAATATTCAGACCGAAGACGAGCCTTCCTGCGAGAAGACTTCTGATGCTCCTGTGATGTGATTTCACTAAGCTGATCTTTGAGGTATGGGGTCCCCTATTCAAGCCTAAGAGACCTTTTATTAGCATAATAATAATATTAGCTTCTTATTAAAGGGAAGGTGGTAGTATCCACTGTCATTTATAACATGATCACTCCCTTTATATTCTATGGTATTGTAACGATGCTGATGGTTTTAATTATAATCATTTGTCTGCTTGTATTAGCCAAAGTACTGCATCTTAGGACACGTGGTCTATAAAAATAAACTCTTTTTATTTTCACCGTGTCTCTGTTTATTCTTGTTGTGGACTGATGTGAGAATAATATACGAACAGGTATTTCCGATTCCCACCATTCCTGAGAGTACACTGAGTCGCTTGTTCTGGGTTGTCTTTTCATTGGGACCGCCGAGCTAAATCTCGGATAACGAATGGGACACTTATGCTAGCCGGATACTGGGTTCTGGGTTCTGAGGTGAGTTTCTGGTACACCACAATTCACTGAGGTCCTGGGGTTCTACGCATAGTTCTGTGTATAAGCAGAATCCCTGCAACACAACAGTGAAGACGGAAGAGTCACAAGGCTAACAAAATGGATGCTGCAAACAAGATGGCTTCAGCTCATGCTAACAGCAATTATTTTCGATTCCCACAAAGCATGCTGATATATGTAACTCCCTTTGTGAAGAGCTTAAAGCAAATTATTCCTTGCCTCTTAGATGAAGGGAGAAGATTGCTGATCCATGTAGCTATCTTATCCTGTTTGGATTTTAAGAATGCACTCTTGCTTGGCTCATCTAAATAGCTTATCTGTTTCCTTCAGACTGTGCAATATTTAGCTGACACATTTCTTACTTAATTTTCATCACCATTTTTTTGTTACACCCCATGTGGACTTTCTCCCCTGAATAGCAGTGCACAAACTGATCTTGTTTAGTACACTTTGCTCAGTTCACAAGGCACTTGCTGCAGGGGTGCTATGAATGATCCCCTTCTTTAGCAGCTACAGCGGGCTCTTCTGTCTGCAGCTCCGCGGGCAAAGGTTCATAATTAGTGTGAAAGGGTGGGTGGGTGGTTAAGTGAGTGAAAGGAAGGATCGGTGGTTAGTGGGTTGGATGGATGGATGTGTGATTGGATGGATGGCTAGGTGAAAGGGTGGATGGTTGACTGAAAGGGTGGATGAATGAGTGGAAGGGTGAACAGATAAATGGACCTATGGATGGGTGAAAGGCTCGATGGGTGAGTGAAAGGATGGATGGCTGAGTGAAAGGATGGTTCAGTTAATGGGTGGTTGGGTGGATGGATGGATGGATGAGTTTGTTGATGGGTGGATGGATGGAGAGATAAATGGAAAGGTGGGTGGAAGAGTGGGTTGGTGGATGGTTGAGTGAAAGGGTGGATACATGGATGATTAAAAGGGTGGCTGGATTAGTGAAGGGAGGAAGGGTGGATAATGGATGGGGTGAAAGGGTGGATGGACAGATGAGTGAAAGGATGAATGGATGGTCGAAATGATGGAGGGAGGGATGAATAGGTTTGATGGATAGGTTTGGAGATGGATGGATGGATGGATGGGTTTGTTTGGACAGGGGTATTGTGAATCCCCCACTTTAGCAGCTACAGTGGGGGGTGGAGTTCTTGATGGGCCTCTTTTGTGTGCAACTCGGCAGACAAGGCTCATAATTAAAGTGAAAGGGAGGTTGGGTGAGTGAGTGAAAGCATTGATGAATATATAGGTGAGTGAAAGGGTGGAGGAATGGGTGAGTGAAAGGATGGATGGATGAGTGAAAGGATGGGTGTAAGTATGGATGAATGAAAGAATGGGTGAATGAGTGAAAGGAATAGTGGACAGATGGATGGATTGATGAGTGAAAGGGTGAATGGATGGATGAGTGAAAGGATGGATGGATGAGTGAAAGGGTAAATGGATGAGTGGAAGGATTGATGACTGACTGAAAGGATGGATGAACGAGTGAAAGGGAAGATGAATAGGTGGATGGATGGAGTGAAAGTGTGGGTGGATGGATGAGAGAAACAGTGGATGGATGGATGACTGAAAGGTTGGATGGAGGGATGGATGACTGAAAGGATGGATGGATGGATAGATTTTATAGCTAGGTTTGGAGATGGATGGTTAGGTTTGAATATGGATGGGTGGACAATTAGATGAACAGACAGAATGGTGAAAGACTGAATGATGGATGAAAGATGAATGGGTGACAGAATGTAAAGGTGAACATGTGGATATCTGTGGGTGAATGAAAGGATGAATGAATAGAAGTTTGGATGGAAGAGAAAAGAGAGCTGTCTGGGGAGAGTTGCAATAACTTTATTCGCTTGTTTGGTGCCATAGGAGTTTTGGTTCAAAGTGAGGGGTATTTTAATTTTCTGGCACCGGTCCTGAGTATCTCAGCTATTCATGCTTTGTTCCTCTTCTCATGCATCCTTGGTTGTGCCCATGTTCCATTGCACCAGAGCATGCATTCACTCTTCCTTACTTCTCACTGCTATTGCCAGTACATCAGAGATAAATGACTAACCATGTGAATATAGGGTGAACAGTGTGCCAGTGACACTGCAAGGTACAGCATATTAAAGCAAGACCTATTGGTATTGCCAATGCTTGTTCAAGATTTCCTCTTTGAAGGCTCTCCCATATTCTTTGGGGTGTTTGTAATAGTATATATATATAGAGCAGGTAATCAGAAATGGCTTTATGACTGAGACAATGTTCACCAAATTCTCCCGGGAAGCCTGTAGTGCCTAGGCCTCAGATAGGGCAAACTATTTTGATGATGCTTGGAAGGTGTGTGTATGTGTGGTGTTGGACTGTGATAGTATTCAATAGAATGTCATAACACAAAACCATCCATCTGTGCCCCATTTGAGTTCTTAAAATATAGTTGGACAATGAACAGTGAAAAATATTTAACTTTTGCTGTCATATAAATTTGAAAGAAGAATGTATGGTCTACACTAAACACAGTAAATTAAGCAAATGTATGGAAACATCCAATCAGACTTGTGCACATGACTGTGGAGGAGGTTTTGCATAAACAGTCTATACATTATTTCTTATTGCATCTTCGACTGTAAACACTGAGTACTCCTTTAACCTCTTCAGTGCCCATGACGAGATAGTCTCGTCATGGAGCACGGTTGCGCTGTGCCCATGACGAGACTATCTCGTCATGAACCCCGCCCGCTAATGTAACGCCCGGCACAGGGCGGGGAAAGGGCGTGGCACTGAAGGGGTTACAAATGTCTATCATCTCCCATAATAGACAGTGTAAAAAGACCAGGAGATGTAATACTCCAAATCGCTTCCTCTTTGACATACCTACATCAAGGTTAAGTCTTGTATAAGGAAATGACAGGCAACACACCTGCAGGGAGTCAGTGCATGCATCCATCATGATCCAATTCTAGCATCACATTTATTTTCTATAGAAGGGAAAGCGGCGGACAAAAGGGGGGGGGGAGTAATCTTAAATATTGACAGTGTAATTATGAAACCACTAGTAGGAAGCTGTGAAATAAAGCAAACTACATTTTAAGTTATGTTACAAGCAATTTTTACATCGTATTTCGCTGATTTGTTTGGTTCTGGAGCACTTTCAGACACTAGTAGCCCACAACCGGTCTGGGCTTCTTGTTCAACAGAATAACGTGGTCTAGCAATGTTTTTTGGCACTGAATCTGTTTTTGTTGGTAATGTTCTTTTAATGGATAGTGGTTGGCAGCGGTAGAACTGACTGATGTACTGTTTAGTGATGGTTTGTGTTCGGTAGCGAGCAGCTGAGGTTGAGTGATGCACCATCTATTGATGCTTCTGGTTGAGTAGTGACAGGCTAGGATAGAACTCCGTGATGCATTATATATTGGTTCTGGATGAGTAGTGACAGGCTAGGGTAGAACTCCGTGATGCATTGTATATTGGTTCTGGATGAATAGTGACAGGCTAGGGTAGTAGTGAGTGACGCATTGTTTAGTGATGGTTCATGTTGGAAAGGGACCAACTTGGGTAGAAACGAGTGATGCATTGCGATGGTTCATTTTAGGTAGAGGCCGGCGAGGGTAAGACTTAGCTGCATTGCTAGTGATGGTCCACACTAGTTAGAGGCCAATTAGGGTAGGACACAGAGATGCATTTTGTGATGGTTCAGGTTTGGTAGTGGCTGCCTTGTGTAGTGGCTGGCTTGGGTAGGACTGAGTGATGCACCATTTATTGATGCTTCTAGTTGCGTAGTGGTCAGCTAGGATAGGACTCTGTGATGGATGCATTGTATATTAGTTCTGGATGAGTAGTGGCCGGACAGGGTAGTGGCTGGCTTGGGTAGTGGTTGGCTTGGGTAGGACTGAGTGATGCACCATTTATTGATGCTTCTAGTTGCGTAGTGGTCAGCTAGGATAGGACTCCGTGATGGATGCATTGTATATTAGTTCTGGATGAGTAGTGGCCGGACAGGGTAGTGGCTGGCTTGGGTAGTGGCTGGCTTGGGTAGGACTGAGTGATGCACCATTTATTGATGCTTCTGGTTGCGTAGTGGTCAGCTAGGATAGGACTCCGTGATAGATGCATTGTATATTGGTTCTGGATGAGTAGTGGCCGCCGGCTAGGGTAGTGGCTGGCTTGGGTAGTGGCTGGCTTGGGTAGGACTGAGTGATGCACCATTTATTGATGCTTCTGGTTGCGTAGTGGTCAGCTAGGATAGGACTCCGTGATAGATGCATTGTATATTGGTTCTGGATGAGTAGTGGCCGCCGGCTAGGGTAGTGGCTGGCTTGGGTAGTGGCTGGCTTGGGTAGGACTGAGTGATGCACCATTTATTGATGCTTCTAGTTGCGTAGTGGTCAGCTAGGATAGGACTCCGTGATGGATGCATTGTATATTAGTTCTGGATGAGTAGTGGCCGGACAGGGTAGTGGCTGGCTTGGGTAGTGGCTGGCTTGGGTAGGACTGAGTGATGCACCATTTATTGATGCTTCTAGTTGCGTAGTGGTCAGCTAGGATAGGACTCCGTGATGGATGCATTGTATATTAGTTCTGGATGAGTAGTGGCCGGACAGGGTAGTGGCTGGCTTGGGTAGGACTGAGTGATGCACCATTTATTGATGCTTCTGGTTGCGTAGTGGTCAGCTAGAATAGGACTCCGTGATGGATGCATTGTATATTGGTTCTGGATGAGTAGTGGCCGGCTAGGGTAGTGGCTGGCTTGGGTAGTGGCTGGCTTGGGTAGGACTGAGTGATGCACCATTTATTGATGCTTCTGGTTGCGTAGTGTTCAGCTAGGATAGGACTCCGTGATAGATGCATTGTATATTGGTTCTGGATGAGTAGTGGCCAGCTAGGGTAGTGGCTGGCTTGGGTAGTGGCTGGCTTGGGTAGGACTGAGTGATGCACCATTTATTGATGCTTCTGGTTGCGTAGTGGTCAGCTAGGATAGGACTCCGTGATGGATGCATTGTATATTGGTTCTGGATGAGTAGTGGCCGGCTAGGGTAGTGGCTGGCTTGGGTAGTGGCTGGCTTGGGTAGGACTGAGTGATGCACCATTTATTGATGCTTCTGGTTGCGTAGTGGTCAGCTAGGATAGGACTCCGTGATAGATGCATTGTATATTGGTTCTGGATGAGTAGTGGCCAGCTAGGGTAGTGGCTGGCTTGGGTAGTGGCTGGCTTGGGTAGGACTGAGTGATGCACCATTTATTGATGCTTCTGGTTGCGTAGTGGTCAGCTAGGATAGGACTCCGTGATAGATGCATTGTATATTGGTTCTGGATGAGTAGTGGCCGGCTAGGGTAGTGGCTGGCTTGGGTAGTGGCTGGCTTGGGTAGGACTGAGTGATGCACCATTTATTGATGCTTCTGGTTGCGTAGTGGTCAGCTAGGATAGGACTCCGTGATAGATGCATTGTATATTGGTTCTGGATGAGTAGTGGCCGGCTAGGGTAGTGGCTGGCTTGGGTAGTGGCTGGCTTGGGTAGGACTGAGTGATGCACCATTTATTGATGCTTCTGGTTGCGTAGTGGTCAGTTAGGATAGGACTCAGTTATCCCTTGTATATTGGTTCTGGATGAGTAGTGGCCGGCTTGGGTTGAAGTGAATGATGCATTGTTTAATGACGGGCCATTTTAGGTAGTCGCCGGCTAGGGAAGCACTGAGAGACGCTTTGTTTAGTGATGGTTCTTGTTAGGTAGTGACTGGCTATGGTAGGACTGATCAGTGCAGTGCCTGTTGATAGTTCTGGTTGAGGAGTGGCCAGCTAGGTAGGATATGACTGAGTGATGCATTGTTTATAGTTGCTTCTGGTTAGCTAGTGGCTGGCTTGGGTAGAAGTCACCAATGCCTTGGTTAGTAATGTTAGTATTGTGTGGTGGCTGACTAGTGTAAAACCAACCAAACCATTGATAAGTATTTATTCATAACTGGATTGTAGCCGGTTGGATTCTGTTACGGACAGTGCGTCGTGTGCAAGGATTCGACTTCTGAAATCCAAGGGTTGAAAGTTAATATTGACAACCCTGATGAGATCCAGACGTCTGAACTAGGGTATGGTGTCTCCGACAGGTCTTGGATCATGCGACCATGAGCCAATGAGAATGTATGGTGCTCGCCCAGAGCGTCCAAGCTGAGGAAATCTGTGTAGGACATCTGTAGCTGTTCAGATTTCCCGGACCACTGGTGAGCCGGACCCATTATTTTCAACACAATTAGCAAGATGGGAAAAAATACATGAGGTGGTTGAAATACCTCTGGTGCCAAATGAAGCGTGATATAATGAGGAAATACAATTAAGGAACATGTGCTTTACTATTTAATTGAATGGACGCCTTTGACCTCCGGAATTGTCCATGATAGTCCATCAAAGGATTCGGTGTGCAGCATCCAAGCTTATTAAAGTGGCTATTCAGGGCATCGCTTTCGAGAAAATGAACACCTTAACGCACTGAAGGGTTTAAACAAAGACTATTTGTATGCTTGAAAGTTGTCTTTCGATTTTAGCACATCGCGGAGATTAAAATGAAGGACATATGTAATACTGGATTTGGTACAGAGGTCAGACGGTGTAAATAACAGGCATGACCCAGCTCTACAAAACTCCCTTGCAGAGCCTCGAGAGGATGGAAACATGAGTCCAGAGGCCTGAATTCGACCTCAGTGTCAGGCTGTCCAGGTCCGTAATTACAACCTCCCTGAGAATTCCATTTCTGGAGCAAATTCCCATGGCTGTATTTGGGCATGTGCTATGTGCACATTTGTACAATTTGCCCAAGTGCAAATTGCCTGTCCTGCAATATTTGCTAACAACATTTCGCCAAGTAAACAGTTTTGAGAAAATTCAGATTAGCTCATCCTCGAACATGCATGGGTATTCCAATTTACGCATCCCGTAACACCCATGTAAATCGGAATTGCCTGTTATTTTACAACACTATTGTAGCCAGATTTAGATGGGATAATAGCAGACAACAAAACTGTAAAAACAACAATGAAAATGGACATTAGTATTTCTCGTCTGGTGGCGGCTCCTCCGCTATGGCCTTCCCTTGCCAGCCGAAAAACGTGAAAAATAAAACGATTATAAAATAGATTTATCGTTTTCTTTTTCAGGTTCTGAGGGCGGGGTGAATCTTGGGGCCGGGCCATTGTAAGGGCGGTGACAGAGGGAGTGGTTGCACTGTGATCAGGGCACTTGCCGGTTTGGCTGGCCGTCAAGACATGCGCACTGTGATGTCTCCAGCCCAGCTGTGTTGCTGGGTTGGAGACAGCAAAGCACAAGCTCCCAGGCTCTCTGGGAGCACAGATTCACAGCGCTCAGGCCAATCCTGATGCTGCTTTCAAACATGAGAGCAGCGTCAGGATTGGCCGCAGGGGTGCCTGGGAGCCTGTGCTGCAGCGAGGACACGGAAAAGAGTGGCTGGCAGTTCTTATTCCCTATTTTTTTTTTTTATGTTTCCTTGTTGTCTGTTTCCCCTTCCTCCCCTCCCAGTCGTCATCGCCCCCTCCCTGCCTCGCCACTCCAGCCACACAGCAGCCGCTACTGTGCTCATCCTTTGTGAATCTAATGCTAAAAATGATCAAACAAAATACATTTCTCATTTTTCTTTCTTGGGCATTCCTGAATGCCTGAAATCAGACTTTTATAACTATACCATTACATTCACGCATCCTGATGTCAATGTGTTTTTCCATCAAACATGATTCCAGATTCTCTGCTTCCTCACGTATTTCATCGCCGCCCTCCCTTTCTGTGACCCTCAGAGTAGATTAATAAAACGCATTCACATAAAAAAGCAACATTGAAAATTTCAAAGCTCTCTGTAAATGTAAAGGAATTTAAACCTGGAAGCTAAAAATGTTGTTGGTCTCCTTAGCTTGCTTTATGGGAACAGCAAAAGTACAGTAATCAAAATGTGGCACAGATGACTGGTGACCTCAATTGAGGCACTGGTTGCGTTAGGAGCAATAAAGACAAAGTGACTTGTTGGAGTTTAGCATAGCCGCTGATCTTTTAGAGTTAAATCTACACTTTGAAAAGCTCTAAACTCCCCATTAAAATGAAAAATCAATTTTTGATTATTTTTTGTTTGTGAATTAAAGAAAATATTTTATAATTTGTGTATTTGTTTGATGTAAATTTGTTTGTGTATTGTTTTGAGGTTCAATCATAAATGCTTAGGCGGGGGTGCCGGGCTTCCAGTAGAAATTCACTGGGGTCCACAGAAATTAAAGGTTAAGAACTGCTGGCCGACAATAGATAGACGGTGGTGCGGCCCGCTTCTTGGCTCCAGTCAGTTCTCATTTCGTTCTGATGCTTCTGAACATCTATGTCTGCCTCTTTGGGAAGAGAAAGAAATGCTGCTGGAGATTTCCAAAATGCCAAAATCTGCTGGAAATTTTCAAAATGTGTTGGAAATCCCTAAAATGTCCAAAATATGAGGTAAAGTAAAAATTCTGCATTTATTGCAGAACAACCTGGGCTGCAGATTTGGACTTGGACTTGCCATTGTCATTACCCGCTGGTGCGAGCTATCACCTACGAGCGCTCTTCCCCCAGTGATAGGGAGACCATCTCACTACGGGCCTCGTTATGATGTCGGTGGGATCGCCATCAACAGGCTGTCGGTGGCAGTCCGACCGACATCCAGGCCATCACTCCGACCGCCGCATTACAATGCAGACTGTCGGACTTCAGCGGTTGGGGGAAAAGACTGCCGCCTCTGACAGGCTCAAGGAACCCTTTGGGGCGGCGGTCTGAATCCTATCCCTACAATGGAGGCGGTGCCTGCGCAGGCACCACTGTAGGGTTTAGGATGTCCCTTTCCAACTGCCTTTTCATGGCGGTCTGACCGCCATGAAAATGCAGACAGAAAGGGTTCTTTGATGGCCACGACCCCGTGGGCCACTGGAACGTGTCCCGGGGGGCACACGTAGCACGCCAAACACATCCATGCACCGTGTGCCTGGCCTCAATACTATGGCAGTTGGTCGGACCGCTATCGTATCGGGCATGAGACCGTCCGGCAATCAGTTGGCGGTTCCACCCGCCCTATTACAATATGACCGCCATCATGGAGGTTGGAAAGTGCTTTTTTCTAGTGCTGCTTGTGCTGCAGTCCTTTTCTTGGGCCAATCTTTTCTGAGTTCCATCTTTTCTGAGCTGCGCCACAAACAGGGAAATTGAGCTGACGTGAGGGTGAACTGTGTTTGCTGACAACACAGTAGAATCGGGTGCAGTTGTGAATGATGTCTGAAATACCCACAATGCACAGTGGAAAGTGTTTTATGCCGAAAAAAAGCAACTTCCCTTGATTAGACACCCTGTGGTGGTGTGCTGTTGTCCTACAGATGAGGTTTTCAAGTGCTTGCTCCACTGCGGCACTGCTGCTTAGTGGCACTTGGCACTGCAAAGCAGTGAACCAGTTGCAGAAGTTACCAGTCCCACCTCGTGGAACCTCTGCGGCCTATCAAGGGCTCTCTTATGGAGTAGGGCGTGAACGGGTGCTGGTAGACTGCTGTTCACCGCTGTATGGTCAAATATTAGATTCATGGTGCTGCATTATTGTACACTGGCTGTCATAACTGGGTCTCTCAATACACGGCCCACGCCCTCCCCACCTCTGCAGCCCAAATTCACCGCCTCCAATCTTCCATTAGGGTTGATCAAAGCTTCTCTTATTTGGGGCAAAATATGGCTCATAATAAAGTGCATATCAAATGACAAGATCATTGACTCTTTTCCATAGCAGAACATTGGAATGTTGAGTGTCCCACTGAAGCTAACCACCTTTCCGAGGGCCAATAATGGCTGGTACAGACCTCTGCGCCAACATTCCAATGTTTGTCTTTTTGTTTCTCCCTTTTTAATTTAGAACATTCTACCCTCAGTGGGCGGCATGGTCTATAGCATTATGGTCGCACTACACCGGGCTATACTGGAGGTTCCAGCCCCGTTCCCTTCTCATAGACCTCTCCTGCAGCTCCGACCTATTATAATATAAACCCGACTGCCTAGAGTCCACTTTGCTGTAGTGTCATCCCACCCATTCACCACTGCCCTCGCTAGTTTCCAGCACATAGGGCAGTAGTGTCTACTGCACAGCCTCCCAAGCAAGCTTCACCCTTTCGCATCGGGCGATCTACAGCAGTATTTCTGAACGAAAGCCATACAGAGCTGCATTTTTCAAGCTTCATTACAAAAACATAAACGCCTTGTCCCGTCGTTGCATGAACTGGAGCAGATGTAATGCCCGGAGTGCAGCTGGGGCCCTTGTACGTTTGGCCAAAGATGGAGAAAGGGATCTTCGACAGCCCTCGGGTGTGTTTCTTTTTAGTGCACATTTAATGCCCAATGTCCGTAAGACAGAGGCGCAGTTGTGCTGCACTTATGCTTCCCAAGGCGTGTACCATCCTTCCCCGGATATAGTAATGCCTCTGAGACACTATTAAAGGACTCCTTACAAGAAAGCACAATTGTTGCCTCCTCTTCCGATAACGTCCTACAATAATGCCCTAGAGAAGCACCGTTAAAGTAGCGCGTTTTTATACACGGCCACAAGACTACAAATAGGGGGGGAGGGGGACGGTGCACAGCGCAGGCCGCGAAGCAGCATCACCCCCCTGCCGCCCGCCCCCTCGCGCGGCTGATTATCCGCCCGGAGGTCGCGTGCGGCCTCAGACAGCTGTCAGTCAGCAGATGAGCAGGAACGGTCCAGTGCCCTGCACCCCCTCATCTGACAGTGATGAATGGTCTGACCCGATGCTCTGCTAAGCCTGACGCTTCACCCACCCCCCTGCAATCTGTTCCACAGTGGTGTCAACCTTCCCTCTGATAGCCCCATCCCCGCGAGGCCTGCGCACGCTCGAGTGTAAACCTATGCACGTATGTTTCCTTCAACCTCCCCCCCACCAATTGTTTGTACGATTCTTGCCTCCCATAAACATCTCTGACTTATTACATTTTTATAGAAAGAAGGCTATGACGTATTATAGCCAGCAGCCATAATGGCCATTACATGCCCTCTCTCGTCGTTTCTCTGAATTGACTGAAGTTCCAGTTTTCTAGTTATAACATGTCCTTGCTCGGAAAAACATAGCAGCTTAGGTATTCAGCTTCCGGTACAATGGAGAGTGACATTTAAATCTTTCATATGGCTACTCAGGGATCGTCTACACCTCCCTATTATCTACATTCAGAGCGACCCCTTCCAAGGACTTAGGGTAAGAAGGAAAGCTGATCTTCGAAGTGTGGATGACAAATATAGCTGGCGTGTTCCGTCGTCTCTAAGAAGAACCATTATGGATACATCAAGGGCGTCTGGAAGAAAAGAGTTGAAAACATATAAATCTCCCCGTATCCTAGGCTTTGGGCCTGTTCACAGCGGCCGGGTGCGCTCTCTGGGTTAATTTACAAATGTATCTGTCAGAAGCCCTTTCACAGGGCAACGGGGCCCTCGGGTTACTGGGCCCAACCATGGGGCTTGAGGCGTTTTACTCCTGATGTCCCCAGGCTTAGCCCACTATGGATCCGGCGCAAACTGAGCCAAGTACCCGTTCAGCACCGGACTCCCAAGGTTGGCGTGGTCCGAGCAGTCCAAGGCTCCTTTGGGGGGAGGTAGAGACAGGGGGTGAACCCAGGCTCACAACTCCTAATACAAGCAGCAGCATTAAATCATTGTCTAGCCAAATACTCACTATTGTGAAAAAAGAGGGGTATTTTATTTGAACCATGTCAACCAACACAAAGGTAAATGTGACATTCACACACAGCTACACAGTCCCCCTGAGGCCAGGGCTCTAGTGTTTCGTAGGCAGTTCTCTGTCTCCCACTTCTTCTTCTCTCTAGCGAGTGTGGTTATTCCCCATTCACTTTAGGTGAGAACAGGGTAAACCCCACTAGTGGTCCGAGTCTCAAGCGTCCACTCCGACTCTATGATGAAGTCAAAAGTGTTCCAGCGCCAAACTGCTATGTAGCAAGCAAGTTCCCCCGGGGCTGACTGGCCCGAAATCATTCTTACCTGAATCTGCAGGCTCGGAGCGGCTGTAGTTCCTTAGCGTGCCCCTTCTGTGAGTGCTAGAGCGGCAGCAGCTGCTTCAGGTGAGTTCACTGCACGCAGCCAAAGTGGGCTGCACTCAGCGGTCGCAGCACTCCTCGCATGCGGTCGTGCCGCTGCAGCAACCAGAGGTTCTTTGCAACTCCTCCATGCAGGATAAGTCTCTGGTCTGTCCTGTAGGGGGGGGTGGGGCGGGGAGGGCAAAGATCCTGGTACGAATCCTTTGTACTGGTGCAGTATGTAGCCGTTTCCATAGCGACCTCACTTATTTGGTGACGACTCCAACCAGGTCACACATCCTGCTGGTACCAGTGACCCCAGAGCCTCACTGTACAGGGTTCAGGCCCGATCAGCACTGCGAAGAGCTTGTCGGTGGTTCTCCTGGCATACAGGTTCACCGACTCCTCACTAAGCATGCTCTCTGGCCCGATCGGTACAGCGATGCACACGGTTCCAATAACGGCGGTCGTCCTCTGGCATACAAGGGTCACCAACTTCATCCTGCACAAGGATAATGACCCAATCAGTGCAGCAGCTGTCTCCTCACACCTCGCAAAGGGAGTCCACTTGACAGGGCTCCCCACTGGACCTCGCTCCCTCCAATGCTCTACTTTTGCCCAGGGGGCACACTGATCTTGGCACGCAGGCAGTGGTGTCCAGGGCAGGTGGTCTTGGATTCCCTGGGTGCTGTCCCTTTACCCAGCAGGGAGACTAGCAGGCCTTGCCCCAAAGTCCCGGTCACAGGGAGAACTCTTGCTCAGCTTCCCCTCCTCACATAGCCATTCTGACCGCTTGATAGTTGACAATTTTTTGGAGTCTCAAACACCCCTTGTTGTAGTCCATTTCCAGGCACCAAATGTGAAGTAGAGTCTAAGTCTTTGAAGTTTGTGTTGGGGGTCTGCTTACTTTTGAGGTACCCACTCCTCTACCCTCCCATCCTGCTGAAAGCTGTCTGTCACAGCAGGAGCAACTCCAAAGCTGATAACTCCACATCACAGGCTATGGGAGTGACTAAAGTTCACATCTGGATGTCAGCCACATGGATATGTGTATCAAATGGTTAGCCCAGGCCCTCAGCCCTGCTCTTTATGATTATGATTCCCTTATCATCCCATCTCTTTCCAGAGATGTGCCCAGCCCTTTCTTTGTGACCTCTTTCTAAATCAAAGAGCACCCTTTGAAGTATATGGGGGAGCCTGGCTCTCCCCTCTCCAGTGTGTCTCACAAATCTTACAGGAATGCAGCAATACACAAATCTGGGTGGGATTCCTCTACCTCCTCTCTATATTTCACCATGCAGGCCTGGGTCTCCCAAAATGTAACCCAGAGTCTGCCATGTATTGTACCATTCACAGATACACATACACCCAGCACATGCCTTTAACATATGCCCATTGCACAGCACTGCATACTTCATGCACTGCAGCACTCACAAACACACATACATCCAGTACATACATTATCCCTGTATTGCACCCTTCCCAGGCACACATATACCCAGAACAGATACACCAATAATGATTTGCACAGCACTCCACATCAACCCGATGTAGGCCATGGGGTACTTAAACACACAGCAGAACTTGGAATGAGCAAGCCTGTAGGTCGCACTACAGTGACAGGTTAAAGAGGACAGCACACTCCTACTGATAAGTACACAGTATGCTGCCACCCCTGCTGTTTAACTCCTGGTAAAGGCAGTAGCGTTTCACCACTAGGAGGGTAGCAAGTTGGATGCCCCTTCCTGTCCAAAAAAACCGCGATCTGTGAGACTGGCCTATGTCATGGCGTGCATGTATGATCCATGCTTGCCTATGACAACAAAATTAGAATTAGGTTTTGCTTCAACAGTATGAGACACCACTTTACAAATTCACATTATGTGGCCATAGGCCTATCAGGATGGATCCCTCCCCCATTGTACAGTACATGGACAACAGCACTTCAGGAATTTGAGGACTTCTTTCAGATCGCTGATAATAGAGACCTCTGCTTCGTTATCCTCCTAGATCTCTCATCGATCTTTGACACGGTTAACCTCCAACCCTATTGGCGACCCTTCTGACCAGAATTGGCACACCAACACTTACGAACGAACTTACATGCCTTTTATTAATCCGCTTCCCATTGGCTCTTTTGATGTGATACATCGTTATTTCCTAGAGCCCTGAAGAAGTCTCTTCGGAGACGAAACGCGTTGGCTAACTGGTGCAATGGATTTTTATGAATTATGACTTCCACTGACTTCATCTATTTTTCAATAAAGATAACAATTCTTAAACAAAGAACTATCTGTACCAGATACTTTTTTCAATCGTTATGGACAACCTGATCTTATTTGATTCAAGAAAAATATTTTAATTTGATGGGTGCTGATTCCAATTTCTTTTTTATTTATTTATTCAGCGTTTTGTATAGCGCAACTTGACCCCGTAGGGTATCCGAGTGCTTCACAGTTCAGGACATGGTAACTTTTCCGGTACAGAGTCCTGTATAACATTTAATATATTCCAGTCCAGTTCAAAGTTGACACATCTATTTCTTTTGATAACTGCTTTAGTACGTTACGCAGGCTGTAAGACTAGAGGGACCATGACCTCAAGGGAAGCAAGTCTAGTGTCCTTGAGCGAGAGTATTTGGGCGAGCCATGTGTGGCTGCCCTGTAATGTTTACGGTAGGAATTTATTCATTAAGAAGATCTTGGTTATTTTCCTAAATCTTGCGTGGTTGGTTAGCCTTCTGATGTCTGGAGGTAGCGAGTTCCATATTCTCGGTGTGGCACCTGAGAACGCTCTGTTGCAAGTTTTTTGTTTGCGGAAAATTAGTGGTTTCAGAACTAGGTCTCTGGCACTCCTTGATTGTCTGTTTCCCCCAGAGATCACTAATTTCTGCGCTAGGTATCTTGGTGACTTGAAGTGTAGAGCATTGTGTGTTATGCACGCCAGTTTGAGCTGAATTCTGGCTTCATAAGGTAGCCAGTTCAGTGCTTTCAGGTGAGGGGAGATGTGGTCGAATTCTTTTGACCCTGTTATGAGCCTTGTTGCTGCGTTGAGGCAGGCTTATAGCGGTGCTGTTGCAATTTTGGGGAGCCCAGAAAGTGTTGTGCATCTGTATTCAATCCTCGAGATTACTAATGCTTGAACTGTCATTTTGAGGTCCACCATTTCGATGAAAGGTTTCAATTTCTTAATGTAGCTCAGGTGAAATCTTGCACTTTTAGCCAGCGTGCTAATGTTTTACTGCATGTTTAGGCTTTGGTCTAGCGTTATTCCTAGAGATTTGGTTGAATCTACAATGATCGGGATGCAATTGAGTGCTGTGATCAAAGGAATTCAGTTTGTTTTGCGTTTAGTTTAAGCTGATTGCTTGTTAGCCATTGCATTGTTGCCCATAGAGCTTTGTTCATTGTTCTGATCTCCTCTAAGGAGGAGATCTTAATGTAAATCTGAGTGTCATCTGCGTACATGTGGAAAAGGATGTTGACACTGTGGAGTATGTCCGTTAGTGGTTCCACATATAAGTTGAATAGTGATGGGGGCAGGGTTGATCCTTGTGGAACACCTATCTGGATAGTGGATGATGTTGACAAGTTCTTATTCACCAGAAATCTTTGTGATCTGTTTCTCAAGTAGAACTTGAACCATTCAAGAACGTTCCCAGAAAACCCATCCTGTTCTCCAGACGTTCTAGCAACATTTCATGGTTAACTGTGTCGAACGCGGTTGATAAATCAAGCAAGCTTGTTATTGCCCACCCTAGGGTTCTCTATTGACGAGCCCAAATCCCATGTCCAGACAGTGTATTCCCCCCCTTCTTGACATAGTTGCCCTGAAGGCCTTCACAATGTATCCAGGACTGTGTTGGGTTTCTGGACTAGGCACCACATAAGACAGTCAGGAATAGAACCACATGGAGGAGATGGAGAATGGGGCAGTGGAGACTACAGTTATGGATGACAATAGCTTCCAGAGTCGGATCTGAAAAATGCTGCTTCAGCCACCACCAACTCTTTTGCTTGGTGCTATAGTTCACATCTGTGATTCTGTTCCCTCATCTTTGTTGTTTTTCCACTTTGTCAGCTCCCTCATCCTATTCCCTGTACTGACCCTCTGACTTTGTTATTCAGAATAAATAAGGAACTTCATAAAATATTAAAAGAATTCACCAGTCCCACCTCATGTCCTACGGAACAACTCATTTCTCAAGAGTGGGCGGACACCTTGTCCTTCTTTTTTGTGGACAAAATTAACAAACTCCATAGCCTTTTTCCCCACAAGGCTGGTGAAAACCAGCACCATTGGCCCGTCAGTAATCATTCCCTGAATCCTACTTCCCTGAATGAATTCACTGAATTCTCCCAAGAGGAAGTCAGCACTGCCCTCTGTAAGGTTAAATCTGGCTCCCCTGCTGACCCAGTCTCCCCTCATATCCTGTCTATAATTGGGCCAGCCCTTCTCTCAGGCCTCACCAAGCTTTTCAACCTATCCTTACGACACTCAACTGTTCCAACAAGGTGAAAAGCGGCCATGGTCAAGCCCATATTAAAGAAGCCTACCCTGGACCCTAAGGAGCCTAACAACTATCGGCCCATCGCCCTTCTCCCTTTTTTAGGTCTCGCCTGGCGTAAGACTGCGCAGACATGCGCAGTCTCGCTGGCGAGATTTAAAGATTTGAGGAGATTTCTCTAGTGGGCTTTAAGCCCCGCCCCTCTTTTCCATTGGCTGGCGTCACCGTTTATGCTAAACGGTGGCCAGCCATTGGAAAAGAGCGTCTAGTGACGTACACTTTTCTCTTTTAGAGCCGTCACAGTTGGACTGGCTCGGTTGCTTTACGTTTATATTAAAGCCTTTTCTTATCTTTATGGGGCCATATGTTTGAAACACATGGCCCCATAAAGACAAGAGATCGGCCCGCGCTTGCCTTTTGCCTCCCTCCAGTGCTGCAGCTTGGCAGCTGGTTGCTAGGATGACGTCATCGCTTCCGCCCCACATCCTCTCCTCGGCGGTGAGAATCCAACATGGACTGAGGCTGCAGACATGGGGCTCGGACGGAGCCACTGCCAGCCTCCATCCCAGCTCCCCACTCGGCGCCTGTAAGCGGGAGCTCTTACACGGCCGTGCTGCGCGGCCCTCTTCGGGACGGCAGTTCTTTTGCAGTTACACCTTGGTTTTCTTTTACTTTTGGGACAATCTCCCCGGAAAACTATTGAAACAATAAAAAGTTGTGGAAGGTCCGAGAATGGGACCAAGAAGATGTGGAGCGCGGAGCCGCAGGGCGCTGTTGCGGGCCGCCGCTGAGGAGGAAAATGAACGAGGAAGAACAGCTGGAGGAGTGAGTTGAGGACTCGGGCAGGAATGGGTTATGTGTTATGGGTGAGGGTAGGTGGTTGGTGCATGAGATTTAAGCCCTAGGGGCTCACAAGAGCTGCTGCACGCCCCCCTTCTGCCGTGTTTACTTCTGCAGGGCTCGAGCTGGCGCCTACACGTCAGTCGCTACCCAGGACTTAACAGGGTTGCCCCGGTTTCGGCAGGGACACCCTCCTCTGCTGCACCCTCCCCTAGCACAGAGCATTTTTAACAGGGGGCCCTAAAGATTTTAGGTGTCAACAGTGTTCCCTTACACTTTGGAGTTTCTGACCCTTCCTCGCCCCCCTGCATTGTCGAGCGTGCGGCGGCCGAGGCTCGGGACATCCCCCCTCCGCCCGCGTCAAATGGAAGCGCAAGCGTCGGAGTGAGTTGGGGACTCGGGCAGGAATGGGTTGTGTGTTATGGGTGAGGGTAGGTGGTTGGTGCATGAGATTTAAGCCCTAGGGGCTCACAAGAGTGCTGCACGACCCCCTTCCGCCGTGTTTACTTCTGCAGGGCTCACGCTGGCACGTACACGTCAGTCGCTACCCAGGACTTAACGGGGTTGCCCCGGTTTCGGCAGGGACACACCCCTCTGCTGCACCCTCCCCTAGCACGGAGCATTTTTAACAGGGGCCCTAAAGATTTTAGGTGTCAACAGTGTTCCCTTACACTTAGGAGTTTCTGACCCTTCCCCGCCCCCCTGCACTGTCGAGCGTGCAGCGGCCGAGGCTCGGGACATCCCCCCTCCCCCCGCGTCAAATGGAAGCGCAAGCATCGGCCATTTTTTTCCTAGAGTCGCCTTCATTTGCATACAGCGTTTTCCATTCATAACAAGCATTGAAAATGCAATAGGCCTTGTCTTTTATTAAGTTAAAGCCATTTGCTTTGCTAATGGTATTATATAGCAAAGCAAATGGCTTTAACTTAATAAAAGGCGCGGCCTATTGCATTTTCAATGCTTGTTTGGGAAGGTCCTGGAGTCACTAAATAATAAACAACTTACTACCTTCCTGGCGAGTAACAATCTACTGGACCCTTCTCAATCCAGGTTTTGGGCCTCACACAGCACTGAAACTACTCTGCTGGAGGTAGTTGATAACATAAGACTCTCCATTGATGCTAGTCAATCAGCCATCTTGGTTCTACTCGATCTGTCAGCCGCCTTCGACACCATCTCCCACAGCACTCTTGTGAATCGTCTGTGGGAGATGGTTGTCGGGGGCACCGCATTGAACTGGCTCAGGAGTTTACTGACAGATCGAACCTCGAAAGTGCATGTGGGTACTTTCGTCTCCAGTAGCCAATCCATAGACAAGAGTGTCCCCCAGGGCTCTATCTTGAGCCCCACACCCTGTACGTGGCATCCCTAGCCAGTGTGATTAAATCACACAGCTATGGCACAGTATCGTAGGCTGATGATACTCAGCTGCTAATCACGTTGGGACCAGACCCGACCGATTCCAAACTTCGATTCAGGAAATATATATCTGATATACACATCTGGATGCAAAACAATCATTTGCAACTTAATGCCAGCAAGACTGAAATCATCCTCTCCGGCAAAGCACAAACCTTGCGGTCGAGTGACTGGTGGCCTCCCAATCTTGACAGATGTACTTTACCCAAGTCGGTAGTTCGTAACCTACTCGATGACTGATCATGTCAATCATGTAGCCAGCACTTGTTACGGATTAATGCACAGCCTTCGTAAGATCTTCAAATGGGTTCCATTGTCATCCCAAATGCCGCTGGTTCAAGGATTAATTATCAGTCAGCTAGACTATGGAAATGCCATAATGGCCTCCATCAACGAAGAGCTCCTTACCAAATTACAGGTCCTTCAAAACACGGCTGCCAGACTGGTATTAAATCTACCATCCCGATCTCCCTCGATACAAAGTCGGAGAGCTCTCCACTGGCTTCCCATCAGAAAATGCATAACATTTAAGATTAATTGTCTGGTCCACAAAACCATCTGTGGACATGGTCCACATTATCTTGCAAATAAACTGATCAGGTATAACCCCTCCAGAACTCTCAGATCCACCAACAAACATCTTCTTATCCCATTCAAGATCCTGCACCACCAGAAATGGCGGGAGATCTTTTTCACATTTGCCCCCACCCTATGGAACTCACTCCCTCTGCATCTACGTATGGAAACCGACTATAGAAAACTTCGTAAGGCTCTCAAAACCTGGCTGTTCTGAGTTCTCTTCTTTCTGCCTGCTCTCTTTTTTTCTCCTCCACTGTTTCTCGGGATAGGCTAGCACTTTGAGACCTTCGGGTGAAATGTACGCTTAACAAAATCTCATAACATAACATAACATAACATAACTTAGCTATATTTTTTGTACCTGTTCCAGTTAACTCCTTGTGATTTGACTCTGGCAATTAAGGAAATGCTTTTTGACTGTGTCTTAGGATTTCCCCTTTTTGGTGGCTCTGCAACAGTGTGCCTTCCTGTAACTCAAGAGTCCGGTAAAGGTCTTTTACCAGCCATCCTGCTGGCAGCAGGTGTCATTCACTTCTCTTACTCTCTCTCATCCTTCACCTCTTCTCCCTTTTTTAACAGAGGTGCTCCCTACTTTCCTGGAGCATGATACAATGAGCGGGCCCACCTATACCGATGGGATTACCCATGTCATCTTCTGAGCTGTGATACAAGAGTCATGACAGATGGTATGCCACTTTTACAAATTGGGAGTTACAGCAGGACTCATTACATCACAGTTATTACACCTTTACATTACAGGTTCAATTAAGTGTTATTGTTTTAGGTGATATGTGTGTGTTTATATATATGTGTATATATGTATATGTGTGTCTATATATATATATATATACATATATATATATATATATATATATATATATATATAATATATTCACTGCAAAAACATAGGTTTCAGGGACGTTATAGTTAGTTGGACATTTCACTCGTACAAAACCATAGTAATTCTCCCGTTATAGTTAGTTCAGCTAACTATAACTCGCGCCCCCGCAATGCACTGCTGATGACGTCACATATTACATCATTCATAACATGGTCAGTGACATCACTGATGACATCTCAAATGACATCACTGATGACATCATCCAGTCACTGTGTGTTTCTGTAAAGTTTAAATATGTTTTATATATATGCCAAGGTGTATTGAAGAATAAGTGGGTGTATAAGTATCTGGATGAAGGATTTAGTAGGTGCGTGACTGACTGTATAAGTGAGTGATTAAATGTGTCTTACGCATGGGTTAGTGACTAAACTGTCTGAATGTGTGTATCAGTATGTTTGTTGTTGTGTAAGCTGCTGCATGTGTTGGTCAGTAGCTACATGAGTGTCTATATGGGTTATTGATTGGTTGTCTGAGTATTTGTATGGGAGACTGAGTGTGTGTGGGTGGGAGGTGTGTGACTGTGCATAAATGTGTGAGTGGTTGATTCACTGGGTGTATGGGTTCAAAGAGTGCATATGGAAACAGCTCTATGGGCGGGTGAGTCTGTGTATGGGTGTGTTGGTGAGAGATTGGATGCCTCACTGTTACATGTCCAAGTAACTACATATGTAAAAGGCAGTGTATGTGAGAGTTGGAGTATATAAATGACTATACATGAGAGTCAGTGATTGTGAGAGTGGCTGTATGGATGAGTGTGTACTTGTATCAGTGGTTGTATAAGAGAGTAAGTATGTGTTAGTATATGTTTAAATAAGTGAGGTGGTGTGTGTATAACTGTATAGGTGAGGAAATGGGAGTGTGATTGATTCTTTGCATGACTGACTAGGTGTGCGAGTAACTCCATGGATGAGTGGCGGTGTGTGAGTGTCTGTATAGGTGTATGAGTACATATGATAGTGTTGTATTGATGAGTGACTGTATGTATGAGTGATTGTATGGGTGAATGAGTCGATGTGTGAGTAGACTTAGGAATCAGTGAGTGCATATGTAGTAACTGGTATTGATGTGTTGATTGTTTCCAAAATGGTAATCTGTATTTTACAGTGGGTGTATCAAAGGATATATTAGAGTGTGAGGCGGGGCATCCGATTTTCACGTGGATGATGTCATCAGTGATGTAATTTGAGATGTCATCAGTGATGTCACTGACCATGTCATGAATGATGTAATATGTGACGTCATCAGCAGTGCGTTGCGGGGGCACGAGTTATAGTTAGCTGAACTAACTATAACTGGGGAACTTCTATGGTTTTGTACGAGTGAAATGTCCAACTAACTATAACGTCCTTGAAACCTATGGTTTTTTCAGTGAATTTCTAAGGTTTTTTAAATGCTAATTTCTAACTGTAACGTGCCTGAAACCTATGGTTTTTTCAGTGAATTTCAATGGTTTTTTAAATGCTAATTTCTAACTATGCCTACAAAGGTAGGACATGTGAAGAAAGAGGAAGAAAAGCGTAGAAAGAAGCAAGACAAGTACAGAAAGAGGCAACAGAAGTCCAGAAAGACAAAGAAAGTGCAGGAAGAATCAAGAGATGTGCAGAAAGAACCAACAGAGGAGCAGAAAGTCCTCCTGTGCCCCCAACTTTTTAGTGACAGGTACTGGTGGTAACTGACTGACTAACCAGGACCGGAGCCAGTGCTATGCTAAAAGACACTTAGAATACAGTGAAAACACCTACATACACTAGGGAACACTATGTGTTTGGGGTACCCTTGTGATTAGCATGACCTCCTCTGTATTTGCCATGAGTTAGTGCCTGGGTCATTGCATGAGTACATGGGTACCGAGTGGATGATTAGAGTACTGCAAGGAGAGTGCATGGTGAATTTATAAGTGCTTGGGTTTTGGCGAAGTGATTGGATAAGTACATGGTGCTGGCTGGGTGATTGGAGGAGTGCATGGGTAGTGACAGGGATTTCTGGAGTGCATGGGTACAACATGAGTAATTGGAGGAGTGAATTAGTACTGTGTAGGTGGTTAGAGATCTGCACGGGTAGTGCACAGGGGATTGTAGCAGTGCATGTGTTAGTGCCTGGGTCATTGCATAAGTACATGTGTACTGATTGGATGATTAGAGTACTGCAAGGACAGTGCATGGTGAATTTATAAGTGCCTGGGTTTTGGCGGAGGGATTGGATAAGTACATGGTGCACGCTGGGTGATTGGAGGAGTGCATGGGTAGTGACAGGGCGATGGCTGGACTGCATGGGTACTGCTCAGGGTATTGTAGCAGTGCATGAGTTAGTGCATGGGTCGTGACTGGATGAATAGAGTGCTGCAAGGAGAGTGCATGGGGAATTTGTAAGTGCTTGGGTTTTGGCGGAGTGATTGCATAAGTACACACATGTCACATCAGGCCCGCCCCCTCCCTTCACCACTGTTCAAACGCACCCCCTGGCGGGTTTTAGAGTTGGGGATTAATTCCCCTTGAATCCTGAGGATCCCTGGGGGCCAACTAGCCCACCATGTACCTCCAGTAAGCGCCACAGATCTGCGTTGCAGAGAGGTGGTCTGAGGCCACGCTCCTTTTTACACTTCTCTGTGGCGCTTACTGGACGTACCTGGTGGGCTAGTTGACGCCCAAGGACCCTCAGGATTCAAGGGGACTTAATCCCCCAACTTAAAATGCGCCACAGGGCACGTTTGCACACTTGTCACACATCAGGCCACGCCCTGATGCAGCGGAGTCCCCTCCCTGCACCACTGTGCAAACCCGCCCCCTGGAGCGTTGTAAATTGGGGGATTAAATCCCCTTGAGTCCTGAGGGTCTCTGGGGGCCAACTAGCCCACCAGCTACCTCCAGTAAGCGCCACTGAGCTGCGTTGCAGAGAGGTGTAAAAAGGGGCGTGGCCTCTGAACACCTCTCTGCAACGCAGCTCCCTGGCGCATACTGGAGGTACCTGGTGGGCTAGTTGGCCCCCAGGGACCCTCAGTCTTCAAGGGGAATTAATTCCCCAACTTTCAACGCACCAGGGGGCGCGTTTGCTGAGTGCTGCAGGGAGGGGGCGGGGCCTAGCTGCTCAGCCGGCTTTAAAAAAAAAAACATTAAGAAGGGGGGCAGTGTAGCCCCCCCTTCTCTTTCTTTTTTTGGGCCCTGGGGACCCCATCCCCAGGGCCTGACTCCTTTTTTTTTTTTTTTAAATGTAAACGGGAAGAGGGCCGCGTGGGCCCCCCTCCCGTGGCCAATTCCAGCCCCAGGGACCCCATACCCCGGGGCATAGCCACATATATTTTTTTTAAAGGAGGGGGGCTGCGTAAAAAGTAATTAATTAAAATATATAAATTAATATGAGTTTCTGTTATACTTTTTAAAGTTCATTTAGGTGTAATGATGGGTTGTTAGGCTTCAGGGATAGGTAATGTTATGGGGGTAGTTAAGGTTTTATAGGGTTTAGAAATGGGTTGTGTACAAGGACAGTAAGGAGTTTTTAGAGTTCAGGGATGAGTAGTGGTAAGGAGCAGTAATGTGTATTTAGGGTACAGGGATGGGTTGTGTGTAGGACTAGTAGGCAGTTGTAGGGTTCAAGGATTAGTTATGTTAATGGGTAATAAGAGGTTTTTAGGTTTGAAGGGTGGCCAGTATATAGGGGTAATAGGGGTTTTAAGGATCAGGGATGGCTAGTGTATGTGGATAGTTTGTGGTTTTTAGCATTCAGAGATGGGCAGGCATAGTGTATAGAGGTAGAATGGTGTTTTCTATTTAAAAAAATATATATATTTATTTTCATATATTTAATAGTAATGTATTTGAAATGAAATGTAACTTCTTTACAGTGTTATTCGAATAATTAATTTAAAAAATAATTATTGAACATATATTTTATATATAGGTCACTAGAAATAATACCAACTTACCAGTGAAGTTAGGTACTACTGATGTAAGGTACCCAGATGTAATGGTACTGCCAAAGTAATAACCCCTGATATAATCACAGGCTATGTAAAACTGAAATTAGTCCAGGACATCCAGCAATGTTTCAGGTGAGAGTTGCTGTTCCGGCCATGAGGGAGTTCTTCTTTGGGACTTGGAATTTTGTGCGTGCTACTGGTGCCTTATACCTGTTGACACATGGAGGCCTGCCATTGGAACTTGTGGCTGCAGTGGGCTCAGCAATGGAGATGCCTATCGGGCAAGATCTGTGTGCCTGATCAGGTGGCCAGAGCCTTCTGTGTGGATGGCAACAGTAGTGACAGATGTGTCACCTCTGGCCTGGGAGGTCATTTGAACTCAATGGAGTGTGTGTGGACCAGCTCTAGGGCGGATGGATGGAAGCATGTTTAAAAGCACCTGTTGAAGAATTCCTTGTGAATTCTGTAGTTTTCAGGCAACAATAAAAATGACAAGATAACTCTGGTGATTAATATTCCTGCTTGAGAGAGATTGGAGTTTTGTGTAGTGGTAGTTTCCACTCATGTTAAAGTAGTGCAGATGGTTCATATGCCTGCTGCAAAGAACATGTACTCACGAACTGTATTTTATGCGGCTAGCTCAGTAGGTTTCTGCTTTTGTCACAGAGATCCTTATGTTGCTTGCAGTTCATAAGTTACAACCCTTATATAGCACCGTGAGCAATGAACTGTCATCAAGGAGCTGCATGCAAACTGCATGGTATAGGTTACCACCCTGCCAAATATTTCAATACTTATGCTTTTTCCCCAGCATTTCATTATCCTAATGTTGCTGAAAAGGGTTAATTTGTGTAGAAATACATCTTATTAGTAAAGCCAATTACAACCACTGTAGTGAGTTTTAAGTCCCGAGTTAATGCTTCTGCAGACCAAACACTCTTAAATTATACGGTCTACGAGTGTTGGTGACAAGTGACTCCTACATGTTGTAATCCTCATTTTCTTATGTAACATTTCCTGTGGACTGATTTACTCACTTATGGTTCATAGGCTCTGTATAATGTGTGTGTGTTTGATGTAAAGTGCTCCTCCACCCTACACTGGTATGAGTAGCGCTATAAAACAAATGAAATGCATGTGAGAGAGGGGCTGTGGAGAGATGGGGCTCTGATGGAGCGTGGTAGTGAGGGAATTCGTGGAGCAGGAGGCTGGGCGGAGGGCAACAAAGATTGTCCCACTGGGCGCCACCAGCGCTGAAGCCGGGCGTGTGTGTGTGTGTGTGTGTAGATTTATTATCCCCAAAGGAACCATTCGGTCAATAACATGGGACTCGAGACCCAAGAAGTCATCTTCAGACAAAAGAAAAAAAATTGTAGTTTTGCGATGCCGACTGTTGGATGACCCGATTAACTCAACACCTAAGTACCTTGAAGCGATATATTTTTTCAAGGTATGCAGATGTGGAGTTAAGGATAGTACATCAACACTAACCTAGGATGTATGATTATGTTCAGGATATAGTAGTAGTTGATATTCTGGCGTAAATATTTTTGTAGAGGGTGTAAAGCTGAATATTCTGGTAGCACACCGCTTTGCTTCATTGTGGGTGCAAGAACGTTGGCTGTGTTTCTCTGATTGACCAAGCTATTGTCTCCCACTTCTCACCCACATAACCGTTATAGCGCATTGTGTTGTTTTCAAGGCTAGCCGGGGACGTTGCCTATTTGCCAACTAAAATATACCTGGGCATTTTCTGCTTTCGTTCCTTCTGTGTGGATTGGTCTTCATTTTGATTATTGATTACCTGTTTTTTAAAAAACATTTTTTGAGTATTTGAACAGTTTGTATGTACATTTTACTAATTCCTTTTTCCTGATCCATACTTTTCCTGATCTCTAATTGTCTGAATTCCTATTTGAACTCTACTTTTTGTTAAGCCGTCTGCTTCCCATTGTGCAGGCTTCATGCTGTTCACATTCTGGTAAAAAAAATAAAAAAATGCCCTTCAAATCTATCAACGCATACTATATTAGTGAGTGGATTCAGTGTGTGTGATATACATGATTACATGGATCAGTCAGCCCCTTTTGTATCCTTGCTGTGTACTGGAATGTAGCGGGTACTAATGATGGATGCTTTAATACCTCATATGCAGCTGGATGTTTCCAGATTAATCCCATTGAAACTTTGCATGTCTCTCAATTTCATTTTTTATGTTACTTTGTTTTGATTCATTTTCTTTTTTCAGACTGGCTCAGATGTCAATCATGCACAGGAAAACGTTTGGAAAGTTATAACCCAGACCCCAAAAGGCGTTGCGATGACATATTAATGGCAGATTGTGCGCTCTTGAAGGGCTAATTAATAATAACAACAGCATGCATCAGAGGAACGTTATTATAATGATATCAATGAACATATGGCTCTTGGTAATTTGTTCCAAAATGTGCACATAGTTTCCTTACTGGTATTACTGGTATTAGGGGCCCTGCAGCATCTCACCCCAAGAAACCTCCATTCCAAACTACTCGCCCAAACGTGGGTCTCCCCAAAATCCAGCTGGCCATGCCACCCGTCTCTCCCAACCTCATTTCCTATCTGACAGACCCTGTAATCACTGCTGGCTTCTACAAACCCACTTTTCAAGATCGCTTTCATTTTCGGGGAAATGTCTCCTTGCCCATCATCCAGTGTCCCTGTTTCTCATTTTTACTTCCCTGCGCCTAATTCTTTGCATCTTCCTTCTCCGCCACCGCTCATCCCAGGAGAATATCAACCCATCCTTCGTCCAGCAAACTCATCATGTGCCCCTTGAGCCCTCCATAGATGCTTCTTGGACAGGAAAGGCTCCTATCCCTTCACCTGGGCCTGCCTAGTCCAACTCTTAGACCTTTCCCTCCACGTGGTTTCCTAAGCACCCAGCTATACAATCGCCACCATCTTCTGTCCTCAAGAATCCCTCTGCCGGCCTCTACAATCCTTCCAATGGCCGCTTTTCTCCCTCCTCCCTCACTGCTCCAAAACTCTTTAGAGATTACTCTTAAGTGATATCTCTAATGAGCTGTAGTAAAACAACCTAAAAATTCCTTGTAATCATTCAAACAACTGAAATCCATTGAGACTGCACCCACTCATGAATCCATCATTGGCAAATCAACATACCATAACCACATGTAAACAACTTCTCTTCAGCTTTGGACACAGTTGCAATAATATAGAATACCATACCCCTTGTAGACCTGACCAAGCTAGGCTTTGCTATCACTGCCCTCTCCTGGCTTACTCTGGACTTTCACCAGCTGCTCCTCATTGTTGTGGCTTGGCCAGCCCTCCATCCCCACCACACTTCTAGTAGGCAACTCCAAGGCTCAGCTCGAGGACCACTACTCTTCACTTTAAACGTGATACTATTCAGAAGCATCATAGTCCTCACTGAGATCTCTTTCCACCTGTTCACACTCAAGCGTTTAGCCTTTCCCACTCGCACTCCCTCTGTTGTGAATCGCACCACTATTGTGAATTGCACCAACAAGGGGTGTTTTGATGTCTTGCGTTAAACGTGCCCGAGATGGATATCAGCTACATCTCCAATATCACGCCATCTAAATCTCTCCCTACATCTGCAATTCACTCTTGAGACCATCGCCTTCCACTTAACCCACCACGGTGCCAACTCCTTCAAACCTCCAGTCGTCATCAATTGACTTTGATGTCACTGCAGTTCTTGACATCCTTCAGTATCCGTTGAGTGCTACATGATGCATCTTCATTTAGTAACACTTGCTAGTCCTGCTGAAACAAAATTGAAATATTAGATATAAGATGTAATTGTATATATTTCTACCTTTAATTTACCTATTGGAACAGAAATATTGAAATTTCCTTATTTATCCTTTCAGAAAAGCATCATGTCAATGGAAACAGGACAGTTGAACCTTTCCCAGACGGATCACAGATGGCAATTTTTGGTAAGAAATTAGTATTAAACTCAAGTCCTAATAATATAAAATTACTGTTTGCCAATGATTGTTGTTCCAGCAAGAGCTACAGATTTCTTTCTATAGCATAAGTTCTCAATATGTCCGCTCTAATCATTATAGAGCACATTTGTTGACCAATCTGGGATGCAATATATTTGACAATTGATACTTATGACACAATGATGCATCTTATCCTGGTACATCTGCCCTTTAATGACAAGGGAATTAATAATTATTCTGAGCTAGGTGCACACATGACATTACATAGATTGTTTTCTTTTCAGCCATACTATTGCAAATATATAGTAATGCTGCGAACAGCGTTATGTTATGTCACGTAATGTTGCTTCTTTTTTACATTCTGTTTTACATTTAACTGGAAGTGTAGATACAGTTTCGAATAGCAACATTTTTTGTTTTTCATTAAAATATTAAGAGGTTTATTTGTGGTGCCAACATACCATTCAGAGGGCCTCGGGGTGACAGAAGGACTTAGGAGACAAAACATTTCAGACACAAATAATGTATTGAACCATTGATTATGGGGACAACATTTACATGTCCTCCAGAATTGGTGGTTTCCAGCCTGGTGCTTAAGAGGAGTCATTGTTTCCAAGAAAATGAGAGGAAAGTAGTTCTAGACATTTGCTCCACTCACAAAAAGAGTGTTGACCCTCTTTTGTTTCTTTTGTGAATGGATTGACGATTAGTGAAGTGAGCGTATTGACAAGGAGGTGGTTCTGGCGGAATGCGCTGTTAAAGAACACCTCCGTGCATCGAAGGCCTTGTAGCACATGGCCAGGGGTGGGCAGCTTGTGAAAGGGATGGAAGCCAGTGACGTTCTGTTGCATTGTGAATAGAGGCGGGCCAGCAAGCTGCCATGTGTAGAGTTCCTGAAGACAGATTGTCTGGCCCAAGAGGAGGTGAAATTGGAGGTTGTTGTAGTATTTCAGACGGCTAGAGAAGCGGCCTAAGGCCGTTGGCCATGGCTACCATTCTGTGCAGGCTAGATGTAATTCTGCAGAACAAAGATGAAATACGGTGGGATGGCGGGTGGGGGGTTGTCAGGTGATGTGTGAAACTTGGCTATGGAGAGTTGTCTTTAATAGTAGGGCTACAAAATGGACGCCATATGAATTTGTTCCAGGAGTGACCATAAAATAAAACCAATGATCTCTATCTTAGGTGAGGACATTTTCAGACAGATTTTCTTAACATGGTCACTGGTGCCAGAAGGCAAGGGCCCAGCAAGGCAGAAGAGAGGGAGCATTACTGTCCAGTGTGGGCATAATTTGAGTTATGCTGAACAATCGCATAGATTCTGGAAGAGGGTGGAGACATAGATCAAACGGGAAAAAGTACCGCCCTGAAGGACAAAGGATGGGACCTTTACTGTGGCAGAGGAGATGGGGTAGGGAAGCTTTGAGTACATTTCAGCAAGAAGGAGAAGCATCAATGAAGGGTAGGGTTAGAGGAAAGCCTACCAGAGGACAATAACTCTGCTATACGAGAAACCACAGTGACAGGGGACACGAAGAGGCCCATGCCACGCGAACACTGCCCGACTAGACAATTATCCAGAAGCGAGTGCAACTCCAGGGGGGTAATAGGGGAGGGAAGGCAATAGTTTTTATTATTGTTGAGACGAACCAGTTTATATAAATGCAGTACTACATGTATACATGCATACTGAATATGCAAAATATAACATATGAATAATCGAAAAATCAATAAAATCTGGTTTAAAAAAAAACCCAGTGCCAATAGGGAATTTATAGCTAGGAAGTCTGAAAGGAAAAGGTGTGTTGGAGATGGGCCCCCCTTTACCCTTGGGTCACTTGACGTACTTATGGTAAATTCAAGTTTGACTAGTATGATTGTGTTGTGCTTATTAAAGTGTGTGTTGTGTAATGGATGCACACGTGAAAATTGCTGTACTGTTACAGACTTATGCACCCTAAGATGAAAAGTTGTTCATTTAGGTTAGTTATATTTTTATTATACTACAATTGACAAATGATTTTACCTTGAGTGTCTATGATCATTTATTGCTAACAAAATGTGTATGTGCTATCATACTTGTGAAGCATGCTGTGCGGTTTTGTTTTTGTTTGTCTTACATTTGTATGGGAAAGTTTACTGCGGGTGAGGTAATGTGCCTTATACAAATGTGTAAATATTATCTTCGGTTTCTTTCAAGGGCTTCACTAATGCATTTGGAGCAATTGTTGTTGACTAGGGGCCACATGCACAAACCTTTTTGCCAGTCGCAAACGCAAAAATGCCTTTTGACATGTAGAAAGCCCTATTTGCATTTTGGTAACCTATTACCAAACCACAAATTGGGTTTGCGATTTGGTATTAGGAAGGGGCGTGTTTAGGGCATCCCTTCCAAATACCGAACCACAATGATGTGTGTGAATGTTTTGCGACCAAAATGCGGTCGCAAAAAATTTGCAATATACCGCCAATTTCAAATTGGTGGTAACGCATTCGCAAATGGGAATAGATCCCTTGGGGGCCCCTTTCCATTTGTGAATGTTTGTAAAAGCATTTTTTAAAAGCTGGCAGTGGTCCCACGGACCACTGCCTACTCTTAAAAAATGAAAAGACAACTTTACATTATTATGTTTTTTAAAACGTGTCCCGTTTTCCTTAACAGAAAACAGTCTACATCTCAACAAAAAAAAATCCTTTATGGAAAAGCAATCACAGACATGGTGGTCTTCTGACTTCACTGCAGACCCCTGCGATTTCAGCGATACCCAAATGAGTTGCAAACCAAGACCTACCTCATTAATATTCATGAGGTAGGTCTATTTGCGACCCACTGGGAATCGCAAATGAAACTCATTTGAGATAGTGATTTTCTAATTGCGATTCATAGGAAATCGCAATTAGGAACTCGCTGTGTCAACGTTCCATACATGTGGCCCTGGATGCTTAATCATTGCATTATAAGGAATCCTAAAAAAGCTTAATTTTTACTGTGTATTACTACGCCTTGTTTACTGATGCAGCATGTACATAGGTTTCCAGACAGAAATTCACCCCAACCCTTTGAAAATTGCACTGGTCACCCATCAAACAGAGGGTGACTGTCAAGGTGATCTTCATTACTGACAGAGAGTGTTGATCTTGAGGCCCAAAGAACCTTTCTCCAATGTCTAGCTGTATCATCGCCAGAGATCGACATTCGACAACAGGATCACTTCAGCACCCTCGAAAAGGAAGAGTCTCGGTCATGGGGGTGTTGGCTCCGTTGGTGCTGCGTCGCCGGCTTGCTGCCACTGACGTCATTCGGAGGGGGACATGCCCATGCCCCCCCTCGGGCACCCCTACCCACGCTGGCCTGACGACTGGGCGCACAGCTGCTATGGCCTTGAACAATAGACACTAGACGCCTGCCGGCCAGCAGCGGCACGCACACACCACCTGGGAAGCATGCAGGGCGCTTCCAAGATTGCACCGTTTTGGTTACCGTTAAGAGATAAACCACACGAACCCCCTGAGACTGTATAGTTCATAAGCTCACTCGAGTGTTTGGACGGCGACCCGTTGTGAAGCCGACCTTTTGGTATTCTAAACTTTGTTGTTGCCATGTTCAGGCTTTCTATGTTCCCTTTCTTCCCTCTTCCCCTACCCTGCTGGAGATCACGACACTGCACACACATCATCCATTATAGCTGTACGGTGGGAGCGGACTGCTGGACCTGGGGGACCCTTGAGGTGGGGGATGCGCCCTTGGGGAATGGGGGAGATGCGCACGCACATGACCGCTATGGCTAGCATACAAATATGCACCTGGAATGTCAGGGGGATTCACACACCGGCTAGGCGTTACCATATCTATTCGTACCTAAAGCGGCATAAAGTCAACATAGTGCTGCTCCAAGAAACCCATCTGAGCGGGACCGAGGTGCGGGCGCTCCATCGTAGATGGCGAGGGCAACTGTATGCTACGGAATACTCCTCATTCGCTCGCGGAACACTGATATGGGTTCGCCCAGGGACCCCGTGGGAGGCCACTGACACTGTGGTGGATAGTGAGGGCAGGTATAGGGCTGCGCAGGGCAGGCTAGATGGCCACTCTATTACACTGATGTCCCTCTACTCCCCAAATGTTGATCAGGGCGGCTTCCTGGCGCGGCTATCAGCGATCATGGCGACTTGGCATGCAGCTTCATGGATCATAGGGGGTGACTATAACTGCACCTTGGACATCGCACTGGATCGTTCCCCCCCGCCCCCAGCTAATGCCCCTACCAGGGGAGCCACGAAAGCGCTGTTGGAATGGGCCACGCAATGGGATCTGCAAGATGTTTGGCGGCAGCGCAATCCAGGGACGCGGACATACTCCTATTACTCTGGCGCCCACGATTTGCATGTCCGCCTAGACCGCTTCATGGCATCTACAGACCTCCTGCCTCATGTGACAGACACGCAATACATGGGCCGTACGCACTCGGACCACAACCCACACTTCATGTCCATAGCCTGGGCCCGCCCACGCCCCCCTGTACCTACATGGCGCCTACAGCCGGCGCTGTTACTAGATGCGACTTTCCGTGCTGCCCTGCTCGAGCGCGCCGCGCAATATTTTGAGGACAACGCCGGTACGGCAACTGATTCAAGGGTGGAGTGGGACGCCTTCAAGGTAGTGATACGAGGCCACTGTCTGCATGCCCAGGGGCAGATAAGACACCAGCTGGAGAGAGACCTAACCAGGCTGGAATCGGGCTTGCTTGCACGGGAGGGGGAGGCTGTGGATGGGGACGGGGGCCCACTACATGAAGCCCACACGGAGCACACGCGCCTTTTGGAGCGACTTCGCAATGTCAACTACGCTGCACACTCGGCGAGAACTCATCATCTCGGTGACAGACCGGGCAAACTTTTAGCGTGGCTGATCTCGCGGGACGCCCGCTCCGCCCCGGTGACGGCTATACAGGGAGAGGGGGGGGAACTAATGTACACACAAACTGGCATCCATGACGCTTTCACTACCCACTATAGCACATTGTATCGCTCTCGTCTCACAGTCCCTTACTCTGACATAACCGACTATCTCTCCCCCCTGCCAATACCACAGCTGACTATTGCGCAGCAAGACGAACTTGGCGCCCCACTGGAGGCGGACGAGCTCAGAGAGGCCATCTTTCAGCTCTCCAATGGGAAAACCCCAGGCCCGGACGGGCTGCCGGCTGAATTTTACAAGGCTGGCTCGGACATCCTCGTCCCGGAGCTACTGCGAATGTACGCAGCGGCGGCGGAGGGAGCTGCTTTGCCCCCAACGCTGAATGAGGCCACATTGGTCTCTATCCTTAAGCCAGGCAAGGACGGCACGCGAGTAGGCTCTTACCACCCATTGGCTCTGCTAAACACAGACTATAAAATCCTAGCTTCTGTGTTGGCTAGGCGGCTGGCCCCTCATGTACCTGCTCTGGTGCACCGGGACCAAAATGGATTCGTCCCCACACGCCACACTTCCTACAACATCCGCCGCCTCTTTCGGATACAGGAATACGCCACGCAACAGTGGCCAAGGGCGGGATGTCTGATACTGGACTTGGAGAAAGCCTTCGACTCCGTTGAGTGGCCGTACCTGAGGGCGGTTGCAGAGAAATACCGGCTGGGGGGGGGATACAACGCCATGATTGACCTACTTTATAGCAGACCGACTGTCCGAGTCCGCACGGGCCGCATCCTCTCTGATGCTATCCGGGTCCGCAGAGGCACCCGCCAGGGCTGCCCGCTGTCGCCGCTGCTGTTCTCGCTGGCAATGGAACCCCTGGCTGCGACTCTTAGGGCGCACGGACTGGAATGGGGAATCCCATTGGCAGATGGCCTGCACGCGGTATCTCTATACGCAGACGACCTGCTGCTGTACGTCAGGGACATAACTGCCATCCCTGCCTCCCTCGCTGACGTATTCCGCACCTTCGAGGTGATGTCAGGCCTGAGGGTTAACTGGGCCAAGTCGGGAGCCTATCCCTTTGGCCCAACGACGCCTGAATGCGACGTCCGACTGGGAGGGGACAGGTTGCAGTGGCATCCCACCACCTTCCGCTACCTGGGGATTAGAATCTATAGAACCCCGGCAGACGTTTTGGACGGGAATCTCCTCAGAGCTGTCGCATCTGTTCGTGCACAGGTTGGCTACTGGAACACCCTACCCCTCAATGTGCCTAGTCGGGTGGCACTGCCCAAGATGATAGTGCTGCCTCGCCTCTTGTACTATTTTGCAAACCTGCCCTTGTATGTACCCGCCAAGCTGTTCCGCGACCTGGAGGCACTGCTGCGCGGCCTCATCTGGAACAAAGGGAGACCGCGTGTAGCGTTGGCCAAATTATACATGCCCACGGACTCCGGGGGCTTGGCGGTCCCCAATATGGAGCTGTACTACCTCGCGGCGCAGATGCAATGGGTGGCGGGGTGGCTGTGCGGCAAGCAGCTAGAAGACACTGCCTCGCATGCGGCTGCCTGGACGCGGACACAAATCAACACACTGTTCCACCCGATGACCCGTGCGCCCTGCCCCTCCCAGGTCTACCTGGCAGTGGCGCGCAGATGTTTCCTGCGGTGCCTTCGCCTCACACGCGCGACCAAACCGTACGCCCCGGGGTTACCGCTATTGGGCATGCCCGGCCCGACGGGACCGCTCACGGAGGCCCACTTGGCAGGATGGGAGCAGGCAGGAGTAGACACGCTGAGCGATCTGTATGAAGATGGCGACTTGCTTACGTTCGCCGCCCTGGCTGAAGACACGGCGCTCCCGGCGGGGCAGTTCCTCCTGCATGCCTCCCTCATGCAAACACTCACGGCTTCCTGGGGTGACATGGCGGTGGAGCCGCCGACACATACCTTCATCCAATATCTGCATGTTATGGGCAATGGCGCGCATGTCATACATTGGCTAGCGCAGGCACTATTGGCACATTCGCAACCATCCACTTTGGTGCTGAGGGAGCGCTGGGCGGCGGACAGGGGCAGAGACTGGACTGACAAAGAATGGGCGATGATACTGGCCAGCCCGACCAACGTTCCACGCAACTCCCGCTTTAAACTTATACAATATTACATTCTGCAGCGCGCGTATCTCACACCTGAAAAGATAAACAGATATTTCGTGCGGACGGACACTATATGCCAGCGGTGCTCGCTGCCGGGAGCGGACCTCTTACATATGCTATGGCACTGCACTGGTGTACAGGCATACTGGAACGACGTGCTGTCACTAATTGAGCGCGGTGCAGATGGACGATTACCACGCACGTGGGAGGCATGCATATTAGGCTTATACAAGCGCACGAAAGCAAATAAAGTGCAGGCGCGCTTTTGGGACATGGGGCTTGTAACGGCCAAACGCCTGCTCACCAAACATTGGAAAGCAGCGGTCCCCCCGCACATCAGACATTGGAGGGCCTCGTTCGTAAACTGGGCGCAGGCGGAGAGTGCAGTGCTTCTACGTGAGGAAACTGCAGGGCTCCGGAAGTTCCCCATCGCCCAGATTTGGGATGACCTTCTTGCAGCCTTTCAGATGGCCTGCCGGCACCGAGGGATAACCTGAGCCTTTGGAGAACATCGCTGCCCTGCTGGCCGGATGGCGACATCCCTGAGACCATGACAGAGATAGCTCCCGGCCCCCTCTGCTTGCTTGCCCCCCTAGCGCCTCTCGCTTTTTACTCTGCAGGGGGCTGCTGCCAGACATCGCCTGCGATGCGTCTATGGCGCGCGTGCGGGGCTTGCTGCCGCCACAGTTTGAGACGGCGCGCGCGACACTGGGATGCGGGCGCACACGGGAAGATATGACCACTCCGCCCTACTCAGGAACCCCCTCCTAGACACGGAGGAACACCTCCCTCGTACGAGAGGGTAATCTAGGACTACGGACACAGACGCAGCGGGCTCTTGGCCCCCTTTTGACGACCTCCTGCCCCCCCTCCCCCCTTCCTCTCCCCCCCTTCCCCCCCCCCCCCGGCCTGCTGCTCGGCGCGCCTCCCATATGGCCCAGCTGTGCCCCGCTTGACAGCCGCTGTCTCCTCCTACTCTAATGCAGAACGATCTCCACCTCCCCCCTCCCCCCTTACCCTGGACCTCACCCGAGTTTTTGACCCTAGTTCTGATCCCTCCATTCGCACTACACACATGGGGAACAGTTAGGCTGTTGGTTGCGCTCCCTGACCGAACCCATATCCAACCACAGAAACAGTTGCTGGAAGTGTCATCCGACGCCCCCGAGGCGCTGCCCTGCCTAGCGCGCTCTGTGTAGCACTGATGAGGCAGCAATGGCGTGCGCTACGCGCAGGCGGCGGCTATGCCCGGCAAACGCGGAATGATCCACTCGAAACGCACAGCGTTGCATATCAGGCTTATGCAGGCGCTCGGCGGCTTGGGGAGCGCACCACTGAGGGGACGATGGAGAGCCACGCACCACGCGCATAGAGCTGAGCTGCGAAGCTACACACTGGACTCGTCGGATATACATGCTGCCATGTATGTCTTTGTGAGCTATACTGCAACCTCCTCGTCGCGCTCCAGCTTACGCCAAGAGTAGGACACCAGGGCTCCGTTGCCCGGAGACCTTGGCATTTGGTGGTGAACCTGGTGCCTTGCGCGATTCCCCCTACGGGCCTAGGGGTTACTCGACGGCGCCGCAATGTGGGCTGGAACACAGCGCCCTCCTCTCTTGCAGGCAATGCGCTTCCGATGCGACACGACGAAACACAGAAAAGCACCATAGACCCACTTTCACACAATGTACATACCTGATTCCTATACACATGTTCAACTGTTTACCGCCGCCGGACCTCCGGGTTGCCGGCTGAATGGCTGTGTCTCAACATCTAGACATGTATGTCTTTGTATTGCTGATTTGACGCTTTGGTAAATGGAAGTACATTGTAAGTTGATGCAACTACGGTTAATAAAGGTTTTCAAAAAAAAAAAATGGGGGTGTTGGCTCCGTTAGAGCGCCTACTCAAAGGTAATCCATCCTTTGGTGCACAGCATTACCGCATAAATGGATGGAGGTATGGAGGGACGGAGACATGCCTACCCATAGCTCTTCGTTCTTTGGCATGCTGAGCGGAGATCTCTGGGTACTGTAATCAGGCATTCAAGAAGACCCTGAAGAGGAAACCCTCCCGGAGAGTCTCATGCCTGGTCCTGCTGGTCATCACCCCCACTACTGCTTCAAGTTCTGAAACCTTGTCCTCGCCACCCATAGAAATGTCTGACGCATGAGAGACTCATCACGGTGATGGGTAGGTGTGTTATTATTTAGTCTAGTGGGAATGAGTATCCTCAGAAATGTGCGTCGCTCATGACACACGTATATGGACACTTCCGAAAGCGCTTTTCTTGAATGCGCAAGCAGTAAGTCACGGGGGAAGCTGATTCATATCTTCAGCAAGACAGGGAAGTCTCCCTTTTCTTTTCCTGTTAGGTCATGTTTCGAAGAGAACTGGACTTCACATAAGTTCTTAAAGGACTGAGGCCAGTTGTAAATTTGTAAATTTGGAAGTAGCCTTCAACCAATGGCTTGCTGACAATCTAGAGTCGTACACCCACTTTCCCAGTAGTATGATGAGTTTCCCGCTCACGAAGGGTTGACTTGTGGCAAAGCAAATTGTACAGTGTCTTTTCTGTCAAATTCCAATATGGCAAAACAGCCTCTTGCCAAGTTTGTCCATGACAAATGTGCCAACCAATGTCCACAGTCTGTGGACGATGGAAAGGTGGATATAAGAAGCTAACAATGTTCATTTACACATCTCTGTGAAAGGCAACCAGGTGGCCTCTCCCTAAAGTGCTGCTTTTGGCTAGGAAGGTTTAGAAAGTGGCCAGGGCACTGATAGATTAATGAGATGCTCTGTCCAAACAAAGGTATAATGACCCTTACTCAAATGCAGACTTCTTAGAATTGGCCTCATCACCTAACGCAATTTCAGGCTGTCCTGCGACCAGATAGAAACAGTGTTAAACAGAGCCCATCTGGCTGACAGCTGTTTATCAGGCCTTACATCACAGGAGAAGGCAGCAAACCAGAGCTCCAAAATGTGTAAGACTTGAGTGGCAGGTGCAATTCCCAAAGGCAAGCATAGCTCGAATGTCACCCCTTTTACTTTCCCCTGTAGGACCTCAGTGTCTGTGTGATTCATGGGGATATTCACGTGCATTGCTGGCTTGCGCCTGTTTTCTAAATTCTGTATGTGTCGATGGATTGTGTACATTGGTAGACCTACCATGCAGCTTTGGAAGAAAAAACACATTTGAAACAGATGACATCAAGCATGGACGTCTTTTTGTGAAGCAAGAACAGAGCCCCGCACTAGTTCTGATCAATACTCCCATTTCCTAGTTCAGGAAGTGGTTTTAGCCCCAAGAGGCCCCACAGGGTGTATCTTACCAAAAGCATCTGTGTGCGAGTTCACTAAGTACATGTTTTGCAGCATTGATTTTCAAAGTGAATATACTGTTCTCCTTTCCTTCTTCATGATGGAGATGGATTCTGTAAGCGGCCTACTATTAATTAAAGAATGAATGAATGAATGAATGAATGAATTCAATCAATTAAATAAAAAAAAGCCTTTAGACTCAAAGGTGTTAAAATAAAATCCTCTACCATTTTTGCCATATACTGTTTCCTAAAACTGATAGCATTATTACCGTCTAATATGGGGCTGCCTTTCTAGCATTATCTTTTTTTAAATAAACTCTTCACCTGAATGTTATTTTCTTGTTCAGTCTTCCGCTTTTATTTGTTGTTTAATATTTAACAAATTGTGTTCTTTTGATCGACTCTGGTGGACATGCCCTTAATAAGTCTTTATTTTGCCAGCCATTTCTTAGGTACACTAATGGCCTTGTCAGAACTTGTTTTCTGCATAGGCATAAATATGTGTCACGTGTTAGAGTTGAGGAAGATTATTTGTGCCAAAGCCCCATACTTACTAGTTGGGAAATGTCCAGATAATTGCCTTGATTCCGTGTACGTCCTTCTCTTCAAGCCTTCGGCATAGAAATCGTGCCTTACTGTAATTTTGTGCTTCACTTTGTATTGACTTGTGTGCTGATTGGACCTTTCTTGGTGCTATAGTTGGCGCTTATTGCGCGTGCTTGGTTGGCAGGCGGTTCCTTGCTAGTGCTGCTCATTAAAACCACAGACAGACCATGTCCATTAAAACACCTTCTGTGGCTTGCTCTTGCTTCTAGTCTGGTCGGCTCTTCGTCGTATCGATAACATTATTAAGTGATTTCTATTTTTAGGTCTCGCCTAGCTATTGCGTAGCAATCGCTATGCGAGACTCTAGTAAGAGGGGCTCCCAAAAGTGCTCCCAAAAGTGGATTGCATGGCGAGCACGCACACAATCACGTGCATCGTGCCGCCATGCAATCCGGGAAGCGCTTCAGCCCACTGGCGCCCTCGGCATCAAACTTCAAAGGGTCCGTCCCCCGCCTGGAATGCACTCCCCCGCCCCCGCCAAGCGCGCGCCCCACGCTCCGCTGCGTCACAAATTTGCTTTCACTTTTTCTTTATTTGCGTATCCATCCTTCTCATTCGTCCTTACATTATCCCTCTCGAGCCTCTTTCGCTTTCCTGATTTCACACCTCCCCCTCCTTTCATTTCCGTTCACTCTTTCTTCCGTGCCTTCTCTTGCCCACTATTCTCCTCCGTCGTCTTCCGCTACTCTTTCTTCCTCTCTTTCTCCATATCATTGTCTAAACTCATTCCCGCGTTCTGTGTCCCAATCCATCTATCCGCCCCATCCCTTTATCTCCCGTCCATCGCACTGTAAATACGTCCATACCTGTACAACATCACGAGCTGCACAATGAAAAGAATCCCCCAAAGTTTTTTTTTAATAAAGTGCATCACATTTAATGTTTAGACCATGAGCAAAGGTGGTGGGAGGCGAGGTACACTGCCTTATTAAAATGCATTCGAAACACATGGACATGAGCTGTTACAGTGGCACCGACCCATGCACCTGCAATGGACCCGTCTCCTAATTTACATAGTGCACACAGGGTTCAAATCTTTCTCTTGGTGCCTCAGCCATAATTGTTAAAGGTAGCACAACACTAACAGGTCTTCAATATTCCTTATTCACAAACTGGACAGATCTCATTAAAGTTAGACACAGCCTGATCTCCAACTGAACCCGGGGCAACAGAAAGTAGTCCGAGCATCAACCAATGCGTAATATTCAAGCTGCACACCCCCTTTGCAGCAACACACGCTTCATTTGTAAGTACTTGCAGATCTCAAAAACGCACGAGCTCTACAGAACTAAGCGACCGAAAGGATGAAACGCAACACAGCCACAAAGTAAAACAAACAATCATTTGCAATCCAATAGGTCTTGCATTTATACGAGTTTGAGCTCTTGGCATTGTAAATGACAATGCTTTTTATTTAAGTTTGTTTTTTTAAAACATAAATAAAAGGCACTGTCATTTACAATGCTAATAGCTCAAACTCTCGCAAATGCGAGACCTATTGCATTCCAAATGCTTGTTTCAGAATTGCCAGAGGCTTTCTTTCATTTGTTCCACTTTTGGAATTTTCAATTTGTTATTTTTATGAAGAGCTCTTTTGAGGAGCCTCAAAAGCCTACTGTGGCGAGCATGTGGCATTTGTGTTCTATTGACCCATTCAGGATCTATTTAGAGCTTTACACTGAAACTTTACGATTTCCTAAATCCAGTGATTGGGAAATGCTTGGCCAATAGTACAATGTTAATACTGTATGCACTGCATGAACTTGCAGGTGTGTGTGCTTATACAGAAACTTATGTTGTGCATCTTTTGATATTTGTTCAGCCTGGAAACTAAATCCCCTCTTCAGCGGTCAAAGTGAAAAGCAAATTCCATGAGTTATTGTAGATGTGCCACTAAGGCTCACTGTAGACTGGAGTGGATCAACAGAGTCGGTGACAGGGAAAGTAAAACATAAAGAAGCAGAAACCAAGTGTTGGTCCTGCAGGGTAGCATCTTCAGCAGCTTGTCACCCTTTGCACGTTACTGGGACTATCATGGGTATGTACAAAAAGTGAGCAGACGGTTCAAGTAATCTTTTATGACAAAGATTGGATTTGTGCTAATCAGAGAAGCAATAAAGGTATGAAAATATTTCAATCTGCAATTTGTGCTGTACTTTTCGGAAGTAAGGACTGAGTCTACACTCTCCCTACATTGTAGGGACGCCTAGCGTAGGTCCCAGTAGTGTGTAGGGGAATTACTACTTGCTGATAGGGGGGATGTGTGGATTGGAAGTAATCATGAGCAATACATTTGAGTAATTAACATGCTAGTACAATGGGCAGATCTCAGAGGAGGTAGAGGAACATGGGAAGAGGACTCAGGAGCAAACCTGTAAGCAACTTGCTGCACATTAGTAGCCACATATAGAGAATGTACATGGTTGTGGGTAAGATGCAGATACAGGTGGCCAGAATTATATTTTATCATGTGAGTGCAACAGGAGAGACTATCAGTAAGCCCCATGACTACATTAAATCTTTACTGGATGGCCCTAGATACCCGGCACCTGAAAGAGAGCCTTATGTAGCTACAACTAACTTTCGAACTGGATACAGTCTCAGGACTGTCGGGGAATGTAAGTGGGGTAAATAACCTCTCAAGGAGGTAGATGATTTGTTTATTATTATATAATTTTTTTTTGTTTTTAAAGTTACAACATCATTCGCCTACATCCATTGGCAGGCGAAGAGACAGTAAACAGAAGGAGAAAAGGGGTGGCGGGATCAGACCGTAAGTAGGGAAAGGGAAACAAAACAATGATAGTATCATTTTGATTCTGTCTTCACCCGTACCTATTAACAACATTGGTTATCAGCCTGGGTGTTGGATGTGAGGCGCAGGACACATAGGTATATTGGACAGGAGAGTTCACGAAATGTGGTGCATGGATGTTTTATGCACGACCTCCACGTTTTCTCAAATGTTGGTAAGGTGTGCTTTGTAACCACTGTTAGCTTTTCCATGCCCAGTAAATGTCAAAACCACGGGAACTCCTCGGGATCCAGTCGATGCTCTAAGGGGTCCACCTCTCAACATCCCCAACTCTAACACCTGAAGTACAGAGTTTTAGGGCGATCAAGTGAGGGAAAGGAATTAGGGTGGGAACAGCCGGGAAAGGGAGACCTGTAACCAAAAAACACATAGATTATTACATGCCTGCAATTCTATCTACTCTCAAAAGGTCTCACAAGGTAAACAAGTTCCACCAGCAGCGGTGTTTCTTTGTGACTCTCGCAAAGGAGGAGGATACACCTATAACACAAAGCACACATATTATTCTGCATTCATAACTCCTTCAGGTTCTTATTAAATACCTCCCATACTCATACATACCCTTGTTGTTCAATTCCCTTTCTCAAATAATATATGAGCCAAAACTGTAATGCCACCAGCAGAGATAGGAGATTGCAAGTATCAAAAACAAAGGAAAGTACGAACCTCAAATCCCGTGGGTTTTGAATAACCCAAATATTCTCTGGGCAGAGAATCAAGCAAAATACATCATTTGCCAGATCCTGGAATAATTCAAATCCATCAATCCATCAATCCAGAGCAAGGATCCAGTATAGCAATCAGCAATTATAATGTTTGCGTCTCTCACTCACTCTAAAAGTATTTAAGGCATGCAAAAAGGCACCCTCTGATAGCACTGTCATAAGCGGCTTCAAAAGTAAAGTTAGAGCGGGTGCTCGGTCTTTCCCAGCCAAACGCCTCACACGCCCGAGTCGCACTGTTACTTCAACAGCCATGGAAGCCTCGATTCAGCGTTACCCGGTGCAGCTATCCAGAAGCCTCGATGCCTCTCACGCAGCAACACCTTCCTCGGCGCTCGCAAACTTGAAACTGCAGACTCCGGTTTAGACAAGAAACTGCGAGTCTGCCTCAGAACCAGCAATGGCTCGTCAAAGTCCAAAAGGCAGCCGTGGAGTCAAAAACGATCCGCTACTTCCTTCAGGATAGACAAATTCTCTACGCATCAAACGCCTCTCCTCGTATTTAGAATTATGCACGCTGCTTGACGTGCACTCCTGATTGATATACCAGGAGGCCCCTCCCACCAAGGCCTTCTGGGAATTGTAGTCCCTATGGAAATATACAGGAAAACAGCCCGTAACGCAGGCACACAGGGTCATACCCTGACCGTACGCACTCCCCCCAAGCGCCTCCTAGGACCAGGCTTGCCGGGGCAACATGCGTGAAAGCTGCGTACAGCATGAGGAGCGTGAACATTCGTGCATGGTTCTCAGGAATCATCCTCCGAAGAGTACCCCTTCCAGGAAATGAGATACCACAGTCACCCCAGATGATACCTGGAGTCTAGCACCCAACGTACCTCATACTCCAGCTGCCCATCCCGAAGCACCGGAGGAACCGCTTTGCGTCATGCCCCCCTTGCTGGTTACAGTAGGCTGACATAGAATACAGGATGAATCCTTGAAGAAGCGGGTAACTTGAGCTTATAGACTACTGGGTTGATTTTGCGTAGCACAGTGTATGGGTCGATGAATCTAGGATGGAACACACTGCACACCTTGAAACAAATGTTCCTAGTGGACAGCCATACATGATCACCCGGCTGATAGCAAGGTCCCTCTTGCTACTGCACATCTTCCCATATTTTATACGTTTGTTTGGCACACCTCAAACTCGCCTGCACCTTCTTGTGTGCTTCTTGTAGTCTTTTGATATGCTGTATCACCGCAGGTTGAGTCACCACCTCACTCGGGATGGCTAGTGGTAACACCTTAGCATGGAATCCAGTATTGGCTCTAAAGGGCGTTTCTTTGATCGAGCAGTACCACGCGTTGTTGTAGGACAGTTCGGCTAACCACAGCGGGGATACCCAGGAATCGTTGGCTTCCTTAGAATAGCAACTGAGGTATTTCTTGAGCGACTGGTTTAGCCTCTCCGTCTGCCTGTCAGTTTGTGGGTGGAAGCTGGTTGACAGGGCTGCTTCAATCTGGAGGGCCTTGCACCACATTCGCCAAAAAATTGCGATGAATTACGGTCCTCTGTCGGACACAATAACTCTGGGGAGCCCATGTAACCATACCACGTGAGACAGCAAAAGCTGCACCGTCTGCCCTGCTGTTGGTAAGTTTTTGCACGGAATGAAGTGACCCAGTTTAGTCAAACTGTCCACTACTACCATAATGGCATCATACCCCTGATCCTTAGGTAGGCCAAGGACGAAATCCATGCTGATGGTCTGCCATGGCTGCTCCGGTGTGGGTAGGGGTATCAATTTTCCTTTAATCTTAACTGACTTGCTCTTATTACGGGCACATGTCTCACATTGTGACACCCATTGTGTTATATCCTGAGCCATTCCTTCCCACCAGAATTGTCGTTTTACCAAGTGTAATGTTTTAGTGCCTCCTGGATGGCCTGCCAAGAGTGAGTTGTGGCACCAATTGAACGCTTTCAGCCTAAGTTCTTGAGTTGGCAAGTATAATTTATTCTTGTACAACGGCAATCCATGTTTGAGAGAACGGTGATCCTCCTGATGAGCCCATCCTTGCCACCAGGCCGGGGCGCTATGCTTTGCTATTTCTTCCAGAAAATGATTTATTGTCACCGCACAAAGCACTTTGCTGAGATTGACTATCTCTCCTGTGATGTTTTGTCAGGGTCCGACGACCTCATCCTGTCGTGAAAGAGTGTCCGCCTTTCAGTTTTCTGACCCAGGACGAAAGGTAACCATAAAATCATAGTCCGCAAAGAATAACATCCAGTACAATTGTCTTTGTGTGAGTTGTCTGGCCGTTTTTATATATTGCAGATTTCGGTGATCTGTGTATACCATGACCGGATATTGGGCCCCACACAAGTATTGCCTCCACTCCTGGAACGCTTTCTTGATGGCTAGCAGTTCCTTTTCTGCCACGGTATAGTTGAGCTCAGCTGTGTTCAACTTCCTGGACAGAAAGGCCACCGGATGTAACAGTCCTGTATGTCTGTCACGTTGTGACAATACCGCCCCTACAGCTTCATCGGAGGCGTCGGCCTCTATGATGAATGGGGCCTCGTTTTGTGGGTGTCGCAGTATAAGAGCCATGGTGAATGCTTTTTTCAAATACGTAAAAGCGTCCATGGCTTCAGTGCTCCAACAGAATGGTATTCCCTTTTTCAACAGATGTGTGATGGGAGATACCAAAAGGAAGAAATGTGAGATAAACCTTCGATAGTAGTTGGCAAATCCCAGGAAGCACTGCACCTCTCTCACAGTCTTCAGGACAGGCCACTCCTGCACCGCTGCCACCTTTCTCTCAGCCATACTCAAACCAGACGGGCTCAAAATAACCCCCAAAAACTCCACCTCTGTTACATGAAATACAAATTTGCTCAACGTACAATACAAGCTATGTTCCCTGAGTCTCTCAAGTACTTGAGAAACATGTTTCACATGCACATCCTGATTGTTGGAATAAATCAGGATGTCATCTATATAGACAACCACAAACTTGTCTACAAAGTCTTTGAGCTCATCATCTAAGAAGAATTGAAAGGCCGCGGGGCGTTGCACAGCCCAAAGGGCATGACTAAGTACTCGAACAACCCATAGTGAGTCTTAAAAGCCATCTTCCACTCATCTCCCTCACGTATACGAACCAGATGATAAACCCCCGTAGATCTAGTCGCTTTAGAAATGAAGAAAAGAGGCGAAGCCGCAGGAGAGCGGGAAGGCCTAATGAAGCCAATATCCACATAATGGTCCAAGTATTCCCATAGGTGTTTTGTCTCTGACAAAGCGTATACACGACAAGAAGGGATGGTAGCCCCAGCAATTAGGTCAATTTGGCAGTCATAGGTTCTATGAGGAGGAAGTCTTTCTGCCTTTTCTTCACTGAAAACCTCCCTGTAAGAAGCGTACACGGAAGGAAGCACCGTCTCTTGTTCCGCAGCAGTAGCTATATGGAACATCTGTGACAGAGCTAGAAGATGAGAACCAGGAGAATGCAACCAGTTCATCCTACACTCATCTGACTAAAATGCTACCGTCTTCTTTTTCCAGTCGACCCAGGGGTTGTGCTGCCATAACCACGGCATTCCCAAAATAACCTCATATTGTGATGCTTCGATGATGTTCAATGTAATTTCTTCCACGTGGTCTTGTTGCTCCCCCTTCAAAACCAACCCTACTCTCTCTGTCTGTTCGATAATGGGATCTGACTTGATGGGTTTACCGTCCACGGGCAGCACCTTCTCAGGGGTCTCTCTAGGTATGCGTCGCAACTCTAGCCGTTCTACTAACCCAGTGTCAATAAAGTTCCCAGTGGCCCCTGAATCAATCATCACCCACACATGGTGCATTTGGTGACCTGCGGTAAGAATCATAGATAGCACCATGTGGGATTCAGTATCCTTTGCATCTATAACTGCCAGTGAAGGCAACATTACATCCTGTCTTTGTGATGATTCTACCTCTGCTCCCACCATACTGGATTTCTCAGTAACACTAGCCGTGGCTGCCACTTTTTTGTTCGAACGATATGGTCCTGACCCCTTGGGTTTATGAGGGCATTCCCTCACGTAATGTCCCTTCTTCCCACCGTACATGCAAAGGCCCTGTATTCTGCGTCTCTCTCTCTCTCTGTCTGGATAAAGGTGCTCTGATAGCTCCTACCTCCATTGGTTCCGGTCCTGCATCACTAAAAGTGTTCAGTGGTCTGTTCCCTTTCTCGCCATAACCGCTAGTCCTGTCTCCTCTCCTACGCTCCCCTCCCCTTTCTGCCAGTTGGTGATCTAACCGTAGAGTCAAATTCATCAAGTCAGTGTAAGTGGTGGGTTGGGGATCAATCTGGGCCAACACGTCCTTCATGTCGTCTCCTAGTCCCTGGTGGTAGAGTGACATATGTTTTTCTTCCGGCCATGCGGTTTCAGCTATCAACCGGTTAAAAGAAGTCAAGTATGTGATTAAATCCTGCCTTCCCTGCTTCAGCTCCAACAGCTCTCTGTCACCACTAAACATGGTTGCCCGACGATCGAACACCCTTTCAAACTCCCTACGAAAGGCATTACAGTCGGACAATACTGGATCGTCACGCTTTACCAAGGTGACCGCGCAAATGGCAGCGTCCCCTGTCAAGTAAATAATGGCAAACGCCACCCTTGAGTGATTATTAGGGAAGGAGGCAGGTTTGCATGAAAAGTGCAACGTTATCTGTGTAAAAAAGGTCTGTATTTTCAAAATACCGTTCTGGGCTAGCCAAAGGTATAGGCGTAGGGACGTGTACTTGGATCTGAGAGGTGGAAGCATCAAACGGGTTCCTGGATTGCCTGTCCACTCGTTCCCTGAGGGCAGCTGTCTCAACTCTAGAAGCTGCTAATTCTTGCAACACCGCAACCAATGCCTGCAGTACTTCGTCCAAAGACGCCATCTTTGGGAATCGCTCAGATCGGGAGGAGTTTATTTCGTGGGTGCGTAATTCTGTCAAAACCACGGAAACTCCTCGGGATCCAGTCGATGCTCAAAGGGGTCCACCTCTCGATATCCCCAACTCTATCACCTGAAGTACAGAGTTTTGGGGCGATCAAGTGAGGGAAAGGAATTAGGGTGGGAACAGCCGGGAAAGGGAGACCTGTAACCAAAAAACACATAGATTAATACATGCCTGCAATTCTAGCTACTCTCAAAAGGTCTCACAAGGTAAACAAGTTCCACCAGCCGCGGTGTTTCTTTGTGACCTCACTACCTCAGGCACGATTCGTCTCGCACAGGAGGATACACCAATAACACAAGGCACTTAGATTTTTCCGCATTCATAACTCCTTCAGGTCCTTATTAAATCCCTCCCATACTCATACATACCCTTGTTGTTCAATTTCCTTTCTCAAATAATATATGAGCCAAAACTGTAATTCCACCAGCAGAGATAGGAGATTGCAAGTATCAAAAACAAAGGAAAGTGCGAACTCCAAATCCCGTGGGTTTTAAATAACCCAAATATTCTCTGGGCAGAGAATCAAGCAAATTACATCATTCGCCAGATCCTGGGATAATTCAAATCCATCAATCCAGAGCAAGGATCCAGTATAGCAATCAGAAATTATATTGTTTGTGTCTCTCACTCACTCTAAAAGTATTTAAGCAATCAAAAAGGCACCCTCTGATAGCACTGTCATAGGCGGCTTCAAAAGTAAAGTTAGAGCGGGAGCGCGGTCTTTCCCAGCCAAGCGCCTCACACGCCCGAGTCGCACTGTTTCTTCAACAGCCTTTGAAGCCTCGATTCAGCCTTACCCGGTGCAGCTGTCCAGAAGCCTCGATGCCTCTCAAGCAGCAACGCCTCCCTCGGCGCTCGCAAACTTGAAACTGCAGACTCTGGTTTAGACAAGAATCCGTGAGTGTGCCTCAGAACCAGCAATGGCTCGCCAAAGTCCAAAAGGCAGCCATGGAGTCAAAAACGATCCGCTCCTTCCGTCAGGACGGACAAATTCTCTCCGTATCAAACACCTACCCTCGTATTCAGAATTACGCACGCTGCTTGATGTGTGCTCCCGATTGATATACCAGGAGGCCCCTCCCACCAAGGCCTTCCGGGAATTGTAGTCCCTATAGAAATATACAGGCAAACAGCCTGTAACACAGGCGCACAGGGTGATACCCTGACAGTAAATCCCATAGTTTGTGCAACCAATCCATATGTGTTGGGATTGTGTCTGTTCCCCATTTTGATAGCAAAATCTATTTCGCTGCGCTTAGTGCCAGGGTGATGGCCCTCCCATTAGAGGACCGCAGTGGGTATGTTTGGACATTGGGCAACCCCAGGAGAATATAACTGGGGATGCGGGGTAGTTCGGTGTAAAACATCTGGTCAACATCTGCCAGTACTTCTGCCTAGTAAGGGTGGTGCTTGGGACACTGCCATAACAGATGAGAGAATGTACCTGAGTGATTACAATGGCGCCAGCATTTACCATCCCTCCCTTTTTACCACTAGGCTAGGTGACCAGATGAGTAATACCAATAGTGGATGATTTTAAGCAGTGCTTCCTTTCCAGAAGCGCTAGTAGCTGACGCACAATGGCGATGTATAATGTCTGACCATTCCTTGTCCGTGAATCGGCATTCGTATTCTGTCGCCCATCTTTTCCTAGAGGGTGAACTTAAAGGGTTAGCTAAGGTGTTTAGGAAGGTGTATATGTCTGACAGCAAGCGGCGGTCATCTCATCTGGACAGGAGCCAGCGTTCTGATGAGGTTAGCGCCCTACTTGCGTGGGGCCGTATCGATGGAAGTGTTACCCAGTGTCATACAGCAATGTAGCACTAATGCTCAGAGTACGAGAGTCCGAAGTCCTGCTGTACCATCGTAAAGTCCAGCAGGCCTTGCTCATCGAATAGGTCACTGATGCTTTTATAATTGGCTTCTTGCATTGTGAGTATGTCCATCCATGCAGTACCTGTGGGAAGTCCGTGTTTCCCATGATTGGGGTGAGGAGTGAGCTCCGGGTGGAGAGCTGTTTAAGGGTGCAGATCTTATCCCAAACTCTATTGTGTCCTTAACCACCGGGGAGATATACACACCTGGCGGGCGATTTCTACGTGGGAGCCACAGTATCTTCCATATATGGATTACGGCCACTGCCTGGTCTAGTAAAACACCAGTGCTTCTCTGTAAGTGGGCGTTGCCACTCCACAAGGAAACGCAATTGGGCGGCCTGGTAATAACGTACTAAGTGTGGTATACCCAGCCCCCCCCCCCCTGGCTACCAGGAGATATGTGCGATCATTGGCCATTCTGGCACGTTTACTGCCTCAGATAAAGGACTCTATAGTGGACTGAAGCCTTTTGATCGTAGAGGTGGGCGGTTGTAGTGGCATCACCTGCATGAGCTATAGGATTTTGGGCCGGAGGGACATCTCACCTCTGCTATTCGTCCCAGCCAAGAAATGGAGCCCCCATGCAAGTACTGGATGAGGGATCGCACTGTACTCAATAATTCGGAGTAATTGTGCGACACTGATTTGTCGATAGTGGGGAGTATGTGTATGCTGAAGTATGGGATTGCCTGCGTGGCCAACGTGAAAGGAAATCTGTTGCGAGGCGTGCTTGTTCATCCTGTGGGATGGTGATATCAAGTGCTTGGGATTTGGTGTTGGTTACCTTGAAGCCAGAGACTTCCCCAAAGGCTGCGAGTTCCTCCATCAGTGTGGGCAGTGACTGTCGGGGTTTGGTGATAGTTAGCAGTACATACATCGTCTGCATATAGGGCTATCCTTTGGGATTAGCCACCCATCCAGACTCGTTCAATGAGAGGATGCCTTCGAATGTGTTCATCTAATGGTTCCATATATAACGCGAACAGGAGTGGAGAGAGTCAACATCCCTGCCACGTTCTTCTGGAGATTGGGAATGTGGGGGATAAGGAATTATTAAATCGAGTTTGCGTAGCTGGCCCAGATCCACTGCCGAAAACGAGGGCCCAGACCAAAAGCTTCCAGAACTACAGTGTGCCTGGTCGAACGCCTTTTCGGCATCTATCGACAGGAACAGTGTCGGTGACTGAGACCACTGAGTCTTGTTCAATAATTGGAAGAGGTACTTGGTATTGTCACCACAGGTACATCCAGGTATAAACCCTGACTGGTCAGGATCGACCAACCAAGGCATATATTGCCCTAATCTATGCGCCAGGATCCCTGTGAAAATCTTAGCATCTACATTGAGTAGCGATATGGGGTGGTAGGACGCACAGAGTTGGGGGTCCTTCCCTGGCTTCGGCAGGACTGTTATGATTGCAGTACGCATGGACTCTGTAAGCGCTCCAGAGGAGCTAAAGGAGTTGTACAACTGGGTCAGCACGGGGGTCAAAAGATCTGCGTACAGCTTATAAAAGCAGCTATGTACCCATCTTGACCGAGGGCCTTCTCCAACTTAAGCCTCCAGAACCTCCAGCTCTGTTATGTCAGCCTCTAATGGTGCAACAGAAAGCTCTGGTAATTTTGTTAGCAGAGTCTGTCCCATGTAGGAGGAGCAGCCCATAGTAAATAACATGTCCGCCCCATACAACTGAGCATAGAATTGGCCAAATTCAGCTGCAGTGTCCCCATCTTGCGTCTTAAGTTTCCGATATTGGTATGAAGCAGGAGTGCGCCTGGGCACACAATCTGTGGGCCGATAACTTCCCAGCCTTATTTCCTCCTGCATAATATTTCTGACTCATGCAGAGAAGGGCATGTTCCGCTGCGTCCAAGTCAAGGACCTCGAGCTTTGTGACCTTTTCCGTCTGTGTGACACCTCCAACTCCCTCACCTGTGTCTCCAACCCAGCGCGTTTTGTCCTGCGCTCCCCATTAAGCCGCGCCGCTATGGCAATATATGTTCCCCTCACCACTGCTTTGAGAGTGTCCCATAATGTTGCTATTGCTGTGTGTGGGGTGTTGTTGATCGCAAGGTAGTCTAAGATGGTACTTTCCACCTCTTTAACTGTGGGATCGTAGGATAGCAATTTAGGGTTGAGGTGCCACATCCTGGAGCCCTGGTTACAGGCCGGGAGACGGAGTATGAGCTGAATGGGGGCATGGTCCAAAATGGACCTCGATGCCTGCTTGTGTCACCACCGAGAGTAGAGATGCCGAGATTTAAAAGTAATCGCTCATGGCATAGGACTGATGTGCGCCCGAGAAAAAGGAGTAAGACTGAGTGGAAGGGTGCAGTGTCCTCCTGACGTCGACCAGCCCTGCATCAGCTAGCCAGCGGGTTCCCTGTGGGGTGAAAGTCCCAGTAGGCCCTGCCCATTGAGGAGTCAGGTCCATGGAAGCATCAGGCACCAAATTAAAGTCTCCCCCATCACTATTTTTACATCGGGTGAAGTGAGAATGGTACAGATTGCTTGATGGATAAAGGGCTCCTGGTGATCATTGGGTGCGTAAATGCATGCAACTGTGAAAGTGTAATTGTAGAGAAAAATGCGCACCGATAACATACAATCCATGATTTCAAAGTGTGTTTGGAGGACACGTCCCTGGAAATGGGTGGCAACAAGAATGGCCATGCCCGCTTTTTTCCCCGACCCTGCAGACCAGAACTGATGGTCAAACCATTTAGACCGCATTCGACCCCAGTCCTTTTTCAAGAGATGAGTTTCTTGTAGGAGAGATATGTCACAGCGGGCTGTCTTGAGTTGGGCCAATAATGTTACTCTCTTAGTTGGTGAGTTCAGGCCCCTCACATTGAGGCCAATTATCTGCACCATATAGCAGTGTAATTGCCGGCAGCTACATGGACTCAGGTCGAAGCAGACGATGTCCCCTCACCCTTTATGTGTGTTGAGGTGTGACAGTGTGGCAGAATATAGAGCATGGTGACGTATAACAACTGTAAAAACATTAAAACAAGAAAACAAGAGCACCAAATGGTGCGATACTAGTATTTACGTAGTAGGGGTCCATGTTGTCCGTCATTCGTGACAGTTCTCAGGAATGTGTAAGAAGTGCAGAAGCCTCTGTTGCCAGCGGTTTGTCATCTGGTTGGAGGCGGACCCGGGAGCACCCCCACTACCCCAAGGAGCAGGCACAGCGAGCCCAGTCGAACAGCCAGCCCCACCACCTCTACAGTGTTCAGCATTATGTGGCGGTCGACTCTCATGTTCCGCATCCTCCACCACCACATCCACCACCACCACCTCCACCACCACTACCACATCCACCACCACCATGTCCACCACCATGTCCACCACCATGTCCACCACCACGTCCACCACCTCGTCCACCACAACCACCACGTCCACCACCACCACATTCACATCCACCACCACATCCACCACCACCACGTCCAGCACCACCATGTCCCCCACCATGCCCACCACCACCACATCCACCACCACCACATCCACCACCAAGTCCACCATCACGTCCACCACCACCACATTCACCACCACATCCACCGCCACCAGCATATACACCGCCACCATGTCCATCACCACCACATCCACCACGACCACCATATCCACCACTGCATCCACCACCACGTCCACCACTACATCCACCATGTCCACCACCATCTCCACCACCACAATGTCCACCACCACGTCCACCACCACCATATCCACCACCACATCCACCACCACCATGTCCCCTGCCACGTCCACCACCACCACCACGTCCACCACCACGTCCACCACCTCCACCACCACATCCACCACCACCATGTCGACCACGTCTACCACCACCACGTCCACCCCCACGTCCACCACATCCACCACCACATCCACCACCACCATGTCCACAACCACCACATCCACCACCATGTGCACCACCACGTCCACCACCACCACATCCACCACCAGCACCACCACCATGTCCTCCACTACCACATCCACCACCACCACCACCGCGTCCATCACCATGTCCACCACCACCACGTCCACCACCACCATGTCCACCACCATGTTCACCACCAGGTCCACCACCACCATGTCCTCCACCACCACATCCTCCACCACGTCCACCACCACCACGTCCACCACCTCCACCACCACCATGTCCACCACCACCACCACGTCCACCACCACATCCACATCCACCACCACCATGTCCACCATCACGTCCACCACCACCACCACGTCCACCGCCACCACGTCCCTCCCCACCACAACCACCACATCCACCACCACATCCATCATGTCCACCACCAAAACGTCCACCAACACCATGTCCACCACATCCACCACCACCATGTCCACCACCACCACCTTGTCCACGTCCACCACCACCACGTCCACCACCACATCCACCACCACGTCCACCACCATCACCACATCCACCAGCACCACCACATCCACCACCACGTCCACCAGCACCATGTCCACCACCCCGTCCACCACCACCACGTCCACATCCACCACCATGTCCACCACCACATCCACCACCACCACGTCTACCACCACATCCAACACCACCACATCCACCACCACCACCACATCCACAATCACCACCACCACTACATCTACCACCACATCCACCACCACCACCATGTCCATCACCACCACAACGTCCATCACCACCACCACATCCTCCATCACCACATCCATCACCATCACGTCCACCACCACCATGTCCTCCGCCACGTCCATCACCACCACGTCCACCACCACCACATCCACCACCTCCACCACCACCACCACATCTACCACCAGCACCACCACCATGTCCACCACCACATCCACCACCACCATGTCCATGTCCATCACCACCACATCCACCACGACCACCACCACCATATCACCACTGCATCCACCACCACGTCCACCACCACCACATCCACCACCACCACGTCCACCACCACATTGTCCACCACCACGTCCACCACCACCATATCCACCACCACATCCTCCACCACCATGTCCCCTGCCACGTCTACCACCACCACGTCCACCACCACGTCCATCACCACCACCACCACGTCCACCACCACCACATCCACCACCACATCCACCACGACCTTCACCACCACGTCCACCACCACCACATCTACCACCATGTCCACCACCACGTCCACCACCACCACATCCACCACCACCATGTCCACCACCAGCACCACCATGTCCCCACCACCACATCCACCACCACACCACCACCTCGTCCACCACCACCACGTCCACCACCACCATGTCCACCATTAGGTCCACCACCACCACCGTGTCCTCCACCACCACATCCTCCACCATGTCCACCACCACCATATCCACCACCACATCCACCACCACCATGTCCCCTGCCACGTCCACCACCACGTCCACCACCACGTCCACCACCTCCACCACCACATCCACCACCACCATGTTTACCACCACCACGTCTACCACCACCACGTCCACCCCCACGTCCACCACATCCACAACCACATCCACCACCACGTCCACCACCACCATGTCCACAACCACCACATCCACCACCATGTGCACCTCCACGTCCACCACCACCACATCCACCACCAGCACCACCACCATGTCCTCCACCACCACATCCACCACCACATCCACCACCACCACCGCGTCCACCACCATGTCCACCACCACCACGTCCACCACCACCATGTCCACCACCATGTCCACCACCAGGTCCACCACCACCATGTCCTCCACCACCACATCCTCCACCACGTCCACCACCACCATGTCCACAACCTCTACCACCACCATGTCCACCACCACCACCACGTCCACCACCACATCCACATCCACCATCAGGTCCACCACCACCACCACATCCACCACCACGTCCACCAGCACCATGTCCACCACCCCGTCCACCACCACCACGTCCACATCCACCACCATGTCCACCACCACATCCACCACCACCACGTCTACCACCACATCCAACACCACCACATCCACCACCACCACCACCACATCCACAATCACCACCACCACTACATCTACCACCACATCCACCACCACCACCATGTCCATCACCACCACCACATCCTCCATCACCACATCCACCACCATCACGTCCACCACCACCATGTCCTCCGCCACGTCCATCACCACCACGTCCACCACCACCACATCCACCACCTCCACCACCATCACATCTACCACCAGCACCACCACCATGTCCACCACCACATCCACCACCACCATGTCCATGTCCATCACCACCACATCCACCACGACCACCACCACCATATCACCACTGCATCCACCACCACGTCCACCACCACCACATCCACCACCACATTGTCCACCACCACGTCCACCACCACCATATCCACCACCACATCCTCCACCACCATGTCCCCCGCCACCTCCACCACGACCACGTCCACCACCACGTCCATCACCACCACCACCACATCCACCACCACCACATTCACCACCACCACATCCACCACCACCACCACGTCCACCACCACCACATCCACCACCACATCCACCACGACCTTCACCACCACATCCACCACCATGTCCACCACCACGTCCACCACCACCACATCCACCACCACCATGTCCACCACCAGCACCACCATGTCCCCACCACCACATCCACCACCACACCACCACCTCGTCCACCACCACCATGTCCACCACCATGTCCACCACCAGGTCCACCACCACCACCGTGTCCTCCACCACCACATCCTCCACCACGTCTACCACCACCATATCCACCACCACATCCACCACCACCATGTCCCCTGCCACATCCACCACCACCACGTCCACTACCTCCACCACCACCATGTTTACCACCACGTCTATCACCACCACGTCCACCCCCACGTCCACCACATCCACCACCACATCCACCACCACGTCCACCACCACCATGTCCACAACCACCACATCCACCACCATGTGCACCTCCACGTCCACCACCACCACATCCACCACCAGCACCACCGCCATGTCCTCCACCACCACATCCACCACCACGTCCACCACCACCACCGCGTCCACCACCATGTCCACCACCACCACGTCCACCACCACCATGTCCACCACCATGTCCACCACCAGGTCCACCACCACCATGTCCTCCACCACCACATCCTCCACCACGTCCACCACCACCACGTCCACCACCTCTACCACCACCATGTCCACCACCACCACCACGTCCACCACCACATCCACATCCACCATCAGGTCCACCACCACCACCACGTCCACCACCACCACGTCCCTCACCACCACAACCACCACATCCACCACCACATCCATCATGTCCACCACCAAAACGTCCACCAACACCATGTCCACCACATCCACCACCACCATGTCCACCACCACCACCTTGTCCACGTCCACCACCACCACGCCCACCACCACATCCACCACCACATCCACCACCACGTCCACCACCATCACCACATCCACCAGTACCACCATATCCACCACCACGTCCACCAGCACCACGTCCACCACCCCATCCACCACCACCACGTCCACCACCAGCGCCATGTCCACCACCAACACGTCCTCCACCACCACATCCACCACCATGTCCACCACCACATCCACCACCACCACGTCTACCACCACATCCAACACCACCACATCCACCACCACCACCACATCCACAATCACCACCACCACTACATCTACCACCACATCCACTACCACCACCATGTCCATCACCACCACCACATCCTCCATCACTACATCCACCACCATCACGTCCACCACCACCATGTCCTCCGCCACGTCCATCACCACCACGTCCACCACCACCACATCCACTACCTCCACCACCACCACCACATCCACCACCAGCACCACTACCATGTCCATCACCACATCCATCACCACCATGTCCATCACCACCACATCCACCACGACCACCACCACCATATCCACCACTGCATCCACCACCACGTCCACCACCACCACATCCACCACCACCACATCCACCACCATCTCCACCACCACATTGTACACCACCACGTCCACCACCACCATATCCACCACCACATCCTCCACCACCATGTCCCCCGCCATGTCCACCACCACCACATCCACCACCACCACATTCACCACCACCACATCCACCACCACCACGTCCACCACCACCACATCCACCACCACATCCACCACGACCTTCACCACCACATCCACCACCATGTCTACCACCACGTCCACCACCACCACATCCACCACCACCATGTCCACCACCACCACGTCCACCACCACCATGTCCACTACCATGTCCACCACCACCACCGTGTCCTCCACCACCACATCCTCCACCACGTCCACCACCATCACGTCCACCACCTCCACCACCACCATGTCCACCACCACCACCACCTCCACCACCACATCCACGTCCACCACCACCATGTCCACCATCACGTCCACCACCACGTCCATCACCACCATGTCCCTCACCACCATGACCACCACATCCACCACCACATCCACCATGTCCACCACCAAAACGTCCACCAACACCATGTCCACCACATCCACCACCACCATGTCCACCACCACCACCATGTCCACGTCCACCACCACCACGTCCACCACCACATCCACCACCATGTCCACCACCACATCCACCAGCACCACCACATCCACCACCACGTCCACCAGCACCACATCCACCACAATGTCCATCACCACCACCACATCCTCCATCACCACATCCACCACCATCACGTCCACCACCACCATGTCCTCCGCCACGTCCACCACCACATCCACCACCTCCACCACCACCACATCCACCACGACCACCACCACCATATCCACCACTGCATCCACCACCACATCCACTACCACCATGTCCACCACCATCTCCACCACCACATTGTCCACCACCACGTCCACCACCACATCCATCACCACCATCACCACATCCACCACCACCACATTCACCACCACCACATCCACCACCACCACCATGTCCACCACCACCACGTCCACCACCACCACATCCACCACCACATCCACCACCACCACATCCACCACGACCTTCACCACCACATCAACCACCACCACGTCCACCACCATGTCCACCACCACTTCCACCACCACCACATCCACCACCACTATGTCCACCACCAGCACCATGTCCTCCACTACCACATCCACCACCACGTCCACCACCACCACATCCACCACCACCATGTCCACCACCACCACCATGTCCACCACCAGGTCCACCACCAGATCCACCACGTCCACCACCACCACGTCCTCCACCACAACGTCCACCACCACCACATCCACCACGTCCACCACCACGTCCACCACCACCACTACATCCACCACCACATCCACGTCCACCACCACCATGTCCACCACCACGTCCCTCACCACCACTTCCACCACGTCCACCACCACATCCACCACCACCACCATGTCCACCACCAACACGTTCACCACCATGTCCACCACATCCACCACCACCACCATGTCCACATCCACCACCACATCTACCACCACCACCATGTCCACCACCACCACCACATCCACCAGCACCACCACATCCACCACCACGTCCACCACCACCACCATGTCCACCACCAACAAGTCTTCCACCACCATATCCACCACAACCACCACCATGTCCACCACCACATCCACCACCACCACGTCCACCACCACATCCAACACCACCACATCCACCACCACCACCACGTCCACAATCACCACCACTACTACATCTATCACCACGTCCACCACCACCATCACGTCCATCACCACCATCACGTCCATCACCACCACCACGTCCACCACCACCACATCCACCACCACCATTCCACCACCACCACGTCCACCACCACCATGTCCCCCACCACGTCCATCACCACCACGTCCACCACCACCACATCCACCACCTCCACCACCACCATGTCCACCACCACTATGTCCACCACCACGTCCACTACCATGGCCACCACAGCACCACCACGTCTACCACCACCACTTCCACCACCATCACGTCCACCACCAACATGTCCACCACGACCACCACCACCATGTCCACCACCACGTCCACCACCACCATGTCTACCACCACCATATCCTCCACCACCACCACGTCCACCACCACCACGTCCACCACCAGGTCCACCACCACGTCCACCACCACCACATCCACCACCACTATGTCCACCACCACCACATCCACCACCACCACCACATCCACCACCACCATGTCCCCCGCCATGTCCACCACCACCACGTCCACTACCACCATGTGAACCACCACGTCTACCACCACCACCACTTCCACCACCAGCACCACCACCACATCCACCACCACCACTCCACTACATCCACCACCACCACGTCCACCACCACATCCACCACCACCACCATGTCCACCACCAACACGTTCACCACCATGTCCACCACATCCACCACCACCACCATGTCCACATCCACCACCACATCTACCACCACCACCATGTCCACCACCACCACCACATCCACCAGCACCACCACATCCACCACCACATCCACCACCACCACCATGTCCACCACCAACAAGTCTTCCACCACCATATCCACCACAACCACCACCATGTCCACCACCACATCCACCACCACCACGTCCACCACCACATCCAACACCACCACATCCACCACCACCACCACGTCCACAATCACCACCACTACTACATCTATCACCACGTCCACCACCACCACCATGTCCATCACCACCATCACGTCCATCACCACGTCCACCACCACCACATCCACCACCACCATTCCACCACCACCACGTCCACCACCACCATGTCCCCCACCACGTCCATCACCACCACGTCCACCACCACCACATCCACCACCTCCACCACCACCACGTCCACCACCACTATGTTCACCACCACGTCCACTACCATGGCCACCACAGCACCACCACATCTACCACCACCACTTCCACCACCATCACGTCCACCACCAACATGTCCACCACGACCACCACCACCATGTCCACCACCACGTCCACCACCACCATGTCTACCACCACCATATCCTCCACCACCACCACGTCCACCACCACCACGTCCACCACCAGGTCCACCACCACGTCCACCACCACCACATCCACCACCACTATGTCCACCACCACCACATCCACCACCACCACCACATCCACCACCACCATGTCCCCCGCCATGTCCACCACCACCACGTCCACTACCACCATGTGAACCACCACGTCTACCACCACCACCACTTCCACCACCAGCACCACCACCACATCCACCACCACCACTCCACTACATCCACCACCACCACATCCACCGCCAACACCACCACCACGTCCACCACCACATCCAGCACCAATACATCCACCACCATGTCCACTGCCACGTCCACCACCACCATGTCCACCACCACCATGCCCACCACCACCACATCCACCACCACCACGCCCACCACATCCACCACCACCACATCCACCATGTCCACCTCCACCAAATCCACAATGTCCACCTCCACCTCATCCACCACCACCACGTCTACCACCACTACATCCACCACCACATCCACCACCACCACTTCCACCACCACCATGTCGTCCACCACCACGTCCACCACCACCATGTCCACCACCACCACGTCCACCACCACATCCACCACCATGTCCACCCCCACCACCACATCCACCAACTACACCACCACCACGTCCACCACCACCACCACGTCAACCACCATGTCCACCACCACCACGTCCACCACCACATCCACCACCAGGTCCACCAACACCACATCCACCACCACCACATCCACCACCACATACACCACCACCACGTCCACCACCACATCCACCACTACCATGTCCACTGCACACACCACCACCATGTCCTCCAACACCACCACCACCATGTCCACCACCACCACGTCCACCACCACCACATCGCCCACCACCACGTCCACCACCACCTCCACCACATCCACCACTACCATGTCCACTGCCACGTCCACCACCACCACGTCCACCACCAGGTCCACCACCACATCCACCACCACTATGTCCACCACCACCACATCCACCACCACCACCACATCCACCACCACCATGTCCCCCGCCATGTCCACCACCACCACGTCCACTACCACCATGTGAACCACCACGTCTACCACCACCACCACTTCCACCACCAGCACCACCACCACATCCACCATCACCACTCCACTACATCCACCACCACCACATCCACCGCCAACACCACCACCACGTCCACCACCACATCCACCACCAATACATCCACCACCATGTCCACTGCCACGTCCACCACCACCATGTCCACCACCACCACGCCCACCACACCACATCCACCACCACCACGCCCACCACATCCACCACCACCACATCCACCATGTCCACCTCCACCAAATCCACAATGTCCACCTCCATCTCATCCACCACCACCACGTCCACCACCACTACATCCACCACCACATCCACCACCACCACTTCCACCACCACCATGTCGTCCACCACCACGTCCACCACCACCATGTCCACCACCACCACGTCCACCACCACATCCACCACCATGTCCACCCCCACCACCACATCCACCAACTACACCACCACCACGTCCACCACCACCACCACATCAACCACCACGTCCACCACCACCACGTCCACCACCACATCCACCACCAGGTCCACCACCACCAACACCACGTCCACCACCACCACATCCACCACCACCACATCCACCACCACATACACCACCACCACGTCCACCACCACATCCACCACTACCATGTCCACTGCCAACACCACCACCATGTCCTCCAACACCACCACCACCATGTCCACCACCACCACGTCCACCACCACCACATCCACCACCACCACGTCCACCACCACCTCCACCACATCCACCACCACCATGTCCACTGCCACGTCCACCACCACCACGTCCACCACCACATCCACCACCACCACGTCCACCACCATGTTCCCACCACATCCACCACCACCACGTCCACCACCTCATCCACCACCACGTTCACCACCACCACATCCACATCCACCACCACGTCCACCACCACCACATCCACCACCACCATGTCCCCTGCCACGTCCACCACCACCACATCCACCACCACATCCACTACCACCACGCCCACCACATCCACCACCACCACGTCCACCATGTCCACCTCCACCAAATCCACAATGTCCACCTCCATCTCATCCACCACCACCACGTCCACCACCACTACATCCACCACCACATCCACCACCACCACTTCCACCACCACCATGTCGTCCACCACCACGTCCACCACCACCATGTCCACCACCACCACGTCCACCATCACATCCACCACCATGTCCACCCCCACCACCACATCCACCAACTACACCACCACCACGTCCACCACCACCACCACGTCAACCACCACGTCCACCACCACCACGTCCACCACCACATCCACCACCAGGTCCACCACCACCAACACCACGTCCACCACCACCACATCCACCACCACATACACCACCACCACGTCCACCACCACATCCACCACTACCATGTCCACTGCCAACACCACCACCATGTCCTCCAACACCACCACCACCATGTCCACCACCATCACGTCCACCACCACCACATCCACCACCACCACGTCCACCACCACCTCCCCCACATCCACCACTACCATGTCCACTGCCACGTCCACCACCACCACGTCCACCTCCACATCCATCACCACCATGTCCACCACCACCACCACCATGTTCCCACCACGTCCACCACGTCCACCACCTCATCCACCACCACGTTCACCACCACCACATCCACATCCACCACCACGTCCATCACCACCACAACCACCACCACATCCACCACCACGTCCACCAGCACCACGTCCACCACTATGTCCACCACCACCACGTCCACCACCAACACGTCCTCCACCACCACGTCCACCACCACCATGTCCACCACCAGCACCACATCCACCACCACCACGTCCACCACCACCACGTCCACCACCACCATGTCCACCACCACATCCAACACCACCACATCCATAATCACCACTACATCTACCACCATGTCCACCACCCCCATCATGTCCATCACCAACACCACGTCCATCACCACCACCACGTCCACCACCACATCCACCACCATGTCCACCACCACCACTGCCACGTCCATCACCACATCCACCATCACCACCACGTCCACCACTTCCACCACCACCAGCACCACCCGTGAAAGGTAAAGTGTCACTGGAGGGCAGGGGTAATAGGAGTGTCAGCCCCAGCTGTACGTGGGACATTTAAGGATGCATTGGGTGCGAGAAGACGGGTATAGGGGCTAGAAGTATTACACCAGACTCAAGATACATTTTGAATCAGAGCAGTGTCACAGGGGCTCCTGTAAAAGCACTCGCAGCATCTCTACCTCACAGTGGCATACCTGCACGAGCTACTCACTCAAAACAAGCATTGGCATAGCCAATAGGTCTCGCCTTTGGGACCTTATAAGTGTTTAGCCATGCAAGACTTGATGTTGTTACACCAAGGATATTATGCTGGATAACGAAACACATTTAAGGTCCCAAAGGCGAGACCTATCGGCTATGCCAGTGCTTGTTTAACAAGCTTTTGAGTATGTTGCACGAGACATGCATGCATCAAGGAAAAATAAATAATTTTGAGAAGAGCATTTATAGTTCTGAAATTTTGTACCTGGACTTCGACTAGTTGTCCTCTCCTTAGTTTCTATAATCCTGTGAAAATTAGTGGATGCCCTTGCTTTTGGATTGGATAGATTTGTGGTGGTTTGTAGTGTGCTGCACCCTAGAGAGTTCAGTAATAGGTTTCAGTAGGTGTAGGTATTAAATTAGTTTACTGTCAGAACTCAGTTCAGGGGCCATGGGGCATGCAGTAGTTACTGTGCCCAACCGAGGTGGTTGAGGCATTTTACCCTTGATGTCCTGAGGCCCACCCTGCTATGGATCTTGCTCAACTGGGTCAAGCACCCTCTTCTGCACCTGACTCTCAGCTGGGTAGCTTAGCTCGAGCAGTCAAGGTTCCCTCAGGGGAAGCTCAGATACAGATCAGTAAACACGACTCATAACAACATGCGGGCAGTGCAGCAATAAATCAATATCCAGTCAATACTTGTGTTTGTATTTAAACAAGTCTCTTTATTCTAACTGGTCAGGGCTTTAGTAGTTGTCTAGTCACTCCCTGTCCTCCCACCTCTAGTGTAACAGGTTTGGTATTATTCCCCATTCACTGATGGACGCATCCAGGAAATGGAAACTTATAGGCCGTACTCAGGAGGTCTTCCCTCGTACTCTGCAAGTAAGTTTAGTTTTTAGAGTCTAGGGTTTAGCAGCATCAATGGTGGTATGTCCTCTGGGGCTCAAAGGTCCAGTATTCGGCTTACCAGCTCCGGCGGCAAAGTACCTTGTGAAGGGCCGCCTGCGATCACATGTAGCAGCATCTGGCAGGAACGTGCTCTCTTCCCCAAGCCACGATTCCTGCGTAGGTCAGATGGGCGAGATGCTCTGGCTTCAGTAGTCACACAGCAAGTCTTTTCTTCCTCGATGAAGGGTGGGCTCCTTGCTTCAACAGGGTATTGTGAGGACAGTCCACAAGATTCGGTTGAGTTGAATTCAGCAATACACAATTCTTTCTTAGTGCAGATTCCTCTAGTCCTCATGTGTTCACCAGGCAGGCCTGGACCTCCCAAAATGGAACCCAAGGTCCTCCACTTCTGCGCCCTAACACACCAGAAGGCCATTTAAGACTGGAAGCGTTCTTGCAGCCAGGTCGCAATCCAAGTAGGGGGTCCATTCTCTGCCCCAAAGTCATTCCTGTGACTTTTCCACTTCCCACTGAAAGTCCTCGAGTTAGTCCAAGTGAATGCATAAAAAGCAAAGCAGGAATCATCCTCATCCTGAAACTCTGACTCCGAAGAAAAGGTACAGGGGGCATCAAGTTGTAAGTCACACTCCATCAAAGTCACTGGCATGGAGTTCACCGGACTGTCATCAACACAGCAGCAGATTGAGGCCTTCAAAGAGGCCATGCTGGAAAATGTTCATTGCTCCCTCCGGCCCACTGAACCACAGGGTCATCAAGTTGGGTTACTGCCGGCAGGCCCCTCTCAGAGACAGCCTACTCCTTTCAGGTTGCAGAACCAACAGAAAGCATGCAGGCCAGCCAGGGAAACTTTCCTCCAACTCCTCTTCTGCTACTACAATCAATGAACCACTTTAGGTTGCCCTCAGGGGTGAATACTCGTCCTGTAAACATTTGGGCTATCAGGCCTGTTTAGACCGAAGATCCAGAACACCTATCAAAATCTAGTTCAGAGGGCCGTGGGGCAAGCAGGAGCTACTGTGCCCACCTGTGGGGGTTGAGGCCTTTTACTGCTGATGTCCCAGAGCCCGACCTACTATGGGTCTTGAGCAAACTACTTCTTCAGCGAAACATGACTCTCCGTGGTAGTGCAGGTTGAGCATTCCAGGGCGTTTCGGAGGATGTAGACACAGGGGTTGTACACAGTCTCACAACTCAAAATCCGTTCAGTAGCACTAATACATTTAGATTAGCCTTTCAAATACATGTTTTTCTGAAAAAAAGAGTATTCATATACCAACACAAAGTGAAATACAGCATTCGCAAACAATAGACCAGTCCTCTGAGGTCATGGCTCTAGTATTTTTAACAAGTAGGTTCCTGAGTCCTATGCCACTCTCACTAGTGGTAATGGTTAATCCCCATCCCAGTTGGCTCCAACTAGTGGATCACGAGCTACCAGCAGCTGGCAGAAACCTTCAGAGTAGCTCCCAGCCTTGATGTCATTTTTAACAAAGAATTGCAATACATAAGTTTCTTTTAAAGTTAAAGAAAGGCTATGTTTATTTTACATTATCAGGCTTCAGATAGCAGAGCCTGAATATGAGCAATGCTCCCTTCAGATTGATGACCCAAGAAATTAAGCACTGAGGCGCTTAACTCTTAAATAATAGTTGTTCTCAACTCAATATTTGACCATGAGAACAAAATAATGTTTCTGAATGCCTTTAAATGAGAGAAAATTTAAATAAAGAGTTAACTTAATGATTAAAACTTTGTCTTAATGTTTTTCTCTAATTTAAATTAAGCCAATTAAGTCCTAACATTTTAAGAAGCATGTTTCTTCACTTTAAATTCCTCACATTTAAACAAATGATTGTATGTTTCTTTTATAAATATGGCACCATATAGTAAAATGCCTGCTGTTTGTAAAGACAATTTGACATGGGAGGAAATTAAAATGTTGAGTTTCATGTAATGCATATAAACATAAAGTGAACTTTTCAGTTGAATTTTCTCCCATTTCCAAGAGTCACATTTGCACGCAGCATGCATCTTGCTGCCAGCATGCATCTTGCTCCCAGTGGCGGGTAGACACGCTGACATATTAATAACTGAAAAATATAGCCATTTGTTTTTTTAAATGAGAGAAATTCAAAGTGCAAATGTATTTTTCCATCAAGTTCAGAATTTTTTTCCTTATTATGTACATTTTTGCAGAACATTTTTCTGCACTTTAAATTTCTCCCATTTAAAAAAATAATGGTTGTATGTTTGTGTTGTACATGTAACGGTGACACATATGGCGAAAGGTATGACTTGTGCTACAAGTACATACGACACAGGCTCTCAGTCACCCATAAACATATATCAGATTAATTCACACACATGTTCATACATCCCCACAGATCATGCACTCACTGATGCACATGGCAGTCTTATCATAGTACCCCTAGTCATAGTATTTTGTTCAAACCATAGTATTGGGTTTCCTGGACATTAGGTTAAAAGTCAATGAAGCTGGGTGAGGGGGGTGTCTGGTAACAATGCATGAGTTACTTGGCCTTCAGTAGGTCACGACGATTTCCACTGATCAGAAGTAGCTCTCATTACAGAAGAGGTTGGAGACCCCTGCCCCATTGACTATGCAACATTCCAGTTAAGCCTCACTAGTAGGCTTAGTCTCAGGTGTCCCACACCGTCTCTTTTTAAGTCAAACGTGTTTCATCACTGAAACGCTGTGTCATGCATGTTCCCCCAGTGCCATCTGGCCCGCAGTTTTACCGGCACCAGCAGGACTTGCTCGACCATAGTCTCCAGGCATGCACCCTTCACAGGTGCTGAAGCTGCAGTGGCTGTCTCCAGTGAGTTCCTTGCGCGTGCACTGCAGGTGCAGTGGTCGGGTGTCCCCGAATTCCTCACATGCAGTTCTGTGGAGGCAGCAGCCGGGGTTATTAATGCTACTCCAATGCTCAATCAATCAATCAATCAGGGTTGGTAAAGTGCAACTACTCACCCGTGAGGGTCTCACGGCATTGTGAGGGGGGAGGCAGCTCCATTGAGTGCTGGGGACACCCGAAAAGCCAGGTCCTGAGGTCCTTCCTGAACTGGGGCAATGTGGGAGATTGCCAGAGGTGGAGTGGGAGGGTGTTCCAGGCTTTTCGTTGTGAGGTAGGAAAAGGACTCTCCTCCCGTTTTAGTCCTGCTGATATGTGGGATGGTGGCCAGTGAGAGCTGGGCTGATCGGAGGTGTCTTTTGGGTGCGTGGAAGGAGAGGAGGCTGTTGAGGTATGGCGGTCCGGTGTTGTGAAGGGCCTTGTATGCATGGGTGAGGAGTTTGAAGGTTATTCTTCTCTCGACTGGTAGCCAGTGGAGATCACGGAGGTTCTGGATGATGTGACTGCGACAGGGGAAGTTGAGAATCAGTCTGGCTGTGGTGTTCTGGACAGTCTAGAGTTTGCAAAGGAGTTTCTTCGTGATTCCGGCATAGAGAGGGTTGCCGTAGTCCCGTCTGCTGCTGCTGAATGCTCGTACGTTTCCTTGGATCCTCCCCAGAGGTTGTGTGGGGGGGGGGGGTTGGAATTTGACGCTTCTGCTTCCTCTCTACCACATTTTCAGCCACATCACGCTCATTGCGTTTTCATCATGGTCCCATTTGGCATACAGGGTCATTGTCCTCACTCTACAAACAGGCTACGGCCTAATTGGCACAGCAGTAATCTTTACAGCAGTTCCACCTGGCATACAGGGTCTCCAACTTCCTTCTGCACACCCACTGCGACCCAATCAGTGCAAAAGCTGTTCTCCTCACACTTCGCTGCTAAGATCCAACGGCCAGGATCTCCCAGTGGACCTTGCACCCTCCAGTGCTCTCCTCTTCCACACAGGGCACACTAGTCTTGGCAAGCACTGGTGCTCTAGGCTCCAGAGGGGCAGGTCGTCTTGACTTCCCTGGGTAATGTCCCCCTCACTCAACTGGGAGACCGGTGGGCCTTGGCCTCCAGTCTTGGTCACAGGCAGAAGTCTTGCAGAGCTTGACAGTTGCTGCTGGCTGCTTGACAGCCGACAAGTTGAGGGCCTCGCTGACATCCCACGCCATGTGCGCCATCTGGTATTCACTGTCAAGCCCTCCCACCACACCTTTACATTAGCCAATACATCCAGAGTCTGGTTGTATTTAACATGTCTCTGGCCGGATACTTCCTTTATGAAGTTATTCAGTCTTTGATATAAGCATGAAATAAGCTACTCTTATGACTTAGTCCCTTACCCCATGCTCTTTTCAGATCCAGAAATGTTTTTTTATGATGATAAGTCCTTTGAGGCAATCATGGGCATTTGCTGCTGTGTACATGCATCTCTTTCAATATTAGGCGTATGTCCTGCATGGTAACCACGTTCTGCAGCAACCACCTGTTTGGGATTTGTTCAAGAGTCCCCTAAGCCCGGCATGAACAGCAAGCTCACTGTGCAACAAGAACAGAACATGAGCTTAACAGTTTACTTTATTAACACGTGACCCCCCTCCTCAAGCCCCACTGTGTCTTCTGGTAGTGAAGTGAGTTACACATATGTGCCCTCTGCAATGTATTCCAAACATGTGGCAGAAGGAGTCCCCAGGCCCTCTTCAGTGGCCCAGATTACCCAGGGTGGATCAAGCTTGCCATGCATAAGATTACAGAGCAGAAGATGAGTACAGGGTTGATGGTTTACCTTGCCATTACAATGTGGATTAGACAAAGCAAGCCAGAAGTAGACAGGGCTGTAACAAAGGTGCAGGAAACTCCGGAATCAGGCCACAGAAGTCATTGGCACAAAGGAGCAAGTAGAAGGACCTCTGTCTCAACGAGGCGCGACTCTCACAACCTGCCCCAGGCGAACAAACCCTTTGTACCTGCATCACATGTGTCACATCTGTTCTCTGCAGACTTCCTGTTTCATTAGCTGTGCAAACTGTGTTTTTCCAACAATGTCAGTTGAAAATGTTAAGGTGAAGACCTCACGAATTCTCTTGCATAAGAACCTTTTTGACTCAAATTGCTGCCTAATCTTTACTCTCGTAAACCAGTCAAAAGAAAGCCGCCAAGTCAAACAAGCTTAGAGAAAAGCAGAACAGCTATACTTTCCCAACTCTATAATTAACATCAACATTTCTACTGTAATATGTAAAGCCTGTTTGAGCCTTGATCAAGCTAATTTGGTAGCTTGCATTTAAACAAAGCAGCCCAAGGCTCCTGGTGTTGATATGCAACCCTGCCCACTCTGCTGGGTGTAAAGTCTATGATTCAATTGGATTGCTATAATATCATAGCCAGCTCCACGGCAGTGCAGTGGGGAAAGAATACAAATAGAATCTAGAGGGCATTGGCATTCAGCATCAGGGTGCTGCATGCTAAGTGTGTAGTTAAACTGGGACTGCCAAACACACACTTCAGAGCTTAAGGGTAATTAGAAGCCAAGGCCCAGTTGATGTACTGACCTGTCCCACTACCTTGAGCTACCGCCATTTTGTGATGCATAGTGTATGATGCATTGCTGGGCAATGGTCGACCTCTTGTGATTAATTGGTTTAGATGGGAAGAAATGTGCCTTAAAAGGTGGACTGAACACAAGGATCCATAGCAAATCTTCACTACCGTTAGGAGGAGAATGACTCGGAAGTGAAATTGGCCACTGATGTGACTACCTCCTTTCAGTCCTGTGCATTTGTGTGATAGCCTAATGCATTCTGGGTGTTGCAGTCTTGTTCTACTTCCATTAAAAAAATTAGACTAACACACCAGAAATCAATTACTTGTAGGCTAAAAGTTGAGGACTGGAGACACTGACCTGGAGTGAGATGGTTTCCCTACTGGCTACTGTAAATCATGATGTGGACACATGTTTCATTATCAAGCTACACACACACACTTAATAGACCATTATGAAGTGATACATTTGTACCTCTCTTGTATATGCGACTGGTCTCTTGTCTCCTACTTTTATCTTACTTCGCCCACCTGTAAAGCGCACTTTTACCCTCACGGGTCATGTTCGCGCTATATAAATAAATCCCATGTCATAAACGCAAAGCCCCACTTATCAGATTTAGCAGCTTCCAAGGTTGCGCGGATGAATGCTATCAGTGAAACAGCGTGCCAGCTGAGCGTCCTTAAGTAACCTTGGGAACAGCACAACTGTTCAGCTGTTCAAGGACTGGTACCTCAATTATCGCAATGTTTTTTGCTGTATGTTTGTAGGTGCCTTAATTCAGGGCCAAACTGCATAAACTTGCTCCACCGCAAGGCTTCTTGATTCTGCACTGGCACCTCACGGCGTGCAGAGACAAGATTTGTACCAATAGACTGCTTTAAACACGCCTATCAACTTGAGGCAAAAATGTGTTTTTGCACTTGTCATTGAAAATGCTTCTATGAAATGTCCTTGCACCTGTGCGTATTTGTGTAATTTGGCCCTTTTTTTGCTTTTGATATGCACTGAGTTATATTTTTTACTGAATCTCTCTCTCTACCAATTTTGCGCCGGTGTAGAACTGTTTGAAACATTGGAATGTTGAGAGCTCCATTGAAGACAATGTAGTGGCTCTTGGCCAATGAAGGCTGGTGAAAGGCTTTTGTTCCAACATTCCCTTATTCATGTTTCTGGTTCTTCATTTTTAATTTAGAACATTCTACCCTTAGTGGTGGGATGGTCTAGTAGCATGATAGTCCTCCTGTCTCAATTAATACTGGATGTCAAAGATCCTCTCCCTCGTTATAGGACCTTGCGAGCAGCTAGGCCTATAGCTCGGGTTCAGTACAATTAACTACCTGCAGGATATAACATGGAATCAAAGTAATCATATTGTATCGGAACATGGCTGCTAATGTGATGGGGAGGGATGTGAGCATGAAGGAGCCTCTTCTGTTTTCTGCTACTTGTCTTACCAACTTACAAGGTTTGAGATTGGGATCCATATTTCGTGTGAGCCTTCACCACTGATCTATGTAGCTTAAATTACTTTATTTTTTTCTTATTTAATCCAGTGAGCGCTCTTTCTATGAATATTTTCCTAAACGCAGATAAAGACAGTTGTTTTGTCTTAAAAAATACATTATATTTAATGGAATTAGAATGTGAACAAATCTGCGCAAAGTCTAAAACATTAAGTGTTATCATGCCGGCATCATTCTCTTTAAAATGTGGAAATCCTCTAACAAGCCTCAAAGTCAAACCTGGCTGATATACATTGCTTTTGTGGCTCAACTTGGAAAGGTGCTGTTAAAGATCAAAGATCGCTTTAACGTTTTTGGAAAAATGTTAAAGATTTTTCTGTAACTTTTTCTTAAAAATAAATTGGTTGTGGAACTCGCCCCAGTGTACAAATTTTATTCCTCCTGAGCTAAAATATCTCCTGAATTGTATATCACTGTGTACTTAGTGACAACTGTTTCATTTCTCTTTGGCAAGTTTTTTGATTATGTTGAATTGATTAAAGCCACTTTTCATTAGTAAAGCTCTTAAAAATCAGTGGAATGGTACTTAATGACGATTGTTCTTTTTTCCAAATAGCTTTATTCATTATTTATACCATTCAGAAACACAGAACTAGTTAAAACACATAATCCATGATGTCAGAATTTCATATGCACTGTAGGAAAGTGCCCATTTTTGGATGGTTACCCCCACTTTTTGTCTGACATCTGATGCAACCTGACTTGAAGTGCCCTGGGTCCCTGCAAACCAGGGCCTATGTTCTTTCCCAAAACTGTACCCAGTGGCGGCTCCTCCGCTATGGCAGAGGAGCGCCGCCCCACAGGTTTTAGGCAGTGTGAAGAAGAAATATAAAATGCTAATAACTTTGAGCTATTATCATTTTATGCTTCGTGCTGCTTTGCCGGCGGGCGGGCGGGGCTGCTCTGCTCTCGGAGCAGGGCAGGGAAGGAGTGGTTTTCCTACTCCTAAGTGCGCAATGACTGTTTGGTCAGCTGTCTCGGGCCGCCCTAACCAGTCATGCGCACTTTCCCTGGTCTCCATGCAGGCCGCATTACAGCCTGTGTGGAGAAAAAGTCCAGGCCCCCCTTCCCTGGTTCAGCGTCGAACCAGGACACTCAAAACCAATCACAACGCTGCACTGCAGCATTGTGATTGGTCAGGGGAGCCTGGGTGTTTACCAATCACAATGCTGCTTTGCAGCGTTGTGATTGGTCAGTGGGGCCTGCTGCCTGTTCTTCGAGTTCCACGAGGAGAGCAGGAGCAGAGACGCTGGACCCGACAGCACGGTCAGTTTATCATTTTGAAAATATTTTTTATATGCTGGACCCCCCCATGCCCACGTGACCCCCTACGCCCGCAAACGCCTTCCCAACCCCCGGCACGACCTCTCCCTACCCCACAGCACAACCACCCCACGACAGCGTGATCCCTCTCCCCCTGCGCTACCCACCCTGCCACCCACGAGCCATGCCGGCCGGCACTGACTGTACCTTGGTATCCAAAATTAGCACATCCCTAGCCACAGGTAGGCCCCTTGTAAAGGTACCATGGATGCCAAGGGTACTGTGACCAGGGAAGGCCTCTAAGGGCTGCAGCACCTATTGTGCCACCCTTAGAGACCCTGCACCTAAACACCCACATCCTGCCACTGCAGGCTGCGTGTTTTGGTGCAGAGAAAAGTGAAGAGTCAACATGGCACACATCCCTGTGTGCCATCCCTGCAATCCACTTCTTGAGGCCTAGGTATGCCACCCCTCTAGCAGGTTGCACTAGCCCTAATGTGAGGGTAGAGAGGCATGAGCCCTGTACCCCTACAGTGTTTAAGTCCATTCTTAGACACTGTAAGTGTAGTAAAGCCATACAGAGTACATGCTCTGGGAGTTGATCATACAAACTCCAAAGTGCCATAATGGCTTCACTAAAAACTGGGAATTTTGGTAGCAAATGTCTCAGCACATTAAACCCTAATGTAAAATGCACTCAGAGGGCATCTTTGAGCTGCCCGCTGAAAATCGACCAGCCCTAGTGTGGTTCCTGAATGGCTGCATGCCATTTGCCACCACCAGACAGGTTTCTGGACCTCTGGGTAGAGAGCCTCTGCTCTCTGGGTCCAGAAACAAAGCCAAATCTGTCATGCCTGCTCCCCCAGGATGGGCTAAGTCCACGATAGGGGAAGCTTCAAAGGCCTGCCAACTTTGAAAGCTGTCCCTGCCTTTTGCTGCCCCCAGCAACTGGCTCCCACTGGTTCTGACCCCCACTTTGGGCGGGAGAGTCGGCGGGAAAACCAAGCTAGGAAGAAAGGTGTGCTCACCTTTGCCAAACCCACCCTTCAGGTGGGGAGGGAGGGATGAGAAGCACACATCTCAGTACCCTCCATCTTGAAGCTGAGGGGACACAGCCAATTAGGAAGAGGCTCATGCCCTCTCCCACTGGAGCGTGGCATTATCGGGGGTGTACCCACCCCAAGCAATGGACCCATTGGTCTTGATCTGCACACCCCTTTAACGCCCCTAAATTCAGTATTTAGGGGCGACCCTGAACCTTGCCTCCTTTGATTCGAGGAAGAAAGAAGAAGGACCGAAGAGCAGCGCTGACCCAGGAAGAAGAGGACACCAACTTCTTTGGCCCCAGCCCTACCGGCCTGTCCCATCTACGACATGCCTACAGCAAGAACCCCAGCGAGTCCTGCAGTCAGCAACCCCCAGAGCCCAGAGGGCCTGCCCTGTGACCTTCCTACAGACTCCTGTGAGCACCAGATTTGCTCAACCAAAGACTCACCTCCAGAATCCGGATTCCAGTGACTCTGCAATTCTGCACCTCTCTGCACCCGATGCCCACGGCCAAGTTTGAGCGGCCCAACACCCCAAGGAGGTCACCCCAGCGATCCTGACCTGGGATCTGGTGATCCCCGACTTTCCTCAAGACGATGCCTGCAGCCTCAACCTGAAGGGTCCCCAACCGGAGCTGGTAAGAAAACGTGCACCAGAAGACACCCCTGCACCCTTGGGGTGGCCCAACCGATGGTGTCCAGGCATCACCCAAGATCCCAACTTACCTTTCCAGCAGGTGGTTGCCTTCAGGAAGTCTCCCTGCCCGAGCCTGGAGCCACTTTGTGAAACTGAATGTCTCTATTGGAAAGCACAGGGTCCCGACATCCGTTGTGCACCCTGCACCTGGCCGCCACTGGTGGTGCAGCTCCTGTGCTGGTCATTGGCCCCTGTAGTGCTGACCTTAACCCTAGGAGCTTTGCTCCCACACCAGAGTGGCCTGTTCGTCAGCAGTCCATAACCGAAGGCCCCCTTAGCCCCATTGGCTAATATTGGGCCCCTGCACTCTGCACCCGGCTGTCCCAGTGGCACTGGTGGTGCAACTTGAGTGCCCATCTAGACCTTGAGGGACCTTGGTCCTAACCCCCAAAACTCATCCTCGTAAGTTGTGTACTATACCTGAGAAACCGGTAACATGTTTTCCCTATAGGAGCCCACGTAAAGAGATTTTGGGCCTAAAAAATGTTTGTGTTGAACTGTGTTGTGTGAAGAAAAGAGAATCCTATTGCAAAGTATAAACGTCATACTAACCTTGAATGTAGAGATCCTAAGGTGTGGTATCTAGGCATACCACCCTCAGTACTCAAAGTCATCAAAAAAGTAATCCAAGAGTAACGAAAACGAATTACAGTGTAGTTTAAACTGTTTCTAAAGCATTTAACAACCTGTAACAATTGTAATTTCGAGCACAACTGTATTACCTTGAACAGTCTTGCATTTTGAAAGTGTATGTTACTTATCTGTGCCAAGTCCTGCTTGGTTCTAAAATAAAACATACATATACCTTTTTTTATACTTACCTAATTGGTCTGGACTCTGTCTCAGTGTGTGTATCAGTCTTTGATTGAGTGAATACGATAAATGCTTAACCCACCCTCTGGTTAAGTTTAACTGCTTGCCCACACTTCACAAAGAGCGCTGCTAGGACTTACCTAATTTAGCCTCTGCTCTACCTCTGGGGACTGCCTGGACTCTGTGCACACTATATCTCATTTTGGTATAGTATATACAGAGCCAGCTTCCTACATGCACCATGATAAAATGTGCATAAGATAGGAAATTGGATAATACCATTGTAATTCTTTATTGTCACAACACTAAACATCATTCTGTATAGTTCCTGGCGCATTCCTCATCCAGCACCGTAGGAGGCGTTTTAGCTTTAGTCAGCACTCACTGCTCTTATCCAGAGCCTTCGCTATGTTTCCCCCAAAGACCCCAGATTGTTTGTTGTTTCACTCAACATACACCTATAATAATTGTTCTTAAGCCATACGCTGCGCTCCTAATACAGTATTCTGGAATTTAAAGAAAGGCTAGAGTCCCCAGTGAGATAAAAACCCTTGTCATCTACCCCCGCGGAGGTACATTGTGGCCATTTCAGTAACACATGTGATCCTTTCCCGTCACAGACTTAGAAGCAGGAACTGCTGACTGGTTGAATTTCACCTTTTTTTAACCTACTTTTCTAGGTCCCTTTTGTCCCAAGCTCCATAGCAAATTACAGCTTTTTCCATCTTAAAAAAGATCCCACAAGTATTTTCACTGTTACAAGCAGGTCATGTGCCCATCTGAATAAATCCCCTCTATGGTAATTGCAAACCTTTATATGCACACAAAAAACCCTTTCATGATTGCCATGACTGATTTGTTTTTTACTCATTGACATTCAGATCCCAGGTAGTGCTCCTGTGGGTCATGGGGAACTTCTTGGAGGCTCTTTCATGGAGGACTTTATCTCTGGTTTACAAAATATTGATCAGCATTCTGGGCATCTTAAACAGACTGACTCAATTGGGAGACATATTGTTAGCAAATCCCCAGCACACGTCAAAACAATAACTTTTTGGATCAGAAATCAGAGTGAAGAAGTAAACATAAATTATCTTGGACATATGTCAGTTTTCTTGTTCTTTATTTCCCGTGTATCTCCAGGCTGAAAGATCTCTTTTGACAGTAGCAGCCGACACGTGTTTTGTCGCACAAGGGTAATATCCCGTGACTTTTTCAAGGCTGTAATGTACAAACACACCAATGTATCCCCTTACAACATCTGGAGAACATAAGTCAAATGGCATAACATCTGAGAGGCCAGCATGCAAAGAAAGAGAATATGAGAAATAAAAGGAGATTGTCTCAAATGGGACTAAAAAGCCCTGAGTAGAGATGGAGAATGCAAATAGATACAGACAGAAATGTGGGGGTTGAGATTGATACTGATCAAACCCTTAAAAAGGATATATTATACTAGCGCGAGGTTGAAAACCTGGGAAAAATGAGTTTATACCATTGCATTATAGGCTGTGGGCAAGCCAATGATTTCTCCCATACTATATGTATTGGTGACAGATAGTGCTCCTGAGGCGGAAGCCGGGAGCGGGTGATCATTTTTTTTAACAATTTTAAAGTTGTTTTAATCTTATATGTGATAACGTGTACCTGAATTAGTTGAAACTTGTATTCCGTGGTGTTGGCGCCATCCCAGGGAAGCCCCTCGCTCCTGGACACGCCCACCGACGCTCGGCCACGCCCCCTCCCTCACTATTTAAATTGCGCCGCTGCACAGCGCGTATTGGTGACAGATAGTGCTCTTGAGGCGGAAGCCGGGAGCGGGTGATCATTCTTTAACAATTTTAATGTTGATTTAATCTTATATGTGATAACGTGTACCTGAAATAGTTGAAACTTGCAGTCCGCGGTGTTGGCGCCATCCCAGGGAAGCCCCTCGCTCCTGGACACGCCCTCCTACTCACCATAAGTGATGTGTTGCCAACGACCGCGCAGCGGACGCGCGCAGCGGGCGCGCCAAGGGCAAGCCCGTCTGCGCCCGTCCGCGCCCATACGGGACCCGGGGCCATAAACCCTGGTCTCCATATCACTCAGCTAAGGACCTATAGTCCATTGAACATCCACAGCATTGGAACTGCAGCTGTGACACGCTGCACCCACAGATTCCCACCTGATAAACTTCCTCCTCGCTGGCCGTCCTGTAAATATCCCCTCAACATCAAAATCCCAGCAGACACAATCCAGAAATATTGTATGTACCTGTTGAACTGTAGGTCCCTTCCGAAACACAGCACGGAAATTGCCCTGCTGTTAGAAGAACGGAAACCGGACGCCATCTTCCTGACGGAGACATGGCTCACCCCCCACTCTGATCCGTACCTAGTTACAGCTTTACCCCCTGGCTATCAAATCTATAGGCTAGACCGGTCGGAAGGGAGAGGAGGAGGCCTGGCTATCATACTAAAGGGTCAGTATCGTTGTCGTACTACCTCCGAAGCAATTCCCGAGTGTGAAGGTCTTGCATTTACTATCGACTTCTCCTCAAATATCTCCTTCTCAGGCACCCTGATATATCGCCCCCCAGAGCTGGCAAAAATGTTCCATAGACTTCTCCCGAACATTATAGCCGAACGTATCATGTCAACAGCCAACCATACTCTTCTGGGAGATCTTAATTTTCACTTTGACAGCCTCACAGACCACACTGCTTTGGAACTAACAGATGACCTAGCAGCATTGCAATTAATTCAGCACGTCTCAGCCCCGACCCATGAAAAGGGCCACCTACTAGACCCGATTTTTAGCAACTGCACGGAGCTGCGGGTCAGTCAACCCATTGCCCTTCCCTGGACTGATCATTACTTAATACCTTTCACCTGGTGTACCTATAAAGCCCCTCGGTCCACCCCCCAACCCAAAGTCACAAGGAACTGGGCGAAATTACCCATCAAGGTTTGGATAAGCAACTTAGAATCCACTTGCCCACCCCATTCCACAGACCCCAACATAGCAAACCAGGAATATGAGGGTTGGATCGAAATATCTTTGGACGCCACCCTACCCTTTCAGAAATCCATACCGAAAAGATTGCACAAATCAGCCCCTTGGTTTTCAGACATCTTAAGAGCAAAAAAACGTTTATGTAGGAAACATGAGAGAGCATGGCGCCTAGACTTTCTACCTGAGAAAAAGTCCCAATACAAGGAGGCAATTAAGGCTTATAAAAACGAGATTAGGACAGCGCAAACTACTTATTTTTCGGCTAAAATTATGGAAGCCAAATCCAAACCAAAGGAAATTTTCCACTTGGTAAAATGCCTAACAAAAGTGAATAACTCAGCTCCATCCTTAGCTAAAACACAAGTACAATGTAATGAGCTAGCGGACTTCTTCCATAAAAAGGTTACTAAGATCTACTCCGCCTTTCCAACAGTAGATATAACCCCAATAACAACTGTCCAGGTACCACTGAAACACAGAACTCTCCCAGACCAACCTACCCTAGAACATTTTCTTCCCTTAGATCTGGATACCCTTAACCTTCTGGCCCGGCAAATCAAATCTGGCTCCCCACTCGACCCAGCACCACCAGATGTTATGATGCAGGCTAGCCAGGTCACCCTACCCGTGGTACTGGAGCTACTAAACTCCTCCATTTCATCATGTACTGTGCCCACAGGATGGAAGAGAGCCATGGTTCGGGCTCTGCTTAAAAAGCCCAATTTAGACCCGGAAGATCACGCCAATTACCGCCCAATCTCTCTGCTCCCCTGGACAAGCAAAATTCTTGAGAAACACATAAACATCCAGTTAATAAAATTTCTTGAAAACCACTCGTTACTGGATGTCTCTCAGACAGGGTTTAGACCTAGGCATGGAACCGAAACCGCACTGTTAGCGGTCATCGAAGAGTCACGGAGGATACTGTATCAAGGTGGTTCAGTGGCAGTGATCCTCCTCGACCTAAGTGCGGCCTTCGACACGGTCAGCTATTCCACTCTGCTGAACCGTTTATCGAAGATCGGAATAACAGGAAATGCACTTAGGTGGCTCAATTCCTTCTTGAGCAACAGAACATTTCAAATCTTTGATGGTGACACAGTGTCAACCAGCAAATCACTGAGCTGCGGGGTGCCACAAGGGTCCTCTCTGAGCCCTGCGTTGTTCAACGTATATATGAAGCCACTGGCTGGGGTTGTCCAACCGTTCGATATCAAGATCATATCATACGCAGATGACACCCAGCTAGTGGTGTCTTTGGCGCAGGAGGGTAACAGGCACATAACAACAGGCCTTATGAAATGCCTACAGAATGTTAAGGAATGGATGACAATCTCCTCCTTAAAACTCAACGGAGACAAAACGGAGCTTATGCTCCTGGGCCCACCTTCACCAGTGCCTTTTATCTCCCTCTGGCCGTCCTGTCTAGGTCCCCCTCCAACCCCGAAGGAAAGTGTAAAAAGCCTGGGAGTCTGGTTAGACAAAAATCTCTCGTTCACCACCCAAGCCACCAAGCTGTCTGCCACGTGCTTTGGCTTACTTAGAACAGTGAGGAAAGTCCTACCCCTCCTGCCGATGGAAGCGAAACAAGTAGCAATACAGGGTCTGATTCTATCCCGGTTAGACTTCAATAACGCCCTTTACTTGGGCTCCCCCGAATCTACCTTGCGGAAGCTTCAACTGGTACAGAACTGTGCAGCTAGAACCTTGCTTCAGATTCCACGCAGACAGTCAATCAGACTCGGATTAAAAAAACTACATTGGCTCCCGGTGAAACAGAGAGTTGCATTTAAGGCATTATGTATCTCCCACCGAGCCTTCTGGAATAAGAGCCCAGCAATCAGCCAGAGTCTAGTCACCCATTACCACCCTAGCAGGAATCTCCGATCTACGGAGGGTTTTCTGGCCTCAATGCCAAAAATTAAAAGAGCCAGAACCGGAGGTAGGATGTTCTCCCTAAATGCCTCCAAGCTATGGAATTCTCTTCCTCTACAACTTCGCTCCGACCCTGACCTGCTATCGTTTCGTAAACAATTGAAGACCTTATTGTTCACACAGTCTCCCTGATCCTGATCTCCTCCTCATTGATCACATCTGTACACCTAGCGCTTGGACGCCCTTGGGGCAGCAATCGCGCTTTACAAATCTACATTCAATTCAATTCAATTCAATTCAATATGTCTTTGTCACAAACTGAGGGGGTTCTGGAAAGGAGATGGTAATTGCCTGAATTCCACATTGGGGATTAAGCTGATGAGAAGGGACAGGCTTATGGTGCTATAAATATGAAGTGATGGCCCACCCGCAATATATGTTAAAATGGGGCTTGTCAAGACATTGCAAGGTTATAGGGGTGCCCAGTAATTTTAACCCTGGAGGAGTGGCGTTCAAGCATGGACTGGTGCATGCTCACTGAGAAATATGTGTATGACGTTAGAGGGCTGCCCCTTGTATATGGTGAAGTCTGGGGTCCTTGGATGAAATGTAGAGGGATGCACAGGTGGAGTTAGATACCTTAAGCATATTGTGTAAAAGTGATATATTAAGAAAAGAAAATTGGGTCTGTGACATCTAAAACTTTGTACTATTGTAGGACAAGATGCTTCCCTCGTCAGTTACGCTTGTAGCTAAAGGGAGAGCTACTAAAGGGTCCATTGTAGGAATGATCTCCGAAGTCTAATATCCTGTGTTTTGTTTTTCAGGTATGGGCTGTTTCTGGGGAGCAGAGAGGAAGTTTTGGAATCAAAAGGGTGTCTATTCCACTCAAGTTGGTTTTGCTGGAGGACACACTCCTAACCCGTCTTACGAAGAAGTCTGCTCAGGTGTGGATGTTTTCCTTAATGCAATTATGGACGGCTGATGTTAGTTAAACTTGAGGAGATAAAAAACTAATACCACATATTAGAAATGAATTGGAACACTTAGGAGGTACATTTTGTCTTAAACACATACCTACAACGAAAGTTACCTTTGTTACGCCTGCCAGATATTCACAAAAGGATTCCTGGCAGGTGTTAGCCCTTTTATGGGTGTGGATATCTCTGCCAACAGAGTGGAAGCTTCGGACATCTGCAAATACAAAGGCCCATAGCCAGGGGTAACTCTTTTAGGGACATGGCCCTCAGCTATGACCAGACATCAAAGCTGTGCACTGTAGGTGCATTCTTTCTCAACTACTTGTAGAGGAGAAGGTCCAGTGTGCAAGGTTTTAAAGCACACAGTGCCTTTTGGTTCTTTTTTTTAAATTATTAGTGCGATTGGTTGTACTACTAGATATCGACACCCAGAATATCATAGTACAAGACTGTCAAGGACGGAATATTGAAAGGTAAGTGCACATAGGAAAATATAGATTTACTATTCCTAACTCTACATCTACCTACCTTGAAGATATATGTATCACATAGGTATATGTGGAGTCGGGTATAACAAAATACCTATACTTTAATGTCAATATTTTGGAATCAATATTCTATCATCAACATTCTGTGTCTTCAATATTCTGGTTTAGATATTCAGGTTCCACACCATGTGATTATGTGTAAAGGAAAACGCATAATTTAGAGCACACTCAATCAACTTTCCGCACTCAAACTTTAAATCCTATGAGTTAGATGGGATTTGAAATGAAAGGGTCTAAAGTTGTAAAGTCAGCTGATTCACAACTTTGTATATTTTCTAAACTGCTCCACAACACTTAATTGAGGTGGCGGTGTCCAGCATCCACACTCAACATTGTATTGCCGTAGGAAGTACTACCTCGGACATTCTGCATCAGTAAATCATTACACTTGATGGACCGAAAAGATAACCTTACTTCAAGTAAAGTACTTAATATGCTTCACAAAGTGTGTAGTTTCTTAATTCCAACCAACTTTGTAATTGAGGTTTTAATGTAACTCCCCATTAATTTAAATTAACTTTACAGAGAGCTTTGAGCATATCATTCAAGGCCACTTTTGGGACATTAGTGGCAAAAAGTGTGTCTTAAACATTTGAAGGCTTCAACAATGATGAAGATTAAATAAAATTGTAGTGTCATTTTCCATGGAAAGTTGGGAAGGTCCCACAATGAATTTCACTGTAAAGTTGTGACAAAAGATGGATAGTTCATTGACATTTGATCAAAAGCACCAGTCAGAACTGTATGGACTTCACGTAGGCCCCGACATTGACATCCACCCCTCGTAATTACAGGCAGGTTGTGTGAAAAGTCCGGTTCAAAAGGAGACCTTTGTCGGACACTGACTAGCAAGATAGGCACGGAGGCACAGTAAATTATAGGTGATTGTGTGAGCCTGGAATGGGTCCTTTTCAGGCCTGTGCGATGGTTGAGTACACTAGTTCCATCTCCAGTTACAGAAGCCGTAGCTGGGCAGGCAGCATCACTAACTCTTAAGGTTCTGAGTGGTGGTTTTACGTTTGGATCTAGGTTCCTGTGCTGTGATAACATCTCTGATGCTGCTTTTAGGGTACCTCCCATTTGGATGCTGCAGAGTCCTCCACATTCACTTTTATGAGAGGCAAATGTAGAAACATGGTAGCCTGCCATGTGTACTAGAAATGAAAAATATTTACTTGCAGGAGGATTGTTCGGCAATACTACTAGTGCAGATAAAAGTCAAGCTTTATGTTTTAAAACAGTTAGAGACTGCCTTATTGAAATGTATACTAGGAAAACATCCCACCTCCATAATAGAACTTTGACAACTCAGCAAGTAGCTCGTCCCTTCCAGTGACTATACCAGAAAATGTAGACATGGCTGATATGCAATAAAAGGGTGGGCATGAGCACTTCTCACCAAAACCATTTAGTAACAAATAACAAGGGGATGTAATTGTTAAGCAATTTGTAAAAAAACAATATGGATCAAGTAACAATAGTTTTTAATTGGACTTCAAAGGCTACCATGCAAGGTGATTTTTGAAGCACAAATTACTCCTAAGATGCCCTCACTGTCTTTCTCACCCTTTTCCCCACTATCCCCTTTCTGTTTGCCCGCTGCACCTATCTTCCCCTTTCTGTCTCTCCTGCGCTCTCTCTTTCTTTTTGTTTTTACTTTGTTTTCTTTCTTTCCTTCTCTCCTCCTTTCCTAAAACATATTCTGTCTACCTCCTCTATGCTTTCAATATTTTTATTCTCTCCTTAGTCATCTTCTTCATAGACCCTGTATGTCAACTGAAACTTTTTCTTGGTTGTGCATGGCTTTGAGCAGCAGCTGCAACCTTTCTTTGACCACTTTGCTTTCGCTGTACTCATGTCATGATGTCTACTATCCTGGGAGCCTTCTGGAACTGGATAAGTCCTCTACTACTATGGAGCAAAGAAGAGTCCAGTGTGACCTTCATGTCTCTGCAGCTTGTTGTCCATTCTTGTTGGACAGGTCATGACGCTGCATGGATTTGGTGGGTTTTAACTGCTTTAAGGCAGCGGACAACCTGTTGATGTCCACTGCACAACCTTCACGGTGCGGTGGACTTCAACAGGCTGTCCAAAGAACAGACTGTAAAAGAAAATACTTCTGGTAAATAATACCAGAAATGTTTTCTTTTCCAAAAACAAAGTTGGGATACAAGGAAAATGCTTCCCATTATTGCAAGTTTGATTTTTCTTTTGTTTTGCTGTAATGTGTAGCACACTGTGCGTGCGGATGTCACAGCAAAACAAAAGTTAATGCAGACCACGATAATGGAATCTGCTTGGATTCACAAATGTCTTTCCGCACAGCATTCTTACACTTCTCCCAATCACACTAGTACCTCACTTATGTAGCTAGGCTATTGACCGTGAAAGGAAAGGCCTCAAACGCAACAAGAAAACATCAAGATTTTACCTTGCACAGTGACCCGTTCTGCCCATATGGGTAGCTGTAGTGTTTAAGGGAGGGCTTGGTTGGATCCCAGAGAAACCTGCGAGGCCCAAACATTTCTGAAAACAAGGCACCTAGGTTAGGCCAAGGTGGTGTGCCTTGCATGGATCCCAATACCTTTTCCTACCCTGAATGCCCTGCAAACACTAAACTTTGGTTAAATCACAGATTTTCCTCATATTTCTTTGAAGGAAAATTGCAAAATCTGTGAGGATCCATAAGATTCCTACCACCCAGCATTCCCACAACCCTCCCAATAAAAATAGTACGCCGAATTTTCACCAAGTGTTATGCATTTAGTACATTAATTTCATAGGTCTTCATAACAGCAATTTATTTTCTATGACCATCAATTAGGTAAAGATAAAGCACTATTTCAAAGGAGGCAAAACATTTAAAAACAACAGATTTATACTGCTCAGATCTGAGATTACAAATTATATAAATCAGAAAATGTTTGACGATGTGCAGAGCTGTCTAGAGAGGTCAATTATAATACAAATGCATTCAGTCTCAAGTGCCCTGATTATGGATTCCATGACATTTGGTTCAAGGAGATAAATCCCAGTGAGTTGATCTTGCCAGGGTTGTGGAGGTTTTAATTCCTTTTTGAAGGATTGATAGTCCATTATAGCAGCCCTTTATGACATGGCATGCAAACTTGGGTCATTTCAGATTCACACTACTGCTAGTTATGGTATTTGCAGTTCTCTGCAGCAGGCACATTAACCAAACAAACTATCTAGCTCCTTCAAATAAAATAAAGTTCTCTAGAGCAGATACATTATCTCGTCAGGCCTATATTTCACAACAGGTTAACCCCCTTAGAAAGGCTTGTAAACTACAGCAATGTTGGTCAAATGTAAGTCGTACCTAACTTGTGATAACTCTACCCCAACCAGTAGGCTAATAAAAAAACGATGCCATATTGGCATTTGAAGATATCCTGATTGTACATTGCTTGTGAATGGCTGGTAAGTTTAGGTAGTGACAACCACTCATGTATCAGGAACAGAAAAGGTCATGAAGGTTGCTGGCTTAAGATCAACATGACCCAATTTCTTAAGTGTTAGGCAATCTTTTCACACAGCACATTCTTGTTTGATATACCATACCATAAATGACGAATAACTATATGAGGCTCAATACCGCAAAGACAGATATTATGACCAGCGGATAATGGCAAAAATTCCAACCTACTGCCATATGGCCTAAGGAACATGAGGCTCCTCCAGCAATATCAAGAGCAGTCGGAAACCTAGGAGTAACCAAGAGTTCAGACCTATACTTGATACCACATCTTAACAACTCCACATAGATTGCCTTCTACACAATGAAAAAACTACGTCCAACTTCCCATACCTTGGATACTAACAGCAACTGCAAGCCAGCATCACACTCATAATATCCAAGCTTGACTATGTCAACAGCCTATATCTTGGTGCACCTGCATTCTTCATACACAAAATACAACTCATCCAAAATGCTGCTGTACAACTTCTCCACTTTAACCCAACAGAACACATGAGTCCAGTCTTGCAATTACTGCTCTGGTTCCCTGTGGCAAGAAGAGCAATTTTCAAAACAAGGCACTGTGCTTTGTCCATAGAGCCTCCCACGGAAAAGGACTTCTCTACCTACAAGCTAAATTCAATAAATACAAACAAAACAGGATAGTGCGCTCCAGGCTTGCGCCACTTATCATACCATCTTACCATAAGAAATCTGAGGAGGCACTGATTGCTCAGTAGAAACTTCCATGCTCTGGAACTCACAACCATCCGGCATTTGAAACATCCAGGAGCGTATGCACTTCAGAAGGCAGTTGAAAACATGGCTATGTCTAGACTACTGCAAAAACAACAGTTGATGGACAGAATGCCATGTCATACATTCACCCCAGTACAGAAATCTGGGCCTAAATCCATCGTTTTTTTGCTCACCATGCCATTCCAGTTTGAACCCAGCCATATGCAAATCAGTCTTGACCCTGTGCCTCATGGGAACAGTCCAGCCTGAACTTCCAAGCCAGGTCCTCCCTGGACTGGAACCAAGCATCCTAGGACCGGTTTCGGGGTTTCACCCCTCTTCAGCCAGGATAGCTTGATTCCAGTGGCATGGAGAGCACGGGACTCACGTCTGAGCATACCCGTCCCACTCGGGGTGACAAATGCAAAAACTACTACACCACCTCACATACCAAAAACAGATCCCGGAAAGACATTTGTGACCTCAAATTGAATTTTCATTTTACAATCTACAGATTAGAAACATCCCAACCAGCAACTACTTTTGATAGGTAGGTAAGTTAAGGAGGGCTTACCAAAGATTCGCTGGGATATTATATAGTTAAGCAATTTCAAATATAGCATTTCTGGCCCACACTAATACAAACACCATCACCCACCATAGTCAGTAGCCAACTGTAACTCACACCTCTTACATTCACATAAATTGTATCTGCTACAAGAGTTGTCCATCACTAGTACTGTGCAACCAATAAACCGGCCATCACCAAATGAACAGGCATGAAATATCTGAAGAGATCTGTCACCACTACTGGTTAAACGGACACATTTAATCTAGTCCACCACTGCATATCTCAAATATCTATACATTACGGATGCTTCTTTACATCTCACAATGACACTCAGATATGGGATGAAAGTATCAATGCCCAATTTATTAGATCTCTTCACTACTTTCTCTCTCCAACCATGCCACCTCAGGCCCACAACTATACACAAAATTTCTGATTGGACAACCAAGTGCAGTTACCAGCTAGGCAGACTATAATGATAGGAAATATCATAAAGGGACATGCTGAATGGTTCAAAACGGACAGTGTATATTAAAAGCATATGCTCATGGTTTGTGTGACGTCTGGAGGGTTTGGAGCCCCCGAGGGACACAGTACATTCATACCTCGGCGGCCCTCACACACTACATCGATTTGTTCCTCCTACCCGCCACCGACTGTCAAAGCGTCTCCATAATTTATGTTCTCCTCAGGGGAATCTCTCATCACTCGGCCATGTCACTACACTTAGGGGGCGCCGCGGTCGGGACACGGATGGTCTGACGATTGAACGTGTGGTTTTTGCAGGATAAGGAGGTCAGGGAAGCGATAGAGGTAGAGTTGTGCCACTATTTTCTTACTACTCGGGGCTCGTCCCCTCTCTGGGCACACTCTGGGAGGCCAGCAAGGCCAGCATCCGAGGCGTGGCCAGGAGCCTGGTGCACGCGAAGCGAGCAGCACAGTGCATTCACCTGGCTCAGCTCGAGGCTCAGGCCATGCAGCTGGAACTGCTGAAGCCCAACCTGCTTGACACCTGGCAATGATTCGAGAGGAAATCCGGCAGATCTCCCTTGATTCTGCCAAGATGCTGTGGCGCTCCTTCGCCCGTATTTATGGCTAGGGAGTCAAAAACGGGAAGTTGCTGCATAACTTGGTTTCTTACCCCATGGCCAACAAGATAATCCTTGTAATCCGTGACGCGGCCGGAACCCACCATCACACCTCTCGGGCCATCGCGCAGGTTTTTGCGGATTACTTTGCCCAGCTATATTCTGCTCGCCCCCCCCGAGGCTACTCTTGTGGATTTGCTGGGACGAGCGGCTGTCCAACTTCCCTGCCTCACCAAGGCAGAGGTAACATATCTAGATCTCCTATTTACCCCGGTGGAGATACAGGGGGCCATTTCCTTGTTGAACCCAAGGAGGATGCACGGGCCGGGCGGCTTCCCACAGGAATACTAGGCGGCTTATAGAGACTTGTTGGTGCCGCAACTGGTGGACCTCTTTCAACATGTTGCCGAAACAGGCTCCTTTCCCCCCGAGACCAACATGGCCACCATAGTTGTAATCCCGAAGACCCAACCACCCTCTGTCACCTGTGCGGACTACCGTCTGATCTCTTTAATCAACACTGAAATGAAGATCTTCGCCACAGCCCTGGCCCAGCGTCTCCGTCCCCTCTTGCACAAGCTGGTCCATCCTGATCAGTGCGGCTTCATGCCAGCACGCGGCACCAGACACGGCATACGGCGCCTCCACCTCGCTTTGGCTCACCGCCACTGCCTAACAACGTACCTGGCACTTTTACGTATAGATTTCGAAAAGGCCTTTGACACGGTGGACTGGAGGTATCTGGAGGACGTCCTTGTGGCGATGGGGTTTGGCCCCCATTTCCGACGCCTCGTCAGCGTCCTGTATTCCAATCCCAAAGCCAGGGTTCTTACCAACGGTGCCACCTCAGAGGCATTTCCAATTCGGAGAGGCACGTGCCAGGGGTGCCCCCTCTCAGCCCTCCTGTTCGCACTGGTGATGGAGCCCCTGGCCTGCCTCATACAAAGCGATCCCCAAATCCGGGGCTGTTCCTGGGATTCCCACCGCGTGGAAAAAATTGCTTTCTATGGGGACGATGTCCTGCTCTACTTGGTGGATCCGGAGAGCTCTGGCCCCCGCTGCCTGGAGGAGCTCCAGGCCTTTGAGACCGTCTCGGGCCTGTGACTCATCCCAGCCAAATCAACCCTGATCCCCCTCCATCTTTCAAGGGCTTGCTTTGGCTGGCAATCAAATATCCCCATCAGGAGACAGTCATTCAAGTACCTTGGGATTTGGGTGGCTCTGCTCCCGGAGCTGGAATGGGCGCTTAACATTACCCCCCTGGTCACAAAAGCTAACAAGCATTTGCAATGCAATAGGTCTCGCAGTTACGAGAGTTTCAGCTATTGGCATTGTAAATAACAATGCCTTTTATTTATGCTTAAAAAAAAAAGGCATTATTATTTGTAATGTCAATAGCTCAAACTCGCGTAAATGCGAGACCTATTGCATTGCAAATGCTTGTTGCTTCTTTGTCAGGCTTCGTAACGTTTTAGCCCCACATGGAGCGACTGCTGTTCCCGGATATGTCATTGATGTTTCTGCACAATCTGTGCTTGAAACAATGAGCCCTGTTCTCTTGGGCGGAATCCTCCCAGGGATTAAGGGGAAGGGGGGCTCTCCAGGAGGTGTTATGGCCAGCATCCCTTCTGGACTCACGCGGTCTCTCGGGGTATTGGGGGGGAGAAGGAATGCCGGTGACTGTGTGTGGGACAGGAGGTGGGGATGCAGCAGAGCCGGGGGGGTTATGTTCAGTAGCTGTAATATTCTTTAATTCAAAGACACGTCTTGTCCATTTTGGAAGGATGATAAGCGGGGTCGTCATCATCATAATCTTATTTTTAAAGTGCCTAATTAGCATAAAGAGTGATCCAAGCTCTTGTGAACCTAAGAGCCTCCAATTCTACTTTAATCAGTGTAGCAAGGGCACCAACCCACTGATCTATGTTAGGCTATTCATTTAAATTAATCCCCCTTAATGCTTGTTTTAATAGTGCTGAGTGATACTAGTGCTGCCCCTCGGCGCTAAAGTACAGCCCTCCATGCTATATACATGATTATTGTGTTTGTGCAGTGCAGCATGCTGCCGACTCACATAACACAAACCAGGTGGTGCTGCCCGGCTGGGACTGCCCCACAGTGACCCAGTGAGGGGGATTAATAAATTAGTGATAAGGGCGCGAGGCCTGCAGTGGTGTCGGCTCCTGTGTGTGAGATGAGTGCGTGCGGCCTGCAGTGGGGTCTGTCCTTGTGTGTGTGGCTCTGTGTGTGTGATGAGTGTGTGCGGCCTGCAGCGGTGTCTGCCCCCGGATGTGCGTGTATGTGTGTGTATGATGGGCGTTTGAGGCCTGCAGTGGTATCTGTCCCTGTGTGGGTGATAGGTGCGTGCTTCTGCAGCAGTCTGCCCCTGTATATGTGTGTCTTTGTGTGTGTGTGGCCTGTAGTGGTGACTGGGTGTGTCTGCTTGTGTATGTTAGTGTTTGTGTATATAATGAGTGTGTGTGGGTCCTGCACTGGGGTATGTGTGTTTCTGCGTGCGTTTATGCGTGTGTGTGTGTGTGTGTGTGTGTGTGTGTGTGTGTGTGTGTGAGACACTGCGACCGGTTGTTTACTGTGACTATGCATGGGTGTTTATATGTGCGCGTGTGTAGTATCTGGCGTGTATTCCTGTGTGTGTGTGTGCGCAGTTGTTTATGTGTGGTTGCTTATGTGTGCACTGGTCGTAAGTGGTGTGTTTGTTTTTCAGGGCTGTTTGTAAGTATGTGTGGTGGTGAGTGTGTGTTTATATGCAGGTAGCGTGTGCGTTTCGAACCCGCATCTCATTTTTGTCACGTGGACACCGTTTGTCAGTGGCTGGCGTCTCTGGTATGCTGGCTTCAGAAAACAACTTTCTGTACCAAAGAGCGGTGGAAACCAAAAATATCAAATTTAAACAAGCATTGGCCGCACACGCACCTCGCGCTTGAAGTTAAAAAAAGAAAAACAAGACAAGACCGGTGGAGCGTGGTGCGCGCGTGCTTGGGGGCGGGGGAGCGGACCCTTTGAAGTGCTCCCAAAAGGCGGATTGCATGGCGGCACGATGCGCGTGATTTTGCGCGTGCTAGCCATGCAATCCGCTTTTTGGGAGCACTTTTCAAACCCGCTTTCTATAGTCTCGCATTGCGATCGCTTACGCGATAGCAAGGTCGAGACCTAAAAATGACCTTAAGCGCTGGCAAAACCCTACCACTCAATCACCTTGCCAAAGGGGCGCTTTTTGATGATCCTCCCCCGCTTCCTATATATCATTCAGAATACCACCTTTCACTTCCCGGGAAGTTGGTTCTGAGAATTTGATGGGGTGGTTAAGAGGTTTCTGTGGGGGGGGTGGGAGGCCGCGTATCACCTTGGTCTGCTGCAGGATCCCGCCCTTTGATGGAGGCATGGGTATGACGAATCTCCACCTCAACTACCTGGCTACCAGACTCCTCTTGGTCCATGACTGGTTCACTGGGGGGTGGTCTGACCCGGCCTATCGGACTGAACTTAGAGACATGGACTTCCCGCAAATTCAAGCTTACTTATACAGGGCTGCCATACCACAGGCAATACCATCAATCACCAGGGCGGTCCTGGTGGCCTGGCGCTCCACCCTGCGACACATGCGCTGGGACAAGCGAATCACTCAACACACACCTCTCTGGCAGGACACGTGGTTGCGAAAGGCAACAAACCTTACTGGCTTCCGGCAGTGAGACCATTTCGGGATTACTCTCCTGGGGGATGTGTGAGTGGGAGATCACATTAGGGCCCTCCCCGACCTACAGCAGCGTCACTCCCTTCACACCTCCCAATTCTACAAGTACTTGCAGCTCCGCCACGCCCTTGCGGTCCATGTCCCACCAGGCACATCACTACCCAAGTTTAGCCCGTTGGAGGCACAGGTTATGATGGGAAACTTGGCAAGAGGAGGGGTGTCTCGGATATATCGCTCCCTGGTGAACGATGGCCCAACCACTTTAGCCTCACTGCAGGCTCGCTGGGAGGGATGGCTGGGTCCCCTAGAGGATGCGGACTGGCGCAACGCCCTTATGGCTCCCAAAACTCTCACGACCTCCTCTAAACTCCGCCTCATTCAACTTTACTATCTACACATGGCCTATCTTACTCTGGCGTGCCTGCACAGGGCGGGGCTGCGCTCCTCCCAGGATTGCATGCAATGGTGCCGAACCCCGGCTGATTTTTACCACGTGGTCTGGCTGTGCCAAACTCACACAGACATTGGGATGGCTCAGGCCTGCCCCACTGCCCTGCGGAGATGGCGCCGAGGGGTAGACTGGTGCGCGGCCCAGGAGGAACCCCTCTTCGAGGCACGTGGCTGTCCGGCGAGGTTCCACCGTGTATGGGGCAAATGGCTGAACTTACTGTCTTAAACTCCTTGTACTGGCTCTCCCTTGTAACAACATACTGCTCTCCAGTTTGGGTGGCTTGCCTGATTATTCCTACCATGGCTGTGGGTTTTATTGCCTGTGGGGGACAGAATTTGCTTTATCCTGTATGCTATGTGCTGTTGTTTTGTTTGTTTGCTTTCCAGAATGATAATTTAAAAAAAAAATGGCTACACCTTATCATCCACCACACTGCTATGTGGTGCATTCCATATCGCACTAACCGCACCTCGTTGCCCCTAATAGGGGTAGTAAGTGGTATGCAAATGGTGCAGTACAATACAATGCAATGTTTCTCATTTGTGCTTCACCAAGATTTGTTTTGATCATATTAAAATCTTTGTTTTCATCACACTTCGTAATTACAGAACAAAATGTTCTTAATATTTCTTTTTATAACTGCTGATATAGTTTGAAATATTTGTTCAGTTCAATAAATGTTGTTGTGTATTAGGAAAAACAATGAAAACCTGCAGTCTTTCTTGTCACACTCCCTGTACCCCAGTGAAATTGTCACTTAGTTCTCTTTGCAAAATTCTTTCACTTTACAGGCAAAGAAAGAAGAGTAAACAACATCTCCATGTTAAAACAATAAGCAGCTATTTGTCATAAAACATACCTTGACATTTGACCTCTGACTTTGAATACAGAGCAAATGTGATAAGATAAAAACACAATTTAAAGGCATTTTTAATGCTCATCTGCCTTTTGAGCTCCAGTGTGGTTATTTTGTGGGTGCAGCAGCACACCACAGTCCCTTTTTGCGCTTATATTGTGTGTATACAAATGTGACTACAGTTTCTTAAGATAAACTGATGTTCGAGGCATATTACACACTGTGCATAGATCGCCATCTGGTGTTGGGCCCGGATGTTTGCAGTTGTTTTTCTCTTGGAAAGTCTTTGGAAGTCACGAGGTATGTGAATCCTCCTTTGGATCATATTGTGCATGGGCTTCGGCTCCATCCTCAGATTGTTTTTTTCCGCCATCGGGCTCGGATGTGTTCTTCGCGCGCCAGTTCGGAACCGTTTCAGTTTTCTCGTTCGGCGCGCAATCCTTTCCCGTTCGACGGTATTGTCTCGATCGCGTTCTCCACACTCGACGCGACTCTCAACGATTGAAGTCTTCGATTCCGGTCGTCGACGAAGGTCTTCCGGCCTACCTGGGCCTCCTGTCCTGGCTGATGGAAAGGATGCCATTTAAAAAGTGTCCTCGATGTGGGTCGAAGTTTCCCCACACCGATCTACATGAGGTGTGCACCTCTGCCTCTCTCCAGAACACGAGGCAAGGGACTGTCCAGCTTGCGCCTCCTTCCGATCGAAGAAGACGATTCGGGACCGACGAACAAGGAGAACTATGGCTCACTCGTCGACTTCGATCATTGACGACATCTTCGAAGAAGGCGTCGATGTCCCGGAACAATAACACACCGAAGAAGGCCTCGTCAGCGCCTCCGAAGATGACGACTCCGACGTCGAGGACATCACTCCGGCACAGAGGGGCGTGAGTACAGACGTCGACCCCGACCCCTCTCCACGCCATTGAAAAAGACTTCAGTCACGCCTTCGGGCCTAGGTATGCACCGAGAGACTGCTTCCCATACCTCGCTTCCGGGCCCGGTTAAGAAGCCCACCAAGCCTTCAGGCGGCTCGGGCTCGAGCCAGCCTCCCCTTGGTGCCGAAAATCTCTCATCGACACCGGCACCGAAAAAGAACACGCCCCTTTCCTCGTCCGCGCCAAGCTCGACACCGAAGCACTCGGCACCGAAAACTGGCACCGGCTCCTCGGCACCGGTAACATCCTCGGAGCCGAGCAAGAAACCGAAGAGCTTCGACTCCCAAGCCTCAAAGCTGAAACCCACCTCGGAACCGAGGAAGACAAAAGACATTTCTAAACCCCACGGTTCCAAACAAAGAACCAGTGCTGAATCGACGCCTAAAAAACCCATGGCTCCGACACCATCGGCACCGAAGGATCTGTCCCCTACAGATCAACTGTTTCGACCCGATTCTTACCAAAAAACCCTCGTAAAGGATCCAAAGACTGGGCATTTAACGCTTAGCACCAGAAAAAGACCACTGGACAAGCCTGCACCTGCTCCACCACCAAAAAGGAGAGACTTTGCCACCTCCCCTTTGAGGATTCCTTCACCTCCTCCTCCTCCTCCTCCTCCATCTCCTCCTCCTCCACCTCCTCCTCCTCCTACTCCTCTTCCACCTCTCCCACCCCATCATTCTCCCACACCATCTCCAGATGAGGATGATGATGAGATTAGCTACGACACAGGACGGAGCGGACGACCAACCAATAGGGGACCCTACTCCTACAGGCTGCCCAGACCCATGAGATGACTACAACATCCCAGATGTCCCGAACGTCCCGCAGGACGATCTTTACCCTTCCAGACCCTCCCCCCCCGGAGGACACAATGGTCTTTAACCAGCTACTCCATAGGGCTGCCCACTACCACGGGGTTGATCTCCACACGGACCCTGTGGAGGAGGATTTACTCTTAGACACATTTGACACTGCACAGAGGTCCACCTCAATTCTGCCCGTGCTTAAGGGTGTTATTAAGCACGCACCAGAGGTCTTTAAAGACCCGGTTAGGGCCAGGGTCATCAACCCTTGCATTGAGAAGAAATATAAGGCCGCCCCAACAGATCCAACCTACATTAGAGGCCCTGCACCACTAGACTCCCTGGTAGTCTCCAATGCCAGGAAACGTGCCAATTCGCAGGCATCAGGTGAGGCTCCACCGCCAGATAAGGAGTCTAAACTCCTGGATGCCTCAGGCAAGCGCACGGCGTCCCAAGCGGCCAACATATGGCGCATTGCTAACACCCAAGCGCTCCTAGCCAGATATGACAGGGCACATTATGACGAGCTGGAGTCCATAATTGCAACACCTCCCTGACAAATACAAAAATAGAGCCAACTAATTCATTCAGGAGGGTAAAACCATCACTAATACCTCTATCCGTTGTGCCCTCGATGCAGCTGACACCGCCTCCAGGGCAATAAATACCAGGTTCCTTCTGCGTAGGTATGCCTGACTACGCATTTCAGGATTCAAACCTGAGGTTCAGAGTTCCATCCTCAACCACCCCTTTGATGAGAAACACCTGTTTGGCCCTAATGTCGACGTAGCCCTCGAAAAAATTAAAAAGGACACAGACACGGCAAAATCTATGGGAGCCTTGCAGTCGCAAGCTCCCAGGCGCTCCTTTCGCCGTTCCTCCTTTACAAGCACCACCAGAGACTACTCCTCCGACAGCGCCTCCACTTCCTACAAGGCCCCTACCCAATCCACCTTCACTAGGGGTTACCAAAGAGGCGGTTACAGGGGTACCAACAACAAAGGCAGAGGCAAAACTAACACCTCCCGCTCTGCCTCCACCCCCACCCAGTGACTTCCCTCCACTCCCCCCAGACTATTCCACTCCAGTCAGGGGCAGACTCCACAATTTCCTTCCTGTCTGAGCTACCATCACCTCAGACAGATGGGTGCAACAGATAATGCAATCAGGCTACAGTCTAGAACTAACATCTACCCCCCCAACCATTCCACCCAAACAGCGCCCAATGTCACAGGAACATTTGTCACTTTTAAAGCAGGAGGTGATCTCCCTCCTACAAAAAAGTGCAATAGAACCAGTTCCTACCCACCAACAAAACAAGGGAGTTTACTCTCTATATTTTCTCATACCCAAAAAGGACGGCTCTCTAAGACCCATTCTGGACCACAGACCCCTAAACCAATACATACACTCAGACCACTTTCACATGGTCACACTCCAGCAGGTACTTCCTCTGCTCTCCCAGAACGACTTCCTTGCCACCATAGACCTCAAGGACGCCTATTTCCACATTCCCGTTCACAACGCTCACAGGAAGTTTCTCAGATTCGTAGTGGACGGTCAGCACTACCAATTCAAAGTACTCCCATTCGGAGTCACAACAGCACCCCAAGTGTTTACCAAGTGCCTAGCGGTAGTGGCAGCACACCTGAGAAGACAACACATCCACGTCTTCCCATACCTAGACGACTGGCTCATAAAAGCCAGCTCATACAACCAGTGTGTACACCACACTCATGCCACTTTCCAACTACTTCACGACCTGGGCTTCACAGTAAACTACGCCAAGTCCCATCTGCATCCGTCCCACGTACAACAATACCTCGGCGCCACCATAGACACCTCAATAGCGCTAGCCTATCCCAGTCCCGCCAGGATAGCAAGCATACAGACTCTTCGCGCCAAATTTCAACCACAACACTCTCTTCCAGCCCGAGTGTTTATGCAACTTATAGGGATGATGGCCTCTTGCATATTCATAGTACCTCATGCAAGACTCCAGATGCGTCCTCTCCAAGAGTGCTTAGCACACCAATGGAACCAGGCTCAGGCTCAATTATCAGATCTGGTGTTTGTAGACGGTCGTGCCCATCGCTCTCTGCTGTGGTGGACCACCAAAAGCCTTTCCAAAGGGCGACCATTCCTAGAGCCGGGTCCTCAAATAGTTCTAACTGCGGACGCATCGCTCTCCGGCTGGGGAGCTCACCTACTACATCACACCATGCAGGGCAGGTGGACACCTCAACAAAAGTTACTCCACATCAACGATCTGGAGTTACTGGCCATATTTCTAGCCCTAAAAGCCTTTCAAACACACGTCTCACGCAAGGCTGTCTGACACATGACAGCCATGTACTACATCCAAAAAAAGGGCGGCACACACTCTCTGCAGCTCTCTCAGCTAGCACAGAGCATATGAAGGTGGGCCATACCTCAAAACATTTTTCTCCTAGCTCAACATGTCCCAGGAGTCCAAAACACCATTGCAGATCTGTTGAGCCGTCAAACACAACAGATCCACGAGTGGGAAATTCATCCACAAGTTCTTCAACCATTCTTTCAAATGTGGGGGCAACCACAGATAGACCTCTTCGCCACCCACGAAAACGCCAAATGCCCAAGCTTCGCCGCCAGATATCCACACCCATTGTCCAAAGGCAATGCGATATGGATGAACTGGTCAGGCAGATTTACGTACGCTTTTCCGCCTCTCCCACTCATTCCATTAGTGGTGCGCAAACTACAGCAACAATTCCTAACTCTCATCCTAGTTGCTCCGACTTGGGCCAGACAACCGTGGTACACCACATTGCTGGAACTCTCCGTAGTTCCGCACCAAAAGTTACACCTCTCTCCACGCCTCTTAACCCAGAACCATGGAGAGATCAGACACCCGGACCCAGCTCAGCTCAATCTTGCGATCCGGCTCCTGAAATCCTAGAATTTGGTTACCTTAATCTTCCCCCTGACTGTATGAATGTCATTAAAGAAGCTAGGTGACCTACAACTAGAGCTTGCTATGCAGCCAAGTGGAAACGTTTCGTGACCTATTGTCACAACAATAACGTCAATCCCTTAGATGTGTCTATCGAACACATCATAGGCTACTTACTACACCTACAAAGATGCAACCTAGCCTACACGTCTATTAGACTACACGTTGCTGCCATAGCAGCATATCTACAAAATAGATAGCATCTATCACTCTTCAGAGTACCTGCCATAAAAGCCTTCATGGAAGGCCTTAAGAGAATAATTCCCCCCAGAGTGCCACCCTCACCTGTGTGGAACCTAAACATCATTCTCACGAGACTAATGGGGCTTCCATTTGAACCTCTACATAAATGTGAGCTTCAATTTTTAACATGGAAAACTGCTTTCCTTGTAGCCATTACTTCGCTCAGAGAGATACAAGCACTCACCATTCAAGAACCCTTTCTGCAAATACATTATAATAAGGTTGTTCTCCGCACTAATCCAAAATTCCTTCCTAAAGTCATTTCTCCCTTTCACCTCAATCAACCTGTGGAACTGCCCGTATTCTTCTTGCAGCCACAAACCATTGCAGAAAGAGCTCTACACACCCTAGATGTCAAAAGAGCTTTACTCTACTACATCGAGAGAACACAACCTTTTCGTAAGACCAAACAACTATTCGTGTCTTTCTCACCACCACACAAAGGCAACCCCATCTCCAAATCTGGGATAGCTAGGTGGATTGTTAAATGCATACAGATTTGCTACCACAAAGCAAAATGAACGCTATCTGTTCCCCCTAAAAGCCCACTCTACACGTAAGATAGGGGCTTCCATGGCATTTTTAGGGAACATCCCCTTAGATGATATCTGCAGAGCAACTACATGGTCTACACCGCACACCTTCACTAAACACTATTGTGTAGATGTGCAAACTAAGCAACAAGCTAGTGTGGGCCAGGCTGTCCTCAAAACATTGTTTCAAACAACTGCAACAGATACTGGTGGTCGCCGCTAGGAGCGAGTACTGCTATATAATCTATGCACAGTGTGTAATCTGCAGCTCATATGTCTCGAACGGAATATGCTACTTACCAGTATGCATCTGTTCTTGGCATGTAGAGCTGCAGATCTACACAAGCCCACCCGCCTCCCCGGCTACCTTTAGCTGTTCCAGTTTTATCTTATTTAGATACAGCACACATGGGCATCTTTCCTCTTTCTTACAAAGCTCCATCATTTCCCAGCTGGCGAAAAACAATCTGAGGATGGAGCCGAAGCCCATGCGCAATATGATCCAAAGGATGAGTCACATACCTCGTGACTTCCAAAGACTTTCCAAGAGAAAAACAACTGCAAACAACCGGGCCCAACACCAGATTGCGATCTATGCACAGTGTGTAGATCTGCAGCTCTACATGCCAAGAACAGATGCATGCTGGTAAGTAGCATATTCCTTTTTGAGAGATGCTGTTCCAGCTGCCTGAGACATTTGGGGGGGACCAACGATTAATGTGAGCTGACCAGGCCCTCAAATGCCTCCCCCCCCGTGGCTACGTCCTGTGAACACCCACAAACATGCATGTCTATGGCCAATCACAAACTATTATAATTTCCTTTTTCAGCCTGGAAGGGGCCTTATGTTTAATTCAGCCATTTTTTAGCATATTTTTATTTACACCAAGTGCTGGTGTAAAAAAACGTTTTAAGGGTGGGTAGTGCAATAGATCACTCCCAAATTTGGTGGTGGTGTGAGAAAATGGTTTTGTACACAAGGAGCATTTTATACCCGCAGAAAAAACAAGCATTTGCAATGCAGTAGGTCTCGCATTTGCGAGAGTTTGGGCTTTTGGTATTGTAAATCACAATGTCCTTTATTTATGTGTTTTGAAAACCTGCAAGCGTTGCGTAAACACGCACTTTGTACATATAGTCGTTGCTAGTGAGAAGCAAGGCTGGCAGTAACAGAACCTTTAAATACAAAGTGTGTGTGTACGCACCGCTTGCAGGTTTTCCAAACACATAAATAAAAGGTATTGTCATTTACAAAACCAATAGCCCAAACTCTCGCAAATGCGAGATCTATTGCTTTGTAAATGCTTGTTATGATCTATTGTTAATTGCTTGTAGTTCACTTGTATGCACGGTTTTGAAGACAATTATCTAATAAATAAGTTGTTTTGAAATTAGATTTTTTTCTAATTCACATTGAAGACACATTGTAAAGTAAATAGAGCAACAAGGACATGAACTGGTTTGCCCAAGAGCACACATTCTGAATAATAATCTGTTCCACCCCAACGAGTCGCCAATGCGAACACGGAGCCTTCAACATTTAATTCACCAGCTAAGAACCTTTGGAAATTCAAATAGCCCTAGCTCCTATATTTGATCCGTCTAATTTTTTTTTTTATATCTCAATTGCTCCCTTTTGGTATTTATGTTCTGTAAACTACTGTAAAACAGAAGAAGATTAAAAAATGTCTCAAGAGAGGGGCGTGGCCAGGCGCCGTAAGAAATGGCCGCCTGACTTCGGAGCTCCGCCGGGACCGTTGGTGTCCTAAAACATCCGTCGCTAATCCGAGCTGAGGGGCTTGCCCGTGAATGCCCCCCAGCTCCCCCAGGCCCAGTGACCCACCGGAGCGCTTGTGCGGACGCCGGAGACCCGTGGACGGCTCGGCACGGCGGCCGCGACTGGCGGCGGCGGCTGAGTGCCTCGCTCCCGGAGCTGCGGTGCCACTCCTTTTGCCACCTGAGGCCCCGGCTTCGGCCTGACGCGGGACGCAACCGGAGGGGCGCCATCGATGGAGGACGCCGCCCATATGCGGAGCTGAGGTGCCGCTGGCCTCCGACTGCCTGACAGCGCCGGCTGCGTGACCCTGCAGCCTCGGGGGGCCGGCGGACTGCCGTGACTAAAGCGGAACACAGAGGCGTGGTGTACAGCGGCATGGGTCCTACTGCAGAGTGCTGAGACTGGCGGCGCCAGAATCGCGGAGGTAGGCCCGGCCATTTCCCTGACTGCTGTCGCAGGAGCGAGGGGAGGAGACCAGCCGGGGCTGCTGCTGCGGGGGGACCTGTGTTGCCTGCCCGGTTGGGGGCCCTCGTTTGCGGCTGCTGGGGCGGCCTGGACATTTGAGAACCGACGGCAGGGGGTGGCTGAGGTCGCGGACCCCATAACGTGCACGCAAGGCTCGCTGGAGGACCCCCCGCCCTGAGCTTATACCAGGAGAGTGCCGGTGGTGCCAGGGTTGCGCCGAGACTCCACGTGGGCGACCGGAGCTGGTGCGGACCCGTGGACGCTCTAGCGCAAAGGAGGACGGAGGGACGTTTGGCCCCAGAGGTACCGGTGGCACCATGCGACCTAAAGGGGGCGCCACGACCCAGTCCAACAAGCTGGACAACTATACGGTAGCTAGACCGGCGGCGCAGCCTGGAGGGACGACGAAGGAGGCCGCGGGCCAGGCGGAACCCTCCCTGACATCCATAATGGCCGCAATTCAAACCCTGGGCACCAACCTGGAGACGAAAATGGACAAGATCACGATAGAGGTGAACCTGCTCCGGGCCGACTTGGGGACCACCACGGACCGCTCTAAAACCAATGCAGCTGACATCAAAGCCCTGCAGGAATCGGAGAAGCGGCTCGAGGGGAGGGTCAACGAACACCAGCACCGGCTGATGGCCCTACGGCTCGACGACCAGGAAGGCAGGGCTCGGAGAAGCAACATTCGCGTGGTAGGTGTGGCGGAAGGACTTGAGGGGGAATGTATGGAGCTCTTTCTTGAGGATTTGATCCTCCACCACCTTAAGCCCAAGAGACTTTCTAAGCTCTTCACTGTCGAGCGGGCGCACAGGGCCCCGATCCCGAAACCTAAACCGGGGGCCCTCCCGCAAACAATTATTGCTAAAATATTGAACTACCGAGACCGCGATGCAATTCTCCAGGCTGCTAGACAACATGGTGATTTACAGTATGAGGGAGCCACGGTTCGCTTCTTCCCGGATTTCACGCTCCAGGTTCAGCAGGAGAGGCGCTCCTTTCAGGGGGTGAAGGCGGCACTACGAGACCGCGGGATTCGGTACATGATGTTCTTTCCCGCCAAACTGAAGATCATAGCTGGCGGCAAATCCCTTTTCTTCACTTCGCCTGCGGCGGTGCAGGAGTGGCTAGATACGGATGGGACTGCGGGGGCCCCTCGGCGAGACGGTGCACAATGGCGAGGCGCAGGGCACTCCTCCCCGGGGTCAGCGACGGGGCGAGTGGAAGGAGGAGAGCAGAGCCAGCGGTCTTGGCGTTCAAGATCGAATAGTCCCCGCTGGGACTCGCCCAGAGACGACGCAGCGAGATGAGCCCACGAACGCTCGACTGAGAAGCCGTCGGACAGTAAAGTATTAAAGTTGTTGACTGTAAGACTGGCTTGCTCCACGAGGTGCTGTGACTGCATGCCCGAGGTTGCTGAGCCGGGCTCACTATTTAGCGGTTGCACTTAGGGCCTGGGGGGCTGAGTGAATTGGGCACCACGGGCGGGCGGCCAGGAAGGGGCTGGCCCACGAACTTCCCACGTAGAGTTCCTCGGTGGGCTCTCACTGGGGTAGGGTTGGGCGACAGGCGCTCTGCTAATTGGGGCAGTGGGTAGTTTGGAGCCCACGGAGCAGGGGGCAGGGAGGGGGGGGTTTGTTTTGCAAGGGGGGGTAGGGATGTTGGGGACAGTTGTTGGGGGGGGAGGGTGGAGTGCATGGGATGTCAGGTCCCGGACCGCGGGTATTGAGTACACTTGCGGGGTGGGAACCAGGGAGGGGTGGGGAGTTGGGGTTCCTTTATGGTCACACGAACTATGTTGTCACTCAGTCAGCCGGAACACTGGGGTGGTGGGATGAAGCACCCTGCGTAGCAAAGGCTATGGATAGACGATGGGAGAAGAGCCTAAAAGTCCTCAGCTGGAATGTTAACGGGTTAGGAGACAGGCTTAAACGTACTATAGTCCTACAATTCCTCAAGCGTCACCAGCCGGACGTAGTGCTAATGCAAGAAACTCATTTGATGGGTAATGTCTGCCAGGCCCTCAATAGGTGTGGCTACACTTTAGTGGCGCACTCTGGCTTCACCTCCGGTTCAAGGGGGGTGGGGATTCTCCTGCGTCGCTCACTGCCCTTCCATATAGACCTTATCAAAACTGACCCGCAGGGCCGCTTCACGGCGGTTTCTGGACGGTGGGAGGGCCGCACGCTTAACCTACTCTCTATATACATCCCACCTGGCCTCCAGGCCCGGGCCTTCGCGGATCTGGGCGCACTGCTCCTTTCCCTTCCCGGGGGTCAGTTGATGCTGGGGGGGACTTTAATGCAGTGGTGTCAGGAACCCGAGATAGGCAGCCCCCCCGAGACCTGCCCCGGGGGCAGGGGTGGTTGGCGGAATTTCTTGAGACCTTCGGACTTACTGACGTCTGGCGCCTGCTCCACCCTACGGACACCCAATTTACCTTCTTCTCGGGGTCGCATCATTCATTCTCCCGATTAGACTACATCCTTACCCTTCTGCACCACGATATGACAGTCCTGGAGGCAGAGCTTCTGCCTAGAGGTATTTCCGACCACTCACCGGTCCGTACACACATCGTATTTGGGAATCGCCGGGAGGGCTGCATAGCACCCATAAACGCTTGGCACTTAAAACATGAGGACACCTGAAAACGTGTCCGACTCCATCTCACAGTACTTCGAAGAGAATGTGGGCTCTGTAGACTCCCCTGTCACCTTATGGGAGGCATTTAAACCCGTGATTAGAGGGGAGGCGCTCTCGGTCATCTCGGCCAGACGGCGGGAGCGGCACCTGCAGGTCACTGCGATCGAGGCGGAATTGGAGGTTCTGGAGGGGGAGGCGACGGAGGGTGGAGACAGGGACGTTAGGCACAAACTGCAGTTGAAGGCGGCGGAGTATAGAGCACTGGTTACCCAAGAGGCCCAGACCGTGGCTCATCATAAGCTAGGCAGAATATATGACTAGGGCGATAAAGCCGGGAAATTGATAGCCTGGCTTGAGAAAAAACAACAGGCCAGTAAGGTGGTGCCAGAAATACGCACCGAGTCTGGGATTGTAGTGACAGAGCCCCGGGGAATAGTGAAACAGTTTGCGAGACACTTCCAGCAGGTCTATAGGCGTGAGTCGGACCGGCGGGAGGAGGACTCCAGGGTCCTCTTAACCGACATTCGCATGCCCTCCCTCTCGGAAGACGATCGGGAGGCTATGGATAGTCCGATCACTGAGGCCGAACTACAGCGTGCAATAGGGGAACTTCGCCCTGGTAAGGCTCTCGGACCCAATGGCCTCCCGATAGAGCTCTACAAGCTCCGGCCGGACGTCACTAGTAGGTACTTGAAACTCATGTTCGAACAGAGCAAGGAGATGGGGGTGCTGCCCCGTGATCAGCGCATCGCGACTATAGTGGCAATACCGAAAGAGGGGAAACCCAAAGACTCCTGTGCGTCATACAGGCCAATTTCGCTCCTCAACGCGGAGCCCAAAATACTGGCAAAGACGCTGGCCAACAGGCTCAAGGCGGTGCTTCCTTCGTTGGTCCACCCGGACCAATCAGGTTTCATGCCCCACCGTAACACGGCCCTTAACATTAGACGGTTACACGGCGTTCTGGGGCAGCGCCACAGACTGCAGGAGGACACAGTGGTGGTCTCCCTGGACGCCACCATGGCCTTCGACACCTTAGAGTGGCCATACATGTTCGCAGTCCTGCGCAAACTAGGATTTGGACCTCAATTCATAGCTTGGGTGCGTCTATTATACACCGAACCCCTGGCACAGGTACTGGTTAACAACAAGCTGTCCGAGGTGTTCATGCTTGAAAGAGGGACTAGGCAGGGCTGCCCGCTCTCTCCCCTTCTCTTCGCCCTCTCCCTTGAGCCGCTCGCGGCCTGGATTAGGCAGGACGTCTACCTAAAAGGTATAGCATGGACGGAAGGGTGGGAGGCTAGAATATCCCTCTACGCCGACGACATTCTCCTGTACCTTTGCAGGCCACGCAGGTCGCTCATTGTGGCACTCAACATATTTGCCAGTTTCGGACGTAACTCTGGCTTCCGGATCAACTGGGCCAAATTACATCTCTACGTCTTGCGGGGTGACCCTCCGAGGCTCCCGGACACGTGCCCGATCAAGGTGGCGGAGGACGGGTTCCGGTACTTGGGAATATTCATCACCACTGACAAGACCCTGTTATACGAGCAGAACCTCAAGCCACCGTTGGTTCGGCTACAGAGGGAGGCCAAAGCCTGGCAGCGCCTACCACTGTCTTTGTTGGGCCGGGCAGCCTTATTCAAGATGCTGGGCTTGCCACGGTTCCTCTATGCGCTACAAAACTATCCCGACTTGGTCCCCAACGCCTACTTCGTGGCGATAGAGGCTGCGCTGCGCGACCTCCTCTGGGCCGGGTCGCCCCGAATCTCATTGACTAAACTCACATTGGGGTGGTATGACGGTGGTATAGCCCTCCCTGACATTCGTAAATACTACTGGGCGGCCCATCTCACAGCGATCAATCAGGGGACGTATGGCGACAGGAACGACCCAGCCTACGGTATGGATAGATAGCTGCTTCCCGGAGGGAACTATGAGAGAGCACTCTACTCTAAACGGGGTACACATAATCTCACTGGCCCTACACTTCACTCGGTACAGGTCTGGCACATTGCTCAGAGGAAGCTCGGATGGGCGGGAGTCCTAACACTAGCCACGCCACTCTGGGCCTCTGAAAAACTGGGCAATCTGGGACGCACCAAGGGCTTCCGGAACTGGGACTTGATCGGCATCTCCCAAATCAGGGATATCTGGGGCCCCACAGGGATCCGCACGTTCGCCCAACTGCGAGACACATATGAGCTGGCACACACTGAATACTTTAGATACCTACAGGTGCGACACTCCCTACAGGCCAATATCCCACCGGAGACCAAACCACCACAAACCTCCCCGCTTGAAGATAGGTTACTGGATGGACACCTCACAGAACACGCCATATCCCTTACGTATAAAAAACTAATCAACAACCCCCCCGATATGCTCCTGCCCCTTAGAGAAAAGTGGGTCGCTGATGGGCTGGAGATAGACGACGGGGAATGGCTCCATGCTTTGGCTTCCCCACGGGAGGTCGCGATATCAGCCCGACTGCGACTTATCCAACTAAAGATCCTACATAGAATTTATATCTCCTGCACTAGGCTACACACAATGGGTAGGGCGGACACAGTACTCTGTAGAAGGGGATGTGGGGGTACGGGTACCTTCTTCCATGTGTTGTGGGACTGCCCAAAGATTCAACGGTATTGGAGAAGGGTGGTACAGTGTATGGAGGATGTATGGGAGGTGGAAATTTGCCCGGAGGCCAAGAGGTGTCTCCTTAACATATGGGAGCCAACGGACCTGCCACCGAAGGGGAGGCTCTGGGTGACGCTCGGACAAATGGTGGCAAAAAGGAACATTGCCAGACTCTGGGGAAGTCCTATTCCACCAAAACTGTCGGACTGGCACGGCGACATGGACTGGTGTATGCTGCAAGAAAAGACTGTATATATAGCGAGAGGGTGCCCCCGGAAGTGGGTGGAAGTGTGGTCCAAATGGAATGATTTCAGGGGGGGCATTTGCGAGCCGCCTGCCGCCGAGCAGGACGGCGCAGGGGCTGTATAGGACTCCCAACGCTCCTGTTGCTCCCGGTGCTATAGAGTGGGTGCTGAGGTCGCCTCACCGGTACGGAGGTATTTACGATGTTCAAGTGGTGACCTGTTTTGGGGTGTTGGGGGGGGGGCAGTTAATCGTTAGGCGCCCTGGCGCCATTGTGGTATTCTCCATCTGTTTTTATGGCTGTAACAAAGAGAAAATGAGTCCTGCACTATCCTTCTCTAACCTGTGAGACGCTTGCACCTTATACCGCCGCCGTAGCCCGGGGTGACGGCACCGGGCTGTGTTAGATGCGACAAAGTGCATGTGTACAAACTGCGCGGCCAGCCCGAGGGGTTGTAGGCTAAAGCTGTGTATTGTGAAACACTACAATAAAGGTCTTTAAAAAAAAAATAATAATAATAATAAATGTCTCAAGAGGTTAATATGTATTTAATGCTTTCTATCACATTCAGCATCAAATGTACACCTCAATGGAGTATGTTTTTTTTAAAGCTAGAAAATACTTTGTTAGTTTTACACATAACTAACTGAATAATGTTTACACCTGGGTCTTGAGATGTAGTTCTTGTTAATATTTCAAATAGTGGTCCGTTGTCTAGTGGGTTTTAAGTCTTATCTAAAACGTGTGTTCTCCAGCTTTTTCGGCGGATAACTTATCAAAAACGAAAGCATCTGCCTTTATTCAGAAAAGTGGAATTTCAGAGCTCTCAAGTTTCCCGGATCCACGTGAGCGTAGTTAATTCAGTCAAGGTTTAAACTCTACATTGTGTTAATTGTAGACATGCTTAGAAAATGCTAATAACACAACTACAAACCCCAACGAGACCTATGGCATTGGAAAGAAGTGGCCGCCATTGTACCGGCTGCTTGAAAGGAGAAAGCGTGTATGGCGCGCTGAATGTAAGCAAAGCACGTCGTGCCTGCAGCAAGAGAAACTCAATAAAGAAAATAGTGCTTACAAGACTATATAACACGTACCGTGTAACAACCGAAGTAAAAGGGCCAGTTGCCATGGGAGGTTACAAATGAAGAGAAGGTGGTACTAAGGAGGGACTAACAAGCCTATTTACGAATCAGAAGCCAGCATTTACGATTGACAATGACACAAGCCAATGACAAATTTGGGCGGATAGTGGACGGGGCTTCTATTCCATACTCCCCTTCAAGTCTTGCAGAGCAGCGAATGTGCCCTGATCTAGGCTCGACCTAAAAAACTTTGTTTTCTCAAGGGGATTTATTTCACCTGTGTGGTGTTCTCTGCCACAGAGAACTCCTTACGGAGGGAATGCAATGCCAACGTCGAAATCTTATGATTTCCTAAGGAATCCACATTGAATCCTGTGCCAGGGGCATCTTTTCTTGAGATCCCTTTTGGAATTTGTGAATAGACCCCACGTGTATTATGGAACTTCTCAAATATCATAGTTAAACTCTCAGATTTGCTTTTTTATTACATTTTGGCAGGTAGGGCCACACTAAAAATAACAGAAGATGTCTCCGGCTGCCATGAGCAAATGGGCAACTGTTTGCATCAGTTAGACCTTTTTCGGAGGGAAGGGGTCACAAGTGACAGGGGACTACTGGGCCCTAGTTCTAGTGGTTGAGCAGCAGCGTGCGGGGTCTCTGCGAACTGATGCTTCAGATGGCAGGGGTTGCCTCTTCAGGTGATGAGGCAATTGCGGCAACGAGGCGGGTTTGGTTCCCACTTCAACGGCGCTTTGGTCCTCCGGTCGGCGGAAGTGGCACCCAGTCACTTTGGACTGCAGTAGAATTCGGGGTCATTTCACAATTGTATGCTTCTCGTACAGTCTTATGCGGAGTTCAACCAATAGAGAGACCAGGGGCACCCTCTCAGCACAGGGCATTCCTGGATATAGGGGCAACTCCTCCGCTAAGGCGGAGTATCATCGTCCCACTGCTCTCAGAGCAGTGGAAAAAGGAGAAATAAAAGTATAAGAGCGTTGTTATTATCATTTTATTTTTTATAGCTACAGGGCTGGGTTAGGGCGGGGCTTGGCTGGTTTTACAGCCTGGGAGAAGGAGTGGTTTGTGCACAATGAGTGGGCATGACAGTTTGGCTGTCCGTCTTGTGCCGGCCAAACAGTCATGCGCACTTAGCATGTTCTCCACCGGGCTGTTATACACAGCCAGGGGGAAGAACATGCACAGGCTCCCAGTCTCCCTCTGAGCAGCGGAACCACGGTGCTCAGACCAATCACAACACTGCTGACAGCAGTGTTGTGATTGGCTTATGGGAGCTGTTGTGCTTCCTGGACTTGTCAGGAAAGGAAGCACCGACAGAGGAGGGACGGCGGCCGTGAAGCGGTAAGTGTTTTTTTTAAATATTTGTTTTTCAACCCCTCTCCCCTGCCCTGCCACCCCCGTTCATTGCCAGCTGCCACCGCCTGGATTGCTCTTTCACGTTTGCCAACTTCCTCTGGCTGCTCCCCGTGCCGAGCGCACACTGGGCCTCTTCTTCCTGTGCAGTCTCTCCTCCTACAGGACCAGGTGCTCTCTTTCCTTTTCTCAGCAGGCAGGCTTTTGGGCTTCTTTAGGCAGATCCTCATCTCCTCCAGCAGAGAGTAGTGGCTTCAGGTGATATCCCCCACCTGTAAAAGGCTTGCTGTCAGAATGGGGTCAGTAGCCCACTAGTGCACCCCTCCAAGGCACAGAACACGTCCTGGACCTCAGATTTTCATGGACAGGCCTAAACCTCTGCACAAACGCTAGACCAGAAGAGAAGCCAGGATACCACATTGACATGCAGTCTCAACATTATCTGCAACAAAACATGCCCAAAATGGGGGCGCAGTGCAGTTGCATGCTGTCTCCCTCACTCCCTGTGGCGTTAACAGCCCTTTATTGAATATCTGCAAGAAGGGTTTCTGAGCCCCTATCTACTAAATGTCTCTGCACAATTGATTTTGAAGCTTCAGCTCTTTATCCTTTTCACTTTTTTTTATTTTTGAACATGGCAAAAAAAAAAATATATGCACCCAACTAGAATTTTCTTGCCTCTTTTTTCCATCACATGAATCACACTCACATCCCATACCTTCAGGCTTTATCTATTTCAACTAGTGCATAGGCATCCCTAAATCTTTGGCATGAAATTAAAGTTTTGAATTGGATCGTGTATAGATCTTTGTATTACAATTTAATGTGAGGTACTGCAGGTCTCCCTGGCGCTACTGCAGTGGGCACCCAGAGAGATGGTAGAAACTGTTGTTGGGTTCTGCAAGTTGATGAGTGAGATGGGGACTCCGGGCCGGACATACCAACATACTGGTCACAAAGAGCGTTTCCGCAATGGAACTGGGAATCATGGTTAAAAAACATAATTCTATCGGAAACCTTCTATGAGAGATGGGAATGGTTTAAAGAGGTTCTAAAGGGTCTCCTTCCTCTTTGCAAATTGGTTACTTCCCCAACTTGGGAGTCAGTCACTGATCAATGGATTGCAACAGGAATTATGGTCACAAACCGTTCATACATACCTCACTGTTTAGAAGGAATGCCCCTTACCTACCCATTCCAAGTAACGATGTTGTACGGGTACAACATCATCATTCAGAAAACCTTTTTGTAAATATGAAAATGTTTCTTCCCCCACGCAAATCTTAGAATTTTGCTAATCGCAGGTTTTGCAACCGCAAAACACCCACAGTACATTTGGTTATCAATGAAGCCCTGGCAATCTGGTGTAGGTCTTTCCAAAATGAACACCGCATCAGCAGTGAGGATCCGTCACAAATCAGACTCTCCAGAAACAAATGGTTTGAAATTGAGGATCAGTCCAGGGTGAGACCAAACACGCTGGCAGCAGCTGGGCCAGGGCGGTATTGGGGCTACGGTGAGTGGACGAGAAGCAGAGTCCTTTCCTTGGTGAGCCGAGGGCTCTGTGTTGATGGAGAGAGGCAGAGATCTCCCTGTGGTCAGAAAACAATTCCTGGAACCAGCGTGCTGAAAACCCCAGCCAGGAGAGCAGATTTTTAACTGATGTCAATTATTGGGGGAAATTCCGGGTCCAGAATATAGGATAAATTAAGGGTCAGACAATACAATTTCTGTATGAAGAGCCACATGCCCATCACCTTACACCGCAACAAACCAAACTCCACGGTCAGGCTCTGAATTCTACAGTTATTGCATTGTCTTGTAATTGCAGTTATATATCGCTTACTACCCATCACAAGGCGTCGAAGTGCTTTTTCGGCGAGTAGCATGCTACTCCGGAACCCATAAAGGATTAGTGGTGCATTAGTGTAGTGAAATATGAAAGTGATTTGAGTGATGGATATGTTAGTCAGTTATTTGGATTGAGAAGGATACAAAGGGTTAGAAGAGGTAAAAAGGTTTGCGTTTATATAGCGCTTGGTACCCCTGATGAGGTGTTGAAGTGCTTTTGCGGTAAGTAGCTTGCTACTCCGGAACCCATAAAGGATTATTGGTGAATTAGTATTGTGAAATATGAAATAGTTTGAGTGGTGGATATGTTAGTCTGTTATTTGGATTGAAAAGGATAGTGGACGGAGAGAAGAGGGAAGGATTACGAATTTGTTTTGTTTTTTTGTTTGTTTTGGAGCTCATAGCAGTAGGAGGAAGCTTGGGATGAGTAAACGGGAGGTGGAGGGGGAAGAGTCAGAGGGAGGATTTAGAAAGGCTTGTTTTGGGGGATCGGAATAGTAAAAGAGGTATGAGATGATGCAAGGAGGGGTGGAGTAGGAAAGAGTCTTGAAAGGGTTATTTTGGGGGTCATAGTAGTGGTATGTGGTTTGAGATGAATAAGAGAGTGGAGGTAGGTTATTTATGATAGAGGTATAGGGTGAGAAATAGGGTAGTGCATTGGAAAGAGTAGGAGAAAGAGGTTTGCGATGGGTCAGTGAGTTGAGGTAGAGGATACATTGAGAGCAGTATAGGGTGAAAAATAGGGTGGTGCGTTGGATAGATCCAAAAATAATAAATATATAGATCCATAAGTACATGGAAGGTATATAGATGCATAAAGGAAGATAGTATATGTAGACTAAAGATGCATTAAATAAACTCTGGCTTTCAATTGTTGTACTTTAAATGAATTTCATTTATTTATTCATATATATTTATTTTTGTAGATCAATAGTGACACAATTGTAGATAGTTATGATAAGATTTACTTATTTATGCAGTCACCTATATACACATGTTAAAAACATAGAATAATGTAACTATCAGTAATATGTGCATTTGTTATTCAGAACTAATGAATATCTATATATTTACAATAATTATGCTACATGTATATACAAGGCAATTGGCAATGGACTATTATCATTGACCTTCCATAAAGCTTTGAATTTCAAAGTTATTCGGATAATGTTTCAACGTACATAGAAAGGAGTCAAGAGGCCATTTAAATTCATTTAAATTTGTGCAAAGCGCTACATAAGAAGACCGTGAAGTGTTTGTGTGGGCAAGGAGAGCTGGTGGCCCATTGCTGCCCAACAATGGATCCAAATGCAACGCCCAAGAGATGCAGAGTGCGGCTAGAGAGCCCCCGCATGCTGGCATCCATCAAGGGCTCTTCACTGCATCTGCCCGGTCTGCCAAGCCCTGGGCATTGTCCGGGAGCGAAGCCTCCTCCAGAGAAGCCATGTCACGGCCTGTGTGTGCTGGCTCTGCCTGGCGTGTTCGGCTGCTGAACTCGGCATGCACCAGGCCTGAACCCCGTGCACTAGGCTTTTTGTCCGTGTATCCCGAGCACTTTGTGTTCCGGCTCAAACAGCGGCTGCCTTTAATAGATGCACAAAGTATTAAGGTAATGCGGCCATGAACCGAACTGTAAGAGAGGAAATGGAAAAACAAGCACGACGGGGACCGCTGTGTGAGCATGTTAATGAAAATAATATTGTGTTTCTATATAGTGCTTCGTACCGCGCCCGCCGCTTCTATGCGCTGTAAGCAATAGATGTTAACAATACTTAATTTAATAGTGCTAAACATCTTGCTCAAGAGGCTCCTTTATGATGCCCGCTGATGTCTTGGGCACATTATTATAACAAAAATAGACTTTTCATATATAGCTTCTCAGACTGTTCTTCATTAAAAGGCACTCTAAAATACAGGCATTGCTGTTATCTAATGCAGTGGTACTTAATTTACCAACCTCGCTGTGATGACGTAGTCAGTCGACCCGGAAGAAATCTAAACCGGTTTCCTGGAGGTCACCACACTGTTCTTTGTTTGCATTGGCGGTGAATTAAGTGCATAAGGGTATTCAGCTAACTGCATGTTCAGCTCCAAACCCTCAACCTGTCCTCCCACTCTCCCCACACACATGCGTGCGAGCTCAAACTCTCAGCCCACCACCAACTGTCACTTTCTGTTTTTCCTATATTTAACTGCCAACAAACAGTGCTGGATTTTAGAAACCAGGCTTACGGATTTACCTAGACTTAGATTTATTATTTACACGATTTTCCAAGCTGTGAGTTTTTATTGTTTCAAGTTGTTTGCTTTCGTTTTTTATCCCATTGTGTCTTTCCCCTGGTTGTGAGTTTGCATTTTCCTCAGCCGCACATTTATAAAAACAAGAAGGAAGAATGTGAAAGTGTTGCAAACGGAAAACATTGATCAACAAACACTGTTTGTTCGTCTCAAAATTTCTCTAAACTTGTTCGAAGTTGCAATACTGCCCAACTGACTGTCATATGTTCATAGTCATTTTCCAAAGGACTTTTTGAGCTGTTGGAATCCAGTGAGCTCCCCTTCCTCCACCCTCTGTCCTCAGAGAACATGGTATCATTTCACATAAATAGCAGATATCGATTTACTAAAAACTATAGCTAAGGTGAAACCTTCAAACAACTTTCCTGAAGCGGTGCGCGGAAACCGATGTAAGGAATCATCCAAACACATCCTATCCTACTGGTCCAGTCAGCTTGATCTTCCACTTGTACAAAGCGTGTTATCGGATTGTCTGGGAATACGACAAGTATCCAACAGCCGACGCCAAAGATCATAATAACGCCGACCCTTCGTAGGGAAGGTGATAGAACGTTGGGTAGCACCCGCTTATCCCACCATTTCCTCATGAACATTCTTCTAGACAATTTTCTATCATGTTTTAGACGGTGTTAGAGCCCGGAGCCAGCTCTTCTACAAGTTGTTAATGATGCGCTCCACCTCCTTGCCTCTGGAAACTCTTGCCTATTTGTGCTTATAGATTTATCTGCTGCTTTCGATACAGTCAATCACGTCTCTCTCATCAATATCATTAAAGACTGAGTGGGTATTGATGAGGTAGTGCTAGACGAGATTGCCTCCAATATGCCACATTGGTTCTAATTGATTAAAATAAATAACTCCTTATCTCCTAGTGATAATCTGCAACAAGGTGTCCCACAAAACTGCTTTTTATTCCCTCGACTGTAGAATCTATATATAGAGCCCCTCTGTGTTATACATAGGAACTAAGGGATCCTCTGTCACCAATATGCTGATGATACATAGATATATCTCAACATTTCTCCTCCAAATGATTACATTTCTTTCTCCAATTAGAGAAACAAGCAATTATACTTTACTATCAGTTAAAACTTGTCCCCTTAAAATGTCTCGGGGGATAATCTCCCCATGTTGCGTAAACTACGACTTTGGCGCAGTCCTGCAAGGTTTGCTTTCCCACCTACGGGTGACATAGGTGGACATGCTTCAATGCTTCAGAGCTGAATATAGAAGAAAGGTTATCAGAGGCCCGCTGAACCCCACCTAATACACTGTTGAAGTGGAGTTAATGCTTTTATATTACTAACAAGCCCTGCAATGGGATCAGGGACACCATGGCAACAAAAGCTAACCCATTGTGTTAGTCACAATATCACACACATACACTGCACTAAGAACATAAACGTTTAACTAAAAAGCAATCATTTCAACAGGGCAAATCTGTTTCTTAGTACATCAAAAATAACTGCACAAGATATCATACAAACAGCCAGAAGGAACAGTGAGAGTAACAAGAAGAAAATGAATGTTTCTAACATGGCTAAAAAACCATCTAAAGCTTGACACCCTAAAACCGACTACTATGTGCTACTCTGAGAAAAGCATGGAAAGTAGAGCAGCTTACAGTCTAGAGTTTCTTCGGGAGAAGAGACGCACTGCATAACTTGTTGACAGCAAGAGCTGTCATTATCAACCGAGGTATGAAGGCAGCGTTTCCTGCAAAGGGCAAATATGCGTTGCAGTAGCAACCTTCCTCCAGGACTCGGCTTTGTCAGCAGTAGGCAAGATGTAGCACCTTCGAAATGTGCTGGCAGTAGATGAGGCTAATTCTGGCAGAATCTTGTGCTATAATCTGCGCCAAAGACCTCGCCTAACAAATGGTCAATTGGCAGTCCTTATATACGAAATTGTATCAGAGATTGGAGTTTCTGACATAAGTTTAGGAATGTCTGACATAGAATATGTGTATCAAGGTGTGTGTCCCAGTTATTTCCTTATAAACATATAAGGTGAAAGGTCATCAAATCAGACTACACTATTTTGGTTAGATGTCTGTATTTGTTCTTATTTGACTTTGACACATGATAAGTAGACACTTGGACCAGACTGATGTCACATCAGGTGTTATATTTATGTCATTAGGCGAATTACTTGACACTTTCACAGTTCTTAGAAAGATAAGTTCAGACGACATCTGCATCAATGGCGGACATGACACTGATTCTGTATAAATTGAGGAAAATTTTGACTCTCATTAATTAAAATTGAGAAGATGGCGACTTCTATCACCAAAGATGGATTCAGAGCCTACTTAAAAATGGAGTCAGACCTTTGAACTTGCAATAACCTTAAAAATACAAAGTACCTGTCCAATCATGGCTCTATTCCCATAGTTGCCTGGACTGTAAACTCTCTGTCATTGATAATGCAAAAACTTTGAGTTTTATCCTGGAAAACTTACTCACCCTACAATTTCAAATTATTAAAATGGCCAGAAGCACACACTACTAACTTAGATTTCTGTGGGGTATCAAACAGCTTAATACTGAAAAAGACTCAAAGATCTTAGTGCAAGCCCTCATTGTTTCTGCATTGGACAATGGTAACTCCCCCCCACGCCCCCCCCCCCCGCATTGGCATTCAAAAAGGACATCTCACAACCCTCAGGGCTGCCAGTGATGTTCGCGCAGTCAACATTCTTTTCTCATTCACCCTCAAACATTCAAAATAGAGCAGTCTATGAGTCACTATAACGCTACGAGAATCTAGAATTTACATTCTTTTCCTTGGAAGAGCAGCATGGGTTGTCCCCACAGCACTATCTTTAGGTCATGCACCTCATATGTTTTCATGGGGCGCTTGGAGGCAAAGGTTTCCTAATGTTTATCTACTGAAGTCGCCAAACACCTTCAATTTGTTTGCAAAATGTTCATGAGATCATTAGGGATCCTTTAAAGTCCATCCTCAATACTCCCTCCTAAATTTCATCTCTGATGCCGGTGTCCTACGGAATCATCATTATGGTCCAACAACTTTGTGTTGTACCGTTTCAATGCTGAGTGGTCGAAGCAGCCATCAGGAGGTTTTTGGGACATATTTTAACCATACTGGAAGTTAAGCAGAAGCCTAAGGCTTTGGTTAGTTGGGATTTGGAAAAAATTTCGATTATCAAGCTTTTCAGACTGTTTTCAGTGGCTGCTTAGTTGGACACACCTGTGCCCCAGGGGCAGCTCCTCCGTTAAGGCGGAGCGACATCATCTCACTAATCAAAGTTACACCCTGAGATGAAAAATAAAATGGTAATAAAGTTCATTTATTACCATTGTATTTTTCAAAGCCCCGCCCTGAGCGTCAGGGCGGGGAGGGCAGCGGGGCATTCCGCAGAAAGCAGTGATGGGCAGGGCACTTTAAGTTTAAATTGCGCATGTCTCTGGGCATCCGTGTTGTGACGGCCAGCCAGACATATGTATTTTAAACCTCTCTCACCCCCCTCCCGAGGACAGCTGGGTTAGAGAAAGCATAGGGCTCCAGTGCCATCTGGAGCGCCAAAGGAGGCTGCTCCCTCCAATCCTGGCGCTGCTTTCTTGCTGCTTGAGAGCAGCACCAGAATTGGCTAGAGCAGTTTCCTGGGTCTTACGTTAGAGCCTGCCTTCCTGGAGAAGACCGGAGTAAAGATGACGTTGCGCCAGGAAGGTAAGTGTAGTTATTTTTTACTTTTTTTGTTTACTTTTATTTTTCTCCCACTTGCCTCACCAACCTCCATACATGCCAGCCACCACTGCTGTGTCCTCAGAGCAGAAAGGTACTACACCTTCTTGGTGCAGCCTTCAGCCTTTAACACCTCCCTCTCACACAATTGAAGGGTTTGGGAAACGCAGCTTATATATATATATATTTCTTCCTCCTAAGGAAGCTTGGAGATGAGTACTACAGGACGAGGAAGAGACATAAACGTTTTTCTTCAGGGGGTGTGGAATCTGAAATTCAGTGGTACAAATCATCATTTTTGACACTGAAACTTGCTGATTTTGTTTGTCCACCTACACCAAAGACTATTTTTTGGGACAAAATATTATTCCGAAAATGGGTATTGGTAATATTTTTTCAGATAACTAGTTGGAAAAACTCCTACAATCTCACAAACGTATATGTCCAAAATTTTATTTGAGCACTTATGTAGTGTAGAATACATCTGAGATGAAAAAGATCACTATTTAATATTATTATTGTCATTCTTTCTTATAGCTCAGCATATGGCTGCAGCTACATCACACTTTTCCCTTAAATGAAAAACTATTTTCTGAATTATAAGATTAAAGGGCCGCCCTTGATCATGAGAATGTGACATTTTGACTGTTCTAAGAATCTATTTCATTAATAACTATATGAATAAACATACATGTGTTCAATGTTGATCACGTGAAAGAATAACCATTACAATGTTGAGTGGTTTTCACATAGGGATTTATGAAAGTCATTACGTAGGTGTTAGATAACAAAACATTTTCCTGGTACAAACTGTCAAGTGTAATGATCATTAAAGGGTTAACGCACACTACACGTGTCATCTAAACCCTTTTGATAATGCCCAGTAGGAGGCACGGTGATCAATCTTGATGGGTAGGATAATGACAGCTCCCCATCTGTACAATTCAGCAACTATGTTGGTAAGAAAAAAATTATTTGATAGGCCATTTAACTATGGGCGTGCAAAATTTTAATTCTTTGTGAGGACTGGAGGCAGGAATTATGCCCATGTCTTATATGGTTCCCTCTCATCAGCATAAGAAAGCTAAACATGTTCTGTCTTTTACTTCCCTTAACTACAACAGTAACACAACAAGGAAAAGACAAGAAGTTCCATGAACATAGGAATGCTTCAAGGACACTGACGTCTCCACCAATCACTGGACTGCTTCCTACATAAGGGCCTTTTTCACCCTCTGTCCTTCCAATCTTCATGCTTTGAGTGTAGATAAGTGCCTTTTGTTCTTCTCCTGCGCTCTTGTAAAACACGCTCACTTATAGTTTGCTTTTGTAAGCGTTCCATGGTTCTGGCATTTGCATTGTTTGCATTGTTTTTGAATCTCTTTCCTTTGGGTGAAGTGTCTTGTGGCAGCGGGCATGGCATCAGTTTCTTTGTGAGCCGTGGAGCCAGCTCGCTCTATGCAGCGGTGCGGGCCTACGTGTGCTTGAAGGAACGCAGGAGCTCTTTGTTTCCTTGATATACTCCTTGCGCGTGTGCCGATAGAGAAACTCCGGGCGCAACTCATCATATCAAAAGGCCTACTCCATGAGCCTCTCGTCTCCATGGCAGACCTTTGTACTTATCCGATTGCCACACTGCTGCTTTTATAGCGCCAAATAAACCTAAGGCTGCAAAAGATTTCCTATTGCTGGACTTAGTTCTTGGCTTGACTCATCAGGGCACAACACCCTTTATTCGTCTCTTCATGGGGCGGGCCCAGAGTACTCATTACCCAAAGAGGCAATGATAATAGCTGTAAACCAGGGGCGGCTCCTCCACTAGGGCGGAGGAGCGTCGCCCCAATGCTTTCTCGCAGTTCGAGAATCAGAAACATAAAATGGTAATATCTTTCAGTTATTACCATTTTATGCTTGGTTGCAGGCGGGCGGGGCTGATCTGCGAGCAGGGCAGGGGAGGAGTGGTGTGCCCACTCCTGAGGGCGCAAAGACAGTTTGGTCGGCCCTGTAGGCCGCCCAAACCAGTCATGCGCACTCTGCCCTTCTCCATGCAGGCTTCAATGCAGCCTGTATGGAGAACATGGCCTCCCCATAAGCCCCTAGCTGGGCGGTGTCCCGACCAATCACAACGCTGCGTTGTGATTGGTTTAGGGGAGGGATCCTGGCTGCCTGCTTCCTGTTCCTGCTGGAGGCAGGAGAGCAGGAGCAGAGAAGACGCAGGACCCAGCCCAAGGAAAGGTTTATTATTATTAAATTAAACCACCCCTGCGCATAACCCCTTCCCCCCAACCTCCCACCACTCACGAGCCATGCTGTGCGCGACTGCTGTAAACACATCGCTACTCTGAGTGATTCCATATATTACTCAAGTCATTCTTTCAAGAGGAAACCATGTATGAATTTGGATTTGAAGAGTCCTATTATGCCGAGGGAATTCTGACTGAGGTAATCGATTCCTCCGTTTAAAAGGTAGTTTCACAGGGCAGTTGCTGCTCCTGGCAGTAGCTCACTCTACTCCACTCCATGAACTCCACTGAGCTGTGGGCACCAAGAGTCCTTCTGGATATAAGGCAAGAGAGATGACACTAGCCATCTTGACTCTTTTGAATACCTCAGAGAGGCTTTTGTGAAGCATTCCAGTCCTCAGGCTCTGGGCAATCCCAATGGGAGACGGCGGGCAGTAGTCTGACTTTGGGTGATGATGTAAAGAAGAACACACGGTCAGATACCTTGGCAGCGTCTAAGTTGAACTCTGGCTCCATTATCTAGAGGAATTTTGCTCATAAGGCAGAAATCTGGTTTCAGAGCATCCATGTGGCTCTGACTTTCTGGAACTGTAATACCCATTCCACCTCACTCCCCCAAATAGTCTCCTTTAGATACGGTGGCATAATATGTGGGCACCAGAATTCACAAACCCCTAGATGAGGAGGTTAGGAGCTGACTGAGAGTCTAATGCCATTGCCCGTCAAGTGAAGGGAAGGCTGTTCTCACATTGAAAAGTAACTTTGTAGATGGTGCATTTTTTCCAAATTTGTGAATGATCCTAAGGAAGGAATTGTCAGGTCCTAGAAAGCGTATCAAGATAAACATTTAGAGAGTACTTGATAAACCCAAGGAGGCACAGGCTTCCGGGAGACTTATCTCCTCTGAGAGCTTTTGGGACTGGGCCTTCTCAACCATGTCTGTCCACAGAGCATAGACACTCCTCGCTCATTGAAGTGGACCATAAATTGGTTGAGCTTGCTACTAGAGCAGCAGGTCGTATAGCTGACGGAAGCTTGTTCGATGAGCCTTTCTTGAAAGAGTTGCACAAATTTGCTTCACCCTTTGCGTTCCTCAACAACCCCCAAGACTTAATTAAGAAGGTTTTTGACCCTAAGGTTTTCACTGAGCCTGATCATGGCGGGGGGTGCTCAGCCAGTTGTTCATTTTACCAAAAACTCCTAGAGACCACAGATCTTCAAGCACACTCTTCAATTGTTCTTGACTAAGCCAAGTTTGCGTGTTTCTTCCCTACCAGAGGAGGTCGTAGTGTATGCACCCACAGAAGTTTCAGTTGTTTTAGGGATTACATTTTGTCTCCATTCTAGTTTTCCTTTCTAACTTAGCATCTTTTCGAGATGGGGGTTTGGACATTTTTTTCACTAACATGGCAAAATGTCACGCATTTATTATAGTTAGACATTGTTGCTCTCAAATCTGCATTGTCAGTTTCAGGGACACATACTAGAATGCAAAGTTCTTGCTTTATTTTTTGCTTGTAGGAGATGACTCTCTTACTCAGTCTAAGTAGAGCAGTTTTTCTGCGTCTACTCCAGAATGAGATAAGACCGGTGTTTTATTATTTAAGCAGCGTCCAGGTTGAATTCAGGCTAGAGGCACTTTAAGCTGGAGTTATCATGTATGCTGTGGAGAGCTGTGAATGAGATGCAGCTCTGCAGGCCCCAGCACACATTCTAAGAAGGAAGATACCTGTTCTGGCACAGGTGTGGGGGCATGCACACTGAGACAGAGAGCATTTATTAATGCTCTGAGGTCGGCTTCCTGAGACATTACACCAAGGTATGGGGTTAGTTCATTCCATGTGGGTTCTGGCCGAAGGTTACTCCCACTATGCTCTTGCTAGTGGAGGGGTTTTAGTGATAGTTAGGAGTAATATTTGGAATAATCAACATGTTTGAATTATTAATATTTTTCACCATTCTAATAGTGCTTATATCAATAATGTGCCTTATCTGTCTAATAATAAATTCACATTTTAATAACTAGGATTTGATCTTTTCAATAAACATTTGAAAATGTATTATTGTGTCCTCTCTTTGTGAAACCTTGGGCATGGAAAGGTGATATACGAAAGGATTAGATTTGTTTCCACAAATTCCTTGGGAATGGGAGTGGTCATTTTCGAGGTTGCCGACAGCATCTATAGCTCTGTAAGTTTAGGAAATTAGATGCGGTACCATGAGCTAGCCAGACCTACATTTACAGATGATATAAGAAGACTCAATCTCTTTATTATGTAGTTTTGTTGATCCAATCCATAGTCCTACTAAATTCGCAGGAACCGTGTGACAAGTGCCTTGGGTGGGACATCAGTTGAGTTTTATCCTTTCGTCCCGCCTAAGGCTGTGGGCAAGGGTGGTTGTATTTCATCCTACCTGGAAAAGCGTGTCCGAGGTGCATGGATGTCACAAACGGTGGCCACTTGTTTTCTCCCAGTATCAATGCAAAATTGTAGACATAGAGTTTGCAGAGTTGGAGTCCAATCATCCATCACCCGGTCAAGTGTAAATCCCGAAGGATGTGGAGCAACCTTTTTCTGGTGAAGAAAAAAGGTAAAAGAGTTCCACCAAGTGAGCAATCTGCAGGTGTTCAATGGCTGGTTGATCTACAGACATTATAAGATGGAGGGGATCAACTTACATCGAGATATCCTTTTACAGAACTACTGGATAGTCATTGATCCAGACTGCTTTCCTAGGCCTCCTTCACTATCGTGAGCTACAGAGGCTGAAGGCTTTCAATCTTCTGAAGGGCTGGGCTATTCGCAATTGATTTTCTGCCAGAAGAAGCCAGGACTGAGCTCCAGTGGTGGACCACATAGAGGCCTTGAAATGCAGGGCAGTTTTTCAGGACACCCCGAACCCCATCATAGAGTTGGACACCAGTCGCCTGAGGTAGGGCTCACGATGTGAAGTTGTTTCTACACAAGACCTGTGGTTGACAGAGGAGCTCCAAGTGCATATCGACTGGAGCTTTTGGCTGGGTCCTTCATGGTGACGTTTGTGACAAAGGATAAGGTATTCTGCTGTGTTCTTCTATGGATGAACAATATCTCAGCAGTCGGGAACATCAACCGTTTTATGGCATGAAATGCAGTCTGATGGTAGAACTAGCCAAGGACTTCTGGCACTTATGCGTAGACAACCAAATATCTGTGGTTGCTGAGTATCTCTGCAGAGAGAGCTAAACGTTGTGGTGGACTGTAACTCTAGATACCTAAAGGGTGCCTGTCACTGGATGCTGGGTCCAGTTGTCTTCCAAGGGTTGTTGGACAGATGGGGTCCTTGTGAGGTAGATGTTTTTGCCCCTCGCCTCAAACATCAGTTGAAGAAATACTTAAGTTGGCGCCTGAATTTGGGAGCCTTTGCAGTTGACGCTTTCCCATCAGGATTGTGAGAAACAATGCAATTAAGCTTTCCCCTTCCTTTTGGTTATGAGGATGACAACTCAAGCAAGGAGGACGAGTTAGTGTTGGTGACACCTTTGTGGAGAACCCAGGGTTGACTTCCAGTTCTTTGGGAACTATCTTGAGATTTTCCAATGCTGCTTCCCTTCAATCCAAATATTCTGAGGGACGGTTGGGCCAACCTGTCTGATTGATAACAGAGGGTTTGCTTACCTCACAGAGTGGCAGATCGTATAGGACATTGGTTGATCTCATGCTTTTTGAATCAGACAGAGCTCCTTATACAAAACGCCTGGTCAGACAGAACTAACAAAATGTACAAGCCTGGTTGCAGGAGGTGTTTGGGACAATGTTGGGAACCCGTGGGTACCGGATTTGTCTACATCATACATTTTCTAAAGGAATTTGCTGTATCTAGTTTTGCCTGCAAGTCAGAAATTCCTTTTGTTCACAATTTCTTCTGTGGTATGCCTGCCATGGAACAGCCACTGGTGTGTAAGATCATGTGTACTCTATGTGTGGGCTAAATTTTATATTACATATGAAACAAACATTTAGTCTATTAAATCAAACAAAATAGTTTTTTGTTCAGTAGTCATGCTGAACTCCCATATTTATGTGATAATAATGGAAATGGCGGTTCAGTGAAATAAAATATTTGCCCAGGATCACATAATTTAAGACCAGTTTATTGGTCAAGAGCATTACAGTTAGGTCAAGTAGATTATTTAAGTCACCAGATCTGCAAGTCTGGTAACATTTTAATGATTTTTCCACGCCTGCTTGTGGTGAGTAAACTATGAACAAGCATTATCCTTGCGACTGGTCCTGACACAGAATTAAAAATATTGTAAGTATTGTAACGAAACGTTTAAATTCTATTAAGGACACACAAGTGAGGATTATCCTGCCTGGCAAAGGTCTCTCACTGGAGTATTTTCGTAAGGTAAAAGTATTATGAAATGTAATGGTGATAGTATTTAAGGATATGTTATGATGCTTTGTTTTGTTGTCTGACGGTAGTTTGTGGGCTGTGATAAAATCAGGGGTTGTTTGTTAGCTCACATGGGTTCTTTATTTTTAACATATCTCACTTGATTAAACCAGAAACAAGAGTGATTTGATATTTGTGATTCCATTTTTTACAATTTCACATTACGAATAGAAGAAGATAGAGGCTGTTATGTGTTGAGCTGTCCTGCCATTGGTGGAGACATCAGGGCCCCTGAGGCATCCCTTAATTCATAGGACTTGTAGTTTGTTCCTTATCTTAATGTCCGGTTTAAAGAAAATATAAACAAGAGAAACAAAGTAGAAGAGAAAGAAAAAGGCTAACTTTTTTATGCTGCTGAGTGGGATCAATAAATAAGGTAGATCATCTCTGCCTCCTTGTCCTCTGTAGAATGTACAATATCTGTAACAACAGTCCCGTTTAATACTAGATTTCTGCGATATAATGCTTCTTGATTTTTCAAGAGAACTAGAAACTATTGGCTTGATGTACTATTACTTTATTCTCAAAACGTGGTGGCAAACTGTGACTGGAGCAGTATTTGGCGAACTGGCCTACACACTAATAGGATGATTCATAAAATAACAAATCACAGGGCTTTGCAGAACAACTGCCTAATTATTATTCATTAGACATGTCACAATTTGAAGCCCCCTATAATATGGTGCAGCTCCAGGGATGGTGGCCTGAAATAGCCAGCAGACCATCATCGCTATAACTGCATTCCACAACTGAAAAACGTTTTTAGGTCTCGCCTAGCGACGCAGCGCATGCGCTGCTCGCTTGGCGAGACTATTATCGTTGATTTTTGTTCGGAAGGGGGACAGGAGATGTGCACGCACCCGGACAGGCGATGTGCACGTGTACGGCTCGCAGAGCACAAAGCGTGCATAGCGCGCTTTCAGTTTCCTAGTTTTCTTCTTTGGTGGCACAAAGGAATCGATTGCTCAGAAGACGGCAAGAGGGTGTCTCACAGCTGTCCGTGGATATTATCTTATGTTGCCCAGTGTCAAAAGGCATATCCCCTCTAAAAATCCGTCACTTTGTGGCATCTTATTTTGTCTGCAGCCAAAGGGGGGTTTAAAAAATGTGAACGCTTCGGATCTTCTCAGACGTGCATTTGAAAGGTAGGCTGTGTTCAAAGAAAGACTGACTCAGTACAGAAGATCTGTCGGTTTCCCAACAGGCCTGTGGTGTTTCTGAAAAACCAACCAGGGCAGAACGAGTGTGTCACGCATCTAGCACACCTGCCTGTATAGTTTTTCTGGTCTTATTTATAAATACCTATGAGATCATTCTCAGACTCTTAGAGAAAGAAATATGGTAATAAAATATTTGTATTTACAGAATGGGTGGCACAAAGGAATCGATTGCTCAGAAGATGGCGAGAGGGTGTTTCACAGCTGTCCGTGGATACAACAAATCAAAAGTGTCTGGATAATTTTACTTACTCGGTCACAACTCATGTTGAGAATTTCACTCCTGAAGGGCATGTGAAGTCATTTATAGAACCAAGGCAGAAGGGCGGTGGTCTCTTGTGTCTGTTTCCTAACTAATGTTTTTGATTGTTACAATAAAAAAAAAAATATGCACAAATTATAATTAAAACGACATGAAAACGCATATGCAAGCAAAAATGAGGCAGAATAAGTAATCCCTTGTCGTGAATAATGTGATGTGCCATGAAATAAGTTTCTAATTAAAAAGCAAAGTTCTGAATAGGGGTGTAGGGCTCACCGAGGGCTCGGGTAGGTCCAACCACGCCTCCCCCATCTACCCCCCGCATCATGGTGCAGTCGTGCTGGTAAGTTATTCAGTGTGTTTCATTCTGGACAGCTCCTCCACCAGGGCAACAGCTGGGCTACCCTGTGGGCAGGGAGTACTCCCATGCCCCTCTCTCGTCTCAAGGTGATGCCTCAACCCCCCCCCCTCTGTTTCTCCATAGGTTTCACCTAACCGGAGAGCCGCCTCTGAGGTACACCAGCGCGGATCCTCGTGGATTCCTCCACTTCCCTCTGGGCGGTGCCGCCACCGGTCAACAAGAAGTCCTAGAACAACAACTGCATGCCTCAGTCCTTCTTTTACAGGAACTTTTCAGACAGAGACTTTTTTTATTTCGCATCTGAACTTTGAGGCGCTATCAGGCAGGATGAGCCTCTTCGTGTATCTGTGCTTCATCAGTTAAGACGCTTTCTTTGTGTCCAGGGTTCGTTGGCGGGGGTGGCTCTACTGGAGATGGTTCACTTCCACCCACCCAAACCATGGACAGATAGGACAAGACAGGCTTCACGACTTGCGACTATCACCAGCACTGCCAAGTACCACACATAAGGGATAAGAGAAATACATTTTAGTGAGGTGTCTGCATTACTGCACTTAAGTGCACTGGTCACGTTTTTATAGCGCCCAAGGACCATCTGTGAGGCGTCTCAGTGAGGAGCTGCATTGTGCATGGAGCGCGGTGGCGGGTAGTGCGCTGTACTGCCTGAGCCTTGTGCTGTCTCATGAATGCACCGCGTCCTCTCTTGAACTTGTTTAGACTTATGATCATATGATATTTGACTAGTTCGACGATACAGTTAACTGAACGCACAGTGTGACTGGGGCATCAATCAAGGGGAGCCCGGGCCTTTCTCTTCAGCATACCACGTTGCCTGTCAGTGCCCTGTGGTATTGTAAATAACAACCCTGAGGACCCGGCAGGCCCTCACATGGATCATGTTGTAGCAAGACATGGCCTAGCACTTTTACGGTAGAGACAGCAGTGTGATTCGTCTGTGGTTCTGCAGTGCAAGAAGGTATAAACAAGCATTTCACAATGTAATAGGTATCACATTTTCTAAGCTTTGAGCTATTGGCATTGTAAATGACAATGCCTTTTAGTTATGTGCACTTTGTACTTCTAGTCGTCGCTTGCAGGTTTTCAAAACACATAAATAAAAGGCATTGTCACTTACAACGTCAATATCTCAAAATCACGCAAATGCGAGACCTATTGCATTGCAAATGCTTGTTTGTAGAAGCAGCCCATGGTTCTTAAAGGAGCATCGGTTTAAGTGATTGCTTTCTTGTGCCTCCCACACATGCAGCATCTGTTGTAGCGCTTTTTATAAATGCCAACATAGCTTGTGAGTACACTTACATCGCTCGATACAGGGTCGGATTGGCAGGCTGGGCAATCGGCCAATGCCCGAGGAGCCTGTGACAGAGACCAGCTTCTGGGACGATTATTTTTTACTGTGGATCAAGAAACTCCAAATACCGGGGCTCGTTTTCCATAGTGCTCCAGCTTCAGGTGAGAGGTAGTCTGAGCAGGCCACATATTAGGCCCATTAATTGTTGTTTGCAGAATGACAATAGGGCGTCGGGAAGATGCCATCTTGTGGTACACCTTCTTCCATCCTGGGCCGCAGAAGGTGTCAGTGAGCCTTTGAGAGAGGTGTGTCTTTTGACCATTGCAATTAACAAGTGTCTGTCACCTGCCTCAGCCATAACCAAATGTCAGATTGGCTCTATTCAGTCATTGGTATAAGGCAAGGAACCATCTTGAAGGAGACCACTCTTTAGCTGGTTTAATTCCCATTGGCACCCCCTTGAGGCACGGAACAGTCCCTCTGCCTGGCACCGTGGGGTGGGTTTTATGGCTAGTCAGAGGAGGGGGCTTCAAACAGTCTCTCCACTCACTAAACACCTGCTCCACCTGCTGAGCGAAGACATTTCCACCTGGCTCTCTACAGGGATGCCCCAAAAAATCGATGGAGCAGGTTGGTAAAATTGTTTGTTTGTTTTACCGCCTGGTCAGGTCAAGCAAGGGAATACTTGTGTAATCGCCACTCCACTCCACGTGCATTTACTACTTGGTGGAAATTGATACCACTCACATTGAAAGTAACCCTTTTATTTATTGGCGATGTAGAGGAATGGTGGTTCACAGAGAAAAATATTGTCCCTGCGGAGAAAAAAAAAGTTTTATAAAATATACAACATTTCTGCCATGTAGACAGTTCGCTACAGTATATACACTGGACCATAAGTATGCCAGGAAATCTTTGATCTGTGTAGCTTTTCTTGTTGTACACCCTGGGATTTATCCATGAAGTGCACATGTACAATGCCTAGATTTTCTGTGAAATACGCAAAAGGTGATGGGACGATGTTTGCAATAAGTCTAATCACTTCAATAGCTCGGGCAGCATTCCAACCATTCATTCTTTTGCCCACCATGTCACCTCAAATTAGATAGATTAGACAATGCCATATGCAAACTAGCTGCTCACTGAACTGGAACACAAACAACCCAACACCAATTTCGCCCTGATGGGGCTCTTCAGTCAGGTGTAACTTGGTTCCAGTAGCACAGTGAGCAAGGGACCCACATCTGGGCATACCTATGGCCCCTTAGGGCGGTACATCAAACCCAAAAAAGGTGATGGGAGGATGCTTGCAATAAGTCTTACCATTGCCAATTGCTCGGGTAGCATTCCAACCCATCATTCTTTTGCCCACCATGCCACCTCAGATTAGATAGATTAGACAAAGCAATATGCAAGCCAGGTACTCACTGAACCGGAACACAAACAACCCAACACCAATTTTTAGTCAGGTGTAGCGTGGTTCCAGTGGCACAGAGAGCAAGGGACCTACATCTGGGTATACCCATGGCCCCTTATGGCAGTACAACAAACCCACAAAAGGTGATGGCAGGATGCTTGCAATATGTTTTACCATTGGCATTTGCTCGGGTAGCATTCCAACCCATCATTTTTTTGCCAACCATGCTACCTCCGATTAGACCCAGGCATATGCAAATCAGTCATGACCGTGGTCGAATAGGAACAGTCCATCCCGAACTGCCATGGTAGGTCCTCACTGCACTGGAACACAAGCAGCCCAAGACCAGTTTTGCTCTGATGGGGCTCTTCGGTTAGGTGTAGCTTGGTTCCAGTGGCACATTGACCAAGGGACCCAAGTTTGGGTTTACCCTTGGCCACTCAGAGCAGCACATCAAACACACAAAAGGTGATTGGAGGATTCTGTGAATCAGCCTGTAATTTGGGAAATAATGCACATTTGAATAAATGAGTTCCCAAGGGTATCCAGCATAAGGATAGTTGCAAATGCACATCAGATTTTCTTGACCCTATCACAAGGCACATTGCTTTCTTGTCTTCTACCTCTTTTGTACATAATTTCAATTTCAGTGTTCAAAGTTAGAAGTGTTGTGATGTGCAGAATATGAATGAGCTTCAGTTGCTTGGGACTTGGCAGTACCAGTCCTCAGCTAAGACTGCAGTCTAAAGGTTGCTATAAGTCCTAAAACGGGCCCGGCCACATCACTCCTATCACCCTTCACATACGTGTGTGTGGTACACATTAAATAACATTGCTTTGCCAATCAAAGAAGCTCCAGACACTGCATCCTGTTGTAACCTATCCTCCATGCTCAGGATAGACTTACAGTTTGCCGTATTGATGCCACCGCGGCTGCGGCACAGTGTGCATGACAAACCATTTCCACATTAATGGAATATACGGTAATCCGCCAGCTGATACCTGCCAAATCCCTGGCTTGATACCTTTTACAAGGGCTATTAAGATGTGACGTGTTCTCAGTGCTATTAAATCGTATTTAATGCAGTCACTGACTCAGTTCCAATACCTAATAGGTGTTTTAATCAGTGCTAGGAAAGCTTGGCAATCAGAACTGCACAAATATACTTAATGTTTCCTTTAACTCAGAAGCGTGTTTCGTTTTCTGACACTATGCTTTATTTTTTGGCACCACTGCACTTCATAGTGCGTTATTGTTAGACCCCAGAGAAAATAACTTTCAGCAGTGCTGTAACCACACTGTTATCCTTGATAAGCAGGGGCGGAATTTGGTCACGTGTGTGGTACACTCTGCACTGAGGTACCAACATAGCCTCTGGAGTCCTAGAGTCCTGGCTCTTCCATGTGACCTGACTTTAGAGCTTATTTAGAGTTTGACATACAGGAACTTTGCCAAAGGCATGGCGCTGTAACTTGTTCACCAAATCCAAGGTTTCTCCTCTGTGTCTGGGGGACGGTCATGTTAAGATGACAGGTGGAAACCTTTGACTGATTTCCTAATGGACATTGCATCAAGGTTCTGACGTCATTTTTAGGTCTAGCCTGGGCAGCACATGCGCTGCTCTGCGGGGCATGATGTATTCAGATAGGGACTTGAAGCTCCGCCCACTCTCCGCCCATATTTTTCATTGGCTTGTGTCATTGTCCACTGTAAACTGTTGCTGTTCATTGGTCAATACGCTTAGTAGTCCCTCCTTAGTACTGCATTGTCTTATTTTGTATCCTCTTATGGTGACACACCCTGTTAAGGGTGTTGTTACACAGTAGGCTTTAATTACAGCCTCCGAGCACTATTTTCACAAATAGCTTTGTTCTACCTGCTGTTGCAGGCAGGACACACTCTCTCCTAATGCTTTAAAAAAAAGAATTATAGCACGGGCACCTTGCAATGCAATAGGTCTCGCATTTGCGAGAGTTTAAGCTATTGGACTTGTAAAATGACATTGCCTTTTATTTATCTGTTTTAAAAACAACACAAAAAAAGCATTGTCATTTACAATGCCGATTAATGATCCCCATGCACTGGGAAAAAGTATGTCCATCGGCCATTTTTTTTTTTTGCATTTTCAAAATAAATCTCCTGCATTGAAAGTTTGTTTCTGAGAAAACAAAAAACTTTGCTGCAGCATCACATTGAACATGATGCCTGCCCAGTAAAACATCAGTGCCTTCAGCTCAGCTGCTATTGTAGCCGCTCTGCTGACAGCACAGACATTTCTATCTCATTGGCAGGGGCAGTTTCTCCATTAGGGCTCTAGGGCTGGGCTCCTCTGAAATTCCTACACGTTTAGCTCACAAAATATTTAATAGGCAGATTTATTTAGAGAGAAGATCATATCTCTAAACAAATCGATGTATTTATACTATTTAAGGCTGGGCTGTCTGTCCCAGGCTGCCTGTCCCGCCTTGTTCTGAAGGAGACAGAAGCCAGGCAGTAAATCTGTGATGCACGACGCAGGGCTTTCCATTCTGAAGCCTTTCATTGCCATTGTAGTCTATGGTTGTATCCACTGTAGCCCAGTCAGCGTCATGATTTCGGGCGTCGGAGTCTCAATCCCTGTGTGAGGCCAGCTGTCTGTCATTCACAAGCAAAGATCCCACCCTTTCCCATTCGTCACGTGCTAGGACTGGATACACGCAGGTGTGATTTGGTGCCTTGTCCTCAGTAATGATCAGTGTTACAATGCTAATGGTTTTATGTATATTGTGCTGAGGCCCCTGGTGATGCTAACCTCTCCCACTTTGACACCCCAGGCCCTGGCTGCAAGTGGCTGGCCCAGCTAGAAGTGGAGCTGCTGTATTTGCTCCCCTGCAAGATTGATCCAAAAGATGAGCAGGGTTTGATGTGCTTATAATCACAGTTATCTGCTGTCTGGATTTAAAACTGGTCCTATCTTCATGCCCTTACATTAATGCCAAAAACATGGATTGATTTACAATCCATGTATGTTACAAACATTCATGCTAAGCGTGCTAGCGATTTAGTTCCTCTCTTATTTCATGTTTCACGTAATCTTGCATTCCCCTAGAGTGTTAGCTATTCCACCATGTTCTGTTTCTGTATTTTTTTCGTGCATCTTATTACTTTTGCATAGTGCATACTTTGTGCCATGCCAGGTGTGTATTAGGGGCTGTAATTGAGAGCTCTGTCGCTGAGGTTTAAGGCAAAGGAAAGTGCCTGTAAGTGGGTATGCGTCTCTGCAGAGCACACAAAACAATGTTCATACATTTCAGTTACAGTTGAAATTCTGTGTAGATATGTGTGAAGGCGGTATATAGATGTAAAAATGTATACAAGGCGAAAGCAAAAGGAAATTAAGTGCTTAAATGCGAGTGAGTGCAGTGTATGTTTGGAAGTAATGAAGTGAGGGAGATGCAAGGAAGTGCATGGGGGTGAAAGTGAAAAGAGGGTGCTAAAGAGGAAAATGGGCAGATGGACCAGATGTGCAGAGAAAAAGGGCATACATATCTAACAAAGCACACATAACTGAAGGCCAAAACTTCTTCCACAGCCCGCAATAATATTTCATTTACAGATTCACAATTTCAGAAGTGAAACATTTCCAATGTTAATTATTCATAACAAATCACTGTTGTTGCTCATTTATCTTACACAGCTACAACCACTGACAAAAACAATTGTACTGACAGGTTTTAGGTGTATCTCAGTTGTGTAATATATCCAGATGCAAAAACATCTCAGAAAGAAACCAAAATACTGGTCGGGTTCCCTTTTAGAGAGACCCCACTTTTTAAATCCCTCTTAAAGACCAGTCTGCACATTTTTTTGTATGAGTGATTGCAGCCGTGGGTGCTTCCCAAAGGCTAGTTAGAGCATTTTATTCCAAAGTCAATGCCACATGCAGTGCAAGACACTGGGCAAGCACACACTTTAAAGGCCTGAAGTTGCCAGGCTGTACAATTTGCAGCAATTACAGTAACTGTTGAACATATTAATGCAGTGAGATATGGGACAGTTTTTAATGTGTTAATATTTCAAAACTATACATTCCCCTGCTTTATAAACCTTGCTTTCTCACTAAATCCATTTGCTTTAAAATGCACCTTTTTTACATTTTTTCTTGGAAAGAGGACCCACCGTGGACCACACATGTGTCCATTAAGCATGCTCGCTTCACTTGCTATATAAAAGTCTTACCTAACTTTTACGATTCACCACTTTGAAATGTCACCAGCTGCCACTGCTCCCTGGTGGAGATCTCTAAATATGGTGGGCTGTAGTCTGCCTGGGCAGCAGAGTTCACCCCTCTGCTAATGTAGCAGAATGGCGTACACCCTGCTAACTTGAAAATAAGTATGCCTGATTCCGGGCAAATGATGTTATCTCAGTGGACCTCAGTTACATGATCTGACAAACATTGCTAGAGCCTAAAGGCAACTCAGACTTTGCACTTTGTGCAAATTCATTCATCGATGATTTGGGGTCAGAAGTATTCTCAAGTGTTTAAAACCTGTGTTTGGAACCAACAGCACTAGACAAACTGATGTACGATTTAGACAGTCCGCAAGAATGTGTTTTTTGTGGGTTGCAGGTGAAGATATAGGGAAGTTGGGAAAATTCTTTCGGAACAGCACATGCCCTAAGTAGATTATTTCATTTATTTCTAAATTACAAAAATAATACTTTAGTTGCATTGTACACAATCAGGTTAGTATTGAATTAAAAATTATTTTATTTTTTTCTTCATATGCAGTGTTCTGTTTCATAGAAGGGGCTCCATTATTCACTTAACACTGCTGTTTTTATACTTGATGCTTAACATCTGTTTAACTGATGTTTTCAATAACCGCATAAGAAAAACTAAGTACAAACCAGTTGTCAAGACACCAGTTATCACCATTGAACCCCCCCCCCCTTCCCAAAATCACTCCAACTTCGTTTACCCTCTCTATTCAGAATAAATGGTAGGTGGTAGTCCAACCGGCAGTAAAGGATTGTCATAGTTTCCACGGATGCACAACTCTTGAGTATCCAGTGTGATAATGTGGCCTAAGAGGGAACAGTCTTTGTCAGGAGTAGCGCTCTTAGATATCTTGGGCAAGTTCCCTATAGTCCAATGATAGAAATTCAGTGCAGGGGCCCCAAGTCTTTTGAATTATGAGTCTTACCTTTCCTGTGATGATGTAAGTTTCTACATTCTGTAGATAGTCTGTATGTTCAGGTGGGTGTATCGTGTTCCATTGGGCGGATATCGCTTATCTGGCGACACACAATGCCATTGTGATGACTTTGCCTCTGTGTGACCTGAATGGGAATGTCAGTTGGTTAGGTAAACTTAGGAGCGCGTAAGCAGGAAACCTCGGGATGTCTGTTTTACATTTAGTTGATATTATCTCGCACCTCTCCCCAATATCGGTGAAGTTTTGGCCAATCCCCACTAGATACCTCAAGGTTCCAGCAGATGCCACAGCCCCTCCACCAATCACCTACTGTGGCGGAGGCCATTTATGGGTGGCGTCAGGTGTATAATATCAGTAGTGTGCCATTTTGATCAGTGCTTCTTTCCCGACGCTGCTTGTGGCCGAGATTCTTGTTCTAGCTGAGAGGGTTCAACCTAGTTCTGCTCTGCATCTCTTCTGTGCGGACGAGGTGGTGGGTTCTTTTTGGTTTTGCAGGAGTTTGTAAATATTGGATAAAATGCGTTTGTCGTTGTGTTTTGAGATAAGCCATTTTTGGAAGGGAGGGAGGGGACAGCTAGCTGCTAATTTTATCCCTGGTTGAGTAACCCAATATCATATTTGTGTATAATGCAATTGTTCATACCATGGTCTCGCTTCAATTGCTAGAAGGCGGTGGTGCCAGCTGCGGTGTAAAAGTCTCTGATCCTCTTAGAGTTAGCTGTTTGCCAGGCTATGAAGGGTGAGCCGGTCGCTGCAGACTGGGTTGCCTATTATTGTGGTCTTCGGGGACGGGATCCTCGTCAATCCTCTTGTTGTAGCTAACGTGTCCCACACCTCCATCATCCCTTTTAAGACAGGAGATGTGTATACACCCCTTGGTCTGTGGCACTATGGTAACCAGGGGATTGTCCAGATGTGCATTCCCATTATTGCCTGGTTCATGAAATATCAGTGCCTCTCTGTGGAAGGGCGGTGCCATTCCAACATGCAGCACAGCTGTGCCCCTGCATAGTAGTGTGGTAGGTAAGAGATCCTTAATCCTCTTCCCTCTAGTGGCTGGTATGACCTATGATTGGCAGTGCGGGGTTTCTTGTCCTTCCATATGAACTGATCAATACGTTGTTGCAACTTATCCATTGTTCCTGCTGATGGAGAATGCCACATCTAGGTCAAGGACAACGACGTGAGTGCGGATGGATAGCTGCGGAGACCTGGTCTGAATATGGGTGGATCCCTCCTAGACTCCGAAAGAGCCAGACATCCCGCCACAGTTCAGTAGTGGTGTGGCCATTCCAGTCGCATGACTTTTACGGAGTGGCAGCACATGAGGGTAAAGTAGTCGGGGGCTGAGGAGCTCAGGACATAGTGGATCATTATGAGTAGCTGAGCATTTTTTTCCCTGGGCACAAAGGTTTATCCTCCACATTGCACAGCACCCAGGGATCACAGGGTCTTCACAGTCTTCTATACTAGGGCTGCGGGAAGAAGCAAGGTTCTAGAGAGGGCACCCCAAAAGAAAGCAGCAGAAGGAAAGGCAAAAGGAATCAAGACAAGAGTTGATCACAATTAAGAGCACATTTAGAACAGAAAAACTATCATAAGCACTTAATGTGAGGATAAAGAAGACTAAATAAAGACGAGATGAATAATGTTTTTGCTTTTCTTCTTTTCTTTATTATTATTTTCCCTTATTATTCTAATACTTAACTAATTCGTCTTCCGAAGGACACTGATTGGCCCTAAGAGAAGGCAACTCAGGATGTTTCACCTGGAGTCAATGAGAAAGAGAAAAGACTTGTGCGCAAATCATTATATCGTAAAAGACTTTAGAACTTTCTTTTACTTCGTTAACTAAAAACCCTCTAAATTGTTTTCATAATCACTGCCTGGCTGCTGGGTTTAATTCCACCCTCACAGTTCCGAATCATCAGAAAGCACTAACAACATTAGCCAATGTTAGAGAAGATATTCTTACTGCAGTTGTGTTTTTCCTGTCTACTGCAATTGACAGAGTCAACATTAGGGATAAGGAGGCTTCATTACTGGCTTGGATCACTGGGAGAGCTCTAGACTGGATCTGATCTTGTCTCATTGATCTCCGTCAACAAGTATGAATTGGGTTCCGACATCATCTACTTGGAAAGTCTTCTATGGAGTTCATCGGTACTTGGCACTCTGGCCGTACCTGTTCAACTAATACATGCACCCCCTTGATCTACATGTTCAGGTCTTAAAGTAAACTTTCAAATTCATGCAACTAACACTTGATTACACATCTCAGTGGAGGAACCCAGGAACCCTCTAATGTAATCACAAACTGTCTTAATCACATGCACCACTGGGTGTAAGGAAAGTGGCTGTGTTTTAGTGGTGCTACCAGTGAGATCCTTGTGTTTGAGGAGAACAGACCAGAAACCCATATCCTTCAGATGTTGACAGCACTTGGGAATCTCAGCCTCCACACTTACAAAGGCAAAACACATGACAGTTCAATTCAGTCAAAAAGTGTTTTTGATCCCATGTCAATGCTGTGGTTAGCAGCATATATCTGCATCTATTTTATCTTTGAAGGATTAGGCCTTTACTCCACTGTTACCATTGGCTGAACTGTCAAGTATGGCTTGGTTGGACTACTGCAATATGGTGTATACACAAAATGACTAAGGGATGAGTTGTTTAGGGTAATGAGTTCTTATGACTCATGGATTGCTGATGTTTAAAGGTGTTGAGGTTTTTTTAGGATTCAGGGATGGGTGAATTTGGATGTGCTGAGGTGTGGGGTATATGGGCAGAAAGTGGGTTTTAGGATTTAGGAATGGGTGGAGTTAGGGGTAGTAAGTGATTTTATGATTCAGGGATGGTGGATTTTTGTTGAAGAAAGGGCTTTTAGGCTTCAGGGATGAGTGCAGTTTAGATGTTGTAAAGGATTTTAGGGGACAGGGCTTTATGGTGTTTAGGGGTTGCGACAGCTCATCAATGGATAGTATTTACGGTTGGTGAAGGGTCAGTGAATTAAAAGCATCCAAAGTAATTGTTTAAGATATAAATATGAAATAATATCCCCTGAAGGAAAGCACTAAAATGAATACTGTTTCTGAATGCAAGACCTGCAACCAATTTCGACCAAAAAGGATTTCTATTGATTGGTTTCTACAAAAAATGTAAATGCCATTCATTCTGAAAATTTCCATTGAACAGTTTGGATGAAATGGTTTCTCAGTAATGGTATTCCATGAAATCGTTTTTTATGAAACCACATACAACCAGTTATGGATGCTCTGCTGCTTTGTGACGCACTGATTTTTCGATGTTATTTGAGGCCTGTCCTCGGTAGTGGTAGATTTGCTCCTTGCCATGGACTCTTGGTTCGTGAGTAAACTTGTTTTCATACTACTCAGCTCAATGTGGAGTGTCTACCTATCTTTCTAGATGCACCTGCGGTTGGCCAATCCTGGGGCCATCACTGCAACTTTCCTAAAATCTTTCAGAATCTCAACCACATAGCCCAATAACTCAACAATAACTCAACAAGAGATACGTAGAGAGAACCCTAATATCTACACGCAGAAAACCCACTGCCAGGGCAGGGGCAGTACTAGTGTATAAAATATACACATTTGTATTTGCATGAAGGGCATCCCGCTCCTTCCCGGGGGCTACCCTGTGAAGCCTTTCTCGGGTGTACTACACACAATGCAAGCATCGGTAATGCAGGAGTACGTGCCTGAAAACTCTTTGCTGAGTATCAGCCTTTGTAAGGAGCAAAAGCATTTTCCTGCAATCTAGGGAGAAGAGATAATGTGACTCAGGCCCTGTGCCCCCCATACTGGCTACCTGTCTAGGGCAGAATTCTATTCACACTATGGCTATTGATGTTTAAATGCATAAATATTGTCTGTTAAGTGTATATTTCCACACTTTGGTACCCAGAGAAAAAGATTATCCTTTATCAGCCAACTACACATCTTAGGTGCCCGGACCCGCGGCTGTTGTCCATACCGTGTGGCCAAAAGAGCCTTCAGTGTGCGGGGTCCATTTTTCCAATACCCTGTCCCCTTACGCCCTTCCACAGTTGACCACCGTGTTCCCTTTCGAAAAGTCCTGAAGATATTCAATTTTTGATTACTTAGATGACCCGCACCCAGAGACCTCTGGGAAGTGGGCACTTCAAGGGCATAATCATGAATGAATCAGTTCTGTCCAGTGCCACAGTGATGCAACAGGCCCTTGCCACCGTCCCCCGCATCCGAAGAGTGACCGCCGGCGGCAGATCATTCTCCCACCTCGCCGCTAAGACATGGAACACTCTCCCCATCCGCCTGCGGCAGACCGAAGACCTCCTAAGCTTCAGGAGACTTCTCAAGACCTGGCTCTTCGAACAGTAGCAGCTCCCCCCCAGCGCCTTGAGACCCTCACGGGTATTTAGTGCGCTTTATAAATGCTATGATTGATGATTGATTGATTGGCCCTTAGAACGGTAGGTTACTTCCTCCTCACCTCTCTGTATCCTCTCGGGTGTTTGTTTCTTTAAAAGAGTTGCTGAATGCAGAAATCAAACCACCAAAGTTGCTTGTGTTTCTATAGTGATGGGAATTGAAAGTGGGCTGAAGATCGTGCGGATAAGGTGTACATTCTGTAAGGAGGCTAGTTTAGAACATTTCCCTCTATTGTTGCTCTCTTTATGCCGAGCATGGACTCAAGTTGTGCCTTTGTGTGGTGTTCCTATAGTCTTCCTTTGAACAAATTGTGGTTTAAGAAATGGAATGAATTCTGAAAGAATAATAATCCGTTCCTCTGTCTCCGTTTTTTATTATTCTCAAACTTAATTGGATAATTTTTCCGCGCCTCCCCGTGTTTATCCCAGCTAATCCGCAAAAAGTGTAAATGGCATTTTAATGCACGTTGAAAAACACCGTTATATTAAAATCATTTCAAATGCCAAATTATGGTTGGAGACATATTGGGTGTTATAATTATGGTTGCTTTTGGAGCGCGGCCTTATTAATAAAAGAAGAAAATGACCCAAAGAACATATCCGAGACACCATATTCTGAAATTATAGTTCACATAAAACTCAGTTTCCTTTGTAATATTTACTCTAATTTCAACATTCAGACTTAAATGCGAATGTCGTTTGACATTAGCTGCTCCCAATAAGAAAAAAAGAAATCACATTTTTTTAGGCTTTTTTAATGAAACATACATCAGTGTATTATTTATCCATACTTATTTCAGATGATGTGCTTTCAAAAGTTAAAATTGATATAGAAAATGCAGGTTTAGGCCCAAAACATTGACAGTTTGTAAGATGTCATTGTTTTGTTCATGATTTTATTATCTGGTCTAGTGGATCCCACTGTGATCTGCAAAGCGAAATTGGACAGCACTGTTCAGAATGAGGTCGGGAGCAGCATTGTTTGAAGATGACTGCCAGGGCAAAAGTCCTCTGTCGTTTTTCAAGCCTACTTCTGCAACAAAACCACTCCATGCTGAAGAATTCCTCATGCATTACATTTAGAACAAGAGTTGCCTAACATATGTCCAGGAGTGCTGGATGCTTGCCAAACTTTTAGGAATCCATACATTTACATACATAGTGGGTGGTTTTCCAGAAAGATCTGTCCTGAATCGAATGTGATGTTGCGCTGTTGTTCACGGAGAGATTAAGACTGATAAAGCAGGCCTGCCGACACCATGAACCTGCCTGGTGGAAAAAGTATGGTGAGCAGGAAAAAAATCTCATACAAAGCTCCTAAGAAAGAATACAAAATAGACATTGGGGAAGAAAAATGGTTTTTCTGCTCCAAGAAAATTGAAGCCATCATCTCCTCAAGAGAACTTTTTTAAATGATTCATCTACTCTCGGCCCCTCCCGCCCCGTCACTGCGAACATAGAGGGTTCTCAAGAATTCTTCAATCAACTGTCAGAATTCTTTTAATCTAAAATCCTCAATATTTATACAGAATTTTAAGCTTTACATTTACAGCTGAATGCTCGGTTCCAACTGACCTCTGCAGAGACTACTGGGAACAAGGAGAAACACTCATCTGCACGATTGGAATCACATCTCCTGAGAATACGATGGGGATCATCCTTTGAACCATACCCACTTAAAATACTACAGCTGGCAGTGAGTACTATAGCTCCTCCACTAACCTCCGTAATGAACACAGCTATCACCTCAGGATGTTATCCACGCCTGTGGAAAGAGACTGCTGTCAAGCCATTATTGATAAAGTCCAATCTAGACCCTAATGACCTGAAAAATTATAGTTCGATCTCCCTGCTTCGAAGATACTGGAAAAACACCTTAACCATCATCTGATGGCCCATGTGGAGGAATAAGGAGTACTGGATGTGTCACAATTTGGCTTTAGAAGCAAAACATGAAACCGAAACAGCCATGGTCTCAGCAACGGACAGTATCAGATGTCTGGTCGACATTAGGCAGGTTATGGCACTGATCGTTATGGATCTGTCTGCAGCCTTCGATACCATCTTTCCTACCTTGCTCACTGAGTGACTTCAAGAATTAGGGCTTGAAGGTTCAGCACTGAAATTGATCACATCCTTTCTTAATGACAGATCACAATCAGTGATTGTTAATCGCTTTATATCTGACCCATTCACCTTGCCTTGTGGAGTACCTCAGGGCTCGTTCCTGAGCCCCACATTGTTCAATCTATACGTTCTACCTGTGGCCAAGCTGATAAGCACATTTTTTCTGCAGGCCGTGTCATACGCGGACGACATGTAAACAATTGTATTCATCTCCAAAGACACAGAGGTCACTGCGGCTAACTTTGACAACTGCATGAAGGCAGTGGCCATCTGGATGAGCAAGAACTGTCTTAAACTTAAAAGTGAAAAAATGGAGGTCCAGATACCGACCTATAGGACCACAACTGCTGGCCGGAAATGTTAGATACGCTTCCTTCTCCCGCTCGATCAGCAAAAAATCTGGGAGCAATCCGGGACAATGAATTGGGGCTGGACCTACAAGTCAACCACACAGTTGCGACCTGCTTCTGTGTTATCAGAATGCTGCAAACAAGTAGCCTTGGCACTGAGCTAATCAAGGCTTGACTAATGTAGCACAGGTTACCTGGATATTAACAAGACAGGATAGATGAAGCTGCAATTGTTGCAGAATGCAGCTAGATTGACCTTCGACATCACCAAGCATCAGTTAGTCTCAAGATGATTACTCAAACTCCACTGGCTGCCTGTTAAAAAGCGTATTATTTTAAAAGTGCTATGCATTCTTCACAAGACCCCACACAATTCAGGTCAAGAAGGAATTAGAGCCCTACTTCATCCGGCTTACCGTAACTTGGTCTTGGTCCCCAGATTTCGTTAATCCAGATGGGGAGGCAAAGCCTTCTTGGTTGCAGCAGCACATCTCTTCCCCATCACCTGACCTCCCTGAAGATCCATACACCATTTAAAAAGGCATTGAAAACCTGGTTCTTCACTCTATATTAAGGTTCAGTATTTTAATTGGAACACTAATCTAGTCTACTTCTTGCCAAGTTCACAGCACCTTCACGCCCTTGGGCATTCGTACGCTCTATAAATGTTTTTCATTTAATTTCATTTCACCAACACATCAGCACATATTGCATCACATGGCAGATGCTGCCCCAGTAAAAGATACAACATGAGCTATCACAATGTTAGATGTCTTCTAAGTTCACTAGATATTTTGAACGTGTTGAGTCCCCTGATACACTGCCCTTAACCAGCAAGAATTTGACACCTTGCATAAGCAGGGCAGATCAGTGCAGGCCCAGGAGGTCTTGAACACTGCTAGATGTACCAGCATACTTTTCATTTACACAGTGGTTATCCTGAAAACCTGGCAAGGATCTGACCCTCCTTGGCTAAGTTGGGCACCTCTCGACTAGAAGTAATTGGTCAAGAAAACAGCTCTGAGCTTAGCCTTATTTCCACTGCTCATTGCCTTCTTCAGCACACCGGTCAGAGGAAGGGTAACAGAGGACTTGCATCAAACAGGTGATCCACATTTATGGCTTCCCTTCAAACTTAGAAGGGGTTGTATATCATATTATCAAACACAAGAATATTGATCTCCAAAAACATAGACTCTACAATCTTGACATGTACAATATTGTCAAGGTAAGCAAACATAGAGCCGTGTAGTCTACTATTTTAACTCTACATCTTGCCTTGACAACACTGTGCAATTCATTATCTTGGATGCTGCGGATCGATATTTTACAGTCCGTGTTTAGGTCCCCCTGCTTGGACGGGGCCAGTGGTGGTGCAATCCTTGACCCTGGTTCTTTAATAGCTGAATCTTTCCATGATAAAACTCATTTTTCTTAGATTAAGGTCTTCTGAGACTCATCTGCCTCAATATTGGAAACATATGTTTTATTTAATTTTCTTTTGTTCACTTGTACAAAAATCCTACTAATTATCATTATCATCATTATTCATTTACTAGGATATGATAATGTATAGTAATGGATAGGATGGCATATAATAAAGTTATATAAGGTATAACCTCTTTCTGTCTTCTCAGAACCTGTTGTGGTAGGGTGCCCCACATACAAATGCCTGTTGAGTCGCTGTTAGGACTTCTACTGTCTCTAATGGGATGCTGAGGTGTTTCTGTTTATTGTCATTGCTGCACGGTAGTGGTTTGCTAATATCTTTCCCATTTTTTTCCTTTTAGTTTATTTAATTTTATACTTGCATTTTTCTATATTTGATTTGGATGTATGTCGTTACAACGCACACTTTTACAACGCATGCACTTACAACGCATTTTTTACAACGCAAAATCCATTACAACGCATTGCATTACAACGCATGACACTACAACGCATTTTTAAAAACTACCTTTACAACGCATTCCATTACAACGCATACTACCTTTACAACGCATACCATTACAACGCATAATATTAAATTGCATTTAAGGTAAGTATTAGATAGTATAGGGGTAAAAATTACTTAATAAGTGTTGGATAGTATAGGGGTAAAAATTACTATTCTAACTCCAGAGGGTGCAACAGTAGGGTAAGTGTTGGATAGTATAGGGGTAAAAATTACTATTCTAACTCCAGGGGGTGCAACAGTAGGGTAAGTGTTGGATAGTATAGGGGTAAAAATTACTATTCTAACTCCAGGGGGTGCAACAGTAGGGTAAGTGTAGGATAGTATAGGGGTAAAAATTGCTATTCTAACTCCAGGGGGTGCAACAGTAGGGTAAGTGTTGGATAGTATAGGGGTAAAATTCCTATTCTAACTCCAGGGGGTGCAACAGTAGGGTAAGTGTTGGATAGTATAGGGGTAAAAATTACTATTCTAACTCCAGGGGGTGCAACAGTAGGGTAAGTGTTGGATAGTATAGGGGTAAAAATTACTATTCTAACTCCAGGGGGTGCAACAGTAGGGTAAGTGTTGGATAGTATAGGGGTAAAAATTACTATTCTAACTCCAGGGGGTGCAACAGTAGGGTAAGTGTTGGATAGTATAGGGGTAAAAATTGCTATTCTAACTCCAGGGGGTGCAACAGTAGGGTAAGTGTTGGATAGTATAGGGGTAAAAATTCCTATTCTAACTCCAGGGGGTGCAACAGTAGGGTAAGTGTTGGATAGTATAGGGTTAAAAATTACTATTCTAACTCCAGGGGGTGCAACAGTAGGGTAAGTGTTGGATAGTATAGGGGTAAAAATTACTATTCTAACTCCAGGGGGTGCAACAGTAGGGTAAGTGTTGGATAGTATAGGGGTAAAAATTACTATTCTAACTCCAGGGGGTGCAACAGTAGGGTAAGTGTTGGATAGTATAGGGGTAAAAATTACTATTCTAACTCCAGGGGGTGCAACAGTAGGGTAAGTGTTGGATAGTATAGGGGTAAAAATTACTATTCTAACTCCAGGGGGTGCAACAGTAGGGTAAGTGTTGGATAGTGTAGTGTAATATTATGCGTTGTAATGGTATGCGTTGTAAAGGTAGTATGCGTTGTAATGGAATGCGTTGTAAAGGTAGTTTTTAAAAATGCGTTGTAGTGTCATGCGTTGTAATGCAATGCGTTGTAATGGATTTTGCGTTGTAAAAAATGCGTTGTAAGTGTAGTGCGTTGTAAAAGTTGCGTTGTAAAGGTTGTTCCCCATTTGATTTTGCTCATTTAGGATGAGAGCCAATTATAAGAATTATATTTCCTGTTATACTGTTGAGCTTAAAGCTTGTCATTTTGTGGATGATACGTCTGCTCTTTAGCTCGTGGTTTTAACACATGTTAAAACCACATGAAAATGGCATGCAGTAACAACATCGAGTGCTATTTCTGAATCCAGTGTACTGTAGTCAGAGGATTTTACAGGGAGGTATTCCACTACCGTTTATCAAGGGGAATACCACTGTAAGAAATTGGGTTGCTGGTTGAGAGGGGTGTAACCCTACTCAAGCAGCAACCACAATCCTTGTCAAGGTGATGTCACAAGCAAACCCTAAAGTAACCTGTGCTTAACCCTCGGTTTAACTTGGCACAGAGCGTCAGGCTTAATGAATGTGTAAAAGCACTTGTGCAACACCTCAAATGGGAATCCAGTGAGAATGCTATACAAAAGGATCCCACACCAGTTTAGAAAAATAGAATCATTTTTAATAAATAAAACAAGACCAAAATGGCAAAACTCCAATCAGTAGAACTGGAGAGATTAAATTTTGAAGATTCCAGTAAAATGGTGTCAAAAAACACAAAGCGCCAACTGTGGATATCCGGTTGCACCAGACCTGTACACAGACACAAATTCAGGCTGAGTATCCACAGAGTCTGGCAGAGCACCTTATGCGCACTTTTAAGGGTCCAGGACCTGGGGGTGGGGGGGAGTACCTCTTGGCAGGGTAGGCTCACAGATGGCAGAGTCCAGGTGCTGGGGTTAGGGTTTTTGGAACCTTCTGTTCCTGTGGCTTAAGTCGGGAGGCCAGCCAACAAGCCCTGGAGTCACTCTGGTGGTCGTGGATTTAACAAATGCAGGTCCAGTCCTTCTCACCCATTCAGGAGGGTAGCATGTAAGCACGGCAGAGCATCAGTCCTTCAGAGCAGCAATCCAGCACAGTAATGAATGAATGAAATGAAATGAAAACAGATTTCTAAAGCGCATGGCTGCCCTTGAGCGTCCCAGCGCTGGGTAATACACTGAGCCACTACACCATAACACCAAGAGGAACCTACAGAGGGAACAGATGAGTCTTCAATATTTTACGGAATTTTGTCAGGTTGGGTTCCTTACGCAGAGCTATCGGTAGAGTATTCCAGAGAAGACCTGCATTAATGGAAAATCGTCCACCCGTTTTCACCTTTTTTGCTCTGGGTATCACTACAAGGTTCCCAACTTCAGAGCGAAGGGCTCGAGTAGGTTTATAAGAGCGGATCAAGTCTCTGAGAATGGGGGGGCCGGATCCTTGTAAAGCCTTAAACACTATGCAGAGGGCTTTGAATTTGATGCGTGCTCTAATTGGTAGCCAGTGCAGGGCCTTCAAAGCTGGCCGTGCTGAAGAACATTTGGCTGTACCGGTGAGCATCCGTGCAGCTGCATTCTGCGCTCTTTGAAGCACATTCAAAGTAGATTCAGGTGCCGCCAGGAAGAGGGCATTACTATAGTCAAGCCTCGAGAGCACCAATCCCTGGACTAGGAGTCTCCTAGAATTGTCAGGAAGAAGCGGCAGAATTTTTCGGGCTGACCGGAGCAGCCCGTAGCATGTCCCTGCCACTCGCTTGGCTTGAGTAATCAGAGACAGCTCAGGTTCCAGCCATACCCCAAGACTTTTTATAGCACTCTTAGGGGCCGGAGGGGCACCCAGACTGGCCGGCCACATACATTTGGGCAAAGACAAGCACAAATTGCCAAGAAGCATTAACTCCGTTTTCGACCCATTTAGTTTTAGCCGGGAGTCCGACATCCATGCCATGATGTTGGTAAGGCAGGCAGCAAACTTCGCCCCCTGACTTTCCGATAGTGACAGGGAAACAATCAATTGAGTGTCGTCTGCATAGGTTGCCATTGTCACTCCAAAGGGTGCCACAACCTCCTCCAGCGGGGCCATATAGACGTTAAAAAGCGTAGGGCTCAATGAAGAGCCCTGCGGAACTCCACACTGGAGGGGGATAGGCAGGGATCTAAAATCACCGTCGCAGACCTGATAGAAGCGGCCCCTCAAGTATGACTGAAGCCACTGGAGGGCCAAGCCTCCTACTCCAATCTTTCCCAGACGGTGGATCAGAATATTATGGTCCACCGTATCGAAAGCCGCGCTTAGATCCAGGAGGACCATCGCAGCGGAACCTCCCGAATCTAAGATACATCTGCCTTCTTCAACCATCGCTAACAAGGCCGCGTCAGTTCCCTGACCTGGGCGGAAGCCAGTCTGCGTCCGGCCTAGTAGATTGTTAGCTTCCAGGAAGCCGGAGAGCTGGCGATTAACAAACTTCTCAGCGATCTTATTCAGGCAGGGCAGGAGTGAGATGGGGCGAAAATTCGCCAGATTGGTAGGGTCAAGGTCAGGTTTTTTCAAGAGTGCCTTGACAATAGCCTGCTTCCAGCTGGGTGGAACAATGCCGTGAGTGAAGGAGGCATTCAGAAGGTCAATTGCAGGACCGACAATGGGATCAACACATTGTTTGAGGATCCGGATGGGCATGGGATCCAACGGGGAGCCACTCTTCAGAGCCGAAAGCTCCTCACAGAAGGCCTCCCTTGAAATGGGAGAGACTATATCTAATCCCTTCACACCTGAGACCCCATTGGGGGCTGCTGTGCTCATATTTCCTGAACTAGGGGGAAGACTGGCTAGGATGTTTCCTATTTTGGTGTCAAAAAACTGAGCCAGCAGGTTACATTTGTTAGAGTTATCCACCTGAGAGGTCGGGGAGGTGGGAACCGTAATAAGTTCTTTGAAAATCTTATAGGTTTCCCTAGAAGAGTTGCCTGCCTTATTTATTCGCTCCTCAAAGTGGGCGGCCTTCGTAGATATACGTGCAGCTTTGTATGATCTCATGGCTTCACGATAGTTATCTTTGCTTTTGACAGCCCAGTCCTTCCGCCATTCCCGTTCAAGCCTTTTGCAGTTCTTTCTCATCATCCCCAACTCTGGGGTATACCAGGATGATTTGAGGCTGTCATTTTTATTTGTGCACTTTTTGACGGGCAGTACCACGTCTAGCGCTTGGCGTAGCCAGTCATGGAAGGCAGTGTCGGCCTCCAGAGGACCACGACCAGGAGGGGGAGTGGACTCAGCGAGGGTACGTGAGAGGCTGTCAATGGGGAGTTGGGACCAAATTCTCTTATAGATAGGGGGAGTCTTCTGAAGCCGAGAGCGAAAGGGGTCCGAGCTGACATTGAGCTCTCCTACCACCAGAAAATGGTCCGACCAGGGCAGAGGAAGAGGGGAACCTATTTGAAGGTGCTCAATATTAGAAAACACACAGTCCAACAAGTGGCCTTTCACATGCGTGGGTTCCAAGTTGTGTAAATTGAGATTAGCTGTTCTAAGTTCAGATCTAAGGTCATTTACACTCTTATCTTCCTGCAGGTCGAAATGAAGATTAAGATCCCCCAAAAGCACGAAGTTGGGGGAGGATGCCGCTAGGACGGGGACAAAGTCCAAAATGGAGCTGGCAAATTTTTTAATCGTCCCAGGGGGGCGATAGACTAACAATCCAGCTAGAGAGTAATTAGGAGAAAGCTGTATGTGAAAGTGGCCGCTTTCCGCATCCAGAATAGGACCTCTGATTACTCTACACGAATATTTGTTCTTATAAATGATGGCTAAACCTCCTCCTTTTCCTTGCGGTCTATGAAGGCAGTGAATCGAATAGCCGGGAGGGAGGGAGTTGACTAGGTCAAAGTCGGAGGAATCCGACGTCCAGGTTTCAGTGAGAAATAAAATATCTAAGCTAGTGTCTTGAATCAGCTCAAAAATTTGAATAGAATGCTTAGGTAGGGATCTACAATTAAGTAGTCCTAATTTCAAGGGGTCCTTCACAGGGATTTTGATACCACTGTCCTGATTTCTAAAGGGGCAGTACTCACAGGGAGTAAAAAGGGCATCAGGTCTGATTCCGTGTGAGCAGTGACGTGAATCGGACGGCTTTAGCCTGAATAAATCTGCTTTTGAATATTTAGTGGAGTTACCTGTAGAGACTGGCAGGGTCCCTGGTCCTATGTCCGACCTGGCCCGGACGGGCCCAGACAGGCTTGCCTCTGGCGCGCCTCCGGCGCGCCATCGGCGCGCCCGCTGCGCCCGCCCGCTGCGCGGATGGGGATTTGCCGCCATTTATGAAGCGCGAGGTGCAGGAAACGCCCTCGCACTAGACCGCCAACCGAGCAACCGCCTCACCCAAGATGGCGGATGCGTCCGGCCGCGCTAGTCGGCAGTGGAACTAAAGCCCCCGAGCCCTGAAAGCAGCTCCAAGATGCCCCTTAGACCCTCTGAACCAAGTAGCAGCAACACAGTATAAAAAATGCAATTTTAAAAAACGACAATCAAATTGTTAAAAAACGATCCAGTAATTTTAAAAGGTAATTTTTTCAGCTTTCTATGGTGTTTAACAATTCAGGCATGACTCCCAGTGAGTGCAGGGGAGCAGCCAGTGTATAGGGCGAAGGTAAAAAAAACTGAACAATTTATAGCGCGAGGGGCAGGAAACGCCCTCGCACTAGACCGCCAACCGAGCAACCGCCTCACCCAAGATGGCGGATGTGTCCGGTCGCGCTAGTCGGCAGAGGAACTAAAGCCCCCGAGCCCTGAAAGCAGCTCCAAGATGCCCCTTAGACCCTCTGAACCAAGTAGCAGCAACACAGTATAAAAAATGCAATTTTAAAAAACGACAATCAAATTGTTAAAAAACGATCCAGTAATTTTAAAAGGTAATTTTTTCAGCTTTCTATGGTGTTTAACAATTCAGGCATGACTCCCAGTGAGTGCGGGGGTGCAGCCAGTGTATAGGGCGAAGGTCAAAAAAACTGAACAATTTATAGCGCGAGGGGCAGGAAACGCCCTCGCACTAGACCGCCAACCGAGCAACCGCCTCACCCAAGATGGCGGATGCGTCCGGTCGCGCTAGTCGGCAGTGGAACTAAAGCCCCCGAGCCCTGAAAGCAGCTCCAAGATGCCCCTTAGACCCTCTGAACCAAGTAGCAGCAACACAGTATAAAAAATGCAATTTTAAAAAACGACAATCAAATTGTTAAAAAACGATCCAGTAATTTTAAAAGGTAATTTTTTCAGCTTTCTATGGTGTTTAACAATTCAGGCATGACTCCCAGTGAGTGCGGGGGTGCAGCCAGTGTATAGGGCGAAGGTCAAAAAAACTGAACAATTTATAGCGCGAGGGGCAGGAAACGCCCTCGCACTAGACCGCCAACCGAGCAACCGCCTCACCCAAGATGGCGGATGCGTCCGGTCGCGCTAGTCGGCAGTGGAACTAAAGCCCCCGAGCCCTGAAAGCAGCTCCAAGATGCCCCTTAGACCCTCTGAACCAAGTAGCAGCAACACAGTATAAAAAATGCAATTTTAAAAAACGACAATCAAATTGTTAAAAAACGATCCAGTAATTTTAAAAGGTAATTTTTTCAGCTTTCTATGGTGTTTAACAATTCAGGCATGACTCCCAGTGAGTGCGGGGGAGCAGCCAGTGTAGCAGTGTAGCAGTCCTTTCAGCAGCACAGTAGTCATTCCTGGCATAGTATTCACAGGTCCAGAAGGGCACTGAAGAGTTGGTGTGTGAGGTCCAATATTTATACGCAGTTCTGCCTTAGAAGTATGAGAAACTGCTGGAGGTTTCTCTTTGAAATACACAGGTGTCCTGCCATCCTGGCCCTGGCTCCAGACTAACTACAGGGCGTATGTAGCCCTTTGTGTGGAGGCAGGACACAGCCTATTCCAATGTAAGTAGGGCTGTGCCTTGCTCCTCTCTCATCCAGCCAGTGATGGCCCATTCAGGCATACCTAAGCTCCCTATTGTGTGTGCCTGTTCAGGAGAAATACACAAAGTTAACTACACTCAGCCATGTGACCCAGAGACAGGCTGCTGGCACCAAATGGCTAAGACAGGAAACTGCCAACTTTCTAAAAGTGCAAAAGAAACAATTGATGGACGGAATGCTGGACAATGAAAACATTCACCCCCAGTCACAAGGATCTGGGTTAAATCCATCATTCTTTTGCTCACCACACCACCCCAGTTTGACCCAGCCCTATGCAAATCAGTCCTGACCCTGTTCCTTGTGGGAACAGTCCAGCCTGAACAGCCAAATCGGGTCCTCCCTGGACCAGAAACAAGCATCCTGGGACCAGTTTCAGGGCATCACCCTTCATCTGCCAGGCTAGCTTGAATCCAGTGGTGTAGTGAGCACGGGACCCACGTCTGGGCATACCCTTCCCACTTAGGGCGACATATGTAAAAGAAATAATTGATGGACGGAATGTTCCGCACAGTTCAAATGCCGCAGAAAGTTCCGTCACACGTTCAGCAGGAATAAGCTAATTCCTGCTGATCGCGAGACAAAATGTTCTGGGTAGCAACACTGATTCTGGTGCCTGACTTTTAAGGGTTTAATTCACCTGTGGTCGATAGGCCTTGGAAGTCCTGGCATGGGACCACCCATCAATATCCTTCTCTTCGACAGACACGAGTACTTTTATATTGAATAGGGATCCGCCATTTGAATTGTGCGGAACATATCCAAGAAACTTACAGCTGGATGGGGATTTCACTGGCTTCACTTTTAATTGGATTTTCGCCCTGAAGAAGTCCAATGTTTTGGATGAAACGCGTCCGCCGTTGTTGGCTGTATTTATGGTTTTAACATGAATTTGATTGAACAATCAAAGAAGATTTGAACACATCAGCGAAAACCATCGTGAATTGATTGGTCACTTTGACTTTGTGATTTCATATTTAAATATTATATAATGCACCTCCGTATTTTGTTAGGCTTCTCAATAAGCTGTACTTAATGACTGGGCATTTCCCTCAAAGGACGAATCAGCTTTTTGTATTGATAAACCATAATGAGGACTAGGGGTTCTGCAGAAATTATTTATCGCAAAGAATTCTCCTACAAATTGGCCAGAACCCACACGTACTATGAGACTAGCCTAATAGGCATAAAATAAAATCAATAGTATGCAAAATTATTATAACAAAAGAACTCCCCGTGGGACAGCAGTGCCCTAAAAATGGGTTGATACATACTGGGATTTATACAGTCAGAAATTATTGGCGTTTCTAAATTGAGAGACATTTGGGACAGCACAGGACTGTAGCCATAACAAAAACACCTGAAGAAGAATATGACTTAGATACAGCACAAGTCTTCGAATATTTACATCTGAAACATGCCCTGGTCAAACACAAAAGCATAATTGGCGAACATACTAAGTATTGATGGACCCAGGACCGGCTACAGCGTTGGTGGGGCCCGGTGTGGCAACGTTTATTTGGTGCCCCTGCCCTCCATTACCTCCTTCTCTATGAGTCCCCTTTACTACCACCCTCCAACAGTACCCCTCGTCTCTCCCTAGCCCCTCTCTCAAATGCATTTAATTTGTTTTACAGTGCTACTTATACCGCCTTAGGGTGTAAGAGCACTTTACATCACACACACACATTATATAGAGACAATGAATCATACAGTGTAAATCCGTCTACAGGAAATGTTACAGAAGACAATGAGGATTACAAGATGTAGGAATCACATGTTATCCATACTAGTAGGCAGTATATTGTAAGAGTGTTTGGTCTGGAGAAGCACAAATTCTGGACTTAAAATGTACCACAGATTGGGGTTGGCTTTACTAATAAGAATGCATTTCTACCCAAACTAACCCTTTTTAGCAACATTAGGATAATGAAAGATTGAGGAAAAACACAATGTTCAAACCCTATACCTTGCACTTTGCACAGGGCTCTTTCATGACAGTTCATGGGTCAATGTCCTATATTAGGATTATTATTTATGAATTGCAAGTAACAAAAGGATCTCTGTGACAAAAGCAGTAACCCACTGAGCTATCCACATAAAGTACAGTTCTGTGATCCGCATAGTACACATTCTTTGCAGCAGGCATATGAACCCTCTGTGCTACTTTATGATGAATCAGGACCAAAGGTTGAGTGGTTTGGGAATGTCAATAGCACTGATCATTTACATATTACACTGTGATGCATTTGTATATACAGGTGTGTTTTTGGGATAGTTAGCTTGAAAACGCTGTTTTCTTTAAAGTGTGGTGTGGTGTTCTTACCTCTACTATGTCTTTCTCCCTTGTTGCTATGGATCTGTGTTCTTTGTTAGAATACTTCCTGTATAGAATGTTGCTACTTGAACTGTTAGTCAGTTGGAGTTGTTGGCTGAAGGATGAGGTCTCATTATAAGGAACTACATTAAAGACCCTTCTCCAATACTACGTTTTCCTGTATTTCTTCCTGTGGGTCCACCTCTTCATTTTGGCGACGATTGGAAACTCATCCACCTACATCAAGAGACCTCAACTCAATATCTTGATATCTTTTAAAAATTAAAAGAGTGATAAGGACTACTACCTCAGTCTTGTTTCCCACCGATTGATGTTTCATTCACTCTTGCTGACCTCTGCTTCACTCGACTGAACCTGGAAGAGTCCGTTTTTGCGGTGCAGCCACATCACACAGCTTTGCCTTCGATGTTCCTGATTTCCTGGTGTCTGCCTCCAGGTCTCCATCGGTGTTTCTGCTGCCAGGTCTGCTTCTCGCTGTTTGTGTCAACTCTCCATTTCACTCCTGTTGGGTCCGCAGGGTCTGCTGGTTCGCTGTGCCTTTCGTGGATCCCATGCTGGGGCCTATCGGTTCGCTCAGTGCTGTTGAATAGCAACCGGTGATGCCTGTCTGTGCCTGACCCCAGCGTAGTCTTTATGACGCCTCCTTGACAACTGCTACGTCATTCATGCTTCAAGACCCCACGCTTCGGTGACTTCATCGCGACAACGTCTTGCCAGCGTTCACGTTTGCGGAACGCCCATGTCAGACGTTGCGCTTCAGCGGCCATTTTGGATCGGTCCCCGTTTATGTAAGTGCGGCGAGAGAAGAACGATTTATCCTGTGGGGTAAATATTCGCTCATCGTTGTATCGGCATTCAGAAGGTACTGTTTCTTAATTATTAACTCCTGCGCTGATCTGCACAGCACTGATTTGTAACAGAATTCCCAGTACTGTAGATCGTATTATATAAACTCTGTGTTCCTTCACCATTGCATCAGCGCTTGGAAGTTACGGCCTCTAATTATTTACTCCTACGCTGAGCTGCACAGCCTTATTTTGCTACAAAATTCTTAGTACTGCAGATCTCAAACAAAGTTCCGTTTTATCAAGCCTTGCGTTGATCTGCACAACTGCCTTTCCTTACTCAGTTATCCACTGTGCAGGTTCTACGCTCATCAACCAAGAATGTACCATTGTTGGTCAAAGATAAGATGAGGGGCTGAATTGGACAAGCTGTTAGAAAATGGTGTCATTCAAGAGGTCGAGGCCACTGAATGGGTCTCTCCAGTTGTTATTGCCCGAAAGGCCAACGGAGTGGCAAGATTATGCATTGACATGAGAGAACTCAACAAGGCTGTGGTTGTTGACCGTTACCCTCTTCCGAACATTGCTGAAATGTTGTCCTCCTTAGGTGGCGCCACTCACTTTTCAACATTGTACCTATCCTCGGCCTACCATCAGGTCAGACTCCATCCCTCATGCCAAGATCTGACGGCTTTTATCACTCCGTTTGGCACTTTTAAGTTTCTTAGAATGCCTTTTGGTCTGATATGAGCCGCATCGGTATTTCAAGGGTGATGGAAAACATTTTGGCTGGCATTGATGGAGTTAAGGTGTACCAAGACGATGTTCTTGTTCATGGTGTGAGTCTACAAGAACATGATGCAAGGGTAAATGAGGTTTTGTCCAAATTACAAGAGTCAGGACTTACTCTCAGGTTGGATAAGTGCAACTTTGATGTCAACTATCCTGTAAACAAAGATGACTGATTAAGTTTCTAGGAATGGCAGAATTTTATAACAAATTTGTCCCGGGTTTTTCTCAGAAAACAGAAAATGTCAGAGGTTTGCTGAAGAAAAGACATGAATAAATTTGGGACAAGTCTTGTGACGAATTTGATCTAATCAAAGATTGTTTGAATAAGGCACCTAGTTTATCTAGTTTTGACCCTTCAAAGGAGTCCTATTTCATGACGGACGCTAGTTGCAAGGGACTAGGTGCCGTTCTTTTACAACCTGGTGAAAAGGTTGATAACTCCATTTTGTTCATCTCCAGACCGCTTAGAGGTGCAGAGTGCAACTACTCTGTGGTAAAGAAGGAAGCTTTAGCTGCATACTGGGCGGTTCGTAATCTTAAGAAATTTTTGTGGGGCAAACACTTTTCGGTAGTCTCTGATCACAAGCCCTTAAAAGAGGTATTTGAAAAGAAAGGAACTGAATGCGTCTCCCATAGGATAAGGAAATGGGTTGTTGCGCTGAAAGATTTTGAATTTCATGTTTGCTATTTACCAGGAGCTATCAACATCCCTGCTGATTGTTTGTCCAGACTCGGTGGTGCAACCATTCCTGATGATTGTGATGATGACTGTCTTGCTGGTGAAGACTCTGGTGAGGATTTAAAATTTTGTGTGGTAACTGAAGGTGTGGTGACTGAAGAAAAATGGAATGCAAGTTTGAGAGATGACCCGGTCTTACAGCAAGTCATGTGTTTTGTGCATGACGGATGGTGCGAAAAGCGTGAGTTTAATGATCAAGTTAGAGGATTTTGGTGCGTGAAAGAGGAATTGTCCTTTTCTAATGGACTACTTTTTAGGGGAAGTAGGCTTGTTGTCCCCTCGATTCTACGTGACAAGTTGATAGAAAATGCACACTCTAGTCATATGGGGATAGCTAAAACAAAAGAAAGGCTTAGAGAAGTCTATTGGTGGCCTGCAATGGACGCTCAGATTGAGAGGTTGGAACAGTGTTGTTCTCAATGTGCCAACAGTGAGAAGGTTCTCAAGTGTAGAACTCAGCCTATGGTTGTCACAAAACAAGCCACTGGTCCTTGGGTGGATATTGCAGTGGATATTCTGGGTCCAGTAAAGGTCAGGTCTCAAGATCGTTACATCCTTGTTTGTGTAGATATGTTCTCCAGGTGGCCGGCGATTAAAATTGTTAATTCGGTTGATTCATCATCTGTGAATTGTTTTCTAGATGATCTTTTTGCAAGTGAAGGGTTACCAGGTTCCATCTTAACGGATAATGGAGTACAATTTACCTCTGTGGCAGTAGAAAAGTTCTTGAGTGAGAGGGGGATTACACACAAATGTGCAGCATTATATCATCCTGAATGCAATGGTGTGGTTGAGAGGTTTGTAAGGGTTCTGAAAGAAGCTATGCAATTAGCTCTTGTCTCTAGTTGTAACTGGGAAGAGGCTGTCAAGAAAAAAGTGTGTGAATACAGATTCACCCCTCATTCCTCTACAGGTGTTTCACTGTTCACGTTATTTAAAGGAAGGGTGCCTAGTACGCAAGTCAAACCCCTTTGGGTGACTTCGAGAAGGAACGAAGCAGGTGGTGTTGTTGACCGCACGGTGGGTTGGAAAGATCCCGAGTTGGAGAAAATGGTAAAAAGGAAGAGTGTGTTTGATGCGAGAAAAGCTGTGAAAAGAACTCTTGTTCGGGTTGATGACTGGGTCAGGGTCAAAATCCCTGAAAGAAGATTTGGTAAGTCCAAGTTTGGTCAACCGATCAAGGTTAGCAAACTCTTGGGCAATGCAGTCAGAACCCAAGATCATAGAGTGTGGAACCTAAACAGAATTGCCAAATGCCCTTCCAAATGTACTGAAGAGAACTCCTCTGGCATTCCTACTGCTCCTTCACAAGCAGATGAAAGGAAACCTTGCAGGTTGAGAAGGGTTCCCCTTCGTCTTCAAGATTCTGTCTAATGTAACTTTGTATGTGTTTCTTTTTTATCTTATTTCATGTCATCTTGTTAATTCTGTTAGTGAAAAAGGGGAGGGGATGTGGTGTTCTTACCTCTACCATGTCTTTCTTCCTTGTTGCTATGGATCTGTGTTCTTTGTTAGAATACTTCCTGTATAGAATGTTGCTACTTGAACTGTTAGTCAGTTGGAGTTGTTGGCTGAAGGATGAGGTCTCATTATAAGGAACTACATTAAAGACCCTTCTCCTATACTACGTTTTCCTGTATTTCTTCCTGTGGGTCCACCTCTTCATGTGGCTAACAATGAACACTGATAGGAATGTGAATGTTTAGGTTTTGTTTAGCTTTCATGAATACATTGTTTATAAAACAAAGGACAATTGTGAGGGCCAGTGAATTCTTGTGATTCTATGGCTTTAACGTTTAATAAAACAATGGGAAATGATGCGGACCATTGGATTAATGTGAGGCTATGGCGTCTGGATTAACCACTTAGCTGTGGGTTTAATGCATTCTCCACAATTTTGCCACATAATTCCAATATTTTTCTGCATAAAGTAGATATCTTTGATAACCTTACCGTGTAATTGTTTTTAAAAATCCTTTATCATTGTCTCCCAACACAGAACAATCAGCTGTTTACATGGCCCATAATAAGTCGGTTAAACATGTGAACCTTTGGCGCAATAAAGCTGTACGACTTGATACCTGCAATGAATCATACAATGAAGCACATTAAGGTGAAGCCTTACTCAGCTTGAAACAGTCCCCCCAAAAGCCTTATCCGCACACCATACAACCTACACCCCGCTACCCCCGTCCGATCGAGATCCCTCGCTCTCACTGTCAGAGCCGCTATCATCGGACTCACTCCCCTCATTCCCTATGAAGCGTTCGCTCAGTGCTCCCCACAATTTCAGGTCCACCTGCAATTTGTCATCAGTTCTCACCCGCCTGAGAAGCACCTCCTTGGCCAGGGACCACTCCAAGATATCCCGGACCCACAAAGCCTCGCCGGGCACCCCCACTCCCATCCAAGTGATGGCAACCCGCCTCCGGGCCTTGCACCAAAGCCAACTGCAGAACACAACAGGACATCTTGTGCTTCTTAGGTTTAGCAGTATTGCCCAGCAAACAATATTGCAGTGTCAGCTTATACCACAAAGCTGTGGTCCTGCACTGTCTGTCCACCACAGCCGACCAGAAGAACCCCACCGCCGCACAGTTCCATGCCAAGTGCATACAATCTATCTCTCCACACTTACAACGGGGGCTGGATGAAGACCGACCTGCATTATACCGGTGTAGTTTCACTGGAATCAACCTTATCACATCATTTAGTCCTTCCTGTCACATAATCGTAATAGTTCTGACAATAGTTACGTTCTGCAGAATAGTTTGGGGGCAGTCATTATGATGATGGAACCCATATTTCATAGGAATTATAAAATATTTTCAATATTTCACGGTTCTCTTTGAAATATGTGGGGGGTTTTTCACTGTGCTTTGTGCAATAAAACCCCTTGTTAAATGATGTCATAAATGAGATCACTGATGACATTTAACATATCATGACTGAGGTCATAAGTGTTGTCATAAACCGGGGATGACAGGGGCACATCGTATGGGTAGTTTACCAAACCATAATTGAACAATTTCAGTGGTTTTTAAGTTTTGTTTTGTAACCATGACTTCCCTTTAACTGTGTTTTTTTCAGTGAATTTTTTTTTTAATATACATTGGGATGTCTATCAAGGGTTGATAATTCTGTAAGGGGACACAAACCCTGCAGTTGGGTCCACAGACCCTGAAATATCGACCTTCAGCTTTGAGGAGCCATCTCCCATTGTGCATGGCTGAAGGCTGGGAGTAGCGATGGGTTTGGGGCTTTGTGGGGGTTAGCTGCAGAGCCTGGCCAAATGCGCTTTCACCATCCCCTGCTGGCCAGGGTTGGCCACCCATGGGGGCGAACTTTTGAATATGGTATATGGTTAAAAAAAAAATCAATGAGGTGAATAACATTAAAAGGTTAAAATGACGTTATCGCTAGTTTGGTTATAACACCTTAACATATGTTACGAAATGAAATTCACAAAAAAACTATAGTGAAAGTAAAGTTATGGTTACAAATTAAAACCAAAACAACACTGTTTTGTTTTTGCTTTGTACATTGAGTGCAGAGCCTGGCCAATCCTCGCTGCACACGGCCGGAATCTTTGCGTAACAGGGGTTGGTTGCCCGCAGGCCTTGCCGCCAACCCAACTGCTCGAGGCCTTTATTTGTAACTGCATCAGTGACGTCGAGGTTTAGGTCATGAGCATTGCATTTAGTGTGCGAGTTATGGTTTGCGTGGCCGTTGTCGGAGCTACACATTGCAGAGTTAACCACAAATTCTGGATTTCATTGGGTCTTCCGTTCTCTTATACGTGCTCACCTCATCACTTAGCTGTACGCTCAGATACATCAACAAACAATCAAAAGAGACTTTGAAATTGACAATAAAATATTTTTGGGGCATATTAATGGTTTAGCATGTTTAATCAGAAAGAAGACTCCAAGCTTACCTTACTCTTTCAAATGCCCTGCTCACCATACCTTCACCAACACTATAGCACGTGTCCTTCGCACACTCCTTTGCAAATAGAATGGGTCAGGCTTACCTTTCTTTGCAATGTCTGAGGTTCATCACTTCTATTCTGCTAGTGTACACCTCCCTCTGCTACCATCTTGCAAATGTGGTTGTGCCCCTTGCATCACATCAGCCTGTGCTACACATTGCCTAATGCCCCCTGCTACACATTGTTAGATGTGACTTGTTGCCTGTGTGCATTGAGACTGTTTTGTGTGTTTGTGTGTGTGCGCCCAGATGCCTTTTAGTTTGGGGGTTTGTATTACAAGTGGGCATAACTCACATCATTCCGTGTAGCGCAATCACGTGGAATTACCTAAATATTCCACAAGATTATGTGAAGTTATGCAGGAAGAGTAATTCTGCATTTAGCACTAGCTTCTTAGCGCAAAATGCACCCTCGCATTCAAAATATACGCAAGGGTGCATTATGTGGTAAGAGAATACCTTCAAATGCTAAGCAACACGAACAGCAGTCCGCCAGGCACACTTGCTTGCTAAATTAGTTGTTTCTGGGCTAATACCCCACCCCAAATTAATCTTAGGTATGCGGGCATTATCACATAATTATTGGTAATTCCGCAAAGAGTAACATAGAATTACCAAAGTTACTCAGGATTACTCTGGCGTAATTAAATTACTCCCAGGAGTGGTGTGTATAGGCATGTAAGTCTGTGTGTTGTGTGCATGTATAGGCATGTTAGTCTGTGTGTTGTGTGCATGTATAGGCAGGTTAGTCTGTGTGTTGTGTGCATGTCTGTTGTGTGCCTCTGTAAACATGTTCAATACAAAAGCAAAATCTATCGGCTTCATCGGTGCATGTTCTGTATGGTGAGCAGACATTACCAACGATATTAAAGATATTCAGTTTTATAGGAAAGCAAAGGGTCCCAGAACACCAAATAGATGCGTCTGTCATCCCCTCGCCCCGCCCTCTTATTTCATGTCTTCTTTTCTTACTGCATTATAGGGCAGGGCATAACCCACGTATGTCTCTTCTGTAAAAATCAAAACTGGGAAGGGATAATGTCTTGTACTTTAGTTTCCCTCTGTGTGCCAAGCATGCAAAGAGAATGTATTAATTGGATTTTCACTCTAGAATAATGAATGTTAATCATGCCTTCATGCCTTCTGGTAATGTTGTTTTTAATGTCACATTTCCATAAAGTTAGTACAGTTTAACTATGTGTTAATGCACTCTATAATTTAGAACTCCTCTACTAAGATCTATATAAATAAATGCCAGCCTTTAAAAGTGTGAATGTTTACTTTGCTCTGTCTACTGCCATTACCGGCAAGTTTTTATTTTCATTCAGCAGAAGAAGCAAGTGTACATTGGATGTCGAATTGAGATTGATATATTAAACCATACACTAGCATAAATTGATGGTACGCATGCATTAACCTTGTTATTATACAATTGATGTGAGTTGAGCGTAGAGAAATCGGGGTCTAATCCCAAAGGCATTTTGGAGTACATAAGATGGTAACATCTAAAATGGGGATATTCAGGGAATATTCATATACAGTTAGTAGAAATAGAAAGGAATGAGCCCTCTTTGTACTTTTACATTCGGTAGTTGGATGTTTCGGCCCATATAAGAGTGCGTAAAAGAGTACTGTGGTAGAACTACATCCCATTGTCATAAATGAATTTTTGAATCGTCCACATAGCTTGTATCTGAAAGGCACATTCTTGGCTATAGTTTATAGTGCCCGGGCAATTGTATGCCTGTAAGTCAATTTACTTTAATGCTATCGTGGTTTAAGACTACATATCCCATGAGGCATTGCCGTAGAGTAAAGTGCACTAGGAATGTCCATGCAAAAATAAATAGCAGTGGATTGTGGAAATGCTGCTGGTTTGTTACCCTATAAAGTCGCGCTGTAAAATGTGACTTGTAATACACGGTTTTCAACGTTGACCTTTATGTAAATTAGACAACACTCCAATTAGGTGCAGGAGACTAGTAAAACATGAGCAGTGGCTATTTCCACCTTCTCAATCTGTCACAAAATATGCAAATGTAAAGGGGATATCGCATGGACTGTAATAGGAAGCCGTTTCCAGACAAAATTGCAATGGGCATATTTTCTGCAGGAGATGACGCACTTATAAATAAAAATACAAAAACAGAAACTGAGTGTAATCCAGAGTGCGCTTAGTTTAATGAATGCATATGTGTTGTGTCAAAAGTCCCAGTAGAGTAACCCAATCAGTGACATGCTCCAGGTTTTATTGGTTCAGACAGGCCTGGCTTGTTTTCCCACTCAAGAGACTTGTGTCAGTATCCCAACAGGCGCCACATTAAAATGTGTATGTGCTGCCCCTAGTGGGTTAAATGGCCCAGCTGGCAACACGGGCTCGCCCCAAGTTGACATCTCAAATGGGGTTGGCCGCTCTCTGCAGGTCCAGCCGTAGTTCGACTGGTGTTTGGTGGCAGGCGGCCTGCTGCCCTTTCCTGGTGAACCTGCACCGTCGGATGGATTTCTCTCCCTGCATGTCACCCCACTGCGCTCTCTGTCGCAGCCCCAATACAGACCATCATAGCCAAGGTTGTTTACCTGCAAGAGTACCCCGCTGGCTTGAGCAAGTCTGAGTAGGCTGCACTGTGGCTTGCAAGAAGCAACACCGGAGCAAAAGAGGCCGCAGACAGACCATCTCTCCTGGAGGGGACAAGAGGAGTTTGTAGTGTCTTCAGAAAATAAAGATATGCAAACCCTCTGGTTGTGTATTCAATCCAGCAGGAGCGCAGCATAGCCAAGAAAAGCAAGTTTATTTCGAATAAGGAACTTCATCTACTATCTAGCAGCACCTCCCCTCAAACTCCTAAAGAATCTCCACATTCATGATAATACGCTCTGAATGAGAACTCCACAGGAAGATCTAAGGCAAAGATCAGAATGCTCTACAAATACCCAACCACAGGTGCTATTACACTATTCTACCTCAGTGTCCTAGAGAATAACTGAATACACAACGGAAGGTAATAGTGCACTACCAGACAACATAAACGGCAGAAAATAGAAATAATTGAGAACAAAGCGAGAACATATACTAAATATTTCTTCACAACACAAATACAATTGATTCTAAATATGTCAATTTTCTAGTTTTCTTCTAAAAAGCTTCACCACCTGAGAAGGAGAACTAAACTTTGAAGCCCCACAAATGTTTTGGGACCCTTCACCACCATATCACCTAGCTGTACTTCTTTTTGTCAACAGCTTTAAGAATGTCAAAATACAATTTCCTCTTTGCCTGGGCTGTCAGCTATTTCTCCAGGCTTCTTGTGATGACATCTTCATCAAGATCTTCCCCAGTGTTGGTTCTAATCCACGGACACCATGACCCAAGATGTATTTTCCTAATTAATAATAATTAATAACATATTAGTTTACTCCTGTAGTTTTGTGTTGAGTAAATCTTTATTCTTCTACCCTCTGTGCAACTCATCTCTCCTATCACTCCTGATACTTCTTGACAACTGAATGCTTTCTTTCAAAGTCCTATTGAAACATTCCATCATTCCATTGGTCTGGGAATTATAAAAAATATACCTTTGGTAAAGAATTCTTCTCATTCTCAAAAATGTATCCATCTCACTGGAGACCAACAAAACCCTGTTGTCCATCAGCAGAACTCTAGGGAGCAAAAAACGTGACTCAAATATGAAATTACAGACTAGTTGGTTATCTCAGTAACAATAAAAGTCTCAGGCCACCTCAAATACATGCCCATCATGACCAAAACATAATGTGGCAAATGTCCTAGAATATCTAAAGAAATCTCTTCCCATGGTCCCTGAGGCACGTCTCTACGTACCATAGGAAAACGTCTGACCTTCCTATAATTAGCACTTAGTTTACAGTCAACAATTTCTCGTCAGCTCTCTCATCCATACCTGGCCACCAAAAGTTCTCAATCTCTCCTTTGTCTTACATGTATCCTATGTCTTTCATGAGCAAACTCAAAGAGTCAGCCTAGTGTTCCATCCTACTGTCAAAACAGCTGCCCTGAAAGTGAAGCCCATGTCCTTTTATAATTGCACGCACAGCCTACACCTGATTATCAGGCATCAGCCTCCCAGAGAGTCTAAATTCAGGGATTCAAAAAGCAAAGATCTGGGTATTTTCATTTGGGCAAATGGGTTTTGTACAGACCCAGTGTCCCGCAAATGTCTAATATATGTAACAGCCACAAGGAATATGGACTTCACAGTCAGGAACTTCCTATCATCGCTTTCCAGAGCGAGAGGAGATGTGATTGCAAGTTCCTTAATGATAAGGAGATATTCCAAGCTGGACACACTGGCTCAATCTGTGATCTTTCAAATGAGACACTAAAGAGCAAAGTGGGCATTAAATATTTCTTGTCTGGAACACATCCCACTGCCCCAAAATTCCCTAGAGGCTCTTCTGTTTCCCCATTGAGACTGCAAGTATTATACTTGGAGACCAAACGCAAATCCATCCTGTAAGAAATATAATACTGTTAGAGTGTCATTTGAATGTCATGTGAAAAAGGTTGCATAACTTTCACCAATGAGTATATCTTTTTAACATAGAAGATCTGCAGAGCTGTTCATCTAGAAAGACCTCTCCGCTGCACGCCAGCTGCTTTAATGCCCCGGTTACTTACCTGTAATCTTCATTACTCCGAGTCCTTGTCTTCCTCGCCACAGTAATCACTAATGAGCCTCCGGCTCCCACAGAAACTCCAAGTATAAATTTAACATTCTAGTCTCCCTCTCCCTCCAATATGGCCCCTGACCACACAGCCAATCCCATAAAGGGACACAGAAAGCACCTAAACGACCTGAGAAACCAAGCCGTAGACATGAAGCCAAGAAGAGGGCCGGGAGGGAAAGGGAAACTATACTGTGGCGAGGAAGACAAGGACTCGGAGTAATGAAGATTACCGGTAAGTAACCGGGGCATTACCTCCTCGTCCGTCTTCCTCGCCACAGTAATCACTAATGAGCCGATACCAAAGCATATCAGCTTCATGTAAGAACAGAGTCCACCAGTAAAGTCAGCAGTGTAGCAAAACTTTATCACAATAAAATTGAAAGAGACACAGAGAAACTCCAACCTATGGGACCCCGGAACCCAGCACAGAAGAGGCAAAGGCAACCGAAGCACCACCACCAACCTGAAGACGGTAGTGCGACATGAAGGTATGAGGGGAAGACCAAGTGGCAGCACGGCAAATATCCTCCATGGACACCCCCTTGAAAGCGGCCCAGGAGACAGCTACCGAACGAGTGGAACGCCCCTGAACAGGAAGGGAAGGAACCAAGGAAGAAGAACCGTAAGCCAAAAGAATAACGTCCTTAATCCAACAACTGATAGTGGAGAGGGAAGGACGCAAACCCCTACGGGACAAACCAAAATTCACAAACAAATTGTCCAACTTGCAAAAAGAAGAAGTCCGATCCAGGTAAATCAACAAGGCGCGCCGAACATCCAGAAGATGCAGCAACGACTCATCCTCAGAAGAGGGATCAGGACAAAGAACCGTAAGAATCACCTCAGTAGAACGGTGAAAAAATGAATACACTTTCGGAATAAAAGTGGGGTGAGGACGCAACACAACACGATCTTCCAGAACACAGAAAAAAGGAGCAGACCTCAGGAAGGCACCCAACTCCCCAATCCTCCTGGCCGAAGCAATAGCCACCAGAAATACGACTTTAAGAGTCAAGAACTTCAGGTCAACCGACTCCAAAGGCTCAAAAGGAACCGACTGCAGCGCACGCAGAACCAGGGGAAGATCCCAAGGAGGAGAAGACAGAACAGGACGGGGACGCTGAAAGGCCAGAGACTTCAACAGCCTGGACACCAACGGCGACACAGAAACCAAAGGAAGAGCATGAAACGCCCGAATGGCAGCCCACTGTGCACGAAGAGGCGAGATGGCCAACCCCAAATCAAAACCCTCATGCAAAAAATCAAGAACGCGGGCAGGATCCAAATCAGACAGAGAAAGATCGCGCCGAACGCACCATGCAGCAAAGTTGTCCCAGTGCTTGGCATAGGAACGCAAAGTAGACGGACGCCGGGATCGCTGAATAACATCAGCAACTACCGCCGAACACCCACCCCGAATCAGGGAGTCCCTCTCAAGAGCCAGGCCCGCAGACCCAAGGATCGGAACACTGGAAGAGGAAGTGGAGGCCCCATCAGAGGAAAGGGATCGAAGGGCAACAGCCACCCGAGCCCACCGCCAACTACAACAAGAGGGGAAACGATGGGTGGCGACGCCAACCCGGCACAATCAGAAGAACAAGAGCCCCCTCCCTCTTGATCTTCTGCAACACAACGGGGATCAGGGGAACAGGAGGGAACGCATACAACAGGCCTCGAGGCCACAGGAAGGACAGAGCATCTATCTTCCATGCCTCCGGACATGGCATAATCGTGCAAAAGCAACGGATCTTCGCATTGAATCGGGAAGCAAACAGGTCCACAATCGGAGACCCAAACCTCCGTCGCAAAACCCTGAACATCCGGTGCGTCAGGGACAAGGAACCCATGGACGGAAAGACCCTGCTCAGGCAGTCCGCAACCACGTTCTCCTGACCCGGAAGGTAAACCGCCGACAGCGACTTCAGGTGCAACACCCCCCAAGAACAAATCTTGTAACCGAGGGAACTGAGCGAAGGAACCCGGCAGCCCCCCTGACGATTGAGATACGCCATGACCACCTGATTGTCCGTCCGGACCTGAACATGACGACCCAAGAGAAGGTCCGAAAAGGCCAACAGACCCAGCTGGACAGCCTTCAGCTCTCTGTAATTTGATGAACAAGACCTCACAATCGGATCCCAAAGACCCTGAGCCGAAGAGTCCCCCAGAGTAGCACCCCATCCCAAAAGGCTGGCATCTGTAGTGAGGACCTGAGAAGGAATCACTAGAAAAGGACAACCCCGGGAGAGATGAACCACGTCCAACCACCATTCCAGGGCCACCCGAACCCCCACCGACACAGGAATCAGACGATCGAGATCCTGAGAACAGGGGTCCCAATGCAGCAAAATGTGGGAAACCACGGGATACATGTGAAGGCGAGCCCAAAGAACCACAGATAGGGAAGCAGACATGAGACCCTGAACCCTCAACCAAAGTCTCGCAGGCTGGTAAGGACGTGACAGCAGGGAGCGAACAGCACACAGAACGGATTCCATCCGAGCAGGTGGTAGGAACACTGATCCCAACAGAGTCTTGAAACGAGCTCCTATGAAAGTCAGATCCTGCATAGGAACCAGGGAAGACTTCCCCACATTCACCAGGAAGCCGTGCTGTTCCAGGACTTGGCAAACCCTCTGGACATGGACCACCGCCTTAGAAAGAGAAGAAGCAGAAATCAACAAATCGTCCAGGTAGGGAAACACCTGAATGCCCTCCCCATGTAAATGACTAACGACAGGAGCCAGAACCTTCGTAAACACCCTGGGAGCAGAGCAAAGACCAAAAGGCAATACCTGAAATTGGAAGGGCCGACCCAGGACACAGAACCGTAGAAAGCGCTGACTGGCGGGGTACACAGGTACATGGAGGTAGGCATCCTGCAGATCGATTGACGCCAGAAAGTCTCCCCGAGAAATCAGAGGGAGGATCAACTTCAGAGACACCATCTTGAAAGTCTGAGGAGGAACGAACCCATTCAGCCACTTTAGGTCCAGGACAGGCCGCAGATCCCCCATGCGCTTGGACACAAGGAACAAGATGGAGTACACCCCCAACCCCCTCTGAGCCTCCGGAACCGGGACCACAGCACCTTTTGCCAGAAGAGAGTCTATACTGGCCAAAAGCGCCGCTTTCTTGAGAGCCAACCTGGGGCAAGGAGTGGATCTGAAATAGTCTGGAGGAACCTGGCTGAACCCAAGGTGAAAACCCTCGGAAACCACCCGAAGGACCCACTGATCTGCCACAGTCACCTTCCAGGACGCCAGGAAGAATCGAAGCCGACCCCCAACCGGACCCTTCCCCAGGGACACAGAGTCATGATTTGGAGGGAGCAGAAGCGGAGGACTGAGCATTGGAGAACCGGGACTTATCAGTGGAAGGGGCACCCCGGCCACGCCCCTACCACGAAAGGGCTGGTGAACACGGCCCCTACGAGAAGGCCCAAAGGCACGGGTAGCACCAAAAGAACGGAAACGACCAGCCCGATCCGGAGCCAGCAGTTTCCTATCCTCTGCCGTCTTCTTCACCATATCCTCCAAAGGAGGGCCAAAAAGCTTGACACCAGTAAACGGAATCTTCATAAGTAAAGATTTCTGGGCAGCATCAGCCTTCCAAGAGCGCAGCCACAACTGGCGCCGAGCCGCCACAGAAGAACCAGCAGCAGAAGCCGCCGCACCCAAGGCATCAAAAGAGACGTCCGAAAGGAGACGAACATGTTGTTCAATGATGGCCAATGTAGAAGAGACATCCTCGCCCTGGTCCAACAGTTCAGCCAAGGACTGAAAATCCTTCAGTAAGGACTGAATGGTATATGATGAATAAGTGGCAGCCCGGATGGAAAAATTTGCAGCAGAAAATGTGCGCTTCACCGCCCCATCCACCTTCCGATTCACAGGATCCGCCGGGGACGAATCCTCAGAGACCACAGACCCCTGAGAGGACATAGCCGCCATCAACGAATCAACCTTCACCGAGGAAGGATACTTGGAAGAAAAATCCTGCAAAGGGTAAGGTTTCGCCAAGTAACGAGGAAAAGCCCCTTTATCCACATCCTTCCACTCAGTCTCCAACACCTTCACCACAGAAGAATGCAGCGGAAGATTATCAGGATCTGGACACTGATACTGCGCAAAAAAATCATCTTCCATCGGAGCAACCGAATCTGGAAACAGCAAGTTGGCGCGAATGTGCCCCAGCACGTCTTTAAGGTCAGTACCCTGGACAAAGCGACCTCGAACTTCCACCTCCTCCTCAGCGTCAGAACCAACTTGGGATGCCGGATCCGACCTGAGCCTTTTAGAAGGAGGCGTAGACAACTTGCCGAGCAAGGCAGTAGCCACAGCGGAATCAATCATCTGTTGGAGAACATATAACGAAGGCAAAGCATCCTGAGACCCAGAAGCGACAGCCCCCAGGCCAGAATCAACAGAATCCTCAGCAACCTCCATCATACACCAAACGCAAAGCAGCAAGGAAGAACTATCCAGCAGCAACCACAATGAGAAACAGCCCTTTAATTGGCCAGCAGGTGCAAGGCAGAACCAGGACACGCCCCCAGTATGCAATTAAAAAGAGCCCGCGCCCTTCAACGTACCAAAATCACCTTTGAAGACCGTCCTGGAAGCAGACATAGTACCCAGACAATCGTCAGTGCCACAACACAGGGCTAAACGTGAGTAAAAGCGCATAGCGATGGAAGCGCGAAGAACACATTGCCGACCGCAGAAGTCCGCTGAAGCAGGACGCGAGGTCGGGAGAAACACAAAAACCCGCCTCAGAAGTCCGCTAAGGCAGGACAAAGAGGCGTAGCCGTTAAGACGATGCGGGACACCATACGACCCTACCGCCGCCACGCCGGCTTCTCAAAAAGCCGAAACCGGAGAGGCACGCTGGAAAGGGGACATAAGAAGACAAATACAAGTAATTACATGCCCCCCTCAACCAAACGATCACGGGTCCCCCGAGTCCGCTAAAGCAGGACCGCCGCCCCACACTCACCTGACTAGCAGGAATCACAGCACTCGGAGCAGTGCAGAAACAAAAAAACAGGTCGTTTAGGTGCTTTCTGTGTCCCTTTATGGGATTGGCTGTGTGGTCAGGGGCCATATTGGAGGGAGAGGGAGACTAGAATGTTAAATTTATACTTGGAGTTTCTGTGGGAGCCGAAGGCTCATTAGTGAGTACTGTGGCGAGGAAGACGGACGAGGAGGTAATGACCGAGACACTGCACAGAGGAAAGCATTTCCTTTCAAAGTAGTGCAGGAGGCTGCTTTGATCGGTGCCAGAACGGGGCAATCAACAATTATAAACCAGGACCTACTTGACCAACATGGTGTAAATGAGCAACACTTCAGCTCCCTCTCCACGACCACCTCAACTATTCCGGGTAAAAGAGCGATAGTACGCAATTAATCAGTGTGGCTCATAAGCCCTTCGGGGCCCATGCCCAACTACTCAAAGTCCCTTGTGCTGCAAACCAGACGCAGAGCTTGGCAAGCAATGCCTTGTCTTGGGATTCAGATGCTATGCCCCAAACCTTTAGTATGCTCCCCGAACAATCTGGGTGACAATGAAACCTCATCCTTCCCTGACAGGTTATGTTCACTGGGCTGCCGGCACTATGCTGTATCTATCGCTGGAAATATGGGAGAGTGCTGAACAAGCTCCCTTGTTCCTCCAATTAGAGGGTTGTTTTCTCTTCTCCGGCGAACAGCAATCCTTGCACTAAGTGGGATTCCAGGTTTATCCTCAGGCCCAATGGCTTGAATCTGTCATTTTAGTCATGGGAACTGGAGGGTTTCAAAGAAATATCTTTTTGACAGATTGCTTTATACCATCTACCTCTCCTGCTCCTCTCACAAGTTCTAGAGAAATAGATTGCTGGCTTTGCATTCCAGTTACCTTGGCACCCAAAATGCATGCATACCCCCAAAGCATCAAGCACCATCTCTATACCATTCCCAGCCCTAAATGTCGACTGATTTAGGGTCAGTGTGTGCAGTCTAAGAATTGCCTGGTAATTGTTTACTAGATGACAACTAAGTTGATAATCTGTCGGTAGGTGGCTAGTATTAGCTGGTCTAGAGAGGGGTGTTTAATCAGAGGTGTAAATGTATGTGTATGTAAATGTATGTGTCTTGTAAAGCGCACTGCTACCCTGAGGCCTCGTGGCGCTGTAGACCGCTGGGGAACCCGTCCTGGCTATCCCTGTGAGATGGTCCCTCCTGGGTATCTCCAAGGTGAAACCAGGCATCCCCGGCGAATGTGGGGGGCCGTTGTGGAGATGAGGCAAGCTAATGCCCAGAGTTGCCGAGTGTGTTCCTGGTTAGAGTAGGTACCGAGGCGAGAATTATCGAGTCAGTTTTTGACCCTGGTCCACGACCCTGCCGCGTCGGGAATTGAACCCTGGTCCCTGGCCGATTCTCTGCTTGCGGATCTGCCGCCTCTAACCAGTGAGCCACACCTCTCCACACCAGTGAGCCACACCTCTCCAGGTGTTATGCTTGCATTTTTATGGAATAGTCAATAAGTCCTTCCCTGTAGGTGCCGTCAGTGGTTTTACAAAAACATATCTCATGAGGTGGAAGGTTGTTCCTTAATAAGTCAAACCAGCTTTGGCTCATGGCTGATTTGAAGATTCACAGTTGCCTATTTCTCTTCCACAGGCTACAAGTTTAAAGGATCCTATAGTGAGCAGTGCTTTAAATGGGCCGGTACTCACCGGTACTGAGTACCAGCACTTCTCAATTTTCTCCCCTAGAGTACCGGAACTTTGCCTTGTGTGAAGAGAGTACCGGTACTCCTAGAGGCATGTTGGAGTCAAACTATGGGGTATGGGATTTCATGCAGCGCGGGTGCTGCTGAATACATTCAGAGGGAGCGTGTCTGTGAGGTGCTCTGACAAGCAATAGTGAGTGTATTCCTGCGCTAGGGTGCTGCTGCTGCCTTACACTCTTAACTGACAGCGTGACAGGAGTAAGGAGGTGTGGCCTGACGGACAGAGCTCCTCACTTTGGAACTTTTGCGTGGTCAGTTAGAATGTAAGGCCGCAGCGCTGGAATACACTCGCCACGGACTGTCGGAGCGCCCAACGCCTTTGGCCAAGTTCGGCTCATGTGTAGAGTGCGCAATTTGTACTTTGTTTGCAGTTATATATAGCGCGCACTTGGCAGTGGGGTATTAAAGCACATTAAATGAGAAGTGCAAGTTGTACACGAAAGCATACTTTATGTTGTTTTTATGGCACAGGGAGTTTAAATCAAATCTTGTTATTCTGGGCAATCTCCCCGTGCCATAAAAACAAAAAAAGTATGTTTTCATGTAAAATTCTGCTTCTCAAGTATAATGCTTTAATGCCCTTTTGCCAAGTTCGCACTATATAAAACTGCTAAAAACACCAATTAGCCGAAGGACACTAGGGGGCTTTTGCATTGAATAAGCAAATGCCGCTATTGTTAAATGCCTGCCTCCAAGCCACGCCACCAGGCACGTCCCTACCAGACCCTCAATCAATTTGCTGAGTACCGGCACTTTTCTTTTTCCATTCAAAGCAACAAAGAGAGATCACCAACAGAAGCGAGTCAAGTGCCCTTCCAGTGGAATAGTTTCATTTGGGAAATATTGGTTTTAGCAGATATTTGTCATCTACCAAGATTCCCTGACTCGTATTTAGAATTGTTTCGAATTGGCAAATATGTTAAGGTCATTATTCTGTTGTGGCATACCAGTGTGTTAGAAGCATCAAGAGTAGGAACACAAAGTTATGAATAGTGTCAAGTTTATTATCTTATTAACTATGGTTGACATAGGTGTCTACTTGGCAAGGAACATACCTGTTTTATATAACGTAATATATATTTTTTTACAACTGCCTTAGAAATTAGTGAGTTGGTTTCCCTAGCCTCTACCATTGACCCTCCTTCTTTCATCATAATAGACTCCTTATTAAACCAGGGAGCTAAAAAAGCATCTTCCAGCTTGTGACACAACTTTTCAGTGGTGTTGAAGATTAAAATCTATAAGTTGGGACTCTGGTAGGTAAGATGTATCTCATTAGTGATGGGAACTGAGACGGGAGGTGTCATCTTCTCACAGTCGTGTTCCAACCAAGATCATTGACTTTTTGATCAAAGTAATCTGTGGGGCGATTGATATGCTAGGAGAAATCTAAATTATTTATATTTCCATAAGTGTTGTATGTTAAAATATTGACCACAAAAATATCGACCTGCAACAATATAGACTCCAAAATATGGACTTCCACACTATGGTGAAGGTAAGTATACATTTGGGAGTGCAGATTTACTGCCCTAAGGCCACATCTACTTTGATGATATTGTGTGAGTTGATATCTAAGTCGATGTTGTTGCAGGTTGATATGCGGAAGTATTTTAGTAGCACACTGAGTGAGTACCAAACTAACGTAACCAGCTCTCTGTATAGGTTGCCTTGTGGCTGTTGATCCCTCTCTCAGTGTTGGAAAGAGGATCTAAACTTCTATGTTATCGAGGAGGAAACGCGCTGTGGGATCTGACTCTGGCTGGAATGATGGCACTGCTTCCTTATTAGTAGCATGAAAGTAACTTGAAATAGACCTTCCCCATCCTGGAGGATATTGCATCCTTTGCATCCTCAAGTGTTCGGTGCATCTGCTGGGTGTATCCAGGTGTGCGTTGGGTGAGCAAAAGCCATACTCATCCCGCTGACTTGGGATGAGGTGGTCCATTCGGAGGGACCTAGTCAGTAGCAGTGATCTATTAGAAGCATACTGCAGATGTGCAATCTCAGAGAGAACCTTGGGGCTTACGCAGAGGAATGGTCTCTGTGGTTTGCAGGATCCACATCAATTAACAGACCTCTTGCTTTTTAGATTGATTTAAAATATTTTTCGTGCAACAGGATCTGTAAATTACTGAGCATGTGAAAGAATGTATCAGGGTACTCCTCCCAACCCCACCACCCCCCACAAGTTCCACCATTTCCGTGAGATGGAATCAGAATGAGTGTCATTGTGTTAGACTGATCTAATGCAAACATTCACCCTATAAATGACTTACTGCAAAATGAAATGTAGTTTTCATAGCTGTGCTTAGCATTTCACAAGGTCTTCTAGCCATTGATTTAAGTTAAAGCAAAGAGCAGCTGTATTTAATTGGGTCATGGCAGTGCTTAATTTGTTAGAATATAAGTAACAGGGCCGACTTCAGGAGGCCACTTCCGCTTGCACCGCCCATTGCCACTGTCTGCGCTGCCAATTACAGTAACACCAGAACTACTAACCATCACACTCCTTCAAGTGTGACAATTCTGACTAGTCCAGGTCTCCAAAGCTATAAAAATTGCTTTGACGGCAGGTATAAGTCATTTTAAACATATATTGAATTAACAAACAACTGTTCTTGTGCTCATCTCTAAATGAGACAGACAGCGCCACCATGTGGCAAATTGTCATAAGCGCATGTGTTGACAATTAAATGCCGGTGCCCAGCACCGGAAACCACCGGCTAAAATTAAGCTCTGGGTCATGGTTTATAATACAGCAACATTTTAATCTTTAGAAAATCTTGTGACAGAATACAGCTGAATCATAATGTAGTCTGTTGCACTCCAGATAAAATGATTGTAGTACTCAATTGTTCATAGCATATGCTGGTGATGTGGATAGGGAGTGGGGATAGTTAACTTCCATCGTAGAGACCACATGGCTTTGGCCACATTACCGGAGTTCTTCAGACTTATTCTAACCGGACAATGAGTTTCTGAAGTTTGGCAATCAAGTTTTTAAGTAGGTCTCCGTACACAGCCTTGCAGTAATCTAGCTCTGATTTTATCAGTGCGTTTACCAGTTAGTGCACAAGGAGGGTTTGGGGTGTAAGAGTGGAGCCTTTCTAAAATTCCTATTCTTTTTCTTCTGAGCTCTTGGTAATTTCACATTTGTGCACAGTCATCAAAAGCGACCCACTTTAAAAGGCGCGGGCAAACGTGTTCATTTGCTAATACGTTTGGCAATGTGTGATGAATCTACACAAAATGTGGCAGAAGCTTGATATTAGTGTCTAATGTGTCATGTTTTGCGGCAATCCATCAAGTGGGGGCAAAGTTAAAAGGATGGGTGATAAACTTTATATTTGCTTATAACTATTCTGCTGTCTGATGAAACTGCATCAGATACAGCAGGCAGATAGCAAGTTACACCCCACACAGATACTTCAGCTTTCATGAAGATCCGACAGGGTGGGGCAAAGTTGAAGGAGGAGGGAGTGAAATTATATATGTGATTTATTAATAATGTTGGCAACATTTGATGGATCTGAATGAAATTTGGTAAAGACTTCGCCTGTTTAGCCTTCTTTGGGTATTTTAAGTTCATGCAGATTGTTGGAAATTCTCCACTCCCACACCGGAAAGGGTTGGTGGTAACGGGGTCTCTCCAGACATACACAGTGGTAGCTTGGCTCAAGTGGTCAGGAATCAGGCACCGTGCTAAGCATACGTCATACCCATACAATAACCATGCGTGCATCCGTTCCAAAAACGACTCTACACCGTAAAAATTATGAAAATATCTCTGTTTATCTTCTTTTTCTCTTAGTTGCTGATTAAATAAATAATAACACAATCACCATATACAAGGCTTTTTCTGTGGAAGGGTACGTCAAATAAATACTGTCTTAATGATTCAATAAATAGGGGAGATCATAAATAATTAAGGCATAAATATAAGTGCATTACATACAGGCAATTAAATATTATGAGGCAATAAATACTGCAAGCCAATAAATATTGTGCGACAATAAATACTGTGGAACAATAAATACAGTGAAGCAATAAATAGGTTAAATACAATAAATACAATGCTCTCAATAAATAATTAAAAGCTGACAGTGACACTCATAGAATCAGATCACATTTAGATTTCTATGGGCTGATTTGGCCCAGTCACAGCTTGTGGTTAGATGGATGGCTTGAGGGTGTATACTCCCTGGCTTGGACATGGCTGAGGCCTAAACTGAGGTAGATCAAGGGGGGAATTCAAGAGACCTGGCTCCCTCACTCTACACAACCCCTCTGAATTAGTCTCAGCTCACCCCTGGCACAATCAAGCTGGTTCCAGCACCTCTCTAGCCCCTAGGGTAGTCTCTCAGGATTCCACAGGGCCTTAGGCGCCCTCTATTCCACTTACTGCCCCTTTTCTGAAGCTCCGACACCGCTGGAGTCGTGTCGACGCCGTGAGGCGGTTCCGGTTCGATGTCGGCGGCCTCGGCGCAATGTCAGTTCTTGACGACGCCGGTAGGCGGTTCCGGTTCGATGTCGGCGGTTCCGGTTCGATGTCGGCGGCCTCGGCTCGATCTCGACCTCCGGTTCGATGACGTCGGGCAGTCTTGGCTCGATGTCGACTTCAGGCGGCTCCGGTCCGATGGCGACCTCAGGTTCGATGACGTCGGCCGGCCTTGACTCGATGTCGACTTCCGGCGGCTCCGGAGTGCGATCCCCACTCCCGACCTCCGGTGCTCCTCTCCTCAGGTTCCGGCGACTCCGGATTGCGACCTCCACTCCCGACCTCCGGTGCTCCTCTCCTCAGGTTCCGGCGACTCCGGAGTGCGATCTCCACTCCCGACCTCCGGCACGCTTCACCTCGGTCTCCGGCGACTCCGGAGGGCGGACTTCACTCCCCCGTCGACGCCGCTCACTCGACCTCGGGTGACTTCCTCCTCGACCTCTGGTACTCTCTACGACCTCCGTCGGCGCCCTCTCTCGACCTCTGGCGGCTCCGGGTACGACGTCTGCTTTTCCAGTCAGCGCCGCTTCTCCACCTCGGGCTCCGGGTCTCTAGGCTTCTCGACGTTGGACTCCAGGAAAACCAATAATCAGGTCAGGACTTTGCTGTTCTTTGCTTCTAAGGCCTGTTCCTGCTGTCCAGGTCCTTAAGATGGTTTTTCTTGCTTCTTCCCACACAGGGCTCCAGGCTGGGCTCAGTCAGTAGGGACTAGTATCAAGGGTGGGTTTATGGACCCCACTCCAGGCACAAGTTTCCACCCCTGCTGCCTCACTCCTTCCTCCTTCAGGTTTCTGCTGCTCTCTCTTCACCAGTCAGGTGCCAACTGCCAGCTCCAACTGCCAACTCTCTGTCTTAGCTTCCCAACATTCTAAACCGCCTCCAACTGTCACAGGGCTCCAGAATGTTGCAGAAGGTTCTAGTAGGTTCCAGTGGGCTCTAATGATGTCACAGGTGGCCACCATTTTGTGCTCCAGGCCCTCAGACAGAAGTTCCAGGGGTAGATAAAATGGCTCCCTGAATCTGCATCAATACTAAAAAGTCTGGTGGTTCCCAAAAAGGAAAAATACTAACAGGGCTTGAGGCAAAAGTGGGACAAAATAAATAATGGAGAGGAGGGACCACCCAAAGGGCTGACAGGTCTAACACAGATACATCAAGGGAGGAGCAGTTCAGAAAGAGGAGGCTAAAAAGGTGCTCATTTGATAATAACCATGCCACTGCTTGACCAATCTGCACATTGGGCAGAAGTTTAGAAGGGTGTGCTTTTTATTTATCTGCCACGTTTGTTCCAATCCATTAAAGCGGTTTCATGTAGGTGCAGATTTCAAGGGGGTCAAAGAAGTGCCCATTTGCTAATAATGTTGGTGCTGTTTGAAAATCCACATATTTGGCAGATGTTTAGATGGTTTATATTTATATTTGTTAGGCCAACCTTTGAGCAGATCTCTTGTGACGGGGGCAAAGAAAAATAGGGGGCAATAAGAGTTTCATTAACTAATATGTTTTATGCTGCTTGGTGAATCTACATGAACTGAGTCAGTTAGCAAATTAAACCCAGCGCAAGACCAGGAAGGCCCTGTGTCCAGCCCCCACCCCGTGCACCTCCGAAGGGGGTTGGGCGCAGGGCCTGACTAAACACTGTGCACGGTGCAGAATAGATACATTTTAGGTGAATGTGCTACAGCCTGAAAAACCCATGAAATTCGTAAAAAAAAAACAAAGTAATAGATCTGTTATGGTTCAGTGAATGCAAAACTGATAAAACCCTGAAATTTGCTAGTTATGGTGTGCATGTACAAAGCACACCATACCCAGGGCCACTGGAACTATGTGGCCGGGGAGGGTCAAATAATGTGGCAAGAAAAGGCAAACTGTGCGGCATTATGCGGCACATTTTGTGATAGTATTATTTCAATATTTTGTTATTTTTAAGCTTGTTAACAGTGTCTGGGCATTAGTTGTACCTCATTACTACCAGTTTAACACCCAAATATAGCAATAAGCTATTGTGCAAAGATTGGTCGCACACTGCTCGTCACACCAGCAAGTTGCCCCAAGGAACTGTGGTAGATGTAGTGGCGACGGCGAGTACGCCTATGCCACGATGTATAAAGAACAGTATGTGTTGCGTTAGCCATCCCTGGACACGTGTTTCGAGGTAGTTGCCTCTCGTCAGCAGGGAGCAGGTCAGTGTAAAGGGGTGCCGCGTGGACTGCCAAAATGTAATTAAAACAGGTCAAGTACCTCTCATGGCGCGCAGGTGCAGATCCAAGGCTCGTCAGCCCGTTGGCTCAAGGGAGCCGTAATAAATTGTGCAAAGATTGGTCGCACACTGCTCGTCACACCAGCAAGTTGCCTCAAGGAACTGTGGTAGATGTAGTGGCGACGGCGAGTACGCCTATGCCACGATGTATAAAGAACAGTATGTGTTGCGTTAGCCATCCCTGGACTCGTGTTTCGAGGTAGTTGCCTCTCGTCAGCAGGGAGCAGGTCAGTGTAAAGGGGTGCCGCGTGGACTGCCAAAATGTAATTAAAACAGGTCAAGTACCTTCCATGGCGCGCAGGTGCAGATCCAAGGCTTGTCAGCCCGTTGGCTCAAGGGAGCCGTAATAAATTGTGCAAAGATTGGTCGCACACTGCTCGTCACACCAGTAAGTTGCCCCTAGGAACTGTGGTAGATGTAGTGGCGACGGCGAGTACGCCTATGCCACGATGTATAAAGAACAGTATGTGTTGCGTTAGCCATCCATGGACACGTGTTTCGAGGTAGTTGCCTCTCATCAGCAGGGAGCAGGTCAGTGTAAAGGGGTGCCGCGTGGACTGCCAAAATGTAATTAAAACAGGTCAAGTACCTCTCATGGCGCGCAGGTGCAGATCCAAGGCTCGTCTGCCCGTTGGCTCAAGGGAGCCGTAATAAATTGTGCAAAGATTGGTCGCACACTGCTCGTCACACCAGCAAGTTGCCCCAAGGAACTGTGGTAGATGTAGTGGCGACGGCGAGTACGCCTATGCCACGATGTATAAAGAACAGTATGTGTTGCGTTAGCCATCCCTGGACACGTGTTTCGAGGTAGTTGCCTCTCATCAGCAGGGAGCAGGTCAGTGTAAAGGGGTGCCGCGTGGACTGCCAAAATGTAATTAAAACAGGTCAAGTACCTCTCATGGCGCGCAGGTGCAGATCCAAGGCTCGTCAGCCCGTTGGCTCAAGGGAGCCGTAATAAATTGTGCAAAGATTGGTCGCACACTGCTCGTCACACCAGCAAGTTGCCCCAAGGAACTGTGGTAGATGTAGTGGCGACGGCGAGTACGCCTATGCCACGATGTATAAAGAACAGTATGTGTTGCGTTAGCCATCCCTGGACACGTGTTTCGAGGTAGTTGCCTCTCGTCAGCAGGGAGCAGGTCAGTGTAAAGGGGTGCCGTGTGGACTGCCAAAATGTAATTAAAACAGGTCAAGTACCTCTCATGGCGCGCAGGTGCAGATCCAAGGCTCGTCAGCCCGTTGGCTCAAGGGAGCCGTAATAAATTGTGCAAAGATTGGTCGCACACTGCTCGTCACACCAGCAAGTTGCCCCAAGGAACTGTGGTAGATGTAGTGGCGACGGCGAGTACGCCTATGCCACGATGTATGTAGAAAAGTATGTGTTGCGTTAGCCATCCCTGGACACGTGTTTCGAGGTAGTTGCCTCTCGTCAGCAGGGAGCAGGTCAGTGTAAAGGGGTGCCGCGTGGACTGCCAAAATGTAATTAAAACAGGTCAAGTACCTCTCATGGCGCGCAGGTGCAGATCCAAGGCTCGTCGGCCCGTTGGCTCAAGGGAGCCGTAATAAATTGTGCAAAGATTGGTCGCACACTGCTCGTCATACCAGCAAGTTGCCCCAAGGAACTGTGGTAGATGTAGTGGCGACGGCGAGTACGCCTATGCCACGATGTATAAAGAACAGTATGTGTTGCGTTAGCCATCCCTGGACACGTGTTTCGAGGTAGTTGCCTCTCGTCAGCAGGGAGCAGGTCAGTGTAAAGGGGTGCCGCGTGGACTGCCAAAATGTAATTAAAACAGGTCAAGTAAATCTCATGGCGCGCAGGTGCAGATCCAAGGCTCGTCAGCCCGTTGGCTCAAGGGAGCCGTAATAAATTGTGCAAAGATAGGTCGCACACTGCTCGTCACACCAGCAAGTTGCCCCAAGGAACTGTGGTAGATGTAGTGGCGACGGCGAGTACGCCTATGCCACGATGTATAAAGAACAGTATGTGTTGCGTTAGCCATCCATGGACACGTGTTTCGAGGTAGTTGCCTCTCGTCAGCAGGGAGCAGGTCAGTGTAAAGGGGTGCCGCGTGGACTGCCAAAATGTAATTAAAACAGGTCAAGTACCTCTCATGGCGCGCAGGTGCAGATCCAAGGCTCGTCTGCCCGTTGGCTCAAGGGAGCCGTAATAAATTGTGCAAAGATTGGTCGCACACTGCTCGTCACACCAGCAAGTTGCCCCAAGGAACTGTGGTAGATGTAGTGGCGACGGCGAGTACGCCTATGCCACGATGTATAAAGAACAGTATGTGTTGCGTTAGCCATCCCTGGACACGTGTTTCGAGGTAGTTGCCTCTCGTCAGCAGGGAGCAGGTCAGTGTAAAGGGGTGCCGCGTGGACTGCCAAAATGTAATTAAAACAGGTCAAGTACCTCTCATGGTGCGCAGGTGCAGATCCAAGGCTCGTCAGCCCGTTGGCTCAAGGGAGCCGTAATAAATTGTGCAAAGATAGGTCGCACACTGCTCGTCACACCAGCAAGTTGCCCCAAGGAACTGTGGTAGATGTAGTGGCGACGGCGAGTACGCCTATGCCACGATGTATAAAGAACAGTATGTGTTGCGTTAGCCATCCATGGACACGTGTTTCGAGGTAGTTGCCTCTCGTCAGCAGGGAGCAGGTCAGTGTAAAGGGGTGCCGCGTGGACTGCCAAAATGTAATTAAAACAGGTCAAGTACCTCTCATGGCGCGCAGGTGCAGATCCAAGGCTCGTCTGCCCGTTGGCTCAAGGGAGCCGTAATAAATTGTGCAAAGATTGGTCGCACACTGCTCGTCACACCAGCAAGTTGCCCCAAGGAACTGTGGTAGATGTAGTGGCGACGGCGAGTACGCCTATGCCACGATGTATAAAGAACAGTATGTGTTGCGTTAGCCATCCCTGGACACGTGTTTCGAGGTAGTTGCCTCTCGTCAGCAGGGAGCAGGTCAGTGTAAAGGGGTGCCGCGTGGACTGCCAAAATGTAATTAAAACAGGTCAAGTACCTCTCATGGTGCGCAGGTGCAGATCCAAGGCTCGTCAGCCCGTTGGCTCAAGGGAGCCGTAATAAATTGTGCAAAGATTGGTCGCACACTGCTCGTCACACCAGCAAGTTGCCCCAAGGAACAGTGGTAGATGTATTGGCGAAGGCGAGTACGCCTATGCCACGATGTATAAAGAACAGTATGTGTTGCGTTAGCCATCCCTGGACACGTGTTTCGAGGTAGTTGCCTCTCATCAGCAGGGAGCAGGTCAGTGTAAAGGGGTGCCGCGTGGACTGCCAAAATGTAATTAAAACAGGTCAAGTACCTCTCATGGCGCGCAGGTGCAGATCCAAGGCTCGTCAGCCCGTTGGCTCAAGGGAGCCGTAATAAATTGTGCAAAGATTGGTCGCACACTGCTCGTCACACCAGCAAGTTGCCCCAAGGAACTGTGGTAGATGTAGTGGCGACGGCGAGTACGCCTATGCCACGATGTATAAAGAACAGTATGTGTTGCGTTAGCCATCCCTGGACACGTGTTTCGAGGTAGTTGCCTCTCGTCAGCAGGGAGCAGGTCAGTGTAAAGGGGTGCCGCTTGGACTGCCAAAATGTAATTAAAACAGGTCAAGTACCTCTCATGGCACGCAGGTGCAGATCCAAAGCTCGTCAGCCCGTTGGCTCAAGGGAGCCGTAATAAATTGTGCAAAGATTGGTCGCACACTGCTCGTCACACCAGCAAGTTGCCCCAAGGAACTGTGGTAGATGTAGTGGCGACGGCGAGTACGCCTATGCCACGATGTATAAAGAACAGTATGTGTTGCGTTAGCCATCCCTGGACACGTGTTTCGAGGTAGTTGCCTCTCGTCAGCAGGGAGCAGGTCAGTGTAAAGGGGTGCCGTGTGGACTGCCAAAATGTAATTAAAACAGGTCAAGTACCTCTCATGGCGCGCAGGTGCAGATCCAAGGCTCGTCAGCCCGTTGGCTCAAGGGAGCCGTAATAAATTGTGCAAAGATTGGTCGCACACTGCTCGTCACACCAGCAAGTTGCCCCAAGGAACTGTGGTAGATGTAGTGGCGACGGCGAGTACGCCTATGCCACGATGTATGTAGAAAAGTATGTGTTGCGTTAGCCATCCCTGGACACGTGTTTCGAGGTAGTTGCCTCTCGTCAGCAGGGAGCAGGTCAGTGTAAAGGGGTGCCGCGTGGACTGCCAAAATGTAATTAAAACAGGTCAAGTACCTCTCATGGCGCGCAGGTGCAGATCCAAGGCTCGTCGGCCCGTTGGCTCAAGGGAGCCGTAATAAATTGTGCAAAGATTGGTCGCACACTGCTCGTCACACCAGCAAGTTGCCCCAAGGAACTGTGGTAGATGTAGTGGCGACGGCGAGTACGCCTATGCCACGATGTATAAAGAACAGTATGTGTTGCGTTAGCCATCCCTGGACACGTGTTTCGAGGTAGTTGCCTCTCGTCAGCAGGGAGCAGGTCAGTGTAAAGGGGTGCCGCGTGGACTGCCAAAATGTAATTAAAACAGGTCAAGTACCTCTCATGGCGTGCAGGTGCAGATCCAAGGCTCGTCAGCCCGTTGGCTCAAGGGAGCCGTAATAAATTGTGCAAAGATAGGTCGCACACTGCTCGTCACACCAGCAAGTTGCCCCAAGGAACTGTGGTAGATGTAGTGGCGACGGCGAGTACGCCTATGCCACGATGTATAAAGAACAGTATGTGTTGCGTTAGCCATCCATGGACACGTGTTTCGAGGTAGTTGCCTCTCGTCAGCAGGGAGCAGGTCAGTGTAAAGTGGTGCCGCGTGGACTGCCAAAATGTAATTAAAACAGGTCAAGTACCTCTCATGGCGCGCAGGTGCAGATCAAAGGCTCGTCTGCCCGTTGGCTCAAGGGAGCCGTAATAAATTGTGCAAAGATTGGTCGCACACTGCTCGTCACACCAGCAAGTTGCCCCAAGGAACTGTGGTAGATGTAGTGGCGACGGCGAGTACGCCTATGCCACGATGTATAAAGAACAGTATGTGTTGCGTTAGCCATCCCTGGACACGTGTTTCGAGGTAGTTGCCTCTCGTCAGCAGGGAGCAGGTCAGTGTAAAGGGGTGCCGCGTGGACTGCCAAAATGTAATTAAAACAGGTCAAGTACCTCTCATGGCGCGCAGGTGCAGATCCAAGGCTCGTCAGCCCGTTGGCTCAAGGGAGCCGTAATAAATTGTGCAAAGATAGGTCGCACACTGCTCGTCACACCAGCAAGTTGCCCCAAGGAACTGTGGTAGATGTAGTGGCGACGGCGAGTACGCCTATGCCACGATGTATAAAGAACAGTATGTGTTGCGTTAGCCATCCATGGACACGTGTTTCGAGGTAGTTGCCTCTCGTCAGCAGGGAGCAGGTCAGTGTAAAGGGGTGCCGCGTGGACTGCCAAAATGTAATTAAAACAGGTCAAGTACCTCTCATGGCGCGCAGGTGCAGATCCAAGGCTCGTCTGCCCGTTGGCTCAAGGGAGCCGTAATAAATTGTGCAAAGATTGGTCGCACACTGCTCGTCACACCAGCAAGTTGCCCCAAGGAACTGTGGTAGATGTAGTGGCGACGGCGAGTACGCCTATGCCACGATGTATAAAGAACAGTATGTGTTGCGTTAGCCATCCCTGGACACGTGTTTCGAGGTAGTTGCCTCTCGTCAGCAGGGAGCAGGTCAGTGTAAAGGGGTGCCGCGTGGACTGCCAAAATGTAATTAAAACAGGTCAAGTACCTCTCATGGTGCGCAGGTGCAGATCCAAGGCTCGTCAGCCCGTTGGCTCAAGGGAGCCGTAATAAATTGTGCAAAGATTGGTCGCACACTGCTCGTCACACCAGCAAGTTGCCCCAAGGAACAGTGGTAGATGTAGTGGCGACGGCGAGTACGCCTATGCCACGATGTATAAAGAACAGTATGTGTTGCGTTAGCCATCCCTGGACACGTGTTTCGAGGTAGTTGCCTCTCATCAGCAGGGAGCAGGTCAGTGTAAAGGGGTGCCGCGTGGACTGCCAAAATGTAATTAAAACAGGTCAAGTACCTCTCATGGCGCGCAGGTGCAGATCCAAGGCTCGTCAGCCCGTTGGCTCAAGGGAGCCGTAATAAATTGTGCAAAGATTGGTCGCACACTGCTCGTCACACCAGCAAGTTGCCCCAAGGAACTGTGGTAGATGTAGTGGCGACGGCGAGTACGCCTATGCCACGATGTATAAAGAACAGTATGTGTTGCGTTAGCCATCCCTGGACACGTGTTTCGAGGTAGTTGCCTCTCGTCAGCAGGGAGCAGGTCAGTGTAAAGGGGTGCCGCTTGGACTGCCAAAATGTAATTAAAACAGGTTAAGTACCTCTCATGGCACGCAGGTGCAGATCCAAGGCTCGTCAGCCCGTTGGCTCAAGGGAGCCGTAATAAATTGTGCAAAGATTGGTCGCACACTGCTCGTCACACCAGCAAGTTGCCCCAAGGAACTGTGGTAGATGTAGTGGCGACGGCGAGTACGCCTATGCCACGATGTATAAAGAACAGTATGTGTTGCGTTAGCCATCCCTGGACACGTGTTTCGAGGTAGTTGCCTCTCGTCAGCAGGGAGCAGGTCAGTGTAAAGGGGTGCCGTGTGGACTGCCAAAATGTAATTAAAACAGGTCAAGTACCTCTCATGGCGCGCAGGTGCAGATCCAAGGCTCGTCAGCCCGTTGGCTCAAGGGACCCGTAATAAATTGTGCAAAGATTGGTCGCACACTGCTCGTCACACCAGCAAGTTGCCCCAAGGAACTGTGGTAGATGTAGTGGCGACGGCGAGTACGCCTATGCCACGATGTATGTAGAAAAGTATGTGTTGCGTTAGCCATCCCTGGACACGTGTTTCGAGGTAGTTGCCTCTCGTCAGCAGGGAGCAGGTCAGTGTAAAGGGGTGCCGCGTGGACTGCCAAAATGTAATTAAAACAGGTCAAGTACCTCTCATGGCGCGCAGGTGCAGATCCAAGGCTCGTCAGCCCGTTGGCTCAAGGGAGCCGTAATAAATTGTGCAAAGATAGGTCGCACACTGCTCGTCACACCAGCAAGTTGCCCCAAGGAACTGTGGTAGATGTAGTGGCGACGGCGAGTACGCCTATGCCACGATGTATAAAGAACAGTATGTGTTGCGTATAAGCTACATAAAGTTGACCAGTCAACCTCTGCAAAGAGCCTTCCACTGCGTGATAACTTGTGTCACTGCATTTTTACTAACTTTTGAACCGTTTAAGCTAGAATCAATTTCTTTTGTTAAAATCTACACCTTATGCAGAAGATGATGGATTATGTGGCAAATGCGGCAAAACTGCATTCATGCAAAAAACAGCTGCGGCCGAACATTCGCATATTTCCAGTGGCCCTGACCATACCTCATGTCCCTTGCTATGCACAGTACACCCCTTAACCTGAGGCAAGTAAATTTAAAAAATAAACTGTCTACAAAGAGCAACACACGGTCGTAGTATGAGTTATGGTGTGCATTGTGTGTTGCACAGCATAACTGGTGAATTTCAGGGTATTTTTTGTTTTTGTGTACGCTGCTGAACCATAACTGACCTTTAACTGTTTATTTTTCAGTTAATAACCTTGTAGTTGTTACTTTCTAGTATAAAGGGATCCATCTTTGAGTTTATTTTGCTGCAGCTCAAGTTGGTATTGTCATTGTAGAAACACAGGTCCACGAGGCTGTAGGAGCCAGTGATCAACAATATTCAAGGCTCCGACTAGTCCAACTATACTACAGAGCGTCATGACCGCTGACTTCCTCCCTGAGCATATTACAATCCCAGACTTAAATCGTGGGGGTCTCTGCCATGATTCGATCAAAAGATGCAGATATGTTCAAGTTGTTCGAATGTTTTGGGAAAGCAATCAGCCCTGGGCGTAGTGGGCGTAGTGAGGCTACGTGAAGCGTTATGGAGTGGGGGCAAATCTACGCCCACCCGCACACTTCGCGTAGCCCCACTACGCGCCGCCCGCCTCCTTCCCGCCCTCATTTTAAAATTACTCAGACACATTACATAAAGAAAATTACTTACCTGAGCTGCCGCGTCCTGGGGCTCCATGTTGCTGGTTCCTGGATAGCTTCTTCCTCACGAATGCGTATGCGCGGGCGCCCGCGCATGCGCATTACTCCCGAGCGGGAGGGAGGCAGGTGGCGGGCAACTCTGCTCCGCCGCGGGGTGTGCGTAGTCTGCCCCTGCTACGCCTACTTTGCGAAGCGTGAAGTGGGCAGTACTACGCACACTCCGTGGGCGGAGCGGAGCCCACCCTTAAAAGCAATACAGATCCATTGGCCAGTATCTTTGAAATGAAAGGTAACCTTGCGATAGCCCATCAGTGTCTGACTCCCGGTCCCAGTTGTTGTTTTTTACCATTAATGTTTGATCCTTGTAGAGTTACAGTGCGGGAGGGCATAATCTAGACCAAGGAGCCTTTAAAAATGTCCAGGCAAGGCCCAGCCTGGCCTGGTTTTATTGTAAATGTTCTACCTGGTGCATCTCAACTGTTCCCTAGTTTTCTGTGCCTTTAGTCCGTACCAATAATAATACAACAAGAGCGAAACTGACGGCGAATTGAGACTTCTGCACCTTGTGCTAGTTTCAATTAAATCTCAAATCCTGCGCAACAGGCCCGAGCATCAGCCGTCAAGTGACGCCTCTATGGTCCAGATCCTATACACAAACATGGGGTGGGCGTGCGCCAGGTAATGAAGTCCAGAGATTGGTTAAGTTTTCAATAAAGTCTTTATTTTCAAAGTTAATTTTTCATATGATAAACACGCAGTGAACTCAGCCAACGCGTTTCGTTCTCTCATAGAGAACTTCGTCAGGACTCAGGAGGGCGAAGGCCCTCAAATAATGATGAATCTGACTGGACACACAGAACGCCAAAGTCGAAATTCGGCGTGTAAAAATAGAAAGAAACAGGGCCTTGTGTGGCCTAGGGTCTCAATAGCAATGATCCACCACGGCCAGGCGCAAACGGCAAGCATAAGAGCCTCTGTTGGCCTCTCAATATGTGGCTCTGATAACAAGAGAATCAGGTCAAACGAAGTAAGGATAAGCGATGTGGTTGCAGCTCCAGGCAATTACACCGGAGGCAAGAGTGGGATAATTCCCAGGGCCTAGTGCGGCCTCACGAAACAGTACGACAGCGTCCGAGGGGTTCCGTCCCAATAATATACGCCTAAAAACGCCCCCAACCTTTGGAAAAAAGTGAAAAGGAAAAAGTGAGACTTGAGACTAGATTGCTCAAGAGGTCCTGTGTGAATAAACCTTTGAAAAGAAGAACCGCATCCTGCTTTAATTACAACGCAGATCAACCTTGCCATCAGGTTTATTGGTCCAGCTGGATTCATTTAAATGAACCAAAGACAGCCCGTCCCAGCATGCCCTGCTTTGTTCCAAGACTGGAGACCTGGTGTCACAGTGCGGTGCTAAACTGGACAACCAGGTTTTCTACCGCTCCGCGTTAGGGCGTTCTGCATTCTAGGCTGGACCATCAACACCGAGCAGTGGAGAACAGAAAAGACAATGCAAGCTTACGATGATGGCATATGTTTATTTTGTTACATTGATATTCCCAGATGACCCGAGGTGTTGCACTTACAAATCATGGTTTTCAATTGGTTCAGTTCAAATAACCATCAAATGAATGAAGACTACACCTCCCAGAGTGCACTGGTTCACAAAGAAAGGCCCAGAGCTGGAAAATAGTGTCTCAGATCACAGGTTGCCATCTGGTAACCGTATGTTTAATGCCACTGGCACATCCTTGTCAAGTAGCCTCCACATTGTAAGTGGCACTTTCAGTCAGCACTTTGCACGCAGGGTTTTTTATGCCATAATTGCAAGTAAAAGGGATGTACTGTCTGAAATTGTCATTTATTACCATAGCTGCCAAGTTCCTGGGGCTTATTACACAACCAGGTGTGCCTGTATATGGTTTACCCTGCCATTCTGGGAGTTGCAGTCCTGATTCTAGAATATGATAAGACCAAAGTCTGAGACTACATCAGCCAGTCACACATGGAACTGGAAAACGTGGCAGCGCTGCATGGCACAAGGCCCCTTGGCAGCTGTGCAGTAAGCATAGGAAAGCGTTAGAAGTGATTTGAGTTATGTCCGAAAAGGCACTGATGGAAAATCACATAAGTGTAACCTTTTGAATTCGAATGATTCCAAAGTGAGACCAAACCTTGGGCCATTGGAATGATGCGGTTCTGCAGCCGCTGCTTTTTTCACATTATTATGAATGTCGCATTTGCCACGTAATCCATCTGCTGCATAATCGGCAGATTTTAACCCAAACAGAATGTGTTTCTAGCTCAAACGGATCAAATGATATTGAAAACCTGGCAATGTTGGTTTTCGCGCAGTGGAAGGCCCTGTGAAAAGGTTAACTGGGCATCTTTCGGTTGCTTTTGTCTATATTAGCCTGTTAAAATGACACTGAGGTGAAATCTTTGCCCAAACAGTATTACGATGCGTAAAAATGGCAAAATAAAGAAGAAATAGTATTTAAAAAATTGCCTCATTATGCCGCATAATTTACTTTTTCTTGACACATAATTTGTTGCTCCTCTGCCGCATAAAGTGGCCCTGTAATAATACACTGTGCACGGTTTGCGAGCAGAATTCTTGCTTTGAGTTGCACCAGGTTTCCCGCTGTAACCTTTTTGGGCAGCGTCTGGCTCGGGGGGTATTCACGACCCCGAACATGCTGGCCGTATAATATTAAACGAGCCCCACTGGGACGTTTCTTAAAGTCCCCCCCCCACCCACCCTTCAGTCACAGACGTGAACCCAGCCTCGGTGACGCGCGCAGAAGTAACTCGGCCCTTTTAATGGGCTGGTTTCACAGACTCCAAACTGCACGGGGGCCTCGGCTGATGGGCTTCTGCTGGGGGCTACTCTCTGTTTGACTTTCCTCGCGCATTATTCCCCCGTAATTGGTAACTCCGAGCACTGCTTAAGTGAATGCGCTTGGCAGCGGCAGCAGCTGGTCGCCATTCAAGGCCTGGGAGCGGAGTGACGACTGAGAGTGTGGCGGCCGCCGCCATCACCCGGGCTCGGTTAATCGTATACAATCCGGCGAAAAGTGGAATGGCATTAACAAAGCGCGGGACGTCCTTTTAATTATTAAAGAGCCTCTCAATATCTTGCTGTATCTTTTGTCCACGCCTAGCACTTGCCGCAGTCTTTTTTCCCCCTTTCGTTTTGTTATTGCGCGCGCGCGCCTAACGATTCTAGCCTCACAATGTTGCTTAAATTGGGCCAGATGCCGTCTCAATAGAGCAATCTGCCCATCTCGCAGGCATTAAGCCGAAAATTATTTCGAAAATTGAAGCTTTTAGCACACTCCGGATTAATGTGATTGTGCGGAGCTTGCTTTAATTCATAGGCCTGTGTCGCCTCATTAATTGTCATTTCATTAATTGCTGCAGCCAGCCCAAGAGGCCGACAAGATGGACGGCTGGTAAATGTGACACTCTGAGGCAGCAACAAACATCTCCCTTTTGTATGTGGACTGATTGTGGCCTCCAGAGCTGCATTGTTTAGGACTGGATGCTGCAGACTGTATTGCACTGTATTTTATTGTATTGTAGCATTTGTATAGCGCCTACTACCCTTCTGTGTGGCGCTGAAGTGCTTACTCACACGTGTAGCACGCTATACCATGTGGGTGTGTGGTCGGAAGAGTGTTGTTGCTTTGAGCCTGTGTGGGAAGTGTTTCCATGTTGTGCGTGATGACCACCGAGGTGCGGCTATCCTGCTGTAGGATGAATCACTAGACGGTGTGATGAACGAACAAGTGTGAGAGGTAGATGCACCGTTTTCTAGTTTGTGTTATGCTGGAGGCTCCAATTAGTTCTGCAGGTCCCTTTAGTGTGTCTGTAATTTTTTTCTTCTGTTTTCAGTCTGAGAAGGCCGACCACTCAGAGATTTTATGTATCAGGGGAGGTAAAAGGTGTAGTGGAAGGGTGAGTAGAGGCAAGGATCGTCTTTCAATCTACAGCTAGGGAGTAGCCCGAAAATGTTAAATACCCCCACTTTGAACTAAAGATGTTGGGGAACCACGTACATGAAGCAAATAAATCAAGACCCTCCCCAGAAGAGCTCTCTTGTCTCTTCCATCCAAGCATCTACCCATTCATCCTTTCATCCTTCCATCCACCTTCAGATATCCATTAGTTCACCTTTATATTGTCATCCATTCATTCTTTCGTCTATCAGTTAGTCTTTCAATATTCTGTCCGTCCGCCCATCAATATCTAAACCTGTCCATCCATCTCCAAACCTCTCCATCCATCTATCCACTGTTTCACTCATTCATCTCGCAGCCACCCTTTCATTCATCACTCCATCTATCCATCCTTTGTCAGTTATCCATTCGGTCATCCCTCCATCTACCCTTTCACTTAATCCATCTATCCTCCCTTTCACTCATCCATCTATCCACCCTTTCACTCATGCATCCATCCTTTCACTCATCCATCCACCCTCCACCCATCATCCACTCATTCATCCATTTACCATTTTTTCATCCAGCCATCGTTTCTCTCATCGTCCATTCATTAATCCATCCATCCTTTCATTAATCCATCCACCCACCCTTTCATCCATCCGCCCACCTTCCCTTTCACTCCCCCATCCTTGCATCCATTATATCACTCATCTATCCTTACATCCATCCTTTCACTCATTCATCCATCCATCTACCCATCCGTCCTTTCAATCACACATCCATGCTTTCACTCACTCACTCACCTTTGTCTGCCAAGTTGCAGACGGAAGAGGCCCATCAAGAACTCCACCCTTGCTGTAGCTGCTAAAGTTGGGGGTCACAGTGCCCCAGCATAAATCTTTTCTCTCATCCATCCATCATTTACCTCATCCATCTATCCATCCTTCCACTCTGTCCATCCAATACCCTTTCACCCCATCCATCCATCCATCCTTTCACTCAGCAATCCATACTTTCACTCACGCATCCATCAATAATTTCTCTTATCATCCATCCATCCACCCTTTCACTCATCCATCCATTCACCCTTTCATTAATCCATTCATATATCCTCCCTTTCATTTGTCCATCATTCTTTAAATTATCCATCCACCATCACTTTAACTCATCCATCCATCCTTTCACTTGTTAATCCACCCACCCACCCATCCACCCTTTCACTCACCCACCCATCCTCCCTTTCACTCACCCACCCATCCTCCCATTCACTCACAACCCCATCCATCCATCTCTTACTCACTCATGTTTCCACTCATCGACCCTTTCATGTAATTTAGGAGCCTGTGTCTGCCGAGTTGCAGACAGAACAGGCCCATCATGAACTCCACCCTGCTATAGCTTCTAAAGCAGGGGTGGAGGTGGGGGGAGGGGGAGTGGTGGGGGTTTGATTCACTATGCCCATGATCTACAGTATATCTATGCCAAAAAAAGGAACATAAGCAGACTTCCCTGTTTTACCTGCTGGGCAGCAGTTTGAAACCTGGTAGGACTTGCTCAGTCTTCTTAGGACTGTAAATGATTGAGTAATATTTCGAATTGTTGTTAGGATCACAATACACCCAGCTGGTGGTGGCCTTTATAATTTTGCGCCGGGTCATATTCAACATCTTATGAGCATCAAATCTATTTCATCATCTCTTTTGCACAGGGAAAGTGGCCTCCTATTAGCCCCTTATACACAGGGGAGACCCCACCGAGGACCACATCCTCCTCTACACCCTCCTTCTCAACCCACACCCCTTTCATTTCTCCATTGCTCAAACTCATTTGATTTACTCTACCCTAATCCCTTCTCTTGTCTTGCATCCCTGTTCTGTCCCCTGCGAGCCCTTTCTAAATGTTGTCATTTGCTTGCCCACCTTCCCTGGGTCTCTTTCCCTGCTTCGTGTCTCTCACCCTCCACAGTAATTGTCCCTCTTATCCCCTCTTCGTTCACTCTCGGCTGCTTTCTAACACACTGACAGGGCTGGACTGGCCGTAGCGGGCACCGGGCAATCCCCCAGTGCGCCCCACGGGTGGGGGCCAGTTTTGGGCCCCTGGGGGCCGTTTTTGTTACCCGGCCGTTTTTGCAGCATCGGCCCTGTAACAAAACCGGCCCTGGCAAAGAACTCGGCCGCACCCCCACACTCCGGCCGAGCACGTTGTCAGGGCCGGTCTTGGTTCCCAGTCCGGCCCTGCACATGGATTACTTTAGCTGCTTTTTCTTTTCCCTCCCCCTCCCACTTTGCATTTCATGTGTAATTTCCCTGTCCATCTCCTATCTCTCCCTGTCTCTTGTCTCTCCTTCTGGACCCTCAGGGACCTTTCAGGCTCATGGCCTCTTGACTAGGGTCTTGTCGCCTACTTGTGCAACACTGATGTCACAGCCCGCCTACATATGTAGGCAACTGAAAGGGCACGTCCTATTATTCATTTATTGTATTGGCCTTCAAAAGCATTGTTATAATATAAATAAAAGATGTTAGTACAAATATGTGTGTAGATTCAAAAAGGAGGAGACCTGTGAGACAAAGCCAAACTACGAAAGAGAAAAAGACAATTTTATATTTAATAAACACGCACCGTTCAAAGTTAATGAATTGCTTAAAATCATATTAAAGTCTCGGGTCAAGTCAGAAAAGAGTAAAACAGAGTCTGGCAATTGATGAAATGACGATTATAATCCAGTAATCCTGTATCTGGAAACCTCCCGGCAGACGGAATCCCGGTTTCCCAATGTTTGGAGCCGAATGTTATGTTATGTTATGTTAATGGGTGACTTATATAGCGCACGGCTACTCCAAGGAGTGTCCCGGCGCTTTCTGACCCATTACTGAGAAAAAGAGAAAAGACAACAGAACCATAACAGAATTACTGATTAAAAAGCCAGGTTTTCAAGGCCTTTCTAAAGGCAAACAGGTTGGGAATGCGGCGGAGATCAACAGGAAGGGAGTTCCATAGTTTGGGGGCGAGATATTTAAAGGAACGTCCACCTATTCTGACTTTCCTAATGGGAGGCACCATTGCCAGGCCAAGATTTTCCGACCGGAGAGATCTGGTGGGTTTGTAGAAAGAAAGCCGTTTCTGAATGTAGGAGGCCCCCACCAAATGGAGTGCCTTGTGGGCCAGTGTAAGAGCTTTGAATGTGATTCGCTTCTTGATCGGAAGCCAGTGAAGGGAGGAAAGCAACTCAGATGATCTGGCTTGCCGGGGTAGGCCGAAGATGGCTCTTGCCGCAGAATTATGTACAACCTGGAGTTTGTGCAAGAGATAATCCGGCAAACCCAGGTAGAGGACATTGGAATAATCAAGCCGGGAAACAAATCAGAGCTTGTACTGTCAGCTTCCTGTGGGCTAAAGGGAGCAAAGGAAGGAATTTACGCATCATTTTTAGCAGACCAAAACAGGTACCCGTGAGACCTGTGATCTGTGTTTTCAAAGCCAGGGTGTTATCGATTTTGACCCCAAGGTTTTTAGCGACCAAAGAGGAAGAGGAAGGGGGGGGACATGCAAACCGGCCACCATTCCTGCCAGGGCGGTTCTGCCTGACAGCCGAAGAAGAGCACCTCGGATTTATCAGGGTTGCACTTGAGGCTGCTCCGCTGAAACCAGTTGAAGACAGCCCCAAGGCAACCACGGATGCTCTCCCCGTCGAACTCCATGCCCTTCTTGCAGGTGTTCAGGAGCTGGGTGTCGTCAGTGTATGATATGATCTGGGCACCCATCGACTCCGCCAGTACCGCCAATGGAGTCATGAAGATGTTAAAAAGGGTCGGGCTCAGCACCGACCCTTGTGGGACTCCGACATCCACAGGCGGCACCTCGGCGGAGTACGGGGGGGCCCAGACCACTTGTCGACGACCCGCTAGGTAAGATCTCAGCCAGCTCAACGCCGTCCCTCTGAGACCGATCTCGTGAAGTCTTCACAAGAGGGCCTCATGCGGGACGGTGTCGAAGGCCGCCGACAGATCCAACATCACCAGCATTGCTCTTCCGCCTGTGTCGAGAACTTCCTTAATGGCTTCATTAACTTCCAAAAGAGCGGTCTCAGTGCTCAAGTTGGAGCGGAAGCCAGATTGGGTGGAGTGGAGTAACCCATGGTCTTCAAGAAAGGAAGAAAGCACAGAGTGGACGTGCTTCTCGACGATCTTAGCCAAACTGGGCAGGAGAGAAATGGGCCTATAGTTAGCATGTATCTCTGGGTCAAGGCCTGGTTTTTTTAGAAGGGGAACGACCATTGCCTTCTTCCAGGCTGGCGGAACAATGCCGCAGGACAAAGATAGGTTCAAAACAGGAGAAATTAAGGAATTCAGAATCTTGGCAGTCCTGGCTAAAAAGCTCGCCGGGCACGGGTCCAGCGGAGAGCCAGATTTAATCCTGAGTAAAAGATCCAGAGAATTAGATTCCAATAAAGGAGGAAACTCCGATAGAATGGGGCAGGAATCAGGAGGTAAAGTCGTCAGATTGGAGTCATGCAATGATGCATTTGGGGCAGCTGGTGGAAAAGATTCTTGAATAAATTTGATTTTCGTATTAAAGAAGATGGCCAGCTCCTTTACCCAAGATTCGGAGAACTTATGCTGGACTATGCTAGATTTGGGAGAGATAAACTCTTTGACAATGGTAAAAATTTCTTTACTGGAATTTGACGCAGACTCAATTCTATTTGCAAAATAGTTCTTTTTGGCCTCAAGAATGTCAGAGTGGTAAGATTTAATAGATAGTTTATAGGCAGACTTAGCTTCTTGGTCATATTGCTTCCGCCAGAGTCTTTCGGCTAACTTACAGTTACGCCGTGCCAGAGCAAGTGACTTAGAGAACCAAGGAGCCGAACTGCGCTTAACAGATGAAGAGGGGGTAGAAAGAGGAGCAAGATCATCAAGCCTTTCAACTAACCATTCCTGGAAAGTTTCAAGGTCCCTCTCCAGATGGCCGGATAGAATACAGGGATATTCGTGAAGCGCTTGAGCAAGATTCTCAGGAGTAATTTTATGCAAAGGTCTTCTGGGGTGCCTAAGGTGGTCTGAGTTAATATAAGATGTTTTACTTCTGCCCTGAATTAAAAAACTAATCAAAGAATGGTCAGACCAGAGAACAGGGGTGGGATGGGACATAATAAGGGGAAAGGTGGAGAACACTTGGTTAAGCGTGTGACCCTTATCATGAGTCGCACTTGAGATGTAAGGAGTTAGACCAAGGGGAACAGTGATGTCCTTGATTTTGACCGCTTCACTGTCCAACTCAACGTCCATATGGATGTTAAAGTCCCCTAACATTATGCAGTTTTCCACCTTCAAGCAAAGAGCAGTGATAGCAGATTGAAGGTCATCGAAGAAGGAACCCCGCAGACCCGGAGGTCTGTAGACAAGAAGCCCAGAAAAAGATTGATGCGGGGAGAGTGCAATGGAAAAGGCGAGGGATTCGCAGCCAGAAATAGGCAGAGATGGAATAATTGTGCAGGCAAAAGATCTTAGAACTGCAAGTGCAACACCACCACCTTTACCCACTGTCCTATCCTGTCTGTAAACAATATAATCTGGCGGAAAGGCTGCCGCGATGTCAGGATTAGACGACTCGCAGAGCCATGTTTCTGTGAGCAAGAGACAGAGTGGATTCTCAGAGGTAAGAAGCTCAAAGATGTCCAAAGCGTGCCTATGTAATGAACGGGTGTTAAGCAATAAGCACTTAAACTGTTTAGGAGGGAGTGGACGGGAACCCTCAGAAGCCCGGTATATGTTGGGATACCATCCACAACCTGGACAGCAGCATTTACCTTTGAATCGACCAGGAAAGACATACCGACAGGTAGCGGTATTAAGGTTAAATGAGAGTAGATCCGCTGCAGAGTAAGTAAGCCTATGGCCAGACAAATATACCACCATTTGGCTGTGATGTCTGAGGCCCCCATGTGGGTAGCAGGTAGAGGGTTTGGGGCAATGAAGTCCTAACAGCAGCATCCTTGTTCCCAATGTTGAAGAAACAACAGTGAAGAGACAGGGCAAGAGAGAAAGGAGGTCACCATTCCAATGACAAACTAATGTTGCCGAAGCCAAAGATGTCCAAATTTGGACTCCATCATCAGCGCAGCATCAACAGCAATAACAGATCCAGGGTTTCAGGACAACAAGCTCTCCACCCTGATGATGGGGCATTTGCTAGTCGATGCAATAGAGCAACCACAACTTTCCCCACAACGCATCCCACGCCTCCCATGAAACAGATGGAAGGTGCTGACTAAAGCCGACACAACTGTAGCAGCGGCCTCAGCAATGGCTATAATGTTTTATTTAATAAGCGCCTGAGAGTAAGTTCTACACTAATAAAGTATATTACAATATTATCCTATTTACACATAATATTTTCCTTCAACCTAGATCATAATCCAGCTCTTGCCATTATTATTAATTGAGGACATTTAAACGACCCACTGAAACCTTGAAGTCCAAATTAGGATAAAATAGGCTGAGAGGTTGGCATAACTTACCTTTTCATTTTTGGGTAAAATACAATGACACAGCAGGTTTTAAAATCTATGTAAAATGGAAGCGGGAGTCAATGTACTTGTTTTAGCATTGGAGCAATGAGGGTAATTACCTTAGGTTGGTGATTGGGAAGGGGGGAGCTGATTCTTGCTGAACAGTGTTTAGTGGCGGCAGTATTGTTGCTGGAAGGAAAGTTACTAGGCTTTATTCCAACACCAGTTGAAGCAACAGGAGGGAAAGTGTTGGACTTCGAAGGGGTTAGATTTACTATTCCCACTCCAGTCTAATCAACACTAGGGAAAGCGCTGGACTTCGGAGGGGTTAGATTTACTATTCCCACTCCAGTCTAATCATCACTAGGGAAAGTGCTGGACTTCGGAGGGGTTAGATTTACTATTCCCACTCCAGTCTAATCAACAATAGGGAAAGCGCTGGACTTCGGAGGGGTTAGATTTACTATTCCCACTCCAGTCTAATCAACACTAGGGAAAGCGCTGGACTTCGGAGGGGTTAGATTTACTATTCCCACTCCAGTCTAATCAACACTAGGGAAAGCGCTGGACTTCGGAGGGGTTAGATTTACTATTCCCACTCCAGTCTAATCAACACTAGGGAAAGCGCTGGACTTCGGAGGGGTTAGATTTACTATTCCCACTCTTGTCTAATCAACACTAGGGAAAGCACTGGACTTCGGAGGGGTTAGATTTACTATTCCCACTCCAGTCTAATCAACACTAGGGAAAGCGCTGGACTTCGGAGGGGTTAGATTTACTATTCCCACTCCAGTCTAATCAACAATAGGGAAAGCGCTGGACTTCGGAGGGGTTAGATTTACTATTCCCACTCCAGTCTAATCAACACTAGGGAAAGCGCTGGACTTCGGAGGGGTTAGATTTACTATTCCCACTCCAGTCTAATCAACACTAGGGAAAGCGCTGGACTTCGGAGGGGTTAGATTTACTATTCCCACTCCAGTCTAATCAACACTAGGGAAAGCGCTGGACTTCGGAGGGGTTAGATTTACTATTCCCACTCCAATCCAATCAACACTAGGGAAAGCGCTGGACTTCGGAGGGGTTAGATTTACTATTCCCACTCCAGTCTAATCAACACTAGGGAAAGCGCTGGACTTCGGAGGGGTTAGATTTACTATTCCCACTCCAGTCTAATCAACACTAGGGAAAGCGCTGGACTTCGGAGGGGTTAGATTTACTATTCCCACTCCAGTCTAATCAACAATAGGGAAAGCGCTGGACTTCGGAGGGGTTAGATATACTATTCCCACTCCAGTCTAATCAACACTAGGGAAAGCGCTGGACTTCGGAGGGGTTAGATTTACTATTCCCACTCCAATCCAATCAACACTAGGGAAAGCGCTGGACTTCGGAGGGGTTAGATTTACTATTCCCACTCCAGTCTAATCAACACTAGGGAAAGCGCTGGACTTCGGAGGGGTTAGATTTACTATTCCCACTCCAGTCTAATCAACACTAGGGAAAGCGCTGGACTTCGGAGGGGTTAGATTTACTATTCCCACTCCAGTCTAATCAACACTAGGGAAAGCGTTTGACTTCGGAGGGATTATATTTACGATTCCCACTCCAGTCTAATCAACACTAGGGAAAGTGCTGGACTTCGGAGGGGTTAGATTTACTATTCCCACTCCAGTCTAATCAACAGTAAGGAAAGATTTGGACTTCGGATGGGGTTAAATTTACTATTCCCACTCCAATCTAATCAACAGTAGGGAAAGTGTTGGACTGGACTATTAGCACATACAACTTGATTTTTCGAGTATCCATATATTTTTCAAATATCGGTCCCCCCAGATCTGATATATGCATTATGGGTATCAGGAACAGTAGTTTCCTAGCATCATGTCCCCCACAGAAAGCAACTATTCCATCAACTACTATTCCTGATACTCACAGTGGGGGAATGTACAATTTAAAGGTACATATTGGATTTGGGACAACCGATATTGATGAAAAGCAACCACAACCTTACGTAAAAACTTATATGTTGATTCAGGACCCTTCAAGAGCACAGCCAGTGCCCATAGGAATACACATTTAACTGCTTCACAAAGATCCCCCTTCAACCAGCATTCTAGATGATGATGCAAATAATTCTCACTTAAGGTAAGATCATGGCTTATCTTCCCTTTGCCCCCCCCCAAAAAACACAACAAGGACAAGGAAAACAACAATAAGATTAAGAATCATGAATCTGAGACAGATTACAATATGTGCTTGGCCCTACTCCATAATGGGAGTTCCAATATCTGAGGGCCCAGATCCTCAGTTGGTCTAGACCCTTTACCTAAACAAACACCCCCACTCCTAGCTGTAATAGGTTATACCTTTGTAGCCCCCCAGCCCAGTGTCTGATGTTTGTCTTTTATTTTGTTCTGTCACCTGTATTAATCACCTGTTAGAGATAGGGTGGTGGGAAGACGTTTACTGGTGCCCAGTCTCATCTGGACACTCAAAACATCCAAAATAAAGCAGTCCGTGCTCATTTCTGGGCTGTCTCAATCATACAAGTGTGACTTAACATGTGACAGTACACGCATATCGAAAGGATTGGGTGGTGTTCTCTGCCTCCTTCCAGGTCTTTGCCCAGGAACCAGCTGGTGGGCCTGGTTGGGGGAGAGTTTAAGGAGAGCTGTCACTGCCTCCAGCTCCTTCGTAGCCACATCCAGCAGCCCAATCCCATCTTTCTGTAGACAGAGGGAGAGATATGATTTGGAAGGAGCAGTCCGGTTCCCCCAATCCCCACTCCCACTCTGTCAATAAAATAAGGATTGGAAGGCGAGGGATTATGATTTTTCCTACTCCAGCCCAATTCACACCTCCTCGTTCACTTCTAATGTTGGGGACTGAAGTAGGAGGTGGCGTGGACAAGTGATCAGATTTTCTGAACACGTTGTCTGCCAAGATAAATCAATAGTGCTATTTTAACACCCAAAGTATGTAAATGATGTTCTTCTTCTATAAAAAGAAAATGATAGGAAGAAGGGAGAAACACCTCTTGTGATAAATGTAAAGAGTTAACATTAGGGATGAAAGATGGGCTACATTTTAAAATTAATCCATCATCAAAATATCTAAAAAAAAAATAGGAAAACACAACAAGGCAGAAATCTCCCCAATCCTATGAGCAGATGTTATAGCAAAAAAAAGAAAGGAATCTTGTTGGATAGGAATTTAAGATCCACCGTCTCCAAGGGTCAAAAGAGAGGACACTGTAAAGATCTCAACACTGAAGGAATGTCCCAAGCAGGGAGAAACAACTCATGAAATAGGATCTTGTGACTGAGAAGGGTTTGAAGACCCTTGGCACTAATGTATCAGTTTCATTCTGGGATTTCCAAAACTCCTGAAAGGCCTTGATAGCAAACCATTATGACTTTCTTGCGGATAGTGAAAGATTTAAGTGAAAACTATCTAATAAGAATTGTAAGTTGTAAAGCTGAAGAAAAAGGACAGGATGGAGTTTATAGATGATGAGAAGAGCATCACCTACCAAAAGACACACAGGGGCCGATTCACAGAACTAATCTGAGATAAAATCCTAAACTTACTACTTTTGGTATTCACAGAAGGCATTTAGTAGTAGTAAAGTTAGGACTCCTAACTTTACTACTATTAAATGCCTTTTGTGAATACCAAAAGTCGTAAAGTTAGGGTTTTGTCTCAGTTTGGTAGTAGTAAAGTTAGGAGTCCTAACTTTACTACTACTAACTGCCTTCTGTGAATACCAAAAGTAGTAAGTTTAGGGTTTTATCTCAGATTAGTTCTGTGACTCGGCCCTACAGTGTCTGGAATAAGCTTTGAAGGTAGATAGTCGCCGTGAGTTCTGAAAATTGTATTGGGAGACCTTTGCTTAACAAACCTAACCTTTAAACTTAAAAACCTATACATTAAGGGTAAGAGGGGGAGGTAGAGTTAATGGTCTCATAGGAAAAGGGAATCATATCAGCACTCCGGAAAGATGAGAGGCAAAAGCTGTCAGTACAGAGAATCAGTATTGTTGTGGCCAATAATGAACCACCAAGATAACCTCCTCCTTCTCCTGTTGTATTTTGTCCCACTGGAATAAGAGGAACCGGAGGGATTGCATAAAGTAACCTCTTGCGCTTCCTCAACAGGCGTTCACCTGTGCAGTCGGGCATTGTTTCTGTAAGCAAAGAGGTTCAGATAAGGAGTCCCAAATCTCTTGCATATCTCCCTGAATGTTGGCTTTGATAATGATCGAAAGCTCCTGCTTAATAGATTCGTTTGTATATTGTCTTTTCCATTCATGTGGATTTCTGATATGCATAAAATATTCTTTCTGCCCATAAGGTTACGAGAGTCGCCACTTGATTCGGGGTCTTGGATTGAGTGCTGTCCTTATGGTTCATGTAGACCAATGGTATCTATTGTGCATTCCGACCAGAATATCTTTCTGATAGATACTGGTCCTAAACTTCTGAAGGGCTCTGAAGATCGCTATTAGTTCCCTCCTGTTCAACGATCTCATTCTGTCCATTATTGAGCATTTGAACTGCCATGGATTCAGACTGAGAGTGCCTCCCCAGCCGAGTTGACTGGCACCCATTGTCAAGATCAAGCGTTGCTGAAGGTTCATTAGCCCCCTTTGAATGATGTCTTTATATCCAACCGCATTGTGCATTTAGTTCTTCATTCAAAGTTGAAATGTGATGGTTGTGTCTCATGGACTTAGGTGTCTTGGATCTATATGATTAGGAGGATTCTTGCACTTCCTTGGATCCCCACATCGAACGAATGTGAATATAGGAATCATAAGGCGGCGTCAGTGCTGGTGTGTTGATTTACTGCTGTATCTAAATTTTGTGATTTGTACTGTAATCATGTGTAATGGATATGATGTTTTGTTGAATCAATCCTTATAAATATATCCAGGTTCACATCATTACGTCATTGTTATATACGTGAGCGTTTTGTCGATGTCATTGGATCATTTTCGTGACCAGCATAAAGGTTAAGTGGGTTAGAAATAATTCCTCCAGGGACATATTCTCTTTGTACATAAGATTACCAAGTTCCTTGGGGGGAAATGGGTTGCGCTGTTTCCTTATATAGTAAAGATATCCATCGTCTGCTGCTCCAGCGATGGAATGCTTGCAAGCCCAGGGGGCAGGGGCGGTACCCTGAGCAGGGTCTCCAGCCCAGCAGGAGACCCGCCTCCATCTCCTGTGTCCTTGTCCCGGGGACAGGAAACACAACAGGAAGATTCTTAGAATGTCAACCCCTCTGTGGCACCAGTAGGATGGACAGGGGTTCCATTTTCAGAATCTCCTGACTTGTTCCTGTCTTGGAGGGGGCTTCACCTCAAAAGTGATGACTGGGATGAGGGCGGTAGAGGTAGGTTCTTTCAGCGCAAGAATATAAAGTCAGTGTCACAGGTGAATATTCTGTTTGTGTTCTCATTTGTGCTCGTTTGCAAGAGAAGTAGCTTGAATTGCAAGCCACAGAAATACCACTGCTGACTAACAAAACACAAGACTAACAAAACACAAGGTCGCCCATTCAGGAAATTGTAAGTAGAAATAAATCCTGCCATAATGGAACATGGACTGAAAAGCGCAGTTATCAGTCATTTGAGGTAGCGCATTTAGGTTCTGCTAAACAATTATAATATCTTATTAACCGTATTGTGTTGTCGCTTTTCAGGGAATACAGGCCACGCCGAGGTAGTGCGTGTAATCTACCGGGCGGAAGACATCAGCTTCGAGAAACTGCTCAAGGTCTTCTGGGAGAATCATGACCCGACACAAGGTAGAGTGATGAGCGAGCCGGTATTTAATTATCTAACTAATTACAGCTGGGATAATTAGTGTTTGCCTGCACAGGAGAGATGAACCTTGAAATCGCACTGGGGCCCAGAAATATGATTGCTGGAGTTTTATTGATAGAGAAAGAGACAAAGCGAGGTGCAGAAATGCACCGAAGCCCCTCCCCTCCCTGCTCCTCTTACAGCAGCCTGTGGTGTGCGCATGCGCCCACCGAGGTGGAACCAGCCAATAGAAAGCCTGTATCACTGAAGTGTTGCAAACCCTCCCACCTCCTGGTGTCTAGTTCATGTAGATTGGAAAACGACGTTCAGCAGCTTCCAAGTGTGCCATACAAGTCACCTAATAATAAGGATAAAAAAAAAAATAGTAGTGTCAAAGCCAATAGGTCTGTCATTGGAGGCCTCCTTTTGCCTTTGCCAGTGTTTGTGAATGGTTTTTGCAAGACTGCAAGGGGGCTACTTTTTGTGTGTGTATAAGTATGCCCAAAAGCAGAATGCAGTTACTCAGACATCCCCGCCTATTTTTCTGATTGCTAATGCGTAGCATTTTCATGGCTTCAGTGTGTATCAGAGTGACATTGTGTTGCCAAGTGAGTGACACTTTATCTTGAGTAAAACCAAGTGGTGAAGTTCAGTAAAGGGACAAATATCTGAAATGGCGCTCTTTTTACCAATGAGAAGCTTTGCAAAAGGCAATGTAACTGCTGCGACCTGGTGTAAAGCATTCACTGAGCCCTCATCTGCAGGCAGTGGGCTCTGTGTGTTGGAAATAGAGCTTCACTGATGGAGCACAGAGCTTGCCTCAGGTCGGGCAGAACTGGCCATCACTAGATGCATCCTGGAGCCGTGAGGCCTGCAGTAAAGGGCGCGAACAGGAAGCGCGAGACACAGGCTCATCCTCTGACATTTGGGATCATCATAAGGCCTTCACTCACGGGACAGGAAGTGCAAACCCGGACGAGCGTCTGACCCTAAGGCCACCACTGACCCCTGAGGGTGCAGGCATAGTGACACAGGCCCAGGCTTGGACACTAGTATTATCCTTGAGGCCTTCACTCAGGGGACAGGAAGTGCAACCCAGGCAGAGCGTCTGACCCTAAGGCTACCACTGACCCCTGAGGGTGCAGACATAGAGGCACAGGCCCAGGCTTTGACACTGGTATCGTCCTTGAGGCCTTCACTTACAAGGCAGAGATTTCAGCACAGGCCCAGCCTCTGAACCTGAGTCCTGTCCGAGCCATGAGGCCTTCACATAGGGCAGATAGTGCGGCACAAGCTGAGTTACTCACATTAAGGGCCAAGCATCACTGCAGGGGCAAGCAGTGTGGCACAGGCACAGCCACTGACACCAAAGGCAGTCCCTGCATCTCAGCCCACCCCTGAGCACTGCACATGCTTCCCTCTGAAACTAAGGACCATCCCTGCATCTCAGACTATCACTGAAGCTGCAGACGGTGTGGCACAGGGTGAGCCTTTGACAGTAAGGACCATCCCTGCATCTTAGGCTATCACTGAGGGGTCAAGAGTCCGGCGCAGGCCGAGCCTTTGACAGTAAGGACCATCCCTGCATCTTAGGCTATCACTGAGGGGTCGAGAGTCCGGCGCAGGCCGAGCCTTTGACAGTAAGGACCATCCCTGCATCTTAGGCTATCACTGAGGGGTCGAGAGTCCGGCGCAGGCCGAGCCTTTGACAGTAAGGACCATCCCTGCATCTTAGGCTATCACTGAGGGGGACGAGAGACCGGCGCAGGCCGAGCCTTTGACAGTAAGGACCATCCTTGCATCTCAGGCTATCACTGAGGGGGACGAGAGTCCGGCGCAGGCCGAGCCTCTGACAGTAAGGACCATCCCTGCATCTTAGGCTATCACTGAGGGGGACGAGAGTCCGGCGCAGGCCGAGCCTTTGACAGTAAGGACCATCCCTGCATCTTAGGCTATCACTGAGGGGGACGAGAGTCCGGCGCAGGCCGAGCCTTTGACAGTAAGGACCATCCTTGCATCTCAGGCTATCACTGAGGGGTCGAGAGTCCGGCGCAGGCCGAGCCTTTGACAGTAAGGACCATCCCTGCATCTTAGGCTATCACTGAGGGGGACGAGAGTCCGGCGCAGGCCGAGCCTTTGACAGTAAGGACCATCCTTGCATCTCAGGCTATCACTGAGGGGGACGAGAGTCCGGCGCAGGCCGAGCCTTTGACAGTAAGGACCATCCCTGCATCTTAGGCTATCACTGAGGGGGCGAGAGTCCGGCACAGGCCGAGCCTCTGACAGTAAGGACCATCCCTGCATCTCAGGCTATCATTGAGGGCGACGAGAGTCCGGCGCAGGCCGAGCCTCTGACAGTAAGGACCATCCCTGCATCTCAGGCTAACACTGAGGGGGCGAGAGTCCGGCGCAGGCCGAGCCTCTGACAGTAAGGACCATCCATGCATCTCAGGCTATCACTGAGGGGGACGAGAGTCCGGCGCAGGCCGAGCCTTTGACAGTAAGGACCATCCCTGCCTCTTAGGCTATCACTGAGGGGGCGAGAATCTGGCAAAGGCCGAGCCTCTCACAGTAAGGACCATCCCTGCATCTTAGGCTATCACTGAGGGGTCGAGAGTCCGGCGCAGGCCGAGCTTCTGACAGTAAGGGTCATCCCTGCATCTTAGGCTATCACTGAGGGGACGAGAGTCCGGCGCAGGCCGAGCCTCTGACAGTAAGGGCCATCCCTGCATCTTAGGCTATCACTGAGGGGTCGAGAGTCCGGCGCAGGCCGAGCCTTTGACAGTAAGGACCATCCCTGCATCTTAGGCTATCACTGAGGGGGACGAGAGTCCGGCGCAGGCCGAGCCTTTGACAGTAAGGACCATCCTTGCATCTCAGGCTATCACTGAGGGGGACGAGAGTCCGGCGCAGGCCGAGCCTTTGACAGTAAGGACCATCCCTGCATCTTAGGCTATCACTGAGGGGGCGAGAGACCGGCGCAGGCTGAGCCTCTGACAGTAAGGGCCATCCCTGCATCTTAGGCTATCACTGAGGGGGCGAGAGTACGGCGCAGGCCGAGCCTCTGACAGTAAGGGCCATCCCTGCATCTTAGGCTATCACTGAGGGGTCGAGAGTCCGGCGCAGGCCGAGCCTTTGACAGTAAGGACCATCCCTGCATCTTAGGCTATCATTGAGGGGGACGAGAGTCCGGCGCAGGCCGAGCCTTTGACAGTAAGGACCATCCTTGCATCTCAGGCTATCACTGAGGGGGACGAGAGTCCGGCGCAGGCCGAGCCTTTGACAGTAAGGACCATCCCTGCATCTTAGGCTATCACTGAGGGGGCGAGAGTCCGGCGCAGGCCGAACCTTTGACAGTAAGGACCATCCTTGCATCTCAGGCTATCACTGAGGGGGACGAGAGTCCGGCGCAGGCCGAGCCTTTGACAGTAAGGACCATCCCTGCATCTTAGGCTATCACTGAGGGGGACGAGAGTCCAGCACAGGCCGAGCCTCTGACAGTAAGGACCATCCCTGCATCTCAGGCTATCATTGAGGGCGACGAGAGTCCGGCGCAGGCCGAGCCTCTGACAGTAAGGACCATCCCTGCATCTCAGGCTATCACTGAGGGGGCGAGAGTCCGGCGCAGGCCGAGCCTCTGACAGTAAGGACCATCCATCCATCTCAAGCTATCACTGAGGGGGACGAGAGTCCAGCGCTGGCCGAGCCTTTAACAGTAAGGACCATCCCTGCATCTTAGGCTATCACTGAGGGGGCGAGAGTCTGGCAAAGTCCGAGCCTCTCACAGTAAGGACCATCCCTGCATCTTAGGCTATCACTGAGGGGTCGAGAGTCCGGCGCAGGCCGAGCCTCTGACAGTAAGGACCATCCCTGCATCTTAGGCTATCACTGAGGGGGCGAGAGTCCGGCGCAGGCCGAGCTTCTGACAGTAAGGGTCATCCCTGCATCTTAGGCTATCACTAAGGGGGCGAGAGTCCGGCGCAGGCCGAGCCTCTGACAGTAAGGGCCATCCCTGCATCTTAGGCTATCACTGAGGGGGCGAGAGTACGGCGCAGGCCAAGCCTCTGACAGTAAGGGCCATCCCTGCATCTTAGGCTATCACTGAGGGGGCGAGAGTCCGGCGCAGGCCGAGCCTTTGACAGTAAGGGCCATCCCTGCATCTCAGGCTATCACTGAGGGGGCGAGAGTCCGGTGCAGGCCGAGCCTCTGACAGTAAGGGCCATCCCTGCATTTTAGGCTATCACTGAGGGGGCGAGAGTCCGGCGCAGGCCGAGCCTCTGACAGTAAGGACCATCCCTGCATCTCAGGTTATCACTGAGGGGGACGAGAGTCCGGCGCAGGCCGAGCCTCTCACAGTAAGGACCATCCCTGCATCTCAGGCTATCAATCACTGAGGTGGCGAGAGTCCGGCACAGGCCGAGCCTCTCACAGTAAGGACCATCCCTGCATCTCAGGCTATCACTGAGGGGGCGAGAGTCCGGCGCAGGCCGAGCCTCTCACAGTAAGGACCATCCCTGCATCTCAGGCTGTCACTGAGGGGACGAGAGTCCGGCGCAGGCCGAGCCTCTCACAGTAAGGACCATCCCTGCATCTCAGGCTATCAATCACTGAGGTGGCGAGAGTCCGGCACAGGCCGAGCCTCTCACAGTAAGGACCATCCCTGCATCTCAGGCTATCACTGAGGGGGCGAGAGTCCGGCGCAGGCCGAGCCTCTCACAGTAAGGACCATCCCTGCATCTCAGGCTATCACTGAGGAGTAAGAGAGTCTGATGCAGGCCGAGCCTCTCACAGTAAGGACCATCCCTGCATCTCAGGCTATCACTGAGGGGGACGAGAGTCTGGCGTAGGCCGAGCCTCTCACAGTAAGGACCATCCCTGCATCTCAGGCTATCACTGAGGGGGCGAGAGTCCGGCGCAGGCCGAGCCTCTCACAGTAAGGACCATCCCTGCATCTCAGGCTATCACTGAGGGGGCGAGAGTCTGATGCAGGCAGTGCCTCTCACAGTAAGGACCATCCTTGCATCTCAGGCTATCACTGAGGGGACAAGAGTCTGACGCAGGCCGCGCCTCTCACAGTAAGGACCATCCCTGCATCTCTGGCTGTCACTGAGGGGAACGAGAGAGTCTGGCGCAGGCTGAGCCTCTCACTGTAAGGACCATCCCCTGCATCTTAGGCTATCACTGATTGGGCGACAGTCTGATGCAGGCCGAGCCTCTGACAGTAAGGACCATCCCTGCATCTCAGGCTATCACTGAGGGGGCGAGAGTCTGATGCAGGCCGAGCCTCTCACAGTAAGGGCCATCCTTGCATCTCAGGCTATCACTGATGGGGCGACAGTCTGATGCAGGCCGAGCCTCTGACAGTAAGGTCCATCCCTGCATCTCAGACTCTCACTGAGGGGGCGAGAGTCTGATGCAGGCCGAGCCTCTCACAGTAAGGACCATCCCTGCATCTCAGACTCTCACTGAGGGGGCACAGAGTGCCACACAGCCACAGTCTCTGACACAAAGCCCATGCCCGACCCCTCCACTATCAGAGGTAGAGAGTGAAGCACAGCTGCACCAGACTCTAATTCTAAGGACACTGCCCGCACCCTAAGGTATGACTACCTCACTCAGCGAGTGAGGCTCAGCACCAGCCTCACACCAAGAATAGTACTTCCTGACCCTGGACTTCCGGAGCACTAAGGGGACCCAGGCTGATCACCGGCCTCACTGACTCAACTAGAATGAAACAGACTCACAGGACTGAGACTAATAATGATTGTCCATCAAGGTCCAGAGTGGAACCCACATCTCAAGGGCCTCCCTTTACTAGACTGTCAGCTGTTGCCAGTGCTATGAACTTTTAATTTTAAGAGTAGATGCTGCAAGTTAGTTTGGGAAGCATGATGGAACAAAGACAGCAGGGTGAGCAGGGTGACTACGGAAAGTCAATATAAATTTAAATGCTGGGCACACTCCAGAGTCCGTGGCTGATGCTCGCTGACCGAACAGTAAACTTGCAAACAGCTGAGTCCATAACCGCCATCCCTGCTATGACGGGGGGCAGGTGTGCTGTCTATCCATGGGTCATTAGTCTGTCCTTGCTGGTCAGTGGTGGCAGGGCTGGGCTTCACTGTGAGCCCTCCTGCACTCTTGTATGTAATCTGGTCTCTGCCACTGAAAAGAGAAGATCCCCTTAACTGAAACAAATATTTACAACAGTGAGCACAAAGGCAACCAATGGATTTCTTTTCGAGGTGTGTGTGTGTGCATATACATTATTTACTGGCGGTTGCCAGTAGGTAGTTATAGTTAGGACCAAAGTTTCAATAGGTAAAGTGTTTTTTGTTTGCCAATAACTTTGGCGTCGCATGACGAATCTTCATGAAATTTTCATAGAACTTCCCCTTTTTGGTTCAGCTTCTGTGTTGAAAGTATATGGGTGATCCGTCAAGCGGGAGCTGCAAAAAGGGGGTGGGGGGAGTGTCTCAAAACGTGGTTTCCGCATAATATGCCTATGGGGAGATTCCATTTTTTGAACACGACTACATCCCGAATTGCTGAACGGAATTGCACCAAATTGGGCAGAAAGCTAGATGTTTGTCCAGAAAGTGTGCTTTTTGTGATTTGGTGTAAATCCGTTCAGTAGTTTTTGAGATATCTGTCTTTAAAAAATATAGATATCTGGGGACGCGAGTCCTTGTAGTGGACTCACAAATCCTTCAACCAGGAAGTGTTGTCAGCCATCTTGAAGCCGAGTCCCATAAAAAAAGTAAAACAAAAAAGAAAAGGAGGCAGGGTAGGAATACTCCGAGCCCCCAGATATGCTGGGGGAAAAATATATATTTTTTAAAACGTTGACGTGGACTTGCAGGTGAATCCGCAGCAAACAAAAAACAAAAAAAAGCAACCGCTTGCTCCCACGCTTGTTTTGAAATAAACCCCGGGTGGGCTAGGTCCCGGGGCATTGTTGAAATGTAGGAGGGGTTGCACTTGGCCCCCCTCGTAGGGCTATTCAAAGCCCTGGGGACCGCCACCTCCTCGGGAAAGTATCATTAATAAATGTGGGGAATCCTCACGGCTCTCCCTTTGCCCCGGGGACTGCCACCTCTCCGGGGCACAAACACAATATAAAAAGAATGCGATGGAAGCCCTACGGCCTCCCCCACTGCCCTGTTGACCGCTACCTCCCCGGGGCACTGCTGTAAAAAAAATGCAGGGGTATCGCCACCTTCCCGTGGCAGACACATTAAATAATTTAATAAAAAAGAATGCAGGGGAGGCCCAGGGGACCCCACATACCCGGGGCTAACATAAATAATAATGCGTGCTGGTGGGGCTGGCCCCCCACGCAGCCCCTGGGGCACAAATACAATAATGAAGGGGGTCCATTGTGGACCCTCGACCCCAGGGACCACCACTTACTTAACAAAGGAGGGGGCCGCTCGGCCCCCCCTCGTGGAGTTCTACATGGCCCTGGGGTCCACCAACCCCTAGGGCTGGCTCCAGCAATGTCCCAGGGTGCCCACCCCCTGGAACTTGCTGTTTGCTATAGCAAACTCTCTGCTTTCAGCACGCAAAAGCAAAAATGTTCTTGCTCGCTGAAAGCAGAGCATGTCTGTTTTCCTGCCCGCGGTGAAGCGAGCAGGGAAACAGACATTGCTTTGGAATCCAGGGAGCTGCATGTTAGCAGCTCCCTGGGTCTCAAAGCAATGCCGGTTCTTGCAGGAGGAGGGGAGCTGGCAGAGACCTGCGGTCCCCAACGAAGAGGCCTGGCCCCAGAGGATGGGGTCCCGATCCCATATTGGCCCGGGAGGAGGGAGGCAGCACTGGCCACTCTCTCCATTTGTTAAAAATAAGGCCTGGCCCCAGGGGATGCGGTCCCCGGGACTGATATTGCGCTGCCCCGCCTCCCTTTAAAAAAGAAATGTATATATATAAAAAAGCCCTGGGTGATTGGGTCTCTGTGGCCGAAAATGGCCTGGAAGGGGGGGCGCTCAGCTCCCTACCCTTTCAAATATATATTTGACCCTGTCCTCAGGCAGGTCGCCCCCCCAGCCGCCGCGCGGTCCTCCCGTGAGGCTACCCCGCTGTTACTGTTTGCTGCCGTTTTGCTCCTACCGCTGCCTGTGGTCTCGTGAGTGCCCTCTGCCCCCTCTGACCTCTATCCCTCGTTCTTCTGCTGCCCTTGACTCTGTATTGTTTGTATTTGTATTGTATTGTATTTTTTAGACTGTTGTGCCCTTTGTGCCCCTTTGCCTTCTGTGCCCCCTTCCCCCGCATTGCCACTGTGTACTTTCCCCCCTTTTTTCTTTCTGTGCCACTCTTTCCCGCCGCTGCGTCCCTGCAGCCCCGCCCCCCGCTTTCCCAGTCGCCGCCCCGCTCCCGCCTCCCAGCTGCTCCTCCCTCCCACTCCCTCTCATATGGAGGCTGTGCAGCGGCCACGCAGCGGGCGCGCCGCTGGCGCGCCTTAGGCAAGCCCGTCTGCGCCCGTCCGCGTCTGGACAGCGCCCAGTGCCAGAACCCCTGGCCCCCACCAGAGTCACGCTACCCGACTGAAATACGACTCCGCCACCCTCAACGCACTCAACACCGGACAAACACCCACCTGCTACCGAGCCACCCTGAAGCGAACCCACAGACCCTTCACCTGCCAAACCTGCAACTACACCTGCCTTCAAACCTGCAGACCACCCACCGGGCCTCGCAACAACAACAACCACCTCAAGTGCATCCTCCTCAACACACGCTCCGTCCACAAGCACGCCGTCGAACTATGGGTCCTCCTTGACACAACAGCACCAGACGTCGCCTTCCTCACGGAAACCTGGATGAACGCCTCCTCGGCCCCTGACATCGCCATAGCCATGCCGGACGGCTACAAGATCACCCAGAAGGACCGCGTCAACAAAACCGGAGGAGGAATCGCCATCGTCTACAAGAACACCATCAACATCACGACCAACGCCGAAGACACACTCTCCGCCGCCGAACTCCTGCACTTCCAGATTCACACCGACCCCAAGACCACCCTTAGAGGAACCCTCATCTACAGGCCCCCGGGCCGGCGCACACAATTCAGCGAAACCATCGCCGACTTCATCAGCCCGCACGCCCTAGCCTCACCAGAATACATCCTCCTTGGGGACCTGAACTTCCACCTGGAGAAAAACAGCGACAACAACACCACCACCCTGCTCGACAACCTCGCCAACCTCGGACTCAAGCAACTAGTGAACACCCCCACCCACATCGTGGGCCACACGCTCGACCCTATCTTCTCCGCCAGCAACCACGTCTCCTTCAGCCACTCCTCCGGACTACACTGGACCGACCACAGATGCATCCACTTCACCTTCAAAAAGACTACATCCCACCACCGCACACAACAAATCCCCCGCAGATGCTGGAGCAAAATCACCACAGACCAGCTCCACTCATCGCTGAACCAGAACCCACCCGCCGACACCGCCGACACCAACGACGCAGCCCACAACCTCGCACAGTGGATCACCAACTTTGCCGATGACCTCGCACCACTGAAGAACCCCCCAGGCACGACCGGCAACAGGAAAACTTCATGGTTCACAGACGCCCTCAAAGAATCAAAGAAAACCTGCCGAAACCTCGAAAAAACCTGGCGCCACGAACGAACCACAGAAAACAGGACAGCCCTCAAGACCGCCACCCGCGAACACCACCAGCTGATCCGCACCACCAAAAGAACATCATTCAAAGAGCGACTAGACAACAACACCCACAACAGCAAAGAACTCTTCAACATCGTCAAAGAGCTCTCCAACCCCAGCGCCAGCAACAACGACATCACACTGTCACAAGAACTCTGCAACCCCCTCGTCACATTCTTCCACCGAAAGATCGCAGATATACACCACAGCTTCGGACCCCAGACTCCGCCTGCAGTCACCAAGCCAGCGAACCCCACCACCACCCTCAACGCCTGGACCCCCACCAGCACTGAAGACACCACCAACGTCATGAACTCAATCCATTCCGGCTCCCCCTCGGACCCTTGCCCCCATCATATCTATAACAAAGCCGACACCATCATCGTACCCCATCTCCGGAACGTCATAAACATCTCATTCGCATCAGCAACCTTCCCCGAAAGCTGGAAGCACGCAGAAATCAACGCCCTTCTGAAGAAACCCACAGCGGACCCCAAAGACCTCAAGAACTTCTGCCCCATCTCTCTTCTTCCCTTCCCGGCCAAAGTCATCGAGAAGACCATCAATAAACAGCTGACTGCTTTCCCCGAGGCAAACAACTCGCTCGACCCATCCCAGTCCGGATTCTGAGCCAACCACAGCACCGAGATTGCCCTCATCGCAGCCACCGACGACCTCAGGACCCTGATGGACAACGGAGAAACAACCGTCCTCATCCTCCTGGACCTCTCGGCAGCCTTTGATACAGTATGCCATCGCACCCTAATAACCCGCCTCTTCAACACTGGGATCCAAGGAAAGGCCCTGGACTGGATCACCTCTTTCCTCTCCAACAGAAACCAGAGAGTCCGCCTCCCTCCCTTCCGCTCGGAGGCCACCGAGATCATCTGCGGCGTACCCCAAGGCTCCTCGCTCAGCCCAACTCTCTTCAATATCTACATTAGCCCCCTCACCGCCATCGCACGCCAACACAACATCAATATCATCTCCTACGCCGACGACACACAGCTGAAACTCTCCCTCACCAAAGACCCAGCCACCGCCAAAACCAACCTACAGGAAGGAATGAAAGACGTCGCAGAATGGATGAAGCTCAGCCGCCTGAAGTTGAACTCAGACAAAACAGAGGTCCTCATCCTCGGACAATCCCCATCCCCTGGGACGACTCCTGGTGGCCCTCAGCTCTGGGCTCTGCGCCGACACCCTCGGACCACGCACGCAACCTAGGATTCATCCTGGACTCCTCCCTTACGATGACCAAGCCAGTCAACGCTGTCTCGTCATCATGTTTCAACACCCTGCGCATGCTCCGAAAGATCTTCCGGTGGATCCCCACCGAAACCAGAAAGACGGTCACCCAGGCCCTCGTCACCAGCCGTCTGGACTACGGAAACGCCCTATACGCAGGAACCACCGCCAAACTTCAGAAATGACTACAACGCATACAGAATGCCTCCTCGCCACAGCCACATATCCGCCCACCTGAAAAACCTGCACTGGCTCCCCATCAACAAGAGGATCACGTTCAGGCTCCTCACCCACGCACACAAAGCGCTCCACGACATGGGCCCCGAATACCTCAACAACCGCCTCTCGTTCTACACTCCCACCCGCCAGCTCCGCTCAGCCAGCCTCGTCCTCGCCACCGTCCCACGGATTCGAAGAACCACCGTCGGCGGAAGATCGTTCTCCTACCTGGCAGCCAAAACATGGGACTCCCTCCCCGCACACCTACACCTACGTATGACCCAGGACCATCTCACCTTCAGGAAACACCTCAAGACCTAGCTCTTCGAGCAGTAGCAGCACCCCCCCCCCCCTTTTTCAGCGCCTTGAGACCCTCACGGGTGAGTAGCGCGCTATATAAATGTTTTGATTGATGGATTGATTGATATAAAAAAATAAAAGGTCAGGCCCCAAAGGATGGGGTCCCCGGGACTGAAATCATCCCGGGAGGGGGGTCACGCGACCCCCTCCCCTTTTTAAAATAAAAAGGGAGCAGGCCCCGTGGGATGGGGTCAACTGGGCTCAAAATGGCTCAGCGAAGGAAGGGGCCCCCTTCCTGTAAAAAATTTAAAAATAGAAGAAAAAAAAGAGCTGCAATTTGCCAGAGGCCCACCCCCTTTCTCCACTACTCTGCAAACGTCCTTCCTGGCGCTCTGCTAGTTGGGGGATGAAGTCTCCTTCGTTGCTGATGGTCCCTAGGGGCCAACAAGGCCTCCTGTTACCTCCAGTAAGTCCCACAAAGTGGGATTGCTGAAAGGTGGTCGGGGCTACACCCCCTTTCTCCACCACTCTGCAAACGCCCCTCTCGGTGAACTGCACAGCAAACATGCCGATCGGATACAAAAAAAACAAGGACAGCGAATGTTCTTGAGTTAGAAAGAGTTGAGAAAGATTAAGTTAGGGAAGTGCGATTAATCTGTTTTTGATTATAGGGCAATTGGGTTAGCAGGCCTGCATATCTAGAATACAATTTACTTATTTTCTTAATGACGTTTGCGCAATGCCGATACCAACAACATACCGATAGGATATAAAAAAAAGAAGCCATTATGAAACAAAAAAAAACACATTTACGATGCAAGTAGCGGACAAAAGTATGGAAACATTGAAAAGGCAGATGCAATGCCAATAGGAAAAAGAAATGTGCTACACAAAAAAAGTTCTCATAAGCACAGCGCTAATAGCAAAAACATAAATAAAACCAAATTAATTAGTACTTCGTCCATGCTCCAAAACAGTGCAAAGAAGTGATGTAATTCGCAAGGGAGCCATTTACGAGATAGCTACAAGGACTGACAAGCAAGCCTGCAAATGGAAAGTGAAGGCGGGGCTCCAAGCCCCTTACTGCATACAATCCCCCTGGCAGCAACAGTGTATGCCCTCTGTTAGGCAAGACCGAAAAAGCTGGAGGGAGGGCACTGCTCGGCAAACAAGCGCACATTTCGCCCAGATGCACTGTGGTAAATGTAATGCATAATGACACTCACTTTAGTAGAAAGTCTTTAGTATTCACCATTGTTGGTGCAGCCAGTGCTGTGTATCTCTAGACACGTGTTTCTGGATATTTGTCATTCTTCAGTAGAGAGTAATCTTTTAAATTGGGGTGCTCACTCTCATCTCATATTCTTATCACACTCCCAGGGCAAATTATTTGCTGGTATGCCAGGAAGTGTCCTACCTATCCCCTTCTGTGATTGGCTCCTAATTAATGTTTGTTTGAGTATCTGGATCTAAAGTTTGCAATGAAAGATTTACACCGTGGTTAACTTTACTGTGATTCCGACATAACCCTGTCCAGAAGAATGGGAATAACAGACTTACTCAGAAGAGAGCAAGATCACAACCAATATTTAAAAAATCCAAGCAGACGGCCATATCTCGGCTGATCAGCAAATCTTATCGTACCAGGCGGCATTAGCGCACCTGGACCAAATGTTTCCGAATTGGCACATCTGCTGCAGGGCACGTGTTTTAAGTTGTACTACGGCACCATTTTACATACTCGTGCTGGTCCAGAATTTCAGCCCATTTTCTTGACAAATTTCCAACAACTTTTTTTACGGATAGATAAGTGCCTAGAAAGGAAAACTTGTAATCCCTTCTCGCCCAGGATAACCGGCCTACTGCAAATGCAGGGTAGGAAGTAGGGTGTTGGGGGTGGAAGTGAAATAGAGGCATATACCCGGTAACTTAAGTTACCCCTAATGTCACTGACGACCACTGCAGAGTTTAGCATTGTATGTAGCATTTATTTTAAAATCCATATACTCATATTATGTGTGACCCACTCTCCTGTCCAGGTGTCTGAGAATCCTTCAGCACCACTGGAATACTGGAAACATGCACATAGAGGTTTATTGCATCCCTCTTCTGCACTAAGTATCCATTACAAGCACCACCCTCACTTCTTGAGCCTTCCTGCAGAGGAGCAGGACCCGCAGGGAGGTTGAATTTTTGGCAGAGCCTGCTTTTAGATACTCATTTTACATTATGTTCATTCAGGCAAGTTATTTTTCATCTGGTGATTACTATATGTATTCCTTAATTTGGTGACCCAGAATCCCATAGTTCATGATTTCCCAGAGGAAGTTAAACACTGCTAATTTTAATAGATCCAGCCATTCCAGACTCAGCTTTGGAAGAATAGGTCTTTGCACAGTCATCAAACGAAAGCTAGATGGGATCTTTGTTAGCGCTGCAAAATCCGCTTGGTCTACGTGGAAGATGTTTCCAGGATTTACTCGCCAATCGCCCATATACAGTTTATCACTACTTCCAGTCGATATTTTTGTAACATTTTGAGATAGTGAACAATTTTAGAGTTCTACCAAAGGAAGGGAATAATCTGTTTGCTCTTCAGGTTGAGAGAGTTTGTCCAACAGATCCAGTACTAGAGCTATCTCCTGCACAGACAGCTAGAGTGTTTGGGTAGGGCTGAATCCCAGTTGGGAAGTTAATGGTCTGAAATCCCAAACTTAAAAGAATAGTGGACCAGGTCTGCGCCCGGATATAGTCAAATATGATATTGTTCCTATGATAATTGATTGCCTAGATTTTTTTGTAGGTATAAATACGTTTTTATTTAATTTTTGAGCAAATAATTACAGTATTCAACCCCAACGTCACCCTCCCACCCTCCTTTCTGTTCAGACTTTATTGCATTAGGACCACGTTTTTGCATGTACGCCTATCAGTCCATACTCTTTAAAAGCGTTCATCGTCTTCCAGGTCTGTCTCTTACGTTGGTTAGTCAAAGTAATGTATCTTCCTACTTCCGGCAATACTGCTCTGGTTTGGAACTGTCAAAGTCATGTAGTACTGGCATCCTTTTGGAACATGGCAGTTCCTTAAAGTTTTTCTCAAACAGTCTACTGAGATTCCCCATTGCTTTATAAATTCCTTTCATTTGCCCCCATCCTGTTTTTTAAACCAGAGTCACGTTTTTCTACAGCTATTATTTTTAAAATATGCAATTACTACATGTTTTTATGTAATCCTTTTGCTGATACAGCTTCCGCTTTAGAAACTTTTTTAAAAAGCTATTTAAAAAGTTATGAATTTTATTATAGTATGAATGAAGCTCAGGTCTGAAATTTGTTCTTATTTGAGGATATGCAATTCCAGTGTACTAAAAAAAACAAAAATGGAAACTGGTTAGCTCAGTTTAGCACAGGGGGACACAGGCGGTGCCACCATGGCATTGTTCAGTATTCCCTATAATCCTACTTGCAAAAAATTGAAGGAAGGAGCGCATACCTGTGGAGATAGATAGTACGTTTCATTCTTGAGTAAAAGCCAGCACCGTTGGGGAAAAAACATTTCAGAGGTGAGTGCCTTCTAGCAGGATCGCAAGCTGACAAATGAATTGTAGTGGCTGAGCCTCCTTTAGGGATTTAAGGAAACTCCAAAAGAGATTCAGGAGCCTGGTGGAGTTTCCAGGCCTTTTGTAGTGAGGAGGGATCTCCCGGCTTACATCGGCATTGGTTCTTACTGCTTCGTCTATAGGTGTGGTTGGCAAGGCACGCCTGAGCCATAGATGGAGAGGTAGCGGAAAAGGATGAGCGGGGAGAAAGCAGACATGCTGTAGGGCGTATTGTTTTGTAGTTTCACTGGTAGGAACAGTTTAGTTTGGTTATCTTTTCCTTCTCAACTGGAAAGGTCGAGGAATCCACAATAAAGTTCTCCAAGCAGACAGAAATCCTAATTTGAGGTCGTGGTTTCAACAGTTCTTTTCTTTCTTTCTTATCATGCACGCCCTTTACCAACACGTGTTTCGTCTCTGGCTGTTACAGTCACAGCAGACTTCATCAGGGCTTTACCTTCAGTTTCAATAGACTATTGTTGATATGTGTATTATATGACAAGTTTTCACTAGAACGCCATACCATTAATCTCGAGTTGTTTTGATCCTGTGTGTTGGGCTCTAGTTAATGCTGTAGGCTGATAATTTGTTCAATCGTATCTTGCGTACATAGTTCCGTGTTGTGTCAGAAATCGCAATGTAAGCAGGCATGATCGGGCGCATCAGCTAACTGTTGAAAACACGACCTCAACTTTGGACTTCTGTGTGCTTGGAGAACTTTGTTGTAGATTTCTGGACCTTTCCAGTTGAGGAAGAATAGATGGCTCTTCCTCCTCCTGAGCACCAAAGGATATTCGGACACTAAATGAATAAGACTTATACATCTTACTGGACTTGTGTGGTAGAGTGCGCCTGCTATCCCAGCCATCGCATCAGTTCTTGTTCTAGTTTGGTTGTTAGGCGTGCTTTTGGTATCTGCAGTCTACAAACGCTAAGTCTGTTTCATTAATCTTTACTGTGCTATAGGTTGCGAGGGGGTGTTGAATGTGATACTTCACTGCGTTTCATTATCTTTAGCCTTAACCTCTTCATTGCCCATGACGAGATAGTCTCGTCATAGAGCACGGTCGCGCTGTGCCCATGACGAGACTATCTCGTCATGAACCCCACCCACTAATAAAACGCCCGGCACAGGAGGGGGAAAGGGCGTGGCACAGAAGGGGTTAAACCTTATGGCACAATGCTTTTGTTTCAACAGATAGGGAGGCTTCTATTGCGAAGAAGGCACGTGTTGGCCCCAAAGCCATGAAACAACATAGCGTAATTGCCATTCACATTCATAGCAGGGATTCAAATGTAATTCATATGTTGATGTGTATGCTTCTGTAATAAAGTCATTTCTGCAACACATTTCAAGTTTTTGTTGTGTTTGTCACCAAACTCTTATTTACAAGCACCTAAACTTGAAAGGTTAATATCCGGCCCGTTTTTAATTGGAGGATATTTTTACTGCAAACTCATTCTGAAGGACTGTACTTTTTCAGTCTGCATGAAGAATCCATCATCTCCATATAATTAGACACTGAAAATTGCATTGTACTGCTAATGAGCAGATGTGACTGTTCCTATGAGTGGAAGAACAGCTGCACAAATATAATTTACTAAAATGGCCCTAAACCAGAATTATGTTTTCTGATAGCCTTGCCTCAGGTAGGAATTTCATGATACGAAAATTGGGAATGCTTCAAACAGTATCTGACTGAAGGGATCTTTCTCTGCGTGATGTTGAGTTAGACCTTTGCTATAGGAGAAAGTTTCCATTTTGTGAGCGGTTACTGGGTTGAAATCTATATATGTGATATCCATAGATGTTCTGATACTTATGCGCTATATAAAAAATGCTATGTCAAAATGATGATATTTCAATGAGCCACGAGATTTATAAAGCATAAAGAGCTGTCTGATTTGCAGTAACTCAATTTGCTTCTGGCTAATTAAAGCAGCAGTTCTGTGCCATATTGATGTGCCCTAAAGATAACTACTCTCTATCAGAATACAGTGGGATTGAGGGGGTATTTTACCTGTAAGAAGTGGGGGGTATTGGCTAAGAGGGTGAGGACCCATCGTAAGCAGTAACCTTGATCATTGTTGGGTTGAACCCTTAGAGTCACTAAATTAACCTGTGTTGAACCCAGTGGTAGCTATAGCACAGATCAGAGAGGCTTAACTTACAATGTGTAAAGTATTTATGCAGTAACAAAACAGAGGTGTGGCGCAGCGGCCAGGGCAGCTGACTTCGGAGCACAGGGATCACGGTTCGATCCCCGGCGGCAGATCAGCTCAGCACCATGTGACTCTGGGCAATAGTTCACTTAATTTCCACGATGCCCCCAGCGACTTGAGTAGTTCACGCTTTACAAATACCGGATTTACGATTTTTTTTTAACAAAGTTAAAACACAAAGCAAGAATAATCCCAAACTACTTTAGAAAAATAGAATACATTTTGATAAAGAAAATGACAATAAAACAACAAAAATCGAAAAAGGGAGTTATCAATCCTTAAAGATTAAATGTGAAAATAGTGGCAAAAAGCATAAAGCGCCATTTGGTTGTGCTTGGCTGGTACCTAGGCACAAGTTAAGGCAGATCGCAGGTTGGATATAGAAACCAGGTTCGACCCAGTCAGGAATTTTACTTTTAGACTTCGTCTCTGAAATGGAAGTCAGAAATCCTCAGCGGGACAAGGAAAAAGGCTGTGGCTGAAGAGGGCTCCACGTCGTCGTATAGCCACTAGAGGAGGTCTTGGTGAAGCCATTGACTTTTGGCAGCAAAGCTCAGAGTGGTCAAAATTTGAATTTTGCAACCAGAAAAGGTCCCTCGCTGGCCAGATACTTCTGGCGCCTTTAGCAAGTAAAGATTTCTACCTGTGGACGCAGCCCCTTTTTTGGAGCTCAGATTGTTTCAGTGGGGCAAGGTTGCAGGCTGTAGCTGAAGAGGGCTCCACAAGGAGGTGAAAGGTCTCTAGAAGGTCCTGCTGAATCGGATTTGCAGCTGCGAAAAAGCTGTGAGTCAGAAAAACCTGAATCTCTTGCCTAGTGGCAATGCACCTTCATCGGATCAACCTGGCACGTTGGTCCCGGTTCTCCAGAGGACGTTGGAGCCAAGAAGTTTTTATGTCTCAGGTTTTAGGAGTACACTTTTACCCAATCAAGGGTCTAGGACCTTGGGGACAGCACTTGGGGTTCGGGACTCACTCCAGCAGAGGCCAGCAGCAGGGTTTATGTTTGGCAGGTCCAGTTGGAACCAGTCATCTTGGAAGTTGCTGGAAAGGCCTCTTGTAACTTGTTGTGTCCCTGCATCTTGAGCATAAGGTCAGCCTTATGCCCATTGAGTCTCCTTCTTTGCCCTGGGAACAAGATCCAGTCTTCTAGGCTATTCCCAGGTCACGGATAACAGGTCCAGTCCTCTTCTGTTCTCCCACAGGTCCAGAAAGGGCTCTGAGGAGTGTACTGTGGGTTGCCAGATTTATATCTGGCACCAGCTTGTGAGCAGGGGTAACTCTAGGCCCCTCCTTAATCAGTAGGGTCAAAGTTTCCAGTGACAACACTTTTGCAGCACTTACTGTGCCCTACTATAAACAGTCTCACAGTGCCGCATTCTCCCTAAATCCAAGGTGGTGAAATGCTTCTCCCCTTGTGCAGAGCCTATGGGCCTATCCCAGAGGTGTGTCCAGAGAAATGAGCAACCCCTCCTCAGTGGTCACTCTAAACTAGTTCTGAGGGCAGCTCCTCTCCCACTGGGATTGGTGCCCCTATGAGTTAGGTAACAAAGGAGGGCCCTTTTGAAGTTAATCAAGTTATTTAATACAGCCCATATGGTCATCCTTCCAGAGGAACAGAACACCTCCCCACACCCAAGGTTGTTTTTCTCAGCTTTGGGAGCAAGTTCACACCTCATCAAGGGGCTATTTAGCTCCTGTGTGACAGTTTGAGCTCATGCAAATGGGCTTCTATATTAGGCAGGAAAAAGGTAACTTTATAAAAGTACATTTTTCAAATAATGTATTATAAATCCGACTTCACACATGGGTTGGGTTTTTAATTAATTTTTTGAAAGTCCAAAAAAGAAATTTGTAACTGTTTTCTAGCCAGAGATATATATAGCTTTTGGGGCCATGTCACTAAAGGACATTAAACTTTTACACGTCCTAGTTTTAAATTCCATGCGCCCTGCTTGGGGGGCTGCTGAGTATTACTTTGAGGGAGGGTTTAGGCTAATGAAAATGGGTTATTGTGACAGGCCGAAATTGCAGTTTTAAAACTGCACAGCCAGACTACAGGGAGAGGCCTGCAGTAATGTTTACACTGCCACTATAGTGGATGGTACAATGGTGCTGACGTTTACCTTAAAGGTGCTGAATATACTTCTGTACTATATATTGGATTTCGTGTTTCAGTTTTTATTTTTTGTTGATGTCAGTGGTGTTTTTCAGTGCTTTCTTTTGAAATCAGTGCAAATAGAGGTTTATCTAGCTGCCTAACTCCCATAACAGACCAACACTGTATTTTTCTAGTGTTCACAATTTTTCTTTTTGCAGTGATTGTTATAAAGCACACATTTAATTGAAAGGGATAGTAATGCAGGGTACGTAGTGTCTTCCCATTGGCAGGGTGTCCAATGGACTAATGTTAGACAGTTTTAAATATAGAAAGTCTGTGTATTGCACTGTGTATTGCACTGTCACTCAGCTCTCAATACCCACTCCGATAACTCCAATAACTCATTACCTTTAACACTCACCCTGCCAAGGCTCTTTCTGGTTTACAGGATTATTAATGTATTAACACTAAAGAGTGCTATATATCAATAAACAAATTCCTGGACACCTTTGTGGATCATTCACCTACTCCTTACTGGTTTTTATGACATTGTAGGGCTGGTCAACCCTGCCCACAGCATAGCACCTGTGAAACATTTAAAGATTTTAATTATGCCAAATTAATTTGTAACCATGCATTCTAAGGTACCTGAAACTTGACGATTTAAGCATGCCCACCAATGCTTTACTTTTATGCACTTGTTGTCTGACTAAAGTGCCTAGTGCCCCTCAACTTAAGGCACCCGTGACCTTTTAACAGACATCATTTTGTATCCTGAGACTTGAAATGTTGCTGCTTATATTTTAACTACGGGCTTGAAACCTCTAGCTGTAAAGTGCAGTTGGGAAAAAAGCCAGAATTAGCTGAATGTATCACACATATCAATAGGATATCCTGCAGTTATGAATGTTGTTGGTATGTTTTATAATTTACATAACATAAATTAATGTTTAAAAAATATATAAAAGTAGTACATATTTATTATTAGTAAGTCCAGCACTACACAAAGCCAAGCAGTGTTACTGCAACGCCCTCCCATAGAAAATAATACAAAATTTTATGAAATTATTTAAAATAGTGAAATAAAAGTTAATGTTAACACTACATAAAAATAGCACATATTTCTTCTTTAATTATAAAATAACTGGTAACCTATCAAAGTAGATTATTAAATATTGTATAACTTAAAAATAAATATGTGTGTATTATGTCATTTTGAAATAAGTACAATTAATTATAAAATATTTCTTAACCCAACAAAATAGGTTCTTAAATATTTTATGCAAAGCAATTAGAAATAAAACATATTCTACACTTCATAAAAACCATTTGTGAAAGAAAGAGCTCATTTGTATAATTTGTTTCTAGGATCTTAGCTCATTTATTGCTCAAAGGGATGTTAAGAACACATTAATGTTACCCAGTTCTCTCTTCATTGTGATGAGATCACCTGGCACTCCTCCCAAGGATCCCATGTAAGATCTCTAGATCTACAACTGTTACTGGTTTATTGTACACACTAATCACATTATAGATTTGTTCTTTAATTTGATGTCCACCATTTGGATTTCAGCAGAGCCACTCTTGTGACTCTTCGTTTCCTAGCATGTTTTCTTCCTGCATGATATTTGTCCCATATTTTGTTTTCAGGATTTGTGCCAGATAGACACCTATCTAGAAATTGGTCGCTGCCCAGTATTTCTGAAGCCATTTAAATTTCACATAGACTATGATATGGGATAACCAATCTTCTGCAGAAGACCTGCCAGGTTGCTTACAAGATTTGTTTTTTCTTGCACAGATGTCTTTCTGTTTTTTATGGTTCAAACTCTGGAACTGTCTGTCACGTTTAGTAGGTTTTGTCCCAGGGTTCAAGACTGGGTGGTAGCCAGATTTCCCCAAGGCACCATGTGTTGAATGATTAAACCACTTCTTGCTGGCTTGCCCTGTAATTGACTTCAATCCTGTTCGGGCTCTAAGTCACTCGCCCACTTGACTCTATTGCGAAGATATGCCCTTGACCAGTGCCATTTGATGGGTGTCTGGGATTGCCTGGTAAATACTGAGCTATGGCTAAAGAACATTTCTCACTTCTTTCAGCTGGGTTTTGTTTTTGGTTCATGCAGGTTTTTGACCTCCTCCACTTAACATCTTTGCTTTTAGTTGTACCTATTAGGATTTTGCATCATCTGCTGCCCATAGCATGGAGATGGACCTAGTAAAACAAGCAGTTGTCAAGGCTGATTTGAATTCTGTGTCCGAAGTGGTGGTATCAGCCTCTTCGTTGCTAAATTATTGTAAAGTTTCTTATTTTCCTGATGTCCACTCATAACACTGCCCCCTCCAAGTTTTTCAATTAGTTCCTCGCTTTACTCTGTGCAAGGTGGCAGTGGGACATTTGTTTACTCAATGTTTCTAGCACCAGTAAGCTCCTTGCTTGCTGTCTCATGTATAAATGGAGAGTAATGGGTGGGATACAGAATACTGTTAATCTCCAAGACGTGTTTGATTCATGCTCTGTTAAAGCCTAGGTTTCTCTCTGAAATTTCTCATCTAGCTCCTCCTCTCTTTCCATTGGTGTCTTTGCTTATGTTTGTGTTCTCTTCATTTATGCTGTTTGGAGGCAAGTTCTCATTGACTGAATTTGATGCATTTTGTGTGTCTTTCACTAGTGCCAATATATAGATTTTAGTGTTTGCAAAGTAGTAACTGTCACATCAGGATGATTCACTGACATATCATGTAAGACCTGTATCGTAGGGCCTAGATTTCTGAGCCAGTAAGTCAAAGTCTGATGCCTGCTCTGCACTAAGTTGCCGTAGTTAATTTGTTCTCCCTTTGACTCCCCATAAAAGGCTCCTACTGCATTCTTAATGGGTCAACCTTCTTCCATACTTACTTTACCCTTGTACTCCAAAGTTTCTACCGGCCTCCCGAACTTCTCTCTTGGGGATACCAAGTCTACAGATGCCCTGATGTTGCACACTTGATTTGTATGAAATAGCTTAGAGATTTTACATCAATGTTTGCTCCCTTTCTGTGCGAATCCACCCATTCATGTGGTGTGTTGATCATCTTACCGAACCAGCTAGGCTTTGCAGACATTGAAAAGATGTCTCATTCTCTCCTCCCGTCCCTATTGATTTGCCATGATAATTTCATTACCTTTTTTCCTTCGTTTTCATCCAGTCATCTCTTTCCCTGCAGTTCGAGTTATCTGATCTCTTGCTGAAGTTGGGGAGAGTATGGCATTTTTGGCATCTTCTGTGATATCGTGTATGTCTATACCTAGTTTGTCAGGGCCTTTCTTGGAAGGCTTTATGGATAATATGGACTCGGCTTCCACATTGATCCGGTGCCCCCATCCTTTGTTTAGCACCAGTATTGGAAATTCAGTATTGGAAATCACCTTGTCCCAGCCTCCACTTTACAAGAGGGCTAACAATTTCCTAACCGCATGATCGGGGTCTCATGCACTACATGCCAGGTGGACAATTTGGTCTGTTCTTTCTGATCTCATTTTGTACACATGGTTACTTTCCCAACAAATACTACCAGTACCCTCAGCGGCCCCGGGGAGTGGGGGGTGAAGGAATGGGGAGTACTTGCAATTCCTGGACCTCCTCCATCCTCTGCGCCCCCATTGCTACACCACTGAGTCCCTTGATCTTCTGAATAGGTGACTTAGCTAGTTTGCGGACCAGTCAAAGACCACGGTTTGGGGGTTCCACATCCCTCCATTGTTTGGGGTGCTCCCTCGACCTTGGACCCTATCTCCCAATGCTGCTACAGGTTCTCAGGATTCGTAAGCTGCTGTCAATAGAGTGAGGAAAGTTGAAGCTCTGCCCACTCTCCGTGCTTTATTACTGACTTTAAATTCTTGTTCTTTTTCTTTCAGCCAGAGGGTGTAATCTCCACTTTAACTTTCATTTCTACTTTAGAAGAGTTTCTTGTTAGCACTGTCGGAGATTGGTGCTTGACTCAGCAACTCTTTAATGAAGTTCAGGGTGTAAGCAGGCCTAATGGTCCTTAACACGGTTCAGTGGTTGCATTCCTCCTAATGTATGCCAAATCGATTGTGCCTCATCAAGAGAAATACAATTGGCTTGAGATTTCTGTTTTACATTTTATATCCTACATCTCACAACAGCGGAAGATCAAAAGAGATGCCACAGTACAGATGTAACGCACCAAGGCGCCTTCTCACGTAAAATGAGTCTTTTGGAATGTCTCTGAAGTTCAATCTTTTTTAAAGTGCTGCACTTGCAATGGCTGCATCGTCTTATGTGACATCAGTGGTTTGTCACTCATTGGTGCACGACAAGCTGGGTGCAAAACAGCTCGGTATGTCTTCTTCTCGCCAGCATTACCCATAGCGGGTACCTTTCTTACTCTGGGTGGTGGATATACTTCTGATTTCAGGATTTAGGGGCATACCACGTGGGGATCAGTGTTTCTGCACAAGTCTTTCTGTGAAATACTCCTGATCCATGGAGTTACCTACCGCAGATCTCGTGATCCCCGTGGGGCTGGGGACTCTTGTCGGGTTCACCAGCGCACTGCTAGTGAGGCACTCATTTTCTTCCTCTGATCTAAAAGTAGGGAAGTTATTCTTGTAGGAGGTATTAATCAACATTTGTGGGGTTCTGTGATGGAGGCTTCCCTTCCGAATATTCTGCAACATCATTTTAATGTCATAATCCACTAAGGGTGCTGAGTGAGATCCCTGTCTATCTTGGAGTGCATCAAACATTTGATTGTCTTCTTTTATCTCCTTATTTACTTTGAACAGGGTTTTGGAACGCGTGTTTGGAAGAGGCGTTGAACCCTCTGTGTACAAAGGGGCTTATAAACAAGTTACAAAAACGCATTATCCATTGGAAAACAGAATATAAATCACAGTTGCAAAAGCAATACCCTCTTGAGCCCCCACAACTAAAAGTGTGCGCTACTTAAATCCAGGCACTGTGTAGCTTGCAACATCCAGCACATATCCCAAGTCACAGGAATCATGATCCCTTCTACAGAAGCACACAAAAGGTGATGGGAGGAATGCTTGCAATAATTCTAACCACTGGCAATCGCTCAGGTTAGCATTCCAATCCAATGTCCTTTTCCTCACCATACCACCTCAGTTAAGACGCAGCTATATGCAAATCAGTCTTGATCCTGCTCCTCATGGGAACAGTCCAGCCTGAACTACCAAACCAGGTCCTCCCTGAACTGGAACACAAGCAGCCCAGAACCGGTTTCGTCTTAGTTATGGGCTCATCAGCTGGGTACAGCTTGGTTCCAGTGACACAGTGATCATGGGACCCACGTCTGGGCACACATGATGGGTTAGGGCATGTCGAGAGGATAGTGGTGGGTGAGCCAACAAATTAGTGGGGAGAGCAGAGCAAGGGTCTGGCTTGGCTCTAAGAGCCTGTGAATGAGCCGACACATGAAAATATTTAGCATGTAAATCATTCAGCAAACATTATGTAAAAATCCCTTAAAATTCAAAAAAGTGTATTTATTTAACATATGGAAGGGTTTCACCTTAGTACTTTAGATTATATCACCGCATTCAGAGGCATTTCTTAGAAGTGACAGTTCTTAAACATGAATTTAGAAACATTCCTGCCCCATCACTCTGATGACAATGCCATTAATGAACTAAGAGACGAGTCAGTTGTCTTCACGTGAAACCTATGTGTGTTTTAGATTCTTATTTTACAATACAGTATTTCAATAGCCAAAGAGGTCATTTGCAGCCAGGCAAAACTCCCCCCAGATCGCTTTGCACTTTTCTCCTCTGCCCCTCTTCCGTTGGCATTAGCACTTTACTTGTCATAGAAGGTATGGACATGTTTACATAGCTGCTTATAATAAACTGTTGCACCTTGGTACCATACCTCGTCAGGGTCACGACTATAAAAAAATGTTTTATTGAAATTTTTATTCTGTATTTGAGTTATGTTGTTTATATTATGGTGGTAAGTCTCACCCTTTTTATGATCTTAACAAATCAAATAAAAGTATTATTATTTTTGTATTTCAATAGGCTCTCAAATGTGACCAGGTAATGGCTTTGTGTCTCACTGTGTAATGTGCAGGGTGCCCACGTGGCTAGTGTTTAAGGCTCAAATCAACCTGGATTAGTGGGCTCCTCTAATTTGGTTATCACAGTCTGTAAATCCAATTGGGAAAGTTAAAACACTTCAGAACATGAAAATACACTCACACAGCATTACATGGCAAACCCAACGTGTCACTACTATCCAATACAGCACTGACCCGCCCTAAATTGTGTTGTTATATTGATCCCAAGAGGACCTGGCACCAAGACACACCACACACAAACACCCACGGATCCAGCAATACTTGGTTTAGACCATCCCTGATTGCCGGGCAAAGAACATGATACCTGCCTAGGAGCTGCATAATCAAAAGGTAAGTGCCATCTCTCAGACCTCTTCCACATCAAATCCACAGGCACAGAACAGAATCCAATACTTAGAACATTTCATTGCTGGGTGACTCAGGCTCTGGTCTTCTGAAATTCTGGAATGACTTGCTGAGACAGCGCCTGGAAGCCAACAGTGCTACAAGTGAACTGTGCCAAGGAATTTCGCACACACTCTATAGATTTCTCTTAGCTTCCAAGGAGTGAATGTATTCCCCCGTTCATGTGGAGCAAAGAAAATTAACTTATGTCCCGTAAACCCTCCCGTATCCCTTTCCTGGCTGAAGAAGGACCAACTTCGGGGCCAGAGGCAGGCAAGGTACTCAGCTCACACAGAAGACATGCAGTATTCCATCAGGCTCATTACACGACAACCTAGTACAGAATGCATGTAGAAAATATTAGCAAATACATCAGCCAGAGTGGCAATAACCAACATAATGAAAGTGTGCAGAAAAACCTAAGCATTTTACTGATTTACCTTTCTTTCTTAGTCAGCTTAGCTCTAATTTTAGCATCTGGAACACTCTGGCATCACCAGATATTAACTACCGAAGTAGCATACCTGTTCCTAAGCGCCTGGCCCCCCAGGCTAGTACAGCCCACAAGCTGCTAGCCACAGATCCTTGGAGAGATGTATTTCCCTGGAACGAATGACTCCTTTCTGACAGAAAGAGCATTTGTACCAGTCTCATGAAAAGTGTCCTAATGCTACCGACACATGGAAAGAACAATGACATGCAGTCTGTGCTGGCAAACAGAAGCCTGCACAGGGATCAGTGGCCTTGTCTTTGTACTGCACGCGTCATATGTAGAAAACACCGCAAATTAGTAATAGCATGATGCATTTGCTGGCTGTGCAAGAGAGAAAAACACGCTACCATAAAAGAACCCTTGTTAATCATAAAATCTAAGCATAACATATGCAGCAACATGTAAAAGTGCAAAATGGTATGCCAGATGTTGTTGGTCACAGGCCAAAGGTTACAGGCCAAAGGGCCTGATTTACAAAGGGGGGAGTCGCCGCACACGGGGCAGAATCTCCACAATGAGAATTCTCATTGTGGAGATTCCGCCCCAAAGGTGGAGACTCCGCCACGACTGCGGGGCCTCCGCCATGACTGCAGGGCCTCCGCCACGACTGCAGGGCCATCCGCCACGAGTGCGGCGACTCCCCCCACGCCTGCGGGGCCTCCGCCACGACTGCGGGTCCTCCACCACGACTGCAGGGCCTCCGCCACGACTGCGGGGCCTCCGCCACGAGTGCGGAGGCCTCCGTTATGAGTGCGGAGGCCCCCATTACGAGTGCAGAGGCCCTTTGTGAAGCAGGCCGTAGATGTGGAGGCAGCACAAGGCTATGCTGTTGGCATACTGTACAAGATACACATTGCAACAACATAAAAAAAGAAACACTGACTATAGCATGCATCAACTCAGTGGAAGAAAGAGAGGGGTAATCAGCAAGGGTTTGAACGGTGCCGCCCATTGAGCTTCAGGGCCTTATGTGGCCGACCCTTCATGAGCTCAAAGTGCGGCAACAGGTCAGGTTTAAAGAACTGAAGTGAGTAGAAATGAGAAGGGTCGTCACGTGCCAGCTTGATTGAGGACACTGAGGGTACCAAACCAAACCAAACCACACCAAGTGTTCTTAAACAACACACAAATGTAAGCCTGTATCTAGGACACATAGAGATTTTTGCTGAAAAGATGGGATATAACTTGTGCATGGTCAGTTCCCACTAATTTCTGCCTCTCTTCGCCACCAGCCGCTAGCTGACGGCAACTAGTGATGGTATTCCTCTAAGGTTTTTCTTGCTAATTAATTAGAGAAGAGCAATTCAAACTTTGGGTAACTCGAAGCCCAACATTTGTACCTCACTGCTGCGTTACTTTCTGGCACCTTCGATAGGAGTAATAATCAGGATGGAGTTCAAACTAGACTCCTGTGTTTCTGTGATGCCCTAGAAAGATGACAGGTAAACCACACACAGTGGGCAAAAATCTAAAGTATGACCACATTGTTTAAATCCCTGCAGCTCCCGGCTCGGCTGGGTCTTGAGTCCATAAATTGTCCATGGACTCGATAATTCTCGCTCCAGTGCATACTCGATTCATGGGTTCACACTCTGCGACTCTGGGCAATAGCTTGCTTAATCTCCACAATGGCCCCTCGCGGCGGGATGCCTGGCTTTCACCCTGTGGATGCCCTGCTGGTTTATCTCACAGGGGAATACCAGGACGGGTTCCCTAAGCAAGCGCTTAGAGACCGGTTGGTGATTTGCGCTATATAAATATCTGTACATTTACATTTACATTTACTGCAAAAGACCAAGTGAATTACAATCATGGCAAAGTAAACATATTGTTGATAGCGTAGGACCAAAGATGTTCAATGGCCATTAACATAGAAAGATGGGAGTGATAAAACTAGAACACTCTATGGTAAATAGTAAGGGGACATTTAGCACCGTTGGACTATTGCAGCTTGGTCCTCATCGCGTTTACCAAAAACCTCATAAGTAGAGTATAACAAGTGCAGAATCTTGCACAACATGCATAAAGTGTTTTGGTAAAAGGACACAACGTAGAGGAAGAAGCTGGGTTGGCACTACATCACTTGTTGGAACTTTCGATCAGCCAACACACAAGCCATCAGAAGATTTTCAAATGACTATGGCATGGTGGAAGGACCGTAGGAGTACAGGAGACTGGACTTATCCAGGCCGGTCATCTGAATTATGTGCTCTTCGGAGGAACTCTGAAAGCCACACTTCTTAAAGAAGCATACGAAAGAGCAATGCGACCATTGGCAGTAAATAAATTGTGCTAGTTGGATGGACCTTCATCCCTTTTTTATCCAGTATGAATACTCTCACCTGTATCCTCTCTACCATCTTACCTTCCTTGAAAATCAAGTCAATCTCTATTTTCAAAATCCATAGATATCCCAGAACCTAAAGAGACCACTCAGAAAATATACCTTATCCACACTAATCGAACATGATATTGCATATCAGGTATAACATTTATGAACATTTGGTGCCACATACCATGCCTGAAATAAATAAAGGTACAAAATGGGAAGGTATGTGCCAGGAAGCATGGCTGGAAGTATGGCTTACTGCTTTATACTTGGTAAGCACAGGGGAGCCGTACCCCAAACCTGCTCGCTCTGAATACACCTCAGGAAAGGAAAGGCTGGCAGTCCTGGCAGAGCGTTGGCACCGTCTGGAGAAGGCTTCTTTTCTATAGAGAGCACTTTTCATGATACAGGCTTGACAATGACCTACATTTCCCAGCAGGCCATAAACAGTGCTTGATTTGTAAAAGAAAGAGTGCTGGTACCGAAGCTCTGCTCAGAAGCCTATGGCCAGTGCAATTAAACCACAGCTCATTGAATGCCGAGGCTGGTAGTCTTAAATCTTCCTCATGCCTCTTTTATCCACTCCCAGACACCCCCTGTCCCTTTATCTCCCTCTTGCAGGTTCCACTTTCTCCCTTTGGGGTGTTTTGTTTTGCCATCTTTCTCTTCCCCCATCTTTCCGATCTGAGTGTTTTTTTCTCTCTTACACTTCGTAAATGACTAATGCAGAAAAATAAATGCAGGTCCGCAAAAATAAGTGCCGGTGACCACCATTGCAACCAGGAGCCCAAATTAAGCTCTGGGCATGAACTCCCATGTAGTTTAGAAACATGGCGGCGATCTTGGATTTCCGGGTGCAACTTTCTTCGTGGACTCCTATGTATTTACTAGGCAATCATGATATGTTGCTGCAGCCAAGACCTTTTATTTATTTATTTATTTGCAGACTTTTATATAGAGCTGGCTAGACCCAGAGGTATCAGAGCGCTTTACATGAGGATCAGCGAGTTACAGGTTACAAAGTTACATCAGTTACAGGAGCCAAGTATAAACATAGGAGAAAAACATGAGATTACACAATAATATGAGTTATTAGCGCTTAGCATAGCCAAGACACACGTCTAATGGGGAATGGAAGAGAGACGGGCGATGGTAAACAAGGGTAAGGAATGCAGATAGTCAGGCAGACCGGCAAGGGGGAAAAGTACTTAAGGGGGACAAAGCTGTCAAAGTGAAAGACAGACAAAACCGGCTGGGGACCAATGATCCCAGAAAAACGTCCTGAGTATTAGTGAAAGTAAACAATGGGAGGGGTGTGGGAGACCTGGGGGCGGGGGGGGGGGGGTAGACAAGAAGGAGGTCAGTCAGGCGAACAAGGAGCAGTCAAGCAGCAATGAGGATAGGTCGAAACCGCCAAGATGGAGGACCCACGGGAGCCGATAGCATATCCCAAAATGGCGGGATATACACAAATCAATCAAAAAACCATGCAGGTAGCTGACTTCAGGGCTCCACGCAGGGGTGGTAAGGGGAGGCAGCCACAGGATCACGGAGGGAGGAGGTGGGGAGAGAAGAAAACACAATGGGGAGATGAGGAAAAACTATGTCGATTGTCCGGCTGGGTAGGTGACGGCCGAGGGGGTGAACCAGAGCCAAGCTCCTCTATAGCTGCCTAAACAGCTCCACCGGGCATTGGCTATGTTGCTCGGGCTCCATGGAAAGTACAAACATTCATGTTTTCCACCCAGGGGGCATCGTCATAGTTCCATCGAAAGCACCAGTCCCCGTGTTAAAGGCAAGCGCCGCCTGCCTCACCCTCCAGCACGCCCCCAGGAGGGCCAAGGGCGCCATTGTAGTTTATTGATCCAGGCAGGGGGACTCTCCGCCGCCAGTTAGACTATTGGTCAAGGCTCTAACCTGAGTCCCTTCCCCGCTCACCTCGGGCTTCTTAATTTTCACACCTCCCGGCACTTGTCTCTACCCAGTTGTTTGACCGCTCTCGGCGCGAAGAGGAAGCAGACTCCGGCCCCCGCCCCACGTTTCAGGGTCGCGGCCTCGCGGCCCCTCACCTTGGACTCCAGGATTCTTTCACCCCTCAGGCACCGTCGATTCACGGCACCCTCAGGCACCGTCGATTCTCGGCACCTCGGTCAATCAGTAAGCCCGGTAATCGGGGCCACCAATTTACATGCTTGGGTGTCTGGGGTTCCACGGGTTGTGGCCAGATTGCAGGAGAAACGATCCCTGGGCATAGTGGATCCCATGGGGTCAGAATCCAGGGGTAAAAGCCAAAAAGGCAAACCCCAGCCCGGGAGGGAAATGGTGGGAGACACATGAAGTTTTGAGTTTGAGGATGAAATTTGCATAGGACTACTATAAGAAGGTCTACACTACTTGTAGCAAAGGGTTGTAGTTCAGTCAAAGTAAAAGTAATTTCCATATTTAGAAGTATCCTTTGCTCAAGGTTCATCTTTATGGATAGAACAAACTTTTGACAGTGTACCCTGTAAAGGCCTAGCACCTGACCCGCTATCCTTAATTATTATATATCCAATGGGAATCCCCCATCAATCATGTGTGCACGCTGTTAATGCACCCACTGGCAAGGTGCAATCCAATACAGGATTATAACAATTTCAAACAAATCGCAAAGGTGCACCACTTAACAACAAGACAAGAAATAACTGGTCCGTGACCATAGAGTTTTTCTTTTAGTCTCTTCTTTTATTCACAGTATTCTTTTTTTTAAAACACAGCTGGCGCGTTTCATCCAGTACTGGACTTCTTCAGGGCTGTAAATTTAACAAACATATGTACACACATAAATATATATATAAAGATGATACAGACACAAACTTACATAATAACAATAAAAAATACAAAAATATGTAACTATTGGGACAGGACTGCTATGTACTTATATCACAATGACTAACCACATAAAAACTAAATCAACAAGACATGACAACTTGACTGACATCTTTTTTCAAACATTTACCTTACTATACATCTATATACAACACTACAAGAGATATACCATTCCATATGTGCAATACATATATACAAAAAGGAAGGGAGAAGAGAGCACATGACACAGAGAAGTATGGAGAAAGAGCTTGAGAAGAATATGTGAGGTACCATGATTCTTCTTCCTCATTAACAGGCCAAGAAATCACAGGAATATATATAGCGAAAATAACAGACGCAAGGTCGCCTGGCATAAGTAGCCAACCAGATAATCCATTCCCAAAAAAAAAAGAAAAAGAGTTATGCCTGAGTGGCACATAGAGGAGAAACTAGATTTATCAACCATGTATCATCAAAGATACCCACCATGAAGGCAAGAAACCAGGACTCCTAAGAGATATCAGCGTCGGAGTATCCGCGGTGGGTGAGTTTTACAAGTAGAATTTACACAAACTCGTTTCAGTAGGAACTGTACCAAAAAAAAAATAATAAAATGTAACCATATGACCTCAAAGAAAGAGACTGTTTAGCTGTACCAAGTAACAGTATATAGTGAACTACTAAATGTAACGGAGATAGGTACTTCTCTTTAGAAGAGAGAGAGAATCCAAGAATCCAACACCTTTCTGAACCATTTCAAAGGCCTCACCACGATAAGGTGGGCCGGGAGTAATGGGGCAATCACCCGATCCAGCCTGTAGAAGAATTCAAAGGCTATATGTCAGGACAACAGATTTGATGTCTGGAATAATAATAATAACCATAGCCCCTACTGTCCCTATGATGAAAAGACACAATACTAGTTAATATCAATCATCAGGGAGTCTGAGAAACCGCGATATCAAATGAATACATCCCCACACAGTAGCACACAGGAAGGCACAGACACCTATTTCATACAGCATGTTATAACAATAATATGCGTAAGGGATCAGGCAAAGTACAGAGCGTCCAGCATATCCTTCCAATACCAACCAGGTCGGTGCGTGATGGGATAACACGATCTAATACCCCAAAGACATGAGTATGCCCGGTTGTGGTGCGAGAGGTCTATCAAGCATATAGATATCTAGATTTTAAGCCATCAGTATCCCAATACCGTATCACATATATATACGGAAATACACCCTTATGGGAGTGTGCTCAGTCCTTAGTTCATATTTAGGGGGGGTCAAATGAAGAGGATTAAGCCACTCCCCTCCTCGGGACATCATTGCATTAAATGCGGGATGTGCTACGCAGTATGACCCCATAAGACATGGACTCTGTGTGATTACGCGGTGAAATAGTCTAAAAACTATAGGTCCTCGAGCAAAATACCACCTTACCTCGATACGGCTATGATCTGATCTGAAGCGAAGACCGCCTCGTTTAAATAGCCCGTGATGGCATCCTAACATGGCACAGCTGCGAACGTTGTATACCAAAGGCAGGAAGTTACGTCAAGAAATGTTGAATGTAGCCGCCATCTTGAGATGGTAGATACATGATAAAAGCTTAGTGGGAACTCTTTATGGAGTCTAATCCCCCCAAAAAGGGGGATTAGTAGCGTGGGACTTAAATGTGCGACGTTGCATTGGTCAGAGTGTGAATGTAAGAAAAATAATCTGGGGCTGGGTTAAGCCACGGAGGACACAACATTACTAGATGGCTGCTCCATAGATAAATTGTAGAACTAGTCTTGCGTCTGTTTCAGATTAGCTGGAAGGCTGCCATTTTGAGAGGTGAGGCCTTCGAGTCTGGCCGAGAGAGAAACCCTCTAAAATGGCCTCTGGCGCTTAGTAGAAAAACAGTAGTGGACTGGATAACTTCTGCCCCATTTCTTTTCGTCGTACCTTGCACATACTGCTTCCTTCCTTAATCTATTAGAATTTCCCACCTCAGAACAGCTCATGTTGGAAATCATGCAGGAGCAGCCACAACGGTCTCTCCAAGGGAAGGGGAACCAAGCCGAACCGACTGATGGGGAAGGCTGCCGTTCTGTAACACCAACAGACGTGGTCTATACCTTATCATATGGAGGGTGACTGCCTGGGTCCCTCATCGTGGAGACCCCCCGTTTAGATCGGGAGGCTGATTGGGGTGGGAGCGGTCACCAGGAGGTCTGACCGCGTCGATAAAAGCATCAGGCAATGGCTAGGACTACCGACGTGCAATCAATCACGTTCAGGCCCAGTGAAGCCAGCCACAGGAACACACTCCGGCTGCACTGTCCTCACTCTGCCTTGCCTTGATGGAGCCTCGGAGGGGGTGCACACCCAGACCGCACCACCAGAAAGCGGACCCCCACAAAGGGTCAGGGCCTCGATACAGCGGACTGCAGAAGGGCGTCAAGATGCAGGTCTAAGATTCCCTTTGTACATAGCTGTTGCTTCTCTCTGGAGTTGTTTGAAGGACATTGGAAATACAGAGACATATTCTGAACGTTGAGCCCTATTGTGAAAATAAACTTTTCTGAAGACCGTATGATGGTTGCCTACATTATGCTGTGACGGAAGAGGAAGGATTTGTAAATCATAACTATGTTGCATTTGCTTTGTATTTATGATCATGCATGAAGGAATTCAGAGTTCCACTAATGTATATATGACTTGCTATGTAAGGAGTCACAGGATATCAATGTTTGCTAATTGCTTTAAAGTAATACTTCAGTTAAGTAGAAACTATAACTCATCTTCCACAGAGAGTGCTTAGTAACAATACTTGAGGTTGTTATCCTATTAATAGAAAGAATCTTTGAGGTAGTTATCTTATTAATAGAAAGAAGCGTTGAAGAAAACATTTATGACACTCATCTCTTTTATGCTTAGCTTTAAGAAAAATGCATTCCACATCAAAGTACGAAAAAGTTGTTAAACAGAGAAATCACTAAGGTATATCCATTAGCTGTTACATTTCAATGCAGAACTCTTATGGACAGTTACTGAAGATATCTGTTTTCTCTCTTATCCCATTCTTCTTTCCCTGCATCTTATCACTAGCCCTCATATCCTTGTGTATGTGGTTATTGGTGGAGGCGGTGAGCAGTGGAAGAGTGTATCGCTCCAGTTGGATCTCCAGTACACGTTAATTGCTCTCCAACAGCTCACATGTAAAATCATCAAAAACAAGGGTCACTCAAATGTGCACACTTTGGAACCTGATACTTAAATAGTTACAAATCCTTCATATGGTTTACTGTGTTTCATGATTTAATGGCAAGATAAAGTTCAAATAAAGCATAGGCCATCTGTGGAAAATGGTATGAGATCTTCACTGCTGGAAAACTGTAGCTTTGTGCCTGTTTGGGGCACTATCTTACATCTCCTGGGAATATGAAATGAAAACAAGAATCTTTAATGCTGATTAAGATATTTCTACCAATCTTTGGAGTGCACATATTGCCTAGAGTGATCACTCCAGAAACACTAGAGAAAGGAAAAACAAAAGTAAATGAAGAAATGCTGAGGTTATTAGTCAAGCTAAAGACCAGCAATGGGGATTGTGTTACAGAAAAGTTGAATAACAGAATTTTCATTGAGTCTACCCGTTGTAAGTCTCCTATATTCATTGATCCAAAGAGAGTCCCAAACAGCCAAACTCTGGTCTCTGTTAACTCCTCTAAGCTTTGAGTTCTAACTTTATCCCGCAGAATTTAAAGATGGTTATATGGTTTTGACAAGAGAATTGGTGATGCACGAATATCTTTGTTCTGTGCCCTTATTAAAAATGTATGTGTGGTTAATTACATAGCAGGAACCCAGTGAAAGAGGAAAAAAAAGCACTGAACATGAGTGGAAGCCAAAGGATCCGATTCAGGACAATTTATAATAAGACAGAATATGTGTAAGAAGTGATTCCTATCCTTTGGAGATGCTATTTTCTCTGAAAATAGCTCATCAGATCCTTTCCAAACTGGAGGCAGTTAAGGGCAGTTCTAACGTTAATGGGAATGTTATTTCAAATCCTTGGGGCATAGATAGAGAAGTCTCGTCTTCAGGATTTCTTTGTTCTGCTGTTTTTAATCTCCATATTGCAATGTCCTGGCTTCTTATCCCCAGTTGAGGTGGTTATTCTATTGGCCACTGGGTTCCATTTCTGGTGGTGTGGTATGTGATGCAACTGATCTTCAAGATGATGCTGTCCTGGAGAGGGATCCAATATGGACTGAAATAGTTTAACTTCTTTTTCCTGCTATGAAGCATAGTGCAGCATGTAGCATGCAATTATGTGGTGGAAATGTGGTGTTTGGGAGACTAGATCAAGCTCCTGCCTTCATCCAGATGCAAGAGACCTACCTAGAGGGCTGCTGTTCTGAAGCCTCAGTTTAAAGAAGGAAGGGTTTCAGTTTCTTTAGGACTGAGAACTTATCCCAAGTCAGGCTTAAATGTATGGTTGTTTATTGCTATTGCAAACAGGCAATTCAACCGTTGGTTCAATTTTAGGTAGACACCGGACAGACCAAACATCCAATTGTAAATGAGGCCAAGACATTAAGGCAGTGAATGTCAAGGGCAGTTGAGGTCATCGGGCAGCGTTGAGTATCACTGGCATATCCAGTTCTAAAGTTCTTCATATAGAAATTGTAGATGTTGAGGTTCCTATCTGGATGCCTGGGTGGGAGTTGGAAAGGTGTTAGAGAAGCCCATGAATGTTTCCAGTGTATAGATTAGGGCTTGGTGATCGGCTAAAGCTAAGACTGTGGAGTGGTGCAGTAGGACCAGGAGCGAGCGGTCATTTATTTTGGTTATCAGGAGGGCAATGTCGACATTGTGAAGGGGAAATATCTCAGTGCTGCAACGTGGTCTGAAGCCAGACTGGTACTCTAGGAGGAGATTGTTTTTGGTTGACTGCTTTGAGTGACAGTTCGGTTTTGAGGGCCTCTGATAAATAGGACTTTTTATGATGATGTAAACGAATCTCTATGAGGGGGCGGTTTTATGATGGATGAAGGAAGAGGGTTGTCTTCTTAGAAGGTGGCCTTGAGGGAATTGAGGACGTTGATAAGTTCAATAGGCAAGAGTGCACTGGAAACTGCCCATTTGAGAGGAAACTGGAGCAAAAATTGATGTGTGGTATGATTTATGTGGTTTCTGACCTTGTTTTTTCTTCTTGTGGAAGAAGCTATGTATACCATTGTTCTTGACGATATAGTGTATGACTGGAGGATCTTGCAAGTGGCTAATGTTGTGTTTGCCTGTCTTGAAGGGGTTATGCATGTATTGAAGACTCTGTTGATTGTGGTCTGATAGACAGTTGCTTCGGCAGAGAAGATAAGGAGCCTGCATGCAGAGTGCAGTTGAGCGAGGTCGCCGGGCCTTCGATAAGGAGCCTGCATTCAGAGTGCAGTTGAGTGAGGTCGCCGGCCTTCGATAAGGAGCCTGCATGCAGAGTGCAGTTGAGTGAGGTCGCCGGGCCTTCGATAAGGAGCCTGCATGCAGAGTGCAGTTGAGTGAGGTCGCCGGGCCTTCGGTAAGGAGCCTGCATGCAGAGTGCAGTTGAGTGAGGTCGCCGGGCCTTCGGTAAGGAGCCTGCATGCAGAGTGCAGTTGAGTGAGGTCGCCTGGCCTTCGGTAAGGAGCCAGCATGCAGAGTGCAGTTGAGCGAGGTCGCCTGGCCTTCGATAAGGAGCCTGCATGCAGAGTGCAGTTGAGCGAGGTCGCCTGGCCTTCGATAAAGAGCCTGCATGCAGAGTGCAGTTGAGCGAGGTCGCCTGGCCTTCGGTAAGGAGCCTGCATGCAGAGTGCAGTTGAGCGAGGTCGCCTGGCCTTCGGTAAGGAGCCTGCATGCAGAGTGCAGTTGAGCGAGGTCGCCTGGCCTTCGATAAGGAGCCTGCATGCAGAGTGCAGTTGAGCGAGGTCGCCGGGCCTTCGATAAGGAGCCTGCATGCAGAGTGCAGTTGAGTGATGTCGCCGGGCCTTCGATAAGGAGCCTGCATGCAGAGGGCAGTTGAGTGAGGTCGCCGGGCCTTCGATAAGGAGCCTGCATGCAGAGGGCAGTTGAGTGAGGTCGCCGGGCCTTCGGTAAGGAGCCTGCATGCAGAGTGCAGTTGAGTGAGGTCGCCTGGCCTTCGGTAATGAGCCTGAATGCAGAGTGCAGCTGAGTGAGGTCGCCTGGCCTTCGGTAAGGAGCCTGCATGCAGAGTGCAGTTGAGTGAGGTCGCCTGGCCTTCGATAAGTAGCCTGCATGCAGAGTGCAGTTGAGTGAGGTCGCCTGGCCTTCGATAAGGAGCCTGCATGCAAAGTGCAGTTGAGCAAGGTCGCCTGGCCTTCGATAAGGAGCCTGCATTCAGAGTGCAGTTGAGTGAGGTCGCCGGGCCTTCGATAAGGAGCCTGCATGCAGAGTGCAGTTGAGCGAGGTCGCCGGGCCTTCGATAAGGAGCCTGCATTCAGAGTGCAGTTGAGTGAGGTCGCCGGGCCTTCGATAAGGAGCCTGCATGCAGAGTGCAGTTGAGTGATGTCGCCGGGCCTTCGATAAGGAGCCTGCATGCAGAGGGCAGTTGAGTGAGGTCGCCGGGCCTTCGATAAGGAGCCTGCATGCAGAGGGCAGTTGAGTGAGGTCGCCGGGCCTTCGGTAAGGAGCCTGCATGCAGAGTGCAGTTGAGTGAGGTCGCCTGGCCTTCGGTAATGAGCCTGAATGCAGAGTGCAGCTGAGTGAGGTCGCCTGGCCTTCGGTAAGGAGCCTGCATGCAGAGTGCAGTTGAGTGAGGTCGCCTGGCCTTCGATAAGTAGCCTGCATGCAGAGTGCAGTTGAGTGAGGTCGCCTGGCCTTCGATAAGGAGCCTGCATGCAAAGTGCAGTTGAGCAAGGTCGCCTGGCCTTCGATAAGGAGCCTGCATGAAGAGTGTAGTTGAGTGAGATCGCCGGGCCTTCGATAAGGAGCCTGCATTCAGAGTGCAGTTGAGTGAGGTCGCCGGGCCTTCGATAAGGAGCCTGCATGCAGAGTGCAGTTGAGTGATGTCGCCGGGCCTTCGATAAGGAGCCTGCATGCAGAGGGCAGTTGAGTGAGATCGCCTGGCCTTTGGTCCAACTCCATTTGTTTTGAGGTCTGTGAATGTTGTTATAAACTCTAAATTTACACGAGGAAACAAACTAATGAGTAGCTCATGAGTCATGTAAGTTAAATATACACTATGGACTTTACCTTGTGATGATAGATTTATAGGCTGTAATAATTTGGAGTGCTTTGTAGATCAGGGTACGCATCTCAAACAGAAAAACAAAGATGCCAGGGTGATAGGAGAAGGGGAATTTCAGTCAGTAAAGAACAATAGAAGTGGACCTGCTGCCTTTGGCTCTATCTCCTCTTGCTCATGAGACCAACTCAGCTGTGAATACGGTAGAAATCTTTTTAAAAGCACACTCCCTTATTTGCTTAAAACATCCAAATTAATTACACTCACATTTCCATTATGTACTCACTATAGGTTAGATTGCCAAGCCTGTGTAGCCACAAACTGCTTGCAATTATGTAAGTACTGTGCACTCATCCGGATGGACTATATAATATATGAGAGCCCCCTCACTGGTCCAGTGGTGGTCACAAGTTGGGCAATGTGTGTTGAAATTTGCAGTAATGGCCCACGCGCTTGTAATTGTATACAAAAATTCATGCTTATGATTACTGGACATGGGTCCGAACATAGGTCAAATATTTTTATCGGGGGTAAGTCACATAAGCATCCACATTAAGTCTGTTGTGCTCTACGCGAATGCGTATGGTTCCTACTAGGACATGAAGATTTCACGTAGACCTAGAGGTAAGAGATACATTGAAAGTTTTAATTTCCTTTCCATAGTGCACTTGGAATAAGGACCCTAAAGACCCATTCCATAATTACAAGGTAGAATTAGGAAATGGTGCCTGCTTTCCAATTCATGGTTTGTGTGTCCTTTCCTCAGTCGAGATGCCCAGGCACAATCCAGGGTACACCACAATCATAGCAGGCTGAGCGGGGTAGTCCTCAGCATTTACTACTGCTCCTGCGATTATTCTTAGCTTGCATCTGGCAGTCGTATGTGGTGGAAGGAAACACCGTGCATCTGCATAAGAGAGGAACCTCCATTGTACTCAATTACACTTACCCAGGAGCCATCAAGAAGGTAGAAGAAGGCTTAGAGGTTCTTCTAAAGGGGTTGAACTGCCTCTCACCCCCAAGTTTCTATGATCACAGAGGCATACTTCCCACCCACATACTTCTGAAGGATTTGTTCAGGATTGTCCTGCATTGATTTAGGTAGAATTTGAATCATCAACAGAATGTGCTTGGACTGCTCCACTAACACCAACAGCAGCCTAAAGGCGCACATGATGCTTGACAGTTGATACTGTTCTGTAGAGTAAAACCCTTCCTACCAAAGCCGGCTTCGGTACCTTGCGACTGTCGACTGGCCTTCCTGATAATGAACCCAACTTCACTGAAGAGCGCCCTCCATGCAACCGCGGGCTCATCAAAACTCTTCGCAAGTAAAATAGAATCACTACAAGCATCAAAGAACTCTGGTGGGTCCACTGCCTGCCTGTAGCATACTCAAGAGCGGCTGCGTCACCTGCAATGCAGTCGGTGCTGGCACCCAATCAGCATAGGCGACAAGGGTAAGACTTCTGGTGGAGCACAAATGTAGCAGTAGCATCACCGGAATGAAAGAAAAAAAGGAATGCGCTAAGGGAGAAGATGAGAGGATTGGGAGCGCAATCCCAGTCGCGGTGGACCAGGCTCCATCTCTTCTCCATCTTCACAAAGAGCTGAAGGCGCATCAACAGTACGTCATCACAAGGTACCTCCTCCTGACACCTCCCTCCCTGCTCCATCCCCTGTGAGCCTCAACTCTGCTGCAAACCTCTGCTCTTAGTGCTGTTTCGCTTCTCCCTCCTCCCACAAGTCAGTTTTGGGAAAGTTAATAAAGAAATAAGCCTCTTTTCGCTTACGAGATCAGCTGGTAAATTCCTTTGCCCCTCTAGTTGTTATCACAGTCCCATTTTGGTTTAGCATTTTTCGTGATTTAATGTTTATCTGTTTCTAAACATACCCCAAAATGTGCAAGGTATTCTTTCAGCCAATAGAAGTTGTGAAAGGTGTTTTATTTCAGGAAGGGGTGCTAAGAAAACTATTACACTTGTAACAGCAGAGTCTTACCAAACTGGTGTGACTGGAAGAGGAAGGTGTTGCAAGTGTTGTGTCACGATTATTACACCTGGCCCTTTTTCTACCAAAGGTGTGTTCTCGTTAATGCCTACGCTTTGGAAAACAGTTCAGACTGTGAAAGCTCAAGCAATAGCTTTTTCAAAAGACAGTATTTTGAAATCAGGATTCGCCACTTCTATATTTACCCAACATATATTTTTTATATAATCCACATTACATCACACATTGTTGCCAAGCAACTGAAATTTACATGTTGGACCATGCTAGTGAAAACCAATGTGGCTCAATAGAACGTTATGTAGAGCAGTGGTTTTTAATCTGGGTTCCGTGGACCGCAACACCTACCCAGGGGGTCTGCAGCTGCTTAAAAAATGAAGTCACATTCGCAGATTCATAAAGTATGTGTACATAGAAAACAAATGTAAAATTGAAATTTTTAAAGCGTTCCCTTAAATGAGATGGGATTTGAAATTGGAAGCTAACAATTAGTTGGTTTTCTTACCTTGAATAGTGTGAGCTGCTCAATCACAGCAAACAGTAAAGTATGGACAATTGCTGACCTCAATAAAAGCACTAGTGTGCACCGACAAAAAAACAGCACACATTAGGAGCAAAAAAAGACAAAGGGCCCCATTATGATAGCGGGCGGTCGGACCGCCTCCCGCTATCACGGTGGTTAGGAGACCACCCGACAAGCAGGCGGCAGGCTGACTGCCCAATTATGATACGGCCGCCAGGCTGGCAGACACAAAGTGCTCATTTTCAGGGCGACATGTGCTGAAGCCCAGGAAAAGGCCCGCAGCACAAACTGCCTTGTAAAAGTACTTTGTCCACATCTATACACTGTGTATGTAGTGCGTGGCACATGGTGCATGGATGTGTGTGGGGGCACTACATGTATCCCCAGGGCCACTTTGCAGTGGCCCACGAGGGATAGGGGCCCTATTTGGGGCCTGAAAGTCTCTTTCTGACAGCCTTTGCATGGCAGTCAGACCGTCATGAAAAGGCTGTCGGAAAGTGACATCGTACACCCAACGGCACCGCCTCCATTCGGAATCACGAATCCGACTGCCGCCCCGTCGATATCACTGATCATGGTGGAGGCGGTGGTCCATCCTCTGACTGCCAGCGTTGTAATGCAGCAGTCGGACCAACGGCCTGTCGGTGGCGGTCTCACTGACATCATAATGAGGCCCAAAGTAACTTGCTTGAGCCTGTCATATTGCTTTGTCTTTTAGTAATAATTCCAAATATTAAGTCCTCCAACAATACCATTAAAATAAAAAAAAATGCATGTCTTTCGTTTGTGTATTAAACAAAATATATTACATTTTATGTATCTTTTAAATGTATAGTCTAGCCGAAAGAAAGTATTTTGAGCCCCAGAATGAAATGGTATTCCCACTCGTGTAAGTGAAAGAGGCACCAGACATCAACAAGGTTCCAGACGTCAGAAAGGTGTTAGCAGTGAATAATTCTTGACTGTCCCGCACTCTTGCCGAAGCCTGGCCCCAGTGTCATTTACACAAAAGAGGGCCTTCTGGTCAACCTTGTAATCGTCTCCAAGAAAAAGGCACACAACGGCGTTGGGGGCGTAAACATTACCAAGGATTAAGGGTTCTGCATAAAGGAGATCGCTAAATGCCCTATATCTTCCCCATCAGTCTGCCACTCCAGGTGACTTTTGATTAGGATAGCTGTCCGCCTTGATCCTCTCGTGAACCCGGAATGAACCACCTGAGTGAACCCAGATCAGTCCAGGAAGAGGACTTTGTTTCCTGACAGGTCGAACTCTTGGAGGAACATAATGTCAGTCTGTAATCTCTTGGTGCTGCGAAGGACGGCAGTCTCTTACGCTTATCGAGAAGACCATTCACCTTAAGGATAAGATATGAAGAACAGTGTTGTGTGCTCCGCCTGTGTGGTCAGCCCTCTGGGCAAGAGGTAAGGTCAGTGTCTACGGGGGCAGTGATGACAATGGGTGTATGCATCGGTACCTTCAACAAGAACAAATACCAACAATATCCTGATTCCTCCCACTCGATACTGTGAGAGCATCTGTTGTGGGACCGACTGCAAACTGGTGCCAATGGAGCACCAGCAGAGGTCAACTCCTAACTGCACCCTTCCCCAACTGCTTAGTGGAGGCACTTGCAGCCCAGTTGGCTAAGTCCCACACTATGGGCTACGCAGGTCTTGCAAGCTCCAAGTAGGGGGAGTGGCCGCAGTCCATGCACCCCACCATTAGCCTGACAAGGGCAATTGATAAGTTCATGCCTCTAAGGTCTGGAACCACAGTGCCCAATAATTTAGCATTCAGGGTGCAGAGCCCTCAAGGGGTGCCCAGGGCCATGACTCCGGGAATTGTGAGTGATTGTTGTCGGGGGTTGCATCCCTCAGCAGTCTGTGGGTCAAGGGAGCAGAATCGCTGGTCACCTCCCTCGCTCCCATCCCCAGGGCAGGGTTGTGAGGTGTCTCTCTCTCTGACCCTCCTGTGATGGTCCAAGGACAGTCTTGTTATTCTGCCAGAGATGATCGAGAACGGTTCCTGTTGTGCCCGCGATAGTTAGATATCTGTGGATTGGTTTGGGAGATTTCTTCTGCAAGAATGTCCACAGAGGAGTGTGCAGGCAAAGATGAACCTACTTCTCTGCCCAACAGAAGACCTCTTTCGAGGACTCACAGAAGAGGACTTGCAACTAGTAAATGACTTTAAGTTTGGTGGGATATAAAAGCATGTATTGGGTGCTGAGATTACATAGTTTCTTCTTAGCTTCTACAAAGGATTTACGTTGTTGTTCGAATAATTTAGTGTAGTCCGGAAAAATCATAATTTTGTGCGATTGGAACAACAGTGATTATTGGTTGGAAACCATTATAGCATAGGTTGGGGTCTTTGTCAGAGTAGTTAAGCAATTGGATGATAATGGGCCTGGCAGAGGGCCCCGGCAGTGGTCGCTGAGTCAGGGCTCAGTGAACTCTTAGTAATGAAGTAGGGTGATAGCGAGGCTGCAGGAAGAAGAGAGCATATCCATTGGTCAAGGAACTTCTCAGGGGAAGCTTCTTCACATCCTTCCGGAAAGCTGACAAATCAGGAGTAATTTCACTGTGCTGTACCCTCTGCATCTTCCACCCTTGCCGTCAGTTCTTTCGAGGCAGAAGTGAGTCGCGCTTTGGTCTTTTTCATCTCTGACACAGTGTCCTCTACTACCGATGCTCTGATCTTGGCCTCTGATATCCTGTGGATGGCTAGACGCAGGTCTTTGGTGCAATAGCATAACATCTTCTCCCACAGTTCTAATATTTGCTTCCAATGCTTCGCAAGATTGGTCAATGGCAGTGAGGGTCCTGGCCATATCATTGGCTGTGCATGTGTTTGTGCATGTCTCGTGTTCCTCTCCCAGTGGGGCTGCAGGTGATGTATTGGTTTGGGGGGGGAAGGGAGCCCTTTGCCGCGGGATTGCGCAAATATGTCCAGAGTGCCCAGGTTGCCATGATGGGGGGCCTTATCCTTGGCCAGACTAGTCACTGTTGTCTGTGTCTCAACCAAAGGTCTCCAGCCAGAGATGAGGAGCTGACCCACCTGTCCCAGACCAGGGAATCGTTTGGTGGGGCGGCACGAATAGTCAGAATGTCACCCAGAACATTGGACTCCCTCCCTGATCAATGGGCTAGGTGAGTAGTAATGTGAGCAGACAAAGAGGAGAGCGGTAAGTAAGAAGTTATCAGTGGAGTTCGCCGGTTCCTCTTCCCAGGTGCCCAACCCCCATTGACATACAGTGAGCCGGTAGGCTCATTATATTCCAATGCAAGGCTCCTGATGCAAGGCTCTGAAAATTGCCAGTCCGGGTATCCGTGGCAACTACAGGTTCCAGTTCCTCGCCCCTTATTCCCTACCTCTTGTCGCTGCTGTGTAGGTGTTCCCACAGGTCAGTCAAGGCTCTTTTTCGTAGCCCAAGGGCTGGGCCAACTTTGTTTTGCAGGTATATCGGCGGTCAGCAGAGGCAGTCAAGCGCCAGTCAGCCCCCGGGGAGACTCACTTGACAATGCACGTCCTGGCGGCAGTCCTTCGGGCTCCACCTGAGCTCTGCAGCTGTAGAGGGGATAGTCGCACACACATGGGCATTATCTTGCCAGGGGTAGTTACCAGTGAAAGATAGATCCCTCAGTAGGAGCACTGTCACTCTCTCGATGCGTGGTCCTGGGTAGGGATACGTTTTCGGGCTTATGGAGGTAAGATAGGGAGAGAGTAGCAGGCGGGTGCCGCTGGGCTACTATAAGCCGCAGCTGCTATCTTCGGTGGCCAAGCCCCTCCCCCAAACATCAACTCATTTTAGAGTATTGAAAGTGGGATTTCGTTTCCTAAAAAGTTACAGTGAGCACTTTAAAGTCGTATTGCTGATTGAACTTGAACGAACTCTATGGTATTGGAAATGAAGTTAAATCAACAAAGATTTTAGTGAATATTGTATTGTGGTGTTTTTGTTGGAAACAAACATGTAAAAAAGGTATTGGCGTTTCCATTGGAATATATCATTGCCAGATTTTGGGGCAACATGACATTAGTGATATTGGTTATCTTTCCACTTTACGGAGTGCAAGTAAAGTTATTATGTGTTATTTCGTTCCCCTTTTCCCGCATCTACCACTCGCCCTCATATTTCTGTATGTGTTGTCATTGGTGGGAATGGCGAGAGATAGAAAAGGGCATCTCTTCCAGCATGTCTTTTTTTCCTTTGATGCCCGGTCAGGAGGAGAGTTGGGGACTCCATGACACTGATTAGATGTCTGTGCTGCAGTTGTTGAGCTGCAGAGCGTGCCAGTGGGCAGAGCCCTGAGAGAATGCAAATAGGTATGGACCTTCAGGATCCCATGGAGTCAAGATGGTGGTGCTCACGCGCCTTTCCGGAGCCACAGATGGTGAGAGCCCAGGGCCTTGGATATACAACAGTGATAAGAGTGTGGAAGACATCCCAGTATCATTGCTACATTTGTGTATGCTGAAAACCCGTACCTAGGAATCAACTCCCTTAACAGTAACTTTGCCACTGTTATTCCATCATTTCTTCTAGTCGGGTAAGCTTCCACCCACCTTGAAAACAAACAGACTACCACTAGAACATACCTTAGTCTGTTTACTTGGGGCATTTCAATGAAATCAATCTGCATTCTTGTAAAAGGACCTCCTTCTCTGCCTATTGTTCCCAGACTCACCACTGTCTTTTTCCCAGTGTTAAATTGCTGACAAACCAAACACCTTTGACAGATGCTTTCTGCAATTGTCCTGAACTTTGCATTGTACCAGGTTTGTTTAAATGACCTAACCATCGCATCCCTCCCCAAATGTCCCTGGCCATGATACATTCTTGCCATTGACGACAAAATGGAGTTAGGCATTACTGGTCTGCCATCTCTGTAGACCCAAACATGGTCTGTTTCTCTTGGAGCACATCCTGCCTTAATCCAATCTTTTTTCTCTTCCTCTCCTGCCTCATCTTGCAACTGTTTCACTTCATCCCAGGTTTCTAAGACATTAGTAAACATCACAGAGAGAAAAGACATTTCCCCCTCTCGGTCCCGATTAATGGACTGATTTGTTTTGGCGCAGTATTGCGCAACATCATTTGCGTAACGGTTTCCAACCGTGATAAAATCTTCTCCTTGTCCATGGGCAGCACATTTTACAACTGCTAACTCCTTAGGCAGCTGTATCGCCTCAAGCAATTTACCAATCATTTCAGCATTCTTTATCGGAGTTCCACTCGATGTCAAGAAACCTCTTTGTAGCCAAAGCTGGCCAAAATCATGCACAACTCCAAATCCATACTGACTATCAGTCATCACAGTTGTCCTCAAATCTTTCCCAATTTCGCAAGCTTTTGTCAATGCCATCAATTCAGCAACTTACGCAGACTTCACTCCTTTCAATGGTGATGCTTCCATGACCTCTGAAACTTTGCACACCGCATATGCTGCACATAACACACCATCATCATTTCTCAGGCATGATCCATCCACAAACAACACATGATCACTCTCATGCAAGGGAAGATCCCTTATGTCTGGTCTCGGTTTTGTACAGTACTCAAGCACATCCAAACAATCATGATCATCTTCCATCTTTACACCCACGTTTTCAATATCCGGCAAGAGTGTCGCTGGATTCACATTCACACATCTTTCAAGAGTCACATTTGATGCTCCCAGAATCACTTTTTCATATTTAGTCAACCGACTATGTGACATGTACTGGGTTCTGCTTCTTGTCAAAAGAATTGCCACATTGTGAGGTACGAATACCCTTACAGGATATCCCATTATGATTCCCTCACTTTGTTCCAGACTCCTACATGTTGCAGCCACAGATTTCAGACAACCTGGTAAACCCACAGCTACAGGGTCAAGTGTCGATGAGAAGTACGCAATAGGCCTTCTCAGTAATCCATGCTTCTGAATTAACACTGAAAGTGCACATCCATTTCTCTCACTGCAGTACAACTCAAACTCCTTTTCATAGTCAGGCATACCCAAAGCTGGAGCCTCACACATTTTTCTTTTGAGCTCTTTAAATGCTGCCATTTGTTCTGCATCTAGATCCAATGGGTCTGTCATCTCACTTTTTGTCAGTTTAATCAGTGGCTTTGCTATCAAAGAAAAATTAATTATCCACTGATGACAATAACCCACCATACCCAGGAACATTCTCACTTCTCTCTGAGTTTTTGGGGCTTTCATTTCTCTGATTATTCTGATCCTGTCATCCGTCACTTTTCTCAGACCCTTTTCAATATTGTGTCCAAGATAATGCACCTCTTTCTTGCAAAATTGCAATTTGGCTGGAGATACCTTTAACCCTCCATCGGCCAGATGATTCAGTAAAGCTATGGTATCTACTTCACAAGCTTCACGTGTCTTTGATGCCACAAGTAGGTCATCAATATACTGCACTAGTACTGAGCTCTCAGGCATGATCAAACTCTCCAACGATTTCTTCAATAACTGATTGAATATCGAAGGACTCTCCGTATACCCCTGTGGGATACGACACCATGCTAAGATACGCTGGCCAAACCTAAATGCAAAAATCGGCTGGCTATCATGATGTAATGGAATTGAAAAGAACGCATGACACAAATCAATTACTGTATACCACTCGGCATCATGTGGAATTTGATACAGGATCACTGATGGATTTGGCACGATAGGACAACATGCCACCACAATTTGATTAACTTTTCTCAAATCCTGTACGATCCTAAATTTCCCATTAGGCTTTTTTAGTCCCATTATCGGTGAATTACACGGACTACTCAGTAGTTCTCTCAGGACTCCCTGCTGAATCATTTTCTCAATTATAGGAGTTATTCCTTCAATTATTTCTGGTGTCATTTTGTATTGAGGAATGTTAGGATATGTAATTCCCTCTTTTACTGCAATTTTCACTGGATCTACATTATTCATCAATCCCACATCCTCTCCAGTAAAATCCCAAACTGTCCTTTTCACTGTGTCTCTCAGCTCTCGAGGCAAATCCTCCGGATTAAACACAGCAAATGCACCAATTAACTCACTTTCTCTATTCTCTAGAGTCACTCGGTACAAAACATCCTCATCTGGTGTCTCAAAGGCTATTCCATCCGGTGTACAAAAAATTGTGCAGTTCATCTTGCACAACAAGTCCCTACCTAACAGGTTCACTGGACTCGTGTCACAGACAATGAATCTGTGCATGTCTGAAAATTTCCCTATCTGTACTCTTACTGGTTCAGTAAGACGTGTTCTGATTTGCGTATTGGCTACACCAACTACTTGGATTGCTTCATCCGAGAGAGGAAGATTTCTAACATCTGTTGACCTGACAGTTGATCTTGTCGCACCTGTGTCTACCAAAAAAGTAACACTCTCCTCATTTATTTTCCCATCCACAAATGGCCCTGCCTGGTCTATTTCTAGAGTTGCACCAAGTATGCACTCTTCTTCCTCTCCTCGGCACCGTCAATAATCACCCTCAGATTCACTCCCTTCACTCTTTAACAAGTACTGTTGTACCTTGTTTGAACGTCTTGGTTTGTTTACCTGTTCATCATTGTAGAATCCTGAATCCTGATTATACTTTTGTAACCCTTTATTCTGCGGCAAGGGCGGTTTTGGCTCTTGACTCTGCTGTCTCACAACTTTCTGTTGTTGCTGCTGTTTATTATTTCCTTCATTCTGCACCTGTTGATTTAAGGATTTATTCTCATTACTCACTAATGGTGGAGTAGGACACTCCGATCTCCAATGCCCCAATTGGCCACAGTTGTGACAAGGAAACTTTTTTTTCGCTTCCTCAAGACTTCCTTTTCCTTTCCCTGCATATCTAGGTCTATTCCCTGCATTGTTTCCTGGATTATTCGCCTGTTCCACTAACTGTGCTTCCTGTCTTTCCGCAACTTTCACTTGTGCCCACATTGCTTTCTCTTTCAGCTTTCTTTGTTTCGCTTCAATTTCATCACTGAAGTATTTCGCATGTCTCAGAATCTCATCTACTTTCTTACTCTGCCAATCTACTGTATGCTCACGAATTCTCTCACCAATTTCAGGTCTAAGGCCATATACAAATCTGTATACAAAATGACTCAAATCTTTGTCACCCAGGTGTTCATCTCCACTGAATTGTTTAAATGCTAGTATCAGCCTCTCGTAAAAAGCATGAACTGATTCTTTCGCTTCCTGTTGTGTTCGATCTATCTTTACCCAGTCTGTCTCTTTTGCAGGAACTTTACTCTTCAGGTATACCATCACCTGATCATACTTTCTCATTACCTCTGGATCTGGTGCCCCTGTTCTTGGGTCTCTTGGATATTCCTCAGTAGGCCAACTCACAACTATTTTACACTCAGTCCACAAGTCTGCTGGAACAATTATATCAAACAGACTATTCAGGTCAACCCACAGCACTTTTGACAATTTCACAAACCTATCTACCTGCCTATACCACTCGACGGGCTTTTCTCTCAATCGAGGGAAATCATTCGTGAATGATAAAATATCCTGTCTGGTCCATGGAACATGTACATATCCTCCTCCAGGTATTTCTCTCATAGGATAATTATCCACTAGTTTCTCTTTTTCTCTCACTGGAAATGCTGAATAAGTTGTTCTATCTTCAGCTTCATCTCTTTTCTTATACCACCTATCCTTCCACTTTTCTACATCACCCCATCTTCGCAATAATGCTACCATTTCCTTAATCTGTCCTGTTCTACCAGTAGCATTCAAATTTTCAATATCCTTCTCTGTAAAATCCATCCTGTAGGTTTTTTGTAAAGCTTTCACTTTATCAATGTCAACTCCCTGCTCATTCGCTATTGCTCTTAGCCTGTCATGTGTATTTCTTGCTCTCCAGGTAATGTTCTTGCACATAAACATTAGCTCACCATCATGATGACTCTTCAGAATTTCTGTTGGAACTGTTCCTGTAACAAGCTCTTCTAGTTCTACACGCAACCTAGCCACATCAATTACTTGTGAATCTTTATCCTTTTTCTGTAGAACTTTCATCCAATCATTCAAATCCTCAACTGTTATTTCAGCAGTTTTTCTCACTGGAACCACTCTCTTCTGCGGTTCTAAAATTGGCATCCCTGAACAACTAGCTTCACTAGTATCCAATATTTCACTACATATGTCATGTCTTGATTGTCTCAGGTCACTTCTTTCTGCTCTTTTGCCTGAATCTCCTGAAGGACCAACTGAATTTGTCAAATTATTCCCAACATATGGAATCACCAGTCCATTTTCACCTGTCCTCTGTTTGTCAAACACAGGCATAACCGGACCTATAGTTACAGGCACCGTAACAGCTTCCAGATTCTTCGTTAACTCCCTAATCTTCTCAGTCAACTCTGTTGTAGTTCTGGCTAATTGTCTGGCATTTTCATCAAGGTAGTGATCACTTCTTAACTCAGGTGTCTCATTTTCTGTCTCACTGACACAAACTGTATCTCTTATCGGAGAAACAACTGGTGTACTCTTATCCGGTTCTGGTCTATATGGAGGTGGTCTCTTGTAAATCATGTCATTCAAGACCTCATCCTCATACTCATTAACTCCATATTTTCTCATTTCTGACTCGGGAACCCTTTCTGCTCCTCCTTCAACTGTTCTCATCGGATATAATCCCTCTGACATACTAACATCTCGCCACCTTTTCATTCGATCATGATGAGTCTCACGATCATGTCTCCTCCCAAACATATACCTGTAGTACCCTCCAGATCTCTGTTTTTCTCGCTCATGTACTTCCTCTTCCCATTCCACTAAAGCCTCGAACTGTGTAGGTCTTGGTTTCGGGTCTAGACATAACATCTTTTCCCGTAAATTTCTCAACACGGCCAGATTAAATGAACCATGTTCTGGAAATGCTAGAACACCATCTTCTTTAGTATACCTAACCCAATTCTCCAACCATATACAGGTATGAAACCCATATTTCGCAGCCATGAAGGATGCAGGTGTTTTCGTTGGAGGTAACAACTCACCCTCTCTCGTTTTAACATCTTTATCCTTGTTAAACCACTTTTTAATTTTACCAAAAAATGTTTTCTTCTTTTTCTCTTCTTGGTAATACATTTTAGCGTTTACCAAAAACTCTCTACTCTTTCCGTATTATAAATATACAATACGAATTTTCAACCAATAGCAGCGCGACTCACACTAACGCACCAATCCTGGAGCGTCTACGTCACTAAATAGCTCTTCCAATCCTTGCGCGGCTCACACTAACGCACCAATCCTAGCGCGAACACTATTCTGATCCACTATCCAATCAGAGCGCGGTCTTTCTGACGTCAACAGTCGCTGCAGTCGCTTGTCTCCTGTCTTCTGTCACTCGTCTACCCCTCCTTTACAAAATCTTCTCAGTAGACTTCGTGTCAAAATTTCTACAAAATCTATTAGTTACAACATAAAAACATCTCCATTGTCTGCTTCGCTAACCACAGAATAGTAAAAGAGAGTCTATTTCACAAGAACCTCTCGTTGACACAGTAGCACATCCCTCTACTCTGCCCTTCTAACATACATTCATTAACTGTTTCCTCTAGGACTTGTCCAAAGAGTCTTACAGTCAACTAAATATGTATATACATTTACGCACATTCATACAAGAAAATATAGTTCATACATACAGAATCCTGCTTCCCGAGAACAGCGAATAATCTGCTCCACTACAGAATTATAACATACATCAACTAAACAGCTTTCCTCTGCCCAGTTTCTCAAACAAGCTCAGAGAATACCTATTACTTCTCCCGCGATAAGCTTTAACGGTAATCCTTATGGATCCCTGGGACTTAAGACCAGAGTTTCACAGATAACCTTCACTATCATACACACTCCTTATATACCAGAAATATCTAATAGTAACATACGACAATGTCACTGATTCCGAACCCAGACAATGTGACGCGCAACTTCAATTGTCACACGTTATTCCTTACAATTCCGTCTTTCCTGAGAGCAGCATATACTTCCCTCTGCCCTACTACGGAACTGCTACCAGCTCCCAAGTTCCAGAAGCACTACATATAACTCAACATTACGACTCCAACATATAGTATTAGTACATATACCAACATCAACCAATAATCAATAATCAATAAGCTAATGTACAAGCAATCTTATCAGATCAAGACAATCATCAATAACCATCCTCTGCTACCAGGAAATTGATAGAGATCAGGGTGTGTATAATATTCCCACTTCCACAGATAGAGTAATCTCACAGTTACACGCACATACATTCATCATACGCTAGGGCCCATTTTACTAACATACGCTCAAATACTCTACCAGCAATAAACCTGTGGAAAGAAAACTCCTAGTCACCCTGCATCTATATCGAGGTCGATAAGACCTGGTTATTGAGACTGTCCATAAACATAATCTATACAATCTATACGGCAATAATCAAAATATAATACACAATAATTGACAAGAAATAATATCCAACACCATGTTCAAGTTATATTGCTTTATCTAAAATTAGTCAAAATGGAAATCAATCAGAATAAATCATTTTTCTCATAGTTACCTATTCTAGCTAAATGTCAGAACAGGTCAGGACAAGTCTTTCGGTAAAGTCTCTCAAGACGAAGTCCCTTCAGCATCAATCCTCAGCAACGCAGATTCGGTACACGGCAAAGGCAAATGGCAAGTGGCAAGTGCCCTCTCTAGGCTAACAATTTTTATAATAAATCGAACAAAGGAAAGATACATAAAAAAGTTGTAATGACCGCTGAGCAGAGCGAGAAGGAAAGGATGTAACATTGCTACATTCGAAAATCTCCGCTCAGGAAAAATCACAAAATAAAGACTACGGAACAGGAACCAAGAAACATAAATGTATCTTGTTAGTTCTACTTCTCCTCGGCAACGAAACCACAGTTCAGAGTCTTTCTCTAAGGCTCCTTTGTTTCCCAAGGCTGCCAAGGACGTTCCATTTCACTTGAAGATTACCCAGGCTGCTGCTGTCCTCACGGAAATTTTAGCAAGGCAAGCAAGGACTGTGGTCAGCTGACTTCAGGACCATATTCAGCAGGGCTCTCTCCCATCACGGTTTTCTACTTTCAAATCGAGGCCAGGCTTACAAAATCGGCCATCTTTGACTAGGCCACCATAGGCCACAATAGACCATCTTAATTAAAAGAAACAAAAACAACGTTACCACAGCATAGTGATTAAACAGTGTTAACCCCACTAATACCCTTATGTGTATGCATCTATCTAGCACTTGCAACATAGAAAAGCATTAATTCGGAAAGCGTTTTGTGCTAAAAAATAAACAGCACATAGCAACGTTTAAACATGAAAACACGCACGTTATTGTATTAAACAGCACATTTATGCGTACCCACGTGTAACTCTCTCTTATTAGGACAAACGGATTGATTAATATAAACACACTTGCACAAGACAAATAATTAATTGCTAGTAATTAATAAAATTAATATAACAAATAGACATACCAGAGCTTCAAAAACCAACGAATTTTCAAACAGAAAACTCTGCTCCAGCAATGCAAGGTATGCCTCCAGCCCTCACTAGGTGGTAAAAGAGATCCAGGTCTCCATCTTCCCTTCCTTGGGTAGTGAGATGCAGCTCCATGACATGGAACAGAGGAATTCTGCAACCTTGAAAATCCCACTAGGCCATTAAAAAGTAGCAACCTCACAGTGACTACATTAGAATTAGTGAGGGTTGTCATGGAAAGGAAGGGTGAAGAAGAAGAGCCCAGGGAGATGTCCTCAGGCCATCCTTGAATCCTACGTCACTAAGGAGTGCCTGTCCCAACAGTACCCAGCGGATAACCTTGTATGCTCCAAATAAGGCACCCAGTGCTTAATTTGAGCTGGTGGTTTCCAGTGCTCGGCACCAGCACTAAATTGTCAGCACTGGCTCTAGTGACAATCCACCACATGGTGTTGCTGTCTGTTTAATTTTGAAATTAGCAGAACAACAGTGTTTGATAAGTCAATATACATTAAAAAAAATTATAATACCTGTCGCTCGCACCATTATAACAGCTGTGGGTTGCCTGGAATAGTCTGAATTTTCGCACTTGTAGGAGTGCAGCGGCTAGTAGTTGTGTTGGTTCTGTCATTGGCAGGGGGGATGGGTGGTTCAGGCTGCAGTGGCTTTTCAAGAAGGGCTTTGGCACCTACTTTTTTTAAAAACAAATTAAGCACTGGATGCATCACACTCTTGCTGACCTATTGTCATCTGTTTCAGTCGGTTACAATGTGGCCAAAGCAGAAGCAACCAACGTTTGTGTTAAGACTCCTAATGGCTGAGCAGAATTTAGTGATGAGCTAAACCTGGAGAAGGGATGGTCCGCTATGCCCCTGCGGTGGGGGGCGGGGGCACTGGGAAGAGTATCAACTGCTTGGAGCAGGAAATACTTATTTGTAGATGTTTTTATAGGTCACAGAAGGTGAGAATTTAATTTGTCCCAAATTTTAGCTTTCTGTTGTCAAAAGATCTGTTGTGTAAAATATAAGTACCCAGGTGGGTGGGCTTTAGTTCAGCCCATTGCTTTTCTTTTGGTGGCTTTCTTGTCAATCTCATCTCGTTGTTTCTTATTTGAAGGCTTCCCTTACCCTTCTTGTGCGAAACACAATAAGAGTGTGTTTCACACCACAAGAGTATGGCAAGCCCTGGAGCCTAGCTGTTTTACAATGTTTCCTACTCGATGTGAATATGTTTTCCTGTCCGTTCCTTTCCATCTTTTTTTGTTTTACAAATTAAATTACATTTTGCCCCCCTTTCCACTGTGTTGCTTCTGCCACATCTTCCATTTTTCTCCTACCCAACCCAGCTCTTTTGTTGCTTTGTCCCCCACACCAGTTCCTCAGTTGCTCGCCACCTCTCCTCGCTTCTCAGTCGCTTTAAGTCACCCCACCTCCTCGGTTCCATGCTGTGTTCCCCCACCCCTCACCTTCCTGCTTTTTATTTATTTATGCATTTTGAAAATAAAATGTGTTGATTTATAATTTTTTTGTGAGGGCAGCCGCATTTTGCTCCCGGGCCCCTCGCTACTTTATTTGTGCGTTTCTGTGCTTGCTTTTTTGTAATTTCATTTACTGTTTGAAAATCTGCCTGGGAACCGTAAATTAAACTTGGAAAGAAGGCCAATATAGTGTTACAATGTGTATGCATGCGTAGTGTCATCATGATGCATGTGCACGCACTGTGACCATCTAAGGAATGCTTTCTCTTTTAGAAGACCCATTTCCATATGGCCGCAGATATGTGTGCATGATCATGACGCACCAGTGGTCATCGTGAAGCAGTGGTCTTCTAGAACTGTTGCGAGGGAGGCGGCAGCGCCGGCTTCTCTCTGTCACAGATTAAACAGCGGTGAGACAGCTCAGTGCAAGCTTCCCTGCTTCTAGAACCGGTGTGATGGAGTCGCCAGCGCCAGCTTCCCTTTGTCACAGAACAGGCAGCGGTGGGACAGCTCAGTCCAAGCTTCCCTGCTTCTAGAACTGTTGCGAGGGAGGCGGCAGTGCCGGCTTCCCTCTGTCATAGATTAATCAGCGGTGGGACAGCTCAGTGCAAGCTTCCCTGCTTCTAGAACCGGTGTGATGGAGTCGCCAGCGCCAGCTTCCCTTTGTCACAGAACAGGCAGCGGTGGGACAGCTCAGTCCAAGCTTCCCTGCTTCTAGACCAGTGCAAAGGAGGCAGCAGCACCAGCTTCCCTCTGTCACAGATCAAACAGCGGTGGGACAGCTCAGTCCAAGCTTCCCTGCTTCTAGAACTGTTGCGAGGGAGGCGGCAGCGCCGGCTTCCCTCTGTCACAGATTAATCAGCGGTGGGACAGCTCAGTGCAAGCTTCCCTGCTTCTAGAACCGGTGTGATGGAGTCACCAGCGCCAGCTTCCCTTTGTCACAGAACAGGCAGCGGTGGGACAGCTCAGTCCAAGCTTCCCTGCTTCTAGACCAGTGCAAAGGAGGCAGCAGCACCAGCTTCCCTCTGTCACAGAACAGGCAGCGGTGGGACAGCTCAGTCCAAGCTTCCCTGCTTCTGCAACCGGTGAAACGGAGGCGGCAGTGCCAGCTTCCCTCTGTCACAAAACAGACAACGGTGGGACATCAGTGCAAGCTTCCCTGCTTCTAGAACCGGTGCAAAGGAGACAGCGGCGCCAGATTCCCTGTCACAGAACAGGCAACGGTGGGACATCAGTGCAAGCCTCCCTGCTTCTTGAACGGGTGCAACAGAGGCAGCAGCGCCAGATTCTCTCTGTCACAGAACAAGCAGCAGTGGGACAGCTCAGTGCAAGATTCCCTGCTTCTAGAACTGTTGCGAGGGAGGCGGCAGCGCCGGCTTCCCTCTGTCACAGATTAATCAGCGGTGGGACAGCTCAGTGCAAGCTACCCTGCTTCTAGAACCGGTGTGATGGAGTCGCCAGCGCCAGCTTCCATTTGTCACAGAACAGGCAGCGGTGGGGCAGCACAGTTTAAGCTTCAATGCTTCTAGACCGGTGCAAAGGAGGCGGCAGTGCCAGCTTCCCTCTGTCACAGATCAAACAGCGGTGGGACAGCTCAGTCCAAGCTTTCCTGCTTCTGCAACTGGTGAAACGGAGGCGGCAGTGCCAGCTTCCCTCTGTCACAAAACAGACAACGGTGGGACATCAGTGCAAGATTCCCTGCTTCTAGAACTGTTGCGAGGGAGGCGGAAGCACCGGCTTCCCTCTGTCACAGATTAAACAGCGGTGGGACAGCTCAGTGCAAGCTTCTCTGCTTCTAGAACCGGTGTGATGGAGTCGCCAGCTCCAGCTTCCCTTTGTCACAGGACAGGCAGCGGTGGGACAGCACAGTTTAAGCTTCAATGCTTCTAGACCGGTGCAAAGGAGGCGGCAGTGCCAGCTTCCCTCTGTCACAGATCAAACAGTGGTGGGACAGCTCAGTCCAAGCTTCCCTGCTTCTGCAACCGGTGAAACGGAGGCGGAAGTGCCAGCTTCCCTCTGTCACAAAACAGACAAACGTGGGACATCAGTGCAATCTTCCCTCCTTCTAGAACCGGTGCAAAGGAGACAGCAGCACCAGATTCCCGCTGTCACAGAACAGGCAACGGTAGGACATCAGTGCAAGCTTTCCTGCTTCTTGAACCGGTGCAACGGAGGCTACGGCACCAGATTCCCTCTGTCACAGAACAAGCAGCAGTGGGACAGCTCAGTGCAAGCTTCCCTGCTTCTAGAACCGGTGCAACAAAGGCGGCAGCACCAGCTTCACTCAGTCACAGAACAGGCAGCGTGAGACAGCTCAGTGCAAGCTTCCCTGCTTCTAGAACTGGTGCAACGAAGGCAGCAGTGCTAGCTTCCCTCTGTCACAGAATAGGCAGCGGTGGTACTGTTAAGTGCAAGCTTCCCTGCTTCTACAACTGTTTCAATGGAGGCAGCAGCACTAACTTCCCTCTGTCACAGAACAGGCAGCGGTGGGACAGCTCAGTGCAACCTTCCCTGCTTCTAGACCTGGTGCAATGAAGGCTGCAGCGCCAGCTTCCCTCTGTCACAGAACAGGCAGCAGTGGGACAGCTCAGTGCAAGCTTCCCTGCTTCTAGAACCGGTGCAAGGAAGGCAGCAGCGACAGCTTCCCTCTGTCACAGAACAGGCAGCGGTGGGACAGTTCAGTGCAACCTTCCCTGCTGCTACAACTGGTTCAATGGAGGCAGCAGCGCTAGCTTCCCTCTGTCACAGAACAGGCAGCGGTGGGACAGCTCAGTGCAACCTTCCCTGCTTCTAGAACTGGTGCAATGAAGGCAGCAGCGCCAGCTTCCCTCTGTCACAGAACAGGCAGCAGTGGGACAGCTCAGTGCAAGCTTCCCTGCTTCTAGAACCGGTGCAACGAAGGCAGCAGTGTTAGCTTCCCTCTGTCACAGAACAGGCAGCGGCGGGACTGTTTAGTGCAATCTTCCCTGCTTCTAGAACTGGTGCAGCGGAGGCAGCAGCGCTAGCTTCCCTCGGTCACAGAACAGGCAGCGGTGGGACAGCTTAGTGCAAGCTTCCCTACATCTACAACTGGTGCAAAGAAGGCGGCAGTGCCAGCTTCCCTCTGGCACTGAACAAGTAGCAGTGGGACAGCGCGGGGGGTTTTGCTGAAGGGTCTGCATCCAGTCTCCCTGCAGACAGCCAACTTCCTCTGCAAACAGGCAACCGCTATTTGTATTTATTTATTTATTCTTTTTTCATGGGTACTATGGTACTCCTACTGTCTTGACATGGGAGATTCACCCTTACAGTACGCAATAAAGTGCAAGCTTCACCCAGTGAAGCTTGCACTGTAATGCAGTACAATCGGGGTGAAGCTTGTGCGACGGTTCCTGTTGGAGTACCGAAGTACCTCGTAGGAGGGCCACACTGGGTGCTGCAGGAATACCGCATTCTTCCCAATTTGGTGTAACTGCATTCAGCCGTTTGTTTCTGTAGCTGGAACAAAAGTGTCCTATCGAAATTAACATGGGAAAGTTTTGGGACCCCCTGCCCCATTTTTCTTGGCCCCCGCTTGACGGATCATTCCAAAAACGAAGATTCATCAAATGGCGTCATAGTTATTAACGAAACACTTTTCCTTTGGAAACTCTAGCCTAACTATGACTAGCACAGTTGTGTGTATATATATATATATTCACTGAAAAACCCAAAGGTTACAGGGACGTGATAGTTAGGCTCAGATTTCACTCGTTCAAAACAATCGAAATTCAGCAGCTATAGTTACCTGAGCTAACTATAACCTATGCCCCCGCAGTGCACTGCTTATGACTTCACATATAACATCAGTCGTGACATGGTCAGTGACATTACCGATGATATCAATCATGACATCACTGATCACATCATCCAAAGAACATCTCACACACCTACTCACACCCCAATGCAGCCACTCACACACCCACCTATACAACCACAGCACCACTCATACCTATTCACAGACCCATACATGTAATCACAAACCCACTCTGTCATCCATAGAGCCACTCACTTACCCACACAACCCCTTACATACCCATCCATACAACCACTCACATGCCCACTCACTTACCTATACAGCCACTCACATAGACACTTGTTGTGCAATACAGCCACTCACATACCCACTCACCCATACATCCCCTCAAACGGCCACTTACATACCCACTTACACACCCAGTCACTCACCCATAGAGCCATTCACATAGCCAGTCATCCATACACCCACTCACATACCCACTCACCCACAGAGCCACTCACATAGCCGCTCAGTCACTGATACAGCCATTCACATACCCACTCACCCACCCCTAAAGCCACTCACACAGACAATCACCACTTACACACCCAGTCACTCGCCCATAAAGTCATTCACACAGCCAGTCACACACTCTCACACCTGCTCATCCACCCATACAGCTACTCAGTCACCAATATAGCCTCTCACACACACTCACCCACCCATACAGCCACTCACTCAGATACTCACCCACCCATACAACCACTCGCACACCCACTTATTCACCCATACAGGCACTCACATAACCACTCACAAACCCATACAGCCACTCAGTCAGCATCACTCATTAGTGGTACAGAAACAATAGTAATTTAGCTTATGCAGTAGCTTAAGACTCAGAAACATGTACAAAACACTCACATTAGATAATGCCATCAGTGATGTCATTTGAGGTGTCATCAGTGATGACTCTGAGCATGTCATGAGTGATGTAATATGTGAGATCATAAGCAGTGCATTGCTGGGGTGTAAATTATAGTCAGCTCAGGTAACTATAACTGCTGATTTAAATAGTTTTGTATGAGTAAAATCTGAGCCTAACTATTATGTCCATGTAACCTTTGTTTTTTTCAGGGGATGAGCCTCTGAGTGGGTCTGTGAGTGTATACGTAAATGTCTGTGTGGGCCTGTGAGTAGGTGCATGAGTCTGAGTGGGTCTGTGAGTGGGTGTGAGAGTGTGTTTGTGAGTTGGTGTGTGAGTGTCTGTGTGGGTCTCTGAGTGAGTATGTGAGTCTCTGGGTCTGTGAGTGTGTGAGTGAGTGTCTGAGTGGGTCTGTGAGTGTCTGTGTGGGCCTGTTAGTGAATGTGTCAGTGTCTGATATCTGTAAGCGCATGCATGGGTTTCTGAGTGGATCTGTGAGTGGTTGAATGAGTCTCTGAGTGGATATGTCAGTGGGTGCATACCTAACTGGGTCTGTGAGTGGCTGGGGAGCATCTGAGTGGATCTGTGAGTTGGTGCATGAGTGTCTTAGTGGATCTATGAGTGCGCCCATGAGTGTCTGGGTGGATCTATGAGTGGGCGCATGATTCTCTGAATAGGTCTCTGAGTGGGTACATGAGTGCCTGAGTGGGTCTGTTAGTAGGTGCATGAGTCTCTGGATGGATCTGTGAGTGGGTGTGTGAGTATCTGAGTGTATTTGTGAGTGAGGGCATGGGTCTCTTGGTAGGTCTGTGACAGTGCATGAGTCTCTGAGTGGGTCTGTGAGTGGGTAAATGAGTGGCTGAGTGGTTGCATGAGTGCCTGATTGGACTTGTGAGTGGGTGCGTGAGTGTCTAAGAAGGACTGTGACTGAGTGCATGAATCTATGAGTGGGTCTGTGAGTGGGCGCATGGGTCTCTGAGTAGGTCTCTAAGTGGGTATGTGGGTGTCTAAGTTGGTCTTAGTGGGTGCATGAGTCTCCAAGTGGATCTGTGAGTGTGTGTGTGAGTAACTGAGTAGCTTTTTGAGAGACTACATGAGTCTGTGACAGTGCATGAGTCTCTGAGTGGGTATGTGAGTGTCTGAGTGGGTCTGTGGTGGTGTATGAGTCTCTGGGTGGGTCTGTCAGTGAGTATGTGAATGTCTGAGTGGATCTGTGAGTGGGATCATGAGTGCCTGAGTGGATCTGGGAGTGGGTGTATGAGTGTCTGAATAGGTATGTGACTGAGTGCCTGAGTCTGAGTGGGTCTGTGACTGGGTGCATGAGTGAGTGTATAGTGGGTCAGTGAGTGGGTGCATGAGTCTCTGAGTGGGTCTGTGAATGGGTGCATGAGTCTCTGAGTGGGTTAATGAGGGAGTGAATGAGTGCCTGAATGGCTCTGTGAGTGGATGTGTGAGAGTATGAGTGGGTCTGTGAGTGGGTGTGAGTGTTTGAGTCAGACTGAGGGTGGGTGTCTGAATAGATATTTAATTTTAGCAGTGATATTCGTGGCAGGACCACTCTAAGCTTTGTAGTCAATTCCCAAATATCGCACATGGACAATAAAAAAACTGTTTTTCAACGTACTTTACACATACGGGATGTCTCAAAAACCCCTATATACTACCATTAGGGTCAGGATATATATATAAACTCCAACTCCATCTTCAGATAAACGACCGGACACCGACACAGCAGGCTAGGTTTTCGATACCGCACGTTTAATCTTTACTGTAAAGCTTTTCGGCAGTGACTACTGCCTTGGTCACACACTGGGTGCCATTACTCCCCATGTTTTGTTAAAAACAACAGATCACATGGGTATATATATACATATATATAGTAGTAGTGAACAAGGCGGTTTGCCGCCGAAACACTTCTGGGGTCTTGTTGGAATAAATACTTTCTATGCCAAAGTCTCACGGAGTTGTTGCCTGTTTATGGATGTTGCCAGGATTGGAACTATATATATATATATATATATATATATATATATATATATATATATATATATATATATATATATATATATATATATATATATATATATATATATATATATATATAAACTACTGGCGGTCGCCAGTAGGTAGTTATAGTTAGGACCCTCTTACCATAGGAAAACCGCAACATTCTATTTTGAATAACTTTGGCGCCGGTCAACGAATCCTCGCGAATATTTCAAAATAGGTGGGGCGCTACGCTCCGCTCCCACCCTGAAAGTCTCGGGGGGATTCGTCAAGCGGGGGCTGAGATAAAAGGGGGGTCCCAAAACGCGTTTTTCCCATGCATTTTTCCATAGGACCTTTAGACACAGCTACAGCCCGAACGGCTGAACAGAGTTCCTTGAAATTTGGCAGAGAGGTAGTCCTCAGGTCAAGGAAGTGCCTTTTGTAGGTTTGGTGTAAATCTGTTCAGTAGATTCTGAGAAAATAGCCTTTAAATCAATATATATATCTGAGCCAGCTTACGGTGCGCTTACGGTGCGCTTACCGTACGCGCACGCCGCCGTGCGCGAGCGCGATTCTGATTGGCTGTTAGATCTTAGTAAACATTCGTATCGGTCGAAACCAGGAAGCGGCGTCCGCCATTTTCTCTCTCGCAGTCTGAGAGGGGGTTAAAAAACAAAGGTCAAAAACATGTAAAGGGGCTGTTTAGACAGCTCCTAAGCACCCAGCCATGTTGAGGGAGTCCTCAAAGACCCCCCAATGTCAAAAACAGAATTTTAATTTTTTCGATAATTTCGCCGATTACGCTTACCGTACGCGTACGGTAAAAATTAATTAAAAAAAATAATTATCCATACTCTCCCCACCCCATGTGCAAATGGTGCCCGAAGGGCACCATTTTTGAATGGCATATAACTAAGGTGAAAAATTAAAATATTACCTTTCACAACGAAGCGCATCATATGTCCTCCATGTGCGCACGGTGCGCGAAGCGCATCGTGCGTACATGGGCCATCTAGCGTAACGTGGGCACGCGGTGCGCGTAGCGCACCGCGTGCCCACCGTGCGTGCACGGCACTAACTGCGTAAAGTGGGCGCGCGGTGCGCGAAGCGCACCGCGTGCTCACTGTGCGCGCACGGTGTGCGCACGGATCGAACTGCGTTAAGTGGGCGCGCCCGCCACGAATGGCGTAAAGTAACTTAGCATTTAAAAAAACGTACAAATTCACTGAAAAAACCATAGGTTTCACACACGTTATAGTTAGGAATTAGCATTTAAAAAACCTTGCAAATTCAGTGAAAAAACCATAGGTTTCACACATGTTATAGTTAGCTGGACATTTCACTCGTAAAAAACCAATGAAATTCCCCCGTTATAGTTAGTGCAGGCAACTATAACTCACGTGACCGCAATCTTCTGCTGATGCTAATACTGTATTTAGACACTTATTTGCCCATGTCTTCTTCCATTAAATTTTAGCTATACATATATTACAAATATTTTTTTTTCATAAAGACACATATGTCATCAGCAGAAGATTGCGGTCACGTGAGTTATAGTTGCCTGCACTAACTATAACGGGGGAATTTCATTGGTTTTTTACGAGTGAAATGTCCAGCTAACTATAACATGTGTGAAACCTATGGTTTTTTCACTGAATATATATATATTCACTGAAAAAACCATAGGTTTCAGGGGTGTTATAGTTAGCTGGACTTTTCACTTGTACAAAACCATTGAAATTCCCCCGTTATAGTTAGTTCAGCTAACTATAACTTGCGCGCCCTCAATGCACTGCTGATGACGTCACATATTACATCACTCATGACATGGTCAGTGACATCACTCATGACATCACTGATGACATCTCAAATGACATCACTGCCGGATGTGTAATACTTTTTATTTTACTCTCTGGAAAGGGGACGAACATCACTAGAGAGTCACAGCGCGCTCCTGGCAGAGCCCAATGCTGTGTTACACCCACCATTGCCTGCCGAGTGCCACACACCTCTGTGTTGTATTCCACCAGCTAGTGCATATGCTATGACACTCTCTAGCCCATGTGCACTGTAACACCACCCCGTGAATATGTCATGCCACACTTGTCTTCGCACGGGTTATATTGCCTCATCTAACGTGCCTTCCTCGATGCCTATGTTATAACGCACAGTGCTATGCCATACATATTACAATCTGGGATCCATATCTTTGTCACAGTGCATATGCAACGTTACACTCCCCAGCACATATTTTATATTACAACTTTAGAGACTAGTTAGGTTACACAACACTGCCCTGTGCATATTACACTCCAAGGCGCACATCGCATAGCACGCGCTAGTGCCTGAGCTATCTCGCGCTCTCCAATGAATCTGTCATTGCGCACAATGTATTGCATATTATATTTCACGCCCGGTTCATCTTATATCACACTTTTTGGTGCATAGTTTATACCATACACTATATCTAGTTTATATTTTCAATCGTGCTCTCAGGACTATGTTCCATATAACACTGTGTTCACCTACCCTTTTCACGGGCATTACATTTTGCGATAGGGGGTGGAGGGTCAGGGGGTGTTTCTGCCAAGTGAGCCCGGAGTCACAGTCACAAACGTCCTCTTCTTCCTGAATAAAAGTGAGATTATGCTGCATACTTGCTCATATTTTAATTAGTTCGCACAGACACACGTTTTAAAAACAATAAAGTTCCTAATAGCCGCCTTCTCTGAACAGTTAGCTTGCTGCCCCATCCCCCTCCTCCCTATCCTCTGTTGTGTGAATCCATGGACTAGCCTCCTCCCTCCTGCCATGCATGGTCTGATGTGCTGCCACTGCCCTCAATTTAGTATGATGTACCAGTCCCCTCCTCCTGCCCTCCATTGCCCAATTCTATGCCCCATCATTGACCTCCTGCTTAAACTCTATGCTTAGCTTGCTGCCCCTATTCTCCTTCCCCCTGCCCTCCGATGTCTTTGTGCATGCCCCTGCTCCATCCTTTTTGCCCACCATGTTCCATGGACCTGCCACTCCTATCTACTCTGAGTGTTCTGTTGAGCTGCCACTCCCCTCCCACCTGCCTAGCATTGTCAGATGACTGTAACCTGTCCCTGCCACCTCCACCCTGCCTGTCCACATGCCATTCCCCTATCCTCTACCTCCTGTCCTACATGGTCCATTGTACTGCCACACCCTTCTGACATCCCTGGTCTGTTGTGCTGCAACTGCTCCTCCTGCCTGCCCGTGCGGTCTGTTGTGAGGCCCCTTCCCCTGAACATTCTTGTCTGTGCACAGGTCCTGACCCTCCCTTCTATCCTCCATCGTCCTTTGTGCATGCCCCTGCACCCTCCTTCTTGCCCATCATAGCCATTGTGCTGCCACTAACCCTCCCACTTGCCGTGCATGGTCTTCTGTGCTGCCATGGCCCCTCCCACCTTCCCTGTGTGGTCAGTTAGCTGCCCCTGACCCCCCCCCACCTTCCCTCCATGGTCTGTGTGTATGCCATCACAGTCTCTCTGTTGCTCTTCATGGTGTGTCTTGCTTCTAGTGCCCATCCTGCCTGACCTCCATGGCTATCTTGCTGCTCCTGCCCTGCCCCCTTGCCCTCAGCCCTCTGTTTACATGTGCAGACCCCTACTCTCTCCCTCCTGGCTTGTCTGTTCCATTGTAATGCCCCTGATCCGTCCCTCCTGCCCTTTATGGTCTGTTATGCTGCAGCTTTCTCTCCTGTCTGTCCATTATGGTCAGCTAGCTACCATTGCCTCTTGCCCCTCTGTTCTCTGTTGTCCATGTGCATGGTCCTGTCCCCTCCCTCTTGCTTTCTATGGATTGTTGTGCTGCACTCCCGTCCCGCATGCCCTGTGTGGTGTATTGTGCTGCTGCAAACCCTGATGCCTGCCCTGCAGGGTCAGTTTGGTGCACCTCTCCATGTCCCTCCTGTCCTCTGTTATCCAAGTCCATGTCCCTACCCCATTTCCTTCCATGATCCAATGTACCATACTTGCGAACATTTTGAACTTGGTAAGAGGGAGATTTTGAAAAAAACCTGGGGTATTAATTTTCCCCTTTGAGTTACATTGAAAAAGAGGAGATTGTAGACAGGAGACAGATCAAATAAAGCCCATTTGAGCTTAAAAACATTGGACGTTTCCTGGCTGAATCGGGTCTGTTGGCATGTATGGTTGTACTACCATTGCCTCTTCCTTCTGCCCACAATGGTCTATTACATTGCCACAGCCTCTCTTGCAAGTCCTGTATTGTTGGTTTGTTGCCCCTGCCCCCCTTTCCACTGCCCTCCATAGTCTGTTGTGCTGCCACGGCCCTTCCTGCCTGCTCAGTGTGGTTAAATTGTTGCCTTTGCACCCTCCTACCTGCCTTCAATTTTCAGAGTCCGTGCCCCTGGCCTCTGCCTCTCAACAGTATCCTAATGAACAACTAGATTGCTAACATTCTATATTCATTACAAAAGTGTGGAACGCCTGACGTCATCTTGAAGTGATCAAAACTGTAATACCTAGAGCATTTCCTTTAGAAATTACATATATGAGAGGGTCTTATTGGCATCAAAATTATGGTTAGTGCTCTAAAAGACTAAAATAAGGACTTATTTTCTGAGTTTTCAAATAGCGACAAAGCACTTTTAAATTATTTATTATCTTTATTTTTTTTATCCAGTTGACCACTTGATTAAATGTTGCACTTAGGGGAGAGGATGTGGTGTTACTTCCAGAACTGCAGACTTTGCAACTGGGGAACCAGGTTGGAGTTTCTGCTTCAGCTTGACATTCTGTGATCATGGTCAAATCACTTAGTCTCCCCATGTCTACAACCAAAATGAATTTGTTCTTGTGTGATGTAACCAATGCTCATGTAAAGCACTCCGATACCTGACAAGTCTGCACTATATAACACTGCAAAAACACAAAATAATAAGTGTTTTGCACACTTCTGTCATTGGGCTATATTTGGGCTACATCTGGGTGATTTTGGGCTACATTTGGGCTCTTTTGTCTCCGGTGGCCATTTTGGGAGATTTATTTGTTATGAAGTTTCCTAATTTCCTCATGTACTGCAGTCTTCTCAGTAGGAAATGCTTCAGTTTTTTACTTTGATTCCATCATGAAGGTATTCAGATATGTCAGACATTTGCCATAAATTCTGAAAGTTAGCACTCTAGTTGCTCATTAGATCACTGTAGTAAAACTACTGTTCACCATGGAAGTCTGCTCCTGGTATTAAAAGTGCATGTTTCAGTCTGCATGTCAGAATTTTTTAATGAAATAGAAGAGGATTTGAGAAGTCACTCAAAATGTGCCCTCATTTTCTTTCTTCAGCATTAATCATAATTTCTGTGGCAAAATGAACCCCCTCATTGTGTTCCTTTTTAAATTAAATGTTTTAAGTGTTACCAGTTTATTCCAATCAAGATGGCTTCAGGTGTGCCATACTTTTGTCATAATGAAGACAGTAAGCGCTCTAGTTGTTTTTAAGAACACTCTGGGACATTCAGTCATTGGGCTATACTTGGGCTACATCTGGGTGATATTTGGGCTACATTTGGGCTCTTTTGTCTCTGGTGGCCATCTTGGGAGACTTATTTGTTATGAAGTTTCCTAATTTCCTCATTTACTGCAGTCTCCTCAGTAGGAAATACTTTCAGCTTTTTACTTTGATTCCATCAAGAAGGCATTCAGATGTGTCACACATTTGCCATAAATTCAGAATGTTAGCACTCTTTTTGTTCATTAGATCACTGTAGTAAAGCTAATGCTCACCAGGGAAAACTGCTGCTGGTATTGAAAGTGCATGTTTCAGTCTGCATGTCAGAATTTTTTAATGAAATAAAAGAGGATTTCAGAAGTCAAAATGTGCCCTAGTTTTTCTTTCTGCAGCACTAATCATACTTGTTATGGAAAAATGAACCCCCTCATTTTGTTCCTTTTTAAATTAAATGTTTTAAGAGTTACCACTTTAATCCAAGCAAGATGGCTTCAGGTGTGCCATACGTTTATCATAAGTAGGACTGTTAGCGCTCTAGTTGTTCTTTGGAACACTCTGGGAAGCTGCAGTAGAACACAAAGGAATCAACTGACAGTCTCTGCCCTTGTTGGATGTACATGTTTTACTGAGAATGTCAGACTTCATTCTCACATGACTGAGAAAGATAATGTGAATTTACAGAAAATAAGCTCTCAGTTTAGCTTATAGATCACCTTCCAAACCTCTGTGGGAAAAGCATGAGAAAATATTTTTCTCTCAATCATGATATCCCAGTAGAAGGCTTTTTCACATGGTGAAATCACCTTAGAACATACCACAATTCCTAAAATGGGTATGGTACCATCAACAAATGATTTATAATGCAACTAAAGTCTTAAAACCTTCTATTAACTGCAATGCTTTTTAATGAGGTGCTATCATGTATATTGGTCCCAAGATGGCTGCCAACACTTCTTGGATGAAGTGCTGACAGCCAATCAGATCTCAGGATGAGATGTGTGGTTAGGCTCCGCCCACATATATATATGATTTTACATTTGATTTTCTCAGGAACTACTGAACAGATTGACACCAGACCTGCAAAAGGCACTTCCCTGAGCTGAGGACTACCTCTCTGCCAAATTTCAAGTAATTCTGTTCAGCCGTTCGGGCTGTACCTTGGACTAAAGGTCCCTATGGAAAATTGCATGGGGAAAACGCGTTTTGGGACCCCCCCTTTTTTCTCAGCCCCCGCTTGACGAATCCCCCCGAGACTTTCAGGGTAGGAGCGGAGCGGAGCGCCCCACCTATTTTGAAAATTTCGCGAGGATTTGTCAACCGGCGCCAAAGTTATTCCAAATAGAATGTTGCGGATTTCCTATGGAAACACGGTCCTAACTATAACTATCTACTGGCGACCTCCAGTAGATAATATATATATATATATGTATATATATATATATATATATATATATATATTTATATATATATATATATATATATATTTATATAGATATATTTATTTATATATATATACAGATATATATGCAGTAATATAAAAAGCAGTATGAGTATGCATGGAAGTCTATACTATAGTAGTACACGGATGCATGGACATGTGTATTCTTGGAGATTTTTGGGAATCTTTTAAAAGTTGAAGATCTCTGTACATCATAGAAGGAAACGTACAAAGCATACATCTGCAAAAAAAATTAAAGAAACTCTTAATGAATCAGACACTTTTTCTTTTAAGTCAGAAATCCAGCTAGTAATTTTGTATTAAACCTCTTCTGATGATGATACAAAAATTTATAACAAAAACATTCTTTTCTGAATATTTTTTTCTTCTGAATTGTATTTATATATTTAGGATTCAAGGAAACATACTGTTTAGGAATGATATTTTCTTGACTCTGCGATAATATCAGGCACTGTCTTCTTCCTTTCCAGGAATGCGGCAAGGTAACGACAGAGGTACAATGTATCGTTCAGCCATCTACACTTACACAAAAGAGCAAATGGAAGCCGCTCTGAGATCTAAAGAGGATTATCAAAAGGTAAGGTCAACTCAAGTGCCCAGTGTCTGGCTCCCAGGTCTGTGAACTGGGTGCATTGGGGTGATGTCTATCAGTTGAAAAGGATGCCCAATGAGGTGTAGACGTGCATCCTCCTCAAGAGAGGGCCGGGGGATCTCGAAACAAGGTGGCGCGTATAACACCTGTTCTATGATCTCAGGGTTATGTTTGTCAGTCTGGCAATGTTGACTTGGTGCTACTGGTCTGCTCATCCTCAGCATGAGGCTCCTGCAGCTTGTCAGGGTTCTCTACCTGACCAGGAGGTTAGACATTTTTAAAAAGAAAGCTAAGTATTCGATTCAGTGCACATTAGTCAATACCACGCTTTCAAAGTAGCCTATGTCAATTTTATTACGGACTGAATTCTGTGCCACGAATACACTTCACAGGTCAGTGATAGTAGACCAGAGGAAGGTAAGTGTGAATGTGATACGCTTCCAGAAATATAACTAACCACAGTCTCAGTCTACGTGCATGGTTAAGATCACCGCTCTCAAATTCAAGTATAACACTGAACTCTTACCGTGTACTGTAGACAACACTACTTTTCAGCCTCTTCTTGTTGCACATGGATACTCTGGCCGGCGACCCGTCATCCTAAATTGAGCACTACAACACAACACTAGTGAGGGCAATGCGTTAGATGAATTTTAAGTAGCAATAAATCGAGATCCAACTAGATACAATTGTACTATTCATTCTAATACGTTAAATCATCTATCCGCACACTATAATGAGTGCATTAATTACACTATAAGATTCCAAACTTATTGTCTTTTCAGTGCTTGTTTACTTTAGATGTACCAGACCCACGCCAGGCTTTTGTCTAAAAAGAGTGAATAAATCTGTTTAAAGATGAGGCACAAAGATGATTAAAAAACACAACAGCTTCTAATTTAATATGATAAACACATTTCTTGTTTCTTTGATTTACTGGTTGATTTTGTGTATTTAGCTTTTCTATAATGTTTCTGTTGCATTTTTAAACTGAGAGTCAATCCCTCGCGTGAATCCTGCTTTGGCTCTTGAGGGCAATTCAAACTACTTACTTGGTCTTGACTCACATCCATCTCTGAATTTTTGGGGTTTCCCATACTTAAGGGTGTTACTGACTGCAGGGATGTCAGCACATTCCTAGCAAGTTCAAAACACGACTTTTACTATTTTGTCCAATGTCACTCGCATTTCTGAATATCTGGAAACTTCATGAAGAGTGGACAATTCCTCCAGTATGTGACCAATACCTGTGGGTGACCAAAGGTTTAAAAAACCAGTAAGACATTTCCATTTCCATTCACTGCATACCCTTTCTGATTCTCAAAATCAGAGGGTTTCTGCTTTTCCAACTCACAGAAGAGGGGTTGCAAATCACTATGAATTGCAATTAAGAGTGTGCATGAAATTCCCAATTTCCAATGATAAGTATCGATGATTAGACACTGCAGCGGTGGGCTGCAAGCCACTGAAAAGTTAACAACACTTCAAAAGGGGTTGTAATTGATTTGCAATGGAGACGTTGTCCCCTGGGAACTGCTGCTGCAGGGCAATGCTGACGGTGTAGGCGCTGGTGAGCAGTGGATGAAACCCCTAAGAAGCAGGATTTATTCCAGCCATAGCCCAGATGGAAAAAAGGTGCAATGATAGAGGAGGGTGGCGATGGGGCATTAGGGAAGCTCGGAAAAGGTCAGAAGAAAGTGACTGGGTTTTACAGATGGTTGCTAAAAAGCAAGCCAAGGTAGGAAAACAGAGTGCATTCATTAAAATTAGCCTGGAAAAATGAAGAGGAAAGGCAGCTCTGGAGCCTGCGATGGTGAAGGGGGAAGGTCTGATAACAGATGCAAAGGGGCGCACGCGCACCTCTTCATATAGCTCAAGACCTGTTGACTTTTCACCAGGGTGCAACTGCTGCCTTGGTACAAAATGGCACTGAGGCACTTGAACAGTGAGTAGAGTGGTACAGATTAAGGTTCTAGGACTCCCTATTGTGGATGACGTAGAAGACGTACAAGTGACCCATTCTGAACATTTGACCCTTACGTAGTATGCTGGCCCTGCATTAGTGAAAAGAGATCCAGCCTTCCCTCCGGAATATCCAGCGGTGAGACCTCAGGGAGAGTGGAACTATCATTGTGGTGTTGGCTGATTGAGATCTGGTGCAAGGCGGCCTCACTGAAACACCTATCTGGACTTGAGTAATGAGACTGTTGCTGGAGGTTCGTAAAGATGTGGCCTCCCAGAGAATCTTAGCCTTCATTGGGATCCTAATGTGACTCAGAACACCACTTGGAGTTTTCTCCAGGCCAGCAGCAGCTTGCTCTTTTTCTGATTTTGCTTTTATTTAGGTAAGAAAGACTAAAAGCTTTTGGTACCTGCACTAACATCACTCTGCACCTCAAAGAGCTCCACTGATACCCTAATCCGCAAGCAAGCACTTTGCAAGCTCCTCACGCACGGTTGTGTGATGGAACAAGGCATGCCTCAACAACGCATGCCTGAACCATGCAGTCTTAACCACGACTGCGTCTTTACCACACATGCATTTACCACGCAATTTCGTGGTAAAGACATGATTGGTAAAGGAACATGTGTGATAAAGATCACACTTCTGCCCCTCTGCCCTGGGCCCTAAAAGTCAGCCCTCCTCCGGTCTATTCTACCTGCCACAGCCCTATAAACATCCCGACCCCCAATCCTGAACCTTAATACTCGACCCCTAAAAACTACTCTGACCACAGCCGCCCTCCCTAAGCACTAAAACCATCCCTCACCCCCAGACACCTACCCTCACTTCCCTCCTGCCCCAGCCCAAATGCCCCCTCTTCCCGAAAACTGCCCCTTTCCTGTCCCCTGCACTGAGCCCTAAAACTCAGCCCCGTAAAAACTACTCTGACCCCAGCTCCTCTCCCTGAGCCCTAAAACCAGCCTCCACCTCCTAAAATCTACCCCATATACCTCCTGCCCCAGGTCAACTGCCCCCTTAGCCTGTAAACTGCCTGGAGTCCTTAAACTCCCAACCCCCCAGCCCGGAAAATGACCCCAACCTCCAGCCCTCAAAACCACCCAGAACCCAAACAAACTACCCTCCACCCCGTCCCCTGCCCTGAGCCCTAAAACTCCCGACCCGCCAGCCCTGAAAATTATCCCGAACCTCCCAGCCCTCAAAACAACCCCCCAACCCAAACATACTACCCCCAACATTGCCACCTGCCTGAGCTCTAAAACTCCTGGCCCCCTCCAAGCCCTGAAAACTACACCCAACACCTACAAACTACTCCCACCAGGTTTGCTTTTCTGCCGACGCTCAATATTGTTGTCAAACCTCTTTTGTATCACATAATTCTAAGTGCAGTAACACTGAGTAGACACCTCTCAATAATAGCCTAAGGATCTGCTGGATAGAGTCGCTGGCCATCAGTGAGCCCTCCAATGTATTCAGCAATAGCAACAGAATGCGAGGAAAGACGTTAACACTCTATATTTTAAAGAATATAGCATATCAGGAATATACTATTCACATATATTAAATCCTTCCCGTGTTGACTTTTCCCCCTGATCCTTTTCAGGACCTTATTTAAGTACAGTGGTTTTGAGACTATGGGTCTGATTATGAGTGGCTTTTAATATTCCGAACCCATGCCTAAACGCCTGTGTACCCATGGGTCGGAATTACACGTTTGACGGTACTTAACGCACCCGATAGTTATCAGATGCGTTAAATAACTTTAACCTTCGTTACATTTCGTTAGGTCAAACCTGCTGAAATTTAACAGGGGAAAACATACCGTATTTACAGTATCATGCGGATTTTGGTGCGCTAAAACACAAAATCTGCATTTTATTCCCCTTGGACTTATAATAGATGTTTATTTATCACACCAGATAAATAATGCACTCCGTGGTAAAGCTATTTGTCAGGGGCAGTAAATAACGCCTTAACTTGTAATCAGGGCCTATATCTCTCTCATAGGCAGTTGCTCTATAGGTGGTATTATCTGGACCAGATATTACCAATGCCATATCGTATTACTGTTACTGGGCATATAAAGGTTTTGGGAATAGAATGGGAAATAACTTGAATAGAAATATGGGCTGTTTCCACATTTTTTCTCACTTTCTTCACCATTTTCTAGCGACATATTCCACCTCCTTTTAGCGGGTCGAAAAGGTGACCAGAAAATCAGCATTTCTGGGTTCCAAAATGATTATATATATCTTCAAGGTATGTAAATGTGGAGTTAGGAACAGTAAATCTATACTTCCCTATATGCACTTACCTTTTGATATTCTGCCCCTCGATATTCTGTCCTCGATATCTGTGGACCACGATATTCTGGGGATCACCTTGGACGCTGTCATCCTCATCTGCATAGTTCCGCAAGTATTCGCACTCAGCCCTTCTCTGTTCAGTGTCTACATAACCTCACTTACCAGCATCATCCCCGTCCATGTAATCAACATCATATTCTATGCTGACAACACCAAGCTCATACCCTCTCCGACAAGACGCCGAACACCCGGATCACTTTCTCTGCCAGCGTGACCGAATTCGCTAGATCGATGAAAACCAACTGTTTCAAGCCCAAAACCGACATGATGAAGGTAGTAATCTCTGGCAAAGAAACCTCGCTCTGGGACTCACCTGGTGGCCTGAATAGCTGGGACCCACACCCCTCCTGGCCAATCTGTGCTTACTTTTGTGCTAAGTTATTTTTTACTTATTTTTGCAAATATATACTTTCTCCCTTTACATAGTGGCATTTTTACTTTTTTATTACTTTTACACTTGTAATGACCATTGAATAGGTTTTCAAAAAGAATAATTAATAACAACAAAGCTGCTGGCTTACTAAGACTAGACCTACCTGCTTTGCTTGTGACATTTGGTGTGTGTGTTTTGATGCACATCATTCCTTTTAAGCAGTCCTAAATTACTAATCACATATACAACTAGTCACTTTTTAAATAGCCATATATACTCACCCTGCCCCGCTTTTATGACTATATGGCTTGCAATGGCTGTGACCATCAAGGCTGGACTGGCCGTACCGGGCATCGGGAGTTTCCCCGGGAGGCTGGAAGGGTGATGGGGGGCATTCTTTTAGTTGTGCAGCAGTTTTAAAATACCACAGAGTTCCTTGTATATCCAACAGTTTTCTGGCAACAATCAAAGTGCCGAGATAATTCTGGTGATTAACGTACCTGCTGGAGAGATTGGAATTTTGTCTAGTGGCAGTTTTGACTCATCTAAGGTGGCGCCGAGGGTTAATATGCCTGCTGCAAAGAGTGTGTTCTATGGACATCACAGAACAGTATTTTATGTACATAGCTCAGTGGGTTATGCTTTTGTCACAGAGATAACTTTTTTACTGTGCAGATCATACGTTACAATAGTAATCTAGGTTAGTAAGTTATTTTTTTCGTCCCAGTCTTTCATTATCCTAATTTTGCTAAAAAGGATTGTTTGAGTAGAAATTGATTCTTATTCGTAAAGTCAACCCTAATCACTGTGTTACATTCTGAATCCTGGGTTTGTGCTTCCCCAGACTAAGCACTCTTAAAAAAATGTCTACCAGTATGGATGACATGTGAATCCTACACCTTGCAGTCCCCTTTGCCTTATGTGACATTTTCTATACACTGATTTACACAAATATGATTCATTGTCTTTGTATGTGTGTGTGAGGTAAAATGCACTCACACCCTACACTGATATGAGAGGTGCTGTAAAACAAATGAAATACCTGTGAGAGAGGGGCTATGGAGAGAGGCGAGGCACTGTTGGAAATTGATAGTGAGGGAATCATTGAAGAGCCCCAATAAAGATTGCCGTATCCTGGTGCACTGTAAGGTCATCATTTACTATGCTTTAAAAACAATGCAATTGAATATATAATGAAAAAGGTGATGTAGAATTAACCATTTTTGCCATTGTTTCCCAGATTTTCTTGGGGGGAGAATCCCCCTCGCGTTCGCCCCCCCCCTACCTGTCCCCCCCATCCCCTTACAATGGTCAGGCCTGCTCTGCACTGTATGGGGGCTGGTCTGACAAATTTTGCCAGGGCTGCTTTGGGTTCCCAGTCTGGCCCTGGTGACGTGACCATATTATGGCTCGACACTGGTGATGGCCTGCTATACAAGGCCATAAAAATGCTGGTTATGTGACATAACATGTCTGCAATTGAAACGAATTGTGAGGCATGATTTCATTCCATATTTCATCTTTGTGGTGGATTTGACTCCGTAGGAAATGGAATATGGCTGCATGTATTAGCATCAAAAAAGTAGCTTTTCCTTTTTTTTAGCATTTTAATTGTAACATTTACAATGTAATTTACATTATCTCTCCCTGCTGCGATAAGTATGGACTTTATTGTTTTCTCTTAGGGCCTTATTACCTATGCCTTGGTGTCTCATATGCATTTGCCCTTTATTGTAGAAAATCAAGGAATCCTTCCACTGCTCTTGTACGCGTTAAATGCGTTAGCTGAGCCTTTTCATGCATATTAATTTATGCAAATCGTGTCTAGCGTGCATTTCTTCTTTCTTACCTCTCATTCGTGAATTAAAAGGCGTACATGGTGGCTCCCAGTGAGACAGGGCATGTTTGTAATTATATTCACATCTCAAAACCTTCATATGTGAAGTGCAGCAAATTGTCAGCTGGGCATAATTGAGCCGGGGAACCTTTAACATGAGGTTCATAAAATCATCTCCTTCGCTGCCCCCTGAGTCAGTCTGGCGTTGACCACTTCAGTATCCCGCAGACGAGCCTCATTGTGCCTCACGTGCTGCCCCCTGAGTCAGTCTGGCGTTGACCACTTCAGTATCCCGCAGACGAGCCTCATCGTGCCTCACGTGCTGCCCCCTGAGTCAGTCTGGCGTTGACCACTTCAGTATCCCTCAGACGAGCCTCATCGTGCCTCACGTGCGGCCCCTGAGTCAGTCTGGCGTTGACCACTTCAGTATCCCACAGATGAGCCTCATCGTGCCTCACGTGCTGCCCCTGAGTCAGTCTGCCGTTGACCACTTCAGTATCCCGCAGACGAGCCTCATCATGCCTCACGTGCTGCCCCCTGAGTCAGTCTGGCGTTGACCACTTCAGTATCCCGCAGACAAGCCTCATCGAGCCTCACATCCTCACTCTGGGAAACGAAGAGATTGATAAAATGCTGTGAAACAAAAGATTGCTGTAGCATGCACGCCTTTAATTCTCTGGGGATGGAAATGTGCTTTCATTGACTCTGATCTTGTGAGCTTCTTTCAACGCTCATAGACCCTTGGCTGTGAAGGCAGGGGCGTCTTCCACACATGCATAGACCCTTGGCTGTGAAGGCAGGGGCGTCTTCCACACATGCATAGGCCCTTGGCTGTGACGGCAGGGGCGTCTTCCACACATGCATAGACCCTTGGCGGTGAAGGCAGGGGTGTCTTCCACACATGCATAGGCCCTTGGCTGTGAGGGCAGGGGCGTCTTCCACACATGCATAGACCCTTGGCTGTGAAGGCAGGGGCGTCTTCCACACATGCATAGGCCCTTGGCTGTGAAGGCAGGGGCGTCTTCCACACATGCATAGGCCCTTGGCTGTGAAGGCAGGGGCGTCTTCCACACATGCATAGGCCCTTGGCTGTGAAGGCAGGGGCGTCTTCCACACATGCATAGGCCCTTGGCTGTGAAGGCAGGGGCGTCTTCCACACATGCATAGGCCCTTGGCTGTGAAGGCAGGGGCGTCTTCCACACATGCATAGGCCCTTGGCTGTGAAGGCAGGGGCGTCTTCCACACATGCATAGGCCCTTGGCTGTGAAGGCAGGGGCGTCTTCCACACATGCATAGTCCCTTGGCTGTAAAGGCAGGGGTGTCTTCCACACATGCATAGTCCCTTGGCTGTAAAGGCAGGGGTGTCTTCCACACATGTGCCCTCTTTTGAAGTGGTCAAGAAATGCAGTGTAATGGACTGCAGTGGTAATGCCAATACAATGAGGTATTACAGCATATTTGTCTGTTTGCCAAACAAAAAATCTGTAATCTCATGTAGCAACATAACTATTGCTGTATATTTCACATCTTGTCTGTGTGCCTACTTCTCCCTTTAACAGGAAGGAAAACATTGCTGGTAACTTCTGTGAGCTGTGGCAGTAATTACTGTCACTGTTTATGGGCAGCAGAGAATTACACATTTCTGGTTCCTCTGATAACCTGTTTCCTGGCTACTTCTAAGTGAGGACTTTGATCCCTCTTTCAACCTCTTGAGCACTCACTGGTCGCACTGAGGCAGCGGTATTGAGTTCAGAGTGCAGTTACTGATTCATTCTTGATATAGCACACATCCGCACATTGGCCAGTCTATACTGGTCTTTGGTGGCCGAGTGCTGTCATTTTAGGCACTATCTATGGGGTGTAGAGTCCAGACTTGGAATTGGAAACGAAAGCAGTCAGAGAAAAGTATTTGAAAACCACCTCTATATTCCATCAACTGATATGAGCAATATGTAGCGAAAAGGTCCTTTGTATTGGTGTTATTGCATTTATAGAGTGCCCACTACCTCTGATGATGCATTGGAGCACGTTACGGCGAGAAGCATGCTACGCCACAAACCCAGGTTAATGGTTCTGTCAGTGGTTATTGAGTTTTTTGTGGTAGATTACAATTAATACCAGTCAGCTGTGATCATTAGTGGGTGCTGTGTATTTTTAGGCAAATGGTTGGTGAGGGATAGGGTTAAAAAAGGAGAGGTTGTGTTCTATGAAATGAGGTGTGAGCCATTTGCAGAATTACTGTGAGGCAGACAGGCCTGAAACCGAGTGGATGCTGCACTCGGGAATAGAAGACATGCAGAGGATGGAATGTAAGGAGAAGGTGACTTTGAAGAAAGGAGACGTATCAATCGGAAGTAAGTCTAGGTCGATTTTTCATGCAGGGTTTTAGGAGTATAGTGGGAGAAGGCTTCCTGGCATAGCAAGCAATCCGAGGATGTAAGCTGTAGAAAGCAACACTATATACAGTGCTCCATGTCTAGGGCAAAGAGCTTAAATGAGTCCTACATTTGAAGGCGGCTTTGTGCCAAGCCTCGGGGGCAGCAATTTAAACATAGTCTGGAGCATCCCAAGCTTTGTACAGGCTCTGTACACCGCACAAGGGGAGTTTTTTCAGGGACCTTCTTTAGTGAAAGTCTCATGTAAAGGTCTTCCCTCACTCTTCTGCATTACAGGATATTTCACTCTCTAAAAACGAGACATTGGCATTGGCTGAGATTATCTCGCTAATCTGCAGTAGATTTTTATACATGGTTTTGTGCCTAACCCCATTGTAGGTTGCTTTCCCAGACAGTGGAAGTGTATTGCTGACATGGAGAGAGAGCTGACCTAGACACTGAAGTCTGGACAGAGGAGACCAGCTTCTGACAGAAGTTCAATGTGGTCCCGTCTCTGGAAGGGGCACTGATAAGCACTGCCACTTGGTAGATTGTGCCAAAGGGTGGGACGGCAGCCTTCATTGTTCGGAGCGAATGGGTCCTTTAGATGAGGCCCTTCTTTTGTCTCTTTTCCTGCTCACTGTCTGGGTGGCTGCTGAATGCCAGGTGTGGAATGTTCACACCTCTTTGTGCCCCTGTTGTGGGCACTCCAGGTTGGAGACTACTCTACTGTGAGGAGTGTCACTGCACAAAGGCTGTGCGGGCAAAACAGCCTGGAGAGGCACTTGGAAAAGGAAATCACCCCAAACTGACTGTGTATCTAACTTACAATCATATATACTGTCTGGCGTACCAATTCATGTTTCCGATATATAAATCAAAGTTTATAAGCACACATGCTATCTTGAGTATGAATGCATGGGTACATGTCCACAAACTGCCAGGAATGTGAATTAATGTTCATGGCTGCACTTGCTCCTTGAAGCTTCATGGCCTTCAGCGCTACGCGCTAACCAGTCACTTTGTGGCGCTATGTCACATGGGCGAGCGAAACAGGGATTTTAAAAACTGCATTTTGGAGAGGGGTGTAAAGTACAGGTTTTCATGAGGGCATATCAAGGATGTTTGTTCGTAAATACAGAATCGTACCTTTCCTGGCCAGAAATAGATGATGTCTAAAAAACACAAACTGAAATGAAAAGTGAGTACCAGCTTTTGAGAGGTGGATACATTGGACATCTGTGGTACATAGCAAGGATTTTCAACAGCTGCACTGTGAGTAGCTATGTGCATGCAGAGAATGTGTAACTCGCCTTAGTCCACACCCATCTTAATTCATCCCAGCAGTGGGCATGGACAGGCAAGTAACCGATGTACTCACCATGATTGGCTTCTTCTGCCAGCCAGCCACCCTCTGAAGCCCACAGACAGAGGCATCTTGTGAATGCTGTGGACAAATGGTGGACCGGGTAGAGGCCTTCTCAGCTGGTCGCTTCTCCCCCTTGTATAGGTCAAGCTTTGATCGGGCAGGGCACCCGTACTTCACGTACACTCTATATCCCCAGCAGCCATCAAGCACCTCGAAGAAAGCACACATGCACTCAAGTACCAATCAGCAGGCGGGTCTAGAGAAAAGAGGGCACATGGCAGCAGGTCAAGGGGAGGACAGAATCCGTATCAGAACTCAGTTCAGTTTAAGGTGCGTACTATCTACGCACAATATCATAATCAAGGCTCCCAGTTTTCCGTTTTTACAGATTTTTTACAGATAGTCAGAAAACACTTTATTTTCTGCCTGTATTTATTTTACAAAAGAGGAAAAATGTGGAAATTTGTGCCCCATCCAATCTTTGTGATTTCCAGGAAGACAGCGGAGCAGATAGACAGCATGGGAGATTAAAAAAAGGTTGACATTTCCCTAAATACAGGCATACGCTAACATATAGTTGTATTATAATGCTGATATTTACCTGTGAGTGTAAAGTTTCACTATGATTGGCTGTTTATTTTGCTAAAAAGTGACAGGCAGAAAAGTATGAGTGCATATTTCTCAGTGAAATAAATGTGGAAATATACCATTTTACGACTCTATTTATTCTCAAAACACAAAATAAATAAGGATAAATAAATACCAAGAAGGTGGCCAAAAAATAAATATGGATAAATACAGATGGAAATGTAAAATAAATGCCATAAAACCGGTAGCCCTAATTATCATTTACCTTTTACGTAACACATTACATCAAAATGATGGATGTAGCTATACTGCACAGTGACCAGTGTTATTGACACATATCTACTTTGAGCACTGTACGAGATGCCGCCTTCATGTTGACATGTCACGACATAAGAGCCTCTATTTCGCACCGTACAGTACAGCTGACTGAGTTCCATGGGAGAGCACATTACGAGGCGCAGGCTGTCAGTAACTGACTGTCAGAGGTGACCGAACCTACACATTTGAAGGTGATTTTCAGATCTTCAACTATTTTGTGTCCCAGTTCCAGTGGCGTAACACAGGCCCCTGCAGCCTCGAATATATGTCGTTACTACGCATTCCGTTGCAACGCATGCCTTTACCACGCATGCGTTACAACGGAATGTGTTTTCCACGCTTTCCCGTTACCCCGATTTTACCTTTACTCCGCTTTTTCTTTTTGGGGGGGGAGACCCCCCCAAGCCCCCTTTCTTCTTTTTTTTTCCTTTTTCCGCAGGTCTCCGCCGACACTGAAAACGGACTGATGCTTTTTTTCGGATTAGGATGACGTTGTTCCGTGATGACGTTGCTTGCGTGGTGAAGATGGTCGTTGAAGCATTACGCGTTGTGAAGACGTTTATGAGGTAAGTGTATCGTTGTAAACGTATTGCGTAGAAAATGCTTCGTGGTAAAGGCTGTTTCCCGCAGCCTCCTCGGTGTGGGGGCCCCCCGACCTGCAGGGGGGGGCCCCGCAACACATTACTCTGGCCTGAAAGCACCTGATTCAATCCGGAGTGGGGACCCCTCCATGTACCTTGCAGGGGGGGGGGGCTCAAGTTTCGTTACGTCATATCCCATCTCTAACCTAGTTTGCAGCAGAAAAGTGAAAAGTGTAAAGTACAGCAAAGGGGGCCTAAAAGGTGACAGCGATATTGTCCTGGGCATCATTGGCCAGCATTCTCTTAGTACAGTGCATTGGACTGAGTATAAGGAATAAAGAATTTCTATTATACGTTACTCGAATCTAGTATCTCAAAAAGTCGGTTTTACAGGCCATTCTGAGGGGAAAGCCACGGAATAGAAAGTACTTCATAGTCTGGGTTGGATCCAGGAGCATTATTTCTCCGCAGCAGCAAATCATGTATGTGCCTATGATATAATGATTACTCCTGTAAGTCATAGTTCCATAGGAGTACTACAACAGTAGTTACAGTAAAATCTGTGTGCATCAGACCCTTGGTATCGTTTCAAAGGCATTGCGTGTTTATTTGTGTTCTCCGTTGCACGGATTGCGTACAGCGTGTAGTGTCAACGCACATGCGTGCAAGGTAACATCGGGGTCAAGGCCTACGGAAGACCTAGATCTCACAAGTTGTCCCTTTCTGTGAGAGAAACAGGAGTTCGATGTCCTGTCTGTGTAGGTGCTGCCCCTACCAAGGGCTGCTGCAAAGGATTCCATCAGCTGACATCTTTTGGGATTCCTGGATGCTGGGGGCCTGAGGAGCTTGCAAAAAAAAACAATGGCAGTGCTATGGCAAATTAAAAATAAAAAGGAATAAAAATCCACATTTAGACACTAGAAAACAGAAGCGTCTTATGTCCCCGCAGTCGAGGCGTGTGTCTCGGGTCTTGGTTAAATCCTTTAATGGTTGATGCTGCTGCTGGTCACAAAACACCTTTCTTTGTTGGTCGCCATAACTCTGAAATCGTTTGGCTTCCACTGCTGCTGAAAAGGCAGATCATCTAACTCACAGCAATGGGCATCCCACAAGGATGTACAATGGCTTTCGTTGTCGAACAGTTGTGGGATGTCTAGTGTGGCTCACACTGCTGTGGACATGTAGGCCCTCATAGCCAGGGCAGTATAATTCCCGATTTGGAGTGTGTGCCTGAATCTGGATTCTGGGTTTTGCACTAATTACCACTCATCCACAATTTTCCTCAAACACAACTCACCAGAAAATAAAAAACCGGTGAAGTTTGTCTGATAAAATCCAGTGAAAGAGGCAAAACATCCAATTTTCAGGTGTGCAAACTACGGTATGGCATGGCGTGCCTCATTTGGACCTGTATAATGGGCGAGTGAAACTGTACCAGGCAGACACCACACTTGGTGGCATCTGAATTTACCGGGTTCAGTATTACCACACAACATACCAGGGCACTGCAGTGAGGTCCTTAGTGAAAATGTCTTAGGGGAATGGACCATTTCGTCTGTGGCGGGTTGCCATTTTGTACAGTGGAAGGACTTTGCAAAAATTAAGGTAAGAACTGAATGAATATGCTAATGTTCCCGTGCATCAGTGCACTGCTTGGGGGATTGAGTAAACCTCATATAGGGCGCATCACCAAGAAGAACAGCTGCCCCAGACTGATGAAATGCACATTGTGATAGTTCTAATATAGGCCAATAAACTCCACTGCATTTGTTTGAACAACTTCACTGAGAGATTGCACCTCGTCACAGCTTGGAGAGAGTGTGGTGGTCTCACCTTATTGCCCACTAGCTCAGCTGCGCTGTCTTGTAGCTGAAGTATCTTGTGTATTTTTTTTAGGGGTGGGTGGAAGTTGTGTAGTCGCACTACGCAAAGCTCCGCGAAACGGTAAAAATCCCCGCGAGCACGCAGAGTTCCACGAACACGCGGAATTGCTTGTTTCGCCCGTTCGCGATGCTTTTTTCCTGTTCGCGAACGCTGTTTGCTTGCTCGGGGAGAAATATCTTGCGAACACGCATTTTGAAATCGTGAACAAGCAAAAAATTCAGCGAAGCCGTGGATTGTGGAATTTTTTGCAATTCCACGTTTTTACCGCGGAACGCGAAGTTACCCAAATTCTGCAAGTGGAACGGAATTTACCACCCAGGCCTAATTTTTTTCCGTTTTGTCTCTTAGTTTGGATGTTCTGGACTGGAGCAGTTACTGTAGTACTAAATGAATCCACGCCCATCCAATCTAATGTCATGTGTTGCTTGCAAATATAAGTCACAATAGTTGTTAATAGTAAGAGTCGTGTCAGAATGTATAGATTGTACATTGAGTCCATGGTCCTACTGCTTTATTTATAAACCTACTGGATAAAAGGCGGGCACCTTCTGTTGCCGTCATCCTCCACTTTGAAGACTCCACTGAGGTCACTCTAGGCGCTCTCCCACACGTGTACACCACTTGCATCCTGCAGTCAAGCCTTGTGTGTCAGTCTCCGCAAGAAGATAGAAAGAGGACTGGCCTTTCAGATACATAGGCTGCTGGGGACTTCTCCAAAACTCAATACAATTCTGTGTGGGGGAAGAAGAATCCTGTGGAACACAAGAGCCGCTGCTCAGTCTGGTTTTCCGCAGACCTGTGTTTTAATTTACAAATCTCAAGTCCGCTCCCTTGCTCACATTTCAGTCAAGGAATGAGAAAGAGGCTGTAAATACGATTGGACTCCTGGGAGAAAGCGGGAACAAAATGACGATTTTTTCAGGTGTATGAGTAATTCATTTTACCTATCAAACCTTACGAGCTCACAGTGTAATGCCCCTTTGAGGGGTTCGGCCCTGTCTCCATCCTCACCCTTACACGTCACTCGCGGCTCTAACCTGCACGCGCCAGCATATACGTGTGCGTTTTGACAAACAGGGCTGGCGGCCATTATCGTTTCTGTAAGATTTTTTTTTGTCCCCTCAGTATATATGCAAGGCATCCGACTAATGTTTCTTTTTAACTTAAGCCATTATTATTTATAGACGTTTTATGGGCTAATAATTATGACAGATACATCTCTCGGTCATTCCATGACATTTTATTACAGCTGGACAAAAAAAAATCCTGCAGAAATGTACTTGCTCAAGTCATTCAAGAGCACAGCCAAGGGGAAATACTATATATTGTATTGCCCTCTAGTGTGCTCCGGGTGTTGTACATCTGCGGCACACCGGGTTGAGGCTGCGGCCATCCATCCTGTGACAGTATTGTGATCACGAGGGACTTAGTCACAAAAACTTGTAATCACAAAGCGTGGTGGCTCCTTGTCACATCAGGACACCACACGGGTAGGATTATAACTTTAGAGATAACAAAAGCACAAACTCTGCGCCCATTTTGGCATTTCAAACTCAAGTGTTGGTTTAGAATTCCGTTTATTCTGGTGATATCCCTACAATAGCAATTTTATTTTCCTTCCTAATGTTCTATTTTCCGTTTAATCAATCATACGGATTTAGTTTAAGCATATAATATTGGTGTTCTAAAAAAGGATTAAACCGTGCTTTTTTTTTTCTAGTACGCGAACTATCAACAACTAGCCTGTGTTTTGCCATCTTTTTGCAAGGTGTATAGAAAGCTTTTAAGGTATATGTTCGCCTTCAATAAAAGGGCAAAAATAAATTTCAGAGGTTGTCTTTCGGTCTGCCAAATTCAAGTGTATTCCCTATATTACAGAAAACATAACTGTGCCGTGCAAGATCGCATTTTTCAATATAGTCCCCGAATGTCTACGATGCACAACGGAAAAAGAACAAACACTATTCAATTTGCAACACTACATTTTATTGCTTTTAAGTAAAGCAAGCCAAGATGTAAGAATAGACGGCCACCTTGTTCTCAGCGTGAACATTATTTTTCAGTTCTTTCCTTTGCTTTATCTTTGACAGTGATGTATTTGGAAATATTCAGGGGATTTGAAATCTGGCATGTTTTTGATGGGCAAAAACTCCATATTTTATATGATCGTGCTTTAAATTATTAAGGGATATCCTCTGATCATTGACGCATCCCAATATCTCCATTATTAGCTTTTAAATGTCTCCCTCTGCTCCTTCACACACACAATATATATATATATACATACACACTTTGCAGTGAAAGGCTTCTCCACCGTCACAGCATGCGATGCGCGTTGACACATAGGCTTATTTTGCCTTCAGGGTCATCGCCAATTTCATGGGGTCCTCGCGATGGTAACATAGCTCTCATAATTGAATCTCAGTGAGGATCCGCTGCATTAATCATTTCTGGCTGATATTTGTAATCATGCATGCTTGGATATCACACCAAGAGACGAGGATGCAAATGAGCAATCAATATTGTGGCGTTCAGCCATGTGTGGCATCACCAATGCCGGGGGAGCCTTATGCTGAAACAATTCTGCAAGCAGTCTCTTGGGAATTTTTGTTTGCAATTTCTTTATTTAAGCAAGATCAAATTTGTCCCTGTCTTGTATGTTGCTAGAATTTAGCGTGCAAAATTTTGTATTGCTGCTAAGGGATTTTCTGTGTTTGCGAAAATTGCTTTTATTTTATTCCAATCCGGAATGACTATGGTTGCAGTCCGCTCTAAGACTGAGCACTGTGCTCCCCATGCAGTTAGCATACTGAATGAAGAGGGGGAGGCTAGCTGCCGACATGCACTATTTTTCATTTCTCTGCTGGGAGATGGCGTGCTTGCGTTCATTTTTTTCCAAGATGTGGAGGTAAGATTCCGGACTAAGCCCATATTTCAGTTCTTAAATTAGAATAACATTTTTCAGCAGCTGCAGCCTTCCTTGTTCAACTGTCTTGTTTTTCCAGATTTTACCCTTTGCAGGATTCCATGTTGAGGTCCATTAGTCAAACAGCGCATCAGCATGACTCAACATGCTAATGAAAGGGAACTTTTAAGCTAAAATATTTATAGCTGTTTTAATTATGGGGCTCTGTGTCGGGAGGGGGAGGGGGGCAAGGAAGCAGGATGTGATCTTCTGTGCTATTAACCTCCCATTTTGAGAAACAAGCCAACCGCTGCCTTCTAAAATACGTTATTTTAAGCAGGTACCTAGAAATTTTGCTGAAAAAATTCAGAGAAAGCAATTTATGGCGCAGTTTGCACTTCAGAAATGCTTACATCACTCACTCTCACGTGATGAAGGCTTCGGAATGTTGTGAGTCAAAAAGGGCAGGTTTCTTCTTGTTTGTAAGGCGCTGCAAAGAATGAGTGATGGCAAACAGCATAGTAAAATGGCCGAATGAGTGTCTTAATATTTGCACAGCCCCTTATGTGAACAGTAGCATTTGTCAGACTGATTTGCATATGGCCATGTCTGAACTGGGTGGCAGAGTGGGCTAAAGAACGGTGATGGATCAAACCCAGATCTGTTGACTGGGTGTGAGTGTTTGATTGGTTCTGATGCTCCGTCCATCACCACCCCCTTTTGTACCGCTTTGTTCGCCATAAGTTGGCAGGGTATGCTCAGACGTGAGTCCCTTGCTCACTTTGCCACTGGATTCAAGCAAGCCTGGCTGAAGACGGCTGAAATGCCAGAAACCGGTCCTAGGAAGCTTGTTTCCGGTCCAGGCAAGGCATGACTTGGCAGTTCGGGCTGGACTGTTCCCATGAGGCACAGGGTCAGACTGATTTGCATATGGCCATGTCTGAACTGGGTGGCAGAGTGGGCTAAAGAACGGTGATGGATCAAACCCGGATCTGTTGACTGGGTGTGAGTGTTTGATTGGTTCTGATGCTCCGTCCATCACCACCCCCTTTTGTACCGCTTTGTTTGCCATAAGTTGGCAGGGTATGCTCAGACGTGAGTCCCTTGCTCACTTTGCCACTGGATTCAAGCAAGCCTGGCTGAAGACGGCTGAAATGCCAGAAACCGGTCCTAGGAAGCTTGTTTCCGGTCCAGGGAAGGCATGACTTGGCAGTTTGGGCTGGACTGTTCCCATGAGGCACAGGCTCAGACTGATTTGCATGTGGCCATGTCTGAACTGGGGTGGCAGAGTGGGCTAAAGAACGGTGATGGATCAAACCTGGATCTGTTGACTGGGTGTGAGTGTTTGATTGGTTCTGATGCTCCGTCCATCACCACCCCCTTTTGTACCGAGATGTGATGATGGGGCAAGTGGCGGCTCGGCCAGTAGGATACCTGTCATTTTCCACCCAGTACGGCTATGGGTATTGCAGTAGGGACAGAAATCCTATTGAGTTAGAGGTGAAATACCCTACTGTTCTTCTCTATATCAAGGTATTCGAGTTTTCAAAGAGATTCTTCTCTTAACGTGTTTCCCTCTTTATTATTTTCACTGTTTAGTATAACTTTGAGGGACAGTTCATCCCAGTTAGGCTTATTTTTATACTTTCGGTTTTTATTTTTATTTTCATTTGCCAAGTACATTTTTAGCCTGACTGTTCTCTCTTTCACCCTCAACGTTTTACTTTAGTTAATACATGTTTCACACTTTCTATGGTTACGTTTGCCTTTCTGAAAGCGCTTTATCTTTTTATATTTTACCGTACTGAAATGTGCTTTTTGATTCCGCACCTCACACTCCGCAGGACTGGCTTGTATTTTCCTTCCGCTCATCCCACACTGCTGAAGCATGAGCCAAGGGCTCTTTAGAGATCCTTTGGCCTTCTCCTACCTGTGAACAGCTTGGTGGTGAAGCCCAAATAGTAGTGTGCCTGATGCCTCTAGTTTGACTGCTTCCTCTACTTTGCTGGTAACTATTTCACAGTGAGTCTATCATCAAACATTTGAAACAGAAGAGAGAAAAAGAGGAAAACATAGAAAGATTAGAGCATAGACCAGAGAGGCTTTTTAAAGGGATGTTGATTATAACAGAACCAATGAATGGTATATACTATGCGCGGTAATACGCATACACAGTGTTTACTGAGTTCACATAGAACCAAATTCACAGCACCTTTTCTGTGCTCATGTTAATGACATATGGTGGTTTAAAGTTTATATTCTAATATCAATTTGCATTGGCTACCTAGGCGTGGAAAGCATTTGCCTTTGCATGCAAGAAGATAATTCCTGGTGATGCATAAACACACAGGAAGAAGGAAAAAGGCTTCGGATTTAAACTTTGACAGACGATATACAGCCTTCTTTATTGGGAGTGCCATAGGCTGTAATGCCCTTGTAATAGGACGGATGGGATATCTGCCATGTTTGTGATGGAGTGTCCCATCTGCAAACTCCTAATAAGGCCCTAAGTCATACCATACTCTCAGGGGTGGTACAGTTTCATCTCACATCATTTGTTATGGTAGATATTCGAAAACAGCTGCCGTGCAACCCAACCTGCCTCTAGGAAGGGATAAATGTGAATTTGTAATGGAAACCATAGTTTAAGACGTCAGGAACACTGAAGGGCAGACTTACCCATGTATTAGTGGCCTTTACTCATGTTACTTATTCAAAGAGCTTCAATTTTTATTTTAGTCTGAGCTCCAATGCCTGGACATTGTAATGACTACAAGTCAGAGGAATTGTAATATTTGCCCATAAAACACAATTGTGAACGGTACATTGAGCAAGCATTGAATTAAGCTGCTATTCTTTTGGGATTTTACCTCTACCGCTTGCTTTGGGAGGACATCATCCGTCACCCATAAGGACTTCCGAGTTTCCCTGCTGTGTAGGCCGAGCCATGGAACATGTCTCTGCTATCCCGTCTCCTCTCTTCCTCTATATGAACCAGATTCGTTTACAAACACCCCTCACCCAACATTGTTCTCTGCCTAACACCATCCACGGCTCCCTGTCACTTCTCAGCTATGTTTGTGATGATGAAGCACCCCCGCTTACCTACCACAGAGACTTGCTATGGATATGGTATTGGATGCGGATCTAAGCATCACCATACTCAGATGCCTATCACATCTCCTGATAATCCTCCATCCTACCTCTTCCCTACACCATTGACCTTGCTTTTCTCTACTTCTTTATCTCTCTCGTTCCAGTAGAGTGCTGTGTGTCTCTTTCATTAGTTTTTATTGGCCCAATAAGGCTTTCTTTGTAGTGAATCAATATGGATCGATTGAACTTTTGGGAACAGAGTAGCCCAGAGCAGAACAATTTTTTAAGTTTGGGTCTTCATCAATGAGAAATAGAGGTCACATGGTGCAACACGCACAGAAGATCTGCAAGATATTCCACCACCAGTCAAGAAAGGGCAGAACAATAGGGGTGGGCTCAAATGCCCAAGTTGGTAGCATCTGCAGTCACCCTATGCTCCTTGGAAACATCACAGCTTATCTAGCTACCCAACACTGCCGTACTCTCATCCAAGTAGTTATGTTTTCTGGGCTGGTGAATTACAACTCCTTGTCTAGGTCTCCCTGATCAAAGCCTATTTGTCATAAAATGGAGTGTCGTAACACATTGTAAAGGTAAAGCCAACTAAGTGTGTGAATGATCATTTCTCTATTAACCCCTTCAGTGCCCATGACGAGCTGGACTCGTCATGGGCTGCGGTGGCGCTGTGCCCATGACGAGTCCAGCTCGTCATGAACTCCGCCCGCTAATGCAAGGCGCGGCACTGGGCGGGGAAAGGGGCGGGCATGCAAGGGGTTAAGTATCAATAATGTTTGCATTGCCTTGTGTACACTGACAGGCAGAAGATGTATTTATTTCTACCATAGCTTAGGAATCACAAACCTAAGATCAGCCCAACGAGATCAAAATGGAACTTCAGATACCAGGTCTGCTGTAATGAGGAAGAATAAATAGCACAATCCATAAGGACATTAGAAACAGACTTTCAGATCCTTCCACTGCGACCCATTTCAGACCTGCAGCATTCCCTTCTCTCTACGCCATGCAACGTCAATTCTGCAGGAACTTCATCCGATTCTTCCTTCTGGTGGGAGGACGTTGCTTCGATCTGTTGTCCTTTCTGTAACAAAACTCCTGCAAATCGTGCTGGGATAATTCCTCTTATCATCCCGTTATGACCTGTAGAACTGCTTGCTCTCTAGGAGAAAGCGCTTTATTCCCCCAGCACATGTTCCCTTAAGTATCTGGATGTTTCTAGAGGTGTTTACCATACCCAGTGCCTCGTGAAGTATATACATAGAAAGCAAACTTAAATAGGAAATTATTTTTACTCTCTCACTGGACTTCCCTGTATGGTCTCCAGATAACTTGGTGCAGTTCTCCACTGATTTAGTTAATCTTGCTTCTTAATTATTTGCCTTAATGTAACAGAGTTTTCTCTAGTGGATCTAGGTGAAAGATTGCAGAGAACAGTGGGGTCATCTATATAGCTGCATTAAGAAAAGGCAATAGTTATGAGGGATTGCTTGCCAGCTTTCTTACGAGTGCAGGTATAAGTTACATACTCTGTGGCCCCTGTACCATTCTCATAAGGATGTTAGGATAATCCTCAGCGCCTTAGCTGGCGTATGCAACTCTGCGTGACACCGTTGACATTACTGGAAGGAAATGGTGAAAACTGTCTTACCTTCCACTCAGCTGGCATAGACCCCAATAGTGTATGCTGCTGTTTGGTAAGGAAGCACTAAACCTCCTGTTGTTCCCTTCTCCTCGTGATCCTCTGAGCATAATAGTGCACTTGTTAGTTCAGCAGTATTCGTTCAATTCTTGGTACAAAGCAACTGGTACATTTAAGGTTCTTTGTCGAAACACTAAGTAAACAATAGAGCCACCTAACTGATAATCAATAACTTCAGTTCTTTGGACTTGTGAATGTACAGGAATCTCCACAGATTTGCACCTGTTTGATGGCCAACAGTATATCTTCTGCTCACTTTTATTAGAGCTTTTATGTTTTCTGTGCCTGAAATATTCGATATCACAATTTCTGCAATACTTTTTAAACTTTCTTACATCTTTTCACAATGTCCACATCTTTTGAAGTTTAAGTCCAGCTGCACATCTCCGCATCAATACTGTACTGTATAAGTTAAACTTGACTCATGCTAAAATGCTTGCTGAAAACAAAGATGAGGTGAATCTGTCTCAGAAGAGATCCGGCCTTTTTATGGGTGACTGCCTTCCTATTTAAATACATTTCATGCACCCTCAGCCTTTGAAACCTGTTCCCAATAGGTTTGAAACAAAGTTTTAGGAATTACATCCTATTTCATCAATGGGCTTGGTGTTGAGTAGCATCAAATGCCGAACTGAAGCTTAGGGTCAAACTAAAACCAATGTAAGCTGCAGTCATCTATCTCTTTGTATACATTATCTAGACACTTGGTCAAATAAATCAATCAGATGCGTTCGTTTTGACCTTTGCTCATGGAATCTATAGTACTCCGGATTGTGTACACCATTCAATAACAGCTGCAGCACTGTTCTCTCTCTTCTCCATTCCACAGAGGTTTCAAGCTACAGAAATGACTGACCAGCAGATGCCAGCTATCCGCTTTCTTCTAGTTTACGGGGAGAAATGCGCTCTTTACAAAATGTTTGCACTACCCACACTCCATCAAGTGGAAAGAATGCTTTTCAACGTGGTGCCGACACAGCTGTGTTAGAATGCCTGCATGAGCACATGTGCATTAGCATACACTCTCGATGGTGAGAGATATTGTCTTAAATAAGAGGCTTGGAGCCCACCCATTGCTTACCTTTCGTGGGCTTCACTGTCACTCTCGAATGCTGCCTTCTAATTGGCAGCATGAGCGGTCGTCACTTCCTCTTCTTTCTGCAGGAGCACGGGGCAAGTACAGATCACTTCAAATGTATTAAGATCCTTCTGCTGCTGTGATTGAGGTACTATTTCTTTTAGTTTCTTCTTCTCCACATTGCTTCTTTTCCCTCTCCCACCCCATCCATGTTGCTTCTTTTCTCTCCCACCTGCCCCAGTCCATTTTGCTTCTTTTCCCTCCTACTCACCCCGTCCATGTTGCTTCTTTTCCCTATTTTACTGAGCGCAAGCTGCCTTGTCTGGAATTATTCATACAGGCAATGACAGTGGAATAATTTGATGTGTCGAAAGCCTGAATGTCAATAAGAGAGAAAACATATACATGGAAAAGTCTAGCAGATAGGATAGGCTAGAATGTTATGCTATGATATTTTGTATCCTACCACGCACGTAGAGCACCAGATAAAATAGAGGCCAACTGAAGGGTGGTAGTCCTCTGATCTGAATACAGGAAAGACTATACTAATCCTACACTGTACCAAACAGTTTGATGTTGAGTATATACCTTAATTTTACTCAATCTTCTTCCTTCATTTTCTTGAGTGGCAACTCATTACAGAGCTTAGATCCTTACACCACCACTTCAAAACCATCAGACTTTAAGTTGTTCATCTCTGGTCAAGTCATGTTGTGGTTGAAAGTAGGAAGCACATGAGCCTAATAGCTGGGCCAGGTGCGAGTGAGAAATGACACTTTCCCCAAAAGGAGTTGTGCATGATGGTTAGCAATATAAATCTTAGCGATATGAATAGAGTTGGTGATGTAAATGATACAGTGCAAAAGTATGATAGGCTCAATTTTGACATATTTGTGTAAAAGGAGGCATCAAATACCAACAACGTTCCTTCTGATGGATGCAAGAGGCTCAACTCATCTCTGGCCCACAGCTGTGAAATGAAAGAAGATGGACTATAGCTACTATGAAATGTGGTCATTTCACCAGTTTTCCTTCTTGGAATGTAGAATGTTTTGTTTTCTCTGGTGCTTCTAATATTAAGGAGACCCGAAGACAGTTTGAGGTTCATAACCTGAATAGATAACAGCTGAGAATCTAATTTAAGGATTAAGTGCTCTTTCTTCACTGGAGTGGAGGAGCATACAGTGGAGTGGATGGGCATACAGTGGAGTGGCATTGACTGGAGTGTCATAGAATGTCATAGTGTCATAAATGGAGTGGCGTAGAGTGCAATAGTGTACAGTGGAGTGGTGTAAAGTGGAGTTGCAGTGAGTATATTGGCACATGGTGGATTTGTTTAGAGCGAAGTGGCGTTTAGTGGAGTGATGTAGAGTGCAGTGGCGTAGAGTGTAATAGTGTAAAGTGGAGTGGCGTAGACTGGATTGTGCTAATTGAAACAGACATAGCGTGAAAGTGTGTGAACGGATGTAGATGTAGTATGGCAGAAATATACATCATGAGGTATAAATGTTAGGTTTTTGGTAGCATGTGTAAATAGTGTAAGTAGTGTTAAGTTTGAAAATATTTAGTTCTATATTGGACCGCGGAATACCACAGTAAGTTTGCGGTATACCTACGTACATGCAGATGAGAAGGCAGTAATGGCTGTGTTTACCAAATGTAAAAGGCAGCCATGTAGTTTTTAGCACAGTTTGGCTGTGTTTTACATTTCGCTGCGTTTTGGGCTAGGCTCTTAGATGGAAGTAAGTATTCGTTTTTATTGTTATTCCCTACCCATTACCACTTAATTAACGTGGTAATAGGTAGAGAAATGCATTTATAATTTTCTATATATCTTTATAGCAGTTTAGGGAGAACTGTGGATTCTTAAAAAAAATGTAAGTGGTGCAGTAATTTTCAATAAAGTGGTAATAGGCAGGAGAAAAATATCAAACCTAATACTTACCTGTATCTAAAGGCTTAACGCAGAACACAGGTAAAATTTACCAAAAAACAATATGGCTACTGTGGTAAATAACTTGTAAGCTATTCTTCACTGTACTGCTCTGATGGAATGTTGCATGACATCATGGAATGCCTGGGTGTCTCTCTAGGGGAGATTGTCAGTTGGTGTACTCAGGCTGAGCTGAAAGGAGCTTGCTCCTGGTGGGGCTATCTTTCTACTATCTAACCTCTTCTACCATCCTGATCTTCTGTACTGGAACCAAGCTATCATTAAAGAAGTAACCTACATGAACAGTTGGACTCCTGTTATATTCATTTACAACAATTTTGGCGACGATTTTGAACCTACGTGTGCAACAAGAGGAGAGAGTCATTCAAGGAACCTAAGAACTAGTAACTAAAGACTTTAAGGACTTTTATGACTTTCAAAACGTCAATTGGAAGTCGGAGGTAACGCCCTGGCCAGCCCCACCAGTGTCCTGTTCCATCTGGACAGCCTGCAGCCTGGGCGTTTAGTCTACTGTCACCCATCTATCTGCTGTCACCTGGATGACTTCCTAGTCTCTAGCAACAAGCCTCTCTGTGCCTCAACAGTGAGAGTGTCCCAGTGTCTGGAGTGAAACTTGTATTTTGAACATTGCGCAGCCGAACAACAACGACTAGCACACTTTGTGTGTGTAATTTGGGGCAGCGCTGTATTTGGGACAGTCAAACGGCTTTCAGCAACCAAGGAGGAATTGGCAAAGTTACTCGCTGTGCGAGTAGCGGCTCCTTGTGGGACACTGCGCATCTTCTGGTGAAATATGAACTTTATTTTCCAGGATTCATTTTTTTAAAAAGTGGATCGCATCGGCAGCGCATCGTTTAAATTCAAAGTTGGTGCTCGCGCTCCTCACCGTTTCTCCAGCGTCGTGCGGATCCTCATCGCTCATGGTGACGTCTTTCTCTCTTCGTTCCTTCACTGCTTTGTGACGCCTGTCTGCAGTAGCGCGCTGTGAGCCACTCGGCTCAACGTGATGCAGCGTGCCGCCATCTTGTGCTTGGTAACAGCACATACAGGGTCTCGTAGTATTCTATGGAGAAGTTCTCATTGCCAACCACGTTTTTTGCTTGAGCGGTTTGAAATACTTTATTCAGAATCGCCATAGACTGCGACATTTGGACAACGGACACGGTTACACTTTGGTGTTTGGTGTAAAGTTTCGAGGACAACCCGGTCGACCTTACATTATGACTCGCACGTGGTCAACGGGCAGGGCGGCACAGAAAGGGGAGGACATTGCGCAATTCACGAAGAGGTAATGGAACTTTTGGCTTACGATCAAGCGTGTGACCTAGCATTGAGCTTTGAACGTTGTGGCACTTAATCGCAACGGCGGATTTCAGCGAATGTACACTGAAGGGACTCAGGTATTCTACATTGTAGGTTGGCAGCTGTGGGAGGTCTTGTGTGGAGTTCTCGGGTGATAGACCGATCACCGGTGCCTAGCATTTCTTCTTGCCTCCTCTCACATAGCACTGCTTGTATTGGCTTGTGAGAGGCATGTGGAACTCAATGCATCAATTCATGTCTTAACACTGTTGTGAGTGGAGCTTAAAGTTTCCTAGGCTGATGGTTATCTTTTGCTCTACCCTGTCATGGGGAGGTCTGTTGTTGTTGCTTAACCTTATTCTATGTACCTTCTGCTCTATCCTACTAAGGGGAAGTTGTCTGTCTTTCATGTTGTGTACACTTTTGGTGTACTGGGGTGTACCCTTGTTTGGGGAGGTTCTGTCATTTGTGGGTAGTTTTTGCTTTGTATCTGTTCGCAAAGCCAGCACCCTGTGGTGTACCCTTCTATTTGTAGACTAGTTAGGGGAGGTTGTCTTTGTGGGGGTAGTCAATGCTTTCAATTTAGTTTCAGTTTTCCAGGGTTAGTACTCTGTGGTGTACCTTATGTAGGGGAGGTGGTAGTTTTGTTGTGTTTTTTCAGGGTTATTTCCCTGCATTGTACTCTATTTTTTTTTTTGTGGAGTTTGTTTCCGGGGTACACTGTGTGGGGGAGGTGGCGTTGTTTCTGGGTAGTCAATGCCTATGAGCTATTTTTCCAGGGTAAGTACCCTGTGGTGTACCCTTCTAGGTGTAAACTGGTTAGGGGATGTGGTTCACGTTGCGTTTGTAGGTAGTCTATGCCTCATGTTAGTTTCCAGGGTGATTACTCTGTGGTGTACCCTAGGGGAGGTGATGTTGTTTTCAACATATCTACCCTGTCTAGTGGAGGTTTTTCTATTTTCAAGGGTTAGTACCCTGTATTTTTGGCGTGCTTGATTAATTTCCAGTGCTATCAATGGGTCTTCTTTTCGAGTTGACACTGTGTTCCGGTCAAAGTCCGCCTCCATGGAACTCGTGGCCAAGGGTTTCATGTTTGGAGGACTTTGAATGTGCAGTTTTTGTGTTTAGATCTCTTTTGTTATCCCTTGTGGATCTTAAGCGTCAGCATGCCTTCTAGCCTAATCAGGGGAATTTTTGTGTCTTTCCGTGTTTTCTCTCTAGTGTCTTTCCGGTTGTGGTTGCTCTCTTTGGGCTAACTAGAGTGATTCTAATCCTTGTTGTATCTTTTATTGGGGATGTTGTTTCTCCCAAGGGTCTGTATTTACACCCACCTGGTTAACAGGGTGTTTTCCCTGGGTGTACCCGCTTTTGGGGAGGTTGGGTGGGTGTTCGCCCTTCTTGTTGCATTGTGTTTTTCATCTGTGCCATGCATTGTTTTCTCTAAGGGAGGGGGATGGGGCGTGTTGTAATGTTGTTTGTGATCTTTAACACATTTCTGTTCATGCCAGTCATATTCGTGATACTTCATGCAATACACCTGAGGATAGGTGCACCTTTTTGCTGCACCTTCTTGCCAAAGGTTTATTGGGTATCTTACTTTACTTCTTTTGTTCCCTAAGGAAAGAGGATGTGTGGTAAATTACTTGTAAGCTATTCTTCACTGTACTGCTCTGATGGAATGTTGCATGACATCATGGAATGCCTGGGTGTCTCTCTAGGGGAGATTGTCAGTTGGTGTACTCAGGCTGAGCTGAAAGGAGCTTGCTCCTGGTGGGGCTATCTTTCTACTATCTAACCTCTTCTACCATCCTGATCTTCTGTACTGGAACCAAGCTATCATTAAAGAAGTAACCTACATGAACAGTTGGACTCCTGTTATATTCATTTACAACAGCTACCTTTAACTTTTGAAAAGGCAGTCAATAGTCAATCACATAATGACTTGTCATCGCAATGAACCGCAGTACTTCCGCAAAATACCATGAAATACCATGAAAATTCACAAAACTACTGCAGCCTGAGATATCACCAAGTTTTTATGCCTCATAACTTAAAAAATACTTACCCTACTTGTCTGTAGTACCAAAAAAGAATAATCTACTCACCATAATCTATACTCCTAGCAAATTGTATTCAATTGCAGCCAGCCGATTTTGCACTATGCGCAATAAAAAAGCCTATGTAAAATGCATTAGTGGAAAAACCTGTTTTGGGATCCCTCCTTTTTTATTTGCACCCTTTTAACCAATCAACACAATACTTTCCATCCTCTGCCAATGTAGAAAAATAAATAGGTCTAGAAAGATTAGTGGCGATTCGTCAAATGGGCCAAAGTTATTAAAACGCCAAAATCCAAGTAAGGAACAGTGGCGGGCGGTGACACACAACACTGGAGAGTCGTTGAGGGGCCCGAGAGTCGTACTCAGTCGGGGTCAAAAAGATTTTCAAAAATGTAAAAATGTACATACCTGTGTTTTGCTCTCCTTTGTCTTTTTCTTTTTTCTTCTTGGATGCCGTCAGTGCAACGGCACCCCGTGGAGCCTTAGGCAACCCCCTTCTGGAAATCCTGACACTTCTCTCATGCTGCAGATGAGCAGCATGAGAGCAGCACCAGGATTGGCTGGAGCGGGCTGCCTCGACGGTCAATCAGGCACAGGAGGCCTGTGCCTGCTCTCCACTCAGCTGTCTGAGACAGCTAGGTGAAGAGGTTTACACTGGACATCAGGCTGCCCGTCGGAAGACAGCCGGCCACATTGACTTGCGCAGTGTAAACTGGTGGAGTGAGCACCACTACCCTGCTGCCAGCCAGCCCAAACACTGCTTAGGCTGGGAGCAGTTAAAAAGAAAATGGTAATTCATTTTATTTCTCACTTTTGCTGCACTGGCAGTATGACAGCGGGGTAGATACTTATAGTTTGGACCTAGTTTCCATAGGATTTTTGTTTTTTGTTTTGCTAATAACTTTGGCGCCATCTGACGAATCTTCAAAACTAGTTTGCCAGTCCACTTCAGCTGCTGTTTGTAAAGTTTTGCGGTGGTTTATCAAGCATGGGCTGAGAAAAAGGGGGGTCCAAAAACGTGCACCTATCTATCTATCTATCTATCTATCTATCTATCTATCTATCTATCTATCTATCTATCTATCTATCTATCTAATTAATTTGCTAATGTTATTTAATTAACAGTTGCGGATTCCCTGAGTAGGTGCCGAGGACCCTCAGGACTCTGGGACCCAGAGGTTAAGAACCACTGTCCCGCAGGTATTTCCAGGTTCTGCATGCTGCCACACAGCAAGCTGCATGCAATGTGGCATGCATGCTGGCACACTGCAGTCCAGAGCTGAAGTATCCCTTAAGCGTTGCCCCCGAATAAGCAGCAAGAGGCACCCAAGGAAAGAGGTAGTTAGGAGGGAGGAAAATAAAGTAATGACGCTGGAACAGGATGCAGTGTGTGGGCAACGAGGGGTGTTCGCGTTGGATTCTCGGTGACCCGGACAGACGCTGATTCAGACGGGGGATAACAGAGGTGTGGAGGACAAACCCCAAATTGAAATGAGACCGCAAGGTGTAATGGCTGTCCACTAAGGGCGGCATTAGGCATGCGAGAAAAGAACACTGGTATTAAAAATACATTATGCTGGAAAGAAATTGCTACGTTGAATTAATTCGCCTGCATTCTGATTTCATGTATTCGCGCATGCTTAGTAAGTTCCACACAACTCAAATAAATGCTGCTAATCCGTGAAATAGAAAATCGTAACCTTTTTCACGCTCGAATGCAAAAGTGCCACAGCGCAGGAGGCAAATCTAGATCTGTCCGAAGGAGCACACAAAACATAGGCCTCGCACATGATGGAGCCAAAACAGGCACTGAGGTCATCAAAAAATGGTGCCCTACTCAGAAGTCTCATGAGGGCATGAATGAACTAAATAACATGGAGAAGCCTCTTCTGGTCATGGTGTAAAATAAATAATAATTTAGATTGTCCTCCCAGCCTGCTTTACTCCAGATCTGCTTTGAGGTTGTTGTGTATGTTATGTTTCTATTTCACCCACTTGTCTCCACTCACACCTATGCGCTGCTAATGTTTAGTAAAGCTCCCTGTTGTAGCCGGGGACGTGTCTGGCGTGACAGAATCACGATTTTATTTTTGGGGCTAATGTGCACAAATTCTGCAAAGCATTAAGGTTTTGAAGAAAGCTTGTTTGCCGTAAATTGGCAAGAAGCCTTGTATAGCAATATGTTTTGCACAGTAATAACACAAATGTTTGAAGTCTTCCTTTCATTACAGCTATTGTCCAGGGTTTAGTTTATTTATCCTATCCACTCCAGGCTGCCTGGCCTTCGGTAGACTTTAAGCGAGTGCTGCAGAAGGGCTTTTTCATTTATATACCGTGCAGGCTCAAAACATACAGTATTCAAGACAGCCAATGGCAGATAGTGTAGGAAATAACTGCGCTCTCCACTTCCCCCACCCTTCCAATGTACATAATCTATATTATTGAATAATGGTGAACAGGGCACTTCTCGCATCTGCGAAGCTTTTCACTAGGCGGCTTTCTCTATCAGTGAATATATTCCCCAAATGCTCATCCGCGTATTGAAGTTTTGTTTGCCGAAGCTCCGCATTCGGGGGAAATGAGGCCTTTTCAGATCTCCAGAGCGCCAGCAGAATGCTGAATGTCTTTATTAAAAATTCCTTTTATTTTCAGGCTGGAGAAGAAAAAAAACATCGCTTTTATTCCCACTGTAACGCGTGCGTCTGCAGCTTCAAACCCCTGGTGCCGACACATATATAAAAAAAACTGGATAATTTCGTGCTCGGCGATGGAAAGCCCAAAATAAAAGATTCGCTGCAATATCACAGCTTTGCACTTATTTTGAGAGAGCGTGACTCGATCCTTCCCTGTGTCGGAACACTTAATTTTGAACGTGTGCGCGAACACCCATACCCACCCTTATGTTGGTTCTCCCCTCAGCTCTACTCCCCCAACCACCCACGACTACCTCCATTTTAGCTCATGTGGCATCTGTTCTCTGCGCCGAAGCGCACCAGCTCGGTTGCCATGGCAGCCGACTCTTTAATGTAGGCCTGAGCTCAGCGCCTATTGGCTGAGCGGAAGGGGCGTGAAAACGAGGCCTTGTCGTGTCAAGGGTCACGAGCGCTGCGCCTGTCTGCCAGGGCCTGTAATCAGCTGTTGGTCTTGGCTGCATTAAGTCAGCACGCCGAAAGGGGGTCGAGGTCAAAAGGTCACGCAGCGCGGCAGCTGCGTGCAGCCTGGGGACCTTCAAGGTCACTGTCATTAGCTTTTCCCTGCAGTATGGATGGACTTGGAGTCGAGCGGAGGGGGCGATGACCAAAAGAAAATCAAAAAGCACCAGATTGTGTTTTGTTTGAGGACATTCATATTTTGTTTTCTTTTGTGACTGCTTAAGAGCCGGCAGCCACCTGCGTTTCTGACTGGCCCCTCTTCATATCAGGAGGGGGCGGGCTCAAGCATATGCACCCTCTCAGTTGCCCTCTGAGTTGCCGAATAACCCTTTCTTTGGTTTTGAAAAGGAAACAAAGCTTGCTTTGCTAATAACTACACCGCAATGCAGTGTGTGGTCAACAGTCAAACATTAGGGTTGTCACCTTTGCAAGAGAAAAATACCGGCCATTTGTTGATAACTTAAGAGTCTGCAAAGGCTTGAACGGGATACTAAATATGAATTCCAAAAAATCGTATGTATTCATTTGAATCATGACTCTTCTGTCTTTGTTTAATTATTAGTCATAAATCATTAACTCATCTCAAATCACATTTAAAAGTGTGTTCTATTGCAGCGACGGATCCTCTGTTATGACGTAGAAGTGTCAGCCCGCAGCATGAAAACATGTAAAATAAAATATTTAAGCAATTAATGAAACTGCTTTTTTATCATTTTATTTTATAGTCAATAGCCGAGTCTTGAGGGTGGGGATATCCTCTGACACCAGCAGAAGGAGTGGTGGGCACAGGGCGCTGCAAGTGCGCATGATGGTTTGGCCGGCTGTCTTAGGACGGCCAAACCGTCATGCACTCTTAGCTAACTCTATGCTGTTGCATGGAGAACAGCAGGCAGAGGCTCCCAGTCCTTGCTGGAGCTTAAAGCCAGCCCTCTCTGTCCAATCCTGGCGCTTCTCTGATGCTGTGCAATACCAGCATGAGAGCAGCATCTGGATTGGCGCAGGGGAGTCTGGGAACCCGTGCATCAGGAGCTGAGCACCAAGGCGGTGAGGCAGCAAGTACGTTTTCTTTTCTTTTTTATTTGTGTGCCCCGTGGTGCCCCACCACTTTTCCCTGCTAGCAGCTGCCACTATTCGATTTATATTTGCTGTTGGACGTATGTACAGACAAGGGCTTAAAATACAGGCTATAGATGATTTTGCTTATTTTTGTACTGGCCGGACATGTGGTGCCGGTGGAAAACCAGTCAAGTGACAACGCTTAATGTGACACACTTCTGCAAAGCCCTTCATCATCTTGTAGTCTGTGCGGTGCGTCTGTGATTCTATGACCGGGCCAGTGGCTTTAGAATATGCAGTCTCTTCTCTGCTTTATCAGCAGAATGGGCAGTGCTGTTAAGAAAGCCATCAGCATTATCAGTGGTCAAATCGGCCGGAAAGTTTGAAGGATTATTTTGTGACATGATACCTGATCTGTCAGTCTCAATTAAAGTCCCCATAGATGCAATTTAGATTTTTAATCCTCTACATATAGGACAACTCGTCACTGCCATGGTTAAATTGTGCATATAAAAACATAGAAGGGGAGGCCTTTTTATAAAAAAGCTGGTGCAGGTCAATACAATTGTTCCCACAGTTTTAACAGTTGTAATCAATAATTTTTGCAATCCGGGAATTCAAGGAAACCAGGGCATCTTAAATACAGTATTTTGGAAGCTACATAGAAGGTTAACATGGGTGTTGTAGCTAAACGAAGACCTCCTTAGAAACTCCCCAAGGGGTGGAATTAGTTCACAATATGTGGGCAGAGGAGACACTGTGGTCCTCAAACCTCTCTGTTTTGGGTCATTAAAATGATAGGGTAAAAACAGGTGGATCCCCCCGGATTATGCTTTGATGTGGATCCTGGAGGACAGTCGAGGCTACAATCGAAAGGGACACGGGCTTTAAATGTGGGCAGTGTGGGTGGCAGCCTGGGGAGAGAGTGGACAACTGCTGGGCGCACCAGATAGGCACGGGCGATCTGTGATCGATCGCCTCAGGTAGAGACAACATGGCATCAGCACTGGCACCTGAGGGGTGTAGTTAGAGTGTCCTGACCAGGAGGCTCAGATCAAATGATAAACAGAAACGGCACCAACGCCAACAGCGGCTCACGTGGTTCCTGTTCAGTATGGAATAACTGGAAAGGGGTATTAATCCAAAAGCATTAGCTCAATACATGACATCATTATGTGTAACATGAAAGAAATCCTTTTTGATTTAAAAGAGTTTTATTGATTTTAGGGAATACAAAAAGATAAGGGTGAGATAAAAGGGCGGGGTATTAGTCATAATTAGGAAGGTGCTTGTGGAACATGATTACATTCAAAAATAAATCCAAATATAATTAGCCGGTTACGAATCTAAACACAATAATTTCAAAGATATTAAATGAAGTGGGTCGGGGATTATGAGGGGCGGTGGAGGGGTAGGGGATGACATTAGGGTGCCCCAGAGAGAAAGAGAGAGGGATAGAAGAAAGAGAGAGAGAGGAGAGAGATGTCCAGGGTGAAGAAGTATTGAAGATGTGATGGTAGACGTGTTTGCTCACGTCTTAAATGCAAGAGGAGGGTTGGGCTAGCCCAGCACTGAGGGTGGGAATATTGTGGTCTCAAGGAGGTTTTATTTTTTGCAGATATAGGTCTAATCTATTCCATCGTTTCTGAGATGTCTGGCTAGTGTAGACATTGTTAGCAAGAGTGTTGCCAGTGCTTCACTTGAAGCAGACCCATGCCCACCGTGTGTGATATGAGAGGTTTTGGAAAGATTTCCATTCACTTAGAGTGATTTTAATTCCAGTTGTAAATAGAAGGTCCATGAAGCACATGTCTGATTGGTTTAATTTCAAGGTGGTAGAATGGGCCCAGAGGCCTAAGGTAACTGTGTGAAATTTAAGGTGATCTCAATGTTGAAGATTGCATTTATAGCTTTCTGAATCTCATTCTAGAAATGGTGAAGCTTAAATGAAAGGAATACTTAACATGGCCTCTGTTTGGCAAAGAAGGGGATGTTTCTATATTCTCGGTGATGTTTATATGTAGATCTAAGTGCCCTATTGGTTAATGGACTGTTGGTTCTCATGGGCCTTGCAGTTTGTTCTTACTACTGTTATGGGTATAGTAATCTTTTGAACTACAATATGTTATGTTTTTACTGTAACATGGCTGCTGATAAAGTAGAGAATAGACTGCATAAGTGTCTCTTCCGTGTCCTTGAGAGAACTGAAAAGTTTTGTTCATGTTTGCAATACACTTTTCGATTTAAATTGAGGCCTTTTCACAGAGCGCCAGTATCCACAAGCTAACAGTGTTAGAGGGAGGCAGATTTATGTTGGTTCCATGTGAAAACCCCATTACTAGACCCAGTTATCAAAAAAACACAACCACACGTTTTAGCATTTTTGTCACCCAACATTTCTTTATTTCGGAGGAATACCATTCTAAAGGATAACTTTTGGGAACAGATAAGACAAAGATTTGGAAAATAAAATTACAACAATTAATATTCTTCAATAACTTGCATAGAAGTGGAAGATTTTTTAAAAGCTGAGAACAGTAAAATAAAGCTAGTTTGGGCTTAAAAAAAGTGGAAGTCTTCCATCTAAATTGGGAGTGTTGGTATTTATTTATGGTAATCAGATTTTGAAATTCAAAACCTAGGAAATTCCATAAACAAGATTTGTGGAATGCATACCCGCAGACCCACAATTGCTCCAGCATGGTGTGCAGATTTTATGCAATGTCTCCTCATCTGTGGGAGAGTGGTTCTTGGCAATATCAGCCCTGGATCACAGTAGCTCTCCGAGTACTGTGTGGAGTAACCCTGTCCTTCGTTAGTGAAGCAGCTTGAAACTGGTACCAAGTAGAAGGTTTGAGTCCCATTTTTATACATAGTTTCCAGAATGGGAAGTAGATCCACTGTGTAGGGATCAGGAACGTGTTGCGGGCTGTTTCTTTTCATGCTATGTTATGATATTGTATTTGTATAGCGCACAACTCACCCGGGAAGATATCCTGGCGCTGAAGATGGAGCTGTAATGGCTCAGCCAGGGACCGGGCTAGGTGAAGAGCCAGGTCTTCAGTTTCTTGCGGAATTCAAGAATTGAGGAGGAGGCTCTGATCTGCAGGGGGCAGGTCAATTCAGGCTTAAGGAGCGACGTAGGAGAAGACACGACTGCGAGGTCTGGTTCTGCGTATTTGTAGGTGGGTGTGCAAATAGGAGTCTGGCTGAGCGGAGGTTTCTGGTAGGGTTGTGGAAGTTTATGCAGTTTTGAGGTACATGGGCCAATATTATGTAAGGCTTTGTATGTGTGTGGAGTTTGAAGAGTGCTCATTTATGGATTGGGAGCCAGTGGCGCTCTGGTCAGTTGAGCGTTGATTCCAGTATAAAGTGCATTGCCATAATCCAGCTTGCTGGTGATGAGGGCTTGGCAGCATCGGATTGGGAAGGCGGGCTGTCGGGCATTGGCCTATGGGCCGGTGCCTAAGGGTCACCAGTGGGACGGTTTTTGTCAACTGGCCCACAGAGCCTTATTGTCTTCCCCACCAGGCCACTGTAAGGGGGGTGGCAGCATCATGAGTAAGGAGGCTCTGAGGGGGTTGCTTTCAGCAACGTCGCTCGGCCAATATTGTTCTGTCTGCTGCAGACATTATCTTGTCCTCCCGTGGGGCCGGCGCAGACGCCCAGAAGCAATGTCCCACTCCCCTGCTGTAGGCCATTATCACCTCGGCTCCCCTGGAGCAGCAGCAGCTCTGTGCTTTTCTTCACCCTTCCCCATCACCCTGAGGCTACAGTTGGCTGGGCTGGGGTGAGTAAGTGAATGGCCTTGCTGAGGGCCTGTCGTTGGCACCTTGGCTACAGTGTCTTTCAGGCCTTGGTGGTGGTGGGGGGGTGATGGGGGGGGGGGAGGGGAGGTGTATGTTTGCATAAACCTCGCTGTGAAGCACCTTTCCCAGAGTGGAAAATTTAGATAATGTAATGTTAGGGTCAGAGCTACCGAATGTGGAACTATGGAAATAGGTTCGAGTCCCAGCCTCACCTCAACATCCTATGATTCTGGGCAAATTACTTAATTGTGCAAGGCCTAAAATAAAAATGAATTTGATCTTCTGTAATGTAACTGGTGCTCATATAATTGCGCCCTTTGGCTGAGTTTACCCTATATAAAACTACAAAAAAACAACCTTCTGTTTGCTCATTTTTTAGGAATCTGCAAAGGCTGGAACTTAACAATGAGAGAGGATTCTTTATTCAATAATAAACAAGTCTGTATTCCTTCTTAACATGGCTTTTCTTCCTTTGTTTTGTTTTAACTATCAGTCATGGATCATTAAAGAAGCTTTACACCACATTTTAAACTGCTTTCACCTTAAGTTTACTGTTCAAACTTTAAAGTACATATTGATCAGGGGAGAAAATACCAGCTTTAGGTGTTTTTCTTCATTTTTGTACTGGAAAGGGCATTAAAATACTGGTAACGCTGGTTAAAAAAACAGTCAGATGGCAAAGATAGCCATTTCAGGAGTTGTGGCCTTTGGAGCCACTTTATTTCACCTCGCCCGCCAGGCCAAAATGTAGTGCTTCTAGTTTTCACCAATGTTTCTGGCTCTATGAGCTTTAGAAATACATAATTTATCAAACATTTCTCTAAAACTGAGCCAGATGAGACTAGCCAAATGCTGTTTCGTGAACTGGCGTGATCCAGGAATGTGGGCCACTTTTTTGGGAGTGCCTGGGCCAAATTGGGATCCCAATCCGACCCTGGGGCTTGGGTGACATTTCCGTGCGAGTTGGGAGACATTTTAAAATCATCTTGAACAACTTGAGTGTATAGAAGCAGGAGACGGAAAACGCAGTAAGTTAGCCAGTCATGGTGAGTTGGTTGTAGATTACTATTCCGAGGTTCTTTGCATTTTTTTGCTGGGAAGGGGTGGGTTCAAGTTCGACAGGCCACCAAGGGAGTCCCAGGTGAAGTGTATTGCTGAAGATTACTAATTCCGTCTTGTCTATGTTGAGCTTGAGGCAGTTGTGCCACCTGGTGACTTTGGTCATGCAGTGGAGAAATTGGTCTGGGTGTTTTGTCGAAGAGGGAGCGTATGAGCTGAGTGTTGTCAGCTTAAGAAGGATATGATGTTGATTACATGGGCATGGAAGATGTTGGCTAGTGGGGTCATGTAGGCGTTTAACAGAGTGGGTTGAGTGAGGATTTTTGTGGAGCTGCGCATATGATGGTGACGGCGTCTGAGGTGAAGGGGGCAGGCTGACCCACTAGGTGCAGCCTGTCAGGAAGGAGCAAATCCAGCCAAATGTGGACTTTAGATGCCGACTTTATGTAGTCATTGGATAAGGATGGGTGGAAGACAGTGTTGAAAGGTCCGGAAAGATCCAGTAGGTGTAGGGCAGCGGTGTCCCCTTGGTCCATGACTATCCGAATGTTGTCTGTGGTGGCGATGAGAGGGGTCTCTGTACTTTGGTTGTTCCTAAATCTGGAGTGAGTGATGTAGAGGAGGTGGTTGACAGTGAGGTGGGTGGCTAGGAATTTTCTTTATCATCTTTTTCATGACTTTTGCCAGGCAAGGGAGCAGAAAGACAGGCCTTTAGTTGGGTAGCGTCTTTGGGTCGGCTGAGGGTTTCTTCAGGAGTGGGAAACTGTGGGGTGTATTCTGGGGTCCGGGTAGGTGGCTGTGATGATTGAGTTATTCAGGGTCAGGATGAGGGCTACGCTGATGGGGTCCAGTACTTTGATCTAGATGTGATGAGGACAGGGTCCGAAGGTGACCCAGAGTGTATGCTATTGCTTGAGTGGTGATGATGGGGCACCTGGTCAGGGCAGTCCTCTGAGTGTTGGCAGGGATGGGCAGTAGAGCTGGGAGGGTGGGAGGGTCTAGTAGGGGCTCAAAGTTTTCATGGATGCTCGTGATCATGTTGCTGAGGAATAGGGACAGCTGGGTGCAGAGGTCCTGAGAGGGGTTTACGCAGGTGGAGCTTGCTGCCAGACAGGGGAAGTCCTTAGCGCTGTTGGTGCTGCTTTTGATGCGGTCAGAGTGCATTTGGTTGCTCTGATTTGCTGATGAATTTGTAGGTGCTACTTTCAGTCTTGTTCTGACTTTGTCTCCATCTGCATTCAAGTTGATGGCAATGGCGTTTGGTGAGCCTGAGTTCTTCAGTGTGCCAGCTTTTTTGTCCTCTGGTGTCCTCATGGCTTTTATGGCTTTGAGAGGAGCCAGGGTATCAGTGCAGGCGGTGACTCAGGTTTTCAAGTTGGTGATGGATTCGCAGAGGATATTGTTGCGTTGAGGCCGGTGATGTAGAAGCATGGAAGGCCAGGATGCTTCTGAGAGCTTGTTCATGCCCCCTCGTGAAGATTTGGTGATGGTGTTTCTGCGGGTGTGTCGGAGGGTTATACTGAAGTTAATGAGGGTGTGTTCTGACCAGGTGATCGGTTTTGGTTTTTCCACTGTGATGATGCTGAAGCTGGTGAAAATGGGGCCTAGTAGGGACTGTAGCGTGTTCCAGGCCTTTACTGGCCGGGTTAGTTTGAGGTTGGACAGGTCCTCGAGGAGGATGGTCATGTTGGGATTCGTAAGGTCCTCCAGATGGTATTTGAGGTCGCCGAGGAGGATGAAGGGAACTGGAAATTAGGATCGGGGGACGGCAAGTCAGTGATGATGCTGCTGAAGTTGGTGTGTGGTCCAGGAGGGCTGTAGAAGAGGGTGCTGTCCAGGCTGTAGTTGGCGATGATGAGGAGTTTAAAGGTCCAGTGTTCCATGGTGCTGGTGGTGCTTAAGCATTGGATGGATTCTTTGAAGATGATAGATATTCTGCCTCTGGGTCAGTTTGTCTTGTCCTGGCTTGCAACCAGTTTTGGTGGGGAACTGCTATGGCAGTAATGGAGGGCCGACGATGGAGTCACACAGGTTTAAGTCAGGAAGAACAGATCTGGTGAGCGGTCTGGTATCAGTTCTCAGATTTCAGTGGCGTGTTTAGCGAGGGAGCAAGTGTTGAGGAGTATGTAGTACACGGAGGGGTGTAGTGTAGTGAGGGTCGGGTCTGTGTGGTCTTGTGAGTTTGGTGTGTTGGATGTGTGAGGTGCCTGGATGGAGTGAGGTGGATGAGGGAGAGTGCATTTAGAATTTTAGGTGGCACAGGAGAATGCAACATCAGTGTTGGGTGGCGAGGCGACTGGGTTTCAGGGTGCAAAGAGTTGCGGTGGAGTAACGATGGGGGGGCAATGTATGCGAGGAGGACTAGGAGTCAGGGCATGGATGGGACGTGGACCGGCATTGATGGCCTTACTTTTGGTGTGCTTTCAGCATGCCAGAAGAGCACCCACACTGCAGCTCCATTAAGGGAAGACAGTTTTTGCTGGAAACCAGTGATTTCATTTACTGTGCAGATGAATGGTGGGAAATCTAGTTATGTCACTTCCTGTGCAAATGGATGATGGGAAATCCAGTGATGTCCATTCCTGTGCAGATGCATGATGGAAAATCCAGCAATGTCCCTTCTTATGCAGATGGATGATAGGAAATCCAGTGAGGTCACTTCCTATGCAGATAGAGGATGAGATGGGAAATCCTGTGATGTCACTTCCTGTGCAAATGCATGATGGAAAATGAGTCCTCTTACTTGGCATCTTCTTTTAAAGGTAGTTTTGGAGGAAAACCATTGATGTAAATTCCTGTGCAGATGGATGATAGGAAATCCAGTGATGCCATTTCAGTACAGATGGATGATGGGGGCTTCATCTTCTCTGTGCAGTGCAGTGCAGACAGTTCTTAGCATGAGTTGATGGATCTCCCAGCAGGTAGTGATGATTCTGGCTCCTGACAGGCACAGTAAAAGTGAAGCACCTGGTTATCAGCCTTCCTGGATGGGCCACTGATGGAAAGACAAAAGGCACAGGCCCTGCCCAGACACTTCTCTCCCTCTAACAACTTGAATCTTCTCACACACCCTCATTCCTCTACTATCACCCAAATAGCAGTGCTCAAGAAGGAATATTCAACAACACATTTCTAAATTGAATTTCTAAAGAAATTCTGGCCTCCAACCATCCCACACTTCGATTAATGGCGTAACGAAACTTGGGCGGGCCCCCCTTCAAAGTAAATGGATGGGGTCCCCTCCGGACTCACTCCGGAGTGCTCAAGCCAGAGTACAGTGCTAAAGGGGCCTCCCTACACTGCGTGGGCTGCGGGGGCTTTTGCTACACCACTGACTTCAATGTCAGGAGCAACCCCTTTAGCTTTGTAATGCAAGTAATATATTTCCACTATGTGGGGAGGCTGTAACACAAGGAGATGATGGACGGAGCACTGTAACTTTTCAGACACTCACCCCCAGTCACTATTAGATCTTGGTTAAATCAATCATCGTTCTCTTGCTCATTTTGCCACCCCAGTTCAGACACAGCCATAGGCTGTATCAAGATCTCTATCAAAATGAGGGCTGATCCAAAATTGACCCTTATGGCTACAGCATATACGTACTCACAAACAACATGGAGTACTGCTAGCAGGCACCTTACACACAATATGCATGCAACATACGGAGATGTCAAAACTGAGTCTGGGCAGGACACACAAGTGTATCTTTACACGAGCGGGACGGCAGGCATTACAGTCTTCCCTGGAACAGGAAAACAAGGCCTGTCTGAGTTAGTAACCTTTCAATGTTTTGCAACTGGATTACAGTTGCTAAACACTGATACCATAATGATTCGCTATTTGGAAGGGAAGCTCTAAACACGCCCCTTCCAAACAGCAGTTTATTACGCCTTTCTAAACCCATTTTGTGATTCAGTAACATGTTACCAAATGGCAGAATGCGTTTAGTAGATTTTAAAAAGCCATTTTGTGGTTGCAAATTTTACAAATCAAAGCTTTGCGACCACAAAATGGCTCTGTACACCAGACCCTGAATGTTTAAGTAGCTGGGACTGAGAAAACATTCTTCTATGCAGCTGTCTTATTTTACCCCTATTGTTACATTGTTAAGTGCCAGCTAGCATACATTTCTTACCACTGGTGACTATTCAAGTGCATTTATCATTCTGTAGCAGTTTAACCTTGGGAATACCGAATGACTAGTGTTATGTATTTTTTTCTATTTTTTGTTAGTTTTACATTCCACCGACATAATCCATCTATTCTGGGCTCACTTAGTTTGAGCTGGTAAGCTTGAAACACACTCTCTGCGAATAAGAGAATTGTGTTGTCATGCGCCCTCTAGTGGGCACATGGATGTAATGACTGCTGTTTGGACATTTAGGGTATTTCTGTTTCATAAGTGGATTATCTCTCTTTTCTTTATTTTTTTTACACAAATCACCAATTCATTTGTCTGAACAAGTTTCATTTTAGAGGTGTTCAGTTAAAATGTTCGCTCGCCCGCAGTCAGTAGGACATCAAACCAATGAACGGAAAAAAAGAAAGTTTATCAGTTGCAACGTGGTCTGGTGGCTCAGTGAACTAATGCATTCATGCAGGCATATGTGTTTGGCCTCTTGGACAGCGGTTTGAAGCGAGTGGGCCAATCAGCTTTGCATTTTTCTGAAGTTGTAAATGACTACTGATTATCATAATTTGTCTGCTAGTAGCGCCTAGTGACTACTGTGGGCGCTTTACACATGTCTGTTAGGAAATAGTAAGAAAAGAAGTAAAATAGTAAGTTTGAAAACGAATCTAAAACAGTTGCCTAGTATAGATTTACCATCTTTGAAGAGGGAGGTCCTCTTCACCAGTCCCATGCGGTAGGCAATAGACGGCAAGCGTATTTTTGAAGATGTGATTTGTAGTGCTTGTTTATTTATTTATTTAATGCAGTTTTTATATAGCGCGGACTTAACCCAAAGGTGTCAGAGCGTTTTTCACATAAGAACTAAGACCGTTACATTAGAAAATTTACATACTTACAGGTTACAAAATATAACAAGGAAGACGAAAAAGTAAAATAAAACAGTAGATGGCAGTCACACAAAAGTCAAAAGGCACACTGGGATTCAGAACGTACAGGCATAGATTACAAATTTACAACATTGTAAAAACTTCCCTGATGGGCATGAAAAGGGATGCATTAACTCTGGAAGTGTCTGTGGAAGAGAAGGGATTTGAGGTCGGCTTTGAAAGTTCGGATAGAGGTGGTGGTACGGAGTAGTGGAGGAAGCGAGTGTTGCCGTGGGTATGGCCTCCTAGTGCTGAGGTGGCGAGGTGTGGTGTGAGAACCTGTTTAGTGGCCCTTGTTGATGGCACTTTTATCGGGAAGGTAAAGTTTTTCAGGTGTTTTCGAAAGATGTGTCTGAGGTAGAGCGTGGATTGCTGTGTCATATTGTGTTATGCGTTCTTTTGAGCAGTGCAATATTCAGCAGTTGTTTGACATGTGTCTAGCAACTGTCCACATATCCACCATGAAAGTGGTGCGTGCCGCCTTTAGTTTCCGTGGAAGAAGGGTTCCTAGCTGAGACGTGTCGCAGCGGCCAGAGTGGCTGACTCCGGAGTGCTGGGCTCACGGTTCGATCGCCGGCGGCAGCTCAGCTCAGCATCATGTGGCTCTGGGTAACAGCTCACTTAATCTCCCCGACCCCCCCCCCCACACACACAGACACACACCAGCGCCTTAGGGGGATAAGTTTGTACTTAACAAATGTGTAAAAAATCCTTACAACCAGTCTCACATCTACTCACTTGTTTTTTAGGTCTCGCCCAAATCGCTTATGTGTAGTCTCTTCAAGACCCTTTGTGGGCTTAGAGACTCCCCATTGCTTATCTATGGTTGGAATCGCTGTCACTCTCATTTGCTCGCTTTTTATTGGTCAGGTGCTGTAGACTTCCTTCCTTCTCGTGTGTTTGTCCCTTGCCTGGAGCATGAATGCATTTCTTGAGCCCTTTCACTGCTCATTTCTTAGACACTACTCTTTTCTTTTGATTTAAGCACTGCGTTTTTTTGGGGCGGGTTCCCTTGTGTACTTCTCCCCTGTCCGTCTGCTTGCTCCTACCCGCCTTCCCTTCTTCTGTTGTCCATCTTAGGAAGTTCAACCACACTGCAGTGAACCGAAAGAGAATATGAGAAAAGGGTGAAAGAGATAAAAAACCGAGCGTGAGCAAGAGAAAAAAAGACACAATAAAACCAGGTGTTCAACTGCAGAAAAGATCAGGAAGAGAACCAGGAGAAGTGAGAGGCATGAAGCTCAGGAGGCACAGCGTTGCAGCCGCAGAGAACTCTCTGATGCGAGATAGTTTGCAGTGCTCTAAAGGACTCTTGCTTTTATGGTGCCCTAATATGCCTGTCCGTTGTTTCTGCTGCTGCTGTCATCCTGAAGTCATAATGCTGGAGCCTGCATTAAAAGTAACTGAACTGTTGCAGTTATTTTGTATTAAGGAGTCTTGTGTGGCTGCATACATCTCTATGGATCCACAACAGAGTACTGGGGCATAGAACAGCTGCAAGGCACAAGAAGTTGGAGTCCAATCAGATATAAATACCTCTCTCCCTGGTTGCACTCCTTAACCGCTGCTTATGTTTTGGGGAGATATTGGCTGAATGGAAGCGTGAATTGTTCGGTCTGTTGTGGGTTCTTCAGATGAAAGTAATTTGCCTGCTGGCTAGGAAGCACATTCCTAAAGAGTCTAGGTACTTCAAGGTTGTGCCTATGTGTTTCTGTTGTTGGAATGTCAGATGTGCATTGGTGAGCCATTGGAGGTCTCTGGCAGTGCGGGCCACATTTTACAAGTGGTCTTTATAGATGGTGCCAAGCCGGCTCTTTAGACTCCTGCGGCTCGGTCAGTAGCCTTCTCCACCCAGATCACTGCACACGCCACTTGTCTCCCAAGCACTAGGTGGCAAAGGAGCACCAATCAGAAGACATCCCTGCTGCCTCCCTCACCAGGAGCTTGATCAACAGCTGCGGTATTTCAAGCAACAAGGAAGGGCGGCAGTGAATCCCACTAGTGTTCAGCTGGCAGTGCCCACCTGGAGTTCCTTTTTTGGACTCAGCAAGTATCCCCTGTGCAGGTCACACACATGCACGGCAGGCAAAAGGGAATCTTGTTGAGCCCGGAGAGGGCAAGATATCCTTCATGCATGGTGGATACCAGTAAACCTTGACATTTCTACACCTTGCGTGTGCTAATACACCCAGCAAAAGTGAAACACCAGGGATTCCTTATTTGCCACCAGTGAGGAACTTCCGAACAGTGGTGCTGGAACTGGAGCAATTTTCAAAGTGTTTTTGCTGCTATCAACGTTACATCACTAATGTCGTAGGCATTGTGAAAAATACAAGCGTCACACAAAGAACAAGTATAACAAATGAGCCACGCCTATTCAGAAGGAGTGTGGTAAGGGCGTGGTATGTAGATGGTGGTGCATTGTGGAGCACATTGTTGCAAATATATTACTAGAGGATGGCGTGGGAGAGCACTGTCATTTACAGACAGCTAATTTTCCATTGAAATGACCACAAATTTTGTACAGCACGCAGTTTACTGATAAAACTATTTAGTGCACAAACAATGTGTAGAAAACTGTTATCAGCAAATATTTATCATTTCCACCCCACCAATTAAACTGTCTTCATTTGTTTTGATTTTATTAAAATCTTTGTTTCCATCACAATTCAGAATTAAAACAAATGTGCTTTATATGTGCTTTCCTAACTGCTGATATATTTGAAATTGATGTACAGTTTGTTTACAGGTATTTAAAAGTTGTTTTTTGTTAGAAAAACGGCCAATCTAAAGCTTTACCTTTCGAACTCCCTGTACCTCAGCATGATTGACAGAAAATTCACTTTACAAAATCCTCTAACATTGAATCATTTAACTTCGCAGTCAGAGAAAGAAAAGTAAACACCAATCTCCATATTTACAGAAAAAAGCAAAAATTTGTCAAAATAAATATACTTTGACGTTTGACTTCTGTCTTTAAACTCACATCAAATGTGACAAGATAACAAACAAAATGTAAAGGCATCTGTATTATTCATTCACTTTGAACTCAAGCATGATCATGGTTGGACTGCGAAAGAAAATGGGCCATGGCTAGAAAGTAAATGCGGCCCTTATTAGCGAATCAAATGGCTAAAAAAGTGGCCCATGTTTATAAATAGGGGAAAGTTTTGGACATGCTGTATAAGTGTTTTGAAAGGTATGGAAGACTTAGTGTATGTGTGCTTTCTGTAGGCAGTGATTGACTTGGGGCCGGTCCCCATTCCTTCGTTCCATTTCACACAATTCCATTTCAGTTTGAATCCAGCCATATGCAAATCAGTCTTGGCTCTGCTCCAATGGGAACTGTTCAGGTCCTCCCTGAACCGGAACACAAGAAATCCAGGACTGGTTTTGCCCTAGTTATGGCTCATCAACCAGGTATAGCTTTGTTCCAGTGACACAGTGTGCATGGGACCCATGCCTGGCCATACCCGTCCCACTTAAGGTGACCCACAAAAGTGATGGATGAATGCTTGAATTAATCTCAGCCAATGGTTCCATCGTTCGTTTCCACACCATGCCACCTCAGTTTGGACCCAGCCATATGTAAATCAAATCAAGCTTGACCCTGCACCAATAGGAACAGTCCAGCCTGAACTGTCAGACTAGGTCCTCCCTGAACTGGAACACAAGCAACCCAGGACCAGTTGTGCCCTAGTTAGAGCTCATAAGACAATTTCTGGTTGTTTCCAGTGACACAGTATGCACCAGACCCAAATCTGGCATACCTGTCCCACTTAGGGTAACACACAAAAGGATACAAAAGGTGATAGATGGAATGCTTGAGTTAATCTCGACCACTGGTAATTACTTGGGCCGCATCACAGTCCATCATTCTTTTGCACACCATGCCACCTCATTTTGGGCCCAGCCATATGCAAATCAGTCTTGACCCCGCTCCAATGGGAACAGTGCAGCCCGAACTGCCTGGCCATGAACCAGATCAGCTGATCATCGGGTGAAGGTTTAGTATTTGTTGGTTGGGTTGCAGGAAGGTTATAACTGGCTCTCCTGGCGGAATGGTAAATCATGGGAAAATGTTCTTGTGTGAGGCTATGCAGTGCTATATGGACCAGGCACAGTGTTTTGACCTGTGATCTTTCTTTGGCAGGATACCTTTGAAGTGTTCGGAGGTTGACGTGGTATGATCATTAGGTTGTATAAGAGTCTGGCCACCTTGTTTTGGGTGCTTTTGAGTTTAGAAAACCCTTTTGGGTAATGCATTATTGAAGGCGCTACACTAGTTCAGGCAGGAGGTGTCCAGAGCTGTTGTGTGAGGCAGCATTAGCAAAAGGAGCATTCCATAACATTCTCAAGGGTGATGGAATCACTTCTTGTTCTTGGCCATTGCATGTACTTTGGGGTGACGGAGAGGTCACAACCAACTAGCACTAAGTAGATTGTGTGTCCTAAGTTTTAGCTTTGAATGTGGGCCCATGCTGCCTGGTCAAGTAAACGGTAAGGCGTAGGAATCCACTCAGTCCAGCAGTAGGATCCTATTCTTTTGGCCATAACTCAGAGACGATTGAGCTTCATCTCCAGTGGTGGGCCTCTTTCAAGCAGTTTGCCATTCTGTGAGAGCCTCCATACACTTCCTGTAATGTAAACTGCAACTGGATGTGAGCAGCATCCAAGGGACAGCCCAGAAGGGGCTCCTGTGATGCAGATTAGCTGGACCAAGCAGGAGGGGCATCTATGGTGAAAACCTTCAACATAGAGCTATGAAAATGAGGTTTTGATAAAGTATTATTTCTTAGGTAATTTATTAGCATATCATTTAGATTTCGAACAAAGCCACCTGAGAAAGGAGTGCGGCAGGTATTGTCAGAAGATTTGTTGACTCTGAAGTTGTATCAAAGTTCTCTCTCCTTATCTCAGAAGTCCACCATGCGGTTGGTATGCTGCTTGCTATGCCCTTCTGCCAATGAAGAACAGATCATTGTACTTGCTCTGTGGGTGGGGTCTGGGGGCATGGGGGAGCTGGGTAAAATGAAACAAGACTTTGGTTGAAATCCATTATCACTTCTACCATCAAGGGATGCACCAAATTGGTTGAAATAAGGCCGTTTGTTTCTTTTAGAAGGACCCCTCATTAAGGGATGCGGTTGGCCAACATAGTGGATTCTGGGGACCTATGCGAGTGGTCTCATTGCATCACAGCAAAGCCCTGTATTGTAGTGTGTTCTTGACTCCCTGACCATGTTCGATGGATGCCACAAGCCTGTCCACATTACCAACTCAGAATGCTTCTCTAAGGTGCTCGGCTGACTCAATCGCACCGAATGTCTGTGGGGTATGCGTGAGATCAGGGTAAATTAAGGGAACATCTGTTGAGATACAGAATGACCCATCTGCCCCGTGTCAGTATAATTGTGCTGTTTTTAATATGATTAAATGTGGCATGCTTCACAAACAAAAATAGGTTAATCTTTGCTATTGTGCATGCCTTTACTGAGGGAGCACTCAAATGTCCATGACAAAACCCTTTTCTCACTGCTTTTCAGAGATCTTCCCTTAACTTCATTACGTGTTCCCTCTGTCTGTAATGTGTGTATGTTGATTAATATTGTGCAAACCTACCTTCAAATCCTGGAGGCGCTCTACAAGGGAAACAACATTAGAGAGGTGACTGGAGGCTAGGTCGGAATAGAACTGGAAAAAGGGGCAAGGCAAGGGACCAGGGTAGAGACCACTCTTTTATCTTCTATTCTGTCTCTCTGTACCTGTTCCCTCTCCTTTCTCTCTGGTTTTCACTTAACCACTCTGGCTCTCTCTCACTCTTTCCCTATTTCTTGTTTGCCCTCTCCGTGCTTAATTTGAGCAGGTGGTTGCCAGTGGGGGCCACCGGTATTTAATTTCCCCCATCAGATATTTACAAAGTGCAAGAAAAGAGGCACGGAGAGTCTGGTAGTGGATACAAGACTACCGGCCTTGGTATTCGGCACGCCGACCTTTAACTGCACCGTCCGCTGGCTTCTGAGCAGAGCTTCAGCGCCGGCACTCTTTCTTTCACAAATTAAGCACTCCCTGCCTCTGTGTCTCTCTCTCTTTCTTTTGTTCTCTGCCTCTCTGTCCCTCCTTTTTTTCACTCATGTTTTTTCAGACTCTGTTTATCTCTGGTGTTCTCAATCTCTGTTCCTTTCCCTCACACACCCTTTTTGACAACCTTTACTCTGTCACTGTCTTCCACATTCCTCTTACTCCATCTGTCTCACTCCCTATTATTCTTGCCTTCACTCTGTCCTGCTCTCGTGCTCTTTTTCTTCCGCGCCCTCACGCCGTCCCTCTACCTTTTTTTCTCATTCTCTTCATCTCTTTCTTACTTACTCTGACTTCCTATCCTGCTTTCTTTTTCATTTCATTTTTCACTTTTACTCACTCATTTATTTTGTAATGCTCGTTTTCTCTCTATAACTTTTTTCTGTCTCGCTGTCTCTTGATCTTTCTCTGACTCACTCACATTCATTCTTTTTTTCTCTTGATTTAGGTTTACTGTTACTCATGCCCTTTCCTCTTCATGCTCTCCTTTCTCCTCTCTTTTTGCCATGCGCTTTTTAGGTCGAGCCTAGGCAGTGTGCATGCGCTGGCTGCAAGACCTGTTGTTATCTCCTCTATCGGCTTTTGGCATGCCCATAAATTTCCATTTGTTTGTTGTTGTGCCATTTAGAAATAAAGGTGTTTTATTGTTGCTTGGGTCTGATTCTCCGCCTTTGCATGCTTGGGTCACGCCCAGGCAATTTCACTCATTGTTTGCTTGTGTTGGCCATCCCAATACGTACCGCGGTTGGTCCTGGTCATCCTGATCTACCTTTTTAGGTCTAGCAGTGCAGTGCGCAGCACTGTTCGCGCAGCGCAAGACATTTAGTAGCTAAAAACGGGGTTTTCAAGCTGACCTAGGAATCGCACACGCTTGTGCGTGTGCTTTTCCTTTTGTGGGCCGCTATTGGCCTTTGCGTGGGTCTTGTTATAAAAGACTGCACGTAATAGGCCAAAGGCGGGCGCATTGCTCCGCCCACGGCCTATTGGTGTCTGTTACGAGCACCGGTCGTCATGTGCTTTCAATTATCGTGCCCAGACACTGGCGCGATAATTGAAAGCACATGTCTCGCTGTGGCACGTGCACCACTCGCGGGATTGTTTTGTTTTTGGATCCATTTCCCAGGGAAGCAACTAAATCCTGAACAAGCATAATCACATTGCCCAGCATATGGGAGCGCCCTCGCTTCCCTTAGAAAATGTGGGTCTAAATATAAAAGTTGAGCCTGTATGTAGTTGAGGGGTGTGGCCTTTTTTAGTACACTTCATGTATAACGAAAATCACGTACCATTTGTAGAAAGAACTATACTGTAACCGCAATTTCAAGTGCACACTGACAGTAGTGGATGTCTTGTTCCTTTATTTAGAATTGATTTGCTCTAAAAAAAAAAAAATTGGACTTTGAGCTGAACCGCCTCTTTCTCCTCCCACCGTTTTGGCACAAACAACAATACGGTGATTTGCTGAGAAACACAGGGTTCCATTCTAGTTTATTTTGTAGGCTATCAACATCGTTTTAGGCGTTCAGGCTGTTTCACGGAGCAAAGCACTGTTGGGCACCTGTAAAGTGGCAATTTCTGTCTGGTAGCTGTTGAGCTATGCCAAAAGCTTTAACTCAAAAAAATGCGAGTCCTATTGCATTTCTAATGCTTGTTTCTCTCTCTTCTCACCTCTCTCTCAATATGGTTTTCTTTTACTCTGGTTCTCGCTCTTATTCCCCCTTGCTGAATTTTTGCTTTCTCATAGACTCTTTCCACTCTCTGATTGTCTCCTTCTTTCTCTCCATCTCCACCAGAGTTACCTAGATAGACTTTTTTCTTTCACACACTGTTTTTATGCACGCTTGTTTATGGCTGGTATTTTACATATTGAATCCATAAACTGGTGGTGCCTCTGTCTCATCCCTCTTCCCTGTTACAGTTTAAAGAGGTCCCAAGATGAAATTTACCCCATTGAAAACATTGTATGTAATTTAGCCTTCTGTCACAATGGATCAAATTGATTTTCCAACTCCATCTGTGTTCGCAGGTGAATTCCAAATGTAAAAATCCGATTTGAACAGAGATTTAACTTTTAGTATACAATACCATGGAAGCGGAAATTGAATATTGAATATTTTATCTAAATGTGCCATTTCTAATAGTCCATTTTCCAGCTTGTTAGGTGAGAACTTTTCACTCCTCATCCCTCTCGGGGCGTAGCTTGGTCAGTAAAATAGGAAGGGCGTGACCTTCAGATTTCCCAAAAATCAAACTTTCTACAATATCTGCAAACAGTGCTTAATTTGTAAAAAAAGAAGTGCCAGGGGACACGTCAGGAGGCCACTGCAGCTTGTACCGCACGTTGCCCCTGCCAGCACGGCCAATGATAGTAACAACACTACTACTAACCATCACACTCCTACAACTGTGACCATTCAGACTATTTCAGCCCCCTAAAGCTATAAGAATGGCTTGGACTGGCAGGTAATAGTAATTTTTTAAGTATTTTGATTCAATAATTACCTGTTGTTGTGGTCATCTGTACATTTTCCACACAGCGCTACCTTCTTGCAGACATGTGGCAACATCGATGTTGACTATGAAGTGCCGGCGCGAGCAGAGGAAACCACTGACTCAAATTAAGCACTGTCTGCGAAGCAGGACATGAGGGGGTAGCGTACTTGAAAGTAAATATTTTGTGAAATAGATAACATTACATAAGAACTTCAAAACAGACAGGAGAGAATATAGGTGTGTGTGTGTGTGTGTGTGCGTGTGTGCGCATGTGCTGTAGCCTGCATGTAAAAATCCTAGGTGAAATCTGATAGACTGCTCACCATACCCTTCTGAAAGCACCTGTACCCAACTATTTACTAATGAATACTTTATTATGGGGTGTAACAAGCCAAACACCCATACCCCTCGAAGCTACACCCCTGATCCCTCATCAAAAGGGACTATTCCTTGCATGGCAGGAGTGCATTCCTGCCCTCAGTTCCCGTTTCTGCAAGTCCCTACGTTTTTACAAGTTTAGGCCGCAGGGCACATGACCATTATGCGTATAGGCTGAGAGCCTCTAACAAAATGGATTGAGAACTGTAACAGTATCTGTGGTCTGGAGGCGCACACTCTGCTCATCCCTACCTTTTTTTAAGGAGGACAGTTATCATCTCACGGGGTTGAGAAGAACTGGCCCTGCCAGCAGCAAAAGGTTGGAGGAGAAAGAGCAGGACTTTTAACCTGTTACCTCTGTGGAGGAGCTGCCCACAGGCAGTGCCACAGAGGCCTTTTATTCCACCGGGCATTTCCCTGGTTGGCTGGAGAACCTGGAGGCCGGTTTTGAAAGTCCAGCACCACTCCTGGTGCCTCTGTCACTTCCCCAGCGCACAGAGGTTAATTGCAACAGGGAGAAAGGGAGGTGGATGTTAGAGAGACAGTGATCAAAGAGGGTGAAACTAGAGAGGAGAGAAGAGGAGAATGGATAAAAGGAAAGAGAGGGATTGACTGAGGTGACATAGGGAGTGGGGTTGCTTTGAGCATCCTTGCCAGGGCTGCTTTTAGTTTCCCAGCCTGGCCCTGCCAACAGACCTCTCCTGGTTGAAAAAGTCAACAAGTAGGTTTCAACTGGGTCCTGCGCTCAGTCCATGTGGGACAAGGATGGCACATGAATGCTTTCTTTGTTAATATGAGAGCGTGAGCAGGGAGTGTGTGTGCTGTGCCCGGCTGTATGATCCATTTTTAAACCCCTGTGGGTGAATAGCTCACAAGGTGGACAATGGAGATCACCTGCCAGGCAGGGATGTGATTTGGAAGAAGGCCCCCGCACAGTCTTGGTGTTCTTTTGAATGGACCAGGCTCCTGTGAATAGAGGGAGGAAAGCAGATGATCTTTTTGAAGTGTAGGGACAGCCCCTGCTTCCTTCCTGTTTCATTCTGCTCAGGAGTTGTGCTTCAGACAAGCAGGCGAGGCTCCTCTCCTTCTATGCCATGGTTTTACAGCCACTTGCATTGAGCTTCCTATGCCACCTCTTCCTGCCTCATCTGCAGATCAAAGAGATGTGGCTGAGCATCCTGTGTCAGCAGAAGCCGCTTCCATGAAAGCAGACATCAGCCAGAAGAGAGCAGGGCTCTGAGTTACCTTTTGTCTGCCAGCCAGGGATACATACTGGGTGGAATCCGCAGGACAGTGTGCTAATGTCCAGATGCTCTAGGCATAGGTGGAGGCACACTGCTGTGTTTCTCGATATGTCTTCTGAGCTCTGGGGTATTGGACCACCAGCCTCCTTACCAAGCTAGGTGCACACTTGTGGAATCTTCAACTCTGCTGCGCTGCAAGTGCTGTTACTACGAGGTTAATGTGCAAAGCAGTGTCTCTGAAGATGGAGTGGTCTAGGACGTCATTTAGGGTCCGCCAGGAGTCACAGCTGCTACTCCTGGCTTGCCCCTTGCGACCCCTGGCACTGCTTTTGCGACCCCTGGCCTCAGAGGTGGCAACATCAGCGCAAAGAGCACAGGGGTATCCCGCATTCGCAGAGTCTGACTCCAACCTAGTTTTCTCCTCATTTGTATTACACTAATAGTGAATACTAGTCAATTACTCAGCATTAGTGGTGTAAAAAGTGGAGCAGCTGGATCTGGAAGGAACCTTCACTCGCATTTAAGGTAAGAAAAAGAAAATGGCTTTAGATGTATGTTGTGGGCCTGCATGTGGGTGAGAGTAAATGTGTCTGAGAGAGTGTATATGTGTGAGCATTTATGTTGTATTTGGGATGGTGTGTGTGAGTGAGTAAGTATAAGTGAATAGGAGTGAATGGGAGAATGCGAATGACTGAGTCAGGGTAAGAGCGAGTACAAGAGACTGAAAATTAAGGAGTGCAAGTAAACGCTAATGAGTGAGTAAGACTAAGTGTGGGTGAATGAGTGTAAGTGAGCATGATTGAGAATGTGTTATCAAATCAAATCAAATCAAGAACATTTGTATTGCGCACATATCACTCACATGAGTCTCATGGCGCTTGCAGACAGCTCTAGTGGACAAACCAGATCTAATTTGCATAAAGCCAGGTTTTCAATTCTTTACGGAATTTCCCGTGTTCTGGTATGCTACGAAGATGGAGAGGCATTTTGTTCCAGAGTGATGGTGTCAGAAAGGAGAAAGAACGGCCTCCTTGCCTGATAGTATTAATTCTTAGCGGAGTCAGCAATGACACATCGCTGGAGCGTAGCGTTCTAGACGGATGATACCACTGTAGCTTTGTTCGCCAGTATTTCGGACCAGTTCCGTACATGTGCTTATGAGTAAGACATAATATTTTAAAACGGGCTCGCTTTTTTACCAGGAGCCAATGGAGAGTATTAAGACAAGCTGCAGAGGGAGATCTATACGGGCGGTCGAGGACCAATCTTGCAGCAGTGTTCTGTAGAACCTGAAGTTTATTTGTGAGATCTTCATTTATTGACAGCAATAATGCATTGCCATAGTCCATTCTATTTATTATCAATCCTTGTGTCAAGGGCTTACGTGCCTCCATGGGGAGCCATCTAAAAACCTTGCGAAGACTACGCATGACACCGAAACAGGTGCCAATGACATGATTAATATGGCTGCGCATGGATAGACAGTCATCCATGTGAAAGCCCAGGTTACGGACCGTGCTCTTTGGGGCAGGGCAGGGGCCAAGCCTAGAAGGCCACCAGTCATACGACCAATGGTTGTTAGCCTTACCAAAAAGCATAATCTTTGACTTGCCCCCATTTAGCTGGAGATGGTTAGATCTCATCCAATTATCAACATTGATAAGACAATTTTTAAAACGTTGTTTGGTGTCGTTTGGGTCAGGACCTAAGGTGATCAGAATCTGCGTGTCATCAGCGTATGATATGACAGCAAAGCCATGCGATCTGATCACCTCAGCCAAAGGGGTCATATAAAGATTAAAAAGGGTAGGGCTCAAGATAGAGCCCTGTGGGACTCCCATCTTTACTGATCTTTCACAAGAGACAAAGTTTCCCATCTGGATGGTAGTTGTACGTTCAGATAGATAACTGATAAACCATTTAAGGGCATTCCCCCTGACACCCACCTCCCAGAGCCTTTGTTCAAGGATCTTATGGGAGATGGTGTTGAAGGCAGCAGACAGATCGAGCAGGACAGCCTATTGGTGTTTATCTAGGGCTAATTTGATATTATCAGTGACCTCAACCAATGCTGTTTCTGTACTGTGTTCTGCTCTAAAACCGGATTGCTAGGGGTCTAAGAGTTCATGGCTCTCAAGATGGCTTACCAGTTGCAAATTTACAAGGGACTCCAATATTTTCCCAAAGTAGGGAAGTAATGAAATAGGACGGTAATTCAGAAGCACCTTAGGATCAGCTGTCGGCTTCTTTAGAATAGGTCTGACTCTAGCTACCTTCCAGACAGAAGAAAAGACCGCTTCGGAGAAAGATTTGTTAAAGAGCGCAATCAGGCCATCTAAAACTATGGGTACCATTATAGAAAAGAATTTTGAGGGAAAAGGGTCGGCGGGAGAGCCTGATTTTATTTTTAGCATAGCTGAAGTGACAGACTTGTGGTCACATTCGATAAATTTATCTAAAAAACCTGAAGGGTCCGATAAAAACAAGGCAGTTCTTCAGGATGACTATAATTAGGTATGGAGGAAAACGTCCTGTGGATATTCATAATTTTTTCTTCAAAGAATTCCGACAGGGAGTCTGTCCAGTTTTGGGATACGGGCATAGTGGGCAGATTTGTGGAAGTAGTAAAATCTTTTAAAATATGAAAGAGTTCACTAGAGGAATTTTCTGCCGCTGTGATCAGTTTCAGCAGAAAAGATTTTTTTGCCTGTTTTATTTCATTCATATAAGAGTGATGCTGTTTTTTATAGCCTTCGTGGTTGGCAGGACTTCTACTTTTCCGCCATAATCTTTCGGCCACTCTGCATAGGCTTTTCATGTTTTTTAGTTGATTGGTAAACCAAGGGGCGTCTCTAGTCTTGGATTTAACCTTATGTAAAGGAGCAATTTTGTCTAGAGTGATCAGGATGTCTTTATTAAATTGTAATGCCCTTTGGTTAATACTAACTGCTGAAACATTCTGATCCGGGCAAAACATTTTTTGCAAGTCTGATGTTGGACCTGGAACACTACTTGGCTTATAGAAGTACTATTGGAAAAATGCTGGCACTGGCATAGAGGAGGCAATACTTGCATATACTTGCATATGGGCTACCCGCTGAAAAATGTCAGCGCTGGCATACTGGAGAAAATTCTTGACATATTTGACACCTGTGGCAAATACCTAATGCTGGCACACTGGAGGAAATTCTTGGCATATGGGAGGACAATGTGGCATATGTCAGGGGGCCATGCATGACAAAATGTGGTCCTAGACATACTAGATGTAACTTTAAATAAAGGCCCCTTCTTAGTACATGAACAGCAGTATTAGCAACATTTTGGCACTGGCATATTTTATGTAACGCTTTGGCAAAAGGGGCGCTCATAGCAAAATGCTGGCCATAGCAATGAAAGTAATTTTTGATCTACCTGGCACGTATAGGACATTGATGAAAACAGTTTTGGTCAACTCATTGGGACAGTCAGATTTCAGTAGTTTGGCACACCATGAAAGGAATTGAAATGCACTATTAGAGCCCATTTATTTTTCAAAATGTTCCTAGGGGAGAGAAGCTCCCACCCTCCAATCCCCACTAGAGGACATCAGACTCACTTTGTTTGCTTACTACAATTCAGGTAACTGTTCCTTTGACATATTATATCCTCACCTTTACATAGATGATATCTAAAAATAGACATTTGTTTGTTTTATATTAATGATGAAATTATTATAGAACTTCACCAATGATAATTATTGTGATGTGATCAGGATTAAGGCCATGTGACATCATGGGGCCCAGAGCGAGGGTAGGAATACAGCTAATTGCTACTTCCCGAACCCTATAGAGCAACTATGTGCTCTGTCACCATCCCCATCAGCCTATAGACCTCTTTACTAAGGGTCTTACGCTACTGCCCAGTATAATTCTACTAGGGTAGCACTCTATTTTTGCCTGGCTACAATCCAACCAACTAGGAGCCAGACATCTAGTAGTGCAAGACACATTCACTTAGGTCCTGATGAAGTGCCAAGTGACTCGTTAGGAGCAGCAAAGGCACGAAACATGTCGACCTTTTCTACAGAGATAGCCCTCAAGGAACATTACTTCCACATAGGGCATCCTTACACTTTTTAATTAAATTGGATCTACCTTGAACATTAAAATAGTTTCGATTAGGACTGATCCTGACTTATTTTAACATCCACTATCCTTGCACTACATTTGCCCTCTTACCCGCACACACCTCACGGCTGCTTCACTAAAAGATCTCCGCCAAAGAGCCCCGTTCACGGTGAGCCCTTCAGGCATTGCAGCGCCGGCCCGACGAGGAGCAAAGCCCAATGATGAAGCATGACATCCCTCGAAGTGTGTGAGGGCATCACGAAGCAAGACCTGTCTTCTCCTAGGAACTGCTTACCCCTTGTAGCACAGCTTACTAGGAGCCCTGTATTCAGGACATATTTAAATAACGACTCCCGGTCCCAAACCCTCTCCTTATTTGACATGTGACATCAGTGCCTAGGATGATTCAAAGTCAAAAAGGTGATTTCATATCCCTTCCTGTGACATCATTAAGATCACAGGGTATATGATGTCACTTCCGCTACCCCTAGCATTTTGGTGAATTGCCGTCAATGGGGGTGGTGTCCAGAAAAAGAAGACTAAGCCCAGTGACTTGCCATTGGTGGAAAGCGGTGAAGAGAAATTCAAGAAAGATTGCAACATCTACACTGCAAGTCTTGGAGAAGGAGCTGCTAGTAACTATGGTTAGCTCTCCCCCTTTCCCTGAAAGTAGTATTGTGCGTGCTCCTGGTGGTCATCACTTTGTACTTCGATCTGAGTTGGGCCTTACTCCTTGGTCTGGAAGATTCAGAGGGTTTGCTAGAGTGGCCTGTGCCTGAACTCCTTATAAATCACGTCTAAAAGCTGGATGCTGAGTGGTGCAGAAAGCAATGTCCCCTTCAAGGAGACCCCTCCCTGTCTGACTGCGGCAGGGGCTAGCACTACATTCAGTGTGCTCTCGAACTTGACCCACCCCCCCAAGCATGACCACATTCATGCAGTTCTGTGATATATTGCCCAATCAGCTTTCAACCTTGTCCTTGCCCATGAACCCATGTTCCTACAGTCCCCTCACCACTATACTTATGGATCATGGTCAGCGGACTCCCATGTGCTTCTGTGATTACCCAGGGAGGGCTCCTGTGTACCTGTACAGTGCCCAACATCTCCTGAGCTGTGACAACGTGGGTTCTCCATTCACGCGGGTGGGATCTGAGGTTCTAGAAAAGGCACGAGGCAGGTCTGTGCACTGGTGGCAGAGCGCTCTTGTCCCTCCGCACAACACCCAAGGTCTTCGCCTGCTGCTGCAGGTATGAACGCTCTTTCTTATTGGAAGCCGCAAAAGCATCTCAGCACTGCTTAGTAGCGAACCATCAGCATTACACACCAGAGACTAAACATTCAGGAGGTAGATCCTCGTAGGGAAGAGAGATAGGTACAGAGCCTGGGTGGGAGCATGCAAAGATGTTCTGGATCATAACTAAACCGGCTTCCTGGTACCACATCACTGCAAAGAGAATTCTTGCTTTGCCGATTTCCTGATGTACTGTTACTTTTCCTGTGCAGCGGTTTAACTCTGCGTAGAGTAACTTACCTTTCTTTATAGGACCACATTCTGGTCGGACTGTGATTTATCAAATGCTAGTCTAAGTTCTGAGTCTGTAGCACCCACCACATCCCAGGGAAAGGCTTGGACTGCTCTGTTTGCTGCCCTGAGTCAGGTGCTAAGTGGGCATACTCAGCTCTCAGAGTTTGCTCCAGAGGTAGAGCGACCTGAGGCAAGCAAAGGTGGAAAGCTCCAAGTGTCACAAGTGGAGACCAGTCGCTCCTGGTTTCCATGTAGCCTCTGAAGCAGTCCCCGCAGCCTTCATTGGTTACTAATCCCGGCTGAAGCCACAGCTGCCAAACCTCAGGACAGCTGCTGAGATGCTAACAGGCAGAGCTCGGTCTCTGCAGGGACAGAGTCATTCCGAGGAGGGCTTTAGCACACACCAGGGAGTACTTGAAACCTGGAAGGAGAAGACAGGACAGAAGCTGCAGATCAGAGCAGGTTGGAGGAACAGGCTGAGGTCAGGACACTGAACATGAAGTTGGTCAAATCTGCAAAGATAACATCATAAGGACAAGTCATAAACGGTACAATAAACAACAGCTAGAACATACAAAGCATACAACAATTGACAATTTTCTTTTTCATATGCTATGTGTAACACGAGCTCTCTATGAGTGGAAACAATCTAGCAATAGAGCAAGGAGCAAGGAATCTCAAAGAGTCTCTGAAGACATGCAGTGTGGGAGAAGAAGCCAGAGGCAGTCTGTGCAAGTGGCACCAGGCCTGGAAACCCAGTGCACCCTTTGATACCAGCTGAGATTTCAATGTAAGCACAATAGAGAACGGAGGGAGCGGAGAAGAAGGAAACAGGGCTTAAGGAAAGGCAGGACCCCAGATTGTAAGGACTGGAAGCATGCAGCTCACAGAACAATGAAATACAGGCCAAGGAATCTGCACACAAACAAAGGCAGGGCTGGAAGTATGCAGACTATGAGACTAAGAATCTGCACACAAACAAAGGCAGGGCTAGAAGTATGCAGACTATGAGACTAAGAATCTGCACACAAACAAAGGCAGGGCTAGAAGTGTGGAAACCGAACTAGGAACCCTGGAATATGAGACTAAGAATCTGCACACAAACAAAGGCAGGGCTAGAAGTGTGCAGACTGAACAGGAACACTGGAATATGAGACTAAGAATCTGCACACAAACAAATGCGGGGCTAGAAGTATGGAAACCGAACTAGGAACCCTGGAATATGAGACTAAGAATCTGCACACAAACAAAGGCAGGGCTAGAAGTGTGCAGACTGAACAGGAACACTGGAAAATGAGACTACGAAACTGCACACAAACAAAGGCAGGGCTACAAGTGTGCATACTGAACAGGAACACTGGAATATGAGACTAAGAATCTGCACATAAACAAAGGCAGGTCTGGAAGTGTGCAGACTGAACAGGAACACTGGAATATGAGACTAAGAATCTGCACACAAACAAAGGCGGGGCTGGAAGTATGGAAACTGAACTAGGAACCCTGGAATATGAGACTAAGAATCTGCACACAAACAAAGGCAGGGATGGAAGTATGTAGACTGAACAGGAATACTGGAATATGAGACAAATAATCTGCACACAAACAAAGGCAGGGATGGAAGTATGCAGACTGAACAGGAACACTGGAATATGAGACAAAGAATCTGCACACAAACAAAGGCAGGGATGGAAGTATGCAGACTGAACAGGAACACTGGAATATGAGACAAAGAATCTGCACACAAAAGGCAGGGCTAGAAGTATGCAGACTGAACAGGAACACTGGAATATGAGAATAAGAATCTGCACACAAACAAAGGCAGGGCTAGAAGTATGCAGACTGAACAGGAGCACTGGAATATGAGAATAAGAATCTGCACACAAACAAAGGCAGGTCTGGAAGTGTGCAGACTGAACAGGAAGACTAGAATATGAGACTAAGAATCTGCACACAAACAAAGGCAGGGCTAGAAGTATGCAGACTGAACAGGAACAATGGAATATGAGACAAAGTATCTGCACACAAACAAAGGAGGGCTGGAAGTGTGCAGACTGATCAGGAACACTGGAATATGAGACTAATAATCTGCACACAAACAAAGGCAGGGCTGGAAGTATGCAGACTGAACTAGGAACCCTGAAATACAGAACAAGGAATCTACACTTAAAAAGTGCAGGACTGATGGTATGCAGACCGAACTAGGAACCCTACAATACAACAGGGATTGAAGGAATGCAGCAACACTGAACGGGAGCAGACTAGCTAAAGTAGCACAACAGATATTGGGAAAAACATTGTGGCAATGTACAGTGGAGCTAACTGGCCTAAGGTCAGAATGTGGCATGGATTCCAATGTGGAATCAGAAGGGCTATCGTGGGGTTCTGGAAGTTGGTAGTTGGAGAAGAGCGGTTGATGGATGAGGTGCCAATAAACCTACTTGCCTATTCTTTCGTCCTGTCTTCTGCTTATTTGTATTCACAAGGACACCACATTTATTTGGCGACGAGCGGGAGTAAAGGCTGGAGTAAAGGCACCTCAACATCGGTTTGGCACTAACCTCTGGAGGGTTCGGTGTGGATCCTGGAGCTGATAATCGTGATCTCTGCGATTGAGGAGGCGTTGTTGGAGGCCTTCGAGACTGGTGACGCTCCGGGTGTGGCGCTGCGGATCTTCGTATGGTGAGAGTTTTTGGAGGAGGAGAACAGCTAGTGGCATCGGGAGCGCGAGACGTCTCCGTAAAACTGGTTGCTGTGAGCGCGAGACTTCAACGCGGAGCGCAAGACTTCAGCGCGTTCACCGAGGAGTCACGAAGGGAGGCGCGAGGCTTCTGCGCATGTGCAGGTGAAGTCATAAAGGAGAACGAAGGCTTCAGCCTGTGTGCCAAAGGGAGGCGCGAGGCTTCTGCGCGTGTGCGGTGAAGTCATAAGGAAAACAAAGGCTTCAGCGCGTGTCCCAGCAATTCCCAGGTGGAGGCTTGAATCGTCAAAAGGAGGCTTGGAGACAGCCAATGAGAACCTTGTTGGGGGCCATTTTCAGTTGTTGGGAAGATCTTCATTCATTTGTAAGGAAATACGGTATTCAAAAAAAAAAAGGAAAATACTGAACTTTGTTTTTTTCTTTTTGGAATCAGAGGGAACGTGCACAGAAATCATACTTCATTGGAAGTGTGTTTATAACTCTTTCTTCCCGTATGTGAGCCAGCTGGTCACAAGTACTTTAACAATTGATTGAAATTTTAGAGGTGTTAGTGCTACTAAGGGGTGGAGTTGGACATATGTTAATTTGTTTGTTATTTTTATTTATTCTGATTTTATGTTGGTATTAATAGCTTGGTAATGTTTAAGACTTAAAAAAAAGTCTATCGTCATGCAGAATGTAACGCAACCTCCGTTTTTTCTAACTAGTCCAGGTGAGCCGAATGTTAAATGGCAAAAGTGGAAGAAGATTTTTACGAATTATGCGAGGGTGTGTGGCACGAATCTCAGTGCCGAACGTAAACATTCTTTATTGTTGCATTGTCTTGGGGGTGAAGGTCAAGAGGTGTTAGAACATTTACCTGAGTTAAGTTCTTCTGAACAAAGGAACCTCAATGAGTATGAAATATGTATTGAACAATTGGACCGTCATTACCTACCAAGGCTGAGCACGATAATGGAAAGGTACCACTTTGGTCTAAGGGGACAGAAAAAAGAGGAGTCGGTGGAAGAGTATGTTTCGGCTCTGAGGAAGCTTGCTTCCTCATGCAAATTTGGTCCTGCTGTGGAGGAGAGGATTAGAGATCAGTTTGTGTTGAGGTGTGCGCATGATGCTATCAGGAAAGAACTCTGGTTGAAAGATGACCTCCGCTTGAAGAAGTGATTACTATTGCCAAGCAAGTAGAGCATATGAGGAAGTGTGTTGATGAGTTGAATGAAGAAAAGGCTAAAATTGAAGAAAAGAGTAAAAGTACAGTGGTTGAAAATAAAGTAGAAGAAGTGGTATGCCAGGTACAAAAGAGGGAGATTAAGGGAAAAGATACTAGTATGTCTATGCCTAGCAATGTAACCAGTTTTCCTGTTGGAGGAAAACCTGTGTGTTTTAGGTGTGGACGTTTTGGGCATTTTGCTAATTCACCATATTGTCCTGGACTGAGAGCTATCTGCAACATGTGTGGTCGGAAAGGTCATTTCGCTAAATGTTGCAAGGGGAAAGGCAATAAAGATAACGGTATGACTGCCAAGCACCAGCCTGAAGTAAAGGTGGTCACATTTCAAGTTGATGCAAGCAAAAGTGATCATCCATCTCATGTGGTGGATATAGAAGGGGTACCCCTTAATTTTAAGTTTGATTCCTGTTCTCACCTGACAATAATTGGAGAGGATGTTTTTATGCAACATTTTGTCAACAGAGTGAAATATTTTAAGAGTGATCTTTCTCCCATGGGTTATGGAGGCTTACCTATAAAAATGTCTGGATATTTTGTGGCCACCATTGAACTTTGTGGGAAGATGATTGCGGGGAAGATATATGTTGCTAAGCAGGGTGATTCCCTTATGGGTTGGCCTCATCAACGTTTATTGGGGGTGTGGTTAAATCCCAATGCCTCTCCACAGGTTCAAGTACAAGCGGTTGGGGACACGTCCCTCAGGTTTGTAGAACAGTTTGCTGACATATTTAAGGATACCTTGGGGTGTCTTAAGGGATATAAACATCACATTAAAGTAAGAGTAGGAGCGGTACCTGTTGTAGCTAGAGTAAGGAGAATTCCGTTGAATGAACAAGCTGGCGTTCAGAAAGAGATAGATAAATTGATGAAGGCAGGCATAATTGTACCAGTTGAAGCTACAGAATGGTTGGCTCCAATAGTCGTGGCCAAGAAGGCTACTGGCGAAATTCGCCTTTGCATTGACTTGAGGGCATTGAACAAAGAGGTCATAGTAGATAAGTTTCCCTTACCGAACATCGATGAGATGGTTGGTACGTTGGGTGGTGCGAAATACTTTTCAACTCTTGATTTGGCCTCAGCTTATCATCAAGTTGAGTTAGATGACTTCTCCCAGGATCTCACTGCTTTTGTTACCCCCATGGGTACTTTTAAATTTTGTAGAATGCCGTTCGGGCTTGTCTCGGCGGCTTCTGTGTTTCAACGAATAATGTCACACATTCTCAGGGGTCTTGTTGGAGTTAAATGCTATCAAGATGATCTTTTGATTTTTGGAAACACCTTACAAGAGCATGATAGTCGGGTTTTTGCCGTCCTGCAACGTTTAAGGGAAGCGGGTCTTACTCTTAGGAAGGATAAGTGTAAATTTGGGTTGCAGGAGGTAAATTATCTTGGACATTGTATAACTGGACATGGGGTTTTTCCCAAGAAGGAATTGGTGGAATCCATCATGAATGTTTCGGTACCGGTCAACAAGGAAGAATTGCTTTCTTTTCTTGGTATGGTAGAGTTTTACAGTAAATTTATCCCTGGCTATGCAAGTAAAACTCATTGTTTGAGGAAATTGACTGTAAAAAATGCGGTGTTTTTGTGGTCAAGTGAGTGTGAGGAGGAGTTTGTCTTGATCAAAAAGGAGTTGAGTAAAGCGCCAGCCCTTCATGCGTTTGTGCCTAGCGATCCGACGGTTATCATGACAGATGCTAGTGAAAAAGGATTGGGGGCGGTGCTGCTTCAGAAGAAGAATGGAGTGGATTGTTTGATCGCTTGTGCTTCGAGGTGCCTAAGAGGGTCTGAAAGGGGTTATTTAGTTATAGAGAAGGAGTCTTTAGCCATATTTTGGGCTTTAAGGAAGTTTAAAAATCTGGTGTGGGGTGTGAAGGTTAGTGTTTTGTCGGACCATAAGCCCTTGAAGGAGGTGTTTTCTAAGAAAGGTCTTGACTCCATTTCTTCTAGAATAAGGAAATGGATCATTTCTTTACAGGAATTTAATTTTGAGGTTGATTACATTCCGGGAGTTGTAAATAGATCTGCGGACTGTCTTTCTAGGTTGGTTGATCTCAAAGAAAGCAATGAGGAGGATGGTGAGGATGATAATGAGGTGGTTAATGTGTGTGAAATCACAGATGGTACTGTTACCCAAGAGGATTGGATTTCAGAAATCAATAAGGATGATGAAATTACAAGAGTGATGGTGATGTTGGGGGAAGGTAAACAGTTGGAGAAACCCTGGAGATTAGTTTCTGATGAGCTTTCTGTGATGGACGGCATACTTTCAAGGGGCACGAGGTTGGTTCCTCCGGTGGGTATTAGAGAGAAGTTGCTCAATTTTGCTCATATTGGTCATCTTGGGATTGTCAAGACTAAGGAACTGCTGAGGTTGCAGTTTTGGTGGCCTGGTATGGATATGGAGATAGAGAGGTTGGTTCGAGAGTGTCCTGAATGCTGTGCTAGTGACAAGATTTTGAAGACTAAACAAACTCCAATGGTGTGCAGGAAGTTACCTGATCATCCTTGGGATGAGGTTTCGATTGACATTGTTGGTCCTTTGCATGGGGTATGTGATACTCCATATTTAATAGTGGTTCTGGATTTATACTCAAGGTGGATAGAGGTAGGTGCTGTTAGGGATGTGTCTACGATGTGTGTCATCAGGTTCTTGCAGGAAATTTTCAAGAGAGAGGGTTTTCCTAACAGCATTCTTTCGGACAACGGACCACAATTTACCTCTAGTGAGTTCAAGGATTTCATGGTGAGGTGTGGTATTCAACATAAAAGGTGTGCCATATATCATCCTGAAGCTAATGGTGCAATAGAAAGGGTCAACAAGACTCTTAAGGAGAGTATTCAGTTGGCAAGAGCCAGTGGGTTGAATTGGAAGGAATCACTTCAAGACAGAATTTTGGCTTACCGAGTGTCTCCTCATTCAACTACCGGGAGGGCTCCTTTTGAATTATTTAAAGGGAGGATACCTAATACTTTGTTGTGTCCTGGTTGGATGAAGTTAAACAAGGGTTTTGTTGATAATCAGGTAGGGAGGTGGAGGGATAGAGAGATAGAGAAGCAGGCTTTGAGGAAACTTTATGTTGATGGTAAGAAAGGTGCCCAATTTCAGGTGGTGAAGGTTGGAGATATGGTTAAGATAAGAGCTCCTGTGGGATGTCAACCTTGGTCAAAATTTACCAATGTAAGATCTGTGATTAAAGTGTTTAATAACGCTGTAAAAACAAGTGATGGGAGGATTTGGAACAAGAGTCGCGTTGTAGTGGTCAATCCTGTTGCTTCTGTTGGTCAGGCGGATAGCAACAGGTTAGTCTCTGGTTCTGGGTCCTCTGGTCTCTTGTCCTCTGGTTCTAATCAGTCTGGGGTCTTGAGGGGCATCCGGGAAAGAAGTCAAAGGGTGCGCAGACTTCCTGTTTACATGAAGGACTATGTTAGGTTATAGGTTGGTCATGCTAGAGTGTGTGGGGTTCATTTGTGCATCGCCATGTCTCATGTTTATTTTACTGTGATGCCTTTCTGTTCATTTTAGTAGTATGTTACAGGGCAGCTTATGTTTCTTTGTCCTGATGCTGTATGACGATTTTCTTGTTTTATGATTATTTGCAATTCTGTTATTATTATTGTTGAGGGGGAAGATGTGTGGCAATGTACAGTGGAGCTAACTGGCCTAAGGTCAGAATGTGGCATGGATTCCAATGTGGAATCAGAAGGGCTATCGTGGGGTTCTGGAAGTTGGTAGTTGGAGAAGAGCGGTTGATGGATGAGGTGTCAATAAACCTACTTGCCTATTCTTTCGTCCTGTCTTCTGCTTATTTGTATTCACAAGGACACCACAAACATGTAATAAAAGAAGCTGAAACAATTAGCAACAGCCTGAAAGCAAAGCAGCAGCAGCAGCAGCAGCCGCAGCACAACACCGGTTTAGACAGACCCTCAGCAGTAAACATGTTTGCAAGAACAATGAGCAGGAAGCTCACAGGGTAGACATTTCTGGAAGCTCAGAGGAGGAGCATAGGTGCAGGGAGAGAGCCTGGTGCGAGAAAAGTGCTTTAAATCAGGAATCAGCAGTGAAAGGAAGGCTGCACTGGGGCTTGGAAGGCACATACTAGGAAAGCCAGCTGACACAAGAAGGGATAGGGAAGCCAGGAACCGTGTTTGAAATGGAGTTCACAGCAAGAAAGTTGAGAATGCATGTATAAATGGGGTCGTTATACCCATTGGAGCTAGCAATGTGGATACTAAAGAGCTCTCCACCTACAAGACATACTCTAGGCAAGCTTCGGCGACAGAAGGAACTACATGGACATAATTAGTCTGGGTGGTAGTGTAGAAACCAGTACTTGAGTGTGATGTGCAGCGTATCGTTTGCTGTAGAGCGTTCTGGCATGCACTAGTCACAGTTCTTCTGGGACTGTCACCTGAGGGCAGAATCCTGGCATCAGTGACATGCCACAATCAATGAATTTCTCCTGTCCCTTAAAATAAATAGCTGAACAATACATAATTCCTGATATTGTGAATATCATGTTCACTCAGTACTTTTAGTGGCACAATTTGATCAAACTTATAGGGCCAGTCTGTTCCCTTATGACATCACAAGGCATGAGATCACATGGGATTTGACACTGAAGGAACAATACAGTATTTGACTGTAATGGTACAAAACAATATTTAAATACTCAGTGAGTAATAATGGGCACTAGGCATGAGCTACCTAAAGTAACAAAACTTTTTTTAAAGGCCAGTGGGCAGTTGGGTTCTATCAAAGAGGTTGTAGGTTGTACTCCTATATCACGGCAAAGCCCTGGAACGAACTCCCGCTCAACATCAGCCGTTCCCCCACTCTGCAAGCATTCAGGAAGAGCCTGAAGACCTGGCTCTTCAGGTAAGACGGAGCTGCACAGTATCCTCCCCCTCTTCCCCCAGCGCCTTGAGAACCTCACGGGTGAGTAGCGTGCTTCACAAATCCCTGATTGATTGATAGAACAGTTCAAAGTGCCTATGAACAGCTAAACAGCGATTGCTTGCCTTAATTTCCTCTCTGTATCACCCCTGTGTTGTACTGCAAAAAGTAAATCAAAATATCGTTATCACTCTAAGTGTAATGTTGCATGTTCCTCTTTTAAACTGCGAATGAGACAGTGTGATTGAAAAGTATGTGAGAAAATTTGAATCATTTGTGCGATGTACGTGGGGTAGTAGGTCCTGGGTGTTCGGCACAGCTTAAAGATATCAAGTGAAGCATATGTGCAGGCTAAATTTAGGCAAGAACAGAAACTCCAGATGCTCTGAGACCAACTGTGCTTTTTTGAGGGTGTTTGTGAAGATTTTGAATTGAAAAATACAGGGAGGCATCTATAAAGAAGTGATTACAAGGAAGCCACAAGGAAGCAAGTTGCATTTACTTTACATTGACATTTTTGACGATACCGTTACAATGACAGCCAGAATGAGGTCGGTACTCTCCAGCGGCCGGAACGCTAACCCTTACCCTAATTCAAACTTTGAACATAACCATAAGCACCGCATTTATACTTACTCAATTCTTAACCACAAGCATGAAGCCAACCTCAATCCTTGCTCAATCCTTATGCTCAATGGTAACGTTAACAGTTACTCTGAAAAGACAACCATGAGCACAACCTTACCCCATACCCTAACCAGTACCTTAAGCCTTACTATTAAAAAAAATATTCTAAACCAAGCCAGAAACCTAATCCTAATGTTACACTTGAATGTATCTCTAACTCAAACCACAACCCTAAATGTTGTCGCTGTTCTTTTATATCAAAAGGGCTGATTGATGGACTGGAGCTATGTGTGTGTCTCTTAGAGAGGAGAGCCCAAAACACTATTATAGAATTTACACAGATAATAAGCATAAAACTAAACTTAGGAGAATCCACTCAAGGCAAAGTTCAAAGTACAAGCCATGAAAATGTATTTAAAATTAAAAGTCAATAAAGAAGGCAAAAGGCAATAGTTAATCAAATCTAATTTGCAAATGCAAATACTATCATTGGCAGCAGAAACAATTTCTTAGTGTAGTCAGTAAACAGAACTGAATACAGTCTAGCACAAGGTAAATAATGAGCATAATGCAACCTCTTCTCAATTAAAATTACCGAACAACAATAAATACGAGAGGTTTGAGGTTTGACGTCTGCCCCTAAAGAAAGCATGGGAAAATTATGGCTCTTCTTCCAAATGGAGAGTGAGCTTTTATGTACTTTGAGATAGAAAGGTCCTACCGTCACTATGGTGTGAAAAAGAAAGTTACATCGCATAACTCGATAGTGAAACAGAAATCATATCACATGCTTTAATGACTTTGCTCTTCATCTAATGAAGCAAACGCAAGGAGACACTCACCCCCAGTCACAGACCTGGGTTGAATCCATCATCGTTTGTTAGCTCACTTCGCCACCCCTGTTCAGACCCAGCTATATGCATATCAGTCTTGACCCTGTTCCTCATGGGATCAGTTCAGCCCGAACTGCCAAGCAAGGTCTTCCCTGAACCGGAAACAAGCATCCTGGGACCGGATTTGGGCTAACAGCCCTTATCAGCCAGACTATCTAGAACACAGTGGCAAAGTGAGCAAGGGACCCACGTCCTGGCATACCCTGCCAAATTAGGGCAAACAAAGCAAACACACGGAGATGATGGATGGAGTGCATTGATCACCTAAAAAAACCTACGATCAGTGAGGAACACCTACTTTAAACAAATTAGAAGTTTGAAAGCTAATTTCTTCAGAACTCAACTGGATCTCGTCAAAAAACGTCCTAAAAATGTTTTGACCATATCAAGCAACAATCGATCATCATCCTAATCCTTCTTGCAATTGGTCGAACAAACTTCCAAACTGCAATGATTTTGCTTCGTTCTTCCAGAGCAAAATGGAAAAAATCAGGGATGACGTGCAGACGCTGATGATACTCCTGATCTTTCCTCACAACAATCCGCTCGCTTATCAATAGTTGAGTCTGGGGGTCACAAAGGGTATTCCCTCAAAAACAATGCTTCTTGGCATTCATTCACATCCCTCAATGAAAGAGACATCCACAACTTTCTTACAGAATTGAGACCCTCTAATCACTTCATAGATCTGTTACCTCCAAATATCTTCAGGAAGATCAAATCTTCTTTACTCTCACTCTGGACCAAAATGGATAATGCCTAGTTTCACCAAGGCAATATCCCAGACTGCCTAAAAGTAGGGCAGGTAACCCCCATCCCCCAAAAAATAATGCAGATAGCCTGGACCTTAACAATTTCACGCCCATTTCCAACATTCCCACCCTAACGAAGCTCCTAGAGAAGTGTGTTCAGGTCCAACTTTGCAACCATATAGATCAATTCCAACTTCTAGACCAATTCCAATCTGGCTTCTGTCAAGGCAACGGCACTGAATCAGCGCTCACGCACATATTTGACGACGTTCCAAAAATGCTGGAGAAAAATGAAGCATGCCTTCTCATCCTCCTTGACATATCTTCTGCATTTGATACTGTTAAACACAACAGTTTACTAGATTTACTTGAACATAGGATGGGGCTGTCAGGAACCATACTAAACTGGTTCCCTCCATTTTTCCACAACAGATCCCAAAGAGTTAAGGTGAATCAATCCCTGTCCTTCGCAACATCGGTCTACAAGGGTTCTCTCTTTCACCTACACTCTTCAACCTTTTCATAGGGCCTCTAGCAGAATTCATGGAAGTCTCAAACATTCAATATGACATTTATGCAGACAACACCCAAATTTATTTGGAAATCTCCTCCCCAGATGACATCCGGTCCCTCAACAGAACTCTACAAAATACTCAAAACTGGCTAACGCATAACAAACTCAAACCAAACGCTATCAAAACAGAATTCCTCCTCATCATCCCACCCAACCACAAACCCAAGATTGATGTATGGATGAGGTATCTGAGGGCCCTCAACTGCTCTCCTCACATTATTGATTCTGCAAAATCTCCGGGGATAACATTAGACAAGTATTTGAACATGCAGGAGCGCATCAGTGCTGCCACCTAAGGAGTAAACTACCAAATGAACATTCTAAGGAAATTAAACCATTTCCTCCCTCATGACGACTTCAAATCAGTGGTCCAAGCCTTAGTCATTCCATGATTGGATTATGGAAATGCAACTCTTTGTGGACTTCCTAGATCCACGCTGGCGCCTTTAAGGGCCTCGCTTAATGCTGCTGCCAGACTCATCACTGGAACTAAAAGAAACAATCACATCTCCCCGGATCTAAAATCCTTAAACTGGCTACCTTTTGAGGCAAGAATAGAGCTAAAACTTGCTTGCATGACTCACAAAGTCATACACTACAGCACACCAAAATACTTGGCACATAAATTAAAATGATCTGGCAGATGCTCTAGAAGAAACAGCTGCTAAAACCACAGATAGTCCATAAAAAGAAAACTTGCAACAGAACCTTCATCAGGTATTGCCCCGAAAATGTAGAACTTCTCATCACTGAAATCAGACTGATCCCTTCTACTGATTTTTAAAAAAGAAGCGAAATTACTTCTTATGGACAAATTGCTACCCTAAATGCAATATCATGGACTCTTGTTCCTCACATATGTTTATTATTTGCCTTGTTGAATTTATGTATTTTTGTTGTCTTTTCTCTTGAGGTTACTTTCTGCAATTTGCTCTTTTTCACAGGTTGTACCTCTTTATTGTACCTAGCTTTTTTGTTTTTATTTTTGTCTTACATGTTACTTACTTTGCCTCACCTGTAAAGCGCTTTGATACCCGCTCGGGTCATGTTTGCACTATATAAAAAGTAACTGAAAAGTACTCAACAGGTCTAAATGTCCTGGCCCAGTTCTAGGATAGGGGACACCAGACATCGAGAAGCTCCTTTGTGACCACAGCTGGCCAAAATTATGGTCCACACCAAAATCACATTGGCCATCCGTGTAGGTTGTAACACTCAATCCATTGGCAGACAGCATGCTCTTGTGATAGCTATTAGTTTGGCTTATGCAGAGTTTATATTACACAAGTATGATGCTTCAACAATGTATGCTTTTGTGCAAACTGCATATGCTGCTCTCAACATTCCTTGATGCTATCTCAGATAATAACTATCCTCAAACAAAATCAAATCAGCCAATTCATGTGGTACATCTTGAATGTCTAGTCTTGGTTTGGTACACTATTCTGTTACATTGATACAGTAATGCTCACAATCATTGTCTCCATCGTCAGAACCTTCCCCATCAGGCATTGGCGAGATTGTAGCTGGATTCAGTGTATTACAGCGCTTGATTGAAGTATTCTCAGCTGCAACAATGGCCTGCTCAGATTTTGTTAAGCCAGTGCCTGTCAGATGCTGAGTTCAAGTACTAATCAACAGAATTTCAACTGAATGAGGAACTAAGACAGTAAGTGTATAACCCATCACAATCCCTTCACTCTTCTCTTTGGTCAGATAGATAGCAGCGATGCTTCTCAAGCAGCCTGGAAGTGTGGCAACTACAGGGTCTAATGTAGATGAAAAATAAGCCACAGCTCGATTTGCTCCTCCCTATTGCTGAGTAGAAAATGAGCACCCTTCTCTCTGATGTCAGAATAAACAAAAACATTTTTTGTGATTAGGCATTCCAAGAGCGGGTGCAGTACAGAAGCCGTCAGACCTCCAGGGAGGTATTCATGTCTGAGCTCTAGGAAGGCATCCATGCATTCCTTGTTCGTTCCAGGGCAATGGATCCCTCACATCACTGTGAGTAAGCCTCTGTAAAGGCTTTGTAATCAGGGAAAGTTTGGCATCCACTGACGACAGTAGCCAGCCATTCCCAAAAACATTCTCACTTCCCTTTGGGTTGGTGTGTTCAATTTCAGAATCACAGAAATGCAATCTGCAGTCACCTTCCTCACTCCTTTCTTAATTTTATGAGCCAAATAAACAACTTCTTTCTGGCAGTATTGCACTTTTGTCTGAGACACTGTATAGCCGTGGTCTTCCACGTGGTTCAGCAATGCAATTGTGCCAAGTTTGCAATTCTCTCTTGTTTTGGATGCGATCATCTGGTTGTCCATGTGCTTCACCATGACTATGTTACAGGGAAGGAGCACACTCTCTAGATCTTTCTTTAGCATTTGCAGGAAAATGGATGGACTCTCCGTATAGCCTTGTGGGATTTGACTTTCTATTTAAAGATCTGATCGCAAAGAGAGACTAACTATCCTCAGGAAGAGGAATAGAGAAGAACGCTTGGCATAAATCGATGAGAAAGAACCATTCCAGTTCAGCAGGAATTTGGAACAAAATGACAGCATCATTCAGTCCCATTGGACAACAGTATTTGTTTAAAACTACAGGCTGCTTTTAGCATGTTACTGAAGAGGAACTCAAAAGTCCACGTTGGAATTACAGAAATCGGGTGGGAATCCGTCGGGTCCTGGGGCTTTGCCGCTGGACTCCCAGAGTTTTACAAGAGCAATCTTGTCTAACTGGGATTTCCCTGCCAGTAGATATTTAGCATGTAGTCACCCAATGAGGGGGTCATCTTTTGGAATAGAATTGGCTGCATAGATAGCACTAAAGTGTGCAACCAATTGGTTCTCATTGATATTAAAGGCTATGGACGGCCAATTAATTTTATAAAAATGGTTGTGCTCAACAATTTCTCGAAAGACCATAGGGTTACGATTATCCCGAAGGAGACCAGGGCATTCCAAGTAGAATATCTAAGGAGAGGTCTCCCAGATCTAAGGGCATTTTATATGCCTCCCTACAGCAGACAATTAGCTCCTTGTTCCTATATGGGTGTTCAAGGCATTATGTAATGCTGTATTAACAACAATGTCTGTTAAACCAACCACGGTTGGGATCCTTAGATTTGTACATTGCAGAAAGTAAAGAGTCCCTAGTGCGACATCCCAGGTCAACACATTCATTATAATAAGTTCACTTGAGTGGTGTCCTGTATATAAGCAAGCTTCGATCAGGCTCGGTTATGATGGGAACAGAAAAGATTGACAAAAAGATGAGTTATATTCGCCTCCTTGCAGCACAACTTTAGGCCTGAATCTCAAAGTTTTACTTGTTGGGGATGCGAAGCATATGGAGGACGGACATAACTAGGAATTTCCAAGAAAACTGTGATCAGATTATGATCACTAAAGGCCCTGAGTCTGAAACCACCCCCTTAACTAGTCTATTCATCCTTCTGAATACAAAAATATAATTAATAACAGTGCTTTTACTGTGCCCATAAAAGTGGCAATTTGGTTATCACAGGCTACACATATCAAAATCACAGAAAAGCTAAAATAGGGAAATGCCTCTAGCGTCCACACAGGAACCACGTCTATGCATCTATGGGGGGTTACCAAGTAACTCTGAGCCCCTGTTCACAACACCAGCACGGAACTATCTGCCCTGGCTCCTCTCACCTCTCGCTTCCTCTCCTTTCCTCATCTCCCATCTCTCTCGTTTTGCTAGTGGCCCCATCTAAAGAGTCAGTTGCCAGATTGTGCTTAGCTGGCTCTCAGCCCAGCTGAGCCCACTATGGCTGCGGTACAGTCTCTTGATGACATGCTAGCATTCAAAAGGGGGTGAGGAGCGGGATGACAGCTGGAAGGTTCACTGCGCCTGGCTGCAGCAGTTGGGTTGCTTCTTACCTCTGACTGAAAATAAAGTTCATGGAACACAAGTGGTGGCTTTGTTTGTTACATCATTTTTGCCAATGTGCAAAAGGCATTATTGTTGGGAGTTTTAGGAAAGGAAGGGCAGCATGTTTGTAAATATCTTCCGCAGCCGGCAGAGGACGTTGATGATGTCTGCAAGGATGCGATATCTTGCGCCTCAGTACTAGGTTTGCTAAGCAGAAACATGTAGTTACAAATGTTATACACGCCCACACAGGGTCACAGAAACTGTGGGTGAATTTGCTCCCAGGTCACAGGAACTTTCCTCCAAATGTCAGTTTGGTCAAATGACTGAGGAGATGCTAAGAGACCAATGAATTGTTCAGAGCTGTTCACAAAGGCACAAGAACGTTTGTGTGCTGCTTTGGAAGAGGCCATAGAGACTGCACAAGTTGTATGGAATCGACTAGGTGAGGCAGGAAGGACTTTGCAGAAAGAGAAATGGGTTTTTGGAATGCAGGAAGTTGACTACTTAGGTTACCACAAGGAACACCAAGGCAAAAAGCCAAAGCAGGATTTGGTGAGTGTGATTGTCAATGGGCAGGTGCTGTGTGATAGAGATCAGTTAGGATCTTTTATGGGCTTTGTGGAGTATTACTCCTACTTTGTACAAGATTTTTCAGACTGAGCCTTTAAGAGAGTTGCTGTGCAAAGGGAGAACGTTTGTGTTCAACAAAAACCATTCCTGATGATTAAGGACAATATATAGCCCATGCAAGGGTTCTTGTACCATTTCAATCAGAACTCAAGACCCTTGTGACTACTGATGCCGGCGCACTGGGTATTGGTGTCGTGTTTGTGCATATGCATGGCAATGTAGAAATGACAATGGCATGTGCCTCACGTTTTCTGACTGGAACTGAAAGGAGGTACTTGGTCATAGATTGAGAGGCATTGGCGGCAGCGTGGGAGGCCAGGTTTTTTTGAGTGTGTTTGTGAGGAAGAGTTTTCACTTTGGGAACAGATCACAAACCGCTTCTTAAGGTGTTGGGTCCAGATGGCATAAAACACTATTCAGGGAGATTGCCTCGTTTGGCAGTCAAATTCCAAGAGTACAAGTGGAGTGTTCAGTATGTACCTGGTTGGCGAAACGCTGTGGCAGATTGCCTGTCAAGGCTAACAGAGAAACATTTTAGCAATTTTGACCTACAGTTTGAAGAAGTTGTGGCTAATTTGGATGATGTCACGTAAGGTTTAGAAAACTCAATTTCCAAGCAGGATTTGATTATAGGTATGAAGAGTGAGGAAACACTAACAGGTGAAGTGAGACTTATTTCAAGTGATGCAAGGAGGGAGAGTACCATTCCTTTGGGATTGAGACCGTTTTTTAAAGAAAAAGTTGAGTTGTCCGTCCAGGGTAATATACTTGTGTTGTGGGGTGAACGATTTGTACCACCCGTATCAGTACGAGACAGTTTGATAAGTTCAGCTTACGAGGGATATTTAGGCCAAACAGTCACCATTATGAGGGTAAAAGAAAGATTTTGTTGGCCACTCATGAGCAAACAAATTAATGACTGGGTGGAGAAATGTCAGAGTTGCAAGGAATCAGAGAGAGATTGTATGTGGGGATTGGGTCAGTCTATGAGGGTCAACACGTGGTGGAAGTTGAGGATGTGTGGGAAAAAGTGTGTTCGGATTTCATAAGACCTTTTAATTGTTTTCATGAACATGAGAGGCATGCACCAGTCATGGTGGATGCGAAGTCAAGGTGGGTGAAAGTTGTTTTCATGACATCTATTGCTACGGATGCAACCATTAAAGTGTTGAGTTAGGTTTTTAGACGTGAAGGAATTCCTACAGTGATCCTCATGGACAATGGGATACAACTGATATCCCTGGAGATGGAGACATGTTTGCAAAACTGGGTATAAGACATGCTTGTTCCTCCCTGTACAATCCGCAAGGCAACGGGTTGTGCAAAAGGATAAACATGATGGTCATGGGTACCATGCAACTGGCGTGCACTACAGGTGTTCAAGTGCAGGGGCGGTAAAAGAGATGTTGTGGTCATATCGCACCACTGTACATGTTGGGACTGGTAAGAGTCCGTTTGAGATGATGAAGGGCAGACGGCCTGGCACTAAGATGGTGCCACTGTGGATGCACGAGAAGATTATAGAAAAAGGTACGGGTGCGGGTACAGAAAGAGGACATGTTTTTTTCATTCAGGTGGGGGAGTGGGTGAAGTTCAAACCGCGAGGAGTTGGTAAGGGCTTATCCAAATTGAGAGGCCCATACCAAGTGAGTCAGGTGGGTGGTAACTGGGTTGAATTGGAAAATGGCCAGCCCTGGAATTTAAGTGGAGTGGCATTGTATGAAAAAGAAAACAGTGGGAAAAGCATACCGAATGATAATGAAGACTCAGGTTTGCCATGGTTACAGTTGGTCGATGAGCATGTTAACAAAAAACAATTCAACAAGGAGACTCCTGGGAAGGAAAGTAATTGTGTTCCTGAGAACAAAATACAGGCAGAACGGGGAGTAAGGACAAGAAAAGCTCCTGTTTATCTGGGGGGACATGTATGTTGCTGAGGCATTAAAAGCTGGCAAGCACCCCATTTCTGTTCTGAAAAATAAAAAGGAAATGATTATAGTGATGCATATTTTTTATTCTTTAAAGTATTCCTTTATGCCGTGTTTTTATGTGTCCTGTATTGCCTGTTCCTCTTTTAACACAAACCCTGTGTGTATTTGTGAGGAAAGCGCATTATTAGAATAAGTTAAGTATAAGATCTCGAATATGCCTATTAGTATGCTTGTCCGCGTTGTGTGTCCCTTCGTCATGGTTTGTAGTCTAGCCTTTGTCTTCCTTATATGTCCCTTCATTGTAGTTCATTGTGGTAAAGTGATTGGTAGGCATTATTTTACTAATATCGTTGCAGTGTATTTTATACACCCATTATCATATTCCATATTCCCTTGATCATATCAATAAGTAGTTTGTACCAGTTCTCAGCTGTAAAGAAAGGAGATGTGTCATATTGTGCTTAGCTGGGTCTCAGCCGGGCTGGGACCACTATGACATTGGTACACTCGCTTGATGACATGCTAGGATTCCAACGAGGGCGAGGAGCGAGGTGACAGCTGAAAGGTTGGCTGCCGCTGGCTGGAGCAGTTGGGTTGCTTCTTACCTCTGACTGAAAATAAAGTTCATGGAACACAAGGGATGACTTTGTTTATTACATGAGTATTGCCAGTCAGCATGGCTGCAGTATGATCATACCTCCTGAAGGAACCCCTGGCTCCATTGCCCAGTCATCTGGCAAAGCAAACACACTGTGGGTCCATACACTGGGTAAAAGCTAGGGCCGCGGACATCATTGCAAGAGGATCCCAACAGGGATACAGAGCCTCGGGACGCCGAAGGAACTAGGCGAGGAATCAAAGTGCAGTGCCTTCTGGTGTCGCTGCTGAAATTCTCAATCAGTGACACAGTTCATGACAATGTTCTTCACACATGTCGCAAATCTATATATTTACTCACGATCACTTGCAGCAAGACAACGCATACCGCTATGAGGAAATATGAATTTTTATGGTCAATTGTGTCCCCTATCTTAGACCCCAACGACTCCATGTACATGCTACAAGTACATGTATGTTCCCTCCAGTTCCAGCTATGAAGACGCAAATACATGTGCGTCCAACGCCAACATGTCCTCTTTCAGATCCGCCATGAATGGGTCGAATATTCCATTCCTAAGTATGATTGGCCACCGACTTTATATGGTTCACTTTTCTAGTTTTACAGTTCAGGCGAGTAGGCCCCGAATTCTGCCATCAAGCCTTTTCCTGCTTCTGCCTCTGAAATGCTCCAGCCTGGACCTGCATCCGTGTCCATGAACTTTGTCTTACTCCCTGCGCGGCTAGCGGTGCCTGACGCGGCCTGTTGCCTGCCAAAAACTGTATTCAGCCTTCAAGTTATCTGCTCCGCTCCTCATCCAATGCATTCCTGTCTAGTAGTTTAGGTAAACATCCTTCCAGCTACCGAGCAAAAGGCTCGGCCTCGCTATCTCTATGCAAGTAATCCATAGCTCCTGTTATCATGGAAGATTCCTGCCCCCTCGCATCTCATGTAGACACATAGACGCTTGTACATGCACTAACAGTCAGTATAGAATAGATTCCGTCCGAGAGACCTTTCCTTTTGGATAAAACAGTTCCTTAAACAAAGATATTAGATACGATTTGGGATTAGGTTGACCTGACCCCCCAGACTTCTGTCTCCACATGTAGAGCTAAATGTCAATTCCCCTTCACCCTCTAGTTGCACGTCAATCACACGTCATGCGGCTGCGCGCGCATCTCTGCCAAATATTTCTGCTGACACTGCAGGATTCTCTTATGGATCCACCCACTTGTGACATCATTTTAAATGACGTTTCTAGTATACGCCTGTATTTACGCCTATTTTCATTACGTATGTGTATTCTTATCTGTATTATCAGCTGTTACGCCTCCTGCATCTGTCTTAATGCAATGCTTTTCATATATATATTGTTACTTGTCAATAATGTATTGCCTATCCCTTCCTGAACCTTCGTGGTGATGGAATAAGATTGCCTGGTTCGAACCATAATTCCTTTGTAAGGAATAAAGTCCTTTTCAGAACCTCTAATACCACGGATTCTGCCTCTTATTTTGACTGAGTTATTCTTACTAGACTTTACCGCATAAAAAATAGTACAGGTAATTTAAATATTTACCACATAAATTGGCGCCCGAATAGGGACACTTTCTCATCTCACGCGCCGGAGGTGCGTTGCAGGCCCGGTCTCCTGCCACAGCTGGACGGACAAAAACGCGTACCCGCAGGATTTCCTGTATCTCCCTCCGGCCAAGCGGGGGTGACTGAGGCTGCGATCAACACCCAGACGAGGCGGTGAGAAGTGCGAAGTATCCCGACCAGAGCCTAGCTGAGAGGGCAAGATCCGAGGTATACAGAGGCCCACCAGGTTCCGAAGTTCCGAGTCGAGTCGAGTCCAGTCCGGTCCAGTTCAGTTCAGTTCCGAGGCCTTCCGTTCCGTGCTACCCGGTGAGTACCGTTGCTGGGGAGGCAGTTAGACGTGCACATTAATTTGTGCCGGTCCTGACGGGTTTGGGTACACAGATCCGGTCTGCACTGTTTTAGCAGTGTATCTGTACTGTTTAGCAGTATATCCAGTATGTTCATGTATATAATTCAATATTATCTAGTATTAGTATTATGTCAGTAACTAGTTTTCTTCTAATTATCATTGTTCGTTAAAAGTTAAATGTTAAATGTTAAATGTTTTACTGTGTTCAAAAATTGTGGTATGAATGAGTGTTCATTATTGTGTTTATTGTATTAATTGTGTTCAAGTTCGGTTCAAGTAAGAATCAAGTAGCAAGGTTTAAAGATGCCGTTCTTTTCAAAATTAAGACAGATCAAAACTAGAAAAGGAGTACTCGAAGAAGCTGTTCCCATTCCACCTAGGGACACTCCAGGGTATTTTATGTATCATAAACATGGCCTAGATGCCGTATTATATCTTGACTTATGGATGGACTACACCAAGGATCTAGCAGAAAGTCAGAGGTGGCCCGCAGCTGGGACATGGGATGCAGATTGCATCATGAGAGTAGAAGAAGAATTATGGAAAAAGAAAGCCAGACAGTCACAGAAAGATGCTATTGAGTTATGGCGTAAAGAATCGCATAGGCGCACAGAGAAAGCGCTCAGACTGGAAGAGAAAAGTAGGGAGAACTCAAATAGAGCCCGAGAAAATGTATTAGTTGAGGAAGGTATCCGAGTAAAAACAGAACAAGTAGACAGACAACGAAACACTCTTATGAATGGTATGTATCCTCTTTTGGCCGAAGGTTTACCTAAGGCCACCCCGGAAATACCGAAAGATTTGCCACCCCCATTACTCCCGATTAAAGCACATCCCAAGACCGCAAAAGATATTTTCCTTTCCTCCTATTTAGACGATGTAGCTCCCGAATATGTTAATGTTCCACCACACACGCCAGCTGTCGATGGTACTCAACCCCGAGATCATCCGCCCCCACCTCCGCAACAACAAACTCCTCCGCACAATCCAACAGGTCCATCTGTTTCCACCGCTTTTCCTGCATCCACAGTCTCTAGCTTACATCCCACGAATCCTTTCGTGCCTAGCACCTCAGAAGGTGCGACAGCAATTTTTGCCACGCCACCATCACGAAGTAAATCGTCTCTTAGAGATTTAGCAAACCAACGTACACCCCAAATAGCAACGTCCGACATGTTTAAAGAACATCTTGTAGATTGTAGATATGATCCAGTGCCCGGTAAAAATGACAGAATGCTGCTATCATCACTACGTATACGACGAGCTTCAATATATTTAACGACGCTACCAGGAATGATTAAACATTTAGACAATATATATCGCTTTGTCCAAACAGGGCAAGGCCCTGAAAGTATTGACGAAGCCATGGATTATCAGAAAGTGGATATACAGAGATTACTGTTACGCTTCTTCATAAACTGCTTGATCAGAGACAGAGATAGGCCTGGGGCAGATCAGGATGAAATGCAAGTACTTACCAGATGGGGTCAGAATATATCAGAGGGAAAACATGATAAACAGACGTGTATAGTAGCTATGTGCCGAAAGATCCGCAAAGAAGTAGAACGAATACATAAAGCCAGATTGGAGGCAGACAAAACTGAATCAGAGGGAGAGGAGGAGGAAGAATCAGAAATGCCCACAGGACAATTAGAAACGATAGCTTATGTAGGTAGGGGAAGACCTTGTAGTAATACCAGATACTTTAATGATCCAATACGTCCGATACGTCCAGAATGCAACAGACATTTTCAAACCCCTATGCTAAATACGAAGTCCCCTGAACACTTATTCCAGGCTGCTGATAAATTACTCCGAGACCGAAGGGGGTATCATATGCTCGATTCTATGGATGAACAAGAATTAGCCAGGTCAGCAGTACAATGGGCTGACAGTTCTGAAAAATACAGTGATGATGCGTTGGCACACACGTTTTTGAATCTTACCCCAGACGAACAGCGTTTAGCTGGTATATACATGATACAACACCTCGTTATATTATATAGAAGCCAACACTCCGATCCTGGTCCCCTACCTGATATACTGATAGAATTACTCACGAATAAATGGAGAGGTTCAGGTACTGATTTGATTAAAGAAATTCTAGAATATCGACACCAGTACATTGTCTTCGTATGCCCAGAACATGTTTCAGTTCCCCCAAGTTGGAAAGAAAAACGTATCACATAGACAGACAGAATCCCTTACGCGAAGTACACCCAATCAGAGGTGAGGACAATATTTTTAAACGCGTGTTTGTGTACGCGCCCATAACTAAAATTGAATTATTAGAAATGAAGAAAGTAGTACCTAGCCATGACAAAGACCCAGCAGGTTTCCACCGTGAGATAAAAGACATGTTACTCATGGGAGAGTATACTTACCCGGACATTATGAAAATATTAAAAGTCCTATTACCCGCCGGTATTTACGAGAAACTCAAAGAAAAGGAATGGGAGGTGGGAGACCAAAAGTTAGATTGGACAGCATTAGAAAACGAAGAAAAGGCCCGAGCTGCAGGTTCAGGGCTTGGGGAAAGGACTACAGCATTACCAGGATTATTAGTGCAGGTACTACCACGTTTATTAACTACGAAAAAGGAAGACTGGGGTGCAATTCCAGCCTGTAAACAAAAACAAGATGAAGACACTAGTGATTTCTATTCCCGATTTGAAAAATGTTTTGGTATTAATAGTGGCATAAAAGCAAGTAGTGAGTCGTATCCACATCTGTTTGTGACAAAATTAGTTGAAAATTCCCTGCCCCAAGTTAAGAGTAGAGTATTAAAATTCGAGAGTACTTGGCAAGGTAACACACCGTCACAGATGTTACAAATGTTACAATATCATCACAATAGAATTAGAGAAGAACAAGAACATGAACAAAGACGTATGAAAGACACGAAAATGAAAATGCTTGTTGCTCAGTCAGTTCCAGCTGACGGTCATAAAAAGGGTACGACACAGTCAAATGATTCAGTAGGTCCTGTTAGAGGGACATGCAACTATTGTAAACAGCCAGGTCATTTTATACACGATTGCGCAGTTCTGAAACATAATATCTCTACGGGTATAACGAAAGAGAGACCACGTCCGCCTAGACAGGATCAGATCCAACAACAAGTACCTCAGAATATACAGCCTATGCCAGCTGTACAACAGACCGCACCACAACCACAACAACAACTACAACAACAGCCACAGCCTATTGCTGCAACACAAAACACGACACAACAGATGTACCAGTATGCACAAAATGACTACCCAGAGTATCAGCGCTACACATGAAATAGCCTAGAGAGGGAAGTTGGCTTACCCCTTATTGAGGTTCCAGTAGATCAAGAGGGTCCTTATGTACAGAGTCAAGTATTGGGGAAAGACAGAAAGTTTCTACTCGATACAGGGGCAAGCAGAACAACTATCAGTCACAGCGAAGTCCCAGGGGCACCCCTCTCAGGCTCACAAAATATTTCCCTTGGTTTTTCAGGAAAGCCTACTATTAACGAAGTATCGCAACCACTTGCATTTACAGTCGGTCCATTAACACGGACTACAGATCTATTGCTTACGAAATCATGTCCAGAAAACTTGTTAGGTATAAAAACATTGAAGGCTCTAGGAGCTGTAATATGTTGTTCTCCGGAAGGAGTGCGACTCTTTTTGCGTGACTTTAAGGGTCACTACGTGTCTAGAGACATGGATCACCGGTTACAGAATCTACCTGCACATTTATGGGCACAAGGCCCCACTGATGTAGGTTGTATGCACATTACACCATATCGAGTCACACTCAAAACAGGAGTGGTACTACCACGAATACGACAATACAAGTTACCCCCAGATGCTGTTGTGGCTTTACTGCAAATCATTGACGAGCTCATTGCACAAGGAGTGGTTGTGGAAACCGACTCCAATGTATGTAATTCCCCGATAATTCCGATTCTTAAACGAACTGATCCAAAAGCACCACCAGTATATCGATTAATTATTGATCTGCGAGAATTAAATAAATGCATTGTACCACAATACCCCGTGGTCCCAGATATCTCTTCATTATTAACAGCCATAGATTCAGAAGCAACGTTCTTTACTGTAATTGATCTCAAGAACGCTTTCTTTAGCGTCCCAATCGATCCGGAAAGCCAATATTTGTTCGGATTCAGTTTAAATGGACGAAGTTTTAAATTCACACGCGCACCTCAAGGATTCACAGAAAGCCCCAGCATCTATAGCCAAGCACTGAAAAGAGAACTTGACAGTATTCACATGCCAGCTAACACTGCCCTGCTTCAATACGTCGATGATCTGCTGATCACCGCACGAAGCGAACCTGAATGTGAAAAAGCATCACTGACGGTTTTACATTTCTTAGCCGACCAGGGGCACAAAGTGTCCCCTTCGAAACTGCAATTCTGTGTCCAGCAAGTTGTGTACCTTGGGCACTTGCTGTCCAAGGGGGGAAGACAGCTTACACCCGACCGTATCCAGTTAATTGTTAACATGCCGCCACCCAAGACACAAAAGGAGGTACGGGCATTCATAGGCCTCACTTCGTACTGTTGGCAGTGGATCCCTCAATATGCATTTCTAGCGAAACCACTCATTCAGTTGACAACACAGGAGGCAGCGACATCGACTGTCCTCCCTTGGACTCAGGAACATACACAAGCTTTTGAAAGCTTAAAGAAAGCTTTATGCCAAGCACCTGTTTTAGCAACGCCATGTTACAGCAAACGTTTTACACTTTTTGTTACAGAACGTGAAGGTACTGCTTTGTCAGTACTCACGCAGGAACAAGCAGGATCACACAAGCCATGTGCTTATTTTTCTAGTACATTAGATCCCGTGGCTCAGGCTCTTCCTGCGTGCCTGAAATCAGTCGCAGCAACAGCTTTAGCAATCAGACAAAGCGATGCCATAGTGTTAGGACATCAATTGACAGTACAAGTACCACACGCAGTAGAGGTTCTCTTGAACCGGACCCAAACACAACACTTGACTATAGCAAGACTGACGGGCTATGAATTGACATTGTTCCAGCCACACATAGAAATCAGACGTTGTAGTACATTAAATCCTGCCACACTTTTGCCATTAAGTGGAACAGACCCATTGGCACATGATTGTATTGAAGTTATTACTATTACAACGAAACCCAGACAAGACTTGACAGATATTCCACTATCAGATCCAGACCTGACATTGTATGTAGATGGTTCATGCATGAGAACAAGTACAGGAGAGTTAGTGGCCGCTTATGCAGTCACAACAGACACTGAAGTTATTGAAACAAATTGTATAGATACCTTGTCAGCTCAAGCAGCAGAGCTCATCGCTCTGACACAAGCCTGTATCCAAGCCAAAAAGAAGAAAGTCAACATACACACAGATTCACGTTATGCATTCGGAGTCGTCCATGACTTCGGCGTACTTTGGCGAGAGAGAGGTTATTTAACTTCTCTCGGTGCCCACATCCAGCACGGTCCCCTTATTCAAGCTCTGTTAGATGCAATACATCTGCCTACTGCAATATCGATTATGAAGTGTAAAGCCCATACAAAAGTGACTGACATTATTTCTCAGGGTAACGACCTAGCTGACAGAACAGCTAAACAGACTGCTCAGAATCAGACTCATCCAACTGACACGACAAAGACAATAGTTCCGACACCAACACACTGCATGACAGTTAAGGATCCCGCCCTTGATGTAATTGACATACAGACACATGCTACACCAGAAGAAATAAAGAGATGGACTGAATTAGGAGGGATCCAAACGGATCAAGGATGGATGACGAAGGGAAAATCTATATGGTTTCTCCCCGACTCAATGGTTCAGGTCATCATTAACACAATACATAGTCCAGCGCACCTAGGAGAGAAAGCTATGCTAGACAGCATTCAACACATTTGTTCAATAAACACTTGCGAGCAGCAGCTAAACAGAAAGTACGTACCTGCATGATTTGTTGTCAGTTCAATCCAGGAAAAGGCGTACCTGTAGAACAGGGTGGATTTCAACCCCCCGATCACCCTTTTGAAGTCCTCCAGATGGATTATATCCAGATGGAACGATGTCGAGGATTCAAATATGTCCTCGTAGTTGTATGCGCTCTTTCCCGGTGGACAGAGGCGTATCCCGTCTCAGATTACACTGCCCCGACTACTGCCAAACAGTTAGTTCGAGAATTCTTCCCACGGTATGGTTTGCCCCGTATCGTGTACTCAGATAATGGCCAGCCGTTCTCATCCGAGCTAATGAAACATGTTTCACTTCTGTTAGGCTACCAATGGAAATTCCACTGTGTCCGACATCCCGAGGCAGCAGGTCTCGTGGAGCGACATAATCAAACTCTGAAAATTAGACTGTCCAAAGTATGTAGAGAAAAAGGTGTCGACTGGATAGTAGCTTTACCGGTTGCGCTCTTTTACATGAGAATGGTAGCACACTCTCGAACAGGGCTATCCCCGTATGAGGTGATCTTCGGTAGACCACCAAATATGTGGGGGACGCCTATACCTCGTAAAATAACTGATGTTGATTGTAATATGCTGACAGATTACCTGGCTTCCTTGATGTCTGCACTACAATCTTGTCGTTCACAGGTAGCTGCAGCTTTTCCCGATAACACTGAGGTGAAGCCCCATGACGTGGTTCCGGGAGATATTGTACTTGTAAGGAACTTCGACAGAAGGAACCCGCTGGAGCCTCGCTGGCAGTCGCCTAAACTCGTCTTATTGACCACAAGGACAGCTGTGAAGATTGAGGGACGTAAAGGGTGGTTGCACTCGAGCCATATCAAAAAATTTCATGGACTATCATCCGACTTGAATTATCAGCCCTGCTTTCCCTCACAGACTGACTCAAAACTCCCCCTGGTCGACAAGACAGAAAAGGAAAACTATAAACTGAAACTAAGGTCTAGCAAGTCAGACAATTTGATTGTTTAAGTCCTCTCCAAGGTGAATCGGTTGAATTTGTCTCTGACATGTATCCTCTAGACCGAAATAGAGAGAGAAATAGACAGAAACAGCTCAAGAAACATGCGTACTGTAAATCACTTCGTAGTCACTGCATAGTGACATTGTTAATTATGTTTTTTCTAAGTCTTCTGACTATCATTGCCAGTATATTATTACACATGTATTACCCTATTTCCAAGCGTGCTTTCAATGCTACTGCCGAACATTCTTTTAGCGAATTACCCCCGCATGAGTTGTCCTATAGATTTGCGCTGCGCAACAACACATTCATTAGTATGTTACATCATTCTCATCAGACCAGCAATGCTACAAATTGTTGGATATGTGGCCGACTCCCTCCCTATCAGAAATACAAGGGAGTTCTGCCCCTCTTTCCGTATCCATTCACACACAATGGCTCCTGTGGAGCATGGTTTAGTTTGATTAATTCGCTAGATTCAAATACAGTAGTTTATCAAGACAACTGGGTATGGGGAAACCTGAACCTAGTTGTACTTAAAGTCTGCTACCCTAACAAGGAGGGACTTCCCAAAAGAACAGGAACTGATCTAGAAAATGAAGTATATGGATTAGGTAACTTTACACTTAATCTCATGATCCTGAATGTTGAATCCGAAGCCACATCAATCTTGCCCACTATGTCAGTATTTCCAGTTAGAGGCGAATTATGTGTAAGAAAGAATGGTTCAATACACATGGGCCATAGTAAATGTACCACTGTAATAGAATTCAGTGATAAAGGCAAGTCTACATTTAGAGCTTCTCGTCACTCTTACTTCATCTGTGGTCACACCGCATACATACGCCTACCCCTAGATTGGGATGGTACCTGTTACATTGCATTCCTTCTGCCACCTGTTTTCCTAGCCCCGCCTGATTATCATAGGAATACCCATTTAGTACACAGTAGACAACAGAGAGATCTCCCGATTGTCGACTACACTGAAACAGCATGGGAGAAATACACAGATTTCAATAAAGGTTTCTTTCCCTACATAGGTACAGTCACTAATAGTAAGCTGATACGTAGATTAACTAGAACCCTTGAAGCAGTAGTGAATGAAACTACTTCCGCCTTAGGCAACTTAACAGAGGAGCAGTCTGCGATGCGGATTGTTGTTCTTCAAAATCGTCTTGTCCTTGACGTCATTCTGGCCGATAGGGGCGGAGCTTGTAGGGTCATCGGATCAAGTTGTTGTGTTTTCATACCAGAAAACGCGCCGTCAGTGTATAAAGCCATAACTCGACTTCATAAAATCGTAAGCCAGATACATCAGAATCCAGGCACCTGGACTTGGTCCGGTTGGTTCTGGAGCATGTTGTCAGCCTGGGGATGGAGGATCCTATCCTTCCTAGGTATTGGTTTTCTCATACTATTCAGTTGCTGCTTGTGTCTACAATGTGGGCCAGCGATTTGTGGTCTGTGTGCCACATCGTGTATCCCGCCTTCGAATTTTCATTCAAGATCCCGGAAGAAGAAAGAAGAACAAATGATGCTATATGAACAGATTGATGGATTGATGAAGATGGATATTTCATAAGGGTCCGTAGGGGACAAGGAGGGAATGAGGAAATATGAATTTTTATGGTCAATTGTGTCCCCTATCTTAGACCCCAACGACTCCATGTACATGCTACAAGTACATGTATGTTCCCTCCAGTTCCAGCTATGAAGACGTGTTAGACCTGTCAGCCCTTTGGGTGGTCCCCCCTCATCATTATTTATTTTGTCCCACTTTTGCCTCAAACCCAGTTTGAATTTTTCCTTTTTGGGAACCACCAGACTTTTTAGTGTTGCTGCAGATTCAGGGAGCCATTTTAGCTACCCCTGAAACTTCTGTCTGAGGGCCTGGAGCACAAAATGGTGGCCACCTGTGACATCACCAGCATCCACTGGAACCTACCAGCACCTTCCAGAACATTCCAGGAGATTCCAGAACTCTGTGACAGTTGGAGACCGTTTAGAATGTTGGGAGGATAAGAGAGGCAGTTGGCAGTTGGAGCTGGCAGTTGGCACCTGACTGGTGAAGAGAGAGGAGCACAACAGTGAAGGAGGAAGGAGTGAAGCAGCAGGGGTGGAAACTTGTGCCTGGAGTGGGGTCCATAAACCCACCCTTGATACTTGTCCCTACTGATGGATCCCAGCCTATAGCCCTGTGTGGGAAGAAGACAGAAAAACTCATCCTAAGGACCTGAACAGCAGGAACAGGCCTTAGAAGCAGAAAGCAGCAAGATCCTGACCTGAGAACTGGTTTCCCTGGAGTCCGGCGTCGAGTAGCCTGAAGACCTGGAGCCCGAGGTGGAGAAGCGGCGCTGACTGAAGTAGCAGACGTCGTACCCGGAGCCGCCTGAGGTCGTGAGAGGGCGCCGACGGAGGTCGTGAGGAATACCAGAGGTCGAGGAGGAAGTGAACCGAGGTCGAGCGAGCGGCGTCATCGGAGGAGTGAAGTCCGCCCTCCGGAGTCGTCGGAGACCGAGGTAGAGGAGCACCGGAGGTCGGGAGTGAGGATCGCACTCCGGAGTCGCCCGGAGCCTGTGAGGAGGAGCACCGGAGGTCGGGGGTGAGGATCGCACCCCGGAGTCGCCGGAAGTCGACATCGAGGCCAGGCCGGCCGACGTCATCGGAGCCGAGAGCGCCATCGGACCGGAGCCGCCCGAAGTCGACATCGTGAAGAGACTGCCCGACGCCGTCGAATCGGAGGTCGAGATCGAACCGAGGCCACCGACATCGGACCGGAACCGCCTGCCGGCGTCGTCAAAGAACTGACATTGTGCCGAGGCCGCCGAGACCGAACCGGAACCGCCTCACGGCGTCGACACGACTCCAGCGGCGTCGGAACATCAGAAAAAGGGCAGTAAGTGGAGTAGAGGGCGCCTAAGGCCCTGTGGAGACCTGAGAGACTGCTCTAAGGGGCTAGGGAGGTGCTGAAACCCACCTGACTGTGCCTGGGGTGAACTGGGACTAACCTAGAGAGGTTGTGTGGAGAGAGAAAGCCAGGGCACTGGTATACCCCCCTTGGATCTACCTCAGATTAGGCCTCAGCCTTGTCCCAGCCAGGGAGTAGCCCCCCCTCAAGCCTTCCACAACCCTACAAGCTGTGCCTGGGCCATATCAGCCCTTAAGAATTGAAGTGTCATCTGATTATATGAGGGTTGCTGTATACTTTTAATTATTTATTGGGGATACTGTATTTATTGAGTTTTTTTTACCTATTTATTGCTGCACTATATTTATAGGTCCACAGGACTTGTTGGTGTACAATATTTATTGGTACAGTATTTATTGCCTCAAAGTATTTAATTGTCTGTATATATTGCACTTGTATTTATGCCCTGTTATTTATGATCACCCCTATTTATTTCATCAAACAGCCAATATTTATTTGACCTGCACTAATTGAAATTTGTATATTGTGATTGACTTATTTATTTTTCCAATCAGCAACTAAGAGAAAAAGATAAAGAGAGATATTTTCATAATTTTTACGGTGTAGAGTCGTTTTTGGAACGGATGCACGCATGGTTATTGTATGGGTATATTGTATGCTTAGCACTGCGCCTGTTTCCTGACCACTCGAGCCAAGCTACCACAGTGTGTTCGGGGAGTCCACCACCACCCTGCGGAGTGGGAGTGGGCTGTTTCCAACATAAATTGGTGTTCAGCGGTGGGATAGAGCTGTGCCTACATATACTCAACAATAACTGTGGGTAGTCCATAGGCCTACACCGGGAGTTTTCTCACAGCGGCCTTCCTAATTGTGGGTTTTTGTTTTTTCCAAATTTACTCTGGTGGTGGGAGGAGGTATTATTAAAGGTACCCCCCTACATTGTTACTGCACAAAACCTGTCCTCTAACCTGAGTGGGCAAGATGGAGTTTGTACTAGAAAATCTAGACACGTACACTGTGGCCCAACTCAGGGAGTTTTGCCAGCGGGAGGGGGTGTACTGTCCCCCAGGAGCAAAGAAGGGTGCACTCCAAACCAGCTTAAGGGCTTGGGGGGAGGCACGCCGAGAAAGCAAGGCTGAGGAGGAAGACAGGGATGGGGAGCCTGACCCCGAGGGGGCTGAGATGTACCAACCTGAGGTGGGGAACCTGTCAGCAGGGCCCAGGACACTTTCTAGGAAGGGCAGCACTGTCTCTAGTGGGGGCTTATCCAGCGTGGAGTTAGCAGATCGGAGAGAGAAAAGACAGCTCACATGGGATTTAGCAAAGCTGGAGAAGGAGAAGGAGGAACAGAGGTTGGCTCATGAGACGGAGAAAGAGAGGATGGCTCATGAGATAAGACTGAAAGAGATAGAGCTTCAGATCTTAAGGATTGGGGCACCAACTGTTCCTAATGGTGGCAGCAAAGACCAAGAAATCACCAGGGAATCCAAACCTTACCTGCCAAAGGACATAGTAGCTAGCTATGGGGCGGGTGACGACATCGCCAAGTGGCTAGCAGCCTATGAGGTCTCGTTGAGGGCCCATGGGGTTCCAGTGAAGTATTGGGGAGGAGGATTGTATAGGTACATGCCTCCAGCTGGTAGGGATGCTTTATTGGCCCTCGAAGAGGATGAGCAGACCCACTACCCCACCATGAAACTGGCGCTCATCAGAAAGTTTGGACTAACACCTGAAAAGTACAGACAGAAGTTCAGGGGTAGTCACAAACTGGGCACACAGAATTGGGTGGACTTCCTGGACTATGCAAAGAAGGCACTGGAAGGTTGGATTCAGGGCAGTGAAGTAAGGAACTACGAGGAGTTGTTTGACCTAGTACTGAAGGAACACCTACTCGAGAAATGTTTCCCTGAACTGCGGCAACACCTGGTGGATAGTAAGCTGACCAGTCCCCGGAAGCTTGCTGAGGAGGCGGACATTTGGGCTAGTACCCGGGTGTCCACAAGGGGGACTGGAGGGGATACTCAAAAGGCCGGACAGGGCGCCCCCCAGAAGAAAGAGGGAGGGGAAAAGAAAAAGGAGTTCTCCAAAGGCCCCCAAAATAACTTCCAAGGGAAGGGAACAGGATTCACCTCTAAGGCTAACCCACCCAGAAACCCTAATCCTGGCCAGAGTCAGCAGCCAAGGGTTGTCCATTGCTACGAGTGCGGTGGCGTTGGACACTATAAAGGAGATCCGAAGTGTCAGAAACGATCACCCCCTCCCACTGGAGGAAAGCCCCCCGGAGTAGCTAGTGTAGTGCTCGGGGAGGAGATGCCCTTAACTAAGGGAAGGGAGTGGGCGGGTGTCACTCTAGTGTCCCTGGGAGAACGGGAGATGGTTCCTAAGATCCAGGTGCCCGCAAATACCGCAAAGTATGGGCAGTGGATCACCATCAACGGCCAAAGAGGGGAGGCTCTGAGAGACACAGGAGCCAGTATGACTATGGTGCGTAGCCAGCTGGTGTCTCCAGAGCAGGTAATTCCCGATGTACTCCACCCAGCCGCGATGGCTGACGGCAGAACAGGTCACTATCCCGTGGCCGAGGTTCCCTTTGAATGGGGGGGGGTTGCAGGTTCACTTCGAGTTGCCGTAAGCCCTGCCGTGCCAGTCGATTGTCTGCTGGGCAATGACATGGAGCACAACGCTTGGAAGGAGGTGGAATACCGGACTCACACCGAGATGCTGGGTACACCTGACTGGGCCTGTGTTAGCACAAGGTCCGAGACTACCCGAAGAGGGAGTTCATTCCGGCTGGAGCCTGGAACAAAGGCCCAGCCAGCTGCCAGTCAAGGGAAGAACCGAGGACAGGAGGAGCCTGCCTCGGCGTCTCCACCCCGTAGGACGGATAGGCCACCGGAGGTGGTGGGCCAGGAGTCTGCGGAGGGGGACGTTACCAACCTGGAGGACTTACCCATCCCGGCCGAGTGGCACGTGGAGGGAGGCCCGTCCAGGGAGGAATTCTGCCAGGGCCAGAGGGAGTGCCCTACCCTTGAGGGGCTGAGGCGACAGGCCGAAGCCCAGGCAGCAGGGAACGTTGAAGGGAACTACAGTGTTTACTGGGAGGATGGCCTCCTCTACAGTGAACCCAAGGCACCCCTACATGGATCGTCACGAGCCTTGGTAGTTCCTCAACGTTATCGAGCCTTCCTTTTAGAGTTGGCTCACGAGATACCATTGGCAGGACACCTGGGGCAAGACAAGACCTTCGCCCGTCTTGTCCCACACTTTTATTGGCCTCAGATGAAAGTGTCGTCCGATACCTACTGCCGGACATGTGTGTCTTGCCAAGCCAGTGGGAAAACAGGGGTGAAGCTGAAAGCTCCCCTGGAACCACTTCCTGTCGTTAGCACCCCCTTTGAAAGGGTGGGCATCGACATTGTGGGTCCGTTAGATCCGCCAACATCACCTGTTCACAGGTTTATCCTGGTCCTGGTGGATCATGCCACACGGTACCCAGAGGCAATACCTCTGAGGACCATAACAGCACCTGTTGTGGCTAGGGCCCTGATGGGAATCTTTACCCGAGTGGGTTTTCCCAAGGAAGTTGTGTCCGACAGGGGGGCCAACTTCATGTCAGCATATATGCGGGCAATGTGGAAGGAGTGTGGAGTGACCTACCGGTTCACGACTCCTTACCACCCCCAGACCAATGGTCTGGTGGAGAGGTTTAATAAAACCTTGAAAGGCATGATCAGAAGTCTGCCTGAAGGCCTGCGGAGGAAATGGGACGTCCTCCTACCCTGTTTACTCTTTTCATACAGGGAAGTGCCACAGAAGGGAGTGGGCTTCAGCCCCTTCGAGCTTCTGTATGGGCACCCTGTACGTGGACCTCTTAACCTGGTGAGAGACGGATGGGAAAGAACTCCCAGAAAGCTCCCCCAGGATGTGGTGAGCTACATGCTGGCCTTCCGGAGCCAGATGGCTAAGTTGTGGAAGCAAGCTTCTGACAACTTGGAAGCCAGCCAAGCAGTGATGAAGGCGTGGTATGACCACAACGCTCACCCGGTGGAGTTGGAGCCTGGCCAGAAGGTGTGGGTGATCGAACCAGGAGAGCTTAGTGCCCTCCAGGATCGCTGGTCAGGACCCTTTGAGGTGTTGGAGAAGAAGGGTAAGGCTACCTACTTGGTGGACCTGAAGACCCCTCGTCAGCCCCTGCGGGTGCTGCATGCCAACCGCCTCAAACCCCACCACGAGAGGCCCGAAGTCATCTTGATGATGGTGACTGACGGAGGAGAGGACGTGGAAAGCGAGCCTCTCCCTGATCTGTTTGCGTCTCAGGAAAAGGATGGGTCGGTGGAGGGAGTGATTCTCTCCCCATCTCTAACTCCTGAACAGCAGGAGGACTGTCGCCAGGCCCTGGGGCAGTACTCTGCGTTGTTCTCCCTTGTCCCGGGTAGGACTCACCTGTGCGTCCATGACGTGGACACAGGAGACAGCCCACCTGTGAAGTCCAAGATCTACCGGATGTCAGACAAGGTGAAGGCCAGCATTCATAGTGAGGTCACTAAGTTGCTGGAGCTAGGAGTGATTGAACCTTCTAGCAGACCCTGGTCCAGTCCGGTGGTGTTAGTACCAAAAGCTGCACCACCGGGTGCCCAACCAGAACTGAGGTTCTGTGTGGACTACCGGGGACTGAATTCAGTGACAAAGACTGATGCACATCCGATCCCTAGGGCGGATGAATTAATTGACCGGCTGGGAGCTGCCCAATATCTAAGTACCTTTGACCTTACCTCTGGGTACTGGCAGATCTCTTTGACTGATGGAGCAAGGGAAAGGTCAGCCTTCTCCACGCCCAATGGCCACTACCAGTTCTGTGTGATGCCCTTTGGGCTCAAGAACGCACCTGCCACGTTTCAGCGCCTGGTAAACCAGATCCTCACCGGAATGGAGAGTTTCTCTGCTGCTTATCTGGATGACATAGCCGTCTTCAGTAGCAGCTGGGAGGATCACTTGCGTCACCTGCAAGCTGTTCTCCAGGCCCTGAGACAAGCTGGATTGACGATCAAGGCCAGCAAGTGCCAGATCGGGCAGGGGTCGGTAGTGTACCTTGGACACTTGGTGGGTAGGGGAACGGTGCAACCCCTCCAGGCGAAGATCGAGGCCATCATGGCCTGGGAACCCCCCAAGACACAGACTGAGGTCCGAGCATTTTTGGGCCTCACGGGATATTACCGCCGCTTCGTGAAGGGGTACGGTACCATCGTAGCCCCTCTCACGGAGCTCACGTCCAAGAAACAACCTCGACGGGTAGTCTGGACGGAGGCTTGTCAGCAAGCCTTTGAGAAATTGAAGAAAGCCATGTGCGAGGCCCCGGTCTTAAGGGCCCCAGACTTTTCCAAGAAGTTCATTGTCCAGACAGATGCATCAGAACATGGCATTGGGGCAGTGTTATCGCAACTCAACGAAGAGGGTCTGGATCAACCCGTGGTCTTCCTATCCAGGAGACTACTTCCCAGGGAACAGAAGTGGAGTGCAATAGAGCGTGAAGCCTTTGCAGTGGTATGGGCTCTGAAGAAGTTGCGGCCATACCTGTTTGGCTCGCACTTCCTAGTTCAGACCGACCACCGACCCCTTCGTTGGCTGATGCAAATGAAGGGGGAGAATCCCAAGTTGTTGAGGTGGTCTATTTCCCTACAGGGGATGGACTTTCAGGTGGAACATCGGCCTGGAGTGGACCACGCCAATGCAGACGGTCTCTCAAGGTATTTCCGCCTTAGTGATGAGAACGCCCAAGGGGTTGGGTAGCTCTCCCCACTTTCAGCTGGGGGGGACGCGTGTTAGACCTGTCAGCCCTTTGGGTGGTCCCCCCTCATCATTATTTATTTTGTCCCACTTTTGCCTCAAACCCAGTTTGAATTTTTCCTTTTTGGGAACCACCAGACTTTTTAGTGTTGCTGCAGATTCAGGGAGCCATTTTAGCTACCCCTGAAACTTCTGTCTGAGGGCCTGGAGCACAAAATGGTGGCCACCTGTGACATCACCAGCATCCACTGGAACCTACCAGCACCTTCCAGAACATTCCAGGAGATTCCAGAACTCTGTGACAGTTGGAGACCGTTTAGAATGTTGGGAGGATAAGAGAGGCAGTTGGCAGTTGGAGCTGGCAGTTGGCACCTGACTGGTGAAGAGAGAGGAGCACAACAGTGAAGGAGGAAGGAGTGAAGCAGCAGGGGTGGAAACTTGTGCCTGGAGTGGGGTCCATAAACCCACCCTTGATACTTGTCCCTACTGATGGATCCCAGCCTATAGCCCTGTGTGGGAAGAAGACAGAAAAACTCATCCTAAGGACCTGAACAGCAGGAACAGGCCTTAGAAGCAGAAAGCAGCAAGATCCTGACCTGAGAACTGGTTTCCCTGGAGTCCGGCGTCGAGTAGCCTGAAGACCTGGAGCCCGAGGTGGAGAAGCGGCGCTGACTGAAGTAGCAGACGTCGTACCCGGAGCCGCCTGAGGTCGTGAGAGGGCGCCGACGGAGGTCGTGAGGAATACCAGAGGTCGAGGAGGAAGTGAACCGAGGTCGAGCGAGCGGCGTCATCGGAGGAGTGAAGTCCGCCCTCCGGAGTCGTCGGAGACCGAGGTAGAGGAGCACCGGAGGTCGGGAGTGAGGATCGCACTCCGGAGTCGCCCGGAGCCTGTGAGGAGGAGCACCGGAGGTCGGGGGTGAGGATCGCACCCCGGAGTCGCCGGAAGTCGACATCGAGGCCAGGCCGGCCGACGTCATCGGAGCCGAGAGCGCCATCGGACCGGAGCCGCCCGAAGTCGACATCGTGAAGAGACTGCCCGACGCCGTCGAATCGGAGGTCGAGATCGAACCGAGGCCACCGACATCGGACCGGAACCGCCTGCCGGCGTCGTCAAAGAACTGACATTGTGCCGAGGCCGCCGAGACCGAACCGGAACCGCCTCACGGCGTCGACACGACTCCAGCGGCGTCGGAACATCAGAAAAAGGGCAGTAAGTGGAGTAGAGGGCGCCTAAGGCCCTGTGGAGACCTGAGAGACTGCTCTAAGGGGCTAGGGAGGTGCTGAAACCCACCTGACTGTGCCTGGGGTGAACTGGGACTAACCTAGAGAGGTTGTGTGGAGAGAGAAAGCCAGGGCACTGGTATACCCCCCTTGGGTCTACCTCAGATTAGGCCTCAGCCTTGTCCCAGCCAGGGAGTAGCCCCCCCTCAAGCCTTCCACAACCCTACAAGCTGTGCCTGGGCCATATCAGCCCTTAAGAATTGAAGTGTCATCTGATTATATGAGGGTTGCTGTATACTTTTAATTATTTATTGGGGATACTGTATTTATTGAGTTTTTTTTACCTATTTATTGCTGCACTATATTTATAGGTCCACAGGACTTGTTGGTGTACAATATTTATTGGTACAGTATTTATTGCCTCAAAGTATTTAATTGTCTGTATATATTGCACTTGTATTTATGCCCTGTTATTTATGATCACCCCTATTTATTTCATCAAACAGCCAATATTTATTTGACCTGCACTAATTGAAATTTGTATATTGTGATTGACTTATTTATTTTTCCAATCAGCAACTAAGAGAAAAAGATAAAGAGAGATATTTTCATAATTTTTACGGTGTAGAGTCGTTTTTGGAACGGATGCACGCATGGTTATTGTATGGGTATATTGTATGCTTAGCACTGCGCCTGTTTCCTGACCACTCGAGCCAAGCTACCACAGTGTGTTCGGGGAGTCCACCACCACCCTGCGGAGTGGGAGTGGGCTGTTTCCAACAAGACGCAAATACATGTGCGTCCAACGCCAACATGTCCTCTTTCAGATCCGCCATGAATGGGTCGAATATTCCATTCCTAAGTATGATTGGCCACCGACTTTATATGGTTCACTTTTCTAGTTTTACAGTTCAGGCGAGTAGGCCCTGAATTCTGCCATCAAGCCTTTTCCTGCTTCTGCCTCTGAAATGCTCCAGCCTGGACCTGCATCCGTGTCCATGAACTTTGTCTTACTCCCTGCGCGGCTAGCGGTGCCTGACGCGGCCTGTTGCCTGCCAAAAACTGTATTCAGCCTTCAAGTTATCTGCTCCGCTCCTCATCCAATGCATTCCTGTCTAGTAGTTTAGGTAAACATCCTTCCAGCTACCGAGCAAAAGGCTCGGCCTCGCTATCTCTATGCAAGTAATCCATAGCTCCTGTTACCATGGAAGATTCCTGCCCCCTCGCATCTCATGTAGACACATAGACGCTTGTACATGCACTAACAGTCAGTATAGAATAGATTCCGTCCGAGAGACCTTTGCTTTTGGATAAAACAGTTCCTTAAACAAAGATATTAGATACGATTTGGGATTAGGTTGACCTGACCCCCCAGACTTCTGTCTCCACATGTAGAGCTAAATGTCAATTCCCCTTCACCCTCTAGTTGCACGTCAATCACACGTCATGCGGCTGCGCGCGCATCTCTGCCAAATATTTCTGCTGACACTGCAGGATTCTCTTATGGATCCACCCACTTGTGACATCATTTTAAATGACGTTTCTAGTATACGCCTGTATTTACGCCTATTTTCATTACGTATGTGTATTCTTATCTGTATTATCAGCTGTTACGCCTCCTGCATCTGTCTTAATGCAATGCTTTTCATATATATATTGTTACTTGTCAATAATGTATTGCCTATCCCTTCCTGAACCTTCGTGGTGATGGAATAAGATTGCCTGGTTCGAACCATAATTCCTTTGTAAGGAATAAAGTCCTTTTCAGAACCTCTAATACCACGGATTCTGCCTCTTATTTTGACTGAGTTATTCTTACTAGACTTTACCGCATAAAAAATAGTACAGGTAATTTAAATATTTACCACAGCTATGCAAAACTACTCACTTTAGAAAGCGCTGTTATACTCACGTAATGCAATCTCAGCAACTGCTAGATTGGATCAGCACATCTGAATAGTCTGGAATTGGGACGTGGGAGTTAACTAAGGAAATGAAAACCCATCACTAATATGTAACCATTTGTTGTTAAAAAATCCTCTGCTACCAAACATTGTCTGCACTTTTTTACATCAAAAGGGCAGATTGCTGGATCAGAGCTATGTGTGAGACTCTCTAGAGAGATGAACTCTAAACATATGTATAGAGTTTCCTCAGAGAATCAACATAAAAATAAACTCGGGAAAATCCACTCGAGACAAAGTGCAAACTACAAACCAGAAAGGATTATTAAAAGTTAGAATCAGTACAGAAGGTTATTGTTAGTCAATCATATATGCAAGAGCAAATAATAGCTTGGTAGTGGAACTAAAGTCCTTAACCTAGTCAATAGCCAGAACTAAATACGGTTTAGCACAAAGTAAATGATTAGCAAATTGCAAATAAGGACTGCTCAATTCAAAGTAGCAGAAAATATAAAACTATTCTTTGTGCAGATCTAGAAACAGACTAACATGAAATCTGTTCTTTAAGAGGGCAAAAAAAAGGCCTCTTCTCAAAGAAAATCATCCAAGAGCTATAAAAATAAGAGTTTGACATGAAGTCTGCTCTAAGGAAAGCGGGGAAATCTGGGCTCTTCTCTCAAATGGAGAGTTTTTATACACTTTCAGACAGGTAAACAGTACGGTCACTATGGTGTAACAAAGAAAGTTACATTGCCTAATCCAACAGCAAAACAGAAAACATTTCACATGGTATATTGACATTTGCTCTTCATCTAATGAAAGTGCTGTAATAGGCCCAACAGAAAAGAATATCCCATACAGAAATATAAACAGCACCTCGGTTAGGCTGAAGGAAGGGGCCTTCAGTTGTATCTGTCCTCTTCAGGGACAAGAGGAACAAAAAAAAGAACACTTTAAAAACATGTTACAGTGCAAGCAAGACAGTAGAGGTAACTGAATTTCGTACAATTCTTTAACAATGTAGGTCACAATTTGAAGCCACTTGGTGCACAGGGAAGGAAAGAAGAATGAAGGCAATGTCAGTCACTGCACCTCACACTGAGTTTAAATCAAAGCTAGGCCAAGCTCCTGTCATACAGTGAAAACAGTGCATTTGTGTTCCTACTATAATGATTAAAGCACAATTTCTTTTACCGTGGAATCTGCGTCCACAACATTAAAACAACCTTAAACCGACCATATCCAAAATCTGCTCTGATGCTGGTCATTGATCATAAAAACACATATTTCACAACATGGTTTCTTCACTTAATTGTCATTTTTGTAGTGTCTTCGACTTATTTCCTTTATTTTCATATATTGCCATTTTTTTTAAATCTTCAAACTCATTGAAAACATCCCGGTACCTATGCCTTTTTGTCTGATAAAGTTATCTCACAACTCCGAATTCCAAACTCCTGTTTGCAGAGCTTGGAATCGAACGCTCAGCATCTAATCAGGGCCTCTGTGGTGGTTTCTCTCGACCTTAGCTCTTAGCGAGGACCATTAAGAGTGCAGGTTCGTGCCAAACAGCTCCGCCAAATCACTTACTTACTACACAGAGAAAGCAGAGTGACTTCTTACAGTAATCTGAGTGCAATTTCCCTTTGGTAGCAGGCCAAGAACCAGGCTCCCTGTGAGAAGAGCTCGGCAGACAAAATTAAACAACACAATTAAATAATAATCGCTTTCCAACTGGATTATTTTGGAAATAAAAGGCATGTAATGATCTCAAGTTGGAACGATGAAGAAGTCGTTAGTGAGGGTTTAGGACGAACTTAATCCTCTTTGTAGTAACCATAACAGGACATTAGATAATGAAAATGCAAGATGAGCGCAGGCAATTTTGAAAAATGATGAAAGCATGTTTAAATGGCAATGCCTATTCAAGCAAGGTAAGATGAACTATAAATATATCACATTAATGACTTTAGCGTGGTACGGCAGGCGTACTTAGGAGGCTGGCACGCACCAAAACCAAGACACTCTTTGCGCCCTATTTGCCTGTGTAGGCATTACCAGCCTTTTGCACCCACCAGGACGGTGGCTATCAGAGACTGAACAGCTGCAGGTGTAAAGAAAGTGGTAGATCTTGTAGACAACAAGTATCACACCTTCTAAACACTTAGGGACACCACTGGACTAGGCATAAGACATGTTTTGTCATTTCATACGTTGCTGGAGGTGACACAGAGGTCTGGGGCTCTAAGACAACTCCTGACAGTGTATGTAGCATTGAATATTGTGTACGCACACTGGGCACGGCGCATAGAGCAGTGACCAGGTATTTAAAAGGATTAGTGGAGATGACCAAAATGTCTCAGGGGCGCTCTGAAGGATGTGGAAGGAGGATTTAAGTGATGAAATATCTCAGAGGGATTGGAACGAGATAGTGGCCTACCCCATAGCGGTTGCATGAAACGCTTGGTCAAGTTAATTCAATTTAACGTCTTACTCTGCACATAATTAACCCTGAGCAGACTACATAAAACGTTTCGGGATTCCCTGGATACATGCCCCCGTAAAGTGCCTGGTGCATTATGCATATGTTCTGGTCATGTCCGTATCGGGGACATGTTGGACTAAGTTCTTCAACAACATTCCCAAGATCACTGATCTTGAGTTTGTGAGATACCTTAAAGTCTCCCTGCTGGGTGTTTTTGCCTAGATCAAAAAGGCTAGGGACAGCCTGAAAGCTAGCAGACCTAGCCATGCTGCTAGCCAAAGACAACAATGAGGTGGAAGAATGATGGTGCCACCCGCACCCCTGCCACATACAGGAAAGGTATTCGGACTTACGTTAATGGGTGACGGCAGAAATCATGGCTCCGGCTCTGTTGGCTAATGATGCTAAAAGTCAACAATGATGTGATGGCTGGGATGTACACTGAATTATAATGCAGAAACAACAATGATGATACTAGACCACTGTAATGGGGCAAATGCCAAAAATAGAAGGAGAGGGAATAAAACAGCATAGATGTGCTGCAGAGCCCTTGTTCCTCATTCATGGAAGGGTGCCTCATTAAATACACACCCACTGATGTTTCATTGCATAATGAAGGATTGCCAGCTTATTGCACAGGCTGCAAAGGACCACCTGTGTACATATTCCTAGGTAACACGACTGATGCTGCACGCCTTACTCATGTTAGTATTGTAATGTGCAAGGACAGGCCATTTACACCATACTTTTTTTTAGGTCTCGCCTGGCGAACGCAGCGCATGGCGCTGCTGTCGCCAGCGAGATCTATTGTTGCTGACTTTCCTCAGAAGTGGGACAGGAGATGTGCACGTGCAGGCTTTTGGCGGATTGGAGCCTGTGTACGCGCTTACAGCCACGCAACGTGCACATCTCCTGTCCCCCTTCCCTCGCAAGCCAGCATGCAGTTTCACTTTCGCTTGTGTTATTATTCTGATTAAAGTGCAGGTTAGGAAGAGGGCCCGGGGGCGTCTCATGGCCTAGAGGGAAAGCAGGCTTCAGCGCCTGGAAGCTGGCACTGCTGTGCCTCACGCGCACGCCCTGGTGCTTTTTCGGTCACCGGAAGGTCTCTCCTACCTGCCTGGACACGCAGAAGCAGTACTAGCGTAGGAACTTGTAATGGGACATGAGAAAGCCATGCCAAACAATTCACCTTTCAGACAACCACGAAAACACGCCCAAAACATAGAAATGCCCAAAATGACGAGATAACGCTTCCAATACACAGCGGTCGGGCGCCTCTTTAAGGGTACGTGTCTGTTTGTGGGCGTGACACCCGAGCAGGGGTGTCGCCCCCTGTAGATCTGCGTGTGCCTATGTTCACCTGTTGGGGTGTCGAAGATCCCGGGTGTGATTTCTGTCCGGGGACCTGTAGGCACCTCCGAGTTCTGTATCTTGTATATTGTGAGGGGTAGGTGTGCTCAGCTTGTGTTTTCTCGGCTGGGGGTGTGTCACTTCCGTCTATTACGTTTGTGACTGGGCCTGGCTCCTCCTGTGCTCCATTGGTTCTTGTGTGATTTACCAATCTGTTACACGCCTGTGGGTGTGGCACAGAGCCCTGGGTGTCTCCTTTCACTCAAAGCGTGGGTGCCAGGTTTACAAGGGTGTGGGTGTGTTGCTGACCGTCTGTTTATTTATGTTTGCTGTTTTTATAGCGCAAACTCGGTATTTTATTGGTAGGCGCAGGGAGATGAACTGATTTGCCTAAAAACGCAGGATGTTGCAGAGGCTCGAATCCGGTTCCAACTATGGTAGCTCTGGCCATTACGCCACTTTCTCCCCTCGTTTGTTTATCACGTCCCGCTCTGTTTATATGCGCAGATTTAACAAAGTGATGTTTCCCATGTCAGCTCGTTGTGGTTTCTCCCACAACAAATTTACTGCCCACGCTCAATATCCTGTACGCCGCAGTAGCACATGCAGTTTGTCTTTTCCTACAGGATATGCTCACGCTCATTAACGTACTCCTTTTCTACAGGGAACTCTCAGCTCGCACTCACAGGTATACTCAGGGCTTTAAGTGGGATGAAAAAACTGGGGGGTGTCTCAAAGGGGCGTGGCCAATGCAATTAGGGCGTGGCTTAAAAACACGTAGGCTAAAAATCTGTGCTTAGCATAGTGTGCCGCCCGACTTGTAGTTTGCTGTTTCTGTCCTTGCATCCAGATATATGATACAACAAGTAACCTCATACCTACAACAAGTCAGAACTATTGGGTTTGTGAATGTTTGTTACTTGCATAAGATAAATAAGCAGCAATTATGGCTTGTATATAATATTGAAAAAGCTCCCACTTAAAGCCCTGGTGACACCACGGCAATGCTGCTGCTCCTGAGTTTCAAAAAGACAAGTGAAATTCAGAGAGAAAATGACTCTCTTTAAAGGATTTCCCTTCCCCCTACAACCTCACCTTGCATGACCTCATGCCATAACTTTTCCACTAGTGAGCAGTGTGAGCAGTGTACATGCATGTGCCTGCTGTCACCGCAGTCCGGAAAGAAACGGCCCGCCTGTGCCAGGGCACACAACAGAGCTCGATAGAGACCTGTTTCGAGGCCCCCTTTTTACAAGCATTTGCAATGCAATAAGTCTCGCATTTGCGAGTATTTGAGCTACTGGCATTGTAAAATGACAAACCTTTTATCTATGTGTTGGTTTTGAAAACAGATAAATAAAAGGCATTGGCATTTGCAATGCCAATAGCTTAAAATTTCGGAAATGCGAGACCATTGCATTGCAAATGCTTGTTTTGTATTGTTGTATTTTTGCTACTAAAGCATGATAAAAGTATTTTTTAAAACATGCCTAAGTGGCAGGTTCGACATTTAGAGGATGACACCACTTCATTGGGTTGACCCAAGATTAACAAACCTTAACCAGCTAACCTCAACCTGCTGAAGGGCTCTTAACTAAGTGGTGCACACTCTTGTGGTGTACCCTCTTACAGCACATTAGCTGGATACTGTTAGGTGGTTCTTCTGCTGAGCTGGTCTGCACTCCCACGTTGAACCCTTTACAAACCAGATGCTATTCCTGTTTTGTCTGAAAACACCTGTTGTCATCCTAAACCAGATCGAATATGGCCTGGGATTTCCAGGTGCCTATCCTCCTGTATAAAGCATGTAGAGTATTTGCCTGGAAAACTGCCCAGTAAGTGTGAAAACATGTAGCTATAGTTGTGGTATTACTGCATCTTGCATGTTATACCTCACGCAGAGCCTCAAACTTGTAACCGTGTGGTACTAGTGTGGTAATACTGTACACTAACTGTAACACTGGTTATGGTATTACTGCACCTTAGTTACCAGGCCACTTATAATGGTTATAATTAGTTGTGCCAGGTTTTTGTTCTCTATGTTGAGTTAATGCCTATTTTCTCTGTAATGTATTTCCAAGGGGGCCTTCAAGTCTAACGTTTTTCGGGGCAAATTCATTGGGTGCTGAATTGAGTTAGAAAGACTCGCTTGAAAAGGATGCTTGGCTGCTTCCGTTGATGTGCCAGTTCACCAAATTTCTACAAAATGTTTTCATTTTTATTCGGCTACGTGGGGATTTATAATCTCATGGGTCACTTTTTTCTTAACAATCACGCAATTCCACGGCCATTATGGCATTTCCAGCACATTGTCCCACATTCCAGCATCCAGATGAAGGTGTGCTAGGCAACTGCAAGTCATAGTTAATCCTTGAGGTAGCTAAAGATGGTGATGCAAGTGACTTCCACCCAATGAACGGAGAAGAAGAGCCTTGCCAAGGATTCCTTCCTAGCGCTTGGACTCGGCCACCAGAGGGCCAAAGGATCTGCAGGAATGTCTGAGGACCCAGTGTCCTTCGCACACTGACTCTCAGCACGACTAGTTGGACATGTTGCCAGGTGATGTTTTCAATACTCCCTAAATGAGGTGCCCTGGCTGTTGGCAATGCCTTCTCCTTTGAGAACCAGGGAAGCTGCATAAGGTGCTAGATAATCTACAGTAACTGGCCCAGAAAATGTCTTTCAGCAAAACACTAGCGGAAGTTGTGTGTCCCTTAATAAATTGGGGCAGTTTTGCGCATAAATCCCTGCCTCCGGTATCCCTGGAAAACAATAATCAGGAATTCACCTTTCCACTTGTTAGATCGTTGTGCATGCGCGAGAGAGAATATGGTCATTGCACACAAGCACTTGAAAGGGAGAAGGAGTGGAACTCATTCTTACATTTGCAAAGCAGGGCACACTAGCATATGGACCATCCAGAAGGCCTGCTGTGGCCCACCGCAGGACCAAGGGAGATAGAAATGATGATGATGATGAGAAGGGACCAACACTGGCTGTGACTGATGACTAATCCCTCAAGTATGCATAAAGAAGTTAAAGACTTCACGCACGAGGAAGGTACTCTATATTACGTCACCAAACTCCACCTAGTCATCCTCTTTAGCACATTCAAGTTCACAAATGTCATTGAACAATACAAGAAGTTGAAAAAAAAGTAGTGTTCTATAAAGAATCAAAATTGATGGCTGATTCCACATCAACAGGCAAATATTTACCATTGGGTAACCCTGGAAAAGAACCTGAGGTACCATCGATGGAGTCAATAGTACTTCACTCACCTGATCTATACACAACGGGAGCCACTTAGAATCCCTGGGGTAAAGATTCTTTCTCACCTTCGAACAAAGCTGATACTTGGGGACTGAAAGCTACCCTTGTCTCCACTAGAATGCCTGTCTCTCATATGCAGAAATGGCTATTTTTGATTTTAGGCATGAATTAATAATTTGGATTTAACTGATGCAGAATCTGATCCTACCGTTCCAAATACCAACCAACTGCATGATTCCTTGTATAGATTATTCATTATTCTAGTCTACAATTGTTGCTGTGGAAACATTTCCCTATTTTTGGTTCCCTTTGGGTAAGCTTTCAATGTTTGTCCACATATACTGTCATGAAAGTGTAGATGCATATAAATGGTGGCTTGAGTAGAATTGTGATTTCCACTTAATTAGTATTTTCACGTTTCTAGTGGTTGTAAAATCAATACGTGTGAGGAGATTTTCAAGGATTTTCACCGTGGATGCATAGTTTGTTGATCCTTCTATTCTCTTCCTAAAACTGGGGTCTGGGAGGAAAGTGCTCAATGACTGATTATATGGGTGTTTGGGAATATGTCATTGTTAATACAAGCTGGGTGTCAGGATTTAAGGATAGTAATGTAATTCCCCAAAAGCAACAATCCCAGTCTTCCACCTGTTCCATCCAAGGCACTGAATACTAAATTAATACTTTGGTTAGGAACCAGATGAAACTGGAGGAATGAAAGACACCTCAGACACTGGCTTGGACGGGCACCAAGAGCAGCCTCGGACCATCTGAGAGCCATTGCGGGGATATGGTCACTTCGCACATGAGCACTTCTATGAACACTTTTCTATGCACCCCTTTTGAAGCAACCACGATAACATATTCTCATTGTATATGTATATATCTGGACTTCTTTAAAATGTAAATTGAATTTATTTTTGCAAAACCCAAGTGACCTCCTTTCTTGTCTCTCTCTCGCAAGTATCAATCAGGCTGATCATAAATACGTGAATTAATATCGTATTTTTGCCATTAGGACCACATTGTTGCCTGTATCGTTGCTCTTGTATTAGAGCAGGTGGCAAGGCTAATGAGCCCATGCCCTGTGTCACTTGTATGGTATAGATTGAGTTAATGGAAATGTTGACTTTGAGAAGTTAGAAAGTGAAAAAAGCAGATAGACGATAGGCTTGAAATAATGGTTCTAGGATGAGAGGGATGGGCGGTTTCTGAGCTCTTCTTTTATAGAGCTTATATATGCTTTTGATGTTTATTAAAAACTAGCACTAGGTAATTCTCAAACAAAAGAAAAAGTGAAGGCAAAACATCTCAGTGGAACCTGCCCGAAATGTGCGGTCAGGCTGTTCTTTTATGTAACCTAATTGCTGCCAAATAATGCTCGTGTTGATTGTTTTGATTGTGAGATGGACCTGCCAAACGTTTTTGCAGTTTTCTTGCTTTTTGTCTCGCTTTATGTATGGGCAAGCGTTGTGCACAGGTGCCTCGACTGGCATTGCTTCCCGCTACCATCGCGCTAATTGCTCACGAGCCAGAGTCCGGCGCCTGTCCATCCACAGGGGGCGGCGTTGCCAGGTCACTTGTCGACGCTGCGCTCGCGCTCCGCCAGAAACAACAATAAGGGAGAAATCAAAGGTGGCGCAGCCTCCGTGTTCGTGTTAATCCGCGCGCGCGCGCGCCCTCGCGGGAATGGTTCCAGGTGGTTTGTGAATGTTAATGACTGGAGGCACGGTCATTAACGCACGATCATTTCTGGCCACCGGAGTCATTCCTGCGTGCCGAGGCGCTGATCGGTTCTGATGTAGTGTTTCTGACAGGCCCCTCCCTACGCGGACAGAAGGACGGTAGGACTTTTGTTGATCTCCATCCAAACGGGTGATCCTGCTTCCCCAATACACGTTAAGCAAGACATGCCTTGAGAACGGAGTTTGTCTTTTGTCCTATCGATGAGTCACGTGCGGTTATGGGCAGTGATGGTGTGAGGTGTCTGCCTTAGGTTGACTCAAAAGCCATACCAAGATCACAGGGCATCATCTAGATTCTAGAAGGTCTGGGCTTTAGGGACAATTACCTTCGGGGGGGCAGAAATGCGGCCTGTCAGGGCTTTAAAAAGGCCGGGTCCCTTGGGGTCTCAGACACGGAGGTAATTTAAAACAGACATTGAAACGGGTGTCTTTCGGCCCCTGTGTCATCTCCTTAACTTTTCATGATCAGCTTCTGAACAACGAGTGTAAAAACGTTAAGGTGATTCATGTCGTCCTGCTAGTATTTCACATCCTTTCCTTAATCTTGCATTCCCTGTGAGTGTTTGCCTTTTCCAGGATGCTGTGTTACGTTTTTTCCAGCCGTATGTTACTCTTGTCTAGTGCATAATTCGAAGTGAGTCGCATCCAGGTGTTTATAAAGGGGCACAATTGAGTTGTGGCTGAAGGCAGTTAAAGTGCCTCTCAGTGCCTGTCATTGAGGCAAAAAAAGGTGTTCAGAAAACGTGGTTATCCAGTCTTTGGCCTCTCTGCAAAGGTTACGGATCAATGGTCACGTGTGCCAGTTGCAATAATGATTCTATGCAAATGTGTGGGTAGGGTGGCACTCTCTGGTAATTTTAGTGTACATGTTTAAGCCACGCCCTTATTTATATAGGCCCGCCCATTTCAGGGCACCCTACTTTTTCATCCCCCTTAAAGCCCTGCTGCCTGAGTTTGTACCTGGGGAAAAGCTCATAAGAAAACTCCGTCGCAGAGCTTCCTTACTGATGGAACATGTCAACTACACGACACACATGAGCCCCAAACACAATGAACTGCTTCTGTGATCGTTTAACATGCCTGGCCTTGGATGACAGAGCCACTTTTGAAGTGATGCTGCATTGAGGTCTTAACATATTCTGACTTATTGTAATAGCAGCAACGGCGGGCCCTTCTTGCCGCACCTCACATCAGTTCTAAACAAAAGTAATCGTCGTGCAATGAACCCCGTACGCCAGCCGTTGAACAGCGTTACTGTGTTCCAGATCAAAGCAGAAGAAAAAAGAGAAATGGGGGTGCACATAACTAGCAGTCCAAAGAACCAAAATATAATTTTCAAATGTCCTCTTTATTTCAAAAAGATTTTTTGGGAGTGATAAGAAATGGTCAGCCAACGCGTTTCATTCCCTCAAGGTCATCGAGGAACACGCCGGATTACTGAGGACTTTGTTCGGGACACTGCCGGAATTTGAGGCGCATGTTAAATAGACTGCATCTCGTGAACTCTTTGTGTTATTTTGGAAATGTTATGAAGAGTGGAAACATTAAGTAAAGCCCTGATGAAGTTCCCCTTGAGGGAATGAAACGCGTTGGCTGACCATTTCTTATCACTCCAAAAAAATCTTTTTGAAATAAAGAGGACATTTGAAAATTATATTTTGGTTCTTTGGACTGCTAGATACGTGCACCCCAATTTCTCTTTTTTCTTTTATATTCTGACTTATTGCTTGAAGTTGTAAAGTTATAAATATGAGTGGTCACCACAGAGAGGAACCGGTGCCAAAAGAGTTGCAGATGTTGTCGGTGTAGAAGTGTTAAGTGCCCTCTAATTCAGACCGACTGGGCTGCATTAAAGGCTTTGGTGCAGAAAGGAAGTGGCGTTACGGCCATATTTGCTAACTTTCCAACATCCTGTGATTCTGGGAAAATCACTTTATCTCCCTGTGCTTAAAAAAAAAAGACTGAAATGTGACTGGTGCTCATATAAAGCGCTCCGGTACCTTAGGGTCGTGTTTGCCTTATATACAACTGCCCAAAAAAACCTAAAAAACCCAAAGGGGTTACATTAAAGTCTTAAGCACTTGCAAAGCTATTCCCCTGATAGTTCTAGGTCGCTTCAATTAACGGATTTATATTCCTCCTTCGTCAAATGTAGAAGGTTTTTCTGAAGTGTTACTGTAGCAGGACATCTTCTGAGTTTCAAGCTCCTTCAATGTACTGACATAGAAAGCCCGTTGGTGCAGACTGCAGTCGTCAAGATGGTTCTCTGAATTATGCGCTCACTGCTGACATCTGTATGGGACACAACAGTCACAATTTCGAATCCCCACAAATGTCAACTCAGCTTTTCGCTATCGTGTATTGAGCACCATTACATCTGGCAACAGCAACACCTAGTAATTGCAGCTCTTAGAGATGTTAAGACTGCAACACTAAGTTGTATTTACATACAAAGTAGTTACACTGCTCCTTAACCCCTTCGCCGCGGCACAAATTTTGCCGCGGCGCTGGGGGGTTCGGGGTGTTAGCGGCGCCGCCATGCTCGTGACGAAACCACTCCGTCATGAGCCACGGGCGCGCTGTGCTCATGACGGAGTGGTTCCGTCACGACTCCGCCCACTTGCATTGTTCGCCCGCACAGGCGGGGAATCAGTGCCGCATGGGCGGAGCGGCCGCCAACGGCCGCAGCATGACGGAACCACTCCGTCATGAGCACATGGCGCCCGTGGCTCATGACGGAGTGGTTCCGTCATGAGCAGGCAAGGGGTTAAACACAATTGTCCTCTATCAAACAGCAAACTTGTTTCTTCAAGCCACTGAGTAGAGTACTCATTAATCAACTTAGTAGCACTAGCTTCTTTTGCTGCCCATTCCTGTCCTAAAAGGGCAGTGAACCCAACCCCGGCCATTCCCCATTCTACTAACAAAGTATAAACGTTTCAGTAGAAGATCAGGCCATGTTCATGGGTTGCACCCTTGGAACTCTCCGCCCTAATACCTTCTCCTCAAAATTGACTCTGGATCCGCAATCAAGGGGGTCAAAGCTACTAAGATGGAGACTAACACGTCTGCTGTGACTCTACCTTAAGATCAAGATGACTGGCTGCTGTTGTGTTCTTTCCCATGTGATCCATAAGGCTTACCCCCAGACATGCGCCATGAGGGACCAAATCAGTACGAAAGAACTAAAAGATGTTGGTCCCGCCCTTTGGGGATAGAGTACATTGTCTCCTGAAAAAACTCAGCAATGCCTTGAAAGGGAACAACTATCTTTCTCACATCCCAGTTGCAGTATCCAACTTGAGCTTGCAAGAGGCATATCTTCATTTTTGTGAGTATTTGCTTCAGAAAACTGCCGGATATTAGCAGTCTGGCCAATGTCTCAATGTGTCTCTTTCTGTTGTTCCCTGTTTAAAGCCGTCCATTCCACCCTCTGGGCGCGAGTCACCTCTTTACTTTGAATATAACACTGGCGACGAACTGTGAAGGGGACAGCTGACCATCTCCCCTTTGTTTATCCTCTCAACCAGCGGCTGTGGATCGAGTCCAGCGTTATCTTTGGACATTTTTGCCCACTCGTGTTTTTGGGATCAGGCTCAATTGAGAGCGTCACATAGCGTCTGCTTTCGACGCTGAGTCGCTTCTGGAGTACCTTGTGGTGAAGGCACTTAGGCTGTAAACCTCCTTGCTGCATTTGGGAAGGACAAGATTGTGGTGTTTTCCTCATCGAGACCGGCCCCTGTATTCGGATTCCTGTCTCTGTGGTCACACTCGGATTGTGGACTCCTTCCTGAGGCACCGGCGCATCAGCTACTGAGGGCCTTTCCACACTGAAGAAGCGTCAGTTTCGCCCGGCGCTCCAGCTGCCAGTTAGCCGTGCTTGTCACGGAAGTTCTTCGCATTTGTCTGGGAGCTCCTCCTTGAGGCACCGGCGCATCAGCTACTGCGGGCCTTTCCAGACTGAGCAAGCGTCAGTTTCGTCCGGCGCTCCAGCTGCCTGTGAGCCGTCTTTGTGACGGAAGTTTCTTCGCGTCGACTGGGAGCTCCTCCCTGAGGCACCAGCGCATCAGCTTCTGAGGGCCTTTCCTCACTGAAGAAGCGTCAGTTTCGTCCGGCGCTCCAGCTGCCAGTGTGCCGTGCGATTCACAGAAGATTGTGGGATCCTTCCATCTCCTCCTCATCGGGTCTACGGCCTCTTCGTGGTTTGGCTGTGGGGGATATCCGGACAGTATCTTCCCTGAGGTAATTTCGTTCCTGGGGGGGGGGAGCGTGTATCTTGCGGGATCCACAATGGAGAGCCAATAGTTATTGGGTTTCACCGTATTTGGGGTCCAGCAGCAAGGGACTGACCCAGGCAGGACGTTAGCGTTTCCTTAACCATCCTCCCTCTTCTCCCTTTGGAGCACTTCCCTGTTTTTTTTTTTTTTTTTTTTTTTTTAAAGAAATTTTTATTGTTTTCACAAAAGTTATAACAAAGGACACGAAATCAGACCGTATACACATTAAAGTAGACAAAACACCATACATAATCATCATTTCTCCAAGTAGACCTAGATCGGACCCCCTGAGGCCATCGTTATCAGCCACCCTCCCCTTCTTCCCTTCAGTTTCTCTAGTCATCTGAGTCAGAAGACTCCTCATCAGAAAGAGGTGGTGGATCACATATGTTGCCCCTATATTTGTTCCATGCTCCCCACACTCTGACCCATTTTCGAGGACAACCCCGCCTGATAAATACAAAACGTTCAGCAAACATAGCCCCATCCATGTCCTTTTTCCACATCGACAGTAGCGGTGTCTCCACCGCTCCCCATTTGTGGGCTATGATCCGTTTAGCCATCATGTTCCCTACCGTCACCCAGCCCTGCGCCTGGCGATTAAGATCTGTGGGCTCCCACACATTCAACAGACAGCGTCTGGGTTCTGGCAGCAGTGATACCCCGCACACCTGCGACATCGTTCGCAGCACTCGCCTCCAGAAGAGTTGAAGAACCGGACAGTCCCAGAGCAGGTGATAGAAGGTCCCCTCCTCCCCGCAACCCCGCAGGCAGAAGGGATGTGGTGCTCTGCCCAGTTTGTGCAATAGGCTTCTGGTGAAATATGAGCGATGTAGAATACGAAGTTGCACAAGACGCAGCCGTGAGGGTATACCCGCCTCGCGCGGTGACGCCAGCGCCTCCCGCCAATCTGGGTCATCGAAATCGCCGACCTCGTCAGCCCATTTCTCCCGCAAGACCCCCATAGGGTCCGGCAAATTGTTGATCAGTTTGCGGTATGTGAAAGATGTGGCCCGCTTAGGCATGTATTCGGTCAGCAGCCTGTCTTCCAGTGGAGATGCCTCTGGAACCTGCACACCTGGGGTTAATTGTGTCGTTAGGGCGTGTTTCATCTGCAGGTATCGGAACCATTCTGAGGGAGCCAGCTCATACTGTTGTTGCAAACGAGCGAATTGAACAACCTCCCCTTTGTGCCACACGTTGCCTATCACCGAGATCCCGATAGCGTCCCAAGCGGCAAAGCCCTTGCTGTCCCTGAGCCGTCCCAGTCGCTTCGTGTCCCAGAGAGGCGTAAGCTGCGTCAGGACTCCGCGCCACCCCAGCCTGGCCTGTGCCACGTGCCAGAGAGACACAGTCTGACGCAGAGGGCCAATCAGCTGCGGGGCCAGCTGGGCATCATACAATGGGGCAAGCATACCCCTTTCGCCCAGTATATCCCTATCTGCCTTATACGCTGGATCTGACTGCGGCGCATGGAGCCACTGGTTGATCACCTTGAGCTGCGCCGCCCAATAATACAACTGGATATCTGGGAGAGCAATTCCCCCATCGTACCACCCACAGACCAGTTTCGCCTGTGCAATGCGTGCTGGTTTGTTGCCCCAGAGTAAATTAGAGACTTGCGCTGCAACCGCTCGAAAATAAGCCGGTGGCACCGGATAAGGAGTATTTTCCAACACATAGAGAAACCTCGGCAGGGCCATCATTTTAAAGAGCGCCGCCCTCCCCACCAGGGTCAAGGGCAACGTTCCCCAGTGCCGCACATCCTGCTTGAGGCGGTCCAGTTGAGGGCTTAAGTTACACCTGAAAAATTCCATCTGATCCAAGGCAACATGTATCCCCAGGTATTTGAACGACCCCTTCGCCTCCTGTATCTGGCAGCCCTCCGACAGTCGAGGGGGGGGGCCCCTCAGCACCATGAGGACCGACTTCGACCAATTGATCGTATAGCCGGATGCCCGGCCAAACACCTCGCAAATATTAAGTAATGTAAGGATGGATCGCCTCGGAGATGACAAGTAAAGCAGTATGTCATCCGCGTATAGGGAGACGCGGTCTTCCCAGTTCGCCGACCATCGAAGGCCTCTCATCATAGGTTCCCACCGTATCCATGTCGCGAGGGGCTCGAGTACTAGGGCGAAAAGCAGCGGCGAGAGCGGGCAGCCCTGTCGCGTACCTCGCCCCAGGGGGAAATCCTCCGACATGTGCCCGTTGGCCGCGACATGGGCCAGTGGTTTGGTATACAGGAGTCGGATCCAGGCACAGAATTTCGGCCCAAACCCCAGATGAGACAGTACTGCGAAGAGAAAGGGCCACTCCACCATATCGAATGCCATACGGGCATCAAGGGAGAGAATAACAGCGGGTTCTTGAATTCGGTCCACTCGGGCCAGCACGCTATGTAAGCGCCTCAGATTGTGGGAGGTACTCCTCCCGGGCATAAAGCCCGACTGGTCCGGGTGCACTATGTCAGTCAAGTGTGGCGTGAGTCGGAGGGCCAACAGTTTCGCGAGGATCTTGGCCTCTGCATTAAGCAGAGAGATGGGGCGATAGGAGGCGCATTGGTCCGCCGGCTTACCCGGCTTTGGCAGTACCACGATGGTGGCCGTCCGTTGGTCCGCGGGGAGCTCCCCCATCTCCAGGCCATGTTTGTACATATTCAGCAAGTGTGGGGTCAGCATCTCGGGCAGCCTTTGATACAGCTTAATCGGGATGCCATTAGGACCCAGTGCCTTGCCAGGTTGTAATGCCGCAATAGCCACCTGCAGCTCCTCGACCGTAAGATCGGCCTCCAGGGACTCCCTGGCTTCAGTGGAGAGCTTAGGCATCTGCAGGTCACTAATGTATGTCAGCGCCACCTCCTCCGACATGGAGGAGTTGGAGGAATACACACCACGAAAATGCCCCGCCAGTGTGCGCACTATTTCTCGTGGGTCTGACGTTGTCGACCCCTCGGCCGTAGCCAACTGCGCGATCCATCGGGCTCCGCTGTCTCGCCTGTCCAACCACGCCAGTAGCCTGCCGGTTTTATCGCCGACATCGTAGACCGTATGCCGTGAGGCCTCAAGTCGCTGTTTAACTCGGTCTGCCAGGTGCTCCCTGTGTTTTACTTGAGCCACTCGTAGGTCATGTGAGGTTTCACGGGAGGGGGTTTCGGCCTGACGAGCCTCCGCTGCCCGGAGCTCAAGCTCCAGCGTCTGCAACTCAGACGTTTGCATGCGCTTATGTCCTGTGATGGCCGCCATCGCCTGGCCTCGCAGCACCGTTTTGTACGCTTCCCAAAGAATTGTGGGAGAGTCAACCGAAGCGGCGTTCTCGTGGAAGTAGAGTTTCGACCCCTGTGTGATGGATTTACTAATCTTCGGGAGACGCAGATAGCTGGGGCGTATCGGGTAAACGCGGCGGCGCATCAGGTGGGAACTGTGGTAGTGCAGAAGGATCGGGGAATGGTCAGAGATGCCTCTGGGTCTAATGTCAATACTTTCAACGTTATGGAGGCATCCGGGGGAGCCCAGAAAGTGATCAATGCGGGTTAGACTGTTGTGCACCCCGGAATGGAATGTATAGGAGCGTGTCTCTGGGTGGTGCCAGCGCCAAAGATCTGTGAACCCTAGCGCCGCCACGAAGCCTGCTAGTCGCGTTGCGCCGCTACCCTGTGCCCGAGGCGGAGACCGGTCAATGTGATCGTTCATCACCGCATTAAAGTCACCCCCAAGCAGCACCTCTCCCTCCGGTAGGGTAAGGAGAAATTCATTAACCCCTTCCATGCGGCGCGAATTCCGCCGCGGTGCTGACCGTTTCTTGCGCGGGCGGGCTCATGACGGAACGGTTCCGTCATGAGCACAGCTCAACCGACGCTCATGACGGAACCGTTCCGTCATGAGCACCGAAGGGGTTAAGTGCCGGGAATGCCGTGGCATGCAACCCAGGAGGGATATAGACCGACACTACATTATAAAGATGCCCTTCCCATTGTATGTGAGCCGCGGCAAACCGCACGGCTCCGTCCGTGTGTACATCAAGCACTATTAATTGGGACTGTTTGCGCAGCCAGATGCCAACCCCTCGGGACCCAGAAGTAAACTCAGAGTGGACCACCATCTTATATCCCCATCTGTCCAGCGCTTTAGTAGCCGTGCCGGTGAGATGGGTCTCCTGAAGCAAGACCAGCGCCGGGGCGCACCGTTTAATACTATGCAGGACCAGACCTCGTTTGATTTTGTCTCCTAAACCCCGTACATTCCAGGTCAGTAAGGAGAGGGGCTGCACCGGGGTCAAGTCAGTGTCAGAGGCTATTGGAGTAGCCAAGTCTGACTTCACGGCGGGTGGGAGAGGAGATAAAGCCATAAGCGGGTAGAGCATAGTGTGGCCCAGGTTGTGTGCAGAGCATGTGTATGATGTAAGTCAAAGAGCTGTGTCCTATCAAACCAAAACAACGAAACAAAACCAAGAAACATACCCCGTCCCCCCACCCCCCTCCCTGCCTCCCTGCCACACGGACTCAGAACTGCCCGCCACCCCAACTTAGCAGAGTGCTCAGTCCCTTGAACCCCGAACAGTACTTGCGCTTTTTAGGGAGCGTGGAGTCCGAGGGGGACCCGGACATCCCCCGTCCCCAGGTCTCATCGTTCATGTCCCCAAATCAGTATGCGGACACTACATCAACATCAGTTCCCAGCGGGTAGTCTTGAACTGCAGTTCGGTCAGGATGCGAGCCGCCGCATCAACCCGTGGGTTCCTCCTCAACCTCCTCAAGGCGCTGTTCATGTCCAGTAGGATCGATCTCATTCCCGGGACGCCTTGTCCCTCGGCTCGAACGCCCTGCGCCACCAGCACGGCGCCACCCCTCCAACCAGTCATGAGCCTCCTCTGGTGTGTCGAAGAAGAAAGTTTTGCCCTCCGCCGCCACCCGGAGACGCGCCAGGAAGAGCATTGCATATGGAAGTTCGCGAGCCCGTAGTTTCTTCTTGACCTCCACAAAGCTCCGCCGCTGCGCCGCCACTGCAGCCGTATAGTCCGGAAAGAAGGACACTGTGGAGTTCTGAAGCCGAATCGGCGGTGCCACCCGCGCCGCCTGTAGAATGGCATCCCTGTCTCTAAAATTAAACAGGCGGGCCAGGACAGGCCTCGGAGGCGCCCCAACCTTCGGGCACCCTCCCGGTACCCTATGTGCGCGCTCCACTGAAAAGAATGTCGAGAGGCCCCGGGGTTGCAACTTGGACTTAATCAATTCTTCCACATAGAGGTCCATGGCCGGGTGCCCCTCACTTTCGGGAATCCCAATAATGCGCACGTTGTTGCGGCGAGAGCGCCCTTCTTGGTCGTCCAGCCTGGCCGCCATGCGTTTGTTCTCCGACTCCAATTGCGACACTCTCTGTAGGAGGCCTTTGGAGTCCTTCGCCAAAGTCTCCGTTGCCTGCTCCACCTCTGCTACCCTGGCGGACATCTTCTGGAAGTCTGCGCGGAGCAGGGATACGTCCGTAGAGATTGACCCCACTGTGGATTGTACCTGCGTTAAGGCCATCATGATGTCCTCCAGCGTCACCTTCGGCGAGTCGGTGGTCGTCGCCATCTTCCCGGTGGGGCCGCCGCGGTCCGACACCTCGGAGTCCCTGGTGTAGGCGAACTTAGCAAGCTTGCCTTGGTGGTGCCCCTTGGTTCCTTTCCCGCTCATGGCGTTAGCGATACCTCCTAAATGTTACTCCCGCAGAGCAACGGGGGAGCGATGCACCAGGGGCCCCCCAGGCCGGGCCCGAACCCTTCAGGCAGCTTAGGGAGCGATCCCCGTCTCTGGTCGTCCCCGAGAGGGGGGGGGGGGGTCGGCACGGATCGGCAGGGCCTCACGTCTCGGCGGGGCCCGATGCAGGTCCGGAGCGTAGTCTCCTGTGCAGCGCAGGCCCAGGGGCCGGCAGCAGCTCGCTTGAGCGCGGGCAGGCCCACCGGATGGACAGCGGATCCTTGCGCCTCTCGCAGGCCCTTCGTCCCGGGCCGATGGGGGTCGTCCAACGCTCGCCTCACTCCCGCCTCAGCCACCTCAGGTGTCGCCGTCGCCAGTGTTTGCCGCAGGCGTCCAGCCTCCGCCACCGCCGCAGTGTAGATCTGTTCGGGCACGCCTCGCCGAGGGCCGCCCCGTCACTCGAGGCCCCGGTCGCACACGCTGAGGCAGGCCGCAGAGGTCTAGGTCTCGCCGATTCCGTCGTGGGCGTCCGAGGGACCCCGGAGTTGGACCGGGGTGCAACGCTGTGTGTCCGCTGCACGATTCCAGACCTTAGGGATCGGATCGCTGCCCGGATATGTTACGGATGAGGGGGGGAGTCGATCGTTCCCCCGGAGCCCAACTAGGCTGCGGCCATCTTGCTTGGCTGCAGGCCACGCCCCCAGGCACTTCCCTGTTTGGGACGTCATCAGCATCTGGGCTTAGTATTCACTCCATCATGGGCACACCAGGCATGAGCCAGCCACCATCTTTCCTAAATGACTGTGGGGATCCGGAAATCCACTGGAAAGACTGGACAAAACTGTTTGAGTCCTATTTAATCGCTATGGGAGGGGAAAAGTTTTCAGCATTAAGGAAGCAGCACATTCTTTTGCATAACTTGGGCGTGCATGGGCGCAAAGTTTACGAGACTCTTCCTGAACCAGATTTGGAGGATGAGGATGACAATGATGTTTTTGATGTGACATTAATGAAGCTGGAGGCGCATTTTGGTGATAAGGTCAATGTGGTGTTGGAGAGACATAAATTTTTCAGTAGAGTACAAGGAAAATGTGAATCTATTTCTAATTACATTGCAGCTTTAAGGGGGCTTACGCAATTGTGTGAATTTGGAGAGTTAAATGACTCACTTATACGTGACCAGTTAGTCAGGTGCACAAATAATAACAGGATCCAAGAGAAACTGTTGGCAAAGAATCCAACCTTAAAAGATGCTGTAGCGATTGCCCAGTCTGTGGAACATACCGCTAAGTGTGTGAAAGAAATGAAAGTTAGGGAGGAGGTTGTCGCAACTGTGCAGGTCGAGGAGCAAAGTAAAGAGGTGCTAAAAGTAGCTGAGAAATGGAGCACTAAAGAGGCTCAAATCCCTAGAGTTAACAAAGATGTACATACTTTAATATGTTATAGATGTGGGAGCAGTAACCACCTTGCTAATAACCCGGTATGTACAGCCAGAGGTGTCTTGTGCAAGAAATGCAACAGAAGGGGACATCTGGCGAGGGTGTGTAAGGAGGGAATAAGTAACACTGTAAGTGTGGTGAGTAGTGGTGACGAATCTCGTGCAAAATATGTTTTCCAAGTGAAAAGCACGGCTGTGGGAGGGAGACAGAACTATCCCAAATGCGTTGTGTTGTTCGATAACAGACCACTGGAAGTGTTTGCAGATTCCTGCTCCCCGTTCACGCTAATTAATGTACAAGATTATGAAGAATTGCTAGGTGGTTCTAGAGGAGTGTTACAAACTCCAGATATCACACCCGAAGGGTACACAAGAGACCCCATTCCTCTAGTAGGCATGCTAAACAGCCACATAGATTTCAATGGGAGAACTACGAAGGGAAATGTGTACATTGTAGAACATGGAGCAAACCTCCTGGGGTGGCAACACCAAAGGGAATTAGGTATTATACTTGATCCCAGCAAAGAGAATCAAGTGATTTTGATTGACAGAGTTAACAAGGAGGTAGATCTACAATCCGTGTTCCCCACATTGTTTAACGAGGAATTGGGTTTAGTCCAGGCCGTAAGTGAGGCCCCACATCCAACGAGTAAAGAGGAGCTCAAATCATTCTTGGGGTTGGTGGAGTACATGGCAAAATTTGTAAAAAATTTTGCGGATTTGTGTGTAGGTCTACGGGAACTCCTAAAGAAGAATTCTGCTTTTGAATGGAAGCAGGAACACAGTGATATGGTGGAAATAATAAAAGAGCGTATACTAGATTCTCCAGCACTGGGATCTTTTGATCCCAAAAAGAGAACCATTCTAACCACTGATGCTTCTAGCAAAGGATTGGGTGCCATGCTGTCCCAAAAAGGGGAAGGAGGAGAAAGGGTGATAGCGTTTGCATCACGCACGCTGTGTGAGGCGGAACGAAATTACTCTGTCATTGAGAGGGAGGCATTGGCGTGCTTTTGGGCGGTACACCATTTTAAATTCTTTTTGTGGGGTAGCAAGTTCACCATACACACGGACCATAAGCCTCTTACTTTCATATTTTCATCGAAACAAACACAGAACATGTCACCTAGAATAAGCAAATGGGTTCTAGGTTTGGAGAATTTTTGTTTCAGGGTTGAATATCTTCCTGGTCCAGAGAATGTGATTGCAGATTGCTTGTCAAGGTTACCGATCAAAGGTGATCTAAGTGAAGAAGTTCTTGATGTACCTATTTGTGTAGTGCAATTACCCTCGCTTACTGATGCGGAATGGGACAAGTGTATGAAGGAAGATAAAACTATGGACATGTTGAAAGATCTCATGGTCAAGGGGTGGCCGGAGAAGATTTCTGAAGTCCCTGACAAAGTTAAAGACTTCTGGGAAGTAAGATTTGAACTGTCAGTTATAGCTGGACGCGTACAAAGAGGTGAGAAAATTGTCCCTCCCGAAGGGTTGAGGAAGAGAATCATAAATTTGGCCCATGAAGGGCATTTAGGCAGAAGCCTTACCAAGAACAAAGTACGGAGCTGTTTTTGGTTCCCAAGAATGGATTCAGAAGTCGAAATCACAGTGAAAGAGTGTGTCAATTGTGCGAGGAGTGATAAGAGTAAAAGCATTCATAGAGCTCCTTTGGCCCCTGTTGACGTGCCTAAGACTCCGTGGACCAAACTGGCCATGGACATTATTGGTCCCATGGACATCCTTGGGCCACAGAAGAGATTCATGTTTGTGTTGGTGGATTACACCTCCCATTGGGTGAATTTCAAATTCACAGCGTCCACCACAACTAATAATCTCATAGCATTTCTAAAAAACATATTTGTCTATGAAGGAATCCCAGCCACTTTGGTAACGGACAATGGAGTGCAGTTCGTCTCAGAATCCATGAGAGAGTTTTTGGAGGAACACAATATAAAACATGAGAGGACTGCTCTCTATTGCCCAAAAGCAAATGGGTTGGTAGAAAGGGCAAACCGCATGATCAAAGAGCACATACAACTTGCTATTGCCAATAATTTGAATGTAGAAGAAGCTTTGAGAGCAGCTATGTGGGCATACCACACTACGCCCAACCTAGTCACAGGGTTATCCCCATTTGTATATCTTAGAGGGAGAGAACCCAGCACCAAAATGTACCCAAGTTGGTTGGGTGGGGGAAAAGGTGTTGTACCTGACGTTGAGCGTGTGGAGGAACGAGTAGTGTCTCACCAACAGAAATACAAGTCATGGTATGATGTAAAACATGGAGCAAAAGAAGTGGAGATAAGACCTCAAGCACAAGTGTGCGTTAAAAAACCCGGTAGGGTACAACCTGGAACGAGCAAATTTGGTGCACCACAAAAGGTAGAGGTAACAGGTAAAAGTGTAGTTCGTCTGGAGAACGGACAAACATGGAGCAAAGATAGAGTTGTAAATACTGCATTAATGTAAGAGTTTTTGTATCCCTTGCAAAGGGAGATGTGTTATAATCTCACTATACTTGGTATGTTCCAAACCCCCCTACCTTCCCTGTTACTTGGTATATCCCCAGGGAGTTCACCTTGGAATGTTCAGGTGAATTCCATCAGTCCTGTGAGAGCGGATGGTCATAATAAATACTACTCGACTTACCTCTGTGTGGTACTTCATACTTTGAATATAACAAGTACATTTTCCCCCTTAGATTTGTGTCTGTGTGCGGGTACAGATTTGCTACTTTTTTGGGAATCCATACACTTTCCCAGAAGTACATCTGGAAAGCTGCCCCAGGTGCGAGATTCCAGACGTAGTTCTCCATCTGGGAATGGCGCTCGTGTTCCAATGCTTACTTTTTTTTTTTTTATCTCCACACATCACCAGTTGTTGAAGGACGCCCGGTCTATGCCCTCCACAATATTTTTCAGGTCTAGCCATGGCCATCGGCTCCTGGAAAGCGGCTTGCTCTAGTGCTTTGTGCCAACCTTCCAAGGAGTTAGAGTTGTTAATATGTACACGTCATGTGACATCAGCCTTTGGAACCCAAATTAGGATGTGTCATTCAAATGTTGCTGGTTTGGGACAGGAAGATACTGACAAATAGTCTTATTTTATAAGCATTGGTGTTGGTTTGAATATCCTGAGGAGAGGATGAGGTCCAATGCTTTCAATATATGGAGATGAAACTCAGTTAAGTTTATTTGTTTTTTAGGTGCAACATCTTTAAAGACTTGAGTTTCCATGGTCTTTTTTGTTCCTCAGACTCTCTTGGTAATCTCATGTGTTCCTGTTCCACTTGTAGTGTCCACTCTAGAAATGCATTTGCTTAGTGTGTAATTAAGAGTGTTTTTATAGGAAATATCTTCAAATGGCCTCTTCTGTGATGAACACCAGTTTCAGGTCCTTGACAATTATTTTTAGTTATACCAGGAATGGGTGCTGATGTTTACAGTCTTATATTTGATTTTGTACATATCTTTTTAGCTACATCAAACTTAAGTCGACACGTGTGTAGCACTGTGTAGCAGGAGAAAAGAGAAGGGTGAAGATGGTTTCTCTTCCAGATTAACAATGTGAAACTTATTCAGTTGACTCACTGGCGTAACGAAAAGTGAGGGGGCCTCCCTGCACGGTACGTAGAGGGGCCCCCTCCGGGCTCAATCAGGAGCTCTCCGGCCAGAGTGCAGTGCCGAGGGGGCCCCTTGGAGCTTGGGGCCCCGCCGCATCGCAGGGGCTGCGGGGGCCTGTGTTACGCCCCTGAGTTGACTGAGATCTATCCCAACTCTTACTGAACTGGGAGTGAATAGTTAAGTGTACAAAATGGCTTCAAGTATTCTGTTGCAGGAAGCCATTCCAGAAGGAATCACATTTTAGGATCCTGTTTCTTGACTTGTGAAAGGCCAAAGTTGGCAAAAGTTACAATTTTCAGCAGGCCGCTGATCACAGCAGGGAATTGGACCACCTACCCCTTTCCTAAGGGTTGGTCTCTTCCTTAGAATCAAGGGCCTAAGGACTAGAATATGTTTAGACTCTTGTTTAGTTCTTTCCCTTTCGCAGCACCAAGAAGGTAGCAATTGTTTGATAATATTGTTTATCACGGTGAAGATGCTTTCTTACCTTCCTCAAAGACACAGGCAGATAACAGACAGATGATGACTGATCAGTTGCGCACCACCAACAGTTGCTACTGTACTTAAGTTCATGAGAGACATCTTAGGCTGAAGGGGTCACCTGACTACTAGGACTATAAACAGCCAAGGCTTAGGGCGTCTCAGCCCGGGCGTCGAGGCTATGGGTGGAGAGGACAAGGGTAGTGCCTGTTTGAGCCTGGTCGGGACCAGGGCCAGAAATGCTGCCCATTTTCCCATTCATTAATACCCACCCTAGGTATGTGTCCCTCTGTATATAAGCACTAATTTTCACTATAGATATGTACCTATCTTTGTGTATTGCTTTGTATAAACATGTAGAATAATTATGTTGTTATAAAAACAAAAAAACAAAAAACAAAGAAATCATCTTTGGTCTACATGTATTTGCTTCCATTGTGCATCTATGTACCTCCATGTACTTGGATCTGTGTGTCTGTTATTTTTCTACTGAAAAATCATATCCAATGCACTACCCTATTTCTCATCCTGTACCTCTATCAATACCTTTAATCTGCATATACTTACCTTCTTTATGTAACCATATACTTTTAATGTACTTATGGATCTATATATTTATCACTTTCTTCTAATTTAGCATTTCCAATGCACTACTCTATTTCTCAGCCTATACTTCTCTCAATATATCTTCTAGCCCAACTTTCTGACTCATCTCAAACTTCTTTCTACTACTCTTACCAATGCACTGCCCTATCCCTCATCCTATACATCTATCATTATATCCTCTACACCCACTCTCTCATTTTTCCCAAACCCCATACCACTACTATGTTCCCCAAAATAACCCTTTCTTGACTCTCTCCTACTCTCCCCCTCCTTGCATCATCTGACAGCTCTTTTACTATACCGATCCTCCAAAACAAACCTTTCTAAACTCTTCCCTCTGACCCTTCCCTTCCAAAAACCCTTTTTACTCATCCAAAGCCTCCTCCTACTGCTATGACTTAAAAAAATAAATCCTTCACTCTTCTATCCCTCCACTATCCTTTTCAATCAAAATAACAGACTAACATGTTCACTTCTCTAATTCCATATTCCACTATACTTATTCACCACTAATCCTTTATGGGTTCCAGAGTAGCATACTACTCGCCAACAAAGCGTTTCAACACCTCATGAGGGTTACAAGTGCTATATAAATGCAAAACTTTCTCCCTTTTTTACCCCTCCCCAACCCTTCTCAATCCAAATAACTGACTAACATATCCACCACGCAAATTACTTCATATTTCACTATACTAATTTTCAACACTAATCCTTTAGGCGTTCCGGAGTAGCCTGCTACTCGCCAGAAAAGAGCTTCAACACCCCATCAGGGGTAACAGGCGCTATATGAATGCAAACCTTTCTTTTCCTTCTATCCCTCCGCTATCCTTCCCACTCCAAATTACTGACTAATATCCACTACTCAAATTACTTTCATATTTCACCATACTAATTCACCACTAACCCTTTATGGGTTTCCAGAATAGCGTGCTACTCGCTAAAAAAAGTGCTTCAACACCCCATCAGGGGTAAGAAGCGCTATATAAATACAAACCTTTTTTCTTCTTCTATCCTTCTGCTATCCTTCCGACTCCACTTAAAATTTACTTGCATGTTTCACTATATTAATTCAACACTAATCCTCTACGGGTCCCGGAGTAGAGCGCTACTCACCGAAAAGCGCTTCAATGCCTTGTCAGGGGTAGTAAGCGCTATACAAATGCAATTACAATTACAATTAGATGCTGTCTAATAAAGTCTCACATTCATTCTCTGCTACATGCATATCATACAGCAGTCTGGGTCTTTGTTTATGAGTTGACCTTGCAGTGAGGAACACATTCATGGTGAAATGCTTGATTCTAGTTTTAGCACTTAGTCACCACTGGTTTTCCCTTTTTATTGTTTCACAGACAGTTTAGCAGTCTCGTTAGTCGATATAATGTTTCATCACTAGTGTCTTGGACCTTATGTAGCACGTCAACGTAAAAAGGTAACAAGCACTCAAGACTTTCTCTACAAGGTTTGAGTCTTGTTATGATATGACACTGTAATCAAATATTAAAATAACCGATTTCCATGCAGTGCTAATTTTGTAACAGGAATATGACTTAATTTGCAATGAAGAAAGGGTAGCATAGTTAAGGAGAGAATTAACAAATCAAACCCGAACCTTTTAGCTCCTTTAAGGGCTGAGACCAAATTGTATTGGTGGTGCTTCGAAACAAGTTTCTCCTATGTTAATTATTCACTCTCTGGAGTCAATGTATGTCTGAGGGCAGTGTTCACATCACTCAGACCAGCCTGTCTCACACTTCACCTTCGAAAGCATGGCAGCACTTTGAAAGATTACTGCGGTTTCAGTTCTCTCGCCCCACTCACTGGGTAGCACAATTTTTCAATATGGCTTTTTTATAACAATTTTTTTTTTAATTTTATATAGTGCGAACTAGACCCGAGGCATTGGGTATCAGAGAGCTTTACATGAGCACCAACAATGTTACAGATGAACAAATTTATTTTTGTTAGGAACGGGGAGAATAAGTGATTTGCACAGAATCACAGGATGGTGAGCGTCGTTGCCAAGACTCAAACCTGGTTCCCCAGGCCCGAGGTACACCGCTCTAGCCGTAAGGCTACCTCATTCCTAGATGCCAAAACTGAGACTTCCCAACACAACATGAGGGTTCTGACCCATCTGTAGCAATTAGTCCTGCAACCTACACAAAACTGTACCAATTCAAAGCAGCAATGGGGTGCTTTGAGACTGGAAAAGGCCAACTACTACAAAGTTAGTTCATGGGCTGTCCAGGCGTCCGGATCTTCCTTGCTCGAGATAATGATTGTGGGCAATGCTGGGAAATAGGAAATCAGCAGGTTGATGAGATGCTCAACATTCAGAGAATCAGCACATGATTTATTTCCTACCAACTCAAGCCAATATTTCCCGGTGCTAGTGTGATTCATAAAATCAGGTTAATCTACCCAGCTGACAGGGACTGTAGTGTAATATAGCCATGATGTGCTGAGACATAGACACACACTGTTAGCAATTGGGTTTCTAGTTGGCAGATGTTAGGTTAGAAAAATAGACCAAAATGACAAATGGTAAAATAGCGCTTAGAAGCAATAAGCGCCTATTTGGGATTTATTTATTTTATTTATTTGAAGAGTTTTATATAGCTCTGGCTAGACCCGGAGGTATCGGAGCGCTTTACATGAGGATCAGTGTGTTACAGGTTACATAAGTTACATCAGTTACAATTACAAGTATAGGCATAGGAGAAAGACTTGAGAATACATAATAAAAAAGTTATTAGCATGTTGCATAGCCAAGACTAACGTCTTAAGGGGAATGGAAGGAAGAGGTGGAGAGGAAAAATGGAGGGAAAGGAAAGTAGATAGAGTATGGCAGACCAGAAGGGGGAACGTACTTCAGGAGGAATAAAGCATTTAAAGCAGTCAATGTGAAAGATAGACAAAGCTGTGAGGAACCGTTTGAAACAATGTCTGAAGTCTGGGTAGGTGACGGCAGAGGGGATGAGCCATAGCCAGACTCCTCTATTGCTGCATAGGACAGCTCCACCGGGCAACGGCTAATGGTTCTCGGGCTCCACTGAAAGCTAGCGCTGGCTAGACCCCGAGGTATCAGAGTGCATTAAAATAAGGAAGTTATTACAGCAGAACAGTGATTACAAAGATAACAATTAGTTTCTGGAGCAAAAAACTAAACACCCGCATGTTGCAAAAATACATTTGTTGATATAGAGCACAAGATAAATTACTTCTGTTTCTAGAGCAACAGAAAAGATGGAAAACAAGACCAAGGAGCAAAGCTGGAGAAGGGGTAAAGAAAAGGGCAAGGATACGTATCAAGCCAGGAAGATCGGGCATGGAAAAGAGATTCTTAAGTGGATGCCAAAACTAAGAGTAAGCAAGTTCGACAAAACAGGAGAGGGTTCAGGTATCGGTAACAATCTAATCCGGTCTACAGAGCTGGGATGGGTAAAGGTAGGGGTGGAAAGGGGTGCCTAACCAAGTCCAACCAGAAGAGAGAAGTGTAGCAGGCTCTGATGGGTCGATGAAGGGCGCAGGTCGCTCCGGTGGCAACGGGCATTGTGGGGACAGTTGAATCCGCAAGATGGAGGAACCAGTGACATGGACCCAGAGAGCTAGGCAAACAAGATGGCGGGCATTAAGGATAAAGAAAAAATCTGATCAAGAAAATCCGATATAGAATCAACCAACGCTGGAACAGGACAAAGTCAAGAGTTCAGGACCAAGCGATGGAGCACGAGCCTGATATAGGGGCCAGGCTTGGCCCCCTGAAAATGTACCTTGGTAGCTTCGTCCTCGAAGACGAGATGCAGGTGCAGCATTGTATCATCAGTGGTCCAAACAGGAAGCTGATGCGTCGCTTCCAAGCTGTGCAACTGTGATGGTGCGTTGAGAATGGAGTCAACGCACAGCGCAGTCATCGATACGTCAAAGTGGATCCTCGTCGCAATGGCACGGTGCATCTACAGTGGAGGAGAAGCGTTCATTCCGAGTCCTTGCATCAACTGTGATACGTGGATTCTGCTGGAGCAGCACTTCAAACCAACTTTCAAGGGTCCAGGACTGGGTTACCACCACTTGGCAGGGTGGACCCACAGATGGCAGAGTCCAGGATTCTTGGCAAGTGAGTTGGAAGCCTTTTATGTTTGTGAGACGTCAATCAGGTGGCAGGTCAGCAAGCTCTTGGAGTCGCTCTGGGTTCAAGTGATGTGGGTCCAGTTCTCCTCAGTCAGGCCAGAGGGGCAGCAGGTCAGCACAGCAAGAAAGCAATTCTTCCAGAGAAGCAGTCCAGCAGAGTAAAAGTCCTTCAGCAGCTCAGCAGGCATTTTTCCTGGCAGAATCATCACAGGTCCAGAAGTGTACTGAAGTGGTAGGGTCTGCTGCCCAGTTCTTATACCCAGTGGTGCCTTTGAAGTGGGGAGACTTCAAAAAAAGCTTTGAAGCGCACAGAGGTCCTCCCTTCCTGCCTGGGCCCCAGACTCACTCTAGGGCTGTATGCAGCCCTTTGTGTGGGGATAGGACACTTTCTATTCAGGTGTAAGTGTGAGGCTGTGTCCAGCTCCTCTCTCCCATCCTGCCAGGATGACCCATTAAGGCCCATTAAGTCACACCTAAGCTTCTTTTGCCTGTGGCTGTCTAGGGCAATACACAAAATCCAGCTGTCACCCACCCCAGACTGATCTGAGACAGGCTTCAGGCACACAGGGCTAAGAGCAGGAAAATGCCAGCTATCTAAAAGTGTCAGTTTCAAAGTTGTATTGATAAATTCGATTTTACCATTAAAAAGGATTTATCATGTCAAATCCATAGGTATTGAACATGAGATCTGCTCACTCTCAATCAGGAATTACAGCTTATTAGGTGTAATAATGAATCCCCAATGTTATCCTATGAGAGGGGTATGCCTCACAGTAGTGAAAAACAAATTTGGGAGTTTTACACTACCAGGACATGTTAAACGTAAAAGCACATGTCCTACCTTTTAATGACATAGTGCCCTGCTCTATGGGCTTCCTAGTGCAAAACCGATTGATGGACAGAATGCAGAAGAATATCATACATTCACCCCAGTACAGAGATCTGGACCTAAATCCATCGTTTTTTTGCTCACCATGCCGTTCCAATTTGAACCCAGCCATATGCAAATCAGTCTTGACCCTGTGCCTCTTGGGAACAGTCCAGCCCGAACTGCCAAGCCAGGTCCTCCCTGGACTGGAACCAAGCATCCTAGGACCGGTTTCGTCAGATTGTTGAGGATGAAGAGTGTTATTAGATTTGATGAAGTTTGAGAGTTCTTTGAGCACGAACCTCTCCGTAATTTTACCCAGAGCCGGGAGCAGTGAAATGGGCCGTAGGTTAGAGAGGACCGATGGGTCCACATTTTGTTTCTTTTTAAGGGATTTGACCAGGGCAAGTTTCCAGTCATCTGGGACGATGCCTGTACTTAATGAGGAGTTGACCATTTGATTTATGACCGGGTTGATTATGTCAATAAGTTTGTGTAGGATCATGGGTGGACAGGCATCTAATGGAGATCCTGATTTACAGGTCATTATGGCCTTGGAGGTAGATTCCTGTGAAACCGGTTTAAAGGTTGAGATATCCAAGGTAACCTGACCCGGATTGGGGGGCTTCAGTCTCTATGTTAGAAGGAGTAAGGGGGAAGTTTTTTTTTATTTTGAGAATCTTGCCTTCAAAGTAGTTGGAGATGTTGTTGCACAGAGTTTGTAAGGGGGGTAGGTCTTCCTGTAGTCCTTTAGGATTCGCGAAGGAGTTTATAATTTTAAAAATTAATTTTTGATCGAGTTTTGACTCCAGTATAGCTTTTGAGTAATATACTTTTTTGGTGGATTTGATAAGAACATGATAGAGTCTTCTACATGCTTTGTAGGCTAGCCTGTCGTCGGAGTTGTAGGACTTTCTCCATTTAAGTTCTTGTTGCTTGCAATGATACTGTTCTTTTGCTAACTCGGGAGTTAACCAGGGTGGCTTCTGAGTTTTTGGTTTCTTCTTTCCTTTCCTGTGGCGCTAAATCATTGCATATGGAGGAGAGCCAGGTATGGAGGTAGCGTGAGTCTTGGTCCAGGTTGCATGTGAGAACTGGTCTACATGCCTGGGCAAGGGGCATAAGTTTAGGATTATTCATAAGTTTGGACCATTGACGACTGGGTTTAGAGTTGGGGGAGGTAGGGTCTGGGCTCCCAATTGTTGAATATACTAAGGTGAAAGGAATCATGTAATGATCTGTCCAGATTAATGGGATGGGGGGGGTTTACCGTAAGTGCAGAAAAGTTGGAACAGATCCCATCTAGAGTGTGGCCAGACTGGTGGGTGGGGTGCTCAACCAGTTGTTTTAGGGTAAGGAGTTCTATTATTTGAAGGAAATTGTCCGTTCCAGGAGATCCTTTGGATTCCAAATGAAAATTGAAATCTCCAAGCATTGTAAAATTGGCGTATTTAAGAGGTGGCTGGCTTAAGGAGTCTCCTAGCGAGTCTATGAAGGTGGCTTTGCCCTGGTGGTCGGTAGATTAGGACCCCTGAGAATGACAATGAGGCATCCAGGCAAATACAGAAGCATAGGCTTTCTGCGCCTTTGAAGGAGACTAGGTCCAGAGTGGAGCAGGAAAGTGAGTCACGAATGATGATGGCCAGTCCACCCCCTCTGCCATCTGACCTGTCCTTTCTATAAATATTATAGTTAGGAGGAAGTGCAATGGCTATGTCCGGGTTGCACCATTCTTTCAACCATGATTCCGTAATGAATAAAAAAAATCGAGCTGCAGGTCGAGTATTAGGTCCCTAATATCTTGACAGTGTTTACTGAGTGATCTCGCATTGATAAGTCCTCCTTGCAACTTGGATTTGCGAGTTGAGATGGGAAGGCTCATATTATTGATCACTGTGGAGAGGTGATAGAGAAACGCATGTCTACACTTGTAGCATGTGAAAGCTCCCCATACTTTTTCCGGGGCGACTTGGTGCTTGCATTCACTCTTATAGTTGAGTGACCTTAACCCCTTGCATGCCCGCCCCTTTCCCCGCCCAGTGCCGCGCTTTGTATTAGCGGGCGGAGTTCATGACGAGCTGGACTCGTCATGGGCACAGCGCCACCGCAGCCCATGACGAGTCCAGCTCGTCATGGGCACTGAAGGGGTTAAAGACTCGGGACTGTATTTTAGTTTACGGAATGTTTGGTCAGCATTACCTGCCTTAGTCACGTCCTTAGCGTTGACGGGCGCTGACGGGCTTGCCTTTGGCGTGCCTTCGGCGCGCCAGCGGCGCGTCCGCTGCGCGTCCGGCCCAGCATGAGTTAAAATAGCTGGCCGGGCGCGGGAGGGGCTTGGATCCGGTCACGAAACCGGAAGTGCAGGGTCTTATGGATGATTGGCCGTCAGAAAAAGGTGTGTCCACTTCCCTCCAATCAAACGGCACAAGGCCGGCGTTGGACCGGGGAAGCGGAGACTGCACACGAGAACGAGCAGGTGAGTCAGGGCACAAACAATTTCTTATCGTGGTAATGCAATCACCCTCACTCTGCACTAGCGTACTTCCCCAGCAATAAATTAAATAAAACTGAGTCCGTTTACCAAGATTTTTAAAAGCACAATAGTAATAATAAAATTAGGGCAAGCCCACAGTTAAAAGCGATAATCTCTTAGGGAAATCCTTACGGCGCTACGATGTGAGTCTCGCAGCCGCTTCCCTTCGTATTCCGCCAACCCGAACTGCCAAGCCAGGTCCTCCCTGGACTTGAAACAAGCATCCTAGGACCGGTTTCGGGGTTTCACCGCTCATCAGCCTGGATAGCTTGACTCCAGTAGCATGGGGCCTTCCCTAGGGGTGACGGATATGTAGTCAAAGGGCAGTATTAGGCTTGTCAAGGGGTTTTAGATGCAAAGTTGACATGGTAGTGTAACACTGCATTCAGGCTGCAATAGCAGGCCTGGGACAAGGTTTAGAGTGCTACTTAGGTGGGTGGCACAATACGTGCAGCAGACCCACTAGGTGCAATTAATTTAGAGGCCCTGGGTGTATGAAATATCACTCTACAAGGAGCTTACAATTAAATTAAATATGCCAGACAGGTGTAAACCAGTTATACCTTCATTAGGCGAGTGAGCACAAGCACTTTAGCACTGGTTAGCAGTGGTAAAGTGCAGAGAGTCCTAAGGCCAACAAGAAGAATTCAGCAATATTGGAGGCAAGCAGGCAAAACGTTTGGGGAAAGACCGCCCTAAAGCTGACAGGTCTAACACACACACACCCTAGGCTTGGGGTGAGTGAAAAACCACTGATATGGCAGACTGAATGGATTTTACCAAGGGAGAGGTTCCTCTCTCCAGCAAACAGGTAAAATTCCCATACAGTGTACCTGAGTTTCTGCTCACTGCCTACAGCTCTCATCTCTCCATCCCATAGTAAGGAGTGGTGTCAGAATGGACTGACCTGCAAGCAAGCAGTGCATGTGCTGGATTTAAAAAGTTGCTTTTTTGGGCTTGAGATCTGGAATCTGAAACCTTCCTTTGAAAATGGTGCAGTAACCTTCTATACGAAAGCTGTTATTTGAGTGTACAGCTTGACAAAATAATGGATAGTACAGTCCTGGCGTGTGTGTATATATACTGGGACAAAACAGACAGTTGCGTGCAAAATTTGTGTGATTTGATTTCATGTAATAATGCAAAATTTCTGGACAATTCAGTGAAATCTAATGTTATTATGCGAAATGTCAATTTGTTGTTTAGCAATATAGTTTAGTGCAAAATGCGGCCATGCATCAGTTTTCAAAATGAGGACGCATTTCGCACTAAAAAGGCGCGCAAGAAACACAATCGCCATCAACAGCAGCCACGTGCATTCTACTTGTTTGCGTGGTTCCCACTCCTTGAGCTATAGTTTCCCCATAAATGGCATCATAATTACACAACATGGTGTAACCGCGTTATTTTGGGACTTTCACATAAAAAGCTTAACATTATATTTCTGAAATTATACAGACTACGTCATCGTAATTTAAATTTCTCCTGAACCTAGACAGTGTGCATTTTTAGTCAAGACTGGCGATCAGCTGATATCCTCTTTACTTGACTACCACCAAATTGTGTTTTTGAAGTAATACATCGGCGTCATTGCACTGGAATTCTATGAGAATAAAGGGTGTGTGGATACGATTATATGGATTTCAAGAGACTGCTTGACTGGTAATACGGTTTTTGATGTCTTGAAGCTTTAGGTTGGATGAGCGAGTATCATTGAGTTTAGTGTCAGAGTCCAGATGGGTGCTTGAAACCACTGATGTGATTTAGGATTTTTTTTTTCAGTATGCCTGTAATGTCGCTCTTTCAAAGAACAAACACATTAAATTCCGGCTAGATGTTAGGGGAGAGTATTTCCTCTTAATCCTGGAATGCATGAAATCACAATTTATGGCAAATATTGGTTTTACTGAAAATTCTCCTATAGTCTCAGTAAGCACAAGTGGGCCCTACAAAACTGGCCATACCTAGGCCCCAATCTGTGGCATACAAATATGGTGCATTAATATGGGGTCTTAATGTGTGAGTCATTATTAGCATATGGTGCTCACTTACAGAATCCAACATGGACGCCACAGAATAGTGCAACATGTTAAATTATGTTAGGTGCATGATATAGACCCCAATCCAAATATCATGCAGGATCAGACAGTTGTACCTCATCACAGACATGTCAAAAAGTGCCCTCTCAAGCCCCCCTTCCAGTGCAACCAGCTTTCCTTCCTATGGTCCAGCACCTCCTGCCTCAAGGTCTTCCATTCCAGCCTGCCGCCCCCAGTGCAATCAGTAAACAAGTAATCATTCATTCAAAGATAATCATTCTACAGCATGGTAATCATGTAATCGTCATAGTTAACCTGGTCGTTTCTCATAAGTGGAAACCCTAAATAACACTGTTAGCTGGCCCCACAGGGCTGTAGGCAAGTAGGCACAAAGGAGAGGAGCCCATGTTAAGTATGAAGATTGCATGATTAGCATGCTGTTGAATGATTTTCTTTGAATAAACAATTACTTTTTGAGACAAGGTAAACTTTATAGTCTGGATCCCGCACCTGAAGAAAGCCACTGACCTATACTGGCACTTGTGATGGCTGAAACATATAGACCGGTCTCAATTTAGGAATAGATCAGCGGTAAGAAATGCAGCTGATATTGCAGACATGATCCTCTCAAGTTCAAGTTCAAAAGCTTTATTCGGTATGTAAAATCCAACCATAAAAGCAGAACAAACATTTAAAATACATATCAGACTAAGATGTCATATACACAGGACATTTACAGAAAAATCGATATTTAACACATAGTTAAAGTGCATAATGCTTCATTAAATAGTCCAGTAAACTTAATTTTCAACGAGCATTCACATTGCATTTATAACAAAGTGCAAATTCCAGGTAAGTTGTCTAATATGTGCAAATAAGCAAGAATAACAAGTGTAGTACAATCCTATAAATACTAAATTCATCTGGAGTTATCTTGCGCTACCAGGTACATATCATAATCTGGGGGGTACCTATAAGTACAAAGTATGTAACAAAAGAAACTAATCGATGCAGATTAATGATTTCCTTATACTCATACATTTGAGCACATAGGATGCCACAAAAAAACAGGTATCCGGACTTTCTAGAGTTGTAAGGAACTTCATTGCTGATTCAGTAGTGCGTATCTTATTATTTAAGAGAATAGGTTTTAGATAAAATTTCCTAAAATGACAATAAAACTTACAAAACAATAAAAAGTGACAACAGCTTTGTTTTGAAATGTTATCACAAGGACACAGCATGTTGGATTTGATCTTTATGTCCGGGAATGAGACTAAGTGATGTACAATCCCGAGCCTTAATCGGGTTAGGACAAATCTATGTTGGTTATAAGTCACAATCTCTAAATATGTCTGAAAACCTCTCCTTAAATTCAGGTCTAAGTAAGAAGCAACTGTTTTTAGTTTTTTGGACTGATTTTCTCTAACCGCATTCTTAAATGCTAGGAACTTCGATTTTATGTCTTTCTTTGGTATCAGTGCAGCTGCTTCAGGGTTCAGACGAATATTGCATTCAAACAGAAGATTGAACCAGTAGTAGATATAACTAAGCCAAGGTATACGAGATGAGTTATCAAGTTTCAGACAGTCTTTAATAATTGATTGTGTAAATACTGTCTCTGCTTTAGACCAGATGGATCTCCAAAGCAGCAATGGGCGTAATGCGGCTAAGTCCGCAATAAAGTCGATACCGGCTTCCAAGTGGGTTAAAACATTGGGGGCCGAGGATGGGGCGCATAGCAATTTCTTTAGGAATTTATTTTCATCACTCTGTAAACCCTCAACAGGATGATGTCCCCAAACTCCTGCCCCATACAAGGCAGATGAAATACACCTAGCTTTGTAAATAGCCGTCATGTCCTTCACTCTCCTTTGCCCTAACTTTGCCGCAAATCTAAAAATACTGCTGGTGTTTCTGTTCAATTTTAACCTCACAGTGTCGTCCTCTTTAGACCATTTCCCATCCCCTGAAAATGTTATCCCCAAATAGCAGAAACTGCTGACCGATTGTATTTTCACTTTGTCAATGAAGAAAGAGGAGTTAGATTTCACCCTCTTCCCACAGGTCATAACAAAAGTCTTACTTTTATTAATAATCAGTTTCCTCTCTTTGGTAAACAAAACAAATCTATCTATAAGGCGTTGCAGACCATTCTGTGTTCGTGATAAAAGGACTGCGTCATCTGCGTATAATAAAATAGGGGTGGCGCTACCATCTATCGATGGGGCGTCTGAGGGTAATTTGCTTAAAATCATATCAATTTCATTTATAAATAATGAGAATAAAAACGGGGCCAAAACGCACCCCTGGCGAATCCCTCGTGCAACTTTAAAAAAAGGTGTACATTCTCCCATAGGACCATAGCGTACTTTACAAGATAGACCGGAATATAACCGGGCCAGGAAAAAAACACACTCTTTGGGTGCACCGAGGTTTAACAGGGTGTCCCAAAGGATGTTATGGTCTACAAGATCAAAGGCACTGCTAAGGTCAGCGAAACAAAGGAAAAGGTTCCCCTCCTTAGCAACGGTGTATTTATGTATGAGGAGGTCTAAGTTAACACACTGTTCCAATGTCCCCAGACCTTTCCTGAATCCATACTGTGCCTTTGAGATTATCAAATTGTCCTCGGCCCATGTTTCCAACCTATTTAAAATTATTCTGCTCAATATTTTTATTGATGCATCTAAAAGAGAAATGGGACGGTAATTACTTGCCTCAGATCTGGAACCCTTCTTAAACAGGGGAATAATTATAGACTGGCCCCAGGAAATTGGCATTTGACCCACCACTGTTGCATTAAAAAACCTGGTCAGGATGGGGGCCCACATATCTAACTCGGATTTGTTCAAGTCCAGCGGGACTCCATCCGGACCTGGCGCCTTTCCGCCCTTACTATTACGTATGCCTTCGTACACTTCATCAAGGCCGATATCTAGAGGCAATCTAGGCCAGGTGTACTCAATCTCCATATGGGAATTTAAAATCAACCTATCCGGATTAAAAATATTAGAAAAATGAAGCATCCATGATTGACAATCGACATGGGAGGTTATTTCTGGCATTGAATCGTTTTTTAGGAAAGGACTGTTTATTGTTTGCCAATATAGCTTACTATTGTTTGTTTCAGCCGCGCAGCTAAGGTTGTCCCAGGCCTCTTCTTGGAGAACTTTTTTCCTTGTCTTAAGTGATGTTTTATAAGCAAGACGACAAGTTTTAATTATGATACAATCACGTGGTTTAGAGCTCATCGCATGTTTTAGAGCATGAAGAGCCTGTGTGCAATTTTTGTCAAACCACCCGGTGTTAATTTCTCTTTTCCCCTTACATGGTCTGGTAAGTAGGTTGTCGATTGCTTCGTTAATAGTACATAAATGGTTTAATATAACTTGCGGGTGTACCTCGTCACTAAGACAATAGTTTATCTCCATAGTACATTTGCTTAAAACCTCCGCCAACAACTCATGTGGGACAACGTTGGTCCATTTGATCCTGAACCCATTGGGTCGTATGGCCTCAATAAAATTAATGCTATTGCTAGCATCCATATTTTTCGGTCCCCAACAGTGCAATGATAAAGAAATGCTATTATGATCACTTAAGATCTGTTCATTAACACTCAAGTTGGTATATGCACAATCACTAGATAATAGAATGTGGTCAATATATGAATTGGCTCCTCTTCCAATAAATGTTGGACAGTTAACGTTGGAGCTATTCTTTGTGCAATTTAGCATATCCAAATCAAACTTTGCTAACATCGTATTAAGATTAGTGCCATACTTACAATGTGGGAAGTGTAAACAATCATATCCCTCCGAGATACCACTTTCCCTTGTTAAGCCACATGAATTACTGGAGGCATAAGGGCAAGGACTTATATTAAAATCACCCAACCAGAGGATTATAAATTGGTGACCTATAGCTGCCATTGTCCTCTCAATCTCGTTTTCAAGCTGAGTCAGAATTTTACCTCTGTCGGCAGTGAATACATTATTATAAAAATTTATCAGCAACAAGTCTTTTCCTTTTTCAAACTCTAGACATAAAATCTGGGAATAGACATCCACTGAAACACAGCTTTTAACCTTGCAAGATATTGCAGACATGATCCTCTCACATGATCTAGATCTCCTGATCCTAACTGTAACTTGGCGCAAGGAACTACAGACTACAGCATAATTAGAATGGACAGACTAGTTAAAACTGGAATTGGAGTTGCTTGCATCCATCGATCTAGTCTCTGCTTGAGACAGATTCACTCGGCTCCGATGTCCTCATACGAGCACCTGGAACTCGAAATCTGGAACGATGAAAAAATAATATGTACACTCCACACTATCTACCACCCCCTGGAGATAAACCTGTGTTCGCTGAACAAATGATGGAGACCATATCGGTGAACGCGGACCATTCGCACAACCATATCTTCCTTGGGGATTTAAACCTGCATTGGAACAATGAAAATGATCCATTAGTAAACACCTTTAAGACCTTGCTATACGACCTGAATCTTATCCAATTCTGCAACAAGCCTACGCATATCAAAGGTTCCACCCTAGATCTTATCATAGCCAAAGATAACATCATTCAACTTGACGAGATGGCACCTTGCGACTGGTCAGAGCACCTTATAATCTCATTTCACATCATGGAAAAAATACTGATTAGAAAAGGTCAACCTCGAAAAAACAAACTATGGTCTAGAGATCTGAGAAACATCAAAGTAAATGATTTTTCCAATATGAGCAATATTCTTCTTCACCGGCCCCACAACATGACAAACTTGGATGATCTCACTGACCACTACACTCATTCCATGACGGATAGCTTCAATGCACTTGCTCCTCTACATCTCAAAAGAATCCCTAACAAGCATTCTAAACCTTGGTTCAACATCTCCCTTAACGATGAATGACGTAATCTTTGGCTCACCGAAAGATCATGGAGAACTTCTCTTTCCCCAGCTACTCCTCGGCTTCTGGTTCCCCATGGATGAGCTCTCCTACTTTTGTTACGGTTGCCTTTACTCCAACAAATGATGCTTCGTGGAATACCTTCAGACTTCTGGATGATCTTGAGCTGCTTAATATATTAACTACATTAAAACCATAAATTCACCTCAACGATCCTATGCCCACCAAACTCTTTCAAGAGCTTAACTCATCAATTTTCCTGCTCTGGTCGAAGTTTGTACATGAATCTCTTATGCAAGGCCTCATTCCAGATTGGTCAAGTCATCCCCATACCAAAGAAAGAAACCAAAGGCAGATTTATCTGAGCCTAACAACTACAGACCTATTTCTACTATCATGACTCTATCCAAACTACTTAAGAAATATGTACATACTCAACTCTGTAATCACAATGATCATTTTCAACTCCTTGATTAATACCAGTTTGGCTTCAGATCAGGTCACAGTACAGAAACTGCCTTAACACACATTGTGGACGATGCCCTAAGACTACTAGACCAGAATGAACCTTGTCTACTTATACTGTTGGATCTCTCCTCAGCATTTGATACGGTCAAGCACGACAAATTAACTGACCTACTTGAAACAAGGATGGGGTTATCAGGTACAGTGTTAAATTGGATTATCTCATTCCTTCAAGGTAGAACTCAAAAATTCAAATTAAACAATGACCTTTCAAACAGTATTCCTGTTTCAATTGGCATCCCACAAGGGTCCGCACTATCACCTACTCTTTTCAACCTGTATCTGGAGCCTTTCACCGAAATTCTGAAACGGTCGAACATTCAATATCATATGTATGCTGATGATACCCAACTGCATATGAAAATTTCTTCACCGGAAGACATTGCTACTCTCAACCTTGCACTCTTAAAAACCCAACAATGGTTATTGCACAACCACCTTTTGCTAAATGCACTCAAAACAGAATTCCTCTTGCTCGCCCCCCACATTCATACTGCACCCATTCAGGACTGGCTCAAACAGCTAACAGCTCTCAACTGCATTCCACATGTAGTTAGCTCCACTAGACCACTAGGTCTAATCCTGGACAAATGCCTAAATATGCAGGACCACATCAGTGCTACAACAAGAGGAGCCAATTAACAACTCTGCACATTAAGGAAAATCAAAAAGTTCCTGCTGCCCTCTGACCTGCAACAAGCTGTTCAGTCCCTTCTGATCTCCTGTTTAGACTACGGAATTGCGACCTTGGCTGGACTCCCCAAAACTAACCTGGCCCCTTTAAGAGCCACTCTGAACTCTGCTGCCAGACTCATCACCGGCTCAAGAAAGCATGACCACATCACACCTGATCTATACCAACTGAACTGGCTTTCCATTGATGCAAGGATCAAGTATAAGATAGCTTGCTTGACTCACAACGCACTGCATCAGAACACGTCCATGCACCTAGCAAATAGACTTGAACTATCGGCTGGGAATCGGGCACTAAGAAGTTCAAATACTCAACTGCTGAAACCCCCAAAGTTCAAAAAGAAGAGAACTTACAACCGCACCTTCTCTGGTCTTGCTCCGAGAACATGGAAGGCTCTCTCGCCAGAAATCAGAACAATCCCTTAATCCTCCTCTTTTAAAAACAGAAGTCAAACATCTGCTCATGAATAACCACTGGAGACAATAGTTCTGAACTTCTTAAAGTATTTGAAATTACCCTACAACTTTGACCTTCCCTTCCTTCGATGCAATCCGCTAACTGTTCAAGATGTTGATGTCCATTTCCATTTGCCTTTATTATGCTTTTAATGTTTTTGCATAGTTTTTGATGGTTTACTGCCTGCTCAAGATTAACCAGCAGATGACGTTGTACAGTGCTCTGTTACCTTGCTGGCTCAGTAGTCAGAGACCTGATCATAAATAGCCACTTGAGTCAATAGTACTGTAACCTCACATACTATTTGAAATGACCTCAGAACTTTGACCTACCCGACCTACGTTGCAATCTACCTATTGCTCAAGACGTTGATGTCTATTTTCCTTTGTCTGTAATAATACGCTTCTACTGTTTATACGTAGGTTTCTAATTATGCTTTCCCGCTCAAGCTTAACCTGCGGGTGACGATGTACAGCGCTCTGATACCCTCTGGGTCATGTTCCGGCTTTATAAAACTTTTCAACATAAATAAATACATTTCGGTTGTTTGAGTGATTATCATAATGAGTTTAGTGTCAAAGTCCAGATGGGTGCTGAAAACCATTGATGTGGTTTAGGAATTGATTTTTTCAGTATACCTTTAATGTCACTCTTTCAAACAGCATACACATTTAATTCCAGCTAAACATTTGGGGAGATTATTTTATCTTAATCCTGGAATGCATGAAATCACAACTTATTGCAATTATTGTTTTTGTTGTAAATTATCCTACAACCCCAGTAAGCACAGGTGGGCCCTACAAAACTGGCCATACCTATGCCCCAATCTGTGGCATACAAATATGGTGCATTAATATGGGGTCTTAATGTATGAGTCATTATTAGCATATGGTGCTCACTTAGAGAATCCAACATGGACACCACAGAACAGTGCTACATGTTACATTATGTTATGTGCATGATATAGACCCCAATCCAAATATCATGAAGGATCAGACAGGTGCACCTCATCACAGACTAACCCAACGGTTACCAGACATGTCAAAAAGCGCCCTCTCCAACTCACCTTACCATTGCAACAAGCTTTCCTTCCCAACGTCCAGCACCTTCCCACTCAAGGCCTTCCCTTCCAGCCTGCCGCCACTCTGCGCAATCAGTAAACAAGTAACAATTTATTCAAAGATGATCATTCAACAGCATGGTAATCATGTAATCTTCCTAGTTAACATGGTCGTTTCTCCTAAGTAGCAACCCATAATAACACTGTTAGCTGGCCCCATAGGGGACACCGAAGAATCTGCAGGGCTGTAGGAAGTAGGCACAAAGGAGAAGTGTCCTTGTTAAGTATGAAAATTGCATGATTAGCATGCTGTTGAATGCTTTACTTTGAATTCATGGTTACTTTTTGAGACAAGGTAAACTTTATAGTCTGGATCCCGCACCTGAAGAAAGCCAATGACCTATACTGGCACTTGTGATGGCTGAAACATATAGACCGGTCCCGGTTTAGGAATAGTAATAATTCCTGTACATTATCACTGTTTTTACCCTTATCTTTAGGACCCACAACAAATATAATTAATCTTGGGATTCTAAGAGATCATTTTAAAACCCTACAGGGATCATTTTTTTCTTCGTCCATTTTTCCATCTCAAGAGCTCCCACATCTGGTTGAGACCACTTTGACACCTATTTTTCGGTGATGCCGGGACACCGATGATGAAACATACCACAAAATATGGGTGAGGTTTCCAGTCTACAATAATGATATATTTCACTAAACGGGAAGGAGATTTCACTATACAGGAAGGAGAATTCAGTACAACTCCTCATTTCACCCCCTATTCCTGTCTGTGCCCCGTTCTAAGTTCGGAGGCTGGTATAGGGAATCACACCTCACTCTCCCTAAGTGATATGTTGATCTGCTAACACCTAGTTGTAGTCAGACCCATCTCTGATTAAGGCACGTCTAGGCAGCCTCCTATTTCAGCAGCAGTGGGGTGTGACAGATTGCCTCCACTAACAGCAAAGTTTGTCCCACGCTTGTTTAGGAGTGTCATACTAATTTACATCAAAGTGATCGTAGTTGTGACAATTTAAAGCTTGTAAAGGTGATTTGATATTAATCCTGCAGATTACTGATGATGGGATAGCTCATTGTCCCTGTTACAATAACACCCGCTGTTGTTGTCTAACACCAATTAGGCAAGTGTGAAGTAAAATTATTTACTATGTGTTTTTTAAATATGTAATTGTAAAATAAATGTGAATCTTGATTTCCGCTTTCCCTGGGTTGTGTAATTCCTCCCTCTGCCCATGCATACAGTGATATGTATATCAGCGTAATGGCCAGTGCTGGCGACTTTGGAACTGAGTACCAGGTTCGAGTCTTGGCACATGCTCAACATCCTGTGGTTCTGGCAAGGCCGGACTGGCCGTACCAGGCATCAGGCGTTTCCCCAGGAGGCTGGTTTTGCAGCAGTGCTGCATTATCGACCCCAAGGAAAAAAATCAGCAGGACTGTCCCGAATAGTGACTCACTGTTCTCTGTCACGTCATAGTTCCTTGTATACCCAGCAGTTTTCAGGCAACAATAAATGTGTCAAGATTGATATCTCTGGTGGTTTATCTTTCTGCTGGAGAGAGATCAAAGTGTTGTCTTTTGGTAGTTTTGACTCATCTAAGATAGCGCAGAGGAGGTAAATAATGCCTGCTGAAAAAAGTGTACCATACGGATCACCGAACTGTATTTAATGCGCATAGCTCAGTGAATTACTGCTTTTGTCACAGAGCTTCTTTAGTTACTTGCAATTCATAACTTACAATTGTAATAAATCTAGGACAGTGAGCTATGAATTGCCATCAAAGAGCTGCATTTCTAACTGCATGGTGCAGGTTTGAAAGTTAGGTTTTTGCCCCAGTCTTTCATTATCCTAATGTTAATAAAATGGGTTTGTCTGGGGAAAAATACATTCTTATTATTAAATCCAAACAAATGAAAAACATATGAGAGGGGCTATGGAGAGATGAGGGGCACTGTTGGAGGGTGAAAGTGAGGGAATCATGGAAGGACCCTGTGGAAGTGTGACCACTCCCCACACTTTCAGGCCACAATGTGGCCTGGTTGCACCTGAACAGAACACGACCACACTCTGGCTTGGTTGTATGCACGCTGACCTTGAGTAGCCAGACGCCCTTTATTTATTCCTTCGGGCTGCAGCCGGCCCGCAGGATGCGTGCAACCCTCAATGTGATGCTGTGGCCAGGTGATTCACTACATCCCTTATAACTTTATTAAAGAAAGGAAGAAAGTAAAAGAAAATAACTAACCAACAATACTGTTGCAACCACAAGATGTCCCGGTCCTTGGTTTGATGAGCCAACAGCATTCTCAGCAAACGGTCACACTTGGCACCGGAGTTCAACACACAAAGTCTCGGAGTCTCTGGCTTGGTTGCAGATTCGCCCTCAAGTGGTATGGGCGGCCACGAATGTTCAGAATCCCTTGAGGTATCAGTTGACTGTCTTCACCTTCTTCTTTTTGACACTCCCTTCTCAGAACACCATCGTTGTTATGTCAGGGACCCTCCTGGGCCTTACTCTGGGCCTCTTCCTGACTCAAGCCATTCATGCTCATGTTCCCAAGCAGGTTCCCAACTGACACTGTCATTCTGTCCTGTGTTTGGAAGCTTCTGGAACCACGATACATTCCTCAACACATCTATATTACCTCTTTTTGCCTTCACCATAGTCCGCTTTATTTTCACCACTTCCCAGGCCTCTCTCTCAAAGGGGGTAAAAAATGTCCACCCTTGGTGGTGATCTTTGATGACGACACAATCACCGACTCACACGGTGGTTTCCACAGCTCTCTTGTCACGGCTCGCTCTTTCATTGTTAGCCTGCCTCCTCTCCTGAGTGGCATATGCATCAAGAACAGCAGGTTGCCAGTTGGATCCGGTGGGCAATACATCTCACGGGGGCCTTTTCATCAGGAGATCGCTTGGAGTGCACCCTGTGGTGCTGTGGGTGTCTGTCTGGTGGCCCGCAGAAACTGATGTAAGCTACACTCAGGATCCTCGCCACCCTTGATTCCAATTCTTAGAGCCCTGTTAAGTGTCCTCATAAACCATTCCACATCCCCATTGGCTTGTGGCCATTGGGGAATGATGCAACGATGTTTGACGTTTAGTTGGCAAAGATACTCGGTGAATTCTTGACCTTGAATGGGAGGGACCCAACTGTGCAAACACTTTCTCCACAGTGGGCCATACACTCTCAAACATAGTAGAGCAAACCAGTTCCATGACAGGGAACATATCGTAGCTGTCTACTAAGATGGGTGTCAACCTGTTGTCTGGAAAACAACCAAAATCTTTGCTCAGAGATGACCAAGGATGGGAGCAGGCAGTTTCAGTAATGGCAGATGCTATGAGTGGGTCGCCTCCTGTGATGATGCAGGACTGGCATTTCTTCACTCTTTAACAAGATGATCCAAACTGGGGAACCACATATTGCTCAGGCTTTTGTTTTAGCAACGCCTTGGTGTCCCTGATGAGTTAGCTCCACTGTTCTGGCCCACAGACTGCAGGGAATGACGATCTAATGACCTCACAGAACGAATCCCTCTTCGCTGTCACTGAGTTTGTCGCAGCAGCACCATAGCTGGGTCCGTGCCTATTGTTCTTCCATGGTCAATCCCCCTGCTCCATCATGAAGTTCCTCCACCGATGTCCTCTCAGTGCCTCCGTTACCCTGTGCAGGCATGCATCTGTCTTGGTGTGTTCAGAAATCTCTGACAGAGACAGCGCTTTGGGACAGGCAAATTTCATGATCATCTTGACTAAGTCCCAGGTTCATCCTCCTGGTGCGTTCCGGACTCCGCCGCCACCGGATGATGCAACAGATAATTCGCTGGGTTGTTTACCCTGGGACGATAGGTCACCTCTGAGGTGTACTGCTGTAACTGACGGCCCACCTCTCAATCCTTGGCAGCCTGTTGCGGGCGGTTCCAGCAAAACAACAGTACGAGGGGTTTGTGATCCGTTACAACGTGAAATCCACAGAGGTAGAGATTAAAAAAATGTGCAGGCCCATTGGATGGCCAGAGCCTCTCTCTCGATTTGTGCAAATCGAATCTCCACTGCTGTCAGTGCCCTGCTTGCAAATGCTACTGGGACCCATTCACCTTGCCCCATCATCTGCAACAGTGCTACACCAAGCCCCGCTGGACTGGCGTCCACAATTAGTTCAGTTCTCTGCGCTGGATCAAAAATACGCCATTGTGGGGTCAGGTAGCAGGGCGTTTTTGACATCTTAGAAGGCCATGGCTGCCTTACAGTTCCACTTCTAGGGTAGCTCCTTTCATGTCAGAACTCTCAGGGGCTCCGATAATGTGGCCAGCTGAGGAATGAAGTGGATGCAGTTGTTTGCCATTCCTAGAAAACTGCAGTCCTCAGAAGGGCTGTGAGGAATGCCAGCTGTCTTGATGGCTTCAATCTTCTTGGGATCCTCTTGGAGCTCATCAGTGGAGAATCTGTATCCAAAGAATTAAATTTTGTTGGAGTAGAAGAGGCACTTTCAACTGTGAAGGATCGGGCCACATTCTGCTAGGCGAAGCAGGGTGGCCCTGAGTCGAGCATGATGTTCTTCCAGAATGCTGGAGAAAATGAGAATGTCATCCCTGACATTGATCACGCCTTCCAGACCAGACAGAGTTTCTTGTATAGTATCTTGAAAAACTTCAGCTGTAGAGGCCACTCCGAAGCTGAGACGTTTGAAACAGCAGAGCCCTACATGAGTAGAGAACGTGGTTATATATTGAATGGACTCCTCCAGGGATAGTTAGTGATAACCAGAGTTTAAGTCTAACTTGGAAAACCATTTTGCGCCGTTTAAGTCAGCCACGATTTAATCAACAGCTGGTGTTATATGCCATTCCCTACGAATGGCCTTGTTGGGCAGTCTCATGTCCACGCAGAGTCGTATTTTGGGTTGGGTTTCGCGGCGAAACCCATGATGTCGGACCTGTCACCTTCTCTATCACGCCATCCCGCTTCAGTTGTTCCAATTCTTTCTCCATTTGCGGGCGGAGGTCAAACGGCACTCTACGATGATGCAAAGCTACTGGTTTCACTCTGTCATCAATGTGGAGTTTCACCTGGATGTTTTTCAGGACCCCAGCTCCTCGAACAGCTGTGGAAACTCATCCAGAATGCAGTTGGTGAGGGATTGATGGACTTGCTGTGCAAAAAATACTTGTCCCAATTCCTCGGCTGTGTGACACCCCAGCAGGGTTCCGATGTTATCCTTGGTCATATGCAATTTGGTCCTTGTTAGAACCGGCGGTCTCTAGTTGGCAGAGGTATACACTTCTGACAAATAGGGACCTACCAACTCTAGTCAGGGCAAGGGGATTACACACTCAGATAACCCCTGCTACCCCCTTGGTAGCTTGGCAGAGCAGACAGGCTTATCTCAGAGGCAGTGTGTTAAGCATTTATGACCACATACAGTAATAAAGTGAATACCCTACAGATGGACACGACACAGAAGTTATTATAAAAATAGTATTTTTATATAAGGCTTAGCACAAGACCAAATAACGACAAAAATATACCACAGTCTTAATAAATACTCTTTGGAAGGAAAAATAATAGTTCAAGTAAGGTTTCTTCTTGGCAAATAGTTCTTTAGCAAAGTATTCTTCTGAGCACAGTTCTTTGGCAACAACGTAACCCCCACAGGAGTCACACGACGTCGAGTCTACAAGATTCCCAAGGTTCGGCGTCGACCGCGAGGAGCGCTACGTCGAGCCTGGAGTCGCACAGACCCCACAAGTACAGTACCTTGAGAAACGAAGAAAACGATGATCCACGGCGTCGAGATGTCGGCGTCGAGGTCGGCGTCGATCGTGCCTCGGAGTCGGGTCAATCCGCAGCGGCGTCGAGGGATGTCGGGCCGGAGCAGCGCTCACGGCGTGGAGAAGGGCGTCGAGTCGATGCGATCAGCAGCGGCGTCGGGACGGGGTCGCTTGGAGGTGGAGCCGATACTCACTCCTCACTGGCGTCGATACCGGCGTCGAGACGGGGTCACTTGGAGCCGGGGCCGATACCCACTGCTCACTGGCGTTGCTGCTGGCGTCGATCGGGCCCGGCGGCCGGCGTCGAAGGCTCAGGACACTGGAGCCGTTACTCACGATGTCGAGCTGGATTCGGCGGCGTCGGCGGCGTCGAGACTGCAGATTTTCCCTTGTGTACTGGAAACAACACTTTCCAGCAATTCAGCAAATGGTGAAGTCTTTTGGCCCTGTGACTTCAGCAGGAGACTGGCACTCTTCCAGCCCTTGGAGATTTCCTAGCAAGTGTTCAGAGAGTACACACCAAGTTCCTCTCTCCTTGTTCCTTGGCAAAAATAAAGAAGCAGCTTTCAGGTTCCTCCACAGCAAAACAGAACTCTGGCAGAAAGGGGAGGCAAGTCCTTAGATCAGCAGGCTTCTTGTCCTTGGTACAGGTTTCCTTGTCAGAAGTGATCTGAGTTCTTGGTTCAGGGGTCCTTCTCTTATACCCCTTTTTCCCTTTGTTCCCTTTGTCCAAGCAGGGAGATTCCCACCATCTCAGGTTTGTTGTGGGCGTTGCCAGGCAGAGGCACCTGGCCTATTCACTGAGCAGGGCAGAGTCCTCAGCCGCCCAGCAGGAGGCGGAGCCAGTATTGTCACTGGCAGGAGCAGGGCTATCAGTCGCCCAGCAGGAGGCGAAGCCAGTATTGTGTCAGGCAGGGCAGGCTACTCTTCCCTCACTCTACGTGTAAACGCCCCATTCACCCCACACTGACTCACTCAGGCCTCTGGAGCCACCCAGCCCCTGACACACACACCAAACCAGCAGAGACCGGTAGATAGTTGGACAAGAAAATAGCCACTTTCTAAAAGTGCTATTTTCAAACATAGAATTTAAAAACCATCCATCCTAAAGGGTGTGTTATTAAATTCTGAGTTCAGGGATACTAAACTCGACTTGCTACCATGCTCCCTGAGTCAGATAGATTATAATGGAGTTAATAATCAGTCTGCCCAGTCTGGCCTATTGGAGGCAGGTAGCCCTTCAATAGTGAAAAACGAAAATGGCTGTAATTCACTATTAGGTCATGCCACACACGTCGGGGCATGACCTACCTTTTACCAACAATGCACCCTGCCCTAGGGCCTACCATAGAGGTGTCTGAAATGTGGCAAAGTGAAGGTTTAGAGACTGGTAAGTAGGTTTCCTTACCAAGTCGACATGGCAGTCAGGGACTGCACGCAGGCGCCGCGGTGGCAGGCCTGAGACACATTTTGCACGCTGCTTCTGTGGGTGGCACAACCAGTGCTGCAAGCCCACCAGCAGCAGTTAACTTACACGCCCTTGGCACACGCAGTGCACTAGACTAGGGTCTGAACAGTAAGTCAACCAAGCCAATCATGGTAACACCAATCAATGTACAATTTAACATCGGGAGCACTTGCACTGTGGCACTGATCAGCAGTGGCACAGTGCCCAAAGCAATAATCCAGCAAAAACATCGTAAACAGAGGAGGCAAACAGAAAAAAATGGAGGAGAGACTCATGCCAATGATGCCAGGTCTAACACGTGTCCCCTCCAGCTGAAATGTGGGGAGAACTACCCTTCACCCAGGGAGTCCTCATCACTAAGGCGGAAAAATCTGGACAGACCATCAGCATTGGCGTTATCTGTACCAGGGCGGTGTTCCACCGTAAAGTCCATCCCCTGTAGGGAAATGGACCACCTCAACAGTTTTGGGTTCTCACCCCTCATCTGCATTAACCATCTGAGGGGCCTGTGGTCTGTCTGAACCCGGAAGTGAGTCCCAAACAGGTAGGGTCTTAGCTTCTTTAGCGCCCAGACCACAGCAAATGCCTCACGCTCTATCGCACTCCACCTTTGTTCCCTGGGAAGTAACCTCCGGCTGATGAAGGCTACAGGTAAGTCTCGGCCCTCCTCATTCATCTGTGCTAGAACAGCCCCCACACCATGCTCTGAAGCGTCTGTCTGGACAATGAATTCTTTTGAAAAGTCGGGTGCCTGGAGGACCGGTGCTGTACACATTGCAGTTTTCAGGGTGTCAAAGGCATTCTGACAGGCGTCAGTCCAGATCACAAGTCTCGGCTGCTTCCTGGAAGTCAGCGAGGTCAAGGGGTGCACAATGTTGCCATACCCCTTGACAAACCTCCTGTAGTAACCCGTGAGACCCAAGAAGGCTCTCACCTGAGTCTGGGTTTTGGGCGGTTCCCAAGCCAGGATGGTATCTATCTTGGGTTGCAGGGGGGCCACCTTGCCGCTCCCTACTTGGTGCCCCAAGTACACCACTGAACCCTGCCCAATCTGGCACTTACTAGCCTTGATTGTGAGGCCTGCTCTGCGCAGGGCCAACAACACTTCCTGGAGGTGGCGCAAGTGTTCCTCCCAGCCGGCGCTGAACACTGCTATATCGTCCAGGTAGGCGGCGCTGAAATCTTCCAGCCCGGCCAATACCTGGTTAACCAACCTCTGGAATGTGGCAGGGGCATTCTTCATCCCAAAGGGCATCACACGGAACTGGTAGTGCCCATCTGGTGTGGAGAATGCAGACCTCTCTTTTGCCCCATCAGTCAAGGCGATCTGCCAGTACCCAGACGTTAGATCAAACGTACTAAGGTACCGGGCAGCCCCCAACCGATCGATGAGCTCATCAGCTCTGGGGATGGGGTGCGCGTCAGTCTTGGTGACCGAATTGAGTCCTCGGTAATCCACACAGATCCGAAGTTCTGGTGAAGCACCAGGCGCTGCAGCCTTTGGGACCAAGACCACTGGGCTGGCCCAAGGACTGCTAGAGGACTCAACCACCCCTAAGGCAAACATCTTGGAGACCTCCTCCTTGATGTATGCTCTGACCTTTTCAGTCACCCTGTAGGCCTTGTGCCTCACAGGAGTGCTGTCCCCAGTGTCCACATCGTGGACACACCACTGAGTGACACCAGGGATTAAGGAGAACAGATCAGGGAATTGTACCAACAGATGGCGACAATCTTGCTGCTGCTCAGGGGTCAGTGTGTCAGAGAGGACAACACCATCCACTGACCCATCTTTTTCTTTTGCACACAGGAGGTCAGGAAGAGGCTCACTCTCCTCCTCCATCCCAGCATCTGTGGCAAGGAGCATGCCCACTTCGGACCTTTCTAAGTGGGGCTTTAACCGGTTGACATGCAGGACCCTTAAGGGGTTCCTGGGAGACTTCAAGTCCACCAAGTAGGTGACATCGCTCTTTTTCTCCACAACCTCAAATGGTCCGGTCCACCTGTCCTTGAGCGCACAAGGTTCCACAGGGGCCATGACCCAAACTTTCTGACCAGGTTGAAGCTCAACCAGAGTGGCATTCTGATCGTACCACCGCTTCATCTCTTCCTGGCTGGCCTCCAGATTTGCCTGAGCAAGATCTCTGAAGCGCCGAGTCTGGTTCCTAAAGGCCAGCATGTAACTATATACATCCTGGGGAGGTTTCCTGGGAGATTGCTCCCAGCCTTCTTTAACCAGACTCAAAGGTCCTCTTACCGGGTGACCATACAAAAGCTCAAAGGGGCTGAACCCTAGAGACTTCTGTGGCACCTCACGGTAAGCAAACAGCAGGCATGGCAAGAGGACGTCCCATTTACGCCTCATTGGTTCTTCAAGACCCATGATCATGCCTTTTAGGGTCCGGTTGAATCTCTCAACCAGCCCATTACCTTGAGGGTGGTAAGGAGTGGTAAACTTGTAGGTTACCCCACACTCCTTCCACAGAGACTTCATATAATTCGAAATGAAGTTGGTGCCCCGGTCTGACACCACCTCTCTGGGGAACCCCATGCGGGAGAAAACACCCATCAGTGCCCGTCCCACCACGGGGGCCGTCACTGTTCGGAGAGGGATGGCTTCCGGGTACCGGGTGGCATGGTCCACCAAGACCAGGATAAACCTGTTGCCCATGGCTGTCTTGGGGTCCAGTGGCCCCACAATGTCAATTCCCACTCGCTCAAAGGGGGTACTGACGACGGGAAAAGGTTGGAGGGGAGCCTTCTGCTTCCGCCCACTTTTCCCACTTGCCTGGCAAGTTTGACAGGTCCTACAATGGATATCTGAATCCCTTCTCATCTGAGGCCAATAAAAATGGGTGACAAGCCTGTCATAGGTCTTGTCCTGCCCCAGATGTCCAGCTAACGGAACGTCATGAGCCAACCCCAGTAGGAAGGCTCTGAAGCGCTGGGGTACCACCAGCACACGGGCTGACCCAGGCTCAGCAGCCTTAGGCTCGCTATACAGGAGGTCGTTCTCCCAGTAGACCCAATGTGATCCTGACTGATCACCTGTCGTTTGGGCTGAGGCCTGCTGCCTCATACCCACCAGAGAAGGGCACACTTTCTGCTCAGCACAAAATTCCTCCCTGGAGGGACCACCATCCTGCTGCCAATGGGTCAGCTCGGGCAGGTCTCCCAGTTCGGCCACTTGTTCTCCTGTCGGTTCCAGGGCATCCCCCTCAGGGTCTGCTCCCTCCTGGACCGCGGGAACGATGGGGGACGGTTTCCCGCGCCCCCTGCCTCTTCTCTTCACGGTTGGGACCTGGGCCATACTTTCAGGCTCCGGGCCCCCATCAACACCCTTACTAACTGACATGGACCGGGTGGTCGCACACACCCACTCAGGCAGACCCAACATTTCCAGATGCGATTTTCTCTCCACCTTAGCCCAAGGGGAGTCCTCCAAATCATTGCCCAGGAGACAATCAACAGGCATGGCGGGCCTCACAGCAACCTGAAGAGTACCTGAGACCCCCCCCCACTCAAAGGGAACTTGAGCTACCTCACACTGACTCTGTGAGTTGTCAGCAGCTACAACGGGGTAGAATGCATGAGGGACCACCTGCTCTCTGGACACCAAGTGACACTTGACAGCTGTCACACTTGCTCCGGTGTCTCTGAGAGCTTCCACCCTATGGCCATTTATGGTCACCCACTGCCTATATTTCTTAGTGTTACTAGGCAGAGGGGTTGGAGGGACCATTTCCACGTCTCCTAAAGAGACCAGGGACATTTCTGCGGGACCCCACCCACCGGGGGCACCCATCTCCTCCCCTCCCAGGGCTACACTCGCTACCTGACGAGGGGGTGCACGCGGCGGTGCATTTGAATCCTTCATGGGACACTGGGGATCATAATAACGGTGTCCCACCTGCTTACAGGCATAGCAGGTCATGGGGCCCCTGTGAACAGGTTTACCTGTCGGGGCCTCTGGCTTCTTTCCAGGGGGAGGCTGGGAACCCTTCCCTTGGTTCCCTTGGGGATTACTTTGGGGCCCTTTCTGCAACTCCCTCTGTTTACCCCTGTCCCCCCCACTCTTCTGCTGGGGACCCTGCCCACCTTTGGCTGAGTCTCCCACTGGACCCTTGTGGACCCTGGTACTGACCCAGCGGTCCGCCTCCTCAGCAAGTTTTCTAGGGTTAGATAGCTTGCTATCAACAAGGTGCTGGCGTAGCTCGGGAAAACAGTTATTAGACAAGTGCTCCCAAGCAAACAAATCATAAAGAGCATCATAACTATCAACCTTGCTACCCTTTATCCAACCATCCATGGTTCTGCAGAAAAAAGACACATATTCAACCCACGTAGTACCAGGCAACTTCTTACATTCTCTAAAGGTTTGTCTGTACTTTTCTGGGGTTAAGCCATATCTCAGCATTAAAGCATCTTTCATATGAGTATAAGACATCCTATCCTCAGCAGGAAGGCTCAACAAGGTATCTCTCCCCTCGTTTGTAAAGCGGCTCCACAACCCCGTTCCCCAATCCTTCTCAGGGACCCGGTGGGCCAACAATGCTAACTCATACGCTTTAAACCATTGGCTAATATCTTCATTCTTACTGTAATCCTTGATCACATCTTTAGGAAAATAAAACCTACTTTCTGCAGGCACAGATGGAGTGCTGCCACCAGAGGGATTCAACTCTAAACTCTTAGTTTTAAGCTCCATCTCCCTCACCATCTTCTCACGTTCAAACGCTAATTTCTCTCTCTCAAAATCTAATCTTTTGCTCTCCATTTCAGCTTCTCTCTTGCTTCTTGCATTCTCTAATTCCAACTGCCCTCCTAACTTAAGTTTTGCCATCTCTAACTTGTATTCCCTCTCCTTCTCCCTGTCTTCCAACTCTTCAGGAGAAAGGCTCTTAGAGGAAACACTGCTGCCTGGAGATGACACTGGCCCACCTGTGGGCTCTTCCTCTTCCTCTTCTTCTTCCTCTTCCGGTACCACCACCGGGTCAGAGGGATCTCTGGCCTCTAACCAGGCCTTCAGCGCTTTGAGGAAGTCGCCTCTCAATTTGAGACCTGTGGTAGGAACTTTAAACTGCTTGCAAAATCCTCTTAGATCCTTTAGCTTGTAGGAATCTATCTTCTCCTTATCAAATTCCCCCACAACAATCTCCACAGGTGTAGCAGCTCCGGCATTCTCCATGGTCACAACTGGCAGTGTTTAAAAAAAAATAAGCTCCAGGAAAGCGGAGAACAAAAATAGAATATCCTACCAAACAGACTGTGGCTGCGTTATGGTCTGCTTTCACTATGTAGCGTACACTAATCACTGCACATGAGTCATAAATGCAAAGTTCAAATCCCACCGCTGCCACCAATGTTAGAACCGGCGGTCTCTAGTTGGCAGAGGTATACACTTCTGACAAATAGGGACCTACCAACTCTAGTCAGGGCAAGGGGATTACACACTCAGATAACCCCTGCTACCCCCTTGGTAGCTTGGCAGAGCAGACAGGCTTATCTCAGAGGCAGTGTGTTAAGCATTTATGACCACATACAGTAATAAAGTGAATACCCTACAGATGGACACGACACAGAAGTTATTATAAAAATAGTATTTTTATATAAGGCTTAGCACAAGACCAAATAACGACAAAAATATACCACAGTCTTAATAAATACTCTTTGGAAGGAAAAATAATAGTTCAAGTAAGGTTTCTTCTTGGCAAATAGTTCTTTAGCAAAGTATTCTTCTGAGCACAGTTCTTTGGCAACAACGTAACCCCCACAGGAGTCACACGACGTCGAGTCTACAAGATTCCCAAGGTTCGGCGTCGACCGCGAGGAGCGCTACGTCGAGCCTGGAGTCGCACAGACCCCACAAGTACAGTACCTTGAGAAACGAAGAAAACGATGATCCACGGCGTCGAGATGTCGGCGTCGAGGTCGGCGTCGATCGTGCCTCGGAGTCGGGTCAATCCGCAGCGGCGTCGAGGGATGTCGGGCCGGAGCAGCGCTCACGGCGTCGAGAAGGGCGTCGAGTCGATGCGATCAGCAGCGGCGTCGGGACGGGGTCGCTTGGAGGTGGAGCCGATACTCACTCCTCACTGGCGTCGATACCGGCGTCGAGACGGGGTCACTTGGAGCCGGGGCCGATACCCACTGCTCACTGGCGTTGCTGCTGGCGTCGATCGGGCCCGGCGGCCGGCGTCGAAGGCTCAGGACACTGGAGCCGTTACTCACGATGTCGAGCTGGATTCGGCGGCGTCGGCGGCGTCGAGACTGCAGATTTTCCCTTGTGTACTGGAAACAACACTTTCCAGCAATTCAGCAAATGGTGAAGTCTTTTGGCCCTGTGACTTCAGCAGGAGACTGGCACTCTTCCAGCCCTTGGAGATTTCCTAGCAAGTGTTCAGAGAGTACACACCAAGTTCCTCTCTCCTTGTTCCTTGGCAAAAATAAAGAAGCAGCTTTCAGGTTCCTCCACAGCAAAACAGCACTCTGGCAGAAAGGGGAGGCAAGTCCTTAGATCAGCAGGCTTCTTGTCCTTGGTACAGGTTTCCTTGTCAGAAGTGATCTGAGTTCTTGGTTCAGGGGTCCTTCTCTTATACCCCTTTTTCCCTTTGTTCCCTTTGTCCAAGCAGGGAGATTCCCACCATCTCAGGTTTGTTGTGGGCGTTGCCAGGCAGAGGCACCTGGCCTATTCACTGAGCAGGGCAGAGTCCTCAGCCGCCCAGCAGGAGGCGGAGCCAGTATTGTCACTGGCAGGAGCAGGGCTATCAGTCGCCCAGCAGGAGGCGGAGCCAGTATTGTGTCAGGCAGGGCAGGCTACTCTTCCCTCACTCTACGTGTAAACGCCCCATTCACCCCACACTGACTCACTCAGGCCTCTGGAGCCACCCAGCCCCTGACACACACACCAAACCAGCAGAGACCGGTAGATAGTTGGACAAGAAAATAGCCACTTTCTAAAAGTGCTATTTTCAAACATAGAATTTAAAAACCATCCATCCTAAAGGGTGTGTTATTAAATTCTGAGTTCAGGGATACTAAACTCGACTTGCTACCATGCTCCCTGAGTCAGATAGATTATAATGGAGTTAATAATCAGTCTGCCCAGTCTGGCCTATTGGAGGCAGGTAGCCCTTCAATAGTGAAAAACGAAAATGGCTGTAATTCACTATTAGGTCATGCCACACACGTCGGGGCATGACCTACCTTTTACCAACAATGCACCCTGCCCTAGGGCCTACCATAGAGGTGTCTGAAATGTGGCAAAGTGAAGGTTTAGAGACTGGTAAGTAGGTTTCCTTACCAAGTCGACATGGCAGTCAGGGACTGCACGCAGGCGCCGCGGTGGCAGGCCTGAGACACATTTTGCACGCTGCTTCTGTGGGTGGCACAACCAGTGCTGCAAGCCCACCAGCAGCAGTTAACTTACACGCCCTTGGCACACGCAGTGCACTAGACTAGGGTCTGAACAGTAAGTCAACCAAGCCAATCATGGTAACACCAATCAATGTACAATTTAACATCGGGAGCACTTGCACTGTGGCACTGATCAGCAGTGGCACAGTGCCCAAAGCAATAATCCAGCAAAAACATCGTAAACAGAGGAGGCAAACAGAAAAAAATGGAGGAGAGACTCATGCCAATGATGCCAGGTCTAACAGTCCTTGTCTTAGCAACACTGCTGGTGACTTCAACTTTAATGACCCCTCTTAGCGGGAGGGGTCTGTACCTCCATAGGTGTATATTTTGGCCTTTGTGGGGAGGATTGTTGGTCTGGGGTTCAGCTTTAGGAAATGCATGGAGTCAATGACATTAACTGCCACTCCTGTGTCAAAGAGAGCAGAAATCTTTACGCTGTCCACTGTGATCTGGCACATGGATGGTGGCCTTCGTCACTGATTGTTACGGCCGGTGAAGGATATGTTAAACACTTCTTCTTCCTCGTCATCCTCTAGTTGGTACTCTCTGGCCTTGTGCGGTAGGGTCTAGTCATCCCCTGTGTCCTCTAGTGACAAATGCCGTATGTTCAGTGACTTTCTTCCTCTGGCACTTGGGCCAGACCTGGGGGCAGATTTGCAACAGACTTTCTCAAAACGGCTGGGTGGCTGGCCCGCCACACTTCAAGCACATTTTCCCATGCTCGGTGCCTTTGAATGGCCTCCACATGTTCCTCCTTGACCCTCACTGCTCCAGCCACTGCAGTGGTTGTCGAGCAATGAGCTAATGCCAACTCCATCACTCCGGCTCGACTGTCCCCCAGTTTGTCGGAGCAGGCCAAGAGGAATATTGCGTCCGGTGTAATGCCGGGTTGGCGCAGTATTAGCTTTCGGAGTTTGGATGACTTGCAGCCCTGAAAATGTTGAGCTCTGATCTCGTCCTACTTATAGATTCCTGTGCATATGCTCACTAGCTTGTGCAGTCGCTCAAAGAAGGTGTCTACTGACTCACCTTCCGATTGGTGCGCTTGTCGCAACTTGAATCTTTGTAATCAGGATTTAGTTTGGGATTGAAATGTCTATTTAGCACCGTCACGGCCACGTCAAAATCTTTGTCTGTCCTGGTGTTGGCTAGATACGCAAACAGATCATATAGATCATCACCACCCATGTGAAGCATCGGGGAGCGCTTCACTGTGCCGTCTGTCTCACGGGTGGTATGATGAAAATTATGCAGCCTTGCAACCCATTGGCGCCATCACAGTTCTGCTGATGCTGGATCCTCCAGTTGGCTGAAAGACGGTAGTGCCGTCACTGGCACCTGTACACTCCTTTGCTGCATTGGCAGCGTGGCCGCTGCAGATTCAACGCCTTGTGGCTGTGACTGTGTCAATATGGCGTGCTCTTCATGCACAGCTGCAACAGTGCATGTGTGTGCTGGTCTTTTACTGGCTGCTTTACTTCTCGATTACAGTGCCTATCGTGTGTTTGAGCATTCTGAGTTTCATGTGGAGGCCATCTTCACAACCAGTGCCTGGGCATGAGCTTTTTACCACCCCTGGAGATCAGCAGGCGGTCAACGCCAGACTGCCTCTGCATGGGTACTGCTGGAAGTCTGGGGAGCACTCCTCCTTTTCTGCCAGCCACACGTTGAGCCTGGTCTGGTGCTGGTAGTCGGCACAAGGTCGCCACACAGTCAGCAGAACTCCCACGTTCTCACCTTCAAAAGAGCTGGCCACCTGATGGCGCCCTGCTTGAGCCATGTGGTGAAATGACCTGCAGCCACTTCACTTCCACAGGCAGACAAACTGCTTCCACGCACTGCCAGGAACACTGTGTGTCAGTTGAGTACAGAAGCGTGCCAGCTCCGTCACACTTCTCCTCCTGGGACCAATTGGAAGGTTGAGCCGCACCTTCTCACTTGACGCAGTAAGGGTTGTGATGCAGTACATTGGTGTGCCCAGCAGTAGGGTCTCCCAGGAGGGTGGGTGGAGCAAGCAAAGGTGGTCCGCAGTGCCGGGAGCCTGCGACAGGTATCGCCACCTCGTCGCCAGTGTGGATATGTAAGTGGGCCTCCCACATTTTTCGGCCATAATGTGGCCTGGATGCAACCACAACAGAACACGACCACACTCTGGCTTGGTCGTATGCAGTCTAACCTCAAGCGGCCTGGAGCACTTTATTTATTCCTGTGGACTGCACCCAGCCCTCGGGATGCGTGCAACCCTCAACATGATGTTGTGGCCGGGTGGCTCGCTATAGGTCCCAATATTATCGTATACTGGCGCACTGTAACATCATCATGTACTGTGCTAATCTCCTTGTGCTCTAAAACATACATATGAATGTGCCCTTGTGTAATGTAACTAGTGCTCATGTGAAACTCTCCTAGACCTTTGAGTACGCCCTACATAAAACTGCAAAAATATAAATAAAAAATAACCAGTGCATCTCCTGGAATGCTTCCGGTTTTGGCGTGAATTCCAGCATAGCCAATGAGAGCGCTCGACGCGCTGGCCGCTGTTAATAACAATGTTTCGCTGATTCTGCGCCGGGAGTTACAATCCGCAGCCGCGGCGATGCGGGCAGTCATTTGTCGCACCGACCGACCTCCTCCTTTTACTGCTTAACCGAAGTGCCATTTTATAACTGTAAAATGTCCCCTCGCTTCCCCTGGACCCCAAAAAAGCTCAAATATTTTTAGCCGTCGAGCACGCATCGGATGGAGCCGCGCATTTCCCTGGTGGAGAAAAGAGATGAGTTTGTGTTCATTAACTCGGGGCCATCTGCTCCTGACACACCGCGGACTGTGAATCAAGCTCGCACCAAGCTCCAGGGATCAGGGAACCGCCAGACCCAATGTTTAGCAGACGCAGGACTACAAAAAAAAACCGTATATTTTTTCCTCTTTTTTTTATTTTTTTTTAACAACCCCTAGCGCACATATATTGGCAGCCGTCACGCGGCTATCTTCCAGAATCCGCTGCATCAACAACCATAGTAACCTTCGGGGTACGGGGCGTACCGTAATTTTTTTTTTTCTGGCGCCAGTGATGTGGTGTAATAAGGACCGCAGGGCCGACTTTACTGCTGGTGGCGCCCTGTGCGACAATGTTTGTTCGCGCCCCCCTCAATGACCACCTCCATCACGGATTCTCTCACTAGCACCCTTTAACAGTGACCAAGTCTCCATAACCACACTCTCTCAGATGCATTGAATTAGTTATGTAGCGCCACTCATACCAGTGTAGGGTGTCCGAGCACTTTGCATCACACACACATTACACAGAGACAATCATATTTGTGTAAATCAGTGTATAGGAAATGTTACATAAAGCCAAAGGACTAAAAGTGTAGGAGTCACATGTCATCCATACTGGTAGGCAGTATAGTTTAAGAGTGCTTGGTGTGGAGAAGCACAAACGCAGAGTTGGAAAAGAAACAGCATAGTTGGGAGTTTTCTTTAATAATAAGAATCGATTTCTAGCCAAATTAGCCCTTTTTGCAACATTAATCAATGTTCTAATAATGTATACTTTGCAGTGTGTATGTAGTTCTAGGATGAAAGTTAATAGCTCACTATTCTATATTAGGACTTTAAGTTATAAATTGCAAGTAACAAAAGGATGCCTCTTTTGAAAGCAGTAACCTGCTGATCTGTTTACATCATACGCACTCTGTAATCTACTCGATACACGTTCTTTGCAGCAGGCATATTAACCCTCTGCACTAACTTCACCGAAGTCAAAACCTCAACTATACAAAATGCTGATCTCTCTCCAGGAAGATAATTAATCGCACGAGTTATCTTGACATTTATGTGAGGCCTGGTAATTGCTGGCGGAAAGAAACGCTGCAGCAGGTGCTTCAAAAGCTTAATAAACTTTCAAACACAGCGCCCCCAGGAAGCCAGCACCCGGTGCGATGGCACCGGTCGCACCGCCCTAAAGCCGGCCCATTACTTGTAAAGTGCAGCTTGGACGGACGGTGATACAATCAACATTAGATTAGAGCATCTACGAGTGTGTGCACGAGGGGCCGGCGCGCCGCCTTGTAATGGCGGCGTCATCTCCAGCGACCCTTGCACGTCCTTGACATATATTAAGGCATTAAGGCCGCCTATGATTAAGGGGCTGGGGGCTCCGAAGCGCGTCAGACAGGTATACCAACCACGTGTAAAACCTGTAAAAAAGACACCGTGGGTTATTTGTAAAGTGTTGTCAGTGACTATTTGTTACTGAGAACTGCATTATGAATTAATTGACACGTTGCACAGGAAAACAGATGGTGGGGGATGCGACGTTGTGTACAGTTCTGTAGCAAAGGTCATCAAAGTTTCTTTAAAAAACAGCATTCAGCAAGTTAAAAAAACACTTTTTGGGCTATAAATGAACGATGAGTGTTGTGCTTCTAACAGCAAGGCGCCTGGATTCAAATCCGCCATTGCCAAGGCTATAGATGTTATAGCCCCTACACTACAGGTGGAAGCGGCAAACAAACTGATCAATGACCTTACCCCATGGGTACAACATATACAGCGCTCCGCTGCCTTAAAGCCAGGTCGGCGCTATAGAAATACCCAAGTATGCGTACAACCTCTTAGGCTAACCTATGCCCCTCAAACAAGAGGGTATTGTTGCTATCACCTCTAAGGGCTCACTGAACTGCAAAGAAAGTCCCAGTCAACACTGCCACCACATTTGAATGCCTTAAAGTAGCCGTGTCATTGCCACCGTTTAACCCCACTTTATTTACCCCCCCACCTAAACTTTGATCCAGATTAATTTACCAGTTCACTGACCACCTCACACTAAAGCAAAAACTCCCAGCAAACCACATCCCAGGTGTAAAACATGCGCCCATTTAGAGACACTCCTTCCGACCTACAATAAAGGGGACGTTGTAGACATCCTTGCTGCCTTGCCGCACTTATGAAGTCTCATCCACCTTGTTTACTGCTAGCTGCTCATTGCTATCTGCATGAGGTTACGTATTTGTTTGACTTTCTTATAATGAAGGAAGCTCCTTGTTTATCAATTGGTGAGGCCGCAGTGTGCTCCCAGGCAGTTAGTCTTTCTTCTAGTTCTTTGATGACCCTCGCTTGGGGCTGTTGTTTGCATTTCAGGGTTGCTGAAGTTGGGCCAAAGGCAAGCCTGCCAATGCCCGCCCTCTGGGCGAGTAGTTGGACAGAGTGCTGAGTTGATTGAAGGTCAGGAAATGCATAATAGGATTATTTCTACGGCAGATACATTTTCAGCACTTAAACATTTGGGAGGAAATAGTGGTTGCTATTTGGAAAGCTTCTCCAGGATATCTCTGCATTGCAGCAGCGGCTAAATGAACAGCATACGCCCCTCATATTGCCTGTGCTATCTGTTACCAACAGTGGTAAATCGTGAATTATCGGCCACGCTTATCAATGCACGCTGTCTTGTGAATCACAAGGCGGAAATACATGATCTAAGAATAGACTGCATCCTTGGTCAAAAGTGTGTCTTGGAAGCCTGACAGGGTGAGCACCCTAGGCCTGAGCTTGAATTGACTATACCACCCGGTTACACAAATTGACATCACGGTGGAGATCGAAGCAGAGGCGGGGGGGGGGGGGGCACTGTTTATTTGAGACCACTTCAAAGCACATTAAAGATGGTGAAGGTTCATTGATTTGCTCGCTGTGCTGCTGGGTTCAAGCAAGTCTGGCTGATAAGGTGTGATACCCCGAAACCAGTCCCAGGATGCTTGTTTCCGGTCCAGGCAGAACCTGTCCTGGCAGTTCGGGCTGGACTGTTCCCATGAGGCACAGGGTCAAGACTGATTTTCTTATGGCTGGGTCTGAACTGAGATGGCGAAGTGAGCTAAAGAACGATGATAGATTCAACCCAGATCTCTTGACTGGGAGTGAGTGTTTGAAAAGCTTCAGCACACGTCCATCATCTTGTTGTGTTTGCAAGGTTCACGGATTGACTCTTGTGTCCATATGTTACAGAACAGAAGGTAATATGTACCGGAGCAAATCATACCTTGGATCACACTTTCACCAGCCGTAGCTTAGTTAAGGCTACTGAGCCAATCACCCACCCCCATAAGATCATTTTATGATCCCTTTTATGCTTATGAGGAGGGAAGGCTAGTTATTATTAAGACGGCCCGATTCAGGGTAAGAATATGGAAAAGCTTTAGAACCCAGTGGCCTGAAACCCCATTGTATCCAAGTTCACTTATGAACCAGTGGCATAAAAAAAGTAGAGGGCGCCTCCCTGCAATGTACAAGGAGGGACCCCCGATCCAGATTTAATCCGGATCTCTCAGGCCTCAGTACTGTGCTGAGGGCCCCATGCAGCTTGGGGGCTGCGGGGCTGTGTTACGCCTCTGTTGTGAACTTTTAACTCATATATCCTTTTGCACACCTCAACAACATGACTGGCTTACACATATGGCTTAGCATATTGGGACGTTTAAAACTTGGCACGCAGGAGGGTTAGGCCTGCACTTAAGTGGTATACTTCAGGTTTTGGGAGACTCAAAAGGACTTGTAATGAGGCAGAAGACTAATGGTGCAAGTGCTATAGCACAAATTCTAAGAATTCTCCTAAACCAGATACAATTGTAAACCTGCCGTTGCTCTAGCCACTTTTTATCAAAACCAGTTTAACAGTGCTTCCAATTTAATGAAAGAGATTTTCTTGGGATGCTTGTGTTGAGTTCAGGGAGGACCTCGCCTGGCAGTTCAAGCTGAACTGTTCCAATTGGAGCAATGTCAAGACTGATGTGCATATGGCTAGGTCCAAACTGAGATGGCGTGGTGTGAAAAATAATGATGGACTGGGATGCAGCCCGAATAACTACCAGTGGTTGATATTAGTTTAAGCATTAATTTGGGCTATGTGCATTTGCTCGTAACCATTGATCCTTTAACTAGTGCACCAACATGCGTTGCATTGACCCTACAACTTTTTTTTACCAACTTGTGTTTCTGCTCTCTGCTCCTCTCGGCTGTATGGTGTTCCCCCGTAGCAGCCTGTTATTTACCTGTTAATTTCATTACTCGCTGTGTACCATTTGTCTGTGATTATTGTGACTACAGCTGTTTGGTATTTTCACTTGATATCGTTACTGGAGTCTTATGCTCACTTTCATCCTTGTGTAAAGCGCTCTGATATCCCTCAGGATCTAGTTTGCGCTATATAAAACTTTATAAAATAAATAAATAAATACATTACATCCATCACTTTTTTGTATACTTCTGTGTGACGCTCTGACTGGGACGGGTGTGCCTAGATGTGGGTCCCAGGGACAATTTGCCACTGGAAATAAGCTATTCCGACTGATAAGGGCAAAACTGGTCCTGGGTTGCTTGTGTTCTGGTCAGGGAGGACCTGGCCTGGCAGTTCCGGCTTCCCATTAGAGCAGGGTCATGACTTATTTGCATATAGCTTGGTCCAAACTGAGATGGCGTGGTGTGCAAAATAATGATGGCTTGGGATGCAGACCCAGTAATTTCCAGTGGCTGATATTAATTCAAACATTACATCCATCACATTTTTGTACACTTCAGTCTGGCGCCCTGACTGGGACGGGTGTGTCCAGATGTGGGTTCCATGTGCGACGGGAGCAAAGCTATACCTGACGGATGAGCCCTAATGAGGTTGTAAGTGGTTTGGGTTGCCTGTCACTTTTTTTGCATACGTCAGGGTGGCTTACGTATATGGCCAACATATTGGGACTTATTAAATCTTGGCACACCAGGAGGGCTAGGCCTGCACTTAATTGGTATACGTATGGTCTGAGGAGACTCAAAAGGACTTCTAAAAAGCAGAAGACTAATGGTGCAGGAGCTTACAGCATTAATTTTAAGAATATATTATACTAGCTTAAAAAAGTGTAAACCTGCCATCAGTTACCGGAGCTAATTAAAAAAAAATCAAAGCTGGTCTAACTGTGCTTTTAATATAATGAAATTCATTTTCTTTACTGACATTCACGCTGCAGTTTTAGATGTAGATGTGCCAAATCCAAGGTAGCGGGCTCATTAGAGTTATGTGACACTTTTCCTGAGTTCTTTATTCCAAAGATTGTTGATTTTAGGCAACTTCTTGCTATCTTCTCGGTGTTCATTTCACCTACCCCAGCTATGCCCAACAGTAAGGGGGTGGGAGGATGTGTGGTCAGTGGTTGATGGCATTCAAAGTTCTTCCCTGTGATCCAGTGAGAGCCTAATGTAATTGTGCACACGTTCACCGCAGGATTCATGCCCTTTCCAATCATCTCCACTCAAGAATCACAGTTCTTCTGTACTGTCAGCTGAAAGGCCATTAATTAACTATTTACCAAATTTGTTGAAACCTCTATGCTCCTAAATCAAGCCCAGTCCAATTTTCCTCCAGCCCATGGAAGAGAATTTGTATTCATGGGAGTGTCAAACCCTTCTGGATTAGGGGGAGATGGTGTCATTGATCCTGCTAGGCCTTTTGGTTGCATTGGATATGGTGGACTATGCCAATTTATCCACCCGACTATAGAAACCTGGAATTACCCAGGTAACTTTAAAATGTCATTATCCACAGGTAGTGCTCAGGCAGTCTCTTGGCCTCCGTTCAGTCTGCCCTTTGCCTACTGACATTTATTATTTCATGGGTTCTGTCCTGTGGCCACTTTGTGTATTGTGTTAGTGCCTTCCTTGCCATCTTAATACCTTGAGGACGACTTTTACTATTATGCTGCCAATAATGCAAATTATTGGGTGTTTGGAGACCAGTAATGGTCATTTTTAGACGTACCTTTGTGCCCACTATTGGCTGGATGCCAGACAACTTTCCCAAACTGAACAAGAACAAAAATTAGGTGATAGAGGGGGGAAACAGGGTGGGGAGGGGTGGGGCAGTGGGCACCCATCTGGTTTGGCAGCTCGTGGACTTGATGTAAGGTAAAATATTTGGACTTTCTGCGGGATTGGTACTTTTCCCCCAATTGTGTAGATTAACAGAGTCCAGTTGTTTTCCTCTTTCAAAGTTCTTGAGAAAGGTTCTTCCTCTTGTCGCTTGCGTTAAGTTCTTGATTATGGCAGGACGTTATATATATTTCCTCGATACCTCCAAAATAAGCTCCAATTTATTTGAAACTGGTTCTCCCAAAAGAACTTCAATCGCTGACCATTTTGATAAGCTACATTAGCTCCCCATGAAAAGGCATTGTTTTCAATTCTTATGTATATTTCATCATGTGCTTGCAAACAAAGTTGCAAAAGTTTCAGTGCCATAGTTTGCTATTCTACAGACCTTTCAGACTTCTTAAGTCTACTTCTAAGGCGCCACTGAAAAATCCTTCTTTTCAGCATTTCTGGATGGAGGTAGATCCTTCTCCATGGTAATTGATATAAACCGGAATGCACTTGCATTACTTGTTGTGACAAATGCAGATCACATTTAATTCAGAAAGAATCAGATTTTTTTCCGCCAGATAGTTTGCTGTATTTCCTGGCTGTGTCTATAGCGCCATGACACCCTTCCGAGTATTAGAACACAGAATACGTCTAAAACCAAATCAGACTGGTTGACAGTCAAAAGATTACTTCCAACTGAAGTTGCCTAGGCAGACCACTGTGATGCCTCCTTTAATATTTGGATTACTAGTCTTTCCCAGTAAGGCATTAACTCACCCACAAAAACTTAGATTTGTCCCAAGAGAAAACAGATGCAGATTGCACTTCAGAATAAGCTCTGTAAGTGAAACATTGTTATCAACCTAACCCTTACTGAGCCACCCCTGCCTAAAACTAAGAACATAAGCACCCCAAGACCAAGATTAACCCAATTTGCAAATTGATAAAAACCTCAAACCTATGAAGTACTTTTCTGACATCCTTCCTACAAATATTCCTTTAACTGCCTTTCACTTCCTTGAAATACAAAATCTTTTCCCTGAACTACAACAAAATTGGCGAGATGACTTCCAGTCTGAAAGAAAACAAGAACTTTTCATCCAAACATAATTTCTAATCTACTTTCAAATATACCATGGTTTAGGAAATCAACTGAGAGGCTTGTCTCTAGCCAGTTGATATCCTGTATCAGTTATAGCCGTCTAGCAGATCGATTATCAATCCCATTTCAATCTGTCAGCAGAATAAAAACCTTCACTATAAAAACTGTAAATGATGTGTATGTCATTGTGGCTCAAGCGTATGCCGGCCTACTTGTTCTATTTGATCTACCAGTGCTCTGTTTACCACCTTAGGTTGTTATCAACTTTAGAAGATTGAATGCATTTTTGTAGCGATATTTTTTAGGTGTTTTTCTCTTTTCCAAGTAACTAATATTAGTTGGAACGCGCATCTTTGGAAGACCTGAAATGCTGATTTCACTGAGTGAAGGGGTGATACTCAACATCAATCAGTCATATTTAAAACATTCTTCTAGGATGTTCAGGGAAATGTCAGACATTAGGCGGTCTTACAATTGAGGAAGAATTAGAGGGTACTTATTGAATATTTTGGTAACTAAGGGGAACACGTCATGCTGCTGAGTACCATTTCCACCCCTACTTAACTGCTTCACCCTAACTCTCCCTCCATTGCACATCGCTGTAAGAGCAAGCCTAGAGTGATTAACTAGAGTCCCGACAAGGATCTCAAAAGATAAAATAGAGGTCAACATCTTTCTGAAATTCCATCTCCCTCCCTCAAAAGATGTGACCCTAACAGTTACTAACCAGTTTCTGTGGCCTGTATTCATACCCACCTAGGTTAAATTCCTTCAGTTTCCAGTTAATAATTACTTTTCCTAAATATTTTGTTGAAACCTAGTCAACCCCCCCCCCCCCCCCCCCCCCCACCGTTGGGTAATACCCATAGTTGTTTTAGGGGGTAGGTCACTTGGTGAGGTTTGCACCCACTTAGCCTCTATTTGTAAATACTGTCGATGAAGGTTAAGTGTATCTACCCCAAGTGATAAATAATATTCTGAGTCCTTTAATGTCTGTTTAAGATTTCCCCTTTATTTTAGTTGATGACAGGTTCTTTGTTCCAACGTAAATTTGATCCTACATTACACATGTGCTGTGATAGCATTCAAAGATCAGCCGACACGTGTTTCTCCCTTCTTGCACACCGAACGCAGTGCTCCCGGGATTGAACTGTGCAAGAATAATGCATTACTTGAACTAAGGTTGTGAAGAAACAGACTTTTACTGAAACCTTTAAGTAACTGCAAGCGCCTTGAGAAAGCCCAGGCTATGGAGCCGAGTAGGAAGGACATCTTAAGGACTTTGGACAGACTTTATCACTTGGGGTGGATAAATTTAATCTTCATCAACATGTTGTTGAAACCTCCATTATAAGTCTGTGACTTAAGTATGTCTCAGCATAAATGTTTTTTTAATATAATATTTTATTGGTATTTTAATTGGTGAATATTTACAACAATGCTGCGCCAGACAACACAGCAAATGCTTTAACAATTACACTCAATGTTATGCGTAAGTCTCACAATACTGATCCAACTTCTGATTTAATTTTTTTTTTTGTGTGGAGTTTTATATAGCACGAACTAGACCCGAAGGTATCAAAGCGCTTTACATGAGCACCAGTTACTTTACAGACGGACACATTCATTTTTGGTAGGAAAGGGAGATTAAGTGATTTCTCCAGAATCACCGAATGCTGAGTGTCCCTGCAGAGACTCGAACCCGGGTCCCCAGCTCCGAGGCCAGCTGCTCTAGCCGTTAGGCCACATTGTCTCTATTGCCATTGTATAACTCTAAATTGTGTCAATCTCTTCTTCTTCCACGCTCAGCTGCCTTGAATTTCACCAGTAGTCCATCCATTCTTCCCATACTTTCATGTGTGTTTTGGGCACCCACGTGAGATGCATATGGGGATTTATAGGGATTTAAAAGGACCCCACAGGCCCATTCCTCTAGAATGGATGCGTCTTTATTTTACCACTTCCTGGCTATCTCGCATTTAACCACAACAGACTTTGGACGCATCAATGCCAACTTGAATCTGTTGGTACCAAGGTTGGGAGTTATGTACAGAAGGGGGAATTTAGTGTCTTCATCTTTTTGCCTCCCAGTGACTTCCACTAGAATGCAACTTATCCCCTCCCCGAGGAATCTAATCTGTGGGCGTCTCCAAGTAGTGTGTATAAAATCTCCCTTGCTGAATTTCCTAAATTGCTATAACCATGACCCAGTGTAGATATTTGAGATGGATTATGTGCAACAGCCTGGCAATGGCCTCCTCTCTTGGGGATATCTTAGCTGTTTGCCATTCTTCACCTGGCTTGTCATAGAGTATCAAAAGTGTATTGAGTGTGTATAACTAGTGAATGGTATACAATCGCTATCACCTTATGGTAATGTTCCCCATCTACAATTTTGCCTCTTTGGTGTAATGAAATCAGTACGTTCTTTGAGGTTCTTGATTTAGGGGTGTCTGGCATGTCGCAATTGTAAATGTTTAAGAAAAGTATGTTTGTGCATGTCTTAATCAGCCTGGAGGTCCTTGAAGGAGCATGTGGTTGTGTCAGATATCACATCTCCAAATTTCGAGATGCAAATATTATCTCATCCATGGAAGCCCTTCACATGCCTGAGTCTATTGCACAACAATATTGGGTTTTTTTGTGAGTCTGTTACGCCGCCACTACTCCTTGGGGTTTGCTGTACCACCTTTATCACTATTTTCATTGCCAGAAAGGGGGTGATTGGTACCTTGCTCCTGTATAGGTGCAGTGGGTGGTCTGCTGCGAATGCCGGGTCTCCTTGGGAGTCATTAGGCTATTCATTTACAATTATTAGGTGAGCAGATCGAATGCAGCAATGCCACAGTCTTATTGGAATTTCTAACACCTAGTCATGGCTATCCAAGGATTACCCCCTATCCAGAAGAAAGCATGAAGCATTAGCCTTAAACGAATAAAAATTGAATGAGCAGTGACATATGGGTAGTTTTGAAGTTGTTACAATGGACGTGGAAGGCATGCCTTCTTATTGATGGCTGCACGTGACAACTGGAAAGGGGAGTAGAAAGCCAAGTTGCACTCAGTCAGCTCCTCTGGGGAATATGATTGAGTCCCTACATGCATGCTTCTTGCCCCTGGAGGCATATGCCCCAGTGTATTGGAACCTTTATGCAGCAGTTGCTGAGTCAGTGTTCTAGTGGAGGTCTGCCTCCCTGACTCAAATAGGGTATACAACAGACTTGGAGAGGTTCACTTGCAAGACTGAGAATTTACGGAATATCTGAACCATTTGCATGACTGTCGGTTCAGAGCATTCAGAGAGGTATAGATAAATGAGTCATTCATCTGCGTACAGGGATAATCTTTCACAAGTTGCCTCATTGGAATGTCCTTCATAACCTCTGTTAATGTGGCTGGGGTTGGTGGTTCTCCTTTGGCATTTAGATGCTGGTAGTATGTCGTAAAAGCCTGAGCAATGGGACAAGATTCAACCACCATATAACCCTGTGTGTGTTTTATGCAGTGTATGTGTGTTGTATTTTATTTGTGTTTGCAAATCCAATACATCAGCTTACTTGTTTTGTTGCCCCACAAGGGAACCCGGCTTTGAGAGGTCAACCATACATCTCTGGCCTTGTGCATCAAGTTTGTGCCAATTTAGTTATATGATATTCTATGATTTTAAGCAGTTCCAGGTTCCTGGATATTGCATAGTTCAATTCTGGTCTCAGAAGAGCTGCTTCTAGTCTAGTCACCTCGTCCTGCTGCCATCTACTGCACCCTTCTATGTAGCTTATAGCTATTCCTCTAATGAAGACTTTAAAGGCCTCCCATGGAGTTTTTATATTGAGGTAATGTAAGACATACATAACAGACAAAACAGAGGAATACTTCATAAGTATACTTTAAAACTATTCTTCAGTTTTTTTCTGTTATGTATGCCTTAAATTTGCTATCCATCAGCCTCAAAGCGTTGAGCCATCACCCTTCCATTGCCTACCTCCTCTTCTGGCTAGTGTGAGTGTCACTGCGAGGAATTGGAAAGGCACCTCACCAGTATCTGAACCTGAAGGGATTCCATTAGACCAGCATCCACCATGAAGACATTGTCCAGCGGGTAAATGTTTTGTGTTTCTGTTCACGGTGGATTTAGTGCCATACGACACTCATGCCCATGGCTGTGGGGAATTTGTCTAGTTGTGCGGGCCCACTTTGTGTGGGTGATCTTGTTCTTCTTCTGTCCCACTGCCAAACCAATACTCCAATAAGCTGTCCTCCCACAACCAATCATTCTGCAGAGAGTTGTAAAACGAGCCAAACCCTGCTGCTCCAGAAAACTATCATGTCATACGTTGATATCTTCATCGCTGAAGGGATAGAGGCCATGTAAAGGCAAAAAGCCCAATAAAATCATGGAAATACTTGTGTACTACCGACAGAGATTAGTATTGTGAAGTAACTGCTCCAGACAGGGGGACAAACATTGGTGGACGGTGGAAGGCATGTAAAGACAGACAGAAGATGCAATTTAATAGCCCCCTCGATAAGCGAACCACTGAAAAACCACTTTGTCCCATCATCCACCTGACATTCCAAACCAGAGAGGTGACACAAATAACTGCAAACTCAGAGCCATTAACAGTGTCTTTCTGCCACATCCTTGAGCACAGTGGCAGAGCAGAGAAGATGGCCATGGTACCCCCGGCTTGCCTTGTTGTTCCAAGGTGCCCATTGCCTGATGCATGGCAGCCTCAGGATAACAATTACTTGCATTTAACATTTGAGATGTAAGCAGTCAATTTGCTAAAGAGGTCGCGCAAGGAACAACATCCCTCCACCGAACTACAGCCCCAAGATTGATCTTTGGTTGAAACATCTTACAGCCCTCAAACGCCCTCCCCACATCATAGACTCCGCTAGATCATCAGGTATCACATTAGACAAACACCTAAATCAATCAGTCAATCAATCATGAGAATTGTAAGCGTGCTACTCACCCGTGAGGGTCTCAAGGCGCGGGGGAGGAAGGGGTGATCCTAAATATGCAATATAACGGCCACATTGAAAATGTATAGCCAGCAAACTCCTATGGGGATTGTCCCTCCTATCACTGTATTTATTCAAGATCAATCCATGTTATCCTATTTTACTTTATGATTTGTTTGGTTCTCACACATGTATTTCCTGTTTTTTCATCTCAGACCAATTGTTACACTATTCCCCTTCATGTTAAGCGCTCTGACACCCACTAGGGTCACATTGGCGCTATACAAAACTTTTTAAATAAATGAATAAAATAAATAAAAACATGGGGCATGGGGTGACTAACTTGGCAACTTATTTATTTGTATTTTAAAAGTAAAATGCATCTCAACTTATGCTGTGAGACTGGCGTGAAGGGGACCCAGGTCAACGTTAATATGTTGATCACCAAAAGGGCAGGCTGAGACTGCACCACACTGGACTGGACCTCTGTGCCGTGCTGGACTGCACCGTGTTAATTTCGGCCTCATGGAAAAGGACAGACTGCACTGCACTGCCTCTTGCTAATTTCACTCCCAGCAGGAAGGAAGCTTTGGTTGCAGTGCAGTAAATCCTCAAGGGCTAGAGAAGTGAAGGAAGCTTCACCAGGGGTGTAGCAGTTAATAGTGGACGAGTTGCGGCGTCACCCGGCTCAGGGGCTTCAAGTGCTCACTGTGTCCAAACTCTTGTCTGTCATTTACTATCCAACCTGTTAATGGTGGTCATATCTTCCTTGCTGCTTTTAGGACCCATGATGCCCTTGCTACACCACTGAGCCTCTCAAGGGAACAGTGCCAGTAAGTGGTGCCCTGGGAGGCATGGAGGAGCCATCACAGTGGTGCAGGTAGGTTTTTGATAAATATCACATTGCACTCTTTAATGTGGTCCAATGTTGCTATTGAGGGATTTTGGTGACATCATAACCCAAAGATCATGTGGATTGTGTGTATATCACCAGAACCCATAAATGACCATATAGGACCATATTACACATAGTGGAATAATTACAGAAACTTTGAATACACAGCTTCAGGAGTGCCGTTCCGTTCATTAGAGTGGTCGGAAGCACAATATATATATATATATATATTCACTGAAAAAACCAAAGGTTTCAGGGGCGTTATAGTTAGGAATTGGCATTTAAAAAACCTTACAAATTCACTAAAAATACCATAGGTTTCAGGGGCGTTATAGTTAGCTGGACATTTCCCTCGTACAAAACCCTAGAAATTCCCCTGTTATAGTTAGTTCAGCTAACTATAACTCGCGCCCCCGCAATGCACTGCTGATGACGTCACATATTACATCACTAATGACATGGTCAGTGACATCACTGATGACATTACTGATGACATCACTGATGACATCATCCAGTGAGTCTGTGTTTCTGTAAAGTTTTAATATGTTTAATATATATAGGGAAAGGCCTGTTGAAGAATGAGTGGGTGTACAAGTGTGTGAATGGATGATTTTCTAGGTGCGTAACTGACTCTATAAGTGAGTCATTAAATGTATCTTACTGCAGACTAGTGACTAAACTGTGTGAATGTCTGTATGTGTCTGTGTGTTGGTGTATAAGTGGCTGCATGGATTTGTGAATAGCTATATGAGTGTCTATATGGGTTATTGATTGGTTGTCTCAGTATCTGTATGGGTGCCTGAGTGTTTGTGTGGGTAGGGTGTGTGTGACTGTGCATAGATGTGTGAGTGGGTCTTTCTATGGGTGCATGGTTTTAAGAGTGCAACTGTGATGGACTGTATGGTTGGGTGAATGTATGTATGGGTGTGTTAGTGATTGAATGTATATCTCAGTTGTACATGTGTCAGTAACTACATATGTAAAACGCAGTGTATATGTGTGTAAGAGTATATAACTATTTATATGTGAGAGTGTGTGATTTTGGGAGTGGCTGTATGGATGAGTGTGTGCTTGTATCAGTAATTGTATAAGAGCGTCAGAATTTGTTAGTATTTTTATGAGTAAGTGAACTTGAGTGTGTTTAACTGTATAGGTGAGTAAATTGGACTGTGATTAATTATTTGCATGACTAGGTGTGTCAGTACCTCAATGGATGATTGGCGGTGTGTGAGTGTCTATATAGGTGTATAAATGCATATGATTGTCCTGTACTGAGTGACTGTAAGTATGAGTGACTGTACAGGTGAGTGAGTGGAGATGTATGTAGACCTAAGAGTCAATGAGTGGGTATGTAGTTATTGGTATTGGAGTATCTATGGTTTTGAGAATGGCCGTCTGAAATTTTGAGTCGGTGTATCAAAAGTTATATTAGGGTGTGAGAAGATGCACTAATTTATCACGTGGATGATGTCATCAGTGATGTCATCAGTGCTGTCATTTGAGATGTCATCAGTGATGTCACTGACCATGTCATGAGTGATGTAATATCATCAGCAGTGCATTGCCGGGGCGCGAGTTATAGTTAGCTGAACTAACTATATCAGGGGAATTTCTAGGGTTTTGTACGAGGGAAATGTCCAGCTAACTATAACGCCCCTGAAACCTATGTTTTTTTTAGTGTTTTTCTAAGGTTTTTTAAATGCCAATTCCTAACTATAACGCCCCTGAAACCTTTGGTTTATTCAGTGAATTTCAAAGGTTTTTTAAATGCCAATTCCTAACTATAACGTGCATGAAAACTATGGTTTTTTCAGTGAATTTCAAAGGTTTTTTAAATGCTAATTCCTATCTATAACTTATCTCTAAAGATATCATGTTTAATGATTTTCATTGGATTTCTATATTTTTCAAATTCAGTGTGTCAATTTCATTAATTATGTTTTCTTGAAATTTTTTTTATCACCATTTTTGAAATTTATTTTTTTAATTAATTCTTTGAAAAATTAAAAATATTTGTTTTTATTGGGTTTTTCAAACATATTTTTTTATATTTTTAAAAATATTTCTTTAACTATATGTTCAAAACTTTATTTTATATATTTTTTTTCCATGTTTTTGGATCCGCGCACCCTATGCGCACCGTTCTCGATCCCTACGCGTTAGCATCCGCGCATGGTATGCGTTGTGTACGTGTTTGGTGCGCGATCGCAATGCGACAGGTACGCGACTCCCAGCCTATACGCGACACGTTCGATGTATGTAACGCGACGTTTACGCGCTTCCGCGATGCGTCATCTGCGTCTATGACGCGGTAGGTGCGAGGATCCCGCAAAATATTTAACATTTAAAAAAACATATATATATGTATTTCATGTGAATATTAATTGAAGACAAACTCTAAACTAGTCTTCAAACTAATATATTTTTACATCTAATCCTATAATTTTTTTAATTAAATTTCGCTGATGCGCGCTGGGTGCGTGCTGCGTATGCGCAGGGTGCGCGGATCCCATGTGACCTGCACAAAAAGAGATTTGATTGGTTCATTACACTTCCTCTTCTAACTATTGAAAGACCCCACCCAATTCAATCATTCTTCTTTGACCTTCTTTGGAGGAGCATCTCTTTGCGGAGAAGATTTTTTTTAGACTAAGTTTACACTTAGATCTACATTTTTTCAACTAAAAATGGCTTCAGGCCAGCAGGCATCACCTGCATCTCCTCATACATCTGAGGATGAATTTTTGGAGAGGCACCACGCAAAGAACGTTTTTCTTCAGTGGTGTGGTTGTTTTTTTTTTACTTTTCCCGAGGGGCAGAATAAGACCAATGCCACCTTGGTCACATGCAAGATTTGCAAAAGAGTGCTGTTGCGAGGGGATCCTAACAAGAAATACTCGTGCGGCACGGCTAGTATGATGAAGCACCTAAGGACCCTTCATCCAAACAATCTTGCACAAGAAGAGTGCAAATGGATGAGAAACACTACTGCTCCTGCGCCTTCCACCTCATCGCAGCCGAGCACTTCAAGAGTGCATCCATCAGCCCAAAATTTGGACATTCGTCCCCAATTTCAATTTTTAAAAGTGCTCTGCACTAAGTGCAATGCGACTTTGTGCTACGGTTCGCAGTCGGTCGATCTCATCTGCCGCCGGCAAGAAAGTCACATTTTTCAGGTTTTTTTTGTGTTTTTTTATTGTTCCCTGAAGTTCATTGTTTGGTTCCTCCTGTTTTTTTTTTTTTTTTTTTTGCAGAAAAACCCCAAAAATTAAAAAATTGTTCAGAACCCCCCCCCCCCCAAAAAATTTTTTTAAAAAGAAGAAAAAAAAAGTTCTTGTAAGAACTAACTTTCCTGGTTTAAAAAAAGAGATACATTTCTTTGTTAGTGTGTGAAAGTTTAGATGAATGTATGTGTAGTATGTAATTGACTGAATGAATGCATTAGTAGCGTATGGAACGTATAAGTGCAGAACTATGAGGAAGTGCTGCAGCATCACACAGTAACCTCTTTAACTGCAGTGTGCTGTAGTACTTCCGAAGCACAGGGATGCAACATATGTACATAAATATGTTGTAAATCTATGCTTCTCTATGCACGGCTGCTTAAACTGCAGCCATGTGGTGACACAGGCACCCTTGCACCATAGTGCAAGGATATCTGTGTCATGTGCTGTTTGGTTTTGTGCAGGAAGACACACCTTCCTGCACAACAACAATCAGTAAAGTCATTTTTCTCTTTCAATGTATGCTGAGCATTGTAGTATGCATTGAAGATATAAAAATGTGGAGAAATGAAAACAATTCTCCTTGTTGTGCTTTCCTACACCAATTTTAGAATGGTGCAGCATTCACACACATATCGAGATTTATGATTTCTGATAAATCTAGACATGTGTCTTGTTCTATGAGTATTCAGTGCAATCATGCACAACAACACTTATAGAACACTCTTTCAATGCAAACTGGTGTGCATAATGAGGTTTTATTTACATGGAGTATAAAAAGTGCACTTTTCCTGTCTTTGTAAATATGAAAGAGTGTCTTGTGCAATAACTATGTTACAAAAAGTGACATATTTCCGTTTTTAAAATTCCTTGTGAATGATAGAAGGTAAGCACAGAGTTTTGTCTGCAAACATGTTCAAAGAAGAATGATTGAATGATTGTGGTCCTTCAATACGTATAATGGGAAATATTATGAACTCCTCAAATCTCTTTTTTTGCAGGTCACATGATATCTGATTATGGTCAGATTTCAAAACTACATAGGTATAAACAGAGTGTTTTTAGAAACGTGTTTTAACTTTGTAGCTTCTTGCAGACCTCCTCATTCTGCATATTGAGACTTAGTTAAACTTACCTTCACAGTAATAGGAATAAAATATGGTATACATTTTTTTCAGATTTTCATTGCAATCTAAATTCATGTAAATTGCTTATTTTAAAATTTGGATCTGTGAAAGAAAAGGAAAAAAAATTATAACATGTAATAATACATTTTTTACAACACAGCATAATTTCCACAAAGTAATTTGTTTGCCTTTTTTGCTGTTCTCAGAATATATTGAATTTCACTAAAAATAGTGATTTCAATCGTACTCATCGCTTAACAGCGGGCAAAAAAAAAACAATCAGAAAGATTGTTAAAAAAAAACCAACAGGTGCAAACAAAGACCAATGCCACCTTGGTCACGTGCAAGATTTGCAAAAGAGTTCTGTCGCGAGGGGATCCTAACAAGAAATACTCGTACGACACGGCAAGTATGATAAAACACCTAAGGACCCTTCATCCAAACAATCTTGCACGAGAAGAGTGCAAACGGATGAGAAATACTCCTGCTCCTGCGCCTTTCTGAGTTTCTTTTCTTTTTCTGGCATGATTTCTCTATTTTTACATTGAAAAACAGTATCTGTAAAAAAGAAGCACAAATAAATGTATATTAATAACTTTCAAATTTATACTATTCCATTACTGTACAAACACATTTTATATAAAAACTGACTAAGAAACTATAGCCCTGAACCACAAGTGTGATGATGGTTAAAACACTACATGCAGAGTGCATACTACTTTGAAGCAGTTCATGCCCTAAAGCCTACCTCACTAAAAGACTACATGCTAACTAACTGAATGATTACAGTACTATAAGGAGACACACTGGGTGAGTGACAGGGTGTTTGCTAGAAGTGTATGAATACTGATTGGGGAATTGAAGGTGTGAAAGACAACTGTGTAGGTGATTAGAGGACTGCATCCATAGTGAATAGGCATTTGAAGCAGTCTATGTGCTAAGGCCTGACTCATTGCATGAGTACTTGGGTACTGACGGAATGATTAGAGTACAGCAAGGAGAGTGCCTGGGTGAATTTATAAGTGGTTGGCTTTTGACACAGTGAATGGATTAGTGCTTGGTACTGAATGGGTCACTAGAGGAGTGCAAAGGGAGTGACAGGATGTTTGCTGGATTGTATGGATACTGACTAGGGAATTGAAGGTGTGAAAGACAAGTGTATAGTATGTTAGAAAACTGCATGCATACTGCATAGACATTTGAAGCAGTCTATGTGGTAATGTATGGTTCACAACATGAGTACTTGGAAACTGACTAAATCATCAGACTACTGCTAGGACAGTGCCTTGGTAAAACCTTTAAATTTTCAGTTCTGGCACAGTGAAGAGAATAGTACATGGTACTGCACTTTAGTGTCAAACCCTGACTCATTTTATCAATGCATAAGCAAAGAATAGCTTCTAAAGTTACTAAAACTTGACAACATGACCGGTTTTAAAACAGTTATCTGTCAGCAAATACACGATGTTACCAAATGCTTCTATCACAATCCTTACCCAAATGCACACAGACTCACAGTGTGATTTTAGACAAGCAACACTATCCTAGGAGTTTACCAAAACTCATTCACTAGTCTAGAAGAGATAAGGGTACTGCACACAATCTACATATTTATGTACAGCACATTAGTGTCAAAGCATGACTCATTTAATCAACGCATAAGCAAAGACTGGCTTCTAATGCTACTAAAACTTGACAACATGACAGGTTTTAAAAGAGTTATCTGCCAGAAAATACACGATGTTACCAAATGCTTCTCTCACAGTGGTTCCCAAATGCACACAGACTCACAGTATGATTCTAGACAACAACCACTATACCTAGGAGTTTACCAAAAATCATTCACTACAGTGGAAGTGACAAGGGAACTGCACACAATCTACATATTTCAGGACTGCACTTTTGTGTCAAAGCCTGACTCATTTAATCAAAGCATAAGCAAAAACTGCCTTCTAATTCTACTAAAACTTGACAACAAGACAGGTTTTAAAACAGTTATCAGTCAGCAAATACACGATGTTACCAAATACTTCTCTCACAGTGGTTCCCAAATGCGCACAGACTCACAGTGGGATTCTAGACAAGCAACACTATCCCTAGCAGCTTACAAAAACTCATTCACTACTGTGCAAGGGGTAAGGAGACTACACACAATCTACATATTAAAGTACAGCACATTTGTGTCAAAGCATGACTTATTTTATCAATGCATAAGCAAAGACTGGCTTCTAATGCTACTAAAACTTGACAACATGACAGGTTTTAAAACAGTTATCTGTCAGCAAATACACGATGTTACCAAATGCTTCTCTCACAGTGGGTCCCAAATGCACACATACTCACTGTGTGATTCTAGACAAACAACACTATCCCTTGCACTATACCAAAACACATTTCTTCATCTAGAAGGATTACTACATTTTAGTATAGAAACATAACTCATTTCACAAATTTATAAACAATGACTGGTTTCTAATTCTACCAAAATATAAAAACAGCACAGTTATCTGTCTGCAAACACATGAAAAACACAAATGCTTATCACAGAATGGTTTCTACATGCACACACACTGTCAATAAGATTGTAGTTAAAAAAAGTACTCCCTACACTTTAGCAAGAGAAATACATTAGTCTGATTAAAATCAAAATAGTCTACATACATCCCCTCACAATTAAATAACTCACCTTTCAAGCTGTTTTGTAGATTAAGAAGTATATCAGTCACACACCAGATATCAGTCACACACCAGATTTTCTTATACAGAATCTCTGCACTGTGCACATCTCAGCAAAAACAAAGAATGGGAAAGTTTCCCTTTCATTTTCCACACATATACATGTAAACATCAAATCACAATCCTTCACTCATACATTCAAAAGCAAACACACATTTCTATTGGTTAAACATTTCAACCCTTTCCAAATGAAATACATTTCAACCCTTACCCCAATCTGCCTTCTGCCTATTACCATAGAAACAGGTCATGGAACACTGCACTGAGCACACAGGTCACAAGTTCAGCACACAATGTTGCTAAACAAGACAGCAAGTGTGCTTGACTTTTCAACATATCAGCTTATCATATATAATGTGCCTTACAATCAGTTTTTGTTAACCAATAAGAATCATGCGTATAAAAAACAGAAATATACACCCTACCTTTCAGTGTAGAAAGTTGTCATACGACCAAGGATTTCTTGTCTTTTTTCAAATTTTTTTCCATGGATCCGCGCACCCAACGCGAGAGGATCCGTGCACCAAACGCGATAGGATGCTCGCACCCTACGTGCATTTCACCGTTTTTTTTTTAAAAAGGGGGCCCCAGGGGGTCCTTCTGGGACCCCCTAAGCACCTCTAGAGGGTCAGAGTATTTCCACTCTGCCCCCTTTATATGTTTTACACACTTATTCCCCTTGCTTCTTCAGCCTCGAAAATGGCCGCCAACAGTTCCTGGTTTCAAATGTAGACAGACACTCGACAGCCAATTAGCATTCAGCACGCGATCGGGAGGGTGTGCGCTCGATTCGGGGAGGGTGTGCTTACTATGCGGGTAGGGTGCGCGGATCCTCCCTGGCCATAGATATCACTAACTTTTTTACCCTAAATTTCTCAGGAACTAATGAACATATTCACACCATTTATGCAAAAGGCACGAGTCTGAACTGAGGACTACCTCTTTGCCAAATTTGGTGTCATTCCGTTCAGCTGTTCGGGCTGTAGCTGCGACAACAGATCCTATGGGAAATTGCATGGGGAAAACACGTTTTGGGACCCCCCTTTTTTCTCGGCCCCCGCTTGACGGATCACCGCAAAACTTTCAGGGTAGGAGCGGGGCGGAGCTGGCCAAAAGTTTGGAAAATTTTGCGAGGATTCATCAAGCGGTGCCAGACTTATTGGGAATAGAATGTTGCGGATTTCCTACGGAAAATAGATCCTAACTATAACTATCTACTGGCGACCGCCAGCAGATAATATATATATATATATATATATATATATATATATATATATATATATATATATATATATATGGAGAGAGAGAGAGATTATATAGCTTCACTTAATTTCACACAGTAGTGAAATGGTTGGTACTCAGGGCCGGACTGGGAACCACAACCGGCCCTGGCAACGTGCTCGGACGGCCCCCTCCCCCCGGGGAGGGGTGCCGCCGAGCTCTTTGCCAAGGCCGGTTTTCGGCCGATTTTGTTACAGGGCCGATTTTGCAGCTATGCTGCAAAAACAGCCCTGTAACAAAAAACGGCCCCCAGGGGCCCAAAACCGCCCCCCACCCGAGCGGCGCACCGGGGGATTGCCCGGTGCCCGCTACAGCCAGTCCGGCCCTGTTGGCACTAGAGCCCCTTGGTCACTCAAGCCTGCTTCTCCCACTGCTTGAGCATGTCATCTGTTGAGGTCCCCCAGAATGGCTGGGGCAGAGTTGTCTTTCACAAACCTAGGAACTCTTCATTCATTTAAGTTTTGTTGGGTACAGTTGTGCCAGTTCTGTATCCAGTTGAACACCTTTTTTCCTCATATCTTGCAGGTCCAGCCTGTTTTTCCTGCGTCTCTCTGCTTTCACCAATAAAGAGAAGTTTAGAGGTAAAACATAGATACGACCAGTTTCCACAGTTGCAGCCTTCTTCATGGCGTTCCCACCCATAACCTGTGGGGGGAGACGAATCACCATTCTTCACCATATCTGAAATCAGAATTCCTCAGTCACCTTCTCAGAGGTCTGAAAGCCATGCATCATAATGACCAATTTCTCACCTAATGTATAAGCAGCGTAGCCTAAAAATGTATCTTCGTAACACTGTCTGGACAAGTAGCATTGATCAAAAGAAAACATGATTTAAAGTTATGGGGAGACAGGTTCCCCCCAGAGAAATTTAGGGTAAACTGATGAATGGTGCCTTTTAATGCTTACTGGGCCAGCAACATAGATTGAAACATTAGGCTGGATTTAAGCAGCATTTTGCATTTTACTTGTAGTTTCTTTCCGGCGACTTGCAAAAATGGCATGTGGCACTATAAGACTTGGGGCGGTAGCAATAATCAGAACATGTAAGGTCTTGTTAAAAAAAAGCCCAAATGAGAATTGTTTTAAAGTGCACTAAGAAATAGTGATTATTCTGAAAAATCCAGGTGTGCATGAAAGGGGGCTAGGGCAGGGATAGATTCAGTCACATGCTGGGCAGCAATATAATTAAGGTATTTTTTGACATTTGATTGACTCTGACCCAGCCCTGTTTGCCTTTTACCAGCGTGGCCTGCATTTTTATTTCATAGCCAGTAAAACATTTGGGAACCTGTATTTCTTTCAACTTTCCGATATAAAGTTAAAGCACCAACTATATAAAGAGATCACTTCAAAAGTTCTTTAGAGTTGTTTACTCTATTCCTAAAGTATCTTTAAATGAAATAGGGGTGCATTGCCAGGTTGAAAGTGAAGGGAGAGAAATTTACATACATTTTTTTTCAGGCCCCAGCATGAGGTTGCCAGAATCCCATAAAGGGAAGAAATGGCCAGTATTGTTTCCCAGAAAAATGTCACAACCCAGTAGGGCACAGAGTAAACTCTGGACATTGAAAACCCTGCCCCTCACTAAGGTTTAGAGCGCACCATCCTATTGAGCAATTAAAGAAAGCAGGGAATTCTTTGCCTCAACTCTCATGCTAGTGGGATAGACAAAAATGACTGGCTGCAGACAAAAGTGAAACGGTGAACAATTAAGCCCAAATGGGTGCTCTTCTACTTGTGGATATGGGCATTGGGTGGGCCAGTGGATTTCCTAGGGTGGCCTGGCCCACCTACCATCCCTCTAGTATCGGGCCTGTTCTTCACTACCTTACTGAACAAAAAGCGGGAGGCCAGCTGTGATAATGGAAACTCCAAGTCTTCCAAAATGGTCAATAGAGGGAAGTGTGAACGGAATTTACACCCAGTTGACAAGTAGACAAAACCCAAGAGGTCTCCTCCCTCTTAATCACCCTGTTTTCCAAGAAGCCTTTGAAACCAGGCAACAGAAGATGGACTGTGATGTCTATTTGCATATTCTAAAGATACACCCTCTGGCACATAGATGTGACATAGCCTTAAATCTCCTTATCTCGATAAAGTATAAACATTGTAACCTCTTGTAACTTCTTAACAGAATGGGATAATTGAACTCTGAGTTTGGATGTTGACATTTTGTCTCAAAACGCACAAACCATCTGAAAATATTCTCAATGATTGCCACTAATCATGAGAAATGCATTGTACAATTAACTACTTACTGTTTACTTGACACTTTTCATTGCTTACCTTGTGACCTAAAATAGCCTGCCGTAGTGGGCTATACTGGTCATTAAATGCCTGTTCCAGCGTTCGGCAAGGGCCTTTAACAAGGGAGCGGGACTTTTAATTCTGGTATAGCCAAACTACAGAGGGCTATACGGCTATGAGAACATTCCACCACTGGAGGGCATAGGTTCTAACAAGTAAAACAAAGGCCTCATGGAGCCCGAAGGGGTTGAAATCCTATCTGGCTCAGTGAAACCTTGGTTCACAGCAACATCTGTGAACGATCACATTGGAATGTTGGAGCTCCGGGCTTCTATCGGCCATTAGAAGCCCGGAGCACTCCAGTGTCTTCAATGGAGCTCCCAAAATTCCAATGTTCTAATACAATATCAGTTAAGCCCATTGTTAACAGGGATGATGGTTCATAGTTACAGAAGCTCGGTCACTAGGCTCAAGATCACAGCAGAGTTCAAATCTCCAGTGATTTAAAAGAGAGAAATACCACGAGTTTAACTCATGAGAAGATCACATCTCTTATACAACTTCAATACTCTAGGTTCTAAAACTGATCTCAGGGCATTTATTTTATTTCATGGGGGTTATTCAACCAAAGGTCGATGCTCCTGAGGTCTCCTGAACCACACAACTTTAAGAAGTAAATGTATATAAATGTTTTTAAAGTAACTGGAGCATCCCTACAGTTTATTGGAAGAACTTTGGTTTTACATTTAGACTCTCCTGGCTTCCATTTAAAATTCAATCACTTAAAGCCCACTTAGATACACTCCACTCAAAATAGTTGTTAATGACCTTTTCTGCATTTTAAAAAGGCACAAGGTTTATTGTACACATCATTGCAGGCTCACATTCAATTGGCGAACAAGCTTTTCATGTACCTAGCACTTGTCTTTTTTTCTTTGTGTTTTAGCTACATTTGAGAGGTTTCCAGTTTGCAAAGGCTTTAGTCAAATCCCAATCAGTTATTGTATTCTGAAGCCACATGCTGTGTTCTTTCGGGCTCATTGTTTACTATTGATGTCGGTCCTTGCAGCCATAGCTCAGATAATAAGCATTGTGAGTGTACTGTGCTATATTTCTGAAATGAATACCCAGCTTCCAATCCATCATAATGACATCTTTGTTTTACTACCTAGACCATGCTTTGGCCTTGGCAAAGAAAAGTAGGCATTCACGGTAGAGTACTGGGTACATATTTCATCGGTTCTTCCATTGTGGAAACAGCAGCGTGTTTTTCAAGTGCGATGAATGCTTCATTGGCACTTTTTTGGCACTTTAACGTTCCTGGAAAACAAGATCGCACCTGTTGAAGAATGCCACAATAGTCTATGTTTGATCTCTTCCAAAGCGTAGAGTTTGAAGGATGAGTTTCTCAGTTAATCACTCTTTTTGTCCTTGAGGCTGGACCTCTCTTGCTGTTTCCTGGCAGCTCTGGATTATGTTGTAGAATATAATACCCCAAGACCTTGGTTGGAATTGCAGCTCCCCATGTGACTAAACTGCGAGACACAAGTTCCACAATTCTATTATCTGTCAAAGAAAAGAAGAGATTTGAGACATTTTAGTCTGCATTCTGCACCGTTTATTCATTCATTCACTCATTAACTAAGTCAGCAAGCTCCTCAAAACATCTTAGACTTCACTGGCACAAGATGTCGTATTATAAATAGGCCTGGGCGGTAAATTTCATTCCGCTCGCGGAATTTGTGATATTTTGACATTTTCGCGTTCCCGCGGAGAGCGCGAAAATTCCAAAACTTTCGCAACCTGCCACGAAATGGAAGTATTTTTCTTGTTCGCGCTTTAAAAATGCATTCTCGCGCGCACGGTCGCGACTTACCGGGTCCCTGCGTTCGCCGATGAGTTTTCCTATCCATTCGTGCGCGCCACAAGATGTTGGATTGTTGGTAGCCGGTCGCGCTGTCTCGTGAGAGTTTGCGATCGCGAACAGGAAAACAGCATCGCAAGCAAGATGGCCGCGCTCATTAGCGACCACATGGGCAAGTTGGAGATATATTTCCCCACGAGCACGCAAAAACATATCGCGAACGGGCGGGAAAAGCAATCTCCGCATCTTCGCGAAAGTTTTGCATGCTCACGGAGATTTTGCGCAATTTCGCGATAATTTGCAAAAGTCAAGTTCGCAAATTCCGCCCACCCTTAATTATAAATAAAAATGTACTAAACACCGATTAAACAAGTATTAAAGTGTTAATAGTGTCAAATGAATGTGAATTACAGAATCACCTGGCCAAGATGTCTTTCTCCTCATCGGTCGATGGCAAAGCACACAGTTTTGCACTAATGCATGTATGTTTTGAATAGCATCATGTCCTTAGAACTCAATACAAGTAGCCGTCTGGCATGAGCTCACGGGAACAAGCACACGACCTTCAGATAGTAACGACAATACGCCAACAAGTGGTCGTGCACCTCAAGAGCCAAGAGGTGGGCACAGGTCTACGTCAGAGGCTGGCATGTCCTGTGGGCAAGAAAACAGGGCTGAAGCTAGGTATGGTCACACTAATGCAACTATGAACTTCGATTCGTCGTCTGATCTTCATAAATCTGTTCTTACTTTTTTCGTGAATTTATGATTTTTTAAACAAAATATCAGAGCATAAAAACGTTGTTAACTGGCATACACAGATCAACAGAAACAATCGGTGTTGAATTGACAAGTACCTCAGTTTTAATGGTGTCATGCAACTCTTTGAATTGCCAATTATTAGCAGATTTTCTCTGCTAATCAAAAAGCTAATTTAAAAATAAATAAGACATACCTTACAGAAGGAATCCCGGAAATGGAGGTTGTTATTGGCAGATATAATTAACTTATCAACACGATTTGCCTCGCAGTGTAAATACAAAGTGAGAGGCACATTTTGGGATACACATAACATTTTCTTGCTGAAATGTTCCTTCTCCGGATGCTTCTTGAACCTTGATGGATGGGGATAATTGATATTCTTGAGGCGTCATTTTAAGAAGAAACAATGTAGCATTCAGTCGGGGTGGCAGATGGCTGGCAGTGCACTGCTTGGCACACCAACTGGTGTGGTATGTTCGAAAGTGGGAGCAGCAGGTAGTACAACTCAATTTGAAACGACCACAGATGCTAGGAAAGGAGCGGGGGAGGGGCACAAGCTGGTCAGGAAATTAAGAGCAATAGTCAGAGCTCTGAGAAAAAAAATGATGGTAATTAGCCTGAAAGTTTTCTTTTTCTAGTCAGCACCTTTTTTTTTAGATGCAAGTGACGAGAATTTGTTAAAGCACCGGGTGCCATGTTGTCCTGGGAGGAGCTGACCAGCGAGCAGAGGCCACGCCCCCTCGTTTATGGAAATGCATCTGTGGCTTTATGATAGTTTTGCAAGGCAGCTTGAATATGGTGACTAAGGGGGGAGTCCGAGATGCTCTTTTGATGATCAATGGACTGTCAGGTGAAGCTCAGGTATGTTTGTGAACTTTTTTGCCTGGTGCCTGCTCTGATCTGCTCCTGTTGCACAAATGTAATATATTTGAGGTATTTGTAAATGACCACATGCCTCCTGTCTGGCCCCTCAGAGCTCTTTGCTGGAGGTTGAGGCAAAGGGGAATGCAAGATCATTAGTGGTTCAGTCCAGGGTTCATACCAGTCAGGGTGGTACTTACTGAGTCCGCTGTTTGCTTCCATGGGTTTGAGAGTTGGATGCGTGGTGTCCACAGAACCTTGCATCGCGTCGTGCGGTTGAAAGATGAGTTAGCAGAGTTTAAGCATCCGACTGGCCAGTTGAACGCTTGGTGTGTGGGAAAGCTCAATGCTCGTGGGGGAAGTCTTGAAAAGCAGGGAAATTCAAGCCTTTTCTAATGTTTAGGATTCCTTTTCAGGTCTTAAGAGGAAAGGAAGGGCATTCCAGCGGGTGGAGAACATACTCCAAGTTATTTATACATGGACGAGTGCATGGTGAGAAGATATGTGGAAGCTGGCCTATTGGACTGTGCACCAAGAGTTACGTTGTGGTATTTCAATGGTTGGCAGCATGTGGACTGATTTCAGGGTGCACATAAACTGGTCCTGACAGCTCAGCTCAAACGTAAGCAAAGTTGTTTGGAGCTTTACTAGTGTTGGGGTAGACAGCTCATTTTAATTAAGGGATGCAAAAATGACCAGGACCAACTTTGGAGGCAATTGCAGAAAGAGTAAACCCACCTCTTAACAAAAGTAGGTGATGGAACACCTTGTAGAAAACTATGTAAAGTTGTGAGAAGTACAGATCATTGGCAAACACGCCATAGAAGATAAATGTCTTAATTGATAAAAAGGGGCGTTAGGGGGAATTTACGGTCAAAACCAAGTTAAAAATAGAGTTAGGATTCTGGCTCACATGTCCAAAACCACTAGAATTCACCAGTTGAAGTTAGTAACGCACACAACACCTACCATAACTAGTGATGTCTGCCATGTTGTTGCAAGATGGCTGCAGGGCCTGTATGCTGCCAGGGGCTCTGTGGCCCACCCACCATAGATATTCAATCTCCTCTGCACATGACCAAAGACCCTGCACCCAACCCAGCATCCTCCTGCAATCCCTGTCCTGTGCCCAGCTTGCCATGGGAGCATTTAGCTGTGCGCTGTGGGGACTGGCCGCAGGCACACCCAATGTGCAGAGGTTTTGTGGTCTGCCCACGGATGTTTTTTTTTTTTTATGGTAAAAAAAAAGACAATATTTTTCCATGCTTTTTTATTTTTGGGTGAAAGTATAAAAAAAATTGTGATTTTCAGGACAAAATGGTGCCTCTTTGTTCTTGAAAAAATGCTAATCCTTCAACTTGACGGTAGGGATCATACAATGCCAGTCCTTCAAGTCCTCTATTGGTTTCGCCTCTTAGGATGGTTTACTTCAGGAATTCCGCTAGGTATAAAGAGTTTTTGGTGGGATTTCACGGGCAGAGCATATGTTCCTTCTGGAATCCTGCACTGTACCCGTCATTAAAAATACCTATCAGAGTAGATTTATTCAAAGTTACAGATGGTCCCTAAAACGACATAGCCACATTGGGATTTATTTATGTAGCTGGAAAAGTTTGAAATAATGTTTTTATATTTATCTTTTATGATTTTTAAAACAAGAAATTGAATAAAGCTAATTGATTGATTGACATAGCGACATTAAAAGATAAAATACTCAAGTCCATCATTAAAATATTTTTTTTTTAAAAGAGCTGTAAAACCTATAGCACGTTTTAAAAACATTTTTACAGGCATAAATGCACAATATTAGGGTTAAAAGGACAAAGGAGTGTTTCAAAAGTTATATACTTTCCCGTTTTATTGGTTGCATTCTCTTTTAACTATGGCTACCTGGAGACTAAAAATTTTTGAGGTGGTAAAATAACTGCTATTCAGATGTGTGTATTAGGGCAATATATTGTTATTAGGTAGACATATGTAGTTCTTAGATAATTATTAGTTAAAAATACTAAGTCAAATACAGGGCTTTGAAGACCGAATCAATTCCAAGTTATTCTGTTTGGGGTCGTTAGTTACGTAAGATAATGTGTACTTTTACAATTTTCCAGCAGCGAGTAACCAAACCGAACCATAAGATTTCCCATTTTTCTACATAAGCAAAGATGAAACTCAACAGAATCTGTTTACCTATCACATTGCGATTTCATTTTGGGCCTGTGATTTCTTCCCCCTTTCTATTAAACCCTGGATAATATGTCTGCCAATTGTATACAACTCACTTAAACGTGGTTGTTTTAAACAAATTGCATGAAGATTCCACCAGGGCTTTGCTTGCGTCGTTGACAAGTCTCAATCTGGATGTGTCTTCTATTTTTGTATTACTTTAAAAAGGCAATAAACATGAATAAGGAAGGGTGCCTCCTTTCTTACATTTCATTTTTTGGGATGTTACAATCACACAAACTGTTCATGAAATATCTTTGTAAATGGCTTTAATTGCTTCCACAGGGCTTTACTTTACCCCCCAGTGTGGTTAGTGTCCTCCATTATTCAGTTGTTCATAGATCATCAAACATTGTTACCAGAATATTTATAAACCTTTAATTAAGCGCAGTATCAGCCTTTTACATAGTCATGTGTTTTTTGGTGTTCTGGTGAACTTAAGTGCAGGAAAGTTATTCCTTTGGACTGGTAAAAATTCTCATTGCACAAAGCGGTAATTTGACCTAGAGTTCTGGTTAACAAGTCTCAGCATCGAAGACTGACATGGAGGTACAATAGTGGATTGAAGGCAGGCGAGGTGATCTACAGACCGACCCCCCTAAATGTTTTTTGCTCTGGAGGTGACCTCGATTCCGACATGCCATCCAAAAGAGCAATTCCCAAAGAGTCATATGCAATGTCTTAACTCCTGATGCTGCAGTAGTGATGACATCTGACCTTCTTCTTGTATTGAGACAATGATCCCCTTTTCACCATACACCTCCTCAGGAACAGTTGTATTAACGAAACAAGACTTGGCAGAATATTTCTGATCTTTGAAGGTGGACCTGGTGCCTGATCTTCAGGCCGTTCACTGAACAACCCAGACAACAAAGGATACACAGTAAATAGATTTTCCCATTTGGGATCACTTCCAAGCTGAAGATGACTTTGAAGATGAGATGCTAGTCTCCAGTAGTACGGGAAGACACGGGAGGAGATGAGAGTACCTGATGCTGAGAATTGTGGGATGTAATGAATTGTGCCTATTCTGCTATGGTCTGGCACTGATCAGCCTTTCTATTCAGTGGTGCCTGGGTTAATTTACTGTTCCTTATGACTGTAACTGTTAATGCATGCATAGCTGGAATCCCCTGATTGGGGGACTTGTTGTCAGGGGCATCGGGTGGCCAGGGCTGAGCATTAACTCCCATGTGTACCTGGGTGTGGGTGGTTGGGCTCCACTACTAATATGTAGTGGGTCATAGGTTTTCCTTCCACCCTTAGAGTGCAGTTTCAGCTCTGTAATATATTCTTCTTATCAATATTGAAAGAATTTGGGCGTTTATATTTTTCAGTTTTTATTTTCTTTCTGGTTGGTGACGGGAGGATGGTAGAATATGGTTTTGGTTTGGTTTTCAACATATCCTTACTGTTAGCTTAGTGTAACACAGGATGCCGTTGTGATGTATAGACTATTGGGCTTGGTCTCTACAATGTTGAAAGCTTTCATTGTGCCAAGTCCATAGATTAGGATCTAGGAACAAGAGGGTTATAGTATGGAAACAGCATTTGGTGATGCTGTGACCAGTCGAGGATGACATTGGATCGCCTATTGGGCAGGTCTAAAGGTGGAATAACTTGACTGATTTTGGCATGCAAGATGTATGAAGGAAAGAAAAATACATCTTAAAGAAATATAAATTGTTTTACTACATTGACAATCCTGCTGAAGGACTGATGATAACTTTTGAGCAATACGCTGTTCCCGGATATCCATAACTCTTATTACTGAATCAGAGCACATTCATATCTGGAGATCTATATACATAGGACCCAACATGTACAAGTCCAGGAAATGGAGACTTCAACCAGCCTTTCTCTGGGACCCTGTTTTTCAGTGCTGAACTCTGAAACCCATTTCATGTATATTTTTCATGTCGTGTAGAGGGTGACTTGTCACTTGATGGTTTGATGTGCTTTTTGAGTGGTATTTGGAGCTATCTTACGATCCTTCCTGTAAAAATGGTGCCTAACAGTGCTCAAATTATAATGCAGAGTTGAAGTCACTTAGGAATTTGTGAAAACTGACTGTGATTAAGAGACAGCTTCAAACTAAGCCCAGCAATGGAACAGACCTCATACTACTCTGCCTGAAATTGACTTACCATATGTAGGGAAATAAGGTTGGGAAGAACTTGGCTAACAAACTTAAGGATAAATCCAAATTTCCTATATGCTGCTTGAGATTGTCTCCTCTTAAATGAATCTGATAAACTAGATGGATTTCTGAAATGTTACAGGACCCTATGTTCTGCTTATCCATCGTCTTTAAATTCCCCAAATGGGTATCTGGTCATGACATCATACCCCGGCATAATATGCCAACAAAGGTCAGATCTAAAGTTACTGATATCTGATAAAGAAGCCTCTCAAGCCATCTACTCCCTGAAAAGGAATACACCCCGGGCCCTCACGAGTCTACCCTCAATTTTTACAAACTTTACTTGACCCTGTTAACACATCACTGAAAGAGTTACAGCTTAACTCCAGATATTGGAATGGTCCCAAATGGAATCGAGATCATGTGAACCAAGCACATTGAAGAAGGCCTAGGCTAGAACAAATTGCTTAGTAACCTAACTGTCTGGTTGTAAGCTAACTCTGATTTAATTAGGACCCCAGCCAATTTTTGTTATGAATTTGGATCAGTGAGGAATCAAATGCCCTGTGACAGCTCTCTTGCCAAACACCAGCACCCAGGAACCACCTACTGGCTGACTTAAGACTCAACCCTAACGTTTTGTCCCTTTGGACAGCAATAAAAACACATTTGTTTAGAATGTACCTCGGTGTCCATCGCTGTCTTCCCACTTCCCTCCTCCTTCACTGGTTGTACTTGCTGTTCTTTTATAGTTTTATCTGAAGCACTCGATTGCCCTTGTGTATCGGTCTGCACTATACAAATACCATAACAAAGTATATAACTTTGTTCATCAGAATAAACCGCAAGCCCTATCCAACAGGACTAACAATAGCCACTGTCCACCAACAAGACTCATATGGACATTTAGGATGTCATTTTAAGTTTGACGCATGGTACTTGGTCCATCAGAATGTGGAAGACATTACCTCCACGATCCTGAAGTCTGTGAAATGTGGAGATGACCGTCGGCGAAATTTTAAATCAGTCCCTAAAGTAGTTCTCCAGTTTTTCCATCATTTCCCGTTCACTTATATTGCCTTTAAAAAGTCATTGAATTTGCCTCATGTAGATTAACTGGATACAATTGAAACACTTTTTTAGGTTTCCTTACCAATTCCTTTCAAGCCATTACAATTTAGATTTCATCCACAGATAACTTCAGGTCTATGTTGTTGAAGTCCTATTTTCCACAATTAAATTCATAGAGTGGCTTTGCTCAATACTAGGAGGCTTTCTTGTTTATCGCCTTTCCCTGATCTTATTTGATGGCTTTTCTCCCTGCTCTTGACTTTTTCTTGCTGCTGGAGCATTGCTGCTGTACCATGTTTCTGACTGGATCATGTGTATTTTTCTACTGTTCATATCAGGGAACTATTTTTTTATTTGTGTTTTAGCTGTTCATGGAAATGCATATCTTTCCATGCTGTCTCTCCCATCCACTCGTCCCCCTCACATCTCTGCCTCCAGGCATTCAGTACCTGCTTCTAGTCTCACCTCTATTTGTTTCGTGATCACTAACCATTCCCTCGTGCTTAAATTTCTTATTTTCATTTTATTTTTTTTAATTGCAAAAAAATAACATTTGTGAGGACCCGCAGGTGCACGCTGCAGTGGATTGCTCACTTCCTTCTTTTTTGCACTTTTGTTCATACTTCTGTTTTTTACTGTACTGTGTGAAAATGTCCTTTGGCCATCTTGGAATAGTAAATTAAACGTTTGAAGAAAAGCCAAAATGTCTCCAAGTGCGTCACCATGCATGGTCATTTATTGGTGGTCTAGAGTATTTTCTTTTACTTTATGAGAGAACCATTCCAAGATGGATACCCACGCATGCACATGTATGTATTGCATGGAGAGGCACTTGTGGCCATCTTGTAATGGTTTTCCTCATAAAGTAAAAGAAAAACCATGCTAAGATGACCTCCAATGAGTGTGCGTGCATGCATATGAGTCATAATGCAGTGACGACCTTGTTAATTATTATTTTTTTGGATACTTTTTGGCCATGCCAAAGTAAACAAGCATTGTCAAAGCCAATAGCTTGGCACTCATGTTTAAAGGCGAGACCTTTAGTCTTTTGTCAGTGCGTTTTAATTTTTATGCACAAAATTTAGCTTTTGCAATAATTATTCTTTAAAGTGTTTTGTGTTGTGTTTTTTAAACTTTGAGCCAGTCTACCCCGACCACGCCCCTTACTCTTAAGCTTTGCCCTTACTACCTAAAGGTAAGACCTGTAAAATTTAGCAAGACGTTTTTTTCCTTGCAGAGTGGTATTCTTTGTGGCAGATCATTTCAAGTTAAAATTGGCATTGCAGCTCATGAGGAACACATTGAAATTCCTTGTTATTCTAAAGGAAAATGGGTCTGTAGAGGGGCATTTCCGCCCTTTTGTGAGATTCTCAAGGAAAGGGATCTGTTGATTGCGTCTTCTTCAGCAATTCCAGAGCAATAGAAGGCCTCGTCAGTCGGTAACTCTTTCTGGTGTGGATCTGTTCTTGAAGGACACCTTTCCCTGTGGGACTGACAGTTCTGCTCAGTGGGGGAGCAGACATCTGTCTCGCAGACTGCTACATGCCCTCTCTGATATTCTTTTTGTGGTGCCTGTTTCTAGCTTTGCAATGCCTTTTCTTCAAGGGACTAGCATTACACTGCCAGTACATTGCAAAAGCATACTGTAGGAAACTGGCTCTATATATGCTACACCAAAATGAGGTATAGTGTGTATAGAGTCCAGGTGACCCCAGAGGTAGGCAGAGGTTAAAGTTAGATATAACCTTACTCTCTATTTGTGGTAGAGTGGTCAAGCAGTAAGGCAGTATCAGAGGACAGCGTTAAGCATTTGATGTACACACTCAGTCAGCAAATGAATTCACACGCTCAATTGTTATTGTATAAAAATATATACTGTTGTTTTGTTTTTGAACCAAGCAAGCCTGGCACAGGTAAGCAATAAATACTTTTCAGTAATAAGTTGCTGAATATAGAACAGTTTGAAAACGCAATAGCAATTGTACTTTGTTTGGTTTACAGGGGATGCAGTAGGTTGCAACACTTAGCAAATACAGTACATCAAAATGAATCTGCTTTTTCAGTAAATTACAGGTAAGTTACTTTTTACATTACTCTTCTAACTCAGCGCTGGATACCTAGATTCAGCAGTGGGACATTTCCTGCAAACAGGTAAGTAAATACGTTTTGGTTATTTGTATGATTTTTAAAGAATATCTTTAGATTTCAAAACTCCACACTTGGTCGTTTTCTTAGAAGAAAAACAGTGCATTGAAATGATTAGGCTTTTTCAGTAAATTGCAGGTAAGTTACTTTGTACTTTACTTTTCTTACTCAGTGCTGGATACCTGGATTCAGCACCGGGACATTTCCTGCAAAAATGTAAGTAAATACGTTTTGGTTATTCGCACGATTTTTAAAGATTATCTTTAGATTTCAAAACTCCACACTTAGAAACATTTTCAGGAAAAACAGTCAATGTTATCCTATTGAGGAAAAGTAGGTTATCAGTTCAAAGGTAAGTTATTGTCTGTGGGAGTTAAGGTTCTGGGGTTAGACTCAGGGGTCCCCCAGGGTCAGTGATGCACTTTTGTTTCACCCTCAGCGCCACTAGGGCGGCCGGGTGCAGAGTGTTGAGGCCCAATGTTATCCAATGGGGGATAGGGGGCCTCCGTTTGGTGACTGCTGGCAAGAAGGCCACTGGGTTGTGGGAGCCAAGCTCCTAAGGTTTAGGTCAGGGCAAATGGGGAAACAAAGTAGCACAAAAGGTGCACCCTCAGCGGCACTGGGGCGGTCGGGTGCAGAGTGCTGTTTCGACATTTTCTATGGTGTTTTTCCACTTGAGCTCGGGCCGGGTTCGGCGGGTGCAGAGTGGGCTGGATTTGCGGTCTCTGGCTGCTGCCAGAGGTTGCAGTTGAACAAATCCGGTGTTCACGGGAGAAGCAGTCTTTGGAAGTGAAGGCAGGTAGGTCCTCCAGGGTTTTTGAGGTTGCTGGCTGCAGGACACACTGGGATTTCGCAGGAGCAGGTTCAAGGGGAGACTGGTCGGTAGGGCTGGGGCCAAGTCAGTGGGCGTCTTCCTCTTGTTAGCTGGCTGCACAGCTGTTCGGTCCTTCTTCTTCTTTTCTTCTTGTTTCTTGTCTGGATCTGAGGAAGCAAGGTTCAGGGTGACCCCTAAATACTAGATTTATGAGCGTTACTGGTAGGTAAAGTGCAGGGACCAACCGGTCCCTTCCCTGGGGTGGGTAAACCCCCTATCGTGCCACCCTCCAGTGGGAGGGGGGCAGGAGCCAGTCCCTGGTTGGTTGAGTCCCCCATTCTCAAGATGGCGGGGACTCATTTGTGCTTCACCTCGCCTCCCCCACCTGAGGGGTGGAGTTGGCAGAGGTGGGCACCCCTCTATCCCTCACTTGTTTTTTCCGCCGACTCCCCCTCTCAAAGTGGGGGGTCGAACCAGTGGGGACCAGTTGCTGAAAGCAACAAATGGTCTGGGGAGGCTACAAAGGCGGCATGCCTTTGACGCTTCCCCTTCATGAATCTTGCACATCCTGGGGGAGGAAACTTGGCACCTCGTCCCAGGATGTGCATTGTTTCAGGCCCCAGAGAGCAGCAGGCTCTCGACCCATGGGTCCAGAAACATGTCTGGTGGTGGCAGCAGCTGAAAGCAGCCACTCAGCCTGGACACTAGTGGTGGGTTAGTTTCCAGGGGGCATCTCTCAGATGCCCTCTATGCATTTTTCATTATATCCCACACTGACATCAGTGTGGGTTTAATGTGCTGAGAAGTTTGAGACCAAACTTCTCAGGTTTCAGTGTAGCCATTATGGTGCTGTGGAGTTCGTAATGACAAGCTCCCAGCACCATATACTCTTAATGGCAGCACTGCACTTACAATGTCTAAGAATGGACTTAGACACTGTAGGGGCACAGGGCTCATGCACCTGTACCCTCACCACTGGCATAGGGCACCCAGCGAGAGGGGTGCCTGATCTATGACAGGGCAGTAGTTGTAGGCATGGCACACAGGGATGTGTGCCATGTCGACTCTTTACTTTGTTCTGCACCAAAACACGCAGCCTGCAAAGGCAGTGTGTGTGTGTTAAGGTACAGGGCCTCTAAGGGTGGCACAATAAGTGCTGCAGCCCTTAGAGGTCTTCCCTGGTCACAGTGCCCTAGGTACCAGTGGTACCATTTACCAGGGGCTGACCTGTGGCCAGAAATGCCAATTGGGTTAGTTTTGGGGAAAGAACACAGGTCCTGGGAACCTGATTGGCAGGGACCCAGGGCACATCAAGTGAAAGTGCATCAGTAGTCTGGCAAAAAGTGGGGGGTTACTGCAACAGAAACCCACATTCCTACACATATGCAGAGATGAGGTCCATCCCTACATCTGAAGCCATTTGCAAAGATTCACAGATGGAATCCTGTGTCATGTATATTAATTTGCCATAATTTCTGTGAATCTATTTTGAGATGTGTAGGAATTGTTCATTCCACCCAGCACAGCTCAGTTAGTTGACTGAGTAGCATTGCAGCTTGTGCGCAAACACAACGCTTAAAGGTGACAAGGCCAATAGTACTTATGTCCCTATTTGTAGATAAAACTTGTGAAATAAGTCCCAGGTCAGTTTCAAGTTCACTCTAAGGGCCCTATTATGCCATGGCCCTACTTAGTATCAGCGGGTGCCCTGCTTGCACCTGATTCTGAGAGTGACCCCTCTGAGTGGGGAAAAACGTACTGCTAACACATGTTATTTCCCATTCAGAGGTGAGCATGTATGCTAATTATCCAACAATTTGCAGCAGACATTACCTGTCACAACTTCCGGGATCAAAACTTCCACACTGGGTCCAATTTGCACCTGACTTGATTCCTGAGTAGTTTGCCCACAAAACAGGATTTGCATTCCCAGTGTAATTGTACCCTAATAGTCTCTGGAAATGTTCACATTGTAAAACCAGTTTTATATATTTTCTCACATTGTAAAACCATTTTAAAATATTTTCTTTACCCAAGGTAAGGTTAATGCGCTTTTTTATATAATAGATTAATTAAATCAACCTACTTCCCTTGGTCCTTGTTGTGTGGACTACAGTATCGGTTTCGGATGGATGTATGTCCAGATTGTGCGTCTGTGTTCTTTGAAGGAGTGGACTATTTAGGGAATCATATTTTGCTCTTTTATTTAAGCGTCTTTGGAATTTATGCATACATTGGATCTGTATTTATGGCGTTCATCAATCAACTGCAAATATCTGCTGTATGTAAATTCCTTTAGAGTTGCGTGAAAAACCGCTTAATGCCCATACATTTGAATAATAATCGCAAACATTGTAAATCTCTCTGTCACAATACATAATTTCCACGCTCTGGTTTTCCTGGCAGTAGCAGCAGAAAACCTTGTTACATGCTGTACAGACTGCAAACTGTTCACATGAATACGACAATTGGCCTGGAAAGAAGGCATCTGTTTATCCTTCGCCATGCAGGCAGAATGAGGTCGTGCTGTCTTTGAGGCTGAGTGCACAAACTGGGCTGCTGGGCTGTCGCAGACATGTTTAGTATGAACGCTACAAATCAGGTCTGAGGTTCTCTGTGGCCGCCATGTTGAATGCGATTTGAAGTGATGCTGCAAATAAAAATGTCAGTTTTACTGATTCAAATCAATATTTATACATACAAGAGTGTGAGTGTGTGTGTGTGTGTGTGTGTGTGGGTAGGTGTGTGTGTACATTTATATACATTTTTACATTAAATACTCTTAATAGATTACTTTTCCATATTATGGTAAAAATGTTGCAGACCATATTATTGACTCACGTAACACAAAATGCTTGCTCCTTTATTTTGAATCCAATATATATATGTATATATATATATATATATATATGATCAAGACCACAGGCTTGTGGCCGAAACGCATCATCCTGACATGCTAAAGCAATAAACTGATTAATTGTATCTTCAACTGGAGTCTGTGCCCTTGTTTGGCCCACTGCGGTCGTTCACTGGGATATATATATTGCCACAAAGCCCTGTTTCAGGGCACATATTCGGTGGGCTTTTCAGTTAGGAGGTGCCCATTGGAGGTCCGGGATGGCCAGATCAGATTTTGTGGATAGTCACATTATATAACTGTACATGATGAGTGGCTCTCAATGGAACTCATGTACATATTCACTGGTTTTCCTAAACATTCACATGGATGTGTCACTCCCGGGCCAGTGTCATGCGGGGCAGCTAAAGTAAGCCCTGGTCATTCAGCCGTTTTCGTTGATTGTTCAATGTCCTGTAGCCATTTAACCGATCGTTGCTAGATCTTGTGTGATGTGTGTTGTGAGTTTTTGGAGGTGTCCTGTGTGCTGCTTTCATAGGCGCCAACACAACTTGGCTTGCAGGAAAACATATTAACTATTTACAATGGCATATCAAGTGCCTTTGGGAATCAGAATTTTGATTTTCAATAGCCGAGCAGAATGTGTCCGCTCTCTTGCAGCGCTCCTCTGGTCTGCCTTAGCCTGTACCTCAGCCGGACGTATTCAGTGAACATGCACATTGGAACTGGTGCCAGCACTCTTGTGTGAGAGTGACGACCTTACACCAGAAGCCTTCGCTCCACTAGGCCTTGTGCACCATACATATATAGGTTTTTTTCTAAGTCTTTCTTGACTCTTCTGGCAGCCATTGAGGGCCTGCAGACTTGGTTTAACATGATCTTGGTTCCACCCATGCAACCTGCTTGTGAAGTTGCTGCTGTCTGTGTTTTAGACAGGTCCTTCAGGTATATCACCTTACGGTAATCTGTATGCATCAGGACTTTCATTAGTTGAACCAGGTTCTTGCTCCATACGCAGGAGGGGCAGAATTCTCTGAAGCATGGGTTGATGGCAGAAATCTCAGTTTTGGTTTGAAGTACGAATGAGAAGTCTCCCTCTAAGGATGATTCTCATAACTTTGTGAGAGATAGAAGGAGCAGTATTCAGTCTTTTTTGGGGGGTAGGGGTGAGACGAGAAGGAACGTTGAGAAGGAGAGTAGTTATATTAATCTTGCTTCTGTTCAGTTAGAGAAAATATTATCTCTTGGTGCCCTGGATGTGTTATAGACTGTTGTTAAATGCTTGTGATAGTGCGTCAGTACTTCTGGTATTTGGTGACTCTAACCACTGAAAAACATGGATATAGTGATGACCCCCATGGCACCTCTGGTGGCAGACTGCATATATCCTATGCAAGCCTGCTGGGCGCTGTGATAGAGGAAGGAGCAGACACACTCTACGGCAGTACCTGATATCCCTGCACATTCAGTCTCAGCAACAGGATTATCTATGGAGTGAGCCCCAGCTGATGGTCATGCAGAAGGTGGTTTAGCTCTGCATATTCCTTCACCAGTTTGGTGACCTGCTTTTCATGCACATACATGTATGTATGCGGCATTGATCTGAAACAGACAGTTAGTTATAGATTCCATACCTTATAATTACCCCAGGTATCAGACTGGACATGGAGAATGTTTTCTCTTAGCGGTACCCCTGCATGTCGATAGGTGGCGTCGGTCGACTCCGCATTTGTCGTCGGCGTTGTGTTCGCCGGGATGATGTTGCAGTGCCTACTTAGACGCCGCCCCAGCGCGCTGACGTCAGTTCTTTCTTTTTCTGCTCCAGCCTAGTGCAGATCCGGAGAGAGCTTACCCCTTTAGTCACTTTTTGAATAAGCTTTTTTTGACTTTTGTCGACTTCTTTTTTCAAATCATCAACTCCTGGTGTGCGAGGGATGTCCCATCATTGGACCAGCTTCAAGCCCTGCGAGGTCTGTCACAAACTGATGTCTGTGACGGACCTGCACCTCGTGTGCCTTTGGTGTCTGGAACCCAACCTCGACCCGAAGTCGTGCTCTGACTGCCCGGCCATGAAGTCTTTGCGGGAGCAGTCATGAAAGCTCTTGGAGGCTGCCACTCTGCTCTGTGTCGCTCCCGGTCTCGCTCGAGTGGAAGGTCTCTAGACCGTTACCGTCTACGACTCCCCCGGCATCGGCCCTTGCCTCCGGCCGATGCCGTCCCCATCCTCACTCCCGAGATGGACCCGGACTGACATCCCACCACGGAAGGTGCTTTTGTTCCCTTGTTCATCCCAGGTGTTCCCTTTCGCTCTGAAAGTGGAGATGAGGACTGGGAGAGGTCGCTGGACCCTTTGGCAGACCAGCTGGAAGAACCGGACCGGAGAGAGAAATTGGGTGACGCCAGTGGTCTGGACTCTTCCCCAGACCTTGGCATCCTTTTTCCCCCAACCATGGCTACGGATGAGGGAGCATCCTATGCTGTGGTGATGCGTAGGGCAGCTGAGGCCTTGGGCCCGGAGCTCCCTACAGTGGCAGTCAGGTCTAATCTCCTGACAGGTGCTTCAACCTGGGCAACTTCTTTTACCCTTCAACTAAGCCCTCACGGACGTCCTTCTGGGCGCATGGTCCAAGCCCAGCACAGGAATCCTGTGAAATGGACGATTGCCAGCCGCCCTGACCGGCTCCGGGCGATCCCATTTTTCTCACCCAACACCCTTCCCCGAGAGCTTGGTGGTCCAAGCGTCATCTTCCAAGGGCGCATTCCCTTCTGCTCCTCCAGACAGGGAATCCAAGAAGCTGGATCATCTTGGGAAGGGCATGTTCTCTTCCCCCAGCTTGGCACTGCGGTCTGTGAATAACGCGTGCCTCTTGGGTTGATACTCCAATACAATCTGGGATACAGTTGCGCAAGTGCGGCCTCAGTGCCCGGAGGAGGCCCGGGCCGTTCTCTCCCAAGCCGTGGCAGATGGGAGAGACGCAGCAAAATTCACGATTCGCTGTGGACTGGATACCACTGACTCACTGGGCAGAATGATTGCCACGTCGGTAGCCCTTCGGCACTACGCCTGGTTGAGGACGTCTGGCTTTTTGGGGGATGTTCAAGCAACTCTGCTGGACATGCCCTTCGATGGCCGTTGCCTTTTTGGTGACAAGGCAGACTCGGTGCTGAAGCGCTCAAGGATTCTCAAGCTACGGCCAGATCCTTAGGCCTTGCGGCATCCTCCCGTCCACCACGTTCTGCCTTTTGTCCCTTTTGTGGCTAAGGAAGGGGCACCCCACCACGTCTGGCCCAGTCTAGCCCCCTGTCCACGCAAGCTGCCCAGCCTATGCGTGGTCGCGGATGTGCGACCCAGCAACCTCGCTGGTATGGGAGCCAGCAGGCGGGCCAGTCCACCCTTTCACCTCCTGCTGCAGCCTCCAAACCCTCCTAATCTGACCTTTCAGGCTCATCAGCGACCAGTGGGTGGCAGGATTCACCATCACTTCCCCCACTGGCAAACCATCCCGTCAGACAGGGGGGTTTTGCAGATAGTCCAAAGGGGCTACTCCCTCCCCTTCGAGACTGCTCCTCCCTCCATGCCACCGTCTTTTGATCGAATGTCAGAGGATCATTTGGCGTTTCTCCGCCAGGAAGTATCAGCTCTCTTGGCCAAGGGAGCTATCGAAAGGGGCCCTGCACCAGAAGTAGGTCGTGGTTGCTATTCCCGCTACTTTCTGGTGCCCAAGAAGGACAAGGGCCTGCTTCGTATCCTAGGCCTCAGGGCTCTCAACTGCTTCCTCCGCAAGGAGAAGTTCCAAATGCTCACGCTGGGTCAGGCTCTGCCTGCCCTCGCACCTGGAGACTGGATGGTGGCGTTGGACATGCATGACGCCTATTTCCATATTCCCCTCCTGCCTGCCCACAGACCCTACTTACTGTTTACGGTAGGCCAAGAGCATTTTCAGTTTACCATTCACCTTCGGCCTTACTAGCGCCTGTCGGGTGTTCACGAAAGTGACGAGGTGGTTGCAGCTCATCTGCGCAGATGGGGGTTTCAATCTTTCCCTATCTCGACGATTGGCTGTTGAAAGAGGGCTTGCCCCAGGCTGTTGTCTGCCACCACCAGACCACGGCGGACCTCCTACATTCACTGGGTTTCACTATCAACGTGCCAAAGTCATACCTGCCTCCCTCTCAGTTGCTACTTTTCATCGGGGCTGTTCTGGACACAGTGCAGTTTCGGGCCTATCCTCCCAAACAGCGAGTCCGGGAATATTCTATTCATCAAACAACTAAGTTTTCAGGGCCTTCCTAAGAGCAGAAAGGGTGGGCGGTGTTCTAATGGGAATGAGGAGACTGTTCCAGAGCTTAGTGGCTGCTACCATGAAGCTCCTACCACCCCAGCTAGCTTTGTGAAATCTGGGAGTGGATATCAGTTGTGCTCCTTCTGAGCGGAAATATCTTCTAGGGACATACCAATTTAGCGAGTGTCTGAGGAAGTGAGGACCAATACCATGAAGTGCCTTATAAGTAATGCAAAGGGCCTTAAAAATAATACAGCTCCTAACCGGGAGCCAATGCAGCTTCTGAAGATGTTTTCCAACTGATTGAAATTTGAGAATTCCTAACAAATCATAACAAGCATTCTTAATCATTTGCAACTTGCATAACTGCTTCTCAGGAATACCAAGATAGAGCCCATTGCAGTAGTCTAGTTTAGCAAGGACCAGCGAAGTAACTACCGTTTTCTTGCTGTCCGTAGGGATGAAAGGTAACATTTTCATGATTACCTTAAGTAAGAAAAATCGTGATGAAGAGACGGCATTAACTTGTGCCTCAAAATCTAGTTTTTTGTCTATAATCACACCTAGGTTCTTGGCCTTGGCGGCTGGGATGGGTGCCGTCCCCAGTTCATCTGGCCACCAGCTCTGTGACCAGCTTGGGGAGAAATTGACAAAGATGACTATGTCCGTTTTTACTAAGTTTAACCTGAGACATTGTGAGCTCATACAGGAACTGACTGCTAGCATACACTCCCTTAAACTTTGCATCAGTGGCAGATTGTTTTTAAAAACAGACAAGACAATTTGTGTGTCGTCTGCATAGAATGTTTAATACAAAACCGAAGGATCTAATAAGTAGCGCTAATTCGAACAAATAGACATTAAAAAGAGTGGGACTCGAAGAGGAGCCCTGTGGAACCCCACATGGAAGAACAAAGGAAGGTCGAATTTTAGTTACCTAAGGCAACCTATTGTGTTCGCCCTGACAGAAAGGAAGAAACCAGTGTAAGAGCCTAATCGGAAATGCCAATAGAATTCAGACGATTAAGTAGCAGATTATGGTCGACCGTATCGAATGCCGCCCACAGGTCGAGCATAATCAGAGCAGCCGCGCCTCCTACATCCAGGACTGCTCTAATTTAGTCTCTGGCTATAATCAGGGCAGATTCGGTACTTTGTTTTGCCCTGAAGCCAAACTGGTTTTCATCTGGGCAGTTGTTACTGTGCAGCTAGAGAGTTAGCTGGTCATTCATCATTATTTCCACCAGTTTAGCTGGGAGAGGAAGACGTGATATAGGCCTGTAGTTGTTCGGTTCAATGGGATCAAGCCTAGATTGTTTCAGCAAGGGCAAAATGTATGCCCTTTTCCAAATCGAGGGAAGCACGCCCTGTATTAACATGGAGTTATAAATGGCAGTGAGACTAGGACCCAGAATCTCTGGCACTCGTTTGAACATACTGGGAGAGAGCTGGTCGTAAGGAGAACCTGATTTGGACTGCTGGATTGGAGTTATAACCTCATCATTAGTGACCGGTTTAAATTCAGTGAAGGTCGGAACATTGGGGGAGCCATCATTTGTCACACCTCTGAGCATGTCTTGTTGTCAAAAGTGACATATATTTGCTCCACTTTCTTTAAAAAATGCTGCTCTAAAGAGTTTCAAAAAGCTTGTGAATGCCTTCCTGAAAAAGTTCCTTGGTGGAGTTGTTTGCCTCCTCAATTTGCTTAGCATAGTAGTAGCACTTCTCTGTAAATATCAAACTTTTGTATTCAACCAGTAAATATTTGTAGTTGGAGAGTCTGCTTTTATTATGACTAGATCTTCAACGTCTCTCCTGTCACCTACACTCTTGTTTCTTAGCGCTGAGGATTTCCGATAACAATGGGGCAGTTTTACGATTTGGAGTTTCCAAGGCGGCACTCGCTCGGCGACGCTTTTCGTCCCAAGTGGAACTGCGGCCTCCTGTACGCCTTTCCGCCTGTATCACTACTGCCCCGAGTGCTGAAGAAGATCAAGTGCGACCTGGCCTAAGTCATTCTTGTGGCCCCGGACTGGGCACGAAGAGTCTCGTACCCCAAGCTCCTAAGCATGGCCATCGATCCTCTGATCAGACTGCCCCTTCAGGAGTATCTTCTGTCGCAGCAGTAGGGGACGGTCCTCCACTGAACCTGTCCAGCCTCCACCTCCTTACGAGGAGATTGACCAGCGACAGTTGGCAGCTTTTGACTTTCCAGTTGAAGTCTGTAATGTCATCTTGGCAGCCCGGCGTCCCTCGACTAAGATGGTATACGCCTGTCAATGCAACAGGTTTGTGGCATGGTGCACAGCAAAGGTTGTGGATCCCCTTTCAGCCCCTCTTTCTGAGGATCTTTTGTTCCTGCTTTCTTTGACCCAGCTGGGCTCTGCTCTGGGCACTCTTACAGGCTATCTGACAGCCATATCTGCTTTTCTTCGGCTACCAGATCAGCCCTCTTTGTTCAAGTCCCCTATTAACAGGTTTTTTAAGGGCATTATTCACCTCTTTCCTCCATCTCCTTTTATAATGCCTCAGTGGGACTTGAACCTTGTCTTGACTAACCTTATGTGTGCTCCCTTCGAGCCTCTTCACAACTGTCCTCTCAGGCTCCTTATTCTGAAGAATGCCTTTCTTTTTGCTGGGGTATCTATTTTAAGGTGAGTAATCTATAACTAACAGTCTCTTTCAGATGAACAAGTTACTTACCTTTGGTAATGATGTATCTGTAAGAGACATAGGTTAGTTAGAGATTCCTTACTGCCCCACCCATCCTCCCCGCTCTGCGAACTGACTTCTAGGGACAGGGACTCCCTTGCATGGCCCTAGTCTTAGCGCACCAGTAGTCAGTGTTTTGCATGGCTCTGGGCTTCTGGCATGGAAAGTAGTATTAGAACTGAGGTCAGCACGTAGGAGCGGTGTCTAAGTAGGCACCGCGACGTCCTCCCGGCGAACACGATGCCGACGACGGATGTGGAGTCGACCGACGCCACCTACCGACGTGCAAGGGTACTGCTAAGAGAAAAAATTCTACGGATCCGGTCTGATGCCTGGAGGTAGTGCTAAGGTAAAGAATCTATAACTAACCTATGACTCTTGCAGATACATAGTTACTGAAGGTAAGCAACTTGTTCTTTAGCACCAACCTAGCCAAAAGCCAGTGGAGCACCGCACTGGGTCATTGGCAAAGATACAGTGAATTAGTGATTGGAGCGGAAGCTGGGTTATGAAAGTGGATCTGACTGTTTCTTTGTCTTGCTGTTGTGTTGTATAAAGAGGTGCGCTTTCAGCTCTTTCCTAAATTTGAGCAGGTAGGTGGATACAGGAATGTTGTCCCAGATCCTGAATGCATAAATAGAGAAGGCTTGTTGCTTTGTATTTTTCAACTTTATTCTGATGGTGTCCTTGCTGTGGATGCACCAAAAGTCACCTTGTCCACCAGATTTTCAGGGGTGCCAGTCATCATGGCTTTGTATACGATGCAGCTGGTTTTGAAGATGGCATGCGGAGCCAATGGAGTTCCAGCAGTCTGAGGGTGATGAGGCTATATTTCTTTAGGCCCTTGATGAGTTGTGCTGTAGCATTTAGGATGCCCTTAAGGTGGGCCTGTGTGGAGTCTGTGAAGACTTAGACAGAGGACTTCCATCATCTACACACAATAGTTGTTAGAAATTGGTTTTTTGGTTGTCTAGGGTATGCACCTAAGCCATTTAGAATCCACCACTCTAGTCAGTATATGGGGATTACACGTCTAAAATAACCCCTGCTCACCCCCTTGTTAGCTTGGCATGAGCAGTCAGGCTTATCCCAGAGGCAGTGTGTAAAGCATGTGCCCATAACCAGCAGTAGTACAGTGAAAACACTACAAAAGGACACCACAGCAGTTTTAGAAAAATATCCAGTATTTATCTGTGTAAAAAAAGACCAAAGCATTATAAATCCAACATACAGTGATCAAAATACAAATAAAGCAATAAATAGACTTTATACACAGTTCCTTGAAGTCGATAGCTCCGTCCGGGGCTATCACTGCATTGTGAAGAAACAAATCCAACAGTTCTGACCGATCGCGGCATCGTGGGCCAGCTACGGTGTCGGGGAGACCCGTAAAAAAGTACCTTTGGAGATGCAGGGTGTCAGAAATTGCAGTGAGCTCTGGAGGAGCAGCATTGGCAGGCATCAGTTCCGGATATCGTTGCAAGGGTCGTCGGGGCTTTGAAGTCATACGTGTTGCACGTCGAACTGCATGAGTTTGAAGTCAGGAGTACCGGAAGTCATCAGGCATTTGGGCTGTCCAGCGGCGTCAGTGAGACCAGGGTTGCGGTGCTAAGAGGGGTGGTGATCGTTGCGGTGCTGACAGGTCACGGTGAATGCAGCTTCACTGTTGCTAAAGCGCTGACGTCCGTTGACCCAAGGCTGCGGTGGGAGATGGGGTAATGCGTTGTGCGGGGCCCACAGGTCGCAGTGCAAGCAGCAGCGTCAGTTGATGATCTGGAGTCGATGGTGCTTACGTCGGTGGGCCAAGACTGCTGTGTGGGACTGGGCAGTGCATAGAGTAACCTACAAATGGTGCCCTTAAACCACAGTGCAGGCAGCGGCGCCGATGTTAGCTTGGAGCAGAGTAGTCGATGAAACCAGGGCTGCGGTGCGTAGTGGGATGGTGCTCCGTGTTCTCAATGAGCAGTTTCCACAGGTCACGGTGCAGGCAGTGGCATTGTCGATAGCGTAGTCAGGGATACCAGGGCAGCAGTGTGAAACGAGCGGTGCGGAGTGCGGTGCCCACAAGTCACGGTCAAGCAGCGGCTTGGTAGCGATGTCGGACGTCGGACGTCGTCATCAGTGAGACCAGGGTTGCGTGCAAAGTGTGGCGGTGCCATCTGTGGTGCCTTTAGGTCACAGAGCCGGCAGCGGCGTCGTTGATGGCGTTGGGTTAACTTTTCTCCTCTGGGGCAGCTGAAACATCCAGTTCCAGAAGCCGGTATCTAGAAGATGTTGAAGTCTTTGATTTCCCTAAGACTTCAAACAGGAGCCAAACTCTACATCAAGCCTTTGTAGATACGTAGGATGCAAAAAGCACTGTCCAGTCCTTCCTTGCCCAAGACAAAAGCAACAACCGCAGGCCAACCCAGCAAAGCACACAGCAAAGTGGTAGTCTCTCCTCACTGCTCTTCCAGCCCTTCTTCTTGGCATGTTCATTAATCCAACAGTAATCTAAATTCTGGGGTCCGGTCCCCAATATTTTTACCACATTTCCCTTTGAAGTTTGCACAAACAAAGTTCCACTCTCATACATAATCCAGTTCTGCCTGGCTCAGCCCAGGCTCACTTCAGGGGGTGGAGACAGCATTGTGGAAGACAGACACAGTCCAATCAAAGGCAAGCAACAACTCCTCCCACTACTCTAAATGCAGTCATGTCTATTCAGCCTGGCTATGACTCCCCCTTGAAAGGCAGGATACACCTCTAAACCCCCCCCCCCCCAGTGTCTGTCTAGTGTGAATGCACAAACCAGTCCCTGTCAGTCTAAAACCCAGTCAGGGAATACACAACAGGCAGAGGTACATAGATGGTTAGACTAGAAAGTACCCTCTTTCTAAAAGTGGTATTTTCAAACGCTCAATATCAAAATCATCTTTCCTAAAAGATATATTTTTAAATCCTGAGTTCAGGAAGCCTAAAAGAAATCTATTTCTCTATCTTGTCCCAGTGGAAAGTTATGCTTGTAAGATGTTACAAAGCAACTCCCATGTCAGCCTATGGAATAGATAGCATTGCAGTAGTGAAAAACGAAATACACAGTCTTTCACTATCAGGACATGTAAAATACACCAGGACATGTCCTACCTTTCACATACACACATACACTGCATCCTGTCCATGGGGGTACCATGGACCTACCTGAAGGGCGCCTTACATGTAATAAAAGGGAAGGTTTGGGCCTGGCAAGTGGGTGCACTTGTCAGGTCAACAGGGCAGTAAAAAATGTGCACAGACACTGCAGTAGCAGGTCTGAGACTCCTAAGAAAAGCTACCTGTGTGGGTAGCACAATCAGTGCTGTAGGTCCACTAGCAGCATTTGATTTACAGGCCCTGGGCACACACAGTGCACTGTGTCCTAGGGACTTACGAGTAAATCAAACAAGCCAATCATGGAAACACCAATTCATAAACACAATTTATTTGGAGAGCATAGTGCGCAGAGTCCTAAAACCAACAAAAACAAGGTCAAAAACAGGAGACCAAAAAGCAAAAGGTCTGGGGGTAAACCTGCTGAAAAAGCCAAGTCTAACAATAGTATAAGTGCTTGAACTGCAGTTCTCAAGTCACTTTCTGAGAGGAATGGTTTCACTTTCTTCATTAGGGATAGCTGGGACCAGAATGTGTTGGATTTCCTTGCAATGTGATGCATGAGGGTGAGTTTGATATCCAATGTGAATCTGGGTGATTTGGCATTGCCTGAAAGTTAGGTTCATGTCTGAGCCTGATCTAGGCTAGCTGTTCCTCTTGGTGGATATAACGGATTCTGTCTTGGTGGAGTTGTACCTAGGGTAGGTGCTGGATATCCAGGTCTGGATGCGGGCAGGCAGTGTTTGAGGGATTGGATGCCTGGAGCAGAGGATACTTTTAAGTAGAATTGTGAGTTATTATCCTATTGCTGAATTTCCTTGCTGTTATCAAAGAGTCCCCAAAATGTCCCATGTTTAAACTGAAGATGATTGGATGCAAGATGAACCAGTGGAGGATGTTGTCAGTGAAAACATTTCAAGAGGTGTGGATGAGGGTGGGATGATCCTTGCCGAAGATGGCATAAAGTTCCAGTAAAATCATCAGGCAGAGGCCACCTTTGGTTTTGGTCAGTATGGAAATGTCTATAATTGGTAATGTAGATGTCTGTGTGCTGCAGCGTGACTTGAAGCCGGAGACTACTTTTCAATTTTGTTGCGGCTAAATGGGAAGTGAGTGAAAGGCTGGTGGTTGGGAAGATTATGAAGCTCTGAGGTGAGTTTCTCAGGAGCAGCATGATTTAGCCTATCTTGAGAGCTTGTGGGAAGATGACTTGATTAGGTACCCAACTGTCAGCCGATCCAGAAGTTTATTCTTCAAACAGGCAGAGGCACAGAATGGTTAAGCAAGAAAATTAGCACTTGCTAAAAGTAGCTTTTTCAAACAGGCTATTTAAAACTCAATTTCACCAAAAGATGTATTTTTAGAGTCTGAGCTCAGAGACCCCAAACTCCAAATTTCTATCTGCTCCCAATAGGAAACTGCACTTAAAAGATATTTCAAGGAAATCCCAATGTTGCTCAATGGGAGAGATAGGCCTTGCAATAGTGAAAAACGAAATTACAAGTATTCCACTATTAGAACATGTGAAAAACATAAGTGTATGTCCTACCTTTTAAGTACACTGCACCCTGCCCAAGGGGTGGGCTGCTCTGGGCCTACCTAAGGGGTGACTTATATGTAGTAAAATGGAAGGTTTGGGCCTGGCAAGTGGGTGCACTTGCCAGGTCGAAATGGCAGTTTACAACTGCACTCACAGACACTGCAGTGGCAGGCATGAGACATGTTTTCAGGGCTACTCATATGGGTGGCAAAATAAGTGCTGCAGGCCCACTAGTAGCATTTAATTTACAGGCCCTAGGCACACCTGGTACACTTTACCAGGGACTTGCTAGTAAATCAAATATGCCAATCATGGATATACCAATCAGCAATACATTTTACACAGGGAGCATATACACTTTAGCACTGGTTAGCAGTGATAAACTGCCCAGAGTCCTAAAGCCAACAAAAAGAGGTCAGAAAAAATAAGAGAAAGAAGGCAAAAAGTTATGGGTTAGCCCTGCAAAATGGGCCAAGTCCAACACAAAAGCATACACTCATAATCTTATATGTTGTTGATGTATTGTTCTACTTATATGTGAATATAATGATACAGTTATTGCTATAATCATATTTACACCTTGTGACAGATATGTGTGATTATAGTAAAGTAAACCCATAAGTATACACTCATCATCTTATATGTTATTGATGTGTTGATCTACTCATGTATGGATATGATAAAGTTGTACATATATGTATGTATATGATATTTTATATACTTTTTTTTTAACATATGGATTTATTAATTTTCATTCCTCTAGTAGTTAGTTAGTTAATAACTTTATTCGGAAGTATAAGAACATCCATAAAAGCATCACTCGAGACAAACATCATTGTACAATTCATATCATAAAATCAGATTTGGTATAAAACAAAGGCTAAAATTATGAGGTCCTGTAACGTCAATTGGCAGGAGAATTTATACATATATATGTATCCTATCGAAATGTTTTGGACAGCCCACTTTATAAGAAACCTTCGTTAACAATCAGTTCCTAACACGGAATACAAAAACCAATCTGCTATAATCGATATTAAAAACAATTAAATTCTATTACAAATTTCCCAATGTACCAATAGTTTTGTTTAACTATAGCTATAGCTGTAAAAAATTTAATATAATAGTAGGGTAAAGTGCCTTTGTGTTAACATAGGTTGATTTGCCCATTACATCGTGTATCCAAACTAGAAGATCAGTGATATGCAATTACCCATCATGCTATATCCCTGTACTTGAGCAGGACCAATCGATGATAGTGGGCAAGAACCTAGATCCTGGTCTGCAATGCTCTCCATCTAAACTGTCCCTCCAGTGCACAGGACAAATATAATACAATGTATCACACAGTCAAGTTCAGACCCCTTTTCCCTTGGTCACATTAGTCGAGATGCCTAAATCCATGAAAAAAGTTACAGCATATGGCATATCCTAGTCACAAGTTGGTAAAATATTCTTTCTAGTATAAAAAACGCCCATAGAAAGGATGGCATTCTACAACAAATCTCTAAGGTAGGTAATGATTGCAAGAATACATATGCGGGCGGTATTGGGTAAAACAGTGTGGGCTGATTATGAGCTCTGGCTTAAATAATTATTGCCTTTCCCTTTAATTAGTGCCCACTTCAAACTTGGGCCTGGACCTTATTGATTGCGTTTTGGCCATCTGGACCTCGACTATAATTTGAGTGGTTATTTGAACACCAGGTCCCTCATATGGAACTACACTTTATCCACCCTCCACTACCCTTGGCAGAGGCATATTGATGATATATTCTGGTTATTGCCCCACATCATTTGTTCAAGTACAGTCTATTGCCCATTTGTCCTTTTATCAGCACTACATTATCTACATGCAATGCTGTCCTGATGACGACCTATAATAATTGGGGTCAAAACGCTGTTGACAATTGATGCAGCAAAATCTTTTCGATTTATTATATGATACTCTCCGTACTTTCGTCCTAATACCCAGTTCATGTACTAAAATCATATATAATTTTAGCCTACATGCTGCTTCTTTTTCTCTTTTAATCTGTTTCACATGCACCATTCACGGGCACTGTTTCAAAAGTACTATATGTTCACTTTGCTTAATTCACTGCACCTATTGTTGATAATGTGGATGCTGCTTTTCATTGTATATTCTTGTTGACTGATTTGATAATACAAATTCCGTAATTAATTTGGTACTCTCCCTTTGTGTCCTTATTCACTAGTTGTTACATTGTTCATTTACTAATATCTGTTGAGACGTTGTAGATATCACTTTGTACAAAGAGATGCACATGTCTGAATGCATGCATATAATCAAAGTATACATGTTTACAAACACACGTATATGCACCATATATTGGGTATCTTGTGCATACTATTGCTGAACATTTATATCTTGAATATGATGGTCATGTAGGGAAGAGTCACCTCTTGAGTAATCTTTTGAAGATAAGATGGTTATCTGGGTATCTTACGTTTGGGGGTATTGAATTCCATTGTTTGGTTGCATGAACAGAGAAAGATGTTACACCCATGTTTTTTCATTTTATATGCTGGGATTTTGGGGCGGGTTACCAATCTAGAGTGAGGGTTTCTTTGCTGTATCTATTTTTTGTTTTTATTCCTGTTGAAACATTGGGGCTGATTACGAGTCTGGCGATACATGTCCCACCAGACACGTGGAGGTTCAACTGCCGGATTACGACTTTCTGTATCATTCTGGCGGTGGAGCGCCAGCTGCGCCTGGGAATAGCCATTCCCTGACAATAGCTCGGGAAAGGGGCAATACAATATGCTGAGTGTTTCTGGTGCATTCCCCCATTCCCCTTCCGCCATGGTGATGCATTCAGGGGGGCACAACATGTGCTTGCACCCCCAGTTCCAGCACGGCATGGACTTCACAGTCCATGTCGTACGTTAACATTTTTGCCGTTCCCATTGCAGTGTCCTTTTTCAGGGCACCGCCGTGGGAACGGCAAAAGGACCGTCCGCCTGCACGAGTTCAACTCATTGTCAGGCGGGTGGTCTTTGAGCGGCTTTGGCGCTGGCAGAGAGCTGGCGCAGGAGCGCCAAAGTCGTGATCAGCCCCGTAGACTTGTTCTAGGTGTTGCTTTGTGGGTGAAACAAAGAAGCTTGAAAGTGGATCTTCTGACAACCGGTAACCAATGCAGGCCCCTTAAGGCAGGGGAGATGTGGGCATATGGCCTTTTATAGATAGGAGTAGCCTGGCGGCAGATTTTTGAACTTGTGGTAGTCTTTTGAAAGTTGACAGAGGTGATCCATGGGACCATTGGTGTAATCAAGTTTAGACAGTACAAGACAGATAATTTATGGCTGTAACTTCCACTTTCTGTTTCACAGAATCAGGTTTGATGGAATGTTACGATCGTAAAGTGCACCTATGAAAGTGAAAACCTACACCTTGTTGGTCCTGGGAGAGCAGCCAGGTTTGTGCAAAGTGGGTGGCACTGCCTCAGTGGCAGCAAGAGAGTGGGTGAAGAGGTCTGGTGGGCAGCTTGCAGCAGGATTAGGGGGCAATATAGGCAGGTGGGTAAACAGAGGGCGTCGGGCCATCGTGAACTTTGGGTGAGTTTGAGCAATTTTGGGGGAAGCGGCTAGTTGGCTGTGATTTTGTTTGTGGGCAGGCATTGGACTAGAAACAGTTCCGGATTACCAAATAGACAAAGCAGGCACAGGGCTATGGGCCCACTCCTTTCAGGGCCCCGTGACAACGGATCATAATAATTTTGATTGAATCTTGAATGAAAATTACAATCAAGCTTTCTTAAATTGTTTCCAAATAAATGTTGTCTAACATTGATAATTTTTAATGTTGAGTTGTGTGTAATACAATTGGTTCATCAAAATTGTTGGTTGGTAAAATTAAAAACGCATTCGGAGATAATTTGGGAGGGGAGGGCCCGAAATGTCGACTGCCTTGGGGCCCCCACCGGGTTTAAACCGGTACTGACTAGAAAGAGGCAGGTTACAGGGTTTGTGCTGGCACGCGGCGCCAGGCCCACCCACCACAGTACACAACGCTGTGCACTCTGCTTATCTGCAAATAGTTTAGAAACAAATTACCAATGGTACAGCTATGAGGCCTCGCGACCTTGCACGCGCCTTAACCTCATGCTCCCTTAGGCCACTTTCGGTCTTTTTTACAGCCCGAATCCCCGACATTAAACCCGTCCCATGCCCAGTGGCACCAGCCGTGCCCCATACAAACACGGACTGGCCGCTGCGCCACACACAGCACGCGCCCAGCCCCCAGGGGCAGGGGCGGCTGCGACAGTAAGACGTGCACAAGTTGCTGATCCCATCAATCGGACCCCTCTCTTCTATTTGCACGGCAAACTGCAAATCGCAGAAACTGTCTAATGCGTAATTAATGGCAATGGAAGCCAATATTTGGACTGGGAAATTACTTTCCTCCCATTGATCTGCGGGGCGCGTGAAGGGCACGCGCCGCCCGCTCTGACAGCAGACGAGCTGACGGATGTTTCTGGATGTGTTTTGTCGCTGGTGTTGAACCGAGGCGGTTCATGCTTGATCTGAAATGCATTTTTATGTTTTTAAAAAATACTCACGCATTTCTAAAGTTTTCATGCTAAAAGTAGTTCATTTAGAGACGCTGTTTTGGATTTCTTTTTCGAAGGGACACTCTTATGATTGGGTTCGTGTGAAACCCAGGAAGCCTATACTTATGCAAGTTATTTATTTACCAAATTATTTTGCACCCAAATCCTGGCCGCATCCTGGCTTTCTTCCGCTATAATTGTGAGACTTTTTAGAAAGAAAGTGCAAACTCTGGCATTTCTAGCGCCAGGTGCTCCTCCTGCGTGATTTGTCTTTTTCTACTTTGGGTTCAGCTGAGAGTTGTGCTTCTCCTGCGTGATTTGTCTTTTTCTACTTTGGGTTCAGCTGAGAGTTGTGCTTCTCCTGCGTGATTTGTCTTTTTCTACTTTGGGTTCAGCTGAGAGTTGTGCTTCTCCTGCGTGATTTGTCTTTTTCTACTTTGGGTTCAGCTGAGAGTTGTGCTTCTCCTCGCCAGGCGCTTTGAGGTGGAGCTGCAGGGTTGAGCTGCCTCTGGAGCTTGCCCTGAAGTGGTTCTACCACAAAGGCCTTTGTGATGTTAGCACCACAACCCATTGACCGAGGGAAGACCATTTGTGGACTCGCTCTGGATGTAAGACCATGTTTCTTAAAGGGACCAGCCCATTAATTAATAGGAGTAAATCTTTGTAAACGTCATTTGGTGAAGCCATGATGTCTTTGCCATTGGTTTTTCTGTGTTATCATGCCCTTGGTGCAGCATGAAAAAACCTGTTGCGGTGAGCTGGACCTGAGGGTAGTGTCGCCACCTTTGTAAAAGAAAAATACTGACCATTTGTTGTAGTTTTAAGATTCTGCAAATCCCCGGACTTGATACTAAATAGACATTTAAACAAAATCGTATACATTTATTTGTAACATGACTTTTCTGCCTTTGTTTACTCTAAGTATTAGTCAGGGATCAATAACCAGCTCTAGAACTTATTTAAAAGTGCTTTCTGTTTGCATTTGCTGTTTGAAAGTATATACGGTTTAGGACTAAAAATACCGGCTTTAGGTGATTTTGCGTAGTTTTGTACTGGTGGGACATGAAAATGCCGGTAGGAAACCCGGCAGGTGGCAACCCTACCGAAGGGCTTTTGATTCTTAATGAATTGCACAACAGTGTATGTAGCAAGGCTGTCATAAGCCCCAGTGGAAGCAAGGAAATGGCCCCCATCTGGCATGTCTTGGAAATCAAGTATAAATGTTATCAGAGTAAATGGGTCCCGTAAGCCATTGAGCACCGCTACGCTGATTGCTACGCCACTGGATGGGTGACTTTTGAAGAACATGAAAACAAGTGCTGGCAAGGCTGCGGACATTAACAGTAACGTTAGGACATTAGAACGAGATACTCTGGAGCGAGCCAGCAGGAGTGGATAGGGATGGCTATTGTTGTAAAGTAGTCCCTCATGGAGTTCAAGGTAACCACCAAACGAGCAGAGGTGGAACAATACACCCAAACGACCAGTAGAATTAGGTAAGAGATGATTACTCCACTGGGCTGAGCCAAGACGTGATTGGCAAAGTCTCATTCCAATACCTGAAAGAGGCTGTATGAAGAAAGCTGGTGGTTGAAAGGGGCCAACTCAAAGAGAACTCTATGTATGTTGTAAGCTATAGGCCTTTTGACAGCTCTACTGTCAAAGCCCCGACCTAAACAAAAAGCAACGTTGACTTTGTGTTCCTAACCATCCTAATTCCTATCTGTATAACTTGCAAGAGTTGCTGTGTTCTAAAAGGCAAAATGATGACAATCGGATCCTCCATCTTGTGCGGCACAGCTGGGGTCTGCTGGTATGTCCTTGCAGTAGGTAGTTACAATACATAGATTCAGGTGCAGAAGTAGGAGTCAATGGAGGCTCTCCTGCTACTCCTTGCTGCTCGTCTTACTGGATTGGTGGCTACTGTTCATTGCAGCCTACCCAGGAACTCAGCAGCATCATCCGAGTGAACCTTTATGTGCCCCCACTTAGAGAGTTTTCTGCTCTATAACTGCTGATGACGGCTGATAGCCAGAAACCGGTCCTAGGATGCTTGATTCTGGTCCAGGGAAGACATGGCTTGGCAGTTCGGGCTGGACTGTTCCCATGAGGCACAGGGTCAAGACTGATTTGCATATGGCCATGTCTAATCTGGGGTGGCGTAGTGGGCAAAAGAACGATGGATTTAACCCAGATCTCTTGACTGGGGGAGAATGTCTGCATTGTCAGCATTCCGTCCATCACTTGTTTGTTGTAACGCTTTTCGCCCTAAGTGGGATGGGTATTCCCAGACGTGGGACCCGTGCTCACTACGCCACTGGAGTCAAGCTATCCTGGCTGATGACGGCTGATAGCCAGAAACCGGTCCTAGGATGCTTGATTCTGGTCCAGGGAAGACATGGCTTGGCAGTTCGGGCTGGACTGTTCCCATGAGGCACAGGGTCAAGACTGATTTGCATATGGCCATGTCTAAACTGGGGTGGCGTAGTGGGCAAAAGAACGATGGATTTAACCCAGATCTCTTGACTGGGGGAGAATGTCTGCATTGTCAGCATTCCGTCCATCACTTGTTTGTTGTAACGCTTTTCGCCCTAAGTGGGATGGGTATTCCCAGACGTGGGACCCGTGCTCACTACGCCACTGGAGTCAAGCTATCCTGGCTGATGACGGCTGATAGCCAGAAACCGGTCCTAGGATGCTTGATTCTGGTCCAGGGAAGACATGGCTTGGCAGTTCGGGCTGGACTGTTCCCATGAGGCACAGGGTCAAGACTGATTTGCATATGGCCATGTCTAAACTGGGGTGGCGTAGTGGGCAAAAGAACGATGGATTTAACCCAGATCTCTTGACTGGGGGAGAATGTCTGCATTGTCAGCATTCCGTCCATCACTTGTTTGTTGTAACGCTTTTCGCCCTAAGTGGGATGGGTATTCCCAGACGTGGGACCCGTGCTCACTACGCCACTGGAGTCAAGCTATCCTGGCTGATGACGGCTGATAGCCAGAAACCGGTCCTAGGATGCTTGATTCTGGTCCAGGGAAGACATGGCTTGGCAGTTCGGGCTGGACTGTTCCCATGAGGCACAGGGTCAAGACTGATTTGCATATGGCCATGTCTAAACTGGGGTGGCGTAGTGGGCAAAAGAACGATGGATTTAACCCAGATCTCTTGACTGGGGGAGAATGTCTGCATTGTCAGCATTCCGTCCATCACTTGTTTGTTGTAACGCTTTTCGCCCTAAGTGGGATGGGTATTCCCAGACGTGGGACCCGTGCTCACTACGCCACTGGAGTCAAGCTATCCTGGCTGATGACGGCTGATAGCCAGAAACCAGTCCTAGGATGCTTGATTCTGGTCCAGGGAAGACATGGCTTGGCAGTTCGGGCTGGACTGTTCCCATGAGGCACAGGGTCAAGACTGATTTGCATATGGCCATGTCTAAACTGGGGTGGCGTAGTGGGCAAAAGAACGATGGATTTAACCCAGATCTCTTGACTGGGGGAGAATGTCTGCATTGTCAGCATTCCGTCCATCACTTGTTTGTTGTAACGCTTTTCGCCCTAAGTGGGATGGGTATTCCCAGACGTGGGACCCGTGCTCACTACGCCACTGGAGTCAAGCTATCCTGGCTGATGACGGCTGATAGCCAGAAACCGGTCCTAGGATGCTTGATTCTGGTCCAGGGAAGACATGGCTTGGCAGTTCGGGCTGGACTGTTCCCATGAGGCACAGGGTCAAGACTGATTTGCATATGGCCATGTCTAAACTGGGGTGGCGTAGTGGGCAAAAGAACGATGGATTTAACCCAGATCTCTTGACTGGGGGAGAATGTCTGCATTGTCAGCATTCCGTCCATCACTTGTTTGTTGTAACGCTTTTCGCCCTAAGTGGGATGGGTATTCCCAGACGTGGGACCCGTGCTCACTACGCCACTGGAGTCAAGCTATCCTGGCTGATGACGGCTGATAGCCAGAAACCGGTCCTAGGATGCTTGATTCTGGTCCAGGGAAGACATGGCTTGGCAGTTCGGGCTGGACTGTTCCCATGAGGCACAGGGTCAAGACTGATTTGCATATGGCCATGTCTAAACTGGGGTGGCGTAGTGGGCAAAAGAACGATGGATTTAACCCAGATCTCTTGACTGGGGGAGAATGTCTGCATTGTCAGCATTCCGTCCATCACTTGTTTGTTGTAACGCTTTTCGCCCTAAGTGGGATGGGTATTCCCAGACGTGGGACCCGTGCTCACTACGCCACTGGAGTCAAGCTATCCTGGCTGATGACGGCTGATAGCCAGAAACCGGTCCTAGGATGCTTGATTCTGGTCCAGGGAAGACATGGCTTGGCAGTTTGGGCTGGACTGTTCCCATGAGGCACAGGGTCAAGACTGATTTGCATATGGCCATGTCTAAACTGGGGTGGCGTAGTGGGCAAAAGAACGATGGATTTAACCCAGATCTCTTGACTGGGGGAGAATGTCTGCATTGTCAGCATTCCGTCCATCACTTGTTTGTTGTAACGCTTTTCGCCCTAAGTGGGATGGGTATTCCCAGACGTGGGACCCGTGCTCACTACGCCACTGGAGTCAAGCTATCCTGGCTGATGACGGCTGATAGCCAGAAACCGGTCCTAGGATGCTTGATTCTGGTCCAGGGAAGACATGGCTTGGCAGTTCGGGCTGGACTGTTCCCATGAGGCACAGGGTCAAGACTGATTTGCATATGGCCATGTCTAAACTGGGGTGGCGTAGTGGGCAAAAGAACGATGGATTTAACCCAGATCTCTTGACTGGGGGAGAATGTCTGCATTGTCAGCATTCCGTCCATCACTTGTTTGTTGTAACGCTTTTCGCCCTAAGTGGGATGGGTATTCCCAGACGTGGGACCCGTGCTCACTACGCCACTGGAGTCAAGCTATCCTGGCTGATGACGGCTGATAGCCAGAAACCGGTCCTAGGATGCTTGATTCTGGTCCAGGGAAGACATGGCTTGGCAGTTCGGGCTGGACTGTTCCCATGAGGCACAGGGTCAAGACTGATTTGCATATGGCCATGTCTAAACTGGGGTGGCGTAGTGGGCAAAAGAACGATGGATTTAACCCAGATCTCTTGACTGGGGGAGAATGTCTGCATTGTCAGCATTCCGTCCATCACTTGTTTGTTGTAACGCTTTTCGCCCTAAGTGGGATGGGTATTCCCAGACGTGGGACCCGTGCTCACTACGCCACTGGAGTCAAGCTATCCTGGCTGATGACGGCTGATAGCCAGAAACCGGTCCTAGGATGCTTGATTCTGGTCCAGGGAAGACATGGCTTGGCAGTTCGGGCTGGACTGTTCCCATGAGGCACAGGGTCAAGACTGATTTGCATATGGCCATGTCTAAACTGGGGTGGCGTAGTGGGCAAAAGAACGATGGATTTAACCCAGATCTCTTGACTGGGGGAGAATGTCTGCATTGTCAGCATTCCGTCCATCACTTGTTTGTTGTAACGCTATAAAAAAAACAAGCATTGTAAAAGCCTACAGGTCTAGACTTGGTAAGCGAGTGTGAGGAAAGAAAACACGCCACTGTCTCAACCTGGCTTTCATGTGCTTGCAACAATTTTTTTTATTTAAGCATAAATGAACCATCGAATATAATTTTATTAAAACAGTGCGGTGCTGCTTAATAGGCAGATTTACTTAGAAAAGAAACAAAAAGTACGGTTGGCTTTGAATTACTGTAACTTGAATACATAGATAGTGGAAACAAGAATTACTAAAAGAAGAAACAAAATTGGAAACAAGAAAGCATTGGACTAACAGCCCTGGCACTGAAGGGTACACCAACAGGGCATGAGAGCCAGTGGCTAAAGTGCGCTGACCCCATGCCGTATGTTGGTGGGGTGGAAACAAAATGTGAATGATAGTTGGATAGACCAATGGATGAAGAAGCCTGGCTCCAAGCCGCTCTATCTGCTTATAGAGATGTGCATTATAATTTATTTATGATTTTTTATTTATATAAGGCTGGCCAAAAAGCTGGAGCTGTCTTTACATCAGACCTGAAATGTGAGCTGTGATTATTTTTATCACTTCAAGAGTTCTTCAGCCCCATTAAGAGAGCTGCATTTCTGAATTATAGAAGCTCTCAGTTTAACCTGCAACTTGGAAGAATACAATCCTATTACATGGACTACAAAATATCGCTAAACCTATGAATTAACATACAGGGAACTCAACTGCATTGTGGATTGATTTCATATTCGATGGCGGGGATGATATTACCTGTTATTTAACAAACACAATAATAAACAGTTTATCCGTTTCCAATATCCTTTACATATCCTATATGCTTCTGGCCCACCAGAGCATTTTAGGCATGTTTTCTACATTTAAATTATGCTTAAACAACGTAACCCCATAATATTACAATATTTGAAGCTACATTTCGCCCACTTTTTCAGTGTGCAAAGTGTGATATGTACTCTAATGTTGCCAAACATGCAAGTTGTGTTTTTATCTTATTTGTGTGTATTGGTTTTTGTCATCTGTTTTTACTGCTATTGTTCTTATTATCTACTTTTTCTGATCTACATTGACCGAAATAAAGTTTGTTGGAATAGAATGGATATTCATTCTTCCTTTTATGGGAAATGTCCACTTTGTGTGGCGTTTCCATAACTAAGTAACCATCTGATCATTCCTTCCCTACGACAGACACTGACCTTCTTCCAGTGCAGGAGAAGGGAACAGAATTACTGAGGATCTACTCTTCAATCCTTCAATAGTGCGATGAAAATGCTCTCATCACAAGCCAGCAATTTACGTAACAAACAGAACAAGCATTGTCAAAGTCAAAAGGTCCGACTGTGGTTGCCGGCTTTTGGCATTGTCAGTGCTTGTTTTGTTTTGTCATTGTTTAGCTCAACTACTTGTTAAAGATGCCGGTCTCTCCTCAATTAAAAAAAAAATTGTTAAAAGTCTAAATATTTATTTTGGTTTAAATAGGTACACATTCTCATATTAGTAGTTCCTGGCACTTAACAGGACTACTTTGTTTGGTGATGTGCTTCTTGAGTAAAGGCAGAATGCCATCACTCACAGTGAAGTTAGCCAAAGGCTGAAATAGGTGGAACCATTGCCCACAGTGGGCAGAAGAAAAATGTGGATGCGGATGACATTATAATAGCAAATGCAAAAACAACAGTTGATGGACAGAATGCAGGACAATGTCATACATTCACCCCAGTACAGAGATCTGGGCCTAAATCCATCGTTTTTTTGCTCACCATGCCATTCCAGTTTGAACCCAGCCATATGCAAATCAGTCTTGACCCTGTGCCTCATGAACGGCTGAAGAGGGGTGAAACCCCGAAACCGGTCCTAGGATGCTTGTTTCCGGTCCAGGGAGGACCTGACTTGGCAGTTCGGGCTGGACTGTTCCCATGATGCACAGGGTCAAGACTGATTTGCATATGGCCATGTCTAAACTGGGGTGGCATGGTGACCAAAAGAATGATGGATTTAACCCAGATCTCTGGTCTGGGGGTGAATGTTTAGATTTGTTCTGCATTCCGTCCATCAATTGTGTGTCTTTTGACATTATAATAGACCAGTGGGCTATTTGGGCTGGCTGAAAGTCATATAAGTAAGTATACTACACATATAATTTTAGTAAAATCAAAAGGTCTTGACTAAGACAAGACCTGAAAAAAAGAAAATCATTGAAACTCCAGGAATCACTACAGCCCACGAAGATGCTTACGCCATGCATAGCAGCGCTCTTGAGAGTGACTTTGATGTGTGCAAGAACCAGTGCTTAATTTGTGCCGGGGGTTTCCGGTGCTCGGCACCAGCACTTAATTGTCAGCACCAGCTTTAGTGACAGTCCACCACATAGTGGTGCTGTCTTTTGTGAATTTTGAGAAGAGCACAACCACGCTTTTAATTAAGTCAATACATTTGAAATGAATACTACTAGCCTCTCATGCAATTATTGTAACTTTGTGTGGCCTGAAATAGACTGAATGGTCACACTTGAAGGGGTCGTACAGCGACATATGTAAAACAACATTGCATCTCGCATCATCGAGAAATGTTTCCTTGTCTCCCACCGTTGGGTGGATGACATATGTTGTTCAGGGGCGTAGCTTCCATTGGTCAAATAAAACCCTGAGGAGTCCGATCTTGATATATCATTATAAGGGAAAAATCACGTAATTAGTACAATGAGACATATAAGCACAATATCAATATCTTAGCATTTGTTATTAAGAAGCAGTCCCACCTCCCTCACTGCTGTGATGATTCAAGTGCACAGAGTCCACCTGGCACCAAGCCTCTTATGTAGACAGGCAGGAAGAGCAGAGTCTGGGAGGCCTTTCGAGCCCTGGTGCAGTCAGTGGTTACTGCCCAGTATCCGCAGTTACTGCCCAGTGTCCGCGGTTACTGCCCAGTATCCGCGGTTACTGCCCAGTGTCCGCGGTTACTGCCCAGTGTCCACGGAGGGTAGTTGCCACTGGTGTCGCAGGGCCGCGGGCTGTAATGCACTCCAGTAGGATACTCGCATTGGAAGTCAAAGACTGTACGACACAAGTTATCACAAGCAAGCTACTCAAACCCCAACCAAAGGGATCATTTTGAAGATTTATAGGCGTTTATTTGCATGTATGACATTTTGAGACAATTAAAATAATGATGCAAACAAAAAACCAAGTGCCCTAAAATCTGCAGCTGAGATACAACCTCAAAGCACCTGAGTCCCAATGGCCAGTGTAAGTCGAATGGAAAGGATATAGATGTTCCCGGTAGACTTTGTGCACTTTAGAGCGTGTCGCATTCTCTGTTTTTCTCACCCTGGCTGACACATATACTGAATGTAGGGATGGAAAAGGGCCAGGGTAGGAGTTGTGGCCCTGCTAAAGGAACAATGGGTGGAATGGTAGATTTAATCTCAGCCACCGATTATTACTTGGGTCGCATGACAGTCCATTTTTGTGCTCTGTGTGCAAACTTGGGGTATGCAACTCGGGCAACGGTGAGGTGCACTGTGAGCTACAAAAGCCATATCTGTGCGTATGTGTGTGTGTCCATGTGTGTGGGTGTGTGTGTGTCTGTGTGGGGACAGCCACAGCCCATGCAGATAAAAGCGAAGGGGCTGGGTGGGAGGGGATTTCGACAGACGACGACGAGGGAAAAACAATTATTTATTTAATTTCCCCTCGTGGTCATCTGTCAAATCCCACCCCCCATGGAATAGCGCCTTGAGTAGCAGAGACTGCTTTGGAAGCTGCATTGTGCAATTCATGTTTGTGGACACTCCGGGTAACTCTCACCTGGGAGGTAGAGAGGGTGTGAACCCAAATAAACTGACAAGCAGTTTGATCTGCAGCAGACATTGACACAGCTCACTGTGCCTTGATTTGGTGTTTCTCTCCTTGTCTTTCATCCTGCTTTGCTTTTTCCGATGGTGTGCTTGCATTGAAGGGTGGTGTTTGGCATAGACGTCATTTAGGGGTCGCTGCTGCGTCCCCTGTCATGCCCCTTGTGACTGCTGGCACTGCCTTTGCGACCCCTGTCGTCAGCAGTGGCAGGAACAGACGCAGCTCGTCCTCATGGACGTTGGTGGGAGCGTCACTCACCTCGTCTTTTGTCAATTTTTGATTATACTAATAGCGAATAATATTCCATTATTCGCTATTAGTTTAATAACAAAAAGTGGAGTACAACTAGGTGGAATATGACTTTCCCTTACAGCTGAGGTAAGCAAAAAAAATGCTTTAAAATGTATGTATGTTGTGTGCGTGCTTGCAGTTTTGAGGGAGTTTATCTAAGAGAGTGTGTGTGTGTATGTTTGAATGTGCATGTGTAGGCAGTGTGTGTGTATGAGTGTGTGTATGTGTGCATGCGTGTGTATGTATAAGCATATGCATGTATGTGTGAGTGAAAGTGAAGGTCAAGGGGCATTCATGTGAAGTCACTTCCGCTACCCCACGCATTTTGGTGAATCGGCTTCCATGGTATTTGGGAGGCATTAATGGGCCTTTTAACCCGAGGGCGCCGTGGATTTTTCTGAGGAACCTCTACTCATAGGAGGGTGTTGCTGAATTGTGCAACGTTGTAGTTTGTGTTACTTTGCACATGGTGTATGGTTAGATGTACCTATGTTTGAAAATAGTCCTTCGCATTAGCCCTGGACCCTTTCTTTCAGTTTCTTTGCATTCCACATGTCTTTGTGTCTGCACTGTGCTTGCTGAAGCTGTAGTTTGCATCTTAAAACCTTGACTCTAGGAATGCATTTATTTCAAATAATCCTTTTATTTTTCCACACAAGGTTAATGCGTGACAGCTCTGCTACAATTCAAGGTTGTCATTGGTGCTGGCTGTGGTTCTTTTCTCCATCGCTCCCTGGTTGACATATGTTGTTCAGGGGCGTAGCTTCCATTGGTACAGCAGGTGCAGCGGCACCGGGGCCCAAAGGCCTGACAGACCCACTGAATTCTGAATATTGCTGTGCTTCACAGTTCAAAGAGCGTTGAGGGGGTGTTTATCCTTCTTTGCACCAGGGACCATTACACACTGGCTGCACCACTGATGCTGCTAGGAGTCGATCTTCCATGGTCCTGTTTTTGCTCCGCATACTTCCAAGCTGTGCTTTCCTTGCTCTCACCCCGAGTCACACCGTCTTTATGCAGGACACTGTGTAATTAATTGTGCAGAGCAGAATGCAGGTGTTTGATTCTGTTGGCTGGGACTATATTTGGCAGGTACTAGCCAAGATGGGGTTGGGAAACAACTTCATAAAATGGGTTTGCTTATTATATACGCGTCCAGTAGCGAGAGTGAGTACTGGCCAGTAGGTCTCTGCAGAGATACGACTGCGGAGGGGCATGCGGCAGCGGTGCACGTTGTCACCCCTGCTCTTTGTCATGGACTTGGAGCCATTGGCGTGCCTTCTTGGGACTGTCCTGAGAGGCTGGGTATCTGGGTCGGTGATTCCACTCACGTGGTCTCGCTGTATGCAGACGATGCTATGCTCTACATGCGTCAACCTGACCTTTCGAGTCCGATTCTACTGAATGGTGTGCAGGATTTTGGTGAATATTCTGGCCTGCATATTAATAGAGCCAAGTAGGCCCTGTTCCTGATTAGGTTGTTGTTGAGACTGTCCTTAGAGCAGTTGCCAAAAACTGACCTACCATGGAAAGTGGATGCTGCTAAGTACCTGGGTATCTATGGAACACATGGAGAGCAGCAGACCCACAACTGAAACCTGGGGAGGGGGATTCGGAATCTTCGGCCATCTATTGATTCCTGGAATTCACTACAGCCATCCCTCATGGGTAGGATAGCCCTTATTAAAATTAGAGTGTTACTCAGATGTTTGTATGTGCTGCAGGGTGCTATGTGTTGGGTCCCACATTGGGTTTGTGAGGAGTAAGATAGTCTCTTGATCCACTTACTATGGACAGGGAAACGCTGCAGAAAAGGATTGGCAACACTGAAGCGGGATTGGAGCCAAGGAGATCTGGAGGTCCTGCATTTAGAGTTGTATTACGTGGCAGCCCAGTTACAATATGCTGTCCATTGGTTTGATGTAGATAATAATTAGGAAAGGTCATTATTGACGGGAACGCATGGGGCCCATTAGCTGGGCGAGCTGTTATTATGGGGCAAAAGTGTTCCACAGTCATTGCCCCATGTAATTCGACTCTTGGTTCGAATCTGGGAGCGGACGGTGTGGAGGGTGTTGAGGCATGTCCCGTCTGCTCCAGACTTAGGTCCGTGGATGGTGCGCTCTTTTGCCCAGATTGCGCAAACTATGTCAACGGATAAATGGAAGGAAGGGGGCTGCATTATGCTTTCTGATTTATATTCGGGGGACCGTTTCATTATGCTACAGGATGCCACCGACACGTTCGCACTTGGGTGCGGGCAATTTTTACAATATGCGAAGATAGCGGAAACAGCTTAGCAACTGTGGCCGATTTTCCCAAAGGCCTCTAACCCCACATCCACCCTGGCCACTATCCTATCTCAAGCTGGAGGCCGTAGACACATAACACACATATACTGGGCGCTCCAGGCGGACGGTCATGTGAAGACACTTTGGTGGGAAGAAGCAAGGCAATAGGAATGTGATGTGCCCTTGTCTGTTAGTGATTGGGTAAAAATACTCGAGGCAGTTAGGGCAGTGTCTATAAACCCTTGTTTTAAACTTGTACAATATAACTATAAACACTTATCCTATTTGTCTCCACAGTGGCTTCATGCTATTTATCCTAGCAGGTCCTCTGCATGCCCCAGATGCAGTCAGGAGGGGCTGTCTTCATTCACATGGTCTGGAGATGCCCTGTTATAGCAGTTTACTGGGCAGATGTGCTATCCCACATTAAATCGGCAGCGGGATGGAAGGTGCCGACCACAATTTATCAATGTCTGCTGGGCTTACTCCCAGCTGACCCCAAAAAGAAATTGAGCAGGCGCTTTGTGGCGCTGGGCCTTGTGGTGGCCAAGAGGCATATCGCAATACGGTGGCTCAGCCCGTGCCCCCTTGAATACAGAGCTGGCGAAAGGATATGATTGAGTGGGCGAGCGTGGAAGAGGCACATATTCAGCGCACGAGGAGAGATGATAAGTTCCGAGTTGACTTGTTCTGCTGGGGGATGATGACACAGACACTGGCTGTCCTATTGGAGGAGGAGGAGGTAGCAGAATGAGGGTCTCCCTTTCTGGTTGGGAGGGTGTAAAATTCCATGGAAAGAAGACTTTAAATCCAAGTAAAATTCAAATCCAGTTTAATGAGATGAGCACAGTACTGCAACAGCAGAGGTTCAGGCAAAGAATGTCAGAACTCTCATTCTATGTGATGTAATGACAACTGCAAAACATGTACCATAATTAAAAGTACACAGTGCAATTAAAAGGGCAATAGGTAATTAAAAGGGAAATACAAAACAGACATACAGGAGTTGTAACACATTTCCCCCCTTTGAAACATTAGGAAGATATCATAGGACATTTAGAAACGCGTCTTACATTCCAAACCTGTCCATCTTGAGTGACTACGCTATTGCGATTAACTTTGACAATTTTCGCGGGTCTGCTGAATTTAGCGCCACTTTTAAGAAGAATTCCAGGTTTGCGTATTCTTACAAGGTCCCCAACTACAAATTTTGGTATTTTAACTTTCATGCGAAGATCATAAAGATATTTACTTTTCTGTTGTTTTTCTTCAACTCTATGGGCTATATCTTTCTTGTCTACATCAGAAGATTGAACTCTACCCACCAAGGGCATAATTTAGATATGGGATCTCTACCCTTAAGTAAACGGAATGGTGAAACTTCAGTTGTTGAATGAGGAGTTACGCTGTAAAACCATAACTTCTCTCTTAATTTATCTTTCCATTCTGTACCAAAATTCCGTGCCCAAAGAATGTCTTGTTTGAGAAACCTATTGAACCTTTCCACTTGACCATTACCTTGAGGTTCATAAAGGGATGTGGTAACATGACGGATATTATGAAGTTTTAAAAACTCCTTCATTTCATGAGATTTTAATTGTACACCACTGTCTGATATAAGCACTTCAGGACTACCCTCTCTGGCAAAAACCTCTTTTAAGAATAAGACAACACTACTGGTGGTAACACGTGGGACTAACTTTACCTCAGGCCATTTAGAGTGATAATTCACCATCACTAATGCAAATCTGCAATCCTGTGGCAGAAAATTGAAAGGACCAGCAATGTCTAATCTAACTTTCTGCCATGGGTGATCAGGCCACTTGACAGGAATGAGGGGAGCAGGATTACATTTCAGTGTTTTCTCACTGCACACACATTTGGGACACTCCCTTATCATTCTATCAACATACCTTGTCTTAACCAGGCCACCAAAATACCAATCTGATGAGCCTTTTCATAGAAGACATTCCCAAATGGCTTTCATGACTCAAGGACAAAATGGAATCACGCAACGATACAGGTGTGATACATTTTCCCTGTCTGTAAATCAAATCTCCTTCTACAATAACTCATCAGAGACCTTCCAATACGGAAATAACTCATCCGAAATTTCCCCCTTGGAAGGCCAACCAATGCTGGTATAATTAATCACTTGCTGTAAAAGATTATCTTCAATCATGGATTTTATCCACAACTCTTCAGAAATAGAACTGAATCTTTCTGATAATACTTCAGAAATGCTTGCAACAATTTCCTCATCACTAGTATCATTTACATCGCAAGGAAGTCGTGATAAACAATCAGCTGTGACGTTCACTTTTCCTGAAACATATTCACCCGAAAACGTATATTCTTGTAATCCCAACATTAACATAGCTATTCTGGCTGTGGCATTGAGTCCACCACCCGGAGATAAGATAGGAACCAAAGGTTTATGATCAGTTTTTAAAATAAACCGTGCACCCCAAATGTAGTTCCTAAAATGCTCCACACCCCACACGCACCCTAGCAATGCTCTTTCAATCACAGCATAACGTCTTTCTGTGACATTTAACGTGCGAGAGGCGAAGGCCACATTCCATTCATCCTTACCAGCACACAGGGACAACACACAACCAAGTCCATACAGACTGGCATCAACAGTAAGTACACAAGTTTTCCCAACACAAAATGGTTTGAGAGTAGGAGCAGCAATCATTTCCGCCTTAATGTTTTCAAAGGCATCTTGTTGTTTTTCACCACAAACAAATTCAATATTTTTCCTCGTTAGTTCTCTTAAAGGTTCCATTTTAGAAGCAAATTTTTTTATGAATTTACTATAATATTCACAAAGTCCTGAAAAGGAAAGAAGCTTTTCTTTTGAGTCAGGAGAAGGTGCTCTGAGGATAGCATCAACCTGTGATTTCTTGGGAACAACACCTTCTTTGGAGAGTGTATGTCCTAGATACTCGACAGATTCTTGGAATAATTTGCATTTGTTTCTCTTTAGAGTAAGTCCATAATCCTTGAGAATCCCACATACTTTTTAAGATGCTCCAAATGAGTTGCTTCGTCTGGTGAGTAGATCAAAATGTCGTCTTGGAAACATTTCACACACGATTCCATTTGTTTAGAAAGATGACACATAGATGTCTGAAATACAGATGCTGCAGATGCTAAACCGAAAGGCATCCTCTTGAATTGGAACAAAGCCTGTGGTGTAATGAAAGCAGTCATGTGGCGAGAATCTTTGGCTAACTCAATCTGATGATAAGCTGACCTAAGGTCCAAAGTGGAGAACACTGTGGCACCTCCTAACATGCTCACCACCTCATTAATATTTGGCAGGGGGTGGCAATCAATCAAAATATTAGCATTAAGTGCACGAAGATCAATGCACAACCTCAAGGAATTGTCTGATTTTCGTGCCAAAACGATCGGAGAAACCCACTCTGATGACTCTACCTCTTTAATCACTCCCTCATCCTACATACCTTTCAGAAGTTTCCCCAGTTCATCCCTCACATTGATGGGCACATTCCTAAGTTTTTGTTTAACAGGAGATGCTCCTTTCTTAAGTTTAATTTCATGTGTGAAACCTTTGAGCTTCCCTAAAGAATCTGAAAACACTGCTGGGAATTCTTTCCCAATGACATCAAAACCATCACCTTTCACAATAACACCAATGCTGTCACTTCCTTCGATTACCATAACAGGTTCTTTGTTACGAGGATTGAGAATAATTCCTAACCTCCATTGATCACGCCAACCTAAAACATGAACACCTTTCCTAGCAACGTACACTTTTATAAAAGCTGACCTTCCTTTGAATTCAACTTTTGAAGCAACATACCCTGCGAGATCAATCGTTGAACCGTCAAAACTCTGAGCCAAGATATCAGGGGGGCACAAATCCTTCAAAGACATGGCTTTACCAAACTACTCATTGAAGTAAACTTCAGTGATAATGGTCCACGGCGAACCTGAATCAGCCATTAGTTCTAAAATTTCATTCAAAAATCTGACTTCACACTTAGGTGAACATAAGTTCTCCTCTAGAGAACACACATCAACAATAGAAACAACTATACCTTTTTCACTAACATGCTCTTCATCAGAATGGTTAAAGCTTCTCACACAAGAAACGTCATTGCTTCTAGAGCTTACATTTTTATGTATATCGATAGTTCTTCTACGATCATCGTTGCACGCCTTAGCAAAATGTACTATCCTTCCACATTTGATACACTCTTTCCCTATGGCACGACAAAACTTAAATGATGCTACACGGTTAGTGCTTCCACACCTAAAACAAACAATATTCTTAATATCGCTATTACTCTGGTGAGATGTCTTAGCGAAAGAAGTCTTTTTAACAACACAAACCTCATCAATGCATTTATTACTGTCACCTTTGGCATTGACATCTTCAATGGTTTTCCTCCACCTATCAGATTGTTCAAAAGCTTTTGCAGTGGCATTTGTGTCATGTAGATTAGAATTTCCTAAAATCCATAATTGCTCTTGGGTTTTCTTGCTTCTTACATTTTCAATAATTTGGTCTCTAATCATTTCATCCTCTAGATTGCCAAAATTGCAAGAAACCACAAGACTTCTAAGGGCGGTTAAAAAAATCATCAAATGTTTCAGCTTCCCTTTGAGCCCCAGCATAAAACTTATACCTGTTAAGTGCTATGCTAGTCGTGGGTTTAAAACGAGTTTCCATACGCATAAGTGCTTCTTCAAATGTGCTGAGTTCACCAGTTGCTCTAAAAACGGCTTGACCCTCTGATCCTAAACAATGCAATAAAATACTTTTTTTCTCTCATTACCCATTCTCTCTCCAGCAATTGCCTTCATATATGTTAAAAATTCCTCCTTCCATCTAGACCATGGAATAGGAGGTTCTCCTTTATATTGTAAACATTTTGTGGGTGGATCAAATTGCATGGTGACACACTAAATAAAGCAGTGATAAAAGTACACAAGTAAATTATGTGGTATGTGATAGAAAGGTATTAAGCTTAGAGAACTGTACACATTAATTTGTAATCATGTATAACAGTAGAGAATACATTACAAATAAACGATGAAACCATGAATAAAGTATTGAAAATTGTCAACTCAGTAATCACACTAATCACATTTTTTTTATGTGACTAGAATGAAGAGTAGCGATGTGTCAGTGATGTGCACAAATTGCGAACACAATAAATGTTCTAAATACCTCTTTCAGTTTTTAAATTGGATGAAAGCTGTGTGCATTAGCGATGTGCACAAAACGGTATAATTCTCCTTGAGCTTGAATGCGCTGCCGTGTGCATCGGCGATATGAAATATAATAGCAATTGAATGTGCTGCCGTGCGCATCGGCGATGTGAAGTATAATAGAAATTGAATGCGCTGCCGTGTGCATCGGCGATATGCAGTCGTAAGAACAAGTATGTTGTTGTATCCACGGAGACATAGTTCAAACAAAATGGTTGCCAAACGTGATGACGTCGTTAGCGTGATGACTCAAACACGCCGCGTGACGACGAGAGCGTCTTCCACTGAGATGAATGTTCCAGCAGGAGTGTCCAGCAGCAGCGTTTGTATCTATGGTAACGCGCGCTTGGGGAGGAAACAGCGCATCTTACACTACCAGTAGCAACGTTGATCTCGAGCAGGTAATAGTAGTTTTGAAAGATGCAGAAGTTGTAAAAGGCTTCAATATGCTCAAAATACAGCTCCAATCTTCAGGAACCACGTAGAACATTGAAAGTAGCACAGTGTTGAATAATACAGATTAATTATTCACTTAAAATATACAAACTTCAGATACAAGCAGAGAAAAAAAATTAAATTCCAAAATCAAATCCCAAAATGAATAGTACCGCTCCTGTGCTCCAAGAAGTAGCAGGTACAAAGTCCTTCGTCGCCAATGTAAAATTCCATGGAAAGAAGACTTTAAATTCAAGTAAATTTCAAATCCAGTTTAATGAGATGAGCACAGTACTGCAACAGCAGAGGTTCAGGCAAAGAATGTCAGAACTCTCATTCTATGTGATGTAATGACAACTGCAAAGCATGTGCCATAATTAAAAGTACACAGTGCAATTAAAAGGGCAATAGATAAAAGGGAAATACAAAACAGACATACAGGAGTTGTAACAGAGGGACAGTGGCAATATTTAAGGGGAAAGGATATACACTGTGGCCCATATTATAGGGGTTCTAACCTATGTAGGATGATTGGGAGATGTGTCACTCCACCTGTGAGAATTAGCAAAAGTTACAACCAGCTTATATTACAGTGTGTACACAATGTGCAGATTATATGTGTGGAAACTACAGGGAGAGGGGAGTTTTGTGGGGCGTTATAGTTCCAATGCAGAAGAAATGTTATGCCTATATATGGATCTAATACTGGGGGACTGATGTATTACATCTGGAAGTAAGGCAAATAGAAATCAAGCATGCAGGATGGTACCATGAACAAAGTTTATATAACCTATGTGGATGTATGCTGACTACCTACCTTGCTTGCCATTCCCTCTCTGATTATATGATTTGTACACAATCATAACTCTTTTCTTTTTCTTAAAATGCAAATAAAAAAAATTAAAAAGAAAAAAACTTTGTAGGGCGGAAGCGCTCACACAAATGCAACATTGCTCCTACTTGGTCTTGGTATACTCTGTTGATGGCTTGTGTGGCAATGTGCTTGTGGGTGGGTGCTATGTCCCCCATTTCATTTTTCCAGGTCAGGTTATACTTGCCCAATTAGTCTAGTGTAGTATAAGTGAGTAGGATTCCCCTTCCCTTAACCCTCAGCAGCATTAGGAGGCTGAGGTTAAGGATAGGTCAAAGAGTCAACCCTGTGATGTCACTGCCGTTCAAAAGATGCATGTTTCTTCTGCTACCCCCGACATGTCAGTAAATCGGCGTCCATGAGCTTAGTTAGACTCATTTTGAAGATTTCCTGACCAACAGATCACTTCACCAGCGAAGGCCCTATACAGTGCTAAAGAACGAGTGCCGGTGCCTGAAGGTTTGCACAGAAGCCGGCGATAGGTACAATTCAAGCCAGCGCGTGGAATACCAAGGCCGGTAGTCTTTATATTACTACCAGACATTCCCTGCGCCTTTATCTCGCTCTTACAGGTTCCTGCTTTCTCCCTTTGTGACGGTTTTGCTGTCTTTTTCTTCCTCCATTTTGCCGATCAGTGTTTTTTCCCTCTCTTGTGCTCGGTAAATATGTGATGTGGAAAAATAAGTGCCAGGCCCCAAAAATAAGTGCTGATGGCCCCCACCAGCAGCCAACTGCTCATATTAAGCACAGGCCCTATAAAATAATCGGCGACTGCACTATAAAAATATGTACAACTTTATATTGAGAACTGTGGTATCACTGCCATTCTGTTGCTAATCTGATTTATAGGGATATATCCGGCCATCTAAGCATGATTTAACGTTAAACTTTGGAGCCATTCAAGATTCTGTAAGGACATTGGGCCTAATTTATACCTTGGCACTATGTATAAACCATTGAAACAGCTATGGTGTATACATACCCCCAAGATAATGGTCCACCCACCCGAATTCGATGCAGGCAGACCATAGGTTTAATGACATAGAGGTTACTCTGTCCCCGCCGTGATTAAACGCCTCCGATGGCCCCTTGGAGTAAGAGCTGTCAAAGGTAGACCTGTAATTCTGCCCAACTGATTTAGATGAGCGGAATTAGAGGTCGGTTTTCCCTGCTCATCACCACTAGGAAAACCCTGGCAGTATGGGGCAGTGAAAATGCCCAAAAGGCTCCCCTCTCCATGGGAGAAGACTTCCATTTCGAGGGGAGCATTTTCATTTTTTATTTTCATAAAGAATATTCTCTTTCAGGATTTTCTTTTTGAAAATAGAAAAAAGAAAATTGTTTGATACAGGGCTCTGCACCAAACAATGAAATGCATTGACAGGAACCATTGTGATGGCGGTTCCCGGCAATGCATTAAAAATGACCCTCAGCTTGGCAGTCATTTATAAATTACTCCCTTGCCCTGGCGGAACAACGGGCTGTATGCCAGGATTTAAATCTGACCCTTTGTATGGAGAAAGGGCAAAGTCTTTCATAGTGCATTTAATTGATAAGAGATTCATTACAGGTGGCGCTATTCCCAGCATTCGCTCCATTTTCATGTCCAATTTTCAAGCATCCTGATATTTAGGTCTGCCACAGGCAGCTAAGCTTGGCATGTACTGGACCATGTGAGGTTTATTAGAGAAGCAAGAGATGCAAGCTGAGGCATTGAAGGTTGCCTCTCTGAAAAGCCAATATCCGAAACCAAACCGGATGCACCCAAAATGTATTTGAATAGAAAGGTGTCATATATAGCGATGAGCAAAAACTGATTACTCGCTGTATATATTTTCTTAGGTTTTTTTCTTTTCTGTTTGTGTACTTAAAAAAAAAAGCACCGATATGACAGCTGTCAGGCATTTTATCCAAAAGGATTTTTTTAGAGATGTTGAAATTATGCACATTTTCTATCCCTTATTATCAAAAAGGATTGTGTATTTTGTTAAATAACTTACAGACGTTGGATCAAATGGAGCTAATATGGTTATATAAAAAACATAAAGTTCCAAACCAACTTTTAGAAAAATAAATAAACTAAAATATTGTCTGCTACGTTCAAAAGTTGTGCCCACAAAAACAAATGCAAAAAGGCTTTATGTTGAAAGTCAGTAGAAAGTAGAAAAATAACCAAAACTATATGTGCCCTTGTTAGACCTGTCAGTCATTTTTTTTTAAACAAACTTGATTGAGTTTTTACAGAAGAGTATATTCGTGCCAGTTATCATTTGCAATTGTCACAGTCATCATTTTGTCGTACAGTCACCATCTTCTAGATACGGTGCGTATATATTTATTTAGCCTACCCCATCTACTTAGCATTTTTTTTAATCCGTATGTTAACCGTATTTAATAATTATAAAAGGCGGTACATACTGCGCTACGTCTCAATCCAACAACCCGGGATCCCTCCCACCCATCCCGCAACTAACTAACTGGGCATCACAATTGTTGTCTGCTCTAGCACACAGAGTAGTCATCCATTGCATTTGTGGTAAGAAAAACATTATCAAGCAGCACATTTCTTTGTACAACATCGTATTTCGAGGCCATAGCGTACATGGCACCTGTACTCTTGGTGTGTGGCAGCAGTATAGTTGCCCAGCGTCGGTGCCTATGGCATGTCATTTATTTGATCAGCTGCCACCTGAGTGGTCCCATCTCATGCTTTAAAGGCCTCACGCAGCATATCCCATGCCATTGCAATGGGTATTTTCCTCTGCCCCCACTGTTCCTCCTTGCGTATCGCGGCGCTTTCGGCTAGGCGCTTTCTCCACTTCCTCGTTCCATGGCTCTTTTCTGGCGGCCTCACTGCCTTCCACCTTCTAGTGATGTGTCTTTTCGCTAGTAGCAGGGCTAAGTTGGCAAAGCACGCTTGTACCTTGTATCCCTTCGGGTGTGGATATAGCCCTAATATGCAGCTCTTTGCTGGATTCCAAGTCCTTCCCCCAACCACGTCTGTTAGTATCGGCGCTATCCGTGGCAAGTAGTGTACTAGCGCTGGACACACCAATATCATATGTACATACCCTGCATCTTCTTCTGCACATCTCAGGCAGTTTGACGCAACTATAGGGAACATCCTGTGTAGCCGATGAGGTGTCAGGTATGCCCTCTGTGTGATCATATATTGGATCAATCTAAATCGCGCGTTGTATGATACTGCTTTCGGGTAGGCTAGAAGTGTATTCCACTCTCTGTCGGTAAGTGCTGTTTCCATGTCGGCATCCCACTTGGCCCTTAAAGCCCCCAATGGGGAGGTCTGTGTTTCCCTGATACCTGTATACAGCCATTTCGTTAAGTGCCTTCCATTACCCATTAAGCGGAGCAAATTGACTTATTCATTTGTTAGCGGTCCCTGCATGTCTGAGGCCCACTACCTTTTTATGTAGTGCGTTAGTCCAGCATGTAACATAAATAGGGTGTCTGTTAGGCCATTGGTATGCACAAAGTCTATGTGTGACAGCAGGATACTCTCGTGGAACAGTGCCCCCACTGTAGTTAGCTAGCTGACCCGGCGTGACTATGCCTGTAGGTATGGGTAAACCCACATGGGGGTATTTGATGAATATGATAGACGCGGTTGTGTATACTTTAATGCATATTTCCAATACTGCAGCGCTACTTGCAATAGTGGTGAATCCGTGCTGTTAATTAAGTTTGCACTATGTATGGATCACCAGTGGGGCGATCCTCCTCCACCACTGCGGATGAGCCAATCCTGCTATTTAGACTCTGCCAATAACAAAGTTAAATTTGCACAAATAAATACACAATTCCATGTCGATGTTGTAAACAAAAGGTAGTAAAAAAATAAGGGGCAATAGATCAAACAATGGCAATGTCATCGGTCCTACAATATAGAGTTATAGCATCGGAATTCTGCCTGATTCCTTTGGTCTTGAATAGAAGAAGCCAATTCTGCCTCGGGCCAGACATTTTTGTAGAAAAGTACAAAAGGTGCAGTATTTGGTTTCTACTCCCTAACACTGGCGTAATGAAACTCGAGGGGGCCTCCGGGCTCCAACAGGAGCTCTGCAGCCAGAGTGCTGTGCTGAGGGGACCCCCTGGAGCTTGGGGCCCCCACATCCCCGGGGCTGCGGGAGCCTGTGTTACGCCCCTGCGTCCCTGAAGTCCAAGTACACAGCTGAGGCAGCCGTGCATCCCATTTGGAATAATAGACTCTGGTTGGAGAAGTCTCTATTCTGAATCTCATGTATAGGCAACACTTCATTCTGGGTATGAGATAGCCAGATAAAACTATTGGCCCTGTTTATGGTGCATTAAATAGTTGCCCGTCAGGGGAATAGTGCTACTGATGTCAGTCGTGGACTTCCATCGACATTCTCCGTCCTTTGTAGATGTGAGGCTCTCGGGGGTAATTAAGCTGGGGTCCTTCCACAGATGGGCCAAACTCAAACCACTGAAACACTTACTTACATCCCCATCCCAGCTGCCACCTTTTGCGCATATTAGGTGGAGACCTCACTAGGTTGGTTGTAAATACACCTCAGCAAGGTGGTTCCTTTTAAGTTGATCCCAGTACAAGACTGGACAGAAAGCACCTACATTAGAAACACGCCTCATTCGGTGCTTAATTTGAGCTGGTGGTTGCAGGTGGGTCCCACCAGCACTTATTTCAGGGGGACTGGCCCTTATTTCTCCTCATCAGACTCTGACAGGAAGAGAATGAAAAACACACAAGAGGACGTGAGAGGAGGAGGAGGAGGAAGAAGAGAAAGATGGAAAAACGTGACAAAGAAAGAAAGCAGAAGCCTGCAGGTCTGAGGTTGGAGAGTGTCTGGTGGTGGATGAAATTGTCATGAGATGGAATCTTGTCTACGCAGCCTGTATCTATGGCACCCTGTGGGCTTCTGAGTAAAACATTGGACCCCAGCACTTATTCTTTTACAAATGACGCACTGGTTCCCAGCTCAAAGGAATCAGTGGGGTACCAGGCCCCAGGTTTAACAAAGTGCAGAGAAAGTTGTTTTCTGTTAGTTGGAGGTCCCCAGCTTTATAATAGCTGCAAATCTGGGATCCATAAAGTGCTGTTGCAACCGCTTTCTGCCTGTAAACGTTCAAAATGGCAGCAATGGATTGAAGACCTCCTCCATTAGCACATCTCAATACGCCTTAAATGTAGCTATAGCCTTTTCTGCATGGCAGCGCCAATTGAGATCACAGTGAATACACATCCCAGGGTAATCTAAATATTCCCCTGTATACAGCAATCCCAAATGCGCTTTATATGATCTTTTGTGAGTAGCCCATTTTCATCACCATGACCTTGGTATTTTTTCATGTTAATGGACTGGTCTTTGTTACTAAACTATGATGAGAATTTCTCTCTCATGAAATATACAAACTGTTCTTTTAGAGACAGTAAGACAGCATCATCTGCAAACAGCAGGACCAGGACATCTTCACCTTGGGGAGATCTGCATTAAGCTGCAAGAGCAACAGCATTCATAAATAGGCTGAAGAAAAGGGGGTGCAGTACACAACTTTGTCGTAGTCCCGATGGTATCAAGAAAGGGGCGCTGCATTCCCCATTGAGCCCAAAGCGAACCCTCGCCATATATAGGGAGTGAAGACCTCTAAGAGCTGTTACCAAAGGCAAGTCTACACTCAGATGGTGAAAAGACATCAGAGCTTGGGTCTGCATACCAGGTCAAAGGTCAGATATACTGGACATTACTTAAGTCTGACATATTTGGTGCAGATTACGGATAAACTAAATGCCTGTTATATGATCCCTAGCCCCTTTCTGAATTCGGCCTGGCACTTAGGTAAAATGCAACTTACGTCTGTCCAACCTTGTAATCAGTTTAGTAATATCCATCTAGTATTTTCTCTTCCCAGTCCAACAAAGAAATGGGTCTGTAGTGAGCCGGGCTGGAGCAGCAACCTCTTCATGCAGAGGGACTCATAAAGTAGAGTCACATGTGTTGCATGATAGACGTTAGGAAGGATAACTGGGACCGTAAAGAATACATGTATAAGGAACATGTCTGGGACAGGGGCTGTGCCAGTCTTTTTCAGCCTTAAAGTTCTTACCACCTGGGGGAAATGAGCAAGCTAGTTACCACTTCTACATTGCCTGAACCTTTCCATTCCCTAGCATGGGCTAAGTTGTAGTCTTGCTTCTTACAAATGTTTAAAGAGTGAAACCACACCTCTGGTACAATGTCATGTTCAATCTTATGTTATAAAACAACTTGATATTATTCAATTTGCGGTATCTGGAAGATTTTGCCAGAGCGTTGCCTGCCTTGCTATTTGTTTCTTTAAGAGCAGTTTCTTATATTTTCTTCTTAAGTCCAAAAACACTCCACCCGCGCATGGTGAACTTCTCCGCTTCCTAAGTACAGATGAAAGGATTTTTTTATGTGTTCGGCATTCAGCATCGTTCCAGACTGTGGGATTGGTCGCTGTTGCTGCTCTACCACTTGGAGGTTTCGCTGTCAGCCAAACCGATGCAATTTTATCCATCATTTTGTTGAAGGAGGCAAGGAGTATTAGTTCCTCTCCCTACAAATGATCTTGGATAGCTTCTGTATTATGTGCTGTTAATCTCATTAAGATTGTATGTTCCCTAGCATACTTTTGTTGGGTCCACTTTATAGACCTTCTATTAGAGCTTTATTCGCAGGGACGGCTAGTCCTTCAGGCCTTCGATTGCTATATTTACTTGTAAGGGGTTGTGGTCGCTCTCTGGCCTTGGTCTTAGCTCTACGTTGACCACCCTAGACCATGCTCTGTAGTTAGTAGTCCAACAGGCTTTCCTTATTTCCCAGCTTAAAGGTGCTGTTTGCTGGGCTACCCGACTGAATGCGGCTGTTCAAAAATGACAAATCGGTATTCACTAACAGAGACACAAAACTTCTTCCTCAGCTTGTGTTTCCTTTGGCTGGGATATTTGGCTCTGGGACACCAAACGACAAACAAATAAAACACTCCTATAACCTCGCAGCTATTGAAAGGAGGGACATCAAGCCAATGACCGCAGCATCGCACTCAGATCATCACATACAGAGGAAGCAGTTGTCTTATTGAACATCAGCAAATATGTCCAGGATGAACACAGACAACTCTCCTATGCAAAGAATCACACCAGCTGAAGGAAGACACAGACAAGCAATGCAAAATTGTATAAAAAACACCACTCTCGAATACCCCAAGGAACACATTAGGGCCAGGTACAACTAGAACTCAACACATTTAACACACTCGCCAAAACACACAACGAAAGACACTATGGTGCCGCGGTGGTTCCTCCCCTATGGCGAAGGAGCATCGCCCCCCCTCCGGCAGAACTCTTAAAAACTTGAAAAATAAAATAATAATAAAACACAGTTTTATTATTGCTTTATCTTTCTTGTGCTGAGTCTTTTTGGCGGGGCTAGGGTAATGACAGGCTGGAGGGGGAGTGGTGGGCACTGCCTTCACTGCTCATGTGGGTTTGGCTTGCTGTCTCACGTCGGCCAAACTCACATGCTCAGTAAAGCTCTCTCCAACCCCCGCTGCATTTCCGGGTTTGAGAGAGCAGGCACAGGCTCCCAGTCTGTCTGGGAGTGCAAATCATCGGCGCTCAGGCCAATCCTGAAGCTACTCTCATGTATGACAGCAGGTTTCTTGATTGGCCGCGGGGCAGTCTGGGAGCCTGTGCCTGCCGGCAGTGAAGAGGAGAGGAGCAGAAGAGTGTGATCCTGGAGGGCGGCAGGTAAGTACTTTTATATATTTTTTGTATTTGTCTCCGTTCTCCTCCATCTACCCCCCACCCTCTCCCCCGCCTCTTTTCCTTGACACGAGCTGCTTCTGCTATGGTTCTCAGTCTATGATGGACAGTCATCCCTGTTACAGATCCACTGACATCATCTCTGGCTGAGCAGAAAGAATCCTAAAGCCATTTCTAAGAAGCCCCACCAGTCACACCAGGGTCACCACTGAATCAGCTGAACACACTGAAAGCAATCTGTCCTCTCGAGTTTCAAGTTTATTAAGCATTCGGCCCATAATTTTTGTATACATATAAAGAAGTATAAACAGGGAACAAATTTGGTGAACAACTGTATATTTTATTTATTTATTTGTATACGGTTAATTAAAACCATTACATTAAAAAGACGTATGAACAATATAAACTCACAAATCTGGACCTTTTTACCTTGAAGCTGAGTATATGGTGGTTCCCTTGTCAGGAAAATCAAATTGAGGAAGGAATCTGGTAAACAACTGAGTAGATGTGTAAAGAGTGATAACAGGACGAAGAGTAGAGGTTGACAGAAGAGAGGATTTGAAGGAAGGTCTCATTTAGAGCCATCCCACCCCGTTGGTAGCCTCTTTTCTCCTGAAACCGCTCCGGCGTCCATGACTGGAGTCATTTCAGGGGAAAAACAGTCCTCCTTAACTTATATTTTTCTAAAGATAGACCCCACAAAATGAGGAGCCTTCTATCTGCCCTCCACATAGCAGGTGTAGTCTCCCAGAGCTTGGACAGCATTTTGCATACTGGTGACATAGCCGTCCAAATCTGAAAGATGCTTATTGGGGAAGGGCGTCCCAGGGACTGGCTTCAAGAGAACTGTCCCTCCAACACCATTTCCGCTGTCATCTGGTGCACCAAAGGTTCTCCCTTAAAGCTGAGCACATGGTGGTACTCTTGTCTGGAAAATCAAATGCAACTGACGTCTAAATGAGCTGGTTGAACAAAGAGGCAAAAAGGGACATTTCTATTTTTTGGCATCTATTCCACTTGCACCCTCCAGTACACAATCCTCTATATAATGTAACATTAACATTTAATGGGCAGTGGTGTTCAAAGTCTTTGATCATTTTTGTTATGTACTGGTTGCTCTCCCAATAACAGGGCCATCTGGACCTAGACAACTGCCTTTTCATTCTACAGTCAGCTTTTAGACTGAGGCATACATATGGGGCTGAGTATTGTAGATGAAGGAGAGGGATGTCTACTGTCTAGTATGCCTGTAGCAGAGATGACTGAGCACCACAGTGTCTTTCTTTGTGTGTTTTGGTGAGCGTGTTAAAAGTGCCAAGATCTAGGTGTAACAAGCCCTAATGTGTGAGGCATTCAAGAGTATTTTGTATACTATTTTGCATTGCTTGTTTGTGTCTTCCTTCAGTTGGTGTGATACTTTGTAAAGGAGAGTTGACTGTTGGCCTTGTGCAACCTAGGCATATTTGATGATGCTCAATATGACAACTGCTCCCTGTAAGAGTCATCAATTGCCACTGAAGAACTTATTATTGTTAAATGATTATTGTCTAATCAAGAAGGCATCCACAGTTCAGAGAAGATGACTTCCCCAATCTAAGATGGCATCCGTTGTTTATGCTCCACCTCTGCATCACGGACCGTGTAATTCTTCTCTGCAAAACACAACCCTTCTGGTCGTGATTTATCATTACAATTCCATAGGTATTAAAAATGACAGATGTACTCCCTGTTAATCAGGAATTACAGCTTATTAAGTGTAATAAGGAATCCTCAATGTTATCCTATGAGATGGGTAGGCTTCACAGTAGTGAAATACACATTTCAGAGTTTTTCACTACAAAAACATGCACACCTTCAAAGTACATATCCTACCTTTTGATTACGTAGTACCCTGCCCTATGGACTATCTAGGGCCTACCTTAAGGGTGACTTATGTAATAAAAGAGGAGTTTAAGGCTCGGCAAGGGGGTTTAAATGGGAAGTCGACTTGGCAGTGTTAACTGCACACACAGGTTCAGCAGTGGCTGGCCTGAAATATGTTTAAAGGACTACTTGTGTGAGTGGCACAATCAGTGCTGCAAGCCCACTCGTAGCATTTAATTTAAAGGCCCTGGGCACGTGTAGTTCACTCTACAAGGGACTTATAGGTAAATTAAATATGCCAATTGTGGAAAAGTCAATCAAACCGTTTTGAGGCTAGTGAGCACTAGCACTTTAGCACTGGTTAGCAGTGGTAAAGTCTACAGAGCCCTAAAGCCAACAAAACGATTTCAGCAAAACTGGAGGCTAGCAGGCAAAACGTTTGACAGAAGTGCACCATATGACTGACAGGTCAGGGGGACGTGGCCAACCGCAGAAGATGGTGGACGCCTGAATAGGGAGCGCCTGGGCCGGGGCCGAAACCCCCCCCAAATCGCTCATTAATTAGTGAGCATCCATGCCGCAATCCTCGCAGTTGCTTAGTTGAGAGCACCGGCAGTAAGAGGAGACCACTCTTGGGCCGCACTGCAGACTGCAGCTGCTTATTGTGGAGTGTAAGGCTAATTTTTATGCTAATTCCATAGTGCAAGCATCAAATGGGGTTAAGGAACTGTTTAAAATTGTAAGAACCATTTCGGCCCCGCGATGCCTGGAGAATAAAGTAGTAGCCTCACAAAAGCTGTGCAACGAGATCGCCACTCATTTCAAGGATAAAGTGGCAAAGATAGTTGACCTTTTCAAGGGCAACGAAGTAGTTGCTCAGGACTTAGATAAGGAGGCGACCAGGGAGAGGTCGGGCCGCCATTGCTCCTTGGCTAGTTTTCCCACTTTCACGGATCTGTCGTTTGATACAACGGTTCACAGTATCTCCTCTGGTTCACCCCTTGACCCCCTGCCTCAGAAGGCATGGAAGTCCTATGGCCACCTGACCTTCCCTTGGCTGCGCCAGATCTGCAACCAATCTCTGGAAGTGGGTCTGGTTCCAGAGGACTGGAAGCAGGCGGTGGTCTCTCCCCTTATTAAAAAGCCAACCCTGGATCCAACTAATCCGGCCAATTTTCGGCCTATCTCACTCCTTCCTTTTCCTATAAAAATCCTGGAAAAGGTCATGAGCAGATCCCTCTCAGACTACTTAGAGGAACACCATCTACTGTACAGGGACCAGTTTGGCTTCCGTCCCGGTCACGGGACGGAGTCAGCTCTGGTCACCATGATGGACAGCATGCGAGTGCGGGCTGACAACGGGAGCACCGCCGTATTGGTGCTCCTGGATATGTCAGCCGCATTCGATACAGTGAGTCATTCAATCTTGCTGGAGCGTCTGGAGGAGTTTGGGGTGAAGGGTCGGGCACTGCAGTGGCTCCGTTCCTATCTGGCGGGAAGACATCAAGTGGTGACTCTGGGGCCTTTCTCCTCCGAAAACCCCCCGTAGCTTTTGGAGTGCCGCAGGGTTCTAGCATCAGCCCCATTCTATTTAATATTTATCTACAGCCGCTATTCTCGATCATCAAGGTGTTTGGGTTTGAGCTAGTCAACTACGCAGATGATACGCAACTGGCTTTTTCACTGGAAGGAAGACAGGCGGTTCCCCTAGAACAATTCCAAAACTGCATGAGGCTGACTATGGACTGGCTACAGAGAAATTACCTGCAGTTCAATGGAGATAAAACTGAGCTATTGTACTAGTCGCCGTTAAGGCAGATTCAACATCTGCCGGTGGATCTCAGGCTTGCTCCGGATGAGGCTCCACTGGCTCCAGCTAATACAATACGTAATCTCGGCTTTCTGTTCGACAGTAATCTCCAGTTGGACTCGCAGGCAAATAAGACAGCCAGCGTATGTTTTGGGTTACTACGGCTTTTACGCCGAATCCTCCCATTTTTGCTGAAGACTCTCGAAGCACGGTCATAAGGAGTACGGTACTAAGTAGAATGGATTATTGCAACTCCTTGTACTTAGGAGCCCCCCAATACATTTTGCAGGGGCTACAGAGAGTTCAATCAGCTGCAGCGAAGCTTGCGTTAAATGGCAAGCGCGACTCTTCTTCCACTCAGGCGCTACAAGAGCTTCACTGGCTGCCAGTCAGAGAAAGGATTCTTTTTAAGTCCCTTTGTTTAGTTTACAAAGCAATTCACGGGATGGGCCCGGCCCCTCTTCAGGAAAGATTTATACGTTATCTTCCCTCGAGACAGTTGCGTTCCTCCAACGCTAACTTGTTGGCACAGCCCAGGTTCAAACGAACAAGGATGGGTGGGAGGGCCTTCAGTGTGGTGGGTGCTCGGATGTGGAACAAGCTCCTACAGCGGATTAGACAGACAAATTCTCTACTGGAATTTAGAAAGAGCCTTAAGACCTGGCTCTTTCCAGCAGCTTGATGGCCCCTGATCGACCTTCTCCCTCAGCACTAGTGATTCCGTTTTGTCAGAGCACCAGGATACCCATAGGGTGATAGCTGCGCTATACAAATACTAATACAATACAATACAATACAATACTGGTTGTGTGGATACACAGGGACTGGTGCAGCAGCCGGGTCCCAGACTACGCGAGGCCACAGGCAGCGGCCTACACGGGCGGAAGGAGGTGAGGAGATACAAGTGGGGGCGCGACTGAAAGCACTGGGGTGCGACGCACCGCTTGTTCCTGTGCATCACTCCCATTAACACAGGAACCACAGCGTGACAGGGGACGTAGCCGGCGGACCCAGATCCTCCAGCAAAACCCGAAATACGTGCCGGAGAAGTCGTGAGGCAGAGACTCGGCCGGCACCTAGGCCTGTACTCAAGAAGCACCTCCGGCGGAAGACAATCGGCCTCGAAAGCGTGGGACCGGCAGGTACAACAAAGGCTTCCCCCCTGCAGATGATCCAGCAAAAGATCCGGCAACGGGCTGAGGCCATTTTTCAACATGGAACACATTGTAGGTGGGTGGCATAGCCGAGAATCAACTCACCCCACCACCGGGCTCCAAGGTGGATGATGCTGTGGGCAGCGGCCCGTGGGGACCAGCGGAGCCTGTGGTGCTGGGCCCTGCCATAGCGGGTCCAAAAGAGAAGGTGCCATATGGTGACAGCAAAGGAACGGGGTGCGAAGGACAGAGGACGGACTCTAAACTCCGCGGGACGGTTTTGTTGCACTGGGGCCCCTTTGGGGTGCGGCTTGGACTGCAACCGGGCTAATATATTGCGACGCTGCCTGCCGTGGCATACTACCACCAGAGAGGTCGGTGAACTGTGAACTAGCCCTGCACAGCGGCCCAGGAAGTAACAGGTATGGAAGGCCAAATGTGATTGTCCAGCTGAAGGGGACTACTGGAAAGTACTGGAAGTAGAGGCGATAACAGCCCGCACAAGGGGGGGTGAAACCAGAAGGAGTATGGATGCAAGGGGAGAAAAGCTGTGGCCACAAAAAACCCCAAAATAGCGACAAGGCCTTAACAATAAGGGCTAGAAGCCAGAGCCGCTGCCAGTCCACGTAATCAGTGAGCAGGAAGAAGGACATGAAAGTCTGTGAGGTGTGAAGGGAGCCCTATAAGCTCAAAAGCTCAGTTACGCTTGGCTGCCATTTTAGGAGAGTGAGCAACGCCAGCATGGGAATGCCTAGAGGAAAGCAAGTGGAGATGGGCCCATCAAGTGAAGCTACCTCCTACCTGATAAGAGACTCTCCTCCTACGCAGGAAGAAATCCCAGATACTCAGTTGCAAGCAGAGCAACCCCCAGATAAGCTAGACATTATTCTGCGGGAAATCCGCGAATCCAGAGTAGTAATGGAACAGCAACTGGGCACGCTCACTACAGATATGAGCATACTTCGGGCAGACCACAAAAAGCTGGCAGAAAGGGTTCAGACTCACACAACAGCCCTGTCAGATATTACACTGTGGAGAAAGGCACAAACCGAAACGGTCTCCCAACTGCAGCGCACATTAAAGAGCTACAGGATAAGGTGGATGATGCGGAGGGGCGGGCACGCAGAAGCAATATGCGAATAGTTGGGATGCCCGAAAAAAGCGAAGGCCAAAACCCCAAGCAATTTATAAAAAAACTGGCTACGCGCTGAAGTAGCACCTGAAGGTCTGACGGAATTTTTTTGTGTCGAAAGAGCCCACATAGTTCCCACAGGATTGCGGGCCCCTAGCCTGCCACCGTGGCCTATTGTGGCTAAAATCCTGAATTACAAGGACAGGGACACGCTTCTTCGTAAAGCAAGAGAAAAGGCAACACTCCTCTATGAAAAATCGAAGGTTTCACTGTTCCCGGATTATAGGGTGCTGTTACAAAGACAAAGGGAGGCATTCTTTGGGGTCAAACAGCATCTCCAACAACTTAACCTGCGCTACGCATTAATATTCCCAGCCATGCTAAAGGTAATACATGATAATGCCAACCATTTCTTTGAGGATTTTGAGACGGCATGGCTCTGGATTGAGGTTAACTTCCTGAATCTGGTGATACTGGTTGAACACCAACAGCCCCAAAGGCTGAGCCAGCGACGTAGGCGAACGGCGCAACGGACCACGGTGCGACAGCAGAGAAGAGAAGAGAGGGCACCCACCCTTGAGCAGAAGAATGAAAGCAGGAGAGAAGCATTGAAAACAGCGACAGCGCTAAGAACGGCAGGATAAATAAGTAGACGTGAATCGTCATCGGACGGCATGCCAGCAACAGGCTCAGAAACTAGTCAACCTCTGTTCCTTGCTTTCAAACCACAAACTGCAACTGCCAGGGACCTGAAGGAATGCAGAGCTGAATAAATGTATACCAGTGGGGGGTGGGTACCTGAGAGAGGTTGCCTGCAACGACGGAAACCAGTGTCAATGCGGATGGACATACGAAGCTGGCACGACGTGAAAACTGGCATCAGTTGGTAACTATGGGCATGGACTCCACAATTATGTATAATATATGTTGTTTGGGGAGAAGAGCCCCGTGCCTGGGATGCAAACCCACTTGTTCCCCTTTTCTTCTCTGTTATCTTCCTTTCCCTCTCTTTCTCATCAAACTCTTTTGTTTACCTTGTTTACGATATCTGTTACTACTGTGCGACTAATGTAATGCTGCAAATTGGTGCGGGACAGGGGTGCTGGCACGGGGTGAAATAGTCCACGGCTGGCATATCTTCCCTCCTTGCGAATGCATAGGGTAAGTTAAAACTGTTGCTGCTTGTTGCAGCCGTTTGGTCGAGCACACTTACATGGTTGGACCATAGTATTGGGGTTGTTCAAGTTCCAGAAGTTATCAACTACAAGGGCACACATTGGGGTAAACGATGGATTACACCAGGAAACAGAGTTGATTTCACATAGCACCAGTAGCATAAATGGTGGCAAGAGCATCATATAAGTTCCTTACGTGGAATGTACGTGGAATGAGCTCCTTACACATGAGGTACCGAATTCATGCGCAGCTTAATAGGCGGAAAACACATAGTTTTCCTGCAGGAGACACACTTAAACATAGCGAAGGTAGGCAAGGTAAGGAAAAAATGGAGATGCCAGTTTTACAGCACAACATCCTCGACGTTTGCAAGGGGCACGGCAGAATGCGTACGGGCGGGGTCCCTTTTAGTCTATTGGAGCAACGGGTTGATGGCGAGAGCAGGTATGTGCTTCTGAAAAGAGAGAAGGCTGGGCAGGTATTAGTGATAGGTAGCATATGCGCACCAAATACGAAGCTTGATGGGTTTCTGAAAAGAATAAGTGCTGCACTAGCGGACTGGGCACACCACCCTTGGATACTCGGGGGGGGGGGGAGTATAGTGCGGTGCTGAACACGCAATTGGACAGGTCACATTAGGGGAGTTTTGACAATACGACAGGCTAAGGCACTCGAGGCGTGGGTAGACGGTTGGAAACTCCTAGATGTATGGCGAAGCAAAAATGCGGTAGCGCTTGAGTACTCCTATTACTCCCCGGTGCATGCGCTGCACACAAGAATAGATCATATTCTTTGCTCTCCAGTCCTGCTCACGCGGATAGTTGACACGACGTATATGGGAAAAACGCTGTCCGTTGGAAATGGTACTGGAGTGGGGTCATGTTTCCTCCCCTATACCGATGTGGAAATTTAATCCCCAACTGTTGGACGACAGGGCCTATAAGGCACAACTGTCTAATACCATTAATGACTATTTCTCCCAGCCTCCTCCCCGCTCATTGAATGGGAAGCATTCAAGGTGGTGGTGAGGGGCACCTCCATTGGGGCAGCGGTGGGGGCTAGACAAGAGACATTGTGAGACTTAACTGAAGTAGAGCTGCAGTTGGGGTCTCTGGAGAAAGAAGCGGCTGAATCCCCTGAGAAGGTAGAAAAATTACAACAGGTGTGTACAGAGTATGCAGACCTCCTGGAGAGACTAAGATTAGTAGACTATAGGGCATATACCCAGAGAGCCCATATGGAGGCAGATATACCTGGCACGTATACTATGGAACCAGCCCCAAGCAACCCCAATAACTAAGATCCACTCCCCACTGGGGGAGATGGCTGACACCCTATTAATGATAAATTCAGCATTCCAAAAATATTATAGGCATTTGTACAGTGCGCCTAATCACCTAAGCACACTGGAAATTAGGGGATTGCTTCATGGAGTGAACCTGCCAATGTTGGGTGAGGCAGACAAGGAAGACCTAAAGATGCAGATTGCGACTGAAGAGATTCAGGTGGCTATTAAAGAACTGCCCCGTAATAAGTCCCCATGACTGGATGGCCTCCCCACAGAATTCTATGCGCCATACGTGAAAGAATTGGTGTCGCAATTGAGTAAGTTGTATGCGGCGTCATTGGAGGAGGTTGCGCTCCCCCGACAAGTCAGGCATTGGTGGTTTCGATGCTGAAACCCGGTAGGGAGGGTAAGGGCATTACAGCATATAGGCCATTGTCACTTTTAAATACTGAGCACAAAATACTAAGTGAGATTTTAGCGACACGACTGTTGCCTTATCTTGGAAAGCTGGTGCATGCAGACCAATGCAGATTGTACAGCCTAGGTGCACAGCGCACAATGTGAGGAGGTGGTATCAAGTAATGTGGGCCCATTAGACCAGTTTGCAAATGCGGGAAGCCTCTCCTTGGACCTTAGACAAGCGTTTGACACGCTGAGTTGGGAGTACATGCTGGAGGCGTTGGGCAGGTATGGCATACCCGTGGAATACCTGAACTGGGTCAGGCTGTTATACGCTGCATCAATGGCTCGTACAAGATCGGGCAAGCACATCTCGAGTGCATACGAGATTTATAGGGGAACGATGCAGGGATGCCCACTCTCCCCCATTCTTTTTATATTGGCACTGGAACCGCTTGTCCAAAAACTACGTACCTCACCTCGGACTGGGGCATATCCGTCGGCCCGACGATGCACGCTGCTTCATTATATGCAGATGATATCATATCATATACCCGGGACTTGTATAGCGGACTCTCAGAAGCTGCAAAGCTCTTTGAGGAGTTCGGCAGAGTGTCTTGGCTGTGCATAAACTTTGACGAATCAGTAGCCTTCTCCTTCAAGCAGACTGACGGGCCGCATACGATCAAATTTGGAGACAATAATATACAGATGGCTCCAGCCACGTTTAAGTACTTGGGAGTGAGGATATATAGGACACAGCAGGATACACTGGACGGCAACGTCCAAAGCACAATAGCTGCATTACGACCACAGACAGCGTTCTGAATAACGCTGCCGGTGTCTACCACAGGTCGCTTGGCCATTGCGAAGATGGTGATGCTACCAAGGGTATTGTACAACTTTACCACTCTCCCAATACTAATCCCTGAAAAGGTGTTCCTGGTGCTAGACTCCCTGCTGACAGAATTAATATGGGGTGCTGGTAGGCGTAGGGTAGCCCTAAAGAAGCTGCAACTACTGATGACATCAGGAGGTATGGGAGCCCCGGATTTTAGAGCATATTGCATGGCAAGTCAGTTGCAATGGCTCTCATACTGGCTGGTGGGCCGCAACCTGCAAGAAATTGGCTATCTCTTTAGTGAATTCATTCTTAGTTTGCATATTTAATTGGGCATGCTGTTTGTCTAATTTATACAAACGGCAAATCTATTAATACCTCTCTGAATGGTAAAAAATATTCAAGATATAAAAGGAATAAATAATACTCACAAATTCTATAAACGGACAGGCTATTTACTATTCTAAACAAAATACATATGCAGCCATTAAAAATGTGAGTCCGTTACTACAAGGTTGTTGATAAATGTAATTTATCTGTCATTTAGTTTCGCTAGAGTCTTATAACAGAGTTTGAGGCTAGAAGTTAGCTATATTTGAAGCTAGTTGAATGAATGCATCCCTGACTGTTTTCGCTGCTAAAGGAACACTGACATCTATGTTTCTTGCAGGAACTGGGATGTGCCCTAGAAACATGGCAGCCATAATTAGGATTTTGGAACAAATATTTCTGCACAGATGGTGGGGCAGTTGCTTGCCAAGGAGTTTGAGAATTATTTTCTTGATTGCAATCACAGCCATAGACTTAATAGAGAAAATGAACATTTCATAATATATTTTTCTGTTTGCATTCCTAATGTTTTTGGTGTGTGGTCGCACACAATTGTAGCAGATGCAAGTCCTTCTGGCACCCACAGTGTGGGATCTTTGTTCTTATGGATATGACAGAAGAGTATATGAGGCATTCTGTAAGGCGATGACAATCTGACACCACTTTATGCATCAAAGATGGAAGGGTGAGAAAAAACTCTGAAACTTTCCGACTCCTATAGTTATCATTGAATGAGAATAGCATAGCTGATTTATCATATCTTAGAATAAACGGACACAACTTACTCAAGTACATACAGAAACTGTACACGCTTCTTGTGGCTACCTGTCAGAATCCTCAGAGTGTGTGAGGCTTGGGGCAATAACTCAGGGGCTAATCCACAATCCTCTTCTCTGGTGGATCCACAGAAGTCAGGAACTGAGCAATTTCCTCAGGGGTAAATGTGGAAAAGGTAAGAGAAGAGAAACAAACACAAGATGTGGCTCTGGATTCTAAGCCTCAGGAGGGATGACTTCCTGGGAGTACGAAGGATTCTCACCTTGCTGCCAGTTCTGACAACTTTCCTTAGCAGGCTCAGAGGTGTGAGTATTGTTGAGTTGCAGTGTGGCATTCATGGTGTTGATAGCATTCTACACACAGCGAACCCCCATATAATTATGAAGCAGGTGTGAATATGGGTTAAACTTTGCACAATTAAAGTTCACAATTAAGAAATTTCACATGGCACTCCAGTGCTTAATTTGAACCAGTGGTTTCCAGTGCTAGGCACCGACACTACATTGTCAAACACAGGCACTTATGACTGTGTGCTGCATGATGGCACTGTTTGTCTAGTTTAGAGATGAGCACAAGGTCAATAGATAGCAGGCGCGCAAAGCCCCTTGGGCTAAAGGGACTTCAACCCCCATGTCCTGTGTCTCAGCCCAGGCTGCTGCAGCTTGAGCTGCTTGGGGCTTGGCTGGGCAGTGTCTGGACCGAGGTTTTCACAGGTCTTTAAAGACCATTTGCATATTTACATACCTTTGTAAACTGGTTACCGATGCTTAGTTTTTTTTCTGGTTCCAGTACCCCCTGGGCCCCCACTCTGCATATTCCTTACATTGTATTCTACTTTTACTGCTGTAGTGTGAGAATGCATTTCATGAAAAGAAAGATAAAGAAGGGTTGCCAATAGAAAATGCCAGCCAAGTATTGTTTAAAGACTCTGCAAAGGCCTTGTCTTGACACTAAATAGGGTTATAAATAAAAAAGTATGTATTCATTTGTAATGTGACTTTTCTGTCTTTGTTCCCTTTAGTTATCAGCCATGGATCATTCAGGCAGCCCTAGAAGACAATTTAAATTGCTTTCCAGTTATAATTGCTGTTCGAAGTATACATAGATAAGTACTGAAAAAATGGCTTTAGGTGACTGCTTATGTTTGTACCATCTGGGACATCAAAATAATGAGGTGGCAACCCTAAGTATAAGACTGGGTGTTTGTTGCAGGATCAGCACATTATTTATTTCTTCCACCCTCGATCCCTGCTTAATGCCATAAAAGCAATAGTTCGACTTGTATCTGAAACCCTACGCCACCGTCAATGACATGCTGAGTTACTTCCAGTGTCTGGGAATGCACCCGGCATTCAGACAACTCACTCCTCATTCTCGCCCTTCACTTTCACGCTCAGCCTACACTCACAGCGATCACAATGCACTCACACTAATCACCATGCACTTACACCATTCACCCGCTCACCCTGCACTCACAGTGATCACTCTGCACTCACAATGCACTTTCGCTGTTCACCCTGTACCTCACCCTGCAGTCACACAAGAACACTACTCACTCTGCACTCATGTGACACTTTACTCACCTGTCCCCCTCACTGCTCAATCTGCAATCTCACTCAATCAAGCCCATCACTAACCATCCATTCATTCGTCCCACTCTGCACTTACATCCGCACCCAAATTCATATGGTCACCTCACTCACCCTGCAGTCAGTCCTCTTACCTACTCTCACACTGTTGTATCGCTTACCGTGCACTCACATGGAAACTCGTGCCATCGACACAGCGCAGAGGGTTAATGTGCCCGCTACAAAGAATGTGTACCATGCAGATCACAGAACTGAGTGTGAGTAAACTATGAGTAGTGCTATAAAAAAATGAAATGTTTGTCAGAAAGGTGCTCTAGAGAGATGAGGTGCATTGTTGGTGAGTGGTGGTGAGGGAATCCTTGGAGAAGAAGGAAATGGGGTAGGGGCACCAAAAAAAGATTGCTGCACTGTGTGCGCCCAGTGCTAGGCCCAGCAGTGGCCGCTCCTCCGCTATGGCGGAGGAGCGTCACCGCACTGCTTTCTCACAGTGCGAGAAGCAAAAACATAAAATGGTAATAATTACCATTTTATGGGGTTTTTTTCCTGGCGGGCGGGGCTGCTCTGCTTACGGAGCAAGGCAGGGTATGAGTGGTATACCCACTGCTGAGTGCGCAATGTATGTTTGGTTGGCCTTATCGGGCCGCCTAAACCAATCATGCACACTCCCCTGTTCTCATTGCAGGCTTCATTTCAGCATGCTTGGAGAACATGCCCACCCCTCCAGCCCTTGGCTGAGCGCTGTGTCAGACCAATCACAACGCTCCATTGGAGCATTGTGATTAACTTAGGAGTGGGAACCTGGCTGTCTGCTTTCTGTTCAGACCTGGAGTCAGACACAGGCAAGCAGGAGAGAAGACGTGGGACCTGGTAGCGGCAATATAAGTTTTATTTATTTTTACTTATTATTATTTATTTGATGCAACAAGTGGCCGAACCCCGCCCCCACCTGCCACCCACCCGCAAGCTGTACCAGCCACCCCTGAGGGCCAGCCCTGGCTGGGAGTGTTAGCCCCCGAAGTTCGGGTCTATTTGTGCCCCTGATAGACGTGCAGGCTGCAGTGGCCTACTGACAAGGGCCCTAACACTTATTATTTTACAAACTAAGCACTGCGGCAGTCCACAATTTAGGCAGTTGATAAGTATCAGGTCATATAAGTAATCTCGCTCCGGGAACCTGGGAGTATCGAGGAGCCACGCCACATCTCTCAACCATGTACTGAAATCAACACGCAATGAAGCAAGAAGGAACCAGGCCAGGTAGTTTCTTGGAGACTCAGAGGGAACTGACACAAAGAAATGCAAGTGGAAAAGTACAAGGACGCCAAGTGGTGAAACTATACTAATGGCAGTGGGAAGCGTACCATGAATGTTGTGAGGTGTCTGTTGGTTCCAACTGCCACTAACTAAAGGGTCTCTATAAGTGCTTAACCTTCATTTTGATTGTATGTTCTTTGTTGCCATGCACTGAAGTCTCTCGGTCTGTACCCCCAAAGTCCCTCCTCTGCCTACACCGCCCAGCCGCCAGAGACCACTCCCCCATAGCTCCCACCTAACCCTGTCTCCTCTGTCTGGAGTCAGCTGATCTCTTCCTGCGGCTCTGTCTCACTGTTCTGCTCACTTGTCTGTGCCGCTTTATTCTTGTACAGAACATAGCTAGCCCATAAAATGTACCTATGAAGTCCAGTGAGAAAAGAAATAAAGGTATACATATTTAAATGTATAGATTAATGAGGGGCCGGAAAGAAATTCCAGCACTCCCCTGATGCAATTTAATGTTCTAAAGGTCAAAAGAAATTCCCAAAATGGCGACATCCTAAGTAAAAGAATTCTTTACAAAACAAAGCTACAAGGAAGATATTTGCAAACAATATCTGGAAGGAGTTAAAAGATTAACAGTGACAAAAAGCATATTTGATACAGAGAAAGCAAATGTCCCACTGGTCTTTTGCACAAGTTGGTCTCAGAACTCTCATCAAAGGGAGGAAGCCTTTACATCCAGGTTTTCGTAAATAGAACCATCCAGATTCTTTTTAAACATCGTGTATGCTCCGGGATAAAAATATGAAAAGATACAACTTTCATGTCGATGATCCAGAAGTGTTTATTGCATCTGAACTTTAATTAAAGTGGACCATAGAGCTGCTCATTGTACTTCCTGTTTCCTCTGACGCTCCTGTTGTAACAGTGATAGGCCGTCCACAAACTGAACACACGGTTGTGAGCGGAACTCCCATCATGTGGGTACATGAACTCATAGTGTGAGTACAAAGTAACTGTAGGGCGTCAGAGTTACCTGCGACACATAGCAGTTTGTGGCGGTAGTGTCGACAGTTACTGTGTGGTCATTAACAGTAGAAAGGATGATAAGAAAGAAACAGGAAGCAAACCAACATCTCAAGAGCTGAGGTCCACAAGAATCAAGCAAGGACACATGGAGACGCGCCGCGTTCCCTTTTCTTCTGTAGCAGGAGGCGGGTTCACATATATGTACATACACAGTTAAGAGAGCAAGAACATGATTGCCTCGTGAAGCTGGTTCCTACTCCTCATGCCACTGGAGGGAAATGGTTGTTTCATCCAGGTGACAGAGCGCAATCAGGGAGTGGGCTGGTGCCAACGTGGGCCGCATGTCAGGAGCGAAGTGTGTGAGTGCTGCATAAAGAGGGAACGGTGCGTGGTAGAGAGCGGTAGTGGGACAGCCGCAATGCCACTCGGTAATATACAACAGTCGCATGGAGGTGACATGGGAGCAGCTCGTGTCGGCTGCTCGTCAGATTTGGCTTCGGCACCTGGTCGGGGCCAATAAGACACATAGCCAACGTTGGAGGTCTGGGGAGTTGGGGGATTTCCATGCCATGGCTATGTTACATTTAAACAGGACAAAGGCCAGATCAGGGAAGCGATGTATATGTTTATCACCCTTTGCTTGGGGCCCAATCCCAACACACAAGATTCGGGAATGGGACTGAGGGTATATGCCGACATGTCAGCCACCGTTGCGGTGACCCCCATCCGTGTCTGTTGCAGTGATGTGCATGTCCACACCATATGGAAAAAATCTGCATTCCGTAACTTGCATTGGGTGCTTTCAGGGGAGAGTGCCGGGAACATATGCTAAATGCGCTGTGGAGAGAGGTAAGTGTGGTGTATGTAACTGAACTGCGTGAAGCGGAACCTGGGGTTGCGAGACACTCCCTTCACCAGCTGGAGAGCACAAGCCCAAGCCTCATTGGAGAGCGACTGTTGTAACACCTCATTCCATCTAGCGCACACCTTCGTTGTGTAATTAGAGGTTGGAGTATTGAGTGCAGTGTATAGGGTTGTGATGCGTGTCGAGTGCTAGTGGCAGTCAATAATGTATTCAGTACGTAGTTCGTCGTCCCCATTGTTCCACGTCTCGTGAACCACATGTTGAAGAGCGTGGTATGTTAAGAACTGACCAGCTATCAGCCCTTACATTTCCACTAGTCCCTGAAATGACGTGAGAGTTTCCTCATTACAAGGGTCGCCTACATATGTAATCTCTGCGTCATTCCACGGGGCTGGGTGAACACGCTGCACCGCCCAGCACAGTAGATCTCAGAGAATCGATGGAGAGTATGGGAATGTGGGGACCTTGGGGTGCACGGATCTGTGCCAGCAGACACGGGCTACTGTCATCTGTTTGTCTCATGTCTTGGGTGGACGGTAGCATCAGACAACCAAGTGTAAGTACTCACCCCCTGCAATACAGCACGCACAAGCAAAGTTTCAGAGTTTTGTGGGGTGCACAACCATGCCATTGTAATTGTGCCACCGCATAGTAGAGCTCGAGATTGGGTGCTCCAAGACTGCCTTCAACAAGTGGGCGTTGTAATGTGGACAGTGCAACCCGGCGGCAGCCTGAGCTCAATATCAGCTCCAGTAGTAAGGCATTTAGTTCACGACAGAGGAATGGAGCATCAAATGCAGGAACAATGGATGCTCCATTTTTGCAAGACTAAGAACAAGAGTAAAGCAGTTACCATTAAGACCTCAATTAAATTAGACCTCGATTAAGACTGCCTTTCTAATGTTCATGTTAGCAGCCCTATTAGAATTGCAAGGCCTCCTGAACCACTGAGACCTGGTGTCTCTCAAACTGAGGCTGTCAGGTAATGACCAAACAGCAAAACTCACCAAAACGTGGTGTTCTGTAGATAATGCAGAGTAAACTAAGACATCTCTAACATCCATTTCCTTTCTGTTGACCTCTCTAGACACAGGTTATATATAACCATATGGGACCTTACTTAGGGTTGGATGGCAATGGGACATGAGTTAAAATAGACAGATGCCCAGTCTCACAACTATTCGTTCCGCAGCCGTGTTTAGAGGTCTGGAGAATGCTGTGTTTTCGTTGGCAGAGCAGCCGCCAGCTTTTCTGCCAGTAGCCCCCTTTCTGCATCAAAACTCTCAGTGACAAAGTTTATTGCTTCCACTCCACACCATTCTTGCTGGATTTCTTCCTGTCGATGTCTGCATGCGCACCATGGCAGTCCCACAAATGAAAAATACTGAAATGTCACCAACATGCTAGAAAATAACCCCCAGCTCTCTTATTTTCGAAAGAGGAATCCAGCCTTGTGGGCTTGTCTTCGGACAGCAAATAAGTGGTGTCCGTGCTGCTTTGCCCCAAAACATTTGGGGCCGGCCATCACTAGTTGTGGTCACTGAAGCAGCTCCATCTTGTCGAAACAGCAGTTTTCTATGTAAAAAACCCACCCAATATGATGGCTAACTTTAAATATGGGGGTTGACCATGGCTGGACCAGCAGACTCGGTGCCTTCTCTAAACCCTAACTGACCCCTAAAGTCTGGAACTAAAAATGAGGCCGGTAACTACAAGGTGTGTGCAGGATAAAGACCATTCGCAGGGCATTCCCTTAAAGTAGTCTTTCTAAGATGAGGTATTGGACCACATTATGTAAGATCTTAGGGCGGGTGAAGGCGTCCACACCTCAGATGATGATCTGCTTTCACTGAATTAATGTCACTCCATCACAGACAGGATGGTAAAACTTTTAGTTAGTGAACATTCTGTCTAATGCAAAAACTGGAAAGAATGCAGATTATTTGTACAAGAAAGCTTTTTATTGGGATGAAGCCTTATTTTTAGCAGCATCAACTACTTTAATGAAATGAGCTAACAGATATGAAGAAAATTCACCAAGGTTTGAGGAAGACAGCACTGCCCCATTATACACATTCCAATGGGAAAGGGATTCATTGCTGCCCCCCTGGTCACCTCTACACAACTTAACAAAGCTCTTCTGTGCATGCATTGACTGACACCAGTGCCCCCCGGTCACCTCGACACACCTTAACAAAGCTCTTCTGTGCATGCATTGACTGACACCAGTGCCTCCCGGTCACCTCTACACACCTTAACAAAGCTCTTCTGTGCAGGCATTGACTGACACCAGTGCCTCCCGGTCACCTCTACACACCTTAACAAAGCTCTTCTGTGCATGCATTGACTGACACCAGTGCCTCCCGGTCACCTCTACACACCTTAACAAAGCTCTTCTGTGCATGCATTGACTGACACCAGTTCCCCCCGGTCACCTCTATACACCTTAACAAAGTTCTTCTGTGCATGCATTGACTGACAACAGTGCCCCCCGGTCACCTCTACACACCTTAACAAAGCTCTTCTGTGCATGCATTGACTGACACCAGTGCCCCCCTGGTCACCTCTACACACCTTAACAAAGTTCTTCTGTGCATGCACTGACTGACACCCGTGCCCCACAGTCACCTCGACACACCTTAACAAAGTTCTTCTGTGCATGCATTGACTGACACCCGTGCCCCCCCAGTCACCTCTACACACCTTAACAAAGCTCTTCTGTGCAGGCATTGACTGACACCAGTGCCCCCCTGGTCACCGCTACACACCTTAACAAAGTTCTTCTGTGCATGCATTGACTGACACCCGTGCCCCCCGGTCACCTCGACACACCTTAACAAAGCTCTTCTGTGCATGCATTGACTGACACCAGTGCCTCCCGGTCACCTCTACACACCTTAACAAAGCTCTTCTGTGCAGGCATTGACTGACACCAGTGCCTCCCGGTCACCTCTACACACCTTAACAAAGCTCTTCTGTGCATGCATTGACTGACACCAGTGCCTCCCGGTCACCTCGACACACCTTAACAAAGTTCTTCTGTGCATGCATTGACTGACAACAGTGCCCCCCGGTCACCTCTACACACCTTAACAAAGCTCTTCTGTGCATGCATTGACTGACACCAGTGCCCCCCTGGTCACCTCTACACACCTTAACAAAGTTCTTCTGTGCATGCACTGACTGACACCCGTGCCCCACAGTCACCTCGACACACCTTAACAAAGTTCTTCTGTGCATGCATTGACTGACACCCGTGCCCCCCCCAGTCACCTCTACACACCTTAACAAAGCTCTTCTGTGCAGGCATTGACTGACACCAGTGCCCCCCTGGTCACCGCTACACACCTTAACAAAGTTCTTCTGTGCATGCATTGACTGACACCCGTGCCCCCCCGGTCACCTCTACACACCTTAACAAAGTTCTTCTGTGCATGCATTGACTGACACCAGTGCCCCCCTGGCCACCTCTACACACCTTAACAAAGCTCTTCTGTGCATGCATTGACTGACACCAGTGCCTCCCGGTCACCTCTACACACCTTAACAAAGCTCTTCTGTGCATGCATTGACTGACACCAGTGCCTCCCGGTCACCTCTACACACCTAACAAAATTCATCTGTGCATGCATTGACTGACACCAGTGCCCCCCTGGTCACCTCTACACACCTTAACAAAGCTCTTCTGTGCATGCATTGACTGACACCAGTGCCCCCCTGGTCACCTCTACACACCTTAACAAAGCTCTTCTGTGCATGCATTGACTGACACCAGTGCCTCCCGGTCACCTCTACACACCTAACAAAATTCATCTGTGCATGCATTGACTGACACCAGTGCCCCCCTGGTCACCTCTACACACCTTAACAAAGCTCTTCTGTGCATGCATTGACTGACACCAGTGCCCCCCGGTCACCTCTATACACCTTAACAAAGTTCTTCTGTGCATGCATTGACTGACACCAGTGCCTCCCGGTCACCTCTACACACCTTAACAAAGTTCTTCTGTGCATGCATTGACTGACAGCAGTGCCCCCCGGTCACCTCTACACGCCTTAACAAAGCTCTTCTGTGCATGCATTGACTGACAGCAGTGCCCCCCGGTCACCTCTACACACCTTAACAAAGCTCTTCTGTGCATGCATTGACTGACACCAGTGCCCCCCTGGTCACCTCTACACACCTTAACAAAGCTCTTCTGTGCATGCATTGACTGACACCAGTGCCCCCCGGTCACCTCTACACACCTTCACAAAGCTCTTCTGTGCATGCATTGACTGACACCAGTTCCCCCCGGTCACCTCTATACACCTTAACAAAGTTCTTCTGTGCATGCATTGACTGACACCAGTGCCTCCCGGTCACCTGTACACAACTTAACAAAGCTCTTCTGTGCAGGCATTGACTGACAGCAGTGCCCCCCGGTCACCTCGACACACCTTAACAAAGCTCTTCTGTGCATGCATTGACTGACACCAGTGCCCCCCTGGTCACCTCTACACACCTTAACAAAGCTCTTCTGTGCATGCATTGACTGACACCAGTGCCCCCTGGTCACCTCTACACACCTTAACAAAGCTCTTCTGTGCAGGCATTGACTGACACCAGTGCCCCCCTGGTCACCTCTACACACCTTAACAAAGCTCCTCTGTGCATGCATTGACTGACACCAGTGCCTCCCGGTCACCTCTACACACCTTAACAAAGCTCTTCTGTGCATGCATTGACTGACACCAGTGCCCCCTGGTCACCTCTACACACCTTAACAAAGCTCCTCTGTGCATGCATTGACTGACACCAGTGCCCCCCTGGTCACCTCTACACACCTTAACAAAGCTCTTCTGTGCATGCATTGACTGACACCAGTGCCCCCTGGTCACCTCTACACACCTTAACAAAGCTCTTCTGTGCAGGCATTGACTGACACCAGTGCCCCCCTGGTCACCTCTACACACCTTAACACAGTTCTTCTGTGCATGCATTGACTGACACCAGTGCCTCCCGGTCACCTCTACACACCTTAACAAAGCTCTTCTGTGCAGGCATTGACTGACACCAGTGCCTCCCGGTCACCTCTACACACCTTAACAAAGCTCTTCTGTGCATGCATTGACTGACACCAGTGCCTCCCGGTCACCTCTACACACCTTAACAAAGCTCTTCTGTGCATGCATTGACTGACACCAGTGCCCCCTGGTCACCTCTACACACCTTAACAAAGCTCTTCTGTGCAGGCATTGACTGACACCAGTGCCCCCCTGGTCACCTCTACACACCTTAACAAAGCTCCTCTGTGCATGCATTGACTGACACCAGTGCCTCCCGGTCACCTCTACACACCTTAACAAAGCTCTTCTGTGCATGCATTGACTGACACCAGTGCCCCCTGGTCACCTCTACACACCTTAACAAAGCTCCTCTGTGCATGCATTGACTGACACCAGTGCCCCCCTGGTCACCTCTACACACCTTAACAAAGCTCTTCTGTGCATGCATTGACTGACACCAGTGCCCCCTGGTCACCTCTACACACCTTAACAAAGCTCTTCTGTGCATGCATTGACTGACACCAGTGCCCCCTGGTCACCTCTACACACCTTAACAAAGCTCTTCTGTGCATGCATTGACTGACACCAGTGCCTCCCGGTCACCTCTACACACCTTAACAAAGCTCTTCTGTGCATGCATTGACTGACACCAGTGCCCCCTGGTCACCTCTACACACCTTAACAAAGCTCCTCTGTGCATGCATTGACTGACACCAGTGCCCCCCTGGTCACCTCTACACACCTTAACAAAGCTCTTCTGTGCATGCATTGACTGACACCAGTGCCCCCTGGTCACCTCTACACACCTTAACAAAGCTCTTCTGTGCATGCATTGACTGACACCAGTGCCCCCCTGGTCACCTCTACACACCTTAACAAAGCTCTTCTGTGCATGCATTGACTGACACCAGTGCCTCCCGGTCACCTCTACACACCTTAACAAAGCTCTTCTGTGCATGCATTGACTGACACCAGTGCCCCCCTGGTCACCTCTACACACCTTAACAAAGCTCTTCTGTGCATGCATTGACTGACACCAGTGCCCCCTGGTCACCTCTACACACCTTAACAAAGCTCTTCTGTGCAGGCATTGACTGACACCAGTGCCCCCCTGGTCACCTCTACACACCTTAACAAAGCTCTTCTGTGCATGCATTGACTGACACCAGTGCCTCCCGGTCACCTCTACACACCTTAACAAAGCTCTTCTGTGCATGCATTGACTGACACCAGTTGGCAGTGCAGTCTGCACTCATAGGAAACATGTTCTTCTAAAATGTTAAAGCTTTGCTCCTCCCAGGCTGTGGACTTGAATGGTAGTGAATTGCACTTATTGTCACTATATTCTGTAAAAAAAAAATCCAAATGAAACCTTTTTAATTAACATTACTAGGGCAGTCCTCTGAGAAACATAAAAAGATTGTGTAACACTCTACAAATCAAAACCTGGTGTGTCATAATTATATGCAAACGAAAACTCTTGAGAAAGGTCTGAGCTACTTATGTGTATGTCGGCAAGTATTCTGATTTTCAGAGTATGGAAGTAGTCTAGAGAATCTTAATGAATTCTCATGTTGAGTTCCTTCAATACTTTGCTTTGAATTAGACCAATTCACGCTTGTCTTTGCCTCAGACATACCGGTTGTTGAGTCAGAATTTTCTGTGTTTCTGGCCTCGTTCAATAAAGCTCCACTTGGTAGCTTTTAGTAGGTCATGCGTCCAAATGGAAACACCTAAGAATTTGATAAAATCATCAGATATCTGTCTCATTTGCTGATTGTATTTATGAAATAAAAAATGTTAAGGTATATTCTATGCATCGTATTAGAGCTGGACACCCGCTCATATGACCCAAAGTGGTTACATAGAGTAGTGCGATCGGTGGTAAAAGTGACTGATGAAAACAGGATTTTTTTTTAATGACAGTAAGTGATATGCAATATTACAAACTTTATATTTTTACAAAATCATCTTTTTTGGCTGGTGTCTAAAACCAAGAGCCAGATGGAGTCCGCTTCCTCGAGAGGGGGTAAGGAGTGAATTGTGAGCTGTGAAACCTCTCCAGGCTGCAGAGCTGCATCTTGAAGTCAGTAAGAATTTGGCTCCAGGTTTCTGGGAAGGGGTTTCAACTGAGAGATCTAGAAGTTCAAAGGACCTGGGTAATTTAGGGATGGAACTGTAGTTAAGGCTTCTTGACTGCATCACAAGTGGTGGGGTGTAATGAGAGAGATTCAGAGACAGAAAGGGGAACTTGGTGCCATGCAATGCCTTAAAGCACAGAGGAGTTGTTCTGAGATGGACTATCGCGTAAATTGATTTAGGATGATGGGTATGATCTGAATCGCCTAATGGGTATGTGCGCTGGTCAAACCTACCCCCTATTACCACCGCCAGCTGGAGCAAGGACTGAAATAATTATTGAACCATCTTTTACAAAAGCATTTGTGGAGGGACAAGGAATATATTATTTACTTGGAAGTTTTGCACATATTTATGCGTCCTTGTATTGGTATTTGTTTTCGTATTTTACATCAAAAGAATAGTGTAATTGTTATGTTGAGTAGTAGATAAGACACTATATGGATGTCATTAATATATTTCTATCCATTTGCTTTGAATGTATTGCTACGAAATTTCATTAAAATATGTAAATGAGTAATCAGAGATAGGTGTAGTTAGTAATATTTAATGAGTTTCAACAGCTAGATGAGATACAGTCTCCACACTAAATAGAATTGATATCGATTTTGGAGGAAATCGACAGCATTCTTTAATGTATCCCCACGTTTTACCACAACTTTATTGCATATGTTTATAGAGCAGGTGTGGCGGGGTGATCTGGGCAAACTCCTTCTCTTATGTAAGTAATGTCTTAAAGTCAAGGGTGAGGAGTTCAAAGATTGTCTCACATGAGGCTGATTGACAGCCAGCTTGGTGCTGAAAGGAAGAACTGGGCATATGTCTGAGGAGGCTCAAATAGACGTGTGTGGATAGAACTCTTTATTACTTTATCCACAGGCAAGTAATACTGTGGGGGGCCTATTGGGAAACAGCTGAAGTAGATGAGCATGCTTATCACCAGGGTGTTGATGACAGATTTAGTCATGTGGAAGGGAGGAGAAATCTGTACTTTTGAAGTAATGAATGATGCCGTCCTCGTACAGGAGCCACTGTCAAGGGGGTCAATAAATGTATGACCTCACTTTCACTGACCCACATGTTTTGGTCCATCCGTGTTCGTGTTAATTCTGCCTTCAATTGGCTCGGATCCAAAGCTTAAGAAAGGGAGATTGTGAGCAGAGACAGCCCAGGTCTTATGTCCACCTTCTGGCTCCCCGAATGACCGCGAACTGTGCCTTGCTAGTTCCTATGCAGCTCAAGAGAAGCTCGTTTTTGGCTTGACAGTGCAGCTTTGTACAAGGTATAACATTATCAATTCTTTAAAATCTACATAGATTGGGCTTTGGCTCCACTCAGAAGATTAGCATTCTTTCCCATCATGTTGCTAGCTGTTGGGTGTATCGTTATGCCATCTTTGGCTTTCTTGCTTTGCAATGCACGGGAACTGTTTTACATCTGAAAAGTTCACCCAACCAACGCACATTCATTGTTTTTTGTGTTTTTTAAATGATCTTACCAGGATAAGCCATTACCATCACCATTGCCATGACCCGTATCTTCACCATTGCCACCACAATAGTATTTATTTACACCGTTTTTTGCATGCTTTCCTACATGAAGGCTAGACCTATTGGCTTTCTATTGCTTATTTAAACAAGAAGCTGTAGTTGATCTCCCCCTGTTGGTGGGATAGGATGTTGCTTCTGCCGCTTGATCATAAGCAATTCTGCCCTCCCACCAAGCCACCCAGTCTGTCTAATTATAGTTGCCAGCAGCCGTGGCACGTTCATACAGACAAAGGGGCCACGTTCACTCAATCCCGCTGCCAGGAGCTAGACATGCAGTAAATGCTCGGGCTCCTGGCACCCTGAGCTGAACTTTGCCAGGCTGAGAATTTTACAGTCCTGTGGCCAGGACCTCCTCAGCCCGGCAAAGGTGCCTTGAGGCCCTTCCCCCTGTGACGAAGGGGAGCGTTACTGATTGCCTTGGACCTGGGCGCTTCAGTTTTAAGGCCTGAAGTGCCATGGGCTGAGTGTCAATCAGTGACACCTCGTCACAGAGTCGGGTGTGGTCAACAGTCTGACTGACTCCATCTCACTCTGTGACGAGCGAAGGACTGTGCCTTCTCTCATTTGCTGAGCTAAGGTTAGCTAATGAGTGAAAGCCGCAGTCCCAACCCTCCTGGAACCTCAGAAGCTTTCCGCTCCGTGAGCGTCAGGACAGGTAAGTTTTATGTTTTTGAATGTTTGGTGCATGCGTGCATGTATGTATGAATGTATGAATTTGTTGTGAATGGGTGTGTGGGTGTGTGTGTGTGCATGTGTGGGAGTGAGTGTGTGTATATGTGTGTGGCCTGGCTGCCTCCCCCCTCCCTACCAACATTACCTACTGCCACTGGATGCCAGGTAATGGAGCTGATTCTTAGAACAGTGTGTATCAGGTAATATTCGACCAATGGCATTGCTGTCGAAAATTCCTGAATTCTCGTTCACAGAAACCGGATTTGATACTTTTTCTCACTGACATGTGTCAGTAAAACATCTGCCACATGGGCGAATTTTCCCCTGTCATAGCTTTAGTGAAGTAGCAGGAGAATAGGTCTTAGGGTAGGATCGTGGCCTGGCCATTTGGATTATTCTGAAATGTAGATATTCAATAACATAGAAATTGACAATTTCGACCTTAATATGCCTGATTAGTTACTCCAAAGAAAGGTTGGCGTTGATGGGCATTCTAATCCGGAACTGAAAAACCTCCAAACAACCCATTTTTAGGTCCCGGCTAGCGAAGGCTGCGCTTGCGCAGTCTCGCTCGCGAGATTTAATGACTTGGAGAAGAGGGGCTTGAACCCGCCCCTCTTCTCCCCTCTTCTCCATTGGCTGGCCTCTTGAATGCTGGCCAGACATTGGAGAAGAGGTTTGTCTCTCCGAACAGGCCCCGTCCTTTTCGGATTTGGGGGTGTGTTTTTTGCTACTTTTCGAATTTTGGCAGGCCGGCCCTTTTTTCGCTGGTGGGCGTGTTTGTTTTTTTTTTTTTGCATCCGAAGGTTCGGCCATTTCGTGCGCGGCGGGGCTGGGAACAGAGCATTTTTTTTATCCTCGGCAGACAGGAGTCTGATCACGATCGCTGTCCTTTACCCCAAACCCTGTCCTTGGGTGGGTTGTGCCGCAGCTCCTGATGCTCCCGTCCATTGGCTACGATATCTTTCGCCCCGGAATGCTTCTCCACGGCTTCCCCTACCCCACACAGCCGCTGAAAGCGCGCCTCCTTGTCCGGGTGCTGCAAGTCCTCACAGAGCTGTTGCAGCCTCTTCAGCGTCCCCATGTTCCAAATCACGGGGACCGGACTCGGCGCCGCAGCTTGATAACGGCTATCTCCCCTCCGGCCTGAGCTTGTATCCGGGTCCGCCTTCTCTGGCGGGTGCCACCTTCCCATCGACACACCGCACATGCTCGCTTATTTCAAATAACCCGTTCCGAATCCGACATGCTGGAGTGAAAGAATCATTCTCACTCTTCGCGGTGAAAAATAGCCTGTTTCGTTCGTTTTCATTTCGGTCGGTAAGGGCGCGAAATTATTATGACTGCAGTCCAATATGGCCACGGGCTTTACCTCATAATTTGTGTCTTCCGTTCGCGTGCCAGTTCCCTGTTAACATCAGTAAGAGCGAGTTCGGGGCGGTATGCATTTCCCTCGTTTGTGACGTTACAATTCCATCTAGAGCGCTAACCAAGCAAATCAAATGTGCTAGCCTTGGCCGCCATGCTCCAGTTTCATCACCTATGTGATTCGTCCCCAATCACTTGAATAGTGTAGGACCACAAAATACTTTCTTCATCTTTTCATAGGCTTATCTCAAGCGTTGCATCGTTTTCAGTTTTCATTTTTAAACATCACAGAATCCATTCGAATTTTAATTATGTGTTTAATAGCTGCTCGTTGTGCATCTTTGCACTAGATTGGTTCAGCTTTTAATGCAATATTTTCGACTCCTACTCTGAGCCTACATAAATAGGGCTCGTGTTTTTTCTTGCCTATTATTTTTGTGTTTAATAATTATATTCTTTTTAAGGCATTATATATCAGATTACACAACCTTAGCTGAATATAAATTGAGAAGGAATACGAAAATAGGAAAGTCAAATGGCAAGATATGGGAACAATAATAGTTGAGGTTTGCAGTACAAGATGGGGCGAGTTAGCCTTCCTGGTGGGCTCGCACATCTCGCTCTTGCGGGCCGTCTCAGGTGCTGGAAGGTTTGTGGAAGCCACTGTGTGTGTATGTGTGGCTCTGTGTGTGTGGCTCTGTGTATGTGGCTCTGTGTGTGTGGCTGTGTGTCTGGCTCTATGCGTGGTGGCTCTGTCTGTGTGTGGGTAACTCTGTGTGTGTAGGTGGCTCTGTGGGTGGCTCTATTTGTGCGTGGGTTGCTCTGTGAGGGGCTCTGTGTGTGTGGGTGGCTCTGTGTGTGGGTAGCTGTGTGTGTGTGGCTCTGTGTGTGAGTGCAAATGCAAATAGGTCTCGCATTGGAGAGTGATTAAGCTATTGACATTGTACATAACAATGCCGTTTCTTTAAATGTTTTAAAAACAAAAACAAGAATAATGTCATGAGCAATGCCAAAGCTCTAACTTTAACAATGCCGAGACCATTGCATTGTAAATGCCTGTTTCTGAATGTTTATTGCGAAGGGATTTCTGGACACGAAAAACTGTTTTCAATGTTAGAAGAGATAACAGGGGAAATGTGTGTGTGAACCTACATTTCATCTGACCCTCAACTGGTGGATTGTCTGCTTACAGACACCCTGGAGGCGTAGAGGTAGGAGAAACAGGCATCCACGTGAAAATATGCATCCTCTTTGGGCCTCAATGTTGAGAGGCTTTTGTGCACCTTTGTGCAGCTTAAGTGGAGGAAACACATTTTTTCGTGAATAAGATTTGCAAATATGGAAATTGTGCCAGGATGGTGGGAATGTCGTTTTCAGAAATACAGAATTAGGGTAAGATATAGGGACTTTTCTGGATGGGTGCTCTTGCAAAAGAGGATGAGCAGCCATGGAATCCATGTCTGTCTGCTTTCACCAATGATTGTGTCGTTTCCCACCCTTGAAACTAAATCAGGTTTACTCCTGCCAGGGAGATGCCAAAGTGTAGTTAAAGGCTGGAGGTGGGATGGCCCCGTTCCCAGAATCGATGAGGCTTGGAAGGAAATGTTCCTTGTGGTGAAAACAAAATGGACAAACACACATTTGCGTCCAACTTTTCCCCGTGCAATTGAACACCTGTTTCAATCCCACATTATAAAAATACTCTTACTTCTAAGAACCCAAGAAATATATGACTGTTGTAGATTTCTTTAAGTACTCCAGAAAGTATTTGACATTTCCCAGAATGCTGCTCTCTTGCATATCATATACAACTCTATGGGTGATTACTCCGGGCTTCTGTGTTTTTTAACGTTTGTGAACCTGCCCCTGAACGCCTCATAATCGTAACAGGTTTGAACCCCTGGTTGACATGACGACCATAAGTGTGAGAAATACTGGGACGGGGAATGGATTTGGGGGTGGTTTTACTTAGCGGAGAATGCAAGCTTATAATTTGAGTGACATGATGGAAACAGTTGTTGTAGCTTTTGCATATTGAAAAGATGTTCTCCAGTTTGAGCAATACCCAGAATAGATATCAAATGGGGAGGTACTAGTGGATATTTCTCTTAGTCCTGAAGTCTTTATAATCTGTTCTGTTTGTTGTTTTTTGTGTGTGTGAGAAGGATTGCCCCGCGTCTTCCTGTTCTGTAATATTTCTTTGGATTACGCAACCTTGAACAGCTGTTGTCCTTGTGGTGTAGGTTGGGAAGGTTTAGTGACCACCCTACTTGTACTTGTCACTATGAAGGGTTAGGGAGGGGTGGAGGGTGCAAGTGGTAGAGTGCAGCATGCAATGGGAGAGTGGAGGCTGCAATGGGAGAGTGGAGGCTGCAATGGGAGAGTGGAGGCTGCAATGGGAGAGTGGAGGCTGCAAGGGGAGAGTGGAGGCTGCAATGGGAGAGTGGAGGCTGCAATGGGAGAGTGGAGGCTGCAAGGGGAGAGTGGAGGCTGCAAGGGGAGAGTGGAGGCTGCAAGGGGAGAGTGGAGGCTGCAAGGGGAGAGTGGAGGCTGCAAGGGGAGAGTGGAGGCTGCAATGGGAGAGTGGAGGCTGCAATGGAAGAGTGGAGGCTGCAAGAGGGTGCATAGGTTGCTAGAGCCCAAAGTGCAGTGGACATGCAGTCTGCAGTCCAACCTACTGGCTCCAAGTAGGGTGTGGCCCAAGGGTGAGAATACCATACAAGGGCAACGTTCAAGAGGGGGTGGCGGGTTGCATGCACGCAGAGGACAGAGTGCAATCACAGGTTGTGGGGGAGTGTAGCATGCCATGGGGATGCACATAGTGTCATTTGGTAATGCATGGTTCAAAGGGAGGTGTCATGGTGCAGGTGTCCCTTGCAAACAGTGAACAAATACAGCACAGGCATCAGCAGCGCCCGATCCCCTCCCCCTAACACAGAGAACGAGTACCTTCTTAACTCTCTCTCTCTCTCTCTCTCTCTCTTCTTTTCTCCCCCACACAAAACAGGCGAAGAGCACTACATGGACATCAGCAGTGTAAGCTTTCCTCCCTCACACAGAGAACCTGTGTAGTAGCAGTCCAAGCTATACACACACACACACATGCCTCCGAGAACCTGTGAGCAGTGCCTCTCAGCAGGGCAGGGTTGCATTCACTGTACTTATAGTGGGCTCAAGATGGAGGTAGTAAAACTTTGGACACTTCATCAGTGGTACAGAACGATGCTTGGCCCTGGTTGGTGAGCTGAGGTTCTGAGGTGAGGACAGGAGGTATCAAAGGAAGTGAGGCTGTAACGTGCTGAGTGTTGCTCAGTTGTAATCGTGCCACAGCATAGTGCCAAGTTTTCAGTCTGTGCATGTGTGACATTTCTATGGTTCTAGTGGGTTTAGGTGACACTTCAGTACCTAAGGTGTGTCATTTTAGATTGCACGTTATCATGAGCAGAACAAAACACTTATGTCCATGTAACAAAATTAACTTTAGCAATTATTCCCTCTGCAATGTAATGGTCTACAAAGTACATTAAAACTGCTGGACCACTCCTATGTACGGTATAAAATTAACAATGCTCTTCCCCACCAGTGCCACAGCTGTGTCCGACACAGCACTTTGCAAGTGAGGCACTGCTGACTTGACTGAGAAATCTACAGTGCCTCTTGCAGGCATCTAGGAAGAGGGGCAGATCCACCACACCACAGCACTATGTGGAGTATCAGCTGAACTCTGCTGCTATGCCGTACTAACTTGGGACCCTGCAGTGATTTGGAAGATTTAGCCAGAATGTGTGATTCTAACCTCTGATGCGTGGTTCTTGAAAGGGCTTCCACAAAAGCTGATGTGATGCAGACTCCAGTCAGACCAGGCCAACCTAGGGAGACAGCTACTCATCAGTATTGATCCCGTTCAACTAGGTCACTGAGGTCTTTGACTGCCTCCGACTCGGCGCCGCCAGCTCACTGCACACAGACAGGCAGAAGCAGTCACCTGCTTGAGAGCAAGCAGTTCTTGGGTATTTGACACTTGAGCATAAAGCTGAGCAGAACCGAGCGACGAAGCAAGGGAGAAGGTCAAAAGTATTATAGTAGCTTGGGTGCAACGAAGTACAAGGGATATGAGACAAAGCACCATGGGGTGGGGGTGAGAGAGCGAGATAGAGAGCGGGGTGTCCCGTTCCAGCATGGTGGCGTACATTTGTATAAAGCAGATTACCATGTCATGCAGCAATGCGATGGATGGCAATATGGTAGAGTTGTTTTGCAGGAGGTCAGATGTCATAGGACGAGAGGAAGTGTGAGCGAAAGGGTACAGTGCTACAGGTTACTTCAGTGTCTAGGCTTCTCTTTTTTCACGCACCTGTGCCATACTCCCCAACATCTAGTGGCTCTGCCATCAGAGGACAAAACATAAAAAGCATTGGCAAAGCCGAAAAATGTTGGTTGTGAAACCTATTAGTGTTGCCAACGCTTGTTTGCAGTTAAATAGATAGACCCTGGGCTCGGCTATGGCTAGGCTAAGGCGGGAGCCAAAGATGCATAGGAATGCAAAACAGACATCTTTGAGCACCATTGTGCAATAGGACCCTGATACAAGCCTGTATAGCATAAAAGGCCACTTTATTAGGAGAGGCTTGTAGTTGTGAAATTCTTTATTACAAAAAGGTACATCAATGAAACATACTCTCTAATATATATTAAATTCCTAACATCTCCCCCCCCCCCCCATAACAAATCCCCAACCTTGTACCAATTTCCCGGAGCAGTTAAACTCCCTTACCCCGCAAGATCATCTTTTATCTTCCATTCGCGGTGCCTCCCTTGCATCACCCAAGTTCTCCCGCACACACTACCAATCATATCCAAATCTCCACATGTACCCCCTTCTCAAAACCTCTCCCCCCCACCCTTGTGAGTCCCCCTCTGCCTGAAGGGTGGATACGCCCACGCCTGACTCTGCTTCCCCCTAAAAATGTGCCAACCATAAAACCCACCAAAAGGTGTTTTTCTGCCCCCTCACCATCCCCAGTCAGATATTCCAACAACACACAACTACTGTCCACTGAACCACACATACTCATTCCACATTTTTGCCAATAATTCTCCCAACTCCAGTAAGAAACAGTCATTCCCAAACTTTGATAAATGAACACCATCTGAACTAAACAAAAACTCCTCTTCTCAAATACGCCAATGTGCTAAACCAGCTATTCCAGTAGCCTGACAGAAAACTCTCTAAGCCCTGTTTAATTTGAGCCTCACTTTGTCCATGGCTACATGTCCCCTAGGTACAAATTCAGTCCATTATGCTTGTTCCAGCCCTCAGCTGCAAATCCTCTTTTATTTGCTCAATTAGAGTCAATCCTGAAAGTTGAACAAAATCATTTTCCCTAAGATGAATGATCAGCATGTCCAGGCACCCTCTAGCAGCAAACAGTTCCGCTAGTAGTGATAACAGACCACCCCATCTCATTCCACTTTTGCCCTTCCAAAAAACGTCATGTCTGCCGCTCAGAAGCCCCAATGATCTTCCGTAGACCTGTAAGTCTGCGTCCTGCGCTGCCCAACGGATAGAAGGATTACCTAGTTTCCAAGTGACCATCTTGGCTCATGTGGGTCCATTAATACAACCTGCATCAAAGAAACATGACAAATTATTATTCAACAATAATTTATATGGTTAAATATTCCTAAACAACGTATTTCCTGGTGTATTTTTTACAACACTGTGAGTTCCATCTACCAATGCTATGTATTTCACGCCATGAAAAACCCAGCCGTGCTGCTTCTGTTGCTGCACCTATTGTAAAAGGATGCTTGCCAAATATTTCTGTATCAAAACCTAGACGTCCAAAGGCCATTCACATCACAGCCAACAAATTAAGTGCCATCAGCCCCTTTGAGTGCCAAAGTAAATCCTCACCATTCTTTCTTGGCCCATCCAAAATGTTTCCGACTCCTGTACCGGACAAAACAACTCCCCGCCTTCCCCTCTGCTTAACCAAATACATCTAACCCTCCCCGTCTGGTCTGATTTTGACATTCGCAGCCAAATGCTCAAACTGTTTTCTTCGTTGAAAACTTAATTATAAAGTAGGCCTAGCTTTGTGTTAGAAACATATCCGGGCACCCTTTAGCATCAAACAGTTCCAATTCAGAAACTCTAAGCACACCAAAGAACATCCAAACCATTATCAAATGAAAAAGAGTTCCCTTCAAATGTGTCTTAACAACACTCAAACAACACCTCTAAAGTTTTCCCAACAAATCTGCAGTTACAGGTTCCCAAATAGTAGCTCTACCACTCTTCTACTTGCCCCAGCCATACAAATCCCATCTCCCTAAGAGTCCCACTACTGGGTCGTAAACCCACCATCATTTTCCAAAAAAGGATATACCTGCTAATTTACCTGCAATAGTGGTGTGTAGTAAACCTCTTTTTATTAAGCTCAGCACAGACCTGGTGATATTGGTTTCTCTTTGCATATGCTCCGCTCCCAATACATAACGTTGCACACAATCAAACCGTATAAACGCCTGCCGGGCTTGTAGATAAGGCCTTTTTGTTGAAGCTGCAACTGATTCCTCGACCAGTTCAACTACTCTCATTCCCCGCAGGCCCAGATGTGCTGTGGTAAGTCTATCTTCTTGTCTTCCACTCTTGGTGCTTACATATGAAATCTCTGCCACAGAGAACAAGACAAAGTGTCTGCTGTCATATCACTTGCTTCGGACACATGTCTAGCTTCAAATACATTGTTCAGTTGTAAACACTGCAGCATAAATCTTCTCAGCAACTGCAATACCCTAGGTCCTTTGCTTTTTATCGGATCTACAACTCACATGTTGTCTACATTAAACATCACCGTCCTGTTTTCCAACTCTTGACCCCAAATTGACAATGCCACTAATAATGGAAATAATCCATCCCCAAATTCCTTCCTTGTGTCAACCAGTGTGCTGGTCAGTGTTCAGCACACCACCTGGTGTCCCAGAAAAGTCCAAAACCACCGGCATCAGATAGTATTTGTACCTGCCTCATTGTCATGTACCTCTCCTTCCTCCAAATCATTACTCTCTGCCTTGGTTTCTTGACTCTGAACTCAATACAGAATTTGATCTTTACTCAACTGCCTTTGTATCTTGACTAAGAACTCAATATTAAATTTGATCTCAGGGACTGCAAACATTTGCAGCCCTACAGACATGGTTGCAGTCACAAGAATCAAAGGCAGCTGAAAGCCAACAATAAGAGACATTAGAAAAGAGATACCAATTGTACTACAACCATAATATCGCCACACAAATGTTAGCAGGCCTCTTTTCATCAACAGCGTCTGCCTGCTATGCATCTGAAGAGTGTATTGGTGTTAGAACCGCAAAACTTATTTCAAGTGTCTCTTTAGACCACTTCACATTAGGAGGAGAATGTCACTCGCCTTTGTATTTTTTGTGATGAAATGCTATAAGTGTCTCCGGGCAGCCTCTGTGAATTCAATGTCCTTTGTCTGGTTTGGTGACAATTGTGAAAGGTGCAACTGGCACATATGCGCTTTCAGATTTCCAGCGACTTCTGAGATTTCACATTAATTCCATGGGGTGGGGGCAATTCTTTAAAGTTTTTGTGTACCTAACTAATGTCTGATGCTCAGACAGTTGCATCTATGCCCATAGCTGATATTTCCTGAGCCAAGTAATACAGATCTGCAGTTTGTTTTTGCAGGAGGTGACAGCCCCTGCTGCTGGTGAGTATTGATCGGGTGGGCGGATTTTTTAACAGTTGTAAGTATGGGTGGGGGAAAGAAAATTGGTTAGTGGTTTGGGAGATGCCCCTGGCCACAAATCCTGACTGTGTATATTCCGGGGCATAGCTATCATTTCTGCAGCAGGTGCAGTGGCACTAGAAGTGTTATTGGCCCTTTGCGCCACAGTTATTTGTGTCCCTTTAATACTGAACCAGAGATCAAGGAGACCCTCTTTCCTTGATTGCATTAAGGGCCCTGGCATCCCTTGCCATGCCACTGTGTCTATTCAGAAGCATTGCTAACAGAACTATTCTCCTCTAACACGAGATAAGGTAGGACCAACTTACAAGAATAGCGCAGAAAACAGATTTTTATTAGTAAATGATGAGCGCTGCAGCAACAAACATATTTTGCTTGTAGTGACCAATACCCTGCACTTTTACTGGTTGCTAATGCCTTCACCAAGACTCACCGCAAAGGCATGGCAGAAACCTCAACCATGCCTTTGGGCCAATGTCCCGGAACCACAGCGCACTCCATTGGCATCTACTAATGGCCACCTCCACCGTAGACAACGGCACCTTCTGTGCTCCCCCATGGTCACTCTGAACCGAAGAGGCTCCATTTTTGTGAGACCCGCAAGCTGCTCCAGCTCCCTGCATTATCCCCCTATCATCTTCATCAGATACCCATATCCATTGTACTTTCTGCCTCCAATTTTTGTGGCTTGCTCAGTCTTCTGTCACCTGCCATTAGCTTATATGCACCACCTAGGCCCTGCACTGTACTCACCTCTCAAGTTGAAGAAACATTCATCTGTGTCCAAGACGCACATATTGCGGCCCATTTCTCCTCCACCTCTTCAATTGGAATCTTTCCAGATGATCTTAGCTCAAGCTCCTCTGTCCTCCTAGATTGTATTCTGGTCTCCCCCACTGTCTGATGAAACGCAAGAGATTCTGATATTCAAGTGTAAACTTGTGCACAAACTACAGCTCCCAGCTTCCCCTGTAGTATATTGTCATCTCGGGGCTGTACCAAATCCAGAGCTGTGTCCACCGCCCCTGGTGGTCAGTGGGTAATACTGCATTCCTCTCATCTGCAATAATAGCCGCACAACCTCCTTCACCCAATGTGCCGCCCTTCCCGCCTCGCCACTCGTCATAGCCTCAGCGACTGTGCTCCATTTTGAAGTCTTGGAGACACACCGCTCTCATTGAATCCCTGCCTCTTTGCTCCTCATTTGCACAAGCCGACTGCCCGCGTGGTCTCAGTAAGCTATTTTCTTCTTTAAACATCATTTCAACCAAACCACTCATGTAGGCTACCCTGTGTGCACGCCGCGGACCCCTTGAACAGTTCCTACTATTTGGTGGCATGCAAACAGCAACAGCTGCTGCCACCCTGCCTGCTGCTTCTCACCTGGGCCTTATCATACCCCTTCCCCCCCAGGCCTGCCCTAAAACCCCGAGCCTCAGAAGGTCATCCCTACTGGCTGCACGCAACATGTGCCAAGCCTCCTTGGTTGCTGCACAAGGGTTGCATCCTATCATTTTATATAACAAGCATTTGCAATGCAATGGTCTCGGCATTGTTAAAGTTAGAGCTATTGGCATTGTTCATGACATTATTTTTGTTTATGTTCTTAAAATATTTAAAGAAACGGCACTGTTATTTACAATGTCAATAGCTTAATCACTCTCAAATGTGAGACCTATTGCATTTGCACCCACACAGAGCCACACACAAAGCCACCCACACACACAGAGCCACCCACAGAGCCACTCACATAGAGCAACCCACACACAAATAGAGCCACCTACACACACACACACACACACACACACGCAGTAGCCCACTGACCTATTTACATTATGTGCACTTTGTGATCTACATGGTACATGTTCTTTGCTGCAGGCACATTAACCCTATGTGCTACCTTTCCAGGAGTCAAAACTTCCACTAGACAAAACTCCGATCTCTCTCTAGGAAGAACATTAAACACCAGAGTCATCATGACATACAGTATACTGTATTTCAGCAATCTGGCACCCCCTACTTAAAGTCTCACCTTGCTCTTAACAGTCACATGGAAAGCCTGCAAGGTTTGCACCCTAATAATAGGTCTCCCACCCTCTGTAACTCGACAGCCCTTTATTTGAGACCGGAATTAATTTTCCGTTAATACTCCTTTCACAGACGTCTTCTGTTCGTATTCACGGGAGAGCGTTGATTTTTTTTAGGTCTGGCTTGAGTGCAACTGTCACCCGACCTTTTAACCCAGTCCCACAGTGCACAGCCCCAAATACCAGCTTCCCAATGCTTTACGGGGAGGTCGAAAAAAACCTCAAAACGACTGTGCAGACCCCATTCAAAACATGTAGGTAAGGCTACACCACACCCAGGTCGACATGGTATTAAAGTTCCTCTTGCGTGATTTCTCCCGTGACAGCCCTTTTTGGACGCTGAAACATACAACCGCATCTCACTTACCTTCTTGTTTTGTTGCTGGGCTCAATGGAACACTCGCAGGGAGCCCCACGCGACACTGCTTGGCCCAGGAGTGCGCGAGCACCGCCCCGCTGGGGTTTTATAACAGAGAAGGGACGCCACTGCCGAGAATCCCAGCCGTAAGCCTCGCGCTGCAGACGACTGCGTCATGTGACCGAGCTCCCACGGTAAACACCGCGTGACCCAGTCCAGGCTTGCTGTAGCCAGGTGGTGGGAGGAGTTAGGTATAGTGATGGGTTAGGCTAGTCAGCTGACCTCTGTTCAAAGTGTTCTGTGGTTTGCAGGATTTTCCAGATCTGATGTTATTTATTTATTTATTTGTGGGTGTTTATATAGTGCGTACTTTACTCGAAGGTGTCACAGCGATTTACAATATAACCAGTTACATTACATAGGACTGGACGCCTCCTTACAATATACCCAGTTGCATTACATAAGGACTGCATATTTAAATACAGCTGTTCAAGGGTCAAGTTAATAAGAATAACAAGCCCACCACTGCCTTTCTCCGAGGCAAAGCAGAAATGCCTCGGAGAAAGGCAGCGGCGGTTTCGAATTCGGGGGCGTGTTTTTCTTTTCTCTCCTCTTGCCATTGGCTGGAGGAGATAATGAGAAAAGTAGCAAAAAACACGCCCCCGAATCCGAAAAGGACGGGGCCTGTTCGGAGAGACAAACCTCTTCTCCAATGGCTGGCCAGCATTCAAGAGGCCAGCCAATGGAGAAGAGGGGAGAAGAGGGGCGGGTTCAAGCCCCTCTTCTCCAAGTCATTAAATCTCGCGAGCGAGACTGCGCAAGCGCAGCCTTCGCTAGCCGAGACCTAAAAAGGCACCTTAGTTTCACTAAACCACCAATAACTAAATAAGAAATCAAACTAAGCTTTCCCTAATTCCCACTCACAAAATGGTGTCGCAGAAAGGCAGTATATTCCCTCACACAGCTCACATATAACTTTGCCATAAGCCTGCCCCTTAACTCTCTTTCTCCTATCCCATGTCCCCAAACACTGATGGCTTTTGCCAACTGCACGAAGTCCCCCAAGGAGAGACAGGCTGTGGCCTTTCTCCCCTGGGTACTCTAATTTTGTTAATGATTTAACAAAATGCATTCACAGATGGTGGCTGTGGACACATGGTCGTCCACAGTTGTTTGTGCTTTAAAAAAATACATTCCAAGATGTCCGTTTTAGATGCTTTGCGGGCCATCTGCAAATTCATTTTTTTGTATGTATTTTCTTTTAAGAACTAAAATAATACATTGAAGTCCGCCCGTGGTGCAGGCATGCACTGTCATGAGTAGACATTGCAAAATCAATTTTAAGATGGCAATTTACCAATAGCACAGCGTCAACCCTCGAAATATATATCGAGGGAGCTTTAGCAAAAGACATTTGAATTGTTAAGAGTTTCATGGGATTGCACGCTCATTGAACCGTAAGACTTGTACTAAGGACATACAGCATAAACTGGAAGGCCGGCCGCCTTTGTTTCTTGACTATGAATTCAGCACAGAATTTGATCATAGAGCCTGCAAACATTTGGGGCCTAAAGATATGCTTGCATTCACAAGAATCCCGTCATTCAGTACAAAGGCAGCTGATAGCCAACAATAAGAGACATCTGAAAAGAAAAACCCATTTTACTGCAACCTTAATATCACCACACAAATGTTTGCAGAACAAACGTCATCAACAGCGTCTGCCTGCTTTGTATCTGAAGGGTGTGTTGATGATAGAACCGCAAAACTAATATGAAGTGTCTCTTCAGACCACTTCACATCAGGAAGAGAATGTCACTCTGCTCTGTATTTTTCCTGATAAAATGCTATCATTGTCTCCTGTTCGGCCTCAGTGACTTCAATGCCCTCTGTCTGGTTTGGTGACAATTGTCTACCGTTGCATCCGCCACGTGTGTGCTTTCAGATTTCCAGCAACTTCTGAGATTCCACATTAATTCCATGTGGAGGGGGCGATTCTTGAACGTTTTTGTGTACCTAACTAATGTCTGGTGCTCAGACAGTTGCATCTATGCCCTTAGGGGAAATTTACAGAAACGTATAATACAGATCTGCAGTTTTTTTGCGGGAGCCGGCGGCACTTGCTGCTGGTGAAAATTGGTCAGCCAGTCTGATTTTTGTTAACAGTTCTATTTTTTTTGTGTTTGTAAAGTTTATTAAGTTTTCAACCGAGCATACAAAGGTATAAAATCTGTAGCAGGATACATATTGTGTACATATCATCATGCATACTAAAGCCCGCATGGTGGGGTAAACAGATCATGGTTGGAGCGATAATCGTGGACCAGTAACATTGATCTTTGCCAAAGTCTTTCCTGAGTACTTTGAGCATAATAACTGTACATTTTTACAATAACACACATTATCCACTAGAACTAGGGTGCCTGTCCGGTGGTTACCATACATATGAAGCGGCTTTCTTTGCTGCGTGCTAGCATTAATTACTGCGAGGTGTATGAACATGTGTAGAACCCGAGGGTGGTAGGGCGGAGGATGCAAAGTCTAAATTCCCTGGAGTAGTCCTGGCATGTCGGTCTTGGGCGTGTAGATATGATCGCCTTGTGGCGCAGTTAATTTCCGGCGTTATCTATGTATACGTATGAATCAAACTGTGGACACTATGTGAATCTATATCTAATCAGGAGAGAGGGTGAGGGGTGGAAGAGGGATACAGGGTGTACTTGCTCGCGGGGGATGCGCTCCTTAATGGAACCTATATGTATATACGTTCACTTCAAGGATTTCTGGTAGATAATGATTGTAGTGCCGCTGGTATGTTACGAATTTGTGTGTGCCCTGCTAAGTTTAGATTCTATTATGGATAAATAATTTCGCCAGTCTACGGGTTGGGTCTTTGAGGACAGTTGTAGAGTATGGGATAACTGAGTTTCATGATCAGGCACCAAAGCCCGGCGGAGGGCCAATAACCAGGAAACTTCCAGGCCATAGCCAGTGTGCGTTTAACCAAAACCAGTGCTAAGTCCAGGAACTTTTTGAAATTCTTACGGCATGCATTGCTTTTCGCAATGCCGAGTAGAAATTGTGCTCCCTGGGCTGCAATTGGAGTTCCCACTGCAGCTGTTAAAATTTGCCCCCACCACCCCCAAAAATGTGGCATCTGTATTTTGGCTTCTCAGACAGAGATCAGTGGATGTTGAATACATGCGCGCCCGTTTATGCAGGGTTAAATATGTATGATGTAGGTAATTGAATTGGGTACATTTTAATCTAGCATTTGTGGATATTATCTCGGGGATCCCCACACATTGCACCCATTGTTTGTCAGTAATTTTGATTGATAATGTGGTGTTCCAGAATTCACATCGTGGTGTTAGTGAGGGGGCCGTATCTGCTCTGAGGGAGTTATAAATGGCTGTAATTGCCTTTCTGCCCGCACCAGGTTTTAATAATGTCTGCAGGGCTCCGGAGGTTGTAGGTTCAGTGTGTATGTCTTCCCGTATTTGTGATGCCTGTTGCGTTAATGTGGCATATAATAGGAAAGTCCCCGGTATCACACCATAGTCGTCCATCAAAGTGTCGAAGTCACATAGTGTTGAGTCTATGAATAAATCAACCCATGTGGCCAAACCGGCTTCTTGCCATTCAGCCAGTTCTGGGCATTTTAGGCAAGTGTATGAGCCAGGGGTCACCTTGAGGAGGAGGTCAGAAGCATACGGTGGTGATTGGCGTCTGGGTAGTACATATCTCATCCAAGCGTTACGGGCTACTGTCATCAGGATGCACCTGTGATTCCTTTGTAGTGGCGTTTTGGACCCAGATAGCCACTGTAGCAAAGCTGGATGGCGTAGTGATATTGCCCAGCTATCCAATTCAGTCATGCTGTTTTTTGCCAACCATCACAGAGGCCACTGAAGTTGCACAGCTGCGTAATAGAGTTCATAGTTGTGTGCTCCTAGTCCACCCTCCGAGGGAGGGAGATATTGTTTCGAGAGTGCTACCCTGGCCCTGGAACCACCCCAGATCAGAGATACAAGTATCAACCTCAGATCCTGCAAAGAGGTAAAGGAGTCTAGGGAATAAAAGCATCATGGAGATGGCTATCCTGACCCATGGGAGACAATGGCAGATTAATCCAGAATGGGATTGTAGCCCGAGCGTCAGCGATCGCGTTGCCCAAATTTACATCAATGGGTCAATCGGGGAGTGATAAATCTGGACCCCTAAATATTTAAGAGTCGTATGCCCTGGTAAGTGGGGCATAAGGTTGCTGTTGCCTCTGCTGTATGGGTATAGGTGACATTGGGAACAGCACAGACTTAGCCCAATTTATTTTCAAGCCGAGCATGTGCGTCCAACAGTTCAATAAGGCCTTGTCGTGCCTCATTTTGATCACAGAGGTAGATCAATGCATCATCCGCGTAGAGGGAAACTATGTGCCACTGTGTGTGTACTCGTATGCCCCAATCCAGGATGCGGTTGCGTAGTGCACACGCCAAAGGCTCCATGGCCAATGTGAAGATAATTGGTGATAGCGGGCAACCTTGTCTGGTTCCCCACTCTGTCTCAAAAGGGGGCGAAACGATGCAACCCGATTTTACCCGAGCTTGTGGGTTTGGTATATAGTATCTTCACCCATTTTAGGAACTTGGGGTCCATGCTGAACTTTGCCAACACTGTCAGCAGATAATCCCATCCCAAGGTATCTAATGCCTTCTCGAAATCTAAGGCAGAGATCCAGTGCTGTTCATTTGTCAATTGTGCCCATTCTAACTGTTTGAATAATCGACGGAGGTTCAGCCCTGTGTTTCTGCCGGGGATAAACCCGTTTTGATCTATGTGCACCAGTAATTGAAATCAGCCTATTAGCCAATAGCTTACCTAGAATTTTTTATTCTGAATTTAATAAAGACAACGGGCAATAAGAGTTCATGAGGAGTGGGTCCCTACCGGGCTTCCGGAGCACCATCAATATTGCCTCTCAGAGAGAAGACAGTAATATATCTCGGTCGAATGATTCCGTAGAGACGGTAGATAAGCGGGTAACTAGCTGCGCCGAATAAGTGGTATAAAATTCTGAGGCAATCACAATGAGGTGAGCAGTTCCTGGGGGACAGAACCTGGGACAGGCAGGTCTTTCTTCGTAATGTCCTCACACATCCCAAGGGATGTCATGCTTCATCATTTGGGCATTTGCCCCTCGTCGGGCTGGCGCTGCAATGTCCGAAGGGCTCCCGTTGCCGGGGCTCTTTATCGGGGTTAAAATGGTGAAGATACCCTTGTGTTGGAGCAATGTTCCTAAAGGGCTGTAATGGTGTGAAAGGCCTTGGGATGTGTGAGGGCATTACGAAGAAAGACCTGCCTGTCCCAGGTTCTGTCCCCCAGGAACTGCTCACCTCATTGTGATTGTTCTCCTTTGGGAACCAGTGAGCAGGACCTTACAAACTCGGTTCCCGTCCCTCCTTGTTGACAAATAAAATTCTGAGGGCCATCTGTCCATCCCGGGGGTTTACAGTTGGTTAACTGATTCATTGTTTCAGAGATTTCAGCCTCCGTGATAGGGGCCTCCAGCGCTGCATATTGAGCTTGTGTTATCTGCGGAAGAGCTGCTTGCTCTAGGAAAGTTTGCATTGCCTGAGAGTAACCTGAGTCAAGGGCGGTGTAATTTTGATGGAAGGAGTCATTTATCTGGTCTTGTGTATTCACTAACTGGCCATCTAAGGCATAAGTAGCTGTGATGGGGGGCTGCGAGAGATCGTTTTTCAGTAGCAATGCTAGTGTCTTGCCTGCTTTGTCGCCCTCTGCTTGTTGTCTAGCTAAGTATTGTTTACAATCTAGAGCACATAATTTGTCCAGTGTTTCCTTGTGAGCCAATCTGGCTTTGGTGAGCGAGGGTATTATGTGTGGGTCAGTAGGGGCGATGCGTTTGCAGTGCTTTGTTTCTGCTTCTAGCTCCTGCAGTTCCTTAGAGGGTAATATGAGACCCATAAACTGTTTTAATGACCTGCCCGCGCAGAACCACCTTGAGTGCGTCGCACTCAATGACTGCATGTGTTGTTGTTCCCGCATTAGTCTGAAAATACGTTGTTATGGATTGTGATATAGAGGTGCTTAGGGTGGGATGTCTAGTGTGCCAACTATTTCTTAATTGCATCCGGGTGGCCCAGGTCTTCATGTGGTTCGCGAGCCTAATAGCCTGTGCCCCTGGGAGTGGTGGACGTGAGCGATCCAGATCAAGGCTGGGAATGCAAATATAGTCTTCCCCCTGTATGTTGGTACCGATGGTTCCCTCAGAAGTGTTGGAGTCAATATTTGCAGGAATGCGGATTGACCTGAATTAGGTGCATATAGAGAAACCAATGTCAGTGGACGGCCTTCTATGGTACCCTCTAAGATTGCTTAACAGGCTTGGGGATCAACATGTGTGTGAAGTGTCTGTTGTGGGTTCCTTGGGGCTACCCAGATCAAGGCACCTCTAGCATTTCCAGAGTACGTTGTCCCAATTACTGTGCCCGCCCAGCGCTTGCTCAATGGTTTGAGTGTTTGCTGAGTAAGGTGAGTCTCTTGTAGGAGTGCTATTGATACTTTCTGCCTGCGCAGATATTGATATACCTTGTGTCATTTGACGCAAGCAGCCAAGCCACGCATATTCCTGGTCAGTAATAAATAGCTATTCCCCTGCATTTATTGAATTAATAACGGAATGCGTGGGCAGCAGTGTGTATGCACCCTCCCCTGGGCATCTTAATCTTGATTAATATGTTGGTGGCATTGCATTTAATTTGTGCGGTATATGATCCTAGGATACGGACATGACCTGAAAGGCAAACAATAAACCAAGCCCCCATCCCAGGCCTATTTGCCAATGGGCAAAAGGACTTCTGCACTGACTCGCAAACATATTAAATTACAAAAATTATCAGATGCAAAGAAAAAGAAAGAATAAAGAAAAGATCAATAGAAATATGAATAAAACAGGGAGGAGTAAGGGAATTAAGAACAAGGGAATGCAATCAACTGGAGACAAGGTAAGTTTATAACCGTGTGTGGGGTGTGGTGTTTCTTCTGTTGTTGATCATGTTCTCCTTGGCCGCCATGATTGGTCTTATGCAATTGAACCAGAGGAAGTATGGATGGTAGGCACAGTTAGGTTATCTCGCATGCATGAGTTGCATCATTATAACCCTTGGGTATATCATGCATGGCACATGTAGCTGCGGGCTATTAGCCCAGTTGCTCCGAGGTTTGTGGTGTCACGGTGGGGCCTCTACCTAGAATCGCCAATTGTCGTGAATCTGAAAGATGATGCTCCTCATCTGGTGTGCTGTCTATCTCTGATACTGATTGTGAAAGGGAGGTGGGGGTGTCATGTTTCTCCGCTTGTCTGAGAGCTTGTTCCCTTTCCTTTGCCGCTTGAGCTTTTGTGGGGCGCTGCCCTTGTCCCAGGCCACGGCGTCCACGATGCACAACCTTTTTCCACTGTTGGTGGGGTTCTACTGTGGACTTCAGGGCTTGCGACAAGCCATTCTGCTACATCCAGGTCCAGGCTTCTTTGGGGGTGTGATAAAAGGCAGTGTTACCCTTTTGCTGTATGTGTAGAGTGGCAGGATATTTCATGGTCACGGAGGAGGCGTTTAACTTCCATAAAGGAGGATCTGCAGTGTTGCACCGATATCGTATAGTCCAGGTAAATGTGCCCTGTTACGTTCTCTATTGCCCATGGGCCACTGGCTCGTGTTTCCTGCAGAACATGATCCCTGTCGCGATAGTTGAAGAGGCATGCGACCACCGGCCTGGTGGGGGGGGGGGAGGGAGGCCCTCTGGCATTTTATTAGTACGTTTTAGTGAGAAAAACGTGTTTTTAAAAAAACAATTCTAAGGATGGGTGGAGGAAAAAACATTGGGTAGTGGTTTGAGAGATGCCACTGCCCACAAAACCTAACTGTGTATATTGAGGGGAATAGCTATAATTTGTGATTTGTTTATTGAACTGAAAGACTTGTACTAAGGACATACAACATAAACTAGTAGGACGGCCGCCTTTGTTTCTCGACTATGAACTCCATACGGAATGCGATCTTAGAGCCTGCGAACACTTGCGGCCCTACAGACAAGGATGCATTCACAAGAATGTGGTCACTCAGTTCAAAGGCAGCTGATAGCCAACAATAAGAGACATTAGAAAACAGAAATCCATTTTACTGCAACCTTAATATCGCCGCACAAATGTTAGCAGAACAATTGTCATCAACAGCGTCTGCCTGATTGTATCTGAAGGGTGTGTTGGCGTTGGAACCGCAAAACTAATTCCAAGTGTCCATTCAGACCACTTCACATCATGAATAGAATGTCACTCGGCTTTGTATTTTTCCTGATGAAATGCTATAAGTGTCTTATGTTTGGCCTCAGTGACTTCAATGTCCTTCGTCTAGTTTGGTGACAATTGTCTAATGTTGCCTCCGGCACGTGTTTGCATTCATATTTCCAGCAACTTCTGAGACTCCACATTAATTCCATAGAGTGTGGGCGATTCTTTAAAGTGTTGTATACCTAACTAATGTTTGGTGCTCAGACAGTCGCTGCTATGCCCGCAGTTGATATTTCCTGAGCTATATAATACGGATCCGCAGTTTTTTTACCGGAGCTGGCGTCCCTTGCGGCTGGTGAGTATTGATCGGGTGGTCGGATTTTGTAACAGTTGTAAGTATGGGTGGAGAAAGGAAGATTGGTTGGTGGTTTGGGAGATGCCCCTGGCCACAAATCCCGACTGTGTATATTCCAGGGCATAGCTATCATTTGTGCAGCAGGTGAAGTGGCACTAGAAGTGTTATTGGCCCTTTGCGTCACAGTTATATTTGTCCCTTTAATACTGAACAAGGGATCAAGCTGACCCTATTTCCTTGATTGCATTAAGGGCCCTGGCATCCCTTGCCATGCCACTGTGTCTATTCAGAAGCATTGCCAACAGAACTGTTCTCCTCTAACACGAGATAAGGTAGGACCAACTTACAAGAATAGCGCAGAAAATAGATGTTTATTAGTAAATGATGAGCGCTGCAGCAACAAACATTTTTTGCTTGTGGTGACCAATAGCCTGCACTTTTACTGGTTGCTAACGCCTTTAACAAGGCTTACCGCAAAGGCATGGCAGACAACTCAACCATGCCTTTGGGTCAATGTCCCAGAGCCGCGGTGTACTCCATTGGCATCACCTTATGGCCTGCCTCCCCCGTAGACGACGGCACCTTCTGTGCTCCCCCATGGTCATCTGAACCGAAGAGGCTCCATTAATGTGAAACCCGCAAGCCGCTCCAGCTCCCTGCATTATCCCCCCATCATCTTCATCAGCTATCCATATCCATTGTTCTTTCTGCCCCCAATTCTCGTGGCTTGCTCAGTCTTCTGTCACTGGCCATTAGCTTTATTGTACCACCTAGGCCCTGCACTGTACTCGCCTCTCTAATTGAAGAAACAGTCATGTGTGTCCTAGACGCTCATATTGCGGCCCATTTCTCCTCCACCTCGTCCCTTGGAAGCATTCAAGATGATCTTAGCTCCTCTGGTCTCCCCCGTTGTCTGGTGAAAAGCAGGAGAATCTGACTTTGGAGTGTTACCTCATGCACAAACAACAACTCCCAGCTTCCCCAGCTGTTGGTTGTCATCTCAAGGCTGTGCCAAACCCAGAGCTGTGTCCGGCACCCCCTGGTGACTATTGGCTGATACTGCATTCCTCTCATCTGAAATAATAGCTGCACCAACTCTTTGACACAGCATGCTGCCCTCAGCCCTTCCCACCCACTACTCGTCATAGCCTCAGCGACGGCGCTCCATTGTGCAATCTTGGAGACGTCGCCGCTCTGATTGAATCCCCGCCTCCTCGCTCCTCCTGTGCCACGAGCCAACTGCCCCTGCAGTCTCAGTAAGCTCTTTTGTTTTTGTAAACAGCATTTCAACGGAACCACTCATGTCGGCTACACTGTGTTCCCGCCACGGACCCCTTGAACAGTTCCTGCTCCTGGGTGGCATGCAAGCAGCAACCGCTTTCTCTACCATGCCTGCCGCTTCTCACCTGGGCCCATACCCACCCATGCCTGCTGTAAAACCCCAGGCCTCAAGCAGTCACCCTAAAAGGCTGTGCACAACATGTGCAAAGCCTTCCTGGTTGCTGCACAAGGGTTGTTTTCCGTAATTTTATATAAAAAGGCACCCTAGTTTCACAAAACCTCCAATAACTAAATAAGACATCAAACTAAGCTTTCCCTACTCTCAAATTGGTGTCGCAGAAAGGTAGTATGTCCCCTCACACGCCTCACATATAACTTTGCACTAAGCCTGCCCCTTGACTCTCTTTCTCCTATCCCATGTCCCCTAACACTGATGGCTTTTGCCAACTGCACGAAGCCCCCCAGGAGGAGACAGGCTGTGGCCCTTGCTGCCGGGGGTGTCCTCATTTTGTTAAAGCTTTTACAGAATGCATTCACAGATGGTGGCTCTGGACGCTGCTCATCCACGGTTGTTTGTTCTTTAATAAAATGCCTTCCAAAATGTCCATTGTGGATGCGCGTGCTTTGCGGGGGCATCTGTAAAAGCATTTTTTGTATCCATTTATTAAAAAAATTAAAAGAATTTGGGGCAGGTCACAGGCCGCTTCTTCATGCTGTGTTTGTTCTTCGAAGTATGGTCGGGTCAAGTGACGGAGTAGAGCAATCATCGCATGGTATATCTGGGCATGGAGGAATGCCAGGCAAGATTGTAGCGTAGGCAGGGAGTGGTACTTATCGGGGATTGGATGTTCGTCTCAATGGCATGCCGCCATGCAAGGGGACCATGCACCGAGGTCACGTACATCAGGCAGTGACAGGTCAACAGGGACCATTTGTACTAGAATTTACATGAGTGGTTCCCGCCACGGTTGGTCAGATGGGAGGCTGTCGTCTTTATTCGCACTGGATACCCTTACTCCAACGCTCCTATTGTAAGCTTAGGATGCCTGTTGACGCTGTTAGACCGGCTCTCAGCTATTAAAATCACCTATGTGCCTTGGCTTGGTTTGTCTCGCATCAGGGCCAGTTGGGGGTACTGTTCAGGACACGGTTAGACTTCTTGAACATAGACTTGTCAACATCCTCCTAGGAAACCATGATTAGCATGGAGGTATTGGACCATGGAGAGCCAATGGTTGTGGGTTCGTGCACAACAGTAGCAAGGGAATTACAGTCTGCTTCATCAGGCCACATGTTCCATCATTAGCACCAGCAGCTGTAGAGCTTCCTTTTTCACTCGGGACTGGGACTGGCAATGTCTAACTCTTACAGCCAGACATGGAATAGGCAAAGGACATACCTTTTGAGGCAGTAGTATTGTCTGTCTCGCTTCGAGCCAGGTGGGGGTTACCGTTCGGGGTACGGCTCGACGTTCTGGTTGCGTTTGGATGCTTGGACAGGTGCCCGTGCACCTGTCCAAGAGGACATGTAGCACGGCGATAAGTGGTTCAGTGGCTCCAGTTATTTGTGTTAACGGGCAGGTGAAGCAGCAGAACTTAGAGGGGCTTGGGTCTGACCTCTAGTTCAAGGGCGGAGTCTGGCAAGCTCACTTAGTAGCCCGTCCTTGAGTTCGGCGAAACAGGTACCATTGATGTGAGTAACGGTAACGGGCAACTTCTCCCGCCCTCCAGCACTGGCTGGCAGCTATGCAGGGTGGAAGTGGCCTTCCAATAGGGGCCTCTTGGTCCATAGGATTGGGGGAAACTCCTGGGAAACATAGTTGGGCTACAAAGTAGCAGGAGAACTATTGGCTTTCCCAGTATTCAACATAGAGGGGTATTTAGGCTTTGGTTCCCCCCGGGTCACGCTGCCCTGTCTGCTCCCTGGTATGCTAGCCGAAAGTTGGGAGGGCAAGGCTTCACATAGGGTGGTGAATGTCAGAAGGTGATGGCATACTCCGACTAGTGCTAGACTCAGATAACGGAGGAAAGAGGAGGTATAAACCTTGTCATCTCTTAACTCACTCACATTGGCACCTCCTGGTAGGAGTGGCTTGGAATAGGTTTTGTTCTTCAGCCAGGCAAAGGTATCATTGCACCATCGCCTATTCTTAGGCAGGTTAATTCAGTCATAAAGCCATGGGGAGTTTAGAATGGTGGTGACTGATGGAATGCGAGGGACATACTCCAACTGAGTGAAAGAGGAAGTGAGGCGGGCTTTTGAACTCTTACCTCCTCCCGCATTGGCACTGTCAGGCAGGAGTGTCTTGTCAAAGGGATTGTTCTTCAGCCATGCAAAGGCTACATTGGACCAACGTCTAGTTATAGGTTTAAGGTCATTTCAGTCAGAAATCCACGGGGGAGTTTAGAAAGGATGGGGGCACCTGTCCTGATGGGGCATGCTGGCCGCCGGTCCGGTTGGGCGTAACCTGGTTTTGGCTGGACCTGGGAGGTAAAAAGGCCTACCTGGGGCCATGCGCAGTTGCGCAGTACAAAGAGGTCTTGGCTTCATCAGGCATGGTCTTATGCACGCCAAGTCCACAGGGTGCCTGGAGGGTGATGGGGTTCACCTCTCCACTTTAGGCATGGATTTATTTTTTCTGGATCTTGGGGAAGCATTGGCAGCTGCGGGTTGCAAATAGTAGTGGTACCTTGGTGGGGGGCCCTGGTAGTGACGGTGGCCACTCCCAAGGCTGTGGAGGAGTTACAGGGCGATCCAGGGTCTGCACATACCAAGGGGTATAGCATGCAGCAGCACCGCGTGGTGCTAAGCCAGGATACCCAGGGATGTTTAGCGTGTCCCCTGGAAGACCGACGGCGCCCCGCTATCCGACTGGCGGTTGTGGGTCTGAGCAACCGGGGGCTGCCATGTATGCTCCGCCCACCCATCACGGGGGGGCGTGTGAAGCAAGTGGACTGGTGGTCCACGGATGGGAGGGGGGGACCCTCCCAACATTTGGTATACACCAGTTGGCGTTGCCATGGTGACTCTAGGCTTATCAGACGGGCAGGCGGCATAGGGGCTGGCCTGCCCTGGGATCGCCCGTAAGATAACCCACCATGTTTGCATATTGCTTATGCTAATAAACCTGCAGCAATATTTCTCCACTTACATTCAGTGTCGTGTGTTTTATTTATGTACTTATGTGTTTTGTGATAACTGTTGCCGATATTGGCACTAAAACTAAGCTTTCCCTACTCTCAAATTGGTGTCGCAGAAAGGTAGTATGTCCCCTCACACGCCTCACATATAACTTTGCACTAAGCCTGCCCCTTGACTCTCTTTCTCCTATCCCATGTCCCCTAACACTGATGGCTTTTGCCAACTGCACGAAGCCCCCCAGGAGGAGACAGGCTGTGGCCCTTGCTGCCGGGGGTGTCCTCATTTTGTTAAAGCTTTTACAGAATGCATTCACAGATGGTGGCTCTGGACGCTGCTCATCCACGGTTGTTTGTTCTTTAATAAAATGCCTTCCAAAATGTCCATTGTGGATGCGCGTGCTTTGCGGGGGCATCTGTAAAAGCATTTTTTGTATCCATTTATTAAAAAAATTAAAAGAATACATTGAAGTACAACCGTGGCGCAGGCATGCACGGTCATGAGCAGACATTGCTAAATCAATTTAAGATTAAACTTATCGATAGCACAGCGTCAACCCTCGAAATATATATCGAGGGAACTTCAGCGAAAGAGGTTTGAATTAAGAGTTTCATGGGATTGAATGCTCATTGAACTGTAAGACGTGTACGAAGGACATACAGCATAAACTAGAAGGCCGGCACCTTTGTTTCTTGTCTATGAACTCAATACAGAATTTAAACTTCGAGCCTGCAAACACTTGCAACACTACAGACGTGGTTGCATTCACAAGAATCTGTTTTTTCAGTTCAAAGGCAGCTGATAGCCAACAATAAAAAACATTACAAAAGAGAAACCCATTCTACTGCAACCTTAATATCGCCATACAAATGTTAGCAGCCCTATTATCTTCAACAGCGTCTGCCTGCTTTGTATCTGAAGGGTGTTTTGGTGTTAGAGCTACAAAACTATTTTTGAAGTGTCTCTTCAGACCACTTTACATCAGGAAGAGAATGTCACTCAGTTTTGTATTTTTCCTGCTGAAATGCTATGTGTCTCCTGTTTTGCCTCAGTGACTTCAATACCCTCTGTCTGGTTTGGTGACAATTGTCTAACGTTGCATCCGCCACGTGTGTGCGTTCAGATTTCCAGCAACTTGTGAGATACCATATTAATTCCATAGGGTGGGAGGCGATTCTTTAAAGTTTTTGTGTACCTAACTAATATCTGGTGCTCAGAGGGTTGCATCCACGCCTGTAGTTGATATTTCCTGAGCCTTATAATACGGGTCTGCAGGTTTTTGGTGGGAGGTGACAGCACTTGCTGCTGGTGAAATCTGGTTGGGTGGTCGGATTTTTTAACATTTGTAAGTATGGGAAATAAATTGGTTAGTGGTTTGGAAGGGGCCCCTGGCCACAAAATGTGATTGTATATATTCAAGGTGTGAAGTTCATTAACCAACTAATCCAAGGAGACAATGGAAGTCCAAAATATAAGGTTTGTTCATCATAGGAAACTCCAGCCACCTCCTGAGAAACAATTTTCAGCCAACTCTCTCTTACCCCATAAATTCAACTATATACATTCCACTTAAAAATCTCTGCAGCGGCAGAAAAGGCTGTGGAAACAAAGGGCAACATACAAATATTCTGCTTAATAAAGAAAAAGTGCACCACAGAGGTACATAAAATAGCAAAGGATGCACATTACCACACAGGTCATAGCTATAATTTGCGTAGCAGGTGCAGTGGCACCAGGAGTGTTATTGGCCCGTTGCGGCAGAGTTATTGTTGTCACTTTAATGCTGAACAAGGGATTTAGCTTACCCTCTTTCCTTGATTGGATTAAGGTCCCTGGCACACCCTTGCTCTGCCACTGTGTGTATTTAGAAGCATTGTCGACAGAACCGTTCTTCTCTAACACGAGATAAGGTAGGGCCAACTTACAAGAATGGCGCTGAAAGCAGATGGATTTTATTGGTAAATGATGAGCGCTGCAGCAACAAACCTTTTGCTCGAAGTGACCAATATCCTGCAGTTATCGTGGTTGTTTATGCCTTTACCAAGACCCGCCGCAATTTTAAACTTGACAACTACTTAAAGGAGAGTCTGGGAGAGTGTTTCATACACCCCCATTGACTAAGGAAATGTGGGAGAAGGTAAATGCAACCCCCCCCCCTCCCCCCAAAAAATAATTAGCTTGGTCAATCAGGAGATAAGAACTGTTCAGTTGTCCATTCTAAAGGAAATATTTCAACATTTACTTTTTCTCTGTTTGCATTTCCAATTGCCCAATTTAAGCAGAGTTAAATGCTTGACCCATAACAACGTATCCCTCTTGGTACATAGGCCCACCATGAGGAAATCTGTCTTGGCTTCTTCTCGGTTTTTTCACTATCTTCATTGTGGAGAAGGCAAGGCAATCGTCCTCCAGAAATCATTGAAGCCTTTGTTTGCTTTGCCACATGGTGACCACATAGAGGATGATTTCACTGAAATGTAACAAACAGATGGCAGTAAAGGGGCATATTAGTGCTTCCCTTTACGTTTTGACGTAGTTGCACTTTAGCACCGCAAACAAGGGTGAAAAGTATTGGCACAGATCATGAGTGGTTCCGAAGAGTACTCTGGCAGGGTACCCCTTCTTCTAATGCCACAGTTCCCGGTGGTGTAAGCCAGGCTGGTTTATTAATTGTTGTACAGCATCAGGAAGCGCAGTTTTTAATATATAAAAACATAAGTGCAGGCTCCTAAAGGTTTTCCGAGGAGCCCAGTGCAGGTGTTTTTAAATGCTGGGGTAGCCAAATACTAATGCTGAGTAATCTTCACTCCACCTCATACCTCTTTCTTCAACAACCCTACACTTCATGTGCCTTTATCTAACTCCTGTATTTGTTTTTGAATCTCTACTTTCTGTTCACTTTTTTCCAATCCTTTCCATCATTTTTAATTCTCTCTTTTCTGTTTGTTTTTTTAATCTCTCTGCCAAATCCTGATTATGAATAATAAGCCCCAGTCTCCAAAATGACTATTGCTGCTCACCACCTACACACAGCAGCACAAATTAAGCACTGACAAAGCATGGCGGCCATGTTGGAGTGGGAGGAAGTCGTTCCAGACAATATGTCCCAGGGCTAGTATGGGGAGGCATTGCCCAGAGTTTTCTGCTACAGAAAAGATCCAAGACTAGAGTAAGAGCTGAGAGAGGAATGCCAGGAATTTCTGAATTGCCGATTTGAAGGGTAGTCCGCTGTGTTATTTTGCCAGGATTGAAGGTTGTCCTGCTGTGTACACGTCGAGCTCTTGTTACAAACACATGTATCTAGTGAGCTGCCTCACTAGGGGCCAGATGTAGGAAGCCAAATAGCGATCGCAAATGCCGAAATTCACAGAATTTCAGCCTTTGCGATCGCAATTTGTCTTTGAGCAATGTAGGTAAGATTAAACCTCCTCGCAAAATAGGGAATCGCAAAAATTGCGATTCCCTATTTTGCGATTGCATTTAAGGAATCGCAAATTGCGATTCCTTAAATGCAATGTAAGTAGCACAAAAGGAAGTGCACTTTAGCCTTAAGGAATCGCTAATTACCACCTAATTACCACCAACTTCAAGTTGGTGGTAATTAGCCATTTCCTTTAAAAAAGCACTCTTTTGCTTTTTTTAAAAGTGCCATGTGGCACACATTCATGCCCTCAGGGCATGTATGTGCGCCACATGTGCACACATGCACATTTCAGGGGTGCAACAGGGTGTCCTTTTGGAACCCTTGCACCCTTGAAATTGCGCCCGCAATTTGCGATTCTCTAATAGCGAATCGCAAATTGAGAATGTCTTACCATTCATTCCTATCGGACTCCTAGCCCATAGGAATGAATGGGTAGGTATTCCTTATTAGCGAATCTCAATTTGCGATTCGCTATTAACGAATATTAAGGAATCGCTAATATTTTAGCGATTCCTACCTACATTCAATTTTGCGAGTCCTTAATAGCGAATCGGTAAAATTCGCTATTAAGGATTTGCAAAATTGATTTTACCTACATCTGGCCCTTAAATTTGAACCTTTTGAGCCCACTGCAACAAACACACAAACAAACATTGACCAATAGAGTACATACTCTGGGGTTAATGAAGTATATGCCTATCTCTGCACCAAGCACATTAACCACCCGAGCTATTGTGCCATGCTGCTGGATACACACAATCCTGCACAGCACTTGTGACTCACGTGACAGGTCAGTGGGTCCACTTTTCCTGCTGAACAACTAAAATTAAGCTCACATCTTCCAGTCTTATTGTGGCCACCTTAGCTAGCCTTTTCTCAAGTTTAAGTGTAAGATTGCCACTGAGCTGGTTAATAATAACACCTACGGTTTACAGTTGTGTTAAACTGCAAGACTGTTTCAAGAAGCACCATATGCAAAAGTAGAAATGCCTGTCTGGGAACAGGCATGTGTACAAGCATCGACAGTGTGTTAGAGATGGGGCTGAAAAGGGGCTGCTGCTTGTTCACATTAGTGGGACATGAAGTCGCGGTTTCTGCTTGAAACAAATGTGGTGGCTCTGCATTAGCAGAGCATGCTGCCTGGAAATGGTGTGGGAGACCGACTGGAGAAGGCTCAAGCACTCAAGAACACATACATGTTTGAGCAGGAAGAGTGAGACAGTACACAGAATTAGAGAGAGAGAGAGAGTGAGAGTGTGTGTGTGTGTGTGTGTGTGTTTTAAGAAACTGCATGAAAGAGCTCAGTAAAGGCAATATATCATTTGTTATTTATAATTCTACAACTTGTACAACTCTCCTGTGGGAATAAGCCAATACAACATAACCACATTGAGGTACAAGCATTGGCAAAACCAATAGATCTAGCCTTCGCGTGTGTGGTGGTTGTTTTTATATTTGCAGCATACACCACAAAATAAAATTTTTAAAACATGCAGCCATCAGAACGTGGCTTCCATATGCTCACAACAAAAAAGTGTATGTTAAACAATATTCACTGAGAGGTGGCTGGTTTTCTAGCATTGTTTTTTTTAAATAACACTCCTTTCAGTTGTGCCATGTATTTTACTTTTATATGTGAAGGACTAGGAGACAGGAATAAATCACCACCAAACCAAGCACTCAAGTTGCAGGCACCTACAATGTTACAGTGTACACCACTCACACACTTTACAGCAACTTTTAAACGATTATGGAAAATAAATCACTATCTAACTGGGCACCAAAAGTCCAGGCAAAATAAAAAGCTGGTATTGAAAGTTAAAATGAAAATAATTAAAATACAGCACACTTTGAATCAGCTTTATCACTGAAAAGACAAGAACATATTTAGGCGCATGTGAACAATGTGCTCAGGCTTTGTGAAGTCACTGACCCCAGTAGGCTGCAAGTGGGCGAAAGCAAAATATGAATGAGAATTCAACAGACAGTAGATGAGCCCACTGATCAAAGCCCCTCTGTATGTATCTTATGGATGATTTTTTTGTAAAAAACAAGTTTCTAGTGAGACAGCTAAAGCTGTCTCAAAGGTCTATGGACAAGCCATGTTGTTTGTTTGAGTTGGAAAATAAAAGAAGATTAGGAGAGGTGCAGTCAACAAGATGCCGCACTTCTTCATCGCTTCCGAATACACTAACATTTTCAGCTACAAACATCCTAAAGGCAGCACTCAGTTTCACTTGGCATCTCTGTAACCAAGTGTAACATTAATCCTGTTTACCCTCCTTCTAACTGGATCTCTGCTCTCAGTCCCTTTGTAGGGGGTATCGAAGGGCCGCCATATCCTTCAATGCCATACCTCTGATTCCTTATCTGTCAAAGAATACTTTATAAGAAACGATATTGCGAGATCTTCTGTGTCCTTATCTACCCTACTTCTCTCATCATTCTCATCTCCTCGGCTCGTGCCCATTCTGTCTGGTCTCTCTCCCAAGAAGCTTGGGGGGGGGTGGGGCGCGATATGAGGCCAATGAGTAACAAGGCGTCACTTCCATATCTGTGTACTCAGTAATGCAAATTCATTTCTGATGTTTGCTTCCCGGGCCTTAGGTGTGCCAACCCTTGATCGAAGTCTGAGTATTAACATTGGTCACATCTTTCAGTCTGGCTGTCACTATGTGCCGCCAGCATTCTGAGGGTTTATTGCAGGACCATGTCATAGGAATGAATGACGCCTCCTATTCCCTACACACAGTGCCCTCCGAAGGCCTATTTAGCTATATTTTGGTTGTTAGTAGGGATCCAAAGGAGAACATAAAGAATGAATTATTTGAAACCTTACATTGCTAGATATTTCCTGAACCTGATCAAAAGCATCGTTTAGTGGTTAAGATTTTTCCTTGCGCCACAATTTTAGCTTTCATTGGAGTTTTGTAAAGGATCGGGATGAATGGCCCACACTGGCCCATCTCCAGCACCACCTCTAATGATGGGGAGGTGCGAGGTGAGGTGTGGAACTCCACCCACATCTCCCTGGCTGTCACAGCCGGCCTTGCATATTGGCAGAACTTTGTCAATGTTGGTTTGATGCATGACTGCCAGGGTCTGTGATTTTCCCATCCTGGTTTGGTACATTTATGAGTTCTACTTCCTACAAGAGTAGTCTTGCGTTCTGAGCTGATCTTCTCTTCGCTGCAGCCTGGTAAGTGGTTTGCCATCAGCGAGTAGCGCACTCTGACTCAAGAGCGTCGCCAGGACAGGCCAAGACCCTGAGGTAATGGGCCCACACCTGTGGTTTGCGTGTGAAGAGAGCAGTAAGCAGTGTCCCAATTGTGTCGGATTAAGACAGGCCCCAGGAATATATATTTATGTGGATGTGCGTATATACTTTTAGCCTTTAAGGTATCCACTTGCCACTTTTTGTTTACCGTGTGGCATACTCGGGATGGCCCACCACATGCGTCCTTTGGCCTGTGCTCGCTTTTACTCACACCACTGGAAGAGAAAGGGAAATGCTCTACATATACAGCATTCTCATTAGGCTCAGCAGGCAAGGTCTGCACCCTATCTTCGTGGTATCGCAATTATGCCATAACCAATCACTGTCCGTGTGACCTGAACGCGCCGTGGGGCTATATGGGCAGCGCGGTGTGACGCTCTCGCTTCCACGGCTGCCGCCGCTGGGTTCCTGACTGGCACGGGGGACTGCACAATGGCGACTGCCTATCGTAGACAACGGAAGTGTATTCCAAAACTGTGCAGACATTTAAAGGCCCTGTATCTCTTTGCCCAGGTTATAGGTGCATTGATCCTCAGGGTCCTACAAAGCTCTCCAATTCATGCCAGGTCTGCATTGTTTATCCATATTTCATGCTACTCGTGTGGCTGGCTGCCTGTCTTCATGTTCCCAAATCATATGGTGTCTATGGTGTTTTTTTGGGGGGGGGGGAGGGCGGGCAACAGACATTTCAGTTCCGAAAGTGTGGGGTGGGGTAGAGTTGGGAATCTTGTATTGGTTTCAAGGTTCTGTTTTTTGTGCATCGCCGTACCTCTAACCCAAGCAAACTCTCACCACTAACACAAACTCATGACACCACAATCTTTTATCTTTAGTCTCCTCTCCTGGAATCTATCTGCATCACTTTTATTATAAACCAGCTAAACTGAGCAGAATGAAGAAGAATGGCCTGACACAATTTTGTCCAGAATTGTAGGTAGAACGATAAAGCCTGAACCCAAAATATCCATCCTAGGGCTTATGGGTGAATGGGGTGGCCCCTGAGTAGCTAAGACTACTTGTGGCAACAGGCTAGTTGGCAAGAGAGACATTACTCGTCATTGGTGCTCGCCAAAGGCCCCCTCGCTTGCAGAGTTGACCCGTGGTATGGACTGGTGGGCCATCGTGGAGTCGTCTGTATGGGTAGCATTGTGAACGATTTCCATGACTATTGATGCATGCAGTATATCACTGAATATTCAGAATGTATTTTCCTTTGTTTTGTAACAAGAAATGGTTACTTGGCTGTTGTACACTGTTTATCATATGTCATATAAAAACCAATAAAAAGTGTTTACAAAAAAATAAAAAGCACTGCCCAAATCACATTTCAAACATATATTCCCAATGAGGGGTATCGAACATTTTTTCACTATTTAGTGGGACTAAAGCGTCAACTAAATCTGAGCACCCTGTGGAGTGTAGGGTGTGACACACCCTTCTAAGGTTCGGGAGCATGCTACGGCCTAGAGTAAAGCAACACTGGTCTCATGCAGCAGATAGCCCATGACTCGGGGCAGCCTTTTGGCCTATGTTTTAGACAATATCTTTGTATCCGCATCTATCATGGAGAGAGACAATAAAATCCCAATTGCTTCGGGTCATTGTCGGGTTTTAATGTCATCACTATAGTAGCCACCCTCATATTGTCTTGGCTACTATCCAACTGTTTCGCCTCATTATAAACCTCAAGGAGCCTCTCAGTAAGTAACCAGGAGAAGGATTGCTTATGGGATCACCGTCCATCCTGGGGGCCTTATGGGTGGCTAGTCTTTGATAACCTCTACCAGTTCCTCCCTCGGGTGTTCCCAAGCCCAGTTCCTCCCTTTGCTCAGTATCGCACTTCTGGACTTTCAAACAACCCAGGAGCTCTCCTTGCTTTTCTACTTGAGGTCTTGGTGCTGCATGTACAAATTTATCAGACAGTGTTGACACATATTTTTTAATGCCTAAGTGAGTCACGGCCATAGTCCCATCTGACTTATTCAGCAAAAATGTTAGTGGCAGCAGCTTCTCCCACTTTACCAACCAGTCGAGGTGTCTACCTGATTTGTCAACCTCTCTTTGGGCTCTCTCTCTACCCAAACTGACAATTAATGGGATAAGTTGTCTGGTCCCAAGGCCAGGGACCGTAGGCGGAGGCCTCCCTCAGTGACTGCTCAACAGTTTGCATCTCATTCCGTGTTGCCACTGGGAGTGCAGTGAAGCACATATATTGGTCACCACCTTCTGTTGTCCTGTATGGTCACAAACTATTCCATCCTCGCATGAGGACAGGGCTCCAGCTGGGGTTTCAACATTAATACGCCCAATTGTAGCATCTAGTTTAGTTAAGTCATGATGGAGGCACACTGGAGAGTGAAGAGCAAGTCACAGCACCCCTGCCTTGCACAACAACCCACCTCGTACACTGCCCATCCCTCACCTCTAAAAACATCTTACTCCCCATATTCACTACCTATCCCTTAAAATAATTACTGCTTATTTTATATTTAATACATCTGCAATTAGTAACTTACAATTAAATACATTTTATTTAAAAATTGCTCAAATTCAATTATTTTAATCGATTGATTAGAAAAATCGATTACTTATTGTTTATTATTTTTTACATCACCTAATATTAAATTAATTTTACTTAACAAATAATTTAAATTAGTTTAAATTTGATTTAAATTACTATTGAAATTGTCAGTGTTCTAAACATACTAGCGGTGATTGTGCCAGTGTAGTTCTAGTTAGGTCTGACTTTCCACTGAAAAGAAATCTTTTGTTTGTTTAATAACTTTGGTGCCGTTTGACAAATTTGCATGGAACGTCCCACCCTCCCAAAATAAGGGGTGGTGGAGGGGGGGGGGGGGGGGACATTAATTTTCCATTTAAATCCCGATAGGAAACGTTTCTCTTGTATACATAAAAAACAGATGAATGGAATTTTCCCAAATTTTGGGAGAATGTTCGAACCATATTCAGAAAGCATGCTTTTTCTCCCCAGGTCCTGAGAAAATGAATAAAGAAGAAATAATGAGCAGGATAGGAATACCCTGACTCACAGGCACTCTGGAGAGGAGGTGGACCCAGAGGGATCCACCCCACCTCCAAAGATTAAAATTAACTTTGTTTTGTACCACAGGTATCACACTACTCTTGCTGGTCCCGGCGCCTCCCTCCCGTGAGGGACTGTGGAACTCCAGCGATACCCGTTATGCAAGAATCCACCCTATGGTATAACTATTTATACAGCCCAGGCTAGGGGTGTCCACCATGGGTCTAGGAGGGTTCCATGCCAGATTATCAGTTCATTTTACTAATATTGATTTACACACAATAAATCTAAATGAAAATTATTTACAGAGCTGGTTGAGATCATGAAAATTTGGCATGGATCAGCTCTAAACTGGGCACCCTGGTCTACACTGTTTTTAAATGGCTATGCTGAAAAAGGTAAAATGGTATGTGAATCTGTGAGCGGCTAGACACACATTTTGTAGGGTTAAAAATTATTTGGCACAATGTCCATGTGACAACCTGCTCCTCATGTTTTATGTCCTATTAGTCCCTGTATGTTTTATCGTGTGAGATATCCTTGTCACTTGTTTGTTACTCAACAACAAAGTGCTGGCTATTGGGTTATATTCAAAGTAGTATTCGTTTTAACATGGTGGCTACCAACCCCATGTCCAGGTCACAATACTACTGGTAGCCAATTATGTTTGTTTGTGGGTAAAGGTCTTCGTCCCCAATGAGTATACCACTTACTCGCCCTCCCTGGTAACTTTATCTAATATACCATTACTGGGCCCCTTGGTCTCCCATAATGCATGTGTAGCATGCATGATAGTGCTTAGGCACATGTGAGATTGGATAACCCATATTTGGAATACCCTATGTATGTATTTCCCCAGGGTTGTTCGTTGCACTATAGTGGTAGTCGAGGCTTGCTGTCTCACATCTCCTTGCATTTCTCACTGGCTCCCCTTGTGCTACTCCACTCCGTCCCTCCTCCCTTTTAGAATGTTTAATAAAGACAAGTGTGATTGGTTTAACTTTAATGAAGAACAGAAGTAAGCTTTTTGTTGTTCTCTGAGGCTGGCCAAAGTAATTCTGGTAGGCCAGAGCCACGCCCACACAGAGGAATAGCTCCAATGAAATTCCAGGGTGTACCAGAGGCATAACACAAAATTATTGGGCACCTCTGCAGAACGTGGTGAGGGGCCCCAGAATTTCCCCATATGTAACAAATATTTATTGGCCTTGGTCTGAATGGGCTGGGCCCCCCGTGAAGGGTTGGGGTTCCCCTGCACTGCAGGGGCTAGCGTTATGCCCCTGGGTTGGACAACCGTGAAAATGAGCTGCCTTCCCCATCACCGCATCCTGTGCTTTGAGCTTCTGGAGAGAAATCTTCTGGAGTGCTGTAAACAAACCCAAGACAGCAAATTCACCCAAAACATCCATGGAGACGTGGCACGCTCAATGGAAAAGGCACTCTTAGATCACTGTTTCCGTCAAAGGTTTGGGGTTAGCTTTGAATCGGACTAGACAGCTGAATTTGGGCAAACTACCTGTGACTGGATATAATCTGACCCCTGCGACATCTATACTGTTCTCCGATTGACTTCAAAGCGCCCTGTATACAGGTGCAAGGAAAGGTGAGGACCATAGACAGGAATATTATCCGTTTCTGTACTAGGGATATCTACTGTACTCTCAGCATTTACAAAAGACTCAAACTGCTTAGACATAGTTTTTAGGTCTCGCCTACACAGCGCGCATGCGCTGCTTAGAGGGACCTTTAGCCGTCGTTCAGCTCTTTTTGGAAGCACATACTCGTACTTGTGGCAGCATACAACTTGCGCGTGCGCACAGGGGCGCGCCACAAGCACGAGTATGTGCTTCCAAAAAGAGCAGACTTTGCGCGCACGCACGCACCACTCCTGGGCTTGTTAATCCAGTCACAAGAAGCTTTACGTGGGGTTGCGCACGCATTGCTTTGAGGTCCCCCTTCCCGCAGAATCGGCGCTCGTGGTTTCGCTGCCTTGTGTACCCTTTTGAGTGAAGACTGTGCGCGCACGCACGCACCACTCACGGGCGTGTTTCTTGTCTGGCGTGTTTTCAGTATCAACAATAGGGGAGGCCCCGGGGGGTCATCCCCCTCTTATTAAAATTCACATCAGCTCCTACCACCCGGGCCGCAGGTTTCCCACAATGCCGTTGCACCTCTTGCATCTCTGCAGCTCGCAGCGCCCCATTCATGCCCGGGCACTTGTCATTCATTCACAAGCCTCGCGGTCCCGGGCCTCAAAGGCTGCAATGGTAGGAGAAATGATGAATGTCTAAGATTTGAAGGAAACTCCGTTAATTTTATTTCGTTTGGAAATTAGAAATAGACAACACCAATTCGGGGGCCTGATGCAACAAACAGGCAGAGGAGTGCTCAAAGGCATAAAAAATGCGAATTGGATTTCAGCTGCTGGTTCCAAACTGCCATTGTATTGATGCCTGCTCCCTCTATGGGGCTCCCTGCCGCATGCTCCCCACTCCCTCCCCCCCCCCACCTCCTCAAATAGTGCTTTCAGGTAGCACTTCGCCGATCTTGGCTCTGCAGACGGCCTGTCTTGTATTACAGCCGGGCCTGACATTGGGCAGCGCTCAGCTTTAGGGTGGTTTGAACTTTGCCACTCTCCCCTCCGCCTCCCTCAGTCTCCTGGACGTAATTATGCCAGGAAGTTGTTTATTCAGCAACAGCTGAACCAATGCTCGATCTTCTGGCGGAGACGTGTTCCCATAATGTGCACTCCACTCTCTACTAGTCATTGATACATCTGTTTGGCGATGATTTGCAATTCGATACTAGGCGCACATGCAAGCTGCTGGGAATAAACAGCATTTCTTTCCTTTCTTTAAATATATATTTTTTTCCTTCTTGGAGTTAGTTTGCCCAAATCACCACCACCTCCCAAACGAGTTTTCTTTTATTCTATTTTTTTAAAGGGAGTAAAATAGTGTGCCGCTGGTAATGTTTGGGAACTCTAATGCAACTTGCGTGCATAAAATGGTGTTATTCTAAATTTTACATTCTAAATCGCGGAATCAAATTTAGTGGCGTTTCGTAAGCCTGCTTAAGATTATTGAAATTCTCAGTCTAGTGGATTTTCTACGGCCACAAGTTGAGGGGTGTTGAAAAATCTATGCAAAATGCTCTGAGGAATAGCAAACTCCCAATCATTGTGCAGGTTACCATAGATGTTACTGTGGGTAACCGTCGATAAATATGTAAAGCTGTTTCTCTTAAAGGGACAAAGGAGACTCGCCTGATTAATGGTTTGTGTCGAAGAGTTTCTCTAAAGGGTGAAAAATCTCTGTGAAAAAAGTAAACTCTGCAAATAAATATTTCATGTGCCGATTTTACTCCTTGTGGAAAATCATTTGCAATTATTTGGGAAATATCAGTACTCCCCTCTATGTCTATGATTGGCTTAGTATTTCCAGGACGATTTATGGGGTCTTTGCTAAGCTCTGAAAAGTTGGGAATCTACTAAGAAACGACTTGCAGACCATAATATATCCAACTTGTTCAAACTGGTCTTCGTGAGCGGCCCCAGAAGGTTTGACTGCACATCTGGTGACTGTGGTTTAAGTGTTGCTATTTGTTATTCATCAGTGTACCCGAGGACAAGGGGGGATGGCGGCGAAGGTTTACATTTTGTGCACTGGCATGTTTTTGTGATGCCACTCTGTAAGATAGTCTATGATCAGAGTGCTCCCTGCCATGATCTGGGTGCAGGTGGGAGGTCGATGGTTTGAAGCCAAGAAGGGTTTACTTATGCTTCTTATTTCTGAGGTCAAACAAAAGGATTACTGAGTTGGGGGATAATTTAATAATGAAGATAGTAGTGCTGCTTGATCTGTTGTTTTACCTCGGACCCCTGAGCACGACCTTATCTAGTTGAGATTCATCGATTTAAGTAAGCAACATCATGTTCCAAGTTACTTACAAAAGCCCGACTACAAGGAGAGATGCTCAGAGAGAGGCTACTTCGGTCCTGTTTAACAAACATACACTAAATATAACAAGCATTGGCCTAGCCAATAGGTCTCGCCTTTGGGACCTTATAAGTGTTTAGTTATCCAGGCAATATCTTAGTGCAACAACACCAAGTGTTGCATGGCTAAACACTTTTAAGGTACCAAAGGCGAAACCTATTGGCTATGCCAATGCTTGTTATTTTGAGTGATTTTGTCCTGTCTGAATTATTAGATTGTAACCCACACCACTCTTCAAATTTAAGCCTTGATTTTTCACCTTTGCGATCATCTCAAAGATAGCCTAAAGAGGAGGTACTTGGCTGGTCAGTGAGCTCGCGGGGTCCTTTGTTTCCAAGGACTTCAGCAGTACTTGTCAAAAGGTTTGTCTAACTTCTGTGGGGTATATTAGGCCGAAGAGACCAGGCCAGGCACCATTTTTAACTACCACAACTAACTAGTTACAGAGCTGTGAAGAACCTTTCTGCCGATCTATGGAACAAATCAACGTTCTTAGAATAAATTCCTAGTCCTTCTTCGAAATAAATTACAAAGCTGTTTATTTTAATAAAGGCATTTAATTACGCGTCCCAAATGAAAAACGCAGGTGTATAGTGCCAGCAATTCTTCACTGGTAGGTTACGTAACGCGGGTAACGTGATCGAAATTTTGCATTTTTGCACCTGTGCATGTAGTGTAAGTTCTATGTCAGTGAAGGGAGATTATTCTAAGTATTACTACATTGTGCTGTCATGCTCTTTAAAAAGGTGCGTCTACAACTCTTTCCTCAGTTGGAGCAGTGTTGAGGCAGTCCTGATGGATACAGGAATGTTTTTCCAGATCCTTCATGCGTCATGGAGAAAGTCAATTGCCTGTTTTATCACTTTTTAGAGTTTTTGTCACCAGTCTGGTCCACACCCTTTTAGCTTAACTACGTGTGGCTGAACACATGATCCTAAAGACCATCTCATTGCTCAAATAAGTGTAATTTCTGAATATTTATATGTTTCCCTCATTTTCATTGCTTGATTTTGCGCGCAAGGAATTTTCACTCATCGTCGGTGAAATGTCACTCATAATTACACTGAAATTATGAAAATGTCACACATAGCAATCTGAAACCTTGGCAGCTATGAAAATATGTTTTTGTAAATTGAGTGTACCCTTTTACAGACTTTGGAGGCTTGTTGCGACGATGGGGTCGAGAATGATGCTTGTTTTTGTGCTTCCGTCTGTACCGAGTGCCCAATAAGATCCCCCCGTCCCTATACGACTAATTTCACCTGCACGTGACCCTTCATTAAGCTCGCTGTGCTCCCATTCAAATGCAGATCAGAATGCGCGCGGAATTGTTAAATCCCTTATGGTTCCTTAATGGCGCTCCCCATCTGCACGAGTCAAACAGGCTAACTGAGCACACAGTGCAGCCGCCATGTCTAATTGGGAACAATGTAAAGTGCCTGGGTTACAAAATACAGGCTGCAAAATGTCGGTATCGCGTAGAGGCAGGCACTGCAGCGGATGCCAAGACAAAATAGTCATGGGAAATTAGGATACGATGATGTCATGATCTATTTCCTGCCGAGTGTATGGATCGGATTCACTGGTTATCATTCTCACTCCAGTTATTCCTTTTCGTCTGTACACTTGCCTCTTCTCTTTGTTTGTCTCTATGCATGTTCCGTTGCAGCATTTATCCTTCCAATCTCAATGTGTTCTAAAAAAACGACTAGATTTCAACAGTTATTTCTCCAATATTGAGATAAACAATATTTTCAGCACTTCAGGCAAATTATTTGTTTTAGAACAAAAAAGCTTTTACTGTTTTTTTCAGCAAGAAACAAAACATTAAACTCATACAGTGTAATTTTTTTGGCGCATAAGACAGGCTTATAATAATTCTTTATCATAAAATCGTTGTTTACAGTTTTTAAATAGAATATTTTTGACTTAATTTCACCTATCCAGATCAACCCTGCTAAATTATCCCTTTCTCTGCCCTAATCCGGAAAATTGGTTCCTCGGACCATTCCATGAAAACCTTTCCACCATTCCAATATTTTCCTAAATATAATGTTTTTTTGACCCTTCTCCCCATTCAGCTAGAAAAAGTCATTTTTGCCTTTACTTGGTGGCACCACTACATGGTACCACTAGACTGCTGCTTCCGACTGATGGATTATTTCAACTTTCATTCCTCAACATATCAGCATCTTTAAAATGTGAGGAAGTGCCACTGACTGCCAGATGCATTAGTCATGCTGTCCTGATGCTATTCATTCAGACATTAGATCGTGGCCAGATACTGGCCTATTTTGTTTGCTAAGTTTGTAGAGCAATCCTGAAGAGGGTGGGAGGACACTCCATTCCAGGGGTACTGGGGATTTATTTTTAACATGTTTGATATTACTCTCCTGCCCATTGCTCCACTGCCTTCCCTGCACTGCACCAGAAAAACTGAGCCGGAACCTGGCAAAAACCTTGGATGCTGTGGAGCAGTACCTGGGATGTGCTGGAAACTCCCATGCTGCAGTTCCATGGCCCAACTGAGAGACTATTTTCCAGAGGAGGAAGAGAAGGGGGAAAATATATGACAGAGTGATAGAGACAAACACACTGACCCTTGCGGATTAGATGTGCTTCATCCAGGGACGAAACTGATATCCACTTGGGAAGCCCAGCCATTTGAAAGTTACTCAGTTTTCGGGGCAATCAAATATAAAGAGAAGTGAAGTGGTGCAGTGACAATAGACTTGGGACAAACAGAGCCAGACATTCAGAGTTGGAGAAAAAATGGCTAAAACATGAAAAGTCTGTAGACTGCTATATGGATAGCCTTGAAGTATAGTGGGCACATGATCCAAAATGGAATGGGCACAGATAGTGCGACGAGCTTGGAAGAGCACGAGAAACGCAAGGTTCCAGCTGGTGCACTTCTACATACTCCACAGAGCATACTTGACACCTGGGAAAATCCAGAAATATTTTAAAGTTGAGGAGGCGGCATGTCCCAGATGCCTGAGGACTGGGGTGGAACTGGATCATATGTTGTGGTCTTGCCCGGCGCTGGGGCCTTACTGGAAAGAGGTGGGAGATACCCTGAATGAGGTGACAGAGAGAGGGTTGGAGTTCGATATGGCTGTTAGTATATTGCACTGGTTCCCACACACGCCCAAAACTAAAATCACGAGCAAATTCGTAGACATGGGACTTATACTAGCAAAACAAGAAATTACGAAGAGGTGGAAGGCAACAGTAGGTCCCACTAGCAAGCGATGGTAGGGGGAATTTCTTAAATGGGCCACCAGCGAGGGTGCGCTGCGGTATCAATGGGCTCATAGGCGCAATGATGATAAGGCGCTAGAGGCGGCAGCTGTGTGGGAGGCGTTAGTGCAGGCACTGCGAGAGTATGAGCCAGACGTGGATGGAGACGACCGAACCGGGGATGAGGGGATTACCCCGGAGCAAACTGGGCACATCACATAACTTGAATCATTGGTATTCCTTGGACTGTATGATATTAGAGAGCAGAGATGGACGCATGCGTTGTTGAGGAGGACTGAGGATGGGGGAGGGATTTGGAAGCTGAATAGGGGTTAAAAATAGAGGTTTTGTTATGCAGCTTATTGGTTATGCATTGTATAGGCCGGGAGGGACCCTTTATGACCCTGCTTTAGGTAGGGTAGGATTGGCGGAGGGCTTGTGCCTAATTTGCAGGGTGGATGGTGAAACAACTTGTGTAAGGCTTTATATGTGGTTGTGCAACAAAAAAACAATAAACTATGTTTAAAAAAAAAAAAATGATCCAAAATGGAAGAGTGGGGAACTGAATCACAAAATTGATCCCAAGTGCAAGGGTGGAAAAACTGAATCACAAAATTAGCTGGGTACTGATCAACTAGCGAGCATCAGAGAAAGCACATGGATTCAACATATCCCCAAGGTCATGCTGAAAAAACAAGACCAACCAAATGTTGAATCAGTGGAAACTAGACACGTTTACCAAATCACCCACCAGCATGGAGAGACAAAAGCTAGATGAGAAGACAGTGTGCAGAAGGTGACGAAAACTCAAATATTGAGCAAATTTCAACTGCAGCCGGGCCGAACCATGATGGACATGCAACTGATGCCACCACAAACACTAACAGCGGAAGACAGCCAGGAATGCTCGACACCCGAAGATTGGGCAGAGGTGAGCAGAGACTCAGACCCAGAAACTGGGGAGGGGGCTATTCAGTCTCTGACTGAGATCAGAACATGCAGACCTCCTGCGAGGACAGTCAGTCAGTCATAAATGTAAGTTTATTTTGGACAATGCCCCTTAAAACGGATAGTAATGAATCATTAAAATACAATATTACAAAAACCTTAAAAATACAAAATGTCAAAAAATACCATTTGATCTATAAATAATTATAAAAAACACTTGACACAGGCACAACATCTTTTAAAATCATTAAAAATCTTGCCAGTGCACAAGCTACATCTGTGCATTGGATATGAAACAGGAAAACTCCAGCTATCGATCTTGCCTTTATATTATAATAAAAATAATAGGTTTGAATATTTTACGACGTGCATTTAAAAAGTATAGGCAGTCCAATACAATATGTAAAGTTGGAAATTGCATATTTAACTCACAACTATATAATCCTTCTGAGATCTTAAAAGATACTATCCGAGCCAGGTGAGATTGGAGTGGATGAAGACAAATTCTGAACCTTAGAACTGTATTGCGCATTGCACGATTGGTCAACCCACGCAAATACTGAAAGGAGGTATTGAATTAACATATGGCAATTGCAGAGGGATCCTGTCTTCGGCACACCAGATATTCTTCTCTCCCAAAAATCACCTCCCGCTTCTTTAATTCATTCGTTTTTTAAGGGCAGTGGAGAGTGCAACACTATAGTTGTTTATTTGTAAAATGTTTGCCATGTCTTGCAAAAACGTTTTAACCTCTTTGGCTCGTCGAAGATCGCTTATTATTCCATCTCCACATAAGATTGCTACTTTTGGTTGCTCAGACTGTATTAATTTATCCGAAAATCTCATGGAGCGAACAAGAGCTATCACTGGCCATGGTTTCAACCCAGATTCCATCCTGAGTGCTTGGGCCATTGCACATTTCAGAAGGCAGAGGGGATTCTGTAAGTACAGGCCTTCCATCTTTGCCCCACAGACCTTCCATCCTTGCCACACCCTTGCCCCAATGATGACTGTCAGGGCTAATCGCGGAAGGGGTTCAGTGAAAGGTAATCTGTAAGAGGAAGGCCTGTGCTAGCTTGCCGCAGTGGTATTGCCTACCTTCGTTGAGAGAAAAGGCCATGCACTCAGCCACAATAGGTAAGGCATTTAGCACACTATGCCATAAGGGACACGTTTGTGAAGCAAAACAGTTGTTTTGTAGTTCTTAAAGGTATGGCGGCAACGTATCTTTACACTGTTTGGGTTGGAGAGTTTGGGTTCTGCTGTCAAGGAAAGTAGGGTGAGAAGAAATGGTGTAGTGTCGTGTGGTCTAGTTGTTCGAATTGCAATTAAGGTTCAGAAGCAGCACTGCAAGCTAGTAAGTCCAAAGACATGTCCTTTACACTCACTGGAAGTCCAACATGACAAGGCTTGACAATACTGTCCTAGAATTGGAATGACCTTGTAGACAGAATCAATGGAAGGATGGTGGTACAGTGTTTAAAACAAAATGCTCCAGATTTGATTCTCCGACAAGAACCCCACTTAATCGGTAACAACTGCTAGTTCCAGAGAAGGGGATGATACATCACTGTAGTGCATGCTGATTTCACTCTAGCCTCTCGAGGGGTGGACATATTGCCCAAAAAGACATCTCCATTTGTGATTAGACAAACATGGACTGACCCATGGGATGCTATGTAAGTGTTTATGGGTTCTGGGGTACAAGGGAGGTTACCGTCTTTAATGTTTATGCTAAGATTTGCTAAAGTCTCATATACTGACCAGCAAGAGAGATGGGCCAAAAAGCACAAACACAAATATATATGCACCCACTCAACTACCTCAATACGTGAGGGTTATGAAACTAATAGATTGGAAAACACCCCAGAATGGGGCTACATTTGCTACTCAGGGGCCCTAGTGTCTTCTTGAGAGTAGATAACTTTTTACTGGTGTAATCGATAAACTTTTTACAGTTTTAGCAATACATATCCCAATATATTAAGTGTAGAGCATTTAGTGAGGGCCATCTCTCACCATTCCCCGCCTCCTACATTTGGTGACTGGCAGGTGGAGTATCCATAAAAGGCTGCCTGGCAGGGAAACTGATTAAACCCTGGCATAGACTATGAAGACTTACTTTACAGATAATGTAGGGTGGGCCTCAACACGTGCAATAATATGGGAGCCCTATGTGGCAGTGCTCTGATATAGAGCCCGGCCTAGAATTGAGTACAAGAAGATGGCTAGGCTTGAGAAGGCCTTGAAAGTACCCACAGTGCAAAGAGAAAGACAAATTACCAACTTCCCAACTGATGGGGAAAAATAGTGACAAGGCTCTACTTAGTACACAGCAAAAGCTTCTTACATAGATATATACATGGTGAAGCAGGTAAGGAAGAAGTGACTAAAACTATTAACCAGTCCGACAGCGGGAATGTCGTTAGACAAAATGGCCTACCACCTAAACTAGTTTCACTCTGGCATCCCAGCTGGGCACACACTTGCTGAATACGTGTAATAAGGCCAGCCCAACAAGTGAATTTTCACCGGATCTCCACAATGCTATTATAACGGTTATCCATAAGACAGAACAATGAACGGTAGTAGTTGTTTCAAATTTAGCACATCGTTTGAGCTTATATACATTTATAGTGGGTAGAGTATTGCAGACACAGAGCATAAAGATAGTTTGTTGGTGCTATTGTGGTTTGGGCACCTTACTACCAAAGGTGTCTTATGAAAGACTGGAAAGATCCAGTCAGTCGAATCATATAATATTTATAAACCCAAAGCACTCAAGACAGTATAGTATCAAAGATACACTGTCCAAACAGTAAGGACTGATTAGAATCACTGTTCCTGTTTATTGTAAAATATGAACAAACAGATAGTCTTCCGATACGGATAATGTACATCTTTATGTTCTTTGTGTATGAACAGCCAGCACGTGTTTCGTCACTCCGTGTCTTTTTCAAGGCTGCAAAATATTATCAAAGAGGAACAAAAAAAGACAATAACTAAACAATTTCAATATAGAAACAAAACGAGACGAGAGAAAAGATGATGAAACAGGACAACTATAGATGAGTCCAAGAAGGTGCTTGGTTTAATGAGACAAAAGAGAGGGGACCAAAAAGGTTTACAGTAAAACACCCATGCAGAATCCAAAAAGTAATACGATTCGATGGTTGAAAAATGTGACCAAGTAAGGTGCATTAGAGAAACCTGAGAAATACCCAGTAGGAAGTTCTGTGACAAATCCCTGTATAGTCAGTTAGAAAAAACGTATTTCTAACAGTAGAGTACCAAATATACCAAACTGACATGGCACCATAAGTCAAGATATAGCCCCACCGTTTGAGAATATATGTAGTAAGTCATTCCTTTGTAGGTAGCATAATCCAGTAATGAGTCGTCGAATGTTCACAGTCAGTACACAAGAGAAATATTCTTCTTGATGGAGGGTATTTGTAAAATTGTGAATAACTAAAGAAAAGTAAAATAAAATGGAAGTAATACAAATGTGATTGTCAAAAATACGAAAGAGTAATTTCGATAGAGAGTAGATATCATAAAAGAACTTCAACCACTTACTCTCAATGAGTATGAGACGATGGCCAAACATTGGCAAAAATCAAACCCGAAATAAAGTAACCTGTTGATGCGGAAAGGTAGTATAAGATGAATGCTGTAAAATAAAATTTTAATTGGTTACCTCAGTATTAGGTGATATTTTATGTCCTTTACACAGCTGCCCATCAGAGAGGGGCTTATTCACAGAACTAATCTGAGATAGAATCCTAAACTTACTACTTTTGGTATTCACAGAAGGCATTTAGTAGTAGTAAAGTTAGGACTCCTAACTTTACTACTACTAAATGCCTTCTGTGAATACCAAAAGTAGTAAGTTTAGGATTTTATCTCAGATTAGTTCTGTGAATCGGCCCCAGAGTGAGTAATAGACTGGAAAACAGTTAACTTGAAGACATATTGGACAGACGGTCAAGTAGTAGGGAAAGGTGATAATAAAGGGTATAATGGGCCGGATCATCCTTGTCATCATATTGCAGTAAATGGAGATTAGGAAAATGCTGGCAAATGAGCATAGCATAAGAGAAATGTAAGTAACTGTGGAAAACATATAGAATCATTACAAAGAAAGGTGTAGGCCAGTAAAAGTTAAAAGGACTAGACATCGCGAGTCTGGTAAGTCTCATAGTAGATTGAGCAGAACATCATCAGACATTCCTCTCCATGTTAAGCAGTAAGGGCTACGGGTGGCATCGGCCAATGCAAGTTAACAGGACTAGGTATGGTAAGTCTAGGAAGACTCATGAAAAGTGGGAAGAACGTCTCGGATACACAACTCCATATTAAGCAGTAAGAACTACAAATGGAAAGTTAAGGTATCATGACCTATATACAAAAAGTGTATGATAAAACTTCATACCAAGTGGTCAAGAGACCGGAAATAAGTCTGGTAGCACTCAAAGTACAGAAATTCATATTAGACCCAGGAGTCCATGGTAAGCGCCTATTCAGGACAGAGAAAGGTGTTGAGTCAAGACTCAAAATGCAATGTACACCCAGTAATATAATCAAACTCAATCCAATATATGTTCTGACTATGGTGTAAGTTATATTGCAGTGTAATTCTGAAACGTGGTAGTCAAGGCTCAGACTAAACAAGCCAAAGGACAATTGTCAATATAGGACTCAAACGTAATGTACACTCAGTAGCAAACCTAAACCGCGTAGAATATATTTTATGACTAAGATAACATTTAGGCTAGAGTAATTCTAAAATGAAGTCATAAAGGCTCGTATTTGACGAGCCAAGAGGCAATTGTCAATAGAGGACAGATATACACAATGCTATAAAAAGTAAAGACACCTTAATGCTAACAAAGACTATTTAGAGAGTCTGTTCACCAGCATGTAAAGAAAAAGGTATAAGAGTGTACCCGTTAAAAGCGACTGAGCCGAGTCTGTGTGTTGCTCAGCTCCTCCTTATTGTGAATAGGGAAAGGTCCATTGGTGGCAAAGGCGTCTTATACACTGTTAGACACAAGAATAACAGGACATAGAAGCAGGACATGGGAAGTCGAACATCCAAATCTGAGTTGTCTGGGAGTTTAGTGCCCATACTGGAAAGGCTAGTCTTACAATGAGTGGGGCTAGATTACAGAATAGTAGATAAGAAGAGGGGATCCACCTAAGAGATATTAGTGAACCAAAGAGCAAGTATCTGCCAAGAATATAAAACTATTTTAAATAGGCAAGAAAAAGTCTGATGTTTTCAGTCCGTCCCGGTCATACTAATCTGGGGACGTGGCGGCCATGTTGAAAAAGGCTTCTAGTTCAAATAGTGGGTAGTGTTTCAAAACGATAAGAGTGTTAAATCCCAAAACTGATGCCGAACAGGCCTTTGATTCCATAGAACGAGAACACTTGAATTAGGTTCTGGAAATTTTCCATTTTGAACCGTCCCTCTTGGCATTGGTGAGTCTCCAATACACAGATTCAAGTGCAACAGGGAGTGTTAACTTGATGCTTTCCCCCACTTTTAAATTGGGGAGAGACATGATGAAAGTCTTTCTGCTTTCCCTCACTCCTTTTCATATTATACATTGAACCTCTGGCCTGCTGGGTAATAGACAAATCCTGAATCATGGGATTTCAGATGGAAGATGGAATGGAAAGAAAAGATATCACTTTATGCTGATGATGTCCTCCCGTATGCACTGGATCCAAGCCACACAGTCGGCATCTTGCTGTCAATCTTCAGGGGTTGATGAAGCAGAGGTACAGAGTGACTAGAGGAAATCCATTGTCCTGAGAATAAATGAGAATGATGTTGAAGGGTTAAAAACCAGGGACATTAATATAACCAGGGAGGGATTCAAACATCTAAAGGTATAGGTCACCAGAGACAAAGGACAGTTGTATGGAACACAACATAGAAGGATTTATATCTGGCTTGAGATTAGATGTAAAAGATGGCATAAATTACCATTCTCAGTGCTAAGGAGGGTGGCTATCTTTAACATGATAACATTGACCAAAATGCTGTACGCTCTAAAACACCCTCTTTCTGATCACAGACGCCTTCTTCCATAAATTGGAGGTAGAAACACAGGTACTTCTATGGAATGGGGGTAGCCGGAAATAGCACTGGCATTATTATATAGAACGTTTTATAATGGGGGTATTAGACTGCCTAATGTCAGGTTGACCTACTTGGCCTCCCAGCTCATGGTTAATAATGGCTGCGCCCATACTTTGATAGAAGACTCCTCTGTATGTTTAGAAAGGACACCTATGGCAGGGGCATGCAATTACATTACCTGTGTGGTGGAAAGAGGAAACCAACATTTCTTATCATACCAACCTTTACTTGCTGGAATGGTACAACCCTAAAAGGGACTTCCAACCTGAAAGGGTTTTAGCAATGGAATGTCATCGGTATATTCAGGCAGAGAGATGTACATGGGGAGGGTGATCTAATGACTTGCTGTCACATGCAAGAGAAATATTAAATGTGCCCCTCACAGGAATTTTGGTACTTGCAATTAAGACATGCCCTGTTTTTGTGTTCCATAGGTTGGCTGGACCTTTCACATTCATCCCCTTGGCATGCAGCGTAATACTATAGAGATTGACCCTGGGAGCAATATATAAGACCTAATAAACTCACTGGTCTGCCTAAAATGGCACAGAAGCTCATAGGAAATAGACATGGGACTTTGATAGGGAAGTGGCACTGATGCCGCCAAGAGAAATGACAATAGGGGCTCAAACAGTTTAAGATCCTGCAAAAGCTCTATTACAGCAGATTTAGACTATTTAAGATGGCTTTGACTGCAATAAATGGGTATTTGAAATGTGGGTAAGGAGAGGGCACATTTCTACAGTCTGGAAATGCAATACTGGAAGTGTATGAAATAGTGACTGAACTGTCAAAGATCTTACATACCAATACACAATGATGCCACATTGCATAATGCCAGGTGTACTAAACAATGTGGATCGACCCTACAATGAGCTCACTTTAAACCTAAATCTCATGATTATTAAAACAGGATATTGGACCAGAATGGGGAAATTTAATCTGGCCAACATAGGGCAAGGTGGTACTGAGGCTGGATCAATGCATGGTGGCTCAACTGGTAATATTTGAAAACCGATGCAGGCCCTGAAAATTTTAGAAGGTGGCAGAATATGGAGGACTTGAGTTTGAGATACTAAACTTGCCCTAATCTGCCATTTCTGAACAAGCATAGGAAAGAGACTTGCCTATTATTGGAAATGAGTAACATTGATCCGTATACCCTTATTTTATACTAAAAATAAGCTTCTGCTTAAGATATTATTTGCACTAAGAGTGCTGCATAAATACCATAATTAGGCGTTTGTCCACAACCCTCGTATTCATTTTGCACTCCCTGGAATATTCCTTGCATTTTAACCAGTAAGAATATGTGTAGGAAAAACAGGTTCATAAAGAAGCAGATTAGTGTCATTTCTGGTAAGTTAAACCGTCAGCCACACATTATTGTGAAATGTGACCTGAAACTCAGAAATGTGGCAGTAAAATCAACGTGGGGAAATAAGTTCTTCTAGGCGCGATAAATGCTTTTTCCCCTAGCGATCTTACTGGACAGTATTCCTGAGCCTGATTACGCGTCCAGTGGAGTGGTATCTTGTTGGGACCAACTGGGACAGCGTAGGGGGGTCATGAATGTACCATGAGAGAGAGATTACAACATATCTCTGGGTAGGATACTGCTAAGCCTGAACATGACTGGCTTAGTGCTCGTGCCCCCGGTTTTATCCGGTGCTGGAAGACCGGACCTGATTTTAATCGCATGAGGTTATGGCTGCCAAAATAGCCAAGCCACGTCCTCAGCTATGTCGTCCGTTTCCTAATGTCCTAGGACTCACATCCCCACATGGAACTGGGAATAAATTATGCCTGATAAAACCAGGTCCATAAATAATTCTCCATCTGTGGGCATTAAATCGTAATTGCGGAAATTCCTTTAGGAAATTCTGGCCTGTAGATAATTCTGGTTGACTGGATTATCCTCATGAATTTCCTTCATACTGTTAATCGGGCCATAAAGGGGCTTATAGTGTTGTCCATAAGAATTAAACTTCCCAAGTGAAATTCTTCAAACAATTATTATTGAGCATACAAATGCTCTACAAACTGTAAAACTGCAGAGAAATATTCGGCCTAGCTTTCAATCCTGGCTGGATTTGATCGGTGTGTAGAAGTTAGACAGTGAAAAATATCATGAAACGTGGAGAAAATCTTAGAACCAGCCAATGTAAAGGTAAATTGTGCTTGCTGAAAAAAAAACTACCTTACACTTGTAATCTAGGGCGAGGGAGTTTTCACTGTACCACCTAAACCTACTCTGTTTAAGGCTGAGTGCCTGCAGGCCTGCACTGCAAGTTACTAGCAGCGCAATAAAATGCCAATGCAGTCCTACACTGCAGATTGAACTAGAATTCCATCACGGTGCAGAACAGTTTGCTGGAGTTCTTCCCTGAGAACCCTAAACGAAAAATCATTTTACAATTCAGTTTTCCAAATATATTGGCTAAAAGCCATTGGTTTTGTAAGTAATACTGAGCAGAAGGATTGAAGTGTGTCAATTTATGGCACATATCAATACCCAGAGGCAATATGTCTCCACAGCAGCAAAACATGTATGTGCCTGTAAGTAGGCCAGGCGAGGTTGCATGGTTGAGGAGGCTTCAGAGTTAGTCCTCGAACCCCAACCCCAATGGAGCAGAAGGGGGTCGGTGTGTTGTATTGTCTTTTGTAGTTTATTTATTTATTTAATGCAGTTTAATATAGCGCAAACTTTACCAAATGTGTCAGAGCGCTTTACAAAAGAATCAGGTAAGTTACAATAGTTACATAAGATAGACTAAACACGCTAACAAGTTACATATATACACTTACAAAGGTACACAAGATAGACTGAGTTACTGTACAGACAGTCGAGACTTGTGTGAAGCTACTGTGTTCATGAGAGCCAGGTACAAACGACTACCCTACGTCAACACGGCCATGCGTATACGTGCTACGTTACGTTACCCCGCATACGTAAGAACTGTAAACATGGACATTCATATCGTCTATACCACCTTATTGCCATGCAGCAGCACTCGCCTCTCGTACAGACATCTACAGACTAATCTAGGGGGATAAACAAAGATTATATCAAATCCTGGCCGATATCGCTGGACCTCACACGGCTTCACAAACAGAGAGGACTCCATGTTTTGTAAATGAGGAGATTAGCGGCACTGTTTGCACGGCTCGTCCTCGGAGCGCTGCTAATGAACAGCGCCGCGCCATCCGTAGTCTGATCGCAGGGGGGTGTCAAATAATCTTTAAAAAAAAAATGAAAGACAGATTCTCTGTCACCACGCTCACTCCCTCAACATTTTTACAATAGATGTGAAACTAAACGCGTAAGAGAGATTGGGTCTCGCGCGTGCCAGACTTTGCGTCCTGTGCCCGAACGAGCAGGTTTTTTGCTAGCCTCCATTGCGATATCCGCTCCTCTAATTAGGACGAGCTTAAAGAGGGAACAGTTGGCATTCCTGTTGGCAAGGGCCGCGCGCTACCTGCAGCAGGCCAACTCGAGGGTGAAGCGGATTTCTCTCTTACCTTCGCCGTGCAGGCAGCAGCTGCGCCTGACAGGTGCTCGCGCCGCTTGTAGCAGATGGCGACAAAAATGGTTTTTTTGGCAGGTCTCTTCGTGAGGCAGCCTTCGCCTGACACATGCTGGTGTGTGTACAAACACACACGCCGCGGGTGCTCTCACCACCATTCTCATCCTCTATACACTGCATTAGGGTGGCTCACTTATGTAGGCGCGCCGTGCATACTGTACTAGTCTTGACGTCGTAGCTTTCTTCTTAAAGGACGATAAGAACAGTGGTGAAAAATGCCGTTATTGCATGTCCACAAGCAAAATCCACTCAGGAAATTGAATCGTTTAAGGCGGTGTACACGATCGCCAAGATTACAGTTCAAAAGACGTAGTTTAGGTTAGTAGTACACCCTACAAGCGGACCGGTGGCATATTTTGTGGCGGTAGCTCTCTTACCGCTGTGTTTTGTGCTCACCCTACACAGTGATGTCAGTCAGCCATGACAGAAACTGCAAACATACGATTCACAGCCAGTCAATAACACTAACTACTGGCCTGCACCCCACTTATGTGTCCTAGCAGCAGCTGAGGGCGTAAACCGTGAGTAAGGAACAATAAGAATCATAACTGACTGGCTTCAATGTCAACAATGAAGTAGTACCTGGGATTGCGTGTTCTATCACCATTCCCTTCGCCTGTGTCCTCTGCCTAGGCAATTGCCTGTTCTGAGACCTAGAAACGGAGGCATCTTCCAGCAGTTATGGACTGGAGTCAGAGGAGTCGGAGAGATGTCCCACTGTGAACATTACCACAAATATGTGCCAAATTTGTTTAATTTTGGAACAGAAGCCTGCACTATTCCTCAGTTATTCTCAAGTAAGTGAGTACTCTGGGAGACCTGCACGGTGTAGGAAAGAAGATCTTTATCATGGGGATCAACAGAATGAATATGTGGGTTGTGAGAGCTATAATGTTCTTATTAAGAGGGGCCGCATGATTATCAGAGAGTTTCACTGTCAGAGAGCCAACGCTTTAAACCATCTTTGGAAATCTAGATGGGAGCAGGCTAGGCGCCCGATGGTGAAAGCAGGGCTGGGTATTTCCTGGCGTAGGCAAAGACCAGCTATGAAAGAAGACATTACACCATGGACCAACTAGATGACACTGAAGTGGAGCCATGCAAGGGATCTGGACATAGAAAGAAATATTGAACTTCTGTTTTTGCCTGTCTAGCAACAAATGAGACTAATGAACTAAAAAATCTTTGAGTATCACTGGAGCCACTTGAAGAGTCTCCAAAGATGTAAAAATGTGTTTACATTCAAAATGGATTAGTATAAGTAGGGTAAAGCATTCTCCAAACCCTTGCAAGTGTGCTAAAGGCTCTCAGAGAAAATGTGTAACATGGCTCTCGGATTCATAGTGCAGGGATGCACCAGGTGACTGGCCATTGCACAGAAAACACAAGTTTGTAGAAGTTTCTAAAAGTTTTCAACCGGGCTCCTAAGAATCCTTGTCTGCTGCTCCGTTGACACCTTGAAAAAGGTGACAACATCCTAGAGTGATCTGATTGAATTGAAGCTCCCCTTCAAACTAGCTCTTCTGCGCATGCCTTTCTTATTAGTGTAGACATATGGAGTGTGGATGGACTTTTCTCGAAGACCACACATCACATTTTGATAATTTATAGCTTTTTCAAAATGTGGCTTAACCCTTAACTGAAAATCATCTGGAGAGGAAACCAAACTCTGGAAGTGCCTTACCTTGACCAGTCACATATGGGGTCAAAGGCATTGCCAATCTGTTTTCAATGGTGATCCAGCACGGCTACATGGTGGGTAACTATAGTTTGCCCATGAACATATACCTAGGGCTGCCATGCCTCTACATTTCGGCAGCGTAAGAAGTGCACCTACCTGCTAACTAGAAGATGGGCTTCTCATCCACTCTCTTTAGTGTCTGCTAGAAAGTTGTAGTGTTTTTGTTGCTTTCTTCGCCGAGTCGAGGTCTCTTGCTAGACTGCTTACATACAATATTCGTGTTCGTGTTTGTGCGGCTAGAAGCTTGCAAACCTTTGCAGTGCCTATGCACAAACTCTCAGTAAGAATCTAAAGTTGTGGCTGTGGGTGTAAAAATAAGTATTACTTGATTGAATGTCAGCAGAATTACGTATTTCACTATTTAGCTGAAGTTAAAAAGGGTTTGCCATTTGTTCAGTGAAATCTGAATACCTGGGGCAGTGTTTTTGATACCTAACTCTTCAAATATAATAAACATACTGTAAAAAAGAAGTATAAAACTCTCTATTGTCATGTTTGTTGTATTTATCTTGCTTTCATCACCTCAGCCTTTTGGAATTCAGTCATTACAGCAAAAATAAAAATTACCAGCAAACAGCAGATTCATTTCAATTTGCAAAATGCAGATTTCGGAGTTAAACATTTATTGATAAACAGCACCGATTTTGAACAAAAAGCAATTTTAAGAATGTGGCTTTGAATAACTATCAAAGTAATTGACAGAATATGTCATCAAAGTCAAACGATAGTACACCTCTCTTAAATAGATTTATTATAGAATTGTAATTTCAAATATTTTATATTGCTTCCTTTCTGTAGGATTCGGGCTAGAATTACTAGTGGCTGTACTCATACTCCAGGCATGCTATATTCCTCCAGTGTCCTTTTCTTTTTTAAAAAAGTTCTGTTCATTGATAACAGGGCATAATAAATGCGGTTACAGATCGGTAGAATGAAAATATTCTCTTGACACATTTCCAATTTCCATAGACACATCAACAAGACAGTCAGTACAATGTTTGTAATATGCAGGCCATTCGAACCCCCTTCACTCAGAACCTTCATCTGATGCTGTCAACGGTGGAGTACAAATATACCCCCTATATTTATTCCATGCTCTCCATGTTCTCTCCAGTGTCTTTTTCATTCTTTAAATGACCCCTTTAACCTGACAATCCCTTCCTCCCTCTTTCTTCTGGCTGCTTTCAGATTTCCTAGCCCGTCGTTCCCAGTTACATTTTCCAGCTCTGTTGACTGTCTCTCTCTCCTGCCCCCCTTCTCCACCCTCCATCTGATGATGTTCATTTCAACAAATTATCAAGCCAAGGCTGCCAGATGAGCATGGCATCTGGCTTCCTACCCACTGCCAAGTCACTGCTGTTCCAGAGCTGGCAGGACTTTGATGTGTAACTCATGCCAAGTTCTACAGAACATTCTCGGCATATCTTTCTCTGTCAGATCTGTGGTGTTGTGTATATAGCGTGGTACTAGTATTGCGAGATGTAAGCCACCAGTATAATCTTCTTTTGGTGAACTGAAGTGACACTTAAGTTTCAGTCACTCTACAGTCTAAAATGTATAAATTGTTCTGCTATATCTTGGAGCAAACTGTGACATGGTCAACACATTACTGCATCAGGACAGTGCAGAGAGCCTGCTGTAGAGAGATGTAAGATGTTAGGAGGAAGGGCCCTATAGTACACATGCCACTTTACCCGAGCCTCTTTTTGTGTACAAGCTTGCTGCGCGTGCGCCTTGGGATTAGAAATCTGATAAGTCTCAGCAGCTTACAGCTCTCTGCATCAGTATCCCATTACTGATCAAAGGTATTGGTATGACTCATCCTCCCATACATAGTTGGGGGGGACCCCTCCTCTTACAAAGACTTATATTGCTTACTGCTCCCCTAGGTCTTTACGCTCTTGTTCTTAGCTCTCGGCTCCGTCGTTCAGCAGTGTGTGTGCTTCGGTGGCAAGAGCCTCTGTGTCGTGGGCACTCCACTCTAGAAGGCCCTCTCCTTTCAAATCTGCAAGTCCATTAAAATGTGACACTTCGCTTAGTGAACCTTCCCTTCTCTATGATCTGTTTTGAGGTGCTCCACTCTTGCCTTATTCTAGTGCCATGGGCCCTGTAGTAAATGGGCCCTCCTGAATTCCCAGGAGCTAAAGCCAATATCTGCATGCCCACGTAAGATGCTTTTTTGGCTACTACAGACCACATACATACATACAAAAATACATACATAAAGTTTTCAAAGCTCAAAACAATAGGCAACGTGAAAGAAGCAACAAGCATTTGCAGTGCAATCTGTCTCGCCTTTGGGACCTTATATGTATTTATCTATGTAGCACATTAGTCTGGGTGCTGAAGCATCTACTGTTCTTTAACATAGCGGGAAAGAAAGCACCAAACTGCGTGACACGCGTGGCATGGGAACTCATGGAGAGAAATATTGCCATTCAGCGGAAAATGGTATATTCCTAAGCTCTATTTTTAATATAAAATCAGGGCCTTCAGTGGTCATGTCACTGAAAATACAAGATTTGAAAAGAATATTGTCAATGGGTGCTCGTGGAAGACAATTTTATGAACTGGAATTTAGAGAATGCTAAATTAATTGATTTAATTCGGGTATTTTACTGACCTCTGCTGGTTGTTTTCTATCAAGACAGTTAAATAGAGGCAGTTGAACTGAAATAAAAGTCCCTAAGCAGAAGCAGACAGGTCCTAGGGCTGATCTCCAGAGCCCAAAAAGTAAGTACACGTATAAGTATATACTAAAATATATACAAGAGGTCTCGAATGCTCGACCTAAAAAAGGAACATAGTATAGCAAAGAGAAGCAGAGTCACAAAGCAGAAGAATAGGGTGCTATGCAAACATACAGTACCGCACACAGAACTGAAGCATTGCTACTCACACCTCTGTGACTGAAGCATCCTTGTATACTGTTCAACCAACTAGAAGTGTCCTGAATGAAGCTACTCAACATTTTAGATTGAGCAGTCTCAATGGTGATCATTTTGGGTTGTAATTGATCTGGGAATCCCAGCTCTTGAAATCCACCATCTCTAAGCACTGCACTACACACTCATGGAAAACAGCCATTATAACGAAACTTTCACAACTCATGCTATTACATAACAATGCAAGTGCCTTTACAACGTACTGCTATCACAACGCATACCATTACAACGCATATGCTTTTACCATGCATGCCTTTACAACGACTTTCGTTCTGAACGAATGAATGGTAAAGGAATATGCATTTTACATGTAAGTATAAGGTAAGTGTGTGTGTGTGTGTACATATATATGTATATATATATTTTCACTGAAAAAAACATAGGTTTCAGGCACGTTATAGTTAAAAATTAGCATTTAAAACACCTTAGAAATTCACTGAAAAAACCATAGATTTCAGGGACGTTCTAGTTAGTTGGACATTTCACGCGTACAAAACCAGAGAAATTCCACCGTTATAGTTAGTTCAGCTAACTATAACTCGCGCCCCCACAATGAACTGCTGATGACATCACATTACATCATTCATGACATGGTCAGTGACATCACTGATGACATCACTGATGACATCTCAAATGACATCACTGATTACATCCAGTGCCTGTGTGTTTTTGTATAGTTTAAATATGTATTATATATATGCCAAGGTGTATTGAAGAATGAGTGGGTATATAAGTGTCTGGATGGAGGATTTAGTAGGTGTGTGACTGACTGTGTAAGTGAGTGATTAAATGTGTCTTACTGAATGCATGGGTTAGTGACTAAACTGTGAATGTCTGTATCAGTCTGTCTGTTTTGTAAGCTGCTGCATGGGTTGGTCAGTAGCTACATGAGTGTCTATATGGGTTATTGATTGGTTGCCTGAGTATTTGTATGGGAGACGTAGTGCGTGGGTGGGTGGGAGGTGTGTGACTCTGTGCATAGATGTGTGAGTGGTTGATTCACTGGGTGTATGGGTTCAAGAGTGCATGTGGAAACAGCTGTATGGGTGGTTGAGTGTGGGTGTGTTGGTGAGTAAATGAATGTCTCAGTGCTACATGTCCAAGTAACTAAATATGTAAAAGGCAGTGTATGTGAGAGTTGGAGTATATAAATGACTATACGTGAGAGTCAGTGATTGTGAGAGTGGCTTTATGGATGAGTGTGTACTTGTATCAGTGAGGTGGTGTGTGTATAACTGTATAGGTGAGTAAATGGGAGTGGGATTGATTCTTTGCATGACTGACTAGGTGTGTGAGTAACTCCATGGATGCGTGGCAGTGTGTGTGTCTATAGGCGTATGAGTGCATATGATAGTGTTGTATTGATGCGTGACTGCATGTATGAGTGATTGTATGGGTGAATGAGTGGATGAGTGTGCAGACCTAGGAGTCAGTGAGTGTGTATGTAGTAACTGGTATTGGTGTGTCGATGGTTTCAAAAATGGTAGTCTGTATTTTACAGTGGGTGTATCAAAGGTTATATTAGAGTGTGAGGAGGTGCATCAGATTTTCACTTGGATGATGTCATCAGTAATGTCATTTGAGATGTCATCAGTGATGTCATCAGTGATGTCACTGACCACGTCATGAATGATGTAATATGTGACGTCATCAGCAGTGCATTGCGGGGGCGCGAGTTATAGTTAGCTGAACTAACTGTAACAGCGGAATTTCTCTGGTTTTGTACGAGTGAAATGTCCAACTAACTATAACGTCCCTGAAACCTATGTTTTTTTCAGTGAATTTCTAAGGTTTTTAAAATGCTAATTTCTAACTATAACGTGCCTGAAACCTATGTTTTTTTCAGTGAATTTCAATGGGTTTTTTAAATGCTAATTTCTAACTATAACGTCCCTGAAACCTATGTTTTTTTCAGTGAATTTCAAAGGTTTTTTAAATGCTAATTTCTAACTATAACACACCAGTCGCGTTTCCAGAGTGGTGGAGAAAGGTGAGCTGTGTGTGAGCTGATGTGTGGGATTTACTGGAGATAACAGGAGGAGTAGTTAGCCCCCAACGTCAACCTTGGGGGCCAACTATCCCTTTTATTACCACTATCCTTTTATTATTAAGTCCCACACAGCTGGATTGCTAACTTGTTATACCAGGCCCGCCCCCTCCCTGCACTACTGTGCAAACGTGCCCCTTAGCACTTTGTAAATTGGGGGATTAAGTCCCCTTGAATCCTGAGGGTCCCTGGGGACCAACTAGCCCACCAGGTACCTCCAGGAAGCGGCGCAGAGCTGCTTTGCAGAGAGGTGGTCCAACGCTGAACCCCTTTTTACACCTCTCTGCAACGCAGCACTGTGGCGCTTACTGGAGGTACCTGGTGAGCTAGTTGGACCCAAGGGACCCTCAGGATTCAAGGGGACTTAATCCCCCAACTTACAACGCGCCAGAGGGCCTGTTTGCACAGTGGTGAAGGGAGGGGGTGGGGCTTGATGTGACAAGTGTGCAAACGCGCCCCATGGTTCGTTTTAAGTTGGGGGATTAAGTCCCCTTGAATCCTGAGGGTCCCTGGGGGCCAACTAGCCCACCAGGTACCTCCAGTAAGCGCCACAGAGCTGCGTTTGCAGAGTGGTGGTCCGAGGCCACGCCCCTTTTTACACCTCTCTGACTCTAAATAAATATTTATATATATGTATATCTATATAATATATAAATATAGATATGTTGATATATAGTGTTATTTACATACCTTCACCAATTTTACCAAGTGTATGCCTTTACCACGCATGCTTTTGCGTTGTAATGGCATGCGTGATAAAGGCAATATGTGGTAAAAGTTCATGTTGTAATGGTAGTTTTTTATAATGGCATTGGCATAGTAATATCCGCGTTGTTATAGCATGCATGGTATTAGTACTCATTGTAATGTCCTATATTCCATACACAGTCGTCTCTTAGAGACGAGGCCCTCGTCCATAGCCACACATGCCTGTGATTTACAGGAGCCAACCTCTGCCCAGGACAATTCATCTGTATCCATCCAGAGCAGAATGCAACCTACTGCTATACCTGCCAGCCCAGTTGCAGCATCCTGGCAAGGTCTTTATATGAATGGAAGAGGATTTAAAGCCCTAAAGCTGGATGGTATGTCTGTTGTTCTACATTATCAAAAGCAACCCTCTCAGTAAATTGAAAGGGTAAACAGCCTGTTTAAATGTGATGAATCCCCCTTGACAACAGAATGGAAGAGTAGAGCCAAGAACATTTCATGCTTTGTGGCTGAACTCCCACAACAATCTCATCCAAGGGTACTCTGCAGAGGCAAACAAGTGTTTCCCTACATCTCTTATCAGGTTTGTGACGTTGACTGAGTGCAAAGAATTACTGTTTCAGAGTTATGAGAGGGAGTGAGACGATACTTCAAAAAAGTAATATAGGCAAAAGATAAACAATAACTAGTCTACACCAAAGTTCGAAGTAATGATTAAAACGTTATCATCCATGAACTGCAACATTTCGAATTCTTAGTAAAGTAAATGGGTCAAAAGTTGGATAATTGATTAAGAGCTATCCCAGCAAAAGTTTCTAGGGCCAACTAGCGGGACCAACCATATGCATGGAAGTTGACCAAGCCACTGTTATCTTTTGACAATAAGTACATTTCCAGAAAAATGATTTGCAGCATGCCTGTTGCTTTGTGAGGCTGGCCCTCAAATGAATGCAGTCAGTAAGACCTAGGACCTAAGATTTACCCTTTGGATTTAGGTAAATTACCAAGAATCATTTCAGCGAGTCAGGTCAGTGGGCTGTGTCTGGCTAGGTTTTTATAGATTAGGATATGCTGAGTTGGAGCTCTCCCCAAATAGACCAATATTAAAGACAAATGTTATCCGCCAATGCAGGATGGAAGATTGGATTTTGCTTTAATGATTTTCTAGTGTTCGCCCAGGTACAATGAGGAATATTGAAGTAGGATGTCATAGCAGTTCTCCACAACCTCAGATTGTATTTGGAGCTCATACTCGGCAGGTTTTGTGAGTTTGCAGTGTGTCTGAGAAGGTTGAGGCACTTCAATTTCTCAATCTGGAGAGGTTGTGTCTTTGACAGGTTCTGTTGGGCCTTCTCAGGTTTCCAATAGTACTACCACAAAAGATAAAGTTTACCAGAGCAGAATTACTTCTCGCCGGTACTTACATCCTTGTAGCATACTACCTAGATTGCTTTTTGAATATTTTTGGGACTAGCCCTACAAACTCAGTCCACTTCTGTGAAATGTTCAGAGACTGTGCCGCAAGTTCCAATGTTAGTTTGAGTTCTCACAAATGTTAGGACTGCAGATGCCTCTTGTAGTGTTCAGTCTCCTCTCTCCCCAAGATCACATTGTTTTGCTTGAGGTACCTACTTCATTAAACAGGACACAGGGGACTTAAGCAGGTCAATGAATCCCCCCAAACCTGAAAGTTCAATCATTAGCTAGGGTACTAATTGTCAATCCAGAAGAAATGCAGGCATTGCCCTTAAACTCCTGTAGAGAGAGAGAGAGGCACACACTCACTCTCTCTCTCTCTCTCTCTCTCTCTCTCTCTTAAACACACTCTCTCTTGTCCAGGGAATATTTCAGCCAAGGACCAGGGAGGCATGTGACTGACACTCATACACACCGTGTCTCCACCACCCACCCATCCCTTTCGAGAACATGATCGTTTCTCTCCCTAGTCTAGACTGTGGGCCTGGAAGAAACATTTTTAAATATTCCCTGACCTTGCTCAATGTCCATCAAGGGATATGTCACCCCCAAGCACTGATCTCTCTCACACACACACAGATCTTGGTCTAGGATTGAAGTCTGTGTAGCTCCCATCGTCATCCTCCAGGCATTGCCTATGGGTTAGGAACAGCCTTTGCAACAGACGCAAAAAACAATGGGAGCAATGCTTGAAAATAGTCTAACCACTGGCAATTGCTCGGTGTCGCATTCCAACCCATCATTGCATTGGCCACCACATCACCTCAGATTAGATCCAGCTATATTGCAAATAAGCCTTGGTCATGCTACAAAAGGAACAGTCCAGTTCGTACTGCCATGCCTGCACAAGCATCCCAGGACTGGTTTACCCTAGTGATTGACATTGGTTAGACTTTTTTCAACCATTTCTCCCATCACCTTTTGTGTGTTTGACAGCCTCTACAATTCCTTCCATTTTCTCAGGCCTCGACCAAGAGCCTGGATGAATATTACACCACTGCTCTTTCAAACTACCCCAACCCCATAAGACTAGTGCATTGCATCTAAATAATATAAGAGGGTTGTGCGAAGCAGCCACAAGTACAGACCCATTCTTTGGCCGTTGAGTGCAGAACATTGCTTTTGGACACACACTGCACCCAGTCCTTGTACCTTATTTGGACATGCAGTCGCTACTGGATTCAGCCTTTTTCTTCTGGCCACTCTGCGCATTCAGCCCTTCTAGCCACAAAGTGGTTTAACCTTTGGCCACTGGACTGAGAGTGTGGCCACCAACTATTCTGAGCTCAGTTTTCCTTACGGTGCCGGGCTTTGCCTAATCCTGTGTTCAGTACGCTGAGACTGATCAGACAGGTCATGGAATCAGCACATTGGGTACAAATCATCTCTTGTGGCGACGCCGTACTCCCAGTACTCGTGTCCTTCAGACCAATGTTAATGGCCTTGGGGCTCGAAAATGGGTACTGGGCACAGGAAGTGGCCTTCAGACACACCCTATCAACACTACAAAAACACTGCTCACAGCATTGGGCCATGTGCAGGGAGCAGCATTTTGCCATACCCTCTGTGTCCCCTCCCCTTCCTACTGTCTATTTAGCCACTTATTTATATGTAAGTGATGGTTTGTGGTTTTCCAACCTCAGTGGGTACAAGAAACACTAAAATGTTGTTTGGGATCAACTTGAAATGGCAGCAAATCTTCGAGATTCACTGGTTACACATGAACACGTGTACACAAGCGTGTGCACATGGGTAGAGGCTGCATGTAAGAGACTACAGTTGTGCACAGCCTGGTAGCTGCACACAGGTAACCTGCCCAGTGCAGTTTTAAACTGCACACTTAATCTGTCATAATACCCCTTTAGGCAGCTCTAAACTATTCCTCATAAATATTAAGTCAGCCCTATGTAGGCAGTATGGCCCATAAAGGCAGGTTGCAGATTACTAAAAGTAGGATATGTAGACATTAATACTGAGCATGTCCTTACAGTGAAATATCCCCCAAAACGATTTTCACTGTAACAAGGCTGCCTTAGGGAATCATTGGGCTACATAGTGAGATTTATTAAATACTAAATTCAGGTTGTGAGGAGCTAGAAAATGTTTTTTCTACTCTCTTGAATTGTCATTTTGAAGTCTTCTTTAATTGAGAGGTTGGATTTTACATTATTATTTCAGAAATGCCACTTTTGGAAAGTTGGCATGTTTCTGCCTAAAGTTTCTGTGAGTTTCCAGCTGCCTTTGCTGGTGGTGGCCCTGCCACTGTAAAATGTGTATTTGCGCCATGCAGTGCACCAAGGGGCTTGTGTGGACAGGATGACTGGGGAAGAGTTGGGTACTGTTCTGATTACACTTCGAAGGGTCTTTCCCCAGCACACACAAAGAGACCTGACACCAGTCTTTTGTGTCACTAGCCGGGCTGGAGCAAAACCCAGGAAAGGTTGATAAAGGGGGAATCCCTCACCCACAAGCTAGAAATGGGCATAAAAGTAGCATCCGAGAACAAGCAAGAGAGAAAGACTTTGGACCTGGACTGCGAGAGCAGCAATATCATAGACTCGTGAAAGGAGAAGCCCCCTGATGACTTAGGACTCGGTTTGCAACTGACTCCAGGACTAGTGGGTCTCTCCAAGGGCCAGTGTTCCTTTTCTCCTTAAATTCCATGACAACCATGTAGGGGAAGACTTGGACTTTACTGCTCCCAGATGCCCTGCATGACGGCCAGGAGGCTATGGCGTATGTGGAGGGCACATTAGAGGAGAAGGGTGGTGAAGGAGCCAGTGAAGCCAGCTCCCAGGAGAGTGCATCTCTTTAGAAGCCAGGAGGCCTGCTGAAAATGCTTCTAGTAGATAGAGCTCGCCACCAGGAGAATAACGGGCCCAAGATAATCAAAAGCGGCCTAATGAAGCCAGAAATATTCTTCTTAAAAGGATCTGACCTTTGTCACCCCTTGTGAGAAACGGAGCATTGTGCCTCTGCCGCAGTTTCCCAACCTTACACCCAGGGTGCGCTAGTGCCCAGGAAGCGGCGCAAGATTTCTGTAATTATTTTCATAGTGTGGGGTCATGCTTGGGGCCCCCTCCTCAGACTCTTTGCCTGGGGACCACATACCCCAGGCAAGCATATACTTCAAAGGGTACCCAGGACCCCAACTATGGGCCCCTGAAACAAGGAAAGGAAGGGGATCCCCACACCCTGCCTGCACGGAGGAGACAGGGAGAACACAGCTGCCGGCTCCAGCGCTGGCATCCAGAAGATGCAGGCAGGACCGGACTGGGAACCACAACCGGCCCTGGCAAAGTGCTCGGCCGCCCTCCCGCCGAGCTCTTTGCCAGGGCCGGTTTTCGGCCGATTTTGTTACAGGGCCGATTTTGCAGCTAAGCTGCAAAAACGGCTCTGTAACAAAAACGGCCCCCAGGAGCCCAAAACCGTCCGCCACCCGTGCGGCGCACCGGGAGACTGCCCGGTGCCCGCTACGGCCAGTCCGGCCCTGGTTGCAGGTCAGATGGGGCGTCAGCTGAGGCAGCCGGGAATCGGCTCCCTGGGCTGCCCTCACTCCGATGAGTATCCGGGTGTCTGGTAGGCATGGAGATCTAGGATTTAGAGTAAAGGAATGAGGTGCAAGGCTGCAAACTCACTTCCCAGTCCCGCTCATAAAACATTCACGCTCCCAGCGAGGAGCGCCCTTTAATGCGGAGCTGGATACTGCCTATGATTTATTTGCCTTGTGGTTACCCCCAAATGGGCCAGTGCACCGCCAACTTACATCAGGAAGCATTTTGAGGCTGCAGGCGCCAGCGGCTCTCCCTCCCTCCCCCCCGAACAATATTTAGAAACTTAACCCTATATCTCCAAGGTCCCAAAATGCATGACCTGGGGAGAGCTTTTCTTCTTATTTTCAAGCACTTTCAAGGCTGGAACCTTTGTCCTATAGCCTGGGAATGCAAGGACCTCTAGGGGTCTATATTAAGCCTGCATGTTATGTGTCCTAAAGTGGTTTAAGAAAGACACACACATATTGGGCTGTTTGAAAATTCCTTTATTGGTAAAATATTGCTGACAATGATTTTTTCTAAACATTGCAATGGTTTGTTGACAATAATAATTGCATTTAACATGGTTATTGATTCCTGAGCTATAATTGTAATTTTTAACATGTGGATTATTGGTCTTCTTAACGTGGTGACTCTTGACAAAGCCGATAGGATTGCGTTATATATTAATGTGTTGAACCATCGACAAAGCCAGTAGGCTTGCCTTGTGTATTGATATGGTGACCTTTGACAAAGCCAAGAGGCCTGTTTTATTTAAAGTGATACTCTCCAATATTGTAATATTCTTTCTGGTATAGGCGGGGGAATACAGTGATTTAGGGGGTCATGACCAAATATGGGTCAAATGTGATTTCAGAATATCCAAAACTTTTTTCATTCTATAATATATAGATATTTGTAAATTAATGCATAGTATTTAGTAACGTGTGTGTGTAATAAATGAACTTTTTCTTTTTCAAGCACTGATTGGACAATCATTTATCGAGTGTTGATATTGTGTGCAAGCGAAAGGAGATTACAAGCCCACGCCACCTCCCCTGGGTAGGCTTTTACTGTTCTGCTTTGCTACCCTGACAGAGTCATGCGCTACAATGGGATGCTTGATTCCCAGAATGAAGAAATTGGGGAACCTATTACTTGCACAGGCCTCACATCCTGCACAACTAATAACCCAATTTCTTACACAGACTAATTGATTTAGGGAACAAATGTGAGTGGCTGATCAAATAGAATTCCCAGATTCCTAACTTTTGGAACTATAGGTGAAGTGGGTCAATCAGAGGGTGGGGCACATTTTCAGAAAAGTGGCCCAGAAGGGATCCACAATGTACATGAGCAGTTTTTGGTTTATGCATAGCGAAATAAAGAAGCTCGTTTATAAAAAAGGAGACAACAGAGAAAGGAAGAGATTAAATTAAAGAAGAATACATTATTTAAAGGGGTTCATGCTAGTTTAGAGGAATAGAAAACGTAGGCTACCTGTGTCCTTTATTCCTACCATGTTCAGAGGTTTCAAATGTTGCTTCTTGATTCTCCCCTCTATCTTGTCTTAAGACTTCAATGAATTCAGAATTTTGCTGCCAGGTTGGCTCTTGGTGCCCCGACCACTGCATTGGCCTTTTTAAAACTGCTGCAGTGGTTGCCTGTCTTCAAAAGGATCCTTTATAGCCATGTGCATCACATTCAAAACTTGACACAAATGTATTATTATTCTCCTCCTTGGCAGCTGAGATCCAGCAACACCTGCCTATTAGCTGTCCCCTAGTACTGGCGTCTTCGGCTGGGAGGGTGAACTTTCTCAATTTAACCTCTCAACATTGGAGTCAGCTCCCTCCTCATCACAAGCTAGTGGCCACCTGCTCATTTGTTTTTACTGCCAGGAGAATTTTTAGATATTTGTGGAGTCTATCTATAAAATTTGCAGTAAGTCAATACATTATTTTAAGCACAGCAGCTCTTTCCCACTTAACCTTTCTTCTCTTTATCATAAGCCCCTTTGGAAAAAAACAAGAAAAACTGTGTGCTTCCCACGTCGCAAAAAAGCTGTGTGACCTTAAACGCTCCACCGCCAAAGCTAAACGCGAATGGAGAACATTTCCAAATGAGACAAACAATGATCTTGCTCAATCTGTTGAGAAAAAATACCATCTGGCTATATAATGCTACCAAAAAGAATGCTCAGAAGGAAACGCTGAACACGGCTGTTTAGATTCCAAAACATCGTCTTAGCATTTCAGCTAAATGGAAAAAAACCTCCTGCTCCGCGCAACCTCCCTCGCTGTTGTCTGGCGGGTGTACAAAAACAATGAAGCTTTTTGTGAGCAAATGTCAAAACCTGCAATCATGTATTCTCTTTCATGTTTATGCAGTGCTTAGTTTGTAAAGTTTGTAAAAAAAAAAAAAGAAAAAACTAAACTGCCAGGGCCATTGACAGGAGGCCACGGCAGCTTGCACCTCCCCTGCCAGCGCTACAAATAACTGGACCAACACAACTATTAACCATCACACTCCTACAAATGTGACACTTCAGATTGTTCCACGCCTCTAAAGGTATAAGAATGGCTTTGGTAGCAGGTATTAGTAATTCCTAATGTATACCGAATTAATCAACAACTGTTGTTGTGCTTATCTCTAAATTAGACAGACAGTGGCACCTCGTGGCGGAGTGCAATAAGCGCCTGTGTTGACGTTTATGTGCCGGTGCTGAACACAGGAAACCACCGGCTCAGATTAAGCACTGTGTTTATGTATAACTAGTTCCCCTCTTCGGGTCGTGTACAAAACATTTCTTACAAGTGTTTTTGAAAACTGCTGACCAGATGCATTATACTGATTGGCATTCATGCTGGAAAAACACTTTTCTCTGAGTCTGGTTTTACCTGATCCTTAAAGACACAGGAACTGCTAAGCACTGGCGAAGGTTCTTATGTTCCCTCTTAAACAGGATCCTATTTGATCAGCCTCTTTCAGAAATCTGGTCTCCCAAGCCTTCTTTACCCTCTGTGTAGACGTCGACGGGCAGATAAGGTTTAGCTCAAACGTTGAAGTGTAGGATTGAGTTAAAGGACAATTTAATACAATCATCACAGTGGTAACAACGAAGTAAGTGTCCATCCAGGGTTAGGAGCTTTTGTCTGGACTCAAGACTTTAATATCTCAAAATATGTGTGGTATAGTTAATAGTTGTTATAGCTTTAAAGATGTTAGATTCTAGATGTTGTGCATCCTGTAAAAGGAGCAGTTAGAAGGCACCTGCTGATCTCAGTAGTGGATGTATCTCGAAAGGAATACATTAACTTCTCTTCATTGTCCACGTATGAGGGTCATCATTTCCACATTGGCGATGAGCTGGAAAACCTCTTGTTGTGAGAGTCAATTCATCTTTAAATCAAAGGATTGAGTTCAGAGGGAAACGCCTCAACACTCAAGTTTTGTACAGGTTTTTTACTGTAGTTATGGCAAGCTAACTTGCAGATCTGATTTGTGCTGTGCGACCATATTCAAGGTAAGACATTTTAATTTAAGAATTAATTACCCTGAGCAGCCCGCTACTGTGCATGGTCCATTGCATTCCTCGCGCACCCCTTTACGCTCTTCCGGGTGCTGTGCTCATGACGTGCGTCCCTCAGTTTACATTCTGCGTGCCAATTCATCACTGGGACGTGAGCATACTTCGACATGAAAGCAACGTGAAAACAACGTGAATCAAGGTGAACCTGTACTGGGTCTGCATGAACCAGCATGCGATATCGCATTGTTATGGTCAGTGGTAACGCGAAGCTGTTCCAGGATTAGAGAGAAGCATCCATGTAATTCAGCTACCTGGTAGCACCCTTGACGCAAGTGACATCTCTACTTGATCCAGCTGTATGGTAGCGGCTCAACGCAATACGATCTCCCTAAGCGCCATCGGCAACCAGCTGTGAGGCGAAATAACAAGCTGCGTGAACTAAAGGCATGCCGCATTGGTGACGTTGTGCACTTTCGTGATTCTTTCTTCACGGCAACCACAGGCAATTATAGAGCCTTGCTAATACTGGTGATGCCTGGTGACTGGGGTGCCAGGTATTTTTTGAGCATGTCTGCGGTGATGCACTCTCCTATTATTTTGGTTCTCTATTAAATCGTTTCTGCTTTTCGAGTGTGTCATCGGTGACATGCTCACCCCCACAAATAGAAGCAATGACTAAGAAGTGATGCGCTCACCAATAATTGTGAGATGCGCTCACCAATAATTTTGCATTACGCATAATCTTTAAAAAGTATTGTGTCTTCGGTGACAAACTCACGACCACATATGCCTATAATAACATTCCAGCAGATCCATGGGAGGCTACTCAGGTGTTGCATCGAGCACTAGGGAGATTGTCTTTCGAGTATTTTGTTGAATACTGAGATTAATATTATTATTATTAATAATTTACATTTTCCATTTTGATCCACTGTTGTATAAGTGCTTTAAAGAGAATATTTAATATGCAAAATATTACTTCACTACCATTTTTTCTTCCTGCTACAGGTAAACCAATGATCAAATGGGAGAAGTGGAAAAAAGTGTTTTTACATTATGCGAGGGTGTGTGTTACCACATTGAGTGCAGAAAGGAAAACAGTGGGTTGTTAAAGAATAGAGTGAAATATGTATGGACAAAAGAGTGTGCGAGTGAATTAGAAGACATAAAAAGGGCATTGTCAGCAGCCTCTTCATTACAGCATTTTGACACATCAGAGAGTTCTGTCCCAGGACCTAATTATGAGTTTGGTGGTCCAATTAACCGACAAACCCACGGTGGTGTTGCGGATATCGCCTCACCAGCGGTCCGACCGACATATTCCGAGTTGGGTGGGCGGACTGCCATGGGACCGCTGCTGCCGACATGGATTTGCAATCCCTCTGCGGTGGCGCAGCGGTCTGGGGCAGCAATATGCTAGCTGTGCTGCTGCAGCACTGCCAAGCATATACTCAGTTTCCAGACCTCCACACTTTTAATGGCTTTGAGGCTACAGTGAAAAGTGTGGCGGCCAGGAATCTAAGGGGGGCCCTGTAGGGCATATTGTGCCCGCTGTATGCGTACACCCCTGTTCCTGCACGGCATGGACTTGTGCAGTCCATGTTGTGCAAGAACTTGCTTTGGCGGTCCCACAGCCATGCCGTGCTACGGCTCACATATGAGCTTTAGAACAACACTGCTGTGGGACCACCAAAGCACCACCCGCCAGACCAGGAGAAAACTCCTACTCTGGGGTGCAGTTGAGTTTGGCAGTGTGGGAGCGCGGCGCTGGTGTGGCGGCCTGCTCCCACACCACCAAACTACTAATCAGGCCCTATGTAGCATGCACTATTCAAAGGAACTAGGTGCAGTGTGAAAACAGGGGAAAGGAGACAATAATATCATGTTTATTTCAAGGCAGTTAGTAGGAATAGAAAATCAACATTCTGTAATAGAACAAGAGGCTTTGTGTATTTTTTGGGCGATAAAGAGGTTGAAGACATTTTTATGGGGCACTGAATTTGTAGTTCAGACAGATCATAAACCACTTAAGGATGTTTTTTCAAAAAAAGGAATAGATGCCATATCCCGCAGAATTTGTAGGTGGGTCATAGCTTTACAAGAATTTGATTTTAAGGTGGAATATATTCCAGGATTTTAAAACAGAATGGTGGCCTGCCTGTCTCGTTTGGTCCTAGAAGCAGAGGATGGGCAGGATGAGGAGGAGAAATGGGATCTTGATAACTAACGCGTGAGAGGTCACAGTAGGAACAATAAATGAAGAAGAGTGGAAGACATTAGTTAAGTAGGATGCAGTTCTGCAAGAAGTAGTAGGTTTAATTGAGAGTGGGTGGAAATTGAGAAAAAGTATAAATGAGTAATGTTTAAAGTACTGGAATGTGAGAGAGGAGCTGTCGGTTCAGCAGGATTTGCTGTGGAGAGGCACTAGACTCATACCCCTCATATCTGAGCAGCTCTAGACATACTAGAATGAGGTGTTGGGTTTGCTAAAAGAAGTAACAGACATTGCCCTCCTTAACTGCTGAGTCCTCCATTCCAGCATTCTGCTCATCTCCCCTGTTGTATGCTTTGCTGACAGCTTCTAGGGGTCCTTGACCTCAAGTGGTAATCCACTCAGCCCTGCCTATACCGAATTGCATAACATGGGTAGATGTACCTAACCGACTGAAGGTCTCAATCACCGTAGGAGGAATAGGCCCGCCGACTTAAAGGTTTTGCCCTCTCTTACTCCTCTCTCGATTGGGTTTGTCGGTGAGTCTTGAAATTCGTTCCGTGTGTGGTATGTCTCACTTTGAGGCCGAGTTGATACAATGTTTGTTACAGAAGGATGCCCTCCAGACCGCACCCTAAGCGGTCAATGGGAATTAGTCTGGACCTCTCCATTTAGAAGTTTAGCTTCATTATTTCCCTTATTACCCCGGCCTTTCTACTTTTGGAATTTCCTATTTAAAAGATAATTGGTACTCAGCAAAGAAAAATGTAATTTTGCACGGAGATATTTAATTTGTGAGTTGCTTGTATTACAATTCTCATAATAACCCGTCCTTTTGTGGAAAAATAAATATAATTAGAAATATAATAGGAGAAAGGTCTGATGCCCATGTACCAGAGCTGCATTAGAAATGAAAGGTTTCATCACCCGAAATCTAGACATTACATTATTACAGTGCTTCCAAATAGGTTTAGCTAGACTTGTAAAGACACACCATCGAGAGGGCACAAAGCATGGCTAGAGGGATCATATTTGGCACTAAAAACAGATAGAACAGTTTCACAAATGTGTGATTGAATGCACCTTTAGAATTATACTTTTAGTTAAAAGGAAACCAATAGGTCGGTATTTTAGATTTTGAGCCCAATTAGTGAATCGGGCTTTCTCTCCCGGTAACAGAGCCTGGGGCCATTGTGCCCAGTGGATTCTGGGATATCGACCGTCCCCAAAACAAGTGTCCCATATAAGGGATAGTGCTTAGAAGAATTGACCCATTAGCCTCTATTAAATCGTAGTGGCCCTCAAACCTTCATTACGAGTGCCTTGGAATTCCAATTTCTTATTACCCAGCGGATTCTCCGGATTCAACCCAGAATTCTTGCAAATTTCGCACATATGGAGTTAATGGGACCCCTGATTTAGTTAACTCCGGTGGTGTATACTCAACATCCCTTATGGGGCTTGAAACCTCTAGAGCTGAACTTTGCTACAATCAGCAGTGTCCATAAGGGCCTCTTCTATGAACATTTGTGTTAACTGCTCCAGAGCTATAAAAGGTTAGAGTTCCATGTTAGACGTTTAAAAAACATTTTTTGGGGGCCCGTAGGCTACAGAAGAAAGGTTATGACAGGTCGTATCGTGAATAGCTGCTCAGTGTGGAGCCAAGCCAGGGCCTGCCTTAGCGCTAGTGGCGCCTGGTACGATAGTCTGTTTGGGCTCCCCCCCTTCTCGGATTCCCTCACTACCACTCAGGCAAAAGTGCCCCTCATCTCTCCATAGCCCCTCTCTCAAACACACTTCATTTGTTTTCAGACGCTTATAAAGGCTGGCTTCACTATTCCACTCAGCTAGCATCAAAAAATCTGATTTGTTCTTTGCAGCAGGCATATTAACCCTCCATGCTACTTTATGGCGAGTCAGAACTGCCACTAGACATCTCTTCCTCTAGCACAAAGATTATTCACAAGAGTTATCATGACATATTTTTTCGCTGCCTGAAAGCTGGACACACAAGGAACTCAGCAGCAGGTGCCTCTAAATTATAGGTTATTGCTAAACACCGCGCCCCCTTGAGGTCAGCGCCCGGTGCAGCTGCACTGGTCGCCCCACCCTAAAGCCTGGTCCTGAGCCATGCGCCTGTTTTTTTTGCGTTTGAGGTGTCTAAAGTTCATACATATAGCTAGGAATTTCTCAGAGTTAATGTATTAAATGCAGATGCCACAAGTTGGAAACAGTGAGTACTGAGCAGAGACTGTCTCTCTCTGTTTTTGTACTTGTTCTTTCTGAAGCCACTCGGCTTTGCACTGAGCCAGGGTAGCTCTTCATGATACGTGCTTTTATCCCCCCCCCTCTGTTACTTTTGCTATAAAAATAAAGTCAACAAGCAAACAACTGATATTAAAAAAAAGTAGGAAAATATACAGTTGACAGAAATCTCTGCCCGCCATTGAACGGATTTCCGCACCCTCTGCAGAGGCTCGTGAAGAATTGATGAATTGATGAAAACACATACAATCCTCAGCAGCTGACTCCTGACCCCACTGCTGTCTGTGGGAGCAGCATGCATGCCGCTTCTTGGCACAGGAAGCAAGCGCCTCGAGATAATGAGCTGTGTGCTGTCCTTTGTGATGATCTGCTCGCATCAGTGGCTACTTCAGATGTGTTGGCACCAGCTAGGGTGTATGCATGCACAATTATATGCTCGGGTTCTCTCAACAGAGCATGTATATATTTTTATGGGACTACATTCAATCAGTTTGTAAGCAGTTCAGTGCCATCTCATTCCCGCCTATTACATTACCTATTGGTTTTTTAATTTGGAGTAGTGTTCATTGCCCACATTTATCTATTTGCAGTTCTGCTTATTTCAGTCTCTGATCTGATGTCTAGAACACCTTTGGAGGTTTTGTTTTCCTGATTTATTGGATGCGCTGGATAAAAGTTTTTATGAATCTCAGTATGGTGCGGTTTTTCAGGGCATAACATATGTTGTACTGTGTCCTGATAGTTTCACAGAATAAATAGTAGTGTATTGAATGATTGCATTAATATTGCGTTTTCAATGCAGTTGTTGCATTTTCGTATTTTTGTTTTTTTAAATTTTCTTTGCAATCCAGAAAAGTTAACTCATTAGCTGTAAAGGTGAGGTGGGGTGTATTTATTCCATTTGAAATTGCATTTATATAGTACTCCTCCCAAGGCTTTAAAAGAGAACATTTGCCTAATGCCAAGATATTTATTTCATATCTTCTACTGTCAACGTCTCCGATTATAAATATTTGGTGTTAGAGTATGTAATCAAATCTTACACCTCCCTCCCGCCTGGCTCAAGGCCAGTGTGGCCACATACAATATCAACCTATGCTATTCACTAAGACTATTCAAGAGATCGTTTGAACATGAATCCGGATTTGCTCGAAATTGATGCGAAAGTAAAAAAGCTTTCTCTCATATTGTTTGTGATATAGACATATACACATGATATAGTCAATAATTTCCTTATTTACACAGAGAGTCTGATACACTAACGCATCTATGAGTACAGTGAGTAGTACTGCAGGAGTTCTCATCAGCTGTGAAACAATCAACTCTGAACTATTAAAAGTCCACAAACAGTACAGTCCTTTTTATTTGTTCTATTATATATTAATCTTACCAGAACATTTACATTTTATTCCCCCATAGAAGTCTCCAAAAAGTCTCAATTGTTCTAGACAGTAATTGGAATAGCACTCCAAGACCCTGGCCATGGCAATGTGTGTGTTAGTAATGTGACAAGTCAGTTAGGTAAAGATCATACGCAAAGTCACAACATAGCAACGGTCATGCATGTTTCAGGCATCGGTACTGCTGGTTCCCCACACCTAGAGTAGTTACAGCATGGTCAGCATCCCTCGAACAGACAGTAGCTGAGTCGCATGTAGCAGCAGTGCAGGCTTCTGAGAGGCAAACTATAGGAAGGGCAGAGTCAGAAGAATCATTGCTGATGCTTTTCACCGTACCATCCACTTTAAAGCGCTAACAACTAAAATAGGTTGGATTTAAATGACCTGAATGTCCCTGCACATTCTACCCAATTTACAACAATTTTCAACATAATTATGAGAGCTTAAAATAACTTCTAAGTAAAATGTCCATAAATTAATGTATTAGGTAGACAACTGTTCAAACGTGTAGTATTTCCTATATTCATAGACTCAGCTATCTCCTCTATTGTCTGGCGTCTCATTATCCTCAAGACTCATTACCACTTGTTTATTTTCAAAATCTTTTATGAATCTCTTGATACTTTGAGGGAGATTTAAGAAAAAGAGTCTAAACCTTAATTTCCTTGTAAACCTGAAAAGAGCTGCCTTCATGTCAAATGTATCAAAATGTTTTGTAGGAGAAAATGAGAGCCATCTATGTAGTACTTTAGTCTCAATTGTCTATCTGAAAGTTTGGTATTCATATCACTTTATATTGCTCTTCTGCTGTCTTCTGTTATCTTGTTTTTACCCCTGTATTTTTTGTTTGCCGTCTAGTTCGCATATATACCCTCTTTTCTGAGTTGTCGTTGACTGTTCTTGTTGCCGTCTGAGAGACCTCCACTATTTTTAAATCTTTTTAGTTCTTCTAAAAGGAAGAGGTCAGTCTACCTTTATTGCTTGTGCCTGTTTCAATGATAGTACTATCAGTGACTGCTAAGTAATCTTGAGTGTTTTTTTGACCTTCTGAATCTTGTAAGTTTCATCAAATTCCCTCATGTAATCATACATGGGCTGAGAAATAATCCTCATCCCTTAGAATTTTGATTCTGATCTTTTCTTTTACCTCATTTTGAAATCTACTCAAAACTTCATCTAATATTACATAATTTATTTTGGCTCCAACTTCCAATCTAAGATTTGTAATCTGTCTTTTAATTTCCTCAGTTTCTTTACTGAAGCTCTCTATTATACCTTCTGCCTGTTCTATTAACATTAAAACAATAGACTCAGTAGCCTAACTCAATACAATCAGTATCAGAATGTAGGCACTATTTTATATTTGAATTTAAGAACACTATATTAGCAAATTATTAAGACATTTAGCTTATTTTTTTTATCAGAGTAAATTTTTTGTTTCTTGATTTTTTTTACCCTTGGAATTGTTGGTTTTAAAATATTGTAAATAGGTTAAAGTTTAAAAAATTTGTAGAAAGTTACTGTATTATTACGAGATGTTATACATATAAAATAGTTTGCTGATGATTTCTAGGCTTGTGTTGTCTTCCTTTCCATGACTTGCTAGTATACAACCAGGAAGAAGCGTTTGTCTCAGCAAAACGTGTGTTTGCTGTAATCACTTGTAAAGATTCAGTGTAATCACAACTGTCTGAATTCAGCACGTCATGATACATTCCAAACACATTGGTATATAACATATTTGTGATTGGCAGCATTTGTAACGTTGTGATACATCTGTGGGAATTGCTTGTTTGAAAAATCTGTTTTGGAAGTAGCTCAAACCACTGATACTTTGACAAAATGAAACTGTTTTTCAATATGTATACTTTTGTATTGAGTAAAATAACCTTTTCGATATATTAATAAAGTAGACTTTTATATAAGCTATAGTCTATATAGAAGTTATTTTATCTCCCCACTTCAAAGCACAGTCACAGGAGGTCTTACTACTTGCTGAACTTCACGGTATCTATTTTAGTGACTCATAAATAGGAAAGGCAGAGTATATCTGTTAAAATTCATACTTGTAACCTACACGGTATGAGTTTGTCATCTTTAACATTGACCCACAAATACTAGCTCACACTTGCCACACAAGTATTAGCTGTCTGTGATGCTTGTATCACGTCTTTACCATCCTATGAGAGCAGCTGTTAAAATTGACCGTTTTCAGCATATTTGAATCTAAATTCAGTTTAGAGTGGACATTCACAACCATGCTTGTATTTTTATAATTTTTTTCATGTGCATCCATAACGGACCTTGACCATCTTGTGGTTTCACTAGTTACAGTTGAAGGGTTCTCTAATGTATGAAAGGAGACACCGATAACTGAAAGGGTACCACTATGGTATAAGTGTATTAAATTGAAGGGTTTACAATCCAACATTGGTCAATGGGAATACACTTCTCAAAAACGGATGGCATTTCTGGACTGACAAAGAGCATTCATTTGTGTTTAGAAGTTTAATATTTAGGATGCTAACATTAAAAATATTAATTCATTGTGTTTTTTTTACTTTGCTTTCCCTCTCTGTTCTATGTAAGAACACTTTTAATGGGAGTCTCAATGTTTTAAATCTTTTGTAGTGGCCGTATTGCAGTTTTATCTATATTTGCATACTAATCAGCAAATTCCACCACTTTCTGTACAAAACCTGAATATTTTTAAATGACTACTTGTTGTTAATATCATTGATAATGTTCAGTAATTTGCTGGCTTTTTTAGAATGTAGTATTTAAAGAGTGTGCATTAGTATTTATTATACCTCCCGTTGGTTAAATAGTTGTATGCTGAATATTTTTTATTGTTTTGCTATAAGGGGTTTGTTGTTCATACCTTGCTTGTAGTTTGAGGCAACTCAGAGCACTTGTGTTCACAAACTTTGGCCAAACTAACATTGGAGTACAAGGAAAACCTGCTACCCTCCTCAATAAATAGATACAAAGCCCTTCCAGATAAACAACATAGAAGACTTCCAATAAAGACTACCACAAAATCCTTCTTTAAAAGTTGGGTAAATAGCATAAGTGATATTCTCTAATAACTCAGACTGCCTAGGTTCGACAAAGTAGTACAAACTTAGTAAAAAGCGTGAGAACACCTCATGGGAGCAACAGAAAGGAGAAACAGCAATTATTAGTCTCCCACTGGTGGATCTCACAGGGAACAAAGGGGGAACCTACTAGTGTATACTATTCTGTTGTTGCAGCTCATTCCTGCCTATGTCCCAGCCTCCCTCAACAGTAGTGTTGCTGCCTTATATTCATTACCCTATCTGTGCTCACCCTATGAGAAGCAGCTAAGATTCCTACTAAACCAAATTCTCCATAATACCCAAAAGGTGTCAGGCAATCACTAACATAACTTTCTTAGACCAAAAATGTGTCAGGCAGTCACTAACACAACTTTCTGAGAAGATTGCCGGCGTGTAATAAAACCATCATTTTAACATACTCTCAACTGTGAACATGTTTTACTGCCTTAGACACATTTTTACAGATTCATCAGGACTAAAAAACTGTTAAGTGGGCTCAACCATGTTTGGTGTGGTACTTGTTGGAAACTGCACTTCAACGATAGTCACTACTGACATTAAAAAAAATGACCTGTCATTGAATCGCAACACAAAGTCAGTTTGAGGTACAATACTTGCATAAAAGAATCTTATCAATTTAATTTATAAAACTAATCACCTTGCATGCCTTCCCGAACAATAGGCTTCCGAAACACTCAATGGAAACTCCTTTAACTCTTGGACTATTTGGAGAAAAAAGTCAAGCCCAATAAAGGCTTGAAATAATCTGCAACCTGAATAATATGAATGATATCTGAAATATGGTGCCCGTACAAACACATGAATCTACAACGATACATATGTCAAGGCAGGAATATCTTTTGTTATATTCTGGTTTATAATTATCTTTCAGGTTAACCTATCTACTATAATTGTTTGTGATTGAATGTTCTCTTCAGACTTTACTTGATTTATAGACACTACAGCAAAGTTCACCTAGTCCTCCACTTTATGACAGGGGTTCTATCTTTATACTATTCCAAAGAGAGTTTGTCTTGCCAGTTGCCCTAGGATTTCAAACATAGATGCGTTTCTGTATTTCAATAGTTCTGGTTGTTTGATCACTGATATCTTGATTCATCAACATGCTCATTTATTAATGTTTTTTAGCACGGTCTAAAATACCAGCGTGTCTAAGTTCCATTTAATAGGTTACTGTCCATATAAAGATAATCAACATAGGAGTACGATTCAGCAGACCTTTGCGCCATTTGTCCCTTCAACCTATGGCTGCTCACGATTATAAGCTTTAAACAAAATTTTGCAGAATGGACAATCCGGTGGAGTAACCAGCTAAGTGGACTATGATCTTAAGGCTGCTCAAAGTTGCCAACTTACTAAAAACCATATAGTGTGCGCATGCCTCTCACACTTCTTGCTGCCTCCCATAAGGCGATAATTAGCCTCAGTGGTCCTTGCGCACAACGTGGAAGCACTTACCACATAGGATCAAAAAAAGGCAACACCCTGCCAACCCTACATGGTGTGGTATGCTGCCCCTGTAGACAAGTGCGTGAACATTCCACATAGGAGTAGTAAGCATTCTATAAATGTTAGAATGTATTACAACACAATACAGTTATGTGATTGAGAAACTAATGCGCATTATTGGTGAGTCAAATGTGCTAATCTCCAAATATTTTTAATCTTTAGTATTGCCAACATTTTAACTAACCTTTTATGTGACAGTGGTACAATTGATTTACAATTTAATAAAGATTTCACTTGAACAATGCAGTCCCCTAATACAATCTGGTGATTACCATGAGAAGTTAAAATCAATTGCTGAATCTCATTGTTAGATTTAGTTTCTTTCTTTGGACACAAGCATTAATCACAGTGAATGTCTTCTTCGTAACCTGGTGTATTAATGTAACTTATCTTCCTTTGTTAACTGAATGCGACTCTGTAGGACAGAACGACTTTTTCTCCAATAAGTGTCAACACACACTTCTTTACCTGCGTCACCTACCAGTTTCTCCTGTCGAGTCCTCGGGTTCGATTCGTGGCTCAAGTGGGTCCACCCCTTGATAGCCTCAATTCTGTTTGCTATAATAGCACGGAAGGTTAAGGTGATCAAGTGAGGGAAGGAAAGGAAGGGGACAGCAGGGAGGGAGATCTGAAACGAGAAACAACACCTTTGAGCATGGATAACAATGACTATCACATATAATGCGGAAACTAGCGTTGTCTTATTACCTGTAAAGAAAACAACACAGTCTTGCGCAAGAGCTCATTAGGAATGTCCTATTCCTATTTAGAAGAGGGTAGTACGCGCACTACCTGAGGCTATCCAAAGTTTTTAAAGTTGTACCGTGCTCACGGGGTATCACTCTCCGAGAGGGAGTGTAAATATGAACGTTGAGAAGCACCCCAAATCATTGGGGGTGCTTCTCAACTATTCCTATTTAGCCAATAATGAAAAGGTAGCTGAAATTACAGAACTAAGCAATGAGTTCCTGCGCTAATGTTAGGCTCATCTCTCTACATCCGTGCTGTTATCATTTGAACACACACACTCACACAATACCCACCAAAGTAATAATGAAAACGGGCATCACAGGGGATGAATCCTAGTAAGACCTCATAGCCCCCTGTTAGGAAACAATAATAAACAATTATACTCCAAGTGTTGCGAGTGTGAGGAATCTTGGTTGCACCTTTGTATTTGCGGTGATCGATAATAATTCTTATCTGGTCACACAATTGTTATAATGCTATCACGGCATAAATGCTTCCTCATCATGATAATAGTTGCTGGATAACATGTATTCCCAAACATGAATGGCAGTCCGTGGATTTTTGCAGTCAAAAAACAACAAGTTTCTCCGTGAAGTTCAAGCCCAATTCCTACTATGAAAAGGTGAGCAGAGCCCAAGTAATATACAGGGTATTTTCCCTTAAGAATCCGCCACAGGTACCCTCCGCCACCTTACCGCACTAGACACTGTTCCCTCGTAGCGCGTTGTTTCAATCCCGAAGCAAAATAATCTGCTTCGTTCTCAACCCGGAAGCCTCCTTTCAGGGCTTCCGGGTTGACGTCCTCGTGCACGCTCCTCCCGCTGCGTAGAGGAAGAGCGTAGGAGCCGCTCTCTTCCTGGACGCCGCACTACAGGTCCCGAAGCCTCTCCCCATATCCCAGGTAAGAGCGGAGGGTAAGCTGAGCCACGCAAATGGCAGCGTTGCTCGCGGCACCCCCCCGCGGTTCCAAAGGGACTCGTAACAACCTGTGCTTTGGGAATATGCAACCTCAGGTACCCAGCTTTAAGCTAACTGTGCAGATTCAACGTCCATTAAACGACATGCCTGAATAAAATCAATACTTTGTTTGTCTTGGATTGGAAGTTTAAGACATTCCCTAATTCTTCATATATGATCGACCTGTCCCATTCCTGGAACCCAGGGTAGGTTTTGTAGGATAGTAGTATAAAAGGATATAGTACACCTACATATTCGAAAAGTTTAATATCTTGTATGAGCTTTACCTAATTGTGTGATTTTTTTTAAATCTTTTTTTCCAACATTATTTACTGCGTGAGTTTATAGGCATTTAAATACTGTTCTTTATGATTTATGTGCTACAAGGCCACATATCGGTTGGCAAAGTCCTGACAATGACAACCTGATATGTTTTATGCTACTCTTGTGCTACTATTGTGTTATGTTGTTGGTTTGGGTGAAGAGTGCGGTGATCGGTGACAACTCACGGGCTGCGAGAGTGTCATTGAGTGATTTTTAAATCATTTAAATCATTTTGGGTCAGCGCTCTAGTTCTCCCCGGCAATTTCATTTAAGTTCACGCTGGCGCGAGCGCGCCGATAGCGCGCCAAGGGCGCGCCTAGGTCACGCCCGTCTGCGCCCGTCAGCGCCAAGAACGCGCCAAGGGCCACAACCCCTGGTAGCGTGGGGTTTATATGCTATTCGCAGACGGCGTTATTGGGCCTTCGGCCTGAGCAGTCCAGGGAATGCACCCGATTCCTCTTTGACGGTGAGGCAAGAATGTACTCTTGTACTTACTGCCATTTTTCTACCTGTAGGTTTGCTGGCAGAAGCGGTGGGATGAAGGGATGTGCAGTTCCCCACGCTGGTTTTGGGAAGGGAGATGGCTCTTGGTCTTATGCTGCCTCCCGTTCTAAGGAGAAGCAAGCCTCGGCCCTTGAGCCTGAGGCGATTTCAGTGAACAGTTTTATGGGCATCACCCTTAATGCCCGCTCAGTGGCCAAACATAAACATGAACTAGAATTGTTTTTAAGTACTTATAGCCCTGATATGGTCTTTATTACCGAGACCTGGACGGGGGCAGCATCTAGTCCCGACTGGAATACAGCCCTGCCCTTTGGCTATGCGTTATTCAGCCAGGATAGAACAGATAGCAGAGGCGGCGGCATAGCTATAATCTATAGGGAAACATTGAAGGTTCAGGCTAGGGCAGTAGCCAACTTACATGCGGAAGCAATGCAATTTTGTATTAAATTAAAAGACATGGTTGTTTTCCAAGGTCTGCTGGTCTATCGGCCGCCGGGCCCCAGAGCCGCCTTTCCACTGGCCCTCCAGTCTTATCTGGAGTCCAGTACTGTCTCTGAATTTTACTCCATTCTCGACGATTTCAATTACCATTTGGAGCTTGACAATAATACTGATACCACCAGACTCTCAGATTGTCTGGCAGCTTTTGGCCTGCATCAATTGGTTTCGGACCCCACACATATTGGTGGCCATACTTTAGATGGCTTGTTCTCTAGCCCTCCTGACCTTTTATTCTGTAGGGCATAATCCCTCCCCTGGACTGACCATAGAGCAGTGTTTTTTAAGGTTGGGGTTAAGTCAATGGCAGGGGGTGCTCCCCATAAACCCACTAAGATCTCGTTTAGGCGATGGAATAAGATAACCTGCGCTGACCTTACGGCAGCCCTGGACCATCCCCCCCCAATCTTAAATAGCAATAACGAGGTGGCAGCAACTCAGTTTAATGACTGGATCCTGGGAGCAATTAATCGTGTCGCCCCCCTACAGGTTGCTACACGTAATAGATGCCCACCGGGTGCCCCTTGGTATGGACCAGAGCTTAAAAAGTTAAAAGTAGAGTGCAGAAGGCGCACGCGACAATGGAGAGTGGATTATAGTGGGGTCAGCAAGGCAGCCTATAATGATGCCCTGAATAAATATAAACAGGCCATTCTGATTACAAAAAAGGCCTATTTTACCCGGAAAATTTCGGACGCCGGCAATTCTGCCAAATAACTTTTTAAATCTGTGTCTTTTTGGGCCAAACCCCAGCAGGCCAATTTGTTTAGTCCCGACCAGGCTTTCTGTGATCAGTTGGCAGCCTTCTTTCAAAACAAGTTGCAGACAATATATGACGACTTGGCCATCTCATCAAGTCCAATATCTGCTTCAGGTAAGCAGCAGACACTGTGTATGGAGGAGAACCTGTCGTGTAGTCTCACCTCCTTTGGTCCCCTGTCTAAGGAGGTGGTATTAGATCTGTTAAGAGCTATCAAATCAGGTTCAGCTACCGATCCCTGTCCCCCGTCAACTATGAATTTGGCGGCTGAAAGGATCGGTTCCACCCTCACGTCACTGATCAATCAAATTCTGGCTGCTGGGACCTATCCGGCTGCCTGGAAGACGGCCACTATCATGCCTCTTCTCAAGAAAGCCTCATTGGAGCCGTCAGATTAAAAAAATTACCGACCTATTTCGAGCCTACCATTGGTAGCCAAAGTAATGGAAAGAGCTATAAATTTAAGTCTAACTGACCACCTAGACAAACATGACCTGCTTGACCGGTCCCAGCATGGTTTCCGGCCTAAACACTCTACTGAGTCGGCCCTTATTACGGCAGCCGAGGGAATTCGGGCAGCAGTCGATGGAGGAGGGAGGGCAATTCTTGTCTTCCTTGACTTGTCTGCCGCTTTCGATACCGTGAATCACGCGGTATTGGTACAGCGACTAAAAGAGGTAGGGATTACTGAGCGGGCCTTGGTCCTCCTCTCCTCGTTTCTGGACGACAGAAAGCAGAGCCTAAATTGGGCGGGCTTACAATCGGGTAATTTTACCCTGCCTTGTGGCGTCCCTCAAGGCTCTGCCCTCTCCCCGACCCTCTTCAATGTGTATGTTAAGCCATTGTCCAGAGTAGTCAGGAAACATGGCTTCAACCTTGTGTCCTATGCTGATGATTCACAATTGGTGATATCAGTATCGGACAATCCCGAGATAGCGGCGGCCAAATTTCATGCCTGTCTAAAGGATGTCATGGAATGGATGCGCCAGAGCTTCCTAAAGATAAACACTGAGAAGAGAGAAGTCATGGAATTTGGTAGGGGCTCTCTTCTGTGGAGTTCTCTGTGGTGGCCACCTGAGGCCGGGCAATGTCCTCTACCGGTCACTAAGGTGAGGAACTTGGGGGTGATTTTTGACGATAAGCTGAATATGTCAGCCCAGGTCAACTGTTTAACCTCCTCCTGTTTTCTTCTGCTAATAACGCTGCAAAAAATCTTTCCCTTCATTCCGCAGGCGTTGCAGAAAACGGTAATGGCTGCTCTCTTTATGTCCAGATTGGACTATTGTAATGCTATGTTCCTGGGTATTGATAAGTACCAGGTCGGTAAGATTCAGTCACTGCAAAACGCTGCGGTTCGTGTCATATTAAACCTACCTAGGGGACACCCCACTTCTAAGGGAAGAAGGTCACTCCACTGGCTTCCGGTCCAGCAGAGAATTGAGTTTAAGGCGCTCTGTCTGGTGCACAGGGCACGGTTTGGTGGGGGTGCAACTGACGGGAGGGATAGGTGTAGGCCCTATACTCCCTCTCGTGACCTGCGTTCGGCCAGTCTTGGCCTCATTTGCACCCCCAGATATAGACTGGCAGGATGGGGTGGTCGCTCATTTGCCAGCTGTGCAATTAAACTATGGAATAAGTTACCAGTGACCATGCGACTTCAACAGAACTTCTTATATTTTAGGAAGGCCCTGAAGTCTCAGTTGTTTAACATTCACTAGCGACTTGTTCCTCTCTCCACTGACCTGTACACACTTCAGTGCCAAGATGCCGTATGGCATTCGAGCACTCAATAAGCTTCTTTATACTTATACTTATAAACAAAATATGGACTTGCATTGTTTTCAAATAATGGAACTATAGGCTATAGCTCCACCTCACAAAATGCAAATAATTTGGTAGAAGATTGCTGTGCTCTCACGGCACTATGCTTTGATAGTTTCTCCTCTGCCCTTTCGCCTTGAGGCAGTCAGACATAAAAACCAGAAAGGACAAAAGGTCTTCAAGTTTCAATAGTTGCATGGTCTAGTCTTACCTAACTTATTCACTTGTCAGCATCCTATTCAAGCCTACCGCTGTAACACTCAGCCCCACAATCCTTTCCAAAGCACCCGGAAGTAACCATTTTGTAGCTTAGATGCTGTACAAAAACAATGAATACATTAAAATGAATGAATAATCAATGTAATAAATTGCCCCTATCACTGGGAGTCCATATTCTACAGGGTCCTTCATCATTGCCAATACATCCCAATGTGTGTCTCAACATTAATCCATGGTTCACATTTTTGCAGTTTTGGTTATTAGATAACTGGTAGAAGGGACATTCACTACGATGGATAATATGTAAGAACATCATCTTCCCATAAAGCTACTAGTTATTGTCTCTTCTAATGCGGGTGTAAGAAATATTTTGTGATAATTTCTAGTATTCCGCCAGCGTTATGGGCTTCAGCCAGGATCTACATTTGTTCCATTGTTCTCCATGCTAGAAGAGTTATGTTTATTGCTAATATTTGCTTGGCTATCCAGAAGCACTCTGATTACAATTTTGTAATGTAAACTTAATGGTTCGGAAAGGTTAAATACTCAGTTTCTTTTTATCCATACTTCTTACTCTCATATTTTTATACAATAAGTGACTCATGAAAATTGTTCTTTCTTTAGGTGCTGAAGGAGAACGGTTATGGTGAAATCACCACTGAAATCCGCAAGGGTCAAGACTTCTTCTATGCGGAAGACTACCACCAGCAGTACCTGAGCAAGAAACCGAACGGGTACTGTGGCCTCGGTGGTACTGGTGTCTCATGTCCCATCGGTCTCAAGTAACACCGTGTGATGATCATCTGGGAGTGATCGAAAAGCCTTTTCTAATCCTTTCATGATGGAGCTGTGAAAACATTTAAATAATTCTAAAAGGAGCAGAGCTTTGGATTGTGAACCACAAGATTTTCTTCATAAATGTTCACCGCCTACAAGCAAAAGCATCTACTCTGATTGGAAATAGCTACAAAATGTTAATCCATGGAAAGATAAACTCCTATGATAATTTCTATTACTGCTCAATCAAATCTTTTCTTTTATTCCTCCAGCGTTACATGTGTACCTTAGCTAAACCAAATCTTACAATAAATGAAAATGTTTGCAGTAGAAATGCTATTGATTTATTTGTACATTTGCTGTATGTAATGGAATTATATTAGATATACCCTCTTTATTCTGGGTAAGTAAACATGGTAAAAGCATTTTGAATTTCTAATGTGCTATTTAAGTTACATTTTTGGCATTTCCTTTCTAGGCTGTGGGCTATAAAGTTATGTAGGGAGGGTTAGATCCTTTGATTCTGGCTTGGCACTGAGCTGGTGGGACATTTACCCTTACTGAGAAATAGAAAACATGAGGAGGATGGAAGGTAGGAAGAGGGTCACTCTGAAGAAAGAGAGTAGAGGAATCAAGTGGGAGTAAATCAATGCCTTTTTCCATGCAGTGTTTAGAAGTATAATGGGAGAAGGATTTCTGAGTTAGCAAGTAGTCTGAGAATGTAATCTGTGGAGTAACATTATACATAGTGTTATATAGCAAGGACAGACAGCATAAACATGTGATTCCAAGCGTGTACATCATTTAAACATTAAGAGCCCTAGATATTACAAAAAAGTGTGATGCTCATTTAAAGCGCTCCAGTGCCCCTGCACTAATTTGCCTTATATAAAACTGAAAAAATAAAATCTGTGCTCCGTGTACTGCCCTTTTTCATTCACGCCTAGAGGGGGTGTGACACAACACCCAGAGCTGCTGAATCCAGAGTTGGGTAACAAGGCACCAACACAAAATTACTCCTCTGCCTACAAAAATTGATGTGTCCCTGTGCAATGCAGCCGGTGCTCTTGCAAAGTGCCCCAACGCCCTGGATGTGTGTGCATAGCCGTACCATTAAATATAAGAGGGCTGGCATGAAAGACAAAGGGAGGCTGAACTGGCTATGCAGATGTGGGGCCGGAGACTTGCTGATTAATGGTCCAATAGGGAGCCCTTTTGTTGGGGCTGCTGCAGAGGGTGTCCTGGAGGTTGGGGGTGAGATGGCGCCTGAGTTGATTAACCCCTTTCTCCCTCCGGTCTGTTCCTGGCTCACCCCCCCCTTCCTGGGTGTGGAGGAGGCCCTGACACCCATAGTAAAGAAACAGAAAACTAAGGGGGGACAGGAAGAGTGAGCGACACCCCCATGAATGAAGCATATTCATCGCCTCTGGAGTAATAGTGGGAGGGTCTTTACTCCTTTCCAAATGGATCTGAGCCCCCTAGGCCTTGATCTAAGGCCTCACCTCCCTGCACTAGGCCTTAGCCGTCCCCTCTTTCTCTTGTCTTAACATCACTGGGTGGTAGTGTATTCCACAAGTGACCTCAACACCCAAAATTGATGCCCAGTAGCCCCCGTTGGCCCCATGACCTTCAACCCCCCCTCCTTCCCAAATGGAGTGTGACAACCTGTACTTCTATTTCATCCACAGCATACATGTCATTTGGAAACAAATAAGAGGGAAATTTAGAGACAAACTCATGAAAAAATAATTACCCCTTTAGCTTGTATTTTGGTTGGGGGGATTTTAAGAGCTAATAACGTAAAATAACACACATTTTAGGTTACAAAATGTGCTGTCTCCTGCCTAAATTGAATAGCACTACCTATGGGAGAGGATTTGGCGTTACGGCCCGGGCCATGTGTTGAAGGCAGTAGCAGTGTGCACTTCCTTCATACAGAAGAACAGGTCACACAGAGACAGCAGCCTGGCAACCTTCACTTGCACATGAAGGACAGGTGCTGCTTGGGCAGCAAAGGATGCGGGCTATGCAGCACGGAAAACATTGGTGATGAAGGTGCATGTTTTAACACCGCAGAGAATGATCTCATGTTTTGTATATTGAAAAGATATACCCCAAGTACTCCGCGAGCCAGGTACCAAGGCTTCTAGGAGAACAGGAGGACGTGCGCATGTGCATGCCTAGAAAAGTCATGCTTTCAAAATGGCCGCTATTTCGATAAATTGACTTCCAACAGGGCTGAGTCTGATTTTTGCACCATTCTGATCTTAAAGCAGCCGCTGCAGTCAGTGCTTACTGATTGGGAATTACTCAGTGACTTAAACAGCACTGCAAGCAACTATACAGAAACAGTTATTTGTGTGAGAAGAGGTGGTGGCTTCTGAGTAAAGTGTAAACACTTACTCAAGTAATTTTCAGTCACTTCCGCTATGACCAACATTGAGGATGCAGGTGATCTATGCTGAATGCGCATGTGGTTCCTTATCTGGGACCATATTTGGCAGAATCGAGCAGACTATCTTTGTCCTTCCCTTGAATCTGGGGGTGGTGTCTCCAGCAGCGTGGCACAGCCATGTGTCCTTGATACACAGCCATATTTTCTGGTTCCAACTTAAAGGTGATGTAAACTGCCACAGGTAATTTAATCTCTTTTTGTTGATTTTCTCTCTTAACATCAAAACTATGAAATTACCTTTTGTTCTCTTCAGGTGTGCATCAATACTCGTCTAAAGTTTGCTGAAAGCCACATCTTCTTGCATTATCCAACAACCTTGGCCAAGTGACAGAAAGCTAGCATTGTTTCAAGAATATTTTGTATAATTCTTTCTTTAGTTAGGTATTGCACTTTGAAATAAAGCTCTAAAATAATTACCATAAATATAAATACAAATTTGTACAGTAATCATATAATGCATAAGCACTTAGGCACATTATCCATGAAACGAGACAAAGGCTATTCAAAGCTTGCCTTCTAGAAGACCACACGTACTTTGCTCATATTTTCTGTCATATTTTCTTAGCGATATGTTGCAAAAATAGAAGGACCTTCTGCTTATTGTTTTATCTGAGGGTCACTCACAGGATTGGTGAACATACTGTTTTAAATCAATTGAGTTTTAAATCCAAACCAACTCACTTAGCGCGACTAGACAGCTCAGTTTCAACTACACCCCACATGTGCACTCCTGGGCTTTGTTTTTACATATCAGTGGACTTTGGGAGTTTTAGTCTTGGTTAATTTTAATTGAGCCAATTTTGGCAGCAGATTGAGTAAAATATTTTTTACTTTACATACCCCACTCTTGCGCACCTCTAGACATACGTTTTTAAAATCCTAAAATCGTGTTTCCGCTCACTTGTATATATGAACCACAACATAAACCATCCAAGTGTCTTACATCTACCGTAAAGCTCTGATCTTGATATTCTGCTTATTGGCGTATAATCCATCAAGACTTTTAATTTTGCAATGAAGCACATCTAACAATGGCCATGCATGGCATAATATGCCTTGCACTAATTCCAGCATTGTCCTTACAGGAGCAAGTATATTTATTTATTTAACAGCAGCAAGTTTCGATCAGAAATATTTTACACGGCATCAATGTCTGTACCTAGTTCAACTCGAATGGGATTACTAAGAAAATGGCATAACTGCACCAGTTCTGGGGTTGATATTGGTGATGACAAAACACTTAACGTAGACTATGACATATTACTCACTACCTAGAGGATCATAATGAGCAGATTTTAGGCCAGGTTTTTAAGCATCTTTCCAAGGACATCTCTGAACATTCCTTTAGAGTCTTAGTTGGACCAGCTTTCTGATTTGTATGCTTCTACAATGTGACAAATCTCACAAAATGGTCTTCTTTTTACTGACATCTTCTGGAAATTTTTCAAAACACACCAAAATCTAATTTTAGTAACTCTAGACATGATTTGTAGATTTGCAGTAAATTATTATTTGCCAATTCTCTATGGAAGTGGTAAATCCACTATTTGTCAGATGTCCCCAGATGAAATTAGTGTCAGTGGTATTACTGCTTCCATCTGCTCTGTCCTACAGGTTTGGGATATCCAAAGATATTGGAGTAGACACCTTACTCAGTTGTTGCTACAGCATCGGCGCCTTTTCACACCCGGGTAAGAGGGTACTAACCGGGCAGACTCAACCATAGATAGAATGGGAGTTCTTATATAAAGCAAAACTGGATAAACGGGGATCCAGAAGAGTGATACTTTAAAAATACCTCTAGGTATACCCAAAGATTTTTACTATATTGAGAGGGTACCTGGGGTATAGATAAAAAGGTGAATTTTTCGGGTTCAGTTATTCAATTATACCCTTGTTTCTGTGCCAATATGTTTTGGCCCTCTCAAGGAGCCCAATCGGGTCTGGGGCCTTCGTCAGGGCTGTGTTTTGTATATCCCTGCTGTGTTTTGTGCATGCACACCATGCACATTCGTGAGGCCTAATGCTCTCACCTGTTTTGGTTTGTTTCTAGAGGATTTTCTGCAAGACAGGAGAAAAACAGAGAGATTACTTTTATTTTCCTCACCCATCCTAATTACTTTCATGCATCTCAAACACCTATAGTGTCGGACCATTCTCTAGAATTCATAGGTATCATTAAACCACAGTCATCAAACTTGACCGAATTCTTCCTTTCTATTTCAAACAATACATTTGGTGCTCCCATTGTGAATATAAAAATATATTTTCATGTTGCTGCTAGTCCATCATGGTCTGAATTATACGTTGCTTTTTTATTGGGTGATATACTCTAGTTCCAGATATTTTTGTGGGGTGGAAGGTCTACATTGTGAATTTGCCTTTTCAATCCCCTCGCATACTGTGTCAATCATACCCAATCATATTGCGCTTTCCCTCTAGTATATTTGTCAAGGGGCCCGCGGTTCGTGCGGGTGGTGCAGTCTTGTAGTCACACACTTTAAGGGAGAGAACAAGCATATACGTTTATAACGGATGGCCTATGTGACAGTTTGTATTCATGATATTTTATTATTTATTTTCAAAAAAACTTTGTGTTTCAATTCTCCTTATTGTTCTTTTCGGAGTTAGCCTTCTGCCGCTCAGACAGTTACAACAGCGGTAGTGGAGAGTCCACCTCCATTGTACCTATCGCTGAGCGATCCGTACATGTACCCATATTGTATCTATATATTGTAGAATTCAGAATTTCTAAGACAGTACACTCACAGCCTCTGATGTATTGTGCCTGGCTCCAATACTGGACTCGCGGTATCACACTTAGCCATCTTTTGTCATTCGTGCCTCATTTAAAAAAAAGATTTTCATTTTGCACGCGTTCTTAAGAATGTAATGCCCTTCTTTCTGACAGCGGGCAGCTTTCTTACAAACTAACGGCAGAGAGTCCAGGAGCTTTATGGACTCTCCCAAGAGGGAGAGTCCAAACAATTGGAAGCAGTAGGTAATAAGAATTTTTTAGTGGGGAGCCTGGTTCTCCATTCTCTGAATGCTACCTGTCTCCTAGAGGGATAGAGCCAGCACCTCTGTGATATGTCATCCATGATTGTACCTCATTTTCTGAACCATCTAAAGGACCACTTTGCAGATGTGTGTGACTGGCTCCCTCTTCAGCACGTATCCAAAACCACCCCTAACATGGGAGCAGATATTGCTGATTTGTAAAGAAGGGTCTCTGTGAGGCAGCCCTTGGCCATGCTCCACAGTGGAGGTGTTCAGTTTGAAACTTTGTGGATATATTTGCAAATTAAACATGTTGCAGCACTGGGTCTGTGCCTTGAGGGTGACATATGCTATGCAGTCAATTAAGCAGAAGTATCTAAAAGCACTTGCCATTTCCACCCAACAATACTTCCCACACAACACCCTTCCAAACACACTTATAACTTGATTTACCTAAAAGAGGTTGGCACCATCATGTGCACAACACGGTACAAAAAAGTCATAGAGTTGACAAAGTTCTGCTAACTCAACAGCAACCCACTCCAGCACCACACCACAGCATATCCTAGAACAATCCAGATAAAGCAATTTACCTGACTATCAATGCCGTCTGTCCAGAAAACAACCTTCCAGGCTGGGCAATGGACAACCACCATACCAGCGCAACAAAAAACAGTAAAGTCCTCCGGCACACCCATTCATATACAAGTCAAACTGCAATCATTTGTTGGCAGGAACAAGCCAATTTTAATTTCCCATTACCCAACATGACCACTTACCAAACGAGATACTAAACAAATCTCAACTAACCATACAATGCCATTGTAGTGTCATGTAAATAAAGAATGACGGTACTTGTGACGAAAGCGTTGGAGGGTAATGAATTGAATGCAGCTTTAGAATGCAGAGTTCCTGCTTACACGCTGAAGAATAAAGACGTCTATAACTACTCTTCATATGTGGCGTAGTTATAGCCCGGGCTCGGTAGGACGCTACAACTGGCGATGAGGAGGGGATAAGTAATCCACAGATTGACAGTGCTCTCCCAAAGAGTTTGCAGTGTTTCAGCAAACTACTCATACATGCCACGTATGCCGCAGTCAAAGTGCAGACTCAACACTGGCACCTGTGGAGTCTCTTTGCAACGCCAGCCTGTGTAAAGCTTTCGAGGATAAAGACCTACACATCGGTGGCTGAGAATCAAATGAAAAGAGAGCAGAAAGAGGTACAATGCTAATATGCAAATTAATGCTATACATCATACAGAGTGACAATGCTAAAGGCGGATGCAACCATGTTTTGAAAAGCAGTGTATTGTGATAATCCAGTGCAAATTAAGCTGTAATCTGATGTGCTATGAAGCAGAGATCAACCATGTGTTTACCAAGAGACACTGAAGTGCAAAGCCAATTGAATATCATAACGGTATCTGCTTATCATATCGACTGAATATGAAAAGAAGTGTCTACTTGCCGAAACAAGTAAAGGGAGTCATCATACCACATCCTGCTATGAAGTCGCCCCAGAGGGAGGGCCGGGGTCGTGCTTGCGGAGCTGTCCATAAAAAAGCGGCCCAACATCAAAGGTGTCTCTGAACAACTCCACAGATCTCCATCACAATAAACAACTCCCACGAAGAGCAAGGGTGAGGCCAAAGCTCCTTCAGCTGTCAAGGTTGACTTGAAACCAGCATGTTACAAGGATCTAGAGATGGTTTGTTTGAACAAGTTCACCAAGAAGCACTAGAGAGACCACTGCTGTGCACCAATGCTTATACTGTTGCTGCTTTCTTAAAACCTAGCAAACACAAGATGATGGGCGGAGTCCTGAAACTGTTTAACCACTCACCCACAGTCACAGATCTAGTGACTGGGGGTAATAGCCTGGCTGATATGTGGTAATACCCCGAAACTGATCCCAGGATGCTTGTTTACGGTCCATGGAGGACCTGGCGTGGCAGTTCGGGCTGGACTGTTCCCATGAGGACAGGGTCAAGACTGATTTGCATAGGGGTGGGTCCAAACTGGAGTGGCATAGTAAGCAAAAGAATGATGGATTAAACCCAGATCTGTGTCTGGGGGTAAGTGGTTAAAAAGTTTTAGCACTCCGTCCATCATCTTGTGTTTGCTATGTTCAGCCTAAGTGCCCTAGGGTATGCCCAGATGTGGGTCCCTTGCTCGCTGTGGCACTGGATTCAAGCTATCCTGACTGATGAGGAGTAATACCACAAAACCAGTTTCAGGATGCCTGTTTCTGGACCAGGGAGGACCTGGACTGGCAGTTTGGGCTGGACTGTTCCCATGAGGAACAGGGTCAAGGCTGATTTGCATAAAGCTGGGTCCAAACTGGGGTTGTATAGTGAGCAAAAGAATGATGGATTAAACCGAGATCTGTGACGGGTTGAGTGGTTGAAAAGTTTCAGCACTCTGCCCATCATCTTGTTGTGGTTGCTGCTTTCTTAAAACAGCCCTCATCATTTGATACTGCCAAAAGCACAATATTGGCAATAGATGGACTGCTTGGATAGAGACTTTTAAGGATTTCGTAGATGCAATAGATGAAACAGATGACAAAAAGATTATCAAGTATCTGAAAAACATGGCTGGTTAAGGTGTAAAAGAAGCCATGAAAAGATACCACAAGATGGTGAAGTGATGTGCAATGAAAATAAAAAGCAGCCTTAAATGTCAAGTTCGATCCAGTGCCAAATGTAGATTACGACAGATACATCTTCAGTCAACGACGCTAGAGAGTATGTGAAACCATCAATGAATTTGTTGTAGACTGGATCTGCTTATAAAGCACTGTAAGTTCGATTAATTTAATGATGAGGAAGTGACATGCCTCAGAGTGATAGATGGATGTCTGTCAGGTTCCTTTTGATGGCGAATCCTGAAGGAAACTCTAAGCTTAGAGCAGGTTCTCACAGCTGCCCAAGCTGAAGAGCTTGCTAATCGACAAGTGGCTGACATGGAGGCTGGAGGTGTCTAGAATGTGTCAGTCATGAACATGAAGGGTAAGCTAATACCTAAAACTGAGGAATGCAAAGTGATGTCTCCTCAGAAAAATAAAATGTGTTTCAGATGTGGATTGTCATTTCTACACAATGGTAGCTGTCCTGCCATTGGAGAGATTTGCAACATCTGTGGCAAAGCGAACCACTTTGTGCCAGTTTGCAAGGTCAAGGGAAAAGTAAGTGCAACAAATGGCCGACCGAGCGCTGCATCAAAGATGTTTGACGCGCTCCCACAAGGCCAAGCGATCACACCAGCTGAGGCAAATCAACGTCAAACGAAGACAATAGTCATCAAAATTATCGTGAAAGAGGTTCTCAGTATTGGGGTCAATTGAAAGTGTCAATGATAACTGTGCAATGTCGAAGTTTGCTTCAGAGAGGCATGCACATGTGGGACTAGTCGATTGTGAGAAAAAAACACAGACGAATGAAAGGTCGACATGAAAAAAGTACAAAAAACATACAACATTGTCCGAAGATTGCCCTGAAGATAAATGGGTGAATAAACATTATGCCTGAGGAGAAATAATGTGTATTGTCTCTCTTACCACAATTTATGCAATTGCAAACTAAATTATATACTTGAGCTGCGTTGACATCTTTAAAAAGTCAAGGTTCATGTGTAGCTACGAAGAAACTAACAGTGCTACAAACACCTATTCATGTACATCAAGACACGGCTTCAAGAGCCCGTCTGCTTAGTCTCAACACCACTGCTGATATGGGACTGATATCAGTGAACTATAATATGAATGCTCATCATGAAATAGTAAGACCATTTCCTTCACTATTTCATGGGTTAGGAAAGCTCAAGACTATGAAAGTACAGTAACGTATAAAACGAGTATGTTTGCCCTGTTGCTCAAAGACACAAAAGAATTGCATTTCACTTGCAAGAAGCTAATGAAAGAGAACTTAATTTGTTGTTCAGACACCATATCATTGAATATTCCACTGGTCCAACGCCATGGGTTTCTCCTATAGTAGTAGTGCCTAAAAGAGACAGTGAAGGAGCTGTACACATTTGCGTTGACTTGCATCAGGCCAACAAGGTAATCGAGAGAGGACGACATCCAGGTACTCATATTGCGAATAGGATAACTCAATTAAATGGGGCAAAGTTTTTCTCTTGACTCGATTTAAACAAAGGATATCACCACTTGTAACTTGAAGAGAATTTCAGGTACATTACAACTTTCTCAACACACATTGGTCTGTTTCACTATAAGCGACTGAGTTTTGGCGTATCCTCTGTTTTAGAATTTTTCCAAGATGTCATTCCACGTATCATACAGCCTGTTGTAAATGCCTTCGGCTATAGTGATGACAAATTAGTCTTCTGAGCTACTCAGAGAGAGTGTGAAAAAACTCTCATGCAAGTATATTGTTTTCTGAATGATGCTGGTTTGACTTTGAATGCTGACAAATGTGAATTCCATAAGACAAAATTGAAATTCTTTGGCCATATCTTTTCTGATGGGGGATTGACACCTGATTCAGCTAAAGTGCAAGCACTATCTGCTGCTAATCCTCTACAAGACATTTCTGTGTTACGTTCATTTATTGGAATGGCCAGTTACTGTTCTAGATACATACAATAGTTTTCCACAGTCAGTACACCATTAAAAGAATTGACGAAAAATAATTTTGTGTTTCAGTGGTCATGTGAGTACGAGGAAAGTTTCAAGAAAATCAAGCAAGCCATCAAGAATGCCACAGAAATTGCCTTCTTTGATCACATGCTTGATAGATAGACTGTAGTTGATGCTCGCCCTGTTGGGTTAGGCGCAATTCTTGCACAGCACAATGGACAGCCAAATGCCCGAAGGCATATTGTGGCTTAGTCAAAACAGAGAGGTCTGGAGGTTTGTAGAACTTTGCGGCTCCTGCAGGGTAGAGCGGTTGAGGATGAAGGGATATACCCTCCCTGTCAAATTCAGCTAACCAAAGAGTATCCTTTCTGGAGTTTAGGCATCTTCATAAGGAAGGAAGGGGGATCTGAGATGCGCCGCACCTGTGCACCACTCCTACTGGAGTGGGGAAGGGAAATTTTTTTTTCATAAACTGAACATGATTATTTACAACCTGAGAAAGAAAGTTTGGCAGTGGTGTGGGCTTGTGAATATTTCCATGTGTTCTTCTACGGAAAGCATTTCACAGTAGTGACCGATCATCATGCACTGGTGACAATATTTGGCAATCCAAAAGCCAAGATGCCTACTCGTATTAAACATCGGGGTTTGAGATTACAAGAATACAACTACACCATCTTTCACCGTCCAGGGAAGGATCAAAATACTGCGTTTTATTTTTCGAGAGTGCCTTTACAAGGCCCTGGTACTGCATCTAAGATGGCTGAAGCCTATATAAATTTCACTGTAAAATCGAGCACACTGGCTGCCATGTCATTAGAACAAATTGTCCCTGCCACGAGCCAAGATAGTGACATGCTGAAATAGAAAGTCAATCAATCAAAGATAACTTTTTTTGGTTCCAAGAACCATAAAAGCTTAACAAATGTACATAATACTTTAAAAAGATTTTTCCATACCAAGATTGTGCAATAAATATTGCTAAAACCCCACATTTCATATAATGTATGCAATTTGCCATTTTCAGAAAGTTATAATCCCACATGCCCAATACCCAGAACAACAAGCTGTAATGACAATCATCAAATCTCATTACTACAAGACAGTTATGATATTTGATATATAAAACATAAAATAAAATGCCTGTTTACCTATTGTGACTCGTATTGTTTTTTCATTGACATTGTAGTTTTAATATAACTGGAAACAGCAGTGCAAATAAAAAACAGTAGACAAAGAGTGCAAAAAGTTAAAACCATCTATGTAGGTACAAGGACGAATTCCCCAAAAAAGTGGGGCTAAAAAGTGTACCCTTGGCTCTTTATAAAGTGGGCAAAACAGCATAAAGTGCAGGGGGCTCTGGGCTGTCAAATTGTCACATGGGCAGGGGATAAGTTTACCAGCCTATCTGACTATCTGGGAAATGCCGCTAGAAAGTGCAAAGTGCATAGGCGAAATGCAGTCATAAAACATTGTATCTGAACGTTCGTAGTAAAAGATAGATAAAATTGCTGTTGAGTAATAGGTAAACTTGGATGACCTAGCCCCACCAATTGTTGCCGACGCTTATTCACCTCAGACTTATGAGCCTCTTTTATCATGGTTTTCGCATTCATATGGATGCTGGCGGGATCATCAAAGTAGTGCCCCAAACCAATCTCATGAAATTTATCTCTGACAGATCATAGCCAAGGGATCGCCAAGGCGCTATCAAGATTAGTACAGTCCATGATAGCTTCCCTTGAAAACGTTAAGTCCTCCGACAGCCATATTTTGACCCAAAGGAATAAAGGGGCAGTATCAATTCGATCCTCTAGGTTATCCAAACCCCACCTCAAAAATGTGTGTGGGCACTCTTTGGGGTCATCACTAGCCTTTTGATAAAATTATTTTCCACAACTTGTAAACAGAAGCTTTTATGATGACCCCACTCTCCTGCTCCGTAAGATGCAACAGATAAACATTTAGCTTTATACAGGGTGATCATCTTTGTCACCGGCTTATGGCCTAACTTACAGGCAAAGCGGAATAAATCCTCCACTACCCGACTAGTGTGTTGTACCCTTGATGTAATGAGAGAATCCTAATTCATTTTGTTATTAAAAATGTTCCCCCAAATATGTAAAATATGACAGCTTATCGACGGTCTTGCCCCTTACTACAATTTTTCTTGTTTTTGTTGGTCTGGGGCCGCATACCATGATATATGATTTGATAAAGTTCACTTTTAGGTCCAATGCTAACATAAAATCTGTGAAGGGATTTTTGGATACCGTTGGCTGTCAAGGCCATTAATACAGTATTGTCCGCGTAAGACAACAGAGGGACCGGGTTGCCACCTATTCTGGAAAAATCAAGTTCCTTCTCCATTAAAAATGACTCTAGGCCATTGGTATACAATAAAGAAAGAAATGGAGCTAAAATGCACCCCTGTCGCACCCCTTCTGTAGAAACAATAGGCCTAGTCTTCTCCCCACGAGGGCCATATCGTATTGCAACAGTGGTGGAAGCGTAAAGCCTACGCAAAAGGAAGATAAGCGCTTCTTCGATACCCATTTTCTCCATTAGTCCCCACAATTTCTCCCGATTTACGGTTTCAAAAGTGCTGGACAAGTCCATGAAGGCCAGGTGGATAGAGCCCCTCCTGGCCTTCATTTACTTGCCCATAATCAGGGACAAATTGAGACCCTGTTCTGTGGTACCCATCCCCCTCCTAAAGCCATACTGCATTTTGACATGATCCCAGTATTGCTCGCCCAGGTCTCAAGACGAGCTAGAATGACCCTCCCCAGAACTTTTACAGTTGCGTCGGTAAGGGAAATTGGCCTGTAACAGGCGGGGTCATTCCTTGCCCTTTTTAAACACTGGGGCCACGATGGGCTCCTTCCAGGTTGTGGGATTGGACCAATCACCACTGCTTTGAAAACATCAGTCAGGAGGGGTGCCCAAAGGTTGGAATTGCTTTTAAACAAATCTAGTGGGACCCCATCGGGGCCTGGGGCTTTCAGGCAAATACCCTTTGCTAGGGCTTCCTCAACCTCAACCACTGTAAAGGAGGTGCTAAGTTGGGAGGCTAAGATTAAATCTGATGGCAAATCCCCTCCTTTCTCCTGGGATAAGATTGAATTGGGATTAAATATAGCCGAGAAGTGGGATTCCCAGGCTTCCCCCAAAATCAAAGAATCCGCACGCCTATTCTCCTTCGAGAATAGAGGGTGATTTATGACCTCGCAAAAGCCTTTGGTATCTCTGAGAGCACTGACCCTCTCCAGATCTTCCCAGGCTAACTTCCTCAATTCCTCTTTCATTAGGCTGAAGGTGTTATTATAAGCGTGTCTGGCGTCTTTAATTTGACACTTGTCCAGTGGGTTCGCATGGAGGGCCTTTTTAAGATTCTTTTGGACTCTGGAACACTCAGCGTCAAACCACCTTGGTAGAACTGGATGTCTCTAGTTGGCAATGGTTTGAACCTTTGTCCAAATAGGGACCCTTGCTTCTAGTCAGGGCAAGGTTAGCATTGCTTCTAGTAAGTGGACACTACACAGGTTTTATAAAAATAAGTATTCTTTATATAGACTTAACACAAGACCCAAACGACAAAAATCCACAATACAGTATTAAAAAAATGACTTTTGCTGATGGTAAATGCGACACGTTTCTCACAAAATACCTTTGGATGCGTCACGCAAGATAAACAAAAGGTTCGCAGGGAGAACGATGCGGCATACTAAATTCGTTTTTCTACCATGTTCCCTGGGTCAGTTAGGATTATAAGATATGAGAATCAAACTGCCCATTCTGGCCTATGGGGACAGGTAGCCTTGCAATAGTGAAAAACGAAATTGGCAGTAATTCACTATCATTGGAATGTTTGGAGCTCCATTGATGACAATGGAATGCTCCATGTCTCTAGGTCCGGTAAAGGTCCGCAGAGCCACATTCCAATGTTTTACAAAGGCCTCTCGAAGCTCAGGGGGATCTAAATCCCCTCGAGCTTTGAGAAGCCTTTTTTATTATTTGTTAGAACATTCTGCCCTCTACTAGCAGAATGTTCTAATAGCCTTATAGCCCTTCGTAGCAGGGCACACCGGCTATTAAAGTCCCGGTTCCTTGTTAAAGTCTCTCGCCTTCGGCTCGGGCCTTTAACGCGGGCCTTTAATAGCCGGTATAGCCCGCTACGGCGGGCTATAAGGCTATAGCATAGCCAGAGGGAGAAGGCCTACAATGCTTTTAGTAAATTCCACCCACTTGTGGTAAAATGTTCTAAATTAGAAAGGAAAAAACCAGAAAGGTACGGTCTAATAGGTTCCATATTTGAATAGGTTATCTAATGCAGCTGTACTCATTTTTTTAGGAACCTTAGAAAGCGGAGAGGGACTTGCCCAGATAAGAGGCTGAAGATCATGTACAAATTTCAGTACCCCGGCACCCAGTAGGTTGAGTTACACACTAGGCATAACTGCAAAAGCATTTAAAAAACGTGCCTATTCTGTATGGTTGGGGGGTGGTACTTTCTGCAGGAACTTCTAGTGATCTAAGGTACAAAGGTCCTGATTACGAGTGGGTCGCTGTTTTCGATGCATGAGCAAACTCTTGTTTGCACAGGGGTCGGAATTACGAGTTGGGTGTTAGTTAACACACCCAGTCATCACTGGGGGCATTAAATATCGCACCCTTCATTAAACTTCAGCAGACAAAACCTGCCTGAATTTACCATGGGTAAAGCATATGGTATTTACCAAAGCATGTGAATTTTGGCGAAGTAAGCACCAAAATCAGCATGTTATTCCCCAAAAATTTGTAATATGTGTTATTTCTTGTATTCAGTAAATAACAAATTCTCTGGTATGGTTATTTATGAGGTGTGATGAATAGCACCTTGATTCCGATGAGCTCAGAATCAGGGCCTATGCAGGTTTATTTTAGTGAACATTCAACGCAATATTATTTAATATAAAATAAAACAAAATCCAGAGACTGAAGAGTTATATACCAAAATGGTAATAAAGCGCCTCGTTATTTGGGGTGACCTGCGTTCTGAGTTCCTTCTCATCCAAAAACAGCACCCATTTTCAGTGTGTGCCTCTGCGCCCCAGCTCTGCATTATGCGCCCCCTTCAGACCCTGCAACAGAAAACGTGTTCACTGACACCTCTCTCCCCCCTTTCATCTCACAGCGAATGAAATATCCGTTCCCAGAAGTAGGCCTCGCCACAGCGCTTTCATCTCACAAAGGACTACATAGGGAACAACATTACCACGTCTTTTTCATCTCACAGAAAAATATATTAGAAAAAATTACATGAAATTGTAGGATTATTAAATTGAACAGAGCCGGCGACCCTTATTTGATGAGACTCCAATATCCCTCAGTAGCGAAGAATTCCTAAGACTGAACGACCCGCACATCATGCTTTATGGGAAAAGTCATAAAAGGAGAAAGATGGCCGCTCATCTTTCTCACGAAGCTCCTCTTAACATCGGCCGAATCAAGGCCTGGTGCTTAAAAATAGGCCCTATAAAATATTCAAGGAGAAAACTCCACTTTCAGGGGGAACAAATGATGTACACTCCAATTACAGAGCTGAATAATCCATAGAGAAATTATCTCCTTCGTTTGCTGCTTGAGAAAGGAGCTGACAGCAGAATCAGAAGGCGCTCAGGCGGAAACAAATGGGTGGAATTTGGAACACTCAATGCCTTGGAGAGGCTATTAAATCTAAGCAGACATGAATCTCGGCCTGGTGTTGGCCTAACATTTTTTAACTCAGACTTTGTGCTAAAAAGAGAGTAATTGTGCTCGAATCATTTGCAATGCGCATGCACTAGCAGAAGTTTGAGTTCCAGTTTCAAAATGGCCGCCGGCTTGTAAGTCATTAGCACTCCTCACTGTCCCTTGCGTGGGGCTCTTGTGATATACTTGAGCAGTCATAGAAGACTGGATCACCAGAACTCCAACTGGTGCTCAGTTACTCTTAAATTACACTACGATAGCTCAAATATGCGCAAGCCTGGGCAGGGCCGGACTGGCCTTAGCGGGCACCGGGCAATTGACCGGTGCGCCGCACGGGTGGGGGCCAGTTTTGGGCCCCTGGGGGTCGTTTTTGTTATAGGGCCGTTTTTGCAGTATAGCTGCAAAATCGGCCCTGTAACAAAATCGGCCGAAAAACCAGCCCTGGCAAAGAGCTCGGCCGCCCACCCCACCCCCCAGGGGAGGCCGGCGGAGCACTTTGTCACGGCCGGTTTTGCTTCCCAGTCCAGCACTGAGCCTGGGTGCCGGTGATGGAGTACCTGAAGGCACCCAAGCTATCAAGACAAGAGAATTATTTCATCAGTGCAAAGCTACCTAAAATATTTGTCTTACCACTTTCAACTCACGTATGTGCCTATATCATGGTCTGTGTCCGCTCCTTGGCCTGTAAGTCATTAGCACTCCTCACTGTCCCTTGCGTGGGGCTCTTGTGATATACTTGAGCAGTCATAGAAGACTGGGTCACCAGAACTCCAACTGGTGCTCAGTTACCCTTAAATTACACTACGATAGCTCAAATATGCGCAAGCCTGGGCAGGTCCGGACTGGCCTTAGCGGGCACTGGGCAATCCCCCGGTGCCCCGCACGGGTGGGGGCCGGTTTTGGGCCCCTGAGGGCCGTTTTTGTTACAGGGCCGTTAGCTGCAAAATCGGCCCTGTAACAAAATCGGCCGAAAAACCGGCCCTGGCAAAGAGCTCGGCCGCCGCCCCCCACCCCCCAGGGGAGGCCGGCCGAGCACTTTGTCACAGCCGGTTTTGGTTCCCAGTCCGGCCCTGAGCCTGGGTGCCGATGATGGAGTACCTGAAGGCACCCAAGCTATCAAGACGAGAAATATTTCATCAGTGCAAAGCTACCTAAAATATTTTTCTTACCACTATCAACTCACGTATGTGCCTATATCATGGTGATGACAAACATCCACACTCTTATTAATCAGTATTTATGTAGCACCTTCTACCATTAGTAATGCACTGTAAAGCTTATTTAATCAAGACACCATTTTTATATGTTTGCGTGATTTTTATCCTTTGATTGCGGATTTTTTTTTTGTTACTTATGGCTGTAATGTCCAACCCAGCCCGGGCTCTAGCCAATGACTAAGCCACACGCAAAGAGTAGCTATACACTTTGTTACTCTTCAGCCTGTAAGCAAGAACTCAACGTACTAAACCTGCATTCACTTCATTACCCTCCAATGCTTATGTCACAGGTTTAAGTAGTCTATCAGAAACCAAAAGAGCTCAGTAATTATTTATTTCCACAACACTACATTTCCATCTTTGTTAAATAAAAAGTGACAACTTTTTACAATAAATAAATAAATCGGCGAATAAATAAAAACATAAATAATTACAAATGTGTATGCACTTATAACTCTTCAATGAGCCTTCGTGGCGCTTGGATTACAAGTCCTGATGGGTCATCTGAAATTGGAAGCTACCAGTCAAAGTGTCAGTGATCTGCATAGGTGAGTTGAAAACAACAGCAGTCGCAAAATCATCAAATGTCTGTCTGGACCAGTCTCTACAGTGACAGTGACATTTGGTGAGTGATGAGCCACATGTCTGAAGTGAGAAGAATCTCTAGTAGGGGATTTTCTAGGAGGTTGGGCAGTCACCATGTCCCCTTTGGTGGTTGTAACAGTAAAGTGCTCATCCTCGAAGGAAGCATCAGATTTTTGTTTTCCAGATTGTAGAGCTAGTACTCGATCTCCTCTCTTGAAAGTGACATCTTTCACATGACGTCGCTTGTCAGCATAGATTTTCCTTTTTCGTTTGCGACCAGAATCTTCTGTGCAAATGCCTTTCTCAGTTTTTGATCTGAGGTTGGTCCATTGAGGTAACTTGGTTGTTATGGTTTGCACAAACATTAAGATTGCAGGGTTTTCCCCTGTGGTCAAGTGAGGGGTCTATCGGTAAGCTTGAAGAATGGTATTCAAAAGAAACTTGAGATCGAGATTCTCTAATGCAGCATACTACACAGTTTTCTTTAGAATACTCATGAATCATTCTACAAGGCCATTGGCCTGGGGCCAAAGAGGAGTGCTTTTCTGATGCCTTATATTGACATGGATGAGAAAGTCTCTGACCTCTCGACTATTGAAGTGCGGGACATTGTCATATTTCAAGAGTTCAAGATCATAGGGACACCCCATGTCGCAAAGATGCCATCTAATCTTTCAATAACCTTTTCATGAGTGATGGATTAAAGATCTACCAATGGAAAACAGAAGTATAAATCAACAATGACCATTATATGAAATACATTCAGGACTAAATAAATCAACAGCAATTCTCTCCCTAGTATGGTTAGGCAATTTTGCCATGTTTAAAGGGTTCTGACTAATGTGGGATGAGAGACAGTTGCATAAACAGGCCTTCAACTCTTGTTCAACCCCTACATCGAGATGAGGAAACCAGACTCTGAATCAAAGAGCTCTTTTAGTGGCAACTATTCCTCAGTGTCCCTCATGGGCCACTTCAATTACTTTTGGTCATAGACTCTCCGAAATTACAATTTCTGTACCTCGCAAGGCCTTCCTAAGTTACAGGCCGTTCATCCTCACATTTCTGAACTTAAGTACTTGCTCTCACTGGTGAGCAGTCGAGAGTGCTGGTTCCAAGATTGGTACAGAGTAGGGAAGTTCAGGAGATAAGGTGTGTTAGACCTGGTACCATTGGCGTGAGTCTCCCTTCCATTTTCGCTTTTGTCTCTTCTGTTGTTGATATGTTTTTGCAGGTTTACATGCTTTGGGCACTGTGCCACTGCTATTCAGTGCCACAGTGCAAGAGCTCCCTATTGTAAAGTGTTGTAATGGATTAGTGACTCCATGATTGGCTTATTTGATTTACTTGTCAGACCCTAGTACAGTGCACCATGTATGCCCAGGGCCTGTAGATCAAATGCTGCTAGTGGGATTGCAGCACTGATTGTGCCATCCACAGAAGGAGCAGGTTAAGTGTGTCTCAGGCCTGCCATTGCAGAGTCTGTGTGCAGTCTAGTAGTGCCATGCCAACTTTGTAAGTGCACCCACTTACCAGTCCCTAAACCTCCCCTTTTCTACATGTTAGCCACCCTTAAGGTAGGCCCAAGGGCAGGGTGCATTGTAAGTAAAAGGGTAATGTTGTTCCCTATTTAGTCCTTTGTGAGATGAAAGCGCTGTGGCGAGGCCTACTTCTGGGAACGGATATTTCATTCGCTGTGAGATGAAAGGGGGGAGAGAGGTGTCAGTGAACACGTTTTCTGTTGCAGGGTCTGAGGGGGCGCAAAATGCAGAGCTGGGGCGCAGAGGCACACACTGAAAATGGGTGCTGTTTTTGGATGAGAAGGAACCTCAGAACGCAGGTCACCCCAAATAACGAGGCGCTTTATTACCATTTTGGTATATAACTCTTCAGTCTTTGGATTTTGTTTTATTTTATATTATATAATATTGCTGGGTGTTTTAACTAACACCCAACTCGTAATTCCGACCCCTGTGCAAACAAGAGTTTGCTCATGCATTGAAAACAGCGACCCACTCGTAATCAGGACCTTTGTACCTTAGATCACTAGAAGTTCCTGCAGAAAGTACCACCCCCCAACCATACAGAATAGGCACGTTTTTTAAATGATTTTGCTGTTATGCCTAGTGTGTAACTCAACCTGCTGGGTGCCGGGGTACTGAGATTTGTACATGATCTTCAGCCTCTTATCTGGGCAACTCCCTCTCCGCTTTCTAAGGTTCCTAAACAAATGAGTACAGCTGCATTAGATAACCTATTCAAATATGGAACCTATTAGACCGTACCATTCTGTTTTTTTCCTTTCTAATTTAGAACATTTTACCACAAGTGGGTGGAATTTACTAAAAGCATTGTAGGCCTTCTCCCTCTGGCTATGCTATAGCCTTATAGCCCGCCGTAGCGGGCTATACCGGCTATTAAAGGCCCTCGTTAAAGGCCCGAGCCGAAGGCGAGAGACTTTAACAAGGGACCGGGACTTTAATAGCCGGTTTGCCCTGCTACGAAGGGCTATAAGGCTATTAGAACATTCTGCCAGTAGAGGGCAGAATGTTCTAACAAATAATAAAAAGGCTTCTCAAAGCTCGAGGGGATTTAGATCCCCCTGAGCTTCGAGAGGCCTTTGTAAAACATTGGAATGTGGCTCTGCGGGCCTTTACCGGACCTAGAGGCATGGAGCATTCCATTGTCGTCAATGGAGCTCCCAACATTCCAATGTTCTAATAGTTTCTAAATGCTTTCTCTCCACTGTTATAGTCCCTTGCCTGAAGGCTTCTGTACATCCATCCCTCAGTGGATAAGAGCATTACAGCCTTTCTGCCTATATCAATTCGGATTATTAAAGGCCATCTCCCTCGTTACTGGCCCTCATTTGACACTTGGGCATATACACTGAGGAGAGGGTCTTTAACCATTGGTGTAGACCACGGTTGGGCCCTGTAATTTTCTATTATTATACGTAGATGTTGGGAGCTCCGTTGCAGACAACGGACTGGCCCCTGTTCCAATAGTCCAATGTTTTGATTTCTGTTTCTCGCTGTTTAATTAAGAAACCTCTACCTTCAATGAGTGATATGGTATAATAGCCTTATAGTCATTCCGCCTTGGGCAACGCTGGTTGTTAAAACCCTCTCTTTTATTGCCTGATACCCTTAACAGTCAGGCCCTTAAAGTAACCTCTGTATGAGTACTCGTCTATGGTTTGGGCCCATTAGTTTTGTTGGGACCAAACAAAAGCAATATTGAGGGGTTGTGTGGTTAGTAATTCATCAGATGACCTCGTGATAGAAAAATATCATATGCAGGCAATATAGGACAGTTGTGAACTGAAGGGGGGGGGCAATTTAGATGAAAGATAATCGTCAGCGTTTTATTTTGGAAAATGATTGGTCTAGGTAGCTCTGAAGCATCAGCAACGGTGACACCTCAAGATAGCAGTCATGTGTATCATTGCTTGTGTGTTTCTTATTTTGAAAATGGAGGCAATAGAAAGCAGCAACATGCCTCAAATTGCCAAAGGTCTACTGGAAGGTATGCCTGTTGACCACCATACCTTCACATTCCTTGTTTGTTCCACCACAAGTCAGTGGATCTAAGATTGTGGTGAATTACTTGCACACGTCCCCCCTTTTTACGTTGCCCCGTCCCTTCCGCGCCAGCACCCCCGCCACCTTCTGCAGTTGCTGTCATTGAACTACTCAAAAGATGACATGCTTCTTAACTCTTGAATGGCCACACTCAGAAAGGGAGCAAGAAGTTTGCTCCTGTAGAGTTACTTCTGTATTTGGAGCAAATGTAGGACTTTTTGGAATTCACACACTGCTTAATTTATCAAAATCTACTCCTGTAGGCTTATGCTTATATTTGGAGTTTCTTTCTAACGCTCAAGGAATTCTAAATAACTCATAAAAAGCTGTGACTTACCTACGATTCCAGGATCACTGACGCGTGTATGTATTACTTAAATGTAACCCATAAGAAATAATACAAACGCGTGCATGTGCCCTTGCTAACTTTTTTCCTTATTTCCTCACGAGGAAAGTATCCAGCAACACCCCCCACATTCGCACATTGGATAAGGATTTCATCCAGCCCTTTACAGGAGTAAAGGATTTCATCCAGCCCTTTACAGGAGTAAATCTCTGATTCTATCAGTGTTGGAATGTGGTTGCTAAATGAGCAATTTACAAGTTTAGTTTGTTGGTATTAAGCAAATACCCCCATCCTGCAAGGCCTACAACCCTCCCTGCGCACCAGATGTGCTCACAGATCAAATTACTGGTGTAATGTTACATTTGAGTGAATCAATTTGCAAATGTAAATTATAATTTTTGGATAATAAGTGTGTGTTTTTACTCATAGTGATGATATTGGCACTTGTAAGTTCTGCTTAGTTGCATTATTACCTCTGTGAATTGGGCACAAAGAATTCTAAAACTCTTGGGCAGTTGCGACTGTCGCAGCTTCTCAGGAGCACTCAAACACCTAAACATTTAAACATTTGAAAATTGGTCAGGTGTACATGTCCAGATGAAAACATGTAATGCATAAGTGCATTAACTCTTCTAAATTCATTTAATTTTTTTTCTCCATCGTGTAAACATTTTTCTTGGGTTGAAATCCCTCTGTCCAAACTCCCTGCAATTTCGGTGCGATCATTGGAGTATGTGACCCTTTGCATGGTGGGAACTCCATAGAAACTTTTGTGAAAACAAACAACCACGTTTGTGAGTGTTCACAAACTTTGGTAGGGGTCTCCTCTATTTCCCACACCCCAACCCTGCCAAAATGACAAATCTGTCGTCATTTTATGTGTGAGTAATTCCATTAATGGATGCAAATTGAGGTACTGTGAATAACAAAGTTGAACTTGAATTCGTAAATGAAGGTGGTTGTTTATATGAGTGACACCTAGACACACAACCAACTATGTCATTTAGGCCCAAGAAGACCTGATTACACGGTTCTTCAAACTGTTTGTATTTCTAAAGCCAACTTAGTTACATGGAGAAATGCAAACACTACACAATTCACTAGTAGTCACCAGGGGTGGCTCCTCCGCTAAGGCCACGCCAGACTGGTGGCAAGTCTGCTGCCCAACCAAGAATGTCACAGAGCTGGTGACTGCTGTGGCAGTGGTGGGGATTACAGTGGTAGATGCCAGCAGATGTATCTGCCATCACCAGCCTAAGATTCAACCACTGATGGCAAGCACTGGACACAGGAAGAGAGGAATGACCTGTCTCCTACAACAAAGAAATACATCATAGCACGTCAGAACCCGTTCGAGGCCATGGGGCAAGCATAGGTTACTGGGCCTCAGATTTGGGGGCCTTTTACCACTGATGTCATGTCCTGGTGCCTGACCTCTATATACTGCACACTGGATGCCAAGTACATCCTTCTGCACTTGACTCTCTGGGCACTGAATGCAACAGTCAGAGGCTTCTCATGGGGATAATGTGGGGGACAGAGACACAGAACTCAAACAGTTAGGCACCAGAGGCAATCAATGCTGTCCAGTCCAGTGCTTTTTTCTTTATATGGGAAAAGAAAAGTAGCTTTATTACACACTAAAACTTGATCCTACAAATAGTAAGATCAATCAGAAATGGGGTTCTACATGATTGGTGCTACAGGATTATAGTCACATGGGATATGACTAGGAGAGATAATGTCACCGGTGCAAGCTCACTATGGCATGTGGAGTGCGAGTGGTTCTGCCCACGGTTCATAGCAGTGGTGAAGGTGGACAACCCACCAGTTTTGCCCAGTGTGCGTTGAGGAATGTGGCAGCTGTGCTAAGAAGCATCACAAGCCCTGGTGGTCCCACCGTCAGGACAAGAAGAAGCCCCTTACCGTTGCTGATCACAGATTCTCCGATTGCACTGTCAGCTCCTGGCAGAGGCAGTGCAAGTAAGTTCGCTTTTGTCAACGGGCAATGCCGTGGTACTGCTGATGGCCACTGTCTCAAGCTGTCAGCTTGGTAAGGGTACTTATGAGGAGGCCAGAGTCCCATTTCAAGTCTCATGTCAGCTACAGATCTGCATCCCTCAATTCACACCACTTTTCTGGGGTTTCCCACATTCTGGGCACAGCGGCTGAGCTCCTGCTCCTTGCGCAGTCGTCTCCCTGCAGGGTCAGGCATGCTCTGCCGTCTCTCAGAAGGCCAGGCAGGCTCTAAGGCATCAGAAAAACCAGCAGCTCTCTCCAGCGAGATGGCACAGACTTCAGGTGATGTCCCCTCACCTCTGGTTGACTGTCCTGAACACCAGCCTGGATCTCAGTAATGGTTGGTCATGATGAAACTGGAAATGGAACCAAGTGGGATAGTTTGGATCCCACTCCTAAAGTTTTTTTCCAGACATGAGATGTTGATCCCACTGTCGGTGTTCAAGAACCAATTTGAAGCAGTTTCCTTTCAAAAGTACTTTCTTCTTCCGATGAGCAGACACAGCTTTTGTTGAAGGTGTTGGCTCTTATAGCAGGTAGCGACAATGCTCTCTCCAAACGAGAGCACACAAATCATAAGTGCAATGACGTGTGGAGACGTTAAACCCGACTGTCATGAGCCTTCTGGAGTAGCACTCCGGGGAGAGACAAAGGGGCAGATCTGCCGAGAAGATTCCTCTGCACAAAGAGAACCCCCTTCTCACTCGCCCACGTCCACCATCAGCAAATGGCAGGATGTGAGGATGTACAGGCCCTTGCTCACAAAAGTCACTGCTGCAATTCTACAGCAGTCCTGTTTCCATCTCCCTACAATGCAGCGTCTGAGGCCACACCCTTCTAATTCTCGTTTGCTGCCAGGAGGCATTACCACAGCCTCCATCTTGTACTATGTTTTATGAGTGTATGCAGTCATACACTCACATAACCATGGACTCCTATGACCAGTCATCTTACGTACAGCACGTACACGACAGGCACATGGAGATGTCAGTGAAGGATACAAGTATTTTATTCAAGACAGACTTTATCACAGTAGGACCTGTAGGCACCACTGTAATAGATAAAATAGGGGAAAAAATGATCAATTAGGAAAATTTGACTTTTATCACTTGCACCATTTCTCAAACATAGAGAATAAGGCTGCTTGGGGTGACTTCACTTTATCAGATGAGCCATGAAAGGGAAGCAGAGAAGTCCAAGACTTTCAACCAGACCTTGTGGTGGACAATGAGTCTTAGACAATGTGTCACTTGTGGTACAACGCGCTCCGCATTGCACATGTTCACCCATCCGCTTTTCAGTATTCCCAGGACCACTTCAGACACCATTAGCAGCTTCACTTATTGTTCCCAGCAGGTGCTCTGCTATGAAGATGTTCCTAAACAATTGAGAGGTCCTCCTTGGAACTTGAGGAACAGGCTGACCTTCAGCATCACTGCTGTAGGACTACTAAAGATGGCTTCTTTTATGATCTCAACACGAAATGACCTCCACTGAAGCAGCTACAGGGATGCATTGTACTCCAAGAGGTGGCTGTTTGATAATGGACATGGTTTCCATGTAACTGGATTGGAGCCTTGCCCCAAGGCCACAACATGAATTTTGATGGACTTGGAAAGAATTAATTGAAAGCACCAACAATGCATTCTCAAGTGTTGTTCGATGTAGTTTGACATTACTCACCTCCAATGAATGCTTCTTCCCGCTTTCGCTCGCTGTTTTTCATTTATGCGCAAATTATTTCACCCCTTTGTCTTAAAAACCTCATGAACCTATGAATGGTATCAGCTCCTGCTTGTTTCCAGGTTTGGAGAATCTATCAGCACTTTTGTAACTCTAGTGTCGGTTGTAACCTGAAATTGACGCCCCCCCCACATCCCACCCGCCAGGAGTGACCCAGCAAAGTTATTTATTTCTTTTTAAGTACCCATATCACTCAAACGTGCTTATGTAGCCGGGAATATAACTCATTGAGTTAACGCTCGCCACTGACATCTGCTGTCCTCTGCAGGTCACAAATTCCAATGCAATGCAACCTAAGCCTGCCACGGTTCCGAAGTTGTTCAAGAGAGCACCATTAGATTGGAGAGTAGTAACAGCTGACATTAACGGGCTTGGGAACAAAAGACTTGCACTGTGGAGCGCTATGTATGAAAGCAATTTATTAATAATATGTATAAAGCTATGCCACATTTTCACACATTATTCACTACTTTCAGCAGTCCAGTTCTTATTGACTTTAATGCTTTGGCCAGGTTATTTTTTTTTTATAATTCTTTTTATTAAACCAATTCGACAGTCTTACAACAGATGTTCATTGGCAGGCGAAATCAGGCACAATCGGTCACAAAGTACACATTTCAATATATGTTACAAGCAGTGTTCCCTAGCGGTCAGGGGGATACATGAGCCTCATCAACGGTCTGCCTGCTCGGTGGGGGACATATATCACCTCTATAGTGGTTCCAAGCTCCCCATACCTTAATCCACTTTCCGGGGCAGCCCCTGGCAACAAACACCGACTTTTCCCTCCACATGCACCAATCTAGGTCTTCTCTCCACTTCCCCAGCCCGGGTGACTGCGCCGCGCCCCACAACTGCGCGATGTTTCTCTTGGCTATCATGAACGCTAGCGTTGGCCAGGTTATTAAGGGACAGATTGTCCACATAAAGCAAGGCCACCAGGAACCAAGGCAGACGTTTTAGGGCTGGGGTGCTTGAGCCTAACCAGTGATTTTTCAGGCCCCCATCTGAAATACCTTATGTACATACCTTACACGCGTAAATTAGGCCTGTTGCACATACAACTTGATCTTACATGTGAAAGTGACTTTCAGAATAAGTGCAGTGAGGTGCTTAAAACACACTGGCATGAAGCGCCACATAGACAATTGCACGTTTTTATTTATTCAGAGAGGCCAAGGATTGTATGGTGATGGTATCTCTAACCCACCTCTGCTGTACAGTTCTGTATAGGTTTAATCACACTCGTGGCAATAGGGGGAGTGGACAGCTCTGCCCTGCACGGCTGCTTATCATTTATAAGGGGGAGCTACCTGTACCTCCAAGTTGGGCTGTTATAATTATGCGGCGCCTTACTGTGCCTGGCAGCTCCAGGTTTAATGGGACAGATGAGTGCACAGCAAGGTAATCTAAGATCTGCGAAATATTAACTACTGTGCTTTTTGAATTGTATTTATGGCCTGCTCTGAAATTCTACTTTTTGTTTTTAGAAACAAAATATGTTTAAAGCAAATATAATGCTGCTATTAGGTCATTTGCAACTGATGTATTAGATGCCTAATAATTGGTGAGCATTTATGTTCATGTGCGCCAGATATCACTAAACAGATGTGTAAGAGGTGCGCTTTTCTCCTCCTTTTCTGTGCCCATAGAATGTTAAATGTGGATTCAATTTACCAAGTGATGGGAAACACACTAAAGTGCACTGACAGCTTCCAGTTATTAAATAGTATTGTACCGAGGGCCTCTGGGAGTTTTAATCATGCCTGCATCAGGGAATTTCACACTTCACTTCCCTTTTTATTAATGTCCATTAATAAATGGACATGAATTTTTTGTGAAAAACAGAATTTGATCGTGAGAATTTAGCGCATCAAAACAACATTGATGTAACTGCAAAACAGTGTTGTGGAATCAGACATATATATGTTCACTAAAAAAAAGCAAAAGTTAAAGTGACTTTATAGTTAGATATGGTTATAGTATTTTACTCTACATTTTTTTCAAACGGAGAAATTCACTGAAAAAAAACAAAGGTTAAAGTGACGTTATAGTTAGGTGAAAATGTCAGTTAAAATGTTACGTTTAATCCAAAAAAACACTGAAATTCACTGTAATAGGTAAGTGAAGTAACTAACGCTGATGCCGTCGCCATGTACAATTTAGTCATTAATGATGTCATTTCAGATGTCACGTAGATGTTATCAATGATGTCATAGAACATGTCATGAGTGATGTAATATTTGATGTAATAAGCAGTGCTTGGCAAGGACGTAAGGGAGTATTCAGCTCCTGTTTTCAGTGTCCACTTGAGAGACCGCATCTCCTATCAATATCCGTTATCAATAGTGAAACAGATTCAAATTTTACAGCCATGTAGGACAGCTTGTTCTAGGGATACCCTGCAACAGAAAATCAAGCAAAGAGCCCCAATCGCTTTGGGGTCTTTGTGTTTTTCCATAAGGGCATTGCTCAGCCTCTCCACTGTCAGCAAGTTCTTGAGATGAAGATGCCACAAAGCACTGTAGGGAGTCCAGGCCTGCCAACTTACAAAAATACTTTGTGGTGTGAGAAAATATCGGAGCCCTGCCAATCCCCCCTTCTAAAAGAAAAAGAAAAACAAAAGCTTGCTAAGGCTGCCGCCGTTGTCATGGGGTGTTTTCACGGTCCTTAATGGATATCGACTGCCCTGAGCCTCCAAAAAACGAGCTGGAAAACCACTCTGTGTAGTGTTTTTCAGCTCGTCTTTTGTCCCACTGCGTGATATCGGCTTCTCGCCTGATGACAGTGTAATGGACAGATCAGTGGCTACCTTGGTATACACACTGACCTCTCTTAATCTTTCCCTGGTTGTGACTACCCCAACTCACCAAGCAGATATCGTGTGACACATGGTGGCATTGTGTGAGTTGGCAGCTCTGGCAGTCTGAACAATTTGCAGCGTAATACCGCCCCGTTGTCCCCGCAGACGATAATTGGTAGTATCATGGTTCTTCCAAATTCTCTCACAGTTTTTCTGTTAACCACTCGAGGGTGACTTCTTGCAGGTTTTGGTACTGTTTTGTCTCTTGTGAGAATTCCGATATACATAGAAATTGCTAAAGGTCTCTAATTTCTCCGCTTCTGTTTCTGTCGCATGCCCAGAAGGGAGATTTCTGTGCCCAATGTAGCTTTGTTCTAGCTCAATGATTCTTGACCTGTTTTTCGCGGACTCCTGGGGGCTTTCAATACCTACTCAGGGGGTCCGTAACTGTTTAGAAAATTAAATGTTAGTAGCAGATTTGATAAACCTATATACATAAAAAAGCAAAATTGAAAATTTGAAAATGCTCTGTGTGAAGAAATTTAAAATTGGAGGCTAAAAATTAGGTTGGTATCCTTATCTTGATTTGTGGGAGCAGCGTAAGTATAGCAAAAGAAATATGGTATGGACAATTGGGGGCCCCAATTGAAGCACCGGTAAATACTGACAAAAAAGAGAGCATGAATTTTAGAAGTAAAACTAAACCTTCAGATTAAAATTAAAATTTTGATTTTTGCATATGTTTATGAGTTAAGTGAAATATTTTATAATTTGTGTATTTGATGCTTGCTTTTTTTTCATTTTTGTATGTTGTTTTGAGGTTCAAATTTTAAAATTGCTTAGGTGGGGATCCCTGACTTCCTGTAGTGATTTTTGAGGGTCCACGGAGGTCACTAAATTAAGAATCACTGTTTTAGCTTATGTCTAAGGTTTCTCACCAGTTGTGTACCCACTTTTTGCCATGGTGGTATTATGTGCTTTGAGTTTAAGGCGAGTGAGTCCTGCTTTATTAGTGGCTATTGTGTTTATATTGTCTCTTGGGGTCCTCACTTTGTGGTGGAGTGTTCTCGTTGGGTTTTATTTGTGTTCTTTTTCTGCTTGTCCTAGAGACTTATCTAGTAGCACTTGTTCTGCTTTGTTAATACTGACTAGGGCACCTATGCATCTGCTTCTTCTGACCACATTGAAGACGTTCAAGTCAAAGCAGGGCTAGTGTCACTCGACGGCTTATTTTCGAACTAATCAACATTGTGTTGACATAGCTCCACTTTCAAAACCGTACTACTGGATGGAATATCCAGCCACTTTTAGGGGCATATATTTTGTCGGGGTTAGTTCTATTTGGACGTAGTCTTGTCTCATTATCGGCTGTATTGTAGTATCACATACCACGAGCATTAGAGCATTGTTACCTAGGGCATAGTCGATTCGTGCACAATATGTTGTTCTCTCCATGGGTCTCTCAGACCCATATCTCTTAACACATGTTTGATTTTTTACAGAGCGCTCCAGAACTACCAGCGGAGCCTTCAGGCCTATACCTGGTTGGGTCCTACACTGAGTTAAAGTCGCCCAAACTATTCGGTCTCCGACTGGTAGACCTCCTATTTTATGAAGAAATGACAGAATAAACAGTTGGATTCGAATTTGGGGAATAAATTGTGACCAAAGTCAGTTTCCTTTCCTATGGCATACCTGTTACTATGATATACCTCCCCTCTGTTTCAGATTTATGAGAAAGAGGTTTAAAGCTTAGTGTATCTTGGAAGATTAGTGCCACCTCATTAAGTTTAGTCTTGGCCGAGGATTTAAATCCCAAGTGATAGGATCTGTGATTCATATTATATTCACCTTGCTTCTAAGGTGTTTCCTGGAAAGCAGTGATATATTGGCTATCCCAAAGATGCAGACATATCTTGGTCCTTTTATTGGGTGAGCTAAATACCTTGATATTTAAGAATATTAATTTAAGTGCCATGGGTGGACTTGCTAATGGCATTAAATGATCATGGTAGAGATATATCAAGATGTTTAAACTTCAGTGTCTTGGCTGGTGTCTATAAAGAGCTAGGCAGTCGATCCTCAAAATTCAATTTCCCCTCGCTATAAAGTTATTAAATACAAAGACAATGTGAAAACAATCAAAGACATTAAACTGTACTGAAAAAACATTCAGTGTGTGGAACCCCCACCGTGGGCCAACGTGGTGTACCAATTTAGTGTATTTTAATTGACTCTAAATCTCCCAGCCCCTTTAGGCCTCCAGCTTTGCATAAGGGAAACAGGCGCTTTCCTTCTCAGCTAGCTAACCTGATTGAGTAATAGAAAACGGAGTCCTTAGTTTCAAGCTAGGTCATCCAGCCTTTCCTCCCTCTCTTTCCTACATACCATCATTCTTCCTCCTCCATGTGCCTGAGTGCCAGATCCCTCCCAGTTCAGGAGCACTGACTCTTGACGGATTCCAGAGCCTGCTCACTAATGAGCATGTAAAGCGGGCTTCAAGTGTATCTACCATTGTTGAATTTTCAATGTCCTTCCCAGATAGACAGGGCAATAGACAGATCAGCGGCTGCCTTGGTATACAAACCGACCTCACTTAATCTTTCCCAGGTTGTGACTACCCCCACTCACCAAGCAAGACACATCATTTTAATTTTCTCTAATTATATGATCTAATTATATGATCTTGGTTAAAGAACCCCAGGAGGTGGTCTGGTCTGACCATTTTCTTATCTCGTTTGTTTGGAGGCTTGAAGACGATTTCCAACCGGCCAGGCATGTGGACAGCCAGGCCTTCCATACATGGAATAAAATAGGAGGGAAGGCGCTTTCTGTACTCCTGGTTAAAACTGTTCCTTCCTTCACCGGTACTATTGACACTGATGCTGGTTCTGCCAGTAGTTCACTGAAGCTGCCTCCTAGGGCCTTGCCCCATTTCAGAAGAAGGAGTGCAAACGTGATACTTTCAACCCTTGGTCTCTCCCACCCTTGTTTTGGAAAGGAGAGCTTGTAAGAAACTGGAGAGAGAGTGGCACAAGGCCTATTCATCTGTCAGCAAGGCCAGCTATAAAGAAGCCTTAAGGTCTTATCATTCTACCACTAAATTTGTGTAGGCGTCCTACTTCGAATCTGAAATTAAAATGGCTCCCAATTGCCCTAGTGAAATCCTTCAGATCACTGTCCTAACCTTTTCAGAGGGTCATGGGGTACGCCGGGGCTACTGGGCCTAATCATGGTGGTTGAGGCATTTTACTGCTGCTGTCCTGAGGCTGGACCTTCTACTGGATCCTGAGCAACTGGGCCAAGTACCCATCCTGCACTTGACTCTCAATGGTAACTGTAGGCGAGCAGTCAAAGGCTCCCTTGGAGGAGGGGGAGTGTAGATACAGGTGAGTGAACATGACTCATACTCAAAGTGCACACAGTACTAACAATAAATCAATGTCCAGTCAAATACATACTTTCATAAGACAAAGAAGTATTTTATTTCTAACTCTACACATGCAAAAGAACGACAACATTCATGAGCAACAACACAATCCCCATGAGTTCAGAGCTCAGGGCAAATTCTTGTGCCACCCTCTTCCTTATAACATGCTTGAGCTTATTTCCCAATCACTTGTAGCCGCATCCAGGAAATGCTCACTAATAGGTCATACTCAAGAGTTCCCCCTTTGACTCTTTGGAAATTAGTCAAAAGTGTCTATGGTGCCACAGCACTGTCAGCAGTGAGCCCCATGGGGCCCCAGAAGCCCAGGTCTAGCATTACCCTCTACGGTAGTATGGAAGCGTTCAGCGGTGTAGTGAGTGCCCTCTTTGTAGGCGCTCTCAATTCTTGATACTGTTCAGCAAAGTTGGGCTGCCTCTAGTACATGCAAAAACAACAATTGATGGACAGAATGCAGAACAATGTCATACATTCACCCCAGTACAGAGATCTGGGCCTAAATCCATCGTTTTTTTGCTCACCATGCCATTCCAGTTTGAACCCAGCCATATGCAAATCAGTCTTGACCCTGTGCCCCATGGGAACAGTCCAGCCCGAACTGCCAAGCCAGGTCCTCCCTGGACTGGAAACAAGCATCCTAGGACCGGTTTCGGGCTTTCAGCCCTCGTCAGCCAGGATAGCTTGATTCCAGTGGCATGGAGAGCACGGAACTCACGTCTGAGCATACCCTTCCCACTCGGGGTGACAAATGCAAAAACAACAATTGATGGACAGAATGCAGAACAATGTCATACATTCACCCCAGTACATGCAGCAGCACCTGGCTCGTATATGCGAGCGTATCATTATAAACACTGGCATCGATTTTATCAATATGAAATCTATCAATGATGTCAAAGATCATGTAATGGTTGATGTAATATGTGGGCTAATTACAATTCCTTACTATAACATTACTTTAACCTTTGTGTTTTTTAAGTGAATTCCTAAAGTTTTCTTAACAGAAGGTAATATTTTACAACCATACCTAGAGCCAATCCCACGCCGTGCATGAGGTTCAACCCTCCGCGGGTTGCATGGCATGGCTCCCACAGTCACACATGGCTGAATATAAAGGGTGTCATTTTAAGTAAGGCAGAGCTGCTCACTTTGTCAAAGGGTCAGAACACCAAAATATAAAAGGTGGGCCTATTGGCTCTATGTCAACACATATTATGCACATATATTTTTTTTGACAGAAAATGGCCAATAATTATAATGGAATGTATATTTTATTAATTCACACAGTTGAAGGTGTAATAAAAATGATTGTCATTTAAAAAATGTAATAAAGTTTTATTTAAAAAAAGTCTTTTAGTATTTTTTTTAACAGTTTTCAAGCTACAAAATACAGGCATAGAACAAGCCACAAAAGAGCTCTGCTCTCCAGCTGAAGTGCATAAAGCTCCAACTAGGTGTGTCTTAAACAAATATCGTAAGCTGTCTTCGGGTCATGGATTTAATGACTCCGGAAACTTACTGATTTGTCAACACAGGAGAGGGGCTGACCAGGAAATAAGAGACCAAGGTAGCCTGATGCAGACTGAACTATTAATAGGAGAAGTAAGATGGCACCTTTGCGTGCACGCGAGGGGAGCAGTGACAAAGATGCCCACTGCTCCTCCCGGATGTGCGGGACAGATAGACTGACCCCAAGGGAGATAGTAGCCCAAGAGGCAGGCGAGATCTTTACACGGCCATTTTGCCACCTGCTAGCCCGCAGGACCAGTACGACAGACCCTGGTCAGAGGCAGGATCCTTCGAACCAGAGGACATGGCTGTTGCAGAAGACTGTATCTGGCAAAGAGGGGGAGATCCCAAGTGAAACTTCCCCTAAAATCAGGATTGTCTAAGAAGATGGGAACGCTATGTTAGGGAAAGACCAGTGGAGCTCCCCCAAGCCAAAATGTACCCACTATTACAGAAGGGCACGTCAGGGACCATCTATGTGCCCTGTCACAGATTGATAAAGAAGGGCTAAGGACTAAATTGCCGCCCTGGATAAATGGAGCAGGGCAATGGATCTCATGCTTTGAGAAGAATACTGTGGGAGTAAATCTAGTGATAGGGGCTGTCAAAAGTCTGCTAAGTAGCCTCATCGTACAGCAGACTAGCACAGTGTTCACATGAACTCGCATCCCAGCAGTCACGCTGACAAACCATTGAGTATGATGGGGGCCGCATTCAATTCGTTCAGGCACCAAATATGGACATCCCTGCTAGAAATGGTCCCTGACTACCCAGGTGTAGGAGGGGTAATGGCAGAAACTAATAAAACTGGGGCGCCCATAACTGAGTTTCTGGATAGAAAGAGAGAACAATGTGGACACAAAACAGGACAGCCAAGGACTGACATGGGCCCGCAAGTAGCATACTTTCATAATAGAAAGGGCTACCCACCGAGATACAGAGCAGTTTGGACAGCATACTGGGGTTAGACACCAAACCCCGGCGGAAGATACAGGCCCACATATTGCACAATTACAAGAAAAAACAAGAAAAAGACAGGGAGAAACAGGAGCAAACCCAGAGAGACACAGCTAAGTTGGTCCAAAACAAATTGGAAAAGAACGCCCTCGAGAGGGCCGCATTGGCTGCAAGCGTGCAAATGGAACCCATCTTGAAGGGAGCTCCACCACCAAACACCAGAGGGTTTCAACCTAACTATAACAGCATAAGTCAGGGAGGTTGGCAGCAGACAGACCTTAAAGAATGTCACTATTGCCATAGAATGGGCTACATCGCCGACCAATGTCGGCTAAAAGCATATCACAATCAGAGATTGATAAACCTGGGCCAGTCCCCACAAAACCCCCATCCACAAAAGCAAGCCTAGGGGAACCCGAATGCTCCCTACACACAGCCTCTGGGAGGTCAGTCAGCTACCGTACCACCGCAACAGGGAGCGGGTAGTTGGACAAACCCGTGGCAACAGCATTAACAGACAGGAAACCCAGCCCAACAGGGACCAGGCCACAACCACAGCAGGGAGGGGTAACTGTCCGGGGAGGTGATGCCTTCACACAAACACAGAACCCAAATGTGCAGTAAGTCAAAACTCCCAATGAGAAGAATCCATTTCATGCGCACCTCACAATTCAATGTGCCAAAACTAAAAAAAAGGACCAAGGAGACAACATTAGGAATTCAAGCCCTTACTTGCATTCGGGAATTCAGGGCTGCTGGATGTGTTTTCTTGATCGGGTATCCACACTAGAGTCTGCCATTCCATTGCAGGAGCCTTGGCCCGACTCTCCTGCTGATCCCCTAGGGCGGGGTTGGCTGACCACACCCCAGGGGGTCTGACGTGGGGGGCAGGGCGGCTCCCTGTCCAGTCCTTAAAAGCAAGCACCCAAGTCCCCATACCCACAAGTCAATTGGAACGGGTCCCAATTAACAAATCAAAAGGACCCTGCCTGGGGCTATAATTCCTTCATGGCGTAGAGTCCCAACAGCACACCCCAAAAAAAAAAAACTAACAGCCTCCAGCCAATGGAGGCTCCCTCTAAGTTCTAAAACAAAGCTTTCCTCCAGTGTCGGGAGCCAGGTTTCCCGTACCCTCTGGATAGCGAAGACTCCATAACATCCACCACACAAGATCCGGCAGGTTGCGAAGTGCCACTTGGCACGAGTCAGTCGGGCGGGGCGATCCGTCCGTATAACCAACTGTCCCAGTCCATCACATTCATTAGACAAATATCAAAATGTTCTCCACCTTAAACTACAGATTCTCAATGCAGCAATGTTTTTCCTCCCTTCTCCCTCAATTTTTTTCAAGTGTCCAAAGCCTGTTCGACAGACTGTGCCCATCCAGAAAAATGACAGAAGTATGCTGCCGTTTAGAAGCCCCTAGTCACAGCTAGGAACCACAGGTCCAAATACCCAGGAAATGACAAGGTTCGAGGGAGAGTGGGGTAAAGGAGTCCACAAAAAGCCATCACAGCTACGTGCGAGATTAGAAAACAAGAAGTGCTCATCCCTGTATCAGGCCTAGCAATCAGCCAAATACACTAGGCCTTACACACACCATCTGAAGGAAACAGTAAGCCCAATCTCAGACACCGCAATATCAAAAACACACAAAGGCCATGGGACAGCTTTCCGACCACCTCCATTTTTTTCTGATAAAATAAGATAGCATATCATGTGAGATCTAAGGAAAGCGCCCAAGCCCAAAGTCAGCCCAAAAAAGTAGGTTCTAGAAAAAGGGTATAGTCAAGACACATGACTCCACTAGGTAGGGTACCATTGCATGCCGCACATTGGGACTGGAAGGGTACACACGTGACCTCAGAGCCTGTTGTGATTGCCAACAACATGTAATTGCGACATGCCCCCTCTTTCACACACCAACACACACACTCCTTTGTTTATAAAGTATAACTATTTAGTCAGGAACAATAGTGTCATGGCAAAGACAGAGATGAGAGTTGATTAAGTTAGCGCAGCTAGACATATGTGCAAAATAGGTGCCCATGGTGGTTCCTATCTTGAACTAATATATATTCAACTATGCACCTGTACATGTGCCATCAATTCACAAGCACAAAAGCAGATTTAGATACATAGACACACTTGCAGCAGTAAAGAACCCAAGAAAAGACAAAGCTTTGTCTAAATATTGTCTCTGAGGCTACAAGAGGAAGAAGATGGTCATATCTGAAGAGTCTGAGAGTCCTCATGTCACATCAATATCTATGTTTGTCACTGTGTAATACAATAATAGTGTGGACAGAGACAAAGCGGGAAGCTAATAGACTGTGAAGGTAGGTATTTGTAAAGCGGATAAAGCAGATCTTACGGTCCTCCATACCCAAATGTAATTGAAACATTAAGGATCTATTTACAACAATTTTCTATGAGTAGGTGTGTGACGAGACCAAGGAGGACATAGGGCACGTACCTGTAGCTCCCGGGATACCACAACTACACACCACAATGGCTCCACCTGTAGAAAAAGAAACAGAAAGAGAATTAAAAAGAATAACGGACAAGAGACAGAAGAAATAGAAAAAAAGATTCCCTCTGCTCCACAGGAAGAAGAAGAGGAAGTAAAAGGACGGAAGTCAGGCAATGGAGGACGAGAGACAGAGCAGGAAACAAACAGGAGGAGCGGGTATGCCGGACCGGAGGCATGAATTCCAGAGTACTGGCGATGACAGGGGGGTCTCTGAGGGAGAAGGTAAAGAAGACAAAGCAAAGGAGACATCAGGGGCAATGCCTAATTTGTAAAAGAATAAGTGCCGGGGCTCTCGTCTGGAGGCCACTGCACCTTTCACCACACATTGCCCCTGCCATGCTGCCAATGATAGTACCAATGCAACTACTAACCATAACACTCCTACAAGTGTGACAGTTTATACTATTCCAGGCCCTCAAAGCTATACTAATGGCTTGGGAGGCAGGTCACTGTAAATGTAAATTAAACTAATAAATGGCTGTTGTGCTCATACCTAAATTAGCCAGACAGCGTCACCAAGCCATAAGCCCCGGTGCTGGCAATTAGGTTCCAGTGCCCAGCACAAGCAACCACCGGCTCAAATTAAGCACTGATCAGAAGGCATGCTAATAAGCTGCTGTGCCCAAGACTGTGGTACACCGGAGAGGCACTCGGCTCCATCCATGCTCACTGGGGAATGTGGTTTAGTCAGATGAGCAGCCGTATACTGAAATGGAGGAGTTCTACTGTTAGAAATTGGGTTACGGGTTGTCTGGGGTGTGAGCCCTGGTCAAGCAGCAACCACAATCCTAGTCAGGGTAAGGCACAAGCAAACCCCAAATTAACCTGTGCTTAGCCCCCTGGTAGCTTGGCGCAGAGCAGTTAGGCTTAACTGAGAGACAATTCGTAAAGTATTTGTACAACACTTCAAACAGTGAAAACACCACACAAAAGAAATGTCAATCCAGGTTAGAAAAATAGAGCAGAATTTTATAAATAAAACAAGACCAACACAACAAAAATCTAATCAGTAAAGCTGGAGCTCTGAATTATTAAAGAAACTGCAATATAGCGCCTAAAACAGAGGTCTTCAAACTTTTGGATGCCGAGACCCCCCTGTCAACATTTTGAGGCGTAAGGACCCCCTCCTGACAAAAATGTCTAAACCTGTTGACTAAATTGCGTGGGATGAAAATGTAAATGAGGTTATGAGATGCCACGTATTTTGGGATAGCATTGCTTCATTATTTTGACATTTGTTACACACAGTAACTTCTTGCGTGTCCACACTTCTCTTCGGCAATTCACATTTCTCCTCATCCCTGACCTCTTCAATCAAATTCTCTTACTCCCTTGCTGTCCTCTCTCATCCTCTCATCTCTCATCACCAAGCATACGGGTCGGACCCGTATGCTCCTCTCGGCAGGTGCCACTCTGCTTATTGTTCCCTAATTCAAGAAGGCATGAGTTGTCTGTCTTGCTGTTTTGATGCAGGCCGCACAGTTATGGAACTTGCACCCTCCTTTGCTTCGTTCCACCAAGAATATATTATCCTTTAGGGAGATATAAAAACCTTTCTCTATGCTCTGTAGGTTACCCCATTTGGCTGGTTCTCCTTTTCCTTCTGTGTGTTTCTCATTTGCCTTCAGGCAGTAGATAGTTATTATCCACAGGACATCTTTTGGTAACAGTAGCACACTACAAATGTAAATAATAGGCAGAAGCAGGGGAGCCACTAGACCAGAACTTCAGAGGGGGGCTAACACTCTCAGTCAGGGCTGGTCCTAACGCTGGTCGCACCCGGTGCATCAGTCTTTTTTGATGCCACACCCTCGTTTCCTCCTTCTCCATGAATTCCATCACTGCCACTCACCAACAATGCACCGCATCTATCTATAGCACCTTTCTGACAAACATTTCATTTTTTATAGCACTACTCATAGTTTACTCACACTCATTTCTGGGATCTGCATGGTACATATTCTTTGTAGCAGGCACATTAAACCCTCTGCACTGTGTGGGTGACAAAGAGTGCCCATGTGAGTGCACGGTGAGCGATGCAACTGTGTGAGAGTAGGACAAGAGGAGTGACTGCAGGGTGAGTGAGGTGGTGTATGAATTTGGGTGCGGATGCAAGATCAGAATGGGATGAATGAATGTATGATTACTGATGGGCTTGTTTGAGTGAGTTGCATATTGAGTAGTGAGGGGGAAAGGTGAGTGAAGTGTCACATGAGTGCAAGATGAGTAGTGTACTCGTGTGACTGCAGGTTGAGGTATAGGGTGAGCAGCACAAGTGCATTGTGAGTGCAGAGGGATCACTGTGAGTGCAAGGTGAGTGGGTGAATGGTGCAAGTGCATGGTGATCAGTGTGAGTGCATTGTGATCGCTGTGAGTGCAGGGTGAGCATGAAAATGAAGGGCGAGAATGAGGAATGAGTTGTCTGAATGCAGGGTGCATTCCCAGACCCATGAAGTAACTCAGCATGTTATTGACGGCGGCGTAGAGTTTAAGATCTAAGTTAAACTATTGCGGCATTAATCGGGGATCGAGGGTGAAGGAAATAAATAATGTGCTGATCCTGCAACAAACTTCCAGTCCTATGGTTAGGGTTGCCAGCAGATTATTTTGATGGCCCAGTCGGTACAAAAAAAAGCAGTCACCTAAAGCGGTATTTTCAGCGCTTATCTGTGCATACTTCCAACAGCAAATATAAATAGAAAGCACTTTGAATTGTGTTCTAGGGCTGCCTCAATGATCCATGACTGATAATTAAAGAGAACATAGACAGAAAAGTCACATAACAAATGCATACATACTTTTTTATTTCTAAGTTTATTTAGTGCCAAGAGGAGATCTTTGCAGGCTCTTTAAACAAAACACGGCAGGCATTTTTCTTTTGCCAAGCCTACTTTGTATTCCTTTCCATTAAATGCATTCTCATTCTACAGCAGTAAATGTCAAATACAAATGTAAGGAATAGGCTGAGTGGGGACCCAGGGGGTACTGGAACCAGCAAAAAAACCTAAGCCTCTGTAACCAGTTTGCAAAGGCATGTTAAAAATGCAAATGGTCTTTAAAGACCTGTGAAAAACACGGGGGTGCCGGAGATAAGACTCCAGACACTGCCCAGCTGAGCCCCCAGCAGCTCAATTTTCACTGCAGCAGCCCGGGCTGAGACACAGGACGGGGGAAGTGTGGGTGGGGGGGCTGAAGCCCTTGGGCCTGGGCAGAAGTGTGACTGGGAAGGCGCGACCCCCTTTGCATCACTCCACGGCCCCCCTGGGGGTCGCGCCCCACAGTTTGAAGACCCCTGGCCTAAAAGCATAAAGTGACAACCTCAGTGATCTGGTTGCGCTGGACCGGGTCAAAGGTTTACGCTGACCACAATGAAGCGTTAGTCAGATACACTCTCTGATTAGTCAGCCAGAAGGTGTACCTTCTCAAGTTTTGTGCCAAGAGTCTCGTTAACGGTGAAGAAAGTTGCTGGGATCAAGGAGAGTGTTGCTGGTCAGTGTGGTGCGAGGAGTTGGTCGGGCGTCATGGAGTGCTACTTTGCGCTGGCGGTCCTCCGCGACGATTGATCGATGCCATGTAAGGAGATGGACTTGCAGAGGCTTGCCTTGATTTTTCATGAGTGGCACGGTTCCGGGGTGAATGGTCCCATTTGCGAAGATCCCAAAAACTTGAATTAAGAGTCTGCTGAGCCACACTAAAGATCCAGGACCTGAGGGGCACATCTTGGAGTTCAGGAACTCATTGAAGACAGGTCCAGGAGCTGTGGGGAGCCAGGTATGTCCCTAAGGTTCAGATCAGGAGGCCAGCAGACTAGCCCTTTGAGTCACTATGGGGTCACGAGTTCAGGATGGGCTAGAGGTCCAGCTCTGCCTCTCCAGGCAAAACCACATCAGGCTGCAGGTCAACACAGCAAGGCAGCAGCTCCTTCAGAGTAGCAGTCCAGGAGAGTGACAGTCCTTTCAGCAGCACAGCTGTCCTTCTTCGTGGCAAAGTATCCACAGATCCATAAATGTACTGAAGTGGTGGTGTCTGAGGTTCTTCTTTTATAAACTGGTGCCTTGGTTCTGGAAGGTGGGAGAAGCTTCTAGACAGTGTCTTTGAAGTGTACAGATGCCCTGTCTTCCTGGCCCTGGCTCCAGACTAACTACAGGGATTATTCAGCCCTTTGTGTGGAGGCAGGACACAGCCTATTCAAGTGTAAGTAAGGCTGAGCCCAGCTCCCTCTCTCCCATCCTGCCACTGATGGCCCATCCAGTCACATCTAACCTTCCATTGTGCTGTATAGGAGGAATGCACAAAGCCCAACTGCACACTACACCCATTCATGTGACCAGAGACAGGCTAGAGGCACAAAATGGCTAAGACAAGAAAATGCCAACTTTGTTAAACTGGCATTTTCAAAACTGTAATTTAAAATCTGACTTCACCATAAGTTAGGATTGTAAATTAGGATTCCAGAGACATCAAACATGAGCCAGTTATCTCTTCCCATTTGGAAATTGCACTTATTAAATGTGATAAGGCAACCCCAATATTATCATATAGGAGAGAGAGCCTTGCAGTAGTTAAAAATGAATGTAAGAGTTTTTCACTACCAGGGCATGTAAAACTTAAAAGTACATGTCCCCCTTTTTAAAAACATTGCATCCTTCCCTCTGGGCTGTCCAGGGCCTATCCTAGGAGTGTATTAAAAAGAAGGTTTGGAGCTGGCGAAAGGTTTCTTTTGCCAGGTTGAAATAGCAGCTTAAAACTGCATACACAGGCTCTGTAATGGCAGGCCTGAAACATGTTCAGAGGTCTACTTAAGTAGGTTGTATAATCGGTGCTGCATACCCGCAAGTAACATTTAATTTACACGCCCTGGGTACATGTAGTACCACTTTACTAGGGACTTATAAGTGATTTAAATATGCCAATTGGGGGAAAGCCAATATTACCATGTTTTAAGGTGAGAGCACAAGCACTTTAGCCCTGGTTAACTGTGGTAAAGTGCACAGACTCCTAAAGCAATAAAATCAATACCAGCAAAAGTAGGAGGAGGATGACAAAAAGTTTGAGGATGACCCTGCAGAAAGGGCCATTTCCAACATCTACCCCGGGGAGGCGGGGAAGAAGTTCATTTAATGGTCAGCTCTTTTATGTTTTCTTTAGAGTAGATTTTTCTATGACTTTTCCTTTGTTTATTTAAGGCACTGGAGTGAAGGAAACTCCCAAAAGTATGTCTTAGAAAGTCTAACCACATACCTAGGATTGCTAAAAGTAGTAAAGATCAGAGAATAGATGTGTAAGTCAGAAGAATAGGACTGCTAAAAATTAATGATTTATTCTCCTTGTCTCAATTGTTGAGTACCACTTAAGGAATTATAAACAGAAAAGGAAAGGATATCCCAAAAGGCTTCTAAAGGAAGAACAGGAGAAGATACAGGAAAGAAAGACAGACGAAAGCAAAGGATAGGAAAAATAGAGGAAACATTAAGGAATGAAACGTGTATCTTTCCAAGGTTCTTCAGTTTCCCGCACGAGAGAGAAGGTTCTGGAAGGAAATAAGGACTGTTGATTGAGAAACAGTAGAGAGAAGGACAGAAATAGACCACCTTTGAAACAGTATCAAACATAGTTCTAGTGACAATGGTTCAATACTAAAGACAAAAAGCAACCTGAAATAAGTCACGTAATCAGTTTATACAAACCCCAACTATCACAATGTGTTACTCTTGTAGCACTGTAGGCTTATGCCTGAATTCGTGGAGGAAGCATGCTCCTGGCTTACTTTTTGAATTCAATAAGTAAGCCACTAGTATTTCAAGTGTAGACTATGGCAAACTCTTTGTGAAAAAGGTCTCAAGTGTGTAACATTAGTTGAAAACAGTACTGTGATACGAATACTCAATATACAAATGTGCACCCTTATGCCGTCACTCTTCACAACTGCTCATTATTGGTGGCCCATTCATTTTTTCTGTGGTATCTTAAGAGCCCCCCTAAATAATGTTTTTAGTAATGCCCCTGTGCAAAAAGTAGTCAATCTGCAACCCCTTGTGGGAGCACTATTATGAGCAACAGCGGCTCCTCCACTAAGGCGGAGGAGCGTCGCCTCCACTGCTTTTTAGCAGTGAACAATGAAAAATAAAATGATAATAACACAGGTTATTATCATTTTATTTTTCCTCGCTTACTTCCTGCAGCTGAGCCAAGGGCGGGGCCATCCATTCCCACAGGTCGACACAGCCGCAGGAAGGAGGAGGAGTGATAGCACTACTTCAAGTGCGCCTGATGGTTTGACTGGTTGTCTAAGGCCAGCCAGACTGTCATGCGCACTTTGATCTCTCCACCAGGTGGATCTCTGTGCTAGGTGGAGAATAAGCAGAGGGCCGTAGGGCCTTAGTGAGTGCCTAACTATGGCGCTCACACCAATCATGGTACTGCCCTCATGCTGGGTCATACCAGCATGAGCGCAGCTTCTGGATTGGCGTAGGGGGCCTTGTGGCATGCCAGGAGTCGAGGTCGAGGAGCAGAGGCCAAAGGAGCACCGACGCTGCAGAATGCAGGTAAGCATTATTTTTTTTTGTTCTTTTCCTCCGCGGTTCCCCCACCACCCCCACACTGACCACCACTTAAATGCCACAGCAGCTGCCACTGATTACGAGTGCAGAATCCCTACTGGTTTTGTGAACAGGCCCTGAAATATGTGATATTGTAAATATTTACCATTATCTGCTGCAGAATTGGATCTCTTATAGTAGTCACACATTGCACCGTGCAGGTCCAACGCTGCAGATGGGGAGTTGGAGTGGGCAAAGAGAAACACATCCAGAATAAGCTTCACAACAGCATTCTGTACTTACATTAATTAGGATAGATTAGAATTTCAATTTATATATTGGAGCAAGTAAATGGAGCCTTGAAATGGGATTCAGGACATCTAAGGTTTGGTGTGCCAATTCAATAACCAGAGGCTGTACTCCATCCTCTCAAAGTGAGTCCACATTCAGCAGCCAGGCTTCTGTTGTCTACTAGGGTATGGGATCACCTCACTTCTCTTGGAGTGATGCGGCGGCTGGAATAAAGTTCATATTGGATTGCTTAATATACAAAGGCTTGCACTCAAACACAATGTCTAATCCAAAAGATCAAAATAGGGCTCAAAAGCGAGAACACCCTACTATTGGTAAGCCCAAGATACAAGATAGCGCATGCAAAGACAAAGTCATTCTCTGGAGCCGCCATTGTCTTCTGGAACTCACCGCTGCCAGAGAGAAGGATCCAACCCTAACAACTATCCTTCAGCCATCAACTGAAGACTCGCCTTTTCTAACCCAGAGTCAACAACGTTCTTGCACTACACACTTCCAATTCCCTACCCGCTGTCACTCAACAATATGGTGGGCTCCTTCAACCCTTCTCTTCTGAACTCAGTGCTCTGACTTGCTAGATCATTATGTTGCTGCATGCACTGCCCTTGGTCTCTTCCCTCTCCTCTGTTGAGCAGCTCCCTCTGTACTTACCGTTTACAACAACATATTCTGATCACTGTATAATGCTTAACTGTACCCTAATTTCTATTGTTGCATTCTGAATGCTCCCTTTCAGCCCAGAGCCACTCAGCGTTCAATATATCTCGTCTCCTTTCTATGGTTTTTGGTCATCACTGCTGTACCAGTTGTTGTAAGGTAAAGTGTCCACATACCTCTCCAGTGACTGATCACTATTTGAAACTGTTCTTTTATATAAATCAATAACTAATATACTGTGGTCTACATTGTATACGTGTCATGTTTGATGCTTGCAGGGTCAAAGGGGAGGCTGTTGACGAGACACCCTGTTGGACACCAATCATCAGAACATTTCTTACACCTTTCTAAAGCAGAGCCTTCACCTCTACGCAGGCGCTTGGAACAATGTGCCACTTTAAATGAAACAGGGTTTGCAGTAATAGTAGAAGTCAGTGCATTGAGGTACAAACATTTGGCTTGGTTGTATGTCTTTACTTCTTCTACCTTTACTTTCCAATACCTTTACTTAAACTTCCTTTACTTGCACACATACCAATAACTTTGAAATTACCTTTTACTTCTCCCTTTCGACGTTCATTTTGTCACATACCTCCTTAATTTTATCATAATGCTGTTTCCTTACTCTTATTTTTAGTTGTTCACATTAGATTTCATTAATATTAATCAATAACCTAACTCCAAATTGAATTAAAGTGCTTTTTGATTAAGTAAATAATCAATGACTTTATTCTAACACTAACTCTGTCCCATCCCTAAATTAAATTATTTTTGTATTTTACTAAATTAAAAGTACCTCTCCATCTATTTAAAGAAACAAAAGGTAACCAAATTTAAATATTCCAACTAAATTAAATTACATTGGAAGAATTACAAATCTTATGTTAATCATTATTATAACCTAAACCTTATATTTTAATAAATACATTGAACTTTATTTAATATTATTCAGTTATTGTAATACTGTGGGTCTCATTAAGGGTGCCGTATTACTTGGTGTGGTAATATACACTCAGTAAATAGTAATACCGTGGGGTGCAATATTTAAGGGGTATGATATTACAACATGCACCTATGGCCTGCACTAAAGAATGGGTCACAACGCAGTAATATTACATGTTTGTGCCTAGTCTGAACTGTAAAATTCAGAATATACATTATTTCTTACCTGGTGATATTTGTGGGAGCTAAACTACTATGTTTTTGCAAATCTAGTTAGTGAGATCACTGACCCCGTCAGAATGAGAGCCAAGACTAGCGCTATTGTGAATGTTATTGATTTATATCAAATGAAATATATTTAAATTAAACCTTAATTTGAATTAAATTATTATGATTATTAATAACACAGGTGAAGCCACTCGGAACGACGGAGGAAATGTTTAGACGCTTATCAAGGTGTCAGACAATGTGCTTGGATTTTTTTTTTATAACTTATGCCGACAACAGATACATGTCGCATGTTTACGGCGCACTAGCCTTTCTCATTATAGAGCCCTGACGAAGTTCCAGGAGTGTATCTTGGGAACGAAACGCCTTGGCTGGTTGTTCTTTGATTTTGCACAAACTTTTGAATAAAGAATTTTCTACAAGAATTACAATGAACTGATTTCTTGGTGCATTTCCTTGCTTTCATTAATAATACAATTAATTTTGGTAATCTTCGTCATAATCCTACATTAAATCAAAGTCCCTTGATATCATTTATTTAATAATTACATTAATAGTAAATTACACTTACCAGAAAAGTAGTTCTCATGATGATTGAACTAAGTCATTGTACATGCACACAAAGCTAAGTAAAAGGGACAAAAAAAAGCCGTACACTGATAAGTCTTATGTAGTTCACCCCACCAGGAGCTCCAGATGTTATCAGTTTAGCTCTTCCAAAAGAGACTCTCCAGCTCACTCTACTGGACAACCACAGAGAACGCAATTGTTGTAAGCATTCCATACACAGAGGGCCTGCACTCTCAGATTTACATCACAGTAAGTCGCCTAATTATATTTGAGATGCATACCCAGACTGCTCAGCAGCAGTCTCAGCACGGCAAAGGAAGGCTGTGTGTGATGGGGAAGAGGGCGTAGACACTTCGGTACTTTGGCCCTTCGTTGCCTCTTCCACATCACAAGACACCCTCTTACTTGTTCTGCAGGCTTCCTGGGATCCCTATCCTTTAAGGAAATGTCAGCCTGGAAACGTCAGCCTGGCCGGAAGAGGCAGGCCATGACCGGTGGCCTTGGAATACAGGCGCTGCTGAGAACCAATCAGCAGAGGAAATGACATTCCAAAAATTGGAAAGGAAATCACCAAGAATAGAACCACTGGCGTTTGAACCGCGGGAGATGCGTATCGAGACAAGACTGCAAGAGACGCAGGACCTTGGACTGTGAGAATTTCCCAAGATGTTGAAGAAGGCTGGAATCCCCAACGAAGGCGAAGAAAAGTCAGGAGGCCACCTGTTATGCACAGAGGCCCACTACGTTCCTTGACGAACATGGTTAGCCCAGGTAAGTGAATGGGGACTTGGGAAGAACAGCAACCTGGAGGGGCTTAAAAGGGATGCCACAGGGGCTGCAGAAGTCGAGAGTTCTGAGTATTAAGGCTGAACATATCTGACAACTCTTTACCGAATAGCGAGTGTTTGAGTAAATTCCTCATTCAAAGAGTAGAATGTAATTTTAGTTTACGATTTGTATTTCTTGTAATACGCTCCTAGAAATTACAAAGGAGGCAAGGGAAACGGATGCAGAAGATGAGGCCAATTCCCTTTTAGACTATGTCAATCAACTAAAGTCAAGGATTGGTAAACTGAGAATATTGGCTCATGAAACCTTAGAAAAAAGTTAGCAAAAACAGAAATTCTTTTATGACAAGGGGAATCAATGGAGAGAATTGGCTGTTGGGGACTGGGCACTAGTCCTTTTACCTGCCTGTAATACAAAAATGAAAAAATAATGGTACGGTCTCTATGAAATTGTGAAGAAATTTGGCTGAGTTACATATCAACAGCGCCTTCTTTCTAAAAAAGGAACAGATACATCATATCAACATCTTTAAAAATGGTTGGGAGAACCTCTTAAGAATGTGCAAGCAGTAACACCTTGCATACAGTCAGGACTTGCCATAGACAAAACAAACATCAATAGTGCCCTTACATAAGATGAAAGAAAGGAACTTCTTCATGCCCTAACATCCTTCTCAGACATCTTCTCAGACTTACCTGGTAGAACCCAGTTAGCCATACACTCAATAAATACCCAAGAGGGAGCTGTTGAACAACGACCTTGCTGCATCCCAGAAGCCTGTAGGGGCGCACTTCAGGCAGAAGTGAAACAAATGCTCGCGATGGGAGTTACTGTTCCCTCCAAGAGTGAGTGGTGTTCTCCCATAGTACTAATTTCAAAGCCTGATGGTAGTACATGTTTTTGTATAGACTTTAGGGCCGTAAATCGGGTCTCTAAATTAGATGGGTATCCCTTACCTAGAGGTGATGAATTAATCGAAAGACTCGGTGAGGCTCACTACATAAGTACCATTGATTTAACCAAAGGTTGTTGGCAGGTCTCCTTAAATCCAGCTGATCAAGAAAAGACTGCCTTCACTATCCATGACAGTCTATATCATTTCACTGTTCTACCATTCGGTTTACACGCCATCCCTGCCACCTTCCAGAGTCTCATGAATACCCTACTCGCAAGCCATCAGGGGTATTCATCTGCCTATCTGGACATAGTGGAGTATATTAAAGCTTGGGCAGAACATCTGCATCACTTTCACTCCATCCTAAAAAAAAAACAGCAAGGTCGACACCACATTAGCGCAAAACAAAATCTAGGTCTGCCCATCAAAAAGTAAAATATCTGGGCTGTATCCTAGGGGAGGGTGTTATCGAACCCCAGACTGAGAAGATAAAGTCCATAACAGAAGCACCCTTACCCAAAACAAAAAAAGGATATGTGAGCCTTTCTAGGACTCTTAGGGTATTTTAGAAGGTTCAGTTCCCATTTTTCTGAATTGGCTACTCCCCTTACGGATTTGCTGAAGAAACTAGACTCTCTCTCAGTTTTCAAAAACCCATCTCCAACAGCCCTTGAAGCCTCCCAGAGATTGAAAACAGTCCTTACCACAGCTTCTGTCTTACTTTCTCCTGACTTTGATAAACCGTTTATTCTTCAAACAGACGCCTCCGATGTCATAATCGGAGCTGTCTTGTACCAAATTGGCTCTGATGGGCAGGAAAGGCCTGTTCTTTATATTAGTCGAAAGCAATTCTTGAGAGAATGTGCCTATCCTACCATTGAGAAAGAATGTCTTGCTCTTAAATGGGCTATTGACTATGTTACTACCTGGAAGGTAGATCATTTATCATATACACCGATCATGCACCTGTCAATTGGCTACAATGGAATTAAGGGAATAGTGACATGATTTGATGGTGGTACTTAACATTACAAGGCTTCCAGTTTGAAATACTTATTCTAAGCAACAATGGTCCCTAGGAAAGGGTGAACAAAACTGATAAATACAGACCCAGTCAGTGCTGTATTAGTTAAACGTGTCCTGCCGGACAGAGGTTCAATGTTTAATTTTTCAGCAATTCTTGGAGATATGTACAAGACAATATACTGAGAGTGGGACACAAGCCTGCATTCCACTACAGAAACGTAGAAACATACAAAACATATAGACTGGGAAACATTTAAGCAAGGCTCAGCCAACGCTCACGGTTTGTTCTCAGGAGAAAAAATTCACAGTTATAGGTAAACAAATCGCATGGAACACCTCTACATGACAAATAGTAACATCATAGTGTATGTATGAGGTGTTTTAGGGAGTCAAAATATACGTCATAGGAAGGGCAAAGAACATGGCATTGCAGACTTTCTCTCCCATTTTTCCCGATCGCAAAAATCCTAGGAAGGGAGTGTGTGACGTGGAAGAGGGCATAGACCCTTCGGTCCTTCTCCGTCGCTTCCACATCACAAGACGCCCTCTTACTTGTTCTGCAGGCTCCTTAGGATCCCTATCCCTTGAAGGAAACGTCAGCTCGGTTGGAAGAGGCAGGCAGTGACCTGTGGCCTTGGGATACAGGTGCTGCTGAGAACCAGGCAGGAGAGGAGGCGACATTCAAGAAACCAGAAAAGAAATCACCAAGAATAGAATCGGCGGCATTTGAATCATGGGAGACACGTATCGAGAGGAGACTGCAAGAGACACAGGAACCTGGACTGTGAGGATTTCCCAAGATGTCAGAGAAGGCCGGAATCCCCAGCGAAGGCAAAGAAAAGCAAGGAGACCACCGGTTACGCACAGAGCCCCACCACATTCCTGGAGCAACGTGGCTAGCCCAGATACGTGATCGGTACTTGGGAAGAGCTGAAACCAGAAGGGGGTTAAAAGGGAAGATGCAGGGACTACAGAAGTCGAGGATTCTCCAGTCTAAACACCCGGAGTATTAAGGCCGAACATATCTGACAACACCTTACTGAATAGAGAGTGTTTGAGTAAATTCCCCATTCAAAGAGCAGAATGTAATTTTTGGGTTACGATTTGTATTTCTCTGATTATTTTACCTTTGCTAATCGAAAATTGACTAACTCAATCCCCATCTTAAGGATTTAGTGGGAAAACAATAACTAAAAGAGTGCCATTAAGACAATAAAACTCACCTGGTGTTGGGATAGGAAAAGTGGTGTCTACCCTCACATACCCAACACTATGATCTAAAGAAAAGAAGATCTGAAAACTTACCTGTGGCTCTTTCCTCTTCATTTGAGGGGCATCTTTTCTTCATGGTGGTTCTGGATCCTGACCTAAGAAGTGAGAGAAGAACCGTATAATTAATTTGTGACCAAAAGTTGTAAATAAAGACCATCATCTAAAGAGAACAGCATTAAGTTTATTATGTCCCGCTAAACGCTATTGGTCCATCTATAATCTACATCAGCCCATAGGTGACACTGTGTTTTTTAGGTCTGGCTTTAGTCACGATCATTTGGTTTTACTAAAATTGCATGCATAATATAATTACTTATAAAGGTTTTCAGCTAACACTCCTCATCTATTGGTCTGTTATTTCATTCACATTTTATTTCCACTGAGTACAGCATACATCATGGGACAGTGGGTCAGCCTACTTAAGCCATGGGCTAACGTTACTGTGATTAATGCATTTCTGGTCTATCACAAGGAGCACATCCACACATAAGGTAGTTCCCTTAAGTGCCAGAGCCTAAGAGTAAATGTGTGCTTTAAGAGACCCAAAAAATATTTATTTTTTTTAGCCAATTTTTTTTATAGATTAATAAAGGCCCTGCAAATTCCTCAAAATAAAGTTTTTCAAACACCAAGACAAAAAAACAAGCATTGATAAAGCCAAAAAGCTAATGACCAACACTAGACCTATTGGATTTGTCAATCTCTTCATACAGTGTCAGCACTGCAGTTGTAGCTGTGCCAAGGTATCATAAAAATGTAGCTGTTGCACTTGTATTCTCAGACTCATTGCCCAAAGAGCCATCCTTGTTACAAGTACCCTTCGAGATGTGACATGAGCAGTGGTTACTGACTTTTGTCTTTTTGTTTTTAATTGTGCTGCATAACTTTCAATCTTATGTTCCAAACTGTTAAATTTCTTACTCAGTATGTTTACAGCAGACATACATTCTGTTCTTCCACACCATATAGAAATAATTCCCTGATGTATATATTTTGTTCTATTACACCAAGGGCCAGATGTATGACCCTTTCATTTAGCGCCTCGCAATTTGCGACACATTGCAAGTGCTAAATGAAATGTACAACAGTGTGTTTACACTGTTTTGCGATTCCTAATGGGGTCACGAATTGCGAGGCTCATTAATATTAATGAGCCTCTCGCAATTTGCACGCCCATTGTGAATGCCAGCCCTCCCAGGGATGGTGGCCTGCTGGGCTCAGCAGACCACCATGTCTGGGACTGCTTTTTACTAAAGCAGCTTTTTTTTTTAATGCAGCCCGTTTTCCTTGAAGGAAAACGGGATGCATTTAAAAGAAAACAACAAAAAAAACGTTTTTGTTTCAATGTTTAAGGGCAGGCAGTGGTCTTTAGGACCACTGCCTGCCCTTAAAAAATTATTTCACATGCATTTGCAAATGGGAAGGGGTGCCCTGGGGACCCCTTCCCATTTGAAAATGCTTTACCACCTACTTGAAGTAGGTGGTAATTGCGATTGTTTTGCGACCGCAATTGCTGTCGCAAGACATTGTTTTGAGACTCTCTATCCAAATAGCGAGTCGCAAAACATATTTAGCGAGTCGCAAAAAAATTGCGACTCGCTAAATAGGCTCTGTACATGGCCCAATATGTTTTTACATGGGCAAAAGGGTTCACAAGCCCGTTTGCGCATGCAATAACAGGTCGTACATCTGGCCCCAAGACTTGTAAATATTCCTTTTTCATAGTGCAGCTTTGGATAGAGGGGAAGGTGACCTTCTGTCAACCACTATGGCTCTATTTCATGACTTTGGCGGAATAGCCATTAACTTTGATTCATAATATTTCAATTGGTACTCTGCTTCTCTGCTGCTGCAGGATAAACCTCTCTGTAATGTTTGTTTGTTTTTTAAGCCCATCTTTCGATCTTGTTTTTGGATTGTTATATGTTGTGTAAGAGTCTTTATCTTCTACCTGCTGTGGCTTCTACTATTTCTCTTGCCTGACTCAAAGATGGCCTCCAATGCCTCAACAAATCTCATGCAAGCCAATGACAACTTGTTTTGACTGTTTCACAAATAGCAGCTGCCAGCGCAGCTTGAGTTTTAAGAATCTTTTGATGTCCATTGCTTTGACCCTAGCGTTATCTGCTAACTTGAGCTGGTTGGCCCTGCCTTGTCCGCGGTCTATAAAATCAAGAGATGAGTTGCAGATTGGTGCCTTTTATTTATGTATCTATTCATGCACCTGACCATGCACTATTGGGCACAATGAGACCCACACTCTAGCAGTATTGTTTTCACCAGGTGTCCCATTTCGCTGCTGTTCATTCTCAAAATGTAATCTCTGTAGTCCCTGCCGCTGAGTGGTGTGCTAAGAGTTGTTTAGAGAGGAGTAGAGACTGCCTGGGTGTATTATGGCAGTAATTCCTTTCATCTTCTGTCTGCAGTGTTGTGAGTGTTGCTGTGAATTGTGCTCCGTTATTATCATCAGATGATATGGAGATGGGTCTGGAAGCCGAACACAAATTATGCCATGGTCCTACACTAACAGTTGTATGTCTTTTGTGTGTAGCTCCCAGAATCTATAAAAGTTCCAGTCCTTTGGGAAGTTGTCAAGTGCATGCATGCATCTGGTGGTTATTTTTCTTGTGTATCTATGTTGCCTCACCCTCTGAGACTTCCACAACTTTCTCAGCACAGACTTTGACTGGCAGGCAGGGTGTGGGGAGGATGGACAAGTAGATAAGGCTGTGCTCTCTTGGGTTGAGGCACATTTGGCAGTCTGGTTTGGAGTGTAAATCATTCTATTGATGGAACTGCAATTCTTATCTTTTCTCCTTTGCCATGGCAAACCCAATTGAAATAACTGAACTTTTCTACAAGATGGCGGCCACGCTTATTTTGCTTCCAAGTGTCAGGTGGTCAAGACAGCATTTAACTCTAGCTAATATTTCAGTACAAACACTGTCTTGCCCCTTATGGCAATCTTGGTTTCTCTCATCTCTCTCTGGTTCACCCCTCTTTAAGTCCTTCGCTCTCCATTTTTGTGTTTCCTTGTTTTGTTTGCTGCTGAATCTTTGTTTTTCATTTAGGCTAGCACAGTCTCTCCATCAAGACATACATGCCTCTTGGAACACCATGAAAGTCATGAAGTCCCCAGCTTGAAGAGCAGTTGAGTCATATTGTCTGTATATTAGGCAATGATTGTATAAAATCACTCACATCGCATTGCATTCATGTTAGAGATTAGAATAACCAATCGCTGCCAGACACCTACTTATGTTACTTTTTGCATTCTCTTCTCTGTTTCTCCATGGCCTGAATTTCTAGCACTTGTATTTGTATAAAGAGCTGGGCATCTTAGGTGTCAGGGAAGCATTGCCATACCAGATGCTTCCATCTACTGCCATACCAGGTGCTTTAATCTACTGCCATGCCAGGTTCTTCCATCTATTGCCATACCAGGTGCTTATATCTATTGCCATACCAGGTGCTTACACCTATTGCCATGCCAGGTGCTGCCACCTATTGCCATACCAGGTGCTTCATTCTATTGCCATACCTGGTGCTTCATTCTATTGCCAAACCTGGTGCTTCATTATATTGCCATACCTGGTGCTTCCACCTATTGCCACTCCAACTGCTTCCATCTATTGCCATACCAGGTGCTTCATCCTATTGCCATACCTGGTACTTCCACCAGGTGCTTCCATCTTTTGCCTGCCATACCAGGTGATTCCATCAATTGCCATAGCAGGTGCTTCAATCTATTGCCATATTAGGTGCTTCCAACTATCACCATACTGGGTGCTTACATTTGTTGGTATGAAAAAATATCAATGTGCAGTTCCTAAAGTGAAAGAGTGTTCAGGACTCTTATGGATTTCCCTCACACACGCCGAAGGATGTCATGCTTTATCATAGGGCTTTTGCTCCTCGTCGTGCCTGCGCCGCAGTGCCCGACGGGCACCCGCGAAGGGGCTCTTTGCCGGAGATCTTTTTTTGATGAAGCTGTAGGGTGTATGAGGGTATGTGGTCAGGGTAGTGTGGTGAGTGTGTGCTGTGATTTAAAATAGGTGTAGTCCTACCCTGTGTAATAATTTTATTCTGCGGGTGCACTAACCTAACTAAAATGAGTGAGCCCTGCCTGGAGAAATGGTCCTACAGGGTCTAATGGGTGTAAGTGGTCAACATGTTTCTTGCCTTACAGCCCCTAGTGGGTCTAGCGGCAATTCATCAGGACCGGTGTCTAGAAAGGAAGAGAAGGGGATCTTGACTCTTACACTACCGCAATGCTGGGTCAGAGCATCATGGTGTAACCAGTGTTGCCGTTTGGCACCAGGGCGTTTAGCCTGAAATTTTTGAAACCTAAAATAAAATAAAAGGTGAGAATTCAAGGTGTTAGAACGAAGACACCTGGTCTTGGTATCCTACCATCCCACATGGGTTTCACCACACTCCTGGTAAAAGTCAATGAAACGCCGCTCATGGGGTGCATCAGCTAGTAGTCGGATGTGAAGGCGGCGAGTAACTGACAAATTAACCTCTCAGATAGGCCAAATCGTAGTTTTCTAGTGCACATAAACCTATTAGATGGTGCTCAGTTACATACCAGCTTGTTCGAAAATTGGAGTGTTAAATTACCCGTGGTACACAGGATCAAGTTTACATGAGAGGACAATTGGACTCAGTTTGTGACAGTGTTGGTGCCGGTATATTGGGCGAGAGGAGGTTAAAATACCTGATACACGAACGAAAACTGTGTCCTCTAGAAGTAATAGTCGTGACTATAGATGATGTACAGTAATACAACACAAGGTTGATTTGCATTCCAATGTGGTCAACATATGTGTGTGGACTATCCATGTGCAAAAACGCGAGGTGACATACGTCCCAGTGATTTGTTCCATCTGTCAGTTCACACATAGTAATAAGTGCCTAGGGCCAGCCTCTCGTGGCCTGCTGCTGGCACAAGTACGCTTGACCGTGAAGTGGTGGGACAGACTTGTAAAGTATCAGCAATCATATCCCAATCCATCTTAGACTCATTACAGACTGTTAAGTTTATACGAGTGGCCCTCTGTGGATACCGTAGTATTTGCTATCTTACATGTCCCTGCGTGGACACCGTATCGCTGCTTCCCTCACCAGCTGTCCGTTGGAATGTGACAGTTGACAGCTGGTGATCCGATGCGGTTGTTGTTACTTGCGCTCCGTGTCAGGAGCTGTGTTGGCGAATGCAATAAAGAACTTGTTGCTATCTGCATCCAGTGTACTTGGAGTTCTTTACAGGTGGCGACGAGCGCCAACACCGGAACCCACAGTTGGAACATTTAAGGAAATTACGAACAACAGCTATGAAATGCGAAGTATCAAAATAGAGGAAGATCGTAAGGATTGAAAATCAGCTAAGGATCACGAAGATTTACAATACAAATAAAAAAAAAAAGAAGAAAAGTCCGTGTGGAATTTGGAAAAACAACTGAACAAGCGTGTTGTCGAAAATTAAGAAGTATCTGGTTTATGAAATAAAAAGACTAAAAATCCGAACGACGAACGCTGATAAATAATACACCAAGGTAAGAGCACAAATCAGTTTTAATCTGGCTGATAAAATAAAAATATACGCATCAATGAAATAGCATTTACAGATCTTTGACAGTTCAACGGGCATCCCAACTGTCAGCTGAGTGGAACGTCACTAATTTATGCAACTATGGCGTGACGAACTCATGCGGTTGAAAAAAAACAAGGAGATTCAGCTGGGAAATAGATGTGATGACGTATCACGCATAGGAGCGTGCGGCCATTTTGAAAATTAAGTAAACAAACACCTCAGTCAGTTTCAGACGCGTTCATCGCGCTTCAACACGCTAATCCAAAACAGACCAAAAAAGAACAAAATTAAGTAAGGCAGTAACAAAATAAACAGAAAAAAATTGCAGAATAACAAAGGGAAAAAGAGAGGATAAATTTGAAACGAATGTACAGAGAATAAACAAGAAATATAGAGCAAACTGTTAAAAAAAAAAAGCAGTTGAAAAGAAGAGAAACATACATAACGTAAAAGGAAAATAAAAATACTGTGCAATTCTAAGGAATAAAAAGGTACACAAAGAAAGTATGGCATCCGCCTATTTGTGAAATCTCCTCCCCCACAATCGTTCCTTCCTGGAAAGGGTGATCCTGTACTAAAATGGGAGGAATGGAGGGAGTATTTTAACAATTACATATCGCAATTCGATGAGGACGATGAATTTACATTAAAAAAAAAATACAAACTATTACTACATTGTCTTGGAGCAGGAGGAATTAAAGTATACAACGGAATTAATAAAAAGGCAAGAGGGGAAGGTGAAGACGATGTGTACACTAACGCAATAGATGACCTAAATGCGTATTACAAGCCTAATGTGTGTGTGGGTGTGGACAGATACAAATTCTTCCACAGAAAGCAGGGAAAAGAAGAGTCCGTTGATGACTATGTGCGCGCACTCAAAGAATTGGCATTGAACTGTCGTTTTGGCGCATTGCATGATGAATTCATAAGAGATCAAATCGTGATGCAAGGGTCAAATGCAGATATCCAGGACAATTTATGGGCTAAAGGGAAGTACCCTCTCCAAAATATAATTGACGTTGCTAGGAAGGCGGAGCTAACTGGTCGCTGTGCTAAAGCAGTTATTGCCGAGAACAATGTAAAAAAAGAGAGTGGTACAGTAAGCAGGGTGACACATGTTAAGTCGAAAACGAAACAGACATGGAGCAACAAAAAGACAAAACCAATATATAACAAAGGAATGAATAGCGAAATTAAGCGTTGTTAAAAATGCGGCGACAACTCACATTGGGCTGACGACAGGAAGTGTCCTGCTAGGGGAGTGAAGTGCACGTACTGCGGAGTAATAGGACATTTCCAGAAAGTGTGCAGGAGGCGCAATGCACGCACCGTCAAAATCATTGATGAAGAAGAATAGTACCACCCTGATACATCTGATGATGAAACAAATATGTGTGTCCTCAGCATAGAAGACGAAGAAGTAAATGAGGTCAGTGCAATTGTGACCACAAAAAAGAAAAAACCCATCTGCGACATGACCATTGGGGGCGTGAGTATTAACATTGTCGCCGATTCGGGCTCACCCTATACGATAGTGAACAGAATGGTCTGGGAGGAAAAGTTCTCACCGAGTATTGGAAACCACCTGGAAAAGGCAGACATATCTATAAAATCGTTCACAGGTGAACCAATTGACATATGTGGATACAGAAAATTAAACTTTGTGTATAAAGGAAGGGAGTCTGAAGGAAAACTGTATGTGTCTGCAGTAGGACCCTCTGTACTGGGATGGTTGGACCAAGGCCATTTGGGCATTATACTGGATCCCAGTAAATCTGATCCTGTCCTTGTCATCCAAAACTCAGTCGACTTCAACGAATTCCTTTTAAAAAAATACCCAAATGTATTTAGTGACAATATCGGAGCACTCAAAGGGTACCAGCACAAGATCAAAGTAAAACCACAGGCCACACCTGTTGTACACAAGACACGAAATCTTCCGTTTGCAATAAAAGATGAAGTAAAAACACACACAACTGGACAAGCTCCTTAAGGAAGGTATTATAGAACAGGTGGAGGCTAGCGAATGGATTGCACCATTAGTCGTGGCCAAGCGCCCCAATGGCAAATTGAGACTATGCATAGACCTGAGAGACCTCAACAGAAATATTATTGTTGAACAATTCCCACTACCAAAGATAAGTGAAATGCTGGCTACCACAAAGGGAGTCAAATGGTTTTCAACTATTGACTTAAAATCAGCGTACCACCAGGTACCATTACATCGTGAAAGCAAAAAACTCACTGCCTTCATTACACCCTTTGGGTGTTACCAGTTCACTAGAGTGCCATTTGGGCTGGAATCCGCTGCAGCGATGTTTCAAAGACTTATGAACAACATATTCAAGGGAGTTAAAGATATACTGATGTTCCAAGATGACATCCTTGTCATGGGAAGGTCAAAAGAAGAACACAATGAGAAGGCACAACAGGCGCTAGGAATCTTAGAAACGAAAGGTCTCACGGCAGAGTACAGCAAATGTAAGTTTGCGTGTGAATTCGTGAATTACCTGGGACATGAAATCAACGGAAATGGTATCAGCCCAAAGAAGGACCTACTCGAGGCAATTAAGAATTCACCAAAACCGACTAACAAGGAAGAGTTGCGGTCGTTCCTAGGACTAGTGGAATTTTACGCAAAGTTTATAAAGAACTTTTCTAACAAAACCTATGAACTGCGACAACTACTTAAAATGAAGAGAGAATTTGAATGGGACATTGTGTGTCAGGAAGCGTTCACCTCAATTAAAGAGGATCTGTACAATGCAATACCGTTGCAAGGTTTTGACCCCTTGCTCAGCAATATCATCACTACTGATGCGAGTTCAAAAGGATTAGGAGCAGTCCTAACACAGAAAGACAACGAAGGTATGAGTACACTATAGCTTTTGCATTACGGTCCTTAACACCAACGGAGGAAAAATTTTCCGACATCAAAGTAACTCTATGCACAGACCATAAGCCACTCACGAAGGTGTTTACAATGAAAGGCCTGTATAAAGCATCGCCAAGGCTAGCCCGCTTGTCTGTTCGCCTTTTCGATTTTAATTACTCCATTCAATATGTACCAGGGGTAAAAAATGTAGTCGCTGATTACCTAAGCAGATTACCCATTGAAACCGAAGAGAATGACAATCCTGCACTTGTGGAGGAGTATTGCATTGCCAACTTGGAAGACTGCCTACAGGAAATTTCAAAAGAAGAATGACAATCGGAACAAGAAAAAGACAAAGACATCTGTCAAGTAATCAATATGTTAAAAGGGGAATGGACAAGCAAAAACAAACTCACCGAAAATCTACGACATTTTTACGACGTAAAGGATGAACTGTCACACGAAAATGGTTTACTGTTAAGGAGTGATAGAGTGGTTCCCCCTGTCACTTTGAGAAAACGCATTCTGAAGTTATACCACAAGGGACACTTGGGAATTGTAAAATGTAAAAACAGGGTGAAAGAAAGCTACTGGTGGCCAGGTGTCTGCATTGATGTGGAAAGAATGGTCAGAGACTGCAGCATGTGTCTGCACTCTGACAAAACCCAAGTGACCCTTAGACCTCCTCTTCACCCACTCACATGTCCCGCCATGCCATGGGAAAGGGTGGGCGTGGACATAATGGGCCCGGTGCTGGAATTTTATAAACAGTGGTACATTATCGTCATCATTGACCATTTTACAAAATGGTCAGAATTTAAATTTACAAACAGGCCAGACTCTAAAACTGTGGTTGAGTTTTTAGATGCAGAATTTATACGGGAAGGGCTTCCCAAACAGGTTATCAGCGACAATAGACCGCAGTTCATGTCAGGCATATTCAAGGCCTACACATCAAGAAACCAAATTGTGCACAAAACCACATCGGTGTACCACCCAGCCGGCAACGGCGCAGTGGAACGTTTCAACCGAGTACTTAAGGGTATCATACAGCTGGCTAACAGTAACAGGCTTAGCTGGAAAAAAGAGATCCTAAAAACGTGGGCTTACAGGATCACACCTAGTGACACCACTGGCCACAGCCCATTTGTACTCATGCGAGTTAGGACTCCTCTCACTAAGGACAATGTTGGTTGGATCTCGGCTGCAAAAAGAGTACACTGGTCTACTGACCAGGTCAGGAAGAGAGTTGCGCAAGTGCAGCACAAAAGCAAAGATCATTATGACCTCAGACATGGTTGTAAACCGGTCCAGCTCTCTGTAGGAGACACTGTAAGGGTCAAGAGAAGTGGATATATAGGTAAGGGACAGGATAAGCTCTCACCACCACTAACTATTAACAAGCTATATTGCAACTCCGCACTGTTGAGCGATGGTAAGGTTTGGCACTTCTCTGCTCTCTCTCTGTGCAAACCCACTACAGAGTATCATACCATTACACCCAGTGTGTCACCTGGCAGTGGACAAACTGGTTTCAACAAGCACCACTACGCTCTTTCAGACTCGTCTGACTGTGAGTCTGTAAACGATCCGCGCACATCACGCAATGAGTCATCCAACCAGACAGCACCTACACCAGCAGACGTGACACGCACTACCCCCATGGGCACCAACCCGGTTAGAGCAGTCAGAGCATTGCCCCCTACACCTGGGCACAGTGAGTCACACCATGTCAGCACCAGCAGATATGGTAGAAGGGTGTTGCCCCCGGTCAAACTCAGTGATTATGTTTGTGATTAAGCTTCTGTATGCAATGCATTGCACTGTGTGCTTTCTTCCGTTATTTTCTTCCCCTCCCCTCCCCGTTCCTTCCTTTCCTCTTCTTCTCTCCTTGTTCTTTCGGGGGAAGATGTGTTAAGTTTATACGAGTGGCCCTCTGTGGACACCGTAGTATTTGCTATCTTACATGTCCCTGCGTGGACACCGTATCGCTGCTTCCCTCACCAGCTGTCCGTTGGAATGTGACAGTTGGCAGCTGGTGATCCGATGCGGTTGTTGTTACTTGCGCTCCGTGTCAGGAGCTGTGTTGGCAAATGCAATAAAGAACTTGTTGCTATCTGCATCCAGTGTACTTGGAGTTCTTTACACAGACAAGCTCACCCCAAAGTTTTGTGGTCCATGCTGACAGGATGATGTCAACAGAGCACTTTGTTGCTCGGTCCTGTAAAAGAACATAAACAAGAGATGAAAGACGCCAGACGTCCCGGTATAAAAACATGTGCTCATTGTCTTACCGGTGCGTTGCTATCTTATCGTGTTGCAAATCCCAATGGTTGGTGGCGGTAAGTACTCACGTAAGGGTGGTGTGGCAACTAGCTATCGTCCTACCCCTGCTCTGGGCCCGGTGAGTCTGCCTCTGAAGCCCGGGTCTATGTAATGATTCGTAACTACGTCTCAGCATCACAAAACTAGAGCGTCAGATGCAGCGGCCATCTTGGGTGTCAAAATGTAGTACAACTTTATTGAACTTCGTGGAGGGACAACGATGGACTGCGGAGGAACAGGTATTGGTTATAACCTGCCATATGGGGCATATACTAATGCAATGAGTGTGTAGACTTGAAAAAGGACAACGATTGTGAATGATCGGTGCGGGAACAAATAATGTTAATGTGGCCAAAAGTATTGGGTGTCTTGCTGACATATACTGTTGGGATGTGTACGTGTCCACTGGCCAGCGAACTCTCAGTACATACCTAAGGGGCTGTTGTCAGCTGTGTTTCCATATACCTCATCTGGTGTATTAGAGGTTGGCATAGTCATGTAGCCCCAATCGTGAGAGAGTATGTGCCCTACACAAGAGGGTAAACGTTGTTCTTGCAACTGCCATAACAATCGTAGTGTTTTATTTAATTACGGGGCAATATAAGTCAATATGCCTAGGGTTATTCATGCTATTATAATGCATAAGGTTGTGGACTAGCTATACAGGTGGAGTGTGCAATGTGTCAAGGTGTTGTTTAAGCCTAGTGCTTAGCATGACGTTCTAGTGCATCTGAAAGCAACCAGCAAAAGGGCCCCACCTACTAGTCTGAATTGGTGGAAAGGGGGAGTGGTTACCGACAAATTGCATAGTTAATGTCCACATTATGTACAATCTAAGCTAGAGGAAAAGAATTGTTGCCCTAGTATGGGGACAGTGTTGTTAGGTGCGGTTTAATTCCACCCAAGGGATATCATCGTTGAGACCCCCAATGTGGCTAGAGAGCCTAAAAATCCATTGTTGCTCTTTTCTGAACAAGGCATCCTTTCTGATTTGTGGGTGCGACTCCAAAATAGTCCAATGTAGGTCATCTGTTGTATGTTTTAATTCAGTAAAATGGGTACACATCCTGGTGTTGGTCTTTTTGCACCTAATGTTGCTACGGGGTTCCGTAATTCTAGTCTTGATGAGCGTGTTCTCATGCCCATGTATTTAAGCTGAGATGGACAGGTAATCAGATACACACAGTTGCACGTATTGCAGATAGTGTGTTTCTTTCTTTGGTGCCATGTGAAGGTGTCGGTCAGGGTAACTGTTTTACTTGCACTTGTAAGGGGGCAAGCAATGCACTGCCCACAAGGGTAGTGGCCCATTACAGGTGGGAGATTTCACAGCTGGTTTCTTGTAGGCGGTTCTTTCCTTGGTCTAGTACTAATCAGTAAATCTTTCAGATTAGCTGTTATTTTAAAAGCGAACCTGGGGAGATCAGGTGCCAAGTCACCTAGGTGTAGAATTCTCCAATGTTTTTTTATAATTTGTTTTATCATGTTTGATTCCGGGGTAAAGGTAGTGACACATGTAATTTGTTCTGTGTCAACTTTAGGTCGGATCTCTAGGAGTGCCTCTCTGTTCGCATTTCGGGCTCTCCTACAAGCAGTGTGGATCTTTCTTGCCGGGTACTCCCATCTAGCCAGATGGGTAGTAAGTTTAGATGACTGTGTCTGGAAATCTTCAAGGTTACTGCAATTGCGCCTTAGCCTAAGGAATTGCCCGTAGGGTAAGTTTTCTTGTAGTGCTTTTGGGTGGAAACTACTGAAGAGCAAGGGACTATGACTATCAGTAGGTTTTTTATAAGTCTTTGTTTCCAATCCCATAGTTGTTAGGCTTATTACAAGGTCCAAGATGGGTAACTCTGCTAGAGCAGAGTTTTCAGTTTGAAAATTCTGGGGCTTTTGAAGCTCTGGCATGTCTATTCGTTGTACTAATTCATTAATAATTAATAATTAATTATTTGTCTTGTGCAAGTGCGTTTATATTAATCAATTTGTTTGTCCTAACAAGAAAGGGTTACACGTGAGTGTGCTTAAATGTGCTGACTGATAATAACGCGTGTGTTAAATGTGTTTTCATGTTTAAACGTTGCTATGTGCTGTTTATTTTGAGCACAAAACGCTTTTGAATTAATGCTTTTCCATGTTGCAAGTGCTAGATAAATGCATACACATAAGGGTATTAGTGGGGTTAACACTGTTTAATCATTATGCTGTAGTAACGTTGTTTTTGTCTCTTTTAATTAAGATGGTCTATTAAGGCCTATGTTGGCCTGAGAAAGAAGGCTGAATAGTGAGCCTGGCTGTGATTATAATTTGAAAACTGAGACGAGGGAGACCCCTGCTGGAAATGGTCTTGAAGTTAACTGACCATGGTCCTTGTCGAAAAACTTTCCATGAGGACGGCAGCAGTTTTTGGGAAGTCTCCAAGAGAAGTGAAAGTGTCCTTGGCAGCCTTGGGAAACAAAGGAGCCTTAGAGAGAAGAATTCACAAAAAGTAGTTCCAATTAGAATTAGTAATGCTTACACACATAAAGATAGATCAATTAATAACTTTTTTAGTAATGTTTTTTCGAAACTGTTATATGAATATGTGAAGACAATGGAAGTAAGGGATTGCTACGTTTGTATGCAATTACCTGCATCCGTTTCAGAGGGTGTTACTTATCATCATTTACCAGCTACATATGGTATTTCCTGTAGTATTTTAAGTAGTGTTTTTTATTTGTTAGGGAAAGTAGATTATAAGATGTCTAACAGAGATAGTATTTTTGGGCACTTGCCAATGAACAAAGAGCTGAATCCAGCTAAAGAAGCTAACACTTTTGGTGAGATTTTTATTGAAGAAAAAGGATTAACATTGCTTTCCTGGATATGGTAGAAGAAAGGAGATTGAACATGCATGAAAAAGCAGAAAAATATAAAGTGAGTGAGACAATTTGGGACATTGAAATGGGAAAAGAGTTGAGGAATGGGGCTAGTCCAACTTTAGCTCTAGATGCACCACAGAAGGGTAAACTTTGTATTACAAGAAGGAAATCCCAATATGATACATATTTTGTTGGGACTAGTGAGTGCCATGATACATACTTCATTGCAACAGGTTGGGGTTTCAGAGGTGGAGAAGATACGATTTTTCCAGGAGTATTTTATGTTTGTGGGAATAAGGCTTATTACAAGTTGCCTGACCATTGGTATGGCACGTGTTATGTGGGCCTAGTTTTTCCAAAGATTTTTCATATAGATAAAGTAACAGATGTAGAAGATGTTAACTTACTAATGCGTTTTAAGAGAGAAACTTGGTCTGAAATAGTGGGTGATATTTTTGGGGTTTTGATTCCAGCAGTGGGAATTTCTTTGAATGCTTATGGAATTCGGAAACTGTCCACAGTGGTTGATCGCTTATCGACAAATACCGCTGGAGGGTTTCTTTTGGTGAATACGGAATTAAGTGCCGTACGTGCCATGTCTATGCAAAATCGACTTGCCCTTGATATTCTATTGGCCAAGGAGGGTGGAGTCTGTGGAATGCTGAAAGTTCAACATTGTTGCACTTACATTCCAGACGAAAGCAGAGACCTAAAGGTCTATATCAAAAATATTACTGATTTGCATGAAGAATTAGTACCACTTGAAGCTGAGAGTTTGTGGACTAAAATAGCTAATAAAATGATAGCTGTTAAGGATTTTATTGCAAAGATAGGTAGTACTATTATAGGTAGAATATTGTTTCCCTTGTCTTGTATAATTGTGGCTTTATTAATAATAAGATTGGTGTGTGTGTGTTGTAAAAACAGGGGAGGGAGGAAGAAATTGAATAAAGAAAAGAAAAACAAGAGGTTGAAGAGAGAACCTCAAGAAATTGAACTAGAAGAATTGAGGGAGAGTGTTTACTTAGAGACAAAAAGGGATGATGAAAGAGTGACTGGTGTTTAATGTTGTGTATAGGGGAAAAGACATTTCCGATTTCTCCTAAAATGGGACTAAATTTTCACTAATTTTTTTTTTTGGGTTTATTTGGTGATAAAATCACCAAAGGGGGGATTGCTGGAGCAGAGTTTTCAGTTTGAAAATTCTGGGGCTTTTGAAGCTCTGGCATGTCTATTCGTTGTACTAATTCATTAATAATTAATAATTAATTATTTGTCTTGTGCAAGTGCGTTTATATTAATCAATTTGTTTGTCCTAACAAGAAAGGGTTACACGTGAGTGTGCTTAAATGTGCTGACTGATAATAACGCGTGTGTTAAATGTGTTTTCATGTTTAAACGTTGCTATGTGCTGTTTATTTTGAGCACAAAACGCTTTTGAATTAATGCTTTTCCATGTTGCAAGTGCTAGATAAATGCATACACATAAGGGTATTAGTGGGGTTAACACTGTTTAATCATTATGCTGTAGTAACGTTGTTTTTGTCTCTTTTAATTAAGATGGTCTATTAAGGCCTATGTTGGCCTGAGAAAGAAGGCTGAATAGTGAGCCTGGCTGTGATTATAATTTGAAAACTGAGACGAGGGAGACCCCTGCTGGAAATGGTCTTGAAGTTAACTGACCATGGTCCTTGTCGAAAAACTTTCCATGAGGACGGCAGCAGTTTTTGGGAAGTCTCCAAGAGAAGTGAAAGTGTCCTTGGCAGCCTTGGGAAACAAAGGAGCCTTAGAGAGAAGCTCTGAACTGTGGCTCGATGGCCGAGGAGAAGCAGGATAATTATGATACATGTTTTATTTTCTTGGTTCCTGTTCCGTAGTTTTCGCTATGTGTATCTTTCCTGAGCGGAGATTCACAAATGTAGCAATGTTACATCCTTTCCTTCTCGCTCTGCTCAGCAAGTCCGGCGGACATTATAGTTTTTTCTATGTTCCCAATGTATCTTTCTATTGTTTAGAAACTATAAGAGATGTTAGCCTAGAGAGGGTCTTTTGCCACTTGCCATTTTGCCTTTGCCGCGTATTGAATCTGCGTTGCTGAGGATTGATGCTGAAGGGACTTCGTCTTGAGAGACATTTACCGAGAGACTTGTCCTGACCCGTTCTGACATTTAGCTAGAATAGGTAACTATGAGAAATGATTTACTCTGATTGATTTTCTTTGACTAATTTTAGATAAAGCAATATAATTTTAAACATGGTGTTGGATATTCTTTCTTGTCAATTATTGGGTTTACATTATTGATTATTGTTGTATATATATTGTATAGGTTATGCTTAGGGACAGTCACAAAAACCAGGTCTTATCGACCTCGATATAGATGCAGGGTGTTCAGGAGTGTTTTTCTTCCACAGGTTTATTGCTGGTAGAGTATTTGAGCGTATGTTAGTGAAATGGGCCCTAGCGTATGATGTATGCATGTGCGTGTAACTGTGAGATTACTTTATCCATGGTAGTGGGAATATTGTACACACCCTGATCTCTATCAACTCCAGCTCTAAGACGTTGGCCGTGAATCATAGATAAGGGTTAAAACTATTGACCCATGTGACAAAAAGGGGAATGGTGTTCAGATCACCTTTCCAAATAACCAGGACGTCGTTGATATAACGATGCCAAAGAACGACGTTGTCATTGTAAGGGTTGGTCTCAGTAAGGATATGCTTGGCTTCAAAGTCTGACATATAAAGACATGCCAGACTTGGGGCAAATGTACTGCCCATAGATGTACCCTGGGTTTGGTGGTAAATATGGTCCTCAAACTGGAAATAATTTTCAGTGAGTGCTATATGGGCAACTTCCATAATGAACATTATCGGTGTAGGGGCTAACCAATCAGTGGAACGTAGCGTCTCGTCCACGACCTCCAGTGTATCAAGTTGTGGAATATTGGTGTAGAGGGCCTCCACATCTAGGGCAATTATTGAATCCAGATGGGGGCCCTCCTTAATGTGTTTATCAATGATGTTCAAGACATCTCTTGTGTCTTGCAGAAATGTTGGTGTTTCTTTCACTAGAGGTCTGAAAAAGTGGTCGCAAAATCTGGAAATGGGTTCCAAGACTGACCCAATGCCCGATACTTTGGGTCTCCTTGGTGGTGGAAGAGTACCCTTATGGATTTTCAGTAAGGTGCAGAAATAGGGAACTTGAGGGTTGATGCTTGTAAGAAACTGACTCATTTTTCACGATCCATCCCTGGTTCAGGGCTTCTGTCACAATGGACCAGACTTTGATGGTTAATCGTGTAGTCGTATCTTCCTTTAAGGGAGTGTAGTATCTTCTGTCCTCTAGTTGCCGAAGTCATTCAGTTCTATAATCTGGTGCTTCCATCCATTGACATAGTAGGTGTTTCAATTTATTGCCATACCAGGTGCTTCAATCTATTGCCATAGCAGGTGCTTCAATCTATTGCCATAGCAGGTGCTTCCACTGATTACCATACCAAGTGCTTCCATCTATTGCCTGCCATACTAGGTGCGTCCATCAATTGCCATAGCAGGTACTTCCGTCTACCATCATACCAGGTGCCTCCATCTACTGTCATACCAGGTTCTTCCATCTATTGCCAACCATACCAGGTGCTTCAATCTATTGCCATACCAGGCGCTTCAATCTATTGCCATAGTAGGTGTTTCAATTTATTGCCATACCAGGTGCTTATATCTATTGCCATAACAGGTGCTTCCATCTGTTGCCATACCAAGTGCTTCCATCTGTTGCCATACCAGGTGCTTCCAGCCCTGACAAGTATCACGCATCAGGCGTGAGACTGACGCATTTTAGTGTGGTGGTGTGCATCACCGCACTAAAATGCATTGTCCCGCATTCTTAGCGCCCTCCGACACCATTGGTGCTGGTGGCACGGGTGAGACTGATGTAAGAGGTGTGCTCCATTAGGTAAAGCAGTGCAAGCTTGATGAGTGCAGTGCACACACAGTGCTGCCTGACCACAACCTGCTGATGGGAAGCATTGCAAGTATCACCAGTTCAAATTGGCATTGCGCCGTCACATGGCCTGGCTGCATTCAATCAGCCACTCACTTTCAGTCCGGGCTGCGGCGCAGCCTCACGTGACTGCAGCGCCGCAGATATAGAAACAGATGCCAGTACCTGCTAACTATCTCTGACCCTGGATGCTTAATTCGCAAAAGTGTTGGAATCCCAGATTCCCAGTTTTATGTCTAGCTGCAATACACCTTCAGTGGATCCGCTGGGAGATACCACCAACCAGCCCTTCAAGGTACATCTACCCCGGCGTCGACTATCAACGTATTTGCGACACAGGTCGCAGAAGATGCCCCTTCCAGTCTCCGGTTCAAGCCCAAGGGGCAGACAAGTCTGTGGGAACCAGAGGGGAACATTATGTGCAATTGCCTGCCGTTTCCTGAATATTGGGAATGGCACATGGTCTATAATACCCTGTCGCCATTTGTAATTGGCAGTCCACTGTGTGCTAACCTCAAACCTTGAGAGGGTCGTCAGCGCTCATGACTGGCAGGATATTTTTAAGTATATTATTCTGCCAGCCCCCAGGAAGGCATCACTGGTGTTCAGGTGGGCCCGCCCGAAAATAACATGCTTGGAGTCCTGTATCAAAAACTGCTGCCAACTAGAGCAAGACACTCTTGAGGAGAGCTGCCTGCGGCTCTATGTTCCCTCCGACTCGGCTTTAAACTGCAGCTGAATCACCGAGACAGGCCCCCCCTCAGCACTGTGAAAAAGGTTAGCTGGCGAAGCATTCAGCCGTCAGACCCACTCCCAGGCAGTGGTGGAATGGACAGCAGCAGTCAGGTGAGTCAAGCACTCTGACTAGGGTTTATTTATTTATAACATTTATTAAGCGCTACTGTTACCCGAGGGTGTCCTGGCGCTGTTCCTGGGGTTGTCATATTCCCTAGAGAAGTTTCTTCGTTTTATCAGGTCTGCTAATGCCTGGACATAATAATAAATAGAACTGGAAACAAAATTAGATGTATTCATTTGTGTGTTTGTTTACTCTAAGTAAGTCATGGATCACCGCGAGAACACCTTTAACGGGCTTTCTATTTGCATTCCTTCTTTGTTGTATGCTCAGTTAAAGGTTGCAAATATTTACCAGCCTTAGGTGATTACACTTATTTTACTACATGCCGGAATAACATATCTGCCCTGTGTTCATTTGATCTCTGCAGCATGTGCTTACCTGTATTAGGCCGCAATACAATTTCTTTACTTTCATATCTTCTATGTAGACAAATCATTTCGTATCAGTGTCTTAATCTTCTATTTCAGGGGTCTTGAAGCAGTTTCAAGGTATTTTAGGGTTTCTCGTGGATCAAAAGTGTCTGGTATTATATATTTATCTCTTTCCGTGCACTTCATTGCTTCGTTTTACTCGAGAGAAAAGGTCACCCCAAGTGTCACTCATTTGGCAGTTCACCGACAACACAAACAGCCCTTCCAGTTCTGGTGTTTTTAGCAGCATTAAGATCTTCTTAGAGTTTCTTGTTGGTCCGTTGGGTGTAATTTCTGATATTTATATATTTCGCTGGTCTTTAGTGCTTGATTTTGCTTGCGAGAAAGTGTCACTCATAGTAGTTGAATGTCACTCATAATTCCACTGAAATTATGAAAATGTCACACATAAGCAATCCGAAACCTTAGCAGCAATGCGCTTCCATCTATTGCCAGACCAGGCCACAACAGCTGCACCCTCTCTCTGGAGCAGGAAGTGAGAGCGCCAGCCAACGAGCACCTCCCCACCGATCACGTGTCACTTTCGTGTGAACGTGCTGATTCCGTCCGCTGCTTTCGTTGCCAGTTGTGACGTCACTCTTCATGTGAGCAGAGGCAGAACTGCAGGGGCTCTCGCTGTGTCTAACAGTGGTTAATTTAGTCACTTTATATAGCAACCAACCATTCTGATTGGCTAAGGCAATAACATCAGCACCTCATGTAGAGACCTTACATCATGTGGCCACTTCCGTTTGTTTAGAGTCACATTGACGTTCTTGGCGGCCTGGGGCCAAAACGTAGGGGCTGATTACGATGGCGGGGCGGACCGATCGTAGCGGTGTTTGGGACCTCCCGCCAGACATGCAGCGGTCCCACCACTGCGATTAGGATGCGCCCGCCAGTATGGCGGGTGCATCCTGGGCTTTTAACATTGCGGGCGGTGCAGCTGGCTGCAGCACCGTCCGCAATGTTAAAAGTGCTTGCACTGCATATTCCTGCACTACGTGGCAGGCACCACGCGGTGCCTGCCACTTGGTGCATGGAAATGCAAGGGGGTACCATGGGTATCCCTCAGTGCAGTGACACCACCCTTCAACAAGGGGGGTACGCAATGGGCCCCTAAACCCAATTCCCGCCAGCCTTTCCATAACGGCATCGCCGCTATGGAATGGCCATTTTAAATCCACATCCTAATTTGGTGGATGGTGCCCAGGCACCGCCACCATATTAGTGGCCCTGCTCTGTCTGCCAGGCAATCGGTGCTATTGCCTTTGGCGGTGAAGCGGTGGACGGACTTTGCGTCCGCCGCGGTACCCACCGCCATCCTAATTTGGTGGTGGATAAATCACTATGTGATGCCGGACGGACAATGAGCCCCATTCGTGGTGACGCTTCTTCCGTATCTGTTGAGCACCTGTTTCAAAGTATTAAAAACAATAGATTCCAAAGTATTCCATCTTACGGGAAAACATGGCATCTGGCGCCATCTAGTGTTTTAGCCATGTAAGCAAACCCATTATTGTAGACGATTGCAGCAGTCTTGCTTGCTTGCAATTAATTTAAAATGTTCAAATAATGTTCCTGAAGGAGCGGGCCCTGGAAAGCAGGGTGCGAGGGGCATAACGCCCTCTCTGGTCCCTCGCGCCCCTCTTACCTCCTTTGTAACGGTCCCGGTTCACATTCTTCATGAAGCGTCAGTACTTCTAAAGTCTCTGCTTCTACACCCTCTCAGTGGCCAGCCACCTGGCCGGCCCGGGCACACTGCGCCCCTGCAACGCCCCCCTCATTAGCCCGGCTCCACAACTGCACACCCTGCCACTTTTTACATCCACTCTGCTTCAAGGGCAGGAGGCTTTCATTGTGGATCAAAGGTAACCCGGATAAAAATAAACACTCTTCTGACAAATGTGTGTTGATTAAAATGCTGTTTTATTTTAAGTGTGAATTCATCACCGAACTCGCATGTGTTCAGAGACAAAAGAATGGCTGAGCAACAATACCTGGGAAGGCACAGATGGGGACATGAAGGTGAAAGCTTTTTAAAGCACTCTCTTTTAATAATATTGCTATTCGTGCAGTGGGCAGAAAGGGAAATAATTGATGGACTGCACAGAATATTGAGGCCCAATTATCTCTCCTGGTCTGTTCCTCTCCTCTCTACGGTTACTAATGGAAGAGGCTCCTTTTCATGGGTTTGTGTGGGTTTAATAGTAGATATGTGAATTACATTCGAAGCTAGGTTTCATAAACTACTGCATGGTGTTTATTTAATATTTTTGAGCAGATCTTACAGTTTACATTCCTTTGAGGAATAAATATTGAGCCCTTAGAGGTAGAATATGCGCTAAACACTCCTCAGCTTTAATTTTGTGAAAGTAAAAACCTGAAACAGCCATGGGGCATATCAGCAAGGAGGCGATATAAAATTATCGCCGCTTTAGTGTACGTTTTCGGGCAAAAAGCGGCGATAATTTTATCGCCTAATTAGCAAGGTCACGCTAGCGCGTGAAACCTTGCATTAGCGACCAGATTCTTAACGCCCAGATTTGCATCTCTAATGAGATGCAAAGTGGGCGTTCCTGACCTGACATGACTGGAGAAATGATCATCAAGCCCCACGCTTTGAAGCATAGCGTCAAGTAAAGTAGCGATAACCCTTGTTATCGCTACTTTCCTTACGCCTGCTTCAGGACTGACTTAGCCATGATATCCTATGGAAGGTGGATATCATGGCTAAGTATGTGAGGCCCTATCATCAAGCTAATGCCAAACTTCGTGAGATTATCGCTGGGTTTCCAGCGATAATCTCATGTTTGACAGTTAGCGCTAGGATTTTTATCGCTTTTGAGATTAGCGTTGCTAATAGCACGTCAGCCGGCGATAATTATCCTAGCGCTAAGTGCGTTTAGCGATAAGTATCGCCGGTCCTTGATGATATGCCCCCATATTTGTTGGCATTTTAAGGCGCTGTTAGACAGCGCTAAGCACCAGGACTGGAACAAAAGCCAACTTCTTTAGGTAGCAGGACTTGCGCATGCCCAATACAGAGAACGACTAACAAACAAGCATTGACAAAGCCAATGGGCGTGGCTCTACTGTGCTAAACCATTTAGACAGTGTGTGGGGCTGTGAGAAGAGCACCGATGAGGATGCAGAGAAAGCAGAGGTGAATGGGCAGAGAAAAAGTTGCAGCAGCAGTGGAAAGTCTGTGGGAAGCAGTGTGAACGATTTGGCAGTGGAGATGCTGTGGGAACAGGATGCGTGCAAAAAGAGGACTCCCAAATTACGAACCCCAGCCCGGTTTCAAATGGGATGGGCTCGGAATGGTTTGCAGGCAGCCTACATTTTGTTACCTTAGGATTAGCCAATATCACTTACATACTTGCATACATTAACCCTGAAAGTGCTGAGCCCAGACCTTTGCATCACTGCCCCACAGGAACAATTGGACCACTGCCCGTGTAAGTGGGGGCAGATCGCGAAGGCTGGGAGGAGAAGTTGGGGGTGGTGCCCGAGAGCAGAGGCTGCGGTGGAGAGCAGCACAGTGCTGAGAAACAGGGAGCTAAGTAAAGAGGGTGAATGAGAGGAGGAGGGCAGAGCTGGGGAGGGGGGCATGGCAGAGTCTGAAGGGAAGAGAAGGGAAGTCGCCCAGACGGGCATCTGGGCCAGGCAGGGATGATGAGCAGGGTCGGACTGGCCTTTAGGGAAATCAGGCAGTGCCCGAGATCAGTGTGTGGGCTGTTTTTTTCTAGCATTTTTGGGATGGTTTTATGGCCAGGTAGGTCGGTTTTGACATTGATTTATTTCCCTGATATAACCACTTTTTCTTAGCTATCTGCTTCGCTCATGCGGGCCACTTTTATTTTAGTGCCCGGGCCCATTTTGTCCCGTTTTTGTCCTAGTCCGACCCTTACAATGAGTACTTGCGTAGAGGGGAGATGACACCCTCTCCACATTGGGATGCGGGGAGGGGCCGACAAGGGAAGCATTGCGCAGTGGGATTTCATTACCCCCTTCATCCCAAGGCATTGGGTGCAAACAGGCCAGGCAAGTATTTATGTTCAGAGTTAATGTTAGCGTCCAGTCACTAGAGGAAGGTGGAAAGAGAGAGCTCAGGATACGACAGGGAGAGAGAGGAGAAGGTTAGGACAGGCGTGTAGAGTGCCACCCGGCCTCTACCAGACAATGTATCAACTTCTCACTCCGGGGGCTAGGCGCGGTCCGAGAAGATAAATAAACGTGTAGATGGTCGCTCGAGGCCATTGCCAGCAAATTCACCGAGTGAGTCACATTTTATGGTGTTCTGTTGTACTTTGCGGCCTATACTGAGCATTGCCAGTGCGCTACACACTTTACACTGCCAGCAGGTCGGCGCAACCTTGCCCAGACTGTCTACACCTGTTAGAAACCTTCGCATGGGCATGCGGGTGCCACACAGCTCGACCAGCTGCTCGCTGTAAACGGCCACTCCCTGCAAAGGAAGGCGGCACATGCGGTCTGGCGTTGACCAGCCCGGTGTGTGAGCGCAGCAGCCTACAAATCATTCCTGTTTGGTACCGTGGCTCCCCCTTGTGCTTTTGCGTTTCCTCTTGCCCTTCAGTACATGCCCTGCCTGCTACAACCAGACTCCGCGGCCTCAGGTATCACCAGATCCATGCGCCCGGCCTCACTCAAGAGCCGTTAAGCTTCAAGCACCCTGTAATCTTCCATGAAGTAGCAGGTAATCTAAAACTCTTCTAATTAACTAGAAACCTACTACCAACTCGTAAACCTCCCAGAAAAATTATTTCCTAACTACCAAAACGCTCCCAGCCACCAGGCCACCAAACCTAAAATGGTGGCTGGGAGCGCCCGTCCCATGCCCTTATACTTGGGCTACCATTGGGCTATAAATATGTTGCCCAATCTCCAAAATGGACGCACGGGGGCCTGCCCCGCCCCTCCCAAACCGCCCGGGGGTAGACCTTCCAACGGTCGGATGCCCCCCCCATTTCCCCCTTCCCCTCATGCCACATCGCTCTTCTGGGGTTGAAAAAGGCCAGTCTTGCTGCTCAGCACCCCTCTGGTCAGCGCGGCACGCCCACCATCTGCTTTCAGCCCTGAGCCTCATACCACACTGTGCTCAGGCTTCTGGACTGCACTGAAGCTGACCGCTGCCCGACTAGGCTATGCCCTCCGCCCGCTCTGCTTCAGAGGCCTGTCGCAGCCTACAATGTGCCACGTGGCCTCCCCAGCTGCCTCATCACCGGGGGAACACGTGGGACGGCTTGATCGCCCACATCAGTGAGTAATCACACAGAAGCAAACTCAACCATAAAGTAAATGTCTGTAACTGAAACCAGAAGTTGGTTTGCAGTGAAAATCAAACCACATCATCTCCATTAATTTGTGTATATTAGGCTATTTCATTGTCATCATTGCATTGTCTGCACCTTTATTGTGGTCAGAATTCAATGTGGATTTTCACTGTTATAGTGCTGAACTTTCTTTCTTATGTTCTTTCCTTTTTCCCTTCCCTCTTTTTCTTTTATTATATAAAACAAAAAATGCTGTTTCATTAAGTTACCTTTTTTGAATATTGTTACTTTTTACCTCTTATCTAACAAACTTCTGTATCATACTGTTTTTTGTTATTTCTTACATTATGCATTATGTTTCATTGTTTATTTATAACTTATGTTGTAAGTTGTACCTTGGTTCTTCTAAATCTTCAATAAAGTTCTCTTAAACAAAAAAAATAAATCAAAACCACACACAAGACAAGAAAAGACACTTAACCTCTACTTCACAAAGCAGCGCATGACAAGGAGACTACCTATCCGCTCACTATATTCTCTGTGCAGATAAGTCATGGCCACCTGTGCCTGTATCATACACGTACAAGTTTGCCCAGTGGCTGGACATTGACAGCACGCAAGTGCAACACTCACGCCCAAGTGGCACATTACCAACTGAGAAAAAGATACAGGCAATTCACGATGAGCAACAGAACCAAGCCCACCCCGGCCCAGCTCCCTACCACATCCCTCAGTAACGCCACTGCTGCTATTTAGCGGAGGCGTTCATGGATTGGACGCCTACAGCACTACTTCTCTGCCTCAAGACGGGAAAGAGACGGTGCCTTAAAGAGTTCCTTACTCATATAGTCGATGAAGGAAATGGACCTGAGCTGATGCTCTATACCAAGATGTGTTCTATTTTTATCCCTTCCTCTTTTTCTCTAGATAGACAGCCACAGACACTCAGCTTTCAGTGGTCTTGATAGGGAAGGGGCAGCTTTGACGTCAGCAGAGTTCTGTGAAACCCACGACAGCCTTCTGGATTTAGCAGGTAGATGATTCTACTAGCTGCTGGTAGGTTAGGAGAGGGTGGCATTATCCCAAAAGGTTTTGTGCTAAAACTGGGGTAAATCAAACTGTGGCTCTGGATATAATGGACAAGGACCACCTAGTATTTGATATTGCTGAAGGTGTACTCATACTCAAACTGTTGTCTCCCTATTTATGGGTGGAAAATGTTATTGTGGTGTACTACCCATATAGCAGTCATAAAACCTTTACGGAAAGCTTCACCGACCTGGTTACAATCACTTTAGGTAAATATAAACAAGCATTGGCATAGCCAATAGGTTTCACCTTTGGGACCTTATAAGTGTTTAGCCATGATGCAACACTTGCATAACTAAGTACTTATAAGGTCCCAAAAACGAGACCTATTGGCTATGCCAAGTGGCCGCGAAAGTGAAACTGATCGCGATCAAACATCAAAGCGGCCGTGCGGCCGCGAAAGTGAAAGTAATCGCGGTAAAAGCGAGCACATGCACTGTAGCTCTAGGCTGGCCTCGTAGCACTTTTTGGAGCCCTCTCAATAAGTCTCGCCAGACCAGCGCATGCGCTGGGTCAGGCGAGACCTAAAAACCTGGCCAATCTTGAGGAGTGTAATATGTGGGCAGAGTGTAATCAAATCTATCAAGCACAACATTGTCTTGCGAATATGAAGACCCTAGAAATGCCTCAAAATGTTACGGAGAAGATACTGACTTCAGGCCATAGTCTAGACTTGCTCTTTACTTTAGATTGTCCCTTAGCATGATGTGCCTAGATTGTTCCCCCAAAAACTCTAGCTCCTGGACATATAAAAAGGAAGTGAAAGCATCTAGACCTTGATGTCTTAAAATGCTCTGGTAAAACCTTCGTAATAATGTAAGACCGACAGAGCTAAAAGAAATGTTCGAATTAAAAAAGAGTTATATGCCCACATTCCAGAATCACGTGTAAAGTTACAACCAACCTTTCCATCAGTCCTAGGCTCAGTGAGCAAGTTACTAAACCAGAACAAAGAAAGAGCTGAGTAGAAAGGGTATGGTGGCAGTCATTTGACCTTGAAATGTTTCCCAGGCAGGTCGCTCCCCTCACCGCCACGCTGCCCCCAGTGTGACCTGCATTCTCGCTACCACTCGCACCAGCCCTCTGCTTGGTAATTGTACTGCCGTTTCTGTGCCTCTCCCCGCCCCTCTCTCCTCCGTGCCCTGACTGCCTGTGCCTTTTTTTCCTTTCGTATCCTGAGTGCCTGTGTCCTTTTTTTGCTTTTGTATCCCGAGAGCCTGTGTCCTCCATTGCATTCTGTGCCCTGAATTGTGCCCCCCTTTTACTTCTGTACCCTTGTTTGCGCCTCGTTACTCTCCTCACCACTCGTTCCCGCCGCCGCGTCCTGGTTGACCCGCCCCCTTGCATCCCATTGGCCGCCCCGCTCCCACCTCCCAGCTGCTCCTCCCTCCCTCTCCCCCTCATATGGAGGCCGCGCAGCGGTAGAGAGAGCGACCTCTGACCCTGTTTCCCAGGCAGGTCGCTCCTCTCACCGCCACGCTGCCCCCAGTGTGACCTGCATTCTCGCTACCGCTTGCACCAGCCCTCTGCTTGGTAATTGTACTGCCGTTTCTGTGCCTCTCCCCGCCCCTCTCTCCTCCGTGCCCTGACTGCCTGTGCCTTTTTTTCCTTTTGTATCCTGAGTGCCTGTGTCCTTTTTTTGCTTTTGTATCCCGAGTGCCTGTGTCCTCCATTGCATTTTGTGCCCTGAATTGTGCCCCTCTTTTACTTCTGTACCCTTGTTTGCACCTCGTTACTCTCCTCGCCACTCGTTCCCGCCGCCGCGTCCCGGTTGTCCCGCCACCTTGCATCCCATTGGCCGCCCCGCTCCCACCTCCCAGCTGCTCCTCCCTCCCTCTCCCCCTCATATGGAGGCCGCGCAGCGGTAGAGAGAGCGACCTCTGACCCTGTTTCCCAGGCATGTCGCTCCTCTCACCGCCACGCTGCCCCCAGTGTGACCTGCATTCTCGCTACCGCTTGCACCAGCCCTCTGCTTGGTAATTGTACTGCCGTTTCTGTGCCTCTCCCCGCCCCTCTCTCCTCCGTGCCCTGACTGCCTGTGCCTTTTTTTCCTTTTGTATCCTGAGTGCCTGTGTCCTTTTTTTGCTTTTGTATCCCGAGTGCCTGTGTCCTCCATTGCATTTTGTGCCCTGAATTGTGCCCCTCTTTTACTTCTGTACCCTTGTTTGCGCCTCGTTACTCTCCTTGCCACTCGTTCCCGCCGCCGCGTCCCGGTTGTCCCGCCCCCTTGCATCCCATTGGCCGCCCCGCTCCCACCTCCCAGCTGCTCCTCCCTCCCTCTCCCCCTCATATGGAGGCCGCGCAGCGGTAGAGAGAGCGACCTCTGACCCTGTTTCCCAGGCAGGTCGCTCCCCTCACCGCCACGCTGCCCCCAGTGTGACCTGCATTCTCGCTACCGCTCGCACCAGCCCTCTGCTTGGTAATTGTACTGCCGTTTCTGTGCCTCTCCCCGCCCCTCTCTCCTCCGTGCCCTGACTGCCTGTGCCTTTTTTTCCTTTTGTATCCTGAGTGCCTGTGTCCTTTTTTTGCTTTTGTATCCCGAGTGCCTGTGTCCTCCATTGCATTTTGTGCCCTGAATTGTGCCCCCCTTTTACTTCTGTACCCTTGTTTGCGCCTCGTTACTCTCCTCGCCACTCGTTCCCGCCGCCGCGTCCCAGTTGTCCCGCCCCCTTGCATCCCATTGGCCGCCCCGCTCCCAACTCCCAGCTGCTCCTCCCTCCCTCTCCCCCTCATATGGAGGCCGCGCAGCGGTAGAGAGAGCGACCTCTGACCCTGTTTCCCAGGCAGGTCGCTCCCCTCACCGCCACGCTGCCCCCAGTGTGACCTGCATTCTCGCTACCGCTCGCACCAGCCCTCTGCTTGGTAATTGTACTGCCGTTTCTGTGCCTCTCCCCGCCCCTCTCTCCTCCGTGCCCTGACTGCCTGTGCCTTTTTTTCCTTTTGTATCCTGAGTGCCTGTGTCCTTTTTTTTGTATCCCGAGTGCCTGTGTCCTCCATTGCATTTTGTGCCCTGAATTGTGCCCCCCTTTTACTTCTGTACCCTTGTTTGCGCCTCGTTACTCTCCTCGCCACTCGTTCCGGCCGCCGCGTCCTGGTTGCCCCGCCCCCTTGCATCCCATTGGCCGCCCCGCTCCCACCTCCCAGCTGCTCCTCACTCCCTCTCCCCCTCATATGGAGGCCGCGCAGCGGTAGAGAGAGCGACCTCTGACCCTGTTTCCCAGGCAGGTTGCTCCCCTCACCGCCACGCTGCCCCCAGTGTGACCTGCATTCTCGCTACCGCTCGCACCAGCCCTCTGCTTGGTAATTGTACTGCCGTTTCTGAGCCTCTCCCCGCCCCTCTCTCCTCCGTGCCCTGACTGCCTGTGCCTTTTTTTCCTTTTGTATCCTGAGTGCCTGTGTCCTTTTTTTGCTTTTGTATCCCGAGTGCCTGTGTCCTCCATTGCATTTTGTGCCCTGAATTGTGCCCCCCTTTTACTTCTGTACCCTTGTTTGCGCCTCGTTACTCTCCTCGCCACTTGTACCCGCCGCCACGTCCCGGTTGCCCCACCCCCTTGCATCCCATTGGCCGCCCCGCTCCCACCTCCCAGCTGCTCCTCCCTCCCTCTCCCCCTCATATGGAGGCCGCGCAGCGGTAGAGAGAGCGACCTCTGACCCTGTTTCCCAGGCAGGTCGCTCCCCTCACCGCCACGCTGCCCCCAGTGTGACCTGCATTCTCGCTACCGCTCGCACCAGCCCTCTGCTTGGTAATTCTGTGCCTCTCCCCGCCCCTCTCTCCTCCGTGCCCTGACTGCCTGTGCCTTTTTTTCCTTTTGTATCCTGAGTGCCAGTGTCCTTTTTTTGCTTTTGTATCCCGAGTGCCTGTGTCCTCCATTGCATTTTGTGCCCTGAATTGTGCCCCCTTTTACTTCTGTACCCTTGTTTGCTCCTCGTTACTCTCTTCGCCACTCGTTCCCTCCGCCGCGTCCCGGTTGCCCCGCCCCCTTGCATCCCATTGGCCGCCCCGCTCCCACCTCCCAGCTGCTCCTCCCTCCCTCTCCCCCTCATATGGAGGCCGCGCAGCGGGCGCGCCGTTGACGCGCCGAAGGCGCGCCAAAGACAAGCCCGTCTGCGCCTGTCCGTGCCTGGACCGCGCCCAGCGCCAGACCCCCTGGCCCCTGCAGACGTCAGCCCACCCGCAGGACCTACGACGCCGCCACCCTCATCGCACTCAACACCGGCCGGATCCCCGGCTGCTACCGAGCCACCCCAAGACGCATCCACGGACCATTCACCTGCCAGTCCTGCAAGTTCTCCTGCATCCGGACCTGTACCGCACCCGCCAAGCTGAGCACCAGCAGCAACCACCTGAAGTGCATCCTGCTCAACACCCGCTCCGTCCAGAGACACGCCATGGAACTCTGGAACCTGCTCGACACCACATCTCCAGACGTCGCCTTCCTCACGGAAACATGGAGGAACGCCTCCTCAGCACCCGACATCGCCATTGCCATCCCGGACGGATACAAGATCACCCGGAGAAACCGCGTCAACCAGACTGGAGGAGGCATCGCCATCGTCCACAAGAACACCATCCGCATCACGACCAACTCCGATGACACCCTCACAGCCGCCGAACATCTTCACTTCCAGATACACACCGACCCCAAGACCACACTCAGAGGCACCCTCATCTACAGACCCCCAGGACCCCGCACTCAATTCAGCGAAGACATCGCAGACTTCATCAGCCCACACGCCCTCCCCTCCGCTGACTACATCCTCCTAGGGGACCTCAACTTCCACCTGGAGAACAACAACGACAACAACACCACCACCCTGCTGGACAACCTCGCCAACCTCGGACTCAAGCAACTGGTGAACTCCCCCACCCCCTACTCCGGACACACGCTTGATCCAGTCTTCTCCTCCAGCAAGTACATCTCCTTCAGCCACGCCACCGGACTCCACTGGACAGACCACAGCTGCGTCCACTTCAGCTTCAGAAGAACCACGACTCACCACCACCCGCAACAGGCTCCCCACAGGAGCTGGAACAAGATCACCACCGACCAGCTCACCACATCACTGAGCCAGAACCCTCCCGCGAGCTCAACGGACCCCAACCAAGCAGCCAACAACCTCACACAGTGGATCACCAACTGCGCTGACGACCTCGCACCTCTGAAAAACCATCCCAGCAGGCCCGGCAGCAAGAAAGCCTCCTGGTTCAACGAAGACCTCAAGAACTCCAAGAAGAACTGCCGTACCTTCGAGAAAGCCTGGCGAAAAAACCCGACTACAGACAACATGACCGCCCTCAAGCACGCCTCCCACAAACACCACCAGCTGATCCACACCACCAAGAGGACAGCATTCAAGGAACAACTAGACAACAACGCACACAACAGCAAGGAACACTTCAGCATCGTCAAAGAGCTCTCCAACCCCAGCGCCGGAAACAACGACATCACTCCCTCACAAGACCTCTGCGACTCTTTCGCCTCGTTCTTTCACCGCAAGATTGCCGAGATACACAACAGCTTCGGTGCACAGACCACGCACCCAACCACCGAACCGACGACCCCCACCACCACCCTCCGTGCCTGGACCCCGGTCAGCACCGAAGACACCATCCACACGATGAACACCATCCACTCCGGATCACCAACCGACCCATGCCCCCACCAAGTCTTCAACAAGGCCGACTCCGTCATCGCACCCCAACTCCGGGACATCATCAACTGCTCCTTCAACACCGCCACCTTCCCGGAGAGCTGGAAGCACGCCGAACTCAGCGCCCTCCTGAAGAAGCCATCAGCAGACCCCTCCGACCTCAAGAACTACCGCCCCATCTCGCTCCTCCCTTTTCCTGCCAAAGTCATCGAGAAGACCGTCAACAGACAGATTGCCGCCTTCCTCGAGACAAACGGATCCCTCGACCACTCGCAGTCTGGCTTCCGAGCCAACCACAGCACCGAGACCGCCCTCATCGCAGCCACTGACGACATCTGAGGCCTGCTCGACAACGGGGAAACAGCGGCTCTCATCCTCCTGGACCTCTCCGCAGCGTTCGATACTGTCTGCCACCGCACCCTAGTACAGCGCCTCAGCAACATCGGAATCCAAGAGAAGGCACTAGATTGGATCATCTCGTTCCTCTCCGGAAGAACCCAGAGAGTCCGCCTCCCCCGTTCAGATCCGAGGCCACCGAAGTCATCTGCGGCATTCCGCAAGGATCATCACTCAGCCCCACCCTCTTCAACGTCTACATGAGCCCCCTCGCAGCCATCGCACGCCAAACAACCTCAACATCATCTCCTACGCCGACGACACTCAGCTGATCCTCTCCCTCACCAACGACCCAGCCACCGCCAGAACCAACCTACACGAAGGGATGAAAGACGTAGCCGAGTGGAGGATGAACAGCCGCCTGAAACTGAATTCAGACAAGACGGAAGTCCTCATCCTGGGATCATCACCCTCCGCCTGGGATGACTCCTGGTGGCCCCCCGCCCTGGGCAGCGCACCCAAACCTACGGACCACGCACGCAACCTGGGCTTCATCCTGGACTCCTCCCTCTCGATGACCAGACAAGTCAACGCCGTCTCATCATCATGTTTCAACATCCTACGCATGCTCCGAAAGATCTTCCGATGGATCCCCACCGAAACCAGAAAGATGGTCACCCAGGCTCTCGTCACCAGCCGACTGGACTACGGAAACACCCTCTACACCGGAACCACAGCCAAACTACAGAAAAGACTCCAACGCATCCAGAACGCCTCCGCACGACTCATCCTCGACATCCCCCGACACAGCCACATCTCCGGACACCTGAGAGACCTGCACTGGCTCCCCGTCAGCAAGAGAATCACGTTCCGACTCCTCACCCACGCACACAAGGCCCTCCACGACCTGGGCCCCAGGTACCTCAACAACCGCCTGACCTTCTACACTCCCACCCGCCAGCTATGATCGACCAGCCACGCCCTCGCCGCCATTCCACACACCGAAGAGCCACCATGGGAGGAATATCCTTCTCCTACCGGGCAGCCAAAACTTGGAACTCCCTCCCCATCCACCTCCGCCTGACCCAAGACCACCTCTCCTTCAGGAAGCAACTCAAGACCTGGCTGTTCGAGCAGTAGCGGACCCCCCTCCCCCTAGCGCCTTGAGACCCTCCGGGTGAGTAGCGCGCTTTACAAATGTCTTGATTGATTGATTGATTGATTTTGATGTTAAAACACAACCAGATATACAGAATGGGAGAGAGGAGTTGGCCTAAAGGCTAGGGCGGTCGACCTCAAATCTGGAGAACTGGGTTCGAGTCTCGGCAATGACGCTGAACATCCTGTGATTCTAGGCAAATCGCTTAATCTCTCCATGCCTAACAAAAATGAATGTGTCCTCATGTAACGTAAATGGTGCTATGTAAAGCGCTCTGATACCCGATACCCTCGGGTCAAGTTCGCGCTGTATAAAACTGCCTAAAAGAGAACCTTGTTTGAAAATCGATTTCAGCAGCTCCCAGTTCTAATCCACGAAGAGAAGCCTTGGTAATAACACTGCGGAGGTCTTCAAATAAGACCTCCCTGCCTCTCAGTCACAATTTGCTAATATCTTTGACATTTTTCACCACGAAACAGGAAATAACTTAGCTGAACTGAGACTCTTTCAATTCCCAAAACCCACTGTCTAGTGTTGAAACTAACGAGAGTTTACATAACATCTCCACAATTTCTACTTCTGAGGTGACTAAACTACTAAATACATGTAGAACTTCTGGTTCCCCTCTTGCAGTAGGCTATTCCTATTTCTTAAACAACTCTTTATCCCTCGTTTATTCCCACTAGTCCTACTGCTTCAAATACCCCGTTATCCTTAGAAGTGTTGTCCACCTACTGGAAGAAATCGGCCAAAGCCTCCCTCCTGGAGAAGTCACAAGCCGGCCCCGCTGATCTGTCTAATTATCGGCCTTGTTCTAACTTCCCTTAGTTGTCAAAACCCTTGGAGCAAGCAGTAAGGGGCAAGTACAGGCCTTTGTTGTGATCAGCAATATTCCCCATGACCATCAAGCTGGATTTTGCCCCTTCCAGAGTACAGCAGCTCCAGATGTTGGCTGAAGATTGGAATGTCAGATCACTAATCTTACTGGCTCTCCCAGTTGTATTCAACCCCGTCCATCATAAAACCCCGACTATGTGATGGCAGACTCAGAAACACCGCCCTGGTACAATGCAACTAACTCATTGTTCTTCTCACATAGCTCTCATGAAATAAATGTTAAAACCTATATGTCCCAAATAGAGTTGCAAGGGGTGGCACTATTTTCACTTTTTTAGCATCTATGTGTGAATTTTGATGAAACTGCTGAATACAGGAAACATCTTGAATGATACCTTTGCTGATGATTCCCAGATGATTTTTATGGCCACACTTAACTCACCTGAAGAAAGCAGTGAGTTCGCAGACCACCTTTTTTATATCAATTCTTGGGTGGGCATGAAATACTTGAATCTAAATTTCACAAATTCTCATATTAAGAAGGGACAGTGCTGTGCCTTAAATTTAGGCAAAATAACGTTTGCCCTCTGTGCTGGGCTTCTGCCCTTTGACAGCTGAAAAAGTAAAGACATCTTGGAAACTGAATGGACGGTGAATGACGGTGAACAAAACGGAACAATTCACAACTGAAAAACAATCCCAGCTCTCTTGAAGAAACCCCTGACAAACCAAAATAAACTCAGCAACTACAGACCCATCTCGCTTCTTCCTTTCCTGTCCAAAGTCCTGTACTCAGAGAGCAACAGACAACTCTCTGCCCATCTAGAACAGCACCACCTCCTGGACTCCACCCATTCAGGGTTCTGCATCAACCACAACATGGAAACCACCGTGCTGGGAGAAACAGATGAAATGCGGTCCATCATGAACAGTGGCATAGAGTGTTCTGGAGTGTCGTGGAGGCATTACAGGGTCGTAAAGTGGAAGGGCGTAGAGTGTTGTAGAGTTGAGTAGAGTGACAGAGTGGCATAGAGTGTTGAGGAGTGGTGTAGAGCAGAGTGGAGTGGGGTTGAGGGTGTTGTGTAGCATGGAGTAGAGTGTTGTAGAGTACCATACCATGAAGCAGAGTAGATTGTCAGAGTGGAGTGGCATAGAGTGGAGTAGTGGAGTAGAGTGGAATGGCATAGAGTGGTGCAGAATGGACTAGGGTGTTGTAAAGTTGAGTGGCATAGAGTGGAGTACTGGAGTGGTGTAGAGTGGAGTAGTGGAGTGGAGTAGTGTTTCCTAGAATAAAGTGGAGTAAAGTGGCATGGAATTGTGTAGAGGTAGTTGTGTAGAGCATCACAGAGTGGATTAGTGTCATAGAGTGGCATAGAGTGGAGTAGAGTTTAATGGAGTATAGCATCATAGAATGGAGTGTTGTAGAGTGGAGTAAAGTGGCCTAGAGGGAAGTAGCATAACGTACAATGGTGCAAAGTAGTTTAGCATAGAGTGGAGTGGCTTAGACTTCATTGTTTTTTAGTAAAATGGTGTAGATTGCGTTGGAGTAGAGTAAATAGTTGTAGAGTAGAGTGGTGCAGAGTGGGGTGGGACAGTGTGGAGTAGAGTAGTGTACAGTGTAGTGGCGTAGAGTATATTGATTCTGAGTAGAATGAAGTGGAGTGGTGCAGGATAGCGAGCAGAGATTAGAGTGGCATAGATTGCAGTGGTGTAGAGTGTAGTGGCATGAAGTGCAAAGTAGATTAGAGTGGTGTAGTGTTTAGTTGGGTAGAGTGCGCTGGTGTAGAGATGAGTGGTTCAGAGCATAGTGCAGTGGCATAGAGTGCAGTGGCAGTGAATAGCATAGAGTTCAGTGGGGGGAGTGTGCAGTCATGCAGAGTAGTGTGTCTTAGAGTGCAGTGGTGTAGAGTGCATTGACGTAGAGTGTATTGGCGAAGATTGCAGTGGCGTGGAGTAGAGTGCTGTAGAGTAGAGTGCTGTAGAGAGCATTGGTGTACAGTTCAGTGGTGCAGAGTAGAATAGAGTGGCTTAGAGTGCAGTGACGTAGAGAGCAATAGTGCAGAGCAGTGTGCAGTGGAGTGGAGCAGAGCGCTGTAGATTATAGTGGTGCAGAGTAGATTTGAGTGGCTTAGAGTGGATTGACGTAGAGTGCAGTGGCATAGAGTTGAGTGGTGCGGTTCAGGGTAGAGTGCAGTGGCGTAGAGTGGAGTAATGCAGAGTAGAGTGGCATAGAGTGTAATGACGTAGAGTGCATTGGCATACAGTGGCGAAGAGTAGAGTGGTGCAGAGTAAACTGTAGTGGCGTAGAGTGTGGTGCCATAGAGTAGAGTGGCATAGAGTTCAGTGGGAGAGAGTGCTGTGCTGCAGACTAGACTGTCGTAGAGTGCAGTGGTGTATTGTAGAGAGGCATAGAGTACATTGGCATAGAGTGCAGGGTAGAATGACTTAAAAAGCAGTGGTGTAGACTACAATAGTGCAGAGTGCAGTGGTGTAGAGTGTTGCAGAGTAGAGTAGAGTAGAGTATAGTGGAGTAGAGTGCAGTGCTGCAGGATAGATTGGTGACGAGTGCAGTGGCATAGATTGCATTGTTTTTGAGAAACGTGGTGTAGAATGGATTGGTATAGAGTTCAGTGGTTAGAGCAGAGTGTAGTACCATAGAGCAGGGTACTACAGAGTTGAGTGATGTAGTGTAGATTGCAGTGTCGTAGAGTAGAGTGGAATGGCACAGGTTAGATTGTTTCAGAGTATAGTGAAGTGACAAAGAGTGGAATGTTGTACCGTAGAGTGGAGTGGTGCTGGGTAAAGCGCAGTGGCATAGAGTGCAGTGGTGCAGAGTAGATTAGACTGACGCAGAGTGGATGGCACAGAGCGCACTGGCATAGAGTGGAGTGAAACAAAGTAGAGTTTCATTGGTGCAGTGTGCAGTGGCATAGAGTGCAGAGTTGAAGAGTGGAGTGGTGTAGACTGGAATGGCTTAGATTAAAGTGGTAGCATATGCACTGGCGAAGACTGCAGTGGTGCATAGTAAAGTAGAGTGAGGTAGAGTGCATTGGTATAGAGCAGTGATACCCAAAATACGGCTCGGGGGCCACATGCGGCCATCCTGACCTTTAGGTGTGGCCCTCTGGTCAACAGCAGCCCTGGACTGCTGTTTATTCGACAGAGTAATAACATTAAAATATGTAAAATGAACGGGCATGTGTTTATTCAAATGTTAATTGCAGCTAAATAGAGGAATTAACTAGGGTGTCCTGAGCTACTTAACTTTAGGAACACCTTTATTTATTATGACATCTTGCAGCAAGCATGAAAAAATATGATAAAGTTTCTTCAAAATTGAAAAAGTGTATTTCTTTAACACACAGAACCTTTCACCCTAGTAAAGCAGAGTCTATCAGTGCATTGAGAAGCATATTTTTTTTAAAGTGATAGTTTTCAAACATGAATTTAGAAACATTCGTGCTTCCCCACCATCCTGGCAACAATGCCAACAGTGAACTAAGAGGCAGGTCACAACCTTTGGGTGGCTGGGGTCGCTACCATACATGAACATTATAGTTTATCATATGAAACAAAGAAGAAGTTTTTGTACAGCGCACATTCTGAAGTCATGTATTTCGAGGTACTCTTGTATGTGAAAAGGAAGGAAAAGAAGGGAAAGTAAAATAAAACAATTGCCCAGGATCACACAATTTGGTTAAACGGGAAAGCCGGGATTGTTACCGGGTTTTCTGTTTCCACTTTGTGCAATTCAATTCAGCCAATAACTGTACATGCCTCGCTTCCCCTCACACCCATCTTACCCCCCCCCCCCCCCAACTGAGCACTCCCTGCTGGTATCTGTGCGGCCCTTGGTCACACTAGCGACCAAAGCGTTTGGCCCCCGGGAAAATGTTTGCGAGTACCCATGGTATAGAGTGATGCAGAGTGGAGAAGAGAGGCGTAAAGTGAAGTGGCATAAAGTGGAATGGTGCAGAGGAGAGTGCAGTGATGGAGTGTGGAGTGGCGTAGTGTGGACTGGTGCGGAGTAGAGTGCAGTGGTGTGAAGTGGTTCAGGGTAGAGATGAGTGGGGTAAATTGGAGTAAGCATGGTGTGGTGGCGCACTGCCTTATAGACAACACATCTTCAAATGAAATGACCATTATATTTGCAAAGGCATACAGTTTTACTGATAAAATATACAGCACATAAACTATAATGTGTGGAAATGTGATCACCTAGTGTATTGATTTGTTTTGATGTTATTAAAATATTTCTGTCCACCACACTTCAGAATTAACCCCAGTAGCCAGCATAATTGTCACATAAATACTTCCACTGTGAAGCCAGAGAAAGAAAAGTAAAGACATTTGACTTCTATCTTTGAATGCACAGCAAATCTGACAAGATAAGAACTAGATTTGAAGGCCAGTTTCTAGAAAGGGGGCACTTGGAAGGATACTTTAAACAAGGTTTGGGCAAAGGAAGAGATGAATGGGAGCTGGATAGCCTGAAAAAAAATCAAGCCAGCAAATAGAAAGCAAGAAAATGTGAGTTACAAATCAAAAAGTCAATGGTAAGCAACTGTGTTAGAAATGTGGGTCTCTGTTTGGCATTGGTTTGCACCTTTGTCCAAGTAGGGACCCTTCTTCCTAGTCAGCGTAAGGGAGATGCACTTCTAAAATAACCCCTAGCTCACCCCCTTGGTAGTATGGACCGGGCAGACAGGCTTCTCTCAGAGGCAGTGTGTAAAGCATTTATGCAGACATACAGTAATACGAAGGAAACACTACAAATAGATGCAACACCAGTTTAGAAAAATATGTAATCTTTATCTAAACCAAACAAGACCAAAACAACAAAAATCCACAATACAGTGATCAAAATGTAAAAACAGGTCTATCAATAGCAAACTATAGATGCAACACTTTCAACACAAAGTAACTTGGATGTGTCACAATCATAAACAAAAACATCTGCAAGAAGGTGACGCGTCGATTACTTACTTGCAGGAAAGGTGATGTGTCGGTTCCTTACTCATGGGGAGGTGATGCGTCTTTTCCTTACTGCCTTGCAGGGGAGGTGATGCGTCAGATCCTTACTGAAGGAGAGGTGATGTGTCGGTTTTTTACTGAAGGGGAGGTGATGCATCGGTTTCCTTATGTGGGCCCGGTGTCCTTGTAGACTTGGTGCCCCAGGGTGATGCGTGTGGATCAGGGATGCATCGGTTCTCGATGCGGCGGCGACGTCAACAGCGCTGTGTTGGTCTCTCCAGCCGCTGTCTCACGATACATTGGTTCTTGCAGCCGCACAACAGGGCCTGTGTCTAGATCTGTGTGGTGATCCCGGACTTCGTAGATAGGTGCACGTGATTTGGCGTGCAGCAATTTCTCCAGCCGCAAGCAGGCACTGCGTCGGTTTCTTCAGCGGCACGATGACGATGCGTGGAAATTCTTCCTGCATGGCGGCAATGCATTGGAAACAAGTGCAGATAAGTCGCGCTTCTCGTAGTTGTGTCTCTTTTCCAGCTCCCAACAGCAGGAATAACCTCCAGAGGCCCAACTCAGCAACAGGCACCTCTTGGCAGGTCAGAACTCCCAGCAGGGAAGTTCAGGGGAGCTGGTGGTGAAGTCTTGGTGTCCCTGAGACTTCAGGACAGGAGGCAAGCTCTACTTCAAGCCCATGGAGATCTTCCTCAAACAGGGGACACAGCACACAGTCCTTTCCTTGGCAGAAAAAGCCACTGCAGACCAACCCGCCAACCCGAGACAGAACACAGCAAAGGGGCAGTACTTCTCCTTCAGTTTCTCCAGCTCTTTTCCGTGACAAAGGTTCCTCTTGAATTCCAGAAATGATCTAAAGTTCTGGGGCCTGGGCCCCAATATATTTATACAGCATTTCTCTCTTTTTCTCTTGTGGCAGAGAGGCTCTGCGCTCAGTCAAAACCAGTTCTGTCTTCTCTGGTCCAGGTTCCCGGCAAGAGGTGGAAACAGCATTGTGTAAGGCAGACCAGGCCCATTCAGGTTCAAGGAAATCCCCCCCACCCCCCACTCTAAATGCAGCCCAGGTCTATTCAGCATAGCCCTGATTCATCCAGGAAAGGCAGGACACACCTCAACACCCGCAGTGGCTGTCTGAAGAGAATGCACTTCCACAGCCCCTGTCACTCCAAAGCCAGACAGTCAATCTACAAACCAGCAGAGGCACACAGGATGGCTAAGCAAAAAAATATCCACTTTCTAAAAGTGGTATTTTCAAACATACAATTAATAAATCATCTTTACTTAAATATGCATTTTTATATTCTGAGTTCAGGCATACTAAACGCCATCTTTCTATCTTGTCCCAATGGGAAGTTAGATTTATAAGATGTTATAAATAAACTCACATTCCATCCCATGGGGCAGATAGCCTTTCAATAGTGAAAAACAAAATACACAATATTTCACTATCAGGACATGTCACACACATCATGACATATCCTTCCTTTCACATACACTGCACCCTGCCCACAGGGGTACCTTGGGCCTACCTTAGGGGTGACTCACATGTAAGAAAAGGGTAGGTTAGGGCCTGGCAAGTGGGTGTACTTGCCAGATCGACATAGCAGTAGAGACTGCACGCAGACACTGCAGTGGCAGGTCTGATGCCCATTTGAAAGGCTGCTTGTGTGGGTGGCACAATCAGGGCTGCAGGACCACAAGCAGCATTTGACACACAGTGCACTGTACTAGGGACTTAGTGGCAAGTCAAATAAGCCAATCATGGAAACACTAATCCATATTCATAATTTACAGAGGAAGCACTTGAACTTTGGCACTGATCAGCAGTGGCAAAGTGCCCAAAGCATCTAGACCAACAAAAACGAAATTCAGCACACAGCAAAAATACAGGAAGTAGAGGCAAAAATTGAGGGGAAGAACCATGCCAAGGAGGCAATGTCTAAAAAATGTATGGAATTAATTCCCAGGGAAGCTTTTTGACTGTCCCTAAGATGTAATTATCAAACTAGCCAGCTGCGCTGCCTGGTAGGCTTTGACCTAAAAAGAACCTGAAGCGGTTGTAAATGTACTCCAGCTGACACAAAACCTACAGCTGGTATGGTGGTATGGGCTTCCAATAAAATACCATAGGAAAGAATATTAAATTAAATTATTAAAAATAGTTAAAAATATAACTTATTACGCTTCAGTCTGTTAGAAGCTGACACACGGGAGTGTACTGGTGCGCTCATCAGGAGATGCTGATATTTGAGGCTCGTAAATGCCCTAAGAGATTCAACGCTTTTGGGGGAAATGGTATAGCTAATATGGAGTGTCCTGGATAATGGTATATAATATTGATGACTGGGATTGCTGTACTGCTATGCATGTGCGTCAACCAATCTTTGCACTGTGTACACTGTGTTTTGCCATACATTTCTTAATAAGGTTAGTTATAATAAAAAAATATATATAACTAATTTGTTATTTTTTTATTTTAACATATTTGAATAACCTTTTGTGGAAAAAAATAATGTAACATTCATTTTTATTGAAATATAATTAAATACCTTTTAAATAATTATATAATTGACTTTTAATAATTATTAGTACATAGTACAAAATATATGTTTTACTCTACGTGGGAATTGTTATAATTTAAACACCAGAAAAATTATTTGAATTTTAGTTAATATATTCAAGATAACTAAATTTATAATACCTATCAAGGTATGAATGCTGTTTCATTTTTTATATATATAATATAGTATTAAATGTAAAATATTTTAACTTTTTCACATACTTTACCATGCGGAGATCTCCGACACTTGTGCTATACTGTGTCCCGTGACCTGACAGTCATCCAGATTCCCAACAACCATACTGCAGTTGTTTCACAGGTCTCCTTTGGAGCAATTCTATCCCAGCGTCATCTAGAGACAGGTCTAGAGACAGGTCAGCTACCCCCTGCCTATTATTCCTTAAATCTAACACTAGCAGAAGTAAACTATACAAGTTCCGATAAAGAACTCTTGCCTGTCAAATTAACCTTTGAGGAATGGCGGCATTCCCTATTAAGGGCAACAACTGCAGTCACAGTGTATACTGATCACCTAAATCTTACCTTCCTCAAATCTGCTAAAGCGGTAACGGCACAACAATTGACAAGGTCTTTATTCTTCACTGAGTATGGTTTTGTTACCACCTTTAGGTTGGGATGTCAAAATGAAAAAGCAAATGCATTATTGAGAAATCAAACTCTTGATTCCTCTATAAGGGAATAGTTTTCTGTGAAACTAATTCTAAGTGAAAAAAATAATTGGAGCAAATTCTAAAGATCAATATCCAAGCATTATAGAATGAATAAAGGAGAAAAGTATGCATGAATTCATTGCTCAATAGGTTGCAAATGGGGGACAAAAGTTGAACATGATAAAATTCAAAGATGGTTCATTGGGGTACAAAGGGAGCATTTATGTGTCTTTCGTTGAATAATTTGTTGAATAACAGCCAGTTCTTCATGAAACCCAAGATTCCCCTTTTGCTGGTCATTTTGTTATCAGTAATACTGGGGAACTGATTAAAACACATTTCTGGTGGGAAGGGTTAAGGAATGAAGAACAACAATATGCATTTTTTACACCTGTCTCAGGACAAAATATGGTAAAATTAAGTCATTGATTATTTACACACAATTCCTAATGTACCACATTCGTGGCATACTGTATCAGTAGATTTGATATTTCAAATACCCGCTGACAATGTATTCACTATTGCTATGGTGGTGTGGACTTATTTACAAAGATTTCCCCGTTTTAGACAAATCGAAGGCAATTCTACAGCAGCAGAAAATAGTGAGTTGTTACAAAATATTGTGTTCTCCATGGTATTACCCCCAGTAATAATTTCCGATCGAAAATCACAGTTTTAACCAATATTTTGGGGGGCATTTTGCAATTCTGTAGGATCAGAAATCTGACTCATTTCTGCATACCATCCACAAACAAGTGACCAAAGTTAATGAGTAAATGAAGAACTGGAACCGTATCTATCATGTTATCTGAGTACAACATTGATGGTTGGCAGAATTTTGTCACAATAATTCAGTTCATGCTTTATTGAATCATAGTCCGTTTTTTGTCATTAAGGGTATCATTTTCGCTTTTTCTTAAATATAGATCAAATAGTTACATCTGTGCCATTCGTGGAAGAATGTTTGTACTTAATTTCAAATCTACACGAGGAGACAAAGACAGTATTATTGAAAGCCAAAGAACTGTACAAAAAATTTGCAGATAAGACTGGGCATGCAGTCTAGCTTTCTGCTAAGCATTTTCATGGAAAATGAAAATTTCAATCCTGTTTGATTGGTCTGTTCTCTATTACAAATGTAATAAATAATGCAAATGTGAAAATGGCTTTACTGCAAACTATGGAGATCCTACCGGCACTTTTGCGCCACCAGGACGTCATTTTTTTGAAGTTCCGGTGGAGCAGTGTGCCACTGGAATAGTTATATGGACACGTAAAGCCACGATACGTGGCTTTTAATGGCCTTATAAATATATGTGCCCTTTCACTCAGATAACTGCGTGAAAGGGGCGTTCCAGGGGTGTTGCTGGGGGGGGTTCCAAGCCTCTTTCTATGTGCGCTGCATTCTGCCTTCATCTATTGTAGTAGGTTCCGGTCATGAACATTACGTTTGGAGCATTTTTAATATCCAGGGTGCAGTCTGCAGCACACATAGAAAGAGGGAAAAGCCTCTTTTGATTGTTTTTGTGCAGCGAGGCCTGCTGTGCTGCCCTGCGGTAAGAACCCATAAATGAGGCCCCAAGTCTTTTGGTGACCCTTTACTAAAACCGGAGAAGAACAATACTTGTCCGAATGCAGCCTCCTTCATCTATTGTAGTAGGTTCCGATCAAGAACATGAAGTTAGGAGCATTTTTAATTCCAGGGTACATTGAGGTACACTACATTATTCAGTAAACTGGAAGGAAGTTGGCCAACAAGAAGGATCTTGGGAACCATCCACACATATTCAAGCCTCTAGGCTAGTAAAGAAATGTCATGATTTCCAACCAAACAAGCCCAGCATAGTAACTATTTCTAGATGGGTGGTACTGTCAGGAGCAGAGTACCAAAACAATATGCGTTACTTACAGTCAGAGTAGGAGAGGTTTTGGAACGGGGACCAATCAAGGTAAACGGACATGCATATGATGTGCATTCAAAGTTTCTTGTATTTAGCATCCCAGAGCATTTATATCTTGAATACTGAGTTCATGTAATTAACATTGCATGCAGATTTAAGTAACGCCCTATACTTCTAAGATGGAAGATAGTTAAGTTCAGAAGTCTATATAGTAAACGCTGTTTGTTTATTCGCTTCAGGACTCGAATACATGAGACAAATCAATACCAGGTCCAAGACAGGGTGCCAAGTAGTGACGTGTGTCTTCCCCAATTCCCTTTTCCCCTGTGTTCTCAAGAGTGGCTTGTTAGCCTCCTCAGAGTTCAGAGTGGGACAGATGAAGCAGCATCAAAGTCCAGATATCCCTGCAGAGGAACCGTGAGTCTGACATGCATTTGCTGTAGTTAAGTCTTGATAAGATCAGTGCATTTACTAAAGTCCCTCTGTGCGGGGAAGGATGTTTTCAAAGGTGGAGAGTTGACTCAAACACAAACTGGCTACAGAGTTATTTGAGGAGGTATTGAAAGGTCAGCATATAGGTTCAGTCCAAGACCTTCGTCTCAGGGTGAGGGTTTAGGGAGATCAATTGCAGTGAGTTCTTCGATGGATTGCTGCTACTCACTGAAGAAAGTTGTTGGAGATAAAATCAGGATATTTGTCTGTCCTGGTTATGATCTCAGTATCGTCTAGATAGGCTGTATCATGAGTCCAAACTAGTGCATCAGAGAGTGAAGGCAGCGATTTAAATCTTGAAGATGAGTTTGTGTGGTATGTCAGGGTGGAAGATAAGGTTATCATGCAGGTCAAAGCTCCTTGTGCTATCAATGTCCTGTAGAGTACTGTCCTTTCTAAAGCTTTACTATTTTTAAACCAAGATTTCCATGAGGTATTTAAGTCAAGGCCTCGGGTCTGGAAAAATGGCTTCAGTAATTCCACATCACTGTAAGGACTAATCTCCCACTGCCCAGAAGAATAGGAGGCCTCATATAGGAATTATGTGGTGTTTTCCACTCTATTAGATACCTCCTTCTAATGTCTTTAGGTTGGGTATGAACTAGGCCTTTTTAGCATACCCACTGTAACAGAGATTATCCCTGTCCCATTTAAAGGAGAGTTCCAGCCGCCTCTATTGAAGTTTAGTGATATTGTGTTTAGTTGGTGAGGCAGCGAATCTCTATGGAGTACCAAGGAGAAAGCAAAGTGTCTGGCCCCCTACTCACTACCACATCTGCTGCGAGTACCAGCACAGCATTGAGGTACTAACACAACTATGTAGTGGTGAGCATCAACAGGTTGCTAGCATCTCCCGCTGAATGTGGTGAAAAATCTGCCATTTCGAAACCATGGTCTATTTGCCTAATGACCGGCCAGCAGGTAAAGTATCCATTGTGGTGTCCGATCTGTAGGGATTACATCCACGAGGGATGAAAAGCAAATCCTAGCAGGTATCCATGGTTGAATTTGAGACAATACGGACAACTCTTAACTGTGAGTCTTGTCACTCACCTGAAATCCAGAAGCGTTCGAACGGGAGAATAATCACTGGTAGCCGGCAATTGTTCCTGAAGGGAAGGATGTTGGGATGAGAGATGAGAAATAGAGTGAACAGGTTCTTCTGATCCTCTTTGCGTGGCTCTGTGTTAGCTTTCAGTCTCCTCTTATGTTCAAGCAATACTATCTAAGTTACTTTATTGTGTAGTCTGGGCTATTCTCCAAAATTTATTTACACACTTATTTCAGAATTTCACAAGACACCTCAAGTAATCCATTACAGTTATCTTCATACTCTCTCAGGACGTGATTATAAGTCTGGAAGTCTATGGACCGTCAGACTTGCGGGGGCCTGACTGTGGCCCGACCATCCAATTACAAGTTGGGGGGGTCGGACCACTATCGCCGCTGCCAGGGAACCGCCTTTTTCTCCTGGTGGTGCGGCTGTGTAGAGGCAGTGATATGCTTGGCGGGACCGCGGCAGTCCCACCAAGCATATTACAAGTTTCCTCTCCGCCACAGTTTTCATGGTGGTACCTCCTCCATGAAAACCGTGGCGGAGAGGAAACAGGGCCCCCTGGTGCCTCACACCACGTGGATGCGCACAGGCGGGCATAACTTGTGCCCTTTGTGTGCATGCACACTAGTTGCTGCACGCCATGGATGTAACAGTCAATGCCGTCTAGGAACTGTTTTTGGCGTTCCCATTGTGGTGCCCAATTATAGAGGCACTGCCGTGGGAACACCACAAAAGAACGCCAGACAAGAGGATACTTCTAATCTGGCGGGCGGCCCAACCACGGGTTTGGGGGTGCACCACCAAACTCGTAATCAGCTCCTTAGTTTTCAACAAATCAAATACCTTTCTCACTGATAGTTTTTTCAAGAATGATTTGAACAGTCTTGGACAGTCTAGATTTTATTCTAAATAATTCACTCAGCTCATAAACTCCTGGTTAGGACTGAGTTTACCAACTCAGATTTCAGTAGTCTTTAACAATGTTCAAATGTGCTTTAAACAAACCACTAAAATATCTTGGCTAAGTGTAGTTCTCTAAGCTGTAGGCAGATAGATCCTGCAAAGCACTTCGCACGTTGTTGGTTTTTTATCTTATTTGTATTTTGTTCTTTTTTCAGGTCTGAAGCTCAGGACGATGACACTGGAATCCTTGGATCAGGAGTTTAATCAAGGTAACCTGACTGTTTGTTCTGGTGAGTGTTCTCAGAGCGGATGCTGGGCTTCCAAAGAGGCAAGACAGTTCCCAGATCGCTAAACAAGAAGTCAAGCAAAACCTCATGTTAGTGGGTGCAGTATATATGCTGATGCCCTCAAAATATCTGTTGAAGGAAGTGACCTGATTTGGGCCACCCGGGTCACTCGCAACCACCTCTCAGCCTTCCATATAAATGAAGAGTCAGTCAGACAGTAGAGAATACAAACCAATGTTATTTATTAGTATTTGTTCGAGCAGAGTCCGGTCTAACCAGCCTCCTAATATTGCTGGAGAGGGGCTGACTTTCAAAAGCATAAAGGTAACAATTATACATCTTGCAGCTGGGCAGGGGCATGCCCACCCAGTAACTTTCCACAGGGAGACAGCTTAAACAAAGGGGGCACACAGAGATGAGCTAAAAATCTGGAACCGGGCACACACTATCTCTCAGGCAAGGTCATTCTGTCTGTATCCGCAGCTGGAATAGTGGGAGCGAACCTCTATCTAGCAGGAAAGGTATGTGCTAATGAGCAACTTTCTCGTGTATTCAGCGAGGCCTAACCTTTGAGACACAAATGCATCAGCACAGCTTTTAGCTGTGAAAGCAGAAAAACATTTCGATCATGATTCAAAATGGCAGCTGAACATAAAATGGTGCCACGAATGCTAACTTAACACAGAACAAAGCATGAGCAATATGTCAGTAATATTTCAATTCTAACAGACCCTCCTTTTAGCATTCATTGCCATCAGGTAAGGGTCTTAGAATTCTAAAGGAAGAAAAAATGATTCAGCACAGGCAGTAATACATTTTATCAGCATTCACAAATATTTTTGTATTTGTATTTGTATATTGTACTTATACCGCGCAACTATCACCCAACGGGTATCTATTTGCATCATATCTTGGCTAGCTTGCATCATCATAGTCGAAATATATACCAGCTATTGTAATTAGGAAGAGTAGAATTTTACACCCCCAGGACGCTAATATATTTTGGAACCAACCAGAAAGAGTCCAAGTACCATTCTCTTGGTGAATTGGTGAATGTCAGATGCAATCTTATGCAGCTTCTGTATAGCAGCATAGACATTAGGGGCCTGGTCGGGGATGTACATGCAACAGCTGCTGCCGATGACGCGACAAGCCCCACCCCGATCAGCCAGGATGACGTCTAATACCACCCTGTTTTGCAAAGCAACAAGCCTCGTAGCCTGGAGCTCAGCAGTAAGGTTTGTCAATATCCCAGCTGTTGTATTAATAACCCCTTCCACAACTCTCGTGAGCCGACGAAGCTGGGCATTATTAGCCATGGGGTCCCAGAAGGGTAGGAGACCCTTTGCAGCCTCATCGAACTGCTGCCAAGCCGTATCTGTCTGATCTATATCCTCAGTGTCCATCACACTTCTGAATTGGGACCAGTGTATACTCCTAGGGTGCAATCGATGATCTTTATGGTAATTGGATGGTGCTATGTATACTGGTGGAAGGAGGAAAGAGAGATACCATGTATCAGACCATCCCCTAGGAAGCCAAACATAAGCCTGAGACTCGCAAACAAAATAGACATTATGTGATGGGAGCAAAGGCAGGCTATTAGTCATATTCATCTCATGTGCAATTGCAGTTACTCTCTCCCACCTTTATCCCCCCAAATCTTTGAACACAGAAACCAGCCGTCGTGTTGACCACTGATACTGGCATTGCCATGTCCTGGGTAACATTACAAATTTGAAAAGATCGAAAGTATTCAGTGACATTGAATGCCAGAAAATCCAACATTTCCTGTTGGAGCCATGATTCGTTCTGCATCATCTGCAATCATGCATGCTGTTGGGGACAACTTGTCAGGTGCTCCTCCTACTCCCCGGGTGAACCTTTGGTGGACACTTATGTACTCTAACACAGCATCGCAATCAGCAGTTGTCATACCCATGGAAGAGGAATGATAATGGATGTATACCATAGTAAACATTTCAAACCACTCCTCACAACTTCCCAAATAGGACAAAGGTAATGATAACAGACTATCCCTCTTATGTGTGACTGAAGGGAGCAGTCCACATATCCAGCAATTTGTGACATTGGACGTATCATGGGCCAAGTGAAGTGCCTGCAGGAATACGCTATCTACATGCGTTTTTCTGTGGTGAACCTTATGAGGAGCCAAGGTAACAAACATGTACTCAGGGGGAATGGGCGTTGTACCGATCAAGGAAGGGACAGGATACTTCGCTTCTAAAAACCACACTACTCGAAGTATCCTTATCAAGGCAACCAGAACAATTACCACAAAAATTATTTTACTTTTAGTGGACCAGCTGGACCAACCACACTCATCCCGCTCTAAACGTGGCGCTGCAAATGGCTGTTCGTCCTGAACAATTGGGTGACCAAATGGATACATGATGATCAGAGGAATAGAAATGCAATGGAGCCGAAAACAAGAAAAAGTCAAAGGGGCACATTTTTCCAGTGTCTTTATGAGTTTCACTGGTGGACTCCTATTGTTCATCAGTGTTGGCGCTGTTGAGCACCGGCAGTGGAGCTGTTCATCTAGCTTGGATCCGGATCCCACATTGCTGGGCTATGTATTTTTCTCCTGTGAGTCACAGTCAGTTTACCCTGTTCACTGTCCGAACAATGCACCAATCTCCCTTTCCTGTCTTTCCCTATCTACCGTTGGTACCATGAGCAAGGTCCACCCTATTCCTTGCAGTTCATCCCTACTAACCTCACTGCTCCTTTGGTGCACTGTTCTTTCATCCGGAGCGCAAATTGTAGCTAGTCGCTTGAGGCACAGAGGGGTCAGGGAAAAGGGGCTCAGATTTGGGGGGGCCAATGGACTGGGACTCAGGCACAAGTGGACCCATAGAACAAGACTCCTTAATGGCCTGGAGCTCAGAGGGCACTGCTGTATTCAACACTGTGTCGTTCTCCTCCTCTGTGTGGGTCCACGTTCGCTGGACATCCAAAAAGGGGACAAAGCGGGGCACTTGCTCCCACTCCGAGTCCCCAATGCCCTCCCTGACCCACTGGTTATACGGCAGGGGAAGAGGCATCCTCTTGCAGTGCCTCGTGTGGATACAGTGCTTTCGGCCGGCCAACTTCACCGCTGACCGAGTGGCAAACAGCACCTGTAGAGGTCCCGTGCAGCGAGGCTCCAAACTTACCTTGCCCTGGAAACGGCAGACGAGGATAAAGTCCCCAGGCTGAATGTCGTGCCCTGGCCCCTCAGGTACCGGCTTGAGCGTGTCACTTATCTGTTGGTGAATAGAACGCAGACTTTTAGTTAGTTCATACAAATAGTCGACTAAACAACGGTATTCAATTTTGGAAAAACAACGAGGTCACGGAACGCCCCAAACTTTAGCTGGGCGTCCAAACACGACTTTGTACGATGACAGTCCTATCCTAGAGTGGGCAGTAGCTCTTGTAGACAAAAGGGCTAATGGCAAGGCATCAGGCCACTGCAACCCTGTACTCGCTTGAATCTTCGCCATTTTCAGTTTGAGAGTACCATTGTACTTCTCAACTAAGCCTGCAGACTAGGGGTGATTGGCAGCATGAAACATCTGACGAATATGTAATCCGTTGCACACTAATTTAATTAACTTATTATTAAAGTGACTTCCGTTGTTGCTCCAAATCAAACAGGGCAAGCCAAAACGAGGAAAGAACTCCTTGAGGAGTACCTTTGCAGTCGCCATTGCTGTGTTTTCTTTAGTGGGGTAAGCCTCAACCCATTTACTAAATGCACAAACAACCACTAATACATATTCCAAATTGTTAACTCGCTCCAACTCGATATAATCGAGCTGGAGTACCTCAAAAGGGAACGTTGGAGGTGCAAAATTACCAGGTGGATAGGGGTACCTTTCCCGGGATTATGCATCATACACACCATGTGCCATACTGGGTCTGGCACTTTTGTAATACCTTTTGCACTAATGTGGGCTTGCCCATGCGCCATAGTGACTACTGAGAGGACATATGCTTCTGGTAACATCCATCTCTGTTTCCCTGACTTATCCGTCCAACACCCTTCCTCATCCAACCGTGCTGTTCTTTCCTGCTATTCTGCTAACTCCTCAATTGTTGCCTCACTTTGGATCTCCTCAACATTCACCAGTGTGTCCTCGAACCTAGTGACCTCGGGCACCCACCTAGCACGGCCCGCTACAAACATCTTTTTCATTTTCGTTCGGGCTGTCTCCTTTACTGTCTGATCTGCAAATGCATTTCCTCTACCTACTTTTTCAGTAATCGCTTTATGATGGCTGCCACAGGTGTGGCAGCGTGAGTCGTCATCGCTGGACAGCAAATATCTTTGAACCAAAACACTGGTACAAACTTCTATCATCGGATTCGATCCGACGCATAGTATTCTACAAACACGATTTTTCGTGTAGGAAAACGCCGTTTGAGACACCCGCCTTGGATGAGGTACTCGTTTCTTGAACGCTTGATTGTTAGGCCATCCTAGACCATCGGCTAGGTTGCCATCGTTTATTTTAAAGTCCTGATGAAGACCCTGCATGACGATTTAATGTCGCTTATACTGGGTTGAAACGTCGACGACAATAGCTAGGACCAGTTCAAAACCTGTTTCTATACACGTTCTGATTTATTCGTGAAACTGCGTCATTGCAATTCTCTTCAAAACTGGCCCACCTTTTATGTATATCGTGTATATAAGAATATTTTGTATTCAATTTTTGTATATATTATACACAATTTTGTCACGTATGTCACTTTGTCACTGATTCACAAACTCACTTTATGGTTCATTACTTTGGTAACCGTGCTTTATAAATGATATGGGTGTCTATATAAATGATGCAATTTATATATAAAGAACAGCATTTCACCCGCCAAATTTGATTTCATCGTGATGTATATTTTGACATTGTGTATGTGATTTGTACTTCATAATTTATGTGGTCCTTGTTAAAGGAGAACATTCTCTTTTATAATTGATTTCCTCATTTCCGGATTAATATATTCAATTTCTCTCGATTCATCCGAAGAACAAAGTAATTGTCAAGTCCATACCCGACAGAACCACTGTTGCTTATAATAAGAGACATTATTATGGTCAGACAGAACTGCCCCGGGCAACAGTAAACGGAAGATGGAGGTATTCATAGCACCTGTGTGCCATACAAATCCGCAGTAACATAGGGTCCACGCTGATCTACAGGTTTCTGAACTGGTCCCTACCCTCACCTTGTCCCTGGATGTCCTAGCCATGAGACATTCCTGTCACCTCATCAAATTCATAGTCATCGTGGTAATACTGGCCACCCCTTCTGTCATCAAAATAATTACTTTCTGAACGATCCTGCGAGTCTGCAGCATGTTGTGTTCTGTGTTGTCCCCCAGCTCCGCGATCCCTTCTTCCCGAACCCCTTCCTCTAGGGGCTGTAACTTTCTGCAGCAACATGGAGCACTCGCTACGCCAGTGCCCCTCCTCTTTATAATATGCACACTGATTTGGCCCCACTGGCGTGGGATTCCGACTGGTCCGGGGCAGCTGGCGACCAGAACCACAACGTCCTGTACCACCCCCCCAGAAGCCTGATGTCTTCAATTCCTTTTTCTTTTTCTCTACCTTCTCCTTCTCCTCATTGTCTCTGTGCTCATAATACTGTGCCATACTTAATATTGCGGAAGGGGAGGAAGTAGTCCAAGTGCTCTCTGAAGCCTGTAACCTTATCGCAATGTCAGGGAGCAAATTCGTGACAAATCTGTTAACAAGCAATCGAACACCCCTTCCATCGACAAATCCTGTCCACTAAAGTCCAGAAACACACCCTCGAACCTAGCGAAAAAATAAGACACACTTTTTATCTTTCTTCTGACGACATGCCGTTAACTTGTCCCAATCGACCGTCCTTGGTGGAATGAGAGCATGCATATAAGAGATAATTCGGCCTGGCAAGGCTAATACTTCGGCCCTAGGCTTCTCATCAGGCTTCCTCTCCTTTTCCCATGCTTTAATTTGGTCCCAGGTACCACCCAATTTTGCACCATGGTCCTGTGTGTGTACCTGTCTCCAAATATAAACGGGTACCAATAAACCAAAATATAGTTCAATGTCTGCCAGCGTCATTACTGTCAAGCAAGCGGCCTCTGTCAATTCCCTATTATACAAAGTAAGATTCTTCCTAGGGTCAGGTAACTGGCTCTTAAGGGAAAAAAACTCACACTTCTTCCAGGAAGTATAAACCCAGTGTTCCTGGAATCGGGCCTCTACCCGGGGTCTAGTAACAATATTCTGCTGATCCCCTAGCTCTAGTATCTCAGGGTGGTAGATAGGGTGGACTTCTCTCATCGGGAATTGGGACACTGTCTTCGGGCTTTAGTCAAGCAGTCTACCTTATCATAATATTACAGAAACAGTGGTTCCTGTGGAAATATATGCTGATCTATACTGATAATAGTATGCACAATCGCAATCACCCTGAGATACTGATGTCAAAAGGAAAGGAGACCATGTAGACCTCGGTTTGTATTTACAATAATTCTTTTATATAATTCAAAAAATATACAGGTATGTACAAAAAGAAGAAAAAACAGTAGTGGTTTGTGTCCCCAGTGTGAAATGGAACCATAAAACAGAAAGTGGCAACATTTGTGACATATACAACTAGGTTATCACAATTTTTAAAGGCGACCATCTATAATTTTTCAATGAATACAACTACTGTATGCAATAATCGGAGCTGTTCGAGTGGTTCGCTTTAAATAGCTGTGGACGATGTTTCGACCCTGCGTGCATTAAAGGGTTTCTTCAGGACAAAGCGATATGGGGACATTTGAAGGGGGTTGCACAGCCACATGAGAAATGTGAGATATGTGAGACACCGGTCAAGTGAAAAAAGGTAGAGGGAATACTCACACGGGACCCAGCCAGGGGGCCCAATGTGAGGAGCGGAGTGATTGACTGGCAAAAATGAATATACACAATGTGCTGAATAGTGGTGTGTTGGACGATCAAAAGCAGGTCCGATCGGCCAGTTACAGTTGCGGGTGGATTCCAGGATCAGTTATGCAGGTGGTGCGGCAGCTCTAGCCTGTGCAGTATGTGTATTTTAACCGAGGACCCAATCGTACTGTCGGTGCAGGTTTTAATCTATTGAATGCATCGGCTACGCGCCGAAGGTATAACCGCTCAATCCGTCTGCCTGGTTACAATGTACAATGTACAATGTAATACACATACTGTACAGGCTGGAGCACCACCTGCATAACTTATCCTAGAATCCACCCGCAACTGTAACTGGCCGATCCGACCTGCTTTTGATCGTCCAACACACCGCTATCCAGCACATTGTGTATATTCGCTTTTGCCAGCCAATCACTCCGCTCCTCACTTTGGGCACCCGGCTGGGTCCCGTGTCAGTATTCCCTCTACCTTTTTTCACTTGACCGGTATCTCACATATCTCACATTTCTCACGTGGCTGCACAACCCCCTTCAGATGTCCCCATATCCCTTGGTCCTGAGGAGACACTTTAATGCACGCAGGGTCGAAACGTAATCGACAGCTATTTAAAGCGAACCACTTGAACAGCTCTCATTATTGCATACAGTAGCTGTGATCATTGAAAAATTATAGATGGTCGCTTTTAAAAATTGTTGAAGCCTAGTTGTATATGTCACAAATTTTGTCACTTTCAGTTTTATGGTTCCATTTCACACTGGGGACGCAAAGCACTACTGTTTTTTCTTCTTTTTGTACATACCTGTATATTCTTTGAATTATTTAAAAGAATTATTGTAAATACAAACAGAGGTCTACATGTTCTCCTTTCCTTCTGACATCAGTATAACCCTTTATGATTGCGATTGTGCATACTATTATCAGTATAGATTTGCATATTTTCCCCCAGGAACCAATGTTTCTGTTATATATGAATTACCCTGGTTCCTGGTGAGTAGGGTTCCCTTGTTCTCGAGGAGCCATATCAGTAGCATATACATTGTCTCTGATATCTTAAATAAACTGAGGTGCTTCTTCACTGAAGCACTGTTCCCACAGTCCAAGCAAAGTAGCTGCCATGTGCTTAAGGGCATGCTGCTGCACAAACGGCTCATATTCTTTCATCGCACTCCACACATCTTCCACACTTTAAATGGGGTTACGAGCATACTGAGTGGCCTGGTTAGCTACCACCTGTTTCTCCTCATCTCCCACATCAGATCGTATCAATATCCGCCCCAGCCGTTCCCTTGCTGTCACCCAGGCCCTGTCCCCCATTACTCATACAAGCGTTCCGCTGCTCAGTACTGTCGGGGACTGGAGAAAAAGGGAAGGGGAAGTGACAGAGGGAATGGGCATCAATGTCGCTAGTGACTGTGTCGTGGGTGTAAGAGCTGAAGAGATAGATGCCGAAACAATAGGCGTAGCAGGAAGACTCGTGGTCATCACAGGAGCAGAGGGCCAAGCCAAAGAAAGTACAGAAGGCACGGCGGCCAAAACAGCTGAATCAACAACAGAGGAAACAGAAGGAGCAGGCAATGAAGAATGGGAGATGGCAGGATATATTTTTTGCGGAGCATACGGGGGTGGAGATCGAGCATCTAACTATTTCCACACAAATGTATCATTTTCTTCTCGAGCAACAGAAGACTTATCACATTGCAATCCAAATTTTCTATAAGCACACTTTATCCCACACAAAGGCTCCTGCTAAAACATTTCATCATTCAAACGAAAAACAAATTAACTATTTAAGCCAGGCAGATATTTGCAAATATATTTTCCAAAACTGGTCCTCAGACCACTTCAAACAAATTCAAGTGCTTGTCCAAAAACAATCCTCAGACAGTACCAAACGCAAACCAAGATGGCCTCATAGCCACAAAGAACAAAAGCAAACTCACCTGGTGCATACAGGTTGAACCAAATTATTCTCCACTGCCGACTCTTCGGATCAAGTGGTCAAATCCAAGGGTTTCACCGTTCAGGACCCCAGCCGGGATGACCACTAGCCGAGGCACTGCCCGGCTAGACAGACGGGGCAGCTGCGAGGACCAGACTCTCTCGTGCAGGGATCCCTGGTACGCCCGTCCGACAAGACGTGGACAAACTTCCTCACCCCTTGTCATCAGGCAAGGAAGGGTTACTCCCCCGATGGGGTCCCTGTTCGGGTGTCAACTGATGGAAGTGACCCAATTCGGGCCACCTGGATCACTCGCGACCCACTCTCAGCCTTCCATACAAATGAAGAGTTGGTCAGACAGTGGAGAATACAAACCGATGTTATTCATTAGTATTCGCTCGTGTGGAGTCCGGTCTGACCAGCCTCCTAAGTTTGCTGGAGAGGGACTGACTTTCACAAGCATAAAGGTAACAATTATACATCTCGCAGTTTGGCAGGGACATGCCCACCCAGTACCTTTCCACAGGGAGACAGCTTAAACAAAGGGGACACACAGAGATGAGCTAATAATCTGAGACCGGGCACACACTATCTCTCTGGCAAGGTAATTCTGTCGGTACCCGCAGCTGGAATAGTGAGAGCGAACCTCTATCTAGCTGGAAAGGTATGTGCTAATGAGCAACTTTCTCATGTATTTGGCGAGGCCTAACCTTGGAGACACAAATGCATCGGCACAGCTTTTAGCTGTGAAAGCTGAAATAAGTTTCAATCATGATTCAAAATGGCGGCTGAACATAAAATGGTGCCTCGAATGCTAACCTAACACAGAACGAAGCATGAGCAATATGGCAGTAATATTTCAATTCTAACACTGTCGAGGCTTATGTGCCTGCCAAAATCTTGCAAAGTCTTGTTACAGCTTGCGATATCCAGGGAATTTACAAGTTTGGATGATGGAAAGACCATGGTTGCTCTGAGAGGGGATGGCTGGGCTCAGAAATGCAAGGAGAATAGGGGGTGGGAGCAAGTGTCTAGATGGGCAGTTGTTCCTGGGTGCAAGATGCACAAATGGCGGAGAGGGACCCTGGACCCCAAGAGAACATGGGGGGTGGGAATGACCCTAAAATGAGTCCCAATGTGCACCTCCCAAACCCGGAGCCAGCAGTGGTCAGAACACTAACAGGGCATGGATGTCAATTGAAAAAAATTCCAGGGTGGTAGAATAAACAACACTCTTGTCCCACTATTAGCCCCTAGGAGTGTCCAGTTTGATGATAAGAAGCCAGTGCCAGGACAAGGGGTAGAAATTACAAGAAGTAAACAGACTCTCAGAGATTTGTTTACTTTCTATTCCTCCACTACCTTCATGAACCTGTAAGCTAGGAGTGGTGAGGGATGTTCGAGAAGTACCAAAGGGGTAGGTTCTCTGTCTCCCCGTAACCCTTAACTAACTTTCATTGAGGGAGAAGTTAAGAGCTCTTTGAAATGTCTCAAGGCTGCATCTTCAGTCTGAAAGGAATGGGGGATCCAAGTTCCAACATTTAGCTATTAAATTAGACAGAAAAATACATGTGTTCGTCAACAGTGTAAAAAATAAGAGTGCCAAAATTGCTTTCATCCTTGAGAATTTGCATACCAGCAATAGCAGAGATGAATACCTTTAAATCATGTATTTAGTCTTTTTAGTACCACTGAACATACCGTTCTTTGCGCTTCCTCTTGGCAGTTGCTGACATTTACCATAATGTGTTTTTTTTGCTATTGTGCCTCCTCTTCCTGCAAGTATTCAAGAATTTTTATTATGATTTGGAACTCAAAGAGATCCACATAAATACGAAAAAAAGGTTTTAAAAAAGGCCATCCATACAGTATAAAATATACACAATTATAAAATACCAGAATAAGCCATTTGACATACAACTATGCTCTACTTTAGATGAAAGGCCCTACGAACAGAAAAAGAGCAAATGCGCAATTGAATCAGTTAAGCATTATAGTACAATTCTTAGGAAATGCAGGAAACTATACAAGCTTAATACAATGCAACAAATACGTGGTGCGAAATGTTTTACAGTGCAAAACTAATACAGTATTTCTATTTAAGCAATACATTCAGCTTTACAGAACAATACAAATATAGTTCTTCTATTTGTACTGTACAAAATCTTTAAGGGCTAAAATGCCCAATTCCACAAGTACAAAGTCTTATACTGTAAATATGGAATTACAATGTACAAACATATCTCAAAAATATGTAAGAAATGTTTAAAAAATGTAAACATTTTTGAACAAACTATTTCTGATGGAGGGGTACAAAGAGACATTACCAGGCCTCCGCTACCAAAGTTATGTTGTACTTTATGAACAGTGGTCTTAACAATTGACTTTGCAATGAGTGTAGGAAAGGACAAACAAACATCACATGATTTAAAGTTTGGACATAATTCCAACAAAGATCACAAAGCCTCTCCTCCATACGTAATCCTTCCCAGGATCCAGTGATAATTTGTAACGGAAGCAAGTTCCAACTTAATAACAAAATAGTTCTAGGCACACCATGGGGAAGGTTCCATAGAACATACGGTTATGGTTTTTTACAGATGCTACTCTCCGCTACTATTTCATTTCGGGCATACTGAGCACAAAGCATGATGTCCCTTTTCCGACTCACTTCATAAATTGAGTGTTTAATCAGCTTTTCAAGATAAGCTTTTGGAGAGGTGCCACCTCATACTGACCAATTTCGAACGTATCCAGAGCTTTCATATAATTTGAAAAGATGGCACTTCTTCCCTTCAAGCTGTAAAACATATCATATTTTTATGCAGTTCAAATAGAATCCGAGTCACTATTCAGTATGTTATTCCCCCACCTTGTATTTAGCTGTTTCTATAATTGCATCCAGATATGTGATACAAGAAGTAATGGTACAAAAGGGGGAGGTGATGGACGGAGCATCAGAACCAATCAAACACTCACACCCAGTCAACAGATCTGGGTTTGATCCATCACCGTTCTTTAGCCCACTCTGCCACTCCAGTTCAGACATGGCCATATGCAAATCAGTCTGACCCTGTGCCTCATGGGAACAGTCCAGCCCGAACTGCCAAGCCATGCCTTCCCTGACCCGGAAACAAGCTTCCTAGGACCGGTTTCTGGCATTTCAGCTTTCTTCAGCCAGGCTTGCTTGAATCCAGTGGCAAAGTGAGCAAGGGACTCACGTCTGAGCATACCCTGCCAACTTATGGCGAACAAAGCGGTACAAAAGGGGGTGGTGATGGACGGAGCATCAGAACCAATCAAACACTCACACCCAGTCAACAGATCTGGGTTTGATCCATCACCGTTCTTTAGCCCACTCTGCCACCCCAGTTCAGACATGGCCATATGCAAATCAGTCTGACCCTGTGCCTCATGGGAACAGTCCAGCCCGAACTGCCAAGCCATGCCTTCCCTGGACCGGAAACAAGCTTCCTAGGACCGGTTTCTGGCACTTCAGCCGTCTTCAGCCAGGCTTGCTTGAATCCAGTGGCAAAGTGAGCAAGGGACTCACGTCTGAGCATACCCTTCCAACTTGTGGCGAACAAAGCGGTACAAAAGGGGGTGGTGATGGACGGAGCATCAGAACCAATCAAACACTCACACCCAGTCAACAGATCTGGGTTTGATCCATCACCGTTCTTTAGCCCACTCTGCCACCCCAGTTCAGACATGGCCATATGCAAATCAGCCTGATCCTGTGCCTCATGGGAACAGTCCAGCCCGAACTGCCAAGCCATGCCTTCCCTGACCCGGAAACAAGCTTCCTAGGACCGGTTTCTGGCATTTCAGCCGTCTTCAGCCAGGCTTGCTTGAATCCAGTGGCAAAGTGAGCAAGGGACTCACGTCTGAGCATACCCTGCCAGCTTCTGGCAAACAAAGCGGTACAAAAGGGGATGGTGATGGACGGAGCATCAGAACCAATCAAACACTCACACCCAGTCAATAGATCTGGGTTTGATCCATCACCGTTCTTTAGCCCACTCTGCCACCCCAGTTCAGACCTGGCCATATGCAAATCAGTCTGACCCTGTGCCTCATGGGAACAGTCTCACAAGTTAACCCCGAAACCGGTCCTAGGATGCTTGTTTCCAGTCCAGGGAGGACCTGGCTTGCCAGTTCGGGCTGGACTGTTCCCATGAGGCACAGGGTCAAGACTGATTTGCATATAGCTGGGTTCAAACTGGAATGGCATGGTGAGCAAAAAAACGATGGATATAGGCCCAGATCTCTGTACTGGGGTGAATGTATGACATTGTTCTGCATTCTGTCGATCAATTGTTGTTTTTGCATACAAGAAGTAACATCATACCTATAACAAGTCGGGACTATTGGCTTTGTCAATGGTTGTTAGTTGCATAAGATAAATAAGCAACAACTGTGGCATGTATATTATATTGAAAAAGCTTCCACTTAATGCCCTGGTGACACCAGGACATGTTGCTGCTCCTGAGTTTCAAAAAGAGAATGGAAATCCAGAGAGAAAATGACTCTCTATAATGGATTTCATTTCCCCTACAACGCTCACCTGGCATGACGTCATGCCCTAACGTCTCCACGAGTGAGAAGTGAGCAGTGTGAGTAGGTGCACATTGATGTGCCTGCTGTCACTGCAGTCCGGAAAAAAACGGACAGCCTATGCCAGGGCACAAAACAGAGCCCGACAGAGACCTGTTTCGAGGCCTCCTTTAAAAAACTGCCGGTGCTCACCACCGGTGAGACCCGGACCACTTAAAGCCCTGTTCTGCATGCATATATCATTACACCACAGAAGAGTTCAACTTTAGACCAACATTTTATACTGTATGTTGCAGGCAAACCATTTATATTCGCAAGCATACGTAGATGCAAAGAGTGAGATAGCTCAGTTCAGAAGTCTTTATACTAAACATTGTTTATTTATTCTCTTCAGGACTTGAATACTTAACACAAATCCATACCAGGCCCTAGAAAGTGTGCTAGGCAGTAATGTATGTCTTTCTCAATTTCCCCCGTTTCCTCTGGAGTGTCTTCTTAGCCTCCTCAGAGTACAAGGTGGGCAAGAGGGAGCAGCAGAGAAGTCCAGGCATCCCCACAGTGAAAGCTTGAGTCTAAGAGATTGGGAAGCCCATGCGGTCTCACTGCTCGGATCAAGGTTAGCTACTAATGCCCTCTAAATGGATATGATTGATGCTTGAACAGAAAATCAAACTTTACATCAGCATTAATCCAATGTTTTTAATCAATGAGATAGATTACAAGCAGTTAAGACTCGTCTACCAGATGAGGAAGTTAATTTACAAAATGCATCTCAGTCACAGTCTGAAACAGCTGCTTCAGTACCAGCTAACCTATTTCAAAATTCTTATGCGCCTTCTGCAGTTACATCCATGGTGTTGTTTCTAACCCACGTACCATTTGCCGGCCATTGGCGTCTATTACCCCAGAATCCAAACTGGAGTTTACGATGTCTGATTCATCTGAGGATTATGCGTGTGGGTCATTACATTTAGTCCCTTTAAATGGCCCTTTATGATAAGATGTGAAGCAATGTAAGGCAGAACATCAGCAAATCTTTGATGGGAGGTCAGTAGCCCATTCCATAGATTTAGAATTTGCTGACTTTAAAACATGGTTAAAAAGATTTGCTAAGATATTTAGCACAGTTTAAAGCTTGATTTTAGAAACAGCAAAGCCAAAGGAGAAGAGAGGTACTCTTTTTTATTTTTACACGGGGTTCAAAGGAAATTTGAAGGATATGCTATACCAGGTACTAAATAGACTTAATGAATGTGATGAATTTATAGGTTTAGTTTTATAAATGAAATGCAAATTGTAGAAATGTAAAGGTAAGAGAAGGCAAAGTTTGTTCAAGTATGAAATAAATCACCATCAGAGAAAAGTAGCAATATATCCGCAGAACCCATGCAGATTAGGGATATCAATCAACAACTATCAAAGGAAGAAAATGTTTGCATTAAAAGTTGTTCCAAGAAAGGCAAGCATCACTATCGGGGAAACATCGAAGCTCAGAGAAAATAGTTAGGAAGTTAGAACAGTTGATGGTACTAGCCTGAACCCTCACACATTGCACAAAGGAAATAATCAAGACCTGTTTCCAATTTTACAAGGAAAGATTACATTTTAATTTGATAGACACCCCATACTTCTAATTTATTTTTGGACTGCCTCGGCTGAACACGCATAATCCAATAATTAATTGGGAAACTGAGAGATATTTGTTTCTAGCTGCAAATTCTAAAGATAACATTGAGCCACCAAAGCACAGCAGTGCTTCTAGTGTATCGTGAATATTTAGATGTGTGTAGTAAAAAAGAATGCAAAAACGCTACAACCTCATCGCCCCTTCGATTGTCAAATCCATTTGTAATCAGGAGCAACTCACACGTAAGTATGAGTCTCTGCACAACTAAATATATGTTTTAGTTGTAAATGTGGGAGGGGCAGGGAGGAGCGGCTGGAAAATCCAGAAAACTTACTACTAAAACTGAAGGTTTATTAGAATAGTATGGAGTGGCTAAGCGAGTGTTAGGGAGAGGTTTAAGGAGGGTCATGCAGCTACCCACAAAAGAGAAAGTCCATTTCTATTCACAAAGCAACAAGCATTGGCAAAGCCAATAGTCTCACCTATGCAAGAGCTATTGGCTGTTCCAATATGTTTTAGCCATGTTATACACCAGTTTGGCAGCTGTTCAACATAGCTAAACGTTAGTGGCGTAAAGGAGAGCAGCAAGGAGTGGAGTATCATAAGTAGAGTGTCATGGAGTAGAGTGGGGTATTATGGAATGGTGTGGAGTGTCATGAAGTAGTATAAAGTACAGTTGAGTGGAGTGGAGTAGAGTGTCATAAAGTGGAATGGTGTAGAGTGTTGTAGAGTTAAGTAGAGTGTCAGAGTGCCGTAGAGTGGAGTGGCATAGTGTGTTGAGGAGTGGTGTAGCGCAGAGTGGAGTGGCATTGAGGGTGTTGCATAGCATGAAGTAGAGTGTTGTAGAGTAGAATAGCATGAAGCAGAGTAGATTGTAGTAGAGTGGAGTGGCATAGAGTGGAGTAGTGGAGTAAAGTGGAATGCATAGAGTGGTGTAGAATGGAGTAGGGTGTCATAGAGTGGAGTGGCATAGAGTAGCATAGAGTAGAGCACTGGAGGGGCGTAGAGTGGAGTAGTGGAGTGGACTAGTGTGTCCTAGAATAGAGTGGAGTAAAGTGGCATGGAGTGGTGTAGAGGGAGTTACGTAGAGCACCCCAGGGTGGATTAGTGTTGTAGAGTGGCATAGAGGGAGTAGAGTGTAATGGAGTATAGCATCATACTGTGGAGTGGAGTAGAGTGGCCTAGAGTGAAGTAGCATAAAGTATAATGGTGCAGAGTAGGTTAGCATAGAGTGGAGCGGCTTAGGGTTCATTGGTTTTGAGTAAAGTAGTGTAGATTGTGTTGGTGTAGAGTAAATAGTTGTAGAGTGGTGCAGAGTAGAAGGGTGCAGAGTACAGTGGGGTGGCACAGGGTGGAGTGGAGTAGTGTACAGTGTAGTGGCGTAGAGTAGATTGTTTCAGAGTAGAATGAAGTGGAGTGGTGCAGGATAGAGTACAAAGATGTAGAGTAGAGTGGCATAAATTGCAGTTGTGTAGAGTACAGTGGTGCAGAGTAGATTAGAGTGGCGTAGCGTGTAGTAGGGTAGAGTGCACTGGCATTGAGATGAGTGGTGCAGAGCAGAGTGCAGTAGCATAGACTGCAGTGGGATTAAATATCGTAGAGTTCAGTGGTGGAGAGTGCAGTCATGCAGAGTAGAGTACCTTAGAGTGCAGTGGTGTGGAGTGCATTGGAGTAGAGTTCATTGGCGTAGATTGCAGTGGCATGGAGTAGAGTGCTGCATAGTAGAGTGCTGTAGAGAGCATTGGTGTACAGTTCAGTGGTACAGAGTAGAATAGAGTGGTTTACAGTGCAGTGATGTAGAGAGCAATAGTGTAGAGTAGTGTGTGGTGGCGTGGAGCAGAGCGCTGTAGAGTATAGTGGTGCAAAGTAGCTTAGAGTGGCTTAGAGTGGGATTGGCGTAGAGTGTAGTGGCGTAGAGTTGAGTGGTGCAGAGTGGAGTGATGCAGAGTAGAGTTGCGTAGAGTGTAATGGCGTAGAGTGCATTGGCATACAGTGGCGATGAGTAGAGTGGTGCAGAGTAAACTACAGTGGAGTAGAGTGTGGTACCATAGAGTAGAGTGTCATAGACTGCAGTGGGAGAGAGTGCAGTGTTGCAGAGTAGAATGTTGTAGAGTGCAGTGGTGTAAAGTAGAGTGGCATAGAGTACATTGGCATAGAGTGCAGTGGAGTAGAGATGTGCAGAGTAGCGTGATGTAAAAAGCTGTGGCGTAGACTACAATTGTGCATAGTGCAGTGGCGTTCAGTGTTGCAGAGTAGAGTACAGTGGAGTAGAGTGGAGTGGTGGAGAATAGATTGACGTAGAGTGCAGTGTCATAGATTGCATTCTTTTTTAGAATAGTGGTGTGAAGTGGATTGGCAATGAGTTCAGAGGTTAGAGTAGAGTACAGTACTATAGAACAGAGTTGTAGAGAGCAGAGTAGACTGGCGCAGAGTTGAGTGGTGCAGCATAGATTGCAGTGTTGTAGAGTAGATGGGAGTGGCACAGGTTAGATTGTTTCAGAGTATAGTGAAGTGACAGAGTGGCATGGTGCCCCATAGAGTGGAGTGGTGCAGGGTAAAGCGCAGTGGCATAGAGTGCAGTGGTTCAGAGTAGATTAGACTGGTGCAGAGTGGATGACACAGAGCACACTGGCATAGAGTGGAGTGGTGCAGAATAGATTAGACTGGCGCTGAGTGGATGACACAGCACACTGGCATAGAGTGGAGTGGTACAGAGTAGAGTTTCATTTGCACAGAGTGCAGTGGCATAGAGTGCAGGGTTGCTGAGTAGTGTGGCTTAGACTGGAATGGCGTAGCATAAAGTGGTGGCAAATGCACTGGCGAAGAGTGCAGTGGTGCATAGTAGAGTAGAGTGAGGTAGAGTGCATTGGTGTAGAGTGATGCAGAGTAGAGAAGAAAGGCGTAAAGTGAAATGTAGAGTGGAATGGTGCAGAGTAGAGTGCAGTGATGCAGTGTGGAGTGGCGTAGTGTGGAGTGGTGTGGAGTAGAGTGCAGTGGCTTAGAGTTGTGCAGAGTGGAGTGGGGTAAATTGGAGTCAGCATGGTGTGGTGGTGCATTGCCATTACAGACAACACATCTTCAATTGAAATGACCATTACATTTGCAAAGACATACAGTTTTAGTGATAAAAGTATACAATGCATTAACTATAATGTGTGGAAAGTCATCATCTAGTGTATTGATTTGTTTTGATGTTATTAAAATATTTGTTTCCACCACCCTCCAGAACTACCCCTAGTAGCCAACATGATTGTCACATAAACCCTCCCACTTTGAAGTCAGAGAGAGAAAAGTAAAGACATTTGACCTCTATCTTTGAGTGCACAGCAAATCTGACAAGATAAGAACCAGATTTAAAGGCCATTTTCCAGAAAGGGAGCACTCAGAAAGACACTGTAAATAAGGTTTGGGCAAGGGAAGGGATGTACTTGAGCTGGACAGCCTGAAAAAAATCAAGCCAGCAAATAGAAAGCAAGAAAATCTAGTTACAAATCAACAAGCAAATGGTAAGCAACTGGTGGAATTCATTTCCAGGGAAACTTTTTGAGAGTCCCCAAGATGTCATTAGCAAGCCAGCAGCTGTGCTGCCTGGTTGACTTTGATATAAAGAGAACCTGAAATGGTCGTAAATGTATTCCGGCTGAGAGCTGAAGTAAGTTCAGCACCACACATGGCCTACAACTGGTACGGTGGTAGGGGCTTAAAATAAAATACTATAGGAAATATTCTTAAATCATTTAAAATAGTTAAAACGATAATTTATTACATCTTTGACTGTTAGAAACTGACGCGCAGGGGTGGACTGATGTGCTCATCAGGAGAAGCCGATCTTTGAGGCTCGTGAATGCCCTAAGAGGCATGTACGCATATGGGGGAAATGGTGTAGCTATTATGGGGTGTCTATATGACTGGATAATGTTATGTAATATTGATGACTGGAATTGCTGTACTGCTATGCCTGTGCGTCGACCAATAATTGCTCTGTGTATACTGTGTTTTGCCGCAAATTTCTTAATAAAGTTGGTTATAAAAAATATATGTAACTTATTTATCATTTTTTTATTTTAACATGTTAGAATAACCTTTTGTGAAAAATGTTTATGTAACATTAATTTGCATTAAAAAATAATTAAATACCTTTGAAATAATTCTATAATTGACTTTTAATAATTATTAATACGTAACATAAAACTATATGTTTTACTCTACGTGGGAATTGTTATAATTTAAACACAAGAAAAATAATTTGAATTTAACTTATTGTAGTTAAGATAACTACATTTATAATATATATCAAGGTATAAAAAAATAATTTATAATAGTATTTAATATATTTTTTTTACTTTTTTGCATATTTTACTATGCGGAGATCTACGCCACTTGTGCTATACTGTGTCCCTTGACCTGAGAGTCATCCAGATTCCCAACAACCACTCTGCAGTTGCTTCAGAGGTCTCCTTTGGAGCAATTCTGTCCCAACGTCATTTAGAGACAGGTCAGCTACCCCCCTGCCTATTATTCTTTAGATTTCACAACAGCAGAAGTAAACTATAGAATTTCAGATAAATAAATCTTGCCTATCAAATGAACCTTTGAGGAATGGCAGCCTTACCTTTTAAGAGCAACAATTGCAGTCATAGTGTATACCAGTCATCTAAATCTTACGTTCCTCACATCTGCTAAAGCGGTAACGGCACAACAATTTACATGGTCTTTATTCTTCATTGAGTATGGTTTTGTTACCACCTTTAGGTTGGGATGTCAAAATGGAAAAGCAGATGCATTATTGAGAAATCAAACTCTGTATTCCTCTATAAAGGCATAGTTTTCTGTGAAACTAATTCAAGTGAAAAAAATAATTGGAGCAATTTCTAAAGTTCAACGGGCACATGCATCAAAATGAGCATTATCGAATCCTTATTTGTGACAAATAAGGAATCGCTAATAAAAAAAGCCAAAAACCATTGCAACAGCAAAAACAATCTCAAATTAGCAAATCCCCCCAAAAATAGCAAATATGCCTAGCAATTTCCACTTACAGCATCGCTAATTGCGAAATCGCTATTAGAGACTCGCATATAGCAAAATCACTATTTGTGAGTTACTGTTTGATGCATTTTGATGACATCACAATTAGGAAGTGATGCATCCCATGCTGAATTCAGTGCAGTGAGAGAGTCAGAGGAGTAGGCAGACTGCAGGAGTACAGCCAAAGGAAAAATTTGTGAATTCTGAAAAACTGTTCTGGGACATCAGCAGGGCTTCAGGATCAAGGGGGGAGAAGGCTGCAACTCGCAAAAAGAAGCTGAAATTCAACGAAAAGGAAATAGAAATATTGATAGAGGAGGATGTGAAGAGGCATGACAAGGTGTTTGGAAAGCTGTCCCTCAAGGTCCCTGAGTCAGAGAAGCGCAAAATCTGGCTCAGAATACAATCAAAAGTTAACGCAGTGGGTGTCACCCACCGCATAATAGAAGACATGCGCAAAAGATGGTATGACATGCGCAGCCGTGCAAAGGAGAGGATTGTTGCCAGGCTTGCGGAGGCGAAGAAGACTGGAGGAGGACCACAGACAGAACCTGGGAATACACCCCTGGAGGATCTAGTGGAGTCCATACTTCAGCCTGAAGCTGTAGTTGGAGTAACTGAGTTGGACACCTCTGCACCGGCAAGTACTTCCCAAGGTAAGATGCATGCAATAGTCAATTTAATGCTGAATGCCACCAATGTACCCTAAAGTCAGATCAGGTGTAGTGTTCAGAATCAAAATCCAGTCCACATTTTACTTGCTACACCCAAATGCATTATGGGATTAAGAGGCAGCAAAACCTATAGTAAAGACACGTAGGGAGGAAAACAGCATTTTAGCTTACAAGCACATTAAGAAAGTGAAACATATAGACACAGTGTGTCAGAAAGAAATTTAATGGAACAAAAAAATGCATATTGTGACACATGTTTTACATAAATGAACAAAAGTTGCACTGTTTCATGTCATAGATGTAGCTGCACAGGAGACAGATGAAAGTGAATGTGAAGACACCTAGGAGACTCAGGAACAGTCAGGAGTGGAGTCATATGTGGTCCCAAAAACATCAAACCCTGCACCCATAAGGGGCAGGACCACAGTCCCACCACTACCTGCCATGGGAGTAGAGGAGGAGACCCAACATGATCTCCAGACATCCCAGCCTGAGTGTACACCCACAACAAGACCCCTATCACAGGTGCGGCGCAGCAATGCCCAAACACCGAGGCGCAGGTCAAAGCCACAGATGGGAACAGCTGAGGATGATAGTCCAAATGTCTGTGGTGTGCTGGAGAGCCAAATGCTGAGGGTGCAGCACCTGCAAGCAAAGAACATGCGATTAATGCTGGCACAACTTTGCTCTATGTCAAACAAAATGGCAGACATGAGGGACTGCTTGAAGGAGCTGACTACAGCAGTGGTGGAAGGCCATAGACAGTCTAATGAAGCCATACAGGAGCTATGCAGGGTGATGCAGGAGGACCAGCTGTCCCAAAGAAGGCATCGGCAATTCGTAGAGCGCTTAGATGGCTACACTAGAGCCATCAACCGGCTGAGCACCAACACAGCTGTGCTGTCCCGTTGTTCTGTGGCCATTCAGCTCGAAACGAGCTATTGCTGTGGGGATGTGGCCAGGGGACTCATCCAGGTAACAAATGCAATTGAGCAATTTCAGACTGCTTCTTCTGGGGGCAGTAATGAATTGGTAGGTGGGGAGAGTGAGGAGGCGTCCAGCCTCAGTAGTCTATCTGCGCCAGTGACCACATGTAGAGGCACACTACTCAGAGTACCCCAGCTTCTGATGTCTCCACAGGGAACGTGACAGAGCCCACAGAAAGGCGTCTGTGTGTGCGTTCACGCAAAAAGTAGTGTGGCTTTCGATGAACAATCACAATATGGTAATGTAACCATTATTGTGACAATTGTTGTGACTGACATTCAAGTGCAATGATAACGTCATGTAGTATATTTTTTTAATGACTCTACTAGTTAACACCTGGTATGTGTGCATCAACACTACCACATTTATTCATTAAAATCATCCGCAACAGTTAAACCATGCCATGTCTTGTCTCATCATTACCCACCTTAGAAATCTCCGTCTCCCTTCTGCTAATCTTGCACCAGCTGCTGCTTGTGGGGGTTGGCCTGGATGGTTGTCTTCCTCAGACTCACTGTCAGACAGTTTCAGGGGTATGCCTCTCCTAATTACGATGTTTCGCAACATGGCACACAATTCTGCAGCAGGTATCTGGGCGGTACTGCAACGCCCCGCCAGTGTTGTGGAGGCTGCGGAACCGACTTTTCAGTAGCACAAAGGGGCACGCTATGATGTTCCGTGTGGAGATGTGTGCTGCATTGTACCACTGCTCACTTGGGGTACTTGGGTTGAGGTATGGTCTCAGGATGTAGGAGCACACGGCGTATGCGCTGTCACCTACATGGTAGTAAACAACAGGTTACTGACTGCTATGCATCACATTTCCACAGAGTATTGCAAGATATGTTTACCTAGCAGATATCCTTCACCAAATTCACCCCCAATGAGGCAAGTGTATATGCCACTGTGTCGAAATATGTAGGAGTCATGTGCGCTGCCAGGGAATTGTGCCACTATGTCTGTTATGATGTTTTGTGAATTGCATACAACTTGTATACTCAATGAATGGTAGGATTTTCTGTTTCTATATATTTACTCATTCATTGATGGTGGACAAATGGTGACATGCATTCCATCAATGCAACCTATTACATGGGGGAACCGGCTATTTGATAGAAGTCTAGTTTTGTTTGCTGCAGTTCTTGTGGCGTTGAGGGGAAGCTAATGTGGTGGTGTATCCTGCTGAACATTGTGTCAAGCAGTGGATTGAAAAAGCACGATAGGGAACTTTGTGACACCCCTCCAGCTACAGCTACGACACCCTGGAAGCTACCTGATGCTAGTAGGGGCAGGGAACATAGGCCTGCACAAGGGTGGGTATGGCATGTGTCCTGCGAGTCTGACGCTGCAGTATGGGATCTAATTCTGCTCTGAGGTCATAGATCATGTTTTCATTCAATCTATATTTGTCATAGATCTCCTCCTCTGTCTGCCCCAACAAAGTAATGCGCACTCTAAAAATGCGCTCCTGTATCCTCCTTCTTCTCTGTGCTTCAGCTCGTAGCCTCATCCTCCTCGCCATGACGTAGAGCGCTGCCATTGTGAAACATTTTGAGGCCTCCTGGGCCTGTTTATATACTTTGCTAATGTTTCCCACCTGTTTCAAGTGTTTATACCTGTTTACCACCTGCCTTGAAAATAAATTCTTTATTTTGCAGCAGCAAAATTGCAATTTTCATCAAAATCGATATTTGCGATTTTTCATGCATTTGTTTGCGATTACTGATGTGCGAATCGCAATTGTAAATTCGCAAAATCGGGAATTGCTGAAAGCGATTCCTAATTTTTTTGTGATTTTCTTTGGTTTTCGGTAAATTGTATTGATCCATTGCTTAAGGCGAATTTGTGTGCGCTAAGGGCCTTTTTTAGCGAATCACAAATTTTGCGTACGCAAAATAGCTTGATGCATGTGGGCCCAAGATCTAAGCATTATAGAATGAATAAAGGAGGAATGTATGCATCAATTGATTGCTCAATAGGTTGCAAATGGGGGACAAAAGTTGAACATGATAAAATTCAAAGATGTTTGCGAATGGGGTACAAAGTGAGCATTTAGGCCTTTCGTTGAATTACAGCCAGTTCTTCATGAACCCCACGATTCCCCTTTTGCTGGTCATTTTGTTATCAGTAACACTGGGGAACAGATTAAAACACATTTATGGTGGAAATGGTTATGGAATGAGGAACAACAATATGCATTTTTGACAAAGTATGATAGAATTAAGTAATTGATTATTTATGCACAATTCCTATTCCACCACATTCGTGGCATACTGTATCAGTAGATTATTATATTTCAAATACCCGGTGACAATGTATTCACTATTGCTGTGGTGGTGTGGATTTATTTACAAAGACGGCCCGCTTTAGACAAATCGATGGCAATTCTACAGCAGCAGAAAATAGTGAGTTGTTACAAAATATTGTGTTCTCCATGGTATTACCCCCAGTAATAATTTTAGATCGATAATCACAGTTTTTCCCAATATTTTGGGGAGCATTTTGCAATTCTGTAGGATCAGAAATCTGACTCATTTCTGCATACCATCCACAAACAAGTGACCAAACTTAGGGCCACATGCATCAACGAGAAAACTGCTCGCAAACGGGCAGATTAGCAGAATCTGCCCCTTTGCGACCGGTATTTTTGCATTTGGGATGCATCATTCCAAAAGCAAAAATCGCTATATAAGGAATCTCTAAATAGCGATTCCTTAAATTGCGATTGCATTTAAGGAATCCCAAATTGAGATTCCTTAAATGCAATGCATGAAAGTTTAAAAATTAGCGATTTCGCTAATAGGGGGAGCAAATTACCATGAAGTTGAACTTCATGGTAATTTGCAAAAACTTTGAAAAATGCACTAAAGTGCTTTTTTCAAAGTTCCATTTTACGCACACACATGCCCTTGGGGCATGTGTTTGTGCAAGATGTATTCATATGCAGATTTCAGGGGTGCAACAGGGTGTCTTAGTGACGCCCTGGCACCCTTGAAATAGCATGAGCAATTTGCGATTCTCTAATTGAGATTAGCAAATTGAGAAGGTCCTCCCATTCATTCCTATGGGCCTCTAGGCCCATAGGAATCAATGGGGAGGTATTCCTTAATTGCGACTCGCAATTTGCAAGTAGCAATTAAGGAATGTTTAGAAATCGCTATTTTGTAAGCGATTTCTACATGCATAGCCTTTTGCTATTCCTTATTAGCGAATCCTTATTTTTCGCTATTAAGGAATCGCAAATGGCATTGTTGATGCATGTGCCAGTTAATGAGTAAATGAAGAACTGGAACCGTATCTATGATGTTATCTGAGTACAACATTGATGGTTGGCAGAATTTTGTCACAATAATTCAGTTCATGCTTTATTGAATCATAGTCCATTTTTTGTCACTAAGGTTATCATTTTTGCTTTTTCTTAAATATGGATCAAATAGTAACCTCTGTGCCATCTGTGGAAGAATGTTTGTACTTAATTTCTAATCTACATGAGGAGACAAAGACAGTATTATTGAAAGCCTAAGAACTGTATAAAAAATAAATGCAGATAAGCCTGGGCATGCAGTGTAGCTTTCTGCTAAGCATTTTCATGGAAATGAAAATTTCAATCCTATTTGATTGGTCCGTTCTCTATTACATATGTAATAAATGATGCAAATGTGAAAATGGCTTTACTGCAAACTATGGAGATCCTACCGGCACTTTTGCACTGCCGGAACGTCATATATTTGACGTTCTGGTGGAGCAATGTGCCACTGACATATTTATAAGGACACGTAAAGCCACGTTACGTGGCTTTTAATGGCCTTATAAATATGTGCCCCTTTCACGCAGACAACTGCGTGACAGGGGCGTTCCATGGTTGTTGCTGGGGGGGTTCCAAGCCTCTTTCTCTGTGTGCTGCATTCTGCATTCATCTATTGTAGTAGGTGCCAGTCAAGAACATTAAGTTTGGAGCATTTTTAATTCCAGGATGCACCCTGCAGCACACATAGAAAGAGGGAAAAGCCTCTTTTGATTGTTTTTACGCAGTAAGGTTTCCCTTCCAGCACAAAAATAATCATTCCCGCAACACAGGCACCCTTGCACCATGGGTAAGATGTCCTGCACATCTAACCTGGGCTTCTATTGGAATTCTATAACGCATATTAGCAAGTCCATTATCACCATTTTAGCGGCAGTTTCCTGCCGCTAAAACGGCGATAATTTTATCACCGGTCTCGCTAATATGCGCCCTTAGTCAGGACTGGAGGCGAGGATTATGCCTTCTTTCTCCACTTTTATTAACAGCAGCCACATTTTTTAAAACGGTATTTTAAAAGTACAAAAACTACATTTCCCAGAACCCTTGAGAAAAATGTAGGCTCATAAGCGTTTTTCCTCTTCATGATTTCAGTTTGGGTTCTTTCACTGGTGAAGACGGCAATAGCAAGGGTTTCATTCTTTTATCGCGACCGCCGCCTTTATTCAACTTATTTCAATTGGAATTTGCCTTTGGGTGTTGTGCCACATCCTCACTGGGCCGCGGGTACGTTCTACCGTTCCTACACGGACGATTCCTGGTGCGCTCACAGTCCTCCCGCCGTTAGCGGGCGTGTTGGACTCAGGGAAACGGCGTGTGCATTTATATCCTGAGGGATTTGAATGGCCGCCATAGTTTCCTCGTGAGCACCGGCCTGGACGAACGCCTCTCAGAGTTTGTATGTGATCGAGCCGTGAAGTGATTCGACCGATCTGACTGAATTACGCTCCGCTGCATTCTGGCACTTTCTGCAAGCGAAGTCCGTATTTTGTTATAACAGCGCCCTGTGGGGTCTGTTCTAAGGCTTCCAAGCCTTTTTGGGCACTTGTTCCCAGGCCAATTGTTGCTTTGTATTTCCCTGCACCAGACCGACTCTGCCCAGGGCTTGGCCCTATAATACCTTCGACTGTCCCTCGCATTTTGAATTCAGGCTAACACCCAGCCCCACACCAAATTAAAGCGACTGATACCCAGTCCTGTCTTAATTCCTCACAGTTAAGTGCTGGTTGCTTCCCTTTTGTCCAAGTATGGAAATGGACTACGAGGAAGACTTTCAGGGGGAAGAGAACACCCTAGCTGACCTTCCCTGGGACGATGACTTTTATGATGCTGTGGATGCATCAATCTACAAAGCAGTGGAGAAGCCATGGCCCCCTTAGAGGACAGACTGTCCCGTAGGATTGACCAAGCTCTCTCTCACCTCACTAACCTTCCTTTAGCCCCACCTCCCCAAACTGAACTCCCTGATTCTACCCTGACCAATGATCTGGCCCCCTCCTCCCAAACACCCCCGCGATACTGGGGTGGACATCTCTGCCTTTATCAGACTAAAGCAGGCTTTTTTAGCCACACATCCTAGTTTACCACCTACAGGTGATGATCTGGCGAGTCCTCAGGATGACACAGGGAACGCTGACTGGTGCTGGCCCTTCCAGACCTGGTCCTTTGACGCTTCCTAATGACTCCGCTGATATGTTCGATCCTGATGACATTATACATTCCCGCTCGTCGGACTGGGCCCCGGCAGATAAAGTTGCAAACTATGTGGAAATGCGCATCAGGAAGCCCTTAGATAAGGAAGGGCGTAACTGCCTCAGGGCAGAATGCCCTCGTCCTTCTCTGGATGGCAAAGTTGCTGTCACTCCTGAAATTGATGCCTGTATGGCTACATATCTGCAAAGATTTCTGCTGGATCCCAAAAAAGGGATCGATAGGTCCTGGCGTACATGCCAGGACAAGCTCCTGGATCTTTTAGGGCCACTCACCAAAATACCGGATATGGCCTAAGAAGCCAAATCTTCAGGCTCCCTTATATCCCCGAGTCACTTTCTGGGTGGGCTCAGAGGGCGATAGTGTTCTTGGGCAACGCTAATTGTGCCCTTTCCACGGAGCGTCGCCGCTCCTTGCTCATCAAAGTTGACTCGAAGCTGGGAGATCTTGCAGATTCACAGGCTGGAGCAGTGGCGCAGGGAGGTCTCTTTGGAGATCCTTTTGTCAAGGAATTAGCCAACTTTGTTAACACCTTCACCTCCCTGGACAGAACGATAAAAAAGGTGTTTCTCCGGGCTTTCAGGGAGGCTGATCAAGGTAAGGGCCGCTCGACCGGCCGTGCATCTAACCAACACCCAAGAGGGCAAGGCTCCAGACAGGAACAGTATCAGGATCAGTCCCATTTCAGAAACTTCTACCCTACCAGAGGTCGACGTGACAAGGGCAGAGGATAATAAGGAGCAACAACATCAAACAATGGCAGTGAGTGTTCTCCCTTCTTCCCATCTAAAAGTAGGGGGGAGACTGGGGAATTTTTTCCAGACCTGTGTTTCTATCACTGGGGATCCATGGGTGTTGCAAACAATTCAAGGTTTTCGCGCAGAGTACGTAGGCGAGCCTGTCCAGTGAAACAGACCCTGTCCCATTCAGTTTTCTGTTCAGCAATCCTCCCTAGGAGCCTCAGAGGTCGATTCCCTGATGGCCAAAGGGGCTATCGTTCCCGCTGCCCTCCATCCCAGAGGTTGTGTCAGCAACATTTTTCTGAATGGATGGAGGCAAGCATTCCGTCATAAATCTCAGCGGGTTGAACAAGTGGTTGGTTTACCGCCACTTCAAGATGGAGGGAATCTATCTCCTCAGGGATGTCTTACGTCCCTCAGACTGGATGGTGCGTCTGGACCTAAAGGACGCTTACCTGGTCGTCCCAATTTTTCTGCCCACAGGCGTTTTCTTCAGTTCATCTGGCAAGAGCAGACATACGAGTTTGCGTTCGTTCCGTTCGGCCTATCCTCGGCTCCTTGGTGCTTCACCAAGGTCCTCAAGCCAGTAGTGGAATGTTTGAGGGCCTGAGGCATTTGTATGATTGTCTACTTGGATGATCTCCTCTTGATGGAGACGTGTCCTCTTCAGCTTCTTCGTCATCTTCGGATGACAGTGGACCTTCTCCAGAGTCTGCGGTTCATCATAAACGAGACGAATTTGGTTCTCACTCCCTCACAGTCTCTTACCTTTCTGGGCTTCGTGATAGATTCCATGACATCCACGCTCAGTTTACCGACCATGAAGATCTCGAAGATCAAACACGTGTTGAGACCTGCCCTGACAAAGAGTCAAGTTTCTCTCAGGGATATCGCCCAAATAGTAGGCCTACTCTCAGCTTCCATCCAGGCGATCTTCCCGGGACCCCTTCATTACCGGGCGTTGCAACGTCTCAAGGGGATTCACTTGTGCAGAGGGTGTCCCTATTCACAAAAAATAGTACTTTCCGAAGAGGCACGGGAAGAGATTCATTGGTGGTTAGAACACATGGAAGCCTGGAACGACTGAGCGATTTTTGGCTCTGCCCCCGATTTAGTGAGAGAATCCGACCCCAGCACAGTAGGCTGGGGAGCCAGATGGGGCGATTTTTACACAGGAGGATTGTGGACGCCAGAAGAACGGAAGTTACATATCAACTGTCTGGAACTTCTGGCAGGCTCATTCGCCATTCGCTGCTGGACGAGGGAGTCCATTCAACCCTCTGTCCTTCTAAAAATGGACAACATATGGGCGGTACGGTATATCAACCATTTAGGAGGCACGAGGTCCAAAGCCCTCTCCGATTTGGCTGCCAGGTTTTGGCAATACTGCTTAGACAACCATGTCTCTGTTACGGCGGAATATCTTCCCGGCCGGGAGAATTTGTTGGAGGATTTTCAGTCCTGCAACTTCAGAGACTCCAGTCTATGGAAGTTGAATCCAGAGATTTTTCAGAAGTTGAACGACCTGTGGGGTGCCTTTTCGATAGATCTTTTTGCCTCGAGGTTAGACCACCAGCTCCCACGTTTCTTCGGCTGGAGACCGGACCCCTGGGCTGTGTCCACAGATGCCTTCCTCCAGGATTGGAGGCAAGAGAGGGGATATGCGTTACCCCCATTTGCGATGATCACAAGAGTGACAGCCCAGATCAGAAGGCAGGGAGCGGAAGTGGTAGTTCTCACCCCGTTTTGGAGATCTCAAGTATGGTTTCCGGGTTCTTCTGGATCTTTCTTGGGATTCTCCAATCCTACTTCCCCTCTTTCCAAGTAAGCTCCTGAATCCCAACGGGTCTCCACATCCTCTGGTTCTGGGGAACTCGTTGCGTCTCATGGCGTGGAGGACTACCGGGGACGTTGGGAAGTCCCGGGACTTTCGGTAAAGGCTGAGGAACTCATGTCTAAGGCTTGGGCGGACAACACAACCAAATGATACAAGTCCGCTTGGGGCAGATGGTCCCGCTGGTGTGTGCGACGGGGTCTCAAATCCCATGGACACAGATGTAGTTCATATCCTGAATTTTTTGGCTCACCTGGTGTCTAGCGGATCGGCGTACAGATCCATAAATACCTTTCGGTTGGCCATCTCGGCAGGTCACCTCTCAATCAATAATTCTGATGTCGGAGAACACCCTCTTGTGTGTAAACTTCTTCGAGGGATCAGACTATCCCTTCCCCGGAGCCTCGTTACTCAGCTTTATGGGACGTAAACCAGGTTCTTTATTTGGTTCTGTCATGGCAACCTAATCAGTTTTTAACTCAGAAAGAGCTGTCAGCTAAATTGGCGATGCTGCTTTGTCTTATTTCCTGTAGACGCGTTTCCAATGTAAGAGCTTTAGATGTAACATCTAGAATGTTCATGCCAACTTGAATCACTTTTACCCTCCATTGAAGGACAAAGTGTCACACAAGAGTAATCTCATACCCAGAATTTCCAGATACTCCGAAGTTGTGCGTGGTTCGGTGCCTGAAAGCATATGAGGAGATGACAGAGGAGTACCATCTTCTGGGAGAACGCCAACTTCTTATTGCTCTACGTAAACCCTTTAGGGCTGTATCTTCCCCCACCATAGCTAGATGGGTCAGGTGGGTAATGCAAGAAGCAGGCATTAGCCTCCCGATCTTTGGGGCTCACTCAGCACAAGGTACTATGGCTTCGAAAGCATTTGGCTTGGGTGCCTGTTTAGAGGATATCCTCAACGCGGCTGATTGGTCTTCGGACTCTACCTTTAAAAGGTTTTATTTCAAGCCAGGGCTGGAAATGGCTCAACCCCCGTGGTGAGCAAGGTTTGAACTTGCATAATCCTTGCTTCCAGTCCTGACACAGAATGAAACATTTTCTAGCTATCGTAATGCAAAGTTTCAATTCTATTAAGGACTCTGAGGCAAGGATTATCCCCCCCTAGGGCTCTGAATGACGAGTCCCCACCCCGTATTGGAGTAAGTAGCTCATTTGGGAAAGTTTCTCTTTATAAATGTGAACTGTGAGAATTTGATTTGTGTTCATTTATACAGTCTGCCTCACTGATTTTGAAGTTCTAGGCTTAATGTTTACCTCGGTATGACGATATACCTTTGTCCTCATAGGTTCTGATGCGAACAAACAAGATGCATGAATATTATCTAATGGCTGACTTTGCGCGACGAAAGAGGACGAAGGGCCATTGAGGGCAGGCCACTTCGAGGAAGCTGTGTCCTGATTGGAGAGACCACAACTTGCTGATTGGACAGTGTTGTTTTTGTTTCTCTAAACCTAAATTTTTCCCAAGGGTTCTGGGAAATGTAGTTTTTGTACTTTTAAAATACCGCTTAAAAACATTGGCTGCTGTTAATAAAAGTGGAGAAAGAAGGCATAATCTGCGCCTCCAAGTCCTCAATAGATTTGAAACTTTCCGTTACGATAGCTAGGAAATTTTTCATTATCCCTGTCCCATTTAAAGGAGAGTTCCACCCGCCTCCTCTATCGAAGTTTAGTGATACTGTGGGTGAGGAAGCAAATCTCTATGGAGTACCAGTCAAAGTCGAAGTCAAAGTGTCTGGCCCCCTACTCCATCCATACTCACTTCCACGTCTGCTGCAAATACCAGCACAGCATTGCGGTACTAACAAAACAATGTAGTGGTGAGCAGCAACAGGTGGCTAGCCTCTCCCGCTGTCTTTGGTGAAAATTCTGCCATTCCGAAACCATGATCCATTAGCCTGACGACCAGCCAGCGGGTAAAGTATTCATTGTGGTATCTGATCTGTAGGGATTACATCCACGAGGGAAGAAAAGCAAATCCTAGCAGGTATCACTGGTTGAATTTGAGACAATAAGGTCAACTCTTAATTGTGAGTCTTGCCACTCACCTGAAGAAGGGTTCAGACGGGACAATGCAGCTCTGCACACTTCCCCAAGAACACTTCTCTAGAAAGAGAATAATCAGTGTTAGACGGCAGTTGTTCCTGATGGGAAGGATGTTGAGATGAGAGATGAGAAATAGAGTGAACAGGTTCTTCTGATCCTCTATGCTTGGCTCTGTTCTAGCTTCCAGTATCCTCTTATGTTCAAGCAATACTTTCTAAGTTACTTTACTGTGTAGTCTGGGCAATTCTCCAAAATGTATTTACACACTTCCTTCAGAATTTCACAAGACACCTCAAGTAATCTATTACAGTTATCTTCATACTCTTTTAGGGCTTGATTACAAGTCTGGAAGTCCATGGACCGCCAGACTCGCGGGGGCCTGACGGTGGCAGTCTACCGTCCGTTCAATTACAATTAGGGGGGGTCAGACCACCATCGCCGCTGCCAGGGAACCGACGTTCCCTGCCAGTAGTGCGGCGGTGTAGAGGCTGTGATATGCTTGCCAGGACCGCGGCAGTCCCACCAAGCATTTTACAAGTTTCCTCTCTGCCACAGTTTTCATGGTGGTTTCTCCTCCACGAAAACCACGGTGGAGAGGCCACAGGGCCCCCTGGTGCCTCACACCATGTGGATGCACACAGGGGGGCATAACTTGTGCCCCCTGTGTGCATGCACACTGGTTGCTGCACGCCATGGACGTAACAGTCCATGCTGTGCAGGAGCTGTTTTTGGCGTTCCCATTGTAGTGCCCATTTATAAAGACACCAAAAAAAGCATGCCAGACAGGGGGAAACTTCTAATCTGGTGGGCGGTCCAACCGCGGGGTAGGGGGTGCACCCCCAAACTCGTAATCAGTCCCTTAGTCTTTAACAAATCAAATACCTTTCTGCCTGATAGCTTTTTCAAGATTGATTTGAACAGTCTTGGACAGTCTAGCTTCTATTCCACATAATACACTCAGCTCATAAACTCCTGTTTAGGACTGAGTTTTCCAACTCAGATTTCAGTAGTCTTGAACAATGTTCAAATCTTCTTTAAACAAACCACTAAAAGGTCTTGGCTAGGTGTAGTGCACTAAGCTGTAGGCAGATAGATCCTGCACAGCACTTCGCACGTTGGTGTTTTTTTTATCTTACTTGTACTTTGTTCTTTTTTCAGGTCTGAAGCTCAGGACGATGATGCTGGAGTCCTTGGATGAGGAGTTTAATCAAGGTAACTTGACTGTCTGTTCTGGTGAGTGTTCTCAGAGCGAATGCTGGGCTTCCAAAGAGGGAAGACAGTTCCCAGATCGCTAAACAAGAAGTCAAGCAAAGCCTCATGTTGAGGGTGCAGTATACATACTGATGTCCTCAAAATATCTGTTGAAGGAAGTGACCCGATTCAGGCCACCCGGGCCACTCGCGACCAACTCTCAGCCTTCCATGCAAATGAAGAGTCGGTCAGAAGGTAGAGAATACAAACCAATGTTATTTATTAGTATTCACTCAAGCGGAGTCCGGTCTGACCAGCCTCCTAATATTGCTGGAGAGAGACTGACTTTCACAAGCATAAAGGTAACAATTATACATCTTGGAGCTGGGCAGTGACACGCCCACCCAGTAACTTTCCACAGGGAGACAGCTTAAACAAAGGGGGCACACAGAGATGAGCTAAATATCTGGGACCGGGCACACACTATCTCTCAGGAAAGGTCAGTCTGTCTGTACCTGCAGCTGGAATAGTGGGAGCGAACCTCTATCTAGCGGTAAAGGTATGTGCTAATGAGCAACTTTCTCATGTATTCAGCGAGGCCTAACCTTGGAGACACAAATGCATCAGCACCGCTTTTAGCTGTGAAAGCTGAAATAAGCAATAATTTAAACTTACTTTACTGTGTAGTCTGGGCTATTCTCCAAAATATATTTACACACTTATTTCAGAATTTCACAAGACACCTCAAGTAAACTATTACAGTTATCTTCATACTCTCTTAGGGCTTGATTACAAGTCTGGAAGTCTATGGACCGCCTGACTTGCGGGGGCCTGACGGTGGCAGTCTCCCGACCGTCCAATTACAATTAGGGGGGGTCAGACCACCATCACTGCTGCCAGGGAACTGTCGTTCCCTGCCAGTGGTGCGGGGGTGTAGAGGCAGTGATATGCATGGTGGGACCTCCGCGGCAGTCCCACCAAGCATATTACAAGTTTCCTCTCCGCCACAGTTTTCAAGTTCGTACCTCCTCCATGAAAACCATGGTGGAGAGGAAACAGGGCCCCTTGGTGCTTCACGCCATGTGGATGCACACAGGCGGGCATAACTTGTGCCCCCTAAGTGCATGCACACTAGTTGCTGCATGCCATGGACGTAGCAGTCCATGCCGTGCAGGAACTGTTTTTGGCGTTCCAATTGTGGTGCCCATTTATAGAGGCACCGCCGTGGGAACACCAAAAAAAAAGCACGCCAGACAGGAGGAAACTTCTAATCTAGTGGGCAGCCCAACCGCGGGTTTGGGGGTGCACCACCAAATTCGTAATCAGTCCCTTAGTCTTTAACATATCAAATACCTTTCTCCCTGCTAGTTTTTTGAAGAATGATTTGAACAGTTTTGGACAGTCTAGCTTTTATTCCGGATAGTTCACCCAGCTCATAAACTCCTGTTTATGACTGAGTTTTCCAACTCAGATTTCAGTAGTCTTTAACAATGTTCAAATGTTCTTTAAACAAACCACTAAAAGATCTTGGCTAGGCGTAGTGCACTAAACTGTAGGCAGATAGATCCTGCACAGCACTTCGCACGTTGTTTGTTTTTTATCTTGCTTGTACTTTACCTTTTTTCAGGTCTGAAGCTCAGGACGATGACACTGGAATCCTTGGATGAGGAGTTTAATCAAGGTAACTTGACTTTGTTCTGGTGCGTGTTCTCAGAGCGGATGCTGGGCTTCCAAAGAGGCAAGACAGTTCCCAGATCGCTAAACAAGAAGTCAAGCAAAGCCTCATGTTGGAGGGGGCAGTATATATACTGATGCCCTCAAAATATCTGTTGAAGGAAGTGACCCGATTCGGGCCACCCGGATCACTCGCGAGCGCCTCTCAGCATTTCATACAAATGAAGATGCGGTCAGACAGTAGAGATTACAAACCAATGTTGTCTATTAGTATTCGCTCAAGCGGAGTCCGGCCTGACCAGCCTCCTAATATTGCTGGAGAGGGACTGACTTTCACAAGCATAAAGGTATCAATTATACATCTTGCAGCTGGGCAGGGACACGCCCACCCAGTAACTTTCCACAGGGAAACAGCTTAAACAAAGGGGGCACACAGAGATGAGCTGAAAACCGGTGACCGGGCACACACTATCTGTCAGGCAAGGTCATTCTGTCTGTACCCGCAGCTGGAATAGTGGGAGCGAACCTCTATCTAGCAGGAAAGGTATGTGCTAATGAGCAACTTTCTCATGTATTCAGCGAGGCCTAACATTGGAGACACAAATGCATCGGCACAGCTGTTAGCTGTGAAAACAGAAGTACGTTTCGATCATGATTCAACATGGCGGCTGAACATAAAATCGTGCCACGAATGCTAACTTAACAGAACAATGCATGAGCAATATGGCAGTAATATTTCAATTCTAACAGACCCTCCTTTTAGCATTCATCGCTAAATTTTATTATTCGGAAACAAGGAGAGAACAAGGGAAAGAAGGGGTGCGTCCTTGTCCCCAATTGAATACTGGGCTAAACAACGTGGACGAACCCACTGAATGAAATGTGTTAATCACTGTTTGTAGTGAGCACGAGAAACCCTTAGGTTTGCTTAAAAGACCCCTCACACACCAACCTAGTTGGTGTCATGCTTCATCATAAGGGTTCCAGCCGTGTGGCCAATTGCCCCCTGGTTGTGCTACAACGCCTGGTTCCGTATGTCAAGAAACAAAGTTTCCTGTGGAAGCAATAATATCTTATATTGATAATACAAAGCACAATGGCAATAGTAATGGGTCGTATGGATTTCAGACAGAGAGGAGGCCGAGTACAGTGTGGTTGAGTATTCACAATTTATATACATTTTTGGCAAAATTATACACAAATATACAACAAGTGGTGTTTAGTGTCCTCAGTGTGTAATGGAACCAAAAGACAGACTCGTGAGAATTGTGACATTTACAGCTTGGTTTCCAATATTCAAAAAACGACCATTTACAGTTTTTCAACACTGTTCTTAGTAACCAGTGCTGATACAATGATTCGTTTTGTTAGATGTCGACGGCGTTTCGACCCTTCCAGTGATGCAGGGTCTCTTCAGGACCTAATGATATAGGGACATCTGAAAAAATAACAATGCGCAGAACACCGGTCAAGTGGAAAGAATTGGGAATATACTCACACTGGACTCAGCCGGGTACTCAGTGTGGGGAGGGGAATAGGGGGGCTGACGGTTGAGGATAAGACAGGGTAGATGCTGCTGTCTGTAGATCAGGGCTCTGGAGAGATTATCCATGTGGGCCTTCCTTTCATGTGGCCCAAGTCACAGGATGCAACAACGAGGGCGCGGAAATAGGATGTGTCCCGTCCTTGGATATCTACTGATTCAATCAATCACTGACGCGTGCCGCTGCTACGCGTCTGCTCTGGAGCCTCTGTCTGCATATAGGTCCCTATAGTGTCACTTTAGTATAGTATAGTATAGTATAGTACCGGCTGGTCTCCCGTAGTCCCGGCTGGTCGTGACCAGCTAGAACTACGGGAGAACACATCAGGTTACTAACGGGAACCTCATCTATACCAACATGGGACCACAGATGATACCCCTCCGAGCCTCGATTCTCTGCCTAACACTTTGATTTAGTGTTTTTATTGACAGAGTGTCTGTGAGTACGCAAATATCATTGCCACACACTTTATCGCGTTTGAAGGCATTTCCACAATTTCACATGGCGTTTCCACTTTTGCCACTCACATTTTTCACCTCCCTGGTCTGAAGAAATCCCACCTACCTACCCTATCGGGCTGAAAAATGTAGACACATTATCAGACACCTAGGAGCAATAATATCTCCCCAGTAGTCACATCACATATTTGTAACTATATCCTGGGCCGTCATTAATAAATACTAAAGGCAAGGATTCTCAGAGACATTTTTAAATCACAACACTTCACACAAATCACACCACACCAGCTCCGCTGTAACCAGGCATTGTAGCACAACCGAGGGGCATTCAGCCACCCGGTTGGGACCCATATGATAAAGCATGACACCAACTAGGTTGGAGTGTGAGGGGTCTTTTTAAGCAAACCAAAAGGTTTCTCGTGCTCACTACAAACAGTGATTAACACACTTTCATTCACTGGGTTCGTCCACATTGTTTAGCCTAAATGTTATTATTGCCAACAGGTAAGGGTCTTAGAATTCTAAAGGAAGAAAAATGCTTGGGCACAGGCAGTAATACATTTTATCAGCATTCAAAATACTTTCATCTATTTGCATCACATCTTGGATAGCTTGCATTATCATAGCAGTTGGCTTAACGCCATGTACTGGTATTTTTGGTGTTGGTGTCAACTTCGCTACACAATAAGTAGAGCAAGCAGGAAGGCAATGTATGCACAGACAACAGGTAAATATATACCAGCTATTGTAATTAGGAAGAGTAGAACTTTCCAGCCCCAGGATGCTAATATATTTTGGAACCAACCAGAAAGAGTCCAAGTACCATTCTCTTGGTGAATGTCAGATGCAATCTTATGCAGCTTCTGTATAGCAGCATAGACATTAGGGGCATGGTCGGGGATGTACATGCAACAGCTGCTGCCGATGACACGACAAGCCCCACCCCGATCAGCAAGGATGACGTCTAACACCATCCTGTTTTGCAAAGCAACAAGCCTCGTAGCCTGGAGCTCAGCAGTAAGGTTTGTCAATATCCTAGCTGTTGTATTAAGAACCCCTTCCTCAACTCTCGTGAGCCGACAAAGCTGGACATTATTAGCCATGGGGCCCAAGCAGGGTAGGAGACCCCTTGCAGTATCATCGAACTGCTGCCAAGCCATAGCTGTCTGATCTATATCCTCAGTGTCCACCACACTTCTGACTCAGAACCAGTGTATACTCCTACATTGCAATCGATTATCTTTATGGTAATTGGATGGTGCTATGTATACTGCTGGAAGGAGGAAAGAGAGATAACATGTACCAGACCATCCCCTAGGAAGCCAAACATACGCCTGAGACACACAAACAAAATAGACATTATGTGGTGGGAGCAAAGGCAGGGTATTAGTCGTATTCAGCTTATATGTGTAATTGCAGATACTCTCTCCCACCTTTATCCCCCCAAATCTTTGAACACAGAAACCAGTCGTCGGGTTGACCACTGATACTGGCATTGCCACATCTTGGGTAACATTACGCATTTGAAAAGAGCGAAAGTATTCAGTGATATTGAATGCCGGAAAATCCAACATCTCCTGTTGGAGCCATGATTTGTTCTGCATCATCTCATATACAATCATGCATGCTGTCGGGTAAAATGTGTCAGGTGCTCCTCCTTTTCCCCGAGTGAACCCTTGGTGGCACTTATGTACTCTAACACAGCATCGTAATCAGCAGTTGTCATACCCATGGAAGAGGAACGATAATGGATATATACCATAGTAAACCACTCAAACCACTCCTCACAACTTCCCAAATAGAACAAAGGTAATGATAACAGACTATCACTCTTATGTGTGACTGAAGGGAGCAGTCCACATATCCAGCAATTTGTGACATTGGACGTATCATGGGAATGGGCTTTGTACCAATCAAGGAGGGGACAGGATACTTCTCTTCCAAAAACCACACTACTCCAAGTATCGTTATCAAGGAAACCAGAACAATTACCACAAAAATGATTTTACTTTTAGTGGACCAGCTGAACCAACCACACTCATCCCGCTCTAAACGTGGCGCTGCAAACGCCTGTTCCTCCTGAACAATTGGGCAGCCAAATGGATACATGATGATCTGAGGAATAGAAATGCAATGGAGCCGAAAACAAGAAAAAGTCAAAGGGTCAAATTTTTCAAGTGTCTTTATGGGTCTTTCTGGTGGACTCCTATTGTTCATCGGCGTTGGCGCTGTTGAGCACCGGCGGTGGAGCTGTTCATCTAGCTCCGATCCAGATCCCACGTTGCAGGGCAATATATTTCTTTCCTGAGAATCACAGTCCGTTTGCCCTGTTTACTGTCCGAACAATGCACCAATCTTCCTTTCCCTATCTACCGTTGGTACCATGAGCAAGGTACACCCTATTCCTCGCAGTTCATCCCTACTAACCTCACTGCTCCTTTGGTGCACTGTTCTTTCATCAGGAGCGCAAATTGTACCTAGTCGCTCCAGGCACAGAGGGGTCAGGGAAAAGGGGCTCAGGGGGATCAGATTTGGGGGAGCCAATGGGCTGGGACTCAGGCACAAGTGGCTCCTTAATGGCCTGGACCTCAGAAGGCACTGCTGCATTCAACATTGCGTCGTTCTCCTCCTCTGTGTGGGTTCACGTTCACTGGACATCCGAAAAGGGGACAAAGTGGGGCACTTGCTCCCACTCCGAGTCCCCAATGCCCTCCCTGACCCACTGGTTATACGGCAGGGGAAGAGGGATCCTCTTGCAGTGCGTCATGTAGATCCAGTGCTTTCGGCCGGCCACCTTCACCGCTGACCGGGTGGCAAGGAGCACCTGTAGAGGTCCCGTCCAGCGAGGCTCCAAACTTACCTTGCTCTGGAAACGGCAGACAAGGATACAGTCCCCAGGCTGAATGTCGTGCCCTGGCCCCTCAAGTACCGGCTCGAGCGCATCACTTTTCTGTTGGTGAATAGAACACAGACTTTTAGTTAACTCATACAATTAGTCTATTAACAGAGGTTATTCAATTTTGGAAAAACGACAAGGTCGCAGAACGCCCGAAACGTTAGCTGGGAGTCCAAACACAACACGTACGGTGACAATCCTGTCCTAGAGTGGGCAGTAGCTCTTGTAGACAAAAGGGCTAATGGTAAGGCATCAGACCACTGCAACCCTGTACTCGCTTGAATCTTTGCCATTTTCAGTTTGAGAGTACCATTGTACTTCTCAACTAAGCCTGCTGACTGGGGGTGATTGGCAGCATGAAACGTCTGACGAATATGTAATCCGTTGCACACTAATTGAATTAACTTATTATTAAAGTGACTTCAGTTGTCTCTCCAAATCAAACAAGGCAAGCCAAAACAAGGAAAGAACTCCTTGAGGAGTACCTTTGCAGTCACCATCACTGTGTTTCTTTAGGGGTGTAAGCCTCACCCCATTTACTAAATGCACAAACAACCACTAACACACGTTTCTAATTGTTAACTCGCTCCAACTTGATATAATCGAGCTGGAGAACCTCAAAAGGGAATGTTGGAGGTGCAAAATTACCAGGTGGTGTAGGGGTACCTTTCCTGGGATTATACATCATACACACCATGCAAAATTTAACCAAATGGGCAGCAGTTTTGGGGATATTGTTGTTGTGCCATACTGGGTCTAGCACTTTTGTTATACCTTTTGCACTAATGTGGGCTGGCCCATGGGCCATAGTGACTACTGAGAGGACATATGCTTCTGGTAACATCCATCTCTGTTTCCCTGACTTATCCGTCCAACACCCTTCCTCATCCAACCGTGCTGTTCTTTCCTGCCATTCTGCTAACTCCTCAATTGTTGCCTCACTTTGGATCTCCTCAACATTCACCAGCGTGTCCTCGAACATAGTGACCTCGGGCACCCACTTAGCACGGCCGGCTACAAACATCTTTTTCATATTCGTTCGGGCTGTCTCCTTTGTTGTCTGATCTGCAAATGCATTTCCTCAACCTATTTTATCAGTAATCGCTTTGTGGGCGCTGCACTTTATTATTGCCAATTTCTTAGGGAAGGTCAAAGCGGACAAAAGCCTATGTATAAGAGGGCTGTGCTGGATACGTGTCCCATGGGAAGTAAGGAACCCCCTCTCTGACCAGAGCTGCCCGAAATTATGGGCGACTCCGAAGGCATACTGGCTGCCAGTATAGATATTGTCAGTTAGTCGGCAACTAGCTCTGCAGCCTGAGCTGACTGATAGGGAACTTGTGACGTCTCAACTACTGTGTGCCACTTTGTTATTGCATATGCAGCTGTTGTCATGCCATCTGATAATATGAAACAAGAGCCATCAACATATAGTTCCCCTTGAGGGTCAGATAAGGGAACATCAGTCAGGTCTACGGCCCTTCGTTTCTTCCTCAGTTCGAAAAATACAATCATCTATATCAATTTCTTTGCTTTCAGAAACGAGGGGTAGTACCGTGGCTGGGTTCCGAGTGGCACATCTTTTAACGTGGGGTGCGAAAAGGGTCAGTTCATAACCAGTCAGACGTGCACTGGTGAGGTGCTGTGTCTTGGTCCTATTCAGATGTATATCCACAGCATGAGGTACCATGACTGTGAGGTCAGTATCAAGTAAGAGCCCAGCAGATTGTCATATAGTCCCCATCGTTCAATAACTGCCAGTATTCTGCGTTCCAAACATCCTAGCAAAGGTAGGAACTGGAGGACGAGTTGGCAGCTTTGGAATTCCAATATGTCTGCTAATTTGCCTTGCCTAGCAGCGCTCTAGTGTTTTGAATTCCAATCTGGATTGGAATGTAAAGGGCGCGCAAGCATTCGAATGCACACTTCACCTGAGGAATTTATGAAGAAGGAGCCTTGTTCCAGAACTCCGTCGCGAAAGCTAGTGAGGGTAGATTGGCGGGCGTCATTTTAGCTCTTCGGTGTCTTGTTAAAAAGAAGGAGCCGTGTTTAGTTTTTAGTTTTCGTGCATGTCAGGTACCTCAGAGTCGCGTCTTGCGCTCTGGGCTATCCATCCTCAGTGAAGCCAAAGACGTTGGTGAAGCTCTCAAATTCACCACATCTTAATTAAGGAATTATTTCTGACTCGTGTCAATTCGAGTGTGAGAAGATGCCGTTGAAATGTGTAATTTCCGCGTCTGACTAGAAGACTAATTACTGATTAGAGCGCTTCGAGTTCTGTGTGGCGCCGGTTCTGATCAGTGATAATACTGCGCTAGAACTCGAGAATTCATTTCCGACTTGTGAGTTTGAGTGCGGACTAATAAAAAGAGAAACAGTGGTAGAGGTTGTCCTAAGACAAATTAAGAATAGAATTAGCCTCACCCGAAACTCAAGAAATGGTTGGGCTATTTCTAGGATAATTCTAAAGTCATTAGACAGTATCTGAAAACGAACATTTAAAACCAACACCGCTTATCTAGTCAAACATAGAGTAAAGAAACCACTTACCTGAGCTTCTTCATCTGTGTACAACGAACGCTTGGAGTACTATCATTATTCCGAGCTGCTGTCATCACCTGCAAGAGAAGAAATAAGGTCAGGATCTTTAAACTATAACCATTCCACAGAAGAGAGGCAATAGTCAAGAGTATAACTGGTAAGAGTTTGTTAAAGGAAATGTATAAGAGAAATTAATAATAAATAGAATGTTGTAGTAAGCATTGATATTGTGTTACAGCTGAGAATAAGAAGAAAGAAAAAGACGATATAAGAAACTATCAGCAGAATAAAACCAATTGGCTGTCTCTTCTTATCCCCATCCCCTTTCCCCCTTGGCACAGACTTGAGAGTCTTAATTACCTCACAGGGGTGTTCCGGAGAGGGCATTGGGAATTTAGTGTTGTTCTGCTCCTGTGCACGTTGGCAATTAGGAAGTACTGAACCTGACATTTAGGGATAGGAATTTTAAAAATGGCACTAATGCGCTCAGGGGTCAACCTCCTACCCTCCTTCAACAGTAGGTGACCTAAATAGGTGATCTCATGTAGACAATATTTGGAAATGGACACTTTACGTACTGTCTTTGTAACCCTTCCCAGTGTCTGAAGTAATGAGAAGGTCGTCAACATATTGGAGCAATACATTACCTGATGGAAGTGTAAGAGAGTCCAATTGGGCTTTAAGGGCTTGGCTATATATACTAGGGCTCGCAGTATAGCCCTGAGGAGCTCGACAAAATCTAAAGTTTCTACCAGCTATTGCAAAGCCGAACACATACCTGCTATCGGGATGGATCGGAATACTAAAGAAGGCATTCTTCAAATCAATGACAGAAAAGAATTTAGCAGAGGAAGGAATCATCATCAGAAGGGTAGTAATGTCAGGGAACACTGGGAATTGAGGAGCGACAATCTTGGAAACTTCTCGCAGGTCAATCACAAAACGATAAACATTGGGGTGGTCATCTGAAGAGCCCAAAGGAGCTGTAGACTGTATCAAACCCCGTATAATCCGCAGCAAAGCTCGCTCCCCCGCCTGTGGTATTTTGTACTGGGGAATACGAGGCAAAATGGCATTGTTTTTAACTGTAATGGAAACCGGAGGAATTTGCAATAGTACTACAGGCACATCCCTAAACTCAGCAGGAACTTGCGCATCTTTAGACAGGCACTGCTTAGAACTAGCCACATTCAGACCCATTGTCATGTAAACACCTTCCGGGGAACAATAAATCGTCGCATGCAACCTCTTTAACAAATCAAGTCCCATCAAATTTTCCCCACAATTGGAAGTCAATAGGAACCGAGAATCAATAGTAAAAGGGTCTATAGTCAATGTAAGAGGATTGGAGATGGGGCTTACGACTGGTACACTAGAAAATCCTACCGAGACGTTATTATGGCCAGACAGACCTGCCCCGGGGACCAGTGAACGGTAGATGGAGCTATTCATAGCAAATGTATCCAGCAAAAATTCCTTCTTTGTGCCATACATTTCCGCAGTAACATAGGATCCGCGCTGATCTACAGGTCTCTGAACTGGTCTCTCACCTTGTCCCTGGCTGTCCTAGCCATGAGACATTCCTGTTACCTCATCAAATTCATAGTCATCGTGGTAATACTGGCCACCCCTTCTGTCATCAAAATAATTACTATCTGAACGATCCTGTGAGGCTGCAGCATGTTGTGTTCTGTCTTGTCCACCAGCTCCGTGATCCCTTCTTCCTGAACCCCTTCCTCTAGAGGCTACATCTTTCTGCAGCAACACGGAACACTCGCTACGCCAGTGCCCCTCTTCTTTACAATATGCACACTGATTTGGCCCCACTGGCGCGGATTCCGACTGGTCCGGGGTAGCTGGCGACCAGGACCACCGCATCCTCTACCACGTCCCCCCAGAAGCCTGCTATACCAACACCTTTGTCTTCAATTCCTTGTTCTTTTTCCCTACCTTATCCTTCTCCTCATTGTCTCTATGCTCATAATACTGTGCCATACTTAATATTACCGAAGGGGAGGAAGTCGTCCAAGTGCTCTCCGAAGTCTGTAACCTTGTTGCAATGTCGGGGAGTAAATTAGTGACAAATCTGTTAACAAACAATCGAACACTCCTTCCATCGACAAATCCTGTCCACTAAAGTCCAGAAACACACCCTCGAACCTAGTGAAAAAATCAGACACACTTTCATCTTTCTTCTGACGACATGCCGTTAACTTGTCCCAATCGACCCTCCTTGGTGGAATGGGAGTATGCATATAAGAGATAATTCGGCCTGGCAAGGCTAATACTTCGGCCCTAGGCTTCTCACCAGGCTTCCTCTCCTTTTCCCATGCTTTAATCTGGTCCCAGATACCACCCAATTTTGCAGCATGGTCCTGTGTGTGTACCTGTCTCCAAATATCAACGGGTACCAATAAACCAAAAAATAGTTCAATGTCTGCCAGCGTCCTTACTGTCAAGGAAGCAACCTCTGTCAATTCCCTATAATACGCAGTAAGATTCTTCCTATGGTCGGGTAACTGGTTCTTAAGGGACTAAACCTCACTCCTCTTCCAGGGAGTATAAACCCATTGTTCCTGGAATTGGGCCTCTACCCGGGGTCTACTAACAATATTCTGCTGATCCCCTAGCTCTGGTATCTCAGGGTGGTAGATAGGGTGGACTACTCTCATCGGGAATTGGGACACTGTCTTCGGGCTTTTGTCAAGCAGTCTACCTCGATAAGCAACCAACCTTGCGACGTTACCAAAAACCTTGCAGGAGCTATATCAGTAGCATATACATTGTCTCTGATATCTTAAATAACCTGAGGTGCTACTTCACTGAAACACTGTCCCCACAGTCCAAGCAATGTAGCTGCCATGTACTTAAGAGCATGCTGCTGTACAAACGGCTCATAATCTATCATCACACTTCACACATCTTCCACACTGTAAATGGGGTTACGAGCCCACTGAGTGGCCTGGTTAGCTACCACCTGTTTCTCCTCATCTCCCACATCAGATCGTATCAATATCTGCCCTAGTCGTTCCCTTACTGTCGCCCAGGCCCCATCCCCCAATACTCGTACAAGCGTTCCGCTACTCAGTACTGTTGGGGACTGGAGAAAAAGGGAAGGGGTAATGACAGAGAGAATGGGCATCAATGTTGCTAGTGGCTGTGTCGTGGGTGTAAGAGCTGAAGAGAGAGATGCCGAAACAATAGGCGTAGCAGGAAGACTTGTGGTTATCACAGGAGCAGAGGGCGAAGCCAAAGAAAGGACAGAAGGCACGGCGTCCAAAGCAGTTGAATCAACAACAGAGGGAACAGAAACAGCCAAAACAGAAAGAACAGGCAATGAAGATTGGGAGATGGCAGGATATATTTTCTGCGGAGCATACGGGGGTGGAGATTGAGCATCTAACAATTCCTCCACATATGTATCATTTTCTTCTCGAGCAACATAAGACTTATCACATTGCAATCAAAATTTGCTATCAGCACACTTTATCCCTTTCTCTGTTTTCTCTCTGTCATTTGCTACAGCTTTCTGAGTCACTGTCTGCATTCTCTCCTTCCTGGCCTCCTTGTCTGCTTTCATTCGCCTCTGTTTAGTCTCTTTTTGCCATGTCCTAAGTGAATCAAACATCGGCTGCCTACTTCTTCGAGCGAACAATTTATCCTGCAAGAAATTAATCTTTTGTTCATCAAAAGTGCCCGTCAACGACCACTGTAACTCAACATTGTCCCTCGTATATTTGTGCCATGACGTACTAAACATAATAGGGCCAATGCCGTGTTTTGTATACATATCGAAGTTTGGAGTGCCTTCTTGAGGCGCTGGCTGACTTTCTTCCAATCGAGCATCAGTAGAACAACAACGACAGCCCAAACAAAGGATCCTGCTAAAACATGGCATCTTTCAAATGAAAAATAAATTAACTATTGAAGCCAGGCAGATATTTGCAAATATATTTTCCAAAACTGGCCCTCAGACCACTTCAAACAAATTCAAGTGCTTCTCAAAAAACAATCCTCAGACAGTACCAATCAAAAACCAAGATGGCCTCATAGCCACGAAGAACAAAAGCAAACTCACCTGCTGCACACAGGTTGAACCAAATTATTCTCCACTGCTGACTCTCCGGACCAAGCAGTCAAATCTAAGGGTTTCACCAACCAGGCCCCAGCTGGGATGACCACTGGTCGAGGCACCGCCCGGTCAGACAGACAGGACAGCTGTGAGGATCAGACTCTCTCGCGCAGGGATCCCTGGTCCATCCGTCCGACTCGACGTGTCCTCGGGCAAGGAAGGGTTACTCAGCCGCTGGGTCCTGGTCGGGCGCCAACCAATGGAAGTGACCCGATTCGAGCCACCTGGATCACTCGCGACCCCCTCTCAGCCTTCCATACAAATGAAGATTTGGTCAGACAGTGGAGAATACAAACCGATGTTATTTATTAGTATTCGCTCAAGCGGAGTCCGGTCTGACCAGCGTCCTAAGATTGCTGGAGAGGTACTGACTTTCACAAGCATAAAGGTAACAATTATACATCTCGCAGCTTGGTAGGTACACGCCCACCCAGTACCTTTCCACAGGGAGACAGCTTAAACAAAGGGGTCACACAGAGATGAGCTAAAAATCTTGGACCGGGCACACACTATCTCTCAGGCAAGGTCATTCTGTTTGTACCCGCAGCTGGAATAGTGAGAGCGAACCTCTAGCTAGCGGGAAAGGTATGTGCTAATGAGCAACTTTCTCATGTATTTGGCGAGGCCTAACCTTGGAGACTCAAATGCATCGGCATAGCTTTTAGCTGTGAAAGCTGAAATAAGTTTCGATCATGATTCAAAATGGCGGCTGAACATAAAATGGTACCACGAATGCTAACTTAACACAGAACAAGCATGAGCAATATGGCAGTAATATTTCAATTATTTCACTATTGAGGCTTATGTACAAGCCAAAATCGTGCAAAGTCTTGTTACAGCTTGCGGTATCCAGGGAATTTACAAGTTTGGTTGATGGAAAGACCATGGTTCCTCTGAGAGGGGATAGCTGGGCTCAAAAACACAAGGAGAATGGGGGTAGGAGCAAGTGTCCAGATGGGCAGTTGTTCCTGGGTGCAAGATGCACAAATGGCGGAGAGGGATCCCTGGATCCCAAGAGAACATGGGGGGTGGGAATGACCCCAAAATGAGTCCCTATGTGAGCCTTGCAAACCCGGAGCCAGCAGTGGTCAGAACACTAACAGGGCATTGATGTCAATTGACACAAATTCCAGGGTGGTAGAATAAACAACACTCTTGTCCCACCATTAGCAGTGTCCAGTTTGATGGTAAGAAGCCAGTGTCAGGACAAGGGGTGGAAATTACAAGAAGTAAACAGACTCTCAGAGATTTGTTTACTTTATATTCCTCCACTACCTTCATGAACCTGCATGCTAGGAGAGGGGAGGGATGTTCCAGAAGTACCAAAGGGGTAGCCTCTCTGTCTCCTCGTAACCCTTAACTGACTTTCATTAAAGTAGAAGTTAAGAACTCTTTGAAATGTCTCAAGGCTGCATCTTCAGTCTGAAAGGAATGGGGCGATCCAAGTCCCAACATTTAGCTATTAAACTAGACAGAAAAATACATGTGTTGGTCAACAGTATCAAAAATAAGAGTGCCTAAATTGCTTTCATCCTTGAGAATTTGCATACCAGCAATAGCAGAGATGAATACCTTTAAATCATGTCTTTAGTCTTTTTAGTACCACTGAACATACTGTTCTTTGCGCTTCCTCTTGGCAGTTGCTGACATTTACCATAATGTGTTGTTTTTGCTATTGAGCCTCCTCTTCCTGCAAGTACTCAAGTATTTTTTATTATGATTTGGAACTCAAAGAGATCCACATAAATACGAAAAAAAGGTTTTAAAAAAGGCAATCCATACAGTATAAAATATAAAGAATTATAAAATACCAGAAGAAGCCATTTGGCATACAACTATGCTCTACTTTAGATGAAAGGCCCTACGAACAGAAAAAGAGCAAATGCGCAATTGAATCAGTTAAGCATTATAGTACAATTCTTAGGAAATGAAGGAAACTATACAAGCTTAATACAATGCAACAAATACGTGGTGCGAAATGTTTTACAGTGCAAAACTAAAACAGTATTTCTATTTAAGCAATGCATTCAGCTTTACAGAACGATACAAATATGGTACTTGTATTTGTACTGTACAAAAATCACAAAGCCTCTCCTCCATACGTAATCCTTCCCAGGATCCAGTGATATTTTGTAACTACAGCAAGTTCCACCTTAATAACAAAATAGTTCTAGGCACACCATGGGAAAGGTTCCATAGAACATATGGTTATGTTTTTTTACGGATTCTACTCTCCACTACTATTTCATTCCGGGCATACTGAGCACAAAGTATAATGTCCCTTTTCCGACTCACTTCATAGATTGATTTTTTAAATCAGCTTTTCAAGATAAGCTTTGGGAGAGGTGCCACCTCACTCTGACCAGTATCCAGAGCTTTCATATAATTTGAAAAGATGGCACTTCTTCCCTTCAAGCTATACAAAAATTCATATTTTAATGCAGTCAAAATAGAATCCGAGTCACTATTCAGTATGTTATTCCCCCCACCTTAGAACAGCTGCCATGCCAAACACATTCATAGAGAGAAGCCCAAATTCAAGCCGGAAGACCGAAGGTACCGCTGAAATTCAATTTACAGATTTGGCAACAAATACGCCCTTCACCCTTCTTGAAAAAAAGGACCAATACCACTCTTCCGTTACATTACAGGCATAGCTCAGTGAAAGCATAATTTGAATCGTATAAATCGGCAAAACATGGGCAAAATGCCTTTGTCCATAACACTTATATAGTCTGCAGCTGGAGCTTGAGATAATGCCTCACTTCTACACTGACTGATATGATCCTTAGTTAAGCAATTACTAAAAAAGATTCCACCAAGATATGGGTACAACTTCACCACTTCCAACCTATCATCCCCCTGGAACTAGTGCAAATCCTTCCTAAATCTTCACTCCCGGAACCTAAAATCCATACCTTTACTCTTAGAGATGTTTACTTTTAAAAAGCGTTCATCAGCTCAGAAAGAATCTGCAAGGTAAGTCATGGGAGTAAAGGAAGAAAAGGAGGGGCGCAAGTAAGCACCCCTGCTTCAAACCATTATGTGTCTACACTTTGCTGGACAGAGTCTGGTACCCTCCCTTCAAAACCAGTCCAAGTTGAAGAGTGCAGAGCAACGATCCCCAGTGCAACCACTTTCCTCCACAGCATCCCACGGTCAGCCTAATTGAAGGCTATGGAGATATCGATAATGGCAGAATATAAAGCCATGCCTTTACCCACAGGATACTTTTCAATCAGTGTTTTAAGGGCTGTGATATTATCTAAGGTTCCACAGTTCTTCTGAAAAACAGCCTGCTCAACAGGAACAAAGTTGTTACAAAATGCCCAATCCTGAAGATGAAGAAGAATACTCTTGGCGATCAATTTCGAAATTGCATCCAATAAGGCAATCTGCCTGAAACTAGCAGGAGAGGTTTTAGGCCCGGTCCTAGGATGCTTGTTTCCAGTCCAGGGAGGACCCGACCTGGCAGTTCGGGCTGGACTGTTCCCATGAGGCACAGGGTCAAGACTGATTTGCATATGGCTGGGTTCAAACTGGAATGGCATGGTGAGCAAATAAACACAATGGATTTAGGCCCAGATCTTTGTACTGGGGTGAATGTATGACATTGTTCTGCATTCTGTCCATCAATTGTTCTTTTTGCATTTGTCACCCCGAGTGGGACGGGTATGCCCAGACATGGGTCCCATGCTCTCCATGCCACTGGAGTCAAACTATCCTGGCTTATGAGGGGTGAAACCCTGAAACCGGTCCTAGGATGCTTGTTTCCAGTTCAGGGAGGACCTGGCCTGGCAGTTCGGGCGGGCTGGACTGTTCCCATGAGGCACAGAGTCAAGACTGATTTCCATATGGCTGGGTTCAAACTGGAATGGCATGGTGAGCAAAAGCAACGATGGATTTAGGCCAAGATCTTTGTACTGGGGTGAATGTATGACATTGTTCTGCAGTCTGTCCATCAATTGTTCTTTTTCCATTTTATATAAAGGTACAACAAAACTTCCTTTCCAGGATGATAGTATAACCCCATACAGATAACAATATTGAAACATCGGACACAGAAAAAGAGCCCAGGAAGAAACTTCTTGTTTGATGAGAGATATCGGACATTCATCCTGGCCTATCGCCCTGGGGTACCTTGCGCCGTTAATAAAACACTGTGTTCAATGAGTGTGGCTCAACATTCGACTCCAACAGAATCCTACAACTAGAAATGGTGGCATATAATTGGGAGATATATTGGGTCCACTCTTCTTCAGATATAGGAATGGCCTCAGCCTTAATTCTGGAATCACAGTATTCAGCTATTAAAGACCAATATTTCCGTGAGTCACTAGAAAAAGCGACTTCCCACAACTTAATCCATTTCTGGTCCTCCTCCCTCTTTCATTGAGACATCTTCAATCGAATTCTAACCCTCTTCAACCGATTGATATCCCTTTGCCTCAATAGCAACGGCTGCTTAAATTGTTTCCTTACTAGGGAATTGAAATTAGGGTTTTCCTTTTATACCTCCCAAGGGATAACCACCAACGGTTTAACACCAGTATTTCTATTTTTACTCCGATGTGATTGAACAGGGACAGCTGCTTTTCAAACCAGGCAATAGATTTTTTTAGTGAAGTGGCAGAAGGGCCTAAACTTGCTGTTTTAAAATGAGCGACCAAATTCATCTTGTTATTATTTGACCAAAAAAAACATCAGTTTGTTTTATTGCAAACAATCTTGTCATTTCTGGAATTCTAGGACTCGAGTGCCATGAGCTCTAAATCAGTCGCCGCCGAGAGTATGCTGTGATCACTTAAGTTCGCCCTCAATACCTCAAATTAAAAACAAACACCAAAAATTTGGTAAGATGCCACCATATAATCAATTAATGATTGCCCTTGACAAGAATGAAAAGTGGAAGAGGCTGGAGAATCCTCTGAGAATCTGCCCTTTAAAGAAATGAGGTCATTGTATCTCAGGCAGTCCAGTAAGCATAGACCCCACCTATCGGATCGTATATATTACCAGGGAAAATTGCCACTGGAATACTCCATAACTCATCCAGCTCTGAGGTTCCTAAGGTCAACCAAGAACAATTCGAGATTTTGGCATTGAAATCTCAAACAATGATTATCAATGTGCATTCGTTCGAAACATTAATATTGTGTACAAAAGAGAACACAGACTCAACTAAAGAAAGGATGTATACGGTACTCCTATAACATTGCACAGGGCTAACTTTAAGCAGATGCAAAGTTTTGAGGAATGGACAAACACCTTAGGATTCCAATTATTACTACTACTGAGTAAGATAGCAATACCTCCACTGGCATGACCTTTTCCATGGGATTTGCTGCACAAGAAAATACTAAATAACTATCATATTTAAAATCAGAACATAATCAGGTTTCCTGTAAGCAAATTATCAATGGACAAAAAACGCATTAAAAAGTTTAACTTGGAATTAGACTGTCACAGGTCCACCATATTCCAAGAAATAATTTTACTCAAGGGGCTACCTCTGCAACATTGGAAGTTTTATGTTTGTTTTTGAAGCATTCAATGCACCGGCTACCCAAGCCAGGGGGATAACTCATCTCCCTTCCCAGATTCCCTGGCCCACTGGTCCTCATTACCCACAATGTTTATCACTCTCTTCCCCATGACTCTACCAATTCAAATTGTGATATCCTTCATGTTTGCATACTCCCTACTACTACATAAATTCTGAGTGGACTCCTGGATGCCCAATCTAACGCTATCAGGCTTAGGGGCTATGGTCACTTCAAACGGAAAAACATCAATAATTATTGTCTAGAAATGGTCCACATTGGCCAGGATTAGCCTTACAACAATACTAGAGCTAAAAGTAACCATAGAACTCGCAAGTGGAGCAAGGGAGCCCAAATACACCCAATCAATATTTTTACTTGACACCAGGAACAGGTCCGCAATTTCTAATAGTAGCTGCAAGATAAAACTTCTATTTGGAGGGCCAAATTCACTATCAAACAAAGAAACAAAATTCAAGGTATTAGAGAGATGTCCAAACCAAGTCCATCGAAAGGATTATTACTATGCTTTGGGCCAGCCCCTATATTAAGGGGCTCTGCTGATGGAAAAAAAGGGGGAGCCTCCTCATTAATAGTCCTCAAAAATTTGAGAGCAATGCGTAAAAAAGATTCCCTACAAGGGGGAGCAGAGGAAGATTTTTAGGGACCCACTCAGTCTCTTGGGAGACTGCATGACCTTCCTCATCGGCTCTCACCAATTCGACATCCCCAGCATCGCTATACCCGCGTTCGTGCCACCCCAATTATTCTGGACTTTTACCCCCATATGCGTGAGCCCCTTGTCCAACCGATGACAGATTGGTACTTCTAGTATATTAGGGAAGGAGGGCATACTAGTTACTTCTGGGAACTTGAGCTCCCGACCTAAATGAAGGACGGCGTACCTTGGCCCTTCTACTTTTTTCAGGCTGAATAATAGTGGACTCTTCTAAAACATTAGAAAACCTATGTTTTTTAGACTTATATTTCATGATGTGAGCCGAATTATTTTCTTTTCCTCCTTCTGGCGTTTTGCCCTAATACGACTGGGTGGGGTGAGTTGGGGCGGCCTTCACAGGAGAAACACCATCTTCGTGAGCCCGTGATAAATTAGCACTAGAAGGATCATCTTGCAAAACTACATCCCCAGAGATAAGGGAAGGGCCTTTTTTGAAATATTGGACAAATAGAAAGAGGATTCTCAATTACAGTTACATTTGCACTTTGGGCTCCATAACAATCGTCCTTCAGATAAATTATTTAAGAAGGAAGAACCGGGCAATATTATCAATCTCCTTAGTGGCCTCAGGATCACCATTAGGCTGCCAATAAAGAGTGGCCTCAAGATTACCATGGTCACCCACTTGAATTCCGATTTCTGCCACCCCATTTTCTGCCACTGTGTTATTCTTGGAGGCCTGAGATTTCAATTCAATACCCCTTTCTTCCTTCCTTGAAAACAAGCCAAAGTCGGAGAGGTGCAGTACACCCATTACAATTAGGGATAACACATCCAGCACATGATCAAAATGTGCAACTGATCTATCCAGCAAAGCCAAAATTGAGGATAGGACCATCTCCAAACATAATAAAATATCAGAGTGGGCCCTTCCCCTACCTGCTCCCTCCCCTTCAAGATTACATGACCGCGCAGGTACTTGAGTCCCTATGGACACAGATAAATCACAATTCAAAGAGTTCACTGAGCCCATTAAAGAAACCCTTGAAGATGGCGTACTGCTATACAAAGCCGGTAATGATTGACAGCTAGGTACACAGTCCAGAAGCGGGCTCAAAAGCAAGTCTGGGTCAATAAGTGATTTTAAGTATACAACCTTTCAAATAAAATAAAATAAGTTATCCTCCCTAATCTGATTCTTCTCTGTAAGAGCGTCGATGTCCGGCAGGGAACAGTCCTCCACTACACCAGTGTCACCATTACACAAATCAACACAGAGTCCTTCATGAGTCACTCTTGAAGTCTCCTTAGATGACAACGTTTTGTCACTGACGTCAGTAGGTGTACACTCCTCCTCCTGCCACCCTCTTACTTAGTCATCTATGTAGCTTACTGCCATTGGACATTTTCCTGTTTTGTTGACCCATTCAGATTAACCAATAGCATTTCAATGAGTTCCCCTTTTGCAATTATTACCAATGATAGTTATTCAGTGAATAAAATACACAGATTGCATTCTCTCAACTGACTTCTTTCCTAGTTCCTTTAATTATTAGGTACTTATGTCCAACTCCGTGAAATACAGCTCTGGATTTCTGGCAGCTCCGCGATGTTGTAGTACACTACCAACTCTTTCAACATTTGCAAATGGGCCTTTTAATGCAACACTCCAGCTTGCACTATTTATTTATGATGTGGTTCCATCTATTGTTATCTCTATGTTGGGAGTAATTCTTATTTTGTATCCTTCCCAAGTTCTCTTCCTTAAAGCATAATATCTCCATTATAAATATTTCCAGTGCTGACACTGCTGCAGGAATAGGAAGGGTCTTGAAGATTCCTGTATGATGCACACTTTGGTATTCCTGTGGTCTTTGGCACCCTTCTCCTTGTTCTCTTGTAACCCTGATTTATTCATGCAGGGAATAGGATTGTGAAGCTGTTATGGCGGGAGGCCACTGTCTATATTTGAGTCGTGTCGAGCTTCCACAATGCTCAAACATTTTGTTACTGAAAGGCAAACTGTGAAAAATCCCTTGCTCACTTTTGGTAGCTTTGCATAGAAAGCAGGCTTTCCTCAGAAAAATGCACATGGTACATTTCTAACTACTAACATAAAAAACAATATATATTATGGAATAAATGACTTAAAAGGTCCAGGGCAAATTAGGCTTTCATTCGAAGGAGCAAAGTAAAGTCCAACTTGTGTGCAATTAGGAGCTTCCACGTCTTAGGTAAAAGCTGCTTGTGGTGGATACCATGTCTTGAACATATTACATGGAGCTAATACCTCTCAGGAGAATTTACACATACGGGTAATTACCCCTCAAATACAATTTTTCCTGGCACCATTTTGCCAGAAAAAGCCTGGTGAAATTGTCATGGTGAAACTGTTCAGAAAATATGCCAAACATGCAGTATTTGGTATGCCAAATACTGATACCCCATGTTTTGCCTTTCCCCAACCTTCAGAACTCAGAATACTTCATATTTACCGCACAGGGTATATCACCCACTTTGGGGTAATAGTATTTACAATGCATGGTAATTACCACCCATTTATCACTCAGCTTTAAATGAGGCCCTTAGCCTGAAAGACAATAGTTGAGAAAATTGCACAAGGAAAATTAACCAACACAGCAAAAATAAAACAAGATTCTTCAACACCTCAGGAAATCAAAAATCCACTGCTGTTCACTAGTGTAGAGTAGACTGAAACCTAGATGCACTTTGCAGCTGGAGTGATAGTGACTGTTGCTGTTTTAAAGTTTATAGTTTTTCACAATCAAACGTTTTGCCTTTGGAATTAGAAACTTGCTGGAGATCCTAGGTATTCAATGGTCAAGGCGGGAAGGTCTATCCAAGAAGGGCTGCCTGAGACCCTTCTTCCTATTGTGGTCTCAAACTTCGCACCAAAAATTTGAAGCAGGTAAAGCTACTTAGATGAAGCTTGAAACCCAATGCCCTTGGCAGAAATGGCTAGACTCCACAGCACAAGTGTAAACTAAGAAACTTCAGTCTATTCAATAATTAAATCATGGTCGAATTGCTCTAAAAACCGCTAATCCACATATAAAAATAAATACATAAAGGGGAAGCACTTGAGAGTCCAATTCAGTTCTTGATTTAACATTCAGGTATTCTACCAAACAAGCTTTCAAATGTCCATGATGTCAAGGCTTAGCTAACAAATATCTACCATCCAATAAGGAGACTCAGATGTAATTTATTAAAATTAGTCAATCTTTATTGTCCAGTTCTTTTTTTAATACAGACACTAGCAGCCCAGCCAATGCGTTTCGTCCCTACAAGGTACTTCATCAGGGCTGTATATGACATGTATAACAAAATATTATCATACATTTGTTTTATGTTTCCTGGTATTTATACATATCATTACAATCATCATTTCATTACTAATGTAACACCCTCAGCATCAAAAATAGGATAGTTTCTCCTCAACATCATGGACATTAGAAAGCTTGTTTTGTGAAATACATGATTGATAAATCAAGAATTAGATTGGACTCTCAAGTGCTTTCCTTTATTTATTTGTTTCATTTCTGGAAGACTAATGAAGCCACCTAAATTGCATCTTTTTTGGGTAAGCTTGTGACCATGGCCAGTATTCCAGAGATGAAAACTCTGTCTCGGCATTTCTGGAATTGTTGTGTAGCATTCCTACCTTAATTAAAAAGTCTACAAATCTTCATCCACTTCATTCACTCGTCCACAGTTTTCAGTTGCACAGCATCAAAAGTTGGATAATTTCATCTCAACATCATGGCCATATGAAAGCTTGTTTTGTGTAATATGTGATTGGTAAATCAAGAATTGGATTGGACTCTCGAGAGCTTCCCCTTTATGCTTTTATACTTAGAGAAAGACACCAAAATTGCGTCTTTTTTGGGTAAGCTTTGCACTATGTTCCAGTCTTCCAGAAACAAAAACTCTGTCTCAAAATTTCTGAAATTATTGTGTAGCACTTCTACCTTGATATAAAAATCTCCAAATCTGCATCCACTAGCCCACAGATTCCAGTTGCGCAGACTCCCCACAGCTGTACACAGGTTATTCTACACCATTCAGCCACTGGCGGCAAGCTGCACAGAAGCAAGCAAGAGAAATGTTCAATTGTTTTTGGTCCACTAGCTTTCTTCCAGGCAAGCAACAGATTCCCCCTGCTACAGGACAATCTTCATCTTCCAGTCACAGTAGGGGCGTTCTCTGCAAGATCTTTTCAAGCAGGGCCATGATCTCTTTTAGTTAGTGGGATAAGAAGGTGACTAGTGCCTTTGGCGATGCAGATGGTACTGGACTGACTCCAAGGCTCAGGCAGGACTGTATGAATTTCTCAGTGGAGCAAACAAGGATGTCTTCTCATCTTCATGTACTCTAGATGGCTCCCTGCAGTGATTCAAGTAGAATACCTTTGAGGGTGAATGAGCCCAAATCTCACCAATAATTTTAGGCTTTACTAAATGAGAAAAACTTCTTTGAGTTTCAGACACAAACTGCATTTTTAAAATGGCACACAGACTTTTGGTGCATGAAAAATGAAACCAATGAATGAGGCCTGCTCAGAGGTTTTCAGTCTCCTGTATCATGCTAAACCATGCCCAATGAATTAATTAATGCTTGAGTTGAATGTGTTTAGTTAAAATTTGACCTCACTATAGAATGTACATTTAGTTTGGAAAATGTGTTTTGAACTTTCAAAGTAGCATTTATTTGTGCTGAATTAACAATTATTTTAAAGTGTCGAAGAAAAGCTAAAATACACAGCTCGTGATTTAGCTTGCTTTGGAAGGCTTACTGTCTGCCTTGAGATAAGAATGGAATGCTTTTTCCTCCCCATTTCTGTCTCTTCATGAAAAGACCTTTCTTCAGTATGAAGTTGTTTAGACAATGCCTTAGTCACTTCATAACGTAGAATGAAACTGCAAAGCACACATTTTTCATCTTGATTATTATAATATGTATTCTCTGTTTCTGCATAATTAATACTTTTTTGTTGGAGAAATTTTAATTGTTTCAGGAGATTCATTCATTTAGCACAAGACTCAAATGTGTTACAAGAACTCGCCTGATTGATAACGTGTCCTGTCAGCCCATGGGGTGTCGATGTGTTCTGAAACTCCAACTGGACAAACTACGAAGATCAAGTCACATGTGTGTTTGTTAGAAATACTGGTTGCTAGCTGAGAGGTGTGGGCGCTTTTCCTTATTTTTTAGCATGACACTTGCAGAATGACACTCTTTTTTTGAGTTCTGCAGAGAGAAAGGAGGGGCTCATTGGGCAGCTTCTCTGGGAGACACAGAGAGGCAGACAGAGATGAACAGCGCAAAGAGAGAGAATCAGCTGAGGGAACGAGGGCAGATTTAGATGCTAATACCCTAAGTTTTATGCTTAGACTAACTAACTTTGTAAAAACCTATTTGTCCTATGCATTTATTTCTCTTTATGGGAGATTGTTGCCAATTATTAATGCCATCATGGGTAAAACCAGTCCTCATTGGAAACGACCCCTCAATTAATAGAATTAAAATGCTGAGGTTTTCCTCTCCCAGATTTTGCTTCACTGTGATCCAGTTCCTGTTCCTGAGATATGGTTTTGTTAAAAAAGCTATCCCACAGCCTTATCCACCACAGAGTCGAAGTTAGTTTACACTGTGTTGATAACTGATTAAGTCTACCCATGGTCCTCCCATCTAGTCCACCAGTCTACCGAGAACCTTTCCACTCCTGAGTGCCCTGGAGCTCCAGGCATTCTACTGGGCCAGGCTTCAGTGTTCTATCTATCTCTGTAAAAGCCTATGTGTGTAATAGTACTGCATACACCCCAGGACATCTTGCACTGCTGAGTAGAACCTGAACAGCTTCTAGCATATAGTTAAGGCTGGTCACTTTGATTTTCTCAAACAACCAAGTTTTCATTTGCTTCCTGAATGACAGAAGATGAACTAGTAACTTCAAATGGGGGAAGAGACTGAACAACTCCAAGGTTTTGGGTTGTAAAGTCAAAATATTTTAATCAATAATGCAGGACAAGAAGTATAAAAGACCTGGTGCAGAATGTATATGGCTTGAAACTGGATCCTTTTTACCAGGCAGTGGATCTGACAGATTTGAGTTACATAATCAAACCTATTGAGAACAACCACTGCCTGGGCTGCTGATCTGTACTTAGAGATTTGCCAGGAAGGCCCAGGTAGAGAGAACAATAAAAGTCCAAGTGTAACATCGCAACACATTCATGTGTTTATTTTTGCTAGCTGTCCAACATGAAGGAAAATGCTTGGTATAAGAGTTCTTCAGAGGAAGATGTGATGAGAAATACCTTGTCATAATCTTCCCTCCCCATCACTGCCTTTTACGGTTTGCATTTGGTCTCTCACTTGCTTAATTAGCCAGGGTACAAATGCAAACTATTTGAAAATTGACAGAAACTCAAGACAAAAAATTAGAATTGTTTTTGTTAAGCACAGGAATGAGCACGGGCAAATTATATTCAAAATGTTTAAACTATTGAAGGGATGATGATGATGATAAATTTGTAAAGCGCAGCAATTCCCTGAGGTGTCTAGGCTCTACACAATAGCATGTGCAGATTTAATTCACGAGGGTTGGAATTATGCCTTAAAAAGCCACATTTTTAGACCCTTTCTAAACTTTAGTAGTTTCTCTCTCTCTTAAGGGAGGTTGGTAGAGAGTTGCACAGTTTTGCTGTTGTGGTGGTAAAGCTCTTACCATCCCACCTGGCCTTTTTCACTTTAGGTACAATCAAATTCCCAAGCTCGGCTGACCTAAAGGGCTTTGCAGGGATATAAGGTTTAAGATGATTAGTCAACTGCATTGGCCCAATATTAATCAGGGATGCAGAGAGATTTAAACTGGATCCGCTTTGCTACCATCAACTAGTGAAGGTGAGACAAAGCTGCAGTTACAGAGTCAAATTTGAGGATTCCTAGGAGTACCCAATCGGCAGCGTTTTGTAGTATCTGCAATTTTTGTACGCTGTGTTTTGATGCGCTGGTAAGCAGATCAGTGCAGTAGTCCAGTCTTGATGATATCAATACAGATACCACGGTTTTCCTTAGCTCTAGTGGGATTAAAGGAAGTATTTTCCTAAGAATTTTAAGGATAAAGAAGCAAACATAAGTGGTGGAATTAATCTGTGGTTAAAAGGACAACCTAGTGTCCATAATGACTCCTAGGGTTTTTGCTTTTGGCACTGGCACGGGTAAAGGGCCGAGCTGATTAGGCCACCAGCTATTAGTCCAGATGAGAGGGTTGTTGCCGAAAGCCAGAACCTCTGTTTTGGAGGAGTTCAGTTTCAGACAAATGTCTGTCATCCAATTCCCTATATGACTCATGCAATCATGAAATCTATTGGCTGTAGAACTGGATGAGCCGCTTACTGAGACAATTATCTGAGTATCATCAGCATACGATATGAAGGCAAAGCCATAACTTTTTATCTGTTATCTGTCGGCTAACAAGGTGAAGTAAAGATTAAAAAGCGTAGGACTCAGGGAAGATTCCTGAGGGACACCACATGGCAACGAAAACAAAGGTGACACATAGTGGCCCAGAACGGCCTGCTGAGATCGCCCAGACAAAAAGGAGCCTTATCCCTGATCCCAATGGAAGCTAGACGGTCCAACAACAGCTCATGATTAACAGTATCAAAAGCTGCTGATAAATATAGAAGGATCAGGGCAGCGCTCCCCCCACCATCCAATGTCTGTCTGAGCTCCTCAGTAGCCGCAATGAGTGCCAACTCTGTGGTATAGTGCGCAGGAAAGCTAAATTGAGAGGAATCCAAAATTCCATTTTAGATTGAAAAAAGATGGACAGTCACAGGTTAATGGCCTTTTCAACCACCTTTGAAGGAAAGGGAAGTCGGGATATAGGCCTGTAATTAAGGGTGTCCTTGGTGTCCAGAGTGTTTTTTTAGGTCTCGCCTAGCGTTGCAGCGCATGCGCTGCTCGCTAGGTTCACTTGGTTCATTCCGCAGAGCAAGCTTTAGGGGGCCATCTGTTTTGAATTAGTTCATCGCTTGTTCTCTGCTGTCACTAGTGTTATTCTCTGCCTGCCTCCCCTTTGCCTCCCCCGTTCTCTTCTCTCCCTCTCGCGGTTCATTACACTCTTCCTCCCACGTCTTTTTCTGCACCCTTTCCCTCCATCTGTCTTTCTTTGCTCTCCCTTTTTTCTTGGGCGCATCCCCTCGCTTAGCTCCCGACAGGAGGATTGGGAGCATTCCTCGTATTTTATTAGATTTCTGTTATATTACTTAGTGTGTGATGTTATGCTCTCTTGCTGTGCTGTCTGTATGCCTCCACGCTAGCAGCACACGTCTTCCCAATAAGCCTTGTGCCACACACACAGGCCCCTGTCTGGCCACCACTAGAGGCGGGAAGGGGGTCTCATCCATCCCTCCATCTGCCCTGGGTCTGCCCCAAAAGGTGAGTCGCAGCCCTACACTACACCCCCTTTCTCTTGTTATTATTGGTCACAGCCACTAACGTTTGACGGTGCCGCTTTGCGTGCAGCATCGGCAGAAGTCAGATTTAGTTAAGGGCAGCGCCATGAACCTCGGTCCGCGGGTCTGGCCGCAGGCGCCCTTTCAGCTCAATGGGTGCGTCGACCAGCTTTGACCGGCCGCTCCGTGACGGCATACATTGTTTCTTGTGCTTTGTCGTATGCAGACCGCCGCCCCCGCCTCTCAAGCTCCCCCAAGCGGAAAGGACTGTGTTTGTGTTTTTGACACCCCCTTTCAGTTCGAGCTCGTGAATGTCCACTCAGAATGAAGAGCAGAGCTAATGGCAGAGCCGTGTGTGTGCTTCACAGAAGGAGGTGCGCGGGCTGCTGTGTGGAAGCTTCTAGCTAGTAATGGCTCTATTCACCAGCACTTTCACTGGCTCGGTCACGGCGGGTTTTCCCATTATTCGTTTTTTTTGTGTTAAAATGGATGTGAAACAAGTGCATCAACTACTAATCGGTATGCAGGGCACTACATTTTTCTCTTTTTTTTCCTGCAGCCCTTCTCTTCATATTCCATCCCACCCATTTTCAGTCCACCCACTGTCTTGTTGGCACATGTTTTCTTTTCCGCTCGTCTTATCACGTTTGGCATTCCTGTACAATGTACGTGTGCTGCTCTCTAGCCGAAGCTTCTTTCCGTGTTGGTTCTAAGTATACACATCTGCTTTTAATCTAACGTCAATATAGTGCAATGTTGAGCTTGGGATCAGAGCAGCGTAATTTGCACCTTTTGCAAAGGCCCAAATAGGCCTTTGCCAAGTACTCATAAGTGCACGGTCTGCTCTACTGGTGTGATGTGTGGGAATCAACGGGAGGATTAAACGGACTGGACATTTGTTTCTCTCCTCAGTAACCAAATCCGCATTTCTTCTCTCTGTTTATGATGTTATTTGCTTTTGCTCTGGGATCAATGTGACAGAGAGTTTAGTACTGACGTGTTAAACGGACAGTTAAAATACACTGGAATCGAGCTGGGTGGTGTTCTGCCCCGTGGGAGAAGATCTTCGCATGGGTATTTATATAGCGCCTACTACCACTAATGAGGCGCTGAGGTGTTTAGTGCAGATATTTTCAGGGTTATATCTCGGAGGAAAATAGCGGACTGGACAAAAATATTCAAAGCGATCTGAGAAATATAAGAATAGCATCTTATTAGAATGCATTCAATGTGCTAATATTATGAGAATATACATTTTATTTTACAATTTAATTTAGAACCGCGGTGAAACTATAGAATTGTTGCAAAATGTTTAAGATGCGATTATCAGATATTCCTTTTTATGATGGGCACATACTGATGAGCGTTGCGGGTGTCAACAGGGGGTAAATGACATTGTCATTTACAACGCCATTACTTGATTAATGGTCCACGAAGGGTAAAAAAAAAAAGAATAATAATTCAATGCCAATAGCTAAAAACAATGTCATTGAGAGACCTATTGCATTGTAAATGCTTGTTTTAATAGGGGGAGTGAAGAGGCTTTCTTCCACTCTTCTGGTAAACTCTCAGAGGAAAAGATGGCATTAAAAATAACTGTAAGAGGAATTGCTATATTTTCCGGTGATAAGTGTAAAATTTTGGGGGGGCAAGGATCGGATAGGGAGCCTGAGTTAATTACGCCAATTATTCTGGTCGTCTGTTCGGTGGTCAAGGCCGTAAAGGGAGACAGAGTGGATTATGCTACTCCTGCTATAGGTTGTATTCTGCTTGATTGGATGGGAGTCTGTGCCGAGCCATTAGTCTGATGTAAAAAGGTGTCATAAACAGCCTTGATCTTATGTTGAAAGGTATCTGCTAGGGCAGTGCAAAACTCCTGACTGGCAGCGGAATCCTGTGGAGCTGGAAGTTTGGACAGGTTTTTACGGTACCTAATAAAGTTTTAGTGCATCTGTTGGCCGCTTTAATTTTCTTAGTAAAATAAGCAGCCTTCTCTCTAAGGATAAGGCTCTTATAAACCTGTGGAGATTGTTTGTATTCGCTTTTAGTAATTGCATTTTCATTGAGTCTTCATTTCCTATTGAGTCTACGACAGTTGTTTCTGAGTTCTGAGCGTGTTGTTGAACCAAGGTTCTGAAGGGGCACGTCTGAGGCATTGACTGTTTTTTAGCGGGGTCAATTCTATCATGGCTGACTCCAGCCAAGAGTGGTAGTTCGCTACTGCTGAATCCAGATCTGTGGACACTTTGGGTGAAGTTTTTGATAGACGAGATTTTAGCTGGTATACTTCTATTTTGTTCCAGGATCGACTAATAAAAGATTCCCTGGAGCGTTTAAAGCGTGGCCAGCGTGGTAGTGAAATTTCGAAAAGGAATGCATTATAATCAGACCAGGACAATGAGAGGGAACCGGTCCAACTTAGATGAGGGTTATCAGTGAAGATCCCATCTAAACAGTGACCTGCGTCGCACTTTTGACTAGTTGATCTAAGCCTACACTGGCCATCTGGTCAAGGAGTACTACTGTATCAGGATCAGTGGTGTTTTCCAAGTGAAAATTGAAGTCACCTTTGAAAAGGAAATCAGGGTGATCAGCTCTGAGAGGTAAAAGATGATCTAGGTTGTCAACAAATGGCGCCTTATGATTAGGTGGTCTATCGAGAAGGATGCCATTGAAAGACTATTGCTCATCTAGTTCAACGTTGAAATTCATAGATTCACAATCTAGATTACCAGGTAGCGTTTTAATGCAAGATAATACAAATCAATCAGTCAATTCAAAACTTTAATCAGATGCAAGCAGCGTCCATAAAAGTATCGTGCAGTGCAAAAATAAAAACATACAATCCATAAAAGGAGAAAACACAATATAAGATAAAAAGAGTCAAATAAGCGCCAAATGGCAATATTAGCAAGAGATTAAAACAACATAGAACTGCGAGCTTGTACAGCAGATCTTAAAAAGGCCCCAATCTGCAAAATAGTTTCATCATTTGGGTGCACATGCATCAACCAAACAAAAAGCGATTCCTTAATAGCGAGAAATAAGGAATCGTTATTAAGGAATCGCTTTTGGGCATGCATCAACAGATTCGGTAAATTTTAGCGATTCCTTAATAATCGCTATTTTTACCGAATAATCAATAGCGGGGCATGCAAACTCCGATTAGCTAATAGCGAGTTCGGTAAAACCGATTAGCTAATAGCGAATTCGGTATTAGCGAAATCGCAAATGACCGCGTCGCACCGGGAACGTGTAGATGACATCACCAACCAGGAAATACTGCAGCCCCACCCTCATTGCCTCGACAGAGGAGCAAACAGGAGCTGTGAGTGAAGACTGCCTGTGCAGAGTGAAGCCACACCGACTGAGCTATCCGCCAAACCAAAGAACCATGGAGAAGGAAGCACCATCCAGCGCTGAGGCTGCACGCAAGCGCAAGCGCAAGTTCTCCGACAGGGAGCTGGAGCACCTGATAGAGGGAGTCAGCAGCAAGCACGATCGCCTTTTTGGTAAGCTGTCCCTCAAGGTGCCTGAGGGGGAGAAACGGCGCATATGGCAGCGCATCCGGGAGAGGGTGAATGCTGTTGGTGTGACGCCCCGCAGCATTGACGACCTCAAGAAAAGATGGTACGACCTGCGGAAGCGTGCTAAGGAGAGGATTGCGGAGAGGCTCCGGGAGGCGACCAGAACCAGAGGCGGCCCTTCGACGGTCCAAGCCAACACTGCCCTGGAGGAGCTGGTGGACGGGACAATCGAGCGTGAAGCCGTCGTGGGAGTGACCCAGATGGACACCTCCGGCGCAGCCACAAGTGCCCAAGGTAAGATGCATGCCTGTGCCCATACCCAGCATAGCGTAAATCCATTCCCATGCCCCCAGCAGGATCTGAGTGTGCATGCAGCTTTGGCCCACACAGCTTTACTGTTAACACTAGTGCATCATGGGAGTTGTAGTCTAGTCAGCCCAGTGTGCATGTACAGGCGTAAATACAATTACGAATCACCACATAAGTTGAACATGGATAGAGACTGTTTATTTAGTGGATCACAGAGGGACATGTATGTGTACGACACTACGTAGGTGTAACTATCCCACTAACCATGCACTGTTTCACACACAGATGCATCTCCTGGGGAATCGGACGACTGCAGGCAGCTGATTATATCCGAGACACCTGTGGATTCCGACATGGAGACAGCGCAGGATGCGCATACATCACCTCCACCTGCCACCCCACCACCACCACCAGCACCAGCCACACCAGCTGCAGCTACAACAGCCACTAAAGCGCCGAGGCGCAGGTCCCAAGTTGCGCACTTGCAGGTGATGGGAACACCCTCCACACAATTGGGACAAAGTCTGTGCACCATCACACCGCCTGCTGCACCATCTGGACGCGGCAGACTGCCACAGCGGCGCAGGGCTCGGCCAAGTTCTGTCTCCTCAGGCGACCTTGATCTCCCACAAACTTCTGCCATCGAGGAGAGGATGCTGCGTGTACAGCGCCTGCAGGGATGACACATGGCAACAATAAGCTCAAATATCGTGCGCCTTGCAAGGGAAATGCGTGCCATGACTGCGGCGGTTAGGGACATGACCACTGTGGTGGCAGAGGGCAATGGGCCCCTCAGGGAGGACATCCATGAGCTCACCCGTGCCATGAGAGAGGGCCATGAGTGCGAGAGGAGGAGGCACCGTCAGCAATTTGTGCGGTCCGCGGCCTCTACAAAGGCCATCACACGTCTCAGCAACAGCACCGCAGTGTTGGCACGCCGCTCGGTGTCCTTGCAGGTGGACCTTGGGCACTTTTGCGGGGATGTTGCCAAGGCACTAGGGCAGATGACCGCTGCTGTCGAACACCTACAGAGCGGCACATTCAGTGCTGGTGCATTGGGAGGGGAAGACGGCAGTGAGGCTGCCTCGAGTGTCAGCAGTGTGTCAGTGGCAGAGGCCAGCACCAGGCGCCGCAGTTCACGGGCCTCCACGGGGACAGGCCGTGGTGAGGCGTCGGAGACACCTGAGCGGAGGCTTGGTGTACGTGGCAAGCGCCACTAGACAGGTTTACAGCCATACCTGACCGTGGTGGGGCAACCATGGTCCTCCCCTTCCTGAGGCTGCACAGCCGTGACTTTAACGCACATTTGTAATAACTTTTGTCATGTGGAGCATTATTTACATCACTTGTTTGGTTGCACATACCAACAAAATAGTAATGTATCATTCTCACCTGATTCAGAAATGATGTTGCATGATGTATGTCCGCCTCCTATGGCCCTCTGCTATGTTAGGGACGTGTGCCTGTCGGTGTTGGGCGGGTGGTTGGTCATCCCGGTGGTCGTCATTCCTGTCCACCTCTATGGGTATCCCCCTTCTGGTCGCAATGTTGTGCAGCATTGCACATACAGCAATAATCCTGCAGCAGGTTTCAGGTTTGTATAGCAAGGCGCCGCCAGTCTTTTGTAGGATTCTAAAGCGACTCTTCAGAATCCCAAATGTCCTCTCTATGACATTCCTAGTGCTTATGTGTGCTGCGTTGTAGCGTTGTTCCTGTGGGGTTGCTGGATTGATGTATGGGGTGAGTATATATTCACGCAGGGCGTAAGCACTGTCACCTAGTAGATAGAAGCAAAGACTTAGCAATGGTGATGTTCATACATGTGTGGTGTTCATGTGGGGAAGCGGAATTTGTACGTACCAAGCAGGAGTCCCTCTCCAAATTCTCCGTTGAGTAGACGCCTGTGGATTCCACTGTGGCGGAATATGTAGGAGTTGTGTGTGCTCCCCGGAAATTGTGCCACTAGGTCCGTTATGATGTGATTGGCATGGCACACAACCTGCACGTTGATTAAGTGGTATGACTTGCGGTTACGGAATATGTACTCATTTGCTGCGGGTGGACATATGGGGATATGCGTACAGTCGATGCATCCAATTACATGGGGGAATTGTGCCACCTGGTAGAATGCCTGTTTGTTGCGGTCCAACTGCTGTGGGGTTGTGGGGAAGCTGATGTGGGTGTGTAGCATTGTCAGCATGGCATCTAGGAATTTCTTGAAGAAGCGTGAGAGTGCGCTTTGCGATACGCCTCTGGCTACCGCAATTACCCCCTGGAAACTTCCTGAGGCCAGTAGGTGCAGGCTGCATAGGACCTGGACGTGCGCAGGGATTGCATTGGTCCGGTGTGTCTGGTGCTGCAGTAATGGTTCCAGGTCTGCAATGAGGCGCATGATCATGGCACGATTCAGTCGATACTTCTCGTACACCTCGTCCTCATTCTGCCCGAGCAAGGTGATGCGCAGTCTGAAAACTCTCTCCTGGACCCTTCTCCTGCGCTGTCCTGCCGCATTGATACGCATCCTCCTTGCAAGCACGTAGAGGGCTGCCATTTTGTGGTAGCCAACAGGGTCTCCTTGGCCACATTTAAGGGTTTGGTGATTAACACAATCAGTTGCACATGTTTAAATTTTTTTTTTTATTCACATGACTTTTTTTTTAACTTTACCTCCAGGTTCTGATTCCCCTTATTTAGCTCATGCTAAATAGCGATTTTTGGGATTTTCGGTATTTGCGACTGTTGTTGCATTGGGTTGCGATTCGTTATTAGCCATTGGCACTTGCCGGGAGCTATTAGTGATTTCGGTGATTGCTAATTCGGTATTTAGGGATTCGGTATTTTTGCATGTTGGTTATTTGCGATTCGGTATTTTACCGGATTTCATTTAGCGATTCGTTATTTGCTCACATTTTGGGTTGATGCATTGGGATTCGGTTTATTTTACTCGCTAACGGGTGATTTTAGCGATTCGGTATTTTACCGACTGGATTTTGGCTTGATGCATGGGCCAGTTGATAATTCGAGTAAAAATCTAAAAGCAGACCTACATTGTCTAATGCTAATACAATTCTTTTTAAAAAACGGAATTAAAAAGAATCTGGTGTACCTTATATAAAAGTTTCAAAAGAATGTAAAATGTAACATTGTTTGGCCTGACACACCATCGCAGGAGCAGGGCCTCACATCGAGATTCTGTGTGCATCCCAGTGGGAAACATTATAGATATTTTATTGTATCTGATCTGAAACGGAATAATAAAGAACATTCCCAAGGGCCCGAACAGTCAAATGCAATCAGGTTTGAATAGGCACCAACATTGCTTTTTCCTTCCGCTTCTCTTAATCGTTGATTATGTGCAGAAGCATACAGTGCTCATTCGACATTCTTTCTGCTTAGGCTATACAAGTTATCAGGTCTGAAAAGGCAGACTGCATACCGATCTTAGAGTAATCGGACTTCACATAGGCCAGCCAAGGCATGTGAAGTCCTCTATCGAGGGAAAGACAGTCCAATATAATGTCTTTCGATAAGGCAGGCTCTAGTGAGCCACAATAATGCAGGCCGGACTTTAATCCGATCTATTAAATAGGGAAGCCCAAGTTCTTGATGACATATAAAATGCGATGATGATATGGGAACTGACAGGAGTTTACTACAGAATCTATTCTCTTCCTGCTGGATCGTCTAGCAATGCGAGGAACCCCACACTTCCGCCCCATGCATAGCAATAGGGACACATTGTGGTTTGTATATTTGTAACAAGGGGGCAAGAAAACCACCCGCTGCTGGTTGTGGGAGGGTGCATGGGAACCAATGGCCATAGACAGTTTGGTTCGATGGTGCATATTATTGGGTGCCCAAGACCCTCGAGCAGGGAAGATAACCCCAAGATACGGAAAGGTACTAGTGCTGCTGAGAGAGTAAGAACCAAGTGACAAAAGTGAAAGTTGTTTGCAACATGGTCCACATGACATAATATGCGATTTTGTAAAATGTGTCTGCCGGTCCAATGAGGCAGTGCCCTAAGGGTATGTGTCATGAGTACTGCATCATCCGCATATAGGAGTGTAGGTAGCAACTTGCCTATAATTTTGGGACATCTGGGGTAGTTCGCATTAAAAGGGGGTGGAGCTCAATGTACAAAAAAAATAAAAGCAGAGCTAACACACACCTCTGTCTCACTCCCCGTTGAATACCAATGTCTCCAGAAACTCCTCCCTGTGTGCTGATGCAAACCCTTGCCTTCATATCCTTGTGCAAATAGTCAAGGTAGTGCACTAAAGCTGTGTCCAGACCATGTGCAATGAGCATATGCCATAGTCTGGACCAATTTACACAATTGAATGCTGATGATAGGTCCATAAATGCAAGATATAGGGGAGCTTGCTTGGCTACTGTGTATTTTCCGAAAACCAAATGTAAATTTAGGCGCTGCCCGATCGTCCACACTTTGTTCCTGAACCCGTGTTGACGGGTATAAAACTGATTCCGCCCTTGACCATTCTTTGACTCCATTGTAGATTACCCTCCCAAGGATTTTGGCCGTAGTGTCAATTAATGAGATGGGCCATCCAGGGAGTGAGCCATCTGCATTTTATATATATCGGCCCAATAATGGATGTACCCCAGGTGGGGGGTACCGTGAAATGGAAAATATTACTAAAAACATTGGTAAGGAAAGGTGCCCAAAAAGTAACATTGCTTTTTGATAAATCAATTGGGGCGCCATCAGGGCCTGGTGCCTTGCCTCCAACACTTTGGTTAATTGCATTCTCTACTTCGGTGTGAGATGTCTGAAAGGGTAATAAATGACAATTGTTTATAACAGAGGTAACTGCAGATGATGGGTCAGCATATATCTTACCAAAGTGCTCGTCCGAGTTCTTGCTACCAATATGGCCAGACATAGAGCTCCGGGCTGATGGGTACACTTCAAATCCAAAACAACAGCCCAGAAAGATTTACTGTTATTTTAATAGGATGCCTGCCCTAATGAGTCCCACTGTGAAACAATTACCTCCTGCCACCGTTTGGCGGTAGCCTTTTTATATTGCTTAGGTAGGTGGGCCACTAATACAGGGTTCCTGGGCTTGGTGACCAAGGCCAAGCGTAGTTCTCGATTCACCACTGAACATTCATGATTGAACCATCTATGCGAGCTATCCGAGGGATATAGGGGCTTTAAAAGAGCCTTTCTACTACTAGAACATAGGCCAGTTAAGGACTTCACCTCTGGCAGTCAACATCCTCCTCCAATAGGCACAGCGCCACCATCTCCAGATTATCCTTAATTAATACATTAAAGAAGTGAACCGGGTTCTGCATTCTCCACACCAACCTTAAGTTGTCAGTAGACAATTGCAATTCACAGGCCCAATTATGGGACTTAAATTGTTTTTTGGGGCGTAATAATAGTGCAATTTCAATAGGGTTGTGGTCACTGTAAATAGAGGAGAGTACTGTGTTGTGCAGAAGTATATCATCTAAATTTCGGGTAATAAAAACATAGTCTACTATGGAGGGGCTACCTCTACCCCTAAAAGTGGGCACTTCAGAGTCATTTGAACCCACAACATCCAATGCATTTACTAAATTCAGGGGGGGCAAGAAAGGAGATCAATTTCTCACTTTGTCGGTCAGTATTGGCCGGAGGGCACATCACATCAATTGATACGCCAGGTTTAGAAGGAAGTTTCACCTTGAGCTCACCGGGCAGGCATACATATGCAGGATGCCCTGTTGTTGCCAGGTCGTCTACCAGCTTGGTGATGCAATTAAACAATAATGGGAACTCAGTGTTTGGAATGCTGGTAAAGTCATTATTGCAAAAATTCACAAAGTACAGATTCAAATGATTTTTTGCCGCTTCAGTTTGGAAGCTGCTCTCCAAGGTCTGAACAAATTTGACATGACCCCCGATGGCTATATTTACCCATATTGCTAGCCCTCCAGAGGCACGAGAGGGAATAGCAGAGACGCCAAAGCACTGATAACCATCTACTACTAAGGGCAATGCGTCCCCCGCTTCTTGAAATAGAACAATATCATAGCCCTTTATGAAGTTAAGCCAGTCGGGTATATTAATTTCTGACCGGTGGCCTGCCACGTTCCAGCTAAGTATTCTGAGAGGCATAGCACCCTTCTAGGCAGGAAGGGCCTCAGGGATGGCTGTGATTGAATTAATTGAGGGCAAATAACTCCTTCATCACTAGTGAACCTTTATAAAGTCATTCCACATCCCCAAGGTCACAACGTGGGAAAACAATGTTTGTGCAGGGAAAACAGGGCAACGGGGCGGGGTCATCAGTGGCACGTATGGAGAGGGTGGTTGGCTTGTAAAAGTACCCCTAGGACAATGCAGCAACCTTGGTTTCTGTCGCACAGTTATGTTATTTTGCTCTCAGTATGTTTCTAATACAAATAGGTCTTCGAAGGTTTATTAGAATGCAATCCCCCACAATATTTCTTCTCGATTGGCCAAGCCGGCCCAACCTCCTCACCATTATGATCTCATTGTTGCCCATGCATTAAAATGTTTGTGTTTACTCAACCCATGAGTAGTCCGATGCCGGAGCTGATCCCATGACTCCTGTTGAGCAGATCTTCGGGAGGAACCCCTGCTAAGATTAAAACATAGGGAGGGGGGGGGGATGGGTGGGAGACTCAAAATATCTGGTTAGGAACAAAAATAAGCCCCTGGTCTGCCTTAGTAGGCAGGTTTGTGTTTGACAAATTGGGCCTAGTGGTGTAGACTGGCCAATAGTGCTTATGCCCGTTGCCCTGACTCTCATATTAGATACGGTTCATAGTTGCTCCCAGAGTTCACAAAAGGGTTCTTGACACTGGGGGCAGTGTAGCAGAAGAGCACCCCAGCTGCTTTGCTTTTTCCGATAATTTCTAAAACAGCAAGAAAATCTCACCTCCGCCCACGGAGAAGCACTTCTCAGGGTCTGTAAAGTCCACAAGGTCCTCTGTAATGCACCCAGGGCACAAGTCCTAAAAAAAAGAAATGGGGGGACTAACCTGGTTAATCAGAATGCAAGTGGCATCACGGCGTGTGACATCACAGGAAGTGACATCACAGGAAGTGACATCACAGGAAGTGGCATAATAAGAATTTACATCAGATCTTAAGCCCTCACATATATGTTTAACATGTCTATCATCAGATCATTGGAGCACATTTCGAGTATACAGGGAGACCCTCCTGATTTAGGCAGAAGATTCACTCTTTTGTAAGCTAATCATAAAACAATGTTGCATTTTGTCAGTGTAAACTTCTTCTACCCATACTGCTTTTAAAGAAAAAAATTGTGATATTTAAATTATTGCAACGCCTCCTCAGGGGTAGCAAGCACTATATAAATGCTATTTATTTGGTGTAAATACTGGCAAAGACCAACACATCTGACATTCTTACAGTGCATGCATATCTCCTAAACAGAGCCTGAACAAAGTGAAAAGCTGCCTCTCAAGTATGTGTGAAGTGCTAACAAGGTGTGAGCCTTTGTTTCCCCTCTGCTGCATTTGCATCAGGTGTGAGGCTCCTGACTGCTGCCAGCCAGGAGACTCCAACAAATGGAGGCCTGATGACCCCTCAAATTCGGCTTTTGTTATAGGCCCAGCAGGAGTCTTAACTAAAAAAGCTCCCTCCCCCCCCTGCATGTTGTTGCGGATCCAAAGCAGACAACAACGTGCAGGCGTTGCTGAATGTGACCTGGTGTTTGCAAATTACACCGGGACGAATTCTCAATACTTTTTCAGTGGGGCCTAACTTCTTGGCAGGGTGGACGGCGTCCACCCTGTGAAAATAGTGGGCGGACGCTGTCCACCCGCGTGTACCCCCAACTTGTGCCCTGAATGCACCCTATTAGAGAGTGGGCCTGGCCTCATCTGATTCCAATTCATTCTCACTCACTCACTCTCAGTTGCACTCTGACTCACTGTTTCACTCACCCTTACTCATTCCCGCTGTCAGCCACTCTCACTCACTCATTTTCAGTCACACACTCACAAATACACTCACATGCTTGCTCACTGTCTCATTCATTGTTTCACTCACATGCTCACACACTTACTCATTCACACACTCTTGCTCACACTCTTACATATTGCATCATACTCATGCTCACTCAGGGCCTTAGTGACAAAGGTAACTTACACTTTTGAATAGGTTGACAATTTGAAGTAAGTTTACTACTTTGGCTTGCTCTTGTATGGGTGGGTGGCATCCCTCCTTAACACCCTTCTTGATTATCCCAAAACCCCCATTAATTCTCGTTAATCCTATTCCCTTTAGCAGAAAGTCTTCCCCTTTTACCACCCACTCCCCTGTGTCCATCTGACATTTACTACTAAAATCTTTACGTACATATGCAGAGGCACCTCAGTCGGGGGTGAGAACTCCGCACACATAAGTGTAGGTAAAACCTATATTTTGTAGTACTCACTCAGTCACTCATTCACATACTGTCTCACTCACATGTTCATTCATTCACTCTCACTCACTCTCATTGATTCACACATGCACATACACACAGAATAGCTCACCCCCATGCCCGCACACATACAAGAGCATATGTTTTACTTAGAATCAGCTGGCTGTGCCATCCACTCAGTGCATGGGCCCTCAGGTCAGTACACAACTACCTTCCAAATTAGGTTCTGAAGCACTAAACTGAAATCTGAGGTCTGTACAATACACAATCATGCACTGGCAGTCTTCAGTTTTTAGTCTATTGCTTTTTCAACTCTCCCATCTTATCTCAGATTAGGGTGGAGTCCGTGAGATTCCTGACCCCATCCTACTCTTGTCTAGATGGGAGAGGGTGAGGTGATAGCCTGATTGGTATGTAGCCCCATGCACTCCAGGTCTTAAGCCTAAAGCACATGGGGCTACTTGTTACTCTGCAACTCATCACTAAGGGGTGGCACCTAGGCATGTCAAATCCCTAAGGCCAGAGCTGTGACTTCACCAGCTCACGACTATCTGTCTGATTGTTGGTGGAGGCACCTCTGTGTACCTGCACCAGCATCAGACAGATTCCCTACCTGATGCTGCTGATAATCTTTGCTCGCAACGAGGGTCAGATTTATTTTTTTACATCAAAACAAAGAGGTTGGATGGGAGCCCTGACGCCCATAAGGGTGAGCTTCCAATAATCAGCTTGCTACTGAGGCCTCCAATTGCACCTAATTCACAAATTATCTGACATTCGAGGGTGAATACTAACTTTTGGTATAAAGTCAGTAGTCTTTTGTATATTTGAAATGATAGTTCATGCATGGAAGAAAGGGTAACCTTATCGGCTATTAAGTTATTGCAATAGCTAAATTACTGATTAAACTACTGATTGTGAGGAAGAGAAAGGCAAGGGCCCCCTCTTGAGAATTGGCTTGATGTGCTCAGTAAGAGCACACTGGAAGAGGCGGTTTGTACAGAGAATGGATTGGATGATAGTTTGTGAGAATCTTGGAATTGGTTTTTAGCTATTATAGCTCAAAGCACTATGGGACCTATTCAGGAAGGCATTTTAGAATACTCTTTTATGTACTCTTATATGCCTATGTGAATTACCCCCAAAACATCTAAAATGGGACAATAGTATTAATATACAAATGATACAAATTGAAAGCACTTTTACTATTCAGTCGGATGTTTCAGGCCAATTTGCAAGCATGTGTAAGAGACCGTACAAGAGTAATCCGATAGCACTACCTCCCGAACATAGAAGTACTTTTGTGAATCTGCCCCTTGGTGTTTTTGGACCTATATAGGTATGTATGGCTCTATTCCACTTACCCAATTGGTAAGAGGATGAGGAAATAAACCACTTTGAACTAAGTATATTGCAAAGGGAGGCCGGGTAGAAGGGGAGTAGCTTGTTTATCTCCATTGAAGCAGAGGAGGGTGGGAATACGATGGTCAGGTTGGTCCACACTGTGATCTCCTTCCACATGCTCATGCCCTAGAAGTGGATTTTGCTGAATATAGCCTCCAGCTCCTGCAGGTGCTGGTCAGTCCAGTGTGTTCACCGCCTTTGCTGCTTCCATGTCTTGGATGGGTCTTAACAGTTAGTCCCTCCTGAAGGCCATCTCTTGGTTCCTTTCATAGAATGTATTTTTGTTTGACAATCTTTTCTTGCTTTATCCTTGTTAGTCTTGACCAGAGGTCTCCAACCTTTTCTGTATTGAGACCTACTTCTGATCATTGAAAATTGTCATGAACTACTGAAGGCCAAGCCACTCTTGCATTGTTACCAGACACCTCCTCGCCCATCTTCGTTGACTGTAAGCCTAATTTCGGTAGAGCCAGATACTATGGTTCGAACAAAATACTTATACAAGGGGGTCTATGACAGGGCTGTTTTGTGTGTCAATGAGAGTGTGGTCTGTGAAGATGGATAAACATGTGGGTGTATGAAGGTGATATATGTGTATGGGTGACTGAGAGACTGTGTTGAATGTACTTGTAGCACAGGACATACCCTTCCCCATATGTGGCACCATTACATGTATAACACAAACATACCTTTTTTATTGGAGGAATTAAATTAATAGTAGAAAAATCTTCCATAATAAAGAACATTTTTCTGCACTTTAAAATTCTCCCACTTAAAAAAATAGCTATATTTTTCAGTACTAAATATGTGGTATCTACCAGCCACTGAAAGCAAGATGCCTGATATGTGTAAATGCAACACTTTGAAATGGGAGAAAATTAAAATGAAGAGTTATCTCACAATCATTATGTTAACACTTCCTTTCAATTCCCTCCCATTTAAAAACATTCAGAAACATCTTGGTCTCATGATCCAAAATTGAGTTAACATCAACTTTTATTTAGGAGTTAAATAAATCAATCCTTCAGTTGTTCCTCTGTGTCCCACCCTGGGTCATAAAGTAGAGTCCAGCACTGATCATTATCAGGCTGTCTGCAGCTGAAGAGGCCTGACTAAAGTAAACACAGGCTTCTTTAACTTTACAAGGAAAATTTAACACTTACTGATCCATCTTTATTTAAATTGTAAATAAATATTGGCAGCTAGGAGACCCGTTAATGCACTACCAGAAGTGTTTCTTGTGTCTTAAGCATATGTTGCCCACCTTTAATGTCCAGCTACCAATTGGTCATACATTCGAGATATTTGGACATGGTTGTGAGGCAGCAAAACAGAGTACACATGAGAGAATTTACACATGGAACACCAAGAGGCAATAAGTGGGTAGACCCTTTGCTTTTTTCTGTTACTCTTTGATCAAATTCTTCTTCACTAAATACAGATAAGCGCAACCAAGGGCGAAATCACGTATCGAGTCATTGTAGTCGATTCTAGAGACACACAGTGTTACAAAGGAGGAACAATTGTCCAAGAGGGCTCTTGTAGCAGCAGTAAGCTCGAATTTGCTGTAGGTCGCAGGTCATATTATACACGCCCAACGCCGGTTGTCGGAACACAACATGCCGAACACGGCCCAACATCGATGGATGTCTTTATCTGACTCGCAAGTTTGAAGTTTGTTCTTAAGTCTACCTGGGACCTATAGCAAATTCGAACTCACTGCTGCTAAGAGACCTCTTGGACACTTGTTTGTCATTTGTGACGCCGTGTCTGTCTAGAATCGCATACAATGACCCGATACGGGATTTTGATCTTAGGAAACCTGTAACAAGGCGAAACTTTTGGCTGCGCTTATCTGTATACTGTGAAGAGGAATTTGATTAAAGAGTAACAAAAACATGCAAAGGACCTACTCATCTTATTGCCTCTTGGTGTTCCATGTGCTAATTGTCTCACGTGTACTCTGTTTTGTTGTCTCTCAACCGTATCCAACTTAATTTAAAAATTAACTCAAGGCTGCAAGCTACACTGAAGTTGTCAGCGAGATACAAGTCGCTTGTGATCGACTGGTTGGAGACACCTGGGGGCAGATTTACAATCTCCGTACGCCACATTTGCGCCGCCGTTGTCACACGGGGGGGGGGCGTTCCGGCGCAGGAACGCCTCGGAAAAGTGGCTGAGTGAAATTTACAAGATTTCACTCAGTCACTTTTCCGACCCCGCTGCATCAAAACCTTACACCTGCTTGAAACAGGCATAAGGATTGACGCAGCACGTTAGGCATAGGGGCACCCCAAGCCTTGCTGGAGCTGCGTCGCGCTTGCTGGAGCTGCGTCGCGCTTGCGACGCCACTCCAGCAATGCGCCGCCTTTCCGCCGGGGGATGCGACACTCATCTGCCCATCCGTGCGCCGCATTGTAAATGCGGCGCACCGTGGCGCACGGGTGGTTTGGCGTGTCGCAACTGTTCTGGCGCATCCCTGCTGATTAGCAGAGATGCGCCAGAAGTTGTAAATCTGCCCCCTGGTCTTGACTGTTCTGACTCAGCTGCAGGATTCATCTTCAAGGAGCTGGCAACCTGGTTCAGAACTTCTTCACAACCAAGACTCTGAGGAACAAAATTTACATGGCTTGTCTCCTCATAACATAAATACTTTTCTAATGAGGTCAATACTTCCCAGCTCTCTTCCCATACTAGCTCCTCTTTTTGACCATATCACTCTCTGTCAGACCGCTTTAATGTTTAACCTTACTCACTTGGCTAACTAAGTCCAGCCTCCTGGATGCTACATTGCTGCACAATACAACAGGAAGTTTGCTCCTGACTACAACAAGTGCCAAATACATCACCATTGAATTTACTTTCAAAGTTGTTTGCCATCAGTGTAACTTTATTTCATTTTTCCACCCTGTGTCTGGGGCCTCTTTATTTACCTCCCTTCTGTGTCATGACATTATTTGTGACTGAGCAGTGTTCAGCAACCATCTCTGCTGGTAAGAGACACTTTACACGTAACGGGAGATAGGTTTTTCTGTGAACAAACACAATACTTCTGCAGAACGCTTCGACTGTTTTCGCCTCTGCACGAACACGCGCCGCAGAAAGGTAAATTCCTTTTTAAAATCCCATCAACATCCGCAGTCGGTTTCTTTTGTCAGAAAGCAAACAGCGCCATCGAATCGCACTAAGTGAAGGATCGAGAGGCCGGAAGTGCACGCTGCAGATGCTTGGAATGCGGAGGGGAGCGGATGCGCGCGGGTGCGCGCGCAGGAAGGAGTGTGTTGTCCCGGCACACAATACCTCGGGATGAATGCGGCCCGCATTCAATGGAGGCCGAGCACAATTCATCCGAGATTCAGAGGCATTGTGCGCTCCGACTTTTGTGGAGAGCCCGCAGCCATCAGCAAGTCACGGATGCCCGGCAGGGCGAGCGGCCTATTCTCTCTCGCTCTCTTCAACTCTTTGAAATAAGATTAGTTGTTGGACTTGTATGCTAAGTACCCCACAAAGAAAGCAATGCGAAAGAGCGAGGAAAGGGTTGTGGAAAGGATATTTGAGGGAAAAAAACTGAAAGGAAAAAAAATGTAAGGTTAAAAAAAACAGACGGCTCTGTGGCGATCAAAGATGGGTCGAGAGAAGGGCATGTTTGCTGGGCTCTGGGGACAGGGGGTTATGGCACAGACTGTTGTTTATAGAAGCCAATGAGATGAGAGCACACAATCCTACAGGAAGAGTCCCCATCGATAAAGTGCCTCCCCCCTCACACACACACACACAAGACCAGTAACTGGTCACGGCTGGTATACACGCTAAATACTTTCTGGTGAGATTTCTTTGTCCTCTGTGGTCCTCAATAAGTTAACATGGAGGCAGGGAAGACTCAGCCCTTCGCGATTCTGAGGCCGATAAGTACAATTACAACGAGTAATGGTCACACCTGTTATTTACAGCGCTATGAAATGGCAAAACCGTACTATTAAGTTCTATTTAAAGGTTCTATCAAGGCTTCAGGAGGCTGGCAGCTAAGTAGGGCTCTCCTGACCAGCACAAACCTTTCTACCTCTGAGAGACAGCCTCTCTAAGGGCCAGCAGAGGGGCAGTTACATCACGTCAGGTGGTTAGAATCTTAGAACTACCAAACACATTTTCTGGGGCGGGAGCCGCATCATTTTCTGTTACCAAACCGAGTGACTATGACCATATATTAAGGGGTCCAGAGTTTAAAACAAGTTACACATTGGAGGATGGAGGAGGGCGTGGAAGATGTCTGTAAAATCGACTTTTCCCAATTACACTCCCCAAATATTCTTAGCTGTGCAATTTATGCCTCACTCAGTAGTGTCCAGGGCAGCAATTTACAAGGGGCGCCAGGATGAAAGCACCTTACATATTCACGTTAAGAGGTCAACTGCAGCGGTAGGCAGGGGAGGAGGTGAGTCAGTACAAAGAAGCAAAGAAGGTGCAAGCAGGATATTGCATGATATTCTCGTGCATAACGTTTAGTTTCTGTAACATGACACATTTTGTGCAACATACCCTTCAACGGTGGCCATTGTCTTGGCATTTGGACTGGTGGCTGTGCGTCGCGAGCACATTTCATCCAAAGAAACATTGGCTTGGATTTGCACCAAAGCTCAATGCTTAGCACCGCTCATTTATTTTGTTGCATAGATTCCTTGTAAATATAGAGCTGCCATCTTTCTCCTTTTGCACAAAGCTGCAGATTTCAGTGCCGTTTGCGTGAAGTTTAGTAAATCCAGGGCCTTATTTTTGAAAACTGTCGCATCGTTGAGTTAGTATGGGTGATTTTGATTGTACACTATTGTTCAACAATAATATTTAAAACATGTAATATATTTAAATTAATTTACGAATTAATACAAAGTTAATTTTAGGAGGTAGTGTGGTGTAACCTTTCTTTAGGTAGTCCTGGTTTAGTTCTATTTGTGAGCTTTATTACACATTTTTACTTTGCATTAAATACATTTTTTAACATTTTGTAATAAAGAATAAAGCTGAATACATTTCCCTATATTTTCCTACAGGGAAATCTCCGACCCATTGACAGAGATCTTCACAAACAGGTGGAAAGTATTACTAATAACTGTGCACATACACACTTAGCCTTAGGAGTCCCTTAGGAGTCTCCACATCCTCATTTGATGGGGTGGACACTTTTAAGTCTATACCTAGGTATAACTCTCCACTCGGAAAAGGTGAGTTGCAAAAGTATAGAAGAAGATCTACAGATGAGTAGATCTACAGAGGCAAACGCACATTTGTGTATGGACCCTAACATTTTAAAGCTATATGGGGATGACTGCATTTTATAAAATGTCCAGCTCTTCGAGCTTAGGTAAGTAACCCCAAATTCTCCAGTCATCTGCCATGTTGGACCAGGTGTGTCGTCCAGGTGACTCAAGGTGACTTAGCACTCCTAGTGGCTAAACATGGGAAAAGGGTTTTAGGAGTAAGGAACTCAGCTATTTCTTTGTACACTCTCCTCTATTTGGTACTGTTCTTAATAGTCACGATTTCTGACTTTCTGAGTGATTACTTCTCCAAGAAAAACATACAAGCATCAAAATCTGCTCACCTGAGAACGTTTGGAAACAGCAGTTTTTTTCTGCGCACTACCTGAGGAATGATTGAAAATCTTCTGGGAGAAATTAAACTCTACGCAGAATTCTTAGTTTTCTCAATCGTTGCTTTCTCAATTTTCTGTCAGCTTTAGTTCACGACTCAATACTTTCTTTCACTATTAGCCACAGACTCTAATTCTTTTTTTTTAAACATATGTTTATTTGCATTTATAATAAACACCCGGGGGGTGTAGACAAATACACAATATAGCAGCACCAGTCAAAATATAACAGGTTTATAATGGTCAATGAGAATCTGTTGCGGGGATTCCGCTCATGCACAGAACTATGCACAGGAAACCAGGACCTCAGTGAATTGTGGTGTACCAAAACACTCACCTCAGTACCCAGAACCCCTATCCGACTAGCATCAGTGTCTCATTTGTTCTCCGTATCATCTCGAAGCTACCAATGATTAGACAACCCAGAACAAGCGACTTAGAGTACTCTCAGGAATGGTGGGAATCAGAAACACCTTTCCGTTATTATTCTCATATCAGTCCACAACAAGAGTAATCAGAGACACAGAAAAGTTTAAAATGGTTATTTTTAACCACGTGCTCTAAGGTGCAGTACTTTGGATAATATAAGCAGGCAAATGATTAAAAATAAAACCATCAGCATTGTTACAATACCATAGAAAATGAAGGGAGAAATCATATTAAAAATGATAGTGGAAAACAAGTCCTATAATACTTTGTGAAACACCCTCCCTTGGCTAGTAAACTAGTTTTATAAACTATTAGAAGGTCTCTAAGTTTGAATGGGGAACCCCATACCTCAAAGATCAGCTTAGGTGAATCACATCACAGGATCAGCTCTGCTCTCTGCGTCTGGAAAGGTTTTCTCCAAGTGTCTGAATCATGCACGCAAATGCAATATTAAAGGCACCCGAGTTTCAGATATTTGCAGCTGTGTGCATGTTGAGTCTAGAGCGTGGGCCGATCAACCTGAATTCAACAGCATACATTGTCATTTGACCTTGACGGCTTCTGCACACAGTGTTCAGACTAAGGTTGCGGTGCACATCTAGGGATGTGAACAACAGCCCGTTCTCATGTGAAGAAAAAGCAAGCAAGCAGTTTTACTTGTAATAACAGCTACCTGTAGTGTCGTATGCAAAAGCAGCAAAGTGGCAAGATGGCGTTTAACTTCTAAAGCGCTTATGCTAACATAGCAATGTGTGCACATAAAACCGTGTCTCCATTACACCCTCCCTTGATCGGACCACGAACAGAATAGGGAAGCAATGTAGGAACGCAGATTTCAAGTTCGAGTGAGACAGAACCAAGGGGCATATGTATCAAATTCTCTATTTGCGATTCTCAAATAGCGATTTTTTGAGAATTGCTATTTGGGAATCCCAAACGAGATGTAAGTAAAAATTAGCAAATTTTTAGCAATTCCTTGGCATTCCTTAATTGCGATTAGGAAATTGCAAATCGCAATTAAGGAATACCTTCCCGTGCGCCACATGGCACTTTGAAAAATGCCAAAAAGTGCATCTTTCAAAGAAATCACAAATTACCACCAACTTGAAGTTGTTGGTAATTTGCGATTTCTTAAGGAGAATTTGCACAACTTGGGTGCTTGTTACATCGCATTTAAGGAATCGCAATTTGCAATTCCTTAAATGCAATCGCAAAATAGAGAATTGCAAATTTGCAATTCTCTAATTTGCGATGCCCTTTTGGGGTGATACATCCCAAAAGGCCTTTTCCCGTTCGCAAACGGGCCGATTCTGAGAATCGGCCGTTTGCGAACGGGAAAAGGGCTTGATACATATGCCCCCAAGTCCATATATTGCCAATCCATATAATTAGTAATGAAAGTTCGAAAAATTTGTTGGGAAAAGTAAAAAATAAAAACATCTCTTAGAGGCGTTACAGAGCCCAATGTGGAGTAAAAAAGAAAAATAAAAAAATCTGGATTAGGACGTGCGGAAGATGGACAACTGCCAATTTAATCCATCAACGTGTAGGCACAATAAGTTTCAACTGCCTCCAAGAGGAAGTCATTATAATGTTCAGTAAAAGAGTCAGCCATCCAGTCAAGTAAAGTAAAGGAACATACATGTTCTTCGACAACCGGAGCCTCTAGCACCATCAGAGGACAACTTGCATGTTCTTCAAGATAACTTCGCGCCAGGAAGTCATATGCTGCCGCATATATATCCCGATTCCCTAGGACTACGTGCGCCGCTCCACAGGCCATAATCCCGATACCAGAACAGTCCAACTCATGAGCCACTAAGGGACTCATTAGTCAATCATAATACGGGGCAGGAGACGCCGTGTTCGAGAGGCACAAATCCAGAGCCCATTCAAATGGACAATCTAGGCAATGGACAACAGGTTGCATGCAAGTAAAGTATGAGAACCGGAAGGATAATCAATAGGCTACGCTCAAAGTGGCCAGTGGTAGTGTTCCATAGTATTCAAGCATCCGGTTGCGCAGTTGAAGCAGCCGGGGCAGGCTGTCGTGTGATACAGATCATGCAGCCATTGCGGAGCAAGCAAACCAACAGCAGTACACCAGCAGTCAAAGCGAGAATCAACGGAAGCCCACCGAAGACGCTGGAAAAAATAGAATGAAAAAATGCCGGTATCACACCAAATATTGTTTGGAAGGAGGTCACAAGGCCGGAGCCCACTGCTTTGAAGAAATGCACCAAGCCAGTTGTTGACAAGGCATTGAATATAGTATGAATCAGAGCACCGAAATGAAGGGGGAGATCAGTATTTAAAAGCGCATGCACATCAGTGCGGGTGTTTGCTACGTGAAGGACAAATGTTTCACGCGAAGAAGTAAGTGCGACTTCTTTTTGAGACAATAGAGCCCTTATTCTGCTCATCTTGTTGAACTCTGCTTTCAAGGTTGGTATATAATGCCAGATGGATATATCCAGTTTCCCATGCGGGTGTGGGAAAAGGACATTCTTACAACAGACTACTCGTTGTGAGACAGTTACAATGTACGAAATTCCCACTAGCATCCCGCAGCATGGTTCATTATTTAAAAGCAAATAACTACCGTTAGCTAATAACATGAAAGTGGGTGTAATTGCTGGCACAGGCTTTCCCTTCAGAATGCAAGCTAAATTCGGTGCATGAACGTTGCAAGCGCCATGCAATTGGATGTTTCTACAGTCTACTGATTGAGCAAGTGTGGAAGTGCATCCCTCTCCTTTTAAATAAACCTCTTTACACTCTCTCAGGCATCTGTATGTAAATGGGAGTGACCAAACTTCATGTAGGAAAGCGGTACCCAATGGTTGGTACCTGCCTAAGGCATAGTGTTTCATACATGAATTGAACTTAAACAATGGAAATGGTAAAGTGATCAATCCATGGATAAGCCACACAGCTGAGTTTGATTCGGCCACAGAGAATGGTAAAGGTTCCAACTTTTCAATATGCAATAATGAGTATGTCGCATCCTTCATGGACATGAACTTTTGTTTATCAGTCAGATTAAACAGCAGGAATAAAGATGATGTGTTCATGTAGTCCCAGGGAACTTTCCCAGCCTTCAATGTTTGTAAAGTCCATGCAAACTGCATCATAGAACGTAATTAATTTTGACCATGGTATAAAACAGACATATCATCCTGTACAATATCCACAACAGATGAAACAATATTATCTAACGTGTAAATTCTGGAAGAAAGGGTGTTAATGCTATTATCGATGACAGCTAGCACTTTTTCTAAATTGGCTTGATCAATAGCCCTTAATCTAGAAGTAGCTTCAATTTGAGATAATTTCCAAACTTCGTTGTAAACCGCATACACCCATCTTTTGGACCTGCCACCCACAGGGCCTTTAACACAATCATTCAAATCTCCCTTGTCATTCAATTTGGATAAATGAAGTTTAACAGATGCCAAGGTGGAATGTTGCAGCCAGGTTTGACATAACTTTCCTATAGAATAGGTAGTAACAGAATGGGAAGATTCAAATCGGGGGTCCACCCTAACCTGTGTAGAGCCGGGGTACAGACCCAGAAAACGATGTTGACAGGAATCTGAACTTTTCTGCCATATTAACCATCCTTCAGGATCTAAGTTGGAAATGTTGAAAGATGTATTAGTAATGAATGACTGTAATTCATCAAGGGACAACTCTGTGTGATTATCCCATTTTGGATAAGCGCCCAGACCAGGAATAGTAGGGGAATTCATTTTTTTAGAAGTAGCCAATCCAAAGCAGGTGGTCTGAAAATGGTAGAATTCAAAAACAACATGTGGTTTGGGATAAGGCATGCACGATGCAGAGCTTCTGTACCTTGTACCTGCCAAGCTTTAGAACCCCAAACAGATTTAAGATCAATGGTATCTTTACACAGCTCATAGCCCCCTATAGCCAAATCATCCATAAAGGACTTGGAATACAGTAATTTAGTGTGGGTCAGTCTAACCTTGGAAGCCGACTCAGCAGCCATTTTAAAATAAAAGGCTTCAGATTTAGATACACTGAAATCAGAAAAATATGAAAAAAATTTCACTAGAGTTTTGGAGCTGCCCTCAATTGGAGCAGGACAATGTTCCCATTGTGTATAATTGACGATATTTCTAAATGGATTTGCTTTATGGTGGAAATGATTGCCCTAGTGTTGGTAGCAAAACAACTCTCTATAATTTGCTGTGTCTAAATACAAATCTTCAGCATCAAAAGTAACCCTGGGCGTAGTTCGCGAAGTAGCACTTCGCGAAGCTACGCAAAGTGCACTTCGCACTACGCGAGCTACGCGTAGCACTTCGCGAACTGTGTAGTACCTTGTTCGCACTGTGCCAGATGTCGTTTTCAATGATTGCACAGTGCGGACAAGCAACCGGCACTGTGCAATCATTGAAAATGGCATCTTGCACAGTGCGAGCTGTAGTTTTCTGCTGCTCGAGTAGATTTTTACTCGAGCGGCAGCTTTCTCAATGCGAACTGGTAGTTTCTCATCGCGAGCGGTCGCAAGCATACGCGACCACTCGCAATGAGAAACCTGACCTCCTCGCGTTGGGAATCACACCGGGAGGTTTATTTTCCATGCTCGCGATCGCCAACTTGATGTTGCTGATCGTGAACAAGGAAAAAGACTCGCCGGGATGTCATTTTGCTTGCTCGCGGTCGCCAACTTGACATTGAGGACCGCGATCAAGCAAAAAATGACCGCAGCACTACGCAACACTACACTACGCGTGTTCGCACTGTGCTACGTGCAATTCGCGTAGTGCGAAGTAGCGCGAACTTCGCAAACTACGCGAGCGTAGCGTAGTGCTTTGCCCAGGCTTAATCAAAAGCAGCATAATATTTCAAATCAGAAAAAAGAGCCTTTACGGCTTGGACATCCCAATCATCAGAGCATATGTTTTGTTTCAAAACATCCCCCTTAGAAACACGAAGTACATTGGGGACATTAATCACCTCTGTGGGACCATGAATTTGAAATTTTACAGCATCCCATACCATCCCATCCAATACAGGCCAGGCAGTAATATTAACAAAAGTCTGGTCTCTCTTCATGATGTGTGATGAGGAGTGGGGTGCCAAAGTTCCATCAGTTAATCTAATTGCAGATCTTTCGGTCAGATAGTGTCCATTTACTAGACGGAAAAATACAACCACAAATCCAATCGACATAAACAAAAAAATAGATATGAGCCCCAGCCAAATGTAAGTCCAAGGGGCAATTAAAAAATGTCTTAAACCAAATAGCCAAATTAGAAATTTTTAATGGGGCATTCGACGTTATAGAATTAGTGTCAAATGAAAAACGTAACTGGTCAACTGCACTTGATTGTAAATCAGGCAACGACACATCTGTGGGATAAGTATACTCAGTATCTTCAACTGGACCACCAGCCGGTAGAGTCAATAAAGGATTAGTAACTGTATGCATCTCAATGGCAATGTCAGGCGAGTTAGTATTTGCCGGAGCCAAAACAGAATTTCTCAGCATTGCTGGACAAGAGACCGCTAGAGTCATACTAAGAAGAATCGGCCACTTGTTGTAGTTTGACATTGTCAATGGAGATGTACCTGTTATCCTTGCGACCAGGAAGTGAAGGTAAAATGACTGTTCTTGTACCCTGCATGCCAAGCACTGGAACTGGAGCATGATAAGAGGGGCCAAACTCCTTCTTGTTCTCTACCTTCTCATGGACCAGGTCACCAACTCGAGGTAGCCAGTCAACTACCGGAATCTGAAGTGCAGCATCAGTTGTGGAGGGCTAGTGTTCCTTTTCAAGACTATCTAGGGTCTCTTGTAGATTCTGTAATACAGCAGAATGATAATCTACGTCAAAGGGTGCGGCCGACGCCGCCATGTCTAGACCATCAAGGTCCGGGACAAACATCTTTATGCCAAAGATCATTTCGTATGGGGTCCGCCCACCCAGAGACCTTCTAGGGAGATTATTAAGTGCACGTTGAACTCTATACAAATGGGTCAACCAGTTCCTGCCAGTACCTAAAACCCTAGCTGTCAGGGATTGCTTTAAGTCAGGGTTCATTCGCTCCACAACACTGTTGCCCTCAGGCCGATATTGAGACGAAAATTTGACTTGGACCCCCAAAGATCTCATGGCATCCTTGCACGCCTTAGAGGCGAACGCTGGACCCCGTTCTGAATGGAGGGTTCCACACGCAAAAATTCCCACAAAGACACGCAAATCCCTGATGACAGTTCGAGCATCAGCACTCCGTTGTGACCAGACCCATAGAAAACGTGTGCACGAATCCCCTGCAACTAAGATGTACTTTTACGCATTATCAGAGGAGAAAGGACCGCAGTGATCTAAATACACACACACAAGTGGTTTATTAGATATGTACAACTGTGTTTGAGGTGGACGCGCAACAGTACAAGGTTGAACCTGCTGGCAAATTTCACAATTAAGGACATAAGCACGAGTCTGTTTATACAATCCGCACCACCAGTAACATTGTTGTAAGATAGTAACAGTCGCTGAAATGCCAGCATGGGCAGAAGCCATACCTTCGTGAGCGGCTGTTATCAATGCAAGTTTGGGAATCAATCTGTCACCAATGTCGTTAATTCTCACATAGGGAACTTTATCAGGACTTAAATGATAAGAGATTTTATAAGGGAAACCCCGAGGGTAATTATCACCCTTCTCTGTTGCAGCAATAGCTGCCAAGACGTCATCATCAATCTTACTTTTGGATCTTGTAACTGCTGCTACTAGAATTGTTGCCACTGCTATTTTCGCTGCTTCGTCAGCTAAACTGTTGCCAACAGCGTGGACACCTATGCGCTGGTGCCCAAGTGTATGAATTACATTCACGAGCGGCAGACGTTGTTTAAGTTCTGCTACTAGAATCCAAAGCATTTTATGCTTGATTGTGCTACCTTTGGAATCACGATACTCATTTTGATACCAAAAGAATAAATTGTTGTTGTAAGACTGAACACAGTAAAAAGAGTCACTCACTAGGCACTCGAGGATCAGCAAACTCCAGTGCAAGCACCAGAGCACAAAGCTCTGCCAACTGGGTGGTACAATCACCCAATGTCTGCGTGTGCACGACATCAGACTTGAATTCACTAATTCACGAAAGTACCAGCCACTATTGCGCAGGCCGCCGAATAAGCATGCTTAGAAACCATCGCCGGTTGCACCAAACCGTCAGTGTAATTGACACAATGGTAATTCTCAAGCGGGCGCAAGGACAGAGGAGCTGGATGTACAAATTCATACTGCAAATACTCCTGAGTCTGCAATGAGGCATCAAAGATGTAAGTGACATCCGGAGACATCAAAGAAGTGGCCCATTGTATCCAACACAGATGAAAAGCTTTAGAATTTGGTACACTGGCTTTCGTTACTGCCTCTAGGGCAGGATACAGTGTGACAACCAACATGCGTTTCCCTTGCGACAGTGCTCTCTCTTTCAGAATCACCATCTGCACTGCAGTCAAAACTTTTTCGACAGTGGAAAAGCGCATTTCCGCCGAAGTGTACAGGTGTGACTTGTAAGCAATAGGGACTGTGTCTCCCTCATTGAACGTTAAGTACGTGAAACCCACTGCGCTAAGCACAATTCTTATTACCAGGTTTGTGTGGTTATCACGCATCAGTAAGTATTTAGAAGCAAGAAGATCAACCTGCAAAGATTGCAGGATAGCTGAATGTTCTGTCAGCCAGCTTGATTTGGAAAAAGTAGGTTGTACCAAGGCATATAGCGGCTTGATATGCTTGGCATAACTGGGAATGTAAGTACGCCCAAAATTCAAAAAACCCAGCAAAGACTGTCGTTTTTTCAGAGCTGTGGGAGCGCGCAAACATGCACATTTCTCCAGGAAGTGAGGTGCTAAACCTCGACCTTCGTTGTTGAGTTCATAGCCCAAAAACAACACTGTAAACTCCGCAATGTGGGATTTTGCAAAGTTGAATTTGTACCCGAAGTCCTGAAAACATAACAATGATGCGGTCAACGTGACACAGATGCGGCCACAATTCATCGTCTGTGAGATAGATATCATCAACATACGAGTACGCATCAGGGTCAATGCTCTCTAACAGAGAGACTACACGTGCGTCAAAGACACCTGGACTGTTTTTGTAGCCCATGGCTAATCTTGTAAACTGTTTCTGTTTGCCGCCGGAAGTAAAGGATGTCCATTGACTACTAATAGAGGATAGGTTATGGCTGTAAAAGCCATTGGAGATATCAAGTGTGGTCTTAAACCTTTTTCTCACGAGACTATCAATGAGGGCAGAACTGTGGGTATTCTGTACCACGCACGTTTGACAATGAGAGTTCAAATGCTGGTAATCCAAAACTAGGCGGTACGACCCATCAGGTTTGCTTACCGTGAAAAGAGGATTATTCATGGGTGACATACATGTTTCAATTACACCTTGATATTCCAATTGTTCAAGGATTTCCGCGACGTGAGATCTAGCTTCACGGCGCATGGGATATTGGGGTTGTGGCTGGGGCATAGACCGTAATGGAATCTCATGGCTCGGCGACAATTTATCCCACCCAAGCTGAGTACGGTACAACGCCGGAGCAAGCACCTGTGCCCACTCTTCTGCAGAGTTCTGAGCTTGCTCCTTCGGTACAGTGTGCGCGAAAGATGAGAGGATTACCTCCTCCCCTGTAGGAGCGGCCAAAACGAAAGCTGGGGGCCAGTCCGCCTCTGCTAACAAAATGTCATATGTAGAGGTCAGATTTTCCCAAAAAATCCCTTTTATGGTACATTGTATGTCACCTTCAATTAAAAGGACTATGTCATATAGTCTGCCAGGGGGAGCCACTCTAGTGTCAGCAGTTTCAACAGTAATAAATGGGTCAGTTGCTGTCGCCTTCAGATATGGAAGCACTATTGTAACCTCCGCTGCGCTGTCTAGCAGCGTTATTGCCCATGTCAGGTTCCGAAGCTGCATTCTCACTATCGGTGGCATACCTCGCTGTTAGTGCAGCAACCTTCTTTTTCTGAAACGGGGGTTGCTGACGTGCAAACTCTTCCTGCTTACCTTTACCGACAGCTGGGCGGGGCTGCTCACGTTCTTGTTGGGCATCCCGACCTTTGCCACGTTCTCCTCCACCGGACTGTGAGACCGATGTTTCCTGTGAAGAACGAGGAGAACGTTTTTCAGGAACCTGAAATCTATCAGGAGACCTAATTCTAGTGCGATCGCGCAATTCATATGTGCGTTCAGTAGTCACTTGTACTGGTGACGCGAGCCGAGACCACTGTTTCTGTTGCTGCTTCCCCTGTTTCTTAGTTTTCCAATTTTACTTAGGAAAAGCTGGACGGTCGTCTTTAGTAGACGTAACCGTCTGAGTTTGCGGTTGCGCTATTGTTTTAGCAAAAGGCTTAACGCCCAAACTATTGCAGCCAATGGTCTTATAAGCCTCCGCAATAATTTTTGGTAATTGCCGGGGTTTATCGGCGTCGGCGACAAGGCGCAGTTCATTCGACACTTGAAAGTTAAACGCATCTCCCTTGACGTTAGCAAGGATGAGATCAGCAACTACGTTGAACACACCGACAAGCCTCATTCCTAACTCGACCGCCGCCTCCGGACGTGTTGATCTTGAACACGCTTGATCACGGACGGCAGTACAGTCATAGACGGTGTGCCGAAGCACTTCGAGTAGACTGCTGCAAACACTTTACTCCAGTTCTGACAATCATTAACCCCAGGTACCAAGTCTTTCTGCAAACTAATGGTAAGAATCCTATGTTTCTCCACAGTAGAATTTGGAAATACCGCTTCCAGCTGGTCAAATTTCTCAACAAGCCAATAAGGCATATCGTCCTTATTCTGGGGGCGCTTGCCCATTACCGAATTAACCATGACGGGACTAATAGTAATCCAGACCGGGCCAGCTGGTTGCGCCGCAACCCTAGGTGCCCCCACCTGGACATTGCGAGAGACGTATTGCACCAAAGTCCTATGTACCGTAATCAAGGCGGTATGGAGTTGACGTAAGTCATCCAGCGGGGCTTGCAAATAACGTGGATGTGGTGTAAACCCGGCCAAGACTGGCCAAGTGGCCCCTGGAATGGACAAGGGACCCAAACAAACCGGTGTAACGGTGTGGGGGAGGGCGCCATTGAACCAAATACGATGCTGCCAGGCAGAAATGGGAATTTCCTGCATCCTATACGGCGTGTAACTAGCTGGGACCGCCGTAGGAGTGTATGTGTGAAACGTCTTATCATCCGTATTCACCTCCGGCAAAGTAACCCAAGAGTAAAACAGCTCATAGGGAAACGATGCATCGGCACTCACTACAAAGATAATAGACATCCCATCGTCAGGCACCCCGAACTGCGTCAAATGACGCCGGAGAGGTGCGCGACTGTGTGCTGCAATAGCAACCTCAGCCATAAGGACGCGGAAAAGAAAAACAATCTATATTAAACTGTAGTACAAAAAGGGTAGAAGTTAAAATTAAACTTTTTTAATTGTCAAGCTTGAGAGAACCTATATATTAACTATTTAGGTAGGTTTAAACCGTCACTCTCGTCAACCGGAAACAAGGGTGAGGGTGTTGTGGACAAATATAAGCACTACTAAGACGTCTCTATCATAAGACCAAAACATTAGGTGCGCCATGTTGCGGGGATTCTGCTCATGCACAGAACTATGCACAGGAAACCAAGACCTCGTTAATTGTGGTGTACCAAAAAACTCACCTCAGTACCGAGAACCTCTATCCGACTAGCATCAGTGTCTCATTCGTTCTCTGTATCATCTCGAAGCTACCAATAATTAGACAACCCAGAACAAGCGACTTAGAGTACTCTCAGGAATGGTGGGAATCAGAAACACCTTTTCGTTATTATTCTCATATCAGTCCACAATAAGAGTAATCAGAGACACTGAAAAGTTTAAAATGTTTATTTTTAACTAAGCGCTCTAAGGTGCAGTACTTTGGCTAATATAAGCAGGCAAATGATTAAAAATAAAACCATCAGCATTGTTACAATACCATAGAAAATGAAGGGAGAAATCATATTAAAAATGATAATGGAAACCAAGTCCTATAATACTTTGTGAACCACCCTCCCTTGGCTAGTAAACTAGTTTTATAAACTATTAGAAGGTCTCTAGGTTTGAATGGGGAACCCTATACCTCAAAGATCAGCTTAGGTGAATCACATCACAGGATCAGCTCTGCTCTCTGCGTCTGGAAAGGTTTTCTCCAAGTGTCTGAATCATGCATGCAAATGCAATATTAAAGGCACCCGAGTTTCAGATATTTGCAGCTGTGTGCGTGTTGTGTCTAGAGCGTGGAACGATCAACCTGAATTCAACAGCATACATTGTTATTTGACCTTGACGGCTTCTGCACACAGTGTTCAGACTAAGGTTGCGGTGCGCGTCTAGGGATGTGAACAACAGACCGTTCTCATGTGAAGAAAAAGCAAGCAAGCAGTTTTACTTGTAATAACAGTTACCTGTAGTGTTGTGTACAAAAGCAGCAAAGTGGCAAGATGGCGTTTAACTTCTAAAGCGCTTATGCTAACATAGCAATGTCTGCACATAAAATCCTGTCTCTACTACAAATCAAGACAATGGTCAGCTGTGCAAAGCTCCATATACAATTAACATAAAACCTCCAACACTTTTTGGTGTCAGGACTGGTCCTTCAATCTGGATGAAAGGTGACTTAATAAAAGATAAAAGGAAAACTGCGATGTCTAATAATTATCGATCACAATAACAGAAAGAAGAAGATGGAGAGGAAGAAAACAAATTAAAAAGCACAACTCAGGTCAGGGATCCCTCCAATTTGCTATTTCAGGTAGAGCTTATTCACAAATCAGAGTGGCCAGGGGTGGGAGCGGCCAGGCAGCCCCATCGGGCCCGCTGGTGGGGGACCCCATCAGTGGGGACCAAGTGTTTGCAGCGGCACATGGAGTGGTGGGCCCAGCCCCAACCTTTCCATGGTGCTGAAGGGCTGTAACATTGCTAGTTAGTATGCCCCCCAGTTCAATATGTATCATTTTCCCTAGGTGGTTCCCTTTGGGTGGTTGCCCTACTCCCCTCGGTCGGGTTCTGCTTGGCCCTAGGCATTCTCCCTCAACCCTCCCTCCAGGTGCTCCCAGGCCTCCAAGACCTCCAACCACAGCCCCGCAATCGGGTGTTTCCGTACCCTTCTAGCATCCTCCCTGAACAGGGCCCTCTCCTCAGCTGTTGCCCACTGGGTCACATCCGCCCTCCAGGCTTCTACCGCCGGCTCCGTGGCTGATTTCTAGGCCACCGCTATTCATCTTTTGGCCACCACCAGAGCCAGATCCACAAATCTAGTGCCCACCTTTCGTGCATGTGGTCTCAGGAATAACCACAGTGTACAGGCCTCCAAGGAGCAGGAAAGGGAACATCCCAGCGTGGCATTCAGGGTGTCCATCACCACATCCCAAAATGTGCATAACCAGGGGCAATACCTGGTCATATGGACAAAGTCTGCAAACAAGTGGGTATACTTCAACCTCATGTTTCTGGAGACCTTTTTAAGGTACACCAATATCCTACGCCACTCAGAATATATAATGTCTTGCTCAAGTACCCCCACTCCCCACCCTCCTCGTATCACCGCCAGGGGTTTCGGAACCATCTTAGAGACAGAGAGAGGTAAAATCATGTCACTAAATGTATAGCGGTACCCAGGTACACCAAACACTGTATAGATTGTTGGCTCATCCTGTCTCCCAGGCCGTTGATTCTGAAATGTCTGAATCAGTGCCTCGTAGACAAGGAATTGTCCTGAGGGCAGGTCATATTGGGCCACCAGGTCCTCCTACAGGAGCAGTGCTCCCTGCTGGTAACAATCTCCCACTGTCACCAGTCTGGCATCTGTCTAGGCCAACAATTGGCCAGCTTTAAAAAAGGAGAGGGAACACCATGTGGGAGACCCACCAGAGGCAATGGCTGTGCATATAAAGACGTTACCGTAGTTCTTAGCACGCAGCATTTCCAGCACTTTAGCGGCACTGACAGCAACACTCCTGGGCGCAGAGTTACCACTGCCAGGCTGAGCAGTTTTGATAGCTAAGCACCCAAATACGTGGACAGCCCCACCAACCCCAGCTCTTCTTGGTGGACTCCAACGAGCCACTGCGTTATTCACTGGAGCCGCAAGGGCAAAAAGTACAACTGAAAATCAGGAGTGCCTAGGCCTCCTTCAGCAGGGGGGTGCCTGAGAACTTCCAGGGACACCCTGTGGTGACCTCCTTCCCATATCAGCTCACGAAGCAGAGTGTCTAGTTGTTTGAACCAAGAGACCTGCACCCCCACCGGGAGGTTGCTAAAGAAATAGAGCAGTCTCTGGAGCATGACCATCTAAGACACTGAAGCCCAAGCCATGATCGGCAACTTAAGAGAACGCCAAAAGGGGATGAAGGATCTAAGAGATCGAAGGGCCTTCCCCAAATTGCCCTCTCTCAGATCATCTAAAGAGTGGAAGATCTGAATACGAAGGTAGTGGAATGAGGAGGGTGGCCACGCTAAGTCCAGAAGTAGATCTCGTGGCCTTTGGGCATCTGGAACACAGACTTTGATTCTTAGGGATTTATAGTGCCTTTCACCATAATTTGCCAACTCAGTTTCTTATGCCACTTTTTCCTTTGCGTGTTAAGTTGTGTTGGCATGAGCCTCACTTTGCCATTTAGAGATGTTTCAGATATTCACTTCACTGCTGTTATTTTTAGCATGCAAGTGCCACTAACCTTCCTTTCTTTTCCTACTGGTTTCAAGAAGAAGATGTAATTGACAAGTAGTCTCAGTCTTTATTACTTTCTTGTTTACTGGACTTGATACCAGTCACCAGAAAGAAATCATCTTACGTGGTCAGGAGACTCAATGAAGCCCGGTGACTGAAGCTGCTTTGCAGGTATATGGTTGCCTCTGGAACCAAACTGAAGCTGAGCGACGATTAAACTCTTGGGTGTGGTTTAAATACGGCCTGATTGACCACTCCCAAGATGGAATCTTAATCTTGCTAGATCTGACAGGACAACGTGCTGAATTGACCCAGTAGAGCGTCATAGTTTGGGGACAAGCACTTTCATTGGGGTATCTGAAAGTACTAGGAGACTCGTATCCTGACAGTAACCTATCCTCATTAGCTGAGTTCAGGGGATTGCACAGTACCTATCCTGGTGAGCTGTGTTCTGTGGTCTGTAGTCTATTGTACTTGTTAATTTTCACAAGCACTCAGACCAACTGGGAAGGTACTGTTCCTATCAAAAGAGATAGAGGGGGAGGCAACACAGTGAAGAAACTTTTGAAAGGAATTCCTATTGACTATGTCTTGTTGCCCTTACACATTCCTGGAGATGTCATTCTTCATCATTGGACGTTGCTCCTCATAGTGCGGGCGCTGCAATGCCCTATGGGACCCATGAAGGATTGCTTTGGAGGAGATCTTTTGCTGTTTATGCCGTATGCACTTCACGTGCAGGAGCCTTCTAAGTACTATTGTATCAGATGCATTCCCAGTGTTCATTCTGACTCGTGGCTCCCTCACTCACTAGACCTTTTGGTGTGTGAGCCTACTGCTGCTACATTTTTATTACAGTTAGAAGCTGTGCGCTAACCTCAGTTCCGACCTTTGTGACGAGTTTGATTGATCTGTAGGGTAAGATTCCCTATGCAAATTTAAGATTACCAGTCACACAGCGATTCACTATGTAACACCTGCACAGGTTTTAATTACATGTTGTGTGTGCAATGTCTGTATACTCACTGTATTGTGTATTTTAGTCTTGTCCATTTAGCAACTATTTGATTCCAACCACCGCATGGGCATGTCTACCCTTGGAGACATTCTGGTATTGTTTATTGGGACAGTAATCCTAATGCTCATTTGACCAGATATGCAGAATGTATGCACATTGTTTTCTTTGACTATTATTATTTGTTTTCCAGGTTGGATGATCATTTTTATCTTTGAACCAGATATTTTCTCCTTTAGGGAATACCCAGACTACATATCGGGTAGGTTCACCACCTCCCTCATTTGGTCCTGAAAAAGCGCTGTGGATCCGTTCTGAACACCTACAGAGTTGTAGCTACTTGGGTACATTGCGACCCCTCAGTAGCCCCAACCATTCCTTGGTTTTCTAATCTTGACAGGAGAACCATCACATTAAAAATCTTTTGGAATCTCCTAGACAGTTTTATCTTATTTTTCCTCACTCCTACATACACTATCACCCCACACATTTAGGATACCCTTATACTTGCACTCTTAATCATACAGCATAAACAACAAAATATCTTCACCTAAGTGACCCTTCGTGGGGCCCATAGGGCATTGCAGTGCGGCCCTATGAGGAGCAACGCCCAATGATGAAGCATGACATTCCCAGGGATGTGTGAGGGCAACAAGAAATAGCCTCTAGGATTCCCTTTCAAAAGGTTCGTCCACCGTGTTGTCTTCTCTCTATTTCTTTTGGTCTGAATACTGTTTTCGGAACCTAGGTACTGGACCTTTATTGGCCCCTAGTCCACACCTTCTTCTTGCTTCGTATTTTCACAAGCAGTCATCCATTATGTTGCGAATTCCATTCCATTTTTTACTATCCACAAGGAGTTACCCAAGAGGGTAAAGAACTAACCATATTTGCAAAAACATCAATTGAATTACGTTGTCACAGAATTATTGTAGTATGGTATGCAGATATCAGTAATTGTACAAATACGATTAGCAAAGCTTCAAATAAACATACATTATTAACGAATGCTTTTATGTCACAATTGTCAGCTTGTTACATTGAATATGTACAGAATATGGAAAGTCTTTTCATAATGGTAACGGTAGCTCTCTTTAGTAATCAACATGTAGTAAACCCAAGTGTGGCTTGCAGTTACTCTATCACTTTAATTTCATTTCAGCTCAGAAGAAATATTGAATTTAATTCTGTAATAGACAGTGGGAACTATAGAGAGTGGCAGCTGGTATTTCATTTTTAGATGTCAACACTCCTTCAGTGCAGATTAAGCTCAGATGTGCAACCAGGCGGTGTGATGATATCCAGCGTCTCTGTTTCCAGATTGCAATGTCAGTGCATCTTGATATATATAAGCTCACCTATGAATCTACTTATTGTATCACTGAAACTGATAAGACATGTGACTGACTCTAGACCAAGGTTCTCCAAGCTTTTTTATTGTTAGAGCTAGGAAAGTCCTCCCGAGCTTTTAGTAAAACAGTGACCACACATGTTATAATTACACTATAGCCCCCTATCAGCAGATGTCATCAGTGACTGCCCAGGGGTTTCAGGCGAGGTTGCCAGCAGACATGCCAGGAAAAAAGCGTGACTAATGAAATAACAGCACAAGCATCAAATGCCCTCTGGAGCAAATGACATAACCACAGCAATACATTTCCCCACTCAGTTAGATTTTTATTCAAGTGTCTACTTTAAATGTGTCTGTAATTGCAACCTTTTTGTCGTCATCAGCATATCAGTTTTTGAAAATACACACATTTTTCTAACAAATACTCGTTTCCATTTTGGGCAATCAAATTTCCAGAAGAAAAACCTTTATTTAAAAAAAAATATATATATATAATTTTTCACTTTTAAGAAAAACAACCCAGTCACCAAACATCAGTTTGTCATTTTCATCTAGCACTCACATGCACAGATATCTCACTTGGACAGGTTCTTCTTCAAATGCCCAGGTATTGCAATCATAGGTCATTGATGCTCACCATAAAACCTATTATGCCTTTAATATGCCAATAATGCTCACCATTATACCAGTACCACCATTTTGTCGAGGCTGTTCACCAAATTTGTGTGGCCACATTTAGTATTGCATCAAATCAAGTGAAGATGAAAATACATAAAAACTGGAGACTGCTGAACACATGAAAATTATCATTTGAAAAAACCCTGTTTTCCCATAAAAGAGGTAAGAGCCTGCGAGATGCATTAGTATACATGAGACCTAAAGATGTTCCCATTCACACCATATCCCTTACTGAAATGTGGGGGCCCCTGAAACGAGCCAGCCATTACCCATGTGGGAATTGCAGTATTTGTCATTTGACTAAAACCACCCAAGTACTGGACTTGGGCCTAGAAAAACCTTGGGTTTTGTGAAAACACACAAACTTTAATTCCAAGTCTATTATATACATGATCACATGCCCATGTGCAAAAGGATACAGAGGGATGACAAGTAGGAAGGTCAAGAAGAGATTGGTGGAACACCGTAGTAACATTTGATGAAAACAAAACACCACAAAAATGTCTAGACACTATCTAACAATGGGGCACACAGCCAATTACATGAATTGAGTTGTGATTGAACAGTTACAAACATCTGGGAGGGCACTGGAAAGGGTCCTTTACGAAAAAGAACAACGTTGAATTTACAGATTTGGCACACACATTAACAGCTTGAATGATGGGATCCCATGGCTTCAACTAAATAATAGCTAAAGAACAACTTGAATCGCACATCCATAGAGTCATCTTGTCTGTACACCAATAGCCCAATCTCCTTCTTACCAGGCAGGGATTTCTGACAATACTTTCAGATCCTCTATACTCTGTATTGAATCATACCCTATGAGAGACTCACTAACACGGATACACACACTTAAAAGTGTTTGTTGATTCAGGTTTTCTTTTTTTTTTAAACATATTTTATTGAGATTTTACAGTACCAACCAGGCAGAGGCCTGGCATAATCCACTTCTCTACAAAATATCAGAGAGATAGAGACATTGGAAATATCAATGGGTACAGTTGTATACAAAATATAAGAAAACAAACTAAGAACTGTACGCAGACATCCCCACATCCCCAACAAAGGCAAGCAAAGTTCAAGATGCACATATGACCAAGAAGAGGAAACAGTATATCGTGCCTGTGGGCCCACAAATTACACATGAAACTGTTCCTATTGGGATTGCGAGGGAAGAGGGAGGGTTGATTCAGGGTTTAATCCCGAAAAGTAATCAATTGTCATCCCCACAGTATTACATTTACTGAGATTGAAATTCATCATTTAGACGATGTTTTGAGGTTACATAACGATGCAAACTGCTTTTGGCCCTCAGGCAATTGGTCACAGGCCGTGACCACATGACACGGAAGGACCTCCTGATCCCCAACAATAAATAACGCTAAACCTAGCTCACAAACAATAAGCAGAAGCTGGAGTTTCCAGTTATGTGGCAAAGCAGGCACAGACCTTTGAAGAAGTGTGGGAATGTGGGGAGTTCTTTGAAATGATCGCTTAGCTACAATACCTTTGCTGATTGAAAACTGTTTTTTCCCCATATCATTACGGAGTTTTACAACAAGCTCTGCCCAAATCTAGCACCCTATGAGGCAGGTAGGAAATACCAGTCATGTAGGTTACTTTCAGATCACATTTCCATGCCTGTCTATCAAAATATGTTTACAAAGACTATTTTATGACCAATCACCAACCATTGAATGTTACGGGAGTTGACACTGAATGATATCACTTGAACCTCACTAGATATCTGTTCTTACAGAGAACACGCGTGTTTTTCACTCATGGTGGACAATGAACTTGAGAAATGAAGCCATTTGCAGTAATCAAATTATTCAATTTTCTGCCTGCAGATAAAAGAGAAGTTCTCTTAGATTGATTTGTATGAATTGCATGTGTGTGAGTGTGCATAAATACACAAATAAGTAAAGCAGGTATTTAGTGAATACAAGGGCAATAGATGGATTTATTTTGGTCCTGAAGAAAGCCACACAACCCATATGGCAACTAGGTGGCTGAAACATGTAGACCTCGTTCTGATGCTGGAGTTGCTATTTGCCCCTATATACATCACATCTGCTTTCAATCATGCCAGATGACCACCTAATAAAAGGAATTGATAGAGTACTTACTTGGAATTTTTGTTAATAACATACTTTATTGGTTTTTGCCAACATTGAGCTCCATGAGCCATCATTTGAATGTACAAGCAGAGATTAAGAATTGTCATAATTAAACAGTATAGTATTTTATCACTGAACAATAAACAAGCTGTGAAGGAAATAAAAAGGCTAATACCAAAGATAACTGTCTGTGTCCATTTGCCATGTTCCCAGCTGATTATCCCTGTTGTCAACCTATTGGTGGTGGGTATGTTCTGAGTTTTAGCCTTGAAGAATTACCTCTATGTCTAATAATGCAGACCTTGATGACGATGGGGCCAGGACAGTGCTACGGTAATCAGCCCAGTGCTTCCATATGTGTGTGTGTTTTTGGGGACAACCGCAAGCCGATACACTGGCTCCTCCAAGCCCATGCAGAAGTCCATCCCTCTCTTCCAAATGGCCAGCAGGGGAGGGGATTCTGCTTTCCAAGTGCGGGCTATGTCTCGTTTGACGAGTGTGAGGCCAAAGAATAGCAAGTGGCGCTTATACCTGTTTCCACCTGTATCCTCTGAGATGTGTTATAATGCAAGCCTTGGTGTGCTGTGAAGGTTCCAACCCAGCACCTCAGCCAGGCACCTGTTTACTCCCTTCCAGAACCTGTCTAGGGCAGTGCAAGTCCATACTGTGTGTAGGAAGGTGGCTTCTTCTCCACCACAGCCCGAGCATTCAGGGGAGGCCATGATCCCCACCTTCCAAAGCCTTAAACGTGTGTAATACATTCTGTGCAAATATTTAAGCTAAATCAAGTGCAAGCGTGAGGAGATTTCTGCCCCCCTGGGGGACTCTAGAGCCTCCCTCCAATCATCATTGTCGATAGGACCTACATCTGATTGCCAGGTCTCTCTGAGTGTCTCCAGTGCAGGGGCACTATGGATAACTAATGTCTGATATATTTTTGAAATTTTATGTTCCCCTCGTTCCCCCATGAGGAGCTTTCTTCTAAGGGGCGGGCCATTTACTAGGCATTTTTGACATAAAGCTCCTGTGCCTTACTTAAACTGCTCCCTGTCTATCAAGGTTGAGCCCGTCTAGATAAAGGAAGTATCTGGAAGAGAACTCTGTGATGAAGCATTCCACCAGAGTATGCATGTTGGGTGAGAGTCCTTTTAAAAAACAAAGGGACTTCCAGGCCAGGTCCAGAGAGAGTTGGGGTAACCTATAGAACTTTTGTTTTACAAGATCGGCAACACTAAGCCCAAACTAGACCTGACTCCATCTTGAAACTCAGCACAGCCATGATGGACACGCCATGTGTTTTCATTTTCTTCTCTTTTCGCACAAAGGAAAATGGACTCTAATGAAATACAATTGTTCAGATATGCTGCTCTTGGTGAATGCTGGAAGAAGCATCCCTTCCAAATGTAACTTTTCAAGGTCTTTCCGGTCTATATTTCTGTAGGAATATTCATTCAATACGTTTACCATTGATTTGTGTGTAACTAGGGGCAACCTGTATCAACCTGTTTTGCATTTGCAAATAGTGCCAATGGCTACATTTGACCGTTTCCGAGTGAAAAAAAGCCTTTCAAGATGTATGGAAGGCTTTGGCAGTGCATTTTAGGCAATTGCAATTTTTTGGGATTACCTAAAATTGCGACTACAAATAGGGAATCACAATTTGCGATTCTCTAAGCACGTGTGCCAAGCATTTTCTAAATGCAAACTGTGCATTTAGGAAATGCTATTAGCATTGACTCCAAGTCGATGGTAACCGTGTGCGATTTTTGAAAATGCATTTGTCAAAGTGCCATGTAGCGCACACGTGCCCTTAGGCATGTGTGCGCTGTGTATGTGCACATTTTATATTTTGGTTTTGTATTACCTAATTTGTGATTACCAATTAGGTAATCGCTGAATAAGTAATGAAAAACCATTTGCACCTATGGGTCTCTAGGCCCATGGGAACAAATGGAGTAGTAGTACTTAATGGCGATTACCTAATTGAGATTGCAACTCTGTAGGAATCGCTATTAGGTAATTGCTATTTTCTTCCACACCATTTTGCATTCCTTAAATAGCGATTACCTAAATTTCGCTATTTAGGAAATGCAAAATGGATTTTTGATACATGTGGCCCTAGATTTCTCTTTCTCGATGCACGGTACAGTTCGTCTATTCATATCCAGTAAGAGGATGAAGAAAACACAGATGGACGCCTGAAGAAAAAAACAATACTTCTTAGGAATCCTCAAGATGGTTGCTGAACAGTTGATTGTGAAACTGAAAAGTGAAGGAAACAAGTAGTATACTTCATAAATAGAAGGAAAAAACAGGATAGAAACAAATGCAGAGGTGAAATGTTACTCGCCTCCACAGGTTTAATAAAATTAGAACTTTCATAAATGATTATTTTGAAAATCTGCATTTTATTTCAAGACCTAAGGCTCATATTATGCTATTTTAAAGTGAGTTGACAACAGCAAAGCAAGCATGATAAACAGGGTTGCAATAAAAATCTTTAAACGTAGATGCCGAAGACCAGTCAGCTGCTCCCAGTATATTCTCAAGTCTGGCTCCGGGGTCAGAAATAATTGAAACCATAGTTCCTCTGGATGAATGAGCCCCAAAATATTGAAATTTCAATTCCTGCTTGGAAAATTACCCAACTAACCCACCTTTCTAGCCATGCAGATCACACAAGACAATGGGATGTAAATATAGTAATAATAAGTTGTACACGGTAAGCAAGCTCAATGAGCGAACTTGACCACTACAAGGGGACTTGTCTCCCTCAAAATATTTGGGGGAAAAAGGCAAAAGTGGTGCATTCTACAAAACAATTTTCATTATATATTCAATTGTATTAATTTTTAAAGCATAGTAAATGATGACCTTACAGTACACCAGGATACAACAATCTTTATTGGAGCTCTTCAATGATTCCATCATTATCACCACCCAGCAGTGCCTCTTATCTCTACATAACCCCCCTCACATGTATTTCATTTGTTTTATAGTGCCTCTCATACCAGTGTAGGGTGTCACATCACACATGCATACAGAGTCAAGGAATCATATGTGTGTAAATCATCAGTGTATATTCATGTCATCCATACTGGTAGGCATTTTATAAGAGTACTTGGTCTGGGGAAGCACAAACTCAGGATTCAGAACGTAGCACAGTGGTTAGAGTCGACTTTACTATTAAGAATGTATTTCTACCCAAACAACCCCTTTTTGGCAAAATTAGGATAATGGAAGACTGGAACAAAAAACACATAACTTTCTAACCTAGATTACGACTGTAATTTATGAACTGCACAGTAACAAAATGATCTCTGTGACAAAAGCAGTAACCCACTGAGCTATGCACATAATAAGCTGTTTTGTGATCTGCATAGTACGCGCTCTTTGCAGCAGGCATATTAACCCTCAGTGGTACCTTAGATGAGTCAAAACTTACCCTAGACACAACTGTGATCTCTCTTCAGCAGGTACATTAATCACCAGAGTTATCTTGGCACTTTTATTGTTGCCTGAAAACTGTTGGATATACAAGGAACTTTGCAGTACTTATAAAACTGCTGAACTGCTACAGAACTGATGCCCACCAACAAAAGTGCCTCCACCCTTCCTGCCTCCCGGGGAAACACCAGATGCCCGGTATGCCCAGTCCAGCCTTGGTCTTGTTCACAGTTGTAACTCACTGCCGTCTCAAGTGTAAACCCTAAAAACGTTTATGAAACTCTCGATCATGACAACACCAAAGTTCTAGAGGCTTGATGGGTTCCTTAGAGATGGGAGATGCAGATGATTGTAATGGCAGCAGGGCCTTGGGCGTACTTGCTTAGCTGGTTCATCTGACTCAGTTTAGATTTGTGCCGAATAGGAATAAGATCATATAATTGACAAAGTTAGCAAATATTCAATACTTTTTGACACTGAGGAAAGAAGAACCTGCATCAGCAATGTTGGATATCCTAAAAGCCGTCTACACTGTTGGGTGGTAGTGGTTATATGGGGGAATGCGGGTTGAACTTTGGTTCAACTTTTATAGGGTGTATTGAGTTAAATATACAAGGCACTTAAAGCAAGACTTAGGACTGGTAAGGAGATCTCTGATGGATGGGTGCTAGATAGAGGAACCGGGCAGGATTGCCCCCCTGCCTTCTCTTCTGTGTCCCTTGCTATGGATCTGACTGCTACCATCATGCATTGGAATATTTCAGTTTAGGGAATCAAGTAAATCCCTGTCTCAGGGGCTGAAAACCACACCACAGGCAGGCCGATGAGAAAAGATGTTATTGCTACTGGGAGACATTACCCTTAGGTGTACTCTACCCAGCACCTTTCTCTTCTTAGATCCTCACTTGAAAACAAGACCTGTTAAATGCAGTTCCCTGAGAGACGTCACTGCTGTAGATTGAAGACACATCTCTTCTCACTCGCTTTCCGCTTCTTTCCTTTTGCCACGCCTCATAGGCTGTTTTTCATTGCATTGCTCATGGGTGCTGGATTAGGATTACATCTGGTTCCATGCATTGCTCAATCCTGATAGTCTCCCAGGCCCCTTCCACCGATGGACTATGATGTGAACTCTGTTGCACCACATCTCATGGCTGTATGATTCAAGTGCTTTCATTGCTCAACTCAGAGCTATTTCTAGAGACAAACAACACAAGTGGCACATTCCGGACTCATGGCCCTCGGACAGGTTTCTTGGGATGCGTTGCAATATATCGGTAATATTCAACCGTAAAACTCTGAAGCTGCATGGACAGATGAGTCAGCTGCCAATATTAAGGGAATAAAGAAAGGATTTTGGGCCAGATGTGCGACTTGATTTTGCATGCGCAAACGGGTTTGCGAACCCGTTTCGCATGCTAAATAACTGTTGGCCATGTACAATTCCTAAATAGTGAGTCTCAATTTATTTACGACACGCTATTTAGGAATTGCGAGTCACAATTAGGAAGGCGCGTTCACTTCCTAATTGCCTCTGCAATGCTATGTGTGAATGTTTTGTGACCGCAATTGCGGTCGCAAAACACTCGCAAATTACCGCCCTCTTCAAGAGGGTGGTAATGCACTCGCAATTTGGAAGGGGTCTTTTATATATATATACACACACACACACAAATATATATACATTTAAATTCCTTTTTTCCTACGGGGTGTCTTTTAAGTCCCTTTCCCTACTGTTGTACATGGGAGTGTATTGTACTGCAGTACCTGTGAGTGGCCATGTGTAATGCCGGACTTACTCCAAGGCTGGGCTTGAGTACATATACTGTTTTGTGACAATTATGGCTATAGTAACTTTAGAAGAGCAGTTTGTGAATAGTTCGTGGAAGGAGCTTACAGAATGAACTTTTAAAACTGCCGATTTTAATATCCTCGGAGTGCTGCCATTGGGGATACTGGTAAAATCCCTAGCGACTGCTGCTGAAGGAGAGAGGGAACAAGGGACTGCGAGGACCAGCAGCCCCGTGATTAGAAACAGCTGTGTCCTCTTCCCGTAATCCCGCCCTCCTGCCCTCACGCTACAAGACTGCTCACGGCCCCCGCTTCACGGGAGCCGTTCGTGGAAGGAGCTTACAGAATGAACTTTTAAAACAGCCGATTTTAATATCCTCGGAGTGCTGCCATTGGGGATACTGGTAAAATCCCTAGCGACTGCTGCTGAAGGAGAGAGGCAACAAGGGACTGCGAGGACCAGCAGCCCCGTGATTAGAAACAGCTGTGTCCTCTTCCCGTAATCCCGCCCTCCTGCCCTCACGCTACAAGACTGCTCACGGCCCCCGCTTCGCGGGACGCGCGCGGGCGCGCGCCGGGCGAAGCCCGGGCCAAGGGCGGGCCCGTCTGAGCCCGTCCGAGATCGGCTGAGAACGGAACGGGGCCTTCCTCCAATACCCGTCGCTCGTGATTCATAAGTGGACCATTGTGGGTAAGGTTTAGCCCTGAGCCTGTTACCTAGATTGTTCTCTGTGTTTTGTACTTGCCCAACTTTTTTTAAAAATGGACAAGCATGCTAAAAGGGATGGATCCACTGCACAACTGTCTGGGGGAGCTCTAATGGGGACCTTAGACAATTTTTTAGTGCGGGTGCAATCAGCACTCGCCAAAGATATAGAACTAACAGAAAAAAGGCTCTCATTAGACACCTTTTGCGACAAGAGGTCCTCCCTGGGGAGCATGGTTAATGCTAGGTCACCATTGCATCGATCGTCTGTACCATCGGATCTACTGTGTCCAACACCTCCTCTGGCAGAGAAGCACGATGAAGATATAAGGATAAGTCCTCCAGTACTGACTGAAAGCCTAAGTGAAACCGTTGATATATTGAATGTTAGTGAAATGGTACCAATCCAGAAGCCGTTGTCAAACATTAAGACCCGCTCGGCAAGTAACACAAAAGCGGGTTCTGCACAACATCAATTAGCTCCAGGTTTGACTAAAAAACAAAGGGGCAACCAACGGACAGTCGTTGGGAAAAATGTCAAGCCAGACCTTGTTTCTGCCGCAAAAAAGGATATTGCACCTTGCTCAAAACCCATATCTGCTGAAACGAGGGTAATTCCATCACTGCTTTTGGGGAATAAGTCTATGGAAGATACAGACTCAGTGTTCTGGGATAAACTGGAAAGTACTCTAAAGACTCTATGTGAACCCATTTATGAAAGGTTGGGTTCCATAGAGAGCAGGCTTGTATGTATGGAACTTTCACTTGCCATGGCAAATCCAGGGGGAGGCAGACAGGGTCTTGGCCCCCGAAAGGGCTGTCCTAGTGTGGTAGGTACAGGCCATAGGTCTAAATCTCCTGATACCAATCCTGTAAGTGGCATTGTAAATAATGATTTACCCACTCCCCAAGAGACTCATCCTATTTTAGCCGCAGACAGTCTCTTATCTGCTGACAATCCCCCACCACGCGAAGTGCCATCTTGTTCTCGGGATGGAAGAGTTGATAAGCAGCCTACACCTGCATTACCTTTACTGCAGTCCTCAACAGGTTTAATTGATATGCATCTCCCTCCCGAAGCAGCCCCTTATGTGGTGGTTTTGACAGGGGTCCCACCTCTGGCGAACGGAACAAGGGAATCATACACGGATTTAAAGAATAAATGCACATTTTGGCTTAATAATAAACGCCCATTGCCGGCCCATATGTGCGCCGAAATTCTGTTCGCCAGAAGAGTAAATTGGGTTGGTAGGAGACCAAAGTCTATAAAGGGGGACTGTATCATAATTAATTTTAGGGACAGACACTGTGTGGATTATATCTGTTCTTGGCCCCAAGATGGACCCCCATCCCAAATAAATACTATGCCATTGTCCTATTTTTATGCTCCCATATCTTTCCCCCTGGGCGGGTTAGCACGAGGGGGATTTGTATCAAATGGGTGCACTCTTAAGGATATAAGGTCTATTAATAGATTCGATGTCCTATCAGGGCTGGCGGACTGCGATTGACAAAATGGCAGAAGTGGTCAAGATAACCATGAAAAGATATACCCAGGCCCAGGGTTAGAGGAGGATATAAGTAAAGGAGAGCGGATCCTAATGGATAGTAATGGTGATGGATCTAGTTTTCCAGCTAATACTGCTGAGTTGGGGGAATGGGGTTCACAAGCCGTGCCTCAAAGAGAAATGTTGGGTAAAGAGGCTAGTCTTTCTTATATTCATGGTGTTGTTACTCCCCCGACATCAAACATTGAGACTGCTGAAGGGACAAACAATGTTGCAGGACATATGGTGCTATTATCCTGGAATGTGGCGGGTTTGGGATCCAAAATATCATCGTCTCTCTGGTCAGACTTCATTAGCGAGCACGATGTTTGCCTCTTTCAAGAGACATGGTCAATAGAGCCTGTGTTCATGCTGGGCTATTTGAATTTTTATGTTCCAGCAGAGAAAAGGAGTAAAGGCCGGCCAGTGGGAGGTTTAACTATTTGGATCAAACAGAGCTTACAATGCAACATCCAACCTATCCCAATTTTGAATAACGACATTATGGGAGTTAGGTTGAACTTCCCGCCAAATTTCAAAATTGATATATACAATGTGTACATTAGGGGTTTACCTGGCGGAAAAAAAACACATGTGGCACTAGCATTAGATACTCTTGTTGAAGCTAGAGCAGTTGACGTAATTCCACTGATAGCGGGAGATTTTAATACGACCTTTGAGCCACTAGGCCCGCAGGATTTGCTCTTAACTGAGGAGGAGGACCTCAGATGGGGTGTTCCTCAGCTTGAGACAAAGCCCGTTAGTAAGTGGACAGAGGCGGCTTTGTTTTTTAAAGGGTTTTGCCTGGGCAATCAATTAAGGGCAGCCAATGGCAGAACTGTATCTGACAGGAAGAGTAGTAAAACATATGACAATGGTATCAGGGCAAGTAACATTGATTACCTCTTAGTTCATTTGAGGTTGTGGCACACCCTAGTGGATATGGTGGTCAAGCCTCGAATTGAAAGTGATCACAACCCATTAGTTGCTGTTTTTAATTTGGGTTTGGGAGATAGAATAATTTGTGCTCCCGACGTGACAGGACCAGTAGCTACCTTAACAAATGATGAGCGCCACCTTGAGTGGCATAAAGTAGCAGAGCATCCAGATTTATTAGATAGTACTGAGTCTGATGTTGAAGAAGCGTTAACTTCAATGATGGTTGGTGGTACTCCAAGCCAACTTTTAGCTATAACTGAGAAAGCACACGAAAACTTATTTGTTAAACTTAAATCTTATTTTTGTAGACCTTTCTCAGTGAATCAGGTTTTTAGAAGTAAGCAGGAGGAATGGTTTAACGCCCCCTGCAAACAAGCTCGCGGAGAATTGGGCGTTGCCCTTAAAACAAAGACCCAAGCAAGATCAAATTAGCACGTAATATTTACAGAAGAACCCAATGGAAAGCAAAAAAAGAGTGGGAAGAGAGCGAGTGGCAAGAGCTCAAGGCAGCATGTATCAATAAAAATCAGAAAAAGTTTTGGGACATATTTAAATGGAAGAGGGGTGAGATTACTGATAGCCCACACAACCATGTCCCTCAGAACTCCTGGGTAGAATTTTTTAAGTCGCAATATGCAAAGGGCACTAAGGAAGCAAGCATGACCTCTCAGGGAATGGTGTTTTTTAACAACTCTGTTTTTAGCCCTGAGGAGGTTGATAGGGCCATGGATACGATAGCACAAGGACATGCACCAGGAATGGACTGCATCCCTGCTGACGTATTTTTGCATGATAGGCAAAGATGGCGTCTATACATTACCTTTATAGCTAATGCCATAGCTCAGGGAGTGGCCATCCCTCCTTCCTGGAAAGGTGCTGAAATTGTCCCAATATATAAAAAAGGGGACAGATCGTTGGCTAGCAACTATAGGCCCATTAGTCTGATTGACGCTATGCAAAAAATTATGGGACGTCTGGTCTTGGGCAAAATCCAGACCTGTATGGAGGCTAGCAACATTCTGAGCCCTCTCCAGGCTGGGTTCCGCCCTAAGACCAGTACCATAGATCAGGTCTTTAGATTTATGGTCCTATATTGGAGGACAGTGGTCCTTGAGGGGGGGGTTTTGTATGCAGTGTTCGTTGATCTGCGGGCAGCCTTCGATCTAGTGCCCCGTGATAAGCTGTGGCGAGTACTGGAGGAGTTGGGTATGGCACCGGAGTTGGTGACACTAGTAGTCCGCTTGCATGAGGACAATTTTGCGAGGGTCCGGTGGGGTCGGCAGGGCGAGGTTACGAAGCCATTCCCCGTTGAGCGAGGAGTTCGGCAGGGTTGTGTCTTGGCACCGACCCTGTTGCCCTCTTCGTGAATGGGGTGGCCGAGTTCCTGTCCCGGGCCCCCTCTGATGCACCGGCCATGGCTGGTTCTCGTGTTCCAGTCCTCATGTTCGCGGATGACACGCTGCTGATCTCCAAAACCCCGAGTGGCCTGCAGCTCACTCTCCAGCGCTTTGAAGAATTTTGCTTGCTACGAGGCCTGGAAATAAATGTTGCCAAAACTAAGTTTATGGTCCTTAATGGCCCTAAACCATGCAGGTCATACAAACCTTTTAAAGGAGTAATTCTTATGAATGGCTCTCCTCTGGAACAGGTTGAGGCTTTCACTTATTTGGGAGTTACGCTGCAAAAGAACATGAGTTGGAAAAACCAAATGGACTTATCAATACTGAAGTTCCAACAGCAGACAGGCTTCCTTTTAAAAAGATTTAAAAGCTCGCAGACACAACCAATTGGCCCACTTCTAGAGATTTATACAATGAAGATCCGTAGCTCGTCTCTATATGGGTCTGAGCTATGGGGGCATGGTAATAACTCAAAACGTTTGAATGTGGTGGAGAGCGAGTTTATCCGGAAAATTGTTGGAGTGCCACAAAGTACTCCTTTACTGCCCCTCTTCTGGGACCTTGGTCTGAAAACCCTATCAGACACAGCCAACTTGCAACCTTTGCTGTATTGGCGCAGGATATGGACAACAGAGGAGCTTAAGCATTATGCTTTGGGCTTAAAGGAAATTATGGAAAAAGATCCCTTCCTAAAAATTGATTGGTTGAGATCTTTAAAAATGTTACTATATAAACTGGGGTGGAGAAATCTGTGGGATGACCCCTTAAACGCGGTCTTTCCCTCAAAAGAAATTGTAAAGGTAAAATATTGGGAAATGATCGGGTTGGAATCATCTGTGAAGGGGAGTACATCTCATCTCACGGCTAGATTCTTAGATTTTAAGGTCTTCCCCAGACAGGAATTGTACTGGGGTTTGATCGAAGTACCATGCGATCGTAAGCTCTACTTTCAGTTTAGGATAGGTACTCTTCCAATCCGCATATTTACATCCAAGTGGGGCAAAAGATCCCAGGATAAGTGCCCAAAGTGTGGGGACATGACTGAAACTATGAACCATTTTGTGTTTTTTTGTCCCCTGTATGTCCAGCCGCGGAAAAAATGGGTACTACCCGTCTGTCGGCAAATAGGATCCCGAAGGCACGAGGAGGCTCTAAGAATTCTGTGCTCAGACCCGAGCCCGAAAATTGCTATAGCAATGGCGAAATACATAAAGTGGGCCTGGATAATACGATCTAGACAGATTAATAACAAAGAGTCCATCGAACAGGCCCTCTAATTTATTTGATTAGGTACCGATTAATAAATAATATACACCCAGTTAAGGATCTTTTGTGGTCTAGATTGCTTTTAGAAGATGAGGATTAACTAATACTGAGAAAACTGAAATGTTTTTTTTTTTGGATGTATAGATGTATAGGCAATATTATCATGTTTATAAAATGTAGAGTATATTATTTCCCTAGGCACATAAGCACAAATTTTATTGATTATTATGGTTTGTTCTTATTGTACTTATGCAAGATGATGATGTTGATACTTTTATGACTTAATTGTCGCAATAAAGTTTTTGAAATTGAAATTGAATAGTAATGGTCTTACTCTTTTGTGAGTGTGTGTTTGTATTTGCATATCCCTCCCTAAACCGTCCTTATGCCTCTCTAAGCCACTCTTTACCCCTCTCAATTTCCCTCCCATTTAGTAGAAAGTGTTCCCCATTTCCAGCTTCTCTCCCAGGTTCCTCCCACATTTACTAATAAAGCATGTACATTCGTGTGTGGAGACCTCTACAATCAGGGCAGAGGTCTTTGCACATAAAAGATAAGAGCTGCGGAGGTCTCCATATGTAGGTTTGCGATTAGCATTTTGTATTACATGATTAACTAATGTTGTACTTGGAATGGGGAAGGTACATAGCAAATGTTTTGGTGCTACCATGAAGATAGCTGTAGTTCATTGATGATAATGCCCACTATTAACATTCAATAAAACAAAGCAAAAAAAGTGATTGGTAGAATTTTTGAATTAATGTCCTGTGGGATCAGGACCAAGTCTGATTTGCACATGGCGGATCCCTGCTGTACTAGCACAGTGAGAAACATATTGCCCACTGAGACCAGTGGCTAAGATTAATTCAATAATTTCACCTATCACTTTTTTTTACTGTCTGTAAGTATTTAGCTGCAAGATACACACACATATGTGCCTGCGTAAAGCTAATGATACTGTGTACCAAAAGATACACTGCTGTGTACATCTGCACCAGGAATATTATCCACATATGATTATTGTGGTGTATATAATCACTCCTTGAGTCTTGTCAAACCTAGTAGCAGGAGACCATGGGATGAGTTCAGTCACTTCCCACACATAAAAATCCAAATGAAACAGAAAAAAGATGTTACTTTTCACATGAAGCGTGTGAGTTTTCCTGTTTCAGAGAAGCACATGTGAGGTGTATTTAAAGAGCTCTCTTAGAAAATTCGTCATATTTTCCCCAGTTTGCGGTTATCCAATCTGAGCACTTAAAAATGCTTAACAACAGAATCTTGCACCGGTGCTCCGTGTTCAGTAACTGTTTTGTTTATTTTTTAGGTATGCCTGCATTGCTACTGCATTTGCTGTAACTATTCTGTATATAAGATGTTTGCGTGTACTGATGCTGTCCATGCTGTACCCTTTATGTGTGTGCAAGGATGTTTTATGGATCACATGTGGTTCCCTTTCTATGTGTGAAGGAATCCTGCACTGCTGATGGCTTTTTTTGGCTGGTTGCTTGTGTGATAGAAGCTCATATCTCCGCCACCCATATTGTACCAAAGAATTGCAGCTTGAAAAAAGTTAATTTCACAATAATAGACAAAGCCAGTAGATGCTATCTTTGTGCTTCTCTGCTCCTACCCTTGGGAAACACAATAGCAAAGTTAAACCCTATTTTTTTGAAGAGACCACTGAACAGTGTTTCCCTCTCTAAACCCAGAGGCACTCTTTACTAATGTTTTCTTCTAATTCAACAATGTCTCCTTCCACCTTCTCGCAATGTCGCATCAACACAATTGTTCTATTCCTCACACACAGGTGAGCCACTTGGAAAAAGAGAGGTACACCATTTGTTTCCTCAGAAGATAGCCACTTCAAGACTCCTTGCTCCTATTCTCTAGGACACTCAACCAATGTTTCTATCTCTTCCTCAGAATAAAAGGATGCCAATTGGGAATGCATCAAAAACATACACTTCCCCAGGAGAGGCGTAATGAGGAGAAATATCTTTATTTTACCTCGTTTTTCTGAAGCACACTTAGAAAGAGAAAGAAGTTTCTCAGGATTGTTTTTGTACAGGAAGGTAATCATTCCTGCACAAAAACAATTCTGCATGCAACGCAGGCACCTTTGCACCATGGTTCAAGGATGCCGACATTGGTGCTAGGCTGCCAAAATGACCCCAGCACAATGGAAAAGGACAGAAATGCCCTTTCCCCTTTGATACAGGGCAAGGTGACTTGCTCTGCTTCCCTGCAGCACAAATGTCATAAATATGCCCCTGTGTCTGTCAAACAGTGCATCCAGTAAGGGGGCTTGGGAACTGTGTCTCCTCCCTCCCTCCCTCCCTAACAGTTCTCCGATGCTTGCATTTCTAAAAGGCCTACCAACGTCTGAACAGTTCATTTGGGCACTGTATTTTATAGCTGAACATTTCAAAGTTGGGCAAGGGCTTACCTACTGGCTTTTATCAGCCCTGCACTGATTTATGGCCTGATTTACAGTTCATCAGTGGGGTTACTCCATCACAAACGTGACTGATATTCCTTCTGCTTTATTACGAGTGCATACGTATTACGAGTTCATTATATCCAATGGCACTTGTAATATGGTGGATGGGGTATCTGTTACTTTCTGAAGGAGTAACCGGACCACTGAGCTCTAAATAAGCTCCTTAATCTCCTCATTACTCCTCTCTGTCCCACTGGCGTTCATGGCGGCCAGGGACATGCCTCTCTCCTTTCCCAGTTTTGATAAATGTGGCCAGGGGTCTTACAACCTCTATCCCAAAAGAGAACTGGGCTGGGCATTTGTCATTGAAGTGGGTATGTTGTGGCAGGGAAGGTCTTTGGGGCTCTGAGGAGACAGCGGAACACCCACACCAACAAGCAATTTGTGCAGAGTTTTCAACAAACTTATGTGCTTCCTGATAATCTTAGATCTTACAAAAGCAATATTTAAACAAATCAACAGTGCCACCTCATGGCAACATTTTAAAGATTTAAGAGGCATTTTGAATCTCCTATTTATACAAACATACAGAGCCATTACTCCACATTATTAACAAGATTTTCAGCAGAAAATATTTGAGGAATATATAGTTACATTTGGCTAATTATTTATTTGAACTTCATGTATGTAGCAGTAATGTAATTCGATATATGTTCTGCAATTGATTCAAACAACCCTTGAGTTTTATTGTGCAGTAGGTGACTCACACAATTCATTAGTCAACAACATTTTACAGGTGCCTTGAAACAGCTTTGCCGGCAATTGCTTTAAGTTGTATTGCTTTCACACATTCTAAACACACTTCTCTATTGCAAATAATATAAAACGAGCAAAATGCAAGGAAATGTAAATCCTTCTCCACCCTTTTTGCCTGCACCAGGTGAACCACCTTTAAAATAGAATCTTTGAATCTGTGAACTGAACATCCATTTGGGAGCTATTGGTGGTTTGTTGGTGCATTTTCTAGGATTTGTAGGCCAAGCAGAATTTGAATATCTACCACCACTTACTCTGACACAAGAAGGATCAGAATCATTATCTATAGATGATCTTTTGTATGAATTTCAAGACACCTTCAAGAGATGGGAAATGTATTTCGATAGTCAAGCAAGTATTGTTTACACAGACACAAGTTCTTTTCATGTGAGCAACAAGTCAGTGAATCCATAGATTCATACATTGCTGCCATCCTGATCCTAGCTGCTCCTTGTGGATTTGAACATTTTAGAGATCAACTCACCACAAGATGCTTCGACAAAAAAGTCCAAGAAAAGTTAGTGGACTAAAAAAAACGTAACATTTTGTAAAATAACTGAATGAGCAAAATCAGTAGGATTCATGAAATCCTCAGTCAAATAGCTTTGCCCATCAGCTGACAGCATTAATAACCGCAATATCAATGTGATTAAACCACCTACCTCAAGCAACATTTTCACAACTCCAAATACAAAAGAAGCTGTTTGTTATCGATGTTGAAGTATTCCATATCTAGCAAATTAAAAACGTGTAACACAAAATGTAATGTGCGAAAACTACGGAATTATAGGGCATTTTGCACAGGTTTGCAAATCTAATAGGAAAAATATTGTTATAGCTATTGTAAATGAAGATTTAAATGAACGTGTTGATGACTATTCTATTAGATTTCACATTTTATCAAAAATGGCCAAAGGGTATTACACTATTCTAACGTGATATCCATTCAAGTGTTTATGGAGGTCAGAAACTGAAAATGATAGGATACATATAATATATGTTACAGAGAATGGTATAGACTTTTTGGACTGGTTGCACAAAGAAAAATGTAAACTCAATCACTCAATCAATCAAATAAATCTTAATTCGAATTATTAAAATCCATAAAAGACAAGAACAGGAGAAAAAGAAACAGAATACAACTTTAAGATCCGCAGATTATAAAATTTCATAATTTCGACTGCCCCTGAATCGATTTGCGGTCATAATATAAAAACAGGTATGAAATGGGTGGATACCAATCGTTACAATAGGCAGCAGATCAAATTAATTTATCTCTTTCTTTTAAAATGAAAGGTGGTAAAATGTTCTAAAAGAGATAGGAATGTGAAAAAGCAGCATTCTTTGGTTTAAAACTGAGTTTGAGCTTAAACAACCTCATAGGCCAAGCTATCATACATAGTAAGTGACTTTCTTATGGTGATAGCATGAGTAATAAAGATGAAAATAGCATGGTGGAAGTTATTAGACTCAAGGGTACTCAAAAATGTATAGGCTTCATTATGAAATAAGAACCTCTCTGATAAAAACAGTGGGCGTATAATATGTTTTCTTCTATCACAGTAAAACTTACAGAAGAGGATAAAATACATTGTTGAATGGGTAGCTTTCCCATCACACGGGCACTTTGGCAAGTTTTTGAGCCACACATCTTTTTTTGAGAATAAAATGAGTTGATATAAAATACCCATTCGAAATCTTATAACGTAAAGTCTCTTCAGTGGACTTTATAAGGTAAGTAGGCAAACCTTAAAATACTGGCCCTTCCAGGTATCAGGATACTGTTTGTTTTTCTATCTTTTTGCTCTCTCACCCTGAATCACGGTTATTGGTAAAATTCAGTTTGCGCCCCTGTTTCCTGTGCTGTAAGACACTAACGTGGCATTCAATAGAAGCATTTTAATTGATTTCCTTAAGTAGTCTATTTAAATGTGCCAACCAGGGTATCTTGCCATAGTGGCAGAGTGCAAGACAATTGTTAATTAGGTCCCGTGTAAGTTTAGTACCAGCCTTGCTCCAGATGTTGTGCCACGCTACTAAATGTAAACTCACTTTCAAACCTGGTGCAAAAGAACAAGTCTTCACTATACTTGAAAACAAAGAAAACGTGTAATATACCTTCACTCTACAACCATCACATCAATATGAAGAGAAAAGTGTCAACACTAATACACAGAGCAGTTTATGGAAATTTCCTAGAAGACTTTCTCAAAAGCTAGGAAACATCAAATAAGTTACTCAGTAACCATCATTTGTACGATATTCCTTTCAGCGTAAGAAAAGAGTTACTGGGTAACAAACAAGAAAATGATAAGTGAGGGAATAATAGAGCCGATTGATTCCTCACTGTGGGATTCCTCATTAAATGTTGCATACAAGAAAAATGCCTCATTGAAAGTTTGCTTAGATTGGCATTCTTTAAACCATGCTATCTTGATGGATAATTTGCTGCCATCATGTATTGAAGATTTTCTGAATGAATTATCTGATGCCACTGTATTTTTAAAACTTGATAGTTTATCACCAAATTGACAAATTGAAGAATTGAAACATTTGATTATATTTCTCACCCCAGTCTATTTCAATTGTTATGCACGCCTTTTGGTTTAGCCCTAGCGCCTTCTGTTTTTCAGAGTTTAATATCAAAATTGTTCAAATCAATACCTAGAATTAATGCCTTCGAAGATGGATTACTTATCTTTGGATTAGACAAGTCATCTCATCTCATGATTGTATTCTTGAAAAGGTTTTATCTATAATAAATGAAATGCATGCCACTATAGCGAGACAAGTGCCAGTTCTATAAGGAGGAAATAGATTACTTGGGTCACCACATTTCTAGTAAAGGTATTACTCAATTACCCAGCTTAGCCGAAGACATTACTAAAGCTAAAGATAAAAAGTCAAACAATAAGGAAGAACTAAAATCATTCTGAGGATTTTGTGAGTTTTATGGTAAGTTTATACAAAGATTTGCAAGCAAAGTCTTTAATTTAAAAAAAGTAAACGTGTATGGTCTATTCACAATAATAACGTTTTAAATGAGTCAAACACACAATTGTGTCTGCCCCAGTAATACAGAATTTACCTCAGCATTACAAATTTCTTTTACATGATTTAAAGATTTTACTTGCAGTTGATGCTTCAGACAAGGGGCTGGGAGATGTTCTTAGGCAAATGGATGGTTAAAGAGAAGTAGTAATTGAATTTGCCTCCTGAGTTTTAAGAGAATATAAAAAGCCTTACTTTGTAATAGAGAAGCAATTATTAGCTTGCACTTGGACAGTTGAAATTTTTCGGAATTTCATATGGGGAAAAGAATTAATCATCGCCCATTACTAATTATTATTCATGGTACGGCTACAAACAGATCCACTGCCAGGATTGCAAGACGGAGTGCAAAATGATTTCAGTACAGATATGTTGCATAACATATATAATTTGGTAGTAGTCATCTACCTTACTTGAACGTCAGAGTGAGGACAGGCTTTGGAATGTGATCCTATTTTGAAAGATGTGTCCCAAGAGAATTATTCGAGAGAGAAAAATGCACATGTTATTTTGAGACCATAATGGAAATTATCTTAAGATTTTTCTGTGATTGATGGAATATTACTTACAGAAGCTAAATTCATGCCAACTACAACATTGAGTAACAATGTTATAGATGTTGCACACACAGGACATCTTGGCATGTCACCCACCAAATGTAGAATAAAATACATATATTAGTGTCCATCAATATATGCACTGTGTGTTTTATGAGTGACACACATTACAAAACTCAAGCACCTCCATTGATGCCAGTTGAAGTTCCAGATTGAACTTGGTGCAAATTGGCTACCTATTTCCTCGGATCTTTTAGGGATTTACCCAGACAGTACCAATATGCTATAGTTTTAGTTGACTACTTCAGAAAATCGATTCAAGTAAAATGTATCAATGACCTAATACTGTGGATCTTATCAACTTCAGATGTATTCAGTAGAGAGGGGTTACCCAAAGAAATCGTCTGTGATAACGGGGTGCAATGTATATCAGAGAAGATGGCATTTTTTTCTGAAACATACAGGAATCAAACACAAAAGAACTTCTTTATACCACCCCAATCAAATGGCTCATTAATGATTTGTGTGTAAGACTGCTGTAGAAAAGTCCATGGCCAATATGCTTCAGCCCTTCAGAAATACCAAACACAGTATAACAGTTTTTTCTTCATTCATTTTCTTACGAGGTAGAGCTGAACATTTTTATTCAAGCCCAAACTTGATGTGAGAGGCAAATGATAGAGATCTTGGCATGAAAAGAGTTACAGAGAAGTTATGTTTGAATAGTAAACAAGTTCATAACCACAGTAAAATTGCATATGACAAAGACAGCCCAAGACTTATAAACCATTCCAAGTTGGAGATTTTGTAAGGCCCAAATCTCTGAGACTTAAACCAAAACATATGCCAAATTCAATGGTGCAAAGATGTAAATAAATGGGCTTAAAAGGTTGGTGAGAAGTGGTGAAATGCAAGTAAAGTTGTTCTTGCTCGGAACCTCATTTACTCTCAGCAGAATTTAAATAACATTATGTTATCTAACAAAAGAAATAGATTACCTAGAGAATGCATTGTGCATTGTGCCATATTGGACGAAAGATTATATTGGGTGACCCTATGGACATTATTCCATCTGTATATTGTTTCTCATTGCTCATTTCTACCTGAGTTCTAATAGAACTTTTAGTATGTATTGGTTTATTTACACACACTTTGTCGTAAATTATATTAATGTTATCATCTCAAACTATTGTATTTGTCTCTTTGTCTAACACCTATAAATCACCTTGAACGTGTATATTGTTGATTTCTAATTTTTCATTTCTTGGCAAAAGAAAGAAAATGTGTAATGTTTTTCCCTTGCCTTTTGATCTGTTCCCCCGGGCAAGGGTCTCTGTGCTTTGCTCCTTTGTGACGATTACTTCTTCCCCCTTGCAGTTTGGCGTTTGGGTAGAATCCTGTTGTGAGCGCATTGGGTCAACACTATAATTAAAGCTTACTTCTTCAATTTCCCTGGAGTCTTCCTCTTTGCTTTAATTGTCCCCAATCGAGGGGTCTCTTTCATTCCTAGACATACAGTAGTCCCTGGTGGCTTAAATCTGTCTCTAAATAGATAGGTCTGTGGATATTATAGTTGGCCTCCACATACCCTAGTGGAACCAACCTACGCGCATTAGTGATGGTTTTCATATATAATATTGTCCACCTGTAAAAAGATGGTAGGGACCAACTGGCACAACACAACTTTGTCTTTTCCCAAAGTCTCTTCAACACCCCATGCGTAGTGACATTCAATGCCTCATGTTTCCAAAAAGTAATTAAACCTCATGCACCTTAACCAACTTGTCCCATTCTGATCAACTCAAACAACTTCCTATCACTCACATACTCCCTAAGGCACCCAGGAATCTGATGGAAAGCTGACTACTTCCAATTTGCTGGCACTAAGAAGAGTTTTATAGATGCAGTCCAACCACTCACAAAGTACTTTGAGCTCTGGAAGGGGTAAGGAAGTGCTATACAAATGCCAATTCTATCCAATCAATTGCTGTGGCTCTTGGCCGGCATTCAGGAATGCCACAGGGATACTTTGATAGGACTCTACACTGTCAAAGACATCAACAGCCGCATTCCTATAATGAGGATGAATCCGGTGCAAAAACCACTTGGGAAATAACATCAATATAAAGTAATGTACAGGTAACACTCACCTCAGGCGTTTGTGGCACTCTGAAGGCTACTAGATTAAATCTTGGTAAGGCTCATTCAGCCCACCATCTTTCCGAGGTCAGTAATTAGAGTATAATTAATTTGGGTTATAGTAACATCTGTTATTTACAGTGCTTAGAAACTGCAGAACTGTAATATGGCGTGCTACATAAAAAGTGATTATTAGTTTTTCGATCTGATTAGAAGTTTTTCCCCATGCAGTGAGACATAGCGTGTGCATAAGTCTTTTGCAAACCCCACATGTACTGCTTTTCTGATGGAATCCCAGTCACTTATTACCTCTAGGAAACTGCATGTGAACAAATCGCAGAACAAAGCACAATTTGTGCAGTCAGTGATGGAAAATTTAGATTTTTCACAGCCTGCTGGGCAGAAAATCTGGATTTTATTAAGGACACGGAGGCTAATATTATGCAAATCTCCTTTATTGCCACAGCTCAGCAGCAACAATTGAAGAATACAGAACTTCAATGAACATTCTAAACAAGTATAAAGTCCCTTCGTGACCAGCCATCTTCCTTCTTTGTTAAAGTTGCGATGAAAGATCAATCAAGGTGAAGAAACAGGAAAAATGATTGAAGAAAGTTTTGCAAGGAGTGGTCCGAAGGAAGCAATTTTTTCATTCTGAAAGAAAAAAGAATAATACCACGTAATAATTTGTATCCACATAGGGAGGGAATAGAGCACTAGTGGTGGGATAATATTAGCCTCCGTGTCCTTAATAAAATCCAGATTTTCTGCCCAGCAGGCTGTGAAAAATCTAAATTTTATGGCACGACACGGAGGCTATATTATGCAAGTTTAAAGTGAATTAAGAACTGTTAGACCTGGCATCTTTGGCGTGGTTACCCCTGACTTTTTGCCTCTACCTCCTGTGTATTTTTGATGCTATGCTGGATTTCGTTTTTGCTGGTTTAGATGCTTTGGGCACTTTGCCACTGCTGATCAGTGTCAAAGTGCAAGTGCTCCCTTGGTAAATTGTTATATTGATTGGTTATCCATGATTGGTATATTTGTTTCACCCGTTAGCCCCTAGTAAAGTGCACTGCGTGTGCCAGGGCTGGTGATTCAAATGCTACTAGTGGGCTGCAGCACTGATTGTGCCACCCACAGGAGTAGCGCTAAAAATGATGTCATAGGCCTGCTTGCAGTGCCTATGTGCAGTCCAGGACTGCCATGTCGACCTGGCCAGTGCACCCACTGACCAGGCCTTATCCTTCCCTTTCTGTACATGTCAGGCATCCCTATGTTGGCCCTAGGTACCCCCCTGGGCTGGGTGCAGTGTACTTGAAAGGTAGGGCATGTACTGAGGTGTGTAACATGCCCTGGTAGTGAATTACAGCCATTTTCGTTTTTCACTGCTGAGAGGCTATCTTGCCCATAGGATAGAATGGGGAAGGCTGTTTACATGCCTATCTTCCCATAAGGGCAAGATAGAAAATCCAAGTTTGGTATCTCTGTGTTCAGAATTTAATTATACATCTTTTTAGCAAGATGGTTTTTAAATTCACTGTGTGAGAATAGCACTTTTTAGAAAGTAGCTATTCTCCTGTTTAACCTTCCTGTGTGCCTGTGTGCTGGTTGGCTGAAGGGTGTCATGTGATGGGCTAGGTGGCTCCAGGAGCCTGGATGAGTCAGCAGCATGGTGAATAGGGAGATCTGCTTTAGATGGGTGGGAGGAGTAGTCCCTGGGTCTGAATAGGGCTGCCCCTGACAAACACAAAGCTGGCTCCACCCCCTGCTGGCCAGGCTGAGGACTCTGCCTCTGCTGGCACAAAGAAGGCTCCACCTCCTGCTGAGCGTCTAACGACCCTGCCCCTCACTCTGAAAGGAACCAGGTGCTCCAGAGCAGAGCACACCCAGGAACCGGTTTGAGCAGGGGAATCCCCCCACTGGAACAAAGAGAGACAAAGGCTTGGAGGGGTATAAGAAGAGGACCCCAGACACCTAAACTTTAGATCACTTTGGAACTAAGAAGAAACCTCTGCCAAGGAGAAAGCTGGAAGAAACTGAAGAGGAGAAGACTGCCTGCTTGCTGTTTTGCTTTGCTGCCAAGGAGAGGGGAAGGACTTTGCTGTGTCCCCTTCTTTTGATTCTGATCTCCAAGGGCCTGAGAAGAGCTGGCTCCCTGTTAAGAAGTCCCAGGAACAAAAGGACTTCACCACCAGCTCCCCTGGAACTCTGCTGAAAGAGTTCTGACCTGCCTTGGAGTGCTCGCCCAGTCTTGGGGCCTCAGGAGGTCGTTTTGCTGTGTTTGGGAGCTGGGAAGCAGAAGCGTGAACAAGAGTGACTGGTACCCAACGCATCATCCGATTGCGTGTCGCAAGACGAGAGTGCGTGGAAAATTTCATCGCGGCACCATCGCAACACGCAGGGTCTCCGCATCGCCGAGTGCGTCGAGCATCGTCTCGAAGCGTGAAGCTTCCTGCCATTGCGAGGGTTGTCGCAGAACCAGTTTGCGGGCCGCACCACTGCCAGTGCGGGAAAAGTCTCCAATCGCTGCGTGCGTCGACGCAGAGTCCCGTTCCGTGGCGCATCGAGAATTGCGGCGCCGGAAGGCAACGCTGCGCCACGCATCGCACCACATCGAAGAGTGTCGCATCGAACCTGTGCGTGAAGCTTCCCCCTAAGAAACCTACGCAACGAAGGCCAGTCATCGCATCCTCCCCTTACAGATCGGAGCCGGCGCATCCACCTCTGCTGCGTGAAGCAGGGCTGCTGCAAAGACTCCCCAGGATCTCAGGAGCATCGCATCGCCTTTGCAAGCTTCCTTGTTATAGCTTTTGGGAACCTTATCGCAACTACAGGTACTGTTGGACACGAAAGTGTCGCATTTTGTGCATTGAGAGTCGCATTGTGCAGGACACTGACTTTTACTTCCTGGAGTACTTTCTGCAAACTCTTGAACTATCTTTAAAGTAACCTTTTGAATTATATGTTGGTTTGTCTGTAGTATTTGGTCTTGTGAAGTTTTTAGTAAAGATACATTATTTTTCTAAAACTGGTGTGGAGTAAATCTGTGGTGTTTTCACTGTGTTACTGTGAGTGTTGGTACAAATACTTTACACATTGCCTTTGATAGCCTAGACTGCTCAGGCCAAGCTACCTAGAGGGTGAGCAGGGGTTATCTTAACAGTGTATCCCCCTTTCCCTGACTAGAAGCAAGGGTCCCTACTTGGACAGTGGTACCTACCCAGCCAACTAGAGACCCCCAGATCTAACATTGGTGGTCAGCGGTGAGGATTGAACTTGTATTTGTACTTGACCCACAGTAATTGGTGTACATCACTAGTTTAAGTGCAGACCAATAGACAACCACGTACTATATTTTTGATTCTATTTTTGAGTAACTCTTCAAGAGCATCATGTCTCAAGTGGCAACAAGTGAGAGGGCAGAATTGGAGTTTTCCATTGCGGATCTGTATTCGTACAAGGCTGAGGAGCTCAGGCAATTCTGCAAAGACCTTGGTTGCCCTGTGAAAAGCGGAGCTAGAAAGGATGTGCTACAAAGAGTCTTGAAGGCCTGGTGGGAGGCCCGAGAGGAAAGTGATGCAAATGAAGAGGATGGTTTTGTTCCCCAAGATCTGCCTGTGGGCAGACCAGTCTCAAGGGCTGGCAGCTCCCATTCCAGTAGGGGGCTCACTCCAGAGGAGTTGGAGGAGAATCAAAGGGTGAGAAACCATGAAATGGAAATGATGAAAATGAAAATGAAACAATTGGAAGTAGAGAAGGACAAGGCGGCGGAAGAGAGCAAGAATGCCCGTGCCTTGGAAGAGAAGAAATTGCTTCTGGCTCATGAAGTGAGCATGAGAGAACTGGACATCAAGGCCAAGCAGGTGGAGTCCGGTTCAAATGGTGGCAGCGCACAGCCAGTGCAGGGGGGTAAAGTATATATCCCCAAAGATTTAGTACAGAATTACAATAGGAGTGAAGATATCTATGCCTGGTTTACATCGTATGAGATAGCATTAAGAATGAATGGTGTGCCTGAACAGCATTGGGGGGCGGGCCTGTGGAAACATTTTGAGGCTTCTGGGAGGAGTGCTCTAGAGCCCTTAGAATTAGCAGGTGCCATGACCTATCCCAATATGAAGGAGGCCCTATGTCTCAGGTATGGACTTACTCCAGAGCAGTATAGACTGCAGTTTAGAAATTCCAAGAAGAAAGAGTCTGAGACTTGGATGGAGTGTGTGAATCTGTACTCGCGGGCACTGGAAGGTTGGATGAAGGGCAGCAAGGTAACTGATTATAAGGGGTTGTTACATTTAATTAGTTGGGAGCACTTGAGTAGTCTATGTGTTCCAGAGCTGCGCCAGCATCTTTTAGATAGCAAGTTGACGGACCCCATTGAGCTTGCTAAGGAGGCGGACCGCTGGACCAGTACCAGGGTCCACAGAGGAATTGTGGGTACCATTGCCAAAGGTGGGCAGGGTCCCCAGCAGAAGAGTGGGGGGGACAAGGGTAACCAAAAGGAGTTCTCACAAGGGCCCCAAAATAGTTCCCAGGGTAACCAGTCCCAGCCCCCCAAGTCAAAACCCAAACCAACCTGGCCCCCTAAGGGCAGGTCGGATAACAAGGGTCCCATTAAGTGTTATCACTGTCAGGAATTGGGTCACAAGTCTCCTGTGTGTCCCAAGAAATCCCAGGCACCCACTGGTGCTCCAACACCGGGTATAGCTAGTGTAGCTTTTGGGGGGGATTTAATTTCTAGTGATTTGGAGGGTTTAGCAGTTATGTCCCTTGTCTCTTTAGGAGACACAGAGATGGTCCAGGAAACCCCTGTCCCTGATAACACTAAGAAGTACAGGCAGTGGGTGACCATCAATGGGAGGAGGGTGGAGGCTCTCAGGGACACTGGAGCCAGTGTGACTACGGTCAGGTGTCAGTGGGTCCCTGAGGAGCTGATCATTCCAGACGTACTTCACCCAGTAGTGTCAGCTGACAACTCTGTGCACCTTTGCAAGGTAGCACATGTTCCCTTTGAGTGGGGGGGGGGTCTCAGGTCCTCTCAAAGTTGTTGTGAGTCCATCCATGCCAGTTGACTGTCTGCTAGGTAATGACCTGGAGAGTTCCCCGTGGAAGGAGGTGGAACACCAGGCTCATTTGGAGATGTTGGGTTTGCCTGAGTGGGTCTGTGTGACCACCCGGTCCATGGCAGCCAGACAGGGTTGTGAAGCAGACCTGGAGCCTGAAACAGTGGCCCAGGTCCCTGCCAGAAAGAGGAAGGGCAGGGGGCGTGGTGCGTCCACCCCCGCTGTTCCCACGGTCCAGGAAGGAGCAGAACCTACGGGGGATGCCCTGGAGCCTACAGGGGAACAGGTCGCTGAGCTGGGAGACATACCTGAGCTGACCCATTGGCAGCAAGAGGGTGGTCCCTCCAGAGAGGAGTTCTGCCGTGCGCAGAAGACATGCCCTACTCTTGAAGGTCTGCGGCACCAGGCTGCAGACCAGGCAGCAGGTGCTGATCCGAAGAACTTTTTTCTCTACTGGGAGAATGACTTGTTGTACAGTGAGCCTAGGTTTGCTGAGCCCAGTGGATCACGTACCCTGGTGGTACCCGCAGGGTTCAGAGACTTCCTACTGGGTCTGGCTCACGACGTGCCGCTTGCAGGACATCTCGGGCAGGACAAGACCCGACAAAGGCTTGCCACCCACTTTTACTGGCCCGGGATGAAGACGGACGTCGCTTCCTTTTGTAAATCATGCCAGACTTGCCAGGCAAGTGGCAAGGCTGGAGGAAAATGCAAAGGCCCTCTCCAGCCTTTTCCGGTAGTGAGCACCCCTTTCGAGCGGGTGGGAATAGATATTGTGGGGCCACTGGACCCCAGGACCGCCTTAGGCAACAGGTTCATCCTGGTCCTGGTGGATCATGCCACCCGGTACCCGGAGGCTATCCCTCTCAGGACAACCACAGCCCCGGTGGTGGGCCGTGCGTTGATGGGGATCTTTTCCCGTGTGGGTTTCCCCAAAGAGGTGGTATCTGACCGGGGTACCAACTTCATCTCCAGGTATATGAAGTCTCTGTGGGAGGAGTGTGGGGTAACTTATAAGTTCACCACTCCTTACCACCCTCAAGGAAATGGGTTGGTTGAAAGGTTCAACCGGACCCTGAAAGGCATGATCATGGGGCTGACAGAGCCCATGAGACGGAAGTGGGACGTCTTTTTGCCATGCCTATTATTTGCCTACAGGGAGGTACCACAAAAGTCTCTAGGGTTCAGTCCCTTTGAGCTTTTGTACGGGCACCCTGTTAGAGGACCTCTCAGTCTGGTGAAGGAGGGTTGGGAGAAATCCCCAGGGAAAACCCCTCAGGATGTGTTCAGCTATGTGCTGGCCATCCGCAACCAGACACAGCGCTTCCGGGCCCTCGCTCAGGCGAACCTGGAAGCCAGCCAGGATGAGATGAAGAGGTGGTATGACCAGCATACCACTCTGATGGAATTTCAACCTGGGCAGATGGTGTGGGTGATGGCGCCAGTGGAGCCTTGCGCGCTCCAGGACAAGTGGACTGGGCCATATGAGGTGGTGGAGCGCAAGAGTGAGGTGACCTACCTGGTCAACTTGCGATCTCCCAGGAACCCCATGAGGGTCCTACACGTGAACCGCCTCAAACCCCATTTTGAGAGGTCTGAAATAACAATGCTACTTGCTACAGATGCAGGTATGGAGGAGGATAGCGATCCTCTTCCTGACCTCCTGGCAGCTAAGGAGCAAGATGGGTCAGTGGATGGAGTGGTCCTCTCGCCCACCCTGACCCCAGAACAGCAGAGGGACTGTCGCCATGTGTTGGGTCAGTTTGCATCTCTGTTCTCCCTGACCCCCGGTATCACCAACTGGTGTGTCCATGACGTGGACACGGGAGATAGCATGCCTGTGAAACAGAAGTTTTACCGGGTGGCTGACAAGGTCAGGGCCAGCATCAAGAAGGAGGTTTCTAAGATGTTGGAGCTAGGGGTGATTGAGCCCTCCAGCAGCCCCTGGGCTAGCCCAGTGGTACTTGTACCGAAAGCTGCTGCGCCAGGTGCCACTCCAGAACTTAGGTTTTGTGTGGACTACCGTGGGCTCAATGCTGTCACGAAGACTGACGCACACCCCATCCCCAGAGCTGATGAGCTCGTGGATCGGTTGGGAGCTGCCAACTACCTCAGTACGTTTGATTTAACTTCTGGGTACTGGCAGATTGCCTTAACTGATGGGGCCAAGGAGAGGTCTGCGTTTTCAACGCCAGAGGGGCACTTCCAGTTCCGTGTCATGCCCTTTGGGTTGAAGAACGCCCCTGCCACATTCCAGAGACTGGTCAACCAGGTACTGTCCGGGCTGGAGCAATTCAGCGCCGCATATCTGGATGACATCGCTGTGTTCAGCTCCACTTGGGAAGAACACTTGCAACACCTCTGCGCAGTGTTGAAGGCTCTGCATAGTGCAGTCCTCACTATCAAGGCCAGTAAGTGCCAGATAGGGCAGGGTTCGGTGGTGTATTTGGGACACCAGGTAGGAAGCGGCCAGGTGGCGCCCCTACAAGCCAAGATAGATACCATCCGGGCTTGGGAACCCCCCAAAACCCAGACAGCGGTGAGAGCCTTCTTAGGACTCACCGGGTACTATCGCCGTTTTGTCAAGGGGTATGGCACCATTGTGGCTCCCTTGACAGAACTAACTTCCAAGAAGTTACCGAAGAAAGTGATTTGGACCAGTGCCTGCCAAGAAGCTTTTGATGCCCTGAAGGAGGCCATGTGTACAGCACCTGTACTCAAGGCGCCTGACTTCTCCAAGGAATTCATAGTGCAGACAGACGCTTCTGAGCATGGAGTGGGAGCGGTGCTCTCACAACTAAATGATGAGGACTTGGACCAACCTGTAGCTTTCATCAGTAGGAGGCTACTTCCCAGGGAACAGAGGTGGAGTGCGATTGAAAGGGAAGCTTTTGCTGTGGTCTGGGCGCTGAAGAAGCTGAGACCCTACTTGTTTGGGACTCACTTCCGGGTTCAGACGGACCACAGGCCCCTCAGATGGTTGATGCAGATGAGGGGTGAGAATCCTAAGCTGTTGAGGTGGTCCATTTCCCTACAGGGGATGGACTTTACGGTGGAACACCGCCCCGGTACAGAACACGCCAACGCTGATGGTCTGTCCAGGTTTTTCCGCCTTAGCGATGAGAACTCCCAAGAGGGTGGGTAGTTCTCCCCACTTTCAGCTGGAGGGGACACGTGTTAGACCTGGCATCTTTGGCGTGGTTACCCCTGACTTTTTGCCTCTACCTCCTGTGTATTTTTGATGCTATGCTGGATTTCGTTTTTGCTGGTTTAGATGCTTTGGGCACTTTGCCACTGCTGATCAGTGTCAAAGTGCAAGTGCTCCCTTGGTAAATTGTTATATTGATTGGTTATCCATGATTGGTATATTTGTTTCACCCGTTAGCCCCTAGTAAAGTGCACTGCGTGTGCCAGGGCTGGTGATTCAAATGCTACTAGTGGGCTGCAGCACTGATTGTGCCACCCACCGGAGTAGCGCTAAAAATGATGTCATAGGCCTGCTTGCAGTGCCTATGTGCAGTCCAGGACTGCCATGTCGACCTGGCCAGTGCACCCACTGACCAGGCCTTATCCTTCCCTTTCTGTACATGTCAGGCATCCCTATGTTGGCCCTAGGTACCCCCCTGGGCTGGGTGCAGTGTACTTGAAAGGTAGGGCATGTACTGAGGTGTGTAACATGCCCTGGTAGTGAATTACAGCCATTTTCGTTTTTCACTGCTGAGAGGCTATTTGCCCATAGGATAGAATGGGGAAGGCTGTTTACATGCCTATCTTCCCATAAGGGCAAGATAGAAAATCCAAGTTTGGTATCTCTGTGTTCAGAATTTAATTATACATCTTTTTAGCAAGATGGTTTTTAAATTCACTGTGTGAGAATAGCACTTTTTAGAAAGTAGCTATTCTCCTGTTTAACCTTCCTGTGTGCCTGTGTGCTGGTTGGCTGAAGGGTGTCATGTGATGGGCTAGGTGGCTCCAGGAGCCTGGATGAGTCAGCAGCATGGTGAATAGGGAGATCTGCTTTAGATGGGTGGGAGGAGTAGTCCCTGGGTCTGAATAGGGCTGCCCCTGACAAACACAAAGCTGGCTCCACCCCCTGCTGGCCAGGCTGAGGACTCTGCCTCTGCTGGCACAAAGAAGGCTCCACCTCCTGCTGAGCGTCTAACGACCCTGCCCCTCACTCTGAAAGGAACCAGGTGCTCCAGAGCAGGGCACACCCAGGAACCGGTTTGAGCAGGGGAATCCCCCCACTGGAACAAAGAGAGACAAAGGCTTGGAGGGGTATAAGAAGAGGACCCCAGACACCTAAACTTTAGATCACTTTGGAACTAAGAAGAAACCTCTGCCAAGGAGAAAGCTGGAAGAAACTGAAGAGGAGAAGACTGCCTGCTTGCTGTTTTGCTTTGCTGCCAAGGAGAGGGGAAGGACTTTGCTGTGTCCCCTTCTTTTGATTCTGATCTCCAAGGGCCTGAGAAGAGCTGGCTCCCTGTTAAGAAGTCCCAGGAACAAAAGGACTTCACCACCAGCTCCCCTGGAACTCTGCTGAAAGAGTTCTGACCTGCCTTGGAGTGCTCGCCCAGTCTTGGGGCCTCAGGAGGTCGTTTTGCTGTGTTTGGGAGCTGGGAAGCAGAAGCGTGAACAAGAGTGACTGGTACCCAACGCATCATCCGATTGCGTGTCGCAAGACGAGAGTGCGTGGAAAATTTCATCGCGGCACCATCGCAACACGCAGGGTCTCCGCATCGCCGAGTGCGTCGAGCATCGTCCCGAAGCGTGAAGCTTCCTGCCATTGCGAGGGTTGTCGCAGAACCAGTTTGCGGGCCGCACCACTGCCAGTGCGGGAAAAGTCTCCAATCGCTGCGTGTGTCGACGCAGAGTCCCGTTCCGTGGCGCATCGAGAATTGCGGCGCCGGAAGGCAACGCTGCGCCACGCATCGCACCACATCGAAGAGTGTCGCATCGAACCTGTGCGTGAAGCTTCCCCCTAAGAAACCTACGCAACGAAGGCCAAAGTCATCGCATCCTCCCCTTACAGATCGGAGCCGGCACATCCACCTCTGCTGCGTGAAGCAGGGCTGCTGCAAAGCCTCCCCAGGATCTCAGGAGCATCGCATCGCCTTTGCAAGCTTCCTTGTTATAGCTTTTGGGAACCTTATCGCAACTACAGGTACTGTTGGACACGAAAGTGTCGCATTTTGTGCATTGAGAGTCGCATTGTGCAGGACACTGACTTTTACTTCCTGGAGTAATTTCTGCAAACTCTTGAACTATCTTTAAAGTAACCTTTTGAATTATATGTTGGTTTGTCTGTAGTATTTGGTCTTGTGAAGTTTTTAGTAAAGATACATTATTTTTCTAAAACTGGTGTGGAGTAAATCTGTGGTGTTTTCACTGTGTTACTGTGAGTGTTGGTACAAATACTTTACACATTGCCTTTGATAGCCTAGACTGCTCAGGCCAAGCTACCTAGAGGGTGAGCAGGGGTTATCTTAACAGTGTATCCCCCTTTCCCTGACTAGAAGCAAGGGTCCCTACTTGGACAGTGGTACCTACCCAGCCAACTAGAGACCCCCAGATCTAACAAGAACGTTATCAATCACATTAGGGATTGGTCTAAAGTAGCAAGCCTTAAACATAGTATCATTTGACCAGTCTGCTGCCCTAAGGATATCTTGAAGTCCCCCTCCCAGAAAAAAGGCCTTGGAAGCCGAAGCACGTCTAAGGGAATGTGCTCCAAAAATAGATACAGCCACTCCGCTTTCATGCATAACATCAAAAGATGGAGGAAGATATAGTCTTGGTTCTCTTCTTGAGGAAGTAACAAGCTCCTTCAGGTTGAAATGCCCTGTTAGAAATATCTAAAGCTTTACCGTCTGAGGTTCTTCTAAAAGATACTAGACAAAGTAAGACGGTAAGTTTGTAAGAAATGTGTTTAAGAGAAAGAGAAGAATTATCTCCCCAAGAGGATAGAGTTCTAAGAATAAGAGTGACGTCCCACATGGCGGTGTATTTAGCAGAAGGAGGGTTGAGAATCCTCATACTTCTCATTATTTTTTTAGTTAATAAACTTTGTCCAACGGAGATTCCGTTAATTAAAGAGTGGCCAGCAGAAGTAGCAGATCTGTAGACATTAACGGTTCTATAAGATAGACCAGAGGTAAATAGATCAGAAAGGTAATTGACAGCATGGACTAGATCAGTTGAAACGGGATCATAATGTCTTTGAAGGCACCAGCGAACCCATTTGTTCCATGCCAATCGATAAGCTTTCCTTGTACCGGGTGCCCATGATTCGGAAATGAGTGTGAAAGCATTAGACGAAAGACCTGGGATTCGCCACTGTCTCCTGAAATCTTCCATGCCGTCAGAACCAGAAGACCTTGTTCTACCAGAGGATGAGTGTCTCCTTCTGGACCTAGGAAAATTAGGGGCAAACACCATTTTTCTCAGTATTAACCTCAGCGTGGTACTCATAATATAGACATACGACTGGGAGATTGACTGAAACTTTCATGGGCTGACTGGTCACTTAGCAGAGGATATGGCGTCAAGATTGACTCGCCATTCTTGGAACTGGCAAACCAGGTTTGAGTCCAGGCGTCGACTCAACATCCTGTGATTCTGGGCAAATCATTCAGGCCCCAATTCACAATGGTAAACTTGGACCTGAAGTCTAAGTTTACCTTTGTGAATTGAGCCCTTGGACATCAGGTCTAAACTCAGACTTCAGGTCTAAGTTTACCTTTGTGAATTGACCCTTAGACATCAGGTCTAAACTCAGACTTCAAGTCTAAGTTTACCATTGTGAATCCGGTGCTCAATCATCACGTGCCTTAAAAACTAAATCTGACCATGTGTAATGTAGCTGGCGCTCATGTAAAGCACCCCTAGGGCCAGTTTGCGCTATATAAAACTGCAAAAAAAACGTATTACCAGGGCCACTGGAATTATGCTGCAGCAGAGGACAAAGTTGTCTAAATTATGTGGCAGAAAGAGGCAAATCATGCAGTAATATGCAGCACATTCCATGTCTGTCTCATCTCACTATTTTGAAATGTAATCACACATTATTACAAAAGGGATCCCAATTCTGTGTAGAATACTAAGGTTTCTTAAAAGAGAATAGTGCACATATTTCTCATAATCAACAAATAATAATTTTGTTCCATTATAGAACCACAAGAACACCATTTTATTAACATTATCCCTTCTAATTCCCGTAGTAAAATGGTTTGTTTAATACATACAATGTTGCATCCAGAGGTAAACGTGGTGCTGTGTGAGCACTTTATATAATAAAATGTGTGCCTCCTTAGCATCAGTTTTTGTTTTCCTCTGTGTCCATAGTGTAGACCTCTCCAAGCATCTCTTTCCACTAGGATATAACCTTCACGTACAGTATTTAAATTGAATATGTATAATATAAGGATCTTACTAGGAAGCAATGTATGATTCAAGTCTCCAGACCTTAAAAAAATAATTAAAATGTTAGGAAATGTTCTGTACTTTGGCTGCCTTCTTGACAGGATGGTTTTGAGAATGCTGACTGTAGTGTAATATGCATTTGCATAAATGTATTTCTGTTACCAAAAAAAGGATTATTATTCCAACTCTGTTTGAATTGTATTGAACTATCAGAATTTATTCATGCTGTGGACAAATTCATCAAATGGGGACATTAACACTGTCTGGGCAAATGTTTCTCCTCATTATTACCATAAAAACAGACTTTATTGTAATTGATATCACGTTTTATGTAACACAACAACTTTGACCACTATCACTAAATTTGCAATAACATAACCTCCTTACACCTCAGGTTACATTTTCGTTCTAAGACTTTAGCTCTTCAGATCTCTTCACACGCAAAATGTCTACCATCATACCTTGACCACTATGTCAGTAGTATTTCACCAGTTCTCCTCCAGCTTTATTCACCTGGTGGATTTTTGGTGTCTTTGTCTATAGTATCAACTGTGGGGTATCATTTCTAAACTCCACACTTTGCACTTCTTGCACACTCTTTTGGTATTACTATTACTGACTATCCCTTTTCACCTTTTGGGATCTCTATATTGCCTACTAAAGATCGTTCATCACAACCACTTTTGGACACCACAAGAAGTTCCTTCATGGACCTGTCTTTGATACCACATTTTACTCAATTTTCTGAACCCAAGTTCTGGAGCTTTTTCCTTTCACAGCCTTAAAAAAGTCACCTTGTGATGAAACATGTGTCGGCTGTTGTCTGCTGATTTTCAATACGCATGTACGGACAAACACAGATACCAAGTTATTTTCTGAAATAAACTACAGATTTGAAATCTCTACAAGAATTCCTATTTAGTGGATTTACTTTTTTTAACTTCTACTGAGCACTCCAATATCTTTGTTTATACTGTTTACATGTGGTTCCTGTAACCAGTGTGTGTTGTCACCCTTTGTAGTAGGGTGCTGGGTATCGAATTAGCACCAACCAAAGTACCCATTTTTGATGACTTTTTAGAAAATATTTTCCACAAAGATTGTTCTAAGTGCAATCATTAACCACTACCACCAACCTGGTTCTTGAAGCAGGGAAGCTTACACTGAGCTGTCCGACTGCTGCTTCTTCTGTGACAGAGGGAAGCTGGCACTGTTGTCTCCATTGCACAGTTGTAGAAGCAGGGAAGCTCGTACTGAACTGTCCCACTGCTGCTTGTTCTCTGACAGAGGGAAGCTAGCACTGCCATCTCCGTTGCACCATTTGTAGAATCAGGGAAGCTTGCACTTAGCTGTCCCACTGCTTCTTGTTCTATGACAGAGGGAAGTTGGTGCTGCCACCTCCGATGCACGGTTGTAGAAGCAGGAAAGCTTGCACTGAGCTGTCCCACTGCTGCTTGTTCTATGATGTAGAGAAGCTGGCGCTGCTGCCTCTGTTGCACCGGTTCTAGAAGCAGGGAACCTTGCACTGATCTGTCCCACTGCTGTTTGTTCTATGACAGAGGGAAGCTGGCGCTGCCTCTTCCATTGCACCTGTTATAAAAGCAGGGAAGCTTGCACTGAGCTGTCCCACTGCTGCTTGTTCTGTGACAGAGGTAAGCTGGTGCTGCCGCCTCCTTTGCACCGGAGCTGTCCCACTGCTGCGTGTTCTATGACGTAGAGAAGCTGGCGCTGCTGCATCTGTTGCACCGGTTCTCGAAGCAGGGTATTTGCACTGATCTGTCCCACTGCTGTTTGTTCTATGACAGAGGGAAGCTGACACTGCCTTCTTCATTGCACTGGTTGTAGAAGCAGGGAAGCTTGCACTGAACTCTCCCACTGCTGCTTGTTCTGTGACAGAAAGGTTTACACAGCTACTTGAGTTGTACCTGTTCGTCGATAGAGGGAAGCTTTCACAATTGCTCCCTGTTTTGTGCCTCTTCCGTGTTTTTGCCACCTTCCCGGAAGGCCATGTAAAAGTTGTGTGGCGATTACTGCCACCCGACAGGAGTTTTTTGAGCCTGTGGTGGAGGCAAGGATGCTGCTGTCTGACTGGGGAAATACCGGCTTCTGCGTAGCAGCTGGTGGTGATGAGCTATTATTTTTAAACGACAGAGGCAAAGCTGTTATACTTTTCATAAGATCACTTTTCCCTCAACACTCCATCACCTTTTACCCTCCCAACTCCTTAGGCCTCGCATCTTCTGCTCATTGCATTACCTCTTGGGGCCCAGGTGTACTAAGCGTCATGCCCACAGCCCTGAAATCTTCAATGCTATGATGTGCTGATGGATGGGGCAGTATATTTAGAATATTCTATGCGAAAAAATGATACAATACCAAGCACTGAGCTTTGGAGCAAAGTCAAGCCAAATGTTTATAGCGTGCAGTTTATATTTGAAGTAAAACCTCCACTCTGAATATCTGCACAATGACCACTGTTCTAGGTTACGGTGCACAACATTTATTTTGAATTAATTACATGTTACGCATGAGAATGTCATGCAATACTTAATTGCACGCACCCTCTTTGCGCCTGGTTTGGCGCTATAGATTTTTAGGTATCGCTGAGCCAGCGCATGCGCTGCTCTGTGATACATTTAGTGTACGGGTTTCCAAAGTGCTGCCACAGGCTTTTGGTGGCCTAGCGCTTGCGTTCACGAGAGCGTGCACGCGCGCAGCCGCTATCTGTCTTTGAGCACTTTCACTTTCGCGGGCCGCGCGGCCGTGTCACTTTCACAGCCACGCGGCCAATGCTTGTTTCCTCTATTGTTCGGTGCGACAGTCCTCTTTCTATATTCTTGTTGCAGCGTCACGTGACACGCAGCCCGTGCTTCAATGCACCCGGATTAAGGGCGCTTTCTCGGCTGCATGTTTTGCCGTGGGGTTTGAGTCGGATATATTGCGTTCCAACGTCCTCTGCCCGCTTTCAGGTAAGATACACCTGTATGCCTCCAGCTCTTTGTTTAGATTTAGAGCGGTTTCCCGCTCTGTGTGCACGGCACCCAACTCACTTTCTTTATCAATATGGGTCTGGTATGCTTGCACTCTTTTTGTCTAGCATTATGGGATATTTTATTCCCAGCTATGTCTTTACGCCTTCCCCTGTTGTTTTAACTCGAGTGCGCATTTGTCCCAATGTGTACCTGCAATCTACCCAGGTTTTACCACAGATACCTTTCTGGAATGCTTGCGCATATTATACTAGCTTGATGGACTATTTCATCTTCTGGCCACGTCTGCACGACTTCCCCTGCCGCTCTGACCCGTGTGGGTGTTTATCTCCATGTAGATCGCTACTTCGTATGAGTTTATTCTTTGGTGTGGGCCTCCTAAGGTTGTTGATCCCTCTGTGTGACTATTTACTTACACCAGGTGAGACCTCATAACGTTTTAACGTGTTGCCTGTTCTGGCTTTCTACTCCCTTCATTGTTGATTTATTTATAGACTGAAATCCAGCCTGTTAATGGGATCACATTTGCTATTAGGTAGACATTAGATCTACCATGGGAAAAGTTTTCTTTTTTTTCTTCTGCTTACTTTTCACTAGCAGTATTTTCTATAGTATTGAGATCTATATTTAATGATCTGCTTTCCATGTGTGTTGTATTCCTTTATTATATACTTTGTTCAGTCCTTTGCATCCTTTTATAGGAGACCTCAATCTCTTTACTATATAGGTATACTCATATTTTTTTACTTTTCCGCATTATGCGGAGTAAGTAGAAATTATCCTATACCAGAATTGTTGTATTCTTCTCCTACAGCATTCTCTTGAGAACGATGATGTACATTGTATAACGGAGCCATTGTTGGGTTACATTTACTACTCTGGAGAAAGTTCCTTGTCTTCAGTCTCTATTTCTTTGTATGCCAGCCATCTACCTAGAAGTCCCTTTGGGGCTTTGCTTTATCAACACTAGGTATGTAATTATTACAACATCAGACAGCTAGTGCTTTTATTCCTGCTTTTCTTGGTGGCCACAAATTAATCTGTTGTTCATCCTGGGAGCACACTCTTGATTAAGGGATAGGTTTGCCCACCTGCTTTAAGAGCTGTGTATATATTTTGAGATAAGATGTAAGCCTTTTTGTATGAGTACCTACATAGATGTGATACCTAATGTATTTGTCGGATTCATACTGGGTTATATATCAACCACTTTCATTTCTTGGTTTCCTTCTCACGCCTATACACATTCTTGGGGAGTTTTGTTGGTACGTATCAGTCACACTCATATTTATATCAGTTATACTTGGTATGTTGGTTATGTTTGGTGTTGGAGTCCTATGTTTTTATTAATCAATTATTTTTGGGTTTCTGAGTACAACAATTCTATTCAATATTCAGTTTATTTCATTGTTAATTGAGCCTTGTATTTCCATATTATCTACAGGTGGTAAACCTTAAAGGCTACCTTTCCTTTCTCTTTTCTGTAATTTTTCATTTATCTCTGTGCCCTTAAGCATTGGCATATCTAATAGGTCTCGCTTTTGGGATCTTATAAGTATTTAGTTATGCAGCACAATATCCTTGGTGCAACAACATCAACTGTTGCATGGCTAAACACTTATAAGGTCCCAAAGGCGAGACCTATTGGCTATGCCAATGCTTGTTGAAAAAAAGAGATGACGTTATTTTAGTAGATCTGGCTTTACGTTCAATTGTGTGGGTGTTTGCATTATTCTCACCCGTTTACTCCCCTTTGCATAAGATAATAAGGGGGTTGGTGCTTCGCCCAATTTATTTTGTTAAACTCTGACATCAGTGCTAAATAATAGTAAAACATGAAAGCTTAATTCGGAATTCTACGGTGTTGAGAAATCCTAGCTCACGCCCCTCCCCACCCACCCCAGTTTTACTGTCCAAACTACGCCCCTGCTGTAAACGCGTTGTAGCAATGACCTGCTGTATTTATTTAGATTTATTTATTTTTTCTGTAAAGTAGCGCTCAATATAGTAATAGTTCAAGAACACAAAAAGAACTCTATCTTTTTGTGTTAACAATTCTTCAGAAGCGTTCTTTCTATTCCGGCATGTCTTGAAACAATTTACTACCCCCGGGTTGCAAATCTTGTAGATATTTTATTTTTATTCTATTTCAGGACGGAGCACTGAAGTATATTTAACGCCAGCAGATGGCGCTCTTGCTTCACAATTAAAAGGCAATTTAGCAGCGCACATCTTTTGGCATCCCTGTTTAGTTCGTCTACATAGGAGGAAGCGCCTAATGAGAACCTCCCTCAAGTTCCCGGGATAAAGGTCTTTAATTGATGCCAGACCAAGCACACATATGTCATCTTTCAGAGAGTTATCACCAGCACGTTCCGACATTTAATGTTGCTTCCTCCTTGCTTCCTCCTTCCCCATCAGGGCTGGACTGGGAAACCAAAGCAAACCCGACAAATGTTGTCAGACCAGCCTCCCTACCGTGCATAGTGATCGAGCGCAGCGAGAGAACTTGGGGGCATATTATCAAGAAACTCCGTTAAAATTATCGCCGCTTTAGCGGCAGAAAACTGTTATAATGTTCTTGATAATATGCTGCAGTGAATTCCCATAGAAGCCCATGTTCTGGTGTCAACATGGGCTTCTATTGGAATTCTCTGCGGCATATTATTAAGCCCATTATCGCCGCTTTAGCGGCAGTTTTCTGCCGCTAAAGCGGCGATAATTTTAACGCCCTGCCCCTTGATCACTACAAGGGAGAAAGGGCGTAACACAGGCCCCCGCATCCCCTGCGGGGTGGTCCCCCTCAGCACAGTATTAAGGCCTGAGTTGTCTGTATTAAATCTGGCCGGGGGAAGGGGTACATTCCAGGGGGCCCCTAAACTTTACTTACTTCACAGCAAGGGAGTTTGGGGGACTTTTCCCTCCAAGAAAATTTGGGGGAAAATTACAAAAAGGCTCCCTTCTACAACACATTTATCATTATATGTTCAATTGTATCAGTTTTAAAGCTAAGTAAATGATGACCTTACAGTGCACCAGGATACGGCAATCTTTATTGAGGTTCTTCAATGATTCCCTCGCTATCACCCTCCAACAGTGTCCCTCATCCCTCCATAGCCCCTCACTCACAAGTATTTCTTTGTTTTGTAGCGCCTCTCATATCAGTGTAGGGTGTGGGAGCATTTCACATCACACACACTTATAGAGACAATGAGTCCTACGTGTGTAAATATGTATATAGAAAATGTTACATAAGGCAAAGGGGCCTATAAAGGTTTAGGATTCACATGTCATCCATACTAATAGGCATTTTTTAAGAGTGCTTGGTCTGGGGAAGCACAAACTCAGGATTCAGAATGTAACACAGTGATTAGGGTTGACTTTACTAATATGGGGCCGATTCCAATTCCGGTCGTAAAACGTACCGACCGACATGGACCGGGAATGGAGACCGACTGACACATACCGGGACCTTATGACCAGTGCAGTACGATGCAAAGTGTGTGATTTACAACCCACTCGTACGGAACACAAACCGCACGACCGAACCGTACGTAAATCAGTGATTCGCCCGTAAACGGACCTGGAACCGTACCGACCGACACGCATGAGGAATGGACCCGAGCGACACATACACACACTGTGGGACCCGTGTAGTACAATGCAATGCGTGTGAAAAGATACCGACTCGCACGGAGCACAATCTGGAAGACCGAGACGTTCAGAAAACTGTGACTAGCAAACAATAGACTCCTTTGCGGCCGACGCGTACGCCAACATAGAAACACAGTAGAATGTCAGTGTGACAGACTCGGATTACCCCACAAGAGCCACTGGCAGCGTCCGTCCCGGTCAAATAAACGTCTCCATCATACCCAACAAAACCTAAGGAAAAAATACAAAAAAAGGACCAAACATGCAATGGCAAAGCCAATAAATACAAAACAAAAATGGAAGAAAGACACACCCACAATTCCACCCACTTAAGGGCCAGAAATCCCTCCCATGATCCTTTGCAAACTGCAGCCCTAGGACAGCAGACAACACCACCACACTGCAGAGACACAGCACAACTTACAACTCACACACCACACAACATCTACACCAGTTGCACCTCTCAAAAAATCAACCACACATTCACAGATAAACTCACACCCACCACATTCACTTACACCCTCACACACACATCAATCCCCACAACCACCCAGCACCATGCCCCCCAAGAAGAATCCAAAGTTCACAGATAGTGAGTTGGAAGTCATGATTGATGAAATCCTCACAGTGGAGCCACAGTTGTTTGGCACATTGGTCCAACAGACCCCCATGTCACAGAACAAAAAGATGTGGGAGAGGATTGTCAACAAGGTCAACGCACAAGCACATTGTTTGCGCACAAAGGACGATATTCAGAACAGGTACTATGATGTGTGCAGGAGGGTCAAGAACCTCATCGACAGGGAGCATGCCTTGAGCAAGCAGACTGGCGGTGGCCCTCCTGCCAAACCAACAGACTTCAGGTCCTGGGAGGAGAAGGTAAGGGCCATCCTACCACCGGAGAGCATCCATGGATTAACAGGAATACCAGAGCCTGGTGAGTACACAACCAATGTACTCAATATTGTGCGGGAATAAACATATATCACTGTCAAGGGGACAGTTAAACCAAGTACTGTTATCAAAGCCATAGCAACAGAAAGGCAAGTATCCTGTGACGTATATGCCTGTTACACAAACACAATACCTGCCAACACATACTAATATGGAACTATATTGTAACATCTACAAACCTAACAACAAATACTGCAAGGCATTGGCATAACTCACCAACAAACACTGTAATCCATTTTGCCACCACTGTCACACTACCTCACAGGGAAGCTGAGTCAAAAGGAAGAAAGGTTGGGTCTGCTGGGAATGTGTTTGTAGCCGAAAGCACAATGGCAGTTGCTGTCACAGCCAACAGACCCCCTCACACATGGTCCATCAAGCCCACACGTCCAAGATCTCTAACAATGGGCTCTGCTGTGGGGAGCATAAGGTCTTGCTGGAAATTGTGCCCAGACAAACAAGAGGACACCACTGTCAGTCATCTTGCCATTGCTGTCTCACTCACTCACAGGGAAGCAGAGTCAAAAGGAAGGTAGGTTGGGTATGCTAGGAAGGGGGTGTAGCCAAAAGCATGATGGAAGTGGCAGTCATAGCCAACAGTCCCCAACCCACATGGTCCATCAAGCCCACACTGAACCATGCTCACCTCACAGGGAGTGTTAAAGTACTGACAAGATGGCTGACACCAGGCCCTGCTGTGGGGAGCACAAGGGCCCTCCTGGGACTTGGGCACAAACAAACAACAGGACACTACTGCCTGACATCCTGAACATCAACTGAGATTCCTTGCAATGCAATCATACCACATGGGAGATTACCTGCCCTCTGTGGGTGGAGGAGGTCCTGCAATGACTCCAAATGCTATCAAGACCAGCTCAAAACACACCTTCTCAGCCAGTAAAAATAGCACCCTTGGGACCAGTCACCCCGAAAGTAAATACTCAACAAAACAAGACCTGATATATTCGGGCAATTAATTCCATTTATTTTTCTTTTAATGAGTGGAAATGGGAGTTTACTTTCTCCTTTCACAACAATCCTATATATAGTGTGTATATGTTGTCCCTACCCATATAAACCCTCTCATTTTTACTTCTTTTTGATTTTTCACATTTAAAACACTCCAAACTCTGAGTCACCAGTCACCGTGTCATAAAAAATACCCTGTACTTGTAACAGATGTATATCGCAAAAAGGTACATCAATCTAGGTACAAAAGATTTCGAAAAAAATGTGAAACACAAGGTAGCACCTCACGTGCGCACCACCAGAGGAGCTTGCTGGTTACTGATTACCAAAAATGCTTACGTCTATCATCATTGGTTGCTACCTTGTAAAAACAAATACTGTGGGTGTCCAGAAAAAACAGTGAAACCAATGAAAAAGTGTGTAAGAATCACACAGAAACAACCCCGTGAAAGTAAAATTGAAATAAGTCCCACTGTCACAATCAGGATATTTTTTATTCACTACTCATGGGCTTATTCGAATTGAAACCAAACTGCATGTTTGCAGACCATATAATGCTGGGCCGACATGTTTCATTGCCTGTACCTTGTAGTGGCAATTTTTTGCAGGCACGGGGACACTGTCCACCCTTTCTGGACCTCTATTCCGAACACACAGTGACAGATGCCAGCCAAGGCCCCTCGTACCAGCTAGACACCACGTCACACAGGAACTTTAATCATGATCCTGTTTCTCAAGTAGGACACAAATGTTATCCCAGTTCGTAATCGCCATCAGACGAGCGTTGTCTCGTTCCCCCCACCAACACCAAAATACACACCTGGGATCATGCTCCACAAGAGAGTGAGTGAAAAGCTACTTCCAAGATCTCTGACAATGGGCTCTGCTGTGAGGAGCATAAGGCCCTGCTGGCAATTGTGCCCAGACAAACAAGAGGACACCACTGTCAGTCATCTTGCCATTGCTGTCTCACTCACTCACAGGGAAGCAGAGTCAAAAGGAAGGTAGGTTGGGTATGCTGGAAGGTGGTGTAGCCAAAAGCATGATGGGAGTTGCAGTCATAGCCAACAGTCCCCCACCCACATGGTCCATCGGGCCCACACTGAACCATGCTCACCTCACAGGGAGTGTTAAAGTACTGACAAGATGGCTGACACCAGGCCCTGCTGTGGGGAGCACAAGGCCCTGCTGGGACGTGGGCACAAACAAACAACAGGACACTACTGCCTGACATCCTGAACATCAACTGTGACTCCTTGCAATGCAATCATGCCACATGGGGGATTGCCTGCCCTCTGTGGGTGGAGGAGGTCCTGCAATGACTCCAAATTGTATCAAGGCCGGCTCAAAACACACATTCTCAGCCAGTAAAATTAGCACCCTTGGGACCAGTCACCCCGAAAGTAAATGCCTTGGCAAGATGGCTGACACATGGTCCTAATGTATGAATTGGATGCAAGTCTCACCTACGCAATGGTCAACTCAAACACATTTACACTCATAGCCATTGGAACTGTAGGTACCTCTCACTGTCTGGGGATGCAGTGTCCCTGGGGTGTCCTCTGACCTGGCTGTTAAGGTGTGTCTCATAGATGACAATTGGGGAGATACAGACATAGTACATAGCACCAAGCACACACAATGTCACCTATACATTATTGACAGGGGACACCTGACAGTGACTAGAATGAACACACCCATATAGCTGACACTGTAGCATGGTGTCATTCCCAAAAGATGCAGTTGTGAGATGCATTTCGATCCCACATCGTTCTGCATTGTATGCATCATTCACACAACACATCAATCACTGTCATAGACACTCCAAACACAATGACTAACCTGGACTGCATTGGAGGAGGCGTGCAACTCACAGCAGCAGAACTGCAACCCACACACCTCTGGCAAATCATGGTCATGAGCATGAAAAAGCAAGAGCTGCTGTGCTCAATTCCTCTCACCAGGTAGGAAATTGACAAGGTAAATGATGATACCACCATGACTTGTATGAAATGAGATGTGAATTAGGAACATAGACAACCAAATAGTATCTCCCATTAGATCTCAGGCATACCGGACTGTGACCATGTTGTCCAGACACACCAATGTGACGCACAAAGACAAGCAATAACTGCCACCACACATGTCCCAAGCTTGCAACATACCCCAGGTGCAAGAGTACGTATGTCATCGTTAAAGCACAAATGTGAACAGGGATGATACAGCTGTGTCAGACATGTGATGGCACTTGAGTAGCAATGGCCATGTACAGACAATTGATCAATACATGAGCTCGTCATGCACACAGCTTGACGGGCACATGAAATGCTTCAGGTTACCATGACGAAGTGCTTCTACAATATCAACCTCCATCTGTCACAACTTAGGACATTGCAATGTACTGAGTGTCATAATGATGTCCAGTGGCAACTGTCATGTGTGTGAAACGTTGATGTTGGTAGAATCATAACATACATTGTGTGTCTCTTCCATCCACAGGGGATGCTGGGGACACAGCAGGAACTGACGAACAGTCCCAGTCCCAGACTCTGGCGGATCCTGAGCTCCCCGGTGTAGATCAGTCTCTGTCCTCTTCAGACGACGGCCACGAACGTCCTGGCACCTCCGGCATGAGTCATTGTGAAGCACCAGCAGTAGGAACATCAGCACCCCCTGCAACCACTCCTGCCACATCTAACAACAGACAGAGTACACCTGCCCACACGGACAGACCAAGGCCACAGACCACCGATGGCACAGGTACACAGGGCACCCTGGAAGCAACGGACTACCGCTTCAGCGCCAACACCTAAGGGGGCCCAGTGTCACCTGTGACTGCCACAGCAGGTCCTGCCCGTGTGTGTAGGGGCAGTGGGAGAGGGGCAGGCAGAGGACACGGCCTGCAGAGGGTGCTGGACTGCATGATGAGCCACAGCTGGGATGCATGATAGATGCGTACCAGGAAAGCACCGGAGGTTTTGGCCAGGTAGTGGGGATCCTCAAGGATCTCAAACAACAGCAGACTGCCCATTATGCCCGCTTGGACTCCCACATGTCCCGGGTGGAGACACACATGTCCCGCATGGAGTCCAAGTGGGACAAATTGGATGATCGAACAGTGGTGCATAGGGACATACTGTCATGCCTCCGCCAAATCAGCGCCAATATGACCACACCTCCCTGTGCACCCACGACATCTGTTGCCACAACATCCGCAACTGCCACAGGGAGGGAGGAGGACTCTTGCGGAGAGTCCTTGTCACCGCAGCAGCCTGCACTTGAGGGTCCCCCGAGAAAGAAGAGGGGTCGCCCAAAGAAGGGCAAGTGAGACGCTGATGGCCATGCACATCCCCCAGGAAATCAACATCTGTTCTTGAGATCGTCCTTTGTGTGCAAACCACTTGACCTTGTTGACTGACACCCAACTCACCCACTTGACATGGAGGGTCTAAGTTGTGACAATGCATAAAATTACTGTGGACTTTACTCACACTGTACAGCACTTCCAATTACGTTCACTATCCTCACATATGTTTGTAAATAATATCACAATCACACTATACTTGCCTCTGTTGTGATTTAAACTTGCTTTGTGTCATGGAGATGATGATCTGCTAATGAACACTGTGCATGCAAACTACTGCAGCAATGTGAACACCGTTATGTGAGTCATGGTAATGTGACACATATGAGGGAGACACTCCACTAGGGCAACACAACACATACTCACCATGGCCATCTAACTCATCGCCTACACTGATGTTGACAGGAAAGATAGTGGAATGCACATACACCACACCCATCCTAAGTCAGTGGCAATCAGCCAACAGGTACAGAATGCAAAGGACTGCCGGATGTCTGGATGCAGACGAGTCACATCCCAAAGTGAAGCACATGTTTATTAAAGATATGCAACCTGAGATTTCCACAACTGATGCAAGGTAACCTCATGTGACAGTGATCAAAAAGTAACCAACTGGTAAACATTGAAAGTCCAAGGGTGTGTGTCACATCATTGGTTGGGACAACAACAACTTGCACTCTGGAACAGGAATCTGGCTGGCGGGGTTCAGACCTCATCATACAGCAGCCAAAGTACCCTGAGAAGGACAGACAGAAAACACAATCAAAAACACAGAATTACAGCATACAACTACAATATACATGCCCAAAACAAATCACAAGCTACGTAACACAACCTAGTTATCAGGTAAACACTGTTTGGGAGTACAGACTACCTGAGAGGACACATCACTGCAAACATCCGGGAAAGTAGCACACAGCCACACTCAAGCACCACCAGTGCACCACCAACATATATCAGGCAAACACAATACTTTGACAACCCATCACTGTATACCGACATTCATGTGAAGAAGTTGTGGATCAACTTGGTCCAGACATCACCCTCACCATCACTGGCATCATGCCTCAGGGCAGGATCCTCCACGGCTGGCGGGTGTTGGTCATTGTCATCTTGGATGAGTGGCAGCTTCTTCCTCACTGCCAGGTTGTGTAGCATGCAGCACACTATGAAGATTTTGCACACCTTAGCAGGTGCATATAATTAAGGGCCCCTCCTGTCTTGTCCAGGCAGCAGAATCTGCTTTTCAGGAGACCAATTGTCTGCTCGATCACTCTCCTGGTCTGACCATGTGCCTCATTGTAGCGCATCTCCCCCGGCATCACAGGGTTCCTGAGGGGTGTCAGCAACCACGGCATGTTGGGGTATCCGGAGTCACCTACATACAGACAATTGCACATTAGATGAGTCTGAAAAGAGGGTGGAAAACAACTTTACAAAACACACACAATGGTAAACAGTCAGTACACACTAACAAGCCAGGAACGCTGCTCCTGCATCTATGACATCATCTCCGGAATGCGACTACTCATGATGTAAGCGTTGTGGGCTGAACCTGGGAAACGTGCACACACATGTGAAATGGTCATGTCCGCCAGACATACCACCAGAGCATTTATTGAGTGTAAATGTTTCTTTTCGGTATGTCTGCTCATGTGCCTATGGTGGTACCAAAGACACATGTGTCCCATCAATGGAGCCAATGGCATGTGGCATCCTGCCGAGTGCATAGAAGTCACTCTTGATGTCAGTGAGTTGTTGTGGTGTTGGGAAATGGATGTAGTGGTTGAGAAAATGCATCATCCCCTCCAACACATCTCGAAGCACATGGCTGAACATGGTCTGTGACATCCCACCAGCAGAAGTCACAGTGTATTGGAAGGTACCGGTGGCGAAGAAGTGTAGGGTTGCCATCACCTTCACCTTGGGGGTCAGCGCTGTAGGGTATGGCCGACCAGGTTGCAAGTGTGGGGCCAACTGCTCTGCCAAATCATCAATCAGTGGCCTAGTGAAGCGGTACCGTCGGATGCAGTCACGTTCAACCATGGTTGCAAGGTCCTGGAACGTTCTGTGGACAGCTGGTCTCCTGCAGTACATAGATGAGCAAAAGAATGTTGTCAGTTACCGTATCTATGTGCCAGTGTCCACGCTATATAGCACATGAAACATCGTAACAGGACATAAGTACCTGATGTGTGTGCTGTTGGGTATGGGCACATATGTCAGATACAAGCCCATCATCTGACATCTCACCTCTACACAACATGGTCCATGTTGTGCTGTGACAAATCTATGGGCTCTGTCACAGTACATTAGTACGAGTGTCACATACCAAACACACACCACAGTGACTAGTGAGGGCAGATGTCTTCCTCACATCACAGGTTTTTGACAGACACACACACAGGGATCCTCTATTGCCGCCAGGCCACTATCATAATGTAGAGTCTCATGTACACGCCACAATGCACACATGACACCCACATGAAGTACGACCTGATTTTTTTGCAGGTCATACATGGATGTCTGTGACACACAGACGCAACATCAACTCACATTGACAAAACACATAGATGTGGTGACCGTTCCACATTTAGCACATGTCATCAGAGTCGTATGCGTAGCAAAATGCACACATACTGTGGATGAACATCACATTTGTGGCACTGAGACACCCTGTGACACACATACCATTCCACCTAAGAGTCAGTGTGTATGTCACATGTCATACACAATGTACCCCTGGAACTGTGTTCATGCCTCGTGCTCTTAACTGTACAGTTGGCAATCACAGTGGTTATGTGCACAACACACCAAGGTATCTGTCCCCATGACACCTTGGGAGTGGGTGCCACTAAGTGCCACATACTAAATCACATGTTGACCCACATACACACACATGTAATGCAGCCTGACATGCCTTTTGATATACTGTATCACAGGCTGTATTGTTGTTGGTGTGCACATGGCTCCCTGGCAAGCTATGGTGGGTGGCATCCTTTTTGCACATTGACTGCAATGTTGACAGACGCGGGTGACATTCTCAAAAGTCGCGTTGTATGCCTAAGGACCGATCCGTGCGCACGCCTTGCGCATTGACTGTAATGGTGTCAGACGCGGGTGACATTCTCACAAGTCGCGTCGTATGCCTAGGGACCGATCCGCACACAAGCCTTGCCCATTGACTGCAATGGTGTCAGACACGGGTGACATTCTCAAAAGTCGCGTCGTATGCCTTGGGACCGATCCGCGCGCACGCCTTGCCCATTGACTGCAATGGTGTCAGACGCGGGTGACATTCTCAACAGTCGCGTCGTATGCCCAGAGACTGATCCGCGCGCACGCATTGGCTATTGACTATCATGGAGACGGGTGCGTGTGAGTTTTTCAAAAGATGCGTCGTACACCTAGGGAACGATCTACGTGCACGCATTGGCTATTGACTATCATGGAGACGGGTGCATGTGAGTTTTCAAAAGACGCTTCGTACACCTAGGGAACGATCTGTGCGCACGCATTGGCTATAGACTATCATGGAGATGGACGTGGATTTGATGCTTGTACAATTCATGTGCTGAAAAATCCGTTGGCTCCCTACAACAATGTATCAAACCCATTGGTGTCATGAACTTGACATTTTTTAACGATGCGGAAGGCGTGTACGAGGCGTGTGATGGATTGGCCGGATTCATAGGATGCAAACGTGTTTGACCTATCGCTTTGGATGCATGGGACAGAATCTGCCTCTGCAGCACAGATATAAGGCTGTCTGGTCCCCTGAGAGCTCACTTGCCTGCACTACATGCTCCAGATTGACATCTCTGCTACCACTGCTGCTATCTCTGCATCCTCTGGCTCCAAGAATGGCACGGACTGTGGAGAGGTCCCCAGCCTTCACAGAGGAGGAAAACAGGGTCCTGCTGGACACTCTCCTTCCACAGTACAGCAAGCTGTATGGGAAACCAGGGGAGCAGGTGAATGTGCAGTCCACATCCTTTCTCATTCTGCATGTTGTCTGACTAGCACTGATGGCATTGTGTACACCAGTGGCTAGCATGCTCACTGAGTAGTTGTAACCCCCAACATGTGTAGGTACCTGTAGTGAACAAGAACTGTGCTGGAAAAGTGCATTTTTAAACGGTTACAATACCAGGGCAATGTTTCCATGTTGTTAATGCAGGACAACTGTCCCTCAGCATAGTTGCACTACCTGTGTACATCATATGCCCTTGTGATAACGACATGTATATCCAACTGTGTGATGCACAAACATGTTGCATGTGCATTAAAGGTCTTTTAACTTTGTCATCCTCACAGGTTGATGCCCATCAGAAACAGGAGATCTGGCTGACCATTGCCCGGGCAGTTCGATCTGTGGGGGTCCACAGGCGCCGCATCCGCAACTGCCAGAAAAATTGGCAGGACCTTCGTGGCTGGACCCGGAGGATCGCAAGAGTCCAGCTTGAGCTGTTGCCTCCTCGCAGAAGGGGCGGACTACGGACCCTGACCCCCCACATGCTCCAGATTCTGACGGTGGTCTTCCCTGACCTGGATGGGCAGTTAAAGGCCCGACAGCAGCAAGGAGGGGGTAAGTGCATGCCTATTCTGTGAACTATTTAGAGCTCTAGAGACCTATTTAGAGCTCTCCCTAGTGAGAGACGCTAGGGCTGCGAGCGTTTTTACCTGGAACTTACTAGCTGGCATAGGTATCTGTGAAAATTGTGTTTTAAAACTGCTAAAAGATCGTTTTTATAACTTTTTACCTGGGGGTTTTAAATTGAATAGTTAGCTGGGGAATTGAGTTAGGCACACTGACATTTCTCCAACACGCTGATCTTCCTCTCTCTGCCTCGCCCAGCCGTCTTGTGTTATTTGCTGTTGGAGGCGGTGGGCGCCATCTTAGGTAGGGCTGGGGGTGCGCTCTAGTCGCGCCGCCCTCCCGCCCTCCCAGGCTATTTAGAGTTGCTCTGTGAAGCCCTCGCTGCCTATTTAGAGCTCTCCCTAGTGAGAGACGCTAGGGCTGCGAGCGTTTTTACCTGGAACTTACTAGCTGGCATAGGTATCTGTGAAAATTGTGTTTTAAAACTGTTAAAAGATCGTTTTTATAACTTTTTACCTGGGGGTTTTAAATTGAATAGTTAGCTGGGGAATTGAGTTAGGCACACTGACATTTCTCCAACACGCTGATCTTCCTCTCTCTGCCTCGCCCAGCCGTCTTGTGTTATTTGCTGTTGGAGGCGGTGGGCGCCATCTTAGGTAGGGCTGGGGGTGCGCTCTAGTCGCGCCGCCCTCCCGCCCTCCCAGGCTATTTAGAGTTGCTCTGTGAAGCCCTCGCTGCCTATTTAGAGCTCTCCCTAGTGAGAGACGCTAGGGCTGCGAGCGTTTTTACCTGGAACTTACTAGCTGGCATAGGTATCTGTGAAAATTGTGTTTTAAAACTGCTAAAAGATCGTTTTTATAACTTTTTACCTGGGGGTTTTAAATTGAATAGTTAGCTGGGGAATTGAGTTAGGCACACTGACATTTCTCCAACACGCTGATCTTCCTCTCTCTGCCTCGCCCAGCCGTCTTGTGTTATTTGCTGTTGGAGGCGGTGGGCGCCATCTTAGGTAGGGCTGGGGGTGCGCTCTAGTCGCGCCGCCCTCCCGCCCTCCCAGGCTATTTAGAGTTGCTCTGTGAAGCCCTCGCTGCCTATTTAGAGCTCTCCCTAGTGAGAGACGCTAGGGCTGCGAGCGTTTTTACCTGGAACTTACTAGCTGGCATAGGTATCTGTGAAAATTGTGTTTTAAAACTGCTAAAAGATCGTTTTTATAACTTTTTACCTGGGGGTTTTAAATTGAATAGTTAGCTGGGGAATTGAGTTAGGCACACTGACATTTCTCCAACACGCTGATCTTCCTCTCTCTGCCTCGCCCAGCCGTCTTGTGTTATTTGCTGTTGGAGGCGGTGGGCGCCATCTTAGGTAGGGCTGGGGGTGCGCTCTAGTCGCGCCGCCCTCCCACCCTCCTCACACCCTACATAATGTGCATCCCTGCCAGACGGCGCAGCGGGCTGGCGCAGCGGGCACGCCGGATGCGCGCCGAAGCCGCGCCAAAGCCAAGCCCGTCTGCGCCCGTCCGCGACCGGACACGGCCCAGGGCCCCAACCCCTGGCCCTGATCGTAAGCTGACCTGGAGTAGGAGTGACTTAGTAAGTTTATCCTCGATCGTGTGCACCCGAGGCCACCATAGTGTAAGGGTAGGGGAGAATGAAGGGTGTAGCTATTGTCAATTCCGCTTTAGCTCAGCCCTACCAGACACCAGGGCAAGCAATCCCTCGCTGTCCTGCGGCCTCGTTAATGTTAGGTCGCTTAGCCGTCACAAACATGACGTATATGACCTCCTCACTGATAAACATTATGATCTGCTGTTTATTACCGAAACGTGGCTAGACGCCAATTCTGATCCTGATACCATTCAGGCTTTACCTGATGACTATCAAATGGTGCGCCTGGACAGACCAATAGGCAGAGGAGGCGGGATTGCGATCGCCTTTAAACAACAATGGCCATGCAAACTAGAACTAGTTGACCTGGCGGGATGCGAAGCGGGTGTTTTCACCATAGCAATTGATGGGAGCATGACTATAAAGGGCCTGATAATTTATCGCCCACCGGGACCTATGGCCAGTTTTAAAAGAAACCTTCTAGAGTGGGTCACAGAAACAGCGATCAGGAGGGACAAATTTTTGCTGTTGGGAGATTTAAATATACACCTGCAAGACGCACTAGACAAAGGAGCAGTGGAGTTCCGGGAAGAACTTCACACCCTACAGCTAGAGCTAAAAGGTCAGCTGCCAACACACAACCGTGGGCACCTGCTCGACCCAATATTCGCCAATTGGGAGGGTGTTTTAGCCGCTCCCCCAGTGCCCTTGCCCTGGACAGATCATTTTCTCGTTCCATTTACGATTTACTTGTCTAAGCATATAGCTAGCGCTCCCACCCCTCTTAACTACCCTCGACGTAGGTGGGCAAGATTCTCCCTGCGAGAGTTTAATAAGGCTCTTACCGTGGAAGGGCCCCCAGGAGGAAATGACGTGACAGCGGCAAATAAATTGCTGAATGACCGTATCACGGCTGCTCTGGACCACACAGCCCCATTGGGTTGGTCTAATAAAGCTGTCCACAGACAAAGAACTGATCACAAAGACAATGGAGAATGGCTTATGATGATCGGATGAAAGAGGCTTACCTCACAAAACGACGATCCTATCATAATAAAATCCGTATAGAAAAAGCCACCTACTATGCAGATAAAATTCACGTGGCTGAAAACTCGGCTAGGGAATTGTTTAGCATATATAAATCCCTTTCCACCCCAATAACCGTTACTCGAGATGAAGATCACTCAGTAACAGCATGCAATCGCATTGCTAACTACTTCGGAGACAAAGTGCGCAAGATTTACTCTGCTTTTCCCGACACGCCACCCTTAGCGGAAGAACCCGCAGATTTAGCAGGAGCTGAAGCTGACTCAGATCTGCTACTTCATTTCACCACTCCTCTATCGGAGGATCTCGTTAAAATCTGCAGATCCGTCAGATCTGGCTCCCCACGCGATCCTGCTTCCCCAAAAAGGCTGAGTGACAGCATAGAGACACTGGAACCTTACATCAGGCATTTGTTAGATGTCTCCTTTCGATCCAGTTCTCTACCCGTGGACTGGAAACAGGCTGTGGTGCTTCCCCTCCGCAAGAAGCCTAACATTGGCTTCGATAAGCTGGATAACTTACGCCCCATCTCTCTCCTGCCTTATTATTCGAAGGTAGCAGAGAAGGTGGTAAATAAGCAGCTAATGAAATATGTGGAGGACAGTAACCTTCTTCATCCGACTCAATTCGGGTTTCGGCCACGCCACTCCACTGAGTCTGCCCTTCTTAGGGCCTCCGAAACTCTCAGGCAGGGTGCTGACGAGGGTCAAACCATGGCTCTCATCCTTTTAGACCTTAGCGCGGCGTTCGACACTGTGGCACATTCCATCTTGCTACAGTGTCTGAGCAAAGGTGGGGTGAGAGGGGCAGCGTTGAAATGGATTTATTCATTTCTCGCAGGCCGAGGCTTCCAAGTGAGGCAGGGTGACTATTACTCTGAGCGAATTGCTCTGGACCAGGAGGTGCCGCAGGGCTCGTCCCTGAGCCCAACACTTTTTAATCTCTACGTAGCCCCGATTGCCTCCTTGGTAGAGAGCTACGGCCTCCGAATGGTTTCTTATGCCGACGACACGCAGTTGGTGATCTCCCTGTCGCGCGCACCCGATCTTTCGGCGGACATCTTCAGAGCCTGTATGCAAGACCTAGCTGCCTGGATGTCCGCAAACTGCCTTAAGCTTAACGGAAATAAGACCGAGGTGCTTGTCGTAGGGGGAGACCGATCGGCGTGGATGTCGGCATGGTGGCCTCCATGCCTTGGCTCAACACCTATCCCATGCCTGAAAGCAAAGAACTTGGGCATTTGGTTCGACTCCGACCTGACCTTCGGCCCGCAGATCAACCGGGTGGTCGGATCATGCTTTGGGACCCTCAAAAGTCTCAGGAAGGCATTGAAGTTTTTACCTGAAAAGGCCCGTCAAACCCTTGTGCATGCACTAGTCACCTCAAAGATGGACTATGGCAACCTCCTCTATCTAGGGACTCCAAAGAAGAATCTGAGCCGTTTACAGGTCCTACAGAATGCCGCTGCCAGGCTAGTACTTAGACTACCCAGAAGAGCCGCATCCTCGGTGGCCCTTCGGTCCTTGCACTGGCTCCCGATCAGAAGTAGGGTTGACTTCAAAGCACTCTGCATGTGCCATCGGATCATCAACGGGAGGTCTCCTCTCCCTTTGAAAGGACTGTTGACGCCTTATGAACCGTCCCGCCTCCTCAGATCCTCTGGCTCGGGACGCCTTGTTGTCCCCAAGGTGTCCAGAGCACGGATGGGCGGAAGATCCTTTAGGTACCTTGCAGCCGTCAGATGGAACACATTACCCTTAATATTGCGTCTCGAACCATCTGAACAAATCTTTAGAGCCAAGCTCAAAACTACACTATTCGAACAGTAAAGTATTCCACTTCTGTAGGTTCCAGTTAGCAGCCGCTCCTTAGCGCGGGGACACGCCGCTGTGCGTCACCAAGCGCTTTACAAAAAAAAAAAAAAAGAAGAAACTATGACTCACATGCGCTTTGCACTCCTTCAGCCTGGTTACACTCCCACAGTTCATCTGTCTGCTTGAATAAGAGTCATGTGCCTAAATTAGGTTATGGCCCATAGTCATCTGATACACAGGGTTGGCCCTTTCAGTCTGTGACTTGTGTCACTTGAGTTGTGTGTCCCTGCTGTTGTCCAAGGTTAAGGTTGGAAACAGCATCTGCTACCGGTGCACTGTTTTGGGCTTCATGAGTGAGGCAATTGATTGACATGTGTCTGCACATTGCCAGTAATCTGACATGTACTCTGTGTGGGCCATTAATATGTGTTCTTGTTGCTGCTCTGGCTCACCATATGTGTCTGGGGTATTTACCACACACCCATGCAGCAGGTGCGACAATGTTGGGGCCTCAGAAGAATGTACATCATGTGTGTCACACATGCATGGACACATGCCTAGTGTTCAGGGTAATCCCATGTTGCACATGGACCAGGACAGGTATGCCTATTCCGGACATGAAGTACACTCTGTTCTCCTACTCTTGTGTGTCAGCCTACATTTAGTGCATTGTGAAATGTGCAATCAGGTGTCTGCCCCTGTGTCATTTTGGAGTGGCTTAGCTTTTTAGACTCCTGGGGTGTTACACAGTTTGGGGTGGGCATCCAGCTGAGATTTGGCTGTTGGATCAGCTCAATGAGGTAACACATAGGTGTGTGATCACTTGACTGTGCCTAATGGTCTATTCTACATTCAAGTGCAGGCAGCTTGAAATCGTTCTCATCGGACTGTGATGTGCTCATGTTTACAGATTTGTGCTTGCAGTCACTCAACTGTAGCATTTGTATAACGTGGAATCATACGATGCCTTGAGATGTGGGTAGCATTGGGGAAACATGTACACTTGACAGCTGCAGGACTTATATTCCCCATAAAAACATAATTGTGACACAGTGCAGACTGTTTTTGGATGCACTGCCCCGATGACTGAAGCCAGTAATGACTGATTACCCAGACTGGCCTGTAGCATGGTATACCACTTGCAAATGTGTATCCTGCAGTGATGTCAGTTGTCCTGCATGCACTCAATTGTGGCATTGACCATCAATACATGAGCACATCATGGTGTCTGGTGAAGGAAGCATTTCCATATTACTGACAATGACTTTGGCCATCCCTTATCCTGACACATGTACTGAGTCAGTGGCAGGAGATGGGATATGTGTGTACTGACACATTTCAATCACAAGTCCTGCAGTTAAGACAACTGTCTATGTGGTGCATGTGTGCACATATGAGTAGTCGCATACTACATTCCCCAGACAGATGGGTCCATGGACGGGAAGGATATGAGGGGCATGGTTGACCGGCAGACTGACAAGGGTCTTGTTCAAATATGTGTCAGCACTTTTTTCAGTAGTTAGCAAATGATGCTAAGGTGTGCTCTGTAGTGTGCTGTACTGACTGTGATGTGTCAGGTCAATACAGATGACTGATGTGGATCTGTTTATCCTGATTGTTTGTAGATACATCTACGGCTACTGGAGGAGTTAGCTCCACGGACCAGGAGGAGCCGCTGAGCCAGACTGGGTCAGCTGCAGAGGAGTCAGAGGGACCCAGTGGCATGGAGGGTGAGGGGAGCCACACTGAGGAGACCTCAGCTACAACCACCTCAGCTGAGGAACACAGCAGCTGAAGTGATGACTCCCTTGTGGAGGCGGGTGTCAGCAGCCCCCAGACAACAACTAGTGAGTCTGTCCCTGCCACCACCACCTTCTCCACCCTCCCATCTGCTCCCATCCCAAATGTCCGTGTAGGCTCCTGTGTAAGGGAGCATGTCTCCTTCATGCCAGGCACCGCAACCCCTGCCCCTGTCTCCCCTGCTGCCCTGAGTGTGGAGTCTGTGGACTTACTTAAGCAGATCCATGTGGGGCAGACAGCGATGCTGAGTGTCCTCCATTCTCACACCAGTCTGTTGACTCAACTGGTGTCCTTCATGGAGGGCATCTCATCAAACATGTCTGCCCTACAGCGGATCAGTCTGGCCATGGCCTCCACACAGATGGCAGCAGTGTCCCTCCTCCAACAGTCCCTCACCCCTCCTACCTCTGCCACAACCACAATCCCCACTACCCTATCTGTCCAACGCACACACACACCTGCACAGGCACGCACCACAACAGACACAAGCAGCACAGAGCCACGCAAGCCAAAAACCAGGCCCACAAGCATGCACAGTCCAGGGTCTGATGGCACACACACAGGGGATGGGTCACAGACACACAAACAGGCATCCACGAGCACTCCGCAGTCCTCAAATGCCTCTCCCTCCAAAACTCCTTCCCTTGCCTCACCTGCAACCCCTCCTCCCCAGCAGCTCTTCCTCTGTGACCTTGGCCTCTTCCCCACCGATCCATCTGCTCCAACTTACAAGGGGAAGAGGAAGTCACCACGCACTGAGGGGAGTTCCCCTGCCACACGGAAAACCTCCCCCAGGCGCACGGACACTGAGGCCCACATCCGCAAATTTCCCCGGACCAGGAAGGGCAAGACCCCACCACAATCCCGCACTTCCAACACACAGTCTCTGTCCTGCAGCCCCCAGGCCGCCACTCCACAGGTCCCCCCGCCACACCCTGCCCCAGGTTCCCTCACACACTGATACCGCATCCCCAAAATGCTTAGGTCCTCCCCCCTACCACATGCACTGCCACCCCCACCTCACACGCTCAGCCTGTTCCTGCCACTGGTGTGGAGACCATATCCCCCCTGTCCTGCCCACCTCATCTGAACCCCATTCCACTCCTTTGGAGATTGGCACTGCAGTAGAGAGCACTTCCACCCCGTCTGACTTGGGCCATGCAGTGGAGACCCCGTCCACACCATCTGACCTGCCCACTGCAGTGGTGCCGGAAACCACCCCATCTGACTTGAGCCCTGGAGTGGTGACGGCGCCCACTGTGTCAGACACCTCCACTGCAGTTGCTAGTGACACTCCTGCACCCAAAACCCCTCCCATGCCCCATTCTGCTGTCCCCTGATCCTGTCCCTGCGGTGCCTGGCCTGCCCCTATGTATGCCCCTCCAAGGGGAGATGTGCCCTGGCCATAGCAGTGCAGACAAGCAATGGGTGACAACTTGTCACATGTCACCCTGGTAGGACTCTTTAAATGGACTGGTCACTGGCCTTTTGACATTGTGGACTTCAGTTACATGGATTAATGTGCTGAATGAAACCAATTGTTATTATCCAGTGGTGTTGCATCTAATGTGCATGATGTTGATGATGACTATCATGAACTTGCTGTTGTAATGGTTTTTTAAAGGTATAAGAAACTAATCTGTTGATGTGATGGACTCCATGTGGTCCATGGGATATGTGTACTATTCCGGTAGGTATCCATTGCATCCTTTGCTGCAATTTCAGGGTTTAATGATATGAAAAGATTTGGGACCAGGATTTTCGCCTTTTGTTTGATACTTCACATCTTTGGCACACACTGTTGCACATATGTTGGGCTTACATTTGTGCACGTTGTAAGATTGCCTGACTGGGCCCGTCTCCACTAGACAGGCAGGTTTGTGCATCAATGGTACACAAGTCATCTGTGTCATCAGTGCAACTTGCTATACATGTGTATTGCATATGTGCAGATGACTTCAGGGACACTCCCGTACACAGGCTAATGTGACCAGAGGTTTCATTGTATTGTAATTGTTGGCTCACTGACATGACAGAGCCCTGCATAGACAACGTTTTGAACAGCTGACCTTCCCCAGGAGTGGAGTCCCCTCATGGCAGTGTGTCATTCCGTGACATTGCCTGAGCCCATGGTGTGTGTTGTGTGAGCATGTCTGTGTGTGTTCCCTTCCCTTTTTCTACACAGCCTGTGTTCCCTACAGATGTTCCTGTTTGGTGCGCTTGCTGAGTTGTCCTGTGTTCATCCAACATCTTTGCCCTATGTTTTCTGGGATGTAGGTGCATGGCAAAGTACTGGTCATTAGGGTGTCATCCCTAGGTGTTTTAGTTGTAAGGTCCGAGGATGTTGTCAAACGTAAGTGGGACACATTCAGGATTCCCCTTGGCACTTCTGTGTTACCAACATCATATTGTTTTACCTATGTATTATCTGTCAGTGAGTGGGTCACTTGTATGTGTGTGTGACTACTCCCACTCATCAGGGTCAGAGCTGCAATGTTGGAAGGTGTCGACATGTGTTCTTTGTGGCTCTCCTTTGGTTCCTCACTGGTGTGGGAGTGTGGCAGGGATCCCAATGGTTCAGGTAGATTTCACGTCATGCCCATGTACCGCATACTGTTCAGTGTGGCAGACATTCACAAGGGTTGTTGACTGGCCATGTGTGAGGATTTCTGGCCACCTTGGATCCCCTCACCACCCCTGGGTTGTCATGGGAGCATGAACAATGTCACCAGTCCATGAGTGCTTAGCTGATGCACATTGGTGCAGATCAAGGTGTGTGGTGTTGAGAGTGGCCAAATGTGAGTTTTCTCATGGCTAGGCCCCTACCTACATTTTGCCCATTGTTTACAGGCCATGGCCAGAGATTTGTGTTTGTGTAGGTGTGATAGAAGTTTGTTGGTCGGACACATGACCCAGTCCACACAGGTGACTGTGCTCCACAGTATGGGCAACAGCTACCTTTGTCATCACAGTTGGATTGTCATACAGGCTACTGTCACACCAATGTAGGGTCCCTGAGGGTAGTGCTGTAGTGGGTCTGTCGCTTGCTGTATTGGTTGCTTTCACGACCAGCTTGTGTCACATGAACCCGTTTTTGTGTGGCACTGTGTACACATCAGTGTCATAGGAGTTCAGCCCACCCTCATGTGTTGTGTACTAGCCTGGGGCCAGTGAGACACCCACACATGTTGTGTGTGATATGCAGGGTGGGGCTGCCTGTCTGTGTTTGTGCATCTGCACCACTGCATTGGTATGGTTTTTGCGGTCCATTGGCTGGATGTTGTGTGGAGGTTTTTCCCTAGTGTCCCTGCATTTCCTAGCTCATACGCCTGCACATTCATCATGTTTGGTATGTTCCATTGCTGCCATGGTATGGGACTTGGTCAGCTAACATCTACAGTATCCACAGGATTCCTTAGTGTGTGTGTCTGTTCGTAAAGATATGTGTGTATGCATCATGATGCTTACTTTTCACATATTCTACTGGAACACTGGAGGCATTGTCAGGGATCATGGCCGATGCTTGTGTGCACATGGCAGAGGGTGTTCTTGTGATACACAGCAATCTTTGCCTCACCAAATCTATGTTTGTATGTGACACAACCACTACAATGCCACAACATTGCTTGTGGTGTTGTGACCAGGAATCATACATGCTGGTTTGAAGATGCAGCTATTTTTATATTCACACTCACCTTCTGGTCACTGTACTGATGTGGGTTTTAGACCCCATTTCCACAATGTTCCTGGTATGCTGGTGTTTTGAACCCCTCAATGAGCCTTTTGGTCACTGTAGTGATGGGGGTTTAGACCCCATTACCACAATGATCCTCAAAAGCTGGATTTTTTAACCCCACAAAATCCTTTTGGTCACTGTAGTGATGGGGGGTTTAGACCCCATTACCACAGTGATCCTCAAAAGCTTGATTTTGGAACCCCACAATCACCTTTTGGTCACTGTAGTGATAGGGGTTTAGACCCCATTATCACAATGATCCTAAAATGCTGGATTTATGAACCCCACAATCACCTTTTGGGCACACATGTGATGGGAGTCACATTGTATGTTCACTGTCAGGATCTGTGTTGTGAGCATTTTACACACATGAACATACAATCTTGCCAAGATGGTAGGGGGGTTCTCTTAGTCACCCTACGTGTGTGAATGCTGGTAGTGCTAGGCATCAAGCCCCCTATGTGTGGGGATGGTAGTAGTGCTGGGCATCCAGTCCCCTATGAGTGGAGATGGTAGTAGTGCTGGGCATCCAGCCCCTTATGAGTGGGGATGGTAGTAGTGCTGGGCATCCAGCCCCCTATGAGTAGGGGGTACTGGTAGTGATGGGAATCCAGCCCCCTATGTGTGGGGATGGTAGTGGTGTTGGGCATCCAGCCCCCTATGAGTAGGGGGTACTGGTAGTGATGGGCATTCAGCTCCCTATGCGTGGGGATGGTAGTGGTGTTGGGCATCCAGCCCCCTATGATTGGGGATGGTAGTAGTACTGGGCATCCAGCCCCCTATGAGTAGGGGGTACTGGTAGTGATGGGCATCCAGCCCCCTATGTGTGGGGATGGCAGTAGTGCTGGGCATCCAGCCCCCTATGAGTAGGGGGTACTGGTAGTGATGGGCATCCAGCCCCCTATGTGTGGGAATGGTAGTACTGCCGGGCATCCAGACCCCTATGGGTAGGGGGTTCTGGTAGTGATGGGCATCCAGCCCCCTATGAGTGGGGATGGTAGTGGTGCTGGGCATCCAGCCCCCTATGAGTGGGGATAGTAGTAGTGCTGGGCATCCAGCCCCCTATGAGTGGGGATGGTAGTAGTGCTGGGTATCCAGCCCCCTATGAGTAGCGGGTACTGGTAGTGATGGGCATCCATCCCCCTATGTGTGAGGATGGTAGTAGTGCTGGGCATCCAACCCCCTATGAGTGGGGATGGTAATAGTGCTGGGAATACAGCCCCCTAAGAGTAGGGGGTACTGGTAGTGCTGGGCATCCAGCCCCCTATGAGTGGGGATGGTAGTAGTGCTAAGCATCCAGCCCCCTATGAGTGGGGATGGTAGTAGTGCTGAGCATCCAGCCCCCTATGAGTGGGGATGGTAGTAGTGCTGGGCATCCAGCCCTCTATGAGTAGGGGGTACTGGTAGTGATGGACATCCAGCCCCCTATGTGTGGGGATGGTAGTAGTGCGGGGCATCCAGCCCTCTATGAGTGGGGATGGTAGTATTGCTGGGCATCCAGCCCCCTATGAGTAGGGGGTACTGGTAGTGCTGGGCATCCAGCCCCTTATGAGTGGGGATGGTAGTAGTGCTGGGCATCCAGCCCCCTAGGAGTGGGGATGGTAGTAGTGCTGGGCATCCAGCCCCCTATGAGTAGGGGCACTGGTAGTGCTGGGCATCCAGCCCCCTATGAGTGGGGATGGTAGTAGTGCTGGGCATCCAGCCCTCTATGAGTAGGGATGGTAGTAGTGCTGGGCATCCAGCCCCCTATGAGTAGGGGGTACTGGTTGTGATGGGCATCCAGCCCCCTATGAGTAGGGGGTACTGGTTGTGATGGGCATCCAGCCCCCTATGAGTGGGGATGGTAGTAGTGCTAACATCCATCCCCCTACGAGCCCCCTATGAGTAGGGACTGCTGGTAGTGATGAGCACCCCCCCCCCCATATGTGGGGACTGCTGGTAGTGATGAGCATACAAACCCTATGGTTTGGCTGTTGCTTGTGGAAGGGCTATCAACCCTCTATGTGTGTGTAACATTTCTTGGGTTTGTGACGTTTGTTTGTGTGGTGGGTGCCTGACTTACCATCTGCGATGCATGCATCTGTTCCTGAACCGGTCATAGATATACAGAACTGGGATGACCTGCGCAATGGGATTCATCATTGGTTTGTCTCGTACTTGCTGATTGTTGCTCCGTCTCGTACACGTTGAGAGTTGGTCCGTCTCGTAGCCGTGGATCGTGTTGTGGCGCGAAGCGGACTAGCAAGCACCTCTCCCAGATGCTGTGACGTGCTGGAAGTGGCGACCCGTTCGGCGCCTAAATTATAAAATAAATAGCCACTTAACTTGCTTGTTGCATGACACGCCCTACTCACTCCGTTCCCGGTGTTCTTCTCTCCTCCAGGCTCTAGGGCGTCCCTCAGCCAACTCCCCTAATCAGTCCTGGCGCTGCTCTCATGCTGTTAGCTTGCATGAGAGAAGCTCCAGGATTGGAGGGACAGGCCTCTCTCAACACTCCCAATGGCACTGGAGGCCTGTGCTTGATCTCACACCAGCTGTTTAAGACAGCAGGATTAGAGCGGTTTAAAGTGCACATGTCTAGCCATCGCAAGACAGCCAGCCAAAGTGACATGCACACTTTAAAATTAAGTGACCAGCCCACTGGTGCCAGGATAGAAGAGAAACTCCTGTCAGCAGTCCCCAGGCACAAGGGTGCCATATAACATAGCATCCAGATTCCAGTCCTGAAGGAGATCAGTCTCCAACTTAAAAGCTGGGTCAGTTTTGATCAGTTGTTAATAGTAATGAGCTGGGATATCCAGCAATAAAGACAGTTGTCCAGAATACCCAACCCACTATCATGTGCAGGGTCTGGTGGCTTAGTGAACTAATGCATCCACTGTAGTGGCCTGTGTTCGACCTCATGCTCACAGTTTCAAATCTCAGCAGGTCCACTCAGCCTTTCATCCTTCTGAGGTTGATAAAATGAGTACCATTGAGTTGGGTAACAATAAACATCTGTGATTTAGGCCCAATATACCCTTCCGGGTGAATGTGCACTTTACAAATCCACATGTTATGTTATATGGGGCCTGCACACACTTGAGAAAGGAAACCCTGGGGTGGACCCCGAAATGAAACCCTAGGGTGGGCTCCCAACCACAGGAACTTCACTAGGAGTGAATGTATATCAATGAAAAATAGAGACTGTACAAGTCATTTTGGGGTATGTAAATGAATGACGCATCTCTGTCCGTAATGGATCTTGATCATTCCTCCCACGTCTCTAGTTCTCATGTGTGTGCTGTAGTGGGACAGTCTTTAGGTCCCACCTTCCCTTAGGGTCCCGGGAAATGTTGATGCCCTGGTACATGAAGTGGTTGACTTTGACTCCGGGTGTCGCCCAGTGACTGGCACATACAGCAACTTAGCCCAGTTGACCAGAAGGCCAGAGGAGTCACCATAGATCTGCAGAATGTCAATTAGTATATTTGTCGAGCATCCAGGTCTCTGAACATGTAGAAGCATATCACCTATGGACATTTGGGTGACAAATTATTTTGAGTACTAATGATTTTTATGGTGGATTCTAGTTGTAACCAATGAATTAATAATATTGCACTTGAAACAGTTTCATTGAGTTATAGAGAAGTGTATTTATTAGCGTGTTTTAGCTGGGACACTTTTTTCATGAGCACCATTTTCATTAAAATGACGTAACTAGTTATTTTCCTTCAAGTACAATGTACTGTGACTGAAACATTTTTCTCCATATGCTGAATGTAACAGTTCCAAGGTCCTTCCGCTGTCGCCTCATGATGATGGACCAGGTAAACACACACTGCTGTATCGGCTATTCTTGGACTATTGTAACAAAATGTTGTGCATCTTCAGACAGCAACAGCGTGGAAGCTGCTGGAGACTTCTATAGAGGTGGGTTAGGTCTATATGCCTGGCTTACTTTGATCTAAAATGTGTTATCATTCGTCAAACCTGTGTGATTTTGAAGTTTTTGCTCATTATTAGTGCTGGAAATGGGTATACAAGCCCCTGGTTTTGGGGGTGAGGCAGAGACTTTTCTAGTTCCTCCTGAGACTCTCTCCATTTTTCAGAGTCTTTCCCCTTTCCACTACAGATGCTGTCAGTCTTCTTTGTGATACTGACTTAGAATTATCCTGAGTTCTAGCCAAGACTCTGCCTGTTTCTTTATTGACTTTGCTGTTCACTTGGGACTTAGAATGAATCTGATTTCTGATTATGTACTCTGCATTTACGTCTTCATGGCATTTCATTTACTATCATGTACTGCTGGATTAAAGAAATTTGGAATAAAACCCTTTAACCTTTTCTCTGATCTAGAACCCAGTTATTGAGTGGTCCTAGTTAATTTTTTTAAGTTTGATATTGAGTAGGATGGTGACTCATCGCAAGACCAAGGGTGCTGGAGCACAACCGCCTAAGGTAAATTTTGGGGTGATTTAAATATGGGGATGCATTCGAATATTGGAGTTCAGCTCCTACATCTGTGTCTAGCGGTGTGCAATCCTTGCCATCTAAAACCCCACACCTGTGCATCTCACCTGATCCATCTTGTCAGTGGTTCTATGATCAATATTATTAGGAGGTGGGAGAGTGGGCATCCTTGATCGGTGCCAAGCTTGATCCGAAGGGAGGAGATAGCACTCCATTGACTCTGACCAGAACAACATTCATTTTTGGGAGGACTTGAAACATGAAAGGCCAGTGTACAGAATCAAACACTTTTTTGAAGTAAATAAGGATTAATGCAGAGGATCCAGTCAGCTTCTCTGCTCTTGCGTTGGCCACGCCCAGCTGGTGTACAGAATGATAACCGCTCAGGCCTAGCATGAAGCAGGTTTGGTCAGCATGAACCAGTGACCGCACCACTCTGACCAATCTGCTAGCAAGCCTTTCACCAGGATTTTAGCTTCAATGTTATCAACAGGATTGGCTGATGGGAGGAGCATTCAGTCAGCTGTTTGCCAGGCTTCGGGATAACCAATATCGTGCCACATTTGACATTGCGATGAAGGAAACCTATCTGCGAGGTTTCTTCATATAGCGGTAAGAGACGTGAAGAGACAGGCAAACAGTATTTTTTTTCAAAATCCCAGTCGGCATTGCCTCTGTGCAATTGGGGAGTCTAAGTCCGATGTGTGCTCCGGGTGTAGCATGTGTATAATCATGTCTACGATTGCATGAACCCTTCCTGCCAGCTTGGGTGGGATGGTACGTCACCTATAGAGCTGATGGCTGTATCCTGCAAAAGAATTTGCTACTGAGTTGGGTTCCAGGACCAGACCCAACAGGGTCTAGTATAGAGGGAATTATTCTAGCTTCAAACTCAAGGGTTGCCAGTCATTACAGCAATCGCCTAGCTCATAGATCCTGAAATGTCGGGCAACCATGGAAATCCTTGCAGTTCCCAGAAGGTACTGCCTCAGCGCCACCCGGGCTGCAGTCAGCCTCTGGGGGGTCTCCTATCAAATAATGGGCATGCACACCTCACAGGGAATTTCCTCCGACTGTACTGTACCGTTGTTCAGGTTAAAATATCTGGGATTCTTGGCTCTGAGTGTAGCCGCAAAGTCACTGTCCACCAACCACCAGGACGTCTGGTGCTACCCTCCTCTGGGACTTCTAAAACCGTCACAAAGCTGCAGCGCCGTGGGAGAATGCATGGTCCAACAAGCCCCGTGGAAGTATCTGCACCATCCCCAATCCCCACAAAATCAGTCGTGGTCATAAAGAAATAATCTCGTATCAGACATTTTTAGTGGTCCTAGTCTGAAGGGTTGTAATTGGCAGTTGATGCTAGTACTTATGGCATGCGGGTTGATGCTGGTGTTTATGGCTTGAAGCCATATTTTACAGAAGGCAAGGAAAGAAGAATGGAATGTACCATTTGCTTTGCATACTTTAAATGCTACAGAAAGGAGGTACACTCCTACTGAGATGGAATTGCTAGCCTGTGTTTGGGCCTAGAGGAATGTGTTTGAGGAAGATGTTGCTTCTAAGGACATTTTAGTGTCAAATAGCACAGCTTCCAGCTGAGAGATGAATGAGGGACTGTACCAAATGTGTTATTAGTGATGGGATGCTCACAGATGAGCCTTCACCTTTGACTCCTGTGAAGTCTCCACAACAACCGTAGCAACAAATAGCTTTTGACATTTCAGTAGCATTTAAAAATCTAGACTTATGAATGAACATTTGCATGTAAAATTTGTAAGTCATGCCACCAGTGAAATAGTTTTAAAAATCTTTAACGAAGTGTCTTCGAGGCTAGGAGTTCAGAAACCTTTGTTTCCAATAAATAGGTTTAAATAGCATCTTACTTGATGAAAGATCATGTCCTACCCCAAGGTATCAAACATATGAACTCATCACTTCATGATTCCCGATGCAAAGGTCCAGTGGAGTGCTCTAATATCGTTTTTCTAGAAAGCATTCATTCAGAGATTGAAAGTGATAGGAAGACTGTTTGCATCAAAAGTTATGTATGTAGTTGCTCTACATAGTTCTCCTTATATTGGTGAAGAGTAGGACTCCCCGGGCTAAAGTGTGTACCTTTTTTTACCCAGAATACCCTGTTTATGTCCAAGTACTGGTCAAAAATGCAATTTCCCCACATTTATGTGACAGCAATCTTGGGAATTTCCAGCAAAGGCCAAACGTTTTATAAGCCTATATTTCCACATATCTCCTGACAAATACAGTATCTCTCATGTGTGGATGGACTTAAGGCACTTGATTAAACAGAACAAAACTGTAAACATATGAAGACCACATTGATACTACATTGATGTCACAGTTTTGTCTAGTTCCTACCCGGTACGGTAGGTCCAGCCAGATATGTCGGGTACAATTTTCAACTGGAGAAGTGTGGTGATGCAGGATGGTAGGACTTTTCCTGTTGGCTATAAGTTTCAGAGTTTTCTGAAGCTTGAATATGAGATAATATAGTTTTCCACCCCACCCAGGTCTTTGTCTGCTGTTTCTGGGTTTGGTAGGTGTTATGGAGCCGGCTGACCAAGGCCAAAATATCACAGTTGCCGACATCCCAAGAATGACTGAAATTCAAAGAAAAAAATGTTAATTTTTTCATGGTACATTTGGAGACATTTCAGGCGCCCAGCGATAGACCCAGCCACACAACTGGGGTTTCATTTTTATCATATGAAGTGTGGGAATGCTGGGTGCTATGAGATTGGCCTCTCCGCTCAGATTCTGGCACTTTCTCACAGAGAAATGCATGTGATTTTACCCAAAATGTGTTGTTTGCCTGGCAATCTTTGTAGGAATTTTTTTTAGATCCCTGGAAGCCACACTACCCAGGACTCCTCTTGGTGTTTACTTTGCACAAAGGCCTGGAGTTGATAAGTTTACCAAGATAATCCCATTCTAAGATATCAGCACTACCCTCATTCCAAGAATGATAAATCTTACTATTTCCATGGTGAATTTTGGGGCAGTCCCTGTCCTGTAAAATAGCTCACCCATGTAAGCAATATACCCTTTTAGGTTTCGCTTGCACAGTGCTTGTCTTGTGCTTGTGAAATCTGTTATATATAAAAAGAAAATCTTATAAAGGGCTTAGAGGCCATTAATTATTGCTTACCACTGGATGGCTCTCATGTCAGTTTAGTTGCCATTGGCTCGCTTCTATGTCACTCTTAATTCTTTCCTTCCTATTGGTCACTGCCTCCTCTTCGCCTCCATCTTCCTCCTGATCTTCGAGTCTCCATCTTGCCGTGAAGCCTGGACCAAGTACTGCTTCTGGTGGCCAGTGTCCTTCCATTCCAACCGCCGTTCCACAAAGTGTTTGCAGTATTAAGAATAAGCAACAAAATCCAAAATGGTTGTTTTAAAATAAAGGTTTTATTAAGAGAAGAAACTTCATATGAAACGGGGTTGTATTAATATAAAACGATTATATTCTGTAGCTCAGATACCTCATTATTAAAGCAATAGCAATGGGTTAGTCTGCGATATGTGCACTTACATAATATATACCACAGTAACAGGGAGGCACATGGTATGCACTGGAAGGCGTTCATGATTTACATGTTGCACAGCAGTTGAACTGCTGTGAAACATGGCTTAAAGTAAAACAAAAAGTGCTATGACGCATTTAAATTTGGCATAGGCGAAACCTGTTGGATATGACAATGCTTGTTATCGTGAGAGGTGTGTGAATGCTGAGAGATAAGACTTTTACAATTCTCTGCAGATCCCAGAATTTTCCGCACAGAAATGTGCAGAGATTCTTTGATTTTACCAAAACTTTGATGTTTGAAGGGTATACAGAGTAATGGGAATTGGTGGGATCCACACAGGCCACATGACTCTATACTCCAATGTGTGGCAACTTTTCAGAAATGTCTTGTTTTGGTAGATTTCCTTGGGTGCCGAATTACCCAATACCCAAATATCACAGCAGCCCACATCCAAGAATGATTGGAAATCAAAACAAAGATGTCCACATTTCTTCTGGGTAGTAGTACATTTGTCATTCCCTTTAGATTTCTGAACGTACCCTCTCAGAAACGTGAGGAAAGTCTATAATTTACCCAAAGTTTGATGTTTATAGGGCATTCTGGATAAGAAGAAGTAGTGGGATTGACACAAGCTACACCATCCTATACTCTTCTGGGTCTCTAGTTTCCAGACATGTCAGGTGTTGGTAGGTTTCTCTTGAGTCCAGTCGACCCCAAGAACAAATGCCAGAGCTTTGACATTCTAAGAGTCGATGAAGTGTGAAACAACTGTGTGTTGTGAGATCTTTGCTGTCTCAGCTAATATGCCCACTCACACAGTTATTGAACCTTTTGTATCAGAAGTAGAGTGGGAAAGTTGGGCGATAGAACTATTGTAATTTCCTGCAGATTCTAGCACTGTCTCTCACAGAAATGTGAATGTCTGTGATTTCACACTCAGGAGCCGATTCCGGTCGGAAGGGCCGCCCGCATCGGAATGTGCCGGCCGGATTCCTTTCCGACCAAGCCATTCCGATGGGCTCGGTCGAAAAGGAATCTGACTCGGATATCCGGATGGCTGACGACAGGCTCAGAGAGCCCGTCTGGCGTCCGGAAATCCTTCAGTACTGCCCCGGCCGCCTCTTTATGACCGAGGGAGTACGATGGCAGTTTCTCACTGCCATTTCGTGCTGGTCTTTCCGGCACGAAAAGGCAGTTGGAAACTGTCTTTGGGGGCCCCCAGTAGGGCCCCCATGGGTGCGAGGCCGCCGAATGACAGCATGGGGGCACCTATGGTGCCCCTGTGTAGATCCCTGCACCCGGTGGCAGGCACCCTGGGGTGCCGGCCACAGGGTGCAGGGAAGGACTGCACCCCTCCATTGCACAATGCGGGCATGCATTCAGCCCGGAATGCATGCTCCCATTGTGTGAGATATGAGTGCAACCGAACAGGGTTCGGTCGCATCGTACTTGCAGGGCTGTGACCGATGACAGTGAGTCGGTCGGTCACGGTTCCTGACCGATGTCGGACGGACTCAGGTCCGTCCGACATCGGAATCGGCCCCAAAGTGTGATATTTGCAAGGAATTCTGTGCTTCAAAACTAGGGGTTTCCTGTTTTCAGAAATGTGTACGTTTGGTAGGTTTATTTGGGTGCTGGCCGATTCTGGTTCCAAATATGGAAGACAGCTGCCAACATGAACTCTATATTATCCAAACATCATTTCTTCTGTTTACAAGTTGCAGTTTTGGCACTTTCATGTCCTGTGCATTTGCACCACCCACACGCTGATTACCATTTTCATCACAAGTGTGGAAGCGCAGAATGATAGGACATATGTTATTATCTATTGAATTCCTCTTTACTTTTGGCTTCAATTGTACGTCACTCTGCACAAAACGCACATAAAAACACCCTCAGAATCACCTGATATTATGGGTAATCCCAAATTTAGACTGGTGCAAATAATCCATATTCCTAAACTCAGATTACTTGGCACATTTAAAAATGCATAGCTTTCCTTTATAGCTATATGCTTTATTCATTAGATTTTTAGGTCTAACATGAGCCAAGACCTTTTGATATCACTAAAATTAAGTCTATAATGTTCAACCAGCTCCATTCATCCATTGGTCTGTTATTTTGTCATTCACATTTTTTTAATTCCACCCTCTACAGCATACAGTATACAGCATACAGCATGTGAAAATGGTTCAGCCTACTTTGGCCTTTGGCTAACTTCACTATGAGTGATAGTATTCTGTCCTTTAACAAAGGGCACATCTATTCACAAAGTAGTTCCCATTAGTGCCAGGGCTGCTAAGGCAATGTGTGCTTTTGAGACCAAAAATACTTTGCTTTTAGCTATTGGTTTTTATATTGATGAGGGTCCAATAGGTTCTCCGGAAATATAGGTCTGCAAAAATCATAATAGAACAAAGCAAACACTGACAAATTCTAAAGGCTGGCAACCAACACCAGACCTAGTGCCTTTGCCAATGCTTGTCCCTTTTGAATTGATGTATGTTCCAAACATAGAGAAAAATCATTGTAAGTAGGAGCTTGGTTTGTCACTCTGGATAACGTGTTTTGGGGCATCCAATAAGCACTATCTATTTGTACACCAAAAGAGTCTGGTAGATGTAGTGGCTTATTACCTTTTTTTTTATATCAGCCTTTAGTGCAAACACTTGCAGATGAAAACATTGTCACATATTTCTCTTTTTCCTACATGCAGGATTTGTATTTCAAAAGTAATTTTTGGGGGGTAAACCTTGAGCGAGTAACATACATGACTCCTTGCTGAATTCTGCTTTTTGTTATAGTTTTCATAAATGCATAGCATTCTGGGTTCCACAGTAGGTCTGCTACCTCATTCTGCCATAACCTGCAGGTAGATAGAAACAATACAATTGGAGAAATACTGACCAACAGTTAGAAAAATGCTTAAAGTGTGGTGAAAAAAGATTTGTTCTACTCTGCCTGTTTCTGCAAGCTGTGAAAAGGGGAATCTCAAGCAGCAAACCTTTTGTTGAAGCCATGTTTAAAAAGAAATAATACACTTTCATACAAAGCACTTTTTCGCACTTTTTGTAAAAAAAATGAAAACATTGCCACCTTTTTGCATATTCTCAGATCCATCTGGTGGAACCACAAACCCTTGGCATTGTTACAAAAAAAGGACACAAATTCGGATATCTTTTGTTGCAAAGTTATGAAGGCAAGTGCAGACTGTTCAATACATAACCAAAAAAAGGGCTCAGCATGAGGTTTATGCTTGTGGTAGTGGCTTGGGGCAGGGAGTGGGGGGAGTTATCCTCAGTGCTTAATGGGTTACTAGTGTTACTGATGGAGCAAGGACTCGTATCAAAGAGACTTGCTCGGAAGCAAACCTCTCAAATAACTCGTAACACTGTATTAGTCATGTCTGTAAAGACTAATATGCACCACATTCTATACAATTAGCTTAGAGGAAGCTTGCGTATGTGTCTTACTAATAAGTAACCAGAGTGAAACTTAAAATCGCTGCTAACGCGGGAAACTGTACAGGCCATGCGTCAACTCCATCTACGTAGGATGACGAACTAAAGCTAGGAGGGAATTTCCTGCATCTGCGCACTTGCTTATAATATGGCCGCTTGAGGACTCACATGCTAAGCATCTGTCCCGCTGAATCTAAAACATGCTATTTACTAAACGCTAATGCAGGGAGATTTATTTTAAGTAAATGGGATTAGAGTAGAGATAGGTGGTATACAGTGAAATCATTTTATTTTGATTTGAACATGATTCTTTTTGACCTCTCTACTAGTTCGTATTTGGGCCTCAGAGTGACACCAAAGTCTATGTTGCATGTTACTGCTCACGCAGGCGCAGTGACTACCAGCCAGAAGCCTTGAGGATGTGGTTGGATCTCGTCCAAGTCCACGTTCACAACATGTCCTGGGAGAGTGATGGACATCCTGCAAGATGAACAAAACAACTGTTAAATGTATTCATTTTATTGATAAAGATGTGAAATGCGGGTGGGAAATAAAGCCTGGGAAAATAAATTAAGGGGCGGGACCACTGAGTAACGAATTAGAAAATTGTTAAAACTTAGCATGATGTGATGATCATCCCCCCTTTCCTGCCCAATCAGAATGAGCAGTTTCATAAATTTGAAACATTTAGGGGTGGTACATGCCATTAGAAAGATATAATTGAGGTAGTTTAGTTAGTTAAAAAAGCTTGTGTTGCTGAGATGCTGAGAGACCAGGATGCTGTCCGAGAGCTGAACAAATGCTGAAGAAGAATCGATTTGCAGACTTAGAATTTAAGCTAATTAATTAGAAGAACATTGCAGAAGAATCGAGGAGGGAAAATAAAGCAAATAATTAGAAGACGATCGCGGAAGAATCGAGGAGGATGATAGTGTCAGAGAGGGGTGCGACGCAGGCGTCGTATCTAGAAGAGGTCATCTATCATGTCCTGAATCCTGTCCTGTAGCCTGTCCTGAAGCCTTTGTCACCTGAACTGTCCCAGGGGACCCTTCCAGCTCCTTGGCCAAGGGGTTGCTTTCCTCACCATTCTAGGTAACTATAATTCTTTGTAGTACGTCATTGTATTGCTCTCTCTATTTTCTCCTCTCCAGGTACTGTCATTGCAAAAATATTGTTTAGATGATATACTGACATATTTGATAGATTGATTTTCCTTCTTAGAGAAAACGGTGAACGAATTGTATTATGCTTTGGCTCACATGAATTAAACTATATAAACATTTAAACTCTTACAGAGTCTGTGGTTATTTTAAATATTACATTTATGTCATTTCACCTTATACTAGCTTAACTAAAAGGTCTATTGACCAGAGGAAAGTACTTTTGATTTAGAAAGATGTTAAAGGAAATGTTTTAGGTGAACTAAAATTGAAGGCATATCATACACATTGACCCCAGTGGCATTATACCAGCTTACGTGAATGTGTGTTTATGGGCTCAGGTGAGCATGTGGTTTGTGAGTATCGCTAGCTGGTAACCAGATGGATCAGTTTTTCTGGTAGCAGAGCTATGGTTTTTTATTAACTAGTTAGGCGAAAAGATCGTTATTTGAGGTATTGATAATGTATTAACTAACCTGTTTGTATTTTGTTTTATGTTGTCTGGAAATTCCCGGGAATATTGAATAGTGGGTGGTGACTGGAAGCCACACTGCTCTGAGGTTACTCATCTGTTGGAATAGCACTGAAAAGCTATGCAGGGCTAGCAGTGCTGACTTCTTCGGAGCTTGAATGAAGAGTAAGCGGAAGAGTTTTACTCGTAGTGTGTGAAGAGTAAGCAGAAAGGTTTTACTCGCAGCAAAATAAATCAACTGTTCTTTTGTTTTAGCGGAGCAGACAGAGTGACGAGTGTCCTATGTCGTCATTAATGAAATTTTGTATGAAAATTGTAAGAAAATAAGTTTTTCGTTTTACCTTGTAAAGAAGGGGTCAGTTGCTGGAGTTGCACTTACCTCACAGAGGGCCACGTTGGGATTGGTTGAAGCAGCGAGCGTGTGACTGACGCGAAACTGTAAAAGAGGGGTCAATAGTAAGGAGTGATACTGACGTCACAGAAAGGCCGCGCTAGTATTGGCTAGATGAATAGTGTGAGCCTGAATTTGATTGATTGAAAGAATAAGAAGTAGCGCTGGGATTGGTTAAACCTTAAGTGTAAGAGAAAATCTAATTGGTTGTCAGAAATAAAAGCCATAATAGTACAGGACAGTGGAATTTGTATGTTGAAATACGATCCAACACTAATAGGGAATCGCCCAGACAGGAGGCACTTAGGATTTGCCAGAGAAGAATATTTATGTAGATCATCACCCAAAATGTTCGGGGAAAAGAGAAAGATGTCATTTATGCAGAAAATTAAAAATTATTTTAAGAAGGATAAACCCATTAATACTAGTGAGGGAATTCTTATCCCTCCCCGAAAACGCCCGCATCATTCATGATGATGGAAAGAGGTTATCATACCTGTGTATGGTTAGAAAATTGAATAGCATATACTAAAAGTGATGGAGTGTTAGCTTTTCCAGAGAATGGCACATTTAATGGGAGAATACTACATAATTTGAGAATGTGAATGAATGAATTAAAGCCCAGACCTAGATTAACAAAGTATGAGGCTTTAGAAGAATGGGTAGCTGAGGCATTTGAGCGAGACAGACCTAGAAGTAGTAGAAGTTACAGAGGATTTTTCCCTTGACAGATGCGCGAATCACGAGATAGCCAGATGAAACAATGGAGACAAGCAATGGTTACAGAAGGACTGTATCCTGTATTAATGGTGGAGGAACAGTCAGGAGGAAAATGTACAGGGAAAACCCGACATTTGACAATGACAGGTTGTGGGGAATCAGAAGATGAGTTCATGGAGGACATTCTAATGAAAAACCCTCCACCATACCAGAAAGGACCCAGTAAAACTACTCCTAGCGCCCCTGTTTTAGGAACACCTTTGGTTCCACAAGTTATACATGAGCAAAGAATGGAAGGTACTTCAGGAAAAGGAAAGAGAAGCAATAAATACAAATAGAGAAGAACTAATACAGTAAATAACTCAATTAAATACTCACCCTGAAGCACTGACTATACCAGTGACCATAGGTCCAGTTGTTCCATTGTATGGGTTCAAAACGGCCTGTCCCAAACTACCAGTCATAACCACACCTATAATAGAGCCTAGAAAAGGAAATATAATAATTGATGACCAAGGCAGTGAGTGCGATTCGGTAATATCATTGATGAATTTACCGATAAGAGGACAGTAAAATGAAACCCCGAAAAGAATTATACCTAGTTGTTCAAAAGAAATATGACTAGAAACTTCAACAGGAGTTAAGAATGCCACAATAGTATCTCCAGAAGAATTAGAAAGATGGGCGCAGGGAAGAGATAAGCCGAAACAGCCGCTAAAGATTTGAGATATTTACAAATTAAGAGTGGAATTGGAAGAGATGATAGCTGGAAATGTGGGATTGGACCGATTAAATACCTACAGTGAAGAAGAATTGCTGTTTATTTGTACAATTATTACTAGGAATACAAAGGTATTGCATGAGAAATTGACAGATCTGGCTTCCGAAATGGGAATTGAAATAGGGAAATCTAAGGTACTACAGAAACCATATAGAGCAGAATTTAGTGATAATGATTTTGAAAACATGAATGTGTCAGGGAGAAAATTACAGAGAAAGGAATTAATGAACATTTTGCAAAAATGGGGAGATTTAGAGAAATGGAAAGCAAGATGGATGAGAAAAAAGGAGAAGGCACAGGCTCATCGAACAACTTCAGAATTGTTATTGAAAGAAATAGGAAAGGTAGAAAGATTGTGTCCAATGAGAGAAGTTCCTGGAGGAGGATATGTACACGTTCCATGGACAAGACAAGATATTTTGTAATTTACTAATGATTTCCAGAGGTTAAGAGAAAAACCAGTTGAATGGTACCGGCAAGTTCAAAGGTTTGGGAAGGTTTCTAAGGTTTTGTTGAAGTATTTTGATGGCCTGTTTGACATAGTGGTACCTGCTGATTTATGGACAGAGTGCAAAATTAGAGTTGATTGGCCTAGTGCTGAGTATCCGAGACACGAGAAAACAGGAGCCCCTTCAGAGGAGGTAATGAAGAAATATCACCAAGTGATTACTTTTTTGAAAGGGAAAATCCCTCCAAAAGAAACAGATTGGGTTCAGATAGATAGGACGACACAGGATATAAATGAGACTGTACATGCCTATTATGAGCGTCTACTGCAAGTGTTCAAGCAGAATAGTGGATTTGAGAATATTGGAGACAAGTGCATGGGTCATTTTGTATATCGTTTCGTATCAGGTTTAAGGCCAGAAATCTCCCAAATGATTCAGCAGCACATGTTGTGCTGGCAGGCAAAGACAATTGATGAGATTCTCAAGTACGCCAAGTACTGCGGAGATGACATAGATAATAGACGTAAAAAGTTAGAAGAAAAGGTAATGTGGGCCCAAGTGAAATTAGCAGAGCACCAAGAACTAAAATTAAACAGTCAGACAGGGGATCAAGGGAAAGGACAAGGCCGGAATGAAAATAATGGGGGAAAACAAAGAGGACGAATGAGTAGAGAGGAGGCAAAGAAGAAGTTTCCCTGTCATGGGTGCGGAAAATTGGGGCATTGGAAAAACGAGTGTAAAAATATTCAGAATAATAATGGCCCAAATCAAAATTTAAATCCACAGACGCAGAATGAGGTGATAATGAGTCAACCGCAGCAGGTTGTAAATCAGCAGAGTCAGTTGCCACCTGCTCCTATGCCAAATTTTGTTAACAGAGCCAAGTACGGTGCGGATACCGGATTTCAAGAAGGAAGTGGTAAGAAAAATTCGGTAACTTCACAATTTCTTTTACAGAATAGTTATCTGGATGACAACGACCAATGACGGTGCCTGAGGGGGGATGAAAAGGAGAGCGTACTTGACGCATCCTTACCGGTAGATCAGTCAGGTCCATATATTGATGGTAAAGTAGAAGGAAAAGATATTACCTTTTTGTTAGACACTGGTGCTACCCGTTCTACTGTGAGAACAGCAGAAATACCAAACCTACCCCTCTCGAGAAAAGCGATCCAAGTAGTGGGCGTTTCAAATAAACAGATTAGAACACCTATTACAAAACCAATGGAGGTGCGTATTGGCAATTTTAGGGAAATGCATAAGTTTGTGGTGTGTGACTCTAGTCCAATAAACTTATTAGGAAGAGACCTATTGTGCAAAATGAATTGCACTATATTTTGCACACCGGACGGTGTTGCAATTCAGACCCCAGATGAAGACGGAGTCTATAAAATCATGTTAGCTAAACAAGGCACAGAGGTAGACGAAATGTATTCCTTAAAGACAAAAGATGATTTACAAGATGAATTAAAAGCAACCGTAAATCCTGATGTGTGAGATTTTACAGGAAAAGAAGTAGGGTTAATGGCAAATGTGGACCCAGTGAAGGTGACTGTGAAGGAAGGTGCAGTCTACCCAAACACTCGACAGTACAAATGAGTCCTGAAGTCAAAGCTGGTGTTGCAGCAGAAATTGATCGAATGATTAAACAAGGCATTCTGAAAGAAATAATGAGCAGTCCCTGTAATTCACCTATAATTGGCTTTAAGAAACCTAGTGGGAAATACAGGACAGTTCAAAATTTAAGAAAGATTAATAAAATTGTCGTACCTTGTTGCCCCATAGTGCCCAATCCAGCAGTAATTCTATATCAGATACCATGGAAGGCAGGATAGTTTACTGTAATTGATCTATGCCAAGCCTTTTTCTCCATTCCATTACACCCAGACAGCCAGTATCTCTTTTCATTCAAGTTTGAGGACCATATTTTAGTATGGAATCGAGTTCCTCAAGGGTATACAGAAAGTCCTTCAATCTTCAAACAGATTTTGAAAAAGTGTCTAGAAACCAGGAAGTCAATTCTAGTTCAATACATTGATGATTTGTTACTGATTCAATTGCTTTGTTAAATCACTTAGCTGATGGTGGACATAAAGTGTCCCCAGAGAAATTGCAATTTTGCAGGACAGGAGTCAGATATCTAGGACATCAAATAGAAAGAGGAGTGAGGAAAGTGACCCCCGAAAGAATAAAGATAATAAAACAAATGCAGTTACCACAAACATAGAGAGAGATTAGAATGTTCCTTGGAGTGGTAGGGTATCGTAGACAGTGGATTGTAGGGTTTTCATTGATAGCCAAACCCTTAATCCAAATGACAAAGAAACGAGCAAAGGACCCAATAGAATGGGATGATGAAAGCATGGAAGCCTTTGTGAGGTGGCGAAATTGTTTGTGTGAAACCCCTGCCTTAGGTATGCCAGATTACACAAAATAATTTGCACTATTCTGTTGTGAGAAAGAAAGCTGTGCACTTAACACAAATACATGGTTTGATGAGATGTCCAGTAGCATACTTCTCTGCTACTTTGGACCCTGAGGCATCAGCGTTACCAGCTTTCTTGAAAGCAGTAGCTGCAACCTGTATGAGTCTGGAACAAAGTGAATCAATTGTGATGGGACATCCTGTAAAACGGTATGTCCCACATTCAGTCGAGATTCTTTTAACAAGAACTCGAACACAGTTCCTTACTCCCAGTCAGATGACTAAGTATGAAAGAATCATATTGGGAGCTGAAAATGTGACAGTAGTCAGGTGTACTGTGATAAACCGTGCTACCTTATTGCCAGATGTACGGGGAGAGGAGGTGAAAGATGAAGTTGAGCATGACTGTTTGGATGTGACAGAACTATGCCCAAACCCAGTCCAGACATTCAGGAAGAGCCACTGAAAAATGCTGAACATGAGCTATTTGTAGATGGCTCGTGTTTAAGACATGAGGAGGGAGTATTCAGTGCTGCTTACGCAGGTTGCACATCGGCTGGAATAGTTGAAGCATCCTATTTACCAAGAGTCAAATCTGCACAAGTAGCCGAATTGATAGCTAAGATTTAAGCCTTCAAAATTGGGAAAAATTGGAAAGTAACCATTTTTACTGATAGCCAGTATGGTTACAGGGTTGCGCATGATTGTGGCCAGCTTTGGATGCAGAGGGATTTCATGACTTCATCAGGATCCCCAAATAAAAATGCTAAATTTGTGAAAGAACTACTTGAAGCAATACAATTTCCAAAAGAAGTGGCAGTGGTCAAATGTGCTGCACATCAGTCAGGAGATGTCTATGTGACAGCTGGTAATAAGTATGCTGACCAGGTTGCCCAGTATTGTGCCAGAAACAAATTGGCGAGGAACAAGAAAATCTAAACAAGTGGAATTAGCTACCAACTTATGTTACTCTCAGGAATAGAAACATGGGAAGAAGTAAGACAACTACAGGATGAGGTGGAAGCGAATGAAAGAGAAGAATGGATAAAAATAGGGTGCCAGAGAAGGACAGAGGATATGTGGATATATCTGGATAGCAGGCCAGTAATGCCAGATTGCCTACTTTCACAGATGGCCAGAATGCATCATGGAGACACACACATAGGTAGGGACGCCATGATCAGACTCTTTAGACAGGATTGGTTTAATCCAAGGTTCAGAAATGTCGCAGAGAGTCGATGCCAGAGATGTCTAACCTGTCAACAAATGAATCCAGGCAGGAAAACAGTGGTCAGTTGGGGAAGAATTGGAAAGGCAGAAGGACCAATTGTGAGGTTGCAGGTAGAATTTATTCAATTGCCACCTTGCAGGGGATTGAAGTACATCCTTGTCATAGTTTGCTTATTCTCACGGTGGGTGGAGGCATACCCTACTAGAAGAAATGACAGCATAACAGTCGCCAAAATACTGTTAAGGGAATTAATTCCACGATTTGGTTTTCCAGTAACTTTGGAATCAGATAGAGGGTCTCATTTTAATAATTAATAATTAAATAATTCGATTAATCTGTGAAGCATTTAAAATTGAACAAAAACTGCACTATGCCTATCGCCCAGAGGCTTCTGAAGTGGTTGAACAAATGAATGGCACAATAAAAGCAAGAATGGGAAAGGTGTGTCCATCCACACCGCTGGAGTGGCCTGATGCTTTACCTCTTGTTCTGATAGGACTCAGAAGTATTCCTGACAAAAATACAGGATTGAGTCCCCATGAAATTCTCATGGGAAGAGCAATTAGACAAGCATGTATACCAGGACACAAACTGTTGAATATATCTGATGAGCTGGCATTAGATTATTGCAAAGGATTGGCTGACCTAGTGCGTTCTGTCTCTCACCAGGTTGGAAAGGACGCAGTTGCCAAGCAGCTGATTCAAGCACATGATCTGAATCCCGGTGACTGGGTGGTCGTGGTGAAGAATCACACTCGAGAGTCGTGCCTAGCACCCAGGTGGGAAAAACCACATCAGGTTATGTTGGTTACAACAACAGCAGTAAAATGTGCAGGTTTGCCTAACTGGATTCACGTAAGCCACACTAAAAGAGTACCAGCGCCTGACGAAGAGGGACCTCAACTGACTCATACAGTTGAGGCTGCTGTAGGTTGTGCAGCCGAAGGATATAGAATATCAGATCCTGAAGTAGCTGACCAAGAACAACCGAGCACAAGTCAGGACGACTGGATACGAGTGTTTGACATACCTGAGGTGAATATAAAGACAAGAAGCAGAACCAGGATAGAGAGACAGGAAAATAGAGAGGACCAGATAGGTGTAGAAGAACAAGCTCAGGGAAGGGAAAATCAAACTGTTTGAGATCCTGAGGAGGATCAGACAAGGAAAGAACAACATACTCAGACAGCGGTGAATGAAAATGTTCACGGATCTGAGGAGGGACAGATAGGTCTAGAAGAACACGTTCAGGCTGCAGGAAACCAAAGTGCCGTAAGACCTGAGTAGGACCAGTTAGGAGAAGAAGAACAAGTTCAGGTGGAAGAAAAAGAGCAAATTTAAATAAAACCTAAACAGGGTCAGAAAAGGGAAGAAGAACATGTCCAGGCAGATGAGGTCAAAGTTATAAGCCCTGGACAAGGACAGACAGAGAGGAATTCTGAAGAAGCTAATCAAATTGTGCCACAACTTAATGAAAATAAAAGAACACTGGAAGAAATTGACAGTGCAGTACAAAGAAGGTCAGAAGAGGTGACAACTGGCCAGGTGGTGTTAAAAAGGTTAAAATATCACTTTAGAATAATAAGTGAAGTACCTGAACAAGTAAATGAGGTCAGCAGTCAGTCTGGGCAATCAACTAGTAGGCAGAAACGAAGAAGTCAAAGACTAAGGATATTAAATAATAAGTTCAAGGGTCCTGAATGGACTTATGTGATTCATGAAGAATTCGAGAATTTAGATTTAAATGAAGAAAGTGATGAAGAAATAATTGCAGAACATATTGACGAAGAAGTGAGACCCACTTGAAAAGTCCCAGAATTTTTGAAAATCCCATAGGCAAATCAGAAATAAGGAAGAGCAATCTTCTTAGTCCAAAATGGCTGATGAGGGGGCGTGGCCAAGATGGCGGCGGGATAGGACACGAATCTCTATCCCTCCGGCGCCGCCGTTTCTCAGCCTTGCATAATCCCCCCTTCTGGCACCCATCTGTGCTCACCGGAGGGTGTCAGGCTGACTGTGGCTGTATCGCGGCTGGTGGCGGCTCCTGTTCCAGTCCGGCCCCGGTATTGCTGCGGCCCGGAGGGGAGTGAGCGGTGCGCCTGACGTTCAGGACGCGTGACGGCGGAGCACCGAAACCGCTGATTGGAGCCCTCCTGGGGTGAACGCGGTGCCGGAGTGAGATTGGTGCGGCGGCGCCCGAGAGTGCTTTGTGGCGGGCGCCATCTCTCCTGCTGCAGTGACTGCCTGGTTGGGGCTCCGAAAATGGTGGCCGATGCTCCGGGCCTCTGATGGAGCTTGAGAAGCCCGAGGCTGTGCACCCTGCTTGGGCCCTGAGGCTGGTGTGAGGCCTGTGGGTGACGGCGCTTGCCTCAGGAAGCAGGAGGTGAGGAGGATCGGCTGGGTGCAGGGTGTGCTACCGGCGCGTGAGGGCGTCGGACTGCAGGTCGGCGGATGGATCTGTGCTCAGCAGGGAAGCCATCAGATGAGTGGAGTGACGCATGAACCTGCTGGGGTGCTGGTGGGGCAAGTCTGGCGCGTGACAGCTGTGGAGTGGCTGCCCTCAGCGCTGGGTCCAATGCAAGGGAGGAGACAAGTGGAGGCCCGTCCTGTGATCTGAAGGTTGGGCCTACCTGGCGGTGACTGCAGGGCCTTGCTTGCTGAGGCCTGTCAGCTTGATCCATCGTGCAGTAGCGGCTGTGTCTGCATGACTGGTGCCGTCCTGACAGACAGCGTGTTGACGTTTGGCGGGGTCTGTGGGCAGAGTCTCTTCCCCGAGCAAGCGGAGGTGAGGCAGGCTGCAGAGAAGTGTTGTTGGGCCTGCTGTGTCCTGGAGTCCTACTGGTGCTGGCCTTGTCGGTAGGCTGGAGGGAGGTGGCCGTGTATGGCTCTTCCGGGGCCTATCCCTCTACGTGTGCCCTGGACTTGGCTGCCCTGTTGGTTAAGGTTGAAGTCGGCGGTGAGCCTCACTTGATTTGGAGGAGGAGTTGTGGCTGCTGGGATGCGACGGCGGGAGCGGTTGGCACGGTTCTCTCTTTGTCCCAGCGGAGTATTGGCCTGTGCGCTCTGTCCTGGCTGTCCTGTCCCAGTGTTGTTAGTGAACAGGCGCTTGGCTTCGGTTGGGTACCAGCTGTGGGGGCCAAGGAGCACGTCGGAGCTAAGATGTCGACGTCCAGAGGGCGGAGGGAGAAGTCTCTGAAAGATCTTATGCAGAAGCCGACGGGCTTGTCGGCCTTGCAGTCTGCGGTCGGGGCTCCGGCGGTGGATGAAGAGGATGCGCCAGCGACTAAGGCCTTTATGCTCGAACTCTTCTCGGCTATGAAGGAGGACATCCAGGATCTTCGGTCGCAGCTCTCTGCTGACTTGCGCGAGGTGAGGCGGGACGTCAATGGAATTGGGGAGCAGGTAGCGACGCTGGAGGAGCATGATCTCAGCAGGGAGGACGATCTCCATCAGCTACAACAGGAAATATTGCGTCTGAGGGGGCAGGACGTGGAGCTCCAGGCGCACGTGGAGGATTTGGAGAAACGCTCCAGACGTAACAACATTCGGATTTGTGCGGTCCCTTGGAAGGTTGAGGGCGACAACCTGCGGGCCTACGTCAGTGCTTTGTTTCTACAGATTCTCGGGGATGAGGAGTTAACGGAGATTCGGATGGACCGGGTTCATCGGGTGGGCCTGCCACGTGGTGCCAAAACTGCCGCTCCTGATATACTTGTTTGCGTCCACAACTTTCAATTGAAGGAGCGTATCCTGCGTAGGGCACGGGATTTGAATCCAGTGCAGTTCCGTGGTCACCAGCCCATGCTTTTCCAAGATCTGGCCGCCACCACTCTGAGCAAGCGCAGAGACTTTAAGCCCATTACTAACCACCTTCGCGCTCAACAAATCCCTTACTCCTGGGGTCACCCGTTTCGTCTTATCTTCAAGTACAACGGCACATTGCACCAGCTCCGCTCTTTGGAGGAAACGTATGACTTATTGCGCATTGAGAAGCCCGCTGATGGGGCGGGAGCTAAAGGGTCGCCCACTCGCAGGCGCCGTCACTCCTCGGGGTGGAAGCGAGAGGGAGCAGCGCGTGTGAGCCCCGCCCCTGACATGGCTGCTAGCAGACTGGAGCGGGAGGCAGCGCTTTCTTCCGTATCGCAAGCCACGGATAGCCCGGCGACACCTTGAGTCATTCACCATGGCGACCACTTGGGTGCTTTATCTGGCGCCGGAGGGAGGAGATGTTTTTATCTGTGGGTGGTTTACCCCAGGACTTGGTCGTCGAGTTGCCAACTGCGGTCGACCTGTTGTGGTCTGGGCCTGTGCCACGTTTCCCCGGACACTGTATTCTGTGACGAACTTTTGTCATGTTTTTTGACTTGCTCATTTTTTTGTATTTTTCAGGGGTTTTCTTTGGGAGTTGTACAGGGTATTCTTGGGTTTTAATTTGGGACTCCGCATCAGCTCACGAGATTCCACAGCAGTTCACTGGTTTGAGTCAGCTGGTCCTCCCTACCTATGGGGTGGGTGGTCTAGAGCGGATAACTAGCCATGCGCTTCCCTGTTACTGTGATGGGTAGGGACCTGAAAATCGTTAGTTTAAATGTACGGGGGCTGAATAATCCTGTAAAGAGAGCTGCAATCCTCTCCCTCTTAGAGAATGCTGGGGGCGATGTATGTTTACTCCAGGAAACTCACCTGCTAGCTATGGACACTAAACACATGTAGGATAGGCGGTTCCCACAACAGTTCTGGTCCTCGGGCCGTCTAAGAAAAGCGGAGTGGTGATCCTCCTTAGTGCAAAGTCGCAATGTAAAGTGTTTTCCACGGTGGCAGACATACGAGGGCGGCTGCTGGCTGTCAGGATACATTGGGGGGATGCATGTTTGACAGTGGGGCCGTTATATGCCCCGAATGAGCGTGAGGAGCCATTTTTGCGCCGGGCCTTGTCCGAGGTGCTTGCCTCCCCCGACTCGGCACTCTTGATTGGAGGGGATCTTAATGTGGTAATGGACCCTATATTAGATAGGTCAGAACAGAGGTCTACTCAGGCTGGAGCGCTGTCGCAGTCTGGGAAGCAGTGGTTGTCAGACTGCGGGTTCTGTGATGTGTGGCGAGTGCAGCATCCTAATGTGCGTGATTACACTTACTTCTCCGCGGCGCATAAAACATATGCGCGCCTTGACCACTTTTTAGCCTCTTCGTCTCTTCTCCCGCTTTTGCAAGCGGCGGATATTACCCCCCGCTCCCTATCGGATCATGCTCTTATCTCAGTCCTCCTCCCTGCGCGATGCGTGCGGTCAACACCCCCAGGCTGGCGTCTTCGCGATTCCCTTCTTTGCTCGGATGATGTCACTAAGCGCGTCCGGGATACTATTGTGCATTACCTCTCTGAGAATGATCAGGAGGGTACGCCCTTAGCATCGGTGTGGGAAGCTTTGAAGCTAGTAGCGAAAGGTGAATTCATTGCGATCGCTGCGTCGTATGCAAAGCTGCGCAAAGAGAAATGTGCGGAGTTGGAGCGGCAAGTGGGGGAACTGGAGGCAATCCATAAGCGGACCGGTGAGCCGAGAGTGTGGAGAGAGTTAGAGAAGCGGCGGCGTATGCTAAAGCATTTGGATTTGGATAGGGCTGAGCATCCTCTCCTGCGCCTGCGTCACAAATTCTACCTCAGCAGGGATCGATGTGGATGGATGCTTGCTCATAGGCTGCGGGCGCAAACGCAGAAGTTGGCAATCCACTCCATTTGCGACCAGAACGCGGTTGAGCATTCCACAGATGCCCTTATTGTTGAGACCTTTCGCCGGTTTTATCAGCACCTTTATGCCAAAGATGATGCTCCCATGCGGGATCCAAGGGACTACCTGCGGGCTTGTGATATCACTCCTTTAATAGCATCGTCAGTAGCCAAGCTTGACTCCGCTATCCGTGTCGAAGAGGTAGTCTCGGCGATCTCGCGCTTAAAAACTGCTAAGTCCCCGGGTCCGGATGGCTTCACGGCTTTGTTTTATAAAACGTTTTGTATGGAGCTGGCTCCCCTTTTAACAAGGCTTTTTAACTCCTTCCTAAACTCCGGTATGGTGACACCCTCCATGTCTGAGGTGGCGGTTTCTGTAATTCTCAAACCCGGAAAGGATCCTGCGGAGTGTGGGTTGTACAGACCAATTTCGCTCCTTAATGTTGATGCAAAGCTTTTCGCTGGAGTTTTGGACGCTCGACTTAGCCCCCTTATGGAAGATATTATCGAGTCGGATCAGTCCTGTTTTATTCCGACACGACAGGGGGGTTTAACACAAAGCGTATTCTGCACCCCCTCGATCTTGTTCACCGATCGTGCACGCAGGCCTTCCTCCTCTCGATTGACGCTGAGAAGGCATTTGACTGCGTCGACTGGGAGTACTTATTTGAGGTGTTGCGCATCTTCGGATTTGGGGTTAACTTTATCCGATGGGTCCGTTGCTTATATGTCTCCCCCACAGCGGCGGTGACGGTGATTGGCTGTAAGTCGGCGCTTTTCCCCATTTCCCGGGGCACGAGGCAAGGCTGTCCCCTATCCCCACTCCTGTTTGCGCTCTATATGGAGCCTTTTGCCCAGCGTATTCGGTCTAATCTTGACATTGTGGGCCTTAAATTTGGGACTGATACACACAAAATCACCATGTATGCCGATGATGTCATTCTTTCGCTCACACAGCCCCGGTCAACGCTCCGGTATCTGACCAAGGAGCTGACTGCCTTTGGGGAGGTGGCGGGTTTAAAGTCGATTTTACAAAGTCCCAAATCCTGAATATTTCCGTGCCAGCAGCTGAGGTGTCGGATCTGCAGCAGGACTTTGCTTTCCAGTGGGTGCACTCGGTTATACTGTACCTTGGCATTCGCCTGACTGCGTCCATAAATAGAACAGCCGCTCTTAATTACGCCTCGTTAATGGAGCAGACGGCCAAGGCACTGGCAGCCTGGTCCCGGCTCAAGTTGTTGTGGTACGGTCGGATGGCGGCGGTCAAGATTACGGTGCTTCCTCGCATCTTGTACTTCTTCCAAATGCTCCCCTTGAGTCCTCCGCCAGGGGTGCTTCGGAAACTGCAGGGACTTCTAAATAGGTTTTTGTGGGATAATAAGAAGCCACGTCTCGCGCTGGCACTTGTAGCCTCCCCAAAAGTGCAGGGAGGGTTGGGCTTTCCATTGGTGGGCGCTAACTACAAGGCGGCGTGCCTCCGCTACATCGTAGAATGGAACCGACCACTATCCAGCAAACACTGGAATTTTACGGATCAAGCAGTGGCCGGTCGAAATATATGGCGAGAACTGTGGCTTCAGCGCAGACATAGAGCGTGGGGACTGTATTCCTCGCCGATCACCTCCCCGACCCTCAGAGTGTGGGATCGACTGGCGGGTCCGAGGGGTTGGACCACGTTTCCTTCCCCTATGACCCCCATTGTGGATAATCCTGATTTCCAACCGGGTTCTGCGTCCCCGATTTTTCAGCGTTGGAGGGAGGAGGGTTGTAAACGCGTAGGCTCTCTTTTTGATCTTGAGGGCGTAATTCCCTTTTCCCAGCTGCGCAAATATTTTAACCTGCCGGCGTCGGATGCCTTCCACTACTCGCAGTTTGCACATTGGGTTACGCGTGCGGAGAATTTTGCTCTTATGTCCCGGCCCCTTACGACCTTTGAGAATTGGATAGTATGCAAAAAAGAGGACCGTAAGCTCATCTCTGAACTTTATTCCATGATTACCTTGCACTCGCCGACACATCGCACGAGAGCGCAAATCAGATGAGAAAACGGAGCTGGGGAGGCCCTTGACACATAAAGAGTGGGTACACATTTTTTATCAGGCGTATCACACTGCTTCCAACACCGCAGGGGCAGAATCTGCCTACAAAGTGGTTACTTACTGGTATCATACCCCTGTGCGCATTAAGAGTTGGGATAGATCCAGATCGGACCTCTGCTGGCGGGGGTGTGGTTGGTCTGGTACCCTGGTTCACTTGCTATGGCGCTGCCCGAAGCTGATGCGTTATTGGACAGCAATTCTCGATGATATAGATGCGGCCTTTCAGATCAAATTGCCCCGCGCTCCTGAATACACGCTATTGGGTCTTCCCCATCCTAAGTTTTTCCCACTGAAATCATTGCGGGGTAAACTGATAGCCCTGGCATTGTTGGCGGCTAGACAGGTGCTTTCAGCGCATTGGGGGTCCCTGGCATCCCCGGATCCCCGTGATTGGATCTTCAGACTGTGGCAGCAGTTGGCTATGGAGCGTCTGTCGCTTAGTGCAGATGGGAAAGGCAGGGAATTTGCTAAGCTGCAGGCTCCGTTCTTGCAGATTCTCACTAGAGATATGAGGGAAGTAACCTGCCCGAAATTTTTGCAAATCTTGCAGCTCATTCCCTTAGAGCCACCTGGAGTATCCAGTGCTGGAGTAGCTAGATGATGGTCCATTGCTTGGAGGCTTCGGTGTGGGGTAGGTGGTCATGCCCGAGCTGATTCGGAGAGAGGGTGGGTTGGGGGGGTGGTTTTTGTTGTTTAAGTGCTTTTAAAAGTGGTTTCTTCGCTTGATGCCTCCACGTTTTACCTTAGCATGAATTGAACGCGGGGTCGTCCTCCGGGATGTAGACCTACACGCTGTGTCATTTTCAGTGCTTTTTGCTCTGCAGGCAACCTGATGTAGGCAGCTAAGCTGTGTACAGTTGATTTCACAACCACGCAATAAAAATGTTGGATTCCAAACTGGCTGATGATAGGGCTGCTGGAAGACCAAAACGAAATTGTATAAAGAAATGTTGTAGAATATGTATATGTAGTATATTTTTAGTACTCATAATTTGGTTAATATTAACAGTAGCCATCCCTTATTTGATGGTGACAGAAAAGAAAAATAACACAAACACTAATGAAAAGGTAGCTAACTTTAAAGGAGATAGAGTAGCATTAGAAGCACCAGATGAATTAGATTTATACCACAATGTGACAAAGAATGACACTGCTTTAAATGTATTTACAAAGTTATTAGTGCAATGTGTAGACTCTATGGAGGTTAGTGATTGTTATGTATGTATGAAATTACCAGAATCAGTAGCCGAAGGTGTAACATATCACCATTTACCATTAACATGTGGTATTTCATGTAGTATTTTATCAAGTTTATTTTATAGAACAGGAACATTACAGTATTATTATTCTAACGTAGATGTGATTTTTTCAGAGGTTCCTATTCGAAAGAATATGAATCCAGTTCTTAGTACTAAGGATGCACAGTTTATGGGTGAATATTTCCTAACAATGAAAACAATAGATATAGCTGAAGCACACAAGCACAACTTAACATGTACATTACACGAAGAAGAAAATATATTTTTAAATTTAGTGGAGCAAAGGAGACAGGATTTCCAATGAAAGGCTTCTGAAAAGAAACCTCAGATTCCTCAATGGGCTGAGAAAGAGGAGATTTATACAGGTGGCAAGACTCATGCTGCGATGTCCCTGGATATTGAAAAGAAAGGAAAGATCTGCCTCCGTATGTTAAAAACTGACTATCAGAATGCATTTATTGGTTCCGGTGAATGTGAACATAATTTCCTAGTTATCCGGGGATGGGGACTAAAAGGTGGCACAGACCCAGTATTTCCTGGAGTTTATTATGTGTGTGGGAATAAAGCCTATTTTAGGTTGCCTGCACATTGGTACGGGAGTTGTCATTTTGGAATAGTATTCCCAAAGGTGTACCATGTGAAAAGAATCACTGGAAGCAATGAAGACACAAAGGAACTAACACATATCAAGAGAGCTAGCTTTTCAGAAATAGTAGGTGATATATTTAGTGCATTGATACCTTCAGTGGGAGTCATTCTGAATTCACTGAAAATGTGTCAGTTATCCACAGAAGTTGATCGTCTATCAACTGATACTGCTGGAGGTTTCTTGATGATCAATACAGAAATGGTTGCAATTAGGTCAATGTTTTACAAAATCGACTTGCTCTTGATATATTATTGGCAAAAGAGGGCGGAGTCTGTAGAATGTTGAAAGCGCAACATTGTTGCACATATATTCCTGACAAAAGTGTTGAAATTGGAGGATACATTAAAAATATTAAAAAATTGGAGGAAGATTTGAAACCAAAGGAAGATGACAGTGTATGGAAGAAATTAACCAATAGTATTACTACCATAGGGAGCTGGTTTACTAATCTAGGTAAGAGTATTATAGGTCAAATAATACTACCAATACTTGGAATAACAATATTAGTTTTAGCAATAATGACATGGGGCAAATGCTGTAAGAAAAGAAAAAGATATAAAGTGAACGAAAGGGGAAAGAAAAGGAAGTATGATGAAATGCAGTTGGAAGAAATGAAGGGAGATTTATACAAAGATGCAGAATTTGCAATACAATAAGGAAGAAGGAGATGAAAAGACAGAAAAGGGAGTTGAGATGTTCTAAAGTTGGCATCTGATGTGGTGATAAGTAAATTGGTGATGGCACAAATGCCATCAGAGAGGGGATTGATGGCGCAAGGACTCGAATAAAAGAGACTTGCTCAGAAGCAAACCTCTCAAATAACTCGTAACACTGTATTAATCATGTTTGCAAAGACTAATATGCACCACAATCTATACAATTAGCTTAGAGGAAGCTTGAGTATCTGTCTTACTAATAAGTAACCCGAGTGAAACTTAAAATGGCTGCTACCAAGGGTTAACTGTACTGCACATACATCAACTGCATCTACGTAGGATGACGAACTAAAGCTTGGAGGGAATTTTCTGCATCTGCGCACTTGCTTTTAATATGGCCGCTTGAGGACTCACATGCTAAGCATCTGTCCTGCTCAATTTAAAACATGCTATTTACTAAATGCAGGGAGATTTATTTTAAGTCAATGGGATTAGAGTAGAGATAGGTGGTATACAGTGAAATCATTTTATTTTGATTTTAACATGATTCTTTTTGACCTCTCTATTAGTTCGTATTTGGGCCTCAGAGTGACACCAAAGTCTATGTTGCATGTTACTGCTCACACAGGCGCAGTGACTACCAGCCAGAAGCCATGAGGATGTGGTTGGATCTCGTCCAAGTCCGCGTTCACAACATGTCCTGGGAAAGTGATGGACATCCTGCAAGATGAACAAGACAACTGTTGAATGTATTCATTTTATTGATAAAGATGTGAAATGTGGGTGGGAAATAAAGCCTGGGAAAATAAATTAAGGGGCGGGACCACTGAGTAACGAACTAGAAAATTGGTAAAACTTAGCATGGTGTGATGATCATCCCCCCTTTCCTGCCCAATTAGAATTAGGAGTTTCATAAATTTGAAACATTTAGGGGTGGTACATGCCGTTAGAAAGATATAATTGAGGTAGTTTAGTTAGTTAAAAAAGCTTGTGTTGCCGAGATGCTGATAGACCCGGATGCTGTCCGAGAGCTGAACAAATGCTGAAGAAGATTCGATTTGCAGACTTAGAATTTAAGCTAATTAATTAGAAGAACATTGCGGAAGAATCTAGGTGGGAAAATAAGGCAAATAATTAGAAGAAGATCGCGGAAGAATCGAGGAGGAAGACAGTGCCAGATAGGATTACGACGCAGGCATCGTATCTAGAAGAGGTCATCTATCCTGTCCTGAATCCTGTCCTGTAGCCTGTCCTGAAGCCTTTGCCACCTGAACTGTCCCAGGAGACCCTTCCAGCTCCTTGGCCAAGGGGTTGCTTTCCACACCATTCTAGGTAACTATAATTCTGTGTAGTACGTCATTGTAATGCTCTCTCTATTTTCTCCTTTCCAGGTACTGTCATTGCAAAAATATTGTTTAGATGATATACTGACATATTTGATAGATTGATTTTCCTTCTTAGAGAAAACGGTGAACGAATTGTATTTTGCTTTGGCTCACATGAATTTAACTATATAAACATTAAAACTCTTACCGAGTCTGTGGTTATTTTAAATATTAAATGTATGTAATTTCACCTTATACTAGCTTAACTAAAAGGTCCATTGACCACAGGAAAGTACTTTTGATGTAGAAGGATGTTAAAGGAAATGTTTTAGGTGAACTAAAATTGAAGGCATATCATACAAATTGACCCCAGTGGTATTTTACCAGCTTACATGAATGTGTGTTTATGGGCCCAGGTGAGTATGTGGCTTGTGAGTATCGCTAGCTGGTAACCCGCTAGATCATTACACATGAACAAAGTATGGACTTTGAAACTTTTTCACTGCTTGTCAATGTTCACAGTAAAGATGAAGGGTGTTTCCTATTGAGAGCAAAACAATTTGCTAGAATAATATAAACATTTTAGACAGTGGCCTTTCTTTATAATTTGTTATGGGGAGATATTATGTGTTCTATTTCACTTTAATGTTTTCCTATTTAATTTCTTGTGTTTATATGTGCTGTGCTTCTTGTCTGAGAGCATACCTTTTTTATTCCATGACACTGTTGGAATATTCCCCCAACATCCCAACTGTGCTAATTTCGATGAGATTCAAATAAAGCCTTCTCTTGTTTTCCAGTTTAGTAACTTTAAAAAAAAAAAAAAATGTTTTATAAAGAATGCAATCACAACCACTGTTACAGGCATAGCCACGAATGGAAAATAGTTGTTTACACATTGGTGTGTGTATATAGCTACCCCCTATTGTTTGTTTTTTGAGAGCGAAAGAGATGTAAGAGTGAAAGAACTGAAAAATTAGTGGTGAAACTGAAGAGGAATAGGACTTAACAACAATAGTACTAAAAAAGAATGAGATAGTGATCATGATAAGAGATTCTGAGGATGTATATTTGAAATTCTTATAGACTGCAGACTGTTTAGCTATTTGTTTCTGAAAACTCATATTTATAAGCTCATGTTAGAGTGTATGAGCTGTTAAACTGTGGAATGCAATTAAGAAATTGCAAAAGCCGATAAAGTGATCTGCCCAGATGTATTATTTTTGTGATAAATTGCCAAGGTTGGAGTTAAATCGTAGCCCTCTAGCTTCATTATGTGAAGGCTTTCATTAGGTCCCAAGTGCCATCCTTTCTGTGGGAGGGAGAAACTCCTGGCCACTACCTAACGAATGAGGGAAATGTTCCCAGGGATGCCCAGCCCACTTTTGCAGTATGTCTTGTGTGTTTTACTGTAAACTATCCCACCCTGCCCCTCCCCTAAACCGAAATGGCACAACCTTTCTTCACTTTTGCACAGCTCTGGGCAAATCCCTGTGGTGTGTCCTAGGGAAATGAGAATCTCCTCGTGCAAACCAGTTCTGAAACAGGTTTTCTTCCCACGGGGGGGGGAGGGGGGGGGCGGTGTTTGTGCCACTCTGGCTATGGAAATTAGCAGAGGCAGGCTTAGGTGTGAGTTACATCTCCCCGTGACAGGGGATGCCCCTTTGAAGCTTGTACTTGTGCCCGCCATCTTGTCAGGAAGAGGTCACACCTCCTCCCAGTCAAGGCCCTTTTGTTCCCTTTCCTTGAAGCCATTCACATCTCCATTCAGTTGGATTTTAAAGTACTATTAATTTGAGTCCTTGAACCAGGGTTCTAGCTATATCCCAAACTGCAGTTGTGCATTATATGGTGGTAAAAGTGTTCTATTGGAGAAGTCCACTTAGGAGATGTTTTACTGCCAGGAAATGTAAAACTTGAGTAAACATATCCTACATTTTAAACCCCATGCACCTTGCCCTATGGACATTTAGGGCCTAACATAGGGGAGATGTATAACTATTAAAAAGAAAGTCTGGGGCCGGTCAGCTCACATTTGCAGTTTTAAAATTGCACCCTCAGGTTGCAGAAGCGGGCCTAAAGACATACTTTGCCTTGTTGCGTTAGTGGTGGCACAATAGGTACTACAGTCCACTAGCGACAGTTAACGAGCAGGTCCTGAGTACTCAAGGTACCGTATACTAGAAAGTTATATGTCAGTTAAATATGCCAATCAGGTATTAGGCAATTCTGCATGTTTTTAGGGGGGATCAGAGCACATACACTGGGCACTGGGATGCAATGCCCCTATGTTCAGAGTTCATACATCAGCAATACAAAAACCAGCAAAAAGTGGGGGAGGGGGCATGGAAAAAGGACATTCTCTTTACAGTGGGCCCAGTGTATCTGGGCCCTATAATGTTTGTCCAGAAACACTGCTCCACTTCTAGTAACCTGGAGTTGTATCACCCTGGGAACACTGTTCAGGGAAATTCGTAACAAGGGCTTAATTGGCTCGAAATATGCATCCTTACGAACCTGGGTTTTTGTTCCTTAATTTCCGTTTTGAGAGTTGCAAAAACTCCCTGCTTTTATGGCAAGTTATTGCTATAAAGCTCCACAATTAGTAAATAGGAATGCTCACTTTTTCCTTATAGCGCTTAGAAAAGCAGAAGTGTGCTATGAAGCACTATATTAAAAAGTCAAGCATTTTTAAGAGGTTCATTTACAGCCTAAAATCTTTTACATGCAGTGTTAATAGAGCCTACATTGGTGATACAGTTTTAAACTTTAAATGTCTCGTGCGCCATGTGGCACTGTTTAGTTTATTAGGGCATAAAGTCACCAGTAGGGTGCCTTCACTGTGGTAAATATTGTTCGATGTTCCTCCAGCAGCCTGGGGCATTGTACAATACACACAGGACATATTCGTGCGGCTTTTCATTAGGAGCCCACGCAAAGACGTGATTACGAGTTTTCAGATTCTCTGAAAATATTTTCCACTTGGCGGAGAAGTCGGTGAGCCCTGCAAAATGTATTCTGCTGGCACGACAAGCCTTATAAGTGCATCCTCAAAAGGGCATCGCAGAGTTTGTTTCAGTAGCCCACGGGTATTGTGTCAACATGCATTTGTCTTGCAGTTTTGTGCACAAAACAAAAAAGGAAATCAAGAAAGAAACATTGCGAATTATTTTTTGCTCAAGTTTAGAACGTAGCGTGCTTTATTTATTAGCAAGACTCCTGGATCAGTTAAACACTCGCCCTGACATCTGCTGGGGCCTTGACTGATGAGTCTACATCATGGCAATGTAAGCACAGCATGCCATTCTTTGAGGGTAGTGCATTCACTGAGTAGTAGCAGCTGTTATTTAGAAATCATATAGGGCAAGATGTATGAAGCTTTTGCGAATGGGAAAAAGCCTTTTGGGATGTATCATCCCAAAAGGCCCTCGCAAAATAGGGAATCTCAAAAATTTGCAATTCCCTATTTTGGGAACCCATTTAAGCAATTGAAAATTGCGATTCCTTAATTGCAATTCTGGAAGCATCCAAGTGGTGCGACTTTTGCATAGGAAGTCACAAACTACCACCAACTTCAAGTTGGTGGTAGTTTGCGATTTCCTTGAAAAATGCAAGTTTTTGCATTTTTCAAAGTGCCATGTGGCGCACATACATGCCCCTAGGGCATGTATGTGCGCCACATGGGCACACATGCATATTTCAGGGGTGCAACAGGGTGTCCTTTTGGCACCCTTGAAATAGCATTCGCAATTTGCGAGTACCTGATGGGTACTCGTAAATTGCGAATGTCTTCCCATTCATTCCTATGGGCCTCGAGGCCCATAGGAATGAATGGGAAGGTATTCCTTAATTGCGAATCACAATTTGCGATTCTCAATTAAGGAATATGCAGGAATCTCAATTATTATTGCGAAACCTACATACATTGCATTTTGCGAGTCCGTAATAGTGAATCGCTACAATTCGCTATTAAGGACGCGCAAACTGCAAAGATGATACATCTGCCCCAAAGTCTCTGTTAGAAATAAAACACAACATGTCGGCAATCCTAAAGTCCAACTAGCGTTCAATGCAAAACAGCAGGCAGCAGAGCAAAAGATCAAAGACAATTGTCATTTCAACTGGCCAGGGCTCTCACTAGACAATGGTCAGTTGGAGCGAAGAGCTAAAATGCATGTGATCTCAAACTAGAATACATACAGTTCCTCTCAGTACAAATCAATGCAGCATGGCCACGTGACACAAACGTGTTCCTCTTTACAAACAGTATCTAATATGCAGGGGTCAGGATCTTGCCCTCAAGAAGCACAGAATGACCTTGAGGGGAAAATATTCATGTACACAATACTTGCCCCAGTATTCTCACACAATTATGCTAAGCCTGTCAGATTTGAGTTCATGTTTATGCTCTTGGAAGATATGCAAAGTACAAGACTGGGCCTGCTAAGGCCATAGAAGAGTCCCAAAGAATACAATGACATAGCAAACCTCAGACACATAGAAGGCAACATTCACATCTGATTATCAGTTATTACATCCATCACTACCTATGTGCTGTTAACATGGCACTTCATAGGACTATATGAACCTATTATAAATAGATTCTAACTGTCTTACAACTCCAGAACGGTGCTATGAACGACTGTATAAAAAATACATGTATAATTATTGAGACCTCAGTTCGAGGTCTGTGATTGTTACCATGCAGAGATACCTACTTTACTGCTGAGTACAACCTCCAGATATTACACACCAGATGGCACTAATGTTCTTTTCTGCACTAAAGCCTTCTACGTGCAAAGTGTTTCTAGAAAACATTGCACACCTCATGCTGCACAGTTTTTCATCCAAGTCTTTTTTTACTTCATTTAGAGATAGATTTAGCAGTCTGCCAGAGCTCCTGTAGTTTTGCTATTGTTAAGCCTGCAGTGGGAAAGATAAAATGCCTGATGTTTTGTTAGGGAGAATGTTTAGTAATAGTTGGGTCAATTTGTCTGTGCTGATTCCTGTTGGACTAAAAGGAAAATCCTATAATAAAGCAATGTCTTGCATAACACAACACTGAAGCTGGAAGTAGGGTCCTTTTGTTGCAATATCAGAGTTTATCTCTAAACACAAAGAAGAGTGTTATCAAATGAGTCAGACGAAGAAGTTTGTACTGTAAGTGGTGAACTTAAAAAGAATAAACAGCAAAGTATGTCACGGCAGGTACATTTGAAAATGGGTCAGTATTTTCAGTGCAGCTCTAAGAAAGCTTATGTATTTGCATATCGTTACAAAAAAGATGTAAATTCAAAAACATGTAGCAAATTCACCTTTTCTTCGCTGTAACACTAAAACATCTGTATTTTTCTGGATTCTGCGTTTTCCTGATATTAAGTATATGCGCCCTGTGACTCTGCTAATCAGTGCCACACCTTGTGTGCTCGGGCCCTAAAACACTGGCATTGGTAAAATTGGTTTCATTAAAGTGAGGAAATATGAATTTTTATGGTCAATTGTGTCCCCTATCTAGACCCCAACGGCTCCATGTACATGTTACAAGTACATGTATGTTCCCTCCACTTCAAGCTATGAAGACGCAAATACAATTGTGTCCAACGTTAATATGTCCTCTTTCATATCTGCCATGAATGGGCCAGATATTCCATTCCTAAGTATGCCTTGCCACCGTCTTTATATGGTATACTTTTCACGTTTTCCAGCTCTGGCAAGGTAGGCCCTGAATTCTGCCATCGAGCTTTTTCTTGCTTCTGCCTCTGAATGCTCCAGCCTGGACCTGCATCTGTATCCATGAACTTTGTCTTACTTCCTGCGTGGCTGACGGTGCCTAGCCCGGCCTATTGCCTGCCAAAACTGTATTCAGCCTTCAAGTTATCTGTTCCGCTCCTCAAGAAATGCATTCCTGTCTAAGTAGCTTAGGTAAACATCCCTCTAGCTGCAGAGCAAAGGGTCCGGCCTTACTGCCTCCATGCAAGTAATTCATGACTTTCGTTACCATGGTAGGCCCATGCCCCCTCGCATCTCATGTAGACACTTAGACGCTTGTACACGCACTAGCAGTCAGTATGGAATAGGATCTGTCCGAGAAGACCTTTCCTTCCAGATAATATAGTTCCTTAAACACAAGATATTAGATATGATTTAGGACTAGGTTGTCCTGACACCCCAGACTTCTGTCTCCTCATGTAGGGCTAAATGTCAAGTTCCCTTCACCCTCTAGTTACACGTCAATTACACGTCATGCGGCTGCGCGCGCATCTCTGCCATATATTTTTTGCTGACTTTGCAGGATTCTCTTATGGATCCACCCACTTGTGTCATCATCATAATGACGTTTTTAGTATACGCCTCTATGCACGCCTATTGTAACGCCTTTTCTATTACGTATGTGTATTCTTATCAGCTGTTACGCCTCCTGCATCTGTCTCTACTGTAATGCATTACTATATATGCTATAACCTGTCAATAATGTATTGCTGATCCCTTCCTGAACCTTCGTGGTGACGGAACTCGATTGCCTGGTTCGAACCATCATTCCTTTGTAAAGAATAAATTCCCTATTATACCCTCGAATACCACGGATTCTGCCTCTTATTTTTACTGAGTTATTCGTATTGTATTTTACCGCATAAATTAAGTCTAGGTAATTTAAATTTACCACATAATTGGCGCCCGAACAGAGACACCTCTCACACCCCACGCGCCGGAGGTGCGTTGCAGACCCGGTCTCCTGCCACAGCCGGACGGACAATTACGCGTACCCGCAGGATTTCCTGTATCTCCCTCAGGCCAACGGGGGCGACTGAGGCTGCGATCAACACCCAGACGAGGCGGTGAGGAGTGCGGAGAATCCCGACCAGAGCCTAGCTGAGAGAGCAAGATCCGAGGTATACAGAGGCCCACCAGATTCCGAAGTTCCGAAGTATCTAAGTCACGAGTCGAGTCCAGTCCAGTTTGGTCTAGTCCAGTCCAGACTTCCGAGGCCTTCCGTTCCGTGCTTCCCGGTGAGTACCGTTGCTGGGGACGCATCTAGACGTGCGCATTAATTTGTGCCGGTCAAGACGGGTCTGGGTACACAGACCTGGTCTACACTGTTTTAGCAGTGTATCTGTACTGTTTAGCAGTACATACAGTATATTTAGTATTATGCAGTTAACTAGTTTTATTCTAATTATTATTGTTCGTTCTAAAATGTTTTGATATGTTTTAAATGTCGTGGTATGAGTGATTATTCGATCTTCATTATTGTGTTTATTGTAATTATTGTGTTCAAGACCGAGTAAGAATTAAGTAACAAGGTTCAAGATGCCGTTATTTTCAAAATTAAGACAGATAAAAACTAGAAAAGGGATATTCGAGGAAGCTGTTCCCATCCCACCTAGGGACACTCCAGGGTACTTTATGTACCATAAACATGGCCTAGATGCCGTATTATATCTTGATCTATGGGTGGACTACACCAAGGACTTAGCAGAGAGTCAGAGATGGCCCGCTGCTGGAACATGGGATGCAGATTGCATCATGAGAATAGAAGAAGCGTTATGGAAAAAGAAAGCAAGACAGTCACAGAAAAATGCCATTGAATTATGGCGTAAAGAATCGCATAGGCGCACAGAGAAAGCGCTCAGAAAGGAAGAGAAAAGTAGGGAAGATTCAGAAAAAGCCCGAGAAAACATATTAATTGACGAAGGTACCCGAGTAAAAACAGAACAAATAGACAGACAACGAAACACTCTTATGAATGGTATGTATCCTCTTCTGGCCGAGGGTTTGCCTAAGGCCACCTTGGAGGTACCAAAAGATCTGCCACCTCCGTTACTCCCGATTAAAGTACATCCCAAGACCGCAAAAGACATTTTCCTTTCTTCCTACTTAGACGATGCAGCCCCCGAATATGCAAATGGTGCGCAGCCACGCACACCACCCGTTAACGACGCTCAACCCCAAAATCAGCTGCACCCACCTCCGCAGCAACAAACTCCTACTCAAGTTCTAACCATTCCATCTGTTTCCACAGTCCTTCCTGCACCCACACTCTCTACCCTACACCCAACAAATCCTTTTGGACTTGGCACCTCAGGAGGTGCGACAGGAGGTTTTTCCACGCCACCGCCAACAACTAGATTGACTTATAGGGATTTAGCATACCAACATACACCCCAAAGAATATCAGACAATATATTAAACGAGCCTCTTTCCGATTGTAGATATGATCCAGTGCCAGGAAAACACGACAGAATGTTGCTGTCTTCAGTACGTTTGCGACGAGCTGCAAAATATTTAATGACGTTACCAGGAATGGTTGAACATCTAGACAAAATATATCGCTTTATCCAATCAGGGCAGGGTCCTGAAAGTATTGCCGAAGCCATGGAATACCAGAAAGTAGACATACAAAAATTATTGTTACGCTTTTTCATAAACTGCTTGATCAGAAATAGAGATAGGCCTGAGGTAGATTCGGAGGAAATGCAAGCACTTACCAAATGGGGTCAGAATATAACAGACGGGAGACATGATAAACAGAAGTGTATAGAAGCCATGTGCCGAAGGATCAGAAAAGAAGTAGAACGAATACATGAAAGCAGAGTAGAAGCAGATAAAACTGAATCAGAGGAAGAGGAGGAGGAACAGTCAGAAATGAACACAGGACAATTTGAATTACCAGCTAAACAAATGATAGCTTATGTAGGAAAAGGAAGATCTTTTAATAAAACAATGCGTCCGATACGTCCAGAATGTAACAGAATTTTTCAAACAGTTATCACAAATCCAAGGACCCCTGAACACTTATTCCAGGCTACTGATAAATTACTTCGAGAACGAAGGGGGTACCATGTGCTCGATTCTATGGATGAACAAGAATTAGCCAGGTCAGCAGTACAATGGGCTGACAGCTCTGAAAAATACAGTGATGATGCGCTAGCACACACGTTTCTGAATCTCGCCCCAGACGAACAGCGTTTAGCTAGTATATACATGATACAACATCTCCTTATATTATATAAAGGCCAACACTCCGATCCTGGTCCCCTACCTGATATATTGATAGAACTACTCATGAACAAATGGAGAGGTTTAGGTACCGATCTAATCAAAGTAATTCTAGAATACAGACATAGATATAGTGCCTTTTTGTGTCCAGAACATGATCCAGCTCCTTCCATGGAGAGAAAAACGTATTACATAGACAGACAGAATCCCTTACGCGAAGTACACCCAGTAAGAAATGATGACAATACGTTTAGACGCGTGTTTGTGTACACGCCCATAACCAAAATAGAACTATTGGAAATGAAAAAATTAGTGCCCAGCCATGACAAAGATCCAGCAGGTTTTCACCGTGAACTAAAGGACATGTTACTCATGGGTGATTATACCTATCCTGACATTATGAAAATATTGAAAGTATTATTGCCTGCCGGTATTTATGAGAAACTCAAGGAAAAAGAATGGGAGGTGGGAGACCAAAAGATTGATTGGACCGCATTAGAAACGGAAGAAAATAGCAGAACTGCAGGCGTAGGGCTTGGGGACAAAACAAAAGCATTGCCAGGATTATTAGTGCAAGTATTGCCACGTTTATTAACTACGAAAAAGGAAGATTGGGGAGCAATCTCAGCTTGTAAACAGAAACCCGATGAAGACACTAGTGATTTTTATTCCCGATTTGAAAAATGTTTTGGTATTAATAGCGGCCTGAAAGCAAATAGCGAGTCATATCCACATCTTTTTGTAACAAAACTAGTCGAGAATTCCCTGCCACAGGTTAAAAACAGAGTATTGAAAGTTGAGAGCACTTGGCAAGCTAACACTCCTTCACAGATGTTACAAATGTTACAGTATCACCAGAATAGAATTAGAGAAGAACAAGAACACGAACAAAGACGTATGAAAGACACGAAAATGAAAATGCTTGTCGCTCAGTCAGTTCCAGCTGACGGTCATAAAAAGGGTGCGACACAGTCCAGTAATTCAGCGGTTCCCGTTAAAGGGACATGCAACTATTGTAAACAGCCAGGTCATTATATAAACGATTGTGCAGTTCTGAAACATAATATCTCCACGGGTAAAACGAAGGAGAGACCACGTCCGCCTAGACAGGACCAGATCCAACAACAAGCTCCTCAACATGCACAGCCTATGCCGGTTCCACAACAGACCCTACCACAACCACAGCCACAGCCTATTGCTGCAACACAAAACACGACACAACAGATGTACCAGTATGCACAAAATGACTATCCAGAGTATCAGCGCTACACATGAAACAGCCTAGAGAGGGAAGTTGGCTTACCCCTTATTGAGGTTCCTGTAGATCAAGAGGGTCCTTATGTACAGAGTCAAGTATTAGGGAAAGACAGAAAGTTTCTACTTGATACAGGGGCAAGCAGAACAACTATAAGTCACGATGAAGTCCCAGGGGCACCCCTCTCAGGCTCACAAAATATTTCCCTTGGTTTTTCAGGAAAGCCTACTATTAACGAAGTATCGCAACCACTTGCATTTACAGTCGGTCCATTGACACGGACTACAGATCTATTGCTTACGAAATCATGCCCAGAAAACCTGTTAGGTATAAAAACATTGAAAGCTCTAGGAGCTATAATATGTTGTTCTCCGGACGGAGTACGACTATTTTTGCGTGACTTTAAAGGTCACTACATGTCTAGAGACATGGATCACCGGTTACAGAATCTACCTGCACACATATGGGCACAAGGCCCCACTGATGTAGGTTGTATGCACATTACACCATATCGAGTTACGCTCAAAACAGGAGTGGTACTACCACGAATGCGACAATACAAGTTACCGCCAGATGCTGTAGTGGCTTTACTGCAAATCATTGACGAGCTCATTGCACAAGGAGTGGTTGTAGAAACCGACTCCAATGTATGTAATTCTCCGATCATTCCGATTCTTAAACGAACTGATCCAAAAGCACCCCCAGTATATCGATTAGTTATTGATCTGCGAGAATTGAATAAATGCATTGTACCACAATATCCCGTGGTCCCAGATATCTCTTCATTACTGACAGCTATTGATTCAGAGGCAACGTTCTTTACTGTAATTGACCTCAAGAACGCCTTCTTCAGCGTCCCTATCGATCCGGAAAGCCAATATTTGTTCGGATTCAGTTTAAATGGACGAAGTTTTAAATTCGCACGCGCACCTCAAGGATTTACAGAAAGTCCTAGCATCTACAGCCAAGCACTGAAAAGACAACTTGACAGTATCCACATGCCTGTTAACACTGCACTGCTTCAGTATGTCGATGATCTACTGATCACCGCCCGAAGCGAACACGAATGTGAAAAAGCATCGCTGACGGTTTTACATTTCTTAGCCGACAAGGGGCACAAGGTGTCCCCTTCAAAGCTGCAATTTTGTGCCCAGCAAGTTGTGTACCTAGGGCACTTGCTGTCCAAATGGGGGAGACAGCTCACACCTGACCGCATCCAGTTAATTGTAAACATGCCACCACCCAAGACACAAAAGGAGGTACGGGCCTTCATAGGCCTCACTTCGTACTGCAGGCAGTGGATTCCCCAATATGCATTTTTAGTAAAACCACTCATTCAGTTGACAACCCAGGAGGCAGCGACATCGACTGTCCTCCCTTGGACTCCAGAACATACACAAGCTTTTGAAGACTTAAAGAAAGCTTTATGCCAAGCACCTGTTTTAGCGACACCATGTTACAGTAAGCCTTTTACACTCTTTGTTACAGAACGTGAAGGTACTGCTTTGTCAGTACTCACTCAGGAACAAGCAGGATCACACAAGCCATGTGCTTACTTTTCTAGCACATTAGATCCCGTAGCTCAAGCTCTTCCTGCGTGTCTGAAATCAGTTGCAGCGACAGCTTTAGCGATTAGACAAAGCGATTCCATAGTATTAGGACATCAATTGACAGTACAGGTACCACACGCAGTAGAAGTTCTCTTGAACCGGACACAGACACAACACTTGACTATAGCACGACTGACAGGTTACGAACTCACATTGTTTCAGCCACACATAGAAATCAGACGTTGTAGTACATTAAATCCTGCCACACTTTTGCCATTAAGTGGAACAGACCCACTGGCACATGATTGTATTGAAGTCATTACTATTACGACGAAACCCAGACAAGACTTGACAGATGTCCCATTACCAGATCCAGACCTGACACTTTATGTAGATGGTTCATGTATGAGAACAAGTACAGGAAAGTTAGTGGCCGCTTATGCAGTCACGACAGACACCGAAGTCATTGAAACAAATTGTATTGACACATTATCAGCTCAAGCAGCAGAACTTATTGCTCTGACACAAGCCTGTATTCAAGCCAAGAATAGAAAAGTTAACATATATACAGATTCACGTTATGCTTTCGGAGTCGTACACGACTTTGGAGTCCTTTGGCGAGAGAGAGGTTATTTGACTTCTCACGGTGCCAACATTCAACACGGCTCCCTCATTCAAGCCCTGTTAGATGCAATACATCTACCTACTTCAATATCTATCATGAAGTGTAAAGCTCATACAAAAGTCACCGATATTATTTCCCAGGGTAACGACCTAGCAGACCGAACAGCTAAGCAAACAGCACAGAATCAGACTCATGCAACTGACTTGACAAAGACAATAGTTCCGACACCGACACACTGCATGACAGTTAAGGATCCCGCCCTTGATGTAATTGACATACAGACACATGCTACACCAGAGGAAATAAAGAAATGGACTGAATTAGGAGGGATCCAAACAGATCAGGGATGGATGACGAAGGGAAAATCTATATGGTTTCTCCCCGACTCAATGGTTCAAGTTATCATTAACACAATACATAGTCCAGCACATCTAGGAGAAAAAGCCATGTTAGACAGTATTCAACACATTTGGTTCAACAAACACTTACGATCTGCAGCCAAACAGAAAGTCCGAACTTGTATGATTTGTTGCCAGTTCAATCCAGGTAAAGGCGTACCTGTAGAGCAGGGTGGATTCCAACCTCCCGATCACCCTTTTGAAGTCCTCCAGATGGATTATATCCAGATGGAACGATGTTGAGGATTCAAATATGTCCTCGTAGTTGTATGCGCTCTTTCCCGTTGGACAGAGGCGTATCCCGTCTCAGATTACACTGCCCCGACTACTGCCAAACAATTAGTTCGTGAATTCTTCCCACGGTATGGTTTGCCCCGTATCGTGTACTCAGATAATGGCCAGCCGTTCTCATCCGAGCTAATGAAACACATTTCACTCTTGTTAGGCTATCAATGGAAATTCCACTGTGTCCGACATCCCGAGGCAGCAGGTCTCGTGGAACTTCATAATCAAACCCTGAAAATACGACTTTCTAAAATCTGTAGAGAGAAAGGTGTCGACTGGATAGTAGCCTTACCGGTTGCACTATTTTACATGAGAATGGTAGCCCATTCTCGCACAGGGCTATCCCCGTACGAGGTGGTCTTCGGTAGGCCACCAAATATGTGGGGGATGCCTATACCTCGTAAAATAACTGATGTTGATTGTAATATGCTGACAGATTACCTTGCTTCCTTGATGTCTGCACTACAATCTTGCCGTTCACAGGTAGCTGCAGCCTTTCCCGACAACACCGAGGTAAAGCCTCATGAAGTGGTTCCGGGGGACCTAGTTTTCGTCAGAAACTTCGACAGGAGAAGCCCGTTGGAGCCTCGTTGGCAACAACCAAAGCTGGTTCTTCTAACGACGAGGACAGCAGTGAAGGTCGAGGGTCGCAAGGGTTGGTTACACTCGAGTCATATCAAGAAATTTCATGGACTACCATCCGATCTGAATTCTCAGCCCTGCCCCCTTCCAGAGACTGATTCAAAACTCCCCCTGGTTGAACAGACCAAATCACAGGAATACAAACTGAAACTAAGGTCTAGCAAGTCAGACAATTCGATTGTTTAAGTCCTCTCCAAGGTGAATCGGTTGAATTAAGTCTTTGACATGTATCCTCTAGACCGAATGAGAGAGAGAAATAGACAGAGACAGCTCAAGAAACATGCATACTGTAAATCACTTCATAGTCACTGTATAGTGACATTGTTGATTATGTTTTCTCTAAGTCTTTTTATTATTGCTGCAAGTATACTGTTACACATGTACTATCCTATTTTCAAGCGTGCTTATAATGTTACTGCCGAACATTCTTTTAGTGAACTACCTCCACATGAGTTGTCCTATAGATTTGCGCTGCGCAACAACACATTCATTAGTATGTTACACCATTTCCATCAGACCAGCAACGCTACAAATTGTTGGATATGTGGCCGACTCCCTCCCTATCAGAAATACAAAGGAGTTCTGCCTCTCTTTCCGTATCCGATCACACACAATGGTTCCTGTGGAGCATGGTTTAGTTTGATTAACTTTTTAGATTCAAACACCGTAGTTTACCAGAGCAACTGGGTATGGGGAAACCTGAACTTAGTTTTGCTTAAAGCCTGTTATCCTAACAAGGAGGGACTTCCCAAAAGAACAGGAACTGACCTAGAAAATGAAGTATATGGATTAGGTAATTTTACACTTAACCTCATGATTCTAAATGTTGAATCTGAAGCTACACTAGTCTTGCCTGCTATGCCCGTATTACCAGTCAAAGGTGAATTATGTGTAAGAAAGAATGGTTCAGTACACCTGGGTCATAGTAAATGTACTACTGTGATCGAATTCAGTGATAAAGGCAAGTCTACATTTAGAGCTTCCCGTCATTCCTAATTCATCTGTGGTCACACCGCATATATACGCCTACCCCTAGATTGGGATGGTACCTGTTACATTGCATTCCTTCTGCCACCTGTTTTCCTAGCCCCTCCTGATTATCATAGAAATACCAATCTAGTACACCATAGACCCCAGAGAGATATCCCGATTGTTGACTACACCGAAACAGCATGGGAACAATACACAGACTTCAATAAAGGTCTCTTTCCTTACATAGGTGTTGTCTCAAACAGTAAACTGATACGTAGATTAACCAGAACCCTTGAAGCAGTAGTGAATGAAACTACCTCTGCCCTAGGCAACTTAACAGAGGAGCAGTCTGCGATGCGGATTGTTGTTCTCCAAAATCGTCTTGTCCTTGACGTCATCCTAGCAGATAGGGGCGGAGCTTGTAGGGTCATCGGATCAAGTTGCTGTGTTTTCATCCCAGAAAACGCGCCATCCGTATATAAAGCTATAACTCGTCTTCACAAGATTGCAAACCAGATACATCAGAATGCAGGCACCTGGACATGGTCCGGTTGGTTCTGGAGCGTGTTGTCAGCCTGGGGATGGAAAGTCCTATCCTTCCTAGGTATTGGCCTTCTCATAGTATTCACTTGCTGCCTGTGTCTACAATGTGGACCAGCGATTTGCGGCCTGTGTGCCACATCGTGTATTCCACGTTCAAGTCTTTATTCAAGATCCCGGAAGAAGAAAGAAGAGCAAATGATATTACATGAACAGATTGATGGATTCCTGAAGATCGATATTTCATGAAGGGTCGTAGGGGACAAGGAGGGAATGAGGAAATATGAATTTTTATGGTCAATTGTGTCCCCTATCTAGACCCCAACGGCTCCATGTACATGTTACAAGTACATGTATGTTCCCTCCACTTCAAGCTATGAAGACGCAAATACAATTGTGTCCAACGTTAATATGTCCTCTTTCATATCTGCCATGAATGGGCCAGATATTCCGTTCCTAAGTATGCCTTGCCACCGTCTTTATATGGTATACTTTTCACGTTTTCCAGCTCTGGCAAGGTAGGCCCTGAATTCTGCCATCGAGCTTTTTCTTGCTTCTGCCTCTGAATGCTCCAGCCTGGACCTGCATCTGTATCCATGAACTTTGTCTTACTTCCTGCGCGGCTGACGGTGCCTAGCCCGGCCTATTGCCTGCCAAAACTGTATTCAGCCTTCAAGTTATCTGTTCCGCTCCTCAAGAAATGCATTCCTGTCTAAGTAGCTTAGGTAAACATCCCTCTAGCTGCAGAGCAAAGGGTCCGGCCTTACTGCCTCCATGCAAGTAATTCATGACTTTCGTTACCATGGTAGGCCCATGCCCCCTCGCATCTCATGTAGACACTTAGACGCTTGTACACGCACTAGCAGTCAGTATGGAATAGGATCTGTCCGAGAAGACCTTTCCTTCCAGATAATATAGTTCCTTAAACACAAGATATTAGATATGATTTAGGACTAGGTTGTCCTGACACCCCAGACTTCTGTCTCCTCATGTAGGGCTAAATGTCAAGTTCCCTTCACCCTCTAGTTACACGTCAATTACACGTCATGCGGCTGCGCGCGCATCTCTGCCATATATTTTTTGCTGACTTTGCAGGATTCTCTTATGGATCCACCCACTTGTGTCATCATCATAATGACGTTTTTAGTATACGCCTCTATGCACGCCTATTGTAACGCCTTTTCTATTACGTATGTGTATTCTTATCAGCTGTTACGCCTCCTGCATCTGTCTCTACTGTAATGCATTACTATATATGCTATAACCTGTCAATAATGTATTGCTGATCCCTTCCTGAACCTTCGTGGTGACGGAACTCGATTGCCTGGTTCGAACCATCATTCCTTTGTAAGGAATAAATTCCCTATTATACCCTCGAATACCACGGATTCTGCCTCTTATTTTTACTGAGTTATTCGTATTGTATTTTACCGCATAAATTAAGTCTAGGTAATTTAAATTTACCACAAAAGTGATATGTTTAACTGTCCTGGAAGACCATTGTAGATAGCACAAAAAGGCACCTACATTGTAGCAGTAAAAGGCCATATGTGACCTGCGCTATGTATGTACACCACCCACGTATGTGACAAAAATATACATCTGCCAGGAGCATCATTGTGCTCTGGTTGGGCTGCAGTTGAAATAAACTGCAGTGACGAATTGGCAGGACAAAGTGTCTTTGCCAAGAAAGAAATGCCTATTTTTATATGTGTATAAGCCACCCCCTAATGTGTGCCATGTAAGATCACAGGGCAGTATGCTATTGTATAAAAATAGTACACGCTACATATTGGGATTAATGTGCTTTCGCAGTCCACAAAATTTCACAGCATAGGCTTTGGCAGTTTTTTTTTAACAGGCCAAGATCAGATTCAAATGTTATGTCTGGGAAAATTCTAGAACATGTTAGTTCCTAATTTATTTTCAAAAGCTGTTTTAATGTTGGAATCAAATTTTTGATCACTTGAGTGGAAATGTAACTTTATTAATATACTTTGTGCTGTTCTTGAAACAGTTTTCCTAATCAGACCCTCCAAGGCTGGAATATACATCCTTAGCTGGGAGAGTTAACAACTGTGGCTCAGAGAACAATAGCCTGTCCCTGAGTCCAGGAAGAGAAGGTGTGTGTTAACTGATGACTACTTAGAAGGGATTAGCTGTCTGCAACTGGATAGGAGCAACTGGCAGCCCAAAGAGCAACTTTATCAACAGGCAGTTTTATCAATACCTCATTTGACATAGGGAGGCCAGGGAGGGTCTCTTTTCCCATTCATTCCCAGGACCCTCCCAGACAACCAAGCTCCAGTCACACTAATTAGAGAAACAATTTTGCAGTTTGGGTGGAAGGAGAACTTATCTTATAAGGGAAGTAGCTAAGTAGCTGAAGACAGGCCTGTCAATAGCAGATGGGTTCTGCCACCTCAAAACAGAGGCTCCTGGATAAGTCTACTTTAAGGCAAAGTGGAAGTGTTGAAAAGGAGTTAGGGATTGTGAGGCAATAGTTATGATTGGGTGGCAGATTTTTTCAGAGGCTAGTGTACAGAATAAGTCTTTCTTCGCAACCGCCACATCATCAGACCATCCCTAAACCTGGGAAGGAAGATTCTACATGAAGTAGGCCCTGCTGATATAAATACATTGTTTGGCTCCTGGCTGCTGGAAGAAGATGACTCACTCAAGGTCTCAAGGGGTCCTGATGCTTCTTCCACACAGGAGCTGGAACTGCTGTCCCAAGGGCAAGTGGTTGGCCTCTAGTCTACCTGCTTCAGAGAAACAATAAGGAGGACTCCTGACTCCAGGTGAGCCCAGCTAACCACAAAGGACTTATTCCTGCAGTGGATCTGGCTGGAAAAGGATGTGGGGTCCAGATGCATGCCGTGGTGATTAAGGGCAACAGGGCATTTTCAATAGTTGGAAACTAGGGGGGCGTGGCTAGCAGCCAACCGAAATGGCCGCCGCCTGAGACAGCTCCGGACCCCCGCAGACATCTCCAATGATCTGTTCTATCATCCGCCCTCTGCCGTGTTTTAAATAAGGGGCGAAATTGATGGCGGAAGGTCCCCGGTGCAGAAGGAGCGACCGCTGCGAGAAACGAGGGATCGTAGCGCTAGTCGCACCAAGTGAAGTGCCTGCGGCCTAACTGCGCAGGGAAAGTCGGGACCTCCAGTGCGCGTCCAGCCTGCAGCATCATGTGTCCTTGCGTGCTGGACCTTGCAACACTGACTGTCGCCCTCCAGGAACCAGGACACAGATCCGGTGAGTCTGCCAGCCCTTGCCAACTCCCTCCCCCCCCCCCGCTGTACTGACTGCGTCCGTCTCTCCGAGACGAGAGAGGGAAATTATACGGCCGCGAAGTACTGCTGTTGAACGCGGCTCTCTGGGACCCCAGGGACGCATTGCAGGCTGTAGTCGTGTTGTCGGAGGGAGGTGGTGGGACTGCCTGCGTTCCACCCCATGCAGGTCTTGAGGTCAGCGCAGCCGCCACAGTAACCGCCTCGAGGATCCCCCCCCCTGCTACCCAGCGCTGGAATACCATTCGCACTGCAGCCCGGATGAATCATTCTCATGACCCCACACCTCACGCAGTGCCTCCTTGAAGTGGTGAATAAGTAATACAGGGACTGCAGCTGGACGATTGCAAAGAGACTCATTGCACTAAGTGGCAAACAGGCTCTACGATACAGATCCTGAGGTGAGAGGCTCACCCACAGGAACGTCCATATATTCCCCTACTGCTGGTGGAAGTGAGACGGTATTGGCCTCTGCATCAGGGTGCAACGTCTATATAACCTGGAGAGATCGCTCCAGTGGCCTCCTACCTGCGGCGTGCACAGTGCAACACCCCCACTCAGGGGTAGGAAACCGGACTGGCCGTGGGTGACAGTATATTACCCAGGCAGGCGGCGGTGAGTACTACCACGGACAGAGTTTGCCGCAGTAGAACACAACTTTATAATACAATGATGGGGGGTCGAGGACAACGTGCAGTGCAGCAGAACAAGTTGGACAAATATGCATACACAAAAACTCCGCAAATAACTGTGAACCACCCAACTATGCCTATGGCCGACTCCGCCTCAGGTGGTGAGCTGGAGGTCACCTTGCAGGACATTCTTGCTACCCTCAACAAAGTACACACAGCTCTCAATTCTCGGCTTGGCGCAGAATTAGTGGAACTCTCCTGGCTCCGGGCCGACTTCAAAAACAAGAATGCCCGCATCACAGAAGTGGATACCACCACAGGGACTCTCCGCGATGATACTAATGAGCTCAAATGTCCAGTGTGCCAGCTTGAAATCAACCGTAAAGTCATGGCTGCCAGGTTGGAGGATTATGAAGGCCGGTCCCGACGCAACAACGTCCGCATTGTTAGAGTGCCGGAGGGGGTGGGCGGACCGGCAATAGACCTCTTTGTGGAAGATCTGATCAAGCAACGTCTGCAGCCAAGGGATCTATCCCACTGCTTCTCAGTGGAGAGAGCCCATCGCGTCCCTGGTGGTAGAACCACACAGGGAGCACCGCCTAGACCAATCCTCGTCCACATTTTCAACTTTCGTGATCAGGACCTCATTCTGCAAATGGCGAGGGTAGCACCTCCCACGCGTTACGAAAACAGTACAATCATTTTCTTCCCTGACTATACTGCGGCAGTGACAAAGCAGCGTCACAGTTTCTTTGACGCTGAAAAAGAATTGCGGAGCAGAGAACTGAAATATACCATGCTCTTCCCGGCAAGGTTAAGGGTCAAAGCGGAGGGGAAAACATGTTTTTTTGCCACGCCAGAGGAGGCCCAGGAGTGGCTTGAAGGTTGGCGCAGGGCCGCAAAGCCAGGGAGGAAAAATAACAACCTGCACCACCTCGCGACTAAAATGGCACAACTCGCACCGACGGAAACAACCCCAGTGCAAGCTGAACTGCCCGAAAGTCTCTAAAAGATCGTCAATCTGTTTGGAGGACTACCAGCTGAAAACAAGACTTTGCCACTTAAGAAACCATAACGTCTCTGTGCTTGGCGGATCACCTCGTCAACTGAGTCTCTTTCTACCGACCAACAGTGTGAAACACATCAATAATGATAAGGGACATCGCTTTATGCTATTTAATCTTTCCCAAGGTCATAAATTATTGTTGCAGAGATCTGGGGGGATCTGGTGAAGGGACTGCACCCTACTAAGGTAACGGGAAATGGGACATATGCACTCAGCATTGTTTGGGAGGCGGGTTGTTTTATGTCCATCATGCAGGGAGGCAGGGAGGGGGGGTGAATGGGTAACGGGAACTGTTAGTTTTTTCTTTGTTTCGTTTTTTTATTGTTTACATGTTCTTTAATGAAACTCGCACACCTATGTACAAAGGTTCCATGGCCGTATCCGATAGCTATACCACACGAAAATGGCTCAAATGACACGATTGGCCCCACTAGTCGCCCCTACTATCTCCACGGCACACCTCGCACCTATACCTCCACGGTCAATCATGTCCTGGAATGTTAACGGACTGCGGGACAAGGTAAAGAGATGGCTAGTGCTGCAATACTTTAGACGCAAAGCACCTATGGTGGTCATGATACAGGAGACCCACCTGATGGAATCTACATGTAAAGCTCTAAACAGATGGGGATTCAAGCTTGCGGTACACTCTGAATTTACGTCGGGGTCGCGGGGAGTGAGGATCCTGATTCAGAAGCACATCCAACTCATCATCCAACACACTTATACCGATGACCAAGGCTGCTTCTCAGCCATCTCTGGCCAGTGGGAAGGACGCACGATAAATCTGGTAACAGTCTATATCCCTCCTGCACTTCACTCACTAGCCTTCCTGGCGCTTGGTAAATTCCTGCTTGCGCTCCCAGAGGGTGAACTGTTGGTTGGGGGCGACTTCAGTGCTACTCTGGACGATGCTCTCGATCGTACACCCCCCAGACCACAACATCGAACACGCTCTAACCTTGCGGATTTCCTAGATGCCTTTGGTGCTTTAAATTTCCACTGACACGACAATTCACATACCACTCAGGTGCTCATAACAGTCTTTCCAGAATTGATTATATATTCTCCTCAATAACTGGTGTGGGCTGTTTCCGCGAGGTGTCCCACTTACCACAAGGCATCTCTGACCACTCCCCTGTCTTCGCTGAATACTCTTTACAAATCCCAATGCGCCGCCGCATATACCCAATATATCCTGGCTACTTGCGGAACCCCAAAATCAGAAAGGGCCTACTGACTACCACTAAATATTACTTCCAAGAAAATGAATCATCGCCTAATCCTCTGGGAAGCGTATAAGCCCGTACTTTGAGGACACGCCATATACCTGATTACAGGTCACAAGAAGGAGAAAGGACTTGCCATAGAAACCTTAGAACAGGAAGTGACACAACTGGAAGAACTCCATGCCCAGGACGCATTGGACACTAACATGTATAGACTACACATGAAACGACAAGAATATAAGGAATATTTGTGGGAAGACGACCGTACCAGACTTGTAACGGTCCGTCATACAGTGTACGAATCAGGAGACAAGGCCGATAAGCTTAGATAATGGGCACATCACGTCCAACCCACAAGAAATAGTGGATGCACTAGCGGCTCACTATGGGCTCATCTACACCTCCACGACCCACACGACATTGCAAGAGGCAAGGGAGTTCCTTCGCGATATACACTTACTAGTATTGACTGATGATGAGGCCCAATTACTCGAAGCGAACCTAACCACAGACGAGCTGACACTAGCCTTAATCAATGTACAGTCCGGAAAAGCCCTAGTGCCCAATGGTATACCAATCGAATTTTATAAACGTGCAGCCACCACTTTAGCCCCACACCTATTAAAGATGTATGAAGCCAGTCTTGAGAAAGCGGAACTCCCCATTGATCAGCGAATAGCCATCATAGTGGCCGTCCACAAACCTGGTAAGCCGCCATCAGATAGCACTTCCTACAGTCCCATTTCTTTGATTAATGCAGAAGCCAAGATCTTGGCCAAAACACTAGCCAACAGATTAACGCCCCATCTAACAAAACTAATACATCTCGACCAATCTGGATTTATGCCGAGAAGAAACACAGCTCTGAATCTCAGACGTTTGCACAATGTTCTGAGCCGTAAAAGCACCATCCATCCATATTATCCCTTGATGCACGGATGGCCTTTGACTCCGTCGAATGGCCTTTTCTCTTTTCAGTCCTCCAACATCTGGGGTTTGGGCCAAAATTCTGCTCCTGGGTTCGACTGCTATACACTAATCCAATAGCACATGTGGTGGCCAACGGGCACACATCCAACATATTTTTCCTGGGGCGCGGAACGAGGCAAGGTTGCCCTCTATCCCCGCTTCTTTTCGCTCTAGTGCTGGAGCCACTGGCAGCCTGGATAAGAGTAGATCCAATTCTACTCGGACTCCGTTGGATAGAGGGATGGGAGGACCGCATATCTCTTTTTGCGGATGATATCCTTATCTACATGGCATCCCCTAAACGCTCCATACATAGACAAAATATATGGGGAATGTTCCGGATACAGCATTAACTGGGATAAATCAGTGTAATATGTCCTACATGGCCCCCCCCCCCCCCCAATTATACCCAGGGAATGCACCATAAAAATAGTATCAGATAGTTTTAAATACTTGTCACATCAGATCTGGAAGACTTTACGGCAAGAAATCTCCAGTGCCCGCTGCAAAGGCTGCGACGAGATGCCAAGCATTGGCAATTATTGCCCCTCACTCTGTTAGGTAGAGCAGCACTTTTTAAAATGATGGCACTCCCTCGATTTCTCTATGCACTTCACAACACCCCATTATGTGTCTCGGAGTCATATTTCAAGGCAATAGACTCAGAGATCACCAAGGTCTTGTGGGACGATAGACCTGCTAAGATAGCTATGACTAAACTGGTCTGGAACTGGTATGATGGCGATATTGCTCTCCCCAGTGTCCGGCTATACTACTGGGCCTCACAATTGGCTGTAATAAATCAATGGCTCCACGCGCCCCAAACAGACCCTGCTTACCGATTAGACAGACACACCTTGGGGGTGGGCAGAATCAATAAAGCACTTTACAACCGAAAGCAGAACATGAGCCTTTTGGGACCCACCACACACACTGTCCACCTATGGCATAAGGTGACGCGACACTTGGGTTGGAGCGATAAATTGACGCAACATTCCCCACTATGAGACACTGGCAGGCTGGGTAAACTGGGCAAGAGTAAGGGACACAATAGGAATGGGACACAATAGGAATTTCACGAGTGGGGGACCTTTGGAAGGTGGAAAAACCTATCACTTTCGCTCAACTGCAGGATCAATACAAAATGGCGCCAACTGAACTATTTCGATACCTGCAGGTCAGACATGCATTAGAAGTGGTCGTCCTTCCCGACATGGACCTGCCAGAAGCATCCCCCTTAGAGGACAGATGCCTCACAGAATATATGGACAAGAGGGCCATATCACTCACATATTGAAAAATTGTTAATAACCAGTCAGACCCCACACAGCCGCTACATGACAAATTGCAGGTTGACGTGGATGAACTAGACGAATCCGGCTGGCAAGAGGCGATAGAGTCCTCAAGGGTTGTGGCGATATCCTCTAGATTACGTCTCCTCCAACAAAAGGGGCTCCACAGAACATACTTTACCAGAACAACACTACACAAGATGGGGAGAATCGACAACCAATTCTGCCTCCAACAATGCGGCGATATAGGTACCTTCTATCATACACTATGGGACTGCCCAATAATTTGACAATACTGGGAAGCAGTGATGGATACAATCACACGGGTCAGCATGGGCCCTGTACCACCAGAAACTAAGCGCTGTCTCTTAAACATCTGGAAACCCACAGACCTAAATCACGCAACACAAACTTGGGCAACCCTAGGTATGACGATAGCAAAGCGGAATATTGCCAGGCTTTGGGGGGCGTGCACTGCCCCAGTCCTGAGAGACTAGTGCATAGATATGGATATTGGTATGGTGGCAGAAAAAGCTACATATGTTCATAGAGGTTGACCTAAAAAGTGGGAGCAGGTATGGGGCAAATGAAATATAAATAGGGGAGGCATCTGTACCCCGCCCAATGTAGTCCCAGTTTCCGACGAAGATGATTGACAACTACATTACCCATTTACATAAAGGTCAAGATGTATATACGATAACTTGCTAATAAATGTTTTGCCTTTTGTATAACTAATACAATAGAATGGAACTATCAAGATGTAATGTTTTCACTGCAAGTTTTGATTTAAATAAAAATATTCCCCAAAACATAAAAAAAAATAGTTGGAAACTAAAGGCCTGATTTAGAGTTTGGTGGACAGGTTACTCGTCACAAATTTGACGGCTACACTGTCCACCATATTACAAGTGCAATTGGACATAATGTACTTGTAATACGGTGGAAGGGATATCAGTCACGTTTGTGCCTTAGAAACATATCTGCCTAACTCTAACTCAGGCTCTATGTCTCACAGTAAACTCTTTGACTAAGACGATTTGCTCTGGTTTATCTGCCCTCCACTCTATCATAGTCTGTTTAGGTCCCTGCCAACGGTAAACTGTTATTTTCCAATAGCACTTAACTTTTCCTATGAAATTTATGTTTTAAAACTTGGAAAACATATATCTCTGGTTTCCCTTAACCTATTGCCTTCTTTTTGTTTGTTACATTTTTCTAAATTTGTTTAGGAATTTTATTATATTGTTTTGGTTGCTAATTGTTGGCACTGCTTGAACTGAATATATACTTTTCAGGGTGATTACCTGCTGCTTGTACCATAGCTGACATGGGCTGGGCAGAGATTCTTACAGAACAGTGTTTCGGCCTAGTCAGATTAGGTTGATTAACTTGTATTTGACACCACTCTCCCAAACTAATAACTCAATTTCTAACAACATGTTATAAAGACAACAAAGTAAAAGAAATGAACTTGTAAGGCTGATTAGTTAATATATTCACCCTCCCATAAAGACAAACACTGATTAGATCCCTAAACAAAAATACCATCAACTAGCTATTAAAATGCCATCTTCTCAGAAAAGTAAGTACATCAATGAACCCACACTGACTACTATGTTAGCTCAGCTTTGAGGTAGTTGTGATGCTCATAATCAATAAAGAATTTGTGTATGCAAAACCTTTGCCATATACAGCATAAAGGGGCTTTGACCATTACCATTAAGAAAGGAATTTTACACTGTTAACTCTCTAACAAATGTAACAGAAATGTTTTTTTTTAATGTTGAACTCTCTGGGCCTGAGATAGAGTTTGGCGGATGGGTTACTCCATCACAAACGTGAATGATGTCTTATCTATCGTACTGCAAGTGCATTATATCCAATGGCACTTGTAATACAGGGGACAGGATATCCATCATGTTTGTGACGGAGTAGTCCATCCACCAAACTCTAAGTCAGGCCTGTCACTTTAAAGGTGGATTTTGTCAGAGGGGTACTTGAATAATTGAGTGTGTGCCACTAGATTTTGCATCAGTAAACATTATCTCAAGCACATAGACGAGGTACGAATACATAGGGAAGCAGAAGTTAACTTTACTTAACTCCACATCTATGTAGAGTGACAATATACATATTATCAAGTTACATAGCTATGGATTTAAGAATAATACAGTTATACTTAATATATGCACTTTCCGTCACAATATTTTGGTTCTCCATAATTTGTCTACGAAATTACGGTAGCAAGATATTCTGGGGACGATGTTCTGGTGTACAACCCATTCCTTTTTAGGTTCTGCTGTGCATATAATTCAGAATACAAAACCTCTTTTAACAGGGCTCACAAAATGAATGGATGTATGTCAAACAAATTATTCATTTGAAAGGGCAACATGGTAGGAAATGTCTGCAAAGGGCACACTTCATGTAAACCCTCCAGCCCTTCAACTCTTTGCAATGTGCATTGAGAAGTAACGGAGCTGCCATCTGCCTCCTCTCTGGGAAGGACACAGGAGACTGCTGACTTGATGAGCCCCCTTGATAAATAGGACAGGGCATGTCTCATATATTTTAGAAGGACAGTCATTGTTGGCTAGAAAGAAGCTCATAATTCTTCAATCTCAAAAATCAGATGACCCAGTTCTCAAAGGCAGGATGTAGGGTAGAAATAAAGAATAGAAAACAAAGGAGCCTCCAGGTATCTCTTCCGGTAAGAACCAGGACTCCAGTATCCCCTCTATCTCCAGACATCTCTTTCAGAAATGATCAGGACTCCAGTATCTCCAATATCTCCAGGCATCTTTTCCAGCAAGGACCAGACTCCACAGCATCTCTTTCAGTAAGGACCAGACTCCAGTATCTCCAGGCACCTTTTCCATCAAGGACCAGACTCCAGTATCTCCATTATCTCCAGGCATCTCTTTCAGTAAGGACCTGACTCCAGTATCTCCAATATCGCCAGGTATCTCTTCCGGTAAGAACCAGGGGGCAGATTTATGAGCCCCTTGCGCCACTTTTGCGTCACTTTTAACATGGGAAAAGTGACGCAAAAGTGGCGCAAGGGGCTCATAAATCTGCCCCAGGACTCCAGTATCCCCACTATCTCCACACATCTCTTTCAGTAAGGATCAGGACTCCAGTATCTCCAATATCTCCAGGCATCTTTTCCAGCAAGGACCAGACTCCAGTATATCCATTATCTCCAGGCATCTCTTCCAGCAAGTACCAGACTCCAGTATCTCCAGGCATCTCTTTCAGTAAGGATCGGGGCTCCAGCATCTCTATTATCTCCAGGCATCTCCTCCAGGAAGGATCAGGACTCCAGTATTCACATTATCTCCAGGGATATATTTCAGTAAAGATCAGACTCGACTATCTCCATTATCTCAAGGCATCTCTTTCAGTAAGGACCAGACTACAATATCTCCATTATCTTCAGGTATATTTTACAGTAAAACTCAGGAATCCAGTATCTCCATTATCTCCAGGCATCTCTAACAGTAAGGACCGGGAGTTCAGTATCTACATTATCTCCAGGCATCTCTTCTAGTAAGGACCAGGGTTCCAATATCTCCACTATCTCCAGAAATCTCTTCCAGTAAGGATCAGGACTCCAGTCTCTCCATTATCTTCAGGCATCTTTTCCAATAAGGACCAGACTCCATTATCTCAATTAAATTCAGGCATCTATTTCAGTAAGGACCATGACTCCAGTGTCTCCGGATCAGGACTTCAGTATCTCCATTATCTCCCGGCTTCTCTTCCATGAAGGACCAGGACTTCAGTATATCCATTTACTCCAGGCATCTCCTCCAGTATGGACATGGACTCCAGTATCTCCATTATCTCCAGGAATCTCTTCCAGTTAGGACCAGGACTTAAGTATCTCCATTATCTGTAGGTTTTTCTTCCAGTAAGTACCAGGACTTTGGTGTCTCCATTATCTCCAGGCTTCTCTTCCAGTAAGGACCAGGATCCAGTATATCTGTCATCTCCAGACTTCTCTTCCACTAAGGACCAGGACACCAGTATCTCCTGGTTTCTCTTTCAATAAGGACCAGGATTCGAGAATTTCCATTATCTCCAGGCATTTCTTCCAGTAAGGACTAGGACTCCAAAATCTCCATTAACTCTCGGCATTTCTACGATTACGGACAAGGACTCCAGAATCTCTAAAATCTCCAAGCATTTCTTCCAGTAAGAACCAGGACTCCAGTATCTCCATTATCTCCAGGTTTCTCTTCTGGTAAGGAACAGGACTCCAGTATCTCCATATTCTCCAGGCATCTTTTTCAGTAAGTACCAGACTCCAGTATCTCCACTATCTCCAAGGAATCTCTTCCACTAAGGTTCTGGACTTCAGTATCTCCATTATCTCAAGGCATCTCTTTCAGTAAGGAACAGACCCCAGTATCTTCATTATCTGCAGACATATTTTCCAGTAAGGATCAGGACTCCAGTATTTCCATTATCTTTGGGCATCTCTTTCAGTAAGGACCGGACTCCAGTAGCTCCAGATCAGGACTCCAGTGTCTCTATTATCTCCCGGCATCTTTTCCAGTAAGGATCAGGACTCCAGTATTTCCATTATCTCCAGGCATCTGCTCCAGTGAGGACCAGACTCCAGTATCTCCATTATTTCCAGGCATCTGTTCCAGCAAGGACCAGACTCCAGTATCTCCATTGTCTCCAGGCATCTTTTCCAGCAAGGTCCAGACTCCAGTATCTCCATTATCTCCGGGCATCTGTTTCAGTAAGGAACAGGACTCCAGTATCTCCATTATCTCCAGGCAACTTTTCCAGCAAGGACCAGACTCCAGTATCTCCATTATCCAGGCATCGTTTCCAGTACTAAGGACCAGGGCTCCAGACTTTCCATTATCTCCGGGCATTTCATCCAGTATGGTCAAGGACTCCAGTATCTCCATTATCTCCAAGCATCTCTTCCTGTACTAAGGACAAGGACTCCTGTATCTCCATTATCTCTAGGCATTTCTTTCAGTAAGGACCAGGACTCCAGTATCTCTAAAATCTCCAAGCATTTCTTCCAGTAAGGACCAGGACTCCAGTATCTCCATTAGCTCCAGGTTTCTCTTCCGGTAAGGAACAGGACTCAAGTATCTCCATTATCTCCAGGCATCTTTTCCAGTAAGTACCAGACTCCAGTATCTCCACTATCTCCAGGCATCTCTTCCAGTAAGGACCAGACTCCAGTATCTCCAGGCACCTTTTCCATCAAGGACCAGACTCCAGTATCTCCATTATCTCCAGGCATCTCTTTCAGTAAGGACCTGACTCCAGTATCTCCAATATCTCCAGGTATCTTTTCCAGCAAGGACCAGACTCCAGTATATCCATTATCTCCAGGCATCTTGTTCAGTAAGTACCAGACTCCAGTATCTCCAGGCACCTTTTCCATCAAGGACCAGACTCCAGTATCTCCATTATCTCCAGGCATCTCTTTCAGTAAGGACCTGACTCCAGTATCTCCAATATCTCCAGGTATCTCTTTCAGAAAGGATCAGGACTCCAATATCTCCAGGCATTTTTTCCAGCAAGGACCAGACTCCAGTATATCCATTATCTCCAGGCATCTCTTCCAGCAAGGACCAGACTCCAGTATCTCCAGGCATCTCTTTCAGTAAGGATCGGGGCTTCAGTATCTCTATCATCTCCAGGCATCTCCTCCAGGACGGATCAGGACTCCAGTATTCATATTATCTCCAGGGATATCTTTCAGTAAAGATCAGACTCGACTATCTCCATTATCTCAAGGCATCTCTTTCAGTAAGGACCAGACTACAATATCTCCATTATCTTCAGGTATATTTTACAGTAAAACTCTGGAATCCAGTATCTCCATTATCTCCAGGCATCTCTAACAGTAAGGACCGGGAGTTCAGTATCTACATTATCTCCAGGCATCTCTTCTAGTAAGGACCAGGGTTCCAATATCTCCACTATCTCCAGAAATCTCTTCCAGTAAGGATCAGGACTCCAGTCTCTCCATTATCTTCAGGCATCTTTTCCAATAAGGACCAGACTCCATTATCTCAATTAAATTCAGGCATCTATTTCAGTAAGGACCATGACTCCAGTGTCTCCGGATCAGGACTTCAGTATCTCCATTATCTCCAGGCATATTTTACAGTGAAACTCAGGAATCCAGCATCTACAGTATCTCCAGGCATCTCTTCTAGAAGGACCAGGGTTCCAATATCTCCATATCTCCAGAAATCTCTTCCAGTAAGGACCAGAACTTCAGTGTCTCCATTATCTCCCGGCTTCTCTTCCATGAAGGACCAGGACTTCAGTATATCCATTTACTCCAGGCATCTCCTCCAGTATGGACATGGACTCCAGTATCTCCATTATCTCCAGGAATCTCTTCCAGTTAGGACCAGGACTTAAGTATCTCCATTATCTCTAGGTTTTTCTTCCAGTAAGGACCAGGACTTTGGTGTCTCCATTATATCCAGGCTTCTCTTCCAGTAAGGACCAGGATCCAGTATATCTGTCATCTCCAGACTTCTCTTCCACTAAGGACCAGGCCACCAGTATCTCCTGGTTTCTCTTGCAATAAGGACCAGGATTCGAGAATTTCCATTATCTCCAGGCATTTCTTCCAGTAAGGACTAGGACTCCAAAATCTCCATTAACTCTCTACATTTCTTCGAGTACGGACAAGGACTCCAGAATCTCTAAAATCTCCAAGCATTTCTTCCAGTAAGAACCAGGACTCCAGTATCTCCATTATCTCCAGGTTTCTCTTCTGGTAAGGAACAGGACTCCAGTATCTCCATATTCTCCAGGCATCTTTTTCAGTACGTACCAGACTCCAGTATCTCCACTATCTCCAAGGAATCTCTTCCACTAAGGTTCTGGACTTCAGTATCTCCATTATCTCAAGGCATCTCTTTCAGTAAGGAACAGACCTCAGTATCTTCATTATCTGCAGACATATTTTCCAGTAAGGACCAGGACTCCAGTATTTCCATTATCTTTGGGCATCTCTTTCAGTAAGGACCAGACTCCAGTAGATCCAGATCAGGACTCCAGTGTCTCTATTATCTCCCGGCATCTTTTCCAGTAAGGATCAGGACTCCAGTATTTCCATTATCTCCAGGCATCTTCTCCAGTGAGGACCAGACTCCAGTATCTCCATTATTTCCAGGCATCTGTTCCAGCAAGGACCAGACTCCAGTATCTCCATTGTCTCCAGGCATCTTTTCCAGCAAGGTCCAGACTCCAGTATCTGCATTATCTCCGGGCATCTGTTCCAGTAAGGAACAGGACTCTAGTATCTCCATTATCTCCAGGCAACTTTTCCAGCAAGGCCCAGACTCCAGTATCTCCATTATCCAGGCATCTTTTCCAGTACTAAGGACCAGGGCTCCAGACTTTCCATTATCTCCGGGCATTTCATCCAGTATGGTCAAGGACTCCAGTATCTCCATTATCTCCAAGCATCTTTTCCAGTACTAAGGACAAGGACTCCTGTATCTCCATTATCTCTAGGCATTTCTTTCAGTAAGGACCAGGACTCCAGTATCTCTAAAATCTCCAAGCATTTCTTCCAGTAAGGACCAGGACTCCAGTATCTCCATTAGCTCCAGGTTTCTCTTCCGGTAAGGAACTGGACTCCAGTATCTCCATTATCTCCAGGCATCTTTTCCAGTAAGGACCAGACTCCAGTATCTCCAGGCACCTTTTCCATCAAGGACCAGACTCCAGTATCTCCATTATCTCCAGGCATCTCTTTCAGTAAGGACCTGACTCCAGAATCTCTAAAATCTTCAAGCATTTCTTCCAGTAAGAACCAGGACTCCAGTATCTCCATTATCTCCAGGTTTCTCTTCTGGTAAGGAACAGGACTCCAGTATCTCCATATTCTCCAGGCATCTTTTTCAGTAAGTACCAGACTCCAGTATCTCCACTATCTCCAAGGAATCTCTTCCACTAAGGTTCTGGACTTCAGTATCTCCATTATCTCAAGGCATCTCTTTCAGTAAGGAACAGACCCCAGTATCTTCATTATCTGCAGACATATTTTCCAGTAAGGACCAGGACTCCAGTATTTCCATTATCTTTGGGCATCTCTTTCAGTAAGGACCAGACTCCAGTAGATCCAGATCAGGACTCCAGTGTCTCTCTTATCTCCCGGCATCTTTTCCAGTAAGGATCAGGACTCCAGTATTTCCATTATGTCCAGGCATCTTCTCCAGTGAGGACCAGACTCCAGTATCTCCATTATTTCCAGGCATCTGTTCCAGCAAGGACCAGACTCCAGTATCTCCATTGTCTCCAGGCATCTTTTCCAGCAAGGTCCAGACTCCAGGATCTCCATTATCTCCGGGCATCTGTTCCAGTAAGGAACAGGACTCCAGTATCTCCATTATCTCCAGGCAACTTTTCCAGCAAGGACCAGACTCCAGTATCTCCATTATCCAGGCATCTTTTCCAGTACTAAGGACGAGGGCTCCAGACTTTCCATTATCTCCGGGCATTTCATCCAGTATGGTCAAGGACTTCAGTATCTCCATTATCTCCAAGCATCTTTTCCAGTACTAAGGACAAGGACTCCTGTATCTCCATTATCTCTAGGCATTTCTTTCAGTAAGGACCAGGACTCCAGTATCTCTAACATCTCCAAGCATTTCTTCCAGTAAGGACCAGGACTCCAGTATCTCCATTAGCTCCAGGTTTCTCTTCCGGTTAGGAACAGGACTCCAGTATCTCCATTATCTCCAGGCATATTTTCCAGTAAGTACCAGACTCCAGTATCTCCACTATCTCCAGGCATCTCTTCCATTAAGGACCAGACTCCAGTATCTCCAGGCACCTTTTCCATCAAGGACCAGACTCCAGTATCTCCATTATCTCCAGGCATCTCTTTCAGTAAGGACCTGACTCCAGTATCTCCAATATCTCCAGGTATATTTTCCAGCAAGGACCAGACTCCAGTATATCCATTATCTCCAGGCATCTCTTTCAGTAAGGACCAGACTCCAGTATCTCCAGGCACCTTTTCCATCAAGGACCAGACTCCAGTATCTCCATTATCTCCAGGCATCTCTTTCAGTAAGGACCTGACTCCAGTATCTCCAATATCTCAAGGTATCTCTTCCAGTAAAGAACAGGACTCCAGTATCTCCATTATCTCCAGGCATCTCTTTAAGTAAGGATCGGGGTCCAGTATCTCTAGCATCTCCTCCAGGAAGAATCAGGACTCCAGTATTCACATTATCTCCAGGGATATCTTTCAGTAAAGGTCAGACTCGACTATCTCCATTAACTCAAGGCATCTCTTTCAGTAAGGACCAGACTACAATATCTCCATTATCTTCAGGCATATTTTACAGTAAAACTCAGGAATCCAGTATCTCCATTATCTCCAGGCATCTCAACAGTAATGACAGGGAGTTCAGTATCTACATTATCTCCAGGCATCTCTTCTAGTAAGGACCAGGGTTCCAATATCTCCACTATCTCCAGAAATCTCTTCCAGTAAGGACCAGAACTTCAGTGTCTCCATTATCTCCAGGCATCTATTCCAGTAAGGATCAGGACTCCATTATCTCAATTAACTTCAGGCATCTATTTCAGTAAGGACCATGACTCCAGTATCTCCGGATCAGGACTTTAGTATCATTATCTCCAGGCATATTTTACAGTAAAACTCAGGAATCCACTATCTCCATTATCTCCAGGCATCTCTAACAGTAGGACCGGGGGTCCAGCATCTCCAGGCGTCTCTTCTAGTAAGGACCAGGGTTCCAATATCTCCATATCTCCAGAAATCTCTTCCAGTAAGGACCAGAACTTCAGTGTCTCCATTATCTCCAGGCTTCTCTTCCATTAAGGACCAGAACTTCCGTATATCCATTCACTCCAGGCATCTCCTCCAATATGGACATAGACTCCAGTATCTCCATTATCTCCAGGAATCTCTTCCAGTTAGGACCAGGACTTAAGTATCTTCATTATCTGTAGGTATTTCTTCCAGTAAGGACCAGGACTTTAGTGTCTCCATTATCTCCAGGCTTCTCTTCCAGTAAGGACAAGGATCCAGTGTATCTATCATCTCCAGACTTCTCTTCCAGTAAGGACTAGGACACCAGTTTCTGCTGGTTTCTCTTTCAATAAGGGCCAGGACTCGAAAATTTCCATTATCTCCAGGCATTTCTTCCAGTAAGGACTAGGACTCCAGTATCGCCATTATCTTTTGGCATTTCTTCCAGTACGGACAAGGACTCCAGTATCTCTAAAATCTCCAAGCATTTCTTCCAGTAAGAACCAGGACTCCAGTATCTCCATTATCTCCAGGTTTCTCTTCTGGTAAGGAACAGGACTCCAGTATTTCCATATTCTCCAGGCATCTTTTTCAGTAAGTACCAGACTCCAGTGTCTCCACTATCTCCAAGCATCTCTTCCACTAAGGTTCTGGACTTCAGTGTCTGCATTATCTCAAGGCATCTCTTTCAGTAAGGAACAGACCCCAGTATCTTCATTATCTGCAGACATCTTTTCCAGTAAGGACCAGGACTCCAGTATTTCGATTATCTTTGGGCATCTCTTTCAGTAAGGACCAGACTCCAGTAGCTCCAGATCAGGACTCCAGTATCTCTATTATCTCCCGGCATCTCTTCCAGTAAGGATCAGGCCTCCAGTATTTCCATTATCTCCAGGCACCTTCTCCAGTAAGGAACAGGACTCCAGTATCTCCATTATCTCCAGGCATCTGTTCCAGCAAGGACCAGACTCCAGTATCTCCATTATCCAGGCATCTTTTCCAGTACTAAGGACCAGGGCTCCATACTTCCCATTATCTTTGGGCATTTCATCCAGTAAGGTCAAGGACTCCAGTATCTCCATTATCTCCAGGCATCTTTTCCAGTACTAAGGACAAGGACTCCTGTATCTCCATGATCTCTAGACATTTCTTTCAGTAAGGACCAGGACTCCAGTATCTCTAAAATCTCCAAGCATTTCTTCCAGTAAGGACCAGGACTCCAGCATTCCCACTATCTCCAGACATCTCTTTCAGAAAGGATCAGGACTTCAGTATCTCCAATATCTCCAGGCATCTTTTCCAGCATGGACCAGACACCAGTATATCCATTATCTCCAGACATCTCTTTCAGTAAGGACCAGACTCCAGTATCTCCAGGCATCTTTTCCATCAAGGACCAGACTCCAGTATCTCCGTTATCTCCAGGCATCTCTTTCAGCAAGGACCTGACTCCAGTATCTCCAATATCTCCAGGTATCTCTTCCAGCAAAGAACACGACTCCAGTATCTCCATTATCTCCAGGCATCTCTTTCAGTGAGGATCGGGGTGCAGTATCTCTATCATCTCCAGGCATCTCCTCCAGGAAGGATCAGGACTCCAGTATTCACATTATCTCCAGGGATATCTTTCAGTAAAGATCAGACTCGACAATCTCAATTATCTCAAGGCATCTCTTTCAGTAAGGACCAGACTACAATATCTCCATAATCTTCAGGCATATTTTACAGTAAAACGAAGGAATCCAGTATCTCCATTATCTCCAGGCATCGCTAACAGTAAGGACCGGGAGTTCAGTATCTACATTATCTCCAGGCATCTCTTCTAGTAAGGACCAGGGTTCCAATATCTCCACTATCTCCAGAAATCTCTTCCAGTAAGGACCAAAACTTCAGTGTCTACACTATCTCCAGGCTTCTCTTCCAGTAAGGACCAGGATCCAGTATATCTATCATCTCCAGACTTCTCTTCCAGTAAGGACCAGGACACCAGTATCTCCTGGTTTCTCTTTCAATAAGGGCCAGGACTCGAGAATTTCCATTATCTCCAGGCATTTCTTCCAGTAAGGGCTAGGTGTCAGACTCTAATTACAGTACTCAAACTTACTCAGGAACAGAGATGCTAGTTCCCAAATCCACCCCGACAGCAATCCAGAGCTTAGTGTGACAAGTCTCTAGAGTGGCTATCTAGGGGGAAGGGGGAAAGTGGATAAAATAACAAAAGAGAGAAGAGACTGTTCTGCGGCTTCCTTCAGGAGTCCGTCCAGCAGACTTCTTTTGCTGAAGAGATAACCTGTAGACAAGAGTTATCGTTATCATAAACTTTTAGTCCTTAACCTCTCTTATCTCTTAACCCCTATTGCCTTATTTCCTTACCATGCCAATTTCAGAACACTGCTTCTCTTCTATTTCTTTTCTGTGTGTGCTTTTATTTCCTTAACTATATTCTTCGTCTGCAATTAAAAAAAAGGAAATAGCTAGAACCAAAGGTTATCTGCCTCATATAAATCTTTCTCTCTGAGCTTCTCACTTACTTCCTATTTTTCTTTTTACTCTCCTATGCTTTATCTTCCTTGGTATCTGCCTTAATTCACAGCTTCTTTTTCTTTTTTGCACACCTTAATATAGTTACATTTATCTGTTTAGAACTTCTGCTTTCTTGTAAACTAGATGTTATCTATTTTAATTTGGTATTCTACTTACTGAGTTTGAGGTCTTTTCCTATTGGTAATTATTCATCTGTGTGTTTAATGCTTTCTTCTCTTTTCGTGGTGGTATTTTACTCTCTGTACTCAGCTACTATTCGACGACTTATTTCTGTGGTAAGTATGGTTTTATCTTATTCTATTATTTGTAGTTGCTCAAGAGTTCTAATCTATATTGCAATTCTCTCTTCGATCTTTTTCAGGACTTGCCGTTCCTACTTGTTTCCTCTGTGAAGAAATTCAGTAAAGCCACTTTCCTCACAGTAAGTTCTATGACTCTATTGCTTTCAATAATTTACTTCAGTTCTCTGACGTGACAAATATACACTCGTTAACTTAGCTTCATTTTTCTTGTTCTTCCTTCAGATGCTCCTGTTGACGCTGCTTCCTCTCCCTGACGACTCGGTGCGAAATCTTCACAAACTAAGATTTACTGTTCTCCTCAAACGTCACTTTACTTCTTGAAACTCGGGTTTCGAACTTGTATCTACTGACTTCCGAAAGCCCTTCAGGGTAGAGTCTGAAAAGCCTTCGAGCGAAAACTGAAAAACTTTTAGTCAGCGAGCACTGGAATGCGCACCTGACTCTCTAGAATTCTTGGTGAAGTGCGCAATTCCTAGGCAGCGCGAGCCTAACCTAGGATTCCAGCGCGTTCTCTGCCCAACACTAGAACGCTAACAGCTACTCGGTTCTGGTGGCCTTTTCTGGCGCCATTTCCGAGTCAGCTCCACCCATGTACCTTCCATTGCTCGGGGTGTACAAACTTTGAGTCTTCGATGCGCGATTAAACCTATCTGTAATCTTGGGTTCCTGACAGTACCCTCCAACAAGGTAGGTTCTCTCCTCTGGGGTTTAGTGGGTGATCGTAGGTGAAAGGCCTTAACTAATCTTGGAGCATGGACATCTTCCTCTCGTTCCCAAGACCTTTCTTCGGGCCCATAACCCTTCCAGTCCACCAAATAGTATAACTTCCCTTTTTGTATTTTGGAGTCTAGAATTTCTTTGACTTCAAATTCAGTACCAGTCTCTAGCTGAAGAGGCCTTGGAGGCAGGTCTTTTCGCAGATCTTCTGGAGCCTTCTTCAACAGTGATATGTGGAAAACTGGATGTATTTTCAACTTTGGTGGCAATTGAACTCGGTAAGTCACCGGATTTATTTTCTCCTCCACCTGATATGGACCAATAAATCTCGGTTGAAACTTCCGATTACCTTTCAATCTCAAATTCTTAGTACTTAACCAAACCTTGTCTCCTATTTCCAATGAGGGGCCTACTCGTCTCTTTCTGTCTGCATAACTCTTATATTTTTCTTTAGCTAGTTCAAGATTTTCAATTGCCCTCTTATGTACCTGATCGAACTGTGTTACAATCTCCTCCACCGCCGGAACTGAGATCTCGGTTTGCCTGAGGGTCAAGTTGGGATGTCTTCCATAATTCATAAAGAAAGGGGAATACCCAGTGGAAACATTCTTTGCATTATTATGGGCGAACTCTGCTGCCCACAAATAATCCGACCCATTTCCTTCTTGTTTCAAAAGAAACAATCTCAGATACTGTTCAAGTTCCTGGTTCACCCTCTCGGTTTGACCGTCAGTTTCTGGGTGGTAACTGGTGGAAAAACGGACTTCTGTACCCAACCCTTCCATGAAAGATTTCCAAAAGTGGGAAATGAACTGTGGACCCCTATCTGTGATTACTATTTTAGGGATTCCATGTATTTTCACAATTTGAGCACTAAAATGAGTCGCCAACTGCTTAGCTGTTGGCACTCCCTTTAAAGCTGTAAAATGAGCCATTTTAGAAAGGGAATCTACTACCACTAAGATGGTATTGTAGCCCTGACTAAGGGGTAAGTCAGTTATGAGGTCTAATGTAACAGTGTGCCAAGGATAAGGTGGAGTGGGTAAGGGCATAAGTAAACCTTTTGGGGCCTGTCTTTCGGATTTTCCCTGAGCACAGATCTCACAAGTCTTAACATATTGCTCAATACTCTTCAACATTTCAGGCCACCAGTAGTGTCGTTGGATCAGTTCTCTGGTCTTTGCCTCTCCCTTATGTCCTGCCAACCTTGCATCATGGCATTCCTTGATAATCTGTTGCTGCAACTCTTTTGTGGGAATATACAGAGCTCCTTGGTAGTAGGGCAACTGATTACGAACCTCCCTTCCTTCCTCCTTCGCCCACTCTTTCAAGGTCTTTTCATCCATTGCGTCAGTGATACCCTGTTCAAGATCAACTGAAGTGATTGCTCCAATAACCTTCTCACTTGGGATAATGGATTGATTTCCTAGAGGTGTCTTTTGATTTTCTGTGTCTATCCTAGACAAGGCATCTGCTTTTCCGTTTTGGGCCCCTGGTCGATAAGTAATGTCGAAATCGTAATCAGCAAAGTACAGCGACCATCGCAATTGTCTTGGTGTTAAGGTTCTGGCTGTTTTTAGAAATTTTAAATTACTATGGTCTGTATATACTGTGACTTGATGCTGTGCCCCCATTGAATGATGTCTCCAATCTTTGCATGCGTCTTTTATGGCCAATAGCTCCTTCTCTGTGATGGTATAGTTTATTTCTGCCGGAGTTAATTTTCTTGACCTATAGGCGACTGGATGCAGCTGCCCCGTTTGCTTGCTACGTTGGGACAAAATTCCTCCCACCGCCTGATCAGAGGCATCGGTCTCCACATAAAATGGTTCAGTCGGATCTGCATGTTGTAGGATTGGGGCTGACGTAAAACTTCTCTTTAGGGATTGGAAGGCTTCTTCAGCTTCAGTTGTCCATTCAAATTTGACCCCTTTTTTCAATAGACGGGTGAGTGGCAAAATCTTATGCGAAAATTCTCCAATGAATCTCCGGTGAAAATTGGCAAAACCAATAAAGCTTTGTACTTCTTTAATGCTCTCGGGGGACTTCCAATTTATCACCGCTTCGATCTTCTTGCGGTCCATAAGAATGCCTGTTGGTGAAATTACAAAGCCCAAAAATTCAACCTGAGAGACACTGAAGGCACACTTCTCTAGCTTTACAAACAGTCTGTTTTCTCTCAGCTTCTGTAAGACCCTTCTAACCTGATCCTGATGTTCTTCCTTGTTCTCTGAGTAGGTAAGGATGTCATCGATGTACACCAGTGCACACTGGTCGATGAATTCCTTCAATACATCGTTAATGAAGTGTTGAAAGGCTGCGGGAGCATTACATAGCCCATAGGGCATAACCTGATATTCAAATAGGCCGAACCTCGTTCTGAAAGCTGTCTTCCACTCATCGCCCTCCTTCATTCTCACCAGATGATACGCTCCCCGCAGATCCAACTTCGTGTAAATTGTTGCTCCTTTCACTTGATCTAGAAAAACAGATATTAGCGGCAATGGATAACGGTTCTTTTTTGTAATCTTATTGATGGCTCTGCAGTCGATGCAAGTCCTCAAATCTCCTTCTTTCTTTGGCACAAAAAATAGGGGCGAGGAGACTGGGGACTGCGAGGGACGAATGAAGCTGCTTGCTAGATACTTATCCAAATACTCTTTTAGGTGATGGTGTTCTTTTTCCGTAAGGGCATACACACGGCTGCAAGGTAGATTTGAACCGGGTTCTATCTCAAATTTACAATCATAAGGTCTGTGGGGTGGTAATTGTTCTGCCTCCACTTCATTGAATACGTCTTCAAACTCTCGATATTCCTCTGGTATGTCTTGCACATGGATTACACAAATTGATTCTCCCGTCTGGCACAACGAATGTGCAGGATTCACCTCTTGCTCCTGCAGCTGGCCCCTGAAACAATTTCCCAAACAATAATCTGATTCCATCTTAATGGCTCTGGTACTCCAGTTGATTGTTGGATTATGTTCAGTAAGCCAGGGAAGCCCAAGGATCAACTGGAATTGGGGGGCATCGATTAAGTTAAACTGGATCTTCTCCTCATGTCCGTCATTCGAGATCAGATGAATTAATTCTGTGTGACTGATTATTGGACCAGAGGACAGGTTGGTTCCATCCACTGCCCTAACGGAATCTGCTTTTAACTTTTTGATGGCTTCGATTCCCACCTTGCTCGCAAACTTTAGATCGCAAAAGTTTCCGGTGGCTCCTGAGTCGATCATCACTGAGACTTCCCTCAGCGTCACGTGTCGAAACCTGATTTCCATTGATAAGGTTAGATGTGGCGCTGCAGACTGTACAGTATTGGCAACCCTATGTTCTTTTGGAGTCTGATCGAAAATCGCATCCACCTGTTCAACTCCTCCAACAGATGGTGCCTTTAGTTTTCCTTCGGCTTGAAACTTCCCTTGGGTTTCTTTGGACACGCATGTACAAAATGACCTCCCGATCCACAGTACATGCATAGGTTGTTGGTTCTTCTCTTTTCCTTCTCTTCTTTGGAAAGAGGACCCCGTATTGTACCAATCTGCATTGGTTCGATGCCCTGCTGACCTTCATTGCTTCGTCCTCCTTCCGACCTTACTCGATCAAATCGTGGAATCACTGACTTGAAATCTTTCCTTTTTTCACCTTTTCTTTCCCCATGACGGAAATCGATTTCCAGCACTAAATCCACCAACGCGGAGATTTCTGTTGGTCTATTGGGTATTCCGGCCAATGCATCCTTTAGCTCATCTCTTAAACCTCGATAAAACACCGCTGCTCTCTTACTCTCAGGCCAGTTGGTTTCCACCACTAGTTTATTGAATTGAGCCAAATAAGAGACCACATCGCGGTTGCCCTGTTTCAGGTCGAGTAGTTCGTTGTCTACGGCTTGGGATATCCGCCTTCTGTCAAATATTCGAAGGAACTCTTCTTTGAAGTTCTCATAATTCCGCAATATGGGATCGTCTTTTGAAATCAGAGGCAAAGACCAGGATGCTGCATCCCCACTTAAGTATGACAACACAAAGGCCACTCGAGACTGTGCATCTGGAAAAATGGAAGGGCGGCACATGAAATGTAATGAGCACTGCGTAATGAATATTTGAGCCTTCTGCGGATCCCCACTAAAACGCTCAGGTGCCGATAATGGAATGAAAGGTGAGAGGGAGTGAATCACCTGAGTTGTCATCCTATTAGTCCCTTCTGTCAATGAAGCTTGAGCGTCCGAACCTGAACCAAAAGGTTGTCTAAGCCTTTGTGCCAATTCTGCGGTTTCTTTTCTAGAAATTACTACTTCTAATCAAGGTTCTGGTTTTCCTCTCGGACTGCACTTAACTCTTTTTGTATGGTATCTAATATTGTTCCTAAACCTTGTACGTCTATTCCCTCAGCCATCTCTGTTCGGGTGTAAAATGCAACGTGGGCACTTCACTCTGTCAGACTCTAATTACGGTACTCAAACTTACACAGGAACAGAGATGCTAGTTCCCAAATCCACCCCGACAGCAATCCAGAGCTTAGTGTGACAAGTCTCTAGAGTGGCTATCTAGGGGGAAGCGGGAAAGTGGATAAAATAACAAAAGAGAGAAGAGACTGTTCTGCGGCTTCCTTCAGGAGTCCGTCCAGCAGACTTCTTTTGCTGAAGAGATAACCTGTAGACAAGAGTTATCGTTATCATAAACTTTTAGTCCTTAACCTCTCTTATCTCTTAACCCCTATTGCCTTATTTCCTTACCATGCCAATTTCAGAACACTGCTTCTCTTCTATTTCTTTTCTTTGTGTGCTTTTATTTCCTTAACTATATTCTTCGTCTGCAATTAAAAAAAAGGAAATAGCTAGAACCAAAGGTTATCTTCCTCATATAAATCTTTCTCTCTGAGCTTCTCACTTACTTCCTATTTTTCTTTTTACTCTCCTATGCTTTATCTTCCTTGGTATCTGCCTTAATTCACAGCTTCTTTTTCTTTTTTGCACACCTGTAATATAGTTACATTTATCTGTTTAGAACTTCTGCTTTCTTGTAAACTAGATGTTATCTATTTTAATTTGGTATTCTACTTACTGAGTTTGAGGTCTTTTCCTATTGGTAATTATTTATCTGTGTGTTTAATGCTTTCTTCTCTTTTCGTGGTGGTATTTTACTCTCTGTACTCAGCTACTATTCGACGACTTATTTCTGTGGTAAGTATGGTTTTATCTTATTCTATTATTTGTAGTTGCTCAAGAGTTCTAATCTATATTGCAATTCTCTCTTCGATCTTTTTCAGGACTTGCCGTTCCTACTTGTTTCCTCTGTGAAGAAATTCAGTAAAGCCACTTTCCTCACAGTAAGTTCTATGACTCTATTGCTTTCAATAATTTACTTCAGTTCTCTGACGTGACAAATATACACTCGTTAACTTAGCTTCATTTTTCTTGTTCTTCCTTCAGATGATCCTGTTGACGCTGCTTCCTCTCCCTGACGACTCGGTGCGAAATCTTCACAAACTAAGATTTACTGTTCTCCTCAAACGTCACTTTACTTCTTGGAACTCGGGTTTCGAACTTGTATCTACTGACTTCCGAAAGCCCTTCAGGGTAGAGTCTGAAAAGCCTTCGAGCGAAAACTGAAAAACTTTTAGTCAGCGAGCACTGGAATGCGCACCTGACTCTCTAGAATTCTTGGTGAAGTGCGCAGTTCCTAGGCAGCGCGAGCCTAACCTAGGATTCCAGCGCGTTCTCTGCCCAACACTAGAACGCTAACAGCTACTCGGTTCTGGTGGCCTTTTCTGGCGCCATTTCCGAGTCAGCTCCACCCATGTACCTTCCATTGCTCGGGGTGTACAAACTTTGAGTCTTCGATGCGCGATTAAACCTATCTGTAATCTTGGGTTCCTGACACTAGGACTGCAGTATCTCCATTATCTTTCGGCATTTCTTCGAGTACGGACAAGGACTCCATTATCTCTAAAATCTCCAAGCATTTCTTCCAGTAAGAACCAGGACTCCAGTATCTCCAGGTTTCTCTTCTGCTAAGGAACAGGACTCCAGTATTTCCATATTCTTAAGGCATCTTTTTCAGTAAGTACCAGACTCCAGTGTCTCCACTATCTCCAAGCATCTCTTCCACTAAGGTTCTGGACTTCAGTATCTCCATTAACTCAAGGCATCTCTTTCAGTAAGGAACAGACCCCAGTATCTTCATTATCTGCAGACATCTTTTCCAATAAGGACCAGGACTCCAGTATTTTCATTATCTTTGGGCATCTCTTTCAGTAAGGACCATACTCCAGTAGCTCCAGATCAGGACTCTAGTATCTCTATTATCTCCCGGCATCTCTTCCAGTAAGGATCAGGCCTCCAATATTTCCATTATCTCCAGGCATCTTCTCCAGTGAGGACCAGACTCCAGTATCTCCATTATCTCCAGGCATCTGTTCCAGCAAGGACCAGACTCCAGTATCTCCATTATCTCCAGGCATCTGTTCCTCAAGGACCAGACTTCAGTATCTCCATTATCTCCAGGCATCTCTTCCAGTAAGGAACAGGACTCCAGTATCTCCAATATCTCCAGGCATCTCTTTCAGTAAGGATCGGGGCTCCAGCATCTCTATCATCTCCAGGCATCTCCTCCAGGAAGGACCAGGACTCCAGTATTTCCAATATCTTTGGGCATCTCGTTAAGTAAGGACCATACTCCAGTAGCTCCAGATCAGGACTCCAGTATCTCTATTATCTCCCGGCATCTCTTCCAGTAAGGATCAGGCCTCCAGTATTTCCATTATCTCCAGGAATCTTCTCCAGTGAGGACCAGACTCCAGTATCTCCATTATCTCCAGGCATCTCTTCCAGTAAGGAACAGGACTCCAGTATCTCCAATATCTCCAGGCATCTTTTCCGGAAAGGACCAGACTCCAGTATCTCCATTATCCAGGTATCTTTTCCAGTACTAAGGACCAGGGCTCCAGACTTCCCATTATCTCCGGGCATTTCATCCAGTAAGGTCAAGGACTCCAGTATCTCCATTATCTCCAGGCATCTTTTCCAGTACTATGGACAAGGACTCCTGTATCTCCATTATCTCTAGGCATTTCTTTCAGTAAGGACCAGGACTCCAGTATCTCTAAAATCTCCAAGCATTTCTTCCAGTAAGGACCAGGACTCCAGTATCTCCATTAGCTCCAGGTTTCTCTTCCGGTAAGGAACAGGACTCCAGTATCTCCATTATCTCCAGGCATCTTTTCCAGAAATGACCAGACTCCAGTATCTCCAGGTTTCTCTTCCAATAAGGATCAGGACTCCAGTTTCTCCATTATCTCCAAGCATCTTTTTCAGTAAGTACCAGACTCCAGTATCTCCACTATCTCCAGGCATCTCTTCCAGTAAGGATCAGGACTCCAGTATTTCCATCATCTCCAGACATCTCTTTCTCTAAAGAACAGACTCCAGTATCCTCATTATCTGCAGACATTTTTCCAGAAAGGACCAGGACGCCAGCATTTCCATCATCTCCAGACATCTCTTTCAGTAAGGAACAGACCCAGTATCTTCATTATCTGCAGGCATCTTTTCCAGTAAGGACCAAGACTCCAGTGTTTCCATTATCTCCAGGTTTCTCTTCTGGTAAAGTACAAGAACGATCTGTCAACCAGGGGCTTCACCAATAGACACCAGTAGGTGCACAGGTGCTGTACGTAAAACGTCCCCATTTGAAAGGTAACTGGGATCTGGTCAGCCACCGCTCTACTTGTGGGACATTGTAGCAGGGCCTGATGCTGCAGTCACACAAGTGAAGTGTAGACGTCACATGATGACCTATGCACATGTGGGAGGAGTGCAGATGTGACATGATGACTTGCGCACATGTGGGTGGGTGGTTCGAGATTGCACAAGACACTGGGATGGAGTGATGTTTGGAGGACACCACACACATACTACCACAATGCCCCTACTATATAAGTGACCTAACATTTACATGTTTGCAAGGAGAGAAACATGGTTTTTAAAAGCTCATTGCTGCTGGGCAAGAAGGGTGGCAGCCTCCCAAGGATTCACAGGATCCTCCATTCAAGCGTACTGTTTCTGGATTTGGTGTTTACAGGGGTATATAGTAAGGTATCCCTTTATTATTCCTTCAAATGAAGCGTGGCAGACTGGCTAATGAATGAATGAATCATCCATATAAAGATTACCCTTAAAAAGGGCAGGACTAAACAAATGAGTGTCCAATTGGTGTACTTAATAAAAGACGACTGCTCCGGCTCCTACCTGCAGTGCGCAGTGGGAAGGAGATACCAAGCATTTTCAAAGTCCATAGGTCTAATTACAGTTCCAGAATCTCATTAGAGTACCATCATCTCAAGATAATCTGCTATCTGCTAACATCCCCAGAACTCTCCAGAGTCCCAGCATCTTTCCAGAGTATGGCACAGCTCCACGGTGTGGAAATGTGGATTTTCCTGATCAGTTATGTCCCCTATCTTGGACCCCAACGGTTCTATATGCATGTTACAAGTACATGTATGTTCCCTCCAGTTCCAGTTTCTAAGACGCAAACATATGTGTGTCTACCGTCAACATGTTCTCTGTCAGATCCGCCATCGATGGGCTGGATATTCGATTCCTAGGTATGAAAGGCCACCGACTTTATATGGCTAAGTTACTCCATTTTTACAGTTCAGGCAAGTAGGCCCGATTCTGTCCTCAAAGCCTTTCCCTGCTCTCTGTCTTTGACAGCTTCAGCTTGAGCTCGCATCTGTATCCATGAACTTTGTCCTACTCCCTGTGCAGCTAACGGTGCCTGCCTCGGCCAGTTTTCGCATGCCTGCCAAGGAGCTGTATTTCACCTTCGAATTATCTATTTTGCTCTTCAGCCGATGCATTCCTGTCAAGTGATTTAGGTAAACATTTCCTTTAGCTCACAAGCAAGGACTCAGCCTTTCCGTCCTCCTGCAAGTGATTCATAGTCCTGCTGCCATGGAAAGTTTTCTGCCCCTCGCATCTCATATAGACACTTAGACGCTTGTACACGCACACACAGTTAGTATAGAATAGATTCTGTCCGAAAGTCCTTCCTTGTGGATAACATAGTTCTCCAAACATAGGATGGTAGATATGATTTGGGATTAGGTTGACTTGACCCCCCAGACTTCTCGTCTCCACATGTAGAGCTAAATGTCAAGTCCCCTTCACCCCCTAGTTGCACGTCAATTACACGTCATGCTGCTGCGCGCGCATCTATGCCAAGTATTATCTTATAGATCCACCTATGTCTGATAATGCAAACCAATCATGTTTCTTTTATTCCTTGTTACGCCTAGTTTCGATTATGTCACTGTCACGTCATTTTTCTTATCAAATGTTACGCCTTTTACATTCGTTTCATTGTAATGCACTTATTATAAAAATACATGTCTGTCAATGAATTATTGTACTTCACTTCCTGAACCCTCGTGGTGACGGAACCTGAAGGCCGCGACTCGAGTCGGCCATTTTGAATGGAATAAAGCCCATTAGAAAACCTCTTATACCACGGATTCTGCCTCTTGTTATTTTGAGCTATTTTACTTTATTTAAGATCCCGTATGAAATTCAGTCCGGTATATTTTATTTACCACAGAATGGCGCCCGAACAGGGACACTTTCTCATCTCACGCGCCGGCGGTGCGTTGCAGGCCCGGTCTCCTGCCACAGCTGGACGGACCATAAACGCGTACCAGCAGGATTTCCTGTAAGCTCCCTCCGGTCAAGCGGGGGCGACTGAGGCTGCGATCAACCCAGACGAGGCGGTGAGAAGTGCGAAGTATCCCGACCAGAGCCTAGCTGAGAGAGCAAGATCCGAGGTATACAGAGGCCCACCAGGTTTTCCGAAATCCCGATGTCGAGAGGGTCCGATGTCCGCAGTCGTCGAGTCCAGTCCATTCTCTGAGGCCTTCCGTTTCAAGGAGCTACTCGGTGAGTACCATCGCCGGGGAGGCGTGTTGACGCGCACATAGGTTGTGCCGGTCAAGACGGATTTGGGTACACAAATCCGGTCTGCACTGTTTAGCAGTGTATATGTACTGTTTAGCAGTATATCAAGTATTTCGAAGTATTCAGTTATTGTCAAGAATTCAGCGTGGTGATTAGTTAGGCAGACTGTCATCATTGTCGATCATTGTTAAAATGTTTAATGTTTAATGTTTAAAGTATTCAGAAATGTCTTGCATATTGTGGTACGAATGACTGTTCATTGTTCACTGTTCATTTATTGTGTTTTTCGTATTAAGAAAATTCAAGAGTAAGTATCAGATCAGTTGTAAATATGCCGCTCTTCTCGAAGTTAAGACAGATTACTACCAGAAAAGGGGTGCTTGAAGAAGCAGTTCCTATTCCTCCTAGGGACACTCCAGGGCATTTCATGTACCATAAACATGGCTTAGATGCCATATTGTTTCTTGATCTATGGGTAGATTATACCAAGGGATTACCGGAAAGTCAAAGGTGGCCCATAGCGGGAACCTGGGATGCAGAGTGCATCATGAAAGTGGAGGAAGAGTTATGGAAAAGAAAGGTCAGACAGTCACAGAAAGACGCTGTTGAGTTATGGCGTAAAGAATCTCATAGACGAACAGAAAAAGCACGTAGACAAGAAGAGAGGAGTAAAGAAAGTTCAAATAAAGTTCAAGAAAATCTATTAATTGAGGAAGGTATCCGAGTGAGATCAGAACAAGTAAATAGACAAAGAAATGCTCTTATGAATGGTATGTATCCCCTATTAGCCGAAGGATTACCTAAGGCTGCTCCAGAGATACCAAAAGACTTGCCACCCCCATTATTTCCAATTAAGGTACATCCAAAGGGGCTTCCCAGAACCGCAGAAGATGTTTTTCTTTCCTCATATCTAGATGACGCAGCTCCCGAGTATGCTAACGCCGCACCACATAGACCGTCTGGCGGAGGGGTTCAACGTCAGGATCAGGTATCTGTCCCCGTGCAACAGCAAGTTCCGACACAAGCGTCGGCAAGCACATCTGTTTCCGCATCTGTCTCCGCAGTCGACTCTACAGAGGTATCGACACCCATAGTTGCTGTGTCACGTTCAACGAACCCATTCACACCCGACGCCCCAGATAGGGCCACGGGAGGTGCTAGCAGTACTTTTACACCACCTAGAATCAATAAACTTGTTTTTCAAGAGTCAGCGCATTCACGTACACCTAAATTCGTAAGTGAACGTACGCTTAAAGAACTCCTTGTAAATTGTAGATATGACCCGGTGGTTGGTAAAGAGGACGAAATGGTCCTGGCATCACTACGTATCAGGCGAGCCGCAGAGTATTTAGCGAGGTTACCAGGGATGACTACGCATCTAGACAACATATATCATTTTGTTCAAACAGGACGAGATCCAGGATGTATTAACAGAGCTATGGAATTCCAGAAAGTAGAGATACAGGGGGAACTGTTACGTTTCCTCATAAACTGTATGATCAGAAATCAAGATCGTCCGGGGGTAGACCCGAATACAATGCTTATTCTTACAAGATGGAGTCAGAATATATCAGAAGGGAGACACGATAAGCAAAATTGTATAATAGCCATGTGCCGAAAAATCCGTAAAGAAATAGAGCGTATTCATGAAGAAAGATTGGGAACAGACGAGTTTGAGCAAGATGAAGTGTCCGAATCAGGGAATTCCGCAAGACAGTCAGAGACCATAGCCTATGTAGGCAGAGGAAGATCCTGTGAAAATACTAGATGTTTTCCTGATCCAATACATTCTGTATGCCCAAAAAACAGCAGAACGTATCCGACGCCTGTAATAAATCTGAAGTCTCCTGAACATTCGTTTCAAGCCGCAGATAAGATACTACGAGAACGAAGGGGTTACCACCTCCTCGATTCCATGGATGAGCAAGAATTAGCCAGATCAGCCGTTCACTGGATTGACAGTCCTGAAAAATACGGTGATGAGACCGTAGCACACACGTTTCTCAATCTCAGTACAGATGAACAACGCTTAGCTGGAATCTATATGATTCAGCAACTCCTCATATTATATAAGTGCCAACATGCTGACCCTGGTCCTTTACCTGATATATTAACGGAACTACTCACAAACAGATGGAGAGGTTCTAGTAACAAGCTAATTAAAGAGATATTAGTGTCACGTAAACAGTATGTCCTTTTTGTAAGTCCGGATTCTCTCTCGCTGCCCCGCAGAGAAAGAACGCCGTACTATATGGATAGACAAAATCCTTTACGAGAAGTGCACCCAATAAAAGGCGAAGACAATGAGTTTCACCGTGTATTTGTTTACACACCCATATCAAAAATGGAATTATTAGAAATGAAGAAAGTAGTACCTAGTCATGACAAAGACCCAGCGGGTTTCCACCGAGAAATTAAAGACATGTTACTGATGGGAGAGTACACCTTTCCTGATATTATGACGATATTAAAGGTGCTTTTGCCTGCTGGCATTTATGAAAAACTGAAAGAAAAAGAGTGGGAAGTAGGAGACCAAAAGATAGACTGGACAGCATTAGCAGAGGAAGAAAGGGGCCGAACTGCAGGTTCGGGGCTCGGGGATAAAGTTAAACTGTTACCAGGTTTACTAGTACAGGTACTGCCACGTTTATTAACTACAAAAAAGGAAGATTGGGGTGCAATCACAGCCTGCAAACAAAAGCAAGATGAAGACACAAGCGATTATTATGCTCGATTTGAAAAATGTTTTGGTATAAATAGTGGTATAAAAGCAAGTAGTGACTCATATCCACATTTATTTGTGACAAAATTGGTGGAAAATGCATTGCCTCCAGTGAAGAATAGAATATTGAAATTCGAGAGTACCTGGCAAAGTAACACTCCGTCGCAAATGCTACAAATGTTACAGTATCATCACAATAGAATTAGGGATGAACAAGAACACGAGCATAGACGCATGAAGGATACAAAAATGAAAATGCTAGTTTCTCAGACAGTACCAGCAGATGGTCACAAAAAGGGTGTGACACATTCTGGTGATTCTGCAGTTCCTGTAAAAGGAACCTGCAATTACTGTAAACAACTAGGCCATTATGTACATGATTGTCCAGTCCTGAAACGTAATATAGCTACAGGTATTGCAAAAGAGAGACCACGATTAGTTAGACAAGATCAGAATGAACAAGGAGCTATGCAGCATGGACAGTCCATGCCAGTTCAGCAACAGTCCATGCCAGCCTCACAGCAACCCATACAGTTTGTGCCAGCTGCACCACCGTTGCCTGCTACTGCCACACAAACCACAACACGACAAATGTATCAGACTGCACAGTATGAATACCCTGAATATCAGCGCTACGCATGAACCAGCCTAGAGAGGGAAGTTGACTTACCGCTTATCGAGATTCCTGTAGATCAAGAAGGACCTTATGTACATAGTGAATTATTAGGTCAAGATAGAAAATTCTTACTCGATACAGGGGCAAGTCGAACAACTATAAAACGTAGTGAAGTTCCAGGGGCACCCCTCTCAGGCTCTCAAAATGTTTCCCTTGGTTTTTCGGGAAAACCTATTGTTAATGAAGTATCACAGCCTCTACCACTTACGATAGGACCTTTGACACGAACTACAGATTTATTGCTTACTAAATCATGCCCAGAAAATCTGTTAGGAATTAAAACTCTGAAAGCACTAGGAGCCATAATATGTTGTTCTCCGGAAGGAGTAAGGTTGTTTTTGCGGGATTTTAAAGGTCACTATGTGTCTAGAGACATGGATCCCCGACTACAGACTTTACCAGTACATCTATGGGCACAAGGCCCTACGGATGTTGGCTGCATGAACATTACACCCTATCGAGTTACATTGAAAGCAGGAGTGGTACTACCACGAATGCGACAATACAAGTTACCGCATGATGCTGTAGTGGCTTTGCTGAAAATCATTGATGAGCTGATTGCCCAGGGAGTAGTTATAGAAACAGACTCCAATATATGTAATTCACCGATAATGCCGATTCTTAAACGAACTGACCCTACTGCCCCACCAGTATACCGATTGGTTATTGATTTGCGTGAACTAAACAAGTGTATTGTACCACAATTCCCTGTGGTCCCTGATATATCATCATTGTTGACAGCAATTGATTCCGAAGCAACATTCTTTACTGTAATCGATCTCAAGAATGCCTTTTTCAGCGTCCCAATAGATCCGGAAAGCCAATACTTGTTCGGATTCAGTTTAAATGGGCGCAGCTTTAAATTCTCACGCGCTCCCCAAGGATTTACAGAAAGCCCCAGCATCTACAGCCAAGCACTGAAACGAGAACTTGACAGTATCCACATGCCAGTCAATACTGCACTGCTTCAATATGTCGATGATCTGCTGATCACCGCAAGAAACGAGCCAGAATGTGAAAAGGCTTCTCTGACAGTTTTACATTTCCTAGCCGACAAGGGGCACAAGGTGTCCCCTTCTAAGCTGCAATTCTGTGTTCAGCGAGTTATTTATCTTGGTCACTCGCTGTCCAAGGAGGGAAGGCAGCTTACACCAGATCGCATCCAGTTAATTGCTAACATGTCAATACCCCAGACACAGAAGGAGGTGCGGGCTTTCATAGGCCTCACTTCATATTGTAGGCAGTGGATCCCTCAGTACGCTTTTCTAGCAAAACCACTCATTCAGTTAACCACACAGGAGGCAGCCACATCGACTGTTCTCCCTTGGACTCAGGAACATACACAAGCTTTTGAAAGCTTAAAGAAAGCTTTATGTCAAGCACCTGTTTTAGCAACGCCATGTTATAGCAAACATTTTACACTTTTTGTTACAGAACGCGAAGGTACTGCCTTGTCAGTACTCACTCAGGATCAAGCAGGATCACGCAAGCCATGTGCTTATTTTTCCAGTACATTAGATCCCGTAGCTCAGGCTTTGCCTGCATGCCTGAAATCAGTGGCAGCGACAGCTTTAGCAATCAGACAAAGCGATGCCATAGTATTAGGACACCCATTGACAGTACAAGTACCACATGCAGTAGAGGTTCTTGTGAACCGAACACAAACACAACACTTGACCATAGCAAGACTTACCGGTTATGAACTGACATTGTTTCAACCACACATAGAGATCCGACGGTGTAATACATTGAATCCTGCTACACTATTACCTGTAATTGGAACAGACCCACTAGCTCATGATTGTATTGAAATCATTGAAATAAAGACGAAACCTAGACAAGACTTGACAGACGTTCCATTGTTAGATCCAGACCTGACGTTGTATGTAGACGGATCGTGCATGAGAACAAGTACAGGAGATTTAGTGGCCGCGTATGCAGTCACAACAGACACTGAAGTTATTGAGACACATTGTATAGATACTTTGTCAGCCCAAGCAGCAGAACTTATTGCTCTAACACAAGCCTGTATTCAAGCCACAAATAAGAAAGTTAATGTATACACTGACTCACGTTATGCATTCGGAGTTGTACACGACTTCGGCGTGCTGTGGCGAGAGAGAGGTTATTTAACGTCCCATGGTGCCCACATTCAGCACGGACCCCTCATTCATGCTTTGTTAGACGCAATACATCTACCCACTGCTATATCGATTATGAAATGTAAAGCACACACGAAGGTTACTGATACCATTTCTCAAGGCAATGATTTAGCTGACAAAACAGCTAAACAGACTGCTCAGAATCGCACATTAGACATGACAAAGCCAATAGTTCAGACACCAACACAGTGTATGACAATTAAGGATCCCGCACTTGACGTAATTGACATACAGACACATGCCACAGCAGAAGAAATAAAGAAGTGGACTGAACTAGGAGGGATCCAGACAGATCAAGGATGGATGACGAAGGAGAAATCTGTATGGTTTCTCCCTGATTCCATGGTTCAAGCCATTATAGCTACAGTTCACAGTCCAGCACATTTAGGAGAGAAGGCTATGCTAGACAGCATTCAGCACATTTGGTTCAATAAACATTTACGAGCAGCAGCTAAACAAAAAGTTCGTACCTGTATGATATGTTGTCAGTTTAATCCAGGAAAGAGTGTTCCCGTAGAGCAGGGTGGATTTCAGCCTCCTGACCATCCTTTTGAAGTCCTCCAGATGGATTATATTCAGATGGAACGTTGTCGAGGATTCAAATATGTTCTCGTAGTTGTCTGCGCTCTCTCCCGTTGGACAGAGGCGTATCCCGTATCAGATTACACTGCCTCGACTACTGCCAAGCAGCTAGTTCGAGAATTCTTCCCACGGTACGGTTTACCACGTGTTGTATATTCAGATAACGGTCAGCCTTTCTCATCCGAATTAATGAAACATGTCTCACTCTTGTTGGGATATCAGTGGAAATTCCACTGTGTCCGACACCCCGAGGCAGCAGGTCTCGTGGAACGACATAATCAACTTTTAAAAATCAGATTGTCTAAAATATGTCAGGAAAAAGGTGTGGACTGGATAGTAGCCTTACCAGTTGCGCTATTCTACATGAGAATGGTAGCACACTCTCGAACAGGGCTATCCCCTTATGAGGTGATCTTTGGTAGACCACCGAATATGTGGGGGACGCCTATACCCCGTAAAATAACTGATGTTGACTGTAATATGCTGACAGATTACCTGGCTTCCTTGATGTCTGCACTACAATCTTGTCGTTCACAGGTAGTCGCAGCTTTTCCCGACAACACCGAGGTGAAACCTCATGATGTAATTCCCGGTGATTATGTTCTCGTCAGGAATTTTGATCGGAAAACCCAACTGGAGCCAAGGTGGAGGCTTCCTAAGTTGGTCCTGCTGACGACCAGAACAGCTGTGAAGATCGAAGGAAGAAAAGGATGGGTGCATTCCACCCATATAAAAAAATTTAATGGACTTCCTCCTGACACAGACAGTACTTCCCGTGTGTCTTCCCCCATTGACTCAAAGCTACCTTTGGCTGAGGCCAGTAGCACCGAACTCTATAAACAGAAACTCAGGTCCAGATCTAAACTGTCGGACGATTTGATTGTTTAAGTCCTCTCCAAGGTGAAGCGGTTGAATCTGTCCCGACATGTATCCCTTAGGTCTGAATCATGTAGAGTCCAGAATCATAATGAAACGACATGCTTATTGTAAATCACTGCGTAGCCACTGTATTGTGACTTTATTAATTTTGTTTTTCTTGAGTTTTTTAATAGTTACTGCAAGTATATTGTTGCATATGTATTATCCTGTTTCTAAACTTGCTTTCAATATAACTGATGAACATTCTTTTAGTGACCTACCCCCACATGAGTTGTCCTATAGACTTGCGCTGCGTAATAACACATTCATTAGTATGTTACATCATTCCCATCAGACTAGTAATGCCACCAATTGTTGGGTGTGTGGCCGACTTCCTCCCTATCAGAATAACAAAGGAGTTCTGCCTTTCTTTCCACATCCGTTCACACACAATGGCTCCTGTGGAGCATGGTTTAGTTTATTAAATTCCATAGACCCAGACACAGCAGTTTATCAACAACATTGGATATGGGGAAATCTGAATCTAGTTTTATTCAAAGTCTGTCACCCTAATAAGGAGGGTCACCCCAGTAGAACAGGAACTGATTTAGAAAATGAAGTGTATAAATTAGGTAATTTTACGCCTAATCTTATGATTTTGAATGTCAAATCCGAAGTTGAACTAATTCTGCCCACTATGTCAGTATTTCCAGTTAAGGGTGAATTATGTGTGAGAAAAGTTGGTTCCATACATATGGGCCATAGCCAATGCGTTACTATAGTAGAATATAGTGATCAAGGTAAATCTTCATTTAGAGCTTCTCGCCATTCTTACTTCATATGTGGCCAGACGGCATATATGCGCCTGCCTCTAGATTGGGATGGTACCTGTTACATAGCATTCCTTTTGCCACCTGTTTTCCTAGCTCCCCCTGATTATTATCGAAATGTTCATTTAGTACACAATAGAGAGCGAAGAGATCTCCCAGTTGTCGATTATACTGAGACAGCATGGGACAAATATGTAGATTTCAATAAAGGTATCTTTCCCTATATAGGTACTATATCAAATAGTAAGCTGATACGCAGACTCACCAAGACTCTTGAAGCTGTAGTAAACGAGACTATAGCCGCCCTAGGCAATCTGACAGAGGAACAATCAGTGATGAGAATTGTTGTTCTCCAGAATCGTCTTGTCCTTGACGTCATCCTGGCCGATAGGGGCGGAGCTTGCAGGGTCATCGGATCCAGCTGCTGCATATTCATACCAGAAAATTCGCCATCTGTATATAAAGCTATAACACGCCTTCATAAGATTGTAAGCCAGATACACGAGAATCCAGGCACTTGGACGTGGTCCGGGTGGTTTTGGAGTGTGATATCAGCCTGGGGATGGAGAGTTCTATCCTTCCTAGGTATTGGCCTTCTCATACTATTCAGTTGCTGTCTATGTCTACAATGTGGACCAGCGATTTGTGGTCTGTGTGCCACATCGTGTATTCCACCACCAAGGTCTCGTTCAGAATGCCGGAAGAAGAAGGAAGAAGAAATGATGCTCCATGAGCAAATCGATGGAATGATGAAGATTGATGTCTCTTGAAGGGCAAGAAGGGGACAAGGAGGGAATGTGGAAATGTGGATTTTCCTGATCAGTTATGTCCCCTATCTTGGACCCCAACGGTTCTATATGCATGTTACAAGTACATGTATGTTCCCTCCAGTTCCAGTTTCTAAGACGCAAACATATGTGTGTCTACCGTCAACATGTTCTCTGTCAGATCCGCCATCGATGGGCTGGATATTCGATTCCTAGGTATGAAAGGCCACCGACTTTATATGGCTAAGTTACTCCATTTTTACAGTTCAGGCAAGTAGGCCCGATTCTGTCCTCAAAGCCTTTCCCTGCTCTCTGTCTTTGACAGCTTCAGCTTGAGCTCGCATCTGTATCCATGAACTTTGTCCTACTCCCTGTGCAGCTAACGGTGCCTGCCTCGGCCAGTTTTCGCATGCCTGCCAAGGAGCTGTATTTCACCTTCGAATTATCTATTTTGCTCTTCAGCCGATGCATTCCTGTCAAGTGATTTAGGTAAACATTTCCTTTAGCTCACAAGCAAGGACTCAGCCTTTCCGTCCTCCTGCAAGTGATTCATAGTCCTGCTGCCATGGAAAGTTTTCTGCCCCTCGCATCTCATATAGACACTTAGACGCTTGTACACGCACACACAGTTAGTATAGAATAGATTCTGTCCGAAAGTCCTTCCTTGTGGATAACATAGTTCTCCAAACATAGGATGGTAGATATGATTTGGGATTAGGTTGACTTGACCCCCCAGACTTCTCGTCTCCACATGTAGAGCTAAATGTCAAGTCCCCTTCACCCCCTAGTTGCACGTCAATTACACGTCATGCTGCTGCGCGCGCATCTATGCCAAGTATTATCTTATAGATCCACCTATGTCTGATAATGCAAACCAATCATGTTTCTTTTATTCCTTGTTACGCCTAGTTTCGATTATGTCACTGTCACGTCATTTTTCTTATCAAATGTTACGCCTTTTACATTCGTTTCATTGTAATGCACTTATTATAAAAATACATGTCTGTCAATGAATTATTGTACTTCACTTCCTGAACCCTCGTGGTGACGGAACCTGAAGGCCGCGACTCGAGTCGGCCATTTTGAATGGAATAAAGCCCATTAGAAAACCTCTTATACCACGGATTCTGCCTCTTGTTATTTTGAGCTATTTTACTTTATTTAAGATCCCGTATGAAATTCAGTCCGGTATATTTTATTTACCACAACGGCAGCATCTTTTCACAGCCCTACATTCTCTTGAATGCTGCCGCAGTTCTTTACAGCTTGATAACTGTTCACAACTTGCTCGCCTGAGAGCAGTCACATTTCTGTATATCTTCAGCATCACTTTACAGCCCGAGCATCTCTCCACAGCCTCAATAACTATTCCCATTCCTGCATTCACTCTCCAGCATCTTTCAGCAGCTCCTCCATTAATGGATTATGTAAGGTGTGGGCACTTTATTTTAATTCACACGACAAATGTGTGGGAACTCTTCACAGGAAGTGAAAAGGGCAATCCCGGCTCTCAAACAAACCTCTTATCCCCAGCCGTCACATTCTGGTCGCAAGTCACCCAATCCCTGCATGGCACTGGTTGTAAGGGAGTCTTTTGAGCTGTTACACCTGGTAATCACCTGGAAACTGGCAGGTGACTGGGCACCAAAGTGCTGGGGCTTGCATAATGAGGGCTCCTGGTAGCAAGGCAACAGAGGAGGGGCGTTCAGGTGGAGGTGAACTGAGGTAATGGGGCTTCTGTGCTGAGTTCCTGGGGTCGACTCGATAACCTCACGCTTAAACTGGCTCTATTCAGAAACATTTGCATCTGTTCCTCCCCAGGCTTGTTTGAAAGTTCTACTTTGCATCTGGGTTTTTCTTAGGTAGCTGACTGCTGTTGTCCTCACCTCTTTTGTAGGATGATTGAGTCAAGCAGCTATTTTTGTTTCAGTGAAAACGTCCTCTGACCTCTCTTGCAGGGTTGGCCGACACCCCCCTGGGGTATGAAGGTCTTTGCAGACATCTTTGTGTCTTTTAAACATCAATTTGCAAAGTCAAGTCTCAAAGGCAACGAAGGCAGTGGGACTATTAACTTCTAAAGATAACACCTCCCAGAGGCTCTGATAGGATTCCAGCATGGCTGATTCACCAGTCCATGCCACTGCAGCCTCCAATTGCTGGTATTGGCTAATCTATAGAATTAGGTCTCTGGAACCTTGTTGAGGCATAAGTAAATCAGCATGAGCTGCTATCTGTGCTTTCCCTAAAATATGTGTGAACTGTTGCACAAATGTTGAAAAATTTGAAAACCAGGGACTCTGGATAAGGTTTAAAGGAGCAGTGAACGCTAAAGCATCTTTGCTAAGATGTGAGGGAATAAAGGTGATCTTAGCACGGCCTGTGACAAATTGTTGAGGTTTAGTCAAAAAATGCAGATTGAATTGGGCCATTAATGACTGAAACTGATAGGGATCGCTAGAAAATCTTTCATGTGGTACCATTCCTGCGGTAGCCAGTGGGTGATAGAGAACTCCAGACAGGAAGTGACACATTCTGGTATCCCGTGGAAATGCACTAGTACTAAGCATGCTAGATGGTGTAGTACCACTTTTAGAAAGGCTTTTCCAACAAGCATGAATGCTTTGCTGAGCTGCTTGAAGTTCATCTAGCATCATGTTTATCACTTGTACCAAAGCTTGTGGGGAATTGACCTCTGTGTCTATTTCAAATGCTCTGGCAATCTGTCATGAGTCTTGGAAATCTCGACTATCAGACTATTTACTTATTTGAAAAGTTTTATAAAGCGCGAACATGACCCTTACGGGTATCAGAGCGCTGTACAAAGTGGCGTAAGCATGAGTACAACAACAAAATGGAACAAATGAGGTAACTTAACATCCATAAGGTCAAAGGGGGAACATACATGGTCAAAGGGGGGGGGGGGGGGCATGGGGAGTCAGCCAATATGGAGGGACATGTAAAGTTTCAGCAGGGCAATAGATCAAAAGGACATGTGAAAAGAAACATATTGCGATTTGAACAAACGGTATCAAAAAGTATCTAAACAGGAGAGAGAGGTAGATTGAGAAGGTAACAGGGTTAATGCTGTTGATGGTCATTCAAGATTAGCCATTTGACATTTTTTTTGAAAGAGGCAGTAGATGGGTTGGATCTAATCTCGGGAGGAAGAGCATTCCATATTCTTAGAGCAAGGCCAGAGAAGGCACAATTGTAAGTTCTTTTCTTATTGAATTTGGGAGGTGTCAATAGTAGGGTGTTAGAGCTTCTTAAGTTCCAATACAATACGTACAATGAAGCCAGCTCCCCCCTACCCCCTTTGGAGGTTTGGCCATTTCCTGTCAAGCCTCCAGGAGAGTACACTAAACGTAAGCATGGCCGAAAAAGCAAGTGAGAGAGAGAGGAAAAGAAATACTTGCTCCAGCAGGTTGATAGGTTGTAGACCTGGACTGGACTCTTTGGTTCACAGGATAGCAAAGTGTTGCAGATCACAAGGGTGAAGCACAACTCATCTGTCAAAATATAGAGAGGTAAGACAGTAAGTATGTGGAATACAGGAGAAAAGGTAATAAGGTGGATCCAGGGAAACCGATGAGGGTGGGAGACAACAGAGCCAATAAAGAGACTTTAGCTGCTGGTTATGTTGTTTTCACTATACAGGATGTTGCTGTGAGATCATGTTTACTTCATGTAGGCTATACTTCATTAGAACATTGGAATGTTGAGCGCGCCATTGAAAACAATGGATTGCTCCGGGCTTCTAGTGGTCGGTAGAAGCCCGAGCATCAACATTCCAATGAACAAAGGCCTCACGGAGCCCGAGGGGATTTCAATCTCCTTGGGCACCGTGAGGCCTTTGTTTTACAAATGACAACATTTTGCCCTCTAGGGGCGAAAGTTCTAATAGCCTTAGAGCCCTCTCTATTGGGCATACTGCACATTAATAGTCCACTTCCTGGTTAAAGGCCCTTGCTTTCGTCTCAGGCCTTTAACGCTGAAGTGGGCCTTTAATGGACGGTAGAGTGGGCTCTAAGGCTATAGTAGCGAACTAACATACCTCACCCTTGCATGTACCTGAGCTGCACTGATTCTATTACACTTTCATAGCTGCTTGTAATTTTAGGCTTCTCTGGATTTTCTGCAGGAGCCTAATCAAAAAAATGGGTTTTAAGTAAAAGGTTTGCTTGACACTCTTCAGATACATTCCACAGTTCCTATTGTTAAACATGCTGCACAGAACACCGCTCAGGTATTGCTTTCTCCAATCAAACTGCTAAAAGGTCTACTCTGTCTCCAGAGTCTGCAAAATCCTCTATATGAGTGTCAGGTCGCTGAGCTCCTCATGCCCCTGATGGAGCAGGGGAAATACAAAACGTTTTGTACCCCCTTTCGAAGTTAATGACCTCATAACTTAAAATTACTAACTGTTTGAATGCATATATTAATCAACAAAATGCACTTTTAATTAGACACTACACGCGGGAAACTAACTGGCATTTGCAAAAATCTAATTTATTTGCATGTTTGAAATTAAATTAACATAGGTTTGTGATTCGTGTAGTAAATAGACGTAAACCGCATGAATTACGTTTATAGTAGAATTATATTGTGGCAAAGAATGCAGATGATAAGTAAAATGACTTTAAATGTTGCTTATGCTAGGTAACACCTAACACCAGTCATTAGAATGGTGGGTGGTAAACAGAAGGGTTTATTTTCCTATGTCTAATTTCTGCTATGTTGTTTTCATATTAGTTCCGTTCGGGCCTGCTAGGCCTCGCTTGGAAAATGGCCACCTCAGAGAGACGTGATTGCATGCGCAGAATAAAGATGGACCCCGTGCATGAACAGAGTGGAAGTTCCAGTCACAAGTGTGTGGCCTATGCCCGGAGTGAGAGATGTCAAGGCCAGTCTGACCTAACACAAGAGTTGTGCCGAGTGTTCAGCATGAATGCATGGGAACGGATGGGAGACTCGAACTCTAGAAGATGAACTAATTCATGACTGTCAAATAATGTTGCAAATATATTAACAAAGTTAAAGAACATTTGGACTTGATGAGTCATGAGAATTATTGTATGAATTTTGGGTATAGCAAGTTAGTGTAAAGGGTATAAAAGAGCCTGTGCTTACAATGATAAGGTTCGACTCGCTTATTCTACATCGATCTATTCAACACGACACGCCATCTGTTGAGACTATTTTTCCTTCTGATGCTAAAAAGACTTTGTCAATTTTGATCTTCGAACATTTGATGGGGAAAAGGAACAAGACCGTCGCGGGATTCTATCCTGGGAGGGAAAACGTCAGAGGAGGTTAGAGGGACAGTCGGTCAGTATTGGGAACCTATCCTGTGATCTTCGATTACTGTTCTGGTGAATTATTCTCGTCATCGCCCTAAAGCCATGGGTAATGAGTATTTTCCGTTTCTATTTAATCTTTACTTAAATGCTTATGAAAATAATGTCTAGAATATTTGTCTATTGAACTTTACTTATTCCATTTATTCAATGAATCTAGATAAAATGTCATGCTAACTCAAAGCTGAGTCTGTGATTATTAGAACTAAAGTTATGATCAATAAAATGTTAAAAGGTTTTAATTGTGATTGAGCTGGACTTAATCGCCATCCACTGATTCCTACTAGTGTGTCCATCGACCGAAATAGCAGAGTACCTTGATGTTTAGAACCGACAATTCCAAAATCAGATGTATATAATGTGTACAGTTATTATTTAGGTAAAAGATTTTAACAAGGTACCCCATATGTCTTGCAGCTCGTCTACTTATCACTTATCCAGAAAACTGAGTGAATGTGTGTTTCGGTGTCATGGGCCCCACCGATGAACAAATGGTGTAAGGGTTTTCTGGGTTAGTGTTGTAAGGAAAGGGTTTATAATAGCCGCACTGCATCACCCACCACAAAGCATGTTGCTGAACTGCAAGAATGTGAGCAAAACTGAGAACAGAATGTGTGCCTAACATATGACTGCAAAAGAAGCTCTTTTGGAATGTGGGGGCCAAGCAAGGGAGATTGGCCCCAGTGGATTGCTCTCAAATGTAGTCCCTTGTTTGCAGAGCTTGTCTGATATGTACTGCAGGTACCCACTACTTTTCTCCCTACTTCCCTTCCACTGCACACTGTATTCTCTTACATATACCACTTGCCAAGCCTTCAATGCCAGTAAAGGTGTCAAGATCTGAAGTAAACCCACCTCCTTAAGGGCTCCTTTATTGTTCATTTGCAAATAGACTTCATTCAAATGCTACAGTGTTCTTATGATTATGTTCTAGCCCTACTGTTTATGTTTTCAGGATGGATTGAAGTATGCCTCTGTGCCTGAGATAATGATATAACTGCAGCAAAGTAGCTGCTTTGAGATTTTAGCTCAAGGTTGGAATTCCTCACCATTTCGAAAGTGACAAATTAATTCACTTTGGCCCAGATGTACAAAGCTTCCCATTTGCATGTCTTAAATAGCGACTCCATAGGAATTGCTATTTGAAGAAATGCAAAAGGATATGTACTAAATCTGCGATTCCCTAGTAGCAATTCCTACTAAATAGGAATCGTTATTAGGGAATCGCAACTAGGAAATGCCATTGCATTCCGGCCTATGGGCAAAATAGGAAATGGTTTGCATTTCCTAAATTGCGATTTCCTAATAGGAAATCGCAATTTCTAAAATGCAAATCCAAGGGTGCCTCTGGGCTTAAGGCTCCACTGGAGGCACCCCAAATTTTCTGGTGCATATGTAAGCGCACATATGCCCTAGGGGTATATGTACGTTTCATGTCACATTAAAAAATGCATTTTTAAATGAATTTGTTAATTTTGCACATGGTTACCATGGACTTCAAGTCGATGGTAATAGCATTGCCAAAATACCTGCTTCGCATTTAGGAAATGCTACTACGTACATGTGCTTTAGGAATTGCAAATAGGTAATACCTATTTGTGATTCCTAAATCGCAGTTGAAATTTGTGATTTCTACCTGGGCGAAATAGTAAAATGCGACCGGTTTTGGCCCTTTGTACATCTGAAAGGTCCATTTTGTATTTTTAATGGGCCAAAATAGCGATTCGGGCTGTTAAGAAATGCTAAATGGCTTCATACATCTGGGCCCTTGTGTCTTCTGTACTCCAAGATCTATGTAAAGCCTTAGGGATTAATTACAATTTCCAGTGTGCGTACAGCCCAAAGTCCTTGAGAACGGCTCGCTGAAAATCACAATACTAAGGTATTTGCAGGAACTGGGCTCAAGTGGCACAATGCTCTCCATTTAGCACTCTGGTCAATTTGACCCACTCCCATCCAAAAGACTAATCTGAGTTCTTATGAAATAGTCATGGGCTGACCCATGCTAATTTCCGCAACCCTCCAGGACTTCGATCATTACTCGATTTTCACTCCAAACAACTTATTTGCTACCTCAACAACTTCCATTCTCAGGCCAATGCAGCCTTGCCTAGTGGCCTAGCAGAAGCCTGCCTCCATCTGCAAACCGGCACCTGCTCTCCTGCTCCACTGGTGAGGCCTGTACCAGAGCCTGCTCACCAAGGATCCTGCTATGAAGGGATATGGACTGTCTGCCCTGATCCAAACATTGCATGGCAAGCAGACCAATGAACGACTTAGGAGCAGGCTGCAGTCACCGAATGGCTCTGACAAGAAAATGACAACTTTCTAAAAGTATTATTATCAAAATTGTGACTTTAAATCAAACTTTACCATATTTTTTTTTTAATTATGATTCCTCAGACATCAAACATAATTTTCCTATCTGCTCCCCATCAAACTAAAGGTTATCTCTCAGTAAATGTCATATAGGCCTTGTAGTAGTGAAAAATGAATTTAAGACTTTTTCACTACCAGGACAGGTAAAACGTTAAAGTACATATCCAACTTTTTAAGTACACTGTACACTGCCCTATTGGCTGTTTATGACCTACCCTAGGGGTGACTTATGTATTAAAAAGGATGGTTTAGGCATGGCAAACCGTTTAATTTGTCAGGTTAAAATGGCAGTTTAAAACTGCACACATATGCTGCTATGGCAGGCCTGAGGCAAGTTTAAAAAGGCTACCTAAGTGGGTGGCACAATTACTGCTGCAGGCCCACTAGTAGGATTTAATTTACAGGTGCTACTACCACTTTACTATGGACTTACAAGTAAATTAAATGTGACAGTTGCGTGTAAGACAATTCCACCATGTTTGAGGGAGTGAGCACAAGCAGTTTAGCACTGGTTATCATTGGTAAAGAGTGCGGAGTCCCAAGGCCAACAAAACCAGAGTCAGCAAAAATAGTAGGAGTGAGACAAAAAGTGTGGGTAAAGACCACCCTAAGGCTGACAGGTCTAACAGCGTCAAAATTCATGGCGAATGCATGAGAAGACCTACACTTCACCTATGCAAGGAAACTCAAATCGGCTCTTGCGTGGCTTTGTAAATCTCACCCAGCATTTTACGTCATGGAATGCCAAAAAAGTGGTGCTGCCACAATGCAAAATGTTAGTAAATCTGGGCCCTGAACCCTAAGTTGCAGTAGAGTCTTTCATCTTCATTCGGTAAGTCTTTGATTTTTCAATGCCTTCCTTAGGGGATCCAGAATGGACAATGTTGCTATACTTGAGTCTTGATAAAAAGAAGATCCCGGTCAGCTCAATACAATGTGTTACCTGGAGCAATGGAACAGGCCTTCTCAGAAGTGTGAGGTAAGTATTTGAGTGCTTGATGGCCTCTGAGATTTTTAATGGACTTTGGATAGTTTTTTTCCGAACACTTACTAGATTTATTCCAGCACGTGTTGGTGATGGGATGGCTCCTATTTTAAGGACTAGGGTGACGGATAGGTTATTCTCTGAAGAGGTCCAGCTGTGAGTATGTGTGTTTGAAACCTGGTGAGGTGCTTTTGTTCTGAACCTTTTGGATACCCACATAGATGCGAAGTTGTTTATCATCTGTGTCCATTGTAACATGGGTTCTCCGTCCCCACAGGTCAAAAGATGTGAAGTCAGTGATTCCAGCAACATTTGCAACATCTGCAAAGCAGATGTGGTCAGTCACAAGATTGATGCATTTCCTTGTGAATCACAGGAATTTATTTGGCTTGCCTCCTTTCCCCTCTTTGCAGTCCAGCCCACAAAGATTTTCAATGTGGAAATTGATTTTTGTAGTTTGCTATACACAATGGCATTTGGGAAACCCACCAATGCATTTTCAAAGCCACCAATTTATTGTAGCACTGGGTTCATGAACACTATCCTACTCTCTACTAAAACGGGAAGAGGTTATATATGCTACATTTGAGTAATTATTTGTATGCATGTCCTAGTCTTACATCCCAGATTTTTTATGTACAGATTCATTTACTTTTTTGAAAACCTTACAGATTTATTTGATCATTAAAATTTGGAGGAGGAGTCTGTCTCACACCAGAGTAACAGATTTATTGATTTATAGCTCACATTAATTGAGTTATATTCGATTGACAAAATAATATTTGGCTTTTTTTCTGAAATCAGTGAACAGCATGCCCTACATCAACCAGCAGAGGGCGCAAGCGTTCCAAAAACCATAAGTGAACTTGGACAGGACGCTTTGTGAGCTGCATAATCACAGTACAATTCCACACAGTCATGAAGACATCCCTCGACCAAAGACTGCCGGGACTCTGGACGGTTGGGATGCCTGCCACCTGGGTTCCGTCGCTCTGCTCCAGTCTAGTGAAGAGTAGTGGGAGAATACTAAGGTAATTTGGGCCGATAATGTAGTGCTAAATCGGCCGCAATTGGCGAATTCGGCCCCCCACTGATGAACCGTATCCGCTAGAACATCTGTAGCAAACCGCTAGGGCGCAGTTAGGCCCCTACATGACGTCTATGCCTTCTTTGGTTGCCCTAAAGAACCTCAGTGCTAGAATGGAGGTAAGTAGGGGACCTGCTTGGCCAGTGGCTTTAGGGCCGCTACAGAGTTCCTACTTTTGGCACTGCACAATTTTTAGGGCCATGTTTATCAAAAAGTAACACAGCGCCGCAAGTCACGCTGCTCCACTGTGTTACAGTGGAAGGGCAGGAATGCGCCATATTTATCAAAAAATAACAGCGCCGCAAGTCACCCTGCTTCGCTGTGTTACAGGGGAAGGGCAGGAATGCGCCATATTTATCAAAAAGTAACAGCGCCGCAAGTCACCCTGCTGTGCTGTGTTACAGGGGAAGGGCAAGAATGCGCCATATTTATCAAAAAGTAACAGCGCCGCAAGTCAACCTGCTGCACTGTGTTACAGGGGAAGGGCAGGAATGCGCCATGTTTATCAAAAAGTAACAGCGCCGCAAGTCACCCTGCTTCGCTGTATTACAGGGGAAGGGCAGGAATGCGCCATGTTTATCAAAAAGTAACAGCGCCGCAAGTCACCCTGCTGCGCTGTGTTACAGGGGAAGGGCAGGAATGCGCCATGTTTATCAAAAAGTAACAGCGCCGCAAGTCACCTTGCTGCGCTGTGTTACAGGGGAAGGGCAGGAATGCGCCATGTTTATCAAAAAGTAACAGCGCCGCAAGTCACCCTGCTGCGCTGTGTTACAGGGGAAGGGCAGGAATGCGCCATATTTATCAAAAAGTAACAGCGCCGCAAGTCACCCTGCTGCGCTGTGTTACAGGGGAAGGGCAGGAATGCGCCATGTTTATCAAAAAGTAACAGCGCCGCAAGTCACCCTGCTGCGCTGTGTTACAGGGGAAGGGCAGGAATGCGCCATGTTTATCAAAAAGTAACAGCGCCGCAAGTCACCCTGCTGCGCTGTGTTACAGGGGAAGGGCAGGAATGCGCCACATTTATCAAAAAGTAACAGCGCCGCAAGTCACCCTGCTGCGCTGTGTTACAGGGGAAGGGCAGGAATGCGCCATATTTATCAAAAAGTAACAGCGCCGCAAGTCACCCTGCTGTGCTGTGTTACAGGGGAAGGGCAAGAATGCGCCATATTTATCAAAAAGTAACAGCGCCGCAAGTCAACCTGCTGCACTGTGTTACAGGGGAAGGGCAGGAATGCGCCATGTTTATCAAAAAGTAACAGCGCCGCAAGTCACCCTGCTTCGCTGTATTACAGGGGAAGGGCAGGAATGCGCCATGTTTATCAAAAAGTAACAGCGCCGCAAGTCACCCTGCTGCGCTGTGTTACAGGGGAAGGGCAGGAATGCGCCATGTTTATCAAAAAGTAACAGCGCCGCAAGTCACCTTGCTGCGCTGTGTTACAGGGGAAGGGCAGGAATGCGCCATGTTTATCAAAAAGTAACAGCGCCGCAAGTCACCCTGCTGCGCTGTGTTACAGGGGAAGGGCAGGAATGCGCCATATTTATCAAAAAGTAACAGCGCCGCAAGTCACCCTGCTGCGCTGTGTTACAGGGGAAGGGCAGGAATGCGCCATGTTTATCAAAAAGTAACAGCGCCGCAAGTCACCCTGCTGCGCTGTGTTACAGGGGAAGGGCAGGAATGCGCCATGTTTATCAAAAAGTAACAGCGCCGCAAGTCACCCTGCTGCGCTGTGTTACAGGGGAAGGGCAGGAATGCGCCACATTTATCAAAAAGTAACAGCGCCGCAAGTCACCCTGCTGCGCTGTGTTACAGGGGAAGGGCAGGAATGCGCCATATTTATCAAAAAGTAACAGCGCCGCAAGTCACCCTGCTGCGCTGTGTTACAGGGGAAGGGCAAGAATGCGCCATATTTATCAAAAAGTAACAGCGCTGCAAGTCACCCTGCTGCGCTGTGTTGCAGGGGAAGGGCAGGAATGCGCCATATTTATCAAAAAGTAACAGCGTCGCAAGTCACCCTGCTGCACTGTGTTACAGGAGAAGGGCAGGAATGAGCCATATTTATCAAAAAGTAACAGCGCCGCTAGTCACCTTGCTGGGCTGTGTTACGGGGAAGGGCAGGAATGCGCCATATTTATCAAAAAGTAACAGCGCCGCAAGTCACCTTGCTGGGCTGTGTTACGGGGAAGGGCAGGAATGCGCCATATTTATCAAAAAGTAACAGCGCCGCAAGTCACCCTGCTGCGCTGTGTTACAGGGGAAGGGCAGGGATGCGCCATGTTTATCAAAAAGTAACAGCGCCGCAAGTCACCTTGCTGCTCTGTGTTACGGGGAAGGGCAGGAATGCGCCATGTTTATCAAAAAGTAACAGCGCCGCAAGTCACCCTGCTGCACTGTGTTACAGGGGAAGGGCAGGAATGCGCCATATTTATCAAAAAGTAACAGCGCCGCAAGTCACCCTGCTGCACTGTGTTACAGGGGAAGGGCAGGAATGCGCCGTATTTATCAAAAAGTAACAGCGCCGCAAGTCACCCTGCTGCACTGTGTTACAGGGGAAGGGCAGGAATGTGCCATATTTTCAAAAAGTAACAGCGCCGCAAGTCTCCTTGCTGCGCTGTGTTACGGGGAAGGGCAGGAATGCGCCATATTTATCAAAAAGTAACAGCGCCGCAAGTCACCTTGCTGCGCTGTGTTACGGGGGAAGGGCAGGAATGCGCCATATTTATCAGAATATGAGGCAATCCTGATCAGCGGCTTAGGGAGAGGGGTGCGGGGGGTTCGGCCGCCCCGGGTGTTATCACTGGGGGTGACAAAATGGCAAATATGTGTGTTTTTAAAATAATTAAAAAAATTGGGATCACTACACTTTTTTTTGAAAAAATAATGTTATTTAAAACGAGTGGTGCGCTGCAATGAAAAAACACAGAAAGGCGAAGCTTTAAGTATCTTATTTTTCCTTCTTTTAATAATTTCAATGTTGGGCGGGGTGGTGACGAGAGTTTCTGCACCGGGTGCCACCTGACCTTTCTATGCCACTGTTCCTGACTTTTCCTAGCACTGACTCACAATGTGCTGCTTGTGCTGCATGCAGGATTGATTTTGTGCAGGAAGGACCTAGGGGCTGTTCCTCCTCGAGGACGGAGGAGCGTCGTCCCGCTTGCTGCGAGCAGGGCTGGGCTGGCCGTAGTGGACACCGGGCAATCCCCCGGTGCGCCACATGGGTGGGGGCCTGTTTTGGGCCCCTGGGGGCCGTTTTTGTTACAGGGCCGTTTTGTAGCATTGCTGCAAAATCGGCCCTGTAACAAAATCAGCCGAAAACCGGCCCTGGCAAAGAGCTCGGCGGCACCCCCAAGCCCTGGGGGGGCCGAGCCGAGCACTTTGCCAGGGCCGGTTTTGGTTCCCAGTCTGGCCCTGGCTGCGAGTGCAGCAGGTAAGCACACATTAATAAAATGGAAATAAATACCATTTACTATAATTTGTTCCTGCTCCAACCTATCCTGCAGCTGCGCTGCAGCTCTAGGATTGGGCGAATTTGCGATGCAGAAGGATTGAAGCTCTTCCCTTTCCTGCTGCACTCACAAGGATCCCCCACCCATTTTGGCGCATTCCCAGGTGTACCAGTAATGGTAAATATGGGTATGCGTCAGAATCCATGGGTGTTGCGTGGGAACACTAACCTCACACCCCTGGAGTGTCTCCCTGGGGCAGAGTAGCTCAAGGCACCGATTTGCCCTGCATTGCCTTACTCCAGACTTTCCAAGCCACACAAGGTGGCCTTGCGTGGCTTGATAAATTGGATTTCAAGGGTTGCGTTGCTTTTGCACCACGCAACTTGATGCGAAAGTAACGCAATCCGAGATGCAGGGCAGAAATGGCGTCATTTATACTGCATGTGACCTTCCCCGCCTCTCTTCAGAACAGCGGGCTTAGCTTGTCTGAAGTTAGTGCGAGGCCTGGAGCTGGAACTTAAAAATGCGGGCCCTTTGGATGTCTCTTCTGTTTGAGCTAGGTGTGATAAGTAGCATGCTCACCTAAGTGTTAAAAAGTGTACTTTAGGGAAAGAAAAAAGCATGGCTACTGGTGTCGCTTGTTCATTAATAAAGACGGCAGGCTTGCGTGCAATTAAAAATCTGAGAAAGAGAGTGGGATCCCAAAATATAGAGTTTGTCATATTTGACTGTTACTAAATTCTAATAGGGCTTTCTTCTATTGAACAGGATGTTTTATAGACTGCTTTTGGGCGATAGACACGTGGCCTGGTGGTTAAGTCTCCACATCATAGGATCTCCAGCCACAACTCCTGACATTGTTAGCACCCTACCATCTCACTTGCTAGGTCTACAAATACCTAGCATGCATACTTAACTTGTTAGGGCCTTATTAAGACAGGAGTATACAGAGTACTACGTTACAAACATGGTGACTGTCTTGTCGCCATGTTGACAAGTGCATTAGAGCCAATGGCGTTTGTAATATGGCACATGGGAGATGGCCATGATTTTTTTGCAGTATATTCCACACTGCTCTGACATAAACGCTGACATTTCTTCTCATTTTTTGCAGGTCACCTTCAAGGACTGAGAAGTCTCCCTGCAGCATCGGGCACGGTCAACACACACAAACTGTCCTTCCTAAGTCACAGCACTCTCCGGCACATGCAAACTCCTCCAGTCTCAGGATGGCTGCTCCTACTCATTAATTTATGACCCCTAGTTCTAGCGATTATGAGTTTTCTTAACAGAATGGGGAATAACTGCTCAGCCCCGGTAATATCGGGCCTTTTTCAGGCTGCTTTTCACAATTCGATCAGAAACAAACTAACATTTCCACCTGCTCCGAGCAGGCAGAAAGTGTTTGCGGGAGGGTCAATAGGGGGATGGCAAGGTTATGTGGGTGGCCCGGGTTGCAGGACAGGCTTGTGCCTGTCCAGGGGAGCACTGTCTGTTTCCCTGTATTGGCGCGGGGGTCCAATGGGGGCCAAGGTGAAATGCTTCCCATAGCTCCTGGCTTTGGAGCAGTGCAGTCAGACCTGGTGTTGGGCCTGGAATGATCAGGTCCAGAATTTGCCAACCGGATAATTCTAGGCAAGGAGTGACTTGGATTTGCAAGATCCAGAATTATACTAGGAGCTGTTGCTCAGGGTGAACTATCACAATTTGTAAGGAGGGCTTCAGTGGCAAACTTCATAGACAATTGTGGAAGAGTACCTCCATGAATTTCTAGTCAGGGTCTGTGGAGTCCACAAACTCTCCTATCATTAAATGTTGGTTCCTGTGTAGGACCTCACTCTGTGGACAGGTATATTTAATATTTAGTGATGATGTATGGGATTGAGTACCATAATCTTGTTCTGCCCTCTGCTTTTAAAGCTTCTCAGAAGGAATAGTTCCTGTTTGTTGATCGATGTGTCAAGCGAGACTTAAATTCTTCCAGCATTCCCACCAAGTCCATGTCAGTGAAGCAAAGGCTGGCGGTGTTCACGGAGTGTGTCAGCACTGCCTGGTCTGAGGCTCTGAATTTGTGATTATAGCACCCAACAACAAACTACATTTCCCAGCAAGCCTAGAACTCTCAGGTTGAGTGGAGACTTGGTGGCCACCTTGAGTCATCAGGTATAACTTTCCACATATTTCACAGTGTCCTTGCTTCTTGCATTCTGGATTTCATTTTGCAAAGAACAGCTACTCTTTCGAGAGAGTTTTTTTGAGGACAGTTTGTGACTACAGAGAAGTGTTCTGAAAAACATGTTGTGTTGAGAAACAAACTTTCAACTATTTTGAACACCTGACTGCAAGCATTGCTAAAGACTTTAGGAATTGTGACCTTTGAATTTGGGGTTTGAACCTGAGACGTAAAAGGAAGAATTCTCATGTCAAGATAGCGGTTACACATGATTTCATATATCGTTATACCTAAGGTACTAAGAGTTTTTAGCAAGTAATATACATGCTACTAACGATAAGAAGCACAGATTTATTGATGGTTATTATTTCATTTTCCTTTTCAAGTGGCATAAGAGTCAAGAAGAAACTCAGTTTATCTTCATTAGAGATGGCACAGTTAAGAAACCTGAGGCACCAGTAGAGGTGAAGTGTTGATGGAGATGTATAAAGGTACTCATCTCTTGTCATGCTTCAGTTTCAGGAATAGCAAGGTCCATATCAAAACACAGATTTGGTTACTATGAGATACAGTTAAAGAATATCTTTCCCACTGTTACCTAGACAGATGCCCCCACTCAAATTATTTGCAATAGCTAATTTGGGTGCACCCAGGCATTGTCACAGCAGGACCATTGCATTTCTTCTCAGCATTCACAATTCTAAAATCACCACTTCCCGTTCAGAAGGGATAAGGTAATCCAACCTAAAGTTAACTGTTGCCAGTATCACTTTTCAGAATAGGCTAAGCCTGAGTCTAACCCATACGTGTAACAAGTTCTTCTTTGACTTCATCCTCAGCATTTGGGGCTGCAGAAGGATATGTATGATGTAGTTTAGTTGGGACATAGTACCCATCACAGAATAGTTTGTAGTGTCTTCCTTACTTTCTATATTAATTGTTCTTTTGGCTAGTCATTAGGTAGTGATTCCCATTTTTAACATTCTGCCATTAAGATCAGAGTAGGAGGAAAATAGTTTTTCAAAGGGGATCTGTTAGAAATGGGTTCTCTAGTTGGCAGAGGTAGGTACCCTTGCTTCTAGTCAGGATAAGGGGGAAATACACTTTAGATAACCCCTGCTCACCCCCTTGGTAGCTTGGCACGAGCAGACAGGCTTATCCCAAAGACAATGTGTAAAGTATTTGTACCAACACTCACAGTAATACAGTGAAACACCACAAATAGACACCACACCAGTTTAGAAAAATAAAATATCTTTATCTAAACTTGACAAGACGAAAATGACAAAAATCCAACATACAGATACTCAGTAAAATGTCTTTAAAAAGGATGTTGCAAAAATTAGCTTGTAGAAATCAAATAGCACCAACGGGGGCTATCACAACGTCAGGACAGTACGAAGTCCAAAGTACAGCATCGCCAGCGAGGATCGCGGCGTCAGGTACGGAGTCACACAGACCCCTCCGATGAACAGTATCTTGGAAACAATGTCGGTGATAATGCACGGTGTCAAGGAAGGCCGATGTCGGCTCCGGTGATGATGCGGCGTTGGCAAGTTTCTCCAGTCACTCTCTGCGGTTATCGGTGCCGCGATAACAAGATGCTGGCACTGGCGAAGAAAGAGTCGATGCAAGAGCTGGTGTCAGGCACGGCCGATCAATGCCGGTGTCGACGGGCGTCGGAGGGCGTTGGTGCTGCATCGTTCACTTTACTAGCGGCTCCCAGGGCCTCGATGCAGGTTGCGGTGTCACAGCATCATTGTCGATGGTATCAGAAATAGGATTTCTTCTTTCTCTTTAGTTTCTTCTAGCTCCCAACAGCAAAAACAACCTCCAGAGGCCCAACACAGTTACAGGCACCTTTTGGCAGGTCGGAACTCCGAGCGAGGAAGTTCAGGGGAACTGGGGGTGAAGTCCTTTTGTTCCTGGGACTTCGAAAACAGAAGGCCAGCTCTTCCCGGGCCCTTGGAGACTTTCTTTAGGGACACAGCAAAGTCCCTTGTCAAGCAGGGGACATAGCACACAGCAAAATCCTTCTCCTTTCTTCGGTAGAAACAGCAACTGCAGGCCAACCCCAGACACACAGCAAGGGTAGTACTTCTTCTCAGTTTCTGTATCTCTTCTTCCTCATGGGTTTTAGGTCTGATACTTATACCCCAAAATGTCTTCGATCCCTTTGGGCTCTGAGCCCGGTTCAAACCAGTGCTGGGGGCTCTCTGCCAGTGCACAACTTCTTCCTTTGTTGGTGGGGGCCAGGGTCTTCAGACACACCGCAGGAGGTGGAGCCAGTCTTTTGTGGAAGGCAGGCACAGCCCTAGTCAGGTACAGGTGCTACTCCTCCTACCACTCCAAATGCAGATCGGCCTATTCAGCCTAGTGCTGACTCACCCAGACTCCTGGAGCCACGACACCTCACCAGCCCCTGTCACTCTCAAAGCCAGACCGTCAATCCACAACCAGGCAGAGGCACACAGAAAGGGTGAACATGAGAACAGCCACTTTCTAAAAGTGCTATACTCAAACACATAATTTAAAAAACAGCTTTACTAAAAGATGTGTTATCAAATTCTGAGTTCAGGGATACCAGACTCCAATTTCCTATCTTACTCCTATTGGAAGATATGCTGGTGAAATGTCATGCAGCATTCCCCATTCTGTCCTATGGGTAAGATAGCCTTTCAATAGTGAAACATGAATTTGGCAGTATTTCACTATCAGGACATGTTACACACACCCATACATGTCCTGTCTTTCACATACACTGCACCCTGCCCAGGGGGGTACCTTGGGCCTACTATAGGGGTCTCCTATGTGCATGGAAAGGGAAGGCTAGGGCCTGGCAAGTGGGTGCACTCACCAGGTCGACATGGCGGTTAACGAACCGCGCACAGGCACTGCGGTGGCAGCCCTGAGACCTCTTTTCGGGCTACTTGTGTGGGTGGCACAATCAGTGATGCAAGCGCACTTGTAGCATTTGGATTACCAGCCCTGCCACACTCAGTGCACTTTACTAGGGACCTACTAGTAAAACAAATATGACAATCGTGGATAAGCAATCACATTAACAATTTACACAGGGAGCACTTGCACTTTGACACTGATCAGCAGTGGCAAAGTACCCAAACCATCTAAGCCAGCAAAAACAAAATCCAGCACAGCATCAAAAACACAGGTGGTAGAGGCAAAAAGTCAGGGAAAACCATGCCAAGGATGCCAGGTCTAACACATGTCCCCTCCAGCTGAAAAGTGGGGCGAACTACCCACCATCTTGGGAGTTCTCATCACTAAGGTGGAAGAACCTGGACAGAGCATCATCATTGGCGTGTTTCACCGTAAAGTCCATTCCCTGTAGGGAGATGGACCACCTCAACAATTTTGGATTCTCACTCCTCATCTGCATCAACCATTTGAGTGGCCTGTGGTCTGTCTGAACCAGGAAGTGAGTCCCAAACAAGTAGGGCCTTAGCTTCTTCAGTGCCCAGACCACAGCAAAAGCTTCTCTTTCAATTGCACTCCACCTCTGTTCCCTGGGAAGTAACCTTCTACTAATGAAAGCTACAGGTTGGTCCAAGCCCTCGTCATTCAATTGTGAGAGTACAGCTCCCACACCATGCTCTGAAGCATCTGTCTGCACCACAAACTCTTTGGAGAAATCAGGCGCCTTGAGCACGAGAGCCATGTACATGGCAGCTTTCAGGGCATCAAACGCGTTCTGGCAGGCATCGGTCCAGATCACATTCTTGGGCTGCTTCCTTGAAGTCAGCTCTGTCAAGGGGGCAACAATGGTGCCATACCCCTTGACAAACCATTAGTAATACCCGGTGAGACCTAAGAAGGCTCTCACCTCTGTCTGGGTCTTGGGTGGCTCCGAAGCCAGGATGGTATCAATCTTTGCCTGTAGGGGTGCCACCTGGCCGCTCCCTACCTGGTGTCCCAAGTACACCACAGATCCCTGCCCTATCTGGCACTTACTCGCCTTGATAGTGAGGCCTGCCTTTTGCAGAGCCTTCAACACTTTGCAGAGATGTTGCAAATGTTCCTCCCAACTGGAGCTAAACACAGCAATGTCGTCCAGATAAGCGGCGCTGAATTCCTCCAGCCCGGAAAGTACCCGGTTGACAGTCTCTGGAAGGTGGCAGGGGCGTTCTTCAACACAAAGGGCATAACACAGAACTAGTAGTGCCCCTCAGGTGTCGAGAACGCTGATCTCTCTTTGGCCCCCTCAGTTAAGGCAATCTGCAGATGTTAAATCAAACGTACTGAGGTACCGGGCTCAAGCTCGTCAGCTCTGGGGATGGGGTGTGTGTCAGTCTTGGTGACTGCATTGAGCCCACGGTAGCCCACGCAAAACCGGAGTTCTGGAGTGGCACCAGGTGCAGCAGCTTTTGGCACTAAGACCACTGGGCTAGCCCAGGGGCTGCTGGAGGGCTTAATTACCCCTAGCGCCAACATCTTGGAAACTTCTTCCTTGATGCTGGCCCTGAGCTTGTCAGCTAGTCTGTAAAATATCTGCTTCACAGGTAGACTGTGTCCAGTGTCCACATCATGGATGCACCAATTGTTGACTCCTGGTGTCAGGGAGAACAGGGAGGCGAACTGACCCAACACATGGCGACAGTCCCTCTGCTGTTCGGGGGTCAGTGAAGCGAGAGGTTCACCCCATCCACTGACCCGTCCTGCTCCTTTGCTAACAGGAGGTCAGGAAGAGGTTCACACTCCTCCTCCATCCCATCATCTGTAGCAAGGAGCATTGTCACATCAGACCTCTCGAAGTGTGGTTTGAGGTGGTTCACGTGAAGGACCCTCAAGGGTTCCTGGGAGACTGCAAGTCAACCAAGTAGGTTACTTCACTCTTGCACTCCACCACCTCATATGGACTAGTCCACTTGTTTTGGAGCGCATACAGCTCCACTGGTGCCATCACCCACCCTTTCTGCCCAGGTTGAAATTCTACCAGAGTGGCATTCTGGTCGTACCATCTTTTCGTTTCTTTCTGGCTAGCTTCTAGGTTCACCTGAGCGAGCTTCCTGAAGCGGTGAGTCTGGTTCCTGAAGGCCAGCACATAGCTAAACACATCCTGGGGGGTCTTACCAGGAGATTTCTCCCAACCCTCCTTCACCAGACTCAGAGATCCTCTCACAGGGAGATCCTCTCACGGAGTTCAAAGGGACTGAACCCTAAGGACTTTTGGGGTACCTCCCTGTAGACAAACAATAGGCATGGCAGAAAGACATCCCACTTCCGTCTCATGGGTTCTGCAACACCCTTGATCATGCCTTTCAGGGTTCGGTTGAACCTCTCAACCAACCCGTTCCCTTGAGGATGGTAAGGAGTGTGAAATTGTAAGTCACACCACACTCCTCCCACAAAGAAGTCATGACCTTCGAGATGAAGTTGGTACCCCGGTCGGAGACCACCTCTCTGAGGAACCCCACACGGAATAAGACCCCCATCAATGCACGGCCCACCACGGGGGCTGTGATTGTCCTGGGAGGGACAGCTTCTGGGTACCGGGTGGCATGGTCCACCAAGACCAAGATAAACTTGTTGCCTAAGGCTGTCTTGGGTTCCAGTGGCCCCTCAATGTCAATGCCCATCCGCTCGAAAGGGGTGCTTACCACAGGAAATGGTTGGAGGGGAGCCTTGCACTTCCCTCCACTCTTGCCACTTGCCTGGCAAGTTCTACAGAACGTACCGACGTGCTTCCTCATTTGTGGCCAATAAAAGTGGGTGACAAGCCTCTGATAGCTCTTGTCGCATCCCAAATGTCCTGCGAGAGGCACGTCATGAGCCAGACCCAGTAGGAAGGTCCTGAAGCGCTGGGGTTCCACCAGCACACGGGCTGCACCGGGCTCAGCGACTTTAGACTCACTATAGAGTAATCCATCTTCCCAGTAAATGAAAAGTGATCCGGACTGATCACCTGCTGCCTGGTCTGCAGCCTGTTACCGCATACCAACAAGAGTAGGGCACTCCATCTGCGCCTTGCATAATTCCTCCCTGGAGGGACCCCCTTCCTGCTGCCAATAGGTCAGCTCAGGCAGGTCTCCCAGTTCAGCTACTTGTTCTCCTATAGGTACCAGGGCTTCCCCCTTAGGTTCTGCCTCCTCCTGAACCGTGGGAAATTCAGGGGCTGGTTTACCAAGCCCCCTGCCTCTCCTCTTTCTGGCAGGCACCTGGGCCACTGTTTCAGGCTCCAGGTCCTCTTGATTACCCTTACCGGCTGCCATCGACCAAGTGGTCACACAGACCCACTCAGGCAGACCCAACATCTCCAAATGAACCTGCCATTCCACCTCCCTCCGGGGGAACTCTCTAGGTCATTTCCAAGCAGACAGTCTACAGGCATGGAAGGACTAATAATGACCTTCAAGGAACCTGAGACCCACCTCACTCAAAGGGAACTAGCGCGACCTTACATAGGCGCACAGAGTTGTCTGCTGCAACTATAGGGTGAAGTGCTTTGGGAATAACCTGCTCCTCAGACACCCATTGACACCTGACAGATGTCACACTGGCTCTGGTGTCTCTCAGAGCCTCCACCCTTCTCCCATTGATGGTCACCCATTGCCTGTATTTTTTAGTGTTCTCTGGCAGGTAGGGTTCCTGGACCATCTCTGTGTTTCCTAAAGAGAAGGGTCATCACTGCTTGCTCCTCCCCTTTATGGGAAACAAATTCCTTCCCCTACGCTACACTCACTAAACCTGGTGACGGAGCACCAGTGGGTGCTGGGGGTTTCTTGGGGCACTCAGGGGCAAATTGCCCCTTCTTACCACATGAGTAACAGATGGGGGGACCCCGGTGGTCACGCCGGCCCTTAGGGGGCTGTGTCGTCTTAGGCTGGGTGGCTGGGACTCCTTTCCCTCGGAACTGTTTTGGGGCCCTTTAGAGAACTACTTTTGGTTACCTTTGTCCCCCCCACTCTTCTGCTGGGAACTCTGCCCACCTTTGGCTGTGGTATCTACAATTCCCTTGTGGACCCTGGTGCTAGTTCAGCGGTCCGCCTCCTTAGCAAGCTCACTGGGATCAGTTAGCTTACTATCCACAAGATGCTGGCGCAGCTCTGGAACACACAGACTACTCAAGTGCTCCCAACTAATTAAATGGCACAACCGCTTATAATCAGTTACTTTGCTGCCCTTTATCCAACCTTCCAGTGCACGCGTATACAATGTCACACATTCAACCCAAGTACTCGAGCCAAGCTTTTTGAAGTTCCTGAACTTCTCTCTGTACTGCTCTAGGGTGAGCCCATACCTGAGGCATAAGACCTCCTTCATGTTAGAATAGGTCAGGGTGCCCGCCTGTTCTAAAGGTGGAAGGGTGTCCCTCCCACCGGCCTCAAAGTGCTTCCACAGCCCGCACCCCAATGCTTCTCAGGAACCTCATTCATTCTCAAAGCTATCTCATATGCTCTGAACCATGCATAAATATCATCACCGTTCTGGTAATTCTGCACTAACTCCTTTGGTATGACCACCTTACCCTCTTGCACTGGCTGTGAGCTACCACCATTCGAACTGGACTCCGCTTGTTTGGCTTTAATGTCCAGTTCCCTCATGCTGAACTCATGAGCCAAAAGCTATTTCTTTTCTTCCAGGGCGAGAGCGTTCTTGCTCTCCTCCGCCCTCTTTTCGCTCTCCAAAAGCAATTTCTTTTCTTCTAAGTCACGAGCGTTCTTGTTCTCCATCTCCAAACGCTTAATCTGGAGCCTCATTACTTCCAACTCATGATCTCTGACCCTTTGTTTCTCCTCCCGTTCCTCTCGGGAAAGACTTCCTGCGGAATGGACGCTGCCAGCCCCGCAGGCTACTCTTGACACAGGGCAGAACCTGTGACCTGAAACCATTCCCTTGCGCGTTTTCATCTACGTCTGCATTCTCTGTCTCCTCAGCCTCTTTGGCCTCCCACCAGGCCCTTAAGGTCTTCTGCAGCACATCTTTCTTGGAGCTGCTCTTCATGGGACATACAAAATCTTTGCAGAATTACTTGAGATGATCTACTTTGTAGGAGTGCAAATCCTCAATGCAAAACTCCAATTCTGCCTTCTCACTTGCTGCTTTACCACTTAGAGACATGATGCGTGGATGACTCACGGGTCAGATCACAAATAGAACCAAAAACAAAACACAGTATGTGGTTGCGTAGTGGTCTGCACTAATTCAGCGATGTACTCCAATCACTGTGGGTCAAGTACAAATACAGGTTCCAATCTCCACCGCTGACCACCAATGTTAGAAATGGGGGTCTCTAGTTGGCAGAGGCAGGTATCTTTGACCAAATAGGGACCCTTGCTTCTAGTCAGGGTAAGGGGGAAACACACTTTAGATAACCTCTGCTCACCCCCTTGGTAGCTTGGCACGAGCAGACAGGCTTATCCCAAAGGCAATGTGTAAAGTATTTGTACCAACACTCACAGTAATACAGTGAAACACCTCAAATGGACACCACACCAGTTTAGAAAAATAAAATATCTTTATCTAAACTTGACAAGACCAAAACAACTAAAATCGAACATACAGATACTCAGTAAAATGTCTTTAAAAAGGATGTTGCAAAAATAAGCTTGTAGAAATCAAATAGCACCAACTGGGGCTATCACGACGTCAGGAGAGTACGAAGTCCAAAGTACGCCACCGCCCGCGGGGATCGCGGCATTGGGCACGGAGTCAAACGGACCCCTCCGATGAACAGTACCTTGGAAACGATGTGGGTGATGCTACACGGCGTCAAGGAAGGCCGATGTCGTCTCCGATGATGATTCGACGTCGGCAAGTTTCTCGAGTCACTCTTGGCGGTTATCGGCGCCGTGATAGCAAGATGCTGGCACTGGCGAAGACGGAGTCGATGGAAGCGTTGGCATCGGGCATGGCCGATCACTGCCGGTGTCAACGGGCGTCGTAGGGCATCAGGGCTGGGGAGCAGGCCGGGCGCTGTGTCGTTCACTTCATGAGCAGCTCCCCGGGTCTCGATTCAGGTTGCAGCGTATTATGGGGGAGGTTCGTCAACGAAGGTCGTGATGCCCTGTTGCAGCTCCCAGATCACCAAATGTCGTCCTACGACCACATGAAGGCTGCCCTCCTCACCCGCTACGGCCTCACACCCGAGATGTACCGCCAGAGGTTCAGAGATTGCACCCGGATCCCGGGTACAACTTGGGTGGAGTACGTAAACTATTTCAGCAGAGCCTTCGAGGGGTGGATCAAGGGGAGCCATGTAACGACCTACGAACAACTCTTTAACCTCATGGTATGGGAACACCTGTCGAACAACTGCTTCGTCGAGCTCAGGCAGCACCTCCTCGACAGTAAATTGACCGACCCCCGGCAGCTCGCCGCTGAAGCTGACCGATGGGAGAGCACCCGAGTGGGCCGGAGAGGACCGCACGAGCAGAATCGAAGCAACCAAGGCCAGCACCGTCCGCGGGGAGGAGGAGGAGGCCAAGGGCGAGGGAGAGACACCCTCCCGGCAACACCCGTGGCCAGCACCCCGCCCCCGGCCGGCCGGGGAAACCCCCCGATGCGTCCAGGGTTCCGAGCCAATGTCACGTGCCACCGATGCCAGCGAGTCGGCCATTACGCCAATGACCCGAGCTGCCCGCAGAACCAAACACCCAAGCCCCGCCAGGTAGCTGCCGCCGCCCTGGGGGAAGAACGACTGTCAGAGGAACAGGAAGAGTATGAGCCGGCCCAGCAAGAGTGGGAACCGGCCGCCATGGTTCTAGCGTGCCTAGGGGGAAAAGACATAGTCCCGCGGGCTCCCCTACCCGCCAACACCAGGAAATACGGTCAGTGGGTGACCATTAATGGGCATCGGGCCGAGGCCTTACGTGACACAGGCGCCAGTGTGACGGCCGTCCGCTGTCACCTGGTGAAACCCGAGCAGATCCTGCCGAACATTCTCTGCCCCGTCCGCTCAGCTGACAATTCCGAAAGTCTGTGTCAAATGGCCTGCGTCCCCTTCGAATGGGGAGGGGTCTCCGGCCTGTTGAAAGTGACGGTCCGGGATGATGCCCCCGTGGACTGCCTCCTGGGGAATGACCTTGAGAGTTCCCAATGGGCCACCGTCGAGAGAAGAGAGCACCTGGGGATGCTGGGCCTCCCGGACTGGGCCTGCGTAACCACCCGGTCCAGGGCAGCCCGTGCCGCTCCCCGACCAGAAGAACCGGAATGGCCAGCACCTCCGCCCCCGGTCGCCCCAGTAGAAGACAACGATGAGGCCAACCCCCCGGAGCCAACGACCGAAGGGGACGCGCACCTCCAGGACGTCCCCGGCCTGGCTCAGTGGCGTCAAGAAGGGGGGCCCACCCAAGAACAGTTCCGCCAGGAGCAAAAGACCTGCCCCTCCCTCGAGGGACTCCGCCAACAAGCCAGCGCCCAGAGCGCAGGGGACTCCACCGGAACTCACTGGGTCTACTGGGAGAACGACCTGCTATACAGCGAACAGAGGATCGCAGAGCTAGGGGCCGGTCGAGTACTGGTGGTACCTCTCCGCTTCAGAAACTTCCTGCTCAATCTGGCCCACGATGTTCCCCTGGCTGGACACCTGGGCCAAGACAAAACTTACAGTCGCCTAGTGACCCACTTTTTCTGGCCGAAGATGCGGAACGACGTCCTGAACCACTGCCGGTCCTGCCCCACGTGCCAGGCCAGCGGGAAGAGTGGCCGTAAGCTGAAGGCCCCTCTACAACCCTTCCCGGTGGTCACCACCCCGTTCGAGAGGGTAGGAATAGACATTATGGGGCCCCTGGACCCCCGCACGGCACAAGGACATAGGTTCATCCTAGTATTGGTGGATCACGCCACCCGCTACCCCGAGGCGGTGCCTCTACGAACAGTAACAGCTCCGGTGGTTGGCCGGGCCCTAATGGGGATCTTCTCCCGGGTGGGCTTCCCCCGAGAAGTCGTCAGCGACCGAGGCACGAACTTCATCTCCAAATACATGAAGTCCCTCTGGCAACAGTGCGGGGTCACCTACCGATTCACGACCCCCTATCACCCCCAAGGGAACGGACTAGTGGAGCGATTCAACCGCACTCTCAAGGGGATGATTGGGGGATTGGAAGAGCCCCTCCGTCGCCAGTGGGATGTACTACTCCCGTGCCTCCTCTTCGCCTACCGGGAAGTTCCTCAGAAGTCCCTCGGTTTTAGCCCCTTCGAACTCCTGTACGGGCACCCTGTGCGAGGGCCCCTCAGCCTAGTCAAAGAAGGTTGGGAGATGGCCCCCCTAAAGACCCCTCCAGACGTCTTCAAGTACCTCCTGGCCCTACGTAATCAGACCCGGCGCTTCAGGGAGATGGCCAAGGCGAACCTCGAGGCCAGCCAGGAAGACATGAAGAGATGGTATGATCACAATGCCTCCTCCGTCGAGTTCGAACCTGGACAACAAGTGTGGGTGATGTCCCCCACCGAACCATGTGCCTTGCAAGATAAGTGGACGGGGCCCTTCAAGGTGGTCGAGCGCAAAAGCCCCGTCACTTACCTCATCGACATGGGGACCACCCGGAACCCCCTTCGGGTCCTCCACACCAACAGACTCAAACCACACTTTGTGCGCTCAGAACTCAGCCTCCTGATGGCTACAGACAGTGGGGCGGAAGAAGACTCCGAGCCTCTCCCTGATCTCCTGAAGACTCAGGAGAAAGACGGTTCCGTGGACGGGGTCCGGCTCTCCGATGCCCTCACCCCAGAGCAACGCCAGGGCTGCCGGGACCTCCTGCTGCGGTTCGCTTCACTGTTCTCCCTCACTCCCGGGGTCACCCCTTGGTGCCTGCACGACGTAGACACCGGGGACAGTCCCCCTGTCCGGCACCGGGCCTACCGCGTACCAGATCGGGTACGGGCCTGCATACAAGAGGAAGTGGCCAAAATGCTCACGATCGGGGTCATCGAGCCCTCGGACAGTCCCTGGGCCAGTCCAGTTGTATTGGTCCCCAAAGCCGCTGCCCCCGGCACCACACCGGAACTGAGATTCTGCGTCGACTACCGGGGCTTGAACGCTGTCACCCGGACCGACGCTCATCCTATCCCCAGAGCGATGAATTGATCGACCGGCTGGGGGCCGCCCGCTACCTCAGTATCTTCGACCTAACAGCGGGCTACTGGCAGATCGGTCTCACACCCCGAGCTCAAGAACGATCCGCCTTCTCTACCCCCGATGGCCACTACCACTTCAAGGTCATGCCCTTTGGCATAAAGAACGCCCCCGCTACATTTCAACGTCTTGTGAACCAGGTCTTGGCGGGGCTCGAAGAGTTCAGCGCTGCCTACCTGGACGATATCGCTGTATACAGCCGCCACTGGTCCGACCACCTCCTACACCTCCAGGAGGTCCTACAGGCCCTCCAGCGGGCCGGCCTCACGATTAAGGCCGGCAAATGCCAAATTGGTCAAGGGTCCGTGACCTACCTGGGGCACCAGGTGGGGAGCGGGCTGGTGGCCCCACTACAACTTAAGATTGCTGCCATCCAGTCCTGGCAGCCCCCCGTCACTCAGACCGAAGTCCGAGCCTTCTTGGGGCTCACCGGCTACTACCGGCGTTTCGTGAGGGACTACGGCAGCATTGTGGGGCCCCTCACGGGTCTCACGTCCAAGAACCAACCAAAGCGGATTAACTGGACCCCCGATTGTCAAGCGGCCTTCGAAAAGCTGAAGGCCGCCCTGTGCACCGCCCCTGTGCTCCAGGCCCCCGATTACAGTCGGGAATTCGTAGTACAGACAGACGCCTCCGACCACGGCATCGGAGCGGTTCTTTCCCAAGTGAACCCCGAGGGTCATGACCAGCCGGTGGCCTTCATCAGCCGACGTCTCCTGGGCCGAGAACAGCGCTGGAGCACCATCGAGAGGGAGGCCTTCGCAGTGGTGTGGGCCCTCAAAAAGCTCCGGCCCTATCTCTTCGGTACCCACTTCCGGGTACAAACCGACCATAGACCCCTGCAGTGGCTGATGCAGATGCGGGGGGAAAACCCAAAACTATTGCGCTGGTCCATCTCCCTGCAGGGAATGGACTTCACCGTGGAGCACCGACCGGGCCAAGACCACGCCAACGCAGATGGCCTGTCCCGCTTCTTCCGCCTCGACGAAGAGAGTCCCCAAGGAGATGGGTGACTCTCCCCGCCTTCAGCTGGGGGGGACGCATGTTGGACAGGCCACACGAAGGGCTTGCGCCCTCCCCGCATGACAGGGCCCAAGCCCCGGCCCCCCAGGCGCGGCCCACGAGAATCACCCGCACCCCGTCTCCCGACGGAACTCCTGCCCTCGGACCTCCCTGTAGCACGGGCCCAAGCCACCACCGGCTCCCTCGGCCGGGTCAAGCCGCCATCTTGGGCCCTGCGCCACGAGGCCGCGTGGCCTCCCCCCGACCCTAACCCTGGGCCTGGCCGGCCCCGACATCCCGGCACCACCATCGACCCAGGAGGTGAGCGGATCACTTGGCAGGTCAATGGGAGGACGAAGTGCCAAGGACTCTCCCCCGCCAGGTGACGATCGCCTCCAGCTCCCCCAGGCACCGGCTCCACCCCCCCGCTGGGTGTCTGGACACCTTCATCCCGGACCCTCCGACCCCCAAGTGCGAGGGTCCGGACATCAAAGGGCACCTGCCCTATAACTGGAGCAGCTGCGGAGCAGGAAGGCAGTTGTATCCTGGAGTCGAGAGACACCGAGAGAACTCAGCCTTGACGGACTACTGGCGCTGCCGTAGCCCTATCTTGTGATCTATCGTCCTGCCTGCTGGCGCTGCCGCGGCCTTCTGCAACATCCATCCTCGTCGGGACCTGCTGGCGCTGCCGCGGCCCGTTGTAACGACCATCTTCACCGGGACCTGCTGGCGCTGCCGCGGACCGTACATCGACCATCTTCTCTGGGACCTGCTGGCGCTGCCGCGGCCCGTGTATCGACCATCTTCACTGGGACCTGCTGGCGCTGCCGCGGCCCGTACCAGCTAGACCACCTAAGCTCGAGGATTGTGAGCTACCCACCATACCACCTCAACTACCAGACTGGTAACCAGACTGTCCCGCTACCCCCTTTCCCATCTTGAGAGACTTGAATCGAGGGGACCCCTGAGTCCAGACCTCCTTGTACCTTTTCATCGTACCTTAAGAAGTGCTTATAAAGAACGCTAACTCATCTCCTTGTGTGGTATCTGTCTGTGGGGGGGAAGTTATTTGTCTGTAGGATCGCTGGAGACGGCTCTCCCCGGAGACCTCTCCCCTTGTCCTCGGCCGACCCTCCCGGTCCGTCTAACAGCTAGGTTGTCGATCAGGGTGGTGGAGTTGGTGTCGTTGTTGTTCTCGAGGTGGAGGTTCAGGTCTCCGAGGAGGATGTAGTCTGTAGAGGCCAGGGCGTGCGTGCTGACGGCGTCTGTGATGGAGTCGATGAACTGGGCCCGGGGGGGTCTGTGCACAAGGGTACCTCTGAGGGTGGTGTTGGGGTCGGTGTGGATCTGGAAGTGCAGGTGTTCGGCGGTGCTGAGGGTGTCGAGACTCATAGAGTGTTCCTGTGGATAATGGCGATTCCGTTGGTACGGTCCCTGCGGGTGATCTTGTAGCCTTCCGGGATGACTATGGCGATGTCGGGTGCCGAGGAGGGGTTCAGCCAGGTCTCTGTCAGGAAGTCAACGTCTGGGGTGGTTGAGTCGAGTAGGTCCCAGAGTTCAACGGCATGTTTGCGGGCGGAGCGGGTGTTGAGAAGAATGCATCTGAGGTAGTTGGCTTCTTTCCTGGTCGGTGGATTGGCGGGCCGGATGCTGGTGAAGCTGGGTGCGCTTCGGGGCGGACAGGCAGCAGGTGCGTGATCGTCTGGCGTTGAGTGCGTGGTGGGTGCTGGAGTCGTAGCGGAGACGGGAGACGTGGCGTTCGCGGGGGCCAGGTGTTCCAGCACTGGGCACGGTCAAGGGGCTGACGGCCGCAGACGGCCACGCAGCAGCTGCCATAAGAAGGGGAGGTGGGAGGGAGGAGCAGCTGGGAGGAGGGAGCAGACAAAATGGGCGAGCGGGGCCGCAGGGGATGCAGTGGCGGGAAAACGGCAGCAGGAGCGGCAGGGGAACAGAAGGCAGAAAGGGGCACAGGGCACAGAATACAAAGTGAAAAGGAGGAAAAAGGAATCAATTAAGCAGTGGAAAAACAGGAGAAATACATTACAAAGCGGGGGGCGGGGCCGCAGGGGACGCAGCGGCGGAAAAAACGGGGGCAGGAGCGGCGAGGGAACAGAAGGCAAAAGGGGCACAGGGCACAGAATACACAGAGACAATTTAACAATAGGGGGAGAAAAACGAAACAATTAGACAGAAAAAATAGGAGCAGTACAGTACAAGCAAAATCAACAGGAGTAATACAGTGCAAGCAAACCTACGGCCAACCACTGGCCAGCAGGGATGAGGCACAGGTGGAAGCCTGCGGGGGGAGGAGGGCCTCAAACTAGCGGCAGTGGCAGCACCAGTGGATGGGGAGCACGGGCACAACAGGTGGTGCTGTTGCGGCGTGGGGAGCGACGTGTCTCTCAGTCTCCCTCCAGGTGGAGGACGATATACCACATGGAGAACTGAACACTAGAGTGGTAATTGATCCGATGATGAAATTATCCACCTAACCACATGAGCGGAGAAATGATATACCGTGTACTGTGACTGTGTGGTTGAGGGTCCCTTTAGACTCTGGTTGGAAGACATTAGTGATTCATTTCCCTCTGATTATAATAGTTATTATGGAAGCTGACTGAATCTCTGTCTCTTACTCATATGATATTTTGATGAGCTCAGAAGTTATCTGTGCTTCGGATTGGGCTTTGGATAATCTTGGTAACTAAGACTGTGAAATATATCATCTCTGTAGGTCTTTGGAGTAAGCTTTGCTAAATACAACATTTGGTCTAATTGTTTAAATTCTTCCTGTTTCTCGGTTTTCCCAGTTATTTATTTGGCTACTTTTATTACAATTTCCTTAAAGTAAACATAGTAGTTGGTATGAGAACAGTGTTCCTATTTTACTGTTATGCTCATAGAAGTATTGCTTGAGGTAGAGACGATTTATTTTAGCTTTATTAGTAATTATTGTTTTCAACTGATCCCTATGCTCAATGACCTTTGTAATTCTTATGTAAGAGTGGACTTCTTTATATCTCTGTGATGCTTCTTATAGCTCTCCCTCCAGTTCCTGAGTCTTCAAATGTCTCAGTCGACATCGTTTTGTCCTACAAGACTACCTTGAAGGCGTCCCACATTAAGAGAGGTACGGTCTTATCATTGTCATGAAGCATGAAGTACTCATCTATGTGAGTCTCTATTTACACTACAAGACTACATCGAAGGTGTCCCACATTAAGAGAGGTAAGGTCTTATCATTGTCATGAAGCGAGAAGTACTCATCTATTTGAGTCTCTATTTCTTTTCTAAGTACCCTATCCCTCAAGAGTAATGGATGCAGGTGCCATTTACTGGGCGATCTAATCTGGAGGCCTAGATCTAGAATCAAAGACACAGAGGTGTGATCTTACACTGTGATGAGGTCCATGTCATTCTCAGTAGTTATCAGGACCAATTTGTTACTGAATAGGTCATAATTAATTCTCGAAGGCAACTGATGAGCATGGGAGAAGTAGGTATATGTTTTTTCCTTGGGGTTATTTTCTCCCAACTGTCCCTTGTGCCTCTACTGTGGATTACGGCTTTTAGTCTTTTCGAAAATCCAAGAGTCACTCTTCGCTCTGATCTTTCTTTAGCAGGATCCCAAAGCAGACCAATGTCTGCCGACACTATTACATTGCCCACTGCAAAGAGGTTCTGTCCAGTGTTTAAGGAGTATATTCAGGCAATAATTAAGGTCTGTTCATAAGGATGCATCTTAATAGATATTGTCTATCTTTATCTTTCACCCTATCAGTGGCCTGGTAGATTCAATAACGATGCATCAAGATTGAAATCCTGCAAAGTTTTGTGTTGGCTCAATAATGATACGTGATTGGGAACAGCTTGTGCTTCATCCTCGATTGAGCTATATGAGTAATCATCAGGACAAAGACTTTGAGGATTAGGAAGAGTGGGTTCAGCTTCCATGTGCCACGCGGTGGATATTGTTCCCACACTTACAGGCACATGCATCAAGCACAAAACCGGTCGCAAACGGGCAGATTCACAGAATCTGCCCCTTTGCGACCGGTATTTTTGCATTTGGGATGCATCATCCCAAATGCAAAAATCGCTATTTAAGGAATCTCAAAATTGGGATTCCTTAAATAGCGATTGCATTTAAGGAATCCCTAATTGAGATTCCTTAAATGCAATGCATTACAGTTTAAAAAATAGCGATTTCGCTATTAGCGTGAGCAAATTACCATGAGGCTGGACCTCATGGTAATTTGCGAAAACTTAGAAAAATGCACTTATTTGCATTTTTCTAAGTTTCATGTTGCCCACACACATGCCCTTAGAGCATGTGTGTATGCAACATTTGTGCAGAGTGAACATACATGGGTGCAATAGGGTGTCATTTTGACACCCTTGCACCATCGAAATTGCGGGAGCAATTTGCGAGTACCTACTGGTACTCGCAAATTGCTCCCGCAATCTCTAATTCATTCCTATGGGCCTGGAGGCCCATAGGAATGAATGGGAAGACATTCCTTAATTGCGACTCGCAATTTGCTAGTCGCAATTAAGGAATTTGTGGGAATTGCTATTTCTTTAGCGATTCCTACATACATAGGGTTTTGCTATTCCTTAATTGCGATTCCTTAATAATCGCTATTAAGGAATCGCAAAACCCTATGATGATGCATGTGCCTGTTTGCCATTTGTCTAGACTCTGCACACAGGTGAGATACTCAGAGGTAGCTGGAGAGCTACAGTAGTTCACAAGCTACTGATTGGAGACACCTAGTCTAGAGTGTTGTGGAGATTCCTGCTGGAACACAGAGGTGTACTGTGGGATGGAGACTGGCAACCAGTGGATTCATGGAAGGTCTTGCCCAGAAGGTATATTGTATTTGATCCTGTTTCTGTGTGAGTGAGCCATATGGGATTCTGGTAAAACCATTATGTTCTATAGATATAACAAATACCTTCCCTGTCCAAAATTGCTGCCATTTGTATCTACTTCCCCTTCTGGGGCATGGGTGGCTGTTGCAGGATAAGAGGCAAGGGTTCCATTTACTCTGTGTCTGGCAATATTATGTGTTGGTGTGTTTACCTTCACACTCAGCCTTCCTCAGTGTGCACCCTCTGTCCCCTAATTTCCATTTGAATAAGTGATGTTTACTTGTCAACAAATGATTATGTTTCCCTCCATCGTCCCTCTAAGCAACACCCAGTGTCAAACTTATCAATCTAAGGAGAGGAGCAGATAGGAGGCTTGACACCACCCCACCCTTCTGCCTGTTTTTCATTTGATACTCTCCAGGCCCCTTTTTAGGCTCAGGAACCGACCAAGTCCATAGTCTGCTATCTAAATTGAGGATTGTTTACCCTCTTATCTTCTCAACAATCAGGTATTTTGTGCTCTTGGTTTCACCAACCCACCAGCCTTATTCCAGTCCCTGGCTGTCACAAACAGAGGACTCTCAGGAGGCCACGCCTTCATTCTTGTCATTCAGGGTGATTCAGAAGCTTCACCACTGTTTCTCTATCGGAGAAATGGTGTGTTTGCCTTTCCTTCTCAAATGAGATCCAAGACGCAAAATGAGTTTTGAATGAGTTATGCCTGTCATGACCTTGGAAGTGAGTCTTCTGTGGGATGTTGCAGGGAACATGTTTTGGAACAACAAACGTGTTCTCCTGAAGGAAGATCTGTTCATTTTTCCTGGCGACTCTCAAAAGTTCCTTTTTTCTGTGAAGTAGTGGAATTTTGCTACACCATCTCTTGATTTTTGGTCAACCTATGGTTGACTAGGTCACACTCCATGCACTATGGGTAGTTCTACCTCTGTATGATCATCAGTCAGCAGAGCCAAGAACATGTCAACCACAAATGCCTACAGGTCAGGGCCTTCTAAACCAACCTTGATTGTTTTTTCTCGTTTAAAGACATGTATCTTAATACTCAAAACTGACCGTACCATCTGTATAATCTTTGAAAGATCTTAGGTGACCACCACACATAGTTCCCTCATACATTTCTGTATGCATTCAGCCACATCCAACTTGGTGAGGTCCATCAAGTCAGTTAAAGAATGTTGAGATCAGTGGTGTAAGGTGCCTCCTCAACCCTTTTTGTTTGCTCTTTTAGGTGGCATTCAAGATAGTGACCTATTTCACAGCCAAAAACCCTTTGCCCCCTCTGTCCGGGACACACTGTAAGAGCTTAAAGAGTTATCACAATGGTCACTAGTCTTTTGGGAGTCTGCCTGTGTATCAACCTCTTCCCTCAACTTCAAAAGACAAGACAGTGATTTTTCTGTAACAAGCTTCTGGATCTGTCGGCCCACCAATTCAGGCCTTCCTCTGCTGTCGCTGTGTGACACCTGATATTTTGTCCTTGAGTAGTCACCAAACATCTGCCCAATCTTATGGTTGTGTGTCTCTCCTTGTCATACATTAATGTTTTAGTTCCAATCACCCCTTATTTAGGACTTCTTCATCGTGTGGCATCTCTTATTCTCCTCAAATGTAGCAGAAAGGAAGTAACACAGGAGCCTATATTCTGCACTCCTCCTCCTCTAGCCATCAATGAGTCTCAAGTGGATTTCTCATGTACCAGAATACACCAACCCTGGGGGCGAAACCCCTCACTTTGCTGTGGGCTACTCCCTGGGCTTCCAATGCCTCTACAGCAGTGTGTCCTGATCATTTCTCACCTTGTTCTTTCGGGACTGTGTCCACTCTGCATTTTCAATGTACACGTTCATCTTAGCCCACCAGAGTTGCACAGAGTCAATGCCCTCTCCTACATCCAAAACAAATTTCACAGTTTCATTCCTGTCCATCAGAAATCGTTGGTACTGTCAAGCTCTTTTGGTGGGTCTGCTGCTTCCCCTCTCTTATCACAGCACCATTCTTGCTCCATGTTTCTCCATGCAATGGTGAAGGTACTGGTGCCATCTTGGGTTGTCTTACTGCTCCAAGCCATAGGACTTTGTTAATAAATCAGCTGTTCTGGTGATTTCCTTCACCTTTACTCCACTGGGGTATCATCCGGGGGTCTTCCTCGATCATTGAAGGAGCAATACTATTCTTTGACAGGATGTCAAGCAAGAAGGTTTTAGGGAGGAGACTTGCTCAGCTGGGTGTCATGCCCCACTCCCTAAAAACTACCTTTGTGCCAGATGTGGCCCCTGCTTTGATCTACCTAGAACTATGTTTCTTTAAATCCTACACATTGTGTACACTGTACACGTGGTGTTTTGAAGTCTAAATGATGAGTCCCCTCATGTGGTACTTTATTATATTATATTATTTATTTATTCTGCATTCAGGAGTTTTACATTGGACTTCACTTCAACTCAAATCAGTATGATGAACAAAATACATCAAAATACCATGAGGAATATTATTGGCAATTGTTTGTGATAATGTGTTGCATAATCCAAAGGATTTATTTTGCTCTCTTCTGTGTTGAATTCTGATAAAATGGAATACTCTCCTTAGGTCGAATTTGGATACAGTGAAACTTCTTTGTCTCAGTGGCAGCAGATATGTATATAGCTAAACCATAAATATGTCTAGATTTTGTAGTGTGTTGGCAGGGAAAAAAATAGAAATCCATGCCAAGAGGTTGATGGTGCAAAAAATGCCTTTTTTCAACCTATGATCTAAATACGTTTCCAGAATGTTGCTGTATGTTGGCTAGAACATACATCTCCACATGATAGACCTCACGTCGGGTTGCATATTGGTCTAGATCTAGGGATGGAAGTACTTGCACTGTGCAGACACCTGCCCCCATGCTGCCATTCAGCATTTCAGATTGCCACTGTGTCTTTACAGCACAACTCTCAACATCTTTTAGTCCATTCAAGGCACTTTGAAGTTGGGTTTTCGTTGATCCACAAGTAGAACACACACCTTTGTTGCCCCAGGTGTACTCCACAGTACGCCCCATGGCTGAGGGAGACTTCTGTCCACTCACCAGGCTATTGTGGAACTAATGATAGATGGCAGCTGTTGTGCACAAAGGGAGGTGCTCTTTTTTTACATCTATACACATAGCATGTGTCCACTGTTAGACCCAGCTGTGTCTGGCTGGCTTTGGACGCATCAAAGCCAGTCGAAATCCCCCATCCTAGATAGGATGAGTACGATACTTGTGTCCGATAACCTGTGCTCACCCTCAGGTAGCTTGGCACAGAGCAGTCAGGCTTATCCTCAGTGTAAAATATTGGCACAACACCACCCTTGCAACACACTGTGTATGCTACAAAAAGACTCCACACCGTATATATAAAACACTGGTCTTTGTATTACACACACACAGAAATCCACACGATATATACATTGAAATCAAAATGATCTGCACATTGAATATATACTTTACAGGTATATGCAACTGTCAAGCTTTCCCATTAGCAGCAGGACGGCATAACCATATATGCCCTGTTCAGAGGTAATAGACAAACACGAGATTCCCAACATCGCATACCCCAACATTTGCAATGGTCAAGAAATCACAGTCTTTGACTGCGCCTCATGAATCAGCCCCTCAATCCCTCAACTGCACCAGCCAACAATACACGTTGCCCCTGCTGGTGCCACTCTGATTAGATTGACAGAACCACATAAAACGGAAAGAAACAGTTACTCAGTTTTGTCCATCTGGATTAGATCTTCAGGCGCTCAGCAGCACCTGCACGAGTGCGGGATCGCTTTCCCCCGTATACAAAAGGTTGGGACTCAGTAAACCGCTGTGCTTTCAAGTCTGGAGAAATGTTTCCCCTGAGACAGAGGTGTGAGCTGCTGTAGCTCCCGACAGACAACCTTTGGTGCCCACAAGGCACACCAAAACCTTTTTGGCTCCATCAAGATGTTCTCCATAACAAAATACCTTGTGGCGGGGGTCCAGGGAGAGGGAGCCAGTGACCTTGGATGGAGGCCGCAATGTCAGTCACTGTCGTCCTCCAGATCTGGAGGTTGAAGACAGCCTCAGCTCCCAGCTTAGATCCCCCAACCGCCCTTGGACACCACACGCACCGGAGTGCAAGCTAGCACAGATCCCCTGGTTGCAAGCACAGGTCCCTCAGACTCTGCAAGCTCCCACCGCACTCTTCGAACTCCTCATGTCCTGTCACCTCAGGTGAGCTGCTGATCTTTACAAGCACACTCCTCTGCACAGTGTGATGCTGGTGTACATCAGGACGGTCCAACTGACAAACACTTCCACCCAATTCTGCTGCACCTTTTGCGCGGTCCTTACGATCTCATGGAAACGGGGAGATGCTTTTGTCCCTGGGATCTCTTGGACAGGAGGCCAGCAACGTCACGGCAAAATCCGCCAAGTAATAGCCCCCTTCCCGGAGCACGAAAATCTCCAGGCCACCACAAGTCAGCAGGTAAATCAGTTGCAATCCCTCCTGCCCTAATGATTCCTCATGTTGATGTCCCAGTGTCGAACCACTGTAGTATGGTTTCAAACCCAAAAGCATCTCTAAGGTCTGAGGTCAGAGCCGCAGTAATTATACCTACGATGGCCTTTGAAGATGCAATAAGTTCAAAAAGCCACCTTTGAAAATGTACAGGTAAATTCTGTCCTGTCTGCCATCCTACCCCAGGAGGTTAAATCACTATTTTTAGTGGAGCCAAGACCTTGCGCCTCAGAATGCAGGTGCCAATTCCACCCCCAAATAACCGTCCCCGAGAGACTATTCAGAGTCAGAGGTCTGCAGTTTCCCTTTAGCCCCTTGCTTATGGCCTTCTATCAGGAATGCACAGATGTAGCTGTTCCCCCAGCACCCAGATGTGAATTGGAAACAGACCGACTGGCACAAAGAGTCCTGAGCATTAAAATGCCCACTTTCCCAAAGTGACATTTCCACACACGTAATGTTGATCCTCTCGCACTGCCGCAGAGGATTCACCATTACAAACTCATCGATATGAAACACTATACTGTTACTATTCTTCACACAGGGAATGCTGCTCAATAGCCTTTCCCTACATTCCCCCATGCTAATCCAATGCAAGAAGTAGGCCCGTCATACCGAAAACACCACCCAGTGCCATTCAAGACCCTTGCATGTAACCCAACATGCACACATGCCCTAACTCTTACTGTCACCAGGGAGAACTCTGATATAGCAAGAGACATGCAGAACCTTGGCATGTAGCTTTTTAACTGTCAAGCCATGTAACAGCAACCTGTGCACATAGGCCCCACCAAGGCAAACCAGTGGCACGATAGATGAGCTACCTCCGTGGATGGCACAACCAGTGCTGCAGGCCCATGGAGAAGCATTTGAGGTACATGCCCCGGGCATATGTCTTACTCCTAGACAAGGGACTTAACACTAACTCGAATCAGCCAATCATGTATACACCAATTACCAGTATATATATATATAACAAGCACAGTGCTTTGGCACTGAATGGCAGTGCCGAACATCCTCAAAGTCCTTAGGCTAGCATCCAGATCAGCAGAAAACCGGGAAGGAGAAAGGTAAAAAGTATAGGGAATGAATCCTACTAAAGGACCATTTCCATCATCCACGTATTTACTCCCTAATATTGATTCTCTTTCCTATAACTTGGCTTCCTTTCAGAGTGGATGCTGTGTGGCTGTCAGTCACACAAATTCCAGAGAGTGTACACCATCACTCTCTAGTTAAGGGAATAGAGCTTTTCAACCATATGGCAGGGAGTACAGGATACTGTTTCCCAAATCACTTAATATCAACCAAAAATATCCCATACTCTCATTACTTGAAGATTATCAGGTTATTCTCTCACTTGCCTACAAGGTGGCACCCTAAATTGCTTTTTGTGACCCTCATACACCCTAATGATGTCATGCTTTATCGTCCGGTCTAACCTTAGACCCTTTAAACCAGGATGGGCTCAAACATATTCCAGGGAGGACTTCTGATATTTTCACAGATTGGGGTTCAGCTATTGTAAGATTAAAATACCTAGAGGGTACTCCATTTTCCCTTTAATGTTGTGTGCCTTTGGCATGGTTAAAAACTAGGCGATGTGAGTGTCTATAAGGGGATATAATGTCCTCACACCCCATTATGCACCAAAATGTTTCAGCCCACTTCAAATGGCAACTCAGGGTCTGGGGCTTTTGTCAGGACTAAATGTTAGCACCCCTTGGTTCGTCCATCTCTGTGTGAGTAATTACAACGAAAATCCCTCTGCCAAAAGCTAATACGTAAAAAGCTAAACAGTCATTGATAGATCGAAGACAGCCCGAATGTCCTGACCTTCCAAATTATTATATAAACAACATAATGAGCTTACAAGTCACATTTTTTTGTTTGGTTTTGTCAAAATGATAAACATGGTAAATGTAAAAGTTCCAGACGCATCCAACGTCACACACACACAACCTCTCAGTCAACATGACTCAGACACATACCCAAACAACCTCTTGCATACTGTCAATTCAAACAATCACTATACATCAAGACAACTCAATTTAAATATATGTACATAAATAATTACAAAATCTTCCCATCAAATAAGGGGGTACAGGGATTCAAACGTATAATTGAATAGAGTCCATAACTGCATCCAAAGGTCCCATGATACGTTGATCATACAGTTCATCATCCAAATGCTTTCTCAAGAGGGTAGATGAAAACAGAAAAGCTAAGATCAGCTCCAGGGCCAACGCGTTTTTCGGTGTCTAACCCAGCTGTGGGTCACACCTTCTTCAGGGCGCAGGAGTCATGTGGGAGACAAACAGGGTGATGCGCCTGGAACAACAGAATAACAAACACGTCACCAGGGGATCATGTAAGACGTGGACAACACGGAGAAATGAGTTCTACACTTGGACCTGAGGAGCTAGGTACTCATGTCATTTACAAGCGTCTCAGTGGAGAGGATCCAGCCTATATGAGCAAAGAATCCGGGCCAAGGGAGCCCGAACAGTGATGTTCTTGCCGATAGCAGGCTCCATTGTTCAATAATCACGATTTATAAAATCGATACGATATACCTGGTTGAAATGATGCAAGAGCGGCATGGACCGTATGCTTCAGGTCAGCGCCAACGGCTGGCAGATAAGCGGGGCTCCGTCGTCCTCAGGGGGCCATCTCTGTGTCCTGTTCCCTTAGTCTTACCAGTCAGGGTCTCCTAAGACACACAAGGAGCTTGATTATGCATACGGCGCACTTTCCCTGTTTGCAGCATGGTGCACCTTTCAAAAGGTGTGTCTGGCGCAAACGGGGACAGTGCGCTGTGTTACATAAAATGCAATGCCCCCAGGGCAGCTGCGAACTCGTTCCTACCTCAGGGCAGCACATTCAAGTGAAATACGAAGCAATTGATTCAAATCTGCTCCGTGTTTCACAGTGCAGGTGGTATGCTACCTGCACTTTGAAGAGGGACAGAGAGAACACCTTGCAGGCAGGTGTAGTAAGTGACTGCACGAGCCTGCAGGGGGATTTATGGGGGGGTCCATGGGACCCCCTTTCACCCCTCCAAACGGCTGCCTTTAAGAGGCTCACTAAAAGTGTGCCACCTTTTTGCCTTAGGACATGTTTGCTTTTGCATCTGTGTCCACACAATACGGGACAGGGGTAGAGACAAAGTGATTTCCTCATTTGCATAGGGCCACGTTCAAATGCAAATGAGGGAACGCCGTCTAATGATAGCTTGATGCTACATGTGCACCAGCGCTATCAGTATTACAGAAGGGGGCGTACAAGCGTCTGTTTTGTGGCCCCTTCCACCATGTCTTTGATCCAACATTTGACAGTCGGGGGCCTGGCTGCGAGCCAGTGTCCAGCGATTCTTTATGTAGCCAGTGCCAACCCTAACATTGCATATTGTTTCCCTTATTTCCCCTTTTTCCAGTATGAACCAGTGCTAACAGTGTTTAATGGTAAGGGGCATGGTGAGGCATTTAAAATGCCCACGTTTACCCCAAGGCATCCTCCCAGAAGTCTCATCCAATCAGACACCTCCAAGTAATGTGTATGAAGTCAGTCTCTCTGCAGGGACATAGAGTACACTCAGAGGACTTCCCGGGATTCATTTTGCATAATTGCGTTTGGATCAGATAAGTCATGTGAACATAATTATATTGATTAAGCTTGACGTGTGCATTGCTTGACACCCTTTTAACTTCAATACACGCTCTATCCCATGCCACATTCGTAATGTGTTCAGCAGCACTTGCTTGTCAATTCTCCTGCACTTTTAATCTTGTAGTGGTCTGTCAGCATGCAATGCCATATATATAGTCGGTATCAGTCTCCTGCAATTGACCAGTGCATACAGGTCTACCTTGGTTTTTGTGGGCGTGGTAGAGAAGGTATGCCACATCTCTCTGGCTTAGCATGCTGCAAAGAGCGGCCTGCACCTATCCCATAGGAACCCTGCGCAGCAGTAAAAGTGATAAATCTGCCTTCCAGGTATAAACTCGCGAGTGTCATGCACCACTATTATTTCCATCCATCCACTGCCGCTCCTACTCCTATTTGGCAGCGACACATGGAACAGGGTACCCTTTCATCTACGGACCTCCCCCTCTCTTCCAGAGTTTTGAAAGTCCCTGAAGAGCTGGCTAATCGAGTGGACCCTGCCAGCGCCTGGATACCCTCAAGTGTGACAAGTAGCGCTCTACAAATCTACTGATTGATTGATGTGACCCACACAAGTCGAGGTTGAAGCCTGAAGTTTATTGAGGCAACAGACAAGTGACTGGTAGAGCGGGGGCACAGCGATAACTGTGCCAGGAGTAAGCAGTGAGGGGTTACAGCAAAAGGTTCTGTTGGTGTCATGACATTCTACTCTCAGCTGGCAGGAGGCACCAACCATAGCAATAGTGACCATCAACATATACTTCAAATAGGCATATCTGACGCACACAGAGCGTTTCAGCATCCTCCCAACTACCAAGACCCACGCGCCACAGGTCTGTTTCATAACACAAGGCATGTGGGTCAGCACTCCCCTGCCTCTCATCAGCGAACTATCTAGGGCTGTCACAGTGTGTACTCTTTAATAACCTTTTTTTCCCTGTTGTACCCCCTCATACAGCCTATGCTTCAGGTACTCCGCCATGTACTAGAGTTCAAAATCCAGAAGTTCCAGGCCCCACTTAACCCATTCTCGCTTGAAGTTGGTCATCTTTACTCTGCTTCGTTTTCCCGCCCAGATCAATTCTATCATTCATTTATCCAGTTCCTCAAACACCTTCCGGGGCACTATGGGACTTACTTACAAGCCCTTTGCGCCGCCGGTGCGTCACTTTTGATATGGGGAAAAGTGGCGTACTGGCGGCACAAGGGGCTTGTAAATAAGTCCTTATCAATTTAAAATTTCTCATTGTTTTTTTTTGTTCCTGGATATTATGCAAGGTACATCAATTTCTGGCTCCTACAAGCATCGAGTAGAATCTGTACAGCCGAAGTAGCATAATGTATTCGCATCTCTCGTAGTCCCAGTGAGTGTCAGGACATCGCACAGTAACTACCCTCCCGACTCGGGCAAACAGTGAGGTGAGCTAATTCCTACTAACGAGAGGAAAATTATGCAAATTGCCAAAGCTGATGGTTAACCACGACCCACAATGAATTATTTAGTAACTGAGAGTAAAGCATCTCTGCAGGTCACAGCTGGACATAAACTGGCCATTGTGTTTCCTTGCTGTCACATCCACACAATTCCTTGGATGCTGGTCCATCCATGAAAACAGTAGACACCGGTTTCCAGAGTGGGGCACCAGTTACTTGTTGAGCATCAATGAACAGAGAAGACGCATCCAATCAGGGGCCAGAAAGGTGATTAAGAACTCGTGGGTTTGAGTTTATTTTCTAACTTCATGCCTTGTGCAGTTGATCTGTGAAGAGGAGCACTATTGGTAGAGTTGTAGAATAATCAGTTTATCCACAGGCATGAATGTTAGAATCGGTTTTCCGTGGAGGAATGGATGGACTGATGCCATGGGCTGTGGGTCAGTATAATTGTCTGCTTATTCTGTGGGCCAAAACAGAGACATGTAAAGGAGGTAACATGGTGAAAAGTATTGGTGTGGGGATGGAGAATCCCTGGGGACCCACGTAGGCAAGGGGTTTGTAGTTGAGGAAGAAGAGATCTGTATTGACTCATTGTGGTGAAGCTGTAAAGACATTGGCTTCCTGGTTTACAGGGCCTGTCTCTTACCACTTCATCTAATCAACAGAGGCGAGGACATCACCAGTTAACTGAGACACAAAAGCACTTAAAGGAGAAGTCATACGCCAGAGAGCAGTTTCATAGTCTCTAGGAGCACAACGAAGAATGAAGGTTGTTGAAATCTGTCTTCTGCACCAGGAGCCTGGGTATGTCGCCTCGCAAGTTAGCAGCAAGACCGGACAAAGAATGGGTCTTGCAGACATGGACGTTACTTCGGATCGCCAAAGGTAGCAGTTGCTACGAAGTTGCCGAAGGTGCCCCGAAGGCAAGCCGTCTGCCCCATACCCAGCTCCAGGACAAATGGCCGTCCATCCAACCACTGCAGCCCAAGTCATTACTCTGCCTCAGTCCTCTATGTTTTGAACCTCGTACACGCAACCCCACGCTGCAGCCTGGCCTCCTCAGTCCACACTGAAGGTGCATTTGACTGCACTGCATGTTGCTTCACCTGCTCCTCTCCCAGCACACACACCCTATTCCCCCCTCGTCACATACACAAACTTGCCTCGGATGACACGCACAACACCTGCCTGCTCGTTAAACACAGCATCAAAGACTGCGACCTCTGCACGACCTCTTCACAGACCTACTCTTCCTCACCGACCTCTAGCTCAAGCCCATCTCTGATCTGGACATTTTAACCGCCATCCCTCTTGGCTACAAGATTACTAGGCAGGACAGAACTAGCAAACCAGAGGAGGAATCGCTATCATCTATAAGGAAACTTTCCTCTGCTCCCTGACCTCAGCAAACTTCAGTGACCACACCTGGCTTTCAAACTCAACCTCTTGAGCAAGGCCGCCTTGGGAGGACACCTACTCGACCCGCCTCCCAAGAGTCGTCTTTGGGAAAACCACTGCAGACTTCATCACCTCGCATGTACTCAACTCCAGCTCTTTCATCCTCTTGGCAGCCTCAATTCCCACTTGGAGGACCACACTGACCCAAACATTAACATACTCCTGGAAGACCAGCACACATTTAAACATACCCAACGAGTGAAGGACCCCAACCACACTGCCAGACATATCCTCCACCCTTTCTTCATCAATTTATCTGATATCACGGTTGACAAACACACCCCCTCACCTGGATCAACCACTTCCTTGTCTGAATAGACCTACACACCTAGCCCACCAACAGAGAACCACACCCACCATGACCTTCAGATGCAAATAGAACTCTATCTCTGAAGAAACCTTGACCACAGAACTCTACCACCTGATGCACCAAGTCGGCCTCTCTCGATCCATCAGCAACTTAATAACTGAATCTCAACCTCCTTGGACACCATGGCCCGCTCAAGCCCACCACCACTTTAAAGACCAGAGCACAAGTAAGCTGGTACACAGACGACCTACGTATCACCAAATACCATTGTAAACAGCAGTTACACCGATGGTGACACACCCACGACGACAATGACAGAAATACCTGCAGATCCACCCTTCAGCATTACCACCAGCAACTCAGATTCACCAAAGGCTCCGTGCTGCCAGACGGATTGATAACAGTACCTACAGCTCTCAATAGTGAAAGAATTCACTTCCCCTGCTGTCCGCTTCACAACCAGACCCCTCCAATCTTGCAGCCCTTCACCAAGATGAGAACACATTGGAAACTGCCTTGACATGCTGGCCCACCATCATCACCCTGGAAACTGCCACCACCAGGAGCTCTATCCACTCAGGAACTCCCTCGGGCCCCTGCCCCAACTTCGCCTTCACCAAAAGGCTGAAACCTATATGCACAGACCTCACTCTGATACTCACTGGTTCGTTCACCACCGCCACCTTCCCGGACATCTAGAAACATGCCACCATCCTGCAGCGACTGAAAAATACTTCAGTGGACTAGAATATGCCTGCGAGCTACAGACTGATGATCTCTCTGCTATCCTAAACAGGAAAGTCCTGAAGAAAATTTTCAACCTTTTCGCCTCAAAGACTACTACTCCTAAACCCTTCGGAATCCAGATTCCGACCAAATCACAGCACCAAGACAGCTCTCATCGCCTCCACCAATGACATCCATCTCATCATGGACAAGAGCGACACAGCGGCCCTCATCCTTCTTAACCTCTTCACTGCCTTCAACACCGTCTCCCACCCAATCCTCATCCACTGCTTCCACAAGACCAGAATACACAGACCTGCACTTCAGTGGATCAGCTCCTTCCTCACAGGCTGCATACAGACTATCAGCCTGGCCCCATTCACCTCCTCTGCATCTAGCCTAATATGCAGCATCCTCCCAGGCTTATCACACACCCCCATGTTCTTAAATGTCTACATGGCCCCTCTCACCAGCACTGTCCGAGCCTGCGGACTTGGCATCATCTTGCACGTTGATGACATCTAGCATCCTCTCCTTCTCTGAGGACACCTCTAGCACTCAAACAAAATGTATCGACTGCAAAACGGAGGCAGCACTCTCCAGGAAAGACGCCTCACTTTCGTGCTCAGCGTGCTACACTTAAGAATTAGGACCCACACCGATCCCATCGAGCTATGCTAGGAACCTAGGGATCATGATCAACAATCAAATCTCGATTACTAACCAGGTTAAGAGTATCTCCTCCTCCTGCTTCCACACTCTCAAGCTACTCAGGAAAAGTTTCCGATGGCTTCCGCTAAGGACCTGTCGATCCATCACCTATTCCTAATCACAAACAAGCTCGACTATGGAAACACATCTTATGTAGGCAACACCACCTGGCTCACCAAGACACTCCATATCATCCAGAACACAGTGGCCAAACTCAACTCCCACATCACCCCTACATCTCCACATACCTCATAGGCCTTCTTTGGCTTCCCATTCACAAATGCGCCCTTTTCAAATTACTCACACACACATACAAAGCAATGCACAACCAAGGACCAGCATACTTGAATTCCAGCATCAGCATCAGCATCCACACCCCTACCACACACCTTCGCGCCGTCAGCTTGCTGCTCTCCCATGTCACCCACATCCGAAGAGCCAGTACCTAGCTCCTAAAGCCTGGAATGACCTCCCCCTTATACATTACAGCCGCTAGCTTGGTCCTGGAATTCTGAAAAAATGGAGAACCTGGCTCTTTATATAGGCCCCAGCCAAGGCAGCACCTCTTTCTCTAGGCGCTAGGATACTTTTCCCAGTTCTGCCAAGTAGCACGCATCAGGGGTAGACTAACGCATTTTAGTGCTGATGTCTGCATCACCACACTAAAATGCATTAGTCATGCATTTATAGCGCCTTGACCTCCTCCCACAATAAGGCATGCTAATGCAACTCATTCTGAGCTGCATATTTAGCCCACTTTGCTCTGCCGGCTGTCAAGAAGAATTAAAAAGTATTGTAGTATTGTCTGAGTCTGTATCCATTTGTTCTTTAAATTGTTGGACTGGTGGTCTGTGTCTTCAGTCAGAACACACAATCCTGCAAGCCAGAGCCGGTTCTCTGTACTTGAACCATGTGGTCTTAGACACTGTCAGGGAGAGCTTAGCAACATGAAAGGTAAACACAAAAACAGCAGCCTGCAGCGGCACACTTGGGATGATATAGGCGGCGCCTTGCCTTGTTTCCTGCATGCACCATCCTGTGACCCAGATTGCAGGATAGATGATTGACCCAGCTGAGCCGATAGTGGACACAGAGGCAGTGGGGGGAGCAGCTTTGTTCTTTTCCTTGATGTGCCCGTCACCGGAAAATCATGATGCAACTACATCCCCCAACAGGTCAGCTCAAACTGGTGCCTTCTGTCACCATGGCATGCAACCCCTTCCCTGCTGTTGTTTTTTAAATTTCAGACCTGACTGTCGAATGATAAAAGCATTTTATTAACATTTTATTTTTCTTACTGCCAGCCCAGGATCGGGCGGGGTTAGGGCCATCCTGATGAGCATCACGTCACAATAGGGAGGAGTGCTGGGAACTTGTAAGTGCGCATGTCAGTTTAGCTGGCTGTCTTCGGCTAGCCAAACAGACATGCGCACTATTGTTTCTCCCTATGCCTGAGCGAGCGTCAAGTAAGCCTGCTCAGGCCAATCACGGGGCTACTCTCATGTTGGTAATTAATATTACCAGCATGAGAGCAGCCCCGTGATTGCCCCTGGGAGCCTGTGCAGCGTGACCAGCGTCGGGAAGGAGCACTGAGGCGGCGGCCGCTGGGGCAGGTAAGTGTTTTTACTTATTATTTTACCCTCACCCCCCCTTCCCATGTTTGCTTTGTCTCACCACCCCAAAATTAGAGCAGCCGCCACTGGCAAACAACAGTATTTAAAACGAGGTCTGGCAAGCACAACACTACCTGCAGCACGCCCTGTCGACCAATCCTCCGGTCTCTATCTAAATTGCAAGAGAGTGGACTGAGTCCTGACTCTCAGAGATTCAAGAACTGAGACGGCAAATTGAAGCTGTTGAGAGTGAGCGCGCTGAGGCAGTGAGTGGTCGACTCTAGTCTTCCTCTTGATAATTGTAGAGGTGACAACTTCCTGTAGCATATACAGTTAGCCCAGGTGGTAAGGAGCTTACTTGGTTCTTATGGTAATGGGGCGGCCAGATAAGAGCTCCTGCAGCTTTTGGCTACTAGCCCTATCAATTGGCCAATGGTGGGGTGGTCGGAGGCCGTCAGTGTGATGAGATGATTGCGGCAGAAGGTGGTGCTGGGCTCTCAGTGTCAGATCGTGGCACCAAGGAATGTGTTATGTAACGTGGGCTCCAACAATCACTTATTCATCTGTACTCACAATGCCAAGAGGTCTGGTTTGTTTTATGGGGTTGCTCGTTTTTGTAATGTGTCTGGATACAATAATAGAAAGTATTAGAAAAACACCCAAATACTGAGCATTGCTCTAATTTTCTTACAGGAAAGTGTCACTCATAATGTCACACATTTGACAGTCGAATGTCACTCATGCACACTGAAACCGTAGAAATGTCACACATAAGCAACATTCAAACCTGGCAGCCATGTCTTTCGGTGATATGCACGTGTTACAAATACACATAACACTATGGGACCCTCTTTCTCCAGTTACAGGAACATTCAAGCTAAGCTCGAATAGAGAGAGCCCTGCAGTATTGGACAGTATCAGGTGATTGTGAAATATGTGATCTCACTTCCGCTTCCGCTAGCCGTTGGTGAACTGTGTCGCATTTAGCAAGATCGAAGTATAGAAAATCAGTGGAGATTTCCTCTGAAGAAAGAATCCTTCTTGGACTACTACTCCTCTATTGACATATGAGGTAAAATGTGTAGAACGCCTCAATGTCCCATACCAAGCCCCAAGGTAAAAAGCTTGCCACGCCACGAGCGCCTCCTTTGGCGAGCGCATCTCTGAGTTAGCAGTAAGCTTAGAAAGCAGCGCAAAAAGCGCTATAGAGGCCCGCCCCAATCACGACGACCCGTGTTTTAAACGGAATGTGAGGCGCTGCCCTGCACAGACGTTGTCATGACAACGAGTCCCTATGCCTCCCTCTTTAGGGATAGTCAGTAAGGAAGGGCGGGGGGGCCATGCGTATGCTACACTTCCAGAATTCTGCTTACACGAGTAAGCGACGAACTCACGTTGCCTTGGTGATCAGACTCATGTAGCGGAAATATGGCACGTGCAAAATTTAGGAAATTGTATTAAAGGGAAAAAAAAAAACGTGCTGGCATTTTCTTTCCCCTCCCACCCGTGCCATGCGGTAGTTCTTGCTTTCCTGGAACGCTAACACTTTGCTGTCACAGTGCATCTGTTAAGGAAAGAAAATGAAACTAATGGCAAACTATGAAATTAAATTCGATCGCTTCATCTCGAACTGAGAGCGGCATCTTAACCACATTTCACACCATAATTACACGGCCACGGATTGTAGCGGTTCAATGTCTCAAGCGAGATCTGCTTTGAAGCAGGCTTGTCATGATAAAGTGAGGGCATGCATACCTATGTGTTTAGTATCTGTGCTGAATAGTTACAACATCTACTCTCAGAGCTTTAGAGTTTTTTGTAAATAGGGCTCCCTGTTGTATGGGATTTATTTTTGTGACATTTCCGTCTGTATTTATCCATATTTATTTTTTGTCAACTTTATCTGTATTTATCCATATTTATTATGGGTTTTGTGCAAAAAACAAATCCGAAACTGGTATATTTCCGCATTTATTTAACCAATAAATATGAAGTCAATCTTGAATGTCTGCCAGGTTTCAGTAATATGAACACCCGCAAAAGATAAATCAATGCACTTGAAAATGAAAATATGCACATTTCCGTTTTAGCGTTCTGCATATTTACTGCTGTTTAAGCCTCTTTACTAAAATTCCTTTCTTTGTTTAATCCTGTTACCTATCAATCCACACAGTTATTGGCCTGGCAGTCACGGCAAAGTGTGTTTAGAATCACTCACAAAGCACCCAATTTCCATTTTTATCTGCATTTATAAATAAATACAGACAAGAAAATAAATGTTTTTCTGTCTGTATTAATCTGTAAAAATCGGTAAAAACGGAAAACAGGGTGCCTTATTTGTAAAGTACCAATAACCCTGATCTTTTATGAGGACCTCCTCATAATCATAAGCGATAAAATAGGCCTCAGTGAACACTGATTCTCAAAGTTAAATTTACCACTGCACCTGAGCAAATATACCCAGGAAAACAGTGAAGTCAGCTAATTCCTGCTAACTCGAGGAACAAGCATTGGCAAAGCCACAAAAAATCTGTAAGTGAGCACAAATCCCTTGGTGTTAACACTAATAATACACATGCAACAGCTAGTAGAGCCATCTAGGATAAAGCACATTGTAGCAGCTTGACAGATTGGGGTAAGAATTAAATGATCAACGGTGGATCCATCTAGCTTTATTATGTATTTAATTGTTGAAAATAATCACAATTCTGGATTTGGATTTAGGTTCTAATGATAAGGTTCATGAAGATATTTCTCATTCAATTAACTTATTACTACAAAGGAGAGAGGCTACAAGCAACCAATAAAGGCCCGGTTTGATAAAACGTGCTCTAATGCACAAAAGCAACTAATTAAAGCCCTCCATTCACGCCTCAGGGACAAAATTGCTCAGCGGCGGCCGAAATGGCGGAGAAGCATTGCCCCACTGGCTCAGAGCCAGCAGCTGAAAAACAAAACAATATTTTACTATAATTTTATTTTTCAGCTGCCAACTCTGAACCAGCATGTGCAGGGAGGGGCAGGCCGGGTCATTGGAGGGGGAGAAGGAGTGGTAGATGTACACTTTCAAGTGCACATGTCAGTTTGGCTGGTTGTCTTAGGTCGGCCAAACTGACTTGCACACTTTGGGTTCTCCAATACAGCAGCATTGTACAGCCGGGTTGGAGAAACAGCACAGACTTCCTGTGCCTGAACGAGTGTTAATCCAGCCCTCTGAGGCCAATCGCCATGCTGCTCTCATGCATGAGAGCAGCATGGCGATTGGATGGGAAGTCTGTGATGCCAGGAACTGGAAGCAAAGGAGCGCGAGGCAGCCGGCAGCACCAGGTAAGTGCTTTGTTTTAATGATTAAATCCCCCCTGCCACACACTCCCCCAACTTGCTTCACGCAGGCCCCCTCCCCCCTACCCCATTCCCACCACCCCCGCCTGTATTTATCAGTGTCAGCCACCACTGAAATTGCTAACCAGAATTCTAGACAAAGGTAAAAGAAAGGTTTGCTCCCCAGCAAAAGAGAACTACAAGAGGAGGAATGGGCCGATTTGATACAGGCAGTTGAGATTGGGAATATATCACCTTTCAGGAAACCATAAACAGACCCTTCCTTAAGGATAAACCCACTCCAAGGAGAGACTGCTCAGTTCCTACTCACAAGTGGGTGGATCACTTCACATCTATTTTTAACCCTATTAAGAACAGCGGGCCTGATTTAGATCTTAGCGGACGGGTTACTCTGTCACAACGGTGATGGATGATATCCATCCGCCAAAATGTAAATCCCATAGGATGTAATGGGATTTATATTTCGTCGGACGGGATATCCGCACCGCTATGACGCTGTAACCCGTCTGTCAAGACCTAAATCAGGCCCTAGGTCTCTGAATCTGATGACAGGCTGGTTTCCTGTCTATCGCCCATCTCCTTTACTCTTGAGGAGGTTACTGCAGCAGCAGACCTGAGGGAAAGGCTCCGGGTCCCGATGGGGTATCTCTGGACATATATCAAAATCAACCATCCCTCTGGCCTTCTCTCCTTACCATGGTCTTAAATGATGCAGGAGAAGGTTACTTACTACTTGGTTGGAAGCAATCATTGTGCCTATTTTTAAGAAGGGTGGCAAGGGCAATCTCAAAAGTAATCATTCAATATTCCTTCTAGATTCATCAGCAACATTATTAGACAGAGTTATCTTGGAAAGAGTTGAAGAATGTGCAAAAGAAAATGTGAATATGACCAAGGTTCAACATGGATTTAGAAAGGGCCTGGGCACGGTGAAGCAATGCCTAACTTTTAATCTTTTGGTGTGGAAGAACACAAGGGCAAAGGATCTGTCTTTTTATGGACCTGAGTGTGCTTTAATTTAGCAATTCAAGACATATTATGACATTGCATGAATTCACTAGGCACACCAAAGGACATACTGTTCTTGCTGCTACATATGTATAACAGTTTATCTGCCAGGCTGCGTTTTTGGCTATCTGAGTAACTAACAAAGTCCTTTAAAATAAGGAGAGGAGTCAGGCAGGGTTGCATTCTGGAGCCCTTTCTTTTCTCACTCTATTTTAATTGTATAGATGGGAAGCTTCGAGCTGCAGGTATAGATGCTCCAAGAGTCTGTTCACAACCTGTTCCTTTCTTATTATATGCTGATGATGCAATATTGCTGTCACAAACTCCAATTGGCTAGCAGCAATTTATTACCACCTTTACAGATTATATCGAGGACCAAGATTTGAAGGTTAATTAAAAAACATACACGGTGAGTTGGTCGGGCAGGCTAAAGAGCCGCCCTTATTACATTAGGGGCGAGTGTATTACCAATATCCAAAACCTCTCCTATTTGGGTTTACAATTCTCCTCACTGGTCTATTCAAAAGAGAGCGAGTTGTTCAAATTTGATGAGAACTACCTAAGGGGTGTTTAGATTTGCCTTCAACTTAGGCCTTAACGCTATTAAAGAAATGCTTGTGATTTATGGAAGTAAATGCATTTCAGCAGCCATGTATGGATTTGGCAGTCCTATCTCATTACAAAGACAAGAAATACATGTAAAGGCGACTACTTGCAGTCCCTCAATCATAACAAAAGACTATTATTCATGAGGAAGTTGAAATGCCCCATATGGAGGACTCCCTTCATATAAAAGTGGTACTTCTGTAGTGTTTGATCTGGACCAAAACTGAGACTTCATATTCCAAGGCTATCCTTACAGACTTAAAGTAAAGATTGCCTTGCTTTGGATGAGGTATTTAAAATCCCATGCGAATCAGAGAGGCCTTGAGGCAGATTAGTGACTCGGATTATGATGACCTAAACTCTACTGAGGAGATAAAGGAATTAAAAGATCTACCTAGTGGCATGACAGAACAGTAGAGAGCTCTAAAAGACTCAAGCTAAGTTAAGGTAAATAGTTATTTGTCCATCTATAGAAAGAGGGGATTCAGCCACTGTTAGTAATACATATCATAGGTGTATTTTAATTCATTTCTGTTTGGGAATTGTTCTGCATTTGGTTGCTTTCTCAGAAATGGGCTGTGGGAGTACAGACTTATCGTGTGATGGGAAGTCAACCCTGTCTACTTTGCACTTGCCACTTTTTTGCAAATTTTATATTAATCAAAGGACACCATTTTTAAAACCGATACTAGTAAACATTAAATTTAATAACTATTGAGATGACTTTATGTATTTGTGTAAACTAAATGATGTTTTTGTGTGCAATTCAGTTGTGATTTTTATCATTAAAGCCTTTTAACATACCTAGAATCCTCTTATATGATGATGTGAATTAATTAAATTGTTCTGAATTGTATTGCCTGTCTTTTGTATAATTTGAAATTGTCTTTTCAAAAATATGTATTATTACTCTTATTATTATTATTGTGGTTGTTCTTTTATGGGTAAATATGTATGTAAACCAAATAAAAATATGGTGTGATGATGATATCCTAATGTCGATTTTGTCAGGTGAAAACCAGGCTTGGGTGGAGCTTCACTACATGGAATTCCGCGGAGTTGAAAAAAAACTCAGTAAAATTCCGACCCAATAACTTAAGCCGCCAATCCTGGGTAAAGGATGCAAAGCATGGGGTGCCATTGCGGGGCACCGGTATGGGGGAGATGGGCTAACGCTGCCTGAAGCTCAGCAGAGGTGCTTGGGGATGATGCTGGGAAGCTCAGCCTAGACCTCCTGCGAGTTCCGCCTCCTACTGGTACGCTATCGAGCGGAGGCTAGGACAAAACAAACACCGCATGGGTCCAACGGAATTCGTTGCAAGGGGCCCTGGCCTGACCTCCGGGCACTCGCCACCTACCTGTCAGTTTCGGGACAGTGGAGCATTTTAGAGACCTTCTCCCTGGAATAGATTACGTCGGCGGGCCTGCTTTTGGGACTCGTAACTGGCTGCGCCGGAGAATGCGCACCACAGACTGGCAGTTCAGAACGGAAAGTGAAACCTGCAGGTAGGGTCTGCGACTGCCAGGCCCCTACAGCAGCGCTGGGCATGCTCCCTGCTACCGGGCTCCTCAATTTCCTCTTATGCTACTGTAACAACAACAAAGGAAATAACTTTGCAAGTCAAGGCAGCAGTGGGTGGTAAACTCTGCTATGCGGCGGTGGACGCTAAGCTTTTGCCAAAATCCACATTCCAAATGGAACGCGGAGTGCAAAAGTCCGGCGGCGGAGCAAAGTTTACCGCCCACCCCTGGTGAAAATCAAGTCATATGGAGACGGGTAAAAAAAAATAAATGTAAATCCAGTATTTGTAAAGCGCACAGCTACCCGTAGGCATCCGGGTGCTGGCGGCCGTCAGGAAGATTAAGCGAGCTATTCCCAGAGTCACATGGTGCTGGGCTGATCTGCCGCTGGTGCCGGGAATCGAACCGTGATCCCAGCGTCCGGCGCCAGTCGCACTGGCTTCTGCACCACACCTCTTCCCTATCAACACATATCAACATTGTAACAGAAAGAAATGCTGTTAATGAAGTGCCGACCATTTGCTCTGGTACTGTTTGTTTTCCTAATATAATGGGCTCCGTAGATTGCACTGACATCTAACTGGTATCACCGAAGGCTATAAAGCAAATGTTCTGTAATACGAATAGTACATATTCCATTAATTTCTACATGACATAAACTTCACACTATCCAGGTTCTATTCCCAAATTCATGATGCCACACAGTCACTGTAAACACACCATCAAGGACACACATCCTCCACAAAGGGCATTGCCGCTAGGTGTTCTGTCTCATCCCTAAAAACTCCAGCAGAAGGAGCCTCAACTATAAGCATTAGATATGCGCACAACACACTGCCATATATGAAAGGAGGCCAACCTATTCCAGGTGACTATCTTCTTTCTATGTTGTTCTTGTCTGTTAAATTATTGTGTAAGCTCTTTCAAGCATACATACACTCTGACTGATTTTGCTTCTAATAAGATTCTGTTACCTAGACAAGGTTTCGGGCTATGTTTTGACTTATTGGAAATTTTCAGATCAGAAATTGCTATGCTGTCTTTTTGATTATTATGATGGAATAACTGCTTTACTCGAGGAACAATAGATGTATATATTAAAATTTTGTCTGTTTTGTAACTATTTTCTGAAGCACTGTGACACACACACACACGCACACACACACACACACACACACACTCTCTCTTTCTCTCTCTCTTTTGGACAGCATGTGGTTCAGCTGGCTTTTGCCACTGGCTAAAAGGGATGTCCATCAGAGTTGTTATAAGCCCACAGCTTTTCACCGATGTAAACACTTTCGTCCTGATCCACAAAGGGCCTCCGCACTCGAGGTGGAATCTCTGTAGTCATGCGGGAGTGTCCGCACTTGGGCGTAATCTCCACAAGGAGAATTGTCATTGTGGAAATTTCGCCTGAGAGCGGAAACTTCCCCACGACTGTGGGCCCTCCGCCACAAGTGCTGCGACTCTTGTTAATCAGGTCCATTCAAAGTAGTCCACATTCACATGGGAATTACATTATTTTCATTTTGTTTTAATTAGCTGGTTAACCCTGCTCCCACGCTTTCTGAATAGTACAGCCCTCCCCTTCCAACACCCCTCCTGCCCATCCCTATCATGCTCCATATTTGTTTTAAATTTTGTTATTTTTCCAAAGGCCCAGCAAGGGATGCACCTTAGTTAGTGAGATGCAGGGGGAGTGAATCTCAAATTGCCCAACTAAAAATGCATTGGGGCGCAGGGTGTATGGGTGAGGTGATGAAGGTTCAGGATGCTCCCATGCTGATTTGTAATACATGGTCCTATGGGGCTGATTTAGAGTTTTCAGAAAGGTACTCCATTGCAACAGCGACAAAGTACCCAGTCTGCCAAACCCAAGGTCCACCCCCCTGATTCTGAGTTGAGTGGACCGCAAGTTTTACATCAATGGAGTAAACTTTCCTCTGTCAGTGTAAAACTTCCTCCGATGGCGCGACAGAGTAGGTGCCATTGAAGGTAAGCCATCTGGCCATCTGCACTATTTTGAGTTGATAGTCAGAATTTTGTTTTTCTGTCCATCCCTTTCAGTTATATCCTAGTGGTGAGGGATAGTAAAAAAAATGGTCCCCACACAATGGGAGGAAACTCACATAGTGTGGGGAGCCATTAATTTTTATTTTATATTTCAAAAACAAACTTCCACTTAGGGAGTTTGTTTTTGAAAAATAAAAAACTTTGGGAAAGTTTGACAGCCATCCATCATGGTTCATGGAGCCATCCGTCAAACTTTTTCTACACTGACAGAAACCGCCATGACGGCTGTCCCTGCCAGTGTATAGAGATGTCCGCATGGCTGGCGGAAATCTCTCAATTTGGTGGGTGGAGTAAAGGCAGTAGTCAGTCAGTCAAAAATTTTATTTGGAAATTCATCCATAAAATAATGCTTAAAAACTATACAATAACACTGTTATTAATCCTTCATGTAATAAATACTATCAATAAAATAGAACACAGATTCGCCCAAAACAGCAGAGGGTCATCTAACCTACACCTCCAGGATTTCTAAAAACTTTGATAAGTGGAGGAGCTGGTATCACAAAGTGGTTTTTGAGGCCCACTAATACATAATTATCAGTCAATTGAAACTGTAATACAGCACTTGTGCCCCTCTAAAAGGAAAAAATATGTTTCAAACAGTTATAGAGGGTTTTTATACAAAAGTACTGGAGGTGGGCCGCCTCTATCAATCTTGTTAGCGAAAACAAATATAAACTATACATCAATTGAGACCAATATGTGGTTCAACCTGGTAGAAACTAGTAAAAAACATATATATCCAGTACAGTCTGGACTGTCTTGTTTTCCCTCAATACCCCACCGCAAACTAATACCTACTCAGAGAGGTCACAATATCAAGGGATGTATTACTCTTCAAAGTCCTTAAAGCTTTGTTATGTCATCTAAAACCAAGCCTGATGCATAGAGTAATGCCAGTAAAGTCTTCTGCCACCCTATCTGCCTTCCCTCCATCTGCCAAGCCCCAAATCAGACCCTCCACCTTGTGTGGCACACTGGGCAAAAAACAATGGTTTGGAATGCTACCAAGAGGGCTCACTGGTCATTAAACTATTTGCAAGCATTCGTCCGATCACCTTTTGGGTATTTGCTTGCAACTACTATGGCTGGAAACCAGAGACTGGCATAGTTTTCCAAGCTACTACTGAAATTGTTTGTGAGCTCTAAAAAGTAGTAAGTTTGCATCCATTGAATGAATACTTCAATGGATGCAGATTTGCCACTTTTTTTGGTAAACGCGTCACTAATCCTGATCCAAAAAATGAACAAGGTAATGAACAAGTTAAAAAACTTCTTACTGAAATCAGGATGACATGGAAAACCGATACAGACATAGCACACCGGACTCAGGGCCCCCAGACCCAACTACCAACTCAAGAATGTATTTATTTGGGGGTCTGACACCACAAACACCCCCTGAAGATAGGCCCCGGGGTTCAGCAATGTTATTAGAGCCATATTGTGACACAAAAAAACAGAGAGCACCCCGGCATACTGTTATCATGTAACGTAATATTGCATAAGAAAAAGAATAATGGTATGGCATAGTGTGGCACAACAGGACAAAATAACAGTAGATAACAGCTTAACAATACAACACAGTGGAATTTAACAATACAACGTAACAATATGTCATAAAACCTAATATGATACCATATAACATTACTACGTGACATTACATTTCAGTGTAATATTGGACAGTATAGTATTTTATTGTGTTGCGTATTTATTCATTGGCACTTAAATGTTTCTGAGCACTTTTTTGAAAAGCAGGCCGGCAATCAGACTATCTAAGTCAGCTCTTTACAGCTTTCCTAAATGCCAGATAATATGGTAAGCATGAAGGTCTATGTAGACAGAGGCGAAGGGCTCACTAGAGGTGGAGCCAGACCTGAAAATTAAATATCCCCTCTGTTGTGCTGTCTTCTGAGCGGGAACCTGTAAACAACAGGTCACATTGACTAAAAAGATCGTCCTGGGAAACAGAGCACATGGGTTGTTTTATGGCCCTCTTCTTGATTTAACCCAAAGGGTCTTCAGAATCATCTGTTCAAAGCCAGAGATTATTTTCAACTAGGAGAACAACCCCAACTTTCATCAAAACCCAAGGTGACTCTAAGAAGGTCTTGGTCCCTTTATGTAGCTTCTGGAAAGGGTGGAACAAGTATAATTAGTTATAACTTACTCTTGCAGGGACCAGTGCATCAGTTTTCCATATTGATAGGTTCTTCAGCCAACCATTTGGACTTCATTACAGAATATAGAGAACATGATTATTGGGTGAAAGAATATTGTTTATAAAACATCAAAGATCAAAATATCAGAAGGTTAGTGGATAAAGAGAAAATATAGATCTGCCAATAATTCCGATTCCTTCCCGTTACACGGGACAAAATGTGAGCACTCCAAACAATGTGTCAATTCATAATTTTTATTAGCAGCAGTCCAACACTGACACGTTTCGGCTGACCTTCAGCTTTTCTCAAACTGCAAGGCCCACCCCACTGCCCAGTGACAGTTTAAAAAAAATCATTAAACATAAACATGGAGAACATACTCCCATCAAACTTATTTGCGTTTTTCCCTTTTCTTCAAACTATTTTTCTATTTTTTACTTTTTCATAGAGGAATACTTATTTTAAGACATAGCATACACCAATTTCATAATATAGTACAAAATAATAAATTACATACTTATACTGATTTCTTCATTTTGTCCTCTTTTTTTTTTTAGGATGACATTTTGTTTCTTTTTTTCACAGTTTGTGGTACCCAATTAAAAATAAACATTAGTACATATTTGGAGCCAATGGGGTCAATTTATCAATATTGGTCAAGTGTCCTGATTTTTCACATCTTTAATAGCAGCAATGTCAAAAAGGCAGGCCCCAGATACATTCACTTATCAAATTAGTCAAACCACCATTATCCATGAACATTATGAAACCAATCAAAAGTATCTTTCACATGAAATGACGTTCCCATCTATTTTAAGATTGCCTTATATGTGCAAAATAGCAATAATATAACAATTAATGACTGGTAATAAATAATAATAAATATTCGTTACATCAAAAATTTGCACTAAAAATTAATATAGAATCATTATACAAGTATAAATAACCAATCTAATCTCAAATATTCCTTATAAAAATAATCGTAAACAACTATTTTCAAATGTGCAAATTTGCAAATGTAAACACATTTATTTAAGCCATATCAAAGAAGAATCAAAATACATTTACAATTAAATATCTTATTATATATCAATATCATTGATCCATCACTAAAATGCCTTCATAAGATTCATGAAAATTCCTTCAAATAGACAAAAACTTGTTTATTTTATAATCATTGGATAAACAAAAGCTCAATGAATGTAAGAGTCCTATCAGTTAGAATTCATTTAAAGAAAGGACACATAGTAAGAGGGCAACAGAAGATTAAGACCAATTACACCACATGTACTTCCACCTCCTCATCCCTGTTCAATCCCTCTGAAATTTAGTATGTAAATCCAGAACCTATCTGGATTCCAGACATCTCAATTTCAGCACTCTATTTCCTCCACTTTGATTGGGGGGTACTCTGTCTACTGCAAAATAATTTAATCTTCATGGATCACTGTTACGTTTCTCATAAAAATATTTTGCCACGGGATAACTAAAATCCTGATTTCTTAGTTCAGAAAAATATTTATTGAAGAAAAAGGTGTAAAAGGTGGCATAAAACAATACATAATTTAAAGCAAAGAGCAGTAATATACAAAAGTAATCAATATAAATATACAAGTGAAAGAACAATAAATAAGAGCACAGCAAAAGAAAATTATAACTGATGTAGCTTACAAAATTCTGAAAGAGCTAGGAGAATAACAGAAGAAATCATGGTAAAAGTCATGGAGGTTTAAGAACTTCTTGCTGAGATGCGAGCTGTAGAGTACTTATCAACGCACACTTATCAAAAAAGGTAGTGACAGGTGACCATCGCTGGATTCTTTTCGCAGCCGTGCGGCAAGGAAAGAGCAAAAACGTGTCCAGTCTATGATGATAACAAACATCATACCACCAAGCTTTGTATGAAATTTTGGCAAAGTCTTTCCAATTCCTCGTAATTTGCTGAAAAGCAATGGCAATCAACAAATCTACAATTTGAACATTAATGTCACAATCATCCCAAACTAGGGAGATGCTCCCCAAGAAAATGTCACCTATAAAAAATGGGAAATTTGTGCCAAATATTGAGTTAATTTGAGACCAAACCTGGGTCCAGAACTTATGCACAGAAGGGCAAAGGAAAAGCATATGAAAAAGAGTGGCATAAGAAGACCTACAAGACCAGCAGGTATTTTGTACTGCAGGGAACCTAATGTTTAGAGAGTGGGGAGAGAGTAAAATCCTGTTGTATACATAAATTAATGTTTATGTTAAACTTGCCGTTCGTGAGGTTTTGCGAATTTTAATCCAGATCTTGGTCCACGTTTGTACGGACCAGACGACATTGAAATCCGTCTCCCAAGCAATTTCAATTTTGGACATTTGCCTCGATGTTCTTGTGGATTGAAGAAATGAGTATAGGACAGAAGCTTTGGGTTTAGTACGTAAGATAGTGGATAGGCCAGTAGGGGGGGCATTAATGGGAGAGACAGCGGAATTACCTATAAACTGAATGTATATGTCAAGTGTTATAGTGCGAAGAGTATGATATTTAGTTATACAAGAGGCAGGCAAACCGTAAGATTTCTGAAGGGACAGAAATGAGATAAAGCCATCCTCTGAGAACAATTGATGGACCCATAATAAACCACGTTGCCTCCATGTTTTCCAATAGAAGGGTCTATTACGTATTAGTAAAGTTTTGTTATGCCAGATAGTTGAGGCCAAAAAAGAATCAAGAGTATTATAAGTCAAAGGATATAAAGGGTGGAGAAGTTTGGAAGTGAATTTAAACAGGGGAATGGATAGTGTTTGGGGCTTACGAGAGAAAGAAAGATATTCAATAAAAGAAAATGGGGATAGTAGCGAACGTTCTACCGATGTCCATAAAGGACAGTCTGCTGTGGAGTCAAGTAACCAATATGAGGCTTGTCGTAGTAAGAATGCTTTGTGATAAGAAGGAAAATTAGGTAAGTTAACGCCTCCTTCGGTTTTAGGATGCGATAATTTGGAAGCCGAAAATCTGGGCTTTTTGTCATTCCATAGAAAAGAGGATAGCACCGAATTAATAGATTTAAAAAAATTTAGCATGAATGGGGATCGGGATATTGGAGATAGTGTACAAGATTATGGGGGAATGCATCATTTTTATAGTATCTAAACGGCCCCACCAGGAAAGATAAAGGGGGTGCCATTTAGTAGTAAGTTCTGAGATTTTTTTAAAGCAGTTATTCATACGCAGGGTTACAGTATCTTTTATTGTCGATTTAAAATATAGACCTAGATATTTGATATGTGATGACTTCCAAGCAAAATTAGTGGAGATAAAGTCGGTTTTGAAAGTAAATTTAGTCAACGGTAAAATTTCACATTTATCACTATTTAGTTTATATCCTGAAATCAAAGAAAAGTCCTGAACTTCTAGTAGACAAGCGGGAATGGATTCAGTGGGATTGGAAATGAAGAGTAAAATATCATCAGCATAAGCTGCCAGTTTGATGTTAGCATTAGGTGTCTGAAAACCATGTATATGTGGATTTTGGCGAATTTTCAAAAGGAAAGGCTCAAGAGCTAGGTTAAAAAGAAAAGGGGATAGGGGACATCCCTGACGTACTCCTCTACCAAGATTGAAATAGGAAGATATGAGGCCATTTGCACAAACAGCGGCACGTGGATTGGAGTATAAAAGAGAAATTAAGGAAATAAATTTAGGGCCAAAGCCAAACCATCTAAGGGTATAAAAGAGATAGTGCCATTCAACTCTATCGAATGCTTTCTCAGCATCTAGTGCTATAGCTGCAAAAGAGTGTTTTAAGTGTGGAGCCTCAGACAAGATATTAAAAAATAATCTTGTATTATCACTGATAACTCGTCCTTTCACGAAACCAGATTGTTCTTTGCCTAAGATGGATGGCAGAATAGGATCTAGGCGTAGGGCAAGTGCTTTAGAAAAGATTTTATAGTCTATGTTAACAAGTGAAATAGGCCTGTAATTTTTACAAAACCGTAAATCCTTGCCTTCTTTGGGGATTAGGCATATGTGAGCATCTGAAAAGGAACCCTCCGACTTTCCCAAAGAGATAAAAGAATTAATCAAAATATACAGCTTAGGCAACCACAGCTTATAGAAATGAAGATAAAATTCGACAGTGAAACCGTCATGTCCCGGTGCTTTATCCTTCTTTAAATGCTGGAGTGCAAGCATAAGTTCTTGTTGTGTGATGCCTGTTTCTAATGAAGACAAAGCAGGGGGGTGTTGCTGGGGTGTATACAGCGAGGAAAAGAAAGTTGAGAGCGTGCAATTAGAGGGGTTTGTTTCAGAGGCATATAATGACTGATAAAAAAGAGCAAATTCTTTCAAAATATCTACATCTCTAAGTTTGAAAATGGAATTACTATCATAAATAGAGTCAATATTCAATTTGTTATGTTTTGTTTTCAGATATCTAGCTAAAATTGTCCTTGCTTTATTCTTCCCACCATAATATTTAGCGCTAGATTTTAGTAAATATAATGAAGCATTTTCAGTTGATTCCTTGTTAAAAAGTAATTTTGCTTTTATAAGGGTATCAAGAATAGCTTTCGAATGAGATGTGTAAAAATAATGCTCCAGTCTCTTGATATGCTGTAAAAGAGAGTTTGAACGCTTGCGAGCAATATTACGCCTACGGGCCACAAATTGTAGAATAAAATCTCTTGCGGAAGCCTTAAAGGCATCCCATATGATGGAGAAGGACAAAGAATCAGTATCATTTGTGGCGAAGTACTCCTCAACAAAAACTGCAAAGGAAGAGGAAAATGCTGGATCTATCAAGAGGGAGTTATTAAATCTCCATCTTCTAGGGGTATTAACTTTGGGCAAAACATCTAAATCAATTAGAATGGGTGCATGGTCCAATAGTAATATAGGTCCAATCTCTGCCTTTGTAAGTACTTGTGATAAAGTGTGGGGTATAAAAAAAGAATCAATACGTGCTTGAGAGTGGTGCACCTGGGAGAAAAAAGTATATTCTCTAGTGGTTGGGTTACACAGTCTCCAAGAATCTAAGAGTTTGTGCTGGGTAATCGCATGTACGAAGGATTTATGAGACTTATTGGGGATAAATGAGACTTTGGAGTTCCTATCCACAAAAAGATCAAAAACCTGATTGCAATCTCCAGCTAGTATGAAATTGTCCTCCATACAGAGAGTAAGCTGTTGATGAATTGAGGACCTAAAAGATACATCACCACCAGTTGGGCCATAAACGTTACAAAAAGAGACTGGAACATCCTTCAACATCAACTTAACATAAAGCCAACGACCATCAACATCAGACTCCTGTGAAATTAGCGTAAATTTGAGCGACTTGCGACATAGTATCATGACACCATTACGTTTACCGTCACCTTTGGAAAAGAAAACCTCTCCCACCCAACCTTTTTTTAGTTTTAACGATTCATTCTCCGTGAGATGAGTCTCTTGCAAGAATATTATGTCTGCATTTAACTTAGCCAAATGAGACAGAACTCTTTGTCTTTTAATGGGAGAATTCAATCCCCTAACATTCCATGAAATTAACTTCAACGACATGACAGAACAATAATGTTGACATGAAGAATAATCATAAAAAAGAATAGAGAAGAGTAGCAAAACGAAAACTAAGTTATAAGGAGTCAGGTAGAAGAAAGAATATGGATACAAAATAAGAAAAGATAATATCAGAAGTCTGAAACAAGAGCAAAAAGAGCAAAGAAAGCCAGAGCCAAAGCTGTGATCTAGTAATAAAAGATAGGAGCAAATGGATAGTAAGGAAAATAAGAAATCCAAAATTTAGGATTAAGCCACCTTAAGAATAAAAGAAAGTGAATCATGAGAAGAATTGAAAAGTGAAATGCGAAGAATAGGAGGTTAAACATCACACAGGATAGGAGGGTAATCGGGAGTGCAAAAAGAGTAGGAAAAAGAAGAAAAATAGAAACATATAAAAAATGAAAACAATAAGGGGATAACATACCTACACGAAGAGTGACCAAATGAACACGAGGGGGAGGGCGGAACCACATGGAACGGACGACACATCCAAGGATCGGCTAAACGGACAGCCGGGAGGACATCATGAAACACAGAAGGAGCATCTGCGGAGGCAAAAAAGGAAAAACATTAGAATAAACATGACAGAATGAGGTGAAAATGGCAATAGGGAGAGTAGAAGAAAATAAGCGACCAAAGGAGAGACTAATATAAGGTCAGCAACCGTGAAATCAGAAATCTTAACCCTTCAAAGGGCACATTCTAGAATATAGGAAAGCATATTATGGATAACAGCAATATAACTAGCAAATACAATTAGCAAATACAATGCGTTGTCACATCAAACATTAAGAGATGGAACAAAACCAGAGGAATCCATAGCAGTCGGGCTACATGAATTGATATAGCTCTGCAGCCGCAGAGGATCCTCATAAGTAATTGTTCGGTTATTGTGTGTAACTTTGAAGAGACAGGGATGAAAAAGGCCATATCTGGCTCCTAAGGAACGAAGCACAGCTCGCATGTTTAAGAAGGCCTTGTGACGATTTGCAGTAGCTTTGGCATAGTCCTGTGCGAAGAACAGAGACGAACCAGACCATGTAATCTTTGGCGAAGCTCTCACTGCTGAGAGGACTTTTAACAAATCTATGTATTCCAAAAAGTATAAAATAACACCTCTTGGTCTTGATGTGGACGAGGTCTGCGATGGAATACGGCCTAAACGATGTGCCCGCTGAATATTAAGGGCCGTTCCATCTGGCATGTGGAGCAGCTTCGGGAGGAATGATTTGAAAAAGGAGATAGAGTCCGACCCCTCAAGACCTTCTCCCAGGCCGTAAATGCAGAGGTTTTTCCTTCTATTACGATTTTTAAAATCCTCGACCTGTTTCTGGAGAACGGATACTTGAGAGTTGAGGTGAGAGACCTTGACTGACGTTTCTTTAAATGAGGAGACATTTTGTTCGACGGAAAAGACTCTTGCCTCCAGCTGGGACCAATTGTCTGTTAAAGTTTGCAGTTTTGTGTTAGTTTCTTCCATGAAAGGTCGAAGAGCTCTTATCTCCTCCAAAAGTAGCTCCATCGATACAGGCGAAATCAGGTTGGGTGGTGACGGAGTGTCCTTCTTTAGGCGTTTAGTGTTAGATTTCCCTTGAGCTGTTGACGGGGGCTCCATCGCAGTATCTAATTCTTGAGAAGAGAGGTCTGAGGAGTCCGTTAGCCTAGAGAACTCAGAGAATATTTTCGAATTTTTTATAAAAATGTGTTTTGGCTTGGAATTTATGGAGTGGGGTATCTTCGATCTGCCCATAAAGCCGCTCCACACACTCTGTATTAAAGTAGGCTTTGCAACAAGCAGGCGTAACAATATAAAGTGTCACAGAGGAAAATAGACTCACAGCTACACGAAGTAATATGCTGGGCAGTGAGGCAGGCCAACACCGATGAGGGGGAAAAAAAAACCACCTTTTCAAATAATGGAAAGAATGCCAAGCCAGCTTCGAGCCTGTTATGGAGTCATAGAACAAGGGATGTGAAGAGAGAAAACCTGTCAGCTGATGAAACAAATGCGCTCTCAAAGTGTCACAGTCCAGAGTACAGCGACGACGGCAAAAAAAATATTAAAGTAGGTGAAAGTAGTCATCTGTAAAAACCATCGATCTGGAATCCTCTAGAAAAACTGTCAGTTAACCTCTCTCCTCAAACAAGAGTGTATCAACTATGATGAAGTGTCAGGGTCTGCACAGCTGACATCGGCTTCTGAGAACGGAGCATGGCTGCATCGCCGTAGTTTCACCCATGCCAACGCTGCTGAATGAAATGCTGACAAAGGCTATCGAGGCAATGCCCTTCATGCCACAAACAAGCCCCGTCTCAGTCCTGGAAGAAGCACCCGTCACTGACACCTGACAGGATCGTTGCCCGTAGAGACGTCACCAGAAAATTGGGTGTATAAAAGAGATACTGCTCAAAAACATCCTCTAAGACATTTGTGTAGAAGTGTGAGGACTTGTAGGAGCATAAGAGCAAGTTTGCATTATTTTGTGAGGAGACGCGCAGCGCGCGCGAAAAAACAAAATGGCGGCTGCACTTCAAAAATAGCCGCAACGGGGACTCACTCATCTCTAAAAGCATTTTCGGACGACGCTACAGGGTCCTCAAGCCTCTCCTTGTAGACTTCACAGCTTCCTATATTCTCGCATGTCTCCAGACAAGTGGCAAAATTGCCGCGGAACGCCCAATCCTCCGGGCGAGTCGGGAGCCTCACCCACACGCAGCCATTCAGCTCGGGCGCCAAGCCACGCCCCCCTAAAATCCTGATTTCTAATAGCCTGTTGATGTTCTAGTAAACGTTTTTTAAGGGGAAAGATGGTACTAACTACATGGGAAACATCGGTTACATCGCGGTGTTTACACCGCAATACCTTTACAACGTGGGTATTACAACGCAAGTCATTACAATGATTTGCGCTGGATGGCGCTCTAAGCTAAGGAATAGTATGATTTACGATTCCAACACCTTCCCTACTGTAACGTAGGCTGGAGTTGGAATAGTAAATCATACTATTGCTAAGTCCAGCGCCCTCCAGCGCAAGTCGTTGTAACGACTTGCGTTGTAATGCCTGCGTTGTAAAGGTATCGCGGGGTAAACACCGCGATGTAACGTCGTATATTCTACATACATACATAAGTGAACAAGGACAAACTAAAACATATATACAGTGATCAGTATTGCAATTATAAAAACCACTAATCCTCCTCTTTTGTCCATCTGAAGAAGGATCATCTTATGTATTTGTGACCATCCTACATGCTTTGCAATGACTGCATTTGAAAAATTCCTTTGTTTTGAGTATCCATGTCTTTTGTTGGCGATCCCTGAAAAAATAGCTATGAGTTAATTCATCCTTCCATTCCTATAGGTTATGGGTGGTACACTAGGTAACTTTTTTCCTATCACCACATCACATTTGGCTGTCAACCAATGTCTTCTGATCACCTGGCTCACTTTCTGTAACATGGAATTGAAGCATGTGATTAATCGAGTTACAGGTTCTTCCTTTTCTGGTCTATCATTAGGATACAGTAGCTGATTTCTAGTAAAACTCTTGGATTTTTTTATTGCCACGTTTGCTGTTTCCATACTGTATCCTCTTTTTAAGAATCTCCCTTTCATCTACGCCAATTTCATCTGTGGCAATTTTTTTTTTTTAGCAGAGTTTTATATAGCGCGAACTTGACCCGAATCCAATCAGATATCAGAGCGCTTTACATAGCACTAGTTACGTTACATGAGGACACACATTCATTTCATTTTTTGTTAGGCACGGGGAGATTAGGTGATTTGCCCAGAATCACAGGATGTTTTAGCGTCGTTACCGAGACTCGAACCCAGTTCCCAGAGGTCCGAGGTCGAGCGCCCTAACTGTTAGGCCAACTCCTCTCCCCCTTATTGAATTCCTCTTCTTGGCTACAGATTCTTTTTAATCTGAGTGATTCCCTGTATGGAATACTTTCTTTTAAAACTTTTAGGTGTTGACTTTTAAAGTGTAAGGTGCTATTTCCTGCTGTGTCTTTATCATGCACGGATGTATGGATTTTGCCATCATCTATCTTTAAAGCAAAATCCAAAAATGCTATTTCACTGGAACCTTTGGAAGCAGGAGAATTTCAAGATTTAAGGATTGTTATTTAGTTTCTCTATGTACTCAGACCCTTTCTCCCTAGTTTCATTTCATAATAAAAACAGGTTGTCAATGTATCAAGTCCAAATTAAAACGTTTTGTACCTATTCAAAATTATTATCCTCCCAAGCCACCTGCTTCTCCCAGCAGCCCATCACCAAATTATCAAAGCTTGGGGCGAACCAGGTGCCCATCACAGTATCGACCTTCTGTCGATATAAGACTCCATCATGCATGAATATGCTCTATTTAACACAAAACTGATTCATGGTAATAAGCATTTTGTTATGTTCTAAAAAACACACTGGACCAGTTGTAATTTTTTTTTCACAAGCTTGTATGCCAAATGCATGATCAATGCACGTATATAGTGCAGTCACATCCAATGTAATCATCAAATAGGTATCTGTTCAAACCAATTTATGTATCTCAGTTAAGAAATCCCCACTGTTTTTACAATATGCCAGTAAAGTTTTTACAAAAGGAAATAAGAAGGTGTCTATATTTATGGCAATATTTTCTAAAGAGGTTTCATTAGAAGAAACAATGGGTATTCCCGGAGTGTTAATAAGACTCTTATGGACTTTGGGTAAGATATAAAATGAAGGTATTCTAGAGTGTTCAGATCTTTAAAAAATGATATTCAACTTGATCTAAAATTTCTTCTTCCATCCATATTCTCAAGCAAGTCTGATAAAAACTCAGAGATGTTTTATACTCCTCCATCGAGATCACTTCAAAACAATTTCTATCTCCCAATTGTCGCATCACTTCTTGTTCATAAGTATTTGTGTCTAATATACCACATTATCTCCCTTATCGCTATTCTTAATCACAATAGAGGTAACTTCTTTAAGGGACTGTAATGCCTTTCTTTGTTCCTCGGTAAGATTATCTATATTCATACTGCATTTTTTCTCAATCTAATTAAATCATTAGATACCATCTCGTCAAGCACATCCAAATTATCATGGGGAGTGGTTGGTATAAGACGTGATTTCAATTTAAAACCACTGCCACTAGCCGTTTTCGTATCAATCCCCAATGTTTGCATCAGTTGCTCTGTCTCAACATTCAATTCAACTCCTTCACTTTCATGATGCAAAGTTTTCAATGCAATCAATCCCTCTATCTCCCCAATTTGTAAATCACATGTGGTCACTTGTTTGGATATAATGCTCAGTTTAGCCTTAGATAATTTATGCAATTTGCACAATTTACATTTTCACACACACACACACACACATGATCAAGCTCGCTTCGACGGGCGAAACGCGTCATGGCAGGCACTAGTCCTGTGTATTTTTTGTGGCTTACTGCATTAAAAAACCACACAGCTTTTTTCCACGAATCTTTGTCTGGATATTTTTCCTTGAGTGTGACCGAGGTCCATGTCTGCTGTTTCTGCTGACATTTGGCAGAGTGGAACCTTTTTTCGATATATATATATATATTATCTACTGGTGGTCGCCAGTAGATAGTTATAGTTAGGACCTATTTTCCATAGGAAATCCGCAACATTCTATTCCCAATAAGTCTGGCGCCGGTTGATGAATCCTCGCGAAATTTTCCAAACTTTTGGCCAGTTCCGCTCCGCTCCTACCCCGAAAGTTTTGTGGTGATTCGTCAAGCGGGGGCCGAGAAAAAAGGGGGGTCCCAAAACACGTTTTCCCCATGCAATTTCCCATAGGATCTGTTGTCGCAGCTACAGCCCGAACCGCTGAACGGAATGACACCAAATTTGAGGTAGTCCTCAGTTCAGACTCGTGCCTTTTGCATAAATGGTGTGAATCTGTTCAGTTGTTCCTGAGAAAATTAGGGTAAAAAAGTTTGTGATATCTATGGCCGGGGAGGATCCGCGGACCCTACCTGCACCGTAAGCGCACCCTCCCCGAACCGAGCGCGCACCCTCCTGATCGCGTGCTGAATGGTAATTGGCTGTCGAGTGTCTCTCTACATTCGAAACCAGGAACTGTTGGCGGCCATTTTCTGCCTCGGTAGAAGCGAGGCTGAAGAAGCAAGGGGAATAAGTGTGTAAAACATATAAAGGGGGCTGAGTGGAAATACTCTGACCCTCTAGAGGTGCTTAGGGGGTCCCAGAAAGACCCCCTGAGGCCCCCTTTTTTTTTTTAAACGGCGAAATACGCGCACGGTGCGCGCATCCTAACGCGTTGGGTGCACGGATTCTCACGCGTCGGTTGCGCGGATCCACGGCAATGTTTTTTGAAAAAAGACAAGAAATCATTGGTTGTATGACTACTTTCTACACTGAAAGGTAGGGTGTATATTTCTGTTTTTTATAGGTATGATTCTTATTGGTTAACAAAAATAGATTGTACGGAACATTATATATGATAAGTTGATATGTTGAAAAGGCAAGCACACTTCCTGTCTTGTTTAGTAACATTGTGTGTTGAACTTGTGACCAGTGAGCTCAGTGCAGTGTTCCATGACCTGTTTCTATGGTAACAGGCAGAAGGCAGATTGGGGGAAGGGTTGAAATGTATTTCAGTTGGAAAGGGTTGAAATGTTTAACCAATAGAAATGTGTGTTTGCTTTTGAGTTTATGTGTGAAGGATTGTGATTTGATGTTTACATGTATATGTGTGGAAAATGAAAGGGAAACTTTTCCATTCTTTGTTTTTGCTGAGATATGCACAGTGCAGAGATTCTGTAAAAGAAAATATGGTGAGTGATTGATATACTTCTTAATCTACAAAAGAACTTGAAAGATGAGTCATTTAATTGTGAGGGGATGTATGTAGACTATTTTGATTTTAATCAGACTAATGTATTTCTCCTGCTAAAGTGTAGGGAGTCCTTTTTTTCTCTACAATGTGTGTGCATGTAGAAACCATTCTGTGATAAGCATTTGTGTTTTTCATGTGTTTGTTGACCGATAACTGTGCTGTTTTTATATTTTGGTAGAATTAGAAACCAGTCATTGTTTATGAATTTGTGAAATGAGTTATGTTTCTGCAGTAAAATGTAGTACTCCTTGTAGATGAAGAAATGTGTTTTGGTATAGTGCAAGGGATAGTGTTGTTTGTCTAGAATCACACAGAGAGCCTGTGTGAATTTGGGAACCACTGTGAGAGAAGCATTTAGTAATATCTTGTATTTGCTGACAGATAACTCTTTTAAAACCTGTCATGTTGTGAAGTTTTAGTAGCATTAGAATCCAGTCTTTGCTTATGCGTTGATTAAATGAGTCATGCTTTGACACTGATGTGGTGTACTTAAATATGTAGATTGTGTGCAGTACCATTAACTCTTCCAGACTAGTGAATGCGTTTTGGTAAACTCCTAGGATAGTGTTGCTTGTCTAAAATCACACTGTGAGTCTGTGTACATTTCGGAACCACTGTGAGAGAAGCATTTGGTAACATCGTGTATTTGCTGACAGATAACTGTTTTAAAACCGGTCATGTTGTCAAGTTTTAGTAGCATTAGAAGCCAGTCTTTGCTTATGTGTTGATTAAATGAGTCAGGCATTGACACTAAAGTGCAGTCGTGAAATATGTGTATTGTGTGCAGTTCCCTTACCTCTTCCACTGTAGTGAATGAGTTTTGGTAAACTCCTAGGGTTAGTGGTGCTTGTCTAGAATCACACTGTGAGTCTGTGTACATTTGGGAACCACTGTGAGAGAAGCGTTTGGTAACATCGTGTATTTGCTGACAGATAACTGTTTTAAAACCGGTCATGTTGTCAAGTTTTAGTAGCATTAGAAGCCAGTCTTTGCTTATGCTTTGATTAAATGAGTCAGGCTTTTGACACAAAAGTGCAGTCCTGAAATATGAAGATTGTGTGCGGTTCCCTTACCACTTCCATAGTAGTGAATGATTTTTGGTAAACTCCTGGGTATAGTGGTTGTTGTCTAGAATCACACTGTGAGTGTGTGTGCATTTGGGAACCACTGTGAGAGAAGCATTTGGTAACATTGTGTATTTGCTGACAGATAACTATTTCAAAACCTGTCATGTTGTCAAGTTTTAGTAGCATTAGAAGCTAGTCATGGCTTATGCGTTGATTAAATGAGTCAGGCATTGACACTAAAGTGCAGTCGTGAAATATGTAGATTGTGTGCAGTTCCCTTACCACTTCCACTGTAGTGAATGAGTTTTGGTAATCTGCTAGGGATAGTGTTGTTTGTCTAGAATCACACTGTGAGTCTGTGTGCATTTGGGAACCACTGTGAGAGAAGTGTTTGGTAACATCATGTATTTGCTGACAGATAACTGTTTTAAAACATGTCATGTTGTCAAATTTTAGTAGCATTAGAAGACAATTATGGCTTATGCTTTCACTATATGAGTCAGGCATTGACAGTAAATTGCAGTTGTGAAATATGTAGATTGTGTGCAGTTCCCTTACCACTTGCACTGTAGTGAATGAGTTTTGGTAAACTCATAGGGATAGTGGTGCTTGTCTAGAATCTCACTGTGAGTTAGTGTGTATTTGGGATCACTGTGAGAGAAGCATTTGGTAACATCATGTATTTGCTGACAGATAACTGTTTTAAAACCTGTCATGTTGTGAAGTTTTAGTAGCATTAGAATCCAGTCTTTGCTTATGCGTTGATTAAATGAGTCATGCTTTGACACTGATGTGGTGTACTTAAATATGTAGGGCCCGATTCACAGAACAAACTTAAGACAAAATCCTAAACTTAGTACCATTTTGGTATTCACAGAATGCACTTACAACTTCTGGTATTCACAGAATGAACTTACTACTTTTGTGATTCACAGAATAAACTTACTACTTTTGCTATTCACAGAATGGATTTACGACTCCTAACTTTACGTCCGCACTCGGGCCGGAAATTCCGGCCCGGGGGTGGAGCTTCCGGCCCAGAGGCGGAGCTTCCGGCCCGGAGGCGGGGCTTCCGGGCCGGAGGCGGAGCTTCCGGGCCGGAGGCGGAGCTTCCGGCCCGAAGGTGGGGATTCCGGCCAGTTGCGGAGATCCGCCACTGGCCGGAATCCCCACCTCCGGGCCGGAAGCTCCGCCTCCGGCCCAGAAGCCCCGCCTCCGGGCCAGAAGCTCCGCCCCCGGGCCGGAATTTTCGGCCCGAGTGCAAACGTAAAGTTAGGAGTCGTAAATCCATTCTGTGAATAGCAAAAGTAGTAAGTTTATTCTGTGAATCGCAAAAGTAGTAAGTTCATTCTGTGAATACCAGAAGTAGTAAGTGCATTTTGTGAATACCAAAATGGTACTAAGTTTAGGATTCTGTCCTAAGTTTGTTCTGTGAATCGGGCCCGTAGATTGTGTGCAGTACCATTAACTCTTCCAGACTAGTGAATGAGTTTTGGTAAACTCCTAGGATAGTGTTGCTTGTCTAAAATCACACTGTGGGCCCAATTCACAGAACAAACTTAAGACAAAATCCTAAACTTAGTACCATTTTAGTAGTCACAGAATGCACTTACTACTTCTGGTATTCACAGAATGAACTTACTACTTTTGCGATTCACAGAATAAACGTACTACTTTTGCTATTCACAGAATGGATTTAAGACTACTAACTTTACGTCCGCACTCGGGCCGGAAATTCCGGCCCGGAGGCGGAGCTTCCGGCCCGGAGGCGGAGCTTCCGGGCCGGAGGCGGGGCTTCCGGGCCGGAGGCGGAGCTTCCGGCCCATAGGTGGAGAGTTTAAATCTCCGCCACTGGCCGGAATCCCCACCTCCGGCCCGGAAGCTCCGCCTCCGGCCCAGAAGCCCCGCCTCCGTCCCGCAAGCCCCGCCTCCGGGCCGGAAGCTCCGCCTCCGGGCCGGAATTTTCGGCCCGAGTGCGGACGTAAAGTTAGTAGTCTTAAATCCATTCTGTGAATAGCAAAAGTAGTAAGTTTATTCTGTGAATCGCAAAAGTAGTAAGTTCATTCTGTGAATACCAAAAGTAGTAAGTGCATTCTGTGAATACCAAAATGGTACTAAGTTTAGGATTTTGTCTTAAGTTTGTTCTGTGAATCGGGCCCTCAGAGTCTGTGTGCATTTGGGTAAGGATTGTGAGAGAAGCATTTGGTAACATCGCGTATTTGCTGACAGATAACTGTTTTAAAAACGGTTATGTTGTCAAGTTTTAGTAGTATTAGAAGCCAGTCTTTGCTTATGCTTTGATTAAATGAGTCAGGCTTTGACACAAAAGTGCAGTCCTGAAATATGAAGATTGTGTGCAGTTCCCTAACCACTTCCACAGGAGTGAATGATTTTTGGTAAACTCCCAGGTATAGTGGTTGTTGTCTAGAATCACACTGTGAGTGTGTGTGCATTTGGGAACCACTGTGAGAGAAGCATTTGGTAACATCGTGTATTTGCTGACAGATATCTATTTTAAAACCTGTTATGTTGTCAAGTTTTAGTAGCATTAGAAGCTAGTCATGGCTTATGCGTTGATTAAATGAGTCAGGCATTGACACTAAAGTGCAGTCGTGAAATATGTAGATTGTGTGCAGTTCCCTTACCACTTCCACTGTAGTGAATGAGTTTTGGTAATCTGCTAGGGATAGTGTTGTTTGTCTAGAATCACACTGTGAGTCTGTGTGAATTTGGGAACCACTGTGAGAGAAGTGTTTGGTAACATCAGGTATTTGCTGACAGATAACTGTTTTAAAACATGTCATGTTGTCAAGTTTTAGTAGCATTAGAAGACAGTTATGGCTTATGCTTTCACTATATGAGTCAGGCATTGACAGTAAATTGCAGTTGTGAAATATGTAGATTGTGTGCAGTTCCCTTACCACTTGCACTGTAGTGAATGAGTTTTGGTAAACTCATAGGGATAGTGGTGCTTGTCTAGAATCACGCTGTGAGTTAGTGTGTATTTGGGATCACTGTGAGAGAAGCATTTGGTAAAATCATGTATTTGCTGACAGATAACTGTTTTAAAACCTGTCATGTTGTGAAGTTTTAGTAGCATTAGAATCCAGTCTTTGCTTACGCGTTGATTAAATGAGTCATGCTTTAACACTGATGTGGTGTACTTCAATATGTAGATTGTGTGCAATACCATTAACTCTTCCAGACTAGTGAATGAGTTTTGGTAAACTCCTAGGATAGTGTTGCTTGTCTAAAATCACACTGTGAGTCTGTGTGCATTTGGGTAAGGATTGTGAGAGAAGCATTTGGTAACATCGTGTATTTGCTGACAGATAACTGTTTTAAAACCGGTCATGTTGTCAAGTTTTAGTAGCACTAGAAGCCAGGCTTTGCTTATGCTTTGATTAAATGAGTCAGGCTTTGACACAAAAGTGCAGTCCTGAAATATGAAGATTGTGTGCAGTTCCCTTACCACTTCCACAGTAGTGAATGATTTTTGGTAAACCCCTAGGTATAGTGGTTGTTGTCTAGAATCACACTGTGAGTCTGTGTGCATTTGGGAACCACTGTGAGAGAAGCATTTGGTAACATCGTGTATTTGCTGACAGATAACTATTTTAAAACCTGTCATGTTGTCAAATTTTAGTAGCATTAGAAGCTAGTCATTGCTTATGCGTTGATTAAATGAGTCAGGCATTGACACTAAAGTGCAGTCGTGAAATATGTAGATTGTGTGCAGTTCCCTTACCACTTCCACTGTAGTGAATGAGTTTTGATAATCTGCTAGGGATAGTGTTGTTTGTCTAGAATCACACTGTGAGTCTGTGTGCATTTAGGAACCACTGTGAGAGAAGTGTTTGGTAACATCATGTATTTGCTGACAGATAACTGTTTTAAAACATGTCATGTTGTCAAGTTTTAGTAGCATTAGAAGACATTTATGGCTTATGCTTTCACTATATGAGTCAGGCATTGACAGTAAATTGCAGTTGTGAAATATGTAGATTGTGTGCAGTTCCCTTACCACTTGCACTGTAGTGAATGAGTTTTGGTAAACTCATAGGGATAGTGGTACTTGTCTAGAATCACACTCTGAGTTAGTGTGTATTTGGGATCACTGTGAGAGAAGCATTTGGTAACATCATGTATTTGCTGACAGATAACTGTTTTAAAACCTGTCATGTTGTGAAGTTTTAGTAGCATTAGAATCCAGTCTTTGCTTATGCGTTGATTAAATGAGTCATGCTTTGACACTGATGTGGTGTACTTAAATATGTAGATTGTGTGCAGTACCATTAACTCTTCCAGACTAGTGAATGAGTTTTGGTAAACTCCTAGGATAGTGTTGCTTGTCTAAAATCACACTGTGAGTCTGTGTGCATTTGGGTAAGGATTATGAGAGAAGCATTTGGTAACATCGTGTATTTGCTGACAGATAACTGTTTTAAAACCGGTCGTGTTGTCAAGTTTTAGTAGCATTAGAAGCCAGTCTTTGCTTATGCTTTGATTAAATGAGTCAGGCTTTGACACAAAAGTGCAGTCCTGAAATATAAAGATTGTGTGCAGTTCCCATACCACTTCCACAGTAGTGAATGATTTTTGGTAAACTCCTAGGTATAGTGGTTGTTGTCTAGAATCACACTGTGAGTCTGTGTGCATTTGAGAACCACTGTGAGAGAAGCATTTGGTAACATCGTGTATTTGCTGACAGATAACTAATTTAAAACCTCTCATGTTGTCAAGTTTTTGTAGCATTAGAAGCTAGTCTTTGTTAATGCGTTGATAAAACGAGTTAGGGTTTGACACTAAGGTGCAGTACCTTGTACTATTCTGTTCACTGTGGCAGAACTAAAAATTTAAAAGTTTTACCTAAGCACTGTCCTAGAAGTAGTCTGATTATTTAGTCAGTTTCTAAGTACCAAATAGATTGCTTCAAATGTCTATGCAGTATGCATGTAGTGTTCTAACATACTATACACTTGTCTTTTACACCTTCAATTCCCTAGTCAGTATCCATACACTTCCAAGAAACATCCTGTCACTTCATTTGAAGTCCTCTAGAGACCCATTCAACAGCATGTACTAATCCATTCACTGTGCCAAAACCCAAACACTTATAAATTCACCAAGACACTCTCTTTCCAGTACTCTAATGATTCAGTCACTGCCTAAGTATTCATGCACTGAGCCAGGTCTTAGCACATGGACTTCTTCAAACCCCTATCCACTATGCATGCAGTCCTCTAACCACCTACACACTTGTCTTTCACACCTTCAATTCCCCAGTCAGTATCTGTTCACTTCCATCAAACACCCTGTCACTGCTGTTGCACTCCTCTAGTGACCCATTCAGCATCATGTACTAATCCATTCACTGCGCCAAACCCTAATAAATTCACCCAGGCACTCTCCTTGCAGTACTCTAATCATTCAGTCAGTACCCAAGTACTCATCCAGTGACCCAGGCCTTAGTATATGGACTGCTTCAAACCCTTATCCACTATGCATGCAGTCCTCTAACCACCTACACTATTGTCTTTCACACCTTCAATTCCCTAGTCAGTATCCATACACTTCCAGGAAATACCCTGTCACTACATTTGCAGTCCTCTAGTGACCCATTCAGCACCATGTACTAATCCATTCACTGTGCTAAAACCCAAACACTTATAAATTCACCAAGATACTATCTTTGCAGTACTCTAATCATTCAGTCAGTGCCTAAGTTTTCATACACTGAGCCTGGCCTTAGCACATGGACTGCTTCAAACCCCTATGCACTATGCATACAGTCTTCTAACCACCTAGACACTTGTCTTTCACACTTTCAATTTCCTAGTCAGTATCCATACAGTCCAGGACTTGTCACTGCCTTTGCACTCCTCTAGTGACCCATACAGTACCAAGTACTAATCCATTCCCTGTGCGAAAAGCCTAGCACTTATAAATTCACCTAGGCACTCTCCTTGCTGTACTCTAATCATTCAGTCAGTACCCAAGTAGTCAAGCAGTGAGCCAGGTCTTAGCACATGGACTTCTTTAAATGCCTATGCAGTATGGATGCAGTCCTCTAATCACCTACACAGTTGTGTTTCACACCTTCTATTCCCTAGTTAGTATTCATACTCTTCTAGCAAACACCCTGTCACTCACCCAGTGTGTCTCCTTATAGTACTGTAATCATTTAGTCAGTTAGCATGTAGTCTTTTAGTGAGGTAGGCTTTAGGGCATGAACTGCTTCAAAGTAGTGTGCACTATGCATGTAGTGTTTTAACGATCGTCACACTTGTGGTTCAGGGCTATAGTTTCTTAGTCAGTTTTTATATAAAATGTGTTTGTACAGTAATGGAATAGAATACATTTAAAAGTTATTAATATACATTTATTTGTGATTCTTTTTTACAGATACAGAACAGGAGTGTTTCTCATCTGTTTGCACTCTTCTCGTGCAAGATTGTTTGGATAAAGGGTCCTTAGGTGTTTCATCATACTTGCTGTGCCGCACGAGTATTTTTTGTTAGGATCCCCTCGTAACAGAACTCTTTGGCAAATCTTGCGAGTGACGAAGGTGGCATTGGTCTTTGTTTGCCCCTTGGGAAAAGTAAAACATTTCCTCACCACTGAAGAAAAACGTTGTGGGCGTGGTTCTTTCTGCAAAAAAAAATCCTCAGATTCGGTAAATATTTACAGTTTTTGTGAGTTAAACTCATAAAATTTTGTTAGCTGTATGCATTTTATATATCTGTGATTTGTTTCTTGTGGTATTTTGTTGAGAATACCATGTTGTTTTTTTTTTAACAATCTTTCAGATTTTCCAGGTCTGTCGTCGACATCCATGGTCCCCACAGGAGTGTTCCGCCTTGTTGTTTTGTATTATTGTTGTTACATTTTGTTTATTAGTTTATTGTTCATATATATGTTAATAAAAAAATAAAGTTTGAAAATAGTTTATCGTTTATATATTATTATTATAAAAAATAAAGTTTGAAAAAAAAATTAATAACGTTTTTGGTTGTTCTCTTAACTGCTGTGTGACTCTTTCTTGTTCTTATTACTGTTATTTGAAGGAGCCCACTACGGTGTTAAATTTTGGGGCACTTATCGCTGGAATACTGGTATCTGCAGTTTGCATCCACTACTGAATAGTGTGTTAGATTTATCTCAACTTTACTTCATTTAAAGTGCTGATAATGAAATGGAGAGTAGCCGTTCCCGTGCAAAAAGACACAAGGTGCACCTTTCCGATTTATTCTAAATACTAAAATCCTGTATTGAATTGCACTGAGGTATTGGCTGCACTTACAGTGTACACACAATCTCATTGTATTTATATTGATTCGGAATAGTGCGTCAGGTGCTGGATCTTGACGAGATACACTGCTCAGTTTATATATTGTTCTGCACACGAAAAAAATCACATCACAACTTTCACACCAATTGCAATGCGAAACAAATTCCGGCAATAAGACACGTTAGCACCAGGGATTTTACACCTGCTTTCTGCTGGTGTTAAGCAGGACAACTACCTGCACCATGAAAGGGAACACAGCCAAGAGCCACACCAGAACACCCACAGGTGCCATAGAGTCAATGAGCATGATACAGGGATACCCATGAGGGCCAGAAGACTCATCTCAACAACTCCAGGACCGCCAATGCCCCCCAAACCCACATCTTAGTAAGTGTGTCCCTGTGGTCATTGTCTTAGCATGATAGGCACGAGCCCTGCAACATCACAGTGTGCTGTCACCTCAGCGTAGGCAGTGAGCCTGGATGTGTAGCTACGCACGCATCCTCCTGCATGCACAACTGGCGTGTGCTGGTCTGGGGTTCACAGGTCAGTGCAGGGGTGTGCCTATCCGGCAAGGGGAAAGGGGTGTCTCAGACATGTCCGTGTACAGGAAGTGCGGTAAGTGTGTCTCTGTGTTCTGGTGTGGCCTGCTACAAGAGCCGCAGCAGTCGATGTTGTTAAGTGGCATGCACCACCTCCAAACGGGACTGTGATGTTGTAGTTGGAATGTAGCAGGACATGCGCAAATAGGCATTACAATGGTGTGCCGTATGAGTGCAAAAGATACAACAGCTCACCGTACAAAAGTGTGGGGGCTCGTGGGAGGGAGGAGCAGCCATTTGGCAACATAACACACAGTGAACTCGACCATATGCCACATGCTGGGCATCTCATCCATGATGACCACGGTCGCAGACATCCCACAACACCAACGACTGGCCTTTGTAACCATCCTGTATGAATGCAGCGTGGTTTTCACTTCTATGCTCGTTCACAAAAAAAATCGTCAGGAGACGTGTTGGAATATGTAAGGTCATAAGCAGTGCATTGCGGGTGCGTAAGTTATAGTTAGTTCAGGTAACTATAACTGCCAAATTACTCTGGTTTATGTACGAGTGAAATCTGACCATAACTATAATGTCCTGATAACCTTTGTTTTTTTTCAGTGAATATATATATCCACAACAATCCAATGCGCAACGTGCTGGCTAGGCAGAAAGAAACACTGGAGCTGAGGCCACGGATTCAAGCGTGTTTATTATCACCACTAGGTCCTGACGCGTTTCGGAGTTGCGTCACTCCTTTCTCACGGGCAAGGATTAGTGTTTCATCAGTTTCTTTTACAGCAACAAGTGCTCGTGTTGTGCAATAAATATAGAAAACATACTAGTGTTCATCATCACAGTCAATTAAGTTTAAATACATCAATCAGTTGTAAGGAATGCGACCTGCATAAAATATACACAAATTCTATACAGCAAAAACAAATAAAGCTTTCATCATGTTTATGCGCATATGTGCGTATATCAGTGTTACCACATTAAGCTGTACTATTGAACTCACAGAGACAAAATGTATTGTGCTACAGGCGCGAACTGTGCGGTTATTATAAATTAATAGTGCACTAACGGTCCGTCATGATAAACAATGGACGTCCGGGTACAGCCCCTGTGGGCAATCAATGACCATAGCCTTTTGTACTTTAGACATAAAAGACATACCACATATCGTTGTATTCTCCAGTTCAAATAAATACAAATGTAGATGAGCCTGCTTGCGCTTTCTCGTTTGGAAAAAACACACATATAACAAGCTGCTTAACATATAAAAAAGAAGAATTCTAATGTTGCTCATGCCATAGTGTGCAAATGCAGTATGGTCCAACACTGGCACAGCTAATCATGTTCCATGACAAATGTTAAATAAAGCCCAAGTGGGCAAGTGTTATTCCTAGCGAGTCAAGCAGCCTGACTGACAACTCACTATGAGGATAAACAAAGGGATCATGCTCCAGTGAGAAAAAGTGTCAACTGCAATAGATATAAGAGTTATAGATGAATGTAAACAGCCGGTTATTGCAAAAAGTGTAAAACGCATATTAGTGCTCCTCATTCCTTACAACTGATTGATGTATTTAAACTTTATTGACTGTGATGATGAACACTAGTATGTTTTCTATATTTATTGCACAACACGAGCACTTGTTGCTTTAAAAGAAACTGATGATCAACTAATCCTTGCCCGTGAGAAAGGAGTGACACAACTCCGGAACGCGTCGGGACCTAGTGGTAATAATAAACACGCTTGAATCCGTGGCTGCGGCTCCAGTGTTTCTTTCTGCCTAACCAGCACGTTGCGCATTGGATTGTGTGGATATTTGGGGGTGGCTACCCCTGCCGTGTGCCCGCCGTGAAAGTGGCCTGGGCAAAGCCAAATTGAACTGTGGATATATATATCACTCAGCTTTATTTCGACAAAACATGTCATAGAAGCACTGTGTTATATAAAAATTTAAATATATGGAGTAAAACAATAAAACATCATTCATACATGAAATAAGAATGGAGTGTCAGCTCATCACAGTTCAATGGGAAAAGGTACATGTTATAAGGACAATGTACAATATAAAATACAAATATATAAAGATAAAAACAGTAAGATGTCAGACAGGGACAAATACATAGAAGTGATACAATGGCTCCACATAATTGGGTAGGACAGAATCTTCAACATAGCTCAGTCCAATATGTTGGTTCCAATGGGATCCTTACTGTTTCACTAGGGAGCACTACGATTTTGATCTTATGATCCACATCCATCTTAAAAACTTAGCAACAGGAATAGCACATTGGAGAGAGAAATTTGTACACAGTATTCTCAAAGCAACATTGCAATATCTGGTACCTAGGTTCTTGCAAGTCTGTAATAGCCATTTCTTGCATGGGCCCGTATATATTATCTACTGGCGGTCGCCAGTAGATAGTTATAGTTAGGACCGTGTTTCCATAGGAAATCTGAAAATTCTATTTTGAATAACTTTGGCACCGGTTGACGAATCCTCGCGAAATTTTCAAAACTAATGGGGCGCTCCGTTCAGCTCCTACCCTGAAAGTCTCGGGGTGATTCATCAAGCGGGGGCCGAGAAAAAAGGGGGGTCCCTAAACACGTTTTCCCCATGCATTTTCCCATAGGACATTTAGTCGAAGGTACAGCCCGAACGGCTGAACAGAATTACTTGAAATTTGGCAGAGAGGTAGTCCTCAGGTCAAGGAAGTGCCTTTTGCATATATGGAGTCAATCTGTTCAGTAGTTTCTGAGAAAATTGCATTTAAAAGCACATACATATCTATAGCCGTGCACCGTGCGCGCACCGTGCGCGCACCCTAACGTGCGCGAGCGTAATTCTGATTGGTGGATTCATGACAGTCAACATTCGAATCGGTCGAAATCAGGAAGCGCCGGCCGCCATTTTGTTTGTTGTGGGTGCGAGAGTGAAAAAGAGAGGTGGCAAACGTGAGAAGGGGGCAGGGTAGAGAGTTCCTGACCCCCTAGCCTTTGTCAGGGGTCCCTAAAGGACTCCGAAGGGTAAAAAAACATTATTTTATAATTTTTTAAATCGCGAGGTGCGCGCACGGTGCGCGCATGATGATAAACCATGAAAAAAAACAAAAAACGTACAAATTCACTTAAAAAACCATAGGTTTCACACACGTTATAGTGAGGAATTAGCATTTAAAAAACCTTGCAAATTCACTTAAAAAACCATAGGTTTCACACATGTTATAGTTAGGTGGACATTTCACTCGTAAATAACCAATGAAATTCCACCGTTTTTCCGCAGTGGGTACTCAAAAGGGCAATGGATAAGATATCCAATGTTGAGAGAAATACGCTCTTAGAGGACAAAACCAAAGAACCCATAGTCGACGACGAAGAGTCCAACATTGCACGTATGATTCTAACGTTCAATGGTAACTCTGAACCCGTAAGGAAAATCCTGGCACAAAACTGGAAACTTTTGAAAAGTGACCCCATAATCGGTGATAGTATACCAGACAGACCAAACATCACATATAGGAGGGGCCGTACTTTTAAAGACTTGCTGATTCATAGTGACTTAACAACAGGTACAGTTTCGAGAAGCATTAACATGCAAGGCTTCTTTCCCTGCGGACACTGCAAGGCGTGTGCTAACAGTCGCATGGTGAAGGAATTCTGGAACACCAGTACCAGCACAATGATTAGCATTAACCAGATTCTAACATGCAATAGTACTTTCGTCATTTATGTTCTAGAATGCCCATGTAAGTTAAGATACGTGGGCAGTACAACACACATGGCGAAAAAACGAATTCTGGAACACATGAGAGCGATTACGAACAAAGACAAACAATATCCTATCGCTCGACATTTTGAAAGATTCCATTTCTCAGATTGTAAAAAACTCTCCTATTATGGGATAGAACAAATCTTACCAAACAAACGAGGTGGAAATCGCACCCTACGTCTTAGACAAAGAGAATCGAGACACATCATTGGGATGTGCACCAGATTTCCCAACGGACATAATATGGATGAGGAAATGGCGATCCATTTACAGTCTGAATGAATGATTTGTCGAGAGTATCAAACAACGTATAGCTCTTATGATCCTTGTAGCCCCTTATATGTTTCTTACCAGATCTATTTTCAGGATGTTTATACAACCGTACTTTCATGTATCTACTGTAATGATACTTTTTTAGACTCCTTTACAGATTGTTCCAGAGATGTGTACTGTGAAATGTCTCTAGATGCTGAATTAATTGTTCCATAATCTTGGGATTTTAACCACAAACGTATGCAAAGTGTTAATACGATATCCTTTTGCTTTCTCTCACTCTACTTTTCTTTTCTTTTGTTCTTCTTCTTACAGGAGGAAAGGAAGGGACCATCATTTCCTATGGGCCCAAGGGGGTCCCTACCCTTTTCTTCGCTTAACTTCCAGACACTGGGGTTTTGACAACTATCAAGTAATTTACTAGAAGTTGAGGGTCCGAGTACATAACAATGAACTTTTTTTATGATGTACTTAACAGACATGCTAGAGATTTAACCTCTAATGTGACCTCTTGTCATTCAGCAAACCAAGATGCTCTCTTCTCTCTCTTTTATATGATGTCTTTTTCCTATATTATTTTTGTTTTCACTGATGGGTGTTCTATAGGAAGATAGGTTGAACAGGGCAACACAACATGCCACTTTCATAGTCCCGATAGAGATTTGGGACGTTTCTAGTATAATTTAAAGCACCACGTATACATGAAGAAAGTTATACATGGAATTTTAGATCAGGGTAGATGCTCTTTTCTTTCATGGAATAGACGTTGTGCTATCCTCTTCATGAATTGGTATAGCATTACTGACCTGACGTAGACAAGTGTCTGAGGAAAATTAGACAGTTGGTATGTCTTTTTGCCACTATAGGGCGAATTTTGGTTTAACCGTCTGAACTTTCTACCAAATGAAATAACATTTGCATTTGCATTCATGCCACTATAGGGCGAATCTAAGTATATACATGCATAGTTGACGATGACCAAGTTGGGTATAGGTTACTGTTTATATCCTAACAGATACAATATGTCTTGTTGCTTGCCACTATGAGGCGAACATGACATGATCCCAGTGACTACGGTGTAGCTATGCACTCGCATAAAGTTTTATTAGAAAAAACGGCTTCTTAGTATGTAAAGGTTTAAACCCAGCATCAGAAATCCCGCATTACGAATGACACATAACGATGACTAGACTTACACACAGTTGTTTGATTAGTACTGTATACCTTGATAACATTTGTTCATCGTATTTGCACTAGATATGCCATAACATGAAGTTGATGCGGATCTGTTACACTAATTAACGAAAGATGAACACCTTTACAAAGATGACATTTTCTTGCATGAAAGATACTTTCTGTCAGCATAACAGACAATTTTGTGTATGAATACCTATATTTACTACTATTGTAAACACATTACAAAATGGCGCCTTGCTTAGCGTACTTTGCTGACTATATATAATTTTCAAGTCCTGTTTCCATGTCAATGAATTCTATACGGAACAGTATGTATCGTGGCATTTGTGTTTGGCACGCTGTGTGAACAAGCCCGTTCGCGGGTGAAACGCGTTGCAGCAGGTTTATGACGTGAATAAACCTACCTGTGTCAAAGTGACCTTTCGTTTCCCTGGTAATTATTTCTGACTCCAAGAGCGCGTTTGGGACTCCATTCAGGATTATAGTACTGCCGGTTGTCTCCGCCAGTCCGCGCCACCCCTCCTACGGGGGCTAGAACTTCGGAAGGAGTGACTTCGTGGATTAATAGAATTTGAGAAGTTCGCCGCTACTACGCAGATCGGATTACTTTCACACCCGGATAACACGGAGACTGCACGAAGGACGACATCGTGCAGGTAAGAAAATTTTCGTTTATTACGTGGAAGGGTGCGGTAAATTCCGAGATCTGGGACGACTTGCCGTTGGAGGCACGAAGGGGACATTGTAATGTTGATTCCTTAGATGCCGATTTCCAAGGACATCTAGTAGCAAGGGGAACCCTTTATTGCCAAAGGGGGAGCATTTTTTACCAGGGTCACGAGGGCACAGCGACAGGGAAATCTTTCCCAAGAACCAAAAAAATGGATGATGAGAGAGAGTGAAGAGAGGCAGCACTAACTTTATTTGCCAGGGCACCAGGCAAAGGTCGTGCTACTCCAATAATAACAGCTTCAGAGAAAACAATTATGGGCACGCTTTCAAAATTTGAGAAATTGCATAAGCAGGAGATGTCCAAGTGGTGGGAGGCCACATCCCTACAAGATTACATTGAAAAATCAATGGTGCCGCGAGGCCTCAGAATACATATAACGCCATCATATGAGTCTTCAGATCCACAGATGCTGGAAGAGTGGTCTGCCAACTCAGCTAGTAGTTCTAGAAATATGCTGACTATCTTGGTTAAATATGCCTGGTCGGATAGAGAGAACATCAAGAAAGAGATTGAGGAGATGAGAGAGAGCCTGAACAAACACAAAGAACAAGAATTAATAATGACATTTCTAGAAGAGATGAGAAAACGTCTTAAGATTCTGGAAGAGGACATAAAAAGGAGAAAACAAAGGAAACTACACCGTGACTGCGGCGACTATGAAACAGGCAGGATTCTGACCTACAGCAAAAAATATGACTATCTGTATGAAACCAATGGGAAGCAATCTGTTACCAAACCAACCGAGCCCTACAATCAACACACTAATGTTATAACAGATACCAGTGATACCAATACAGACATTTCAGCTACTACTTCTTCCTCCGAAAGTCTGCAAGACATGGGAGACAATGTTACGCGTCCAAAATCGACTTTTTTAGACGAGTACCATCTCTTGAAGAAGAGCAGACAAGACACGAGATCAACGTCCAGGCCAAACCAGAGAGACGACTCCCCTGCACCGAGAGAAAGAGGAAGGGAAGAGGAAGGAATACCAGAGGAAGAGGAGGAAGAGGAACAGGCAGAGGAAGCATGAAAGACAACACAATGGAGCACATGGGAAAAAGGCAAACTCGCTCCAAGAAGAACTACTAATGGAAGAAAAAATGGTAAATCAAACTATTGTTAATTTAACATCTAAAGCTCTTAGTAGTAAAGACAAAAAAACACTTTGCCTGGGGTTATCATTCAGTCCCGCTGTCCCAATGAATTATGTGGACAGTAGAATTGATATTTTCAAATTTTGTAGAAAGCTGAAATTGCAAAAATGGCACAAACTAAAGCCAGTAAAGAACCGTGATTTCCAACAACTGGAAAGATCTTCATATGAATCCAATCTCATGATTGGTGACATAGACGCTATGGTGACTCTCCATGAATTACAGAGTAACCCAGATGGATCACAAATGAGTGCAGATTCTTTACTCATATTGGAGGAGTTGGAAATAAAACATGACAAAGCAGCGTGCAGTCAGTTCAAGCCCAAATCTGTTTTCCTGCCCAAGATGAACCACGATAATATTGACACCTTTCAAGACCTTGTAGGTAATGATCTTCTCAAATTCAGGCAAAAGAATTGGCCCGAGAAATTACGTAACTTTGGGTATAATCTGTCACATTCCCAAAAAAAAGCGATGGAGGATTTGGCCAAAGATGAAAACATTGTAATAAGACCCGCAGACAAGGGGGGCAATATTGTAATCCTAACTAAGGCAATGTACATCACAGAGGCCTCGAGACAACTCAGTGACAGAACCACATACACTCCGTCCAGCAGGGCAGATTACAACAAGAGTATTACTAACATCTGGGAGAAGTTATCTGAATGGAAAGACCAAGGGCTGATTGAATGGGAGGAATATTGTTTCCTCAAAAAAGATTATCCCATACTGCCAGTCATGTACTTACTCCCGAAAATCCACAAAAGCAGGGATAATCCACCTGGGAGACCCATCATTTCCTCTAGAGGCTGTGTATTAGAGAACATTTCACGGTATGTAGATCATTTTTTAAGGGATTTTGTTCATGCCTTACCCTCATTTGTCAGAGATACCAAGGATTTCTTAGGTAAAATAGAGAAATTCGAGTGGAAGAAAGAGTACATCCTGGTTACCCTAGATGTTAACTCTTTATACACAGTGATTGACCATGATCAAGGCCTAGAGGCATGCGCTAGGTTTCTAAAACGTAGGAACATACGCTTTTTGGGTCACACTGCCATGATTCTTGACATGATCAAGTTTTGCTTACGCAACAACTTTTTTATGTTTAACAACGATCTGTATAAGCAAACACTGGGGACTGCGATGTGTACATGCTTTGCCCCTAGTTTTGCCAACCTCTTCATGGGAGCATGGGAGAAGGACCTGCATATGAGTTCTACTCTTCGAGATACCTTAGCCAAGGTTACACTTTGGTTAAGGTATATCGACGATATTTTCTTCATTTGGCAGGGTGATGATGAAGAGCTGAGATTCTTCATCGAGTCCCTTAACCACAACAACAAACATCTCACTTTTACGAGTACCATCAGTCGCAAAGAAGTCAACTATCTAGACACCCAAGTGAGAGTAGTGAAGAACAAATTACAGACTATCCTTTACCGTAAAAGTACTGCGGGAAACACACTGCTCCATGCCATGAGCAGTCACCCAGATAATTTGAAATGGAGTATACCGTACGGTGAACTTCTCAGAGCAAAAAGAAATTGCAGCAATCTGAATGATTACCAAAACGAGGAAAGAATAATGGTAAAAAGATTCAGAGAAAGAGGTTATCCGCAGTGGGTACTCAAAAGGGCAATGGATAAGATATCCAATGTTGAGAGAAATACGCTCTTAGAGGACAAAACCAAAGAACCCATAGTCGACGACGAAGAGTCCAACATTGCACGTATGATTCTAACGTTCAATGGTAACTCTGAACCCGTAAGGAAAATCCTGGCACAAAACTGGAAACTTTTGAAAAGTGACCCCATAATCGGTGATAGTATACCAGACAGACCAAACATCACATATAGGAGGGGCCGTACTTTTAAAGACTTGTTGATTCATAGTGACTTAACAACAGGTACAGTTTCGAGAAGCATTAACATGCAAGGCTTCTTTCCCTGCGGACACTGCAAGGCGTGTGCTAACAGTCGCATGGTGAAGGAATTCTGGAATACCAGTACCAGCACAATGATTAGCATTAACCAGTTTTTAACATGCAATAGTACTTTCGTCATTTATGTTCTAGAATGCCCATGTAAGTTAAGATACGTGGGCAGTACAACACACATGGCGAAAAAACGAATTCTGGAACACATGAGAGCGATTACGAACAAAGACAAACAATATCCTATCGCTCGACATTTTGAAAGATTCCATTTCTCAGATTGTAAAAAACTCTCCTATTATGGGATAGAACAAATCTTACCAAACAAACGAGGTGGAAATCGCACCCTACGTCTTAGACAAAGAGAATCGAGACACATCATTGGGATGTGCACCAGATTTCCCAACGGACATAATATGGATGAGGAAATGGCGATCCATTTACAGTCTGAATGAATGATCTGTCGAGAGTATCAAACAACGTACAGCTCTTATGATCCTTGTAGCCCCTTATATGTTTCTTACCAGATCTATTTTCAGGATGTTTATACAACCGTACTTTCATGTATCTACTGTAATGATACTTTTTTAGACTCCTTTACAGATTGTTCCAGAGATGTGTACTGTGAAATGTCTCTAGATGCTGAATTAATTGTTCCATAATCTTGGGATTTTAACCACAAACGTATGCAAAGTGTTAATACGATATCCTTTTGCTTTCTCTCACTCTACTTTTCTTTTCTTTTGTTCTTCTTCTTACAGGAGGAAAGGAAGGGACCATCATTTCCTATGGGCCCAAGGGGGTCCCTACCCTTTTCTTCGCTTAACTTCCAGACACTGGGGTTTTGACAACTATCAAGTAATTTACTAGAAGTTGAGGTTCCGAGTACATAACAATACAGTTTTTTAATGATGTACTTAACAGACATGCTAGAGATTTAACCTCTAATGTGACCTCTTGTCATTCAGCAAACCAAGATGCTCTCTTCTCTCTCTTTTATATGATGTCTTTTTCCTATATTATTTTTGTTTTCACTGATGGGTGTTCTATAGGAAGATAGGTTGAACAGGGCAACACAACATGCCACTTTCATAGTCCCGATAGAGATTTGGGACGTTTCTAGTATAATTTAAAGCACCACGTATACATGAAGAAAGTTATACATGGAATTTTAGATCAGGGTAGATGCTCTTTTCTTTCATGGAATAGACGTTGTGCTATCCTCGTCATGAATTGGTATAGCATTACTGACCTGACGTAGACAAGTGTCTGAGGAACATTAGACAGTTGGTATGTCTTTTTGCCACTATAGGGCGAATTTTGGTTTAACCGTCTGAACTTTCTACCAAATGAAATAACATTTGCATTTGAATTCATGCCACTATAGGGCGAATCTTTGTTTAATTGTCTGAACTGTCTGACAAGTGAAATAATAGTTGCATCTATTGAGCTTTTTATTTTCTAAGTATATACATGCATAGTTGACGATGACCAAGTTGGGTATAGGTTACTGTTTATATCCTAGCAGATACAATATGTCTTGTTGTTTGCCACTATGAGGCGAACATGACATGATCCCAGTGACTACGGTGTAGCTATGCACTCGCATAAAGTTTTATTTGAAAAAAACGGCTTCTTAGTATGTAAAGGTTTAAACCCAGCATCAGAAATCCCGCATTACGAATGACACATAACGATGACTAGACTTACACACAGTTGTTTGATTAGTACTGTATACCTTGATAAAATTTGTTCATCGTATTTGCACTAGATATGCCATAACATGAAGTTTTTTTTTCTTTTTTTAAATTCTTTTTATTTGCAGTTTTCAAAAACAAACTTAAAACAACATCACTCACTATTGTGTACATATGACAAGCAATGACGATACGCCTCCACATCGAGCAGCTCATCACAATTTGGGTACCATCACACGTACTCAGTGCTACATTATCAAGTGCGTGGCATACAGGAGCCGATCGTCCCATCCCGCCCGCATGCGGCATCGTAAACCAGTTCGGCACCCAAAATAGTCCCCCCGAGAAGTACGGTCATCCCCATCTTGCGTCCGCCTTAGGGAATAGTATCGAGTCACAGCGCCTGCAGTGTAGCTTGCTCCAACCATTGTGTGAAAGGCCCCCAAATGTCCTTAGGTCATGAACGCAGCGGCATAAGCTCCCAGTACAGGGCAAGTTGTGTCTGACAATAGACTGCGCTCGTGACCCACGCACGAATGCTAGGTGACGTAGCAACTCCCCAGTGCATCGCAACTTGTCTTCTAGCTAATAACAATAGCATCGCTGGCAGCTTGCGGTGCCTGGGCTTAATCATGTGCAAAATACCAAGCAGCGCAGCCTGCGGGGTGCACGGGATCTGTAGGCCAGTGAGTTCGCATATAATCCCTACTACCCTTTCCCAGAATGACGACAATGTAGGGCAGTGCCATGCCATATGCAAAAAGGTGGCGCCATGAGTGTAGCAGCGCCAACATTCATCCGTGTCTCTTAAACCCATTCGGTGCAGTCGACTAGGGGTACGGTAGGTCATGTGTATATATTTGAAGTGGATCAGGCGCAGCCTGTAGTTGGGGGTCAAAATCTCAAGATTCTTACAGCACAAGATCCAATGTTGTTCCGAAATATCCGTACCCAACTCCGCCTCCCACAAGCCCCGCGCCGCAGGAAGAACCACGGGATGGCAAGTCTGCATTTGCACATACAAGCGGGATATAAGTTTGCGCCCGGACTCCACAGCTAGTACGTTTTCCAAGGCAAGCAGGGCCGGCGGCGGCGCCGGGAACGCAGGAGACAGCCTCCGGCACGAGTGACGGAGCTGATAGTAAAGAAGCGTGTCCAGCATCGTTGGAGCCTCTGCATTACACATCTGCTCCGGAGTTAGGAAGGTGTCTCCCGGAAACAAATCGCCCCCAGTGCGGAGACCCAGCTCTTCAGCACGCTCCCCGGTCTGCATGCTGCGCAGCGGCGGCCACATCGGATTCCCGCGCAGGGGCACAGAAGGTGAATAAAGAAGGTCAAGTCCGGCCCTCCGCCGCAGCCCATCCCACGCCCACCTGAGTGCGTGTACCGGGTCTATGTCCGCGCATCTCCGGGTGTGTGGCACGTAAAGTGCCACATTCAGCGGCAGCGGTGCTACTCTGTCCGTCTCTATCGCCACATGTGGTTGAAACGGTGTGGGATGCGCCCAGTAATGCAGGAATTGAGCCTGTGCACAGTAAGCATATAAGGAGAAGTCCGGCGCTGCCAGGCCTCCCTGTCGCTGTGGGAGAGTCAGGGTCTCCCATGCCACCCTCGGTTGCTTACCCCCCCAGGCAAGCTCCACCATCTGCGAGTGTAGCCGCCGCAAAAAATGTGCAGTCAGGGGTAGAGGAATATTCCCAAACAGGTAGAGGAGTTTGGGCAGGATCACCATTTTGGCCACCGCAATTCTGCCAGCCAGCGAAAGGGGCAAGTGCTTCCAGCGGTCGACCCTCTCCTCCACCCAATTCATCACCCATCCATAATTCTCCGTCCATATTTGCTGTTTATCCGTGCTAATCCAAATCCCCAAGTATCGCACCGGGCCAGTGGCCCATTTCAGCGGGCAATCTGGAGTAAAGCGGGGAGTCCCGGACGTCAGGGGCATAATTACCAACTTCTCCCAATTTATATTCACCCCCGATAGTTGACCATAATGCATCAGTTCTCCCGTCAGAGGGGAGAGGTTTGTCTGAGGATCAGTGACATATAACGTGATATCATCAGCATATAGTGAGATCGTCAGTGCCCTCGACGAGAACCCAATGCCTCTAGCCGCGTGATGCTGCCTGATGCGAGCAGCCAGAGGCTCCGTGGCGATAGCAAAGAGCAGAGGCGATAGGGGACATCCCTGCCTGGTACCCCTCTGAATCGCAAAGGGTGCCGAGACGAGCCCGTTAACTCTCACCCTGGCAGTGATGCCAGTATAAAGCAGCCTAATGTAGCTAATGAAGGCTGCACTCACACCCATGCGCTGCAGCAGCGGAAACAGGAACCCCCATTCCAGGGAGTCGAACGCTTTGGTGGCATCCAATAGCACCGCCGCAGCCTTAACATGTGGGGCCAAATAGTGTAGTACCCCAAAGAGGGTACGGAGGTTGTGAGAGGTCGATCTGCCCGGCACAAAGCCAGACTGGTCCGGACGGATCATGATGGGCAGCACCGGCTGTAGCCGAGTGACCAGCATTTTCGCAAAAATCTTTGCGTCAGTGTTAATTAATGACAGTGGCCGGTAGGAGTCGCATTGTTGGCTATCCTTGTCCGGTTTCAGGAGGGTGACGATGACAGCCTCTCTAAGCGACCCAGGGAGCACACCCGACTCGAACGCCTCCGCATACATCGCCAACAGCCGGGGGACCAGGAGATCTGCGTACTCCTTGTAGAACTGCGCCGGCAGTCCATCCGGGCCCGGCGCCTTTCCGGCCGCCAACGAGCCTATGGCCTCCCGCACATCATCAGCCTCAAAAGGCCGATCGAAATAGCCTTGTTGGTGCGCATTGAACCAGATAAGCTGTACAGTATCCAAATATTCAGCAAGCTCCACCGGCGTGCGGGCCACCCGCGACCTGTAGAGGTCTTTGTAGAAGGTCCGAAACGTATCCAGGATTTCAGGGGGAGTGCATACAGTGTCCCCTCCCTGTGTCATCACTGAGGATATGAAGGGAGATGGTCTTTGAGCGCGCAGGAGCAGGGCGAGCGTTCTTCCCGGGCGGTCCCCCTCACCATATCTACGGGCCACAGCATGCTTAGTCAGGAACTTAAGTTCCCTGTCAGCCTCCTCCTGATATTCAGTGAGCGTTGTGCGGGTTTCGGCCAAAGTGGCCGTCGAGGGGTCCGAGCAGTATTGCACCTCTAAGGAATGTAGGCGATCCTCTAATCTGCCTAGCGAACACCTGATAGTCTTTAGGACCCTGGCCTGCCCCGCTATGCAGTGGCCTCTTATCACCACTTTAAAGGCGTCCCACAACGTGCCTAGAGAAGCGACAGATCCCTCATTCAGTTCAAAATAGTCAAGTATTTGCTGATGAATCTCTTCCCGAAACACCTGATCTGTCAGGGCAAGTGTTGGTAGCCGCCACGTGAAGGGCGTGATGTATGGTTTGGGGACAGTCAGAGTTAGTTCGACAGGAGAATGATCAGAGAGGGTACGTGCCCCGTGAGTGACTGCGGAGACCCATGCATGCACCTGTGGGGTTAAGAGCCAGTAGTCCAAGCGGGTCCAGGCACCTCTGTGCGGGGTGAAGCAGGTGCCTTCCCGAACCGCGGGGTGCAGCACGCGCCATGTGTCTAATAGAGTGTAATCCGTCATTAGGCCCCGGATGAGGCCAGCCGCTAGCGGATGATGTGTGCGTGCCACCCCCTCCCTATCCAGCTCCAGTGAAAGTACAGCATTGAAATCACCACCCCACAAGCAAGCACCCCCACCCAGGGATTGCGCCAGGTGCCAGACATTCCGGAAAAAAACAGGGTCATCAGAGTTGGGGCCATACACATTAATCAAAGTGATCGGCATATGAAAGAGCTGTCCGAGTAATATGATGTATCGCCCATCCGAATCAGCTTGCACCTTGAACGTCTGCCAGGGAAGGCCTTTACGGATAAGAATGGCCACTCCACGGGAGTAGTTGGAGCAACCCGATGTGTGTACCTCTCCCCATCGTGCATGTCTGAGCTTGTCCCCGGCGGCACGGGTCAAGTGGGTTTCCTGTAGGAAACATATATCGATTTGGTGTCGCGTCAAATGTGCATGGGTCAAGCGTATTTTGCGGTGATCGTTAAGACCACGGATATTCCAGGTAAGGCAGCGCAGTGCGGTCAGGGCGGCCTGTGCGTGCATTTCTCATGGAAGCGTGTGGTCACCGAGGGACCCAGAGGAAGGGCCCACCCGCAGGTATCCCGCCCTCCCGTCTTGTGAGTCTGCAACCACAGTAAGTCTGCCCGTGTCTGGACCGCATCGTCATGTAGTGGTGTAGCCAGAAAGTGTAGTGATGTAGAACCAACCAACAATAACCCCAACCCCCCCCACCCACTCCAACCCCCCAATCAGGTTGAGATAGCATCCCCCCCCACCACCCCCCCCAACTGGAATTGTCTTTCAATAGTATCTCGGGAATCATCCCACAGGGGCGTGGGGTCACCGGCTCACCCCCCAGTCTATCAACGACCGGGTGGCCGGACATTTCCGCCTAGCATTTAAATCAGTATCTCAAGGTACAGCCTGGAAGTCCCTGCATGCTTCTCATCACAGGTTTCCGCACGGTACTAGTAGCGTTAATCGTGCATGAACAGCCCAGTCTCAGGGGCGGACCCATCACCCTTTGCAGGTCTCAGGAACACTCAGTGTTGGGCAGAGGGCGCGCGTGCCTTTGTATCATGTTATTCAATGTCACTTAGCTGTCCCATCGGCGGATTCTCATGGTCATCTCTCTTCTCACGTTGCGAACGTTCCGTCTGTCTCGCAAACTTGATCGCGTCCGCCGCCGTAGTGAATACCATGGGCTTCCCTTTATGATGGATACGCAGCTTGGCCGGGTACAGCATTGCATACTTAGTCCCCACCTTCTGGAAGATTTTCTTGGCCGGTATGAATTCGCGCCGGGCGGCCTGCACAGCCTGCGTAAAATCCGGAAACAAGGAGATAGCCATGTTTTGAAAAGTTAGTTCCCCCTTTTCACGTGCCAACCGCAGGATGGTATCTCTGTCCCGGTAATTAAGAACCCGGGCCAGGATTGGCCGCGGCGGAGCCCCCGGCACCGGCCGTGGCCCCAGCGTGCGATGTGCGCGTTCAACCAAGAACATGGCCGACAGTCCCTCTCCAAAAAGTTCACGGAACATTCCTTCAACAAATAGTTCCATATTGCCAATGTTAGTGGATTCGGCAACCCCAATAATTCGTACATTATTTCGGCGGCAGCGAGCTTCCAAATCTTCGTTGCGCCCACGTATCACCTCCAGGACCCTATCCATGCGGAGCAACTTCTCCTGGGTGTCTCCGTGGCCCTCCTCGCAGTCCGCGATTATCGCTTCCATCGCCGTGATACGCTCCTCATGTTTGTCGACCCTGTGCGACATGCCATCCAGCCGCTGGGCCATGGAGTCGAGTTTTCCGTCAATTTCCTTAAGGCAGCCCTTAAGGTCACGGAACATACTTTTGACATCATCGTCCGGTGTTGGGTCCAACTGTGTTTCAGGGACCACCGTCTGCGACTCCGGCACCGCATCGGTGCCGCGGGAAGGCTGTTTCTCGAAGGGGAGCTTCCTCTGCTTTGCGTCCGATTTCCCCATGGTTCTCCCCCGAGTGTCCGCCACCTATCAACAATGGCGGTGAGGGGTATCAAGCCACAAGCAGGCCACCAAGCGCAAGGTGGAATGGTAACCACACAGGCACCCCCTCCGCACGAGGAACACCGCCAAGTAGGGAAGACCAGGCCAGCATTCGTCCCATTCAGGGCGCGGGTCTGCGTTAGTCAGGGAACAATGGCGGCCTAACCGTCCACTCGCCCAGTAGGCCTCTCCAGCGCAGTGTCTCCCCGGCCTGCAGGCACACGATGGTTAGAGCAGGTCGTCGGCAGGTACCGGTAACCGGATATCACCTTCTGCGGGCGGGGATCGGGCCCACCCAGCGGGCGCCACGGCTTACTTCTCCCAACTCCTCACTCCAGCAGGCCCATCGGCCCAGTCACCGGATCAGGGCGCAGCCACGCCGGGTAGGCCTAGTCATTCAGTCCGCCAGCTCGGCCCCCTCCAGTCACCAGTTCTCCAACAGGGGCCAGGTCTCAGCACGTCCGGAAGTCACCGCAGCCGCTCAGGCGCCAGTCGCTGGGCTCACCACGTCTCAGTTGGGTCCACGATAGCCGCCTCGTATCTGCCCGATCTCGGCCTTCGACCAGGGCCTCGCGTATGAGAAGACTCCGCCCAGCTCGGCGCCCAAAAAGCCGCTCGGCCAGCCCGGCCGAGTAGCTCCGGATCTCCGAGGCCGATTTCAACCGCAGTGGCCCCGCTAGGATCACCTGCACCAGGGCACTTCCCGCCGTGTAATTTGATGGTCAAAGAGCAAGGCAAAGGTCGGATTGTCTGACGGATTAGGTGTCCGGCCGGCAGAGCCCCGTTACACGGCGGCCATCTTGCAGCTCGGCTCGGCCACGCCCCCCTGCCATAACATGAAGTTGATGCGGATCTGTTACACTAATTAACGAAAGATGAGCACCTTTACAAAGATGACATTTTCTTGCATGAAAGATACTTTCTGTCAGCATAACAGACAATTTTGTGTATGAATACCTATATTTACTACTATTGTAAACACATTACAAAATGGCGCCTTGCTTTGCGTACCTTTGCTGACTATATATAATTTTCAAGTCCTGTTTCCATATCAATGAATTCTATACGGAACAGTATGTATCGTGGCATTTGTGTTTGGCACGCTGTGTGAACAAGCCCGTTCGCGGGTGAAACACGTTGCAGCAGGTTTATGACGTGAATAAACCTACCTGTGTCAAAGTGACCTTTCGTTTCCCTGGTAATTATTTCTGACTCCAAGAGCGCGTTTGGGACTCCATTCAGGATTATAGTACTGCCGGTTGTCTCCGCCGGTCCGCGCCACCCCTCCTACGGGGGCTAGAACTTCGGAAGGAGTGACTTTGTGGATTAATATATATATATATATATATATATATATATATATATATATATATATATATATATATATATATATATATATATATATATATATATATATATATATATATATATATATATATATATATCATCCGGGTTGAGCTAGAAATAGAAAATCTACCTTTTTTATGTTTAGTCCTCGATGTTTCTATAGCATGATATTCTCTCTTCGATATTCAGGGGCACACCATCTAAGCTGGTGGTAGGTGTGTTGATATGCTTCCTATGTAAATAATTCTTCCAAACATATAGAAGGTTTTTCCATCAAATGTAATTTGAATGGCTATCCATACACCAGGGATTATTTTTGATTTAATGAGCTGAGGGTTCTATGTTAAATAACGTGCTATGTGATAATTCTTTCACTGAGGCTCATCTGTGACTGACTGAACCCAAGGTTACTTACTGGATGAAGCCTCGGATAGTTTACTGGTTGAAATGGGGCAACAAAGGTTATTCAAGTTTGAAGAGATCTACCTTGACTGAATTACCAGACCCAACTGCATGGACTGCGTGGCTCATGTGTGCAGTGCTGTCAGAATTCTGGGGTGGGTCTCTAATATCCTTTGTGGTCTATTTCCTGCTATACATATTTTTGCTATTTGTTTCCTCATTTTTGGTGAAGGCTGAATTTGCCCTGTGGAGGCATACAAAAAAGATGGCGTTTGATATGGAGGAGGATGGCGTCCTCCTGGAGTTATGTGACATATACAGTGATTCCATCTATTATACTGCATATACGCAAGGATATCCTGAACTTACAGCATATACCATCATCTAGACATTATGAGAGTAAGATTTGTATAGTGGTGACTTCCAGTATCCACACCATGAGGAGAGTAGATGCCTCCTGTTACAGTGCTTCTCAGCTGCAGTTGGGTCCTGTTGTGCAAGTTGTTTTTTTTAGCTTATTAGTCTGTCTTCCAATTGATTCCCATTCCAGCTCTGTATCAGAGTGCAATTATGTCTCTGAGATGTTTCATCATCACCAAGCATACCTTGGCATATCTATGCACTAGGTACATTATGTGTGGAATGGATGTATGCATGGGTATGTGTTTAGCCTGGACCTTGCTCGAAGGCAGCAGAGCACTGTGCATGATCGAGGACACACATAAAATTCAAGAAATTATAGGAGAAGTAGCTGGTTTGTGTAGATTGGAAATACATTCCAATATAGCGTTTTTAAAGAGGAGCATATTCAACTCTTTTCTAAATTGGAGCAGCATTGGGGCAGTCCTGATGGATACGAGAATGTTGTTCCAGATCCTGGGTGCGTACATGGAAAAGGCCTTTGTCTTAGTTTACCTTTACTACACTTCTTAGTCTGCCGTCTGATGGTGTCCTATCTGCAGGTGTGCAGAGAACGACCACAGGTGGTGGGCTTGTCTACAATATAAGTAGGGGAGCAGGTCATGATGGCTGTGTAAATGATGCATCTGGTTTTGAAGTTAGTGTGAGTGGACAATGGGAGCCAATATAGTTCTATCAGGATGGGGGTGATGTGATCATATTTCTTTATGCTCTGAATTAAACATGCTCAGTGTGTACGATGCCCTGTAGGGGTGTGTTGGGCCTGACATTCAAGCAAGCCTGGCTGAAGACAGCTGAAATGCCAAAAACCGGTCCTAGGAAGCTTGTTTCCGGTCCAGGGAAGGCATGGCTTGGCAGTTCGGGCTGGACTATTCCCATGAGGCACAGGGTCAAACTGATTTGCATATGGCCATGTCTGAACTGGGGTGGCAGAGTGGGCTAAAGAACGGTGATGGATCAAACCCAGATCTGTTGACTGGGTGTAAGTGTTTGATTGGTTCTGATGCTCCGTCCATCACCACCTCCTTTTGTACCGCTTTGTTCGCCATAAGTTGGCAGGGTATGCTCAGACGTGAGTCCCTTGCTCACTTTGCCACTGGATTCAAGCAAGCCTGGCTGAAGACGGCTGAAATGCCAGAAACCGGTCCTAGGAAGCTTGTTTCCGGTCCAGGGAAGGCATGGCTTGGCAGTTCGAGCTGGACTGTTCCCATGAGGCACAGGGTCAGACTGATTTGCATATGGCCATGTTTGAACTGGGGTGGCAGAGTGGGCTAAAGAACGGTGATGGATCAAACCCAGATCTGTTGACTGGGTGTGAGTGTTTGATTGGTTCTGATGCTCCGTCCATCACCACCCCCTTTTGTACCGCTTTGTTCGCCATAAGTTGGCAGGGTATGCTCAGACGTGAGTCCCTTGCTCACTTTGCCACTGGATTCAAGCAAGCCTGGCTGAAGACGGCTGAAATGCCAGAAACCGGTCCTAGGAAGCTTGTTTGCGGTCCAGGGAAGGCATGGCTTGGCAGTTCGGGCTGGACTGTTCCCATGAGGCACAGGGTCAGACTGATTTGCATATGGCCATGTCTGAACTGGGGTGGCAGAGTGGGCTAAAGAACGGTGATGGATGAAACCCACATCTGTTGACTGGGTGTGAGTGTTTGATTGGTTCTGATGCTCCGTCCATCACCACCCCCTTTTGTACCGCTTTGTTCGCCATAAGTTGGCAGGGTATGCTCAGACGTGAGTCCCTTGCTCACTTTGCCCTGGATTCAAGCAAGCCTGGCTGAAGACGGCTGAAATGCCAGAAACCGGTCCTAGGAAGCTTGTTTCCGGTCCAGGGAAGGCATGGCTTGGCAGTTCGGGCTGGACTATTCCCATGAGGCACAGGGTCAGACTGATTTGCATATGGCCATGTCTGAACTGGGGTGGCAGAGTGGGCTAAAGAACGGTGATGGATCAAACCCAGATCTATTGACTGGGTGTGAGTGTTTGATTGGTTCTGATGCTCCGTCCATCACCACCCCCTTTTGTACCGCTTTGGTCGCCATAAGTTGGCAGGGTATGCTCAGATGTGAGTCCCTTGCTCACTTTGCCACTGGATTCAAGCAAGCCTGGCTGAAGACGGCTGAAATGCCAGAAACCGGTCCTAGGAAGCTTGTTTCCGGTCCAGGGAAGGCATGGCTTGGCAGTTCGGGCTGGACTGTTCCCATGAGGCACAGGGTCAGACTGATTTGCATATGGCCATGTCTGAACTGGGGTGGCAGAGTGGGCTAAAGAACGGTGATGGATCAAACCCAGATCTGTTGACTGGGTGTGAGTGTTTGATTGGTTCTGATGCTCCGTCCATCACCACCCCCTTTTGTACCGCTTTGGTCACCATAAGTTGGCAGGGTATGCTCAGACGTGAGTCCCTTGCTCACTTTGCCACTGGATTCAAGCAAGTGGCTGAAGACGGCTGAAATGCCAGAAACCGGTCCTAGGAAGCTTGTTTCCGGTCCAGGGAAGGCATGGCTTGGCAGTTCGGGCTGGACTGTTCCCATGAGGCACAGGGTCAGACTGATTTGCATATGGCCATGTCTGAACTGGGGTGGCAGAGTGGGCTAAAGAACGGTGACGGATCAAACCCAGATCTGTTGACTGGGTGTGAGTGTTTGATTGGTTCTGATGCTCCGTCCATCACCACCCCCTTTTGTACCGCTTTGTTCGCCATAAGTTGGCAGGGTATGCTCAGACGTGAGTCCCTTGCTCACTTTGCCACTGGATTCAAGCAAGCCTGGCTGAAGACGGCTGAAATGCCAGAAACCGGTCCTAGGAAGCTTGTTTCCGGTCCAGGGAAGGCATGGCTTGGCAGTTCGGGCTGGACTGTTCCCATGAGGCACAGGGTCAGACTGATTTGCATATGGCCATGTCTGAACTGGGGTGGCAGAGTGGGCTAAAGAACGGTGATGTAAGAAACCCTGATCTGTTGACTGGGTGTGAGTGGTTGATTGGTTCTGATGCTCCGTCCATCACCACCCCCTTTTGTACCGCTTTGTTCGCCATAAGTTGGCAGGGTATGCTCAGACGTGAGTCCTTTGCTCACTTTGCCACTGGATTCAAGCAAGCCTGGCTGAAGACTGCTGAAATGCCAGAAACCGGTCCTAGGAAGCTTGTTTCCGGTCTAGGGAAGGCATGGCTTGGCAGTTCGGGCTGGACTGTTCCCATGAGGCACAGGGTCAGACTGATTTGCATATGGCCATGTCTGAACTGGGGTGGCAGAGTGGGCTAAAGAACGGTGATGGATCAAACCCAGATCTGTTGACTGGGTGTGAGTGTTTGATTGGTTCTGATGCTCCGTCCATCACCACCCCCTTTTGTACCGCTTTGTTCGCCATAAGTTGGCAGGGTATGCTCAGACGTGAGTCCCTTGCTCACTTTGCCACTGGATTCAAGCAAGCCTGGCTGAAGACGGCTGAAATGCCAGAAACCGGTCCTAGGAAGCTTGTTTCCGGTCCAGGGAAGGCATGGCTTGGCAGTTCGGGCTGGACTGTTCCCATGAGGCACAGGGTCAGACTGATTTGCATATGGCCATGTCTGAACTGGGGTGGCAGAGTGGGCTAAAGAACGGTGATGGATCCAACCCAGATCTGTTGACTGGGTGTGAGTGTTTGATTGGTTCTGATGCTCCGTCCATCACCACCCCCTTTTGTACCGCTTTGTTCGCCATAAGTTGGCAGGGTATGCTCAGACGTGAGTCCCATGCTCACTTTGCCACTGGATTCAAGCAAGCCTGGGTGAAGACGGCTGAAATGCCAGAAACCAGTCCTAGGAAGCTTGTTTCCGGTCCAGGGAAGGCATGGCTTGGCAGTTCGGGCTGGACTGTTCCCATGAGGCACAGGGTCAGACTGATTTGCATATGGCCATGTCTGAACTGGGGTGGCAGAGTGGGCTAAAGAACGGTGATGGATCAAACCCAGATCTGTTGACTGGGTGTGAGTGTTTGATTGGTTCTGATGCTCCGTCCATCACCACCCCCTTTTGTACCGCTTTGTTCGCCATAAGTTGGCAGGGTATGCTCAGACGTGAGTCCCATGCTCACTTTGCCACTGGATTCAAGCAAGCCTGGGTGAAGACGGCTGAAATGCCAGAAACCAGTCCTAGGAAGCTTGTTTCCGGTCCAGGGAAGGCATGGCTTGGCAGTTCGGGCTGGACTGTTCCCATGAGGCACAGGGTCAGACTGATTTGCATATGGCCATGTCTGAACTGGGGTGGCAGAGTGGGCTAAAGAACGGTGATGGATCAAACCCAGATCTGTTGACTGGGTGTGAGTGTTTGATTGGTTCTGATGCTCCGTCCATCACCACCCCCTTTTGTACCGCTTTGGTCGCCATAAGTTGGCAGGGTATGCTCAGACGTGAGACCCTTGCTCACTTTGCCACTGGATTCAAGCAAGCCTGGCTGAAGACGGCTGAAATGCCAGAAACCGGTCCTAGGAAGCTTGTTTCCGGTCCAGGGAAGGCATGGCTTGGCAGTTCGGGCTGGACTGTTCCCATGAGGCACAGGGTCAGACTGATTTGCATATGGCCATGTCTGAACTGGGGTGGCAGAGTGGGCTAAAGAACGGTGACGGATCAAACCCAGATCTGTTGACTGGGTGTGAGTGTTTGATTGGTTCTGATGCTCCGTCCATCACCACCCCCTTTTGTACCGCTTTGTTCGCCATAAGTTGGCAGGGTATGCTCAGACGTGAGTCCCTTGCTCACTTTGCCACTGGATTCAAGCAAGCCTGGCTGAAGACGGCTGAAATGCCAGAAACCGGTCCTAGGAAGCTTGTTTCGGGTCCAGGGAAGGCATGGCTTGGCAGTTCGGGCTGGACTGTTCCCAAGAGGCACAGGTCAGACTGATTTGCATATGGCTATGTCTGAACTGGGGTGGCAGAGTGGGCTAAAGAACGTTGATGGATCAAACCCAGATCTGTTGACTGGGTGTGAGTGTTTGATTGGTTCTGATGCTCCGTTCATCACCACCCCCTTTTGTACCGCTTTGTTCGCCATAAGTTGGCAGGGTATGCTCAGACGTGAGTCCCTTGCTCACTTTGCCACTGGATTCAAGCAAGCCTGGCTGAAGACGGCTGAAATGCCAGACACCGGTCCTGGGAAGCTTGTTTCCGGTTCAGGGAAGGCATGGCTTGGCAGTTCGGGCTGGACTGTTCCCATGAGGCACAGGGTCAGACTGATTTGCATATGGCCATGTCTGAACTGGGGTGGCAGAGTGGGCTAAAGAACGGTGATGGATCAAACCCAGATCTGTTGACTGGGTGTGAGTGTTTGATTGGTTCTGATGCTCCGTCCATCACCACCCCCTTTTGTACCGCTTTGTTCACCATAAGTTGGCAGGGTATGGTCAGACGTGAGTCCCTTGCTCACTTTGCCACTGGATTCAAGCAAGCCTGGCTGAAGACGGCTGAAATGCCAGAAACCGGTCCTAGGAAGCTTGTTTCCGGTCCAGGGAAGGCATGGCTTGGCAGTTCGGGCTGGACTGTTCCCATGAGGCACAGGGTCAGACTGATTTGCATATGGCCATGTCTGAACTGGGGTGACAGAGTGGGCTAAAGAACGGTGATGGATCAAACCCAGATCTGTTGACTGGGTGTGAGTGTTTGATTGGTTCTGATGCTCCGTCCATCACCACCCCCTTTTGTACCGCTTTCGTCGCCATAAGTTGGCAGGGTATGCTCAGACGTGAGTCCCTTGCTCACTTTGCCACTGGATTCAAGCAAGCCTGGCTGAAGACTGCTGAAATGCCAGAAACCGGTCCTAGGAAGCTTGTTTCCGGTCTAGGGAAGGCATGGCTTGGCAGTTCGGGCTGGACTGTTCCCATGAGGCACAGGGTCAGACTGATTTGCATATGGCCATGTCTGAACTGGGGTGGCAGAGTGGGCTAAAGAACGGTGATGGATCAAACCCAGATCTGTTGACTGGGTGTGAGTGTTTGATTGGTTCTGATGCTCCGTCCAACACCACCCCCTTTTGTACCGCTTTGTTCGCCATAAGTTGGCAGGGTATGCTCAGACGTGAGTCCCTTGCTCACTTTGCCACTGGATTCAAGCAAGCCTGGCTGAAGACGGCTGAAATGCCAGAAACCGGTCCTAGGAAGCTTGTTTCCGGTCCAGGGAAGGCATGGCTTGGCAGTTCGGGCTGGACTGTTCCCATGAGGCACAGGGTCAGACTGATTTGCATATGGCCATGTCTGAACTGGGGTGGCAGAGTGGGCTAAAGAACGGTGATGGATCAAACCCAGATCTGTTGACTGGGTGTGAGTGTTTGATTGGTTCTGATGCTCCGTCCATCACCACCCCCTTTTGTACCGCTTTGTTCGCCATAAGTTGGCAGGGTATGCTCAGACGTGAGTCCCATGCTCACTTTGCCACTGGATTCAAGCAAGCCTGGGTGAAGACGGCTGAAATGCCAGAAACCAGTCCTAGGAAGCTTGTTTCCGGTCCAGGGAAGGCATGGCTTGGCAGTTCGGGCTGGACTGTTCCCATGAGGCACAGGGTCAGACTGATTTGCATATGGCCATGTCTGAACTGGGGTGGCAGAGTGGGCTAAAGAACGGTGATGGATCAAACCCAGATCTGTTGACTGGGTGTGAGTGTTTGATTGGTTCTGATGCTCCGTCCATCACCACCCCCTTTTGTACCGCTTTGTTCGCCATAAGTTGGCAGGGTATGCTCAGACGTGAGTCCCTTGCTCACTTTGCCACTAGATTCAAGCAAGCCTGGCTGAAGACGGCTGAAATGCCAGAAACCATTCCTAGGAAGCTTGTTTCCGGTCCAGGGAAGGCATGGCTTGGCAGTTCGGGCTGGACTGTTCCCATGAGGCACAGGGTCAGACTGATTTGCATATGGCCATGTCTGAACTGGGGTGGCAGAGTGGGCTAAAGAACGGTGATGGATCAAACCCAGATCTGTTGACTGGGTGTGAGTGTTTGATTGGTTCTGATGCTCCGTCCATCACCACCCCCTTTTGTACCGCTTTGGTCACCATAAGTTGGCAGGGTATGCTCAGACGTGAGTCCCTTGCTCTCTTTGCCACTGGATTCAAGCAAGCCTGGCTGAAGACGGCTGAAATGCCAGAAACCGGTCCTAGGAAGCTTGTTTCCGGTCCAGGGAAGGCATGGCTTGGCAGTTCGGGCTGGACTGTTCCCATGAGGCACAGGGTCAGACTGATTTGCATATGGCCATGTCTGAACTGGGGTGGCAGAGTGGGCTAAAGAACGGTGACGGATCAAACCCAGATCTGTTGACTGGGTGTGAGTGTTTGATTGGTTCTGATGCTCCGTCCATCACCACTCCCTTTTGTACCGCTTTGTTCGCCATAAGTTGGCAGGGTATGCTCAGACGTGAGTCCCTTGCTCACTTTGCCACTGGATTCAAGCAAGCCTGGCTGAAGACGGCTGAAATGCCAGAAACCGGTCCTAGGAAGCTTGTTTCGGGTCCAGGGAAGGCATGGCTTGGCAGTTCGGGCTGGACTGTTCCCAAGAGGCACAGGTCAGACTGATTTGCATATGGCTATGTCTGAACTGGGATGGCAGAGTGGGCTAAAGAACGTTGATGGATCAAACCCAGATCTGTTGACTGGGTGTGAGTGTTTGATTGGTTCTGATGCTCCGTTCATCACCACCCTCTTTTGTATCGCTTTGTTCGCCATAAGTTGGCAGGGTATGCTCAGACGTGAGTCCCTTGCTCACTTTGCCACTGGATTCAAGCAAGCCTGGCTGAAGACGGCTGAAATGCCAGACACCGGTCCTGGGAAGCTTGTTTCCGGTCCAGGGAAGGCATGGCTTGGCAGTTCGGGCTGGACTGTTCCCATGAGGCACAGGGTCAGACTGATTTGCATATGGCCATGTCTGAACTGGGGTGGCAGAGTGGGCTAAAGAACGGTGATGGATCAAACCCAGATCTGTTGACTGGGTGTGAGTGTTTGATTGGTTCTGATGCTCCGTCCATCACCACCCCCTTTTGTACCGCTTTGTTCACCATAAGTTGGCAGGGTATGGTCAGACGTGAGTCCCTTGCTCACTTTGCCACTGGATTCAAGCAAGCCTGGCTGAAGACGGCTGAAATGCCAGAAACCGGACCCAGGAAGCTTGTTTCCGGTCCAGGGAAGGCATGGCTTGGCAGTTCGGGCTGGACTGTTCCCATGAGGCACAGGGTCAGACTGATTTGCATATGGCCATGTCTAAACTGGGGTGACAGAGTGGGCTAAAGAACGGTGATGGATCAAACCCAGATCTGTTGACTGGGTGTGAGTGTTTGATTGGTTCTGATGCTCCGTCCATCACCACCCCCTTTTGTACCGCTTTCGTCGCCATAAGTTGGCAGGGTATGCTCAGACGTGAGTCCCTTGCTCACTTTGCCACTGGATTCAAGCAAGCCTGGCTGAAGACTGCTGAAATGCCAGAAACCGGTCCTAGGAAGCTTGTTTCCGGTCTAGGGAAGGCATGGCTTGGCAGTTCGGGCTGGACTGTTCCCATGAGGCACAGGGTCAGACTGATTTGCATATGGCCATGTCTGAACTGGGGTGGCAGAGTGGGCTAAAGAACGGTGATGGATCAAACCCAGATCTGTTGACTGGGTGTGAGTGTTTGATTGGTTCTGATGCTCCGTCCAACACCACCCCCTTTTGTACCGCTTTGTTCGCCATAAGTTGGCAGGGTATGCTCAGACGTGAGTCCCTTGCTCACTTTGCCACTGGATTCAAGCAAGCCTGGCTGAAGACTGCTGAAATGCCAGAAACCGGTCCTAGGAAGCTTGTTTCCGGTCTAGGGAAGGCATGGCTTGGCAGTTCGGGCTGGACTGTTCCCATGAGGCACAGGGTCAGACTGATTTGCATATGGCCATGTCTGAACTGGGGTGGCAGAGTGGGCTAAAGAACGGTGATGGATCAAACCCAGATCTGTTGACTGGGTGTGAGTGTTTGATTGGTTCTGATGCTCCGTCCAACACCACCCCCTTTTGTACCGCTTTGTTCGCCATAAGTTGGCAGGGTATGCTCAGACGTGAGTCCCTTGCTCACTTTGCCACTGGATTCAAGCAAGCCTGGCTGAAGACGGCTGAAATGCCAGAAACCGGTCCTAGGAAGCTTGTTTCCGGTCCAGGGAAGGCATGGCTTGGCAGTTCGGGCTGGACTGTTCCCATGAGGCACAGGGTCAGACTGATTTGCATATGGCCATGTCTGAACTGGGGTGGCAGAGTGGGCTAAAGAACGGTGATGGATCAAACCCAGATCTGTTGACTGGGTGTGAGTGTTTGATTGGTTCTGATGCTCCGTCCATCACCACCCCCTTTTGTACCGCTTTGTTCGCCATAAGTTGGCAGGGTATGCTCAGACGTGAGTCCCATGCTCACTTTGCCACTGGATTCAAGCAAGCCTGGGTGAAGACGGCTGAAATGCCAGAAACCAGTCCTAGGAAGCTTGTTTCCGGTCCAGGGAAGGCATGGCTTGGCAGTTCGGGCTGGACTGTTCCCATGAGGCACAGGGTCAGACTGATTTGCATATGGCCATGTCTGAACTGGGGTGGCAGAGTGGGCTAAAGAACGGTGATGGATCAAACCCAGATCTGTTGACTGGGTGTGAGTGTTTGATTGGTTCTGATGCTCCGTCCATCACCACCCCCTTTTGTACCGCTTTGTTCGCCATAAGTTGGCAGGGTATGCTCAGACGTGAGTCCCTTGCTCACTTTGCCACTAGATTCAAGCAAGCCTGGCTGAAGACGGCTGAAATGCCAGAAACCATTCCTAGGAAGCTTGTTTCCGGTCCAGGGAAGGCATGGCTTGGCAGTTCGGGCTGGACTGTTCCCATGAGGCACAGGGTCAGACTGATTTGCATATGGCCATGTCTGAACTGGGGTGGCAGAGTGGGCTAAAGAACGGTGATGGATCAAACCCAGATCTGTTGACTGGGTGTGAGTGTTTGATTGGTTCTGATGCTCCGTCCATCACCACCCCCTTTTGTACCGCTTTGGTCACCATAAGTTGGCAGGGTATGCTCAGACGTGAGTCCCTTGCTCACTTTGCCACTGGATTCAAGCAAGCCTGGCTGAAGACGGCTGAAATGCCAGAAACCGGTCCTAGGAAGCTTGTTTCCGGTCCAGGGAAGGCATGGCTTGGCAGTTCGGGCTGGACTGTTCCCATGAGGCACAGGGTCAGACTGATTTGCATATGGCCATGTCTGAACTGGGGTGGCAGAGTGGGCTAAAGAACGGTGACGGATCAAACCCAGATCTGTTGACTGGGTGTGAGTGTTTGATTGGTTCTGATGCTCCGTCCATCACCACCCCCTTTTGTACCGCTTTGTTCGCCATAAGTTGGCAGGGTATGCTCAGACGTGAGTCCCTTGCTCACTTTGCCACTGGATTCAAGCAAGCCTGGCTGAAGACGGCTGAAATGCCAGAAACCGGTCCTAGGAAGCTTGTTTCGGGTCCAGGGAAGGCATGGCTTGGCAGTTCGGGCTGGACTGTTCCCAAGAGGCACAGGTCAGACTGATTTGCATATGGCTATGTCTGAACTGGGATGGCAGAGTGGGCTAAAGAACGTTGATGGATCAAACCCAGATCTGTTGACTGGGTGTGCGTGTTTGATTGGTTCTGATGCTCCGTTCATCACCACCCCCTTTTGTATCGCTTTGTTCGCCATAAGTTGGCAGGGTATGCTCAGACGTGAGTCCCTTGCTCACTTTGCCACTGGATTCAGGCAAGCCTGGGTGAAGACGGCTGAAATGCCAGACACCGGTCCTGGGAAGCTTGTTTCCGGTCCAGGGAAGGCATGGCTTGGCAGTTCGGGCTGGACTGTTCCCATGAGGCACAGGGTCAGACTGATTTGCATATGGCCATGTCTGAACTGGGGTGGCAGAGTGGGCTAAAGAATGGTGATGGATCAAACCCAGATCTGTTGACTGGGTGTGAGTGTTTGATTGGTTCTGATGCTCCGTCCATCACCACCCCCTTTTGTACCGCTTTGTTCACCATAAGTTGGCAGGGTATGGTCAGACGTGAGTCCCTTGCTCACTTTGCCACTGGATTCAAGCAAGCCTGGCTGAAGACGGCTGAAATGCCAGAAACCGGACCCAGGAAGCTTGTTTCCGGTCCAGGGAAGGCATGGCTTGGCAGTTCGGGCTGGACTGTTCCCATGAGGCACAGGGTCAGACTGATTTGCATATGGCCATGTCTGAACTGGGGTGACAGAGTGGGCTAAAGAACGGTGATGGATCAAACCCAGATCTGTTGACTGGGTGTGAGTGTTTGATTGGTTCTGATGCTCCGTCCATCACCACCCCCTTTTGTACCGCTTTGGTCGCCATAAGTTGGCAGGGTATGCTCAGACGTGAGTCCCTTGCTCACTTTGCCACTGGATTCAAGCAAGCCTGGCTGAAGACGGCTGAAATGCCCGAAACCGGTCCTAGGAAGCTTGTTTCCGGTCCAGGGAAGGCATGGCTTGGCAGTTCGGGCTGGACTGTTCCCATGAGGCACAGGGTCAGACTGATTTGCATATGGCCATGTCTGAACTGGGGTGGCAGAGTGGGCTAAAGAACGGTGACGGATCAAACCCAGATCTGTTGACTGGGTGTGAGTGTTTGATTGGTTCTGATGCTCCGTCCATCACCACCCCCTTTTGAACCGCTTTGTTCGCCATAAGTTGGCAGGGTATGCTCAGACGTGAGTCCCTTGCTCACTTTGCCACTGGATTCAAGCAAGCCTGGCTGAAGACGGCTGAAATGCCAGAAACCGGTCCTAGGAAGCTTGTTTCGGGTCCAGGGAAGGCATGGCTTGGCAGTTCGGGCTGGACTGTTCCCAAGAGGCACAGGTCAGACTGATTTGCATATGGCTATGTCTGAGCTGGGGTGGCAGAGTGGGCTAAAGAACGTTGATGGATCAAACCCAGATCTGTTGACTGGGTGTGAGTGTTTGATTGGTTCTGATGCTCCGTTCATCACCACCCCCTTTTGTACCGCTTTGTTCGCCATAAGTTGGCAGGGTATGCTCGGACGTAAGTCCCTAACTCACTTTGCCACTGGATTCAAGCAAGCCTGGCTGAAGACGGCTGAAATGCCTGAAACCGGTCCTGGGAAGCTTGTTTCCGGTCCAGGGAAGGCATGGCTTGGCAGTTCGGGCTGGACTGTTCCCATGAGGCACAGGGTCAGACTGATTTACATATGGCCATGTCTGAACTGGGGTGGCAGAGTGGGCTAAAGAACGGTGATGGATCAAACCCAGATCTGTTGACTGGGTGTGAGTGTTTGATTGGTTCTGATGCTCCGTCCATCACCACCCCCTTTTGTACCGGGCCTGACATCCTTGGCGTGGTTTTACCACAACTTTTTGCCATCCATTCTTCTGATTTTGCTTACTTCATTTTTGCTGGCTTCATGACTCTGTGCACTGTACCACGCCTAACCAGTGCTAAAAGTGCTTGTGCTCTATCCTTTAAACATTGTAAAATTGGCTCACACCCAACTGGCATATTTAATTTACTTCTAAGGCCTTAGTAAAGTGGTACTACATGTACCCATGGCCTTTGAATAAATAGTTACTAGTGAGTCTGCAGCGATCATTGTGCCATTCAATCCAGTAGCCCTTTAAACACGTCTCAGGCCTTCCATTGCAGCCTTCATGTGCAGTTTTAAACTGCCATTTCGACCTGGCAAGATAAGCTTCTTGCCGGGCCCTAACCTCCCTTTTTAATACACCTAAGTCACCCGTAGGGTAGGTCCTACACAGCCTAGAGGGCAGCATGCAGTGTATGTAAAAAGTAAAAACCGTACTTTTAAGTTTTATAGGTCCTGGTAATGAAAAACCCCTAAATTAGTTTTTTACTACTGTGAGGCCTATCTCTCCCATAGTATAACATTGGCTTAACTTATTACATTTAATAAGTGGTACCTTTCAATTGGGAGCAGGTAGGAATATTCAGTTTGGTGTCTAAATTGTAATTTAAATCCCTCTTTAATGGAAAAGTTGGATTTTAAATCACAATTCTTAAAATGCCACTTTTAGAAAGCTGTCATTTTAGTGTCCTAACCATTTGGTGCCTGCCGCCTGTTTACTTGGTCACAGGACTAGGTGTAGGTGGCAGCTGGTCTTTGTTCATTGATGCACTGAGGATTATTTGTTCATTGATGGGGAGAGGGTTATATGCTCATTGATGGATTGAGGATTATGTGTTTATTGATGGGCAGAGGTTTATTTATGGGGTGATGCACTGAGGCTTATTTGTTCATTGATTCATTGAGTATTATTTGTTCATTGATGGGCAGACGGTTATTTGTTCATTGATGCGCTGAGGAGTAATTGTTCATTGATGTATAAACGATTATTAGTATACTGATTGGCAGAGGGTTATTTGTATATTGATCAGTAGAGGGTTATTTGTTGATTGATGGGTTGAGGATTATTTGTTCATTGATGCACTGGAGATTATTTGTTCACTGATGATCTGAGGATTATTTGTTCATTGATGGGCAGGGGGTTATTTGTGATAGGGATACACTGGCAGCTTTATTTAAATGAAAAACTGGGGACTAGGTGCTGGATGGCACATGGAAGTCTGTTTATTGGATACAGCAATGTTTATTTGTCGGATGGGTGCACTGTGGGTTATTAGTTTAATGGATGCACTGAGAATTGATTGTTCAAATAATGAATTGAGATGTTTTTGTTCAAAATGAGCTCCAGGCTATGTGATGAATAAACTAAATAAGATTTAATTGTGGAATGAATGGAACAAATGTTGTTTGAAGCTCTATCGATTATTTGATTATTACAAGCACTAAAGGTTGTTCATTGAATTATTCATTTTAAAATTATTTGTTGAAGGGAAGCATTAAAGGGCAATTGTGGAATGGAATCTTTGAGAGCTATGTGTATAATGGATGCACTGAGGGTAATTGTTTAAGTCTCACCTACAGAGAGCAGTCTGTCTTTTACTAAAGTCACATTTTGAACAATACAGTACATACCCTGAGTTTTTGGGTAGTCCCTTGATTGTCTACCTCAATATTCTGCTCTTGATACTTGATCTTCACTTCCTGCCTTTTCCCATCACTGGAGCTTTTCTGCTTTACATCATTTCTGATTGTTGACATGAGGCAACTATGTTTTCATTGTCCTTTCAGCAGTCACTTGTAGGGCAGGGCTCTCCTCACTATCACCCCCTCTGATCTTTTTCTGCATCTGACCCTACCTACCCCCTCATCCCTTGCTCTTCTACCCCCTCTGCTTAATTACTTTATTTTATCAATTTTTTACAGTGCTTTATCAAAAACCAATCAGCTGCACACTACTACTGCTCCTGCTTGCGTACTGCTTCCCCACCTGTCCATTGCTCTCCCATCCCCCCCTTCCCGCCCAGCATTATGTATATATTTTTCAATTATTCTTGTAAGGGCCCAGCAGCTCCGCAGACCTACCAGGCTGCTCTCTTCTTTCAGTTTATGTGGCATCCCACACAATCATTATCTTTAATTTACTGTTCCACAATGGCCCTTGGCGAACTTTCAAAAATGAAAATTTCAAAGTGGACACGTGTCCATAGCTCATGCAGCCATCTTGGAAATCTTTTTCTTTAATAAAAGCCATCCCAATATAGTCCCCTGCACATACATGCATGCATCTCCATACAGACTCACAGGCGGTCATTGTAGAACATATTTTATGTCATGTAAAGAAGCATTGCGATACAAAAGGGGGTGGTGATGGACGGAGCATCAGAACCAATCAAACACTCACACCCAGTCAACAGATCTGGGTTTAATCCATCACCGTTCTTTAGCCCACTCTGCCACCCCAGTTCAGACATGGCCATATGCAAATCAGTCTGACCCTGTGCCTCATGGGAACAGTCCAGCCCGAACTGCCAAGCCATGCCTTCCCTGGACCGGAAACAAGCTTCCTATGACCGGTTTCTGCCATTTCAGCCGTCGTCAGCCAGGCTTGCTTGAATCCAGTGGCAAAGTGAGCAAGGGACTCACGTCTGAGCATACTCTGCCAACTTATGGCGAACAAAGCGATACAAAAGGGGGTGGTGATGGACGGAGCATCAGAACCAATCAAACACTCACACCCAGTCAACAGATCTGGGTTTGATCCATCACCGTTCCTTAGCCCACTCTGCCACCTCAGTTCAGACATGGCCATATGCAAATCAGCCTGACCCTGTGCCTCATGGGAACAGCCCAGCCCGAACTGCCAAGCCATACCTTCCCTGGACCGGAAACAAGCTTCCTAGGACCGGTTTCTGGCATTTCAGCCGTCTTCAGCCAGGCTTGCTTGAATCCAGAGGCAAAGTGAGCAAGGGACTCGCGTCTGAGCATACCCTGCCAACTTATGGCGAACAAAGTGATACAAAAGGGGGTGGTGATGGACGAAGCCTCAGAACCAATCAAACACTCACACCCAGTCAACAGATCTGGGTTTGATCCATCACCATTCTTCAGCCCACTCTGCCACCCCAGTTCAGACATGGCCATATGCAAATCAGTCTGACCCTGTGCCTCATGGGAACAGTCCAACCCGAACTGCCAAGCCATGCCTTCCCTGGACCGGAAACAAGCTTCCTAGGACCGGTTTCTGGTATTTCAGCCGTCTTCAGCCAGGCTTGCTAGAATCCAGTGGCAAAGTGAGCAAGGGACTCACGTCTGAGCATACCCTGCCAACTTATGGCGAACAAAGCAATACAAAAGGGGGTGGTGATGGACGGAGCATCAGAACCAATCAAACACTCACACCCAGTCAACAGATCTGGGTTTGATCCATCACCGTTCTTTAGCCCACTCTGCCACCCCAGTTCAGACATGGCCATATGCAAATCAGCCTAACCCTGTGCCTCATGGGAACAGTCAAGCACGAACTGCCAAGCCATGCCTTCCCTGGACCGGAAACAAGCTTCCTAGGACCGGTTTCTGGCATTTCAGCCGTCTTCAGCCAGGCTTGCTTGAATCCAGTGGCAAAGTGAGCAAGGGACTCACGTCTGAGCATACCTTGCCAACTTATGGCGAACAAAGCGATACAAAAGGGGGTGGTGATGGACGGAGCATCAGAACCAATCAAACACTCACACCCTGTCAACAGATCTGGGTTTGATCCATCACCATTCTTTAGCCCACTCTGCCACCCCAGTTCAGACATGGCCATATGCAAATCAGCTTGACCCTGTGCCTCATGGGAACAGTCCAGCCCGAACTGCCAAGCCATGCCTTCCCTGGACCGGAAACAAGCTTCCTATGACCGGTTTCTGGCATTTCAGCCGTCTTCAGCCAGGCTTGCTTGAATCCAGTGGCAAAGTGAGCAAGGGACTCACGTCTGAGCATACCCTGCCAACTTATGGCGAACAAAGCGATACAAAAGGGGGTGGTGATGGACGGAGCATCAGAACCAATCAAACACTCACACCCAGTCAACAGATCTGGGTTTGATCCATCACTGTTCTTTAGCCCACTCTGCCACCCCAGTTCAGACATGGCCATATGCAAATCAGCCTGACCCTGTGCCTCATGTGAACAGTCCAGCCTGAACTGCCAAGCCATGCCTTCCCTGGACCGGAAACAAGCTTCCTAGGACCGGTTTCTGGCATTTCAGCCGTCTTCAGCCAGGCTTGCTTGAATCCAGAGGCTAAGTGAGCAAGGGACTCGCGTCTGAGCATACCCTGCCAACTTATGGCGAACAAAGTGATACAAAAGGGGGTGGTGATGGACGAAGCCTCAGAACCAATCAAACACTCACACCCAGTCAACAGATCTGGGTTTGATCCATCACCATTCTTCAGCCCACTCTGCCACCCCAGTTCAGACATGGCCATATGCAAATCAGTCTGACCCTGTGCCTCATGGGAACAGTCCAACCCGAACTGCCAAGCCATGCCTTCCCTGGACCGGAAACAAGCTTCCTAGGACCGGTTTCTGGCATTTCAGCCGTCTTCAGCCAGGCTTGCTAGAATCCAGTGGCAAAGTGAGCAAGGGACTCACGTCTGAGCATACCCTGCCAACTTATGGCGAACAAAGCAATACAAAAGGGGGTGGTGATGGACGGAGCATCAGAACCAATCAAACACTCACACCCAGTCAACAGATCTGGGTTTGATCCATCACCGTTCTTTAGCCCACTCTGCCACCCCAGTTCAGACATGGCCATATGCAAATCAGCCTGACCATGTGCCTCATGGGAACAGTCAAGCACGAACTGCCAAGCCATGCCTTCCCTGGACCGGAAACAAGCTTCCTAGGACCGGTTTCTGGCATTTCAGCCGTCTTCAGCCAGGCTTGCTTGAATCCAGTGGCAAAGTGAGCAAGGGACTCACGTCTGAGCATACCTTGCCAACTTATGGCGAACAAAGCGATACAAAAGGGGGTGGTGATGGACGGAGCATCAGAACCAATCAAACACTCACACCCTGTCAACAGATCTGGGTTTGATCCATCACCATTCTTTAGCCCACTCTGCCACCCCAGTTCAGACATGGCCATATGCAAATCAGCCTGACCCTGTGCCTCATGGGAACAGTCCAGCCCGAACTGCCAAGCCATGCCTTCCCTGGACCGGAAACAAGCTTCCTATGACCGGTTTCTGGCATTTCAGCCGTCTTCAGCCAGGCTTGCTTGAATCCAGTGGCAAAGTGAGCAAGGGACTCACGTCTGAGCATACCCTGCCAACTTATGGCGAACAAAGCGATACAAAAGGGGGTGGTGATGGACGGAGCATCAGAACCAATCAAACACTCACACCCAGTCAACAGATCTGGGTTTGATCCATCACTGTTCTTTAGCCCACTCTGCCACCCCAGTTCAGACATGGCCATAGGCAAATCAGCCTGACCCTGTGCCTCATGGGAACAGTCCAGCCCGAACTGCCAATCCATGCCTTCCCTGGACCGGAAACAAGCTTCCTAGGACCGGTTTCTGGCATTTCAGCCGTCTTTAGCCAGGCTTGCTTGAATCCAGTGGCAAAGTGAGCCAGGGACTCACGTCTGAGCATACCCTGCCAACTTATGGCGAACAAAGCGATACAAAAGGGGGTGGTGATGGACGAAGCATCAGAACCAATCAAACACTCACACCCAGTCAACAGATCTGGGTTTGATCCGTCACCGTTCTTTAGCCCACTCTGCCACCTCAGTTCAGACATGGCCATATGCAAATCAGCCTGACCCTGTGTCTCATGGGAACAGTCCAGCCCGAACTGCCAAGCCATGCCTTCCCTGGACCGGAAACAAGCTTCCTAGGACCGGTTTCTCGCATTTCAGCCATCTTCAGCCAGGCTTGCTTGAATCCAGTGGCAAAGTGAGCAAGGGACTCACGTCTGAGCATACCTTGCCAACTTATGGCGAACAAAGTGATACAAAAGGGGGTGGTGATGGACGGAGCATCAGAACAAATCAAACACTCACACCCTGTCAACAGATCTGGGTTCGATCCATCACCGTTCTTTAGCCCACTCTGCCACCCTAGGTCAGACATGGCCATATGCAAATCAGCCTGACCCTGTGCCTCATGAGAACAGTCCAGCCCGAACTGCCAAGCCATACCTTCCCTGGACCGGAAACAAGCTTCCTAGGACCGGTTTCTGGCATTTCAGCCGTCTTCAGCCAGGCTTGCTTGAATCCAGTGGCAAAGTGAGCAAGGGACTCACGTCTGAGCATACCCTGCCAACTTATGGCGAACAAAGTGATACAAAAGGGGGTGGTGATGGACGGAGCATCAGAACCAATCAAACACTCACACCCAGTCAACAGATCTGGGTTTGATCCATCACCATTCTTTAGCCCACTCTGCCACCCCAGTTCAGACATGGCCCATATGCAAATCAGTCTGACCCTGTGCCTCATGGGAACAGTCCAACCCGAACTGCCAAGCCATGCCTTCCCTGGACCAGAAACAAGCTTCCTAGGACCGGTTTCTGGCATTTCAGCCGTCTTCAGCCAGGCTTGCTTGCATCCAGTGGCAAAGTGAGCAAGGGACTCACGTCTGAGCATACCCTGCCAACTTATGGCGCACAAAGCAATACAAAAGGGGGTGGTGATGGACGGAGCATCAGAACCAATCAAACACTCACACCCAGTCAACAGATCTGGGTTTGATCCATCACCGTTCTTTAGCCCACTCTGCCACCCCAGTTCAGACATGGCCATATGCAAATCAGCCTGACCCTGTGCCTCATGGGAACAGTCAAGCACGAACTGCCAAGCCATGCCTTCCCTGGACCGGAAACAAGCTTCCTAGGACCGGTTTCTGGCATTTCAGCCGTCTTCAGCCAGGCTTGCTTGAATCCAGTGGCAAAGTGAGCAAGGGACTCACGTCTGATCATACCTTGCCAACTTATGGAGAACAAAGCGATACAAAAGGGGGTGGTGATGGACGGAGCATCAGAACCAATGAACCAATCAAACACTCACACCCTGTCAACAGATCTGGGTTTGATCCATCACCGTTCTTTAGCCCACTCTGCCACCCCAGTTCAGACATGGCCATATGCAAATCAGCCTGACCCTGTGCCTCATGGGAACAGTCCACCCGAACTGCCAAACCATGCCTTCCCTGGACCGGAAACAAGCTTCCTAGGACCGGTTTCTGCCACTTCAGCTGTCTTCAGCCAAGCTTGCTTGAATCCAGTGGCAAAGTGAGCAAGGGACTCACGTCTGAGCATACCCTGCCAACTTATGGCGAACAAAGCGATACAAAAGGGGGTGGTGATGGACGGAGCATCAGAACCAATCAAACACTCACACCCAGTCAACAGATCTGGGTTTTATCCATCACCGTTCTTTAGCCCACTCTGCCACCCCAGTTCAGACATGGCCATATGCAAATCAGTCTGACCCTGTGCCTCATGGGAACAGTCCAGCCCGAACTGCCAAGCCATGCCTTCCCTGGACCGGAAACAAGCTTCCTAGGACCGGTTTCTGGCATTTCAGCCGTCTTCAGCCAGGCTTGCTTAAATCCAGTGGCAAAGTGAGCAAGGACTCACGTCTGAGCATACCCTGCCAACTTATGGCGAACAAAGCGATACAAAAGGGGGTGGTGATGGACGGAGCATCAGAACCAATCAAACACTCACACCCAGTCAACAGATCTGGGTTTGATCCATCACCATTCTTTAGCCCACTCTGCCTCCCCAGTTCAGACATGGCCATATGCAAATCAGCCTGACCCTTTGCCTCATGGGAACAGTCCAGCCCGAACTGCCAAGCCATGCCTTCCCTGGACCGGAAACAAGCTTCCTAGGACCGGTTTCTGGCATTTCAGCCGTCTTCAGCCAGGCTTGCTTGAATCCAGTGGCAAAGTGAGTAAGGGACTCACGTCTGAGCATACCCTGCCAACTTATGGCGAACAAAGCGATACAAGGAGCATCAGAACCAATCAAACACTCACACCCAGTCAACAGATCTGGGTTTGATCCATCACCGTTCTTTAGCCCACTCTGCCACCCCAGTTCAGACATGGCCATATGCAAATCAGTCTGACTCTGTGCCTCATGGGAACAGTCCAGCCCGAACGCCCAAGCCATGCCTTCCCCGGACCGGAAACAAGCTTCCTAGGACCAGTTTCTGGCATTTCAGCCGTCTTCAGCCAGGCTTGCTTGAATCCAGTGACAAAGTGAGCAAGGGACTCACGTCTGAGTCTACCCTGCGAACTTATGGCGAACAAAGTGATACAAAAGGGGGTGGGGATGGACGGAGCATCAGAACCAATCAAACACTCACATCCAGTCAACAGATCTGGGTTTGATCCATCACCGTTCTTTAGCCCACTCTGCCACCCCAGTTCAGACATGGCCATATGCAAATCAGTCCGACCCTGTGCCTCATGGGAACAGTCCAGCCCGAACTGCCAAGCCATGCATTGGCAAAACCAATAACTCTACACCTTGTTATAAAAGGTGCGACCTATTGGCTTTGCCAATGCTGGTTTCAACCGCTGTCAGGTGCAAACTTTTTTTTTTTTTGTAAGTGCTTGTGTTATCAGTGCTTTAATCAAGCCAGATAAAGTATATTTGCTGTCCCGAACAAAAATATTTTTTAGAAACGGTGAAATAAACTACAGAGTAAAAAAATTGACAGCATCATGGCTTTCTTGCAGCCGTGAGGCACGAGCAATGTGGGCGAGTGTTAACATGGTGTATGGGTAGAAATTTATTTGTGGCTCTACACTGTGTACTAGGGCTACTGACTGTTCTTTCAGGATGAGAGGGGAACATTCCTCAGTGTCTGTGTCAGCCGGACCACTCATCATGAAGTTCTGTAGCTGCCAATCAGAAGCCACCTGGGACGCATGTTCAGTTAGGTCCTATCAGCAGTACAGTCATTTCTACAAGCAGCCATTAATGCTTAGAAGCAGGTCAATGAACTTTTGACACCAAATGATGCATGATTAATTTTAAAAAATGAAGATTTTATTTTTTAAATAGATTAATTTTATTGATGATGTTCTCTTCTCAAAGTATTCGCCAGCATCATGATTTAATGTATTTTTAAATGTATTTTTATATAGTATTTATAGTATTGCTAGGATGTTTACTTGCTTTTATGACATGCTGTCGAATAAAGCTCTGAAACTTGAACTTGATAGAAAATTATGGCTAGCTTATGGCAAGAATTTATTGTGCCAGCAGTGTGTGATTACCAGTGGTGCCACTAAAATACCGGTCAGCCCCAGGGCCCCTAGGGTTGGGACTGTCACTGTGCTGTTGCATGTTGCACTGTAGAAGTGGTGCACATGGCTGTGTGGTTTAACACATATTGTATTTGTATGCATGCACTGTGTTTTTACGACCCAGCAGTACTTACTATAAAAACGATGCACATCTTACCATCGTGAGCTAATATATACCGTTATTACCGATGTGCGTTCATTGATGCATCATTTGTAATTAATTCTGATCAGGGCTTGCATTTCCAATGATGCTATCCCGTTCTATTCCTGGTGCGTGCTTGTGCCATGGCAACCCTTTCATAGTCTTCCATTCCTTAAACATACGAACTGGGTCAAAGTTGAAGACAGCAGTTGATCATGGGGTTGACCTGCTGTTGCATTATCTTTCCAGATGAGACGGCTTCCCTCGCGGCACGCTGTGTGATCTTGCATTAATTACCTTTGTAGTCTGTTGCCTAGCTACACAGGGCATCGCCTCGGTTTTGTAATTGCTTCCCAACAAACAGTAGTCGGGTATTTTTAGAGCACGCATGTCCCATTAATTTAAGATGCCCCTTGCGCCTCTAATTCCAACCTGTCTTTGTGTTGTACAGTAGCTCTCATTGCTGGAAACAGTTGCATTTACTTTCCCTTTTCCTATGCAAACAAATTAGAGGTCTCTTTGTCTGGTGCTTTGCTTTAAGTGGGCAAAGGTGGTGTTTAGATGTTCTTAACCAGACAGTGTTTATAATGTGTCCACATCTGCTGAGCCACAAGGATGCTTTCAAGAAGGAGCAGCGTTACAGCCTGATACCAGACAGGACTCTGAAAGATACACAGCAAACTCGGTGAACCTGTGTGGCTTAAACAACTAAGCAAAACTGACCATATGAGATATTTGGGTGTACACCGAAGTGTCAACAAGCCTTACTAACCATGCCACAAACCTTACACAGTGATGAATGGACCCCAGCTGGAAGCAACTCCAAAACTTAACTCCCTACGAAAAAGAGTTCAGAGACTTGAGTCCGTACTGAAACAATGTAGGGGCATTTTATCAAGACAGGCGATAAAATTATCGCCGCTTTAGCGGCAGAAAACTGCCGCTAAAACGGCGATAATGAGCTTGATAATATGCTCTATGGAAATCCAATTGAAGCCCATGTTAGATGTGAAGGACATCTAACATGGGCTTCAATTGGAATTCCATAGAGCATATTATCAAACCGATTATCGCCTTTTTAGCGGCAGTTTTCTGCCGCTAAAGCGGCGATAATTTTATCGCCTGGCTTCATAATATGCCCCGTAGCTGCTTCAAGAAGGCGCTCGAAAACACATTGTTTTAGTAAACTGACCTTCCGAAAAACAGCTTATATAGCTTCATAAAACACTGTATACAGGTTAGTGCATAGCATAGAAACAAAAAACGGAGGGCCAGATATACCACTTACTTATGCAGCGCAGTGCAGCAGGAAAGCGCCATATTTACAGAAATGTGCCACTCTCCTCTCCTTTCTCTAGTGCTGGCGCTGAAATCAGCAGCTGTGCACCAAGGAGAAACCTTTGCACCTCTGTGAGTCTAGCACAGTATAAGTTGCAAAAGGAATCAGAAATAACAGCATTTATCCTTCATTAAGCATAATTCAAAAGGGCACAGTTTTCTGATGCTAATCCCTGTCTACTTTATTTAGTATTCAAGTTATTAAGGTCCTCTCCTCTCCCTGGGTTAATAATGCCATTCTCTTTTATATAAGTGGTAGGACGCTACTCGAGGTTTGGACCTTTCCATCCTCTGTTAATACTAATTGTGTAGGGGTTGAGTTCGTCCTCCTGTTTAATTTAGAAATATTATTTGTTTGTTTGTATGATTTTTCCATCATTCTGATGTAGCAGCAAAGAAACTCATTGAGTCGTGGTTCATTTGTGGAATTGCACTTTGAATTCCCAAATCCAGATTTTCATCATATCCGTAGTATCTTGCAGCGGCGGCTCCTCCGCTAAGGCGGAGGAGCATCGCCCCACTACTCTGCGAGCAGTGTAAAACGAAAAATGAAAATGATAATAACTAATGTTATTATCATTTTTGTTTTCCTTCCTGCTTGGGTGCTGGGTGGGGTGGGGTGGGTGGTGCTGGGCTGGCAAGTGCAGGGGCAGGGCAAGGAGTGCTAAGCACACTCCCTAAGTGCGCATGACTGCTTGGCCGGCCCTCTTGGGAGGGCCAAACTATCATGTGCACTTTTTGCATTTTCCCCACCAGGCTGTATTACACAGCCTGGTGGGGTACATGCCCAGCCTCCAAGCCCACGTCTGAGCGCCGAACCACGGTGCTCAGACCAATCACAATGCTGCTGTAAGGCAGTGTTGTGATTGGACAGGGGATTCTGGGAAGCTGTTTGCTTCCTGTTGCTGCGCCAGAAGACAACAGAAGAGAGGTGGCGGCGGCACACCATTTTTTTGTATTCCCCCACTCCGCTTCCGCCCCCCCCCACCTCACCACCCGCGCTCAGTAGCAGCCGCTACTGACAGGTTGAGGGTTTTATGGGCAGCCTATCCCCAGTGATTAATGAGTTGATATCAGACAGAAAGGTGCATAGCCCATGATCTCAGTGTGTGTGACGTCTTGGTGCAATGAGGGTTTGGATCAAACATGTTAGGTTAGAGAGTACTACAGCATGGTTATATGTTAGATCGTGAAAAGGAAACAAAAGAAAAAGCAGGCGTAATGAAAGTGCTGGCGACTGCAAGGTTTCTGTATGGGCGAACATTCTAAGCACATAATGTGTCAAATGAGGCATTGAACATATATTCCATGCACAGTTTGTTTGGCTTCTGATGTTAAACCATATTTACTAAATGAGGTAATTGTGTAGGTGTTGAGTTTGGCCTCCTGTTTAATTTAGAAATATTGTTTGTTTATTTGTATGTATTTTTCCATCATTCTGATGTGGCATGCAAAGAAATAAGTCTAATGCGACTCGAATCGCATGCACAGTAAAAATGTCACTCGTCAGAGATTCATACATGTGTAACCGTGGCGTTACTGTTATTTGTATTAACCCAACTCGGTCATTCTCTTTTACTGTGCTCGTGGCTGACTGCCGAAGCCATTTCTTCTCGAGCACTGAGCACGACACAGACTATGGAGATGTTTTTACACCTAGACTTTCAGAGTGGTTTCTATACTCTAACATCTACCCGTATACAATAAGGTGGTACATGTCATGTATCTCAGACCTTACCTGCTCAACTAGACTGCTGTTCATCACTTTATGATACTAAATACTTAAAGTTATTCCCACACGGCAGCGTGCAATGTATTATACTTTTCTCCCATTCAGAAAAATACTTCCGGTTCCACCTTTCTGCTGAATACGATTGTTTAGTAATGGTATGTGCAAACGATTGAGAACTAAGATGTGTTAAATATTACATGAGGTCATCTGGTTTTTCATGACTATTCTTGATAAATCTCTTCCTAAAAACTACCATTAACTCTCATAATCACGCTAAAGCATGGATAACTAATGACTGTCATACATCTATATACGGGACCATAGCATAATGAACTAATTACCACACCAAGCCAAACAAACTGTGCATGGAATATATGTTCAACGCCTCATTTGAGACATCATCGTGCTTAGAATGTTCACCCATACAGAAACCTTGCAGTCGCCAGCACTTTCAATACGCTTGTTTTTTCTTTTTGTTTCTTTTTCATGATCTTAGATATATCCATGCTGCAGTACTCTCTGACCTAACATGTTTGATCCAAACCCTCTTTGCACCAAGACGTCTCACACACTGAGATCCTGGGCTATGCACCTTTCTGTTTGATATCAACTCAGCAATCACTGGGGATAGCCTGCCCATAAAACCACCAACCTGTTGAAAGATAATACAAATATGATGAAAATCTTGATTTGAGAATTAAAAGGGCAAAACCACAAATGAAACAGGACTCAATGCGTTTCGTTGCATACTACATCAACATGATGAAAGAAGATCAAGCACATGAGAACCTACCCCAACCAACTCCCCCGAAAAGCAGTCCAAACACTTGCGCCCTATCACTATCAGATGCAAATACAAACCACAACCGTCCCAAAGGCAGCTCAAGCTCTATAGTTCCCATCAACACAGAAGTCCTTACAAAAAGCACACAAACCTCAAACTGTGTTGGAGCACAAAAATGTTTGTGTATTCTGTTTGTATATTGCATCTAAAATAAATGAATTGCTTCTAGGTGCTTTTTTCGACAGGTAATGGCGAGATATGAAATGCACGATGATTCATAAGAGATTGTTAAGTAGTTTCTTTGTGCAATAAATATTTGCAGTCAGTGCAAGAGCTGGGTACATAGATACATTTTATGTTACATATCTAATTTTTACACATTCCACATTATCATTCCACCCTATATAGGTTGCATCACGCTTTCTTTTGATAGGCCATCAACACTGCATTTTATTGCGGCACATTATATGCATTTGTTTGCAGAAAGGGGCTGACTCAAAAGACCAAGGGCCTCATGTAGGTAAATAAATTTTACCGTTTCTTAAATACAGAGCCGTACCGAATCGGTAAATTAGAATCGGTAAGTTATATGTAGGTAAAAATTCAGTAACAGTTACCGATTCGGTAACATTCGGTAATCACGAATCGGAATTCACCGAATCGGTAAATACCGAGGTGGTATTTACCGAATCGGAAAATACCGAGGATACTACCACCTTCCCTTTACTAAGAAGCTAATATTATTATTATGCTAATAGAAGGTCTCTTAGGCTTGAATAGGGGACCCCATACCTCAAAGATCAGCTTAGTGAAATCACATCACAGGAGCATCAGGAGTCTTCTCGCAGGAAGGCTCGTCTTCGGTCTGAATAATAAACATGATGTCTGTGATATTAAAAGCAACAACTTTCAGGTATTTGCAGCTGCGCGTGTGTTATGGCTAAATAGTGGGTCGATCAACCTAGAGTGGAAAACATGCATTGTGTAATATTCCAGACTGTTTGTCACACCATGTACAGACCAAGGTCGCTGCGCAGAGCTTGGGATGGTAACAACAGATTGCTCTCGTGTGAAGCAAGTCTCGAGTCAGCAGTTTATTTAAGAAATAACATGTAAACGCAGTGTCGTGTGCAAAGACAAAAAGATGGCTTTCTAACATTTAACGTGGTTATGCTAACTTAACAATGTATGTACGTATTCAGGGAGAACTCACTACACGCCCCCTTGATCGAAGCACTATTTAATAGGCAAGAAAAGAGAGAACGCAGAGTTCAGTTTCGTCAGAGCAGAACAAGGCGTAACCAATGCTGCGCCAAAGTCCGAAACTACAAAAAATAGCAGCATAGAATTCTAAAAAAAATGCAAGTATATAAAAAAACTCAAAACGACCATCAGGAAGAGAAAATAGAGAAATAAAAGAAATAAACGTTGCGCCAGGGTGCTGTCCAGTAGCACAGGCGCAATGGACGACAGTCCAGTTAATCCATGAATGTATAGGCAGCATATGTGGCCACTGCTTCCAACAAAAAATCGTTTGCAGGGCCACTAAAAGTCTCAGCCATCCAATTAAGTAAAGAAAAGGAACATACGTGTTCTCCAACCATCGGAGCCTCTAGCACAATCAGAGGGCACCCGGAATGTTCCTCCAAATAGCTCATAGCCAAGAAGTCGTAGGCGGCCGCAGAGATGTCCCAATTACCCAGGATACCATGCGCCGCACCACAGGCCATAATCCGGACACCAGAACAGGCCAACTCGTGAGACACTAAGGGCCTCATCAGTCGATCGAAATCCGGCACCGGAGACACCATGTTGGTCAAGCACAAATCCAGAGGCCATTCAAAGGGACAATCCAGGCAGTGAAATACAGGTTGTACGCAGGTGAAGTAGGAATACCTGAAGGATAATCCATAAGCCAGGCTCAAAGTCGCCAATGGCAAAGTACCATAAAAGTCAAGCATCCTATCACGAAGAAGATGCAGACGGGACAGGTGCTCGTGTGGCACAGAAGGAGCAGCCATTCCGGAGTATAGAAAGGAAAAGCAGCACACCTGCCACTAGCGCCAGAAGCAGCGGGACACCTCCAAAGATGCTCGAGAAAAGTGAATGAAAAAATGCCGGAATCACACCAAAAATAGTTTGGAAAGAGGTCACGAGACCCGAGCCCACAAGTTTAAAAAAATGAGCCAGGCCGGTCGTGGACGAGGCATTGAAAATAGTTTGGATCAAAGAGCCGAAATGCAGGGGGAGGTCAGTATTCAGAAGCGCCTGTACCTCAGTGCGCGTATTAGCAACGTGAACGACAAATGTTTCACGAGAGGAAGTCAAAGGCACCTCTTTTTGGGACAATAGCGCTCTTATTCTGCTCAACTTGTTGAACTCTGCTTTCAAGGTTGGAATCGAAGGCCAGATGGAAACATCCAGCCGCCCATGCGGGGGTGGAAAAAGAACATTATTGCAGCAGACAACTTTCTGCGAGACAGTTACTATGTACGGGATTCCCACTAACATCCCGCAGCAAGCTTCATTATTCAAAATTAAATAACTACCGTTTGCAAGCAGCGTGAAAGAAGGTGTAATCACAGGCACTGGGATACCTCGTAGGACGCACGCCAAATTCGGGGCTTGTACATTGCATGCGCCGTGTAATTGAATGTGCCTACATACCAAGGAATGGTCTGGTGTTGTGGTACATTCCTCGCCTTTCAAATAAACCTCAGTTCCGTCCCTAGTACATCTATACGTAAAGGGGAGGGACCAAACCTCATGTATGAAAGCGGTGCCCAGCGGTTCATACCTACCCAAAGCATAATGTTTCATACAAGACGTAAACTTAAAAAGCGCGAAAGGGAGAGTTATCAATCCGTGTAATAACCACGTAGCTGAATTGATCTCCGCTACAGAGAAAGGCAACGGTTCTAACTTTTCAATATGTAACAATGAATATGTAGCATCCTTCATGGACATAAATCGCTGCTTGTCAGTAAGGTTAAAGGGAAGGAATAACGATGTAGTGTTCAGATAGTCCCAAGGGACCCTCCCTGCCTTTAACGTCTGCAACGTCCATGCAAACTGCATAACAGAACGCAACTGGTTTTGACCATGTTATGACACAGACATATCATCATGCACAATATCAACAACCGAAGAAACAATATTGTCTAATGTATAAATCCTAGAAGAGAGAGTGCTAATGCTATTATCTATAACGGCTAAAACCTTCTCCATGTTTGCTTGGTCAATAGCTCTCAATCTGGAAGCCGCCTCAATCTGCAACAACTTCCAGACTTCGTTGTAAATAGCATACGCCCACCTTTTGGTTCTGCCACCCACAGGACCCTTAACAAAATCATTCAAATCGGTATGCACATTGATGGAGTGGGTGGACTTCCTGTTCCTGTAGATGTGCTCTGTGTCAGCTGGTGGACAGATTGGGATGTGTGTACCATCAATACAGCCGATGACATGGGGGAACTGTGCCATGTGATAAAAGTCTGTGTTTGTTTTCTGCAGTGCAGCCTGTGTGTTGGGGAAGCTGATGTAGTGGTGCATTCTCTGCATCATGGCATCCAGGAACTTCCTGAAGAAACGTGACAGGCAACTCTGGGATACACCACCCACCGCAGCTATCACCACCTGATAACTGCCGGATGCCAGCAGATGTAGGCTGCAGAGCACCTGCACATGTGGGGGTATGGCGTGCGCCCTTCTTATTGGCTGGTCCAGGAGTGGGTGAAGGTCCCTGATTAAGTCCATAATGGTTTCGGGGTGTAGCCTGTACCTCTCATGTATCTCTGCATCAGTCAGCTGGAATAGTGTGATGCGCTGTCTGTAGATGCGTTCCTCCCGTCGCCAAACCCTCAGTCCTGCTGCCTGTAGACGTAGGCGCCTTGCAATGACATACATAGCGGCCATGTTGTCCATGCAGTTGCATTTTGGGATTGCTTATATGCACTGTTGATGGTTACCACCTGCTTTCAATCCGTGTTAATTACCGACTCTTATTTACCGATTTTCTTGGATTTCTTAATTACCGAGTGCTCCTACATGTCATTTTAATTTTTACCACTTCATATTTACCACTTCATATTTACCGATTCGTTAAGTATGTATTCGGTGGAGGAGCCTAGCGCGCATCCAAGATGGTCGCGTGAGCACAGGGCTCCCCGGACCCTTTCTGCTCCTCGGAATTTATCCTGAGAATATCCTGACGTGGCTTATGGAATCTGGGAGATAAAGACCAGCTGAGCATATATCTCTTTTCAAAAATCAAATCGGACCTGGGAATCCTGAGTTGTCGTCGTCGGAACTTTTGGGACCCACCCGACGGAGGTGACCGGGGTGAAGGTGACCCGAGGGGCCGGGCTGCAATTGAACAACAGCGGCTTCAGCGCGGTGCCAGCTGCCGATCCACCACTTTCGGTTTCGGTTTTGGACTTCAGGAGACCAGCGGGCGGGTGCGCTCGGGGTGGCGAGGTGCTTCCTGGGCCTCTGCACGAGGTTTTCTTCCACCTGCCACTAGAGTGCCTATCGCCTCGGACCCCCTATACTGACATTTTGTGGTCTTCTTGCTGGTGCCCTTACACCTCTTGATTGGAGGTCCCCTTGAGTGACCGTGTTCACATGGGGGGCAAAGGGGGTCCCGAGGGGCGCAAGACCAAGGCTTCCCTCCGCGGGGGAGCAGTCCAGAGCAATAACATGGACCGCTACACCCAGGGCAGGGGGTCCCCTGGCGCTGCTGGCCTCCCCTCGGATACTGCGGGGGGAGGCACGACCGTCTCTACGGAACTATCCCTGCAGGACATTATGGGCGCCATTGATGGCATTAGGGAAACCATCGCGACGCAATATGAGGCCCTGGCCCGTAAGATTGACACTGTCGCGATTGATGTCACCCTGATCCGGGCCGACCTCTCCAAAACTAACGAGAGGGTCCAGGCTCTCGATACACGGACCTCCACCCTCGGTGCGGAGGTGTCGGACCTGCGGGCCGCGCTTGGGGACATCAGGGTGGTCAACGATCATATGGCCCGGCGGCTTGAGGACTTCGAGGGACGGGCCCGACGCAACAACATCCGCGTCATAGGTGTACCGGAGTCCTCCGACGGCCGCCCGGTTGACCTCGTGGTCGAGGAACTTATCCTGAAACAGTTGTCCCCGGCTGGCCTAAGTAAGTTCTTTGCCGTGGAGCGGGCCCATCGAGTTCCGGGCGGTCGGCCACGGCCGGGGGCCCCCCCGAGGCCTATCGTGGCCAAACTGTTCCACTACAGGGACCGCGACGCTATTCTGCAGGCCTCACGGACCCACGGCCCGGTTCGTCATGAGAACTCGACCATCAATTTTTATCCGGACTTCACGCAACTGGTCCAGAAACAGCGGATGGGATTCCAAGGGGTGAAGCGTCGTCTCCGCGAGCTGGGCCTAAAGTATTCGATGCTCTACCCTGCAAAACTCCGAGTGGAACATGGGGATCGGACAGCCTTTTTTGACTCTCCTGTGGCCGCAAGTGACTGGCTGGACTCTCTGCCGGACGGAGGTGGCCGTCCCGGACCCTCTGCGGGCACCGCGGGTGACGGGTCCCCTTTAGAATGACTTTTGGTCCTTGATTTTGCCGTTTTGCACTGTACAGTTGGGTCTTATTTCATTTGTATATTGTGTTTTACCAGGACCAATGAGGGGGGCGGGCGGGGACGGGTCCCTTACCTCCTCTGGGGTCTTTTCGTAGAATGGGGTTAGTGGGGCGACAGGCACACTGCAAGTTGGGGGGGTTTTTTGGCCCGCAGGGGTGCAGGGTGGGGGGAGTTGGTCTTGGGGTGGGGTTGGGGGGGAGGAGGGGTTGTTTTGCTGTGTGTTTTTTGTTTACAGGGCGAGGTACTGATTTTTGTCCACATCTGGGAACTGTGCTGCAGGCTGGGGGACCCTTGATCTATTGGGGGGGATGGGGGGGGACGGGTTGAGGCTTATGTCATGGAACGTCAATGGGTTGGGGGACCGTATCAAGCGGGGTGTAGTACTGCAATATTTGCGTCGTTTGACTCCTGATGTGGTGTTTCTCCAGGAGACTCATCTGGTTGGCAATGTTTCTCATGCAATGAACAGGGGGGGATACCGCCTCGTGGCCCATTCTGGTTTCACAACTGGTTCCAGGGGGGTGGGCATTCTCCTGCGAACCTCACTTCCGGTGGAGATCACTAAGATAGTCTCGGATGACAGAGGGCGCTATGTGTGTTTGATTGGGAGGTGGGAGGGGCAGCCCCTTACCCTGGTTTCAGTTTACGTCCCCCCGGGCCTCCAGAACTCCACCTTCACTGACTTGGGTCGAATGCTGCTTGACCTTCCGGACAGCCTCCTGCTCATGGGCGGGGACTTTAATTCTGTGGTTTCGGGTGAACTGGATCGTCACCCACCAAGGACCCTCCCCGCTGCCCAGGCATGGCTGGGTGGGATGCTGGAGACCTTCGGCCTGGTGGATAGTTGGAGATTAATGCATCCGACCCAATGTCAATTCACCTTTCACTCGGGGGCGCATGGGAGTCTCTCTAGGTTAGACTACTTCCTTATGCCCGCGGCGCAGACTGGTCGGATTCGAGAGGTCAGGCACCTGGCGCGGGGTATCTCCGACCATTCTCCGCTGTGGCTTCTTTTTGACACCGGGTCGCGGTCGGCAGGGCGGATCGCTCCCATTAACCCATGGTACCTGCGAGACCCTACGACTCGTGACAGCCTGGTTAAGGCTATGGACCAATACTTCCTTGATAACGAGGGGTCGGTGTCGTCTGCAATGTCCCTGTGGGAAGCCTTTAAAACCGTGATCCGCGGACACGCCCTCTCCCAGATAGTGGTGGCTAAGAGGGTCAAGAGTGAGGCAGTGGTGAGGCTGGAGACTGACATTTCGGGGCTGGAGTCGGCCTTGGAGGCGAATGTCACTCCGGACGGGCTCCATGCCCTCAGCCTGAAACAGTTTGAATATAGGTCCCTGGTCACTGACGCGGCCAAAACTATGTATAGGGAGCAGCAGGGTCGACTGTACGACGCCGGGGACAAGGCGGGAAAGTTGATCGCGTGGCTGGACAGGAAGGAGAGAGTGAATCGTGTGGTCCCGGAGTTGCGTGCTGCGGATGGTGTGTGTGTGACTGAGCCGGATGAGATTGTGGAATGTTTCGCCGACCACCTCCGGGCTGTGTACTCCCCAGTGACTGACAGGGATGAGGACGACTCTCGCCTTCTACTGAGGGATATCGCCTTGCCCGGCCTGTCCGTTGAGGACCGTGAGCGGCTGGACGCCCCCTTGTCGGCGGATGAAATAGCGACCGCGATCCGCTCCCTTCGCTCGGGCAAGGCTATGGGTCCCAACGGTCTGCCCATTGAGCTATATAAATTGCGCCCTGACAAGCTTGCGCCCTTCCTCAGTCGCATGTTCCGTGAGTCGCTTGCGGCGGGTTCCCTTCCGGCCGACCAGCGTTTGGCCACGATAGTCGTGATCCCCAAGGAGGGCAAGCCGCGAGACCGCTGTACTTCTTACCGGCCTATTTCATGGCTAAATGCAGAGCCTAAGATCCTGGCGAAAGTCCTTGCCAATCGTCTGTTGAGCGGCGTGTGCGATCTTATTCATCCGGACCAATGCGGCTTCATCCCGCATCGTAACACCGCTCTTAACTTGCGGCGTCTTCACGGCGCCCTTGCCAGGGCGGAGCTCCTCTCCGAACCGGCCGTGCTGGTTTCTTTGGATGCCACGATGGCTTTTGACACCATCGAGTGGCCATTCCTCTGGGCTGTCTTGGCTAAATTTGGCTTTGGGGAAGGATTTATTGGCTGGGTGAAGCTTCTTTACACGGGACCCATGGCTCAGGTGGTGGTGAATGGGCGGGTCTCTCGGCCCTTTGCCCTCGGCAGGGGCACGAGGCAGGGATGCCCGTTGTCCCCTTTGCTCTTTGCTCTCGCCCTGGAGCCACTCGCTGCTTGGCTCCGCTGGGAGCCCTCGCTTAGAGGGATCCGGTGGGCCCCGGGCTTCGAAGATCGGGTCTCGCTGTATGCGGACGATATTCTCCTGTATCTCACCTCACCGCGGCAGTCGCTCAACGTCCTCTTTGACGTTCTGACTTCCTTTGGGAACAATTCGGGTCTCACGATCAATTGGTCTAAATCCTGCGTCTATCCGATCTCCGGTGGTCCTCCTCTCCTGCCGCCTCGGCTTCCGATCCAAGTATCTCTGAGCGGCTTTAAGTACCTGGGGATATACGTTTCGCTGGACCCGGTGGCTCGCTATGAGCAGAATCTCCTGCGTCCACTTCGGCGATTGCGAGAGGACACGGCCCGGTGGTGCAGGCTGCCCCTGTCCCCGCTGGGTCGGGCCGCGCTGTTCAAAATGATGTCCCTTCCCAGGTTCCTCTATGCACTCCAGAACTCCTTCGACGTCATCCCAGTGGCCTACTTTCGGGAGGTGGAGAGCCTGCAGAGGAGACTGGTGTGGGACGGGCGGGCGCGTATTGCTCTTGCTAAGCTTACTCTCCCCTGGTACGACGGGGGCATCGCGCTTCCCGACATTCGCAGGTATTATTGGGCCGCGCAGCTTTCGGCCATTAACCATGCCACGTATGCGCCTGGCCTGAATCCGGCGTATGAGATGGACAAGTTCCTGCTTCCCGGCGGGAACTATAACAGGGCACTTTACTCCCGCTCGGCTGGCCGGACCCTTACGGGTCCTACTAAGATTGCGGTGCGGACCTGGAGGGCTGCCACTGCGGCCACGGGCTGGAGTGAGCGACTAACATGTGCTACTCCTTTGTTTGCCTCCGATCGCCTGGGCAGCCTCTGGACTACGAAGGGGTTTGACCAGTGGGACACGATTGGTATCAGCAAAGTGGGAGACCTGTGGCATAAGGGCGCGGTTAAGACTTTCGCGGTGCTTCAGGCCGAATATGAGCTTACGGACAGGGAGTTCTTCCGCTATGCCCAGGTTCGACACGCCCTGCTCTCGGTCTTTGGGGAGGGGACCAAGATCCCGGTTTCCTCGCCCCTCGAGGACCGTATACTTGACGGACATGTCCCTGACAGTACTATTTCTTTAATTTATAAAAAACTGATCAATCATCGGGCTGACCTCTTTGTGCGCCTTCGGGAGGCTTGGACGGGGGATGGGGTGGAATTGGACGACGAGGACTGGCAGTCTGCACTGTCGTCCCCCAAGGAGGTCGCCATTCCAGCCCGTCTCCGGTTGGTACAGCTTAAGATTCTTCACCGGGTGTATGTGACGGGTCCTCGCTTGGTCTCGATGGGATTTTCCGACGACGGGCTCTGTAAGCGGGGTTGTGGGCTCAGCACCACCTTTCTCCATATCCTGTGGGAGTGCCGCGAGGTGGCGGACTACTGGCGCCGGGTCCATACGGTTATGGGACAGGTCACTGGGGTTGTGCTGCTGCCGGAGGTGCGTCGCTGTGTCCTGAATGTGTGGGAGCCCAATGATTACAGCGCGGCTCAGACTCGGTGGGCGGCCCTGGGGAACATGATTGCCAAGAGAGATATAGCGCAGCTTTGGGGTGCCCAGCGGCCGCCCACCGTGTCAGTATGGAAGGAGAATATGGACTGGTGTATGTTCAGGGAGAAGACTGTGTATGTTGCCCGTGGTAAGCCGGGGGCATGGGGCAGAATCTGGGGGCAATGGAATGCGTATCGCGGGGGTATCTGTACGCCCCCCCTGGTGGACACCGATATCGCCATGTCCCCCTGACCCTTGACGGTTCCTGGCACCTTTTGGAATGACTACATATGGACGTTCATTTCCCTTGGCCCCCCCCCCCCGTCCCCAGCCTCCCGGTACTCCTTCCTTTTGCAGGCTGCTTAATGGTCTGAACTGGAGTTCCCCGGAGGAAGCCTGACCTGCGCTGTTTGTCTTTATGCCTCGCCTTTTGTTTTTCTTTTAGTTTTTGTGTCTGTTGGACTTAAGTCTCCTGTTCCTTTAGAACTATCCGGAGCCCCTACGGGGCCGAGCCCCGGGAACCGACTGCAGCCTTGATAAATGTATATTTCATTCTGTACTTAGCGGCCGGCCCTGGTGGTTGTAGGCCCGTGCTTGTAATCGAATTATTGTTCAATAAAATTTTAAAAAAAAAAAAAAAAAAAAAAAAAAAGTATGTATTCGGTAAATCTGATTCGGTATTTTAGAATTCGGTAAATATTTTTCGGTATTTACCGCCTCATATTTACCGAAAAGTCGTTTTTGGACTCCTACATCTCACTTGTCTGAATACCGGTCGGTAACGGCATATTTACCGAAAATCGGCCGTTACCGACCGGTATTTGGCTACCTACATGAGGCCCCAAATACCTAACCTATGTCAGAGATGTTGCTGGAATATGTGGGATTTCTATTCTGAAAAAATATATAACACCACTAAACGTCCTTGCCAGCTTACATCCATTTATTGTTGTTATCAAGTTTAATGTCCTGATTTGATGCAAGCTTGTAGTGTACTTCTGTTGCATAAAATCACACCGGACCTTCATAGACACATCATTGGAATGATGCAATAATCTCAATGGAGCAGGTAGTAAGGGTTGCTTGTCCCTTTGGAGATACAAGATTCTTGAGGCGTTTTCCCAGGGACAACTACTTTGTCTGCCTGGCGAAATGTCCAGGGTAACAACTGAATAGAAAAGTTGTAAAACATGAAGGAATCTGTGCAGAAACATATATTCCTGCATATCACTCTCTATTACCTCTTAATTAAGAATAACTCCCCCAGCCCAGAATGACTATTGCACGCGGTATTGGTGATTCCAGGGTACAGGGTCTACAATATGATCACCAGATCACTAGTGAAAGGCGCTCAGTTGTCTATTTTTTTAGTTTTTGAGCAGGAGAAAAAGAATGGAAAATCTGAAACATAAAGTTCTGGCATTTGGAAGCAAATAAGTCCATTAAAGAAGGTACTTGAATCAGGACTATTAACAATGTACTTCTTAAAATAGTGAGGATGTTTCAATAACTGATCATTCCCTTTTAAGATATTCTCCAACTCCACCCTCTGACCTGATTCAATAAAACAAGCTAATGTCCTTTTTCCTAATTACAGAGAACAGCCATGTTGACGCCCTAATTAGGTCTTATTAGACCAAAACACTAACTCAAGTCTGATAGATCAATACAGTCCTCAGTAATTCCTGTTATTTTAAATTCATGTAGAGGTAAGGTTTCTCAGAATAAAAAATTATAAATTTGTTGACGTTTTGGGATTCGGGCTGGTCCATTTGTGGTGTTTGAATAATCATTTTTGTTGAAGCCTGTGTATTCTTTGTAGGTCTTGGCAAGAGATGACTTCTGCTGTTGGCCGAAAACTTTGTTTCCAATACAATACGGATACATAGAGTGAGCTTTGGGTCAGCCCCTTGCTCATGAATAGATGGCTTTGTTGTCTATCTCACGTGCCTGCTCCTGATTAGATGGCTTGCCTCCATATTCTTGTGGTTGTCCTACCCAGGACCTTCTCTGTCTCACAGTGTTTTCAATGGTTGATGTATTTTTTACACTACTGATGGCAGACCTTACACTGTAATACATGGCATGTAGGGGACTATCTTCCTTCCTACTCGCCATCCCCTTTTACCTCATCCCCCTCTCTTTCACCACTCTCCCTCTACCCACCTTCACCCAGTGTTCTCTTGTTCCCTAGCTTCTTTGCAATTGTTTACCACTCGCTGTATTATTTTTTACTATTTCAATATGGCCACCGCGTGTGTACATGCACACGTAGGGTAGCGGGCATCTGTAAAAAGCTTTTATTGAGGTATTTAACGCATCCGATTATTATCGTATGCGTTAAATACAGCCGAACGCGTAATTCCGACCTGTGCACAAATAGGGGTTTACACACGGGTCGGAATTTATCGGCCCACTCAAAAACAGGCCCTATGAGTCCTGCTAATGTTAAACATGGGTCACTACTGACACGTTAATTTTCTGAGATCGTTTGAGATGGATGGAAAAGTCAGTTGTGCACCAATGTTTCAAGCTATGCACACACTCTGCCCAATTCTAAATACAGTCCCTGGCTAGAAGTTCACCAGGGAATGGAAAAAAATATTTTTGCTTCCAGATTGTCTTCTGGGTATGCAGGGGTCACTGGAAGACCCACTGAATTTTCAGAAAAATGTCAGCATTAGTACGCACTTCACATGTTGCGTAATGTTAAATGTAGGGTATAGGTGTGCACATCAAACTGTGGGGGTGGAGCTGTCTTCGGAACTTGCATGAAAAGAACATGTTGTAGCTCCTGTCACTGTTATGGTACACAAGAGAAACAGTCTGCATACTAGAAACTTTAAGAACGGAATACCGCAAAGAAAATCTCACGTGCTAAGTAGCCACAGTGGAACCTTGTGATTCAGAGAAATTGATGCAACTCAAATAATTTTATATCAGAAAGCAATATCTATTCATTCTAATTTTATTTACACAAAACATATTATTGAACAACTCTAGTAGTTTCTCCTAAGATCACAAACCATTGTAATGAGAACATAAGGAAAAACATAACTTTCAATGTTTATCAATATGTACACTCACTCCAGAGAATTCCTACTCACACCCCACACGCAATCATACTTTCAGTCAAACCCGCACATCTCATTCGTCCTACACATATAACCCATCACATCGCATTACATGCACACAAGCACAATTAAAATCAAAATAACTTTGGGCATCACAAGGACCAACACCGAGATCCTATATCGTGTTCAATTTTGTACAGGCATAAAGTTCACATAACAATGGTGGCATATGTATGAACACTACATAAATGGCTATAGGTTAACCCAAATGAAAAAAGAAGATGAAATGTAATAATTCCACATCAAAAATAGCTTAACATATATTAAAATTAATAATCTGTTTGTTTCATGAGCTTTGACAATCAGTTTCTGGGGTCCTTGTGTTCAGTCCTAGGTAAGCATTGACACGCATTTCAGTGGGAGACCCAATGAATGGTCACACCTTCTTCAGGGCGCAAAGGAGATTAAAAGCCAACCAAAAGGGCAGAGGAAGGCAAAACTATTTCCCAGAGTGGAGCACTATAAGGAATGTAGAATCACAAAAATAAGGCTAAAATAATAAAACAGAAACAACAAATGTTTAATAGGATAAGTGTAGTTATACCCAAAGACCAATACACCACAAAACTGTGTGTGATATAATGATAATAAGTGAGGAAAGACACCCAAGAAAGATCACTTGCTAGCAACCTGAAGAAAGAATAACCTGTAGGGAGCAGCCAATAGGGAGCAGCTGACAGACCTAAAGAAAGAAAATTTGGATAAACACCAAAGTTGTCCATGGACAGACCCTAAGCCCATAGTCTGAACTCAGAAGAAAAGAGAGAAAAGACTAAGGTGCCAAGTGGTCATAGAATATAACGCAATTTTTACAAATCCAAGGAGAACGATACTGAATAACCAACTGAGGATTACATTTGGAGAAACCAGGCATGCTGGCCAGACGGGTCCTGTCTGAGGGGAAGGGACCCCTGAAGAAGGAAAAACAACAGGTGAGTGACATCCATGGATGGACACGGTTTAAAGGCAAAATGCACTCAAAATATACGGAAAAAAATAGGTGTGCATAGCAAATACGGCAAGTGGGGCATACCTTAATATTCCCATGGATACCCAAATCCGTAGAGGACCAGCAAAGACTGATGGAAAGGCAAATATGGCTCTTCCAAAAGCCTGGGTAAAGGGGAATAGTCCTCGGAGACAGTCAATAACCCAAGATGCAAAGAACATAGCTCTAAATTGAAGAGAGAAAGGGATATCAATAAGGGGCACAAAGCTACTACCCAATCATGCAGAAGAAATTCAAAATTATAGCAAAAACCAAGTGGGTACCCGCAACTAAGGGTTCCCACTCAGGGCATAAGAGCACATAAAACATGCACTAGCTCTAGATGGAGAACAAATCACAATGATGCACCCAGGCACGGGGGCCCAGATGTGGTTGAAACAACGGCGGAGCTGCCAATAAAATACGCAGCTTGAAAACAAGCCCAAAGGGAAAACATGGGTGAAAAGGTCCCCCACAGGAGTTAGAAGGATTAAAGAAAAGGGCAACAAACAGCGCCACACAGCTCATTCTGCGACAGGTACCAAAAATATTGGTGACTTACTAGGGAGTCTGTAGAGGTGGCCCAAGGCGAAGTGACGGTTATGGCACACTCCAGATAATGGGGAGTCATTTTTCTGTACAATATGCGGTCAAGGATGCATTTCATAGCACATTAGACCATGTTACATTTGCATGAGCTTACAATCCTTAATTGTGGGGGTACAGGTTCTTCTTAAGGAGTTAAAACAGAATGAATGGCATATGGTGCATTTTAAGACACCCTGGGCTCGTAGACCTAGTAGAATTTGGAAATTCAGGTTCTAGTTTCATGAGTAAGGATTTGCAAATGGTGCATTTCAAAATAGACTATGCCAGTTTCGTTGGTCTCAGCCTATTAGGGCAAATTCCACAAGGCATCCATCCCTAAAGGAAGTTTTGGAAACTCAGTAGCAAGTTGTTAGAAATTGGGGTCTCTAGGTGGCAGAGGTATGCACCCTGTCCAAGTAGGGACCACAATCCCAGTCAAAAAAGTCAGCCACACACCATGAATTATCCTGTGCTCACCCACTGGTAGTTTGGCCCTGATCAGGCAGGACACCACCCCAGACATGTAATGGAGACAGGCTGCAGGCATACAGAGCTGCAAGAGCAGAAAAATGTCCACTTTCTAAAAGTGCTGCGGCAACAAATGATGGACAGAGTACTGAATGATTCAAACATTCACCTCCAGTCAAGAGATCTGGGTTAAATCCATAGTTCTTTTGTTCACCATGCCACCCCACTGGATTCAAGCTAGCCTGTCTGATGAGGAGTGTTACCCTTAAACCGGTCCCAGGATGCTTTTTTCTGTTCCAGGGAGGACCTGATTTGGCAGTATGGGCTGGACTGTTCCCATGAAGAGCAGGGTCAAGACTGAATTGCGTATGGCTGGGTCCAAACTGGGGTGGCGAAGTGAACATAAGCACAATGGATTTGCCCAGATCTCTTGACTGGGGGTGAATGTTTGATTAATTCAGCATTCCATCCATCATTTGTTGCCGCATCACTTTTTCTCCCTAAGTAGGATGGGAATGCCCAGACATGGGTTCCTTGCTTGCTGTGCCACTGGATTTAAGCTACCCTGGCTAACGAGGGGTATATGCCCAGATGTGGGTCCCTTGCTCGCTGTGACACTAGATTCAAGCTAGCCTGGCTGATGAGGGGTGTTACCTTGAAATCGGTCCTAGGATGCTTGTTTCTGGACCAGGGAGGACCTGATTTGGCAGTTTGGGCTGGACTGTTCCCATGCCCTACAGGGTCATGACTGATTTGCATATTGCTGGGTCCAAACTGGGTGGCGTAGTGAGCAAAAAAGCAATGGATTTAACCCAGATCTCTTGACTGGGGGTGAATTCATTCAGCATTCCGCCATCATTGGTTGCTGCAGCACTTTTCGCCCTCAGTGGGATGCTTGCTGTGCCACTGGATTCATGCTAGCCTGACTGAAGAAGGGTGTTACCCCCGAAACTAGTCCCAGGATATTTGTTTCCGGTCCAGGGAGGACCTGGCTTGGTAGTTTGAGCTGCACTGTTCCCATGAAAACAGTAATGTTAAATCCAACATTACTAGTCAAGATGATTTATCATTACCATTCTGAAGGTATACAACATTACAGAATTACTCCTTTCCAATCAGGAATTACAGCTTAAAAGTGAAATAAGGAATTCCCAATGTTAACCTATGAGAAGAGTAGGCCTGACAGTAGTGAAAAACTAATTTGGGTATTTTTGTTACTACCAGTCCATGTCCTACCTTTTACTTACACAGCACCCTGCCCTGTGGGAAGAGCACCCTACGTCTGACCATTCTAACACAAGTAGTGCATTATCTGTACTTTTCTTTAGATATTTCTGTATTCATTCTGCATTCCCCAGGACGCAATACCTTTAAATTTGTTGCAGGATAGGATGCTACAACAGGAGACAACTGTCTTGCTTTCAGAGGAAAGGATGCCTCATGTTCAAGTGTTATTATGGATAGAATGTTGAAGATGTAATCTATGGTGCTCCATGGCATTTCCATCTCTCATCAAATATTTGGGGCTTTTACACGCTTGGGCACTTCCACAGCCTGAAATGTAACCCAAGTAAGGACAGATACTGCACTGAATGGCACATCAATTACAGAAATTGAGCATAACGTGTGAATATCAATGTTTCCCTCAAAGAGCACATGGATATCAATTAAGGGTAACCAGTGGTAGAAGCTGCTACACAGCCAACCATTTGATACCCCTGGCACTGCAATTGCAACCCCTCGTCTCAGGGTTTGGGAAAGCAGCTGCAGGACAGGAAAGAAAACACCACTCTAATTGCCCCTTTTTTCTTGCCTAGGTTTACCCTTTGCTTCTTCCAATGAACGTCTGAGCAGTAGATAGGAGACTATTGAGTTGCTAAGGGTAGATCAAAAGGAAAACCATGTGATGGAATTGGTGGCTAAATTATGTCACGGGTTATGTCAATTCGGCTCCTGTTGGCATTTTAATGAATTGATGTCTTTGATAGTGCAGAACCAATACCCAACCTTGCATCAACCTTCATAAATACTAGAAAGAGTTGAGTATTAAAACTGAATCTCCTTTGTGAAAATATTTGACAAAAACAAATGAAGATTAACTGCAACAATTCAAGTCTGTGGTATTGTCACATATGTTTTTACAGATGGTACATCATTTTTATGAGGAGCAGAGGAGTCAAGAAATAAGACTACAAGAAGGAAGTGCTCAGTTGCACCATAACAACATACTTCCACAAAGAGTGGTAAATACACAATATTGCCTTCTATAAGCAGTGATGGGGCACATCAGGAACATCTAATAAAGGTTTTGGGTAAATGGGAGTAATAGTAGAAAAAGAATGAGAGGGTACTCATGGGAGGTCTGAGTGTAGACACTGTGCATCATCTGGGCTGTATCCTCCTTCATGGAACTCTGTCTGACCAGCCTTAGTTACTCTTGAACAGTATTCCATTACTTCTACTCTGCCATTCCCTAATTCTTCTCCCTGTCACAACCTCCATCCTTTACCTGATCCTTTTGCGGTCCATTGTATTATATTGTATTGTAGAATTTGTATAGCGTTTCATAGCCCTGATGAGGCCACAAAGCTCTTTGGCTTTCATTGGTTCCTGGTCGCCCTTGGGGTTTTAAGGGCACTGGATGTAGATTAAGCTCTAATTTAATTTCAGTGGTGGCTCTCCCTTTAGGGCTACAGGGATATGCATCCCTCTGGTTTTCTGGTCTGTTTTTGTTATACTAAGAGTGAATAGTAGCCTATTATTCACTCTTGGTATAATAAAGAAAATCCCATCCAGCAGCAGCCTGAGGCAGCTAGTGACACGGTGTAATGGCTGGCACAGGTGCACGAAGGCTTCTGCACCTGTCATCAGAGATTATTCAGGTCTGGTGAAACCCCCACCCTTGCCTCAGTGCCCTGACATGCCTCAAAGCCTCCCCATCCTTGACGTGGGAATAGTCACAGCTAAACGTAGCTACGAGTGCAGGCTTAGAGTGCCTGTGGCTACAAGTCATTCAGCCAGTCACCCTACCCTTTCCCAACTCGTCACAGAGTTGGGAAAGGGTGGGGTGAAAGGGCAGACTAAAACCTTGATTCTGCAACTGTGCATGTTTGAGGTTTCAGTTTCAAGTGCTGGAAGCAGAAAGAGTTTGCAGGAGTTTAGATGGCCTGCACAGGGAGCATGGTGAGTAAAACATGCTTTTGAATGCTGTATGTGTGAGATGGTGGGTCCATGAGAGAGAGTGTGTATGTGTGATCATGTCTAGGTCTATATTTGTGTGAGTGACCTGAGAGAATCTCAGTGAATAAGTCAGTCAAAGTGAGAGGGGATGAGTGACAGGAAGAGTGAGAATGAATGAAAATTAGGGAGAATTAGGGAGATTGACAATGAGTGTAAATTCGATTTACTGTGTGAGACTGTGTGAGTCACAGTTTGATAAGTCTTATTGAGCCAGTCAGAGAATGAGTGAGCCAGAGTGAGTGTGACTGATTGAGTCAGACTGAGTGAGTATGAGTGATCCTGAGTGAATCAGAATAAGTGCGACTGCATGATTCAGTGAGAATGACTGAGACTGGATGTGAAGGAGTGAGATTCAGAGAGACAGAGTGAGATTGAGTGAGTCAGAGGGAGTGAAAATGAGTGGGTGTTCAACCTGACATTCTTGGTGTGGTTTTTCTCCAAACTTCTTGCCTTCAACCCTCCTGTTTGCTGACTTTGTTTTTGCTGGATTTAGGACACTGCAAACTTTACCACTGCTAACCAGGGCTAAAGTGTTTGTGCACTCTACTTAAAACTAGGTAGAATTGGCCTATACTCAATTGGCATATTAAGTTTACTTGTAAGCCCAAGTCAAGTGGCACTACCTGTGCCCAGGGCCTGTAAAATACATGCTACTGGTGGGTCTGTAGCACTGATTGTGCCAACCACTTAAGCAGCACTTTAAATATGTCTCAAGTCTGCCATTGCAGCCAGTGTGTGCAGTTTTAAACTGCAATTTTGACCTGATAAAATAAAACCTTTGCCAGGCCTAAACCTTCCTTTTTAAACATGCAAGTCATGCCTAAGGTAGACCCTGGACAGTGCAGGGTGGAGTGTATTTAAAAGTTGGACATGCACTTTTTAGTTTACATGTCCTGGTAGTGAAAAACTCTTACATTTATTTTTCACTACTGCAAGGTTTACCTCTCCCATTGGCTAATATTGGAGTTATGTTATTTCATGTAATAAGTGTTAATTTCCAAATGGGAGCAGGTGACCAGTTCATGTTTGGTGTTTTTGGAATTTTAATGAAAATTCCTCTCTTATGCCATTGAGGAAAGAACATTCATATCCAAATTGAAAGTGTATGAGAGAGATTTAGAATGTAGTAACTCTCTCCCTGATAACATTTAGAATCAGCAGCCTCAAGGCAACTTACACTGGCAGGATATAGTATACATACCTGTAAGGGAATATTCCGCCTACTGTTAATATGTGAATGAAGGACTGGACAAAGAAAGGTCACTCATCCTGTGTCTTGTTATTTAGATGAATATGTTAGTTCGTCATTATATGTTATTTTGTATATTCATGTGTAAACAAATTTGTTTTAATGTATGTTTGTATTTTGTGTTTCACAATTAAGTGTTGCCCTTCAGAAAGGCATGTAACAATGTAATAAACTTTTTTGAAAAAAGAAAAACAAGTGGAATAAATCACAAGGACTAATGAAATCAGAACATTGGTACCTTTGCTTTAAGTATATGATAAATTGTGACAATTAGATGCTTTGTTTGTTTATAAACCTTTAGAAAGTTGGCATTTTGCTGGCTTAGCCATTTAGTGCCTGCATCTTGTCTGTGGGTCACATGACTAGATGTAGCGGACAGTTGAGCATTCATATACATACATATACATATTGGACCCCATACACCAACAATTCAAGTACTCTTCTGGATCTGTGGATACTCTGTCAGGAAGAAGGACTGCTGTGCTGTGGAAAGGACTGCCACTCTGCTGGGCCTTTTCTGAAGGACTGCTGCACTGACCTGCTGCTGCTGCCCTCTTCCCGGTGTGAGAAGGACTGGACCTGCATCTGTTAAACCCAGAACCCCAAAGTGAATTTGAGGGCTAGTTGGCTGGCCTCATGACTAAAGCCTCAGGGACAGAAGGCTCCAACAACCTTAAACCAGAACCTGGACTCTGCCATCTGTGAGTAGTATCCAGCAGAACCAGGCCATTGCTTCTTCTGGGAGGGTTCTCCCTCGCAACCCACATCTGAACCGCCTCAGTGTGGAGCTTCATCAATGCAGGCTCTTGCATCACAGCCTCGCAGCTCTTCAGAAACGTTGCATCTCCTTGACTGCATGACACATCCTTGAATCGCAAGCCCTCATCAACAGGATCCTTGATGATGATGCAGGACCTCGCATCACAGCTTCACAGCTCCTCGGAACCTACGCATCTCCTCGGCTGTGTGACACAAACTCAACATGGGACTTCGCAAAACTACTAGCAGATTACTGACAGACTCACAAGCGACAACTCAGGTCTACCCGGCCCATTCGATAAGGTAGACTTTACGCTTGAACACAGTGCAGTTACCCAAAGGTTGTATCATTGTGTATATATTCAGGCACTTCATCGTGTTTCTTATGAATCATTCCCCTGATGAAGAGCATCGTCCTGAAATGCTTTGGGAATTTACATACATCGATTTACTGGTGGGATATCGGGGAACATGGCGGCCGCTAGTTGAGCTGCCACTTGCTGCCAGAGGCACCTATGTCCCGCGTTTGATCTGCAGGCGAGGCTGAGACCCGCAATGTATATTTCTGCGTCGCTTGTCTGAGGATTTTAGCGGTCTTTAACTTGCCTCTCTTCCTTTGTTGTGCAGAGGCGAGTTTTTTTTTATATGTGTCCCCTTTTCAGGGGGATGTTTGTTGGCGCGGTTGCCGACTTGCCCTGCTGCCGCCCTGGAACTGAGGAGGGGCCGCAGAGCAGCGGCTGACAGGCTCCTCCGGGCTGACACCGGCAGAGGCAGCACAGGACGGCTTTCTACCACACTGGAGAGGGCTGCTCTTCCGAAGCAGTCGAGCGTGCCCTCGCCTCATGAGGACAGAGGACTTTGGCCATTCCTCCCACAGCCGCAACAAAATCAACTGCAGCAAGAACAGGTGCAGGGGGGCATGAAGGGGGGAGCCATCCCACTGTAGTCTCCACCACCTCTACATTGACTACTGAGGGTGGTAAACTGGTGCTTCTCTCCACTCGGCCACTGCAAAAAAAATTGAAGCACTTACTGGTGGGTCAGGAGGAGGGAGACAATTCCAGCATTACCCTTGCAAACAACACAGCGCCCATAGTGCCTATAACAAAAGGTAGTAGGAGAGGCAAGAGACATGGTTGCGGGGCACAGGTGTTGGCAAAAGAAAAGTCCGATAGGAAAAGCATTAAAAATCCCCGGGATGGGAAATGTGCTATAAGTGACAGCATAATTCAGGGGAAGGAGAGGAAGGTGAGCGTGACGCCAGCTACAGTCGTTGATAGTAGCTGCTCAACTTTTCAGTATTGTGAGGTTAAGGGCAGGAGTATTAAGGCAGGCAGAGCCAAGAGTAACCCTCTCGACTCGAGAATTAAGATTACGCCTTCCCTGCAGTCATGTTTTAAAGTGCAACCATTAATGTTGGATGGGGTTAAACAAGGGGAGGTTCTAAGGAAGCACTCGAAAGGGCAGTGGGAGTTAACCCCCTTTTTGGGAAAGGATGGAGGTGGCTGGTTGCCCCCTGCTGGTTTCACAAACTTCACCTGAAACTGTATTCGCAATTTCTGGACCGGTACAATTTAAGGCCTCGGACACAAACAGTGTTTCTTTGAGAGAGATTATCCCAGGCTGTGCAACCATGGCAGATAATGACAGCACAGAGCGGGGCAAAGTTTCTGAGGAGCAGAGTAATTGGTGAGTCCTCAGTGGCTTCTCCGGAGGCCCTCTTCTCTTCCATTTCAGTAGATGTAAAGAATTGTTTCTCTGTCTCTGAGGCAAACCAAGGAGAGATCCGGCTTTTTTGTGAGTCGGAGAAGAAAATCGATCTCCTAAACTCCTGGACTGTGGTTTTGGAAAGTACAGTGGGAGAACTCAGGGATGACTTGGGAGCTGCCAGAACAGATATTGCATTGCTCAAGAGAGAGGAGGTGATGCTCTGGGACAGGCTCGAGATGTTAGAAAACAACTCACGGAGAAACAATCTGCATCTCTTGAATGTTCCGGAAGGGAGGGAGGGGGAAGATCTTAAGTCCTTCATTGTTACTCTCATAAAAGAATCTGTTCAGATTGAAGATTCTGAGGAGGACCTGAAGAAAGATATACCGAGGGACCACAGGGACCCCTTCAGGAAGCATCCAAATCGGACAAAGCCGAGGAAGATTCTCATTAATTTTCTCACGTTTTCCTTGAAGGAATAGTTCCTTAACTGTGCTTTAAATTAAAAGTCTTTGAAACCCAGAGACTTCGCCTATGAAATCCGCTCTGACCTGGTCCATGTTACCTTGGACAGACAATGGGAGCTGGGCAGGAAAATGGATGACTTTAAGAAACTGGGGGCGGTTGCCCAATTAAAATGTCCTGCTCTCTTGAAAGTCATGCACAACAGCAAGATGTACAACTTAAAATCAGTGCAAGAGGCAAATGAGCTTTGGCAAAGTTACAAAATAGATTAGCCATTGAGTATTACACATGTCACTTGTATTAGGCTCCCCGGGGTTCTTGGGGGAGGGTCTAAACTTACCTGAGGCCGTGAGTTCCATGTGATACCAGACACCAGAGAGATATGTAAGATATTTTGGTTTATTAGTTAATATAAACTTGTGGGGTTACATTTAGAGATGTGGGGAATTGGAGATAGGTTCTCAAGGTCTCAGTCTCTTGCCTTTATGTAGCACTTTTATATAGGGACATGGTAGGTTGCATCGGTGGGCAGAATCTGGACTATCAGTCCAGGTAAATGGGGGTAGGGTTCTCCAGTGTGGAGATAGGGGTAGGGGGTGTGGGAGGGAAGGGAGGTGAGCACGGGGTGGGGAGCATTGAGTTGAAAAACAAAAACTTTCCTCATTCGCCTTTTAGTTTGGTTATGTCACGTTTGGTCTGGGATCGGTTCTCTGGGAGACTTAGCACACTCAAGGCTCTGATGTTTAAACCCCCATGAGCACTATCCCATTTTTATCCTGGAACGTTAATGGCCTGTGAGTGAAAACCAGGAGGGTTAAAAATCTGCAGTATCTAAAAGACTCTCTGGCGCAGATCATTATCCTTCAGGAAACCCATCTCTTAAAAGAGGAATTGTTTGGAATTTAAAAAAAAATTAAAGTAATGGAAAAATTGAATTTCGGTGAGAAATTCAGTCGAGCTATTCAGCTTATATAGCAAGATCCCTCGGCGAGACTCCTGGTAAATGGCAAATTGACCAACCCTTTTAAGATCACCAGGGGAACAAGACAGGGTTGCCCCCTCTCCCCGCTCCTCTTTGACCTGTGCATTGAGCCTTTTGCTCAGCGTTTGAGAGAAGAGCCGGGTATTTCATCATTTAAGTTTGGTGCATGGGAGAGGAAGGTAGCTCTGTATGCTGATGACGTCCTGATCCTCTCATCCGATCTGGAGAGGTCTTTTCCTCAGGTCATTAGGTTGGCACAAGACTTTGGGCAGGTCTCTGGGTATGAGATTAATGCTGAAAAAATGGAAATCATGTTGTTGAACCTACCAGAGTGACGGCACCAGACCAAGAGTGATATGAGGTATCTGGGGGGCAGGATTGTTCAGAATATAGATAAGATTTCAGGGACTAACCTGGCAAATGTTTCTAGGGAATGCCAGAAACTAATTAAATCCTGGGCCCATCTCCCATTGACCATTTTTGGGAGGATTAATTTGATAAAAATTGTCATATTACCGGAAATCACTTTTCTTTTTAACACTATTCCTTTACATTTCAAAAAACTGGCGATAGATAAGCTTCAGCAAGCAATCAACTCTTTTGTATGGGCTTTAGGGCCATGAGGATAGCTTGGAAGAAGCTAAGGCGTAGGAGGGAGAAAGTGGGTCTTACGGTCCCCGACTTACAGTACTATGCCTGGGCTTTCCAGTTGTCGCACGTGAGAATGTTGGTGAAAACCCCAGATCACACCGGAGTGGGGGTCATGTTCTTTGCTATGTTAAAGAGTGTAGGGCTGTCGCAGGAGGGATTCCTCTTCAAATATGGAGATCAGAAATTGTAAAAAAAGATCAGGTTGAAAGTTCTGCTGAGGATGGCTCGAGTATGGGCTAGAATTAAACCATGCACTGGCCTAAACTACTTCTTAAGTTGGGCTCCCCTGTGGGATTCTCCAGGGGCTCCAGACTGCCGGAAAGATAAATTAGTTACACCACTTAGTTGGACTTAAGGTGTGGAGGGATTCGGCATCTGACGGTTCACTTACATCATGGTCGTCACTCCAAAACAGGTTAGAGGAGGGTATGTCTAGGTTTAAGTATCTCCAAATGCAGAGTTGGGCCCAGAATTTAAAAAAAAAACTATTGGTATAGGAAATGCCCTGGAGGAGCAACTAGTGTTAAGGCCGGTGGGAAAGAAAGAGGTTTCCTTCTTTAACTGGTCCATAGAGGAAGCTATTGATGGCGATTTTAAATTAGCTGAAGCACTGTGGGGAGCCTCTATGCCAGATAAACAATGGAAAGACCTGTGGCAAACTTCCTTTAACATCTTGTTCGCTGCTGTAAAACCAGCCTGGCTTAGGAGGAATCATTATTTCACTATTCACAGGCTTACTTATCTCCATTAAGACTCTTCAAAATATCGAAGGGCTCCCCAGTTAGCTGTAAGAAGTGTGATTTAGTAAATGCCTCAGATATTCACATGTTTAAAGAGTCCCCAGTGATAAGAGAATACTGGGACAAAGTAGGGGCAACTGTAGCTGATATTTTGGGAGTCCCAGGCCAAATTTCTCTCGCCCTGATCATCTTTGGCATAGCCAGCGAGGTAACGGGCCCTGCTAGGTGGTTCCTCTTCTATTCAATCTTGTTGGCTAGGAGAGAAATCTGTAAGAGATGGGTAAAAGTCACACCCCCACACATTCGGAATGGCTGTCCTCTTTATATAAAACATCTAAGACTGATTTGGGTAGAATGCAGAACAGCAAGAAGAAAGCACTATGGGATTGTTTATTAAGGTGGTCTCAGCGTCAGTTTTTGGGGGAGTATAATTTAGGGGTTTGAGCTGTCATGTTTTGCACGTTTAAAATAATTTTGGATCCTATGATTAGGCCTCTTTGAAAACTCTCTGACTGTGTTGGGCCCTTTTCCTCAGTTTCCACCCTCAGTAGGCCAACATAAACAGTCTTCAGCTACACTTAACTGGAAGAGAGTTAGACCACCCCTTTCCAAAAAGGGGCCAGTGACATTCTCTGGGATTGTCGGATACCGGTAGGCAGGAGCTACCTCCTGGTTCATTTCAATTGCCTACGTCTCTTTAAAACTGAGTAACGGTAACAACATCCTATTCTCTGTCAACTGGGGTCTGAGGCAAATGAGGATGAAATTTTTTTTTTTTTTTTAAAGTGGGACTTTGCCTCGCTGCGCACTCAGGATTTAAGGTACTTTTGTTCAGTGAGCCTAACTGGGTCCCTGTAGCTGACCAACACTCCATTGCAGTAAGCTTGAACTTGTGACTTTGTCTCAGTCCGCCATGACCAGATATCCACAGTTGGCGCTTTGTGGTTTTTAGCGCTATTTTCACTTAAAACTTGAAAATTGCTTATCTCTAGTTCTACTGGTTGGATTTTGTTGTGTTGGTCTTGTTTTATTTATTAACGTTCACTCTATTTCTCTAAATTGATGTAGGATGTCCTTTGTGTTGAGTTTTCACTTTATCACTGTTCAAAATGCTGCATAAATACATTACACAATGCCTCTAAGTTAAGCTTGACTGTTCTTTGCCAAACTACTAGCGGGTTGAGCACAGGTTAATTTGATGTTTGCTTGTGCCTCACCTTGACAAGGATTGTGGTTGCTTCTTGAGTAGAGTTTCACCCCCCCCTAAACCGGTAACCCAATTTCTTACAATGGGTCTCAGTGTGAGTGAGAATGAGTGAGTATGAGTCAGTCACAGTGAGGTATAGTGAAGCGGATTGAGTGGGAGAATGAGTTGGGGGAAGACTGAGGGAGACTAGGTGAGAATGAGTGAGACTGAGTGGGAATGATTGAATGAAACTGAGACTGAGTGAAAATAAGTGAGAATAAGTGAGCCACTGATACATTGAGTGAGTATGAATGAGTGAGTGAGACTGAATGAGATTGAGTCAGAATCGGATTGAGTGTCTCAGAAGGAGTGATAATGTGTGGGACTGAATGAGAGTAAATGAGAATGAGTGAGACTGCATGAATCAGTGAGACTGAGTCAGAGTAAGAAAATGTGAGTGAGATTGAGAGTAAGTAAGAATGAGTGAGAAAGTAAGACTGAGTGGATGGAAATGTGAGTGAAACCCCCCTGAACCCTCTGAGCAGCAGCAGTCAGACTTGCTCATTAGAGTTCAAGGCAAGGATCACACCCCCACCACTTTCAATGGTCACTAGCCACCACTGAACTCTATGGGAAGTATAGGTTTAGATGCGTTTTCCAAAACATGCTCCAAAATTGATGTAGAATACATAGCACACATCTGTGTGAGGTGTTGTTGAAGTGTGTTAGAGAAATGCGCAGTAGCACTGACAACTTGACATTTTATTTTTTGGTCAATGGACCAGGGATGAATTTAATGGTTAATGGTATTGCAGCAAGTCTATGTAATAATGCAGACTCGCTCGGAAATAGTGTGGAGAGACTGAATGTGGACAAAACAGATTATTCCTTTGGGTTATAAGCACTTACTCACCTCTGTATGCAGATTCCAAATATATTGGCAGTCTCCACCAATATTAAGGACAATTGAGAACATGCACAAGGCAGGAAGTGAAGCTGTGAGATAGTTGGCTCAAATATCTAAATACTCCTGTTTACATATCTGCAGCAGGTCTCAGAAAGACCACAAAGGCAGGAGCTGAAATACCCAGACAATAGCAGGTGATAAATAATCTACTTTCAGCGCAAGTTCCTCCTCATGTGCGAGGAGTGGATCTAGATTCCATCTCATAAAAGGTTGGGACGCCACTGCAGTCCCTAACCCACCAGGTGCCCATTGGACAGAGTCTAGTAAAATCCATGGAACCAGCAGCAGGCAACCACACCGGGACACTGAGCTATGCCAGACTCCCCAAGCACTCAGTAGTATGCCAGACACAAGTCCAGGAGCACTGGAGACAAATGCTGAAGCAGACACTCAAAAAACTGAAATGATGTCTGATTTTCTCCTGCCTGAGGTCACACTATACTATGCATCCTACGACACATTATTGGAAGATGTTTGATGTTATTTATGTTTAGATTTCTTCGCATGAACTGAATAAAATCATTTTGAGCAGAAAAAAGTAAATTGACTTGATAGAAGTATGCTGACAGAACAGAGGGTGGCTCGGGGACTCGGCCACAGATGGTACTCACACAGTTAGCTATACTGCTGCCCTGGGATCTCAGAGTAAGCACTTCAAAGTCAGTTGCTACTGCAGGTACCGATGCTGCAAAGGCACAGCACTGCAATATGGCTCAGATTTAGGTCCATGAGTCAGATTCCTCAGAGCTAGGTAGAAGCATCGCTTATTTATGGCACAATGCCACCACCACCAAGCACAGATCCTCAGCAACAAATGCTGCTTGCAGGATTGCTACAACCACATGATGGGATAGTCAGGGAGCATCAGATGTAAGGCTCATCCCCTCTAAGAAACCAGTCCACCCTGCAGTGTGGCTGCAGCCATTAAACTCCTCCTCTTCCAGCCCTCACTCCTCCTCCTTGCAAAATAACTTATAATTATTACCACTTATTTATTTGTCAAAATCGTCTCAGATATTTGCAAACATGTTAAATGTGTTGAAGAATCTATAGTGTGGGAGTGCACTGAAAGAACAAACTCATGTTTAGTCAGTAACCGAACCCCATGCAGTGTGCAGCACTCTTCAATGCCATCACTGTTGTAGATTCTGTAGGTTCAGCTACTGAACAGTTAACATGAAATGGGCGCTGCACTCAAAAACATCATTAACTCTCAGTAACACATGGAACTGCTCCCAATGAAATGTACATTTGCCTCTAACGAGAGTACACTCTGATAAATAAATGTCGATTATTTTAACCAACCTAGTTTGAACAAAAAAAGTACATTTAAACATATCAATGTACATTTGCAGCAAAGAATTAACATTTAGGCCAGCGAATGTACTTTCACAGAAAGAAATAGAGAATCCATATAACATCACATTTAAAGAAGGGAACTAAACGTACAAAGTGAACAAACCATGGAGGGAGCCATATTCGTTTAGAAACACACAATAATGCCTGTGCATGTCGTCACTGTCATTCAGGTAGTACAAGGTGTTAAAGAGGAGCTGGGAGGCTGTAGACTGCAACACGTACAATATTTCACAAAGGCCTTGAAATGCATCAGTTAGGCTGCCTTTTAGTAAAACACGAGTTGCTGCCACACACAGCATTCAACTAATTCACACTGATCATCGAAACACGACAAGACTGTGCGTTAGACAGGAAGACTTGTTCGGATACTTCTTTCATTTTATTTTTTAATAAATGCAACTTACTTGACATGCTTCAGTAGTTTTGAGATTCTTTTATTAGGAGTTCTAGTCTACAGCCTGGAACGTTCACTTTCTCTGAAACCTTTATGCTTTCATTTATCACCTTTATAATGAGGTGTTTGTCATTGTACTTGATACAGCAGATGTTTCAGTTTTGCAGCACAGTAAATGACAGCCACAACATATGAGGCAGGGTTGTGGGGAATGGTACCAATAGATTCCATCCAGAAGAGAGGATGGTTTTTTGAAGAGGGTTGTTTATCTTCCTGTCTCGTTTTCTAATAATGTCTGTCATTTGGAATTGGGTTTACCTTATACAATGGAGTGAAACTGGCCCGAATATGCTGTGGCACTTAATTTGGAAAAGAAATACGGTGGATCTTAAACAAGCCATAATACAAAATTGTTTGTCATTAGACAAGGTACATAAACTTGAATGGTTACAATATGTCAAATCCACGTTGCACTCGCTAGGCGTACCTGAACTGTACACAAACCCGAGTTCTTGTTCCAAATTCCCTAAAAAGACACTTAAGGCTTTATTTCTAGCTAAGACAGCCTATGTAAGGAAAAAAATCCATAGTGCAAAAACAGTTGGGAAACTTCACTATCAGATTCCCCCCTTAACGGAGGGCGAATATTCGTACCTGGAGGGTGTAAGAAATTTACAGCATAGATTTGTCCTTCTAAGATTTCGTACCAACTTAATTTCTTTGATGTTGGGCTTCCCACCCAAAAAGTATTCTCTTAGCGAGTTGACACCATGCCCATGCGATATTCTATCAGTGCAATGTGATCTTCACCTTTGTTTTCTTTTGTTACTTTTATAAAGAACAGAGATCTAGATACCTTTTACCCCTTTTAAGGTGGCCCAATCTCAATCAATGTTGTATTGCCTTGTTTTTCATGAAGAAGCTTATGTCTGTCTCTGCATAGCATCTTTTCTGTGGGCCTACTTGCGTAGGAGACGAGCTCTATAAGGGAAACATGTGTGAACCCTAGCTATTTATTCACATGAGCTTTTAATGGTAACGTGAAAAACAGCCACGTGATTTAGATCTGACATGATAAAACATATGTATAAGCTATGTTATTTTACAGTCTTTTATAGAACATGATTGAAGTTTCATTTTTAATTAATTTTATTTATTTACTAATTAATTGTTAGTTGGGTGGGTGAAGATAGCTGCAAGATTGATTAATGCACTTATAGCATATAGCACTAAGACTAAAATGTGAACTGCTCTGTAATGTCTATACTGAAGCCAATTGGGTTGGGCCGGTCACAGGTCCTTTTAATTACTAGTATTTATGTTTATTTTTCTTTTATATATATACTTCTATGATCTGTGTTTATCAATTAGATTGAATAAAGTTATTGGATTGAATTGGACAAGTATTCTGTTTTCAACTTTGTGATCTTCATTTTTATCAGTCTCGGAAAAATGGATGTAACTCTGTCTGCTCCAGGTTGCACATAGATATCTTCAAAAGGCATAATAAAAATTTAGGAATAGTTTAGAACTCTAAAATATATTTTAAGTGCCCTTATCTTTAGTTTTTAAACTTTGTATTTTATACATTAGTAAAATCCGGATTTTGATTTTTTTAGTGCTAATATTTTCACCGGCCAAGCTAATTGACTTGCTGGCCACGTGGACATGGCACTTCATGTGCATTAAGCAGAACGATGGAAACGATTATCTTTTTTTCAACAGATGTCCGAATGCAACGTTCTTAAATAGTGCCAGGGGCGTAACACACGCCCCGCATCCCCCGCGGTGTGGGGGACCCCCAGCTGCAGGGGGCCCCCTCAGAACAGAACTATGGTCTGAGGTCGCCGGATAAATTGCAGAGTGGGGGCCCCTCTGTGTACATTGCAGGGGGGCCCTTAAACTTTCGTTACGCCACTGAATAGTGCTGCCCATTATGAATGGCCCACAGAATTAAGAACAATATACAACATTATACAAACCACTCTTAAAATGTATGTATTCATACATGCTGCTATTTAACACCTGTCCCCTGCTTATTTTCATCTTTCCAATTCATGGTTCAATACCCTTCAGGAGAACCGTTTGGGCAGGGTAACAGTTGTAACGGAGAGCCTCAAATTACAATAAAAAGGAGGCTTGTGAAGCCTGCAAATGTGGCTGTTAAAACCACAGCAATAGTTTGGAAATCTTGGGCCTTCAGGGCGACATCCCCAATCCAGCCATCCCAGCCCACTGACAGAGAAAGTGTGGGGTGGGGGGATGGGGAACTGAATCTCTTTGAGGCCCGTGGTCGTTGCATGTCTAATTAGGGAACCATTTTTTTCAGAATGGTACAAACAGGTTGGTTCGCTTTTGAGACAGAGGGAAGAATAGCACATTTGCACCACCATTTCATGAGGAAGATATATACCCATATCAATCAATCAGAAGGTCTTGTATAGCGCAGCTTGTCACCCCAGGGGGTCTCCAGGCGCTGGTGAGTTGTGTGAGCCTTGGTCGAACAGCCAGGTTTTGAGCTGCTTCATAAGTCCTTCAGAAAACGGGTTGTGCGAAGGTGGAGGTCCTTCCAGGACCAGGCGGTGAGGTAGGAGAAGGAGCGTCCTCCACTTCGGCTGCGGCGAATGCAGGGATGGGCCTAAGCGAGGGTGGAGGATAGGAGATTTTTAGTCGTCTGTGGAATGTTAGGCGGTTGTTGATTTAGGTGGGTCCAGAATTGTGGAGGGCTTTGCAGGCATGAGTGTGTAGCTTGAAGAGGCATCGTTCCTGGCCAGCCAGCCAGTGGAGATCACTGAGGTGGGGGGTGATGCTGGTCCTTCAGGGGAGGTCAAGGATGAGTTGTGCCGCTGTGTTCTGGATGATCTGGAGGCAATTGAGGAGTTTTTTGGTGGTTCTGGTGTAGAGTACATTACTGTATTCAAGTCGGCTGGGTCCAGTGGCATGGAGAGCGCGGGACCCACGTCTGAGCATACCCGTCCCACTCGGGGTGAAAAATACAAAAAAAACAATTAATGGACAGAATGCAGAACAATGTCATACATTCACCCCAGTACAGAGATCTGGGCCCAAATCCATCGTTTTTCTGCTCCTCATGCCATTCCAGTTTGAACCCAGCCATATGCGAATCAGTCTGGACCGTGCTCCCTATGGGAACAGTCCAGCCCTAACTGCCAGGCAGATGGATTTAGGCCCATATCTCTGTACTGGGGTGAATGTTTGACATTGTTCAACACTGTCCATCACATGTTCTTTTTGCATTTGTCACCCTGAGTGGGACGGGTATGCCCAGACGTAGGTCCTGTATTCTCAATTCCACTGGAGTCAAGTTAGCCTAGCTGATGAGGGGTGAAACCTCGAAACCGGTCCTCGAATGCCCCGAAACTGGTCATCGAAAGGCTGGGTTTAAAATTGAATGGCATGGGGAGCAAAAAAATGATGGATTTAGACCCAGATGTCTGTACTGGGGTGAATGTTTGACATTGTTCAACATTCTGTCCATCACTTGTTCTTTTTGAATTTGAAGCAAGAACACTATGAGCCTGATTCACAAAAGTATCTTACACTTTCGAGTAATTTACACTTTTGAATACGTTTACTACTTTTTGTTTATTTGCAAAACCCGAGTTTTTGGGCAATAACGTGGAATTTGTTGCAAGAGCACCAAAATCAACATGCCACTGTAAATATTTCCCCTATTAAAATCTGTCTGGTTTGATCTGCTGCACATTACCGAAGGGTGCAGCCTTTATCACACCAGCAATTACTGGGCAACCAGGTTTTTTCTGGATGCAGTAAACTCCACACAACTCAGAATGCAACTGTTCTGCAAACAAGGGTTTGTGCAGGAGTTGTAAAGCTTGTCCGTCTCATAATCAGGGCCTACGAAAAACACTACATTTGGCTTCATTGGTAGGGTTACCTTTAGGGCACTTGCGTCAGACAGGTGAAAAAATGATTTGCCCTCCAAACACAATTTTGTTCTGTGTGTGCACAGTTCAGTTTTCCAAGTGATGCTTATATTTTTTGGGACTATGTGGACATAAATCAGATCTAAATAACTACGTTAGGTTACATAAACACTATTTTACAATGTTAAATATAGGTATTCTCCGACAGTCAGCCGAATGGGTTTAAAAGGTATTTGGGGTATGAAATGTGCACTGGCCAACAGGTCAAGTCACGTTAATAGACCCTTTGGAGCTGAGTGCAGAAAACCATATTTTAACCTAGTTAAAAGATTTAACACACGTATTAGTATTGCTAATGCTAAACTAAGGCAACTTCTGGCAGAAGAATAAACAGCAAGTGTGCTCCAAAATATTAGGCTGGCTGTGAAGATTCCCATTTAAGTGACTCTGAGACGGTGAGGCGAAAGGTAGATTCCCACCATCATTTCAGATTAAAGGCCTTATTATGAGTTTGGCGGTCCAACCACTAGAGGACAGCGTCCGCAACTGCTAGGATAACGTTACGCCTTTGGCCATCTGTCTACCGTATTACAAGTTTGCAGAGGGGCTGGCGGTGTAGCTGCGGCGGTCTTGCAGCAGTGGACAATGTATTTCCACACATATATCGATGCCTGAGTGTACATTCCGACTGCATATGTGTTGAATAAACACATATGCATGATATAAGTGTAGAACTACCACCAACTCATTGCCGGAGTCCAGCTCACGTGTGGGCTGTCCTGGTAATGGGTACATGGTACCAAACGACTTACCTGTATTTCTCCAAAGACGGGGTCGTATTCCTCGGGGTGAAGATGCCCCTGTGTAGAGGGGACCTGGAGAAAGGGATCCACGTAAAAATCTGCTGTACACACATCACATTTTTCCATGTGGTAGACCTATGGCTTTTCCGACAGTTGCAGTTGAGGAAGAAGGTCAACAGCTCTTTGCTACCGCCTGGTGTTTTATGTACAGTGTAATAATGTAGTGTAGATTTCTGATACCTCTGGGATTGGTTTTTAGTAAACTGATACTTTTGGTGTGGAAAAGAAGTGATGACACCAACAGTAGAGGTTAAAAATGGTGTTACTATGTCTCGAATATTGCTTTTGTGCACTCTTTTCAAAATCACTTAATTCAACCAACAGGAGGACTTGTGTTTGTATAATATGTAAAGCTATTTATAGGTTGGAATCTCATACTTCGTTATAGCAAGTGAATATGTTAAATATTGGATTGTCCTGCTACAAATTGTTTATTGGCTGAATCAATTAACACCTCTCAGAAAAGTAAGCCTGAATGTTCTTTAGCGAAATATATTAAACACCATGGCTGCATCCTGCCTCTCCATCCTCCATCGATTGTCCCTTCTGCTCCAGTTCCACAAAAACTCCCTACTAGAACAATATAAACATCTAAAAAAAAGAGCTAATGAAAATCTAATGTACAAAGAACAGGAAATATAAATGTTCAGACTAATTTGTAATAAACACATAGTCAAACCAAATGATGTAGAGTAAATTAAATTAGACAAACAAAATCAATCAGAATAAAACAAATCTCTCTCCCACCATTTTGTTTTAGTAGTACGTCTCTCTTCTACTTTAAGTTTGGTTGCAGTTTCTTGCATGCACACTTAAGATCCAGGAAGTGCCAGAACATATTATGGAGTCGCGAATCCCTTCCTCTCAAATCTGAATTTACCTGCAATCTGGATCCAACAGGAGTGATGATAGTATCCGCACTTCCCTGAGCCTATGGATGGCCATGAAAGGAATATGTATGTGACTAGCAGTACATTGTGGGAATTGGAAATGGGACAAGAGAGACTGAAACAGGGACACTGGATAGTTTCACTTCACCTGTTCTTTCAGTTAGACTCAAGCTGCGCTGCAGAGGTATGATTATCTACAACAAAAAAATAACTCTTTTAGTTTTTGACCGATGATATTACAGTTCATTACTTATACTGTGTTCTGTGATATACCATGTGGGGAACTCTGCATAACCCACTCTCTCTGGTTGCTGACAACTCTACTACTTCTTAGTGCTGAAAGATTCAAACAACCTTTGTGATAAATGCAAAGAATAACATTAACTGTAAAATTGTAAAAATGTTAGAGTTATATCTACATTTAGAAACATAGAAATCAAGGGCCTCCATCGTTTTGGGCAGGAACCATCCAACAATGAGTCGGCGATCCCTTCTGCCCTATTGGGATATGACCGCTGTGCAGGTGGTCGTAAAATGTTTTTCTAGTGCAGCTTGTGCTGCTGCCCAGGAAAAGGGCTGCAACACAAGCCACACTAGAAAAAGGCACTTTGTTCACATCCATGCACCATGTGCCAGGCACCATGTAGCACCTGGCACATGGTGCATGGATGTGTGGGGGGACACAACATGTGCCCCACAGGCCACTCAGCAGTGGTTGGGCCCCCAAAGTCCCTTTCCATCTGCCTATTCATGGGGTGGGACCACAATGAACAGGCAGTCGGAAAAAGATATCCTAATCCCTACGGTGGTGCATGCGTAGACACCGCCTCCATAGTATTGTTAGGAATCTGACCGCCGTCCTGACGTGATCTTTGATCCTGTTGGTGGCTGCGGTCATTCCCCTCAACATAATCGCTCCACTCGCCTGCATCATAATGCGGCGGTCAGACCGATGCCCTGGATGTTGGGCGTACTACCACCGACGGCCTGTCGGTGGTGGTTCACCCAATATCATAATGAGGGCCCATGCCTGTGTTCTAAATGACTCCCAGTACACATGATTATCAGCTGTAACATAATTAATTTTGTACTCTCACGTGGGGCACAATGCATTCATTGACTCACTACTGGCAATATCTTAATACCATATGTGATTCAAGAGACATAAACAAAGAGGCCTATTCACAAACTTCATTTTATAGTATGTTTGTAGTACTATAATAGTACTAGTAATGTTAGAAATGCTACTGATAAACCTATGTGCAGTGGTCTACACCACTGCCTCTCCTATCTTTTATGGGCCCAGGCTACGAATATCGTTGCACAGGTAAGTCTACTCTTTAGTAGTAAATGTGGGAGGGACGTAGAAGTGGCTGGAAATGGAGAACACCAACACCTACTACAAAAGAGGAAGAGTTTTTCAAGGAATAAGGAGGGTTAAAGGGAAGGCTAGAGAGGAGTTTGGGAAGTGTCATTCATCCACCCACAAAAGAGTAGGCCCCTTCCTATTCAGAAACTGCACATCTATAGCTACTACAGACAAATAAATACATAAATAATAAATAATAAACTCCAGCTCAGAGCTGTTGTAAGAGCAGCACCACACATGGCCACTCACTGGTATTGCAAAACCCTCCAATCGAAAATAATGGAAGTAGGGGCTTAAAATGGAACCCCACCGGAACTAATATTAAAATACATTATGGTATTTAAACTATAAATACATTTATTTAATTTAAAAAGTCTATCAATAAAGCATAATTTCATTGTATTTAAAAATATTTTATTAACTTTTTTTTAAATTGACAATGAATGTAGCTTTAATGTTTTTTAAAAGGCACTATATTACTTTTAATTAATTCTATACTTCGCTTTTAATTTTTTTAATACATAATAAAAAATATATTAAAAACAAATTAGGTGGATTATTTTTTAAATTTGAACTGCAGTAAAATATTTTTTTTTATTTAATGTATTCAAAACAATTACTTTTCTATTTTTTATTTTAAAATAATTATTAATGGTTTCAGATATTTATATTGTTCAACATTTAAAAATATACAATTATTTAATATTAATATTTACATATTTTTTGTGTATTTCTTAAAAAGTTTAATCAACTTTAACAATATTTCTTTCACCATAGGGGCATCTCTGCTCCGATTGCAGAGGTCTTCATCATGTGGGTGGAGTGCCAAATACTACCTGTAGTAACTTAACAGTCATATTTATTGTTTTACTGTCTTCACCCCCTGTTTCAGGGTGTTGGGACATGCAAATCTATACTTTTGAGTAACTTCACACTCGTAAATGGTGAACAGGCAAAATGTGTAAAGTTATTCAAAAGTGCAAGTGTAAATTTACTTGTAATAAATCTATGTGCGTAGATTTACCTTTGTAAATAGGCCGCTCAGTCTGTACAATGTAGAGTATTCCCTAGTTACTATGTTAAGTTTGTAGTCCTATAAAGGATGACTTTTGCTGTTTAGATTTTGTAATCCTTTAAAGGACGTCTCCAATACTATAGCGAAAATCAAAATCTAAATCCTTGTTTTCAAACGTGATTTGATTCAGCTTTGTGAATAAGCCCCTCAGTCTGGACAATTTGGAGGGTTCACAAGTTCCTATGTGAAGTTCACAATCCTGGAAAGGATGACTTCTCTGTATGGAGTGCAGAATCCTTTAAAAGATGACCCCAATACAATAGTTAAAATCCAGAATACTTCTCTGAGAACAAGGTCTTTAACAGCCCTTGATGACAGCACTATGAATTCCAATCTCCTGGTAAGAAGATTCTAACTGCAAAAACTAATCATCACGATTCTTCAGCAAGGAACACTTTGAACCATGAGGAACTTATACCTAATGAATCCAAGATGGCTGCCAGCAGTGCACATCTCGCAAGAGTCCTGTGGCACTCTGGGAAATGCTGGGAAGTGGGGTCTTGCTTCCACTTGCATGTTTCGTATAGAGCCTCAAGCAAAGTAGGTCCTATACTGACCTCTGAAAACAGACAACTTGAGCATCCTGGAAGTTTTTAGGAAGGCAGTTCCGTGCCTGCCTGGCATATACAAGTGAGAGCAAGCCATGGGTCATGACACTTTCCACATCTCTTAAACTTACTCCAGTCTCTCAAAGATCCAAACTCACCCATTGGTTGCTCCAGCAGTACCCTCCAAAGCCGCCCATGAGACTTAGGCAGTGCTAGATGGGGCATTGATTAACATGGTGCCAAGAGGTATGAAAAAGCTTGCCACTGCTGTGACGTCAGCCGTCAGAAGACACCACAGAAGGAAAAGAGTGATACCCTCATGGAACCTGGGCACAAGAATTATCTGTACAGAAGGTTCACTTAGGGATCAATTACACCAACATTACTTTCTACACATGTGCAAACGCGCGTACAATGTTGTTGTTCATGGTATATTGCTCTTAAATAATTTACACACCAATAGTTTGTAAGAGGAGCGCTGAAGTACTAGAGCATCCAAAGATTCTTGTTTGTACTGTAGGGAACACCTGGACAAGGGATAATTGTTGGTGCAGATAAGGACTTTGGGAAAAGAAGTGTCTCACCACTTAAACAATTTTTACAAGGGCTCCCTTGTTATGATATCAACCACTGCTTTTTAAAGACTGCTTCATAATCATGGAAATTACAAATAGATTATTGTGTATATCACGCATGAGATTTCCACCTTGAATTATTTTTATACAATTTCTGGAGTGATAATGGTGATCTAAGAGTAATATACTGTGAGTAGTAATTATTGCATTTCTGTGTATCTGTGTAGAAAGTGATGTTAGCCTAATTTACCCCTAAGGAAACATTCATTATGTCTAGCCTTCAGAAGACAGACGTGTGCCACATGTTTCCCATTGAGAACTCAAGCACTGTGTAGTGAAAAAGATGTGTTTATCATTTTTCATAATAGGACATAGAAATCCACCTGCTGCAAAGCACGCATAGCTTTTGCCTACCAGATCATTTTTTTTTGTATTTTGACCTCGCATTGCAGCCTTTCGTACCGCACATGCGCATATTTATTCCAAAGACCACCCTTCTCCACGATGTCCTGTGACAGAGATGGCTAAAGAAATAGATTGTTTAGAACAGACCCATGTCATGCACCCCATCATCTTGCTGTTTCTGTCACAATACCATGAGCCACCCATACATGGCCAGTGCGCAGTCTGGGCATCGTGCAATAACCACACTCAATGCTGTTTATAGTAGTGTGAAAGGCCATTTATTAGGATATGGTTGCTGACATACTAATAACTTTATTAACTTTAACAATTAACATCAAATTCGGAATCCTGACATTACCCATACCATTTAATTCTCCCCGCACCAATCACGAATCACCCGCTTCCCCAGGTATCATACCATTGATTCACTCCTCCCCCTTCCACTCGCTGCCTCATTCCATATACCCAATCTCTCCTTCCCTTTCCCTCCAAACATCCTCCCTTGAAGGTCCTTCCGTTGCTCATTGCATCCCATGCACCGCCATCATTCACCTGTGCACTCTCCCCCGCCGAGGGGTGGCTCTGCCTGTATGTGACATACCACACCTCCAAAGTACCGCCAACTCCCTGCAACCTGTCCTAAACTCACAACACTGTAAGCGAAAACAAAAAACCCTACCCCCATCTCTTACAACATGTAGGGTGGGCAGGTGGACTAACTTTTTTAAACCCCCCTCCTGGTGGTGCATCTGTGTCAGGAAAAGGCCGGATCCTCCTCTCCTGACACCTATATAGAGTTACCTAAAACCCTCTCCTTCACTTAAGTTGACCTATGCCCACCCTGTCCTATTGGCCTGCATGAAGTACCCCGGGGGAAGACTGGTCTGTCACTTTCACTTCCCCTGGGGGCCATCATTGCACTGCCTTGCCTTAAATTGGCGACTTAAAAAGAAGCTAACACACCCAGGGCATAACGCAGGCCCCTGCAGCCCCTGTGGCACGGGTGCGGGGTGGGAAGACACCCCTCTAGGGTGACCATAGCCCTTCAGATTGAGCCCAAGACCAATGATTATCTGTGCGATATTGGAGACCCGGGAGCCCCTCATCACTTTCTACAGAGGAGCCCCATAGGACACAGGAAGTGGTATTCAAGAACTCCAACACTAGAAAGCTGACTTTAAGTTAGTATGGCACAAAACACTACAGGTGCCGTGGGCCCTAATGCAAGCAAGCAATCCGGGTCCTCCATAAGCCCAATGGGGTGGTAAAAACCAGCTACAATTTTGGAGTGAAATGAGCGCCCCCCCCCCCCCCAGACCCTTAGACCGGCACCACAGCTACGCTCCTGATATAAATTGTTGAAATATTTCCATATTCTATCAGAGATTATGGTTAGTTCGTCAGTGTCCCCCGTTCGCATTTTAAAACGTAATGACTTTTAATTTTCCAAGCTGCAAAAATTAATTATTTTCTGATTAGTAGCCCTGATGAAGACTGGCATCGTCTTCTGCTCTCCGCCCAGAACGAAGCAGCGCTCACAGCAAGCCTGCAATTAGAAGACATTCCTCCTGGGTGCTGATGACGTGAAGAGGCTGCTAACTTCAGAGTGTCAAACATGGCCTGATAAGATGACATTTTTTGCTCAGTTTGCGGCTGGGTATGAAAGAGCACTGTATATGTCTGCCCTCATAGCTGCTCTAATAACCAGGATAGGCTGTTATTACTGCCTACCCGTGGGCAGCACCTCAAAGCGAACAAAAGAGATTCTCAACTATTGTCCCTGCAAACCCGCCTACCCTTCCATGCAAGATGCGCCACCCCCGTCACACTCCTGACAAGAACCCGGGAGTCAACGAGAGCAACTGTGGAATAACACAAAAGCACACAGCCGAGAAGCGTTGGACATTGTGTACAAACGTAAACTGGGTCTGCAAAGTCAATTTAACAAATCAGACTGTACATGTATGAGTATATACAATCCCTGAAACACCAGTGTGCGATGTATGGGGTGAAGGACCAGACATCAGTGTTTGATCCAGTTTGGGGTCCGTGCTTGAATTACTGTAGTGGTCCTTGCTCTTTGTGTTCACCTCCACCCCACTCCTTCACTCCTTTCCATCCTCCTCTTCATTAATATGACCCAGCGTTATGCACAGCATCTGGGGAAGGACTCAGAATCATGGGATCACGTGCACAGGGCTGGATTCACAGTTCAGTATGGTAGATCTTGCTTTCCTTCCCCCCTCAGCCCCTACCTTCCCTCCTCATACTTCACTCCTTCCACCACCAGGTTGGTGAAAGTTCGAGTGGCTGCTATATTGTTTTGCTCTAAGCTTTGCAGGTACTATGTATCTGTGCCCTCCCTTTCTCCCACCTTCTCTACATCACCTCCCACTTCTCCTACTGTTTGGGGGACTCTCTAGACCTCTCTGTTGATCTCATTGCTGCTACAGAATGTCAGTGGCATCTGGTGACTCCAAAATGGTAGGGCAATTGTATAGCACTTACTGCTACATTAACATTGTTTATTTCTTTATTTTTTGCTGTTTTTTTTTTTGTGTTGAAATTTTTTATTAAAGTTTTATAAAACAAATACATCAAAGCATATTTTTTGCTGTTTTTACATAGCGCAAACTTGATCAACAGTATTGGAGCACTTTGCACAAGCATAAATGACAGGCGCCCCCCGCGCCTAGAGGAGGGGCGTCCTTAGTAGCGCCACGGGACCGGACCTTCTCCAGGAACAAAAAGGGTGAGGTGATGTCATCGGGATGCGCTGGAAGGATATTTAAGTCCGCGCCCCGCGATCTTCAGCCTCTTTGTCCCCTTGGACCTCTGGCAAGCTGCAGGGGCTCATCGTTGACGAGGAGAGAGTTTGAGTCGGCAGTGTGCTGAGTGTGGCACAGGAGGTCTGAGGGGACCTAGGCGTAGCTCGCCCACATGGGGTTTTTAGTTTTAGGAGACATTGACGATCGCGTATTTAAATAAATATTTCCTTTTAGAGTGCGAGGCGTCCCGCTGCCATATGCGGGGGACGCGCCGTTGTTTTTGTGTGTATTTCCTATAGAAGGCCGCGCTGTTACAGGAAACATACTGTTCGTAGTGCGAGGCGTCTCACTGATATATGCGAGGAGACGCGCCCTTTGTTGTCGAGTGGATTCCCTTTAAAGGTTTTGAATAATATTGTGTTTTTCACAAAATGGATTGTCGGGTTGTTTGTCTTGAGGCGTCCCGCTACCAAGTGCGGGGAGCGCCCCTTTGTGTTCGAGTTGTTTCTCGTGAGGGTTTAGAACGATTTGGCCGTTCGCACCCATAGTCGATGGTGCAATTGTTTGTTTTGAAGCAGCGTCTATACCGCTTTACATCCATGCAAACGGTGCTTGCTTTATTATTTCACCAACCGATCACTCCCTCGCATACCCCCTCCAGGCAACGGAAGCGGCTCACGGCTGGATTTTCTCTAAAGCTGGCTGAGGCGAGGTAAAAGCGCCCTATGAACAGTCTATTGTCCTCCCACTTCTACACAGTGGTGTCGAGCCCGTATGGAGGCGGCGGAGCGATACTATCCACGCAGCTCATGAGGCGCGGTTCGCCTAAAACAGGCAGATGTTAGCTCACAGTTACAGAGGGGGGGCCGCCCCCGTAGCAGTTAAGATGCTGCTTGCGGTGAGAGGCGGCCTCTCGGCTTTCGCATTGCTATCCAGAGCTGGGACGGCTGATAGTGATCGAATGTGCTTCATGTCAAAGCCAGTAGCCCGGATCTTGGTATATATTTTCTTTCCGATCTGTAATTTTGATCTGCCAAAGCGCTTCATGCCAAAGAACATTTTCAAGGCACCATTAGATCTGCCAGTGTGCTTCATGCCAAAGAACGTTTTCAAGGCATCATAGTCCGGTTATTTGTATTTATTTCCCGTGCGATCTTTATTTTTGCTGCCAATGCGTATGTATAACAACATATATAACGGATGTAGTTGTATCACATAGTATTAGAAGTCTTTGCGCATCATGCCGTCGTCTTCCTGTATTTGCTGTATTTATTTTCCTGGCGAACTGTAATTTTGCGTTCCGGTGGTTGAATTACAGTGACTTTCTTATATCATAATAATTAGCATAACATGTATAACAATATGTATAATGGCTGTAGTTGTATCTCATGGTATCAGAAGTCTTTGCTGCGCTTTATGCCGTCGGCTCCCTGTACTTGCTGTACATCCATGCGTCATGATTCGTCATGCCTTGGTAGAACTGGAGCGTCGGACAAGGCAGAGGTATTAAGTATATGCATTCAGGTTATGGGGTTGATTTTGTAGAAGTTCCTAATGTAATATCATTTTGCGCGGTCCAAGTCCATGAATTAACTGTTTTGCCTGTAATTAGGAAAGCCCTGCAATTATTCTGAGCGGTTATTTGGCCCGCAAAACCCGCCTTAGATGATTGGGTACTCTATATGTGCCATTCGTAATAACACTGGTCATTCATGCGCACTCAGTTGGCATGCGCTGCACTTTGAAGTTCATCTAATTTTTGCAACGTGTGCTTCAACACACTTATACAGCGTCGGGGAATTAACTGCTTCGTCGATCATTAGGAAATCCCTATAATTATTCTGTGCGGTTATTATTGGCTAGCAAAACCCGTCTGGGCTGACGGAGTATTCAATATGTGTCACTCAGGCACACGCACGTTGACATGCACTGCACGTTGATGTGCATCTCATTGCTGCAACGTGTGCTTAAACACATTTGGTCGGCGTCTGCAGTCAGTTCCCACGGTTAAGGAGTCATGCTGTTCTTATTTACATTTCAAATTGAGACGGGGAGTACTTGTTCATTTTAGCTGCACCATAACTCCTGGCCTGCCATGGATGCTGTAAACTTGCATTGTTTAAGGTCCCAGGTGCCATTCCCGGCGGGCACATTTAGCTTTGCATATTGGGGGAGGTAGACAAATTAAGCACCATTCAATCTAGGATTCAACGCCAAGATGCACCCCACTTTTTGGGAGTGGAAGTGCACAGTGCACATACGAGTCGTGCTATATGTCAAATTGGATAGGCTGCTGCAACCTGGTAGTAACCCTTTGCTAGTTGGGATGGGGGGTTTGAACGTGGTTACAGCCCTGAGGCACAACATTTCCCTGCTGATATATTCAGGGGTTCCCGTCCACAAATTGACAGTTTGGTATGATTAATTTATTGGAAAATGGGCAACAATGATTTCCTTCCGTCACAAACACCTATGGTGCTGGTAGGTAATTGGCAGGTTATACGGTGTAGATTTTTTTAGGTTACTATGGGGAAATAATGCGGTGATATACACCCTTCGCGACTGCTCCCCATAGCACTATTATAGGTCATGTGCCTTCAGATTAGTGACAATCTACACCCTTTGCTATTGCTTTCCAAAGCTCTGTTATATGTAATTTGTCTTCAGATTGGTGACCGTCTGAGGTTAGTTGGGCGATCTATGTTAAGCAACTAAAATACTTAGCTCTGTGTTGCACTTACCATCTGTGGGCTTAATTACATTATAATTACAGTTACCTATAGTGCGGAGGTAGCCAACGGTTGGTGGCACAGGGGCCTCCCCGTTTTGGTGTGCGTCATTAAGGGAGCTGGTGTACTTGGCTCTCAATTGCACTTACCATCTACATGATTGGGATTTTTGGACGGAAAGCTTAGACAAGACAGTTTCTGATGCCCTCTCTTGTGGTAAATTATCAGTATATAGAGCACTATAGCCGCAAGCAGATGGTCAGAACCCCTGCTTTAATACCTAAGGTTTCAGGCACCCTGGTGGGCAGAATTGCTATTGGAGGTTCTAGGAGACTAGTTTCCTTGGGGAGGGATGTGGATGTCTTAAGTGAAAACGGGAGATAGTGTAATGGGGCCTTCCCAACTCGGTGGGCATTAAGAGAGGCTTCTGGACAATGTGCCAGTTCCTGAGGATAGTTGCCAAAACGTATTTATATAAAGCATTCTTGGGCCCGGTAAATTATCACAAGGCTGTGAGAGGGTGCGTTATTATGCCACCGCTCAATGCCCAATGGTCTGAAGGGAACTTTCTATATGTGGTCGGTAGCAATAACGCAGGCAGTATAAGTTAAGGGGGTTCTGGTTAAGGCGGTCGACAAGTTGGTGAAGAAAGTGATACAGGCGATCAGTAAGGGAAAGGCAGCGGGTCCAACACTTCCTCCTCTGCCCCAGTAGCCCAGGGGAGTCTAATTGGGTTGCGCTAGCATGCAGGCACCCTTACGGGTGGAAATTTAATGGAGGGCCTGGGGTAGTAGTTCCTTTTTGGGATACAGGTGGTGGAAATACAGCTGGTCACGGGTTCCTGGCAGGGGGACATGGATTAATTCAGGGAAAACAGGAGATAGTGTAAACTAGGGCCTTCACAACTCGATGGCCACTGAGAGGGGGCAGGTAATTTATCACAGGACTGCCCAGATAATAAAATGGAGCAGTGGCATCAGGATATGTTGGTAGAAGGGCAGTAGCTCAGTGTACAAACTATACTAGGGGCCATTGGAGAGCACAGTTAGCGCCGGGGGGAGGGCGAGCGCGCCAGGGAGCTTCTCGCCCGGTGGCGGTTCAGCAACTGGATGGCCCCCTGGAAGGGGTAGGAGCCACGTGTGCAGAGGGTAGGCGGAAGGGGGGACTGACCTGCTGGTGGTCCTGGACTCTTCTGCCCTAACCCACAACGTATGGACTGAGGTGAACCTTGGGGAGGCTGCCTGAGTGCAGGTACCCCGGGGGGCATGCCAGTGTGCCATGTGGGGCCCTGGTTTTCAAGTAGTGTTCGCTGTAGCACGTTCGGGCCTGCTGGCACAATGTGCACAGCAGAGTGGGGGCTTGGTGGGCCGAGACGGCCAAGTTCAAGTGTATGGCTAAGTTCAAGAGTTCAAATGTAATGTGGTGCATATCTTCTTTACTGCCTTTGACAGGTCAAGGCCACTAAAGTGTACGGCCAAGCTCAAGTTCAAGTGTAATGTCGTGCCTAATTGCCTTGCAGCCTTCAACATGTTAATGCCGCTAAAGAGTGATGCTTTAATAATTTTATATCCAAAGGGATACTGTTACTCTCGTGTTGGTCACTGGTGAATTACCTGATTCGATAATAAAAAGGCTACGCCATGAACAACACGCTCTGATTCTGAGAGTTCTTGGGCAATTGGGAAGAGTGAATGTCACGTTGTGCGCGTACTATATACAATCAACTTACCTCAGCAGTGGATCTTCTTCTTTGTACACCCATGGGCCGACTTTTGAAAATCTACTTGCACCGCACTGTCCGGCTGAACTGAAGATGAGCAATGTAATGTAATGTAAAAGTGCATTTGTAAAGCGCGAACTGTCACTCCGCAAGGAGCCTCATGGCACTGAGGGGACGAGGTAGTAGAAACCGGAATGAAAAGAAAGAGGGAGAAGAGTTAGATTAATGCAAAGCAGAGGTCATCTGGGCATTTATAGATCCAGGTTTTTAATGCTTTCCTGAAGAGCGTACGTAGGCCGATAGGGAGTGCGTTCCACGCCCTAGAACCAAGGTAGGCGACTGTTTTCCCTCCTTTGGTGGTGAGTTTAAAGTGGGGTGGCTTTAGCAGATTAGCCGAGGAAGATCTGAGGGTCCTGGTGGTGATGTAGGGTGAGAAACGAGCTGTAAGGTACCTAGGGCCTGCCCGGCGAGTGGCTTTATGGGTGATCAGAAACATTTTGAAGAGGATTCTTTTATGGATGGGGAGCCAATGTAAGGTGTTTAATGCCGAGGATGCCGAGGATGTACATGGGAGCCTAAGGACCAGGCGGGCTGCCGCGTTTTGTGCTATTTGAAATCTTTTTATTGTGGCTTTGTTAGCACCAGCCAACAGGCTGTTGCAATAGTCCAAACGTGAGAGGACAAGAGCAACCGTTACAGATTTCTTGGCAGCCAGAGGGATCAGATCAAAGAATTTCTTCAGGGATATCATTATGCTAAAGCAGGTGCCAGCCGTTACCAGTGCATGGGGGAGGAAAGATAAGGAAGAATCAAACTTGACCCCCAAGTTTCTAGCCACCTTAACCGTGTCCGGTGGAGGTGGGGTGCCTTCCGGCCACCAACTGTCAGGGATGAAAGTTACATTCGTGCCAATGGGTAGGATTTCAGTTTTGTCAGTGTTGCATTGTAAGTGATTATTCTTCATCCACTGTATGACTTGAGAGAGACATGTTTGGAGATTGCTTTCGGCTTCATTATTATTTTTGTCCAGGGAGACGATCATTTGGGTGTCGTCAGCGTATGAGGTGACTTCAATTCCAAAGGATTTTATAAGGAAGATGAGGGGGGCCATATAAATGTTAAACAACAAAGGGCTCAAGGAGGAGCCCTGAGGGACACCTGTAGTTATGGTCTTCTTTGTGGAAAGGAAGGGGCCTAGCGCAACGGTTTGTCTGCGATTGGTGAGGAAAGATCTAATCCATGCCAGGACGGTACCCGTAATACCGCCGCGTTCGAGTCTTGCCAGAAGGATGTCATGAGAGATGGTATCGAACGCGGCGGAAAGGTCCAGGAGGATCAGAACGGCTTTCTTACCCGAGTCAGCAAGGGTTTTTAACACCTCTGTGATCTCTAGGAGGGCCGACTCCGTTGAGGGTCTAGGGCGAAATCCGGATTGCTGAGAGTGGAGGATATTGTTTGATTCAATAAAGTTTGAAAGCTCTTTAAGTACGAACCTCTCCGTTATTTTGCCCAGCACCGGGAGCAACGAGATCGGCCGTAAGTTAGAGAGGACTGATGCGTCTACGTTTTCTTTCTTTTTAAGGGGTTCAACCAGGGCGAGTTTCCAATCCTCAGGGACAATGCCTGTATTTAACGAGGAATTAACTATTTGGTTAACCACTGGGTTGACGGTGTCAATGAGTTTATGTAGAATCCTGGGGGGACAGGCATCCAAAGGAGATCCTGAATTACAGGTCCTTATGGCCTTGAGTGTGGAATCCAGTGAAACTGGTGAAAAGGAAGAGAGATTTGCGAGGGTTGGAGATGGAGTGGAGATTTCCGTCTTTATGTTAGGAGGGGTAAGGGAATTTTTTTTTTTGTATTTTGGAAATCTTCTCTTCAAAATAATTAGAGATATTGTTACACAAAGATTGTGAGGGGAAAGGTCTTTCTTTAGTCCCTTGGGATTCGTAAAGGAGTTGACTATTTTAAAAATAGATTTTTGGTCAAGTTTAGACTCTAGTATAGCTTTAGAGTAGTATGATTTTTTGGTGGTTTTAATATAAGCATGGTAGAGTCTTCTACAAGCTTTGTAGGCTTGCCTATCCTCGATAGTGTAGGACTTTGTCCATTTACGCAATGCATGCCAGGCGGGGCAAATACAACTAAGCCCTGCACATCTCAGCCAATGAAAGCACTGCTCTCATGCTGTTTACAATAGTAAACAGCATGAGAGCAGTGCAAGGGCTGACTGAGACAGACGACCACAGCACTCTATCCGAAAGTGAGGGTGCTATGTAGTTGCTCCCCCGGCTCCTTGACAGCGATGACTGGGGAAGCTTGAACTGCACATGTCGGGCTGACCATAAGCAAAATATGGCTTCTCGGACTTTTGGATAAGATCAAGTGTAGTATCTGCTCTCATAATTCTAAAACCACTATTAAGTGGTAGTAATTTTGATAAATTTCCAATTTGCGACTTTGACTTTGAGGCGAAGTAAATTTGCATTGTATATGCGAATGTATGTAAATTTCAGGAAAGGCCCAACTGACTTCTAACGAAGCAGGAGGAGGGATACCAGCATGCTGGTATCTGTTTTGCTCACTAGGAGCGCAAAATAGTGCCCCCCCAATGACCTGTAGTCAGCTCCTAGAGTCTGGTAATGCTGCGCTTCGTAGATACTCGTCTTTTCCTGGCGTTTGCGTGGACTAATGCTGGAGGACTAACAATACTCCAAACATCCTTCACAGGCCTGTAAATCACCCAGACCTTTAGCAAGGGGATTTATGCTTAGGTGGCAACACCTATAACCCTCAACCTAGCTCTTCAGAGTGTTCAACAGAGTTTCTTGCACAGGAGGCAATTTCTGCCTACTAGTCAGACCAGAACAGGGACCACCGTCAGGTAACCGGGAACCCCCAGGGTAACCCAGAGAGACACCGGCAACCCAAACGGTAGGACCCATGGCAACCACAATCGTTAAAGACATGGACACTAGTGCCCCAAGCACCAGTGCTGAAGACATCCCCCCATCGGATGTCCCAAAGCCCAGCCCCTTGAGGAGGGCGGCAAGTAGGCAAGTAAGGCAGTCCCCCAGAAACAAGCGCCAGTGCCGGAGAGGCTGGTGCCCAGAAGGCCTCAGGGCCTAAGCAGGGGACACCTGAAAACTCCATAGCTGCCAAACCAAGGAGCAAAGGGAAGAGCAATGAGGGAACCAGGCAAGGGCTCGCCCCTGAACCCTTCAATGGGTATAACCTCACCCATAGACACGCCCAGGTTATGTGGTGGGAGTAAAAAATAAGAAGGGACCCAAGCTAGACAGAGACCTGTTCCTGAACAAGGTAGTCAAGACAGCTGGGATCCCAGGACAGGAAGTGCTGAGCAGCCAGGCCTCAGCATCATGGTGGATTTTTCTCCTCCACGTTGTCACCCAAGCCCTCTCCAGGAAGTACTGGGAATTCTTATAGAAGAAAAAGGAGGAAAAGCCCTACTCTGACTTCGAAGTATCTGCAGGAAGGGAGCTGCCATCAACGGAGAAGAGGATCACAGTTGAGATGGCCAACGCACACATCCCATACAAGGACATCGCGTCACTCCTCCAACGATATGGCCCCATCAAAATAGGACCAACCAAAGTCCGAGACAGCAGAGGGATCTGGAAGACGACCTGACAAGCGTTTGTCAGCCTCCACAAGCACCCAGCATCAAGGGATGGCTTGAGACACCCACCTGTGAGCTTCTAACTAGGAGTTGACGAGGGCAAGATCAAGTATCCAGGACAACCTTTCAAATGCTGGAAGTGCCAGGCCAGGCACATGGGACGAGACTGCCCGGAGAAGTTCTGCATGGTCTGCGGACAGATCGGAAAAGAGGCAAGTGAATGCAGCAGTAAGATGTGCAACTTTTGTGGAGGAGGAGGCCACTCCTACTACCGATGCCCCAAGTCCGACATGCCAAAGACCTACTCAGTGGCAGCAGCAGGAACCCCAGACTGGAAAACTACCAGACCAGCAGCCAATGCCAAGGTGAAGGCCCTCCTGAAGGATGCAAGGCAACAGACAGCCAAGACACCAGAAGCACCTAGGAAGAATGACTAGAAAGGCCCGGCCCGAAGACCCTAACATCCCCAAGACCGGACCCAAGGACCACAGAGATCCCAAAGGCAGGAACAGCCACAGTGGAGGAACCAACACCCCCGACTGGGACGGCACAGGCCACAGAAGTCCACCTACACAAGGCAGCACCCAAGGGAGGAGCACCACAAGCAGCCCCGACAACGGAAACCCCAATGGAGACAGACCCCACGCCAGAACTGGAGACAAAGGAGGAGGACGAGGTGACGGAGGACTTGGCCACAGCGAAGGGAAAGAAGAAGAAGAAGAGGAAGGGGAAACAAACCAAGATGAAAGTAGAAATCAGAAGCGAGGAGGACAATACGAACGCAGGGACATGGAGTCAGGTCAGGTCCCAGTCGGTGCACCAGAAGTATGCAAAAGAGAAGGAAGAGGTAGAGGAACAGAGATGGACAAACACCAAAGTCCAACAGGCAACCCCACAAGAAGCATCACCTCCCAAACCCAGGCCGGAAAAGGTGGAGGAGGACGCAGTGGCGGACACAGCCCTCCAGCAGGGAAGCAGGAAGCAGCTTATGACTAGGAAAGAAGACTTCCTAGCTAGCAAGAAGATCAACAAGGCCGGTACAGAGGAAGACGATGACGTCATTGATCCAGCACGAGACTGGAGAAAAGGGGAAAAAGAAGAAAACAAATATATATATATATATATATATATATCTATCTATATATGTATATATATATATATATATATATATATATATATATATATATATATATATATATATCCCGCTCAACTGCACCTAAGAAGCGCGGCACGCTAAAGGCGGGTGCTTCAAATGCGGAGGTGCCCCGCAATCTCTATTCATGCTCCATGACTCCTTCAGGTTTACAAGAAAGGATCGAGCACTCACGGGTAAGTAGTATGGCAGCTTCGTTTAATTCGGAGGAGTAAACAACATTTTTTTTTTTTTTTTTTTAGTATGGCAGCTTCGTTTAATTCGGAGGAGTAAACAACAGACGCGTTTCGGAGCTAGTCCTTCCTCAGTGTTGTTACTAAGTTCATTACAAGCTACTTCTTATATACATCATTCAAAATTAAACATAGAAGAGGTCGGAGGGGACAGCGGTCCGGGATTTTCGGGCGCCATCTTTGAAGGGTCAAAAATTAATTGTTCAGATACAAAAGTATATGGGTGTATGATTACGGATTAACTGTGAAATTTAACAATTAATGTTTTCCGAAACATATAGACATTTCATCAGATTAAATGCAAAACAAAATTATCACATTGGATATATATCACAGTACAATCTCTTGGTTATAAAGCCGTGGATCGGCAGTCCGCCTATATTAGGCGATTTGTGACCCCGTAAATGGTGCCAACCAAAATTGTCCATTTTGACCATAGTCATGTAATTATCTGTATTTGCCGTGTATCGGCTTGATGCTGACTAATAAATCAAATGGTAGAGGGCAATCAGTTTAAGGAAAGGAGGAAAGGTGCAAGGAAAGAAAAAAGGTAAGGGAAAGTGAAAATTAGGAACAGAAGAAAGATAATGTGACACATATTTCGAGAGTCAATGCTAGACAGCATATTCGAATGAGACACATTGGGTCACAATCAAAATTACAATTGATGATTGGTAGGTCAAGTATTTCTAAGTGGCAATGACTCCTGGAGTATCTACTATCTAGGTCCCTAGATGTACTATCAGCTCTTCTCCTGAGTTCAACCCATATGGGGTCTTAGTTTGGAGATCGATTATATATCTTAACTCCAGTCGTCTTAGTCTTGCTACTCTGTCACCTCCTCTGGCATGTGCCAAGACACAGTCAATCGCAAAAAACTGCAACAGGTCCCTGTCGCTGTTATGTTTTATAGCGAAGTGTCTAGCTACGGGATAGGTGAAGTCTTTTTTTGCTATCGCTCGCATGTGTTCCAGTATTCTGAATTTGACACTGTTCACTGTACTTCCCACATACATGAGTCCGCATGGGCATTTTAGACAATATACCACATATGGTGTTTGGCAGGTCAGAAATTTTGAAATGACTCTTCCTTTTGGTAGGCCCTTAACATTGTAGTGATACACTCTTTTGCTAAAGGCGCAGGCTTTGCACTTCCCACAGGGAAAGAAGCCCTTCATTTCTTTTAAAGTGCCCTGTTTGCGGGGAATGGGGTCTAAATGACTGTGTACCAGGTTATCTTTCAACGATCGAGCTTTTCTGTATGTGATTTGGGGGGTCGGTGAGACATCAGACCCAATAATGGGATCAGTTTTTAGTACATGCCAGTGTTTTCTGAGGATAGACCTCAACCTCAATGTGTCGCTGGAGTAAGTTGTGATAAGCCGAAATTGGCCCTCCATAACTCTTTCAGATTGTTTAGGTTGTAAGATTTGTTCCCTAGGTATTTTTCTGACTCGTTCAAGAGTGTTCTCTAGAAGATTCGTATTATAGCCTCTCATCTCGAATCGTCTGAGACTGCTCTCTGCTGCTAATTCAAAATCGCACTGTCTTGAGCAATTTCGTTTCAATCTCAGGAGCTCGCCGTATGGAATGCTATTTTTTAGTCTTTCAGGATGAGCACTAGAGGCATGGAGGATACTATTCCCTGCTGTAGGTTTGCGATAAAGGTCAGTTGTTAGTTTCCCTGCTTTGACTTCCACCTTCAAATCTAGATAGTTTACTGCCACTAAACTAATCTCCCCTGAAAAGTGTAGATTCACGGTATTCTCATTAAGGTGTTGGATGAAATCATTTGCTTTACCCATGGAACCTCTCCAAATTATAAAAAGGTCATCGATGTATCGATGCCAGGATACTATCTCCTTTGTCCATTCCGAATTTTCCGCGCTCCAGACCACCTGCTCCTCCCACCAGCCTACGAACAGATTCGCATAGCTGGGGGCGAAGCAGGTGCCCATCGCGGTTCCGGAGATCTGTCTAAAATATTCTCCTTGAAAGAGAAAAATATTATTATAAAGACAGAATTCAATGAGTTCCAATAACATTTTGTTATGGGTTGCAAATTTCAAAGCTCTTTTCCTGAGAAAATGTTCAATAGCCTTTAACCCTTGGTCATGGTTAATGCATGTATAAAGACTGGTAATGTCTAATACAATCATACAAAATGACGAGTCCCACTCAATATTTGCAAGTTGGTGAATGAAATCAGTCGTATCTTTTATATAAGATGGCAATCTCAGTACAAATTCGAAGAGAAAGTGATCTAAAAATCTAGACAGATTTTCCGTTAGGCTTCCCATGGACGAAACAATTGGTCTTCCTGGTGGTAGTGTTGCATTCTTATGGATTTTGGGTAGATGGTAAAAAGTGGGCGTGACAGGATTTGTAGTTCTCAAGAACAGATATTCTTCCAAATCCAACATTGTTATATCGTGCCATTTCTTGATGATGGAATGCAGTTTCTTGATGCTCTCTAGGTAGTTTTCCTTAGTAGTTGGTTCATAACATTTAGCATCTTGTAATTGTCGTAGGGCTTCATTTATGTACTGGTCACGAGGTATTAGTACGATGTTGCCCCCTTTATCTGAGGGTTTGATAATCATGGCAGTGTCCTCTTGTAGATTTTTTACAGCTTCTTTCTGTTTTAGAGTCAGATTCTGTTCAGTTTTACAATTTCCTGCTGTCGCTCATAATTTAATTAGGTCTTTGATTACCCCTTCAGAGAAGACATCAATGGCGTCCATCGGCATTTGGGGTAAAAATTGGGAAGGTTGTTTGAGGCCACTCGTTGGTGCTTCCTGTGTCACATTGCTTGCTTCAATCCTTTGCGTTGAGGTCATATATGTCGATGTTTCTTCTAAGGTTCCCTCTTTCCTTAGATTTTCCAAGACTTCCAAGGTGGTTAGGTCGTTTACTGTAAGTAGATCTGTGTCTTTATGTTGAGATTTTAGAAATCTGGCTTCCTGTTTTGTAGGTTTTAACTTGAAAAACTTGTGTAGTTTTAACTTGCGCACTAGTTTAAAGATATCAATCCTAGTTTGCGTGTATTCCAGACGGGTTCGTGGACAGAAAGAGAGTCCTAGTTTCAGAACTGTTTCTTCTGTCGGAGTCAAGACTCTGGAAGTTATATTGATTATTGTTAGTTGGTCAGTTTCTTCTACCATCGGCCTCCCCTTTTGGCTCGTGTTGTACGTGGGGTTTGATTCCTGGTTTTTCCTCTTCCAGCCGCCCCTTCTTGTTTGTTTTCTTTTTCGGGGGGCTTGCTCTTGCCTCCTCTTAACCACGTCTGGCGTATGATGTTGAATTCCAATTGAAAAGGATTAGTATGTTCACCGGAAGAGCCAGCTGTGTCATCCTCAGAGAACTCATTTTCGGTAACATCTGATTCTGAGGTTACCACTTGGACTGTTGTTTCCGGAGGCATAGTTTTCCTTTTTTGAACTGCTTTTCTTGATTGATCGAATTTCTTTGCGAAAGTCAGCACTCTCCCTGAGGCGTAGTCTCTTTCGTCTCGCTGAAACTTCTCTTGTTTACGTTGTTTAATCTTGGTTTCGTAAGCAGAGAGTCTTCTTTTCATTGCTGATCGCAATAGATCTAGTCGATTTTTATCAGTTTCTTTGGTGATTTCCGTTTCCAGTTCCTCAATGTTTTTCAAAGCCTTTTCTCTGTCGCTCCACGCGAACTTTACCAAAAGTTCCAGCGTGCCTTTGCAAAACGCGGCTGTGTGTAAAGCCCATTCCTCAAGGAGAAGTGGGTCGGGATTCTCATAGGAAGGCACCGTGTAAACGCGTAACCCCCTCGGTACTCTCTCCACTTCGATATAGTTCTGCAGGGATGTGGCCTCCCACCACTTACGTATTTCTCTCTCATACAGCCTTTCCAGCTTCGTAAATTGTGATTGTAGCGTATTGGGAATATCCCCTAATTCCGTTGCTGATGTTGTTTGGGTGTCTGGCATTTTCTTTTTAAAAATGCCCGTTGCCGCCTCCCTCCGGTCCGCCTCGTTAAACATCTCCATTATGTTTGCAGTTGTCACAATACTCCTATTTAAAACGAAGCTGCCACTACCTTCCCTTCACCTAGCTTCAATTTCAGATATTCGGCGTCCCAATTGCATATGCAAGGCTTACCTTCGTTCGTCTCGATGGTTCGCCGTGGGTATGCCGGTATTTTCGTCCCGTGGATCGTAGATTCGTTGAATCTTGAAACGGTGCCAGCGCTTGGTAATATCCCGCTCAACTGCACCTAAGAAGCGCGGCACGCTAAAGGCGGGTGCTTCAAATGCGGAGGTGCCCCGCAATCTCTATTCACGCTCCATGACTCCTTCAGGTTTACAAGAAAGGATCGAGCACTCACGGGTAAGTAGTATGGCAGCTTCGTTTAATTCGGAGGAGTAAACAACATTTTTTTTTTTTGTTTTTTTTGTTTTTATGGGTTGAACTCAGGAGAAGAGCTGATAGTACATCTAGGGACCTAGATAGTAGATACTCCAGGAGTCATTGCCACTTAGAAATACTTGACCTACCAATCATCAATTGTAATTTTGATTGTGACCCAATGTGTCTCATTCGAATATGCTGTCTAGCATTGACTTTCGAAATATGTGTCACATTATCTTTCTTCTGTTCCTAATTTTCCCTTTCCCTTACCTTTTTTCTTTCCTTGCACCTTTCCTCCTTTCCTTAAACTGATTGCCCTCTACCATTTGATTTATTAGTCAGCATCAAGCCGATACACGGCAAATACAGATAATTGCATGACTATGGTCAAAATGGACAATTTTGGTTGGCACCATTTACGGGGTCACAAATCGCCTAATATAGGCGGACTGCCGATCCACGGCTTTATAACCAAGAGATTGTACTGTGATATATATCCAATGTGATAATTTTGTTTTGCATTTAAACTGATGAAATGTCTATATGTTTCGGAAAACATTAATTGTTAAATTTCACAGTTAATCCGTAATCATACACCCATATACTTTTGTATCTGAACAATTAATTTTTGACCCTTCAAAGATGGCGCCCGAAAATCCCGGACCGCTGTCCCCTCCGACCTCTTCTATGTTTAATTTTGAATGATGTATATAAGAAGTAGCTTGTAATGAACTTAGTAACAACACTGAGGAAGGACTAGCTCCGAAACACGTCTGTTGTTTACTCCTCCGAATTAAACGAAGCTGCCATACTAAAAAAAAAAAAAAAAAAAAATCCTCTGCTGATGACATATGTGTCTTTATGAAAAAAAATATTTGTAATATATGTATAGCTAAAATTTAATGGAAGAAGACATGGGCAAATAAGTGTCTAAATACAGTATTAGCATCAGCAGAGGATTGCGGTCGCGTGAGTTATAGTTGCCTACAGTAACTATAACGGGGGAATTTCATTGGTTTTCTATCAGTAAAATGTCCAGCTAACTATAACATGTGTGAAACCTATGGTTTTTTCAGTGAATATATATATATATATTATCTACTGGCGGTCGCCAGTAGATAGTTATAGTTAGGACCGTGTTTCCAAAGGAAATCCGCAACATTCTATTTGGAATAACTTTGGCGCCGGTTGACGAATCCTCTCGAAATTTTCAAAATAGGTGGGGCGCTCCGCTCCGCTCCTACCCTGAAAGTCTCGGGGGGATTCGTCAAGCGGGGGCTGAGAAAAAAGGGGGGTCCCAAAACGCGTTTTCCCCATGCATTTTCCCATAGGACCTTTAGTCCGAGCTACAGCCCGAACGGCTGAACAGAATTACTTGAAATTTGGCAGAGAGGTAGTCCTCAGGTCAGAGATTTGCCTTTTGCAGGTCTGGTGTAAATCTGTTCAGTAGGTCCTGAGAAAATAGCATTTAAATCAATATACATATCTGTAAGCGCGCTCCGTGCGCTTACGGTAAGCTTACCGTACGCGTACGGTGCCGTGCGCGAGCTCAATTTTGATTGGTGGTTACATGACTGTAAACATTCGAATCGGTCGAAATCAGAAAGTGTCGGCCGCCATTTTCTGTCTCTCGCACTGAAAAACAAAGGTGGATAACGTGAAAAGGGGGCAACGGAGAGAGTTGCAGACCCCCTAGCGTTTGTCAGGGGGTCCACGAAGGACCAAAAAGTCCGAAAAATACATTAATAATTTTAAAAAAAAATCGCGGAGTGCGCGTACGGCAAAAAAAAACCAAAAAAAAAAAAACGAAATAACAATCACATTTATTAAATAAATTGAAGGACCCGCAAGGGAAAAAAAAAATTGTTACTGTGTAAAAAAAGGCGAGGCGCGCACGGTATGAACTGCGCAACGTGGGCGCTCGGTTGGGCGAAGCGCACCGAGCGCCCACAGCGCGCGCACGGTGCGCAAAGCGCACCGTGCGCGCAGGGTGTGCGCACGGTGAAAAACCAGAAAAAAAAATAAAAAATAAATACATAACTTTGCATTTAAAAAACCGTACAAATTCACTGAAAAAACCATAGGTTTCACACACGTTATATTTAGGAATTAGCATTTAAAAAACCTTGCAAATTCACTTAAAAAACCATAGGTTTCACACATGTTATAGTTAGCTGTACATTTCACTCGTAAAAAACCAATGAAATTCCACGTTATAGTTAGATCAGGTAACTATAACTTGCGCGACCGCAATCCACAATGTGTCATTTCAGATGTCATCATTGATGTGATGAGTGATGTCACTGACCATGTCATGAGTGATGTAATATGTGACGTCATCAGCAGTTTATTGTGGGGCGCAAGTTATAGTTACCTGATCTAACTATAACGTGGAATTTCATTGGTTTTTTTACTAGTGAAATTTACAGCTAACTATAACATGTGTGAAACCTATGGTTTTTTAAGTGAATATATATATATATATATATACAACTATCCTTACTGCGTTGCAGACCCGACGTCACACTAGCTCATTCACACATGGAGTCATTGGTGGGGCCCATAGCACCAGCACTCACACGTCTCCACTCACAAGTCTGCACACAGGAGGGATAATGATTTCGCACTGGACATGTGGGGGGTACCTCATTACCTATAGGGAAGAAAAGTTATTTTACAAAATATACATTAGCATTTACCACCTATAGATTCCTAATCCTAAACATATTGGCACTCCAACCACTTGGTCCATGGAGCAATTAGTTGAATTGGTTGACGGTGATTTAGAACCAGCTAAAACACATTTAAGACTCAGAATCCTTTATTCTCTTCATCGAAAAACCACAAACTTGTAATATCTGCTAATCAAATATTTGTTTATCTAAATATTGTTTGCAATTAATATCAACATTTATGATCAATCAAAGTTCAGAAATATAGTCAATTAATACAGATCGCAGGATATTTATATTTACCTATTCTTGCTATCTGAATTTTTCTCTAATTCATTTGGCTCTGCATAACCGAATTTAGCCGTTAATTGTCCGAATAAAGCAGGCCAAAGCTCAAAGTCCAAAAGTTCTTTGCTCAGCACGTTACAGTCCCAAAGATCTCCAAAGGACCAGAAATTGTGCAAGCATCTGTCATCGCCTGTGGGGTCAAAGAGGGTGTGCAGTCATCGAAACCGCCGGATGCCAGCCCCTCCCTATTCTACTACTCTTTTTATAATAAATTTCGGGATAACATGAAACATTTTTAGGCGACGAAAGACTGTGATTGGCTGATTGAAAAACGTCCAATTTTTATTCTATGAGGTTCTCATGGATTTTGCTGGTTCATTTCCGTAGTTCATGTTGCCCTCATGCAACAATGTTTAAGGTTTTCTTGCATGTCCCAATTGTTCATTTAGACCAGTTTTTACTGACTGAAGTTTGGCAGTCCACCAAGATCCTATCCTTGACCAGGAACACGGTGAACTGAGGTCGCCAGGAAGTTCAGGAGCCATCCGAGTCTGCGCAGCAGGCAGTGCGCTCACGAGACGGTGGCCACTTCTGAACTCGATTTCGGACGGCATTTTTAGGTAGGCCCAAATGTCAACTTAAGCGAAACAAACACAAAAGAATAATTAATAAAAATAAATTATGATTCTAATGTTATACCCTCATCCAAACAGGAACGCAAACATCACATAAGCAACGTAAATCATGCGATATCCTATTACCACATGTACTACTATTAATATGCGTACATATTTTAGTTATAGAGTTATTTTGCCATGCAAATAGCAATCTCCCACGTGTAATTGGTGTATGCAAATGGTTGGTTTGGTTTCACACTGCACTTCGTTAATAAAATTATAATCAGTAGGTTATATAGTTAGTATTTTCATGCAAAATAGAGGAGGTATACAAAATTTTGTTTTACCTGCTCCATCAATCACCCCTTTGGTGATTTTTAACATCACCACACTACTTTAAAATTTTATAAAATGTGTAAATAGAAATGAATTCAGTTCTCTTAATATTTTGTTAGATTACATGACTGTTTCTCCTGTCTCTTCTTCTCTTGTCTTTTTATACATATTCTCTTTCCACTCTTCTAATTCTACCTCTTCAAATTCTCTTTCTTTCTTTTCTTTCTTTCTCTTTTCTTTACAGTTTCTCTTTTTATTTTATTTCGTAATTTCCTTCTGTTGCTACATAGACATCCTAATCTCAGAATTAATACTAGAATAATCACACGTTACTGGAAATAATATCTTACCAATAAAGGTACTACCTAGTTTTAGTAAAAAGTCTTTAATAGAAGAAAACTTTTTTCCAATCTTTTCCCAAATACCTTTAACCTCCAGTGAAACAATCTCCTCATGGAAATCAGTTATATTCTTTATGTACGTCTTGAAGTCTTGACTTTCGTCAGGAATGTAAGTACAACAATGTTGAACTTTCAGCATTCCACAGACTCCACCCTCTTTTGCCAATATTATATCAAGGGCAAGTCAATTTTGCATTACCATAGCTCTCATGGCAACCATTTCGGTATTTACCAATAAAAATCCCCCAGCAGTGCTTGTTGACAAGCGATCCACTACTGTTGATAATTTTCTAATTTTATGTGCATTCAGAGATATTCCAACTGCTGGTATCAACGCTCCAAAAATATCTCCTACAATTTCTGACCAAGATTCTCTTTTCCTACGTGTTAGTTGTCTACCTATCTCATGTGCACCATCTTTTCCTCTTCCCACATGAAATATCTTTGGGAAAACCAGGCCTAGATAACATGTGCCATACCAATGGTCAGGTAATCGATAATAAGCTTTGTTCCCGCAGTTAAAATATAATCCAGGAAAAACCGGATCATTTCCACCTTTAAATCCCCATCCACCCATGATTCTATAAGTATCAAGGAAATCACTTGTGCCTACAGAATAGTTATCATGTGCAGTTTGATTTCTTCTAATACACAACTTCCCTTTCTGAGTCCAATCTAGAGCCATTGTTGGACTAGCTTCTCCTTTCAAATGTTTTTCTCTTTCAACATCCCAAACTGTCTTTTCTTCTTTTCCCTCAGGTACCTTCTTTTGCATTTTTAATCTCGTTTCTTCTACCATATCTAAGAAAGTCTTCACCTCTCTTTTCAGACTACAAGTTAGATTATTTCTAAATATTGACTCTAATGTTAATTCTTTAGTTTCTAAGAAAAATTCACCTAACACTTTAGCAGGTTTTACTTTATTCAGTTTGTTGACTACAGGTACTTGTGAAAATATGTTATCTACATCTGAAAAATAATATTCTAGTCTCCCTATTTTGTAAAACAAACTCGCTAATACACTACATGTTATTCCATATGTCACTGAGAGGTGATGGTATGTCACTCTCTCAGACACTGATGCAGGCAACTGCATGCAGACATAATAATCCCTCACATCCATCGTCTTCACATATTCGTACAATAATTTAAAAAAAACATTGTTAGAAAAGTCAGTTATGAACCTATCTTTATGTAAATAATTTATATCTATTTTAGTCGGATAAATCTTTTGAATCTTTTCTACATTAGTCTTATTCTCACTATGACCTTCTATTGTTTCTAATGTAACCTTATATGAGACCATTAAAGCTAATGCACTTCACAGAAGCATTAGTAATCCTGTACAACAACAACACATTTTGCACCATCTTCTAAGGAACACACATTTAGATTTTCTACTTTCTGTGTTTGCCATTTCGGAAAATGATCAGTGTCTTTTGAAGATAACTCTCAGGATTTCCGATTCTTCGTCTTCCTCAACCACTTCTAGTCACCTCTAGATCTCCTTGGCTGTCTGCCTCTTCTCGTACTTCAGGAAGGTCCACATACGACCATTCTGATGACTTATACTTCTGGTTAGGTTTTCTCATTCTCTTGTTTTCTTCTGATGGTGTCCGTTCAATGTCTTTTGATTTTTCTTGGCTAGGCACCTCATTCACTTGTTCAGCTCTAGATGAATTTATTCGTGTCAATCTGTATCTCAATCTCTTTATCTTGTTTGGCCAAATTTCATCCTTTGCTGGTCTTTTTAACTTACTTCCCTTTTCATTTCTCTCAGTTCTCCATGCTCTTTTCCTCAGGACTCGACCTTCTGGTATTTCTTCGTCACTGTCCTCCGATTCAGTTCCAACTTGACTCTTACTTTCAGTAATTCTTCTTTCCACCACTTTCTTTTTCTTATCTACTTTTGTCCCTCCTCGTGGTTCTTTCACACAATCTTCCTGCTGACTAGCTGTCCCTTCTTCTACCTGGATGTATGGTTTCCCTACATCTCCTCGGGGGTCTTCCGTGACAATCTTTCCCTAACTCTCTGTATCTGGTACCTTACCATCTATTTCTATTATTTCAGATGGAATTTCTCTTGAATTTTCATTCGGAACTTCTTTATCAAGAATTTCTTTGACAGTCTCTTCACTGTTTTTATTTTCACTCTTATGTGCTTGTACTGGTTCAGTGTCTGATTCTGAGCTGGTGTCAGAAATCTGCAATTTTCGTCTTAATGGAAGATTCTCTGGTACGATAACTGGACTTGGTTCTGACTCCTCCCTTTCAGGTGTTTGTCTTGTTCTTATTTCTTCAGTATCTGATTCAGAACTTGTATCTGATTCTTCAAAGTATTCTTCTTCCTTGTTATCCACTGGATTTGGAATTCGCAAGGTGTGACTAGCATGAATCCAGTTCTTCACTCCTGCACATTTTACAGCTGTCGTCGTGGTCAGGATCACCTGACGTGGTTTACCCCACCGTGGGACCAAACAGTTTCGTCTTCTATGCACTTTTATTCTCACCCAGTCACCTGGGCTCAGATCATGAGCTGGCTTCTTTTCAAGAGTGGTGGCATCTGATCCAACCTGATGAAACACAGAATCAACGGAATCAGCCAACCCCTTGCAATAATCCAACACCAAGGTGCCGATTACGATCCTGAAAAAACCGGGTACGAACCGTCGGTCGGAGCGTTTTCTCCGTCCAACTCGTACCCGGTTGTAAAACTTGGAAGTATGATTCGCACGGAAACACCATTTCCGTACGAATCGTAAAAAACACCGACCGATGAAAATATACATACGAATGTGATCTGGGAATGCTGCGACGTGAGGTCGGGACGCTTACAGGCAGCGTTTCACGACCCAGGAAGTACGATTCGAACCGACAGCAGTCCGGACGGCAATATTTTCACGGCACCCAAAAAGTGCCGGAAAAGCGAAGTACGGCGAGAAACGACCAGATTAGGGGGCTCGGTACGCGCCGTACCCCCCCCAGCCCCCGTATGTACGCGCCAACCCCCCCCCAGCCCCCGTATGTACGCGCCGACCCCCCCAGCCGCCGTATGTACGCGCCGACCCCCCCAGCCCCCGTATGTATGCGCCGACCCCCCCCAGCCCCCGTATGTACGCGGCGAACCCCCGTGTATGTACACCCGTGTACGTGTCATACCCCCCCGGGAATGTACACCCGTATACGTGTCGTACCCCCCGTGTATGTACACCCGTGTACGTTCGAGTCGTACCCCCCCGTGTATGTACACCCGTGTACGTTCGAGTCGTACCCCCCCGTGTATGTACACCCGTGTACGTTCGAGTCGTACCCCCCGTGTATGTACACCGGTGTACGTGTCGTACCCCCCGTGTATGTACACCCGTGTACATTCGAGTCATACCCCCACCCGTGTATGTACGGTGCGTACCCCCAGTGCTACGCGCTGGGGGTACGCACCGTACATACACGGGGGGTTACGACACGTACACGGGTGTACATACACGGGGGAGTTCGCCGCGTACATACGGAGGCTGGGGGGGTCGGCGCGTACATACGGGGGCTGGGGGGGTCGGCGCGTACATACGGGGGCTGGGGGGGTCAGCGCGTACATACGGGGGCTGGGGGGGGTCGGCGCGTATGTGAGCACATGTCTCCATGGTTGCTATGGGAGTTCGGTGCGGACGGTGTTTTTTCCATACGGTTGTGACTTCGGACGCACGGGATGGATCGTACTTGCGCGGTCGGACTTCACTTTTCACGTTTGTACGGTAAATCGTCCGGGGAAGTGTCGGACACTTTTTTCGACCCGAGGACGTGTGGGGAATAATTCCCAATGCAATTCGTATGGACTTTTTCCCATGCGAATCGTACTTGGCAGTTTGTACGGCACTTGTACGATTCGTACGGTAAAAAGACCGGATACGAGTCGTACGGGGAATTTTTTTACAGGATCGTAATCGGCACCCAAGTCATCAGATATAGGTAATAACTTGTTGACTGGTATGAAAACATGTCGCATTGCTCTCCCCATCACTATTTCGTGAGGGCTCAAGCCTGTATTCCTATCTGGAATAGATCTTATAGTCATGAGTACCAGAGGCAAGCCATCAGGCCATTTCAAACCTGTGGCTAAACACATTTTTCCTAGGCTGTTTTTAATGGTGCCATTTACCTGTTCCACCACACCAGAAGCCTCTGGGCGATAGGCACAATGTAGTTTTGTTGTACATTCAATGCTTCACAAATTAGTTTCATGATTTCATTATGGAAATGTTTTCTTCTATCTGACTCGATGGTGACTGGAAAACCAAACCTAGGAATGAACTCTCTCAATAACAGATTGGCTACTGTAATTCCATCACTCCTTCTTGTTGGGTAGACTTCCACCCATCGAGAGAACAGACAAACCATCACTAGAACATACCTCAATCTGTTGCAGGGGGGCATTTCAATGAAGTCGATCTGCATTCTTGTGAAAGGCCCTCCTTCTTGTCCTATAGTTCCCAGACTTACCACTGTTTTTCTTCCAGGATTGAATTGCTAGCATATAAGGCATCTTTGACAAAGGCTTTCAGCTACAAATCTAAATTTTGCATTATACCATGTCTGTTTGAAAAGTCTCATCATAGCATCTCTTCCAACATGTGCTTGTCCATGATACATCCGTGCCAAGGTAGAAACCATGCTATCAGGCATAACTGGTCTTCCATCCCGATAAACCCACACATGATCTGTTTCCCGTGGTGCACATCCTGCTTTTACCCACTGTCTCATTTCCTCATCTGCTGCTTCTTCCTGCAACTGCCTCACTTCTTCCCATGTATTCACAGTGTTAGTAAACAACAAGGGACATGAATTCATTTCTTTTTCTCTCCCACGATTGACTGAGTTCTGATTTCGTGCACAATACTGAGACATGTTGTTAGCAAACCGGTTGCCAGCTGAAATATAATCAGCGGACTTGGCATGCGCAGCACATTTCACCACTGCTAACTGCTTAGGCAGCTGTATCGCCTCAAGCAATTTTCCAACCACTTCAGCATTCCTTATAGGAGTTCCACTCGATGTCAAAAACCCTCTTTGGGACCAAATTTGCCCAACGTCATGCACTACACCGAAGCCGTATTGACTATCGGTTATCACAGTCACTCTCACATTCTTTCCCAACTTGCATGCTCTTGTTAATGCAAAAAGTTCAGCAACCTGGGCTGATTTTACTCCTTTCAGACAAGAGGCTTCCAGTACAGCTGCTACTGTACATACTGCATACGCTGCACTCAGAATTCCCTCATCTGTTCTCAAGCATGATCCATCCACGAACATCACATAGTCACTTTCTGTCAAAGGTACATCTTTTATATCAGGACGTGGTTTGGTACAGAAATCAAGCACTTCCAAACAGTCATGATCCACATCATCTCTGACTTCCACATTCTCAGCATCAGGTAGCAATGTTGAAGGATTCACATTCAGACATCTCACAAGGCTCACATTTGTTGCACTTAAGATGACTTTCTCGTATTTAGTCAGATGACTATGCGTCATGAACTGAGTGCGGCTCCTTGTTAAAAGGATTGCCACATCATGAGGTACAAACACTCTCACAGGATATCCCATCACAATTCCTTCACTCTGTTCCAGACTCTTACAAGTAGCTGCTACAGCTTTCACTCAACCAGGCAATGCTACAGCTACAGGGTCTAATATAGCTGAAAAATATGCAACTGGTCTCCTCAATTTTCCGTGTTTCTGTATTAACACAGAAAGTGCACATCCATTTATTTCGCTGTAATAGAGCTCAAATTCTTTTTCATAGTCAGGCATGCCAAGAGCTGGTGCTTCACACACCCATCTCTCAATTGTTTAAAAGCCTTCAACTCTTCTTTATTTAATTCAATGGGATCTTTTACATCACTCCTTGTCAAGCGTACCAAAGGTTTTGCAATCAGGGAAAAATTACTAATCCACTGACGACAATATCCAACCATTCCAAGAAACATTCTCACTTCTCTTTGAGTCACTGGGGCTCTCATTCCTTTTGTTATCTTGATTCTATCTGCAGTTACTTTTCTTAATCCTTTTTCAATTTTGTGGTCTAAATATTGTACTTCTTTCTGACAGAATTGCAATTTCGATGGGGATACTTTAAGTCCTCCACATGCCAAATGATTCAACAATGCAATTGTATCCACTACACAAGCATCTCGAGTTCTCGATGCCACAAGTAGGTCATCGATATATTGGACCAGTACCGAACTTTCAGGCATTTTTAAATCTTCTAAAGACTTTTTCAAAATCTGATTAAATATTGAGGGACTCTCTGTATACCCCTGTGGGATTCGGCACCATGCCAAAATACGTTTGCCAAACCGGAACACAAAAATCTGTTGGCTGTCAGGGTGCAATGGAATGGAAAAGAAAGAATGACACATCTCAATCACTGTATACCATTCTGCATCATGAGGAATCTGATATAAAATCACAGATGGATTTGGTACAATGGGACAACATGATACAACGATTTTATTTATTTTTCTCAGGTCTTGTACTATTCTAAAAGTTCCATTAGGCTTTTTCAGACCCATAATTGGTGAATTACATGGACTGCTCATTATTTCCCTCAAAATACCTTGTTCAATCATTTTTTCTATTATAGGAGTGACTCCTGCAATTATCTCAGGTGTCAATTTGTACTGTGGAATATTTGGGTAACTTACTCCTTCCTTTACAGCAACTTTTACGGGATCTACATTTTTCATTAATCCCACATCTTCTCCTGTGAAATCCCATACCTCCGTCTTTATTGTCTTTTTCAATACTTAAGGCAATTCCTCTTTTTTCAATTTTGTGGTCTAAATATTGTACTTCTTTCTGACAGAATTGCAATTTCGATGGGGATACTTTAAGTCCTCCACATGCCAAATGATTCAATGGAATGGAAAAGAAAGCATGACACAAATCAATCACTGTATACCATTCTGCATCATGAGGAATCTGATATAAAATCACAGTTGGATTTGGTACAATGGGACAACATGATACAACGATTTTATTTATTTTTCTCAGGTCTTGTACTATTCTAAAAGTTCCATTAGGCTTTTTCAGACCCATAATTGGTGAATTACATGGACTGCTCATTATTTCCCTCAAAATACCTTGTTCAATCATTTTCTCTATTATAGGAGTGACTCCTGCAATTATCTCAGGTGTCAATTTGTACTGTGGAATATTTGGGTAACTTACTCCTTCCTTTACAGCAACTTTTACGGGATCTACATTTTTCATTAATCCCACATCTTCTCCTGTGAAATCCCATACCTCCGTCTTTATTGTCTTTTTCAATACTTAAGGCAATTCCTCGGGGTCAAATACAGCAAATGCCTCGGTAATCTCAGATTCCATATTAGCTATAGTAATTTTATACAGTACGTCATCATCAGTCTCAAAAGCTATACCATCCGTAGTACAGAATATTGTGCAGTTCATTTTGCAAAGCAAATCTCTCCCTAACAAATTTACAGGGCTTGTATCGCACACGACAAAACGGTGCATTTCAGAAAATTTCCCTATGTTAACTTTAACTGGTTCAGTGAGATACGTTTTTATCTGTCTGTTGGATACTCCAACTACTTTAATCGTTTCATCCAAAAGTGGAAGATTTTTTACATCAGCTGACCTAACAGTTGAACGAGTAGCACCAGTATCTACTAGGAAAGTAATGTTTTCGTCATTTACCTTTCCATCCACAAAATGGCCTGTCTGGTCTACTTCTAGAGTCGCGCCAAGTACGCACTCTTCTTCCTCCCCTCAGCACCGTCAATAGCTTTCTTCTGACTCACTCTCATCCCGTTGTAGCCAATACTGCGAAACAGCACTAGCGCGTGGCAGCTTAGTTACCTGTTCTTCGTTGTAGAATCCTGTCTCATTACTGTATTTCTGAGGATTTACGCCCTGTGGAAAAGGCGGTTTGGCGCCTGACTCTGTTGGGCAACAACCTGCTGCTGTCACTGCGGTTGACAACTCACCTCATTCTGCACCTGTGGATTCAATAATGCATTATCACCATTAGCACTTCGGGGAAATTTACACTCGGTTCTCCAATGCCCTATTCTTCCGCAATTATGACATGGCCATTTATTTTTGGCTTCATCTAAACTAATCTGTCCTTTCCCTTTCCCAATGTTAGGTTTTTGTCTCATGCCCGCACCATTTGCCTGTTCAATCAATTGAGCTTCCTGTCTCTCTGCCACTTTTACTTGAGCCCACGTGGCTTTTTCTTTTAATTTACGCTGCTTTGCTTCAATCTCATCACTAAAATATTTTGCATGTCTCAGTACTTCATCTATCTTTTTATTTTGCCAATCTACTATATGCTGTTTAATCATTTCACTTACTTCAGGTCGCAACCCATACACAAATCAATATACAAAATGACTCAAACCCTTCTCACTCAAATTTTCATCACCACTGTATTGCTTAAAAGCGAGTATCAACCTCTCGTAATATGTGTGTACAGATTCCTTCACTTCTTGATGAGTTCTATCAATTTTTACCCAATCAGTTTCGTTAGTAGGTACTTTATTTTTCAGAAAGGTAACTACTTGTTCATATTTTCTCATTACTTCTGGATCAGGGGCACCTGTTTTTGGATCTCTAGGGTATTCTTGAGTAGGTCAACCTATTGTAATTTTACATTCTGCCCATAGGTCTGCGGGTACAATTATGTCAAATAAACTATTCAAATCAATCCATAGTACTTTTGATAATTTTACAAACCTGTCTACCTGCCTATACCATTCAACCGGCTTCTCGCGTAAGCGAGGAAAGTCATTGGTGAATGATAAAATATCCTGTCTGGTCCAGGGGATATGTACATAGCCTCCGCCTGGAATCTCCCTCATGAGACATTCAGTCACTACCTTTTATTTTTCTCTTACAGGATAAGCTGCAAACGTTTTGTCTGTTGCATCGTCTCGTTTTCGAAACCATCTACTTTTCCATTTGTCTACATCGCCCCATTTTCTCAGTAAAATAATTAAGTCTTTAATCTGAGTTGTTCATCCTGTAGTATTCAAATTTTCAAAATCTTTTTCAGAAAAGTCTACTCTACGGTTTTTGTAATGACTTTACCTTTTCAAAGTCAATACCCATTTCACTTGCTACTTCTTCTAATCCTTTATGTAAATTTCTTGCTCTCCACGTTATACTTTTGCATAGAAACATTAATTCTTCATCTTGATATGCTTTTAATTTTTCGGTTGGAATAGTTCCTACTATTAATTCTTCCAAAACTATTTTCAATTTAGACACATCTAGAGGTCGAGGCTCAGTATCTTTTTGCTGTAAACTCCTTAACCATTCACTTAATTCATCAGAAGTAGGACCTACAGGAATCATTTCATTTCGTGTTTGTTCTAAGCTTTTTGGTGACCCTGGTACTGATTCTGTCGTCATTATTACTTTATTTGCTAGACTCTGATTTATTGTCAAATGTTTAGGAGTACTTTGTTCAGAAATTCCTACCGCTTGTCCCCATGAATTTTCTCTTGAACCTCTTCTTTGTATTTCATTTTCTCTATTACTGTTATAAGGAATCGTCAGATAATGCTCACTATCCTTTTGTTTATCAAACATTGGCATTACAGGTCCTATTGTTACAGGAACAGTTACAGCTTCCATGTTTTTAGTCAATTCCCTGATCTTTTCAGTTAACCCCAAAGTAGTTCTAGCTAATTCAGCTGAATTTTCATTTGCCATTTTACTAGGTTGTGTATTTTCTGTTTCTCTAAAGGGATTATTTCTTCCTACCTCATGTGGTATTGATTCAAATTTTATATTCTGGGGTGATTCTTTTACTGGGGCACTTGGTGTCAATAATGTGGAATTTGGTTGATATGGGGGTGGATTTTTATAAAACATGTCCTCAAGAACATCATCCTCCGACTCATGCACACCATACTTATAACCTTCTGATCCTGTATTATATCTCTTTCCTGTACATTTTCTACTAGTAGTCTCTTCAGCACTTCTCATAGGGAACATACCATCAGTCATATTTGCACTTCGCCATCTCCTCATTCTATCATCATGATTCTCTTGTCCACACGGCCTACCAAACATATATTTGTACCTTACGCCACTCCGCTGTCGTTCTCTGTCATACATCTCATCTTCCCATTCTGTCAATTCTTCAAACTGTGTAGGTCTAGGTCTCGGTTCTAGTTTCATCATTCTCTCTCTCAAATTCCCCAATACCGCTAAATTGAATGAACCATGTTCCGGAAATGCTAAGACTCCATCATCTTTTGTATACTTTGCCCAATTGTCTAACGAAATACATGTATGATAGCCATATTTCGCAACCATAAAGGATGCAGGTGATTTCGGTGGAGGAAGCAACTGTCCCTCTCTAGACACAATCGGTTTGTTCTTTTTAAATAAGTTCTTGATCTTTCCAAACCCTGACTTTTTCTCTTTCTCTGGTGGATCGTAATACATCATTTTCTCTTTTCAGTATCGCTAGATTTCTCCTACGACTATTCTGTTTGCCTTATCCAATCGTAGCACGACTCACACTAACGCACCAATCCGGAGCGTCTATGTCACTTTTGCAATTCTCCAATCCCAGTGCGACTCTCACTAATGCACCAATCCGGGGCATCTACGTCATCCTGTAATTCTCCACTCCTAGCGTGGCGCACACTAACGCCCCAATCCGGAGCGTCTACGTTTCTTACTAACTGACCAATCCCAGCGCGGTCTTTTCTGATGTCAGCTTTTCTCGCTACTCCTGCTTCTGCTGACCCCTCCTTTACAAAATGTATCGGCAAACTTTCTTACATTCACTTTTACTCAAATTCTGTTAGTAACGACATAAATACGCCACCATTATCTGTTTCGCTAACAAAAGGATAGTCTTGACCTTTTTCACAAGAATTCCGTCTTTCGCGAGAGCAGCGCGTCAATCTGCCCTACTACGGAATCATTACATCCGTCGATAAAGTAGCACGTCCCTCTACCTTACCCTTCTAGCAAGCATTAACTAACCGTTTCTCTGGAAATAAGATACCTGTTGGAGAAGCTCTGCTCCTGAGAAATAAAACCAGAGTTTCACAATTAAGTCGAATGCTATTTCATTTACACACTTTCATACGGAAAATGTAGTTCATTCACACAGAATCCTGTCTTTCCCGAGAGCAGCGCCTCAATCTGCCCTACTACAGAATAAATACACCCGTTAATAAAGTAGCATCTATTTTACCCTTCTATCAAGCTTAGGGAACACCTATTACCTTTCCAGTGATAAACGTAATCAAAGTTCATGTCGACTGCTGTTAATTAAGACCAAAATTTCTCAGGTGGCCTTCGCTACCCATACACCTCTTTCACACAGAAATGTCCCTAACGATAACACATGACGATGTTACCAAATCAACCCAGACAATACGTCGTGCAACTTCAATCGTCACACGTTTTCCCCGTGTACCTACAGGGCACTATAATTCCATCTTTCCCGAGAGCAGCGCTTACCTCTGCCCTACTACGGAATCATTACATTTGCCACAAGGCATCCGACTTCCTACATCCCAGAAGTCTTCAAAACAACATAGAATGCAACGCGACTCAACATAGAGTGTTAATACATAAACCAATACTAATCCAAACATCCACATTCAATAATCAATATTAAAAAAATAAGGAATCAATAAGCAGTGATCAAATCTATAAGCAATAATCACCAAACCAATGCAATAAAACCATCACTCTGCTTCCAGAAAAACTGATCCAGCGCGAGACCGGAGAAAAAGGGAAAAAAGAAAACAAATATATAATAATAATAGGTCTGTGAGCAAGGGCGGATGCCCGAAACGCGTCAGATTGGTGAAACTCGGCTGATAATAAATTAACAACATTTTTGCCTTACCTGGATTTGCGTGGTTTCCATTCTTCGTTTCTACGGATTTTTTGGAGATTACAAATGTGTGATATATATATAAAAGTCAATAAATACCTTTGCTGAATATATATCTTGAGTGCAACTGGTTCTTGCGTTGTGTGCAGCGTAAGCTCTTTACATATATATATATATATATATATATATATATATATATATATATATATATATATACAACTATCCTTCCTGCGTCGCAGACCCGACGTCACACTAGCTCATTCACACATGCAGTCATTGGTGGGGCCCATAACACCAACACTCACACGTCTCCACTCACGAGTCTGCACACAGGAGGGATAATGATTTCGCGCTGGACATGTGGGGGGGTACCTTATTACCTATAGGGAAGAAAAGTTATTTTACAAAATATACATTAGCATTCACCACCTATAGATTCCTAATCCTAAACATCAAGGCACTCCACCCACTTGGTCGATGGACCAATTAGTTGGATTGGTTGATGGTGATTTAGAACCAGCTAAAACACATTTAAGACTCAGAATCCTTTATTCTCTTCATCGAAGAACCACTAACTCGTAATTTCTGTTAATCAAATATTTGTTTATCTAAATATTGTTTGCAATTAATTTCAACATTTATGATCAATCAAAGTTCAGAAATGTAGTCAATTAATACAGATCGCAGGACATTTATATTTACCTATTCTTGCTATCTGGATTTTTCTCTAATTCATTTGGCTCTGCATGACCGAATTTAGCCGTTAATTGTCCGAATAAAGCAGGCCAAAGCACAAAGTCCAAAAGTTCTTTGCTCAGCACATTACAGTCCCAAAGATCCCCAAAGGATCAGAATTCGTGGAAGCATCTGTCATCGCCTCTGGGGTCAAAGAGGGTGTGCAGTCATCGAAACCGCCGAATGCCAGCCCCTCCCTATTCTACTACACTTTTTATAATACATTTCGGGGATAACATGAAACATTTTTAGGCGACGAAAGGCTGTGATTGGCTGATTGAAAAACGTCCGATTTTTTTTCTATGAGGTTCTCACGGATTTTGCTGGTTCATTTCCGTAGTTCATGTTGCCCTTATGCAACAATGTTTAAGGTTTGCTTGCATGTCCCAATTGTTCATTTAGACCAGTTTTTACTGACTGAAGTTTGGCAGTCCACCAAGATCCTATCCTTGACCAGGAACTGAGGTCGTCAGGAAGTTCACGGAGCCATCCGAGTCTGCACAGTAGGCATTGCACTCACAAGACGGTGGCCACTTCTGAACTCGATTTCGGACGCCATTTTTAGGTAGGTCCAAATGTCAACTTAAGCGAAACGAACACAAAAGAATAATTAATACAAAGAAATTATGATTCTAATGTTATACCCTCACTAATCCCTTTATGTATTAGTATTTTCCTAGCATATAGCGACATTTAAAGCGATATTACTCACCTTTAGTATCCAAACAGGAACGCAAACATCACATAAGCAATGTAAATCATGCGATATCCTATTACCACATGTACTACTATTAATATGCGTACATATTTTAGTTATTAGAGTTATTTTGCCATGCAAATAGCAATCTCCCACGTGTAATTGGTGTATGCAAATGGTTGGTTTAGTTTCACACTGCACTTCGTTAATAAAATTATAATCAGTAGGTTATTTAGTTATTATTTTCATGCAAAATAGAGGAGGTATACAAAATTTTGTTTTACCTGCTCCATCATCATCATCGTAGAAGAGAACAACGAAGAGATGGAGGATGAAGGAGAGGACCAGGAGGGGGATTCATCCAGTCTGTGCTCCAAGACCTCCACCAGCAAATAACAATGATGGGAACCACTGGAGACACAGGAGAGGCAGCGCAGTGATTCCCAGAGGTGGGAACAGAGGTGCTCATCGGTGGCCCCGAAGGCAGCACAGGAGAGGGAGAGCAGGACCAGCAGGCAGCTTAGCACCCCAGGTAGAGCAGCCCAGGGCCTTCAACTCCAATAGTGGTTTTGTACCAGACACTGTGTGAGCTTTTGGTCACCCGGATAATCCCGCCCTCCCTCTTATGAGCACGCTAGAGTCACTTTTGGAGTCATATGCTCCATTATTATTTTGGAACATACAGCCTTAGGTCCTGGGTAGGTCTTTCAGTCTCAAAACAGGGGCGAAAACAAAAGAAAAATCTCCAACTCTGGAATGGGGAAAACACCAGATTTCTAAGTCCAGAGGCTGCTGTCTTCGGGATCAGAGTTCTGTTCCGGGCTTGCTTTACTCCTCCGCAGCGTACCAGAAAGGAAGGAACAAAGAAAATAGTCAGGATACCTGTTCTGGTATGAGAAGAGGGGGGGGGGGAGTGCTCCCGTCAACTGTGCCTTTTCTTTGTGTTGTGCCTAGTGCATGAGGGGGTTCAGTGCTTTTACGCCGAGTGACCCATAACCCCCGCCCACCAACCCTTAAAAGAAAGAAAACATGCTCTGGGCACTTGCCTGGACCCACGGAGCACTGGACTCTATGGCGTTGCTCCACGAGCGGTCTCCTCTCTGTTGGTCCTCGTCTGGCAGGTGATTCTCTTCGGTCGTCTCTCCCTCTATCTGGTTTCACGCTGGGGCTTCGGTCGTCTCTCCCTCTTCCTGGAAGTCCACCTCCTCACCACCGTCTCCGCTCCCTGGTGTCTTCATGAGGGCCTCAGTCCCTCCCATCTGTTCCTCGATAGGCCAACCGGGGGGGGGTCCTGCCGGGGCTGCTAAAGCGCTCATGCTATTTCCGGGTTGGAACATGGCGGCCGCCATGTTGGATTTGTCGGCTCAGTTATCCTGCGCATGGGGGAAATCACCACACTCTGACAGCTAGCGCTGAGACAATGGTTGTATCATTGTTCACCCTAAACTTCAGAAGTATGAAGGACCAGATCAGGCGGGTCGGTACATTGCGCTTCCTGGCCCGCCAGAACCAAGAAATCTGTTTTCTGCAGGAATGCGGGATTCCGTACGCCCAGTCATACAGCCAGCTCGAACGGCAGTGGACGCACAGGCCATTGTTTTGGTCCGGAGGAAAACAATTGCAAATTGTCTGGAGTCACCATTCTGATCAAGGGGAGGCATTTTACCATGGACAAGGCCACCGAGCAGGTCAACGGCAGAGTGCTGGTCGTGGACGGCTCATGGGCTGGTGAGCCCGTTAGGCTCATCAATGTCTACGCCCCCCAAAGAAGAATGAGCAGCTCAAGATGTTCAGGGTGCTCAGGATGCATCTTGTGACCTCCAGGACCATCCTGATTTAGTGGTGATTTATACTGCACAGTAGACTTGAATGGACTAACTGGGTCAGACTCTGTGGGGATGGATGTGACGTCTAGGCTGTTGGTGGAGAGGATAGGTGAGGCGTCCCTCTGGAATGTCATCAGAAGCATGGGGTTGAACACCAGGAATTTTTCTTAGGAGTTGGCCAGACAGATCTGTGCGTTCACCGATGGACTTCCTATTCACCTCCCACCGGTGAAGCCTGGGTAAAGCTCCATAGTCGCTGTCCACTTCTCTGACCAGAGAGTAGTTAGATTCGAGGGGATACTTACAGGGAAGTTCCCCGCTTGCCCAGGATCATGGAAGCTGAACTTGTTTCTGGAAAATGAGGAGTTAGTGGCAAACCTCAGAGTCGTGTATGTAGAGTGGAGGGAGATGAAGGACCTCTTTCACTCCACCAGTGTGTGTTGGGAATGGGTGAAGGACAGCTTGCAAAGCTTTTTTCCAGGATGCAAGCAGAGCTGCTGCATGGGAAAATAAGAGGTCGTTCAGAAAGCTGCAGAGCAAGCTGCAGCAACTGTACGAACTCGAGCTCGGGGGATGGGACGCGATTGACGAACTGGAGGAAACCCGAAAAGGGCTCACTGAGCACTTTAGGTTGGAATCCAAGAAATTCATCTTCCGGATTAGAACCGAAAAACTTGAGTAGGACGAGAAATGCAACTCGTTCTTCTTGTGGAACCTGATTGGGCTGCACTTGCTGGACTGCTACAAGGAAATGGTAGGCACTGACAACATGCCGCAATCCCTGTGTGAGGGCATGGTAACACTTTTGTACAAGCAAAAGAGAGAGAGAGAAGACCTCAAGAACTGGAGGCCCATCTCACTCCTTAATGTGGACTACAAAATTCTCAGAAAGGTTATGACCAACCGCCTAAAGAAAGTGATAGCGAAGATAGTTCAACCTGCCCAGTCCATTGGGATACCGGGTCGGCAAATCGCAGACAGTCTGGCCATGGTCCGGGACACGATTGAGTAAATCAAGAGCCCGAAGGTTCTGATGACCTTGGTCAGTCTGGATCAGGAAAAGGCGTTCTACCGCGTTTCCCCATGAGTTCATGGACGGACACTCAGAGCACTGCAACATGGTGACCACAAAGTATAGCGATATCTCTAGCACGGTGTTGGTTAATGGCTGTAAAACCGACTCCTTCCCCGTCCTGTCAAGTGTTAGGCAGGGCTGTCCGCCCTCCCCTCTTCTGTTCATCTCCATGATAGAGCTCCTTGCCGAACGCATTAGACAGAACAGAAACATCAGAGGAGTGACAGTGCCAGGAAGCAACGGAAAGGACAAAGAAAGTGCTCCCTCTACAGGACGTCTCGGTCTTCTGTGCGGATGGACAATCTGAAAGAGCTGAAGAGGACTTGTATCGAGTTTGGAAAGGCGTCAGGAGCGAAGATAAACAGCGCCAAGTCGAAACCCTACAGGGCCGGCTTTAGTGCTGGTGGCGCCCTGTGCAACAATGTTTGTTGGTGCCCCCCCAATGACCACCTCCACCACGGATTCTCTCACTAGCACCCTTTCACAGTGACCTAGTCTCCATAACCACATTCTCTTAGATGCATTGAATTAGTTATATAGCGCCACTCATACCAGTGTAGGGTGTCTGAGCACTTTGCATCACACGCACATTACACAGAGACAACCAATCATACGTGTGTAAATCAGTGTATAGGAAATGTTACATAAGCCAAAGGACTAAAAGTGTAGGAGTCACATGTCATCCATACTGGTAGGCAGTATAGTTTAAGAGTGCTTGGTGTGGAGAAGCACAAACTTCGAGTCGAAAAAGAAACAGCATAGTTGGGAGTTTTCTTTAATAATAATCGATTTCTAGCCAAATGAACCCTTTTTGCAACATTAATCAATGTTCTAATAATGTATACTTTGCAGTGTGTATGCAGTTCTAGGATGAAAGTTAATAGTTCACTATTCTGTATTAGGACTTTAAGTTCTAAATAGCAAATAACAAAAGTATGGCTCTTTTTAAAGCAGTAACCTGCTGATCTGTTTACATCATAGGTACTCTGTAATCTACTTGGTACACGTTCTTTGCAGCAGGCATATTAACCCTCTGCACTAACTTCACCTAAGTCAAAACCTCAGCTATATAACATGCTGATCTCTCTCCAGGAAGATAATTAATCACACGAGTTATCTTGAAATTTATGTGAGGCCTGGTAATAGCAGGGGGAAAGAAACGCTGCAGCAGGTGCTTCAAAAGCATAATAAACTTTCAAACACGGCGCCCCCAGGAAGCCAGCACCCGGTGCGGTGGCACCGGTCGCACCGCCCTAAAGCCGGCGCTGAAACCCTACTTTTCTGTCACTAGACCCCTGCCCAAGACCCACTGCCATTCCCGATCAAGCAGGATTTCCTGAACATCCTTAGAGTCTGCCTTGGTGGAGAAGGTGTGGCAGAGAAGACATGGGAAGAGAGACTGTCAAAGACCATGCAGAAGCTGAGACTCTGAAGCCTCCGGAAGCTGACGATCAAATGGAAGTCTTTGGTCCTGTAGAACAAGACTATGCCAGTGCTTCAGTACATCGCTCAGGTGTGGTCATTGCAGACCTGTACTGCCAGGGCCATCACAAGAATGATATTCTACTTTATCTGGAGCTTGAAGATGGACAGAGGGAATAGAGAGGTGATGTTCAAAACCCACGACAGGGGAGGCAAGGGAGTGCCGGACATCGCCACCATCCTGAGGGGAATCTTTGTGTGCCCCTGTGTGAGGAGCACCCTAAGGACCGAAGATGAGAGACATGCTGGCTTTCTGATGGCACGCTGTTGCCAGAGGCACCTCGGATAGGCAGAGTGGATGAGCGCTGTGCCCTACAACTGAGATACCCCGTGATTCTACAAATAAATGGAGAAGTTTGTCAAGGAGTTCGAACTGGAGGCTCCCTCCCCAGCCACGTGGACTCCAAAGAATCGCCCAATGCAGATACATGTAAGGGACGTCAGTGAACCGATCGGCGCCCTCCCCTCTGCCACAGCGGACCACGTGTGGGAGAACGTCACCTCCAAGCGCCTGACCAACCAGCACAAAGACATCGTCTGAATGGCCATCCAAGGAGGACTGCCAGTGAGAGTCCTCATGCACGCAAGAGGGCTCAACCAATACACGCCCTGCCCAAAAGGATGCACAGCAGAGGATGCACAGCAGACGAGACAACCTACCATCTCTTCTGGGATTGCACGTATGCACAAGACCTGCTGAGGGCCCTAGGCACGAAGCTTAGAGCCTGGATACCTACATCATACATCACCGTGGACTCAGTGATGTATGGTCTGTTTCCAGGGACACAAGCACTAGGTGACCTCCAGGACTGCTGGAGTCTTCTGAGCTGTTTTAAAGATGTTCTTCTGTTTTCCAGAAGCCACTTTATAGTAGGGAAGAAAGAGACATCGACCATGGCATGCCAAAAGATGATCCACAGCCTCCTGCCTGACTACGCTGCACTGGACGGATCAGATGACAGTGACAACAAAATCTGAGGACCCAAAGGGGTCCCCCTGTCCTTACCTGGGGGGGGGGGCGCCCGGAGGTGGCACTAACCTGGTTTATCCTTTTTCTCTTTAACCCAGGAACCGGATGGCGACAGGGGAGAGGAGAGGGCGGATGAAGACAGGTGGAGTAAATGTAGTTTTTTACTGTATATATTTGACTAACATTTCAGTTACCCACTTCACTCTCCCTCTATCCAGTCATAGATTCCAGAACACGAGCATGTGTCACAGCGTATAAAGGATATATCTGGGGAGACATGTTACTTGTTAGGTCTCAATGCGCCAAGTACCCTACACGTTCATCAGGACCTTATTTAATAGCACACTTGTATCATGGACAAAACCAAGAACTGGACATTGCAGGGTCTTTTTTTTTTACCTGACTTGTGTGTTAGAGAAAAAGAACCTGACACACATCAAAAACAAACAGAACATTAACAGTCAATGATAGCCTGTGCCTCCTAAATTTGGGAATACACACAGTTAGGTCTTTGGTTGTTTGTAGTTTGATTAAATCGATCAGGAGTCAAAGTAAGTGAAGGGCTTGAGGTGACCCAACCTTTCTGAAAATCCCCAGTCAGGAGAATAGATCCTCTCAGCATTAGACACAGCAGATGGGAGCAGGGTTCAGATGCTGTCTTCTCAGGAGAGCTCTGCATGGTAAATGGCTCTTACTGACTAGGCCTGGGCAAAATTTAAATTATGCTGATGTAACTTGCGTAATTTCTGGAATTTTGTGCTACACTTGACACATGTGATTCCTGAAATTATGCTATTATGCAACGTTATGCAATTTGTGGCAAAATTGTAGCTCGGGAGTACTGGGAACAGCTCAAGCAACAATGTGTGGCACTTGTGCTTTTCACGCTATATTTTAGTGCAAAATGCATTCTTACGTCAAAAGTTTATGAATGGACATATTTTGCATTAAAATATAGAGCTGAATGATGAATTGCATTTCATGGAATTACGCATAATTTGGCTTGATATTCCTGAAATTTTGGCTAACTAAGCAAAAGGAAATCATGCACATTTTGCCCACCTCTGTTCCCGATCATGGGTGGTGTAATTTATTTGCGTAGATTCTAGGTCCATGAAATATTTTGACTTATGATATATTTCTTGTCATAGTGTCACCTTCTGTATGAGCTGTTATTAAAGATTTTTTATATCCAATATAGTCCATGGAATTTCATACTAGAGTCTGAATTTACTCTCAGGAAATATGTTCTTTACCAGCATCTGTCTTTTTTGGGTACCAAATTACAGAGCTGGCTGAAAGAAAATAACCCAGATTCTCAGAAAATAAACTAATAGTGATGATAGATGAGATAACTAGAGTCCCAGTTGTTTGGAGCACAGGTGCAGACAACAACTATATACCGGAGAAGATGAATGCAGCCCATCATCATTGATAAGGTGAATGCTGTCTCCAACATCAGACACTCATGGGAGGATTTCCAGAAGCGGTAGTATGACCTGCGGTGGAGAATATGTTCCCTCACTTCCAGAGCACACTAAGATGCCCTGGCAAAAAGTGGTGGGTCTCCCAGGCCCCTCACTCTCATGCCTTGATAGGAGAAGGTGTTGTCCTTACTTCACACTGAAGGCACCATGAGAATTTCAGGCAGAGCAGAGACTGGTAAGTACAAACTTTACCTCTCACTCATTAACGAATTCACCCTTCCGGATTCTGGCATCTTATTCCCTAACACAAATCTCTGCACTAATGACAACCTATTTGCACAAGTAGGCTACTTGATGTCTTCCTCAACTCGTTATCTTCCCTATGCAATCACTGTATAAGGTTTCTTTACTCTTTCACAATATTGGCCTAACACTATATTAGAAATCAATTAAAACAAATGTTACATCACATTTTGATAAATCACACCCGCCCCTAAATAACAGCAATATCTAACAATGACCTCACTGCTCCGTAAGGTGCACCTACTCTTATCATAATCAGATAGTACAGACCAATTCTCAATATCCACTACAACACCTTACTCAAAAATACCCAGTAGAGCAAGGTTGACCAGATGAACCCATGTCACTGTAACTAAAATGTTCCGCTTCAAGGTTTACTTTTACCATATCAATGCACTCTGGCTTTTTTGTTCAGTTGTAGTTAACCTATTGAACTATACACATGATTCTAATGATATATTGAATCAAAGTCAAGGAATGGAAAAGTGATATTACAAAGAAATGGATCACACTCGTCAACAAAGTAACCCACTACTGTGACACTCATGATATTCACTCGTAGTATGATAGAGGTGGCGAACTGCCCCCAAAAATGGAAAATATACTGTGATACAAGAATACCTTGTTAAAAATAGTGTGAGCTTAAAATATTGTGGAACAGAATATAGAAGGTAGGAATATTGTTTTTAGGTATGTAATTACATTTTTTTAAATATAGTTGTATATTTTATAAAATTCAAATGTATTTAACTGTTAAAACCGTTGCATATAAAAAAGTAAAAATGTTGAAACCTTGACTTACAGATTGGTTAGGAAATGCTTTGAAGGATTATATGTTATATTTGTAAAGAAAAGGACCCCCTCTAAGAGGCGTATAAGGTCAGGGAGACAGAGGGGAAAAACCAAACAACTGAAACAAAAGACAGCTCCCCTAAGACCTATATTGCTTTACCAAGGAGTCAATCTCATATAGGTTAAGATACAAGTCTAACTTTACATAGTTTTGACATTCAACTACACATGTACATGTTCTTTATTTTTTAATTCATTTTATTTTTGATTCTTGTTAGTTTGTATCTGTTATTAATCAGTACATATTACTCTATACTTTTTTGTAATGTTCACTAGAAAAACATTTTTTTAAAACATTTTGTAATACAAAAATAAATACACCTAAATATAAACAGTGTAGAACAACTGTGACAGCCACCAACAGATAAATCAATCAAATATCCAACAAATGCATTTCTCTCACTCACTCCCAGTCATACAATACACATACACTTTTGGGTTTAAGGGACACATAGATGTAAAACGTTTCCGATGGACAAATTCGATGACAAAAGCCAAAAGGTCTGGGCGCACGTGGTCTATGCGCGTTTCGGTGGAGTAACACAACCGTGAACCACCTTCATCAGGACCTCGCCCAAATAGAATACAGTGTCACCAGAACAATTCAAAGTGGGGGTACCTAGAGAACAACAACAATAAAAATATTTATCAACCCATACTTTGTTTAAAGATTACTATGAACAATTGATCAGACCATCTCATTATTGAAGGACGAAAGAAGAGAAAAGACCCAGGGAAATTGCCAATTTGAATCTATACCTTCATAAGTGCTCTATGCAAAATAGAATATACCTGGCTCCTGGCGATCTACTCACCCAGGAGGTCTCAAAACGTAAAAGGAAAGGTAAAGGAGGCAGAAAGGGTAGGAAATATCCCAGAAAACACCATATTGTGCCATGCAAAGACATGTTTATAAAAGTGACATAAAAGTGAAAATTTAGTATGCAAGAGTACATAGATACCATGCTCACAAGATTACTAAGGTTGGAAGTCTAAAGGGATAGCCACAACGTTTGGAGGGCTAACCCACGTATAACTTACTAGTTTAAATTGGGTATAATACCCATTTTCCAGAATAACCAGATTGAGTAGTATGGACAACGAAGTCTATGTCGTCAATCGCTGACCGTCACCTGCAAAGAATATAATAATAAATACAGTATCTGATTATGGCCATTTACTTAAAGATGTTTACAGGTGGTAGTTCCACAGCTGGGTCCTTACCTACTAGCTCAGGGTGGGGGTTTGCTTCTAGATAGTTTATTCGATATATTATAGCTCCTCAGCACCAATGTAGCAAGTTCTACGGAGGTGAAAATAAATTATTGTTTTATAGTGCTTCGTTATGCAGTACAGATATTATCCCACTCTCATGGGCCCCTCCATGATAGCCTCTGGAAGGTAATGGATAATCAAATACTCACTGCTATGTCTGTGTGTAATAGGTTGATTGTTCTTATTCACGCAAACACCGTGCCTGTCGACTAGAACGGTACAGCTAAGTTACTCAACTCTGGCACACAATACCTCTGGTAACAACAGATTGAAAGGGGATGGGGAACATTGCCTGCTGATGCCCAGAGATTGTTTAATAGTCTGCGGCAAACGTGGAGTCAAATATTCTATGTAAGAACTATGTGGTAGTGCAGCACGATTGTGTGTCTTGCTAATAGACCCAACTTCACAGAAAGGGGTGGGTTGAGTCACAGGAAATCAGAAACCCCAGATGTTGTGCCTCACACCTGCATACTGCCTATGTGAAATTGTGTCTAGTTTGTGCGTATTGTTTCACTGACTTAAAGTTCTTTTTTACTGAAAATAAATCATTGTAATGCTCAATAGTTTGAATGCACTCTTGGCTGTATGTTGCGATCTGAGTGTGCTGTATGCCTATGCGAACCTCCCTGAGAAGTCTATTTTTGATTACTCTTACTAACAATGACAATCAAGTGCTTTAGGGGTAGTACTTGACACAGTTGTGCTAAGGCATAGATATGGACCCAAGGACAGGAGAGCTGGACAATCCTAGGCTTTACCACAACCGAGGGCCAGTAGGCCAGGCCTGGGCTGTGGTTCCCCAAATACCATATCAGAAAGAGTAACAAAACAAGATGTGATATTGTTTAATTAAACTTGAACACTGTATATGAAATGTTCACAATCATCACACACAAGCTTCATTAAAAAATGAATACAAATATGAGTTTAATATGCACACCTAGGTCAGCAAATGTAAGAGGTACACTAGACCCCTACCACCCCTCAACTAAATCGTTCTTCTAGTAAAAAGCATAAAAACATGTTCTGTAGATGTATGCTAAAAACAAACATCATAAAATTACATGATATAGTTTCCAAAGCATCATCACAACAAATCCCATTTTAACTGTTAGCCTTCAAATGATCAATCCAAATGTGTTGGATATGTAGCAAGATATCAAGAGTATCACTTACACTTTGAATGAAAATGTAAATGTGAACAAATGTAAATATATCCAAACACAATCCCACACAGACTATATGTCCCGCTACAAAGAATTTAGTCACACAACTTTCTTCTTTACTGATAGGCAAGTCAATATATGTTAGGTATATTAAGTAAAATTAAAATCAGGCCCCTCAGTTCCATCTGTAGGGTGGTGTAAATTAGTGATGAACTGTCTGATCTTGTAAACATGAATAAAGGGGAAATGTTAAATAGCATATCATTTGAAATAATAAAATAACTAACATTCCCAAAAGTCAAATTATTTATTTATTTTTTTACATTTCTTTCAAGGTGACATGTCAAAATCACAGCCATCTGCTTCAAAGGCCTTGTCCACTCTGCCTGAGGATATAAGATCCAAAACCTTCAATGGGAGCAGCACTTCTCTTGACAAAGAAGATCTTGATGACAAACCTGGCCCATCAGGTTTGGGTGGCCAGCACCATACACCTATTGTTGATGACACAAAACCAAGAACATCCATCAGGGTCCTGTCCCCATTGCAGAGCCCCCTCTGGCCTCATGTGGCCCCAACACCCCTAACTGTGGCCACCTTGGTCCTGGCTCCTGTGACAACCACCAACATAACTACTGCAGAGCGGCCAGGGCACACTACATCTGTGATCACACAGTCAAGGTCACTGGGTGGGTTTGAAAGGGCTGGGGTGTAGCCTGTTGCAAGGAGGGGAGTTCAGGGTGCAATCTTCATTGTCAACACCTTGAGTAGAGATCTGGTGGGTGTGGCTATGCTGCAGGAGGATCAGCTGGGTCACATTATTGAACTCCTATGTGTCTAGAATGATATCCTGGAGCATCAAGTGACTATGCTTCTACATGCAGGATGGCTTTAAAATACCGACTTTTGTACTGTCTGATTTAAGTGCTGCTTTCTGTAATAAAGTACCATCTGCTGCCATTTCTGTCCCTGAAACAGGTCTAGCGGGAAGCTCCACGAAAAATGCGACACTGTCACCGCCCCACCCACATTCACACCCAGGCCTGTTCAGTGGCAGGACTGGATTAATAGGGCCAGTTGAAGCGTAAATGCTATTACCATGTTCCGATGCCTACTTAGGAGAGATGGGTCATGAGTAACATTCAGTGAAAAATGGCTGGGGTCCTTTTTTAAAACAATATATATTTATTGTCATTTAACTTTAAGGTCACAGTGTCCTACATTTGTAATTTGCCACAATATTTTGTTTGTGTACAGCAATTTAGATGGAATTACAATGTCAAGTTTTACGATCAACATACAGTATGTTTGTATTATACTTAGGCGCGGGTGGAGAGCACCGTTCCGCCCGCGAAGTGTGCGTAGATTTGCCTACTCCACGTTCAGAGGAGAACGCGGAGTAGGCAAATCTCCACACACTCAGCAGCGGAGCGGAGTTGACCAGCCCCCCACCTCCAACCCCCTATTAAGAATTAATTAAAAATACCTTAAAGGGAAAAGAAAAAAAACTTACCTTGACTGCGGCGTCCCCGGGCTGCCCTCCTCCTTTTCCTCGCCGTCTCAGGGTGATCTGCGCATGCGAGAAATGTGCATGCGCGTGCGCAGATCACCCTGTGTTGTGAGGACAAGGAGGAGGGCAGCCCGGGGACGCCGCAGTCAAGGCACATTTTTTTTCTTTTCCCTTTAATGTATTTCTAATAAATTCTTAATAGGGGGTGGTGGCGGGTGACGGAGCGGAGCGGAGTTCCATGGAGTTTGTTCCCAACTCCGTGGACCTCCGCGTAGTCCCGCTCCCCCAGCACCGCCCATGGTTAATTATACTTCACTTTTGACACCATTATCTAATGCATCAGGTCAAGCGATTCTGAAAATATCCGTTATGTTGTTCTAGTATCTGATCTCATACCGGCGTGTGCCCTGGAGGTTATACGTGTTTGTAAACTGTGATGATCATTTATTCCAAGTCTTGATGAATGTTCTGTGTGTCTCACTCTCTCAGGTATTCCCGCAGGGGCTGCCATATATTTTTAGGCCTTGATGTAGGGGGTTGTAGTTCTGCAAATAACTCAATCGTAACATCACAGTAAATCCAGTTCCTCACCTTGGGTTTTTTCTTACTACCCCAGTGTATAACTATTTCTCGCTTTGCCAGGAGTAGCGCTATTGCAACAAATCCATGTATGCTTTTAGGGGCATTGTCTACATACCCTAGTAGTGCCATTAGTGGGGGCTATGCTAGTTGCAGGTTAATCATTCATTGCAGTTGCGCAAATAGTTCACACCAATAGGGAGCGATCTTTGCGCATGTCCAGGTCATATGTGCAAAAGTAGCTGCATGTGTATGGCATTCCGGGCAGTGTGCATATCGATTAGGGTCTGCTTGGGACATCTGCTGTGGGGTGATGTAAGCCCTTCTTAAAGAATTTAAAATGTATCAGTTTATGCCTGTGATTGCAGGAAACAAACTTCGTTTGGAGGCAGCACTTTGTCCAAACTTTGTCAGTGAGGGGACGTACTAGGTCGGCTTCCCACGCTCCTCTCACTTTAGTATCTTGGGATAGTATGAGTGCTAAGCATGTGCGGTACAATCTAGAAATGAGGTTTTCTCCACTATTGTCTTAAAAAATGAATGTAAGTGGTATAAACTCTTCTGGTGCAATGGGGTATGCTGGTATTGTGTCACTGAGTGCTGCCTGTATACGTGTCAGGACAAATTGGTCCATATAGGAAGCTTTCTGAAAACTGGGGTCTTCTGTACGTGAAAATATGTGGCCACAGAGAAACAATTTCCTGAATTTATGCACATCAAACTTTTGGACGGTACGCTGTACCAGTGGGTCCAGCGTTGGGGTTATCCATGGATTGCCTAGTATTGAAAGTGCTGAGGAATATAGTATTGTACCACCCATTTTTCTAAGTAGTCTCGTCCAGGCCCAACATGCGGTGTATAGTGTTTGAATATCATGAGGGTCTCGCGGTATCCCAGTTGTTAACAAAGATTCCAGAGGGGTGGGGTCTGCTAAATCTCTCTCTGGTTTGGCGTAGGAGACGCGAGCATCGGGATGATACCAATACCATGAGCAGCTACACTGCACCATTAGGTAATAAAGGTGTATGTCTGGGACACCAAATTCTCCCCTGTCATACGGTAGTATCAGTGTTTTCCAGCCAATTCGAGGTGTCTTACCCCCCAAATATTAACTTTATTAAAAGCGTTCGAATTTGTTGAAATAAGTCATTTGTTAAGGGGATGGGAATATTTTGGAAGAGGTAGAGTAACCGGGACAGGACCACCATTTTGATGCTTGCTATGCGTCCAGCTATGGATAATGGAAGACGGATCCATCTCTCCAACTGTGCAGTTAAGCTTTCCATTGTTAGCCCATAGTTTAATCTCAGTATCTGTCCCTGTGGAGGTCTAAGTCCCAATATGTTGTCTCTGCCTCGCATCACGATACTGAGTCCCCGACTAGACCCGAGTGAACGGGGCGGAACTTGCCAGCTTCCTGGGTGAGGTTGCTGGATAACAGCGGAGTGGCAACAGAAAAGGACATTCGTCTCTCCACCCGGTGCGGAATGAGGGAAGGTGATACCGAGGGAGCCACTCGGTAAGCAATGGGTTGAGCGGCTCTACCACCACAGATATAGGCCACGGCCTAGGGAGTGATAGGTGACCGGGCCCGATCGAGTCTGCAGGAGGAATGGTGTGAGCAGAAGCCAACTTCCCCCAGGAGAGAGAAAGTAACAACAGCGCGGCCCGGAGAGAGTGGAGACGAGAGAAGCTGTGACATTGGAGTCGTCTGCGGCCTGGGGAGCGGCGCGGTCTGAGTCGATCCGAACTGCTGGTAGAGGTGATGCGAGCAGGGGATCGGACTGGCCGGGGGGCTAGAGAGAATTGTGGTGGCTGTTGATGGGCACAGTGCTATGCTCCTATTTACGGGGTATGGCAAGAAAGAAGACGCTGCTTGCGGTACTGCCTGGCAAGAGGTGAGATGGGTGGCGCTGCGATCTGGGCAATAGATTGCGGCTTTGTGAGTGGCTTGGGCTTACCAGTGCCCATTATGGTGGAAGCACGAGCAGGGGCATCCCAGTAAATGGGGGAAGTAACTGCATACAACGTCGTATGAGATGGGTGAAGGCAGGCAGAGCGGCAACTCCTGTGACTGATTGCGGCCTTGGGACTGGTCCGGTCAGGCCTACTCAAGTGAATCACACAGCTGCATGTGAGGAGATGTGCATCAGCTGGGAGGGTGCCCACTCGCTGCCGTCTCCCTTCCTTCCTCCGCAGATGGAAACAGATAAAACAAAGGCTGCAGCAGTTGACAATAGACCCTACGTTGTAGATGAATGTTACGGTGCATACCCGTCCATTTGTGAGGATAGAGATAGCTGGTAGGCGCTGACATCAACCGGTGGGGCCCGCACGGAAGCACTGTGCTGTGGCTGGGGTTATGCCTAGAGGATCAGTAAGCACTGGCCACCCATGAATCAGAACGCTGTAGATGGGCCGGGGATGGCACTGAAGACAGAAGTGGTATACGCAAGATAGCTTGTCTGGAAGCACCTGGGACTTAACAGGTGCCACGTCAGAGCGTGGATCAGCTAAGTGTAATCAAGATGAGTATCGCATTGGCGTCTGTGCTCCAGGGAACGTCCGGGACCCCGTTATGGAGCAGCTCACAGTTAAACATAGCTACCTGTACAGAGAATAAAGGACAGTAGGCCACTGCCCGTGGACATTCATGCTTTATAGTCTCCTATCAGACGTATTTGATCCTGAGGAGGGATTATCAGTTAGCTGACCACATCAGTGGAAGAACCATGGGGGGCCCTCCCTGCCGCTTCTACCAGCAAGGACAGCACAGTGGCCCGGGAAGAAGTTTTGACTGTGCCGCTCTGCCCCACCGGGACCAACGTGACTCCTGGTGCGCACTGGAGAAGACAGACGGGTCGCACTAAAGGAGTAGGATCGCGGACCTCCTCACAGGCTACTGGCCCGGCAGACATGGAGCAGGCGCTACCATTAACACAACAGGACTCCCTAAATGATCACCTGGATGCCATCTTGCAGGCCATTGAACGATCCAGGGAGTCGATGGAATCCAAAATAGATAAAGTGTCGCTAGATCTCACGTTGCTGCACCCAGATCCCCGGAAACTAGGAGAGTGTGTCCCAGCAGTGGAGTAAGACATTAAAGCCTGTTCATGATTTCCTGGAGAAGCAACAAAATGCACATGTGGCCAGAATACGTTACCTGGAGGATAGGGTGGAGGATGCGGAGGGCCGCTCTAGGAGGAACAATGTCCGCTTGATTGGTCTGCAGGAGGGGGCGAAGGGTAAGGATGCAGTAACCTTCCTGGAACAATGGATCAAGGATATACTTCCCTCCTCCTCCTTTTCTCCTTTTTTCACCATTAAGCGAGCGCACCGAATCCCAGAAAGAAGGCCAGGGCCAGGGGCTAATGCACGCCCACTTATTTTCAAGTTGCTGCACTTCAGGGATAGAGACATGATCCTGCGTGAAACTAGGAAGCTGTCGGAAGTGAAATTCAACAATGTAAAGGTCCTCTTTTTTCTGGACTACACAGTTAAGGTCCAACGCCAACGAGGATCTTTCCTTCAAGTGAAACAGAAGCTTCACCAACTGAATGTGGTGCCGCTCGTAGCCGTGAACTCTGCTTTGAAGTTTGTGTGCCATTTTATCCTGGGATTGAGGGACTGCGAGGACCAGCAGCGGCAATTTCACCACCAGCTGCGGCCTCTTCTCAGACACTCCCCTTTTTTGTTTAGATTACCTATATTTAATTGGACTCTCCACACGACGCAGGACGCGCGCAGGCGAGTGCCGGGCGAAGCCCGGGCCAAGGGCGGGCCCGTTTAAGCCCGTTAAAGACTGACTAAGACCGGGCCGGGCCCCCCCCTAACGTCTGTTATTGTGGGAATTTTGTTTATAGTATTTCGTTTTATTAATTCAGCGTTTGTGCGCATTTCTTTTTATTACTCTTAATTATTATTATTATTATGACGAGCACACGAGGGAGTAGGAGTAAAACGGCCATGGAAGCAGCCAGTATAATAGGCCCATTAGAGAATTTTATTGTAAGGGCAAATTCTGTTATTGATCAAGGGATTGCCCTCATGGAACGGAGAGAGTCCCAAGATTTAGCACTGGCAAAACGATCTTCGTTGGGACATATTGCGACAGCTAAAACCCCAGATCAGCAAAATAAAGAAGTACCCCCCATATTAGCTCACGCTGACATGCATAGCTTCCCAAATATGGTAGATTTGTCAGCATCAGAACTCACATCTGTTTCACAATTAGAGCCATTATTAGAGGATTTAACTATTAAGCAGTCGAGGGGAACGAGAAAGGGCGCTATATCTAAAACTTCGAAAATATTAAAGAAAACACAGAAAATTATTCCACCTGTGGATAAGGGGTCATGCGAGCTATCCATAAGGAATGAGGAGGGATTAGAACAACAAATAAAAAATGGCCGTGTCCTTATGTGCTTAGATCCAAATAATACGATCTCGGATTCAGGAAGTATAGAGCCCTCGTTTAGCATGACTGTAAACAGTAAGGATGATGAGGATGATAATCAATTTTTCGAAAAAATAAGGGAGCTTTTTAAAACATATCTCTCCCCGATAGAGAACAGATTAAAGTGTATAGAAAAGCAACTAACCGAATTGACTGCCATCTCTAAGACCCCGGTTACTCCTGGGGTACTAAAGCCAGGGGGTAAGAAGTTAAATCCCAAAAATAATAAACCTATGGGCCCGCTAGCAAAAAAAACATCTACCCCAGTTGAAAATGTACAACTAATGAATCCCATAGCTTCAGAGAATAAAATGATAGATAAACCTAATACCTCCAGTGTGAACACCAGACAGGAGGCTAATATATCTAAGGATACTGGATTGGACCCCAATGCGGATCGTAACTGGGGACCCCCATTGGGGAAATTAGCCATCAACCTGCCCCCAGAAGTAAGCCCTTTTGTGGTGGTTTTGACGGGGGTCCCAGAGTTGAAGGACGACGTAGAGGAGCCCATTTGGTCATTAAAAAACAAGGTACAATATTGGCTTAATTTAAACCGACCATTACCTCCTCATTGGATGAGTAAGATCCTAATGGTGCGCAGGGTGCCCTGGGTGGGGTACGGAAGGAAAATTATCCAGGGTGACTGTGTTTTGGTCAATTTTGAGGACCCGCGTACGGTCGACCATATATGTTCATGGGATATGCAGGGTATAAACGAAGGCATTGAAACAAAGCGACTTTCATTCTTTTATCCTCCCAGGAGTCGTTTTGGTCCAGTTTATGATAGGCGCTGGGGTAAAGTAGGTCATCAAGAGTGCGGAGCAGACTGGAGGGAGTGGGGAAGGCAATCGACCAGGGAAGTATTACCTAGGGATAATTGGAGAGGAATTCCGACTGCCAATAGGTATAGTTGTTTAGAGATGGTTGATTGACTCCCTCCGATTTTAGGGGCTATGTATGATTGTAGCGAGGGGCCCAGTAAGTCAAACAGAAGAGCTAATCATTTGGTGTATGGTATCTCAAAGGTTGAACATGAGGGTTGGAAAAATGATGTAATAGTGGCAGACACCACTTTGTGCCCATCCGTAAAGGGGTCAGATAGGCAAGAGCCTGCAGTGCTTAAAAATACTGGTGATGGTGATGAGAGAGAACCAGCTTATTTACAACCCCAAAATACAGCAGTGGGGGTTGTTGGAGATAATGTCATATTGACAGAAATAGGTATCCGGACTGGCACTGCCTTAGATCTAGGGACTTCAGTAGATGTTCAAAGGGGGAAGCTCGCCCTCCTATCTTGGAATATAGCGGGCCTGTCGAATAAGGTTAAGGGCCCCATTTTCCGAGATTTTATCGATAACTATGATGTTATCTGCTTTCAGGAGTGCTGGGAACAAGTTGAAATACATCTAGCTGGTTATCGCACGTATTTTTCTACTGCATTGCAGACTAGGGGGGGGGGGAAGGTGCTCTGGTGGGCTTAGCACATATATTTCTAATACCATTAATCTGACCATTAAGCATCAGACTACCGGAGGGCATAATTATTATCAGCTACTTTTTCTCAAAGTGGGAGGAAATCAACATATCACCCTTGTAAATTTGTATAATAACATTCCAAAGGAGGACCAAAAAAGAGTGTTGGAAGATTTAAATAACTCTTTACGATATGGGATAGGCCCCGCGCAAAATGATAGGTGCATTATATTGACGGGTGATTTCAATTGTCATCTATGCCCCCATAGTAACTTGGGTGTATGTGGAATGGTTAATCTCACGGGTGATTCCTGTACTCACTTTGAGCATTCCATGCTGGGAAATTTGTTTAATAACTTAATCTATGATTTGAACTTGGGTTTTGCAAACGAACTATGTAGCCCCCAGGTCAAATTTTAACCTACTTTCAATGGGCGGGGTTTGCGGTCTGTTATAGATTATACATTGGTTACCACTAGCTATCATCATAGTGTCCTGACGTTTAAAACAGAGGACATCGCATTGAGCGATCACTTCCCGATTAGTTCAACTTTTGACATTGGGGCGAGCAGTAGAATAGTATCTAATGTAGCTGAAAATTTATATCGCCATGCTATTTCGCTGGCGAGAATTAATGGTTACGCAATAAAATGGAGTAAGGTTGACCCCATAAATTTTATTCAGAGCCTAGTAGTGGACCAGTATAGTAACTTCATGACTTGCCTAGAGGAAACCCCTGACCCAATTGCGGTCATTAGTGCTTTTCAGAAGATTACAGTACAAAATGGTAATAAACTGACAGGAACACTACGGGAAGGGGAGAGACATAAGGCAGAGGGTTGTTTTAATTCAGAGTGTAGTAAAGCGCATTCTTATTTAAAGCAGACATTAAAAAAAGTACCCAAAAATCAGCAAGACATTAGATCTGCTAGAACAGCTTACAAAATCGCTCTACACAAACGGAGATTAGAGTTGAAGGAGGATGCTTGGGGCGCTTTATCAAAGGCATGCTCTATGAGAGATAATACTGCCTTTTGGAGAGCAGTAAACGCTCCATTCTTTGTTGAAAGGAAATCTGACCTGGTAGAGGTTGCTATAGAGGAGCCTGTATGGTTCAATCATTTCACCGAGCTATATAAGAAAGATGACTCGGTTAGCCTTGAAAGCTCTTGCCATAACCAGTCGACTGATATTGAGCCTATCCCTTCTGTTTTGTTTCCTTTGGGGATTTCTTTCTCCATTACAGAGGTGGAATTAGCCTTATTAGAAAGCTCTAATAATAAAGCCCCAGGACCAGATGGAATTCCCATAGATATATATAAGGATAATATTTCCTTATGGGCCCCGCTCCTGACGAACGTGTTAAATAGTTGTAATAACAAAGGATTTCCTTCTACGTGGCAGGAAGCGATAGTAGTGCCCATATTTAAAAAGGGAGATCGTAATGACCCCAAATGTTATAGGCCCATTTCACTACTTGACTCCTTGATGAAAGTGGCAGGTAGAATTATTTTAAATAGATTGCAAATATGGGCCAAGGATAGTGATGTTCTTTCTAAGTTCCAGTATGGCTTTAAGTCAGGTTTGGGTACTGTCGAACAAGGACTTAATTTGGCTATATTATGTGGTAAATAGGTGGTGGCAAAAAAGGGCAATCTATTCATGACATTTGTAGATCTTAGCTCAGCTTTCGATTGTTTGAGTCATGAGGTTTAGTGGGACACTCTAACAGGGCTTGGTATCGACCCAAATATTCTTAATTTTATTAAAGAGCTGTACAGAGGGGCAGGGGCAAAGGTACGTTTTGGAAAAAAGGGTGAATGTACAAACAAATTTCCAATAATGAAAGGTGTTCGACAGGGCTGTATCCTGGCACCTTTTCTTTTCAATTTATATATAAATGGTGTGGCAGACTTCTTAATAAAATTAAAGGTAGATTATCCCCAAATTGACGGCACGGCGGGGCCTATTTTATTGTATGCAGACGATGCAGTTATAATGGCAAGAACACAAGTAGGCCTCCAAAAGGCGTTAACCAGTTTCTCAGAATACATGGGATCTAGGGGCTTAAAAATTAATATTGGGAAAACTTTTACCATGTGCTGTTCATCAAAAAACAAGATTTCTTGTAATACTTTTATAGAGCAGTCCAAGATAGGACTAATAAGTATTTTTTCATACTTAGAGATTGTTTTTAATAAAAGAGGTACCTGGACTACAGCGGTGAGCACAAGGAACCTTGCATTTGCTCGTGCAATAGGCGCAGTAAAACAGTTTGCCAATAAATTGGGGGGCAGGCCTGTTCGCATCTTGATGGATATTTACAAGGCTAAATGTGTGTCAACTGCCATATATGGGGCTGGTATTTGGGGGATTGCAGATTGTCAGGAAATACAAGCAAAGGAAAATCTTTTCCTGTATCTGTTAGCTGTCCCCAATTCCACCTCCACATTTGTCTGCCATAAGGAACTAGATTTGGTTTACATTTCTGATTTAATTAAGATAAGTCCACTATTGTTATGGCACAAGATATGGACCTCTACGGCAACTGCTTTTAATAGAGCTATATTGGCGGATTGCATCAAATCTGAGGGATCTAAGAATATTCAGTGGCTTTCCTATACAAAGGACTTTATGATTAATTTGGGATACCCAGTACATTTCAATACCCCCTCCTCGCTATCCTTGATTTCCAGAGAGGCATTAAAAGAACGCTGTCTTGCTTTTCTGGAGAACCAACGATGGATTGAGGAGAGGAGGAAGGTATCCGTTATCCAACATCATTTACTTCTGCAGGGTCCTGGTTTGCAGCTTTATCTATCTCCCGAGCAATCTAGTTACAATAGAATGTTATTAGCCCGATTGAGAACTGGTAGCTATTTTACGCTGTTAACCTTCCCAGATACAAATGATTGGTCGATAAATTTACCCAAATGCCCATGTGATGATCTTTCTATGCAATCAGCAATCCACTGTGTCTTGTTCTGTAATTTCTATGCATGGGGGAGGAAGAGATATGTGATACCCCTGTTAAAGACCTGGGGTTTGAGACAGTGTAGACCTGTTTTTCTTAAGTTGCTTATATTAGAAGATGAAATGTCTATAAACGCTGTATCCAAGTTTTTAAAATTTGCAATTAGATGTAGATCCTCTATGGCCTAATTTGAATTTTGTTTTGAATTAGACAGTCCTAGTATGATGTACTTTTATTGTTATGTATTTCGATTTCTATGATTGTGTTATATCATATGTATCAATTTTATTGTGCTTTTATGATTTTTATATTGAAATCGAATAAAGCTATCTTTGATTGATTGATTGAATGTGGTATACTCACTGCTTTATCCAGCAAAACTTTGAGTGGTCTCTGATGGGAAAACAAGACACATGGAACTGGCTCGAAACCACCGGCCAGTTTCCAGGCCCCAGACCTGCGGGTTTGCTGGCCAATGGAAAAGGAGGGTCGAGTAGTTTGAGGAACCGTCGTCGACGATCCCAAAAACAGAACTCTGGCCTGACAACGGCACCTGACCAGCAACAAATCAGACAAGGGTGTCAGGCGGCAGTCTGTGAAGCAGAGCGAATAGCAGAAGCTGCAGAATTGTTCAGTAAGGAGGGAACCCCAATTCACTCCTCGGAGGAGGAGGGCTCGTCGGCAGATGAACTATCGGATGTGGTATCACTGCGAATGCTTGATGTCACGCCACAGACTTCAGATGGTATCATATAACTGCTGGGGTCAAGATGATGATACTATGAACTATTTAAAGATGTGCAAACCTGGGGACACTTGGTATTGCTGCTTTATACATTATCGTCTACGAGGGGGAGCTTACACTACTGATACCGCATTTAGGCTCAATACATGGCGCTCATTGGGTATAACAGTTGCTTACACCTCTATGCGCACAGACATAAGACACCTGGGGAGTTTATCATGGCAGGCCTTGCACAGCATATACCCCGCCATGTTTTTCCTTACACAGGGACTCAGTTAGACGTACGATTGGTTGCAATTTCATCAGGGTTTGGGTAGCACCTCTTTTTTTCTGAGGGTCGCCCTAATAATGTTTTCCCAGTGCCATGTTGGCCCGTTCTTTTTTCCCTTTATATATGGAGGCGTTTTGGGAAGAGTGGACAAAATGATAGCGATTGGCTGAGTCACACACAAGGCGCATGCGTTGGTCAGGTTGTAATCCACTTTCACATAACGTAGTGCTATGGCAGTACACAGGATACTTACCTGGAATCTTAGAGGTCTCAACACACCATCTCGCAGATATGCAGTTTATTCATACCTTAAGCGCCACAATGTTGGCATTGGCCGTTTACAGGAGACGCATTTAAATAGTGCTGAAGCGGTCCAGTTACAGAGAAAATAGAGGGGTAAGGTGTATGCCACTGATTATTCATTATTTGCCAGAGGGACTCTGGTTTGGGACCTTTACCATATAGGAGGTCCTTGTTGATAGACAATAAACTCTACAGTACTAAGCGGATGGGTGCACGGGTGGGAATTGGTTGATGTTTGGAGGCATTGTAACCCTGGAGAAAGGGTATATTCATTTTATTCTGCACCTCATGACCTACATATTCGCTTAGATAGATTTATCAGCTCGCCTTCCTTACTCCCATACATAACAGGCTCAGACTACTGGGGTTGTACACATTCAGACCATATCCTGCATTATGTTACACTAGCCTGGGAACTCCTGTCGTTCCCACATGGCGGCTCCAGCAAGCGATGCTGGAGGACCGGGTCTTTAGAGATACAATAGGGGAGGCCATCAGTGAATACTTCACTCACAACACTGGGACGGCATCATCTAGCATTGTGGAGTGGGCTGCCATGAAGGTTACAATACGCGGGAGATGTTTGGGACTGGGAGGGGGCTTGAAAAGGCTAATAAAATTGGAACTGCATGTGATAGAAAAGGATTTATTGGCTTTAGAATCCGCAGCGAAAGTTGAAGCTTCTGAATTCAAACCGCTGTGAGAGGCGTGTCAAAAACACACAGAACTACTGGAGCACCAGAGATGTATAAACTTCGCAGCGCATTCAGCGACAACGCATACTAAGTCTGACCGATCCGGACCCTTATTGGCCCGGTTAATTAATTTAGATCAGGATACGGGACTCATCACAGCAATTCGATCTTTAGACGGCGGACTTAAATACACACAGCATGAGAATCATAGCGAAATGACCACACACTTCATCCAGTCATATAGGTCTGACTTGAACGTCTCAGAAACAGTCATGCATTCCTTTCTGGATGATCTCACATTCCCCGCTCTCACACATGTAGAAGTGTGGCTCAATGATTAGAGCGGCAGACCCTGATGCAGAGGTCTAGCCTGGGACCAGGGTTCAATTCCCCGCCTCGGTGGGTCTTGGGCTCAAAAATTCCACGGACCTGATAATTCTTGCCTCGGTGCCTATTCCAATCATGGAGTCCCACTCTGCAACTCTAGGCAATAGCTTGCTTAATCTTCACAACGGCCCCCACAACGCTAAGGATGCATGGCCTCCACCTTGGGGGTGCCCAGGAGTGGACGCCTCACAAGGAAAGCCAGGATGGGTTCCACAGCGGTAGTCGTACAAGCGCCTTGAGAACCTTGCGGGTGAGTAGTGTGCTATACAAGTATCAAATTTACATATACAATGCACGGAGCTAGACACCCCGCTTACTCTGGAGGAAGTGAAAAGTACAATGCGAGCACTGCCAAATGGCAAGGTCCCAGGGCCTGATGGCTTCCCCCATGAAGACAAATACCGATCTTTTAGGGCCACAACTATTAGGTGTGTATAAGGAGGCCTTAGAGGGCGTTCCCTTTCCGGCCTCTCTGACGGAAGCCACTTTGATTACCCTTCCAAAACCAGACAAGGAACCTACACATACAAGAGCCTATCGACCCCTAGCGCTGCTGAATGGTGATTACAAGATATTGGCATGGAGTTCTGGCGGGACGACTAGCGCCTATCACTCCGCACCTGGTACATTGAGACCAGAATGGATTTGTCTTGGCTCGAAATACCTCCCTAAACATCTGTAGACTTTTTTGGGTAATGTGCAGTGCTACGACGACTTGGGCAATGACAGGCTGTATGGTCTTAGATCTAGAGAAAGCCTTTGATACAGTGGAATGGCCTTATATGATTGAGGTGTTGCGATGCTTTGGATTTGGGCCATATTTATTAAGTTTGGATAAACTACTGTTTAGAACACCTGCAGTGCGAGTTCCGTTAGGTACTTTATTCTCAAAGACTATACTGATTGGGAGGGGAACTAGGCAGGGATTCCCTCTTTCCCCACCTATTTTCTCTCTGGCCATAGAACCGCTGGCTATAGCTCTGCGACAATCAGCAGACCATTGGGGAGTACAGTTGGGTGAGGAAACTCATGCCATTTCGCGGATGATATTCTGCTTTATATCAGGTATCTGCCGCCGATCCCCCTGCTCATTCCTAACACACTCAAACTATTTGCTTCAACATCAGGGCTGGTTGTGAACTGAGGTAATCGTGTTTATTTCCCTTTGCCCCTAATGTAGAAGCCGCTCAACTGGTGATAGATGGTGCACTGGTAGCCTGGCAACCGGCTGTGTTTCGATATTTGGGAATAAGAATTTATCGTAGGGATCAGGGCCTTATAAATGTTAATTTAATCAGGGCAATCACAGCTTTACGATCCCAAATAGAATTCTGGAAAATGCTTAATCTTTCAGTCGCAGGCAAGGTGTCGCTTATCAAGTTGGCGATGCTGCCGTGTCTGTTATACTATTTTACGAACCTTTCGCTATATCTGCCAGCGTCCTTTTTTCACCCACTAGAGAGGATGATGAGATATCTTATATGAAGCAACTCACGCTGTAGAGGGGCACTCGTTAAATTGTACCTACCTCAGAAGCACGGCAGGCTGGCTTTGCTGGAACAATGTTATTTGGCATCCCAAATACAATGGGTTGCGAAATGGATGGCTGAACTCCATCTTGCGGATACGGTGGAGTGTAGTCCCCCATTTTATTTTTTAAACAGACTTTTATTGAGTTTCACAGGGTAACATATTCAAATTTCCTGCCCACTGACGGGCCACCCAGATGAACCAGGACATAGTAAATCGACCATCCCTCTTTTCGGAGCCCAACAACATATCTCTCTTCCCACAAGGCGTCCGCGCAATAATACAGTCCGTCCACAAGGGTGGTCCACTACCATAATGCAACACCCTCAAAAGACCCCCCACTCCTCCCCCATCTAGTCTCCCCCAACAACACCCCCACCCCACCCACCCTCCCAAGCATGTCGCCAGTATCTAATGCAGTCAAGTGAACCCTAAAGCCTCCCGCGCCGCTTGACAGATTCCCCTCTTCCAGGGCACAGCAGCGAGTATGGCAAGAGGTCAGGAGGTCGCTGCCTATCCCGGGTCTAGAGTCCTTCCCTCGCCCTACATTCCCATGAACATGGAGAGAATCTCAAGGGTTTCCTGCCATATCCCCCTCCTCAGGCCCCCCCTCGCCATCCTCAACCGGCTGTTTGAATAGTTCCAGGAGTGCCACCCATGCCCGGGCCATTTCTTGTGACTTCTCACTTCCATTCCGCCGAGCCATGCACAATCTATAGCTCCCCTCGCTTCCCGCCTACTTCACCACCTCCCTATGCCAGCGCAAGAGGTTAGGCCCTTGCCTCGCCTTCCAATGGGAAGTAAGTTCCCGCTTGGCCAGGACAAACCCCAGGTCAATGAACCGGCTGGTGACCTTAGTCTTAGCAGTGTGCGGGAACCAATGCAACGAGCAGACCCCTGGTGCCGCCTCCAGTTCCCTCTCCGTCACAGCCCGCAGTGCAGCCATCACCTCCCGCCAAAAGACTCCCACCCGTGGGCAGTCCCAGAACATGTGGAGGAAGTCCACCCCATCATGGTCACAGCGAGGGCAAGCAGCCGACCCCCCAAAATACTCAGCTATTTTACTAGGTGTGAGGTAGGCCCTATGAAAGACATAGAACTGGATGAGTTGGAATCGGGCATTTCGGGAGCACTTCCACGGGCGCTCCATGACTTCGTCCCAGGCTTTTTCCGCAATGGGTTTCCCCAGGTCCGCCTCCCACTTGAGTCGCAGCGCAGTCAGGGGTCGACGCGTATCACAGGTAATCCGCCGGTAAAGGCAGGTCACCGCCTTAAAAGTCCCCGCCGCCATCACTACATATTGACAGGCAAGGGACGTGGATGGCTCCACCAGCCCCTGTCGACAGTGCTTCCTGATAGCCGCAGTCAGAGCTGCATACAAGAGGAAGTCCCCCCGCGGGAGATCGTGCCACTCCCTGAGATCATCAAAAGGGAGAAGGTTGCCATCCTCATAGAGGTCACCCAACGTCATAACTCCCGCCTCTTCCCAGGCTGATAACCGGCTCCAATCGCCCCCGTGAGGCAACGCCCCACACATCCGCAAGGGGATCTCAGGCGCGTAAGGAACCTGAACATGCGTCCTCCTGGCCAAGCGCGCCCAGCATTGTCGCACCACCCTCAAGTCCAATGGCATCAAAGCATCCCTCACCGGGACCCGGAGCAGCACACACGACAAATGATGCCAGCTCGGATCCGACCCTCCCCGGTCCTCTGGACGCCTGATGTGGCCCGCCACCCATTTTGTGAACCACTGGAGCTGCGCAGCATGGTAGTAGGCTTCCGGATCTGGCAGCGCAAGGCCTCCCTCTCCCCTGGGCCTCTGCAGAGTAAGTAACGCTACCCTCCGTCTCCCATAACCCCAGATGAATCCCGTAATCAAAGCGTCCAGTTGTGTGAAGAGTTTACCCGGGATCCAAACTGGGAGGGTTCCAAAGTAATAAAGAAACCTGGGCAATATGACCATTTTCACCAGGGCGACCCTGCCGGCCACTGACAATGGGAGAGTCCCCCAAAAGTCAAAACAGGTTCTCGCCCCGCGCACTGCTCGCCCCACGTTGCCCTCCAACAGATCAGCGTGAGCATGATAAATCTGAGTCCCCAAGCAGGACAAACACCGAGGCTCCCACGGGACTTCCCCTGGGCGAATCACCCTATCCGGCTCAATAGGGAACAGACATGACTTGGTCCAGTTCACCCGAAGGCCCGCCACCCTCCCCAAGGTCTCCAGCAGGCCTCGTGCTCCCTGTAGAGCCTCCCCAGCATCCGGCAAGAAGAGGAGGAGGTCGTCCGCATACAACGCTATGTGATGCACTCGTCTCTCAACTAAGAGCCCCGGGAAATATCGTCCCGACCTGGCCTACGCAGCCATGGGCTCCATTGCCAGGGCAAATAAAAGGGGGGACAATGGGCACCCATGCCTCGTCCCCCGAGCGACCGTGCAGGCACCAGAAATCAAGCCCCCCGTCCTCACCCTAGCAGTGGAAGCACTGTAGAGAAGAGCTTTCCACTGCACAAACCGTTCCCCCAGCCCAAATGCTCGCAAAACCTCGAGAAGGTAAGGCCACTCCAGGCTATCAAAGGCCTTTTCAATGTCGACCGCGAAAATACAGGCCTCCGCCTTGTCATAGGAGTCGGACCCCATGATACGCAGGAGTCTGCGAACATTCATCGCAGTGGTACGGGAGGGAATGAACCCCGCTTGGTCCTCATGGATCAGCTTCAGCATATGGAGCATCAATCGACTAGCCAGGATGCAACTCAAAATCTTGTAGTCAAGATTGAGCATCGCCGGGGGGAGGAGCCTAGCGCGCAACCAAGATGGACGCGTAGGCACAGGGCTCCCGGGACCCTCGCGGCCTCCCACGTCTATCCTGGCTATAATCCTGTTATTCTGAAGGAATATTACTGGTGAACCGAAGCGGAGGTGATTCCCGTTTTCGGGACTTAAATCGGACTTGGGGAACTCGACTTATCCTGTACTCCAGAAAGAGGCCTGCTCCGTGGCGCCACCCGGGACTTGGGTTGGCACTGTCCCCGAGCTCCAATCGAACAACAACGGCACCAGGGTCTTGGGCGGGCGTCCCCCCCTGGTTTCACTTTCGTTTTTGACTTTCCTCTACGAGTCTGGTGGCGGGCGCTCGCAGTCGCTCGGAGTTGGGACCGAGCTGTAGCGGTCGAGTGGCGTTGGCAAGGGGGCTGTCCATCAGTCAGGTGGACTCCCCAGGGTGATTGCTGCGCCTAACAGGTATTCTGGATCTGCTCTCCCTGCTGAGTGATGACGACCCGGCTGGACGGCGACAAGCACAAGTCTAGAGCTCCCCGGAGGGGTAGCTACGTGCAAGCGAACAACATGGACCGCTATGCCCAGCAGAAGGGATCTCCCGGATCGAGTGGACTTTCAGATGCAGCCAAGGAGGGCCCGTCACCCTCGACGGAATTGACACTACAAGACGTCATGGGTGCCATCGACGCCATGAAGGCCTCGGTCGGCCAGCGATTCGACGCACTGGCCCACAAGCTGGACACCGTGTTGATCGATATCAACTTACTTAAGGCTGATCTGTCGAAAACTAGTGAGAAGGTCAAATCACTCGATCTCACGTCATCTGGCCTCAAGACGGATGTCTCGGAACTGCAGACGGAGATCCGTAGTTTGCGGGCCCTCAGCGATCTCTCTGCCAAGAGACTGGAGGATTTTGAAAGCAGGGCCCGGCGGAACAACGTACGCATTATCGGTGTGCCGGAGCGGTCGGAGGACGGGCCGGTCGATCTCTTTGTGGAAGATCTGATCCTGACCAAACTAGCGCCGAAAGGCCTCAGCAAATTCTTTACGGTGGAGCGGGCACACAGAGTTCCGGGGGGCCGGCCAAGGCCTGGAGCCCCACCGCGACCTATCATTGCCAGGATATTCAACTTCAGGGACGTGACGCAATCCTGCAGGCCTCCCGTGTGCATGGCCCGACGAAATATGACAATGCGGATATCAGTTTCTATCCTGACTTTACACAGTCGGTGCAGCGAATGGGCTTTATGACTGTCAAGCGGCGGCTGAGGGACATGGGCTTGAAGTACTCTATGCTTTTCCCGGCCAAGTTACGCATTGAATTGGAAGAACGGACTCATTTTTTCGACCAGCCCGAGGCGGTTGAGGACTGGCTTGACACCTTGCACCGTCGGCACGGTGGGGAGGAACGAGCTGCGGATGTGGGTGGTGGATCAGCGGACCAAGGGTGAACGAATGACTTGTGGTTCCTTGACAATTTTGTGTTCACCCCCGACTTGGGTTTGATGTACTGGTTTTTCTTTCCTAGGACTGCATTACCCTTCCTTCATCATTGGGAGGCCGCGGGGTATCTGGTGAGACTCTTCCTCCTCGGGGGGTTTCTTTTTTTCTCTCTTTCCGTAGAGTAGGTTTATGGTGGGGCGACAGGCACACTGCGAGTTGGGGTGGCTTAATGGTCTTGTGCAGGGGTGCAGGGTGGGGGGGTTTGTAGCGGGAGTTGGGGGGGTGGCGGTAGGGGTGTTGTTTTTGTGTGGTGTTCGTTTTGTACCAGGCAATCAGTGTGCTGTCTTTAGCTCTCAACGTGGGTGGGGTGTCCGTTGCTGTGGAAATGGGGGGTAGGGGATTGCGCATTTTCACATGGAATGTCAATGGTTTGGGGGACCGATTGAAGCGAGGGGTGGTGCTACAATATTTGAAACGTCTCTCTCCTGATGTGGTTCTGTTGCAGGAGACGCATTTGGTGGGACACTCATGCCATGCTATGAATAGAAAGGGCTACCGTTTGGTGGCCCACTCTGGTTTTACAACCGGCTCCAGAGGGGTGGGCATTTTGGTTCGATCCTCTCTCCCGCTGGAAATTGATGAGGTGATACATGATGACCTGGGGCGCTACGTGGTGTTGGTGGGCCGGTGGGAAGGACGGACTTTGTGTTTGGTTTCAGTTTATGTCCCCCCGGGGTTGCAAACCACTACCTTTGCGGACTTGGGAGGGTTGCTGCTTGGGCTCCCGAAGGGCCTCTTGCTGGTGGGTGGTGACTTCAATTCTGTGGTGTCGGGTAGAGAGGATCGGCACCCTCCCAGAGACCTCCCCGGGGTGCACTCTTGGCTGGGTGGCTTTATCGACACTATGGGGCTTGTGGACTGTTGGAGATCAATGCATCCGGGGCTCGCCCAATTTACATTTCACTCTGGCGCCCACGGCTCCTTATCTAGACTGGACTATGTGCTGATGCCGGCCGCCCAAGCCCAAATGATAGGGGAGGTCAGACATCTGGCCCGTGGCATCTCTGACCATTCCCCGGTCCTGCTCCACTTAGATGTGGCCATGGGGGCGGAAGGGAGGGTGGCCCCGATTAATCCCTGGTATTTGCATGACCCCACAACTCGTGCCCTTTTGGTTAAGTCTCTGGACCGTTATTTTGAGGAAAATCTGGGTTCAGTCTCATTGGCCGTAACGTTGTGGGAGGCTTTCAAGGTAGTCATCCGTGGGCAGGCCCTATCTTTGATCTCCCATGCTAAGAGGCGTAAAACTGAGGAGGTGGTACGCCTGGAGTCGGACATAACCGACCTGGAAGAAGATCTCGGGCGGGGGGTCACACGGGACAAACTCCATGCCCTTTGCCTGAAACACGCGGATTACAGGGCGTTGGTTACGGATGCTGCCAAACTCGCTAGTAGGGAGCAACAGGGGCGCTTGTATGATGTTGGTGACAAGGCTGGAAGGTTGATTGCATGGCTGGAGAGGAGAGAGCGAGCGAGTCGTATGGTCCCGGTGATTGTGCGTGCTGATGGTGTGAGTGTTACGGATCCGAGGGAGATTGTGAGCTGCTTTGCGGACCATTTGCGGGACGTCTACTCTCCGGTCTCGGAGAGGCCAGAAGACGACTCTTGTCAATTGCTGCGAGATATTGCATTGCCGTGCCTTTCGGTCGATGATAAAGAACTGATGGACGCGGCGCTTACAAACGATGAGATAGCATCGGCGATTCGCTCGGTCCGTTCAGGAAAGGCTCTCGGCCCTAACGGCCTTCCGATCGAGCTTTACAAGTTTCGTCCAGATAGGTTGGCACCCCATCTCCGCGAGATGCTTCTTGCATCCCGAGAGGCCGGCGCCCTGCTGCGTGATCAATGTCTAGCGACCATTGTGGTGCTCCATAAAGAGGGCAAGCCGCGTGATTGCTGTGCGTCTTATAGGCCCATCTCACTCCTAAACGCTGAACCTAAGATTCTCGCTAAAGTGCTCGCTAATCGTCTGATTAAAGTCATCGGTGACCTGGTACATCCGGACCAGTCTGGTTTTATTCCGCATCGCAACACCGCGCTGAACCTGCGGCGCCTCCATGGAGTCCTCGCGAGAGTTGACTCTATTCGGGAGCCTGCCATTTTGGCGTCACTGGACGCCACGATGGCGTTTGACACGCTGGAATGGCCATATCTCTGGGCGGCGCTGGCTAAGTTTGGTTTTGGACCTGGGTTCATTGGATGGGTGAAGTCGTTATACGTGGAACCACTGGCACAGGTGGTGGTGAATGGTAGAGTCTCTGCCCCCTTTTTGCTTGGCAGGGGTACGCGGCAGGGTTGCCCCTTGTCCCCGCTTCTTTTTGCTCTTGCGTTGGAGCCCCTGGCGGCGTGGCTCTGGTGGGAACCCTCCATGACGGGTATTCGGTGGACACCGACGTTTGAGGATCGTGTATCACTCTACGCAGATGATATTTTGCTCTATCTCACCTCCCCGCGGAAATCGTTGATAGTGCTGTTTGATGTACTGAACTCCTTTGGTCGCAATTCAGGGCTTGTCATTAATTGGGTGAAATCCTGTGTTTATGTGCTGGTTGGCGACCCCCCTCTTCTCCCGCGCGGCTGTCCAATTCAGATTTCACAATCTGGATTTAAATATCTAGGTATCCACGTGTCCCTGGATCCGGCGGTCCATTATGCTCTGAAACTGCTGCCCCCGCTCCAGCGGCTGCGTGCCGATGTTGCTCGTTGGCGGAAGCTCCCGCTATCACCGCTTGGCCGGGCTGCCTTATTCAAAATGATGTCTCTTCCACGCTTTTTGTATGCATTGCAGAATACGCTGGACGTGGTGCCCGCCCGATATTTTAGTGAGGTAGAGAGCCTACAGAGGCAACTAGTTTGGGATGGGAGACCGCGAATTGCTCTCGCTAAATTGACCCTTCCGTGGTATGACGGTGGCATAGCTCTCCCTGATATTAGAAGGTATTATTGGGCATCCCAGTTGGTGGCGGTGAGCCATGGGACATATGGCCCGGCGGTGAACCCCGCGTACGAGATGGATAAGCTACTGTTGCCGGGCGGAGATTTCAATAGGGCGCTTTATTCTACGAAGGGAGGCACTAAATTGACAGGTCCTACAAAAAATGCAGTACGTGCCTGGCACTGCGCCACCGCTGCTACGGGATGGACGGGCCGTCTGTCTCGTGCGACTCCACTGTATGCGTCGGATGCGTTGGGAGGTTTATGGCGTTCGAAAGGCTTTGAGAAGTGGGATTTGATCGGAATTAGTCGTGTGGGGGATCTTTGAACGAAGGGCGCTTTTAAATCGTTTGAAGCTCTTCAGACGGAATATAAGCTGAGCTATAGGGAGTTCTTTCGTTATGCGCAGATGCGCCATGCGCTACTTTCCGCTTTCCCGACTCCTGCAGCTATCCCCGAAGCCTCCCCGTTGGAAGATCGGTTGCTTGATGGTTACCTGCCGGATAGTACTATCTCCCTGATCTACAAAAAACTGATTAATACTCGTGCGGACCTCCTCAAACATTTGCGAGAGGTCTGGGTCGCTGATGGCCTAGAGTTGGATGATGAGGACTGGGTCGCGGCCGTAGCCTCACCGAGGGAGGTTGCTATACCGGCTCGCCTTCGATTTGTGCAGTTGAAGATACTACATAGGGTCTATGTCACCGGTCCCCGCTTGCTTCGCATGGGTTACACAGATGATGGTTTATGTCGGCGTGGTTGTGGCTTGCTTGGTACTTTTCTTCATATTCTGTGGGAGTGCCCGAAGGTGATACGTTTCTGGACTGGTGTACATGCAGTGATGGAGGAGGTTACGGGTGTGGCGCTGCTCCCTGAGGCTCGGCGATGTGTGTTGAATGTATGGGAACCGACTGACTGCGATGTGGCACAAGAACGCTGGGTGACTTTGGGCAACATGATCGCTAAAAGGGACATTGCGCAGCTCTGGGGGTCCGGTCGGGCCCCCACAGTTACGAAATGGAAAGAAAACATGGATTGGTGCATGTTCAGAGAGAAGACGGTTTACGTGGCCAGGGGCAAACCAAGGGTATGGAGTAAGATGTGGGGTCCCTGGAATTCCTATCGGGGGAATATCTGCGCCCCCCCCTTGGTGGTCGCACCAGACGTAACGATGTCCCCTTGACGTTGATGTTCCTGGTCGCTTTGCGGGATTGATGACCGATCCTTTCCCGGCCCCCCCTGCCCCTTCTTCACACGAATAACTGTGTAATTGGCTGCGTTGTCGCTGTTGTCCCCCGCCCGTGAGAGAGCAAGCCCCTGTTAATGGAGTTCTTTTGCCTGGTAAAAATTTCTTTTTGTTGCTTTTCTTTATAAAATAGTTAATAAGAAACCTTTCTGTAGTGCTCTGTTCAGTTGTGGGCGGCTGCAGCCGCTATGCGTGCGGCACGCTCCGGCTCTTATGACTGCTGTATTATTGTCTTCCTCCCTTTTCTCTACATTAGCGGCCGGCCCATGCGGTTGTAGGCCCATGACTGTGGATATTCGATGTGTAAATAAAGGTTTTTAAAAAAAAAAAAAGATTGAGCATCGCCAAGGGTCTATACGAGGAACGATCCCAAGCGGGTTTACCCGGTTTAAGAAGGGGGACTACGAGGGCTTCTCGCGTGGTGGCACGGAGGGCCCCCTCCCGGCGTGCCGTATTATAAAGTGCCACCAAGCAGGGAACTAAAACATCCGTGTAAGCTGCATAGAATTCAACGGGGAGCCCATCAGTGCCCGGGGTCTTGTTCCTGGCCATGCCCTTTATGGCACTACGTACCTCACCCGCCTCAATGTCCTGACCTAGGACCTCAGCGTCCGCCGCCGCGAGCTGCGGGAGCCCTGCCCCCGGCACAAACTCCTCATCTCCCGGGCACCCAGGGCCCACTCTGCTCCGGTACAGGTCGGCGTAATACTGTAAGAAGTGATCATTAATGTGCTTTTGAGAACAAAACACCTCAGCACCCTGCCCCCGCAGTTCGACTATCGGGGTCCCCCTGCGCGCCGGGTTGGCCAGCCAGGCTAGCAATGTCCCCACCTTGTCGTGTTCCACATGCGCCTTATCTGTGTAGGCCTTATAGTCATAGCAGCGCAATCTCTCAATTTGAACTGCCAATGCCTCCTGAGCCTCAAGTAATCCTGCCTGCCTGTCTGGGCGCTCCAGACGCTCTTTCTTCAACTCGCGCACCTGCCGTTCTACCCTCTGAATGTCCTGCAACAACACTCTACGCACTCCCACCACCTCACCTATACAGCGCCCCGAACTACAGACTTAAAGGCGTCCCATTCCACCAGCAGGGATGACGCCGTACTGGCGTTAAGCCGAAAATAGTCCTCAATGGCCGACCCAATGTTAGCACGAAATACTGGGTCCTCCAACGTGTCGGGGCGAAGCCGCCACGTAGGAATGGCCGGGCGATCCCTCATCCAGTGTAATACTGTTAGTAGTGTGTTATGCACCCGAAATCAAGCAAATGTGCTTAGAAAAGAGACTTATTAGGTCCTTAAAGTAAAGGACGTCGTAGAGTTCTTTTTACCCTTGTGATAATCTATCAATGACTCGTATTAGTAAAGACACAGTACAGTCTATGGTTTTACACAACATACTATAGATACAAAAATGGTTAAAATATCAATTTATTATGTGTTACAAATAAATACATAATTGTATATTCAATAAAATGCTATATGTGACCTTTCCTCCCACTAAAGGTTACAATCTAATAATGAAGCAACAGAAATAAAAATAAAAAGATAAAATTAATTTTTTTTAAAAACAGTCGACGCGGCGTTTCGGTGTTTTGTTCAGTTTTCCACCTTCTTCAGGACAAAAGAATATTCATAAAATCTAAACATCAAAAAAATATAAAGAGTATGTGTCATGAATCAATTCAACAACCTAACAAGTACTGTGTCATATTACAGGGTTAGTCTAATTCGATCTCCTTAGGATGTTTAAACCATTTAATATTAGGTTAACCAAGGTTTTTCACATTGCCATTATTTTCTAGGAAATGGGGTATTGACGTTAAACCGCAGGATAAACTGAATCTAATAACAAAAAAGCTGATAATAATATAGCCAATCTTTTTTTCTCAAAAAAGGTGTATGTTCACTCACAATATCCCATTGATACTTGGTTAACCAAAGGTTTCTCCCATTACCCCTGTTTTTTGCGATACAGGGTATTAACATTAGACCACATGCTAAATTCATTCTAATGACAGAAAGACTAATAAAGAACTCTACGACGTCCTTTACTTTATGGACCTAATAAGTCTCTTTTCTAAGCACATTTGCTTGATTTTGGGAACTTTTTCTTGTGCTGACTTAAAGACCTCGTCCCTAGAAATACAAAGGGGTAACTCCCTCTCTTGTTTGGATCCTAATTGTACAGCTTGTTAGCTGGGGAGTTTGTAGTGATTTGCTCAATAATCATAACCATAAAAAATTGGCAACCCTAATTTAAAATGGATGCCTTAAAAACGTTTGGATTTTCAGAAGAACAATTTAATAAAACCATAAATGGCACCTCGAAAAATATCTCTTCAATTACCACTAGTAATTCAGATGAAGAAAAATGGAGGGCCTTATGGAATGATAAGAAAAAAATCATTAGAACCGAATTACATGCCGATTTCTTAATCGAGTACTGTAAGAAGGGAATAATACCAAGAGGCTTACAAGTCAAAAATGAGCCTGGCATTTTTATCAGAAACCCCAAGTTCATTGAAAATTGGACGTTTATTGCCAATCGCTGTAGTAGAGATTGGATGTTGTTGATTATTGAAACCGCCCATGAGATATTAATTATTGAAAAACCTGAGATCGAGGAAATGGAAACAAAATTAAAAGAAAATACTTCATTGGAAGATGCCAAAAGAAAGCTAGATGAAATCCAAAACGATATAACAGGCTATAGGGAATATCTTCTAAACAAAAAATCTAATAAGTTTAAGAAATATGTTACCAAATATAATCTTGAGGTTGTATATCCATATTTACAGAAAGATTTTTTTGATAGACCTAGGGAAGATCCATACTATCGTAATAATTGGCAACAACCCAGAAGAAATTTTCAAAAAACGAGAGTAACTTTCTTAGATACCTCCTATACCAGTTCAGAATCGGAAAACGAAAACCCTCAAGAAACTAGAAAGGGAACTGATTCTGCACCAAGTACTAGCAAAGATTCTCTGTCTTTTTTAGAGCAGCACCAATTCAATCCCAGTCAGTTTCGTGGCAGAGGCCGGGGGAGAGGGAATTTCTACCCCCAGAATCCACCACAGAAACGTCCCTACATGAAAACCAGGAGTCAAACCATGTGGGAATAGACAAAAAGGCACCAATTATCAATCTCTCCAATAAAACTCTAACCATAGATGAGATCTCGGTCTTAGAAAAGGGATTAGGATATGCAATGGCACACAACCTGATAAGTTCAATCTTGAAAGAGATTTACAAAGCTTTTTCAGTAAAATCCGTCTTAGAGAGTTTTTTAAAAATAAGGAATGTCCGACTAGCGTCAACAATAAATCAGGTTTGAAACCCAAATCAAAATGGACCCCATCATCAAATCTAGTCAACAATAAGAATATTATTCTATTTGAAAAAGTAGTGGAGAAAAACATTGACGATCTCCTTGACAAAAAACTTTTCTGGAATAATAATCTGAGTACGGCAGAGAAAAAAGCTCTTAATAACTTAGAAAACTGTAAGGATTTAACTATCAAACCAGGCGATAAGGGAGGCAGTATCATAGTTATGGATACGGAAGACTACAACATGAGGATGCTTTCCCTTCTAGAGAATACTGAACACTACCAAAAATCAAACAAAGAAGAGTGGAATACTCTGATTCATAAAGTCATGAGACTACTTGATTTTGCTAAAGAAGATGACATCCTATGTCCTGATGAATATAACTTTCTGAGAAATATTAACCCAAAAGTACCAGCGATATATGGTTTACCTAAAGTCCATAAAAATCTGACTAATCCTCCCTTGCGACCTATAGTGTCAAGTATTGATTCAATAACCGAACCCCTAAGTAAATACGTAGATAAATTTCTGCAAACCTTGGTGGTGAGCCAGACAGCATATATTAAAGACACCACCGCAATGATCAAGAAAGTGGAAAACATAGCATATAATACAGACAATCAGTGGCTAGTTACCTTAGATATAGAGGCCCTATATACGAATATACCTCAAGATGACACAATTAAAATGTTAGAGGGTCTCTTATCTAATGGAACTGATGACCTATCTCCACACGCTTCCTTCTTGATTGAATGTGTACAAATCATCTTGAAAGATAATATCTTCCTCTTCAGGGATGATTACTACAGGCAAATCAAAGGGACCAGCATGGGAGCTACCTGTGCTCCTAGTCTGGCCTGCCTGTATGTGGCTGCCTTCGAGGAGAAGCACATCTTTAATACTGCAGCTCCTTTTTATGAAAGTATAACATGCTGGTCCCGTTATATTGATGACGTTTTTTTCATGTGGAAGGGCACACGAGAATTGCTCATAGAATTTATAGACTGGCTAAATCTAGGGGACACAAATTTGAGATTCACCTCTAGTATTAATAAAGAAAGTTGTGAATTTTTGGATATTAAGATCAAACATAAGGCTGGCACATTAACTGTGGAGCTTTTTACAAAACCTACTGATCGTAACACCATGTTACATTATCAAATCAATCATCCCTGTTGCCAAAAAGACAACATACCATTCGGACAATATCTCAGGATCAGACGAAATTGCACAGACGTGAAAGATTTTAACCGACATGCCGATGTTTTAACTAACAAACTTCAAGATAGAGGATACCCGAAGAGGCTCATTAGACAAGCCTACAAAAGAGCTAAATATTATGACAGGGAATCTCTTTTTAAACCTAAAGTCAGAGTTGAAACAGAACAAAATCCTCCATTGATCTTTGTCACAAATTTTAGTAGTGTAAGTAATAAGGTTAAAAACATTATAAATAGAAATTGGCAACTCCTGAATGACAAGAAGGATGAAATATTGCCTAAACCGATGTTTAGCTTTAGGCGTAATCGTACCATCCGCAACCGATTGGTACATACCTATAGAGAAGAGACAAAATGCAAGCAAAGAAGCATTAATAATGCACCCTTTCCGACAGGCAATTTTGCATGTAGTTCATGTAAAAACTGTGAGAACGTTAACAAAGGCAGTGTTATAAAACACAATGGAAAGACACACACTGTCAAGAGTTTTATTAACTGCAAATCGAAAAATTTAATTTATTTGATTGTCTGTCCTTGTGGTAAAGGCTACATCGGAGAAACATCCCGTGAGATTAGGACCAGAATAACTGAACATAAATCAGCTATAAGAACAGGTAAAAAAACATTCCCCCTAGTAGAACACTGGATGACCCACAAGCACAAAATAGATGAACTTAAATGGTGTGGTGTGGAGATTATCCAATTAAGTACCCGTGGTGGTGATCATGAATGTAAAAGAAAGAAACATGAACAATTTTACATGTCATATTTTGACACGTATAAAAATGGCCTTAATAATAAAGAAGAATGGGAGAGACTAATATAAGAGACACATTTGTCTGTACCAGCTTAGCCCTCACATTCAGTCTGTGATTATATAACCTCCTCGGGCCACCATTGAATCAGCTATATTGGTTAAATGTTGAGTTTAATCATAGTCCACTCACGTAGAACATTATAATTACACTACTTTGATCTAAACCATCATGTCTCAAACAAACCCCATTGAACACTGAGTCTTATGATTCATTGCTTTTAAACCCCACAAATGATCCTTCCGGCGCCGACTCACAAAACTATATTTTAATTATGAATCGTTCGGGCCATTAATACGGGACCACTACATATTTTGTTTCCCTTTGGCCCAAAGAGATAGGTTATACCTTGATTCAAGTATCTACACGTACTAAATGCACATTACAAGATGGCCGCCGCGAATTCGAAACTGTACTGGTATATTAATCACCAGGATCGGCTAATTTGGTATTTTATTGTTTTGCCCTTGAACAAATATTATTCGGGTGGACTGCATTCTAATGTATGGTATACCCCGAATTCAGATAAAAGACTTTTGATTAATGCACACCATAATATGGTCACTGCGTTTTCAACTCGTTGCCAATTGGCTTAAATACATACTTTTTCGGCTCTTTTATATATAGTTTACGTGGATTTTTTCTTTCCACTAAATAAACTAAATAAAAAAAAAAAAAAAAATGTACAGCACAAATGTTGTCGTGACATCCGGGTACTCATCGGCACAACTATATAAACGCACCATGACCCGGAAGCCATTGTATGATTGAAACCCGGACATCCGTTGACGCAGGGAGGCCGCATCTAGACATACAGGTACGCTGAATTGATTCAATGTCGTTTTATCTTTAACTTTAAAGCCGTTAGGTTTTTCAAATAAACAATTGCTTGAGAGTAGAGGAAGCGTTAGTTCCCCTTCCCAAAGTTGAGGAGATATAGAGATTCACCGGTAAAAACCGCGGAAGTGCAAGTCGGCTTCATTGTTAATATTAGTCTTCACTGACTGTTCCTAGTTTAATTTGAATATTGCGACACCACAAGGTTATTACTCTGAGACTAATGATACCAGTACATTAAAAACGAGTATTGCATAGATGATAAAATAATAGTAGCACGCCTGATAGGATGTGACTTTAATTTCATTTTGCTTTTCTAGAATTTTAACTTGGAACGATGAGATGTACATATCCACGTGGATAAATTTAAAGTTATAACAGTGCCTGTACTGCCATCTGAATAGGTGAGGTTCTTTAGATATAAACCGTAGTTTAATATAGTCCATATAGACTTAAAAAGAGAGACTATTGTTCGTTTTTCTCTCATAGAATCCTCTATATAAAGTTCGTCTTTCTCTCATAGAATCCTCTATACAAAGGAGTTGTGAACGACAACAGGTCCCCGTCCTAAATTGATATACGGTGGCGTCAACGGGTACCAAGACAAGTAACAAGATTATCAGAGGTAGCAGCGCCTTTCTAACTGAGTAGAGATGTTTTAATTAACACAAATTGAAAAGATTTTGTATATATTGTGTCATTTATTCTTTTTTTATTTATATTTTTCTACCTGTTATCATGTAGAACATCACACACTGAGAATATAAAGGTGAAAATAAGATGCTTCAAACAGATTATGCAATTGAACAGTCATAACTGTGTCGCACAATTAAGGTATGATAAGATACGTGATCAACATAATGAATTTAGGATACTAGCGAATACGCGTCCTTCTTTAAAAGATTGACTATATTATGATTAGTCTTTCTGTCATTAGAATGAATTTAGCATGTGGTCTAATGTTAATACCCTGTATCGCAAAAAAGAGGGGTAATGGGAGAAACCTTTGGTTAACCAAGTATCAATGGGATATTGTGAGTGAACATACACCTTTTTTGAGAAAAAAAGATTGGCTATATTATTATCAGCTTTTTTGTTATTAGATTCAGTTTATCCTGCGGTTTAACGTCAATACCCCATTTCTTAGAAAATAGTGGCAATGTGAAAAACCTTGGTTAACCTAATATTAAATGGTTTAAACATCCTAAGGAGATCGAATTAGACTTACCCTGTAATATGACACAGTACTTGTTAGGTTGTTGAATTGATTCATGACACATACTCTTTATATTTTTTTGATGTTTAGATTTTATGAATATTCTTTTGTCCTGAAGAAGGTGGAAAAACTGAACAAAACACCGAAACGCCGCGTCGACTTTTTAAAAAAAATTAATTTTATCTTTTTATTTTTATTTCTGTTGCTTCATTATTAGATTGTAACCTTTAGTGGGAGGAAAGGTCACATATAGCATTTTATTGAATATACAATTATGTATTTACTTGTAACACATAATAAATTGATATTTTAACCATTTTTGTATCTATAGTATGTTGTGTAAAACCATAGACTGTACTGTGTCTTTACTAATACGAGTCATTGATAGATTATCACAAGGGTAAAAAGAACTCTACGACGTCCTTTACTTTAAGGACCTAATAAGTCTCTTTTCTAAGCACATTTGCTTGATTTCGGGAACTTTTTCTTGTGCTGACTTAAAGACCTCGTCCCTAGAAATACAAAGGGGTAACTCCCTCTCTTGTTTGGATCCTAATTGTACAGCTTGTTAGCTGGGGAGTTTGTAGTGATTTGCTCAATAATCATAACCATAAAAAATTGGCAACCCTAATTTAAAATGGATGCCTTAAAAACGTTTGGATTTTCAGAAGAACAATTTAATAAAATCATAAATGGCACCTCGAAAAATATCTCTTCAATTACCACTAGTAATACAGATGAAGAAAAATGGAGGGCCTTATGGAATGATAAGAAAAAAATCATTAGAACCGAATTACATGCCGATTTCTTAATCGAGTACTGTAAGAAGGGAATAATACCAAAAGGCTTACAAGTCAAAAATGAGCCTGGCATTTTTATCAGAAACCCCAAGTTCATCGAAAATTGGACGTTTATTGCCAATCGCTGTAGTAGAGATTGGATGTTGTTGATTATTGAAACCGCCCATGAGATATTAATTATTGAAAAACCTGAGATCGAGGAAATGGAAACAAAATTAAAAGAAAATACTTCATTGGAAGATGCCAAAAGAAAGCTAGATGAAATCCAAAACGATATAACAGGCTATAGGGAATATCTTCTAAACAAAAAATCTAATAAGTTTAAGAAAGATGTTACCAAATATAATCTTGAGGTTGTATATCCATATTTACAGAAAGATTTTTTTGATAGACCTAGGGAAGATGCATACTATCGTAATAATTGGCAACAACCCAGAAGAAATTTTCAAAAAAAGAGAGTAACTTTCTTAGATACCTCCTATACCAGTTCAGAATCGGAAAACGAAAACCCTCAAGAAACTAGAAAGGGAACTGATTCTGCACCAAGTACTAGCAAAGATTCTCTGTCTTTTTTAGAGCAGCGACAATTCAATCCCGGTCAGTTTCGTGGCAGAGGCCGGGGGAGAGGGAATTTCTACCCCCAGAATCCACCACAGAAACGTCCCTACATGAAAACCAGGAGTCAAACCATGTGGGAATAGACAAAAAGGCACCAATTATCAATCTCTCCAATAAAACTCTAACCATAGATGAGATCTCGGTCTTAGAAAAGGGATTAGGATATGCAATGGCACACAACCTGATAAATTCAATCTTGAAAGAGATTTACAAAGCTTTTTCAGAAAAATCCGTCTTAGAGAGTTTTTTAAAAATAAGGAATGTCCGACTAGCGTCAACAATAAATCAGGTTTGAAACCCAAATCAAAATGGACCCCATCATCAAATCTAGTCAACAATAAGAATATTATTCTATTTGAAAAAGTAGTGGAGAAAAACATTGACGATCTCCTTGACAAAAAACTTTTCTGGAATAATAATCTGAGTACGGCAGAGAAAAAAGCTCTTAATAACTTAGAAAACTGTAAGGATTTAACTATCAAACCAGGTGATAAGGGAGGCAGTATCATAGTTATGGATACGGAAGACTACAACATGAGGATGCTTTCCCTTCTAGAGAATACTGAACACTACCAAAAATCAAACAAAGAAGAGTGGAATACTCTGATTCATAAAGTCATGAGACTACTTGATTTTGCTAAAGAAGATGACATCCTATGTCCTGATGAATATAACTTTCTGAAAAATATTAACCCAAAAGTACCAGCGATATATGGTTTACCTAAAGTCCATAAAAATCTGACTAATCCTCCCTTGCGACCTATAGTGTCAAGTATTGATTCAATAACCGAACCCCTAAGTAAATACGTAAATACATTTCTTCAACCCTTGGTGGTGAGCCAGACAGCATATATTAAAGACACCACCGCAATGATCAAGAAAGTGGAAAACATAGCATATAATACAGACAATCAGTGGCTAGTTACCTTAGATATAGAGGCCCTATATACGAATATACCTCAAGATGACACAATTAAAATGTTAGAGGGTCTCTTATCTAATGGAACTGATGACCTATCTCCACACGCTTCCTTCTTGATTGAATGTGTACAAATCATCTTGAAAGATAATATCTTCCTCTTCAGGGATGATTACTACAGGCAAATCAAAGGGACCAGCATGGGAGCTACCTGTGCTCCTAGTCTGGCCTGCCTGTATGTGGCTGCCTTCGAGGAGAAGCACATCTTTAATACTGCAGCTCCTTTTTATGAAAATATAACATGCTGGTCCCGTTATATTGATGACGTTTTTTTCATGTGGAAGGGCACACGAGAATTGCTCATAGAATTTATAGACTGGCTAAATCTAGGGGACACAAATTTGAGATTCACCTCTAGTATTAATAAAGAAAGTTGTGAATTTTTGGATATTAAGATCAAACATAAGGCTGGCACATTAACTGTGGAGCTTTTTACAAAACCTACTGATCGTAACACCATGTTACATTATCAAAGCAATCATCCCTGTTGCCAAAAAGACAACATACCATTCGGACAATATCTCAGGATCAGACGAAATTGCACAGACGTGAAAGATTTTAACCGACATGCCGATGTTTTAACTAACAAACTTCAAGATAGAGGATACCCGAAGAGGCTCATTAGACAAGCCTACAAAAGAGCTAAATATTATGACAGGGAATCTCTTTTTAAACCTAAAGTCAGAGTTGAAACAGAACAAAATCCTCCATTGATCTTTGTCACAAATTTTAGTAGTGTAAGTAATAAGGTTAAAAACATTATAAATAGAAATTGGCAACTCCTGAATGACAAGAAGGATGAAATATTGCCTAAACCGATGTTTAGCTTTAGGCGTAATCGTACCATCCGCAACCGATTGGTACATACCTATAGAGAAGAGACAAAATGCAAGCAAAGAAGCATTAATAATGCACCCTTTCCGACAGGCAATTTTGCATGTAGTTCATGTAAAAACTGTGAGAACGTTAACAAAGGCAGTGTTATAAAACACAATGGAAAGACACACACTCTCAAGAGTTTTATTAACTGCAAATCGAAAAATTTAATTTATTTGATTGTCTGTCCTTGTGGTAAAGGCTACATCGGAGAAACATCCCGTGAGATTAGGACCAGAATAACTGAACATAAATCAGCTATAAGAACAGGTAAAAAAACAGCCCCCCTAGTAGAACACTGGATGACCCACAAGCACAAAATAGATGAACTTAAATGGTGTGGTGTGGAGATTATCCAATTAAGTACCCGTGGTGGTGATCATGAATGTAAAAGAAAGAAACATGAACAATTTTACATGTCATATTTTGACACGTATAAAAATGGCCTTAATAATAAAGAAGAATGGGAGAGACTAATATAAGAGACACATTTGTCTGTACCAGCTTAGCCCTCACATTCAGTCTGTGATTATATAACCTCCTCGGGCCACCATTGAATCAGCTATATTGGTTAAATGTTGAGTTTAATCATAGTCCACTCACGTAGAACATTATAATTACACTACTTTGATCTAAACCATCATGTCTCAAACAAACCCCATTGAACACTGAGTCTTATGATTCATTGCTTTTAAACCCCACAAATGATCCTTCCCGCGCCGACTCACAAAACTATATTTTAATTATGAATCGTTCGGGCCATTAATACGGGACCACTACATATTTTGTTTCCCTTTGGCCCAAAGAGATAGGTTATACCTTGATTCAAGTATCTACACGTACTAAATGCACATTACAAGATGGCCGCCGCGAATTCGAAACTGTACTGGTATATTAATCACCAGGATCGGCTAATTTGGTATTTTATTGTTTTGCCCTTGAACAAATATTATTCGGGTGGACTGCATTCTAATGTATGGTATACCCCGAATTCAGATAAAAGACTTTTGATTAATGCACACCATAATATGGTCACTGCGTTTTCAACTCGTTGCCAATTGGCTTAAATACATACTTTTTCGGCTCTTTTATATATAGTTTACGTGGATTTTTTCTTTCCACTAAATAAACTAAATAACAAAAATAAAATAAAATGTACAGCACAAATGTTGTCGTGACATCCGGGTACTCATCGGCACAACTATATAAACGCACCATGACCCGGAAGCCATTGTATGATTGAAACCCGGACATCCGTTGACGCAGGGAGGCCGCATCTAGACATACAGGTACGCTGAATTGATTCAATGTCGTTTTATCTTTAACTTTAAAGCCGTTAGGTTTTTCAAATAAACAATTGCTTGAGAGTAGAGGAAGCGTTAGTTCCCCTTCCCAAAGTTGAGGAGATATAGAGATTCACCGGTAAAAACCGCGGAAGTGCAAGTCGGCTTCATTGTTAATATTAGTCTTCACTGACTGTTCCTAGTTTAATTTGAATATTGCGACACCACAAGGTTATTACTCTGAGACTAATGATACCAGTACATTAAAAACGAGTATTGCATAGATGATAAAATAATAGTAGCACGCCTGATAGGATGTGACTTTAATTTCATTTTGCTTTTCTAGAATTTTAACTTGGAACGATGAGATGTACATATCCACGTGGATAAATTTAAAGTTATAACAGTGCCTGTACTGCCATCTGAATAGGTGAGGTTCTTTAGATATAAACCGTAGTTTAATATAGTCCATATAGACTTAAAAAGAGAGACTATTGTCCGTTTTTCTCTCATAGAATCCTCTATATAAAGTTCGTCTTTCTCTCATAGAATCCTCTATACAAAGGAGTTGTGAACGACAACAGGTCCCCGTCCTAAATTGATATACGGTGGCGTCAACGGGTACCAAGACAAGTAACAAGATTATCAGAGGTAGCAGCGCCTTTCTAACTGAGTAGAGATGTTTTAATTAACACAAATTGAAAAGATTTTGTATATATTGTGTCATTTATTCTTTTTTTATTTATATTTTTCTACCTGTTATCATGTAGAACATCACACACTGAGAATATAAAGGTGAAAATAAGATGCTTCAAACAGATTATGCAATTGAACAGTCATAACTGTGTCGCACAATTAAGGTATGATAAGATACGTGATCAACATAATGAATTTAGGATACTAGCGAATACGCGTCCTTCTTTAAAAGATTGACTATATTATGATTAGTCTTTCTGTCATTAGAATGAATTTAGCATGTGGTCTAATGTTAATACCCTGTATCGCAAAAAACAGGGGTAATGGGAGAAACCTTTGGTTAACCAAGTATCAATGGGATATTGTGAGTGAACATACACCTTTTTTGAGAAAAAAAGATTGGCTATATTATTATCAGCTTTTTTGTTATTAGATTCAGTTTATCCTGCTGTTTAACGTCAATACCCCATTTCTTAGAAAATAGTGGCAATGTGAAAAACCTTGGTTAACCTAATATTAAATGGTTTAAACATCCTAAGGAGATCGAATTAGACTTACCCTGTAATATGACACAGTACTTGTTAGGTTGTTGAATTGATTCATGACACATACTCTTTATATTTTTTTGATGTTTAGATTTTATGAATATTCTTTTGTCCTGAAGAAGGTGGAAAAACTGAACAAAACACCGAAACGCCACGTCGACTTTTTAAAAAAAATTAATTTTATCTTTTTATTTTTATTTCTGTTGCTTCATTATTAGATTGTAACCTTTAGTGGGAGGAAAGGTCACATATAGCATTTTATTGAATATACAATTATGTATTTACTTGTAACACATAATAAATTGATATTTTAACCATTTTTGTATCTATAGTATGTTGTGTAAAACCATAGACTGTACTGTGTCTTTACTAATACGAGTCATTGATAGATTATCACAAGGGTAAAAAGAACTCTACGACGTCCTTTACTTTAAGGACCTAATAAGTCTCTTTTCTAAGCACATTTGCTTGATTTCGGGAACTTTTTCTTGTGCTGACTTAAAGACCTCGTCCCTAGAAATTCAAAGGGGTAACTCCCTCTCTTGTCTGGATCCTAATTGTACAGCTTGTTAGCTGGGGAGTTTGTAGTGATTTGCTCAATAATCATAACCATAAAAAATTGGCAACCCTAATTTAAAATGGATGCCTTAAAAACGTTTGGATTTTCAGAAGAACAATTTAATAAAATCATAAATGGCACCTCGAAAAATATCTCTTCAATTACCACTAGTAATACAGATGAAGAAAAATGGAGGGCCTTATGGAATGATAAGAAAAAAATCATTAGAACCGAATTACATGCCGATTTCTTAATCGAGTACTGTAAGAAGGGAATAATACCAAAAGGCTTACAAGTCAAAAATGAGCCTGGCATTTTTATCAGAAACCCCAAGTTCATCGAAAATTGGACGTTTATTGCCAATCGCTGTAGTAGAGATTGGATGTTGTTGATTATTGAAACCGCCCATGAGATATTAATTATTGAAAAACCTGAGATCGAGGAAATGGAAACAAAATTAAAAGAAAATACTTCATTGGAAGATGCCAAAAGAAAGCTAGATGAAATCCAAAACGATATAACAGGCTATAGGGAATATCTTCTAAACAAAAAATCTAATAAGTTTAAGAAAGATGTTACCAAATATAATCTTGAGGTTGTATATCCATATTTACAGAAAGATTTTTTTGATAGACCTAGGGAAGATGCATACTATCGTAATAATTGGCAACAACCCAGAAGAAATTTTCAAAAAAAGAGAGTAACTTTCTTAGATACCTCCTATACCAGTTCAGAATCGGAAAACGAAAACCCTCAAGAAACTAGAAAGGGAACTGATTCTGCACCAAGTACTAGCAAAGATTCTCTGTCTTTTTTAGAGCAGCGACAATTCAATCCCGGTCAGTTTCGTGGCAGAGGCCGGGGGAGAGGGAATTTCTACCCCCAGAATCCACCACAGAAACGTCCCTACATGAAAACCAGGAGTCAAACCATGTGGGAATAGACAAAAAGGCACCAATTATCAATCTCTCCAATAAAACTCTAACCATAGATGAGATCTCGGTCTTAGAAAAGGGATTAGGATATGCAATGGCACACAACCTGATAAGTTCAATCTTGAAAGAGATTTACAAAGCTTTTTCAGAAAAATCCGTCTTAGAGAGTTTTTTAAAAATAAGGAATGTCCGACTAGCGTCAACAATAAATCAGGTTTGAAACCCAAATCAAAATGGACCCCATCATCAAATCTAGTCAACAATAAGAATATTATTCTATTTGAAAAAGTAGTGGAGAAAAACATTGACGATCTCCTTGACAAAAAACTTTTCTGGAATAATAATCTGAGTACGGCAGAGAAAAAAGCTCTTAATAACTTAGAAAACTGTAAGGATTTAACTATCAAACCAGGTGATAAGGGAGGCAGTATCATAGTTATGGATACGGAAGACTACAACATGAGGATGCTTTCCCTTCTAGAGAATACTGAACACTACCAAAAATCAAACAAAGAAGAGTGGAATACTCTGATTCATAAAGTCATGAGACTACTTGATTTTGCTAAAGAAGATGACATCCTATGTCCTGATGAATATAACTTTCTGAAAAATATTAACCCAAAAGTACCAGCGATATATGGTTTACCTAAAGTCCATAAAAATCTGACTAATCCTCCCTTGCGACCTATAGTGTCAAGTATTGATTCAATAACCGAACCCCTAAGTAAATACGTAAATACATTTCTTCAACCCTTGGTGGTGAGCCAGACAGCATATATTGAAGACACCACCGCAATGATCAAGAAAGTGGAAAACATAGCATATAATACAGACAATCAGTGGCTAGTTACCTTAGATATAGAGGCCCTATATACGAATATACCTCAAGATGACACAATTAAAATGTTAGAGGGTCTCTTATCTAATGGAACTGATGACCTATCTCCACACGCTTCCTTCTTGATTGAATGTGTACAAATCATCTTGAAAGATAATATCTTCCTCTTCAGGGATGATTACTACAGGCAAATCAAAGGGACCAGCATGGGAGCTACCTGTGCTCCTAGTCTGGCCTGCCTGTATGTGGCTGCCTTCGAGGAGAAGCACATCTTTAATACTGCAGCTCCTTTTTATGAAAATATAACATGCTGGTCCCGTTATATTGATGACGTTTTTTTCATGTGGAAGGGCACACGAGAATTGCTCATAGAATTTATAGACTGGCTAAATCTAGGGGACACAAATTTGAGATTCACCTCTAGTATTAATAAAGAAAGTTGTGAATTTTTGGATATTAAGATCAAACATAAGGCTGGCACATTAACTGTGGAGCTTTTTACAAAACCTACTGATCGTAACACCATGTTACATTATCAAAGCAATCATCCCTGTTGCCAAAAAGACAACATACCATTCGGACAATATCTCAGGATCAGACGAAATTGCACAGACGTGAAAGATTTTAACCGACATGCCGATGTTTTAACTAACAAACTTCAAGATAGAGGATACCCGAAGAGGCTCATTAGACAAGCCTACAAAAGAGCTAAATATTATGACAGGGAATCTCTTTTTAAACCTAAAGTCAGAGTTGAAACAGAACAAAATCCTCCATTGATCTTTGTCACAAATTTTAGTAGTGTAAGTAATAAGGTTAAAAACATTATAAATAGAAATTGGCAACTCCTGAATGACAAGAAGGATGAAATATTGCCTAAACCGATGTTTAGCTTTAGGCGTAATCGTACCATCCGCAACCGATTGGTACATACCTATAGAGAAGAGACAAAATGCAAGCAAAGAAGCATTAATAATGCACCCTTTCCGACAGGCAATTTTGCATGTAGTTCATGTAAAAACTGTGAGAACGTTAACAAAGGCAGTGTTATAAAACACAATGGAAAGACACACACTCTCAAGAGTTTTATTAACTGCAAATCGAAAAATTTAATTTATTTGATTGTCTGTCCTTGTGGTAAAGGCTACATCGGAGAAACATCCCGTGAGATTAGGACCAGAATAACTGAACATAAATCAGCTATAAGAACAGGTAAAAAAACAGCCCCCCTAGTAGAACACTGGATGACCCACAAGCACAAAATAGATGAACTTAAATGGTGTGGTGTGGAGATTATCCAATTAAGTACCCGTGGTGGTGATCATGAATGTAAAGGAAAGAAACGTGAACAATTTTACATGTCATGTTTTGACACGTATAAAAATGGCCTTAATAATAAAGAAGAATGGGAGAGACTAATATAAGAGACACATTTGTCTGTACCAGCTTAGCCCTCACATTCAGTCTGTGATTATATAACCTCCTCGGGCCACCATTGAATCAGCTGTATTGGTTAAATGTTGAGTTTAATCATAGTCCACTCACGTAGAACATTATAATTACACTACTTTGATCTAAACCATCATGTCTCAAACAAACCCCATTGAACACTGAGTCTTATGATTCATTGCTTTTAAACCCCACAAATGATCCTTCCCGCGCCGACTCACAAAACTATATTTTAATTATGAATCGTTCGGGCCATTAATACGGGACCACTACATATTTTGTTTCTCTTTGGCCCAAAGAGATAGGTTATAACTTTTTTCAAGTATCTACACGTACTAAATGCACATTACAAGATGGCCGCCGCGAATTCGAAACTGTACTGGTATATTAATCACCAGGATTGGCTAATTTGGTATTTTCTTGTTTTGCCCTTGAACAAATATTATTCGGGTGGACTGCATTCTAATGTATGGTATACCCCGAATTCAGATAACAGACTTTTGATTAATGCACACCATACTATGGTCGCTGCGTTTTCAACTCGTTGCCAATTGGCTTAAATACATACTTTTTCGGCCCTTTTATATATAGTTTACGTGGATTTTTTCTTTCCACTAAATAAACTAAATAAAAAAAATAAAATAAAATGTACAGCACAAATGTTGTCATGACATCCGGGTACTCATCGGCACAACTATATAAACGCACCATGACCCGGAAGCCATTGTATGATTGAAACCCGGACATCCGTTGACGCAGGGAGGCCGCATCTAGACATACAGGTACGCTGAATTGATTCAATGTCGTTTTATCTTTAACTCTAAAGCCGTTAGGTTTTTCAAATAAACAATTGCTTTAGAGTAGAGGAAGCGTTAGTTCCCCTTCCCAAAGTTGAGGATATATAGAGATTCACCGGTAAAAACCGCGGAAGTGCAAGTCAGCTTCATTGTTAATATTAGTCTTCACTGACTGTTTCTAGTTTAATTTGAATATTGCGACACCACAAGGTTATTACTCTGAGACTAATGATACCAGTACATTAAAAACGAGTATTGCATAGATGATAAAATAATAGTAGCACGCCTGATAGGATGTGACTTTAATTTCATTTTGCTTTTCTAGAATTTTAACTTGGAACGATGAGATGTACATATCCACGTGGATAAATTTAAAGTTATAACAGTGCCTGTACTGCCATCTGAATAGGTGAGGTTCTTTAAATATAAACCGTAGTTTAATATAGTCCATATAGACTTAAAAAGAGAGACTATTGTTCGTTTTTCTCTCATAGAATCCTCTATATAAAGTTCGTCTTTCTCTCATAGAATCCTCTATACAAAGGAGTTGTGAACGACAACAGGTCCCCGTCCTAAATTGATATACGGTGGCGTCAACGGGTACCAAGACAAGTAACAAGATTATCAGAGGTAGCAGCGCCTTTCTAACTGAGTAGAGATGTTTTAATTAACACAAATTGAAAAGATTTTGTATATATTGTGTCATTTATTCTTTTTTTATTTATATTTTTCTACCTGTTATCATGTAGAACATCAGACACTGAGAATATAAAGGTGAAAATAAGATGCTTCAAACAGATTATGCAATTGAACAGTCATAACTGTGTCGCACAATTAAGGTATGATAAGATACGTGATCAACATAATGAATTTAGGATACTAGCGAATACGCGTCCTTCTTTAAAAGATTGACTATATTATGATTAGTCTTTCTGTCATTAGAATGAATTTAGCATGTGGTCTAATGTTAATACCCGGTATCGCAAAAAACAGGGGTAATGGGAGAAACCTTTGGTTAACCAAGTATCAATGGGATATTGTGAGTGAACATACACCTTTTTTGAGAAAAAAAGATTGGCTATATTATTATCAGCTTTTTTGTTATTAGATTCAGTTTATCCTGCGGTTTAACGTCAATACCCCATTTCCTAGAAAATAGTGGCAATGTGAAAAACCTTGGTTAACATAATATTAAATGGTTTAAACATCCTAAGGAGATCGAATTAGACTAACCCTGTAATATGACACAGTACTTGTTAGGTTGTTGAATTGATTCATGACACATACTCTTTATATTTTTTTGATGTTTAGATTTTATGAATATTCTTTTGTCCTGAAGAAGGTGGAAAAACTGAACAAAACACCGAAACGCCGCGTCGACTGTTTTTAAAAAAAAATAATTTTATCTTTTTATTTTTATTTCTGTTGCTTCATTATTAGATTGTAACCTTTAGTGGGAGGAAAGGTCACATATAGCATTTTATTGAATATACAATTATGTATTTATTTGTAACACATAATAAATTGATATTTTAACCATTTTTGTATCTATAGTATGTTGTGTAAAACCATAGACTGTACTGTGTCTTTACTAATACGAGTCATTGATAGATTATCACAAGGGTAAAAAGAACTCTACGACGTCCTTTACTTTAACCCCTTCGCTGCGGCGCGAATTCCGCCGCAGCGCTGGGGGGGTTTGGGGGCAGCACGGTGGCACGGTGCTCATGACGGAACCGCGTCGTCATGAGTCACGGGCGAGCTGTGCTCATGACGGCGTGGTTCCGTCACGACTCCGCCCACTCTCTAATTCGCCCGCACAGGCGGGGAATTCAAGCCGCGTGGGAGGAGCGGCCGCTCCATGACGGAACCACGCCGTCATGAGCACACGGTGCCCGTGGCTCATGACGGCGTGGTTCCGTCAAGGGCACACAAGGGGTTAAGGACCTAATAAGTCTCTTTTCTAAGCACCTTTGCTTGATTTCGGGAACTTTTTCTTGTGCTGACTTAAAGACCTCGTCCCTAGAAATACAAAGGGGTAACTCCCTCTCTTGTTTGGATCCTAATTGTACAGCTTGTTAGCTGGGGAGTTTGTAGTGATTTGCTCAATAATCATAACCATAAAAAATTGGCAACCCTAATTTAAAATGGATGTCTTAAAAACGTTTGGATTTTCAGAAGAACAATTTAATAAAATCATAAATGGCACCTCGAAAAATATCTCTTCAATTACCACTAGTAATACAGATGAAGAAAAATGGAGGGCCTTATGGACTGATAAGAAAAAAATCATTAGAACCGAATTACATGCCGATTTCTTAATCGAGTACTGTAAGAAAGGAATAATACCAAGAGGCTTACAAGTCAAAAATGAGCCTGGCATTTTTATCAGAAACCCCAAGTTCATCGAAAATTGGACGTTTATTGCCAATCGCTGTAGTAGAGATTGGATGTTGTTGATTATTGAAACCGCCCATGAGATATTAATTATTGAAAAACCTGAGATCGAGGAAATGGAAACAAAATTAAAAGAAAATACTTCATTGGAAGATGCCAAAAGAAAGCTAGATGAAATCCAAAACGATATAACAGGCTATAGGGAATATCTTCTAAACAAAAAATCTAATAAGTTTAAGAAAGATGTTACCAAATATAATCTTGAGGTTGTATATCCATATTTACAGAAAGATTTTTTTGATAGACCTAGGGAAGATCCATACTATCGTAATAATTGGCAACAACCCAGAAGAAATTTTCAAAAAAAGAGAGTAACTTTCTTAGATACCTCCTATACCAGTTCAGAATCGGAAAACGAAAACCCTCAAGAAACTAGAAAGGGAACTGATTCTGCACCAAGTACTAGCAAAGATTCTCTGTCTTTTTTAGAGCAGCAACAATTCAATCCCGGTCAGTTTCGTGGCAGGGGCCAGGGGAGAGGGAATTTCTACCCCCAGAATCCACCACAGAAACGTCCCTACATGAAAACCAGGAGTCAAACCATGTGGGAATAGACAAAAAGGCACCAATTATCAATCTCTCCAATAAAACTCTAACCATAGATGAGATCTCGGTCTTAGAAAAGGGATTAGGATATGCAATGGCACACAACCTGATAAGTTCAATCTTGAAAGAGATTTACAAAGCTTTTTCTGAAAAATCCGTCTTAGAGAGTTTTTTAAAAATAAGGAATGTCCGACTAGCGTCAACAATAAATCAGGTTTGAAACCCAAATCAAAATGGACCCCATCATCAAATCTAGTCAACAATAAGAATATTATTCTATTTGAAAAAGTAGTGGAGAAAAACATTGACGATCTCCTTGACAAAAAACTTTTCTGGAATAATAATCTGAGTACGGCAGAGAAAAAAGCTCTTAATAACTTAGAAAACTGTAAGGATTTAACTATCAAACAAGGCGATAAGGGAGGCAGTATCATAGTTATGGATACGGAAGACTACAACATGAGGATGCTTTCCCTTCTAGAGAATACTGAACACTACCAAAAATCAAACAAAGAAGAGTGGAATACTCTGATTCATAAAGTCATGAGACTACTTGATTTTGCTAAAGAAGATGACATCCTATGTCCTGATGAATATATCTTTCTGAAAAATATTAACCCAAAAGTACCAGCGATATATGGTTTACCTAAAGTCCATAAAAATCTGACTAATCCTCCCTTGCGACCTATAGTGTCAAGTATTGATTCAATAACCGAACCCCTAAGTAAATACGTAGATAAATTTCTTCAACCCTTGGTGGTGAGCCAGACAGCATATATTAAAGACACCACCGCAATGATCAAGAAAGTGGAAAACATAGCATATAATACAGACAATCAGTGGCTAGTTACCTTAGATATAGAGGCCCTATATACGAATATACCTCAAGATGACACAATTAAAATGTTAGAGGGTCTCTTATCTAATGGAACTGATGACCTATCTCCACACGCTTCCTTCTTGATTGAATGTGTACAAATCATCTTGAAAGATAATATCTTCCTCTTCAGGGATGATTACTACAGGCAAATCAAAGGGACCAGCATGGGAGCTACCTGTGCTCCTAGTCTGGCCTGCCTGTATGTGGCTGCCTTCGAGGAGAAGCACATCTTTAATACTGCAGCTCCTTTTTATGAAAATATAACATGCTGGTCCCGTTATATTGATGACGTTTTTTTCATGTGGAAGGGCACACGAGAATTGCTCATAGAATTTATAGACTGGCTAAATCTAGGGGACACAAATTTGAGATTCGCCTCTAGTATTAATAAAGAAAGTTGTGAATTTTTGGATATTAAGATCAAACATAAGGCTGGCACATTAACTGTGGAGCTTTTTACAAAACCTACTGATCGTAACACCATGTTACATTATCAAAGCAATCATCCCTGTTGCCAAAAAGACAACATACCATTCGGACAATATCTCAGGATCAGACGAAATTGCACAGACATGAAAGATTTTAACCGACATGCCGATGTTTTAACTAACAAACTTCAAGATAGAGGATACCCGAAGAGGCTCATTAGACAAGCCTACAAAAGAGCTAAATATTATGACAGGGAATCTCTTTTTAAACCTAAAGTCAGAGTTGAAACAGAACAAAATTCTCCATTGATCTTTGTCACAAATTTTAGTAGTGTAAGTAATAAGGTTAAAAACATTATAAATAGAAATTGGCAACTCCTGAATGACAAGAAGGATGAAATATTGCCTAAACCGATGTTTAGCTTTAGGCGTAATCGTACCATCCGCAACCGATTGGTACATACCTATAGAGAAGAGACAAAATGCAAGCAAAGAAGCATTAATAATGCACCCTTTCCGACAGGCAATTTTGCATGTAGTTCATGTAAAAACTGTGAGAACGTTAACAAAGGCAGTGTTATAAAACACAATGGAAAGACACACACTGTCAAGAGTTTTATTAACTGCAAATCGAAAAATTTTATTTATTTGATTGTCTGTCCTTGTGGTAAAGGCTACATCGGAGAAACATCCCGTGAGATTAGGACCAGAATAACTGAACATAAATCAGCTATAAGAACAGGTAAAAAAACAGCCCCCCTAGTAGAACACTGGATGACCCACAAGCACAAAATAGATGAACTTAAATGGTGTGGTGTGGAGATTATCCAATTAAGTACCCGTGGTGGTGATCATGAATGTAAAAGAAAGAAACGTGAACAATTTTACATGTCATGTTTTGACACGTATAAAAATGGCCTTAATAATAAAGAAGAATGGGAGAGACTAATATAAGAGACACATTTGTCTGTACCAGCTTAGCCCTCACATTCAGTCTGTGATTATATAACCTCCTCGGGCCACCATTGAATCAGCTATATTGGTTAAATGTTGAGTTTAATCATAGTCCACTCACGTAGAACATTATAATTACACTACTTTGATCTAAACCATCATGTCTCAAACAAACCCCATTGAACACTGAGTCTTATGATTCATTGCTTTTAAACCCCACAAATGATCCTTCCCGCGCCGACTCACAAAACTATATTTTAATTATGAATCGTTCGGGCCATTAATACGGGACCACTACATATTTTGTCTCCCTTTAGCCCAAAGAGATAGGTTATAACTTGATTCAAGTATCTACACGTACTAAATGCACATTACAAGATGGCCGCCGCGAATTCGAAACTGTACTGGTATATTAATCACCAGGATCGGCTAATTTGGTATTTTCTTGTTTTGCCCTTGAACAAATATTATTCGGGTGGACTGCATTCTAATATATGGTATACCCCGAATTCAGATAAAAGACTTTTGATTAATGCATACCATAATATGGTCGCTGCGTTTTCAACTCGTTGCCAATTGGCTTAAATACATACTTTTTCGGCCCTTTTATATATAGTTTACGTGGATTTTTTCTTTCCACTAAATAAACTAAATAAAAAAAATAAAATAAAATGTACAGCACAAATGTTGTCATGACATCCGGGTACTCATCGGCACAACTATATAAACGCACCATGACCCGGAAGCCATTGTATGATTGAAACCCGGACATCCGTTGACGCAGGGAGGCCGCATCTAGACATACAGGTACGCTGAATTGATTCAATGTCGTTTTATCTTTAACTCTAAAGCCGTTAGGTTTTTCAAATAAACAATTGCTTTAGAGTAGAGGAAGCGTTAGTTCCCCTTCCCAAAGTTGAGGATATATAGAGATTCACCGGTAAAAACCGCGGAAGTGCAAGTCGGCTTCATTGTTAATATTAGTCTTCACTGACTGTTTCTAGTTTAATTTGAATATTGCGACACCACAAGGTTATTACTCTGAGACTAATGATACCAGTACATTAAAAACGAGTATTGCATAGATGATAAAATAATAGTAGCACGCCTGATAGGATGTGACTTTAATTTCATTTTGCTTTTCTAGAATTTTAACTTGGAACGATGAGATGTACATATCCACGTGGATAAATTTAAAGTTATAACAGTGCCTGTACTGCCATCTGAATAGGTGAGGTTCTTTAAATATAAACCGTAGTTTAATATAGTCCATATAGACTTAAAAAGAGAGACTATTGTTCGTTTTTCTCTCATAGAATCCTCTATATAAAGTTCGTCTTTCTCTCATAGAATCCTCTATACAAAGGAGTTGTGAACGACAACAGGTCCCCGTCCTAAATTGATATACGGTGCCGTCAACTAGTACCAAGACAAGTAACAAGATTATCAGAGGTAGCAGCGCCTTTCTAACTGAGTAGAGATGTTTTAATTAACACAAATTGAAAAGATTTTGTATATATTGTGTCATTTATTCTTTTTTTATTTATATTTTTCTACCTGTTATCATGTAGAACATCAGACACTGAGAATATAAAGGTGAAAATAAGATGCTTCAAACAGATTATGCAATTGAACAGTCATAACTGTGTCGCACAATTAAGGTATGATAAGATACGTGATCAACATAATGAATTTAGGATACTAGCAAATACGCGTCCTTCTTTAAAAGATTGACTATATTATGATTAGTCTTTCTGTCATTAGAATGAATTTAGCATGTGGTCTAATGTTAATACCCGGTATCGCAAAAAACAGGGGTAATGGGAGAAACCTTTGGTTAACCAAGTATCAATGGGATATTGTGAGTGAACATACACCTTTTTTGAGAAAAAAAGATTGGCTATATTATTATCAGCTTTTTTGTTATTAGATTCAGTTTATCCTGCGGTTTAACGTCAATACCCCATTTCCTAGAAAATAGTGGCAATGTGAAAAACCTTGGTTAACATAATATTAAATGGTTTAAACATCCTAAGGAGATCGAATTAGACTAACCCTGTAATATGACACAGTACTTGTTAGGTTGTTGAATTGATTCATGACACATACTCTTTATATTTTTTTGATGTTTAGATTTTATGAATATTCTTTTGTCCTGAAGAAGGTGGAAAAACTGAACAAAACACCGAAACGCCGCGTCGACTGTTTTTAAAAAAAATTAATTTTATCTTTTTATTTTTATTTCTGTTGCTTCATTATTAGATTGTAACCTTTAGTGGGAGGAAAGGTCACATATAGCATTTTATTGAATATACAATTATGTATTTATTTGTAACACATAATAAATTGATATTTTAACCATTTTTGTATCTATAGTATGTTGTGTAAAACCATAGACTGTACTGTGTCTTTACTAATACGAGTCATTGATAGATTATCACAAGGGTAAAAAGAACTCTACGACGTCCTTTACTTTAACCCCTTCGCTGCGGCGCGAATTCCGCCGCAGCGCTGGGGGGGTTTGGGGGCAACACGGTGGCACGGTGCTCATGACGGAACCGCGTCGTCATGAGTCACAGGCGAGCTGTGCTCATGACGGCGTGGTTCCGTCACGCCTCCGCCCACTCTCTAATTCGCCCGCACAGGCGGGGAATTCGAGCCGCGTGGGAGGAGCGGCCGCTCCATGACGGAACCACGCCGTCATGAGCACACGGTGCCCGTGGCTCATGACGGCGTGGTTCCGTCAAGGGCACACAAGGGGTTAAGGACCTAATAAGTCTCTTTTCTAAGCACATTTGCTTGATTTCGGGAACTTTTTCTTGTGCTGACTTAAAGACCTCGTCCCTAGAAATACAAAGGGGTAACTCCCTCTCTTGTTTGGATCCTAATTGTACAGCTTGTTAGCTGGGGAGTTTGTAGTGATTTGCTCAATAATCATAACCATAAAAAATTGGCAACCCTAATTTAAAATGGATGCCTTAAAAACGTTTGGATTTTCAGAAGAACAATTTAATAAAATCATAAGTGGCACCTCGAAAAATATCTCTTCAATTACCACTAGTAATACAGATGAAGAAAAATGGAGGGCCTTATGGACTGATAAGAAAAAAATCATTAGAACCGAATTACATGCCGATTTCTTAATCGAGTACTGTAAGAAGGGAATAATACCAAGAGGCTTACAAGTCAAAAATGAGCCTGGCATTTTTATCAGAAACCCCAAGTTCATCGAAAATTGGACGTTTATTGCCAATCGCTGTAGTAGAGATTGGATGTTGTTGATTATTGAAACCGCCCATGAGATATTAATTATTGAAAAACCTGAGATCGAGGAAATGGAAACAAAATTAAAAGAAAATACTTCATTGGAAGATGCCAAAAGAAAGCTAGATGAAATCCAAAACGATATAACAGGCTATAGGGAATATCTTCTAAACAAAAAATCTAATAAGTTTAAGAAAGATGTTACCAAATATAATCTTGAGGTTGTATATCCATATTTACAGAAAGATTTTTTTGATAGACCTAGGGAAGATCCATACTATCGTAATAATTGGCAACAACCCAGAAGAAATTTTCAAAAAAAGAGAGTAACTTTCTTAGATACCTCCTATACCAGTTCAGAATCGGAAAACGAAAACCCTCAAGAAAATAGAAAGGGAACTGATTCTGCACCAAGTACTAGCAAAGATTCTCTGTCTTTTTTAGAGCAGCAACAATTCAATCCCGGTCAGTTTCGTGGCAGGGGCCGGGAGAGAGGGAATTTCTACCCCCAGAATCCACCACAGAAACGTCCCTACATGAAAACCAGGAGTCAAACCATGTGGGAATAGACAAAAAGGCACCAATTATCAATCTCTCCAATAAAACTCTAACCATAGATGAGATCTCGGTCTTAGAAAAGGGATTAGGATATGCAATGGCACACAACCTGATAAATTCAATCTTGAAAGAGATTTACAAAGCTTTTTCAGAAAAATCCGTTTTAGAGAGTTTTTAAAAATAAGGAATGTCCGACTAGCGTCAACAATAAATCAGGTTTGAAACCCAAATCAAAATGGACCCCATCATCAAATCTAGTCAACAATAAGAATATTATTCTATTTGAAAAAGTAGTGGAGAAAAACATTGACGATCTCCTTGACAAAAAACTTTTCTGGAATAATAATCTGAGTACGGCAGAGAAAAAAGCTCTTAATAACTTAGAAAACTGTAAGGATTTAACTATCAAACCAGGCGATAAGGGAGGCAGTATCATAGTTATGGATACGGAAGACTACAACATGAGGATGCTTTCCCTTCTAGAGAATACTGAACACTACCAAAAATCAAACAAAGAAGAGTGGAATACTCTGATTCATAAAGTCATGAGACTACTTGATTTTGCTAAAGAAGATGACATCCTATGTCCTGATGAATATAACTTTCTGAAAAATATTAACCCAAAAGTACCAGCGATATATGGTTTACCTAAAGTCCATAAAAATCTGACTAATCCTCCCTTGCGACCTATAGTGTCAAGTATTGATTCAATAACCGAACCCCTAAGTAAATACGTAGATAAATTTCTTCAACCCTTGGTGGTGAGCCAGACAGCATATATTAAAGACACCACCGCAATGATCAAGAAAGTGGAAAACATAGCATATAATACAGACAATCAGTGGCTAGTTACCTTAGATATAGAGGCCCTATATACGAATATACCTCAAGATGACACAATTAAAATGTTAGAGGGTCTCTTATCTAATGGAACTGATGACCTATCTCCACACGCTTCCTTCTTGATTGAATGTGTACAAATCATCTTGAAAGATAATATCTTCCTCTTCAGGGATGATTACTACAGGCAAATCAAAGGGACCAGCATGGGAGCTACCTGTGCTCCTAGTCTGGCCTGCCTGTATGTGGCTGCCTTCGAGGAGAAGCACATCTTTAATACTGCAGCTCCTTTTTATGAAAATATAACATGCTGGTCCCGTTATATTGATGACGTTTTTTTCATGTGGAAGGGCACACGAGAATTGCTCATAGAATTTATAGACTGGCTAAATCTAGGGGACACAAATTTGAGATTCGTCTCTAGTATTAATAAAGAAAGTTGTGAATTTTTGGATATTAAGATCAAACATAAGGCTGGCACATTAACTGTGGAGCTTTTTACAAAACCTACTGATCGTAACACCATGTTACATTATCAAAGCAATCATCCCTGTTGCCAAAAAGACAACATACCATTCGGACAATATCTCAGGATCAGACGAAATTGCACAGACATGAAAGATTTTAACCGACATGCCGATGTTTTAACTAACAAACTTCAAGATAGAGGATACCCGAAGAGGCTCATTAGACAAGCCTACAAAAGAGCTAAATATTATGACAGGGAATCTCTTTTTAAACCTAAAGTCAGAGTTGAAACAGAACAAAATCCTCCATTGATCTTTGTCACAAATTTTAGTAGTGTAAGTAATAAGGTTAAAAACATTATAAATAGAAATTGGCAACTCCTGAATGACAAGAAGGATGAAATATTGCCTAAACCGATGTTTAGCTTTAGGCGTAATTGTACCATCCGCAACCGATTGGTACATACCTATAGAGAAGAGACAAAATGCAAGCAAAGAAGCATTAATAATGCACCCTTTCCGACAGGCAATTTTGCATGTAGTTCATGTAAAAACTGTGAGAACGTTAACAAAGGCAGTGTTATAAAACACAATGGAAAGACACACACTGTCAAGAGTTTTATTAACTGCAAATCGAAAAATTTAATTTATTTGATTGTCTGTCCTTGTGGTAAAGGCTACATCGGAGAAACATCCCGTGAGATTAGGACCAGAATAACTGAACATAAATCAGCTATAAGAACAGGTAAAAAAACAGCCCCCCTAGTAGAACACTGGATGACCCACAAGCACTAAATAGATGAACTTAAATGGTGGGGTGTGGAGATTATCCAATTAAGTACCCGTGGTGGTGATCATGAATGTAAAAGAAAGAAACGTGAACAATTTTACATGTCATATTTTGACACGTATAAAAATGGCCTTAATAATAAAGAAGAATGGGAGAGACTAATATAAGAGACACATTTGTCTGTACCAGCTTAGCCCTCACATTCAGTCTGTGATTATATAACCTCCTCGGGCCACCATTGAATCAGCTATATTGGTTAAATGTTGAGTTTAATCATAGTCCACTCACGTAGAACATTATAATTACACTACTTTGATCTAAACCATCATGTCTCAAACAAACCCCATTGAACACTGAGTCTTATGATTCATTGCTTTTAAACCCCACAAATGATCCTTCCCGCGCCGACTCACAAAACTATATTTTAATTATGAATCGTTCGGGCCATTAATACGGGACCACTACATATTTTGTTTCCCTTTGGCCCAAAGAGATAGGTTATAACTTGATTCAAGTATCTACACGTACTAAATGCACATTACAAGATGGCCGCCGCGAATTCGAAACTGTACTGGTATATTAATCACCAGGATCGGCTAATTTGGTATTTTCTTGTTTTGCCCTTGAACAAATATTATTCGGGTGGACTGCATTCTAATATATGGTATACCCCGAATTCAGATAAAAGACTTTTGATTAATGCATACCATAATATGGTCGCTGCGTTTTCAACTCGTTGCCAATTGGCTTAAATACATACTTTTTCGGCCCTTTTATATATAGTTTACGTGGATTTTTTCTTTCCACTAAATAAACTAAATAAAAAAAATAAAATAAAATGTACAGCACAAATGTTGTCGTGACATCCGGGTACTCATCGGCACAACTATATAAACGCACCATGACCCGGAAGCCATTGTATGATTGAAACCCGGACATCCGTTGACGCAGGGAGGCCGCATCTAGACATACAGGTACGCTGAATTGATTCAATGTCGTTTTATCTTTAACTCTAAAGCCGTTAGGTTTTTCAAATAAACAATTGCTTTAGAGTAGAGGAAGCGTTAGTTCCCCTTCCCAAAGTTGAGGATATATAGAGATTCACCGGTAAAAACCGCGGAAGTGCAAGTCGGCTTCATTGTTAATATTAGTCTTCACTGACTGTTTCTAGTTTAATTTGAATATTGCGACACCACAAGGTTATTACTCTGAGACTAATGATACCAGTACATTAAAAACGAGTATTGCATAGATGATAAAATAATAGTAGCACGCCTGATAGGATGTGACTTTAATTTCATTTTGCTTTTCTAGAATTTTAACTTGGAACGATGAGATGTACATATCCACGTGGATAAATTTAAAGTTATAACAGTGCCTGTACTGCCATCTGAATAGGTGAGGTTCTTTAAATATAAACCGTAGTTTAATATAGTCCATATAGACTTAAAAAGAGAGACTATTGTTCGTTTTTCTCTCATAGAATCCTCTATATAAAGTTCGTCTTTCTCTCATAGAATCCTCTATACAAAGGAGTTGTGAACGACAACAGGTCCCCGTCCTAAATTGATATACGGTGGCGTCAACTAGTACCAAGACAAGTAACAAGATTATCAGAGGTAGCAGCGCCTTTCTAACTGAGTAGAGATGTTTTAATTAACACAAATTGAAAAGATTTTGTATATATTGTGTCATTTATTCTTTTTTTATTTATATTTTTCTACCTGTTATCATGTAGAACATCAGACACTGAGAATATAAAGGTGAAAATAAGATGCTTCAAACAGATTATGCAATTGAACAGTCATAACTGTGTCGCACAATTAAGGTATGATAAGATACGTGATCAACATAATGAATTTAGGATACTAGCAAATACGCGTCCTTCTTTAAAAGATTGACTATATTATGATTAGTCTTTCTGTCATTAGAATGAATTTAGCATGTGGTCTAATGTTAATACCCGGTATCGCAAAAAACAGGGGTAATGGGAGAAACCTTTGGTTAACCAAGTATCAATGGGATATTGTGAGTGAACATACACCTTTTTTGAGAAAAAAAGATTGGCTATATTATTATCAGCTTTTTTGTTATTAGATTCAGTTTATCCTGCGGTTTAACGTCAATACCCCATTTCCTAGAAAATAGTGGCAATGTGAAAAACCTTGGTTAACATAATATTAAATGGTTTAAACATCCTAAGGAGATCGAATTAGACTAACCCTGTAATATGACACAGTACTTGTTAGGTTGTTGAATTGATTCATGACACATACTCTTTATATTTTTTTGATGTTTAGATTTTATGAATATTCTTTTGTCCTGAAGAAGGTGGAAAAACTGAACAAAACACCGAAACGCCGCGTCGACTGTTTTTAAAAAAAATTAATTTTATCTTTTTATTTTTATTTCTGTTGCTTCATTATTAGATTGTAACCTTTAGTGGGAGGAAAGGTCACATATAGCATTTTATTGAATATACAATTATGTATTTATTTGTAACACATAATAAATTGATATTTTAACCATTTTTGTATCTATAGTATGTTGTGTAAAACCATAGACTGTACTGTGTCTTTACTAATACGAGTCATTGATAGATTATCACAAGGGTAAAAAGAACTCTACGACGTCCTTTACTTTAACCCCTTCGCTGCGGCGCGAATTCCGCCGCAGCGCTGGGGGGGTTTGGGGGCAACACGGTGGCACGGTGCTCATGACGGAACCGCGTCGTCATGAGTCACAGGCGAGCTGTGCTCATGACGGCGTGGTTCCGTCACGCCTCCGCCCACTCTCTAATTCGCCCGCACAGGCGGGGAATTCGAGCCGCGTGGGAGGAGCGGCCGCTCCATGACGGAACCACGCCGTCATGAGCACACGGTGCCCGTGGCTCATGACGGCGTGGTTCCGTCAAGGGCACACAAGGGGTTAAGGACCTAATAAGTCTCTTTTCTAAGCACATTTGCTTGATTTCGGGAACTTTTTCTTGTGCTGACTTAAAGACCTCGTCCCTAGAAATACAAAGGGGTAACTCCCTCTCTTGTTTGGATCCTAATTGTACAGCTTGTTAGCTGGGGAGTTTGTAGTGATTTGCTCAATAATCATAACCATAAAAAATTGGCAACCCTAATTTAAAATGGATGCCTTAAAAACGTTTGGATTTTCAGAAGAACAATTTAATAAAATCATAAGTGGCACCTCGAAAAATATCTCTTCAATTACCACTAGTAATACAGATGAAGAAAAATGGAGGGCCTTATGGACTGATAAGAAAAAAATCATTAGAACCGAATTACATGCCGATTTCTTAATCGAGTACTGTAAGAAGGGAATAATACCAAGAGGCTTACAAGTCAAAAATGAGCCTGGCATTTTTATCAGAAACCCCAAGTTCATCGAAAATTGGACGTTTATTGCCAATCGCTGTAGTAGAGATTGGATGTTGTTGATTATTGAAACCGCCCATGAGATATTAATTATTGAAAAACCTGAGATCGAGGAAATGGAAACAAAATTAAAAGAAAATACTTCATTGGAAGATGCCAAAAGAAAGCTAGATGAAATCCAAAACGATATAACAGGCTATAGGGAATATCTTCTAAACAAAAAATCTAATAAGTTTAAGAAAGATGTTACCAAATATAATCTTGAGGTTGTATATCCATATTTACAGAAAGATTTTTTTGATAGACCTAGGGAAGATCCATACTATCGTAATAATTGGCAACAACCCAGAAGAAATTTTCAAAAAAAGAGAGTAACTTTCTTAGATACCTCCTATACCAGTTCAGAATCGGAAAACGAAAACCCTCAAGAAAATAGAAAGGGAACTGATTCTGCACCAAGTACTAGCAAAGATTCTCTGTCTTTTTTAGAGCAGCAACAATTCAATCCCGGTCAGTTTCGTGGCAGGGGCCGGGAGAGAGGGAATTTCTACCCCCAGAATCCACCACAGAAACGTCCCTACATGAAAACCAGGAGTCAAACCATGTGGGAATAGACAAAAAGGCACCAATTATCAATCTCTCCAATAAAACTCTAACCATAGATGAGATCTCGGTCTTAGAAAAGGGATTAGGATATGCAATGGCACACAACCTGATAAATTCAATCTTGAAAGAGATTTACAAAGCTTTTTCAGAAAAATCCGTTTTAGAGAGTTTTTAAAAATAAGGAATGTCCGACTAGCGTCAACAATAAATCAGGTTTGAAACCCAAATCAAAATGGACCCCATCATCAAATCTAGTCAACAATAAGAATATTATTCTATTTGAAAAAGTAGTGGAGAAAAACATTGACGATCTCCTTGACAAAAAACTTTTCTGGAATAATAATCTGAGTACGGCAGAGAAAAAAGCTCTTAATAACTTAGAAAACTGTAAGGATTTAACTATCAAACCAGGCGATAAGGGAGGCAGTATCATAGTTATGGATACGGAAGACTACAACATGAGGATGCTTTCCCTTCTAGAGAATACTGAACACTACCAAAAATCAAACAAAGAAGAGTGGAATACTCTGATTCATAAAGTCATGAGACTACTTGATTTTGCTAAAGAAGATGACATCCTATGTCCTGATGAATATAACTTTCTGAAAAATATTAACCCAAAAGTACCAGCGATATATGGTTTACCTAAAGTCCATAAAAATCTGACTAATCCTCCCTTGCGACCTATAGTGTCAAGTATTGATTCAATAACCGAACCCCTAAGTAAATACGTAGATAAATTTCTTCAACCCTTGGTGGTGAGCCAGACAGCATATATTAAAGACACCACCGCAATGATCAAGAAAGTGGAAAACATAGCATATAATACAGACAATCAGTGGCTAGTTACCTTAGATATAGAGGCCCTATATACGAATATACCTCAAGATGACACAATTAAAATGTTAGAGGGTCTCTTATCTAATGGAACTGATGACCTATCTCCACACGCTTCCTTCTTGATTGAATGTGTACAAATCATCTTGAAAGATAATATCTTCCTCTTCAGGGATGATTACTACAGGCAAATCAAAGGGACCAGCATGGGAGCTACCTGTGCTCCTAGTCTGGCCTGCCTGTATGTGGCTGCCTTCGAGGAGAAGCACATCTTTAATACTGCAGCTCCTTTTTATGAAAATATAACATGCTGGTCCCGTTATATTGATGACGTTTTTTTCATGTGGAAGGGCACACGAGAATTGCTCATAGAATTTATAGACTGGCTAAATCTAGGGGACACAAATTTGAGATTCGTCTCTAGTATTAATAAAGAAAGTTGTGAATTTTTGGATATTAAGATCAAACATAAGGCTGGCACATTAACTGTGGAGCTTTTTACAAAACCTACTGATCGTAACACCATGTTACATTATCAAAGCAATCATCCCTGTTGCCAAAAAGACAACATACCATTCGGACAATATCTCAGGATCAGACGAAATTGCACAGACATGAAAGATTTTAACCGACATGCCGATGTTTTAACTAACAAACTTCAAGATAGAGGATACCCGAAGAGGCTCATTAGACAAGCCTACAAAAGAGCTAAATATTATGACAGGGAATCTCTTTTTAAACCTAAAGTCAGAGTTGAAACAGAACAAAATCCTCCATTGATCTTTGTCACAAATTTTAGTAGTGTAAGTAATAAGGTTAAAAACATTATAAATAGAAATTGGCAACTCCTGAATGACAAGAAGGATGAAATATTGCCTAAACCGATGTTTAGCTTTAGGCGTAATTGTACCATCCGCAACCGATTGGTACATACCTATAGAGAAGAGACAAAATGCAAGCAAAGAAGCATTAATAATGCACCCTTTCCGACAGGCAATTTTGCATGTAGTTCATGTAAAAACTGTGAGAACGTTAACAAAGGCAGTGTTATAAAACACAATGGAAAGACACACACTGTCAAGAGTTTTATTAACTGCAAATCGAAAAATTTAATTTATTTGATTGTCTGTCCTTGTGGTAAAGGCTACATCGGAGAAACATCCCGTGAGATTAGGACCAGAATAACTGAACATAAATCAGCTATAAGAACAGGTAAAAAAACAGCCCCCCTAGTAGAACACTGGATGACCCACAAGCACTAAATAGATGAACTTAAATGGTGGGGTGTGGAGATTATCCAATTAAGTACCCGTGGTGGTGATCATGAATGTAAAAGAAAGAAACGTGAACAATTTTACATGTCATATTTTGACACGTATAAAAATGGCCTTAATAATAAAGAAGAATGGGAGAGACTAATATAAGAGACACATTTGTCTGTACCAGCTTAGCCCTCACATTCAGTCTGTGATTATATAACCTCCTCGGGCCACCATTGAATCAGCTATATTGGTTAAATGTTGAGTTTAATCATAGTCCACTCACGTAGAACATTATAATTACACTACTTTGATCTAAACCATCATGTCTCAAACAAACCCCATTGAACACTGAGTCTTATGATTCATTGCTTTTAAACCCCACAAATGATCCTTCCCGCGCCGACTCACAAAACTATATTTTAATTATGAATCGTTCGGGCCATTAATACGGGACCACTACATATTTTGTTTCCCTTTGGCCCAAAGAGATAGGTTATAACTTGATTCAAGTATCTACACGTACTAAATGCACATTACAAGATGGCCGCCGCGAATTCGAAACTGTACTGGTATATTAATCACCAGGATCGGCTAATTTGGTATTTTCTTGTTTTGCCCTTGAACAAATATTATTCGGGTGGACTGCATTCTAATGTATGGTATACTCCGAATTCAGATAAAAGACTTTTGATTAATGCACACCATAATATGGTCGCTGCGTTTTCAACTCGTTGCCAATTGGCTTAAATACATACTTTTTCGGCCCTTTTATATATAGTTTACGTGGATTTTTTCTTTCCACTAAATAAACTAAATAAAATAAATAAAATAAAATGTACAGCACAAATGTTGTCGTGACATCCGGGTACTCATCGGCACAACTATATAAACGCACCATGACCCGGAAGCCATTGTATGATTGAAACCCGGACATCCGTTGACGCAGGGAGGCCGCATCTAGACATGCAGGTACGCTGAATTGATTCTATGTCGTTTTATCTTTAACTTTAAAGCCGTTAGGTTTTTCAAATAAACAATTGCTTTAGAGTAGAGGAAGCGTTAGTTCCCCTTCCCAAAGTTGAGGATATATAGAGATTCACCGGTAAAAACCGCGGAAGTGCAAGTCGGCTTCATTGTTAATATTAGTCTTCACTGACTGTTTCTAGTTTAATTTGAATATTGCGACACCACAAGGTTATTACTCTGAGACTAATGATACCAGTACATTAAAAACGAGTATTGCATAGATGATAAAATAAGAGTAGCACGCCTGATAGGATGTGACTTTAATTTCATTTTGCTTTTCTAGAATTTTAACTTGGAACGATGAGATGTACATATCCACGTGGATAAATTTAAAGTTATAACAGTGCCTGTACTGCCATCTGAATAGGTGAGGCTCTTTAAATATAAACCGTAGTTTAATATAGTCCATATAGACTCAAAAAGAGAGACTATTGTTCGTTTTTCTCTCATAGAATCCTCTATATAAAGTTCGTCTTTCTCTCATAGAATCCTCTATACAAAGGAGTTGTGAACGACAACAGGTCCCCGTCCTAAATTGATATACGGTGGCGTCAACGGGTACCAAGACAAGTAACAAGATTATCAGAGGTAGCAGCGCCTTTCTAACTGAGTAGAGATGTTTTAATTAACACAAATTGAAAAGATTTTGTATATATTGTGTCATTTATTCTTTTTTTATTTATATTTTTCTACCTGTTATCATGTAGAACATCACACACTGAGAATATAAAGGTGAAAATAAGATGCTTCAAACAGATTATGCAATTGAACAGTCATAACTGTGTCGCACAATTAAGGTATGATAAGATACGTGATCAACATAATGAATTTAGGATACTAGCGAATACGCGTCCTCCTTTAAAAGATTGACTATATTATGATTAGTCTTTCTGTCATTAGAATGAATTTAGCATGTGGTCTAATGTTAATACCCTGTATCGCAAAAAACAGGGGTAATGGGAGAAACCTTTGGTTAACCAAGTATCAATGGGATATTGTGAGTGAACATACACCTTTTTTGAGAAAAAAAGATTGTCTATATTATTATCAGCTTTTTTGTTATTCGATTCAGTTTATTCTGCGGTTTAACGTCAATACCCCATTTCCTAGAAAATAGTGGCAATGTGAAAAACCTTGGTTAACCTAATATTAAATGGTTTAAACATCCTAAGGAGATCGAATTAGACTAACCCTGTAATATGACACAGTACTTGTTAGGTTGTTGAATTGATTCATGACACATACTCTTTATATTTTTTTGATGTTTAGATTTTATGAATATTCTTTTGTCCTGAAGAAGGTGGAAAAACTGAACAAAACACCGAAACGCCGCGTCGACTGTTTTAAAAAAAAAATAATTTTATCTTTTTATTTTTATTTCTGTTGCTTCATTATTACATTGTAACCTTTAGTGGGAGGAAAGGTCACATATAGCATTTTATTGAATATACAATTATGTATTTATTTGTAACACATAATAAATTGATATTTTAACCATTTTTGTATCTATAGTATGTTGTGTAAAACCATAGACTGTGCTGTGTCTTTACTAATACGAGTCATTGATAGATTATCACAAGGGTAAAAAGAACTCTACGACGTCCTTTACTTTAAGGACCTAATAAGTCTGTTTTCTAAGCACATTTGCTTGATTTCGGGAACTTTTTCTTGTGCTGACTTAAAGACCTCGTCCCTAGAAATACAAAGGGGTAACTCCCTCTCTTATTTGGAGTAGTGGGTTATGGTCAGAAGATGTCCTGGTCAGATATTCACTGTGTACCATCGCCCAATGAACATCTGGAGAACTAAGGATCGAGTCCAACCGAACATGGAGGGCATGTAATGGTGAGAAATATGAATAATCCCTCTCGCCCGGATTGTGTGCCCTCCAGGTGTCAGTCAACCCCCACTGTCGCTGCCTGTCCCGCCGCACCATCGCCAGTCGCTGTACAGGGGAATCAGCAAGAGGGGGATGAGAGCGATCCAGGGAAACATCCGCAATGCAATTGAAGTCGCCCCCCAGGAGCACCGAGCCGGTCAGCAAGGGGGCCAATGTTCCAGACAAGCGCTCAAAAAAGGAAGCCTGATCCGTATTTGGGGCATAGATACTCCCTAGGACAATGTCCCTGCCATCCAGTCTCCCCTTCACCATAACAAATCTGCCTTCCGGGTCAATTACCTGTTCAGTGCTTTGAAACGGCACCCCCGCCCGGACCCAAACCAGCAAACCCCTTGCATATGCTGAGTACGTGGTACAGAACACCTGTCCCCGCCACCTCCGCTGCAATGCCAACCCTTCTTGTTTGTTCAGGTGTGTTTCCTGTAGCAGTGCTATCTGCAACCCACGCCGACGGAGATAAGCGTGGATCTTGTGGTGGCGAGTCATACTATGCATCCCCCTAATGTTCCACGACAAACACTTAAAACCTACGGCGGTATCCATGGCATGGTGGGAATAATACTATGCATCCTATCTCTCCCTGCGACACCGTCTGCCTCAGCAGCGCTGGAGCAATGCAGCCACTCCAATCGGTGATCCAGATACAGCAGGTCAGGCCTGGCAGCTATATTGGCGGCTAATAATCCAGGCAAGTCCAGTCACCGGCTCCCGCTCCCCCGCTGTCAGGACTGGGAAGACGAAAGGGGGCCAGCAACTCGCCACCAACCTGTCGCCGGGGCCACCCAGCCACCCGTGCTCACCGTGCTGCAGTGCAGAAATGTGCCGCCAACTTCCAGCTGCCCACAAGTATGGTCTCAAAGCCCTCAGCCCAATCAAGAAACTCCTGCCCACCGGTGGCGAATACGGTTCAACTCAGGCAGGATCCTCCGCTAGTCCTCCAGCATCCGCTGTCACCGCCGCAACTGGCAACCCACGCGCGGGAGTCACGTTCCTACTCCGGTCAGGCAAGGGGCGGTCACCGAAGGGGGCAGCAGCGCACCAACCCAACTCGCAGCCGCACCGGGGGGCTCACATCCGATCCGTACCTCCTCCGACTGGCACCAGCCGCATCGGGGGCACCAGGCCGTGTAGTCACACACCCCAAGGGCTGCCCCTACGCCATAGAAACCTCCCAACAATCTTGCTCCTCCGCAGTTAAAGCGTAGCGTCACTCAGGTCCCTCAACAGGAGACAAGAAGGGGCTCTGCTCCACCATCCACGCAGGAGCACTGGACCGGCCGCCTCTCCGCTCTCCAGGCCGCTCCTCAGCGTCCGCTCCGGGCCGCCATCTTAGAGCCAGGCAGCAGTGGCGCCCGGCCTCAGCCCTCCGCTCAGGCCACTCTTCGCAGGCCTAGCGCCCGCCAGCCACCACCGCAGAGCAAGCGGCAGGACTCCTCACCGCTTCACCAGGCGACGTGCCGCCTCCAGTCCCCGGCAGGGGACAGCGATCTCAGCGGCGTGTCGCGGCCGCCATTTTGAGCTGCTTCAAGCAGAAACGCGGCGTGGTAGAAAGACCAGCCCCACTCCGTCACCGGGGCACCTCCGCCGTCGCGGGAGCGTCCACCCGGTCAGCAGGTATTCCCAATTAGATTAGGGGAGTAGGGGCCCCCCGTAGTGGCTCAGGATGTAGTCAGGCAGAGGGAGGCCGCGAAGGAGCTCCGGAGTCCCCGTCCGTCTACATCGGCGTCAGGCCACGCCCCCCGAGTGTAGTCCCCCATATGCACTGGACAAACTCCTCTTCAGCTTTCACCCATTTTCTGATCACATACTTCACTTCCACTTTTGCTGCAGATAGCCCAGGAATGTTTTCGTAGAGCTCTAGATCTCACCAGACATGTTATACCATATGCCCCATCGATACCAATATTAGGAATGCCGAAAGGGGGGAAGGGGTAGAGTGAGAACGACAGAACTTGAGGATTGGTAGATAGTTGACATATGTATGTTGGGAGACCTGCATGTGGAGGGCACGCTGCGGCCCTTTCTCTCCATGACGGAGGGGGAGGGCATTCCTCCTGGACAATTCCTTAATCACGCCTCCTGCATAACAACGCTGAGACATCACTGGGGCGACATTTCGCAGGAACCCCAGTTGCATCTCCTAATGCAGGATATACATGTAATGGGCATGGGAAGGCACCTCATAAAATGGTTTGAGGACTCTATCCGCGAGCATACCATAACTGATTTAACGCCACTGCGTGGCAGATGGGAAGCAGACTTGAAATGACCCTTTACGCCTACAGAATGGGGTATGTTGCTGGAGAGCCCTGGACGGATTCCCAGAAATGCAAGGTTTAGATTGATTCAATTTTATATTGTCCTTAGAGCTTATTTATCCCCAGATAAAATCAGGTTTTTTAACAGAGCAGATGCCTGTTGCCCACATTGCAAAATGGTAGATGCCCACCTTCTACATATGTTGTGGTCATGCCCCTGACTGCACAATTATTGGCACAATATACTCCAAATTTTTAATACAAGCACCAGACAGGGCATTACCGAACATGTGGGAGGCATGCATAACGGAATATTCCCCCTAAAATAAGAATCACAAGGCCTCCTCCAGATGCCTAGACCTGGGTTTAGTGGTGGCTAAAAGATTAGTCACACGTCGATGAAAAGCGGATGATCCCCCTCTACTCAAAGCATGGGTTCAATCCATGCTAAACTGGGTGAAGGCTGAGTCTGTTTCACTGTTAAGAGAGGACATGCTGGGGCTTCTTAAGTGCCCCATTTCAACATCCTGGAATGCCATCCTGATGGCGTTTCAAGTAGCAACAAACTTGAATGAGCCTCCTGATATTCCTAGCATCATTAATCTAGGCCGCCCATAGATGGTGATGTGAACTGATAACAATGAGGTCTGACATGCACATCACACCCCACGTACACTGTTCCAGTGAGCAAGAATACAACAGTGAGTTTGATGTAGTTATGCCTGTGAAAATGGCACTGTTGTGGTAGATTGAACAGCCCCCACCCCCTACCCCCTGCTCATTGGATTGGTAGTTTAAAAGTTTTATTATCATATATTTGGTAGCTTGAATATCCACCTTGAAGTTGCGAACTAGCAGAAAAGAGTCAGTAGAAATATACATGTGGAATACATATGTGAGTGTAATAGACACTGATGTTATGTTTCTATAGTGGAATAGTAGCAAAGCTTGTGTGACATTGTACAAATGCTTTATCAGATGTAAACTATTTTAATGTATAGATATGGATGGTGGAAATACCGTCTGTTCATGCATCGATACAATGACCTGATGAATATGGTTTTGCTAATGCCAACTGATTCAACAAATGTGGAACATGCCTGTAATTGGAGTCATGTATGTAAAACTCAATAAAAAGATTAAACAAAAAAAAAAGATGTGTATAATCAGTCCCCTGTGTGTTTCTCTGTCGCCAAGCATCCAATAGCACATATGTTACAATCATCTCCCTCAATATCTTAAGTGAGCGGGGCTTGTTGACGGGGATTGTAGCGGTACTGTCCAGTGCAGGTTCCAGCAGAATATTTTATTCGCCCCCCAGAAATATGTGGTCTGTCAACGAGATCTATCTGTGATTGTAAACACTGGTAGAACATGAGATCATCTATATTCGGGGAGTATGGGTTCACGAAAAGGACAATATGTGTCCTGCTAGGTGTCCTAAACTAACAAGAACCTTCCCTCGACATCAACAATTATGGATACATTTTTGAATGGTAGCGTCCTGCGAATCAGTATGAAAACCCCTTGTGAATATGAACTACAATTCGAGAAGAAGCGATGTGACCCCAGGTAGCAGCAATTGTGGATGGGTTTATAGGTGCTCAGTGCATTTCCTGTAAGTACACAATGTCACCTTTATGTCGCCAAATGTATTGGAGCACTTGCCTACACTTTCTCGGGTTGTCGAGCCCCCCTCACATTTCACGTCAGCAGAGCAATATCTATATAGGAGCAAACATCAACCTGGTGTGTCATTGTGTGTGGTAAGAAACATAGTGGCTTAAAGTCATGTCTGTCTTAATATGTGCATCTGTGAACCAAAACAAGAAAATTGGAACCCTGAACATTCAGCCCCTACAGTTCCCATCCCCCTCCCCCTCCCAAACCTAGTAGCTGTCTGCCAGGTTCGATCCCCATAGATACATCTCCCAACTTCACATTTTCGCTGTGCCTAAAAGGCTGATAATGAAATTCTACTTCCATTGGGAATATTACAGGGGGGACGGCATATAAGCCCCCTGCACATCCAATGTATCATACAAATCAATCATTACTTAGCTGCGTCTCAGGATTATTCATCATTTGCCAATAATAATCCGATACGTAAGTGGAATGGTCAAAGCATGAATTATAACCAGTGCGTTAGAGAATAATAATATTGAAGTCCCAGTCTTAACTGGATGTAAAAAGTTCCACGCTCGCGCTTGAATGAATGACTGGTGGTGATCTGCCCGGGGAGTCCACCCCCAGACGTTGATTTTCCCCTATAGTATTGCCTTCAAAAGTTCTGGACATCTGTAGGGTTATCAAAAACCAGTGGTTTACCGTTTACATTGACTTTAAGGCGTGCGGGATACAACATTTCGTACCTCAGTCCTAGATTACATAGTGTTGCTTTTACTGCGGTGAATTTATGCCTGGCCTCTTGCTCTAGCATTGTGAAATCTGGAAATATGGACAATGAGGATCCCTGGCAGGATAGAGTGTCAACTTCATGACCCAGCCATAAAACGGTATCATGGTCCCTAAAGTTCAATAGCCTGGCAAGGATAAGCCTGGGTGGGCAGCCAGGCTTAGGACGAGGTCCCAATGTCCGATGTGCACATTCCACAATGAACGTTGATGTGAACTGTTCAGTCCCGAAAAGATCTGCCAGTAGGTGTTCGACGAACTGGTCCATCCTTCCTGTATTTCTGGTTTCGGGTACTCCCATTATGCGCACTTTATTCCTTCTTCTTCTCGCTTTGAGGTCTTTGTTTTCCGTGGCAATCATTTTTATGACCTTCTCCGGTCATTCAATTTTCTTGGCTGTCTGGCCTGCACCATCTTCAAGGTCTGAGACACCGTCCCTCCGCTGTGTCTAGGCAAGCATCTTGCCGATCTATACATTCTCCCAGCCCATCAAGCCTTTTATCCAGGCTGTCAAACCGTCTATCAAGTGCTTTGAAGCCGGAGCGCAATTCCAGCATCAGTGCCTCTGTGTCAGTGGAGCCGTCACACCCCACTACTCCAGTTGTTGCCTCCTCCACCATATTGCGAGTTACGCCGGTTCTGCGTTCTTTACTACGTCGAATGGTAGCTTGGGATCTCTGTGGGACATTCCTCCTGTGCGTGTACCTTTCCACTACTCGCACCTCTTACAGTTCTTTAAGGTATGGTGGAGGGGGGGTTGAGTCCCACTGTTTTTCAGGCAATCTCTCTGATTTAAAGCCAGACCCCTTACAACATCGCAAATTGGCTCCCTTGTGCACTACTGCCGCTTGTTAAGACGATTTTTTCAGTATTTCTCCGTCTAGGATGGCCCACAGCGACTGTTCTCTGCTGGGTGGCGGTCCCTACAGTATTGGTGGGGGCTATACAAAAAGTAGGTAGAAAAGTAATATGGTAGTTACTCGCCACTATATAAACTATAAAACAAACTAACACTCACTGGATGATGTCGTTTGAGATATCATCAGTGATGTCATAAATGATGTTATGGAACATGACATGAGTGATGCAATTAATATGTGAGGTAATAAGCAGTGCATGGCTCTGCTAACTATAACTGATGAATTTCTTTTTTTGTTTTTGTTCTAAACATTAATATTGGCACTGACATATTCACTTAACCCGTTGCGGGCGTGCGTCGGCCAACGGCCGTCGCTAGCACTACCTCGCCAGTGCTGAACACGTCCTTTGATTGGCTCAATAAAACTCCCGTACCATGGCGGAATTTGCGACGCGGTTAAGGAGTTAACTATAACGTTACTTTAACCTTTTTTTTCATTGACTATATATGCACATAAAAATTGAAAAAGGTATATTCAAAACAAAAATGTTTATATCTTCCAAACTCATAAGCTGATGTTTTTAGAAAAATGGTTGAAATTCCAATGGGGAGACTTATTACTAATAATATTAACTTTGTGCAAGAGGCACTGTAGCTACAGCTTTTATGTATTATGCATCTTGAGACATTTCACATTGACAAAGCCTTTTTACATTGTTGCTGCCAGCTATACCTAATGAATTGAGGTGATCACTACTGGTAATCTTGCATGTGGTGGCCGGTAATGTAATTTGTCTCATGTGGTCACTCTTACAAAACTAATAATATTCATAACTCGGGATGGTTTATATTGAACTTAAGTAGCTCATATTACAGAAAAGGTTGTGTCGTACTTTGATATTCGGGAACCGCGTAGGGGACAGGGCCCTACCCCTGTCTATCTTGGTATTAGCGAACCGCAAATGGTAAATGCGGCACGTACGAGTGCTTTGCGTGTCGTTCTAGTTACGAACGCACTGTGTACACGTATTCTGCTCAACTACGCGGGTTCCATTTTGGAAGCAGTGGCCATCTTGTCATTGCCCTCACATAGGCTATGATGGAGTTAATACGGGCCTCACAGTACATGAGCTTTCCCTCTGACTTCTCTGTGACCTGGGCAGCTGGCTCTGCTGCCCCGGGTCAAACCGGTCCCACGAGCTCCCCTTCCTCCGTCCACCTGTGATTCGTATCAGGGCTTGACCCGTCATAAAACCCTTTCATTCTAGACAATCCCCCGGCTAATCTCCTCTACACCTGCTTGTTCTTGCTTTATTACTTGTTTCCCAAAACAGGAGATGCTCACGTTTATTGGGGGGTCTATTTACTTCAAACATGGGATCTGAACCTTCCGGTGTAAATCATTGTGGGCTGGCCGAACTGGAATGTGGGATGGTCATCATGACTCCGCTTTTTCGTTTGTAATGTATGCCTTTATATGACCATATCATAAACCAAGGAATGTATGCCTGGAGCATGATATTTTGTACTTAAGGAGAAGTCCGTTCCTATGATTTTCAGCAGTCTCCTGAGAACATACACGCTGTTGTACTTCTAGGATATCTGTCATTGGTCTGCAGCCAATAAACGATTCTTTGACTTCACCCAGAAGACTCTGTGTTTCTGTAGGTCCGGAACAGGGTGAAACCCCGAAGTCATAGGGTGTGTGTCCCTGCACCGCTGGGTCTAGAATACCCAGTACTTCAGTTTGGCGCCCAACTCGGGCCGATTTCAGCGGTACCAGTCCAAGCCAGAGGTTCGTGAGGAGCTTCGTGTGGAAATTCCGGAGGAAGGCCGCCACTTCATCGACCCCTGCATGTCGACGTGGTCCGAAAGTCTTTTCTGCGAGGTTCTCCGCGTCCCGACGGCTACGAAGGTCTGCTGCCCTGATTAATCGACCTGTTTTGGACCCTTGACGAGTTTGAGAGAGCGAAACAATCGAGAGAGTCTTCTGGTGACGTCATCGATCAGCTATATTCAGTTAAGTATAAGTGGAGCGTCTCCCATTTGTTTTGGTATCCCTCGGGATCGTTTGGTTTGATTTGATAATTGGTGATTTGGTGTTTGCAAACCCCAAAGCCAGAGGACTTGTGTATTCACGAGAATATCGTAATCGATAATCCTTTGAAGTTTGGATCTAGACTAGTGAGCGAAGATGCCTGGTTCTAGACTATTTGGTAAGTTATTCTGTTTGGGTTGTGGAAAAGATTTCCAGCTGGAAGAATCATGTCCGGTTCCTCCGGTTGGAACTCCAACTTATGAGCTCTATGTGAAACATGGCGTAGGCCCCATTGCATATAACGAAGTGTGGATCCACTACACCAGGAAAGACGGTGTTTTAAAATGGCCCCAAAATGGTAGTTTCGATACCGATATTCTAGATAATCTGGAAATTAAATTGTTTAAGAAGAAAGCCCGGCCGGCGATGTTTGACTCTTTCCGCTTATGGCGAAAAGAAGCCAAACAGAAGGAAATTAAGCTAGCGAAAAAGAATAAGAGAGAGAGAGGTATGTCAGTAATGCAAGCAGCTGTACAATTTAAAGACAATGAAGAGGAGCAAATGAATGAGCAATTGCACAGGCAGCGTAAGTTAGGGATTGACAAATGTTACCCGGCTTTGCCATATTCTAAGCAGGATGAGTCAGAAGAGAAGGAGAAAGATCCCTTGATGTCACATTTGTTGAGTTCGCCACCCCCGTATGCTCAAACTGCCACGGCGCCTCCCCAGCTTGTAAATATGCCGCCTCCAGTGCATATGCTGCAAGCCTTGCCGCAACCGCCAGTTGCTTTGCAACCAGTTCCTGTTCCTGTAGCGCAGTCCTCTCAAGCGCCGCCAGTTGTGCTTCCAACTGCCCCCGCACTTCCTGCGACTTTGCCTAATCCAGTAACTGCCTCCCCTAATACTCTTCCTTCTACCACTCCAGTACCTGTCTCTACATCCTCTTTTCTTCCCTCTGTTTTTCCCCCTGTTCTCGCTTCAGCTTCTCCTTCAGCGCGACAGCGTTTGGCTAATGTGGTTACTACATTAATGTCGCCTCTCTTTGGGTCATCTGGTGCAACTCCTGGTGTACAGCGTAAGCAGTTGCGCAGCCAATTGCCTAACCCCGATGAGAAAAAGGTAATAGATCACATGGCGCGCAGATGGATCGTTTTTCCTTCACTGTATGATGTGGAATCGGTTGTTAACACTTTCCATCAATGGGATGCCCCGAAACAGAGATACGTATTTGAGAAAATGTGCGAAATTCTCTGTGAAGAATTGGAGGATAGTGGTAGAAATCCGAATCCGCAGGAATTGTGTAGAGTGAGGTGCGATTTTGGAACTGGTATAATTGTGGACCGCGAAGTAGATAAAGCAGTTGCGATTGTACTGTCCTTAAGGAATGACGACTGCCAACAGTCATTGTTTGAACAAGAGGTCCTTGTGGGGAGTAAGGCAAAAGCGCGACAATACCCTATGAGAGAAGTTCCCCCGGTATGGAAGGAAGCAGTTGCAGCTGCCGGTGGTAACCCCGCTGTGCCAGCGCATTTCCAACGTGTTTGGGTGCATGTTCCATGGAAGCGCTCTGAGGTGTTAGCACTTAAGCAGACATTGCCTGATCCCCGTAAAAACCCAGCAGGTTATTATAAAGAGTTGTCACAGACGGCAGGGTCATGCGTCATGAATCTGGCCGACATAGACATGTTGTTTGGTAATGTTGTTCCACAGCCTCTATGGGGATCAATTCGTAATGTAGATCACAATGCAGAGCTAGGGGATACATGGGCTAACATTGTTGCTGCTGATGCTAGACAAACGGGTGGTGCGAAACCCGAACCTTTAGTAGCTGAATTGCCTGGTAGAATCATTACGTATATGAAGACAATAATGCCTGCGATGCGCGTAAATTGGGACAAGTTATCTGCATGCAAGCAAAAGAAAGATGAGACAGTGTCAGACTTCTTTACTAGGTTTGAGGAAACGTTTATTGACCACAGTGGGCAAGATATGAGTACTGAGGGTGGACAACGGTTGTTTGTGGACAAGTTTGTGCAGAATTTACTCCCTGACCTGTGTAAAAAGTTGAAAGATTCAGAGAGTTCTTGGGCCGTTTCCTCTTCGGCGCAAATACTGGCTACTGCACAGTATTATGAAAACAGAGATAAAGACGAGAAAGATAGGACGGAGAAGAAAACGAAGGAATTAAAAACGAAGGTCCTTCTACAGCAGGCCTATCCACCACGTGGCGGTGGTAATAATTATAGACAACCCCAAGGTGTCTATCACCAACCCCAACAATTTCAGACAAACCAGCAAATGAACGGGTATTATCAACCACGTGTCCCTGTAGGTCCCAACCAATGTTCATACTGTAAAGAGGAAGGTCATTTTAAATATAGTTGTCCTAAATTAATGCAACGGAATGGTAATACGTATGGCGCAAGAGGTAGAGGTGGTCAGCAAGCTCCTAGAGGCAGAGGGCGTGGAAGTGTTCCCCAAAACGCGCGTCCTCTTCCGCCCCAAAGCGCAATTAATAGCTTTGATCAGCAAGCTAACGCGACTGGTAATACGGCACAGTATTACAATAATGATTATTATGCAGAAGATGGCGATGCAGAAAATAATGGTTACTAGGACAGCCGTAGACAGAGAGAGGGAGTTGTTTCAGTGCCAGTGGATCAGAGTGGACCGTATGTTGAGGTGACTACAGCAAATGTAACGGAGCCTTTTCTGCTAGACACTGGTGCTGCAAAGAGTTCAATCATGCATTCCAAACTCCCTGGCGCACCTTTGTCTGGCGATATAAATGTTTCAGTAGGTTTTTCTGGCGCCCCAGTTAGGAACCCGATTTCCAGTCCCATGTCACTTTCTGTTGGACCTTGTGAGCTGAAAGCGCCCCTGATCCTGACAACAGGTTGTGGTGAGAATTTGCTGGGATTAGATTTGTTGAAAAGATTGCATGCTACACTGTATTGTTCTCCTTCAGGAGTACAACTTACATTAGGAAAGACAGTGGTTTCCCCAATGTATTTGTCTAAAAACACGATGCCACCTGAATTGTCATCCCTTCCGGATGCCCTTTGGGCTACTGGTCCCAATGATGTGGGCCTCTTGGAAATACCACCATATGTGGTGACTCTAAAAGCTAATGTTAGACTGCCACGTATTCCCCAGTACAAGATCTCTAATGAAGGGCAGAAAGCATTGTTAGACATTGTCAGCGACTTGATTAATAAGGGTGTGATTGAAGAGACAAGAGGCAACGTTTGTAATAGCCCGATTTTACCTGTCTTAAAGCGAACTGACCCTTCACAGCCACCTGTTTACAGATTTGTGATTGATCTTAGAGAGGTTAATAAGATTGTTGTGCCTCAGTTTCCGGTTGTCCCCGATATAACTGCTTTGTTAACGATGATTCCAGCCTCTGCTGCATGGTTTTCAGTGATCGATTTAAAGAATGCTTTCTTTAGTATCCCAATTGCAGAAGAGAGCAGAGACATTTTTGGTTTTAGTCTGGGTGGCCGAAGCTTCCGCTTCAAACGCGCTCCCCAAGGCTACTGCGAGAGTCCATCCATATATAGTCAAGCTCTGAAAGCGCAGCTTGATGCACTTGTTTTACCTAGTGGCGCTATCCTGATCCAGTACGTGGACGATTTACTGATCGCCGCGGATACTGAGAAGATCTGTAAAGAAGCCACATTGTCACTGTTGCGCCATTTATCAGCTTACCATCACAAAGTGTTTCTCTCTAAGCTGCAATATTGTCGACAAGAAGTGACCTACTTAGGTCATCTCTTATCGAAGGAGGGAAGGAAACTGACCCCAGAGAGAATTCAAGCTATTGCACAGTTGAGTGTGCCGAAGACACAGAGAGAAGTGCGTGCTTTCTTGGGCATTACCTCATACTGTAGGCATTGGATCCCTAGTTTTTCCTTGCTGGCAAAACCTTTGTTAGCATTAACATGCAAAGACACACCGAATCCTATCCCATGGTCTGAAGAGTGCCAGAGAAGTTTTATGGAATTGCGCAATGCGTTGTGTTCAGCTCCTGTGTTGGGTACTCCCGACTATAGTAAGCCTTTTACATTGTATGTTCACGAGAAAGATGGATGTGCGTTGTCAGTGTTAACACAGCCTTTTGGCAACAGACCGCGCCCATGCGCATATTTTTCATCCACCTTGGACCCTGTAGCGAGGGCATTGCCAAGCTGTCTGAGAGCGACAGCTGCTGCAGCGATGTCTATCCGACAATCTGCTGGTCTGGTAATGGACAACACACTGATTGTCATGGTTCCACACGCTGTAGACACATTATTAAATAGAACCAAGACACAACACCTGACTAGTGCGCGATTATCAGGGTATGAACTAATACTGTTAGCGAATCACATACACATAAAAAGATGCAATACACTGAATCCAGCCACATTATTGCCGATTCCAGCAGACTCAGATGAGATTGAGCAACATGACTGTCTGTTCAGAACAGAAGAAGAGACGAAAGGGAGAGTAGATCTCAAAGATACTCCCCTGACTGAGTGTGACGGCACTTTATGGGTAGATGGGTCCTGTTTCAAGCTCCCTAATGGTGACACGACTGCTGCATATGCTATCACGACTTTGCACACGGTCGTGGAAACTGCACGAGTGCCACATAATTCGGCCCAAGCAGCAGAATTAATTGCCCTCACGAGAGCATGCGTGTTGTCTGAAGGAATGAGAGTGAACATATACACAGATAGCCAATACGCCTTTGGCGTGGCTCACAATTTTGGGCGTTTGTGGAAGGAACGTGGGTTCCTGACGTCGCATGGAGCTAAAATTCAGAATGGCAAGTTGGTGAATGATCTCCTTGAGTCACTGACCCTACCTTTGCAAGTTGCGATCATGAAATGTAGTGCGCACAAGAAAGTCACCGATGATGTTGGACGTGGGAATGCGTTTGCTGATGAGACCGCGAGAGAAACCGCACAGAATGTGAAGACTAGAATGTATGTTGCAGGCCCCGCAAGATGGGTCAATGATGTGGGAATATGTGAGAACACAATAGAGAGTGTGAAGTCGCTTCAGGCTGAAGCTACAGAAGAAGAGTTAAGCAAGTGGAGAGAGAGTATGGGTAAGTTGGATGAGAATGGTTGTTGGATTGACCTGACAGAACATAGGCGATGGTTGTTGCCTGATGCATATGTGCTTCCAGTGGTTACTATGGCGCATGGAATGGCACATATCAGTACAAAAGGTATCTGTAAGTTGTTGGCTCCAGTATGGCAGAATGTTGGAATTCCCAAGTGTGCAGAGAATGTGGTCAAGAATTGTATGGTATGCTTGAAATACAACCCTGGTAGGGGAACCCCAACTCCGGCTGGTCACTTTGCACCCCCATCATGTCCATTCGAAGTTTTGCAGCTGGACTTTATTCACATGGAAAGGTGCAACAACCTGAAATATGTATTGGTGGTTGTTTGTGCTTTTTCCAAATGGGTAGAGGCTTATCCTCTGAAAGATAACACTGCTCTATCCACAGCCAAAGCCCTTGTGAAGGAGTTTTTCCCCAGGTTTGGGATGCCGAGAATGGTGTGGTGTGATAACGGGAGTGAGTTTGTGGGCAAAGTTATGAAGAATGTATGTGAAGGTTTAGGCATAAGGCAGAAATTTCACGCTGCAAATCACCCCCAATCAGCTGGACTGGTTGAACGCTACAATGGAGCCTTAAAGCTCAAGTTGGCCAAAATTCAGGCGAGCACTGGTCTTAAATGGCCTGATGCCCTGCCTCTAGCACTCTTGTCCACCAGAATGACGATACACTCACGAGTGGGACTTAGTCCCTACGAGGTGGTCTTTGGCCGCCCGGCTAATGTATGGGGTGTGCCAAGGCCCACTAAGTTCAGCGAGATAGAGCATCCAGTGCTGCTCGATTACCTGTATGATTTGACTGTTAAACTGCGTGTTTTGCACCAACAGGTACATGATACTCTTCCCCAAGCCTCTGAACCTCCTGGACACCCCATCAACCCTGGTTCGTGGGTCTTAGTACGGAATTTCCAGCGTAAGAGCAACGACGAGCCTCGTTGGATTGGCCCTCATCTTGTTCTTCTTTCGACAAGATCAGCAGTGCGAGTGAAAGGGAAGAAACACTGGATCCATGGTACACACTGCAAGGTAGTTCCCTTGCCCCTGCCATATGACCAGTGGGTCAACGAGGGTATCGCCGACTCAGAGACAGACATTGTGCCTTGTTTTGTACCATTCAGTGACGCACGCCTAAAAGACACAGCTTCAGTCCAAGAGAGTGACAATATTCTGCAGGAAGCTGTGCCGCCATCGAATCGACTGGACACCACCGAGCCTGAACTCCTTTTTCAAGACCAAACAACACCTGGCCGCCTCCGCTATAATTTGAGACCTAGACCCATGGACAAATAAAGATTCCCTCATTATTTCCCTTTTGACATTTTTTGCTCTCCCATCTGAAGGACTTTCTTGATTTTTGTTTTTCGAACCACCATCCGGGTTCTGCCGCAGGGTCGCGGTGCCAAGACTTTGGGGTACAGGCCGAAGACGCTAGGTCGACGGTTCTGGTTGGTCTAGGGCGTTTCCCTGGACTGGCAGGCGTACTCCTTAGCAGAAGAAACTCATCCACCGCGAGCGGCCCGAGTAGAGGATGGAGTTTTGTAAGATGGAGAGACCGATTGAAGAAATGAGCTTTCAAGCCAGGATGTGTAGAATTGTAAAAAGTAAATGTTTCGTCTTTTTGTGCCTTTTTACACTGTGTAGCATCATAATGTTTATTGTAGGATCTGTGTTTTTCTCTGCTCCAAAACCCATTGCACCCACTCAACAGCCTATACTTCTTTCTACTGCCTCCTCTCACTCTTTTCACCCTTTGCCTGAGCACGAACAGACCCGACGATCAGAGTTCGTAAATAACTCGTTTATCCAACTCTTGCACCAGCACCAACTGGTAATGAATACGACCAATTGCTGGGTCTGTGGGTTAATGCCACATACCATTAACAAGGGTATTCCCTACCTGGTGCTACCGTACAGTTACAATGGATCGTCATGGGCATTCCAAACCATGTTCCTCTATGCTCTAGATACATACTCCCCTCGCCCACCGCGTTCCATCAGACCCATCACCAATAATAAGGCTTTGATGAAAGGAGTTGCCGATATGAATAGAGATATTAATGCATACTCATCCATTCCCAAAGAAGAGCTGAGACCTTATATGGGATGGAACGCGACGGGGTATAGTATTAGTCTGGGTGAAAGACAGCGGAAAATCTCATCTCCAATCTGGGTCGTACCCCACATGGGTCGGTTCTGCTTACAGGGTAATGGTCAGAACCCTAGGGCTCAACTGGGAAGAAGTGACTGTACTGAAACGTACACTTTCCCGTCACAGTTTTCCCCTGCGTTTTTGGCTGCTAAGGGCACATATTTCATCTGTCATGATCGAGCATATACATGGTTGCCCCCTGATTTCTCGGGCACATGTTATATTGCGAACTTGCTACCGCCGACATTTACTGCCGCCTCTGATTATCACAAGACCAGAGTTGTGAGAGGTGTGATTAGTAAGGAGGATACTGCCGGTCAGGAAGCGGGAGACTTCTTCTTGGGTTTCCTGCCGTTTTGGGGACCTATGGTCAATAGTAGGAACCTGAGACAGCTGACTCGTGTGGTTGAATCCACCGTCAATGTAACGGCTGGTGCCCTTAGTAATTTGACAGCTGAGCTCCAAGCGGATCGCCTTATGACTTTGCAGAACCGCATGGTCCTAGACGTTATTCTCGCAGACCGCGGTGGGGTATGCAAGGTCATCCAATCCAGTTGCTGCATTTTCATACCAGATAATGCTCCAACAGTGTATCAAGCCATCTCCAAACTCCATAAAATATCTGAAGCCATACACGTGGATAAGGGAGATTGGTCACTGATGGGATGGTTCTGGGAATTGATATCTGCCTGGGGTTGGAAGGTTCTGATGGTCATTGGAATGATCTTAGCCATTCTTTTCCTGTTCTGCCTGTGTATACAGTGTGCTCCTGCGATCTGTGGCCTCTGTACTACCTTATGTGTAAGGAAACCTGTATCGAGGGACGAACTAAGTAATAGGATGATGCTACAGCAACATCTCCATGACTTTGCAGACATTGACCTAGACTCGGATTAAGATGAGTATAGTGATTGCCTATGTAAGGGCAAAAGGAGGGTCTGTCGTACTTTGATATTCGGGAACCGCGTAGGGGACAGGGCCCTACCCCTGTCTATCTTGGTATTAGCGAACCGCAAATGGTAAATGCGGCACGTACGAGTGCTTTGCGTGTCGTTCTAGTTACGAACGCACTGTGTACACGTATTCTGCTCAACTACGCGGGTTCCATTTTGGAAGCAGTGGCCATCTTGTCATTGCCCTCACATAGGCTATGATGGAGTTAATACGGGCCTCACAGTACATGAGTTTTCCCTCTGACTTCTCTGTGACCTGGGCAGCTGGCTCTGCTGCCCCGGGTCAAACCGGTCCCACGAGCTCCCCTTCCTCCGTCCACCTGTGATTCGTATCAGGGCTTGACCCGTCATAAAACCCTTTCATTCTACACAATCCCCCGGCTAATCTCCTCTACACCTGCTTGTTCTTGCTTTATTACTTGTTTCCCAAAACAGGAGATGCTCACGTTTATTGGGGGGTCTATTTACTTCAAACATGGGATCTGAACCTTCCGGTGTAAATCATTGTGGGCTGGCCGAACTGGAATGTGGGATGGTCATCATGACTCCGCTTTTTCGTTTGTAATGTATGCCTTTATATGACCATATCATAAACCAAGGAATGTATGCCTGGAGCATGATATTTTGTACTTAAGGAGAAGTCCGTTCCTATGATTTTCAGCAGTCTCCTGAGAACATACACGCTGTTGTACTTCTAGGATATCTGTCATTGGTCTGCAGCCAATAAACGATTCTTTGACTTCACCCAGAAGACTCTGTGTTTCTGTAGGTCCGGAACAGGGTGAAACCCCGAAGTCATAGGGTGTGTGTCCCTGCACCGCTGGGTCTAGAATACCCAGTACTTCAGTTGGAGACCGCTGCATTAGAGTGTTCTGGCACTGAGGGAAACAGAGGTAAAAACTCGAGAACGTTAATGGGGACAGAGAAAAGTTTTTAGAAAGCTTAATGAAAGGCGTATTGGTTTCAAATAAACTGGGCATTCTTAGAAACAACAGTCCAAGGTTTAGCCACCAGATAATGGAAGGAGTGCCCCCTAGATGGCATAGGAGGAAGCAGAACAGAGTACGCAAGAAAGATAGTAGGGGTAAAATGCAGTGGTCCTTGATAACAAAAGGCACAGTGACAGATGCATAGGGCAGTAAATTCTGACCTCTAAGCAACTGGAAGCCATTTATGCTTTTTCATAGTCACAGAAATAGGAGAGTGTATACTCGAATCCAAGCATGAGTTGGGCCGCAGTATTCTGATTAAGCTATAAACGATGCAGATGGTAAACCAGAAATCATATATAATGACTCTGAACTACAACTTCGCTGAAGATGTTGAGAGGAGAGGCATACTTTCGTATTGTGTATGGAGTAGAAAGAAGCAGGTGGCACATCATTTGTTGATCTGGTCTTCGAATCAGAGAGCATTATCAAAGATAAATCCAAGGTTCCTAGGAGAAGATTTGGGGCTGAGGGGGATCCCTGATTCTTGTGGGCACCAGGTAGTTGACCACATGGAGGGAGGTGTCCCAAAAATCAGATCTTTGGTCTTTTAACCATTTAACTTTAATGAATTGGTGCTCATTCAAAATATGTTTGGCAAAAGACATTGCCAAACCAAGTTTGGACTTCCCCAATATCATCTCTGGTTGACACAACAATCTGGATGTCATCAGCATACGTATTTAAGAAGAATTCAAAGTACCTGATGCGGGCTGCTAGGCGAAGGATATATAGATTAAGAAGTTGGGCTACTGACAAGTCTTGAGGAACTCCTTTCATCATAGCTTCAAAAGTGGATTTAAAGGGTAGATAGACTGCTTGGCTTCTACCAGAGAAAAAGGAATTGAGCCAGTTCCAGGAATAATCTTGAATGCCCGGATGGGAGAGGAGAATCTCTTGGGGCACAGTACCAAATGCTGCACTCAGCCTTGGCCCCTTGATCTAGAATATTTCGCAAATCATCAGAGACTACTAGTAAAACTGTTTCTGTACCACACATGGAGCGAAAACAAGACTGAAGAGGGTCAAGGAGTTGATTGTCCTGAATGAAACATGAGATCTGGTGATTGATTTCTTTTCAATCCCTTTAACTGTGAGAGGCAGATGGGGTGCAAATTGCTAAGGATGTTTGGATGTTTGAGTCATAGGAGGGTTTCTAAGAAGAGGAATGATTGTTGCAGTTTTTCAACTGGGGGGACAGCGTCCATCTTAATGAAAAGATAGCAAAGTGAGGTAATGATGGACCAAATATGTCTGAAGTTTTGGATATGATGGCAGCTGGAGAGGGGTTCACAGGGGAACCTGATTAAATGTGTACCCAGACATGCATCCGATGCTCACAGTGCCACAGGACTCATGTTATATGCCACTGATAGTATCGGAGTAGTCTGAAACCAGTCTGGCGATGCCTGTGTTCCCATCTGGAGGGACTTGATCTGGCACTTTGGGCTGGACTATTCCTGTAGCATGACCAATGCTGGTTTGCATATGACCAAGCATAGTGGATACAAAAATGAAGGATGGCATGCAGCCCAAGTGATTGCTGAGATCACTTCAAGAATTCCATCCATCACTTTGGGCCTGATTTAGGTCTTGGCGGATGGGTTATTCTGTCACAACTATAAATCTCATTATATCCATTGGGATTTATATTTCGGCAGACGGGATATCTGTCACCGTTGTGACAGAGTAACCCATCCACTAAGATCTAAGGAGCTTGTGTAGCCCCTTCTATAACATGGATCTTGCGATCACAGAAAGGTATTCCCTCATTTGCACGACTCCTGGCAAATAGGGGAACACTTTGCTTTTTCATCTGTCGTCATTTTATTTGTATCAAAAGGACTGATTGATGGATGGGGACAATGTCTGAGTCTATTCCAGACATTTCAAGTGTTTCAAGACTCAATTTACAATTCAAAAGAAAGAGCTTTGTCTGCCAATCAGAATACAAAAAGGGAATCATAATTACTAAAAACAAGGAAAAACACCGAAGCAATTTAAATCACACTACGATAAATCCCTGACCAGTGGCAAAGCTATCACTGAGTCTGTGTGTCTATTTCCCATGCACGAAGGAAAGAAAATCACAATTCTAGTTAGTTCAAACACAACCAGATCATTAAATACTCATGGGATTCAAACATATACCTTTTGACATGCTGACCCACACCTTGAGCAGTCAATCAAAATAAGCAATTATATCTGGAGATCTTAAATTACATTGAATCGGATAAACAAATCAATTCTTATTAAAAAGAATAAACTTCAAAACCTCCTAAATTCATCTAAAACATTTACTGTGCAATGCAGAGTACAACGTGATTGCTGCACAATGCATGTATGCCACATAAAATACAAAGGGGCAGATTTACAAGCCCCTTTCGCCACTTTTGCGTCATTTTTAACATGTGAAAAGTGACTCAAAAGTGGCGCAAGGGGCTTGTAAATCTGGCCCAAAATCATTAAGACGACAGTCGCTTAAAACCAAATGTGTCGCATAACAAACCATTCACCAGAGTACCTGTATTCATACACGTCACAAGACAATTAACTCACTGAGCCACACATATCAATGCAAGACAATCCCTATTCTTGCTCATGTAATGCAAGTTCAACAGTATTACAAGATCCAAGCAATTCTGGAGCTGAGGCTAGTGACAAGATGCATTCAGGATCTCTAATCTTAACAGGAAAAAACCTATTAAGGAACTCATTTGTTTTTTTTTTGTAAAGAGATTTTTATTAAATTTTGGCATATTGAGTAGGATCAACACAAAGGAATGGATGTATGTAGTTACAACGCACACTTTTACAACGCATGCACTTACAACGCATTTTTTACAACGCAACATCCATTACAACGCATTCCATTACATAGCATGACACTACAACGCATTTTTAAAAACTACCTTTACAACACATTCCATTACATCGCATACTACCTTTACAACGCATACCATTACAACGCATAATATTAAATTGCATTTAAGGTAAGTATTAGATAGTATAGGGGTAAAAATTACTTTTCTAACTCCAGGGGGTGCAACAGTAGGGTAAGTGTTGGATAGTATAGGGGTAAAAATTACTATTCTAACTCCAGGGGGTGCAACAGTAGGGAAAGTGTTGGATAGTATAGGGGTAAAAATTACTATTCTAACTCCAGGGGGTGCAACAGTAGGGTAAGTGTTGGATAGTATAGGGGTAAAAATTACTATTCTAACTCCAGGGGGTGCAACAGTAGGGTAAGTGTTGGATAGTATAGGGGTAAAAATTACTATTCTAACTCCAGGGGGTGCAACAGTAGGGAAAGTGTTGGATAGTATAGGGGTAAAAATTACTATTCTAACTCCAGGGGGTGCAACAGTAGGGTAAGTGTTGGATAGTATAGGGGTAAAAATTACTATTCTAACTCCAGGGGGTGCAACAGTAGGGTAAGTGTTGGATAGTATAGGGGTAAAAATTGCTATTCTAACTCCAGGGGTGCAACTGTAGGGTAAGTGTTGGATAGTATAGGGGTAACAATTACTATTCTAACTCCAGGGGGTGCAACAGTAGGGTAAGTGTTGGATAGTATAGGGGTAAAAATTACTATTCTAACTCCAGGGGGTGCAACAGTAGGGTAAGTGTTGGATAGTATAGGGGTAAAAATTACTATTCTAACTCCAGGGGGTGCAACAGTAGGGTAAGTGTTGGATAGTATAGGGGTAAAAATTACTATTCTAACTCCAGGGGGTGCAACAGTAGGGTAAGTGTTGGATAGTATAGGGGTAAAAATTACTATTCTAACTCCAGGGGGTGCAACAGTAGGGTAAGTGTTGGATAGTGTAGTGTAATATTATGCGTTGTAATGGTATGCGTTGTAAAGGTAGTATGCGATGTAATGGAATGCGCTGTAAAGGTAGTTTTTAAAAATGCGTTGTAGTGTCATGCTATGTAATGGAATGCGTTGTAATGGATGTTGCGTTGTAAAAAATGCGTTGTAAGTGTAGTGCGTTGTAAAAGTTGCGTTGTAAATGTTGTTCCCCCAAAGGAATATATGAGTTTCCATCATGTTGCAGACAGCGGTTATCGACAATCATAGTTATAGTCATACATTATTGAGCACGACTTCTCACAACATGTGGTCATCACCTCAAAGAGCAACTGTGTTGATCGTTCCTACTAGAGTCCGCAGAATAGCCGCGTTCTATATCCCTATGCCGGGGGATCAGCATCTCAATTGTCCGTTCCAATCCTCACTCATAACTATCGCAACAACCAGTAGAATAACAAAACTCTCACCCCCACCCCCCATCCCCTGCCCCTCCCCCCCTTCAGGCATGTCGCTCCACCATTTAGGGGCTGATTCCGATCTGGATTGGAAAGCTCTCTGACCGAGCCGGATCCGGAGTGTTTTCCGACCGAGCCGGACTCCTGCATTCTGACCGAGTGAGTACGATGCGGCCGCATGCTGCTGGACTCGGTTCGGTCGGACTCCCATAGAAGTCAATGGGAGCTGGTTGTACGATGCGTACATGGGCTCCCATTGACTGAATGGGTACGTCTCGCACAAAGGTGCCCCCTACAGTGGGTACACGTTGGTGCCATCCGCACCGTTCATGCCTGTGCTGGGGAGACCCTTGGGTCTCCCCCTGTGTCTGAGTCGTAAGGCTGTGAGTGATGGGGGTCCGACGCAGACCCCCAAAGAAAGTTTCCCGGATGTTTTGCGAGCCGAAAACTTTGGCTCGATCCGGCTGCACGACGCGTACATCGTACTCGCTCGGTCGTAAAATGTCTCCATTGCGCGGTGAGAATCGTGTCCATATGAGTCAGTCGGAGCGGGTCAGATCCAGAAACGGTTCGGTCGGAACACACACGTACAGTCGCATCGTACATGCTCGCTCGTACAGGTGTCCGAGTCGGTCGAGAAACACGCGTCCGACTTGTACCTTTTTCCCACCGGATCGCGTTCAGAGCCCTTCAGACCCAGATCGGAATCGGCCCCTAAGTTCCCAGTGGACCATAGTGTATAGTCATGTAAGGCATCTAGCTCCATAATTCAAGTAGGAGGGTGTACACATAGGGCAGAGGTCTTCAAACTTTTGTTGACCGAGACCCCCCATCTAAACCTTTTTACCCGTCGAGCTCCCCCACCACCACCTGATAAAAACGTTCTGGAAGCTGGTACTCTACATCATTGATGGCCATTCACTCCTGCAGAGCCCAGTTTGTATAGGGCAAATAATATTAAATAAAGTAAGAGTGTTTAGTAAACTGAAGTTTTTGTAGTACATGTGCTTATTCTAAAGTTCAAATAAAAAGAAAACAATTAGCACAAAAAATTTCATTGGTGCTTTATTTTTCACATAAAACACAAAATTTAGGATAGATTAGCAAAAACACTCCCAAAACTCAGGTGTGGGAGTGCATGTTTTTCTCCACAGAGACAATGTGTGGATGGATTCTTGCTTCTGCCATCCTTAGGTTGTGCTCTACTTCCAGTCTTGAGCAGTGCCTGGAAACGGGAGTGCTCACAAAATGTTGTAATATATTTTTTTCAGTTTTATATAGCGTGAACATGACCCAAAGGTATTGGAGCGCTTTGCAGGCGCATCTTTTACATTACACAAGCACACATTCATTTTTTGTAAGCACAGGGAGATTTAGTGATTTGCCCAGAATCACAGGATGTTGAGCAGACATCAAGAATTGAACCTGGCTCCCCAACTCCACAGTCTTCAGTTCTGGCTGTTGCGCCACATCCTTGTCCCTTTACAAGATATCAGAAAAAGAAGTTCCACAAAACATGCTTTCTGACACAATCAAAAAATCCATGATTATGTGGAGTATGGCCAGGTGTTGCCATGTCAGTAGGAGGCCAGCCATAGTTTTCCAAGAAGGTCTAGGGGACATTTACATCATATACATGTGATATAAGTGATTCAAAAGGATATATACATCTTTATTCTCTACTAGCAGCATCAAGAGTCAATTTGTTCGCATAGTTGGCTTATAAAGAAGATCGCCTTACAAAGCTTCAGAAATAACTGCACAAGAAAACATTTAAATTTGGTTTATGAAAGAAGCGAGGACAGGTGGTAGGCATACTTGACAATATTTGTTATATTCGGCTTGTGGACTCCGCTCTAGGGATTGGAACATGTTAAACAAGCACCAATGACTTTAATCAAGGTCAAATTCATTTTTCATAAGTCACTGGTAAATTAAGTGATTTTGCCCAGGATCCCAAGATGTTGAGCCGATACCAGGACTCGAACCCAGGTCCCCAGAACCAATGTCAGCACCTATGGCATTAATGCCAAATCCGCTCCTCCTTGAAACATCCAACGTTCCCACTAGTATTGGGACGAAGGGGAACGGAGCGAGGCTTTAAAAAAATAATACAAAAAGCGCTTCACTCTTACCTGCCAGAGAATTGAATCTTCAGGAAGGTTATAGCCGTTGTAAACTCCTTGCAGTGAAACGTACTTCCGACATGGGAAGCAACATGGGGCGCAACTAGACCTGAACTTCGAGGGGGTGGGGAGGCAAAGACTCCCAGCCAGGGCTGACCCTAACACTGATCGCTTCAGCACATGTTGCAGCAGAAAGCCACGCTTACGGATTTAGATGTCACATGGATCGAGGAGAGCTACAGTGGGCAGTCTCCCCTGTGAGCTGTCCCATTTCAATCTCTGCCCGCCCTGCAATGTTTCAACACTCACCTCCACACAGACATAGCTGAAGAGCATGGGTACGTGAGGCAGGACACCACCGTAAGATATATTATGGACACGGATTTTATCATGTGTGAACTGACAGTACCTGAATCGGTGGCGGCAGCCATGTCAAAGGCCTTAAAAAAACATACAGGACCTCCTGTCTGACCAGTTTTGACTTGCAAACGCTCGCAGTTCGGACACACCCTGTGGGTGCAGGCGGGTCCCCAAAGTGTGGATCAGAGTTAAGAGAAATACGGAACAAAGGCATACTCGGTTGACAAGTTGCAGTTGTGAAGACCAGAGGGATGAGGTAGCTGCTGGGCCCAGTGGTGTATTTTGACCAGAGAAGGGGTGCCGCCCATAAAGGGGCTTCTGCAGTGGTCGAAGTGGGGGGAAACAAGTAGGGGAACTGTGGGCGGAGAACCAGAGGGCGAGAATAACCCAAGGATTGAATCAGTGGGCGGAGCCGAGGTGTGGCCAGAATGCGCAAACATCCCAATTTTTAATATTTGTTTGGAATTTCACTGCCCAGTTTAATCAACCAATGGATACACATGATTATTTAAGGTTATAATGAGTTATTGACATTAAAACACATTCACAATGTGGGATATGCTTCTAATCACAGAATGTCCCAAATACGAGAAAATGTGGAAGCACAAGCTATTTGTCGCCGAGCCATGGAGTTTGTCATCAGCACTTCTCCCTTTTTCCACAACAGCAGTTCAAACATAAATGGCAAAATATCCTTGTTTGCAAATGTTTTCTATATAATTATGGCTCTGCCATATTTGCCTCATAATGCAAGATCTGCTGCATGATCTGACCATTTAAACTAATAAATTGTTTATAGCTCAAACGTATCAAAAGTTAATAAAAAATGTGACTTGTTTTGCTGCGGAGTAGATGGCTTATTGCAAAGGTTGACTGATCACCTTTCTCACTGTTGCATTTGTATGTTACACTGGTACTAATAAGGCAACATCTTTCCAAAGACTGTTAGCATGTGTACACATGTCAAAATAATAAAGTGTCAGAAAATATACTGCATTAAGCGGCAGCCTTTTTTTAAATGCATAATTTAGTCAACAATGCGGCATAATTTTGTCCTCCTTTGCTGCATAATTAATTCCAGTGGCCCCACAGCAAGCAGTACATGTTAAAAGTGCTTGTGAAAGAAGCAGAGAGACTGTGAAGTTTGTGAACTTAGTTTGGTGTGCGTGCAAATCCTGCATTGCCAATCCCTGGTGAGTTGCAGCTACTACTGCTGAAACAAGGCCAATGGAAGTACCTATGGGTGAGGCAGACTGGCCTCAAGGGCAGGGCCTGCCTTTGCACTGGTGGTGCCCTGTGCATTAATGTTTTTAATTGCCCCCTTAATGACCACATCTGCCATGGATTCCCTCACTACCACCCTTTAACAGTGCCCCTCAAGTCTCCATAACCACACTCTCTCTGATGCATTTAATTTGATTTACAGCGCCGCTCATACCAGTATACGGTGTCAGAGCAGTTTACATCCCACACATTACTCAGAGACAATCAATATGTGTGTAAATCACTGTATAGAAAATGTTACATAAGACTAAGGACTACAAGTTGTAGGAGTCACATGACAACCATACTAGTAGGCCATATATGTTAATAGTGATTGGTCTGGAGAAACACAAGCTAAGAATTTAAAACGTAATACCCTGGTTGGGGGGTTCTCTTTAATAATCAGAATTGATTTCTGTCCAAAAGAACACTTTTTGCAACATTGGGATAACCAAAGACTGGGGGGAAAAACACAATGCTCTAATTTATATCTTGCAGTTTGTATGCAGCTCTTAGATGACAGGTAATAGCGCACTGTTCTATGTTAGGATTTTAACTTATAAACTGCAAGCAACAAAAGGATTTCTCTGACAAAAGCAGTAGCCCACTGACCTATTTACATTATGTGCACTTTGTGATCTGCATGGTACATGTTCTTTGCAGCAGGCACATTAACCCTCTGTGCTACCTATCCATGAGTCATAACTTCCACTAGACAAAACTCTGATCTCTCTCTAGGAAGAACATTAAACACCAGAGTCATCATGACATTTTTATTGTTGCCGAAAATTGCTGGAGGCCAGGAAGGAGGCAGCAAGCACTTTTAAAACCTTAATATACTTGCAAACATAATGCCTCCACCCAAAGTCAGCGCCCGGTCACACCGTTTGCACTGCCCTAGAGCTGGCCCTTCTCAAGGGTCTTGTGACCTCAGTGACAGAGTCACTGTTGTTCTTGGCTGTGCTGCTTCATAGGCCTACCCGCAAGACTGGAGGTGAACTTCAGTATGGATTGTGGTGGACAAACCTTGAAGGTTAACCCAGACTTGCCACTGCTAGGGTCCACCTGCTGGTGCTAAGACATCAGCGCTTCTGAGGTCTTACGAAGCCTTCTAAGGTCTAGCAAGGGATTGTGCTCCCTCTGGAGAGTCATCTGGTGGACTGGTTATTAAGGCTGAACCTGGTTCCCCAGTTCCAAATTCAGCAGCTCTGGCCATAGTGCCACATCCTCTCCCCCACTGAACACCATACTGCCCCACTGAGAAAAACTCACACTGCCTTCAAATACAACCCAATTGCTGCCAACTATAAACACCTGGATGAGGCTCAATTTAAATGACGCAATAGACAAGAGCAATATGCAGCCTACAAAAAAGTAACAACATCCTGGAAAAAGGGAGGAGCCTAGCGCGCAACCAAGATGGCCGCGTAGGTGCGAGGCTCCCGAGGACCTCCGCGACCTCCTATGACTATCCTGAACATATCCTGTCCCAGATGAGGGGACTGTGTTGGTGACCCCGAGCTGAGGTGGCGCCCGTTTTCCGCTTCCAAATCGGACCTCGGACACCGACTTTAGCACCGATTGAGGTTTGCGGCCTTCTCCTAGCCGAACCCCGGATTTGCGTTGTGGGGCGATCCAGTGACGAAGTGAATAACAACGGCGGACGGGGCTTGGTGACTCGCGTAACCCGCACTTTCACTTTCGCTTTCGCACCCTCCTTGCTGTCTATGCGAGGTTGGGTCGCGGGGCTTCGTGTGTTGGTGTGGCCTCGCTGGGGGGCCCTGCCTGCCCGCCGGCTGTGATCCGCCCCGCAGATCTGGGGTGGCACCCCCCTGGAGCCCGTGGACCGGCTTGCCCGCCCTTCACGACGTGGCTGGTGCGATCGGGAGACTGGGACCATGGCCACGAAACAAGATGGCGATCGGGCAAAGGTAAAATCGACCCGGCGTGGCGCAGCCCATCAGTCCAACAGCATGGATCGCTATACCCTCCAGAAGGGATCTCCTGAGGTGCCATGCAGGTCCCCTGAGGGTCCTACTTATGCCCCCGATCTGCCCACGGATCTGACTCTGCGGGATGTCATGGGCGCCATCGCCGAGATGAAGGCCTCTGTGGGCCAGCGTTTTGACACACTGGCGCAGAAGATCGACTCGGTCCTCGTAGATGTTGGCCTGATAAGGGCTGATCTCTCCAAGACCAACGACCGAGTCGATTCTTTGGCCCACACCGCATCGGGCCTTACGATAGATGTGGCGGCCCTGCAAACGGAGGTGCGCCGGCTTGCTCGGGCGAGTGCGCTGATGGATCGTCGCCTGGAGGACTCCGAGAGTCGGGCCCGGCGGAACAACATCCGTATCATCGGGGTGCCTGAGGGACGTGAGGAAGCGGCGGCGGACCTTTTCGTGGAAGACCTGATTGTTACCCATCTCCAGCCACGGGGGCTGAGTAAATTCTTTGCTGTGGAGAGGGCCCACAGGGTTCCCGGGGGAAGGCCTAAGGTCGGAGCCGCTCCGAGACCTCTCATCGCCCGGATTTTTAATTTTCGGGACAGAGACGCTATCCTGCAATCCTCCAGACTACAGGGACCGATTAGACTTGACAATATGGACATTAATTTCTATCCTGATTTCACCCCTGCGGTCCAGAAGCAGAGATTGAGCTTCCTTGGTGTCAAGCGCCGTCTTCGGGACCTAAATCTCAAATACGCCATGCTTTTCCCAGCTAAGCTGCGAGTGGAGGTGGAAGGTCGCACACACTTTTTTGATCGTCCCGAAGCGGCCGGGGACTGGCTGGATACTCTGTCTGGAGATCGGGGTGGCGGGGGGGAGCGGCCGGGGGAGAGGGCTCGCCGGATCAAGACTGAGGGATTAATATTAGGCCTCGCTCGGGACAAAAAGGATACCCCTTTTGACTATACGTCGGATTGCTTAAGTTCCCCTCCTATGGAGGTTGTGTGGGGTCTCTTGGGGGTTCTCCCTCCTCCTCTGGGGGTCTAGTTAGTTTAACTATCTATGGGGCGACAGGCACACTGCACGTTGGGGGGGCTGTCTGGGCTCATGCAGGGGTGCAGGGAGGGGGGAGTTTTGTTGGGGTGGGCGGGCAGGGATGGGGTGTTGTTCGTTATTATCACAAGGCAACCCTTTTTTTGTGTTGGTTCTACTGTGCTCTCGGGGGTACGAATGATGGTTTCTGTGTATGATGGGGGGTAGGGAATTAACTTTGTTGTCTTGGAACGTCAATGGACTGGGGGACAGGATCAAATGAGGTGTGGTCCTACAGTATCTGAAGCGACTCTCGCCTGATGTGGTCTTCCTGCAGGAGACACACCTTATTGGCAATTCCTTCTGTGCCATGAATCGGCGTGGCTACCGCCTCGTGGCCCACTCGGGCTTCACGTCAGGCTCGAGGGGTGTGGGTATCATGGTAGAGAACTCGCTCCCGTTGGAGATTGATGGGGTGCTCCACGATGACAGGGGACGTTACACTGTCTTGGTGGGGAGAATGGAGGGCAAAGTGGTTGTCTTTGTGTCAGTGTACGTCCCACCGGGGTTGCAGTCGACCACCTTTGCGGATCTGGGGCGCCTCCTCCTTGGCCTTCCGGGGGGGCTTCTGGTGGTGGGGGGGGATTTCAACGCGGTGGTTTCCGGGACTGTGGATCGTCACCCCCCTAGGGACCTCCCCCGAGCACAGGCGTGGCTATCCGGCCTCTTGGATACACTGGGATTGGTGGACTGCTGGCGCTTAAAACATCCCACGCAGCTGCAATACACTTTCCACTCGGGGGCCCATGGTAGTCTCTCACGGCTTGATTATGTCCTTGTCCCGGCGGCCCATGTCGGGAGGGTGGGGGAGGTGCGCCATTTGGCACGGGGTATCTCGGACCACTCCCCGCTATTGTTGCATTTTTATGTCTTTCCGAGGGCTGAGAGCAGGGTGGTCCCAATCAATTCCTGGTACCTGCGCGACCCCACCATTCGCGCTGACTTGATTAAATCCCTCCAGCGCTATTTTGAGGAGAATGTGGGGTCAGTGCCTTCAGCTATCTCCCTGTGGGAGGCCTTCAAAACAGTACTTAGAGGGGAGGCCCTATCCCTTATTTCCCACGCCCGGAGGCGCGAGCGGGAGGAGGTGACCCGGGTGGAGGCTGAAATAGCTGAGCTGGAGGGTAATCTAGAAGATGGGGTGACGGATGCTGCACTACATGTCCTCCAGCTCAAGCAGGCGGCTTATAGGGCCCTCGTTACGGAGGCGGCCAGGGGCCTTAGTAGAGAGCAACAGGGGCGACTGTATGATGTGGGTGATAAGGCTGGTAAACTGATAGCGTGGTTGGATAAAAAGGAGAGAGCGAATCGTGTGGTCCCGCTGATTGAGAAAACGAATGGTGTGTGTGTAACTGAGCCAGAAGAAATTGTCTCCTGTTTCGCGGAGTATTTCCGCGAGGTGTATTCCCCGGTCTCTTCTTGCTCGGAAGAGGATTCCCGTGCCCTGCTCAGGGATATCGCGCTGCCTTCCCTGTCCGGGGAGGACAGGGTGTCGCTGGACGCCGCTCCCACCTCCGACGAAATCGCCCTCGCCATACGCTCGGTCGCTTCTGGCAAGGCCATGGGCCCGAACGGTATCCCTATCGAGCTGTATAAGCTGTGACCGGATACATTGGCGCCTCACCTCCGCGCAATGTTCCTCGCGGCCCACTCGCTGGGCTCCCTCCCGCTTGACCAGCGTCTGGCTACAATCGTTGTGATCCACAAGGAGGGGAGACCTCGGGATCGGGTCACTTCTTACCGGCCTATCTCATTACTGAATGCGGAGCCCAAAATTCTCGCTAAGCTACTCGCCAATCGGCTGGTCGGTGTGGTGGGAGATCTGGTTCATCAGGACCAGTCTGGCTTTATTCCCCATCGCAATACAGCCCTTAATCTGCGGCGTTTTCATGGGGTGCTTGCGCGCGTCCCATTTATACGGGAACCGGCCATTTTGGCGTCCTTAGACGCCACCATGGCGTTTGACACGCTTGAGTGGCCATACATCTGGGCGATGCTTGCGAAGTTCGGATTTGGCCCAGGATTCATCAGTTGGGTCAAATTGTTGTATGCGGGCCCATTGGCGCAGGTGGTCGTGAACGGAAGAGTATCGGCCCCGTTTGAGCTGGGCCGGGGCACGCGACAGGGCTGTCCCTTGTCGCCGCTTCTTTTTGAGCTTGCCTTGGAGCCCCTGGCGGAGTGGCTGCGGTGGGAGCCTTCCATCCGTGGTCTCCGTTGGACCCCCGAGTATGAGGAACGCGTATCCCTATACGCTGATGACATCCTTCTCTACCTAGCCTCCCCACGTAAATCACTTATAGTGCTATTTGATGTTTTACACTCGTTTGGTCGTAACTCCGGTCTCGTCATCAACTGGGCTAAATTGTGTGTGTATGTTCTCTCTGGGGAGGCTCCTATTCTCCCGCGGGGCTGTCCGATCCAGATCGCCCCGCAGGGATTTCGGTACCTGGGTGTCTTCATTACTCTGGACCCGGAGGCCCGGTATGAACGGAATCTGCTTCCCCCCCTCCAGCGTCTGCGGGTAGATGTCGCACGCTGGCGGCGCCTGCCGCTTTCGCCGCTCGGCCGGGCGGCATTGTTCAAGATGATGTCTCTGCCGCGTTTTTTGTACGCTTTGCAGAACACTATGGACTTGGTCCCGGCGCGCTACTTCCGTGAGGTGGAGAGTCTGCAACGCCGCCTGTTCTGAGACGGGAGGCCGCGCATTGCTCTGGCCAAGCTGACGCTCCCATGGTTTGACGGGGGGATTGCCCTCCCGGATATTAAACGGTACTATTGGGCCTCCCAGCTCGCTGCCATTAACCATGGCCTCTACGGGCCCGCCTTAAACCCGGCATTTGAAATGGACAAGATGCTCCTGCCAGGTGGCGACTACAATCGAGCGCTCTACTCTAGCGCGCCCGACGCTCGTCTGACGGGCCCCACGCGTGTCATGGTGCAAGTCTGGCACGCGGCCAATGCAGCTATGGGGTGGAAGGACCGTTTGACCCGGGCATCACCACTATACGCGTCTGAGCGGTGTGGACCTCTAAGGGCTTCGAGAAGTGGGACATCATAGGTATCAGTAAAGTGGGGGATCTTTGGACGAGGGGAGGATTTAAAACGTTCGATATGCTGCAGACGGAATTTCAGTTGCAGGGCAGTGAATACTTTCGGTATTTGCAGGTCCGTCATGCGCTGGGCTCCGTCTTCTCGGACGTTGCCTCCATTCCGGAATATTCCCCCCTGGAGGATAGAATGCTGGATGGGCACGTCCCGGACAGCACGATCTCACTCATATACAAAAAGCTCATAAACGACCGCTCGGGCCTGTTGACTGCCCTTCGTGCGGCTTGGGTTGCCGACGGGCTGGAGTTGGACGACGAGGACTGGACCTCCGCGGTGGCCTCCCCGAAGGAGGTGGCCATACCGGCTCGCCTTCGCTTCGTCCAGCTCAAGATACTCCACCGGGTCTACATGACGGGGCCAAAGCTTCTGCGTATGGGCTATGCTGGAGATGGGTTGTGTAAGCGTGGGTGTGGTGCTTTGGGGACCTTTATGCATATTTTGTGGGAGTGCCCGGAGGTAGAGGGGTTCTGGCGTGGTGTACATGAGGTGCTGCGACTGGTTACGCATGTGGCGCTGTTGCCTGAAGCGAGGAGATGCCTGTTGAATGTGTGGGAACCGACTGATTACTCGGCGCCGCAGTCGTGGTGGGTGACTCTGGGATATATGATAGCCAAGCGTGATATTGCTCAACTGTGGGGATCCCAGAGGCCCCCGACGGTCTCGGCCTGGAAAGAACACATGGACTGGTGCATGTTTCGCGAAAAGGTGGTGTATGTGGCGAGGGGTAAGCCTGGGACATGGGTGAAAGTATGGGGCCCCTGGAACGCCTACCGAGGGGGTATCTGCGCACCACCGCTGCTGCCTGATGCCTCGCCAGCCCCATCTCCTTAGCCGACTCATTCCCCCGCAGCCGGGCATCGGGTTCCCCCAGTCCTCGCTTTGTTCTCTTCCCCCTCCTCACACTTCTGTGTATAGTTGGGATCCCCCCTCTTGGGGAGCACGTGCTGCTATTTTTGATTGTGGGTTGCCTTGTGGGTGTGGTTTTAATTTTTGTTGTTCTTAATTTAAAATGAAACCGCATAATGGGGCCTGGATGAAGTGGCTTTTGACACGGTTACCTACTGAGAAATGCTCCTCCTGTAATACCACGTGTTCCATAAATGTATGTTGTATGTTCCTACCATTGCTAGCGGCCGGCCGGAAGGTTGTGGGCCCATACTTGTATACTTTTAAGACTTGTAATAAACGGTTTAAAAAAAAAATAAATAAAAAAAAAAAAAACATCCTGGAAAAAGCAAACAGTCATATGGAATACAAAATTTAGCAGGCCATGTGAAATTGAAGCAGGAACAGCATGGTTACCTTAACGCTTTTACACTCACTATTCAGAAATTAGTGAGTTCTTTTGCCTCAAAAGTTAAAGACAAGACTACAGGGCCCTGAATGAACCCATTTGTATGTCCATTGCTTATATCCTTACAAAACGTATGCAGTATGGTAAAAAGACCACATCCCTGGACGCAGAGCCGCAGTACACATTTTGTTTTCCAATCCGCTCTTTGCAGTACCTCCAGGATTGGTGCACTAGTTGCAAGCCCAGGGAAAACAAAGACAAGAAAACAAAAATAGCGCTTCACTGGCAAACTCTGTAAAAGTGGCGCTAATGTGCTTGGGTGTGAACAAAATCAATCTGGCCAGTTTGCTACCACTCTGTCTTACTTAATTTAGTTATTTTTCATATTTGTAACCTTTTATTCCAGATGCTGCACTTTGGAATTAAAATACGACATATCCAGCAAAAATGATTTTCTTTTTTGACTCCATTTCCCAGGGGAGCAAATAAAAGAAAGGAGAGGAAAGAGAGTGAGAACCCCATCTTGAAGTCACGTTTTCAGTAAGAGTAGAACTGCTAGACAGAAAGAGAGGGAAGAATGAAAGAGTGTGGGGGGGGCAGCTGAAGCGGCAGAGCAGAAGTGGACACTGTATTTTTCTTCTCTGAGCAAGAAGGAAAAGACAGAGTCCTGTTACTTCTCTGCCGCCCGTCCTCGAACGCCAGGAAAGGCTGAGCTTTATTTAAAAGGCGATGGTGATTTCTTGTCCTGGGACGCATTTTCAGAATAAAAAAGTAGGGGAACAGAATCCTTGGAATTGAAGAAGTAGGGGCACGCTGTGCCCTTCCGATCCCGCCCACTTCGACCACTGGGCTTCTGACTAAGACCTGGGGATACAATTGCCTTCACATCAGGTGCGCAACGCCCATAGGGCTCAAAGGGCTTCAGCGCCCTCACCCCCCTGGCCCCCAAACCCACCCGTAGTGTGTGTCAGCCCCGGCTGAGACAGCTTCCGGGCATACACACACACACAGATTTTGGAGCTGCCAGCCGCACCCGAGTACTTCACAGGTCTTTAAAAGACCATTTACGCGTTAATGAGGCTTTGTCTTTTTCCCCCCTTCTTAGAGCCCCTGCAACTCCACTCTTCCTATTGCTGGAAGAATTAACTCCCCTTCAACTCCCCACCACCTCCGAAATCGTGGCGCCTCTGGCCTTTAAAGACCTGTGACTCCAGACACTCTCAGCCGAGCCCCCAGCAGCTGGAGCTGCAGCGCCCGGGCTGAGATGCAGGACTGGCGCCTGAAAGCAACAATAGAAGGTGAAGTGCGCGCCCCCCCCCAGGGGGGCGCGCCCCACAGTTTGAAGACCTATGACGTAGGGGGAGCCGCTATATATTACATAAGTGCCAATCTCTAAGCTACCAGCTCATGTAAGGCAATGTTTCAATCCCCACACACAATTCTCCTCACTCTATGGGTGGGTCGGTATCATCAGTCGGGTGCTTGAGTAGGTCCACTAACGCCACCCATGCTCTCACCGTCTCTAGCATTTTTTCATTACTTGTTCTCTGTGCCATCTGTAATCTAAAAAAACCCTCACAGTCAGCCCATTTTGTGAATTTCCGAACCACCGTGAGATCTTAGGTGCCCTGGCCGCCTTCCAGTGACTGGTAATTTCTCGCTTAGCCAGGACTAAGCCCAGGTCAATGAATTTGCTGGTAACTTTATTGCAGGCAGTATGAGGGAACCAATGTAATGAGCAATATCCTGGGGTCAGTGTACTGTCTCTATCCATTATTTCTCCTAGTTTAGTCGTCACTGCTCTCCAGAATCCCTCCAAAAATGGACACTCCCAGAACATGTGTAAAAATTTGGCGTTTTCCAACCTACACCGCGGACAGGCTGTACGGGTCCCAAAATATTCATTGATTTTGTGCGGGTTGAGATATGCTCTGTGGAGGACAAAGAATTGGATTAGCTGGAATCTCGCATTTCTGGAACACTTCCATGCCCTTTCTTCCAGCGCTTCCCACGGCTTCTCCTCCACAGGTATCCCAAGTTCCGTTTCCCATTTGACACGTAGGCTCTCCGCGGGGCGCCTGATCTCTTGGGTGAGCTGCTGTATAGGCAGGTGACCGCCTTGATCGTCCCGGCCGCTGATACCACATATTGGCATGGTAAAGAAGTCGATGGTTCCGCTATCCCTTTCTTCCAATACTTACGGATGGCTGCCGTCAGTGCCGCCTAGGAAGTTCATGTCTCTCTAGCAGATCATTAAAGGGTAGCAGGGTATTGTTCTCATATAGGTCCCCGATAGTGAATATTCCCGCCTCTTCCCAGTCCTGTAGTCCCTGTCAGTCTCCCCCATGTGGTAATACCTCGCAAACCAGCAACGGAATCTCGGGTGTATAATATGAGGGTCCCTGTTTGGCCCTTTTACTAGCCCGGTTCCAACATTGATGCATCACCCTCAGATCCCTCGGAGCCTCTCTTTCACTCAAGGTGAGCCAGAGTAAAACTCGAGAAAGCTGCCTTAGGTCCGGGTCCATGCCCCCGTGGGCTTCCCCATTACGAAGTCTCCCCGCCATCCATTTTGTAAACCACTGTTGCTGAGCGGCATAGTAATAGGCCTCGAAGTCGGGCACTGCGAATCCCCCCTCCCTCCTAGGTCTCAACATTGTGGTGAGCGCGACCCTGCGCCTTCCAGAGCCCCATAAAAATCCCGTAATCATAGTATTAAGTTCGGCAAAGATTTTTTGCGGTATCCATAGTGGTAGCAAGCGAAAATAATAAAGTAGTCGTGGTAGAGTGACCATCTTTAGCAGCGCTACCCGTCCTGCCACCGATAGCGGGAGAGTCCCCCAAAATTCAAAGTTACTCCTGGTGGTTCGTAGCACTCGTCCGACATTACCTTCCAGTAAGTCGGAGGCTGCGTCGTAAATACGCACTCCCAGGTAAGTCAGGCATCTACTTTCCCACGTCACATTGATGGAGCCGGATTCTCGTATCTGCCCAATTATCTACAAGAACCCACTCAGGTCGCCAGGATCTTTTTACTTGCTTAATAGCGTAGAGGGAAGAAACACAATTATCAGAACGTATTTACTGCAGCTTGACATTGTTCGTAAAGGATGACTCAAAGTCTGGGAAGTTGACCTTTTATTATCAGCAAAAACATCTGAATATAAAGGCACCTCAATACAAGGCACAAAAGATAAATGGGAACTAACACAAATGCTACTCTACTTATACGTGAGCAACCTACATTCTAACTTTTAACATGATCTACAAGTGCTTAATACATCGCATCATTGCAGAACTTAAACATTAAAACGTAATACAAACACATTTCATAATAACTGATGGCCACTATTTCTTTCGAGGCCTGATTACATTTCTACATCTCTATGTCAATGAATATATTTCTTATGATGATTCTAAACACTCTTGGATTATATATGGGTGCTGACTAACAGTGAATATGGTGCACCCCTACAATTTCTAACATCAATAACGCTCTCTCAGTTCCCCCTTGGATGACAACTGTCATCACATCATCTCAATCTTATTTCAGCCTGAAGAAATTCATCTAAACTGAAGTGGTAGCCATCCTGCTCTGCCGGAAGCCCTTCATTCTTTTAAGGTCCTGATATTGACTATCCTGTATGTGCGCCATTCGTCTTTCATGCGCTCGAAGAGTCCTCTCAGCTCTATTTCCTCTGTACCACTTGAACACTCTTACAACTCCCCACAAACAAATCACGCAAACCACGACAATGATTATTGGCTTCAGCACATATCCAAGAACTCCTTTCCCCAAATCTGCAAACCAGCTTCCCACGTGCCCAAATCCTTGGCCAATCTTTTCCCACACATTCTCTTCTGTTAGCTCTGCAATCTCTTGATGAATCGTAGTAATGTTAACTATATATTTCCTCAGCTCCTTAATATTGTCTGGAATATACGTGCAACATTCTTGAACTTTCAACAATTTACAGACTCCGCCCTCTTTTGCCAATAATACATCTAATGCAAGACGATTTTGCAAAACCATTGTTCTTATCGATAACATCTTTCCATCCACCAACAGCAATGATTTCGCTGTGTTCATTGACAACTCATCAACCACGGTTGCTAACTTTAGAATTTTCACATCATTCAAGACCACGCCCAAACTGGGTATCATTGCTCCAAAGATATCACCAATCACTACTCCTGCACTTGCAGCTCTCTGCACTCTAGAATGATGTCCAGTCTCTAGCAAATTCAAATCCTCTGCATGATATATCTTCGGGAAAATAACAGCCAAGTAACAGGCACCATACCACTGCGCAGGCAATCTCACGTATGCATTCTTTCCGCATACATAATACACTGTTGGAATCACTTGTACCGGACCTTGCAAGAAATTCCTGGCTGAATCTTCCATCATAAAGGTATGAGCACACGTACTATGTCCAACCCAGGTCTTATCCTTGCTAGACTGAGGACGAGCAATACACAAATTTCCCTCCTGTACCTGGTCTAAAGCTATGGGTCCATAACTTCCTTTAGACTTATGTAGTTTTTCCTCATCTGTCCAGTCTACTGACTTCTTTCCTCCATCCTGGTTCTGAGTTAATTTTCGATACCTATCTTCAACTTGGCCAATAAATTTCTTTTCAGTTTCTGATAACAAACACGTCAGATTATGTCTATGTGCATATGCTGTATCTAAACTGGTAGTCGGTATGAGATAAGTCCGAAGTCTTTCTCCTGACTTATAATAATCATACTTATTCAAATGCTTAAATGCCGGTACGTCTGGAAGCACTGTGTCATAATTAGAAAAATAATACTCGAACTGTTTCCTTTCATAAAACAGGCTAAGCAATAAACTGCAAGAAATCCCATATGTCAATGGAAGGTGATGGTATCTAATACCCTCATCTACCGAAGCAGGCAGCTGCATACACACATAGCAATCCTTCGCATCCATCGCATCAACATACTCATACAACAGCTTTGCATAAGCGTTAAGTTTGAAATCACCCCTAGACAGATCTATATGAAACATACGACTTTCTTCTAACATCGTAGCTCTTTTATCTCCTATGATATTCCCCTTATTACTGGAAGTGGTAGGTGTAGGTGTCCCCTGAACCTCCCCCTCCTGTTTGTGTGCCACTACATAAGATGCTATAACTACTGCAAAAATAGCAACTATCACTTCCCCTAAGAGTGTTCCTATCACTAATTTGGCTCTACGATGCGAATTTCCAGCTTCTGCCATCTTCGTGCAGTTCTCAAGATCCTATTCAATAGCAGCAAGTAAAAGTCTTCTCCTCATCAGAGTATGGCTTGTCAAATCAGTTCAATCACCTCCTTGAAGCTGGAAAACCCCTAACAATTTCAGTTCCTTATATACACAGTCCAGAAAAGACTTCCCTAACTCTTTTCAATATCTCCAACGGAAAAGGTCCCTAAATTTATTCTTCTTCCACTCGGGCCTAGGTTATCTTCTTCTGGAGCTTATACTCTGCAAAGTACATCATCAGTCCAAAATAACTACCGGTCCCAACAGCTCTAGGACCCCCTGTAAGATTTCAAGTTTGAGATGTATCAGTTCTTGGGGAGAGGGAATAACAGCAAAGGTTGGGAAAGCCAACGTATCCAAGATCAGACCACGGACGTTACTCAGAAGCGGCAGATCCGGAATATTGAGGGTCAATATTCCCTCGATTTCCAGCCCTGGAATCTTCAGCAACACTTCCACTCTCGGAGTCGGATGACTGCTGACCAGCGTGATCGATCTCAGCCTCCCCGTACTCTGCAAACCTGGCATCTGTCACTACGTATGTCCACTCTGGCGAGGCGTACCTTTGACACGGCACTCTTGTTCTCCTCGATCTTCTGAGAGAATCTGGGGCTTGATCTTCGTCACTCGGCTCTGACTCTGTTACTTCAGACACTGGGGCAAGTTCTCTTCCTGGTGCCAATATCAAGTTTACCCGTTTCTGTCTCGCGGGCCAAACTCTTCCTGCTTCTGTGACACCACTGCTCTCCCTTCTGATACCCTGTGCACTGCTCTCTTCTTCGGCAGAATTTGACTCACTGCCGCCCACTGCAACTTCTTCTTCCTCTGAATCCGATTCAGGGTTACTTTCACATCCCTTTTCAGCTCGGTCCAGTGCACAACCAGCTGCGTCAGCCACCCCTACAGCTTGGCTTGCCCTCTCAGATGGCTCTGCCACCTCAGCTGGGTTTTCATTCACGAGAGGGGCTGTATCTTTCAGGGGTGCTGGGACTCTACGGGTATGGGAGGCATGCCCCCAGTTAGGCAATCCCCCACACTTCACTGCCGTGTTCGTGACTAGGATGACTTGGTAGGGCCCACGCCAGCGAACATCCAAGCAACTCTTCCTCACGTGTTTGCGCACCAATACCCAGTCGCCTGGGCACAAGTCGTGGCATAGGTCACTTGCGGCTGGAACAGCTACCGCCTGCACTTGCTGGTACACAGAAGGGACCACATCAGCCAGGCCTTTACAGTAGTCGAGAATTACATCATCAGTGATATTTATCAAAGCAGAGGCAGGTATTGCTGGCACACGCATCGCTCTCCCCATGAGGATCTCATGGGGTGACAATCCAGTTCTTCTATCAGGCACACTCCGGAGACTCATGAGAACCAAAGGCAATGCATCTGGCCACTTCAAAGAAGTCGAAGAGCACACTTTTGCCATCCGGGCCTTCAATGTCCCATTAACTTGTTCCACAATCCCAGAAGCTTCAGGTCGATAACTGCAGTGCAACATTTGGTCTACATTTAAGGCAGCACAAAGCAATTTCATAATTTTGCTGTGGAAATGCGTTCCTCTGTCCGATTCAAGAGAGGTCGGAAGACCGAACCTCGGAATAAGCTCCCTCAACAATAACTTAGCTACAGTCAGTGTGTCACATCTACGTGTTGGGTAAGCCTCCACCCATCTAGAAAAGACACATACTATGACTAATATGTACCTCAACCTATTACACCTTGGCATCTCAATGAAATCCAACTGCATCCTGTTGAAAGGCCCACCTGATCTCCCTATATGACTCATTGTCACGGCTGTTCTCTTCCCTACATTCATTTGTTGACAAGTGACACACCTCTGGCACACAGCTTCGGCCACTGCCCGAAACTTCGTATTATACCATGTTTGGCGAAACACTCGTACCATTGCATCTTTACCAAGATGTACAGCACCATGTATTAATCTTGCCATCGGGTTCAACAGACATTCCGGTAACACAGCTCTCCCATCATTGGAAACCCAAACATCCACATCTCCTTTCTCACATCCAGCTCGCACCCAGCTATCCCGTTCCTGGTCAGTCACCTCGTCCTGCAGCTGTTTTAGCTCCTCCCATGTATCGGCCATGGCTAACATCACACTGAAGTCAGTACTCTCTTGGCTTCCCTCAACATGCCTTTCCGTGAAATTACATCCCTGTTCTGCACAAAATCGAGCAACTTCATCCGCATAATTATTGCTTAGTGACACAAAATCATTTCCCTTTGTGTGAGCAGAACATTTTACAACTGCAATTTCATCTGGACCTTGCAACGCTTCCAACAGTTGTCTCACATAATCCCCATTTCTGATGGGTGACCCAGATGATGTCATGAACCCTCTCTAGGACCATAGCTGTCCGAAGTCGTGAACGACACCAAACCCATACTGACTATCCGTATAAATCGTTATACGGATCTTGTCAGCGGCCAAACAGGCACGAGTCAAGGCAATAAGCTCAGCCACCAGCGCGGCTTCAACCACTCCAGTGATGGTACATACAGCAAAAGCTGCTCTCAACTGACCAGCACTGTCTCTAAAACATGAACCGTCCACAAAGAAAATTTCGTCTGACTCTGGAAGTGGTTCATCGACAATGTCAGGTCTAGGTTTGGTGCACAATTCAGTCACATCGAGACAGTCATGATCCTCACAATCTTCATCATTGACATTTGGGGTAGGTAACAATGTGGCAGGATTCAAAACAGAACACCTCTTCAAAGTTACATTCTCTGCTGCAAGGGTGACTTGTTCATAACGCGTCAACCTATTGTTCGTGAGGTGCTGTGTTTTAGTCCTGGTCATCAATAGTTCAACAGAATGTGGTACATGCACAGTAAGCGGGTGACCCATTACAATGCTCTCACATCTTTCGATACTGACACCTGTTGCAGCAACGGATCTAAGACATCCGGGCAACGCAGAGGCTACTGGATCTAAGGTAGCCGAAAAGTAGGCAACTGGTCTACGGACATTCACATGAACTTGAGTTAACACTGCCAATGCGTAACCTTCCCTTTCGCAACAGAATAGTGCGAATGCCTTGTTATAGTCTGGCATCCCCAAAGCTGGGGCGCAACACAAGGCCTCTCTCAGTCTCAAAAATGATCTTAAATAGTCTTCATCCCATGGTACCGGATCACTCACATCCTTGCGCGTCAGCCGCTGTAAGGGCTTCGCTTCAAAGGAAAAGTTTGTGATCCATTGGCGACAATAACCAACCATTCCCAAAAACATCCGAACTGCCCTCTGGGTACTTGGAACAGGCATTTTCAAGATAGCGTCTATACGATCTGGCGACACCTTCCTTTTACCTTTTTCAATCCGGTGACCCAAATACTGTACTTCACTCAAGCAGTATTGTAATTTATTCAGAGACACCTTATGCCCATTCTCCGCTAGGTAGTTCAACAATGCTACCGTATCAATCCTGCAGGCGTCTTCAGTTTTTGATGCCACAAGCAGGTCATCAATGTACTGCACGAGAACAGACTCCTGTGGAAGCACCAGACCTTCAAGGTTCCTTTTCAATATCTGATTGAAAATAGACAGGCTCTCAGTATATCCCTTTGGGATACGACACCATTTTAACACGTGATTTTCCAGCCGAAACGCAAAAAGAAATTGGCTCTCCTCATGCAGAGAGATCGAGAAAAAGGCTTGACACAGATCGACCACTGTGAACCATTCCGCTTCACATGGGATTTGGAACAGGATCACAGATGGATTCGGTACCACAGGACAACATGGGACAACTATCTCATTAATGTTTCGTAGATCTTGCACTATCCTGAATTTTCCGCTCGGTTTCTGTAATCCCATAATGGGCGAGTTACATGGGCTACCCATGATCTCTCTCAAAATTCCCTACTTAATCATGGACTCGATTACAGGTCTAATTCCCTCGATGGTTTCAGGCGATAACTTATACTGGGGTGTTCTCGGGTATTCTGCGTTTGGTTTGACCTGAATTTTCACTGGATCTACTCCTTTAACTAGTCCGATCTCTTCACCACTGAGGTCCCATACATCAACTGACACGGAGTCCCTCAGGTCGAATGGGAGTTCTTCCACCGTTAGTGCTGGATACATTTCCACACACCACCGTTGGTTCGCAACCTTAAAGGTCGCATCATCGTCCCTTGTCTGCACTTCCACTCCCTTCGGGGTACAGTATATAGTGCAGTTAAGCTTGCACAATAAATCTCTTCCTAACAAGCAGACTGGGCTAGAATCGCACACCACAAACAGGTGTCGATCCCTGAAATTCCCTATTCTGATGGGTATGGGTTCCGTCAGTGGGCTTGTCAGTTTCTTATTTGCCACACCAATAACTTGGATAATTTGTCCAGAAAAGGTAGATCCGGAACCGCTGCAGACCTTACAGTCGATCTCGTAGCACCCGTATCAACCAAAAAGGTTGTAGGGTGACCATCCATCTCAGCTTCTACAAAGGGCCCCTTTTGATCTACCTCTAGGACAGCTCCAAGCGTACAGTCATTCTCTCATTCCCAGCAGGGTCTCGCTACTGGGTCTGGGTCATCTTCCCCATTCACTTCGAACAGGGGCATCTGCACATAGGTCCGAGCTCCCTGCTGCATATTCGGTATCCTAGGCGGTTGGGGAACCTGCACCTGCGGAGCACCCGTCCCCACTTTTGTCATCCTAGGTCGCGTCACTGTAGGGACTGTTTCTGCCACAGGGACCTGAGCTATCTCCCCTTCTTGCTGCATCTGGTTCAACGGGTTCAAAGGACACTCGTGTCTCCAGTGTCCAATCTGATGACAAAGATGACAAGCTGTGGTCTTTTTCAATATCACCACGTCTATCCCTGTCCTAGGGTCCACTCCCCTTGGCCTTCCCTGTCAATGGGCATTCTGTGCTCCTCCTTGATAATTTCCCTGCCTTCTTCCCAAGGTTCCCCCATTCGGCGGTCCCTGCGCTGTCTGCATCCGTACCAGTAGCAAGTTGTCTTTCAACTTTCTGTGTTTAGATTCTATCTCATTCCTACAATATCTAGCGTACCGTAGAATCTCATCCACTGGCTTGTTCTGCCAACAAATCAAATGCTGCTGTATCATGAGGCTAACCTCTGGCCTCAACCCCAACACAAATTTAGAAACAAACTGTCCCATGTCTTTGGTATCAAACGCATCCAAGCCACTGTACTGCTTGAAAGCTTGCAAAAGCCTCTCATAAAACTCATGCACTGTCTGCTTTGGCTCCTGCACTGTCCTGTCTTTCTTCACCCAATCAATGTCTTGAGGTGAGATTTTCGACTTCAACCATGTGATTACCTGTTCGAACTTTTTCATCACTATCAACGACGGACCATTATTAATCGGGTTCCTATCAGGCTCCGAAGCCGGCCACTCAACCGCAATTTTACATGCCGACCACAGATCACCCGGAACCACTATGTCAAACAAAGTGTTCAAATCAATCCACAGTACTTTCGAGATTTTGACAAAGCGATCAACTTGCTTATACCACTCCACAGGCTTTTTCCTCAAACGGGGAAAATCATTCGTAAAGGCAGCTAAATCACCCCTACTCCACGGTACATGAACGTACCCTCCATTCTGTACCTCCCGTAAAGGGAAGTTCCCTATCTCCGTTATGCCTCCACCCGGAGGTGGCGTCTCTCCCACTACACCCCTGGAGCTTTTCTTCTTTGACCACCTTTCTTCCCATTTATCAAGCATAATCCATGCCCTCATTGCTATGATTAGGTCTTTGACATGGGTTCTCAATCCAATGACTCTTTTCTCTTCCAATTCCTGCTCACTGTACTGTAACCTGTGATTCCCTTGCAATGCTTTAGTCTTCGACAAGTCCACCCCATATCTCTTTGCCAGTTCTGACAACTCCTCATGTGCTGTTCTCGCTTTGCGAGTCACATCTTTCGCTACAAAGAGCAATTCATCCTGTTCGTACGTTAACATTCTCTCAAGGGGTAAATTTCCACATATTATCTCGTCCAATTCTGCCTTTAGTCTTACGACATCCAGCATCCTCCCTCTCAGGGCTCCTCTCAGGACTTCTCTACAACCTGCACCATCTCTGTCGTCGTTCCCACATTCTCGTTCCTGTGGCCTACTCTCTCCTATCACACCCATAGGAACAGAACGATTTACGATCGTCCCTCGTTCCCTCTCTGCTTGCAACACGCCCTGACTTTGGGTTCTCACTGGTGGCGTCCACATTCTCAAGTCTGATCTTGACTCAGCTAAAGACCTTGATCTACCAGGTCTCGACTCTCCTTGCTCTCCCGAGGAGTCGGCTGTAGCTGGCAGCGGCGTACTCCATTCTACAGGCTTCGGGGTCTGCTCCATTCTCCTCACCGACCCCCTTTCTTTGACCACACTCCTCACCCCTACCTCTGACTGCTCTGAGCTTTCCACCTTCTCTGGTTCTAGTTCATACATCGACTCAATGGGTCCGATAATAACCGGTATTTTCAAAGCATCCGGTAACCTCACACCTCTCTCAACCTCAAAGCTAGTCACAGGCTTATTTCTCGTACTCTCGGTTCCTAACGAGATCTTTCCTTCCACCCTCACTTCTGAACGGGGTAGTACTCCCCTACTTTCTTCTTCCTTTGTCTCGTTTCCCTCTGAGGCTTCCGGGTTATATGGAGGTGGTCTCTAGGATAACAACCTTTTCAATAAGCTGTCATCCGTATCACTGTCCTCCTCCTCCTCTCTCGACTTTTCTTTGGTATTGTCAGGTTGTACTAACAAGGGGTACAGTTTGTGTCCCTCTATTGCCTGTACTCTCCATCTTTTCTCTGCTGCATCCCATCTAGCATCCTGAAAAGCCATGAGCGACTTTTTCATCCTTTCCTGGTGTCTATCTCTCATCTTATCATGCGCTGCTCTTATCCAAGCATGCAGTGCTTCAAACTGTGTCGGCCTAGGCAAAGGTCGCAAAGCCGCCATCACAGACTTCAGCTGATACAACACTGCTAATCTGAATGAGCCATACCTTGGGAAAGCTAACTTTCCTTCGCCTTGGGTCAATCTGTGCCAATTCTCAAGCCAAATTATGGTATGCAACCCCACATTTCTTGCCATGTAGTGTGCTGGCGTATCCTCAGGAGGGGCTTCTTCTCCCTCACGAGTAACCACATGTTCATCACCTCTGCACAATTCTCGAAAAACTTTAAAACATTTCATAATGCCCAAATTCCAAACGCGTACAATTTTCTGTTTACTTCCTGGTAACTGTCCACCAATAACAGCGTCCCTCACACCAACCAACCTATCGCAGCATAACACCTCCTGACGTCACTTCTCTCTCCACTCGCAGCCGTTCTCCCTAGTCCCGACGCACTCCGTCCTCTTACATTCGTCCCATTCATACAATGAAATAACTGTTTGTCCCAAACAAGTTACTTCTCTGGCTGTCCGTCCACAGCCTCTGACTGTCCGTCCACAGTCTCTCGAAATTGTCGACCTCGGTTGGCAACTGTCTGTCCCCGTCCGGGCAGACAGATCGCCTCTGATAGGTTACAAATACTCAAATCCACATACAGCAACCCGCGACCAGCGTCAGGTTGTCATACACTCAAACATTTGCTCCCCCTATCTCGGTCCAGGTGATCGATGGTACCTCACGATCCCCTTCGGGTGGTCAACAAAATCTACCACGGGTGTATTCTACACCCAACCGCTTAAGCTTCTCATCGCCTAAGACTTTCCCGGGCTGCATGCGCTCACAGCCTGATCTCACAATCACTCAACATTCACATCAACTCCGCAAGACATCTCACGCAAATCAACACGGCAATCTACAACATCGTATCCTATTCATACTCACTCCTCGAACTGCTGCTTTCTGCCGCACTGCTACTCGCCATCGATGTCCGTCCGCCAGGTCGTCTGCTGCCCACCTTCTGATGGTTCTCCGTCAATTAACATTTATGGGCCTCGAGGATCACTTATCCTACTCTAAATCTTCCCTCGCTACCAGAAATAAACCATCCGTTTCTGCTACCAACTGATGGAGCCGGATTCTCGTATCTGCCCAATTATCTACAAGAACCCACTCAGGTCGCCAGGATCTTTTTACTTGCTTAATAGTGTAGAGGGAAGAAACACAATTATCAGAACGTATTTACTGCAGCTTGACATTGTTCGTAAAGGATGACTCAAAGTCTGGGAAGTTGACCTTTTATTATCAGCAAAAACATCTGAATATAAAGGCACCTCAATACAAGGCACAAAAGATAAATGGGAACTAACACAAATGCTACTCTACGAAGTATCCGCATTCGACTAAATATAAAAAGGATTACAGCTTCTAAAAGCATCAGGTACAAAATAGCTATTGTGATGTCAAATTTCAAAGTCATGAATTAAAGCATTTCTGTCCCTACTCTATCCTAAAGTGACATCCCTACATAACATTCCCTTTCAGGTGAGCGAAGCATAAAAAGGTGTCAGCAGTGAAACTTCCTTAGAAGTCTTCACTTAATGAGAGCTAGATCTATGGTGCTCCTTCTAGCCTCCCTCCTAAGTCTCGTCTGATCAACCCACGGGACACTGTCCCTAATACGAAACCCCAAAAACTTGGTACACGCCCTTCCGCACACCCCTTCTAGCAGGTCTTCCGTCTGTGATTTTCCATCCAGACTTTTTCATCTCTCTTTGTTCATCTATTCGACCCTGGGTCCCAGGCTCCTTCCGTACCAGGAGTTGCGATTTCACATTCCAATTCACTCCCCTCCGGTCTACTCCTTCTGTCTCGATTCCTTCAACAAAGACTTATTCTAACTTAACAAGCTAAATGCCCTTGCACCTGCAATAAAACAGGGAACGGAAAAACCCACACATCATGAAGTTCTATATTTCACTACAATTTAAGCTTTACTAAACCCTGTCAGCCTAATAAGCAAAGCTAAAATAAGGAACAAAGTGGCCTTCTCCTTTGCATTAACAATTAGGCCTTGCAAAATAAACGCATTACAATCATTATTTCAGCATACTTTTACGTGAGCGACCTACATTCTAACTGTTAACATGATCTACAAGTGCTTAATACATCGCATCATTGCAGAACTTAAACATTAAAACGTAATACAAATACATTTCATAATAACTGATGGCCACTATTTCTTTCGAGGCCTGATTACATTTCTACATCTCTATGTCAATGAATATATTTCTTATGATGATTCTAAACACTCTTGGATTATATATGGGTGCTGACTAACAGTGAATATGGTGCACCCCTACAATTTTTAACATCAATAACGCTCTCTCAACATCTAACGCGTCTGGTGGATCATCTCTACCACTCTGAACAGGAAAAAGGCACGTCTTATTCCAGTTGACCTTGAGACCCGCCACGCGTCCCAACTTGGCCTACAGTTCCCTAGCGCCCCGTAGATCGTCTGCAGAGTTGGCAAGGAACATTAATAGATCGTCCGTGTACAAAGCAATAAATTGGGATTGACCCATCCCGTCTAGGCCCTGATAGTACCGCCCTGATCGCGCATGGACAGCCAGCGGTTCCACCGCCAGTGCGAACAGGAGGAGAGACAGCGGACATCCTTGTCTCATGCCCCTGCCCACAGCACAGCCCTCTGATATCACGCCCCCCGTACGCACCCTTGCAGTGGAATCCTTATACAATATTGCCATCCAGGCCATGAATCCCTCACCCGACCCAAAAGCTCGCAGAACTCTAAAAAGATATGGCCATTCGAGGCTGTCGAAGGCCTTCTCAATGTCAATCGACAGGATGCACGCCTCCTCTCCGTCCCGAGTGGGGCCATCCAGCAGCCGGACCAGTCGGCGTATATTCATGGCCGTGTTCCGGGATGGAATAAAACCCGCCTGGTCCACCTGCACAAGCATCGTCATGTGAATCATCAGGCAGCTAGCTAAGATGTGGCTTAATATCTTGTAATCTAGGTTGAGCATAGCGAGGGGACGGTAGGCAGTGCGATCCCACACTGGTTTATCCGGTTTTAGGAGTGGTATGATTATCGCTTCCCTAGTTGAAACAGGCAGGTAGCCGTCCAGCTTTGACCTATTGTATAGGGCCAGCAAGCGGGGAGCCAATGCATCTACATACGTGGAGTAGAACTCAATCGGGAGCCCATCCGTGCCAGGGGTTTTGTTTCTGGCCATGTGTTTTATGGCCCCCCTGATCTCACCTAGTTCTATATCCCGGCCTAAGGACTCTGTTGGGTCTGCTTCAATTTGGGGAAGTTCTATGTCCAAGAATCCCTCCCCCTCCAACACCATGGGGTCCAGTTGGCTCTGATACAGGGCGGTATAGTATTCCAGAAACTGTGCATTAATAGCTTGTTGTCCATAATGGGTTACTCCTTCCCTCCCCTGTAGCTTTAAGATCGGTGTCCCTCTGCATGCTGGTTTGGCCAGCCAAGCCAGTATTGCCCCAGGTTTGTCCCTCTCAGCATGAGCCCGAGCCGCATATGCCCTGTAATCAAAGCATCTCAACCGTTCTACTTGGGCTGCCAGTTCTTCTCTGGCTCTCAGAAGATCTACTTGTCTATCCTCCTTACCTGGTCTATCCCTTTCCACATCTCAGAGCTGTTGTTCCACTTTCTGTATATCGTTTAAAAGGGTCCTATGAACACCCACTGCTTCGCCAATACAGCGACCCCTTATAACCACTCTGAAAGCATCCAATTCGACGTGGGGGCTGGTGGCTGTGTTAGCATTGCTCTGAAAGTATTCCTCTATAGCAGTGCCTATTGTGGTTCAAAATACCTGGTCTTCTGATACCTCGGGATGGAGACGCCAGCTAGGGATTGTGGGCCTAATTCGCACCCAGGTCAGAGATACCAGGAGGGGATTGTGGTCAGATATCGTCCTGGCTAAGTACTCGCTCAATGTGAGCCCCACATGTACATTCGGGGAGGAGAGAATGGAGTCTAATCGAACATGCAGCTCTTGTAGAGCCGAAAAATAAGAGTAGTCCCTCTCCCCCGGGTGATGGAGTCTCCAAGTGTCTATCAACCCCCAATGTCATTGCCAGTGTTGTCGGGCTGCTGCTACCCTGTGTGTAGGAGCGTCAGGGAGAGGTGGATGGGAGCGGTCTATGTTAATATGGGTAATGCTATTAAAATCTCCCCCCAAGAGCACGGATCCAGTCAAAACCTGCGCCAGTGTCTGTGAGAGCTAAGCGAAGAATGCAGGCTGATCAACATTAGGGGCGTAATTACTCCCTATAGTAATATCCCGGCCATCGATGCACCCCAACACCACCACAAACCTGCCTTCAGGGTCTATTATCTGTCGAACACATTGAAAGGGGACCCCCGTTCTCACCCATATTAGGGTTCCCCTCGCAAAGGCTGAGTACGTAGTGTGGAACACCTGCCCCCTCCATCGGCGCTGTAGCGCTGCTCCTTCTTTTTGTGTCAGATGGGTTTCTTGTAGTAATGCAATTTGCACTCCTCTTCTTATCAGATAGGCATGTATTTTGTGTCGTCGGCTCATAGTGTGCATCCCCCTAACATTCCAGGTCATACATTGCATACCTATGGGGGAACCCATAGTACAATTTCCAGTCCCTGTCGGTGTAACTCTCCTATAGCGACATGCCAGACCCTGATCCAACTTTCCCCAACAATAAAAACGTCCCAACTCCCACTCCCCAGGACAGGCTCACGAGAACAGCTCCCCATCCAAACGAAGGCAATCAAGCAATAAATCATAGAAGTGATGGTTTGTGCTTCGCTATCAATGGACCCAGAACCCCCCAGATCCCCTTCCCCCATGTATTGAACCCTCAGTAAGCCCCCATAATACAAGCGTGCCCTCCCTCAGTGTACAAACTTGGTCTCTAGGGCCAAGGGCCATCATTAATCAATCGGCCATCCTCTGCACCTACAACCTGCGGTCCGATCAGCCAAACATTCCATCTGCTGTCTTCGGGGTAGTGACCGGAAGTTCAGTGTCAGAGAGCCCATGAACACTGCTCGATATGGAGCTCTCAGATCTGCCTCGCTCGGGGTCTGTGACATTGCTGGTCGGGCTGGCATCTTCCTGGCTAATGTCCACCACTGCTTGTATTGCTCTATCTTGTTCTTGGCGCCGGCCAGCAGGTGAGGGGGCCCTCTGAGGCGGCAAGGAGGAGGTCGACCTCCGTCCGGGCGAGTTCAAATGCGGAGAGCGCGGTCCGTTTCCGCGTCTAGGTTTTAGCCAGTCCCAAGCGTCACGCGAGGTAAGAAAAAAGTGTGTTTCCGTATCTGCATTCACCCTAAGGCGAGCTGAGAACAACATGGCGTAAGGGAGATGAAGCTGGTGCAACTTTCGTTTTGACAGCCAAAAAGGAAGATCTCTGCCGCTGCACCTCTCTAGTATAGTCCGGCAAGATCATCACCCTGCTGTTCCCGATCTGTAGGTTCTGCTTCTCACGGGCTCGCTGTAAGAGAAAATCTAGCCGGGACCCTGTGGGCACGTTCTAGGGCATAGAAGGGGGAGAGACCCTCTGGGGCCACCTCTCTTTTTAGCCAAGTTTCCAAGTACTGGACCGCATCAGCCCCCTCCTCTTGCTCCGGCACCCCCACTATGCGCAGATTATTTCGTCGGGAGCGCCCCTCACTGTCCTCAGCTCTCACCTCCAGTATTTTGATCCTGGTTTCCACTTTTTTCAGGGCATCTTGCAGGTAAGCAACCATGTCCGGAATTTCCTTCATGGTGATCTCATTGGTAGCAACTCTCTCTTTAAGTTTTCGGTGCTCGTCTTTCAGCAAGGTGAGATCTGTCCCTATGGCGTCCATCTTTGTCTCCAGGGCCTCTCGCGAGGAGGTGATGGCCTGGATTATGTCAGCCAGGGTAGGGTCTCTGGCTGGTCTCTCCATACATCCCCCAGATGCGCTCTCATCTTCGTCAGTGTGTTGCTCCGGGTCATCCATCCGCAGGACCTCGAACCCCTTTTTCTGTACTCCCTTCCCATCATGCGACCCGTCGAAGGAGGGTGCTAGCTGTTGCGAGAGTTTCGCAAGCCCCAATCTCTCAAGCCCGGGTATGTTTGAGCGCCCGCCAATGGGCGCTATATCGTCAGGTCTCTAGTCCTCGCGTGCCTCCCCAGGATGCATAATTGTGTCTCTGTCCAGAGGGCAGCAGAGAAATCCTCTGTGCACTGGCCAGCCAATTTCAATATGTATGGTCTCTGGGTAGTCGCCTCAGGGTGTAGGAGTGATCCAATCAGGAGCGTAGGCCCAGCGTCTTGTCAGGGTCCAGCAAACAAGCCTCAGCGCAGCGTTACCTCTGTAGCGCCTTCTGTCAACAGCGACCGGATCTGGCGGAACCTATTCAGTTGGAAGGCCTGAACAATGACCAGCAAACCCAGGACGGCACTCTCCAGCTTGCAGGTTGGGACACCGCGTGCGCCCCATGCCGTCCAAGGCTCCCCTCTGGTGCTTCTAAGCGCAGGGCGGCAGTGCCATACTCAGTCTTTCACCTCAATCGGGAGCACCAGGGTATCTTTACAGCCCCTTAGCAGCGCGGGCAAGCTTCGAGCTCCACGTGCACTGCTCCACCCGCCAAGTCGCAGGATCACAGACCTCCCGGTCTCCAGCAGACACTGCCACCAGGGCTCCCAGCCTGTCCCTATTTCCAAACAGCAGTGCGGCATTCCCGTGTTCGGGCCGCAAGGGACAGGTCACCAGGGCAATTTCACAACGGTTCTGTGCAGGGGAGTCAGCTTCGGCAGTTAACAGCTCCTCCACAGCGCCTTCAGAGTCCCTCATTTCATGATCAGGCATCCTCTTCGGGACTCGTGCAGAGCACGCTTCAGTGCTCTCCTTGATTTGGCTATGCCGTCTATGGGTAGGTTGCCAGGGCAATATATAATGGTCTTTGTCAGTGGGATCAGCTCAGCAGCTAACGGCACCACCACGACACTTTCAGAGCCCCCCGCGCCGCCATTTTAAGGTCAGGCGTCTTCATCTGGGCTTGTGCAGAGCGCGCTCCAGCTCTCACCTCGATCCTGCGAAGCCGTCTGGGTGTCTTGCGGGTGAATTTCCATCTTCACTCAAGCCCCAAGCTCCGGTCCACCGGTCAAAGGTTGCTCTAGGCGCAGCCGTCCTCTTTAGCAGCGAGAGTGTCTACCGCAAGGCGCGGCTGCCATTTTACCCTCGGTCAAGTCGGAGCGCGTTGGAAGGTAAGTTCGCCATTTTCTCTGTGTTCTGCCACTCCAACTTGCTTGAAAGGACAGTTAGGGTAGCACCAGGTATTCCGCCACACTTTGCAGAACCAGGGGTTACTTTAACTTAACAGGATCACTTGCGTTGGAGGGAGGTCACGGAGGAGCTCCGAAGTACTCTGCTCCCTACATCAACGCCAAGCCACACCAAAAAACCTATTAAGGAACTCATCTGAGGAACTAACCTGTACCCATCCTCTGCTACCAAAAACTGCTGCCCCTTTTTTCATCAAAAGGGCCGATTGATGGATAGGGACTATATGCAAGTTTATTGCAGATGAGAGCCCTACAAAGATGTATCCAGAAAACAAAGAAAATCCACTCAGGACAATCCACTCAAGACAGGATTCAAGTACAAACCATGAATGTTTATTAGCATTTAACAATCAATACAGAAGGCAAAAGACATTGGCTAGTCAATTTAAATAAAATGCTTAAAATGCAAATACATAGGAAATATTGGCAGCGTAAACTAAGCCCTCATCCACTGAATATGCTCAAGCACAAGTAAAATGAGAATTAAGGAGCATTTTCATTAGGACAGCTCAGTAAGTAGTAGAGAACCTGAACAATTTCCTAAGTACAGAGTGATAGACAGACCAGTATGGACTCTGCTCCCTAACAGGGCCAGAAAAAAGAACTAGCTCATCCCCAAAATGATGGGTCTTTTGAGACTGAGAAACTATATAGTCACTGTGGTCTGACAAAGAAAATGACATATAACAAGCAATCAAACACATCAACTGGTAATGTTAACATTTGCCTTACATCTAATGAATACACTGTACTGGATCTCTCACATTCAGAATATAAACAGCAACTCCTTTCAGCCAAGGAATTAAAGAAGTGGCCTTCAATTTGTACACAGTTGTAAAACCCGTCCTGTCCAGAAACATCAGGAGCATAAAACATTACAGTGTATAAATGTTACAGTGTGAACAAGACCAGTGGAAAAAACACGGAATCTAGTATTATTCAGCATGGAATGAAGGTCAAAGTTGAAGCTTCGCAGTGCAGACAGGGAGGGCGAAGATGAGGTGGTGTCAGCTTTGTCAAGTGACCATATACATTAAAATGTGCAATTTGAAAGCAGGAGTCAGCCTCAAGCCTCACTCATTCAAATCCAAACTTTCCTGTTTTATGTAATGTTATAGAAGGATTGCATTTGCAACTCTTTAGTGCTAATTAATATGCAGAATTATTAATTGTGGAATATGCGCCCACACACCCATGCCTTATTATAGATGTGGGCCAGAGACAAGAAAGCTCTTGGGATGCACAGTTTCTGTGTGCCACAAAGAGTAGGCAAACCGATAGTGCAGCTCCTGAGAAAACTCCCACCGCGGAAAAAATGGGGGTCAGGCACCCCCCATATGAAAAGCTGACCCGCCACCAGTGAATGACTGAGCTGCAGTTTCAAAGCAGGGCTCCATCTTTCCCTAAAACTCTCCCCTCACTGCAGGCAGAATCATCAGACTTCGCAGCGGTGCTAAAGACAGCACATTTTTTAGTGTAATCGGCTCACAGTTAGTTGCAATGTTGGGCTAGGCCCTAATGAAGCATTGAAAATAGGCTCCTTAGTTATTCCTTGGGGTAGTAAGGCCCTTACAGCTCTGGGCCTCGGAGTCGCTGCACCTGCTGCACTATTGATAACTCCGCCCCTGCTCACTGCCCTGATCTGATCCAGACACTGAGCACAAACTGAGGCGGTGCTCCCGGTAGGTAATTTGAGCGAGGCGCCAGAATGTTTTCTGAAGATCGCTTGGCGCGCCACAGTAGAAGCAGGGATTGAAACTGTGACTCTTGACTCCAAGGCCGACAGTTACTCCCACAACCCAAAGCCCTCTGAGGATCCCCCTGACTGTTGTCAAGTGTTTGTTGTCATCGAGATTATGCAAAATGTGTCATGTAGCCATAGGCGTCCGCAGAACTTTTTTCGGGGGCGGGGCATCATTTTAACGTTATACATCCTCCGACACATTTTGACAATGTCAAAGGGCAGGGGCATAGGCATTAAAAGTGAAGTGAAAAAAGGGGGGGGGGGTTCTCCCTTGCCCCCCCCCCCCCTCCCTGTGGACGCCCATGCATGTAGCCTGAGCCCCTCGTCCAGGGGCCATGAAAAATGGATCTACGAATTATGTATTCACCCATTTGGTTAATTTGCATGTTTTTATTTTTATTCGCGTCTTCTAATTATTAACTACAGATGATCCGAAACGCATAAATCAAAAGATGAGAAGAAATGTAGGGTATCATAAAAAGACAATTTTCTTTACTGGTGCACTGGGGGAGTTTCTCCTCCTCTCGAAATCTTTTTTTTAATTGGATGGGAGGGGTGGGGACGTTTAAAAACATCTGTCGATATTAAGATTAAACAAAATGTTTTCTTCTGCACTGCTGCTTTGGGGGACAGTTGCAGAGGCGGGGGAAGGAGAAAGAGATGGTGCAAATGACTGCAGATTCTATTACAGGACCGGAGACTTCGGATTATGCTATCTCCTTCTTTACTGTATCAACTCACAGCAGCCAATAAACATACAATTAGTAAAACAACTACATTGTCCATGTGACTTTGCGTCAGCCACACCTCCTTAGCCCTCCATAAGAGCCCTGGTCACTGTCCCAGCCTCCTCTTTCTTTGCTGCTCACAGCATGAGATAAGTGCCCCTCGCTTTCACTATTTATATGTGCCGATTTAGTCGCGATATTGCTTCAGCGCGCTGCGCTTTGCGAGGTTCATTACTTACTTGGAGTTTTGGTAGCGAGGTTTGGCACGCAATTACAGCGTTGTGGATTGGCGCATTGCGCAGCTAGGGGGGGATCGGTTGTAATCCTCTCCTGATTGAGTTTTTGGATAGATAGGGAGCGCGGGCTCCACGCACTTGTACCGCGCCGCTGGGCGGCATAATTTCGGGCCGTTTGAGGTCCAGCGCGTTCAGCGCGGTGTCGAGGGCTTCCCTCATCGCCCGAGGACACGCAGAGCCAGATGGTTACCGGCCGACGTGTGCAGCTCACGCGAAGCCCATTTGGGCTGGTTTTTAGTAGCATTTGGGCTCGCGTTGGGCTGCACACGCCGATCTCGGCTTCCGGGGGGTTTCTGGAGCACATTTCGCTCCGTGATTGTGACGCCTGACTGGCTGCAAGAACAGTCGCCCTGGGAGTGAGCACACACTCCAGAAAATTGTTTAATTTGGCTCTGACGCCTGAAAAGGCTGTAAGAATACTGAGTACAGCTTCTGCTGAGGGGGCTAGGTACAAGACTGACTTGTGTGCACCTGGGCTGGCCCCCCCCATTACTCCTCCGGAATATATAATTATTGCTTCTTCTACCGCTGGTGGATTGGTCCAGTTGCTCCACCATTGCAAGCATGAATGAGTGGGTACGGTACGAAGATGATGAGGAGGATGTCTATTATGAGGGACAGCAGGAGACTGTCCTTGAGGATGATATAGTAGAGGCTCTGGACGCTTCGGTCCAATCCTCCGTCAACAGGGCCCTGGAGACTACAGTTCCTTCGACTGTACATCAAGCATTGGCAGCTGCTTTGAAGCCGATTACCAAGCAGCTGGAGAGTTTTGCTAAACGCCATGGTTTCACCAAAGGGAAACACGGGGGACGCTCGAGCATAGAGCTGGCCAAGGTGCGCCGCTGGCCACATGCCACGACCCTGGACACTCTTCCCCCACCCGCGGGTGGCGACCACGCGTATTCGACTGGCGGAAAGGCCAAAAGCAAGCAGAGAGTCTATGAGGACACTGATACCACCACCACTGATACCGATACCAATACCACGGACGAGGAGTCTCCCCCTAAAAAGAGGGCTAAGAAGGTGGTTCCGGCTCCTTCAGAGACGGCGTCAAATACTCCTTTCACTTTCAACCCTAGCGAGATAGTGCACCCGAGGTCTACTGACTGGGCGCCAGCACCGGAGGTGATCGAATATCTGCATGAGAATATTCGCAAAGGGTTTGACAAGGAGGTCAGGAATCGGCTTCGGTCAGAATGCCCTCGGCCGGATCTACCGGATAAGGTCGCGGAGACACCGGAGATAGACGTAAGTTTGCTTACGTTTTTGAAAAAGTTCGCAAGAGACCCCAAGAAGGGGATAGACAGAGCCTGGAGAGGGTGTCAGGATAAGCTGCTTGACGTCGTAGGTCCCCTCGCGAAGATTCTGGAAATGGCTTTGGTGGCCAAAGAGTCGGCGACTCCAGTGGACCCGGATATCTTAGCCGGATGGACACAGAGGGCAATCTGCCTGCTGGGTAATGCCAACTGTGCCATATCGACGGAAAGGCGCAAGTCTCTGCTCATGCGCATGGACACTAATCTCACTGATTTGGCCGCGGCTGAGCCAGGCCCGCTTGCGGAGGGCAATTTGTTCGGAAACCGCTTTGTGAAGGACGTGTCAAAGTACGTAGGGACCTTCACATCGCTGGACAAGGCCCAATCAGGGATAAAGAGGGTATTTACCCAGGGCCTTTTCAATAGGGCCGGGCGAGGTAGGGGACGCTCGTCAGGCCGTTTCTCCAATCAAGGTCCCCCAAGAGGTGATTTCGGACGCGGTAGAGGTGAATGGGACTCTACCAGAGGGGGTACCTTCTACCCCACCCGCCGCCGCTTCAACAAGCGCAGATTCCAAAGTGGCGGGAACAGAGCAGGCTTCCACGCACAAAGTTCCACAGGTGAGTGTAACAGATTTGTCTCTTCTGCCATTGGGGGGTCGCACTCAGTATTATCTACACAATTGGCGCACTCTGACCCAGGATGCGTGGGTGCTTCAGACGGTTCAGGGATTCCATCTGGAATTTTACGAACCTCCCTGTCAGGACACATGGCCCAGGCCTCTCCATTTTTCCCAACACAAATGCAATTTTATAGACAAGGAAATAGAGGCCTTGCTGCAAAAGCACGCAATAGCTTTGTGCGATCACAAGCCTCACGGCTTTTGCAGCAATGTGTTTCTGGTCCAGAAAAAGGGAGGTGGATACAGACTGGTCTTGAACTTGAGGGATTTCATCCATTTTCTAGTATACAAGCACTTCAAGATGGAAGGGATACACCTGTTGGCAGACCTCTTGAAACCGGGAGATTGGCTGGTCAGGCTGGATCTCAAAGATGCATACCTGTCCATTCCTATTTTTCCTCCGCACCGTCGTTTCCTACAATTTCAGTGGAAAGGTCGGTGGTTCGAGTATTTGGCCCTTCCTTTCGGGCTTTCCTCGGCTCCCTGGTGCTTCACCAAGGTGATGAAGCCGGTGGTCGTGCATTTGCGAGAACAGGGGATTCGCATGATCATTTACCTGGACGATATCTTAATCATGGCTCACAGCCCGACTCTAGTTTTGCAGCACCTGCAAATGACAATGTCTCTCTTGCAGAGTCTAGGATTTGTGATCAATCAGACCAAGTCTGCTCTAATTCCGTCAACCAACACCGAATTCCTGGGGTTTGTGATAGACTCCGAGAAGGCGCAATTGCACCTTCCCAAAGCGAAACTCAAGGATCTCAAGAAGGAGATAGTAGCCATGTTAGACAGGCAGATGGTGTCTCTCAGGACAATAGCCAGAATAGTGGGCTTGTTGGCATCGTCCATACAAGCAATTTTTCTGGGCCCACTGCATTACAGGGCATTGCAGAGACTGAAAATTCAGCACCTTCAGAAGGGTCTAGCTTACTCGGACCTGGTACCGCTCTTTCAGGAGGTTCGAGACGAGATGCAATGGTGGCTGGGGCACGTAGAGGCATGGAACGGCAGGGCCATCTTCGGCTCCTTGCCGGAAGTAGTCATCGAGTCCGATGCCAGTCGTTGGGGCTGGGGAGCGCGTTGTGGCGACATCTCCACAGGCGGAAGATGGTCTCCCCAGGAGTTGGAGTTGCATATAAATTGTCTGGAGCTCCTAGCGGGCTCCTTTGCAATTCGGACGCTGTCACCCAGGCAGGCGGCTTGTTGCATTCTGTTAAGGATGGACAACGTGTCAGCTGTAAGGTACATAAACAAGCTGGGGGGAACGAGATCGCCCCTGTTAGTGGAGATTGCCAAGGACTTTTGGCACTACTGCCTGCGTCACCAAATAACGGTAATAGCGGAGTATATTCCAGGGCAGTCCAACCTCATTGTGGATTGGAATTCCAGACATCTCAGGGATTACAGCGACTGGAAGTTGATGCCGAGCATGTTTCGCTGGCTGCAGATGCTTTGGGGGCCGTGTCAAACGGACCTGTTTGCCTCCAGGTTGAATCGACAGATACCCCACTTCTTCAGTTGGAAACCAGATCCAGTGGCAAAGGCCACGGATGCGTTCCTCCAGGATTGGTCGGGAGCAGTGAATTATGCTTTCCCGCCATTCCTCCTTATTCCGAGAGTAACCTCTCATGTTCTCAGGCAGCAAGCGGAGGTGATCTTAGTGACGCCACGGTGGAAATCGCAACCATGGTTCCCGATACTTCTGGAAATGAGCAGCGATCTTCCCAGGAGACTCCCTTGGTCGGAGTCTCTCCTCCTGGGACCTCACGGGGAGCGACACCCTCTGATCACATCGGAGAGGTTGTCGCTGATGGCATGGAGAATTTCCGGCAACAGTGGGAAATGCCGGGAATTTCGGAGGCAGCTTCAGGCTTCATCAGGCAAGCGTGGGCTCCTTCCACCAGGAAGCGATACTCATCAGCCTGGACAAGCTGGATGGGTTGGTGCGTGGAACGGAGTCTGGATCCCATGGGGACCGGACTATCCAATATTGTGAATTTTCTTTCGGAAAAAGCAGCAAGTGGCTTAGCTTATCGCTCTGTAAATAATTTCAGATCGGCCATTTCGGCGGGGCACGCACCGGTGGATGGGAAACCGGTGGGCATGCACCCTATGGTATGCAAACTTCTTAAGGGTATTCGGATAGCAAATCCTCCCAAACCCAAATATTCGGGCTTATGGGATGTGTCCTTAGTCATTTCTTTATTCAACAGTTGGCCGGTGAATAGTCAGTTGTCAAGGAAACAGCTTTTCGCAAAATTAGCGATGTTATTGTGCTTATCGGCTTGTAGACGTTCATCGGATGTACGGGCATTGGATATTACAGGTAGAGTATTCACTCCAGAAGGAGTTTCTTTTACTATCACGGGACGTACTAAAACACTTTCTAGACACATTGAGTATAATGCTTTTCCTAGTAACGAAAAACTATGTGTGGTCCAATGCTTGAAAACCTATGAGGAATGTACCCGATCTTTGAGGTCTGAGGGTTCTACGCAACTCTTGCTTGCAATACAAAAACCTTTTAAACCAGTGTCTGCTGCAACTATAGCCAGATGGCTGCGCTATGTGATGAAAGAAGCAGGTGTTGATGTTCAAATATTTGGTGCACATTCTGTGCGAGGTGCAATGGCTTCAAAGTCATTTATGCTAGGTTCTAGTATTCAGGACATTATGCGTTGTGCTGATTGGTCTTCAGAGTCTACATTCAAACAGTTTTATTATAAGCCGGTGGGAGATATAACATCTGTGGTATTTAATAAGCGTTAAACTAGCATAATCCGAAGGCTCCGGTCCTGTAATAGAATCAAAAATTAGCTAGCATTCGCGCCAAGAATTTTCAATTCTATTAAGGACACGGAGGCGAGGATTATCCCACCCGGCTATGTACAATATGATTGTTCATGTTTACCCACCCGTTGAAGATTATATGAAAATTTGAGGTAAATGGAGTTTATGGGTTGTTCATGTTTGATTTTCCTAGGTGCAGACAAGAAGTCTGAATGAAGAGGCCTTCACGTTGAAGCTTTTTGGAAGGAATTTGTGTTCCGGTTAATCGTTCAGAACAGACGGAAGGTCTGGAAGCGGATATCTTCACGTTGAAGATTGCTCGGAGGACTTGGGTTCCTGTTAAACTTCCAGGTTGGAAGAGGTTGTGAAAGTTGTGGATTAGTGGACTTTACACAGTTCGAGCAAAGAAAGAGGAGGCTGGGACAGTGACCAGGGCTCTTATGGAGGGCTAAGGAGGCGTGGCTGACGCAAAGTCACATGGACAATGTAGTTGTTTTACTAATTGTATGTTTATTGGCTGCTGTGAGTTGATACACTAAAGAAGGAGATAGCATAATCCTCGCCTCCGTGTCCTTAATAGAATTGAACATTCTTGGCGCGAATGCTAGCTAATTTTTGATCCTCATTTGGGTACCTCTTTTTGCATTGTCATTTATTGAATTTCTTTTGAATATGAGAACATGTAGTGGGGATGACAGAGCTCATAGTTACTTGTTGGGTCATAATAAACATGTTTTTGAAGCCAGACTCCTTTCTTTAATGTCTTCTGAGTGAGACTCCTGAACCCACGAGATATTAATGAAACCAGTCGTGCTCAGAGGACATTAAAGAAAGGAGTCTGGCTTCAAAACCATATACCATAACGTGTTGGCTCTACCCATTTCTTGTTTATAGTATTTGACATTTCATGCAGCTGTTTTGAAAAAAAAAAATATGTTAGTGTTTCCAAATTTTTTTTAAAACGATAAAAAGACCATTTATATGCATCAAAATGTATGTAGTACAAAAACATCTTAAAAAGGAACACCACAAGCATTATAGCATATTTTCGAGTATATATGACAGTACCTAGGGCAGATTGTTAAACAGATTAGATCAGGTGTCTCCTATTAGTAACTCGTGAGCTACCAGTAGCTCTCCAGCTACCTGTGAGTAGCTTTCCTGCGTGCAGCCCAGATTATGACTATGGAAGCTTGTGCTTGGTTGAATTATTATATGTATGTCAAAATTAAAAAGCTTGCATTCAAAACACATGTGTATGAATTTTCACAACTCATAAGTTGATGTCTGCCGAAAAATAGTTGAATTTCAAAATGTGTTTAAAACTATTATTTGAGTTGGAGATATTAATTAGTTATATTAATACCTTGGTGCCAGGGGATTGCTGCTATGGTTTGTATGTACCACCCATGTAATAATTCAGTTCAAAGTGTCAAAGCCTTTTTGACATTATTCCTGGAAAACCTGCCTAATGTACCGATGTGATCACTGCTGACACTCTTGGATGGGATGTTCGCTTTTACATCACTAGTATTAGTAGCTTGGGATGATTTTCATTGAACATTAGTACCTATTGTTACAGAAAAGGCGTGAGACCCCTGGATTAGATAGATAAAAACGAAACACATAACTCTGTAGAAAAAAAATCAGTCAATCATTAAGTTCACAGAAATGTGTCCATATTATGAAACATATCCCTTCTATTAATTCTAGTAAACAATATTTAATCATATATAGAGCATAAATAAAGATCTTCTATCCAATCTTTAAACGATAATGCTGTTTCCCATTTCAATACATTATTCACAACTATGTATCCTCAAATTAACGAGACCTCATGCCCATTCAATGGCTCCAAAGGGAGTATATAAAATAGAACAGAAAGGCACAATTCTGAATACGTGCACAAGTTTGATGAGTGGGCTCAAATGGTACCTTTTTGCGTGAGTTATCAATCTTTTATTCATAACTTGATTTTTTTAAATAAAACGTGATAAAACCTTTATCCTATGTAAAATGTCCATTTTAGGGCAAACATGGTTAATCATTGAGCCTTAAATTAATAATCAGAATAGTTGATGCAGTGCCCTCTTTTATTATTTCTTATTTTTTTATTTCTTTTTTTATTAACTCTTTTTATTGAAAATAAGGCATGGCACATAGGTAATACGGTTGCTAGCAAGCTGGCAATAAGTGTTACACTTTAAAAAGTTCCTTAAAGCATATATATCGCAAAGTGAAAATGACAGTTTCAATTGTACAGAATTAGGTCCCAGTGGTAATGTCTTCTCTGGACCTCGGAGGTTCACAAATCCCTTCCCTGTGGACATTCCATTTCCCCCATATTTGCGTCCATTTGTTCGGGCCTCTTTTATTATTTCTATGTTATGCTAATTTGATATTCCAGTGTTGCAGAGCATTGACATTGAGCAGGAAATACAGACTAGCATTTACACAGTCAATAGGTCTTGCATTGTTATGCTAAAGAATGGAAGAACATGCTTGGTCAAATGCGATTTTATGTTAATGTGTGTTAACCCATTAGTCAACTCTCAGCCAACCATCCACCCCCTGTGCACCACAATCCATTTGCATCTGCTCTCAGGCAACAAGTAGCTTGTGGTTCACACAAAGCTTCCGGGCACACCACTCTGCCTCAACACACTTGGAGTCATGTGCAGAAAGATGTTGGCTCTGATGTCAGTACTCCCAGGAAGCCTCTCTCTTGCAGCAGAGCCAGTCGTAACAACGGGGTGGGGGGTATTTGAGGGCAGGGCCAGCACTTACTAACCTTGCCCCCCCCCAAAGGACACAGGCAGCTGTCATAGCATTTATTGAACACTCTGTTTATTTAAACAAACTTAATTCACATTTGAATGCATACAATATAACAGAAAAAACAGAGGCAATGGAAGTAGAGGTGTGTGGATGGGGGTGCTGCAGCACACCCAAAATAATCATGCTGGAGTTCAGAAGGTGAATGAGTAATACAAATACCTTTAATTTTTTTTTATGTTGTTACATTTGCTATATGTTCAAACACAGCTTTCAAATGTCAGGCTATGTCTTTTTACAAATTACTGATCATTCTTTTAACCTGGAAATGTTGTTTACTTTTCTTTCTCTGACTGCCTAGTGAGAGAATTTTGTAAAATGAAGTACCTGACATTCTCGCTGGAACCCAAAGGGTGCAAAAAGGACGACTGTAGGATGACAATATTTTTAGCAATATAAATCACAAAATGTAAATAGCTGTAAATGAACTGTCCAAATATTCAAAATATATCTGCGGTTATGAAAGCGCAATGAAGCACATTATGTTTTGTAATCCTGAAGTGTGACGGAAACAAAGATTTTAATAGAATCAAAATAAATCTTGGTGATGCATAAATGATAAGGATTGTATTGTAGCTTATAGTAGCTTATAGTGCTTACTACTCCTAAGTGAGGCACTGAAGCGCTTACCTAATGTGCAGCAAGCTACACCATATAGGGTGTAGTTAGAAGGGTGTTGCCTTTTTCTGTAATTCTTTGAAAGAAGTGTTTCCATGTCGTGTGTTATGACCACTGAGGTGTGGTTATCGTGTTATGGGACGCAGCCCCTAGCAGAGTGGTGGATGATGAGGTGTGAAAGACACAGAAACACGGAATATGTTTTTTTTGTGTTCTGGCAGCTTTGAACAGCTCTGCAGGTCCCTTTATGGTATTTCTTATGAGTATAGTCTGCCTAACTGTTCACTGCATTGGTTGTCCAATAAGAGGTTTTGTGTATAATTGGAGGTATGGTTGGAAGTAGAGGGAAGTGGAGGGATCTGCTGGGATGGGGATTGTTACTGTCATCCCATATCTGAGTGTCATTGTGAGATTTAAAGAAGCTTCCACCATGTAGAGGTAGTTGGGACCTTCAATGGTGGACTAGATTATATTCCTCCGATTGACCATCAGTGTGTGACAGATCTCTTCAGTTATTCCATGCCTGTTCATTTGGTTGTGACTGGCTTATTGGCTGCACAATACTGATGATGGACAACCCATGTAGCAGATACGTCATATGTGAATGTAAGAGGTGTAAGTTACATTTGGCTGCTGAACCCTGAGTGTCATGGCATTAGTATTAGTGTGGGCCAGAAATGGTCTATATGAATTTACATAACAATATAATACCTCTGCAAATCATAGTTAAGCACTGCTATACTTACATGTCTGTCGAAAGTAGTTGAAGGTTGTGTTGTTTTCAATCTGTGGATTGTAAGCTGAAGATTGAGTCTGAAGATGTTACTGTCTTTCCACGTTCTTTTGTTGGGATGTGGGCTGGTGTAGTTGTCTTGGAAATATCCATGTTTTCAACTGTCTTCTGAAGTGTATATGCTCTTGGACGCCTCAAAGCTGGCTGCTTGTGACTTCCAGACCTTGGCAGCTTGTACTGAGAAAGCAGTGCTTATTATGGATTTCTTATAGTGAGATGGCATGGTGATTAGTGGTGCACACCTGGATTTCAGTGTCCTGTTTTGTTTGTATTACTTGAATTTAATATGTAGGTATAGAGGTTCTTATTCGTAGGATGCTCTGTATACAATGTAATGTGCCTTGAACTTTGCTCTTCTAGCTATTTGTAGCCAGTGGAGTGATTGCAAGACTAAAGCCATGTGTTCTCTTGGGTGAAGGTGGAGAAGTGGTCTTGCGGCAGTATTTTAGAGGAGCTGTATTTTGCGTATGATACATTCAGGTGAGCCAAGGTATAGGCTGCTGTTGACATGGTCAAGCTTGGAGACAAGGAGTGTGAGGATGGCTTGCAGTCTCTGCTGATATCCAAGGTATGAGAAGGTGCAACGTAGTGTTTTCATTGTGTAGAATGCACTCTGTGTGACATTGTTAAGCAGTAGTGTCAAAAATAGGTCTGAATCCCCTAGATTACCCCTATGTTTCTGACTTCTCTTAATATTGTTGGGGGGACTTCATGTTCTTTAGGCCCTATGGCGGTAGGCAGGTACTTTTTGCCAAAATCCACAGGTCATAATCACTGTCTTTGTGATATTGAGCCGTAGATGGTTATTCAGCATTCATGTGTTTCTAGCCTGAAGGCAGTCATCAAGTTTTGAATCCTCTAGGTTTTCCAGGCCATCCATTTTTTAAATGATTTTGGTGTCATCTGCATAGCTAGAAGAGGTGAGGTTGAATGATTTAATCAGATTTTGTAAGGAGGTTAGGTAGATGTTGAATAATAAAGGGAAACTGACGGACCCCGAGGGATGCTCCAGTGTTGTGTGTGAGGAGTTGATGTGAAATTTGGAACCAACAGTAGTTCACACATGTGAGAGGCTAAGAATTCAAAGGGCAGTAGCAGTACTCCCTTCTCACATTTCACATATTTATTTATTTATTTATTATTTATAAAGTTTTATATAGCGCAAACTTAATCCCGAAGGATATCAGAGCGCTTTACATTTTGAGGGAAAGGAAGGTAACAGTTCAGTAGATGAGTAAAGTGGGGAATCTACATAGGCATTGAATCAAATAGTGCTCACATAACAGATCGTTTACAAACCTGGGGTAAGCGAAGAATGGGCTAGACGATGAAACATAATGACATAAGGGGAGCAAATACAATAATAATATACAAGTTTAACAACAAATTCTGGAGTACGTCCGATGCGATTAGAGCTGACAGTCTCACCTTTTATTAAGGTAAGAACTTATTCATGAGGAATCTTTTTACTTCCAGTTTGAAAGCAACCGTGGAAGAGATTCTACGAATTTCTGGTGGAAGAGAGTTCCAAATTTTTGGTGCAGAGCCAGAGAAGGCTTGTTGGCATGTTCTCTCTTTGCGGAAGATCTGAGGTTTCAAGAGGAGGGAATTAGCACTCCTAGACGTTCTACCCCCTCCGGATAGTTCTAGCTTTTGCGCTCGGTAGGTGGGGGTTTTGAAGTGGAGGGCTTTGTGCGATAGGCAGGCAATCTTTAGTTGAATTCTAGCTTCGTAGGGCAGCCTGTTTAGAGGTTTTAAGACCGGGGAGATGTGGGCATTTCGCTTGTTGCCCGTAACCAATCTGGCCGCCGCGTTCAATGAAGCCTTTAGAGGGGCCAAAGTGTATTTGGGGAGGCCAGAAAGCGTAGCACTGCCATAGTCAAGCCTCGGCAAAACAAGCGCTTGGACCACTAGCTTGAAATCTGCTTGAGGTAGGAAAGGTTTGAGATTTCTGAGTGTCCTCAGATGGTGGTTAGCTCCCTTGCACACATTGCTAATATGAGTCTTCATATTCAGATGCTTGGCCAGGGTAATTCCTAGAGATTTAGCTGAGTCAATAAGACGGGGGGAGCAGTTGAAGGCAGTGAGTTGGTTCATCCAGAGGTCGATTTTAGGAGTGTGTTTCGGGGGAGAAATGAGGAGGAATTCTGTTTTGGAGGTGTTTAGCAGGAGGTGGTTCTCAGTTAACCAGTTTTAAGTAGTCAGAAGGGTGGAGTTGAGTGAAGTGATGTTATCTGGGGAGGAGATTTTCAGATAGAGTTGGGTGTCGTCTGCATACATATTGAAGCGAATGTCCATGGATTTTAGTACATTAGCTAATGGTTCCAGGAACAAATTGAAGAGAATGGGAGATAAAGAGGACCCTTGGGGAACCCCCATGGTGACTGGGGATGGCTTGGAGAGTGAGTGGTTTGCCTTAACTCTTTGGGTCCTGTGCTTGAGGAAGGACGAGAACCAATGCAGCACCTGACCAGAGAGGCCCATCCTATGCTCCAGAATGACTAAGAGGTTGTCATGATTGGCAGTGTCAAATGCAGAGGAAAGGTCAAGGAGGATAAGGAGGCAGGATTCATTTCGAACCAGCATTATTAAAATGTCATCCATCACGTGAGTGAGAGCCGATTCAGTGCTGTGCCCACTACGAAAGCCAGATTGGTGTTGGTCCAGGAGATGGACATTTTCGATGTGCTCACATAGTTGTGAGTGGACGCATTTTTCAAGGAGTTTGGCTAGTGTGGGGATGCTGGAGATAGGGCAGAAGTTGTTAAGATCTGCACTGTCTGCGGTAGTTTTTTTTAATATAGGTGTTACCTGAGCTGCTTTTAGGCATTCTGGGATCGTGCCTTGTGACAAGGATGCATTGACGATCTTTGTCCAGGTGGGAGAGATGGCATCCTTAATTACTTTGATGATAGTGGGTGGTAACGGGTCGCTGAAGTGATTAGATGGGTTGATACTCCGAAGAACCTTTTTGATATCCCTTTCATTGAGGGGGGTAAAGGTGTCCCAGTAAGCATTGTTCTTGATACCCAGCTACATTGTTCAACCTTGTCTAGTAAGGCCAGGGGGGTGCAGGTCCATTGGGTAGCAATAGAGCCCACCTGGTTTCTAGATCAATGTTAATAAGTCTAATTTTCTCAGTAAAAAAAGCAGCCAGATCATCACATGAGGGAGGGCTGACTTCCGAAGCTGATCGGTTTGAGGCTTCCACCGATTGTTGTTTAAGCAGTTCAAACAGTTTCTTGGGGCGATTAGCCGCTTTATTAAGTTGGGATCTGAAATATTCCGCCTTAGCTGTCTTGATTTGTTTGTTATAAGAGCTTCTTGCTGATCTAAGGATTTTTAGCTGGTCCACAGATGGAGTGGATCTCCAGGAACGTTCGATCGCCCTTAGATTGCGACGTTCCGAGTTTAGGTTGCCGTTGAACCAAGGTTTGGATTTTTTGTAGGTGCATTTTTTTGTTGGAGTGGAGCGTTGTAGAAGTCTGTGAGTGCATGGACTTCGTGTATGTCCACTTGGGAAGAGAGGGCACATTTACAGCGAGTTGCTAGGTCAACTGTATTGATAGCTCTGGGGTCCTTTTTCCAAATCTTTGGTTTAGTTGTTTGAGCCTTACTCAGAGATACCTCAGAGTTGATATGGAAGGAATTTATGTGATCGTCCGACCAATCGCAGGGTATGATGGAGTCCAATGTGATGGTGTGTCCTTTGGAGATGATGAGGTCTAGCATTTCCCCTTTAATATGGGTAGGCTGTTCACAATGCTGAATCAATTTGTGATCAATCAAGAAAGAATTGAGGCATGATACTGCTTGGTCATTAGGGTTCGACCAGTGAAGGTTAAAGTCCCCAAGGTAGATGTGGGACTGCACTGAATCCACATTGCCAGAGATGATTTCCATTAATTGTTCGATGAAGGGGAGGTTGTCGCCTGGGGGGTGAAAGAATGTGTGTAGTTTGCAAACCAGGTGATGGTTACTAGAAATGTTGAGACAAAGGTATTTGCAAGTGACTGGCAAAGAGGACTCTGAGAGGGAGACCGTGAGCGTGCTCCGATGTATACAAGCTAGGCCACCTCCCAGCTTCTTAACTCTGTCCAGACAAATTATGTCATGGGTGGTGGGCACCAATTGGTCTAGAATAAGAGTGGACGAGGGGTTGAGCCAAGTTTCTGTGAGGATAATGATATCTATCTCATTATGTTGTATGAGGTCGAAGATATCGGAGGCGTGTTTGTTGGCAGACCTACAATTGAGTAGTATGCATTTGAGTGGAGCAGGAGTATGGGGGGAGGAGTCTGAATGATGTTCACTCTCGTGGGTTGTCATTGCTTATGACTCGGAGGTTGTGGTAGGGTTCTCTGTTCGGGTTAGAATGAATGGTTTGAATTATTCCCTTTGGAATCATGTTGATGTCAAACAGATGTCACATGTGGTATGGCAAACAGGAACTTGCTGTGTGAAAAGATTGCACAACTGTGTAGAACACTGAGTCATGTTGTTCCTAAGCCAGCATCTTTCATGACCTTTCCTATTCCTGATACATAAGTGGTTGTCACTACCTAAATCGACCAGAAATTCAAAAACAATGTCCAATCAGGAAGTCTCAAGATTCCTATATGGCATACATGATATGATTAGCCGATTGGGCTAAACAGAGTCAATAAAAGTCAAGTAGTACTAACATTTGACTGACATTGCACCAGCCTACAGCCTTTTTACAGGCAATGGCCTGATGTGAAATATAGCCTGGTGAGATAATATATCTGCTCGAGATATCTTTTCTTGTTTGCAGGAGCCAGAGAGTTTATTAGGTTAATGTGCCTGCTGCAGAGGTTGATAAATAACATGACTACCAGTAGTGTGAATCTGAAAGGATCCAATATATCGTACCATGTCACAAACGGCAACTATAACAGACTATCGATCTTTCAAAAATGTTTTAATACCTTGATAATCCTGCCAGGGTCAACACCCTGAAGATTCATGTCCTTGAATTGAATGTTATGGAAACCATGATCAGGGCATATGAGGCTGAAAGCATTTGCATTATAATTGACCTCTCTAGACATTTCCACACAAAATCATCTTACATTGTCTGAGTTTTATATATTTTAATCTCAGATCTATGTAGTGTGAATATGTTTTTTGAAATGTATTGACTCCTTTGAAATTCTGCTTCATCTTATGTGCGGTTATAACAAATAAATTGCTGTCACAGGGTTCTCTGTAATTAATGTACTAAATGCATAAAAGTTTATGTACATTCGGGGGATAATTTTTTTGGGGAGAAGTGTGAGAACTTTGAGTGGTAGGAATTTTCCTTCACCGAAATATGAGGTAAATCTGTGATTTAGCCAATGCTTGATGTTTAATGAGCATTCTGGGTAAGAAAAGGTATTGTGATCCAAGCAAGCCAGACCACCCCAGCATACCCTAGGTTTCAGAAATAACGGGACCTGGCAGATTTGCCTGGGTGCTAACAGAGCTTTGGCCTACATACTGCAGTTACCCATGTCGCTAGAATGAGTCAATTTGCTAAATATTAATGTTTTCTTGTTACATTCAAGGCCTTTCCTTTCATGGGTGATAGCCTAGCCACAGAAGTGGGGTGCTATTGCTATAAGAAGAAGAATAGGAACGCTGTGTGGTAGGAGATTTGTGGATCCCTGCAGATTCCATTAGCGTAGTCTGCTTTCACTTATGTTTTGCTGTAACATCAGCACACACAGCGTGCTATGCGATACAGCAAAACAAAAACAATCAAACCTGGGCCTCGAGTGAAGAATTTCCCTCACATCCCAATTTTGATTTTGGAAAAGAAAATGTTTCTGGTGTTTTTACCAGAAACATTTTCTTTTCCAGTAATGTGGATGGCCCACTGAACTGTGAAGGTAGTGCACTGGACAGCAATGGGTTGTCCTCTGCCCTAAAGCAGTTAAAACCCACTAAATCCATGAAGTCTGATGTCCTCTCCAACAAGAATGGACAACAAGTTCCAAGGATATGATGGCCACATTGCACTAACGTCTTTGTTTCATGGCTGTAGGGGACATCCCCAGTTCTAGAAACCCCACGACGATAGGGGTTTGAGGCTGGAGAACACTGAAAAGCACAGTGGTCAAAGAAAGAAGGCAGCAGCTGCTCATGGCCGTGCACAGCCTAGAGAATGTTTCAGTTGCCATATATGGTCTTTGGAGACGAGGGATAGGGAGAGAATAATAAATACTGAGAAGGACAGACAAGAGAGAAGAGGTTCTAGAAAGGAGAGAAGGAGTGAAAGGGAGGAGAGTAAATAGAAAATCTAAGTGAGAGATCAAGAGAGACAGGAATGGAAAGATATTCAGATGCAGCAACAGAACAGAAATGGGTAGTGGGTAAAAAGGTGAGAGGGGCATTGGGAACAGAGATGAGATTAGGAGACAATAGAGAAAGTATAATGGGACCCCAAGGAGAAAAATGAGAGATAGATACACGTGGAGAAAAAGTGATTGAAGATTTTAAGTCGAAATTATAGCTGAGCATGTTTTTGCCAATACAGCTACCCCAATGTGATTCCAATGCACAATGTTGCACTTATTTTCTAAAAAGGATCTGACTGCAAGATCCAAACATCACCTTGCATCGTGGTCTTTGATGGCCTATTAAGGTCTAACTATTGTTACTTGTTCTACATTGATTTTCATAAATAGCTGAAGAAGAACAAACACCTTGTTATTTGTTATTGCATGCTTTTGTTGGGAAGTGCTGATGCTTTCCCTTATAATGCATGTCAGCATGTCTACATTTACTGGTATTGTCACTGGAAAGCTCAACCTACTTGTGCAGAATTACAGGTTTTATTATGGAGGTGATTTGACTTTCTAGTGTATATTTTAAAAAGAGCAGTCTCTCAACTGTTTCATAACATGAAGCTTGACTTTTATCTGCAACTGTAGTGATGGCAGTCAACCCCTCTTCAAGTAAATATTTTCCATTTCCAGTACACATTGCAAGCTTCCATGCTTTCTACATTCTCCATTCAGAAACATACATATTCATCCAAGCAATGTTAAGCAAATAGAGTCTGCCATCTTGAGGTTTCTTTGAAAGAAGTTGACTGCATGCGAAATAGCGGAGAATGTACATAATTCCAAAAGTGGAGGACTCTGTAGCATCCCAATGGACCATGCAAGCAGCATCAAAGAGAAAAGTTATCACAGAGAAGGATCTGAGATGGAAACAGTGAATACAACTTTTACATTGCTTAATATACAAAAGGGCCTCCTCGCTTTAAAGTAGAAAAGGCATAGGACCAGGGAGAAAAAACACACAAAGAAAAGAAATATAATAGAGGGTCCTCCCTGCCTCAGTCTCTTTCACAAAGGAACAAATCCAACAAATCCAGACCACGCTTTACTTAGTTTTGTATACATAGCATATTACCTTGACATTTTTCATTTTTTGTTCTTTCTATCATTATTACAAAGAATTCATTATTTGTTACTTATTACCGTTAAGAGAAGTATGCATTTCTTTATATCATAATCTGTATTGCAGATTTTCCAATTATTATTAAATTGTACACATTCATTTTGCAAATTTTAAAACACCTATACTACAAACAACCCACAACTTCCTTTGACCTGCCATTCACACTACAAAACATACATTCATCACACACCAGTCCGGAGTAGCAACAAACGTCCTATATACACCGGCAGAGTCTCTTTTATTCTCTCTTTCTGGTGTAATGGCACTGGACTGAACACACTAACAGTCAATGCATGATTTGGTGGTATTTAATGTTAGGTTACCACGTTCTTCAGGGCCGTATTGTCATTAAATATAACTATAACCCATCTCGAGGGCAAAAGGAGAAATCTAAAAAGCAACAAAAAAACTGTATCAATACTGTGCATTTCATAATTTAGTTACATGTATGATCTGAATCTGTTCAACATTTTTTTGTATTAGGAGCAAAACTTCTACTTTATTCAAAAATAACAACATAACTGGACTATCCGAACACCACAAAGTGCTCAATCTCGTATCTCTTCAAGCAATTTTTAGAGATGCCCATACCTACCTTTTGCCATGCATCTATATACATAAACATAGTAGTCAATTGATTGATACCCACTGCAATAGTCTTTGTTAAAAGATCCTGAGAAAAAACACCATAAGAATACTAAAAACCATGCAAGTAGTGGCTCCAATCGACCACGACCTGAGTAAAACAACCCGATATACATGTTATAGGAAACAAAGAGTGCCTTTAGGTGACATAGAAAAAGGAAGACTTCCCTACGTCCCTTAGATATATGTAGATGAGAATGAGGGCTTACTCTCTCCTCTATTCAATCAGACTGTGATATAGTATCCATTATATTTCAAGAAAAAAGGGAGTGACAGCGATTTCAGTCACTAAAAGAGGTAAACTGAAATAGAGAAGAAACACAAGGAAGACCCTTGAAAATAATTTCCTACTACAGGGTACAAATACAACTAATAGGAACACATACCATATAAAACAAGCATTTTCAATGCAATAGGTCTCGTATTTGCAAGAGTTTGAGCTATTTGCATGGTAAATTACAATGCGTTTTATTTATGTGCTTTGTAAACCTGCAAGCAGTGCGTAAACTTGCACTTAAACACATAAATAAAAGGTATTGTCATTTATAGTGCCAATAGCTTAAATTATCGCAAATGCAAAACCTATTGTATTGCAAATGCTTGTTTTAATGGCTATAAGTAGGAAATTGTGATGGCTTCTACATTTCCAAATCCTATTTTGACGAGATACCACGACCACGGACCACTGAGGATACTCTGGTAGCTGACTGATGTAGTGTACAGTTCAACTTAAATTCTGTCCGTTATGCCCAACAACGCTTGCAACAAAAACCTCAGGTGAGATGGCAGAATGGGGTGGTGGTGGTGGGGGGGAGTTAGAGGTGCTGAGCGCACTAGATAGTAGAAGTGAATATCGAGGAGTGACGGCCCTTGGGGGCAGCGATGTTGAACAAGTTTGGTAGGTGTAGTGCTTTTATTGTAGAAGTACTAGGCATAAAGGACAACATGCATGGATGGCGGGTGTTCTGTACCAGGGGACAGTACAGTCTTTGTGCTATGATGGCTGTGGAGAGTGTGTGAACAGCAATGCATTGGCTCCTGAGGGGCGACTGCTGCCTTGGGGGAGGAAGCTTAGCACTGCTGCGAGAGTCAAAGCTGCAAGCAACAGAGTTACCCACCCTCCCTTTAGGATATGTGTCTGTGTGGAGCAAAAGAGGAGCAAATCTCGAGTCACATGGGGCCGCTGTGCTTCTGCACCAAGGTGGTAGAGGTGCCCACTGAACCTGGTGCACAGATGTAAATGACAGCTGCCTTAGGGAGCAGAGCAAAAGGGGTCTGATTAGGCTGGCAACGTAACAGGGGGTCCCTCTCTTCCCTGGTACATCAATTACTGCTTTGTAGTGGTCCTGTCATTAGGAGGGAGGGGGCGGGTGGGAGGTGGCTGCGGGATCGGGGTTTGCAGGATGCCGATTCAGTTAGTGGTGCAAGGTTTTGGGTTTGATGCCTTGGAGCCGGATTTTTCCATGGGGAGTATGCTTCTTGAGGGGGGGTGGACGGAGGGGCATACGTGGCTGAATGAAGTGTATTGTTAAAGTCCTTTTACTTAGCTGCGTTTTGTGTTACTTTCCCATTATGTTTAGGTCTTATTAGGTGCACAAAAACTACGTAGAGAGGTTGGGTGTGGGTCGGTGCAGTCTGTGGGTTTTAGGATTCTCTCTCATAATGCAGACATGTGGTGTGTTACACTCATTTCTTCATGCAGCAGAGATGTGACACGTTAGATGCGATTTGTGCAGCCACTCCCATTTGTACTGTATGTTCAGAGAGCCTGGGGGCAAGCACAGAGTACAGTCACTCATGCCACGAGTGTACTTTGAAAAAAAGAGAACCTTAACAGTCTGCGTGCAAGTGAAGTGCTGCTGCATCTGGGTCCAATGAGTCTACGCGTCCTGCGCCTCTGTGTGGCCACCATTGCTCAAGGGCAGCATCCCGGGAGTGGTGTGGTGGTGGCGACCGGCACTGTTGAACAAAAATGAAAGTGAAAGTGTGCACATATACACACCACATGTCTGCATTATGAGTGAGACGTTACACATTAGATGAGATTCGCGCAGCCTCTTCCCTTCTTACTGTATGTTCAGAGAGCCTCGGGCAAGCACAGAGTACAGTCACTCATGCCACGAATGTACTTTGAAATAAAGAGACCTTAACAGCAAGCACACCTCCGGCCAGCGAGCGACACACACCGCAGCCGGCCACCGATGGGGGAAGCAGCGCTGCTGCTGAGCAGTGTGCACCTGAAAGAAAATAGTGCTAAGTGACTACATATCGACGACCGTGTAACACCGCAAGTAAACGATCCAGTCCCGATGGGAGGTCACAAAAGGAGACAGGGCGGTAACAAGATGGGACTAAGACGCCTCATATTGAATTGGAGGCCAGCGTTTACCAAAGACAATGCCACCAGCCAATGAAAAATATGGACGGAGAGTAGGCGAGGCTTCCACAGCACTTCCACAACATACCCTACTACTAGGCCTGGGCCAAAATTCCGTTCCGTTCGCGGAAATTGCGATAATTTGGCATTTTCGCGTTCCGCAGAAAGCGCGAAAATGTCAAAATTTCCGCATTCCGCAGCTTCGCTATAATTTGTTTCTTGCTCGCGCTGTAAAAAAAGACATTCTCGCGCGCGCGCGATCGCCTTACCTGAATCCCCGCGTTCGCTGACAAGCATTCCCGACCCGGTCGCGTTCTCCACGAGATGTTGGATGTTGATAGCCATTTTGCGCTGTTTCGCGACAGTTCGCGCCCGCATTAACGTCATTTGTCGCGCGGACACATCATTTGTCGCACGATCACGTCTTTCTTTTCGCGATCATGCACCGCGAGAGTATGAGAAGATTGAGATCTCGAACACGTCATTCTCCACCCCGAGCGAGAGAGTGAGGACGCGGGCACGTCTAATCAAATGTGAAAAGGAGAAAGAGACCCCGAACACGTCATATCCAACGCGACAGGGAGCGAGAGAACACGATCAAGTCATTTTCGACACGCCATCGACATCCGGCGGAAGTAATGTGAAGCTCGAGAACTCGAACATGTAAAATTTTCAATTTGGAGAAGAATATCAGCTCTAGCAGCATGAAACCTTCTGCAAATGATGATTTTGGATGAAAACAACTCCTCAGATTGACATTTGGCTGTCCTTTTTTGTGCAAGGAGCCCTTTTTTAAAAAGGTGGGGAGGGGGAGGAAGTGACACAGAATCTCCAACTTCCTGTTCCTGTCCAGCAGGCTCCTCCCAGTGCTTTGTCCATCTCCTGCTCATTCTCCCTTTGGATTTTGAGCTGGAAAGATCACTCTTTTTGTCTGCTGCATCATTGCAATTGGATTTGAGGATTTTTTGATTTGGATATTTCACAAGTAAGTGGTTGTTGTGTCTGTTTGATTGGAGGCATTGCAGTTCTTGTAACTACAATTTATTTTTGGCAACTATCATTATTCCTTTTTTTTAAATGTTGTGGGTAGTACTAGTCAGTAGTAGGTCCGAGCTAGTCAACTAGTCATGGGCATGGCCTAATGGGTGTGTGTGAGTGCATGATGAAGCAACTGTTCCTTTAGTGTTTTTTGAATGTATTTCATTTTCAAGCATCATTTAAGGTCATGGATGGCATTGGATTGAGTTGGGGAAGTGTGTTTTTTTGGGGTGGCCTTTCTGATGTTGGTTGTCTTAAAGACATGCTTTTGTTGTATGTGTCTGGTGTGTTGGTGTGCAATGCATGCACCCTGCAGACCTCTTTGGGGCCTGTGAATGTTCGTATTTCCATTTTGTTGCAATAAAAAGGCAGAGCAGTGTGCTTTAGCATGCAGCCTTTACCTGGCTTTTATAGGCCTTTTGTCAGCTCCTGGTGTTTTCCAGGCCCCCTGCTTGTTTGTGTTTTGTGAGTGTCCATGTGGCTGGTGGCCTTATTTTGTGTTTGGACTGGGAGTTATTATTGTCCTGCTTTTGCCATAGGCCTGCATGGTTTTCCTATTGGCTATTCGGCTTACTGCTTCCATCCATCCACCCCCTTTGCCAGCAGCAGCTCCATGGATGCCGAGATGCTCCAAAAATTTAATGGCAAATAGGGTCCACCCCACTTCCATTACATTTTTATTTTGGTGGTTATTATTAACTTTCCTATCCTTCCTGAGAGTGTAGTGTGTGACTGTACACAGTAGTATAACATAGCCCTTGTTAAAAAAAAGTCATAAATGGCTAGACTATATTTTTTGTTTGCACTAGTACAGTACTAAGTAACTGAATCACAACAACAAATGCAACATTTCACTGATGTTCTTCTCCTGGCTTATTTGGTTTTAGGTGCACAACAGACAGAGGAGGAGGTGTCATCAGCATCACCCGGCTACCCGTTGTACTGCCAGCCAGACAGAAGTCCTGCTGCGCATCACGTCCACGTGTGACCAGAACTTGTTGTGCATCTGCATCCTGCCTGACATCTGAAGAAGATGGCCCCAAAGAAAGTTACCACGTCCAATACCAAGAAAGTTGCCGGTGAGAAGAAGGAACAGAAAAAGGACATGCCATTAACCACGACTGGTGGTGTGCCGGCCAATGTTTTTTTTGGCACCCAAAAGTTACGCCTGCAGCAGCGTTGTCCGGGAACCAAGCTGGGAGCAGCACAGCGGTCCAACCACACGAACCTAGGCCCAAGGGCTTTAGTGTCGCAGAGGTAGCCAGTCTACTAACGAGCAGCAATGTTGAAGAAATGTCATTACCACAAAGTAGTACACAATCAAGTTCAACGCAGGCGCAAACTCAGCAGATAAGTGTGCAGCCGCAACAAGAACAGCAGCAGCCGCAACAAGAACAGCAGCAGCCGCAACAGCCCACCATAGTAGTTGTTGCTCCTGACGTAGGGGCATTTCAGGAAATTGAGCTTCCTGCAGACAAAGTGGAGCAAAGTCAAACCACTGTTTCATAAGATCTATTGTCTTCCAGACCACCAGCAAGGAAAAGGAGGCTTAGTCCAACATCTTCTTCTTCAAGCCCAGCTTCTGATGATTGTGATGCCACTTGGGTCCCACCAGCTCAGTCTGAGAGTGATACGCCACAAGACAATGCTTCTGAAAAGGAAGGTCCCAGAAGAACTTAGAGTTATGGAGGTAGATGTAGAAGAGGAGGGTGATGATGATGATGTTGATGAAGACGAGCCAGTCATCACGCACATTACTCCCGCCCCAAAGGGATTGGAGACCAACATTCTCACCCTATCCAGAAAGGCTGCTACTGAGCAGGATGTAGCACGGATATCACCAACACAGCTTACACCACCACTACCTCCAGCTGCCATATTTTCCAAGGGCCGGCAGGAACCTACATCCAGCTCAACCATCTCAGTAGGTAGTGGTAGTAAAAGTCACAGTCTAGGTGCACAGGGTCACATTTCAAGCACACCCTCCAGTTCATCTGGTATTGAAAGTGGCACATCCAGCAGTGCCAGAAAGTTTTCCTCCCCAGTTTGGGACTTTTTTCTGTTAGCACCAAGGAGGAGAACGTTGCTATATGCTCAATTTGTCATCAAGGTGTTCGGTGTGGTAAGCTTGGTACAAACTACGGTACCGGAGGACAAGCAAGTCATCTCAGAATACACCACACTATCGTGTGGGAGAATCACCTACATTAGTTAAAAGAAGGTAGAAAAACTCAACCCATTGAAGTTGGTCAGGAAGAATCAGGGAGCGATATTATTGCGGTGGAAGGTGAAGAAGAGGGTGGCATTTCTAGCCCTGTCCCCAGTAGTGCAGTGGTATCGCCCACATCCTCCTTAGTAACATCAGAGTGGCACCGCAGTAAGAGCCATACTCTGAGTCAGGCTGAGACACCAAGGCGACCGAGTACCGCAATGAGACAATCTGTGTCGTTGAGCCTAAGTGGGTTAATGAAAACACCACCACAAAGGAAAGTAATCCAGCCTACCATTGAGAGCATGTTTAGGTTGGAGGGGCAGTTCCAACGCAACCACCCAACGGCACGGTTGTACAATGCGAAGCTGGCTAAAATGTTAGCGCTGGACCTTCTTCCTTTTTCATTTGTGGAAGGGGTTGGTTTCCTTGAATTTGTGTCTGCCATCTGCCCTTAATGGAAGGTTCCTAGCCGGTCATATTTCGCAATTGCTGTTCCGGCACTACATCATGATGTGCTCGAATTGGTTGGACAAGCTTTGCAGCAGAGTGCTGTTCACAATATCCACCTGACAACAGACATGTGGACCAGTTGCCAAGCCAGCGATTACATGTGCATCACTGCACACTGGATCTCTTTTGTGGGGGTTAGAGATAAGCTATCTGCACGAGGTGCTGTCGACACAGCTGCGATTTTTGAAGGTACTCGGAAACATGCAACTGTAGCCATGTTCGCCATGGAGAAATCTCATACGGCTGAAAACATTTTACACGAGTTTCGCAGCAAGGTTTTTGAATGGCTGCGGCCAAGAGGGCTTGGTATTGGGTTTGTTGCCACAGACCATGGCAGTAATGTACTCAAGGCCATGGCACTTGGTTCCTATTTCAGGGTTCCGTGTTTGGCGCACTGCATAAACATTATAGTTCAAGACTTTCTGAAAAAAGAACCCTTAGTCAGCAATTTACTGGCCATCTGCCGAAGAATATGCACTCATTTCAGCCATTCTTTTAAAGCTCGGAAGCAGCTGAGGATCATCCAACGTGAACATAGAATGCCAGTCAAGGCACTTATCCAGGAGGTGGCAACACGCTGGAACTCAACGTATTACGTGCTTGATCGTCTGTATGAGCAGTACAGGTCACTCCATGAATATGTCTGGAAAAGAAAAGGGGATGCTACTGTTAAAGGCATGAACCTTGAGCTGGAGCAATGGAGCCTAATTAAATGCCTGACTGAGATGCTTTGTCCTTTTGAGGTCTTCACACGTGAAGTCAGCAAGGAGGACTGTACAATGGGCCAAGCTATCCCATTATTGCAAATGCTAGAGCATCAGCTGAATAATGTGTCTGAATCATACAAAGGTGTAGAGGACAAAAGGGAAGCTCATGACTTGGTGGAGAGCTTATCCCGTCGCTTAGCTGAAAATGTAAGGATACAAAATAAAATTTTGTCACAAGAACATTACATTTGTGCTACAATTCTGGATCCACGTGCAAAATTTGGACTGAAGACATTCTTTGCTTTTTCCGAACTTGATGTTGCCCGCTACAAAACTTGCATAGCTGAAGCGGCCAGTAAGTTGGAAAACGAACGGCTGCTAATTAAAAGCCCGCAAGATCAACCCACAAGAAGTACTGCAGCAGGCCATGCAGGATCAAGTGCAACTTCGTCGGCTGACGGCAGTGCGTTTGGATCACAAGACTCACCATCACTATCGACCACAGCAACAATAACTGGATCAGTAGGCGGAGTACAATCATTACACGATTGGTATGTAAAGTTAGGCATTAATAAGCACAGTGCTGATGCACAGAGAAACGAGCCCAAAACCTTACCAGCAGCAACCCTGAACATTGAGCGGATGGTCCAGGCCTATCTGGACGACCCAACAGAGGTGTGCATTGATCAAAACCCATTGCAGTATTGGTTTAGGATAAGGTCTGAATGGCCACAGCTCAGCAGGCTGGCGATAAGCTATCTGGCTTGCCCTGTCGCAAGTGTCTCTTCCGAACGTGTTTTCAGTGCTGCTGGTTCCATTGTAACATTGAGAAGGACCAGTCTATCGCCAAAAAACGTGGAGAGGTTAACAATGATCAAAATGAATCAGCACTTCATACCACCGAATTAAACAATACATGATGCAATGGAGGATGATGAGGACAGCGGCTCAGGTGACGGAAGTATTGTGTCACATGATTACCTACTACTGGCTGAACCCCCAGAGTTTGAGGACGAGCTATACTTCCCTGACAATTAGGCTTGCACTTACTGTCTTCCTCCCTTTTTTCCCCCTTTGTTTGTGTGTCTGTCGTTCCGGTTACAAACTTGTGAATCACAACAAATCCATTACCACCGTCTTCTACTCTTCTAATTTAATATACAAGTTTCAGGTGTCTGCAATTTGACAGTACAGTCCTCCGAATCCAGCTCCTCAGCTCCATTATACTGAATCTCCTGCTCAATTCCATTTCCCTCATGAATGATGATTGGATGATGGTAAATAATACAACAACAAATTCAAACTTTCCTAGTCCTTCCAAAAGGAGTGGAGCATGAATCAGATGACTACTATAGCTATCCTCCTTTCAGAGCCGAGAGAGACTTGCCATTAACTGAAAATAAGATGGAACAGGTAATGATTGATGCCATGCATTGGACGCAGAGTCGCAGACTGAATGATTTAGATTTTGTTGTGTTTGTTGTGCATGAATTTATGTAATTGTGCACTGCCACTAATCAACTTTCTACAGAACACACTAAACTTAACTCAAGGTAAATTCAATTTTCCCCTTCTTGCAAAAATTAAATTTGTACTTCTCCTACAGCTAGGTGATACATTGCTTTTAATTCAATACAGGAAGGGGACTCACTCAATCTGCGCAATGAGTATGATTGACACAACAGCACCGTCCATCATGATGATGGTGAAATAGACGGCCCGTTAACTTAAGATGAGAAGGAACAGGTAATGACAATTAATGGCATGCATTGGACACCTGACTCTGAGTGATTGGTCTTTGTGTTTTCGTTGTTTGTTTGTTGTGCACAAAGTGAAGTCAAAGTGTACTAGTAATCTATCTTTCTGTACACACTAAAGAATGACTCAAGTCAGTAATATTTCTACTCAGGCCGATCTTCACAGTCAGTCAGTAAAAGTATCGGAGATGATGATGAAGTGAGGAGGACGTTTCATGAGTGGCATAAAACGTAAAAGCCTAAAGGTAAACACGTCAACAACAACCACAGCAGACCCAAATGTCTATGTAGAAGTGGAATAGACTGTAGCGGTGGGATGACTGCGGTGCATTGATTTTAGCAACTTAAACTGTAAAATGCTATGTTTGGAATGGATAATGTGCTTTGCGTTTGTCCAACTCTTTAAAAATAAAAAAGTACTCTAAAGTCTTAACGTAGGATGTGCTACTGCTAAGCACTGCGGGCCTGCTCTCTCCTGTTATTTTTGAAGGTCAATCCTGGAAACAGACTAGAGTAGAGATGATGCATACATGCCACCTCGGAAAGTGTTCTTGTTGCACTACACCATAACTTCTGCATTTGTTTCAACTTTGTTTCTCAATATCCCCTTTGGTTTTCCATCTACAATTACAGGCCGGGCCTTGCCCTATACTTTGGAAAACATTACAATGCACACTTACCTTACCAATAAATCAAAAAAATGTTTCCAGCCGGGCAGTGGCGAGTGGCGAGGCGACACACCCAAGATTGATGGACGAGAGGAGCAAGAGGAATGCCGAGATGCAAATCCAGTCCACATTTTTTACCAGGATAACACAATAACAGTATCCACTTTAATCTTCTTTTAAATAGTTTGATTAATATTTTGTATACAATCTTTACAACAGTGTGTTCTCGGAGTTGTTATTATCATCATTAGGTTTGCTCTGTGTTTACGATTCTTCCCTACCAATATTTAAAATTTCTATTTGCTATCTGTAAAAGTATTAAGGCCGGAACAGAACAAGAACTAGAAGTGTATGTAATCCGGGTCTCTCATCATCATGCATGCATTGCCTTTTTCTCCCTTAACATATGGATATGGTAGTCTTCAATGATTGTCGTTTGTTTGTCTATGTATGCATACTGTTTTTCTATGTCAAACCTTTCCCAAAAACCCCCTTCCCATCCATTCAACAAACCCTAACCCTCTTCCCCCGGGCTGTGTGACTTATTGTTGAGGTGTAACTAAATTAAATGTACACCAATACTTAATCACACACTTGCTGGGGCGGATGTGGTGAAAGCAACACTACTTCAATTTCAAGGCAGAGCGATGATCTTCTTCTGCTTGCCCACCCATGAGTGGGATATTTCAGAGGTTATTTTATTTAACAAAGGAACATATACCTCAGCATGAATTGCCGGCATTGATTGGATTTGTTTGTTGTCATTCCTCATATACAGCACTAACTGTTAGGCTGTAGGCCTAGTCAAGTGACTCGACACAACTATAGTTTGTAACTCTGTCTAGTAGGCTATCCCAACCACCATTATGTTTTTTTGTCAAATATTTGAGCATATTATTGTTGCTCGGTAAGTTCTGTACTGTACTTCATTCTACTACTCCTCTAACAGTCTCTCAAAGGCGATTGACTGTCTCCTTTTCTTTTTTTGCAAATGCTGCCGCCCTGCCAGTGTCTACTACTACTACTATGCTACCACCACCACCACCCCAATCATGGCATGTATGAAAAAGGAAACCATCTTCACCATGCAGCCAGTGCTGTGCCACAGTTGGACATACACATCAAGCACCGGTAAGAGAGAAGTTTGGGGGAGGCAGAATTAATAATGGACATGTTGTCAATGATTTCATTTTCACACACCAGTACAAAGAATGCATAGACTAGAGGACAGACTGAAAGTACTAGAAGGACAAGTCAATGAGTGAGGTGTGTCGCATCTATCTGTTTGTGTCTTATACAGGCAGCCAATTATTTAAATCAAACACAGGCTATGGGCGGCCATGCACCAGCAAGGAAACAGTGTGATGTAAAACAGTTACCCCACCTACAAAACATTAACAACATTGCATGTAACATAGAAAAATATATTTAATTTACCCTAACAAAAATAAACTAAACCCACAAAAGCTGACCCACTCCCCTCCCTAACCCCAACCAATGTCCATAGGAGAAAAAAGTCCGTAACGCCCAAACAAGTTCCCACCCACCTACCCAAACAAGAATTAAAAAAGGGGAAGGACAGGATGACAGGGACTAAGTGGTGGGGCGGGACTAAAGGAGGACACGCATCTGGCGCATCTGGCCCTCTAAAGAGGCGACGCGGCGTCTAAGGGCGCGGCAGTTGCAGCCACAGTGGGGGGGGGGCACCGGAGATGGCACTACGGTGGTAGCGGGCAGCCGCCAGGCGGTGGCGCCGTACCGCTGGAGGGCGGTGGCTGGGGCCCGGGGCACTGGAGGAGGCTTCAACAATTGCTGCCGCAGTCTCCTCCTCCTCCTCGGCTAAGACCACCAGCCGCCGGTATTCCTGCTGGATGGCCTCCAGCTTCCGGCGCCGTGCCTTGGCGGCCAACTCCTTTCGATTTTGTTTCGGAGTAGCTGTGTATCAAAAAGAAAAAAACAAGACAATTGTAAAATATACTCTTAGAAAAACAGTAAGACAAGTTTATTTATACACATAGTGGCATGGTAGATTAGCACTGTCTATAAGCACAGTAGTACATAACATTTTAAATCTCGCCCGTCCTTCTTCCTTCCACTCGTCTTTCACTTTTTAGTTGAACAGTGAGTGCACCAGGTGCTCTTCTCCATAAAACTTTCAAAGCGGAGTTGAAATCAGATAGATGAGGCCATTGGTTACTCAATACTCCCGCTCCTATGCCAATTAAAGGGAATTCTAGTCTTCTAGTTCACTCTTCAAACGTCCCCAACAACTCATACTTACTTACGACATCGGACCGCCCGCCATCCTCACGCTAAAAAGGGTGGGGGTCCCGTGGGGACAATTAATTAGGATGATGCGCCCGGCACAGTGGCGGGCGCATCCTGTTTTTTTTACATTCTGGTTGGCGTTGCCGAAAGCAATGCTAAAAATACATGTTGTGCTGCTTTTCCAAGCACAACATGACGGGCCACGCACGGAGCCTGTCACATTTTGCTTTGAAAGGCAGGGGGGTACCATAGCATAGGTAGGTAGTACCCTCCATGGGGGCCCCTAAGCATACTCTGCAAGGTCTGCATGCCTTTCCGTGGCGGACGGCAATGCCGCCACGCAAAGGCATTCCAAAATGCAGATTATATGGCTGGTGGTGTGTTCAGAGAGACACCACCGCCATATTGAACCCTTTTCGGCCTGGTCGACATGTGGGGGGTCTGAATATTTTCTACAGGGATGGCGGGAGGTTTGCCCCTGCGGTGTCGGCAGTGAATACCGCCGGCGCAGCGGGGGCAATACGCTCGCCATCCTAATGGGGCCCTAAGTCGCAACTGTACAGTATACATATACATACAGTACACCCTTGCAGTGAGTGTACTGTCAAGTTCAACAATAGTTAAGGATTATGAATCTAACTTACCACTGCCCGCCACTGGTGCTGCCACTCCCCCTACCGCTCCGTTGCTATCTGCAGCAACTGCCGCATCCTCGCCCTCCGCGTCGCCTACGCTGGCCCCGGCAATGGTGGTCGGTAGTGCGCCTAGAAAACATTACACATTTATTAGGCGTCATATACACCTCCCCCTATTGATCAGTAGCAAGGTTGAAAAATGAGTTAATACTAACATACATCACTAGTACAAATCAGGTAGTAGTAGAGTAGACACTAATAGTTATATATGATCATTGTAGCCTTTGCTTAATTAGCCCTAGCCATGCTACCATTTTACCTTTGTGTCTTTTATTTTTGCACATGTGACGTTACCTTGCAGATTCTTGTATAAGACACCTTTGAGCCCACATGACCTGCCTCACACTGCTACTGTCTAGTCTACGCGCTGTGTACAAGTGGTCAACAAAAACATGAACAAGCCACTTTTTTAGGAAGTACTGGTGTACTGTTAGTCCATATTGCTTATCCATAAATGCTACACTTTTTGGCACGGCTGAGAAATGCTTGCAAGTTGCAATATACTAACGCACACCATTTCATTTTTCGCATTACAGACGGAAGATTTCCTTCTACGAACGAGAGCTTCTGAATGATGCAACAACTACCAGTACCAGGTTCTTCTAAGGTGAGGTGTCCCTTCACTCACATCTTCATTTATAAATTTATATAAACTAAATTCCTAGGGGATGGTGGTGCTGCCTTACACCACTGTTCAGTTATCATGATTTAATTCCCAACTGTATAAGTGTAACAATGTATATTGTTTTAATGTTATTGATTTTCCGGTTGGTGCTGCATTTTATAATAAAACAATGTACAGAGCTTCGTTCTCAATTCAAAATAAACATTTTGAACTTACATAGACTTGGTGGTATTTGGTGTGGACTAACTTACACGAATGAGCAAATTAAAGTAAGGGTGTGCATGTGCATTGCTTCCACGACTGAGAGGTTGGGTGTGTTATGTTCTGGGTTGTCTACTTGTTGGGTATCTTGGGGGGAGGGTTCGGAGACCTAATAGTTATGACAAGACAGTACTATAGTCGAGCAGTGGAATTGTGGTGGGTGCTGAATTTCTGATTGAGGTGTGTGAGGAAGGTCCAACCTACCATCACCAACATCCTACTTTCTGGTGCAAATGTCTGTGTATGTGCAAGATCCCTACAACAGTAGTAGTATGTCCTATAGGCTATCATATCAAAATAGTAATAAATCTGGTTGGGCTTTTGTTGCTGTGAATTTTCAAAGCCTCAAGATTAACAAAGACTCAAGATCAATAAGAGTAGAAGTAGTACAAGACGACGACCCAAAGGATTGGACTCAATGACTCGAGCTACTGGTGAATATGAGTTTTATATTACAACCTTTCACATAAAGAGTGACACTGGCCAACTGGGCAAGACTAGCTACTAAAGTACAGACAGACTGATAGTATTAGTAGTAGTAGTAGTACTGAGAGTCATCATAGCGGAGGCAGGGATAAGATTTTTGAAACCTTACAGATCGAAGGATAATTGTTGGTAAAAAAATAGCATTTGGAAACAAACAATAGTTCGTGAAAAATATGGGGCAGTAAAAGTTATGGAATAGGAAATATTATTAAAAACAAGAAGACTTACTGGGGCCAGCAGAGGAGCCCTCATTGGTGTCCTCCTGGTGCTGTTCGGACTGTTGTCCCGCCGAACCCCCACTCCCTGTCTGTCTGCCCCTGGGTGCTGAGTGATGAACAGGAAAGATATAAGAAAGAGACAAACATTGATGGATGGTGTCAAACAAATACAATATTTTTCAACAACGGTCAAAAAACACTTATGTAAACAACAATTGCAATAACTAAATTGACCGATCTCATCTGGTCAACAAGTAATATCGGGGGATTCGCAGATCGACTACTTAAGTTACTATCTATCAGCAGTAATCCAGTCTTCCATTCTGATTCCAGAATACTAAGTTACAACTAAGCCTAAGTACGACGTACCACTCAACCTAGCCCACCTATTCCAGGCATGCCAATTGTACATTAAGTATGCATTTCCACTTTATTCCTCAACAATGCATATGGTCAAATCATGGAGGACACATGACTACATTTTTTGTATACACCAAATTTTGGGTTGATTGATTGATGCTGATGTTCTGCTAGTGCTAAGCCAATTACCACCATTCATTGACCAACTAGAAAAGGTTCTAAACTTCTAATAAAGACTGCCGTACTAGCAGCACGTCATGTAACTGAGGGGGCATCACGCATACCACTAACAAATTAGAAGCTCACACAAAGTACCTAAACCTAAGTATCAATCCGCCCCTCTCTATTAGTGACAGGACAAAGTAAGGAGTGGACTAGAGTCAGTGTAGCATTACGTAACTTAATTTCTCTAAAATAAACTGGTAAAGAATCACGCTAAGCAAGCGCAAACGCAAAGTTGCAAACAAGTAAGATTAGTAGTAGCGCAGAAGAGCACCGGTGTCATAATCACAGAAGACTTTTAAACGTAATTAACCTGGAATGTAAGCACCAACATTCTAGCTGGTTGGAAGAAAAAAAAGATATTCGCAATATATAACACAGAGCAGAAGAACAGTCACAAAGTTGTAATAATTAAATAGGCACTCACCAAGCCCTGGGACCTCCACTCCTAGCAGGTCCAGCAGGTCCTGCTCACGGTCCAGGATGTCGGACCACCGGTGTGTGAGCTGCGCCTGGGTGCGCCGGACCCCAGAGAAGCGCAACACTGCCCGGCGCATCTTCCCCCACCGCTGCCGACGCTCCCGGAGGCCGTACCCGGACCCAGGCCTGCCACCTGCTGCCAGGGTTGAGGGGAGGTGGCGCTGCACAAAGAAAATTAGTGCAGCCAACTCCACCTCCCCAAATAAGGCCCGTGCCTGCACCCCTTGTGGGCGCCGCCTTCCGCAAGGAAGGCGGTCGCGGCTCTGGCTGCGTCATCCACCAGCCCTACCCTTAGACATGGTTCTGGGGTAAGAAAAGGTAATGAAATTAAAGAAGTAAACGAAATAAATAATAGCAGGCAATAGAAAGAGAAAAAGTAGCTAAAAAAAACAAAAAAAGGAGACAAAAACCAAAAATATAGAAGCTGGAAAATAGTAAGATAAATAATAAATAAGAAAGATAAAAAAAGTGGGTTTAAAACAAGGATTGAAAAGATTTGGAGAGGATTGAAAAACAGGCCCCAGAACCATTCAATTGAGTGAAAAACAAGATGGCCGCGCCCATTGCGACCACGTGGGCACGTTCGCGCGATATTTTCTCCCCGAGCAAGCAAAAAGCAACGCGATCAAGTAAAAGCGGTCGCGAACAGGAAATATCGACCGCGAACAGGCGCGAACATGCATTGCGCGACCCAGAACAGGAAGTAAGCATCGCGAGAGGGTGGGATAAGTGAAAACAAGATGGCTGCGCCCGTGAGCAACCGCATGGGTAAGTTGGCGACCCGCGATCACGCAAAAAATACCGCGAACAGGCGGGAAAAACTTCCGTGTCTTCGCGATATTTCCGGCGTGTTTGCGGAGATTTTTTTGCATTTTCGCGATAAATTGCGAAAGTTAATTTCGCAAATTCCGCCCACCCCTACCTACTACAAAAACAACAATTGATGGACAGAATGCAGAACAATGTCATACATTCACCCCAGTACAGAGATCTGGGCCTAAATCCATCGGTTTTTTGCTCACCATGCCGTTCCAGTTTGAACCCAGCCATATGCAAATCAGTCTTGACCCTGTGCCTCATGGGAACAGTCCAGCCCGAATTGCCAAGCCAGGTCCTCCCTGGACTGGAAACAAGCATCCTAGGACCGGTTTCTGGCATTTCAGCCGTCTTCAGCCAGGCTTGCTTGATTTCCAGTGGCATGGAGAGCAAGGGACCCACGTCTGGGCATACCCTTTCCACTCGGGGTGACAAATGCAAAAACAACAATTGATGGACAGAATGCAGAACAATGTCATACATTCACCCCAGTACAGAGATCTGGGCCTAAATCCATCGTTTTTTTGCTCACCATGCCGTTCCAGTTTGAACCCAGCCATATGCAAATCAGTCTTGACCCTGTGCCTCATGGGAACAGTCCAGCCCGAATTGCCAAGCCAGGTCCTCCCTGGACTGGAAACAAGCATCCTAGGACCGGTTTCTGGCATTTCAGCCGTCTTCAGCCAGGCTTGCTTGATTTCCAGTGGCATGGAGAGCAAGGGACCCACGTCTGGGCATACCCTTTCCACTCGGGGTGACAAATGCATGCGCTGCAACGCTAGGCTCGACCTAAAAAGGATGATCGAAGTTAGCTGAGTCCATGAACCTTCACAAATAAGACAGGAAAAGGCTTCACTTAGGGCTCCCTTATACTGTTGCACAGGCAGAGATGGTTGTCTCTCTCTTTTAATTTCACTTATAGATCCCGTATGTATGGGTAATTAAACTATGGGGGGTCAGCCTTTCTTCTCTAAGAGAGAACAAATAAACAATTTCACCAAAAGGAAAAACTCACAATCAGAAAAAATACATAAGAAAGCACATAAGAAGATGACATTTCAACTTCGCTAGATCATCTTTTTTGAAACAAAGTTATTTCTGATATCTCTCCTGTCTAACAAACTGTCACAAAGAACAGCTATTTATCACTCTCTTTTTACCTCTCTCTCACTCTATCTTCCGCCTTTCCCCAATAATGTCTCATGGTCATCCTCCATGGTAGAATTAGAAACAAATCCATGTGAGTCCATTGTGTCTCCATGTATCCGGCGACTCACGCAGAGCTATATGACCCAAGCTATGAAGAGAATGTGTAAGGAGCAGTTCCTATACTGTATAGCTCCATAATATGGTAGGTGCAGGCATCCAAATAGCGTTATGTCAACTGTTACTTTACACGGTGTTTACCCGAATATTTAGGATCAACTCCTACTACAGTGAGTCCATGTTGCATTCAGCCGTTACTGAACTCTCCTCACCCTACCAAGAACCATAAAAAGGAAAAAAAAAAATCTTTATTTCTTTCCGTTATATACGGCGAGATTTCCACAAGAATCTACTTTAGTTTTTCACCCTTGTTGGTGTAGCCAGTGCTGTGTATCTCTAGACACATGTTTCAGGATAATTGTCCTTCTTCAGTAGAGAGCAACACATGTTTTTTGGGGGGTGCTGGACCTCCTGGGAGTGTTATCATGCACTGCATTTATTATGATGCATCGGGGCAAACTGAGTGCTGGAGTGTGAAGCAGTGTGCACCCACCCCCCTCCTATTTGAAAAGACTCCCTTGAGCTACTGAGCTGACGAGCTCTGGTTGATGCACCTGCACCCAGCGAGTGGTACTGAGACCTGAGAAGACTTTGGGCAGCATCTCCAGCACCCCCAAAAAAAGTGCTGCTCTCTACTGAAGAAGGACACTTATCCTGAAACACGTGTCTAGAGATACACAGCACTGGATGCACCAACAAGGGTGAAAAACTAAAGCCTGACACAGAAGACAGTGTTACTGCATTTATTATGATGCATCGAGGCAAACTGAGTGCTGGAGTGTGAGGCAGAGTGCGCCCAACCCCCTCCTATTCGAATATTAAATTAAGAAGGTAGAGGAGAAAAGCATATGAGAAAAGAGAGGGATGGAAGCATTACCAGACAAACTACTGCCCACCCTGTGGAAGCATGTGTAACATTTATGTCTTTGGAAGGATCCTGCAGGATAGCGCAGTCTGAAAACTATAGGCTTCCTCAATATATTTAATGAATGCCTAACGTTGTTGCCTATCAAGGGCATTGTAAAAGATGTGCAATCCAGATATATGTTACCCGTGCCCACCATACTGTATCCTTTTCCCTAAAAGTATTTGGGAAATAATGCACCTACAGTGCACAGCTTTAATGTTTGGTCACAGCTGAGGTCCTCGCCCCCCTAAAAATACACTTCTGGCTGATAGCCTGCCCTGCAGCGTGTGCCATGGATGACTCTATGTCCTCAGACTGGGTGTGTTGAGTAGAACACATGAAGGGCTGGAGGACCCCAAACCACAGACCAACAAGCATTTGCAATGCAATAGGTCTCGCATTTGCGAGAGTTTAATCAATTGGCATTGTAAATGACAATGCCTTTTATTTATGTTTTAAAAATCAACACTTAAATTAAAGGCATTGTCATTTACAATGCCAATAGCTCAAACTTTCGCAAATGTGAGACCTATTGCATTGCAAATGCTTGTTTATGCTTGGAACTTTGTACAAAAGTACCCCTGAAAACATTTATAATTTTGCCTTGAAATTCATAGTAAATGTTAGATCCACGTGAAAAGATAAATACAAAATTATCCCTCCAAAACCACGTTTTCACCTCTGTTTTCATGTGTAGGAGGCCTCCCAGTGCCTTGCTGCCCCCCCTGCCCTGCCCCCGAATTCCTTACGCAAATCCGGTGTCCCGTTAAAAAGCTATTTTCCCCTTCTATTTATTGTAGGCTATTTATTTGTTCAATCTTTCAACAATATCAAATTCAAAATACCCACTTTTGAGGTAACCAGTCATGTTTTTTCGCCATAAGTAAGTCAGGTAGTTATTTTTTTTGCATTTCCAACATGACTCAAATTAAGTTTTAAATTACCTAACTGTTATTTGGAGATTAATAAAAACCATTACAAGAATTATCCATCATAATTTCAAAAATATCACAAACGATGCATATTCTGTATTGTACAAAGAATAACAAGCATTGGCAAAGCCAATAAATAGGTCTGGCTTTAAAGTGCCAATGAGTGTGAATGCAGACGTGCGCTGCATGCACAATCACTATTTAACATGTTAGAATCTGACTTGCAAACTTTTCCAAAGTGGGTTAAAATAGTATCAAAATTGACAAGAATCAAAAGCCAGGCTGACGTCAGTCCAGGAACCAGATGTCAGGTTATGACGACGAAAAGATAACAAATGGAGACTGCACATGGGGAGCGTGACCCCACTCCAGACTTCTATAGTCAAATCCCATGATCGGTCCAGTCCATGCACTTGCGATCAGACTGTGACATCAGTACAAAAACCTAAACCCAGACTGTGACGTAGCAACAGCCCCCAGACGTCAGACTGACGTCAATTCAGGGTCCAGATATCAGATTGTCACATCACAACCTGTAGTCAGAAAGTGACATCCCTCCAGGAACCCGCCCGCAGACAAGCTGGCACATCACCGCACCAGACATCTCGGCAGGAGAAAGCCATGGCCTGGACTGACTCACAGTTCTAGACATTCAGAACGTACTCACTACTCCTGGAGCGGTACCGGTTCTCATGGCAGCACTGGGTGAATCAATTTCCTCCTCTGGAACAGTGCCAACCTCTTCTTAAATTTGGCAATGGGTGATCTCTGCGGGCATGAAATAAGGTGCGCGTGCACGCATACGGGCATTTACTTAAGGGGATGTGCATTCCTTTCGAACCCTCGCTGTCCAATGTATATCCCTTGGTGTAATGCCTGCGTGCATGGACCGTGCACGCGAATTAATTGCTTGACCGTGTTAATATTATTTTTGAAAATTTACAAAGCACAACTAAGAAAAGTAAGTCATCAAAGCGCTAATTACAAAGAAGCTGCATATAATACAAAATAAAAGAATAACAATGAAAAGTCGCAGGTAAGGATCAGCAGGCGTATACGGAACAGAAACAAAACACATATACACAAGAGGGTGCGCAGTTATGGATAAGAAGGCAAGTGTGCGCAACAGCAAGTGCTTAAGGGTGTACGCGAATGAAAGCGCAAAGGCACAGATTAACATTCAAGGATGCATATGCACAAGTATGGAGGCGTGTGCAGGTGGTACTGCAAGTTGTATGTGCGCATTGAAGCGGAGTTCCTACACGCGTCCAGTGCGCCACGTGCTGTTTGCACGTTCCCGGGCCCCATGCCTATGTACTTTGGGTTGCAGCCAGTCCGTAGGCGTTACTGGCCTCCGAGCTCCACCGCTTGCGCAACTTTCCTAATTCACGTTTATAGCTCCCTGAAGCTCCCCCGGCTTCTAACCGATGTTGAAATTTCCTAATTTCATCTCACTTGTGACTTTTTAGTCACTGCTTACTTGTCACGTGCTCTCCAATTTCTGTCTTTACAGTCTCCTTGAGGGCTCAGGAGTTCCAGTGTACATACAGCTCCTCGAAAGCTCGGCACGTTCACGCGTTTATCTGTGCTACACAGGTCTTGTGCATTGACCCGCTTCCAGTGGTCATAGTGCTCTTCTACCTACCCGTGTGTTAAAAGTGCTCCAGCCCTTCGGGTGTGAACAGTGCTCCAGTCCCTCTGTTTATAGAGGCCCGACAGGGATACCATACCCTATATTTACAATAGTGCCCCCCCCATTTCCTGTGTTTAATGGTGCTTCCACCTAGCGAACGTTGCACGGCTCAGCCCCTTCTGTATTCACCACAGTGCTCCACCATTGTTTACAGTGTGACCCCCGTGCCCATGCTTGCAGTACCCCTCCGGCCGTCACTTCCTGTCCTACAATGGCGCTCCCCTTACCCAAACTTGCAGAGCCCCATTAAGAGCAGTTGCTTGCCAGGGTCTCTATTTGCACTACGCACCGCCTCCTCCCTCTTTCATTGGCTCGTCCACTCCTTTTCTCATGCAGCTGCTGGGTCAGAGGAGTGCAAGTGGTGTGAAGTGTGGGGATGCTGTGGGGGTGCAGGGGACCACTGTCCTCGCCGCCAGGGGTGCAGATTGCCGATTAATATCACAAGTCACCCTGTCCAGCGCGCTCTCCAAGATGCTCCCTTAAAGCCCCAGGGCGACCTCGAAGGGAAGAACTATGCCCCAGAACCACAGGGTTGACTTGGGGGACTAAGGGGAGGTGAGGTGAAATGACCGAGGAGGATGCTGGGGTCTTTGAACCACCGGGTGGAGCGCGGAGGGTCAGTTCATGGCAGCCCCACATACATCACCCTCTTCACATGCTTCCACCCTCTTTTATTTCGTATTGTAAAATGTCTGACCTCAAAGACTAATCTAGCTGTGTGTATCGAGTATGAGCCGAGACGAATAATGATTTGAGTTTCCGCCCTTACAGTTCCCGTGCCCCCCCACCCCACACACACATCGTACGAATAACAAGGTAAAGCTCCTAAAAACCTTCCTGGTGTGATTGAACATTAGACCCCCAATCTCTAGTTCTATCTCCCGGAAACACTCTAAACGAGTCATGTTTCATGTCAAAGTTAATCGAATATCTTTTTGAAACGTCAGCAATAATTTTAATTTCATCAGTAAACGTATAGCGGGAACAGCGATCTCGCCTAAACTCTGCGGTTGTAAATTAGGTTAAAGAGGTTACATAAAAGGTAGACCATTTCTCCTTCACGCCCGTACGCAAATACTCTGTATGCAAATATGCGGCAACGTGTGTTTGCCTCGACACTTCACCTGCGTTATCAGCGGCACAGTTATGTTTGCTGGTTACAGGAAAAACAAGGAAAGAGAAGACGGGGATCCGAACGATTATCTCCTGCAAAAAAAGAGGCGGTATGAGGGCGAGTCCGCCCGCCCCGCAAATCTCAACAGCCAATCATGTACCGCACTGAAGAAGGCAACCACTGAGGACAAGCTGTAACATTTGCGGCCAATCAAAAACAAAAATTGCGAGCAAAATAAGCCAATCAACGGAGCAGTCTTCGCTCCACACCACTGACAATATGTTCTACGCGCTAGTTACGTAGAGGCAGTCGTGAGGCTATACATACGCACATATAAAAATGTTTAAAATATAAATAGACCTTAATTTCCAGCTTAACAAAATATAACAAGAAGCGCTGCCATGACGTTTCCGTTTGGCTTTTCTGCCGTCGCCTCGCCTACCAAAAGGTTTCTTGTCTTTATGTGGCCCCATAAAGATAAGAAACCTTTTGCGACCAACGCAAAGCAGGCGAGGCCGCCCAAATGGGACGGCTCGAAAAGCCAAGCGAAAACGTCACCGGCACCTCTTTTCCAATGGCTGCCCACCGTTTAGCATAAACGGTGACGCTAGCCAATGGAAAAGAGGGGCAGGGCATAATGCCCCTTACAGAAAATACCTGTTAACACTAACTCTCGCCAGCGAGACTGCGCAGTCTTACGCCAGACGAGACCTAAAAAGCCCTTGGATAGCTGTGTGAAGAGATCTGCCCACCACAGTGTGAAAACTCAAGAGCTGTGGTGTTGTGGTGGGAACTGTGGCTCCTGGTGGCAGGAAATCATTGGGTGTTCTACTTGTTAAACGAAGGGTGTGCCAAACAGCTAAGAAGAGTTGTAGTCAGTACTGTGAATTCCATATTTTTGTAGATTTTTATATATTTTTTTTTTTTTTTTATTGAAAATCTTGTGTCAGAGTTACAATTGATAATACCATAAATTGGCACACAGAGAATAAAAATATAAATTGGCAAGCAGAAAGAAAAAATACAGAATAACATGAAGAAAATAATTTACGAAATACGGAAATCAACCATTACACAAAGTAAAGACTCCAAATTCTATTAAACTTCATAATCCCACCTATTCGCTGTGCATATCGCATTTCAGTCTTTCTAACATTCCAAATTTTTTGCAGCCAGGCACTAAAGAGAGGGACTTGAACTGACTTCCAGTTCTGCAGGACTAATGACCTTGCAACTGCCATTGCAATAAATAATAGTTTAACCCTCTGTTCTGTCAAGCCAAGATCGGAATCGTATCCATACAATATTAATTTAACATTATAAGTAATCAGAATCCCACAATACTTTTGCAAATATTCGAATATCTCATTCCAAAAAGGCATAATTTTAACACAGTTAGCTATAGTATGGGACCAGTTTGCAGGAGTATATTGCTGGCATCTAAAACAGGTGGCGGTAGTGTTAGGAAACATTTTAGCAATGGCAGCAGGAGTACGATACAGAAGCCATTTACTGAAAAATAGCATTCTTCTCCAATTAGATCCTCGAAGAACACTAAAATTCAGTTTATTTATAATTTTCCAAGTATTAATAGTAAGTACATGATTCTCCTGTTCTTGCCATTTTTTAATTGCTTTTTGGCTAAGATCATCCGCAGTATATTCTGCTAGAACACGTTTCCATACCCCTGGCTTCCTCGTCCTAGAAGTCGTAAACAAATCGTCCCATAGCTGATTGGAGGAACCAATGCTGATTGGTTCGACTTGTACCAACGTTTTAAAGATAGAAACATACGAACCAAGTAACATAAAGTTCCCAGGAATAATAAGCTGCATCTCTCCAGGTAACAGCCAAGTCCCCTCCCTCAAGAAATCTAACAAAGAATGAAATCCCGAAAATACCCATTGTAGTACAGTGTCAACTCCAATTTTTATTCCCAAAAAAAGGAGAGCATTCCTTAAGGGGGTTCTAATATTAAATTGCGGGAGAGAATATCTTTTAAGAAAGACATCCTGACGCTTAAAAAACCAAAGCATCGTCTTATAACGAGTAAGTTTCGGTAATTTAGAAATATGTAACGGAGAAGGAATCTGAACCTCATGACAAATTCTATTAATAAAAAAATTAATAAACACAGTTGGGGTCTGCATTCCAGATTTAAACCGCTCTAAATATTGGGCAAAATATGCGTTATAGTAATCTTTAATATTGGGTACGGCTAAACCTCCCAATTCTGTATCGGCGTAAAGAATCCGCATTGCGATCCTGGGACTTTTTTTTGCCCATATAAACCCTGTAAATAATGATTGTACTTTTGAGAAGAAACCACTGGGCAAAAAACAGGGAATGGCAGAAAATAAAAAATTAAATAACGGAAGAATAGACATTTTTATAAGTGCCACTCGCCCTAAGATGGAAAATGGCAACGATTCCCATCTATTGAATAAAGATTGAACCTTGCGTAGAAGAGGATCAAAATTTAACATAACTAAATCGGAAACCAAAACAGAGTACATAACTCCTAAATACCTCTTCGGTCTAGAATTAATACAGCCGGATAAATCAGTGTGTAGCTCAACCTCACCCCCACCACAAACTAGTATTTCAGTTTTTTTTTTATTAATTCGATAACCACCCAGATGTTCGAATTCCTCAAAAAGCTGAAGAGCGGCAGTTTGAGATTGAATATCCGACTTAATCAGTAATAAAATATCGTCGGCATATAGTTTGATTTTTGCCATGGAGGGAATAGGAGGAGAGATATTTACGGATTCCCGAATGGCTGTGGCTAATGGTTCAATAAAAAATGCAAAAAGAATAGGGGACAAGGGGCAACCTTGCCTGGTGCCCCGTTGAACCGATACTTTACCAACCATAACTGAATTAATGATTATATTGGCTTTGGCACCCGTGTACAAATTTTGAATTAAACTAATAATCTGTGGAGGAATTCCAAAGTGGTTTAAAATAACAAATAAGGTTGTCCATACCACTAAATCAAAAGCTTTTTCCGCGTCTAATAATAAAATTAAAGCGGGAATTTTATTTGTCTGAAAATAATCTAAAGCCTCAGTAAGAAAATGTGTATTTGTAGCTAATTGTCGGCCTGCCACAAAGCCATTCTGATCCGGGTGAATAAGATCCTTGGCAATGTGATTAAAACGTATTGATAATAATTTAGTGAGGATCTTATAATCAGTGTTAAGTAATGTAATAGGCCTATATGAATTGGGATCTTTAGGATCTTTGCCTTTTTTAAGAAAACTCACAACTGTGCCCTCCCCAAAAGAATCTGGAACTTGCCCACCCATTAACATATAATTAACTAATTGTAGCAAAAAATCAGAAAAGGCGCAGAAGAAAACCTTAAAAAATTCAGCGGGGAGGCCATCCGGGCCACAGGCCTTACCAATTGGGAGGTTCATTACCACTAATTCCAGCTCTGACTTGGAAAATAAACTCGTCATAGCTCCACTGTCTGCCTGAGATAGAGAGGGCGTATCATATCTTGCTAAAAAATTTAAGAGCCTAGAATGGTCTATTTCCTGATGATGGCTATATATCTGTTTATAGTGAGAAAGCATTATAGTACCAATAGCATCAGACTGTGATGTGTCTAACAAAGTGATAGGAGACTTCAAAGTACGAATTGAATTTGCAGCAGCTTGCTCCTTAGCCTGCCACGCAAGGAGTTTGCCAGAAAAATTACTCTCCTCATAGCTCCTTTGAGATTGTATAAGGAATTGCTGTTCACTCTGTGTAGCAAAAAGCGTACTTAATTCACGTTTGGCCTCATTTAATTTTTTTTGCGCAAGACTAGAGAAATTAGATTGTCGAAGCCGAGTCAGGGAACAGATTCTTTGGTAGAGTAAGGTCCTAGTCTGTTTAATAGTACGCCATTCTTCTGCGTCTTTGGCGATAATAATACCACGAACAAAAGCTTTTAGTGAGTCCCAGATAATATGTAATGGGGCCGTGTGTGAATTACGAGCAATAAAGTCAACAATTTCTGATTTTAAAAAGGAAACCCAATTACTATCTTGTAGGTACATTTTATTAAATATCCATCTCTTAGGGGAGTTAATTTCTTCCCCTATTTTAAACTCAATTACCAACATTGCGTGGTCTGAAAAGCCATTATGCAAAAATTTCTGATATAAAAATTTTAATGAGCTAGAGGCCAAAAAAAAGTCAATACGAGAGGAGGATCTATGTCTTCCCGACCAATAAGTAAATTCTTGTTTATGAGGAAATTTTAATCGCCATGGGTCACACAGATCAAGTAATGCGGAGTTCTTCATAATGGACCTTAATGACTTTGGTTTAGATTGTTTCTTTAAGAGACCAGTGGAATCAAGTTTTATATCGATAAGGATATTAAAATCCCCGCCTATAACTATATCTCCTCTGACCATTAGTAGTGATTGGAATAACTCCTCATAGATGGGGGCACGATCTTCCACTGGAGCATAATAACTAACAAAGGTAATTGGCCTATTCCTGTTTTTAATTACACAAGTAGCCCAACACCACCGCCCTGCTCCTCCATCTTCAAACTGAATAATTTCTGCATCTAAATTACGATTAATAAACAGCGCGACTCCCCTTTGAGATTCTTGAGCACATGAGAACCCACGATATGAAGACCAATTTTTAAACATTGAAAAAGAGTTAATTTTATCCACAGAAATATGAGTTTCTTGCAGCATCACAACTGCTGGGCGCTCTGTTCTAATCCAGAGCTCGATAGTGCGCATTTTTTTTTTATTATTCAATCCATTGACATTGAAAGAGACAACTCTAACCCCTCCAATAGACATTAATTGTTAAGAATAACTTCTTGCCAACAAAATTTTTCATCGCGAACCACAAGAATTTCCATTTTCCATTTTTACCCCCCATCCCCCTCCACCCAAGTGCTCTTCCCTCTACCCAAGTGCTCCCCCCCCTAGACCTAGTCCCGTGGCCCTGTACTACCCCTGTATCTCCCTCCCACGCTGGCCACATGGCACTAACCCCTCTCATAAGAGCGCCTTGGTAGTGCGCCCCCATTCCCATGACCCCCGAGTTCCCACCTGCACCCCCCGCCCCCTAATTAAAATATACGAGTACCCATCTGGACAAATCAAAACATGTTCCAGCTTTAGCCTAACCCTCAGCCAACTTATCAAGCATCTCCCGAGCCTCATCAACATCTGTAAACAAATAGAATTTGCCCTTGATCAAAACTTTTAACTTTGATTGCTGTGCAATCGATGCTTGAGCTCCTTTGTCCTTAAATAACTGAAGAATCTTAACAAAGTCCTTTCTCCGTCTAGCAGCAGCAGCCGACATATCGGAAAAAATCCGACACTTAGTGGTAGGATTTACATGAAATTGTCTTTGCTTAAAGGCCTGGGATAGGATTGTTTCTTTAACCCGAACATCGGCAAAGTTGACAATGATAGTCCGAGGAAACGGAGAGTTAGGGAATGGACGAGCTTAGGACTCGATGCGCCCTGGTAATTGTTAAGTCTCCCTTAAACTCAGGGATGACCTCTTGAGAAAAAAAAGAAGTGATCCATTTTGTCATGTCCGACCCCTCGATATTTTCAGGTACACCTACTATTCGAAGGTTTGACCTTCTATTATAATTCTCTAACTCATCCAATTTAGATTCGAAGGCCTTTGAAAATTTAGAACCAGTGATGATCTCTTTCTGTGCGGTGATAAGATTGTCCTCCACCCTGGAAATTCTGGTCTCAGACTCTTGCAGGCGATTAGAAAATGAAGCCATAGAGTCTTCAATTTTGTCCAGACGCTTACAAATCACCTCCATTTCCATCTTTTGCATTTGCTTCATCTCTCTGATTTCTTGCAGGATTAAATTCAGCATGTCCTTAACTGAGATCTGAAAGTCCCCAGTAGTTTCAGTATCTATCCCCATAATCGGACTCTGAGACAAAGTCACCTCACTGGAAATAATCGAGGAAGTACTTGGCCCAGCAATTAAAACGAGATTTTCAACGGGAGGGATAACTATGGGAGAAGTAGAGAGGTTTGAGGGAGTTGGAGCACCTGAAGATACTGCATGAGTACCAGCTGTATTATTGGGATCGTATCTTGCTGCTTTTCGCTCAAACAACGGGAATTGTTTAGAAGCCTTGAAAGCAGAAACTGATGTGGCCTCTTTGGATGGCTGTGAATCGAATAAGGTCGCAGGATTAAGGCTCTGAGTTATCTCAGGTAATTTAGCTTCTGAACCTAATAGAGCCACGGCTATTCCCCCCACTGGTGACTCAATTACCTCCTTTGCCGCATTAACAGTGGATTTACAAGGACTCTGATGAATAACCTGGGTCGGGCTGCCGCCTGAGAGACCGTCCTCACCTTCTCCGGAGCTCTCAGAATTTTCAAGAGAGGAGATTTCTCTCTCCGCGGCTGACCCAGCCCGCTTGGCTCTTTCGGAATTCTCTTTTAATTGTTGGCGTCGTATTTTGGCCTTGGCCTTGGCCGTCAATTGCTTACCCATTATTAAGACTGGTAATAGCGAAATAACTTTGCACTGATGAATATGATGAATATGAGTAGCAGCAGTACGACAGTTACAGTAGAAGCGAAGTCCAGCCCATCAAAAAGTACTGAGACCGAAAGTCTAACCCACACAGCGGCTGCAGTACAAGATATAAAAGTGCAGCAGCGGGGCAGACAACTCTAGCAGGGTGGACTAACACCTCACTCTGTCCAACTATATTAGGATGGGCATAGAAAGTCAGAATCGACCAATTGAATCACTGCTGCAAAAAACTCCACATTTCCATTGCCAAAATCCATCAAAAAAATGAAAAATGAAAACTGGGACTTGAAATTTTGACACACCTCGCACACTTTGACTGCTATCAGTGGCGAAAAAGTTTACACCAGTCTTCCCAAACAGGTATACAATGTAGCCAATGTAGCCAAGGACCGGCCGCAGCAGCGGAGGCAGCAGGAATCTCTTACCGAGATAAATGAAGAATTACTGCAACAGTAGCTTTACTCCAAGAAGTATGGACCTCGGCGTTCATTAGTAGAGGCAGATCACCGTGCTGACGTGAGGGCAAACTGTGGAGCTTCGCAGAAAATCACCGAAGAGACCGCCTTGCAGCCTTGCGATGGAGAACTCAGCCCAGCAACTCAGCCCAGCACAGAACACCGCTGTGAATCACGTCTCTCCCAGTAGACCGGATGATGAAAACCAGCTACATCAGAGGATTCGGTCCGACAGCTTTGCCCCGATCCTGCACCAATTATCGTTGTCCCGGTATCCCGCTGCTAATCTCTGAAGTCAACCTCCGAAGGAGCGCAAAGGGAAAACCGCATAATTGCAGCACGGAGCAACAAACGCCAAGCGGCCGCCATCATCGACCGCGAGCGCGCAGGGGGGAGGGGCAACAGCAGGGTTCTCAGGTGCTACGTGGAGGCGTGGAACTCCACCGTAGCGGCCCGCCCTCCATATTTTTTTTTTTTTTTTTTTTTTTTTTTTCATATTTTTGTAGATTGATTGAAAAAACTCAGTAGCATGAGAGAACATCTGGATTTTTTTTAGGTTTCAGATATTATGCGTTCGGTATTTCATTGACTGTGTCTTTCTTAAATTGCTGCAACTGCCGTGCTGTTTAATGGGAAGGTTTCTCAGTGCGTGCTCCACCCCATCACCTCCCACCCCCCATCCCTCCGCCCAGGGTCTGCTGATGCAATTCACAAAAGGGGGAGTGTCCCTTACTCTTTCCAAATCAGCAGTGGCTGATCAATGGTGAGAGACTGTAAACTGTGGTTTCAAAACATTGATATATACCTAGTGGTGTAACATTAGCCCCCGCAGCCCCCCGGTGCGCAGGGGCCCTGAGCTCCAGGGCGCTACCTCCAGCACTGTGCACGGGCGCAGGCCCCTGGCCAGGGAACTCCCGACTGAAATGGAGGGCATCATGTACTTTGCAGGAGGGTCCCCTCAAGTTTCATTACGCCACTGTATACACCACTGCAACTCACAATTAGGTGGGGACACCCCTTTTATAACCTCTCCTAGGTGACAAACCCCATTTTGCAAAATGGAAAGGCCTTTCTGACTGCAAAGAGAGTCGCACATTGCACATCAAAAACTTGGGTTCCAAACCCTGCAAGAAGAGGTGAAGGGGGAAAGGTCAAAAGGACATGTTCAGGGCGTTGACAGGCAGCGCTGTGGGTAAAGATAGCGGTCTGACTGACTGCAGCAGCTGCCGCGCGCCACCCGTCTCCAAGATGCTTAGTTTCTGCTGAGAACCTTCTCGAGGGAAACGTTTCCTCCGCACAGAAGCCCTGGGAGAGCTGCCGTGTGCGCTACCGAGGCGTACAGCGGCGCTGCGTTAATAAAGGCAGAAGGGAGCCGAGGCTGCGGTGAATCTGCGGTGATTTGCAGGTCCCACTCCACCCTCTCTGCTCGAGGACAGTTCAAGTGCACTGTTGATTCTGCAGATTCTTTCACTCAGAGCTTCCCAGAAGCCGCCACCCTGTTGGCCTCCTAATGGCTTCAGAGGAAGGGCTGGCTCGTCGCTGTTTACAAGTGAACTCTACGCGGCTTCTGTAAACACGACTCTGATGAAACCCCTCAAGGTCTAAAGTTTGTATTCGCTTCCCCTAAAACACGACGAGAGCTTTTCTGTCCAAATATGGTGCTGAGGGAAACACTCCAAATATGCCCTGCAAAAATGTTAGCTAGAAATTTGCATCAGTGGGCTTTAAGGGTGGGCAGTATTGAAGGTTGCTGTAGTATGACAGGCAAGTAGCTGGCGCACGCGTAATAGGAGAAAGCAATTAACCAATGTGTTGAATAATTAGAGACGAAAAAACAAGTATTCTGAAATGTGTGGAATTTATTTCGGATAAAGTAGTCTTTAGCATGTGTTCTAACCAGGACCGAGCTTGAATTACGTAATATTGCGGCTGCAGCGTTTTCCACATAAGTATGAATTTGCCACATAATCCATCATTTGCGGCATAATTTGCAGATTTTCACAAAAAAATGTTTAGTGTCTAGCTCGAACGGATCAAAAGTCATTAAAATCATGGTGACCCCCTTCCGAGGCACAGGGGGGTGCAAAGGGTGACCGGTCCTCTTTCAATAGCGGATTCTGCAGTGGGATGTTAAGATGGTACTAATGAGGAGGTAACTTTGCCCAGGCAGTGTTAACCTTTAAAAATGGCAAAATTATGAAGTGATAATGTCAGAAAATATGCTGCATTAAGCTGTATCATTTTCCATTTCTTGCTGCACAATTTGGTCAATTCTGCCACATAATTTAGACCAATCCTGGTGCATAATTGCAATGGCTCTGGTTATAAGGAAATAATGCACGAAAGCTTGGAATAATTGCGAAATATCGTGTAACTAGTGGTCGAAGTGGGCGGGATCCGCAGGGTACGGCGTGCCCCTACTTCTTAAATTCAATCGATTCCGTACCCTTACTTCTTTGTTTAAAACATGTGTCCCCAGACGGCTGAAATAGCCTACAGATAAGGCTCGGCGTGCGGGGGCAGGTGAGCAGGGAAGGAAAAGGTCTCTGGCTTTTCCTTCATGCCCAGAGAAGACAAGCACTGTGTCCACTTCTGCTTTGCCCAGTCAGCTGCCTCTTGTTCCCTCTCTTTCTGTCTCGCTCCTCCTCACTTACTGAAAACCGTGACTTCAAACTACGGTTCTCACCCTCTCTTTCCTCTGCTCGTTTATTTGTTCCCCTGTGAAATGGATCCAAAAATGAAAAACACTTTTGCTGGAAAGGTAATCTTTTTCTGAAATTTTTCTATTCCAAAGTGAAGCCTCTGGGCGGAGAGCAGTCCTTAATTTGTAAAATATTAAGTGCCAGGGCTGTGACCAGGAGGCCACTGGAGCTTGCAGCACCCACTGCCCCTGCCATTGCTGCCAAAACAACTACTAACCATCTCTCTCGCAGGTAAATGCGACAGTGCATATTATTACAGGTCCCCTAAGCTAAAGGAACGGCTGGGGAGGCAGGTATTAGTAATTATTTTATGTATATTGTTTTCCTAAACAGCTGTTATACTGCTCATCTCTAAATTGCATGAGCAGCGCCACCTTGTGGCTGACTGCCCTAAGTGTGTTGTTGACAATTAGGTGCCAGTGCCGAGCACCGGTAACCAATTAAGTGCCGATGCTCAGCACCGGAAAGCTCCCGCTCAAATTAAGCACTGGTGGAGAGAAATAAAAGGGTCAAAATCTGAAAAATAAATAACGCAAGATGAAGTTGTCGCAAAGTGGCCAGATTGGTTTTCTCCTTCACACCTAAACACATTAGCACCACTTTATAGAGTTTGGCAGTGAAGCGCTACATTCGTTTTTTCGTCTTTCTTTGAACAATATTGTTTTCCATAGGTGAGGAAGTGCACCATTTCTGAAGGTACTACAATTCCTGGTTAATGTGTTCAGGGATGTGGTCTTTTTAAACCAGACTGCTTCCGGTCTGTAAGGATAGAAGCAATGGACATTAAAACGGGTCCCTTCCGGGCCCTGTAGTCACGTCCTTAACTTTTCAGACAAAATCACTAATTGATTTCTGAATAAAGAGTATTTAAAATCATTAAGGTAACCATGTAGTTCCTGCTTACATTTCACAGGCTTTACTTACTTTTGCATTCCCTATGAGTGTTTGCATTTTCCAGGATGTTACTTTTTTCTAGGCAGCATCTTGCTCTTGTCCAGTGCGTAATGTGAATTGAGTCGATTCAAGGTGTTTATCTCAGGGCACAATTGGGATGTAGTTGAAGGCAGTGCGAGTTTCTCTCAGTGAGGCAGTATGGTGTTCAGTGGGGGAGTGGGGGGGGGGGAGGATGTGGTACTATGGTCAGAGCTGCCGAATTTGGAACTGGGGAACCAGGTTCAGCCTTCATGACCAGTACCCCAGATCACTCTCCTGAGGGAGCACATTGCCATTCTAGAACTTAGAAGGCCTGCAAGACTTTAGATGCCCAGGTGCAGCCGCGGCCCGTGGAGGGAGTTCCGTGGGGCGGCAAGGCGGGGCGGGGGAGGGGCAGGGTGGGGGGTCCTAAAAACCGGAATATGGATAATTGCAGGTAAGTAAACAATTAAATAAATAAAACGAATTTCGTAGCGCGCGCTGCATCGCAAAATGCCTGCTCCTCCCCTGCCCCGCCTTACCGCCCCACGGAACTCCCTCCACGAGCCGCGGCTGCCCATGTGTCTTAGCACAAGCAGGTGGACCCTAGCGGTGGCAAGTGTGGGTTAACCTTGAAGGTCTGTCGACCACAATCCATACCGCACCTCCAGTCTTGCGGGCAGGCCCACAAAGTAGTAGACCCTAGAGCAACAGTGACTCTGTCACTGAGGTCACAGGACCTTTGAGCAGGGCGGCTCTAGGGCAGTGCAAACGGTGTGACCGGGCGCTGACTTCGGGTGGGGCCATCATGTTTTTAAGTACATTATGGTTTTAAATGCACTTGCTGCCTCCTTTCTTGCCCCCAGCAATTTTCGGCAACAATAAAAATGCCATGGTTAACACCAGTGATTAATGTTCTTCTAGAGAGAGGTCAGAGTTTTGTCAAGTGGATGTTTTGACTCGTGGTAATGTAGCACAGAGGGTTAATATGCCTGCTGCAAAGGACATGTAACATTCAAATCACAAAGTGCATACAATGTAAATAGGTTTGTTGGTTACTGCTTTTGTCAGAGAGATCCTTTTGTTACTTGCAGTTTATAAGTTAAAATCCTAACATAGAACAGTGAGCTATTGTCATCTAAGAGCTGCATGCAAACCGCAAGGTATAAATTAGAGCATTATGTTTTTTCCCCCAGTCCTTGATTATCCTAATGTTGCAAAAAGGGTTCATTTGGAAATAAATCAATTCTGATTATTAAAGAGAACCCCCAACCATGGTATTATGTTTTAAATTCTGAGTTTGTTCTTCTCCAGACCAATCACTATTAAACTATACTGCCTAATAGTATTGTTGTCATGTGACTCCTACACCTTGTAGTCCCTTGTCTTATGTAACATTTCCTATACAGTGATTTACACACATGATTGATTGTCTCTGCGTAATGTGTGTGATGTAAAGTGCTCTGGCACCCTACACTGGTATCAGTGGCTCTGTAAATCAAACTAAATGCATGTGAGAGAGAGTGTGGTTATGGAGACTCGAGGGGCCCTGTTAAAGGGTAGTAGTGAGGAATTCTGTGGCGGAGGTGGTCATTGAGGGGCACCAACAAACATTGTTGCACAGGGCGCCACCAGTGCTAAATCCGGCCCTGCCCTTGAGGCCAGTCTGCCTCACCGATTGGTACCTCCATTGGCCTTCTTTCAGCAGTAGTAGCTGCAACTTACCAGGATCGACAATGCAGGATTTGCATGCACACCAAACTAAGAGGCATATGTACAAGCCCCTATCGCCACCACAACGTCACTTTTTCCGACGTTCCTGTGGTGATAGGGACTTCCCCTTATTTACAAGGCAGCGTTAAGCCATTTAATGTGGCTTAACGCTGCCTTGTAAATAAGGCCCCCTTTCACACAATGGTTAACGTGAAATGGGTGGGCAGTGGGGCGTTCCACCGCAACACCCATTGATTTTGACTCTGCCACCTATGTACAAGGGCAGCGTGCATAGGAGGCAGCGCCAAAATTAAGAACAGGGAAGACTTGGTCTTAACTTGGCGAAATGAGGAGAAATGATTTATTTCTTCTCATTTTTGCTTTTTCCATGTGTACTGCACACATGGAAAATGCCATGGATTTTTTATCTACAGGAAGGGTCACCCTCCTGTACATAAATAATCTGTAACAAAAATGCCATTTTGTGACTTTCATGTCTGCTGCATGAAGCAGCACACATAAAAGTGACAAAATGGCATTTTAAGATTGTTTAAGTGCAGAAAGGGACACCTTCCTACACATAAACAATCCTCCCCTGCATGCAGACACCCTTGCACTATGGTGCAAGGGTGCTTGCGTTGGCGCTACACTGCTAAGAGTAGCGCCAGTGCAAGGGGAAACACAAGGCTGCACCATATCGTTGTAAATATGGTTTAGCCTTGCGTTTCTGAAGTGACGGAGTGAGGCGTTAAGCCATGACAGCTAGCGCCTCACTGCGCCACTTCATACATATCTCCCTAAGTTTGCAAACTTAACAGTCTCTCTGCTTCATGCACAAGCACTTTTAACGTGCTGCCTGCTTTGGGGCCATTGGAATTATGCAGGAAAAGAGGACAAAATTATGCCGCAGCGTTGACTAAATTATGCAGGAAAAAAAGGCTGCAGCGTAATGCAATATACTTACCGATACTTTATTATTTTGACATTTTACATATGCTAACAGTCTCTGGGAAAATGGTGCCTCATTTGTACCAGTGTAACAAACAAATGCAGCAGTGAGAGAGGTGATCAGTCAACCTTTGCAAAGGGCCGTCCACTTTGCAGCAACATGTCACATTTTTTAAAAACTTTTGATTCGTTTCAGCTACAAACAAATTATTAGTTAAAATTGTCGGATTATGCAGCAGATCATGTATTATGTGTCAAATATGGCAGAGCCATAATTATATAGAAAACATTTGCAAACTAGTATATTTTGCTATTTATGTTTGAACTTCTCTTGTGGAAAAAAAGGGAGGAGAAGTGCTGATGATAAACGCCATGACTCGGAGACAAATAGCTTGTGCTTTCACTTTTAAGCGTATGTGGGATATTCTGTGATTGAAAACATATCCCACTTTGTGAATGTATTTTAATGTCAATAACTCATATTAAGCTTTAAATAATCATGTGTATCCATTGGGTGAATTAAATAACATAATAAGCTGTAACTGGTCAGTGTCAAAAATATACAAAGAATTAGGATGTTTTGCCCGTTCTGGCCACACCTCTGACTCCGCCCACTGATCCAATCCTTGGGTTATTCCCCCCTCTGATTCTCCGCCCACAGTTCCCCAACTTTTTTCCCCCCACTTCGACCACTGCGTGTAACCGATTTCTTCATTACATTGAGGGGCCGATTCCGATGTCGGACGGACTCAGGTCCGTCCGACATCGGTCAGGAGCCGTAACCGACCGCCCTGCAGTCAGTGGCGGCCCTGCAAGTTCAATGCGACCGAACAGGGTTCGGTCGCACTCGTATACTTCACAATGGGAGCATGCATTCCGAGTGGAATGCATGCTTGCATTGTGAAAAGCAGGGGTGCAGTTCATCCCTGTACCCTGTGGCTGGCACCCCAAGGTGCCTGCCACCGGGTGCAGGGATCCACAGAGGGACACCATAGGTGCCCCCAGGCCACCATTCAGCAGCCTCGCTCCCTTGGGGGCCCTACTGGGGGCCCCCAAAGACAGTTTCCGACTGTCTTTTCGTGCCGGGCAGTGAAAAACTGGCATCGTACTCCCTCGGTCGTAAAGAGGTGGCCGGGGGAGTACTGAGGGATTTCCGGATGGCGGACGGACTCTCCGAACCTGTTGTCAGCCATCCGGAAATCCGGGTTGGATTCCTTTCCGACCGAGCCAATCGGAATGGCTTGGTCGGAAAGGAATCCGTCCGGCACGTTCCGATTCAGTCAGAAGGGCTCTGACCATCGTTCGGAGCCCTACCGGCCGAAATCGGAATCGGCCCCTTAGTTGTCATTTTACTAGCTGCATGTAATGATGTCACCCTGCCTATTGTCGGAGCCAATGCTCAGTGTGAAAGGCATGCCACGCAGCAAAATTACTGTTGCTGCTTAAAGAAAGAAAAGGAGAAGTTAACTGGCTTACCAGGTCTTCTGACCTTTCCCTCCGGAAATTCACTTTCATTAGCTCCTGATGCCAGCATTCTTTACAAGAAAGCTAAAATCAGTGCAATTCCACAACATGTGCCTCCTCCGGTATGCACCCCGAGGCCCAGATTCAGCCGGGTACCCTGTTAGGGCCCCCGAACCTGCATGTCCGCCACTCTTTTCATGGCAGGGTCCCTGCCATGAAAAGGGTGGTGGATATGCACGCCATAATATGCTCGGCTGTGCCATCATCCGCACTGCCTGCATATTCAGGCCCCTTTATGCACCGCCTCGGGATCCTGACCCAGCAAAGCAGCCGTCGTGTGGCTGTCCCACTGCCGCCATCATAATACGGCTGGCGGACCCTCAGTGGTGGTCGGACCCTGTGGCGTAGCTAGCCCTTGTGCCACCCATGGCGGTCACTGCTTTTGCCGCCCGGCGGCCGCATGAGAGAGTGGGATGATGGGGTGGAGGGGTGCTAGCGGTTTTTGCACTGCCACTCGCGGCGGATACATGAAAGAGCAGGAGGGGGGTTGAGGTCACCGCCCCCAAAACTCATGCCGCCTGGGGAGGACTGGCCCCCCTATCACCCTTTCTACGCCACTGGTCGGACCTCCACCGCAAGTATGGCGGTTCCAGGACCACCGACCTTGTAATAAGGCCCTTTGTAATCAGCCCTTAATGTACCTCTGCATAATTGTTAGCACTCCCCTGCCCTCCTCCAGTCTTACTCAACACCTCCTGCTGTCACACTGCAACGTCCCCTCACCCCCACAACAAGCACCACACTTTCTTTCCACTCAGGGCGCTGTCCTGGTGATTGGATATAGGGCTTTCCTGGTCTTAAATTGAGCTCAAGCCTCTTTAGTCCACTACCAGACTCTCTGTGCCAATTTACCTCACTCATGCAAATTCCTGTTTTCTCCCTTTGTGACGTTGCCCGTTTTCTCTTTCTCTGACTGTCTTGTGTGCTTTTCCCTCTCTTGCGCTGGTAATTGTCTGATGCCCAAAAATAAGTGCAGGTCCCCAAAAATAAGTGCTGGTGACATTCACCGGCACCAACAGCTCAAATTAAGCACTGGCTAAAATCTATTTGCAGGCAAGTACACAGTCCATCCGGGAGCCCTTTTTGAAAGTGACATACATTATACTGCTTATAATGACTCTGAAACAAATCACAAACTACATATTGTGTTTAGTATCACTTTGCAGATTCCATATGTATTCTGTCTAACTGAAGCCAGATGGTGTCTTTTATATGAAGGAGCAAGGATCTAAAAAGTGGGTTGTGGGGCGGGTGATGGGGACCGTGTAGTATACAAAATAATATAGCCAATACCGGAAGTAATAAGCATTGCAATCCATTGGGTCTTGCTTTATAAAGCTAATGCTTGCGTTGACAACGTTTGACTGTAAAGGTTTGTTTAAAAAAAGCTAATTAAAAAAACATTTTCAAATACTGGAGGAAAAGCAAATATATTTTTTGACAATTTTCTGTGCTGCTTTTTTTTTATCGTGCGAAACAAATAAGATAATCGGGTGCACATCTAAATTTCTTTCACTAATGGCTTCACATATAAATTCCTATTTTGTATAAGAGGGGGCACATGGACTCTGCATTGGTGGGGGCTACAAGACCCAGGTCGACATGCGTGGCAAAGGAGGCGGGGCCAGCAACTCTCCTGCTCTTTGAGCCCGATTGGGTGCTGGCTTAGGGCTGTATACTTAAACACTCCTATCAGGAAGTAGAATGCAGCCATGAATTGTTCAGACCCCACTCTCCCCTCCAATGCCGCTGACCGCGGCCCCCGCAGGGGGCCAATCGGCGGTCGGCGCCTTAGTGCCCCCGGGGCACCGGTCACCCCTCCCCTCCTCACCGGGGGGGGGGGCGGGGTCGTAGTCAGACACTTGACACAAGTGCAGGCATTGTGCACAAGATTTTGCTCCAATACCTTCGGGTCGAGTTCACGCTAGATAAATATGCAACGTGTATGGGCTGGCTTCCTATAATGCAGACCATGATGCAACAAGTGCAGGTATTAATTTGCTCGTGCCCTCATTCGCGCGCATCAGGTGATTCCGGGCATTACGACACCCCCTGCACCCGAATGGGTTATTTGGTCGGTGCTAGTGTCTGGCGCTCTAATAATTTCGCGCGCAGTACGGTGGGAGCTAATCACGAATCCACCGTGCCCGAATAGGTATGCTAATACGGGGCATCATGTACTGCAATCCAATGCCTTCGGGCGGGTCACGCTGTGACTCCGGGCAGATAAGTTAATTAATATCCACGTGCCCGATATATGTATATACGGTGCTCACGTACGGCGCGCCATTACCTTCGGATCGAGTTCGCGCTGGGTGGGTGACGCTGAGTAAATCAGTGAATATCGCCGTATGATCCCACTCCCGTGCCCGAATATGGGTGTAAATATGGTGCTCATGCACAGTGCTGCTATACCTTCGGGTCGAGTTCGCGCATAAAAAAGTGCTATTCATGGCAAGGGTCGCGCTGTCCGATCCTGACCGCACGTGACCACGTGTCCCTCGTCTCCAACCTTTTGCTGAAGGGGGGCTTGGTTTGTGTGTCGTTGTTGTCAGTAACAGATAAAGTATCAGCGTGTGGGTAACAGGCATCTGCTCTCCAGCAACTCCGTGCCCCGGGAGCACGCGCGTTGCCCTAATTCTGAGGCCCACCCATAAAGGGGCCGAGTAGCAAAACAAGTAGGCCTTACAGCTGGGTGAAACCACCATCATTTGGAGATAGGCCCAGGTAAAATAGGGCCTTTTCTGGATGTCTTGGGGACCATTGCGGTTGCGGGTACCCCCCACCGGATTCACTGGTCGAGTACTGCAGTGGCGGGAGTCTGGGTGGGGTCCGGGTTTACGGACACGTTTACTGCGCTAGGGGCGCTGCCTGCCAACATAGGGTGCTGCTGTCCCAATAACTGGGGTGTCTGCGGGGCAAACGCAAGGGGACATTATGTCAATAGTACATTTGTCACGCCCAGGGTGCACTAAATCTCTACTTCAATGGAGCAGGAATTTGGCACCGCTGGGGATGCTCTGGGTTGGTGGGGGGGGCACCCCCCCGCCACCCTCCTACTGGGAAGCATGATGGGAGGGGCGTAGTAGGACTTACTCAATCCTCAAGGCTTGAACTTTACAGACAGCGCGCAATGCTTAAAGCCAGACAGATTCCCGTAGCTGGTATACCTAGGGGGTTTCATCACTGAGAGATCTGTAGAGGCATAATTCCCATAAGGAATAAGGGATGGTGGGCAAGGGCAAGAGTCGCCCCTTGCCCATGGTCACGCGCTGGCAGCCGGGAGCACTCCTGTGCTCCAGGTTGAGCAATCAGAGGGGACTGGCCAAAGGTTAAGTAAAACCCTTCCCGCCTTCATAGCCAAAGAGGCCAGGCCCAGAATTGTGAAGAGGGTAACCTGCCCGCATGGGGCGTGTATAGTTCTTGGCGCATCTCCCCAGGCCCACCGGGTCCCTCTTGCAGCGGACCCTATCCGGTTAGGATAGCGACTGGGGCCTTGGGGACCTAGATGGGACCATCTACAACACCAGGAGCTATAGCTCACTGGTAAGTCTTGGGCCTGTGGACATAAGGGATCCCACAGGGTTTGAGTCCCGCTAGCGCTGTCACTCTGTCTATGAGGTGGCAGAATTTCAAACTCTTCTTTCTGCTAGGATGGTTCCCTTCCAGCTAGTTGCAGGAAGCCCTAGATAGGAAAGGTTGCAGGTAAGACTATAGCGGGTTGGTGGGGGGCCCTGGCTGCGACGGTTAGCCGCCTCCAGGGCTGTGGCGGAGTTACAGGGCGATCTGGAAGCAGGCCGGTACAAAGGGTACTTCTGCGCGGCACCATAGGGGGTGCCTGAGCCAAAACCGAGGAGCCTCAAGGGAGGTCCCGGAAGCCGTGTCGGCGCCCCGCTAGTCCTGCGGGCGGGTGTGGGCCTGAACAACCGGGGGTTTGCTATGCGACGCTCCGCCCCGAGAGGGGGGGCATGAGTAGAATTACCAACGGCACGTGATCGTAGAAAGAATCACCTGGGGGGCAGCAACGGCGGGCAACGCTCCCGCGCTGCCCGGCTCATCAGGCGGGCAGGCGACCCAGTTGGTTGCCTGCCCTTGGATCGCCCGTAAGATAACCCACCCATTACATATACTGGAATTATGTACTAAACCTGCAGCATTGTGTTACCCAACACCAACTGTCTTGTGTGTGTCATTTGGGTAACCTATTATGGGGGAGGGGGGACAGCGGGTTGCCCCTGGGGGTACTATGGCTCTTCAACAGACAGGATATTTGGCCGCCCATGATCTTGTGGATGTCATAGATTGGTTTTGTGAGGAAAAGAAAATACTGCCCTCGTTCAAGGGTCATGGTCGCCCCTCAATTACAGATTACATTTTCTCCACCCACAATCGAACTATTGTTTTTAGATCACTGTCACTCGCAGAGGCTTGAATGTGAATCGAACAAAAAGACAATTAAATTGTATTGAGTTTTCCATGAACACGATGTTCTGTATCTCACCCTGCCTTTGTTAAGTTGGGAAAGGTCTCTTCTTTTCCGTTTTAGGGATGGTACTATAGTCTTCTGACTTTTCTGGGGCTAGGCGCACAGGTGGAGGAGCCAGGAACAGCGTGTCCCTGTGATTTTCACTCTGAGCAATCAATAAGGCATTTTATGTTTTTTTTGCACCATTTTTTAGACTTTATTTTAAAGCTTTTCTGAAACCGATCTTAAAACATTTAGGTTTTAGGAAGTGTAAGGATGCACTGTTTTGTCTCTTTCTGTTACATACTTATGAAGTGTGTCAAGGGAACTGTGCCTTCCTAAAAGCTGCTGTAAGGTCGGGTAGAGCCATGGAAGGGTAAGAGTCTGTAATGTCCTTTCTTCTTTTATAAACAGTGCCATTTGTTGCCTTTTTGTTCATTTAAATTGCATATCTGCACGGGTGCGTTTCAGGGCGGGAGGTTGTTGCTATTTAACAATTCTTAATCTTTATATCTTTACACATATTGTTTTCTGTCTTTTTACCTCTTTTTTGTTTATTTATTTATGTGTCTTTTATGGCCATGTATGTGCCAAATAAAGAAATTGAAATTGAATTGAATAAGAAGGCTCAATCATGATAATATTTATGACTTTATATAATTGCTAAACATATTTCTAATGAATTTATTGCAATGCAAATGACGTTCAATAGTAATGTATTCTTTTTTTAAAAGCTTATATATTTATAATTGTTTTTATCATAGCGTATTTAATCTTAATCGAAATCACACAATAAAACTATTTATCATATCTTATGATAGCTCAAACACTTTTCACCCACAAACCACTGAACAGAATTAAAAAAGAAAAAGAAAGTGTCAGAATTGAAAGGGAAACACTTCCCAAAGCCTAATTCACCTTCCACAGGATTCAGCCATTTGCTTCTCTACACTAGCCCAGAGACAGCGACAATAATGCCAACCAACGGTAAGCAATGGGTGGTCTTTAAATCCACTGTAAGCTTACAATAGATCTATTGCAACCAGACAGCATACGCTGTCTAGTAGACTTGACACAAAAAATGATAGCCCATAAGTCAACAACTTTGGAGAACAGCATGTTCACAAGCAGAATGAATGATTCATCTCAGGCACTCGCTGTATTCATACCCTGCGGGGGCTAGTTCGGTACTCTGCATTTACTGCACAGTTTCTTCTTTTCAGGCGACTTCTCCACCTACCTGAAACTGGTGGGCTAGCATAGGAGGTTAATGTATCCGCTGCCAGGATGCCTGTGTAACTTGTTAATGACAGGTCAGAATTACTGGTCCCTCAGCTGTTCATCCTTCCTGGGATGATAGCTTGAGTGCTGCCATGCAATACCACAACTGTTAAGAGGTACAGGAGGACATGTCCTCTCAATGTGACCTATCAGTTTAATGAACAGATTCACTTGTCCATTGTGTCGCATCTCATACGCTGCAGTGAAATGAGCACCTACAATTGAGGTTCACTCATAGTTCACTTCAGGGCCGAGAGGTAACCCAAGCCTTCGCTTGAACTGGAACATTCTGAGTGCCACTGCACTCTTCTGGACTAATGGGTTTAATGTGCCGTGTCACACTAGGATCTGGAGCTCACTTATTCAGCTACATAGTTCTAGAAGGATTGGCTCACTGGACTAATACCCAGCACTGGGTCTAGACCTCAAATATTCAGCATTAAACTGCATCAGGGCACATCAGGTGATTGGATAGCTTGAACATGCCATGCAACAGTGTAAGGTTCTAGACCAATTGACTGACTGCCTAGAGCACACGTGGTGGTCACACACTGCTCGGGTACCTTGATGAGCTTCTAGACTGCAGCAGTGTATGGGAATGGGATTTACAAATTAAATATTAAGCTTCAAATTACTGTGGTTCTAGACTACTAAACATATTCCAATCCAAAGCTGCACCTAGAATCGGTCCCCCCTGTATTCTGTAGGCCGTTTCCAGAGGCTTTTTTCCACTTACAGAGCCCGTAGCACAGCGGTATCAAGGGAGTGGACCCGAACCCCTTTAATCATTCCTGACGCTGCTTCTAGACATGAACTGGGTGGAAACTCTAGCGCTGACAGCACCTTCAGGCTGACTGCACTCAGAGCAGAACATACCACTATGTAGAACATTGCCTGATATCACATACAGCACAGCACACAATGTGGAACTAGCAGAATGATACATATGGACCACTGCATATTAACATTTAAAGTGAAACTTCTGATATTTTTTTCATCCAACAGAAAACAAAGCACATAACACCCCGAACAGAAAAGATGCAAAATCATGAGATACATTTTCACACAACATACATGTAAGTATACAAAATAGAAGTGATTGCATAATTTTAAATGTAAATAATAAATATACAAACGTTAAAATATTCTATACATTTATACTATTAAACTACTTTCAGATACAATGACAGAAGCTGCAAAGTATTTATAAATCACATGGGCTACACTTACAGCCAAGAATCGACATCAACAGAAACTATAAACTGGAAATGTATGAAATATTAATCTAAAGCATGCTATGGGAGGGCAACTTTAAAAGATGATGTTGTAATTAATGTAAGAGAGCACAACCACCCCCCTATGTAACAGAAATAGAAGTAAGAGAGATATTGCAAAATATAACAGAGGCAAGCACTAGCTCCCAGGAACCCACAAGCAAAATCCTTAAAGATATACTACCAAAAGTAGGCGTACACATAACAGGCCAACTACCATCTATCCCTACTCTAAAATGTTTCATTTCATGAACTGAAAGAACCACCAACGTAACCCCACCTGCATCTAAAAGAAACTCAGACGCCAACCCAAATTCCAAATCCCATGGAGGAATGTCTATGACAATACCTTGCCACAGGAAGCTAAAACAAACAATGCATTAGATGAATGGCACAATCCCTTCCAATCCACATGAGAGAGAACCCAACCTACACTTTATACATTTATAGAAGCATTACAGAAAGAGCAAAGCTACCAACAACTAAGAATGAAACAATCTGTTGCCCAAATTGCCCCTAAACTTAGCAAACAAACCAAAAGAATATACGATATGCTACAATTTAAAGTCAAAACCTTCCTAAATAGCAAAGAAGATTACTTAGAAATGATAGCTAGAAGCATATTATAAAAAATAGTAACCTACAAAAATCCTCCAAAAGTCCAAACCAAACATTTTTTATTTCAAATAATAGATATAATATTTTATTTCATCAGTCAGAAAAACAATGAAAAAACCAATATTAATAAAGACTGATATAATACAACTATATATCAATTATTTAAAATAAAATGTAACTATCAATGACAATTTAAACAAGCATTTGCAATGTTTGAGCTATTGACATTGCAAATAACAATGCCTATTGGCATTGTCATTTACAATGCCAATAGCTTTAACTCGTGTAACTGCGAGACCTATTGCATTGCAAATGCTTGTTCTTTTCTGAATTCTGCTTTTACTAAACGCATTTTGGGACTTGTAGTTTCGGTGCAGTTCATTCAAAGCCATCAATGCTTCACACTTGCATGCAAAGAGTTGTAAAAGGAATGTCCGGGACCAGAGCAGCAGAGGCCTTGTGACATGGAATTAACCTACATTGCTCTGAAGCTCCCGCTAAAATGCAGAAATGTCTGCACCATCAAAACAGAGTGAGTAGGAATGCTGCTGGACATATTTCTTAGCTGTGTTTGTGAGGCCAGTGATCTATAATATTAAAATAATGCCCCCTGCACCCCACATACAAAACGTAATACATTGCATGTTATATTTGCAAAATGCAGTGGTATAAAATCCCGTATTGCACAGCGAACCATGAAACATGAGAATATTTCATAGTTCCCAGTAAAATATGGCTTTTGACTTCATAATGGCAGGCCTCAAACCCCTTTACAGGGGTTTACCGTATCCTGTGCTCCAAAAAGTATGCAGCATATAGGAGAAAAGAACCCTGCGCACTCCATACAAAACAAACAGAAGTAAAACGCTGGGTTAATCATCTGATCCTTGGCTTGTGAAATACAGTAAATGCCGGGCAAGTTGGAGGAGGAGACCCCCAGAGCCAGCAGCTGTTACCCCTCTATCCTGAACAAATGGGCGCTGTGTTATCTGGAAAAGGCGGCAGCCCTCGATATATGTCACACTGCAGCGTCGAGGGAAGCTGGTGAGAGGGGGGCTGACGGGGATGACTGATAGAGTGAAGGGGGGGGGGGGGTAATTATACCCCACTCCCGCAGGTCACTGTCCTTCCTAAAATTACAATTTTCGAGGATCACACTTTTCAACGCTAATTTACAATAAACCTTATGTTAACACTTAAGATGCATGGCTTTACGTTTGGTTAGTCCACGCGTCTCATTCAATTGAGCTCTTCATTCTTCCAAAGTCTATACGCTGGCACTAACTAATTCGATTGGGTAAAACCCATTATATAAAGTGCTTAGATAAACACAAAATAGTCCAAAGCAGTATCTCTTTCTTCAAGTAACTGCTGTGTGTAAAATCTTACAAACTGGCATACAGTGGGAACATTGCAGTGATGTAGATACGTTTAAATTCTGTTAGGTCGTCTTAGTTGGTCAGCTGAGGTGCCCCAAAGTCAGGTGTGACACCTTATACCAGCCCCGTTTCTTACCCAGCAGCATGCTGCCATTCTTGTGTCATGCTTCCAACTGTAAAGAGAAAACTACTAGTCCCAGAATGCTGTTTGCTAATAGCCAATAATGGCGGATGGTGTTAAATGGGACAGCTTAGTGCCTCACTTTGTTACAGATATGATTAAAAATGCCACCCATCTGTGATAATATTTCGGGAGCCCCGTCTCCTGCTCTCGTTCTTCAAAACATTATTTTGAGAGCACAACACATGCCAGACTGACTGCAAGCCGACGCTGAGATCTAAAGGCTGACCTCTGACCTTTTAAGTTCAACTGTATGTCCATGTCCAGCAGCAGAATTGTTTGCATTGCAAGAACAAGCCAATAACATCACAAGCAAAGCAAACATAAACATGATAATAAAGGGAAAGATTTAGTTGATTTTATTTTTCTGGTAAGGGATTTGGTGGCTATGAAAAGATATTCATTTTTTTAAAGATCACCTTCTGGTGTTTTGGGGTAGCATCAGTGTTTCTCCCTAATGCACTATAAGCATGGGTAGGGCGACTAGATAACTCCATGTCAGCCAGACACAACTTTGTCAGTTTTGATTTGGCATATTGGTGCATTCTGGGAGTTGTAGTCTTGGTTTATTTTCATTGAGCCAATCGGACCGACACGGCTCTTAAAGACGTAAGAAACAAAGTCCAGGAATGTAAACATGTCTTCTGCGATGAAGCCTTCTCGTCACCCTAAACATGGGACTTTTTTTTAGGTTTCCATATATGAGGGGTCGGTCCTGTGAGAGCCCGGACCAGGAAGTCATCCAGTCACTAAGGGTGGAGAGCTTCTGCAACCAGGCTGGACCTGATGTTCTTTGTCTGATGCCTCACCTGGTTTTAAGGTGGCTGAAGGTGGCATGCTGCTCTCTGCCACTGTCACATTCTCTCACTGAGCTATTGTTCTAGTTTGTGAGTATTGGCAGTTTTCATGCAGTTCTAAGCCATGCATGCTTCCCCCGTTGCGAGGGTTGATCTGCCTAGGCCATATGCTGTGGAAATATGGAGACAAAAATACGGCGTTTAGTTTCCAAATGTATCGCCTCGTCAGGGGGATAGTAAGCACTATATAAATAAAAAAGAAGAAAAGAAAGACTCTGGGACGGACCGGCTGACCGGTTATACTTAGTGAAAAGTTCATGTTTACTCTAGCTATCAAGTCATAAGCATATAGCCTCAGGAGGAGCGATTAAAGAGAAGCTATTTACAATCAATCAATCGGGACTTGTGTAGCGGCTAATCAGCCAGGAGGGTACCCAGGCACTGAAGATGTGTCTAGAATTAAAGGAGCACACCTTTTAATTCAGGAACGCGTTTGGTCCGCTGACTGCCGAAAAGCTGTATATGGCACTTTTAGTCAGACTTTTAATATTTTAGTGGACTGGTTATGTTAAAATTGAAACTATAAGTCACAGACCTCAACTTGCTGCTGGCTAAAAGCCAGGCCGACATTGTCACGAATTACTAGTCAACCATATAGTGGAACTCTGCGACTGTCCCAATTGTAGATGTGAGGTGTTACAAATCTGGCTTTCCAGCTTAAGTGTCTCTCTACAAACTGGTTATTGTGGTTTTGCTTTTTAATAAAACAATCATATATATATATTGGTGCTTTATGTAGCGCCAACTTCCTTCAGGGGCATTAGAGCGCTTTACAAGAGAACCACACTATGTTCACACATTCTCAGGGGCCGGGAGGCTATGTTTTCATAACAGGTAGGGCAGGAAGCGAACGTTAAAATTGAAAGGTTGAGTCAATACAAATGTGACCCCTGCCATATCAAGTTGTCCTGTGCAGTTCCTAGCTTGATGCGCTAAAGCTTGGTGCCTATATGGGACCTTGATGTCCAATTGGACCGGAAATGGGCATTTCTGTCATTAAATCCTCATTTCTGTAAATCCCCTTCGCAGGGACGGAGATACTATTGCCCAGTAAGTGCCCGCTATCAGGATAAGTGGCTGCCCTCTGGGGGTGGAGAGAGCGCCCTTCCAGCTCCTTTTGTTGCATCACAGCCAGAGGGTGCAGCGTGAAAAGCTGATAATGGGTCTGCAAAAGCGGCTTCAGGGGCCCGAAGAGCGACCTATCGGCTGACAATGACCCTGAGCATGGGGGTCATGGTGACAGGGGCAGCGCAGGCCATGGGGTCCATGGTGGTGGGGGCAGGGCAAGTGCCCTCTTGGAGTCAGGATACTGCCTACTAAGTTTACATTACAATGATTCATGCATGCTGACACTGCTATTGTTGCATTCCTGTGCTTTATTGCAGCCATATAACTCTCTCCGAAAGCAATAGGTGACGGACCAACAGGGTGGGTGGATGTGGGGGGGCAGGGGGGTAAAATGAGATTAGCGGACTTTGTGCTAAAAAGATTGAAGAGTCCTGGTTTCCTCTGAAGGCACTGGGGCACATGCTCAATACTGAGTGGAAGGAGGGAGCATGATGAGAGAGGAGGGAGGGGGTCATGGGGTGCTTTTGGGAATGCTATGCTGAAATTCTTGACACCACAGGCATAAAGATATAAAAAGCAGACCTTTGCTGAGAAGAAACTTGTCAAGCACTGACTTGTTGCAAAGAACAGTGTGCATAAGTACCTGGGGCTGAGGGCTAAGAGGGAAAGAAAAATAAAGTGATCGCAGACACGGCAAAAGTGAAAGCAGGGGCGCGAGCGCTGTAGTTAAAGTGATCGGAAACGCGATCAAGCAAGCAGAAAGAAAACTGATTAGAAGGGAGGGGGGTAGTGTGAAAACAGCGGGGAGAGAAGGGAGGGTGTAATAAAAAACAAAGGAGCCAAAGCTATAGGAAAGGGAGGGGGGAGTGGGAGCAGCTGCGCACGTGCATGTGATCGTGCACTCAAGGTTTAGGCCAGCCAAAAGACTGGGTAGCACTTTGAAAATCCCACATATAAAATGTCTCTTCGAGCCTTTGGCTCGCGAGACCTAAAAAAGGAATTCAATCCATCACATAAAATAAATAAGAACACATAAACCAAACAATTCCACATAACAATCACATATTATTCACACAAACATTTTAAAATTACATTTCCTACCCAAAAGGAAATACAATATATAATACTTACTGTTCTGTAGTGGCAGGTATTTCTGTATCCAAGTATTATAAATAGTAATCCACCAAAAATAGGAAAAAATTGTCCAACAAGCCCCACCAAAAATGCAGTATATATGAACCATAAAACCCCCAAAAAAGTGCATTAAAAATAGAAATGCTCTTGTAAAGCCAAAAAAGAAAATCAAATTAAAAAGCATTGTTTTTTGCTATACACCAAAAGTTATTTCCATTAAAAAAAGAAGTAAACTTCTAATGGCCATAGCACACAATCGTAGACAAAAACCTGTAAAGTAAATTAAACAGCCCACCCACAAAAAAACATTTTGCTCCCACAAATACATATACATAATAGTTAATCATCAAAACACAATCAACATAACTTAATTTAACAAAACATTACCATAATAGTATACAAAAATGCAAACCTACAAGCTCCTCAAAAACAATATTAGTAATACATCCAATTATACAACAAGACCACAAAACACTAAAACGACCTTCTAGACGTCCCTATAAATCCCCCCTACCCTCCAACCCCTTAAACAATCCTTAAAAAAGGACTTACATGTTCCGACGAACAGAAGCACATTACCGTGACCTGGTTCTGGGAAAACAGACTATAATAACAGAAATAGATTACAAAATAGAAGGTAGTGGTAAAACAAATGGGCGGTAAATGAAACTAAAACACTATCTCCCCATAGAAATGAATGGGAAATATTGTACAAATGTTTAGTAAATGTATACAAAAATGTAAAAAAATATTAAACATGTAAAACGTCAAAATATTATTGTAAAATGTTTAAAATATAAATGTAATAATAGTATAAAATATATACAATTATTCAATATATACTTAAAAGACATAAGATGATATAATACAGAAAATATGTATATTGAAAAGTTAAGAAATGTTGGGGGCGTAGCTTCGGAGCAGTCGGAGATGGACACAGGACTGGGGAGCTCCGTGGTGTTGTAGGGCGACGGACATCCTCCTGGCTTCTGCTTTCGAGCTGTGGTCCCCATTGTTGATGCAGATGCGTCGGAACTCCTGCTGCATCACACGCAACTTTCGCGGAAGACCGGGGTGTGCCCTGAAGATGTTTTTTGCTACTTTATTTGCTGGCCACCGTTATATGCGTAGTTGCAGCCGCCACTTTGGATTCTGGTTGTTTCTCCTGTTTACCGCCTGACGACCTGAGGTGCCTTTTTTCTCCCAAAAAATGCTTCTGAGCCATTTCTTCAGCGCTGCCTCCTCATATTATACAGTGCTCTTCCCCCATTAGAAGTTGCTCGGTGCACTTGAGTTTCTAGTCAATAATTCTTTATCCTACTTCCCTTTTCTACTCAGAAACACACGTAATGGGCGTCTAAACACCTATATAGGAGTTTAGTTATACCACCGTTTTCTGCAGTGTAATTTGGGAGGTCTTTTATTTTTATTTTCCATGGCAAAACCCCGCTCTAATCACAGTGGTGCTCAGCCTATAGATCACATGCCTATAGAAGAGTATAACCCTTTTAGGGCCAGATCTAGGTAAATGCATGTTTGTGATTCCTTAATAGTGATTTTTAGGGAATCGCTATTAAGGAATCGCAAAATGCCATGTAGGTAGGAATCGCAATATTTTTTGCGATTACCTAATATTCCTTAATTGTTAATCGCAAATTGCGATTCGCCATTAAGGAATACCTTCACATTCATTATAGGAATTGCTCCCGCAATTTGCGAGTCACTAAGAGGCACAATTTCAAGGGTGCCAGGGTTCCAAAAGGACACCCTGTTGCACCCCTGAAATGTGCATGTGTGCACATGTGGCGCACATACATGCCCTAAGGGCATGAATATGTGGCACTTAAAAAAAAAGTGCTTTTTTAAAGGAAATCGCTAATTATCACCAACTTGAAGTTGGTGGTAATTAGCGATTCCTTATGGCTAAAGTGCACTTTCTTTTGTGCTACTTACATTGCATTTAAGGAATCGCAATTTGCGATTCCTTAAATGAAAGAGCAAAATAAGGAATCGCAATTTTGCGATTCCTTATTTTGCTAGTAGGTTTCAACTTACTTACATTGCTCGCTGCCAAACAGCCAGCGCTAACGCTGAAATTCTGCGAATTTCAGCTTTAGCGCTCGCTATTTGGCCACTTACATCTGGCCCTTAGTGTCTTGCAAGACAATATGGAGGATCTATTCTCTGGACCTACTGTTACTAGTGGCTTATCTCCTACTACTTCTCGATCTAACTCTAAATCAGGGTCCAAAATACCTTCTGCGTCCAGCTCTACTCCAGGCAAACAAGTTAAGAAGGACCCGCCTTCTCCTGCATCTCCTCCCTCTTCAATTTCTGTGGAGTTGCTTCTCGAAGAAATTCGTGCCCGTAAGCCTTATATGGAGGAAACCAATATTCGTCTCCAGAGCCTTGAATATAATTGGTCGAATACAGAACAAAAAGTTGAAGATTTAGCGAGGCGAGTTGACACTATTCAAGCAACCACCGATCAAGTTCTCCCCATGCATTGAGAGATTGTTCATCTTAAACAGCAGGTGGAAAATTTGGAAAACCGCAACAGACGTAACAACCTACACATTTATGGCCTTGTTGAAAGTCTTGAAGGTACTGACCCTCTCTCCTTTTTCAAATCTTTTTTGCCAACTCTTCTTGGTTTTCCTGAGTCCCCACCACTGAATATTCAACAAGCACACCGTTTGGGACAGGGCCCTTGCTCTTTTACTTCTTCAGCGAAACCCAGAGGTGTTATTTTGTATTTTATGGAGTACAGCGATCTGCTTAAAGTCCTCCATGCAGCCAAGTAGCAGGGAAATGTTTTTTGGAATGGCTCTACTCTCTTTTTTGCCCAGGACTATGCCAAAGTGACAGCGGACCATTGAAAACAGTTCTTGGATATGAGACCAGCGCTTCACAGCTTGAATGCTCGTTATGGGTTGTTTCATCCTTGTCTTTCCAAGGTGACATAATAACAAAACAACAAATTATGAGGACCCTGCACTCTTTCAGCGTTTCTTGGACACCTGCAGAGATGAGTCCATTGGCATTCCTCGACCATGAATGACTTAATTGTTCAATTAATGTTTGTCATTATTTGTATTTTTCCTCCTTCCTGATGTACTTTTTCTTGTATCGTTATACCTTTGTTAATAATTTATTTTTTCTTCTCTGTCAGGTGCGGTTTTATGGTCCCTTGATTTATGTCCCCTCTTGTTCCGCCTGGAGGATGTCCCCCCTTGCCGTCTTCGTCCTGGAGTCCTTTGCTCGGCATACTGTTTCCCTTATGTGGCTTCAGCAACCCCGCATTTATTGTCTTTTTGTGGTATGTCGTTTGGTTATCCTTTTTCAATATCAAATGTTTGATTTGTATTGTCTTTTTGTTCTTTGTTCTGCTCTCCCCTTCTCCTCACCTCTTTTCTCCTTCACTTTCTTCCCTTTCACACTTCATGACATGAATTTTATCACCCCTTCTCCCCTTTTCTTCGTCCTAAAACAATATTTCTATTTTCTTTTTTTTTCTTTTTCTTTCTCTCAATAGTGAATCGGATGGTTTTGCTGTTTGCATAGTTATTATTCATGTTAAAATGTATTCGTCAAATTTAGAGGTACTACATGGATTGTTAAGGGAATAAGTAACCCTATAAAAAGACAAAGGGTATTAACCCATTTAGCTAAATTGAAAACAGACTTTGCTCTAATTCAAGAAACACACTTATCTGAATCCGAGGCCTCTAAACTAAAAATGTTGGGTAGGCAATGTATTTTCTTCCTCAGCTCTAGGTAAGAAGAATGGAGTTTTAATTCTTTGTCACAAGACATTTCAGGTTTCAGTTGCCCATCAAGAATCGGACTTAGAGGGCCGTTGGGTAATAGTTAAACCTTTTTATTAATCAGATACCGTTAGTTCTTTTTAATGTTTATGGTCCAGTTAATGTTGACAAAGTTTTTTGGACTCAAATCTCTGATAAACTCTCTTATTTGATGATGATTATTTTGTTTTTGGTGGCGATAGTAATCAAATTTTAGACCCCGTATTAGATAGACATTCCTCAGTTAAGTTCGTTAATACAAAGATGCACTCACAATTCACTTCCACCGTATGCCGCAAATCCTCAGTTGATATTTGGAGACTTTGTAATCCAGACCTCCGAGAATATAGTTTCTATTCCCCCCCACACCAATCACAATCCCGACTTGATTACCTTTTTTTAAGTAAATCCCTATCTCAACTGGCTCTTCACTCCGAAATAGGTTCTATTTTAATATCTGCCCATGCCCCAGTTTACGTTGATTTTGACTTGATACCTTTTACCCCTTATGCTGGTAGATGGCACTTTAATAATACACTATTATCCGATCCTAATTTCTCTAGCCAATTCAGTTCTTTTATCTCTGAATTCTTTTCTCTCAATTCAACTCCAGATTCTTCTCTTGTAATACATTTTGTTTCACAAAAAAAGAAATCTTTTGAGGCTCAAACTACCTAATTACTCTTTAAGATCAAACATTATTATCACTCAAACACTGAATCCTCTTTAAAAAATCTTATCGATGCAAAATTCACTTTCAAAAAATTATCCACAGAAGCTGCCTCCTCCTATTTTTTAAAAAGTAGTTGTCGTTATTATGGAGGCCAAAATACAATAGGGAAATTGTTGTCTAACTACTTGAAGATAAGACGTGAACGGACTAAAATAGATTCTTTACGAGATGCTGCTGGTACTTCATTATTTAAGGACAGCGCTATCTTAAATGAATTTGGCTCCTTTTACAAAAATGTATATACCCCTGAAAGGCAACCGTCTTCATTAGATCTTTCCTCCTATATTCAGTCTTTTGACCCCCCCCCCCCCCCCATCTCATCATGTTGATTTTATCTCTTTGGAAAAGGATATCACTTTAACAGAAATTACTCATGCTGTCTCGGTGTTAAGGAGAGGGAAAGCCCCTGGACCTGACGGATTTACTATTGAATTTTATGCGCATTTTGCTAACTTTCTTCTCCCTAATCTCTTATCTTTATTTAACTCTTTTGTTACAATTAGTTCTTCTCATGGAGCTTTTCAAGAAGCCATGATATGCTTAATTACTAAGGACAATAAAGACCCATCACTTTGCAAAAAGTATCGTCCCATTTCTTTAGTAAACACTGATTATAAAATATTTGCAAAAATTCTTGCTCTACGAATTGATCCTTTATTGCCTAAGCTTATCGGCCCTGAACAATCGGGTTTTGTAAAAGGTCGATTATAATCAGATAACTCCAGAGTTTTTTTCAACATCCTTAGCAAAGCTTCCTCTCTTGACTATCCTATTGCAGCTATAGCTTTAGATGCAGAAAAAGCTTTTGACAGGATTGGATGGGATTTCATGTTTCAGGCCTTAAAATGGATAGGGTTTCATCCAAAATTAATTTCTTTTATTTCTTTACTATACTCGGGCCCCAAAGCTTCTGTCTTCGTCAATGGTACGATTTCAGATTATTTTCCTCTCTTCAGAGGAGTCAGACAAGGTTGTCTCTTATCACTTTTATTATTTGTAGTAGCGTTACAACCTTTTTTAACTAAGATTAGACAAGATACTCAGATTACCGGTTTTCAACTTGATACCTGCCAAGTCAAAATGTCTGTATATGCAGATGATATTCTTTTATACCGTTGTAACCCTACAAAGTCTATCCCTTCTTTTCTTAACCTGGTTGATATCTTTTCTCAAATCTCTGGTTATCGACTTAATCCAGATAAATGCGAAATCCTGCCTCTCAACGTGATTTACCTTAAACATTATTTTGTACATACCGGTTTTTCCTGGCAGCCTTCTAAAATAAAATATTTTGGTTTATGGTTCTCTTTGAATATTTCAGACACACTGAAACTGAATTTTGACCATATTAGCAAAACTCTAAATGATACTATTGAACGTTGGCATCCGTTCTTTCTCTCCTGGTAGGGATGATTAGGTTCCATCAAGATGATGCTTTCTCCCCTGATTCTATACACTTTATCAATGATCCCTGTACACATTCCTGGGTTTTATTTTAAAAAAAATGACTCTCTCTTAACAAAATTTCTCTGGAAAGGCAAACCCCCTCGGATAGCTTTATCCTCCTTAAAGGCAGACAAATCTAATGGTGGTCTTAAATTCCCTGATTTCAAATCTTATCATAATGCTTTCTCTTTAAAACAGTCATTCTGTTGGCTCTCCCTTGAACATTGTACTCATTCCCCCATATGGATTTCCCTAGAAAAGTTTTTTGTGTCCTCCTTTGATTTTAAAGAGTCTCTTGCTTTCACTAATAATATTGCATCTTTTTGCCACCCCTTTATTTCCCATACTCACAAAATTCTCACCACTCTTTTACCATCCTCTTATCCTTCTCCTTCTTCTCTAGATCAACAACCCATATGGCACAATAACTTATTACGTTTAAAGAATCGCACCATTTACTGGAAGTCCTGGAGACACAAAGGGTTGTTTTGGATTTTACAACTATTAGCTAATGACATCCCTCTATCTTTCACTGATCTTCAAACAAACTATTCATTGCCGTCGTTTTGTAAATCACAATATAATCTTTTACTTCCTGCTCTTACTCATTATCTTCTCTCTCTATCATCTGCCCCTAAACCACCCTTGAGAAGTTCGACTCTTTTTCCCTAATTAACTTCCTCCCCTTCTGCTTCCTCTTTATATAAATTCTTACTTCTTTCCTCAGACAGAAATAAAACAAAAGCTGAATTGACATGGGAAAAGGATTTATCTCAGTGCTGGTCGACCCTCATTTGGGATAAAATATGGTTCAAAATTCACAAAACATCTAGATCTGCTAATACTTCTCAAACCCTTTATTTTGTTTATCAACGTCTTTTATTTACTCCTGCAAAATTGTCATTCTTCTCTCCGAATACTTCCTCTACCTATTGGTCCTGCCCCTATACACCTGCTGACTTAAAACACATGTTTTTTGATTGCCCCACTATTTCTCTCTTTTGGCATTCGGGTTGGAATCAAATCAATAAAATATTTAAAACAGATGTACCTTTTTCCCTTTCTAACATTTTCTTAGGTTCTTTATCACCTAAATGGCCCCAATCCCCTTCTAACTTTAAATTACTAGATTTACTATTAGCAGTAGCCTTACTTTTAATAACTTCAAATTGGAAACAAGCAGACAAAGTCACCTTTAGAGCCTGGTGGAACGCTGTATGTTTTCATCACAGGCTTGACACAAATTACCTTACCCCCATTTCCTTATCTATTAAAAGAGATATTTTGTGGCTCCCTCTGACTACCTATTTAACCTGTGTTGCATGATCTATTGTTCCACTTATCACCACTTCGGATGAAGTTCGGAAACCACCATAACTCACCATGTTGTCTTTTTCTTTTGAAATAACTTATCATTATTATCCCTTACCTCGTTTTCTGTATCATAGTATAATTGTCATTCTTTAATTGTTTCTATGCATACAGTTAATATTTCCATATGCTATTTTTCTTTTAATGTTATAAAGTTATGGTATATGCTTCATTCCCTGTTTTTCTCCACCCTCCCTCCCTCTCCTCCTATTTTCCCTTCCTTCACTTCTTATTTTGCGCAGCATGTTTTCAGATGATAAATGAATTTTGATTCCTACTTTTCTCTTTGCCATATCTATACGTATATGAGATGTATCATACTTTTTCTACATGCTGTTTTATTTTGCTTCTATTTCTGCATTGCTTAATAAACTCAAACTTTAAAGAAAAGTTGAGAAATGTTAATAAACTGTAAACAATGTAAAATAAAAGTTGAAAATGTACAACATGCAACACTATATATATACATTTTACTATATTTTTTACTACAAAATATAACAAGAAATGTTTCATTCACTTAACTTTATAGAAATGTTTGTTTTTGACATGCAATAAATGTAATTAAAAATGTCAAATTATACAATTATTAAAGTTTGAAAAAATAAATAAAAGATAAAAATGTGTGATGTGTTTACTACATAAAACAATGTAATTAATAGCAATATTGTATACAAACATACAACTAATTATTTTTATTATATTTCTAATGACCAAGAATTGTAATAAAATAACACAAACTATTTCTAAAATATACAAATAAAGGTTAAAAATTGATATGTATTAAAGAGGTGACAATTACTATTCCCACTCTAATCCAACAATACTGGGAGAAGGCGTTAGATACTAAGGGCCTGATTACGAGTTTGGCGGTGCAGGACCCGACCGCTATCCCGGCAGCCTGCTCCCGCTCTGCCAAACCTGTATGCCCACCATCCGCCAGATTACAAGTTTCCTCCTGTCTTGCGGGTTTTTTTGGAGGCCTCCACAGGAGTGCCTCATTAAATGGGAACAGCAATGGAAACACCAAAACCAGTTCCTGCATGGCATGGGCTTTTAAGTCCATGCCACGCAGGATTTGTGGTGCATGCGCACAGGGGGGCACATGTTGTGCCCCCCTGCATGCATCCCTATGCACATGGGCAACAGCTGTTTCTGGACCGCCAGCCCTTTCATAGAGTAAAGACCTCCATGACACCGCTGGTGGTCCTGAAACTCGTAACATGCATGGCGGTGCCGCAGTGGCACCACCAGCATATTGCTGAGCCCATCTTGGCTGTGCAACTGCCAGGGAACAGCGGTTGCAACGGTGCAATGGTAGTCCGACCGCCAAAGTTGAAATTGGGTTGTTAGACCGCCGGTGCAGCGGTGGCTGGACCGCCATCGTCACACCCCCGCGAGTATGGCGTTCCTCAGGTGGCCAGACTCATAATTAGGCCCTAAATGTTCATTCCATCTGGATAATGTAGGTCTTGCATTCTGCCATTGGACAGGCTCCTGTGAACAACTTCTGATGAACCAGCAACCCTTAATGAGAAGGTTATCCTTGCACTGAGTTTCGATCCCCTTCCCACATTTGAGCTTTGAATTATGCTCTGACCACCGATCTGAGTCCCTAATAACAATTGATGCTCTTTGGGGAGACACAGCTCCGTTCTGCTGGCTCTGCATACATACACTGCTGATGCATGTTCAGGGATGATAAAAATACATGGCCAGTAGGCACAATACCTGTTTCAAATAGATAAATTGACCTTGTATTCAGTAACAGTGCCTTTCCCGTGGTGGCGGTAATGTTTAGGACAGATATCATGCAAAGCCTTCTATCATTATTGGGGGCTCGGATTGTTTTGAGCTTATTTTCAAGGGGAGATGTGCTTGTTTGCTGTATTCACTCTGGATTATCTATGTCCATTCTTGTGTGTAAACTCTTGTGACACACACTTGCACTTTCAACCACACTTTCTACCACCTACTCCTATTCCTTTTGAGAATTGATTCTCTTTATTGATTCTCCTTTAGAGAAGTCATAGTTCCTTTCTCCTTGTTCTGGCTATATATATTCCGAGATAGTAAAACCCCATGGCCAGCAGGCACACAACCATTTTGGATCCTGTGCCAGCAGCACTGTTTAGATTTTAGAACCTAAAAGCTTTTTTTGTGGTCCTTTTAAAATGTGTTTGTCACTTTACTCACTATTTTTGTCTGTTGCTCTTAGGATCGAGTTTTTCCTTTTCCAGGGCAGTGAAGCAGAGATAGAAACAGCACCAGCATCTTTGTATCTAGCCTCCTGCTTTGGGAAGAATGACCCATTCATATGTCTGCATCTGCATTTTTGATATCCGATTTTACACAGCACATTACTGCCTCCAGGCAGAGAGAGCCAAACCACTACCCCTTCTCCTACATTGCTCCCCCACATTCCCCTTGTACACTTCATTCAACCATGCAATCACCAACCAATCTAGCTTTCATAAATGCGCTCATTCAATCACCAATCCATCCATCAATCCATGGGCACAATCATTTGTTCATCCATGCGTTCAGCCATCTAGTCATTCATCTGCATTCACCATAGGAGCGTCAGACATATTGGTACTGCTAGTGCTGCTCATTATATAGGTAACTGAAATGGTGCAAAAAATGCAAAATTGCTTTGCTATCATAAAAAATAATTATTGAACGTGATTTATTTTTTAATATATTAATAACTCACAAAATTAAGTATAATCAAAGCAAGTGTTACACATGGTTTCACAGTCTATTTTCCTCCCTTTTAAACTCTGCTGCAAAATAACCGTTTATAATACAGCCAGACACACAATATGTTTGCCAAATTCTGTATTTCACAAGCAGCAATCATGGTACATGTGCCCTGCTCTATTTTGGAACAAGTGCAATGTTTCTACGATATGTTTCCTTGACTTGTGCTTCTTTGAGTGAAAAAGACTTTCTGTTTGCAGGTGCTCAGAACATATGTGGAATCTGTACTGTGAAAATAAACGCAACAATATGTTTGTAATTAGCTGCAAATAAATATTTAAGCTGTTTTAATGTACATCATTTGCAAAGCTAGTGGGAGGTTGAAATGTTTACTAAGATGCACCTGGTTCTCTTCCTTCTTTTAATTAACTTGAGCATTGCAATAAATACACTGACATAAAGAGCTCCTTATCATATCCTTACTGTGAATTTTTCTGGAAAAATATTTCAGAGAAAAGGGGGCTGAAAGCTAGTTTTCTAATTATCTCAGCCTTAGATATAACTCTGCTCAGAGCCCTGCCTTTCACAAAGTCTGCTGTCTCCAGTATTGTGCAAATCTACTGTCTGAACTCGGGTGGACTAACAATAGAGTAGCAATGACATTTCCTTAATGTAGGTGACTAGTGATGTCACCAATAGACTGTATTATCCCATGGGTTTCTGCAATACCTGTATTAAAAACCTGTCTCTAATTTATTTATAATCAGAAACATGTGATGCACCTAGATGCCTATTATAAAGAAATTATGTTAGAACTCAAACCTCTCTTTTTCAAGCTGTCCAGTTGCATGCAGAAATACCATATTTAGCACAACGTTTATTATTTGCACTTCTTAGGTAATTATAGAAAAGTTAGAATCTTTGCATGTTTAAACACATTCTGAGCTGCTGCCCCTCGTTTAAAAAACTGACTTGTATTAAATTATTTTAATATCTTTTTGCTACAAATATCTAACGGTTTTTAGACTGATTTAATTTTGCATTAGACATTCTATTTTTATTCTTCATGTTTGCAAACTTGCTTTCTCTTTCATATGAAAGTGCTAGGCACGTGGGACTGGTGGCTTAGTGGACTCATGAGTCCACTGTAGTGGGCCTGTGTTTGACCTTATGGTCACAGGTTCAAATCCTGGTGGGTCCCCTCAGCCTTTTATCCTTCTTAGGTTGATAAAATGAGTACCATTGAGTTGGGTAACAGTGGATCTCTGTTATTTAGCACCAAGATACCCTTCCGGGTAAACGTGCGCTTTACAAATACACATGTTATGCATTGTTTTGAAAAAATATTTTTATTTTGTTTTGAATTAGAAACAAAACATCAAACAAAGCATGAATACACAATACACAGTGAATATCCATCCATAACAGCAATGTAAAGCAGTTAGAAGGGCAAAATGTCTTCAGCCGGTGAGGCTGTGGCCGGGTTTGAACGACCTGGGCGCAAAAGGGATACAGGGTCCTACATATAGCGCTCGTGGGTACCAACATTAGGGCAAACATTACATCTTTCAAGGCTCATTTCCCGGCCTTTCTGGTGGTGATTCCCTATCCTCTTATTCCCCTCCCACCTCTAGATCATAGTATTCTATCCATGGTGCCCATATTTTCCAAAATTTCCGCAGGCAACACCTAGCCTTGTATGTCACTTGTTCCACCACCATATACAAATCAAGACTTGCCCTCCATTCATTAAGTGTTGGTAGCTGCGGGGCCCCCCAATATTTAGCTATATCCTGTTTGGCTATAACCGACCCCAAGTTGGCCAAGATGAGTTTGCATCCCGGGATGTCCACATCCGTAAGGATTCCCAGAAGGAGAAACTTTGGTTCCAGCTCCAGTTGGACTTCCAATATGTTATTGAACTCTCCCACAATCCTTCCCCAATACAAACGTATTGCAGTACATTCCCAAAGGGTGTGTATAAATGTTCCAATTTCGGTGTGACATCTAAGACAATCTGGGTTCTCAGCTCTCCCTATTTTATGCAGTCTTGCTCTGTCAAAATAGGATCGGTGCAGTATTTTGTATTGGATGAGGCACAACCTTAGTTTAATTGCCACCTCACGTGGATGCATGAGTGCCGCCTCCCAGTCAAGATCGTCCATGACCCCAGTGGTTCATTCCCATTTGGCTGGGAGTGGACCCAATTTGTCTGGCATATTATTAAGTAATGGGATCTCCTCCTGTAGGAATCGACCCTCTAGTGGGGAATATTCTGGTATTTTCTCTCCATCCAGCCCTTCCGCCACTCATGCATGCTTCAGACAGAGGTATGCGTATGCTTGAGTTTCATGGCTATCTTGAAACCAGTGACAAAGTGAGCAAGGTACCCACGTCTGGGCATACCCTGCCAATTTAGGGCGAACAAAGCAATACCAAAGGGGATGATGGACGGAGTTCTTGAGCAAATCACTCACCCCCAGTCAACTGATCTGGGTTTAATCCATCATCATTCTTTAGCTCACTCCAGATACATTCATACATTCACCGCAGATCACTGTACTGGGGTGAATGTATGACATTGTTCTGCATTCTGTCCATCAACTGTTGTTTTTGCATTTGTCACCCCGAGTGGGAAGGGTATGCCCTGACGTGGGTCCTGTGCTCTCCATGCCACTGGAATCAAGCTATCCTGGCTGAAGAGGGGTGAAACCCCGAAACCGGTCCTAGGATGCTTGTTTTCAGTCCAGGGAGGACCTGGCTTGGCAATTCGGGCTGGACTGTTCTCATGAGACACAGGGGCAATACTGATTCGCATAAGGCTGGGTTTAAACTGAAATGGCATGGTGAGCAAAAAAACGATGGATTTAGGCCCAGATCTCTGTACTGGGGTGAATGTATGACATTGCTCTGCATTCTGTCCATTAACTGTTGTTTTTGCAATTGTGAAAGGAGAGTCAAAGCGTCCCATGCCCACCCTGAGTCCCCAACAATGCCCAAATAGTGTCCTCTCTTCTCAGTGTCGGTATTCATGCAAACTATCTGAACAAAACTACCCCCTTCTTCCCAATAAACATACTTCAGAACATTTCGCAGTGTCCAAAACGCCCCCCTCCCCACACTCTGTAGGCACCCCCACCACCCCTAAATGCCTCGACATGACAACACTGGCACGGGTAAACCACCCAGAGGTCTGTAAGCCCCCCCTTCCCCTAATTACTCAGCTATACGATATTACAATAACAACAACCTACTGTATACTTCCCGCTATCGGGCCAAGGGTCCCAAATGTCCATCAGGCTTCGGGAGTCTCACAGCATCTCTAGGTGGGCGTCATTCCTCTTTGCCATTGCTTTGAAGCCTCAGCAGTCGGGGGTCATACCCCGGAATATCTGGTCCGTAAGCCTCCAGCCACTGAATACTCTCAAGGAGAGAATGTTCACTGTCCACATCCACGGATTTGTTCCTTTCGGACTGGTCAGAGTCTCTATCGTCACTTGATCTCCGGGAGGATCGAGACATGTGCTCCTGGGCAGTGTCCTCATCTGTTTCCAATATAGTGGCTTCCTGTTCCCTATGACTCGGGGACCTCCCCAGTGTAGCCATGGTAGCAATCTGCTTTTTCAGCACTCGTCTCCGCTGTTTTTCTTTAGGGCGTTCCACGCTGGAGCGCGGTCGTTTGTCATTAGGTAGGGCCTAAGCCGCAGTCAATCCACGCCTCAGCCGAGGCCGTTCTTCAATCCAGGACCACGCCTCCTCCGGTGTCTGGAAGAACTGTGTGGTATCTTGAAAGATAACTTAAGTTTGTCTGGGAACAGTGACATGTACTGGATCCCGAGGGCTCGAAGTTTTGCCTTAATGGGATCAAAGGGGCGTCGCAGTTTTTGGACATCTCGCTAATAATCTGGAAACACCATCACTCTTGTGTTTTCATATTTAATCTCCCCTTCTTTCGTATCTCTCTTAATATGAGATCTCTGTCCTGAAAATTCAAGAATTGGGCTATCAGCGGCCTAGAGGGGGATCCCGGTGGCGTTCAGACATTGGGCATCCGGTGTGCCCTCTCTATGACAAAACATGATGAAGACTGTGTCCCCGGGAGAGCGCCCCTAAGAAACATCTGTAGAAAATGTCCTGGATCAGAGCATTCTGCATTCTCCGGAAAACCTATAAATCTCAGATTGTTCCTGCTGGCTCTATTTTCGGCATCATCGACTCTCCAGACCACCTCCGTATGTGTGTCTTCCAATTCCGAGACGCGTTGTTCTGCCTCTGTGACCCTTTCCGAGACCCTTCACAGGTCTTGGCGCAGTAACGTGACCTCGGTCCTTATTTTTGCCATCTTACCTTCAAGGCTTTCTCGGGATGCATGTATGGCCTGTAGTAGCGTGTCCGTGTCTGGGAGGGGGGCAGAATCTCCCTCTGCTCCCCCCGGCGCTGGAAGTAAAGTGGTCCAGCTTCCCCTGTTTAGATGTCTTAGGTTCCTTATCCCTAGCCATCTTAGGCACTCTGTTAGCCAGTCGTAGCCGTCCGCCTCTCCCAGTTCCTGCAGTTACCGTTGTTGCCAGGGACAAACTCGCTGTGCTTCTCCCCCTGGACTGTCAGGGAACTCTCGGTATGGCAATGTCTCCTTAGATTGGGCCACAGAGGTCTCTCAGATGTATCCCTTCACTTCTCACAATGTGGTGGGCTAAAAGGGGGGTCCCAATGGTCTCTTCTCCTGTGATGTTTCTGCCAGGCTGTCAATCTATTAACCAGTTGCGCCCCCACCGGTTGGAAGAATTGGCAGCGCACTACCTGCCCACTGAGTACCTTGCAGAGCTATGTCCGGGGCGGCTCTTCACACAGGCACTATGTCGGGAAGGCCCGCCGCACTCCCTGCCATTCCGCTCTGCTCCAAACAGAGTCTTATCCCTGGGCAGTGTCCGATAATCCAGTGTAGGTGGCAACTCTGCTCCTCACCGTGGTGGGCACCGGGTGGTGTCCAAGACCGCCGCAGACGGTCTCCAATCCAGCACACTATGCCCTAGGATCTTTACGACCCTCACGAGCCCTGCCAGGAGAAGTGCAGTTATGGAGGGGACGTTGTCAGAAAGACAAAAGTGGGGGGCCCGTTTGAAATCTTTGCCACTATGGAGCCGGGCTCCTCCAGGAGTCCACCTTCAGCCCAGTAGCTCAGCTCAGCCTCCGGCAGGGTCCTGCCAATGGGGTTCCCGGTATGCCCAGCCTCAGACAAGCTGCTGCATCCGGCGCACTGCGTGGCTGCTATACTCCGGCAGGGGTGAGATGAGTGGAGCGCCAACCTCCCCCTCACCGAGTCTCCTACCTGTCTCTTCTTGATGGGGGCAAGCTTCTGTCGGGTCCGCTCCAGTCGCAGGAGTCTTTCCATCACCGGTAAGGGTCCCCCTCCTCTCAGACTCCGTGCAGCAGGTTCCGGCAGCCACTTTCCACTGCTGGGATCCTTCGAGGCGGATTGGGAGCCTCTGTCTCCGCCGCTGTATTGAAGGGTGGGGACGCATCTCGGCACTACACGAAGCCGCTGAAGTCGCCACAGGGTTCACCACTGTTGCACCGGGTAAGCACGTCTCCAAGCCGGCCTTCACCCCCAGTCACTCCCAGCAGGACGCCGTCTTGCGAAGGGGCGTGTCAGGTGCCGCACTAAAAAAGCCTTGGATCTGGGCAAAAAGCACCCCCACACCTTAGCGGGTTCCCCCCTGCCTGCTGCCGTCTTCCGACCACTGTTATGTTATTTCAGGGCATCGAGGATCAGGATTAAAGTCAGGATTGAGTCCGGGGCCAGCGGAGCTGGCGGAGAACCTCGGCCTTGTTTCCCTATGTGGTCATAAAACCATTCGGTGACTTGCAATATGCTTATAATGTACAGCAGGAGGTACTTTATCCCATATGTAACAAATGGAATAGGGTATTTAATTTCCCATGATCGATGGTCAGCTCATTCCTCTTCCTCTTTCATATTCTTGCTTGCTTGCTCTTTCATATGAAAGGGATACTATGGATGCAGACACCTGAAATAAATGTGAAATCTGCAGTTCAAAACTAAACAAGCAAATACGCAGCTTTACGTTGATGTTAAAATAGCTTTAAGATAGTTAAGGTAAGTTACTTTTAAAAGCAGATTTAGTTCAGAATGAGAGATAAAAGCAGATAAATCCAGGTTTTTGTAATGAAATTCAGCAGTGCAATAATACAGTATGGATCAATGAGTCAGCCCACTTCAGACTGGCTAACTTCCATGTGAGTGACTGCATTCAGCTCTTTCACAAGGAGCATATCCGCACACAAAGGCTTGCTTTGAACCAATTTGTTTTTAAAAATTGGCGAGGGCCCATTAGCTCCTCTAACAGAAAAGATTTACAAAAATCATAACAAAACAAGCTTTGACAAAGCCGAAAGTCTGGCCCTCATCGCAGACCTAATGGAATTGCCAATGCTTTGTTGGATGACAATGGGTACAGATTTGGTTCAAAGGAAAGCTTTCACGCTACGCCCCGCCTTGCTTATTATATCTTTTGTCCCCATGCACAAGCTGCTGAGAGGTGGAGATGGGTAAAGGAAGGATGTTTGAACTCTGTCCAGTTCCCCACTAACAAGCATTTATATATGTCTCCTGGCACCCCTACTTGGCAAAGACTCATCTGTTCAGACTGTGCTAGGACTGATGCTGTGTTTGTTTTTGCTGCTTTCCATCCTTTGAAGGAGAAACCTTTGTCTTTGGTTGAGAGATCTGCAGGACTGCAGCTCAATCGTTGCATCCGCCTGATTGCAACACTAGTTTTGCTGTTCGTGGAATTGAGTGCTCAATAGGGTACAGCTGGAGACAATTTGTGATGTGAGTAAAGGAGTGATGTGGATGGGTCTGTTTAATGCTCGCTGCTGTCTGTCCATCAATGACCAACTTGGGAGATGGACAGAACATAGACTCATTGTTACGTTAAAGGTTGCATTTCCGGAAGCAGGTCAGTTTCACAAAGCACAATTTTCAGCAAATGCAGCAAAAACTAAAATGTCCATGAAATAACATTAGCAACTAACACTCTCCCAAGCACTAAACAGCTCAAACCACACCATTTGGCTCTAATTCCCTCCTTTAACCCCTTCTGTGCCCATGACGAGCTGGACTCGTCATGGGCCGCGGTTGCGCTGTGCCCATGACGAGTCCAGCTCGTCATGAACCCCGCCCGCTAATGGAACGCCCGGCACAGGGCGGGGAAAGGGCGTGGCACACAAGGGGTTAAAAACTCGGATTCAACTTAAACTTAAAAATGCTTACAGGCACTGCTTCAGCCTACCAGCCCTTTTTTCACATTCCTACTTACTGACACTCTATTTTCTCCAAACTCATAACCAACCAGCCCGCTTACCAGAGCGATCAGTTCTACTGTTCTTAGATCCATCAAACGAAGAGCCCTCCACACTCCCCAAGTTGTTACTTCTTTTCCTGCCACCCCGACTTGCAGGAACTTTATGAATCCTCTACTTATTGAGAACCAATCTGAAAAAACAATGAACAAGCGCTAAGGGCCTGATTAAAACTTTGGCGGTCTGGGAGCGGGCCACCACACCAGGGGCCCACTCCCCGACCACGAAAATTGACCGCCGCCCGCCAGATTACGAGTTTCCTCGTTGCATGGCGGGCGGGTGGCACGGCGGTCCAATAGCTGTGCCTATTTAAAAGGCACTGCAATGGGAGTACTAAAGGCAGTTTCTGCATGGCATTGACTGTCTAGTTCATGCCGTGAAGGAAAGGGGGTGCATGCAGACAGGAGGCACATGTGCCCACTGCATGCATCCCCACGCACAGGGGTTTTGTCTCCCCACCACCAGCCTTTTCATGAAACGGCTAGGGTTGGGGAAACTTGTAATATGTTTGGCGTTGCCACAGCGGCACCGCCAAGCATATTGATTCCCAAGATCTGGTGGTCGCGGCGGTCCCCTGGATTTCTGACTGCCGTAGTAGTAATACAGCAGTCAGACTGCTGGTGCGGAACTCCCCGACCACCCCCGCACCTCCACCATGAGTTTGGTGGTCCTATGGAAAACCAAACTCTTAATTAGGCTCTAAATTCTTCTTCTCAGTTATAATGATAACTAAGGGCCTGATTACGATGGTGGTCGGACCGCAGACCGACCAGCCGTTGTTCTGGTCCTACCACTGACAGCCCTTTGGTCCAACCGCCGGATTACAGGGCCTGCAGTCGGATCCACAACGGTCAGAGGGGAGACCACCGCCTCCGCCAGGACCTGAGAGTTTGATGTAGCTGTGGTCTGAGTCGTATCCCTGAATAGCAGCGGTGCAGAGGCAGGCACCACCTTCAGGATTGTCCCTTTCCAACAGCCTTTTCATGGTGGGAAGACTGCTGTGTGGTCACTATAAAGTGGCCCTGGGGGCACATGTAGTGCCCCCACTCACCTCCATGCACCATGTTCCATGTACGACATGGGTACATGGCACACGGTCCATGGACATGCAGGAGGAGTTTCGTTCCACAGCAGTTTGTACTGCGGCCCTCTTGCTTGGCTGAAGCACAAGCCGCTGTGATATGGAGCCCTTTTCGACCACCAGCACAGCAGTCATATCGAAATGCGGTGGTCAGACCGTCACTTGCTTGTTGGGCAGTCTCCTGGCAACAGGGGACTGTGGTCTGACTGACCACCATCCTAATCTGGCTCTTAGTTGTGAGTTAACCAGGTATTACTGTTTTCACTAACATCTAAGATCGCCAAAAACAAAAAAGCAAGTTTTCTTGTAACATAGGAATTTGACCCTCTTCCTGAAAAGTATGGGGACGAAAACGAATTGACTATGCTAACTGAAGGACAATAATATTGTGACTATGTTATAATTATTACCCACAAAAGGATTGTAGCCAGTCCAAATGAATGTATTTGTTTCATCTAGACTTGTACCTTCTGTGCTACATTACCAAAATAATACCTCACTACAGAGTAAACAAGCATAAGCATCTTTTGAGCTACAATACCACAGAAATACCTCAGTTTATACAAATTCTGTAACACCAGTACTCACGTGGTCATGTAGAAATCAAAGAAAGCTCATTGATAGAACGCTGACCATCAGTATCACACCACTGGCGACACGATGTCAGGAGTACAACAAGTATCAAGTTCAAGTTTATTTATTTGATTTAGTTCTCTGCTGAGAACAACACATTTTTAAAAAGATATTAAAAATACATTTGTTAATTAAAAATTGGTAATTGATCATTCTAGTACAATTTTATTCAAAAATATATATATAAACAGATTATAACACACAAATTCATTAGGAGGTGATTTAAACAGCGAAATTAAGCTCTCAATGGTTGTACTATTACATCTTGTTTGAATTCATTTTAAATACTGTTTTCTGGCAATGGGACGCCCATAAGGTGGCCGTTCGGGGGCACTGCCTGGGGGCCCAGTGGAACATACGTAAGACCCTTTCCGACTCTCTGGCGTGCCTCGAGGACGAACTTTTGCAGTATGAGAGGGAGGGAGAAGGAGGGGGTAGGCACTCCCGTAGCCTGTAGGATCTCCGTGGGAAACATGCGGAGCCCCTGGAGCGGCTCCGTTGCCACAACTATGCAGCGCACACGGCCAGAACACATGCTAGAGCGGACAGGGCGGGCCGACTGCTGGCCTGGTTAATCCGCCAGGAGGATCGTTGGGACCCGATCGGGGCGATCCGCACGGAAGACGGGGTGGTGGTGTACACGCAGCGCGAAATACATCGGGCCTTCACGGACCACTACAGGCGACTGTACACGGCCAATGGGACGGGTCCCAGGCACCTCCTTGGGGAGTTTATGGCTTCTGTCCACTTGCCCGTGGCCTCCAGGGAACATAACGAAGCGCTCAGTGGGCCCCTCTCCCTGGAGGAAATTGGGGAGGCGATACAGGCCATGGCGTCGGGAAAAACGCCGGGGCCGGACGGACTGCCCGCGGAGTACTACAAGGCATACCACGAGTCTCTAGTGCCGCTGCTGCGTGCGCTCTACAACAAGGCGCTAGAGGACGGGTCGCTTCCACCCTCCATGCGGGAGGCGTTCCTGGTTTCCCTGCCTAAACCGGATCGTGACCGCACATCCCTGGGCTCCTACCGACCCCTGGCAATGCTCAACGTGGATTACAAAATCCTAGCGAAGACACTGGCGGACCGGCTGGCGCCATTGGTTCCTCATTTGGTACATCCGGACCAAAACGGGTTTGTCCCTGCGAGGTCCACGTCATTGAACCTTAGGAGATACTTTAGGGTGGCTGGCGAGGCCGTGCACAGGTGGCCCAGAGCGGGGTGCCTCCTCCTTGATTTGGAGAAGGCGTTCGATTGCCTAGAATGGGGCTACCTGTCCACGGTATTGTTGCAGTACGGACTGGACGGGGAATTCCTCAGAATGGTTGACCTGCTCTATAGGAACCCCACGGTCCGTGTCAGGCTGGGCCCCTATGTCTCGGAGGCGGTGCTGGTGGGCCGGGGCACCCGGCAGGGATGCCCTCTGTCCCCGTTGCTGTTCGCCCTGGCGATGGAGCCCTTGGCGGCGGCCATGCGGATGACCCTGGGAGATGGTATACCGCTGGGGGACGCTGTTCATCAGGTGTCGCTCTACGTCGATGACCTGTTGGTATACGTCAAGGATGTGGGATGCATCCCGGAACAGTTGGCCCAGTTGTTGCAGACCTTTGCCACCATCTCGGGGCTCCGCGTGAATGCAGGCAAATCTTGCCTATACGCTTTTAGTGCAGGGACGGAGGACCCGGGCTATCACCTGAATGGCACGCCGGTTCAATGGAGGGAGGGCACCTTTCGGTACCTGGGGCTGCAAATATATCGCTGCCCGACTGACTTATTTGATGGCAACCTGGGAAGGGCGGTCACGGCGCTCAAGTCGCAGGTGCACTTTTGGAGCACACTCCCTCTGACGACCACGGGCAGGGTGGCACTCGCCAAAATGGTCATGCTCCCCCGCCTCCTGTACTTCTTTGTTAATCTACCGACGTATGTCCCCCCCGCCTTTTTTGGTACACTCGCTAGGATGTTGCGGGATTTTGTTTGGGGAGCCGCGAGACACAGGCTTGTGCTCGCAAAACTATATCTGCCAACGGACAGAGGTGGTCTGGCGGCTCCTTGTTTTGAGCACTACTACCTGGCCGCCCAGCTACAATGGGTAGCACGATGGTTGGCTGTTAGAGGCAGGGACGACACAGCCACGGCAGAGGCGCCCTATTCGCTGGAACGTGTGACCGGACTCTTTCACCCCCTAGCTGCGGTCACGGGACTGCTGCCGCTCCTCTTAGCTGTGGCACATAGGTGCTTCCGGAGGGCTCTGTACCTCACGCGCGCGGTTGTTCCATACGCGCCGGCAATACCCCTGGAGGGCTCCCCCGGAGGCGGAGGGGTGCTTGCGGCCCCTGCACTGGCGGGCTGGTGGGAGGCTGACGTGCACACGCTGGGGGACCTATACAGGGACGGTGAGCTAATACCGTACGAGACCTTGGTGTCGGAGGAAGGGCTCCCGCCCGGCGGGTTCCTTACACACCGCTCGCTCCTGGCGAGGTTGACCACTAAATGGGGGAACATGACTACGGAGTCCCGCCAGCACCTGACCGTGCAGTACCTGCACGTCATGGGGAGGGGCGGGCACCTGGTCCGCTGGTTCGCGGCTTCGCTGCGGGAGCACACGGCGGTTGATCTGGGCCCATCAAGTGGGAGCGGGACCTGGGGAGGCCATTCGCGGATAAGGAGTGGGAGAGGGTTCTTAAAGGCCCAGTGCGTGTCCCCAGAAATATGCGGTTCCGCCAAATCCAGCTGTTCATAGTACACAGGGCCTACCTCACACCTGAATTGATTAACAGGTATTTTCACCGCGATGACGCACTCTGCCCTAGGTGCGGAGAACCGGGGGCGGGGTTCTTGCACATGCTGTGGAGCTGCCCTGGGTTGAGCGCCTATTGGAGAGAGGTCAATGGGCTGCTGCAGGGGAGTGTGGGCCGCAACATCCCATTTGACTGGTCCGTGCACATTTTGCACCACTTCAAGAGACCACCCAAAGACAAGGTAACGTCCCGATTCATGGACCTGGGGCTCGTAGTTGCAAAGCGCCTCATCACCAGGAGATGGAAGGCACATGACTCACCACACACACAGGCATGGAGCTCCTCATTCCAGGCGTGGGCTAGGGCGGAGGGGACGGCCATCCACAGGGAGGAGACCCTGGGGCTGCGGAAGGAACCTATGGCGGATCGCTGGGAGCAACTACTTGCTGAGCTCCGGCGTTTAGAAGGGGAGGGACACACGGGCCTTGAGGGGATGGCTGGAAATGCCTGCGCGAGTGACGGCGTGCGATCAGCTGCCCCGTAGATGGGATGGCATAGTCCCTGATGCTTATGACCCGTAGATAGGGGCGCCTGCGGCCACATGGGGATGGTTGCAATCTTGGGGTTGAGGGGGGCGGTCCTGGGGGTGACTGGGGGGGGTCGTGGGTGGGACACGGGGGGAGCACTATGTGTACAACTATTTCGGCTGCCACTGTTCTGAGTTTTTCTTTTTGACATGTTTACGACTCATTTGTTCTCAACGCCTAAGTTGCTTGGGTGACACACATTTGCATGTACGGCTAAGTGGCTGGTATATGGTGGCTGCTGCCCCTCTTTAAGAGACAACACCGGAACTGATGAGGTACATACACCCGGCTCCCGGGCAGGTTGCGGTTGGTACATTTCTTGATTGTGTGGGATGTCTAGCAGGCTAGGCCAGACACGGATCAGCAACCCGCATATGTTCATATACTTCTGTGTGTAATGTATCCTACCGAAACATATATTCTTTCTTTGTTATACATAAAAAAAAACAATAAAAACAGATTTGCAAAAAAAAAATACAGTTTTCTGGCATCTACCACTGTGCAACAAGTAGGTAGAGCTCGCTCACACCCCCTCAACATATTAGATGAATGGTGGGGATGCTGGAAGACAAGTGCAGCAATTGCTTTCAAAAGGACTCAAATATGCTTCAACACTTCCTGTTCATGCGACATCTACCGCATCAACAGGAAGTCCTGCCTTCAGCTGAGTACTAGATTGCCCACTACAACCTCAGGCTTCTTAATCAGAAACAGGAAGTCACCTGAAGCTATGAGGGCATTTATGACAACCCCTCTCATCTTGTAAGTGCTTCCCATCAAACTAGACTTCCACTGCTTCCATCAACTTCCTCAAATAGATCTTTTTCCTGGTAATGTTATATGATCCTCATCATGCCGAAACAGCACCCTGACATTTTTCCACCATATTGTCATGCATATCAGCCCAAAGTTCTTTGCCTTCCAAAATCCAGAAAACCTCCCTGTTCTCCTCCTTCTTATCAATTTTGTACGGATTTGGGCTGTTGGTAGACAGGGTGGAACCCTTCTAAAGCGCAACCACAATTCTTCTCAGAGTGAAGTCACAAGCAAGCCCTAAATTAACCTGTGCTCAACCTTTGTGTAGCTTGGTGCAGAGCAGGCAGGCTTAACTCAGAGGCAATGTGTAAAGTATTTGTGCAAACAATAACACAGTGAAAAACACCACAAAAGCAGCCCACAACAGAATTAGGAAACTAGAATGATTGTTAATAAATAGAACAAGACCAAAATGACAAAAATCCAATTAGAAAAACCAGAGATATTCCATTATAAAACTTTTAGTGAAAATAGTGCCAAAAAATGTAAAGCGCCAACTGTGAATATCTGGTTGTGCCAGAATGGGACAACGTCACAAGTTCAGGCAAACCGCAGTGGAGCACAGGGGCTGGCTACAGAGACCCAGTTAGGTTCGCTGAACAGAATATCGTTAATCCTGTTTTGTGGAGCGTTGCGAGGATCCGTGTTGAAGATTCGTAGTGCAGCTGAAGCGATGCTTTGATTCTGAGATGCAGCGAGACTGTGGTGCGAGGTCCTGCGTCATCGTCGAGTGTTCCGTTGACTAGAGCTTGCAATTCTGGATTCGAGGAAGTGCTGTGCAGTTGGGGCGATGCATCAGTTCCAAGGATTTGTCTGAGCACCGTGGTTTGGTGCTCAGCCAGGGACTGGGGACCTGGGCATGTTCTCCATGTAGGCTGTAATGCAGGCTGCATGGAGAACATTCGAACTGCGCATGACTATTTGGCCGGCACGTGACGGCCAGCCAAACAGTCATTGCGCACTTAGGAGGGTGCTGCCACTCTTCCCCTACTCTGCAGCCCTATCTGTCATGCAAAGCTACTGCAGCAGGAGGACTAAATAAAATGATAATAACATTATTTTATTATCATTTTATTTTTCCTTTCTTTAACTGCTTTAAGGCAGTGGGGCGACGCTCCTCCCTCTTAGCGGAGGAGCCTCCACTGGTACCAAAAGACAGGCAGAAGTGTGTGCTTCCCCAGTTCCCCAACAATAGCAGTTACAGGAAAGGTGGCAACAGCCTACCATCACACAGACAAAAGACACAAAAGCATGCACGTACTCACACATTGAACAGATGCATGTGCATCAATGCAAGATTCCCGATTAACTGACTGCTGCTCTCAAATGCTTCCTCTTCTGTTCATTAAACATGCTTGCGAATTATTCTTCAGTATAAGACAGTCAGATTTATTGCATCTGCCAACGCCTTCTTTTAATGCATGTATGTAAGGGCACCGCAAAGATGTGCTCTTCTTATCTCTGCCTTTTGCGTCATTCTAGGTTATGACCAGCCGGCACCCGGAAGTAATTCCTTTTGTTGTGAATATGCCACAGGAGTTTAAATGCCCCAATCAGTGGGGACACTGGAATACAAGTCCTGCTTCCAATGGATTCCAATTTAAAGGAAATTTTTTGTGAAATGTTGCCGCCACATCACATCTTGTTAAATGTAAATACATCGATCCCGGCCTACTTGTCTTTCTGCATGCCTTGTCATGGATGTTTTACTAATGTCATTGCGAACGTGCTTTTTAGGTCTCGCCTACGTAGCGCGCATGCGCTGCATTGGAGGACCTTTAGCCGTCGCTCTGCTCTTTTTGGAAGCATACACTCGTGCTTGTGACGGCATCCACCTTGCGGGAGCGAGCAGTGGCATGCATGCTAATTGGTCGCTGCTCGCTCCAGCAAGGCGGATGCCGCCACAAGCACGAGCGTGCTTGAAAACAGCTGCTTCCTGTTCCCTTCTCAACTGCTCATCTTTCACGTGCGCGCTTGTTTACATTCAGCGGCGCGCGTCATCGCTCTTCGCGCACTCTCGGTTCTGGAGGCAGACACACGATCTGTCCCAGTTCCTTGCACAGGAAGGCTGCAAGGTGCTATCTGGCAACGGAAGCCGCTTTACAAACAATGCATTGATCTTGGGGCTGTAATCTGTCAGGGTTTGAGAGCTTTCCGGCTGTGTGCGTTAAAATGAGGACCCTGCAACAATAAAATGCGGGTCCAACTTGAACTTTTTATTGAAATGCTTAAGAGGTGACGTATTGGGCAGTCACAATAGCAAGGTGGTTATTCCACAAAAATAAACTATGGGCATTTCTAACACTCGAACATTCTCTCTGTCAACACAAATCACTGCCCCCTCCATGAATTCTAACTGTGCACATCATGGCTAAACCACCCGTAGGCTAGCTACTGCAACCCCTGGACTCTTAAGTTTCACTTGGTAACCCTTTGTCCTCCACGCTTCAATAGCCACATTTTTGAAACTGGTTTAGGTTTCATCAAAGACAGCTCATGTGCTGTCTGTTGCTAGACATACTGGTGTCTTACAGCGGGCTTAAAGCTTGTCTGTTGCTTTCTATTGGCTGGCTTCAATGTCACTCATTTGATTCCTTCATATTTGTTATCACTGCTGGCTTTCCTTCCACTTCTTGTCCTTTGGTTGTCCCTTCCCTGGAGCATGGACGCACTACTAAGTTCTTCTCCTGCAGCTTTTCAGTGACCTACTTTTTTCAAGCATTCAATGAGAGTGCAGGTGTTTTCCAGCTATCTCCCTCCTGTACTCCCCCCTCCCCCCAAACTCTCCCCCCTCTGCTGGGCTCTCTGTTCTTGCCTCTGGTCTGTGTACTTGACCCTCAATCCCCTTGTGTTGCCTTCTCCCTGTATCCTTTTACCATGCCAGCTCCACATTTCTGTCTTTCGTCCGTTTGATCACCCCAATGGCACCCCCCAAGTTGCCTCTTCCACCAACACCCCATGTTGCTTTTACCCCTCACTCGTGCCACCATGTTGTTTCTGCCCCAGAGGCCAGTGTTGCCTTCCCCTTTAAAAATCTTCCCCACACTCCTGCCCCAACTGCTGCTTCTACCCACTCATCCGCATATTGCATCCGCTACCCACCTGCTTTAAAAACTTGCCTCCACCCACATATGTTCCTTTGGCCCCCACTGTGCCCTTTTGCTGCTTCCAGCCTCCTTTTGTTCCCCTACTTGCTTAAAAGAAGCATTGGCATAGCCAATAGGTCTCCACTTTGGGACCTTATTAGTGTTTAGCCATGCAACAGTTGATATTGTTGCGCCAAGGATATTGTGCTGGATAACTAAACACTTATAAGGTCCCAAAGGCGGGACCTATTGGCTATGCCAATGCTTGTTGGTGTAACCATGATTCAAGCTTTTGTCGAGCTGCTCATGGGTACATTGGAAACAGTATTGCGAACTCGACTTTGTTCTGACTGTGAATCCAGCCTTATCTCAACTTACCAGCAGCATCTAGAAACATCCGATCCCATCTGTCACTAATGCCTAGTATCTGAAGATGTAACACCACTCTACATTTTACAAAAGCGGATAAGGGAGGGGCACTTGTTGTAATGGATCGTACTCACTATGAAAATAAAGTTGAGACAATGTTACAGGATCAAGATACTTACATTCCACTCACTGCAGACCCTACTAGTTCTTTTGTGTCCCTATTGAATTCCATTCTACAGAATGCCGTGGACATGTGTTGGATCAACAATAAAACTAGGGAATTTTTGTTCACGAGATTTCCACGTAGACCTTCCCTGTACATGCTACCGAAGATCCATAAGAACGTCAAAGACCCCCCGTTGAGACCCATTGTCTCCGGTTGTGGGTCAATTCATGATCCACTAGGACGATACTTAGATACCTTTTTCCAACCAATTGTGCAGTCTAGTCCATCTTATTTGCAGGATACCACGCATCTATTGAATATCATTGCAGATATGAGATTACCACTTTCAGTAGAAGTCTTTTTTTGCACCATTGATGTTGTGTCATTGTACACTTCGATTCCTCATATTGAGGGCATTGAAGCTGTTGAATGGGCTTTACTTAAACAGGATTCCGTCAGAGCCAACAAAGTGTTTTTACTCGAACTTTTACACTTTTGTTTATTCCACAGTTACTTTCAGTGGAAGGGAGATTTCTTTCTTCAAGCTAATGGCACATCGATGGGCTTTTCTGGGGCACCTAGCTATGCCAACATCTTCATGCTTAAATATGAATCAGAGCATATTCTTTCTAATCCACTGTGGTCATCTAATCTTCTTATGTATCGTCGATACATCGACGATATTCTGGTTGTATGGCAGGGGTCTAAAAATGAACTAGTGTCATGTATACAACAGCTGAATACAATTAACCTTCGAATTCAATTCACATATTCTGTTGATCCTCAAAGTATTTCATATCTTGATGTCATTCTAACAAGGACGGGTACTAATATTGAGACTGCGGTGTACAAGAAGCAAACTGATCGCAATAATGCTTTGCATTATCAGAGTTTTCATCCTTGGTCCCTTAAAAGACATCTACCTTTTTCTCAACTGTTAAGAATTAGACGTATTTCCCATGAGGCACAGGGTCAAGACTGATTTGCATATGGCCATGTCTGAACTGGGGTGGCGTAGTGGGCAAAAGAACGATGGATTTAACCCAGATCTCTTGACTGGGGGAGAATGTCTGCATTGTCAGCATTCCGTCCATCATTTGTTTGTTGTAACGTAAATATGAATCAGAGCATATTCTTTCTAATCCACTGTGGTCATCTAATCTTCTTATGTATCGTCGATACATCGACGATATTCTGGTTGTATGGCAGGGGTCTAAAAATGAACTAGTGTCATGTATACAACAGCTGAATACAATTAACCTTCGAATTCAATTCACATATTCTGTTGATCCTCAAAGTATTTCATATCTTGATGTCATTCTAACAAGGACGGGTACTAATATTGAGACTGCGGTGTACAAGAAGCAAACTGATCGCAATAATGCTTTGCATTATCAGAGTTTTCATCCTTGGTCCCTTAAAAGACATCTACCTTTTTCTCAACTGTTAAGAATTAGACGTATTTCCTCTGACCCTGAGTCCAGCGTGCAGACTATGCATGAATTCAAAGACAAATTTCTAGCTAGGGGCTATCCCCCCAAAGTGGTGAATGAGGCAGCAAGTCGAGCAATGACTAAGAGTCGTGAATCACTTTTGCTTAAGCAGGATAAACCGGTTTCCTCCAGCCGAGAAGTATTTGTATCCACTTTCTCTAGCAATTCGAATTTTATCAAGAAAAGTATCCTACAACGATGGGATCTACTTCAAAATGAAGCTGATTTTGGAAATCTCTTTACTGAGCAACCGTTATTTGCGTACAAACGATCAAACAATCTAAAAGAGATGCTTAATCAGACCACAGTTAAACCAACCATGTCATTTAGAGGCATGACTACTTGCATGAACTGCTCACATTGCCATAATGCCATCACTGGCAGATATGTAACACACCCATGGACAGGAAAAAAGATCATTCTTAATTTTGATGCTAATTGTAACAGTCACCATGTTATATATTTCATTAAGTGTCCATGCGAGATGTTTTATGTTGGCAAAACTGAAAGGTCGATTCGTGTTCGAATTACCGAACACAAGAGCAGAATTCGGACCAAAACCACTAGTTCACCGCTTGCAGTTCATTGGTTAGACATTCACTCTATTGCTCAATTGCGCTTTGGCATTCTAGAGAAAGTCACAGTACGTCCTGACAGAGATACCACTAAGTTTCTGCTACAGCGTGAAGCCTATTGGATTTGGTTTATGCAAAGCCTCTTGCCCAAGGGGCTTAATGATAAGTTCGAATTGGCTTGTTTTCTTTAAAGTTCATCTTCAGGTAAACGCATATCGATTAACGATTATTCATGCATAATGTTGATTGTACATTTTTTGAACCATACCCCTACTTGTTGTAAAGCATTACAGGTTTTTGCATCAGTTGCTTCTTTTCTTTCTTCTTTTTTTTCTTATATTTGCTGTTTATTGTGATTCTGTAGTTTTGTTTTCCCATTTTATTAGTTTAAAGTTTTGTTGAATTTTTCAAGATGGCGGCTTTGTGTCATCATATTATGATAGTCTATATGTTAGTCCTGTTTCTATGACTAATTTGGTTTTTAAACACGCCGACGCGGACGGCTTTCGAGAAGCCAGTGTTGGTGGTCAGTTTGGGTGGAACACAGTTGGTTTAGGTAAGCGCTATTCTTTTCTGAAATCTAAATTTGAATAAATGTCTGGGAGACTAGCATTTTGACATTTGGGTTTCGACATTTTCAGAGTCAGAACGCTGATTACTACTGCAACCGCAGCTTTAAACTTTACGTGGGTTGGCGTTTGGGATAATTAATGGAGATTCATTTGGATCACTCACACCATAGTGAGATATAATGGTAAGCTTTGTTCTATGGTTGGTTCTGTGTTCGTTCATATCGATGCTTCGAGGTTTTGGTTTGATTTATTTATTTTTTACAGCGCAACTTCAGGATTGGTGCAGATACACCTAGTCCTTTGTTTTTGGTACTCTTAATCGTGTTCCACTCATCGTAGTTTCTTAAGGTACGAATTGTCTTTTTGTAAGTAGCACACATTTTTGGCGCATAGTGCTTTCACTTTTTGGTTTCTTGTGGTGGTGGCATTTCGCTTTTGTTTTTGACATTTTAAATCGTGTTACACTCATTGTAGTTTCTTTAGGTATGAACCAGCTCTGTGTTGAGCAATTATGGCTTTTTATAATTTGCACACATTTTAGGCTTATAGCACTTTCACTTTTCGGTTTCTCGTGGTGGTGGCATTTCGCTCCTGTTGCAATGACCAGAATGCTATTCCCCTGCCTTTCCTTGAACAGCAGAATTGTACATGTACTAATTATGACAATCTATGATGTTTTTTTACAATTGATACATTTATTGTCCGTTTTTATAGATTACCCTGATGAAGGGCTGAATTGTAAGCCCGAAATGCATTGGGATTTGCTTCATGAAATTGTGAATACAGACCTTTTTGCTGAGAAAAAGCAACGCTTTGTCAAGCCTTTTTTTCGTCATTGATTAACCCCTTCAGTGCCCATGACGAGCTGGACTCGTCATGGGCTGCGGTGGCGCTGTGCCCATGACGAGTCCAGCTCGTCATGAACTCCGCCCGCTAATGGAAGGCGCGGCACTGGGCGGGGAAAGGGGCGGGCATGCAAGGGGTTAAAATCAAAAGGATACAAGGATTCAGTTTCACTGTCAATTTGTTTTCGACGTGTGGAAAATTATCTATGTCTATGTTTCTAATGTTTTATTATGGTGTATTTGTGAACAATTGTTTATCTTTTGAGCGAGTCATGTGTTATATTTAAGCTACTTTTTCATGTTTAAAGATGAGTATGCCCCACCTGGGCACCAGTAGTGCACTTGTTTTTCTAGACACTCGTCTAGATTCTCTCATCGTGTAGTATCTGAAGAGTGACATCCTAAGTGTAGGTAAACTAAGGAAAAATCATAACATTAAAGCTTTCCATATGGTTGACCGAAATGATGCACCTCCTTTGATCTCTGATGTAACTAGGCGGAAAACATATACACTTAAACTTGCAATCAAAAGGAATGCCAAATATAGAAAAGCTCTGATGACACGGATGCAATATTCATGTTACAAAAAGCCTTGACATGCGATAGAGTGTTGCGAAAAGGAGTTGGTAGTTCCATATTCTGAAAAATCAAACACAAAATAAGACAGGATATTTTATAATACCGATCGTTGTGTTATAATTATAAAAAAACATATTTTTGTACATATCCAATGGATGATTTTTATTGTGATCTTGAATAGTGAACCAGTTAAATAAATCTCGGATATCAATTGAGAACTGCATTTTGTGTTTCTGATGTCACACCGACTCAAACAGATGCCTCTTACATTCGCATCTACTAACTTGTTAAATAGTTTTATTTAACTGAAAATGCCCTGCCCTGTGAGAGTGTGTGCGGGAGAAAATGAGCTGTGGTGGAAACAGCAGAGCTCAGGAGCAGACAGAATGTTATGGTTTGCAGGATGAGTTTGAGAGGAGTGTCTAGTCTGGACTGGGATTATAGTCTGACTATAATTGTCAAGATTTTATAGTTTATCATATGTCAACAAACAGTGAAGACTTTCAAAGAGGCTGCAAGGTGTCTGAACCGACTGCTGTACAAGGAGACATGACCGACTGGTCCAATGAGTTGCCAATGAAAACTAGTTTCTGTTTGGATATCAAAATATACATATTTTCTGAGGTTCCACAGATTAAGTACGTTTCAGATCATGGCAGTAAATACACTTTATATAGAAAGGAGCAAATGTCATATTTTTTGCTCAAAAAACAACCTGATTAAAACTACTGATCCTCCTCCATGATGCTAGAGTGTTGCCTTGTCTAAAGAGAGTACATTTTCAGAGCGCTGAATGCTGTTAAAAGAGCAGCCCTGAAAGGTTGAATAAACACAATAGCTGGGCAATTTATGCAGAATATTCTCTTTACAGAGAGACCTTGAAAACATTTGAATATGGAATGTTTTAAAATCTGTGAATGCTCGAGCCATTGGACTGTGTGTTATTGTTTAGTAATTTTTTGTAATTTAATCAAGGGTGTGCTAAAATTGTAATTTTAAGAAGGTGCACAGTTCAAAACGTTTGCCAAAAAAAGTTGAATTCGGTGACTTTCTCACTCTTAAATCCTGTTGTGGAATTTCTTATTTTTTAAAACTATAGCAGTTTAGTGAAGTTGTAAAAAGGATGTTTACAAAGCTGAAAAAATATTAATTCATACATTTAACACACCAGATGCTCGTGTACAACTGCTTTTGAAATTGATGTGTGCTGTTCTGATTAGGCCTGGGCGGAGTTCGTGGAGTTCCTGCGGAACTTGCAAAGTGACCAAACAACTCTGCCACGCTACGTAGAGTTCAAGTGGCGGAGTGCATTAGGCTGTGCCGTTTATGTTCATTTTTAGTGCCGGGTGTTTGTTCTGTGCTAGAAAATCAGCGCAAACTGCACCATGCGCAGCGCAAGAGGGCGCTGCTTCTTTCTGTCGCTTGAGCTATTGAGTCTATTTGAGCTGCAACTTTCTCAACGCGAAAGGAAGGTTTATCAACGTGAGCGGTAGTGGCCATCCGCCACCACCCGCATTGATAAATCTTGCAGGGAAGTGGTCTTGAGTAAGATTTCCCTCACTTGCGCTCACCGACTAAACATTGGTGTGCGTGAACATGGAAAAAACTCTGCTCTGCGTGCTACACGGAGCGCGAAGTGGGGAACACCCCACAAACCTTGAGTGGAGTAAAATTTCATGCCCAGGCCTAGTAATAAGAAATCTGGACACCATACTATAGAACTTGAGATGCCTCCCAGGATACACACTTCCAGGCAGTGGAGCTGTAACAAGTTTCAGAGTGTGGGTGCTGCCATCAATATTTATCAATGAGGTTATGGGCATTGGGAAAAATCTGATCATCACTCAAAAAAAAAGTGTAGCAAATGAGCTAAGCCCATTGATCAGTAGAATGGTAAAGTTGTAATATTTAACCAATGGTGCATTTTGGATCACACTATTGCAAATATATTACTAAAGCATGGTGTGGTAATACACTGCATGTGTACATAGTATATTTTCCATTGAAATGGCCACTACATGTGTACAGACATGTAACTGTACTGGTAATGCTATATAGCACACAAACGATAAGGAGTGGAAACTAATTTTCAGCGAATATACATCATTTGCGCATCACCAAAGTGTCTTGATTTATTTTGATCCTATTTAAATCTTTGTTTCCATCACACTTCAGAAGTCCCAAAAAATGTGCTTATTTGTGCTTCCCTAATTGCTAATTGTGCAGTTCATTTACAGGTATTTAAATGTGCGTGTGTGTGTTAAAAAATGAACATCATTCATTCTTTCTTTTCATAGTCTCAATAGCCCAGCAAAATTGTAACATAGTTCACTTTACAAAATCCTCTTTATTGCAGATTACAATCCTAAGAGATGAGGCCTAGGAGGTCTGTAAGAGTATATGAAAGGTTACTGTCCACTCTGCATAAACATTTTGGGAAGGCATCCCGAAACACGCCTGACTGACTGACTGACGTAGAAAGCACCCTTCCAAAAACCCAAAAAGAAATGGCAACCGGCTGATGGCCGTGTACAGATTCCTGATTCCATCAAGCCTGAAATAAGATCAGATGGAATGAAAGGCCTGACTACGGGGGAAGGTGGTGGAGGCAGCAGAGAAATAGGGGCTCAAGCCCTGACACCTTAGAAGCAAGGAAATGAGGCAGAGGAAAAGAGTGGTCTGGTAGCTGTGTGTCTAAATATAAATAGGTTTTGCATCAAAGATGATGAAGATGGATTAGAAGGTACACCAGATATACAGAGCATGATTTGCAATTTTGCATACTATGTGATTTGGAGAATGCCCCTACACAACTCCCACCTTTAGGGAAATCCTCCCCAATTATGGACTACATGTTTGCAGACTTACCAGGCTTATCTGTCCTTATTGTCAGCAGAGGTATACAGCAAATGGAGAATAGCTTGGGTGGAGTAGGGGCTCAATTATCAAGAACTGTAAAGGCGATGAATGAGGTGGAAGACTTGGAGGAGGAAGTTTATAACTCCCTGTTTGATGTCTCATTGAGCGACTATCATTTTGCTGTGTTGGGTAGCCGTATAGCAAAGAGAAAATCCTTATTGCAAACAGGGACACACGACATGGTTATATTCGAGTCTATACGACAGTACAGAAAATCCTCAGCTCTATCCTGGCGCTGCTAAAAAAGACATTGACTGGAGTTTATCATGTATCAGTAATTCTGTCCTCCATATTAAAAGCACTCGTGGGTCTGGGGCTAAAAATTAACCAATCGCCCGCGCCATCAAAGAGTAATCCTACAACGGGGTCACCAATAAGAGATGAGGGTGTACGCCCATTATTGGATACTAAGATGACACCATCTCTCAAAAGGATGGAGGTTGGAAGGAGGAGAGCTAATAGAGACAAACTGCTGAGGAAGAATATGCCAAGAGGAATGGCAAGATTAGTTTCACTTGAAAATCCAAAAGTAAGGGGTAGCAAGTGGGAGCACCAAATAACCATCAATTGGCATAATTCCCGCAAGTATACCCATTATTCCTAGGAGAGGCTAGAACTAGCACTTGCATGTGTGAAATTAAATAGAAACGGAAATAGAGACATGCTCCTTACAATCAACAAGTGGATGTAACCAGTCTACAATAAGGAAAGAGACAAACAATAGAAAAACAGAGAAAGTTAAGTAAGAAAGCCAAGTGTGGTCCGCGGCGAGTGCGATTTGCCACACACAAAAGTAAGTTAGAAGAGAACAAAGTTGAGGCAATAGAAAGAGCATACAATGCAACAAGAGCTCGTACTACATTAACTACTTTACCCCAGAGCGATGAGGCAAGCACCCTCAAATGAGTGGGATCATCGAGCCTCAGCCGCACTGAACAGGCCACCGGGCATATTTCCAGTACAGAGCACAGCAAGTGATTTGGATTCAATGGGGTCTGCTTTTTCTTCTTTTACACCCATACCAACTAATATAAACAATTGTGGAAGAGGAAGAGGCACAGAGGAGGGCATTGCCACCATTGTGCTTGACTTCTAATTCATCAACTTATTTTAGGATGAGTTCCATTGCAGATCCCTGAAGAGGTCACAGCTACTTAAAATATTCTATGGAATACGGCATTTGAGGCTATTCTGATCTAAGGATATTGAGCTATTCAACCCACTAGGAAATTCCTGGTACAAAGGGGAAAGTGCAGCTGACAGAGGTCACAATCAAGTCCCAGAAAGTGGGTAAAATCATTATGGAAAAGATAGATTAGTTAGATTTTGATCCTTGTAGGGCATGGTAGCACAACCGTTTCTGCTCACTGTGCTGGTAGATCACATGGAGTGTCATTAGATCACTTTATGAAATGTCATTCATTTGAGAGGCAGAGTCTTGTCATGGGAAAGGCTATGTTTTTTTTAATTGCTTTTCTGAATTTCAAATGATTGTTAATTGTTCACGGCTAGCTTCTCCACTAGGGGCGATGGAGCGTCGGCCCACTGCTTTCTCGCAGTGCGAGAAGCAGAAACCTAAAATGGTAAAACTACCATTTTATGTTTCTGCTTCTCGCTCTGCGAGAAAGCAGAAGTGTTTGGTTGGGGGCTGGTGGGTGGGCGAGTCTGCTCTGGGGCAGGGGAGGAGTGGCTTGCCCACTGCTGAGGGTGCTGAGTGTTTGGTCGGCCCCAGGGCCGACTAAACCAGTCATGCACACTCTGCCCTTTCTCCATGTAGGATGCATGCAGCCTACATGGAGAAAAATGGCCTCCCCATAGGCGTCTGGCTGGGCTCCGTCCTGCCAATCACAACGCTGCCATTGCAGTGTTATGATAGGCTTAGGGGAGGGGAAGGAGGCTTCCTGCTTTCTGTTCCTGGCTGAGGCAGGAAAGCAGGAGCAGACCAAGCAGTGAAGACGCGGGACCCGGGAAAGGTAAGTTTTATTTTTTATTATTTAAACCCCCCTCTTTCTGCGTGACCCCACCATACCTCACAACCACTCGCCCTTCCACCCACCCCACGCGATACCAGCACCCGTTCCCCCCACCGGCGACTGTAATTGTCCTTACTTTTTTAGGGACAGTGTTCCATGGTATACCATTAAAACTGTTTTCAAATCACAATTCTGTAGACACCAAACTTGGTATTCCTACCTCCTCCGAATTTAACGTAATCACTTATTAAGTGTTTTAAGGTAACCCATTTTTATCCTTTAGAAGAAGCCGGGTTTACACTAGTGATAAATTAATATGTGAGTTTTTCTTTAGCATTAAATGTGCAACTGATAAGTGTATGTTCAACTTTTTTTTTTTTTTTATAAAACCTTTATTCTTTTAAGTCAGGGACACAGCTATTCAGCCGACAGCCCGGAGGTACGGCAGCTTTAGAAACACAACACAAATGAGCGTCCACATTTCACTGATAGAAGAATCAGAAAGGTTCCATTTTAAATAAACACAAACCCAAACCTAAACACTAGCAAGGCGATAAGTACTTAAAGCACAAAAAGCGTTCCCAGCAGGGGGAGCGAGCCCCATTTCGTCCATCAGACACAGGTCAATAGTAAGGGAAAGGAGGGGAAGGCAGAGACTCAAGAAGGCAAACACATACCAGCAAAGAATACATAGCCGGAAAGAATGCTAAGGGGAGAGCTGCTCCTCAGGCGGGTCGGGGTCTGGGGGCAGGCATATGCCTCCTCTGTACTGGTTCCATCGCCCCCATACGGTGTGCCATTTCCGGGGGCGCCCTCGAGCACAATACACTGTCTTCTCCCTAAACATGCTCCAATCCATGTTTTCCATCCACGCTGTCAATGTAGGAGGCCTAGTAGAGCCCCACAGGCGAGTGATGTCGCGCTTAGCTACCATGTTCCCTAGGGTCACCCACTGAGTCTGTGCCGCGTCGTGGTCAGTAGGACCCCAAACATTCAGGAGACAACACCGCGCCTCAGGCTGCATGACGATGCCCGTCACCTCCCCCATCACATCGTGGATTCGCTTCCAGAACTCCATGATCGCACCGCATTCCCAAATAATATGTAGGAAGGTGCCCACCATACCACAGCCTCTCTTACATAAGCCCTCCTCAGAGAAACCCATATGGACCAGCCTGGGCCCTGTCACGTAAACTCTATGGAGTACTTTAAGCTGCACCAATCCTCATCATCTAATTCGAGGCCGTCCCTAGTCCATTGATCGCGCAACCCTAGAAGAAGATCTGCCCGAACGTTAATTAGTTTCTTATAGATGAGAGAGATGGTACTCTCTGGCATATGGCCATCCAGGATCCGGTCTTCTAACGGAGAGGACTCAGGCACCGTCTCCCCCTTTACAAGGACCGACCACAAGGCGTGACTCACTTGAGCGTATCGGAAGAACTCCGCGTTCCCTAGCTCGTATTCCTTCTGCAGCTCCTCGAATGACTTCACCCTACCCTTAACCATAAGTTCTCCAACCCTGGATATACCGATGAGGTCCCATTTCTCAAACCCCTTTGTATGCCAAAGCTTACCCAGAATATCGGAGTCAAACAACGGGGTGGCAAGGGTGAGCTTATCCTTCCAGCCCAGTGAAGCTGTCGCCCCCTTCCACACGTGCACGGCCACCCTGGTGGGCCCCGTAAGAGTTGAGTCCAACGACTTCGAGTTCCACGCTCTGGGGTAATTACCCCCGTGCAGCAACCACCGGTCCATGGCGTAGCCGGGGCTCAGCGCCGGACCATAGACACCATGGTTAATCGCGCTCAACTGAGTGGCCCAATAATAGCGTCGAATGTCTGGAAGCGCGATACCCCCATCATACCACGGAAGTGTCAACTTAGCAATCGCTATGCGCGGTCGCCCTTACCACAATAGCGCACGCTGGAGGCTTTCAACCTCACGGAAATAACTGGCCGGGACCAATTCTAGAGTATTCTGTCAGGCATAGAGGAAACGGGGAAGAGACATCATTTTAAACAGGGCGGCGCGGCCAAGGAGGGAAAGCGGCAACCGCCGCCAGCCCGCCACGTCCCACCGCAAACGTGCCAAGGGAGGGAGCAAGTTTTTCTCGTATCGTAAAGTGGGGTCAGTGGAAATATAGATCCCTAAATACGTAAAGCCCTGCCGGGCGATCTGGATCGAGCAGTTTCGCGGGACAGGCGGGACATCCCCACACAGGACATACAAGTATGACTTACCCCAATTAATAACAAGACCAGAGTTCCTACCGAAAGAAGTCAGGACGTCACAAACCACTATGAGAGATTTCTTAGGCGAGGTGAGGTATAACAGAATATCGTCGGCGTAAAGCGAAATACGGTCCTCGTGGTCAGGCGACCAACGAATCCCACGTATATCCGGGTGCCATCGTATCCACGCCGCCAGCGGTTCAAGAGCAAGGGCGAACAATAACGGTGACAGGGGACAGCCCTGCCGGGTGCCCCTCCCGAGCTCGAACGGTGTCGACGCCCGCCCGTTCACCACGACGCTAGCCAGGGGTCCCTCATAGAGCAACCTCACCCAGCCTACAAAGCCGGGTCCGAGGCCGAACTTAGCTAGCACAGCCCACAGGTATGCCCACTCAACCGTGTCGAAAGCCATCGTGGCATCGAGGGCCGCCACAATGGCCGGCTCTCGCATCGTGCCCGTCCTAGCAATCACTCCATGAAGGCGTCTAAGATTCAGTGCAGTGTTACGGTGTGGGATAAAGCCCGACTGGTCCGGGTGGATCAAATCTCCAAGCACCCGGACCAGGCGGTTAGCAAGAATCTTGGCAAGGATTTTCGGCTCGGCGTTGAGAAGTGATATCGGCCGATAGGAACCACACTTATCCCGGGGCTTACCGTCTTTGTGTATTACTACAATCGTCGCCAGTCGTTGATCGAGCGGAAGAAACCCATTCACCCGCGCCTCCACGAACATGGCGCGCAGGTGAGGAGCCAAGTTATCCGGACGAAGCTTATATAACTCAATCGGCAAACCATTCGGGCCCGAGGCCTTACCCGAGCGCAACGCACGGATAGCACCCGCCACTTCGTCAACGGTTATATCACCATCGAGGTCATCCCTATCTATGGCAGAAAGGCAGGGCAGAGCAATATCACGCAGAAGGTCGCACGAGTCCTCAGTCGGCCTATCCGAAACCGAGGTGTACACCGTACGAAAATAGTCCGAGAAACACTGGACTATACCATCGGGGTCAGTGACAACCTCTCCCCCATCCATCGACAACTCCGGCACCACTCGATTAACACGCTCTTTTTTATCCAACCACGCCAACAGTTTCCTGGCCTTATCACCGACATCGTACAATCGACCCTGCTGCTCCCTATTGAGGGTCTTGGCGGCGTTTGTCACCAGATCCCTGTATTCCAATTGCTTCAAGCTCAAGTTATGCAGTGTGGCTGCTGCAACCTCCTCCTCCAAGGCCACGTCTAAAGCCGCAATCTCGTCCTCTACTTGTGTCACCTCGGCGTCTCTCCGCCGCTTGGCGGCCACTACCAGGGAAAGGGCCTCCCCTCTCAATACGGTCTTAAACGCTTCCCACAAGGACACCGCAGATTCAACTGAACCCTGATTATCCTGAAAATAGTGATCAACTGCCTTCAACAACGCACTGCGCAGCTTGGGGTCACGAAAGTACCAGGGGTTAATGGGAGCCACCCTGCCCCCCACTACCCGGCCAATATCCAGACGGGCCCACACCGGCGAGTGATCGGATATACCCCGTGCCATGCGCCTAGCCTCAGATACCAATGAGGCGTGCGCAGCCAGAGTGAGCAAGTAATCAATCCGAGAGAGACTACCGTGGGCCCCGGAGTGAAAGGTATATTGTCTCTGAGTGGGGTGCCGTAGCCTCCAACAGTCTACCAGGCCAAAAGTATCTATAAAGTCAGGAAGCCACTTCTGAGCCCCCCGGTGTCCCTGGGCGGGTACCTCTCGAGCAATCCAGATCCAACCGCATTGAAGTCTCCTCCCACCACCAGCATCCCTTCAGGGAGTTCCAACAAGGCCTTGCCCAGATCAGCAAACGTGGAGGCCTGCAGGGCAGGAGGGACATAAACAGACACCAATACCAACGTTCTGCCCTCCCACCTCCCCGCCATAGCCACAAAGCGCCCCCTATCATCAGCAATGGTGGAGTCAACCTCAAATGGTAGGGAAGCTCTAACAAGTATGCCCGCACCCCTGGAGCCCGAGGAGAACCCCGAGTGAGCAATGAATTTATAACCCTTTCTATTAAGTGCATAACACGTATTTCCTATAAGGTGGGTCTCCTGCAAGAGGACCACATCTGGCGAGGTCCGTTTCAAGAATTGCAGGACTATCCCCCATTTAATACGATCCCCCAAGCCATTAACATTCCAGCTAACTATGTTTAAGCCCCTATCCCCCATCCCCAAACACAAAGAGACCTCCACCCCCCCCCGGAGAACCACAATCGGACAATACTGACAACAATTACTACGCCTTGCAAGAAAAAACCCCCCAACAACAACCCCAACATCCCAAATCCCCCACCCTCCCTGCACCCCTGCGTCAGCTTACAAAGCCCCCCCAACTTGCAGTGTGCCTGTCGCCCTATCAAAAACAAATCTACAAAAAGTACCCCAAGGGAGGAAAGAGCTCCTATCTTCCCCCCGCCGCCCTCCCATTACTGCAGTAGAGTGCGAGTCACTGTCCGGGGCTGAGTCCAAACAGACCGATACCGGAGGTATCACTCCTGTCCATCCCGGTCGCCTTCCGCTCCAACCACGCGTTCCCCGCCGGGTTGTCGCCGAGGGAGCGCATCCAACCAGTCCCCTGCCATGTCCGGCGATTCGAAGAAGAAAGTCCGATCCTCATACACCACACGCAGCCTGGCGGGGAAAAGCATGGCATATTTCAGGTCCATTTCCCTAAGCCGCCTCTTCACCCCCAGGAAACTCTGCCGTTGCTTCTGCACCATCTGGGTGAAGTCAGGATAAAAGCTCACAGAGGCATTCTGAAAAGGCACCGGGCCTGTCACCCTCGATGCTTGCAGGATAGCGTCTCGGTCTCGAAAATTAAAGATCCGGGCGACAATCGGCCGCGGGGGGGCTCCCACCTTAGGCCTCCCGCCAGGCACTCGGTGAGCCCGCTCCACCGCAAAAAACTTTCCGAGGCCCTTAGGCGCAAGATGGTTCACCACCAAGTCCTCGACGAGTAAATCCACGGAGAGCTCCCCCGAAGTTTCCGGGACCCCAATAAGGCGCACATTGTTGCGTCGGGCCCGGCCTTCAAAGTCTTCGAGCCGGCGGGTGGAGAGGTCATTCGCGGTCCGCAACTTGCGAACCTCAGCCTGGAGTTCCGAGACATCATCTGCGAGGCCAGTGGTCTTGAGATCCAGGGACTTGACCCGCTCATTGGTTTTGCCCAGGTCCGCGCAAATCAAGTTGACATCGACCAAAATCATGTCCACCTTTTGCGCCAGGGCCTCGAACTGTCGCCCAATCGATGATTGCATCCCCTCAATCGCCCCCTTGATATCCTGCAATGATAACTCCGAGGCTGGGGATGGATCGGCCTTCTGTGCTTCCAGCGACTGTCCCAATCCACCAGGCGACCCCTTCTGCTGGGCATAGCGATCCATATTGTTGGATTGGGTATAGCCTCCCCGCCTGGTAGCTTTAGACTTCGGCCTGTCTACCTCCGGTTTGGTCGACATCTCGAACAGCAGGGCGGTCAGTTACAAAAGACGTCCCTCGCTCAGCCAGAGGAAACAGGGTCAACCAGGACTTCAACAGCCAACCAGGGTCGAGTGCAGGTCTTCCAGATATCAGGGGATCGGCAGGAAGCACCCCCGGGCCTGAGCAATCAAAGGGCGAGAAAGCGAAAGTGAAAGTGCAGCGGCACCCGTCCGCCAGTTCACACCTCCCAAGGCCGCTGTTGTTCAATTAGTGGCCGGGCATCCTGCCAACGCGAGCCCCTGGCATCCTTCGGAGGTAGGCCGCAATCTTCCGCCATGCACAACTTCGGTTCCCGGTGGTCGATTTTAGCCCGGACAACGTCAATCGCCCCAGCTGTGACTCATCTGCAGGATTCCGTGCATGAAAATCAGGATTTAGGACAGGATAATTGCAGGAGGGCGCGAGGGTCGCGGGAGCTCAAGGCTCACGCGGCCATCTTGGTCAAGCGCTAGGCTCCTCCCCTGTGTTCAACTTTTTAAATACACTGCACCCAACACTATAAGCTGCTTAGGGCCTCTTCTAGGGGTGACTTATTTGTATAAAAAGAAACGCTTAGACCTGGCAACAGGTTTATTTTGCAAGGTCAAAATGGCAATTCAAAACTGCGCACACGCTGCAATAGCTGGCCCGATACATGTTTAAAGAGCTACTTAAGTGGGTGGCAGAAGAGTGCTGCAGGCCCACTAGTAGTGTTAAATTTATAGGCCCTTGGTTCATGTATCACCACCCTACAAGTCGCATACACGTACACTAAATATGGCCACAGGATGTAAGCCAATTTTACCATGTTTACAGGAGAGAGCACAAGCACTTCAGCACTGGTTAGCAGTGGTAAAGTGCACAGAGTCCTAAAAGCCAACAAAAATGAGTTCCGAAAACAGGAGGGTTTAGGCAAAATGTTTGGGGGTGACCCAGCAGAGAGGGCCAAGACTAACAGCTTGGCATTGATAAAGGCCAATAAGGCAGACATGAAGGAGATAAAAACACCTTGGGCAGGTCCTTTCTATCCCGAGGAGACAGTGGTGAGGGGCGGAGAGGCCAGCAGCCATGGATAAAGCCTGGTGGAAGGTCAACTGGAAGTTGCAGATGTTTTGAAGAAGAGAGGAAGTTGTGAGGAGGAAAGTGCATCTGGACTTCCATTTTCAGGTGACAGAATTCTTTAGGGCTGATGGAATTTATCTGTCGACCATAAGGATGGATTTGAATTTGGTGCAGCTTTGTGAGACATTGTCGGAGGCACTAGGAGTTAGGTTATGGCCGGTGGCAGTCCCATAGAGTCAAGGAGTTGTAAAAAATAACTCATAAGTCAGAGTTTTTCTGTGAGGCCGTTTGCTGAGATGTTTCCATGGTTTGAATCTGTTTTATTGCTGCTGGGTGGGTGAAGCAGATCAAAGGGCAGAGTAGGTCTAAATTTACACTTGCTGAAGACAGGAAGTTAAAGGTTTACAGTTTTTACAGTGTTAGCAACTAAAGGTAGTTCAGGATATAGAGCATAGGCTCAGTGACAGGCAGTCAAGTTGGAAGACAATTTGGGGCGGCTGGTGGGCCAAATGGTAGGTATATTCTGATGTATAATAAGGATTGTAGTTTTGTACGGTTATTTGCCTAGCGCTGTATGTTTGTGATATGCATCTGCTTCCTTAAAGCGGCCTTTTCCACACTACAAATGGCCAGTGGCCTGTACTGTGCCTTCTTTCCCAATAGAGGCTTAAGAGCAGCCGACAGGAAAGGTGTGCCCACTGGGCTGCTCGGGCAGGCTCGTTCAGCCCAGAGGACTGTCTGTTGGTTTTGGGCTGGGGCTAGTAGGCAGGGGCAGGGCATTAGGTATAGGTAGGAGGGTTTGGGCGCCCAGCCACTATTTTATGGTAAGGTAACGCGATGACTTGTAGCCTTAGGTAGGGCAGAATGTTTTACCCGCCCACACATTCCCCTTTATTGAAGGTTGGAAGGGTGCATCGTGTGTAGGTTGGTTCTATGGACCAGGTGCACAGGAAGGGGTGTAATGCAGTTTTTTTGTCACTGATGGGCAGGTCCTGAGTTGGCAGTTTGCAGAGATGTTTTCATGGTTCGAATCAGTTTTATTGCTATTGGGGTGAGTGAAGCAATTTGAAGGGGAGGGTAGTACAGTGGCTGCTGCCACCTGGAAGCAGCAGTGGGGCGGGTGGTGGGATAAGACATGGTGGGGGTTATGGGATCGGGTTAAAAAGAAATAATCACTTACCCCCCGGCCAGCCCGCTGGCTGTCCGCCGCCTCCTCTCCTGCATCCTCTTCCTGACTTCTTGGGGAAACAGGAAGCAAGAAGCACCAGGGCTTCCACACTCCCCACAGCCGATCACCACGCTGCGTTGCAGAGTGGGGATTTGTCTGAGGGCCGTGACACGGTGCTCAGCCAGGGGCTTCGAGGGGTCTGCATGTTCTCCATGCAGGCTGTAATGCAGCCTGCATGGAGAACATCCGGCCAATTACTCATGCTCACTTAGGATTTGCAAACCACTCCTCCCCCTGCTCTGAGAGCATCCCCGCCCCACAAAGACGCCACAACAGGGAAAAATAAAATGAAAATAACCTCAAGTTATTATCATTTTATTTTTCCTTTTTTTACACTGCATAAAGCAGTCGGGCGACGCTCCTCTGCCTTAGTGGAGGAGCCGCCCCTGGGGTAGGACTAAGTTGGCACTTGCTGAAGGCAAGAAGTTAAAGGTTTACAGTTTTATGAACCAAAGTTAGTTCAGGATGTAGAGAATAAGGTTCAGTGACAGGCAGTCGAGTTGAAGGAATTGTGGGGGACAATTAGTGGTAGGGGTAGCCAAGCAGTAGGTATATATTGATGTAGAGTGAGGACGGTAGTTTTGTAACACGCTTTGCCTAGGGGTATATAATGTTTGTGATGTGAACCTGCTTCATTAATGAGGCCTTTCCCACACTACAAGTTGTCAGTGGTATATGCTGTGCCCTCTCCCGCAAGATCAGACTTGATTATAAGGCTTGATTGGCGCAGAAGAGAGCTAATGCCGCAAGTGTCCAGGGCCACTTTCTGTACCAATAAAACACTGGTCCCAGTGGGGCCATTCTGGCCTAACATGCCTTCTGGCATTCCACAAACTAATATAATCCGGAGCTCTGGACACACTAAGCAATTGTAAGTCGATTTCTCTGATGTTATTAGGTGTTAATAAGAGAAGCGAAAGCAAACTGGGAAATGTTCCATCGGGGATATTTGTCAGCACTGACCTGCATATTGCCTTAGTTGCTTTAATACTGAAATTATGAGCACATAATGTGGAAACTGAGACACACATATGTGCTTATAGCATTTCCAGATGGATATGGGTGCAATCTTCTTCCTTCAACTCTGTACTACAAAAATGCAAGAATAAACTACAACATTCGGCACAAATCATGCGATATCAAACTGGTCAGAGGAAGATATAAAATAGGCTTGGTGAAGACAGCTGAGGTGCAATTTTATATCCAGCAGTGATTGCCTCCACTAATTCACACGGAAGGCGATTACAAAGGATCAATAGGTTACATATAACACCATGAATGATCTCGTCCATTAGCTGTCGGCACGTGGTCTCCTTAATGGCCGTGCGGCGGCCATTTTGACCCTCGTGATTCATGGAATCCCTGAACGGAGGTTGTTGCCGGAATTACATCTGGTTCCCACAGAGGGCCGAGAATATATACTCGGCTTTCTGATTTACAGCTGTAATATTCTCAACTAGAAAAGACCAAGGAGGCCTGGAATGAATAAACTCGGTGCCAAGCACTACAAATGAAAACACTGTAATGTTACAGCGAGCTAGCATTGTGCGCAACTTCCAAATAAAAACAGAGCGTTCATTTAATATTTGTTTTCGTTTATGTATTTCTTTTTGTACCCTTGTAATGTTCGGAATGACGCCTCCATCAAGCAAATAATATTTTGCTCTGAAACTATCTACAACATGTATCTTCCTCTCTTATGTAAATTGGACTTCTCGCTCCCAAGTATTTCAGACGCTCCTGAAATAGCTTAAACGTCACTATAAATCATCCAACATGTGAACTGGCTGGGTGGTGACATACTTTTCCCCCTAATATTCTGGGGTTTGGTATGATTACTTTTTTAACACTATTTCTAGAATATTTGGGGGGATAATGTTTATCTAATTATGCCCTGTGCAGAAAAAAAAAAATCACAAACAGAGTTGCACTGCAGATAACCAGGGCATAGGTAGACGGGACTAAAGGAAAAAATGCTCTGTTTTGTTACGATCGCAAGAAAACAATAACGAACGTCCTTTAGGGGGGGTATTTCAAACAAATAAGTTATAGAAAGGATAAAAATTAAGTGCAATGTGCAATGGTTGCACATAAAGTGACTTTGCAGGAAGTGATATCACAGCCCTTTCCTATCTGTGGCTTTAAAGGAGTGGGTTTGTTTTCCAGACTATGGTAGTCTAATAGTTTATGTACTTACATAGGCATATAGCTGGTTCTGAGGTGGTGAAGTGAGCTAAGGAACGATGATGGATTCAACCCAGATCTCTGACTGGGTGTGGGTCTCTGAAAAATTTCATTTCCTTGTGTAGGCTTTGTTCGCCTTAAGATGGCAGGGTATGCCGAGACGTGGGTCCCGTGTTCACTTTGCCACTGGACTCAAGCTAGCCTGGCTAATGAGGGGTGTTACCCCAAAACTGGTCCCAGGATGCTTGTTTCCAGGTTCAGGGAAGACCTGGCTTGGCAGTTCGGGCTGGACTGTACCCATGAGGCACAGGGTCAGCACTGATTTGCATATAGCTGGGTCTGAACCGAGGTGGCAAAGTGAGCTAAAGAACGATGATGGATTCAACCCAGATCTGTGACTAGGGGTGAGACTCTGAAAAGTTTCAGGACTCTGTCCATCTTCTCCTCGTGTTTGCTTTGTTCGCGCTAAGTTGGCAGGGTATACCCGGACATGGGTCTCTTGTTCACTTTGCCACTGGATTCAAGCTAGCCTCGCCGATGAGGGGTGTTACCCTGAAGCCGGTTCCAGGATGTTTGTTTCCGGTTCAGAAAATACCTGGCTTAGCAGTTCTGGCTAGACTGTTCCCATGCGGCAGAAGGTCAAGACTGATTTGCATATAGCTGTGTCTGAACTGAGGTGGCGAAGTGAGCTAAAGAACGATGATGGATTCAACCCAGATCTGTGACTGGAGCTGAGTGTCTGAAAAGTTTCAGGACTCCGTCCATCATCTCCTTGTGTTTGCTTTGTGTGCCCTAAGTTGGTAGGGTATGCCCAAACGTGGGTCCCTTGCTCCCTCTGACACTGGGTTCAAGCTAGCCTGGCTGATGAGGGGTGTTACCCCGAAACTGGTCCCAGGACACTTGTTTCTGGTTCAGGGAAGACCTGGCTTGGAAGTTCGGGCTGGACTGTTCCCATGAGGAACAGGGTCAAGATTGATTTGCATATAGCTGGGTCTGAACTGAGGTGGCAAACTAAGCTAAAGAACGATGATGGATTCAACCCAGATCTGTGACTGGGGTGAGTGTCTGAAAAGTTTCAGGACTCCGTCCATCATCTCCTTGTGTTTGCTTTGTTTGCCCTAAGTTGGCAGGGAATGCCCAGATGTGGGTCCCTTGCTCATTTTGCCACTGGATTCAAGCTAGCCTGGCTGATAAGGGGTGTTACCCGAAACTGGTCCCAGGATGCTTGTTTCCGGTTCAGGGATGACCTGGCTTGGCAGTTCGGGCTGGACTGTTCCCATGAGGCACAGGGTCAAGAATGATTTGTATGTAGCTGGATCTGAACTGAGGTGGCAAACTGAGCTAAAGAACGGTGATGGATTTAACCCAGATCTGTGACTGGGGGTGAGTGTCTGAAAAGTTTTAGCACTCCCTCATCATCTCCTGGTGTTTACTTTGTTCACCCTAAGTTGGCAGGGTATGCCCAGACGTGGGAACATTGCTCACTTTGCCACTGGATTCAAGCTAGCGTGGCTGATGAGGGGTATTACCCCGAAACCGTTCCCAGGATGTTTGTTTCCGGTTCAGGGAAGAACTGGCTTGGCAGTTCAGGCTGGACTGTTCCCATGAGGCACAGGGTCAAGACTGATATGCATGTAGCTGGGTCTGAACTGAGGTAGCGAAGTGAGCTAAAGAACGATGACGGATTCAACCCAGATCTGTGACTGGGGGTGAGTGTCTGAAAAGTTTCAGGACTCCGTCCATCATCTCCTTGTGTTGACTTTGTTTGCCCTAAGTTGGCAGGGTATGCCCAGATGTGGGTCCCTTGCTCATATTGCCACTGGATTCAAGCTAGCCTGGCTGATAAGGGGTGTTACCCGAAACCGGTCCCAGGATGCTTGTTTCCGGTTCAGGGACGACCTGGCTTGGCAGTTCATGCTGGACTGTTCCCATGAGGCACAGGGTCAGCACTGATTTGCATATAGCTGGGTCTGAAGTGAGGTGGCGAATTGAGCTAGAGAATAATGATGAATTCAACCTAGATCTATGACTGGGGGTGAGTATCTGAAAACGTTCAGGACTCCGTCCATCATCTCCTTGTGTTTACTTTGTTTGCCCTAAGTTGGCAGGGTATGCCCAGACGTGGGTGCCTTGCTCACTTTACCACTGGATTCAAGCTAGCCTGGCTGATGAGGGGTATTACCCCGAAACCAGTCCCAGGATGCTTGTTTCTGGTTCAGGAAAGACCTGGCTTAGCAGTTCGTGCTGGACTGTTCCCATGAGGCACAGGGTCAGCACTGATGTGAAAATAGCTGGGTCTTGAACTGAGGTGGCGAATTGAGCTAGAGAATGATGATTAATTCAACCCAGATCCATTAATGGGGGTGAGTGTCTGAAAAGTTTCAGGACTCCGTCCATCATCTCCTTGTGTTTACTTTGTTTGCCCTAAGTTGGCAGGGTATGCCCGGACGTGGGTCCCTTGCTAACTTTACCACTGGATTCAAGCTAGCCTGGCTGATGAGGGGTATTACCCCGAAACCGGTCCCAGGATGCTTGTTTCTGGCTCAGGGAAGACCTGGCTGGGCAGTTTGGGCTGGACTGTTCCCATGAGGCACAGGGTCAAAACTGATTTGCATATAGGTGGGTCTAAACTGAGGTGGCAAATTGAGCTAAAGAACGATGATGGATTTAACCCAGATATGTGACTGGGAGTGAGTGTCTGAAAAGTTTCAGGACTCCGTCCATCATCTCCTGGTGTTTGCTTTGTTCGCCCTAAATTTGCAAGGTATGCCCAGACATGGGTCCCTTGCTCAATTTGCCACTGGATTCAAGCTAGCCTGGCTGATGTGGGGTGTTACCCCAAAACCGGTCCCAGGATGCATGTTTCCAGTTCAGGTTAGACCTGGCTTGGCAGTTCGGGCTGGACTGTTCCCATGAGGCACAGGGTCAAGACTGATATGCATATAGCTGGGTCTGAACTGAGGTAGTGAAGTGAGCTAAAGAACGATGATGGATTCAAACCAGATCTGTGACTGGGGGTACAGGTCGGAAAAGTTTCAGGACTCCGTCCATCATCTCCTTTTGTTTGCTTACATATGCAGTACCTGGTCTCCTCAACATGGTTTCCTTACCAGGGTCTGACTGTTTTATTACATCTCATGTGCGGTTTTTCTTTCCTTCACATCACTTATACATTAGATTTCAGAATTCCTGCCTGAAACTGATGAACTAAGAAGCATGTCAGACTCTGAATGTTACAAGGATCTAGACACAAATGTTACCAATCAATAATTTTTTTTTTTAAACAAATTTTATTGTCAAATTGCACAGAAGACGCAGGGCTCTGTACTCCAGAGGCCACTGCCGTATCAGTTTATACATTTGCAAGACAGCAACTGACCTTTTTGTAAAACAAAGCAACCAAAATATTTGACATTGAGTATCTGTTAGGATATCGGACCCTCCATCCCCAACTTACCCCCCCCCCCCGAACCCACCCTGAGTTGCGCAAGGACCCCTGAGACCAGGCCACCAGCTGATAATATAGGACTAAAGAAAATAATAAACGAGAAACCAGAACAGAAGTAGGAAAGTGCCAGTCTTAGCACACACACACCCCAGGCTACCCCCAACCCCCCCGTTCCAGGCCCAACCTCCCCGTCCCTACCATCATCTGCTGCGATCGGAGGCTCTAGCCACAAGCCCCTATAGTCCGCCCACCGCTTCCGTATTTTGTAGTGCTTACGCGGACATCCCCGGGCCACAAAGATTGGCTGTTCCAGCCCCATGCAGAAGTCAAGACCATTTTTCCAGGTGGCCACCGAGGGGGCCCGTGTATCCTTCCACCTCCTGGCTATATCACGTTTCGCCAATGTGAGGCCCAGCTGCATAAGATGCCGTTTATAAGCATTGCCGCCGATCCCTTCCATCACATGCAGCAGGGCGAACTGCGGTGTGCGTGGGAGTGTCCACCCTAAAACCTCCGACAGGCAGGAGAATACCCCCTCCAGAAACGATCCAGTGATGAACATTGCCCAACCGTGTGCAGGAATGTGCCCTCCGCGCCGCCACATGAAGGCACTCCGGGGAGGCAATCAATCCCGCCCGCCACAGTCGAACCCTAGTAAAATAAACCCGGTGGAGGTACTTAAATTGAATGAGGCAGAGACGCATCGCTATGGCTGCTCCCCTGGGGACGGCTAGGGCCTCCCTCCAGTCTTCTTCCTCCAGCGTACCCACATCCTCCTTCCACACCCCCGTAACTTCTCAAGCGTAGGAGCACTGTGAGTGACCAGGGACTGATATATCCACGAGATCTTCTTGGTCTCCAGCTCCCCCATGAAAACCTTCGCCTCCAATGGGCTAAACTCGGGTAGAGAGTCAAGGCCCTCCAGGCTGGGTGAAAGCGCATTGCGGAGCTGGAGGTACCGATAGAACTGGGCATGCAAAATTCTACCTGTAGATCCCAGAAGGACTTAAGGGACCCATCCCGCACGACATCCCCCAGGGTGGAAATACCTATGGCATCCCATCCCCGAAAGTCCTGCAAGGCCGCTAGATCAGGCAGGTGTCCATTGTGCCACAGAGGAGTTTCTCTAGTAAGGGTATTCCACCACCCCATTCGTCTTAGTGACAGACGCCAAATTTGGAATACTACCTTTGTCACCGGTGGTAGCGTACCACGCAGCGTCGCTGAGTAAAGAATCGTGTGAAGAGTGTGAGGCCCCATAAGGTGTCGCTCCAATGCATAGGCCGGGTCCCCCCTGTCCCCATACCACCACTCGTTAAGAACTAACAGGTGCGAGGCCTGGTAGTACGATAGAATATCTGAGGTCGCCAGACCTCCACAGTAAGTGGAGAGAAAGCACGTATGCAACGCCACACGCACCGCCCCCCCCCAAAATGAACTGCCCCAGCACCAAATTCACCAGCCGAAACCATCTAGGCGCGATCGGGTACGGGTGATTCTGTAACTGGTATAGCAGGCGGGGGAGCGCAACCATTTTGAAGATTGCCGACCTTCCATAAATTGTTAAGGACATTCGTGACCAGGTCTTAATTTCTGTACGAACGTGCTCCCAGACCGGTGACAAGTGTCGCTCCCAAGATATGGCCGGCACATCTGACAAGAGTAAACCCAGGTATTTGAGACCTCCCACCGCCACCTGACGCGCGAACGCCCACGTATCCACTCTCACCCGAGCTCCCAAGACCCGCAGCGTGGACTTACAGGGGTTCATATACAGCCTGATCATATCCTCGAATATTTGCATGATCTCCAGGATTCGTGGCCCCGACCTATCCAATGCAGTTAGAAAAAAAAGGACATCATCCGCATACAATGCGATCCTGTCAGATAGGCCCGGAGCCCACTCAAATCCCTTAAGCTGTGCGTCGATACGCATCCAGGCCGCCAATGGCTCCATGGCTAGGGCGAATAAATATGCCAACAGGGGACACCCCTGTCTGGTGCTACGTCGAATAGGGAAGCTGGACGAGACCGCTCCTGCCACACGCACTGACGCTGTTAGATCGGTATAAATGAGCATCATATATGACAACAAACGGGGGCCAAAATTAAGTCTACGTAGGAGGGCGAACAGGTAGACCCAGCTCAGGTAATCAAATGCCCTGTCCATGTCCACCAGTAGGAGTGCTTTGGCCTCCACATTAAGAAGAGAGATGGGGCGGTAAGAGGCGTGCTGCTCCGAGGGCCGACCAGGCTTATGAAACACCACCACCTCTGCATGCCTCAAGTCCGGGGGGAGCCGACCGGCCTCCTTGGCCTCCTCCACCGCCACCCGATAATAAGAGGCCAACTGTAGGTTGTACCGGCGAAAGAACTCACTGGGGAACCCATTGGGTCCAGGTGCCTTCCCTGAATTGAGCTCTCCCAGGGCCTTACCCAGCTCCTCCTCTGATAGGGGGAGCTCCAGTTGTTGACGCGTCTCATCGGACACCGCTTTGGGCAGAGGTCCGCAATGAACTTGTCGACCGTAGCCAATCCATAAGTTTTAAAGAAAGTTTAATATAAAAACGTTGGTGTTCCTAAAATCTCTTAGCCAAGATCCCCATCGCTTTACACTCACAAAGAATCATAAAAGCATAAAAAAAGAAAAGTAACCTGTGCAGATAAGAGCGGTGGAACGGGGTGGTGGGGTGAACAAACAGAGGACAATGAGGTAAAGTTAAATGAAAAAAACCTACTTACCTTGCACTTGCTGCATCGCTGACTCGATTTAACTTTTATCAAGATGCAATGTGGTATCAAAACTCAGGGGTTCCTAAATTTTCTTAGCCAATATCCCCATTGCTTTACACTCAAAAGAATCATACAATTATGAAAAATAAAGCTGTTTCTTTATTTAATTCAACTTTTGAATCTTTTGATAAGCCTTCGTTTCAATTTTATTATTACTTTTTGGCTTTCCTGGTACTAATATTAAGCTTCTCCGACATCACAGGTATTCTCTCTATATCTTTATTGGCATTTAAAGCATTGCATCAATTTCACATACCATTGAGCATCCCAATAGCATAAAACACAGATTCGTTTAGAGAGCAGCAGCATTTGGGAGCAACTAGTAAACTATTTTCTCGGTAACCACTGGCTTCCCATTCAGCGTATGTACAATATTTCTAACCGCCATGGCTCTGGGGGTAGTCAGGTCGTTAGTCCAAGTACGGGGTCCTGATCTGGGTCGGTTTAAGCTTAGTGTCTTTGAGGGGCTTATTTACAAGCCCCCTGTGCCGCCGGTGCATCCCTTTTTTTTTTTTTTTTTTTTTTTTTTTTGGAAAACCTTTATTTAACAGTATGTGCAGACAAATACGGGCCTACAACCCTCAGGCCGGCCTCGACATAAAAAAAAGGGCACATCAGCAAGCAATTATACGATTCAGCAGCATATCAGTACAAGCACAAATAGACCAGATTACGTTATACACAATTGTGCCGCCGAGCGCAGGATGATGAGGTTTAAGTTTTATAAAGTTTTGAAATAAGTCCTTAGCAACAGGTCTGGAAGGATCCGAATCAGAGCAATGCAGTTAGGACTATAGTGGGCAACGATCATCAGAAGAGTCAGCAAGCATTATCCGTAAGGTAATCAATCGCACTCAATAAAATCAGGATAGAAAAGAAGCATATCACATGACGATCCCCAAGCACTACCCACAAGTTCCCAATCCTCCCCTCGACCCAAGAAATAAGAAAGGAGAGAACAAACGAGAAAGGTAAAGAGTAGAAAGGGAGAAGAGAAGGAGAGAAAAGAAAGAAAGAAAAAGGAGGCCCATAGAAAAAAAAAAAAAAACCAACAAGGAAATATACCCCCCACCCTACACGCATGCAGAGGCTACGGCCTACCCCCCCTAGCAGTGTGTCTGTCGCCCCAAAAGAGTACCCGAAATGTAGGAGAAGAGAAAGAGAAGAAAAAGAAAAAAAAATGTCACGGTTGATCGGAGGAGGGCCAAGGATCTATTCAATGCAAGCAAAATCGTTACCCGCGGTCACCCAACCCCAGGCCCCGACCTAACACCCTGCTACATGTACCTCCAACAGTCACAAGTCCCAGTCCCAGCCATATACGTATCAATGTGCAACAAGAAAAACCCCCTTCCTCAGCCTTGGCCCCTTCGAATCTGCAGTCCAACAGAGTCCAATTGCAGTACAGCCAACCTGGACTGGATGGGCCACCATGGAGTCCGTTGCAGCAATCGAGGGGTAAGAGACAAGTCAAACTGGAGCGAAGCTCGATAGTAAAGGACCACAGAGTGCGCCACTGCTATGCGGTGGCTAGCACAACAGGGAGCAGGACGATGCATAAATCCCAGAGTAGCGGCCGGCCGATGTACAGGAAGCAAGTCCAGGAGGACGCTCAGAGACGTGGCACCAAAGGACAGAGGAGATGGGCAAAACGGCGGCTGAGGCACAAGCTCCGGCCATACCGAGGGAGCAGGATTGTCAGACTCCTCCAGGGCAGAGCCGAGGAGTACCGCAGCGGGCACTGGGACACGTCCCCCCGTCACCGCCACATACCTCAACTCGGGTGATCCACCGACAGTCGACTGAAGATGTGGCTTAACATGCCGCACTGGAGAATCATCATGGCCAGCTGAAAAAGTCCGATCAAACCGGTCCTCCAAACCAGTGGCAGAGTCGCGGAAGGCCAACCACAGGTCCTCCAGTGCTGCCAGGATGTCGCGAAGCCCCAGCGGCGGATCAAGGATGGAGGGTGCTGTTGCGTCCGCCATCTTAGGCAAGCAACCATCGAGCGCCCCGGGGAGCAAGCCCCCCTCACCAACCATCGGTATCTGGAAGGTGATAAGCTCTCTGCGGGGCCCCGGTGGTGCAGGAAACGTGGAGGCAGCCGGTCGTGGAAAGGCTTCAGAAGCAGGAGAATCTGTGGTGCAGGGAAACCCACCGGCGAGACCAGGGCTTCCGATGCGGAAGATGGCGTCCGCTGCTGTAGGCTGCAACAAAGAAGCGATCCCGGCCCTCTCCCAGCTGGGCCGGGATACAGTATACGGGAGCTGGATACAATGTTGCGAGCGGGGCGCGCTGGGCAGCCGAGCACGAAAAAGGCTGCTGTGAGAATCCCAGCGCCGCGCTCCAGGTCCGTTGTACCGGCTCCTCCCTCTCCACAGCGGCCGCTGCTATCGTTGTCGCCGCCGGCCGTCCCCACCAAACAATGGCCCGGCCGCGACCGCCTGGAAGGCCGGAATGGAAACCGGGGCCCAACTCCGCCGGGGGAGCTCCGTTTTCGACCGGAGTCAAAGTATCGTGGTCAGGGACGTGGCGCAGGTAAGCGTAGGGCTCGGAGGTGCAGGATTCTTGCCAGGATATCGACGAAGGGCGAAAGGGTCGGCGGAGCCGAAGAGCTAGGCGGCCATCTCGGCTGCAGGCTAGGCTCCTCCCCCGGGTGCATCCCTTTTTATCACATAAAAGGTGATGCACCGGCAGTGCCATGGGCTTGTGAATAAGCCCCTGAGGTTTCTTAAATGGTTAGGTATGTCATAGGTTTAAGTTGACTCTGGGCCAATGCCAAGGATAAGGGGGATTCGGAGGGAAGCAACCAATAACTAACTAATGTTAAGATCAAATGTAACGAAAGAGTCTCTGGAGGCTGGATCTTGGGTATCTTGGCGCGTAGTGCTGGGGGGAGTGGCTGGTGGATGTTAGCAACCCGGGAGTGTGCCCAGTCAGTTCGGGTGTACGTTTTTCACGTCCGTGTGAGGGGGAATGGTGGTGCATCTAATACGGCAATCTGCGTCATGCCTGTACCTTGTTTACAGTGCACGGCGCAGAGTAGGGTGGATTAGCCCCTCAGATTTTTAGCCCTGGTCGCATGGAGTCCCACTCTCGCTTTGCCCAGCTCATCTCCTCGCCCTTCATTCTCTTCCTCCCTGTCCTCTTATGCCCTTCGGTCAGAACGTGTGTCCCCTTTCATGTGTTCCGAGTTCTCTAGGACCCCCACAATCCCGCCATAGGACGTCTCCGAACTCCCCGGGCATTCTCTCGACACCACAGGGACGTTTGTTAGATCTATTACTCACCTGGGAGTTACGCCATTGCCAAGGCACCATCGCCGCCACCGCCACGAGTCTAGAGGGCACCACACCAAGCTCCATCTTCCGCGTCGCCGCCCCGGGACTGCAACTCCCGGCAGCCTCAGCGGCGGCGCGACCAGCTGACGCGGTGCAAGCGCCAGGAGGCGCCATAAATCGCAGACAGACCCGCTTCGCGGGACGGCGCCGGGCTAAGCCCGGGCAAAGGGCGGGCCCTCTGTGGCCCTCCGTGGACCGACGAGACCGGCCCCGGCACAGCACCCTGCTTAGATGCATAGACCTAGGAATACATCTCATTGTAAGTTGTATTTACTTTTTACTGTGGCTATTTGAGTATTTGATACATTTATCACCATGACTACAAGTATGCAGAGTCCATTTCCTGCAATGGCTGACAGACTGGGAACTGTCATGAATGGTACTTTGGATAATTATCTTATCAAGACTCCATTTACAGGAACAACCGAGTCTTCCTTAGCAGAGCGAAGACTTGAGCGTAGACGCTCTATTGAAATTATCAAAACCAGGGCATTGTTTGAGCTTAATTCCACAGCTACCCCTGCAAATGATTCTATTCCTGTACCAGCCCATGTTGACGATACTCTAAGTACAGAAGGTGTACCCTTCCTGTTGAGAGAATGTGTAGCACCCTGTACTCCCTCTACTGGAACAGTTATTATTAACTCGTCACTTGATCTACCCAGTTCTTCAGGAACTTCGAAAATAGTGTCACCTACCTCCCACAAGTCTAAAAAACCTAAGAAAGCTGCACAACCAGCAAGGCAAGTTCCACCACCTGCTAAGAGGAGACGTAAAGGGATGGAACTTACAAAACAAAGGATGAGCCATACCGTTTTTGGGAAGAAGGCGACCCCCTCCAGTTCTAAAGTTATATCCACTGTAATTACTAAGGACGTGACCGGATCAGACATTGTTCCTATACCAGCGCTGACCTCTGCACATATAGAGGTGGTACACAGCACTGAGCATTGTCCCAAAGATAATGGGTTTAATATTAAAATTACTAGTAACCTTGTGGACACTTTTGAACTGATATTGCGTTCTTATACTCTTGCAATTGTAGAAAGGTTGGAAAAAATTGAGAATCGACTAGGGAAAATTGAAGCAGACCTTGATAGGAAGTCTTGTTCTATACAACTAAAAGCTCAATCGGAACCCGATCAGGCCCAAGCCCACTCATCTGGGGGAAATCCTGTTGTTAAAATTCGACCACCATTGATTGATAATGGGTTAGCCGTCAACATAGCTCCCACTAATCTATCATTAGGTGACTTGTCCCCTGGTAATAACTTAATAAGAGGGCCAGTCTTGGTCTCTAATCTTACTGCGAGTAACTGTACTACCAACCAGTCAAATGCTCCTGTGTGTAACGCGCCAGTTAATACTACTTCCCATCCTATAATCCCTGTAAATAATATCACTAACGATATGGGTAATTGTTCGGATGGGTCACAGAGACATGAGGAGGGAGGCTGGAGGCAGACCCGAGGGAATCAGTCTAGGGGACCCTTACCGGATCTTCCACCTGAGGCTGTCCCCTATGTTGTGATTCTAACGGGGGTTCCTGAGCTCTCAGCAAATAAGAGAGAAGGTTTCTCCCAACTAAAGAATAAAATAACACATTGGCTGGCACTACATAGGCCGATCGCCAGTAACATTAATGGCGAAATAATCCATGTACGCCGGCTTCAGTGGTTGGGGGGTAGACCTAAAGATATTAGGGGGGATGTGGTTGTGATAAACTTTAGAGATCAAAATGCAGTACGTCATGTCTTGAACTGGCCAGGGTTCAATTCAGATAGTTGCATTATTCCACGTCCCCTGACCTATTTCTACCCACGATCTGTTGTATTTTCCCACCAGACTAGGGGTTACACAATATCTAGTATTAAACTTCCCGATGTGTCGAATCTCAGGAACCCAGCCAAAACGTCAGAAGACCTTGAGTGGAATATGGTACCTACTAGGCCAGGTTTCCCTGTACATAGGAGCTGGGATCACCCGGCACATTTCACCCCACTGGAAGTTTCTAACCGGTTCAACATCTTTAGTGGTTTGGATGCTTGTGATTGAAGCTTACAGCCACCCGGGGAGGAGCCAGTGGGTACGGCTGAGACCTTGGATAGGATTTCTCCCACTGATTTAAATATACCCGACAGAGGTTTCATTCTGGCTGGTGTTACTATCAATGTACCAATAAATTTTGCTCGCAGCATAAAACTAACTACTCAAGGAGACCGTATAAATGATACACTTAATTATGGTCTAAATAATTATGAGATTTATGCTGGGGCTACAGGCTCTTCCATGCCAAGCAACCTCCAAGACAAATCAAGCTATATTGATCACTCGGGAGAAGGTAGCGGAAATGAGTCTTGCGAAAAGTGGAATATCAATGGCACAGGAGTTTCTGCAACTGTCCCAAATGATACAACTTGTAATGCGGAGAGCCAGTTTCTAGTCTCATGGAATGTGGCTGGTTTAAAAAACAAGTTGATCTCCAGTGACTGGGCTACTTTCATTGACAATTATATGATAGTAAACATGCAAGAAACATGGGCTTTAGAACCCCAACATAGAACTGGGTATCTCCACTTTGCAATACCTGCAACGAAAACAAATAGAGGGAGACCCAAGGGGGGATTGACTACCTGGGTAAAACAGGACGATGGTTTTACTATTTCGCAACTTGAAATTAATTCAAGGGATATCCTGGCGGTTAAGCTGAAATCTCCATCGTTTGGTGAGCTCATTATTTTTAATGTATATGCCAGAGGAAAGCCAGGAGGGAAGCCTTCAGAAGTTGTAACGATACTGGGACACTATGCTAATATTTGGAAGGGACGGGCTAATTTGCTAATTTGTGGTGATTTCAACTGCTCCTATGAGCCCCTGGATCAAACCGACTTGGAGCTTACGGAGGCAGAGGATATCTGCTGGCAAATTCCCAGCCTTAGCCTTGCCCCTATCAAACGGTGGACCCAGGCCGCCCTACAACTCAAGACTTTTAGTCTTGAGTATGGATTGAGAGCAGTGAACGGCAGGACTCGAGGTGATAAGCAGGGCAATCCAACTTTCAATAACGGATTGTGTACCAGTAGAATAGACTATATACTGGTTAACCTTGAATTTTGGTCTACCATACTTGATATGATAGTTATAGAACGTATCGAAAGTGACCATAATCCTTTAAGCCTTGAGCTGCAGTTATACAAAGGGCAGGGGCGATTACATGTAGATTTGATAGGTGATATCATCTTGACAAATGATACTCGGCGGCTTAGATGGGCAGAGTGTCTGTGCAAGCCTGAATCGATTAACAAAATGAATGAAATGGTAAATGAAGCAACAATTGAAATGCTGGGGCAGCTGGATTCTGAGGACTGCTGCAGTAGGGTAATTCACATCCATTCGACCCTTTTTCTTAAACTTAGTACTTTTTTTAATATTCCCAGGAAAAAGCACCCCGGTAAGGGGAATAGAAAACAAGCATCATGGTATGATAAAAATTGTAGGCTCGCTTATAAATCCTTAGCTGATGCTGTGCGATCCACCGATAGGGAAGTTATAAGGGCGGCAAGGATTCACTACAAAAAGACACAAAATGTGGCGAAAAAAACCTGGGACACTAAATACTGGGATGAACTATTGGCAGCCAGTCAGTCCAGAGATTTAACGGACTTCTGGCATCTTGTGAGGTGGGGCATGGGAAACCAAAAACCAGCCCCGGTTAATCATGTCCCACCAGAAAAATGGGTAAAGCACTTCAAATCCCAGTTTGCAAATATGAATAATGTCCCGCCACCCGCACTAGCTTCTCTCAGCCCCCTTCTGCCAGTTACTACACTAGTGTTCACCAAAAAAGATGTCGAATGTGCCCTCAATCTAATTCCTAAAGGTAGGGCTCCGGGCCTAGACAAAATTCCTGCAGACTTGTTCTTGCATAGTAGGTCAGTCTGGGTCCCTTACATCGAATTATTGGCGAACACCCTGGCTAAAGGCACCATGGTGCCAGATCTATGGCGGGGAGCTGAAATCGTACCAATTTATAAGAAGGGTGACCGAGCTGACCCGGGAAACTACAGGCCAATTAGCTTAATAGCCTGTATTCAAAAAGTTGTGGCCAGAATGGTCCTTCTCAGGGTCCAGACCTGGATTGAGGAATCAGGAATTATGTCCACCTTACAGGCTGGTTTTCGACCCCTGACCAGCACGGTGGACCAAGTTTTTAGATTTTCCACAATATACTGGAAATGGGTGATTCTGGGGGGAGGCACACTGTATGCAGCCTTTGTTGATTTAAAGGCTGCATTTGACTTAGTACCGAGAGACAGGCTGTGGAGAGTGCTCCGTGATCAGGGCATCCCACCTGAATTACTTGCAATTTTGATTACATTACATGAAAATAATTATGCGCAGGTCAGGTGGGGTAACCAGAGCCAAGTGACTGACAGCTTCCCAACTGAAAGGGGTGTCCGGCAAGGATGTGTGCTGGCACCCACATTATTCACATTGTATATAAACAAAGTTATTGAATACTACCAAGACTCTACAACCGATCCACCTAAACAGAATGGCATCCCCGTCCCCCTTCTGATGTTTGCCGATGACACCCTCCTATTATCCAAAACACAGGAAGGGTTACAGAAGGCAATAGTCTGCTTTGAAACGTTTTGTAATGATTTTGGCCTTTCTGTTAATGTCTCCAAAACTAAATTTATGACAATGCATAGGCACCGGAACATCAGGGGCAGAGTTTTTATGAATGGGGAATTACTAGAGCAGACTGACAGCTTTAACTATTTGGGCATCACACTGGGCTCCAGGTTACAGTGGAAGCCTCATGTGGCCCATTTAATCTCTAAGCATGCGCAACTTTCAGGCGCACTGCTAAGAGAATTTAAGCTATCAGCCACCAAACCCATAGCCCCAGTATTAAAAATCTATGACTCGAGAGTAAGATCTTCCATGCTGTATGGAGCTGAATTGTGGGGGTCGTTTGATATAGCAGGCTTACACAAAGCACATAATAGGTTTCTTCGCTGTATCACAGGCCTCCCACAATCTACACCATTAATACCTCTTCGCATGGATCTGGGGTGTCAGAGTCTAGAAAATATCTGTAGATTTAGACCAATTGCCTATTGGAGAAGACTGTGGGTTACCCCCGAATTGAACCACTATGCGTTGGCACTCTTGGAGACGCGTAATATGGATACTGGGGAACAAATTCCCTGGTTCAGGAAGGTAAAAATCCTTCTAAAGTCCTTAGGAATGGGGGATCTATGGGATAATCCACAGGGGACAATAATTCCCACTAAACAGGAGTTGAAAGAGGCCTACTGGTCATATATATCCCAGGTGGAGTTCCAGTCACATACAGATCCTTCACATACCAAGGTTTTTTTGGAGCTGAAACATTCTATTGGGTATGAGGAGTACTGGGATTTGATCACATTGCCTCAAGATAGGAAATTATATCACCAGTTCAGGGTAGGTACTCTTCCATTGAACACGGTTACCTGTAATTGGGCTTCTAGCAAAAACGATCAAATGTGCCCTTTCTGTAAGATATTTCGTGAAACTATAGCACATATTTTGTTTATTTGCCCAGTATATAAGGCCCCCCGCCTAAGATGGATAAGAGCAGTTTGCATCCAGAAGGGTATTAAGACGGGGATTTCTGCACTAAGAATATTTCAATCCGATAGTTCTGAAATAATAGTGATTGCCATAGCTAAATTTCTGAAATGGATGTGGTTAATTAGAGCTGGGAAACTGAAAGCCCTTCAGCTGCCCTAAATGTAAACCAGTATAATGATGGAATCTTTTGTATTCTTTTAGCTTGTTTTTATGAAAAGCAGATATTTATTTTTTTAATTGGTCGATTAGGAATACCACTTATGCAGTAAAACAAATCATGTTGCTCCTAGCATTAGTACCATGAATTCTATATGTATAGCCCAAAAATTGGAAACGCTTAATGATGAAATGTTTTTTAAATGTGTTTTTGTAAATAATGATGAGTTTTGTTTTTAAATTGTCTTTCATTACTTGAAGTCGAAATAAAGACTGTTTGATTGATTGACCACAGGCATTCTCTGTAAAATAATTTGTTTCTATCTCAATAGAAGCAGAGCTTTAAATGGGCCGGTACTCACCGGTACTGCGTACCGGCACTTCTCATTTTTATCGCTCTGAGTACCGGCACTTCTCTGCTGCCAAGGAGAGTACCAGTACTCATCAAAGGTAGGCTCATTGTTGCTAGTGCTCACGAGCACGAACGAGGCTGTCTGACAGCCAAAGCGCCTCAAGCCCAAACTGGGCCAACTCTAAACAAATCAGCAGGGCTCATTTCCATAATGTCAGGTGTTCACCACCACCTGTGTCTGACAGAGCAGGGTCCATTCAGGCCCTGTGCTGTCAATCACATTCACACCATGGTGTATTTGTGCACACACTCGAATCCAGGCATCCCGCTGGCAACAGCAGCAATTAAGAAAGCCGCGGGAGAAAACGGAGTGTAAAATGACCTTTATCCCACCTGAGTCTTTTGTGTGAGTGTCTGTCTGCTTGTGTCTTGGTGTTTGCCTGCTTGTGTGCGCATGTTTGTGTGTGTGTGAGAAAAGCGAGTGAAAGAGAGAGAGAATCCAGATACTAGGGAGGTATTTTAAAGGACATTCTTGGAATGCTTTGTCTGAGCATTGCTGCTTGTTTCTTTGAGTGCGCACTCAAGAATATCTAAGTAATCGGCCACATAGCAGAAGTGTCTTATATGTCTTGTCCTTAGCCCCGCCCATAGCCCCGCCCACTTGCTACACTCATAGCGCATTTTAAGAGTACCTGCACTATTTTTTCCCATTTAAAGCACTGAATTATAGAAGTATCATTTTGCTTCCACTGAGGAAATGCTAAAGAAGGTGGTAAGAGCTCAATGTAGTAAACTGTCTAAAAACATGTGGAACTGAGTCTAAGTTAATGTGCATTCGAACAAATTAATGTAGATTTACTCGGACCACTATACATATACAATTCACCAAGCAATATACATTACAAGCAGTTAGATGTACAATCACATATTAACCATATAACATCCCATTTTTAGATGTCAGCTGAACATATATTAAATGATCAGAATATAAACAAAGCTATATTCATTCAAAGAAAACAAGACTGAAAGAATACACAATCGAAATAGAAAACTCTGTGTTGTGCACTACTTAACCCTACTTGTTAAATCACTATCATTCACAAGTATAGTACAGGGCTTTATTTAGCGTAACCCTAAAAATGTTTTTTTTATGTAGCACTGTACTTTTATTGAAATTAATGCAAAACACAATTTAAGTGTTTGGTTTAAACCCGCAAAGTGTGTTTCCTTTTTCTTGAGAAGGCAGACTCCTTCTCATATAGACTATTTCTGTCCCTAGGTCCCAATTAAACCACGGAGTGGGAGTTTGCATTTTTTCTTTTATTCTTGCACAATACCATACTGTTTGTGTAGGAGGGTTAGGACTCTGATTAAAGCTGCTTTCATCCCTGATGACGTCATCCCTATCCACCTTCCTTCACACTCTGAGTAGCTCAAACCACTAAAGGTAAAACAATTAAGCAGTTAGGATGGGACAAATGCCTACAGGACGCATGAAAACAAGGACTGACAAAACCAATAGGTCGGCTTGTGAATGTACTGTCTAACCAGGCCTATGTAGGTTAATGATTGCCCTCCTCCCATCTGTGCTGCTGCCAGAGAGAAACACCATGAATGATCTAGTTATCTAAGACATTTTAGCAGCATTGCAACGGCATGTGTGTGTCCCTGGAAGTTCATGTTTCAGCAGCAGGATAAAAAATAAACAAAATGATCACAGCCGTGTGGAGAGCAAGCACATTTTTGTGGAAGTGCACAATTTCTGCCCAATCAAAACCTGTACTCCTGGCTCCCAACATGTGGGCGCAGGCAAACCCCTCTCCTGGTGCTACTCGCACAATGGTCTGGTGACAGCTACTCTGTCAAGTCAGGCCCTAAACCAACAAACAGAGGACAGACCAGCCGTCAAAGTGCTTGGGAGTGACTCCTGGGTTCTTTTGCATGCGCTTCACACACCTTGCCTACCCGCTTGCCCCAGGCCTATTGCTTTGAAGAAAACTCTTCTGCTTGGCTTCAGCCATGATTTTGGACATTTCCTAATTATCCAAAAGTCTTCCATGGGATCAAATGAGTAAAATCACCAGCTCTGTGTTTTTTATGTTTTAATGTTAAGCCAACATACTGGTGTGGGGCTGCATTCCTTGGCAGGAAGCAGTTTGATGTGTCACACTTTGCTGCATCCTCAATGGGGTGCACTGGGTGTGGTTCATCATTGACTATGCAAATGCCACCTACCAGGACTATACCATTTTAGAGTCGAGGGAGGGGTGCCAGTTAATCAAAGATTTATTTAAACTGTCACTTGATAAATCAATCTATACCATTAATATTAGCGCCACACTGAAGCTTTGTTTGTGCATCGATTTTTATTAATTTAACGGTTGTGCTTTGGTTGATCTGCTTTATGAAGTTTAGCCTCTCCTAAAATGGCTGCCCTCACCGTTTAGAGCCAGCGTACTAACAATCATGGCCAGAACACAGGTATTGTATCCGGCAGACTGACGGTGCCCAAGGAGGAGGTGTAGTTCCTTAGACTAGTCGTACCCGTGTGGACTTTGTTAATCCTTTCTCACCAGTCCTTGAAATTAAAAACAAACAAAAAAAGGATGTCTATTTCCCAGTTCCTATTTGCTTCTGAGATGTGCCGGTACTTTCCCATTAAAAGTATTAAACCCCTGTTGAGAAGTGCTGGTACTCTTGCACTCAGAGAAAAGAAGTGCAGGTACTCAGTACCGGACAGTACATGCTCACTTAGTGCACTCATCCACTCTGCCTGAGGGGATCAGGGAGCCCAAGGCGTTACATGAAGCAGGTGTTAACCATGTAGGGAGGCTGAGTGGACATAAGGCCAGTGTGTTTAAATTGGATGAGACTCGAGAGAGGGTATTAAAGAGGCCATTCGTCGGATGGTGTCACATTAGTTCTCAAAACCCAATAAATGTAAGAATTGCTTTAAAGTATTTCACTATAAGTTCTGCATGAGATGTGGTGAAGGAGACTGATGCTGACATGGTACCATAGATGAAATATGAATCAGGCTTCTAACTTTCAAATGTGGTGAGGGTGTACAGGTGACATTTCTTGGGGAATCACTGAAGTCTGTAGGCGACTTCTTCTGAGACACTATCATGACCCCAATGCTGTGTCAGTTGCGTCTACTACCCTGGAAAAAAGTAGCATAATTTGCTTTCACCTATGTATGTGAAAAATATGCTAAAGTTACCCAAAATCACGTGTAAGTAAGCAGAATGCAAATCCATCATGTTGTGCTATATTTTAGCACAAAATGCATCCTCTCGTCAATTTTTGGCACAAGGATGCATTTAAACAAGGGCACTGCGAAAAACAGCTGCTTGCTTTCTGAGCTTCCGGTGCGTTTGCGGTAAATGTTTTACCATGAATTACTATGAATTTCATCATTCTCTGTAAATTTTAAACCGCACATGGCACATAATTATGCAAAGTGGCATAATGACGTAATTTCGGGATTTTTACTTAACGAGAGTAACACAAAATTACCAAAACGACGAGAATTATGACTGCGTAATTTGAATTTCTCCTAGTCCTAGATAAAGGAAGAGTCAAGAAAAACGAAGAGAAAAACTTGGGGCTGGTCAACAGAGAAGTCTTTTCCACTGGAGGGCAAGCACATCCCAGGATTTACAGATTGCATGCGGAATCGAAATTACTAGCTGATGGCAGAGAAAGTGCTTAAAATAGGGAAAAGAAGAATCTGGATGCTGGGCCAGCAAAGGAACTTATAGAGACGTAGCTGGAGCTGCAGATTTGAGACCACTTTGGAACAGTGTCCTGAAAGCCTATTGGGAATGGGAAAGAGGTTGGGGACATTGGTGTATGTGTGAAGTTTATGAAAACGACTTGTTGATTGATGCATGTTTTGTTATGAGGCTTAAAACATTAGAGTTAGAATTTTCAAGTACTATATGGACATTGAGAGGGAAATATTCAGTGGCGGCCGGCATGGCTCACGGGTGGTGAGGCGGGAGGGGGGCAAAGAGGGACAGGGGGGGGGCACATTTAAAAAAAAAAAAATACATTTACCTTGCCACCGGGTCCAGCGTCTCCGCTTCCCTCCATCTTGGACTCCAAGAAAAAGCCAGATTGGTAAGCACCCAGGCGCAGAGGTTCGGCGCTCCGGCAGGTACTGGGGGCCTGGACATGTTCTCATGCAGGCTGTAATGCATGGAGAACAGGGAAAATGTGCATGACTGTTTTGGGTGGCCTGAGATGGCCAACCACACAGTCATTGCGTACTCAGGAGGATTCTACCACTCCTTCCCTGCTCTGCAACCCGCCCCCTCACGCAAAGCTGCTGCAGCAGGAGGACAAAATAAAATGATAGTAACATTAGGTTATATTAATTTTATTTGTTCCTTTTTTTACTGCTGCAAGGCAGTAGGGCGAGGCTCCTCCGCCTCAGAGGAGGACCCGACCATGGAAATATTTCAGGTGTAGGTCTGTGTTTTTTTTTATTTCTTCATAAAGTTTGTCAGGGTTTTGGTAATACCAAACCACAGCTTCTGCAGGACATGGCCCAGCTCTTCATGTGCTTCACCTGCGTGCCATCATTGGTCCATCCCTGACTGGAGGCGCCATCGAAGTTCTCATCTCATTTTAGCATTAGGAGTTTAACCCGCCTGGGCACCAAGAGTTTTCAATCCACCTTAGGTCAGCGTGCCTCCTGCAACCAGCAGATATAGACTTCTCCGCATTCACTTTAGGAATTCCAATCTTTTAGGCACTATCCTTCTTTGCCTCGAGATAATTGACAAATTTGTCAAATATCGTCTTTATCCCTCACCTCCTGTTATTCATACTCTCCATAGCTGGCTTTCTCTTTTTACCATTCAAGCTGTCAGCGATGCGGTATGCTGGTCCAGCAAGCTTGTCCACTCCAAGGGCGGGGGCATTCTTGCTTGGAACTTGAGTGGGAGAAGGTTAAAGTTTTTATTGGTGGTACTGCACACTGCTGAAGAAGGTTGGCAAATATTAACAGATAAGTTGGTCATATGTCAAGATTCCACAGAAGCTGGAAAAGGTGTAATTAACCTCTGTAGGTTACAACGATGAAATAATATTATTAGAATAACATAGGGCAAACCTTCTTGATCTTATTTTATTAGCAATGACACAAAGAAACCTAGCATGTACAGATGTGATGTTATGTAAACATTTTTTCTGGGCATCTGGGGAACTTCAGTCACTTAGATATGAAGGTAAAACAATTAACTTTCTTACTTTAACCTCACAATACTGCAAAGTTTTAGAGGTCATCAGAAGGTTACGGCAGCATTGCAGGAAAAGGCAGAGGATATTCGAAATGTAACCTGTCCAATTGCACATCCACTATAAAAGGCAGGGACCTATAAAGAGGGGCTGCCTGCGTCATTGATCATGCAATATGCAATATTAAAGTATTCAAGTGATTACCTTAACCCACCTGGCACATGGTCATAGGGTGGCCAAAATAATCTTTATTCCAGTTGTCTGAAGTGCAGTATCAACATGCATTTGCTAGGGTTAGTAGGGTGTAAAGAAGCTGATATTGTGCTTCAAATGCTGACAATCCATTGGCATTCTGAGGTTTTTGTGACTACCGGCAGCATATGCAGGTCAATAACTGTGTCATCAGTTAGAACAAAAAGAGCAATAAACAGGATACTCACCACAATAAAACAATCAGGGTTTACAAGGCTCACCTGATCTCACTACCACAAGAGTAGCATGGAACTGCCTCCCTATCAGGTGTGAATTCAATATCAGAGGAAGAATGCATTCCTGTGTTTGAAAGTCACACAAGGGGGGGGATCAGGGAAGTGTCAGCAAGAGATAGATCCTATAACAACAATGAAATTAAGGATTATTATTCCTAGCATTATATCACTTTTTCTGGTTTTAAGATATGAAATCGAGATTTTGCTGATCTGAGATGGCGTATCTCTTTTCTTACAGAGAAGTCTTCTATTTAAATAATATTTAAATAATATTGACCTTGGAATTTTTCTTGGAAAAATAGACAGAAACAGGAAGGAAAAATTCAGCAGGGTCAACTAATTGCTTCTGAGGTCCTAGTTCAGCCCACTAGCAGCACTTCACAAATAAAGGTCACACACACAAGGAAAATGAGAGACTAAAAGAACCAACTAAACTGACCCTTTTTTTTTTTGATTTCAGTATAATTTTTATTGTTTTTATGACATATGACATTTAACATATAACATATAACATGTACTCAACAACGCTTAGTTGTTACAGGCAGCCGACACTGGCTGGGTTAGCTGTAGTACAATTCCGGTAGCTTGACTGCCCCCCATCCACCGTCCTCATATGAGAAAGCGAGAGAATGGAGGGGGCAAGGAAAGGAATTAGGATAGAGAGAGAGAGAGTTATAGCATGCCAGAAGTTTTATTTTCCTCGCTATTGTTTCATGACCCTTGACTGAGCAATATCCAGGGCCAAATCTCTGCAGTTGCGGACCCTCTGGCCCTCTACTAAGAAATGTTTGGTTTCCTTAGTCAATTCAGTCATTAAAACAACGTCTCAGTTTATATTACAGTCACCCTCTTTGAGGGAATAGTTTTCTCCCCAACACATTTTCCTGGCAAAACTCACATCACAGCAATACAGCAGGACTTAAAAACAACAAAGAAAAGGAGGCTGAAATACCCGTGCGCATTCCTACTTTGACGAACTTAGGTCCACACAGACGATGACTTGGGATAAATATGTTAGACTTGAAGATTCCATAAAACTGCCTAGAACCGGGCACACCCAGACGGAACCATGCTGAGACCACGCCTCTCTCCAGGCAAGAGAGAAATGCAGTCCTTCAAAGGAAACTGTCCCTGTGAAGTCTATCTTTACTGGAACAAGACCACATGGTCAACAGAGTCACAAAGTGGCAGAGCAGCTGTCCAGAGGGATCTGGAAAAAGTATCCCTGCAGGTATGATGAAGCAATAACAGTTGAAGAGCAAGTTCGCTCTCGTGGTACTTTTTTTTCCTTTTCTTCTGCAGTTATGATCAATTTAATTACCTTTATTTTCAATGAAGTTGTTGTATTCTTCATGGTTCATTTTTGTTATTCTCCATTACTTTTATATGATGACATGGAACACTGCTACTCCTTAGCAACCCATCTGGCTTGATTGTAAAGTGGAATGTAGAGAGCATTGGGTTGCAGTTGGACTGGAGAGCAGTTGTGTCCCAGGGGTCTGTTCGTTTCTACTTAATAAACCCTGCTATCACAAGAAGAGTACGTGTCCTACTTTACAAAACTGGCGACGAGGATGGGATGTAAATGATAACATCTGGATAGACCGGCATCCCCTTCCCCGTATAAATGAAATGTTAGCTACTATTAAAGGGGGTACGCATTGAATTGTCGCAACAGAAGGATTTAGACAAGTGCAAGTTTTTTCAGACACATTCACCATCTATTCCCTGCCAAATGGCTTTTCCCACACATCTCACACATTAGATAACAACAGTATTCTAGTTTTCCCATTGTGTTTTTTACATCACACAATCAAACATGAAGCCCATACTTTGGATTATTTTTCTCATTTTGGTTCCCTGAGGGAAGGAAAAGATTACTTTCATGGAGAGGAAACACACTATTACTTAGCCATTAAGTGTGGTGGATGAACCATTCACGCCCACCGCGGTATTAATACAGTGCGGTAGATGTGAATGGTTCATCCACCACATTACCTGGTAAAATCCTTCGGGTGCAGGCACCAGACAGATTTCTTTTTAAAGAATAATGTGGGGGCGCAAGGGAAGACTTCTCTCACGTCCCAATGTGTTTTTTTAAATCTGTATGACAAGCACGCAGCACTCATGGCACAATGATTAAAAGTGAAACCTGTCAGTGCCATTACCAAGCAGAAGAAGTACCTACCTCAGGAAAGATAAAATGTCCCCTGTCTAGCAGTCCCTCTCCCTTATGGATGCCTGCATGGGGTTCGCCCAAGGAGGGCGATCCCAAATAGTGTTCAATTCTGCAGATGCCAGGGATAACATTTGTGGGAGGAGAGGCCCCAACAGTCTTTGTGCCACCCATGGGGTGTGGTGATAGGTAGTTTGCCACGGGGACATAAAGCTCACTAGGCAACAAACATATTATTTAATTAAAAAAAGGTTATGTTGGGTAATCGTTCCTGACAACAGGCTGTGCCCCCACCCCATTAACATGGCCAGTGGTCTGTCTGCACCCCCTCCCCCACAGGGCCATATTTTGGAGGAGCTTGCCCCGAATCTAGCCCAGGGGGTGGGCAGGAATCAATAGAAAATTGGGCAGAAAAGTTTGGAAGGGTGGCCCACCCAGGCATTGGGTTGAGCCCCCACCCCTTCATGGCCCCAGCTGTCGTGAGATTGATGGGTGGTAGGAATTGTGTGGGTCCAGAGCTATTTCTCATTGAAATGTGAGGAATATACCTGATTTTAGCCAAGGTTTCAGTTACATTTAAAACATGTGGGCGGGCTGTGTTCCCACCCAGTCCTCATAGTGGAATAGCCCACCCTCACGCGTCTTAACTGTAAGATGCTGTACTGATTTACACTGTTGAACTTTAATATATATTTCCTTCTATTTGTTTCTGTGTCGACTATTTCATTTTTCTTTTGTTAGTACCCTATGACATGTGACATATTAATCCTAAAGCTTCCCTTTTAAAAAGTCACTTTCTAGTGATGTCTATCTGGCCTTTTGATTTTATTGCTTTGAAAATAATAAACTGCAAGTAATTCTTTAGGTACACCCCGTTATTTCGGTGAATTGTAATACTGTTTCATTTCTATGATACATTGAAGTTGTCTGTTTTTTTAAACATTAAAATTGATCAAATCTAGCCGAGCATTGCTTTGTGGTCAACAAGATTTGTCCAGACATTAAGAATGTCGTTTTTCAAACATCATCAGTGCAGTTTTATACCACCCACGCTTCTATGTTCCGTGTTTTTTGCCAGAGCTTTAGATGTGATAAAAACAAATCTAGGCTTAGCAGGAGTAACAGCCCAGGGAACTAAATGCCCAGATGTGATTAAGTATCCTCCAGCCACTACTGGAATTAATATCTGACAAAAGAAATATCTGAACGTAGCAGAGTACGGCAATTGTACTTTCTATTTTTTCTCGCATGAAAAGTAATTTCTCTCTTCAAATAATCACTTCCTAAACTCGCTAATTTTCTAATTTTGTGGTGCTCATCCCATGTTCCCAAACATACGCATCATTGGACAGGTGTAAATAGCCGATCATGTCCATCATGGACAGGGGACTGTGAACACTTTAATGAGTAGCTAAACACACATAAGCTTGGTGCACACATTTCACAGGTCATTCTGTGTGTCTGTGTGTGCGCGCGAGCGTGCGTGCGTGTGTGTGGGTGTTTACTTTTGTTATCGAAAGTAAAAGGCTCTTAAATCGGTTTTGACCCCATACAAAGTCTTATACTGTAACAGCACCATAACCCCGTTATTGTGACTGGAGACGGGTGCAATGCAAAACGCGTCTGCTGTTAAGGACAGTGCAACTCCAAGCGTATATGCCTGCTGTAAAATTACCGAGCAAATTGCAGCGAGGTATCTGTGTATTTCAAGGCACTGTGTGGGCCTTTATATTCATTAATAGACAACAAGCCAACTCCATGCATCCGAACAGAATGTCGTCGAACTTAAATGTTGTGTCCTAAATATTGTCTAGAAAAGTATTGTCCCATTGGTATGAATAATGGAAAATGTAATGGGGCACTGTTTTTGTAAATGGTATTCATGACACAGAATTAATTCAAATGATAATCTGTTTATGATATTCAGACATGCAAACTAATGCAGGCATGCACAGCTTCAACATTACTGTCATCAAGATGTTTATTGGAAATGTGATAGCTCTTATTTCTTTAAATAAATCTTGGATTGCTTTCCTTAATTATTGGTGACAGACACATGTGTGGCCTGACTACACAAATAACTTCAGCTTAACCATAGAAAAAAGATGCAAGTCACACACACAAACACACACACCATTTAGACTATGATTATCTGGTTATGATTTTGCGTACTTCAGGGTGACGCCCTAAGAGGGGCAGGTATGCCCAGACGAGGGTCCTGTGCACACTGTGTCACCGGTGAGCCCCAACAAGTGCGGAACCAGTCTTGGGTTGCTTGTGTTCCGGTTCAGGGAGGGCCTGGCCTGGCAGTTCGGGCTGGACAGTTCCTACTGGAGCAGGGTCAAGACTGGTTTGCTTATTGCTGGGTCCAAAGTGAGGAGGCATGGGTGCAAAATAACGATGTACTGGGATGCGCCCGGGTAATTACCAGTGGCTGAGATTAATTCAAGCATTCCATCCATTACTCTTTTGTATACTTCACTGAATGTGAATGCAGCAGATCAGGGTGAGGTACTCACTGCACCCCGCAAACACCAACAATGCGGGGTGAGGTATTTACAAGGGTGTTTTGAGTACCTCCAAAGTTTTCTCTCCGAATATGGGACGTAACATGCAGAATTTGGTATTTATTGAATAAAATTCCTTATGCCCCTGGTATTTCAGGGGCATTTTGCCTTGGTAAATTCCAGGACGTTTGAGCTGCCAAAATGTACCAGGTCGAATTTGAGGGGGTTCAGTAATGGCCGTTTATCTCTGAACTCTGTCATGTAAGGGATTTCCATAGAATTTACAGAGATGTAGTCATGGAAATGCAGCGCAAAGGAGGTCAGCATGTGCACGGCACTAACTCGGTGCTTGCACTTTGCAAACTGATGGTTAGAAAAACAGTGGCATGTCTCAAATTTTTGTGAATACCATGTCTCACTTTCACAATTTATGTATTTTGCCTGTTTTTGGCTGAAAGTTTTGTAAATTATTTAATGAGTCATCAATTTCTTCGTTGCATAAGTGTATGGCATTTATTCTGATATTTGCACTTTTATTTGAGGAATTCTTTTTTTGGGGCGCGACAAATTCCCACTATGCAGAAACTTTACAGTGCATGTGAGGTGTATCCGGTCCCATGAAGTTCTTAGAAACGTAAAGAAACATCTACTAAAAAGCTCAGGGCCTCATTTGCAAAAACTGATGCAGCGCTGCAAGCCATTTTGCTGCGCAAACCAGCGGAATAAAAAAAACCACAGGGATTCATCATATTAACAACAATATAACCCACCTGTGTGCTTTTCCCTGCATTGTCGCACAATTGGCTGCCATTCTCCAGTGCTGGCACCTTTGTGTTATGTTGCAAGGGTGCCTGCGTTGCGTGGATGAATGTTTTTGTGCAGGAATGGACACCTTTATCACCATTGATGGTATTTAACTCTTTCTAGCAAAGAAAGACGCTAAAACGTGCAGAAATAAAAGTATTTCTCCTCGAAGCACCAGGGAAGCCGTAGGATTCTGATGCATTCACAGCTTTACAAAACTTTGTAAATCTGGGACTGTGTCAGGTTCCATGTTGCGTGGGAAACACCCACAGCGACACCCATGGAACGCTCCTTTCACGCAGAGTAATGTGTGAAAGGGGCCTATATTTACAAGACCATGAAAAGTCACGCATGGTGAATTTACACTGCGCCACCGGTGTATCAAAAAAAGTGACGCACACTGCCCCGCAATGGCCTTGTAAATGAGGCCATCTGTCATTTATTCTTGTAAAATGCGGGCAGGCAAAAAACACGCATTAAAGCGCCACGTGAAATCCTGCAGGGCAAGCCATGTTGGCCGCATTCAAGTTCTTCATTATGCGGGAAATGTTATTTCTCAACGGATTAGTCAAAGTTCACCAACCTTCAGAAATTCTCTAATTATGGTCTTCTTAAAAAGCATTTTTCAGTCTTCATTATCCAATGTAGGGTTCTTATCTTCTTTCCAGATACTTTCAGCAGCTTTTTTTTCAACGGATTACCATTTAGAAAACCCCTTCGGATGAAATGTGGACACAGACAAGCCCAGCATCTCATTAACCGAGGCGCAGGGCTGGGACAGCAACAGTAACCCCAGACCCTCAGCATCTCAATTCTTGTTATTTATAAACAGCTGGGTCATTTATTTTTAGAGGCTAGAAGGATTTCATATTTGAGAACTGTTAGCGTTTTAAAGGACCATTACATTCTCTGCATCAAAGTCTGCTGGCAAACATTTTCCTGGACTACTGCAAATTAAGCCAGACAGAAAAATGTTGATAAAACTGGTGCTTCTTTTTGCATTCGTGTATTTGAATGTTTTTGGCCTGCGTTTACACTATAGCCAGCATTCCAGCATAGAAAGACAGTTTAGCTCTATATAATGAGATGTGACCGGTCTAGAGGGATGACACTCATCTAAAGTAAATTGTGAATGTTCTGCCCCGCCCCCCTCTCTTCGCTATCAGGAGTTTCCAGTCACTTCCTCCCTGAACACAGAAGAAAGACTCCATGGTAATCCACAAAACCCGTATAATTGAGCCTGCCATCTTTAATTGCCTTTATAATCAGACCATCGATCAAAGGGGCTTTTCGTCAAACAGACCCGGAAAAACAGGCGCCAAATGTGATGTGGTTCTTTGAAATACAGCAGAAAGCGGCGATTAATTCACAAATGTCCAGTATGGGTTGTACATCACGTACCATAATGATCTATGCAAATAGAAGTTGTTTGGTTCATCCCGGCAGAGCGCTTTCATCCAGAGATTAAAGATACTACCTTTCACAAATTATGCCATAAGGTACCGTAATTCAACATACCATAACATAACTTAAACTGTTGATGCTTTAGAGGTACACCATTTTCCACATATTTTTCGTATTTGCTTGAAGTGTTCACAATTGCTACACTTTAATGTATGCTTCAGTGTGTAATGATTTTCAGCTACTAACACTAAAACATGCAGTTATTTGCTGACAGTTCCTTCCTTGAGGTTCAGTCTGGGCTTTACTGATGGCCTTACAGATGCCCTCTGCAACAATTAAAGCAGCAGGTGCCAGGCTTTCTAATGTGCTGTCCCCATGGCAGTGAGCCTGGCTTAAGTAGTCTCTTGTGAACAGAGAGCTCATCAGACATCCATGCAGAAGCATCCTCGATAAACATGGCCTCTCCATCCAATCACATTGCTTCCATCGATTTGATTATCTATATCTGTGATTTGAAAGCGCACATTAATAATAATAATAATAATAATAATAATAAGCACATTACGCATGCACTCTTTCCCAATGACCAGATTAAGGGCCTGATTACGAGGACCGCTGAACCCGTGGTGGTGGTGTGGTGGCGGTCGGGGACCACTGCACCAGTGGTCTGACCGCCGCATTACCACTCGCACCACCAAAGTCGTGATCAGCCCCTAAGGCTCCAGTGCTCTTTTGGGTGAGTGTTGAAATTGTGGAAACATAAAAATATGCTGACCTCTGCTGCAATGCCACAGTTTGAGCTATCGACTCTATAAGTCTAGTTGGTGTGGAAAGGAGAGGGAAGGTGAAGGGAGGATAAAGAGAAGGTAAAGATCTGCCTGTATGGCCTGTATGAAAGCTATCCCCTGTGTGCTTTAGTATGGGAAGTTGGGTTTTCATTAACAACAATGGCTGTCAGAACCTGCACTTTAAATCTCTCAACCAGGCTGTCTTAAAACAGTCTGGTTGAGAGCAAATGCAGGCCTCCAGTGCGCTAGGGAGCGCCAATAGAGGCCGCTCCCACCAATCAGGGAGCTGCTCACATGCTGGTGAACAGCATGTGAGCAGGCCTGGATTGGTCGAGGGAGTCTGCTGGGGCCTGCACTGAAGTCCCAGCAGAAGAAGTCCGGAGTGAGGAGGACGCCGTCTGTCACGATCCGGGTAAGTGTCTTCTATTTTTTAAATTTTCTTTGCCCTTATGAGCATCCACCCATTTCCCCATCACTCCCCACCCCCCAGCAGATGCCAGCCACCACTGGGTCGTTCTACATAATCACTTCTTTTGAAGAGTCAAGGACGGATGCACTTCAGCTGGTAAAGTGTTGCACATTAGTTGCCATGTCCTAACCAAATACCACTGAGGGTGTTGGACTCTCCAAAGAAGAGCAAAGGTTCACACCAGTGACTTTATTAGACCAGCTTCGTACAAATTGACCCCTGAAGTGATTATCCATGAAAACCCAAGCGGAGTGGAAGCAGAAATAAAATGTACAGAACTGACAAAAGGGGAAAGGATATGACCAGCAATATGTGTGGGGAGGTGATCAGCTGGAAAAGACCAAGGGCCTCATGTACGTAGCCCAATACCGGTCGGTAACGGCCGATTTTCGGTAATTATACCGTTACCGACCGGTATTTAGGCTGTTGACATGTAGGGGGCTCATTTCTGTATTCGGTAATTTACCGAATCGGTAAAATTACCGAATCGGTAATTTTACCGATTCGGTAAATACCGAATACAGTAATGAGATGTAGGGGGACTGTGTGGTGGGTGTGGGGATTCGTTATTTACCACCAACTAATAGTTGGTGGTAAATGACGAATAGGTGTGATAATGCATTTTTGTGCACTGTGAAGTGTGCAATGTGGCAGACATACATGCCCCTAGGGCATGTATGTGCGCCACATGTGCACACATGGAAGAATCAGGGGTGCAACAGGGTGTCAATGTGACACCCTGCCACCCTTTAATGTGCTCCCCACATTACCGATTCGGTATTTACCGATTAGGTAATGAGGCATACCTTCCCATTGATTCAATCAATGGGAAGGTATGCCTCATTACCGAATCGGTAAATACCGATTCGGTAATTACCGACTTACTCCGATTCGGTAACATTTACCGAATTTTTCCCTACATACACTTTACCGATTCTTAAATACCGAATCGGTAAGATTCAGTATTTAAGAATCGGTAAAGTGTATGCCACCTACATATGGCCCTAAAAGTAGACATTGAATCTGTAGCCTCCATCCAAACATTATAGTCCGCAAGAAAATTAGAATATTTTAGAACAAATAGAGAAATAAATTCAGCAAAAAGGCTGTTAAAAACAGGAAACGTCCTTTAGGACGAAGCCGGAACCCCGCAGTGCTTTCACAGCGCAGGCAACAGAACAAATGCATATTTAGCACGCAATCGTTCTGCACGCAATTCATTACAATGACTTGCTTTTGGGGGCACAATGGTGGACTGGTGTTGGAATTAAAGTCCAACACCTTCCCTACTGTTGTGCAGACTGTTAAAATGACTTGTGTGCAAAACAAATGCTTTCTAAATGACGGCATTCCTAAGGCATGCGTGAAAAACGCATGCGGAATTCCGTCAGACATTCGCTAAAAAAGAGGCCAGTAATGGGAGATACCGCTGCCCAAAAAAACCCATCTTTGCTAATGAAAAGGAGGGACAGACAATGTTAGGCATGGGGAGGGAAGCGCAAAGTATAAGTGCTTATCCACCCCCTACAAGGTTCGGCGGCTGGTCCAGTCGAATGAATTATAGCCTTGAGGAACCGCTAATGCTATATCAGGGCCTGAGAAGTCACACCAAGTTTCAGAGATAAACAAGGGATTTAGATTCGCTGACTAAATGAGCATAGAAATTTCACAGGCTTGGTTGGGTAGAGAGAGGACAAGCAGTAACGTGAAATTGAGGTGGGAAATAATACTTACTGAAAACTGAGAGATAGCTTTTGGGAAGGGAGTAGTAGTGTAGTGAAGTGTCCAAAGCCCCTCGTGAGGGCAGAAAAATCAGGAGCCGGAATGTCACAAGCCCAGCACCTCCGGTCTTCATATGTGCTGTCTGGTAGTGCAGTGGGAAACAGCGTTTACAATGCTGCTATTACCACGCAGGTAGGTAACAATGAGGTCGTTACAACGACCGCATTGTTACCATGTGTGGCATTACATCGCAAGACGTTTCAACGACTTGCACTAGGTGGCGAGCAACACCAGAGAATGTGTTGGATTTCAAATCCAACACCTTCCCTACTGTTGCGCTAACTGGAGTAGGAATAGTAATTTATACTATTCCTAAGTCCAGCGCGCCACCTAGTGCAAGTCGTAGAAATGACTTGCGATGTAATGCCACGCGTGGTAACAACGTGGTTGTTGTAACAACCGCGTTGTTACCTACTGCGTGATAATAGCACGCATTGTAACGTGCTATATTCAGTGCAGCACATGATCGAGCAGCAATAAACTAATGCGCTGCCCCCACACTAACCTAAGGTGGAGGACTGTGTGATAAAAGGCCTTAGGTGGAGAACAAGGTTTGAATCTGACCACTTCTTACTTCCACCTCTGAAAAAACATAAGAACAATCAAACAGCCAGCCCCAATCCGAGTGTCGCCAGTAAAATAAATAAGTGGAGCAAATAATGGTGTTCCGTGACGTAACTGGCATCTAATTGCAAAGAAAGTCTGAGATAAGGAATATCAAGGTTAGATTTGCCTTTGCAAGATGACTCCCCCCACATTCGTGGTCATCGTTTTATGCTTCCTCAGAAAAACAATAAACACCATGGCATGTCTATTTTTTAAAATATGTACCTAGGCAAATGCTAGTCAGAAACTTAAACAAGAAAGGGGATGCTGAAATCTAGAAGCTCTACAAATGGAAGGACAGGAGGGAGATAGGATATGGCAGGGGGCACTGGGAAGAGGGAAGGTGATAGCCCCTGTGTAAGACACATATGGCAGAAACAGAGACAATAGGTTCGACACCGCCTGTTTCAAAATACTATTTGCTCCTACTAATGCCGGACAGGTGACTCGGCTGCGATGGGACACGAGATCTAGAAATGCACAAAATCGGCCCGTTCTTAGAAGGACTAACCAGCGCGCTAGCACCAGCATTGAACCCGGGCCTCCCTCTTGCAGACCTCAGAGTATGAGTCAGATTTACAATCAAAGCCCTGCCAACTTACAACTCACTCTGACAAATCCCACAATGCCATCGTGCGGCTCGTAGATGTTTCTGCAGCCAAGAAAAGAACAATTCACCTTCTGGTGTTTGCACTAAGGGTGGGCGGAATTTGCGAAATTCACTTTCGCACATTATCGTGAAAATGTTAAAAATCTCCGCAAATACACGGAAATATCGCGAAGATGCAGAAGTTTTTTTCCCGCCCGTTCACGGTATTTTCTGCGTGGTCGCGGCTCGCCAACTTACCCATGCGGTTGCTCGCAGGCGCGGCCATCTTGTTTTCACTTGTCTCGCGGTGCATGATCGCGGGAAGAAAGACGTGATCGCGCGACGAATGAAGTTACTGCGGGCGCGAGACAGCGCAAATGGCTGCCAACAATCCAACATCTCGTGGAGAACGCGACCGGATCGGGAAAACTTGTCGGCGAACGTGGGGATTCAGGTAAGGCGATCGCGCGCGTGTGAGAATGTATTTTACAGCGCGAGCAAGCAAAAAATTTCCGGTAAAATGCGGATTGCGGAAATTTTGACATTTTCGCGCTCTCTGCGGAACGCGAAAATGTCAAATTATCGCAATTTCCGCAAGCGGAACGGAATTTTAGCCCAGGCCTAGTTTACACCAGGCATGATGTAATATCCTTCCTTGCCACAGCTGAATAACTGACGGGCAAGGTAAGAGCCACAGAGCATTAATTGTCTGAATTTGGACAGCAAGAGGCATCATTGATCACCCAATGTTTGATGCACAGCTGTTTATTATGGATCTTTTATTGAGCGAGGAGCAGACAAACTTCAAGGGTCAGAGAGCAGGACAACAGCAAGCCATTAAACAATTCTCTTTTTGGCCATGTTCAAGGATAAACAACACAGAAGATGCAGGTAGTAAATGGCACTGTTAAAAGTGAATGTAAACGGTAAGGCATGTGGCTACATTAAACAGACACATTAAGGAAATCGTTAAAAGTCATAAATCCTAAAAGAGGTGAAAGGTTTGTTGGAGACCACACACATTCTGACATGTGTATTCAGCAGTGAAACAAATGGAGATGCGAAAAACCATCTCTCATGACAGGGACCCAGTGAGGTAACTTTCCATAACAGAAACGTACCTTGTCTTTGTCATGTGTGGCACACACACACACACACACACACACACACACACAGACACACATGTGCACTCACACTTACTCTAAGACCTAGGGCTTGATTGCGACTTTGGGTGTGTAGCGCTAGGTCTGCCCTGCCGCCGCACCGCCAAAACCGTGGTCAGACCGCCCACCAGATTAGGAGTTTCCTCCTGTCTTGTGGACTTTTTGCTGGCATTCCCACAGTGGTGCTTCTAAAAACGGGCACCGCAATGGGAATGCCAAAAACAGTTCCTACACGGCATGGACTGAAAGGTTCATGACGTGCAGGAACTGGTGTGCATGCACACAGGGGGACACATGTTGTGCCCCCCTTTGTGCATCCACAGGGTGCAGAAGCACCAGGGAACCCCGTAGGGCCCCCTTTGTTTCCTCTCCATCAGGGTTTTCATGACGGAGGAACTGCCATGAAAACCCTGGCCGAGAGAAAACTTCTAATATGCTTTTTTTTTTTGTTTTTGTTTTTGTTTTTTATGTTTGTCCTCATTCACCTCAGAGAAAATATACAATGCAAGGTGTCCTTTTGTTTCCACCCATTCTTTTTTGTTTAGAAAAGGGGGGTAATGGGGTTAGTACAAAAGGCACCCGCTTTTCTGCGGCTTTCTCTCTCACACGGTGTGAACACCGGAGCTGCTTGTAGTTTGAAAGTGAAACCAGACCCTATAGCAGCCAAAGAGTTTGCCGGTGTAATCATTGGACATTTTTTATTTTTAGGATCCTATTGACAAAATTCCAAATAAAATAGAGAGACTTTTATGGTAACCCTTCTGTATTATCCAACCATAGCTGCAAAAAGTTCCAGAATGCTTTCTTCTGTGATTTTTTCCCTGATAGGTCCATTCTTGACATATATGTAAGAGATTCCAACCATTCTGCATGCTGTGGTGGAATATTGCTCACCCATTTTCGACATATTTCCCTCCTGGCTATTAACATTGTGTAAAACAACATATCTCTACAGTTACTCGTATGTTCATCGGTAACCCCAAATATCACTAGGGGGAGGCTTACCTTTATTTGCCGACCTAGAATACCTGATGTTGTCGTTTCCACTTTATTCCAAAAGTCGCTGATTGCGGGACATTGAAAAAACATGTGCACATCCGTAGCACTTTCAAGACTGCATTTAGCACAACAGGTTCGGCCTCCTTTCCCCATCTTGGGTAACTTCTCTGGTGATATATATGCCCTATGGAGTGAGAAGAGATGGTTCCTTCTTAAAAAAGCAGGTTTAACTGTGTGGTAAAGTGTACGCATAGATACTTGCCAGATATTCTGCAGCTTCTCTCTCGGCAAGTAATTTCCCCACAGTTCCTCCGGCAACTTGAAGTCTCCATCTATAATATCATGTAGGTGCCAGTACCATAGTGTTACTTCCTTGCCTCCTGGAGATTTAGTTACCAGTTGATCTTCTAGGGAATTGCCCATTCCCAATGGCGATTTCTTACTTTGCTCCCAGCTTTTTAGTTGTAAATATTTAAACTTGGATAAGGAGCCTGCCATCACCCCATTTAAATTAAACCAAGGTAATAATTTGCCTTCGCTTGTCAAGTCGCCCTAGACTTCCATGCCAGCGACTTTAATAGGTTTTGCCAATTTATCCTTGAGACATTCTGGGGTGCCTGGTGATTCCCATATGGGAGCGAAGTAGGAATAATAGTCCAGCTTCATTAACCTTCTGATTTGATACCACGTTTTTGCCATTGACTGAAGTATCTTCAGTTTAACTTTTTTTTTAAATTTGGGATCCTCAAATTTGAAGAGAAATCCATTCAAGTCTATTTGGCATTCTTTTAACATTGCTGTATACATAAGTCCTATCATGGATCCATCAGGTGTCCTAATGAGCATTCTGAAGTTCTTTAATTGGAAAGCCCATGCGTAATATTGAATATCTGGCAAGGTCAGACCTCCCTTCTCCCTTCTCCTCCGCAGTTTCTTCCATGAGATTCTAACCCCTTTATTGGCCCAGATGAATGAATTCATACCCTGTGGACTTTTTGTATAATCATTTTTTCAAAGTAAAGAGGTATAGAGTTAAAAATAAAGGTGATCTTTGGTAGGATGGTCATTTTAACCAAACTTACTCTACCCAAGATGGTTAATGGGAGATATGCCCAACTCTTCATTAATTTAACAACTTCTTTAAACACCCTCCTTAGATTGTTTTCTGCAATTTCGCTAATTTCCTGAAAAATCCTAATCCCTAGATAACGTATCTCCTTTTTTATAAGAGGGTTGCTCTCTGTATGATTCCATACCATCACTTCAGTCTTATTTTCATTCACTACATAGCCCGAGGCTTCTCCAAATTTTGTTGCTATACTTAAAATTGTTGGTAGAGTGATAACTAAATCAGATGAGTAAACCATAAGATCATCCGCATATAGCGCAACTTTCCTAACCCAGTCCCCCTGATAGAATGGTGGAATGTCAATTGTATGTCTTATTTTAAAAGCAAAAGGCTCCATATAGAAATTAAATAAAAGAGGGGAGAGTGGACAGCCCTGTCTTGTACCCATAAAAATTTTAAAAGGTGCAGATAATCTTCCATTTACCAGTACTCTCGCAACTGGTTCATCATAGATTAACCTAATTGCTCTACAAAAATTATCCCCCAAATTATATCTCTCTAGCACTGTAAATAAATAGGACCATCTCACCTTGTCAAATGCTTTTGAGGCGTCCAATGTTATTATGGCTAGAGGGGTATTAAAAGTTGTGGCAAAATCAATGGCCCCTATAAGTTCGTATGTGAGTTCATGTAAGTGTCTTTCTTTAACAAAGCCTCTCTGATCTTCATGAATTGTGATATTTGCGATATTTGCTAGTCTATTTGATAACATTTTTGTAAAAATTTTATAATCTGAATTTAAAAGACAGATTGGTCGATATGACTCACATATTGTTGGATCTTTTCCTGGTTTCAGAATAAGAGAGACCCTAGCCTCATTCCATGACTTTGGTAATTTTCTACCCTGTCCCAATATCTCGTTCATCAACACAGTCAATAAAGGGGAGACTACCTCTACTAAGATTTTATATAGCTCCGTTGGTATACCATCTAATATGCTTAGTGGGATTGCAGCGGTCCCTCCAAGCACATGGTTGCCTCTACACCGCCACAACACCGCCAGGGAACAGAGGTTCCCTGACTGCTGTGGCGGCGCTGTGGTGGTCCCATCGCCCATCTCATAATAGGTCCGTGGACTGCCAGACTCGTAATGGGGGACCCAGGCATACAAATGGATATTCATATGATTTGTTAACAAATCTGCACAAAAAATCTAAAAAATACCAAATTACAAAGTTTTAATCCTTCAATTGAAATACAACAAAATACATGTTTGATGCATGTGATGCAAATGTACAATGTTGTAGCAATTGTGCACAAGCACAATTTCCAGTACAGTGATTGGCCAATCGTGTTGTGGTAAATGACAGCCCTCAAGATTTTTACATTAGATCACTTCTGGAATATTTCTACACTAATGGCCCTAAAGCACACTTGCAGGTGCATCAGTTATGCATATAAAATAAGGTACATTGCATATATTTGAGTCGTGTAAAACATACAAAATGAAAGTATATGCTTTATATTGGCATTTGGCTCATAATAAGGGGAACTTTAACCTGTTTGACTTAAAGCAGAGTGGGCCTCTTCGTCTTCTCATTGGTCAGTTCTTCATTAGTGAAAATATCGTAGGGCCAAATGCGGAAAGTGCAATATGTGCATTTCTTTGGAATAAGAGGTACATCTACATATGATAATGCAATAAATATACTTATCTGTTCTTACAAACATCTCAGTCACGCTTTTTACTTGTCGATACCTGGTGTGTTTATTTATTTATTTAAACGTGACCCTACAAGGAAGGTACAGGAGCGTGGTACATACAACCAGGAAATTCTAACAAAAAGATCAAGGCAACAAGGAGGTTAAGGAAATACTTCAACCCTTAAATCATGCTTCATGGAGTAAATCTTTGAATCATTTATTGATTTAGGATCTTACAGAGGGTAAGTAGGAAGGCATTCACCTGTAAGGATTTCCAGTTTCCAGATGAAACAGGAAACTGCCTGCTTTGCCATTTTTATGAGTTTGGTGCTTTATTAAATGTATACGTATATATGTATGTATGTATGTATGTATATAGTATTACTATGGATCAAACCTAAAAGGCACTTAGATGTGGACTTAAGTATTAGTAAATCTATTCTTCCCTATATACACTTACATTTTAATATTTTTAATAATTGTGTTCACGATATTTTGGCGACAATATAAAGGTATAACAATATTATCTACACAATATTTCAAACCACAACCATCTTTGGTCCTGGCCCTTGCTGACCTGGCAGGCCGACGGTCTGAGTGATGCCCTTAGTGTCTAACTTATGTAAGCGTTGAATGTTCTAAGCATGTTGTCAACTCGCTAGCCAGACTACATTAACTATAACGAGTCACTTTACCATGCACAGTTTTCTAACAAATGATATCCCTTGAGATGTCATAAGTGTTATGATAAATTGCTATATTTAATTTTACATAGTATAAGCGATGTAATATGAAATGTTATAATGAGTGCATTATAAAGGTGTGACTTCTAGTTATTGTAGTCTGGCTAGCGAGCTGACAACACTGTGTTCAGAGGTGTACGAGTTATAGTAATTTGAAGGTATAACTATAACTTTAGAATTTCTAATGTTAATGTGTACGTTTGCTTTGCATAGAAAGAATAAATAAACATTTTCTAATTACAACTACCTTTTTTCCTTGAATTTCAATGGTCTTTATTTTTTAATTAAAAATTGTTTTAAATTGTAGAGTGTAGTGTCTTCGAGTGAAGTATTCTTAAGAGGAGTGCTATAAAGTACGATGGAGGACAGTGTCATACAGTGTAGTGTTGTATAGTGGAGTAGCGTAGAGGGGAGTGGTGTACAGTGGAGTGGCACAGAGTGAAAAAGCGCAGAGTGGAATATTGCAGAGTGGCATACAGTCAAGTGTGGTACAGTGGAATATAATTGAGTGGAGTGTACCAATATAGCCAGGGTTCCTTGTTTTTATTAGTTATTTTTAGGATGAATGTAATTATTTCTAATCTGTCCTGGTAGTAGTCTTTATGCAGACTCTTGGACTCTCTTTTAATACTGTACCAGCCAAGGACTTGCCTAATATTGTGTAATGGCTGGCTTAACGTTATTAGGGTGTATCATGCTGTCTACATTGGCTCGGTCCACGTTATAGTATCCCGTTTTAACTTGTCAAATTTTTGCACTTTATCACATTATGCTGCTATTCCCTGAGTCCCTTTTATTTAGTGACCCTATAATTTTTTTGTTTCTGACGGTCTAGAGTTGTTGTCTTGGTTGACTTCAGAAGATGGGATGATGTGAAGTTTTTTATTGTTTTTAATGATGTGTAATTTGTCTTAATCATGCAATGTTTTATCTTGTTATTCGTGTCATGCTCTTTTATGGATATGTTTATATCCGAATAAAGATTAATTGAATTGAATTGAGTGGAGTGGCATACAGTGGAGTGGTATAAAGTGGAGTGGCATAGAGTCAAATAGCGTAGAGTGGAGTGTCGTAAAGTTGAGTGATGTAGTGGTATAGTGCTGTGAGGAATAAGGGCGTAGAGTGGAGTGGCATAGAATAGAGAGGCATAGCTTGGAATGGCATACAGTGGAGTGGTGCACAGTGGAGTGGCACTAAGTGAAATGTTGTAGAGTGGAGTGGCGGAGAGTGGCGTAAAGTTGAGTGGCATACAGTGGAATTGAATCGAGTGGGGGGTGTACAGTGGAATGGCGTGCTGAGGAGTGGCATACAGTAAAGTGGCGTAGCGTCGAGTGACATAGAGCGGAGTGGCATAGAGAGGAGTGGCATAGAGTGGAGTGGCGTAGATTAGAATAGAATAGAGTGGGTGGCATACAGTGGAGTGGATACAGTGGAGTAGCGTACTGTGGAGTTGCATACAGTACAGTGGAGTGGCGCAGAGTGGTGTACAGTTAAGTGGCATAAAGTAGAATAGCATAGAGTGGAGTGGCGTACAGGGGAATGGCATAAATTGGAGTGGTGTAAAGTCGATTAAAGTGGAGTGGCAGAAAGTTGAGTGCTGTACAGTAGAGTGGCGTAGAATTGAGTAGCGTAGCATGGAATGGCATACAGTACAATGGCGTAGAGTGGAGTGGCGTAGAGCAGAGTGGTATAAAGTGCAGTGGCATAGAGTGGAATAGGATAGAGTGGGTGGCATAAAGTGGAGTGGCATACAGTGGAGTTGCGCACAGTACAGTGCAGTGGCGTAGAGTAGAACAGTGTAGAGTGGAGTGGCGTAGAGTGGCATGGCATGGAGTGGCATACAGTGGAGTAGTGTAGAATGCAGGAGCGTAGAGTGCAATAGCATATACTGGAGGAGTGGTGGCACAGAGTGGAATAGTGTATAGTGTAGTGGTATACAGTGGCGTAGAGTGGAATACCATACAGTGGAGTGGCATACAGTGAATTTGTGTAAATTGGAGTGGTGTACAGTAAAGTTGCATAGAGTCGAAGAGCGTGGAGTGGAGTATAGTGAAGTGGAATAGAGTGGAATAGTGTAGAGTGGAGTGGCATAGAGAGGAGTGGTGTACAGTGGAATTTGCGTAGAGTGGAGTGACCTAGAGTGGAGTAAAGTGGTGTAGAGAGGAGTGGTGTTGTGTGCAATAAGAGTAGAGTGGAGTGGGGTAGAGTGGGAGTGGCGTACAGTGGAATAGCATACTGTGCCATGATGTGCAATAGAGTGGCATGGAGGGGAGCGGTGTAGCATGGAATAGTGAAGTGTGGAGTGGCGTACAATTGAGTGGCGTAAAGTGGAGTGATGTAGAGTGGAATAGCATAGAGTAGGGTGGAGTGGTATACAGTAGAGTGCTGTAGAGTGGCATAAAGTCTAGTGGCATAAACTGGAACATCATAAAGTGTAGTGGCGTAGACTGTAGTGGTAAAGAGTGCAGTGACATAGAGCACTGTGATGTAGAGTGAAGGGCGTAGAATGGAATGGCATAGAGTGGAATAGCATAGCGTGGAGTGGCCTAGAATGGAGTTGCATAGAGTGGAGTGGCATAGAGTGGAGTGCTGTAGAGTGAAGTGGCATAGAGTGGAAAAGTGCAGAGTGGAGTGGCGTAGAGTGATGCAGGGCTGAGTGACATAGAGTGGGACAACGTATAGTGGAGTGGCGTACACTAGAGTGGAATAGAGTGGAGAGGTATAGTATCAAATTGTCTAGAGTGGAGTATCATTGAGAAGAGAGGCATATAATAGAGTGTCGAAGAGTGTAGTGGTATAGAGTGTGTTAGACCTGGCACATTGGCGTGGGTCTCCCTTCCATTTTTCGCTGTTGCCTCATGTATTTTTGCTGGTGTTAGTTGCTCAGGGCACTGTGCCACTGCTGTCCAGTGCCACAGTACAAGTGCTCCCTTTTGTAAATTGATGTATGATTTGTGATCCCATGATTGGTTGGTTTGGTTTACCTGTCAGACCCTAGTACATTGCACCAGGAGTGCCCAGAGCTTGTAATCCAAATGCTGCTGGTGGGCTTGTAGCACTGGTTGTGCCACCCACAGAAGCAGCCTGTAAAAGTGTGTCTAAGGTCTGCCATTGCAGAGCCTGTGTGCAGTCTGGTATTGTCATGCTGACTGGGCAAGTGCACCCACTTGCGAGTCCCTAAACCTTCCCTTTTCTTCATATCAGACACCCCCATGGTAGGACCAAGGGCAGGGTGCATTGTAAGTATAAGGTAGGACATGCCCTGGTGTGTGTGGCATGTCCTAATAGTGAATTACAGCCATTTTCGTTTTTCACTATTACAAGGCTACCTGTTCTCCATAGGCCAAAACGGGCAGTTTGGTTATTACATCTTATAATCCTAACTGACTCAGAGAACATGGTAGAAATTCAAATTTAGTATGCCTGAACTCAGGATGCTAAAATACATCTTTTAGTGAAGTTGGTTTTAACATTCTGTGTTTTGAAAATGCCACTTTTAGTTTGTATGGGACTTGTACGATTCGTACGTAATAAAATACGGATACCAGTCGGTCGGTAAATTTTTTTAACGGATCGGAATTGGCACCTAAGTGTTTGAAATTGCCACTTTTAGAAAGTAGGCATTTTCTTGTCTAACCATTCAAACCTGCCTCTGCTAGGCTGTGTATTCCTTTGTCTGGAGTTTGAGTGACAGGGCTGGGGAATTCCAGGAGACAGGGTGAGGTGCCCCAGTGGTGAATAGAGAGATCTGCATCCAGATGGGTGGGAGGAGTTGCACCTGGGAACTGAATAGAGCTGTGCCTGCCTTCCACAATGCTGGCTCCACCTCCTGTGGAGCGGCTGATGTCTCTGCCCTGCACAGTGAATGAAGAGAAGGAATCCTGTCAACAAAGTGCTCCAGGGCTGTACTTGCCTTCCACAATGCTGGCTCCACCTCCTGTGGGGCGTCCAATGTTTCTGCCCTGCACTGTGAAAGGAAAGGAGAAGTCTGGTAAACAAAGTGCTCAGGAACTGGTTTGGACTGGGCAAAGGCCCTTCTGCCTTCAGAGGACAAAGGATTTCTGGTTATAAATATTGGGACCCTGATTCCAAGAATTTAGATCACTTTGGGAAAACAAGAAGAACCTCTGTTGAGGGAGGAACCAGAAGAAGCTGAGGAGGAAACTATCCCTGAACCTGGGGGATTGGCCTGCAGTGGTTGCCTTACTGCCAAAGAGAGGAGAAAGGAACTTTGTGTGCACTTTTGCTCAACTTGTGAAGGATCTCCAAGGGCTTGGAAAAGAGCTTGCCTCCTGCTGAAGTCTCAGGAACAACAGACTTCACCCCCCAGCTCCCCAAGTGCCTGCTGCTGTTGTTGGGTCTTCTGAGGGATTGCATGTCGCAAGGAGCTGGAAGCGCGACTCAAGAAGGTGAAGCGTGCCGCCGTCTGAGCTGTTGTCGTCGCATCTCGTAAAGTGTGTCGCCGCTGCAACATCGCATCGAGCGGAAGCGTCTCGCATCATCCAGGAAGTGTCACACAATGCCGAAGAAGCGTGTCGCCATTGCACCGCATCAAGAGAAGAGTCTCACATCGAGGAAGAAGCGTGTCGCCATTGCAGCCATCGTAGTTGTCGCATTGCACCGCATCAAGAAAAGCGCCTTGCATCCACGGAGAAGCGTGCCGCCGTCGGAGCTGCTGTCGTCGCATCGTGTAAAGGGGTGTCGCCGCTGCAACATCGCATCGATTGGAAGCGTCTCGCAAACGTCGGAGAAGAGTCTCGCTGCCAAGGCCGCTGTCGTCGCATCGCGTAAAGTGTGTCGCCGCTGCAGCTGAAGCATCGAGTCGAGTCTTCTCGCAACATCGGAGAAGCGTGCCGCATCTGGAAGATCTTCACGTCTTTATTTCTTTGCACCAAAAACTTCATCGCATCAACATCGTTGCAACACTTTAGTTGCCCTGCGTGTCGCATCTAAAAGGTACATTCACTTAAAGTGTCGCATCTAAGAACTTAAGAGAACTAAGCAAAATTCTACCATCTAAAGTACTAGTATTGTGTATTTTTGTCGTTTAATGGTCTTGTGGTAAATCTGGATCACTGACGAAATATCGAGAAGGAGAATATCGAATTGCCAAAATATCGAAGGAAAAATATAGAATGCCAAAATATCGAAGCCCTATCTCCAAACAGGTAAGTACAAAAATATAGAATCCAAATTATCGTTGTAAAAAATATAGTTAGTCACAATGTTGGAAGATGGGTTATTGGTAGGGGCAAATATAGGTCTGCCACTGGCAATAAGGCCACTAACACATGATAGGACCCAGCATAGGTCTTAGAAAATTATTCCTATGCTCAACCCTTGGTAACGTGGCTGCGAGCAGACAGGCTTAACTTCAAAGACAGGTATGTAAAGCATTCAAAAACACCATTTCAACAACCCAAAATAAAAATCCAACACCAATTAAAAAAAATATGTAATATTTGTATCTTTAAATGACACCAAAACGAAAAAAATCCACTGTAGGGAACCAGAGTTATAAATTTTTAAAGATTAGTCACTTTCTAGTGCTTAGAAACCAACAGTGCCCCTTTTAGTCATTTCGTTTTCTCTGACAGGGACACACCTTTAGAAACGGTTCTGGAGAATGTCTCACCACTGTGTAGCCCTCTCCAGCAGGCTAGGTCCAGTTAGAATTCCTTCCTGAAGTTCTGCTTGCGGGTCCCAAAGTATCCAACACACAGTCCAAGGTTCTGGAATCTCCAAGAGGGTCCTTGAAAGTGTGAAACTTCAATTCCGCAATCCACTTGAACAAAACCCTTTCAAATCCACCGGTTCTCCAGGCTGGGGATTCTTTGTGGGGATGTCCAGGTGAGCTCTGTTAACCTGTAGCTTGCAGGGAGTCTACTTCTTAGTCCTTTTGTAGCAAGGTAATCCACAGGGCTGCAGTTTTCATATGGTGCAGTTTTCAGAGGTCAGGCCTTAGAAGTCTTTGCACAGCAGAACTTCGCAGCAGGACACGTCTTGCTTTAGTAACTTTCAAGCAGCAGATCTGGAGGGCTCTGCCCCTCTCAGATACTTATTCAAAATTCTCTGGGTCAAGCCACAGGTCACTTCTGACCAATGAAAGCAGGGTAACTCCTCATAGTTATGACCACATCCGGTAGAGTGTGGCATTATGTTGTCCCAGAGTACATCATTCTTCCAAATCCATAATGGCTGATTTTCCAGCAAGGAGGTAAGAGCTGGCTAAACACACCCCCTGGGATGGCTTATTTCCATGGACTCTCCCCCTACCATCTGCACATACCTTCCTTAAGCCTAGCCCTGACTCTGGGTCAAAAGTGTCAAAGTGAAACTGAAACCCAGGCCTCCCCTCTGCCTTTGAAGAGCATAGTTTACGACTCCACCTCCTGGCCTCGCATACCTATAGACCAGCACACTGCCCTCCCAGCAGAGTGGTTCTTTATCACCTCTTCAAAGCAGCCTGGCTAATCCTCTTAACTCTGACCAATCAGGGCAGACCACTGGAAGGCTGAATTTGGACTACAAACAAGAAAGTCTTATAACTTCTTGTATGTACACGTTAGGAGAAATTCAACAATATAATATTGTTGGATTTACTACTACCATTCTGGGAAGTCTTTGAATGGTCCGGCTAGTCCTCTCCTATCAATATTTATTAATCATTAACTTCCGACCATGTTAACCTATGGGCCATGGGGTTTGCAATGGGGAAAATGACTTGGGCCAGTCTTCTAGCACCAGGGCTTATAAAAACATATTTTATAAGTATTTCCCTAATTTCTACAGGACCCCAACACCCTGTGCAACTAGGGGAGACTTTAGGGGTTCTGAATCTGTAGAAATATTGCAGATTCTCCTTTTACTGTGTTTCTAGTATCAAAGTCGAATTTGACCAGCAATGTACTGTTTCAAAGCAGTCCTGGCACCCAGTGCTGCTTTTACACTGACCTCAGGCTTCAGCACTGCACACATGCTAGTGCAGAAAAAGCTGCTGGCCTCTAAACTGCCATACCCCAGGGTACTGGGGACTTCTAGGTAGTTTCAATCCCCTGCCCTATTATATACTAGGGGCATATGAGTTAGGTCATGCCAATTACAGGGGTACCCCACCATACCATAGTGTACCCTAGTGTATGTTGGGTGTTTTAACTGTATTCTAATGTGTTCCTTTCAGCTTGGCACTGGCCCTGGGCCTGGTTAGGCAGAGCCCAGGATCAGTCAGAGTCAGTTACCACCAGTTCCAGTCAGCAAAAAGTTGGGGGGTGCCCAGGGCACAGGATGACTTTGCAACACACAATATCGAATTATTTTAAATGTCTTAAAATTAATGTAAAATTAATGAAATAAAACATATAATTAACTGAAACATACTTAAACAACTTTAAAATTAATAAATAATTAGGTGCCGATTCGGATCCTGGAGAAACCGGGTACGAACCGTCGGTCGGAGTGTTTTCTCCATCCGACTCGTACCCGGGAAAATAACATTACAAACATGCAAGTACGATTCGCACGGAAACACCATTTCCGTACGAACTGTAAAAAACACCGACCGACGAAAATATCCATACAAATGTGATCCGGGAAAGCGCCGACGTGACGTCGGGACGCATTCAGGCAGCGTTTCACGAACCAGGAAGTACGATTCGAACCGACAGCAGTCCGGACGGCAATATTTTTACGGCACCCAAAAAGTGCCGGAAAAGCTAAGTACGCCGCGATGCCAGCGGAATAGGGGGCCCGGTACGCGCCGTACCCCCCCTGCCCCCCGTATGTACGCGCCGAACCCCCCCCTGCCCCCGTATGTACACGCCGAACACCCCCCAGCCCCCGTATGTACGCGCCGAACCCCCAGCCCCCCGTGTAAGTACGGACCGTACCCCCACCCGTATATGTACGGACCGTACCCCCCAGCCACCCGTGTAAGTATGGACCGTACCCCCACCCGTGTATGTACGGACCGTACCCCCAGCCCCCGTGTAAGTACGGACCGTACCCCCACCCGTGTATGTACGGAGCAGACCCCCAGCCCCCCCGTGTAAGTACGGACCGTACCCCCACCCGTGTATGTACGGACCGTACCCCCAGCCCCCTGTGTAAGTACGGACCATACCCCCACCCGTGTATGTATGGAGCGGACCCCCAGCCCCCCGTGTAAGTACGGACCATACCCCCACCCGTGTATGTACGGACCGTACCCCCAGCCCCCCCGTGTAAGTACGGACCGTACCCCCACCCGTGTGGGGGCTGGGGGTTCGGCGCGTACATACGGGGGCTGGGGGGTGTTCGGCGCGTACATACAGGGGCTGGGGGGGTGGTCGGCGCGTACATACGGGGGCAGGGGGGGGGTTCGGCGCGTACTTCTGCGGGGGGCTGGGGGTTCGGCGCGTACATACGGGGGCTGGGGGGGGGGTTCGGCGCGTATGCGGGCACATGTCTCCATGGTTGCTATGGGAGTTCGGTCCGTACGGTGTTTTTTCCATGCATTTGTAACATCGGACGCCCGGTACGGATCTTACTTGCGCGCTAGGACTTGAGTTTTCACATTTGTACGTAAAATCGTCCGGGGACGTGTCGGAAACGTTTTCCGACCCGAGGATGTGTGGGGGAATTTTCCCAATACGATTCGTATGAACTTTTTCCCATACGAATCGTACTTGCCAGTTTGTACGGTACTTGTACGATTCGTACGGAAAAAAATCCGGATACGATTCGTACGGGGAAATTTTTTCCAGGATCGGAATCGGCCCCTAATGTAAGTAAAATAAAAACAATAATACATATATATATTAACGTAATATAAATTAAAAAAATGCAATATTTTTTGCGTAGGATAGCGGGCGGGTAAATTTTACTATTACCACTCCAGTAAGTGCAATAGTAGGGAAAGCGTTGGATAACGGGAGGGTAAAAATTACTATTCCCACTCCAGAGAGTGCAACAGTAGGGAAAGCGTTGGATAGCGGGAGGGTAAAAATTAGTATTCCCACTCCAGACAGTGCAATAATAGGGAAAGCATTGGATAGAGTAGGGGTAAAAATTAATATTCACACTGCAGAGAGTGCAACAGTAGGGAAAGCGTTGGATAGCGGGAGGGTAAAATTTACTATTCCCACTCCAGTGAGTTCAACAGTAGGGAAAGCATTGGATAGCGTAGGGGTAAAAATTACTATTCCCACTCCAAAGAGTGCAACAGTAGGGAAAGCGTTGGATAGAGTAGGGCTAAAAATTACTATTCCCACTCCAGAGAGTGCAACAGTAGGGAAAGCGTTGGATAGCGTAGGGGTACAAATTACTATTCCCACTTCAGAGAGTGCAACAGTAGGGAAAGCGTTGGATAGCGGGAGGGCAACATTTACTATTCCCACTCCAGTGAGTGCAACAGTAGGGAAAACGTCAAATGGCGTAGGGGTAAAAATTACTATTCCCACTCCAAAGAGTGCAACAGTAGGGAAAGCGTTGGATAGCGTAGGGGTAAAAATTACTATTCCCACTCCAGAGAGTGCAACAGTAGGGAAAGCGTTGGATAGCGTAGGGGTAAAAATTACTATTCCCACTCCAAAGAGTGCAACAGTAGGGAAACGTTGGATAGCATAGGGGTAAAAATTACTATTCCCACTCCAGTGAGTGCAACTGTAGGGTAAGCGTTGGATAGCGTAGGGGTAAAAATTACTATTCCCACTCCAGAGAGTGCAACAGTAGGGAAAGCGTTGGATAGCGGGAGGGTAAAAATTACTATTCCAACTCCAAAGAGTGCAACAGTAGGGAAAGCGTTGGATAGCATAGGGGTAAAAATGACTATTCCCACTCCAAAGAGTGCAACAGTAGGGAAAGCGTTGGATAGCGTAGGGGTAAAAATTACTATTCCCACTCCAGAGAGTGCAACAGTAGGGAAAGCGTTGGATAGCGGGAGGGTAAAATTTACTATTCCCACTCCAGTGAGTGCAACTGTAGGGTAAGCGTTGGATACCGTAGGGGTAAAAATTATTATTCCCACTCCAGTGAGTGCAATAGTAGGGAAAGCGTTGGATAGCGTAGGGGTAAAAATTACTATTCCCACTCCAGTGAGTGTAATAGTAGGGAAAATATTAATTTAATAATTTATTAAAAATAAATAAATTATTAATACCAAATAAAAATATTAAAATTAATTACCAATCACACAATATTTAATAATTAATTTATTATAAATACCAATATTTTGTTAATTAATAACCTATTAATGATTAATTAACAACCAATTAATTTTTAATACTAAAAATTAATAAATACAATTAATACCAATTAATAATAAATTAAGAATAAATTAATTAGCAATATACAAAAAATATTTCAATAATTAATTATTTACAATTAAATTAATTCCCACCATATTCCCCTATAAACCCACAACCCACTACAAATAATACATTAATACGATTAACATAATTATCAATTAAACAATTAATACTAATTAAGTACCAATTAATACAAATAATTTACCAATTAATAATTAATCAACAACCAATTAATTTTCAATACCAATTAATAATGACCTAATAACAATTACATTACTTCCCACCCTATTCCCCTATAAACCCACAACCCGCTACAGAAGTAAAATGCAAAATTAAAGTAAAAATAATTAATAATTCCTAAAAATTATTATTTAATATACTATAATTAAATTACTTCCCACCCTAATCCCCTATAAACCCACAACCCGCTACGGAATTAAATTACACAAAAATTAAATAACATAAAATTCATTACTTTAAAAATATTCAAACATACATTCCAAAATTTATACATACTTTTAACACATATACGAACTCTTAAAACACTATAAAAAAATTCGATATTTTTAACAACTATTTTATGACTGTCGATATTACTTACTTCTATATTATTTAAATCGATATTTTATTTCTTACCTGATTTTCGATATTCTTCACCACGATATTTTGGCATTTCGATATTCTGTCCATACTATATTAAAAACTCGATATTCTGTCTTGTCGATATTTTTAATTCGATATTATGTCTGTTTACCGGCAAATCTATATAAAGAATACTTATTTTTGATATAAAACCTGTGTGGTGTCCATCTGTAGTGTTGTCACTTGGTTACTGTATGTGTTCACAAATGCTTTACACACTGCCTCTGAGATAAGCCTGTCTGCTCGTGCCAAGCTACCAAGGGGGTTGGCAGGGGTTATTTTAGGAGTGTACCCCCTTACCCTGACTAGAGGAGAGGGTCCCTATTTGTCACAAGTGCATACCTGTGCCAACTAGAGACCCCCAAGTCTAACAGAGTGGAGTAGTGTAGAATAGAATAGCATAAAGTGGAGCGGCGTAGAATGGAATAGCGTACAGTGTCGTGTCGTACAGTGGAGTGCGGTAGAGTGGAGTGTCGCAGAGTGGAATATCATAGTGTGGAATAGAGTGAAGTGGTTTAGTGTGGAAAAGTGTAGAGAGTGGAGGCTAGAGTGGAGTGGCATAGAGTGGATTGTCGTAGAGTGGAGTGCTGTAGAGTGGAGTGGCATAGAGTGGAATAGCTTGGAGTAGAATGGCGTGGACTGAAATAGAGTAGAGTGGAGTGGCCTAGAGTTGAGTGGCATAGAGGTGAGGGGCGTAGAGTTGAGTGGTGTAGAGTGGAGTGGTGTAGAGTGGAATAATGTAGAGTGGAGGAGCATTGAGAGAAGTGGCGTAGAGTGGAGTGGCGTTAGGTGATATAGAGTGTGGTTTAAAGAGACATGGGTGCCGATCACGATCCGTTAAAAAAATTCCCCGTACGACTCGTATCCGGTGTTTTTACCGTACGAATCGTACAAGTGCCGTACAAACTGGCAATCATGATTCGCATGGTAAAAAGTCCATACGAACCGCCTTGGGAATAATTCCCCACACGTCCTCGGGTCGGAAAATGTGTCCGACACGTCCTCGGACGATTTACCGTACAAATGTGAAAAGTGAAGTCCGACCGAGGAATCACGATCCAACCCGTGCGTCCGATCTCACAACTGTATGGTAAAAACACCGTCCGCACCGAACTCCCATTGCAACCATGGAGACATGTGCCCGCATACGCGCCCAATACTCCCCCCAGCACCCATACGTTCGAGTCGTACTCCCCGTGGATGTACACCCCCCCCTGTATGTACACCCGTGTACGTGTCGAACCCCCACCCGTGTATGTACACCCATGTACGTTCAAGTCGTACCCCCACCCCTGTACGTGTCGTACCACCGTGTATGTACACCCCTGTACGTTCGAGTCCTACCCCCACCCGTGTACGTGTCGTACCACCGTGTATGTGCACCCCAGTACGTTCGAGTAGTACCCCCACCCGTGTACGTGTCGTACCACCGTGTATGTACACCCCTGTACGTTCGAGTCGTACCCCCACCCCTGTACGTGTCGTACCACCGTGTATGTACACCCCTGTACGTGTCGTACCACCGTGTATGTACACCCCAGTACGTTCGAGTCCTACCCGCACCCGTGTACGTGTCGTACCACTGTGTATGTACACCCCAGTACGTTCGAGTCGTACCCCCACCCCTGTACGTGTCGTACCACCGTGTATGTACACCCCTGTACGTTCGAGTCGTACCCCCACCCCTGTACGTGTCGTACCACCGTGTATGTACACCCCTGTACGTTCGAGTAGTACCCCCACCTGTGTACGTGTCGTACCACCGTGTATGTACACCCCAGTACGTTCGAGTAGTACCCCCACCCGTGTACGTGTCGTACCACCGTGTATGTACACCCCTGTACGTGTCGTACCACCGTGTATGTACACCCCTGTACATGTCGTACCCCCGTGTACCTACACCCGTGTACGTCAGAGACGTACCCCCACCCGCGTATGCACGGAGCGCACCCCAGGCCCCAACATCACAACCGAATGTACGACTTGTACCAAGCCACACACAAGGACAGCACTGTACAACAAAATGGGCCATGTATACACCGTATACACGCCAAAAAACGCACGTACACAACCAGGACAAACCAAAACGACACAAGAATACACCATTCGAATGGCACAAAGCCACAAAACATGTCCAACAACTACCAAAACAACGCATTCACTGACCTGCAACTGCCAAAAACAAACAGAGGCCCAAAACACCACCACTCCCTATAACACACCCACCCAAACTTCAAACACAGCCACACCCACCAATGGACCAATAAAAAGGGCACACACACACAAACCATGAGCCTTTGCAACAGACTCACTGCTGCCAGACCCCACAGACAACCTACAGCACCAAACTAGAAGCTTCACCACACCTTACACTTGCACACCTTCACACAACCACCTTCACAAACACCCCCTCATCACATTCACACACACACCTGCACAACCACACCCACACACCCACAACCATCCACACAACCCCCCCCACCATCCACACCCACACCCCTCACCATGCCCACTAACAAGAATCCAAAGTTCAGTAACCGAGAGTTGGAGGTCCTTGTCGATGAAATCCTCAGAGTCGAGCCACACCTCTTTGGAACATTGGTCAGACAGACCAGCATTGCAGAAAAAACAGCCATGTGGCAGACCATCGTCGATGCTGTGAATGCTGTTGCGGACACCAGAAGGAACAAGCAGGAATGCCAAGCCAGGTGGTACGATCTGCGGAGGAGGGTCCGAGCCAAGATGACGGATGAACACAACCAGGCCAACGTCACTGGAGGAGGGCCGTCCCGCAGACCCGTACACTACCATCCCTGGGAGGAGAGGGTGATGGCCATACTGCCGGTGGAGGCAGTCGAAGGATTAGGAGGACTCCGAGACCCGGGTGAGTACACAAACAACGCACCTCACATGGGGGGAACGTCATCCACAACCAAACTCACAAACCGGCACGCAACCACCCCAAGCTATCGCATGACTCAACCACACTCCATGAACACGCACATGCCACTGGCGCCACCATGCCCCATGCACCCAGCTGGACAATGTCAAGTCACAGGCCACAGACGACAACAACACATGAAACGGTAACCCGGATGGCGGGAGGGTGGGCCCCAAAAATCACATAGTGCAACTCAGAAGCAGACAACAATGCCCTCTGCCCATATGGCCTAGGTCACAGCCAGACAAACAGTGTGTCCCCACACAGGAAAGACTCGCCAGCAAATGGCGGACGCCTTGCATTAACACATGGGGGTGAAGGCACTGTTTTGCACATGACAGCAGCTAATGAACAGCCAACATTGTGAAAGAGTGGCAGCACACACCACCACAGCAGCAGCGCAGAGACACACACTACACCCAATGGGTGCCTGGAGATCAGAAACAAACTCACATCAACAAGCCAAGGGCCATTCAAAGATCTGCTAACAGTGTGTGCCCAGGAAGCTGGGCTGAGGTGACAGAGGGTGACACACAGAGGGAGGGAGAGGGGGACAGAGAGGGAGGGAGACACAGGGAGACGGACAGAGGGAGGAGGCTGACACACAGAGGGAGGGAGAGGGGGACAGAGAGGGAGGGAGACACAGGGACACGGACAGAGGGAGGAGGCTGACACACGGAGGGAGGGAGAGGGGGACAGAGAGGGAGGGAGACACAGGGACACGGACAGAGGGAGGAGGCTGACACACGGAGGGAGGGAGAGGGGGACAGAGAGGGAGGGAGACACAGGGACACGGACCGAGGGAGGAGGCTGACACACGGAGGGAGGGAGAGGGGGACAGAGAGGGAGGGAGACACAGGGAGAGCAAATGAGCCATGTGGTGTGTGGGAATGTCTGCTCGTCAGCAGGTGGACTGCGTGCATGTAGACAAGGATGGCCAGTGCCAGCCCCCCCCTCTCCTCCATGGCAAAACACAGGGCCATGTCACAACCTGTGCACGAGCACAACGACAGCTACCTGCATCATTGAAGTGTGTGTAACTACTTCATGTGCCCACGTACAGTGCAACATGGAAGGCGCCAATGCACAGCTCGCCACACCTGCCCACTCCACTGCTGACTGCAGTCACACTTGACGCAGCAAGTAAGACTGTGCCACACATAGTTAAAGGCGCCAAAGCTGTGCCCAAGGGACACACCCATGCACAAGTGCACTGTGAGTGGAATGCAAGACAGATCCAAATTCCCAGAGGAAATGTTCCAACTTTGAAACTGATGAAACATGGATGTTGCATGGACCAAAATTAACATTGTCTCTCTCACACACAGATCAACCTCATGGTTCACCCCCCAACACTGGGGGGGAAGACTCACAGGACCCGGCTCTGCGGGAGGCCGATCCCACCGGCAGCGACGACTCTCACCACTCTGTGGACGACCCCGACCAACCTGGCCCCTCTGGTGTCCATCCACCTGCAGCACCTGCGTCAGGTACAACGGGGCCAACCACCACCCCCACTCCTGCCACATCCCAGGAGACACCCAGGATCCCTGCCCCACCACCACAAAGCAGCCAGGCTGGCCAGGAGGGACACGGTGTCCCGGGCACCCAGGAGGAGGCAGGCGACAACGCCAATGCCACCCCTCAGGGGTCCCGGAGACCCGATGTGCCCACAAGGGCAGGCCAGGTGCAAGTGGGCAGGGGTGGTGGGAGTGGAGGACGGCGGAGGCGCCAGCCTGACCAGTTGGCTGGGGATCCGGTATATTCCCATGTCCGAAACATCCTGGACACATACCGGCAGGACACCACGGGCCTGGCCCAGGTTGTGTCCGTCCTCGAGGGGATCAAGACCCAGCAGGCCCAGCAACATGCGGAGCTACATGCCTGTCTACTGCAACACCAACGGAGGATGGAGGACGGACAGGCTGAGCTCGTGACGGCGTACACGGGAATTCACGATACACTCCGTCGGATGGCCGACAACATGGGCAACCCTCCCTGTGCCAGAAGGCGTAGAACATCACCACCCACAGGGAGGGATCAGGAGGAGGAGGAGGAAACATCCGATGGAGCATCCCAGACATCGTCACGGCCTGCTTCTGAGGGTCCCCGCAGGAGGGCGGGTCGTCCACGGAAAAGACCGTGAGGGTCGGCGCTACAGCACCATTTCCCAGGACACCTGGCCTGGCACCTGGCCCACTGGAGCAACAGCAGCACAGCATCAAAAGACATTCTCTGCCACATGGCCTTGCTAGTCACTGTCTGACCAATGTTGACAAAGACTGTGGCATGGACTCTGAGGATTTCAAATGGCAAGGACACCAACTCCCCTACTGAACTTTGGATTCCAAACACCCGGAAAGCCCCTCATGTCATACCCCCCCCCCCACTAAAATAAAAAGTCACACCATGAAGAGAAGATGCCTGCTGGTTGCATTATTACCTTACATGTGTCTTGTAAAGTCTAACCATGCCTGAGTTCTCTTTTGACTTCAACCATCCACACCCTGGGGCATGAGTCTGGCACAGGACACACGGGTCACAGTGTATTAGGCAAGACAGACATGGAGCACCAAACACACCCGTGATGGGCCCAACCAGCTGAGGGGGTGGCCGCACAACCGTGCTGACAGACATATTGAGTATAGCAACAGTCATGCGCAGAGGTCAGGGATCATGTCGAGTGTCCTGGGGGGCACCCAGGTATGTGTAGACAGGTGGCAGAACCATGTCCTGCAAGCTTGAGTCCGGTGGATGCACATAATGGGGGCCTGGCCAACGTTGGATGCATGGGGATGGCACATGTCACAATACCCACACAGTCATGGACATCATGCACAATACACAGTCTCATCCCACACACACAGCTTGCATCTTGCTACTCGACACATAGACACATAGCCACTATCAGGGAAAACCATGCCAGACATGCTGGATTCACCGTGGCAACACACCAGCATTGACTGAGAAGAGGCACCTTGGAGGCATAGGGACACCTTTATTAGTCATGTTTTCGGGATTGCAGAGGCAACTTGAAGTACACATGAACACTTCATGTGGAGTAACATGTGGCTCCAACACTGGCACCCCCCTTCTGCAGCACAAATGCGTGATAGCCATGGAACTGGCACACAAGTGTCGGCTAACAGCTAAACACCCACAGCTGCTCACGGAGAGCCTGCCATACACCATTGATCCGCTGATGTGGAAGTCCCACAGCATGTCAAGCCAATGCAAACCGTATGTGTCCGAGGGCAGTGTTACACACATTGATGCCATCATCACAATCCACTATCCCATCACTGATGACTGTCAACAAGTCTGACCATCTATTCAGGTGTACCCAACTGCATGTCATGTGTACCATGGTGATGCAACATGGCTGCAGAGGAATCAAACATTGACAGGGGCAGTGTGCATACATCGTGAACAACTGCCACACCCAATACACCCCTGATGCATCCCTTACCCTAAGGAGACTTCCAAACGTGTCCGTGCCTGTAACGCTGAGTCAGCACACGATGACGTGTCCATGAGGAATAGCAGGGCCACAACAATGCAAGCAGCAGACGGCATGCGCAAGTACCTGGGGAAGAGAGACACACAAGAAGTCAGCCACAAAAAGCACAGCCACTTGCATGTGCATTTACTCGACACATGTATGGATGACAACATGCTAGGTCACAATTATGACTGGGGAAATACAACCATCACTGGCACCATCACTCCAGTGACACACCCACACACACCTCTGACTCACGTGCAGGTGGAGACACACATCACAACACATGCCACACGGGGACCAATGCGTGCACACTCAGACACCGGTACTCACCACTAAGCAAAGAAGTCGCGTATGAGCCGAGTCCGGATGTCCTCTTGCGGCTCCACATCCTCCACATCACTAGCCCCATTGCCCAGCCCTTCGTCCTCCACGGGTGGATGGTCCTCGTCATCTTGATCCAGGATGAGTGGCACAGCTTTCTCAACTGCCATGTTGTGCAGCATGCAGCAGACCATGAAGATTTTGCAGACCTTCGCCGGGGCATTTGGGAGTGCGCCGCCGGTCTTGTGAAGGCACCTGAATCGGCTCTTCAGCAGGCCAAACGTCCTCTCTATCACTCGCCTTGTCCGGCCATGGGCGGTGTTGTAGCGGAGCTGGGCCGGCGTGATGGGGCTGCGGAGAGGTGTGATCAGCCATGGCATGTTGGGATAGCCAGCGTCCCCTACATGGGAAGCACATGGACATCGTTAGAACAGGAGAAGCGGTCGTGCTGGAAGTCTACGCAAAATACAGGACAGACAGACTGTACCCACCAACAACACATGCTCGTTCGTTGCGCAGCTGCGTCATCATTTCAGGCATCCTGCTACGCCTCATGATGTAGGGATCGTGTGCTGATCCTGGGAAATGAGCACAGACATGTGAAATCACCATGTTGGACAGACACACCACAAGGGCATTGATGGAGTGGTAGTGCTTGCGATTGCGGTACGCTACCTCCTGTGCCTGTGGTGGTACCAAAGCAACATGTGTCCCATCGATGGACCCAATGACATGGGACATCCCTCCCAGGGCATAGAATCCACGCTTGACCCCAGTCAACATTTCTGGGGTAGGAAAATGTATGAAGTCATCCAGGTGAATCAACATGGCCTCTAAGAAATCATGCAGCACACGGCAGAACATGCTCTGAGACATGCCACCAACATGAGCTATGGTATTTTGAAAGGTACCCGTGGCTAGAAAATGTAGGGCTGCCATTACCTTCAGCTTGGGTGTCAGTGCCGTAGGATACCTGTGCAGCGGTTGCAGGTGTGGTGCCAGTCTCGCCGTCAACTCCAGAACCAACCGTTGGGGGAAGCGGTAGCACCGGATACGATCATTCTCCCGCATGGCAGCCAAGTCCGGAATTGGTCGGGGAAGAGGCGGCGCTCTGCAGTAATTTGGAAGTGACAAGGAAGAGTGAGTGCACCACAACAACAAATAATTAGTACTGAGCACATGTTAATCTGTCTATACACATATGCTACATACAGAGTCAGGTATGTGCCACATGCCCTGGACACGTATGGTTGGCAAGTGACACTCCTACCAAGACCCAGCTACACACGGAGATTGAGAACCTCCTCATGACATGGCATGGGATTAGCTGTGTCCCAGTGCAAGTGAACAGCCAGATGCAAGACAGGAGTGACATACACCCACACATCAGCAGATGAAGGATGTCGATTGCAGAGACTGGTAGCGGAACACTAGAGCCACAGGTCACATGACATTACACTAGGACAGCCCACACACCTTGCCATGAAGGTGCACATGTCATGACTCACCACACATTCATAGTGAGGATGCAGACATGTCCTTGTTACGCTACTCCGTGTCCCATGCATACATACGCACCTCACATCCGATACCACATGTTGCATGGTGTGCGGAACAGTGTGCAATGTCAATCTACACACAGACACTTGTTGGTTGCTGCAACAGCTGCAGCTTTTGAGGGTGCTCCAACATCAACCTCATGGGAAACCCCCACACATACATGACATAGTCACATCGTGCACCGTGGGTAGTGACAAGTCAGGTGTGGTAACCCCTGTACCGTGCATCAGGGGACACTTCCGTGTGTTGGTGTCCGTGCCATGCCAGTGTCGCTCATCCCAAGTGTGCAGTACGACATGCACACATGTCAAAGGAGTCAAGGGCATGCCTGGCACACATTGCACCGTCACACATTACATCTGTACACATCTCATCATACATCTGGTGCCTTCTCGACTCTGGAGTAATGTGCCACATCACAGCCTGTCACACCTGTGCCCCACACATGTAGTACTGCCCAGACAATGCCTTGGTGTCCTCGCGTAGGCGTACTCGTAGTGATAGTGAGCGTACAGGCGTGTGTACGGGCCGTACCAGTACGAGTACGCATACGCGAGGACACCCATAGTGATAGTGAGCGTACAGGCGTGTGTACGGGCCGTACCAGTACGAGTACGCCTACGCGAGGACACCCATAGTGATAGTGAACGTACAGGCGTGTGTATGGGCCGTACCACTATGGGTGTCCTCGCGTATGCGTACTCGTACTGGTACGGCCCGTACACACGCCTGTAAGTTCACTATCACTATGGGTGTCCTCGCGTAGGCGTACTCGTAGTGATAGTGAGCGTACAGGCGTGTGTACGGGCCATACCAGTACGAGTACGCATACGTGAGGACACCCATGGTGATAGTGAACGTACGCACGCGTGTACGGGCCATTGCTATGCATTTGGGGTGCCCTAGGGGCCCGGAACGCACCGTACCTGTGGGTGAAGCTCAATTTTACATAGGGGACACATGAGGGACAAGTATTAAGGCCTACATGCATGCTGGTTGTCATGGAGACCAAGTTTTAACTTTGAATTTGTTCTGGAAGGTGCACAGCAGAAGTCAGTTGGAATGAATCTACTTTGTTGCAATGTGTCTGTGGGGTTGACATCATGCTGAAGAAAAAAACACAATAAGAACCCACTGACTGTGCTAGGTTTGAAGGGATTGGAGGAAACATAGGATGCAAATGTGAGTGACCAATCACTCTGTACTCCTGTGCATGAAACAGGACAGCAAGGCAGATATAAGGCAGCCAGGTCCCATGAGGGAGCACTTGCCTGCACATATTTCCAATCTACCACACTGCTGCTGCTCGTGATTCCCTGGAACCATGTCAAGGTCTGTGGAGAGGTCACAGCCATTCACCCTGGAGGAGAACCTGGCATTGCTGGATGTGATCCTCCCACAGTACCCCCTGCTGTATGGGCGACCAGGGTATCAGGTGAGTGCAGAGCTACTAGCACAGACTGTGTCCCTTTTTTGGTGACTGTGACTTCTGCCATTGTGTCCAGGTGTGACACACATGCTATGTACTGTAGGGGGGGTCTCAAGGGGGGGGGAATGCCTGATGTCTCCCAGCAGTGCCCAGAGTCAGGAGGGGTGGGTGCAGAGTCCTCCCAGCAGTGCCCTGACGCAGGAGGGGTGGGTGCCTATCACTCCCAGCAGTGCCCAGAGTCAGGAGGGGTGGGTGCAGAGTCCTCCCAGCAGTGCCCAGAGACAGGAGGGGTGGGTGCCTATCACTCCCAGCAGTGCCCAGAGTCAGGAGGGGTGGGTGCAGAGTCCTCCCAGCAGTGCCTTGACGCAGGAGGGGTGGGTGCAGAGTCCTCCCAGGAGTGCCCAGAGACAGGAGGGGTGGGTGCAGAGTCCTCCCAGCAGTGCCCTGACGCAGGAGGGGTGGGTGCCTATCACTCCCAGCAGTGCCCAGAGTCAGGAGGGGTGGGTGCAGAGTCCTCCCAGCAGTGCCCAGAGACAGGAGGGGTGGGTGCCTATCACTCCCAGCAGTGCCCAGAGTCAGGAGGGGTGGGTGCAGAGTCCTCCCAGCAGTGCCCTGACGCAGGAGGGGTGGGTGCAGAGTCCTCCCAGCAGTGCCCAGAGACAGGAGGGGTGGGTGCCTATCACTCCCAGCAGTGCCCAGAGACAGGAGGGGTGGGTGCCTATCACTCCCAGCAGTGCCCAGAGTCAGGAGGGGTGGGTGCAGAGTCCTCCCAGCAGTGCCCTGATGCAGGAGGGGTGGGTGCAGAGTCCTCCCAGCAGTGCCCTGACGCAGGAGGGGTGGGTGCCTATCACTCCCAGCAGTGCCCAGAGTCAGGAGGGGTGGGTGCAGAGTCCTCCCAGCAGTGCCCTGACGCAGGAGGGGTGGGTGCCTATCACTCCCAGCAGTGCCCAGAGTCAGGAGGGGTGGGTGCAGAGTCCTCCCAGCAGTGCCCAGAGACAGGAGGGGTGGGTGCCTATCACTCCCAGCAGTGCCCAGAGTCAGGAGGGGTGGGTGCAGAGTCCTCCCAGCAGTGCCCTGACGCAGGAGGGGTGGGTGCAGAGTCCTCCCAGCAGTGCCCAGAGACAGGAGGGGTGGGTGCAGAGTCCTCCCAGCAGTGCCCTGACGCAGGAGGGGTGGGTGCTTATCACTCCCAGCAGTGCCCAGAGTCAGGAGGGGTGGGTGCAGAGTCCTCCCAGCAGTGCCCAGAGACAGGAGGGGTGGGTGCCTATCACTCCCAGCAGTGCCCAGAGTCAGGAGGGGTGGGTGCAGAGTCCTCCCAGCAGTGCCCTGACGCAGGAGGGGTGGGTGCAGAGTCCTCCCAGCAGTGCCCAGAGACAGGAGGGGTGGGTGCCTATCACTCCCAGCAGTGCCCAGAGACAGGAGGGGTGGGTGCCTATCACTCCCAGCAGTGCCCAGAGTCAGGAGGGGTGGGTGCAGAGTCCTCCCAGCAGTGCCCTGACGCAGGAGGGGTGGGTGCAGAGTCCTCCCAGCAGTGCCCAGAGACAGGAGGGGTGGGTGCCTATCACTCCCAGCAGTGCCCAGAGACAGGAGGGGTGGGTGTGATGCACAGTGTGAGCCTTGATAATTGATTGTGTCTTTGCCCTCATTCCACCTGTGTACTTTCACTGGCACGTACTGCTTTTGCCCTTCCCCAGAGGAGTATGTCCCTATGGCAAAGGTGCAATGCGTTGGCTGCATGACATGCCTTGTTGTAACCAGCTAATTTGTTCCCATATGTGTCTCTGTGACATGTTGCAGGTGTATTGATGTAGTGTCACTTGTTCATCCTCACAGGTAGGCGCCTCTGCCAAGGAGCAGATCTGGCTGACCGCCGTCAGTGCCGTGAGGAGTGCGGATGGTCGGAGGCGGAGCCTGTCCCAGGTGAGGAAACGCTGGCAGGATATCCGGTGCTGGACGCGGAGGATCGCACGGGTCCTGCTGGGGGACTCACCTGAGAGCCATAAGAACCGCGGGCGCCGCCGTCTCTCCCACATCCACAAGCGTGTGCTGGCGGTGGTATTTCCAGACTTGGACAGGCGCTTACAGGAGATGCAGCAGCCGGAAGGGGGTAGGTACATGTGTGTTTGTTGTGTTTCACCAGCATTTGTAAGTGCACTGTTCCATGGATGCACTGCCAGGGTTTAATGGTGCTGTGCAGATCCTGTTACCCACAGTGTTGCAGTGCTCTCCTGCCTCCCTTCCCCTCCTTGCAATATGTTCCCTGGTCTGTGTGAAGTCACTCCGTCACAAGGTTATGTAGCCTGGCACCTTCTCCACGTGTACAATGCCTGCAGCATCATGTGTGGGGGTGGTGTGTAACAGGTTTTGGGACCTTGCCTGTGCCCTGTCCGGTGCTGGTCTTGTGGGTTCCATGTCAGTTGGCACTAATGCTGAGTCCAGACATGGGAGTTAGTCTCTCAAGTGTGAGGCCTTACAGCACGCATGTCCTATGTGGTGGCCTGTGACATGATGTGCATGAGTGTGCGGTACGCATAGTGCGGGGATGGTAGCGTGTGTTGCAGTCATTCCCATTCAGGAGCATGGAGTTGTGTGGCCACCACTGTCCCCAGGTGCATATTTTCCTAGGTATCATGTGTGTAATCTGAATATGTTGACAATCTCTGTGTCTACAGCATAGGTTGTGCTCTGTGCCATTGTCCCCTGGCCAAATGTATATTGACGTGAAATGTAGTACAAGTGTCCACTGTACAGACTGACCTGATTTTCCTTGTTCATACTCACGGTGGACATTGCCTGTGTGTCTTGTTACAATCATCTGATGATGCTCATTTGTACATGATTATTTGGACAGGCGCACCTTGGGTATTTTGTGTGCAACCTTGATTTGTTGCATCCCATGTGTATTTTACCCAGACTAAGGGATGTAAGTGCTTCCTGTGTCTCCAAATAATAGTCTCATGTAGGGGGTGGGTGGTGCGGCCATGGCCTTCATGTCACAACCTGATATCTCCTTGCTAGGACTGGCCAGTGTGTGATGTTTGTCTGGACATGCACTCAAGGTGCAGTGGGCCAGTCATGGTGGGCATGTTTTCAGTTTAACCTATGCTGCATGTGCCTCTTGTTCCTGTATATGGTCCCTGCTCATCCCTATTTCCTGCCACGCTTTGTGGTGCAGATGCAGTGCTGGATTGTCCCCAGGGCCTTGCTCCTCAGTCAAAATTCCATTCCATCTCATTTGCTATTGTGTCATGCTCTCCATAGTGTTTCGGTGGCATGGTGGGTCAAACAACTGTGTCTTGCATGCCCTACATATGTACCTTGTTTTGTAGATATAACTCTTCTTTTGTTTCAGGCTATGCACTGTGGCCTATGTAGATTGGACTCATGTGACATATGTGTACAGGTGTATGATTAATTTCTGTCTCTTCACCCTGCCCACAGCATCGTCGGGGGACACGGAGGGAGACATGGGCACTGACGGAGCAGAGGGACCGAGCACCAGTGCCAGCGGTGACATCGGGGCTGGCACTTCAAGTGGGACTGAGGCGGAGGAGAGTGAAGCCGGGGACCTGTCGACTGGCACAACAGAGTATGAAGCTGACGGGTCCGAGGATGATCTCTCCGAGTGGGCGGCCGCTGCACCAGCAGCTGACAGCGGCACTACATCTCGCCCCGCCCCCTCCATTGCCATCAGCCGCCTCCCACTTGCTCGTGTCCCTTCCCAACGTGCCCGGTCACCACATGTCTCCTTCCTGCCAGGCACCGCACCCCCTGCCCCTGTCTCCACTGCTGCCGCCAATGCCGAGTCTGTGGACATCCAGCGGCAGTTGCAGGTTGGTCAGGCTGCGATCCTTAATGTCCTCCATGGCCACAGCCAGGTCCTCAACAACATGGAGGCATACTTGGAGGGCATTCATTCATCGCAGGCTGACCAACGCAGCTTGCTGAGGTCGATAGACTCGACACTGACTGCAGCAGTGGGTCTCCTGCAGCGCTACGTCCCACCCCCTACCCCTGCCCCATCCACACTTCCCACTCCCATGCCTGTCCCACGTACACCCAGACGTCAGCATGCGCCCACCACAACACACACAGGCACCACACCAGCAGGGAAGGTCCACCGCACACCTCCTGACATGCACACACAGGGTGAAGTAGGCACACCCACTGGGTCGGGGGGCAAACGTGTGACACGCAGCCAGAGTGGGAGTCCGCATTCCACCCAATCCACTCCCTCCAAATCCCCTCCCCTCAGCTCTCCTGGCCACATCTCCCCCAAAGACTCCTTCATGGCCGCTCTGTCCCTGAGCCCCACAGTGACGCCACCACGCAAGCGGTCAAAGAAGTCCTCGGTCAGGGTGGTTGATTCCCCCCCCGTCTACACCCTCCCCCAGTGGCGCTGCGACCCATCCCTCTGACCCCCCCCCCCTCCTTGGGGCCTGTGGTTCGTTCGGGTGCAGGGGATTCCCTGGCGGACCTGGCTGAGGTGTGCAGCGAGCTCCTGGCCTCCACCTTTGGCCCTGCCCCAGCCCCTGTGGTGGAGTCCTCCATCCCTGCACCCACGATGCCTACCCTTCACCCTCCTGTCCCTGCGGTGCCTGTTTCTTCCCCCCCACATGATGCCCTCACCCCTGTGGAAGACAACGGAATGTAACTGTGCAGGCAAGCTAGGGGACATGCATCCCACTGTGTCCCCCATCCAGCTGTAACTTCTGGACTGCCCTATGGGCTTTGTAAATATTGAACTTTCAACGAACATACAATTTTTATCTTGCTGATTAAAGCCATTTTTGTTTCCTTTGAACACTACTGCTTTTCTGATGTTGCTGTTGGTGGGGCTGCGACCTGATTTTGGGTGGTAATCATGTGTTGGGTGTGTGGGAAATGTAGTAGTGTGCTGGTCATAGGGGGGACCCTGGTATCTGTGTGCCATCACACGGTGTTAGCTAGGTTTCTCTGTCCATGTACGCAGTTGCTGCATGGTGGAATTGTCCCAAGGTGTATTCCTTCCTCTGTGTACCCTGACATCTTCCCTGCAGGGTGTTCCCAATATGTGGTGCTGAGCTGTGTCTACATCAGCTGGGTGTGTGACGGTCTCCTTCAACTTTGCACATGCATGCTGAGCGATGTCTCCACCTGCATCATTCGTGGCATCCTTGGTAGTCATAGTACTTGTGTGTGTGGACTATTGACATGACTTCATGTGGACATGTTTTCTTTTCGGCGCTATGCATGCGTATACTCCCAGCCTCGCACACATGTGGTACATGTACTGCAGGGTCTTTGTGCACCTGACTGACATTTGTGGGCATGGTATCTGTGGCTACTCCACCCTTTGCGTTGCATGGGCACTGCTGGGAGTGTTAGGCACCCACCCCTCCTGTCTCTGGGCACAGCTGGGGGGACTCTGCACCCACCCCTCCTGTGTCTGGGCACTGCTGGGAGGACTCTGCACACACCCCTCCTGTCTCTGGGCACTGCTGGGAGGACTCTGCACACACCCCTCCTGTCTCTGGGCACTGCTGGGAGGACTCTGCACCCACCCCTCCTGTGTCTGGGCACTGCTGGGAGGACTCTGCACACACCCATCCTGTGTCTGGGCACTGCTGGGAGTGATAGGCACCCACCCCTCATATGTCTGGGCACTGCTGGGGGGACTCTGCACACACCCCTCCTGTGTCTGGGCACTGCTGGGAGTGATAGGCACCCACCCCTCATATGTCTGGGCACTGCTGGGAGGACTCTGCACCCACCCCTCCTGTGTCTGGGCACTGCTGGGAGGACTCTGCACACACCCCTCCTGTCTCTGGGCACTGCTGGGAGGACTCTGCACACACCCCTCCTGTCTCTGGGCACTGCTGGGAGGACTCTGCACACACCCCTCCTGTCTCTGGGCACTGCTGGGAGTGATAGGCACCCACCCCTCATATGTCTGGGCACTGCTGGGGGGACTCTGCACACACCCCTCCTGTGTCTGGGCACTGCTGGGAGGACTCTGCACACACCCCTCCTGTCTCTGGGCACTGCTGGGAGGACTCTGCACCCACCCCTCCTGTCTCTGGGCACTGCTGGGAGGACTCTGCACACACCCCTCCTGTGTCTGGGCACTGCTGGGAGTGATAGGCACCCACCCCTCATATGTCTGGGCACTGCTGGGGGGACTCTGCACACACCCCTCCTGTGTCTGGGCACTGCTGGGAGTGATAGGCACCCACCCCTCATATGTCTGGGCACTGCTGGGGGGACTCTGCACCCACCCCTCCTGTCTCTGGGCACTGCTGGGAGGACTCTGCACCCACCCCTCCTGTCTCTGGGCACTGCTGGGAGGACTCTGCACCCACCCCTCCTGTGTCTGGGCACTGCTGGGAGTGATAGGCACCCACCCCTCATATGTCTGGGCACTGCTGGGGGGACTCTGCACACACCCCTCCTGTGTCTGGGCACTGCTGGGAGTAATAGGCACCCACCCCTCATATGTCTGGGCACTGCTGGGGGGACTCTGCACACACCCCTCCTGTCTCTGGGCACTGCTGGGAGTGATAGGCACCCACCCCTCCTGTCTCTGGGCACTGCTGAGAGTGATAGGCACCCACCCCTCCTGTCTCTGGGCACTGCTGGGGGGACTCTGCACACACCCCTCCTAATTCACAATATGTACGCTTCGAACATACACGGGTGTGGGTTCGCTCCATGCATACGCGGGTGAGGGTACGGGTCGTACTTACACTGTTGGGGTGGGGGGTTCGCTCCATGCATACGCGGGTGAGGGTACGTGTCGTACTTACACTGTTGGGGTGGGGGGTACGCTCCGTACGTACGCGGGTGGGGGTACATGTCGTACTTACACTGTTGGGGTGGGGGGTACACTCCGTACGTACGCGGGTGGGGGTACGTGTCGTACTTACACTGTTGGGGTGGGGGGTTCGCTCCATGCATACGCGGGTGAGGGTACGTGTCGTACTTACACTGTTGGGGTGGGGGGTATGCTCCATACGTACGCGGGTGGGGGTACGTGTCGTACTTACACTGTTGGGGTGGGGTGTATGCTCCGTACGTACGCAGGTGGGGGTACGTGTCGTACTTACACTGTTGGGTTGGGGGGTTCGCTCCATGCATATGCGGGTGAGGGTACGTGTCGTACTTACACTGTTGGGGTGGGGGGTACGCTCCATACGTACGTGGGTGGGGGTACGTGTCGTACTTACACTGTTGGGGTGGGGGGTACGCTCCGTACGTACGCAGGTGGGGGTACGTGTCGTACTTACACTGTTGGGGTGGGGGGTACGCTCCGTACGTACGTGGGTGGGGGTACGTGTCGTACTTACACTGTTGGGGTGGGGGGTACGCTCCATGCATACGCGGGTGGGGGTACGGTCCGTACATTGCCGTACCCACGCTGTGGAATGCTTGTGCGGGCCGTCCCCAGGCCTTTGCCACGTGGGTACGTGCCATCCTGCAATTGTTGGGGTGACGTAGGTGTGGGCGTGGTACGACTCGTACCCACGCTCTTAAGGCGTGGGTACGGGACGTACCTGTATGGTTGTGTTGCCGGTTCGCGTCGTGAAGAACTTCCGTTGTGGCGGTCACTGGCTTGGCTGGACACGCCCCCACCCCCTCGTAGTGACCAGGGCCTGAGGGTCAGGTATGTCCAGGGCATGTGTGCTGTGTGACTTGGGTGGGGGTTATGTGTCCTGCCCCTGCCCCACCCCCCTTTGCCCATGGGTGTTGTTCTGACCTTCTGCGGTGTCTGCGTCGTAACCTGTAGAGGAGGTCGACTGCTATGAGGGCCGGGATGACACGTAGGTTCGGGTCCATGTCTGTCCGTCGCGTACAGGTCCTCCTTGTTCACGTCGTCCTGATTTCCCGGCAGTTTTTGGTAGCTGGAAAATATTGTCCGTGCGGGATGACGTCGCTGCGAATCGTGATTCCTGGTTCGTGAATGGCAGGCTGCGTGCGTCCCGACGTCACGTCGGCGCTTTCCCGGATCGCATTTGTACGTTTATTTTGTTCGGTCGGGGTTTTGTACGATTCGTACGGGAAAGGTGTTTCCGTGCGAATCATAATTCCATGTTTGTATATTTTGACGACCGGGTACGCGTCGGACGGGGAATGTGCTCCGTCCGACGGTTCGTACCCGGTTTTTACAGGATCGTGATCGGCACCATAGAGTGAAAGTGTCTGAACGGATGCAGATAAAAATTTGGTAGGAATATAGAATATGTGGTGCAAAGGGTAATTTTAGGTATTAGCTTTAAATTGGTTAAGTAGTGTTAAAGTTCTAAATTATAAAACACTTAGGGCCGTATTACGATTAAGGCTGTCATAGTGGTCCGACTGCTGTGAAGAAGGCAGTCCGACTGCTCATTTACAAGTGTGGTGGTCGGACTGCCACCTGCCCGTAACAACACCGCCGCCAGGATCTTGGATTCTGATGGTGCAGCGAAGGAGAAGGCAGTGGTCCCGAGGCAGGCACTGCCATTGGGATTACGACTTCCCTTTTAGCCAGCCTTTTTATGGAGGGCCCAAAGGCAATTTCACCCAGGGGGGTAGTACATGGGGGCACATGTTGTGCCCCCCTCTCCATGGGGACGAGTGGACCGACGGGCCGTGGGCCGAAGTCGGCAGTCTCACCGCAGCGTCATAGTTCGGCCATTGAGAAGGGCAGTGCAGCGCCTTCTGCACATCCGTGCAGTGTGTGCCATGCACAACATGGTGCATGGTACACACTGCACGGATGTGCAGAAGGCGCTGCACTGCCCTTCTCAATGGCCTAACTTTGACGCTGCGGTGAGACTGCCGACTTCGGACCACGGCCCGTCGGTCCACTCGTAATACGGTGGTGTGAACACTGAAGGCATTGCGTTGTTCTCCCGACCGCGGCATTGTCGGTCTGTCGTATGGACCGTCAATGTCATAAGCAAGCCCTAAGTTATATATTGGGCTGTGGTATACCATGGTTTTGACCATGCTTTAGCTGTGTTTTAGGGCTTTGGATATAGGTAAGTAGTAGGTTTATTGTTATCCCCTACCTATTACCACTTTAATAAAGTGACAATAGGTAGGGAAATGTATTTACATTTTGCTGTATATATTTTTTCAAGCATTTCTGGAGTACCGCCCTGGTACCTAGAAAGTACTGTGGTAGTTAATGGAAAACGAAAAAAAGAAATATAAAATTTTTTAAAATACACTATTGTACACAAAGGTGCTGATTGCGATCCTGGAAAAATTTTCCCCGTACGACTCGTATCCGGTCTTTTTACCGTACGAATCGTACAAGTGCCGTACAAACTGCCAAGTACGATTCGCATGGGAAAAACTCCATACGAGTCGCATTGGGAATAATTCCCCACACGTCCTCGGGTCGGAAAATGTGTCCGACACTTCCCCGGACGATTTACTGTACAAACGTGAAAAGTGAAGTCCGACCGCGCAAGTACGATCCATCCCGTGCGTCCGATGTCACAACCGTATGGAAAAAACACCGTCCGCACCGAACTCCCATTGCAACCATGGAGACATGTTCCCACATACGTGCCGAACCACCCCCCCAGCCCCCGTATGTACGCGCCTAACCCCCGTGTATGTACACCCGTGTACGTGTCGAACCCCCCGTGTATGTACACCCGTGTACGTGTCGAACCCCCGTGTATGTACACCCGTGTACGTGTCGAACCCCCCGTGTATGTACACCCGTGTACGCGCCGAACCACCCCCCAGCCCCCGTATGTACGCGCCGAACCACCCCCCCAGCCCCCGTATGTACGCGCCGAACGCCCAGCCGTGCATGTACACCCCCGTACGTACGGACCGTACACCCACTCGTGTATACACACCCGTGTACGTACGGCCCATACCCCCCCTATGTATGGAGCGTACCCCCACCCCAACCGTACCCCCACCCCAACCGTGGATGTACGACCTGTACCCTCACCCGCGTATGTATGGAGCGTACCCCCACCCCAACCGTGTATGTACGGACCGTACCCCCACCCCAACGGTGGATGTACGACCCGTACCCTCACCCGCGTATGTATGGAGCGTACCGCCACCCCAACCATGTATGTACGACCCGTACCCTCACCCGCGTATGTATGGAGCGTACCCCCACCCCAACCGTGTATGTACGGACCGTACCCCCACCCCAACCGTGGATGTACGACCCGTACCCTCACCCGCGTATGTATGGAGCGTACCCCCACCCCAACCGTGTATGTACAGACCGTACCCCCACCCCAACCGTGGATGTACGACCCGTACCCTCACCCGCGTATGTATGGAGCGTACCCCCACCCCAACCGTGTATGTACGGACCGTACCCCCACCCCAACCGTGGATGCACGACCCGTACCCTCACCCGAGTATGTATGGAGCGTACCCCCACCCCAACCGTGTATGTACGGACCGTACCCCCACCCCAACCGTGGATGTACGACCCGTACCCTCACCCGCGTATGTATGGAGCGTACCCCCACCCCAACCGTGTATGTACGGACCGTACCCCCACCCCAACCGTGGATGTACGACCCGTACCCTCACCCGCGTATGTATGGAGCGTACCCTCACCCCAACCGTGTATGTACGGACCGTACCCCCACCCCAACCGTGGATGTACGACCCGTACCCTCACCCGCGTATGTATGGAGCGTACCCCCACCCCAACATTTTAAGTACGGAGCGTACCCCAGGCCCCAACACCAGCACCTTCACCCAACATCGCGCATGTACGAGTCGTACCAAGCCAGACACAAGGACAGCACTGTACAACTAAATTGGCGAAGTACACACCGTACACACGCTAAAAACGCACGTACACAACCAGGACAAAGCACAACAACACAAGAAGACACTATTCGAATGGCACAAAGCCACAAAACATGTCCAACAAGCACAAATACAACACATCCACTGACCTGCAACTGCCAAAATCCCAAACAGAGGCCCAAAACACAACCACTCCTTATAACACACCCACCCAAAGTTCAAACACAGCCACACCCACCAATGGATCAATAAAAAGGGCCCACACACACAAACCATGAGCCTTTGCAACAGACTCACTGCTGCCAGACCCCACAGACAACCTACAGCACCATACTTGAACCTTTACTACACCTTACACTTGCACACCTTCACACACACACCTTCAAAAACACCCCCTCATCACATTCACACACACCTGCACAACCACACCCACACACCCACAACCATCCACACCCACACCCCCCACAACCATCCACACCCACACCCCTCACCATGCCCACTAACAAGAATCCAAAGTTCACTAGCCAAGAGTTGGAGGTCCTTGTCGACGAAATCCTCAGAGTCGAGCCACACCTCTTTGGAACATTGGTCAGACAGACCAGCATTTCCGAGAAAACAGCCATGTGGCAGAGGATTGTCGATGCTGTCAATGCTGTTGCGTCCACCAGAAGGACCAGGCATGAATGCCAAGCCAGGTGGTACGATCTGCGGAGGAGGGTCCGAGCCAAAATGACCGACGACCACAACCAGTCCAACATCACAGGAGGAGGGCCGCCCCGCAGACCCGTACAATACCATCCCTGGGAGGAGAGGGTGATGGCCATACTGCCGGTGGTGGCAGTGGATGGATTAGAAGGACTCCGAGACCCGGGTGAGTACACAAACAACTCACCTCACATGGAGGGAACGTCATCCACAACCAAACTCACAAACAGTCACGCAACCACCCCAAGCTATCGCATGACTCAACCACACTCCATGAACACGCACATGCCACTAGCGCCACCATGCCCCATGCACCCAGCTGGACAATGCCAAGTCACAGGCCACAGAAAACACCAACACAAGACACGGTAAGTCGGATGGCGGGAGTGTGGGCCCCAAAAATCACATAGTGCAACTCAGAAGCAGACAACAATGCCCTTTGGCCATATGGCCTAGGTCACAGCCAGACAAACAGTGTGTCCCCACACAGGAAAGACTTGCCAGCAAATGGCGGACGCCTTGCATTAAGACATGGGGGTGAAGGCACTTTTTGCACATGACAGCAGCTAATGAACAGCCAACACTGTGAAAGAGTGGCAGCACACACCACCACAGCAGCAGCGCAGACACACACACTACACCCAATGGGTGCCTGGAGATCAGAAACAAACTCACATCAACAAGCCAAGGGCCATTCAAAGATCTGCTAAAAGTGTGTGCCTAGGAAGCTGGGCTGAGGTGACAGAGGGTGACACACAGAGGGAGGGAGAGGGGGAGAGAGAGGGAGGGAGACACAGGGAGACGGACAGAGGGAGGAGGCTGACACACAGAGGGAGGGAGAGGGGTCAGAGAGGGAGTGAGAAAGGGACACACAGGGAGCCCAATTCAGCCTTGGGGGGTGTGGGAATGTCTGCTCATCAGCAGGTGGACTGCGTGCATGGATGTAGACAAGGGTGGCCAGTGCCTGAATCCCCCTCTCTTCTCCATGGCAAAACACAGGGCCATGTCTCAACCTGTGCACGAGCACAACGCCAGCTACCTGCATTATATAAATGTGTGGAACAACTCCACGTGCCCATGTACAGTGCAACACGGAAGGCGCCAATGCATGGCTCGCCACACCTGCTCACTCCACTGCTGACTGCAGTCACAATTGACGCAGCAAGTAAGACTGTGCCACACATAGGTAAAGTCTGAAAAGCTGTGGCCAAGGGACATACCCATGCACAAGTGCACTGTGAGTGGAATGCAAGACATATCCAAATTCCCAGAGGAAATGTGCCTACTTTGAAATGAATGAAACATGGATGTTGCTTGGAACATAAATAACATTGTCTCTCTCACACACAGGTCAACGTCGTGGATCACCCCCCAACACTGAGGGGGAAGACTCACAGGACCCGGCTCTGCGGGAGGACGATCCCACCGGCAGCGACGACTCTCACCACTCTGTGGACGACCCCGACCAACCTGGCCCCTCTGGTGTCCAACCACCTGCAGCACCTGCGTCAGGTACAACTGGGCCAACCACCACCCCCACTCCTGCCACATCCCAGGAGACACCCAGGATCCCTGCCCCACCACCACAATGCAGCCAGGCTCACCAGGAGGGACACGGTGTACCGGGCACCCAGGAGGAGGCAGGCGACAACGCTAATGCCACCCCTCAGGGGTCCCGGAGACCCGATGTGCCCACAAGGGCAGGCCAGGTGCAAGTGGGCAGGGGTGGTGGGAGTGGAGGATGGCGGAGGCGCGAGCCTGACCAGTTGGCTGCAGAACTGGTATATTCCCATGTCAGAAACATCCTGGACACATACCGGCAGGACACCACGGGCATGGCCCAGGTTGTGTCCATCCTCGAGGAGATCAAGACCCAGCAGGCCCAGCGACATACGGAGCAACATGCCTGTCTACTGCGACACCAAGGGCAGATGGAGGACAGACAGGCTGAGCTTGTGACGGTGTTCACGGGAATTCACAGTACACTCCGTCGGATAGCCGACAACATGGGCAACCCTCCCTGTGCCATCAGGCGTAGAACATCACCACCCACAGGGAGGGATCAGGAGGAGGAGGATACATCCGACGGAGCATCCCAAACATCGTCACGGCCTGCTTCTGAGGGTTTCCGCAGGAGGGCGGGTCGTCCACGGAAAAGACCGTGAGGGTCGGCGCAACAGCACCATCTCCCAGGACACCTGGCCTGGCACCTGGCCCACTGGACCAACAGCAGCACAGCAGCAAAAGACATTCTCTGCCACATGGACTTGCTGGTCACTGTCTGACCAATGTTGACAAAGACTGTGGCATGGACTCTGAGGATTTCCAATGGCAAGGACACCAACTCCCCTAGTGAACTTTGGATTCCACACACCCGGAAAGCCCCTCATGTCATACCCCCCCCACGTACCCCAACCAAAATAAAAAGTTACACCATAAAGAGAAGATGCCTACATTTAGCATTATTACCTTACATGTGTCTTGTAAAGTCTAACCATGCCTGAGTTCTCATTTGACTTCAAGCATCCACACCCTGGGGCCTGAGTCTGGCACAGGACACACATGGGTCACATTGTATTAGGCAAGACAGACATGGAGCACCATACACACCCGTGATGGGCCCAACCAGCTGAGGGTGTGGCCGCACAACCGTGCCGACAGACATATTGAGTACAGCGACAGCCATGCGCAGAGGTCAGGGATCATGTGGAGTGTCCTGTGGGGCACCCAGGTATGTGTGGACAGGTTGCAGAACCATGTCCTGCAAGCTTGAGTCAGGTGGATGCAGAGAATGGTGGCCTGGCCAACGTTGGATGCATGGGGATGGCACATGTCACAATACCCACACAGTCATGGACATCATGCACAATACACAGTCTAATCCCACACAAACAGCTAGCATCTTGCTACTCTACACATAGACACATAGCCACTATCACGGCAAACCATGCCAGACATGCCGTATGCACCGTGGCAACACACCAGCATTGACTGAGAAGAGGCACCTTGGAGGCATAGGGACACCTTTATTATTCATGTATTCGGGAATGCAGAGGCAACTCGGAGTACACATGAACAGGTCATGTGGAGTAACATGTGGGTCCAACACTGGAACCACCCTTCTGCAGCACAAATGCGTGATAGCCATGGAACTGGCACACAAGTGTCGGCTAACAGCTAAACACCCCCTGCTGTTCACGGAGAGGCTGCCATACACCATCGATCCTCTGATGTGGAAGTCCCACACCATGTCAAGGCAATGCAAACCGTATGTGTCCGAGGGCAGTGTAACACACATTGATGCCATCATCACAATCCACAATCCCATCACAGATGACTGTCAACAAGTCTGACCATCTATTCAGGTGTACCCAGCTGCATGTCATGTGTCCCATGGTGATGCGACATGTCTGCAGAGGAACCAAACATCGACAGGGGCAGTGTGCACACATCGTAAACAACTGCCACACCCAATACACCCCTGATGCATCCCTTACCCTAAGGAGACTTCCAAACTTGTCCGTGCGTGTAACGCTGAGTCAGCACACGATGACGTGTCCATGAGGAATAGCAGTGCCACAACTATGCAACCAGCAGACGGCATGCGCAAGTACCTGGGGATGAGAGACACACAAGAAGTCAGCCACAAAAAGCACAGCCACTTGCATGTGCATGTACTCGACACATGTAAGGATGACAACATGCTAGGTCACAATTATGACTGGGGAAATACACTCATCACTGGCACCATCACTCCACTGACACATCCACACACACCTCTGACTTACGTGCCATACATGCAGATGGACACACACATCGCAACACATGCCACACGGGGACCAATGCGTGCACACACAGACACTGGTACTCACCACTAAGCAAAGAAGTCGCGTATGAGCCGACTCCGGATGTCCTCTTGCGGAACCACATCCTCCACATCACTAGCCCCATTGCCAAGCCCTTCATCCTCCACGGGTGGATGGTCCTGATCATCTTGATCCAGGATGAGTGGCACAGCTTTCTCAACTGCCATGTTGTGCAGCATGCAGCAGACCATGAAGATTTTGCAGACCTTCGCCGGGGCATATGGGAGGGCGCCGCCGGTCTTGTGGAGGCATCTGAATCGGCTCTTCAGGAGGCCAAATGTCCTCTCTATCACTCGCCTTGTCCGGCCATGGGCAGTGTTGTAGCGGAGCTGGGCCGGCGTGATGGGGTTGCGGAGAGGTGTGATCAGCCATGGCATGTTGGGATAGCCAGCGTCCCCTACATGGAAACCACATGGACATAAGTAGGACAGGAGAAGCGGTCGTGCTGGAAGTCTATGCAAAATACAGGACAGACAGAGTGTACCCACCAACAACACATGCTCGTTCGTTGCGCAGCTGCGTCATCATTTCAGGCACCCTGCTACGCCTCATGATGTAGGCATCGTGTGCTGATCCTGGAAAACGAGCACAGACATGTGAAATCACCATGTTGGACAGACACACCACAAGGGCATTGATGGAGTGGTAGTGCTTGCGATTCCTGTACGCTACCTCCTGTGCCTGTGGTGGTACCAAAGCCACATGTGTCCCATCTATGGACCCAATGACATGGGGCATCCCTCCCAGGGCATAGAATCCACGCTTGACCCCAGTCAACAGTTCAGGAGTTGGGAAATGGATGAACTCATCCAGGTGAAGCAACATGGCCTCTAAGAAATCATGCAGCACACGGCTGAACATGCTCTGGGACATGCCACCAACATGAGCTATGGTATATTGAAAGGTACCTGTGGCAAGAAAATGTAGGGCTGCCATTACCTTCAGCTTGGGTGTCAGTGCCGTAGGATACCTGTGCAGCGGTTGCAGGTGTGGTGCCAGCCTTGCCGTCAACTCCTCAATCAACGGTTGGGGGAAGCGGTAGCACCGTATACAGTCATTCTCCCGCATGTCAGCCAAGTCCGGAATTGGTCGGGGAAGAGGCGGCGCTCTGCAGTAATTTGGAAGTGACAAGGAAGAGTGAGTGCACTACAACAACAATTTATTTTTACTGAGCACATGTTAATCTGTCAATACACATATGCGACATACAGAGTCAGGTATGTGCCACATGCCCTGGACATGTATGGCTGCCAGGCGACACTCCTACCAAGACCCAGCTACACACGGAGATTGTGAGCCTCCACATGCCATGGCATGGGATAAGCTGTGTCCCAGTGTAAGTGAACAGCCAGACGCAACACAGGAGTGACATACATCAACACATCAGCAGAAGTAGGATGTCGATTTCAGAGACTGGTAGCGGAACACTAGAGCCACAGGTCACATGACATGACACTAGGACAGCCCACACACCTTGCCAATAAGGTGTACATGTAATGACTCACCACACATTCATTGAGAGGATGCAGACATGTCCTTGTGACGCTACTCCGTGTCCCATGCATACATACGCACCTCACATCCGATACCACATGTGGCCTGGTGTGCGTAACAGTGTGCCATGTCCATCTACACACAGACACATGTTGGTTGCTACAACAGCTGATGCTTTTGAGGGAGCACCAACATCAAGCTAATGGGAACACCCCACACATACATGACATAGACACATAGTGCACCGTGGGTAGTCACATGTCTGGTGTGGTAACCCCTGTAGCGGGCATCAGGGGATACTTGCGTGTGTTGTTGACTGTGCCATGCCAGTGACGCTCATCCCAAGTGTTCAGTACGACATGCACACATGTCAAAGGAGTTAAGGGCATGCCTGGCACACATTGCACCGTCACACATGACATCTGTACACATCTCATCATACATCTGGTGCCTTCTCGACTCAGGAGTAATGTGCCACATCACAGCCTTTCACACCTGTGCCCCACACATGTAGTACTGCCCAGACAATGCCTTGATGTCCATCCATGGACAAGTATGTCAGCCCTATTCCTTCCTGTGTGCTGCCTGTCACCACTGTGATGTGTGAAAGGCACCGTACATTCGCTCAGAGGGCCTGTGTACGTTCCCTATCACTTTGGGAGTGCTGCCGTATGTGTACCCATAGTGATAGTGAGCGTACGCACGCGTGTACGGTCCCTACCACTATGGGTACGCATACGCGAGAACACCCATAGTGATACGGACCGTACACACGCCTGTACGCTCACTATCACTATGGGTACGCATACGCGAGAACACCCATAGTGATACGAACCGTACACACGCCTGTACGCTCACTATCACTATGGGTACGCATATGCGAGAACACCCATAGTGATACGGACCGTACACACGCCTGTACGCTCACTATCACCATGGGTACGCATACGCGAGCACACCCATAGGGGTACGGACCGTACACACGCCTGTACGCTCACTATCACTATGGGTGTTCTCGCGTATGCGTACCCATAGTGGTACGGACCGTACATGCGTGCGTACGCTCACTATCACTATGGGTACACATACGGCAGCACTCCCATAGTGATACGGACTGTACACATGCCTGTACGGGCCGTTGCTATGCATTTGGGGTGCCCTAGGGCCCCGGTACGCACCGTACATGTGTGTGAAACTCCAAATTACATAGGGGACACATGAGGGACAAGTATAAAGGCCTACATGCATGCTGGTTGTCATGGAGACCAAGTTTAAAGTTTGAATTTTTTTCAGCAGGTGCACAGCAGAAGTCAGTTTGAATAAATCTACTTTGTTGCAATGTGGTTCTGGAGTTGACATCATGCTCAAGAAAAAAACACAATCAGAACACACTGACTGTGCTAGGTTTGAAGGGATTGGAGGAAACATAGGATGCAAATGTGAGTGACCAATCACTCTGTACTCCTGTGCATGAAACAGGCCAGCAAGGCAGATATAAGCAGCCAGGTCCCATGAGGGAGCACTTGCCTGCACATCTTTGGATTCTACGACCCAGCTGCTGCTACTGATTCCCTGGAACCATGTCAAGGTCTGTGGAGAGGTCATAGCCTTTCACCCTGGAGGAGAACCTGGCATTGCTGGATGTGATCCTCCCACAGTACCCCCTGCTGTATGGGCGACCAGGGTATCAGGTGAGTGCAGAGTCTACTAGCACAGACTGTGTCCCTTGTTTGTGACTGTGACTTCTGGCATTGTGTCCAGGTGTGACACACATGCTATGTACTGTAGGGGGGGTCCCAGGGGGGGGAATGCCTGATGTCTCCCAGCCAGAGCATGCTGTGGTGCATGTCTGCCGTCCTCACTTGCATTGTGTTTACTGTGACAATCACTGCATGGTGCATGCCACATTCTGCCTGTCTTGTCCTCCTGGGAATGTAGCCTCTACAGTCCTCATGTGATTATGTGGTCAGCCCAGTGTGACAGGTGACTGTACCCACAGATGTGTGTTAGTTCTGTGTACCTGTGCTGAGAGTGTCCACATGATGTGTTCGTACCCTGGACATCGATATGTGTGTAAGTCCCCTGTCATGTGGGTGGGTGGATATGTGGAGTGTGGCACCCGGGCTGCATGAGGGATGGATATACCCTGCCCATGTGATGTGAGCAGGGAGCAGTGCTGTGTGTCTGACGTGCAGAGCCAGCCCCACACCTGTGAGCCCCCCCCCTCTAGTGGCACATGTGCAGAGTGAGCTTTGTCGCTGCATTTGGCAATGGCAGATGAATGTCCTGTGCCTGTGTGTGTCTGTGTACTCTGCTGAGGTAGCGTCAGTGGCCTGTGACATGTGACTGCTTAGAGGTGCTGCACATTATCCTGGTGTAGCTTGTGATGCACAGTGTGAGCCTGGATCATTGATTGTGTCGTTGCCCTCATTCCACCTGTGTACTTTCAATGGCACGTACTGCTTTTGCCCTTCCCCAGAGGATCATGTCCCTATGACAAAGGTGCAATGCGTTGGATGCATACTATGCCTTGTTGTAAACAGCAAATTTGTCCTAATATGTGTCTCTGTGACATGTGCCAGTTGTATTGATGTAATGTTACTTGTTCATCCTCACAGGTACGCGCCTCTGCCAAGAAGCAGATCTAGATGAACGCCGTCAGTGCCGTGAGGAGGACGGACGGTCGCAAGCGGCGCCTGGCCCAGGTGAGGAAACGCTGGCAGGATATCCGGTGCTGGGCGCGGAGGATCGCACGGGTCCTGCTGGGGGACTCACCTGAGACCCATAAGAACCGCGGGCGCCGCCGTCTGACCCACATCCACAAGCGTGTGCTGGCGGTGGTATTTCCAGACTTGGACAGGCGCTTACAGGAGAAGCAGCAGCAGGAAGGGGGTAGGTACATGTGTGTTTGTTGTGTGTCACCAGCATTTGTAAGTGCACAGTTGCATGGATACACTGCCAGGGTTTAAAGGTGCTGTGCAGATCTTGTTACCCACAGTATAGCGGTGCTCTCCTGCCTCCCTTCCCCTCCTTGCAATGTGTTCCCTGGTCTGTGTGTAGTCACTCCTTCACAAGGTTATGTAGGCTGGCACTTTCTCCACGTGAACTATGCCTGTAGCATCATGTGTGGGGGTGGTGTGTAACAGGTTTTGGGGCCTTGCCTGTGCCCTGTCCAGTTCAGTACTTGTGGGTTCCATGTCAGTTGGCACTGATGCTGAGTCCAGACATGGGAGTTAGTCTCTCAAGTGTCATGCCTTACAGCACGCATGTCCTATGTTGTGGCCTGTAACATGATGTGCATGAGTGTGCGATACGCATAGTGCAGGGATGGTGGCGTGTGTTGCAGTCATTCCCATTCAGGACCATGGAGTTGTGTGGCCACTACTGTCCCCTGGGGCATATTTTCCTAGGTGTCATGTGTGTCATCACAAAATGTGGACACTCTCAGTGTCTACAGCATAGGTTGTGCTCTGTGCCATTGTCCCCTGGCACCATGTATATTGACGTAAAATGCAGTACAAGTGTCCACTGTACAGCCTGGCCTGATTTTCCTTGTTCATACTCACGGTGGCCAGTGCCTGTGTGTCTTGTTACAATCATCTGATGATGACCATTTGTACATGATTATTTGGACAGGCGCACCTTGGGTATTTGGTGTCCAATCTTGCATTTATACAGCCCCTATGTATTTCACCCAGACTAAGAGATGTAAGTGCTTCCTGTGTCTCAACAAATTGTCTCATGTAGGGGGTGGTTGGTGCGGGCAAAGCCTACATGTCAAAACCTGATGTCTCCTTGCTAGGTCTGGCCAGTGTGTGATGTTTGTCTGGACATACACTCAAGGTGCAGTGAGCCAGTAATGGTGGGCATGTTTTCAGTTTTACCTATGCAGCATGTGCCTCAAGTTCATGGATATGGTCCCTGCTCATCCCTATTTTAGGCAACGCTGTGTGGTGCAGATGCAGTGCTGGATTGTCCCCAGGGCCTGGCTCCTCTGTCAAACTCCATTTCATGTCATTTGCTATTGTGTAATGCTCTCCATGGTTTTTCAGTGGCATGGTGGGTCAACCAACTGTGTGTTGCATGCCCTACATCTGTACCTTGTTTTGTAGATGTTACTGATCTTTATTTTCAGGCTATGCACTGTAACCTATGTAGATTGGACTCATGTGACATATGTATACAGGTGTATGATTAATTGCTGTCTCTTCACCTTGCCCACAGCATCGTCGGGGGACACGGAGGGAGACATGAGCACAGACGGAGCGGAGGGACCGAGCACCAGTGCCAGCGTTGACATCGTGGCTGGCACATTGAGTGGAACTGAAGCGGAGGAGAGTGAGGCCGAGGACCTGTCCACTGGCACGACAGAATATGAAGCTGACGGGTCCGAGGATGATCTCTCCGAGTGGGCGGAGGCTGCACCAGCAGCTGACAGCGGACCAACATCTCACCCCGCCCCCTCCATTGCCATCAGCCGCCTCCCACTTGCTCGTGTCCCTTCCCAGCGTGCCCAGTCACCACATGTCTCCTTCCTCCCAGGCACCGCACCCCCTGCCCCTGTCTCCACTGCTGCCGCCAATGCCGAGTCTGTGGACATCCAGCAGCAGTTGCAGGTTGGTCAGGCTGCGATGCTTAATGTCCTCCATGGCCACAGCCAAGTGCTGAACAACATGGAGGCATACTTGGAGGGCATTTTCTCATCGCAGGCTGACCAACGCAACTTGCTGAGGTCCATTGACTCGACACTGACTGCAGCAGTGGGTCTCCTGCAGCGCTACGTCCAACCCCCTACCCCTGACCCATCCAGACTTCTGTTCTGCTCGATTTTCCCGGCCTTCTTGTGTTGAAAAGTAATTGAATGTGACTTCAGTCTCTTACCATTCAAGTCTAAGGGTTAGATTAGTGAATGGAGCCTATTTACTAGGCACTTCGACATGATCCTGTGCTCTTCCCCATAGATCAGGGCTTGCACACATAGCCTAGGGGATAGATTTGTTAGTATTAGGGATAACCTGTCCTGTAGTGAGGGTATTTCATGGAGCCGTGCTGAATTCAGGCCTGGTAGGCCTCAAACGGGAGAGACTCCATCTTTCTTTCTGCTCCGGCAGCTTGGGATGCTTCTAGGTCAAATGTAATGTTTTAGTTATGAGGTGTTATTCGCTTGGAGAGAACCGGTTCAGGCCGGCCCTTATCGAAGGATTGTATTTTTCTTCATGCCGAAGACACTACATCAGGCCGGCCGGCTGGGAAAGTGTCCTTGGTACGGGGAGGTACAAAAATTTGGTGGGCGGCAGGTTACGGGCCGGAATTTTCCATGAGGAAACGCACCTCTATATTAGTGAAAGTCTGAGGCAGTTACATGTTCAGTCCGTAGGCGGCATCTAGCCGTTAGCAGTAAAGCTACTACTTATTCCAGGGAAGACAGACGCCATCTTGAAGGCGGAGAAGAACCGAGAGACAGATACTCTCCTAGCAGAATAGCCAGAGAGGAGAGAGTAGCCGATAAGGAAGAGGTCCCAGTGACTCGGAGAAGGGTGATCCGTGACTGCGGAGGTGTGACTTCCAGGCGAGCCGAGGCACAGACGAGAAGGGAACCTAGATGACCACTGAGTGCAGGCTACATACTACTAAGGTGATGTCGACCCTTTCTTATTAGAGTGTACAACTTAATCTTTCACTTTTCTTTGCAGGTTATGTGTTATATTGTAATGTTATGTGATTGCATATGTAATGAGTAATAAAGTACCCAGTTTGTAGTGAACCAACATGTGCTGCGTGTTCTTGTATGAGAGGGTAGCCTATTCTTCTAGTCAGCTGCGGCTACATGAACAGATGTTAACCCTGATCAGGTAAGTGGTAACTGAATAAGGGAAAGAGGAGCCCCTCAAACCGGAGAACAGGCTATGCTCGAACTGGCAGTCCTTGTGTGATCGGATGAATAGTGAGACTGATTCCCTTTTTGTATGTTATGGTGATCATAGGATGAACTGTCGCATGAGACTGCCGTCTGGGTAGAGAGGTCTGGATTCGTATGGGATCGCGAGGCCGCCACTTGTGATACTGTCGTATGGGCAGAGAGGTCTGGATTCGTATGGGATCGCGAGGCCGCCACTTGTGATACTGCCGTCTGGGTAGAGAGGTCTGGATTCGTATGGGATCGCGAGGCCGCCACTTGTGATACTGTCGTATGGGCAGAGAGGTCTGGATTCGTATGGGATCGCGAGGCCGCCGATTGTGCTGAGACTGCCGTCTGGGTAGAGAGGTCTGGATTCGTATGGGATCGCGAGGCCGCCACTTGTGATACTGTCGTATGGGCAGAGAGGTCTGGATTCGTATGGGATCGCGAGGCCGCCGATTGTGCTGAGACTGCCGTCTGGGTAGAGAGGTCTGGATTCGTATGGGATCGCGAGGCCGCCACTTGTGATACTGTCGTATGGGCAGAGAGGTCTGGATTCGTATGGGATCGCGAGGCCGCCGATTGTGCTGATACTGTCGTATGGGCAAAGAGGTCTGGATTCGTATGGGATCGCGAGGCCGCCACTTGTGATACTGTCGTATGGGCAGAGAGGTCTGGATTCGTATGGGATCGCGAGGCCGCCACTTGTGATACTGTCGTATGGGCAGAGAGGTCTGGATTCGTATGGGATCGCGAGGCCGCCACTTGTGATACTGTCGTATGGGCAGAGAGGTCTGGATCCGTATGGGATCGCGAGGCCGCCGATTATAAGAGGTCTTGGTATGTATAGTAGGAATTCCCTGTCCTTAGATGGTAAGATATATGTGGTTACCTATTGTAGATAGGCCCTAGGGAGGGGGTAACGTTCTGGCTGGGTTAGTGAGGCTCTGATGAGCGGGTTCTATCTGATCCGAAAACCCAAGCAGAACAACTTCCCACTCCCATGCCTGTCCCACGTACACACAGTCGTCAGCATGCACCCACCACAACAGACACAGGCACCACACCAGCAGGGAAGGTCATATGCACACCTCCTGGCACGCACACACAGGGTGAAGTAGGCACACCCACTGGGTCGGCGGGCAAACGTAAGACACGCAGCCAGAGTGGGAGTCCGCATTCCACCAAATCCACTCCCTCCAAATCCCCTCCCCTCAGCTCTCCTGGCCACATATCCGGAAAAGACTCCTTCATGGCCGCTCTGTCCCTGAGCCCCACTGTGACACCACCCCGCAAGCGGTCAAGGGAGTCCCCGGTCAGGGTGGTTGAGTCCCCCCCCCTGTCCACACCCTCCCCGAGTGGCGCTGCGACCCATCCCTCCGCCCCCCCCCCTCCTTGGGGCCTGTGGTTCCTTCGGGTGCAGGGGAGTCGCTGGAGGACCTTGCTAAGGTGTGCAGTGACATCCTGGCCTCCGCCTTTGGCCCTGCTCCACCCCCTGTGGTGGAGTCCTCCATCCCTGCACCCACGACGCATACCCTTCGCTCTCATGTCCCTGCGGTGCCTGGTCCTTCCCCCCCACATGATGCCCTCCCCGCTCTGGAAGACGAAGGAGTCTGATTGTGCAGGCAAGCTAGGGGACACGCGTCCCACTGTGTCCCCCACCTGGATTTGAACTTTGGATTGCCCTATGGGCATTGTACATTTGGAACTTTCAAGGGACAAACTGATTTTTGGATGCTGAATAAAGCAATTTATTTTTCCTTAGTACACTACTGTCTGTCTGGTACTGCTGTTGGTCGACCTGCCCCATTATTTTGGGTGGTGATCATGTGTTGGGTGTGTGGGAATTGTAGTCTTGTGCTGGTCATAGGGTGGATCCTGGTATCTGTGTGCCATCACAAGCTGTTGGCTACATAACTTTGTTCATGTAAGCAGTTACTGCATGGTGACATCGTCCCAAAGTGTGTTCCTTCCTCTGTGTAACCTGACATCTTCCCTGCAGGGTCTTTCCAATATGTGGTGCTGAGCTGTGTCTACATTGGCTGGGTGTGTGACGGACTCGTTAGACTTGTGCCATGCATGCTGAGCGATGTCTCCACCTGCATCATTCGTGGCGTCCTTGGTGGTCACTGTACTTGTGTATGTGGACTGTTGTCATGACTTCATGTGTACATGTTTTCTTTTCGGCGCTATGCATGTGTATACTCACAGCCTCGCACACATGTGGTACATGTACTGCAGGATCTTTGTGCACCTGACTGACATTTGTGGGCATTGGATCTGTGGGTACTCCACCCTTTTCTTTGCAGGGGCACTGCTGGGAGTGTTGGGCACCCACCCCTCCTGTGTCTGGGCACTGCTGGGAGGACTCTGCACCCACCCCTCCTGTGTCTGGGCACTGCTGGAAGGACTCTGCACCCACCTCTCCTGTGTCTGGGCACTGCTGGGAGGACTCTACACCCACCCCTCCTGTGTCTGGGCATTGCTGGGAGGACTCTGCACACACCCCTCCTGTGACTGGGCACTGCTGGGAGTGTTAGGCACCCACCCCTCCTGTGTCTGGGCACTGCTGGGAGGACTCTGCACCCACCCCTCCTGTGTCTGGGCACTGCTGGGAGGACTCTGCACCCACCCCTCTTGTGACTGGGCACTGCTGGGAGTGTTAGGCACCCACCCCTCCTGTGTCTGGGTACTGCTGGGAGGACTCTGCACATAACCCTCCTGTGACTGGGCACTGCTGGGAGTGTTAGGCACCCACCCCTCCTGTGTCTGGGCACTGCTGGGAGGACTCTGCACCCACCCCTCCTGTGTCTGGGCACTGCTGGGAGGACTCTGCACCCACCCCTCCTGTGTCTGGGCACTGCTGGGAGGGCTCTGCACTCACCCCTCCTGTGTCTGGGCACTGCTGGGAGGACTCTACACCCACCCCTCCTGTGTCTGGGCACTGCTGGGAGGACTCTGCACACACCCCTCCTGTGACTGGGCACTGCTGGGAGTGTTAGGCACCCAACCCTCCTGTGTCTGGGCACTGCTGGGAGGACTCTGCACCCAGCCCTCCTGTGTCTGGGCACTGCTGGGAGGACTCTGCACCCACCCCTCTTGTGACTGGGCACTGCTGGGAGTGTTAGGCACCCACCCCTCCTGTGTCTGGGCACTGCTGGGAGGACTCTGCACCCACCCCTCCTGTGTCTGGGCACTGCTGGGAGGACTCTGCACCCACCCCTCTTGTGACTGGGCACTGCTGGGAGTGTTAGGCACCCACCCCTCCTGTGTCTGGGCACTGCTGGGAGGACTCTGCACACACCCCTCCTGTGACTGGGCACTGCCGGGAGTGTTAGGCACCCACCCCTCCTGTGTCTGGGCACTGCTGGGAGGACTCTGCACCCACCCCTCCTGTGTCTGGGCACTGCTGGGAGGACTCTGCACCCACCCCTCCTGTGTCTGGGCACTGCTGGGAGTACTCTGCACCCACCCCTCCGGTGTCTGGGCACTGCTGGGAGGACTCTACACCCACCCCTCCTGTGTCTGGGCCCTGCTGGGAGGACTCTGCACACACCCCTCCTGTGACTGGGCACTGCTGGGAGTGTTAGGCACCCACCCCTCCTGTGTCTGGGCACTGCTGGGAGGACTCTGCACCCACCCCTCCTGTGTCTGAGCACTGCTGGGAGGACTCTGCACCCAACCCTCCTATTTCACGAGATGTACGCTTAGAACATACACGGGTGTGGGTTCGCTCCATGCATACGAGGTGGGGGTACGGTCCGTACGTACACTGTTGGCATGGGGGGTATGCTCCATGCATACGCGGGTGAGGGTACGGTCCGTACATACACTGTTGGGGTGGGGGGTACGCTCCATACGCACGCGGGTGAGGGTACGGTCCGTACATACACTGTTGGGGTGGGGGGTACGCTCCATACGTACTTTGGGGTGGGGGGTACGCTCCATACGTACGCGGGTGAGGGTACGGGTCGTACTTACACTGTTGGGGTGGGGGGTACGCTCCATACGTACGCGGGTGAGGGTACGGGTCGTACATACACGGTTGGGGCGGGGGTACGCTCCATGCATACGCGGGTGAGGGTACGGGTCGTACTTACACTGTTGGAGTGGGGGGTACGCTCCATACGTACGCGGGTGAGGGTACGGTCCGTACATACACTGTTGGGGTGGGGGGTACGCTCCATACGTACTTTGGGGTGGGGGTACGCTCCATACGTACGCGGGTGAGGGTACGGGTCGTACTTACACTGTTGGGGTGGGGGGTACGCTCCATACGTACGCGGGTGAGGGTACGGGTCGTACATACACGGTTGGGGCGGGGGTACGCTCCATGCATACGCAGGTGAGGGTACGGGTCATACTTGCACTGTTGGGGTGGGGGGTACGCTCCATACGTACGCGGGTGAGGGTATGGGTCATACATACACGGTTGGGGTGGGGGTACGCTCCATGCATACGCGGGTGAGGGTACGGGTCGTACTTACACTGTTGGGGTGGGGGGTACGCTCCATATGTACGCGGGTGAGTGTATGGGTCGTACTTACACTGTTGGGGTGGGGGTATGCTCCATACGTACGCGGGTGAGGGTACGGGTCGTACTTACACTGTTGGGGTGGGGGGTACGCTCCATACATACACGGGTGAGGGTACGGGTCGTACTTACACTGTTGGGGTGGGGGGTACGCTCCATACATACGCGGGTGAGGGTACGGGTCGTACATACACGGTTGGGGTGGGGGTACGCTCCATGCATACGCGGGTGAGGGTACGGGTCGTACTTACACTGTTGGGGTGGGGGGTATGCTCCATACGTACGCGGGTGAGGGTACGGGTCGTACATACACGCTTTAAGTAAATGAATAAAAAATTGAAAATACACTGTAGTACACTATATTTATGAAATATAGAGTGGTTCAGTGTATTTCTAGTTTTTTACATTTAATTGTTCCTCAATTTTTTAAGTACAGTGGTACTTCCTAAGTGAAACAGTAGTACTCCTTTTTTTAAAATGTATGGCTACTGCTACTGTGTTAATTATATACTTCAAATGAGCTCGCGCAAAATTGTTAACCGCATGGGAACTAACACGTAAAGGCTGCAATAGATGCGCTTCATTGAATGTTCCCCAGTCAGTGATGATGGCATACCTGGTTCCTTGCATTTTACCCGTGCCAAATGGCATCCACGGTGGTTTTCAGGAACATATACTCGAGTTAGCTCATCTAATTATAGAACTAGTTTCTATCACTGATACGTCTTGGGAGACTTTCATAACGCCGTTCTCCACTCATTGACAATGCCTCTATCTTTGCCCACACTTGCTAACCTCTTTACACACTGCGCATCACTGGAGTTACAGAATGCTGGGCCATCTGCACTGTTATATAGAGCATTAGTCTTTTGCCTATGTCTCCCACTGAAGTTTGCTTGTCATTTTTGTGCCTAGTCATCGGTTGATGACAAGATGTTTTTACTGCATGCTGCAAAATTGCCATGTTTTTGCCATGTCACTGAAGTTTGCTTGTCATTTTTGCGCCTAGTCATCGGATGATGACATGATGTTTTTACTGCATGCTGCAAAATTGCCACGTTTTTGCCATGTCACAATAAACATAGAAAAGTCACTAATAGATACTATAAACACGATGTCCATTTTCAAAGCGCGCTATGTGATCAAGACCACAGGCTTGTGGTCGTAACGCGTAATCCTGACATGCTAAAGTAATAACCTGATTTATTGTATCTTCAACTGGAGTCTGTGCCCTTGTTTGGCCCACTGAGGTCGTTCACTGGGATTCTGATTTTATATATATATTATCTACTGGCGGTCGCCAGTAGATAGTTATAGTTAGGACCTATTTTCCATAGGAAATCCGCAACATTCTATTTGGAATAACGTTGGCGCCGGTTGACGAATCCTCGCGAAATTTTCCAAACTTTTGGCCAGCTCCGCTCCGCCCCTACCCTGAAAGTTTTGCGGTGATCCGTCAAGCGGGGGCCGAGACAAAAGGGGGGTCCCAAAACGCGTTTTCCTCATGCAATTTCCCATAGGATCTGTTGTCGCAGCTACAGCCCGAACCGCTGAACGGAATGACACCAAATTTGGCAAAGAGGTAGTCCTCAGTTCGGACTCGTGCCTTTTGCATATATGGTGTGAATCTGTTCAGTAGTTCCTGAGAAAATTAGGGTAAAAAAGTTAGTGATATCTATGGCCGCGGAGGATCCGCGGACCGTACCCGCACCGTAAGCGCACCCTCCCCGAACCGAGCCCGCACCTTCCCGATCGCAGGCTGAATGCTAATTGGCTGTCGAGTGTCTCTCTACATTCGAAACCAGGAACTGTTGGCGGCCATTTTCTGCCTCGGTAGAAGCAAGGCTGAAGATGCAAGGGGAATAAGTGTGTAAAACATATAAAGGGGGCAGAGTGGAAATACTCTGACCCTTTAGAGGTGCTTAGGGGGTCCCAGAATGACCCCCTGGGGCCCCCTTTTTAAAAAAAAAAAGAACACAGGGAAATGCGCGCACGGTGCGCGCATCCTATCGCGTTGGATGCACGGATTCTCTTGCGGTGGGTGCGCGGATCCACGACAACGTTTTTAGAAAAACGACAAGAAATCATTGGTTGTATGACAACTTTCTACAATGAAAGGTAGGGTGTATATTTCTGTTTTTTAAAGGTATGATTGTTATTGGTTAACAAAAACAGATTGTAAGGAACATTATATATGATAAGCTGATATGTTGAAAAGTCAAGCACACTTCCTGTCTTGTGTAGGAACATTGTGTGCTGAACTTGTGACCTGTGAGCTCAGTGCAGTGTTCCATGACCTGTTTCTATGGTAACAGGCAGAAGGCAGATTGGGGGAAGGGTTGAAATGTATTTCAGTTGGAAAGGGTTGAAATGTTCAACCAATAGAAATGTGTGTTTGCTTTTGAGTTTATGTGCGAAGGATTGTGATTTGATGTTTACATGTATATGTGTGGAAAATGAAAGGGAAACTTTTTCATTCTTTGCTTTTTCTGAGAGGTGCATAGTGCAGAGATTCTGTAAAAGAAAATATGGTGAGTGATTGATATACTTCTTAATCTACAAAAGAACTTGAAAGATGAGTTATTTAATTGTGAGGGGATGTATGTAGACTATTTTGATTTTAATCAGACTAATGTATTTTTCCTGCTAAAGTGTAGGGAGTACTTTTTTTCTCTACAATGTGTGTGCATGTAGAAACCATTCTGTGATAAGCATTTGTGTTTTTCATGTGTTTGTAAACAGATAACTGTGCAGTTTTTATATTTTGGTAGAATTAGAAACCAGTCATTGTTTATGAATTTGTGAAATGAGTTATGTTAGGTTTCTATACTAAAATGTAGTACTACTTCTAGATGAAGAAATGTGTTTCGGTATAGTGCAAGGGATAGTGTTGTTTGTCTAGAATCACACAGTGAGTCTGTGTGCATTTGGGAACCACTGTGAGAGAAGCATTTGGTAACATCGTGTATTTGCTGACAGATAACTGTTTTAACTTGTCATGTTGTGAAGTTTTAGTAGCATTAGAAGACAGTTATGGCTTATGATTTGATTAAATGAGTCAGGCTTTGACAGAAAAGTGCAGTCCTGAAATATGTAGATTGTGTGCAGTTCCCTTACCAGTTGCACTGTAGTGAATGAGTATTTGGTAAACTCCTAGGGATAGTGGTGCATGTCTAGAATCACAGTGTGAGTTAGTGTGTATTTGGGATCAGTGTGAGAGAAGCATTTGGTGATATCATGTATTTGCTTACAGATAACTTTTTTAAAACCTGTCATGTTGTGAAGTTTTAGTAGCATTAGAATCCAGTCTTTGCTTATGCGTTGATTAAATGAGTCATGCTTTGACACTGATGTGCTGTACTTAAATATGTAGATTGTGTTCAGTACCATTAACTCTTCCAGACTAGTGAATGAGTTTTGGTAAACTCCTAGGATAGTTTTGATTGTCTAAAATCACACTGTGAGTCTGTGTGCATTTGGGTAAGGATTGTGGGAGAAGCATTTGGTAACATCGTGTATTTGCTGACAGATAACTGTTTTAAAACCAGTCAGGTTGTCAAGTTTTAGTAGCATTAGAAGACAGTTATGGCTTATGCTTTCATTAAATGAGTCAGGCATTGACAGTAAATTGCAGTCATGAAATATGTATATTGTGTGCAGTTCCCTTACCACTTGCACTGTAGTGAATGAGTTTTGGTAAACTCATAGGGATAGTGGTGCTTGTCTAGAATCACACTGTGAGTTAGTGTGTATTTGGGATCAGTGTGAGAGAATCATTTGGTAACATCATGTATTTGCTGACAGATAACTGTTTTAAAATCTGTCATGTTGTGAAGTTTCAGTAGCATTAGAATCCAGTCTTTGCTCATATGTTGATTAAATGAGTCATGCTTTGACACTGATGTGCTGTACTTAAATATGTAGATTGTGTGCAGTCCCCTTACCCCTTCCACAGTAGTGAATGAGTTTTGGTAAAGTCCCAGGATAGTGTTGATTGTCTAAAATCACACTGTGAGTCTGTGTGCATTTGGGTAAGGATTGTGAGAGAAGCATTTGGTAACATCGTGTATTTACTGACAGATAACTGTTTTAAAACCTGTCATGTTGTCAAGTTTTAGTAGCATTAGAAGCCAGTCTTTGCTTATGCGTTGATTAAATTAGTCATGCTTTGACACTAATGTGCTGTACTTTAATATGTAGACTGTGTGTGATTCAGTCACTGCCTAAGTATTCATGCACTGAGCCAGGTCTTAGCACATGGACTTCTTCAAACCCCTATCCACTATGCATGCAGTCCTCTAAGCACCTACACACTTGTCTTTCACACCTTCAATTCCCCAGTCAGTATCCGTTCACTTCCAGCAAACACCCTGTCACTCCATTTGCACTCCTCTAGTGACCCATTCAGCATCATGTACTAATCCATTCACTGCGCCAAACCCTAATAAATTCACCCAGGCACTCTCCTTGCAGTACTCTAATCATTCAGTCAGTACCCAAGTACTCATCCAGTGACCTAGGCCTTAGTATATGGACTGCTTCAAACCCTTATCCACTATGCATGCAGTCCTCTAACCACCTACACAATTGTCTTTCTCACCTTCAATTCCTTAGTCAGTATCCATACACTTCCAGGAAATACCCTGTCACTCCCTTTGCAGTCCTCTAGTGACCCATTCAGCACCATGTACTAATCCATTCACTGTGCTAAAACCCAAACACTTATAAATTCACCAAGATACTATCTTTTCAGTACTCTAATCATTCAGTCAGTGCCTAAGTATTCATACACTGAGCCAGGCCTTAGCACATGGACTGCTTCAAACCCCTATGCACTATGCATGCAGTCTTCTAACCACCTAGACACTTGTCTTTCACACTTTCAATTTCCTAGTCAGTATCCATACAGTCCAGCACTTCTGACTGCCTTTGCACTCCTCTAGTGACCCATTCAGTACCAAGTACTAATCCATTCCCTGTGCGAAAAGCCTAGCAATTATAAATTCACCTAGGCACTCTCCTTGCTGTACTCTAATCATTCAGTCAGTACCCAAGTAGTCATGCAGTGAGCCAGGCCTTAGCACATGGACTGCTTTAAATGCCTATGCAGTATGGATGCAGTCCTCTAATCACCTACACAGTTGTGTTTCACACCTTCAATTCCCTAGTTAGGGGCCGATTCCGATCCTGGAAAAACCGGGTACGAATCGTCGGACGGAGCGTTTTCTCCGACCGACTCGTACCCGGGAAAAATACCTTACAAACATGCATGTACGATTCGTACGGAAACACCATTTCCGTACGAATCGTAAAAAACACCGACCGGCTAAAATATACCCACAATTCCGATCCGGGACACCGCGTACGCGACATTCGCACGGAGTCAGGCAGCGTTTTACGGACCAGCAAGTACGATTCGTACCCACAGCACTTCGCACGGCAATATTTTTACGGGACCCAAAAAGTGCCGGAAGAGTTAAGTACGCCACGATGCACAGCGAAAAGGGGGCCCGGTACGCACCGTACCCCCATCCCTACACGTCTGCACCGTACCCCCAGCCCCCCCATGTCCGCGCTGTACCCCAGCACCCCCCCCATGTCCGCGCTGTACCCCCACCCCCGTATGTACGGTGCATACCCCCACCCCACCCCGTAGGTACGAAGCGTACCCCCACCCCCCGTATGTACGGTGCGTACCCCTCGTATGTACGGTGCATACCCCCACCCCCCATATGTACGGTGCATACCCCCACCCCACCCCGTCGGTACGGAGTGTACCCCCACCCCCCGTATGTACGGTGCATACCCCCGTATGTACGGTGCGTACCCCTCGTATGTACGGTGCGTACCCCCACCCCCCGTATGTATGGTGCGTACCGCACATACAGGGGGTGGGGGTACGCACCGTACATACGAGGGATATGCACCGTACATACGGGGGGTGGGGGTACGCTCCGTACCTATGGGGTGGGGGTACGCTCCGTGCCTACGGGGTGGGGTGGGGGTACGCACCGTACATACGGGGTGGGGGTACGCTCCGTACCTACGGGGTGGGGGTACGTTCCGTACCTACACGGGGTGGGGGTACGCTCTGTGCCTACGGGGTGGGGGTACGCTTCGTACCTACAGGGTGGGGGTACGCTCCATGCCTACGGGGGTAGGGGTACGCTCCGTACCTACGGGGTGGGGGTACGCTCCATGCCTACGGGGGTGGGGGTACGCTCCGTACCTACGGGGTGGGGGTACACTCCATGCCTACGGGGGTGGGGTGGGGGTACGGCATGTACATGGGGGGGCTGGGGGTACGGCGCGTACTTGGGAGGGTGGGCTGGGGGGTTGTTCGGCGCGTATGCGGGCACATGTTTGGACGTCTCCATGGTTGCTATGGGAGTTCGCTCCGTAAAGTGTTATTTCCATACGGTTGTGCATTCGGACGGACGGGACGGATCGTACTTGCGCGCTCAGACGTCATTTTCCCCGATTCGTACGTAAAAATGTCCGGGGAGGTGTCGGACACTTTTTCCGACCCGAGGACGTGTCGGGGAATTTTCCCAATGCGATTCGTATGGATTTTTTAACATACGAAACGTTCTTTGCCAGTTTGTACGGGACTTGTACGATTCGTACGTAAAAAAATCCTGATACGATTCGTACAGGGAATATTTTTAACGGATCGGAATCGGCACCTTAGTATTCATACTCTTCTAGCAAACACCCTGTCACTCACCCAGTGTGTCTCCTTATAGTACTGTAATCATTTAGTCAGTTAGCATGTAGTCTTTTAGTGAGGTAGGCTTTAGGGCATGAACTGCTTCAAAGTAGTATGCACTATGCATGTAGTGTTTTAACGATCGTCACACTTGTGGTTCAGGGCTATAGTTTCTTAGTCAGTTTTTATATAAAATGTGTTTGTACAGTAATGAAATAGTATAAATTTGAAAGTTATTAATATACATTTAGGTGCCAATTCGGATCCTTGAGAAACCGGGTACGAACCGTCGGTCGGAGCGTTTTCTCCGTCCGACTCGTACCCGGGAAATAAACATTACAAACATGGAAGTACGATTCCCACGGAAACACCATTTCTGTACGAATCGTAACAAACACCGACCGACGAAAAAATACATACCAATGTGATCCGGGAATGCTCCGACGTGACGTCGGGACGCATGCAGGCTGCGGTTCACGAACCAGGAAGTACGATCCGCACTGATGTCATCCCGTACGGATGATGTTTTCTGGCTGCCAAAAACTGCAGGGAAACCAGGACGACGCGCACAAGGAGCACCTGTACGTGACGGACAGCCATGGACCCGAACCTACGTGTCATCCCAGCCCTCATAGCAGTCCACCTGCTCTACAGGCACCGACGCAGATGCCGCAGAAGGTCAGAATAACACCCAGGGGCAAAGGGGGGGCAGGGGCAGGACACATAACCCCCACACAAGTCACAAATCACACATGCCCTGGACATACCTGACCTGCAGGACCTGGTCACCTCGAGGGGGCGGGGGCGTGTCCAGCAACGCAAGCGTCCGCCACAACGGAAGTGGATGTTGACGCGAACCGGCAACACAACAATACCGGTACGTACCGTACCCACGCCTTAAGAGCGTGGGTACGGGCCGTACCACGCCCACCACTACGTCACCCAGACAATGGCGGTATGGCCCGTACCCACGTTCGAATGGCCTGGGTACGGGCCGTACCAGCATTGTTCGGGTGATGTGGGGGTACGCGTGGTACGACCCGTACCCACGCTCTGAAGGCCTGGGTACGGTGCGTACCCCTACGGCACCCCATTGGGGGTCTGCACCGTACCCAGGCCCTCAGAGCGTTGGTACGGGTCGTACCACGCATACCCCCACATCACCCCAACAATGCTGGTACGGCCCGTACCCAGGCCATTCGAACGTGGGTACGGCCCGTACCGCCATTGTCGGGGTGACGTAGTGGTGGGCGTGGTACGGGCCGTACCCACGCTCTCAAGGCCTGGGGACGGTACGTACCCAGCCCTGCAAACCGTGGGTACAGGAATGTACGGAGCGTACCCCCACCCGTGTATGAATGGAGCGTACCCCCACCCCACCAGTGTATGTATGGACCGTACCCCCACCCCACCAGTTTATGTACGGAGCGCACCCACACCCGTGTATGAATGGAGCGTACCCCCACCCCACCAGTGTATGTACGGACCGTACCCCCACCCCACCAGTGTATGTACGGACCATACCCCACCCGTGTATGAATGGAGCGTACCCCCACCCCACCAGTGTATGTACAGACCGTACCCCCACCCCACCAGTGTATGTACGGACCGTACCCCCACCCGTGTATGCATGCAGCGTACCAACTCCCCACCCGTGTATGTATGGACCGTACCCCCACCTGTGTATGAATGGAGCGTACCCCCACCCCACCAGTGTATGTACGGAGCGTACCCACACCCGTGTATGAATGGAGCGTACCCCCACCCGTGTATGAATGGAGCGTACCCCCACCCCACCAGTGTATGTACAGACCGTACCCCCACCCCACCAGTGTATGTACGGACCGTACCCCCACCCGTGTATGCATGCAGCATACCAACTCCCCACCCGTGTATGTACGGAACGTACCCACACCCGTGTATGAATGGAGCATACCCACACCCGTGTATGTCCCGACCGTACATGCCCAGACATAGGAGGGGTGTGTGCAGAGTCCTCCCAGCAGTGCCCAGACGCAGGAGGGGTGTGTGCAGAGTCCTCCCAGCAGTGCCCAGACGCAGGAGGGGTGTGTGCCTATCACTCCCAGCAGTGCCCAGACATAGGAGGGGTGTGTGCCTATCACTCCCAGCAGTGCCCAGACATAGGAGGGGTGTGTGCCTATCACTCCCAGCAGTGTCCAGACATAGGAGGGGTGTGTGCCTATCACTCCCAGCAGTGCCCAGACACAGGAAGGGTGTGTGCAGAGTCCTCCCAGCAGTGCCCAGACACAGGAGGGGTGTGTGCAGAGTCCTCCCAGCAGTGCCCAGACACAGGAGGGGTGTGTGCAGAGTCCCCCCAGATGTGCCCATGGAAAGAAAGGGGTTGTGTACACACAGATACAATGGCCACAATTGTCAGTCAGGTGCTCAAAGACCCAGCAGAACACGAAACACATGTGTGCGAGGCTGGGAGTACACACATGCAAAGTGCGGAAAAGGGAATATGTACACATGAAGTCCTGTCAATATACTCCAGTCACAAGTACAGTGACCCCCAAGGATGACACAAATGATGCAGGTGGAGACCTTGGCCAGCATGCATGGCCAAAGTTGAAAGGGTCCGTCACACGCCCAGCAAATGTAGACACAGCACTGCACAAATGTCTTCACAACACCCTGCAGGGAAAATGTCAGGGTCCACAGAGGAAGGAACACACCTTGGGACAATGTCACCATGCAATAACAGCTTACATGACCAAAGTTTGATAGCAAATACCGTGTGATGGCACACAGATACCAGGGTCCACCCCACGAACAGCACACTACAACATATCCCAGACACCTAACACATTATCGCCACCCCAAATCATGGAGCAGCACCACCAACAGCAATGCCAGTAAAGCAGTAGTGTGCCAAGGAAAAAAAATAGCTTTATTCAGCAATGTCCCAAAATGATTTGTACGAAGAGTTCAAAATGCACAAGGCACATAGGGCAGTCCATTGTTCCAATCCAGGTGGGGGACACATTGGGATGCGTGTCCCCTAGCTTGCCTGCACAGTTCAGACTACCTTGTCATCCACAGGGGGGGGGGCATCATGCGGGGGGGAAGGACCAGGCACCGCAGGGACAGGAGGGGCAAGGGCAGGTGTTGTGGGTGCAGGGACGGACGACTCCAACACAGGGGGTGGGGCAGCGCCAAAGGTGGATTCGAGCACGGCGCTGCACACTACTGCCAGGTCGCCCAGCGTCTCCCCTGCACCCGAAGGAACCACAGGCCCCAAGGAGAGGGGGGGCGGGGGGATGGGTCGCAGCGCTACCGGGGGAGGTTGTGGACGGGGGGGGCTCAACTCCCCTGCCGGTGTCCTGCCTCCACCGCTTGCGGGGTGGTGCCACACTGGGGCTGATGGACACACTGGGCAGGACTGACCCTGTGTCCGACTCTTGGCCAGGAGAGCTGAGGGGAGTGGATTTGGAGGGTGGTGGTCGTGAGGAATGTGGACTCCCACTCTGGCTGCGTGTCTTCCGTTTCCCCCCCGACCCAGTGGGTGTGCCTACTTCACCCTGTGTGTGCGTGCCAGGAGGTGTGCGCTTTGCCTTCCCTGGTGGTGTGGTGCCTGTGTCTGGTGGTGTGCGTGCATGGCTACGTCTGGGTGTGCTTTGGACAGGCATGGGAGTGGGAAGTGTGGATGCTGCAGGGGTAGGGGGGGACGTAGCGCTGCATGAGACCCAATGCTGCAGTCAGTGTCGAGTCTATGGACCTCAGATAGTTGCGTTGGTCAGACTGCGCAGCTGAAATGCCCTCCATGTATGCCTCCATCTGGTTGAGCACTTGGCTGTGGCCATGGAGGACATTAAGCATCGCAGTCTGACCAACCTGCAACTGCCGCAGGATGTCCACAGAATCGGCATTGGTGGCAGCAGTGGAGACAGGGGCAGGGGGTGCGGTGCCTGGCAAGAAGGAGACACGTGGTGACCGAGCACGGCGGGAAGGGACACGAGCAAGTGGGAGGCCGGTGATCCGAATGGAGGGGGCGGGTAGTGATGGAGTGCTGCTGTCAGCTGTGGGAGCAGCCTCCGCCCCCTCGGAGTGCTCAGCCTCGGACCCGTCTGCGTCATAGTCGGTGGTGGTTTGACTGGACAGGTCCTCCGCTGCACTCCCGTCGGCCTCCGTGCCACTCGATGTGCCAGACAACTCTGCACTGCTGGCACTGGTGCTCGCTCCCTCCTCACGGTCCGTGCCAGTGTCTCCCTCGTAGTCCCCCGACGATGCTGTGGGCAAGGTGAAGAGACAGGAGAAATCAGACACCTGTATACATATGTCACATGAGTCAACTCTACATAGGTCACAGTGCATAGCCTGAAAAGCTACAAGAGTAACATCTACAATACATGGTACCTATGTAGTCCCTGCAACACACAGTTTGTTGATCCCCCATGCCACTGTTAAAATATGGAGAGCATGACACAATAGCAAATAACTTGATATCAAATTGGACAGTGGAGCCAGGCTCTGGGGACAATCTAGCACAGCATCAGCGACACACAGCGTAGCCAAGAAAGGTATGAGCAGGAACCATGTCAAGCAACTCTTGGGACATGCTGCAAAGGTAATACTGAAAAACATGGCCAACATGACTGGGGCACTGCACCTTGAGTGTTTGGCCGCACAAACATCACACACTGGCCAGACCGAGCAAGGAGACTTCAGGTTTGGACATGTAGGCCTTGCCCGCACCAACCCCCCCCCCTACCTGAGACAATGTGATTGAGACAGAAGAAGTACTTACACCTCTTAGTCTGGGTTGAAAACACATGGCCTGCAATTAATCCTGATCGCACACAAACTACCCCTGGTGCGCCTGTCCACATATATCACTGACAAACAACCATCATCAGATAGTTGTACCAAGACACACAGGCACTGGCCCCTGTGAGTATGCACCAGCTAATTTAGGTCACCCTGTACAGTGGACACATGTAGCACAGTATACGTGAATACAAATGAGGCCATGGTACTATGCCACAGGGCACAAACCATGCTGAAGACACAGAGAATGTCCACATTGTCTGATGACACACATGATACCTAGGAAAAGGTGCCCCAGGGGACTGTAGTGGCCACACCACTCCATGGCCCTGGATGGATATGACTGGAACACAAGCCACCATCCCTGCACTATGCACATCTCACGCTCAAGCACATCATGCCAGAGGGCACAACATTCGACATGCAGGCAGTAAGGCAGTACACATGAAACACACACTCCCATGTCGGGACTCAGCATCAGTGCCAACTAACATGGACCCCACAATGACAGAACTGGCCAGGGCACAGGCAATGTGCAAAAACCTGTTACACACCACCCCCACACATGATGCTGCAAGCATTGGGCACTTGGAGTAACTGCCAGCCTAGATGACCTTGTGCAAGAGTGACTACACACAGACCAGGGAACACATGGCAAGGAGGGGAAGGGAGGAAGAACAGCACCGCTTTACTTTGTGGAACAGGATATGCACTGCACATTTAAACCCTGGCAGTGTATCCATGCAACTGCGCACTTCCAAGAGCTGGTCACACACAACAAACACACATGTACCTACCCCCTTCCTGCTGCTGCTTCTCCAGTAAGCACCTGTCCAAGTCGGGGAAGACCACCGCCAGCACACGCTTCTGGATGTGGGTCAGACGCCGGCGCCCACGGTTTTTCTGGCTCACAGGTGAGTCCCCCAGCAGGACCCGTGCGATCCTCCGCGTCCAGCACCGGATGTCCTGCCAGCGTTTCCTCACCTGGGCTAGGCGCCGCTTCCGACCCTCCGTCCTCCTCACGGCACTGACGGCTTGCTTCCAGATCTCCCCCTTGGCACAGACGCCTACCTGTGAGGATGCAAAAGTGACAATACATCAATCCACCTTATCAATGATACAGAGACACACATATTACAAATTATGCATTTTTGAACTGGCCATAGTATGCAGCCAACTCATTGCACCTTTGCCATAGTGACATCATCCTCCTGGGAATGGGCGAATGCAGTAGGTGCCATAGAAAGTACACAGGTGGCATGAGGGGTGCAACACAATCAATGATGCAGGCGCACACTATGCATCCCAAGCTACAACAGGAATCTGAACAGTACCCCTAAGCAGTCACATGCCCCAGCCCACTTACGCTACCTCAGCAGAGTACACAGACACACACAGGCACAGAACTATCACCTGGCATAGGCAACTGCCGCTACAAACCTCACTCTGCACATGTGCCACTAGACTGGGGGTGTCACAGATGTGGGGCTGTCTCAGCACGGCAGACATCCAGCACAGCTCCCTGCTCACATCAGATGGCCAGGGTGTATCCATCCCACATGCAGCTGGGGTGCAACACTCCACATATGCACACACCCACATAACAGGGGACTCACACACACACACCAATGTCTAGGGGACGACCACATCATTTGCACACTCTCACCACAGGTACACTGAACAGACACACATCAGTGGGTCCTGGCACCTATCACCCTGGGGGGAGCACAGACTCACATCAGGACTGTAGAAACAACATTTCCAGGAGGATGAGGCAGTCCGAAAGCGGCATGCACCATGCAGTGATCGTCACAGTAAGCACCATGCTAGTGCGTTGTGCACACAGGAACTACAGCATGCTCTGCATGGGAGACATGAGCCCTTCCCCCCCCCCACACCCCCCCGGGACCCACTATGAAGAACCCTGCATGTCTGTCACACCCGGACACAATGCCAGAAGTCACAGCCACTAAAAGGGGCACAGTTTAAGCTAGTGGAGTCTGCACTCACCTTCTCCCCTGGTCGACCATACACATGGTGTACTGTGGGAGGATCACATCCACCAACGCCATATTCTCCTCCATGGTGAATGGCTGGGCCCTCTCCACAGACCTAGACATGGTGCCAGAGGAATCACAAGCAGCAGCAGTGTTGTTGAATGCAAGGATGTGCAGGCAAGTGCTCTCTCAAGGGACCTGGCTGCCTTATATCTTCCTTGCTGGCCTGTTTCATTTACAGGAGTACAGAGTGATTGGCTCAGTCACATTTGCATCCTACGTGTCGTCCAATCATTTTAAAACTACCCCAGTGACAGGCTTTGCATGGTCTTAAAATTGAGCATGATGTAATGTCAACAACCACATTCAACAAAGTAAATTGTCTCCAACCGACTTCTGCTGGCCACATGATGCAAAATTCAAACCTGAAACTCGGTCTCCATGACAACCAGCATGCATTTAGGCCCCTATACTTGTCCCTCATGTGTCCCCTATGGCAATCCTATGTCACATCACAGGTACGGTGCGTCCCACAGCCCTAGGGCACCCCAAATGCATTGCAACGGACCGTACACGCGTGTGTACGGTCCCTATCACTATGGGGGTGCTCTCGTACGTGTACGCCATAGTAGTCCGGACCGTACACATGCGTGTACGGTCCGTATCACTATGGTGGTGCTGGCGTATGCGTACGCCTTAGTAGTCCGGACCGTACACACGCGTGTGTACGGTCCCTATCACTATGGGGGTGCTGGCGTATGCGTACGCCTTAGTAGTCCGGACCGTACACACGCGTGTGTACGGTCCCTATCACTATGGGGGTGCTGGCGTATGCGTACGCCTTAGTAGTCCGGACCGTACACATGCGTGTACGGTCCGTATCACTATGGTGGTGCTGGCGTATGCGTACGCCTTAGTAGTCCGGACCGTACACACGCGTGTGTACGGTCCGGACTACTATGGAGTACACGTACGCGAGCACCCCCATAGTGATAGGGAACGAACACACGCGTGTACGGTCCGTATCACTATGGTGGTGCTGGCGTATGCGTACGCCTTAGTAGTCCGGACCGTACACACGCGTGTGTACGGTCCCTATCACTATGGGGGTGCTAGCGTACGTGTACGCCTTAGTAGTCCGGACCGTACACACGCGTGTGTACGGTCCCTATCACTATGGCGTACGCATACGCCAGCACCACCATAGTGATAGGGACCCCACACACGCCCTCGGAGCGTATGTACGGTGGGATTCACACCTGACAGTGGTGACAGGCGGCACACAGGAATGAATTGAGCTGTCATACATGGCCAAGGCTGGACATCAAGGCATCGTCTGTGCAGTACTACATGTGTCGGGCACAGGTGGGTCAGGCTGTGATGTGGCACCATACTCCTGAGGTGTGAAGCTAATTACAGTATGATGGGCTGTGTACACATGTCACGTGTGATGGTGCCCTATGTGCCACACATCCCCTTCACTCCTTTGACATGTGTGCATGTAGTACTGACTTGGTGGGCCATGCGTCACTGGCATGGCACAGTCACCGACACCCGCAAATGTCCCCTGATGCCAGGTACATGGAATGTTACCCCTGACAAGTGAATGCCCGCGTTGCACGCTGTAGCTATGTCATGTGTGTGTCATGTGTTCCCATAGGTTTGCTGTAGGTGCTGTAGGTGTTTGGTCAAATGCATCTGCTGTGTGTAGATGGGCATGGCACACTGTTACGCACACCAGCACACATGTGTAATCCGACGTAAGGTGTGTATGTATGCATCGACACGGAGTTTCAAAACAAGGACATATCTGCATACTCTCAATGTATGTGTGATCAGTCTTGACATGTAATCCTTCATGGCAAGGTGTGTGGTCTGTCCTTTTTCTATTACATGTGACCTGTGCCTCTAGTGTTCCGCAACCTGTCTGTACAATAAGCATCCTTCCTCTGCACATATTTGGATGTGTGTAACTCCTGTAATGCGTCTGCCTGCTCACTTACACTGGCCCACAGCTAGTTTCATGGCATGGCATAATGAGGTTGAGAATCAACGTTTGGAGCTGGCTCTTGGTAGGAGTGTCACATGCCTGGCACACGTGTCCAGGGCATATTGCACAGACCTGACTCTGTATGTAGCATATGTGTATTGCCTGTTGAGCATGTGCTCTGTACATTGACATTGGTGGTGTACTGTACTCACTCTTCGTTGTCCCTTCTAATTCACTGCAGGGCTCCGCCTCTCCCTCGACCAATTCCGGACTTGGCTGACATGCGGGAAAATGACTGTATACGCCGCTACCGCTTCCCCCAACGTTTGATTGTGGACTTGACGACACGGCTGGCAGCACACCTCCAACCGCTACACAGGTATCCTGGTGCACTGACACCCAAGATGAAGGTGATGGCAGCCCTACATTTCTTGGCCACGGGTACCTTTCAACATACCATTGCCCATGTCGGTGGGATGTCCCAAACCATGTTAAGCCGTGTTCTGCCTGATTTTTTAGAGGCCATGTTGGAGCACCTTGATGAGTTCATTAAATTCCCAACTCCTGAGCAGTTGACAGCTGTCAAGCGTGAGTTCTATGCCCTGGGAGGGATGCCCCATGTCATTGGGTCCATAGATGGAACACATGTGGCTTTGGTACCACCACAGGCAAAGGAGGTAGCCTTCCGTAACCGCAAGCATTACCACTCCATTAATGCCCTTGCGATGTGTCTTGCCAACATGGTGATTTCACATGTCTGTGCTCGTTTCCCAGGATCAGCACACGATGCGTACATCATGAGGCGTAGCAGGGTGCCTGAAATGATGCTGCAGCTGCGCAACGAACGAGCATGTATTGTTGGTGGGTATACTCTGGCAGTCCTGTATTTAACGTCATGGTCCTGTCTTACTGCTTCTCCTGACCCACTGTTGTCCATGATGTTTCCATGTAGGGGACGCTGGCTATCCCAACATGCCATGGCTAATCACGCCTCTCTGCAACCCCAGCACGGCTGCCGATCACCGCTACAACAACGCCCATGGGCGGACCAGGCGAGTGATAGAGAGGACGTTTGGCCTCCTGAAGAGCCGATTCCGTTGCCTCCACAAGACCGGTGGCGCACTCCCATATGCACCGGTGAAGGTCTGCAAGATATTCCTCGTGTGCTGCATGCTGCACAACATGGCAGTGGAGAAAGTTGTGCCATTCATCCTGGATCCAGATGAGCAGGACCATCCACCCTTGGAGGATGAAGGGCTTGGGCACGAGGCAAGTGATGTGGAGGAGGAGGAGGCGGTAGAGGACATGCGGAGTCGGCTCATACGCGACTTCTTTGCTTAGTGGTGAGTTCCAGTGTCTGAGTGTGCACGCATTTGGCTGTGTGTGGCATGTGTTGCAATGTGTGTGTCCATCTGCATGTCTTCCAAGTGAGTCAGAGGTGTGTTTGGATGTGTCACTCGAGTGATGGTGCAATAGAAGAATGTTTTTCCAGAGTCATCATTGTCACCTCGCATGTTGACAACCTAATACGTGTTGAGTACATGCACATGCATGCGGATGTGCTTCTTTTGGCTGACTTCTGGTGTGTCTCCCATCCACAGGTACTTGCGCATGCTGTCTGCTGGTGGCATTGTTGTGCTCCTGCTATTCCTCATGAACACAGCAACATGTGCTGAATCAGCGTTACATGCACGGACAAGTTCAAAAATCTCCTTCGGGTAAGGGATGCAGCACGGCTTTTTGGGAGTGGTATTTGTTTTGAATGTGTGTGCACTGCTCCTGTTCATGTTTGGATACTTTACATACATGTAGAATCACCATGGGGCACATGACATGGAGCAGAATTCACCTGAATTGATGGTCAGACTTGGTGACAGTCATCTGTAATGGGATTGTGATGGAGCCATCAATGTGTGTAACACTGGCCTCGGAAACATACGGGTTGCACCGGGTTGACATGGTGTGTGAATTCCCCATTAGGGGATCAATGGTGTATAGCAGGCTCTCCGTGAGCAGCAGGGGGTGTTTAGCTGTAATCCGTCACTTGTGTGCCAGTGCCATGGATTTCCAGCATCTGTGGTGGTAAGGGGGGTGCCAGTGTTGGTCCCACGTGTTCATCCACATGACCTGTGTATGTGTTGACAGAGTTGCATTAGCATTCCGACACACATGAGTAATAAAGGTGTCCCTCTGCCTCCAAGGTGCCTCATCTCTGTCAATGGTGGTCTGTTGCCACTGTGCATGCGGCATGTCTGGCATTGTTCTCAGAGATGGTGCATATGAGCCTATGTGTAGAGTAGCAAGATGCAAGCTGTTTGTCAGGGATTAGATTCTGTATTGTGCATGATGTCCATGGCTGTGTAGGTTTTGTGGCATGTCAGTCTCCACGACGGCCACTGTGCCGCATGTGAATCCATTGTGTGTGTGTGTGCCATGTTGAACCAGACATTCCTTCCTTGACATACACCTTTTGCATGGTTCCTTCCTGAGATCCTTGTCTTTGTGTGCTACTTGTGGCATTGTTTCCTTGACATGGCGCATGCTGCTGCAGGCCCTGCTGCAAGGGCACCCAGTGTCCACGCAAACGAGCTGGTGTTCATCATGGATTGCTTGCTGACATGTGCTATGCTGATCAGCAGCATCTGTGCCTCATGCGGCAGCACACTCTGCAATATGCACAAGATCCCCAGTTCCATCCACCTCAAGGCAAGAGGGAGACCATCCCCCAGGTCAACTATGACATCCGTGTCTACTCCTACCCTGCACTCTACGGACATGTGCGTTAGAAATCCCATGATACTTGTCCACATCCAGGGTGCATCTGCACAGCTCTGCTACTACATCCTGCGACCAGGCCACATCAACGTCCAACAGAGATGGGGGGAGTGGATCACTGCCAGCTGCAGGATGACCTTCTCAATCCACGCACGCACTCAGGATGCAGCCCACAACCACAACACAACCTTGTGGCACTGTGATCCAACACCCAATTGTGCCATCTCCATGCATCCAACCTTGGCTGGCCCACCATTCTCCACATCCACCTGACTCAAGCATGCAGGACATGGTTCTGCCACGTGTCTACACATACCTGGGACTCCCACCCCAGGACACTCCACATGATCCCTGACCTCTGCGCATGACTGTTGCTCTTCTAAATAGGTTTGTAGGCACAGTTGTGCGGGCACCCCCTCAGCTGGTTGGGCCCATCACGGGTGAGTATGGTGCTCCATGTCTGTCTTGGATGGTACGTTGTGACCCATGTGTGTCCTGTGCCAGACTCAGACCCCAGGGTATGGATGTTTGGAGTTAATTCAGAAATCAGGCATGGTTTGACTTTACAACACACACATGTAGTGGAATAATGCAAAATGACGGCATCATCTTGTGATTGTGATGAATTTTATTAGTGCTGGGGTACGTGTTTGGGGGGGTGACAAGAGGTGCTTGGCGGGAGTGTAGAATCCAAAGTTCACAGGGGGAGTTGGTGTCCTTGCCATTGACAGTCATCAGAGTCTGTGCCACAGTCTTTGTCAACATTGGTCAGACAGTGACCAGCAAGGCCATGTGGCAGAGAATGTCCTTTGCTGCTGTGCTGCTGTTGGGCCAGAGGGCCAGGTGCCAGGCCAGGTGACCTGGGAGATGGTGATGTTCCGCTGACTCTCACGGTCTTTTTCGTGGACGACCCACCTTCCTGCGGGGACCCTCAGACGCCTGCCTTGACGATGCAAGGGACGCTCCATCAGATGTATCCTCCTCCTCCTCCCTCCCTGTGTCTGGTGCCGTTCTACGCCTGGTGGCACAGGGAGGGTTTGCCAGGCTTTGGGCGATCTGATGGAGGGATTGGCTCACGTCCCTGTGCACCGCCAAGAGCTCTGCAAGTCTTGCCTCCATCCTGGCATGATGCTCAACCTGCAGGGCCTTCATCTCATTGAGGGTCCCCACTACCTGGGCGATGCCTCTGGAGTCACGCCGGTATGCGTCCAGGATGGTTCTGACGTGTGCCATAGCCGGGTCCTGAGCCAACTGGTCAGGTTCGCGCCTCCGCCGTCCTCCACTCCCACCACCCCTGCCCACTTGCGCCTGGCCTGCTGTTGTGGGCACATCGGGTCTCCGGGACCCCTGAGGGATGGCATTTGCGGTGTCGCCTGCCTCCTCCTGGGTGCCCGGAGAACCTTGTCCCTCGTGGACAGACTGGCTGTGTTGTTGTGTGCGGGCAGGGCTCCTGGGTGTCTCCTGGGATGTGGCAGGAATGGGGGTGGTGGTTGGCACAGTTGTACCTGACGCAGGTGCTTCAGGTGGTTGGACACCAGAGGGGCCAGGTTGGTCTGGGTCATCCACGGAGTGGTGAGAGTCGTCGCTGCCGGTGGGGTCCACTTCACGCAGAGCCTGGTCCTGTGAGTCTTCCCCCCCAGTGTTGGGGGGAGATCGATGACGTTCACCTGTGTGTGAGAGAGACAGTGTTAATTGTGTTACATGCGACATCCATGTTTCATTCATTTTTGATTTGGCACAGTTCCTCTGGGTGGTTGGATTTGGCTAGCATTCCTCACACAGTGCACTTGTGCATGGGTATGTCCCTTGGCCACAGCTTTCGACACTTTACCTATGTGTGACACAATCTTAGTTGATGCATATTTTGGGAACGCAGTCAGCAGTGTAGTGAGCGGGCGTAGCAAGCCATGCAGAGGCGCCTTACGTGTTGCACTGTACGTGGCCAAATGGTGTTTATTCCATGCTATTTGAGAATGCAGGTAGGTAACTTAACAATTTGTGACAGGGTTCTGACGAACACAGTGGGTAGGTATACTGGGTGTAAGGTTCTGTTTGTGCCTGCAGCACGGATGTACTTGTGCACAGATTGACACATGGCCTAGTGTTTATCAAAGGTTGAAGGGGGGGTTAAGGCACTGCCAAACCTTGTCTACATGCACACAGTCCACCTGCTGACGAGCGGACATGGTCACACCACCCAAGGGTGATTTGGTCTCCCTCTGTCTCCCTTTCTCCCTCCCTCTGTCAGCCTCCTCCCACTGTCCGTCTCCCTCTATCTCCCTTTCTCCCTCCCCCTGTCAGCCTCCTCCCTCTGTCCGTCTCCCTTTCTCCCACCCTCTATCAGCCTCCTCCCTCTGTCCGTCTCCCTTTCTCCCTCCCTCTGTCAGCCTCCTCCCTCTGTCCGTCTCCCTCTATCTCCCTTTCTCCCTCCCTCTGTCAGCCTCCTCCCTCTGTCCGTCTCCCTTTCTCCCTCCCTCTGTCAGCCTCCTCCCTCTGTCCGTCTCCCTCTGTCTCCCCTTCTCCCTCCCTCTGTCAGCCTCCTCCCTCCCTCTGTCTGTCTCCCTGTGTCCACCTCTGTCTCTGCCCCTCTCTCTGCCCCTCTCCCTCCCTCTGTGTGTCACCCTCTGTCACCTCAGCCCAGCTTCCTGGGCACACACAGTTTGCAGGTCTTGCAAAGGCCATTGGCTTATTCATGTGGGTTGGTTTCTTCTCTGCGGGCACCCATTGGGCGGAGTGTCTGAGTCTGCGCTGCTGCTGTGGCGGTGTGTGCTGACACTCTTTCAGTGTGCTGCGTCTTCATTGTCTGCTGTTATGTGCAAATTGTGCCTTCATACCCGTGTCGTCCTGCAACGCCGCCACCATTAGCAGGCGAAACAGTACTGTGTGGGGACACACTGTTTGTATGGCTGTGCCCTTAGCCATATGGGCTGAGGGCATTGTTGTGTGCTTCAGAGTTACTCTATGTTGGTTTTGGGGCCCACCCTCCCGGCATCAGGGACATCCTGCCTTGTGTTGGTGTTTTGTGTGGCCTGTGACTTGGCATGGCCTTGCTTGGGGCATGGGGCATGGAGGCGCTAGTGGCATGTGTGTGTTTTTGGAGTGTGGTTGTGTCCGGTGCTGGCTTTGGGGGGGTTGCGTGCATGATTGGTATTTGGGTTGTATATGGCGTTCCCCCCATGTGAGTTGAGTTGTTTGTGTACTCACCAGGCTCTCGGACTCCTTCTACTCCGTCTACTCCCACCGGCGGCAGCGTGGCCATCACCTTCTCCTCCCAGGGATGGTAGTGTACCGGTCTGCGGGCCGGACCTCCTCCAGTGATGTTGGCCTGGTTGTGGTCGTCCGTCATTTTGCGGCGGACCGTCCTCCGCAGATCGTACCACCTGGCTTGGCACTCATGCCTGGTCCTTCTGGTGGCCCCAACAGCATTCACGGAATTGACTATCCTCTCCCACATGGCAGTTTTTTCTGATATGCTGGTCCGTCTGACCAATGTTCCGAAGAGCTGTGGCTCGACTCTGATGATTTCGTCGACAAGGGACTCCAGCTCGTCCTTTGTGAACTTTGGATTCTTGTTGGTGGGCATGGTGTGGGGTGTGGGTGTGGATGGTTGTGGGGGTGGGGGTGTGGATGGGTGTGGGTGTGGATGGTTGTGGGTGTGCAGGTGTGTGTGTGTGAATGTGATGAGGGTGTGTTTGTGATGGTGGTTGTGTGAAGGAGTGCAAGTGTAAGGTGTATTGATGGTTGAAGTATGGTGCAGTGCGTTGTCTCTGGGGTCTGGCAGCAGTGGATCTGTTGCAAAGGATCATGGTTTGTGTGTGTTGGGCCTTTTTATTGGTCCATTTGTGGGTGTGGCTGTGTTTGAACTTTGGGTGGGTGTGTTATAAGGAGTGGTAGTGGTTTGGGCCTCTGTTTATCTGTTTGTCAGTTGCAGGTCAGTGTATAGGATGTATTTGGCCTTGTTGGATATGTTTTGTGGTGTTGTGTGCCTCGGATTGACTCTCCTTGTGTTTTTTTGGTTTGTCCTGGTTCAGTAGGAGTGTTTTTAGCGTCTGTACGGTGCGTACATGGGCCATGTTGTTGTACAGTGCTGTCCTTTGCTATGGCTTAGTACGACTCGTACATGCCCGATGTTGGGTGAGGGTGCTGGTGTGTGGGCCTGGGGTAGGGTGCGTACGAACACGGGCAGGGTGTTGGTCCACACTGTCCATCGGTGGTGGTGTTTCGCACTGTACATACAGGGGGGGCTGGGTGTAGGGTCCGTACATACACGGGTGGGGAGTTGGTACGCTCCATGCATACACGGGTGGGGGTACGGTCCGTACATACACTGGTGGGGTGGGGGTATGGTCCGTACATACACTGGTGGGGTGGGGGTACGGTCCGTACTTACACTGGTGGGGTGGGGGTACGGTCCGTACATACACGGGTGGGGGTACGGTCCGTACATAAACTGGTGGGGTGGGGGTACGGTCCGTACATAGACGGGTGGGGATTTGGTACGCTGCATGCATACACGGGTGGGGGTACGGTCCGTACATACACTGGTGGGGTGGGGGTACGGTCCATACATACACGGCTGGGGTGGGGGTACGGTCCGTACATACACTGGTGGGGTGGGGGTACGGTCCGTACATACATGGGTGGGGAGTTGGTACGCTGCATGCATACACGGGTGGGGGTACGGTCCGTACATACACTGGTGGGGTGGGGGTACGGTCCGTACATACACTGGTGGGGTGGGGGTATGGTCCGTACATACACGGCTGGGGTGGGGGTACGGTCCGTACATACACTGGTGGGGTGGGGGTACGGTTCGTACATACACGGGTGGGGAGTTGGTACGCTGCATGCATACACGGGTGGGGGTACGGTCCGTACATACACTGGTGGGGTGGGGGTACGGTCCGTACATACACGGCTGGGGTGGGGGTACGGTCCGTACATACACTGGTGGTTTGGGGGTACGGTCCGTACATACACTGGTGGGGTGGGGGTACGGTCCGTACATACATGGGTGGGGGTACGTTCCATGCATACACTGGTGGGGGTTCGGCACGTACATCCGCAGCCGAGGGGCATTTTGCGCATACATGCGGGGTCTGTGGTGGGGTGTTCGGCGCGTATGCGGGCACGTGTCTCCATGGTTGCTATGGGAGTTCGGTCCGTACGGTGTTTTTTCCATACAGTTGTGAAATCGAAAGGACGGGAGTGATCGTACTTGTGCGGTCGGACTTCATTTTTCCGATTCGTACGGTAAATCGTCCGGGGATGTGTCGGACACAATTTCCGACCCGAGGACGTGTGGGGAACTTTTCCGGATGTGATTCGTATGGAGTTTTTCCCATGCGAATCGTACTTGGCAGTTTGTACACTTCTTGTACGATTCGGACGGAAAAAAGTCCAGATTCAATTCGGACGGGGGAAATATTTACAGGATCCCAATCGGCACCTTATTTGTGATTCTTTTTTACAGATACAGAACAGGAGTGTTTCTCATCTGTTTGCACTCTTCTCGTGCAAGATTGTTTGGATGAAGGGTCCTTAGGTGTTTCATCATACTTGCTGTGCCGCACGAGTATTTTTTGTTAGGATCCCCTCGTAACCGAACTCTTTGGCAAATCTTGCGAATGAAGAAGTTGGCATTGGTCTTTGTTTGCCCCTTGGAAAAAGTTAAACATTTCTTCACCACTGAAGAAAAACGTTGTGGGCAAAATATTTTCCTCAGATTTGGTAAATATTTTAAAGCGGCAACATTTACAGTTTTTGTAAGTTAAACTTATAACATTTTGTTAGCTGTATGCATTTTATATATCTGTGATTTGTTTCTTGTGGTATATTGTTGAGAATACCATGTTGTTTTTTTTTAACAATCTTTCTGATTTTCCAGGTCTGTCGTCGACATCCGTGGTTCCCACAGGAGTGTTCCGCCTTGTTGTTTTGTATTATTGTTGTTACATTTTGTTTATTAGTTTATTGTTTATATTTATGTTAATAAAAAAATAAAGTTTGAAAATAGTTTATCGTTTATATATTTATTATTATAAAAAATAAAGTTTGAAAAAAAAAATAATAAGGTTTTTGATTGTTCTCTTAACTGCTGTGTGACTCTTTCTTGTTCTTATTACTGTTATTTGATGGAGTCCACCATGGTGGTAAATTTTGGGGCACTTATCGCTGGAATACTGGTGATATCTGCAGTTTGCACCAACTTCTGAATAGTGTGTTAGATTTATCTCAACTTTACTTCCGTTAAAGTGCTGATAATGAAATGGAGAGTAGCCGTTCCCGTGCAAAAAGACACGAGGTGCACCTTTGCGATTTATTCTAAATACTAAAATCCTGTATTGTATTGCACTGAGGTATTGGCTGCACTTACAGTGTACACACAAAATCTATTATGAAATCTCATTGTATTTATATTGATTGGGAATAGTGCGTCAGGTGCTGGATCTTGACGAGATACACTGCTCAGTTCGTATATTGTTGTGCACACGAAAAAAATCACATCACATCTTTCACACCAATTGCAATGCGAAACAAATTCCGGCGATAAGACACGTTAGTACCAGGGATTTTACACCTGCTTTCTGCTGGTGTTAAGCAGGACAACTACCTGCACCATGAAAGGGAACACAGCCAAGAGCCACACCAGAACACCCACAGGTGCCATAGAGTCAATGAGCATGATACAGGGATACCCATGAGGGCCAGAAGACTCATCTCAACAACTCCAGGACCGCCAATGCCCCCCAAACCCACATCTTAGTAAGTGTGTCCCTGTGGTCATTGTCTTAGTATGATAGGCACGAGCCCTGCAACATCACAGTGTGCTATCACCTCAGCGTTGGCAGTGAGCCTGGATGTGTAGCTACATACGCATCCTCCTGCATGCACAACTGGCGTGTGCTGGTCTGTTGTTCACAGTTCAGTGCAGGGGTGTGCCTATCCGGCAAGGGAAACGGGGTGTCTCAGACATGTCCGTGTACAGTAAGTGCGGTAATTGTGTCTCTGTGTTCTGGTGTGGCCTGTTACAAGAGCCGCAGCAGTCGATGTTGTAAAGTGGCATGCACCACCTCCAAACGGCACTGTGATGTTGTAGTTGGAATGTAGCAGGACATGCGCAAATAGGCATTACAATGGCGTGCCGTACGAGTGCACGAGATACAACAGCTCACCGTACAAAAGTGTGGGGGCTCGTGGGAGGGAGGAGCAGCCGTTTGGCAACATAACACACAGTGAACTCGACCATGTGCCACATGCTGGGAATCTCATCCATGATGACCACGGTCGCAGACATCCCACAACACCAACGACTGGCCTTTGTACACATCCTGTATGAATGCAGCATGGTTTTCACTTCTATGCTCGTTCAGTGGTGTGATGTTGACAGGTTGTGTGACTTGTGCTCCTTGTTGGTGTGTTTCATTTTGGCCATTGTTAGTTAATATGTGTGTTGTACTTAATTGTGCATGTGTGCCATTCTGCCCATCTCCCCCCTCCCCCCACTCCCTGCTTCTTCCTCTTCCTAGTGCTGTTGTAGCTATCATTTTGTTGCTGCACACATAAATACATGTAAAGAATAAATTAGAATAGTTCCTTGATTCTTTTAGGTTTCAAAACTTCTCTCTTGGTTTCTTTTTAATTTTCCATATGAACCGTTTTTTAAAATATTCAACAACACATGGAAGTCAGAAGTGGAACGTATTCTATCAACACACTTTCTAGAACATTCTACAATACGTGCAGGCTAAAAGTTAATCAATTTTTTAAAACTTTACGATATTTTTTTGTAACATTTTCTTGAATATTTAACGACATGTGCAGGTTAAAAGTTGACGATTGTTTTAAGTTCGAACAGTGCCTTCCAAATGCAAGTAGCAGGTGTGGTTGAGCTGAGCAAACTTTATCCTATGATATGTACTCCACGTTGAAACTGCTTTTTCTTAACCAATCACAAAGATGCTTTTCCACAAAACTAATGTGCACCCTACTTTTAAAAAAGAATGCTTTTCATGATATCTTCAGAGATAAGTTATAGATAGGAATTAGCATTTAAAAAACCTTTGAAATTCACTGAAAAAACCATAGGTTTCATGCACGTTATAGTTAGGAATTTGCATTTAAAAAACCTTTGAAATTCACTGAAAAAACCAAAGGTTTCAGGGGCGTTATAGTTAGGAATTGGCATTTAAAAAACCTTAGAAATTCACTGAAAAAACCATAGGTTTCAGGGGTGTTATAGTTAGCTGGACATTTCCCTCGTACAAAACCCTAGAAATTCCCCTGTTATAGTTAGTTCAGCTAACTATAACTCGCGCCTCCGCAATGCACTGCTTATGACGTCACATATTACAGTGATGTCATTTAAGATGTCATCAGTGATGTCACTGACCATGTCATGAGTGATGTAATATGTGACGTCATCAGCAGTGCATTGCGGGGGCGCGAGTTATAGTTAGCTGAACTAACTATAACAGGGGAATTTCTAGGGTTTTGGACAAGGGAAATGTCCAGCTAACTATAACACCCCTGAAACCTATGGTTTTTTCAGTGAATATATATATATATATATATATATATAGTTATGTTAATGCTGATTGATAGTTATGTTAATGCTGATTGACAGAACTCATGGTCATCCAGCATGTTGTTTTTGAGTACATATATTTACACATGTATATGTGAGAGCATATATACACACATATATTCTTACGTTTGTGTAACTTTAGTTTGTAGTAGTATTGTTAATTCATTAAAATGTAATCAAAATGTAATTTATGTGAAAATGTACATTTGTTTTTACATTTAGGTCATTATGTTTATGTTATTAATATTTTAGGTACACATCTAAATAAAATATGATGATGAATTACTATTAAATATGACTTTGTTTTATTATTTTTAGCATATATCATTTATATAGGTCTGATTTAAGTGCTAAGGGGTAATAAGCGACTTTTAGGGTTCATGGAATGGGTAGTGGTAAAGAGCAGTAAGCGTTGTTGATGCTTCTGGAATGAGTAGTGTTTCGGGTCAGTAAGTAGTTTTTAGGATTCAGCGCAGGGTAGCATTTATGGGTAACAAGGGTTTTTTTTAGAATTCAGGGATAGGTAGTGATAAGAGATAGGAAGGGTGTTTAGGGTTCAGGGCAGGGCAGTAAGGGTTTTTAGGTTTCAGGGAAGTGTAGTGTTAAGGTGTAGTTGGGAGCTTTTAGAGTTGAGGAAAAGGTGGTGTTAAAGTGCAGAAAAAATGTTTTTAGGGTTCAGGGAAAAGTCATTTAAGATGATAGTATAATAAACAAATAATGTATTGAATTCAAATTACATTAAATCTAATATTACTATAATTCATCATAAATTACAATTAAAAATATCTTTCAATTGCATATGCTTTACATGCACACCCACCCATACATGCACAAATGCACACACACCAAAACAATCCAAGTAGGTTAATGACTGCCCTCCTCCCATTTGTGCTGCTACCAGAGAAAGACAAACACTATAAATTATCTAGTTATCTAGGACACTTTACCAGCATTGCACTATAGAGTGTGTGTCCCTGAAAATTGAAGCTCAGCCAGTCAGATGAATAAACAAGATGATCACAGCTGCGTGGAGAGCAAACACTTTTTTTTTATGGTGACAAGAGTAACACAGGGAATAAAAAACATGGACTGGAATTCCACCAAAGTGATGTCCAATATCTAAATTAATTCAAGCAACAGTTTAATTAACCTTCTTGTCTTAAAACCCCAGTTCTAACCTCTAAAAGTAAACATTTTAATAAGGTGGTCTGTTTTAGGTCACCTCTTGTTCTACAAGTGCTCGCTCACAGTTACCATTTTAATAAATGTTAGCTCCCCTGCACCTCTTCACTGTGGTTGTTCCCAGAGAGAGTGGTGAGATTACCCCAGGGTTGGGGAGATCCAGGCTTCCCAGATGACCTGTTTGTTTTACATCCTTAATTGATTAGCCTGCTTACCTGCATCAGTCCCTTGATGAGCAAAAAACATTTAACATTTGGCATCCTCAAGGAGCTCTCCGTAGAATGCAGGACAAACATCTGAGCTGAGGGACAATCTTTCACCCTTCCACCATCCTTTGTTGGGCATCGCAACACTGGACCACAGCTGTGATGTCCAGGGAAAGAGGGGGTCTCTCCTGGGCCTCGCAGTGCTGGATCATGGCGGCAGATTCTTGGGGAGTTGGGCCAGTTGCATAGCAATAATGTCATGGGCCCTAGGCAGGCAGGGGTAATGGGTCACTCTCTCTGCCATGTCCACTGGCTGGACGTAAAATACATCCAGAATTAGGGCAAACATGGCTCTTAACACCCTTAGGCCCTGGTGCCAGGAAGTATTTTCCATTGTCCCCTTGGCCACTGATACACAGTAAAATACAGCCATAATTTGGGTGCACTGGGCAGTTAACTCAGGGACGCGATGCCACAGTGCTTGTACTATTTTGAGAGCTACGTCTCTTACAGGGGCATCCTTCCATTGGCTTTGGAGACATGGTCCAGTGCTGCAAAGGCCCAGGGGAGGAGGCTCCTTCCTTTGGGCCTCTCAGCACTGGTCCATAGTTGCAAGACTCAGGGGAAGATTGGTATTTCTTGGGCCTCGGAACTCTGGGTTCTAACTGTGACGTGCATGAGACTAGAGGCCCTAATGCAAGCAAATGATGTTGGACATTACAACACAGGCATAATTTAGGCTCACTGGGCCCCTAAAATGGTATGTCGACAAAATATTGCATTAAAAATATTGATGTTTTCAATATCATATTCAATGATATAGTGTTAAAAATATTATCTAATTATTTGAATGTGTTTTAGTTGATATATTAGTTGTATGTGTTACTATTGTTCATATAAAGGTTATTTCCTTTTTACATATACCTTGCAACTTTAAGTGATGTTTTATTTAAATATTTATATAATTTATAGTGTTGTAGTGGGTTGTTGGGTTTGTAAGGAGATAGGTTGGGAAGTAAATTAAGTATTTATTAATTAACAATTAATTATTAATTAATTATTTAATTGATTACAATTACATAATTTATGGAAATACTTATTTATTTTACTTATATTTTAGTTGTGAGCTGCTAGGTTTGTAGGGGTCTAAGGAGGAAAGTTAAGTAATAATTAATTAATAATTTAATAATAATTTAAAATTCATTATCTAAATAATTATGTAACACTGCATTATTGTACTAATATTTTAGTTGTGGCATGCTAGGTTTGTAGGAGTATAAGGTGCAAACATATTTAATTAATAATTAATGTATTCATAATTATTTGAAATGTAATTATTTAATTGACTTTTAAATATTTAAATTATAGACTATTACATCATTTTAATTATATTTTAGTTGGGGATGCCAGGATGGAAAGGGTCTAGGCTGGGAAGTTATTAAAGTAAAATAATGGAATACTTATTTTTAAAATTATAGGGACAGTCTTCTGGGTTTGTAGAGGTATAGGGTGGGAAGCTAATTAATTAATAATTGAATGACAATTATTTATTACTGCATTCCTTTACTGAAGAGTAATCATGTAAAACACATTTCTTAATTAATTAATGAATAATTTGTTTTATTACACATATATATTTATGTTAATTAATAATTTTTATATTATGAGTGTAATACTTTTTTTACATTCATTGTGTTTGTAATGTGTTTGAAGTGAAGTACTCACACTACTCTTGTTTAGACTGCAGTAGGAGTATTAAAATTAACCTCTTTGTGATTTAAACTTTCCCTACTGCTGCGCTGTTTAGAGTGGGAATTGGGAATAGTGAATTTTACCCTTCTAAAGTCTACCACTTTTCTTACTGTTGCATTGTTTGTAGCGGGAATAGTAAATTTCACCCTTCCGATAGATAACCAATGCTTTCCCCACTATTGCAGGAACTGGCATGGGAATAGTAAATATTCTCCATCTGAAATCGAACTCTTTCCCTAGGGTAGCACAGATTGGAGTGGGTATAGTACATTTCACCCCTCTGAAATCCAATGCTTTTCCTGCTGCTGCCCAGACTGGAGTGGGAAGAGTAAATTTCATACTACATTTTACCCCTACAAAGTCCTTCAGTTGCACTGCTTGGAGTGGGCATAGTACATTTGACCCCTCTGAAATCCAACACTTCCTCTACTGTTGCACTGACTGGAGTGGGACTAGGAAATTTCACCCCTCCGAAATCCAACAATTTCCCTACTGTTGCATAGACAGGAGTGCGAATATTAAATTTGACCCCTCTGAAATCCAACACTTTCCCTATTATTTCATATAGTGGATTGGGAATCATCCATTTTACCCCTCTAAAGTCCAACTCTGTCCCTACAGTTGCATAAACTAGAGTGCAGATACAATTTTTATTATTTTTAGACTCCAATAGTTATAATAATTGTTGGTTTAAGAGATTTTATACCATTAATTATTTTAATTTTTTAATGTTGGCTTTATTTTTTTTTATTTAAAAATGGATGTGAATGTTTATAGTACTTTTTGTAAATGTGTTTGTGGATCTTTCAATTTTTTATTTGTATTTATTTTTCACATTAATTAAGTCATGTTAACCTATTATTTGTTTTAATATTTTGTAAGGTTTTATTGTGAATGCATATTTATACACACACACATATATATGCGCAAAAAAGAAGCAGAGAACTCTGAGTAGTTTCCAAGTTTAGGTGGACAGCAGCTTCTGTATAGAGCACCTTACAACACCAGCCACACTCTGAATCAGCTCAACTCCAATATCTGTTGTTCTAGCAAAGTTTTTAAACATAGGATTAGCACAGTGCCCTCCACACACCCAGTTAGAAAGGAACAAAGTATTTTGCCATTTCTACAGAAAAGTTTTTAAGCATAGAATTAGCACAGTGCCATTCATGCTGAGCTGTAAAATAACAAAAGCCTTTTACCACCCCAGGCACAGTATTACAGCTTTGGATTGGTATACAACTATTTAAGCCAACCTGGAATTAATAAAAGCAACCCCTGATATGTGTTTTGCTATCAATATAGCTCTTCAGAGAGGTTTAGCTTTGTCCAGACACAAGGCAGCACTCATTCTAAGTCAAAACAATACACTTTCAGGCTTAGAGTGGTGACTAAATCATACAAAAAAGAAGCAGAGAACTCTGGTTAGTTCTCAAGTTTAGGTGGAGAGTAGCTCCTGTATAGAGCACTCTTCAACGCCAGCAACACTCTGAATCTGCTCACCTCAAATGTCTGTTTTTCTAGCAACGTTTTTAAGCATAGGATTAGAACAGTACCATCCACACCAAGCTAGAAAGGGACAAAGTGTTGTGCCATTCCTACAGCAAAGTTTTTAAGCATAGGATTAGCACAGTGCCATCCACATTGAGCTGTAAAATGACAAAGGCCTATTATCACTCCAGGAACAGTATTACAACTTTGGATTGGTATAATACCATCCAAGCCAACCTGGAATGAATAAAAGCAACTCTTGACATGTGTTTCGCTACCATTGTAGCTCTTCAAAGAGGTTTGTGTGTATATATATATATATATATATTCACTGAAAAAACCATGGGTTTCACACACGTTATAGTTAGGAATTAGCATTTAAAAAACCTTAGAAATTCAATGAAAAAACCAAAGGTTTCACACATGTTATAGTTAGCTGGACATTTCACTCGTAAAAAACCAATGAAATTCCCCCGTTATAGTTAGTTCAGCTAACTATAACTCGCGCGCCCGCAATGCACTACTGATGACGTCACATATTACATCACTCATGACATGGTCAGTGACATCACTCATGACATCACTGATGACATCTCAAATGACATCACTGATGACATCATCCAGTGAATGTGTGTTTTTCTGAAAATTAAATATGTTTTATATATGTATATCTCAAGGTCGATATAAGAATAAATGAGTATATAAGTGTCTAAATTGATGATTTGTTTCTGAAAAATTGATTGTATAACTGACTGATTAAGTGTATCTTTTTGAATACATGGCTTAGTGAGTAATGTTTAAATGTGTAAATACCTGTATCAGTCTCTCACTTTGTATATAAGTGGCTGCATGGGTTGGTGAGTAGCTATATGAGTGTCTATATAGGTTAATAGTTGGTTTTTTGAGTATCAGTATGAGTGTCTGAGTGTCTTCATGGTGCGGTGGGGGTATTACGTAGTGCATAGATGCATGAATGAGTGACTCACTGTTTGTATGTGTTGAAGACAGCATGTGTGCAGGACTGTATGGGAGGATGAGTGTGTGCATGGGTGTGTTAGTGAGTGAATGACTGTCTCAATAGTGTCTTCATAAGTAACTACATATGTTTTAAACTAGTATATGTGAGTATTGGTGTTTATAAGTGAGTATATGTGAGAGTGAGAGATTGGTAGACTTCCTGTATGAATAAGTATGTGTTTCTATAAGTGATTGTTTAAAAGACTAAGTATGTGTAAGTTTCTGTAAAAGTAAGTGTGGTGGTGTGTGTATAACTGTATATGCAAGTAAATGGATGTTTGATTCTTTACTAGCATGAGTGACTATGTGTGAGTAACTCTATGGATGAGTGGCATTGTGTAACAGGATGTATAGGTGTATGAGTACATATGATGTGTGAGTACATGTATGAGTGACTGTATAGGATTGTTGGTGGATGAGTGGATGTGTATGTGGATCTTAGAATTACTGAATAGGTTGTTGTAACTGTTATTGGTATGTCCATTTTTTTGAAAATTTTAGTCTCTATTTTTGAATGTTTGTATCAAAGGTTATATTAGGGTGAGAGGAGGTCTACCACTCTGTCACAAGGATAATGTCATCAGTGATGTCATTTGAGATGTCATCAGTGATGTCATGAGTGATGTCACTGACCATGTCATGAGTGATGTAATATGTGACGTCATCAGTAGTGCATTGCGGGCGCGCGAGTTATAGTTAGCTGAACTAACTATAACGGGGGAATTTCATTGGTTTTTTACGAGTGAAATGTCCAGCTAACTATAACATGTGTGAAACCTTTGGTTTTTTCATTGAATTTCTAAGGTTTTTTAAATGCTAATTCCTAACTATAACGTGTGTGAAACCCATGGTTTTTTCAGTGAATTTCAAAGGTTTTTTAAATGCTAATTCCTAACTATAACGTGTGTGAAACCCATGGTTTTTTCAGTGAATTTGCAAGGTTTTTTAAATGCAAATTTTTTTTTTTTCTTCTTTTTTTTTTTACATATTTTTATTTTAATTTTCTATCCTTTTTTAAAGACTATGGTTAAATTTTTAAAATTCTACAATATGTTTTTTTATTACATTTTTTATAAAATAAACAGGTAAAATTTATTAGCAATACATTTTTTCCTTTTTTTTTTATTTTTTTTAGTGCGCGTACGGTAAGCTTACGGTAAGCGTACGGTTTACGCAATGTCCGTAATTTATCTACGCTGTTTGCGTATAGTTACGCAATTTGCGTAGCCGCGCGTACTCCGCGTGGGGCGCGTACGCGTGTACGCTACACGCGCACGTTACGCGGAAGTGTCGGGGAGTGACTGTTATGCGCATGCGCGCGAGCGCGTGTCTTTTTTACGCGCATGCGTACTTTTGCCGTAAGCGTACCGTAAGCGTACGGTAGGTCATGTGATCATGAAACACAACTTTTGATTGGTTGAAACTACTTTCAGTTCTAGAACTCTCCTACACCACACCCATTCCCCTCATTTCTGCTTGTGATCCCTTAGGAGAAGGAGCTGGGTTGTCTTTGTGATACGATGGCAGAACAGCAGAGCTCTTCTGAGAGTGAGGCTAGCAGCACTACCTTGAGGCAGAGAGCGAGGAAACAAAAGACCTCTTACGTATGGGAGTATTTTACTTTTCCAGAAGGCCAGCAAAAGGTAAATGCACCCTTAGTGACTTGCAAGCTGTGTAAGCGTGTACTTTCAAGAGGTAATCCTGACAGGAAGTATTCCTTTGGGAATCACACCATGATGAGACACCTTAAGGATGTACACAGAAGGACACATGCTCGACTTACTGAAGGTAACCCTTCAGTAAATCAACCAAGCACATCCACAGCAGCTCAGCCTGGACCAGCATCTGCAGAGCCGAGTCCTTCTTCTGCAGGTCAGGTGAGCCCTTCATCTGTGGGGGGAGCATCTCCTTTTTCTGGTCCTCTGGAAATTAACCCTCGGTTTGCGAGGGTTGAAGTACGGTGCGCCAATTGTCACGATCTAATTACTTATAGGGAGACCAGTATTTCCCTAGTGAACAGTAAAATAGATCAGCACACTTGTCGTACCGTCTAATATTCCCAATCTTTCTTTCCTCTGTCCCTGCATGAACACAACGGCTCTTTTAAGAGCCAACCTTACCTTTCATCTATTTTTTATATATTTTTTTTTAAACTTTTTTTTTTTTTTTTTTTTACCGTACGCGTATTTTTTTTTTTTTTTTTTTTAAAAACACTAAAAATCAATTATCATTTTACAAGGTCCTTGAGAGACTACAATTAAAAACTGAAAATGTGATTGTAGAGAAGTGGAAAAAAGGGACCATGACATTATTGACTTACCATACCCACTCAAAAAAAGATTTATTCATTTAAATTTTTTTTTAATTGCTTTAAAAATGGTTCTAGTTTTCGAAAATTTTCTATCTCAATGTGAAAAAAAAGAAAAAAGTATTAATATTTAATAAAACATTTTATAATACAGTACACATATTTACATATTTTTCAAAAAATATTTTTGCCTTTTTTTTGCTGTTTTCAGAAAATATTGCATTTCACTATAAATTGTGAAAGCAATTGCATTCATCATTTAACAGCAGGCAAAAAAAAATTAACAATCTCAAAGATTGTTTTAAAAAAGCCCACAATCTCTTTTTGCATAAACATAACTTTATAGAAATGCATAATATTCTTAAAAAATATCATCTAATATCAATACTTATTTCTTTAAAATACCATCTGATATTTTTGTTTCAGAAGTATAATCACAATAATATATCTCAAATAACTCCACAATACATCTGGTTCCATTTCCTTTAGACCAAATAGTAAGTTAAAATTCTTTTTTTGTTTAATTTCCAATGGTAATCCAATAAAAATCTAAAGTTTAAATTGTACAGATGTCACCGATTCTCTGTAACATTTTGGTTTCCGAAAGATTAATTAATAATTAAATAAGTCCACAATAGAATTGTTTACTTTTCCGCATGGCCAAATAGTAATTTTAAAAATCTTTTTTGAAAAAATTTCCAATGGCAATCCAATAACATTCCAAAATTTAAATTGTGCAGATGTTACCGATTTTTTCAAAATTTTTGGTTTTCCAAAGTTTCCTTAAAAAATGGAAAAATTCCACATTACAATTGGTTACCTTTCCATTAGGCCAAATGATAATTTGTTAAATCTTTTTATTTGTAAATTCCAAATGGTAATCCAATAAAATGGTAAAATTGTTTTGTCCAGATGTTGCCAAATCTCTCTAAAATTTAGGTTTCAGGAAGATTAGATAGGAATTTGCTAAATCAAAAGGCAAACGTTGCTTAAAAATCAATTGGGAATCATTACACAGTGTCCAGCCTTTTTCACATTTAAGATAAACTGTGTAATGACCAGAAGTTACAGTAGGTCCATCATGGAAAATTATTGCAACTGTTACAAAAGTTTTTCCTGAAATTGATAATTGCTGTCCTGTAAACTTCTTTATTAAAGTATCCAATTTTGAACCATCAGCTCTACATCGTTGCATCATTAAAATTACATACTGTCTGTATTCCTTTAAAATTAATGTTGAAAACATGTCAGATTTACACTCACCGCATTGCATGCTATGATTAGCATCTTTAACTAATTTAGCAAAAGTGACTGTTTTACTCTCTGGCAATGTTAAATAAATAAACCTTTCAGAATCAACATTAGAGCCACATATATTATAACAGTTTTCACAACTATGTTCCCATTTATAAGAGAGACCAAACATATTTTCAATGGGAACCCCTTCTTCTTCCAGTACCTGAAGAAAATAAATCAAGAATTCCTGTGCGTCTTGCTGTACATTTTGAGAAAACTGTGTTCGTCCTGAACATACATCTAAAACTTTTCTAATTTCAGTAGCACTTTCTATTTGAGTTTTATCATTACTCAGCTTTTCAAAAAGGAGACTCAGCACAGAACAGAATCTTTTTCCCTGATTTACTATTATCTGCTCTTGCAAACTTTCCAGATAAAATGCAACATTCAGCACTACATTAGCGTAGCAGTTGACACCAGAGCTATTTTCAAAATAACATCCTACAACCTGTTCTTCATTTTCCTTATTCTTTTTGCTTGCAATTACATCACTCCTCTTTTTTTTCCTCCTCTCTACATCTTCATTACAGATATTCTCGTTTCTCCTTTTACGAGAAACTACACGTTTCTCCAACACAGGATACTGACCTAAATGAGGAGCATAGCTTCTTCTTAATCTATTATACTCCTTTACACAATTTGTATCAGCACTAACTTTTGAATCATCAAAGTCTATCATGAATAAACCTGATAATGTTTTCACTCGTGACAAAGCAACATATGCCATACCTTCTTTGAACACAGTTGAACCAATGTTCACAAATGCACAATCTACAGTCAATCCTTGAGACTTGTGAATAGTTACAGCATATGCTAGCGAAAACGGAAACTGCTTCCTACGTACATATAAGTCTTTCACAAGCATGAAACGAACTGAACAACGACAAATGTCTTTAACTTCTTCTATCTGATCAAATTTTATTTTTAAACATTCAATTCCATCTTTTTTCTGATAATTAATAAAACCCACAACTCTTCCCATAGCTCCATTAACTAAACCTTTTTCAACATCCAAATTTCTCCTTAAAAATACTCTACAGTTCATGCAAACATATAGATTTTTTTCTAATCCAGCTGTTTTGGAAATGTTCTTCTCTAAAGAATCCAATTTATTTTTCAGTGTGCCTGTTAATGTGACAGTAATTCTTCCATCCTCAATTTTGTCCACTGCTTCCAATTTCCTGATATCTTCCTTTTCCAATTTCAAAAGCTTCTCATTGAATATTGAGCATTCACGTAGAGTTGGCATTAAGCAGATGACACTTTTGTTTTCTGCAATGTTCTTGTATATCTTCTCTGCAACTATTTCTTCCTTTGGAAATAAATTATGTAGCAGCCGACTCTGTAATGCTTTTTTGCCAGCTTCTGTGAGTAGTCCAATCCTGATATCTTTCAGAATACTTCCATATTCTTCATCGTTTGCTTGCCTCATATTAGTTGTAAGTTCCTTGTACTCAAAGAAGGACCAAATATTTGTATTACCGATGCTTCCCAATGACTTCTTCGTGTCTTCATGTGTCACAGTATTAAACACTGGTTGTCCTTTAACTGGAGTAAGTTGCAAAAGATCTCCAAAAACTATGACGTGTTTTCCTCCAAATAACACGTCATAGTCTGTCTTCAGAATTTGCTGCATTCTTAAATGCACAAAGGCAAGCATTAAGTTTGATACCATGCTCACCTCATCAATAATGAGAACTTGCATCTTCTTCAATACTCTTGAAACTTCCAAGCATGCTTCTCCAGTTAGCTTGTTGTATTGTATTTTGTTCTCATGCTCCACTGGTAACATTAGCAAACAATGTAAAGTGATTCCTTTTATGTTATGTGCTGCTAACCCAGTTGGAGCAGTAACCACACAAGACAAAGTAGAATCAGTTTTTTGCTGTAGGTAGCTTCTGATGACTTTTATTAGGAAAATTTTTCCAGTTCCAGCTTGTCCGCTTACATACATCCTGATTGGATGAAATGATGTGCATGAGCACTCTTTTTTTTCATGTAGAAATCCGTGATCAATTTTTTTTCTGATCTCTTCATAAATTTGTTGCTGCTCTTCGTTCAGTTGTCTTTCCAAATTTTGTAAGTCTATAAATTCTCCTTGAGCTTGATTCATAGCCGTTTCAACTTCATTCATGGCTATTGATGCTTCATTTTCAACGATTGGTTGTCCTAGGGGATCTTGACTGAGTGTTCCTGAACTTTGGCTGTCCTGAGAACTGTCTCTAGCTATTTCTGCTGCAATTGTAGTTTCCTGTTCAATTTCTTCATTTAACATTTGCAGATAAGTTGTGAATGTATTGCATTGTATGCTGTCTTTGCAAGCATTAAAAGAATCTTCATAGCTTTGAAATTCTCCCAGTAGTTCATCCTCTGTACGCCATGGTTTAAACAGCTGTAAAAGAGCCAAGTAGTAAAATTCCTTTTTGTCAGTAGTGTCGCAACTCAGCTTCCGGTGATTTATCAAACTTCCTTTTGTTTGCTTCACCAAACATCCTTCCTCACCAATGACTTTATATTTTCCATTGTTGATGTCTTCTGCGGCTTTCCGTGAATAAATGTAGTTCTGCAGCACTTCATAGAGACACATGTTCTCCAGATGATGACTTCTCTTGGGATAATATGTGTCCAACATGTTTGATTTCAAAATATCTGTACTTTCTGGGTCATTCTCGGCCAAATATTCAATTTCTCCAACAGATTTCAGTACCCGATTTCTCATTGCTGCAAGGCCTAAACTTGCCCAAATTATTCTTCTTGATTTCGAGTAGAGACTTGCAGAAGATAACCTATCTGAACATTCGTAGGATCCAATTTCTCGATGCGATAACATCTTCAAACTGAAACTGTACAGCTTCTTACTGACAGTTTTCTCGTGAGAAATCTCTTCCCACATTTCCTTCAATTCTGTTTTTTCTGATTTTGTAATGTAAGACGTTACATATCGAGCAACAGCAATGGAATTGTCAGCTACATACTGTATATCCATGTTAGCGTTCCACATGGATAAAATCACTGGGTTGTAGTCATTTATATTTTTTGATTCTTCTTTTCTTTTAAGGTTGTAGGTATTCTTAGGTGATTTTCTTGTGATAGTATGTCTCACAGATGACATAAAACTGTTAACTCTTCCATTTGAAAGAACAGGTCTAGGAAATCCAAATCGACATTTAGTGTAGTATTTATCTTTGCTCTTGTATTTCCGTCGACAGTATTTTCCACACCGATGACTTTGGAAACGTAAAACTTGCTCCTTTAACTTTTTCTCTTCTGTGCTTTTTGGTATAGCACATGTTGCATATTCTTCAATGTAAGATAACACTGCTTCATCAGTATCTGTTCCAAACTTTGGGGCATCCTTAATCCACAACAGCATATGAATATGAGGAGCACCTCTTGCCTGGTACTCTTTTCTCCAAAAGAAATCCACTACTTCTCCTAGAGGTGGATTTTTTTTATTGCAGATGAAGGACATCATAGCCTCAAATCTATGATTGAAATATCTGCAAACATTAACCGGATCCAATGAGCACAGTTCTCCTGCTGTCTTGTATTCGATGTTTTTAATGTTTGAATTTGCCTCTCGTAGAAAATCCAGTAAATCATCCCAAGCGTACTCCGCACAGCTTAGGGTAAGGAACCATGTTGGTGTTCCTAAATTCCGTAACATGCATTTTAATTCACCATGGCGTCGGTACCAATATTCATTTGTCCCACGCTGACAAGCCATCAGATTGATCAGTTGTGTTTCCAAATGATCATCTCGGTGCTGCACTTTCTCCATAAAATCCTTAGCAGACACATTTTGTAAATGTACTCCACTTTTTAAAATGTGATTTACTGCATAAGACAGTGCAGACAAGTCGCTTTCAAATAAAAGATGGAACAAATAAGGAATACTTTGTCGAAATCTGGGATCTTCAGCATATAGTCTTGTAGTCCGATACTCAGAAGCTGGAATCTGTTCCGGACGTTCATCGTATCGTCCTCCTTTTCCTTTAGGAAACAGCTGGGGAAAACATCGAGCTTCCAAGCTCTCCTCCCATACACTCACGGGAGTTCCTTTTGCTTTCTTCATCTGAAATAGATCAATATTGTCTCCCATAACTTCTTTTGAATGAAGAGGATGTATGCTAAAATGTTCATAAATTTCTTCTTCCTTTGACTTGTCCACTTTTTCAATTTGTCCAGTTGGTGTTTCTGTGTCTTCTTGTAAATCTTCTTCTTCTTCTTCTTCTATATAAATTGATTCATACCATTTGTTATTCCTTTTCAAATACAAATTTGCTCTTTGTACTTTCCGTACATCTACCAGCTCCTGCCAAATCTTCTTATTCTTTGTAGGTACACCATTAACCAGAATAATTAACCCCTTCAGCGCTGCGCGGATTCCCCCGCGGTGCTGAAGGGTTCGAGCGCGGGCGGGGCCATGACGGAACGGTTCCGTCATGAGCACAGCTCAACCGATGCTCATGACGGAATCGTTCCGTCATGAGCATGGAAGGGGTTAATGGTTCAGTTTCCAAAGTATCCGCATCAATAGTTTCCATATTTTTTTTCAAATCCAAGGGCAAATACTTCACTCTACCTTTTAAACCTCTCAGTAAATCTGAAGGAGGTAATTTACCAGTTTTGGGCTCCATACGTACTATGGTCTGGAACGGATGAACACATTGAATGAGTATAGACTCATATGTATTTAATTCAGAAAGTTCAGCAGGAATAGCATCCAATTCTAAATTATTATGTACAGCTCTGGTCGGCATTCTATTTTCCTCTAACTTGTTGTAACAGTATTTACAAATACGCTGAACTTCACCCAATTCAAAACAATTTTCAAGAAATATATATGTGGCAAAATCCTTCCACTTATAATTATCTTCATTTTCACTCTTTCTGTAGAGATCAACATACCTGGTTTGTTTTCTATAATGAGTTCTGCGGCAACAAATACAAGTAACATTTGGTCTTTCATTAGAGATTATTGCAAATTTTGTTATGTGATCATTAAATCTCTTACTTACAGAGGGTTCTACATTCTCTTCCACTTCTTCCTCATTTACTGTGTCCTTCTCTGCACTGTTTTGTTCAGGACCAAAGTAACAAAACTGAATTTCATCAACAACCTTCTCTACATCTGATACCGTTCCACGGAACAGAGCCCTATTCAATTCATCTAACTTTATTGCTGGACTTTTAGCAAAATACAACCGTCTCACAAACTTTCTCATTTCAGTATGATGAACAGCCAGCATCCTAAAATGATGGAAAACACTATTACACACTTTTCTAGATAGACAAGCCAGAGAATGACCCTGCAAACCAGTATTCTCTCTCACTCTGCATGGATCCAAACTTTGAAGCACCTTAATCTTCTGTTTTACACTTTTTTTGCTATATTCTCTTAGAAACTCACGAAATTTATCAATAGATTCCTGACGCACAGTGCAAATACTACTACAATTCCAAGTGTGCACTGGGGCTTTAGGACGTCTCCCCATAGCCTCATCCGCCATCACTTGTACCTCATCTCTTGGAACCATTATCTCCTTCTCCATTATGCAACCATTTTTCACTTCATAAGCACGACCTCTGGTGTCAACTGCATGCAGCAAACTATTACTTTGAAAATAACTCTCTTCATTAAAAAAAGGTTCACTACTTGAACTATGCATCCATTTTCCTAAAAACACTTTACAAAAGTTTGTTCTGTTCACTACTCTTTTCCTTTTGCTATGTGATTTCAGTACATTAACCATTTTGTCTAATGTACGCATCCTATTCAAAATTAAAATGAATAGTTTCCTTTTTAATTCTAATGCCTTTGCTGCAATGGCTTCAATTTCTTTTTTTCTCTTATAAAACTTAGCCTTTTACTTATATTTCTTCACATCCTTTATCAAATTGGACATAACTCTTCTCTGAAACATTTTTCTACGTATCTCTTTAAACGCTGTTTTTCTGTTTAAGTGTATCTTTTTAGTTGTAGAAGGTATATTTGCATTAACTAAATTCTCAATTTTTTCCTGTGCTTTTCGATTGAAATCATTCTTTCCAGTACAGACATTTTGTACATTTTTCCTTTTTTTGAATATGTTCTTTAGAAAACTTTTTGTCTGCTTACCAGAAGATTTTTTCTTCTTCCCAACATGAGCATCTTCAACTAACTTAGGTCCTCCAGTTGTCTTCAAATATAGGTTTTTTTGTGGTCTTTTTTTACTCTGGATTTTGTAGGCATCTTAAATGTTGTTCACTGCTCTTCAGCAATACCTGAAAAAAACTAAAAAAAAATTCCTTTATTTTAATTAAATATATTACTACATTTGTTTTCACATTAGTCACAAAACGAAATTTCTTTGCCAATTTGAAAGCACACTTACTGCTCTTTTTTTTGGCAAGTGATAATCACTTTTACAGACTGACACATTATGAATCCACTTTTCAGATTTTTTAAAAAGCACATGTCCAAACTGCTTTTTCAGACCAGCACCATTTGTAACCTGGGTGACTGCCTACACTCCAGCAAGGGCAAACAGCCTTAGTGATGCTGAATGTATTTGCATTACTGACTGAAACCTCAAACCCCACTCGCTTGTGAATACTGTCCATGATTCCACATGGTAAGCAGCTGGGTGTGTGCTAAGAGTCTGCTTCTGCACCAAAAAATGGCTCCCCCTTTCCATCTAAAGCAACTGTGAAATCACCAGAGCAATACGCAATAAATCTCTGCCTGTAATTCCTATCTGCACACAGAGTCATGTTTTCACATTAGGCCCTTAAACGAAATTTCTTTGCCAATTTAAAAGCACACTTACTGCTCTTTTTTTTGGCAAGTGATAAACACTTTTACAGACTGACACATTATGAATCCACTTTTCAGATTTTTTAAAAAGCACATGTCCAAACTGCTTTTTCAGACCAGCAACATTTGTAACCTGGGTGACTGCCTACACTCCAGCAAGGGCAAACAGCCTTAGTGATGCTGAATGTATTTGCATTACTGACTGAAACCTCAAACCCCACTCGCTTGTGAATACTGTCCATGATTCCACATGGTAAGCAGCTGGGTGTGTGCTAAGAGTCTGCTTCTGCACCAAAAAATGGCTCCCCCTTTCCATCTAATGCAACTGTGAAATCACCAGAGCAATACGCAATAAATCTCTGTCTGTAATTCCTATTTGCACACAGAGTCATGTTTTCACATTAGGCCCTTAAACGAAATTTCTTTGCAAATTTGAAAGCACACTTACTGCTCTTTTTTTTGGCAAGTGATAAACACTTTTACAGACTGACACATTATGAATCCACTTTTCTTAAAAAGCACATGTCCAAACTGCTTTTTCAGACCAGCACCATTTGTAACCTGGGTGACTGCCTACACTCCAGCAAGGGCAAACAACCTTAGTGATGCTGAATGTATTTGCATTACTGACTGAAACCTCAAACCCCACTCGCTTGTGAATACTGTGCATGATTCCACATGGTAAGCAGCTGGCTGTGTGTTAAGAGTCTGCTTCTGCACCAAAAAATGGCTCCCCCTTTCCATCTAATGCAACTGTGAAATCACCAGAGCAATACGCAATAAATCTCTGCCTGTAATTCCTATTTGCACACAGAGTCATGTTTTCACATTAGTCACAAAACGAAATTTCTTTGCCAATTTGAAAGCACACTTACTGCTCTTTTTTTTGGCAAGTGATAATCACTTTTACAGACTGACACATTATGAATCCACTTTTCAGATTTTTTAAAAAGCACATGTCCAAACTGCTTTTTCAGACCAGCACCATTTGTAACCTGGATGACTGCCTACACTCCAGCAAGGGCAACCAGCCTTAGTGATGCTGAATGTATTTGCATTACTGACTGAAACCTCAAACCCCACTCGCTTGTGAATACTGTGCATGATTCCACATGGTAAGCAGCTGGCTGTGTGCTAAGAGTCTGCTTCTGCACCAAAAAATGGCTCCCCCTTTCCATCTAATGCAACTGTGAAATCACCAGAGCAATACGCAATAAATCTCTGCCTGTAATTCCTCTTTGCACACAGAGTCATGTTTTCACATTAGTCACAAAACGAAATTTCTTTGCCAATTTGAAAGCACACTTACTGCTCTTTTTTTTGGCAAGTGATAAACACTTTTACAGACTGACACATTATGAATCCACTTTTCAGATTTTTTAAAAAGCACATGTCCAAACTGCTTTTTCAGACCAGCACCATTTGTAACCTGGGTGACTGCCTACACTCCAGCAAGGGCAACCAGCCTTAGTGATGCTGAATGTATTTGCATTACTGACTGAAACCTCAAACCCCACTCGCTTGTGAATACTGTGCATGATTCCACATGGTAAGCAGCTGGGTGTGTGCTAAGAGTCTGCTTCTGCACCAAAAAATGGCTCCCCCTTTCCATCTAATGCAACTGTGAAAGCACCAGAGCAATACGCAATAAATCTCTGCCTGTAATTCCTATTTGCACACAGAGTCATGTTTTCACATTAGTCACAAAACGAAATTTCTTTGCCAATTTGAAAGCACACTTACTGCTCTTTTTTTTGGCAAGTGATAAACACTTTTACAGACTGACACATTATGAATCCACTTTTCAGATTTTTTAAAAAGCACATGTCCAAACTGCTTTTTCAGACCAGCACCATTTGTAACCTGGGTGACTGCCTACACTCCAGCAAGGGCAACCAGCCTTAGTGATGCTGAATGTATTTGCATTACTGACTGAAACCTCAAACCCCACTCGCTTGTGAATACTGTGCATGATTCCACATGGTAAGCAGCTGGGTGTGTGCTAAGAGTCTGCTTCTGCACCAAAAAACTGGCTCCCCCTTTCCTTCTAATGCAACTGTGAAATCACCACAGCAATACGCAATAAATCTCTGCCTGTAATTCCTCTTTGCACACAGAGTCATGTTTTCACATTAGTCACAAAACGAAATTTCTTTGCCAATTTGAAAGCACACTTACTGCTCTTTTTTTTGGCAAGTGATAAACACTTTTACAGACTGACACATTATGAATCCACTTTTCAGATTTTTTAAAAAGCACATGTCCAAACTGCTTTTTCAGACCAGCACCATTTGTAACCTGGGTGACTGCCTACACTCCAGCAAGGGCAACCAGCCTTAGTGATGCTGAATGTATTTGCATTACTGACTGAAACCTCAAACCCCACTCGCTTGTGAATACTGTGCATGATTCCACATGGTAAGCAGCTGGGTGTGTGCTAAGAGTCTGCTTCTGCACCAAAAAATGGCTCCCCCTTTCCATCTAATGCAACTGTGAAAGCACCAGAGCAATACGCAATAAATCTCTGCCTGTAATTCCTATTTGCACACAGAGTCATGTTTTCACATTAGTCACAAAACGAAATTTCTTTGCCAATTTGAAAGCACACTTACTGCTCTTTTTTTTGGCAAGTGATAAACACTTTTACAGACTGACAAATTATGAATCCACTTTTCAGATTTTTTAAAAAGCACATGTCCAAACTGCTTTTTCAGACCAGCACCATTTGTAACCTGGGTGACTGCCTACACTCCAGCAAGGGCAAACAGCCTTAGTGATGCTGAATGTATTTGCATTACTGACTGAAACCTCAAACCCCACTCGCTTGTGAATACTGTCCATGATTCCACATGGTAAGCAGCTGGCTGTGTGCTAAGAGTCTGCTTCTGCACCAAAAAATGGCTCCCCCTTTCCATCTAATGCAACTGTGAAATCACCAGAGCAATACGCAATAAATCTCTGCCTATAATTCCTCTTTGCACACAGAGTCATGTTTTCACATTAGTCACAAAACGAAATTTCTTTGCCAATTTGAAAGCACACTTACTGCTCTTTTTTTTTGCAAGTGATAAACATTTTTACAGACTGACACATTATGAATCCACTTTTCAGATTTTTTAAAAAGCACATGTCCAAACTGCTTTTTCAGACCAGCACCATTTGTAACCTGGGTGACTGCCTACACTCCAGCAAGGGCAACCAGCCTTAGTGATGCTGAATGTATTTGCATTACTGACTGAAACCTCAAACCCCACTCGCTTGTGAATACTGTGCATGATTCCACATGGTAAGCAGCTGGGTGTGTGCTAAGAGTCTGCTTCTGCACCAAAAAACTGGCTCCCCCTTTCCTTCTAATGCAACTGTGAAATCACCACAGCAATACGCAATAAATCTCTGCCTGTAATTCCTCTTTGCACACAGAGTCATGTTTTCACATTAGTCACAAAACGAAATTTCTTTGCCAATTTGAAAGCACACTTACTGCTCTTTTTTTTGGCAAGTGATAAACACTTTTACAGACTGACACATTATGAATCCACTTTTCAGATTTTTTAAAAAGCACATGTCCAAACTGCTTTTTCAGACCAGCACCATTTGTAACCTGGGTGACTGCCTACACTCCAGCAAGGGCAACCAGCCTTAGTGATGCTGAATGTATTTGCATTACTGACTGAAACCTCAAACCCCACTCGCTTGTGAATACTGTGCATGATTCCACATGGTAAGCAGCTGGGTGTGTGCTAAGAGTCTGCTTCTGCACCAAAAAATGGCTCCCCCTTTCCATCTAATGCAACTGTGAAAGCACCAGAGCAATACGCAATAAATCTCTGCCTGTAATTCCTATTTGCACACAGAGTCATGTTTTCACATTAGTCACAAAACGAAATTTCTTTGCCAATTTGAAAGCACACTTACTGCTCTTTTTTTTGGCAAGTGATAAACACTTTTACAGACTGACACATTATGAATCCACTTTTCAGAGTTTTTAAAAAGCACATGTCCAAACTGCTTTTTCAGACCAGCACCATTTGTAACCTGGGTGACTGCCTACACTCCAGCAAGGGCAACCAGCCTTAGTGATGCTGAATGTATTTGCATTACTGACTGAAACCTCAAACCCCACTCGCTTGTGAATACTGTGCATGATTCCACATGGTAAGCAGCTGGGTGTGTGCTAAGAGTCTGCTTCTGCACCAAAAAACTGGCTCCCCCTTTCCTTCTAATGCAACTGTGAAATCACCACAGCAATACGCAATAAATCTCTGCCTGTAATTCCTATTTGCACACAGAGTCATGTTTTCACATTAGTCACAAAACGAAATTTCTTTGCCAATTTGAAAGCACACTTACTGCTCTTTTTTTTGGCAAGTGATAAACACTTTTACAGACTGACAAATTATGAATCCACTTTTCAGATTTTTTAAAAAGCACATGTCCAAACTGCTTTTTCAGACCAGCACCATTTGTAACCTGGGTGACTGCCTACACTCCAGCAAGGGCAAACAGCCTTAGTGATGCTGAATGTATTTGCATTACTGACTGAAACCTCAAACCCCACTCGCTTGTGAATACTGTCCATGATTCCACATGGTAAGCAGCTGGCTGTGTGCTAAGAGTCTGCTTCTGCACCAAAAAATGGCTCCCCCTTTCCATCTAATGCAACTGTGAAATCACCAGAGCAATACGCAATAAATCTCTGCCTATAATTCCTCTTTGCACACAGAGTCATGTTTTCACATTAGTCACAAAACGACATTTCTTTGCCAATTTGAAAGCACACTTACTGCTCTTTTTTTTTGCAAGTGATAAACATTTTTACAGACTGACACATTATGAATCCACTTTTCAGATTTTTTAAAAAGCACATGTCCAAACTGCTTTTTCAGACCAGCACCATTTGTAACCTGGGTGACTGCCTACACTCCAGCAAGGGCAAACAGCCTTAGTGATGCTGAATGTATTTGCATTACTGACTGAAACCTCAAACCCCACTCGCTTGTGAATACTGTGCATGATTCCACATAGTAAGCAGCTAGGTGTGTGCTAAGAGTCTGCTTCTCCACCAAAAAATGGCTCCCCCTTTCCATCTAATGCAACTGTGAAATCACCAGAGCAATACGCAATAAATCTCTGCCTATAATTCCTCTTTGCACACAGAGTCATGTTTTCACATTAGTCACAAAACGAAATTTCTTTGCCAATTCGAAAGCACACTTACTGCTCTTTTTTTTTGCAAGTGATAAACATTTTTACAGACTGACACATTATGAATCCACTTTTCAGATTTTTTAAAAAGCACATGTCCAAACTGCTTTTTCAGACCAGCACCATTTGTAACCTGGGTGACTGCCTACACTCCAGCAAGGGCAACCAGCCTTAGTGATGCTGAATGTATTTGCATTACTGAGTCCAACCTCAAACCCTTAAACTATTCTTTTTTTTTACCAGTACACCTTAATTTATTGTGAAAACATAGTCCATATTATTTTACTTGTTCCTCACATTTAAATTTCTCCCAAAACAGAAAATAATAAACACAACTTCAACAAAAAGAATTGCATTTCTATTATTCATTTCTTAATTTACCATATACATCCCCTCTCAAACTCTAAACTCACCTTTAAAATTAGTTAGTTGTGAAAGAAATGTGGCACTCAAACAGCAGATTATCAGAGCCAGGATCTCTGTTCTTTACACCTCTCTCCTCTCAGCAGAACCAGATAATGGCAAACTTTCCCTCTCTTTTTCCACACATATACATGTTAGTTTCAAATCTCAGTGCTTGCCCCTTTTTTTCAAATGTAATCACACATTTCTATTGGTTGAAAACCAACCCTTTTCCAAAAGAACCCTTCCCCCAACTTGACTTCTGCCTAGTACCCTTCCCCCAACTTGACTTCTGCCTGCTACCATAGCAACAGCTCATGGAACACTGCTGTGTGGAGTTAGGTCAGAAGTTCACCAAACAATGTTTCAATTCCACAGAGCAAGAGTGCTTGACTTTTCAAACCTAACAGCAAATCCATAGTACTGTTCTTTGGTAACACATTTTTCTGTACCAATACAAAACATGCTTCTATTAATTTACACATACAGCCTAGTTTTTATTCTGGAATGGTATGAAACAGCCAATCAGTTCTTTTTTTTTTGAAAAAAATATGTATGCCTCCATTTCCAAACTGTCTTTCTTTTCATATTGCCATTCTACTGAAAGACACCTCCTGAGTGCATCCAGTTCTCCTTTGAAGATGTTCACAGTGTGGATTGTAGGGCACAGCTATGTCTTCTGGAGTGAAATGTATGCAGAGAAAACAGATATGGTGAGAGACCTTGCTTTGCCAAATGTAGACATTAAATGGATTGGTCAGAGAGGGTTAAAGTGGCACCAATTGATGCCATTGGTGAAATCCTTCATGCACATCCAACACCCTGACCTCATAATAGTGCACTGTGGTGGCAATGACCTAGGCACTTTGACTGAGGTAGGTCTGGAAATGCTTATGAAGGACACCTTTGCACAACTGTTTTCACTTTTCCCTAAAACTGCCTTTGTGTTTTCTAACATATGCCAAAGGCAAAAATGGAACTGGTCCAATCATTTCTGTCCGCAGATTGACAAAGCAAGAAAACACGTCAACAAATCTGTTTCTGCTTTCCTCCGTGACTATGGTATGGGTTCTATTTACCACAACAACTTGCGTTACGACATGCAAGACATTTATAGAGAAGATGGTGTGCACTTCAATGATGAAGGGAACAGAGTCTTCCTCTTGAACCTTAGACTCTGCATCGGTACTTACTTGTAGGTACCACTAAAAAATCACTTCATAAACACAACGGCTCTTTTTAGAGCGCCCTAATATCTAAACACTTAAATCTGATTTTCATTTCTTTTTTTATTTTTTTTTTACCGTACGCTTACCGTACGCGTACCCCGCAATTTTTTTAAAAATCAATAAATGTTTTCTTTGTACTTTTCTGTCCTTCTTTGACCCCCTTACAAATGTTATGGGGTCTGTAACTCTCCTCCTTGCCCCCTTTTCAAGATATCACTCTTTTTTTTTCTGAGTGAAACACACGAAATGGCGGCCGCCGCTTCCTGGTTTCGACCGATTCGAATGTTTACTAAGATCTAAGAGCCAATCAGAATCGCGCTCGCGCACGCCACCGTACGCGTACGGTAAGCGTACCGTAAGCGCACCGTAAGCTGGCTCAGATATATATATTGATTTAAAGGCTATTTTCTCAGAATCTACTGAACAGATTTACACCAAACCTACAAAAGGCACTTCCTTGACCTGAGGACTACCTCTCTGCCAAATTTCTAGTAATTCTGTTCAGCCGTTCGGGCTGTAGCCCTGTCTAAAGGTCCTATGGAAAAATGCATGGGAAAAACGCGTTTTGGGACCCCCCTTTTATCTCAGCCCCCGCTTGACGAATCCCCCCGAGACTTTCAGGGAAGGAGCGGAGCGTAACGCCCCACCTATTTTGAAAAATTCGCGAGGATTCGTCGACCGGCGCCAAAGTTATTCAAAATAGAATGTTGCGGATTTCCTATGGAAACGTGGTCCTAACTATAACTACCTACTGGCGACCGCCAGTAGGTAATATATATATATATATATATATATTACCTACTGGCGGTCGCCAGTAGGTAGTTATAGTTAGGACCCTCTTACCATAGGAAAACCGCAACATTCTATTTTGAATAACTTTGGCGCCGGTCGACGAATCCTCGCGAAATTTTCAAAATAGGTGGGGCGCTGTGCTCCGCTCCTACCCTGAAAGTCTCGGGGGGATTCGTCAAGCGGGGGCTGAGATAAAAGGGGGGTCCCAAAACGCGTTTTTCCCATGCATTTTTCCATAGGACCTTTAGACACAGCTACAGCCCGAACGGCTGAACAGAGTTCCTTGAAATTTGGCAGAGAGGTAGTCTACAGGTCAAGGAAGTGCCTTTTGTAGGTTTGGTGTAAATCTGTTCAGTAGATTCTGAGAAAATAGCCTTTAAATCAATATATATATCTGAGCCAGCTTACGGTGCGCTTATGGTGCGCTTACCGTACGCGTACGGTGACGTGCGCGAGCGCGATTCTGATTGGCTGTTAGATCTAAGTAAACATTCGAATCGGTCGAAACCAGGAAGCGGCGGCTGCCATTTTCTCTCTCGCACTCTGAGTGGGGCAGCAAAAATAAAGCCAAAAAATGTCTAAAGGGGCAGTATATTGAGATCATAACCACCCAGCATTGATATAGGGGTCCCCAAACAACCCCCAAGGCCCAAAAAAAACGAACTGCGTTAACTGGGCACGCACGCCACGAATGGCGTAAAGTAACTTAGCATTTAAAAAAACGTACAAATTCACTGAAAAAACCATAGGTTTCACACACGTTATAGTTAGGAATTAGCATTTAAAAAACCTTGCAAATTCACTGCAAAACCATAGGTTTCACACAAGTTCATTGAAAGTGGTGAATCCGCTTCCGTGGCCCCCTGGGGATCATGGGGTGGTGCTGGCTTCACGGAAGCGGATTCACCACTTTCAATGTGGAGCAGAGAGGTCGGATAGAGGAAGGACGCCTAGGCCAGGGCCCATGTGAGGGCTTGATCTGCGGCAGTGATCGGCGCACCGTTATTGAGGTGGAGAATATTTCGGCACTACAACTCCCATAAGAACTTGCAACGCAAACAGGAAGCGTGATTTAAAAAGGGAGGAACTGCCAGCCAAGCGCGAACCTTTCCCGAAGCGCCTCTGATGAAGAGATGAACTCGAAACGCGTAAGGCGCAGGAGAGGCTGCCAATTGCACTGACTGATGCTTCTTTCCATACCGTTTATTAAAGGCTGGTAAACCTTCTCTCTGATTCGTGTGCGGCTTACTGGGCTACCTGTGTTTGAATATATATATATATATATTCACTGCAAAAACCATAGGTTTCAGGCACGTTATAGTTAGGAATCAGCATTGCAAAAACCTTAGAAATTCACCGAAAAAACCATAGGTTTCAGGGGCGTTATAGTTAGCTGGACTTTTCACTAGTACGAAACCATTGAAATTCCCCCGTTATAGTTAGTTCAGCTAACTATAACTCGCGCGCCCACAATGCACTGCTGATGACGTCACATATTACATCACACAATGCCGTTGATTAAAATCTGATACAGATTGTCAAGACGTGGCGTCGTCATTCCTTTTCTGAGCGAGGAGTATCTATTTATATTACGGACCCAGTTTGTGAGGTCTGCTCGACGACGCACCCGCTGATTAGGAGTGATTAGGAGTGCGGTGGCTGTTCGCAAACGTTGTGGAAGTATATATATATATATATATTCACTTAAAAAACCATAGGTTTCCCACATGTTATAGTTAGGTGGATATTTCACTCGTAAAAAACCAATGAAATTTCCCCCTTATAGTTAGTTCAGATAACTATAACTCGCGCACCCGCAATCCACTGCTCATGACGTCACATATTACATCACTCATGACATGGTCAGTGGCATCACTCATGACATCACTGATGACATCATCCTTGTGATAGAGTGGCGGTCGCGCGAGTTATAGTTATCTGAACTAACTATAACGGGGAAATTTCATTGGTTTTTTACGAGTGAAATATCCACCTAACTATAACATGTGTGAAACCTATGGTTTTTTAAGTGAATTTGCAAGGTTTTTTAAATGCTAATTCCTAACTGTAACGTGTGTGAAACCTATGGTTTTTTCAGTGAATTTGTACGTTTTTTTAAATGCTAATTTATTTATGTATTATTATTTTTTTTATATATTTATTTTACAATAAACTACGTATAAAAAATTTTTTGGGGGGGTTTTTCACTGTGCGCGCGCACCCCCGCGATTTTAATCGCTAGGGGGTGACAAAGGCTAGGGGGTCAGGAACTCTCTACCCTGCCCCCTTTTCACGTTCGCCACCTTCCTTTTTCACTCTCGCACTGAAAACAAACCAAATGGCGGCCGACACTTCCTGATTTCGACCGATTCGAATGTTGACTAACATGTAACCACCAATCAGAATTACGCTCGCGCAAGTTAGGGTGCTCGCACGGTGCACGCACGGTGCGCGCTTATATATATGTATATGCTTTTAAATGCTATTTTCTCAGGAACTACTGAACAGATTGACACCAGACCTGCAAAGGCACTTCCCTGACCTGAGGACTACTTCTCTGCCAAATTTCAAGTAATTCTGTTCTGCCGTTCGGGCTGTACCTTCGACTAAAGGTCCTATGGAAAAATGCATGGGGAAAACGCGTTTTGGGACCCCCCTTTTTTCTCGGCTCCCGCTTGACGAATCACCCCGAGACTTTCAGGGTAGGAGCTGAGCGGAGCGCCCCATTAGTTTTGAAATTTTCGCGAAGATTCGTCAACCGGCGCCAAAGTTATTCAAAATAGAATTTTGAGATTTCCTATCGAAACACGATCCTAACTATAACTATCTACTGGCGACCGCCAGTAGATAATATACATATAAATATAATCTGCATATCTATATAAATATAAATTCATGCAAACATATACATATACATATATGCATACATATGCATGGTATGTACATGAAAGTTTGAAAACCTCTAATACAAGCAAAGCTAAAAAGCCACCTAATTACAAACAGAATTGCTTTAACTTAAACGAGGGCGAGACCTATTGCATTTTCAATGCTTGTTTACTTTGATTCCATCAAGAAGGCATTCAGATGTGTCACACATTTTCCATAAATTCTGAATGGTAGCACTCTAGTTGCTCATTAGATCACTGTAGTAAAGCTACTGCTCACCAGGGAAGTCTGCTGCTGGTATTGAAAGTGCATGTTTCAGTCTGCATGTCAGAATTTTTTAATGAAATAGAAGAGGATTTGAGAAGTCACTCAAAATGTGCCCTAATTTTTCTTTTTTCCTCACTAATCATAATTTCTATGGCAAAATGAACCTCCTCATTGTGTTCCTTTTAAATTAAACTACTCACTCTCTACTACTCACTCGCTACTACTATCTACTACTCACTCTCTACTACTCTACTACTCACTCTCTACTACTCTCTCTCTACTACTCTCTCTCTACTACTCCCTCTCTACTACTCACTCTACTACTCTCTATTACTCACTCTCTACTACTCACTCTCTACTACTCTACTACTCTCTACTACTCTCTACTACTCACTCTCTACTACTCACTCTCAACTACTCACTCTACTACTCCCTCTACTACTCACTTTCTACTACTCTCTACTACTCACTCTACTACTCTCTACCACTCACTCTCTACTACTCTTTCTCTACTACTCACGCTCTACTACTCTCTACTACTCACTCTCTACTACTCACTCTCTACTACTCTACTACTCTCTACTACTTTCTCTACTACTCACTCTCTACTACTCACTCTCTACTACTCTCTCTCTACTACACACTCTCTACTACTTGCTCTCTACTACTCACTCTACTACTCACTCTCTACTACTCCCTACTACTCACTCTACTACTCACTCTCTACTACTCTCTACTACTCACTCTCTACTACTCCACTACTCTCTACTAATCACTCTCTACTACTCACTTTGTACTACTCTCTACTACTCACTCTCTACTACTCACTACTACTCACTCTCTACTACTCACTCTCTACTACTCACTCTCTACTACTCACTCTCTACTACTCTCTCTCTGCTACTCTCTCTCCACTACTCACTCTCTACTACTCTCTACTACTCACTCTCTACTACTCTCTACTACTCACTCTCTACTACTCTCTCTACTACTCTCTACTACTCACTCTACTTCTCATTCTCTACTACTCATTCTCTACTACTCTCTCTCTGCTACTCTCTTTCCACTACTCACTCTCTACTACTCTCTACTACTCACTCTCTAATACTCACTCTCTACTACTCCCTACTACTCACTCTACTACTCACTCTCTACTACTCTCTACTACTCACTCTCTACTACTCCACTACTCTCTACTAATCACTCTCTACTACTCACTTTGTACTACTCTCTACTACTCACTCTCTACTACTCACTCTCTACTACTCACTCTCTACTACTCACTCTCTACTACTCTCTCTCTGCTACTCTCTCTCCACTACTCACTCTCTACTACTCTCTACTACTCACTCTCTACTACTCTCTACTACTCACTCTCTACTACTCTCTCTACTACTCTCTACTACTCACTCTACTACTCATTCTCTACTACTCATTCTCTACTACTCTCTCTCTGCTACTCTCTCTCCACTACTCACTACTCACTCTCTACTACTCTCTACTACTGACTCTCTACTACTCTCTACTTCTCACTCTCTACTACTCTCTACTACTCCCCCTACTACTCACTCTCTACTACTCTCTACTACTCTCTACTTCTCACTCTCTACTACTCTCTCCTACTCACTCTCTACTACTCACTCTACTACTCTCTCCTACTCACTCTCTGCTACTCTCTCTACTACTCTCTACTACTCTCTCTCTACTCTCTACTCTCTATTACTCATCCTCTACTCTCTACCTCTCTACCTTTCTCTACCTCTCTCTCTCTACTACTCTCTACCTCTCTACCTCTACCTCTCTACCTCTATGTCTCTACCTCTACACCTCTACCTCTCTACCTCTCTCTACCTCTCTCTACATGCACACATATGCACATATATGCATATGCATTTATATATATGTATGTGTATATATATATATATATACATACATATATAAACATATATATAATCTGCATATCTATATAAATACAAATATAAATGCATGCATACATATACATATATGCATGTTATGTACATGAAATTTTGAAAAACACTAGTAAAAGCAAAGCTAAAAAGCCACCTAATTAGAAACAGAATTGCTTTAACTTAAAACGAGGGCGAGACCTATTGCATTTTCAATGCTTGTTTACTTTGGTTCCATCAAGAAAGCATTTAGATGTGACACATTTGCCATAAATTCTGAATGGTAGCACTCTAGTTCCTCATTAGATCACTGTAGTAAAGCTACTGCTCGCCAGGGAAGTCTGCTGCTGGTATTCAAAGTGCATGTTTCAGTCTGCATGTCAGAACTTTTTAATGAAATAGAAGAGGATTTGAAAAGTCAAAATGTGCCCTAAGTTTTCTTTCTGCAGCACTAATCATAATTTCTATGGCAAAATGAACCCCCTCATTTTGTTCCTTTGCAAATTAAATGTTTTAAATGTTACCACTTTATTCCAATCAAGATGGCTTCAGGTGTGCCATACCTTTGTCATAAGTAAGACTGTTAGCGCTCTAGTTGTTCTTTAAAACACTCTGGGATTTCTGTCATTGGGCTATACTTGGGCTACATCTCGGTGATATTTGTGCTACATTTGGGCTCTTTTGTCTCTGGTGGCCATCTTGGGAGACTTGTTATGAAGTTTCCTAATTTCCTCATTTACTGCAGTCTCCTCAGTAGGCATACTGTCAGTTTTTTACTTTGATTCAATGAAGAAGGCATTCAGATGTGTCACACATTTGCCATAAATTCAGAATGTTAGCACTCTAGTTGCTCATTAGATCACTGTAGTAAAGCTACTGCTCACCAGGGAAGTCTGCTCTGGTATTGAAAGTGCATGTTTCAGTCTGCATGTCAGAATTCTTTAATGAAATAGAAGAGGATTTGAGAAGTCACTCAAAATGTGCCCTAATTTTTCTTTCTGCAGCACTAATCATACATTCAATGGCAAAATGAACCCTCTCATTTTGTTCCTTTTTGAAATTAAATGTTTTAAATGTTACCACTTTATTCCAATCAAGATGGCTTCAGGTGTGCCATACCTTTGTCATAAGTAAGACTGTTAGCGCTCTAGTGGTTCTTTGGAACACTCTGGGAAGCTGCAGTAGAACACAAAGGAATCAACTGACAGTCTCTGCCCTTGTTGGATGTACATGTTTTACTGAGAATGTCAGACTTCATTCTCACATGACTGAGAAAGATAATGTGAATTTACAGAAAATATGCTCTCAGTTTAGCTTATAGATCACCTTCCAAACCTCTGTGGGAAAAGCATGTGAAAATAGTTTTCTCTCAAACATGATTCATGATATCCCAGCAGAAGGCTTTTTCACATGGTAAAATCACCTTAGAACATACCACAATTCCTAAAATGAGTATGGTACCATCAACAAATGATTTATAATGTAACTAAAGTCTTAAAACCTTCTATTAACTGCAATGCTTTTTAATGAGGTGCTATCATGTATATTGGTCCCAAGATGGCTGCCAACACTTCTTGGATGAAGTGCTGACAGCCAATCAGATCTCACAATGAGATGTGTGGTTAGGCTCCGCCCAGATATGTATATGATTTTACTTTTGATTTTCTCAGGAACTACTGAACGGATTTACACCATATATGCAAAAGGCACATGCCTGACCTGAGGACTACCTCTTTGCCAAATTTCAAGTAATTCTGTTCAGCCGTTCGGGCTGTACCTTCGACTAAAGGTCCTATGGGAAAATGCATGGGGAAAACGCGTTTTGGGACGCCCCCTTTTTTCTCAGCCCCCGCTTGATGAATGACCCCGAAACTTTCAGGGTAGGAGCTGAGCGGAGCGCCCCACTAGTTTTGAAAATTTCAATAAGATAAGTCAACCGGCGCCAAAGTTATTCAAAATAGAATTTTCAGATTTCCTATGGGAACTCGGTCCTAACTATAACTATCTACTGGCGACCGCCAGTAGATAATATATATATATATATATATTCACTGAAAAAACCATAGGTTTCACACATGTTATAGTTAGCGGAAATTTTACTGATAAAAAACCAATGAAATTGCCCCGTTATAGTTAGTGCTGGCAACTATAACTCACGCGACCGCAATCCTCTGCTGATGCTAATACTGTATTTAGACACTTATTTGCCCATGTCTTCTTCCATACATTTTTAGCTATACATATATTACAAATATTTTTTTTTATAAAGACACATATGTCATCAGCAGAAGATTGCGGTCGCGTGAGTTATAGTTGCCAGCACTAACTATAACGGGGCAATTTCATTGGTTTTTTATCAGTAAAATTTCCGCTAACTATAACATGTGTGAAACCTATGGTTTTTTCAGTGAATTTGCAAGGTTTTTTAAATGCTAATTCCTAACTATAACGTGTGTGAAACCTATGGTTTTTTCAGTGAATTTGTACGTTTTTTTAAATGCTAAGTTACTTTACGCCATTCGAGGCGTGCGCGCCCACTTAACGCAGTGCGTTCCGTGCACGGTTTTTATCAACTTTAATAAGCCCTGTACATTTGGTGGCCTTCGGCCACCAAAAGCACAGGGGGTGGGGTCAATGTGGATAGTGTTTTTTTTATTTCGATTTTATAATTTCATGTGGCCAAAATATAGTTTTTTTACTGATGTAATAAACCCTGTTCATTTGGTGGCCTGCGGCCACCAAAAGCACAGGGGGTGGGGTAAGTGTGGATAGTGTTTTTTTTATTTCTATTTTTTACCGTACGCTTACGGTAAGCGTACGGTAAGCGTACTCGGCGAAATTGCCGAAAAAAAAATAAAACCGTTTTTGCTCTTGGGGGATGTTTGGGGACTCCCTCAACATGACTATGTGGGAGGGAGTTGTCAAAACAGCCCCGTAACATGTTTTTGGGCATCATGTTTGATAAATAACACTCAGTGCGAGAGACAAAATGGCGGACGCCGCTTCCTGGTTTGGGCCGATTCAAATGTTTACTAAGATCTAAGAGCAAATCAGAATCGCGCTCGCGCACGCCACCGTACGCGTACGGTAAGCGTACGGTAAGCGTACCGTAAACGGGCTCAGATATATATATTGATTTAAAGGCTATTTTCTCAGAATCTACTGAACAGATTTACACCAAACCTACAAAAGGCACTTCCTTGACATAGGGACTACCTCTCTGCCAAATTTCTAGTAATTCTGTTCAGCCGTTCGGGCTGTAGCTCTGTCTAAAGGTCCTATGGAAAAATGCATGGGAAAAACGTGTTTTGGGACCCCCCTTTTATCTCAGCCCCCGCTTGACGAATCCCCCCGAGACTTTCAGGGTAGGAGCGGAGCGTAGCGCCCCACCTATTTTGAGAAATTCGCGAGGATTCATCGACCGGCGCCAAAGTTATTCAAAATAGAATGTTGCGGATTTCCTATGGAAAAGGGGTCCTAACTATAACTACCTACTGGCGACCGCCAGTAGGTAATATATATATATATATATGTATGTATATATACATATATAAATAAAAAATAAATATATATATTCTAACATAATTAAGAAAAATATTTATTTTAGATTATATTACATTTAATTCAATTGTATTCTATAAAACATGTATAGAGAGCATAGCTACCCAGCGAAGATAGTGTGGCACAGACTTGTTAAGGAGATTTAGAGGGACCCCTCATGGAACAGCCAACTCTTAAGCGATTTCTAAAAGTGGAGTTCCATTTTGATCAATCGAAGGGGAGGGGAGGCTTGTCTAAAATTTGGCCTCCTTGTAAGCGAAAGCTCTCCCTCCATAATTTACCTGCTTGATATGGGCATTCGAGGTTCGCAAAGATCTCCCGGGAGTTCAGGGAGAGAACAGTGAGCGGGAGATCAAAGAGCCTTTGCCAAGAAGTGCCCTATGGCAGAGTGATTTGAATTTCATAGTAATAAATGATAATATTTTAAATGTATTGCTACAAAAATATATCGATAGAAATATATTTTCATAGAAATCTTTAATTGGAGAAAATTAATGTAATGTAAAATTGATATTTTTTTTAAGTTTGTTACACTATCTATGTGTGTGTGTGTGTGTGTGTGTGAGTGTGTGTATATATATATATATATATATATATTCACTGAAAAAACCATAGGTTTCACACACGTTATAGTTAGGAATTAGCATTTAAAAAACCTTGCAAATTCACTTAAAAAACCATAGGTTTCACACATGTTATAGTTAGGTGGATATTTCACTCGTAAAAAACCAATGACATTCCCCCGTTATAGTTAGTTCAGCTAACTATAACTCGCGCGCCCGCAATCCTGCTCATGACGTCACATATTACATCACTCATGACATGGTCAGTGGCATCACTCATGACATCACTGATGACATCATCCTTGTGATAGAGTGGCGGTCGCGTGAGTTATAGTTATCTGAACTAACTATAACGGGGGAATTTCATTGGTTTTTTACGAGTGAAATATCCTGATTAACACAGGCTCCTATGGAGAAATGGGGTGTGTGTGAAAACCCTGCACCCTGTTGCGGGCACCCCATTGTGCCAGCCACACAGTGCAAGGATTTACAGGGGGGTCCCTTAGGTACCCACTCTGCCCCAAACCAGAGGCCGCAGGATGAAGGGGGCCCTGATAGGGGCCCCCAAAGTCACTCTCTGTCGGCCTTTTCATTTTGGAAAGGCCGACACGGAAAGGCTTTTGGAAACCAACATCGTAATCCAGAGGCCAGAAACGTTGTCCTTAGGGGTGTACGATGCGGTTCCGCCCGACATCGTATACGGCTCCTAAATGCTTGACGTGCACCCATGCACAAAGCTATTGTTCAGCGCTGTGGTGTAAAAAAGGTTAGGCACAGGAAAGGGGAACCCTCTACTGGGCCTCACAGTGATGGTATAGTGCTGTGCAGAACCCCTTTTTTGGGCTTTACAGTGCTGGACAATGACTGAGAGGCCAGTCTTCATCCTTCTCCTTTCCCTCTTTTGTGGTTTTCTCACTCTTGCTCCGAGCCAATGCTTGAGGAGGAAAAATAAATACCGGTTCCCAAAAATGAGTCATTGTGAAACCCCTCTACAATCACCGGCTCAAAAGAAGCAAGGGTCTTACTATCAGAATCACTGCCATCCCAGTGTATAGTTGACAAGTTGCAAATGTGGCACAAGGAGCATCGGTTTCTAATCCCAGCCTCTAATTTGACTAAACTGTGTGCTCTTGGGAAATCCCTTTTCTGAACGTATTCCTCAGCTCCCTCTTTGCAGGATTGGGAGTATTTCAATTCACGTTAAAGCTGCTTGTTAAAAATATCATCTACATGTTAAAAGGGGGATGGGTGAAGTGTCCACTCACATGGTAAGTTCAACTAAATGCAATATTGTGGTAAAAGTATTGCCTTTGTGGCAAACTGCAGAGTGCTGCTGTCTTAGGTCTACTAATTTAACAAACTGTTTGATCTTGGGCAAATAATAGTGTCACTGTCGGCACTCTGAAACAAGTATAAGGAAAGAAATTAACATCTAGGACATTCTACCAGGACAGGTCTCCACCACTGTATTGGTTAACACATTCAGGGTTGTTTGAATTTTATTAGATGATGGTGCCTCTGTTGTAGGTTTGTGTAGGTCCCCTCTTCTGCTGCTGGCCCTCCTTTACAACCCACGCCAAGCACCTCTTTTGGAACCGATAAGGGGATGAAAGAGCCCAAGTTGTCATCCTAAGAGGGGGTTGAAGAGATGGGGAGTTGAAATGTGAGATAATGTCGCCCGCAGTGCTTCTGTGTGGACATGGCACAGGAGCCACCATTGCAGACAAACCTGTAAAAACCACACTAGGCCCTCTGGAGGGGAGAGTGGGGCCAGGGGTGGACTGGCCATCCCGGGCATTTCCCAGGAAGCTGGAAAGTTGGGGGCGTGTTTTGCAGTAGTGGGGGCTGGTTTCGTTACTGGGGTCTGGTTTTGCAGCAGTAACAAGAGCATCACAGCTTCACACTTGCATCCCCCCAGGCGGGTGGGGGAGGGGCAGGGTGGGGAAATGTAAACACCGGAATATGGATGAACGAATTTCGTTGCGCACGCTGCGTCGCATTTTGCGATGCAGCGTGCGCAAAGGAATTCGTTTTATTTATTTAAATGTGTACTTACCTCCGTTCATCCATATTCCAGTGTTTATATTTCCCCACCCAGCCCCTCCCCCGCCCCGCCTCTCTGCCCCACCGAACTCCCTCCACGGACCGCTACTGCCAGCCATGCCCACTGCCAGCACTGGTGAACATTGGCACTGACCTTCTACTGAACACCGACTGGTATCCCTCGCGGTCCAGCCTTACTACGGGAACTGCCTTCACAGCTGAAAGGTAAGTCATATACCTTTTACATTTCTAAATTGTAAAATTTGATAATGGTCTAACTGTCTGCTGCTGAAACTTAGATTTGATACAGATGAAATGCCAAATTTAGCTGGTGAAGCCCTTACTTTGCCAGAAACACTTGTTTTGAGTCTCTGTGCCAAAGTACAAGGGCACATCAAAAAGTAATCGATATTAGATCTGCCACCAATAACTTACAAAATGTGTCGATGCCAGCCAACATTTTGTAACAGTCAGATCTTGCCTGGAGAGGACATTTTTCTTTGTACATTTAAACAAGATCTTCTGCGCCTCATTAGACAATCTTCATTATCGCTTGTTATTTCTTCCAATTAAGGCCTGATCACCCCATCTTCATGAGATTTGCACTCTTAATAGCCAGCGTCACTCGTAATCAAAGCTCATTGAGCCGGATAACCAAGCGGGGGCCTGGGGCAGAGCTGCCCCGCTGCACAGACTTCAGGTTTGAAAGCGTGCTAATGTGTCTCTGCTCTGAGCAGGGGTGGGGGGTGGGGGAGGGGTTAATTGAATCAGCCTTCACAAGCATCTGCCCTGTGATGTACAGCACAGTGAGCAGGAGTTGACAGCAGAGCAGACACGTGAAGAATTGGATGAAACGGAGAAGCGGGGCATGCTGGGCTAAAAAACCTAGCAAAATTCCGAGCACTTAAACAGCAGGAAAACTGCAGATAAGTACAGGTGTACACACAGCATGCACACCAGGCATACATTCACTAAATTAACAAATGGTGGGGTTTTGAAACAGAATATCGAAGAAAACATATTGTGGGGCTAAAATACTGTGGGCCAATATTGACGACCAAAATATAGACAAGATACGTAAGGATCAGTATACCATATTGTGTGTGTGTGCATATATATATATATATATATACATATATATATATATATATATATATATTTATATATATGTGTGTGTGTGTGTGCATGTGTGTGTGTGAATATATATGTGTATATATATATATATATATTATATATATACTAGTATTTAGGTATAAATGTTTGTAGTGAATGCAATTGTTGGGGGGAGTTATATTGTTATTAATTTATGCATATATTTTATTGGGGGATTTGTAAATATTTTAGTGATGTAATAAAGTAATATATTTATTTTTGTATAAAATGTGTATAAAATGTTTTATGTTTAAAAAAAAATAATTGTTTCACTTAAAAGTGCTTTAATATTTTTATTAATCAGAATGTAATTATTCTGGCAATATTGTTGTCGATATTGAATGAATTGGTATTTTGGACATAGTATATGTTTATTTAAAGGTGACAATATTTATTTTCTGATTTTTGTGTAAAAATCAATATTTTAACAACAATATTTGAGTTTTCAATATTTACACCCTGGAGCGAGTATAGAAAACTGAGGGGGGTCACGAGCCGCCGGCAGCCCCGGTGACCACCACCACCCCGGGGATATTTAAAAAATGTCCCTGGGGACCGCTACCCCCCAGGGCAGGCTCCAGCAATCTGCCGGGGTGCCCATCCCGGGACATTGCAGTTTGCTATGGGATGGCAGGAGCAGTGCTCCAGCCATCCTATAGCAAACAAGTGCTCCGGTTTGAACAAACGAGAGCATTTTGCTCTGGCTTGTTCAAAGTGGAGCACTTTGCTTTTTAAACCCAGGGAGCTGGATCTTAGCAGCTCCCTTGGGGTAAAAAGCAATGCTGGTGCCCGCAGGAGGGGGGAGCCAGCCGGGACCGCATGGGGCCTTCATCCCTCTACGAGTAATGTGTCAAGAGGTGCGTTTCCAGAATGGTGGAGAAAAGGAGTGTGGCCGGCTATCAGATCTCAGCAATCTTGTTGTATGGGACTTACTGGAGGTAATAGGAGGGGTAGTTAGCCCCAAGGGACGTCCTTTTTAGCCAACTACTCCCTCCTGTTACCTCCAGTAAGTCCCACACAGCAGTATTGCTGAGAAAGTGTCAGAGGCCACTCCCCCTTGCTCCACCACTCTGCAAACATGTCTCCTGATGCACTACTAGTTGAGGGATAAAGTCCCCTTGGCTCCAGAGGGACCTTGGGGGCCAAGAAGGCCTCCTGGTAGCTCCTGTAAGTCCCACACATCGGAATTCCTGAGAGCTGGTCGGAGGCCCAGCCCCCTTTCTCCACCACTCTGCAAACATGACTGCTAGTTAAAAAACCTTAGAAATTCACTGAACAAACCAAAGGTTAGAAGGACGTTAGAATTAATCAAATCGAATTAAAAACCTTAGAAATTAACAAAAAAAACAAAGATCACAGGGATCTTATAGTTAGGGTCAGATTTTACTCATGCAAAATAAGAGAAATTCAGTTGTTATAGTTATCTGAGTTAACTATAACTCACACCCCCGCAATGCACTGCTTATGACATCACATATTACATCACCCATGACATGGTCAGTGACATCTCCGGGTACATCACTGATGACTTTTCAAATGACATCACTAATGACATCAGTGATGACATCATCCACAGCCTCTCTGACAAACCTACTTATACCCCTATAGAACCTTTTTTTTTTTTTTTTTTTTTAAAAAACCTTTATTGAGCATGAAGAAACAGTACACAGCTGTACGCCTACATCCTGAATGATCAGGCCGGCAGCGACAACATGCAGCGGGGGCATCGATGAACACATTTTGAAAAGCAATCTCTGGTTTACACAGCATGTCGCCTACAACCCAAACGGGCCGGCCGCGTAGCATAGGAACTAGAACTGTGTAGGCATGTAGCAGTGGACAATCAGAGCTGCATGAAGTGATCCAGCATGAGGAACATGAGGTTTCATTCAACTTTAATAACGGAACCAAACAAGTGCTACATAAACTGTGCCCTTCCAGCAGAGATCCAGCACACCCAGCCCGAGGCGTTCATGGCAGTGTGGCGCTTGGCTGTGCGGGTCGCGTATCACGCTATGGCGCGCAGGCATCAACCAGGGTGCCGACGTCCCGCGCCCCAAGGCACTGTCTAGTGAGCTGGGAGGGCATGGCAATGGCCCTAGTAGAGAGCATGACATGATGCTGCTTCCTGTAGTGTCGTGCATGCTATGCCGTAGTGGGGTGGGGGGGACACAATAAGCTCGCAGCTCCCTCCGCCCGCATATCCCGTGAGTGTTAGGCGATTCCACGGGACGCGTGAAGCCCAGCCGAGTGTAGCGAGAGCGCTGGCGTAGCATGTATGGAGAACTAAAGGAGTGCGGGAGGGGAGGGGGCTAAATCGGTGTCAGCTGGTAGTGGATTAGGTGCTGGAGCCGGCGAGGTAGACCGACCCTCCACTGGCACATCCCCACTCGCGCCTGTCGTGGGCTCGTCTGGGAACTGTATTTTTAGAAGATACGCAGTGAGAGAACCCCAAAGGTCCTTGGGGCGCGATTTGTGAGGTAGAAGGTCCGAATAGTTGTGCAGTTGTTCCTGCCAAGTTGTCATCGTATCCAGCCAAGTTTTGAATTTAGGCGCTCGTCCTCGCCCCCACCTGCACGCGACATGGCGTTTTGCCAACAGAAGGCCCATCGCGAAGAATTTCCGGTGTGCCTTAACAGCGTGGTTGGAGTGGCCCAGCAGGGCAATCTTAGGACAAGGAGCAATGCTTACCCCAATCATTTCAGTGAGAGCTGCAAACACCTCCCCCCAATAGGCGGCAACGGCCTGGCAGGACCACGCCAGATGCATGAAGTCCGCCCCTGGCCTTCTGCAGCGTAGGCAGCAATCGTTGTCCCGGAGTCCGAAGCGGTGTAATTTAGCGGGTGTAAAGTAGAGGCGATGCAGAAATTTAAAATGAACCAGGCGGAGGCGGGCATTTCCCGTCACCGCGCTGGTATGGGAGCAACTCTCCTCCCACTGGGCGTCCGACAGTGGTTCCCCCAGATCGCAATCCCAGTCATTACGCGCTCGGAGAGTGGGGGGGGACTGGGCAGCCTGCGCGTGGGTATATAACATGGAGACCACATGTGTCGGAGTCCCCTTCTGCAGCAGGGCATGTAGGGGCGCCATGGTATCAGGCTCGCTCGGAAAGTCGGGGGTGACCGCCTTGATATTTTGCCGGAGCCGAATGTAGAGAAAGGTATCCATAACGGAAGGAGTGGTGTCCCTGAAGAAGTGTGTAGCCGTGCGGAAACTCCCCTGGTGGTACAGATCTCCCCAGGTGTGAACCGCAAGCTTTGCGAGCATTCTACGGCCAATTTCCTCACGGGCCACACTCACCCTTGGATCGTGGGCCAAGGCCATACGTGGGGAGTATAGGAATTTCACTTCCATGTGGTCCGCCAGTCATTTCCAGGCACTGACAGTGCAGTCGACCGTGGTGGGGTCTCTATGTTCTACTCGGGCTGACGTGTACAAATATCCGGAAGGTTGTTCCGGCCTCATATACCCATCTTCGACTGCCAAGTGAGCCATAAAGGGGGGGGGTGAAGCCAATAAGCGGCAAAGTGACCTTGTGCGCAATCATAATATCGCTGGAAATTGGGGACATCAAACCCCCCTTGGTGGTAAGGTAGCATAAGGGTTCGCAGCCCGAGTCGGGCCTGCTTGCCTCCCCAGATAAGTCGAGATAGCTGGGAGTTGAGGGCGCGGAAGAAATAAGCGCCAGGACTGTATGGTATGTTTGTAAAGAGATACAGCAGCTTGGGGAGGACCACCATTTTAATCAGTGAGATCCAACCCGCCATTGACAATGGGAGACGGATCCATTGGGAAACTTTGTCCGTGATTTTATCCACAACAGTCCCGTAGTTGGCTCTAATCAGGGCTTCCCGATTTCTAGTCACCTGGATGCCCAGGTATTTGATCTCCTCTTGCTCCCACACCAGGGGATAATCCAGGGGGAACCGTGTAGTGTTGTCAGTCAAGGGGAACAAGGCAGACTTCGTCCAGTTTATCTGAATCCCCGAGATGGCCCCGAATTTAGTGACTTCCCGCAGCAAAGGGTTCAAGTTTTCACGCGGCTTATGCACATAAAGAGTCATGTCGTCAGCATATAGTGCAATGAGCAGTTGGCGCTCAGGGTAGATAAGAGATCGGTGATTATGATGCTGCCGAAGCTTGGCTGCTAAGGGCTCTATGGCAAGTGCGAACAGCACCGGGGAGAGGGGACAACCCTGTCGGGTCCCCCTGTGAATCGCGAAGGGGGGGAGCGGGCACCATTAAGCAGCACCATCGCTTGAGGCCGGCTGTACAACAGTCGGATCCAGTCCAGGAAATTGAAGGGCATGCCCATCCGTTCCAGCAAGGCCAGGAGGTAATCCCACTCAAGGGAATCGAACGCCTTAGTGGCGTCGAGAAAGACCGCGGCTGCCTCGCTCTTCGGGTCAATATCCTGTATCACCGCCTGAAGAGTGCGCAAATTATGAGAAGTTGCACGGTTCGGAACAAACCCGGCTTGGTCTGGGAGCACGAGGCGCTCCATCAGGAGATTGAGGCGCGTGGCCAGGACCTTCGCTAATATTTTAACGTCTGTATTTAACAGCGAGAGGGGCCTGTAGGAGTCGCAATATTCCGGCGCCTTACCAGGTTTTAACAAAGACGTTATGAGGGCCTCTCGCATCGTGGCGGGCAGGGATCCCTCCTCTAATGAAGAGTAGTACACCTGCTGTAGAATGGGGGCTAGCACATGCTTGAAGGCTTTGTAGAAGTCGATCGGTAGCCCGTCCGACCCTGGCGCCTTTCCCGACTTCATGGACATAATTGCGTCCGTTATCTCATCTAGTTCCAGTGTATGATGGAGGAACTGCTGCTGTGTGGGGCCCAGCCATGCAAGCGCGGTGTCATCAAGGTAATCATGCAACACTATCGGTGCGGTCCTGTGGGAGGAGTATAGCCTAGTGTAGTGATCCGTGAGGACCTTGAGTTGGTCAGCAAGATCCCGCTTCGGGGTGCCATGCTCATCCAGCAAGGTAGCAACATAGTTACTATACCTAGGGGAACGAGTCGCGGTGGCTAATGCCCTGCCAGGTCTGTCGCCCTCGCCATACACTCGGGAGACATAGGGTCTCCCCAGAAACTTACTCTCCTTGGCTGCGGCTTCCGTGTACTCATTTAGCTTCTCTCGCATCTGCGCCGCTGTGCCGGGCTCTCGCCCATTTCGCTCCATTTCGTTCTCCAACTGACGGAGTTCAGCCTCGAGCCTGCATAAATCTCCGCGTAGAAACTTAAGGACCCCACCTCCCTTAGCTATGCACCAACCTCTCACGGTAACTTTGAACGCCTCCCAGACTGTAGTAAGGCTGGAAACGGAATCTATATTGCGCTCAAAAAAGTCCTTTATGTCTTGCTCAAGTTCCGCTTGAAACACCGAGTCTGTGAGGTGTGCAGGATTCAGTCGCCAACTCAGGTATGGGGAGACCGTGAGGGGAATACGCAGGGACAGAAGGACCGGAGAGTGGTCAGAGAATGTGCGAGCCAGATGGAGCGCTCCACTCAACCAAGGGGAGAGGCCAGATGAAAGGAATACGTAGTCAATACGCGCCCAGGTGGAATGTACTGCGGAGTGGTGGGTGCCCTGCCGGAGCGTGGAGTGAAAGTGCCAAGCATCAATTAAGCGGTGCTCGTCCACTATGTTCAACAACGCGCACTGTGTGTGCGTGTAGTGCGACGCCTGCGGGTGTGACCTGTCCATCCCAGGCCTGAGTGCAGTGTTGAAGTCACCCCCCAATATAATGTGGGAAATACCTAGGGACTGAATCTTACCCCACATAGTGAGGAGTGCAGAAGGGTCATCCGTGTTGGGGCCGTAGTAACAGGCAAACAATATCGTATGCGAGTGTAGTGTCCCCCAAGCCATGCAGTACCGACCTCCAGAGTCCACCTCAGTACCCGCCAGTGTAAACCCCATCCCCCGTCTCACTAGAATGGTCACTCCTCTCGCGTAACTCGAGTATGACGAGAACACCCTGTTCGCAGCCCACCGTGACGCAAATGGGGGGGTCATCCCCGGTTGTAGGTGCGTTTCCTGGAGCATGGCAATGGACACTCCCTGCCGAGTCAGGTAGCTAAGGACTTGCCTCTTCTTCCTCGGGTTGTTTAACCCGCGCACATTCCATGAAAGTAACTGAAAGTTCTGCGCAGGGCGCTTATCAGTTAAGTCCCCCATTCCCCCGTGTAAAGGCATAAGTGGCATGTTATCACAGCTTGCAATTGCTCGTAGCACTCAGTAACGAACTCCATAACAAAACCCCATTGAACTACCCCCCCCACCCGTCCTCCCGCATCTTGTACTGAGGAGACAGCTAACCCAGATGCGGATCGAAGTATTCGACCACCCACGCCGGCTACCCCAACTGGCCGGGTAAACATTACCCACCCATCCCCTCCCCCTCCTATCAAACCCAACCCAACAAACAGAAAAAATACAGTAACTACCCCTGCCTTGATGAGGAAAGGGGTACTTTGGGGTGCGCCCATTGGGGGATCGTACTCTAGGGGCGCCAGACCTGCCAACCACCTCCCTACTTGCACCCACGGGGACCCAGAGTCACACTAGGCCCTCAAAGTGGGACGGAGGTGGGCGACCGGGCACAAAATATAACAACGACCAAGCCAAGTGATCTTGTCATGAAACAAAGAGAGGTACCTCACCAGGAGTGACGTTGATCCAGTCGGGCAAGTGCTGTCCCAACAGCAGTGTGAGTCAGAGGGGGGAACAGCCCCCCCGATATGTTCAGTCCTGCTGCTCCATCGGCGAGGGTGACCCAGAGGGCCGCGGCCCAGTAGCCCCCCCAGCCGAATCACCACGTTGCCGCCTGAGGAAGTCCTCCACCTGCTGCGGCTGCTGAAAAAACAATTGTTTGCCCTGATGTGAGACCTTCAGTTTAGCAGGGTATAGCATTGCATACGGAATCTCCCGGGCCTGCAGTTTCTTTTTTACCCCAGCAAATTTCCGACGGGCCTCCTGCACCGATGCAGTGAAATCGGGGAAGAAGGACAGCGTAGTGTTGCAGTAGAGCACAGTTCCCATCTCTCGCGCACGTCTGAGCACCACATCCCGGTCTCGATAGTTAAGGAAGCGTGCAATTATGGGCCGGGGCTGGCCGCCTGGGGGGGGGCGGGCAGCAGGGGACCTGTAGGCTCTCTCCACAATGAAGTGAGGGGAGAAGGATTCCCGCCCGAACAGGTCGGCCAACAGGTTCTCGACGAAGACCTCCATTTTCCCGGTGTTGGTGGTCTCCGCAAGGCCCAGGATGCGGACGTTGTTGCGACGGGACCTCACTTCTAGGTCCTCATTCTTATCCGCAATTATCTTAAGGAGACGATCCATTTGGGTAACCTGTCGGCCTGAAGAGGCGGCGCCGTCTTCCAGTGTGGAGATCCTGTCCTCCGTCTCTTTGATGCGGGTATCGTGCCGCTCCAGTTTGGCCACCACACCATCCAGCCTGGTAGTGATGGTGTCAATTTTAGAGTCTATGGTTGTTAGGCTTTGTTTTAATCCCAGCAGAAGAGATTTCCAGTCTTCGTCAGGAGGGACCCGCCCAGGTCACCCCGCCAGCAGTCCAGGCGAGGCAGGGGGCTCTGTCCAAGCCAGGCCGCAACCCCGCGAGTGGATAGGGGTGGTGCGGCTCCTCCAGCCCGCCGCGAGGATCGCTGAAGTGAGGGAGGCGGCCAGTCCAGGGGCAGCCCCCAAGCGAGCGAGCGACCAGGGAGGCCGGTAATCACGGGGGGGGGGGGCAGCAGTCTCCGGGCCCCGCAGGCCTCGACCCCCACTCACAGGATAGCAGATAGTGGGCCACAATCCGCCCAGGGGGAGGCCAGCAGCAAGGAATGGCCGGTAGGCAGTCAAGCTCGGGCGCGGCCTCTGTAGTATATGGCGGGTCAAGGGCTCCAAGCAGCACCCGTCCTCGGAGCCGCAAACCCCCCACGCCCGCAGCCACAGTCGCCGAGGAGGGGGGCGGCAGTCGTCGCGGCCTACCAGACCGCGCAGCCGGTCAATGCAGGACAGCGCGCGCCATCGGGGCCACGCTCCGAAGCCTCCCCCGGCGCGATCCGGCAGCCAGGCCCCGGGTAGGTGTCTCTCCTCACGAAGATGCGTGTGGGGGAGGGGGAGGGACAGGATAGCCCCCAAGCCAGTGCTCGGATATCAAGCGGGGTCAGCGGCAGCCTGCGAGCGTAAGCCTCGGGTGTAGGCCTCAGCCAGCGGGGGACAAGCGGGTGAAGGGCCCCCCGGGTCGGCCCAGCCTCGTAGATGTCGCCGCCCGCCTGCCGCGGAGCAACTGTCCCAGGTAGGGATTGCCGCCGATCCTCTGGCGTCTTCTGCAGCCCCACCAATCGGAGCCGTCCAGCGTCGCGAAGGCCCCGGAGCCCCGGGCTCTCGTGGAGCGCGCCTCCCGCAGCGCGCCGGCCGCAGACGAGCCCTCACCCTCGGCCGCGGGAACCCCAGCGAGTATCTCTGCACTCCGGCAGGCTCCAGAGACGTGGAGGGTATCGAGGAGCAGCGTAGGTCACTGCGGATACAGCCGTGGAGGTGAGGCAGAGGATAGCCTGGTCAGGATGGCAGAAAGGATCTTGAAGGCGCCCGGTCTGGCGGGAGCCTCACTCTTGTGCGGCCATCTTGGTTCGGCGCCCTCTAGCGCCCCCCTACCCCTATAGAACCTTTTATACACCCACTGCCATTCCCACACAACCATTCACAAACTTATTCACAGAGCCATACCAGTACTTACACACCCTTTAACTGATTCATAGATCTATACACATATCCTCTCGCTCACCCATACAGCCACTCATACACCTACTCACTCACTAATACAGCCATTGACATATCCACTCATACACCCATACAAATGCTCACACACTGAGTGAGTCACCAATAGAACTACTCAAATACCTACACACTCACCCATACAGTCAATCACACAGCCACTTGCTCACCCGAACAGTTACATACACACCCACTTACTTACTCATACAAATAGTAACACATAGTCACTCACCTATGAAGTCACTGACAGAAGCATGTACTCATCCATATAGCTGTTCTCACATTCACTCACTCATGCATACAGTCACTCATATACCCAGTCACTCACCTTTACAACCTTTCACATACCCAGTTACTCACCCATACTGACACAAGCACTCCATCACCAACACAGCCATACAGACACTCACTCACCCATACAGCTTCTCACACCTGCACTCACTACTTTAACCAGCCACTGACTCACCCACTCACTCACCCATACAGGCTGTAACACAACTCCCCATCCACAGACACCCAGACAACCTTAGACATAGTCAGACAACCAATCAATCACACATATAGCCATTGGCATACCTACTAACACACTCATAAAACCACTTAGACATCAACTGACAGACAGATACACACATTCACACAACCAGTCGTTCACCTATACCTTCACTGAGACACCTAATCACTCACTTACACAGTCAGTCACACACCCACTTAGTCATCCATCCAGTCACTCATACACCCAGTGAGACACTATTACACCTAGGTATATAATTTAACACTCATAAACGTTTAAAAAACACTCACAGTCAGTGGATGATGTCATCACTGATGTCATTTGAGAAGTCATCAGTGATGTCATCGGTGATGTCACTGACCATGTCATGAGTGATGCAATATGTGAGGTCATAAGCAGTGCAATGCGGTGCCCTAGTAACAGTTAACTTGGGTAACTATAATGGCTGAATTTCTCTGGTTTTGTATGAGTAAAATCTGACCATAACTATAACGTCCCTGTAACCTTTGGGGTTTTTTTGTGTGAATTTCTAAGGTTTTTTTAAATTCAATTTGACTCACTATAAGGTCCTTGTTACCTTTGTTTTTTTCAGTGAATATATATATATATATATATATATATATATATATATATATATATATATTCACTGAGGAAAACAAAGGTTACAAGGACGTTATAGTGAGTCAAATTGACAAATATATATATATATATATATATATATATATATATATATATATATATATATGTATGTATATATATATATATATATACACACACATTTATTATAACTTCACATATATGTAACATGATCATATATATTTTCATAGTGGTGAATGTGTTATTAAGTAAATCTATACTTAACCTAATTGCACTTACCTTCCTGATTTTTTAGTTCTTGAGATTAAGACCCTGATAGTTTGGCCCCACAACATTTTTTCCTCAATATTTTGACTCACTATCAATGGTTGTTTAGGGACACAGATACCCAAGAAGGCATGCCTATGCATGCTTAGAGAGATGCCTGGATCATAAATATCACAAATTTGCAGATCAAATATTTATGAGGAAAGGTAAGAGTTTCCCATGGGTTCTACTCAATTAGAGTGAATCACTGCTCACCGATAGGAGGTTTTAAGAGAGGAAATAAGGAGAGGTCCAAAGAAGCCTATGTAAACCAGAGTACACACTTAGGACCAGATTATGACTTTTGACGGTGTGGATGGCCTGCCAGCGCCGTGCCCCCGCACCACCAAGAACCGCTGCTGCCTGCCAGATTATAAATTGTTGGTAGTCTGGTGGGTGGGTGGTGTGCCGGTTCCCCCTGCGGTGCTCTTTAAAAGGCGGTGGTGCCCCTAAGAAATATATATACTTTTTTAGTTGCATGGCATATTTATTATTTCAATGCTCAGATAATGTGTTTGTTACAAGACCCAAAGTCAGGCTTGACAAACAATGACTATCTTGCATTCTGAGTGCCCCAGATGCTTGGTAGAACGTTCATCTTTGCTGCACCCCACAGGTTAAAAAAATACGGAACTAATTCATGTGTTGTGATATCCTTGCATTTGGAGAAAGGGCATCCATCCTTCAAATACCCACATCATGAGAAACATTGAGACTCTTACAGGATGGGTAACATCATTGATTATTAGTTATGAAATAAAGGAGTGCATGTGTACTACATATAGATGAGGAGATCTGGGGTCAATCCCGCACATCTGTGTGTAGACACACAGTGACACTGCAATTGGACACCTCTATTCCCTAAGTAGCATGCCTTTTCCTGCCCTCCTCCATGCAAGAAAATAGTAGGCACAGCTGACAAATTAGTTGTAACAGTTCCTCCTGATCACTTGCATTGCACTATAATGTAACCTAAAGGACACCATTAGAAAGCATTATTTTACAGATGTGTAGGCAAAGAGCCAAAGTTTGCTTTAATAGACACAAACACTTGTCCATAGTTGTATATGGGATGCTCCTTCTGCCGATGAACTGTTCTACACAGAGGTAAGCATTTTTGGCTTTATTCATAATTTATGACACGAAAGATACATCAGAGTGACATCTTTTCCTTTTCTCTTAGTGTAAGAAGCGGAACAACAAAAGGCATTGTACACTAGCATTGCAGAGGAGAAGGAGTAGGAGGTGGAGCTGCAGAAGAAGAAGAGAGAGTAATTGAAGGAGGAGTTAAAACCCATACCAGTTAAGAGATCATCTTGATCTACCTTCTCTACAAATGTTTGACACTGGTATGCAGGAAGAGGAGGTGTAAATTAATACCACCACCACATTCCAGGAGCTGACATTGCAGGTCCAGTGGGAAGGGCGTAAAGCTCCCTACCCGCCCAGAGGATTCTGGATGGGGGTGCAAACTGTGCAATGATACCAGTGGCATATGATCACCATATAACGTAAACATGCCAGTGAAGACATTGAGATCACCTTTTCAGCAGTGTTAAATACAAATAGATAGCTGTGACTATAACTAAAAGATGTCACAAGGTACTAAACTAATCAGGGTTGAAAGTTCACAGAAAGAATACTTGTTCAAAGACTGGTGCTACCACAGTATACATCCCTGCTACCTGTAAGGGCAATGATGGTGTTACTCTAAAGAATAACAAACCCCCAAATCATAAAACAATATACTGGAGCACTCCAACAATTTGTTTAAAAACAGTATTTGAAGACAAATAGTCAGTCCATAAGTCCAAGGTCATTTGCTATATTTTAGTAGTCTTTATTGTGTTTACACGTTTCCAACCAAGTATATGATCATCAGCTGGCACGTGTTTCATCCCCAATGGGACTTTTTTCAAAGTGTGTGACTTCAAACTGAATTTCTTATTCCTCTAACAATAATACATGAAGTAAGGCGATATTGGTGCCAGAGAGCGAGTTTCTTCTAGGCGATCGCTCCTGTGCCTATTCCACTGTGGTATTCTCCTTAATATCAAATGTAGTTGTCCTCATCTGTTTATCATCAATATTTTCAATCTCACAATGAAGTGGTGTTGCTATTCAGTCATGGGCAACTCTGGCATAGAGAGCCCAGATAATCCCTGTCCTGTCCTTTGCAAAATGAAATGTGGACTTTTCAGCAGCACCACCAAAAAAGAACGGTCAAAGCTGTGTCCAAAGAGGACGTGGAGGGTGGGCTGCTTGTGCTGCAATCTGGAGTCAAACTGCCCTGTGCAGTGATTACAATGTCACCAATGGAGAAAAGAGCGATAGACCTTAGAAGGCAGCCTGCCCTTGGGTTAGTCCTGCTGTGGCTGCATATGTTCCCCCCAAAGAGGGGTAGGAATTTATAGGGACAAAAAGCACAAACAGCAACTCCTGGTGCAAAAGGATCAAAAAACAGGACAGCCAACCCCATGACAGCCAGGGTCAAACAGAACAGCCAGAAAAGGCTCTACAACTCTACAAACATCCTTGAACTGTCATTTAATGATTGCAGCACAAGCGCTATCTGCCCAAGTAGTACGGTTCCAGAGATGGCAATAGATAGAGTACAACCTTGGTCAAGACGCAGCAGAGCACAGGTGAGCCAACTGTTGGGGCACATCCCTTGGTGCCAGGGGCGCACTCGACAGGCAAGGAGGAAGTTCAAGACACTGACTTCCCTCGAGAGACAGAGTAGGAGATGAGGCCATGACAGGCACAAGAGATCGACAGGTGGCTGCAGAGAGAATTTGAGTGAGTCCCGTAGCGGCCTTGCAGCCAGGGGACCTGGAAAACGTAACTGAGTCCAGGGTGGGGGGGGGGGGGGGGAGGGGCGCTCTGGTCGGGCTGCAGCTCGGGCAGGACCAGAGCATCAAGATGCACTTGGCATACGCCAAGAGGACAGAACAAGACATCCATCTGTCCAAAATCCCAATTCTATAAGGTAGGTGGACTGGTGGACTGGTGCACGTGTCCTTACATAGAGGAGGGAGGTCGGCAACCAGAGGTTGGCGAAATTCTAGTGGCAGGAAGGTATGCCAATGGGACTGGCACCCACAGCAGTGGTGGAGGATGGTGGAGGATGGGGAGATGGGTGTCAAGCAATAAACCTCTAGAAAGTAAGAGCAGGGGTGAGGGTCAAAAGGAGACTGGTGGTGTAGAGGGCTGCTCTCAAAGTGATGGTAGCATTGGTACACAGGATTCAAGAGGTTCACGGGTACCAGTAGCAGAGGAAACGTGTGATTGAGAATGATTTGTTGGAGACATAAATCAGTTCTGACAGCATAAATTCAGAGATGGGTGACATGGGGATAAAGTGTAGGAGTGGATACAGGGGTAGTGAACCACATTGGATAGGTTTTCCAAACGTTGCAGGACCAGATTTATGACAGCAGAGGTTTAGATTGGTCAGAAGAAAGGTTGAACACAGGTAGGCAATCGGGCAAGGAGACCTACCCTGGGATGAGTGGATGTGAAGTGTCCAGACAGAAAATTCACTGGCCTCCGGGATGAGTAGTGAACAAGAGGGTGGAGACTGAAAAGCAGCCCAGGTGTTCGGCTGCAGGATCTGGGGCTGAGCGAATGGGGACAAAGTGAGGACCGCAGTGCATATGGTGGAGAGTGCGAGTTTGCCAGTATGCAAAGGACATGTTGGTGTTGCAGTACTTTGCACTGTGCTGATCTCTGGTACAACCTCAAGTACAAGCTGCACTCAAGATGATGGACCTTTAGTTCCAACCATTCCAACCATCATTACTTTGTTGAAAAAGCAATGCCAGTGGGGTGTCCAGCATCCTGCGCAAGACATTTAGCTCCTTAGTGGAATGAGTGGAAAGGCAATGGGTCCCATTCTCGGCAAGTGCTGCACTACCTTGTTGAAATGTTGATGGTAGTGTGAGCATGAACAAATAATGTGGTGTGCTCATACAGACATTGACAGCAGTGATTAAGGCGTTTGATATTCGGCTTGCCCCTGAAAAGACAAAGGGCCCATGCACAAAGCTCACATTCCTGGGTATAGAATTAGACTCAATTGAAATGGGATCAGAGCTTCCAGTCGCCAAATTGAAAAAATTGACAGAGCTCTTGGAAGAAGTGACAGACAAGATCAATTGTGAGTTGAGGAAACTACAACAGGTGCTTGGACACCTGAACTTTTCATGCAGAATGGTGGCACCCAGCAGGGCTTTTTGCAAACAACTTCCTTTTGCCATGAGGGGGGCCACGAAACTGCACCACAGAGTGAGAGTTACAGAAAAAGTGAGAGAGGACCAATAGATGTGGTTACGATTCCATGAACAGTAAGTATAATGGAGTGATCTCGTGGTGTCAGGACAACCTATTGACATGAACAGTAGACATCTTTTCCTATGCACCTGGAGAGGGAAGTTTCTGTGTTTATTGGGACAAAGGTGTGCAAAGTGGTGGCCGACGGCTTGTAGACAGTAAAGACAGAGCATTGCCTTTTTTAGAGTTCTTCTTGGTGTTGGTAACAGTGAGATAGTAGGGAAAGGAGTTGCAGAGACAAAAAGTGATGTTCGTGATTGATAACACATTAGTAGTACATGTTATTACCAAGCTGAACTAATATGTGCTGCAACTCCAGCAGGAATTGGTCTTGATGTGCCTGAAATGGAATATCATGTTCAGATCAAAACATTTAGCAGGCCTAGACAAGGGGTATTCGATACATTATCTCATTGAGTGCATAGGTACAGTTTCATTACCTACAGAAGCATTTCAGCCGGGAGCACCCCCCTGATATAAAACCTCTTAATTACACAGGATTTAATAATAAGGTACGAAATAACAACTTTTTAATCACAACCATGTCAGGGCATCATCTAAAACCTGAAGGAAGGAATTCATATTCTATAATTTACCCTCCTAATCTCTCCAAAAATGCCTCCAAAACTTTTAAACATAACCTACTCAGAAGAAATCAAGAAACTCTAATTTTAGATCCATCTTACAACTTAAAAAAAGAAGCGATTATTAACGACTTTATTTTCTTTACTACTAAAATGGCTAAATGGCGAAATACATTAAATAACTCGCTGAAAATACAGGAATCGAAAAACATTCCCTCTGGAAATAAGTTGCATATAACACCTTCTCGAAAACTGAGAGCAGCTTTAAACATAACTTGTTATAAAAACGGCACGTTTCTCATTCAAGCTGCCAACAAAGACCTGGAACGTTTTGATGAATATTTCTCAATATTAAAAAACCATGTCCTTAGCAGCCCAACCGCGAGATTCCAACCTAATATGAATTCCCAAGCCATCGTCTCACATGGGAACCAACCTGCTATGATTGGAATCGTCAGTGAGATAGATCCCCAACAGACGAATCAAGAAATGGCGCTAGATTGCATAAACACCAATGATGAGCCCCAACTGTTGAATCAGGAAGCCAGTAATTCTAATGATAGTGCAACTGGAAACGCCAGCGCGATAGAACCCCAACAGATGGATCATGATATGGCGCTAGATAGTACTTTCACCAATGATGAGCCCCAACAATTGAAACACGAAACCAGTAATTCAAAAGATAAGGAGCTTCAGCCCACAGCTATCTATAGTTACTTCATCCATCGATTCTAGCTCCTATCCTAGCCCTAACATTGATCTCAACCCGCTACCGGGAACTGCCAGTAGGGTGAAATTAACCCAATCTGACCAGGTTAACTGGAGAGGCACGCATATGAAAAGTTGTCACTATCCTTCAGAGATATACAAAGCTAGCTCTCCAACAGGGGCACCCACACAACTTTCCACCATTACTCAACTCAGAATAAAATCTGGAAAGATTAGAACCCCTCAAATTAATAGGGAATTTGATAATCTCAGCTCGCAATCTAGCAAGACTTATAAAGCCATGCTTTTCGCTATTAGAGATATGAAGAACCTGTTGTGCTTATCAGAAAAATGGCTTTCAAAAATGGTGGTTCTTCAGAATTCCATTCACGAGACACAAGTTAAACATCATTCCACCCCAATGGCGGTGTCAAACAGAATTTACCGCCCCTGTACGCAACTCAGCTATTTGACAGACAGTGAGATTTTAACCATTCTGTCTACATACAAACTTACTCCCACTACTCCCACTAAGATAGGTGAAAACTATATCCAAACAGTCTCAACGAATGCTGGCAGAACTGCTAAGACTAACAAGAGAAGGCTACATTTTAGCAACCTAAAAAATGTGTTATTAATTCCTGACAAGATTGTCTCACCAATGATCAATCCACAGAAACACATTCGTTGCATACTACTCAACTGTCGTTCAGCAACAAAATATGCTGCTGACATAGCCGACCTCATACTAAACCAAGAAATTGATGTAACCATTTTAACAGAAACATGGCTATCTGACTCATCCTCCCCATACCTAGACCTGTTAGTCCCCATGAATTACTGGATTATTAGACAGGACAGACGAGACAGAATGGAAGGAGGCATTGCTTGTATACCCAGATCAGACATTACCATCACAAAATTACAATATGACCCTTTAGAGTCTTGTGAATATCTGGGCATGTCTTTAAAATCGGCTGATAACCAAAACTGTAATCTCCACGCACTCTACCACCCCCAGGTACAAAGACCAAGTTCATAGACCAGATGATAGAAATCATCACTGACAACTCTAATCTGCAGTCTAATGATATTTTCTTAGGAGACTTCAATCTTCACTGGGAGGATCATACCGACAGTCAGATCACCCTTTTCAAAGCCTTCCTGGAAGAGCACTCATTGGTCCAAGGATGTCATCTACCTAGCCACACCAAAGGTTCCACCTTAGATTGGATCATAGCTAAAGAGAAAGCGATCGATAAAATTGTAATCACCCCCTGCGACTGGTCTGATCACCACATAATTACATTCGAAATTCCCTTCATAAAAACCAAATCGTCCTCACAACCTATTAGGCCCAAAAATGGACTCCTGACACTGAATCAATATGGATAACGTAGCAGCTCGCTGTGAAATAGAATTGCAACCACCTGAGAGCATGGTTGACGTCAGTGACCTCACGATGCATTATAACAAGACAATGTCAAGCATTATTGAGGACATAGCCCCTTTAAAACTAAAAAGGATCAATGACAAAGACAAAAACCCATGGTTCAATAGTGCCCTTAATGAAGAAAGAAGGTCACTGAGACTTTCAGAACGTAAATGGCGACAACGCCCTTCTTCGCCCCACTTATCCCAACTGAGACAGTCCAGGAAAGCCTATAACAAAAGCATTTTAAAATCAAAAAAAGACTTTTTTTTTTTTTTTTTTTGAAAAACCTTTATTCAAAGAATCAAGGCACACAGCAGAGAGCCTACAACCCTTATGGGCCGGCCGCGGTAAGTATACTTGCATATGTCTCGAATCACACAGCCCACTGCCGTCAACCCGGAGGTACGGCGGCGTTAAAGGATGCAGGTGTACCAAGGTGGAACCAGAATGTGGCAGGTCTAGTGTCCTGCAGGACATCCACAAAGATATGGGCAGAGCGCCCCAACGTGCATTAAGATGCCAAACAATCAAACTCCCCCCCCAAAAAAAAAAAGACTTTTTAAGGAAGGAACTGGATAATGCAGTAAACAGACCAAGGAAACTATTCGATCTTCTAAAAGATCAATCCAATAAATCTGCCAAATCGGCACCAGCTTCTATAAAAAACAATCTTAAATAGTGAAGATTTCTCCTCTTTCTTTACAAACAAAGCAAACTCACTGGAGGTGGAGCTAAAAAAAGCAGCCGAAGACATTGAAAGCGATAAGGGTACTTTAGATGAACAACAGTTTCAACGAGAATTAGAAAAACCAAAAAACAATGCTCGATGGTCAGGATTTAAGCCGGTCAGTGAACTAGACATTGCAAAGATCATGTCGACCACTAAACCTAACAATCACTATAACGATCCTTTACCGGAAAAGTGCTGGTCTTCTATAAACCACCTGCTAATCCCGTCATGGACAAAGGTCATAAATGCTTCATTGACACAAGGCCAAATACGGGTCTGCCTAAAAACAGGTTAAGGCATTCCACTCTTAAAAAAACCAACAGAGAACCCCTCTGATCCCAATAATTTCAGACCAGTAACAAACATTCCCATGCTAGCCAAAGTACTGGAAAAATGTGTCCAACAACAATTGAGTCTTCATATTTTGGAATTCAATCTGTTAAATAATTTCCAATCAGGGTTCAGACCAAACCATAGTACAGAAACAGCAATTCTGCACATTGTGGATGACGCTTTACTTGCTCTCGACCACAACGAAACATGTCTCCTAATCCTGCCGGACCTTTCGTCGGCTTTTGACACGGTAAACCATGCCAAAATACTAGATCGCTTGAAAAACAGAATGGGGCTAGAGTGAACAGTCCTAAATGGTGTAGTTCCTTTCTTGAAAACAGATCGCAAAAATTCATTGTCAACCAAGCTCTATCAGGCCCAACCAGAAATTCAATCGGAGTTCTGCAAGGGTCAACACTATCTCCGGCGTTATTTAATCTATACATAGAACCACTCACGGAGATATTACAAAATGCGAACATTGCTTTCCACATGTACGCAGATAACTCTCAGCTGTACATCAAGATCACATCGACAGAAGAGATAAAGACCATGAACCAGGCACTAACGAGAACCCTCCAATGGCTAACCATCAACCACCTGAAGCTAAACCCTCAGAAAACCTAATTCCTGCTGATTACGCCCCAGAAAAGCAAATCAAATATAGTAGAATGGACCAACCTAATCACGGCTCTAAAGTGTACTCCGAAGATTGTTGACTCTACTAAATCTCTGGGAATTATTCTGGACAAAAATCTGAACATGTTAGCACATATCAACACGATGGCAAAAAATGCCTGTTTCCATTTAAGCTACCTGAGAAAACTAAAACCATGCCTAAATAAAACAGATCTTAAAACAGGAGTTCAGGCACTGGTCATATCAAGAATAGAGTATGGTTGCACAACTCTGGCCGGGCTCCCCAAGATCTCAACAGCCCCACTGAAAGCGTGTCTTAATGCAGCCACAAGACTAATATCTGGATCCCAAAAATTCGACCATATCTCCACTCATTTGAAAGCACTCAACTGGTTGCCCTTCGAAGCAAGAATTCAATTCAAGTTGGCATGCATCACTCACAAAGCGATACATTACAAAACACCAGTTTACCTAGCCCAGAAACTCACTCTATCAGAAGGGTGCCGGGTTTCCAGGAGCCACGCAGACCTATTATTGAAACCGGCTCGTTTTTGTAAGAAAAGAACTTATGACCGAGCGTTCTCCGGGGCAGCACCGAGAATCTGGAACGCTCTCCCCCCTAACATTAGAAGAATCCCATCCATCCCGGCATTCAAAAAGGAAGCAAAATCGTTCTATATGAGGAAATATCTCCCTTAATTCTATGCAGTATAGCTATTGTCTACAAACTTCTCATGACTGTTTTCTTGCTTCCTCTAGTCACTCATTAACCAGGTGTGGGCTTGTATATATGTTTTCCTTGAAGCTTAACGTGTTAATCTAGTCATGGTAAACCAACTGATGACTTGGTGACTTATAAGGTTTTGTTTGTGTAACTGTAACTGTAAAGCGCTCTGATACCCTACGCAGGGTCATGTTCGCGCTATAGAAAACACTTAATAAATAAATAAATAAATTGAGCGCAGGCAAAGTTCTCTGGTTTGTCTCCCGAAGTGGACAAGAGAGGATTACTAGCACCCTGTGACTTGTGTGAGATTAGACTGTGAGAGCAGCTAGGACAAAATTTGAGAAAGACCTACAGGCTGGGATGATTTTGTAAAATCGTACGCAATGCATAGGGATGGTTCAGGGAGAGGGTTGGAGAAGAGGAAACAGGACATGAATAATTAAGTGAGTTAGAATGAGAAGGGTCTGGCACAGGAGACCATGGAGGGAACAATGGGCATTGCATTTTAAGGGAAATGTTTCTGGGGATATGATTCATATGGAGGTGAGCTAGGAAAAGATGTTTGAATGATGGGCCAGAAAGAAGGATGGAGGATTTGAGGAAGGGGTTACTGTAGAGATTTTGAGAAGATGGTTTGGCTTGGAAGGTCAGAAGAAGAAACAATTTGCCCGGTTAAGAGGTTGGAGCACTTTTGGAGCATGAAGAGGGAGGTGAGTTGGGGCCATTGTTTCAGAATTGTGACAGTGTCATGGTGACAGTCAAACAGATATTGTGGGTCTTGCAGAGAGGGCCAACACAAGGGGATTTAATGGGGTGAAATTCGTGCCTCATCCATTCAGAATTGGAATGCTACATAAGGGTTTCAAGCGGACTTGAGTGAGGGTCGAGAGTGAAATGGTTGTGCCGAGATGTGGTCGTTCTACATCAAGGGGAGAATGGCCTAATTTTCCCCCAGGACTGAAGGTAATTAAGTTGATGAACAACTACTTAAGCCTTTTGCAAGAAAGATGGATGGAACAGAGTTCTTCTGGACGCAGCTATTGCCCAGAAAAGTGTGGAGAGGGGTGAGGAAACCTGCAGCAATAAACAGGGCATGAAAGGACATTATTAGAGAAATTTCAGGTTTCTGAAAAGTCAAGGGAATAAGGGTGATTAAACACCACAAGACAGTGTACAAAACCCCTGACCTTTTCAGGCCTGATGGGGTGCACTTTTCCATACTGAGAAACAGACTGTATCTGGAGAAACGGACTGAGAAGGCAGTGCAGTGGTTGGGTTAGGTTGAGCCCCGATATCTGGGGTAAAGACAGAACACTTTAGGGAGGGTTTTTCTGGAAGCTGTGAGAGCTCAAAGAATGGATAGATGGATTGGCAGGAGAAGCTTGGTCAAAGGAAGTTGGGCTAGAGATAGAAAGAGTAGAGAAACAAGAAGAGAGTTTTGTTATCTTATGGCGTTCGGTTAAGGTCATAGTTTGGGGAAAAGGTGGGTGGGAATGTTGGGGTTGGAAACTTTTAGGGGACGAGAGAAGGATTATCAGAAAATGATAGGTCGCTGTTTTGAGCATACTAGCATGTGAGGCTCAGAAGAAGGATCAAATTGTTAGTCCAGCTTACTCTCAATGAAAACAACCTTTTGCACAGCACTAATGGTGTATTGTAGTGACCCTCCTCCTAAAGTGGGTCCTGGGAGGAGGGGTGAGGAGCCTGTGGAATTTGGGAAGGAGATTGAACTGCACAAAGATGTGAATAAGACCACACCTGTGGGATTGGTGACCAATTTCCACCCATGGTTACTTAAATTGTATGGAATGCTGAAACGCCACTGGCCTATAATTACTGCTGACAAGGCCCTGGAACATCATGTACATAGATCACCAAGCATTACATATAGAAGAGGCAAATCGATTAGAAGCCTGATTAGCCCCAGCTATCCTATATTGTGACATGCTAATGTTACTTGGTTGACACAATTGAATGTAGATTCCTTTACCTGTGGATGTTGCAGTATGTGCAAGATGACTAAGAAAGGTGTTAAAGAATTTGAATATAATGGATCATGAAGATTTCAGATACATGATCACATAGACTGCATGACAAAGTACGTTATATATTTAATACAGTGTAAATGTAACAAAATCAATATTGGCAGCACTATACGCCCACTTAAGGAACGTATAGCAGAACATTTCCGTGCACTTAAGAATCTGGATATAAGATACCCTATAGAAAGCCATGCAAGTGAATGTATAGAACAGAAAACATCACTTGCTTTCAAATTCCATGGCATAGAGGTTGTTAAATCTGATCCTAGGGGAGGTGATAGGGAGCTCAGATTAAGACAATGTGAGGCCCGCTGGATCATGAGATTACGGGCAGTGGAATTGGGGATTAATGTGGATACTGAACTACATTATTTCTTATAGGTATGATGTATCGTGTGCACTGCTAGCTGTCTATGTTCTGACCATGTTATTGTGATTCTCTGTGTGATGTCCCACTAACGTTTATATACCTTGCTGACTACTGTACTACTTCTAACTCTTGGAACTCATGGTTCTTTCCTCGTACCTGCTATCTTTACACTCTCTGGGACTTTTTATGGTGTATTGGATTATCTTCTATGTTACTTGCGTTGATTATTTTAGTCAAACCCTTTACCCAGAAACTTAATGTGTATTTTTGTCTGGACTTTAAAGATGTTGACGTCCATTACTCCCTTCTGTTCTACCTGGTGATTAATGACATTGGTCGAATCACTCTAGTAATATATATTATGAGGTTTGACCTTTTACAGGTTTTATTCCCTTAGCAAGAAAATATGTATACATATATTTCTTATGCGTTGCATGCTTTGATTGGGACTTTGAGGACCTTCCAATATGGCGACCATGTTACTTATTTTCTTACAAATGTTGCCCATATCAAGCTGATCCTTCTTATGAATATTGCATTATTAGGTGCTGACACCCTTGAATGTGCCTTATATACAATCGGGTTACACAAATCAACTATTACTTTCAACTCCTTGATTATAGGGCGTTTTTCCGAATTTTTTATTTTTCGTTTTCGTTGTCAATAACTATCATAAAATGGCGTACATTTCTATTAACTTTCCCTTGGGTTTACAAAACCATTACAAGATGGTGGCCGTTTACAACGCCGCTCATACTTCCGCTCCCGTTTTTGAGAATACGCGCCTATGTCTGCTATATATAGCGGTACGCTCTGGGGGGACCTTTGCTGGAAGCCGGATATCTGGACTGGAGTACTCTCCTTTGACTGATAAGATTTTTGAGTTACCTGTTACTTTAGTGACTAGGGACTTTAGACCAGTTTTTATAATTGATTCTATAGCCTATGGAGATATACTAGTCTTTGGAAACTCATTGTGTTCTCGAAATATAGCTCTCCCCGCTCTGGATTGTTTTGAGTACTCGGTGGGTAACGTGTATGCCATGACTAGATTGCTCTGGTCTAAAGCATGATACAATATGAGTTATCTATTTGTAATTACGTGGGACATCCATGATTTATTTAATACTTATGGCAATGCACACAGATCTTAGATACTTTTGATTATGAGCGGATGAGATATGGGATATATTTGGAGATAGAAATAGTGATTTTACCTATTTTAAAATCTTTATGTTTGACTGTGGCAAGACTAATATATGCCACTTTCCGTTTTAGATTTACCATTTTACTCTTTATCCTGGACACCTATGGATTCAGGTAACACGCTATTACATTTTGTATACCTATGGAGTAACGCAATGTATTTGGGAAGTATGTGACTCCCATAATATTGGGTACATGAGGTTCCTCGTACGTTTCATAGTCTCTCAGAATAAACCCCCCCTTCCACTCTCCCCCCCACTCTTGTTTGGACTCAGGCATCCTGGGGGTATTTTTGACATGTTTCTGATTGAACAAGCCTGGTTTTATGTTTTGATTATCTTTCTGATCCAATACTAGCCTATTACTCTAAGAGATGAGGGATAGGATACATACTTGATTCAGCTTACGGGGCTTGTTTTCAGATCTCTTTTGCACACCCGATATCCTGAATTCTAATGAATACGGGTACTACCTTACGGAGGTTGTTACCCTGTATGTTACATGATGATGACAGTCTTTGAGATTATGGTTCTTTTTTTTCAGGTCTTTATTGAAAATGGTTATGATACTTTTGTCTGAGAAGTGACTGAGTCTGCTTTTGACGATTTGGTGAGCCATAGGCCTGTGCTTCTATATTTGGTAAAGGTCACACTGGTGTCGGATCTTTCGTTTATATCCTGTGCACAAATTGAATTTTTCTTTTCTTTTTTGGGTGTCTGCTTGAGCCTGCACATTATTTTGGTATGATGCTACCTTTTTCTTTATTTTTTCATTCTCCTTTTAATGCCTTGGCTTATTTTTGGTACATTTAACACGGTGTATTTTTGTAAGATTATTCTCTTTTTATTTTTCTGATTTCTTTCTAAAAAACTTTTTTGACAATTGTTATAGGATGATTTCTGAGTGTACAATACTTTTATTGTTATTGTAGCCCTGAGGAAGTCGGTGGGTGATGCCCCAAGACGAAACACGTGTTGGCTACGTCAATGTGATAACATGAATCATCTGTGAATCACCTTTGTCTCTTGGAACTGATGACTTCTTGAGAATAAAGAAGAAGATTGAATTTGGACTAATATGGCCCTATGAACTTGTTTTTTGATATTTGACTGCAGATATATGCTCAGGATTGAGACCCAATTCTTGTAACTTTGTTTCTGTGAATCTGTGTCCACAGAGATACTTGGAGACGTGGGTGGCCGTTTTCCTCTCTTTCCTTTGAGCAGCTAATATGATATCCTGAAGAGCCTGTTATGTTGATGGTTTTGCGCAGATTCCAGCCCAGCCAAATTTCAAAGTTGTCAACTGCACAAAGACGCTGGCAACCACAAGGCCACTATCGGATGTCCTTGTACAAGGAATATAGCACCTTACATTGTATGCGTTTAAAACGCATGCGATTACAACGCAAGTTGTTACATCAACTTGCTGTAGGGGGCGCGCTGGTCTTAGGAATAGTATAATTTACTATTCCAACTCCAGTGTGCGCAACAGTAGGGAAGGTGTTGGAATAGTAAATTATACTATTTCTTAGGTTAGAGCGCCCCCTACAGCAAGTCGATGTAATGACTTGTGTTGTAATGTACAGTGATGTAACAACGTGGTCGTTGTAAAGACCGTGATGTAATCGCATGCGTTGTAACGCATGCGATGTAATGGCTGTTTCCCTTGTGCAAGTAGTGACCATGGGATCACGTTTCCTATGGTGTCAACAAAAAAAGGACCGGCCTCCCACCCTGTCTATAGAGGAACAAGCAGTCCCTACCAAAAGAGTATTTTACAACAATGCACATAGAAATCAAATAATTTTTATGGAAACAGGAGTCAAATGAGGTAATACAAGGATTTAAAATGTTTTGACCGAACCAGAAACATAGAAAATGGGAAACATACAGGACAACAAACAGTAAAATTAACAAAGCTCAAACATGTACAAATTAACTGCACAAATAATAAACAATTAGTGGTACATATATTATAAGGTACCAATACTGTCCTTAGTAGAATAGAGAACAATTGCAATAGTCATGGTACTCTATGTCGACAAAATTTCGATCACTCTTTGCAATCTGGGGACCATCATCAGGACTTAAATGAGTGCCTGAGACAAAAAATGCCAGGACAGGGAGAGAATTTCAAGGGAAAATGAAACGGGACGTGGTAGAAAATGGGAAAAAAGAGGAAGATTAATGGTAGTTCCAACCAAGATGGAGAACGATGGCCTCACATGCCATGCACATACGCAGTTAAATGCCGTGCACCCAGTAGCAACTAAAGTGAAAAAGGTGGGAGAAACTGCTCTTGCAACCGTGGGGCATGCACATACGTGAAACAATGATCCACCATACTATGTACGTGGAATGGGTGAAGTGTTGTATAAGGGGCTGGTTATGGACAGGAACTCAAAAAATGGTGGTGATCATTGTAGAAATAGCCATAGAAAGAGTTAGCTGTGGGGAATCAGGAATCCACCATATGCAATCAATCATACTGGGAAGAAAAGGGAAGTGGAAAGTTAGAGGAAGCAGGGAATGAGCAACATCCCAGCTGGGAAAAGGGAAATGAGACGTCCTTACTAAAAATTGTGTCGGCTTTGGTAAAGCCATATAAGGGCGTAGGTGGATCAGGGTCCAGGCGGATACACGGTCCAATGAAGCTGGCGGGAATGAAGATGATGAAGATTAGGAAATTGGAACGAAACCACAATGCTGTAATGGCCATGTGTGATAGCTGCTTACGGGATGGGGCAGACAGCCTGGGTATCAGAGTGAGATACCCGTCTACAATGTTGCAGTGGGAGTGGCAGCGATGTGCGGCTCCCTATTGCTGCAACGGCACCTTCAGTCAATGTGCGGCAGCCTCGATAGTCAATGTGCGTGTGTGGTCGCTAGCAATACAACACGGAAGTAGGCGCGGTTACGCATGTGTGCCCAGGTCCTCGGGAGACCGGGTGATAAAGTAGGCAGGGTAGCGCCAATCTTAGTGAAGGAAATAATACTAAGTTTAATGGGAAAGAGTGCCCAGTGTCCATGGAGAAATCGGAAATGGAGCAAGAAAAGGTAAAAGAAAAAGGCGAAAAAGTCCAATGTAGACATCAGATAAAATTCATAAGCCATGGTTAGGAAAACATTCAGACATTAGTAATCTAACATCAAGGGGGGAGTAGTATCCACGAGGGACTAATGTACCATTTGCATATTACAATATTGAGACGGTAAGTCCTATACAATAGTGGTTACTGGTTAGAGGGAATGGTATGCTACAGAGATGGGCTGAGGGTACAGATACCAAGTCCTCTGATCTGTTTAACCCGTTGTGTAGGTTGTTGGTCTGCAGTATCCATTTCAATTCTTTTTTGTTCAGAAGCAAATTAATGTCTGCACCGCTTGGTGGGAATATATAGGCATACAAATTTATCACAGTGAAAGTGATTTAATAGATGACAATCTGGGGCAGGCGCTGAGCTCCATCCATCCAAGGGTCTCTCCACTTTTGGACCCAGTTACCACCGTTCCCCATGAGTAGGGTCATGATCTCAAAAATGCTAGTGTTCCCTAGACTCCTTTATTACTCTGCGGCTATACTGGTAATACTGAAGATAGTGCTCTGTCACGGAACTACAGCAATTACTTACTGCACTGACATGGGACAGCTTTAGATGATGGATCATGCTCCTCTAATTGTATGCCTCACTCATTGAAGGTGGACTGAGGGGCTCCCAATTATGAGCTATACTATACCTCGGCACAACTTCAATGGCCGATGCACTGGTTGGGGGAAGCATCAGATCTGGAGAGTGAAGAGATATAAAGAAAGCTGGGTGGGCGTCTTCTGTAGGACTTGCATTTTAACTATGTGCATCATACGTATTTGACACCGAAAAGAATAGAAAAAATGTACGTGGGAGACACCGCTTGTTCCCAGATGCCCGACAGGGGATGCAGACTTCTTACACATGGTGTGGACATGCCCAGTAATATTTCAATTTTGGATACTGATGACACAGTGCATATCTAGGTAACCACTTGAAATTTACTCCTGAATCCACTTCAGTGCTTACTAGACATATCCCAATTACCAAAAAGATGAAGCAACTCATTCACTTTCAGAACGTGATCTTGGTGCTCGCGAATTTCCTAATAGGCATGACATGGAAATCTAATACGGCACCTGTCCTGGAGCACTGGTGTAAAGATGTAGTAAACGGGCCAGAGCAGACATAGTGGCTCATTCAGATATGCGGGACAGAGACAGGTGATGTTGATCCCTTGACCTATGGGACAATTACCTAGAGAAATTGGAACCAAAAGCAAATACGCACCCCCAATGAATGGGATGGTTCCTGAGAACAGAATGAGGGGATGTTGGACGGATTCTCACACTTGGGTAAGCGGTAGGTCCCTAGAGTCAGATTAAAGGGGGACTCGGTGAGAGAAGTGTTAAACTTGCTAGGCTAAGTTATGTGTACCATGATGTTCATATTGGGAGCAGTCTGGTTGTGGGGAGGGAATGGCCTCTTCCGGATTTGAACAGTTGTCCTATGGGGGTGGAGGGAGAGAAACTGTTGCAGTCAGTGTTGTTGATATTGTTGTTAGTTTAGCGTGAAAAGCTGGATTGGTATATGATGTACACTTCTGTAAGTGCACACCTTGCACCAGTCCAGACAGCCCTCATGGTGATTTGAGAGGTCTTAGACAACCTTAGAAAGCGCTCTAAGTGGTAGATGTGGAGAGAAGCCTTCAGGCTTAGTCCAGAAGGAGTGTAAAACAGCTTGTTTTACCAGAATCCAATCGTCTAGTATAGGTTAAGTGAAAAAGAAGCACACAAGGTATTCATAAAAATATATATTTATTATATAATACTCTCTGACACATAGAAATATCTCCTACCTGGAGATGTGCATAATGCACACAATACTTTAGCAAAGAAATACAGTAAATAGTGGAAGAGGTGTGGCGCAGCAGCCAGGGTGCCTGACTCCGGACCACGGGGTTCACAGTTTGATCCCCAGTGCCGGCGGCAGGTTAGCCCAGCACCATGTGACTCTGGGCAATAGCTCGCTTAATCTTCCCGATGGTCCCCAGTGCCGGGACACCTCTCCAGAGGTAGCTGTGCGCTTTACAAATGCTGGTATTTATTTAAATACACAACCAAACCATAGTGGTATAAGAACCGCGAAACAGGTCAAGATAATTTCGAGAGGATGTAAAAGTGCTGGGAGCCCAAGGAACCACCCAAGGTGAGTAGATTGGGACCCCACAGAGAGCGTGTGCAGTGTGGGAACACGGCTGCGTGCTCCGTACAACTCTAAGTGGAAGTCGCGGTTGGATTTTTAAAGATTAAGGACCCTTCCCAGTGGACCCTGAAGAAACCCCATGGAAGACAGAAGGTTGGAGAGCCACCCCACTCATGAATACTCTGGTACCCACGTTACCTAAACCAGGAAAGCTGGCTGCATACGTGTGAAGTGGTGTCGGAAACCTCAGTTGAACCCAATTGAGGACTTCAGGAAAGTGCTGCTGTTGCAGAAGGAGAAAGTGTCCGGTGGAATCCAAAGGTGGATTCTAGATGAGAGGTACCTGCAAGCAGAGGGGACAGAGTCTATGTCACTCAGGAGTGACCAGGAGGCTTGGAAGACGAATGCCCTCCGATGTTGGGTGTTGCAGGATGGATGACGATGACCTTGACTCTGCAGCTACGAGGACTAGGCAACGCTACTTAGGTAGTGTTTCAACCTACCTAAGAAGTGGGTTCCTTCATAGCCACTTTTAGAGTAACCTGGAGGTGGCAGTGAACTTAATTAAACAGTTGCCCTGGCGAATAGCTAAGAAGGGGACACACCGGCTGATGCAGACAGCCAGGGATCCACTGATGTTGGACAGAACTGTCTATCTGATGTTACACTGTAGGTCACATGCGGAATAGCAATGGCATTGGTTAAACACAGCTGTAATGGAGAAATTATTCAGAATATCTTATAGAACACTAACTTAGGGGCGTATGTACAATCTCATATAACCATCCCAACTCCTTGACCGGGGAAAAGAAAGATTCTGAACCAGTGGATTAGAGAATCTGCTTAGTCTCTGACAGAGCGATGACAAGAGGTCATCACTGGCTCGAAGACTTCCACAGGCAAATATGTCTAAATAGATTACATTTCTCAATTATGACACTATAAACTGTTCTGCTGCAGAAACCCTTAGAGTAGCATGATAGGACAGTGGCACACACTTGGCTACAGGCAGATTGTGAACAATAACTTGAGCAAGCCTGATGTATACCCTCAAAATACTGAATTAAGCTCTTACCAACAGACTCAGAGCTGCTACGTACCAAACAGCGAACTATTGTGTAAAATGATTGAACACACCTAGGACATTTTGCTTGGAGCTTATACCTTTGATATCTCAAGGTATAAAACCAAGGCCAGTGCAATATTGATCAGAGGATGATGGTGAGTCCATAGAAAACCCTTATGTTAACAGTTTGGCCAGCAGAATATCCACCTCAGTGTGATTTTCAAAATGATTTATCTGTGACTTACCTGGTCTGGAGGTCTCCTTTTGGTGTCATATGCTTCATTAATGATTGTCATATGTCTGATTGGTAGCAGATGGATCTTACACAGGACTTAGGTTCTCTTCCTTCTGTTTAATCCGATTGTAAGGTAGAGATGGTGTTCTAGTTGATTTTTGTTATTGGTAGCAAGTTTTTTATTAGCTTGGTCCAAAGTTTGCTGAGAGGTAAAGAACATGGCACAAAACATCGATAGTTCGAGACCCATCTTGCACTTTTGGAATATGTAGCTTGAAAAAAGCTACACCCCGCACTGGCAAGTTGGACGCTTATTCCATTGCATGGACATTTGTATTCAGGTTAGATTGATACTTCCTCAAGCATATTTTTTATTCCAAATAGTGTTGTATGGGGCACGAATAAACCGATGTTTGATAATAGTTGCAGTGCTCCTTAGCGTTCAATGAGTGATACCATGAGTCTTGCTGCCCAGAGACATGAGCATGCCAGATTCTGTACCACCTACAAAAGGATCTGTGTTTTGCAATGTGGCCCTTGTTTTTTTAACAATTTACACATATTGATCTTTTTGAGTGTTGTAACCGAAATATGTGGCACCAGGTGCACTGATAGTATGTTTTGTTGAGATTTTGGATAAACTGATTTTTTGTACTGCTAGAGCTGAGCAGAGTAGCATGTGTCCAAATCATTGCATACATCCACCTACGAGAATGTATTAATATGGAGTATAAGCAACAATCATGTTGATCTGGGGCGTTGCCAGGCAAGATGGCAGCTTAGACGTGCTCCTCCAGAGCTCCTGCCGATCATATTAAGATCCCAAATAATCCTGTGGCATCAGCGCTGAATATGGAAGAATTATAGAGAAATAACACTACAAGCACATAAACTTTTAAAAATATGGAGTCGGAGTGCAACGCAGCCGAGAGTGGACGATCGGTTGGAGTGGAACCCAGGCCTGGAGAGGCCTAGAGGAAACAACGTGGCTGGGAGCTTGAATTGCGCTGCAGCTGGAGAGTGAGACAAGATCCCTGGGCGCCCACCAAAAGAGGTGTCCGGGAGTACAGAGAGTGCTTGCAGAAAACCCCACTAGGAAGAAGGCTGGGGGCGCATGAGCACAAAACGGTTTGCAACTCACCAGCTTTGCTTGGACAGAATGGGGAGACACCCTGGGGTAAGGATTGAGACAGAGGTCCGGTGGTTCGGCGGCAGGCGCAGAGGGGAAAAGGAACCAGCGACATAGTGCCAATATCGGCAACATTTGTCACAAAACACATAAATAAACCACACAACACTGTATTGTAGGTGGAGAAATATTGCTGCAGGTTTATTAGCATAACCAATATGCAAACATGGTGGGTTATCTTACGGGCGATCCCAGGGCAGGCCAGCCCCTATGCCGCCTGCCCGTCTGATAAGCCTAGAGTCACCATGGCAACGCAAATGGTGTATACCAACTATTGGGAGGGGCCACCCCTCCCATCCGTGGACCTCCAGTCCACTTGCTTCACACGCCCCCCCGTGAGGGGTGGGCGGAGCATACATGGCAGCCCCCGGTTGCTCAGACCCACAACCGCCTGTCGGCTAACGGGGGGCGCCGTCGTTCTTCCAGGGGACAACGCTAAAACATCCCTGGGTATCCTGGCTTAGCACCCCGCGGTGCTGCTGCATGATGTACCCCTTGGTATGTGCAGACCCTGGCTCACCCTGTAACTCCTCCACAGCTTTGGGAGTGGCCACCGTCACTACCAGGGCCCCCCACCAAGGTAGACCTGTTTACTTACAACCTGCTGCAGCCAAAGCTTCCCCTAGGTCCAGTAGGAAAAGGTCCCAGCCTAAACTAGAGAGGTGCACCCCATCTCCCTCCAGGCAACCTGTGGACTTGGCGTGTATAAGACCATGCCTGAAGAAGCCAAGACCTCTTTGCTCTGCGCAACTGCGCATGGCTCCCGGTAGGCCTATATACCTAGAGCCTACTGATACCGGGCTTCTCCCAGGTCCAGCCAAACAAGTCTACGCCCAACCGGACCGGCGGCCAGCGTGCACCATCAGGACAGGTTCCCCCATCCTTTCTAAACTCCCCCATGGATTTTTGACTGAAATGACCTTAAACCTAAAATAGGCGATGGTCCACAGTTGCCTTTGCATGGCTAAAGAACAATCCCTTTGACAAGACACTCCTGCCTGGCAGTGCCAATGCAGGAGGAGGTAAGAGTTGACAAGCCCGCCTTACTTCCTCTTTCACTCCGTTGGAGTACGCCCATCGTATTCCATCAGTCACCACCAAATGTGAAGCCTTGCCCTCCCTAAATTCTGCTAGTATACCAGGGAGAGACAGGACAGAGTGACCACAGAGGAGAACAACGTGTAAAATTCTTCTCTAATTTGACTACTGGGAAAGCCAATTGTTCTCCTGCTAATTTGTAGCCCAAAAGTGTTACCCGGTGTTTCCTTTAATCATATGGACCCTAAGCCCCCGTTGGAAGGCCACTTCCACAACCTGCATGGCTGCCAGCAGTGCTGGAGGGCGGGAGAAGTTACCCGGTACCGATACTCACATCAAAGGTACCTGTTTCGTCGAACTCAAGGACGGGCTACTAATTGAGCAACCAGGCTCCGCCCTAGTATCCAAAGGTCAAACCCAAGCCCCTCCAAGTTCTGCTGCTTCACCTGCCTGTTAACACGAATCCCAGGGCAGACCACCGGCCTTTAACCCATGCTTGGCCATGCCTGAGCTAAAATACCTCTGAACAGCATGACACCAGGCTAACCACCAGCATTGCGTTCTGAATGTTTCTGACACTGCCAAGAAACATGCGCATAACTAAAGCAACTGGCACCATGCCATAAAAGTATCAATTCAGCCTTCTATGAATGCAAAAAATGTGCTCTTGTGGCGATCCGAGTAGTGCTCCCTCCAAGCCAGTAGCCCTACCCAGGCAACCCGCACCCTCTTGGCACTGGCACACTCCCGCCCCAGCTGCCCTAGAGTGCCTGGTCGTGTGTAGCCACAACCCACGTTTCATCACTGACGTTATATCGGGGTATGATGACACACATCTAACTGTACTGCTGAGTGCCCGTTGCACCATCGCAAGAACGCCTTTGCCTGCTCAGAATCTGGCTGCAATGTTGGATGACATTGACACCCCAGCCCAGGACGAAAATGGCAGCTTTACAGTTTCTGGTGCTATAGGCGGTACCCGTACACTGATGGAACAGCATGTAATTCCCTTGCTCCTGTTGAGCACGAACCCAAAACCAGTTGCTCACCATGGTTCAATACCTTCCTGCTGCTAATCATTTCCTAGCAGAAGTTGACAAATATATGTTCTGCAATGGCACTACTCCGCAGCCTGCACCATTCTGCCAGTGCCGAAAAGACCTTTGTCCATTCACCACCAGCACACTAATTTAGAATAGAGGCACCGTAGACCTAAACAGTTCCTTAATTAATGGAAAGTGTCGAGACATAAAGTCGACGTTTAAATCCCAAGAGCATCTGGCCATCTTCCACATGCAAGTAGAAGAAGCTGTGCATCAAGTTTGCCAAGAGGTCAGGTGCTTCACTAAAGGTCCCAAACGAGAAGTACAAGGCCATGTTTTGTATTTAATTAAGTTCAACTTTTGGCTCTTAGCAGCTCTTGCTGCATATAGACAAAGTTCTTCCCCTACTTCTTTCTTCATTCTCCCAATATGAAGGAATTTATGGAGGTTTGTAAGGTTTCCTCTCCAAATATGTTGGATTCTCCCAGGGATCTAACAATTAGCTATTTACACGAATGCCTTCCAACTCAAAGCCCCTGCATATAGCTGAAGTTCCCGTTTGTGCTGCGTTGCGACTACTTCCGTACCAAATTGTGTGATGCAGCCCCTATGTTTCATTAAGCCATATATCATATTTCACAAAAAAAACAAGGCAATGATATCCATGACCCCTACCTTCCTCCTCAAGGTTATTTCTAATTCGTGCCAATCAGAATATGTTGTCCCCTAAAAGCCCTTTCCATATATTCCTTGCCAGATGAAAATCATCTCACACACAAGAAGGAGAGTTCTTAAAAAATGCCTAGTCATAACTAAAGACTTGAGGCAGTCTACTCAACTATGCTCGTCTCCATAACATGACAAAAATGCTGTAGAACTCACACACCCTTGCGGAGAAACGGCAGTGCTGTGGCCAAGGGGCAGGGCTTCACGCAGGACATACAACGCCAACAGATCAGAATGGTCACAACCTATACCCGCCGAGACACAAAACAGGCCTCCCATCCAAGTACTAACCGTGCCCAACCCTGCTTAACTTACACACAGTGCCCTGAAATCACCACAAGACTAGCGACTGCATATGAGAGCGATGCCGAGGGAGAACAATCGTGCGCCCAGCGCTAAAGATATCCGTCCAGTACCGAGCGAGTCCCACCGGTCTGCCGGACACCTGGCACGATCTAAGAGAGAGAATCGAGAGGTTAAAACAGTTTTTCTTTTTTTTTTTTAAAAGAACTCCATGATTCTTTGGCCTGCATTGCATTCCCCGTGCACGCGCGACGCCGTGGGATACAAGGGGGGGGGGCACCCTCGAAATTGTTGGGGCCTGCCCCCCCCGCCGACCCGCACTGCCCCCCGTGGGAGCGGCTGCGGCCCAATAATACATGTGTGCGGACCCTGGAGCCATACCCCGTGGGGGGAGGCCACCGTGCGCCGCTGTTGAGAGGAGGAGGGAGGAAGCAAGCCTTAGGGCGGCAGAGGGGGGGGGCAGCGCCAGATGAACTCGGGGAGTCCCGGCTCCGGGCCACGCGGGACACGTGTACCGCCCGCGTGTGGCCCGCTGCATCCTAGAGCGAGCCCCTCCCAGATTCTCAGACCATGTATATCTCGCGCTGAACCGACATGGAGGAGTTTGGAGCGCTGTGCATGAGCGCGTCACGTACATAGCATGTTCAGGCACGAGGAGGTTACTGCAGATGGCCAGGATCGCATTCGCAATAAATGAAAGAATCAATGGGGAGTGAACTGTAGCTTCGAGACCGAGAGTCTCAGACCAAGTAATCTAGCACGGACGACATGAAGAGATAGGAGCGCTGTACATGAGCGCGGCATAGCATTACATATTCAGGCACAAGGGGATAACTTGAAATGGCCAGAGTCGCAGGAAGTGCGCTCGAGCTCGAGGCTTGCCCCTGGAGGCTGCACCAGAGTCGGCAGTTTTAAGCCGACAGACCACATCCTCAACAAGGAATCTAGATGAAAATTCGGTGGGAATAGAAAACTGTAACCTCGAGTCTCAGAGTCTCGGACCATAACCACTTAGGCCACAGTGACTCTGTAGGTGTTAAGCCCAGATCCCAGGGGTAACAGCGTCATATCAAGGACTCAAACCAAGGTCCCCATTCAAGGTAGTCCGACCAACCCGCAGGCCCAACTCCTATCCCGCCGAGACAAGGGACCCGGCTCACCCGGGACAGCCCGCGAGCTGTTAAGCGTCATTACCCAAACTCGAACCCAGTTACCCAGGTCCGCGAACGTGCGCCCTATATATATATAAACTACTATCCCCGCCGTGAGGATGAGGAAATATGAATTTTGTGATCAGTTATGTCCCCTATCGTAGACCCCAACGGCTCCATGTGCATGCTACAAGTACATGTATGTTCCCTCCAGTTCCAGCTCTGAAGACGCAAATACATGTGCGTCCACCGTCAACATGTCCTCTTTCAGATCCACCATGAATGGGTCAGATATTCCATTCCTAAGTATGAAAGGCCACCGACTTTATGTGGTTCACTTTCCACATTTTACAGATTCAGGCGAGTAGGCCCTGAATTCTGTCATCAAGCCTTTTTCTGTCTTCTGCCTCTGAAAGCTCCAGTCTGAGCCTGCATCTGTATCCATGAACTTTGTCCTACTCCCTGCGCGGCTAACGGAGCCTGATCCAGCATATTGCCTGCCAAAAACTGTATTTCACCTTCAAGATTATCTACTCCGCTCCTCATCCGATGCATTCCTGTTTAGCAGTTTAGGTAAACATTCCTTCAGCTACCGTGCAAAGGGGCCAGGCCTCGCTGTCCTCATGCAAGTAATTCATGGCTCCGTTACCATGGAATATTCCTACCCCCTCGCATCTCATGTAGACACTTAGACGTTTGTACACGCACTAACAGTCAGTATAGAATAGATTCTATCCTAGAGACCTTTCCTTTTGGATAACACAGTTCTTTAAACATAGGATATTAGATATGATTTGGGATTAGGTTGACATAACCCCCAGACTTCTGTCTCCACATGTAGAGCTAAATGTCAAGTCCCCTTCACCCTCTAGTTGCACGTCAATCACACGTCATGCGGCTGCGCGCGCATCTCTGCCAAATATTTCTGCTGACATTGCAGGATTCTTTTATGGATCCACCCACTTGTGACATCATGTTTAATGACGCATTTTAGTTACACCCATGTATACGCCTCTATTAGTTACGTATGCACAGTTTATCTGTATTATCAGCTGTTACGCCTCTTGCATCTGTTTCACTGTAATGCATTTTCTATAAAACTGCTTATCTGTCAATAATGTATGCCCTTCCTTCCTGAACTTTCGTGGTGATGGAATAGAATGCCTACAATTCGAATTGTATTCCTTTGTATAGGAATAAAGCCTTTTAAAACCTCTAATACCACGGATTCTGCCTCTTATTTTTACTGAGTTATTCTCACTAAGACTTTACCGCATAAAAAATAGTACCGGTAACGAAATATTTACCACATAAATTGGCGCCCGAATAGGGACACTTTCTCATCTCACGCGCCGGCGGTGCGTTGCAGGCCCGGTCTCCTGCTACAGCTGAACGGACAACTACGCGTACCCGCAGGATTTCCTGTATCTCCCTCCGGCCGAGCGGGGGTGACTGAGGCTGCGATCAACACCCAGACGAGGCGGTGAGAAGTGCGAAGTATCCCGACCAGAGCCTAGCTGAGAGAGCAAGATCCGAGGTATACAGAGGCCCACCAGGTTCCGAAGTTCCGAGTCCAGTCGAGTCCAGTCCAGTCCGGTCCAGTTTCAGTTCCGTTCCGAGGCCTTCCGTTCCGAGCTACCCGGTGAGTACCATTACCGGGGAGGCATTTAACGTGCACATAGTCTGTGCCGGTCAAGACGGGTTTGGGTACACAAATCCGGTCTGCACTGTTTCAACAGTGTATCTGTACTGTTTAGCAGTATATATAGTATGTCTTGCGTATAAATAAGTATTACCTAGTGTCAGTATTATGTCAGTAACTAGTTTTCTATTAGTTATCATTGTTCGTTAAAAACTGTTAAATGTTAAATGTTTTAATACGTTCTATACATTGTGGTGTGAATGACTGTTCATTATTGTGTTCATTGTATGAAGTGTGTTCTAGTAATAAGGTCTAAAAATGCCGCTCTTTTCGAAACTAAGACAGATCAAAACTAGAAAAGGTGTACTCGAAGAAGCTGTTCCCATTCCACCTAGGGATACTCCAGGATACTTTATGTATCATAAGCATGGTCTAGATGCCGTATTATTTCTTGATTTATGGGTGGACTACACCAAAGAATTACCAGAGAGTCAGAGATGGCCCGCAGCAAGGACCTGGGATGCAGATTGCATCATGAGAGTAGAAGAAGAATTATGGAAAAAGAAAGCCAGACAGTCACAGAAAGATGCCATTGAATTATGGCGTAAAGAATCATATAGACGTACAGAAAAAGCGCTCAGACAGGAAGAGAAAGGTAGAGAGAATTCAAATAAAACCCGAGAAAATCTATTACTTGAGGAAGGTACCCGAGTAAAAACAGAACAAACAGATAGACAAAGAAACACTCTTATGAATGGTATGTATCCTCTTCTGGCCGAAGGGTTACCTAAGGCTACCCCGGAAATACCAAAAGATTTAACTCCTCCATTGCTCCCGATAAAAGCACATCCCAAAACACATCCCAAAACAGCAAAGGACGTTTTCCTTTCCTCTTATTTAGATGACGTAGCTCCCGAGTATGCTAATGCCATACCGCACATACCGCTTGCCGATGGTGTTCGACACCAAGAGCATCCGTCTGTATCCCCGCAACTACAAACTCCTACGCAAGTTCCCACAGGTCCGTCCGTTTCTGCAGTTTTTCCTGCATCTACAATCTCTATCCTACGCCCAACGAATCCTTTCGTGCCTAGCACCTCAGACGGTGCTACCGGAGGTACGACAGACATGTTTGCCACCCCGCCGCGAAATAAACAGACCCTTAGAGATTTAGCACTCCAACGTACACCCCAATTAGCGACATCCGACATGTTTAAGGAACAGCTTGTGGATTGTAGATACGACCCAGTACCAGGTAGACAGGATAAATTGCTCATATCATCACTACGTATACGACGAGCTACATTATATTTAATGACGATACCAGGAATGGGTGAACACCTAGACGAAATATATCGCTTTGTCCAAACAGGGCGAGGTCCAGAAAGTATTAACGAAGCTATGGAATATCAGAAAGTGGATGTACAAAGACAACTACTACGTTTCTTCATAAATTGTGTAATTAGGAATCAAGACAGGCCCGGGGCAGATCACGATACCATGCAAAGACTTGTCAAATGGGGTCAGAACATATCAGAAGAGAAACACGATAGACAGGCGTGTATAATCGCCATGAGTCGAAAGATCCGCAAGGAAGTAGAACGAATACATAAAGAAAGACGAGAAACAGACAGAGTAGAATCAGAAGAGGAGGAGGAGCAAGAATCAGAACAAGTCGAAACAATAGCTTATGTAGGTAGAGGAAGACCCCATAATAATACTAGAGACTTTAACGACCCGATACGTCCAATACGTCCAGAATATAATAGACATTTTCCAAATCCTATGTTAAATACAAAATCCCCCGAACACCTATTCCAAGCCGTTGATAAATTACTCCGAGATCGAAGGGGGTACCATATGCTCGATTCCATGGACGAACAAGAATTAGCTAGGTCATCAGTACAATGGGCTGACAGTCCCAGCGAATACAATGATGATGTACTTGCACACACGTTTCTGAATCTTGACCCATACGAACAGCGTTTAGCTAGTATATACATGATTCAACACCTCCTTATATTATATAAAAGCCAACACTCCGATCCAGGACCCTTACCTGACATATTGACAGAACTGCTCACGAATATATGGAGAGGGTCAGGTACTGATTTGATTAGGGAAATTCTAGAATTCCGAAACCAATATTTAAATTTCGTATGCCCAGAACACGTTCCAGTTCCCATCATGGGAAGAAAAATGTATCACATAGATAGACAGAACCCGTTACGCGAAGTACACCCAATCAGAGGTGACGGTAATAACTTTACACGCGTGTTTGTGTACACGCCTATAACTAAACTAGAATTATTAGAAATGAAGAAAGTAGTACCCAGCCATGACAAGGACCCAGCAGGTTTCCACCGCGAGATAAAAGACATGTTACTCATGGGAGAGTATACCTACCCCGATATTATGAAAATATTAAAAGTCCTATTACCGGCCGGTGTTTATGAGAAACTCAAAGAAAAGGAATGGGAGGTGGGAGACCAAAAGATAGATTGGACAGCATTAGAAAACGAAGAGAAGGCCCGAGCTGCAGGATCAGGGCTTGGGGAAAAGACTACAGCCCTAGCAGGACTACTAGTGCAGGTACTGCCACGTTTATTAACTACGAAAAAGGAGGACTGGGGTGCAATATCAGCCTGTAAACAAAAGCCAGATGAAGACACTAGTGATTTCTATTCCCGATTTGAAAAATGTTTTGGTATAAATAGTGGTATAAAAGCGAGTAGTGAGTCATATCCACATCTGTTCGTGACAAAATTAGTTGAAAATTCTCTGCTACAAGTTAAGAATAGAGTATTGAAATTCGAAAGTACCTGGCAAGGTAATACCCCGTCACAGATGTTACAGATGTTACAATATCATCACAATAGAATTAGAGAAGAACAAGAACACGAACAAAGACGTATGAAAGATACAAAAATGAAAATGCTTGTTGCTCAGTCAGTTCCAGCCGATGGTCATCAAAAGGGTAATTCCGCAGGTCCTACGAAAGGGACATGCAACTATTGTAAACAACCAGGTCATTATATACACGATTTTCCAGTCCTGAAACATAATATTGCTACAGGTAGAACCCAGGAGAGACCACGTCCATCTAGACAGGATCAGAATCAACAACAAATCCCTCAGCATGCACAACCTAGGTTAGCTCCGCAACAATTAGCTCCGCAACAAGGAGCTCCACAACAGACCGTAGCACCACCACCAGCGCAGCCTATTGCTGCCACACAAGCGACAACGCAACAGATGTACCAGTATGCACAAGCAGATTATCCCGATTATCAGCGATACTCATGAGATAGCCTAGAGAGGGAAGTTGGCTTACCCCTTATTGAGGTTCCTGTAGACCAAGAGGGACCTTATGTACATAGTGAACTATTAGGGGAAGACAGAAAGTTTTTACTTGATACAGGGGCAAGCAGAACAACTATAAGACGCAGTGAAGTTCCAGGGGCACCCCTCTCAGGCTCACAAAATATTTCCCTTGGATTTTCAGGAAAACCTATAATAAATGACGTAACACAACCTCTTCCACTTACGATTGGTCCATTGACACGTACTACAGATTTATTGCTTACTAAATCATGTCCAGAAAACTTGTTAGGTATAAAAACATTGAAAGCTCTAGGAGCCATAATATGTTGTTCTCCGGAAGGAGTACGACTATTTCTACGTGACTTCAAAGGTCACTACGTGTCCAGAGACATAGATCACCGACTGCAGAATTTACCTATACATTTATGGGCACAAAGCCCCACTGATGTTGGTTGCATGAATATTACACCATATCGCGTCACACTAAAAACAGGAGTAATACTACCACGAATACGACAATACAAGTTACCACCCGATGCTGTTGTGGCTTTGCTGCAAATTATTGACGAGCTCATTGCACAAGGAGTGGTTGTCGAGACCGACTCCAATGTATGTAACTCCCCGATTATTCCGATTCTTAAAAGAACGGATCCAAAAGCACCACCAGTATATCGATTAGTTATTGATCTGCGCGAATTAAATAAATGTATTGTACCACAATACCCTGTGGTCCCAGATATCTCGTCATTACTAACAGCTATTGACTCAGAAGCAACGTTCTTCACTGTAATTGATCTCAAGAATGCTTTCTTTAGTGTCCCAATCGATCCGGAAAGTCAATATTTGTTCGGATTCAGTTTAAATGGACGAAGTTTTAAATTCACACGCGCACCTCAAGGATTTACAGAAAGCCCCAGCATCTATAGCCAAGCACTGAAACGAGAACTTGACAGTATCCACATGCCAGTTAACACTGCCTTGCTTCAATATGTCGATGATCTGCTGATCACCGCCCGAAGCGAACATGAATGTGAAAAAGCGTCACTGACGGTTTTAAAATTTCTGGCCGACAAGGGGCACAAGGTGTCCCCTTCTAAGCTGCAATTCTGTGTCCAGCGAGTTGTTTACCTTGGGCACTCGCTGTCCAAGGAGGGAAGGCAGCTTACACCCGACCGTATCCAGTTAATTGCTAACATGCCACCACCCAAGACACAAAAAGAGGTACGGGCTTTTATAGGCCTCACTTCATACTGTAGGCAGTGGATCCCTCAATATGCATTTCTAGCAAAACCACTCATCCAGTTAACAACACAGGAGGCAGCCACATCGACTGTCCTCCCTTGGACTCAAGAACATACACATGCCTTTGAAAGCTTAAAGAAAGCTTTATGCCAAGCACCTGTTTTAGCAACACCATGTTACAGTAAACAGTTTACACTCTTTGTTACAGAACGCGAAGGTACTGCCTTGTCAGTACTCACTCAGGAACAAGCAGGATCACACAAACCATGTGCTTATTTCTCTAGTACATTAGATCCAGTAGCTCAGGCTCTTCCTGCGTGCCTGAAATCGGTGGCAGCAACAGCTTTAGCAATCAGACAAAGCGATGCCATAGTGTTAGGACATCAATTGACAGTACAAGTACCACACGCAGTAGAGGTTCTCTTGAACCGCACACAAACACAACACTTGACTATAGCGAGACTCACTGGTTACGAACTGACATTGTTTCAGCCACACATAGAAATCAGACGTTGTAATACGTTAAATCCTGCCACACTGTTACCAGTGGGCGGAACAGATCCATTGGCACATGATTGTGTCGAAATCATTACTATCACGACGAAACCCAGACAAGACTTGACAGATATCCCTTTGTCAGATCCAGACTTGACATTGTATGTAGATGGGTCATGTATGAGAACAAGTACAGGAGAGTTAGTGGCCGCTTACGCAGTCACAACAGACACTGAAGTCATTGAAACAAACTGTATTAACATTTTGTCAGCTCAAGCAGCAGAGCTCATCGCTCTGACACAAGCCTGTATTCAAGCCAAGAATAAGAAAGTCAACATATACACAGATTCACGTTATGCATTCGGAGTCGTCCATGACTTCGGCGTACTATGGCGAGAGAGAGGTTATTTAACTTCTCACGGTGCCCACATCCAACACGGACCCCTCATTCAAACCCTATTAGACGCGATTCATCTACCTACTGCAATATCGATTATGAAATGCAAAGCCCACACAAAAGTTACCGATATCATTTCTCAGGGTAATGACCTAGCTGACAGAACAGCTAAACAGACTGCTCAGAATCAGACTCTCACAACTGACATGACAAAGACAATAGTTCAGACACTAACACATTGCATGACAGTTAAGGATCCCGCCCTTGATGTAATTGACATACAGACACATGCTACACCAGAAGAAATAAAGAAATGGACTGAATTAGGAGGGATCCAAACGGATCAAGGATGGATGACGAAGGAAAAATCTATATGGTTCCTTCCCGACTCCATGGTCCAAGTCATCATTAATACAATACATAGTCCAGCGCACCTAGGAGAGAAAGCTATGCTAGACAGCATTCAACACATTTGGTTCAACAAACACTTGCGAGCAGCAGCTAAACAAAAAGTTCGTACCTGTATGATATGTTGTCAGTTTAATCCAGGTAAAAGCATCCCCGTAGAGCAGGGTGGATTTCAACCTCCCGATCATGCTTTTGAAGTCCTCCAGATGGATTATATCCAGATGGAACGATGTCGAGGATTCAAATATGTTCTCGTAGTTGTCTGTGCTCTTTCCCGTTGGACAGAAGCGTACCCGGTTTCAGATTACACTGCTCCGACTACTGCCAAACAGTTAGTTCGAGAATTCTTCCCACGGTACGGTTTACCACGTGTTGTCTACTCAGATAACGGCCAGCCGTTCTCATCCGAACTAATGAAACACGTTTCCCTTTTGTTAGGCTACCAATGGAAATTCCACTGTGTCCGGCATCCCGAGGCCGCAGGTCTCTTGGAACGCCATAATCAAACTCTGAAAATTAGAATGTCCAAAATATGTAGGGAAAAAGGTGTCGACTGGATAGTAGCCTTACCAGTTGCGCTCTTTTACATGAGAATGGTAGCACATTCTCGAACTGGGCTATCCCCGTACGAGGTGATCTTTGGTAGACCACCAAATATGTGGGGGACGCCTATACCTCGCAAAATAACTGATGTTGACTGTAATATGCTGACAGATTACCTGGCTTCCTTGATGTCTGCACTACAATCTTGTCGTTCACAGGTAACCGCAGCTTTTCCCGATAATACTGAGGTGAAGCCCCATGACGTGGTTCCTGGTGACCTGGTTTTGGTTAGGAATTTCGACCGGAAGACCCAACTGGATCCTAGGTGGAAGTCGCCTAAGTTGGTTCTACTGACTACAAGGACTGCCGTGAAGATTGAGGGTCGCAAAGGGTGGTTGCACTCGAGTCATATCAAGAAATTTTATGGACTACCATCCAGTGTGAATACTCAACACTGTATTCCCTCACAGACAGACTCAAAGCTCCCCTTGGTTGAGAAATCAAAACCAGAACTTTATAAACTAAAATTGAGGTCTAGCAAGTCAGACAATTTGATTGTTTAAGTCCTCTCCAAGGTGAATCGGTTGAATTTGTCTCTGACATGTATCCTCTAGACCGGAATAGAGAAAGAAATCATCAGATGCAGCTCAAAAAGCATGCGTATTGTAAATCACTTCGTAGTCACTGCACAGTAACATTATTAATTTTGTTTTCTCTAAGTCTTCTGATTATTTTTTCCAGCATACTACTGCACATGTATTACCCTATTCTTAAACATGCTTACAATATAACTGCAGAACATTCTTTTAGCGAATTTCCTCCGCATGAGTTGTCCTATAGATTTGCGCTGCGCAACAACACATTTATTAGTATGTTACATCATTCTCATCAGACCAGCAATGCTACCAATTGTTGGATATGTGGCCGACTCCCTCCCTATCAAAACTATAAGGGAGTTTTGCCCCTCTTTCCATATCCGTTCACACACAATGGCTCCTGTGGAGCATGGTTTAGTTTGATTAATTCCCTAGATTCAAATTCCGCAGTTTATCCAGACAACTGGGTATGGGGAAACCTGAACCTAGTTTTACTTAAAGTCTGCTACCCTAACAAGGAGGGACTCCCCAAAAGAACAGGAACTGATCTAGAAAATGAAGTATATGGATTAGGTAATTTTACACTTAACCTCATGATCCTGAACGTTGAATCTGAAGCTACACCAATCTTGCCCGCCATGTCAGTATTCCCAGTGAAAGGGGAATTATGTATAAGAAAGAATGGTTCCATACACATGGGCCATAGTAAATGCACCACTGTAATAAAATTCAGTGATCAAGGCAAGTCTACATTTAGAGCTTCCCATCATTCCTACTTCATATGTGGCCAGACCGCATATATATGTCTACCTCTAGATTGGGATGGTACTTGTTACATAGCATTCCTTCTGCCACCTGTTTTCCTAGCTCCTCCTGATTATCATAGAAATACCCATTTAGTACACAATAGACAACAGAGAGATCTCCCAATTGTCGATTACACTGAAACAGCATGGGAAAAATACACAGATTTCAATAAAGGATTCTTTCCCTATATAGGTACAGTCACTAATAGTAAACTGATACGTAGATTAACCAGAACCCTTGAAGCAGTAGTGAACGAAACTATTTCCGCCTTAGGCAATTTAACAGAAGAGCAGTCTGCTATGCGGATTGTTGTGCTTCAAAATCGTCTTGTCCTTGACGTCATCCTGGCCGATAGGGGCGGAGCTTGTAGGGTCATCGGATCAAGTTGTTGCATTTTCATACCAGAAAATTCGCCGTCAGTATATAAAGCCATAACCCGCCTTCATAAGATTATAAGCCAGATACACCAGAGTCCAGGCACCTGGACTTGGTCCGGTTGGTTCTGGGGCGTGTTGTCAGCCTGGGGATGGAGAATCCTATCCTTCCTAGGTATTGGCTTTCTCATACTATTCAGTTGCTGCTTATATCTACAATGTGGGCCAGCGATTTGTGGCCTGTGTGCCACATCGTGTATTCCACCTCCAAGTTTTCATTCAAAATCCCGGAAGAAGAAAGAAGAACAAATGATGCTATATGAACAGATCGATGGATTGATGAAGATCGATATCTCCTGAGGGTCCGTAGGGGACAAGGAGGGAATGAGGAAATATGAATTTTGTGATCAGTTATGTCCCCTATCGTAGACCCCAACGGCTCCATGTGCATGCTACAAGTACATGTATGTTCCCTCCAGTTCCAGCTCTGAAGACGCAAATACATGTGCGTCCACCGTCAACATGTCCTCTTTCAGATCCACCATGAATGGGTCAGATATTCCATTCCTAAGTATGAAAGGCCACCGACTTTATGTGGTTCACTTTCCACATTTTACAGATTCAGGCGAGTAGGCCCTGAATTCTGTCATCAAGCCTTTTTCTGTCTTCTGCCTCTGAAAGCTCCAGTCTGAGCCTGCATCTGTATCCATGAACTTTGTCCTACTCCCTGCGCGGCTAACGGAGCCTGATCCAGCATATTGCCTGCCAAAAACTGTATTTCACCTTCAAGATTATCTACTCCGCTCCTCATCCGATGCATTCCTGTTTAGCAGTTTAGGTAAACATTCCTTCAGCTACCGTGCAAAGGGGCCAGGCCTCGCTGTCCTCATGCAAGTAATTCATGGCTCCGTTACCATGGAATATTCCTACCCCCTCGCATCTCATGTAGACACTTAGACGCTTGTACACGCACTAACAGTCAGTATAGAATAGATTCTATCCTAGAGACCTTTCCTTTTGGATAACACAGTTCTTTAAACATAGGATATTAGATATGATTTGGGATTAGGTTGACATAACCCCCAGACTTCTGTCTCCACATGTAGAGCTAAATGTCAAGTCCCCTTCACCCTCTAGTTGCACGTCAATCACACGTCATGCGGCTGCGCGCGCATCTCTGCCAAATATTTCTGCTGACATTGCAGGATTCTTTTATGGATCCACCCACTTGTGACATCATGTTTAATGACGCATTTTAGTTACACCCATGTATACGCCTCTATTAGTTACGTATGCACAGTTTATCTGTATTATCAGCTGTTACGCCTCTTGCATCTGTTTCACTGTAATGCATTTTCTATAAAACTGCTTATCTGTCAATAATGTATGCCCTTCCTTCCTGAACTTTCGTGGTGATGGAATAGAATGCCTACAATTCGAATTGTATTCCTTTGTATAGGAATAAAGCCTTTTAAAACCTCTAATACCACGGATTCTGCCTCTTATTTTTACTGAGTTATTCTCACTAAGACTTTACCGCATAAAAAATAGTACCGGTAACGAAATATTTACCACAAGGAGCCGACGTCGGGAGTAGCAGTGTACTGTCGCTGCCACCCTTGTAACCAGGGGGGGAAGGTATGCCAGCTAACGAGGTCGCCAGGAGCCTTACGGATAGAAGAGGTCAGCTAGGCCCACTTCCTGAAGACAAGGCCCTTCGGTAGTAGCTCGATAACGCATGTTAACCTCAACATAATAACGCACCCCATCGGTGTGAGACCGAGCCGAGTCTGCCCATGCAGGCCCCTTGCTCACCCCACAACAAAGCAACACAGCCAGCCCTCCGCGCACGGCCCTCTCCCTCGCCCGTGGTACACCGACCACAGGGCCCCGTCTCCTGGTACTGCCCAGGGACAGGGCCGGGGCGAGAGGAAGGAAACCGGCAGGACTCACCACTAAAGCTGAAAGGAGGCTGAGTGCGCACTACGACGAATCCACGACGGCGGACTGCGACCTCGACCCAAGGCGAACGAGAGGGCGAACGAGAGGACAAGAGGGCGAGGAGGGGACGGAGACAGTATAAATACCCCTGTCTCCTCCCCACCCCCGCCGGAAGCAGCCATCTGCTGGGGTCTCCCCTGGTGTACCCAGGGACTAGACCTCCCACCCCTGTGCCTTCCTGTGGCACTAAGGCGGCCGCCCTCTTAGGGGGGGCCGCTGCGCAACCCCCCCCGGGCAGCCTTACAGAGACGAGCTGAGAGTCGCCGGCTCGCTGAAGTGCAGTCTGGCCTGCAAAGGGTAGTCATTGACAACGGCGGGGACAGCCTGAGCCTCGGGCGGCTGCTGAGCACTGAGGCGGCGTTGAGAACATTGAGGAAAGGGAAGAGGAGTTGGGGGTATCTGCTGACTTCGAGCAGCCTGCAAGCGACAGGATTTTCTCCCGTAGAGTGAAACAGGTAGAGGTGACTGACGAGTGCCACCCCCCGTGTTGAGCGGTGGAGTGTTGTAAATGAATGAAGATCAGCCAATGTGAGCAGCAAGTATAACAAGGCCTTGGTGTGTTGGCCCTGTGGTGGAGCGAAAAGGATTCCCCTGCAGCTGCACCCTATCTACCCACTCCGATCAACCAGACAATACCGGTGGGACAGGTCAGGACACAAGTCTGCGGCCCTGATGCCTGCAGGTGATGGATGATCAATAAACATAGTGATCCACCCACAGATGTATATGTATGTCAGAATTTCCCCGGACAAGGTGTAGATCCCCACAATGGTGGAGAGTACACACTAGTTGTTAAAATACCCCTCACACACCAAAAGGGCCCTTGGTGTCATGCTTCATCATAGGGGTCTTCCCGCCCCTCTACGGGACGGGGCGTGCTACGACCTACGTGTACGTGGGAGCACTGTTATTATGAGACAACTATGTGTATTGTGAGGGTGTGAGAGGAAGGGTCAGGGGTGAATGGAGAAAGTGAGATAAAAAATACCTGGCTCGTCGGTCTAAAAGACTTTAATATACCTATGAGCTGGTATTAATAAAAGGTGGGGGGAGGAGGTGTGTATGCCTCAATGAGCTGTGCCTCCTATGTCTGCCGACATGTTTCGAAGCTCCCCAAGCTTCTTCTTCAGGACCATAAGGATCCCTCCCTAAACTCACAGTGGCGTGTAATAACGTGAAAGAATTATCGTGTAAAGAAAAAATGTTCTTATAAGTGTTAAGTATATGCTGCCTCAATGGGTCTTTACGGCCAATATACCTGGAAAGAAACACATAAATGGGGAAAGAATAAAGACATATGTCCTCTGCTAGATGTACATTCCATCGTGAGCATTCAGTGACCTGAAAAAAAGTGATAAAATAGTCTGCTTTTATCATTAATCAGCTTGCGTGACGTGTCTTAGTGCGACGTGGGGCAAACAGTAGTACACTGACAAAGAACAAAAACACACATAAAACATAAAGCACACACTCTAGAAAATAGGACAGCACACCAATAATTATTTATGTCCAATATCTATATGCTGACCATTAGTTGGTGGTAGGGCAACAAAGGTAGACATACTTGATTTCTGTAAATTTTAGAGCGTCATGAGCCTGATGCACGGGTGGTTGGAGTGCCTGATAGGCTATCTATAAAAAGAAAAAGTAAAGTACATCCCTCTAGGATTGATCAAAGGTGGCAAACAAAGTTCTCCTGATTGGGAAGTCTTCTAATCTCGGCTGTGCCGTACTTACGACTCCCGGGATCACTGCCCTCCTGAATTCGACCTCACCGTGTGGCTCCGTAGGACAAGTGAGTCCGTGGTGGAGGTCAGTTTAAATACCGCAGATTAGTGCTCGAGCGGAGCCCTGCCTGCAAGCTCCACTAATCTGCTTTCGCGCCAGTACCAATTAACAATACCGGCGGATTGCGGTATTTAAACTGACCTCCACCACGGACTCACTTGTCCTACGGAGCCACACGGTGAGGTCGAATTCAGGAGGGCAGTGATCCCGGGAGTCGTAAGTACGGCACAGCCGAGATTAGAAGACTTCCCAATCAGGAGAACTTTGTTTGCCACCTTTGATCAATCCTAGAGGGATGTACTTTACTTTTTCTTTTTATAGATAGCCTATCAGGCACTCCAACCACCCGTGCATCAGGCTCATGACGCTCTAAAATTTACAGAAATCAAGTATGTCTACCTTTGTTGCCCTGAGCAAAACCAAAGGAAATGATGGACGGAGTGTTGAACATTGCAAGCACTCACCCCCAGTCAACTGATTTGGGTTTAATCCACCACCATTCTTTAGCCCACTCTGCCACCCCAGTTCAGACATGGCCATATGCAAATCAGTCTGACCCTGTGCCTCATGGGAACAGTCCAGCCCGAACTGCCAAGCCATGTCTTCCCTGGACCGGAAACAAGCTTCCTAGGACCGGTTTCTGGCATTTCAGCCGTCTTCAGCCAGGCTTGCTTGAATCCAGTGGCAAAGTGAGCAAGGGACTCACGTCTGAGCATACCCTGCCAACTTATGGCGAACAAAGCAAAACCAAAGGAAATGATGGACGGAGTGTTGAACATTGCAAGCACTCACCCCCAGTCAACTGATCTGGGTTTAATCCACCACCATTCTTTAGCCCACTCTGCCACCCCAGTTCAGACATGGCCATATGCAAATCAGTCTGACCCTGTGCCTCATGGGAACAGTCCAGCCCAAACTGCCAAGCCATGTCTTCCCTGGACCGGAAACAAGCTTCCTAGGACCGGTTTCTGGCATTTCAGCCGTCTTCAGCCAGGCTTGCTTGAATCCAGTGGCAAAGTGAGCAAGGGACTCACGTCTGAGCATACCCTGCCAACTTATGGCGAACAAAGCAAAACCAAAGGAAATGATGGACGGAGTGTTGAACATTGCAAGCACTCACCCCCAGTCAACTGATCTGGGTTTAATCCACCACCATTCTTTAGCCCACTCTGCCACCCCAGTTCAGACATGGCCATATGCAAATCAGTCTGACCCTGTGCCTCATGGGAACAGTCCAGCCTGAACTGCCAAGCCATGTCTTCCCTGGACCGGAAACAAGCTTCCTAGGACCGGTTTCTGTCATTTCAGCCGTCTTCAGCCAGGCTTGCTTGAATCCAGTGGCAAAGTGAGCAAGGGACTCACGTCTGAGCATACCCTGCCAACTTATGGCGAACAAAGCAAAACCAAAGGAAATGATGAACGGAGTGTTGAACATTGCAAGCACTCACCCCCAGTCAACTGATCTGGGTTTAATCCACCACCATTCTTTAGCCCACTCTGCCACCCCAGTTCAGACATGGCCATATGCAAATCAGTCTGACCCTGTGCCTCATGGGAACAGTCCAGCCCGAACTGCCAAGCCATGTCTTCCCTGGACCGGAAACAAGCTTCCTAGGACCGGTTTCTGGCATTTCAGCCGTCTTCAGCCAGGCTTGCTTGAATCCAGTGGCAAAGTGAGCAAGGGACTCACGTCTGAGCATACCCTGCCAACTTATGGCGAACAAAGCAAAACCAAAGGAAATGATGGACGGAGTGTTGAACATTGCAAGCACTCACCCCCAGTCAACTGATCTGGGTTTAATCCACCACCATTCTTTAGCCCACTCTGCCACCCCAGTTCAGACATGGCCATATGCAAATCAGTCTGACCTTGTGCCTCATGGAAACAGTCCAGCCCGAACTGCCAAGCCATGTCTTCCCTGGACCGGAAACAAGCTTCCTAGGACCGGTTTCTGGCATTTCAGCCGTCTTCAGCCAGGCTTGCTTGAATCCAGTGGCAAAGTGAGCAAGGGACTCACGTCTGAGCATACCCTGCCAACTTATGGCGAACAAAGCAAAACTACCTTTGTTGCCCTACCACCAACTAATGGTCAGCATATAGATATTGGACATAAATAATTATTGGTGTGCTGTCCTATTTTCTAGAGTGTGTGCTTTATGTTTTATGTGTGTTTTTGTTCTTTGTCAGTGTACTACTGTTTGCCCCACGTCGCACTAAGACACGTCACGCAAGCTGATTAATGATAAAAGCAGACTATTTTATCACTTTTTTTCAGGTCACTGAATGCTCACGATGGAATGTACATCTAGCAGAGGACATATGTCTTTATTCTTTCCCCATTTATGTGTTTCTTTCCAGGTATATTGGCCGTAAAGACCCATTGAGGCAGCATATACTTAACACTTATAAGAACATTTTTTCTTTACACGATAATTCTTTCACGTTATTACACGCCACTGTGAGTTTAGGGAGGGATCCTTATGGTCCTGAAGAAGAAGCTTGGGGAGCTTCGAAACATGTCGGCAGACATAGGAGGCACAGCTCATTGAGGCATACACACCTCCTCCCCCCACCTTTTATTAATACCAGCTAATAGGTATATTAAAGTCTTTTAGACCGACGAGCCAGGTATTTTTTATCTCACTTTCTCCATTCACCCCTGACCCTTCCTCTCACAATACACATAGTTGTCTCATAATAACAGTGCTCCCACGTACACGTAGGTCGTAGCACGCCCCGTCCTGTAGAGGGGCTGGAAGACCCCTATGATGAAGCATGACACCAAGGGCCCTTTTGGTGTGTGAGGGGTATTTTAACAACTAGTGTGTACTCTCCACCATTGTGGGGATCTACACCTTGTCCGGGGAAATTCTGACATACATATACATCTGTGGGTGGATCACTATGTTTATTGATTGAATCTTGGGAGGACGTATCCACCTCCACCACTCAGGTTGAGTGGTATCTCTCTACTCCCCCGTTTGTTTTCCTTAGGTGATGGAATGATGCCTGGCTCTGAACTGCCGTGCAAATGACTGTGCGGCCTGGCGAGCGTTCACTGCCCTGAGAGGACCTATATCTGTTTGAAATGAGATGAGAGCGTGCATCATGTGAATCCCGGGACGCGGAACAGCCTGGGCACAGAGGTGGCGGCTGGGTGGGGCACTCATTGAGAAGAGAGGCACCCCCTGAGGAAATAAAAGCAGCGAGGGGTGTGAGGGACATCTGCTGATACCGAACGGCCTGCAGGCAGCGGGCTCTCTCCCGTAGAGTGAAATGGGTAGAGGTGAGTGACGTGCGGCCCCTCTGGGTTCAACAGAGGCCCTGGTGAGGCGGGACCTGCTGTAGAGTGAAGAGGTGCATGAGATCCCTGGCAGGCAGAAGTGAGAGTGAGGGCCCCTCCTTTTGAATGTTGCATGACAGTGGTCTGCTAGAATGAAATAATGCAGACGGGGACTGGCCGGGGAGAAGAACTATCAGACATAACAGGAAACTGCTTGGTGCAGGAACTCATGAAGGGTATCCTGGTGACTGAGGGTTGGGGGAGTGATCTGCCACAGGCCTGCATAGAGCTGCCCTTCGCTTGGACATAATACATAGTTGACATATACTGGGCAGCCATGGTCAAGGATAAGGGTGCCAAGGGAGTCTAAACCAACAAGATAGACAGCTACACGATGCCCCTACGGGTTGGTGAAGCTGTGGGTGGCCTAGCGCAGCAGAACGTGAAGGAGGCGCTGGATTCCACAACCATGGCAGAAATTTTAGCTGAAATAAAGTGTTCCAGAGAAGTCACCATTGCCAGGATGGATGCTGTGGCTCTGGAGGTGGGACTATTACGTGCTGATGTCCGCAAGATCTCTGACAGAGTGACAGAGATGGAACATTGGGTCTCGGCCTTGCAGACGGAGATGGCCACACTTCAGGAAGTGTTTGCAGAGTTACAGGTACACACTGAATGCTTGGAGGTGTGCATGGAGGACGCCGAAGGCCAGTCTCGAAGACACAATATTCGCCTGGTGGGATTTCCTGAAAAAGCAGAGGGCCAGTCTGGAGAGCTCTTCGTGGAGGATTGGATCATGAATACATTGAGCCCCAAGAGACTCTTGAAATTTTTCACTACATGGGAGCCCACACGCACTATTATAGCGCGCCTGTTTAATTTTAGAGATAGGGACGTAATTTTGCAACACGCTAGAGTGCACGGAACACCCAAGTTCAACGGTCAGGCTATAATTGATATTCCCAGACTATACTCGCAAGGTGCAGGACCAACGAAACAAGTACTGGGGGATGAAAAAACATCTAAGAGACAATGATATGCGCTACAGCCTCATGTACCCAGCGAAACTTAGAATACAACATGAAGGGAAAGCGTACTTCTTTATGACCTCATTGGAAGCGGAGGAGTGGTTGGACTCTCTGGGGGTGGCATGACACCGATTCTCCCAAAATCGAGTACAAAAGAGTCAGAGAATCTCAAGACCAAATGCTCGGATGAGTAGACACTCGATGTATTTACTATCTGGTTCAGGCTCCAGTAGTGCAGGACGAATATTGATCTGCCCTGATGGTATACTGGCAGACTCCAACTGCATAGCGCGAACCTTTGCCGCCCCATACAAATACCAAAGGCCGAAGTAGGGGAAACGCAGACTGAAGCCACACCACTGGAGGAGCAGAGACGGGGATTCCCTTCCCTTCCCTCCAGCCTCTCCTTTTTATATTGTGTTTTGGAATACTGTAGCTACGGATATAGTATGCATAATATGTTTGAAGTGTTATTGAGTGGGGGGGCTGGGGAAGTGGGTTGGAGGTTAGTGCAATAACTAAGAATTTATGTGCCAGGTTACACAATGCATAGAGGAAGTGATCGACGGGGGGCTCATGATAGGCTGTGGTTCAATTGAGAAGGCGGGGAGTTTAGGCCTTGCCGCTTGTGGGATGTCGAGGTCACTGCTATTAGCTCAGTTGGGAAGGAGACCGTTGTCTCTGGGGACAGAATGGGGTGGCGGGTTCTAGAAGGGGGCCTAGTTGGGGAAGGCTATCCAGTTTGGACTCACTGCCTGTGTGAGGAGGGGGGAGCTTACCTAAGGTTTGGGACTTGTTATTGTTACAATGGGATTGGGCTGACTCGGGTCTCTTAGGTTAAGGGATATACTACATTGATTCTGCGGGAATCATGGAGCTGTGGGACAGGGCGGCGGTAGGGCCCTCTCACAGGGGAACATTATCTAGATTGCATACAAGATGGCATCGGACTGGAAATGGATTGCATGGAACGTAAGAGGATTGGGGCAGGTAGTCAAAAGGCAGAGTGTGCACTCTCACTTGCGCAAATATGGAGTCTCAGTAGCTTTTCTGCAGGAGACACATACTTGGGGTCCTTGCTTGACTGCCCTTAGACCTAGATGGTGTGGCCAGATCTTTGCAAACACTTACTCTAGCTATGGCAGGGGGGCCGTGATCTGGGTGGCACCTGGGTTTCCCTTTGAAGTGAAGATTAACATTGACCCTAAAGGTCAGTATGAACTGATGGTGGGTACATGTTGAAAGTGTATGCCCTCACAGTAGATGATCAAGCATTTTATGGAAGTATGCTGAGAATTTTGGTAGCAAAAGACACACAATTGATGGACGGAATGCAGAACAAATCAAAACATTCACCCCCAGTCAAGAGATGTGGGTTCAATCCATCATTCTTTTGCTCACCATGCCACCCCAGTTTAGTCCTGGCCATATGCAAATCAGTCTTGACCCTGTGCCTCATGGGAACAGTACAGCCCGAACTGCCAAGCCAAGAATTTTGGTAGAGGCTGTGATTGTGGCCAGTGACTTAAACTGCTCATTAGACGGACTACTAGACCGACAACCCCATAGGCAGATACTAAACCCGCAATGACAGAAGTATTGCGAGAACTGATAAGGGACGCGGGGCTCCATGATGTTTGGAGAATACGTCACCCACAGAGTATGCAATATTCCTGCTATGTGCCTGACATGAGCGCGTACAGTAGTATAGATTACTGCCTAATGACGGACATGGCACTGCAGTGGGTGGTTGACGTAGAGTACTTGGTGAGATACTTCTCAGACCATTCCCCTTGGCTGGTTTTGCTTCGCATGCGTGTACCGCCTCCTGCGGTGCCACTTTGGAGACTGAATGCAGAGGCACGAACTACCAAGTGTTTGTTACCAAGGTGACCCGAACATTGGGCGGCTATTTTAAGGATAACTGGAGTAGTGCTTTATCTTGGGCAGTCGAATGGGATGCCATGAAGGTGGTGCTACGGGAGGGATTTTTGAAAATATCATACGTAGTTAAACAGCAACTTCATAAACAGCTCGATAGACTTGAAAAACTAATGCGAGGGCTGGAGAAGGAACTTGTAGAGAAGCCAGTCAATATATACGACACTGGCAGGACTGCAAGAGGGAACTAATAGACACATGGGATAGGCTAGATACATTTGTACGCTACAACTATAGCAAGAGACTCCACAGAGAAGGGGACAAACCGATCCGCATGCTGGCCACACTCATTAAGGGCGAAAAATCCAGCATGCCATTTACGAGCATCCAGGATCATCAGGGCAGGAGGGTTGCTACCCAAGATGAGATAGTGGAGGTTTTCGCAAAGCATTTACAAGATATATACCCAGCCCCAGCCCTTATGACAGTCATAGAGATACGTGACTATCTTGACTTAATATGTATGCCAAGTATATCAAGAGAGTATAAAGATCGTCTAGATGCTCCTATAACTAAAGAAGATATCATGGCAGCAATAAAAACAATGAGGACTGGGAAGACACTGGGGGGATGGACTCCCGGCAGAATTCTACCTCACTAGACGGGAGGATTTGGCTAAACTGCTGTTGGAGACATACAACAAGGCATATGAGAGGGGGCTACGGTCCGGGTCGATGAGAGTGGCAATAATAGTGATGATTACAAAACCTGAAAAGGATAGTTCTGTGGCCTCCTCGTATCGGCCTTTCTCTATGTTGACTGTTGACCTGAAAATCTTAAGTAAGATCCTGGCCACAAGGCTTTTAAATTATTTTCCGCAATTGATAGCTGAGTATCAATGCAGCTTTATCCCGAACAGGAATTGGATACATAACTTGCAGAGGCTGTCCCTGATAATGCACTCCCAAACGTTACAGCTTGACCAATATTCACTGGCAATATTAGATATCGAGCAAGCGTTTGACTCTGTATCATGGGACTTCTTATGGGATGTACTGTGTAAAGCAGATATAGGAGACGCCCACGTTAAATTGGTTCAACTGCTATATAGCGGACCTTCGACCAGGGTGCGGGTAGGTAAAAAAGTGGAGCTTCAGCGAGTAGGGGGACACGCCAGGGGTGCCCTCTGTCCCCGCTACTTTTTGCACTGGCCATGGAGCCACTTGCCTGTCGCCTCAGGATGCAGCTAAAGGACTGGGATATACAGATGGGAGGGACCACTCACGTGGACTACCTTTATGCAGATGATGCTCTGATATACCTTAGGAACCCTAGTCGGTCGGTACCAATTCTGTTAAATATCCTGTCCAAATTTGGGGGCATACAGGACAATATGTCAACCACAATAAATCTAAGTTGTTCCCACTGGGGGTTCTGACAGGACAACCGGACATGGGCCTACCAACCCTGGGCCTCAGATGGGAGGCAAAGGTGGTCCGTTATGTGGGCATCACGGTCACGCATGACAAGCGTAGCTTCGGAGAGGCAAATTTGGATAGGGTTATTGAGAGCCTGAAGAAGAGTATAAGATTCTGGAACACGCTTAAACTTTCATTGATGAGTAAAATAGCTTTAACAAAGATGGTTATACATCCCAGGTGTCTCAACCCCCTTCAGGGAACCCTTTACGGAATACCGAGAAGGGCCTTTCAGGTCCTGGATAAACTGATAATGAAACTCCTAATGGAAACAGAGATACGAAGAGTCAGTTTGTCAACAATGAAACGCACATGGAGTAGGGAAGGCCTAGAGGTCCTGTGTCTGGAGAATTATTACCTGGCCTCTCAACTTCAGCATGTGATACATTGGCTTGATGAGAACGAAAACTGGGAGCGGAGATTAATGAGATGTCTATGCGGAGAATGCTCCATGCCTGAGGTGCTAATGTTGGGATCAACGGCACCTACCTGGCTGCCCAACACAGCCCGCATGGTCTGTGTAGCGTAGGAGCGCACAGTCAAAACAGTGCTGAAGAAAGCCCTATCAGAACTAAACATTTGGACTCTACGCCTGTTTAGGGCCATTGGAGACACTATGTCACTGCGTAAATGGAGGGAAGTGCTTTGGATCTTTACCCAAATAATCAATTTAAAACTAGAGCGCAAGCTACGGAGACGTTTCAGTTGGGGCAGGGGCAGTATTTACAATATGCTAAAATGGTGGTGTGGCGGCAAGAGAAATCTGGATGGTATTTCCGGAAGCGCCTAGTGCCTCTCGGACGCTGGAAACACTGCTGTCAATGGCTGGTGGCGGGAGACTTATCTTGCACCTATACAAAGCCATGCTGGAGGATACCCCCGTGACGGTGCTTGAGGTGCAGGACAAATGGAAATCCCAGCTGACGGTGCCTCTGGATGCACACGCCTGGGAACTCATTCATGAAGGGGTCAAAAGTACCTCTACTAATGAGCGATTCAAGCTAATTCAGTGTAATATGGTTCACCAAGTCTATTTAACATCTAAGAGGATGCGAAATATGAACCTGGAGAGACAGGTGGGATGCCCCAGATGTGAGGAGGTGAACGCCGATTTCCTGCACTTGCTATGGAGATGTCCAGAGCTCAAGTGTTTTTGGCAGGAGGTCACGTAGAGGCTTCCCATGGCAATGGGATGGGAGGTTCCACAAGTGCCTGCTGGGGCTTTTTCCATTCCGCAAAAAAACCCCAAAAAATACTGCGCACAAAGTTTCTTATATTGGGACTCTTGTTGGCTAAACATAGGATTGTGATTGGTTGGATGTCCCCTAGTCCCCTAGAAGCCCTAAGGTTGACCATTGGCTGAAAGATATGGCTGAATGGGTGAATGCGGAGGGTTGTCATATGAAACTAACAGGAGGGATGAGAAACTGGAGGAGGACATGAGAGCATGGACGGCAATGCTCACGGAATTGCTGACGCCTCCAGATGCACTACTGCCATAGACTGAAAAACCCTAAATGATGGGCATGGCCGAGGTGCGAACAGAAGGAGGGGAGTGTATAACAGTAACTGCCTTTAAACAAGACCGGGTGATTGCTGAGTCCTGACTAACCCGCACAGACTGTCTTTACCACAATACTTTTGTGCAACATTAGAAAGGAATACACCCTGACCTGAGTGGGGGGGGGGGGGGGTGGGGAGGAAGGTGCAGGGGGAAGGGAGGGTGGGGGGGAACAGAAATTCGAGAGGAGATATTAATCAGAAGTGATACTACAGGCTTGGGATTGTTATATGCTGTATATGTTCTAAAACAAACAATAAAAACTATATTTAAAAAAAAAAAACAATCGTGTTGATCTATATATCACTCGGTATATAGTTTTTTTCAAGTGTTTTTGATTATTTAGTGGGCACTCAGTTACTTTTCTTTTTCCACCCCTTGTTTGTTATAAATTCCCATTGTGTTTTTTCATTCAAGCTATAGTTCTCTGTAAACACAGAGAGGTGTTTGAGTTTCTCCAAGTACCAACAAGTCTTAATTTTGTCTCACAATCTTTATACATAGTTGCTCACTAATCCAAAAAAGATCTTATGAACCCAGTGTAGGGTTACAGAACCCACAGGGAGTGTTGGATTGAGTTCAACAAATAAACACAGCATGGATGCCTCACTTCTGCAATGCGTATCGTCAAGACTACAATATCTGTAAGCCAACAGTTTTCATATTCTCTTAGCTCACGTTTCTAAAGCTCCCGGTGGAAGGTTTCAAGCAGGTCATTGAGAAGAAAAAAAGATTTGAAAGAAATTACGTTTCCAGCAAATGCTTTCACAGGAAAATAAACAGAATACAAAGCTAGGACTAGCATGCATGGAGTGCTTTAACTAAACCAGCCATACCCAGGCAGTCAATGGCCTCACACCTTCAAACACAGCTAAACAATGTAGAAAGACTCAAGGTGTTTGTGCATATAGTACGAGTCTATGTGGTTACCTGGACATGTTCTGCTGTTTATCCTACCTTTGTCCTTCTGTCTAAACACCCCACATCCACTACGCACCCACATGAGCCTTGTTCAAATGGTAAGGACCCATAACAACACACCCCACGAAGACCTTCCCCACAAGTTTTGCCTTTTGGGAATTTTGAGCATAAAAGCGTTTTATGAGTTTGGCTGCATGGATATGACCAATAGGTTCCCAAGTACTATCTTTTGGACCATACCCCTTCCAGTCAATTAAATAATGTAATTTTACCTTTCTTGTTTTAGAACAGAATGTTGCTCTCCCTTCAAATGTATGATTTAATTCAACCTCTATTCGGTAGCTCTTTTGTTTCTTCTTTTACCAGCTTTAAGGGTGATAGATTAAACACTGACTCTAGTTTAATGGCTACTGGGTTTATTTTCTCTGAGACTCTGAATGACCGGACATATTTTGGTTGGAATTTAATGTGAAATTTTAAATGTAAATATTTTATTCACAGCCAGACTGAGTCTCCTGGTTGATAGTTTGGGACTTCTCAGTGATGCCTATCAGAATATTGTTTTTGTGTTTGTGCACCCTGTTCTAAATGCTGTTGGACATTTTTATGGATCTGAGACAAATGTTTGTGTTTTCCAATCGAGGTGGGCAACCATTTGAGATTAAAAATGATGAAGAGTCAGTGGAGGAATGATGTTGTGTTACTGTATGCACATTCTGCCATCCAGAGATAATCTACCCAAAAGAATACTTTCTCACAATAAATGGCATTGCAGGTAATGCTGCAGACTTTGATTGACTCTTTCTGTTAAACTGTCCATCTGAGAGTGGTGACTGGACAGCAAAAGTGCTTTACTCTTTAACAAATCACAATTCATATTCAAAATGTAATCTTGCCTGCACAAAATGAGAGGTAAACTGGGAACTAGGATCAATGATCAATACAGAGGGGATTATGTGCAGTCTATCTACAGTTTGTAAAAACATAGTAAAGTTTTAGCAGAATGTAGTCTTGTCAGGGGGAAAATATGCTCCATTTTAGTTAGGTGATAAGACACCAGAAACGTAGTATTGTTCCTCTAGTAAATCTACAATAATATCAAGAAAAATTGCATGCCAAGGATTTGGTGCACACGTATTGGTTATAACAGACCTGTGGGGCCCGAATTACAACCGTTCCTTGAACTCAAACCCCATCAATAACTACAAATTATTTTATATCTTCAACAATAGATAGCCCCCATAACTATTGTTACAACGGCTGGTCAATCTTTTGCGAACCAAGATGGCCTGCTAATGGTGAAGAATGACACACATCTATTTGGTTTCTTGGATATATCTGCAGTTTATCTGTTTTATCCTTCTTTCCAAACAACCACTGCATGCCCTCAAAACTTTTGTTGAAATGGTAGGAACCCGCGATAGCCATGGACCGTAAAGAAAGCAAATGAAATGGTCTCCATGTTCCCATTTTCAATTTAAACGCAAGCACAATTGTGATAAAGAGGGATCCTTAACCTTTGAACCATGGTGCAACTTCACCTGCTGCACTATTGAGAGCTATGTCCCGGATTGCACTAACCAAATGCGTGCAGTACAATTTTCAGCGTGCTGGTTGTTAATGGGCAAAGAGTCTTTATAATACTGTGTATTCCCCGCGTAGCAGTAAATGGATAAGCACTAGTCTACCTTGTGCTCACACCCTTTAAGCTATCCAGACTCTCAGTAGTCACAGTTGTTCTGTAAAACCAGGTTGAGGGCTAGTATGGGAGCAGCTACAAGGTTCCCCACCATAAAGCTCCCTTCTGCCTCGCCTCATGTTAAGCCCACACACCTGAAGAGTAGATGAACAATGGAAGATTCTCCCCTCCACTTGCCCCAACACCTTCTTCTCTCCTCTGACTCTCGATCGGTTGTGTGTTTCCTGCATGGCCCATTGTCGTTTTTCCTATGTTAGCTTAATAGTGCATGTTATAGGCAGTTTTTATTTTGCACATATTACTACATAACACGCTTGCCTTTGTTCCACATGGTATTTTTACACAGAACCTGCACGTTTTCATATTTCTTTCTTTTCCTGGGATTTAGTCTGAGCACCCTAGACAAGGTCAAATAACAATGCCACTTGTTATTCTCTCTGGTCAGACACTAGCACCTAGATATAACAAGAGCATGCAGCTGCTATTTATGAACACACATCTTGTCATATAACTGGGGACAGGGGTTCTGAAAAACACACTGAGGGAAGGTCCTGAAGCAAGAGTGCTGTGTCAGCTGAGATGTAAAACATCTACTTCTGCATGCTAAGGGATGGGGTCCGCCACTAGTCCCAGCGATCATAATATATAATCATTTAGCTTCAGTAGAAAAGATGAGATTTAGGCTAATCTGTCTTATAACATGACAGAGCTTTTTTTTTTTTTTTTTTACAGTTTTATATAGCGCGAACTTGACCCGAATCCAATCAGGTATCAGAGCGCTTTACATAGCACCAGTTAGGTTACATGAAGGCTTTTTATACTATGTGGTTTGTGAACCATGCTAATGATATTTTTGATAGACATTTATTGGCTAATTGTGGCGCAAATACTACATGTTAGAGCACAATAGTTTAAATAAACATTGTAAACTTCCTTTATGTCTCTTTTTTAGGTTGAGCCTTGGCAGCACATGCACAGCTCTGCAAGGCATGCTGTATTAAGGTATAGACGAGAAGCTCCGCCCACTCTCCGACCATTTTTTTTTCATTGGCTTGTGTCATTGCCCATTGTAAACTGTGGCTTTTTATTAGTCAATATGCTTAGTGGTCCCTCCTTAGTACCGCCTTTTCCCATTTTGTAACCTCCCATGAGGACACCCCCCGTTACATGTGTTTTTGCTCGGTAGGCTTTAATTACAGCCTCCGAGCACTATTTTCTCAAAGAGCTTTGTCCTGTCTGCTCTTGCCAGCAGGAATAGGCAGGACAGGCTCCCTCCTAATGCATTTGCAATGCAAAAGGTCTCTAGGTCTCGCATTAGCAAGAGTTCAAGCTACTAGCATTGTTTATGACAATGCCTTTTATTTATCTGTTTTAAAAACAAACACATAAATAAAAGGTATTGTCATTTACAATGCCAATAGTTCAAACTCTTGTAAATGCGAGACCTATTGCATTGCAAATGCTTGTTATCTTATTGTGGACAAGTACGAGTTAGAGAGCGAAAGGGTGTGTCTTGTTACTGCGATCCCTGAGAGGGTCAAGAGTGTTGTGTTCTGGGGTACCAAGCCACCTTTTTCTCTGGAAAGGTTAGGAGGGCAAATGAGGCACTATAGCTAGTCGAACTCGGGCTCATAGATACCGAGGTGGTATGGTGACAGACCCTACAGGCTGATGTTCTATAGTCCAAAGCATAGTTCTGTTTCCGAGCAGAATCCCTACAACAGATCCTCCCCTCAAATGCGCTTCAAAATCCTTTGGAGCCATATAGGAGCAGGAAAGTAGCTGGCACAGGTGTAGCAGGTGTGGCGACGCTAGGGATCAGGGCTTTGAGGGGTCTTCTGCACCCCAATTGTGACTGATTTTCACTATCTACCTGGTGGGATAGGAGCATCAGGATCTATGGCCCTCTAGCTACATCACATTTGTGGGAGCTAAATAAATTCTAAACATAAACACAGTAATGAAATCAGTCTGAACCATCTCTTTTCTCTTCTTATAATAGCTGCTTAACTGCACCTCCCATCTTCAGAGCTCTGTCCTCTTCAGCCATGTTCTGCTGAGTTGACTGTCAGGCTGGTATGTGCCAGAAACACTAACTGAAGCCCTGGAAGAACAGTTTACATTTCCCGAGGTGGGCGATGTGGGCTCTCTGCCAGTGGTGCCCTGGCGTCCTCAGCTGCCAGTATCCCTCTCCAGATGTTTCCACTCCACTGATTTGCAAGGCTCTCAGAACTGTAATCTCCTGTACCTGTCACTGCTGATTTGTTCAAAGTGAAAAATACAGTGTGTGTACACTTGCTAATGGATTGAAATGTTTGAACTGCTGATCATCTCCCATCAGCTAAAGGAAATACAATTTACCCAGACATTGACTGTTGACAATTATGTCTACTAACCTTAAAAGCTTTGAAGGGTGTTGCAGAGGCGGAAGCAAGCGCACTACGTCAACGCGCATTTTTGGAATTAGAGTTTTCAAAGTATAAAAGTTGTATCAAATACATCTGTCAATTGAAGCAATTCGTATGCCACTAAAAGAAAATTACACCTGTCAAAGTGAAATGGGGGGAAGATTGCAAAACAAATGCATTTATTTATGGTGTATTCAAGTAAGGATTCTGAATTGATGCCCTTCCTGCTGTGGCTTGGACTTTTATCCGTATTGAATGAATAGGAGTCATTAAAGTGGCCCTGCATTATATAGAAAAAAAACTGTTTTCTTAACCCACGCCTCCATTTTTAAAATCACCAACAATAAGCTTTCTAGGATCTACCTTTATTTGAAGATATACACTGGGGTTTTGTTGTGCACTGTAGCATCCTTCACTGGAAGGCCCCTTTAAAGCTGGGCCTGGTATATTAATGGCTGGGTCGCCTTAAAACGCTAGACTTGCACAGAATCTGCCATTGACTCATTTAAGGTTTTGCTCTGAGCCGGATGTAGCAATCTAACCCATTGAAAGGGGGCCAATCACAAGCATTGAGTGAACTCTTGGCATAAGACTGGATTAATTCTGATAATCCTTGTGAACATCTGCAGATCCAAAGATTGAGGCCTGAAGATCCAGCAAACCGTAGTCTCTGGATCTCCTTCCACAAAGAGAAGACCATGACCCTTGAAAGGATAGGGGCCACAATATAAAAGAAAGTGCTACTTTGTGAAAGGGACATTGCGTAGAATCCAGCCGTCCATGGGGGCCATTGTCTGTTCCTCCAAATGCCGGAAGCTGGTGTTCGCACATTGCAAGCTGTCCCTCACAGGCAGTTACTACTCTACGAATGGTAACAAATTGACAAGGGCAGTCGGTAGCCCGGTTGGTTGTTTTGCAAACACCAGGGCAGTCACAACCCTTTGTGAGACACAAGAAAGGCAGGAGTGACCCTTTGGTCACCTTTGTTACTTAAAAAACACAATAACAACTCTAAGTCACACTGCGCTTTTATACATTGATGTTCTTTTATTTTAACCTCTGCAAAACCTGAGACCGTGTGCAGCATCAGTGGGAAAATACATTTGACACATCAGGCCTCACATTTATTTCCTTTAAGGGCAACACAGATTGCCACTGTCTAGATGTGCAGGTCAACAGTCCAGTTATCTCTGGAAAAGGCTTATGGGAGATAAAATTGGAAAATGAATGGGACTAGTGAGTGACCTACACTGTAAGTGGAGCAGCTGCCAGTGTTATGAGGTCAGGTTGCATTGAAATCCTGAGTTAACATCAAGATAGTAGACCTGATTTTTCATCCACAATGTTGTTGGCTTTTCTCCCCTTCCCATCATGGCTCTTCAATTATCCTAAAGGATGGTGGAGGTTTCAACAAAGAATATGAATTTGCAAAAAAGCCATTGGGCAGAAACATACTATTGGAAAATCCTCCAATGACCATCTATGCTGGTTGAATTTCTGACAGCAAGTGTGGGCACCGGGATGACACTTTGAAAATATGGGTAAATATCTAGTCTCCATACTTGTTGGAGGTGTTTATTGGACAAAGGATGTTTTTCGCTACTGTACATTCACTAGTCGTAGTATCAGATGCACAAATCAGGATCAGGAGCTTGGTCAGCCTTCATTTCCAGCAGAGGTATCCTTGCACACTGGTGGTATGGATGGTGGAGCAGAAAGAGATCCTGATAGTGGTACATATGGAATCCATCTAACTCTCAAATGGATAGGCATGGTATCGGAGGAGCGGGTGGTGAACCAGTTAGTTTTTACACAGAGTTAACATGGCAAGTGATGGATATATCCATGGATTCATCACTAGAGCTTTCCAGTGAAGTAAAACCATCAGCTGTCAGCTAACCCATGTACTGTTTGTTCCAAATCCACCAGTCAGATGTTCGAAGGGGCATGGTAGGATTCCTGTGGGTTCTAATCCTTGAAGACAGTGTGACTACAGGAGAGACCCATCCCGAACAGACCATAAGGCAACTAGCGCAAAAAAACTAGGTTATTCCCAAAACGATAAAACCTTATGAGAGAGGTAGGTCCTCTCCAAAAACACATTCCTTTTCTTTGGGTACTCTGCACTGACTACTTGCAGTATGGAGACTCACAGAGATAGCCCTGACGAATGCCATTGGCAAATAGCCCAACCAAAGGTAGAAACATGTTGGCTTGATTGTTTCCACATAAATGCATAAATATTCATTTTTACACAAAGATGCATAGTGGGCATTTCACCCATATATGCCTCCTGTAGTTACTCTTTAGTAGCCTTTTACCATACCTAGGATACCACCTGAATAAAAGGACACTTTTGTGCTCTATCCTAAGGTGTTGTTAACCAGTCAGTTGGATCAGAGTTTTATCCAGATAAGATAAGTAATATCTAAGAGCTCCATATGGGTAAGCCCCAGGGTGAGGTCAAGTCTGCCCTGATAGTACCATCTTACCAGGGTGGGACGAACTGGCAAATGATGAAGCATGTCACATTACGTGAGGGAGCCATCCTCGTCCAGTTTTTGGAATTGCCTGAAAAAACCTGGAAGAAAAGTAGGCAGCGACAGCTGGGAGATCAATGCATCGAACTTTCATGTTTCACTAAATAACGGATTGCGTGAAACAGTGGGGTGTCACGCCAATTTTGTGATTTGATCTGTTTCAATTCAATGCCAGAACTAATCTTAGTGAGCACATTGCATTCATGGATAGAGGACCCTCAATACTGAGGGCCTCGTCATGAGTGGCCTGGAGGGGATGCAATATTTATCGGCCCAGATAAATTCTGAACCCCTTGGATCTGTATTTACTGTGTCGGGTAAATAGCCGCTATCATGAGTTTTTCCCCAACCGAAAGGGGACTAGCATGAGGGTTTGGGGGTTTCCCACACCAACATCTGCATGAGCTGGTATTTTCTGGGCATTTCTACCGGTAAGTTACATCAGGTGAGAAAACTGTGTGGAATGGAGCACTTACCTCAAAATTCGTGATTCCAGTCGTTGCGTAGGGATCGTAAAAATATAATGAGGACCTCAGACAAATTTTATTTCCTACTCTTGTCTCTCACCTTCGTCTTATTCAGCATTTTCTGAAATTCCATCCTAATCTGTTTATAATGGGGTGGTCATTTTATTTTAGCCCCTTTTATGAGTAATTTGTGTAAAATATATCGATTAAATAGTTCATAAAAAACAGTACAATGAATAACAGCAGAAATTTAAAACAAACATGTTTTAAAAATTCCGGAATTAGTCCACTGTTTGATTCTCTAGATCTTCTCAGTTTTGCAGAGGTAGCAGTAAATTAATTACAAAGCTGCTCCCTGCTCATGTCCTATGGTAAAACATTCCTTAATCGTTAAAGAGCATGATCTAATCTCAAGTAGGTAGATAAGAGTCTCGAGCTTCCAATAGACTTTTAAAACAGCAGATCACAAGCACCAGGGATTCGACTAACAAAGTCCAGATCTACAGTTTTCAAAGTGGCCAATATATATTTCCGTTTTTGCTTTATCGCGCCTAAACCGAACAGGCCAAATCTGTGTCTGGGAAATCCTCTTATTTCAGTTTAAACAGAAGAGCTTCTGTTAAATAAAGTTGTAATAGTCCCTGACAGTATGGCATGGAGAAAGTGCTTTAGTGCAAGACAAACATTCGAACCTGCATAAAGGATTACAGCTGTTGTCGCTTTTTACAATATGTTTGAATTGAAGCAATGCTAAAGATAGTTCTCAAGCTTCTTCCTTTTGTAAAAAAATATATTGACTCAATCCTGGCAGCAGGGAAGCATAATTGGGGTCCCTGGTTCAAGCTACAAAACAGATCTTAATGAGCTCTGTGATGAATTCTTACATTTCTGCCAGAATCCTAAAATACACGCTGCATGTATTTGAGACTGCGAAGGAGAAGCTGGCAGGGTGAACCCGTCTGAAAAGATCACATTGTGTAAGATCCAGCCATTTGATCGCTGAGGCAGGGAACACTTCACAGCCATTGGATAGGAATGGTATGTACTTGGCTCTAATTGCATCCAGTGCTGTCTTCACTGATGGACCCGACAGCATGTTTGGCATTTTCAAAAGGATGAACATCGACTTCTTTCCTTGCATTTTGGGTTCAACTTGCTGTTTAATAAAGCTTCCAGAGTTAGTTGGTGAACCATGCTCCCAGATATGTTTTAGAGTCAGCAAGTTTAAATTCCTCCTGATTTATATAATCCAACTGGCCTTTCCTGCCTTCCTCTCACCAGAGTAAAGTATGTTGATTCTTTGTTAGGCAATTATTGGTTCAATAGGACCAGAGCATTCCCAGTGTATTTTAGGCATACATCAATAGTGGATTTGGCCTATACCCAATTTTTGGTGGACATTCCCTTTAGTTGACCAGAGTTTGTCAATGTCAGGAAACAGAGGTTGAGCAGCAGCCCCTCTGATGGCATTGCTGATGTATATTGCTTCAGTTTATTTTGCTTGTATTGGTCTATCTACTTCACACTTTTTTTGTTCTTATTTGTGATCAACGTGCTATGCAACAATATTTGAGGCCTACTACTTGAGAGAGCTTCTGTGTAAAGTCATTGGCATTTCTTTTAGAGGGCCAATTACAGCTGCCCAATGGGGAGGAGGGGGTGTCTTGAAAAGCGAAAGTAAAATCTTGCCCGAAAATGATGCAAATATGTTGATGGCCGCACTAAGGAATTGAACCCAGATAAAAACACCCCACTTTTGATCATCAACTTTTACATCCCCCCTGATACCAGATCTAAACAAGTACTCATGGAGAAATTAACTTAATTACTTATGGAATGGAAGAAGGAAACACCAGCGTCGCAAATCTTAATTACTGGGGACGGTAACATGAACCTGATCTACAACACAGAACCTGATGACAACCTACTATCTCAAAACATGCAATGAGGCATTCCCTGGCAGGGGTCTTGGCAAGCTGAGTGACAAGACATAACATCTTGTTAAAGAATTAGAACATCTTGGGCTGAGAGAACTAAGTGACAGGACCCAGGCTAAAGGCCCCCGGAACAGACCCACCATTGCTCAAACTCTTCCTCCATTTTGGATTGCACCGTGGTCACCCTGCCCCTATTCCCTCAAGATAAGTCATTCCATGAAGAAGAAAAATTGGAAAGTGACCACTTCCTGCATCTGACTGAGCTGGTTGTTACCCAAGTTTTTTACCTGGGCTAAATAATTTACCAGGTACCTTCTACTCAGTAATCTATAAGAGAATTAAGTGGCCCGAAGACTCAATTATTGCTATAGAAACTACAGCACTAATGGTAAAAGAAACCTTCCAAAAAGAGGAGCCCTCACATATTGAAAATTTGAATTTTTTCAGCCCAGCGTCTAGATAAGTACACAAGCTACACATGTTTAAGGGTCACTAGACTCCCGCTAGTAGAGTCAGCATCAAGACAAAAAACTTGTCAACTACCTGCATTACAAAAAATCTCAATCAGTCACTGCACACAGTGAGGAAATGCTCAAACAACCCTGAGCAACCTACCAACTATCATATAAAATACTGCTCTGGAGACAAAGAATGATTATGGAGGAGGCCTTCTGGGCATAAGCCCTATTTCTTAGCAAAAAAACAAACGCAAAGGGTTTTTGGAGGTTGGTGAATGTTATAAACAGAGACTCTAACTCTATTACTAACTCCAATATTACTGAGCCTTGCTTGGCAAACTATCTACCCAATCATTTCAACATAACTCCTGGGTTAATGCCTGGAAGCTCTGTCTGAAGTCCTATTACTACAGGCAACAGGGTTCAAATTCTCAATCACAGAACCCACGGAATCAAAGACTAGGAAATTGACTATATCAACATTTCACCGCTCTGTTGATGAAGTTGACTGTCCAATTAATATAAAAGTTGCATTTATTTGCGCTGTGAGAGATTGTTTTTTGGTTCATTGGGGTGTGAGCCCTGGTCTAGCAACAGCCACGATCCCTTGCATGCTGAACCACAAAAAGTCACTAAATTAACCTGCGCTTAACCCTGGGTAGCTTTGCACAAAAAGCAGTAAGGCTTAACTTAGAGGCAATGTCTAAAGTATTTATGTAGCATACAAACACTAACAAATTGAAAATACAACACAAGAAAATTCTCAAACCGATTTATAAACATTAAGTAAATTTTAATAAATAATTTGGCACAAAAAAGACAAAAATCTGATAAGTAGAACCAGAGTGATACATTTTTAAAGTTTTTTAGTGAAAACTAGCTCATAAAAGATCAAGGACATCTAGTCGTGCAAGACTGGGTCAAAGTCAAGAATATGTCTGACCCTGATGGAACATGGTTTGGATACAAGAAGTGGATTGGGCCCAGTCAGCGCTAACCTTTGAACTTAGAAAAAAATATGAGAAAAAGTGTCTGAGAAGGTAAAGCCCAGCAGGGCAAGACTGAAATAGGAGGAGGTGTCCGTGAGGAGGGGGCGTCGTCATCGGATGCCCTTGGGACGAAGCCGCTGTGAAGATTTCTACGTTTAGACTTAGTCGCCGAAATGGAAGTCGAAAGTCTGCAGTAGGAGGAGGCAGATGACTGTAGGTAAAGAGAATTACACGAGGAGGGATACACTTTTGGCCAAGGACCGTTGAAACAGATTTGCTTCTGTGGAGAAGACCATAGCGAGAGAAACCGCAAAGTCATCTGACTGGTGATGCACCTCGGTGGATAAGCAAGCAGGTTGGTCCAAGTCTCCTCCTTGTTCTAGATGCAGTTTTGGGATTTGGCCATCTGAGCACCTTTAGTGCCACAACCAAGGGTCCAGGACTGGTGGGACACCTCTTGGGGGTTCAGGACTCACTGAGGCTGGGCCCAGGTGCAGGTTCAAGGTGGTGGGATCCTTTTGTGTCCCTGTGGCTGTGACCAGGAGGCCATCAAACCAGCCCTCGGAGTCGCTCTGGGAGTCTTGGATGCAGGGGAAGGTGTAGAGCTCAATAGCAGGGCTGGCCTCTGAGGGGTGAAGGCAGGCCTCAGGCACCAAATCAGTACTTTCAGGTACAGTAGCAGTCTAGCAGAGTGCACAGCAGCAGGTAGTCCTGTGAGACTCCTTCCGCAGGTGAAGAGTGGATCCGAAGGTCCTATTTTTATACCCTGGCGCCGTTCTTCTGGAAGGTGGGAGAAAAATCCGGAAAGGTTCTTTAAAGTGCACAGAATTTCTTGACTCTTTTGCTCTGGCCCCAGACTGGCTGCAGTGGCAATCTGGGGTCACTAGGCCCTTTGTGTGAAGGCAGAGCACAGGCTATTCAGTTGTAAGTGGGGCTGTGCTCAGTTCCACTATCCATCCTGCCAGCATATGGCCCATTGCGGCACACCTAATCCCTCTATTGTGTGACTGGTAGGAATTCACAAAGTCTGTCAGCTATACCCAGTCATGTGACCCCGGACAGGTTACAGGCGCAAAGGGCATAAAAATATCAACTTTCTAAAGGTGGCATCTTCAAAAGTGTAATGAAAAATCACCCTTTACCATAAAAGAGGGTTTATCATTACAATTTCATAGGTACTAAACATGAGGTAGCTACCTGCTCCCAATTTGGAAATTACAGCTTATTAAATGTAATAAGGAATCCCTAATGTTATCCTATGGGAAGAATAGGCCTCACAGTAGTGAAAAATGAATTTAGGAATTTTTCACTACTAGGACATGTAAAACTTAAAATTGCATGTCGTACATTTTAATTACACAGCTCACTGCCCTCTGGGCTAACTAGGGCCTGCCTTAGGGATAACTCATATGTAATAAAAGGGGAGTTTGGTTTTAATACCAAATCGACATGGAAGTTTAACACTGCTTTTAGGCTGCTTTTAAGCTGCAATGGCAGGCCTGGGACATGTTTAAAGGTGCTACTTAAGTGGATGGCACAATACGTGCTGCAGGCCCTCTGGTAGCATTTAAATTACGGGCCTTGGGGATATGGTATACCACGCTACAAGGGACTTACAAATAAATTAAATATGCCAATCAGGTATAAGCCAAGCAAACATGTGCAGAGGAGTGAGAACAAACACTTTAGTACTGGTTAGCAGTGGTAAAGAGCACAGAGTCCTAAGGCCAACAAAAACGAATTTCAGCACCAAAAATGTAGGTAAGTAGGCAAAAGGTTTGGGGTAAGCCCACCCTAAGGCTGACAGGTCTAACACTTTCCTTTTTCATCATCACAAATAACCAAAGATACACAGTTGGACCATTGAGACGGAGCACCTGGGCTTAATGGCATCCTCCAGGCTATCTTTAAGGTCAGTCCTGTATATGGGACCACCAAAATGGCATAGATATTTAACAATGTCCAACAGACACAGGCTGTTCTAGAATCCCAGAGAGGATCAATAGTCAACCCAATTTATAAAGGAGGTGACCAGTCTCAATCTGGTAACTACCATCACAAAGCCCTCCTGGATAATGAAGTCAAGTATTTTGCTGCACTCCTACTAAGGGAGCTCATAAATTGGGCAAAAGATAAGAAAAGTAAAATGATAAAGCAAACACGCTTCACTCACGGAACCGGCACAATGACCAATATCATGGCACTCGCTCTCATCTCTGAGCAAGAGTTAAAAAGAAACAATTGTTACATCTATGTTTCATAGATTTAAGCCTGCTTTTACATGTGTACAACGTAACATACTGAGTGCCAAATCAGCACAATGGGAAATACCATATGACCTCTAAAAAGCAGTAAGGTTACAATACATAAGCAGGAGGCGGCACTCTTCTGTCAAGGAAAATAGCCTCACATTAGGGCCTTAAACAGGGGTGTATCTTGATGCCTTATTTATTTATTTAACCTTCTTTTGCTGACATGACCCCGGCAGTGGATGCAGTAAACTCACACCCACCAAAATTAGGAAGGCTGCACATCTCAAACCTGCTGTAGGTTGATGGAGTGACCCTCTTTAGTCAAACCAGGTTTCGACTTCAGTGTTTAATTGATGAACTCTCCTGTTATACAACCGCAAATGGCATGGTAATCAACCAGAAAAAACAAGGTTATTGTTATAAAAAAATTAAAAAATAAGGGGGAACTGCAATTGGTACATGTGCTGATAGCCACTTGAAAAGGGTAAGTGAGTGTAAATACTTTGGAGTAGTATTCAACGCAAAAGGCTTCTTTCAACCCTAAAAACAAACTCATGGAAAGGCAACATATTATTATCCACTACTGAGAGACCCGGTTTGGCACCTGTACTAAAGATCATATCAGCCAAACTTCTCCTAACCCTGACATATGGTAGTCAAGTCGTTTGTGGCCAGGATGCAGCCCTATTAGATTTAATTTCCTCAAAAACCTATACATCCTCATCAACTCACCCCAAAACGCATCTCCAGCTCAGATGAAATTTGGACTAACTAAACAAAAAACTGCAAGAAAAGGGGCTTATATCAAAGGCTGAAGACGTCAACTGACAACTCTTTAAATAAAGTCTTATGGGCAGAAATAGCGACTAGCCCAGGTACACCAGCAAGACTTTACTTAGACTCTGCCATGCAAGCTTTTGGGAAACAATAACTCTTGAACCTTGCAATGTTCTCTGCTTTAAAAAAAAAATCAGTAGTACAGTGAGGAGGCTGTCCATTGTTAAGGACTTGGTGGCCTTATCAAACAGGTTGCATGCTTGTATGGTATTAAAAAACTATATAATTCTTAAACCAGAGCAATACCTTCAGTTGGGATATGCTATGTATCTAAAACAAAAACTTATGACTTATCAATTTAGACACTTGTGATACTCAAATACAATTTGCCATAGCTTCAGCTCACAGAGTCAACCATCTGTCAGTTATGTAGGTCAGCCAAAGAGGACCTTGTTCACCTAGGGTCAGATGTACCAAGGTGAGTGTTTGTGATTACCATATAGCGATTTTTTGTGATTCGCTATTTGGTAACACATTTTGCGATTCCCAGCGGATCGCAAATTGATTTACCTCATTAATATTCATGAGGTAGGTCTCGGTTTGCGACCCATTGGGAATCGCAAAAATCACAGGTATGCTTCAATAAAGCAATTTTTTTTAGATGCTGTTCGTTTCCCATAAAAGAAAAAGGGATGCGTTTCAAAATAAAAATTAAAAGTTTTCTTTTAATTTTTTAAGAGTCCATGGGACTCTAAACATTCACAATTTGAGAATGGGTTACCACCTACTTAAAGTTGTTGGTAAAATGCAAATGTTTTGTGACCACATTTTGGTCGCAAAACATTCACACATACCACTGCAATTCAGTATTAGTATCAGTATTAAACACTCCCCTTCCTAATTCAGAATTGCAAATCCAATTTGGTATTCAGTAATAGATTACAGAATCGTAAAATTGTGCCTTTGTACATTGAAAAATGCCTATTTTTTAGTTTGCAAATGGCCTGATTTTGCTGACTGGACCGTTTGTGAATGAAAAAAGATTTGTACATATGGCCCCTAGTTTTTATTTGTTCTGGACCTTTAATGGACAGAAGAGAGCTTCTGAGAGTATCTTTTAATCAGCGTGGCATTCGCTCCTGTAGAAAAGCAATGCTTGGATGTTTTAACCCTAAGGACACAATCCTGAACTGCCGGATTATACAATTTCTATTAAGAGCTGATTTAAAATTGAAGAGACTGTAATGTTCTAAGATTATGATCACAGAGTCTTTACGAATCTGTGAGTCACGGGAGTCCAAATTCCTTTTTAAGTCGCACGTGTCTTTATTAGGTGTTTTGATTGAATGAATGATGTACTTTGCTCTAAAATCTTAATCCTGCGCAAAGAAGTGGTACTGTATGCATTGGTTTTAACTAAATATGCATAAAAAAACATGGGTCAGCTATGGTCCATAAAATAATGAAACTTACATATTTCCCAAAGTATGCGTATCCAAAAAGAAGTGCTAAATCTGAAAAAGTTATAAATAGTTTCAGAAACTGTCAAAAGCTTTCACACTCTAAGGGGTCTATTAGCATGGCGGTCAGAAAACCACCCTACCGCCATGGAAGAGGAAATCAACCGCCCGCCGGTACCGGGGAAACACCGGCGGCTAAATTAGGAACAACCGCCAAAAAACACAGACCGCGGTGGAACGAGGCAAAGAAAAAACGCCCGTAGCGGGCAGAGATGGCCAAAACCCATCCGTGGTGGTTGGTTTCACGGCGGAAAACAATCAAACCGCCGTCAGGGCAGCGGAGACACCGCACGGAAAATTAGGATATCCCCGATGGTCCAGCGGTACGTTCCGCTGTTTCCGACCACCGCAGTCGCAAACAGTGAAGAATGGGAGAGCCGGCGGAAGAGCAGCAGCATAGCCACCGCTGCGGACAAATATGGCGGTTGACAGAAAAAACTCACAACAAGGTCACAAAGTGTACACAGCAAACTAGGCATGCCATCCAAAAACACAAAACACACCCCAATGACACAACCATATGACAAATACAAAAATACAAATCCCAGGACAACCCACACAACACACCTGACAGCAATACCCCATTTGGACACACCAACAAAGCTGAGTATAAAACCAGCCCCTTCCCTGACCACAATCCTTTGCAAAACTCCACAACTGAAGGGCCCAACACCAGAGCGCAAAGGAGAGGCAAATCAACACACCATCACTACTCACACCACACACAGCCCCCCACCACCTCCACTGCTGCACCTCTAACCCACTGCACATCACACACCATACACATCACCACCACCCCCACCACTCACACCCTTGCACCCATAACCCCTTTTCAACACATCACACACCATGGCAACACAGAAAATGCCCAAATTCACAGAGAGTGAGTTGAAGGTCATGGTAGATGAGATAGTCAGAGTGGAACCACAACTGTTTGGTATCCTGGTCCAATAGACACCATTAGCCACAAGAGCACAAATGTGGGCAAGGATGGTCGATAAGGTCAATGCATTAGGGACCCCCCCCGCGATCAAAAAAGGAAATCATGAAGCGGTGGCACGACCTGTAGAGGGTTGTGAAAGAGAAGAGGAGCAAGAACCGTGAGCTGGCTCAGAGGACTGGAGGTGGCCCTCCCATCCCACCAAAAACATTCAATGCATGGGAGGAGAAGGTGCTTGCCATACTGCATCCAGAGAGTCTCACAGGAGTAGCCGGGGAAGTGGAGGCTGGTAAGTACAAACATATGACTACCACCACACTGCTATGTACTGTCTTGCACAACTAAAAAGCTACACCTCCTAGGCCCAACTACATTCATCTGCACCACACACTCCCCAACACATGTCTCAGAGATCCAACATTCACTCCCTCACATTCACCCCAAATGTAGCTAGCAACATTACCATGGGGGCATGTGCACAGGCAGCCAGCACTACAACTCCCCCAGGCCCCCTTGTCCCACAGCTTAGCAAGATGGAGCACTCCTCCCACCCCACCCAGAAGCATGTGTCAGACATAGCATTGCTCTCTTCAAACTGACAGGTAGGTAGCCATCTTCACAGGGAGAGTGTTTGGGGGTGGGAGGCCTGAACTACTACTCCCACCATGCCCCCTTGTCCCCCAGCTCATCAAGATGGAGCACTTCCTCGCACCCAGATGCATGTAGCAGCCATACTATCACTACAAACAAACTAACAGGTAGGTAAACAGTTATCAGGGTCATACTGTTTGTGGATGGGAGTCCTGCACTACTACTCCCACCATGCACCCTTGTCCCCAGCCCATCAAGATGGAGAACCCCCCCCCACTGAAGCAGTCGGAAGCCATTGTATCTCCCAAACAAACCAACAGGTAGGCAGCCATCTTCCCAGGGAGGAGTGTCTGTGGGTGGGAATACTGCACTACAACTCCCACCAGGTAGCCCTGTCCCACCCTGAGCAGGATGGAGCACCATCCCCACCCAGAAGCATGTGGCAGCCATTGCATTGTTCACCCTCATCTAACAGGTAGGTTGCCATCTTACCATGGAGGGTGTATGTGCACCTAGCCAGTCTTCTCAAAACGCATGGTGCCATATGACAACACCAGCCCTCTCATTGCACAAACATACACGCAGATCCTATTGCCACTCACAGTGTACAGACAGCTAAGCAAATGAGACTGTCACAGCAACCAAAGTGTGACACACCAATGCACATGTAGAAGAAAGTCTGTGCACAATCATGCACAGCACTGAATGACATGTGAAAGTGACATGGGGCCAGAGCAATAAGGACCATATGAAAACAAAGAATGCATGGTTGGTGGTACAGATCAAGATATGCACATGACAAGACAAAGGTATGCATGAGCTGACAATGGCCAGTTCATGCCCAGATGTAACGTCTGCCAGGGCAAAGTAATCAACAAAGAGTCCTCACAGGAAATCTTTGTTGCGCTAGTCCCTAGATGGCAACATGTCCTTGTAATCACAAATTATGCACGTGGTGCATGGTATGTATTGACACCTCACACCATGGACAAGTAATGCATGTACTACAGCATCATGTCAGGAGGCACAGTAGTGCACATAGAAAATAATGAGATGATTAGTCAACTGTGTGGTGTACAAACAGTGAATGATACACAGCCAACACAAAGCTTGTGGGTTGCACTACAATGACCATTTCCCATCTGACCTACAGGTGACCAAGAACTGACTGAAGAGGACAACACCAGCAACCTGCAGAGCCAGTCTCCCCCCCCCCTCCCCGGAACATGGACTCTCAGATGTTGACTTCCGGGATTCATTGGACGAGAAGCTCGAAACCGGCCCATCTAGTGTGCTAGGGTGCAACAGGTCCCAGGACCCCATCGTCCTCCCACCACATCTGCTGCAATACCAACGTCTCTGCAGACCCCTGCTGTTACGGACTGTGTGTCCTCAACCACCACCATCACCACCACCAGTGCTGCCTGCAACACTCCCCCTGTCTCAGAGGACGACCACCCCACCCCACCCCAACAACTGAGGAGGGTAGGGAAAGGATGCGGGTGCCTACAGTGGTGAGGTAACAGGTCCGTGGCAGCAGTGCTGGTGGGAGGGGCAGGGTCACTCACAGACAACCTGAGGCTGGGACCCAATCTCTGGACCACATAAACAGAGTAATTGGGGCCTATGAACAGGCCCAGGGGCGAACGGGCCGGTCTGAAGAAGTGTTCCCGTGAGCTCCTCCTGCTGATGAAGTCCACCGACACCCGCATGGGCCAAATTGTGGACCTCTTGGTCCAGCAAGTGACGGTACTTAGGGACAGGCCTGCGGCACAGACAACATCTCCACCTCCCCCTGCTGGTCTGCAGGATGACAGTTCACCATCCTCCCCTGCGGCCACAGAGAGGGGTGAGTCCTCAGACCCCACTGGCCCTACAGCAGAGGCCCTCGCTGCCTAACGACGAAGGGGCCGTCCCATGAAATCCCTGGGAGTAACCCATGGCAAAGCACCTGCCAAACGTCAGACACGGAGCCAGCCCTGATGGCAACCCTCTTCACCACTGCATTGACTTTTTGGACTGTCCTTCCCCACACTGCCTTGTGAATGGCATCTGTCTGTTGGACTGGGCCACCACATCAATGTGGTGACTACTCGATTATCTCATTTACCATAACTGTCAACTCACTGCGTCACATCAATGTAAATGTTCACCCACCCTCACATGTCACCATTATAAATAAATACTCCTTACATAAATGTTGTTGCTTCTGCTCTGTCTTTATTCCAGGATGTGCAGTCTTCACCATGATTACAATGTACCAGGAGTATGGAATGTATGTAGGCAAGGAGAGGTTGAAGGCACCTAGGAAAACACAACAGAACAACATTCACTAGTCTGGGTGTGGCATCACAGACATCACACAACAATTACCATCAAGATAATCCAACATGCACACATCCCAATGGGCAACAAGTGCCAACATACACATCCTGTAGATGTTCCAAAATAACCTGTCCCAGAAACATTGTCAGCCACCACTGAGTCAACAACCGGCTGCAGTCACAAATCTCACATACACCTTCACAACAACAGCAACATCACCAGACAATGGGTCCATTGTACATTGTCACTCACCTTCAAGTAAAGTAGCGGCTGATGAGCTGTTGTTGTAGGTCAACACCTTCCTCCTCTCCACTGTCCTCATCACTGGACACGGGTTGGTTTGCAGGCGGGGGCCTTGGCTGCTCATCATCATCCTGGATCAGGGGATCTCCTTGCAAATTGGTAGGTTGTGGAGCATGCAGCATGCCACTACAATCTGACACACCTTCCTGGGCGAGTACATCAGTGCACCCCGGGTCTTGTCCAGGCAGCGGAAACGTGACTTCAGCAGACCAAAAGTACGCTCCACCACACGACGTGTCCTCCCATGGGCATCACTGTAGCGGACTTCAGCTGGTGTCCTGGGATTCCACAGTGGGCTCAGCAAACAAGGACGGTTGGGATATGTAGAGTCACCTAGGTGTGACAAACCCCAATGAACATTGCAATATTGCTGTGGCAGAGTATAGCAGGTCACACACACAGCACGCTATTGACTAGGCATACCCACCCACAATCCATACACGCTCAGGAAGCAGATTAGCCATTAGCTGTGGTACAATGCTGTTACGCAGGATGTATGAGTCATGGGCCAAGCCTGGAAATTTGGCACACACATCCGAGATGATCATATCCGCCTGGCACACCACTTGCACATTTACGAAGTGGTAATGTTTACGATTCCTGTAGATGTGCTCACGTGCCTGTGGTGGTGCAAGCCCAACATGGCTGCAATCAATGGCACCAACAACATGGGGGATGTGCCCAAGGGGATACAAATCTCCCTTCACAGCCGCCAATTCAGGCCCCCTGGGGAAATGGATATAACTGTCCTTGTAGATCATCATAGCGGACAGAACATCACGCAGCACTATGCTGAACATAGGTTGCGACATCCCACCTGCGCTGGACACCGTGTGCTGGAATGATCCAGTGGCAAAAAAATGCAGGGCCGCCATCACCTTAGACGTTGGGGTGAAAGCGTTTGTATATGTTCTGCGAGGCTTCAGGTGGGGCTCCAACATAGCACAAAGGGTCTGTAGGGTGGCTCTATCCAGACAAAGTTTCCGCATGATCACCTCATCCTCCATGTCTGCCAGCACTGTGAAGGGACGATGCAGATTCGTTCTCCTCCTAGTTGAGAAGAAAGTGGACACATGTCAATTCAATACATCATGAGATGGGCACAGCATCTCACGTTTTGGCTGACACAACGCCAACAATGACTGTCATCAAAATTGAGTTACAGACCAGCTTACATGTAGGGACACCTTCAGCTACACTAATCATACACTTGTCAACTTACACACAGCAAGTACCTCCAAAACGACCTCAGTCTATGAGAATGCACATAGGGATATGGCCACATTTACCATGGGCAAGCCTTTGAGTATATCATCCAGCATATGTGTAAAAATGCAACAACACTGTCTCATACCTAGCTGCTGTACCTGACACACCTTCAGGCATCAGTTGAACCTGGCACACATCAACAACACAATGCCCACAGGCTGAGCGTAAATGACGAGTGTGTGCATGATCAAACATAAGAGGACAGGCAAATCTGAACATTCTTCATTGAGACAAACACCGCTGTGATTTTCACTGCACTTCAACACATTGACATGTGTACACATTGGAGAGTCCATAACAACACTGTCCTGTGTACAGGCCCATCAATATCACAAGTGACATGTGAGGGAGTAAATGCATACACAAACATGGCATGTGTAGTCAGCAGTGGGGTAAATGGAACATTGGCATTGTATGCACAATGATGTGCCATTAACCATGTGGCCACTGTGCACTGTTGATGACTTGCAGATGGCCATTGACACAGCATGATGTGTCCATTGGTGCTGTCAAAGTAATCTGCCACCCAAATCCCGGCCACCCATATCAATGCATGGCACCCAAATCCCGGTAGCCACCGCCTGGCACCAGCGGTGTGTCACCGCCATGGACCATGGCACAATTGCGGTAGTGATAGGTACATATGTATCGCAAAATGGCGGTTGGCATGCTCCACCACCCAAATACCAGCCACCCATATCTATGTATGGCACCCAAATCCCAGTAGCCACCACCTGGCACCTGCAGTATGTCACCGCCATGGACCATGACACAATTGCAGAAGTGATAGGTACATATGTATCGCAAAATGGCGGTTGGCATGCTCCGCCACCCAAATCCCGGCCACCCATATCAATATATGGCACCCAAATCCCGGTAGCCACCGCCTGGCACCAGCGGTCTGTCACCGCCATGGACCATGCCCTTACAGCCAATGGGAAGCGCAATCACGGTAGCATGATGCAATTTTCAAAATCGCCATAGGCGTGCTCTGCCACCGCGGGGCCAGTCATTGAATGCAATTGAAAGATGCACTACCGCGGCAGCGTACGCCTGGCCCCTACGGTGTGTCACCACCATGGACCATGCGCTTACAGCCAATGGGAAGCGCAATCGCTGTAGCATGATGCAATTTTGAAAATCGCGGTAGGCGTGCTCCGCCACCACGAATCCGGTCATTGGATGAATTTGAAAAAGGCAGACCTGGAACACCAATTGCAGCACCTTAGCACCACTGAAACGACCCCAGGGGGATATATATGGGTGGGAGAGAGCCTCACATCTCCACTGCTCCCAGAGCCTACTGCCTGAGACCCCTCATCTGCTGCTGCCTCCAAAGACTGCGGCCTGAGACCCCTCACCTGCTGCTGCCTCCAGGGACTGCTGACTGAGACCCCTCATCAGCTGCTGCCTCCAGGGACTGCTGCCTGAGATCCCTCACCTGCTGCTGCCTCCAGGGACTGCTGCCTGAGACCCCTCACCTGCTGCTGCCTCCAGGGACTGCTGCCTGATACCCTTCATCTGCTGCTGGCTCCAGGGACTGCTGCCTGAGACCCCTTACTTGCTGCTGCCGCCACTGCTGTCTCATGTCCACAGTGATGGCAAGGACTGAGAAGATTTGTGCCAGTCCCTTCACCAGCAAGGAGCTGGAGGTCCTGGTGGACGAGGTGCTCACTCAGTACCCGAGGCTATATGGTGCCCCTAATGTCGTGGTAAGTCTTCAACAGTGGGAGTGAGAATTCAGGGGGGGCACACATGTAGTTGGTCTGATGCAGTATGTGCCTGAGGGTGTGGGGTTGTGTCATGCACTGCCTAACATGCTTTCTCCAGGGGGAAGGGGGTGTACCCTATTCCACACGTTTCCCTACCTGCACATCAAGATTTGAGGATGTTGTCTTACAGTTATGCAGCAAGTTGGTAATGCAGGAGTCAGGACAGTGATTGCTTGTGTGAATGACTGTGTGGGTCCCTGTTGTCCATCTCAATGTGAGCCCACCTGGCCTTCACAGTCACCATCCAAAATGACAAGGACACATCACTGAACTTACAGAGTTTTACATGTGTTGCATCTCATTGCACTCCAGCAATGAGCCATCTCAGCCCTGTAGATTGCACACGACAGGCCTCGTGAGAAGAGTGTGGGTTTGTGAGATCATGTCCCTCAATGTGAGATCCATGACACAGTGAGCTATTCACAGGGCAAGGACATTGAGGGCTGTGCAGTGTTGGACACAGTGAGTCAACCCCCAAACACATGTTGATATGGGATGTATGTCTTGCTCAACCTAGAAATAGAGAGTAGATGTGGGCAGACTACACATGGCTTTTTGTGCTGGCATCCTGCATGTGTATGAGATGTGCAGGTACTGTGTCCCCTCACACCTGCATGCATGTACGTGTGCTTTTCCCTTGCAGATGTACAATGTGAGATGCATTTTTGTCTCAGAAAAACAGATCTGTGGATTTGGGATGAGTCATCATCATGCTAATGTCCTGAGGGATTTTGTTACATAACACTGTGTCACTGATGTTTTCCCACTCTTGTCTCCCGTGCCTGCAGCACAAAGTACAGCAGCGCAAGGCCATGTGGAGGGCCATTGCAACCAAGGTGCGGGCTCTGGGTGTCTCAAACCGATGGCGCACCCACAGCCACAAGAGGTGGGACGACATCTGCCGGCTGGCAAAGAACGTGGCGGAGATGACACTGGGGCTGCTCCCTCGCACTGGCAGGTTGGCACTGCACAGCATGACACCAATGATGGGCCGCATCTTGGCCGTGACACAGCCTGAGCAGGATGCACGTTTGAAGGAGCATCAGCAGCAAGCTAGGGGTGAGTATTCTGGGAAGGGTGACTTTCGCTGTGAGTGGCTGCATGTGTTCACAGCCTGTGCCAGCGCTGGCCAATGTGATGTTGGTAGTGTGATGTAGGGGTGGGCGGAATTTGCGTAATAGCGTTACGCAAATCTCCGCGAAACGGTAAAAAATCTCCGCGAACACGCATTAATTCCACGAACACGCGGAATTGCTTGTTCGCGATACTTTTTTCCTGTTCGCGATCGCTGTTTGCGTACTCGCGGTGAAATATCTCGCGAACACGCAAATTGAGAACGCGAACAAGCAAAAAATTTCGCGAAGTCGCGAAACGCAGATTTTTGGGCAATTTCGCGTTCACCGCGGAACGCGAAATTACCCAAATTCCGCAAATTCCGCGAACGGAACGGGATTTACCGCCCAGGCCTAGTGTGATGCAGTGTTTTTTAAGTGGCCTCTGTGCTGGGTGCAGCTGTCATGCATTTGCCCTACCTGTACTTCCTAATGTAATTTGAGTACTGGGCATTTCCATTGCATTCTGAGTTGTGGGCTTCAGGTATCGTCTGCATTGGGGTAGTCTGGGAAATCCCATGGAAGTGAACAGCAGTGTGCCTGTTCTGAGTGTGCTTTCATCAATGCGTACATTGCCTGACCTCAGATTTGTGGGGCTTAGACATCTGAAACCATTGTGCAACAGTAGTTGTGTCCCAAAGTACAACATGGTGGATGGCATGGGCTCATGTCCATTGTTGAATGTCATGTTGTAGTCTGTATCTGTGTTGTCACCTCCTGCTCCATCCAGATCTGACAGTGGCAACATGTTGTAGGCTTCATCCTTGCCCCCATAATGGCCCTTGGTGTGCTCTGAGCTATTTGTGTGTCTGGTGGAACGGAGCCAGCAGCAGGCTGTTGTGCTGTGTGGTCATCACATGGCTCATTTATGCCTGGTTTTATTGTTTACACGCACTGTTTGAGTCAAAAAAGTGAGTTAGCACAATGTTATTGCACAGGGTGGTGTGCAACATGTAGATTTAGTCATCTTCAGTGATGCTTTACTTGTATATGTTTGTTATGTTGCTGCCACTGAACTCACCCTACTTCTCTCTCTCATGCAGCATCTCCCATGGTCACGGAGGGACAGGGGATGGACACTAGTGGTGGGGAATCAAGCACAACACATGCACATGAGCACAGTGACACAGATGTGAAGAGCGTCTCGGAGGGGGACAGGAGTCTGCTGGAGGAATCACAGCCAGAGACGCAAAGCTCAACGTCATCTGATGCCAGCGGTGACGCATCCATGTTGGTGGGCACAGGGTATTGGGACTCTGCCTCATCCTCTACTACACAGTGAACAGTGCCCATCCTCCCAGCCACTTCCTCTGGTGCTGCCCGTGTTCGCCCCAGTAAGAAGGGAAGAGTGTCCTTCACCCCAGCCACCGCTGCCCCTGCCCCTGTCCCCCCTGCTGCCATCAGTGCTGTGTCTGTGGGCCAGCTGTGTGTGGGCCAGACAGCTCTCCTTAATACCTTCATAGACCACGACAAAAAATTGGCACAGGTGGTTGCTTTCATGGAGGGCATACATTCAGATGTGGGTGGGCTGCACCGGACTGTCCAGTCTTTGTCCTCCGCAGTGACAGCAGCCCTAAAACTGGCACAATCTCGTAGTCCAGCTCCAGTCCCTTTGTCCACCCCCCTGCCAGTGGCCACATCTGACGATAGTGACCATGCTCCACAGACCTCAAGGTCACGATACAGCACACAAAGCACACAGCAGCAGCCCAAGCGGTCCAGAGCGCCGATACCATCCCCACATAGAACTAAAGCCACCCCAGAATGCAAAGACAAAAGTCCGTCAGGCGACACCAAGACCCAAAAAGCAAAGAAGCCGACCTCAGGGTCACATGCCTCAGAGGCATCCCCAGCCAAGGACTATCTTGTCCCAAAAGCGTCTCGCAAAGACAAGCAGCGAGTTTCCATGCCCACTGAGAAGATGGTGCCTGCCAAGGGTACACATAATAAGGGCTCAAAGGCAGATTCACCCACTACCTCGACTCCCATTCCAAGCTCAGTGAAGCAGGGAAAGGAGGGCACTGTAGGGGGAACACCTGGTAATCAGGGGATGGAGGGGCAAAGGCAAGGCCAGGGGAAGCGTACCGCTGGAACCAGCACGTCCCCAGAGGGAGGACCAACGTGTGCACCTGATGCTGCTTTGGTGGTGAGTGTGCCTGTGGTGTCCACACCACTTCCCATTAGTCCCAAATCAGGGAAGCCATTTAAAATCCCCAAGAAGTGGAAAGACACCCCTCCACAATCTCCCACCCACACTGTGTCTCACGTCAGCATGACTCCACCATCACATGCCACTACACCACCTGGTCCAAGCAGCCCTCTGCTTTCCAAGCCACTGATAGCTCTACCTCAGCTGGGCCTCTCTCTCCCCAGTCAAGGTGTCACAAATTTGCCATAAATTCAGAATGTTAGCCCACTAGTTGCTTATTAGATCACTGTAGTAAAGCTACTGCTCACCAGGGAAGTCTGCTGCTGGTATTGAAAGTGCATGTTTCAGTCTGCATGTCAGAATTTTTTAATGGAATAGAAGAGGATTTGAGAAGTCACTCAAAATGTGCCCTAATTTTTCTTTCTGCAGCACTAATCATACTTTCTATGGCAAAATGAACCCCCTCATGTTGTTCCCTTTTAAATTAAATGTTTTAAGAGTGACCACTTTATTCCAACCAAGATGGCTTCAGGTGTGCCATACGTTTGTCATAAGTAGGACTGTTAGCGCTCTAGTTGATCTTTAGAACACTCTGGGAAGCTGCAGTAGAACACAAAGGAATCAACTGACAGTCTCTGCCCTTGTTGGCTGTACATGTTTTAGTGAGAATGTCAGACTTCATTCTCACATGACTGAGAAAGATAATGTGAATTTACAGAAAATATGCTCTCAGTTTAGTTTATAGATCACCTTCCAAACCTCTGTGGGAAAAGCATGAGAAAATAGTTTTCTCTCAAACATGATTCATGATATCACAGCAGAAGGCTTTTTCACATGGTAAAATCACCTTAGAACACACCACAATTCCCAAAATGAGTATGGTACCATCAACAAATGATTTATAATGTAACTAAAGTCTTAAAACCTTCTATTAACTGCAATGCTTTTTAATGAGGTGCTATCATGTATATTGGTCCCAAGATGGCTGCCAACACTTCTTGGATGAAGTGCTGACAGCCAATCAGATCTCACGATGAGATGTGTGGTTAGGCTCCGCCCAGATATATATGTGATTTTACTTTTGATTTTCTCAGGAACTACTGAACGGGTCTACACCATTTAAGCAAAAAGCACGAGTCTGAACTGTGGACTACCTCTTAGCCAAATTTGGTGTAATTCCGTTCAGCACTTGGGCCGTAGCTGCGTGGGCAGTAGCTTTACTACAGTGATCTAATAAGCAACTAGTGTGCTAACATTCTGAATTTATGGCAAATTTGTGACACATCTGAATGCCTTCTTGATGGAATCAAAGTAAAAAACTGAAAGTATTTCCTACTGAGGGGACTGTAGTAAATGAGGAAATTAGGAAACATCATAACAAATAAGTCTCCCAAAATGGCCACCAGATACAAAAGAGCCCAAATGTAGCCCAAATATCACCCAGATGTAGCCCAAGTATAGCCCAATGACAGAATGTCCCAGAGTGTTCTAATGAACAACTAGAGCGCTAACAGTCTTACTTATGACAAAAGTATGGCACACCTGAAGCCATCTTGAATGGAATAAAGTGGTAACACTTAAAACATTTAATTTACAAAGGAACAAAATGAGGGGGTTCATTTTGACATAGAAATTATGATTAGTGCTGCAGAAAGAAAAATTAGGGCTCATTTTGACTTCTCAAATCCTCTTCTAGAATAATTGCCCGAGATTAATACAGCGCACGAATGGTGTTTCTGTTATGAGAGGCCGAGGTGTTCAACAAGCTCCGCGAGGTCGAGGACGTGGTGTGCCTCAGATTGCGCGTTCCTTGCCTCCGCAGAATTCGATGAATTGTTTTGATCAACAGAATGGTGCGTCTGGTAGGACGGCTCAGTAATATGCGGACGAATATTACGTTGAAGGGGAGAGTATGGAAGGTAATGATTGCTAGGACAGCCACAGACAAAGAAAGGGAGTTGTTTCAGTTCCAGTGGATCAGAGTGGACCTTATGTTGAAGTGATTGCATCAGGGGTGTCTGAACCTTTTCTGTTGGATACTGGCGCTGCAAAAAGTTCTATCATGCACACCAAACTCCCTGGCGCACCTTTGTCTGGCTTAACGAATGTTTCAGTAGGTTTTTCTGGCGCCCCGGCTAGCAATCCGATTTCTAGTCCTTTGTCTCTTTCTGTTGGACCTTGTGACTTCAAAGCACCCCTCATTCTGACGACAGGTTGTGGTGAGAACTTGTTGGGCTTGGACTTGTTGAAGAGATTGTATGCGACGCTTTATTGTTCTCCTTCAGGAGTACAGCTTACATTGGGAAAAAGAGTGATCTCTCCGATGTATTTGTCTAAATACCGACTTCCAGCTGAATTGTCTTCTCTTCCTGATTCTCTTTGAGCTACTGGTCCTAATGATGTGGGTCTTTTGGAGATTCCACCATATGTTGTGACATTGAAGGCGAATGCTAGATTACCACGCATTCCACAGTATCGTATCTCAAGTGATGGTGAAAAAGCACTTTTGGCGATCATCTCTGATCTGATTAAGAAAGGTGTGATTGAGGAAACAAGAGGTAATATGTGCAATAGTCCGGTTTTGCCGGTTCTGAAACAAACTGATTTTTCTCAGCCTCCTGTATATAGGTTTGTGATCGATCTTCGAGAGGTGAATAAGATCGTTGTTCCACAATTCCCTGTTGTGCCTGATATCACCGCTCTACTGACTTTGATTCCGGCTACAGCCAAGTGGTTTTCGGTGATTGATCTGAAGAACGCTTTCTTCAGCATCCCGATTGCCGCAGAGAGTAGAGATATTTTTGGCTTCTCTTTAGGAGGCCGAAGCTTCAGGTTTAAACGCGCTCCTCAAGGCTATTGTGAGAGTCCATCGATCTATAGTCAAGCTTTAAAGACGCAACTTGATTCGTTGGTTCTACCCAATGGTGCTGCCCTTATTCAGTATGTTGACGATCTTTTAGTCGCCGCTGAAAACGAAGAGACTTGTAGAGAGGCTACTCTGTCGTTGTTACGTCACTTGTCTGAATTCCATCATAAAGTTTCTCTGTCGAAGTTGCAGTATTGCCGACAAGATGTTACCTACTAAGGTCACCTCTTATCGAAGGAGGGAAGGAGATTGACCCCAGAGAGAATCCAAGCGATTGCGAAAATGAGTGTGCCTACGACACATTTCTAGGTATTACATCGTACTGTAGACAGTGGATGTTAGACCTGGCATCTTTGGCGTGGTTACCCCTGACTTTTTGCCTCTACCTCCTGTATTTTTGATGCTATGCTGGATTTCGTTTTTGCTGGTTTAGATGCTTTGGGCACTTTGCCACTGCTGATCAGTGTCAAAGTGCAAGTGCTCCCTTGGTAAATTATTGTGTTGATTGGTTATCCATGATTGGGATATTTGTTTCACCTGTTAGCCCCTAGTAAAGTGCACTGAGTGTGCCAGGGCTGGTGATTCAAATGCTACTAGTGGGCTGCAGCACTGATTGTGCCACCCACAGGAGTAGCGCTAAAATGATGTCTTAGGCCTGCTTGCAGTGCCTATGTGCAGTCCAGGACTGCCATGTCGACCTGGCCAGTGCACCCACTGACCAGGCCTTATCCTTCCCTTTCTGTACATGTCAGGCATCCCTATGGTGGCCCTAGGTACCCCCCTGGGCTGGGTGCAGTGTATCTGAAAGGTAGGGCATGTACTGAGGTGTGTAACATGCCCTGGTAGTGAATCACAGCCATTTTCGTTTTTCACTGCTGAGAGGCTATATTGCCCATAGGATAGAATGGGGAAGGCTGTTTACATGCCTATCTTCCCATAAGGGCAAGATAGAAAATCCAAGTTTGGTATCTCTGTGTTCAGAATTTAATCATACATCTTTTTAGCAAGATGGTTTTTAAATTCACTGTGTGAGAATAGCACTTTTTAGAAAGTAGCTATTCTCCTGTTTAACCTTCCTGTGTGCCTGTGTGCTGGTTGGCTGACTGGTGTCAGGTGATGTGCTAGGTGGCTCCAGGAGCCTGGATGAGTCAGCAGCAGGGTGAATAGGGAGATCTGCTTTAGATGGGTGGGAGGAGTAGTCCCTGGGTCTGAATAGGGCTGCCCCTGACAAACACAAAGCTGGCTCCACCCCCTGCTGGCCAGGCTGAGGACTCTGCCTCTGCTGGCACAAAGAAGGCTCCACCTCCTGCTGAGCGTCTAACGACCCTGCCCCTCACTCTGAAAGGAACCAGGTGCTCCAGAGCAGAGCACACCCAGGAACCGGTTTGAGCAGGGGAATCCCCCCACTGGAACAAAGAGAGACAAAGACTTGGAGGGGTATAAGAAGAGGACCCCAGACACCTAAAACTTTAGATCACTCTGGAACTAAGAAGAAACCTCTGCCAAGGAGAAAGCTGGAAGAAACTGAAGAGGAGAAGACTGCCTGCTTGCTGTTTTGCTTTGCTGCCAAGGAGAGGGGAAGGACTTTGCTGTGTCCCCTTCTTTTGATTCTGATCTCCAAGGGCCTGAGAAGAGCTGGCTCCCTGTTAAGAAGTCCCAGGAACAAAAGGACTTCACCACCAGCTCCCCTGGAACTCTGCTGAGAGAGTTCTGACCTGCCTTGGAGTGCTTGCCCAGTCTTGGGGCTTCAGGAGGTCGTTTTGCTGTGTTGAGGGAGCTGGGAAGCAGAAGCGTGAACAAGAGTGACTGGTACCCAGCGCATCATCCGATTGCGTGTCGCAAGACGAGAGTGCGTGGAAAATTTCATCGCGGCACCATCGCAACACGCAGGGGCTCCGCATCGCCGAGTGCGTCGAGCATCGTCCCGAAGCGTGAAGCTTCCTGCCATTGCGAGGGTTGTCGCAGAACCAGTTTGCGGGCCGCACCACTGCCGGTGCGTGAAAAGTCTCCAATCGCTGCGTGCGTCGACGCAGAGTCCCGTTCCGTGGCGCATCGAGAGTTGCGGCGCCGGAAGGCAACGCTGCGCCACGCATCGCACCACATCGAAGAGTGTCGCATCGAACCTGTGCGTGAAGCTTCCCCCTAAGAAACCTACGCAACGAAAGCCAAAGGTATCGCATCCTCCCCCTACAGATCGGAGCCGGCGCATCCACCTCTGCTGCGTGAAGCAGGGCTGCTGCAAAGCCTCCCCAGGATCTCAGGAGCATCGCATCGCCTTTGCCATCTTCCTTGTTATAGCTTTTGGGAACCTTATCGCAACTACAGGTACTGTTGGGCACGAAAGTGTCGCATTTTGTGCATTGAGAGTCGCATTGTGCAGGACACTGACTTTGACATCCTGGAGTACTTTCTGCAAACTCTTGAACTATCTTTAAAGTAACCTTTCGAATTATATGTTGGTTTGTCTGTAATATTTGGTCTTGTGAAGTTTTTAGTAAAGATACATTATTTTTCTAAAACTGGTGTGGAGTAAATCTGTGGTGTTTTCACTGTGTTACTGTGAGTGTTGGTACAAATACTTTACACATTGCCTTTGATAGCCTAGACTGCTCAGGCCAAGCTACCTAGAGGGTGAGCAGGGGTTATCTTAACAGTGTATCCCCCTTTCCCTGACTAGAAGCAAGGGTCCCTACTTGGACAGTGGTACCTACCCTGCCAACTAGAGACCCCCAGATCTAACATTGGTGGTCAGCGGTGAGGATTGAACTTGTATTTGTACTTGACCCACAGTAATTGGTGTACATCACTAGGAGTGCAGACCAATAGACAACCACATACTGTATTTTCCTACTTTTGAGTAACTCTTCAAGAGCATCATGTCTCAAGTGGCAACAAGTGAGAGGGCAGAATTGGAGTTTTCCATTGCGGATCTGTATTCGTACAAGGCTGAGGAGCTCAGGCAATTCTGCAAAGACCTTGGTTGCCCTGTGAAAAGCGGAGCTAGAAAGGATGTGCTACAAAGAGTCTTGAAGGCCTGGTGGGAGGCCCGAGAGGAAAGTGATGCAGATGAAGAGAATGGTTTTGTTCCCCAAGATCTGCCCGTGGGCAGACCAGTCTCAAGGGCTGGCAGCTCCCATTCCAGAAGGGGGCTCACTCCAGAGGAGCTGGAGGAGAATCAAAGGGTGAGAGACCATGAAATGGAAATGATGAAAATGAAAATGAAGCAATTGGAAGTAGAGAAGGACAAGGCGGCGGAGGAGAGCAAGAATGCCCGTGCCTTGGAAGAGAAGAAATTGCTTCTGGCTCATGAAGTGAGCATGAGAGAACTGGACATCAAGGCCAAGCAGGTGGAGTCCGGTTCAAATGGTGGCAGCGCACAGCCAGTGCAGGGGGGTAAAGTATATATCCCCAAAGATTTAGTACAGAATTACAATAGGAGTGAAGATATCTATGCCTGGTTTACATCGTATGAGATAGCATTAAGAATGAATGGTGTGCCTGAACAGCATTGGGGGGCGGGCCTGTGGAAACATTTTGAGGCTTCTGGGAGGAGTGCTCTAGAGCCCTTAGAATTAGCAGGTGCCATGACCTATCCCAATATGAAGGAGGCCCTATGTCTCAGGTATGGACTTACTCCAGAGCAGTATAGACTGCAGTTTAGAAATTCCAAGAAGAAAGAGTCTGAGACTTGGATGGAGTGTGTGAATCTGTACTCGCGGGCACTGGAAGGTTGGATGAAGGGCAGCAAGGTAACTGATTATAAGGGGTTGTTACATTTAATTAGTTGGGAGCACTTGAGTAGTCTATGTGTTCCAGAGCTACGCCAGCATCTTTTAGATAGCAAGTTGACGGACCCCATTGAGCTTGCTAAGGAGGCGGACCGCTGGACCAGTACCAGGGTCCACAGAGGAATTGTGGGTACCATTGCCAAAGGTGGGCAGGGTCCCCAGCAGAAGAGTGGGGGGGACAAGGGTAACCAAAAGGAGTTCTCACAAGGGCCCCAAAATAGTTCCCAGGGTAACCAGTCCCAGCCCCCCAAGTCAAAACCCAAACCAACCTGGCCCCCTAAGGGCAGGTCGGATAACAAGGGTCCCATTAAGTGTTATCACTGTCAGGAATTGGGTCACAAGTCTCCTGTGTGTCCCAAGAAATCCCAGGCACCCACTGGTGCTCCAACACCGGGTATAGCTAGTGTAGCTTTTGGGGGGGATTTAATTTCTAGTGATTTGGAGGGTTTAGCAGTTATGTCCCTTGTCTCTTTAGGAGACACAGAGATGGTCCAGGAAACCCCTGTCCCTGATAACATTAAGAAGTACAGGCAGTGGGTGACCATCAATGGGAGGAGGGTGGAGGCTCTCAGGGACACTGGAGCCAGTGTGACTACGGTCAGGTGTCAGTGGGTCCCTGAGGAGCTGATCATTCCAGACGTACTTCACCCAGTAGTGTCAGCTGACAACTCTGTGCGCCTTTGCAAGGTAGCACATGTTCCCTTTGAGTGGGGGGGGTCTCAGGTCCTCTCAAAGTTGTTGTGAGTCCATCCATGCCAGTTGACTGTCTGCTAGGTAATGACCTGGAGAGTTCCCCGTGGAAGGAGGTGGAACGCCAGGCTCATTTGGAGATGTTGGGTTTGCCTGAGTGGGTCTGTGTGACCACCCGGTCCATGGCAGCCAGACAGGGTTGTGAAGCAGACTTGGAGCCTGAAACAGTGGCCCAGGTCCCTGCCAGAAAGAGGAAGGGCAGGGGGCGTGGTGCGTCCACCCCCGCTGTTCCCACGGTCCAGGAAGGAGCAGAACCTACGGGGGATGCCCTGGAGCCTACAGGGGAACAGGTCGCTGAGCTGGGAGACATACCTGAGCTGACCCATTGGCAGCAAGAGGGTGGTCCCTCCAGAGAGGAGTTCTGCCGTGCGCAGAAGACATGCCCTACTCTTGAAGGTCTGCGGCACCAGGCTGCAGACCAGGCAGCAGGTGCTGATCCGAAGAACTTTTTTCTCTACTGGGAGAATGACTTGTTGTACAGTGAGCCTAGGTTTGCTGAGCCGAGTGGATCACGTACCCTGGTGGTACCCGCAGGGTTCAGAGACTTCCTACTGGGTCTGGCTCACGACGTGCCGCTTGCAGGACATCTCGGGCAGGACAAGACCCGACAAAGGCTTGCCACCCACTTTTACTGGCCCGGGATGAAGACGGACGTCGCTTCCTTTTGTAAATCATGCCAGACTTGCCAGGCAAGTGGCAAGGCTGGAGGAAAATGCAAAGGCCCTCTCCAGCCTTTTCCGGTAGTGAGCACCCCTTTCGAGCGGGTGGGAATAGATATTGTGGGGCCACTGGACCCCAGGACCGCCTTAGGCAACAGGTTCATCCTGGTCCTGGTGGATCATGCCACCCGGTACCCGGAGGCTATCCCTCTCAGGACAACCACAGCCCCGGTGGTGGGCCGTGCGTTGATGGGGATCTTTTCCCGTGTGGGTTTCCCCAAAGAGGTGGTATCTGACCGGGGTACCAACTTCATCTCCAGGTATATGAAGTCTCTGTGGGAGGAGTGTGGGGTAACTTATAAGTTCACCACTCCTTACCACCCTCAAGGAAATGGGTTGGTTGAAAGGTTCAACCGGACCCTGAAAGGCATGATCATGGGGCTGACAGAGCCCATGAGACGGAAGTGGGACGTCTTTTTGCCATGCCTATTATTTGCCTACAGGGAGGTACCACAAAAGTCTCTAGGGTTCAGTCCCTTTGAGCTTTTGTACGGGCACCCTGTTAGAGGACCTCTCCGTCTGGTGAAGGAGGGTTGGGAGAAATCCCCGGGGAAAACCCCTCAGGATGTGTTCAGCTATGTGCTGGCCATCCGCAACCAGACACAGCGCTTCCGGGCCCTCGCTCAGGCGAACCTGGAAGCCAGCCAGGATGAGATGAAGAGGTGGTATGACCAGCATACCACTCTGATGGAATTTCAACCTGGGCAGATGGTGTGGGTGATGGCGCCAGTGGAGCCTTGCGCGCTCCAGGACAAGTGGACTGGGCCATATGAGGTGGTGGAGCGCAAGAGTGAGGTGACCTACCTGGTCAACTTGCGATCTCCCAGGAACCCCATGAGGGTCCTACACGTGAACCGCCTCAAACCCCATTTTGAGAGGTCTGAAATAACAATGCTACTTGCTACAGATGCAGGTATGGAGGAGGATAGCGATCCTCTTCCTGACCTCCTGGCAGCTAAGGAGCAAGATGGGTCAGTGGATGGAGTGGTCCTCTCGCCCACCCTGACCCCAGAACAGCAGAGGGACTGTCGCCATGTGTTGGGTCAGTTTGCATCTCTGTTCTCCCTGACCCCCGGTATCACCCACTGGTGTGTCCATGACGTGGACACGGGAGATAGCATGCCTGTGAAACAGAAGTTTTACCGGGTGGCTGACAAGGTCAGGGCCAGCATCAAGAAGGAGGTTTCTAAGATGTTGGAGCTAGGGGTGATTGAGCCCTCCAGCAGCCCCTGGGCTAGCCCAGTGGTACTTGTACCGAAAGCTGCTGCGCCAGGTGCCACTCCAGAACTTAGGTTTTGTGTGGACTACCGTGGGCTCAATGCTGTCACGAAGACTGACGCACACCCCATCCCCAGAGCTGATGAGCTCGTGGATCGGTTGGGAGCTGCCAACTACCTCAGTACATTTGATTTAACTTCTGGGTACTGGCAGATTGCCTTAACTGATGGGGCCAAGGAGAGGTCTGCGTTTTCAACGCCAGAGGGGCACTTCCAGTTCCGTGTCATGCCCTTTGGGTTGAAGAACGCCCCTGCCACATTCCAGAGACTGGTCAACCAGGTACTGTCCGGGCTGGAGCAATTCAGCGCCGCATATCTGGATGACATCGCTGTGTTCAGCTCCACTTGGGAAGAACACTTGCAACACCTCTGCGCAGTGTTGAAGGCTCTGCATAGGGCAGGCCTCACTATCAAGGCCAGTAAGTGCCAGATAGGGCAGGGTTCGGTGGTGTATTTGGGACACCAGGTAGGAAGCGGCCAGGTGGCGCCCCTACAAGCCAAGATAGATACCATCCGGGCTTGGGAACCCCCCAAAACCCAGACAGCGGTGAGAGCCTTCTTAGGACTCACCGGGTACTATCGCCGTTTTGTCAAGGGGTATGGCACCATTGTGGCTCCCTTGACAGAACTAACTTCCAAGAAGTTACCGAAGAAAGTGATTTGGACCAGTGCCTGCCAAGAAGCTTTTGATGCCCTGAAGGAGGCCATGTGTACAGCACCTGTACTCAAGGCGCCTGACTTCTCCAAGGAGTTCATAGTGCAGACAGACGCTTCTGAGCATGGAGTGGGAGCGGTGCTCTCACAACTAAATGATGAGGACTTGGACCAACCTGTAGCTTTCATTAGTAGGAGGCTACTTCCCAGGGAACAGAGGTGGAGTGCGATTGAAAGGGAAGCTTTTGCTGTGGTCTGGGCGCTGAAGAAGCTGAGGCCCTACTTGTTTGGGACTCACTTCCGGGTTCAGACGGACCACAGGCCCCTCAGATGGTTGATGCAGATGAGGGGTGAGAATCCTAAGCTGTTGAGGTGGTCCATTTCCCTACAGGGGATGGACTTTACGGTGGAACACCGCCCCGGTACAGAACACGCCAACGCTGATGGTCTGTCCAGGTTTTTCCGCCTTAGCGATGAGAACTCCCAAGAGGGTGGGTAGTTCTCCCCACTTTCAGCTGGAGGGGACACGTGTTAGACCTGGCATCTTTGGCGTGGTTACCCCTGACTTTTTGCCTCTACCTCCTGTATTTTTGATGCTATGCTGGATTTCGTTTTTGCTGGTTTAGATGCTTTGGGCACTTTGCCACTGCTGATCAGTGTCAAAGTGCAAGTGCTCCCTTGGTAAATTATTGTGTTGATTGGTTATCCATGATTGGGATATTTGTTTCACCTGTTAGCCCCTAGTAAAGTGCACTGAGTGTGCCAGGGCTGGTGATTCAAATGCTACTAGTGGGCTGCAGCACTGATTGTGCCACCCACAGGAGTAGCGCTAAAATGATGTCTTAGGCCTGCTTGCAGTGCCTATGTGCAGTCCAGGACTGCCATGTCGACCTGGCCAGTGCACCCACTGACCAGGCCTTATCCTTCCCTTTCTGTACATGTCAGGCATCCCTATGGTGGCCCTAGGTACCCCCCTGGGCTGGGTGCAGTGTATCTGAAAGGTAGGGCATGTACTGAGGTGTGTAACATGCCCTGGTAGTGAATCACAGCCATTTTCGTTTTTCACTGCTGAGAGGCTATCTTGCCCATAGGATAGAATGGGGAAGGCTGTTTACATGCCTATCTTCCCATAAGGGCAAGATAGAAAATCCAAGTTTGGTATCTCTGTGTTCAGAATTTAATCATACATCTTTTTAGCAAGATGGTTTTTAAATTCACTGTGTGAGAATAGCACTTTTTAGAAAGTAGCTATTCTCCTGTTTAACCTTCCTGTGTGCCTGTGTGCTGGTTGGCTGACTAGTGTCAGGTGATGTGCTAGGTGGCTCCAGGAGCCTGGATGAGTCAGCAGCAGGGTGAATAGGGAGATCTGCTTTAGATGGGTGGGAGGAGTAGTCCCTGGGTCTGAATAGGGCTGCCCCTGACAAACACAAAGCTGGCTCCACCCCCTGCTGGCCAGGCTGAGGACTCTGCCTCTGCTGGCACAAAGAAGGCTCCACCTCCTGCTGAGCGTCTAACGACCCTGCCCCTCACTCTGAAAGGAACCAGGTGCTCCAGAGCAGAGCACACCCAGGAACCGGTTTGAGCAGGGGAATCCCCCCACTGGAACAAAGAGAGACAAAGACTTGGAGGGGTATAAGAAGAGGACCCCAGACACCTAAAACTTTAGATCACTCTGGAACTAAGAAGAAACCTCTGCCAAGGAGAAAGCTGGAAGAAACTGAAGAGGAGAAGACTGCCTGCTTGCTGTTTTGCTTTGCTGCCAAGGAGAGGGGAAGGACTTTGCTGTGTCCCCTTCTTTTGATTCTGATCTCCAAGGGCCTGAGAAGAGCTGGCTCCCTGTTAAGAAGTCCCAGGAACAAAAGGACTTCACCACCAGCTCCCCTGGAACTCTGCTGAGAGAGTTCTGACCTGCCTTGGAGTGCTTGCCCAGTCTTGGGGCTTCAGGAGGTCGTTTTGCTGTGTTGAGGGAGCTGGGAAGCAGAAGCGTGAACAAGAGTGACTGGTACCCAGCGCATCATCCGATTGCGTGTCGCAAGACGAGAGTGCGTGGAAAATTTCATCGCGGCACCATCGCAACACGCAGGGTCTCCGCATCGCCGAGTGCGTCGAGCATCGTCCCGAAGCGTGAAGCTTCCTGCCATTGCGAGGGTTGTCGCAGAACCAGTTTGCGGGCCGCACCACTGCCGGTGCGTGAAAAGTCTCCAATCGCTGCGTGCGTCGACGCAGAGTCCCGTTCCGTGGCGCATCGAGAGTTGCGGCGCCGGAAGGCAACGCTGCGCCACGCATCGCACCACATCGAAGAGTGTCGCATCGAACCTGTGCGTGAAGCTTCCCCCTAAGAAACCTACGCAACGAAAGCCAAAGGTATCGCATCCTCCCCCTACAGATCGGAGCCGGCGCATCCACCTCTGCTGCGTGAAGCAGGGCTGCTGCAAAGCCTCCCCAGGATCTCAGGAGCATCGCATCGCCTTTGCCATCTTCCTTGTTATAGCTTTTGGGAACCTTATCGCAACTACAGGTACTGTTGGGCACGAAAGTGTCGCATTTTGTGCATTGAGAGTCGCATTGTGCAGGACACTGACTTTGACATCCTGGAGTACTTTCTGCAAACTCTTGAACTATCTTTAAAGTAACCTTTCGAATTATATGTTGGTTTGTCTGTAATATTTGGTCTTGTGAAGTTTTTAGTAAAGATACATTATTTTTCTAAAACTGGTGTGGAGTAAATCTGTGGTGTTTTCACTGTGTTACTGTGAGTGTTGGTACAAATACTTTACACATTGCCTTTGATAGCCTAGACTGCTCAGGCCAAGCTACCTAGAGGGTGAGCAGGGGTTATCTTAACAGTGTATCCCCCTTTCCCTGACTAGAAGCAAGGGTCCCTACTTGGACAGTGGTACCTACCCTGCCAACTAGAGACCCCCAGATCTAACAGTGGATTGCTAATTTTTCCTTGCTTGCAAAACCTTTGATAGCTCTTACTGTTAAGGATACCCGACTCCTATTCCCTGGACTGACAAATGTCTGCAGTAAATGAGGAAATTAGGAAACTTCATAACAAATAAATCTCCCAAGATGGCCACCAGAGACAAAAGAGCCCAAATGCAGCACAAATATCACCCAGATGTAGCCCACATGTAGCCCAATGACAGAAGTGTGCAAAACACTTATTTTTTGTGTATTTGCAGTTTTATATAGTGCAGACTTGTCAGGTATTGGAGTGCTTTACATGAGCATTGGTTACATCACACAAGATCAAATTCATTTTGGTTGTAGACATGGGGAGATTAAGTAATTTGACCAGAATCACAGAATGTTGAGTTGAAGCAGAAACTCCAACCTGGTTCCCCAGTTGCAAAGTCTGCAGCTCTGGAAGTAACACCACATCCTCTCCCCTAAGTGCAACATTTAATCAAGTGGTCAACTGGATAAAAAAACCTAAAGATTACAAATAATTTAAAAGTTCTTTGTCGCTATTTGAAAACTCAGAAAATATGTCCTCATTTTAGTTTTTTAGAGCACTAACCATAATTTTGATGCAAATAAGACCCTCTCATATATGCAATTTCTAAAGGAGATACTCTAGGTATTACAGTTTTGATTACATCAAGATGACGTCAGGCGTTCCACACTTTTGTAATAAATATAGAATGTTAGCAATCTAGTTGTTCATTGGTATACTGTTGAGAGGCAGAGGCCAGGGGCACGAACTCTGAAAATTGAAGGCAGGTAGGAGAGTGCAGAGGCAACAATTTTACCACACTGGGCAGGCAGGAAGGGCAGTGGCAGCACAACAGACTATGGAGGGCAGTGGAAAGGGAGGCAGGGGCAACAAACCAACAATACAGGACGGGCAAGGGAGGCTGTGGCAATATAATAGACCATTGTGGGCAGAAGGAAGAGGCAGTGGTAGTACAACCATACATGCCAACAGACCCGTTTCAGCCAGGAAACGTCCAATGTTTTTAAGCTCAAGTGGGGTTTATTTGATCTGTCTCTTGTCTACAATCTCCTCTTTTTCAATGTAACTCAAAGGGGAAAATCAATACTTCCGTTTTTTTTCAAAATCTCCCTCTTACCACGTTCAAAATGTTCGCAAGTATGGTACATTGGATCATGGTAGGCAGGAGGAATTGGGGTAGGGACATGGACTCGGATAACAGAGGACAGGATGGACATGGAGAGGTGCACCAAACTGACCCTACAGGGCAGGCATCAGGGTTTGCAGCAGCACAATACACCACACAGCGCATGCGGGACGGGAGTGCAGCACAACAATCCATAGAAAGCAATAGGGAGGGGACAGGACCATGCACATGGACAACAAAGAACAGAGGGGAAAGAGGCAATGGTAGCTAGCTGACCATAATGGACAGACAGGAGAGAAAGCTGCAGCATAACAGACCATAAAGGGCAGGAGGGACGGATCAGGGGCATTACAATGGAACAGACAAGCCAGGAGGGAGGGAATAGGGGTCTGCACATGGAAACAGGCTGGGGGCAAGGGGGTAGGGCAGGAGCAGCAAGATGACCATGGAGGTCAGGCAGGATGGGCACTAGAAACAAGACACACCATGGAGACAATGAGACTATGGTGGCATACACACAGACCATGGAGGGAAGGTGGGAGGGGCCATGGCAGCACAGAAGACCATGCATGGCAAGCGGGAGGGTTAGTGGCAGCACAATGGCTATGATGGGCAAGAAGGAGGGTGCAGGGGCATGCACAAAGGACCATGGAGGATAGAAGGGAGGGTCAGGACCTGGGCACAGACAAGAGAGTTCAGGGAAAGGGGCCTCACAACAGACCACGCGGGGCAGGCAGGAGGAGCAGTTGCAGCACAACAGACCAGGGAGGGCAGAAGGGTGTGGCAGTCAAATGGACCATGGAGGACAGGAGGAAGGGGACAGGGGCATGGCATGTGGACAGGCAAGGTGGAGGTGGCAGGGACAGGTTACAGTCATCTGACAATGCTAGGCAGGTGGGAGTGGAGTGGCAGCTCAACAGAACACTCAGAGTAGATAGGAGTAGCAGGTCACGGGCTGGACTGTTCCCATGAGGCACAGGGTCAGACTAATTTGCATAGGGCCATGTCTGACCTGGGGTGGCAGAGTGGGCTAAAGAACGGTGATGGATCAAACCCAGATCTGTTGACTAGGTGTGAGTGTTTGATTGGTTCTGATGCTCTGTCCATCACCACCCCCTGTTGTACCGCTTTGTTTGCCATAAGTTGGCAGGCTATGCTCAGACGTGAGTCCCTTGCTCACTTTGCCACTGGATTCAAGCAAGCCTGGCTGAAGACGGCTGAAATGCCAGAAACCGGTCCTAGGAAACTTGTCTCCGGTCCAGGGAAGGCATGGCTTGGCAGTTAGGGCTGGACTGTTCCCATGAGGCACAGGGTCAGACTGATTTGCATAGGGCCATGTCTGACCTGAGGTGGCAGAGTGGGCTAAAGAACGGTGATGGATCAAACCCAGATCTGTTGACTGGGTGTGAGTGTTTGATTGGTTCTGGTGCTCTGTCCATCACCACCCCCTGTTGTACCGCTTTGTTTGCCATAAGTTGGCAGGCTATGCTCAGACGTGAGTCCCTTGCTCACTTTGCCACTGGATTCAAGCAAGCCTGGCTGAAGACGGCTGAAATGCCAGAAACCGGTCCTAGGAAACTTGTCTCCGGTCCAGGGAAGGCATGGCTTGGCAGTTAGGGCTGGACTGTTCCCATGAGGCACAGGGTCAGACTGATTTGCATAGGGCCATGTCTGACCTGAGGTGGCAGAGTGGGCTAAAGAACGGTGATGGATCAAACCCAGATCTGTTGACTGGGTGTGAGTGTTTGATTGGTTCTGGTGCTCTGTCCATCACCACCCCCTTTTGTACCGCTTTGTTCGCCATAAGTTGGCAGGGTATGCTCAGACGTGAGTCCCTTGCTCACTTTGCCACTGGATTCAAGCAAGCCTGGCTGAAGACGGCTGAAATGCCAGAAACTAGTCCTAGGAAGCTTGTCTCCGGTCCAGGGAAGGCATAGCTTGGCAGTTCAGGCTGGACTGTTCCCATGAGGCACAGGGTCAGACTGATTTGCATAGGGCCATGTCTGACCTGGGGTGGCAGAGTGGGCTAAAGAACGGTGATGGATCAAGCCCAGATCTGTTGACTGGGTGTGAGTGTTTGATTGGTTTTGATGCTCCGTCCCTCACCACCCCCTTTTGTACCGCTTTGTTCCCCATAAGTTGGCAGGGTATGCTCAGACGTGAGTCCCTTGCTCACTTTGCCACTGGATTCAAGCAAGCCTGGCTGAAGACGGCTGACATGCCAGAAACCGGTCCTAGCAAGCTTGTCTCCGGTCCAGGGAAGGCATGGCTTGGCAGTTCGGGCTGGACTGTTCCCATGAGGCACAGGGTCAGACTGATTTGCATAGGGCCATGTCTGACCTGGGGTGGCAGAGTGGGCTAAAGAACGGTGATGGATCAAACCCAGATCTGTTGACTGGGTGTGAGTGTTTGATTGGTTCTGATGCTCTGTCCATCACCACCCCCTTTTGTACCGCATGGAACATGGTGGGCAAAAAGGATGGAGCAGGGGCATGCACAAAGACATCGCAGGGCAGGGGGAAGGAGAATTGGGGCAGCAAGCTAAGCACAGAGGCTAAGCAGGAGGTCAAAGATGGGCCATAGAATTGGGCAATGGAGGGCAGGAGGAATGGACTGGTACATCATGCTAAATGGAGGGCAGTGGCAGCACATCAGACCATGCATGGCAGGAGGGAGGAGGCTAGTCCATGGATTCAGACAACAGAGGAAAGGGAGGAGGTGGATGGGGCAGCAAGCTAACTGTTCAGAGAAGGTGGGTATTAGGAACTTTATTGTTTTTAAAATGTGTGTCTGTGCGAACTACTTAAAATATGAACAAGTATGCAGCATAATCTCACTTTTATTCAGGAATAAGAGGACGTTTGTGACTCTGACTCCTGGCTCACTTGGCAGAAACACCCCCTGACCCTCCACCCCCATCGCAAAATGTAATGCCTGCGAATAGGGTAGGTGGACGCAGTGTTATATAGAACATAGTCCTGAGAGCACGATTGAAAATGAAAACTAGATATAGTATATGGTATAAACTATGCACCAAAAAGTGTGATATAAGATGAACCGGGGCGTGAAATATAATATGCAATACATTGTGCGCAATGACAGATTCATTGGAGAGCGCGAGATAGCACAGGCACTCGCGCGTGCTATGCGATATGCGCCTTGGAGTGTAATATGTACAGCGCTGTGCGTTATAACATAGGCATCGAGGAAGGCACGTTAGATGGGGCAATATAACCCGTGCGAAGGCAAGTGTGGCATGACATATTCACGGGCAGGGGCGTAACACAGGCCCCCGCAGCCCCCGCGGTGCGGTGGGGCCCCGTGGTCCTGGGGGCCCCCTCGGCAGAGCAGTGTTATAATAATGACAATGGCCTGCCGCCCATGCACTCCAATAGCTGGCTCTCTGCACGGGCGACAGGCTATTATTAAAACGGGCCCTCGGCCTCAGACACAGAGGCTAGGCATGCGCAGCTGCAGTGACGCACGCACGTTCAAATTTTGTGCGCCGACTGCGCGCCATCAGCAGTGGTCTGCACGATGAGTAAATAACTGCACATGCAACGGCAACAGCCGTCTGAGCCTTACCCCCATGGACGCCACCGAAACAGCCTACAGCAAGCAACTAATTAAAGTCACGTCTCTCCTCAGGTAAAAAGCTTTCCTCTATTCATTCTGGTGTGCAGTGAATATTCTCGGTTAAAAGGGTGGTATGCCAAATAATCTGCGCCCAAGCATATTAATTATTTTAAGCCAGTCTCTTGCTCGGACTAAGTTTTTGCTTTTTTTTTTAATCTTCTGCGGACACTTTTAAAGGGGAAATTGTTAAGCAATAACTGAGCGTTTTTATGCTTTGCAACAGAATTGTGTGTCTTTTGCAACAGAATCGTTCATCAGTTCGCAAGCAACAAAAAAAAACCCTCTGTTTAATATTTTTGGTAAAGATTTGAGATATGTGGCACATTTACCTCCGCTCGTATTCATTCAGGGTGTACCTTCGTTATGCAATTTTTTTTATTCAGTGAATTATTCGGCTTCAACACCTACGTCTCAGGTCTCAAGTTTCTGCCTGTTGATGGCAGGCGGCTTAGATTTCAGCGCTGGGCCTATAATACAAATTAACTTTTTTATTAGACCTCATAAGCCACAGACTCGGATTGATAAAGTGGGCAATCGGCCGATTGGCCTCTGGTGAGGCCAGTTGGTGGGCCATTTTTTTTTTCCTACCAAGGACTCTGCCCCTAGTGCACAACGAGAAAGGCTGTTGTTTGTTACAGCTTTAACAAACATATCCTGAGCGTGAACACATCCACGTGAAGTCAGACCAGTGAGCTATGTCGGAGGCAGAATGAAAATGGGCGCTCCATCTGTCACAGCAGAGGTGTGCCTGCTGTCTGGCTTCCTCCAGGTGTGAAAGAGGCCCCAAGGAGCTGCTGATGGGAAGCCTTTAGCACGTGCTTTGCGAGAGACTGCCACAGAGTAGAGGAGTGGTGGGGATGGCGAAGGCCAGCCAGTGAGCTCCTCAGTTTATTTTGTCCTTTTCCACACAACAGGCAGTGATAAATCAGTTTATGCTCTTCTTTTTTTGTAAAATCTCAATTACTGCAGACAGCGGGGAAAGGTGTGGCATTGGTTGTCTTTGAAACTGGGAAACAAGGTTTAAGTCCCAGCGTCTGCTCAACTTCCTGTGATTCTGGGCAAATCTCTTAATCTACATGAACCTAAAAAAATGAATGACTCTAATGTGTTATCTGGTGCTCATGTAAGGTGCTCCAGTGCCTCTGAGCCAAGTTCTTGCTATATAAAACTGCATGTTAGGAAAGTGACACTTTTTATTTTTTGAAGTTGCACACTAGCATCATTTCCTTTTTTACATCGTACATGTGATGCGAACAGCAAGCAAAACAAAAAAACTTCTTTCACCAGCCTCTAAGCATTGGAGGGGAGGGCCTCTTAAATACTGCAAAAAATAAAATGAATATCTAAAAAGCCTTGGGTGAGTGTAAAAGGCAGTCAAGGTCTATGCCATGCCAGGTCATGTTTCCCAGCAAACATTAATCAAAACATCAACAGCAAATGTATGGTTAAAAAAAACAAATTAAGTGAGTTCCTTGTATGTTTGATAATTCTGTGCTTCCAAAGGTTATTTTTCATTGGGAATGTTAATTTCCAATGTAAGTCTGGCCCTATAAGCTTTAAAATACTTTATCACCACAAATTTCATATTCCACCATACTAATTCACCACTAATCCCTTATGGATCCCAGAGTAGCGTGCTACTCGCCAAAAAAGCGCTTAAACACCTCATCAGATGTAAGCAAGCATTATATAAATGCAAACCTTTTTTCCCTCTTCTATCCCTCCGCTACCTTTTTCTATCCACCTGAATAACACATCCACCACTCAAACTACTTTCATATTTCACTATGCTAATCTTCAACACTAATCCTTTATGGGTTCTGGAGTAGCGTGCTACCCACCAATAAAGCGCTTCAACACCCCATCAGGGTTACAAGCGCTATATAAATGCAAACCTTTCCCCTTTTCTACCTCTCTCCAACCCTTCTCAATCCAAATAACTGACTAACCTATCCACCACTTCAAATTTACTTGCATGTTTCACTATACTAATTCAACACTAATCCTTTATGGGTCCCGGAGTAGCGTGCTACTCGCTGAAAAAGTGCTTCGACGCCTCATATGGTGTAGTAAGCACTATATAAATACAATTACAATACAATCAAGTGAGTCCGGCATGCAGCTCCGCGTGGCACCTTGCGCACACTGAAACCAATCCCATATTACAGGTAGAATAAAAACCAATTTGAACTCTTAACTAACCCTCCACACAAAGATTGTCCTTTCAGACTTATCAACTGCCTTGGGAAATGCTGGTTGGAAATCCTGGCTTGATCTACGTGTCACCAAAGGCAAAGATGGAGTGTGCTATGGAAATGTCCAGATGTGTACTATGCACAGTTGTTTGCCTTAGTGTCTGGGTAATCCTCCTTCATTTATTGGGGTCATTTCGGCTGCACTGTGAACAGCATGAAATGATCAGGTCACCTTTGATTGGAAAATTATGTAAACTTCTTCCAATGGGCTGGATTATATTAGGCATACTAAAGGTCCTTTAAGATGCATACACATTTCTGAATATAGAGAGCGTGTACTTTTTGGAGAATGCTTGACCGTGCAGTGTTTTGTTTTGTGGTTTGTTGTGGCCATCATTTACATTTTACTATATGTTTGTATTTACTAACCCTTTATTTAAGTTAAATTACTTACTGTGCATTGAAAGTACGTCTGGGACTCTCATGTCATTGATCTGTCTCAGTACTGAGTGTAATATTGATTTTACAAACCATACAAAAAAAGAATGAATAGGGTAATAGTGTCAGTCAAAAGAGGACATTTGATGCACAACAGGTTTAAGGGTTAGAGTGCATATACATGGGTGCCACTTTTAATTCGCAAAGATTTACAGAGTGTCCAATTGTTTCCATTTGAGAAGCTTGCAGTTTCCCATTTCAATCCTGCAAAGTTTGTCTCTGCATAGTGTAATCATGTTTACTGCATAGCAATATATTTTTTCACTTTCAACAAAGCTAGCAAAGATGAAAAATGTGTCTGCGAGTTTACCTTTTGCAGAACTTTTTAATGTGTAATGGCATTGCAGAGGGGAAGATACAGGCCAATATCTCCGAAGGTTTTGTTATGGCTTAATTTTGTGGTACTCCTGGCTTACTCTTGAATTATGTGAGCAAGGCAGGAGCAAGCTCCGAACAGTCATCCTTATGTCTACTATTCATGAGTACGATAGGAGTACTAAATGTGTAAGTCTCACCCATGTCCTGCAAATCTTTTGTGAATTGGCTCATGAAGCTCAATTCACACACGGCCTGATTCACAAAAGGTTTGTCACAAGTAGGTATGACATATTCTTGCAGTACTCCTGGCTTTCTTCAGAATTTTATTAATAATCCAGGAAAACTCCTGGCTTACTCTTGGCATTCAGCCCCAAGAATACAAACCATTCTCTGGTCCCCTCTTACGACATCGGAACCCATTGCCTCTAATACCCCCTGAAGCCCTACCCACCCTACAAAGGCTGACCTGGTCCTGCACCCATTTATCACCTCCTAATAGCTGGTGGTGAATCGAAGCAGATTTATCCACAGAAGGAAGGCTCCACATGCTGTTTTGGACCAAGTAACTCCCAGTCCATGTGTTAATTCACATTCTAGGGTCCAGTACTCAGTACAGCAAGATTTAAATCTGGATATACCATCAGGAATCCCTCTTTCTGGCTAGACGGTATCATGGCATCTTAATCCAAACCACTTGTAGTTGGGGGCCCAATGTTTCCTTTGATTTAAACAGATTCATTTTCTCTGCACCATATTTGGTGAAATATTGAATTGGCTTCTCCTGAGTGCCTACCCAATGACCCTTAACTGCTGCATGTTCTGCTTTTATAACCATAGCGAGAAATACAACTTTAGCATTCAAAAGAGATTACAAAATATTTTAATCTTGAAGGGAAATATTAGTGGACCTTTTTTAGCAGGAAGAAACTCAAAATAGACAATAAAGTAAGATGAGATGATATAGAAAACCTAAGTGTTATCTCAATTTATGATACCATACCCACCGGCTTGAGGAGAAGAGTAACAAGCTATTTGCCTATATTATTATGGTTTCAGGGAGAGGTTTTCGAAACCTACAATCAAGATCTTGATCCTGGCATGAAATGCCTTAATAATTGCATACAAATGACTTTTCCCCCTAAAGAATCTATCTATCTATCTATCTATCTATCTATCTATCTATCTATCTATCTATCTATCTATCTATCTATCTATCTATCTATCTATCTATCTATCTATCTATCTATCTATCTATCTATCTATCTATCTATCTATCTATCTATCTATCTATCCTAGTTGTCTGGATACCTATTGCTGATTTTTTTGTAAGAGATCATGCAGATGTGTCATGAGACAGGCCTGTCTCACGGAATGTGGTCTTGTTGGACCAGGAGGAGCACCCAAAGTGCTATCCTCATAGTGGCGGAAGGCTACCTTCTTCACCAGGAGTTAAGCAGCACAACGGCGTTGGGGGCAGTATACTGTGTAGTGATCAGTAGTAGTGAACAGGTCCTTTTAACCCTGTGTCATTGGAGTGAGGCCTACAGGCTCACTCACGTTTTTGAAAGTTGACCTACTTTAGATAGATGTGAAGTGCTGCGCAGGAGTAGTGACTCTGCTCTAGATGTGTGTTTGTATCTGTGTATGCTGCTGCCTGCTGTACCTGTTATTGTTTTAACGGTCACTTTGAAATATTTGCACCTTCATGCACAAACCAAAGGGGCATTGGTTGACTTAACTGGTTTGATTTTTGTATGCTGCTGTGCTCGTTATTGTGTAACCAGTCACTTTGAAATATTTGCACCTTCATGCACAAACCAAAGGGGCATTGGTTGACTTAACTGGTTTGATTTTTGGATGCTGCTGTGCTCGTTATTGTGTAACAAGTCACTTTGAAATATTTGCACCTTCATGCACAAACAAAAGGGGCACTTGTTGAATAAACTGGTTTGATTTTTGTATGCTGCTAACTGCTGTACTTGTAATTATTTAAAATGTCACTGTGAAATATTTGCACCTTCATGCACAAACCAAAGTGCCATAGTCTGATTAAGCTGGTTTGATATTTGTATGCTGCTGTGCCTGTTATTGTTTGACCAGTCAGTCTGAAATATTTGCACATTCATGCACAAACCAAGGGGGGAATTGTTTGACCAACCTGGCCTCCTTTCTGCATACTGCTGGACTTGTTTTTATCATGCACTTTGAAAGTGTTTTCACCTTGATGCAAGAAGAAAGGGGTATTGCTTTACAAAACACGCTTGAGTTTTGTATATTGCTGGATTGATTATTGTTTTATTATGCACTTTGGAAGTATGTGCATTTTTTTCTTTGGTTCATCAGCTACAGTTAGTATAGACCCTGTCATTAGGTACTTGCTGATATGGTTTGTTTTTATCCTTCATAATGTGTTCTTTATGGTGTTGTTTGCACCTGTCTATAACATGTGCACCTTAAATCATGTAATTGTTTACAATACAGAAATGATAAATACAGACAAACATCTGCATCAGTTTTCTGAAGCATCCAAGCAGTTTTCATCCTCAGCCTTGTTTGCCTGCCTGTTTTTGTCCTGCTTACTTTGCAGGGGAGCCCCCTCAGCTTTCGTTACGCCACTGGTGCTTCTTGGGGTCCGCATACGTGCCCCCTGGCAATTAGAGCTGTGCCCGTACCTGAAAGCTTTGCTTCTCTCATTCATGCACATTACTACCTGCATTGCACATGCCTCTCCCTCCAGTATGCCTCACCGGTCTCCATTCACAAGTCCTCACCTACCAATATGCAGGAAGTTTTCGGCTTCGCCTGCAGAAGGTGGTTAGATTAAGGCAGCCATGCATGATCCACTCCTGACGGCAGACAATGGAAACTCATAGTGCCTATACACACTCTGAGGTTCATCCAAAGACAGTGACGTGTAACCTGGGTACAGTGTGGCCTTATGGGTGAGATCACAGGCATTCAGGACCGAGTAGCTTTCTGCTAATGAAAGTCCATATGCTCCAATTTGGGGTTAATATTTAGTTTTGAAACATCACAATTAACTAAGTAAATAAAAGTCCTAGTTGTTGATCGAAGTAATATAACTATGTATTCCATTTTTTGTGCATTGTTTATGTACTGACTGTATGGGAGTTTCTTAACCTACCCTCAGCCTTGTTTGCCTGCCTGTTTTTGTCCTGCTTACTAATAAGGCCATGATGGTAGGAATTGAAATTGCTTCCTCAGTTAATTTTAAATACTATAGAGTGGGTATTTTCATGCACAACCCCTGACAGATGCAAGTGTGTGACAGGCACATAATTCACACCAGTTTATTTCACTTGTACCTGGCAAGATACAGAGTTAAATCTTGTATACTACTCTTCTGTGAAATTGCAGGTTTGGGGTTGTCTTTCAAAGTTTAAAGTTATTTTCCATCAATGTTAATTCTAATTCATACCCTATGTAGCTGTTCTTTGTTCTTCAGCGATAGGCAATTCTTGAAACAATAGGACCGCTCCTTGCTATTGATTTCTGTCTTAGTTAAATAATCTGCTCTTGACAATAATGTTACAAATGGCGTAGCTTATATGTTAAGAGTGTTTCTCACTTTCTTATTAGAGCTTTGAGCACGCAAATATAGAGACCTTTCATTAAATGTTGGCGATTTCAATAAAAAATATATCAGATTTTTTGGCGGTGTGACAAAGTGGTAGGTGGTGAGTCGGGGGGCCCCCTCCATGTACTTTGCAGGGGGGCCCCCTCAGCTTTCGTTACGCCACTGTTCACGGGGTGGTGTTACAGTGCACATGGGCTAGAGAGTGTCATAGCATACGCACTAGCTGGTGGAATACAACACAGAGGTGTGAGGCACTCGGCGGGCACTGGTGGGTGTAACACAACATTGGGCTCAGCCAGGAGCACGCTGTGACTCTCAAGTGAGGTTTGTCTCCTTTCCAGAGAGTAAAATAAAAAGTATTACACATCCGGCGGTGGATGTGTGTTTTATTTACCGTGAGGGGGGTTTCTTGCATAGTTTGGTCGAATTTTTGTCGAATCCCCTTTGAATGGCTTGGTGTGCGTGTATATTAAATGTGCCTGTCAATAGCTACCCATGTTTGTATAAATAAACGACAAGGGTGTCTACTTGGAGAGTACCCACCGGCGGGGGCGCCGGGATTAGGCACGGTAGGGCGTCAGACACGTCAGAGCTTCACTAGCGGTGTAAATACATTCCATGTGGATTCATTCTATGCATAGTCGCCTTTTCATGAATATCACGCAAATCGTCATGGTGATAGGTACATACGGTTTGTCCAGCATGTCCTAGGTGTTTCTATAAATATATATTTTTTTTAAATATTAAAAAACAAAGGCCGGCCCCGGGGGATGGGGTCCCCGGGCCATAAGTGGCCTGAGGAGGGGGGCAACACAGCCCCCTCCTAAAGAATAAAAAAAAAAAGGGCCATGACCCGGGGGTTGGGGTCCCCGGGGCCGATTAAGGCCTTGGGAGGGCCAAATTAATTTTTTTCAACAAAAAAAATGAGGGTGCAGGCCCTGGGGGATGGGGTCCCCAGGGCCAGTAAATTAGAAAAAGAAGGGGGGCCACACAGCCCTCCTTCTTAAAAAAATAAAATAAATAAAAGACCGGCATCGCGCTGGAGGCCACGCCCCCTCCTTGCAGCACTGTGCAAACGCGCCCCCTGGCCAGTTGTAAGTTGGGGAATTAATTCCCCTTCAATACTGAGGGTCCCTAAGGGCTAACTAGCCCAACAGGTATCTCCAGTATGCGCCAGGGAGCTGCGTTGCCGACAGGTGTTCTGAGGCCACGACCCTTTTTACACCTCTATGCAACGCAGCTCTGTGGGGCTTACTGGAGGTACCTAGTGGGCTAGTTTGATCCTAGGGACCCTTAGGATTCAAGGGGACTTAATCTCTCAACTTAGAACGGCCACAGGGCGCGTTTACGCAGTGGTGAAGGGAGGGGGCGGGGCCTGAGGTGATGTGTGCAAACATGCCCTGTGGCGCGTTTTAAGTTGGGGAAATAATTCCCTTTCAATCCTGAGGGACCCTGGGGGCCAACTAGCCCACCAGGTGCTTCCAGTAAGCGCCACTGCTCTGCGTTGCAGAGAGGTGGTGCAGGCCGTGCCCCTTTTTACACCTCTCTGCAATGGCGCTTACTGGACGTACCTAGCGGGCTATTTTGCCCCTAGGGATCCTCAGGATTCAAGGGGACTTAACCTCCCAACTTAAAAAACGGCCACAGGGCATGTTTACACAGTGGGGAAGGGAGGGGACGGGGCCTGAGGTGACGTGTGCAAACACGCCCTATGGCGTGTTTTACGTTGGGGAAATAATTCCCCTTCAATCCTGAGGGCCCCTGGGGGCTAACTAGCCCACCAGGTGCTTCCAGTAAGCGCCACTGAGCTGTGTTGCAGAGAGGAGGTCTAGGCCAGGCCCCTTTTCACATCTCTCTGCAACGCAGATCTGTGGCGCTTACTGGAGGTACCTAGTGGGCTAGTTTGATCCTAGGGACCCTTTGGATTCAAGGGGACTTAATCTCTCAACTTAGAACGGCCACAGGGAGTGTTTACACAGTGGGGAAGTGAGGGAATGGGGCCTGAGGTGACGTGGGCAAACACGCCCTGTGGCGCGTTTTAAGAGGTAGTTTTAATCCCCTGCCCTATTATATACTAGGGGCTTACAGAGGAGGTCATGCTGATCACAGGGGGACCCCAACGCATATTGTTCCCTAGTGTAGTTAGGTGTTTTCACTGTATTCTGAGTGTCTTTTAACATAGCACTGGCTCTAGGACTGGTTAGTCAGACTCAGTTACCACCAGTATCCGTCTGAAAAAGTTGAGGGTACAGGATGATTTTGCAACAAGGCTTCTTTCTGCTCTTCTGTTTGTTCTTTCTGCACGTTATCCTTCTTCCTGCACTTTTCTTCGTCTTTGAGGACTTCTGTTGCTTCTTTCTGCATTTCTTTTTTTTCTTTCTGTGTGTTTTTTCTTCTTTCTTCACATGTCCTATCTCTGTAGGCATCGTTAGAAATTAGCATTTAAAAAACCTTTGAAATTCACTGAAAAAAACATAGGTTTCAGGCACGTTATAGTTAGGAATTAGCATTTAAAAAACCTTAGAAATTCACTGAAAAAACCATAGGTTTCAGGGGCGTTATAGTTAGCTGGACTTTTCACTCGTACAAAACCATTGAAATTCCCCTGTTATAGTTAGTTCAGCTAACTATAACTCGCGCGCCCGCAATGCACTGCTGATGACGTCACATATTACATCACTCATGACATGGTCAGTGACATCACTCATGACATCACTGATGACATCTCAAATGACATCACTGATGACATCATCCTTGTGATAGAGTGGCAGACCTCCTCTCCCCCTAATATAAAATTTTCAAAACAATGGACATACTAATATCAGTTACAACAACCTATTCAGTAATTCTAAGATCCACATACACATCCACTCATTCACCAACAGTCATATACAGTCACTCATACATGTACTCACTCATCATATGTACTCATACACCTATACATCCTGTTACACAACGCCACTCATCCATAGAGTTACTCACACACATAGTCACTCATGCTAATAAAGAATCAAACATCCATTTACTTGCATATACAGTTATACACACACCACCACACTTACTTCTACTGAAACTTACACATACTTAGTCTTTTAAACATTCACTTATAGAAACACATACTTATTCATACAGGAACTCTTTCAATCTCTCACTCTCACATATACTCACTTATATACACCAATAGTCACATATACTAGTTTAAAACATATGTAGTTACTCATAAAGACACTATTGAGACAGTCATTCACTCACTAACACACCCATGCACACACTCATCCACCCATACAGTCCTGCACACATGCTGTCTTCAACACATACAAACAGTGAGTCACTCATTCATGCACCTATGCACTACTTAATACCCCCCACCGAACCCTACAGACACTCAGACACTCATACTGATACTCAAAAAACCAACTAATAACCTATATAGATACTCATGTAGCTACTCACCAACCCATGTAGCCACTTGTACACAAAGTGAGAGACTGATACAGATATTTACATATTTAAACATTACTCACTAAGCCATGTATTCACTTAGATACACTTAATCAGTCAGTTATACAATCAATTTTTCAAAAACAAATCATCCATTTAGACACTTAAATACCCATTTATTCTTCCATCGAACTTGAGATATACATAAATAAAACATACGTAATTTTCAGAAAAACACACATTCACTGGATGATGTCATTTGAGATGTCATCAGTGATGTCATGAGTGATGTCACTGACCATGTAATGCGTGATGTAATATGTGATGTCATCAGCAGTGCATTGCGGGCGCGCGAGTTATAGTTAGCTGAACTAACTATAACGGGGGAATTTCAATGGTTTTGTACGAGTGAAAAGTCCAGCTAACTATAACGCCCCTGAAACCTATGGTTTTTTCAGTGAATTTCTAAGGTTTTTTAAATGCTAATTCCTAACTATAACGTTCCTGAAACCTATGATTTTTTCAGTGAATATATATATTTATATATATATATATATATTCACTGAAAAAACCATGGGTTTCACACACGTTATAGTTAGGAATTAGCATTTAAAAAACCTTAGAAATTCAATGAAAAAACCAAAGGTTTCACACATGTTATAGTTAGCTGGACATTTCACTCGTAAAAAACCAATGAAATTCCCCCGTTATAGTTAGTTCAGCTAACTATAACTCGCACGCCCGCAATGCACTGCTGATGACGTCACATATTACATCACTCATGACATGGTCAGTGACATCACTCATGACATCACTGATGACATCTCAAATGACATCACTGATGACATCACTGATGACATCATCCTTGTGATAGAGTGGCAGACCTCCTCTCACCCTAATATAACCTTTGATACACACATTCAAAAATAGAGACTAAAATTTTCAAAACAATGGACATACCAATACCAGTTACAACAACCTCTTCAGTAATTCTAAGATCCACATACACATCCACTCATTCACCAACAGTCCTATACAGTCACTCATACATGTACGCACTCATCATATGTACTCATACACCTATACATCCTGTTACACAATGCCACTCATCCATAGAGTTACTCACACACATAGTCACTCATGCTAATAAAGAGTAAAACTTCAATTTACTTGCATATACAGTTATACACACACCACCACACTTACTTCTACGGAAACTTACACATACTTAGTCTTTTAAACAATCACTTATAGAAACACATACTTATTCATAGAGGAACTCTTTCAATCTCTCACTCTCACATATACTCGCTTATATACACCAATAGTCACATATACTAGTTTAAAACATATGTAGTTACTCATAAAGACACTATTGAGACAGTCATTCACTCACTAACACACCCATACACTCACTCATCCACCCATAGAGTCCTGCACACATGCTGTCTTCAACACATACAAAGAGTGAGTCACTCATTCATGCACCTATGCACTACGTAATACCCCCACTGAACCATGCAGACACTCAGACTGATACTCATAAAACCAACTAATAACCTATATAGACACCCATGTAGCTACTCTCCAACCCATGCAGCCACTTATACACAAAGTGAGAGACTGATACAGATATTTACATATTAAAACATTACTCACTAAGCCATGTATTCACTATGATACACTTAATCAGTCAGTTACACAATCAATTTTTCAAAAACAAATCATCCATTTAGACACTTATATACCCATTTATTCTTCCATCGACCTTGAGATATACATATATAAAACATACTTAATTGTCAGAAAAACACACATTCACTGGATGATGTCATCAATGATGTCATCAGTGATGTCATTTGAGATGTCATCAGTGATGTCATGAGTGATGTCACTGACCATGTCATGAGTGATGTAATATGTGACGTCATCAGCAGTGCATTGCGGGCGTGCGAGTTATAGTTAGCTGAACTAACTATAACGGGGGAATTTCATTGGTTTTTTAAGAGTGAAATGTCCAGCTAACTATAACATGTGTGAAACCTTTGGTTTTTTCATTGAATTTCTAAGGTTTTTTAAATGCTAATTCCTAACTATAACGTGTGTGAAACCCATGGTTTTTTCAGTGAATTTGCAAGGTTTTTTAAATGCTAATTCTTATATTTTCCTTTTTTTTTTTTTTGCAATGTTTTTTACATATTTTTATTTTAAATTTATATCCTCTTTAAAGACTATGGTTAAATTTTAAAAATTCTACAATTTATTTTTTATTTTTACCTTTTTTTTAAACTAAACAGGTAAGATTTAGTAGTATAGCATAGTGAATCTTTTTTTCCCTTTTCTTTTTTTTTTTTTTGGTATTTTTTTAACGTGCGCTTACCGTACACGCACGTCTTGCTTTTAGTACGTTAGATTTCTACGCTGTTTGCGTACAGCTACGCAATTTGCGTAGACGTGCGTCACGCGCACGCGGCGCGTAACGCGTACGCTGCACGCGCATGTTACGCGGAAGTGAAGGGGCGTGCCTGTTTTGCGCAAGCGCGCGTGCGCGTGTCTTTTTTACGCGCATGCGTACTTTTACCGTAAGCGCTCCGTAAGCGCACCGTAAGCGTAACGTACGCGCACGTTGGGTCATGTGATCAAGAAACAACACTTTTGATTGGTTTTTACTACTTTCAGTTCTAGAACTCTCCTACACCACACCCATTCCCCTCATTTCTGCTTGTGATCCCTTAGGAGAAGGAGCTGAGTTGTCTTTGTGATACGATGGCAGAACAGCAGACCTCTTCAGAGAGTGAGGCTAGCAGCACTACCTTGAGGCAGAGAAGGAGGAAACAAAAGAGCTCTTTCATATGGGAGTATTTTTCTTTTCCAGAGGGCAAGAAAAAGGTAAATGCACCTTTAGTGACTTGTAAGCTTTGTGACCGTGTACTTTCAAGAGGGAATCCTAACAAGAAGTATTCCTTCGGGAATCACACTATATTGAGACACCTTCATGATGTACACGGTAGGACATATGCTCGACATACTGGAGGAAACCCTTCAGTAAGTCAACCAAGCACATCCACAGCAGCTCAGCCTGGTCCATCATCTGCAGGGCCGAGTCCATCTTCGGCAGGTCAGCTGAGCCCTTCATCTGTGGGGGGAGCATCTCCTTTTTCTGGTCCTCTGGAAACTAACCATCGGTTTGCGAGGGTTACAATGCGGTGCGCCACTTGTCATGGTCTAATTTGTCATAGGGAGACCAGTGTTGCCCTAGTTAACAATAAAATAGACCAGCACATTTGTCCTACCGACTAATATTCCCATTCTTTCTTTCCTCTGTCCCTGTACGAACACAACGGCTCTTTTAAGAGCCAACCTTACCTTTCAACTTTTTTTTATATATCTTTTCAAACTTTTTTTTGATTTTCTTTTTTTTTACCGTACGCGTACAGTACGCGTAATTATTATTTTTTTTTTTTTAAAAACACTAAAAATCAATTATCACATTACAAGGTCCTTGAGACATTACAATGAAAAACTGAAAATGTGATTGTGGAGAAGTGGAAAAAAGGGACCATGAAATTTCTGACTTACCATACCCACTCAAAAAATTATTTATTAATTAAAATTTAATTTAAATTGCTATAAAAATGGTTCAAGATTTCGAAAATTTTCTTTCTCAATCTGAAAAAAACGAAAAAAGTATTAATATTTAATAAAACATTTTATAATACAGTACACATATTTACATATTTTCAAAAAACAATTTTTTGCCTTTTTTTTGCTGTTTTCAGAATATATTGCATTTCACTATAAATCGTGAAAGCAATTGCATTCATCACTTAACAGCGGGCAAAAAAAAATGACAATCTCAAAGATTGTTTAAAAAAAGCCCAGAATCTCTTCTCAGTTAAACATAACATTATCGAAATGCAAAATATTATTCATTAAAAATATCATCTAATAACAAAAACTATTTCTAAAAAATACCGTCTGACAATTTTCTTACAGAAGCATAATCTCAAAAAAAATATATCTCAAATAAATCCACAATACATCTAGTTTCCTTTCTTTTAGGCCAAATGTTAATTTTTGAAATTATTTTTTGATTAAATTTCCAACGATAATCCAATAAAATTTCAAAATTTAAATTGTACAGATGTTACCGATTCTCTCTAAAATTTTGGTTTCCGAAAGATTAATTAGGATTTAATTAAGTCCACAATACAATTGGATACCTTTCCTTTAGGCCAAATGGTAATTTTAATAATCTTTTTTGATTAAATTTCCAACGGTAATCCAATAAAATACAAAAATTTAAATTGTACAGATGTTACCGATTCTCTGTAAAATGTTGTTTTCTGAAACATTAATTAAGAATTATATAAGTCCACAATACAATTGGTTACCTTTCCTTTAGGCCAAATGATAATTTTAAAAATCTTTAAATTTGAAAATTCCAATGGTAATCCAAAAAAATGGTAAAATTGTTTTGTACAGATCTTGCCAAGTCTCTCTACAATTTAGGTTTCAGAAAGATTAGATAGGAATTTGCTAAATCAAAAGGCAAACGTTGCTTGAAAATCAATTTTGAATTATTACACAGTGTCCAGCCTTTTTCACATTTAAGTTAAACTGTGTAATGTCCAGAAGTAACAGTAGGTCCTTCATGGAAAATTATTGCAACTGTTACAAAAGTTTTTCCTGAAATTGATAATTGCTGTCCTGTAAACTTCTTTATTAAAGTATCCAATTTTGAACCATCAGCTCTACATCGTTGCATCATTAAAATTACATACTGTCCGTATTCCTTTAAAATTAACGTTGAAAACATGTCAGATTTACACTCACCGCATTGCATGCTATGATTAGCATCTTTAACTAATTTAGCAAAAGTGACTGTTTTACTCTCTGGCAATGTTAAATAAATAAACCTTTCAGAATCAACATTAGAGCCACATGTATTGAAACAGTTTTCACAACTATGTTCCCATTTATAAGACAGACCAAACAAATTTTCAATGTGTACACCTTCTTCTTCCAGTACCTGAAGAAAATACAAGAATTCCTGTGCGTCTTGCTGTACATTTTGAGAAAACTGTGTACATCCTGAACATACATCTAAAAGTTTTCTAATTTCAGTAGCACTTTCTATTTGAGTTTTATCATTACTCAGCTTTTGAAAAAGGAGACTCAACTCAGAACAGAATCTTTTTCTCTGATTTACTATTATCTGCTCTTGCAAACTTTCCAGATAAAATGCAACATTCAGCACTACATTAGCGTAGCAGTTGACACCAGAGCTATTTTCAAAATGACATCCTACAACCTCTCTTCATTTTCCTTTTTCTTTTTGCTTGCAATTACATCACTCCTCTTTTTTTTCCTCCTCTCTACATCCTCATTACAGATATTCTCATTTCTCCTTTTACGAGAAACTACACGTTTCTCTAACACAGGATACTGACCTAAATGAGGAGCATAGGTTCTTCTTAATCTATTGTACTCCTTTACACAATTTGCATCAGCACTAACTTTTGAATCATCAAAGTCTATCATGAATAAACCAGATAATGTTTTCACTCGTGACAAAGCTACATAAGCCATAACTTCTTTGAACACAGATGAACCAATGTTTACAAATGCACAATCTACAGTCAATCCTTGAGACTTGTGAATAGTTACAGCATATGCTAGAGAAAACGGAAACTGTTTCCTTTGTACATATAAGTCTTTCACAAGCATAAAACGAACTGTACAACGACAAATGTCTATAACTTCTTCTATCTGATCAAATTTTATTTTTAAACATTCAATTCCATCTTTTTTCTGATAATTAATAAAACCCACAACTCTTCCCATAGCTCCATTAACTAAACCTTTTTCAACATCCAAATTTCTCCTTAAAAATACTCTACAGTTCATGCAAACATATAGATTTTTTTCTAATCCAGCAGTTTTGGAAATGTTCTTCTCTAGTGAATCCAATTTATTTTTCAGTTTGCCTGTTAATGTGATAGTAATTCTTCCATCCTGAATTTTGTCCACTGCTTCCAATTTCCTGATATCTTCCTTTTCCAATTTCAAAAGCTCCTCATTGAATATTGAGCATTCACGTAGAGTTGGCATTAAGCAGATGACACTTTTCTTTTCTGCAATGTTCTTGTATATCTTCTCTGCAACTATTTCTTCCTTTGGAAATAAATTATGTAGCAACCGACTCTGTAATGCTTTTGTGCCAGCTTCAGTGAGTAGTCCAATTCTGATATCTTTCAGAATACTTCCATATTCTTCATCGTTTGCTTGTCTCATATTAGTAGTAAGTTCCTTGTACTCAAAGAAGGACCAAATATTTGCATTACCGATGCTTCCCAATGACTTCTTTGTATCTTCATGTGTCACAGTATTAAACACTGGTTGTCCTTTAACTGGAGTAAGCTGTAGAAGATCCCCCAAAACTATGACATGTTTTCCACCAAATAACACGTCATAGTCTGTCCTTAGAGTTTGCTGCATTCTTAAATGCACAAAGGCAAGCATTAAGTTTGATACCATGCTCACCTCATCAATAATGAGAACTTGCATCTTCTTCAATACTCTTGAAACTTCCAAGCATGCTTCTCCAGTTAGCTTGTGGTATTTTGTTCTCATGCTCCACTGGTAACATTAGCAAACGATGTAAGGTGATTCCTTTTATGTTATATGCTACTAACCCAGTTGGAGCAGTAACCACACAAGACAAAGTAGAATCCGTTTTTTGCTGTAGGTAGCTTCTGATGACTTTTATTAGGAAACTTTTTCCAGTTCCAGCTTGTCCGCTTACATACATCCTGATTGGATGAAATGATGTGCATGAGCACTCTTTTTTTTCATGTAATAATCCGTGATCAATTTTGTTTCTGATTTCTTCATAAATTTGTTGCTGCTCTTCATTCAGTTGTCTTTCCAAATTTGGTAAGTCTATAAATTCTTCTTGAGCTTGATTCATAGCCGTTTCCACTTCATTCATGGCTATTGCAGCTTCATTTTCAACGATTGGTTGTCCTAGGGGATCTTGACTGAGTGTTCCTGAACTTTGGCTGTCTTGAGAACTGTCTCTAGCTACTTCAGCTGCAATTGTAGTTTCCTGTTCAATTTCTTCATTTAACATTTGCACATAAGTTGTGAATGTACTGCATTGTATGCTGTCTTTGCAAGCATTAAATGAATCTTCATAGCTTTGAAATTCTCCCAGTAGTTCATCCTCTGTACGCCATGGTTTAAATAGCTGTAAAAGAGCCAAGTAGTAAAATTCCTTTTTGTCAGTAGTGTCACAACTCAGCTTCCTGTGATTTATCAAACTTCCTTTTGTTTGCTTCACCAAACATCCTTCCTCACCAATGACTTTATATTTTCCATTGTTGATGTCTTCTGCAGCTTTCCGTGAATAAATGTAGTTCTGCAGCACTTCATAGAGACACATGTTCTCCAGATGATGACTTCTCTTGGGATAATATGTGTCCAACATGTTTGATTTCAAAATATCTGTACTTTCTGGGTCATTCTCGGCCAAATATTCAATTTCTCCAACAGATTTCAGTACCCGATTTCTCATTGCTGCAAGGCCTAAACTTGCCCAAATTATTCTTCTTGATTTCGAGTAGAGACTTGCAGAAGATAACCTATCTGAACATTCGTAGGATCCAATTTCTCGATGCGATAACATCTTTAAACTGAAACTGTACAGCTTCTTACTGACAGTCTTCTCGTGAGAAATCTCTTCCCACATTTCCTTCAATTCAGTTTTTTCTGATTTAGTAATGTAAGACGTTACATATCGAGCAACAGCAATGGAATTGTCAGCTACATACTGTATATCCATGTTAGCATTCCACATGGATAAAATGACTGGGTTGTAGTCATTTATATTTTTTGATTCTTCTTTTCTTTTAAGGTTGTAGGTATTCTTAGGTGATTTTCTTGTGATAGTATGTCTCACAGATGACATAAAACTGTTTACTCTTCCATTTGAAAGAACAGGTCTAGGAAATCCAAATCGACATTTAGTGTAGTATTTATCTTTGCTCTTGTATTTCCGTCGACAGTATTTTCCACACCGATGACTTTGGAAACGTAAAACTTGCTCCTTTAGCTTTTTCTCTTCTGTGCTTTTTGGTATAGCACATGTTGCATATTCTTCAATGAAAGATAACACTGCTTCATCAGTATCTGTTCCAAACTTTGGGGCATCCTTGATCCACAACAGCATATGAATATGAGGAGCACCTCTTGCCTGGTACTCTTTTCTCCAAAAGAAATCCTCTACTTCTCCAAGAGGTGGATTTTTTTTATTGCAGATGAAGGACATCATAGCCTCAAATCTATGATTGAAATATCTGCAAACATTAACCGGATCCAATGAGCACAGTTCTCCAGCTGTCTTGTATTCGATGTTTTTAATGTTTGAATTTGCCTCTCGTAGAAAATCCACTAAATCATCCCAAGCGTACTCAGCACAGCTTAGGGTAAGGAACCATGTTGGTGTTCCTAAATTTCGTAACATGCATTTTAATTCACCATGGCGTCGGTACCAATATTCATTTGTCCCACGCTGACAAGCCATCAGATTGATGAGTTGTGTTTCCAAATGATCATCTCGGTGCTGCACTTTCTCCATAAAATCCTTAGCAGACACATTTTGTAAATGTACTCCACTTTTTAAAATGTGATTTACTGCATATGATAATGCAGACAAGTCGCTTTCAAATAAAAGATGGAATAAATAAGGAATACTTTGTCGAAATCTTGGATCTTCTGCATATAGTCTTGTAGTCCGATACTCAGAAGCTGGAATCTGTTCTGGACGTTCATCGTATCGTCCTCCTTTTCCTGTAGGAAACAGCTGGGGAAAACATCGAGCTTCCAAGCTCTCCTCCCATACACTCACGGGAGTTCCTTTTGCTTTCCTCATCTGAAACAGATCAATATTGTCTCCCATAACTTCTTTTGAATGAAGAGGATGTATGCTAAAATGTTCATAAATTTCTTCTTCCTTTGACTTGTCCACTTTTTCAATTTGTCCAGTTGGTGTTTCTGTGTCTTCTTGTAAATCTTCTTCTTCTTCTTCTATATAAATTGATTCATACCATTTGTTATTCCTTTTCAAATACAAATTTGCTCTTTGAACTTTCCGTACATCTACCAGCTCCTGCCAAATCTTTTTATTCTTTGTAGGTACACCATTAACCAGAATAACTAATGGTTCAGTTTCCAAAGTATCTGCATCAATAGTTTCCATATTTTTTTTCAAATCCAAGGGCAAATACACCACTCTACCTTTTAAACCTCTCAGTAAATCAGAAGGAGGTAATTTACCAGTTTTGGGCTCCATACGTACTATGGTCTGGAACGGATGATCACATTGAATAAGTATAGACTCATATGTATTTAATTCAGAAAGTTCGGCAGGAATAACATCCAATTCTAAATTATTATGTACAGCTCTGGTCGGCATTCTATTTTCTTCTAACTTGTTGTAACAGTATTTACAAATACGCTGATCTTCACCCAATTGAAAACAATTTTCAAGAAATATATATGTGGCAAAATCCTTCCACTTATAATTATCTTCATTTTCACTTTTTCTGTAGAGATCAACATTCCTGGTTTGTTTTCTATAATGAGTTCTGCGGCAACAAATACAAGTAATATTTGGTCTTTCATTAGAGATTATTGCAAATTTTGTTATGTGATCATTAAATGTCTTACTTACAGAGGGTTCTACATTCTCTTCCACTTCTTCCTCATTTACTGTGTCCTTTTCTGCACTTTCTTGTTCTGGACCAAAGTAACAAAACTGAATTTCATCAATAACCTTCTCTACATCTGATACCGTTCCACGGAACAGAGCCCTATTCAATTCATCTAACTTTATTGCTGGACTTTTAGCAAAATACAACCGTCTCACAAACTTTCTCATTTCAGTATGATGAACAGCCAGCGTCCTAAAATGATGAAAAACACTTTTACACACTTTTCTAGATAGACAGCCAGAGAATGACCCTGCAAACCAGTATTCTCTCTCACTCTGCATGGATCTAGACTTTGAAGCACCTTAATCTTCTGTTTTACACTTTTTTTACTATATTCTCTTAGAAACTCACGAAATTTATCAATAGATTCCTGACGCACAGTGCAAATACTACTACAATTCCAAGTGTACACTGGGGCTTTAGGACGTCTCCCCATAGCCTCATCCGCCATCACTTGTACCTCATCTCTTGGAACCATTTTCTCCTTCTCCATTATTCAACCATTTTTCACTTCGTAAGCACGACCTCTGGTGTCAACTGCATGCAGCAAAGTATTACTTTGAAAATAACTCTCTTCATTAAAAAAAGGTTCACTACTTGAACTATGCATCCATTCTCCTAAAAACACTTTGCAAAAGTTTGTTCTTTTCACTTCTCTTTTCCTTTTGGTTTGTGATTTCAGTACATTAACCATTTTATCTAATGTACGCATCCTATTCAAAATTAAAATGAATAGTTTCCTTTTTAATTCTAATGCCTTAGCTGCAATGGCTTCAATTTCTTTTTTTCTCTTATAAAATGTAGCCTTTTGCTTATATTTCTTCACATCCTTTATCAAATTGGACATAACTCTTCTCTGAAACATTTTTCTAAGTATCTCTTTAAACGCTGTTTTTCTGTTTAAATTAATCTTTATTGTTTCTGAAGGTATATTTGCATTAACTAAATGCTCAATTTTTTCCTGTTCTTTTCTATTTAAAACATTCTTTCCAGTACAGACATTTTGTACATTTTTCCTTTTTTTGAAGATGTTCTTTAAAAAATCTTTTGTCTGCTTACCAGAAGACTTTCTCTTTTTCCCAACATGAGCATCTCCAGCTAACTTAGGCCCTCCAGTTGTCTTCAAATATAGATTTTTTTAGTGGTTTTTCCTTTGGATTTTATAGGCATCTTAAATTTTGTTCACTGCTCTTCAGCAATACCTGAAAAAAACTAAAAAACAATTTCTTTATTTTATTTAAATATATTACTACATTTTTTATGATCTTTTCAAATCTTAAAATACTAAGTACCCCTTTCCTACAAGTGAAAATCACAATAACACCTTCACAAATTAAATATCTAAAAACAATTCCTGTGTGCACACAGAGTCATGGTTTGAAATTAGGCAAAAAACGAAATTTCTTTGCCATTTTGAAAGCACACTTACTACTCTTTTTTTTGGCAAGTGATAAGTACTTTTACAATCTGACACATTTCTAATCCACTTTTCAGATTCTCAAAAAAGCACATGTCCAAACAGCTTTTTGAGACCAGCAACATGTGTAACCTGGGTGACTGACTACACTCCAGCAAGGGCAACCAGCCTTAGTAATGCTGAATGTATTTGCATTACTGACTGCAACCTCAAACCCCACTCGGTTGTGAATACTGTGCATGATTCCACAGGATAAGCAGCTGTCTGTGTGCTAAGAGTCTGCTTCTGCACAAAAAAAATAGCTCCCCCTTTCCTACTAATGCAACTGTAAAATTACCAGAGCAATACGCAATAAATCTCTGCCTGTAATTCCTCTTTGCACACAGAGTCATGTTTTCATATTAGTCAGAAAACGAAATTTCTTTGCCAATTTGAAAGCACACTTACTACTCTTTTTTTTGGCAAGTGATAAGTACTTTTACAGTCTGACACATTTTGAATCCACTTTTCATATTCTTAAAAAAGCACATGTCCAAACAGCTTTTTCAGACCAGAAAAATCTGTAACCTGGGTGACTGACTACACTCCAGCAAGGGCAACCAGCCTTAGTGATGCTGAATGTATTTGCATTACTGACTGCAATCTCAAACCCCACTCGGTTGTGAATACTGTGCATGATTCCACAGGATAAGCAGCTGGCTGTGTGCTAAGAGTCTGCTTCTGCACAAAAAAATAGTTCCCCCTTTCCTACTAATGCAACTGTAAAATTACCAGAGCAATACGCAATAAATCTCTGCCTGTAATTCCTCTTTGCACACAGAGTCATGTTTTCATATTAGTCAGAAAACGAAATTTCTTTGCCAATTTGAAAGCACACTTACTACTCTTTTTTTTGGCAAGTGATAAGTACTTTTACAATCTGACACATTTCTAATCCACTTTTCTGATTCTCAAAAAAGCACATGTCCAAACAGCTTTTTGAGACCAGCAACATGTGTAACCTGGGTGACTGACTACACTCCAGCAAGGGCAACCAGCCTTACTGATGCTGAATGTATTTGCATTACTGACTGCAACCTCAAACCCCACTCGGTTGTGAATACTGTGCATGATTCCACAGGATAAGCAGCTGGCTGTGTGCTAAGAGTCTGCTTCTGCACAAAAAAAATAGCTCCCCCTTTCCATCTAATGCAACTGTAAAATTACCAGAGCAATACGCAATAAATCTCTGCCTGTAATTCCTCTTTGCACACAGAGTCATGTTTTCATATTAGTCAGAAAACGAAATTTCTTTGCCATTTTGAAAGCACACTTACTACTCTTTTTTTTGGCAAGTGATAAGTACTTTTACAGTCTGACACATTTTGAATCCACTTTTCATATTCTTAAAAAAGCACATGTCCAAACAGCTTTTTCAGACCAGAAAAATCTGTAACCTGGGTGACTGACTACACTCCAGCAAGGGCAACCAGCCTTAGTGATGCTGAATGTATTTGCATTACTGACTGCAACCTCAAACCCCATTCGGTTGTGAATACTGTGCATGATTCCACAGGATAAGCAGCTGGCTGTGTGCTAAGAGTCTGCTTCTGCATAAAAAAAATAGCTCCCCCTTTCCATCTAATGCAACTGTAAAATTACCAGAGCAATACCAAACAGCTTTCTGAGACCAGCAACATGTGTAACCTGGGTGACTGACTACACTCCAGCAAGGGCAACCAGCCTTACTAATGCTGAATGTATTTGCATTACTGACTGCAACCTCAAACCCCACTCGGTTGTGAATACTGTGCATGATTCCACAGGATAAGCAGCTGGCTGTGTGCTAAGAGTCTGCTTCTGCACAAAAAAATAGTTCCCCCTTTCCTACTAATGCAACTGTAAAATTACCAGAGCAATACGCAATAAATCTCTGCCTGTAATTCCCCTTTGCACACAGAGTCATGTTTTCATATTAGTCAGAAAACGAAATTTCTTTGCCATTTTGAAAGCACACTTACTACTCTTTTTTTTGGCAAGTGATAAGTACTTTTACAGTCTGACACATTTTGAATCCACTTTTCATATTCTCAAAAAAGCACATGTCCAAACAGCTTTTTGAGACCAGCAACATGTGTAACCTGGGTGACTGACTACACTTCAGCAAGGGCAACCAGCCTTAGTGATGCTGAATGTATTTGCATTACTGACTGCAACCTCAAACCCCACTCGGTTGTGAATACTGTGCATGATTCCACAGGATAAGCAGCTGGCTGTGTGCTAAGAGTCTGCTTCTGCATAAAAAAATAGCTCCCCCTTTCCATCTAATGCAAATGTAAAATCACCAGAGCAATACCAAACAGCTTTCTGAGACCAGCAACATCTGTAACCTGGGTAACTGACTACACTCCAGCAAGGGCAACCAGCCTTAGTGATGCTGAATGTATTTCCATTACTGACTGGAACCTCAAACCCTAAAAGTATTCCTTATTTATACCAGTACACCTTAATTTATGGTGAAAACATAGTCCATATTATTTTACATGTTCCTCACATTTAAATTTCTCCCAAAACACAAAATGATAAACACAACTTCAACAAAAGGAATTCCAATGCTATTATTCATTTCTTAATTTACCATATACATCCCCTCTCAAACTCTTAACTCACCTTTAAAATTAGTTAGTTGTGAAAGAAATGTGGCACTCAAACAGCAGATTGTCAGAGCCAGGATCTCTGTTCTGTACACCTCTCTCCTCTCAGCAGAACCAGATAATGGCAATGTTTCCCTCTCTTTTTCCACACATATACATGTTAGTTTCAAATCTCAGTGCTTCCCCCTTTTTTTCAAATGTAATCACACATTTCTATTGGTTGAAAACCAACCCTTTTCAAAAAGTACCCTTCCCCCAACTTGACTTCTGCCTAGTACCCTTCCCCCAACTTGACTTCTGCCTGCTACCATAGCAACAGCTCATGGAACACTGCTGTGTGGAGTCAGGTCAGAAGTTCAGCAGACAATGTTTCATTTTCAAAGTGCAAGAGTGCTTGACTTTTCAAACCTAACAGCAAATCCATAGTACTGTTCTTTGGTAACACATTTTTCTTTACCAATACAAATCATGCTTCTATAAATTGACACACACAGCCTAGTTTTTAGTGTAGAATGGTATGAAACAGCCAATCAGTTCTTTTTATTTAAAAAAAATATGTATGCCTCCATTTCCAAACTGTCTTTCATTTCTTTTTACCATTCTACTGAATTACACCTCCTGAGTGCATCCAGATCTCCTTGGAAGATGTTCACAGTGTGGATTGTAGGGCACAGCTATGTCTTCTGGAGTGAAAAGTATGCAGAGAAAACAGGTATGGTGAGAGACCTTGCTTTGCCAAATGTAGACATTAAATGGATTGGTCAGAGAGGGTTAAAGTGGCACCAATTGATGCCATTGGTGAAATCCTTCATGCAAATCCAACACCCTGACCTCATAATAGTGCACTGTGGTGGCAATGACCTAGGCACTTTGACTGGGGTAGGTCTGAAGTACTGGGTATTTTAGTCCCAGCGGTGCAGGGGCACACACCCTATGACTTCTGGGTTTCACCCTGTTCCGGACCTACAGAAACACAGAGTCTTCTGGGTGAAGTCAAAGAATCGTTTATTGGCTGCAGACCAATGACAGGTATCCTAGAAGTACAACAGCGTGTATGTTCTCAGGAGACTGCTGAAAATCATAGGAACGGACTTCATCTTAAATACGCTTTTCCTTGCCTCAAGCATACATTCCCAGGTTTTATGATACGGCAATATACAAGTGTACATTACAAAGAAAAGGCAGAGTCATGATGACCATCCCACATTCCAGTTCGGCCAGCCCACAATGATTTACACAGTAAGATTCAGATCCCACGTTTGATGTAAAGAGACCCCCCAATAAACATGAGCATCTCCTGTTTTGGGAAACAAGTCATAAAGCAGGAACAAGCAGGTGTGGAAGAGATTAGCCGGGGGATTGTGTAGAATGAAAGGGTTTTATGACAGGTCAAGCCCTGATGCTAATCACAGGTGGACGGAGGAAGGGGAGCTCGTGAGACCGGTTTGACCCAGGGCAGCAGAGCCAGCTGCCCAGGTCACAGAGAAGTCAGAGGGAAAGCCCATGTACTGTGAGGCCCGTATTTACTCCATTATAGCCTATGTGAGGGCAATGACAAGATGGCCACTGCTTCCAAAATGGAACCCGCGTAGTGGAGCAGAATAACGTGTACACAGTGCATTCATAGCTAGAACGGTATATAAAGCACTCGTACATGCCGCATTTACCATTTGCGGTTCGCTAATACCAAGATAGACAGGGGTAGGGCCCTGTCCCCTACGCGGTCTCGAATATTAAAGTACGACAGACCCTCCTTTTGCCCTTACATAGGCAATTACAATATTCATCTTAATCCGAGTCTAGGTCAATGTCCGCAAAGTCATGGAGATGTTGCTGTAGCATCATCCTATTACTTAGCTCGTCTCTCGATACAGGTTTCCTTACACATAAGGTAGCACAGAGGCCACATATCGCAGGAGCACACTGTATGCACAGACAGAACAGGAAAAGAATGGCTAAGATCGTTCCAATGACCATCAGAACTTTCCAACCCCAGGCAGATATCAATTCCCAGAACCATCCCACCAGTGACCTATCTCCCTTATCCACGTGTATGGCTTCAGATATTTTATGGAGTTTGGAGATGGCTTGATACACTGTTGGAGCATTATCTGGTATGAAAATGCAGCAACTGGATTGGATGACCTTGCATACCCCACCGCGGTCTGCAAGAATAACGTCTAGAACCATGCGGTTCTGCAGAGTCATAAGGCGATCCGCTTGGAGCTCAGCTGTCAGATTACTAAGGGCACCAGCCGTTACATTGACAGTGGATTCAACCACGCGAGTCAGCTGTCTCAGGTTCCTACTATTGACCATAGGTCCCCAAAACGGCAGGAAACCCAAGAAGAAGTCTCCTGCTTCCTGACCGGCAGTGTCCTCCTTACTAATCACACCTCTCACAACTCTGGTCTTGTGATAGTCAGAGGCGGCAGTAAATGTCGGCGGTAGCAAGTTCGCAATATAACATGTGCCCGAGAAATCAGGGGGCAACCATGTATATGCTCGGTCATGACAGATGAAATATGTGCCCTTAGCAGCCAGAAACGCAGGGGAAAACTGTGACGGGAAAGTGTACGTTTCAGTACAGTCACTTCTTCCCAGTTGAGCTCTAGGATTCTGACCATTACCCTGTAAGCAGAACCGACCCATGTGGGGTACGACCCAGATTGGAGATGAGATTTTTCGCTGTCTTTCACCTAGACTAATACTATACCCCGTCGCGTTCCATCCTACATAAGGTCTCAACTCTTCTTTGGGAATAGAGGAGTATGCATTAATATCCCTACTCATATCGGCAACTCCTTTCATCAAAGCCTTATTATTGGTGATGGGTCTGATGGAACGCGGTTGGCGAGGGGAGTATGTATCTAGAGCATAGAGAACATGGTTTGGAATGCCCATGACGATCCATTGTAACTGTACGGTAGCACCAGGTAGGGAATACCTTTGTTAATGGTATGTGGCATTAACCCACACACCCAGCAATTGGTCGTATTCATTACTAGTTGGTGCTGGTGCAAGAGCTGGATAAACGAGTTATTTACGAACTCTGATCGTCTGGTCTGTTCGTGCTCAGGCAAAGGGTGAAAAGAGTGAGAGGAGGCAGTAGAAAGAGATATAGGCTGTTGAGTGGGTGCAATGGGCTTTTGAGCGGAGAAAAACACAAATCCTACAATAAACATTATGATACTACACAGTGTAAAAAAGCACAAAAAGACAAAACATTTACTTTTTACAATTCTACACATCCTTGCGTTAAAGTTCATTTCCTCAATCGGTCTCTCCATCTTAAAAAACTCCATCCTCTACTCGGGCCGCTCGCGGTGGATGAGTTTCTTCTGCTAAAGAGTACGCCTGTCAGTCCAGGGAAACGCCCTAGACCAACCAGAACCGTCGACCTAGTGTCTTCGGCCTGTACCCCAAAGTCTTGGCACCGCGACCCTGCGGCAGAACCCGGATGGTGGTTCGAAAAACAAAAATCAAGAAAGTCCTTCAGATGGGAGAGCAAAAAATGTCAAAAGGGAAATAATGAGGAAATCTTTATTTGTCCATGGGCCTAGGTCTCAAATTATAGCGGAGACGGCCAGGTGCTGTTTGGTCTTGAAACAAAAGTTCAGGCTCAGTGGTGTCCAGTCGACTTGATGGTGGCACAGCTTCCTGCAGAATATTGTCGCTCTCTTGGTCTGAAACTGTGTCTTTTAGGCGTGCGTCACTGAATGGTACAAAGCGAGGTACAATGTCTGTCTCTGAGTCGGCGATACCCTCCTTGACCCACTGGTCATATGGCAGAGGCAAGGGGACTACTTTGCAGTGGGTACCATGAATCCAGTGCTTCTTCCCTTTCACTCGCACTGCTGATCTTGTCGAAAGGAGAACAAGATGAGGGCCGATCCAGCGAGGCTCGTCGTTGCTCTTGCGCTGGAAATTTCGGACCAGGACCCACGAGCCAGGGTTGATAGGGTGTCCAGGAGGTTCAGAGGCTTGGGGAAGAGTATCATGTACCTGTTGGTGCAAAACACGCAGTTTAACAGTCAAATCATACAGGTAATCGAGCAGTACTGGATGCTCTATTTCGCTAAATTTCGCCGGTCTTGGCACGCCCCATACATTAGCCGGGCGGCCAAAGACGACCTCATAGGGACTAAGTCCCACTCGTGAGTGTATGGTCATTCTGGTGGACAGGAGTGCTAGAGGTAGAGCGTCAGGCCATTTAAGGCCAGTGCTCGCCTGGATTTTAGCCAGCTTGAGCTTTAAGGCTCCATTGTAGCGTTCTACTAATCCAGCTGATTGGGGGTGATTTGCAGCATGGAACTTCTGCTTTATCCCTAGCCCTTCACATACATTCTTCATCACTTTACCCACAAACTCACTTCCGTTATCACACCACACCATTCTTGGCATCCCAAACCTAGGGAAAAACTCTTTCACAAGGGCTTTGGCTGTGGATAGGGCAGTGTTATCTTTCAGAGGATAAGCCTCAATCCATTTTGAGAAAGCACAAACAACCACCAGTACATATTTCAGGTTGTTGCATCTTTCCATGTGAATAAAGTCCAGCTGCAAAACTTCAAATGGACATGATGGGGGTGCAAAGTGACCAGCCGGAGTTGGGGTTCCCCTACCAGGGTTGTACTTCAAACATACTATGCAATTCTTGACCACATTCTCTGCACACTTGGGAATCCCAGCATTCTGCCATACTGGAGCCAACAACTTGCATATACCTTTCGTACTGATATGTGCCATTCCATGTGCCATAGTAACCACTGGAAGCACATATGCATCAGGCAACAACCATCGCCTATGTTCTGTCAGATCAATCCAACAACCATTCTCATCCAACTTACCCATACTTTCTCTCCACTTGCTTAACTCTTCCTCTGTGGCTTCAGCTTGAAGCGACTTCACACTCTCTATTGTGTTCTCACACATTCCCACATCATTAACCCATCTTGCGGGACCTGCAACATACATTCTAGTCTTCACATTCTGTGCTGTTTCTCTCGCGGTCTCATCAGCAAACGCATTCCCACGTCCAACATCATCTGTGACTTTCCTATGCGCACTGCATTTCATGATCGCAACTTGCAACGGTAGGGTCAGTGACTCAAGGAGATCATTCACCAACTTGCCATTCTGAATTTTAGCTCCATGCGACGTCAGGAACCCACGCTCCTTCCACAAACGCCCAAAATTATGAGCCACGCCAAAGGCGTACTGGCTATCTGTGTATATGTTCACTCTCATTCCTTCAGACAACACACATGCTCTCGTGAGGGCGATTAATTCTGCTGCTTGGGCCGAATTATGTGGCACTCGTGCAGTTTCCACAACCGTGTGTAGAGTCGTGATAGCATATGCAGCAGTCGTGTCACCATTAGGGAGCTTGAAACAGGACCCATCTACCCATAAAGTGCCATCACACTCAGTCAGGGGAGTATCTTTCAGATCTACTCTCCCTTTCGTCTCTTCTTCTGTTCTGAACAGACAGTCATGTTGCTCAATCTCATCTGAGTCTGCTGGAATTGGCAACAATGTAGCTGGATTCAGCGTATTGCATCTTTTTATGTGTATGTGATTAGCTAACAGTGTAAGTTCATAACCCGATAGCCGCGCACTAGTCAAATGTTGTGTCTTGGTCCTATTTAATAATGTGTCTACAGCATGTGGAACCATAACAATCAATGTATTGTCCATTACCAAACCAGCAGATTGTCGGATAGACATCGCTGCAGCAGCTGTCGCTCTCAGACAGCTTGGCAATGCCCTCGCTACAGGGTCCAAGGTAGATGAAAAATATGCGCATGGGCGCGGTCTGTCACCAAAAGGCTGTGTTAGCACTGACAACGCACATCCATCTTTCTCGTGAACATACAATGTAAAAGGCTTACTGTAGTCGGGGGTACCCAACACAGGTGCTGAACATAATGCATTACGCAATTCCACAAAACTTTTCTGGCACTCTTCAGACCATGGGATAGGACTCGGTGTGTCTTTGCATGTTAAGGCTAACAAAGGTTTTGCCAATAAAGAAAAACTAGGGATCCAATGCCTACAGTATGAAGTGATGCCCAAGAAAGCACGCACTTCTCTCTGTGTTTTTGGCACACTCAACTGTGCAATAGCTTGAATTCTTCCTGGGGTCAGTTTCCTTCCCTCCTTCGATAAGAGATGACCTAAGTAGGTCACTTCTTGTCGACAATATTGCAGCTTAGAGAGAGACACTTTGTGATGGAAAGCGGATAAATGGCGCAACAGTGACAATGTGGCTTCTTTACAGATCTTTTCAGTATCCGCGGCAATTAGTAAATCGTCCACGTACTGAATCAGGATAGCGCCACTAGGTAAAACAAGTGCATCAAGCTGTGCTTTCAAAGCTTGACTGTATATGGATGGACTCTCACAGTAGCCCTGGGGAGCGCGTTTGAAGCGAAAGCTTCGGCCTCCCAGACTAAACCCAAAAATATCTCTACTCTCTTCTGCAATTGGGATACTAAAGAAAGCATTCTTTAAATCGATCACCGAAAACCATGCAGCAGAGGCTGGAATCATCGTTAACAAGGCAGTTATATCGGGGACAACCGGAAACTGTGGCACAACAATCTTATTAACCTCTCTAAGATCAATCACAAATCTGTAAACAGGTGGCTGTGAAGGGTCCGTTCGTTTTAAGACAGGTAAGATCGGACTATTGCACACGTTGCCTCTTGTCTCTTCAATCACACCCTTATGAATCAAGTCGCTGACAATGTCTAACAATGCTTTCTGCCCTTCATTAGAGATCTTGTACTGGGGAATACGTGGCAGTCTGACATTAGCCTTTAGAGTCACCACATATGGCGGTATCTCCAAGAGGCCCACATCATTGGGACCAGTAGCCCAAAGGGCATCCGGAAGGGATGACAATTCAGGTGGCATCGTATTTTTAGACAAATACATTGGGGAAATCACTTTCTTGCCTAATGTGAGTTGTACTCCTGAAGGAGAACAATACAGTGTAGCGTGTAATCTTTTCAACAAATCTAATCCCAGTAAATTCTCACCACAACCTGTTGTCAGGATCAGGGGTGCTTTCAGCTCGCAAGGTCCAACAGAAAGTGACATGGGACTGGAAATCGGGTTCCTAACCGGGGCGCCAGAAAAACCTACTGAAACATTTATATCGCCAGACAAAGGTGCGCCAGGGAGTTTTGAATGCATGATTGAACTCTTTGCAGCACCAGTGTCTAGCAGAAAAGGCTCCGTTACATTTGCTGTCGTCACCTCAACATACGGTCCACTCTGATCCACTGGCACTGAAACAACTCCCTCTCTCTGTCTATGGCTGTCCTAGTAATCATTATTCTCTGCATCACCGTCCTCTGCATAATAATCATTATTATAATACTGGGCCGTATTGCTAATCGCGTTAACTTGTTGATCAAAGCTATTGATGGCACTTTGAGGCGGCAGAGGACGCGCGTTCTGGGGAGCATTTCCACGCCCTCTGCCTCTAGGAGCTTGCTGACCACCCCTACCTCTTGCGCCATACATATTACCGTTCCGCTGCATTAATTTAGGGCAACTATATTTAAAATGACCTTCCTCTTTGCAGTATGAACATTGGTTGGGACCTACAGGGACACGTGGTTGATAATACCCATTCATTTGCTGGTTGTTCTGAAACTGTTGAGGTTGGTGATAGACGCCTTGGGGTTGTCTATAATTATTCTGACCTCCACGTGGCGGGTAAGCCTGCTGTAAAAGGACCTTTGTCTTTAATTCCTTCGTTTTCTTTTCTGTTCTATCTTTCTCGTCCTTATCTCTATTTTCATAATACTGTGCAGTAGCCAGTATTTGCGCTGAAGAAGAAACAGCCCAGGAACTCTCTGAATCTTTTAACTTTTTACACAGGTCAGGAAGTAGATTCTGCACAAACTTATCCACAAACAGCCGTTGGCCACCCTCAGTACTCATATCTTGCCCACTGTGGTCAATAAACGTTTCTTCAAACCTAGTAAAGAAGTCTGACACTGTCTCATCTTTCTTCTGCTTGCATGCAGATAACTTGTCCCAATTTACGCGCATCGCAGGCATTATTGTTTTCATATACGTGATGATTCTACCAGGCAGTTCAGCTACTAAAGGTTCTGGTTTCGCACCACCAGTTTGTCTAGCATCAGCAGCAACAATGTTGGCCCATGTATCCCCTAGTTCTGCATTGTGATCTACATTACGAATTGATCCCCATAGAGGCTGTGGAACAACATTGCCAAACAACATGTCTATGTCGGCCAGATTCATAATGCATGACCCTGCCGTCTGTGACAACTCTTTATAATAACCTGCTGGGTTCTTACGGGGATCAGGTAAGGACTGCTTAAGCGCTAATACTTCAGAGCGCTTCCATGGAACATGCACCCAAACACGCTGGAAATGCGCTGCCACAGCGGGGTTACCACCGACAGCTGCAACCGCTTCCTTCCATACCGGGGGAACTTCTCTCATGGGGTATTGTCGCGCTTTTGCCTTTTTCCCCACAAGGACCTCTTGTTCAAACAATGACTGTTGGCAATCGTCATTCCTAAGTGACAATACAACCGCAACTGCTTTATCTACTTCGCGGTCCACAATTATACCAGTTCCAAAATCGAACCTCACTCTACACAATTCCTGCGGGTTCGGATTTTTACCACTATCCTCCAATTCTTCACAGAGAATTTCGCACATTTTCTCGAACACATATCTCTGTTTAGGGGCATCCCATTGATGGAAAGTATTGACAACTGATTCCACATCATAAAGTGAAGGAAAAACTATCCATCTACGCGCCATGTGATCTATTACCTTTTTCTCATCGGGGTTAGGCAATTGGCTGCGCAACTGCTTACGCTGTACACCAGGAGTTGCACCAGACGACCCAAAGAGAGGAGACATTAATGTAGTAACCACATTAGCTAAGCGCTGTCGCGCTGAAGGAGAAGCTGAGGCGAGAACAGGGGGAAAAACAGAGGGACGAAAAGAGGATGTAGAGACAGGTACTGGAGTGATGGGAGGAAGAGTGTTAGGGGAGGCAGTTACTGGATTAGGCAAAGTCGCAGGAAGTGCGGGGGCAGTCGGAAACACAACTGGCGGCCCTTGAGAGGGCTGCGCTACATGGATAAGAGTCGGCTGCAAAGCAGCTGGCGGTTGCGGCAAGGCTTGCAGTATATTCACTGGAGGTGGCATATTCACAAGCTGGGGAGGTGCCGTGGCATTTTGAGCATATGGGGGTGGCGAACTCAACAAATGTGACATCAAGGGATCTTTCTCCTTTTCTTCTGACTCATCCTGCTTAGAGTGTGGCAAAGCTGGGTAACATTTGTCAATCCCTAACTTACGCTGCCTGTGCAATTGCTCATTCATTTGCTCCTCTTCATTGTCTTTAAATTGTACAGCTGCTTGCATTACTGACATACCTCTCTCTCTTTTATTCTTTTTCGCTAACTTAATTTCCTTCTGTTTGGCTTCCTTTCGCCATAAGCGGAAAGAGTCAAACATCGCCGGCCGGGCTTTCTTCTTAAACAATTTAATTTCCAGATTATCTAAAATATCGGTATCAAAACTACCATTTTGGGGCCATTTTAAAACACCATCTTTCCTGGTGTAGTGGATCCACACTTCGTTATATGCAATGGGGCCTACGCCATGTTTCACATAGAGCTCATAAGTTGGAGTTCCAACCGGAGGAACCGGACATGATTCCTCTAGCTGGAAATCTTTTCCACAACCCAAACAGAATAATCTACCAAATAGTCCAGAACCAGGCATCTTCGCTCACTAGTCTAGATCCAAACGTCAAAGGATTATCGAATACGATAGCCTCGTGAATACACGAGTCCTCTGGTTTTGGCGTTTGCAAACTCCAAATGACTAATTCAAAATGATCCCGAAGGATACCAAAACAAATGGGAGACGCTCCACTTATACTTAACTGAATATTGCTGATCGATGGCGTCACCAGAAGACTCTCTCGATTGTTTCGCTCTCTCAAACTCGTCAAGGGTCCAAAACAGGTCGATTAATCAGGGCAGCAGTCCTTCGTAGCCGTCGGGACGCGGAGAACCTCGCAGAAAAGACTTTCGGACCACGTCGACATGCAGGGGTCGATGAAGTGGCGGCCTTCCTCCGGAATTTCCACACGAAGCTCCTCACGAACCTCTGGCTTGGACTGGTACCGCTGAAATCGTCCCGAGTTGGGCGCCAAACTGAAGTACTGGGTATTTTAGTCCCAGCGGTGCAGGGGCACACACCCTATGACTTCTGGGTTTCACCCTGTTCCGGACCTACAGAAACACAGAGTCTTCTGGGTGAAGTCAAAGAATCGTTTATTGGCTGCAGACCAATGACAGGTATCCTAGAAGTACAACAGCGTGTATGTTCTCAGGAGACTGCTGAAAATCATAGGAACGGACTTCATCTTAAATACGCTTTTCCTTGCCTCAAGCATACATTCCCAGGTTTTATGATACGGCAATATACAAGTGTACATTACAAAGAAAAGGCAGAGTCATGATGACCATCCCACATTCCAGTTCGGCCAGCCCACAATGATTTACACAGTAAGATTCAGATCCCACGTTTGATGTAAAGAGACCCCCCAATAAACATGAGCATCTCCTGTTTTGGGAAACAAGTCATAAAGCAGGAACAAGCAGGTGTGGAAGAGATTAGCCGGGGGATTGTGTAGAATGAAAGGGTTTTATGACAGGTCAAGCCCTGATGCTAATCACAGGTGGACGGAGGAAGGGGAGCTCGTGAGACCGGTTTGACCCAGGGCAGCAGAGCCAGCTGCCCAGGTCACAGAGAAGTCAGAGGGAAAGCCCATGTACTGTGAGGCCCGTATTTACTCCATTATAGCCTATGTGAGGGCAATGACAAGATGGCCACTGCTTCCAAAATGGAACCCGCGTAGTGGAGCAGAATAACGTGTACACAGTGCATTCATAGCTAGAACGGTATATAAAGCACTCGTACATGCCGCATTTACCATTTGCGGTTCGCTAATACCAAGATAGACAGGGGTAGGGCCCTGTCCCCTACGCGGTCTCGAATATTAAAGTACGACAGGTCTGGAAATGCTTATGAAGGAGACCTTTGCACAACTGTTTTCACTTTTCCCTAAAACTGCCTTTGTGTTTTCTAACATATGCCAAAGGCAAAAATGGAACTGGTCCAATCATTTTTGTCCACAGATTGACAAAGCAAGAAAGCACGTCAACAAATCTGTTTCTGCTTTCCTCCGTGACTATGGTATGGGTTCCATTTACCACAACAACTTGCGTTACGACATGCAAGACATTTATAGAGGAGATGGTGTACACTTCAATGATGAAGGGAACAGAGTCTTCCTCTTGAACCTTAGACTCTGCATCGGTACTTACTTGTAGGTACCACTAAAAAATCACTTAATAAACACAACGGCTCCTTTTAGAGCCCCCTAATATCTAAACACTTAAATCTGCATTTCATTTCATTTTTTTTTTTTTTTTACCGTACGCGTACGGTGAGCTTACCGTACGCGTACCCCGCAATTTTTTTTAAAATTAATAAATGTTTTTTTTGCACTTTTCTGTCCTTCTTTGACCCCCTTTCAAATGTTAGGGGGTCTGTAACTCTCTTCCTTGCCCCCTTTTCAAGTTATCACCCTTTATTTTCTCAGTGAAACACACAAAATGGCGGCCGCCGCTTCCTGGTTTTGACCGATTCGAATGTTTACTAAGATCTAACAGCCAATCAGAATCGCGCTCGCGCACGTCACCGTACGCGTACGGTAAGCGCACCGTAAGCGCACCGTAAGCTGGCTCAGATATATATATTGATTTAAAGGCTATTTTCTCAGAATCTACTGAACAGATTTACAACAAACCTACAAAAGGCACTTCCTTGACCTGTAGACTACCTCTCTGCCAAATTTCAAGGAACTCTGTTCAGCCGTTCGGGCTGTAGCTGTGTCTAAAGGTCCTATGGAAAAATGCATGGGAAAAACGCGTTTTGGGACCCCCCTTTTATCTCGGCCCCCGCTTGACGAATCCCCCGAGACTTTCAGGGTAGGAGCGGACCATAGCGCCCAATTAGTTTTAAAAATTTCGCGAGGATTCGTCGACCGGCGCCAAAGTTATTCCAAATAGCATGTTGCGGTTTTCCTATGGAAACAGGGTCCTAACTATAACTACCTACTGGCGACCGCCAGTAGGTAATATATATATATATATATATATATATATATATATATATATATATCTTCTTTTAGAGGATGCTCAAAATTATTGTAATAGGTTTGTTGGATTTAAAAGAGAAAGGAGTACTTTTTCTGCCTTTTTGTGGATTTTTACCACCAAAGACAACATTTCTTCTCTATGATGCTTAGGCAGAGCATGGGTCAATTGAGAAGTTTCTCTGTTATTTGCTCGACAGTTGGCCACTACTTTCACACTTTATGAAGTTTGCAAACTTTGTCAGCTCTTCGTCTGTCTGCAAAACAAATGTGGAAGAGTAATATTGTTAACGTATGAACCAATAATCCTATAAATAGCCAATGTATATAGAGTTTTCTATGCGTATTTTTCATGAAATATTTGACAAAACCGTGAACACCCTAAACATTTACACAGATAGCTGACAGGATAGGGGTGCTCATTTGTGACCAAATCACAGGAAAAATTGTCAGAACGTTTTCTCGACGTTTAGACCCAAATTGTCACAAAATGGACTGAGATATCATAGGGACAGTCGGAGATCAAGAATGCTGTCACTATTCTAGTTCAAATAAAGATGCAAGAAACAGTGCATGTTTGAGAATTCAAAAGTAGGTACTCAAAAATAGAGTGGAAAAATATATGATTTTGTCAGTACTTAAACTGAGCTCCTCTCATGTGGACACACAAGAAGCCACTAAATGTGCACAAGCTTGGAGAAAAATGTGGAATATTTGTGAAGTCCTCTCTCTCCTAAAGGTGGATGAAATAAAAAAGTAAGCAAACAATAAGGCCTTGTGAGTGCCCAAGCCAATGGTGAATAATATCCGTGGCTAAAAGAAGAACTGTAAGAAAGTGAGTTCTTGTTTGGGAAGGATGTGTGTCTTTCACAATTAATAAAATCGAAACCCTCAGTCTACTGGAAACATATAAAACAAGCACTTGCAGTGCCATAGGTCTCGCATTTGCGACAGTTTGAGCTATTGGCATTGTTAATGATAATGCCTTTTATTTATGTGTTTATAAAACCTGCAAGCGGCGTTTAAGCGCCGCTTACAGGTTTTGTAAACACATAAATAAAAGGTATTATCATTTACAATGCCAATAGATCTAACTCTGGCAAATGCAAGACCTATGGCACTGCAAGTGCTTGTTAGTCACTTTTGATCCGTCTGAGCTAGAAGCATTTTTTTTGTTACCATCTAAAGATTATGCAGCAGATGACTGATTGTGGCAAAAGTAGCAAATCCATAATTATGCACAAAAAAAAGCCAGAGACGCAGAATTGCATAATTCTGGTGGCCCTGATTGTACCTCACTTGGTATTACAGATACCAGGGCTCTCGGGAATAGAGGCTCCCCGTATTACCAGCAGGATTAAACGCTGATCCTCTGTACAGTGGAAAATAGCATGCATCCATGCAAACACACTGATATCAGCATGCAAAATCCTTATTCCATTGCTTTTACTGGGGACACATCAATTGGGTGTGACCTGAAGGATGTGTCCCAGTGACACATAAAACTGTTGTTACCAGCTACATGGGGATCTGTAGTTCAAAAAGTAAGGGAGGTTGGCGAGGAGCAACTTCCACACGAGACTGGTGGCATTTTTTAAAGAGTTTACATTAAATGACGGTTATATCAACAAAAGGGATTTGTGTGTTCTTAAAGTCATAAACTACACAACCTGAACACTCATTTTATCGATTACCTAAAGTATATCAATGTCTACAGCTAACAAAATATTTGAGGTATACATAACACTCTGTCTTTGATTTGCCGTATATTTGACAGTAGCTTTGACACAGCTCAAAAGTTAGTAAGGCACACTGACACCCCCCTCTCCTCCTTAAACACCTCCTCTGAAGCACTCAGGACACATGCACACATTCACACAGCAATATTGGGCTACACAGTTTAATCAAGGAACTAGATGGCTCTCTCAAGCATACTCAAACATCAGTAAGTCGATCAAGAGCCCCATTCTGAGTCCTGAAAGTTGGTAAACTTGACCCTGATATAGCTGTTACTTTATTGATTAAAAAAAAAGCATTGGCATAGCCAATAGGTCTCACCTTTGGCTAAACACTTATAAGGTCCCAAAGGCAAGACCTATGTAATGCTTGTTGTTTTGAGAATCTGGTCACGCTAACACATAATAATCAGAAATCTTAGCAGTTATGATGGGCAGAAAAGTGGGGGGTGCGGCTGCAAAGCCATGCATTCTATGGCGTGCTGCAAGTAAAAGAAAAAAAGAAAACTCCTTAAGTGCCAGAAGTCTGAGGACACTGTTTCCGAACAGTCTCACTGTGACGCGGACCAATGCTGACGCTGACGGTTGCTAAGGTGATGGCGGGAACGAGGCTACAGTTGTGCTAGCGCAAATGGCGGCTTCCGACCCTGCGCTTGCCCCCTTCCCGCCCCCCCGCTGGGGCTGGCAGTCACATTGAGAGGCACCGGACAACGTCACGTGCCGAAGTACTGTCCCTTTGAATGATAACAAGTTTGCTGAAAAGATCAGTCCGGGTGCACATAACGCACACCGGTACTGCTGAGAATGTTGGGGTTGATTTATTAAAGGTATAGCAGCACAATTGAGAAGTCCTGTAACTGCCCTATGAAAAGATTACAAGCCCTGCAGAGGGGTGCCTGTAACGTGATTTGCTGTGCCTCTGCCCTGATCCCACAGCTTGCTGTCTATTAAAGCGACGGTATTTCAAAGGCAAATCACGCCTTTGTTTCAAAGAACAGAAAGTGAAACGTTCAGAAGAAGCGTGGCCGAGAATGCAGGCTGCAGCGAGTGGTGCGTGCGCACACACACACACGGTGTTTCCCTTGCGGGAGCGAGCAGGGGCACCAGATAATTACAAACATATGTCGCCAAAGCTTGCTCCAGCAAGGGAATCGCCAAACGTGCACGCGTTGCCATTGAAAGCAATGCAACGCGTGCACGTTTTTGGGCTAAAAAGCGAATCGATTTCAAGAGGTCTCCTCCTATGCAGTGCATGCGCGCTGCGTAGGCGAGACCTAAAAAGGAAAAGTACTTAATTACACACACACACACTGCTCAATACTATGCATCCATTATTTACAAATATGTACATAAATGTACGTGAAAAAATCTATGGTGACACTAACCTAAAAGTTCACATCCCTAGCAATCCCAGAACCCAAATATCAGAATGCCTCTGCCAACTATATTAGACAGAAACTATTTGGGCGTAGTTATAAAAAGGAAGGCCTACTGGGTTTGTTCGGGTTTCACCACATTAATAAAAGCAGAAATATGTCATAATCTATGCAACACCATTTATACTATTAAGGATGGCATCTTAAAACAACATTCATTAGGGCATGTGATGACCCAATGTTAACTTTGTGATTGCCAATAAAACATTTTAATAACCTTACTTAACACATGCAATATTTCACAGTTAATGCTGTCACTGTCAATAATAGTATTAGTGGCCCTATCTAGTTTGCATAGGGACTCAAGCCTTTCTTAGGTATTTAGTCACAGTCAATAAAGCAGTACCACTACAGTTGGAAAGATATGTACTGATTTACTGTTATCTTATGTCATTGGCAATAAAACATTGTCCATGACCTTCAATAAGACATAAAATCATCCTCTAGTTTTGTATCTCCATAACATAATGTGTATTTGTAAAGCAAACGTTCACCCATAGGCATCTTGGCACTGAATAACAGATGTTTGTTGTTAACCAACTCAATGGTACTAATTTTATTGACCTTAGGTGGATGATGGTCTGATTCGACCCACCAGGATTTGAACCTGTGACCGTGAGGAAGAACACAGGCCCCTATACTGGACACATTAGTCCACTGAGCCACCAGACCTGGCTATCTCCAGACTCTATAACTTCCTTTACGTATTTCCAATTGATACCCCAGCTGTAAGTGCCTCCTGTGCGGGCTCCCTAATACCACCGCCATAGACACCATTTCCGCAGGCCTCCATGTAGAACTTCCCAGGTAATTCAGGGACTGTGCACTTAGCCCCATTTGCTTACTTTAAGGTCTTCCATGTGCCCCCTTTTCTACTTGCATTTCTGAGGTCCCCACACGGTTCTGCATCTTAGCTCTTTCCAAACATGTTAGATGTACTTACATGTTCACCATAAGCGTCTTAGTGATATACTACAGGAGAGTAAAAGTGATATGTTAGAGAGAAGACAATGCTTGTTGCAATAGCCATACTTTAAAACACACACATCTGAATGAGTGTGGCTGTGTGGTGGAGTTGGGCATTATCCTACCATCATTTGCCATCTCTGTCCACCCCGAACATCAGTTGCCCCTTCAACCATCTGAAACCAAATTACCTCCTCCCCAGGAGTCCTAGATGGAAACTCTATACTCAGTCAATTACCCCCATGAAGCATGCCTACTATGCCTCAAGTTCTACCAGTTTATAACAAAACTAATTGATCTGCTTTCCCTTATGTCCAAAATGTCCGTTTCAATTTCTCCTACAGGCAACTAACCACATAAACTGGCCATTGGGCTCTTCGATCTATCTATGCCTCATATGCCTTCTTTCCATGCCCACTCACCCTCTGGCTCTTCTAAATGCCCTCATGTGCCTCTTAATCCCCTTGTGCCAAAGCTGCTTGGTACATTCTCCTAGAAACAACTGCAGAGGCATACTGCAGATGCCTCTTTTTTCCTTTCACTCTGATTGCCTTCACTAGGTGCCCTAATGTGACTTCTGTCTGTGCTCCAGGTGCCCCCCCCCCTTTGTTCATCTACTCCCAGTGACCTTATGTAAGAACCCAGTGGCCATTATCTTCTGCGGGGAGGGTTTTATTGAATTATTTATTTGTTTTTCCACATAAAACAATTTTGTCTATCAGTCTTACACCACGTCTACACATAATAGTATATGTATTGACTACTCTGATTCGCCAAAGCTACAACACATCAATAAAGATTCTCCCCACCACTCCAACACCCACAAACACTGAATTCGACAACATCCACCCCACCAGTAGTATGCACATTTTTATGTGTATTCTTCAGTCTTCTCTTCTGTAATGGCGCTATCCCCTATAAATCTTTTGGCCCGCTGTTTATTCCTTAGTAGTCTCTGCATCTACCCCATACCTTCTCAAATGTCATTGGGCATTCTCTCCCCTTGTATACCACTCTCTCTGCCTTCATGCATATGTCTGTGCCTGCTAACCATCTCTCTTGTTGGTTACCCCATTTCCTTGTGATATCTCTCTTGGCTATTATGAACCCCGATGTGCAGAACATCACTATGGCTTCGGGAAGATCACCATTGTTAGGGATTCCCAGTATAACAAGTGGGGTTGCATGGTCTGTCTTCATCTAGAATTGCAGCTAATTCCACTATTTGTTTCCCAGTATCTATGTATTTTAGGTCACACCCAGATTTTGTGTAGGAATGTACTTACTTCTGCATTGCATTTGCTACACGTGGGAGTGTGGACTCTTCCCATTTTAGAGAGGCTTCTTTATAGTGCACCCTGTGCAGAATCTGAAGTGGGATCAATCTCAACTTTATAGCCACCTCCCTCTAGTTCACTAATGCAACTTCCCAATCAATATCTTCCAGTGGTGCTGCATCCCTCTCCCATGTTGCCCAAAATTGTGTAAATGTTCCAGTCTGTTGTTAATGAGGGTTCGATAAATGAGTGAAACTGCTTTATAGTTTATCTACCCCATGGGTTCTCTATATTCCATGGGTGTACTAATAGGTAAGTCCATCCAGTCCATCCATCCATTATAACTATATCCAGCACAGAGGGAAGGTCTGTGCTGGATATAGTTATAATGTTAAATTTGTTCTAATTCATATCTCTCTTGCAGTTAGGGAAATGTTTTCAGACTTTCCCCATCCGTCACATCTCCCACTTTAGATATTCCTATTAAATCCCAATGCTAAAACCCATCAGCTTCTTCACTTCTTTCACTATTTATCCCTTCCATAGTGGGGATTTTCCTATTATTTTTCCCTGCCACCCCAAGTATATTGTGGCTTTATTCCAGATATTAAGATTTTCCAGGGTGGATCCCAGCAGATCCTTTCTTTTCACTCTTCCATGTACGTAATGAAGGTGGGTGTGCGGTTTCATTGGCATTCTCATTAATCTTATTGCTGGGTCCTCTCCTATAGATTACCCTTTTCATTAACGGCCTGGAGCTGAGAAGCCCAGTAGTATGCCCCTATTTCTGAAAGTGCAATCCCCCCAGTGTAAGATGATCTGTAAAATGTTTGTACCACAACCCTGGGTGTGCTCCCCATCGAAAATAAAGTACACGGGGCAGATTTACAAGAAAGTGACGCATCTGTATAGATGCGTCACTTTCCCTGCACCACCCTGAGAAACCCTTGTGCCCCCATGGATGCGCTGTATTTACAATACGGCATACCATGGGGCAAGGATTGACAGATGCGCCAGAAATTCTGACACATCTGTTGGGGCAAAAGTCACGCATTGCTGGAGTCGCAACTCCAGCAATGCATTTTGAGGCCTATTTCCACTATGCTGCGTCACAGCCTAAGGTTTTGACGCAGTGGCGTCCTAGAAGTGATGCAGTGAAATCTTGTAAATTTCACTGCATCACTTTTACAAAGCTTTCCTACGTGAGAACGCCCACCTTGCATACATTATACCTGACACTAGTATAATGTGACGCAGGGCTTTACAACGTGACACATCTCCCTTGATGCGTCACACTGTAAATTGACTGCATTTTTTACGCCGCCACTGTGTCACAAAAGTGACGCAACGGCGGTACAAAGTGTCGCAAGGGGCTTGTAAATCTGCCCTTTAGTGTTTTGTCTACTCTCCTAAAAAAGGAGTCCGCCCCGTCTCATCCCTCCCCGCTCCCCGCTTCCCGCCACCACCGCTGACCCCGCCCCTTTTTTCTTTCTGTACCCTCCCCGCTCCCGCCTCCCAGCTGCTCCGCCCACCCGCGCACTTGGCCATATATGGCGACCGTGCGACGCAGGTGAGTGTGACCTAGTTCTAGGACACCCCCGCGCCGCACGGCCACCAGCTGCTGCGTGTGCCTTCCAGCCTCTGCTTTGCTGCCCCGGCTCCGCCGCGTGACCACGCCCCCTGACTTCGAGCGGCGTGGTCTCTGCTCGCTTCTTGCCCTGTGCCTCTGCCTCTGACTGTATTGTGATTTGTTTTTGTTGTTAACTTGTACTTTTGTCCCCCATTCTTGCCTGTGTTGCCAGTTCCTTCAGCCGCCCCGTCTCATCCCTCCCCGCTCCCCGCTTCCCGCCACCACCGCTGACCCCGCCCCTTTTTTCTTTCTGTACCCTCCCCGCTCCCGCCTCCCAGCTGCTCCGCCCACCCGCGCACTTCGCCATATATGGCGACCGTGCGAACGCGCAGCGTGCAAGCGCAGCGGGCGTGCCGATTGTGCGCCGAAGGTGCGCCAAAGGTAAGCCCGTCTGCGCCCGTCCGTGCCTGGCCCGCGCCCAGCGCCCGAACCCCTGGCCCACGAGGACCCCGACCGACCCGCCTGACGTACACCGCCGCCACCCTCATTGCACTCAACACCGGCAGGACCCAGGGATGCTATCGAGCTACCCCGAAGCACACCCACGGGCCCTTCAGCTGCCTCGCCTGTAAGTTCACCTGTATCCGGACCTGCCCGGCACCAGCACCTGCCAAGCCGAACACCAGCAGCAACCACCTCAAGTGTATCCTGCTCAACACCCGCTCCATCCACAGACACGCCATCGAACTCTGGAACCTCCTAGACGCCACAGCCCCTGACGTTGCCTTCATCACGGAGACCTGGATGAACGCCTCCTCAGCACCCGACATCGCCATCGCCATCCCAGAAGGCTACAAGATCACCCGGAGGGACCGCAACGCCAACCAGGTGGGAGGAGGCATCGCCATCATCCACAAGAACACCATCCGCATCACGACCAGCACTGACAACACCCCACCCTCCGCCGAACACCTGCATTTCCAGATTCACACCGACCCGAAGACCACCCTCAGAGGCACCTTGATCTACCGACCTCCGGGACCACGCACTCAATTCAGCGAGGACATCGCCGACTTCGTCAGCCCGCACGCCCTCCCCTCCGCCGACTACATCCTCCTAGGGGACTTCAACTTCCACCTGGAGAACAACAACGACTGCAACACCAGCACCCTGCTCGACAACCTCGCCAACCTTGGACTCAAGCAGCTGGTATCCACACCCACCCACCTCGCCGGACACACACTCGACGCCATCTTCTCATCCAGCAAAGACATCGCCTTCAGCCACGCCACAGAACTCCACTGGACGGACCACAGATGCATCCACTTCACCTTCAGTAGAACGACGATCCACCACCACCAGCAACAGGTTGCCCGAAGAAGCTGGAACAAGATCACAGCCGACCAGCTCGCCGCTTCCCTGAGCCAGCACCCTCCGGCCAGCTCAGCGAACCCCAGCCAGGCCGCCGACAACCTCTCGAAGTGGATCAGCAAATGCGCAGACGAACTCGCCCCTCTGAGGATCCCGCCCAGCAGACCAGGCAATAAGAGAGCCCCATGGTTCACCGACGAACTCAAGAGCTCCAAGAAGAACTGCCGAGCCCTCGAGAAAGCCTGGAGAAAGGAACCCACGCCGGACAACAGGACCACCCTCAAGCTCGCCACCCGGAAACACCACCAATTGATCCGCACCGCCAAGAAAACTGCATTCAAGGACCGGCTGGACAACAACGCACACAACTGCAAGGAACTCTTCAACATCATGAAAGAGCTCTCCAACCCCAACGCCGGAAACAACGACATCACCCCATCGCAAGACCTCTGCAACTCCCTCGCCTCCTACTTCCACAACAAAATCGCAGACATACACCACAGCTTCAGCACTCAACCGACGCACGCCACGACCACAGCAACGCCACCCACCACCACCCTCCGCGCCTGGACCCCAGTCAACACCGAAGACACCGTCCACATGATGAACTCCATCCACTCCGGATCTCCGACCGACCCCTGCCCTCACCACGTCTTCAACAAAGCCGACGCTGTCATCGCACCCCACCTGCGGGACATCATCAACACCTCATTCGACACCGCCACCTTCCCCGAGAGCTGGAAGCACGCCGAACTCAGCGCTCTACTCAAGAAACCCACAGCAGACCCCACCGAACTCAAGAATTACCGCCCCATCTCTCTACTCCCGTTTCCAGCCAAAGTCATCGAAAAGACCGTCAACAAACAGCTGGCCGCCTTCCTCGAGACGAACGGATCCCTCGACCCATCGCAGTCGGGATTCCGTGCCAACCACAGCACCGAGACCGCCCTCATCGCCGCCACTGACGACATCCGAGCCCTGATGGACAACGGAGAAACAGCGGCCCTCATCCTCCTAGACCTCTCCGCGGCCTTCGACACGGTCTGCCACCGCACCCTAGTGCAGCGCCTCAGCAACGTCGGAATCCAGGAGAAGGCACTGGGATGGATCGTCACCTTCCTCGACGGAAGAACACAAAGAGTCCGCCTACCACCGTACAAGTCAGAGGCCACCGAAGTCATCTGCGGCGTCCCTCAAGGATCCTCGCTGAGCCCTACTCTCTTCAACGTCTACATGAGCCCCCTCGCGGCCATCGCACGCCAACACAACCTCAACATAATCTCCTACGCCGACGACACCCAGCTGATCCTCTCCCTGACTAACGACCCCGCCAGAGCCAACCTGCTCGAAGGGATGAGAGAGGTAGCCGAGTGGATGACGACGAGCCGCCTGAAACTGAACTCAGATAAGACGGAGGTCCTCATCCTGGGCTCCTCGCCCTCCGCCTGGGACGACTCCTGGTGGCCCCCCGCCCTAGGCCCCGCACCCAAACCGACGGACCACGCACGCAACCTGGGTTTCATCCTGGACTCCTCCCTCTCCATGACCAGGCAAGTCAACGCCGTCTCCTCGTCGTGCTTCAACATCCTGCGCATGCTTCGGAAGATCTTCTGGTGGATCCCCGCAGAGACCAGGAAGACCGTCACCCAGGCCCTCGTCACCAGCCGACTGGACTACGGCAGCGCACTCTACGCCGGAACCACCGCCAAGATCCAGAAGAGACTCCAGCGCATCCAGAACGCCTCAGCCAGACTCTTCCTCGACATCCCACGACACAGCCACATCTCCGGACACCTAAGAGACCTGCACTGGCTCCCGGTCAACAAGAGAATCACCTTCCGCCTCCTTACCCACGCACACAAAGCTCTCCACGATCAAGGGCCGAGCTACCTCAACAACCGCATCAACTTCTACGCTCCCAAACGCCACCTCCGTTCTGCCAGCCACGCCCTCGCCGCCGTCCCACGCATCCGCAGAGCCACTACAGGAGGAAGGTCCTTCTCCTACCTGGCCGCCAAGACCTGGAACTCCCTCCCGGCCGACCTGCGCCTGACCCAAGACCACCCCTCCTTCAGGAAGAAGCTTAAGACCTGGCTGTTCGAGCAGTAGCGGCACCCCCCCCCCCCCCAGCGCCTTGAGACCCTACGGGTAGGTAGTGCGCTCTATAAATGTCTTGATTGATTGATATTCACAAAGGGGTGTTTTGCAAAACATATAACGATTTTGACAGTGTGATCATTTTAAAAATCACCGCTCTCCCCACTATGGTCAGTGGAAGTGTTTACTATCATTGAACGTCCTTTTAGAACTTCTGTATGACTACTTCCAAATTTCTTTCTAGGAATATCTCTCTATTCTATATCTGCATCCAGCTGCCAAATTATATATTACCAACTTATTCCAGTTTATTTTGCATCTTGTATACTTAAACAGGCATTTTTGGTATTGATGGCTTGGGATCTGTGAGATAGAGCAACATATTGTCTGGGTATAATGAAATCTCCTCTGACTGGCTTGTGATCTCAAAGAATTTCTTTGTCTGCCATAGCTCTGACCTAACATGCCAATGGCTCTATGCATATGGCAAACAACAAAGGTGAGAGCGGGCCTGACTGGTGCCTAACTCTAACATGAATAGGTCAGAGAAGGCCCCGTTGACTTTCACCACTTCTGTTGGCAAAACGCAGAACAAGGCCACCTGTGTTATAATATTCATTAGTGGTTGGTGGTAGACCTTTGGTCATCTCACAAGTTTATGTGCATCTATGTTGCACCAGTCTAGCAATTATGCAGCTTTTTATAGTCCTGGTTAAAACCTATTGATGTCAATTTGATTTGAAGGAGTATGAAACAATTAAAAGAGGAGTCAAAGATGATTACCAGAGCATAACCCATGCAGAACCTGGACTGGAAAACAAAAACATGCCTGGCATCCCATGGGTGGGACATGGGTGCTTCCATGCAGCCACGCATGGTTTTTGACACAAAGTCTTATGAGGTAAAAAATTTAGCCAGGGTTTTGCACCAAACCTATATGACTGGCACACTGTTTTAGAGACGTTTTCCTTTCTAGCTCTGCATGTGTTATGTAATGTACCCTTCCAGTGCAAAACCTATGCTAAACATCACACAAACCCTTTTACTATTATGCAAGCATGTATGCACTCTGATGCAAGGATGGGTGTGTGGCACAAGGGAACCTAAATTGTGCAAGCCAAAGGGATGACAGCAACAGTACCTACATCTCTCTCCCTTTCATGTATTGCACAGGGTCTCATCTTCAGGGGGTGTTTGGTGTCTGACAACCCCCAAGGAAATGCATTCTTGTCTTGGCTGTTTGATTTTGGTCCCTGAGTCAGGTCTGTTATGTTTCTATTGGTTTTTCTCATCACTCTGGTTTCATTAAGAGCTTTTATCATGTTAATTTTTTAGATCAGGATCTTAAATGCAGATAGTGACCAGTTTACCAAAAAAGTAGTAAATATGCACCCATATAACTATTTCTTGAATTGGTGCAAATGTACTACTTTTTGGCTATGCCAGTCTCAGATTTCCAGGTACACTACTGGTAATCAAATACTCAAAGGGTGTTTGGACGAATGCTTTCAAATAGTCTAACCACTGGAAATCCCTGGAAATCCCTCAAGATACCGTTCCAAATTATAGTTTCTGCTCTCTGTGACACTCTAGATAGAGGTCCTGATATAGAACTTGGTGGACAGAGTAAGGCAGAAAGAGTGGAGGTGATCAGCCACCCTCTCTTCATTTCGCTTGGAGGTTCCTGCTAATGTAGGAAAGATTTGATGGACGGCTCCATCATACATGGTGGCTAGCCGTCAAACGTTTGCAACGTTTTTTTCCCCATGGTGTGCATGTCATTTCTTTCTTTTCTTTACTGTCCCTCACTGCCAGGATATACCTGGCTGCAATGGACCATTAAAAAAAGCCATCCGACTGTCAGCTCTAAATTGGGCAGACAGTAGTATAGCTTAACTCCAACAGCCCTTACTCCATTGGTCTGTTGGAGAATGTTTTACACTGAAAGAATACATTTTGCTGTTAGGGTAAAATCTTTGGTCCAACCAACACAAAAACAGGTCGGCAGACCTTAAATTTGGAGGATAGGGTACTGTGCTGCGTAGGAACGGAATACCCTGTCTGTCAAACTCTAAATCAGCTGCAGAGGCCCACCTGATTCAAATAAGTACTGACTCTGCTCCTCATGGGAACAGTCCATCCCAAACCATGGCCATCTCACCCATTCAGCCTGCAGCCCACTGCTTCTTTAGTTGGGAAATTTGAGATTTACGCCACCCGAATCTCACTGACTAAGCTATGCCCCTATCAGTGCAGCATACCAACTTTAGTTGCCGCTCCATGCTGCGTGACTTGCAAGTAAATCTGTCTCTATATGCTTTTCTTTCCTTACCTTGCCAGTAAAGACTAGTACATTAGTCCTCTAATGATTAAATAATGACACACAAGTGTTCTTTTTTTAAGTCTTGCTCACTCATTTGGCACTTGTTAAGTCACGCAGCATGTGCATATCCACATGATGTCTTCTGCCAGCTCAGCTTTGGTTTTGTTCCCTGGAGGGAAGCTGCCAATTCTCCTTGTTGCTGCTTCTCAGCGGTTGTTTGTTCACTGGTTTCAGAATAGCCTGTGCTTGTACAACTGGTCTCAGATGGTTAATGTTCAGTGCTGAGAAACATATTAACCATTAGAACTGAGAAAATCTTCAGGCTGGTTGTTCTAATGCCTTTGTACTTCCTTTTTCTTAAGAAATCTCTCGATGCAGTTATTCTCAGCTCACTAATTATGAGGGGATCACATGATGTTCCTGAGAGAATAGAATATGTCCCTATGCCATCTGTTTCCTTATTTGTGCCTTCTGTCTCTCATGGATGCGATGATTTCGATTTTAAGCAATGTATTCCACATAAATAAACAAACAATAAGTAATCTCCCCTGTCTTCTCAGCAATAGCATACACTCCTGCTCCCATAGGACATACAGACTTTAGAGGTCCCTCCACTCCTGCCCCATAGCACATACCTGGTTTTACAAGCCCCTTTCCTACTCTCCTCATTCTTCCCTTGCTCCCACCACCCACCATGGAACCCAGAAAGATGAACACCTTACTATCCCATACAGAAAGCAACTCATTTTAATAAACTATCCCCCAACCTAACCAAAATGCTATGAGAATTCTCAAACATAAAATCCTCAACCTTAAACTCTTATCATGGACCCCTACTTTTGCCACATCGAGGGCACCCTATTTAATGACCTCATCTTCTCAACCAATAGGTTTGGCAAATTGAGGAAAACCCTCTCTTCCTCACTCAACACTACTACCACCAAGAAAATCCCACATTACCATAAGCTCACTATTGCGCCCTCCACGCTTTACAATGGCAATGCGACCATTTCCATCTACAACAACAGCACCATACTCATTCAAGCTTCAGATCACAATCTGGAACTCTTCAACGATCTCTTCTCCAATCACAAGAACAAACTAGAAACAGCCACTTCCCCACATACTCCTACGCTACTTCCATTTGACTCTTTCCCTTATGAGAACCTCCCTTCTCCTACCTACCATTCCCCCAATTCACACCTCTTCCCCTGGGTGGCCACCCACCTATGCACGGGCACTACTGATATCCAACACACCTCCTCCCTCAATGACAACACTAACTCCTCCCCCCATCTACACCAATCCTACATCACCACTTCCCATTACCTTGGAGCCCCGTACACACACACTTCCATCAACAGGATCAACTCACCCACCACCTCTTTTCAAACAACCACTACCAAGGTTCCAATGGTGAACCTTACCAATGCAAGCTTCCCCAACCACTTGGTTATTCCTCTACACTCCAGTGTATCCCCCAACCCAGATCTTCTCAGAAACCTCCTAAATGACTCAACGCTGCAACTGATTCGTTCTGACATTCTTAAACTAGTTCTTATCCCCACCAACCTTGAACACAAATGGTCCTCTCACTTAACTCACCTCCAGACTAACAACTCCCTATTCTCCAACTGCCACTCTGACTCTATCCCTGCTTACACAGGAATCTCTCTCGCTTGCTGAACACCGGACCTTATACACTCCTCCTGTCTCAATATATTAGTCAGACAGCTTTCAAGTGATGACACACTTTTCCTCCTAGACACCTACAACCCTGCTGCTTTACCTGCTGCAAAAATCGAGACTGTTATCACTCACCCCATCAGGGCATCTCATCTCAGCACTAGGTTTATTCATAAATTAAACCTCACACAGATTCCCACCTCACATATGCCCACAACCACCTCTGATACAACCCTGAGAATTTCTTTACTAAACTGCCGCTCTCCTGTGAAACACTAGGCCGACATTGCCGATCTTATACTTAACCAGGACCTAGACATCTTCATGCTCACTGAAACCTGGTTGAATGATTCCTCTGCTTCTATTCTGGACACTCTAGCCCCACCCCTCATTCATGATATCATTAGACTAGACTGTTCAGTACGCTCTGATGGTCTAGCCTCTATATATAGATTCTCACTCTCTATGAAACAATCTCACACTATACCCCTTCCCTCTTGCCAATACCTCAGGACTGACATCAACACCACTAACAACTTAAGGTGCTCCTCCCACTCGTTTTATCACCTCCCGGAGAGAACCACACATTCATCAAACAGATCATGGCGATTATCTCCTCTAACAATGATGGACATAACAACCATATTTTCCCTGGCAATTTTAACATTCACTGGAAAAATTCCAATGACCTGTTCGAGAATAGTTTCAAATCCTTCCTCCAGGACCCCTCCTTATCCAAACCCACAACAAAGGAGCCACCCTAGACTTAATCATTGAAAAAAAGAGAACACCTAACAAATTAATTCTATTCTCCTCTGCGATTGGACTGACCACCACTGCATCACCTCCTATATAAAAAAAGCCAACACTTTTAATGGTCAACCATTGAAATTCAAATACTGGATCTGAGACACCTGCATCATTAACTCACACACTATATTGACTCAGTAAAAACATACTGCTCCCACCCCGTACATGAATGATGCCCAGGACCTCACTGGTCACTACATCAACTCCATGTCCAAAAACATGGACACCCTTGCCCCCAACCAACTAAAAAGAATCCCATCCAAAAGATCTAACCCCTGGTTTAACTGTAACCTTAACGAAGAACGACAACACCTCAGACTTGCAGAAAGAGCATAAAGATATACCCCCTCCCTGGCCAACCTCAAACTCCTATGCCAAAGACGCAGCGCCTACAATAGGCGCATTAGGAACTCCAAAGCAGTTTTCTTCCAAATCAACTAGACACTGCAACAAATCAACCTTAAAAGCTGTTTGAGATTATCAAAAACCAATCGACCCACAAAAGCGATCGAACTTTCCGCTGACAACAAAACACTACCTAACTGTGAAACCTTTACCTCGGTTTTTGTGAGAAAAACACACTAATCACCAAAAATATTGAGAATGATATAACATGTCTTCCACATAAATCCCTCCTACACCCCTCCCCAATTGATCATGAAGCATGCCAAAAAAAATCCCCCCTCTCACCCAACTATAACACCACCTGGTCTAGCTTCAAGACCCTCGATGTAAATGGCATCCTAAATCTACTGACCTCCTTAAAATACTCCAACCACTTCAATGATAGCCTACCCTCCAAACTCCTAAAATGAGTACATTTGTCTCCTACTCCCACTGCATACTATGATAATCAATGCCTCACTCACCCAAGGCTCCTTACCCGATTGCCTCAAAAGTGGACAGGTTCCTCCTAAACTAAAAATAAACAACTCTGACCAATCCGAGCCCAATAATTACAGCCCTATCTTCAACATCTCTATTCTGTCCAAACTCTTTACAAAATGTGTGCACTTACAGCTTCTCAATCACGTAGAGCAATTTCAACTTATTGGCCATTGTCTACCTGACTTTCGATCAGGTCATAGCACAGAGACAACCACAGTCCACATTTTCAGTGATGCCCTACACTCACTTGACCGTGCTGAAATGGTTCTCCTCTTTTCTACACAACAGATGTCAGTGCATTCTAATCAATCACTTTCTTCCCAATCAATCTCTAGTGTCACTGGATGTACCCCAAGGCTCTATTCTCTCCTCGACACTGTTTAACCTATATATGGAGGCCATAACTGAAATCCTCAAACTCTCCCACATCACCTACCACATGTATGCTGGCGACACTCAACTCTACATGAAAATCACCTCCCTTGAGGACATCCATACCCTCAACACCTTGACAAAAACGCAACATTAGCTTACCCATAAACACCTCAAACTCAATGTCCTTAAAACTGAATTTTTACCGATTGCACTGCCAACCACCACCCTAAACATCAAAGGCTGGCTCCCTTCTCTCACTGCCTTAAAATGCACCCCACACATCATTGACTCTGCCAAATCCCTAGGTATAACCTTGGACAAATACCTCTTCATGTAAAAACACATCAGCGACATCACTAGAGTAGCTAACCACCAATAGCATGTTCTTAGGAAACTAAAACCTTTCCTCCCAGCTGCAGACCTCACAACTGCAGTACATGCACTTGTGCTATCGAAATTAGACTACAGTAGCACTACCTTGGTGGGCATTCCTAAAACTTCACTTGCCCCACTAAAGGCTACATTAAATGCAGCAGTTAGGCTCACTACTGGATCAAAAAAAGTGATCATATCACCCCTGACCTTCAATCACTGAAATAGCTACCCTACGAGGCAGGGATCCATTTAAAAATTGCGTGTATGACCCACAAAGCGTGGCACCACAATACCCTCTCCTATCTGACCCACAAATTGACCCTATTGGGTGGAAACAGATCCTCCAGAAGCACTAGCTCCCAACTTCTAAAGTCACAAAAATTCAAGTAAAAGAAAACATACAACCCATCCTTCTCCAGAATTGCCCCAGAAATTGGAAGTCTCTCCCTCACGAGATCCGATGCACCCCATCCACATGCATCTTCAGGAAAGAAGTAAAAATTTTACGATCCCAAAAATTCTTCTCACACTGAGAGCTCTCCTAGATTTCCCCCTTGATCGATTCCTCCAGCCTATCTGTTTGTTACCTCTTGTCACGCCCGAATATGTTTAGGCCTAGACTTATGCTATACTATATGCTCCTATCTTCCGGTTACCATTTGTACATGTATATATATTTGCATATATTGCATTTTTATTTAGTGTTTCCTTATTTCTTCTTGCCCATTCTCATGTTTTTGTACATTATCTGTAAAGTGCTCTGTCACCTGAAAGGGTCTTGTTCGCCCTATATAAAACTCCAAATAAATAAATAAATAAATAATAACTACTTTTATGTTTATTGTGGGTTATTAAAATGTTTACACTGTCTAGTCTTCCCACTCTGCATTGAATTCTGGTTATACGCCTCTGAAGACACCACTTGTACAACCCACTTTGAGAAACGTCTAGCCCCTATGACACAACTGTAGTTAACCCTACTTGGATGACGGAAACAGGATCACAAATGGTTCAGTTTTACCACACTTTTTCACTGCACAAATTTGATCAGGTCATACTTGTAGAATGAGTGTAGGGTAAATACAGCGCAAAACACATTGTGCCGTTCACCAAGGGGGGGATGGGACATATTGTGGTACTACCACACTATGTTCCATTCCGAGGTGCGGAAATCAATATGGGGAGGTAATACCACATCTGGTAAATACCGCACCTGGCTACATCAGTATTTACCATGTGTGGTAATACTTATTAGAAGAATGGTATTACTTGATGCCCCCAGCAGCTGCCTGGTACATTCAATGTATTGCATGCAGAGGTGGAGACTACCCAAAATCCATCAATGTAGGCCCTTCACAGCCATGATGGGAATAGGGACCACACAGGGCTCTTTCCTCCCATCACTGCCTCAGGAAGAAACCTCAATGGCTCCATCTGCTAAAACTACAGGCGTACGCCCAAAGGTAGGATTAGAGTCACAAAAACATCCCATATACAGCACACCTTTTTGCGAAGAGCAACCATCAGATTGCTTCTTGCATTAACACCTTCCCTGCACGTTTCACTAGGAAAAGACTGATACATAAGTAGCTTCTTCTGAATGGGGCATTTCTTACTTTACTTCCCATAATCAACCATTTGCAGTCCTCTGAAATGAAGCTACAATGAGATGCACAACGAAGCCACCAATTTTGGATGCTTATGGGGCTTTTCTTCCTTATTTCTTTTTGTTCACTTGTTTTTTTCTCCTGCTTTGAACTGCAGCTGCAATGAGACTCCCAGACTACTAGCTCTCTAGTTACTAGGAAGCCGGGAGCCACTCCGATTTTCCACAAGGGTTACTTCCAGAGATGGAGTGAATGCCCTTGGTCATGGTATTGGATGATGGAGAAGAAGTCTGGATGGAAGCAATACAGCATGCCTTATGATCTCACACCTCACCATTACCTTTATTATGGTGTGTCACTCCATTCTAATCCACTGATTGACACCTGTTGGTATCCATTGCTTGGCCCTTGTCTAGTTTCCATCTTTATTTCTTGCCGGAGTCAGATTTCTGATCTTAGTTCCATTAATCTCAGCAGACCTTGATCTCTTGTGGCTTTCGTTAGGGGCCCTCCCTCTCATCTAACCTTTTTTATACATACATGCAGCCACTGAGAACCTCCATTAGATACTTTGAGATTGACTCATTCTTTTATGACACCCTACTGTTTTTGTATTTTGAATTATCTTTTGCCTGGGCTTCCGTAGTATCCCATCTTCTGCCTTTGTGTGGTGGACCAGGCCTGGAGTAGGGCATTGCTGTTTGAATGAGATGATGATTCTGGGCTAGGAGAGTTTGTGGTCTCATACCTTCTGGCCAGAGAGTTTGAGTGCCCGCCTTCCAAAGCCAGTGGTGTAGTGAGGAAATGGGGTTAATTGCAGACATTGCTAAGTTAGCATAAGTAGTATAGTCTTGGCTGCCATTCTGCCGCTGTTGCACACGACACTACATGGCTCTTTTCTCGTGAAATACTTTGCTGGCGCTGCTTCACATGAGAACTGTCTACCTTTCACATATTCAGCGGGGCACCGCGCTCTCTGTCTGTACAGCCTGTTCAAGATCGAATAAGAATGTATGCTGTTGATTCACTTTAGTCGGTCCCACGCACATAGACATAACATGAAGCACAGCGGCCAAACTGAAACTTGGGTGCTTTTAATATGGCATTACATGCATGAGAAGGCACTTGGAGAAAATGTTTCCAACACAGAAGAGCTGTGCTGATCCTGAGATGTAATTCACTGCATCTGATCTCGTAGGTATGGGGTCTCGCTGACAAAGCCCAGAGGTCTTCTATAATTATTCTAAAATAGCTCATGAGCACGGGGAGGGTAGTAAAAGGAGCTAAAGTCCTGTTTCCACTGTCATTATAATATGATTTTCTCTTTTGTGCTTTATGGAATTGTAACAATGCTAATTATGTTATTTTTATGCATTATGCTGCTCGTATTGGCTAGAGTACTGCACCTTAGAGCACGTTAGTTAAAAATAAACATTTTAAACTATACAGTGTCTCTGATTACTCATGTTGTGGACAAGTATGAGTGTGAACAAAAGAGTGTTCTTGTTTCCCACTATTCCTGAGAGTTTACTAAGTCGCATGTTCTACGTTGCCTAATCATTGTTAGCTTCACTGTAGTACGGAGAACGAATGAGACACTAATGCTAGTCGGATTGGGGTTCTGGGCACTGAGGTGGCTTTTTTGGTACACAAAAATACACAGAGGCCCTGGTTTCCTGCGCATAGTTCTGTGCATGAGCAGATATTTACGAGATGCTTTAGTAGTGCTCCTGCTTGTCCACAATACTCTCACACCTGTTTTCCGGTAAACAGTGGTGATGGCATAACCTACCTGTACTGATACTTTACAGGTCTTTTCAAGCTTGCTATTATAAAAAAGTTTTCTCATTCATGTGAATTACGAACCTGTTGCGCTGCCACGCTTTTGAGTTGTTTTGCTTTTCTTAGTCCTTATGGCTGAAGTTGATATTGCGGCGCATAGCCGCATGCAAGTCCGTCATCATTTGGCAGCATATGGAGTGCCAGATGCTGGTATCGCACTAATCTTTGTGGCTGGAGCCAATCCGGCTTTCCAAGTTGAGGTATTTTACTCTTGGGTAATGTTTCCGGCAGTGGACGGTGATGATAATTTGTTCCATACATACACTCCCACTGCAATATCTGTAGCGTATCGGCTATATACGACTCTTTATGTTCCGATTTCAGCATGGCAACACCATATTTGGTTTAATGGCGCCCTTCCCCACATCGTGACTTCGGTCCGGTTAGGCCTTTTGTCGATTCCAGGGGCCACTTGGCCAGTTTTGGCCGGGTACACACCACATCTACATTATCTAGCAGCCACTGTAGGCGAATTGTGTGTCTTGCACACCTTGATTGAGGTGCATACGGCTCTAGTACAATACGTTTCCTGCAACCTCCACATGGGAGCACCGTGGGTTGTGGCACAACCAGCTGGCCCGGCCGGGATGTCTATTAGTCCAGTCATGGTTAATTCGGTTATGGGCAAGCGACCACAGAAAAAGGATGATTTACATTACTGGCTTGCTGAGAAATTTAACCAGCTGGAAGCGATATTTCCTAATACCTCTACTGTGGAGAAACACAGGATCTTAACAATAAGTTTGCAGAAAGGCTTAATACCAGAGGTAACCGATTGTGAGACTTGGGGTAAAGTTTTTGCAGCGGTGTATGTAAAGTGTTTTGGCACACCTTCCATGACTGTGCTGCCCTCCGTGATTAAGTGTGTTCAGGATGAGCACGGCCCGGAGGCGACAGTGGAGTTGGGGATGAGGCTTGTCAGAGTGTTTGACGTAGTTGCTGATCTCATAATTGCGAACGTCGAGAGGGATGCGGTTAACCTTCAGGTGTCTAATGCTTTGCATCTTGTCCCGGAGGAAGAGAAACCCCGAGTGTTACCGAAGATTATTGCAGATGCCTATAGGACCATTGGACGCATTAGTAAGCATTTTACTAAAATATCGGCACAACAGCAAACTCAGACGGCACAGTCTAATAAGGACGACCGTCCAATTTTACCTAAAAAGAATTGGAAAAATAAAAAAAGGGAAAGCAACAACAAAAACAGGGGTCACGTGCCTTGTCGGTAAAGGAAAGCAGGACGATTTTCCTCGTCAACGCCCTCCGTTTCCGAAAAAGAAAGTTGCTGCTTTAACAGCGAGATTTGCAACGGATGGTGAGAACCCGCCTTTGGAATCTAACTTGGGCAGTAACGCTGCTAGACAGCGTAGCAGAGGTTACCATAGTGCGGCAAGCACTGCGTCCATTTCTGGAGGCAACAGCAACTGACACTTTCAACACAGTAGAAACTGCTGTGCGCTTCAGAATACCCATAGCTCAGGACTTGTAGACAGTCTTGTGCGTAAAAAATATAAAACTACACTTGACATTTCCAGTCTCTTTTTTTTCCAGTACGGCGACTAGGTGCATTTTGGTTGGTTGTTTTCGGTTTTCTGTAGCGACGGGACACTCCTTGGAGTAGCCGTGCGCTGTATAAATCATGAATAACATAACATAACAATGGCTTTTTTAGCCACAATCTGTCCTCTATAAGTAGTAAATGGACAGCATTCACCTTAGGCAGTAAACAAAAACAATTTACAAGATTGGCCATGGGCTACAAAAACAGCCCGGGCGTTTTTGCCGCACATGTTGTCTCTCTGTTAGACGACATACAGGCACATGCAAGCTTTTGCGAGTCCTTAATTGCGAATATTAAGGAATCGCAATTAAAATAGCGGTTCCTTAACATTCATTAATTGCGACTCACAAATTGCGAGTCGCAATTAATGAATGGCTTCCCATTCATTCCTATGGGCCTCCAGGCCCATAGAAATGCATTGGAGATTGCGGAAGCAATTTGCGAGTACCAGTAGGTACTCGCAAATTGCTCCCGCAATTTCTTGGGTGCAAGGGTGTCAAAATGACACCCTATTGCACCCATGTATTTGAACTCTGCACATGTGTTGCATACACACATGCTCTAAGGGCATGTGTGTGCGCAACATGAAACTTAGAAGAATCCAAATAAGTGCATTTTTCTAAGTTTTAGCAAATTACCATGAAGTCCAGCTTCATGGTAATTTGCTCCCGCTAATAGCGAAATCGCTATTTTTTAAACTTTAATGCATTGCATTTAAGGAATCTCAATTAGGGATTCCTTAAATGCAATCGCTATTTAAGGAATCGCTATTTTGAGATTCCTTAAATTGCGATTTTTGCATTTGGGATGATGCATCCCAAATGCAAAAAAACCGGTCGCAAAGTGCCCGTTTGCGACCGGTTTTGTGGTTGATGCATGTGCCTGATAGACCCTGATGCGTACTCGTACGTTGATGATATTTATCTCACGGACGACGAATTATGGCTGCATCTTTGTCGCGTGGACCGCAGCATAGTTTTGTTTGGGGACTACGGTTACAAATGTAACTTTGCAAAATCACACATTGCAGAGTACACAGTGTTGTTCCTGGGCTATGAGCTCAATGATGAAGGTAGAGGCCTGGCGCCTCACTTCTTGGAAAAATGCGCATGTTTGCGCGCTCCTACAACCCTGAAAAAATTGCAATCTTTGCTGGGATTTTTAAACTTTAGACGAACTTACATTACCGATTATGCCCAGCTTATCAAGCCGCTGTATGCCTTGATACAACCTACATTTACAAAAGCCTGCTGGCTTCCGGAACATTCAGCTATTCTGCAATCCTTGCAGTCTGATCTTCATGAATCGAAATACTTGTTAATGCGTGATAACCACACACACCTGGTGATAAGAATTTTGCCTGGGGCAGTGGGTTTCACCTACTTGACATTTAATGAAGGTGACACAGTACCTATTGCCTACAAGTCACATTTGTACACTTCGGCTGAACTGCGTTTTTCACCTGTTGAAAAAGTATTGACCGCGGTCCAGATGGCGATCCTGAAGGAATGTAAACTGGCGCGAGGAAGACGCATGATGGTTGTAACACCATATCTGGCTCTTGAAGCTGTGACAAAAGCCAGTGTACCAAACTCAAAAGCTTTACATCCACATTGGATACAATGGGCTACTTCGTTGACATCATCTGATGTCACCTATATCTTTGACTCCTTATTGCATACTCAGGAGTTCTTACAGTATGAATTTGTTCATCCTGCTCCTCTGTCAATGTGCCCGCTCGAGGACTACCATTGTATAATTTATACCGATGGTTCTGCGCAACCAGCAACCGGCAACCGGATCAAAACATTTTTACTCGGCAGCATGCGCTATAGTGGCAGGTACCATAGTGAATGGTGAGTTCAAGTCCAGTGTCGTACACACGCAGGCACTAGGGCACTGTACCACCCAGTTAGCGGAGCTGCGTGCTCTGGTGCTAGCACTGGAGTTTGCTGATCCTAATGTGACTACCTTGATTGTAAGTGACTCTTACTACTGTGTGCAGTCTTTTAATGACAACTTATTCTTTTGGTCTCAAAATGACTATCTTGATTCTAAAGGCAGTGCAATTAAGCATAAAATGCTTTGGGTTTGAGTCGCAGAGCTTAAAGAACGTCTGCCTCTCACACAAGTAATTCATACTCTTGGCCACCAGCTCGTAGGAGTACACACAGTTGGTAACAGTTTGGCTGATGAAGCAGCTAAAACAGCAGCAGCCACATATTCTGTTGCATCAGTTACAAGATACATGACTAAGATTGATGATGACATCTTGGCAGCTATAGCTGCTACAGAGAAGGGAAGTAAGTACCCAAAGGGTTTCCCTTCAAAATACTCTTATCATTCAAGTCCCGATAAAGTTCCCTATGTGAGAATGAATAACGTTGGTGACAGATTGATTCCCAACGAGGACCGCAGACTAGCATTGATAACAGCCGCGCACGAAGGCATGACCTCGGCTCATGCAGGCGTTTCGGCGACTGTCTCTATCTTGCAGCAACATTACTGGTGGCGTGGGTTATATAAACAAACTCGTAATGATGTGCTTTCTTGTGACATTTGTCAGCAGATTAAACCTTCAACAGCAGCACGTCCGCCACAAACACAGCTGTACATTTCTAATAAACCATTCAGTTGTGTTTATTTAGATCACTGCGGTCCGTTTTCTTCTGATACTGCATATAAGTTTATCTTAGATGCAGTTGATTCGTGCACACGTTTTCTTTGGATTTGGCCACAAAGCAGTGCTGACGCGCAAACTGTCATCAGGGATTTGCGTGTCTTGTGGGAATTTTTGCATGTGGCACCTTTCATTCTGACCAGGGTCCCGCATTCTCCTCTAAGGCGTACAAGGATGCCATGAAGGTCTTTGGGGGTGCAGGTCAAATTTTTGTCTCCATACAGGCCTGAGGGCAACTCAGTTGTGGAGCAAATGAACCGTGACTTAAAGCAATCCTTGACAGCTAGAGTTATAGGTACTGGCAGGAACTGGTCTGCCCATTTGTATAGCGTACAACGTGCACTAAATAAACTCCCTAGAAGATCTCTGGGTGGGCGCACCCCATACGAAATGCTCTTTTGCATGAAAATGTTTGTTCCGGACCTTGATGGTCTAGACATGGTGGCGACAGCCGCATCCTTTGACGTAGATAATCATTCTGATGTGTTACAGCAACCACAGGAGACCCGAGACAGTCTTGCAAAGGAAAATTTACTCTCGCCACTGAAGCAGCGCTGAAGATTCCGGTAGTCGGCTGGCTACCCAAGATCGGAGACCTGGTCCGTGAGAAGTGGAGGAACAAGAAGGAGTTTGGCCCCTCTTATTGTGCATCTGTCCCAGTGCTTGGCGTGAAGGGTACTCGTACAGTGATTTTACCACCACTGCCTGGTCACAAAGATAACAGATACATCTCAGTGGACAGTGTCAAACTACAACACCTGGCCGATTCTACATAGTATAACACCTGCTGCTACCTGTCCAACAATATCCAGGAATACAATCTTGGCCAATTCCAACAACATCAGGCCTGACACTGCCATAGAGATGACCACTGTTACTGATCCTTTGCTAAACCCTCCGGCTTGCAGTCTTCATAAAGAGACTGCATATGCGTATCCCGCTACAGAGTGATTGCCTGGTTTGCAAGACAACACACTAAACCAGTCACGTTTTTCTTTTGACACTAACTCCACATCATCGAGTCCCCCGTCTAAGTTTTCAATTTTTGTCACCTGGTTTAAAAGAAATTATTTGATTCCTCCCTGGACATACATTTGGTTGGTGCTCATCGCCATTTATTTGTTCATGTTGATTGAATTTGTGCCATTATTCTTCCATTTAATAAATGGTCACTACCTCACTGAACGCACTGCAGTAAAAGTAATTGATGGAACTTTGGCACCGCACTCCTCATCACACATCATGAAAAGGGACCAGACTTTTGTCAACATCTCTGCCTGGCCAGTTGCAGATGCAATAGTTTGGGATGCAGTAAACTTCCAAATTCATGACCCCACAGAGGTGGTTAATGTTCCCAATGTACTTCGCGTTTCTATGGGTGATGTAGTGAAACATAACATACGCTCTGATGATTAGGACGTACAAGCCGTTCAATCTTTATTTTCTGATTTAAAGTATTATGCTGCATTTGATGCTGAGGATTTGTATTTAAATACTGCAAATTATGCTGATTTCTTTTGCTACCAGCATTCTGGCCATCATTACCTGCATAAAGCTAATACATTTAGAAATGTTTTTAATTACACTCAATGTGAACATTGCCCGGCTCCCATTGAAGGCAGTTCAAAAACTCTTTTGAAATAATTTGTATATTCACTGATTTTAATAAATCCAATCCGGATTCATTTTATTTGAAAATGAATACCACGTCCAATTCTAAAGTCATGCTAACCCACACTAAATTAGTGTATTCCAAATTCTTTATTGATCCACTGGCAGTGGGTGGCTATGAGCTGTGGAAGGGTACTGTAGATCTTAAGTCTGTTTGGGGTTCTAAATTCTGGCAGGTACAAGGCTCTGAAACTGTGCATCGTGCATGCCTTATCCCAATACAAATCCTATTTTTGAATAGTTCGATTTATCAAACAACCTGTTTAGGTTTACCCACTGGAAAACAAAGGAATGCACCTAAAACACCTAAGCTGGCTCCTTATGACAACTGGGATAATCATACTGATTTGGCCATTGATGATTTGCAATTGCTGCTTACCAATGATAATTTTAATATCTCTAGCCTGGACCCCCAGGGTTGGTTGGTTTGGCAAACAAGTTCAGATTCTTGCCAACGCCGTTTTCTAGGCAAGGCCCCAGGATACATTCAGGTTAGACCTGATTCACGTTTTTCTGACTCCCATTCGGTTACTACCTATACAGTAGAAAAATTATGTCAAAATTGGTTGCAACACTCGACCCTTACGTCAGTTATACGCCATTTGTCGTTGTTGTCAGGTGATGTGGACATGACAGATTTTATAAAAGGGCCTTCTGGTCCAAGATCAAAAAGATCTATTTATGCCACTTACAATGAAATCTGGAAGCTTTCCCAAATTGAAGCTGCTTCGCGTCTAAGGGCAATAGACCAAGCTAATTTAGAAAAAGTGCTTGCTGTTATTGATAATAGTATTAACACTCTTTCTTCCCATATTTACACATTAGACAATATGGTTTCATCTGTTGTGGATATTGTTCATGATGAAGTATCTGTTTTGTATCATGGTCAAAATCAATTGCGTTCAATTATGGAGTTTGCATGGACATTGCAAACTTTGAAGATGGGGAAAGTTCCACGTGATTACATGAACACGTCATCTTTATTTACGCCATTTAACTTGACAGATCAACAACAGTTTATGTCCATGAAGGATTCCACATACACTCTGTTACATATTGAAAAAGTGGAACCCTTGCCATTTTCTGTTGCTGAAACTAATTTAGCAGTGTGGCTCATCCATGGGGTAATAACTTTGCCATTTTCCTTGTTTAAATTTAGTTCATGTATGAAACATTATCCCTTTGGCCGCTATGAACCTTTAGGTAGTGCATTTCTTCATGAGGTGTGGTCTTTACCATTCACATACATATGCTTACGGGATGACAAAGAGGTGTACCTCACTGGGGAGTCATGTGATTCCTCGCCTGATCATTCTCTTGTGTGTAAGAATGTACAGTTGCATGGCGCATGTAATTTACAAGCACCAAATTTGGTGTGTATTTTGAAGGGTCACCAGCTATCACACCTACGTTTTCCCTGCTAGCAAACGGTAGCTATTTGCTTTTAAATAATGAATATTGCTGCGGCATGCTTGCTGGCATCCCTCACATTGTAACAGTCTCACAGCATGTGGTTTGCTGTAAAAATGTGCTTTTTCCATCCCCGCATGGGAGGCTCGACATATCGATTTGGCCTTCCATTCCAACCTTGAAGGCAGAGTTCTACAAATTGAGCAGAATAAGAGCATTATTGTCCCAAAAAGAAGTTTCTCTCACATCTGCCCGTGAGACCTTCGTCCTTCACGTGACTAACACCCGTACAAAGGTAAATGCGCTTCTTAATACCTATCTCCCACTACATTCTGGTGAGTTGATTCACACTATCTTCAATGCTTCTAACACTACAGTCATTGCCCATTTTTTAAAGCTGTGGGCTCTGGCCTTGTGACCTCTTTTCAAACTATATTTGGTGAGATACCAGCATTTATCCATTCTATTTTTTCCAGCGTCTTCGGTGGCTAACCACTATTACTTGCACTAGCCGCTGGAATTCGGCTGTTAATTTGCTTGCTCCGAAATGGATGCTCTTTCTGTGGCACCAAATAGCCGAGACCGGCTACTGCTGCTTCGTAGTCGTATGCTTGAATGCTACGGTACTTTACCACTGGCCACTCTGAGCGTGGCTTATGGATTATCCATTCGTTTTGGTTATTTCACATGTGTGCAACCAGTCTTCCACTGCCTGCAATGTTCGTTTGAATGGGCATTGGATCTTTGCCTCTCCAATATGGTGTCTCCTGCTCCGGATTATGACCTGCTAATGAGTCCTCTAGTGGCGCATGAGCTGGAATGTTCTGGTGTTGGGATTATGGCCTGCGCAGCTGCGCTTGGAGTTTTAGCGGAATGGGATGTCTGTGCAGCTGCACATGATTTCCTACAACAAAGTTTTCTTGAGGAACACGCAAGATGTCCACTGATGGTGCTAGAAGCTCCCATAGTTGATGAACATGTATGTTCATTCTCTTTGCTGGAATGGATGGCTACTCTCTTTTCTGACGATATCAATGACTTCCTCTTGGAGGCTGTTGTGACTTACTGCTCATACACCTTAATGGATTAACCGGGATGACTTCCATCATCTGCCGGATATTTTTTGTAATGGTTTTTCTTTTTCACTTTTTTCTCTCAAATCGAGTTTTTACACACAAATTAGTGCACCTTTTGACTCTTTGTCCTGATATGACTGCTGCTCTTAATTCTTGCTCACTCTGACTTGAACTCTGTGTTCTGTTGAGTCCACTGTCCGTTGGCCTGACCAAGGGGTGGGTGTAGTGAGGAAATGGGGTCAATTGCAGACATTGCTAAGTTAGCATAAGGCGGTTTCCTCTTTCTATGTGTGCTGCTGAATGAAGCACACATAGAAAGAGGAAAAAACAAGGAGAAATAATGTTATTTCTCCTCGTTACGCCTCCCATACACCTTCCCAGGTTTACAGCTTGTTGTAAATCTGGGAATGTGTCAAATGCCATGGGTGCTACGTGGGAACACCCACCGTAATGCCCATGGCACGCCTCCCCATCGTAGTGTGAGGCAACACAGCGACTTGCGCTGCGTTGCCTAACTCCATATCTACAAGGCCATGAAAAGCCATGCAGGGTGGATTTAACTGGTCTTGGAGATATGGCTAAGCCCACTGCCTCACCGGAACATCACAAAAAGTGACGTTCAGGCAGCGCACAGGGATTGTAAATAAGTCTCACAGTACTGAGGCACTGTGAGTGTGCCCCAAGATGCGTTCTTCTGTAATAGGATTCTAGAAAGGAATCGCGAGGCAATAAACTTTGCTATGTTATGGGGATAAGTGCCACAAGCATGGATTCTGGGTTATGAATCCAGTTATTTGCTGCTATGTTGTGACAAGAGTGGAAAAATGAAAGTTATTTTTCCACTGCTGTTATGTCACTGAGGAAAGTACTTCCTTCCCCAGATACTGAGCAAAGCTGCGGAATGGTAGATGGTAGTTTCACACTCCTTCTTCCGCCTCACTTAGGTCGCGACAGAGCTGAAGGAGGCACTGAAGAGAGGGTGGAATGGGTGGTAGAACACAGACTTTTCTTAAAAATTAAGGGGCAGATTTATAAGCCCCTTGCGAGACATTTACGCCGCTGTTGCGTCACTTCTGTGACGCAGTGGCGGCGTAAACCATGCGCCATGTTGCGCCTTATTTACAACGTGACGCATCTAGGGAGATGCATCACGTTGTAAAGCCCTGCGCTACATTAAACCTGCGTCAGGTTTAATGTATGTAGGGTGGGCGTTCCGTCGGAAAAAGCCTCGGAAAAGTGACGCAGTGAAATCTACAAGATTTCACTGAGTCACTTTTCCGACGCTGCTGCGTCAAAACCCTGCGCCTGCTTGAAGCAGGCGTAAGGCATGACGCAGCATGTTAGGTATGGACAGCCCCTAAACATTGCTGGAGTTGCGTCGTGCTTGCGACACGACTCCAGCAATGCGCCGCCCTTACGCCATCAGATGCGTCACACATCTGTTTATCCTTGCGCCACGATGCGCTGCATTGTAAATGCGGCGCATCTGTGGTGGCGCAAGGGTAAACTTGTGTGACGCATCTTTCCTGGCGCATCCCTGCTGATTTGCAGGGATGCACCAGGAAACATAAATCTGCCCCAAAATGTTGTGAGGGGAGGTAAAATGCAGAGGGTTATGGTGGTGACTGGAAAGACACCAGGTGCATCATTTATGAATATTGGTGAGGGACTGCAATGCTTAGGATGGTGTAGGAGGGTGGCAAAATGTCAGGATATCAGGTATTTTTTTATTTGGGCCAGGGAGGGTATAGATAGCTAGACGGTGAGAAACTGTGAATAAACATGAAGTTTTTCATCTTTGGGTTTGAATGACATCCTCTTGTTTTGATTTGATTTCACTGAGAACCCACTGGTGAAAATAATTCACAGGTCCCCATCTATAATTTTCAACTCTGTTGAGCTCTACTGTCATAATGACTTTGTGACTGATTCGCAAAGGTAAACTTACACTTTTGTGTAAGTTTAGGGTTGTGAACTATTCACAAAGGTATTTTACCAGTAGTATCTTTATGACTGCGGAGTCTCTGAACATAAAAAGATAGAACTGTTATATCTTTTCATGTGTGTACACACTGCAGTTGTAAAGCAACTACTGGTAAAATACCTTTGTGAATAGCAAATAATTGTGAACTTAAACAAAAGTGTATGTTTACCTTTGTTAATCAGGCCCTCAGACTTTAAGATTTGCACTGTAATAATAAATCTGTGGAATGTTGTGTGTTACTACACTTGTTCCAGATGACATGATCTATTGCTCCACATTTGTTTCCATTGGCATGGTGTACAAGATGCTCACCAAACCACAAAATCATTGTGAGTTGGGCAGGAATGCTCCATTTCATCTAAATCTGGGGAGTAGATCTTCCCTCTTCCCTCCCAAGTGGGGCATCCAGCCAGGCCGAGAGGCGGAATGTTTTCTACTAGAATATCGTCAGCAGAATATTGTTATACAACAATGTCATGGCCTGGATATGAACTTCAAAAATGTCATGAAGGTAGGTGTAGATACATAAGTATGGGTTTGCTAAATTTAACTCCATTAATGCTTACCTTGAAAATATATAGCTTTAAAGTATATAGTTGTGGATTTAAGAATAGTAAATATATACTTACCTATAAATACTCAACTTTAAGATATTTTTGTTTTGCACTATATTTCCTCATAATTATATTTTTATTCAGATATTCTGACATAGAACCGGATGTGATGCAAAACTTTCAAGGGATCAAGAGGGAGCATGGTGGTCAACAAGTGAGCAATGATAAGGTCCATGATGGAGAGAGAGTGGTGTGAGGCAGCCGATTCATGAATGTGGTAACAGGAGTTGATGTCTACACAGGCAGTGGGGCTGTAATGAGATGTGTGGATGTTACCATCCTGCGTTTTTTTCCCAGCACTGGAGCACAAGCAGGCTGCCTAGCACCACGCACACGCCTTTCAGTGGAAAGGTGTCTGCATGATCTCTAGCACAGGTTTTGTACTGGATACTCTTACACTACAAAATGCTGCTGAAGCGAAACCATACCCCAATATTCAAGACACTTCAAAATTTTAGACCTCCCAAAAATGTATCTTATACCTTTCTGCTCTAGGTTGATCTTGGGCTAAAAGGCACCCTCCCAACATCAATTTAGCAGAGTAATTATCATAAGTAACTAGGACCACTCAAAAACTAAGTTCTACATCAGAGAAAAATTAATGAGTTTTAGTACAAACATTTGTAAATCAAGAGGGTACAGAATAAATACCATGCAGCCTCAAAAACAAAGTTATACAGAGTGGTTTAGAATCAGAAATATTCTAGGTCCCAAATAAGCAATATAATCCTAAAGAAGAGTATCTAATACAACAGGAAAGCCTTCTGGTTGACCCCCCCCCTCCCAAAACCAAGGGGTTCTTATACTCAATTCTTGCATGACAAATGAGAGAAAACGCAGTTTCATTGTGGCACAATCACAAATAACACGTTTTAGACAAATCAGAGGATTAAAAATGACTATAAAATTCACAAGAACTAACCCACACATCGAGCATCTTCTCTGTTGTCGCTATCCGGAGATGTCCAAATTATACGCAACATTTAAACAATAAAGCTTCACAACAATTAATAAAACTAGGCCCAGCAAAGGAACTACAGTGGAATTTGCTACAGTTAGGATCACTAGGAAGTTCATTCAAAACAAATGCAAGATTTGCAAGAGAATGAGATGGGGGAGAGCAGTAAATGTCAAAGCAGCATAAGAACAGCATCCATGTTACCCAATGTGGCATCTCTATAGTTTGCAAAAACGTGGCATAACTAAATTACATTAATAAACACCCATCTATATATCTTATTAAACTTATTTCAACTCCAATCGTGTTAATTCAGAACTTGCATACTGGATCCATCATAAAAATCGTTATTATTATGAAAATATAAGCCCAAGAAAAAAAATCTAGCACATTATTATGCTTAGGCAAACTATATTGCAAAACATCACTTGTGCAGCACACATGCAAAGTCAGAACATTTGAATGCATTAAACTATTTCTGCCTCAAAAAGGCATTGTTTTTTGGCACAAAGCCCTCTTTACTGTTGTTTGAAAATAGGACTTTGCGTTGGTTAGTTGCAAGGGAACTCCCAAATACCAGCCAAGTAACACTCCCTTGCAAATCAATCTAAAGCATCGCAGAGGATTGTTTTGCATTACTTTCAGGCAACTTTCCAGTGGAAAGTGAACCCAAATAAACATTATGCACCAGTTTTCATCATTTTTGTAGCACAAACCTGTGCAAAATGTTAGTAAATCTGCCCCTAAGTGTGCAAACATATAGCAGTATATAGGATGCTCATACTGTATGACCTTGGAGAACAATGACTGGAGGACAATGAAAGACACATAAAAGACATACATTCTGAAACATTGGCATAAAGCCAGTATGCATGCTAAGTATAGTCGGCGATATATGGCTTTTAAGTGACCAAAGAAGCTCCCTTTTGTGTACCTAATTTCTGTTTTTCCTCAGTGCTGTCAGTCCAAAGTCCATTTAGGATGCACTAACTACTATATGGTGAACAATTCTCCTATCATAAAAACAAGGCCGACTCTGTCTCCTTTTTGTAAAAAATCTGTCATTTTCATTTTGTTAAAAATTACAATGAAGTCTGCTATTTGTGAATTTAGTAGTACAAACCAATTAAGACCCAACATCATTATTATCATTCACCATATGTAATTACTAGGTACACAAAATAGAGCTTCTTTTGATCGTGGTATAACCCACTCTTTTAGTATGAAAGGGTGATTCTCTCTAATCTTTGGGTTGTTTTTAAGTAATCTTCTATGCTTATGATTGGTTTTGAAATTGCTTCCTAGGGACCAATCGGAAAGGTCCAGAAAAAAGTGGTCTCCATGTTGCTTCAGGTTGGAGAAAATACTTGTTTGAGCCATGGTATACAAAACTGTGGCTGGTGTCAGCCTTCATACGAAATCTGTGAAGTTGTAGTGAGTACCTGATGAGACTGTGTGTGTTCTCGACTGTCCAGAATGCTAGGTAAGTGGTATGAGGCGATACCTTACAATAAAGATGGAATGTCGAGCTAGAGTGATTACAATGGTAAACACCTTAATATATATCCAACATGGAAAACAAAACCAGATAGAAGAAATTGCATTGTACAATAGACACCCAAACTATAAACAATATATGCAAAACATCACCAATCAGTACCGAAACCGAAACCAAAATATACTGTGTGTGATCAATACAACCAGCAAAAAACTCAAAAAGACATATACTTTATATAAACTTTTCAACAGAAGTGCGCAATGAAATGTTGCGCAAACGTTTGTCATAAGGGATGCCTATCCAGCTCACTGCATATAAAGCCTGTGGAAACGTATACATTGCATTGTGAACATTCTGAAAACTATGGTCTGTTTAGTAAATCTGGGCCATGTTTGCCATGGGTTTGGGCCCACATTTTTCTTAAGCGCACAAGCTGAGTGTATCTTTTGGGGCAGATTTATATGTCGCTGCGCAATGCCATGCATAGTCATGGTGTATATTTATTGCTGCTCTCATCCTCTGCACTGGTGCATAACCAGGCTGCCTTGTGCCAAGCACAACATTTGCACAATGGTGTAGGGGGGTGTGCGTGGTGTCGGACATATAGGGCCAGATGTACGAAGCATTTTACTGGTGGGCTGTTTGCGACTGGTAAAATGTTTTTGGGCATGTACCAACCCTATTTTGTGAGTCAGTAACCTATTACTGGCTCCCAAAATATGGTTTGCGAGTCACTATTAGGAAGGGCAGGTTTTTTTTGCCCGGGAATGCAGTTGCAAAACATTTGCAGTTACCACCAACTTCAAGTTGATGGTAAGCCGTTCGCAAATGGGAAGGGGTCCCCAAGGGATCCCTTCCCCTTTGTGAATGGTGGTGCCAATTTTTTTTCAGACAAGGCAGTGGTCCCATATAGAAAACTTTTCTTTTTTTTAAATGCAACTCATTTTCCTTTGAGGAAAATAAGCTGCATTTAAAAAAGCTGCTTTATTTAATTAATTCTTATTTAAAAAGAGCAGGCCACCATCCCTGTGAGTGACGGCAAACCCCGACCTACCTCATGAATATTAATGATGCAGGTCCCTTGCAATCCATTTGGGAAATGCAAACAGTGTCTCAGACAATATTGCACATTACAGATTGCGACTCGACATTTGCGAACATCTAAAATTCTTAATTGCAAGTCTCAATCTGTAATGCTCTTACACCTGCCCCTAAATCTGTTCATAGAGAAACACACCCTTTCGGTCCGAAGTGCTATGCCTAGACAAATTCTGAAACATTCCATACATTGGAAGCATGCTATACAGTGCAGCACACATACAATATGTGTAATGTTTGGAGAAATAAAAACATTTCTCCAAGTTAGCACCTGCTTGAAGCAGGCCTTTTTTTTGGTCCAAAGCCTGGTCTGCTATTCTTAGGATATCAGGCTTTGCATTAAACACTATGAATGTTTGCGCTGATCTGCCGAAGTTACACTCACGACTTCAAAGTGGTGCAAAGCAGCACAAAGTGCTATATGAGCCGAGAAAATGGCACTGCGCTGGTTAGTAAATATCCCTCCAAGACTTTGCACCAATTTACGTCACTGCAAACTGCAGTGAACTCTGCAGTTACTGGGTACTCTACTTTCCATCTTGGTAATGTAGGCATAAAAATACTACTCTGAAAGGCAGGTGGCAATTAGATGGAGAAGGTGGAAAATACAAAGGAAAATACACTTATTTAATGGGGATGTTGGAAAACGATGGAAGAGAATGCAGGCTGCAAAACTCTCAGTGTTGTCGCAGATGTGTAAAAAATGCAAAATGTAAAAAAGATACATTTTGCTTCATTTATCTCTGAAAGAAAACTCACCTTCTTGGATGCAAGTTAGGATGAGAGAAAGATAAAAATAAACATTGACAGATTTGGAAAACGCATGCTCTCCAAACATGGGGGCAGATTTATGTTCCCTGGCGCATCCCTGCAAATCAGCAGGGATGCGCCAGGGAAGATGCATCAAGCAAGTTTGCCCTTGCGCCACCGCAGATGCGCCGCATTTACAATGCAGAGCATCGTGGCGCAAGGACAAGCAGATGTGTGACGCATCTGCTGGCGTAAGCTTGGCGCAGTGCTGAAGTTGTGTCGAAAGCGCGATGCAACTCCAGCACTGTTCCAACCTGCCCTATCCCTAACATGGTGCGTCATGCCTTACACCTGCTTGAAGCAGGTGTAAGGAATTGACGCACCAGCGTCGGAAAAGTGACTGCGTGAAATCTTGTAGATTTCACTGCGTCAATTTTTGAGGCTTTTCCCGACGTAACGCCCACCCTGCATACATTAAACCTGAAGCGGGTTTAATGTGGCGCAGAGCTTTACAACGTGACTCATCTCCCTAGATGTGTCACATTGTAAATCTGTCGCAGCATGGCACTAGCTTTGCGCCGCCGCTGCATCACAAAAGTGACGCAACGGCAGCGCAAAAGTGGCGCACAGGGCTTTTAAATCTGCCCCATGGTGTGAAGGTTACCCCAGAGCAGCTAGGTAGCACTGTCGAAACCGGCGGATGAGGTCTTTCCATTCTTCCGAAAGCACTCGTTAATTCATGTATCCTGATCATAAACATGTGGGTGACAGATATTCATATTTTTTTATTGATGACATTAATGTTTGTTATTTGATAGGAGTCATAAAGAAACTCAAATGTTCCTCATTCTGTAGCTATCTCTGGATCAAATGGACACCATTGCATGGTCCAGAGGTGGACTGGCATCAACCCTTGTTGGCTTGTGGCTGAATTAGAGAGCTGGGCTCTGCTAATGTATGTCTTCATCTCTCTATGTGATATCAAACCACTGACAAATGGAGTGTTCGTGTATATAATACGTTTTGCCACAGCAAATCGTGAAGCACCATTTATTTTTTTGTGCATAATTTGCAGCATCGTTTTCTTCTGGTTAGGTTGCGTTTACATTGTACACCACTCATGTTGGGATTTCCACTCGCACAAAAATCTTCCCCTCTCCGCCTGTGACGACGAATCTGTCCAGCCAGTTCTGCACATATTATTCTTTTACTCATTTTATTTCCATCAAGGGAAAAGAATGATAGCTCCTTCCTTGCACAGCGCTAATTTGACTTATTATAGGCTTGCACTGTTACTTTTCCAACAGCTTGAGGATCCTTTGCTGTGCTATGTACTTGCTACTTTTCTCTGGTCAGCCGTGAAACATAGGAAACGACGGACTCCTCTAGCAGACTCGGTGCACTAGAGGCCTACTGGCATGGCTGAAGGCTGAACTGTTGTTGATGATGAACTGTGCAGGGCACTTCCTCTGCTGCAGCCCCTCCCTCCTACAGTCGGCCATGCAAACAGAGGCCTCCCGCAAAGCACAGGAGCACAGAAATCATGCACTGCAGCACAGCCAGTCAAGGAGCTGAGCTGCGTTGCGCGAATGGGAGAGAGCAGAACACCTCCATGTCTGCTAAGGTGTGTGGCTGTTCTGCCCTCTCCCTGGCCTGGCTTTCTTTATGCACCAATGCCATTGCAGACATACTTGTGCCATCACTTCCTGAATTAAAACTATACTTTGAGGCGTTTCCGTCTTTGTGCCTGTGCTGTAGAATGGAGCACACACGGAAAGGGGGAAGAAGAGTAGAAATGAAAGCATTTCTCTGCATTAGCCTGCCTCAAGGAGGTGCAGGATTTTGGCACAAATCCCTGTCTACGGTTCTTTGTATAAAGGGATTTGTGTCACAACCCATGGGTAGCTGCATGGGAATGCCCATGTACCACCCATGTAACACCCCCCTTGATGCACAGTAATGCAAGACAGTGAACTGCACAGCTTTGCTTCACTTTTGGCAACAATTCAACACAAATCGCGATTTGTGCTGGATTATAAAGTACAACAGAATACTTTGTGTGTGGTTTGCATTAATAAAGTACCACAAACCTGATGCAACATCTTTGTAAATCTGAGCCCAATATTATGGAATGCATAATGTATTTCACTAAGGGGCCTATTATGATGGCGGGTGGATCGCCACTGCCCGGCCGGCGGTTGCGATCCGCCCGCCATCACAACTACATTTACCCCCGCCATATTACCATGGCAGGGGGTACCGCGGCGGACGGAAAGTCCGTCCATCGCTTTTCCACCAGTCGGCAATCGTCACAATTGCCGGCCGGGCGGAAAAAGCCCACAATATGGTGGCACCGTCATCCATATTATGATGGTTGCGGTGGGTATGCCTTTCCATGGCGGGGACCACGCCATGGAAAGGCATGCGGGAAATGACTATGGGGGTCCGTTGCAGGCCCCCAGGTGGCTCGGGGGCTGCACTTGGGGGGTACCTATGGTACCCCCCTTCATTGCCATGCACAAGGTGGCAGGCAATGCGCGGTGCCTGCCACGTTGTGCATGGCAATGCACAACATGCCTCTTTGGCATTGCGGCGGGTGCTGCTTACAGCACCGCCCGCCGCAATGTCAAAGATGCGGGATGTGACCGCCAAGGTGGTGGTCGCATCCTAATTGTCGTTGCGGGACCGCCGCACCCCTGGTGGCCGGTCCCAGCACCGCTAGGGTGGTGGGCGGACTCAAGTCTACCCGCCATCCTAATGGGGTCCTAAATATGCATATGTAGCAAAGAACAGAAACTATAGGGCTGTGATCAAGAGGCTAGGGTGTATGGATAGGTATAGGGTTAAGATTAGAGTTAGTAAAATGCACCTCTTTTCCTCCCTGGCCCTCCTTCTTTCTGCATCCTCACTTAAATCTGCTCTGCTCCCTAGCCTGCTCTGTAAATGTACCTGTGCTTTCCCATGGCCTCACATGTGAGATATATATCACTTCTACTATATAGAGTGGTCTGCTGCCAACAAGGCTCTGTACATAACAGAATAACTATATAAAAATATCCAAGAGATAATTAAAAAACAACCAAATACCCATGTATTAGCAAGACTAAGTGCTTTCCTTACATTTACTCCTAGTGTAGTTTTTCCTGGCAGACTGGCTATATTTGCTTGAGAGCGCTAGTTTATGCTGACATGGATGTCCGATTTTTTGTGAGCTCTTTTTAAAACCACTTTCCTTGCAAATGTGAATATTGGCAATATTTATTCCCCTAGGTAATTTAAATGGGGCGCAAAATCCTGATTTTATTCTGAAAGCGAACATTCAGAAAATGTCACGAACTACTTATAATAAAAAAATGTACAGCTTGACACCCTTTGAGCTGCTCCTACATACTGCACGTCTATGAGCCACATCCTCAGACTTGAAGACAAGATTGGATATTAACATTAAATGTACCTTGCTTTGTATACAAAGCAAGACTTTCGCTTTTGAGATGGGGCCAGGATTGATTTGCATATGGTTGATCCCAGTCTCCAATGGGAAAACAAGTTTCAAAATGATGGAAGAGAATGTGTTCAGCCTTATCCTCAGAGCGCCACATTAATTCAAGGATTACAATCAGTCACATTCATGCTGGCGGATATGTAAATTGAGCAAGGAAGGTGGGGAACTCAATAAGCCCTTGCGAGCTTGGGTAACAGTATAAACGATAGTAAATGGCCTACAAGGGGATCATTTACAAAAGTAGCTACAATAAATTAGTAAGTATTTATGCGTCTTAGTCACCTTGGACACACTGAACCAAAGTTAAGATAATTAATCAAAAAGCAAACTCTTCAGAATCATACAAAAAAGGGAGAACACAGTAAATTGAGGATCAGGTGTGCCACAGATATTACAAGTTGTCTGCATTGAAACACTAGCCTGGAAGATAGACAACACGGCGGGGATGGACATGTCCGGCTTCATGAGATATAGCAAAATATCCGTGTAATGTGAGATTTTTTCTGGGTACCGCTAGGGCTGGGATACCAGTCACATCAGCTCATATGCTCACCCAACAGGCCAGTGACTCTAGACACAACGCAAACAAGGGATAGGAGAGCGGGCATCCTTGCCTGGTGTCCCTGTCTAGGGAAAAGGATGTGGACTCTTCCCTGCTAACCCGCACCTCCGATGCTGGTGAGGTATAGAGGAGAGCCAAGCATGTACAAAAATTAGGGCCAAAGTAGAATGTTCAAAGTGTCTGATGCAAGTACCTCCAGTCCATGGCATTGAGTCAAATGCTTTTTCTACATCCAGTGACAACATAGCCAGGGGGGCTTGTGAGTGCATGATATCGTCCATCCAATTATGTAATCGGCTAAGATTCAGTCGGGTCACTCTGCTTTGCATGAAAGCTGTCTGATCATTGTGGATTAGGGTATTAATTACCTTAGCTAGCGATGCAGCCAACATCATAGCCAATAGCATAAACTTCCACACTGGTTCCTCAGTTTCCCTGTGTTGGAAATGGCCCTTTCAGCAGGGTCGCCCCAAAGGTTTTGCCTCCCTCCTTCTCTTTTTCTGAACTTGTTTTGTTGGCTTTAGGACTCTGGGCACTTTACCACTGCTAACTAGTGCTAAAGTGCACATGCTCTTTACTTAAAGCATGGCAGCATTGGTTTATCCACTATTGACATATTTGCTTTACTTATAAGTCCCTAGTAAAGTGCACTTCATGTGCCCAGGGCCTGTAACTCAAATACTAATAGTGGGCTTGCAGCACTTATTGTGCCACCCACATTTAAGTAGCCCTTTAAACATGTATCAGGCCTACCATAGCAGAGCATGCGTATGCTGTTTCAAACCGCTATGTCAACCTGGCAAGTTGACCTACTTGCCCGGCACAAACCTTCCTTTTTATTACAGATCTGTCACCCCTAAGGGTGGCCCTGGACAGCCCAAGACAGGGTGCTGCAGTTTATTTAAAAAGTAGGACAAGTGCTTTTTTAAGTTTTGCCTGTCCTAGCAGTGAAAACTCTTCAATTTGTTTTTCACTACTGCAGGGCCTATATTTCCTATAGGATAGCATTGTGATTGCCTTTTTACAGTTTATAAGTGTTTTTTCCAATTGGGAAGAGATGAGACTCCCAAATTTGGAGTCTCTGGACTCACAATTTAAAAACACAACTTATGTTGAAGTTGTTTCTTAAATTTCAGTTCTGAAAATGCCACTTGAAAGTTGGCATTTTCTTATTTAAACCACTTTGTGACTTCTGCCTGTCTGGGGTGGGTGCCTTCTTCCTGTCTGGGGTGGATGACAGATGGCTTCAAGCATTCTCTCTAGACAGCCACACACAAAGGAAGGGTAGGTGTGACTGAGTAGCCATCTGCATGTTCATGGGTCACCCTGAGCAGGATGGGTGAGAAAAGACACTTTACACCTGAAATGGCTGTGCCCTGTCCCCACACAAAGGGTTGCATACCCCAGCCAGGACAGGAAAGGCAGGGTCTTGTGCACTTCAAAGACATCTCTTTGAAGTCTTCCTTCTTCAAAGGCCCAACAGGGTATAAGTACTGGTCCCTTGACACAAACAAATCAGAACACATCTGGAATTGAGGACATTCTACAAGGACGAAGGACTGCTGTGCTGCCTGGAGGAACTGCCACTTTGCTGAACTGCTTTTCTGTGTTGGCCTTCTGCCTGCTGTTTCTTGTCTGGGAGTGAGAAGGACTGGACCTGCATCTCTACATCCCAGAACCTCAGTGCTTAATTTGTGCCGGTGCTTGCCAGTGCTTAGCACCGGCACTTATTTCTAAGGGCCGGGTCTACAGTCTAATTTAATCCACATGCAATATGAATAATAATTGGCTGCGCGCTGTTTAGTGTAGGTGCCACTGTTCCAGACTAGTCTTCCCCCATCCCCGTGGAGAGCTGATAGGGCACATAAATGCTTCAGCGTAAAGCTCGTCTGCCTAGAAAGGAACCACACATCACATTATCGCCAGAAACGGAAGCTTCACCAACACCGTCACACGCCACACACCACTTTCATTTTTCAGTTATTCATTGGTAACGTGCTAGCGTAGTGCACTACCAATAAAAGATTGCAAACTATATTAGTTGCCTGGCCCCGTCCCTCCCCGGCGAATCATCAAGTTTTTGTGCGAAATCGGACCAATCAGTACTGTTTTCACACTCGGCCTGCTAACATACTGCGCAGCTGCGGAGTTAATTAATCATTATGCGACCACAGAAGCAATCATCATGTCGAGTAGAAGGCTTCCTCCCTCGCAGATGAATTAAAACTAAAAAGTCTATCCTGCAGAGTCGGTAACTAATGCCTATCACCAGCGTTATATTTGTCTACAATTTTAGCTTTTGAATGTATGATTATGCTAAATAAAGTTTTATAGTGTGGGATCCGTGGCTGCAGCTTTTCCTGTACTGCTGCTGGCTTTTAACTTTTTCGGACGAACTGCAGCCATGGGCCCCACACAATAAAACTTTATTTTGCTTAATAAGCAACTTGCACGCTTTGTAGACAGATATATAACATTGAACACTAGTACACAGCTGATGGCAGAAAAACAAGACTATCTGAACGTGCCACTCGACGTAAAATTGCTTTGAGTGACACATTCAGGTAATCTTGTTTTTCTGTAATCAGCCTTATGCCAGTGTTCACTTTTATATTTGTCTACCAAGCATTCATGTGGCTGATTATGCTAAATAACATGTTATAGTGTGTGGGGCTCATGGCTGCAGCTCGTCTCCACTGCTGTTGGCTTTTAACTTTTGCAGCGAAATAAATCATTTTTAAAGTTAAGACGGCAACAGTGGCGGACGAACTGCAGATGTGAGCCCCACACACTAGAAAACGTTATTTAGCATACCAGGCCCGGTTCTAGAGGGTGGACAGGGTAGGCCAGGCCCACCCAAACATGAGCCTTGGCCCTCGCAGTGAATCTGCCACCTATGTACAACAATAAAAACTGTTCAGATAACTTGTGATTTACGATCCTGCTGCAGAACAACCATTTGTCTGTTGTTAATTTTTAAATGCAGATAAACTGAATTTTATTGGAATAGCTCAGTGGTTTACTACGTCTGTCACAGAGATCCTTGTGTTACTTGCAGTTCAGAAGTTACTATCCTAACATATGACAGTGACCAATGAACTGTAATCAAAGAGCTGCCTACAAACTTCACTTTTTTGTGTTTGGATGTAGTTAGAACTTATCCATTCTTTCATTATTCTAATGTTTCTAAAAATAGTTTGGGCAGTTATACATTTTTATCAGTAAAGCCAACCCTGACCACTGGAGTACTCTTTAAATCCTGAGTTTGTGCTTCTCCAGACCAAACCCCCGTAAAATATACTGCCCACCAGTACAGATGACGTGATTCCTCCACCTTGTAATCCTAGTTTGTTTATGTGACATTCCGCGTAAACCGATTTATTGTCTCTGTATAATGTGTGCTGTTATGTAAAGTACTGTGACACCCTACACTCATATGAGTAGCGTTATACAAATAATGGAATGGATATGAGAGAGGGGCAACAGAGAGATGAGGGGCACTAGTGGAGGGTGGCAGTGAGGGAATCCCAGGAAGAGGTCATGGGGTGGGGGGAAGCTACGGAGAAATGAAGGGCGCTGGTGCGGGTGGCAGTGAGGGAGTCAGAGGAGGAGGTCAAGGGGTGGAGGGGAACTGCAGACAGATGGGTGGCAGTGAGGGAATCAGAGGAGGAGGTCACGGGGTGGGGGGGAAAACTACAGAGAGATGGGGGCACTGGTGGAGGCTGGCAGTGAGGAAATCTGAGGAGGAGGTCATGGGTGGGGCGGCTATAGAGAAATGAAGGGCACTAGTGGAGGGTGGCAGTGAGGGAAGCCAAGGAGGAGGTTATGGGGTGGGGAACTACAGAGAGATGAGGGGCACTAGTGGAGGGTGGCAGTGAGGAAGTCAGAGGAGGAGGTCACGGGTGAGGGGAACTACAGAGAGATGAGGGGCACTGGTGGAGGGTGGCAGTGAGGGTATCCGAGGAGGAGGTCATGGGGTGGGGGGATCTCCGGAGCGATGAAGGGCGCTGGTGGAGGGTGGCAGTGAGCGAATCTGAGGAGAAGGTCATGAGGTGTGGGGGAGCTACGGTGGGATGAGGGGCACTGGTGGAGGGTGGTAGTTAGGGAGACTGAAGAGGAGGCCATGAGGGGGAGTGGCTACGGAGAGATGAAGGGCACTTTTGGAGGGTGGTTGTTGAGTTACCTACAGAGAAAGAGGTCAAAAAGACTTTTGCACCAGCACTAAAGCTGGCCCTGTCATGGCCTTTCTGCTTTTGTTTATTTAATTAACACTCAGGTGATTAGGACAGCTGTCGAGCATACTTTAGCATGCATGCATAATTACATTTACTGCTATTTTCAATGTTTCAAGTTGAAGGTGATTTTACTATTGTTTTTTACTGGGAATAATGAAAGTGTAACGGAATGGTGGCTGGGTCCCAAGGTCAGCTGTGAGATAAGGTGTAATGGAGGGGGGTGGTAGAAAAGTGGATAGTCAAGCCGGTAAGGGAGTGCGCTGCAGTCAGGAGGAGGTAGTAATGAAGAGGGTTTCTCCCTGAAGGCTCCCACAGAGGGAGCCCGAGTTGAGTCACTTGCTAGTTACTCCCACCTTAGAAACCTCCTTCCCATCAAAGGGAAATTACATGGAAGAAAAGCACTTTTTGAGAGTGATAACATTTAGAAAGAGACTTGGAACAGAGTGTGTTTTACTGTACCTTGTAAGACTAAGGAGAGATAAAGGGAGGGCCCAGAAGCAGGCCGGGCTCGATATATAAGCGACAAATAGGGCCAGCAGTGGCCCACCCGAATGTACCCTTGGCCCACCCAAACAAAAATTCCTGGAGCCGGGCCTGTAGCATACTAAGCCATTTGAATGCTTTGAAGACAAAAATAACACTTAACACTGGCACAAAGCTGATGGCAGAAAAGCAAGATTACCTGAACGTGCCACTCGAGCCAAATTTGTATCGAGTGGCACGTTTAGGTAAACTTGATCTTCTGCCATCAGCTGTTTACTAGTGTCAGTGTTACATTTGACTACAAAACATTGAAATGGCTCATTATGTTAAATAACTTTTTTATAATATAAGCCCGCGGATGTAGTTCTTCCTCCACTGCTGCTGACTTTTAAGTAAAAAAAACAACAACAAAAAAAAAAGATGTATTTTGCCTTGAGTGGCACATTCAAGTAGTTTTGTTTTCTGCCATCAGCACATATTCTTGCTACGTTCTAAAGTAAAACTAGAAGTCCTACAACATAATGCGCTCTGCTAGTTCTTCAAAGCCTTGTACTGGCTAATGGTAGCACACATTATGGGTCCAATTGGCCGCTATTGAGGACAGCTCACCAACCTAGCCGAACCATAATGCTGCTACATAGACTGCACAGGCAGTCGTCACTTACTAGAGTGCAGGTTCCCATCCAATGGTGTGCTTAACTGAGTGTGGCGGAGTGGTTTTGGAAGTGGTGAGCTGCCAACTGGTAGTGTGTTGTACAACTGCCTCCTCTGCCAGTCTTTAATTGTTAGCCAAGACCACTTTGGATCCAGGGAAATAGGTGGGCGGAGCCAGTAGAGGAATTGGGTGGAGCCGGGGACGTGGGTGTGGCCTCCTACAAAAATTTGAGCACCTGGACTTAATATTTTACAAATTAAGCACTGCAGAACCTAATTTCCTCCAAGGGCTTGTTGGCTTGCCTCTTGTTGCTGAGGTCTCAGGTATATTAAAGACTTCACTTCCATTTTAGAAGAGCACCTGGGCTTTGCTTGCTGTGAGTCCTGCTCTTCCAAGTGCACCATCTGCCAGAACCTGCGCATTGTCGCCATTGCGCATCTCCTGCTGCAAGATCAGGATCAACGCATCACTGCTGTTGCAGGGAGCAGATCGGCACACCTCTGTCCGAACTGCCTCATCGCCCCTGGAACCACCACTTTGAAATCAACGCATCGCCTCCACTGCATGGAGAAGATCGATGCATCGCCCCTCCAGCGTGGATTAACACAGAGCATTACATTCGGAACTGCCGCACTCGGAACCGGCGCTTTGCTCAATGGTACCGACGCATGGGCACTGTTGCCTGCAGAAATCTGGCACAACACCCAAACTGCGTGGGGATCATTGACGCATTTCATGCTGCGACAAGAATGAAGGTACTTTTGTTCAAAGTGCCCTGCGTGGGTCCTGTAGCCCACAAGCACTCCATCGCGGGTAGCCTGAACTCTTGACTTTGTCCCCGTCCAGTGCGACCAATTAACTCTTTGAGCTCTATTTGCTTCTAAGTGCTATTTTTGCATTTAATCTTTAAACATTCATATCTCAACTTCTACCGATTGGATTTTTGTCATAGGGGGCCAGATGTATGACCATTGGTAATCGCAAATTGCGACAAATAGCGAGTCGCAATTTGCGAGTCGCAATTACCAATGTACAACAGTGTCTGAGACACTGTTTGCGATTACCAATGGGGTCGCAAATTGTATGCCTCATACATATTAATGAGGCTGTCGCAATTTGCAACCCCATTGGGAATAGCTGGCTCTCCCAGGGATGGTGGTCTGATGGGGTCAGCAGACCTCCTTGTCTGGGACTGCTTTTAAATAAAGCTGTTTTTTTTTTAATGCAGACCGTTTTCCTTAAAGGAAAACGGGATGCATTTAAAAAATTAAAATGAAACTTTTCAGTTTCATTTTTTTAAGGGCAGGTAGTGGTCCCTGGGACCACTGCCTGCCCATAGAAAATATTTGCGCATGCATTCACAATGGCTTCCCGTTTACAAGTGCTTTACCACCCTTCTGAGAAGGGTGGTAAACTGCGAGTGTTTTGCGACCGAAATTGCGGTCGCAAAACATTCTTACATAGGTGTTGGAGTCGCTATTAGGAAGGGACGTGCTTGGCATGCCCCTTCCTAATAGCGAGTCACTAACCCTATTTTGCGAGTCGCTAATTGATTAGCGACTCACAAAATAGGGTTAGTACATTGGCCTGACAGTTTTTTGTGATTGCAAAGGGGCTGATACCCCTTTGTGACTGCAAAATTTGGTTGTACGTCTGGCCCTTGGTCTTGTTTTATTTATTAAATAATTCTCTATTTTTTCAAACTGGTGTGGAGTCTTTTGTGGTGTTTTCACTGTGTTACTGTGTGTTGTGTGCACAAATACTTTGAACATTGCTTCTTAAGTTAAGCCTGCTTGCTCTCTGCCAAGCCACCAGAGTGTGAGCACAGGTTAATTTTTGCTGTGTATCTGACTTCCCGTACTAGTATTGTGGTTCCTGCTTGGACAGGGTATATACTCTGCCAACCAGAAACCTAATTTATAACAACCTGGTTTGGGAATCAGCACTATAGTTGCATGACATGGGTCGGGCAGGAGTCCCTTCTTTACCAGCTTCCTTGAACAGGTTCAGCAGCAGGGGGCCCACTATAGAGGAAAGCCACTTGTAGTATTCTGCTGGAAATTTGTTGGGCCCAACCGTTTTGCCATTCGGCATGTTATTTTGGGCCTCTGTGAGCTCCTCCATGAAAAATTCCTTCTCCAGTAGGTTGCTATCCCCAGGACTATCCGTCAGGAGGTGCAGTTCATTTAGGAATTCTTTTATGTGTTTGTGAGACACTGGCTGCATCTCTGTGTATAATGTGTGATAGCAGTCTGCAAATGTTTGCGCTATGGCCACATCCGAGACAATTTTTTGACCGCTCCCCGACTTGAGTTCTCACACCCACCTGGCCTTTTTGTGCCTCCAGCCCAACCATGCTAGTTGCCTCCCTGACTTCCCAACATCATGTACTGGTCTTTGCTGCAAGTATTGATTTTTGGCTGCTCGGGTCCTTGCAGGCTTATTTTCCTCCCCCAGGAATTCCAGTCGGCGCAGGGCGTACACTGAGGTTTCACTGGGTTGGTGCATTTTTTGCTCAATAATTTCCCGCTCTAATGTAACAAGCTTACGTCTCTACAGCGCATGGCTTGCTCCATCAGGTTTTGTGCTCTGTCCCTGAGGACAGCTTTGTAGGCTTCTCACACCATGATATGGGAGTCTACTGTGTCAGTGTTGTCTTAAAAGTAGAGTTCAAATTCGACTTGCAGCCCCTTGGGTACCTCTCTGTCTCTTAAGCCCCAGGCGTTAAGTCTCCACTGGGAGTTGGCGATCTTTCCTGTCTTCTTCCCTATTGTAATTTTTTGGGGTAAATGGTCTAGTAATCCCCTAGTTAGGAATTCTGCCTCTAGTATTGGCAAGACTTATATGATAGGAATAAAGACATAGTCCGATCGTGAGAATGAGCGGCGTGTCCCTTATAAGTAGGAGTAGTGTTTGACTGAGGGGTGTTTGGTTCTCCACAGGTTGGGGAGTTCCAGCTAATGTATAAATTACACTAGATCAGAGTTTGCCACAAGGGGGCCGCTCGCAGTGGCGTTCTTTCCAGGTCCATGTCCATGATGTCATTAAAGTCTCCCCCTACTGTGTATGCCTGCCTTTGCTTCCAACAATATGGGCCCTATGTTGTCCAGGACTCTCTGCAGGAGTCGGGGGAGGGCGTAAACACTGAGGATAAAAAGGTACTTTGGCCCCAAGTACCCAGAACTCCCACACAGCAGCCATTTGGATCCACCCAACTTTCAGTGAGCTGAAAGGGAAGGTTTTTTTCACTAGCATCACTACTCCTCTGGAGCCCGTGGTAAACTCTACATTTGCGAGGGAAAGTAAGCTCCTCTCTGGAGACACCTTTAGTGCATTTCTAACAATTGGGTTTCTTGGAGTAGGACGAAATCTGGGGCCTGCCTACATGTATTGGGCCATAACTCCCTCCTTTATCTTGTTGGCTAGGTGCTAAATCTTTTGGCATGTTTCCGCTGTCTTTTTGCTTTCTGACCTCCTGTTTTGATGGTATGCTGGGCTCCGTTTTTGCTGGTTTAGTGTCTCTGTGCACGTTTTCACTGATATTCAGTGCTAAAGTGCAAGTGCTCCTATTGTAAATTGTGTTAAGATTGTTTTTCCATGATTGGCATTTTTGATGTACTGGCAAGTCCCTAGTAAAGTGCACTGCATGTGCCCAGGGCCTGTAAATCAAATGCTACTAGTGGGCCTACAAAACTGATTGTGCCACCCACGCAAGCAGCCTTTCAAAGGTGTCTCAGACCTGCCACTGTTTAAACTGCCATGTCGGCCTGGCAAGTGCACCCACTTCCCAGACCAAACCCTATCTTTTATCACATATGAGTCACCCCTAAGGTAGGCCCAAGCTACCCCCCTGGGCAGTGTGTAGTGTATGTGAAAGGTAGGACACGTGCCGGTGTGTTTTACATGTCCTGATAGTGAAACAGACATTTTGTTTTTCACTATTGAAAGGCTGTCTTTCCCGTAGGTGATCAGTGGAGCTGCCTTGTAACATTTTACAAATGTAACTTTCAATTGTGAAAAGAGAGAGAAATGGAGTTTAGGCTCCCTGAATTCAGAATTTAATATCACATCTTTTAGTAAAGGTGTTTTTTAAATTGTGTGTTTGAAAATGCCACTTTTAGACAGTGAGCATTTTCTTGCTTAACAATTCTGTGTGCCTCTGCCTGCTTTTGGATTCACCATCTGGTTTTAGACTGACAGGGCTGTTTGTGCATTCACTCCAGACACTGACACATAGGGAGTTGAGCTGTGCCCTGCATATGATAATGGGCCATCCTGGGCTAGAGTGGTGGGAGGAGTTGTCACTGACACCTGAATAGGCTGTGGCTGCTCTGCACAATGATGTCTCCACCCCCTGTGGTGTGGCTGGACCAGGGAGAACAGAACTGTTGTTTACTGAGCAAGAGGGACTTTCTGCCAAAGACTTGAAAGAGAAAAGTAGTAGAAATATTTGCTGACCTTGCTCCAGAACTTTAGAACTTTTTTGGACTAAGGAATAGGCCTGGGTGGTGAACTCCGCTCACAGAGTTTGCGTAGTTTCCTGCACTCCGCGTCACGCAGAGCTTGTGGAGTTTCGAAAAACTCCACTTCGCACAGTGGAGCGGAGTTTTTTTCCTCGCTCGCGTTCACCAACGTCAAGTTGGTGAGCGAGGAAAATCCACCTCCCGGCGAGATTTTTCCTCATTCGCGATCGCCAACATCAAGTTGGCAAGCGCGAGCATGGAAAATAAACCTCCCGGCAAGGTTTCTCAATGCAGGGGGTCAGATTTCTCATTGCAAGTAGCTGTGTATGCTCGCCAACGCTCGCGTTGAGAGAAGCCTGTTTGCGTTGAGAAAGCTGCTGCTTGAGTAAAAATCTACTCGAGCAGCAGAAAAGGTAAGCTTGCTCTGTGCATGGTGCTGTTCGCATTGATTGCACAGTGCGGACAAGCATCCGGCACTGTCCAATCAGCGCGAACAGCATTTTTCTACCGTACTCCGCCGCTCGCGGAGCTCCGCGTAGTGCGGCGGAGATTTTTTTGCACTTCGCTTAGCTTCGCGTAGTGCAACTCCGCGAACTCCGCCCAGGGTTACTAAGGAACCAGCCAAGAAGAAGAGCTGGAAGAGCTGCTAGAAGGAGTACTGCCCCTTTGCTCTCTGTTGCTTGGTTGGGTTGGCCGGCAGTTGCTGCTTCTGTCTTGGGAAGTGAAAGGACTGAACTGAACTTTCTGCAACTTATTTCTGAGTACCTCCAAGGGCTTGAAGTAGAGCTTGCCTCCTGTTAGAAGTCTCAGAAACATCAAAGATTTCATCTTCATCTGCCAACAGCACTGGGAACTGTATGGTTTGTGCTATAACAGAAGACAAACAACCCTGACACAATCAACTATGCCACTGCTGGCTCCATGACCTGAAGGCACCACGAGTACCGCTGTACTTTGTACCACAATCCTGGTCTCACCGACTCTGTCCGACACCATCGCTGAGCTGCTGCTTGCACCATGAACTGTGGACACTGCACACCGCACAGCCTCACTTCACATCGCCGCACTGGTCTCACCGACAACACCACTCCAAGCTGACCTCAACGCCTGGGGGCACCGCTTGTAAGTTGCACAACTCACCACCCACGGCAGTCTTGGCCCACCAACACCAGCGCCATCGGCTCAAGATCATCTACGGACGACAGCGATTCAGCAACAACGTAGCTGCTGCTTGCACCATGGCCTGTCAGCACCGCAAAAAGCACCATCGCCGAGTCGCTGTCTGCACCACGACCTGAGGGTACCACACGCTGCACTGCTCCACTTGGCACTGCAGCCCCGATGCTTGCCAACACCAGTGTTCCTGACTTTAACCTCACGGAGTTCCACCCACAATGTGTGCAAATTCAAGGGACTGATGACTACTGCACCAACCTCTGGAACCGACGCCTGCCAGTGCCACCTCTTCAGAGCTCATTGCAAGGTCCAGGACGCTCTGCATTTCCAAGGTACTGTTTGTGAGTCTTCTCAACACCGTAGCTGGCCCTCCATCCTCGCTATTGGCCTAACTGTTGCATGTGTTTGTTCACGATGCCATGACAGCCCCAGACGGAGCTATCGACTTCAAGGAATGGTATTTTAAGTCTATTTTGCCAATATGCTTTATTACTGTATGTTGAACTTTTCTCGTTTTGGTCTTGTTTTACACAGATAAATATTAGCTACTTTCTAAAACTGGTGTTGTGTCCTTTTGTAGTGTTTTCTGTGCAGTAGGTGTAAATGCTTTATACATTGCCTCTGAGATAAGACTCCTGCCTGCTCGTGCCAAGCTGCCAAGGGGGTGAGCAGGGGTTATTTTTGAAGTGTAATCCCCCTTACCCTGACTAGAAGGAAGGGTCCCTACTTGGACAGGGTACAAACCTGCCAACCACAGACCCCCATTTCTAACACTAGGCCATTCACATTCCTCGAAAGGACCCTCAACGGATGTGTCTAAAAGCAAGTGTCACTTGTGCCATGTAGTGATGAAGTACTGTGAACTAAGACTCCCATGCCAGCTTTGAGCCATGTAGAAATCAATTCGAGAATGAAAACCAGTAAACAATACTTCCCCCTCCTCACTTTTCCTTAACTTAGGTTTCAAACTACCCACTTCCCCAACTTTGAAATGGTCTGTCGGCCACCGATTTCTCCCACCCTATCCCTGCCCTTTTTAGAGTGGCTGCCCATTGTAGAACTTGTTGGCAAAGTCTGCTTCCTTCAACCTCCCAGAGTCTGGGATGTCCATGATGTCATCCTTGAGTCTTGACAAGGGATCAGTCATGTGCGAGCAGTTATGAGGTCCTTTCCCCACTCCTGCTTTTGCTGGGTCCTGTAGATTGATAGACCCTCCTTTGTCTGTGTTTCCAGCCCCATTAACCAGGCCGGGCCCTGAACAAACTCTGCACCCCCCTCTACTTCGAGCAGGATCTGTTTCTCTGGTTGGTTCGCTTCTTGTGTTTTTATACAGGGTGTCTGCCACTTTCCACGGTCCCCCATCTAGCAGGGGCTGAGCATGCGGGTGCACCGTTCACCACTCCTTCAACCGGTTGCAGGCTGCCTCTGGGGTATGCAATTTGGCTGAAAAAAGGGGCATATATCAAATGTTTGGTGCTCGCAGTTCTTCTCTAGCTTCCACAAAGGTAGATCGCTACTTTTGGACCAGCCTGGTGTAGTCCAGAAAGATCATTATAGATGAGGACTTGTGGTGTATTTGACCTTGATCTCTGGCAAAGGGAAAGATTTCGTCACTATCTTCATAGTTCAGCAGCCATGCAATAATTGGACACGGAGGAGCTGCCAACAGATGTCAGGGCTGGAGCACCCACTGGGCACATTCTACTATGAATCAGATTGACAGGCGGTCCACCAGGACCAAGGCCCGTAGCCACCCCTTCAGGAACCGCAATCCAACCCACAAATATGAGGTTGTTGCACCGGGTATGGCCCTCTCCGTCTTTAGCCTGTTCCTCCAAACTTTTGAAAGTCTCAGTAAAGGTAGCTAGCTGTTGTTGTTGTTGTGGTCAATTCCCACTCCTTGAGGCTTGAACTTGTCTAGTGGGCTGTGTTCGTTAGTGTTGGGGTGTTTATCCTTGGCCATTGCTGGTGGTCTGGACTCCTCAGCACTGAGCACTATGTGAGGGGAGGCGGGGTGTGTATGCAGCACGAATGGTCAGCGCCTGTTGTGATCACCTCCCACTGGTCTTCACTTCACGATTCCTTGAGAGCTAACCTGGTTGAGCACTGAGAGCTTCCCACTGGGATATACTACCTGCCTCTCTGCGCTTCGCCTTGTTACTAGGCCTTCTTGCCCCTCACCATGGCGAGTAAGCTGGTTCAGCCGACCTCCACCTCAGCTGCCAACAAGGTCCCCACTGGCATAAGGGAAACCAGTATTCGAACACTCTCGCCCCTCCTCCTTGTCTTCTCAGAGGCCTCAATGCATGGTGCTTGGGGAGTGCCGACCCAAGAAGGCGAACTGCAAGCACCTCTCAGGCCCTGAGTGAGTTGTTGAGGGAGACTGACCAGGAGGGCTGGATGGGAGGCTTCTCTCGGGGGGCTCCCCCCCTTCCTTGGGCTGCTGTGGCACAAGCCAAGCAGGCTTTGGTCATCCTCAAGGCAGCACAGCCTCCGTTCTTGGGTGCCTCCTCCTCACCTGCTGAGTTAGGAGGCGAGAAGCGGAGTCTATCACCCTCAACTGCTGTGCTGCTGGTTATCACCCAGGCGGTGTGCTCTTTCACCATGGCCGTCCCACCTCTCCTGGGATTTGGGTCTCTCCCGCTGCCGAAGGAGGATTTCCACTGACGTGGGCAGATTTCAACCCTGATTCAGATGTTGTGTGCCAGGGGGGCATCTGCACACTCCCGTGGTGTAGCTTGGGGGCAGGATTACTCGGGATTAATGAAGGCGGGCAACAGAGTGTGATTCATCATGTATTGGAAATAGCCCTTTTTGCAAGGTTACCCCATACATTTTGCCTTCTCCTTCTATTTTTCTGACTTCATTTTTGTTGGCTTTAGGACTCTGAGAACTGTACCACTGCTGACCAGTGCTAAAGTGCATGTGCTCCCTCCTCTAAGCATGGTATGATAGGTTTACACCTAATTGCCATATTTGATTTCCTTGTCAGTCCATTGTAAATTGGTATATCATATTCCCAGGGCCTGTACTTCAAATGCTGCTAGTGGGCCTGCTGCACTGATTGTGCCACCCACAGAAGAAGCCATTGAAACCTGCCTTAGGCCTGCCACCACAGTGCCTGTGTGCCCAGTTTACTGTCACTTCAACTTGGCATTTAAAACTACTTGTTAGGCCTTGAACTCCCCCTTTTTTACATGTATGTCACCCCAAGGAAGGCTATTGGTAGCCCTATGGCCACTGAGCTATGTAAGTAAAAGGTAGGACATGTACCTTTATGTTTTGCATGTCCTGGTAGTGATAATCAGCCTAATTCGCTTTTCACTACTGTGAGGCCTACCCCTCTCATAGGCCAGCATTGAGAATTCCTTGATACACTTTTAAACTGTAATTCCTGATCAGAGAGGAGTAGCGTTTTCATATTTCTTATGTTTGGAATGGTAATGACAAATCCTCCTTACTGGTGAAGTTGGATTTGACATTACTGCTTTAGAAAATACCCCTTTTATCAAATGGCCATTTCTCTGTGCAGCCTTTCTCCAATGCACTTCTGGGCTGGATGACAGCTACACTCTGTTTATTTTCTCCAGACAGACTGACTTGGGGAAAGGATGTAGCCTTACGGCTAGAGAGATTGACTTTGAAGCTGGGGAACCAGGTTCGAGTCTCGGCAACGTCGTTCAACATCCTGTGATCTGGGCAAATCACTTAATCTCCCCGTGCCTTACAAAAAAATGAATGTGACCTTGTGTAATGAAACTGGTGCTATGTAAAACGCTCTGATACCCGATATCTTCAGGTCGCTATATAAAACTCTAAAAAAAACACAAAAACAGCCACAAACACAGGAAGGTGAGGCTCATCTGCATTCTGAGCACACATCTGCATTCTGATGGTTCTTCCTGGAAAAGAAGGGGGGGAGGTGACTCACACTCACATCTGAATAGACTGGGTCCTGACTTCATACAAAGCACTGATTTACCCTCTCCGTGGTTAGCCTGGCGGACAGGAATGGACTGAAAGGGATTCTTGTGCACTTCAGAGAGTTCTTTTGAAGCTACCCCATACATCACAGGCATTTTTGGGTATAGATATTGGGTCTCTGACCTCAACAAATCAGACACTTCTGGATATTGAACTGAACCTCAGTCAGAAGGACTGCTGTGCTGCCTAAAGGACTGCTTTTCTGCTTGTTGCCCTGCTGCCTGCTGCGCCCTGACTCTGCTGGATGGAGAGTTTGGCTTTGCCTTCCCGTCAAGCGATCTCCAAGAGCTTTCTGGCGTGCCTCCTGTTCTTCTGAAGTCTCAGGTACACAAAGACTTCCTAAAATTCTGCTGGTGCTGCTGGACTCTGCTGTCTGTGAGTCCTGTCCTTACCTGAAGTACCACCTCCAAGTTCTGGGCCTCAGAAGTGGCTTCTGCAGCTATCTTCATCACCTACAGCTCCTGGGCCCCAAAAATCTAGCTTTTAGGCTCTTCACAACTGTGAACTGGCCCATTTGCACTGGGACTGTACCGCTCTCTTGAAAAATCAGCACAAGTCACCGCAGCATAGCATTGCCGCCCACGACCGCGAGGCCCCGTCTGCCACCCGTGACACCCAGCCAACTCTTCTTGCCCACAGGATCATCACTGGCGATGCTCTACCTGCTTCCCCGCAAACGGGATTTCTTTGGAACTGTATACGAGATGCCCTCCATCATGGTTGGCCTGAACTTTGAATTTACCCCGATCTAGCACTATCTAAAGTAAGCTTTTAGCACTATTGACTTCTAACCACTGCTTTTGGTTTATTCCGTAGATATTTATAACTCCAGTATTAGATTTATGTTGTTTTGGTCTTGTTTTATTCACACAAATATAATCTATATATTTAGCCCCGTGTGAAGTCTTTCTGTGGTGTATTTACTGTATTACTAAGTGTGTGTGTGTGTGTGTTGCATAAATACTTTACACATTGCCTTTGTAGATATGGCTGACATGTCTGTGCCAAGCTACTAGAGGGTGAGCACGGGTTATTTTATTGTATATCTAGTTTACCATGACTAGAGTGGTAGTTCCTGCCTTGCCTGGGTTATTACCTCAGCCAAACAGGAATCCCATTTCTAACACTGTGTGCCCTCCATTGTCAGCTGTCAGCTGAATACTTATTTTTTGTGATTTTTTTTATTGTTTTCCTTTGAACAAAACATATTGACATTTGATTGTACAGTTTTCCCGTATCACTTGGCAGTACATCACATGATTTTACATCCAGCCAGTTGAAACCATTTCTACACAGTTTTACATTTCCGTTATTGACGCCCCACGCTCCCACCCCCAAGCCTCTCCCATCAGTCTGTGTCAGAGGTATCATCATCCTGCACCGGCGGTGGATCGCATATGCCTCCTCTAAATGTATTCCATGCCCCCCATACCTTATCCCATTTACGGGGGCTGCATCCATGTCCCTTCCCCATGCAGACAGCGACGGTGCCTCCACCGCCCCCCATTTTTGGGCTATGTTCCGTTTAGCTGTCACAATCCCCAACGTGGCCCAGCTCTGAGCCTGGCGGTTGAGGTCATTAGGTTCCCACACGTTTAACAAACAGCGCCTGGGCTCCGGCACCAACGACACTCCCCCCCGACTGTGACATCGTCCGCATCACCCGCCTCCAATAGTCTTGAATTATAGGGCAATCCCAGATGGTGTGGAAGAAGGTACCCTCCTCCCTGCAGCCGCGCAGACATAATGGGTGCGGCGCTCTACCCATTTTATGTAGCGTGTGTCTGGTGTAGTATGAGCGGTGCAGAATCCGGAGCTGTACCAGCCGTAGCCACGAGGGTATACCTGCCTCACGCGGCGAAGCTAGCGCCTCCCGCCATTCCGGATCATCAAACTCGCCTACATCACTGGCCCATTTCTCCCGCAGGGGTCCCATTGGGTCTGGCAGGTTGTTTACTAGCTTGCGGTATGTGAGTGACGTGGCCTTCTTTGGCATATAATCCGTCAGCAACCTGTCCTCCAGGGGAGATGCCTCCGGAACCTCCACGCCGGGAGCAAACTTTGATACCAATGCATGTTTAATCTGCGTATACCGAAACCATTCAGAGGGCGCTAGTTCGTATTGTTGTTGCAGGCGTGTGAATGGGACCACTGCACCTTTCTGCCACAGGTCGCCTACCACCGAGATCCCGATGCTGTCCCAGCTATCAAAACACCTGCTGTTCCTGAGCCGCCCCAACCGCTTTGCGTCCCATAGAGGCGTGAGCTGGGTCAGAACCCCACGCCACCCCAGTTTGGCCTGGGCCGCGTGCCAGATGACTACGGTCTGTCTCAGAGGGCCAATTAACTCCGGGGCCAGTCTTCCGTCGTATAAGGACGACAGCATACCCCTCGTGCCCAATATGTCCCTGTCCGCCTTAAATGCTGGGTCGGACTGTGGCGCGTGGAGCCATTGATTGACTACCTTTAGCTGCGCCGCCCAGTAATAAAGTTGGACATTGGGGAGCGCTATCCCCCCGTCATACCAACCGCGGACTAGTTTAGACTGCGCAATTCGTGCCGGCCCGTTACTCCATAGGAGGCTAGTGCCCTGTGCCGCAATTGCACGAAAGTAGGCCGGTGGCACTTGGTACGGCGTATTTTTATCTAAAAACCGAGGCAGGGCCATCATTTTGAAGAGCGCCGCCCTCCCCAACAGGGTTAGCGGCAGCGCTCCCCAGTGACGTACATCTTGTTTGAGGCGGTCCATAGGAGGCCGTAAATTCCGCCGGAAAAAGTCCGCCTGATCCGCCGTGATGTATATGCCTAAATATTTAAACGACCCTTCCGTCATCCGGAGTGGGCAGTCCGCAGGTAGCCTTGGTGGAGGGCCATGTAGTACGTACAAAACCGATTTGGACCAGTTTATCGTGTATCCCGACGCTCTGCCAAAGACCTCGCAGATGTTGAGTAGTGCTAGTATAGAGCGTCTAGGAGAGGATAGGTACAGCAACACGTCATCCGCGTATAGGGAGACTCGGTCCTCCCATCCGTCAGACCATTTAAGGCCCCGTATCATGGGCTCCCAGCGTATCCATGCCGCTAGCGGCTCCAGCGCCAAGGCGAAGAGTAATGGCGATAAGGGACAACCCTGACGTGTGCCACGCGTCAAGGGGAAATCTTCTGACATATGTCCATTGGCAGTAACGTGGGCCAGTGGTTTGGTGTAAAGGAGTCGGATCCAGGCACAGAATGTTGGCCCAAAGCCCAGGTGTAACAGTACTGCAAATAAAAAGGGCCATTCGACCATGTCGAACGCCATTCGCGCATCCAGTGAGAGGAGCACCGCAGGCTCCCGCAAATGGTCCGTCCGAGCCATCACACCGTGTAATCGCCTCAAATTATGGGATGTACTTCTGCCGGGCATAAATCCAGACTGATCTGGGTGTACGATTTCTGACAGGTGCGGTGTCAGCCTGGTTGCCAGCAATTTTGCGAGGATCTTAGCCTCCGCATTAAGCAGCGATATGGGACGATAGGAGGTACATTTATCAGATGGTTTACCCGATTTCGGTATCACCACTATGGTGTCTGTGCACTGATCAGGCGGGAGTTCGCCCTTCTGCAAACTGTCAGTAAACATACTCAGTAAATGTGGGGCAAGCGTCCCAGCCGCCCTCTTGTAGAGGTCAACCGGTATGCCGTTCGGCCCTAACGCTTTACCGGATTGCAGCTCGCCGATTGCCGCCTGTATCTCTTCTACTGTGGGCTCGGCTTCCAGGGTGTTCTTAGCCTCAGGGGAGAGTTTGGGCATGTCAAGGTCTCTGACATATGTCAGCGCCTCCTCCACTGTCATGGATGAAGCGGAAGAGTAGACCGCCTGAAAGTGTCTTGCCAGGACGCGTACTATTTCACGCGGGTCAGTCGTCATCTGTCCCCCATCAGTGCTAAGCTGCCCAATCCACCTAGCGCCTCTATTCCTTCTATCTAGCCACGCTAGCAGCTTTCCAGTTTTATCACCGACGTCGTAAATTTTATGCTTCGTGGCTTCCAATCGCTGTCTGGTACGCTCCGTGAGGTGCTCCTTGTACTGTGCCTGCGCTACTCGCAGGCTGTGAGAAGCTTCAGGGGTTGGGTCTTGGGCCTGGTGAACCTCCGCTGTGTGTAGCTCAAGCTCTAACGACTGTAGTTCTAAGTGTTTTTCGTGCTTGTATGCCGCAATGGAGGCTACAGCCTGCCCCCTAAGGACTGTTTTGTATGCCTCCCAAAGGACAGTTGGGGAGTCAACAGAGGCAGCATTTTCCTGAAAATAAAGGCTCGTCGCCTTCGCGATTGATTTGTGGACAGCAGGGAGCTGGAGATAGCCTGGGTGTATTGGGTAGATGCGGCGTCTCGTTATGGTGGCAGCGGGTGTATTGTAGGAGTATCGGGGAGTGGTCAGATATGCCCCTGGGTCTGATTTCTATACTGTCTACTTTCTTGAGACTGCCAGCCGATCCCAGAAAGTAGTCTATCCGGGTTAAACTATTGTGTACCCCCGAGTGGTATGTGAACTGTTGCGCTGTTGGGTGATATAGCCGCCATAAATACGTTAGCCCGAGTGCTTCGATAAAGCTCCTGAGGCGGGATACTCCCGCGCCACCCGCCCGTGCAGGGTATCGGTCTGCTAGGTCATCTATAACAGCATTAAAGTCACCGCCCAGTAAGTATTAGCTCCCCCTCTGGCAGATCCAGCAGAAACCCGCTGAGCGCCGGGAGCGCCGTGCCATGCAGTGCTGGGGGAATATAAACAGAGACTATATTTAGGGGCCGCCCCTCCCATTGGGTGACTATCGCTGCAAACCGCCCCGATCCATCAGTTTTAACTTTGTGTACTATTAGAGGGGACTGTCGTCGCACCATTATGCCCACCCCCCCGAGACCCTGAGGAGAATTCGGAGTGTGCTAGCATCTTGTACCCCCATCTATCCATCGCTCTACTAGTAGTGCAGGTAAGGTGAGTCTCCTGCAGCAAGACCACCGCCGGGGCGCACCTCTTAATACCATGTGTCATGCTCTCCACTCCGCGACTCCCGACGCAGCAGTATTTAAAGAATCTCGAGGCAAAGAGACGCGCTTAGCGTTCTTGCCTCGAGATCCATTTCCGTCCTGACGCTCAGCTGCCTGACTTCCTGGTTAGGTTCTTCCTGTTTCCGGCTTCGCGCGGGAATACGAAGCGTTCTGCTCTCCTCGAGCTTTTTGGTCCTGTCTGCTCCGTTACCAGAGTTTGCGGAGACGCATTTACCCCGCGTCCCTTCCTTAATTCAAGTGAAAGATCTTGTGTGTGTGTGGGTGTAGCAGTAGTTCCCTGTCATTACGGTTCTGCTGTAACAACGTTCCAGCGTCCTGTACTTCCAAACTGTTCCCGTAGTCCTTCTACTAGTCAGGAGTACCTACTCCTTTCTGACACGAGCAGTACTTCCCTATTCTTCCTATTCGTATCCTTTTTCTCTTTTATGTGGGTCCTAGTGACAAGTACTCCAAAAGGTTGTCATCGCTTCTTCCAGAGACCACCTTCCTGAGTTATGCTCATAGTACCCTGGTGGTGTTTCAGCTAGTATCCCTTCCCATGCTGTCCTTATCCTCGCCAATTGTGTCCAGGCTCTCCCTGGGTGTTGCGTGAACCACTGTGTGGATACTGCGCGACAGAAACACGGTAAAGGCGCATCGCGCCACATTATCTTACATATTGTTTGTTATGTAAATGAATAATACACAGGGGGGTATTTCGGTTTGTTCTGAAGTTGTGTCTTCTCTATTTCTGTAGCCTATCATCTACAGTGGTCACCGGGCAAACGGAATCTAGGGAGTCACTTCATCTATGCCAGTACTGGGGGTACGTTATTACAGAACTAGAAGTATAGTGTGGGGGCCGAGTCTTATCTCCTTTTAACAGTGTGCTCTCCTTTATATAGAATATTACAGTGTACCAGTGACGTCTTCACAGTACAAGAGTGTAACGAGCAACACATGGGTAGGTAGGACAAGAGACAAAGTAAACGTAGGGAGTTGGAAGTGTGTAACAGTATTTACATAATACTTGTTTTACAGGGTGTGTGCCTGGTGTATATCTCCTTCTCTGTGGAACCAGACGCTGATGACCCATTGAAGTACAACCCTCCTTCCCTTGTTTTGTTTCCCTGTTTTCCCTGGCTAGTCTTCTGAGTCTCTAGTGTCTGATAGAGTCGGAAGACAGCTGGGGAAGGCTGAGGACTCGCTTCAGGTTTCTGGCACTCCTGCGGAACAGCAGTTAACCGTTACACCATGCAGGACCAGACCTCGCTTAATTTTCTCTCCCAAGCCACGCACGTTCCACGTGAGCAGAGAGAGAGGCTGCACCGGAGTTAGATTGTTCCTAGCTGGCGTCCCATGCGTTATATCAGTCATTACAGTGGCTGAGGCAGAAGATAACTAACATTGCGGATATACCGGTGTAGGTCGTGTATGCTATATTTAGTGCTTATACTGCATGTTCTAAGTGTCATCGTCACCATGAACGGAAACTCTTGAAAAAAACATTGAAACAACCCCTTACCCCCCAACCCCCTCCCTGCCTCCCTGCCATATGGACCTTGAACTGCCAGCCACCCCAACTAAGCACAGTGCTCAGAACCCAAATCCCCGAACATTACTTGCATGCAAAGGAGCGGGAGGTCCCAGGAAGACCAAGAACATCCCCTGTCCCAAGGGCCAATTGTCTGTGCGATATAGTAAAAGTAAGTAGGCCACTCCAGTCCCGATAGTCCTCCAAGTTCTCTACGCATCTCTAGTCCAGGAGAGGCGTCAATCAGAGCTCTATCCGGCCTCTCCCTGCGGCCGCTCCGCCTCCTCCGCCCTTCAGTCTTGATCAGCGAGGTCCTCTGACCCCCCAGGCTGTCGCCTTCGCCTGTCCGAGCGCCCAACACTTTTCACCTGTTGCCATCCCTCGAGCCAGTCGTGAGCATCCTCTGGCGTCTCAAAGAACCATGTTTTCCCATCCGCTACCACACGTAACCGAGCCGGGAAGAGCATAGAATAGGGTAGTTCACGGGCTCTCAGTTTCTTCTTGATTTCCAGGAAGCTCCTCCGCTGTGCCGACACCACCGCCGTATAGTCCGGGAAAAAGGACACCGTTGAATTCTGGATACGGAGGGGCGGCGCCACTTGAGCTGTCTGGAGAATGGCATCCCTGTCGCGAAAGTTGAATATGCGAGCCAGGACCGGTCTGGGGGGCGCCCCAACTTTAGGCCGGCCACCAGGTATTCTGTGGGTGCGTTCAACCGAGAAGAAGGTTGAGAGTCCCCTAGGTTGCAATCTGGTTTTTATCAGTTCTTCCACATATAAGTCCATGGCGGGGTGACCCTCACTTTCGGAAATTCCCGTGAAACGCACATTATTGTGACGGGAGCGCCCCTCCTGATCGTCCAACTTTGTCGCCATGCGCTTGTTCTCCGCCTCCAGTTGCTACACTTTTTGGAGTAGATAGCTAGTGTCTTTTGTCAGGGTAGATGTCACTTGCTCCACGTCTGTGACCCTGGCCGACATTTTCTGAAAGTCCGCTCTGAGGAGGGACACATCTGTAGTTTGCACTTTAGTCAGGGCAGCCATAATGTCCTCCAGCATCACTTTAGGTGCCCCAGCTTCCGCCGCAACCTTTTCCGTGCGCCCGTTTCACTCCAGCATTGGGGAAGGGTCTTTACTGTATGCAAATTTGTCCAACTTGCCCTGCTGGTTCCCACGGTTTCCTTTCCCACTCATATTTGCGCAGGTAGTTGAATATGACCTTTGTTTACTGTGGGCCAGTTAGTGGAGCAGGGAGCCCTGGTAAGACGCATTTGTTCCCCAGTCAGTACAAAATTGACCGCCGTCTCAGCCCACAGCAGTTGGCTCCGTTCCCCGGCACAAAACAGATCTGCAGGCACACCTCCAAATAGTTAAGGGCCCCAGCGCTGAACTCGCTGCAGCCCGCAGCACACCTTACTGGACTCGCCCAAGGGAGGCAGCATAGGAGGCCCTCAATACCACCGTCCGGCGGCACCACCAGTCGTCTCTTGTCCTCCTCATGAAATCTCTGAGGCAATGTGGGCAGTCAGGCCTCCCCCGGAGCGTGTCAGGGACGCCTCCTGCAGCTCGCGTTGCCAGGCGGGGGGTCCACCGCCGGAACCGTGTCAGTCACTGTTGCGGGCCGTCCCCCAGTGTGCCGCCTCAGCGCCTTGTCTCACCTGCCTTGTGTTCACTGTGGCCGTGCAATAGCGACCAGACCAGGGCGCGGATGTCTCGCGCGACCGCCAGGTCCCTAGCCGAGCGCCAGCTCCTCCGGTGCGCTACTCGGTGGGTCCGGGCCTCCCGCACGTCGCCTGGGCCACTTTACTAAATCTAGGTCCCGGTCTCGGCCGCCGACTCAGGCCGCGACTGTCGGGGCGACGCCGAGTCGCTTCCTCCAGACTCTCAGCCTACGGACCTTGGGCACAGTTTCTGCCGCGGATTAATGAACGGATGAGAGGGGAGTTGGCCTCACCCTCGGAGCTCCTTCAAGCTGCGGCCATCTTGCCTGGCAGCTAGCCACGCCCCTCGCCAGCTGCATACTTAATGGTAATGATTATTCCTCAAATAGTGGAAAATATGCTGAGTGCACTTCAAGTGGCCGGGCTTTTATGACATGATAACATCAAGCCACCTCGATGTAGCTATGTGACTGAATCACGAGACCACAGAGTAAAACTGGCTATGTAAAAGCGAAAAATGCAAAAAAATTGATTTAGGTGCAGTTTTCCATGAAAAGGAAACCCACTTCCAAGTCAGCATAAGAAAAAAAGGGAATGAAAAAGAAACAAAATGCATTTTTATGGTTCAATTAGTTTGCCTTTAATTTTTTGTTCTGGCTTTTGTTTTGACTTTTTGTGGGTATTTTCATAAGTGAAAATCACCTGGATGGAAGATAACAGATTGCCAAGCCATAAAAAATAATAAAACAGAAGACTGCGCAATCTCCAGCATGGAAACAGGCAAGACTAAAACAAACAAATGGGTTATGCGAGTAACTTGTTCTGGATGAAAGAAAACAAAGCTGAAGTATTATATAGGTGTTCACAAACACTATAATGGATATACGAAATGGATGTAATCAACTAAGTTCAGGAATAAAAGTGACAAACACTCAAACCTTTCACAAAAATGAAAAACGCAGTACTCTTGTAAATGGTGTTAAAGTCAAACTTTTTCATACAGATTGACTTTGGTTAATGTTGAAGAAATGTGCCTCACATTAGAATATGTGTTTAACTTTGTCTTATCTGTAGAACAGAAAGAGAAAACATAGAAATGCTTCTTAAAATGTGATAAATAACTCATGTACTTTAAACTGTAAGGGAAGATTCTTTCTTGAACATGAACAAATAAACATGCAGCTTAAATAAGTAGTTGGCTCTCATACCTTATGTGCTTCTACGACAAGGACACATTTTATTTTCTCAACTTTTGCATGACATTTAAATAAAATGCCTTTTAGAACTGCTGACTAAATCCTCTGACTGTAAAATTGTTTCCTCATTCCACTAAACAATGTATTCTGCTATATTTTATAATGAATAAAGTATCTGCAATGTTGAACTAATTGAAGAATTTTTTTACATGATCCCATCAAGACTTACTGATATGAATGCTTCATTACCCCCAGGTCCCTTATGTCCTCGTCCCATTCATTAACATATTGGAGATAACCATCTCCCGACAAAAAAGAACAGAGGCATGCTGGGTCCCTAATACTGCCCCTCCCACCGGGAGTACATAAGCAGTACTTACCCAGCATCCCGTCTCTTCTTTTTTTCTGTCTGTCGACAGAAGGGACGTGGTTTTGCTGGTGCTGCTCCTGCTGGGCTGGAGTGATCTTTCTTTTCTCCTCCCCCCGCCCTGCTGCCTGGCTGTGAGGGCGGGGGGTCTTCTGGTCCGCCTCCTGGCCTGCCGGGCTTGCTGGTTTGCGGGCCTGTTCGTGGCCGGATCTGCCCCCAATGGCTCTTTGCGCCTGGTAGGGCTGTGGGCGCCCTCGCGTTCGCAGTTGGTGGAGTCTGCTGGTTTATGCTGCTCGATTCCTGGGTTCCCGTGCCTCTGAATTTCTCCAGCCGGGCCTTTGCGGCTGGCCTTCCGGTTGCTTCCGGGTCGCGTGCCCATCTTCCTGGGGCTGGGCCGGGTGGAAGGTGCGCTGCGTTTGCTGGTCTCCTGGCATTCCTGATTTTGATGGGCCCTCCGGGTCGGATCGCTGGGGCTGTTGGAGGGGGGCCGTCTTCCTGGTGGCGTCTTGGCCCCCTCTCCGGGTGAGTACCGCATAGCGGTCTTCCTTTTCTTTGGCAGGAGTGTTTCTCTGGCCTCATGGTATGGCTTCCTGACGTGCTTTCTCGGTACTGAGTGGCGCCTCGTCCAGTGTGCAGTGTCCAGAGGACTAGGGCGATTCCCTGAGCCATTTCCTTTCATAGTTTCCTGCTCTCGCACTCTTTTTCCCTGGAGTGCTGTTCTCTCTGCTGCCTGCCTTCGCATTTGGGTGCCGGTGGCTGTGGCTCTGTGGCTGTGTTTTGTGGCGTTGGTGTGATGGCCCCTTACGCTGCTGAGGTTCGTGTCCCGCCGCCAGCTCCTTCTTTCACGGTTTGTTGTTCAGTGGGTGCGAGTTCTGCTTCTGCCGCTCCTCTCGGGGCGTCCTGTCGGGGCTGCTCTCCTCCTCTGTCTTGGTTCGCTTGCTGCCGTCTCTTTCCTTCGCCCTGCTCTGGGCTTGCTCTGCCCAGTTCGAGTGCGCCCTTGGTTGAGGCTGTGCCCCCCTGTGCCTGCGGTTGCTCCGGGCTCCACCCCCCACCTGGGGTGTGTGGTCTGTGGGGGGTGGTCGCGGTTTTTCCCCTGGTTGCTGGCGACCCTGGGTCGGGTGGCTTGCGTAGGGTGGCCCGCCGCTGCCTCTTCATCTTTCCCAGCTCTTCGGCATTTTCTTTTCGGGCCTTGTTGGGGGGGAGGTTCTCCTCTCCGTTGGGTTTGTTTGCTGCTTCCCTGGGCTGTTGGCATTCACTCTTCTATTTGGGGGCCTGTTTTGGGTTGGTGTGGGTTCCTGTTGCCTCTGTGGTGGCTGGTTCCTTTTGTTGCTGGCTCTGTCTGTGCTCGTTTCTGGGGTGCCCTTTGTTGCTGGGGTCTCCCTGTCTGCTTGCTTGCGCCTTCTCCTCTGCTGCTCCTGTGTCGGGGTCACCTTTCGCTTCATCGGCGGGGGCCTGTTGGGGTGCGCCTCTGGTCCCCGCTCCTTTGAGTGACTCCGCGGCTCCCTGCCCCTGGTGAGTGGTGGGTCGCTGTTCCTGCTCCTTGGGCAGCTACGGGGGGGGGGTCCTGTTGGCTCCCCTGGGTTCCTGTTGGGCCTGCCGGGGGTTTTCCCTGCTTTTCTTGCTGCCTCTCTGAAGGGTGTCGTGGGTGCGGGTGTCGTGGCCTTGCGTTGGGTGTGTTGGGTCCGTCTGTCTGTCCGCCCCTTTTTGGGTGGCCTTCCCTCCGCTGCGGGCTGGCTTTTGTGTTGTAGCCTCTGCTCCACTGTGGGTTCTGGGTGTTCACTTTTGCTTCCTGGCTTCTGAGTGGTTGGTTGGGGTTTGGTGCGTGGGGGCTCTGTCCCTTGGGCTGCACCTGGTTCCTCTTGTGGCTTTCTGGTGTCGTGCCTGGGGCTCTCTGCCTCCTCTGCCTGCGCCTGGGTGGCTCGTGCTGCCGTGCGTGTGGCTATTCTGGCTTCTGGGGTTTGGCTGCTTCTGTTTTTATTTGCTCCTGCCCTCGCTCTCCCTGTGCTTGCCTTTGGCTTGTTTTCCAGGTTTCCTGTCCGCCCCACCTGGTTTCCTGTCTGGTGTGGTTGGGCGTCTGCTCTTCCTTGGTGTCCCCCCCGGTTGTGTTTCCGGTGGCGTTCGCCTTTTGGTCCCTGGGGTTCGTGCCGCTGCTGTTTGGGCCTGGCTGCCTTTCACTACTGCCGTGTTCTTGGCGTGGCGCCTGTTTCCCCTCTTCTGTTCGGTTTCCCCGAAGTCACTGCCGGGTGCCATTGCTTTCTTGATCTGTCTGTGCTCTGGTGCGTTTGGTGCCGGGGTGGTTCTGGTCTCCTCTGGTTCCCGTTGTGGGTGCCTGGCTGCATGTCTGCTGGGGCTTTTCCACTCCTGTGGTGTTTTGTGTGGCTGTTGGTCGCCTTTTTGGGACGGCGTCATTGCCTGGCTCTCTTTTGTGTCCTGGCGGGACGCTGTGCGGTTGTGGCCGCGTCCTGGTGGGTCCTTCGGGCCTCCTCCTGCCGGTGGTTCTCTTCCTGGGCTTGTTTCAACTGTGTTGGGGCCTGTGTGGGGTCCTGTGGCTCCGGGTTTGCCGGCTTCCTGCTGGTTCAGGGTGGCCTCGGGCTGTGCCTCCTTGGCTTTGTGGCTGTGCTGTCATTTTAGGGCCTGCTCTGTGGTGCGTTTTGCTGGGCGTTCCTGGTTCTGGTGTCCTGGTTCGCTCCTTGATTCCCCGGGCTTTGTGCTCGATGTGTGTCTGTTTGGGTGCCTTCCCACCCCTCTCTGGTTGGGATGCGGTTCTGTAGTGCTCTTGCCCCTGTGGGGTCCTCCTTCCTGGCTGCGGGTTGTCTGGGATTTTCCTGCTGCTTGGCCCTCTGCCTTCTCTGCGGCTTCCGCTTTGGCGGTTTCCTCTATTTCTTTTTCCGGCCTTTGGTGTGGTCCGGCGGTGGTGTGCTGGGGGTCCTCTGTTCCTTCCTGCCCGTTGCTTTGGCCTGGGCGCTGCATGGGCTCCTTCCGGGTTTGGTTGGGCCTGAGGGTCCTCCTGCGTCATCAGGTTGCTTGGCCTTGGTCCTGGCTTCCTGGCTCCTTTTGGCGTTTGTTGCCCTGGTTTGTGCTGTTTTCTTGGCTCCTCTCCAGTGTGGCTGGAGTTGGGCCTTGGGGCATTTTAGTCTGGATGCTGTGTGCCCTGGGGACATTTCTTTTTCAGCAGCTCCTGGCCTTGCTGCAGGCTTGGCCTGAGGGTGGGTTGCTGAGCGGTCCTCTGCCGTGTTGGCGCCTGTTTTTGTCTGCCCTCTGTGGTTCGATGGGTTTCTGCCTGGTTGTTTCCTGGTTTGGGAGCTGCTGGGTGTTCCCGGTTGCTCTGGCCTTCTTTCCTGCCCTGTTCTCCCTCCCTTTTGGGGTTGGGGGTTTCTGGGGGTTGTGGCCGGTGGCTCTGTCCCCGCCATTGTTGGGCTTGTTCATTGTGGGTTTCTGGTCTTGATGGCCTCTTCTTGCTCATCGGCTGTCGGCTGGTTCTTTCTGGGGGCGTCTCTGGCCTGTGGTCTTTGGGTTGGCCTCCTCTTCCCTGTTGTTCTGGGTTTGGTGGCCTTCCCGTTTGGGCTGGTGGCCTCCTTCCGGTGGATTTTTGGTTTTCTACCCCTTGCCTGTCTTTCTGTTTGGTGGGGTCTTGCTCCTGTTCGGACCCTGCTCTAGGCTCTCTGGGGCCGGGTCGTTTGTTTTGGTGGGGTGGGCTGGTTTCTGGCCTGTGCTCTCCTCCTTCCTTGTTGGTCTGGGTGCTTGTGTCTGCGCTCTGTTGGCCAGTCTTGGCTTCTTTCTTTGGCCTTCTTCGGGGCGGTCGGGGTTTGCTCTGTGTCTTTGTGGCTGGGGTGTCCTGTGTTCCTTCCCGGTGGTTCTGGGCAGGGCGGCGTTGTCCGGTGGGTTGCTTGGCCGTGTCCTTTGGGTCTTGGTTCCGGTTGCCCTGTCTCCGGTTTCTCTGGTTGACTGCCTACTTGTTGGGGCTCTGGCCTACTGTTTTTTGGGTTGTCTCTGGTCCTGTTCTGGGTTTCGGGCCGGTTGTTTTCCTACGTTCCCTTTTCCTCCTTCTCGGTGCTCCCTTGGGTTGCTGCTTTGGTTGTGGTTTCCTGGGTGTGCTTGTGGGTGCGTAAGGCCGGTTTTCTGCTTTGGTATTCTCCAATATGTTAATGAATGGGAAGAGCCCATAAGGGACCTGGGGGTAATGTTCTATTACTTACCGGCAATCTTCATTACTCAAGGTCCTGTTGTCCTCGTCCCATTCATGCGCCCCTCCCTCCCTCCCAGGTGGCCGGCCTTCCTGTCTGGGCTTGGTTGTACAGACGGGATGCTGGGTAAGTACTGCTTATGTACTCCCGGTGGGAGGGGCAGTATTAGGGTCCCAGCATGCCTCTGTTCTTTTTTTCTGTCGGGAGATGGTTATCTCCAATATGTTAATGAATGGGACGAGGACAACAGGACCTGGAGTAATGAAGATTACCGGTAAGTAATAGAACATTGCTTTAGACTAGCCCTTAGTCCACACACTGAAATACTCACTACAGCTAACAGAATAGGCCTGCAAAGGTTCTCATGAGAGACCTTCCCTCATGTATCTAGTGCAAGACATATTAGAAACCTGTAGATAACTGCTCACCGGCGTGACTGTTTACCATGGGATATGGGAAGAGAGACAACAGACCATCAGAAGACCTGTTTTTATTGCACAAACTGTGCTGAATGTTGCAAATGTTTTATGTTTTCATATATCGGTGTTTCTAGTTAGAGAGTCCACGCCATCCTTCTTTTCCATGCCATATTACCCTCGATGCTTTTTGCATTATTTTCCCTTATTCTTGCCCAGATTGCTGTGTGCTGCTGCTAACAGTGATTTCCTTTTACCCTGATCTTTTTGTGGAGATATTTTCTCCTACAGTTGATCATTGCTACTGCTGTGATTAATTTCCCTAGATTTAATTAACAGTTGCTACTGCAACTTGTTGGGGAAATTGGCTGATTTTCTGGAACTGGCCTTTATGGGGATTGTATTCTTTGACTAACTAAAACCTCTCAGAATCTTGCTCTTTTTCCAAGAGAGCTCTTTATGGGTTTTTATTTAGGTTAGGACTCTTAGACTAAGATAGGAACTATTTCCTTTATGGAACACACTGTCTATATCAGGGGTACTCATAGTACGGCCCGCGGGCCGTCGGCGGCCCGGCAAGCCTTCCTTGGCGGCCCGCGGACCTTGCAGACATAGTGCCTGTGCCCTGTGCTTGTCAGCGAACACCGCCGGTTGCAGCAGCGCGGAGCTATGAGGGCCGGGCGATTCTTTTAAAAGCCATTTACTTGTTAATGAGGCTTTGTTGTATTTCACCTCTTCTTAGCGCCCCTGCATCTCCACTCAATCAGAGGGGAGATGCAGGGGCGCAAAGAAGAGGTGAAATACAACAAAGCCTCATTAACAAGTGAATGGTCTTTAAAAGACCCGTGAAGTACTTGGGTGCGGCGGCGGTGTGCGTTCCAGGGAAGCTGACAGCGCGGGGTGAGGTGACGGACAGGGGGGGGGGGGGGTGCAGGTGTACAACTGAAAGGGCACACAGTGGCAAGAGAACTTTATTGGTACCTAGGCTGTGTTCTCTCATAGCGCCCGGCCAGTGTGCGGGAGTCAAGGTTCTATTGTCACATAACCACCCTGCTCCACGATTTGGATTCGGTCTCTATTCTTGCATGGCCGCCTGGCTACGCCAGTGCCTGGAGTTCAATCTCTATTCCCTCATACCCGGCAGGCCCCCCGTGTCAGGCAGTCTGGGCACTGCCCGGCGTCTAGGGCACGGGCTCTCGTCACTCATAGACGCCAGGCAGTTGTCTGAAGTCAAGGCTCCGTTCTCGCATCACCCCCCGGCTTCGAGGCTGGGCTGTGGCCTCCATTCCACGCAAGTGACTTCAGTCCGGGCTCTGGTCTCGTAGCCGCCCGGTCTCGTAGCCGCCTGGGCCTTCCCTTGTCAGGCTCTACCTCTGTCCTCTCACAGCCGCCGGGTCCTGCCCTATGTCTGTTGCACGGGGTATGTTCACCCATAGCCGCCCAACCCCTCACTTGAGAACCGAGAGTCCGGAGAGCAGGGACGTAGCTCTCATTAGCAGAGGCATAGCTTCTATGGGTGCAGCAAGTGCAGTGGCACCGGGACACAGAGGAGGCCTACTGATCCATGATTATTGCTGTGCTGTATAATTCAACGCAAACAAACTGCAGCCAGGACCCCCATTTCCAACCTTGCACGAGGGTCCATGACGCACTGGCCACGCTGCTGCTCATTAGTGCAACAGGTGCAGTGGCACCCAGGTTCAAGGATGAAAGAGGGTATTTCCCTTTATGTATGGTTGTATTTTAGTATTGGACACCTGTGAAAACAACCTCTGTCATGGGAGGGGCCGGGCCTATCTGTAGCAATCTGTCCTTCCCGGGCCAAGCAGGGGAAGAAGAGCCCACTATCCCCCTCCCCCACCCGCCCAGGGGGCATTTCGTGGGACCAGGGTCAGGGCAGAAGGGAAAGGCATCAGCGGCGTCACGTGAAGCCCCGGGTTGTTGGGGGGTGGGGGCATTGCTGCAGAGGGACAGTGGTGCACACAGACCTGACACCAAGCTGCTCGAAGCAGCACAGCCCTGTGAGGTTGTTACCCTCTCCAGAAAGTGTGACATCGTGTGCCAAAGAGCATCTTGTAGGCTGCAGTGCAGTCATTTCTTTTTTTGGGGGGTGGGGTAGGGGGGGGCAGATTTATATATTTTTATGTATTTATTTAATGCGTTTTTATATAGCGCGGACTTTACCCGAAGGTGTCAAAGCGCTTCACAATAGGAACAGGGGAGCGCCACAGATGGGAATGAGGAACTGATTGAGAGAGAGGGAGAGAGATAGAGAGAGGGAGGGAGACAGAGAGGGAGAGAGGGAAGGAGAGAGAGGGAGGGAGGGAGACAGAGAGGGAGGGAGAGAGAGGGAAGGAGGGAGACAGGGGGAGGGAGGGAGACAGGGAGAGGGAGGGAGACCGGGAGAGGGAGGGAGAGAGAGGGAGACAGAGGGAGAGAGGGTGACAGAGGGAGGGTGACAGAGGGAGGGAGACAGAGAGAGAGGGAGACAAACAAAGTGAGTGAGACAGGGAGGGAGGGAGACCGAGAGGGAGGGAGGGAGACAGAGAGAGAGGGAGGGAGACAGAGAGAGAGGGAGGGAGACAGAGAGAGAGGGAGGGAGACAGAGAGAGGGAAGGAGACAAGAGGGAGGGAGACAGACAGACAAGAGGGAGGGAGACAGACAGACAAGAGGGAGGGAGACAAGAGGGAGACAGAGAGGGAGGGAGACAGAGAGGAAGGGAGACAAGAGGGAGGGAGGGAGGGACTGAGACAGAGAGAGGGAGGGAGACAGAGTGAGTGAGACAGAGGGAGACAGAGACTGAGGGAGGGAGAGAGAAAGGGAGACAGAGGGAGAGAGAGAGAGAGAGAAATAGATAGAGAGAGAGAGGGAGACAGAGAGAGGGAGAGTAATAGAGGGAGAGTGATAGACGGAGAGTGATAGAGGGAGGGAGGGAGACAGAGAGAGAGGGAGACAAACAAAGTGAGTGAGACAGGGAGGGAGGGAGACCGAGAGGGAGGGAGGGACACAGAGAGAGAGGGAGGGAGACAGAGAGAGAGGGAGGGAGACAGAGAGAGAGGGAGGGAGACAGAGAGAGGGAAGGAGACAAGAGGGAGGGAGACAGACAGACAAGAGGGAGGGAGACAGACAGACAAGAGGGAGGGAGACAAGAGGGAGACAGAGAGGGAGGGAGACAGAGAGGAAGGGAGACAAGAGGGAGGGAGGGAGGGAGGGACTGAGACAGAGAGAGGGAGGGAGACAGAGTGAGTGAGACAGAGGGAGACAGAGACTGAGGGAGGGAGAGAGAGAGAAAGGGAGACAGAGGGAGAGAGAGAGAGAGAGAAATAGATAGAGAGAGAGAGGGAGACAGAGAGAGGGAGAGTAATAGAGGGAGAGTGATAGACGGAGAGTGATAGAGGGAGGGAGGGAGACAGAGCTAGATAGATAGATAGATAGATATGTGTGAATGCCGGGTCTGGTGGCTCAGTGGACGAAGGCGTCTGCTGCAGGGGCCTGTGTTCAACCTCATGGTCACAGTTTTTTTTTTTGCTCTAGCCCCGCCCCCTGCCCCCGCCCCCACCGGTGCGGCCCTCGGCCACAAACTACACTGTAAATTTGGCCCCCGAGAGAAAATTTGTGAGTACCCCTGGTCTATATTATGCTGACTCTAATGAAATCTTTTCTTGAAATTTGTGTAATTTGGCTAATCTGAAAAAAACAAAAAACAAAAATACTAATCTCTTAATACTTAATCCTTATTCCAAACCTCTCATCATTGACTGAAAATTAAGTTACTGAAAGTTGATGATTATAGTTGAGATGCAATTTATTACAGCTCTATTCTACCACAGTAGCCAAGATCCAATGGCCTGAAGACAGAGGAACGCCAAAAAATACGAGGCCCTTAACACCAAAAACAGGAGGCTATTGTAAGTGTTTTGGATTTGCACTGGTCATCGATTGCCCCCCCCCCCACCTCCCAAAAAAGAAAATTGGGCGCCAACAATAGCAAAAGTGCAGAAACATTGCCCATATCAGTTAAGAATAGTTATTAGGTGTGACTCAGAGAGGGCTTCAGCTGTCTGTTGTCATTGATTTATTGTGAACAATCCAATACATAGAGTGGGCTTTGGGTGACCCCTTGCTTCTGATTGGGTGGCTTTCTTCTATATGTCACTTCCCTGCTTTGTGTCAATGGTTTTATTCCCTATTAATATGTATGTCCAATCCAAGGAGTTTTTGAGTCTCACTGGGTTTTGACTGGATGGCATGTATCTTTCTACTGCTGAATTAAGACCTTGCATTGTTGTGTATGAGAGTGACTGCTCCCTCCATGCTCTCCTCTTCATAACCCTACACACTTTGACTCTCTTTATTAAAAACTATCCCCAAGGCACCCAATTGCCCCCTCAGACTCTTAACATGCAATGTGCCTATCTGTAAAAAAAACATTTGGCAAAGCCTGTACGTTCCAGAGGAGAGGCTATTTAGCCTTGCCTGTGCTTGTCTAAAAGTGAGAGTGTCTGCCTCCTAAGAGGCCAAACGATGGTCTCAGTACATGTAACATAGGACTTCTAACGGGGCCGTCTGTGCCATAAAAGTCATGTTAAAGCACACCGACAGAGGGAGCCCCTGTAAAAGGAGAATATTGTGAGGGAAGCTGCAGGCAAGTGCAGATGCCATGCACAGGTGGCCTCCTGCTCTAATTCCTTTTAGAAGACATAATATAAACACGCTCTTACGCCTGTCAAAACCGTAAAGCATTTTTACAGCCAAGCACTGAAGCAGCTAATTCAGTCCTTAAGCGCTTTGTCGTTTTGAGCAAAGATTTTCCAACCAGACTCTTCCATTTCACGCTGTAGGCTAAACCATGCAAAGCATTGTGGGTAAGACGCCTCATATTTTGACGTGCCACCACTTTGCCTAATGTTAGGCCTTGAAATGAACAAAAGTGACAGCAGGCCTGTTATACAAAAACATCTGTGGCTGCAGCTCCTCTGTCAAACATCTTGGAAATTCAATGGGCGCATTGTTCCATTCCTCATCCCCCATGACGTGTCAGGACTCTGGTAGGTGTATACTGAAAACCTGCTAACAAAGCATGGCGTTTGTAGTGCAGCGGTTTCTGTTTGTATCTACTTCTGTAACTATGCCATAGCATATAAACTTGAAAAATGCAAAATATTTAAAATTGTAGATCTTGTTAAAGGTGCCTGATGAAAAGTTATAATGAAATAAACAAGACGGAAGTGTAGAAGACTAAGGTGCAGTTCTGCGTCCTCGGGGTCTCCGAAGATTGCAGGGACGTGGATGGTGTAGAACTGAAAACTGAGAGAACGGAAGAAGCAGGGGTGGTCCTCTGCAGAACCTAGTCTATCAATGGTCCTTAAAGAGGATGGGAGCACGGTGCTGGTAGGGGCAGAAACAGAGGAGGGCTTTTCTACAGATGGGCTAGTATTGGAACTTCTGCTAAAACAATGGCATAAGTTCCATCCAGGGCCGTTTCAAGGTGTTTTGCCGCCTTAGGCGAGAATTGAGAAATGCCGCCCCCCTCCCTTTCTCTCATTAGTTGCACCTTACTCTCCCCACTGCCCACTGTCCAAACCTGCCCAAATCCTGCTGTTGTGTAAGAGCACCGACACCTATAGCACAACTCTGGGTAGAGTTGTGCTATAAATGTGAAATAAATGCCATTTCAGGCACAGCTGCCTCCCCCATGCCTCAGATCAGGTTTTACCCACTTCATGTGCTCCTTGCTGGCACCTTTTATAAATTAAAGTCACAGTTTTAGTATTCTTGACGATTTCAATTCTCACCTGGATTGCTGACAAACCCAAACTACGAGACGTGTCTTGTAATCTCAGCTTTGCCACTTGAGCACATTGTGTGAACCGGGGCACATTAAATGCCGGTCACATCACTTATTCAAAGGCTCACACTACCGACTATCACCATAGTAAAAAAGACAAGGCGAGATGCAGAGGGAAACTTTAAATAAGCAGTTCTGCAGCAAACCCAATAAAGATACACATTTCCGGATAAATCTAGACGCGCCTCAACCTTCTGTGCAGATGCACCGGTGGGTGTACAAAATGGGAATCCACACGAAATGCAATGTTTGCCTAGGTGAGGAGAAAGATTATCGTGGAACGTTCAAAAGTTTCACTTCATTTTAGCTGGCAGGTTATTTTATCCTTATTTTTTTAAATTACAGCAGCGTATTCTAAGGAGTTACTTTAAACTCATTCATTGTCTTCCCTTGGGATTCCGTAAAAGGTGCCTGCCCCCCCCCCAATCAAATATAATTCCTAGAAATAGACTTGTCTTGCTTTGCATTTTCCACAGAATAAAAACACCTCTAGTACCAGCTCCCTAATACAGAATTTGCTGATCAGTAGGATCTATACACAGGGCACACTAGGGGCGCAACGCAATTTTTTTTTATGGGGTGGGGGCCTTCTGCCGAATGTAACAAGGGGCCCGAGTCCATCTGTCACAGGTATCCACTAGCCTTGGGGTAAATGGGGGGCCCCTGGAGGGTTGACCCACCCCCTGCGCCGCCGGAGGCTGCGTTACTCCCCAGCCACAGCACACACTCCCTGGTGCCAAAGTCACCCACAGGAACTCAAAACTCCGACACAATAAGCGTGCTCACCGGGCGCCTGAGTCACAAATGTTAAAAGAATGAATAGTAAGGGGAGGAGAGATGTGAGAGGTACAGAGGGACAGGAAAAGGAGATAGGAAAGGAAGAGGGTGTGAGGACCCACAGGCCCCAGAAACAGGATGTACTGGAGAAACTAACATTCAAAACTCTTGAACGGTCGAGGTCTGGGGGCTTCTTGAACTGCTGGGGCGCAGAAGAGAGAGGACAGCAGGGCGTGCTTACTGTTGGGGCATGGGGAGAACTCATGTTTTTTGCCACCCTCCCCCTTTTGCCGCCCTAGGCGGCCGCCTAGTGTTGCCTAATGGTAGAAACGGCCCTGGTTCCATCCCATCTCTTTTCCCCCACCAAATATTGAGCACCGAGGAAGGCATTCTTCCGGAATGCAAAGCACAGAGAGTGAACCCGCCTCTGGTGCCACCACTATGAGCATCACTGGGTGGACATAGCGCTACCTGATGGCAGCACACTACCTGCACTATTTAGACAAGCCTGTCTTTCACCATTTGTGGTGGCACCACCCCCATGCAAAGGCTAACAGGTTATGAACACATATGATGTGGGTGCTGAAAATGCACATCCTCCACAGGGGCACATTTTCAGGACCCACAATACGGGACCGCGGCTCCATTATGCTGCATGGGCCTGATGGAATTGTCTCTATGGAGTTTCCTCCGGTGTCAGGTCCTGGCATGCCAGCCGGAGAAGCTTCGGTGACTAAAATCCCACCCCACGTGTAAGCATCTTTAGATACGGTAATCCTTTTCCATCAATGTGGCAAAGATACTTCCTCCACAACACTGGTCGACAGAACCCCTACTCCTCGATAAATAAAACTTCACTAATGAGACAAAACTCTGAGAGAAGCATTGGGGTAGTGACCCTTTGTTATCTTTATGCAAAGGTTTAATTCCATCTGTTCCAGAAATTCCTAGGTATAGAGGACCCACGAGGTCCTTGTGCACCCTTGGGCAATGTCATGAATATATATATATAAAATTGTTATAAGAGAGGAGATCGTTGTGAAAAATCAGTGAAAATTGGTCTCGTTGCCTTGGCAAAGAATCTCATGTCTTTTATGGATTTTTACTTTCCCTGGAAACAGGAATGTAATGTTTTCAGTGGATAATACGATGATATACAACCGATATTTCACCTGCACGTAATTTTAATTTTTATCTTCACAAGCTTATACTATTATCACTAGGGGGCATATGTATCAACATCACCATTTGCGATTCCCAAATAGCGATTTGTAAAGAATCGCTATTTGAGAATTGCAAAACGGGATGTATTCCAAAAATCGCAAAACTTTTGCGATTTCTTAAAATTCCTTAATTGCGATTAGCAAATTGCGAAATCGCAATTAAGGAATACCTGCCCATTCATTCCTATGGGCCAGGAGACCCATAGGAATGAATGGGAAGTAATTCTCAAATAGCGATTCGCAATTTGCTAATCGCAATTTGAGAATAATTTCTAAGGTGCAAGGGTGTCATGATGACACCCTGATGCACCCCTGAAATGAGCATGTGTGCGCATATGGCGCACATACATGACCTAAGGGCATGTATGTGCGCCACGTGGCACGTTGTAAAATTAAAAAAAGTGCATTTTGAAAGGAAATCGCAAATTACCACCAACTAGAAGTTGATGGTAATTTGCGATTTCTTAAGGATAATTCGCACAACTTGGGTGCGTGTTACATATCATTTAAGAAATCGCAATTTGCGATTTCTTAAATGCTTACGCAAAATTAAGAAATCGCTAAATTAGCAATTCCTTAATTTTGCGATGGGATATTGGCTCATACATCCCGATTAGCAATTTTTTAATCGCAAACGCTGTTATTTTGCGAATCGCAGCGTTTGCGATTAAAAAATCGTTTGATACATATGCCCCTTAGTGAGGAAATGTGAAAAGTTAAACCTCCAACACAAGTGACATGAAATACGTTTTTCAAAATAAAGTACAACAATAACAAAAAGAAATGAAGAGCAAACGAAAAATATCTATTGGATTCAATATTACACTTTTCTACATCAAACACCATTAAAAAAATTGTATTGGTCTTTTTAAGTCTATATTTTATTATTAATGGTAGCCTTCGTTCTTCTAGAGTTAATATATATAATATAAAATGTTATTATTTTTCATTTCTTCTTTTTGAGTGTAGCACATTTTGGCTTCTTTGAGTGTATTCAGACTCAAGCATTCAAAAACACAGTTGAATTTTTATATGAACGACGTTGGCAGACAAGAATAAAACTACAATGCTACCTAAATGAAAGAGAATATTGAATAAAATACTGAAAGACGCCTCTGGGAGCGATACCACCCTACTTTGTAAAAGCTTCACGTTCGCAGATGTGAACAAAATAACAATGCTGACTATGCTAGACAGAGGCTTGAACAAATACTAAGCACCATAAAGTGTAGCTCCTAATTAAACTAGAGTCCATTATAAACTAAAGAAATCTAGGGTTTAGCTCACCAGGCAAGCAAATACGACCTACCTGGAAATAAAACCTTTCAGACACTCACAATGTCTTCCCAGCTTTAATGTAACCAAAGTATAATCTCGCTGTAGTGCAAAGTGTAGACAAATAACCAGGTAGAACAAGGGTGTCTGCAAGCAGGGAGGTTTGTTTATGTACAGGAATGTGTCCCTTCCTGCCCATAAACAACCCTAAAATGCCAGTTTACAACTTACATGGGTGCTGCTTCATGCAGCACATATGTAAGTTACAAAACGGCATTTTAAAAAAAAGATTTGTTTATGTACAGGAAGGGACACCTTCCTGTACATAAACAAACCATGGCATTTTGCATTTTCCATGTGTGCTACACAAGGTAGCACACATGGAAAATGCAAAAACGAGGAGAAATAAAGCAGTTCTCCTCGTATTGCCAACTTAAGACCAGGGTTGTCCTGGTCTTAAGTTTGGCGTTAGCTCCTATTTATGCTGCCCTTGTGAATAGGGGGCAACGTAAATATCAATGGGTGTTGTGGTGGAATGCCCACCACAACACCCACTGCACGCCCCTTTCACATTAAACACAGCGTGAAAGGGGGCCTATTCACAAGGCAGCGTTAAGCCACGTTAAGTGGCTTAACGCTGCCTTGTGAATAAATGCGAGGCCCCTATCGCCACCACAACGTCACTGAAAGTGACGTTGTGGTGCCAATAGGGGCTTGTGAATATGCCCCACAAAGTTATTAGACAAAGAGGCATTCAAACTTCAGGGTAGAAACAAAACCATTCTATAATAATGAAAACCTGGGCTGGCATGGAACTTGAGGATTGGACAGTAGTTTCTACCAATTATATAGGCTTGCATTCTTTGAATACCTCTGCCAGGGCGACTCTTCCCCAGACACTCTTAGAAATTTGAAGAAAGGGGAAACTCTTCTTAAGAATGAAATCTGAGGACTTTAACCAGAGAGCCATCCATTGGGAACCCAGTGAACAAATAGCATGAAAGCCTGCTGGAAGCTGTGACCTAATAAAGGAATCTATTGTCTCCAAGAAGATCACACGGCTTGATGGATACACATCTGCGCTAGACTCTCACACCCGCTTCAACTTCCTGACATTTATGCACTTTGGACCAGCTTGGAAGAATGACAATGGATTTTGCAATTTATTTTACCTGATGTACAGCACTCCATTGAAGCATGGCTCACCCAAAACCAGTGCAAACTGAAATGCAATTTTAGCAATGATTCTGGGTCCCCGGGGTAGATGAGGAACCACACCCAATTAAAATGCATTTTCAGCAATGATTCAGAGTAAGATCTTTAGTTGTTGTTCTCCCTTTACCTCTACCCCTAGTTCTGAGACTTGACTTGCTCTGACCTTTATATCCTTTTCTACACAAACAAATGATGGACGGAATGCAGAATGAATCATACATCCATCCCCAGTCAAGAGATCTGGGTTACATCCATCGTTCTTTTTTTCACCATGCCACCCCAGTTTAGACCCAGCCATATCAGTCTTGACCATGTGCCTCATGGAAACAGTCCAGACCGAACTGCCAAGCCAGGTCCTCCCTGGACCCGAAACAAGCATCCTGGGACCAGTTTCAGGGTATATCACCCTTCACCAGCCAGGCTAGCTTAAAGCCAGTGGCAAATTGAGCAAGGGACCCACGTCTGGGCATACCCATCCCACATAGGGAGAAAAATGCTACGCAAACAAATGATGGACAGAATGCTGAATGAATCATACATCCACTCCCAGTCAAGAGATCTGGGTTAAACCCATCATTCTTTTGCTCACCATACCACCCCAGTTTAGACCCAGCCATATGCAAATCAATCTCACCCTAAGTTGGCAGGGTATTCCCAGAAGTGGTTCCCTTGCTCACTTTGCCACTGGAATCAAGCTAGCCTGGCTGATGAAGGGTGTTACCGGGCTGGACTGTTCCCATGAGGCACAGGGTCAAGACTGATTTGCATATGGCTGGGTCTGAACTGGGGTGGCGAAGTGAGCTAAAGAACGATGATAGATTCAACCCAGATCTGTGACTGGGGGTGTCTGAAAAGTTCAGCGCTCCGTCCATCATCTCCTTGTGTTTGCTTTATTTCCTTTTCGCAGTTCATTAGTAACTGTCCATTGTGTTATCTGATTTTGACCATGCTCACAAGAATAATTAACTATGGTTTTCTAAAGTGGAGTTACCCTTAAATGGTTTGAAATCCTCTGCACTGTTGAATCGCCTTTATTTATTTATATCTATTTCGGGTTGTACAAAATACAATAAAGATAAAGACAATGATGATTCGTAAATTATAAATATTTTCAAAAGTCTCATTATAAAATACTCATTGAAATTCACTAATCCATTTAACTTATGCAAGACTTGACGGTAAAAAATCACGTCATCTACATAAACAACAGAATTTTTCTCTTTTATTAGCCAATCCCATTGTTGACTAATTATATATTTCCAATTGTTCTATAATTTTTATTTCACAGAATCTCTCAGCAAAGAAAGGAGGACATTTCTCCTTACCCTTTTTAGTTATGACGTGCTGATTTCACTCTTACAAAACCAGAGAAATTCAGCCGTTATAGTTACCTGAGTTAACTATTAATTGCGCCCCTGCAATGCACTGCTTATGCCCTCACATATACATCACTCATGACATAGTCAGTGACATCACTGATGACCTCACCGATAACATCTCAAATGACATCACGGACGACATCAGTGATGACATCATCCAGTGACTGAGTGTTTTTAAAATGTTTATGAGTGTTACATATATGTACCTAGGTGTATTGGTGAATCAGTGGGTGTATGAGTGGCTGTTTGAATGACTGAGTGGGCGTGTGACTGACTGTATAAGTAAGTGATTAGGTGTCTCATTGAATGCATGGACTGGTTGTGTGACTGTATCTGTCTGTCAGTTGATGTCTAAGTGGGTGTATGAGTGTGTTAGTGGGTACGTGAATGGCTATATGGGTGATTGATTGGTTGACTATCTCTGTGGTTGTCTGTGTGTGTGGGTGAGGAGGTGTGTGACTGCCTGTATGGATGAGTGAGTGGGTGAGTCAGTGCCTGTATGGGGTAGTGAGCGCATGTGTGAGAAGCTGTATGGGTTAGTGAATGTCTGTATGGCTGTGACGAGGATTGAATGCTTGTGTCAGCAACTGTGTATGTGAAAGGCAGTATAAGTGAGGGACTAAGTATATGAGTGACTGTATGCATGAGTGAGTGAATGTGAGAGTGGCTATATAGATGAGTACATGCTTTTGGCAGTACCTATATAGATAAATGAGTATGTGTTACTATTTGTATGAGCATGTAAATGGATGTGTATCTAACTGTTTGGGTTAGTATGTACCTGTTTGATTGACTGTATGGGTGAGTGTGTAGGTGTGCGAGTAGTTCTATGTGTGACTCACGCAGTGTGTGAGTGCCTGTATGGGTATATGAGTGGATATGTCAATGGCTCTATTGGTGATTGAGCGGGTGTATGAGTGGCAGTATGGGTGAACAAGTTGCTATGTTTGGAGAGCTATGCATTAGTGAGTGGCTGTGTAAGTACTGGTAGGGCTCTGTCAATGGGTTTGTGAATGGTTGTGTGGGAGTGGGTGTTTAAAGGATTCTATAGGGGTGCGCTAGAGATTATGTGGATGATGTCATCACTGATCATTTGAGATTTCATCAGTGATGTCATCAGTGATGGCACTGACTATGTCATGAGTAATGTAATATGTGAGGTCATAAGCAGTGCATTGCGGGGGCGCAAGTTATAGTTAACTCAGGCAACTATAACGGCTGATTTTCTCTGGTTTTGTACAAGTGAAATCTGAGCCTAACCATAACTTCCCTGTAACCTTTAGTTTTTTCAGTGCTTTTCTAAGGTTTTTTAAATTCTATTTGCTAACTATAACGTTCCTGTAACCTTTGTTTTTTAGTGACTATCTATCTATCTATCTATCTATCTATCTATCTATCTATCTATCTATCTATCTATCTATCTATCTATCTATCTATCTATCTATCTATCTATCTATCTATCTATCTATCTATCTATCTATCTATCTATCTATCTATCTATCTATCTATCTATCTATCTATCTATCTATCTATCTATCTATCTATCTATCTATCTATCTATCTATCTATCCATATATATAGAAGCTAAGCGGCACTCCTATCGGAGGTAAAGACATGCCCACTGGGGCGGGACTACATTGATTGAATCAGCAAGTGTTTCTATTAAAGCCACATTTGTCCTGGGCTCGTGATCAAGAACGACCAGTTTGAAACGCGTAGAGCCCATGTACCTGATTAAAGTTTCAAACCTGATTTGGCTGTGGTCCTCAATGGTTGAAGTTCAACTTTCTGGGAGGACGTTCTCTAAAGGGTAACCTTGCTTTGTCGGATGTTAGCGGCCATACCCGGTCGCGAGGACGGCCCGCCACTGAATAGTGGATCTGCGGTGCTTCAAACAGAGGCGCAGCGTTGGAACAGAGAGCTCAACTTTGGGAGACAATGTATTGCAGCGCTATCAGTTTCTTTGAACTTTGAATCACTCCACTTGGATTTATTATAATTTTATTGCAGGACATTGTTGTGCTTGGTGGAAACTGCTGTGACCAGAATGCCAAGCGGCAAGAAGCTAAGCGGCACTCCTATCGGAGGTAAAGACATGCCCACTGGGGCGGGACTACATTGATTGAATCAGCAAGTGTTTCTATTAAAGCCACATTTGTCCTGGGCTCGTGATCAAGAATGACCAGTTTGAAACGCGTAGAGCCCATGTACCTGATTAAAGTTTCAAACCTGATTTGGGTGTGGTCCTCAATGGTTGAAGTTCAACTTTCTGGGAGGACGTCCTCTAAAGGGTAACCTTGCTTTGTCGGATGTTAGCGGCCATACCCGGTCGCGAGGACGGCCCGCCACTGAATAGTGGATCTGCGGTGCTTCAAACAGAGGCGCAGCGTTGGAACAGAGAGCTCAACTTTGGGAGACAATGTATTGCAGCGCTATCAGTTTCTTTGAACTTTGAATCACTCCACTTGGATTTATTATAATTTTATTGCAGGACATTGTTGTGCTTGGTGGAAACTGCTGTGACCAGAATGCCAAGCGGCAAGAAGCTAAGCGGCACTCCTATCGGAGGTAAAGACATGCCCACTGGGGCGGGACTACATTGATTGAATCAGCAAGTGTTTCTATTAAAGCCACATTTGTCCTGGGCTCGTGATCAAGAACGACCAGTTTGAAACGCGTAGAGCCCATGTACCTGATTAAAGTTTCAAACCTGATTTGGCTGTGGTCCTCAATGGTTGAAGTTCAACTTTCTGGGAGGACGTCCTCTAAAGGGTAACCTTGCTTTGTCGGATGTTAGCGGCCATACCCGGTCGCGAGGACGGCCCGCCACTGAATAGTGGATCTGCGGTGCTTCAAACAGAGGCGCAGCGTTGGAACAGAGAGCTCAACTTTGGGAGACAATGTATTGCAGCGCTATCAGTTTCTTTGAACTTTGAATCACTCCACTTGGATTTATTATAATTTTATTGCAGGACATTGTTGTGCTTGGTGGAAACTGCTGTGACCAGAATGCCAAGCGGCAAGAAGCTAAGCGGCACTCCTATCGGAGGTAAAGACATGCCCACTGGGCGGGACTACATTGATTGAATCAGCAAGTGTTTCTATTAAAGCCACATTTGTCCTGGGCTCGTGATCAAGAACGACCAGTTTGAAACGCGTAGAGCCCATGTACCTGATTAAAGTTTCAAACCTGATTTGGCTGTGGTCCTCAATGGTTGAAGTTCAACTTTCTGGGAGGACGTCCTCTAAAGGGTAACCTTGCTTTGTCGGATATATATATATATATATATATATATATATATATATATACACACACACATATATATTACCTTCTGGCGGTTGCCAGTAGGTAGTTAGAGTTAGGACCTAGTTTCCATAGGAAAAGCATTTTTTGTTTTCCCAATAACTTTGGCGCCGGTTGACAAATCTTCGCAAAATTTTCATAACTAGTGATCAGTTCTGGTCAGCACCTGTCTTGAAAGTTTTGAGGTGATTCATCATGTGGGGGCTGAGAAAAAAGGGGGTCAGAAAAACTAATTTTCCCCATGTTATTTTCTATAGGAAACTTTAGACAAAGCTACAGCCGAACTGCTGAACGGAATAACACCAAATTTGGCAAAAAGGTAGGTCTTGGTTCAGAAAGAGTTCTTTTTGTTAAATGGTGTAAATCCATTCAGTAGTTGCTGAAAAATTTAAAAAAGAAAAAGTTTGATATCTATGGCCGCGGCGGATTCGCGAACCCTCCTGACCATGAGCTTCATTCTAATTGGCTGCCAACACTCCAAAGCAGGAAGTGTTGCAGCCATCTTGTGACTCGTTAAACGAGTCACAAGAAATCAGAAAAAAAATTAAAAACAAGAAAAGGGGGCAGGGTAGAAACACCCTGAACCCCTAGGCCTGCTCAGGAGGTCCCACATGGACTCCCTGGGCCCAAAAAAGCAATTTGTTTTTTAAAGCGTCAGAATTCGCGCTGGGTGCGAAATCCTGCCAATAAAATAAAACAAACGAAGCGCGGGCTCCGGGTGGGCCAGGTCCCAGGGGCATAAGTAATTATGTTGCGGGGGCCCATGGGAGCCCCCGCAGCCCTGGGGACCACCACCTCCCCGGGGCTTCATTCATGATTTGTGGGGGTGCATGAAGCCCCCCGCAGCCCCGGGGTCCACCACTTCCCCGGGGCTTACACTTTTTAAAATAAAGAACATGTGTGGGGGCTCGAGCCCCCCCACACCCCCCAGGGACCACCACCTCCCCGGGGCTTTGCACATTAAATGCAGGGGGCACGCTTCGTTGTATTTAAGCCCCCGGGCGAGCCACCTTCCCAGGGCTTTTCCTTTTTTTAAATAAAAACATGTGAGGGGGCTCAAGCCCCCCCACATGCCCCAGGGACCACCACCTCCCCGGGGCACTCTGTATTTAAATGCGGGGTCCGTAAACCCATGCCCTGGGGACCACCACCTCCCCGGGCTTTGCACTCGTAGGGATGGGGTGCCACGTGGCCCCCCTCCTGGAGCCAACCATGGCCCTGGGGACCGCCACCCCCCAGGGCATGCTCCTGCAGTGTACTGGGGTGCCCACCCCGGGACACTGCTGTCTGCTATGGCCGGGTGGGAGCCGTGGGGCTCCTGTCCTGTCATAGCAAACACTGGTTTGTATTTTGAAAGCGAGAGCAGGGAAACCTGCTCTCGCTTTCAAAATCCAAACCATATTGCTTTTCCACAAGGGGAGCTGCATGTTAGCAGCTCCCCGTGTGGAAAAGCAATGCCGGCTCCCAAACGGAGCGGCCAGGTCCCAGGAGATGGGGTCCCCGGGGCCAGAAGTGGCCCGGGTGCGGGCCCCCTTCCCAATTAAAATATATATATTTTTTTTAAAACGATGCAGAGCCCCGGGGGATGGGGTCCCCGGGGATAACAGAGGCCTCAGGAGGGGGACCACACAGCCCCCCTCCTTTAAAAATATATATTTTTAAAAATATATATATATAGCCATGCCCCGGGGGATGGGGTCCCCGGGGCTGAAATTGGTTGGCCTCTGGAGGGGGGCCGCGAGGCCCCCTTCCCATTTTTTTTTAAAGTACAAAAACGGTTGAGACCCTGGGGGATGGGGTCCCCAGGGCCCAAAATATTGTTAAAAAAAGGGAGGCCACACAGCGCCCTTTGACTTAAATAAAATAAAATAAAAAGGTGGCATCGCGCCGGAGGCCCCACCCCCTCCCTGCAGCACTCAGCAAACACGCCCCCGGCGCGTTGTAAGTTGGGGAATTAATTCCCCTTGAATACTGGGGGTCCCTGGGGGCCAACTAGCCCATTAGGTACCTCCAGTATGAGCCACAGAGCTGTGTTGCAGAGAGGTCTAAAAAGGGGCATGGCCTCGGATCACCTCTCTGCAACGCAGCCTTGTGGTGCTTACTGGAGGTACCTGGTGGGCTAGTTGGGCCCTAGGGACCCTCAGGACTCAAGGGGAATTAATCCCCTAGGGACCCTCAGGATTGAACGCGACTTAATCCCCCAATTTACAACGTGCCAGGGGCGCGTTTGCACCGTGGTGCAGGGAGGGGGCGGGGCCTAACAAAACAAGTGTACAAATGTGCCCCCTGGCGCATTGTAAATTGGGGGATTAAGTCGCGTTCAATCCTGAGGGTCTCTAAAGGCCAACTAGCCCACCAGGTACCTCCAGTAAGAGCTGTGTTGCAGAGAGGTGGTCCAAGGACATGCCCCTTTTTACACCACTCTGCAACGCAGCTCTGTGGCGCTTACTTTAGGTACCTGGTGGCCTAGTTGGCCCCCAGGGACCCTCAGGATTCAAGGGGACTTAATAGGGACATTATAGATCAAAATAAGCATTTAAAAAACCTTTGAAATTCACTGAAAAAACCATAGGTTTCAGGCATATTATAGTTAGAAATTACAATTTAAAAAACCTTAGAAATTCACTGAAAAAACATAGGTTTCAGGGACATTATAGTTAGTTGGACATTTCACTCGTACAAAACCAGAGAAATTCCACCGTTATAGCTAGTTCAGCTAACTATAACTCACGCCCCGCAATGCACTGCTGATGACGTCACATATTACATGATTCATGACATGGTCAGTGACATCACTGATGACATCTCAAATGACATTACTGATGACATCACTGATGACATCATCCACATGATAATCTGATGCACCTCCTCACACCCTAATATAACCGTTTATACACCCACTCTAAAATACAGACTACCATTTTCGAAACCATGGACATACCAATACCAGTTACTACATACCCACTCACTAATTCCTAGGTCTACACACACGTCCACTCATTCACCCATACAGCCACTCATAGATGCAGTCACTCATTAATACAGCACTATCATATGTACTCATACACCTATACAGGCACTAACACACCACCACTCATCCAGAGTTACTCCCACACCTAGTCAGTCATGCAAAGAATAAATCACACTTCCATTTACTCACCTATACAGTTATACACACTCCACATCACTTATTCATACAAATTTTAACGCATACTTACTCTCTTATACAATCACTGATACAAGTACACACTCATCCATACAGCCACTCTCACAACCACTGACTCTCACGTATAGTCATTTATATACTCCAACTCTCACATACATTGCCTTTTACATATGTAGTTACTTTGACATGAATCACTGAGACAACCATTCACTCCCCAACACACCCATACACACCCCCACCCACCCATACAGCTGTTTCCACATGAACTCTTGAACCCATACATCCAGTGAATCAATCACTCACACATGTATGCACAGAGTCACACACCTCCCACCCACCCACACACACACTCAGGCACCCATACAAATACTCAGGCAACCAATCGATAACCCATATAGACACTCATGTAGCTACTGACCAACCCATGCAGCAGCTTACACAACAACAGACAGACTGATACAGACATTCACACAGTTTAGTCACTAACCCATGCATTCAGTAAGACACATTTAATCACTCACTTATACAGTCACTCATGCACCTAATAAATCCTCAATCCAGACACTTATACACCCACTCATTCTTCAATACAACTTGGCATATATATAAAACATATTTAAACTTTATAGAAACACACAGTCACTGGATGATGTCATCAGTGATGTCATTTGAGATGTCATCAGTGATGTCATCAGTGATGTCACTGACCATGTCATGAATGATGTAATATGTGACGCCATCAGCAGTGCATTGCGGGGGCGCGAGTTATAGTTAGCTGAACTAACTATAACGATGGAATTTCTCTGGCTTTGTACGAGTGAAATGTCCAACTAACTATAACGTCCCTAAAACCTGTTTTTTTTCAGTGAATATATATATATATATATATATATATATATATATATATATATATATATATATATCTATATATATCCATCACAAGGTTCTGCCACCAACAAAGGAGCCCAAACACAATCGGGTCGATGTAGCTTTGTTTATTTGTAAACGAGGCAGCAGGCACAAGTTCGGTGGGATCACAGCAATCGAATAGCCAGCCGACGCGTTTCGGGACTCTTCCCTTCTTCTTGGGCTGAAAGTAACTGACACAGCAAAAGCACATTGAGCACTTAAATATCACAAAGTACACTCCCCAGTGGGCGGGGCCAAACCGCAGCGTGAGCTGCCGACGGCATCTTGGTACTTGTAGTGCCTCAAAAGTGTTCCTCAAGTGAGTTGCCTTGCTGAGAGTCTAATAAAAGTTAATAAAACCACAGTGGGTAGCTGACAATCTTCCTTGACTTGGGCGTGCATTTTTCTGCTCCGTTTAAAGCTCCCGTCCTGACATGATGTCGACAAATGACGGCATCCAGGTCTGCAAAGCAGCGGGACTCCTTCACGGCCTGACAAACGGCCGTATAAATCCATCACAAGGTTCTGCCACCAACAAAGGAGCCCAAACACAATCGGGTCGATGTAGCTTTGTTTATTTGTAAACGAGGCAGCAGGCACAAGTTCGGTGGGATCACAGCAATCGAATAGCCAGCCGACGCGTTTCGGGACTCTTCCCTTCTTCTTGGGCTGAAAGCAACTGGCACAGCAAAAGCACATTGAGCACTTAAATATCACAAAGTACACTCCCCAGTGGGCGGGGCCAAACCGCAGCGTGAGCTGCCGACGGCATCTTGGTACTTGTAGTGCCTCAAAAGTGTTCCTCAAGTGAGTTGCCTTGCTGAGAGTCTAATAAAAGTTAATAAAACCACAGTGGGTAGCTGACAATCTTCCTTGACTTGGGCGTCTATATATATGTATATATTATCTACTGGCGGTCGCCAGTAGATAGTTATAGTTAGGACCGAGTTTCCATAGGAAATCTCAAAATTCTATTTTGAATAACTTTGGCACCGGTTGACGAATCCTCGCGAAATTTTCAAAACAAATGGGGCGCTCCGTTCAGCTCCTACCCTGAAAGTCTCGGATGATTCGTCAAGCGGGGGCCGAGAAAAAGGGGGGGGTCCCAAAACGCATTTTCCCCATGTATTTTTCCATAGAACCTTTAGTCGCAGCTACAGCCCGAACGGCTGAACAGAATTACTTGAAATTTGGCAGAGAGGTAGCCATAAGGTCAAGGAAGTGCCTTTTGCAGGTCTGGTGTAAATCTGTTCAGTATTTCCTGAGAAAATAGCATTTAAAAGCATATCAATATCTATATGCGCGCAGATTGCGCGCACTGTGCAAGCCCTGTGCGCGCACCCTGCCGTGCGCGAGCGTAATTCTGATTGGTTGTTAGATGTCAGTAAACATTCGAATCAGTCGAAATCAGGAAGTGTCGGCCGCCATTTTGTCTGTCGCACTGAAAAGGAAAGGTGGAGAACGTGAATAGGGGGCAGAGTAGGTTGTTTTTGACCCCCTAGCCATTGTCAGGGGGTCACAGTAGGACCACGAAGGGCCAAAAAAAGATTTTAATTTTTTTTAAAAACATCGCGGGGTGCGTGCACTCTGCGCGCACCCGAAAAAAAACCTTAAAAAAAATAGAAATAAAAATCAAGTTTAAGTGTTTAGATATTAGGTGGCTCTATAAAGAGCCCTTGTGTTTATTGAGTGTTTGTCGGTACCTACAAGTAAGTACCGATGCAGAGTCTAAAGTTCAAGAGGAAGACTCTGTTGCCTTCATCATTGAAATGTACACCGTCTCCTCTATAAATGTCTTGCATGTTGTAAAGCAAGTTGTTGTGGTATATAGAACCCATACCATAGTCTCTGAGGAAAGCAGAAACAGACTTATTGACGTGCTTTCTTGCTTTGTCAATCTGTGGACAATGTTGGTTGGACCAGTTCCACTTTTGCCTTTGGCATATATTAGAATATACAAAGGCAGTTTGTGGAAAAAGTGACATCAATTGCACAAAGGTGTCCTTAATAAGCATTTCCAGACCTACCCCACTTAAAGTGCCTAGGTCATTTCCACCACAGTGCACAATAATAAGGTTAGGCTGTGGGAGATGTAGAAAGGATTTCACCAAAGGCATTAATTGGTGCCACTTTAACCCTCTCTGACCAATCCATTTAATGTCTACATTTGGCAAAGCAAGGTCTTTCACAATACCTCTTTTTTCTGCAAATGTTTCACTCCAGAAGACATAGCTATGACCTACAATCCACATTGTGAACATCTTTCAAGAGGATCTGGATGCACTCAGGAGGTGTCTTTCAGTAGAATGGCAATATGAAAAGAAAGACAGTTGAAAAATGGAGGCATACATACTTTTTTTTAATTGAAAGAACTCATTGGCTGATTCAAACCATTTTACAGTTAAAACTAGGCTGTATGTTTACATTTTTAAAAGCATGTTTTGGATTGGTTCAGAAAAATGTGTTCCCACTGAACATTACTTTGGATTTGCTGTTAGGTTTGAAAAGTCAAGCACTCTTGCTCTTTGGATTTGAAACATTGTGTGCTGAACTTATGACCTCTCTGCTCACACCAGTGTTCCATGACCTGTTGCTATGGTAGCAGGCAGAAGTCATGTTGGGGGAAGGGATGATTTGGAAAAGGGTTGAAAGTTGCAACCAATAGAAATGTGTGATTCTATTTGAAAAAATGTGGGAAGGACTGTGATTTTACATTAACATGTATATGTGTGAAGAAAGAGAGGGAAACATTGCCATTTACTGGTTGTGGTGAGAGGAGAGAGGTGTACAGCTCTGAGATTCCTGGCTCTGATAATCTGCTGTTTGAGTGGCACATTTCTTTCTCAACTAACTAATTTTAAAGGTGAGTTATGAGTTTGAGAGGGGATGTATGTGGTGATTTTTGACATAAATATTAGAATTGTCATTCTTCTTTTAAAGTTGTGTTTTACATTTTGTGTTTTAGGAGATATTTAACTGTCTTGAACTTGTAAGATATTATGGAGTATGTCTTCACTATAAGTTAAGGTGTACTGGTTTCACTGAGGAATACTGTTCTGTGCTTAGAATCACATCATGAGTCTGTCTGCACACAGGATTTGCTGTCAGAGATTTAATTTGTGTTGCTCTTGTTCTGTTAGCCTTGCACTCGCAGGAAAGGGGCAGTTTGTTTTCTTAAAGTGTGATGGTTAGCATTCAGCAGAAATCAGTTACTCACAAATGAGAGGCAAATGCAAACACATTTGAAAATAGCATGGTACATTTTCCTACCACTTTTAAAGTTGTGTTTTACATTTTATGTTAAGGAAGATATTTAAGTGCCTTGAACATGTTAGATATTATGGAGTATGTCTTCACCATAAGTTAAGGTGTACTGGTATCACCCAGGAATACTGTTTTCTGCCTAGAATCACACCATGAGACAGTGTGCACACAGGAATTGTTATCAGAGATTTAATTTGTGTTGCTCTTGCTCTGTTACCCTTGCACTCTCAGGAAAGGAGCAGCTTGTTTTTTGTAACACATGGTCATGGTCTCAAGGAGCTGTTAGGACATGTGCTCTTTTCTGCTTGTCTAAAATATAAGGAAAATGTGTCAGGCTGTCACAGTAATTATCACTTGCTCCACCACAGTACTAAATGTGTTTTCAAATTGCCCAAAAAAATATCGCTTTCTGCCTAGAATCTTACCACACATGTACTCTTACATACATATCTGCAGTCTTCATGCAGTTGTGGAAGTCTCCATGCAGATCTCTTTTGCACCTGACATTACACAGTCTCCAGAAACACACTCTTTGCACACATGCAGCAGCTTCTCCTACACTCCCATGCGTAATACTCAGCTCTGTGTTGTGTTTCAGATAGCAGTGTGTAACGCAAACACATTCAACGTCACCAAGGCTCATTTCCTTTGCTGTAGTCTAATCACTCACCCTGTAACACATGGTCATGGTCTCAAGGAGCTGTTAGGACATGTGCTCTTTTCTGCTTGTCTAAAATATAAGAAAAATGTGTCAGGCTGTCACAGTAATCATCACTTGCTCCACAAGAGTACTAAATGTGCTTTCCAATTGCCAAAGAAAATATCACTTTCTGCCTAGAATCACACCATGAGTCTGTGTGCACACAGGAATTGTCAGAGATTTAATTTGTGTTGCTGTTGTTCTGTAAAACTTGCACTCGCAGGAAAGGGGCAGCTTGTTTTCTTCAACTGTGATGGTTAGCACTCAGCAGAAATCACGATCTCACAAATGAGAGGCAAATGCTAACACATTTGAAATCAACAGGGTAGATTTTGCTTCCAATCTTGTAATGGGTGAGGTTGTTCCTACATGTTCAAAACTCCAATTAACCCTTACCACACATCTACTCTTACACACATCTCTGCAATCTTCATGCAGTTGTGCAAGTCTCCATGCAGATCTTTCTTGCACCTGACAATACACAGTCTCCAGAAACACACTTTTTGCACACACGCAGCAGCTTCTCCTACACTCCCGTGCGTACTACTCAGCTCTGTGTGGTGTTTCAGATAGCAGTGTGTAACGCAAACACATTCAACGTCACCAAGGCTCATTTCCTTTGCTCTAGTCTAATCACTCACCCTGTAACACATGGTCATGGTCTCAAGAAGCTGTAAGGACATGTGCTCTTTTCTGCTTCTCTAAAATATAAGAAAGATGTGTCAGGCTGTCACAGTAATTATCACTTGCTCCTCCACAGTACTAAATGTGCTTTCAAATCGCCAAAGGAAATATCGCTTTCTGCCTAGAATCACACCATGAGTCTGTGTGCACACAGGAATTGTTGTCAGATATTTAATTTGTGTTGCTGTTGTTCTGTAAAACTTGCACTTTCAGGAAAGGGCCAGCTTGTTTTCTTCAACTGTGATGGTTAGCACTCAGCAGAAATCACTATCTCACAAATGAGAGGCAAATGCTAACACATTTCAAATCAACAGGGTAGATTTTCCATCAAATCTTGTAATGGGTGAGGTAGTTCCTACATGTTCAAAACTCCAATTAACCTTTACCACACATGTACTCTTACACACATCTCTGCACTCTTCATGCAGTTCTGCAAGTCTCCATGCAGATCTCTCTTGCACCTGACAATACACAGTCTCCAGAAACACACTCTTTGCACACACGCAGCAGCTTCTCCTACACTCCCCGTGCGTACTACTCAGCTCTGTGTGGTGTTTCAGATAGCAGTGTGTAACGCAAACACATTCAACGTCACCAAGGCTCATTTCCTTTGCTCTAGTCTAATCACTCACCCTGTAACACATGGTCATGGTCTCAAGTAGCTGTAAGGACATGTGCTCTTTTCTGCTTCTCTAAAATATAAGAAAAATGTGTCAGGCTGTCACAGTAATTATCACTTGCTCCTCCATAGTACTAAATGTGCTTTCAAATTGCCAAAGGAAATATCGCTTTCTGCCTAGAATCACACCATGAGTCTGTGTGCACACAGCAATTGTTGTCAGAGATTTAATTCATGTTTCTCTTGTTTTGTAAGACTTGGACTCGTAGGAAAGGGTCAGCTCATATGATAGGATTTGAAAAGCTCAAAAAAAAATTGTAATGAATTAAAATTACATAAAGGTATTTTTTTTTAGTTTCTTGCAGGTATTGCTGAGCAACAGTGAACAAATTTAAAGATGCCTATAAAGTCAAGAAAGAGAGAAGCAAAGCAACAACAACTATATTTGAAGACAACTGGTAAAAAAAAAATAGGAGGAGAAGCTCGTGTTGGAAAAAAGAAAAAGTCTTCTGGTAAGCAGACTAAAGAATTTTTAAAAAACATCTTAAAAAAAAATAATGTTAAAAAGATATCTTCAAACAGTGTTTCAAGTACAAAACAACAACAGAGTCGACAGCAAAAACAAAATGCTAATGTAGAATCAGAAGTAAGAAAGAGTGACTTAACACGAAAAATAGATTTTAAAAACATTCGTCGAAAAATGTTTCAGAGAAGAGTGATGTTAAATTTGCTAAAGGATGTGAAAAAATATAAGAAGAAAAACAAATTTTATAAGAAAAAGAAATTTATTGAAACTATTGTTACGAAGGCTTTGGAAATAAACTATTCATTTTAATTTTGAACAGGATGCGTAGATTAGATAAATTAGTCAATGCAATGAAGTCACAAAGCAAAAGGAAAAGAGTAGTGAAAAAAAATAACTTTTGTAAAGTGTTCTTAGGAGAATGGAAGCATAGTTCAAGTACTGAACCATTTTTTAATGAAGAGAGTTATCTTCAAAGTAATAGTTTGTTGCATGCAGTTGACACCAATGGTAGAGCATATGAAGTTGAAGATGGTTGTGTAATGGAAAAGGAGAAAATGGTTCCAAGAAATGAGGAAGAAGTGATGGCTGCTGAGGTTATGGGGAGACGTCCTAAAGCCCCAGTGTACACTTGGAATTGTAGTAGTATTTGTACTGTGCGTCAGGAATCTATTGATAAATTATGTGACTTTCTAAGAGAATATAGTAAAAAGAGTGTTAAACAGAAGATTAAGGTGCTTCAAAGACTAGATCCATGCAGAGTGAGAGAGAATACTGGTTTGCAAGGACATTCTCTGGCTTGTCTATCTAGGAAAGTGTGTCAAAGTGTTTTTCACCATTTTAGGATGCTGGCAGTACATCATACTGAAATGAGAAAGTTTGTGAGAACATTGTATTTTGCTAAAAGTCCAGCACTAAAGTTAAATGAGTTGAATAATGCTCTGTTCCGTGGATCTGTATCAGATGTAGTGAAGGTTACTGAAGAGAATGTAGAACTTATTGTTAGTAAAAATTTTGAAGATGAAATGACAAAATTTACTATCATCTCTAATGAAAGACCAAATATTACTTGTATTTGTTGCCGGAGAAGCCATTATAAAATTCAAACAAGGAATGTTGATCTGTATAAAAAAAGTGAAAATGAAGATAATTATAAGTGGAAAGATTTTGCAACATATATATTTCTGGAAAATTGTTTTGAATTGGGTGAAGATCAGTGTATTTGTAAATACTGTTATAACAAGTTAGAAGAAAATAGAATGCCAGCTAGAGCTGTACATAATAAATTAGAATTGGTTGATATTCCTCCAGAACTTTCTGATTTAAATACGTATGAGCCTATACTCATTCAATGTGTCCATCCGTTTCAGACCATAGTGCGTATGGAGCCAAAAACAGGTAAATTACCTCCTTCGGATTTACAAAGAGGTTTAAAAGGAAGAGTTGTCTATTTGCCATTGGATTTGAAAAAAAATATGGAAACAATTGATGCAGATACTTTGGAAACTGAACCATTAGTTATTCTGGTTAATGGTGTACCTACAAAGAATAAGAAAATTTGGCAGGAGCTGGTGGATGTACGAAAAGTACAAAGAGCAAATTTGTATTTGAAAAAAAATAATAAATGTTATGAAGCAATTTATATGGATGAAGATGAAGAAGTTTTACTAGAAGACACAGGAATACCAACTGGGCAAATTGAAAAAGTGGATAAGTCAAAAGAAGAAGAAATTTATGAACATTTCAGCATACATCCTCTTCATTCTAAAGAAGTTATGGGAAACGCGATTGATCTGTTTCAGATGAAGAAAGCAAAAGGAACTCCTGTGAGTGTATGGGAGGAGAGCTTGGAAGCTCGTTGTTTTCCCCAACTGTTTCCTACAGGAGAAGGTGGACGATATGATGAACGTCCAGTACAGATTCCTGCTTCGGAGTATCGGACTACAAGATTATATGCAGAAGATCCAAGATTTCATCAAAGTATTCCTTATTTGTTCCATCTTTTATTTGAAAGTGACTTGTCTGCACTATCTTATGCAGTAAATCACATTTTAAAAACTGGAGTAAATCTACATAATGTGTCAGCAAAGGACTTTATCAACAAAGTGCAACAGCGAGATGATCATTTGTAATCTCAATTGATCAATTTGATGGCTTGTCAGCGTGGGACTAATTAATATTGGTACCAACGCCATGGAGAATTGAAGTGTGTGTTACGGAATTTAGTAACTCCTACATGGTTCCTTACCCTAAGCTGTGCTGAGTACGCTTGGGATGATCTTCTGGATTTTCTTCGAGAGGCAAATTCAAACATTAAAAACATACAATACAAGACAGCAGGAGAATTGTGCTCATTGGATCCGGTTAATGTTTGCAGATATTTTAATCATAGATTTGAGGCTATGATGTCCTTCATCTGCAATAAAAAAAATCCACCTCTTGGAGAAGTTGTGGATTTCTTTTGGAGAAAAGAGTACCAAGCAAGAGGTGCTCCTTATATTCATATGCTGTTGTGGATCAAGGATGCCCCAAAATTTGGAACAGATGCTGATGAAGCAGTTTTATCTTTCATTGAAGAATATGCAACATGTGCTATACCTAAAAGCACAGAAGAGAAAAACTTAAAAGAGCAAGTTTTACGTTTCCAAACTCATCGGTGTGGAAAATACTGTCGGCGAAAGTACAAGAGTAAAGATAAATTCTACACAAAATGTCGATTTGGATTTCCACGACCTGTTCTTTCAAAAGGAAGAGTAAACAGTTTAATATCAGCTGTGCGACATACTATTACAAGAAAATCGCCTAAGAATACCTACAACCTAAGAAGAAAATAAGAGTCAAAATATATAAATGACTACAACCCAGTCATTTTATCCATGTGGAATGCTAACATGGATATACAGTATGTGGCTGACAATTCTATTGCTGTTGCTCGGTATGTCACATCTTACATCACTAAATCTGAGAAAACGGAATTGAAGGAAATGTGGGAAGAGATTTCTCACAAGAAGACTGTCAGTAAGAAGCTATACAGTTTCAGTTTAAAGATGTTATCGCATCGAGAAATTGGATCCTACGAATGCTCAGATAGGTTATCATCTGCAAGTCTGTACTCGAAATCCAGAAGAATAATTTGGGTAAGTTTAGGCCTTGCAGGAATGCGAAATCGGGTACTGAAATCTATTCGAGAAATTGAATATTTAGCAGAGTTCGAACCAGAAAGTACAGACATTTTAAGAACAAACATGTTGGACACATATTACCCACGAAGAAGTCATCACCTTGAGAACATGTGTCTCTATGAAGTGCTGCAGAACTTCATTTTTAAACGGAATGCCACAGAAGACATCAACAATGGAAAATATAAAGTCACTGGTGAGGAAGGATGTTTGGTGAAGCAAACAAAAGGAAGTTTGATAAATCACCGGAAGCTGATTTGCGACACTCCTGACAAAAAGGAATTTTACTACTTGGCACTTTCGCAGCTGTTTAAACCATGGCGTTCAGAGGACGAACTACTTGGAGAATTCCAGAGTTATGAAGATTCCTTCAATGCTAGCAAAGACAGCATAGAATGCAGTACTTTCACAACTTATGTTCAAATGTTAAATGAAGAAATTGAACAAGAAGCAACAATTGCAGCTGAAGTAGCTAGAGACAGTTCTCAAGACAGTCAAAGTTCTTGGCGTTCAGTCAAGATCCTCTAGGACAACCAATCGTAGAAAATGAAGCAGCAATAGCCATGACTGAAGTTGAAACAGCTATGAATCAAGCTCAGGATGATTTAATAAACTTACCGAATTTGGAAGAACAACTGAATGATGAACAACAACAAATTTATGAAGAAGTCAAAATTGATCACGGATTACTACATGAAAATAAAGAGTGCTCATGCACATCTTTTGAACCAATGAGAATGTATGTAAGTGGACAAGCAGGAACTGGAAAAAGTTTCTTAATTAATGTAATTAGAAGCTACCTACACACCAAAACGGATTCAACTTTGTCTTGTGTTGTTACTGCTCCAACTGGGTTAGCAGCGTATAACATAAAAGGAGTTACCTTACATCGTTTGCTAATGTTACCAGTAGAAAACCGAAAGAAAAAGCCAATGCTGCGTGTACATTGCCTGAACTTTACAAGTGACCTGAGTGAAACAGAGACACTAACAACCAATTGTTCCGTTGGATTTAATCCTGTGAATATTTTCAGTTCACATTTGGAAACATTTTCAATTGACAATACATATTCATTACAAAAACATAAAAACACTTAACTCAACAATATAAACATTTGCAAAATTGGACACCACTATACTCATTAATACACTCACCCATGAGAACAACATTCATACTACTCATACAGCCTCACTCACCAACGTGCAATATGAGACAATGATACTCAATAAATAAATCTTTACACAAAGGCCATCAATAAACACGACTGTGCATAGTAATGAAGCTCAATACTATATTTTCCGCAAGATTGGCCGTAGAAGAAAAAAGGTCTACGCGTTTCGAATCCCTTTGTAGACAGGGATTCTCATCAGGACCAACACTTGACTGCAAACAAAGCAGAAAAAACAAAGTTTACTAAGCTGACCCACTTTGTGGGCGAAAGGCCGCTGTGTGAAAAGAGTTCTTACCTTAATCTAAGGAAGGGGGAACTCTACCCAAGCCCTAAAAAGAGGGAAAACCGACATATTGTTACCTCTTTCAGTTATAACAAATGATCAAGGCCACCACCTTACAACCGCTTTCAATTAACACACAAAAACGACACAGAAACGACACAAACACAAAGCCTAATTTTTCTTACTAGTGAGGCTTTTGAGTGTGTAGAAAGGTGTCGAATCAACTAAAGGCACTTCTTTCCGGTGTTAGAAGAATCACAAGTGTCACGAGTGTTTACAGGTGCTCTGGACAATCTGAAAAAATGAATAAATAAAGGAGCAGCCTGTCACAAAATACTTCGGAAATGCAATGTTTTACTAAAGCTTTTGCGGGAGTGTGTGGGCGCTTACCTCCAAAGAAGGGAGTGGGAGGATTTAATCTGCTACCCGGTCGTCTGCTCTCCAGAGCAAGGACTAGCGCGGCATGAACTCAGCCGGCCGTTTTGGAAAGTGTTCCGCAAGTGACGAATCTGGGGAAGAACACATGCTGCGTCAGGTGATGAACGCCTGAAAAGTCCAACAGAGTAAGTGGAGTCTGTTACAGAGCGGGAGCTATTACCTCAAGAACCGGCAATGTCCGTGTTTCTTTTCTCAGTTGTTAGTCACCCAATAGGTACGAGCTATCCAATTGGAGCCACTTTTAAACATGCGCAGGAAACGCGACTGAGGGGCTTCTGGGATTTGTAGTATAGCTAAAGTGTTTAAAAAATCTGTTATTTGGCGATGGTACCCAGATGGAAAAAAACAAAGCGAGGGCATTTGTGCAATGTTGGATGCCGATTAAATAATTCAGGCCATAATGTCAATGATAGGTGCGTTAGTGCTGATAGACTCCAAAGCACATGTAAATTGAAGTTTGCTCCCAGGAAATTTCACCAGTAGTGTAAATAAAGACAAAGGGCCTGATTCACAGAACTAACTTAAGACAAAATCCTAAACTTACTACCATTTTGGTATTCACAGAAGGCACTTACTCATTTCGGTATTCACAGAAGTTAGGAGTCCTAACTTTAGGACTCCTAAATGCCTTCTGTGAATACCGAAAGTCTTAAAATTAGGATTTTTCTCAGTTTAGTAATAGTATAGTTAGGACTCCTAACTTTAGGACTCCTAAATGCCTTCTGTGAATACTGAAAGTCTTAAAATTAGGATTTTTCTCAATTTAGTAGTCCTAAGTTTAGGACTCCTAACTTTAGGACTCCTAAATGCCTTCTGTGAATACCGAAAGTCTTAAAATTAGGATTTTTCTCAGTTTAGTAGTAGTATAGTTAGGACTCCTAACTTTAGGACTCCTAAATGCCTTCTGTGAATACCGAAAGTCTTAAAATTAGGATTTTTCTCAATTTAGTAGTCCTAAATTTAGACTTAGGACTACTAAATTGAGAAAAATCCTAATTTTAAGACTTTCGGTATTCACAGAAGGCATTTAGGAGTCCTAAAGTTAGGAGTCCTAACTATACTACTACTAAACTGAGAAAAATCCTAATTTTAAGACTTTCGGTATTCACAGAAGGCATTTAGGAGTCCTAAAGTTAGGACTCCTAACTTCTGTGAATACCAAAATGAGTAAGTGCCTTCTGTGAATACCAAAATGGTAGTAAGTTTAGGATATTGTCTTAAGTTAGTTCTGTGAATCGGGCCCCCAGTTTGCTCAATCACTGTGTAGATGACAATCATAAATTGTATATCTCAGAAAGTTCATTCAGTCCATCTACCGACGTATTAAATTTGATAATTAGCATGGCTTCTCTCTGGAGTAGTTTGGTGTCCAGGTCGCCACCTCTCTGGTCTTGTTCCACTCTGGATATCACTGACCATTTGAAATCCGTTTCTGTATGTTTTTTCAACATCCAATGATTCACCAATGGGGCATTTGGGACATTTTTACGAATCCGGGATTTATGTTGCTGGATTCGGTACCTTATCTCCTGGTTAGTCTTGCCAATGTAGAGTTTATTGCACGGGCAACAAATGCCATAAACTACGAACTTAGATTTACAATTTGAAAAGCTCTCATGTTTCCAATATATCCCATTGTGGGCAAATAAATGTCCTTCAATGGTAGAGTCACAGCATACACATGTCCCACATCTGTGGTGGCCCTGTATGGGCGGTAGGCACAACATATTTCTTATGTCAACACTTTTTGTCTTGGGTAGTGCTGCTCGCACTATCTGGTTTGCGATGTTTTTATCTTTCCTGAATGCAAACAACGGGATCTCGTTTAATGTTTTGTCCAAGTTCCTTATCAGGTGCCAGTTTTGATTGATAATTCTCTTAAACCAATTGGATGTTGGGCTGAATGTGGAGACGCAAACAATTCTCTCCGTTTGTGATTTTTCTCGTCTTTCCAGTAGCGTTTCTCGTGGTGTCCACCATGCTCTTTTGATAGCTCTTTTCAGAAGTTTTTTCGGGTATCCTCTAGCCAGTAGGTTAGCCTTAAGCTTCTCTGCATGAAGAAAGTATTCATCTCTAAATGAGCAATTTCTGCGAATTCGCAGGAATTGCCCATAGGACAAATTCTCTCTTAAACTGCGTGGGTGGTTGCTAGAGTAGTGCAGCGCTCGATTTCGGTCAGTTTCTTTCTTGTATAATGTCGTCATTAGACGTCCATTTGTAGGGTATACCTCAACGTCCAGGAAAGGCATTTTAGATTTAGAACAATTCATACTGAATTTTATATCAGGTGTCCTGTTGTTGAGCCAATTGACGAAGGATTGTAGCTTTTGCTCATCGCCCGACCAAACCATAAAAACGTCGTCGATGTATCGGACCCAGCTGCTGATACAGTCAGAAAATGGATTGTTATTATGGACAAATTTGTCCTCATATTTGGACATATAGAGGACCGCTAGCTCAGGGGCAAAGGGACAGCCCATAGCCACGCCTTTAATTTGATAATAGAAGTCCTCTTTGAAGCAAAAATAGTTGTTTTTTAAGGCAAACGTAGCTAGCTCCATAATGAATTCAGTCGGGATTTTTTCAGGTTTGGGTCTGCTGTCTAAGAATGTTTTAATCACCGCTAGGCCTTCATCTTGCGGAATCTCCGTGTACAATGATGTTACGTCTAACGTCACTAAGAACTGTGAGTCTTCTTCAAAGTCCATTGTTTCTAGTTTGATTAAAAAATCGGTGGTATCCTTCAGATAAGATTTTACTTCTGACATAAATGGCTTTAAGAAAAAGTCCACAAATTTTGAAATGGGTTCTATTAGTGACTCGCATCCGGAGACTATTGGTCTCCCCGGTGGATGATGTTGATCTGTGTGTACTTTAGGAAGTACATAAAAGACCGGGGTGCGGGGATGGGTGTTTCTTAGGTACTCAAATTCTTTTTTACCCAAGAATCCTTGGTCAAAACCTTGTTGCAGCATGTGAAAGAGTTTGTTCTGTAATACACATGTAGGATCTTTTGTTATCCTCCTGTAGCAGAATTGGTTAGAGAGTTGTCTATTCACTTCGGTGGTATACCGTTCGGTTGCCCATACAACGATGGATCCTCCCTTGTCAGCTTGTTTAATTATTATTGAATGGTCGTTTTTTAGATCAAGTAAAGCTTCTTTTTGAGCCTTGGTAATATTAGGTTTGACATATTTCTTTTTTTGTTTTTCAACTTCAGCTATTGCTGAAAGGATCACTTTTTCAAAAGTTATAACCTCTTTGGGGACCTTAGACGCTGGGGGGCAGAACCTTGATTTTTTCTTTAATCCAGTTGTTTCTGTACTGTCTTCTATGGGGTTTTCCAGAAAAAAGGTTTTGAGCCGAATTTTGCGGCAGAATTCAATGAACTCCGTCTTAAGTTGTATAAAATTGGTCCCTTTTTGTTGGTACGAAAGATAGTCCCATTTCCAGAATACTAAGCTCTGCGTCTGTTAAGACTTTCTCTGATAGATTAAAGATTGGTGAAACATTTAGTTCTTGTAGTTTTGACGTCTTGTTGACATCTCCCATGGTTGATTTGTATATCTGGATCTCCCTCGAGGTTTACGTTGGCCTCTCCCTAAAAAAGGCGGTTGCTGTTGATAGTTTTGTTGTAAATTGCCTCTTCTGTTGAAATTTAGACGGTTATTAGAATTGTCTATGTCACTGCCACTTGATGATGATGTCGTATCCGAAAAAGTGATAAAGTTATTTCTCGACCTGCCCTGATATTCAGGCAGAAATTTGCGTGACTCCGGTCGTGAATAGAAGTCAATCTGCAAGTATGGATAAACTTTATCCAATGAGAAGTTCCTTTTGTCCTTTTCGAATTTGTTACTCTTCTGGTTTACCGAATAATCCTTGAACTCTAGGATTTCTTTTTCAACTTTTTCTAGAAGGGATTTTGCATCCGAAATGAGTTGGTTTGTTTTGATTTCGCTTTCCAAAGTTGCGATTTCCTCTAGTTGTTGTTTAGACAATCTTTGAGCCGTTTCTACTGTGAGAACCATGAGGTCCCTACTACATTTCGTCTCAATCAAGCTATATCCTTTTTTATATGTTGGATCATCTGTAAATATAACCGGAACATTACGAATCTGCAGACCTCCTGGGATGGTTCCAGCTCTCAAGTGCTCTATTAGGAAGTGACCATGTAAATCAGTCCTTATTTGTTTTTTCTTGAGCCTTATGAGTCTGTCAGATTCATTGTTGATTTTAGCTGTGGAACTTAATGCAGCCGACGCAAACAATGGTGGATCACTCAGTAATTTCAATATATGTTCTTCACTGTATGCCAGGGTGTCATGATCTGTCATACTTTAGACGCACTTTAGACAAACAGGACAAAAAATAGAATTACCCAACTCACATAAAAGGAAATGTGACTCCTTAGTGTGTACGAGGATGACCTACACATACGGTCCCCACTAGCCAGTGGATATACCTCAAGGAGGACAACTTACCCTCACAACAAACAAACAAAACCTCGCGGGTGTGCACCCGCTAGACTACCTAGAAAACCAATAAGGGGTTCTGGCTCATGCAGCAAGGCCAAACCAATTATGATAGAAAACCGAAAGAAAAAGCCAATGCTGCGTGTAAATTGCCTGAACTTTACAAGTGACCTGAGTGAAACAGAGACACTAACAACCAATTTTTCCGTTGGATTTAATCCTGTGAATATTTTCAGTTCACATTTGGAAACATTTTCAATTGACAATACATATTCATTACAAAAACATAAAAACACTTAACTCAACAATATAAACATTTGCAAAATTGGACACCACTATACTCATTAATACACTCACCCATGAGAACAACATTCATACTACTCATACATCCTCACTCACCAACGTGCAATATGAGACAATGATACTCAATAAATAAATCTTTACACAAAGGCCATCAATAAACACGACTGTGCATAGTAATGAAGCTCAATACTATATTTTCCGCAAGATTGGCCGTAGAAGAAAAAAGGTCTACGCGTTTCGAATCCCTTTGTAGACAGAATTCTCATCAGGACCAACACTTGACTGCAAACAAAGCAGAAAAAACAAAGTTTACTAAGCTGACCCACTTTGTGGGCGAAAGGCCGCTGTGTGAAAAGAGTTCTTACCCTAATCTAAGGAAGGGGGAACTCTACCCAAGCCCTAAAAAGAGGGAAACCGACATATTGTTACCTCTTTCAGTTATAACAAATGATCAAGGCCACCACCTTACAACCGCTTTCAATTAACACACAAAAACGACACAGAAACGACACAAACACAAAGCCTAATTTTTCTTACTAGTGAGGCTTTTGAGTGTGTAGAAAGGTGTCGAATCAACTAAAGGCACTTCTTTCCGGTGTTAGAAGAATCACAAGTGTCACAAGTGTTTACAGGTGCTCTGGACAATCTGAAAAAATGAATAAATAAAGGAGCAGCCTGTCACAAAATACTTTGGAAATGCAAAGTTTTTCTAAAGCTTTTGCGGGAGTGTGTGGGCGCTTACCTCCAAGAAGGGAGTAGGAGGATTTAATCTGCTACCCGGTCGTCTGCTCTCCAGAGGACTAGCGCGGCATGAACTCATGCATTGTCAATTGAAAATGTTTCCAAATGTGAACTGAAAATATTCACAGGATTAAATCCAACGGAACAATTGGTTGTTAGTGTCTCTGTTTCACTCAGGTCACTTGTAAAGTTCAGGCAATTTACACGCAGCATTGGCTTTTTCTTTCGGTTTTCTATCATAATTGGTTTGGCCTTGCTGCCATATGAGCCAGAACCCCTTATTGGTTTTCTAATGTTACCAGTAGAGCATGAGAACAAAATACAATACCACAAACTAGCAGGAGAAGCATGCTTGAAAGTTTCAAGAGTATTGAAGAAAATGAAAGTACTCATTATTGATGAGGCAAGCATGGTATCAAACTTAATGCTTGCCTTTGTGCATTTAAGAATGCAGCAAATACTAAAGACAGACTATGACGTGTTATTTGGAGGAAAAAACGTCATAGTTTTTGGGGATCTTTTGCAACTTACTCCAGTTAAAGGACAACCGGTATTCCATACACTTACACATGAAGACACGAAAAAGTCGTTAGGAAGTATAGGCAATGTAAATATTTGGACATATTTTGAGTATAAGGAAGCCAATGATGAGGATTATGCAAGTATTCTGAAAGATAGAAGAATTGGACTACTCACAGAACATGGCAGAAAAGCATTACAGAGTCGATTGCTGAGTAATTTGTTTACAACAGAAGATATAGTTCCAGAGAAAATATACCAGAAAATTGCTGAAAAAAATACTGTAATCTGCTTAATGCCAACACTACATGAATGCTCTGTATTCAATCAAGAACTTTTGAAATTGGAAAATGAAGAGATCATAAAACTGGAAGCTGTGGATAAAATTCAACATGAACGAATAACTATTATATTGACAGGCAAATTGGCTACTAAATTGGATTCTCTGGAGAAAAACATTTCAAAAACAGCTGGTTTGGAAAAGAATCTTTATGTATGTATGAACTGTAGAGTAATTTTAAGACGTAATTTGGATGTAGAAAAAGGTTTAGTGAATGGAGCTATGGGTAAAGTTGTGGGTTTTGTAAAGTACCAGAAAAAAGATGGAATTGAATTCTTAAAAATAAAATTTGATCAGATTGAAGAGGTTAAAGTCATTAGTCGTTGTTCAGTTCGTTTTTTGCTAGTGAAAGACTTATATGTACGTAGGAAGCAGTTTCCGTTTTCTCTAGCATATGCTGTAACTATTCACAAGTCTCAAGGATTAACTGTAGATAGTGCTTTTGTAAACATTTGATCTAGTGTGTTTAAAGAAGGTATGGCATATGTTGCTTTGTCACGCGTGAAAAAATTATCTGGTTTATTCATGATAGACTTTGATGACTCAAAAGTAAGTGCTGATGCAAACTGTGTAAAGGAGTATACTAGATTAAGAAGAAGCTATGTTCCTCATTTAGGTCAGTATCCTGTGTTTGAAAAACGTGTTGTTTGTCGGAAAAGGAGATTTGAGAATATCTGTAATGAGGATGTACAGAAGAGAAAACAAAAAGACAGTGATGTGAATGCAAGAAAAAAGAAAAAGGACAGTGTGGAAGAGGTTGTTGGTTGTCATTTTGAAAATAGCTCTGGTGTCAACTGCTACGCAAATGTAGTGCTGAATGTTGTATTTTATTTTGAATTTTTGCAAGAGCAGATAATAGTAAATCAGGGAAAAAGATTCTGTTCTTTGCTGAGTCTCCTTTATGAGAAGCTGAGTAATGATAAAAATAAAATAGAAAGTGCTTCTGATGTTAGAAATCTTTTAGATGTATGTTCTGGATGTACACAGTTTACACAAAATGTCCAGCAAGATGCACAGGAATTCTTAATGTATATGCTGATGGTACTGGAAGATGAAGGGGTAGAAGTAGAACATTTATTTGGTGTCTCTTATAAATGGGAACATTGTTGTGAAAACTGTATGAACACATGCAGTAGTAATGTTGATTCTGAAAGGTTCATATATTTACCATTACCAGAAAGTAAATCAGTGACTTTTAGTAAATTAGTTACAGATGCTAATCACAACATGGAATGTTCTGAATGTAAATCTGAAATGTTGTCAACGTTATTTTTAAAGAAATATGGACAGTATGTAATTTTAATGGTACAACGTTGTAGAGCTGATGGAACAAAATTGGAAACTTTACTAAAGAAGTTTGTTGGTAATCAATTATCTATATCTGGAAAAACTTTTGTAGCAGTTGCAATAATTTTTCATGACGGTCCTTCTATAACTTCTGGTCATTACACAGTTTATCTTAAATGTGAAAAAGGATGGACACTGTGTAATGATTCTCAATTGATTTTCAAGCAAAGTTTGCCTTATGATTTACCCAATTGTTACTTAATTTTTCTGAAACCCAAATTTTAAATACTAAATTCAGCATCTGAAGAAAGCATTATTTAAATTTTAAAGGATTAAAATTGAATATTTCACTCAAAAAGGATTTTAAACTTACCATTTGGCCTCAAGGAAAGGTAAAACAAACAATTGTGGATTTCTTTGACAGATATTATTTTGGCATATGTTCTTTTGCATCAAGGTTTACAGACGTTATTTCTTGAAAATTATTATTGTACTTAAAAGGTATTTTTAATATATATGTGACATTTCTATCAAGGTATGTTTTAGTGAGGATACATTTTGGGCTTTTTTAAACAATCTTTCAGATAGTTTTTTTTTTGCCCGCTGTTAAATGATGAATACAATTGATTTCACTATTTTCAGTGAAAATCAAAACATTCTGAAAACCGCAAAAAAGGGCAAAAAATTGCTTTGCTAAATATGACAAAACATGTACTGTTTAATAAAATGTATTGTTGAATATTAATACTTTTTTCTTTTTTTCAGAACTAGAAAGAAAATTTAGAAAATGTAATTCAGTTTTCTTGCAATTAAATAAAAACATTTATTTCTAAATAAGTTACTTTGATGGTCAGGTAAGTTTCAAATATCTGTATTTCTCACTCCTTTCGTTTCATGCTTCCTTTTCTTCACCTCTCCTCACTCTGCTTTTCTCATTTCTCTTCTCTCTCTCTCTTCCTGCTTTACTACTCTTTAGTAACTCCCTCACTCCTTCTCTACTACTCCCCTACCTTTACTACCTCCATCACTAATTTTTCATCCATGTTTCTTTCTCTGTATCCATATGTCTTAGTCTTTTTAACTGCCTTACTCCTTCTCAGTTGTTTGCTCTCTGTCTCTGTATCTGTCACTCTCTGTTTGTCTGTTTTACCCTTAATTTCCTTAACATCTCTGGGGCAGATTTACAAGCCACCTGCGCCACCACTACGTCACTTTTCTTGACGTACTAGTGGCGCAGGGTGCTCCTCCATATTTACAAGGAGAGGATAAGCTACTCTGTGTGTCTTTTCCTCTCCTTGTAAATACAGCCAATTCAAACGCAGCACTGTGTGTTGAAGGGGTATTCTATGGGTGTTGTTGTTTGTGTTCCCACACAACACTTATAGAACTACACCAATCTCCTGATTTACGAGAAATCATAAGTCTGAACTTGTGTGTGAATATTACGCCACCCTAGAGGTGGCATAGCGAAGCACAACAAGGAGAAATGTTTTCATTTCTCTTCATTTTTTCCTCTTTCAGTGCGTGCTGCATGCTACAGCATGTATTGAAAGAGGAAAAAGCCTCTTGTGATTGTTTTTTTGGGAGGAAGGTGTCTCATCCTGTACAAGAACAGTTTCCCCACCACACAGGCATCCTTGCACCATGGTGCAAGGGAGCCTGCGTCGGCGTATGGCTGCAGTTTTGGCGCCAGTGCAAGGGAAGCATAGAGATGCAACATTTTCTTGTAAATATATCGCATCCCTGTGCTTAGAAAGTAACGCACCATGGCGCAGCATTATGACTTCCTGCACAATGTTGCGTACGTTTGTAAAAAATCTGCCCCTTTGTTTCTACCACTCCTCCTCTCTGCATCACTCATTTTCAATCTATGTTAATTTTTTAACCTTGTCCGTCATTCTCTTTCCCTCACCTTGCCTAACTGTTACTATCCTTTCCACATAGTCACTCCTATTCTCCTACTTCTCTTCCTTCTGTATGTATCTCACACTCCTTCTCCTTTTTGCAATCTTTCCTTCAATCTCCTTCACTCTGTTTTGCTCATTGACATCCTGACTCCCTTTCTCTCAGTGCAGTTTCCTCCATCTCCTCACTCTCCATTTCTCATTTTCCCTTATCCCCATTTTCTAATCCTCATGCTCTATTTAAAAAAAAAAAAACAAATTTAAATGTTTTGATGATGGTTGGCTCTAAAATGAGCTGTTATCTTTTTTGATAGGTTTAGGGTACCTATACGTAAGTACTGAGTTTAAAATTTAATAGGAAGTCTCTCTTCCCTTCATCTGTGAAATTTACACCATCTCTTTTTTAATTACTTTGCCACTCCCCTCTCTTTGTCAGGGAGTCCCTGAAGGTTTACTAAAGTTGAAAAAAATGATTATTTTTTTTAAAAAACATCATTGGGTGCGCGCAGGGTGCGCGCACCCCAAAAAAAAAATTGACAAATAGATTCAAAAAACAAGTTTTTGTGTTTAGATTTTAGGTGGCTCTAAAAAGAGCCCTTGAGTTAATGTAGGGACAGCGGAAGAGAAAAACGAAAAAAAAATAACAAAACTATGGCCTAGTGCAAGAGTGCTGCTCAAATTTTCTCTGAGTGAGATCAACACTGCTCTCACCCATAGTAATAAGAGTACCACAATCCATGCACCGTGTAGACATCCTCTCAAAACAAGGACGAATATCCAGAGGTGTGGAAGAAGGTGAAGGCACCATCGCAGAAGAAGTGCTCGGCTGAGCTGCCGAAGATGTGCTCGGCTGAGCTGCTGCAGATGTCGTCGGCTGAGCAGGTGGAGGGTTTGCCCCAGAAGCTTGACGAAAAGTCACAGGATGCATTTTTTCAACGTGCCTCAACATTGTGTGAATACTAAAAGAGTACTTCTTATTAGCATTCCCACGTGATAAGGTCCGCTGACAAAGTATGCAGGTGACTTTTGGTGCATTCACCTTCTTTTGTCCCTCATGTGAAAAACTGCCATATAAAGGAGTCTTTCTGCTTCCTCTCCCTCTGTCTCTCAAGAGTGTCCTGTTCACTCTCAGAAGATGGCTGGTGCTCTGCCATTGTCTCACAAAAACAGAGTAGCTCCTTCTCCAAGTGAATCAGAACTAACAATGAGGGGAGTGGGTGTGGTTTTGGAAGAATCTGGAACTGAAAGTACTTTGAACCAATGAAAAGTGATGTTTCTTGATCACATGACTTGCCATGAGGGGATTGGGTGTGGTGTTGAAACAATCTTAAACTGAAAGTAATGAAAACCAATTAAAAGTGTTGTTTTATTAATCACATAACTCGAGGTGAACGCACGGAGCAAGCTCAGAGCGCGCACGGTGCAATTACGCATGCGAGAACGTGTACGCGCGCATGCGCATAAGTATTATGCGCGTACGTAGCGCGCATACGCAGCACGCGCGCATGCGCGAACGTCAGCGTGCGTACTCCGCGCGTATGCGCGAGTGTAGCGCGCGGAGCACGTACAAGGCACGCAAGCGTACGTGGAGAACGTACGCATGCACACACCACGTACGTACGCATGCGTACTGGGTGCGCGCTGCGAGCGCGTACTAAAACGTGCGTATGCGTACGTAGATAACGTACGCATGCGTACACAAAAAAAGGAAGCATGCGTACAAGGTGCGCGCTGCGAGCGCGCACTAAAACGTATGTATGCGTACGTAGATAACGTATGCATGCGTACATGAAAAACGTACGCATGCGTACTAGGTGCGCGCTCTGTGCGCGCACCCTAAAAATTTATAGAAAAAAAAAATGAATTAAAGTGTACATAAGTTAATAGAAGATATTAACTATGCTGTTCAACTTTATCCAAATTCAAAGTAAAAAAAAAAATGAGCCACACCAAATTAAAGGATACAGATAATCTATAAATGTATACATAGGTAAATTTTTGTAATAGAAATATATAAAAAATATATTATAAAATTCTAAAATTAGCATTTAAAAAACCTTTGAAATTCACTGAAAAAACCATAGGTTTCACACACGTTATAGTTAGGAATTAGCATTTAAAAAAACCTTGCAAATTCACTGAAAAAACCATAGGTTTCACACATGTTATAGTTAGCTGGCCATTTCTGTGATGTCATCAGTGATGTCACTGACCATGTCATGAGTGATGTAATATGTGACGTCATCAGCAGTGGATTTCGGGCGCGCGAGTTATAGTTAGGTGAACTAACTATAACGGTGGAATTTCATTGTTTTTTTACGAGTGAAATGGCCAGCTAACTATAACATGTGTGAAACCTATGGTTTTTTCAGTGAATTTGCAAGGTTTTTTAAATGCTAATTCCTAACTATAACGTGTGTGAAACCTATGGTTTTTTCAGTGAATATATATATATATATATATATATATATATATATATATATATATATATATATATATATATATATATATATATTTATATATACACACATATATATAATGTTAAACTGACCAAATTTCAGAGTATGATTTGGAAAAAATTCTATCAAGGTAGTTCTCAATGGAGGCATCGGAGTAGATCGGCCTGGAGTAAATTCATGACACATTCGAATTTTCGAAATTCTGATGATCACCAAGTGAAAATGTAATTTGGAAAAACGTTTGAGGTGCCCAAACACAAATAAAAACTTGTTAAACTCCTGGGGGGGGTAAGGGGAGGGGTCAACACTCTTTAGATGATGGAATTGTCCTTAACCGTGGCCCAGAAAGTATGCATCAGTTTTTTTGAATACCCAATGGGGAAGACATGCAATAGCTGACATGGTCGCACAAAATAAGTCCAATACTCTCACCAGCTTTCTTTCCCACATAGCTGAAGCTACTTAAAGCTGGGTTGAGATTGTCAAAAATGTCTTAGCCCGGGAACAGGGCACTGTCTGAAAAAAGAATTAGCCCTGCCTAGCACTGCCCTTTTTATGGAGGCTCTTACTCTTGGTTGCCAATCAGGGGAAACAGACCCATTGTTGCTTTTCAGTTGCAATTTTTTTGCTAAGGCATCTATGAAAGGAAAAAATAAGAGGTGATAATGGGCATGATTGGTGTGTCCCACAAGCCATAAAGATCTTATCACCCAGTTGCCCAATCTGCCTTAGCATATCCCTATACAAAATCCCAGTTCTCTAAATAGAAGGCTTTTTCTGTGTCCAAAAAAGCTACCATCTCATTATTTCTTAAATATTTCAAGAAAAACATGCCTCACACAAAGGGGGTATGGGTGAATAATATTCTACTGGAAACCAAGGCATTTGATCCTTTTCCAGACCCCTTTCCGAGCACAGTGGACAATTGGTTGGCTGATTTGTTTCTTTTATATTTTATAATAGGTGTTCACATGTGTGGTAGTTTGATAGTACCCCAACTTTCTGGGGTCTTTCAGGGGATTGCGAACATTCACAGGTTACCTTCTTTTGAAGTTAGAGGGCAGGCCCCAATGAAGAGCTTGTGAGTCAGAGTGACCAGGTGGCGGATCAAAGTCAGCCTGAAACAATTTGAATCTCGAACAAAAATACTTTCTGTCATTGGGTTCTGCCTGTAGGACATTTTTAATGCACTGTTCTATCTAACAAGGCTATAAAATGGAATCGTCAACTCATCTAGGCTAGGTTTGACTCGAGGACGGGAAATGCCGAGTGTTCCCCATCAGGACATGATGTTTCCCAATACACTGACACATAGAATTTATAAATGCGCTGAAAGCCTGTCCCTGACCTTGAAGAACCACGGCCTTATGGGCCTGGCGGCGCAGGGTACGCCTTAATCTCCTGAGTTCACCTGCTTTGTCGAACAGAGACACGGGACACTCCATTAGGCGTAGAAGATCAGGTTTATTAGCTGCAGCTAAGTACAGTTGTCCCAGAAGTACACTCGGTATGTTCTTAGGAGACTGCCACTTTACTTCGTGTCGCACAATCTTTTATAACACACATATTCACAAAGAACACTCCCAATGCATACAGGGTTAACCAATGAGAAGAATGTGAAAACAAGATATTAAGTAACTCAAATAAGCCTCTCTTCCAACTGTGTTTGTCACCCTTCCCCACAAGTTAATCAGTGGTAGTGTTTATAATTCGACTTGCAGGTGGCAGGACACATTTGTATGCCCCAGAGGACAGTTGTGAAATGAGAGAATACGAGTAAAGAATAGCGAAGGCCAGAGGATAAGATAAAGTCAGGAAAGAATGGTGTGAACCAATCAGATAGTCGAGACAGGTATCAGTCGAACCAGACGAGGATTAGTGGAGTCGGCCAGACCCTGACACCAGCTTTAAACAGAGGCAGGTTATCTGACACGTTGCAGTAGAAAGAGGAAAACAACACCTCGTTCACCGTGCTGCCTGAGTGAGGGCAACACAAAATGGCGGCGGGACACAAAATGGTGGTTAAATGCGAATGGGATCGGAAAACTGAATTACCTCAGACCCTCCTTTTGCCATTACTCAGGCAAAACGCACAGGCTCATTTTAATCTGAGTCGACGTCAATGGCCATGAGGTCATCAAGCTGTTGCTGCAACATCTTTTTAATGCTCTCCGTCTTCCGTGACACAGGCCTTGGGACACACATAGTGGCACAAAGACCACAGATGGCGGGGCCACACTGCATACAGAGACAGCAGGAAAAAATGATGGCCAAAACCACTCCAAGGAAGTTTAATACCTTCCATCCCCATTTGGACAGTAATCCCCAAAACCATTCCAATAAAGACCAATCTCCTTCGTCCTGATGAATCGACTCGGAGATCACATGTAATTTGGAGATGGCTTGGTATACCGTAGGGGCATTGTCAGGTATATAAATGCAACAGCTAGATCCGATCAATTTACAAACTCCACCACGATCCGCAAGAATAACATCCAGAGCAATCCGGTTCTGCAATGTCATGAGACGATCCGCCTGAAGTTCAGCTGTGATATTACTCAAGGCTCCCACAGTGATATCTATGGTAGTCTCAACAACACGAACCAATTGTCTCATGTTTCTACTGTTGGCCATTGGGCCCCAAAAAGGGAGAAATCCTTTAAGGAAATCACCTCCCTATTGTCCTGCCGTGTCTTTAGAATCAATAATCCCTCTGCCTTATCTGTTTCTGTGATGTCCCGAAGGAGCAGTGTATGTAGGAGGGAGAAGAAAGGCTATATAGCACGTTCCTGAAAAATCCGTCGGTAGCCACGTGTAGGCTCTATCGTGGCAGACAAAATACGTGCCCTGGGATGGCACTAATGGTGGTGAATTCTGAGATGTGTAAATGTATGTATGGAGACAAAAACTTTTTCCCTGTCCAGTGTCAGTAGTCTGGCTATTCATTTGTAAACAAAAGTTACCTTGATGAGGCACAGTCCAAATTGGTGGAGATTTTCCCTGTTTAACTCTATCTGTAAGGCTAGTAACGTAACGAGTCACGTTCCAACCATCGTATGCCCGTTTCTCATCAACAGGAACCCTACTATTCTCCACAATTCTAGCCATAGCCACTATTCCTTTTATCAGAGAACTATGACTAAAATCTGGTCCACTACCATATGAACCAACTGGACGTCTAAATCGGTTCTGATATGCATTTGAAAACATCACAAAATAGGCCCAAGCGGAACCTTCATAAGAAAATGGAAGGGTTAAATATGGCTTCCCTTTGTCTGTGGTATGAGGCATAAGTCCACACAGCCAACAGTCGGTTGTGTTGACTACCAATTGGTGTTGATGCAACAACTGGACAAATAAATTGTTAAAATATTCTGTTCTCCTGATTAGTTTATGTTGGGGAAGCGTATGTAATTGATGTGGGGAGATAGCAGAATGAAGAGGCAAGGAAATAGAAGTAGGGACAGATTTGTGCTGCATAGCATGAACAATCCAACCTCCACAAGCCAATAAGGTACTAAAAAACATAAGAACACACAATTTTATGCCACATTGACTGTACACTAATTTACAATATTTCTTTCTCATCTCTTCCTTCTTATTATTCTTTCCCAATTTGACATCCATCCTCTAAAATTGTTGCTCACGGCAATCTGCCTTACTCACTTGGCTGTGATTATTAGCCGTCCTATGACACTGCAAGTCCTGGGGGCCTAGCCACTGTACAGGTCACGAACCAAGACTCCTACCGTGACCCTGCAACCTGGACAGATGATACATGTCACGAAAGAGATGAAAATCTCAGGTGTCCTTGACCAGTCTAGGCCTTAAATTATATTGAGTTCTGTTCAGTACAGTTTGGTCCTGAAATAGTGTCTGTGGATCTGTAGTGTTCAATCAGAGATGTGGCGGTACGGCTTCTTGTAAAACGTCGTCATCTTCTTTCTCTGACCGAGTTCCATCTAGGTGTGCACTACTGAAAGGTACAAACCGGGGGACCCTTTCGCCTACAAAATCACTTACACCCTTACGGACCCACTGGTCAAAAGGCAAGGGCAAGGGCACCTTTTTACAGTGCACGCCATGGATACAGTTCTTTTTCCCTTCGACTTTCACTGCTGTACGTGTCACCAGAAGAACTTGTCGAGGCGCCTTCCAACGAGGTTCCAAATTCCTTGTCCTCTGAAAATTTTTCACACAGACCCAGTCTCCAGGTTGGATAGAATGACCTGGGTCTGTGGAGGCCTCTGGTAAAGCATTTTGAACCTGTTGGTGGAGAACACGTAATTTAGTGGTGAGGTCATGTAAGTAGTCAATCAGCATTGGATACTGTATGTCAGAATACTTTTTAGGGCGAGGGACTCCCCAAACATTAGCCGGGCTCCCAAAAACAACCTCGTATGGGCTGAGTCCCGAACGAGAATGTACAGCTGTTCTAGTGGATAGGAGAGCCAAAGGTAAAGCATCGGGCCAGGCAAGTCCCGTGCTGGCCTGTACCTTTGCAAGCTAAAGTTTGAGAGTGCCGTTACAGCACTCTACCAAACCCGCTGATTGAGGATGGTTCGCCGCATGGAATTTCTGCCTGATACCAAGACCGGCACATACCTTTTTCATAATTTGGCCCACAAATTCACTTCCATTGTCACTCCAGACAATGCGCGGCAAACCAAACCTAGGGAAGAACTCTTTCAGAAGAACTTTGGCAGTGGACAAAGCAGTGTTGTCTTTCAGGGGGTAGGCCTCTATCCATCTGGAGAAGGCACACACCACCACCAAAACATATTTGAGATTGTTGCATCGCTCCATGTGAATATAATCAATTTGCAACACCTCAAAAGGATATGTTGGGGGAGCAAAATGACCTGCTGGAGTTGGGGTTCCCTTTCCTGGATTATGCATCAAGCAAACGATACAATGCTTCACTAAATTATCTGCACATTTTGGAATCCCTTTGTTCAGCCACACTGGAGCCAGAAGCTTACATATTCCTTTCGCACTGATGTGGGCTGGACCATGTGCCATAGCAACTACAGGCAGTACATAGGCATCTGGTAACAGCCAACGCTGATGTTCTGACAATTCTATCCAACATCCCATTGCGTCTAACATTCCTGTACTCTCTTTCCACTTACTCAACTCTTTCTCTGTAGTCTCTCCTTGAATCGATCTCACACTTTCTATTTTATCCTCACACATTCCTTTTTCCTTGACCCAATTTGCAGGGCCCGCAACATACATGCGGCTTATAGCATCTCTGGCTGTTTCTTTCGCTACCTCATCCGCAAAAGCATTCCCGCGACCAACATCATCAGTAATCCTCTTATGCGCACTACACTTTACGATTGCTATCTGGGTAGGCAAAGCAAGTGACTCAAGAAGATCAGTTACCAACTGACCATGCTGTATTTTAGTACCGTGGGAGGTAAAGAATCCTCTTTCCTTCCACAAACGACCAAAACTATGTGCCACACCAAACGCATACTGGCTGTCGGTATATACATTCACTCTCTTCCCCTTAGATAACACACACGCTCTGGTCAAAGCTATCAGTTCAGCTGCCTGAGCTGAATTATGTCTGATGCGTGCTGTTTCCATGATTGTATGCAAGGTGGTAACAGCATAAGCTGAAGTTGTTTCACCATTAGGGAGTTTAAAACAAGAACCATCCACCCATATGATCCCATCCGGGTCCATTAGTGGTACATCTTTCAAATCAATCCTACCTTTTGTCTCCTCCTCAGTACGGAGAAAACAATCATGTTGTTCCTGAATACCTTTCTCCTCTGGAAGGGGTAACAATGTGGCTGGATTTAAAGTGTTACATCGTTTGATGTGCACATGACTAGCCAAGAGCGTCAGCTCATACCCAGACAAGCGAGCACTTGTAAGATGCTGCGTTTTCGTCCTATTTAGCAAGGTATCCACTGCATGTGGTACCATAACAATAAGAGTGTTATCTAGCACCACTCCAGCAGACTGATGAATAGAAATTGCTGCTGCTGCTGTAGCTTTAAGACAACTAGGCAATGCCTTGACTACTGGGTCTAACGTAGCCGAAAAATAGGCACATGGCCGCTGCTTGTCTCCAAATCCTTGTGTTAAGACTGACAACGCACAACCCTCTCTTTCATGGACATAGAGCGTGAAGGGCTTACTGTAATCCGGAGTACCCAACACAGGAGCAGAGCACAGAGCAGCACGTAAATCAGAAAAACTCTTCTGACATTTGTCAGTCCAAGGAAGGGGTTGGGGTGTGTCTTTCAAAGTGAGTGCCAACAAAGGTTTAGCCAACAAAGAAAAATTTGGAATCCACTGTCTACAATAAGAGGTAATGCCCAGAAAGGCACACACTTCTCTTTGTGTGGATGGCACAGACATGTGTGCAATTGCTTGAATACGTTCTGGGGTCAATCGCCTTCCCTCCTTCGACAAGAGATGACCTAAATAGGTAACCTCTTGGCGGGCATATTGTAACTTTGAAGGTGAAACCTTATGGTGAAGGTCAGACAAGTGACGCAATAGTGCAACAGTCACGTTCTTGCAAATATCCTCTGAATCAGCAGCAATCAATAAATCATCCACATACTGAATAAGGGTAGCACCTGGCGGCAAAGGAAAAGCATCAAGCTGGCATTTCAGAGCTTGGCTATAGATGGAGGGACTTTCACAATAGCCTTGGGGTGCGCGCTTGAACCGGAAACTTCGGCCTCCTAAATAGAAACCAAAAATATCCCTACTCTCTTCAGCAATGGGGATGCTGAAGAAAGCATTTTTCAAATCAATAACAGAAAACCAAGCTGCTGAGGCAGGTATCATAGTTAACAGGGCAGTGATATCTGGAACAACAGGAAACTGCGGTACAACAATTTTATTAACCTCACGGAGATCAATAACAAAGCGATAAACAGGAGGCTGAGAAGGATCAGTGTGTTTAAGAACTGGAAGAACAGGACTATTGCATACATTTCCCCTCGTCTCCTCAACCACATCCTTCTGAACCAAATCATAAATAATAGCAAAAAACGCTCTTTCACCATCATTGGGAATTTTGTATTGAGGGATACGTGGCAATTTAGCATGGGGCTTGAGGGTAACAACATAGGATGGGATCTCAAGACAACCAACATCATTTGGACCCGTAGCCCAAAGTGTTGCAGGGAGAGAGAGCAATTCAGGTGGAAATTGATCTGTAGACAAATACATTGGAGGAGTCAGTTTCTGCCCCAAAGCAAGATGTACACCAGAAGGAGAACAATATATAATTGCATGCAATCTTTTCAATAAATCCAAACCCAACAGATTTTCGCCGCAACCAGTCGTTAAAAGATGCGGAGCCTCCAAATCATAAGAACCAATTGAAATAGGCAGAGGACAAGAGACCGGGCTATGAACTGGGGCGCCAGAAAGTCCTACGGATACGTTTGTTAAGCCAGACAAAGTTGCCCCAGGGAGTTTGGAGTGAATGATTGAACTTCTCATCGCACCAGTATCTAAAAGAAAAGGCTCTGAAACACCCATTGGTAGTGACATTAACATAAGGCCCATTCTGATCTACTGGAATCGATACAACTCCCTCACTTTGTCTATGGCTGTCCTAGTTAGCGTGAAGACCTTCATTCCCACCTTCAACATAGTGATCATCATTGTAATACTGTGTAGACTGAGTATTTTGCTGATCAAAGTAGTTCATAGAATGTGGAGGTGGAAGGGAACGCTGTATTTGGGGCAACATACCTCGACCTCTACCCCTGGGCGCTAACTGAGAACCACCACGACCTCTTGGAGTAGATAGTCCTCCATTACGCTGTAATAAAACCGGGCAGCCATTCTAAAAATGACCTTCCTCCCTACAATAGGCACATTGATTAGGACCTAACAAAAGCCGCGGAATATAGGGCTCAGGATTTTGAAACACCCTCTGAAACTGGGGAGGCTTTTGAAACTGGCGCTGAGCAGAGCGAGGAGGATAAACTTGTTGCAGAAGAACCTTCATTTTTAATTCTTTAGTCCTTTTCTCTTGCTTGTCTTTTTCCTCTTTGTCCCTGTTTTCATAAAATTGAGCAGTAGCCAATATCTGAGCAGAAGAAGAAACAGCCCATGCACTTTCAGAGTCTTTCAATTTATGTGACAACTCGGGAAGCAAATTAAATACAAATTTATCTACAAATAATCGCTGTCCACCCTCCGTAGTCATATCCTGACCACTGTGATCAATAAACGTCTCCTCAAAACGAGTGAAGAAATCGGAGACACTCGCATCTCCTTCTGTTTACACGCAGCTAATTTATCCCAATTAACTTGTAAGGCGGGCATCATTGTTTTCATTAAAGTAATAATCCTACCAGGGAGTTCTGTAATTAAAACATCAGGTTTAGCACCACCCACTTGGGCTCTATCCGCGGCAGTTATAGCAGCCCAAGTACCACCCAATTCTTGAACGTGATCCTCTCTACGAATCCGAGCCCATAAGGCTTGTGGGACTACATTTCCCATCAACATGTCAATATCGGCTAAATTCAAAATACAGGCATCAACAGTCTGGGACAATTCTTTATAGTAACCAGCAGGGTTTTTACGGGGATCCGGTAAAGACTGTTTGAGAGCCAAAACATCAGACCTCTTCCAGGGGACATGTTCCCAGATACGCTGGAAGTGAGCGGGAATAGCTGGATTATTACCTGCTTGTGCAACCTCTTCCCTCCATATCGGAGGAACCTCTCTCATTGGGTAATGTTTCAATGTCTGCCGAACAGCAGGATCAGAATCAAGAAAAGTTCGTAAAGAAAATAAGGACCTAAAAGTAACAAGTGTCCTTACGGCGTCCTCAACCTTAGAACCCACAATGAGTCCTTTATCGAAATTAGCCTGAACATCCAACAAACCCTGGGGAAGTAAACCCAAATCCATATCCTCCCATCCTTTAGCAAGAGTGTCACACATGACATTAAATACATATCTCTGCGTGGGCGCATCCCACTGATGAAAGGTGATCATGATATCTTTCACACTATACTGGGGACCCTTCTCGATCCATTTGCGAGCGAGAGAGTCCAACGCCACCCGTTCGTCGGAACCTGGAAGTTGACTACGAGACTGTCTTCGAGAAAAAACCGGAGACATGTTCAGAGTCCCAAAGAAAGGGGACAAAAAACCTGAGACAGTATCTGTTATTCGTTTGCGCACAGTAGGAGAATTAGACATAAGGACAGGGGACAAGGTATTAAGTGATACAGGAGAGGAACTGGCAGGTATAAGGGGAGCCGAAGACAAAGGAGATTGATGTTCAGGAGACGGAGACAAAGGAATCGGTGGCACAGGAGATGAGAGTGGCAATACCGGAAGGGGCAAATGTGGAAGAACCGGAACAGGTGGGGTGACAACAGGCAACTGAACGGGTTGTAACAACGGGGGTGCATTAGCACCTTGTACATAGGGTGGAGGCAATCTCAATAGGTGAGACATCAAAGGGTCTACCTCCAGATCCTTACTTTTATTAGAAGGGGAATTAGGCAACACCGGATAGCATCTATCTATTGCCATACGATGCTGTCTCTCTGAAATTTCCATTGCATTATCAATCTCATTATCTTTAAACTGCTGGGCAGCCTGTATAATCGTCATATTTTGTGCTTTCTTATCTCGTTTTGCCTGCTTAATTTCTTTCTGTTTGGCTTCCTTAGGCCAGAGGCGGAAAGAGTCAAACATTGCCGGCCGGGCTTTTCTTTTGAACAATATCGCTTCCAAATTGTCTAATATGTCAAGCTCAAACCTACCATTCTGTGGCCACTGTAGAACACCATCGTTATTCGTGTATCGGATCCATGCCTTATTAAAGGCAATGGGGCCGACACCATGTTTTGAATAAAGCTCATAGGTGGGAGTTCCAACCGGAGGAATTGGACAAGAGTCCTTCAGCCGGGAATCCCTATTACAACCAAAGCAACTGAACTTCCTAAACTTACTCAGACCGGGCATTGTTATTTCACTGGACTGTTCACAAACATCAAGGGGTTAAATAAACTAATACAGCACAAACGTACTCACCCCTCGGCTTCGGCTTTTGCAATAGCCGAATCAAAGACCCAAATCAAAACAAAATAGTGGGAGCTACCCACCAATACTTAACTAAGTGTCTTCTTACGCCAACAGAGGCCCGTCTAACGTCTCGTGATACCAAACATCATCAAAGGGACCAAAGCAGGGCGGCAGTCAGGGCAGCAGTCGTCAGCAGCCGTCAGAAAGGAGAAACCGCGCTGCAAAAGACCTTCGGACCACTTCGACATACAGGGGTCGCTTGACGTGGTTCGCAATTCCTCCGGAATTTTCTTGCGGGGCTCCTCACGATCCTCGGGCAGAACTGCTACCTCTGAAGCCGCCCCACTTTGGGCGCCAATTTGAAGAACCACGGCCTTATGGGCCTGGCGGCACAGGGTACGCCTTAATCTCCTGAGTTCACCTGCTTTGTCGAACAGAGACACGGGACACTCCGTTAGGCATAGAAGATCAGGTTTATTAGCTGCAGCTAAGTACAGTTGTCCCAGAAGTACACTCGGTATGTTCTTGGGAGACTGCCACTTTACTTCGTGGCGCACAATCTTTTATAACACACATATTCACAAAGCATACAGGGTTAACCAATGAGAAGAATGTGAAAACAAGATATTAAGTAACTCAAATAAGCCTCTCTTCCAACTGTGTTTGTCACCCTTCCCCACAAGTTAATCAGTGGTAGTGTTTATAATTCGACTTGCAGGTGGCAGGACACATTTGTATGCCCCGGAGGACAGTTGTGAAATGAGAGAATACGAGTAAAGAATAGCGAAGGCCAGAGGATAAGATAAAGTCAGGAAAGAATGGTGCAAACCAATCAGATAGTCGAGACACGGATCAGTCGGACCAGACGAGGATTAGTGGAGTCGGCCAGACCCTGACACCAGCTTTAAACAGAGGCAGGAGGTTATCTGACACGTTGCAGTAGAAAGAGGAAAACAACACCTCGTTCACCGTGCTGCCTGAGTGAGGGCAACACAAAATGGCAGCGGGACACAAAATGGTGGTTAAATGCGAACGGGATCGGAAAACTGAATTACCTCAACCTGTTATCTCCTTTCTGGTCTCAGGATCAGCCATAGATGTAGGGACAGATGTACGAAGCATTTTAACAGTCACAACTGCGACCATTAATTTGCTTCTTGCTGTATACTAATCTAATTTTAATAGCCAGAAAAGGTTTTCAGACTCCTAAAATGGTATTCCAAGTAGATGCCAATTCAGTATCTGGAAGGGATCTGTTATAGATGTTACTCCAAATACTGAATCATTACCATATGTATCAATGCTTTGTGACTGAAACCTGGTCACAAAACATTTAGGGCCTCATTTACTTATTTATGGCGAAGGGTAGTGCTGCAAGCCTTCCTGCTGCACTGCCCTATATCAAAAGAAAAGGGTAGGAATGCACTGAATCTATAAGATACTGCGCATTCCTTTCCTCTTCTACTGCGCTGGCACACAAATGGCTGCGGCACCCTTACACCATGGTTAAAGGTTGTCTGAATTGAAATCAGGTTGTTTTTGCGCAGGAAGGGGCGTCTTCCTTCAAAAAAAACAACTATTACGCAACCCTTGGGAGGCGTAGACTTTTCACGCATTTTCAGGTGTACAGCATGTTGTAACTCTGGAAATGTGTTAAATGCTATGGGTGTTATGTGGGAACGCCCACCACAATGCCCATGGCACCTCTCTATCGCATTGTAAGGCAACACAGCGACTTGCGCTGCATTGCCTCACACCATATCTAGGTGGCCATGAAAAGCCATGCAGGGTGGCTTTTTGTGGCCTCATAGATATGATTGAGAGGCCTGCGCCCCAGGAGCTTTATTAAAAATGACGCTCTGGTGGCACAGGCCTCTTGTAAATGAGGTCCCCAAACTTTACCAACCCCCAAGCTGGGGTGGTAACCTACTCACCAAATAAAAGGTGTCCTTATAGGACCCCTTTCCCTTTGTGAAATAAAACAAAAGGTTTTCTGGGGAGAAGGCAGCGGTACAGAGGATCCCTACCAACTCTCATACAAACAAAAAAACTTAAACAAAATTCTCATATATTAAAGGCAATCCCAGATGGGGTGACAGGTAATCTTTTGAGTCTCCCTTGACCTTGACTTGACCACCTTTTGCTGAGACATTTAGAGTCTGAAATCCATCTGCTGATGGGTCATCTCCATCTCTCCTTGGATGTGCTAAAAAAATGAAGAACAGAAACAGTTACATAGACCAGTAACAACAAAGTTTTAATTTCTCACTGAAATCAAGGACTACTTTGCCAGAGCTGAATAGTAAGCAGTACAAAGTGGCACATTAAACCACAGTGAGTCCAATTCCAGCCAATAGTCACCCACAACATACTAAGGCAGAAGAAGGAAAACAGAGGGTCAGTACAGCCCAAGGCAAAGTAAGGGCCTTTAGGTAGCTATTCTTGCCTCAACTCTGTGACCCTAGCAAATACAAAGTGCACAGGCAGCTCCCTGCAATCATTTTTTCTTTCCTGAAAGCCGCTGCTTCAGGTGAGTGGCTAGAGGTGGTAGGTCCTCATCATCATGTTCTCTTGAGGCATCCTCAATTACTCAATCCATCGTCCCTGGGTTCCGAGTTTCATCTTATAACCGTGGTAGTGGAGGATGATGGCTTGTGCCTACTCCATTGCCAGCAGGCAAATCTGCAGCTCATGCTTCACCAGCAGCTCTTCTCTGCTCTTCCCCACTCGTCCTTGGGTTCTTCAAATGATTAGCAGTCTGTGGCTCTTACTGCCACTAACTGCTGTCTACCAGGCTGTTTATTGAATCACCCACTAAGCCAAAGGATGGTTAAAGAGTGGGAGGCCAAATACCAGCCAACCTGCTGGTATTCCAGCTTCTACCTTCCAGGTTTAGCAATGTGGCCTTGGTTCTAGAAGTTGACTCCCAGCTGACTCTTGGATTCACGAGGTGGGAAATGTCTAAAAGAATTAGTGCTGGTGCTGGAATATTTGCTCAGAAGACCATAGTCACCTCTATCAAAGGTCATGAATGCTGAAAGCTTTGACTAAATATCTTTGATTCCACCTCATGTCTTTTTAATCCACCAAATCCTGCCTCTTAAACTCACTTTTTGCTGTTTCTTATTCATCCCTGTTTTCTCCTTTTGTCACTGTTTTTCCACTTTAATCTTCTTCTTCCTTCTTCCCCTTTTTTGTTTTTCTCTCTCTTGCTCTAGGCGAAAGTCTGTTGCTGAATAAGTCCTGGTCCCCAGCAATGCGTGCCGGTGGGCCCCACCTGCAACCACAGGCAATGGCAGCATTTGATGCTTTATAAGCATATACCTCACTTCAAGCTCTTGTCAGATCAAACCAGCAGCCCATGGGGCACACTCTTAGGTTTGGGTTTACAAAACCTGTTCTTAGTCGTGAAGAATCACAGAACTAATAGTTGGACAGCATTGGAGAACTATACAAAATATTGGTCGACAGATCAAAGATCCCAAGACTTCTCTGAAAGTTTGTATAGGACTTTCTATTTCAAAGTCACTCCACAAAATGTATATTTAAATGCTGTTGTCACTAACCATGAACTGATGGCCTCCTTTGGTCAGTCCTGCACTGCAACCCCGGATCTTTTTTTCCAGCCCTCGCCCTTCAGCAGCTCTGTGCTGTAAGAATACTATTGCATTTCAGGGATGGTTATATTGTCTCATTTCGATTCCCACTAAGTTTTAGTGATGGTGATCAAATAGTACTTTTGCTACACTGAAGATACACTGAAGATGCTGCATAACCTATAGCTTCTAATTGGGACCTAGTGTATGTTCTTTCATATATTTACTTTGCTGACATGATGAAATTGTATTTTCTTATTATGAATTTTTGATTTAGAAGTACTTTTGGATAAATTCTTCAACATAATATCAGCATAAAAAATATCGCAATACAGAAATATCACAGTAAAAATATTGTAGTACTAAATATTGAGTTTACATACATGCAATGTAAACTACAAAAATGTAATCTACAAAATGTAATTTTGTTCAAAGTTTTGAGATTGCATAAATTATTCTTTTACAAACATTAAATCAAATACTAATGATACCTTAAACAACATTTTTAAACCCAAAACATATGCATATATTAGGGAAGTTGTTGGTCTTTGGAGGGGTCACATGTAATATTCCAACACAACTCTAAGCTGGAGTACATAAGGTGTTGAACTTTTGATCAGGTTAGATTTACTATTCCCACTCCAACCCAGCCAAAGTAAGTGAAAGTATTGAACTTTGGAGGAATCAGATTTACTATTCAAGCTCCAACCTAAGCAACAATATGGAAAATGCAAGAGTTTGGAGAGGTCAGATTTACTATTCCCACTCCAACCTAAACAACAGTAGGGAAAGTGTTGGACTTTGGGGGTGGGAAGGGGGGAGTTTAGATTTACTATTTCCACTCCAACCTTACACACAATAGGGAAAGTGTTGGACCTTGGAAGTGTTAGATTTACTATTTTTATTCCAACATTAGCAACAGTAAGTAAAGTGCTGGACTTTGGAGGGGTCCGATTTAATTTTCCCATTCCAACCTAAGCAGTGGTGAAAAAAGCGTTGGAGAAAGATATGATAATTATTATAACTTATATTTAAAAAATTCCAACATTAAACTTTAATATAAACATTAAATAACTTCATAAATCATAGATAAAAACACAAATTATCTAAACAACCAAAAAGTGAAAGAATTACTTACAAATAATCCAATAATATTTAATTATGAATAAAACAATAAAAACATGATTTGCCGAACAAAAACTAAAAAATTAACAGTAAACACTTCACACACGTCTCCACTATAATCCTAACAACCCAAAAAAGAAAAATTATATTAGGTTTCCCTGCCCGGATTGCCAGCTGACGCCTACGCTACCTGAACGCCTATTTACAACAGTCCACGGAGGAGGGCGGGACTGCGAGGACCAGACTGCTAAGCGCCCGCTGCAACATCGGCGCAGCTGGGTCCTCTTCCCAGCCACTCCCCCCTGGTTAACTCTGCGACTCGCGGCCCCCGCTTCGCGGGTGCCGCTCGGGGATAAAAGCCCCAGTTTCCAGAAGAACTTGTTTCCCTGCCCGGATTGCCAGCTGACGCCTACGCTACCTGAACGCCTATTTACAACAGTCCACGGAGGAGGGCGGGACTGCGAGGACCAGACTGCTAAGCGCCCGCTGCAACATCGGCGCAGCTGGGTCCTCTTCCCAGCCACTCCCCCCTGGTTAACTCTGCGACTCGCGGCCCCCGCTTCGCGGGTGCCGCTCGGGGATAAAAGCCCCAGTTTCCAGAAGAACTTGTTTCCCTGCCCGGATTGCCAGCTGACGCCTACGCTACCTGAACGCCTATTTACAACAGTCCACGGAGGAGGGCGGGACTGCGAGGACCAGACTGCTAAGCGCCCGCTGCAACATCGGCGCAGCTGGGTCCTCTTCCCAGCCACTCCCCCCTGGTTAACTCTGCGACTCGCGGCCCCCGCTTCGCGGGTGCCGCTCGGGGATAAAAGCCCCAGTTTCCAGAAGAACTTGTTTCCCTGCCCGGATTGCCAGCTGACGCCTACGCTACCTGAACGCCTATTTACAACAGTCCACGGAGGAGGGCGGGACTGCGAGGACCAGACTGCTAAGCGCCCGCTGCAACATCGGCGCAGCTGGGTCCTCTTCCCAGCCACTCCCCCTGTACTCTTCGCAACCATATTAACCGGCCCTAGTGACCGCGCCAGCGGAACGCGCGCGGAACGAAGGGCGGAGCGAAGACCGGGCAAAGAGCGGGCCCTCTGAGGCCCTCAGAGACACGAGGAGACCGGACGGAGGGAAATAACCTGAGGATTCCAGCAACCGTGAGTTGTGTGTTCATTATACTGAGTATCATCATGGCAGAGACTGTACCTACTAATGCACCTATTATATTGGGTACCCCAACCAAAGGACCACTGGATGACTATTTTAAAAAGATTGTTGCGGGCTCGGTCAAGGAGACCACGCTCGCAGAACGCAGGGCCGAGCGACGTCGCTCCATAGAGTGTATCAAAAACAGGATACCTTTGGATAACATGTCCCCCACAAATCCGCCGCTCATTATGTCAAATTCTCCTTCTCTTACGCAGGAGGCTCTAGACATTGCCAATGTTCCTGTGCTGCTCAGAACTTGTGATCCTACATCTGACAATTCTACCTGCTCGCCTGGCTTAATTGATTTACACCTCCCTAGTTCCAGTATTTATACTAAGGAAACGGACATTGTCACTATTTTATCTCAACCTAAGGCTAAGGCCTCTAATAAGAAGGTCGGGAGGGTGCTGATGTCTAAAGTTCCAAGGCCCCCTCCCTCCAAAAGAAGAAAGAGAACAAGTGATATACCAAGAGATAAGATTAAATACACTGATCTTGGCAAAGGTGCAACCCATACTCCAGGCACAACACCTTGTACAAAGGTTATAATTACGTCACCATTATCATATGCTAAGGCTACAATACCTTCTATCATACTGGAACCCCCCCCTTCTGATTTGACCTGTTCTTCGTTGCCCACGCCCAATGCAGGTCTGATGCTTCCATACCTCGAGGGCATGGAGCAATTGATAAGGTCCTTTGTTCTACCCATCATCGAACGACTAAAAAATATCGAGCATAGGCTGGGGGATTTAGAATCTTTACTTACAAAACATCCGGGGCCATGTAAAGATCTTGTACATCCAGTCCTGCCCCCGCCTATTGCATTAGCTCCTTCTTCTTCTACTTACACTAGGAAAAATGACATGGGTAGCTCCAATTGTCAGCATAGGGCCAAGTCCCCCATTTCAGCTATTTCAGCTCATCAACATCACGGCCAAAGTAATATGGGCGAACAACTGAAGGAAGTATCAAATCCCACCATAGAAACGATCCCAAATGAGAGGGGTGGGAATCAGCAATTTGCTAGGGTAAGAGACCAACATGACCGTCCAGTTGATTTACCCCCAGAGGCGGTTCCATATGTGGTAGTGCTCACAGGAGTCCCGCCTCTGGAAAAGGGTAAAACTGAAGGCTTTAATGAATTAAAGAACAAGACCATGCATTGGCTTAGGTCAAATAGACCTCTCCCTCCTAACATCAATGGGGAGATATTACATGTCCGGAGACTCACTTGGCTAGGGCGTAGAACCAAGGATCTTACAGGGGAGGTAATAATCATCAACTTCAGAGACCCCAGAGCAGTCAATTACATCTTAGACTACCCTTTGGGTAATATCTGTGGGTCCATAAATCCCCGTGAATTATCCTATTTTTATCCAAGATCTGTAGTCTCCTACAACGTGTATCCCAGGGCTCCAGTACGAATGATGTCATATCCCCACACATTTTCTGTAGCCTCTCTACCCCCTGTTAATCATTGCAATACCTATGCATCTACAACTGCGACCCATGGGAACGCATCAGATTGGGTTACGATGCGCGCGGGGAGTCACAGATATGGTTTATGGAAGCCGAATAAAGGTCCATCATTTACTCCCCTTGAAGTCGTAAATAGGTTCGGGGTCCTATCAGGAGTCGATGACTGTGACTGACATAGAAGGTTTCTCCATCGTGGGCCTAGCATTCCCGTATTCCAGGCAGGGGCAATGGATCTGATCCTCAAGCCGCAGACCAAATGTTTACAACATTCTAATATTTCTGGGCTCCCTCTACCTGAGTTTCAAATAGCGCCTCATGAAAATGCTCGAGTATTCGCAGAAGAAACAACAATAAAGGCGCAGGAGGATTGTTTTGCAGGACAGATTGTTCTGCCACAGAGTCCCTTACCCAAGGCACGCGAGGGTGTGGGGGATTGTGCCTTATTACGCCCGGTAGAAAGTACTCCGTCCGTGATGCCAATGACCGTACGCAGGGCTGCAATGTCATTGGAAATATTATCATGGAACGTGGCAGGGCTATCAAACAAGTTGGATAATAGTGATTGGGAAACTTTTATCAAAGAATATGACATATGCATGTTTCAAGAGACGTGGGCCAGAGAAAACCACTGTTACCCTGGGTTCGCGACTTTCAATGTCCTAGCCAGATGGGGTGGGAAGGGACGCCCGTCTGGAGGCTTATCAATATGGATCGCTGGCCATCTAGGCTGTACGGCTGAGATGGTAGAAACCAACTCACCCGACATCCTGTGTGTGTCATTGCGTTGGCCCACTGGGACGGGTCTGACCCTGGTAAATATATATTCTAGACCGACAGGAATTGCGGCAACCTCAGGGACAATGGAGGACCTAATGATTTTTCTTGATTCCTTTATTGGCTCAGAAACATTGCTGGTTGGAGGGGATTTTAATATCCAGTTCGAACCTCTCCCGATTCACCTGGATGGGATCAGTAGTGAAGAGGATGATCTCTGGGAAATCCCAAGTATTGCGGGACCGCCAGTTAGGACATCATCACCTCTCCTACTGCAAGTTTTAACACTGTCTTTGGCAAACTCTCTTAGAGCTTGCAATGGCAGGTTTCAAGGGGATATCCCGCCGCAACCAACTTTTAATAGATCAGGCCAGGAGTCTCGGATAGACTACATAATGTTTCCAATTAAGGATTGGAAATTGGTTTTAGACTTTAAAATAGTCCGTAGGGTAGACAGCGACCACAATCCCCTAATTCTCTCAATAGCCGCCGATGGTTTCCTAAAGGGTCCTGACTCAGGAAACAGACTACCAGTTCCTAGCCTCACCTTATCTAGTAACAGGCGAAGAATAAGGTGGGACAAACTGTTAGAAAAACCAACTTCCTTAAAGATCATATATGAGCAAGTGGCATTAGCCCTTGAAAAAATGCAAAGTTCCCTCTCCCATTTGCCCTTACAGGATGGTTGTTTCCCCCTTGAGGACATTCATCAGACCCTCTGTGACAATTTGGCCGAGGTATTGAACCCTGTAGTTCAGGACAGGAAAGTGAGGAGAGAAAGAGCCTCATGGTTCAATGCCACCTGCAGGGGAGCTAAGAAAGATCTCCTCCGAGCATTCAAAAATAAGGAGGCCCCCTCGGTAATTAGGGAAAAGAGGAGGGCTTACAAGCTTCTCCTTGAAAATGCCAAAATCGACTGGGACTGGGAGAATTGGGCAGAAATTACAACTACACTCAAAACTAGAGACTCAAGGAAATTTTGGCATATAGTCAAACATGGCTCAGCGGAACCTGTTATGGCTATAGAGGGCAATATTGCGCCCGAAGTTTGGGAGGATCACTTTGCATCGCTCTATTGCAGGACCGAGATAGATAAAATAGGTAACCAGGCTGGGACCCTAGTTGCCACAATCATGGACAATTCCCCCGAGACTGAAGATTTCAATCTGGAAGAATTGGAAACGGCAATTACTCACCTTTCTACAGGAAAAGCGCCAGGCCTTGACAAGCTCCCAGGTGACCTCTTAAAGCATGAGGTAAAAATTTGGGCACCATACCTACTGGTATTGTTTAATGCTATCATCCATGGGATGGCGGTCCCTCCAACTTGGCTCGGGGCGGAGATTGTGCCCATTTTTAAAAGGGGTTCACCTCTGCTCCCTGCCAATTATAGACCGATCAGTCTGATTGACGTCCCACAGAAGCTTTTTGCGAGGCTTCTGTTGAACCGATTATTAGACTGGATCGAAGAAAGGGACATCTTAAGCCCCCTTCAGGCTGGCTTTCGCCAGAAGACTTCCACCATAGATCAGGTCTTTAGGCTGTCCCTCATACACTGGAAAACAATACAGCTGGAGGGTGGCAGTCTCTATACTGTATTTGTGGACCTAAGGGCAGCCTTCGACCTGGTCCCACGCGGTAAGCTCTGGGAAGTGTTGGCGAAAGTTGGGGTGCCAGATGATCTCTTGACCATGATCATCCGCCTCCATACAAATAGCTATGCTCGTGTGAGGTGTGGCAGATACGGAGCATTGTCAAATAGGTTCCCCGTTGACAGAGGGGTAAGACAGGGGTGCGTACTTGCACCAACCCTGTTCTGCCTCTTTGTCAACGGTGTCATTGATCACCTAAACGGGGTCCCCAATTCGGATGTCCCGAAGCTGGCGGGAAGGAGGGTCCCGGCAATTATGTTTGCGGATGATACCCTCCTTCTCTCCAAGTCACCGATGGGAATCCAGCGTGTGTTGGATGGATTTGGGGACTTCTGTAGGGAGCATGGACTCGAGATCAACACGTTAAAGACTAAATTTATGGCCTTTAATCCGCCACCCAGGTTTTGCCGCATTCCACGTATAGGGAATAACATACTTGAACGAGTAAACACCTTTGAATATCTTGGTGTTACCCTTAACGAGGAACTGGGGTGGGGTCCACACCAGGAGAAAGCCAGGATGAAATTAGTGCAACATACCAGTGGAATATTAAGGATGATAGGGAGGAACAGGTCGACCCTCAAACCCATAGGCCCACCCCTCCATATTTATAGAGTACAAGCCAGGGGAGCAGTCACATATGGCAGCGAACTATGGGGTCATAAAGTCTTGGTTAGTATGGGTAGGGAGGAGAACAGATTTCTCAGGCGCTTAACAGCTCTCCCTCCGAGTACACCCCTTGTGCCTCTAAGACTTGACCTGGGCATTAGACCTTTGGAGGAAGAGTTGGCGCTCCGTCCCGTGATCTATTGGCGCAGATTATGGACGGTGCCTGAATTGCTTCACTATAGACTGGGTCTCCAGGAAGTTCTTAGCCTCCCAAATGCGGGAAACATTCCTTGGCTTAAGTTTATAAGGAATAGTTTGGTGAGCTTGGGCCTTGACGCACATTGGAATGACCCTGGGAATGCATGTTCTGAGCTTCCTAAAAAAGCTCTTATTAAATTGTATTATGATTCCAAGGCTCCCTTACTTCGACCCTCAAAATTGTTTGGGTCGTTAACATATCAATTCCTTGACATGAAGACCACATATAGTTTTGAACCAGCCCTTGATAATGTTTACCCTGCAATAATAAGGAAGCTCTTTTTGCAATGGAGGCATGGATCCTTACCAATTCGTGCTTTTACTAGCCGCTGGTCTGCGTCGACATCCAGTATTTGCCCGGCATGCAGTGCAAACGATGAAACTGAGCTGCATTTAATATTCTTTTGTCCGGGCTATACTGAGGCACGCAGAAAATGGATCATCCCCATTTGCAGAAACCTGGGTTTTACCAGATGCCACGAAGCCTTTAGAGTTCTTAAATGTGAAATGACTGCACACATTGTGTTTTCTGTGGCAAAATTTCTGGGGGCTTTATGGCACAAACGGAAGCGGTACCTAAATATGGCAACATGATTTGACTTGTTCTCTGCTATTTAAGCACATGTCTGTATGTATTCGCTGGGAACCCAGCCTTGCGGCTGTATTAATAAGTTGTACCCATTCTTATTTTATTGTTCTTAAATGTTTTTTATTCATCTTATGCACTTTTATGGAGATTCTCCGAAATAAAGTTTTTCTTGACTTGACTTGACTTGATATTAAGTAAATGAAATACACAACATAAAAGTATAAAAATAGTGCATCTTTAATAAAAACAAAACCACAATACATTAAAATAAGGAAAATAAACAAATGTATTAATCAAATATTTACATAATTATTAATGTAATTATCCAAATAAAATAAATAATTAACAATTTAAAAAATAGAAAATAAAAAATAAATTAAAGAAATACAAAATACATAATTAACAATCTAACTTATTAAAAAGAATTACATATTTAAATAATATTAATTAGATAATGTAACTATTAAAAAGTTTCATAACTACTAATGTAGTTAACCAATTAAATTAAAACAAGTCAAAAAAGCTTAAAAAAATAAAATGTTTATTTAAATATCTTTTCAACCTAGTCTACTCCAGAGTCAACAATCTACCAATAATTTAAAAAAAACCTCTAAAACAAAACTCTAATAATAACACTAAAACAATAACACAACCGCTAAAAAAAATGACAAATAACTACAGTTAAAATATTTATAACATAAAACATGCAAAATAAAAAAGCATTACAAAATAGTACAAAATCTAAATAATATAAACTATATTTAATAAACTGATAATAAATACTTTTAAAGTTATATTCTTACTTGTGATACTCTGTACCATGATATTCATGTCTCCATGATAATTTTTAGATGCTATTTGTGTAAAACAATATTTTGCAGGTCATATTAAGGTTATGCGCCTTTGGATGACTTACCCCTTCATAAAGTCACAGTGATATTCACTAATTACCCTAATGGGTTAATTTGTTGCACTTTGCAATCAGGATAACATGTTGAATTTATATCCTTTTCTTGTTCACAAAGTAAGGCAGTAAAGCACAGTTAGACTTTCTTAATGTTGCATCAAAAACCGTCCCTTTGTCAAAAGTTCTACTATGCAATACACTACAATTTTTTCAGGGAGGACAAAACATGGGTAGTACCAATCTAAATACCAAAATAATTTCAAGATCAGAATATCTATTTTACAAAATCTTTATAAATGTCATCTATGATAATACAACATCTCATATTTCTGATGCAATAATAACCAAGGAAGAAAAAAACAATAAAATAGTCCAATTTATGACAAGTAAATTCAAGATAACACAATACAGCCTTCGAATTTGGTTGTTAGCGGTCAACACATGTTTCATAGGTGTCCCCACTTTTTCAGGGCTGCAATCTGATTAATGACAATACTGTATAATACATTTAACAGTCTAACATAGCCATGTACACACACGACTACGAGTATAGATATTTGTCCTAACTCCATTTTTTAATTTAACAAAATAATTAAGAAAACCCATTTATCACTAAAACATACTGACAATGAATACCATCAAATCAGACAACCTGTACGGCAGACACTCATAACATGCTATACCCATAATCAGTCCCTAGTATATTCACTCAAATATGAGAAAATCAGTAGTACCTCTACAGGAAACAAAAGTCTAAAGGTATGTACAAGAAACGGCTTGCCAGTCAGTCTAAAAATAACTCTTAAGCTTATTTTTTCAAAATTCAAGGGGTTATAGATACTATGCAATATTTTGATGTGTATGGGCCTGATTTAAATGTTGGTGGAGAGGGAACTCTGTTGCAACGGTGCTCCGGGTCGACTTTGCGCTATATATATAAACAAGAAAATGATAAACAAAACTCATGTATCAGAATGCAAAGGAGAAACAGACCTGGATGAGCTACTAACACATGAACATGGGAAACGCCAGAGTTCTGCTGAAGTCAATGGACTGTCCTTCATGGGTAACCTTGATATGAAATATGTTATTTTAGCAAATTATCCTGCAACAGCAGACAACTTGTGGGTCAGAAGGCAAGTTGCCCAATACCAATCCAGGAAACCAGCTTTCAATTCGAACTTTGACTGCTTATCTTTATTGTGTGACCCTGGACAAGTGACTTAGGGCCTGATTACGAGTTTGGCAGTGTGGGAACGGACCGCCACACCATTGCCCTGCTCCCACACCACCTGCCTGTCCACCAGATTACAAGTTAATTTGTGGTTGGGTGGGCGAGAAGTGCAGCGTTCCGCTGTGGTGCAGTTTAAAGGCTCATAAGTGAGCCTTATAATTGCAACGCTGGGACCGCCAATGCATTTTCCTGCACGGCATGGACCGAGCTGTCCATGCCATACAGGAACAGGGGTGAATGCACACAGGGGGAACCAACATGTGCCCCCCTGTATGCACTCCCATGCACAGGGTCAACAGGGGGCTCTGTCGGGCCCCCTTTGTTACCCCACCACCAGCCTCTTCATGGCGGCCTCACCTCCATACATATTGCTTCCCTAGACCACTGGGCCACCTCCAGGGATTGTGGATTCCTGGCGGTTGCGGTGGTCCCAAAGCACTCCAACTGCAGTACTCATAATAGGGTGGTCGGGCCACCATCGCACCTCTACCAAGAGTTTTGTAGTCCGATAGACCGCCAAACTCATAATCAGGCCCTTAATCTCTCTTGTGCCTCTGTTCTTTTATATGCCAAACATGGCAGTACAAAGAACCAGGCTAATGCAAGCATTAAGTGAGTTATAAATAAGTGGACATCGGCAAACAGATTGAAAATGAGAACCGCATGCGGAGATGAATTAATTATTCTCTATTGCTCTCCTCATTAAAAACCTCTCTGCCTGGTTTTTATGTGAAATCCTCTTTCTTTTCTGCAGTTTCAGCTGACACCTCTTTCCCTGAGCAGACAATATTAAACTGCGCATTTGCTTGAGTCATGATTTCCTGCTGTCAGGACACAGCACCATAGGATGTCGCTGAGTACACTTGTACATGTCCTGCCGGGTGACATCCCAGCTGTCTACAGTATCCTGTCTAGATTCACATGGTTCCCAGGCACTCTGGTAAAACTTGACTGTGTACTGTATTCACATATAATTATTAGCAACATTTTGCTGCAAGTTGATATGCATATTCTGTTCACACATTCTGGGTTGGTTTTTAAAACTGACCTAGCCTAACTTGGCATTCAAAGACTCCCTTCGATGTGCAAATTATCTCGAAACAATACCTCTATAATATGGCATCAAATATTAAAAATATAATAATTATAATTATATAGCTTAGGCTATGCTTCTAGTTTGGGTGTCTTAAAGATGCTTCTTAGCCCACGCCTTTTTTAGACCCACAGAACGTTGTTGATTCCACCCGAAAAAAGCATAAGTACAAATTAACCATGCAGCCTTCATGATGCACTCAAAGTGTCCCCTATAGGCACAATAAGCGCTATCAACACAAAAAAGGACCTGTTCTGTCAACTGTCTGGACTACTATGGACGTCCACCATATATTTTCACAACCACAAAATTTTATGTGACGCGGCAGTGAATCGGTATCTCCCATCTGCCATAAAGTGACCTCAATCAGTAATTTAAAACCTAATGTGTGTTGCTGTATCTGCTAGTATGACTCTCCCACAGGTGTGAAGAGGACCTAGAGGTGAAAACAAGTGAGGAAAAGTTGGCAGTGCCTCACGGGAGTAATACCATGGGAGTTTACAGACTGGTACTCGCCTGTATCCTCAGGTTCTCATCATAAGCAACTACCAACTTATAAATCAAATAGGTAGTGAGGAAAAAGAAACAAAATTTGTGTTCAGTGTGATATGTGTGACCCTATAAGGAGTACTGGGATCTGGCGTTGGAAACCCGGTGCACCTAGTCTAAAAACGAGCTAGACCCACTGCTGTGCTATTTTATTCCTTGCTGTGTGTCTGCTCATTTAAAACCAACATGTTTCATTGCCTGTATAGATTTGTGGCAATTTCATCAGGGTTAGGGTCGGTGTCCTCACTGCACCACTTTTCTCCGTTTGTTATACCGGGTAATTGCCCTTCATTGCCATACCTGCAACCCTGTTAAAAACTACTTCCAATACTGTGCATGTGTATTGGTCCACATGTACAAGACCCGTCTCAGTCGCTGCCATAGGTCAGTCGTGACGACGCGGGTGACTGGCCATTGCTCAGCACCTCCTAGAGGACTAGTACACATGCACAGTATTGGAAGTAGTTTTTAACAGGGTTGCAGGTATGCAGATGAAGGGCAATTACCCGGTATAACATACGGAGAAAAGTGGTGCAGTGAAGACACTGAACCTAACCCTGACGAAATTGCCGCAAATCTATACAGGCAATCAAACATGTTGGTTTTAATTGAGCAGACACACAGCAAGGAATAAATAGCACAGCTAGTGGGTCTAGCTCGTTTTTAGACTAGGTGCACCGGGTTTCCAACGCCAGATCCCGGTACTCCTTATAGGGTCACACATATCACACTGAACACAAATTTTGTTTCTTTTTCCTCACTACCTATTTGATTTATAAGTTGGTAGTTGCTAATGATGAGAACCTGAGGATACAGGTGAGTACCAGTCTGTAAACTCCCATGGTGTTACTCCCGTGAGGCACTGTCAACTTGTCCTCACTTTTTTTCACCTCTAGGTCTTCTTCACACCTGTGGGAGGGTCATACTAGCAGATACAGCAACACACATTAGGTTTTAAATTAGTGATTGAGGTCACTTTATGGCAGATGGGAGTACTGATTCACTGACGCGTCACATAAAATTGTGTGGTTGTGAAAATATATGGTGGACGTCCATAGTAGTCCAGACAGTTGACAGAACAGGTCCTTTTTTGTGTTGAAATTTGTGAGTGGGGAGCGACTTGTTCTCTTTCACCCTCTTGGCTCCTAGTTGTGGATAACAATAAGCGCTATGCCAATCAGCAAGGACTAGGTTAGAGCCATCCTGCTGCATGCTGAAAGAAGCTTCCTTAGCATATTTAAAACTAGGCCATATAACAAGGCTCTGGCCAGAATGATGCATAGAGGACACCAATTGTTTTGTAAAAATCTAGTAAGCATGTGTGGGTCGTGACGATTCAAGACCTTTATTCAATGTGGTAGAAGGGGCCAATCCTATATATTAGTGTTAGCGAAAGGGAAATCAGCATGCATTCTATTTAAAAAAAAGGATGCAGGTCCTGAGGTAATAAATACTGGTCACAAAAATCTATTGCAATTTGCAACCAGTATTTTTGTGACCAGAATAGAATTTTATGGACTGACCTATGTACTAACAGGTTAGTTCCCAAAACATGTATTGGGAGTGGGTTGAAATCAGAACAACTTCATGAATATTAATGAGATAGGTCACACAATGTGGCTCATTCCTATTGGTGGCCATCACAGGGATCGTGGCCTCCTTGGGTTAGCACACCACCATCTATGTGATTTCCTTAAACTAAAGTAAGCGTTATAGAAAATAGTGCTGCATTAAAGAAGTTTACTTTTTGTTTTAAGTTGATTTAAGAGCTGGCAGTGGTCCCCTTCGCAGAAAGAATGGGTTACCACCCTGTGAAGTTTACATCAGCATATAAAGCTGTATATGTAGTATTGATTCTTGATACGGAAAAAGATACATACACTGCAAAAGACCCAGCAGCCAAATCTTAACTGACAATAGTTTTAAAAGACAACAGCATAAGTTCCACCAATGTATATTGTAAGAGCCAATTGGAAAAAATCCTATAAATTACATATTCTCTTACTTACATTGACATATACAAGAGGCGGGCAAATGATGAAGGATGTCACATATCTCCCCTTCACACAACATCCAAATACAAATATAACAAAACATACACACACAGACAAAAAACACAGGACTAAAACAACAAGCTAAAAAGTACCAAACGTAACCCTAACATAACAGTCTGCGGGGAACCCTCCTTGTGCGTTCACTTCTGCAACATAGACCCTGTGCTGCAACATTCATGTTTCCCTGAAATTAATTCTTGCCTACCCTACTCTCATCATTACTGCTGCAAAGCTCTTTACAAATGTCCCTGTCCCGTTCAGCTACATGAGAAACATTCCACTATTGACCACACAATGTGTGAATAGCATTGCCACACACCTCACTGATCTGAACAGGTTTCCTAAATTTAGACAAACCCTTTTCTTAACAAAAGGGGATCTTTCACGTTTTCAATTCCCCACGCATAACTTGGGACTCAGAGTTTTCCTAGACAATTACCCTCTACCACAACAGTGCAGCCTTACATTCATCACTGTTATTTTTAGCACAATTGCTGGAGTTCAGAACAGTAACTTAATTCTTCCTGAGATCAAGCATCTAAAACAGTGAAAGACAAGAAACCAGCCCTGCCCCTTTCATCAATTCAAATGGAACCTCTTCTATTATTGAGTGCGGTGTGGAAAGACAAGCACTCAACATTTCTCTGATGGCCTCAGCAAAGTCCTTTCTGGAACTAAGTGCAGTCTGAATGCACCAAGCTTTGTTGAACCTTTCCACCTTACACTTGAATTGTGGATAGTATAAAGGAGCGTGAGAATGTTTATTGCTGCATTTGTTGAGATAATATGTCATGGACACAGATGTGAACTGTAGGCCTTTTGCTGTCGAAATTTCACTTGGTATACCCTGCCTAGCAAAAACGTTTCCCAAAAAACAAATAACATTGTGTGTGGTAGGTTCACACACCCCCTTTACTTCCACCCAATGTGGCAGATGGTCAATCAAGACAATGAAATAATTAAGTTGTCTGGACAGTACATGGAAATGTCCTAAGAAATGGACTGCCACCTTCTGCCACACCTTATCTGGACATGGAACGAAAGCCCGCACTGGTACAGCAGTAACAAGATATTTGTCATTTCCCAAACATTTCACACAATTCCTCACCAAGTCAAACAATCAATCAATCAATAAATTCTTTATTCGATTAATTAAAATACAGATCATAAAAGCACAGAAAAGATCGACAATATACATAATAATCCAGTTCATAACTTGCAGAATCCATTACAATTTTTTTTTTCAGGAGCTTTATTCAGGAAGAACAAACATTACAGGTTATGCATTGGAAGACACAGTAGTTAGAATTACTGTAGCATAGATACATGAACTTTGCCACTCAACAGCGGCCCGTCTGTTTACACTTAACACATATTAAGCTTGCAGAGCAAACCGAAATTCAGTGCATGAACAATCATTGCGTCACGGTAATATAAGGGTCCACGTCATCATTTTCAACCATAACTCACGGAGGTGCATTTGGATCTGTTATTGAGTGTTCCGGGGTGAGAGGACTACTGTCTGATCGTTGTAGATACGCTACCAGGGGGCCCATATATCATGAGGTCGGCTAACTGGGGCATGAGAATCCAAAATTCAGTTAAATGAGTCTGACAATATGCCGCATCCGCCAGCTAGGCGTTAGGAGACGGCGCTGGTTTCTAACCCCAGTGAATCGCCACTCGGCACCGCGCGATTATTAGCAGCATTGCGGACAGGCGTCTGCTGGCGTCCGGGATATCTTTGACATAGCCCAGCAGACTTGTCATGGGGTCTGGAGTAAGGGTGTCTAAGGTGATAACACTAGTGATGTGGCATACGTCCTGCCAGAACGCCACAATCTTGGGGCACATCCAGGCTAAATGTCTAAAGGAGGCATTTGGCGTAGCCCCCCTTACACAATTAGAATCTGCCATCAGTCCCATTTCATGAAGCACTATGGGTGTGCGATATAACCTGTGTAAATACTTAAAATGTATGAGGCGTAAGCGATAGTTAGGAGAAAGCTTTTCGGACTGATTGCGGCAGTATGTCCACTGCGCGGGAGTGGGGACATCCCCATGATCAGACACCCAGGCCAGCCGCGCCCGCTCAGTGTCAACTGGAGAAGCTGTGAGCATCAGCGCGTAAAGTCTTGTGATCAGTTTTCGTGGGGAGGTGTTAGAATGAATATACTCTAGCGCAGGGCACTGGGCCGAAGGAGCGGGGAATGAGGCATTATTGTCTTTGCATGTGCCACGGATTTGGAAATACAGCAGATTGTCTAGAGAAGTTGAGTTCTCTGGGAGAGGAAGAAACTCATCATTAGGGTACAGATCTGCATAGGTGGTAATTCCTAGTGAGGCAGCGCGGCGCGCCATACCTGCCATCTGTAGAGATGGGAACAAGGGGTTTTTCGCAAGCGTCGTAGATGGGGCATACAGCATTGGGATCCCAGTGCATTTGCGTATTTCCTCCCAGGCCCAGCACAAGCATTCAACAGTGTCAATCTCACCCTTTGGGGCTGTATATGGAAGGAATAAGGCAGTTTGTATTGGCCACGGGGCGGCAAAGTCAGTTTCGACCGCGACGTGCGGTTGAAATGGCGTAGGATGTAGCCAAAAATGTAGAAAACTAGCCTGGGCTGAGTACGCATAAAGTTTGAAGTTGGGAGCCCCAAGCCCGCACAAGAGAAGGGGAGTGTAAGAGTGTCATAAGCAATCCGCGGTGGCGGCCTACCCAGAATAATGTAATCATATTAGAGCGAAGTCTCTGGAAAAATTGGGATGAATGTGGCAGTGGAGTATTTAAAAACAGGTACCAAAACTTGGGCAGGGCTATCATCTTAGGGATGGCGATTCTACCGGCAAGAGATAGCGGAAGGGTTTTCCAGATAAGAATTCTGGACTCGAGCCAATCAATCGCTCTGCCAAAGTTCTCCATCCACAGTTCGCCAATATTGCTAGTGAGCCATATTCCCAAGTACTTAATCGGGCTGGAGGCCCATGTGATGGGGTATTTAGTATCGAAGGGGTGGGTTGTGTCGGTTAACGTAAACAAAATTGATTTCCCCCAATTTACCTGCACTCCGGAGTAGACACCAAATTGGATGACCTCTCTGGTCATATGGCCTAAGTTCTCTTGGGGCTCTCGAATGAAGAGGGTGACATCATCCGCATACATCAATGTAACTAGGCTGCGCATAGAAAAGCCAATGCCCCTATGTGTGTGATGTTGTCGTAGCCATGCTACCAGTGGCTCCATGGATATGGCGAAAAGCATAGGAGACAGCGGGCAACCCTGCCTGGTGCCACGGGTAATGCTTATTGGTTCTGTAATTTGGCCATTAATACGGATACATGCCGTTGGTCGAGTATAATATAAAGAAACTTAATTTTATTAATGAAAAGCGGGCTGAGTCCCAGGTGGGCCAATAGGGCGAAGAGGAAGGGCCACTCTAATGAGTCAAATGCCTTAGTGGCATCCAACAGGGCAGCCACTGCAGGCAGGGTCGGGTTAATTTGGTATGTGGTGGACAGGATGGTGTTTAAGTTATGGGAAGTGGCACGGCCCGGTATAAAACCAGATTGGTCCGGGCGCGCAGTAAGGGACATGAGGGGGAGGGGCCGGTTGGTGAGGAGTTTTGCATAAATTTTATTATCTATGTTGATTAATGAAAGTGGGCGATACGATTTGCAGGAGTCAGGGGGTTTGCCAGGTTTGAGCAAAAGAGTGATGAGTGCCTCGCGAAGTGAGGTGGGAAAGTGACCTACCGTGACTGACTCGTTCTACATTGCGGCTAGATGGGGAATGAGGATCGAAGAGTATTCTTTATAGAAGGCGGCCATTAGCCCATCCGCTACTGGCGCCTTTTGGCCAGGGAGGCTTGAGATTACCTAGGTCATCTCCTCAGGAGCGAAGGGCTCATCAAGATACTCTCGATGTGCGTTACTAAGCCATAATAGCTCAATAGTACCAAAATATTGTGTGAGGACGTCAGGAGGAGTCTTGGAGCCAGCGGTGTATAAACTAGCAAAGAATTGGGAGATTCTGTCAAATATACCCTGTGGGGCGACGATTCAGGTGCCACTCTCATCTTGTAGCTCAGTGATATACGTTGAGGCATGTGGTTTACGCAGTAGATGTGCAACAGTTTTCCCAGGGCGATTGCCTTCCCCGTAGTGGCCAGCTTGCGCTTCTCTGCCTAAGTGTGCAACCTCGCGTTCAGCTTCGGACTGATACTCGGTCATTTTTAAGCGTATGTCCACGAGGAGTGAGAGGGAGGGGGTGCTGCTATAGTTTAGATCGAGTTGTTTTATTTCTGATTCCAAACTCTCCAGAGTGACGTGAAGAGATTTGAGAACCCCGATTGTCTGGCTATACATAAGCCTCTGATCACAACTTTGAATGTTTCCCATAAAATGGAGGGGGAGTCTACGGAGCCCACATTCAACTCAAAGAATTCGACCAAAGCCCCACGGAGCTCCTCATGAAACACCGTGTCTCGAAGCGCATGTCGGGGGAGGCGCCATGCAAACATGTTTTTGGGCCAGCTTGGGAGTCGAATAGTGAGGAGCGCCAGCAAGTGGTCTGAGAGTGTACACGCAAGATGAGAGGAAGACGTAGACCAGCCCATCACGTCCCGGGTGACAAGCCATAGATCGATGCAGGACCAGGAGTTGTCAGTGTTGGAAATGCAAGTGCCCTCCCGCTCTCCAGGGTGGTGATGCCTCCACCCGTCAGTTAGGAAATTGTCTTGGATTATGGAATTAAGAGTGGTAGTGGCCCAGGGATGAAGTGTGTGGGAGCCAGAGCAATCGAGAGTGCTGTGCAGGGCGATATTGAAATCCCAGCCCATAGCAATGGGAGCGGGCCAAGAGAGGACATGAGTTTCCGGACATGGGTGAAAAAAAACAGGCTGTCGGCATTTGGCCCATAAATGGTGGCCAGTATCACAGGTTGGGTATAAAGAGTGCCTGTGATAATCACATAGCGGCCATCCAGGTCAGTGATGGTGTGTGTGACTTTCCATGGCAAACCGTTCCTGATCAAAATTGCGACACTCCTGGCGTAGTTAGAATAGAAGAAGTAGTAAGTGTCACCCCAAATGCCTAGAATGCCTGGCTGCTGTGTGGGCAGTTAAATGGGTCTCTTAAAGAAAACAGATATCTGTCTTGTGTCTAGTGAAGTACGCGTGTATAAGTTGGGCTTTTCGAGTCGTTCATGCCTCTGATATTCCACGTCACAAGTTTCAGCCTAGTCATTGAATCGGTGGATGGCAATGATGTGTGGCCTGTCGCAAGCGAGTTTTTGGGTACAGTGAGTCATTGCAGAATAAGTTAAGGTGTGCATGTCTACCAATGTGCTTCCAAAGAAAAAAGTGCAGGTAGAAACTTTATCATGTAGCATGCTTGCAGGCCAGGTCCCTCCCCACCTGCCGCACAGCTCCACCTGTGTGCCTGTGCCTCTCCCCTCTGTGCTGCCGCTCCACCGTGAGTTTGATCCTGCTGTTGCCCCAGTGGTAAAGTGTCTCCGTTTTGTGCCTTATAACCTGTGATTCTGTGAATTGCTGAACTGTTCTGTTTCTGCTCTTTCCTCGTTTTTCGCCTAGTTTTTTGCCTTGTATCCCCCCTCCTCCCTTTTCTTCTGTTCCCCCTGCCCGTTTCCCGCCGCTGCTCTCCTGTGGCCCCGCCCCCTCGCCGTCCATTCGCCGCCCCGCTCCCGCCTCCCAGCTGCTCCTCCCTCCCCGCCTTAAATGGCGGCCGCTGCACGGCAGTGTAAGCAACCCCTGACCCTGCTTGCAGGCCAGGTCGCTCCCCACCTGCCGCACAGCTCCACCTGTGTGCCTGTGCCTCTCCCCCCTGTGCTGCCGCTCCGCCGTGAGTTTGATCCTGCTATTGCCCCAGTGGTAAAGTGTCTCCGTTTTGTGCCTTGTAACCTGTGATTCTGTGAATTGCTGTACTGTTCTGTTTCTGCTCTTTCCTCGTTCTTTGCCTCGTTTTTTGACTCGTATCCCCACGCTCCCCCCTTTTCTTCTGTTCCCCCTGCCCGTTTCCTGCTGCCGCTCCCCTGCGGCCCTGCCCCCTCGCCGTCCATTCGCCACCCGCTCCCGCCTCCCAGCTGCTCCTCCCTCCCTCCCCGCCTTAAATGGCGACCGCTGCGCAGCCGAACCCCTGCAGTCCGCGCCAGGATCCCTGGACCCCGCAAATGCCACGACACCATACTCCGATACAATGCCAGCACACTCCATGCACTCAACGCCGGCAGAGACCACACCTGCTTCCAAGCCGCCCCGAAACTGACCCACGGACCTTCCTCCTGCCACACCTGCAGCTACACCTGCGACAGAGCCACCAAACCTCCAAGGACCGGACCCAACCACCTCCGCTGCATACTCCTGAGCACCCGCTCCACACGCAAACATGCCGTCGAGCTCTGGGACCTGCTCGACACCTCCGCACCAGACGTTGCCTTCCTGACCGAGACCTGGTGGAACGACTCCTCAGCACCCGACATCGCCATAGCCGTCCCGGACGGCTACAAGATCACCCGCAGGGACCGCGCCAACTGAATCGGAGGAGGAATTGCCATCATCCACAAGTCCTCCATCAAGGTCTCCACCCACTCAGACAACACCCTCAACACCGCCGAACACCTGCACTTCCGGATCCACACCGACCCCAACACCACCCTCAGAGGAACACTCGTTTACAGACCCCCGGACCCCGGGCGCAGTTCAGCGACTCCATCGCCGACCTCGCCAGCACCCATGCTCTCGCCTCCACAAACTACATCCTCCTCAGGGACCTGAACTTCCACCTCGAGAACAACAACGACGCCAACTCCACCTGCCTGATCGACAACCTCGCCAACCTCGGCCTCAGACAACTCGTCACAGCTCCCACCCACGTCTCCATCGACCACACCACCGAACTCCACTGGACCGACCACCGCTGCATCCATTTCACCTTCAACAAGGCCACCACGCACCACCGCACCCAACAGCTGCCCCGCCGCTGCTGGAGCAAAGTCACAGAGGACCAGCTGACCACCACCCTCACCCAGAACCCACCCACCGACCACACCGACCCAGACGTCGCCGCACGCAATCTCAGACAGTGGATCAATGACTGCACCAACACCTTCACCCCGCTCAAGAAACCCTCCAACAGCCACACCAGCAAGAAAGCCACCTGGTTCACTGAAGAGCTCCAGACCTCCAAACGAGCACGCCGAAAACTGGAGAAGAAATGGCTCCACGAACAAATACCAGTCAGCCACGCAGCCCACAAGGACGCCACCCGCAGACATCACCACCTCATCAGACTCGCCAAGAGATCTTCCTTCAAAGCCTGCCTAGACAACAACGCACACAACAGCAAAGAGCTCTTCAGCATTGTGAAGGAACTCTCCAACCCCAGCGCCAACGATATCCCGCCCTCACAAGAACTGTGCGACGCACTGGCCACCTTCTTCCACCACAAGATCGTGGACATCCACGACAGCTTCAACACCCTGACCGCCCCAACAACGGCAGGCCGCACCCACCTGATGAACACCACCCGCATCAACGGCCTGACCTCCTGGATCAACGTTACCAACGACGAGACACGCAAGATCATGAACTCCATCCACTCAGGATCACCATCAGACCCCTGCCCACACCACGTATTCAACAAAGCAGATGCAGCCATCGCACCCCAACTACGGAAAGTCATCAACATCTCCTTCGAGACATCTACATTCCCGGAAAGCTGGAAGCATGCCAAGATCAACGCCCTTCTCAAGAAGCTCAAGGCGGACCCCAAGGACCTCAAGAACTTCCGGCCCATCTCCCTGCTCCCGTTCCCGGCGAAGGTCATTGAGAAAATCATCAACATACAACTGACCCACCACCTCGAGGACAACAACATGTTAGACCCGTCCCAGTCCGGATTCAGAAGAAACCACAGCACCGAGACAGCCCTCATCGCCGCCACAGACAACATCAGGCGCCAACTAGACAACGGCGAAACATCAGCCCTCATCCTCCTGGACCTGTCAGCCGCCTTCGACACAGTCTGCCACCACACACTAAAGACACGCCTCCAAGAAGCCGGAATCCAAGAGAAGGCCCTCAATTGGACCTCGTCCTTCCTCACCGGCAGAACCCAGAGCGTCCGACTCCCACCTTTCCGTTCTGAAGCCACTGACATCATCTGCGGCATACCCCAGGGCTCTTCCCTCAGCCTGACACTGTTCAATGTTTACATGGCCCCCCTTGCACAAGTGGCCCGCCAGCATGACCTCAACATCATCTCCTACGCCGACGACACCCAGCTCATCCTCTCCCTCACCAAGGACCTGCACACCGCCAAAAACAACCTCCACAAGGGTATGAAGGCCGTCGCCGAATGGATGAGGAGCAGCCGACTGAAGCTGAACTCAGACAAGACGGAGATCCTCATCCTCGGACCAACCCCATCAGCCTGGGACGACTTCTGGTGGCCAACCACGCTGGGAGCAGCACCAACACCCACTGACCACGCACGCAACCTAGGAATCATCCTCAACTCCTCCCTCTCCATGTCGAAGCAGGTCAACGCCGTCTCCTCCTCCTGCTACAACACCCTCCGCATGCTCCGCAGGATCTACAAGTGGATCCCTACCGAAACAAGAACAGTGACACAGGCCCTCGTCAGCAGCAGACTGGACTACGGCAACGCACTCTATGCAGGAATCTCAGCCAAACAACTATGACGACTGCAACGCATCCAAAACGCCTCCACCCGTCTGATCCTCAACATCCCTTGTCGCAGCCACATCACCCCCCACCTGAGAGACCTACACTGGTTCCCCGTCGACAAAAGGATCACCTTCAGACTCCTCACCCATGCACACAAAGCACTCCACAACACCGGACCAGCCTACCTTAACAGCAGACTCAGCTTCTACACCCCTGTCCGCCAACTCCGCTTTGCCAGCCTCACCCTTGCCGCTGTTCCTCGCATCCAACGAGCGACCTCCGGCAGCAGATCCTTCTCCTTCCTCGCCGCCAAGACTTGGAACACCCTGCCTACCCTCCTGCGGCAGACCCAAGACCTACTCACCTTCAGAAGACTCCTCAAGACCTGGCTCTTCGAGAAGTAGCAGCACCTTGAGACCCTCACGGGTAAGTAGCACGCTTTACAAGTAGATTGATTGATTGATTACAGAACAGAAAAGCAGTAGTATCGTATATTCCTACCTCAAATACCCACTCTCCCCCCCACTCCAACCCCCCAACATGGTTGAGACATTGCCCACCCGCCACCCCCCGGGATCCCCAACTTGGCAAGAAACATCTTAGATTGGGATTCATCCCCTGAGGGGTACGTAGGCTCAGCCAGACAACCCCCGAGCTGAGTGGCTGGGTGGCCGGGCTCGATTAGTACCAGCAAGGGGAAGAAACATGAGACATTGCATTACCTGGAGGGAGATAAGCTGAGACAAAACTACTGAAGTGTTAGCGCTGACTTCAAAAAAGGTATGGGCAGCAATTATTGATGGCGTACAAGTTTAGGAGATTACAAGAAAGTAAGAAACTCAATCATTGTCACTAATTCGGCCTTCATCGGCAGGGGATTGTTGGTCACAAGAGCCAGGTTTTTGCAGTTGCTTGGAGAATGCTAGGGTAGCCTTTGGATCAGTAAAGTAGCGCGGCTTGTTTCCGAAATCGATGCGTAACTTGGCGGGGTACGACATACGTATTTGTTGGAGGACACGTTTAGCTGGAAGAAAGTGTCGGCGGGCTGATTGCACAGTGATGGTAAAGCCCGGGTAAAAGGAGAGGGTATTGCCTTGATGCTGGATCTCTCCCATTTCTCTGGCCAAACGTAATATGGCGTCACGATCTTGTTAGGTCGATAAACGAGCCACAATAGGTCTGGCCGGGGCCCTAGGAGGAGGCCGCGGGTTGAGCTACCTGTGGGCCCGTTCGACGATGAATACGTTGGATAGGACCTCGCCAAAGAGTTCCTTGAAAAGTGCTTCCAGGTAGGTTTCCATTTTGTCAATGGCAGTGGTTTCAGGGAGGCCCATGACGCGAACATTGTTCCTCCTGGAACGGGATTCAAGATCTTCATTTTTGGCACGGAACAGCTCGAGCAACTTGTCCATATTTAATAGTTGCTGTTTTCCTGCCATCTCTGCATCTTCTAAATCCAATACTCTGACCTCCAGCTGATCGATGCGAGTGTCGAGTGAATTCACGCGTTGTTTTACCTGATCAATCCGGGAGATGAGATTGTCGATTTTGCCATCAATGGTTTTGAGGCTCGATTTAACCTCTAGGAGCAGAGAGCGAATGCTGTCATCTTGAGGCTCAAAGTTTTCAGTTTGCGTGGCGCGCTCACCTGCCCCCTGAGATGTCTCGGTGATGTGGTGCAGTACAGTGACTGAGGGCTCTTGAGTGCTTTCCAAGCGTGACGCGCTCATGGAAGGAAGGTGAATGCGCTAGTGGGTTCAGTAATAAAGCTGTGGCGCACCACAGGCAGGATAGTCCAAGGTGGAGCCAGCAATCCACCGCCCTTGGATGCCAGGCAGAGAAAAGGAGAAGATGTAGCACGTTCTGGGGTCCAGGGAAGCGGCAGCAGTGGCCACTTCAATGCTTCAGCACCCCGCAGCCAGCGTAGGCTGGGAGGGGCACGGTGCCGGGTGGGGTGGTGGGTTGATGCTCAATTAGGTTGTAGATTAAGCACCGTGCAGCCTGTGCAGGGCAGCTCAGAGCACGAATGGGCAGAACACCATCAGCCAGTCTCATAGGCCACGAGTGTGCAAGTTATAGAGAGGCTTTGGCAGCAGGATAATATTAGGGGTGAAAAGACCTATGGTGCAACAGTCAAGTAGCGGGCCTCTGATGTAGCTGGAGGGATGATACACACTGGTGCAACAAGACAACATGTGCTGCGAGTGGGCCCCCACCTCCTCAGCACCTTACCAGGTCTCCTGGTGAGTCTGAGTATCCTTATGCCACACCCAGGGCGAATTCCGTGTGCCAGCAGCCAGAGCCCACAAGACCGGGGCGGCGGTGTAGCACCCACGCCGCCCTTGATCCCAGCACCGGGAAGCAGGATAATGCAGGGCCCACGGGCGCACCCCGCGGGAGTTGCGACGCCCACAGTCAGCTCCCAATCAGGCAAATACGGCAGCTGAAACAGTCCAGGGGAACACAACCCCACCTCGTCACAGCGCTAGCGGTCAATATGCAGCTGGATGGCAGCGTGAGGGGGAGCGGTGGCGAGATGAGCCCCGTGCAGGCCCCTGAGTGGGACCTGAAGGCAGCGCCCACAGACGCGCGGTGCCAAAGAAGCCAATCCGGGTCCCCATCACACCCGCTCCTCACAGGGCGCCACGCTGGAACCAAGCAACGCCGCCAGGCATCCAGGGTAGGACTGTAGGGGCTCGGTGCACTAAGCCACGTGGGCTCACAGCAGCAGGAGGCAGGATGCACCGGGGCCGGCCACCACACCCTGCGGCAGACGTGCAGGATCACAACAGCAAGAGGCAGGATGCACCGGGGCCGGCAACCACACCCCGTGGCAGACGTGCGGAATCACAGCAGCAAGAGGCAGGGTGCACCAGGGCCGGCCACCAAACTCCACGGCCAACGTGCAGCTCCCAGGCGGCCCCGGATGACCCTGCAGCAATTTCCCAACGGCCACACTGGAGCAGGAGATTGAAGCTCCACAGCGCCGCAGTGGCAGCAGACTATGACCCGCCAGGGCCAGGCAGAGAGGCCGAGCGGTGCGAGGCAAGATGGCAGACCGCCAGGCACAGGACGGTAAGAATTCAGTGCCCCAAACGGCTCCAGCCGCATCAAACCCGGTGTATTATATTCCCAAGGTGATGCTGGAGCTGGATGTACTTGTTACGAGAGTACAGTCCCCTTTCTGAAACAGGATGTTTAACGATTATTCGCCCGGCCGGCTCACCTAAGGCGCAGCCATCTTGCGACTGGCGAAACCACGCCCCTCATCCGTTACAAAATTACAAAAATTTCCCATGTAAGCTAAAATTGCCTATACAATTCATAAATAGATATTGCTATAAAATTAAAAGTGGACTAAAAACCAAGACTTTCAAAAATATAAAGCTACTCTGCATTGTCTAAAATTATAACACCTAAGGATCGGCAAAATAAAATCTTCTCTTTCTTTCTTGTAAAACCCGCAAAACAGAATTAAGTGTAAGTCAGACTGAGGCGAAAGATTATCACAAGGGCACAAAGTCAGTACAGAATGCTTAAACCTTCTCTTGGTAGCCCAGCATAAGAGGGATCAGGTTCGTACGGAACCTCAATAAAATGTATCTGTGCATAGCTATAACGGTTCTTATTAAATAAGAATACCCTCCCTCTATTATGGGCAGGGTCAGCTGATATGCAAGGACTGATTGGTTGGTATGATTCCTTTCCTTTTGCTCAAAATGTGCCCTGGACATAAAGGTGGCGATCAATTTCTGTTTCGAGATCGTCCTACATGCAGTTGGATCCTTAAATAATTCCGCTAGCCCATTAGCAGTCAGAGTTGACTCCACATATCTCAGCCATCTAATCTTATTATTATTTTCCAATTTTAGATTTTTTTAAATTATAATTTGCGTTAGGTTTACCGTATCCCTACGCCAAATAGAAAACCACAATAAGATTGGAGCTAGTCTGATCCTGTCTGACATATAGGCCAGTCCCAGTTCTATGTGTAAAATAACATTTGAATAGGAAGAAAGAAGGGAGACTAAGCTCTTAAATAATAAGTCTTCAAGGATTTGGAGAGAGTTTGAGGGCACCATACCCCATTCTCCTGCCCCGTACTTGACTGCTGATTTGATCTTAGCCTGGTAGATCTTTTTAATTGGGTCTAGAGGTCCTGCGCCCAACTTCTTAGCAAACGACAAAATGGCTGTCAGACCTCTCTCCATACTTAGTGCCCTGCCCGCTACCAAAGATGACCTGTTTTGATTTTTGTCGAACAGGACCCCCAGGTAGGGAAAGGAATCTGCCACTTCTATTTTGCATGATTCCATGTGAAAGTATGGAGGTCTGTGGTGGCTACCTGCCCCTGCTATAATGACAAAGGATTTGGTTTTGTTAACTTTCAAATCCAGTGATGCCATTAAAGATGCATATGTTGTTATGAGTCGTTGGAGGGCTACCCCCGTTCTAGCGATCAGCACCGCATCGTCAGCATAGGCCAATATTGTTAGGGAGCAGGTGGCAAACACAGGAACACTCGGGGATGAACCCAAAAGGGCTCCCTCAACCCCATTTATGTAGATGGAGAAAAGAAATGGGGCAAGGAGACAGTCCTGCATAACACCCCTGGCAATCTTGGAGGAGCGGGTGCACTCCCCGTTTTTGCCAAAGCAGACACATGCGGTGGCATGGGAATATAATTGGCGAATGAAAGTGATTATAGCAGGGTCGATCCCCATTGACTCCATTATATACACCATAATTTAGAGTGGCTCACGCAGTCAAATGCTGCTGATAGATCCATAAAGGCCATATAGATTTTGCCACTCTTCACTCTGGTATATTTATCTATGGGTAACGATAGATTCAAGCACTGATCTATCGTGCCCTTGCCTGTTTGGAACCCATACTGCGCCTGCATTAAAATATTCTTCTCTTGCGCCCACCCTTCCAACCTATATAGGAGCAGTCTACCTATGAGCTGTGCAGTTTTGTCTAACAGAGAAATTGACCTATACTTCTGCGGGTTTTCTCTGTCCCCTTTTTTATATACAGGGACAATTACACCGGTCTTCCATGAGGGCGGGATGTCAACTTTGGCTATGCTGTTGAAGACATTAGTTATTAAAGGGGCCCACAAATCATGGTTTTCCTGAAAAAAATCTATTGGTACGCCATCAGGGCCCGGAGCCTTCCCAGCACTACAGGCAGCCAGCCCTCTTCTTACTTCTAACAGTGAGAAAGATAAGTTGTTCAGCGTTTTGGAATCTGTATTGGTTGATGGTGTCACAGGGGGGCTAATGGAGGCAAAGATATGTTCAAAGTGTGCCACTCATGCTTCTACATGAGTGCCCGATTTGGGATCCTTGGGATTTTTGAAACGGGGAATTAATTACCTTCCAGAAATCTCTGCTATTACCCGGAGCAGCTGCATGATCAAGTTCAGCCCAAGCCTCGACCCTCATATCCATTTCTCTTTTCTTCCTTACTGTCTTGTATTCCCTGCGTAATTACCTTATTTGGGCTACATTCCTAGGCTGATTTTTCAGAGCATGGTGAAGAGCTGTTCGAGATTTTGTGCAGGGGAGTCAAACCAGCGGTTGGGTGTAAGTTTGTCCACCAGTTTATAAGGATGAGTGCCAGTTTTACTTTCCCTAACAGTTCTACAAACTGTGATAGTAGTGATGCTGGGCTGGGCTCCAATTCTAGGCAGTTGAAGATATTCTCCAATATATTCGGTATAATATCTGGGATCAGTTTCAACTTATCAATTTGAGCCCACTTTAGTTGGTAACCATTCATTCTGGCTAGAGTTGGTTTTTCTATTTTCCACAGCTGCACCACTTTCCTGATAACCAGATTCAGCTGTGTAAATAAAATTGTGTGATCACTAAACTCATAAATATATTATCTACATGGGTAACCTTATCACTAAAACGTTAGACAGTAATATAAAATCAATAGTGGATTAATGGCCATTCCGTCTGAAAGTTTTTCCTAAATTGCCTGGTAATGAATTCGGGTTGTTGGCTATTGCCCTATTCCTATTATATACCATCCTGTTTAGACTATTTCCGTAATGATTATAAGCAAAGTGGCAGATAGGGTTTACCGGTATATCTTCTCAAACTCAAACACGGTCTTGTTAATGCTTGCAGAGGTGTGCATTAAAATCACCTTCCCATATAGTACTAAGTGCTCCATTGCTGACATGCCTAGCGAGTTTGTCTATCTCCCTGTTCAGCTTGGCTACCACTAAATGCATATTTGCCCCAAAACTATTATCATCATAGTAGTTTATTAGGAGTCATGCACCCTCACTGTCATCCTCTGCCAGGAGCAGATGGAATTGTGGAATCGGGCATTCAAACTTCTTTATTTTTATTGGTAAGGTATTTGAGATTAGATTTAGAAGGCCCCCTTTTGCTCTACCTGACGAAGATGATGTATGGAATGAGCGGTAACCATTTATACACACACAATCTGTGGCCCATGTTTCCTGTAAGCATATGATATCCTGAGTTTGCCATTGTTTGTGCCAGTGCACATTGCCTAACTTTTGGCCAATACCGACCACATTCCATGATGCTAATCTGTTAGGTACGTTATGTGTCATGTTCTGCGTGTCAGTAGTTTTTACACACCCCTGAATATCAACATCCCGGCTTTCCAATCCATCTGCAAATTCATAACCACCCAAGGGTAGTCAATCACATGCTTCTAGGTTTGTCAATGGGGCATATCTGTTTTCCAATCCCAACCCCAACGCACCCATATTTCTATCCAAACGGCCTCCTATAGGACCATCCAGCCGAGGTCTTCTATGTTAATTTCCCAGGGATGAGATGTGGCTATAGAAGTACTCCAGAGGTAGGACAGAAATCTGTGTACCCTGGAGAACAACTTTGTGTAGCTGATCTAGGATGGATCTAACTACAGGTTTATTATTGAAATGTATTACTACACAGTCACCCAATATAGATTTTCTAGAAGTGCCCACGCACCCTTCTCTCCTGGCCATGATAATCTGATTTGACGGATGGATTCCTCCCCCTCCAAAGTGGTTCAAATGTCTCGCCAGCCAGTGTAAACTTTTTTCCATTAGCTGGGTTGTTGATTCTAGCTGGCCCTTCCGCAGGGTCAGTATGTTTGCGAGGACCAGTGCAAGCGGGGAAGCCGCTGGTGGGAATCCAGTATCTGGTAAGAATAAGAGTCCTTCCCTGCCTTGTTTCCTCTGGCCTCCGGAGCTCATCTCTCCCTGAGCCCCCCAACTCTGAGGCTGTTGGTCTCTTTGGGGAAATGATAGAGTGTGAAGTCAGCTTTATGTCTTCCGTTGGCTTTACAGGGTGTGGTAGATTGTGAGGGGGGCCTATGTACTGGAGGCTGAGGGCCTGGGTCAGTGAGGTCAATGGGATGTGAGACCGGCGCCAAATTTGTGTGTATAGAGTATGGATCACCTTCCCCTCTCTGGATTCTCGCCTGCGGTCATTGGGTGACAAGTTGTAAAGTATTTACACCCTTGTCCTCGAGGCGAGATAGTCTCCCTTCAATCTCTGTTAGTTTGAGGAGGAGAGGGTTCAATAACAGTGTTATAGTATTTTCTAGTTTTTTCCACCTGTCCTCATCATTCAACGAAGGAAGTGGATCCTGGGGCGAAAGATGAATCTTGCTATTTTCCAAAACTGCGGTAGCTCTCGCTTTTGTCACTCGGGTAGTTCTTACCGGCTTTTGTTTCTATACCCCACCACCCCTTCTTCTCTTAACTGGTGGTTCGTTGTTATGCTCAGACTGGAGGGGGAAGGGGGGCCAGGCATAGGTATTACAGCCAGGGCTAGTGCCTGTAACGGCAGGAGTTTCTCGGTTCCTACTAACAGGGTGGTCCAATGGGACTGATGATAAGGGCTGCGTAGAGACACTATTTGAGCTGACTCCCCCTAGAGAACATTGCTTCTGAGGGGGCAGAGGTTCCAGTGATAAACGTTGCTCTGTAAGTTCAATCTCATATGATAGGACACTCGCTGCCCTTGTTAGAAATGCATCAAGAGTGTTTAATTCCACTCCTCCTGTATGGTCATTTGTCCCTTTCCGCTTAAACATTCCTCAAACAGATGCAGGCAAGTATAATAAAAAAGTACCTTATGCCAATTGCAGTTGTTAGAGGGGGGCCCAGCCCAGCCTCCTCCGAGCTCCGACGGGCATGGACGGGCCCTTGACCCAGGCTTGACGTGGCCTAGGTGTGTCCCACGCCATGGGACTGCTGGAGCTTTTTGAGTGCATATGGTGTCACAGGGGCTCACGGGACTCCGAGTCCCCAGCGGTACGTGGAATGCATGCTGTGGCACGGCTTGCTCCCCAGCGGTTCTTGGCGGCTACATCTCCATTCATACCTCGCCGCCAGAATTTATCTTGTATTCTGGGCTTGGTAGTACTCATGCCCCAATATCCAGAGTGGGCAGTGTCAAGAATACATTGCCTATAACATTGTGGCAGATTAAATGTACCAAATTCCATTCTCCAAAGACAAGTTATCTGCTACTTTATGAAAAGATTGAAGATAAACTTTTAGCATTTTTTCTTTCTCACACCACTTTTTTCAATCCTCAACCAATGAAGCAGTGTCAAAGAAAAAAAGAAAATGATAATAACTGAAGTTATTATCATTTTATTTTTAGTATCGTCAGGTTAGAGTGGGGCAGGGCTTGCCTCCCCTGACGTTGGAGAGAAGGAGTGGTTGCTGCACTCCAAAGTGCGCAGGGCGCTTAGGCCAGCCCTCTCGGGCCAGCCAAAACGTCATGCACACTTTGCATGTTCTCCACCCAGGTTCCCTTACAGCCTGGGTAGAGAACATGCCCAGGCTCACATTCCCTGTCTAAGCGCTGAACCGCGATGCTCAGACCAATCAAAACTCTGCATTTCAGCGTTGTGATTGGATCAGTGGAGCCTGGGTGCTTACCAATCCTAACGCTGAAATGCTTCCTGAAAGATGAGCAGGGGAGACTCGACGTGAGAGAGACGGTGGAGAGACGCGGCAATCAGGTAAGTGAATTGTTGTTTTTTTTTACCCTCCCCCAACCTGCCTCACCACCCCCATACCTTACCGGCCACCACTGCTCTCATGTTTTTGACACTGTCCTCTATTCACCCAGCTACTCTGTTGAACTCTTTTCTATCAATTGCCGCTTCATTTTCTTAATTGCATGAGCCTCACACTTTCTCTTCTCAACCCTCACCTCCCTTTTTCTATCTCACATAATGTCCTTTCTCACAATTTTCACACTTTTCGTTCACACACATATTTTTACCCATCCTAAGATACTTTGTTCTCTTTATCCGTGTCACTACCTTCAAGCTCTCTACATGCTACTCTTCAGTCATCTCACTATTGTATCTCATACCATCCTTCCTCATATATTCTAGTTTCACCTTCTACTCACACCCATCCCTCAAAGACCGTCTATTCTGTCCCACATGCTCCTCTTACCATCCCATTGTTACTCACATGCACTCACACCCTCACCTCTCAACAATGTTACTGAAATGTTTTTCATAGAGTGGTTTCTAATCAGTTTTGTCAGCTACATATAAACATATGGGTTTTGTAAATCCTAGGATCATTGATTGAGTTATCAAATTAAAAATAACTTACGTTGGAGTGTGTGCTTTTGCGACTTTTGGAAAAGGGAGCTAGGTCTTTCCCAAAGGTTTTTTATGGCAACATAGGATCCAATGACGCATTTTGAAATTAACTTTGCTAATAGTTGTACTTAGCCCTGTCTGCAGGATCATCCACAAGACTTTTAGCCTTCACCCTTCTGCTTTCTGAAACCGTTTTTGCTGACTTTTAGGACTTATTCACTGCTAACCAGAGCTAGAGTGCTTGTGCTCGCTCCTCTAAACAGGGTAGAATTGGCTTACACTTAATTGGCCTATCTAATTTACTTATATGTCCCTAGTAAATGGGTACTTACTACATGTACCTGCTTCCTGTAAATTAAATGCTACCAGTGGGTCTGCAGCATTCAATGTTACACCCACTTAAGTAGCGCTTTGAACCTGTCTCAGTCCTACCATTGCAGCCTGTGTGAGCAGTTTTTAAACTTCCATGTCGACCATGCAAAATAAGCCTTTTTCCAGCCCCAAACCTTCCTTTTTCATACATAGGGTAGACCCTGGACAGTCCAGAGCACAGGGTGCAGTGCATATAAAATGTTGGATATGTACTTTTACTTTTTTTTTATTTCCTGGAAGTGAAAAACTCCCACAGTTGTTTTTCACTACTGTAAGGAGTACCTCTCCCATAGGAAATCATTGAAGTTACCTTAGTACATTCAATAAACTGTGACTTCCAGTTGGGAACAGGTCGACAGGTTGAGCTTGGTGTCTAAAGATTTGTAATTAAATGCCCTCTTTACTGGTAAAGTCGAAATTTTAATCACGTTAATGAAAATGCTAATTTTAGAAGGTTGGCATTTTTTTGTCCTAACCATTTGGTGGCTGCAACCTGTTTCTGGATCACTTGACTAGGTGCAGCTGGCTTTGTTATTCTTTGTGTATTGCTCCCAGACAGTGAGACAAAAGGAAGATAGGTGTTGGCAGGATGGCCCACTCTGAGTAAACGAGGGGGGGAGTTGTCACCTACCACACTTGCACATCACAAAGTCACTGCCTGAGCACTCTCACAAAGGGATTGTCACTAGTCTAGTGTGACTGCAGACAAGCAGGGGCCAAGACAGGGAGGAAGGAGATGCCTGACACCTTGGGGGTGGAAACCTCTAGAAGCTTTCTCCACTTCAAAGTGGGAACCAGGAATAAATATTGGATCTCAGACTCCAGCTCTTCAGTATTCTTCTGGACCTGTGGACTGAGCCAGGATGAAGGACTGCTGTGCTGCTGAATGGACTGCTACTCTGCTGGACTACTGCTCTATAGGACTGCTGCCCTACTGCCCTCTTGCTTGGTGGGAAAGAATGGACCAGCGTCTGTTGAACCCAGGACCCCAGGGTGACTCCAAGAGCTAGTTGGCTGTCCTCCTGACTAGAGCCTGAGGACCATATGTAGGTAGCTAAATACCGGTCGGTAACGGCCGAAATTCGGTAAATATCCCGTTACCGACCGGTATTTAGGCATTTGAGATGTAGGAGGCATGATTTAAGGATTCGGTAATTTACCGAATCAGTAATGGATCGGTAAAATACCGAATCGGTAAAATACAGATTCGGTAAATTACCGAATCCTTAAATCATATGTAGGGAGCACTCAAGTGAGTGTTTTTTTGTATTCAGGATTCGGTATTTACCACCAAATACAGGTTGGTGATAAATACTGAATACCTTTCAAAAATCTATTTTTTGCTGTTTTGACAGTGCCATGTGGCAGACATACATGCCCTTAGGGCATGTATGTGCGCCACATGTGCACACATGCACGATTCAGGGGTGCAACAGGGTGTCAATGTGACACCCTGCCACCCTTGAATATGCTCCCCCTATTACCGATTCGGTATTTACCGAATCGGTAATGGTGAATGGCTTCCCATGGATTCCTAGGCCTCCAGGCCCATAGGAATCAATGGGAAGGTATGCCTCATTACCGATTCGGTAAATACCGAATCAGTAATACCGAATTTTTCCGATTCGGTAAAATTTACCGATTTTTTACCTACATACTATTTACCGATTCTTAAATACCGAATCGGTAAAATTCGGTATTTATGAATCGGTAAATAGTATGTTACCTACATATGGCCCTAAGAGACAGAAGGCTCCAATAATCTGGAACCCAGCACGTGGACTCTACCATCTGTTAGTCCTACCCTGCTGAGTAGTGCCACCCCAGTCCTGGACCATTGGAAGTAGGCCTGAAAGTGCAGTGCTAGCCCATCTGTGGCTTCAGCAGTACTGATGCATCTCCTCTGCTGCATGGATTTTCTCGACGCAAGGATCTTGCATCTCCCTGCCCAGCCTCTCTGGAGCCACCACTGTGTGACACATCATCAACAACACATGTCTTCAAAACGCAAGCCGCTTGTTATGTTATGCATTTCACTAGGATCATTCCGTGCACTCTGCTGTCTTCGCGTTCCATAGAACATGGAACGCGAAGCCTGGAGAGGCTATAGAGCAGTTAGAGAGGAGACAGCCAGCTGATCAGTTCTGCCTTTGTACCTACCTGCATTTATAAGAATAAAGCTTATTTGGATGAAGATATGACCTCCGGTGTCTGACTTAACAAGTGGCGATGAGCGGGATTTTGAACGGACCAATTTAGGAGGATATCATTTTATGAAAACGCAGGCAGAGTTGACGCGACGCAGAGTAAGACATACTTTGTAGGAGCTTATTTGTACTGAGCTGAAGAATTCACACAGCGGAGGATTTTAACGCGGCCTCACCGGTGAGCAGTTATCGAAATTTTTATTTCTGTTATTGGAACTGTAAATCAAGCTTACGCCATTCTAGGCCTTACCGTTCAATGTTAGAACTCTCCGAGTTCAAACGGTAGCTGCCTAGCAATGCGCTTGATATTGACTGCTCGTGACCAGCTTATGTCTGGCCTCTCAAGCTGCGTGTGATTCTTTGAGTATTCTGCCTAAGCGTCAAACGTTTCTAGTAACGGAACGTGGTGCGTCACACGACGCACAGTGGCCATTTTGAGTTGGGAAGGCTAATTTCGATCGTTTAAGAGTTCCTTGTTTGAAATAAAACTTATTTTACTGGCACTTCAAGGAATAAGGAAATTCATCATCAACGCTTGGATTCTTTTACACTATCCTTATATTCAGGTGATTTTTCATTAATATTTTTGACATTTTGTTATTTTCTGACTTTAATTGAAGTGGTGAAGAAGGGACAGTGTTTTGCTGTGATTTACACTGAACAATTCCACTATATTTTGTTGCAAACTAATATTTCCTAGAACCTTATTAATTTTTTTTCGTGAGCAACTATGAGTCAGCAAACCTTTTCATTAAGTCCTCCTCAAGCATTTTGGCCTGGTGGCTCTGAACCAGTTCTTAAATGGACAGAATGGAAAGAGTATTTTTTAAATTATATCGAAACTGTTGACTCTGACGGCAAGATGTCAGCTCAACATAGGAAACATATTTTATTACATTCTTCAGACCCCCAAGGACTTAAAACATACAATCAGATGAACAAACCTATTGTAGGTAGTGATGACAGCAATGCCTTCACAGTAGCTTTGGCCAATCTAGATAAATAATTTGCTCCCAAAGTCTGTATAGGTATTACTTGCTACAAATTCTTCCAAAGGAAACAACAAAAAAATGAATCTATTGACGATTATGTGAGTGACTTAAAAAAATTGGCAACGGATTGTGCTTTTGGTGGGTAGTTGGAAGATTTAGTGCATGATCAAGTTGTTATGCATGCCTCTAATCCTGCTATTCAGGAACGTCTGTGGATGAATGGGGATGCCTGTCTAGACGATATTCTTGCTGTTGTCCGCAAAGCTGAAACATCTAGTAGATGTGCTAATGCTTTGAAAACCGAAAGTGTTGCTAAAGACCCTGTAGCTAAAATAAGTTCTAACATAAACATTTTTTTTAGTAATAAGCCAAAATCTGAAGGATGGAGTAAGTATAGACTGAACAGTGAACCACCTAAATGTTATAGATGTGGAAGCCTTGAGCATTTAGCTTTTGCTAAATCTTGTCCTGCTAGAAAGGCTAAATGTGGTGCGTGTGGTATCTACGGACATTACACTAAAGCATGTAGAAGAAGAACTAAATCTGTTAAATGTGTTCAAGAAGATGTCGATTCTGATAGTGATGCGAGTAGTGGTGATGAGCAAGTTTCAGAATGTTTTGTAGCTGTAAAAAAGAAATTACTCTTGAACATTAGTGATGGATGCTTACTTATTTATAACAAACCTGAATGTTGGATTCACATATCAGGTGTGGGTGTTAAAATTTTTGCTGATTCAGGTTCACCTTATTCTATAGTTAATGAGGATGTGTGGAAAATGCACTTCATAGTTAAGGTGGGTTCCAAACTATTTTGCTCCGATATTGAACTAGAAGGTTATGGTGGTAAAAAAATAGATATAATTGGCTTTCGCTGGTTCAAATTTGAATTTAAGAATCGCCATTCCTATGGTAAATTTTATATTTCCAGAAAAGGTCCATCAGTTCTGGGATGGAAAGATCAAAGAAATGTACATATAATCCTTGACCCGAACTCTGTGGAACAAGTTCTGGTAATGGATGAAGGCACGAAAGTTGGTGAAAAACTTTTTTAAAAGTTTCCTTCAGTTTTTCAAAAGGATATTGGAAAATTAAAGGATTTTGAACACAAAATAATTATTAAGGATAATGCCATACCAAAAATTCATAAGGTCAGAAGTGTTCCAATTGCTTAAGGAATGACGTTGCTGTAGAACTGGATAGATTGGTTTCCTCTGATATTATTGAACCTGTGGAAGCGTCGGCATGTGTTTCTCCCTTAGTAGTGGTAAAACGTAGTAACGGAAAACTGAGGTTGTGTGTGGACTTGCGCCATTTAAACGAGAACATTGTTGTTGATCAATTTCTGTTACCTAAAATTAATGAAATGTTAGCTTTATTAGAAGGGTGCCAAGTGGTTTACGACAATGTACTTATCTGCTGCGTATCACCAGATTCCTCTTTCAAAAAGCAGCAAGAAATATACCACATTTATTACACCACAGGGTTGTTTCAAAAGGATGCCTTTCGGCTTAGCGTCTGCTGTGGCCTTTTTTCAACGTCTTAGGCACCAATTGTTTTTTAACATTAAAAACACTAAATTCTTTCAAGAAGATATTCTTGTTTTTGGTAAAACAAAATGGAGCATGAAAAAACTTTAGAGACAGTTCTATCTATTTTGGAATCAAAAGGTTTAACAATTGAATTTTCTAAATGTACTTTTGCCAGTAATCATGTCACTTTTTGGGACATGTTATTGATAGTGATGGAATCAGACCCAAGCCTAATATTCTTGATGCTATTAAGTGTGCCCCTGCTCCCAACTGCAAAGACGACATGAGGTCTTTCATTGGTCTTGCCGAGTTTTGTTCAAATTTTGCATCAAGTACTTACAACCTTAGGCAACTATTGAAAAACAGAAACAAATTTGACTGGTCACCAGAGTGTGAACACGACTTTAATGATATAAAAGATTGCATTACTAAAGTTGCTTCTTTGAAAAGTTTTGACCCTGATGCTCAAAGTATAATTACAACAGATGCAAGTATCAAGGGTCTAGGAGCTGTTCTTGCTCAGGTTGATACCAATGGTAATGAACATGTCATAGCTTATGCTTCTAGATCGTTGTCACCCACGGAGGAGAAATACTCAGTAATTGAGAAAGAGACCTTAGTTTGTATCTGGGCTGTTGATCCTTTCCGAGCATTTGTATGGGGTAAACAGTTCACTTTGCGCAGTGATCATAGACCTTTACTCAAAGTTCTAACCACTGAAGGCACTATAAATACTTCAGTAAGAGTTGCTAGACTAGCCATTAGATTACAAGATTATTGTTATAAAATGGAATATCTTCCTGGAAAGAAAAATTGTATAGCTGATTTTCTTTCTAGAATGCCTAAGCAACTTGATGAGTGTGAGGATAAAATTTAGAACTCTTTTCAAGTTGCTTATGTACAGGATTTGGGAGATTCTGGCATTTTAAAAGAGAAATGGGAGGAAGAATATTCAAAAGATGATGAATTATCACAAGTCAAATTACATCTTGAACAGTCTTGGCCAAGGAAATTAAGCAAAGATCATACTCTAAAACCTTTTTTCGGAAGTTAGATTTGATCTTAGTGTTCAAGGGGAAAACATTTGGAGAGGTAAAAGAGTTATTCCCCCAAAAAGTTTGCGCACATCAATAATTACATTGTGTCATGAAGGCCATTTTGTTTTGGTGGCCTGGCATGGATGGCGACATAGAAGCATTTGTACGAGATTGTAAGCTCTGCAAAGCTGCTGATAAATCTTTGGTCACTTTCAAACCTCCTTTAGGTGTCATGACTAGACCTAGTTCACATTGGGAACATACTATGATTGACATTATGGATCCTATTGGAATTGAGCAGAAATATATTTTAGTACTCATTGATTTATTTTCAAGATGGCCTTTTGTCAGAATTGTCAACAAAGCTGACACTGATACTGTTCTTCATTTTCTTGACCAATCATTTATATTGGAAGGTATCCCTTCTGTTTTATTAAGTGATAACGGTGTACAGTTTATGTCTAATAAAGCCATGGAATATTTTAACAAACTGGGAATTAAACACAGAACTACCTCTTTGTACAACCCAAACAGCAATGGTATGGTTGAACTCTTTAATATAGTTATTAAGAATACTATTCAAATGTCTGCTTAAACTGGTGATTGGGAAACTCAGGTTTTGAAAATGGTTTGGTCTTATAGAGTTTCAAGTTGCGATGCCACTTGATATCCACCTTTTCTTCTTATGCGTGGTAGGAATCCAAGAACAAAGTTTACACCAGGTTGGTTATTTGAATGAATGAATGAATTTACACTTATAGAGCGCATGGCTACCAAAGGCCTCCCAGCGCTAGAGACAGTCATCAACTGAAACAAAGCCAAGGATTCAAGGGAACAGCGGAGTCTTCAGAATTTTTCGGAAAGAAAGATAGTTGGCCCCAAGCCGAATGTGGTCTGTCAGCTGATTCCAGCATTTCGCCACAATGAAGGAAAACAGACGACCACCACTTCGAACAAGGTTTAGTCTGGGGACGACTGCTAGATGTTTCTTCTTGGAGCGCAGTGATCTTTTTGGGAGGTAGGGGGAGATGATTGATCGAAGAATCGGTGGGGCCCAAGCCGAGAGCGACTTATGGGCAGTACACAAAGCCTTAAACTTAAATCTTTAGGCGACCGGCAGCCAGTGCAGAGAGATGATATGAGGTTTAGCAGATTTAAATCCAATGTTGTGCATTGGTCTGAAAACACCGTAAAAGAAAGAGCAGATGCTCTTCAAATCAAAAGAAAAGAATGGTACGATTCTAAGCATGGTGTGAAAAGTGCTGACATTGCTATTGGACAATGGGTTAGAGTAAAAAAAACTGGTAAAATCTCTAAGGAGGACAGTTGTTTGTATGAACCTATGCAAGTTATTGAAATTATGAACAATGCTGTATGCCTCACTGATGGAAAAGTTTGGAACCTTAAAAGGGTTGCTAAATGTTCTGCACCTTCAGTGTGTACTAAAAAGGTACCTAACTTGTATGATTTTGATGACTTATTGTTAAATGGAAATTCTGAGAATGACACCAATGTAAATTCTCCTGTAATTATTAAGGAGAATGCTGTCAATGCTTCACCAGATCCAGGATCACCTAGTCTGGAAACCGATTTAGGAAATTCTTCCGTTTCCAATCAAAATGAACTCACTTTGCATTCTAGGCATTCCAAGCGTGAAAAAAGACCTCCTGCTTGGTTAGGGGATTATATTTCAGAAAGTTTTCCTTTGTAATTTCACTACTGCATTTCTTGTATTGTAGTTGTTAATGATTTCTTCATTTGTCTTAGCTTGTATAGTTTTTTTTATTAAAAGAAAAAGGATGGGAATGTGTATTTTTGTTTTATTCAGGATGGGGATGTGTTATGTTATGCATTTCACTAGGATCATTCCGTGCACTCTGCTGTCTTCGCGTTCCATAGAACATGGAACGCGAAGCCTGGAGAGGCTGGAAAGCAGTTAGAGAGGAGACAGCCAGCTGATCAGTTGTGCCTTTGTACCTGCCTGCATTTATAAGAATAAAGCTTATTTGGATGAAGATATGACCTCCGGTGTCTGACTTAACACCTCTCGTCGACAACATCTTTGACGACGCAGGATTTATTGTTTCAAGTGCTGCATAAATACTTTACACATTGCCTCTAAGTTAAGCCTGACTGCTCTGTGCCAAGCTACCAGAGAGTTGAGCACAGGTTAATGTGGGGTTTGATTGTAGCTCACCTTGATAAGGATTGTGGTTCCTGCTTAAATAGGGTTTCAACCCTCTCAATTAGCAACCCAATTTCTAACAGTGACTAAAATATGGTATGGTAGTGTATGGTCAATTATATATAGTGCCTTCTTCATCTAGATGTTGTCTTAATACTAATAGTAAATCAACAGAAATAACCAGTAGGCAACTAACTCAAAGTTTTACTTAGCAAATAGACAAGTTGTTCATATAAGGCAAAGAGAAATCACTGGGAACAATAAAATGAGGTTATGGTTAGAAAATGATTTAAACATATTATTCAGATTATTGTGCTAAAAATGCTGTCATCAAAGATACTGTAGAAATCGTATTCTAGGGAGAGCTGCGCAGTGGGACAAAGCCTCACACAATACTGTGCCATATATTAATAGCCCTCAAAGTATTGGTCCGAGGCTATGCCTACTGATCACTGTGCCACTGAATGTGGCATCACTAATATGAGCAGAGAAATTAACTCCTTACCATAGTTTTCAACTAAAATAGTTTTGTTGGTACTTGTAAGAAGTTTTAACAGGCCTTACTTGTGACAAGAAAGCACTTTACATGTAATACTGAAGAATGACATTTTATGTGAGATTGCGCGAAAAAGGTTTGTTGGGTTTTTACCTGATTGTTTCTTGTACATCAGTTGTGAGAAACAGAGTCTGATGCGCTATGGTTCCTTTTTGATATAAACCTGGAAAGCCAATTGATAATACACAGAGTCTCTTATAGCTCTTCACCGCAGACCTGATTCACAAAAGGCCTCTGCACTTGTGGTGGAGTTACCGCAGTCGTGGGGGAGTCCATGCACTCAGGGTGGAATCTCCTCAATGAGAATTCTCATTCAGGAGATTCAACCACGAGTGCGGAGATTCCCCCACGACGGCAGGACCTCTGCCACGAGTGCAGAGGCTCTTGTGAATCAGACCCTCAGAGTTTTGTAATTAAAATTAACAAAACCCACAGATATACTTTTGGTAAAGCCTACATTCACTGTTGTGTTGATGATATAGGTCGGGCTCACATCACACTGAGCACTGGCCTTGGTAATACCCAAAGTCACTCAGAGATCTGTTGGTGATAATACCAGAGTCACTGAGAAATCTTTACTTTTTAGCACCCAGAGTGATATAGAGCTCTGCTGTTGATAAGCCTCAATGATCTGAATTCTCCTCTCGATAATGCAGTTCAGTTCAGAGATATCGGCCTAGAATAATACCTAGAAGGTAGAGTCCCTCAAGAGCTACTGGTGAAAGTTCTGAGAGGCACTAAGGGCCCAATCTATTAAAGGAAATGACCCATTCTGTGTCTATGGGAAAATGCATCAATAAATTAGGGCCTAGGAAATCTGCTCATGATAATACCCAGAGTCACTATGAACTCTGTTTTTGATAGTGCCCAGATTAATGAGATTATTGAGCTATGCTATAGCCTTATAACCTGCTGCCCAGGGTTATGCCGGTTGTTGAAGGACCTGTCCCTCCTTATAGGCCCTTGTCTGTGGCTCAGATCTATAACTCTGGATCAGGGCCTTTAACAAGCAAAGATAAAGATGAAGCATGGGTATTTAGTTGGTAAACTGGAGCACAATGAAGATTTAGAGACCATTTGAAAATTATTGGAGTTTGTGTTGATTCTTTGGCTTTCCACGTATTGAGAAGTAGTGGTTACCTAGTAGGTCATTGTTATTTCGAGCAGCCCAGCCTCTAGAGGTGGGAGAGTCACTGAACGCTCTAGTCATGCTTGAGACATATGCCTAGCTCTGGCTCAGCTTAAGGTCTTCTGGACGGCTCTGGTCTAAAACTAGCCACGTTTTCACAGGATGTCATGAGGCATACTGGCTACAGATGCCAAATCGAACCTTCGTCTTGGCTCCGCATCCAGTAAGTCCTGGGAAATCACCCTGAGCTGAAGCAAACAAATGTGCAATGTATTCTGTGTCTGCTCTTATATCCGTGGGCAAGTTTTGAGCAATTAACTTTTGATATCAGTGGCTGAATTCCCCTTTGTGACACTGGGCGGCTGCCCTGTTTGACCAAATTGGTGTAATTGTAGGCAAACACTTTATTTCACTGTCTCCTTTTGTGTTCATTATCACTCATGAGGACACCTTCAAACACTAGAGCTCGGGATGTGCACTGTACGAAAACCTGATGTACTAACGAGAAACGCTTCTGTGTGTTAAAGAAATACCCTTTTTGAATTTTGAAGACACCATATCATATTGTAGCACAAGTTTTGTTGCATGACTTACATGGCAGGCGCGCAACACCCATTGGGCTCACCGGGCTTCAGCCCCCCCTCGTGTGTCAGCCCGGCTGAGACAGCCTCACGGGCTGGCGTCCGTCTAATTCAGGGGTCTTCAAACTGTGGGGCGCGACCCCCAGGGGGGCCGTGGAGTGATGCAAAGGGGGTCGCGCCTTCCCAGTCACACTTCTGCCCAGGCCCAAGGGCTTCAGCCCACCCCCCCACACTTCCCCCGTCCTGTGTCTCAGCCCGGGCTGCTGCAGTGAAACTTGAGCTGCTGGGGGCTCAGCTGGGCAGTGTCTGGATTCCTATCTCCGGCACCCCCGTGTTTTCTCACAGGTCTTTAAAGACCATTTGCATTTTAACATGCCTTTGTAAACTGGTTACAGAGGCTTAGGTTTTTTTGCTGGTTCCAGTACCCCCTGGGTCCCCACTGTGCCTATTCCTTACATTTGGATTTTACATTCACTGCCATAGTGTGAGAATGCATTTCATGGAAAGGAATACAAAGTTGGCTTCCTGGGGGCGCCGTGAGTGAAAGTTTATTATGCTTTTGAAGCACCTGCTGCAGCGTTTCTTTCCCCGCAATTACCAGGCCTCACATAAATGTCAAGATAACTCGTGTGATTAATTATCTTCCTGGAGAGAGATCAGTGTTTTGTATAGTTGAGGTTCTGACTTAGGTGAAGTTAGTGCAGAGGGTTAATATGCCTGCTGCAAAGAACGTGTACCAAGTAGATTACAGAGTGCGTATGATGTGAAGAGATCAGCAGGTTACTGCTTTCAAAAGAGACATCCTTTTGTTACTTGCAATTTATAACTTAAAGTCCTGATATAGAATAGTGAGCTATTAACTTTCATCCTAGAACAGCATGCACACTACAAAGAATACCTTATTAGACCATTGATTAATGTTGCAAAAAGGGTTAATTTGGCTAGAAATCAATTCTTATTATTAAAGGAAACTCCCAACTATGCTGTTTCTTTTTCGACTCTGAGTTTGTGCTTCTCCACACCAAGCACTCTTGAACTATACTGCCTACCAGTATGGATGACATGTGACTCCTATACTTTTAGTCCTTTGGCTTATGTAACATTTCCTATACACTGATTTACACACTATGATTGATTGTCTCTGTGTAATGTGTGTGTGATGCAAAGTGCTCGGACACCCTACACTGGTATGAGTGGCACTATATAACTAATTCAATGAATCTGAGAGTGTGGGGATCCCCGATTAATGCCGCAATAGTTTAACTTAGATCTTAGTCTACGCCCCGTCAATAACATGCTGAGTTACTTCATGGGTCTGGGAATGCACCCTGCATTCAGACAACTCATTCCTCATTCTCACCCTTTATTGTCACGCTCACCTTGCACTCACAGTGATCACAATGCACTCACACTGATCACCATGCACTTGCACCATTCACCCGCTCACCTTGCACTCACAGTGATCACTCTGCACTCAAAATGCACTTGTCCTGCTCACACTATACCTCAACCTGCAGTCACACAAGTACACTACTCATCCTGCACTTATGTGACACTTCACTCACCTGTCCCCCTCACTACTCAATATGCAACTCACTCAAACAAGCCCATCAGTAATCATACATTTATTCATCCCATTCTGAACTTGCATCCGCACCCAAAATGAGAGAGGACAGCAAGGGAGTGAGAGAATTTGATTGAAGAGGTCAGGGATGAGGAGAAATGTGAATTGCCGAAGAGAAGTGTGGACACGCAAGAAGTGAGTGTGATCCAAAGGTGAGGGCTTCTGTTAGAACAAAGGGGAGATGTGAAAGAGGAATGGGGGGACTGGAGAGGTGTAAGATACAAATAGACAAAAATTTGAATGAAGAGACGAGGTGAATGAGAAGTGCTGAGGGGCACGGGAGGTGACAGGGCCAGAGAGGCCATGAGATAAATGTGAGAGACTGTTAGAGATGAGGGCAGTGAAAGGACAGAATGGCAAGAGGTGATTAAAGGTGAAGTGAGAGGTTGAATGGGGAGAGTTCAGAAGTTGTAAAAAGGGGTGAAAGAAAATGACCTGCAAAGTGAGAGAGGGATCCGGGGTTAGGAGAGGAGAGAGGGATGGAAGGGAGGGGGTGAGAGGAAAGCTGCATGGGTAAACGGCTTAACTCTACACAAAACCGCCAGGGTTTTAAGGGACCCCTGCTTCTTCCGGTCAGGGCCAGGTGAGCTTCTAATGTGGCAGCACGTATTGCTGCAGAGTGGAAGGCCCTTCACAAAGGTTGACTTGAAATCTTTCTGATGATAATTGCTGTATTTTGGTTATAAATGGGTACTGATTGGGTGAAATCTTTCCTCAGCGTTACTGTGTGTAACAAATATCAAAATAATGAAGCAATGCTATCCCAAAATACACGGCATCACATAACCTCATTTACATTTTCATCCCACGCAATTTAGTCAACAGGCTTAGACATTTTTGTCAGGAGGGGGTCCTTACGCCTCAAAATGTTGACAGGGGGGTCTCGGTATCCAAAAGTTTGAAGACCTCTGGTCTAATTGCAGCCGCACCCGAGTACTTCACAGGTCTTTAAAAGACCATTTACTTGTTAACGAGGCATTTGTTGTGTTTTCACCCCTTCTTAGAGCCACTCTATCTATGGCTAGAAGAACTAGCCCCCCCAAAAAAATCTTTTTCAGCACCCCCTCCCCCCCCCCCCCCCGAAATTTGGCTCTAGTTGCTCGCCTGTTACATGGTAAATATTTTCAAAGCTAGGCTTGTGCATGGGCTCTTAGGGCCAGAGCTGACACATGTCTCGACTCTGTCTCAGCCCTCCCTGTTAATTTCTTGGCTCGCCCACCCCTATAAGTAACTGGCTGCAGACATGCACACAGGTGCCAACCTCTTCATTAACGTTTTTTTGTAATGCAAATGCACACCTGTGAAGTCTCAGCCTCCGTGCTGCACATGCTCAAAATCATTACGATTTTCGTGAAATGATCCGTCTATATTAGAGTTAAACAACAGGTCAACAGGACGAGATATATTTCTTTAAATAGAACTCATCTGCCAATTGCACTGACATCCAGCCCCTCCTGTCCACGTTCATCTCAATCTCGCGGTCCTATGCACTTCTCCGAACTGTCTGCAGAAAATATAGCGGCTCCTACGTCACAGGATGCTTCCCGTGGAATTAGCATCTTCACGTTGGTTTAAATAACAAACCCCTTTAACTCCGGCTGGCGCTTTGATTGATAAATGACTGTTTGATGTCGCACAAGAGATGAATGGAAAGAGTGTTTGCCTTTGGGGAAAAACTGCCCATGTGCACATTAGGAAAGTGCGTCACGCGCTCCGCGCTGCACGGACTGCACGCTGCCGTGCACAAAGGATAATGGCCTCTTCTCTTGCTCGTTGTCCAGCTGTGCGCCGTCGCTTGTCCTGACACCGTGGAATCGTAACAGACAGCTCGTGCCAACGTGTGTTTCCGTGACGTTGTACCACAGTGCTCTCTGGAAGAGAAGGTTCTGGATGCAATCACCTCAGTGCTTAAGGGTCAGGATGCAACCGTGCAGTTTCATAAGCTATTGACAGGAATGGGAATCTTCAAAAGCAGAGCTAACGTTCCAACAGCACTTCCACTGGAGAGTGAACCATTATGAAACTTGGGGTGCCCAGCCCTACCTATAAAGGCGTTCTAGCATTGTCATATTATGGGTTTTGGGGGCCCAAGGCAAGATATATTTTGTGGCTCATGTTCAGAAGAACTTCTCATTTTATTACCCATTTGCTGGTAAATCAAGCCCACTGCCATATTATGCTGAATTATACATTAAACTTTCAAAAATAGTGTCACACAACTAGCCGCAATGCCAAGCCTGGGACCATAACTATTCCTTAAACTGACTCTGGGCGGAGAAGAAGCAGCGAAGCAGCGTAATTTAAGCTCCACCCAATTTACGTCATGTATATACATTTATACATAACAAGAAGTCTTTATCCTGAACAAAAACAATATTGTTCAGAGATCGTAAACTTATAGTTGTCGGAAAAAAACGGTCCTAGGATGCTTATTTCCAGTCCATGGAGGACCTGGCCTGGCAGTTCGGGCTGGACTGTTCCCATTGGGCACAGGGTCAAGACTGATTTGCATATGGCTGGGTCCAAACTGAAATGGCATGGTGAGCAAAAAAACGATGGATTTAGGCCCAGATCTCTATACTGGGGTGAATGTATGACATTGTTCTGCATTCTGTCCATCAACTGTTGTTTTCGCATTGGTCACCCCAGATTGGGACGGGTATGCTCAGACGTGAGTCCCGTGCTCTCCATGCCACTGGAATCAAGCTATCCTGGCTGAAGAAGGGTGAAACCCCGAAACCAGTCCTAGGATGCTTGGTTCCAGTCTAGGGAGGACCTGGCTTGGCAGTTCGGGCTGGACTGTTCCCATGAGGCACAGGGTCAAGACTGATTTGCATATGGTTGGGTTCAAACTCGAATGGCATGGCGAGCAAAAAAACAATGGATTTAGGCCCAGATCTCTGTACTGGGGTGAATGTATAACATTGTTCTGCATTCTGTCCATCAATAGTTCTTTTTTGCATTTGTCACCCCGAGTGGGACGGGTACCACCATGCTCTCCATGCCACTGGAATCAAGCTAACCTGCCTGAAGAGGGGTGAAACCCCGAAACCGGTCCTAGGATGCTTGTTTCCAATTTAGGGAGGATCTGGCCTGGCAGTTCGGGCTGGACTGTTCCCATTGGACACAGGGTCAAGACTGATTTGCATATGGCTGAGTCCAAACTGGAATGGCATGGTGAGCAAAAAAACAATGGGTTTAGGCCCAGATCTCTGTACTGGGGTGAATGTATGACACTGTTCTGCATTCTGTCCATCAATAGTTCTTTTTGATACAGTCAGAGCCAGATGATAAATGTAGCTCAGGATAACGTCTTATTGTTATTTATAATTTTGGGGCTTGTTTGTCCACAAAATTACTTGAAACGTGATATGCCATTTCTCCTTTATCCTTAGGAGCACTCAGAGGGATTCAGTAAGCTTTTGACTTGTTTTACAGTTTTGTGCAGAATTTGACCCAGCCGTGCTCATTGTTTATATACATCTATACAGTCATGTACAAAATATATATTCAGTGTGTGGTTTAACTTCATTAACATGTGCGATACATTTAAAATAATTATTAGTATATAACCTGTGTAACCACTAAGAATTCTCATATAAGTGTATGAGGTTCATTAATTGACTGATGTATTCATGATATATACATTCATTAATAACAATGCTTGTTTGTTCTCATTGATTTATACTGTTGTAACGTGCATCCGTTTTGGTTCTCAAGTTAACTTAGCTTGACGTTAGGCTTTGGTTGAAACTGTTTGCTTTCACACTGTCAGTATAATGGTTTCTTCCATTTGCAGGTGTGTTATAATGTTCCTCGTTAGTCAGAGAAAGTCTTATTGTATGTATCAAACTGCTGATAGTGAGAACACCGAGCGATGCTAGTGAGAGAAAACCTCATGTTCATGGTGAGCCAGGAGGATGAAACACCCAAGGCCAATGGATGCACTTCTGACAGTGTGGAGATAAGAACTTAGGGAGTATGTCGACTCTCCTCAACTGCAGTTGCCTGATTGGCTCTCAGGAATGAAAATGAGATATGGATGTTCTGGACATTGTCAGCTGCATTTTTAATTGGTGTTTCATAGTTGGTTAAGCAGACTTCAAGTTCAACCATGACTTTGAGAGGGAACAGATGTCTGTCTGTGCTGGGCTTCCCTGAGTGCCAAGATTCATGCTGAACACTCTTCTTATTTCGTGGACGTTCTACCGAAATTCGTTCTTTTTCTGACACCTTCTATGCTCCTCTTTAAAAATAATCTTTAGAATGTGTCCCAGTCTGTGTTTCTATTAGACAGGGAAGTTTCTTTATGGAACACCTGATCACATCTATTTGTTTCTTTTGCATTGTGGCCGTTACTATTCTGTACCTCATTAAAAACTTACTTTGGTGACACATTTTGGTCCCCAGACCATATTGCTGTATCTTTTGAATGTATTCCTGCTCTGCATATTTATATCATGTTACAAATTGGGTTACGGGTTGACTGGGGTGTGAGCAACAAGCACAATCCTAGTCAGGGTAAGGCACAAGCAAACCCCAAATTAACCTATGCTCACCCCCTGGTAGCTTGGCACAGAGCAGTCAGGCTTAACTTAGAGGCAATGTGTAAAGTATTTGTGTAACACTTCAAACAGTAACATAGTGAAAACACTACAAGAATCCTACACCAGGTTAGAAAAATAGAGCTTAATTTAATAAATAAAATAAGACCAAAACGACAAAAATCCAAATATTAGAAACAAAGATATTTAATTTTAAAGTTTTAGGTCAAAGCAGTGCCAAAAAGCACAAAGCGCCAACTGCGGTCATGTGGTGGCGCCGGGCCGGGACAAAGTCACATGTTTAGGCCGACTACGATGGAGTGCGGGCTGGCTACAGGGACCCAGTTAAGCCAGCTGAACAATATGGGTTGCGGAGCATTGCATGGATCTGTGTCGTAGATGTGTTGCACAGCCGAGGCAATGTATCGGTTACAAGATGTGGCAAGGCTGAATTGCGAGGTCCTTTTGAGTGGAGGATTCCGTCGACGAGGATTGCATTACGAAGTCCAGAGTCGAGGATGCGGGGTGTAGTCAGGACGATGCGACTGTTCTGAAGAGGTGCGTGACTGCGATGCGGAGTCTGGCGTCATCATCAAGGCTGTCGTTGATCTGAGTTGCTATGGCCTGTGCTGAGTATGCATCACACAGTTGCGGTTCCAAAGGCAATGCGGGCTGTGGCGGGGATGCTGCGTGGGGCTCTAGACCGACAAAGGCTGGCAAAGCACCTTAAGCCCCAGTCCGGGGCCCACAAGGGATCAGGACTGGGGTGGCACCACTTGGCAGGGTAGACATACAAATGGCAGAGTCCAGATGCAGATGGAAGGTTATTGGACGCCTGTTACATCCCTGAGGACTTAAATCAGAAGGCCAGCCAAATAGACGTTGGAGTCACTCTGGTTTCTGGGTTCAAGAGATGCAGGTTCAGTCCTTCTCACCCAGGCAAAAGGGCAGTAAGCAGCAGGTCAGCACAGCAGGTCACCAGTTCCTTCAGAGCAGCAGTCCAGCACAGTGGCAGTCCTTTCAGCAGCACAGGAATCCTTCTTCCTGACAGAGTATCCACAAGTCCAGAAGTGTACTGATGTGGTGGTGTTTGAGGTACTTCTTTTATTCACAGTTGTGCCTTTGAAGTGGAGAGAAGCTTCTAGAGGTATGCTTTTGAAGTGCACAGATGCCCCACCTTCCATGCACTGGCTCCAGACTAACTACAGGGGCTATGCCGCCTTTTGTGTGGAGACAGGACACAGCCTATTCAGGTGTAAGTGAGGCTGGGCCAAGCTCCTACCTCCCATCCTGCCAGTAGTGGTCCCACCAGTAACACCCAAGCCCACATTGTGTGTGGCTATCTAGGATAAATACACAAAGCCCAACTGCCAACTACACCTGGTCATGTGACCAGAGACAGGATGCAGGCATCAAATGGCTAAGGCAAAAAAATTCCAACTTTCTAAAAGTGACTTTTTCCAGAATTGTAATGTAAAATCTGACTTTACCATAAATTGGGATTTTAAATTAGGATTACAGAGACATTGAACATGAACCAGTTATCTCTTCCCATTTAAAAATTATACTTATAAAAATGTAATTAGGCAACTCCAATGTTATCCTATGGCAGAGTAGCGAAAAATGAATGTAAGAGTTTTTCACTACTAGGACACGTAGAACTTAAAACTCACATGTCCTACTTTTTACATACATTGTACTTTGCTCTCTGGGCTAGCCAGGGCCTACTCTAGAGAGACTTATATGCATAAGAAAGGAAGGTTTGGGGACTGGCTAAAGCTCTATTTTGCTAGGATGACATGGCAGGTTAGAACTGCACACACAGGGTCTGTAAAAGCAGGCCTTAGACATGTTTAAAGGCTACGTAAGTGGGTGGCTCAAACAGTGCTCCTGGCCCACTGGTAGAATTTAATTGACAGGCCCTGGGAACATGTAGTACCACTTTACTAGGGACTTATGAGTAAATGAACTATGCCAATTGAGTATACACCAGTTCAAATATGTTTTAAGGAGAGAGCACTTTAGCACTGGTTAGCAGTGGTAAAGTCAGCAGAGTTATAAGGCCAGCAAAAATGAAGTCACCAAAAACAGGGGGTCTGAAGGCAAGAAGTTAGGGGGAAAACACGCCACAGTCACCAGGTCAAAAATGTGTCCCACCCAGCTGAAATTGAGCAGAACTACCTAACCCCTTGGGAGTTCTTTTCACTAAGACAGAAGAACCTGAAGAGACCATCAGTGTTCGCGTGGTCTGTTCCAGGATGGTGTTTCACCATTAAGTCCACTCTCTGTAAAGAAATGGACCACCTCAAAAGTTTGGGATTCTTACCCCTTGTCTGCATTTACCATCTGAGGGGTCTGTAATCTTGACCCGGCGGGGGCTGCACTTTGTCTCATCCCACTTAATGACTCAAGTAGACCACTATCTCCTGCACTATCTGGCACTCACTTACCTTGATAGTCAGGCCTGCCCTCTGCCTTGCCTGAAGCACTTCTCTGAGGTGGCACAAGTGGTCTTCTCAGCTAGACCTGAAGACCGCAATGTCGTCTAGATAGGTGGTCTAGATAGGTGGCACTGAAGTTCTCCAGCCCAGCCAGGACCTGGTTGACCAACCTCTGGAAGGTGGCAGGGGTGTTCTTCAACCCGGAGGGCATCATCCAGAACTGTAAGTGCCCTTCTGGGGTCGAGAACGCAGACTTCTCTTTGACCTTCTCAGTCAAGGCAATCTGCCAGTACCCAAATGTTAAAACAAATGTGCTGAGGAACTTAGCAGCACCTAGCTGATCTATGAGCTCATCGGTTTTGGGATTGGTTGTGCGTAAGGCTTGGTGACTGCATTGAGCCCACGGTAATCTACACAGAACCTAATTTCATAAATGACTTCTGGGAGAGCAGCCTTGGGGACAAACCCCACTGGGCTGGACTAAGAGCTGTTTGAGGGCTCAATAACCCCTAACCCCGGCACCTTGGAGACCCCCTCTTTGATGCTGACTCTCACCCTCTCAGACAGCCTTCTCTTCACAAGCTGATGTCCCCAGTGTCAATATCATGGGTATACCATGTAGTGAGTCTTGGGGTAAGGGGGAAGAGTAAGGGGAACTGACCCAGCAACTGGTGGCAGTGTCTCTGTTGGTCCAGGTTCAGTGTAGGGGAGAGGCTGACACCCTGCACTGACCTATCCTGCACTTTGGAAGAAAGGAGGTCGAGGAGAGGTTCACTCTCCTCCTCCACCCCACTGTCCATGACAAGGATCATGGCCCACTCAGAGTGGGGCTTGAGGCAATTGACATGCACACATTCCTACAAGGCTTGAGGTTTACCAAGTAGGTGACCATAACCCACACTTCTGGTTAGGCTGAAACAGAGTGGCATTCTGTTGAACCTCTCAAGAAGCTCATTCATTTGAAGGTGGTAAGGAGTAGAGAACTTGTAGGTTAGTCCACACTCCTTCCACATGGCCTTCATGTACCGTGACATGGTCTGACACCAGCTCCTTGGGGAACCCCACACAGGTAAAGATCCCCATCAGTGCCCTGGCCATTGCAGGTGCAGTAAGTCTTCTTAGAGGGATAGCCTTCAGGTATCATTTGGCATGGTTCACCAAGACCAGGATGAACCTGTTGCCCATGGCTGTCTTGGGGTCCAGAGGCCCAATGATGTTGATGCTCACCCTTTCAAAGGGGATGCCAATGACAGGAAAAGGTTGCAGGGGAGCCTTGTGCTTTCCTCCTGACGCAATTGGCCGGGCAGGTAGGACAGGACCTGAAGAACTCATCTGAGGCTCTCTTCAATTGAGGCCAGAAAAGTGGGTTACAAGCCTGTCAAATGACTTTTTCTGCCCCAAATGACCTGCCAGGGGTTCATCATCAGTCAGCTCCAGGAGGACGGTCTTGAGCTCTGGGGGACCACCAACACACTGGTTGTTCCAGGCTCAGGAAACTTAGGCTCACTATACAGGAGACCGTGCTCCCATTAAATCAGGTGATCACCAGAGGTGTCGCCAGCTGCCTGGGCCTTGGCCTGCTGCCATAGGCCGACAATAGTAGGGCTTTCCCTCAATGCCTTGCAGAACTCCTGCCTGGTGGACCCCCTTCCTTCTGCCAGTTGGCCTGCTCAGGTGGGTACTCCAGGAGAGCAACATCCTCCTCTGTATGCTCCTGGATGTCCCCCTTAAGTTCAGCCTCCTCCCAGACCAGGGGAGTTGCAGGAGAGGGTTTCCCATACCCCTTGCCCTTCCTCTTCTTGGCTGGCACCTGGGTCATTCTTCCAAGCTCCAGGTCCTCCTGACTACCCTCTCAGGCTGCCATGTTCCGTGTGGTCAGAAACACCCACTTAGGCAACCCTAACATGTCCAAGTGGGACCTGAGCTCTATCTCCTGCAAAATGGAGTGCTCCAGGCCAAGCAGACAATCTACAGGCATGGACGGGCTCACAGCTACCATCAAGGAACCTGAGATACTTCCCATTCACAGGTAATTCGAGCCACTGGATAGTGACTCTCATGGTTGTCAGATGCAACCCCCTGGTGGAATGCATTAGGGACTACCTGCTCTGAGGTCACCAGATGACATCTGACGGTTATCATTCTGGCTCCAGTGTTTTTCAGAGCCTCCACCCTTTGCCCATTGATGGTGAACAACTGCCTGCATTTATAGTATTACTAGCATGTTAGTCCGCTGCACCATCTCTCCGCCACCCAGTGACACAAGGGTAACCTCTACTCTGACCCCCACACTATCTGGGACAATCTCTTCCTCAAGCTCTACACTAGCCAACCTCAGTGACTGCCCACCAGTGAGTGCTGTGCCCACTTGGAACACCTAGCATCCCCCTTGAAGTGCCCTTCCTGCCGGCGCTCATAGCAATTGGGGGTGCCTTCCCTGAAGACTTCCTGCCAGAGAACCATCTCTTCTTTTTCAGTTGGGGATGGAAGCCCATCTCCATGGAACTAGTTTGGGGCCCTTTAAAGACCTCCTTGTTTTTATGTTTGTCCCCCTATTCTTCCTTCTTCTGATGGGGACCCTGCCTCCCTTTGTAGCGATGCCCGGTAGATACTTTCTTATCAAACCTGATAGTGACACAGCGATCCGCCTCCCTAGCAAGCTCCCTGGGTTCAGACACCTTACTGTCAAACAGCTGTTGGCGCAGCTCTGCAAAACAAAGACTGAACATGTGCTCTTATGCAATCAAATTGTACAGCACCTGATAATCATTTACTTCATTGTCCTTCACCCAACCATTCAGTGCAACTACACCCAGCCATGCGAACAGAGACAGGCTGCAGGCACCAAATGGTTAAGACAAGAAAAGGAAAAGTTTTTAACAGCAGCAGTGTCAGAATTGTAAAATAAATTCCAACTTTATCTAAAATTAGGATATTAAATTACACTTACAAAATGTAATATGGAAACTCCAATGTTGTCCTATGGGAGAGATAGGAATTTAAAAGCTTTTCACCACCAGCAAATCAATAACTTAAAAGTCCATGCCCTGCTTTTTAGGTCAAGCTTCAACAGTGCTTGTGCTGTCTGCAATACCTCTTTGTATGTCTTCTGTGGGCTTTTGGCACACCCACCGATTGCCATTGGTTGTTGTCAAGATAGCCACACACCTGAAATCTAGGTACTTGGACGAGGACAGTTCTCAAATCTACATAAAACAGGGGGAAGGGGGATATGGATGGAGAAACAAAACAAGAGTAATAAAACAAGGGTGCCAGCTGCTTCAGGATAGGAACTGGAATCTTCTGGGAATCCGAACTGGCTGTTAGTGGGGTTCACAATGTTTTAATTACTGGCTTCTGGAGTGTCACCAAATATGTTCTACTACCTTTTGATCAGGTTTGCTGAATAAAATAAACATCACTAAACACCATGAGTTTCTTCTATTGTGTGCTGTTTTACAAAATATATGCATGCAAGTGAGAGTCTAACAATTACCGTACATCAAGGAATCAACATAGGTATACATGAATTTTGCTGCTATTAGCTAGGTACAAATCTGTGAACAATGTTCAATTAACGAGAGATCTGTGAGAGAATAAATAATAATAATAATTAGAAGTTATGTCCTTCTACTTGTACTTGTTACACTATTATAATAAAGGAAACAAAATTATACCATTCAATAATAGAATGACATTAAACCACTAAATGAAGTTATAAAATATTTGCAAAACGATTTATCTCTGTAGCGTCTCTTAATCTTGATCTCACTGAATGTCACAGAATTGTCCCAAAATTAAAGTTTTCACATATTTCCAAGCGCTTTGTCTCAGTAGTTTTTCTTAGTCGCAAGACAGTTCTCACAAAGTAATAGTTTGTCGACAGCTTGGTTCAACTAAATAATACCTCATCAAAATACAATGGTTCGCCTTTACCGTAAACGTTGTCCTCTTTTTCTTTTCTGCAGGTATCTGGCCAATGAGAGAGGCGGAGAAGAAGGAATGCCTATGGAAAGAGATGCACCGAGTCAGAGATACGTTGCCGATAGCCGAAGGCCACAGAAAACGCCTCCGAAGACGGAAACCAGAGCAGGAAGCAAGACGGCTCTGGTTCGCAGGACCGGAGACTTCAGGTAAGTGGAATCTCTTCTGGAATCGAAGCTAAGCGGTGTTCAGTTGTAGGCTTGAGCTTTAAATAGGTTGAGGACACACGTGCTGGGGACTCGTTTGCTTAACCACCGGCAGGTGCCTGATGGCTGCAATCACTTATGCAGGAGGTACGAATACACATGCTGAAGGGAGTGTGTGTATAACGGTTAAATCTTCATTTTAATACACATGGCAGTCTTTGTGAATAATTGCTTTTCTAAGCCATGTGCATCCTCATTTAAATACACATGGCAGTTTTTGTGAATGCTTGCTTTTCAAAGTCATGTGCAGCAAGGCTTTCCAGCTGAAGATTTACAAGCACAAGAGTTCTTGATAATTATACCTGTTTATAAATGTCTTCAGAGTTAAAACCTACTATGGTTATGCAGCCAACTGTGCATGATTGTACAAACGAGAAGTGTGTGAACAAACTATCATGACATGTGGCGCGGAACTCATGACAGTTGTTGTCTGTGGCATTCAGAAATGCTGGCTTGTTATTGGTGTTTGCCTTTGGGATCCCTCTTTTCTGTGTCTGCTACTGTCCCATGGCGATTTCACTAATGGTTTCTTTTGGTCGGCTGCAGCTCCTTTCTAGCGTTCACAGCGTGCGATAACCCCGCCTCCCGTCTGTTTTTTTTGTTGGCCTGCCTCTATTCCCATTAAGCTTTATGTTTACTTTGTGCACGGGCTTCACAAAACTCTGCTTCATTTGCCCCGACTGTGTTTGGTGTTTTGGCTTTGCCGCTACGCCAGTACTTAATCTCCCCTGCCACCCCCAGATGCATTACAGACCTACACCTTCAATTTTCAGGCAGGGACGATGCTGAAACTCGAACCAGGTCCCCACCTCTTCATTTGCCCTGCCTCTCTTTGGTGTTTCAGCTTTACTGCTACACCGCTACTTAATTTCCTGCCACCCCCAGTTGCATTACAGACCTACACATTACATTTTCAGGCAGGGCTGATGCTGAGACTCAAACCGGGTTCCAAGCTTCCTGTTGAGTCTCTCTGGCTCTTATGCCACATCCAACCCTTGTTCCTCCCTCTTTCCTACTCCTCATGACATGTTCACTTCCTGTGCAATCGGCGCTTAATTTTTTTTTTTTATAACACACAGTTTTGCTGAGTCTGTTTTCTCTCCTCACTTTAGCCATCCTTGAAAGTATCAAATGACTAGATAAGTGGTTTCCCATCCCTGCATCTGAACAACACATTTATTTACAACTGAAGAAACAAGCATTTCCAGTGCAAATAGGTCTCGCATTTGTGAGTTAGAGTTATTGACATTGTAAATGGCAATGATTTTTACCTATACATTTTATTTTTGGAGTATGTGGTGTGCAAAATCCCTTGGAAAGGTCCTGCACTTCGTAATAAATATATTGAAAAAGGCGCAAAGTGTGGATTGTGTCACAATTGCTTGGCACGTACCTCATGGGTGAAGTGTGGCCACACATGCACACCATGGTGCTTTACTAATGCAAAACTCATTAATAAAAGTAGTGCTTTTAGACTAACCAACGCGATCGGGATCGGAGCATGTGAATCCGAATCCTGGCTTCTCTTTCATTTTCTAGACTATTTGACTCACTCTCCTGCGTCTTGGTTATCCCCAAACACTGGGAGGCAATGAAGTTTGCCAAGGGGGCAGGGGGCAAGGGGCTTCGGGGGTACATGAAAATTGATTCATTGCCTAGTTGTCAAAGGTCGCCCGGTGCTATTAGTTAAAAGTGTGCAGATTTCATTAAGATATTAAGAGTACTTTACTCACATCTATGAGAAAATCGACATTAACTAAACAAAATGCCAGAATGCATGTCAGTTTTCACAGTGTTTTAGACAGTACTGGTTGCTTAGTTTCATTGCATAAATTTTTGTATTTACTCTTTTACACAGCATCCAAAGTAGGTTACCTAACCCCAAAGCCCCGAGTTCTTAAATGACCCATAGAAGGGAGTGTTTTACAGTTGAGCAAATGTGTCCAAATGTAATTTTGATAGTGCATGGATTGATCAGCCAAAGAGCTACTCGATGAGCAGGTATTTAACTACACCTTCAAAACGTACGGTATTATGGCTGTTGTTTGTTTGTACACAACCACCTCTCTGAATGTGTTTATTAACATAGAGCTTCATCTACCAGACAGTGCTCACAGAGGGGCGACTAAAGCACAGAACAAAATGTATTCATTTATCCTGAGTGTGAAGGCACCAGGAAGGATTAGGTGCCCGCCCGGAGAGGCTAGGGATCCCGGTGCTTCTATAGACTCTGCCGTGCTCCTCTGCACCAGGAGGGCACATCTCAGAATCTGCCGGTCTGCTAAGAATAGGTGAGGGGGATGAGGTTGGGACATGCAGGAGTTGCCAGCAGATTTCCAGGTTATTGAAAGTGATGATTCTGACGTGAGGCAATGGAGACTGACTTTGCCTGTTTGTCTGCACCAGTCTATTTCTCTACCATCAACCGGGCTCACTGTCATGTATCCATTCATATCTCTTTGATAGAGGTGCGCGAGCCAATATATTAATTAACAGGTAGAGCCAGCCGGAGATGAGCCAAGCGTATACGAGCCAGTGGGTGAGCCGTGAAAATGATCGGCATGTTCATCGTACAGTAAACATGATGTAAATGTGCGATAATGTCTCTTCAGAATTAAAAAAAAGTGCATTTCTTTAGCGGGTCACCTCAGTACACAAGAATTGAGAGGAAGTTATTAAAAGTGTTTGTTTTAAGCATGAGTTAAAACACAGCCGCTCCTCCCACCCGACAACAATGCCATTTGTGAACTAAGAGGTGAGTTGCCATACATCCTGTACAGATCTCACGACCTTCCGCAAACTTAAAAAAACATGGCTCTTTAAACAGGCTTTCGAGTAATCACTTGAATAACCTTATTACCCATCACCTACCCGATCAGCACCAAGAAACCAATCAGGTGTACGTGCGCTATCTAAGTCAGGTATAACATAACATAACATAACATGCATACCCCAAATGTTGCCTAGAGACTTATTATATTTAGAGTAACATTAAAATCTAGTACATTAAACACAAGAAGTTTTTGTACAGCACGCATCTTGAACTCGCATATTTCAAGGTGGCAATCATAAAGATGAAAACGGAAGTGCCGGCAGGCAAGAAAGCACGAACGGGAGTGGAGGGGGGCTGGGGAGGGTGAGAAGTCACAGACTGAGGTAGGGGGCGGTGGGGTGGGGCGAAAGGGAAGAAAATAGTGTTAGGAGTAAAGGGGCCAATAGCCGTGGAAGGATACAAATGATGAATGAGGAGGGAATAACAAGCCTCAAACCAATCGGAAGGCAGCATTTAAGGCAAAAGCCAATGGGCAGAGAGTGGACGGAGCTTCCACTAAGCTTCCACACTACAGTATATACTGTTTATCTCGCAAAGCGATGGCAGCGCATTCGCGCTGCAACGCTAGGCAAGACCTAAAAGAAAATAGTGTCAGGAGTAAAGGGGCCAATAGCCGTGGAAGGATACAAATGATGAATGAGGAGGGACTAACAAGCCTCAAACCAATCGGAAGGCAGCACTTAAGACAAAAGCCAATGGGCAGAGAGTGGGCGGAGCTTCCACAAAGCTTCCACACTACAGTATATACTGCATGCCTCTCAAAGCGATGCAGCGCATTCGCGCTGCAATTCTATGCGAGGCCTAAAAACTACTCAGTTCGCTGGTGACAGAATGAGTGGAATTTTACCAGCCATCCTCCTCTTTTCCATGAGATCATCACTGGGAGCTAAAGCAGAAGCCGCTTTCAGCCATGCGGGGCTAAAAATAAGACCCTGTGTTATGATTGGCTTTGCCTATCTTACAACACTTGCTCCTTCCCCCAGACATTTGCACACTCCAAATGCATCACTTCTTACAGAGTAAAGTACCCATTTACTGTAAAATTTAAACGTGTTTAAAATGAGCAGCCTGTTAATGGTGTTTCTAAGCATCACATCGACGTCTTTTGCTTCCTCTCGATGTTAAATATTTGTTAAGGTGCCATATTATCAAATTGTTACTCACTCCATGTTTTTGCAGGTATTAAAAGGTGACACACGTTTTCAAAAGCGAGCACCAGCCTAGATATGCGGTGGCATCTCCGCTTTCTCATCCACCCCTTCCGGCACTGTCAAAATATCCACTGCTTTGAAACATACACCAGGGGAAGACTCGCTCTAAGTCTGGCATGATAAAATAAATGTAGATGGTGGGAGGGGAAAAACACAAAGCCCCGTAAGGATGTTGACTTTCACTCGCACCAAAAGTAAAAAAGCAGGGAGGAGGACCAAGCGGAAAAGTGTGTATACACACCCCATGCGGGGCTTGTTGGAAAAGCAAGGTGTTAAAATATAATTCTGTTTCATGAAATACAGCGCTCGCATTTACTTTTTAGGACATTTTTCAAATGGATGTTCTGTTTTTTTTGGTCCTTTGTATGTGGTACCGGCACCCTGCGTTGCCACATGTTGTAAGTGGAGTTTTTGGTTCACATAAGGTAGCCCTGATGTTATTGCCCGCTTCTGGGAGCGTTAACAATGTAGACTGTTATTTGCCATTTATGGGCCCAAGTCAAAGGCACATAATGAGATGAAGGCCAATTCCTAGCTGTTAATGCTCGACAGCATGCCTTTAATGACATCATTCTACTTAATCAGAATGTCTGCACCAGACTCAGCCTTCCTTAAAGGATACCGATATAAATAAAACTATAGCAACATCAAAATATTTGCTTATGTTTATTACGTGCTTTTATGCCACTGAGAGAACCTCACTGCACTGCAGAAGAATTGCAAACAGTCTAAAGACAGCTCAGTGCAAAGGCCTCATACTTGGCCTGTCAAAGGGGTTTCAGAAGTATGTAAACCCTTCTGTATGTCCATGTATGGCATAGTCAACAGGTAGAAAGATCACTACAGCAATGGCCCCAGCTCACCTGTGATCAGCATTTCAGGTCAACAGCTTTGCAAGTATTAACATTCCACCACAGGAATAGACTAGAACACGAGGCCAAAGCCATTGCAAGCTGTCTGGATACTAATGCATAAGAAGCCCTGCCCCAATTCCCTCTTGAAAACTATTGTTCCCACAGAATGGAAGGGTACCACCTCTGGAGAGCTGGTCGAGTGGCGTGGGAAGGCATTTGTTTTTATTAGCCGTGGCTTAGATATTGCTTTAGTTGTCTCTCCAGCCAGCTTTGGTAAAAATAAACAAACATTGACAAAGCCAATAGGTCTGCCTTCGACTGCCAACCTTTAAGTCTTTTCCAATGCTTGTTTTGTCTTTTTTTGTTGTAAAACTTTATTGTTGTGGGAGCTGCAGAGGCCCTGCCCATCAAAAAATGTTTAAAAAAACATGTTGCCTGTAAACAAAAATCAATTTTTGGTCTCAAAAAGTGCACATTGCCTAGTAGCCCTTGCCACTGAAGGTGACTACTTTATGTGTGGGGTTGTGCTTCATGTGAGAAATCAGAATGCTTTCACTCACAGTGAAATTAGTCAATGGCTGAAGTGGGCTGACTAAATGCCCCATGCTGTAGTGAGAGGAAGAAAAATGTGTGTGGCACAGCAACAGACAATTGGATTACAAAAAGCCCCTAAAATCAAAAGGTGTTGGTCAATTCCATACCTAAAAATACATCCTTATAAACATTGCTTAGAAGAGCTTTGAGTCAGTCCTCTTCATCATCTGTTCAGCTGTCATTCACATTTTTTCACATTTTGCTTCCACCCACCACACCAAACAGCGTGGGACATTGTTCCATGTTAGTTACGTGTCTGATCACATATCGCCATAGGTCTAAAAAGAAGTGCACTAGGCGAATCATTTTATTTTACCATTTTTTCTTTGCAGTCTTTGACCTTTTAAAAAAATCTTTTTTGTCATTCTTCTATGTTTAAACTACATCCTAAGGATACAGTAATTCAAAGCCAATAGTACATTTTAGGGTGGAGTCTGCAAGCGCATGCGCTCGTTTGCAACACTATTGTGCTCATTACAGGACTTGAAGCCCGCCCGTGCCTACAAGTTACTGGTTCCAGATTCAGTCTTATTTGCTGCCTCCTAACAAGCCAGTTCAAATGGACAATGGTCTGGTGAGGTCAAAGATCCTCAAGTAGCGAGGCTACAGTTAGTAATTTCAGAAAAATTCAATTATAGTTGTTATTATGTGGAACTCAATTAGATCCAGATAGGAGAAGTATACAAGGACACAAAAGATTAGAGAAAGACATCACATTTTATTAAACATCATAAAATGGAATAGCTTCCGTTTATGCCATTTTTGCATTCATAAAAAATATATTGTATATAAAAGGTGCTCACACATACATAAGTGAGGGTGCGTGAAGTGAAGTGCTTAGTGGCAACTTTCACTCATTCAACTGATCCATACAAGACTCGTGGGACGAATTATTCCTCCTCAATTCCCGCCTTCTACACGGGCACATCCCCGTTCATCTGGATTCCTCGGCCAACTCTGCCGACCTTGTCTGCTACGATCACACGTAATCTTACGTGCTCGCACTTACTTTATCCTGATGATGATCTTGATTCACTAAGATCGAAACGCCGTCGACTACAATTTCAAAGTTTCCTAACATTGTTTAAACCAATTGGGGTCTTTTGACCTGTTCTCAATGCGATGAAATGTTTTTATTGTCACTAAGCACTTCACTTCACGCACCCTCACTTATGTATGTGTGAGCACCTTTTATATACAATATATTTTTTATGAATGCAAAAATGGCAGAAACGGAAGCTATTCCATTTTATGATGTTTAATAAAATGTGATGTCTTCCTCTAATCTTTTGTGTCCTTGTATAGTTCTCCTATCTGGATCTAATTGAGTTCCACATAATAACAACTATAATTGAATTTTTCTGAAATTACTAACTGTAGCCTCGCTACTTGAGGATCTTTGACCTCACCAGACCATTGTCCATTTGAACTATCCTCTTACCCCAGGTCACATTCGTGTGGGGTCCCCTTGTTTTCATACATATCCTAACAAGCCAGTGCAGCCCAAACGTCAGTTACGCTTGTCTCGGTGGAGCAGGGACCAAACACAGATTAATCAAACATAATCAGTGCCCGTCAGCTGCTCCTGAGGTGAGTGAAGTATTATTTCTCCTCCCTCCCACCCCCACAACTCTACCTTCTTCCCCTTGCCGAAGAATCTTACACTATGCTTCAGCTTGCTACTCCTAGATGCAATACAAAGGCTGGTAAATAAGATTTTTTATTTAATCATTTGACCATTTGTAAATGAGGAATAGATGCGGCCAGGGGTGCTCGTTTCTTTCTGCTTTTTCACCAGGAAGTGTTTTTCTTGTGTTTTTCTGCCTGCAAGTTTTCCACTCCTGTTTCAGTGGACTTTGGTGGCTAGTGCTCGTTCGTTTACTTATGCGTTTTGGTTTGAAGTGGAGTGATCACAGAAGGGTAAAAGACATTGCCATTTACAACGCCAATAGCTCTAACTAAAAAAAAATGTGAAACCTAATGCATTTCTTTTTTTTTTTTTTTTTTTTTTTTTTTTTTTTTGAAACCGTTTATTACAATCTCGAATATATACAGGTATGGGCCTACAACCTTCCGGCCGGCCGCTAAAGTGACAGCAATTAGTGACATATATACAATAAGGCACTTGGCGTTACAGAGACGCTAAAGCAGGAGGTATCAACAACGTGGGCCACATGACTCTGAGCCCACAATACGGTTTCGTTTTATACAACACTAACAACATAAAACCACACCCGCAAGGCAACCCGTGAGCAAGAGTGACAACATATGCTCCTCAAATGGGGGGACCCCAACCATATACTAAAATCGAAGGAGGGGAAGGGAAAGAGGTCCGGGACTGGGAAAACACTGTGCCCGGGATTGGGGGAGGGGGTCATCTAGGGGCACGGAGCTGGTGAAGCGGGAGGCAACAATGGCGGCTCGCAAATACCCCCGCGGTAGGCGTTCCAGGGGCCCCACACCTTCAGCCACGCCCCAGGCTTACCCCGCGCCACATACACAACCTTCTCTCGGAACATGCACCAATCCATGTGTTCTTTCCAGGCCGACACTACCGGGGGCCGCTGGGATCCCCACAGTTGAGCGATGTCACGTTTAGCGATCATATAACCCAGCGTCACCCATCGCGTCTGTGGAACCGAGTAGTCGGTTGGTTCCCACACATTCAGCAGGCATCTCCTTGCTTCAGGCACCAGCACGACATGCGTAACCGCTCGCAGGACCTCATGCACACCACGCCAGAATCGCTCCACCCTCGGACATTCCCACAGAATATGTAAAAAAGTCGCCAATGCACCGCACCCACGCCTACACAGTCCATCCTCGGCATAGCCCATACGCAGAAGCCCTGGCCCCGTCATGTACACCCGGTGAAGTATCTTAAGCTGGACGAAGCGAAGGCGAGCCGGGATGGCCACCTCCTTCGGGGAGGCCACCGCGGAAATCCAGTCCTCGTCGTCCAGCTCCAACCCATCGGCAACCCAAGCCTCGCGGAGCCCAGTCAGTAAGCCCGAGCGGTCATTAATCAACTTCTTGTAGATGAGCGAGATCGTGCTGTCCGGAACGTGGCCATCTAGCACTCTATCCTCCAATGGGGAGGACTCCGGGATGTCGGCCACGTCTGGGAAGACTGAACCCAGAGCGTGACGGACCTGCAGGTATCGAATGTATTCACTGCCCTGCAGCTGAAACTCCGCCTGCAGTGTCTCAAATGTTTTGAATCCTCCCCTCGTCCAGAGGTCCCCCACTGTACTAATGCCTATCGTGTCCCACCTATCGAAGCCCTTCGAGGTCCATAGGGAGCCCAACCTCTCAGACGCATACAACGGTGACGCCCGGGTCAAACGGTCCTTCCATCCCATAGCTGCATTGGCCGCGTGCCATACTCGCACCATGACACGCGTGGGTCCCGTAAGGCGGGAATCGGGCACGCTAGTGTAGAGCGCTCGATTATAATCGCCGCCGGGCAGGAGCATCTTGTCCATTTCAAATGCCGGGTTTAAGGCGGGCCCGTAAAGGCCATGATTAATTGCAGCTAATTGGGAGGCCCAGTAATACCGCTTAATATCCGGGAGGGCAATCCCTCCGTCATACCACGGGAGCGTCAACTTTGCCAGGGCTATACGCGGCCTCCCGTCCCAGAACAGGCGGCGCTGCAAACTCTCCACCTCACGGAAGTAACGCGCCGGGACCAGATCCATCGAGTTCTGGAGAGCATACAAAAAGCGCGGCAAGGACATCATCTTGAACAATGCCGCCCGGCCGAGCGGTGAAAGCGGCAAGCGCCGCCAGCGCGCGACGTCCTCCCTCAAGCGCTGGAGGGGGGGAAGCAAATTCCGCTCGTAGCGGGCCACCGGGTCCAGCGTAATATAGACGCCCAGGTAACGAAACCCCTGCGAGGCAATCTGGATCGAGCAGCCCCGCGGGAGAACAGGAGCCTCCCCGGAAAGAACATAGATACAGGATTTAGCCCAGTTGATGACAAGACCTGAGTTGCGGCCGAAGGAGCGCAGAACATCGACCAGGACAATCAGTGATTTACGCGGGGAGGCTAAGTACAACAGGATGTCGTCGGCGTAGAGGGACACGCGGTCCTCATACTCAGGAGTCCAACGGAGACCACGGATAGAAGGGTGCCACCGCAGCCACTCCGCCAGGGGTTCCAAGGCCAGTGCAAACAGGAGCGGCGACAGGGGGCAACCCTGTCGCGTGCCCCGTCCCAGCACGAATGGGGCCGAGACTCGACCATTCACCACCACCTGCGCCAATGGGTCAGAGTACAACAATTTGACCCAGCTGATGAATCCCGGGCCAAATCCAAATTTCGCCAACATCGCCCAGATGTACGGCCACTCGAGCGTGTCGAACGCCATGGTGGCGTCCAAGGACGCCAAGATGGCCGGCTCCCGCACAAATGGAACACGCGCGAGCACCCCGTGCAAGCGCCGCAAGTTAAGAGCCGTGTTGCGATGGGGAATGAAGCCGGACTGGTCTTGGTGGACCAGATCGCCCACCACGCCGACCAGCCGGTTGGCAAGCACCTTGGCGAGGATTTTAGGCTCCGCATTCAAGAGCGAGATCGGCCGATAGGATGTAACACGGTCTCGCGGTCTCCCCTCCTTGTGGATAACCACGATGGTAGCTAGACGTTGGTCCGGCGGGAGGGAGCCCCGCTAGTGGGCCGCAAGGAACATCGCACGGAGGTGAGGTGCCAGTACATCCGGTCGCAGCTTATACAATTCGATAGGAAGGCCATTCGGGCCCATGGCCTTGCCCGAGGCGACCGAGCGTATGGCGAGGGCGATTTCATCCGAGGTGGGAGCGGCATCCAACGAATCCCTGTCCTCCACTGAAAGCGAGGGCAGCGCGATGTCCCGCAGCAGGGCATGGGAGTCCTCCTCCGAGCAGGGAGAGACCGGAGAATATACCTCGCGGAAATAATCCGCGAAGCAAGAAACAATGCCTTCCGGCTCAGTAATTCGTACACCATCCATCCTCTCAATCAGCGGGACCACACGACTAGCTCTCTCCTTCTTATCCAACCACGCAATCAGTTTGCCAGCCTTATCACCCACATCATACAGTCGCCCCTGTTGCTCTCTGCTAAGGCCCCTGGCCGCCTCCGTGACGAGGGCCCTATAGGCCGCCTGTTTAAGGTGTAGAACATGCAGCGCCGCGTCAGTCACCCCACTCCCCAGATCCCCCTCCAATTCAGTAATTTCGGCCTCCACCCGGGTCACCTCCTCCTGTGCGCGCCTGCGGGCATGGGAGATAAAGGAGAGGGCCTCCCCTCTGAGAACTGTTTTAAAGGCTTCCCACAGGGAGATAGCCGACGGAACGGACCCCACATTCTCCTCAAAATACCGTTGCAATGATTTAATCAGGTCAGCGCGAATAGTGGGGTCACGCAGGTACCAAGCATTGATTGGGGCTACCCTGCCCTCTCCCCTCGGGAAGACACCCAAGTGCAACAGGAGCGGGGAATGATCTGAAATACCCCGCGCCAGATGGCGCACCTCTCCCACCCTCCCAGCATAGGCCGCAGGGACAAGGACATAATCAAGCCGCGAGAGGCTACCATGGGCACCCGAATGGAAGGTGTACTGCAGCTGGGTGGGATGCTTTAAACGCCAGCAGTCCACCAATCCCAGTGTGTCCAAAAGGCCCGCTAACCACGCCTGTGCCCGGGGGAGGTCCCTAGGGGGATGACGATCCATAGTCCCAGAAGCCACCGCATTGAAATCCCCCCCAACCACCAGAAGCCCCCCCGGGAGGTCAAGAAGGAGGCGTCCCAGATCTGCAAAGGTGGTGGACTGTAGCCCCGGTGGGACGTACACAGAGACAAAGACAACTACCCTGCCCTCCATCCTCCCCACCAAGACAGTGTAGCGTCCCCTCTCATCATGGCGCACCTCGTCTATTTCTAGCGGGAGCGAGGTCTTGATCATGATGCCCACCCCCCGCGAGCCTGATGTGAAGCCCGAGTGGGCCACCAAGCGAAAGCCACGGCGATTCATGGCACAAAAGGAGTTACCAATAAGGTGTGTCTCCTGCAGAAAGACCACATCAGGCGAAATCCGTTTCAAATACTGCAGGACCACACCCCGCTTGATCCTATCACCCAGTCCGTTAACATTCCAGGACAACAAAGTCAAATCCCTACCCCCATCACATAACGAAGCCATCATTTGTCCCCCCCAGAGCATCTCAAAAACAACAATACAATAACGGGTTTGCCTTGCGGTAGAAACGAACCACACCCCACCCCAACCCACCCAACCCAACAGAACTCCCCCCACCCTGCACCCCTGCATGAGCCCAAACAGCCCCCCCAAAGTGCAGTGTGCCTGTCGCCCCATAGATAAGAAAACTAACTAGTCCCCCAGAGGAGGAGGGAGATCCCCCAAGAGACCCCACACGACCTCCACAGGAGGGGAACTTACCCTAACAGTCAATAGTGACAACAACGCAGTCCAGAGCAAGGCCTACCATTAGTCCCTCAGTCCTGATCCGGCGGGCCTTCCCCACCAACCGCACCCCCCCCACCCCCCCGGTCCCGATCTCCGGGCAAAGTGTCTAGCCAGTCCCCGGCCACATCGGGTCGATCAAAAAAGTGCGTGTGGCCATCCACCTCCACTCTCAGCTTAGCTGGAAAAAGCATCGCATATTTGAGATTCAGGTCCCTTAGGCGACGTTTAACACCGAGAAAGCTCAGTCTCTGCTTTTGGACTGCCGGAGTGAAGTCAGGATAGAAATTGATGTCCATATTGTCAAGTTTGACCGGCCCTTGTAGCCTGGAAGTCTGTAGGATAGCGTCTCTGTCCCGAAAATTGAAGATCCGGGCGATGAGAGGCCTCGGAGGGGCTCCAACCTTAGGCCTACCCCCGGGGACCCTGTGGGCACGCTCCACCGCAAAGAATTTACTCAGCCCCCGAGGCTGGAGATGGGTGAGAACCAGGTCCTCAACAAATAGATCCGCTGCCTCCGCCTCGCGTCCCTCCGGCACCCCGATAATGCGGACGTTGTTCGTCCGGGCCCGACCCTCGGAATCCTCCAGCCGACGATTCATCAGGGCGCTCGCCTGGCCAAGCCTGCGCACCTCCTGTTGGAGGGCCGCTACGTCCGTTGTGAGGCCCGTGGTAGAGTGGGCCAAAGAGTCGACCCGGTCGTTGGTTTTAGACAAATCAGCCCTCACGAGGCCCACATCCACGAGGACCGAGTCAATCTTCTGCGCCAGAGTGTCGAAGCGCTGGTCCACCGAGGCCTTCATCTCGGCGATGGCACCCATGACGTCTCGGAGGGTCAGGTCCGTGGGCAGAGCGGAAGCATCAGTTGGGCCCGTGGGGGACCTACGCGGCGCCTCTGGGGATCCCTTCTGGAGGGTGTAGCGGTCCATACTGTTGGATTGCTGGGCCGCGCCACGGCGGGTCGATTTTATCTTAGCCCGATCGCCATCTTGTTTTGTGGACATGGTTTCAATCCCCAAGACGAGTCAATCACCTCAAGAAACGGGGGGCCGACAATCCAGTTCAAGGGGTCCAGGGGGGAGCGACCACCGCTCCGCAGGACGGACCGCAGCTTGCGGACCGGCAGGGCACCCCAGCGAGACCACACCACCGCACACCGCCCCGCAACCCAACCTCGCCTGGCAGCAAGGAGGGCGCAAAAGCGAAAGTGAAAGTGCGGGGTACGCGAGTCACCCAGCCTTGCCCGCCGCTGTTGTTCACTTTGTGTCCGGATCGCCCCACAACTCCAGTACGGGGGGCCCGGTGTGGAGAAGGCCGCAAACCTCAATCGATGCTCCTGACGGTGTCCGAGGTCCGATTTAAAAACGGAAAACGGGCGTCACCTCTGCTCGGGCTCACAAATACAGTCCCCTCATCTGGGACAGGATTCTGTCAGGATTTATGCAGGATGTCGCGGAGGTCCTCGGGAGCCTCGCACCTACGCGGCCATCTTGGTTGCGCGCTAGGCTCCTCCTCCCCTAATGCATTTCTAATGCTTGTTTAAGTTTATTGTTCCCTGCCCTCTCTACTGCAAGCCCACTGGTAGCCTTTAATTTACAGGGCCTGGGCACATGTAGTACCACTTTTCTAGGGGCGTATGAGTAACACAAATATGCCAATTGGTTATGAACCAGTTCTACCATGTTTTAAGGAGAGAGCACAAACATTTTAGCACTGGTTAGCACAATCAGCAAAACAGGGGGTATGAAGGCAAAACTTTCGGGGGAAACCATGCCATGGATGCCAGGTCTACCATACTGGTTGGATTAACAGTATAAAATAAAACTTTATGGTTGAATTTATTGATTCTTGGTCTTCATTGAGGAGTCAAATAGGCTTCACAAAATTCAAAATTAATTTTGGATGTGAGCTCCCTTACATTGCTTCAAGCCGACTAACAAAGGTCCATACAACCAATGGGGAAATATATTTGATAATTTTACCAAGAGATTGAGGTTCGGTTATCTGCACTCCATCAGAGAGAGACAGAGTCAGGTAAAGGCAGAGATAGGGAGGGACGATTATATATTGTGTGCTTAACTTTTAAAACAATAAGTGCTGGGGCCCAAAGTTTTGCTCATAAGCCTGCAGCCAGTGCTACAAATATTGGGAGTGGCAAATACCGATGCTGTGCACTTCATTACAGAGAGGGCCCTATTGGGAGCCGAAGACCCTGGGCAACTGCCCACTTTGCCCATTCCTTAAAACGTCTCTGCATTGGAGTGGAGATGGTATGAAGCATTGGTATAGCTAAGGGTATGGTCAGGGCCACTGGAATTGTGCAGCAAAGCGTGACCTAATTATGCAGCATGGTTCACTAAATTGTGCAGCAAGAGAAGAAAAATATGCGGCACATTCAGTGGTAGTATTATTTGGATATTCTGTCTTTTAAACACATTACAACTGTCTGAGCAATGGTTACATTTCAGTTGTGCAAAGGTTAACACATGACCACCAATCAGCAACTGAAACGTGATCAGTTAACATTTGCGCAGAATCTGCCACAATTAGTTGTGCTTTTTTAGTAACTTTTGATCCATTTGAGATGTAACTTATACATCATTATAAATCCAGTGGTTCTGGCTATAATGGAATTAGGTAAAAGGAATGTGTCACATTGGTATCACATTTGTATTGATGCAGTCTACATTTCCTATGCATAATGCTCGTGTACACTAGAAAATTATCCATAATTTCTTTACAGTCAACAAAATACTGAATGTGAGCGTGAAGATCCAGCACATAGCACTTAAAAGGAAGTTAAGAGCTTTGCCCTGGGTCATAAGGGTTTAACACGGTGGGACCGATTCACAAAGGTAAACTTACACTTTTGTTTAAGTGTACTACTTTTCGGTATTCACAAAGGTAAACTTAGACCAAAAGTCTAGATTTAATACTTTTCGGTATTTACAGAGGTAAATTTAGAACAAAAGTCTAGATTTACTACTTTTCGGTATTTACAGAGGTAAACTTAGAACAAAAGTCTAGATTTACTATTTTTCGGTATTCACAAAGGTAAGCTCCTACTAGTAAAGTTAGACTTTTGGTCTAAGTTTCCTTTGTGAATATTGAAAAGTAGTAAACTTACACGGAAGTGTAAGTTTACCTTTGTGAATCGGGCCCACTGTCCAGTATACTTTAGCCTGCCACTGACTCGCCTCTTGGCACTCTAAAAATGCTGACAGACTGCGAAACGGAGCCTGGAGACATACTTGCTCTGCCCTGGATCACACAGTTTGATAAAGTGGGGAATATGGTATGGACTCCTCAGGATGTAAGTTAGCCTACATTTCAACCATTAAAGCCAAGTAAACATCCTAACTTGCTTGCTGTGTTTGATATTGTGTTCTTGCCTTCTATGGTTTTACCCTACCTCTTCTAGTCGCCTGTTTATTTTTGTAACGTTCTATTTTGTAACATTTCTCTCATGTAACGTAACTGGTTCTATTGTACAGCGCTCTGACACCTTCGGGTAAAGTCCGCGCTTTATAAAAATGCATTAAATAAATAAACTAACCGGTAATGACAACATAGGCCTTCTGGAAATTTACAGAATAACAGCCGGTAAGGGCCAGTTTGGGATTTTTCTTTAAAAATACTTTTCCAAAAACTTCTCCATATTCAGCATTAAATGTTTATCTAACAAATATTTTTCTAATGTTTACCTAACAAATATTTCCTTGATAATAGAATACTATTGGCTGAAATACAGACGTGATGTGAAATGGAACGGCAAATGATTTCACACCTTGATTTCATGTAAGGAAGCATTTATTTCGGGACACTCTTACTTGCCCACAATTATGTTCACCAACATTTTCAGTTAGCAGTTTAAAAAAAAAATCAGCCTCAAATCTCTTAGCTAAATTGTAATGCTTCAGGTTGATTGGTGTCAAATTCAAAACAATCTATATGGGAAACATCCTTAAAAACTGAAATGCCTCCTGTCTTCCCTTCAGACTCCTAGGGCCCGATTCACAGAATTAACTTAAGACAAAATCCTAAACTTACTACTTTTGGTATCCACAGAATTCACTTACTACTTTTGGTATTGACAGAATGCACTTACTACTTTTGGTATTCACAGAATGGATTTACGACTACTAACTTTACGTCCGCACTTGGGCCGGAAATTCCGGCTCCGAGGCGGAGCTTCTGGGCCGGAGGCGGAGCTTCCGGCCCGGAGGCGGGGCTTCTGGGCCGGAGGCGGAGCTTCCGGCCCGGACGTGGAGATTTTGGCCATGGCTAAATCTCTGCCAGTAGCCGGAATCCCCACCTCCGGGCCGGAAGCTCCGCCTCCGGCCCGGAAGCTCCGCCTCCGGCTCGGAATCTCCGCCTCCGGCCCGGATTTCCGGCCCGAGTGCGGACGTAAAGTTAGTAGTCGGAAATCCACTCTGTGAATACCAAAAGTAGTAAGTGCATTCTGTGAATACCAAAAGTAGTAAGTTTAGGATTTTTGCCCTGAGGCCTGATGCTCTTCTCACCTCTGTGTGAGAGCAGAACGCGTGAGTAGCCATTCCCCACTAGAAACAATATAACATAGCATAACACAACATAACAAAGCATAACATAACATAGCATAGCATAACATAACATAACATAGCATTGCATAGCATAACATAACATATCATAACATAACATATAATTAACATAACGTAACATAACATGACATAGCATAACATAACAGAACACAGCATAGCATAACATAGCATAACATAACATAACAAAACATAACATAACATAGCATAGCATAACATAACATAGCATTGCATAGCATAACATAACATATCATAACATAACATATAGTTAACATAACATAACATAGCATAACTTAACATAACATAGCATAACATAACATGGCATAGCATAGCTTAACATAACAGGCGTATAGGTAGAGCGCGCACACGTTCGCCCCCAAAATGAGATCTTCTAGTGCTGTTGCCGAAAAACCAATGTTTATTGTTAGCTGATTGGATGGTTCTCACTTCATCGAACTTGGAAGGATGTAGCCCCAATTTCCAAATGGAGGCACCTAATAATGGATGGCCGTCTGTTAACTCCAATCCTATCCGCCACTTGTGACTGGCTGGCATATGGGCGGGCAGGCTAGCGCAAGCCAAAACTTCCTTAACTTGCACATGCAAAGTGTACATGCAGGCTAGAAGGTGCCTTAGTAACCTGGCCCTCGTGTATCCAGTGGCAGCTAATCCAACCTAATGCAAATGTGCATATACAATGCACACTCCATTCTCTGAGGACACCACAGCGCTGGATACTTGTAGGACTCCAAATTAAGTCTGATCATTGGAAAGAGTCTCTTCCAAAATTGATAGAGTCCTTTTTGCATATTTCAATTGTTTTGATTCCAAAGTAAGACCATATCATGGTGCCATGAGAAATTAATGTCTGTGGCCTGTCCACATTTGCAGGCAGAATTGTTGCAAACAGCAAAACATATAACACAAGGAGTCATTCTGTAAAAAAGCTAACCCTCCATTGCACATCTGATCTGCCTATTTCTGAAAGCTGCAGCCCACATGAGTGGTCTTTAGGGGGAATATGCGAGTACCTCACCTGGTGAAGGCTGCTCCTCTTTCTGCAGCTCGCGTATTCCCGCCTCTCATCCGGCAACCCCAGGCTCCACCAGCTAACAAACGAGCACCAATCAGCCTAGGCGCCTGGCCTATGGAAGGTCGTGGGGCAGTGGACTAAGCCACTTTTGATAACCATCTCCAAATCTACACTCCTGACAACAGACAGGTCAGAGGGAGCCAGGAGGTGGGCACACATCGGAGAGACTCTGCCAGCTAGAAAGCTCTGTCAGGAGGAAAAACCTAGTTGCCTGCAAATTGACTCCCAATGTGGGTACTCAACCAGAGACACATGAACAGGAATATCAGATCGGTCAGGAAGCCATTATTGGTTCCTCTTTTAAGGTATCCCGCAGGGCTCGAGTCGGAGTACCACGCGGGTGGACGGCGTCCCCCCCACTTATTTTACCGGGAGCTCGATAACTAGAGCAAATGGAGCCACACATTCTCTCTTTGGCTTCTCTGGGGCGAGATCGGTGTTCATTGAGAACGCTGCTCACGCGCTGGCTTCTCTGATGCAATCGCATCTATGGGGTGAGCAAGGGGAGGCAATGAGTCTGATGGTGCAAGCAACCTTCATGACGTCACTTCCTGTCGTGACGTCAGCGTCCCCAACTTCATTTTTTAGGACTTGTGCCCTGGTATACCGTGACATCACCAGGTAGCTTCTTATGGGAAAGAGTGCTCCAGAGTGCCCCCTCAGGTGAGCTCAGTGAAGATGGGTCTGAACAATCCCACTCCATGGACATTGGCTGCCCTGGCTGGTGTCCCCCTGGAGATGGCAGGGAATACATCACCCATCTCTAAGCGGCATAAGTACAAAAATGGAGGGATTTATCTAGTAGATAAGACGGTGTCAGCATTGCTCCTTGATATGCATTTACCTCCGAGCCCAGTAGCATCCTGTCCCTCTAATAGCTGAATCCTGGACTACTGCTTCGTCACCATCAGGCACTAAGCATGTCAGCCTGTACCATATTTGAAACCACAGGGTCCTCAAGTCTTTCCCCCTGCCTCAGCCTCTTGAGACAACATTCCATTCTCATAATGAGATACCACTCCAGGTTCCTGTCCCATCTACTTGCTTGGCAATAATCTGACTCATTAGGTGAGTCCCATTCACAGGTTCAACGCCAAGGTGTGTACACCTGCAGAAACTGCCATGGGGACATTTATCGTCACCTCTGCCTGTTCCCACTCCCAGCTCACAGCACCCATTCTTCGCTGGGACACTTACCTCCAGCAAAGATGGTGGCTGCAAACATCCAATGACTGCTCAGTTTTCCTCCCAATTGCCAAACCCCTGCCACAATTCGTTTTTGCTGTATATTTGTATAAGGGGCAGCTGAGGATGAGGGTTCTAATGGATTTATATTCAATCAGAAAAAACACATAGCACTCTGTAGGTTTTTGACACTGGCTGTCAGATGAAAAGGTTACTTATGTTTGCCTTCAGTAATGCTCTTTCTGGTGGACTTAGTCTAGTGCCTAGGATATTGACGAGGTGAGGAGTCTGCATGTAGAAATGTTATCACACCTACTTTTCATCATCACAATTTCTGAATGAAAATGTTGAAATTGTTTAAGATAAGTTACCTCCAAGTGTGTTTTCTATTTGTAAGAAATATGCATAAGTTATTAAATGTTGGCTTAGTGCTTTTATCTATTTCTATCAGGAATGCCACATTGTTGGGGGAGACTTACCTTTTGGAGGATGCCCACTGTCCACTTCACAGAACCAAGGAGATGTCAGAGAGGATGATTTACATTTACATTTACATTTACATTCACATTTACAGGATGATCCTTGGTCACCTTTGCTACTGATAGAGATCAGGGTATCTAAAATATGCCCACTACCACGGATAGAGTAATCACACAGTTACACGCACATACATTCATCATACACTAGGGCCCATTTCACTAACATACGCTCAAATACTCTACCAGCAATAAACCTGTGGAAAGAAAACACCTAAACACCCTGCATCAATATCAGGTCGATCAGATCTGGTTTAGTGACTGTCCTAATCAATAACATAATCTACACAACATATACAATAATGATCAAAAATATAAACCAAATAATTGACAAGAAAGAAAATTCAACACCATGTTTAAAATTATATTGCTTTATCTAAAATTAGTCAAGGTAAAATCAATCAGAATAAATCATTTCTCATAGTTACCTATTCTAACTAAGTATCAGAACGGGTCAGGACAAGTCTCTCGGTAAAGTCTTTCAAGACGAAGTCCTCAGCACGATCCTCAGCAACGCAATCTCACGCAGCAAAGGTAAAATGGCAAGTGGCAAAGCCCTCCCTAGGCTAACAATTTTTATAGTAAAAATTACAATGGAAACACTCATCAAGTTTGCAAAATACACTGAATCACTGAGCAGAGCGAGAAGGAAAGGATGCAACATTGCAACATTTGTGAACCTCCGCTCAGGAAAAATACACATAGCGAAGACTACGGAACAGGAACCAAGAAAATAAAACATGTATCACATTTAATCCGACTTCTCCTCGGCCATCGAGCCACAGTTCAGAGTTTTCCTCTAAGGCTCCTTTGTCTTTCGAGATTGCCAAGGACACTTTCACTTCTCTTGGAGAACTCCCAAAGACTGCTGCTGTCCTCATGGAAAGTTTCATAGAAGGACCATGGTCAGTCAACTTCAAGACCATTTCCAGCAGGGGTCTCCCTCGTCACGTCTTTCACATATTCGTTCGAGGCCAGGCTTCAAAATTCAGCCATCTTAATACAGCCTCCATAGGCCACAATAGACCATCTTTAATTAAAGAGACAAAATAAACGTTACTACAGCATAATGATTAAACAGTGTTAACCCCACTAATACCCTTATGTGTATGCATTTATCTAGCTTTTGCGACATAAAAAAGCATTAATTCAGACAGCGTTTTGTGCTTAAAATAAACAGCACACAGCAACGTTTAAACATAAAAACTTGCACATTATTTTTTAGAAAACAGAAACAGCACACACATGCTAACCCTCGTGTAACTTTCTCTTATGTTAAGACAAACGGATTGATTAATAAAAACACACTTGCACAAGACAAATAATTAATTTGTTATTTATTAATAATTAATAAAACGCATAGACATACTAGAGCTTCAAAAGCCCCTGAATTTTCTAAATGAAAACTCTGCTCCAGCAATCCCCCCTTTGGTGATTTTATCACCAAATAAACCCAAAAAAAAAAAATTAGTGAAAATTTAGTCCCATTTTAGGAGAAATCAGAAATGTCTTTTCCCCTTACACAACATTAAACACCAGTCACTCTTTCATCATCTCTCTTTGTCTCTAAGTAAACACTCTCCCTCAATTCTTCTAGTTCAATTTCTTGAGGTTCTCTTTTCAACTTCTTATTTTTCTTTTCCTTATTCAATTTCTTTTTCCCTCCCCTGTTTTTACAACACACACACACCAATCTTATTAATAAAGCCACAATTATACAAGACAAGGGAAACAATATTCTACCTATAATTGTACTACCTATTTTTGCAATAAAATCCTTAACAGCTATCATTTTATTAGCTATTTTAGTCCACAAACTCCCAGCTTCAAGTGGTACTAATTCTTCATGCAAATCAGTAATATTTCTGATATAGACCTTCAGGTCTTTACTTTCATCAGGAATGTAAGTGCAACAATGTTGAACTTTCAATATTCCACAAACTCCACCCTCCTTGGCCAATAGAATATCAAGGGCAAGTCGATTTTGCATAGACATGGCACGTACGGCACTTAATTCCGTATTCACCAAAAGAAACCCTCCTGCGGTATTTGTCGATAAGCGATCAACCACTGTGGACAGTTTCCGAATTCCATAAGCACTTAAAGAAATTCCCACTGCTGGAATCAAAACCCCAAAAATATCACCCACAATTTCAGACCAAGTTTCTCTCTTAAAACGTGTTAATAAGTTAATATCTTCTACATCTCTTATTTTATCTGTATGAAAAATCTTAGGAAAAACCAGACCCACATAACACGTGCCATACCAATGGTCCGGCAACTTGTAATAAGCTTTGTTCCCACAAACATAGTACACTCCTGGAAAAATTGTATCTTCTCCACCTCTGAAACCCCAACCTGTCGCAATGAAGTATGTATCATGGTACTCACTAGTTCCCACAAAATATGTATCATATTGGGATTTCTTTCTGGTAATGCAAAGTTTACCCTTCTGCGGCGCATCTAGAGCTAAAGTTGGACTAGCCCCATTTCTCAACTCTTTTCCCATCTCAATGTCCCAAATTGTCTCACTCACTTCATATTTTCCCCCTTTCTCATGCATGTTCACTCTCCTTTCTTCTACCATATCCAGGAAAGCTCTCTCCTCTTCTTTCAAACTGCAAGTTAAATTATTCTTAAAAATGTAATCTAATGTTAATCCTTTTTCTTCAATAAAAATCTCACCAAAAGTGTTAGCTTCTTTAGCTGGATTCAGCTCTTTATTCATTGGCAAGTGCCCAAAAATACTATCTCTGTTAGACATCTTATAATCTACTTTCCCTAACAAATAAAAAACACTACTTAAAATACTACAGGAAATACCATATGTAGCTGGTAAATGGTGATAAGTAACACCCTCTGAGACAGATGCAGGTAATTGCATACAGACGTAGCAATCCCTTACTTCCATTGTCTTCACATATTCATATAACAGTTTTGAAAAAACATTACTAGAAAAATTATTAATTGACCTATCTTTGTGTATGTAACTACTACTTCTAATTGGAACTACTTTTTGTGAATTCTTCTCTACATTTGTCACATTCTCTATATTCATTCCAAACTCTACTCTAAAAGTAACTAATAAAACTAAAACACCCCATAGAAGCATTAATAATCCAGTACAACAGCAGCACATTCTACACCACCTCTTAAAGAAGGCACATCTATTTCTATTATCCTCTATGTTAGCCATTTTAGTTTAGCCTCTACTACTCCACTACTTATTTGAACTTCTTCAATTCTTCAGCAATTCTTCAGCTTTCAGTTTATCCAAATGATCTCTTCGTTCACTTGATCCAAGTGAATCCTTCTTTCACTCAGTTTGGATACTTGTCATCCTTTACTTCATTTTCTTCAACATCAAATTGTATCAGATCTCCAACGTCAAGATCCTCAGTACTCGACTCTTCTCCAATGTCAGTCAAGAGTACTTTCAGAATTTCACCAGTATCTTCCTCAACCACTTCTCTCAAGACCACTTCCGGATTATCTCGAGTCACTGTTTCTTCTTCTCCTCCTTCAGACAGTGCCACATAAGACCATTCCGGTGATCTGTACTTTTGGTTGGGTCTTCTTACTCTTTTTATTTCCACTGGTTCGTTTGACTCCTTTGATTCTTCTCCTTCAGCTTTTGAACTTTGACTCGAAACTTCATTCACTTGTTCAGCTTTCGATGAATTTGCTCTTATTACTCTGTATCTCAGCCTCTTAACTCTGTTGTTAGGCCAACGGTCTCCTCTTAACACCTTTTTCGGCTTTGTTTCTTTATTACTCCTTTCTCCAATCCAAGTTCTCTTTCTCAGAACTCGACCCTCTGTTTGTTCATCTTCATCATCTGTTTCAAGTGCCTCTTGTTTCCGTTTTCCAGCAGCTTTCTTCTTCTCAACAGATTTTTTCACCACTGTTTGAGACTTCCCTACTCCTGTCCCTCCTCGGGTCTCCGACACGCAATCTTCTTGCTGTCTACTTGTCCCTTCACCTAGCTCCTCATGAATGTTCCCTACACCTCCTCGGGGGTCTTCCGCAATCTGTCCCTCTCTATCTTCTTCTGACCCTACTTCTTCAAGTATAATCTCAAGTGGTTCTTCAATCTCTTCCTCTTCTGATTCAAGAGTAGTCTCTGTGTGATTTCTTTTTTCTTTTCTTTTTCCTTCACTGCTGTTTGAAACTTCAGGCTCTCTTACAGAATCTGATTTTCTCTCTGATACTCGCAGTGATTCTCTTGAAGCTCTCTCTGCTTCTTTTCTCACTGATTCCGTATCATCAGTATCTTCATCATCACTGGAATCTGACTCTTCAAAATACTCTTTACCAGTCCCTTCTTTCGGATTTGGAACTCTCAGAGTATGACTTGCATGTACCCAGTGCTTCACTCCAGCACACTTTACTGCAGTCGTTGTAGTCAGAATGACTTGTCTCGGCCTTCCCCACCTTGGAATCAAGCAATTTCTTCTTCTGTGCACCTTAATCCTCACCCAGTCTCCTGGACTCAGATCATGGGCTTGCTTCTTCTCAAGTGTGGTAGCTTCTTCTCCAACCTGGTGAAACACAGAATGAACTGCGTCAGCCAGGCCTTTACAGTGATCCAAAATCATGTCATCAGTTATTGTCACCAACTTATTGACAGGCACGAATGCATGGCGCATAGCACGTCCCATGATTATCTCGTGCGGACTCAAACCAGTAGTTCTATCTGGAGTAGATCTCATTGTCATCAGAACTAAAGGCAAAACATCTGGCCATTTCATGCCAGTGGCTAAGCACATCTTCCCAATCCTATTCTTGATCGTGCCATTAATCTGCTCAACCACACCAGAAGCCTCTGGTCGGTATGCACAATGTGGCTTCTGCTGTATTTTCAATGCTTCACAAATCAAACCCATGAGCTCATTTTGAAAGTGTCTACCTCTATCAGACTCAAATGTTACTGGAAACCCGTACCTAGGAATCAACTCCCTCAACAGTAACTTTGCCACTGTTAATCCATCATTTCTTCTAGTCGGGTAAGCTTCCACCCACCTTGAAAACAAACAGACTACCACTAGAACATACCTCAGTCTGTTCACTTGGGGCATTTAAATGAAATCAATCTGCATTCTTGTAAAAGGACCTCCTTCTCTGCCTATTGTTCCCAAACTCACCACTGTCTTTTTCCCAGTGTTAAATTGCTGACAAACTAAACACCTCTGACAGATGCTCTCTGCAATTGTCCTGAACTTTGCATTGTACCAGGTCTGCTTAAATGACCTAACCATCGCGTCTCTCCCCAAATGTCCCTGGCCATGATACATCCTTGCCATTGACGACAAGATAGAGTTAGGCATCACTGGTCTGCCATCTCTGTAGACCCAAACATGGTCTGTTTCTCTTGGAGCACATCCTGCCTTAATCCAATCTTGTTTCTCTTCATCTCCTGCCTCATCTTGTAACTGTTTCACTTCATCCCAGGTCTCTAGGACATTAGTAAACATCACAGAAAGAAAAGACATTTCCCTTTCTCTTTCCCTGTTAATGGACTGATTGGTCTTGGCACAATACTGTGCAACATCATTGGCGTACCTGTTTCCAATCGTTATAAAATCCTCCCCCTGACCATGAGCAGCACATTTTACAACTGCTAACTCTTTAGGCAGCTGTATTGCCTCAAGCAATTTACCAATCATTTCAGCATTCTTTATTGGAGTTCCACTCGATGTCAAGAAACCTCTTTGTAGCCAAAGTTGGCCAAAATCATGCACCACTCCAAATCCATACTGACTATCAGTTAACACAGTCGTCCTCAAATCTTTCCCAATCTCACAAGCTTTTGTCAATGCTATTAATTCAGCAACTTGCGCAGATTTCACTCCTTTCAATGGTGATGCTTCCATGACCTCTGAAACTTTGCACACCGCATATGCTGCACATAGCACACCATCATCATTCCTCAAGCATGATCCATCCACAAACAACACATGGTCATTTTCTGGTAAGGGAATATCCCTTATGTCTGGTCTCGGTTTCGTACAGTACTCAAGCACATCCAAACAATCATGATCATCTTCCATCTTTATACCCACATTTTCAATATCCGGCAAGAGTGTCGCTGGATTCACATTCACACATCTCTCAAGAGTCACATTTGATGCACCCAGAATCACTTTTTCGTACTTAGTCAACCGACTATGTGACATGTACTGAGTTCTGCTTCTTGTCAAAAGAATTGCCACATTGTGAGGTACGAATACCCTTACAGGATATCCCATTATGATTCCTTCACTCTGTTCCAGGCTTCTGCATGTTGCAGCCACAGATTTCAGACAACCTGGTAAACCCACAGCTACAGGGTCAAGTGTTGATGAGAAGTACGCAATAGGCCTTCTCAATTGTCCATGTTTCTGGATTAACACTGAAAGTGCACATCCATTTCTCTCACTGCAGTACAGCTCGAATTCTTTTTCATAGTCAGGCATACCCAAAGCTGGAGCCTCACACATTTTACTTTTGAGCTCTTCAAATGCTGCCAATTGTTCTGCATCCAGATCCAATGGATCTGTCATTTCACTTTTTGTCAATTTAATCAGTGGCTTTGCTATCAAGGAAAAATTAATTATCCACTGACGACAATAACCCACCATACCCAGGAACATTCTCACTTCTCTCTGGGTTTTTGGAGCTTTCATTTCTCTTATTATTCTGATCCTGTCAGTAGTCACTTTTCTCAGACCTTTTTCAATATTGTGTCCAAGATAATGAACCTCTTTCTTGCAAAATTGCAATTTGGCTGGAGATACCTTTAACCCTCCATCTGCCAGATGATTCAGTAAAGCTATGGTATCCACTTCACAAGCTTCACGTGTCTTTGATGCCACCAGTAGGTCATCAATGTACTGCACTAACACTGAGTTTTCAGGCATAATCAAACTCTCCAACGATTTCTTCAATAACTGATTGAATATCGAAGGACTCTCTGTATACCCCTGTGGGATTCGACACCATGCTAAGATACGCTGGCCAAACCTAAATGCAAAAATCGGCTGGCTGTCATGATGCAATGGAATTGAAAAGAACGCATGACACAAATCAATCACTGTATACCACTCAGCATCATGTGGAATTTGATACAGAATCACTGATGGATTTGGCACAATAGGACAACATGCCACCACAATTTGATTAACTTTTCTCAGATCCTGTACGATCCTAAATTTGCCATTAGGCTTTTTCAGTCCCATTATCGGTGAATTACACGGACTACTCAGTAGTTCTCTCAGAACTCCCTGCTGAATCATTTTCTCAATTATAGGAGTTATCCCTTCAATTATTTCTGGTGTCATTTTGTACTGAGGAATGTTAGGATATGTAATTCCCTCTTTCACTGCAATTTTCACTGGATCTACATTATTCATCAATCCCACATCCTCTCCTGTAAAATCCCAAACTGCTCTTTTCACTGTGTCTCTCAGCTCTTGAGGCAAATCCTCCGGATTAAACACAGCAAATGCACCAATTAACTCACTTTCTCTATTTTCTAGAGTCATTCGGTAGAAAACATCATCATCTGGTGTTTCAAAAGCTATTCCGTCTGGTGTACAAAAAATTGTGCAGTTCATCTTACACAATAAGTCCCTACCTAACAGGTTCACTGGACTCGTATCACAGACAATAAATCTGTGCATGTCTGAAAATTTCCCTATCTGTACTCTTACTGGTTCAGTAAGACGTGTTCTGATTTGTGTATTGGCTACACCAACTACTTGGATTGCTTCATCCGAGAGAGGAAGATTTTTAACATCTGTTGACCTGACAGTTGATCTTGTCGCACCTGTGTCTACCAAAAAAGTAACACTCTCTTCATTTATTTTCCCATCCACAAATGGTCCTGCCTGGTCTATTTCTAGAGTTGCACCAAGTATGCACTCTTCCTCCTCTCTTCGGCACCGTCAATAATCACCCTCAGACTCACTCCCTTCACTCTTTAACAAGTACTGCTGTACTTTGTTAGAACGTCTTGGTTTGTTTACCTGCTCATCATTGTAGAATCCTGAATCCTGATTATACTTTTGTACCCCTCTATTCTGCGGCAAGGGCGGTTTTGGCTCTTGACTCTGCTGTCTCACAACTTTCTGTTGTTGCTGTTGATTATTCCCTTCGTTCTGGTTCTGCACCTGTTGATTTAAAGGTTTACTCTCATTACTCACTAATGGCGGATTAGGACATTCAGATCTCCAATGTCCCAGCTGGCCACAGTTGTGACAAGGGAACTTTTTCTTCGCTTCCTCAAGACTTCCTTTCCCCTTTCCTGCATATCTGGGTCTATTTCCTGCATTATTTCCTGGATTATTCGCCTGTTCCACTAACTGTGCTTCCTGTCTTTCTGCAACTTTCACTTGTGCCCACATTGCTTTCTCTTTCAGCTTTCTTTGTTTTGCTTCAATTTCATCACTGAAGTATTTTGCATGTCTCAGAATCTCATCTACTTTTTTACTCTGCCAATCCACTGTGTGTTCACGAATTCTCTCACCAATTTCAGGTCTTAGACCATATACAAATCTGTATACAAAGTGACTCAAATCTTTGTCACCCAGGTGTTCGTCTCCACTGAATTGTTTAAAAGCCAGTATCAGCCTCTCGTAAAAAGCATGAACTGATTCTTTTGCTTCCTGTTGTGTTCGATCTATCTTAACCCAGTCTGTCTCTTTTGGAGGAACTTTACTCTTCAGGTATACCATCACCTGATCATACTTCCTCATTACTTCTGGATCTGGTGCCCCTGTTCTTGAATCTCTTGGATATTCCTCAGTAGGCCAACTCACAACTATTTTACACTCAGTCCACAAGTCTGCTGGAACAATTATATCAAACAGACTATTCAGGTCAACCCACAGCACTTTTGACAATTTCACAAACCTATCTACCTGCCTATACCACTCGACGGGCTTTTCTCTCAATCGAGGGAAATCATTCGTAAATGATAAAATATCCTGTCTGGTCCATGGAACATGTACATATCCTCCTCCAGGTATTTCTCTCATAGGATAATTATCCACTGGTTTCTCTTTTTCTCTCACTGGAAATGCTGAATAAGTTGTTCTATCTACAGATTCCTCTCTTTTCTTATACCACCTATCCTTCCACTTTTCAACATCACCCCATCTTCGCAGTAATGCCACCATTTCTTTAATCTGTCCTGTTCTACCAGAAGCATTCAAATTTTCAATGTCCTTCTCAGTAAAATCCATCCTGTAAGTTCTCTGTAAAGCTTTCACTTTATCAATGTCAACTCCCTGTTCATTTGCTATTGCTCTTAGCCTGTCATGTGTATTCCTTGCTCTCCAGGTAACACTTTTGCACATAAACAACAGCTCACCATCATGATGACTCTTCAGGATTTCTATTGGAACTGTTCCTGTCACAAGCTCTTCTAATTCTATACGTAACTTAGCCACATCAATAACTTGTGAATCCTTATCCTTTTTCTGAAGAACCTTCATCCAATCATTCAAATCATCAACTGTTATTTCAGCAGTTTTTCTCACTGGAACCACTCTTTTCTGTGGTTCTAAAATTGGCATCCCTGAACAACCAGGTTCACTAGTATCCAATAGTTCACTACATGTGTCATGTCTTGTTTGTCTCAGGTCACTTCTTTCTGCTCTTTTATCTGAATCTCCTGAAGGACCAACTGAATTTGTCAGATTATTCCCAACATATGGAATCACTAGTCCATTCTCACCTGCTCTCTGTTTGTCAAACACAGGCATAACTGGACCTATTGTTACAGGCACCGTAACAGCTTCCAGATTCTTCGTTAACTATCTAATTTTCTCAGCCAGTTCTGTTGTCGTTTTTGCTAATTTTCTGGCATTTTCCTCACTACTTCGATTCTCTCTCTCCCTGAAAGAACTACTACTTCTTGATTCAGGTGTCACTTTTTCTTTCTCAATAATACAGACTGTATCTCTTATCGGAGAAACAACTGGTGTACTCTCATCTGGTTCTGGTCTATATGGAGGTGGTCTCTTGTAAATCATGTCATTTAAGACCTCATCATCATACTCATTAACTCCAACTGCTCCCTCTTCAATTGTTCTCATAGGATATAATCCCTCTGACATATTAACATCTCGCCACCTTTTCATCCGATCATGATGTGATTCACGATCATGTCTCCTCCCAAACATGTTCCTGTAATACCCTCCAGATCTTTGCTTTTCTCGCTCATGAACTTCCTCTTCCCATTCCACTAAAGCCTCGAACTGTGTAGGTCTTGGCTTCGGGTCCAGACGTACCATCTTTTCCCGTAAATTTCTCAACACGGCCAAATTAAATGAACCATGTTCTGGAAATGCTAGAACACCATCTTCTTTAGTATACCTAACCCAATTCTGCAACCATATACAGGTATGTAATCCATATTTTGCAACCATGAAGGATGCAGGTGTTTTCGCTGGAGGTAGCAACTCACCCTCTCTCGTTTTAACCTCTTTATCCTTGCTAAACCACTTTTTAACTTTCCCAAAGAACGTTTTTTTCTTTTTTTCCTCTTGGTAATACATTTTAGCGCTTACTAAAACTCTCTACTCTCTCCGTATTATAAATATACAATATGAGCTTCTCAACCAATAGCAGCGCGACTCACACTAACGCACCAATCCTGGAGCGTCTACGTCACTAAACAGCTCTTCCAATCCCTGCGCGACTCACACTAACGCACCAATCCTAGCGCGAACCCTATTCTGATCCACTATCCAATCAGAGCGCGGACTTTCGACGTTAACAGTCGCTGCAGTTTGTCTCTGTCTTCTGTCTCTCGTCTACCCCTCCTTTACAAAATCTCTCAGTAGACTTCGTGTCAAAATTTCTACAAAATCTATTAGTTACAACATAAAAACATCTCCATTGTCTGCTTCGCTAACCACAGAATAGTAAAAGAGAGTCTATTTTTCATAAGAAACCTTTCATTGTCACAGTAGCACTTCTTCTACTCTGCCCTAATAACATACATTCATTAACTGTTTCCTCTAGGACTTGTCCAAAGAGTCTTACAATCAACAAAATGTACAAACATTCACGCACATTCATGCAAGTCAAGTCAAGTCAAGTCAGAGAATTTATATAGCGCACTACATACCCAGAGGGTCTCAAGGCGCTAAGGAGGGGGGGAGGATTACTTGTCAAATATCCACGTTTTAAGTTGCTTTCTGAAAGCTAGGTGGTTCTGGGTAAGGCGAAGGTGAGTGGGGAGTGAGTTCCATGTTTTAGCAGCCAGGTAAGAGAAGGATCTGCCTCCCATGGTGGTCTTGTTGATGCGAGGTACGGTGGCGAGGGCTTGGCTGGAGGAACGTAGTTGGCGGGAGGGGGTGTAGAAGGACAGTCTTGAGTTGAGGCATTCTGGTCCGATGTCGTAGATTGATTTGTGTGCGTGGGTTAGCAGTCGGAAAGTGATTCTCTTATTGACGGGTAGCCAGTGGAGGTCTTTCAGGTGACCAGAGATGTGTTCGTTGCGTGGGATGTCTAATATGATTCTGGCTGAGGCGTTTTGGATTCGTTGGAGTTTCTTTTGGAGTTTAGCGGTAGTGCCTGCGTAGAGGGTGTTTCCGTAGTCCAGTCGGCTCGTGACTAGAGCATGGGTGACTGTTTTCCTGGTTTCGGTGGGGATCCATCGAAATGTTTTTTTGAGCATGCGAAGAATGTTGAAGCAAGATGAGGATACGGCGCTGACTTGTCTGTTCATTGAAAGTGAAGAATCCAGGATAACGCCTAGGTTCCGTGCGTGGTCTGTCGGGATGGGTGCTTTTCCAAGGGCTTCCGGCCACCAAGAGTCGTCCCATGCAGAGGGGGATGTACCTAGGATGAGGACTTCTGTTTTATCTGAGTTCAGTTTCAGACGGCTGTGTTTCATCCATTCAGCAACTTCTTTCATTCCTTCGTGTAGGTTAGTTTTGGCGGTGCTGGGGTCCTTGGTGAGAGAAAGGATCAGTTGAGTGTCGTCCGCGTAAGAGATGATGTTGAGGTTGTGTTGGCGGGCGATGGTCGCGAGGGGGCTCATGTATACGTTGAAGAGGGTGGGGCTGAGAGAGGATCCTTGTGGTACGCCACAGATGACTTTGGTGGCCTCGGACTTGAATGGTGGAAGGCGGACTCTCTGGGTTCTTCCGGTGAGGAACGAAGTGATCCATTAAAGTGTTTTTCCATGTATTCCGATGTTGGTGAGGCGTTGTAAAAGGGTGCTGTGGCAGACTGTGTCGAATGCAGCAGAGAGGTCGAGGAGGATGAGGGCGACTGTGTCTCCATTGTCCAGTAGAGTTCGAATGTCGTCTGTTGCTGCGATGAGGGCGGTCTCAGTGCTGTGTTTTGCTCGGAAGCCAGATTGTGAGGAGTCGAGGGATTTGTTGGCTTCGAGGAAAGCGGCGAGCTGGTTGTTGACAGCTTTCTCGATTACTTTGGCCGGGAATGGAAGGAGCGAGATGGGGCGGTAATTTTTGAGTTCGGTGGGGTCCGCTGTGGGTTTTTTCAGAAGGGCGGTGAGTTCAGCGTGTTTCCAGGTTTCCGGAAAGGTGGCGGAGTTGAAGGAGCAGTTGATGACGTCTCGGAGGTGCGGTGCTATGACGGAGTCTGCTTTGTTGAAGATGTGGTGAGGGCATGGGTCTGTGGGGGATCCTGAGTGGATGGAGTTCATTAGGCGGATGGTGTCCTCAGTGGAGATTGGGTTCCAGTCGTTAAGGGTGTTCGCGGGGGGAGAGTGTTCAGCATGTGGTTGGGTGGGTTGGGCTCCGGGTTGGTTGTCGAAGCTGTTGTGGATGTCTGCAATCTTGTTATGGAAGAATGAGGCTAGGGAGTCGCAGAGGGCTTGAGAGGGGGTGATGTCGTTGGAGTTGGCCGAGGGATTGGATAACTCCTTGACGATGTTGAAAAGTTCCTTGCTGTTGTGGGCGTTGTTGTCAAGTCGATCCTTGAATGCTGTTTTCTTGGCCTTTCGGATTAGTTGGTGGTGAGTGCGGGTGGCGTTTTTGAAGGCGTCCTTGGTGCTGGTGGTTGGGTCTTTTTTCCACGCTTTTTCAAGGGTGCGGCAGCACACAGAATCCTGTTCTCGGGAAACAGCGCACAATCTGTCCCACTACAGAATTATAACATACATTAACTAAGCAACTTCGCCCAGTTCCTCAAACAAGCTCAGAGAATACCTATTACTCCTCCCGCGATAAGCTTTAACGGAAATCCTTACGGATCCCTGGGACTTAAGACCAGAGTTTCAAAGATAACCTTCACTACGATACACACTCCTTACATACCAGAAATATCTAATAGTAACATACGACAATGTCACTGATTCCGAACCCAGACAATGTGAACGCGCAACTTCAATTGTCACACGTTATTCCTTACAATCCCGTTTTTCCCGAGAGCAGCATATACTTCCCTCTGCCCTACTACGGAACTGCTACAACAGCTTCCAAGTTCCAGAAGCACTACATATAACTCAACATGACGACTTCAACATATAATATTAGTACATATACCAATATTGACAAAATAAAATCAATAATCAATAAGCCAATGTACAAGCAATCTTATCAGATCAAGACAACCATCTAAAACCATCAATCTCTGCTACCAGGAAATTGATAGAGATCAGGGTATCTAAAATATGCCCACTACCACGGATAGAGTAATCACACAGTTACACGCACATACATTCATCATACACTAGGGCCCATTTCAGTAACATACGCTCAAATACTCTACCAGCAATAAACCTGTGGAAAGAAAACACCTAAACACCCTGCATCAATATCAGGTCGATCAGATCTGGTTTAGTGACTGTCCTAATCAATAACATAATCTACACAACATATACAATAATGATCAAAAATCTTTCGAGATTGCCAAGGACACTTTCACTTCTCTTGGAGAACTCCCAAAGACTGCTGCTGTCCTCATGGAAAGTTTCATAGAAGGACCATGGTCAGTCAACTTCAAGACCATTTCCAGCAGGGGTCTCCCTCGTCACGTCTTTCACATATTCGTTCGAGGCCAGGCTTCAAAATTCAGCCATCTTAATACAGCCTCCATAGGCCACAATAGACCATCTTTAATTAAAGAGACAAAATAAACGTTACTACAGCATAATGATTAAACAGTGTTAACCCCACTAATACCCTTATGTGTATGCATTTATCTAGCTTTTGCAACATAAAAAAGCATTAATTCAGACAGCGTTTTGTGCTTAAAATAAACAGCACACAGCAACGTTTAAACATAAAAACTTGCACATTATTTTTTAGAAAACAGAAACAGCACACACATGCTAACCCTCGTGTAACTTTCTCTTATGTTAAGACAAACGGATTGATTATTAAAAACACACTTGCACAAGACAAATAATTAATTTGTTATTTATTAATAATTAATAAAACGCATAGACATACTAGAGCTTCAAAAGCCCCTGAATTTTCTAAATGAAAACTCTGCTCCAGCACTACCTTCCACTTAATGACAAAAAGACCCTTAGATAAGATGCATGTGGTGCCGTCGGTGCTTAATTTGAGCCAGTCATTTCCGGTGCTCGGCACCTGCACTCGATGTCAACATCGGAGATTGACAGTCTGCCACAAGGTGGCGCTGTCTGGCTGATATAGACATTACTACAACAACAGTTAATTATTACTTTAATACACAATAAAAATTACTATTAGTAGCCCATTTTCTGTCCCTCCTTGGGTCTTTAAGTACAGTTTACTCCTAAATCCCTACGAAGGGAAGGAATGATTATAACCTGATGGGCAAACTCCCAGTGATTCTTCTGTCCTAGGTTGCTTATACACTTAAAAGCTCAGGATTACAATGCTACCTAGGGTCCCCCTAGCCTTAGCGACTCAATAGAGTTCCCCAGCGGTCTTCACTAGGAACAGGTTTCATAGAAAAGGAGCATCACCATGGCAGCACTTGCATCACCGTGCTGGTGTCCGCTACCACCCCACTGTTCTCCAACCATGGCGCAGTTGCCCCTGTAATTAAGGCAAACTCTTGCAGGTGGTCTTTGTGGGCGCCTGTCTTGGTGGTGGCAGCATTACGCCTGGAAGGAGTTGCTGCCTCTACACAGATCTTAATAGAGGCACCTCACTGTCCCCTTTCGGTTGTTATGTCTAGCCTTTTAAAGGGTGTGGGTTTTAAAGATTGCTGCTTCATAATGCTTTATTTTTTAGGGGATGTTATATCTCAATGGGGTAACCCTGTACTCCTCAGATCCCGGGTATCTTACATTATATAGTCACGATGGTTCTGTTGGAGGTGTTTTCAACCATCCTTATGCAATTAAAGCCCTGCACCATTGAAACCATGGTGGGCAACCAAGGTGAAACTGACAGAGCCCACCCGTGAGAAGCTTTACAATTAGACATATATGGCCTGGTTATTTAAGACTTGGAAATGATTATACATAGTTTATGTATTCACCTTGTTTATCTTGAGGCACTGCAGGAGCACTTTGTTCACGTGTCACTTTATTGAGCAATGTGTCAATTAGTATTGTGAACCATTGCTGTCTCATTGCAATATATGGAGACTACACACCAAGCAAATGGTTCAGACTCATATGTTCATATGTTTTTGTTTTGTGTCTACATGATTGAGTCATGCCTTGTAAGAGGCTGTAAAACGCTCACCTTTAATTGCATAAGGATGATCAGAAACACCTCCTTCATTAGGGGAGCAGACGCAGACCTTCTGTCTCAAATAAATCACCTTCAAGCCTTTTGCAAATTCCTTTGAGGCATTTGCATCCAGGGAATGGTACTCTCCTCTGCTATGCCACCGATGAATGTCCAGGGAATGGTACTCTCCTCTGCTATGCCACCGATGAATGTCCAGGGAATGGTACTCTCCTCTGCTAGGCCACTGATGAATGTCCAGGGAACGGTACTCTCCTCTGCTATGCCACCAATGAATGTCCAGGGAATGGTACTCTCCTCTGCTATGCCACCGATGAATGTCCAGGGAATGGTACTCTCCTCTGCTATGCCACCGATGAATGTCCAGGGAATGGTACTCTCCTCTGCTATGCCACCGATGAATGTCCAGGGAATGGTACTCTCCTCTGCTATTCCCCCGATGAATGTCCAGGGAATGGTACTCTCCTCTGCTAGGCCACCGATGAATGTCCAGGGAATGGTACTCTCCTCTGCTGTGCCACCGATGAATGTCCAGGGAATGGTACTCTCCTCTGCTATGCCCCCGATGAATGTCCAGGGAATGGTACTCTCCTCTGCTAGGCCACTGATGAATGTCCAGGGAATGGTACTCTCCTCTGCTATGCCACCGATGAATGTCCACGGAATGGTGCTCTCCTCTGCTATGCCCCCGATGAATGTCCAGGGAATGGTACTCTCCTCTGCCAGGCCACCGATGAATGTCCAGGGAATGGTACTCTCCTCTGCTATGCCACCGATGAATGTCCAGGGAATGGTACTCTCCTCTGCTATGCCCCCGATGAATGTCCAGGGAATGGTACTCTCCTCTGCTAGGCCACCGATGAATGTCCAGGGAATGGTACTCTCCTCTGCTATGCCACCGATGAATGTCCACGGAATGGTGCTCTCCTCTGCTATGCCCCCGATGAATGTCCAGGGAATGGTACTCTCCTCTGCTAGGCCACCGATGAATGTCCAGGGAATGGTAGTCTCCTCTGCTATGCCACCGATGAATGTCCACGGAATGGTACTCTCTTCTGCTATGCCACCGATGAATGTCCAGGGAATGGTACTCTCCTCTGCTATGCCACCGATGAATGTCCACGGAATGGTGCTCTCCTCTGCTATGCCCCCGATGAATGTCCAGGGAATGGTACTCTCCTCTGCTAGGCCACCGATGAATGTCCAGGGAATGGTACTCTCCTCTGCTAGGCCACTGATGAATGTCCAGGGAATGGTACTCTCCTCTGCTAGGCCACCAATGAATGTCCAGGGAATGGTAGTCTCCTCTGCTATGCCACCGATGAATGTCCACGGAATGGTACTCTCTTCTGCTATGCCACCGATGAAAGTCCAGGGAATGGTACTCTCCTCTGCTAGGCCACCGATGAATGTCCAGGGAATGGTACTCTCCTCTGCTATGCCACCGATGAATGTCCACGGAATGGTACTCTCTTCTGCTATGCCACCGATGAATGTCCAGGGAATGGTACTCTCCTCTGCTATGCCACCAATGAATGTCCAGGGAATGGTACTCTCCTCTGCTATCCACCGATGAATGTCCAGGGAATGGTACTCTCCTCTGCTATGCCCCCGATGAATGTCCAGGGAATGGTACTCTCCTCTGCTAGGCCACCGATTAATGTCCAGGGAATGGTAGTCTCCTCTGCTATGCCACCGATGAATGTCCAGGGAATGGTACTCTCCTCTGCTAGGCCACCGATGAATGTCCAGGGAATGGTACTCTCCTCTGCTATGCCACTGATGAATGTCCACGGAATGGTGCTCTCCTCTGCTATGCCCCGATGAATGTCCAGGGAATGGTACTCTCCTCTGCTAGGCCACCGATGAATGTCCAGGGAATGGTACTCTCCTCTGCTAGGCCACTGATGAATGTCCAGGGAATGGTACTCTCCTCTGCTAGGCCACCGATGAATGTCTAGGGAATGGTAGTCTCCTCTGCTATGTCACCGATGAATGTCCACGGAATGGTACTCTCTTCTGCTATGCCACCAATGAATGTCCAGGGAATGGTACTCTCCTCTGCTAGGCCACCGATGAATGTCCAGGGAATGGTACTCTCCTCTGCTATGCCACCGATGAACGTCCACGGAATGGTACTCTCTTCTGCTATGCCACCGATGAATGTCCAGGGAATGGTACTCTCCTCTGCTATGCCACCGATGAATGTCCAGGGAATGGTACTCTCCTCTGCTATGCCACCGATGAATGTCCACGGAATGGTACTCTCTTCTGCTATGCCACCGATGAATGTCCAGGGAATGGTACTCTCCTCTGCTATGCCACCAATGAATGTCCAGGGAATGGTACTCTCCTCTACTATCCACCGATGAATGCCCAGGGAATGGTACTCTCCTCTGCTATCCACCGATGAATGTCCAGGGAATGGTAGTCTCCTCTGCTATGCCACCGATGAATGTCCACGGAATGGTACTCTCTTCTGCTATGCCACCGATGAATGTCCAGGGAATGGTACTCTCCTCTGCTAGGCCACCGATGAATGTCCAGGGAATGGTACTCTCCTCTGCTATGCCACCGATGAATGTCCACGGAATGGTACTCTCCTCTCCTATGCCACCGATGAATGTCCACGGAATGGTACTCTCCTCTGCTATGCCACCGATGAATGTCCAGGGAATGGTACTCTCTTCTGCTATCCACCGATGAATGTCCAGGGAATGGTACTCTCCTCTGCTATTCCACCAATGAATGTCCAGGGAATGGTACTCTCCTCTGCTATCCACCGATGAATGCCCAGGGAATGGTACTCTCCTCTGCTATCCACCGATGAATGTATCCTCAATAGTGGTGGTCGTAGATGCTGCACTCTGTACCACTTTCTGCCTCAGTGTCAACCATTGTAAAATTTATTGTGGTGTCATTACTTTTATAGTGATTACCACCCCTGACAAGGCGTTGACGCGCTTTATGGCTCGCAGCACGCTACTCTGGAAGGAACCTAAGGTGAGTGGGTGACCCTATGGTTGATTGTTGTTGGTGATTGAAATTCGTCTTGTGGCCTCAAGGACCCATCCCACACATTTCCTTCATTTTGTTTGTTGTAGATTAAATGATCTGGTGTTGTGTGTGCTTACTAGTGTGAATTCATGCAAATGGTTGGTGGGATCAATAGATAGAGTATTGTTAGGTTGCAAGGATATGGTGTTAAAGAAGGGGAGATTGTGATCTATGATGTGAGGTGCGGCCAGTGTGCATAAATGCAACAATAGAGTCAGGCAGACAGGGATGCGCCAGAGTAAGCTCCAGTCGGGGTGTATGGCATCCATTGGATGCAGGGCCAGGAGATGGTCATTCAATAGAAAGGAAGGAGAGAGAACAGCTGATAGGTTTGAATCAATATACATTTTTCATGGTTTTAGGAAGCCCAGGCAGCGTTTGTCTGTGTTTCCTTAACACAATTCTAATCAATACCGTGGGTTGGTTGACCTCAATATAATTCTTTGGTTACCTACTAGAAATCCCACAAGGGTGTTCATTCTCTCTGGATGAACAAGTATCAGTACCAGGGCGACATATTTCCCGACAAAACAGAGGATTTGGGTTTAAGGTAAAACTTTTGGCCGATGAAGTTGAAAGAGTAATATCTACAAGGAATAAATAACTCAGGAGTGTTCTCAGGCGTCACCTAAGATTCCATTCGCTCGACCCATTTGGATCTATAGAACTATGGCCAGGGAAGGCTTCTATTGGACATATGGGAGAGCTTTAAATAATGAAAAAAAGTCAATTATTTGCTTAAAAGGGGCGTGCAGTTTTTCAGTGGTCTAGCTGAAGTTCACAGCACTGCATAGCCAGTTATCTGTCAGCTATGCAGGACCGGCTCACTGTTCTACAGTTCACCATCTGGTGACAGCAGGCGTCGCTCTTAAAGACTCTGAGAATTCCTAGAATTTTGCATATTTACTTTTATTTCTCCCTGAAAGCCAAATGCATTATGCGGAATAGACTTCAGGCTGCATCGAAGGAACGAACGACAGATTGGGCGAGAATAAGCCAGTCTGCTTTGTGCTTTCAGCTGACTTGAAGTGAGAAAAGCCATTCAGAATCTGACATGCCTTTGTAAAAGAAGCACTGGGAAAGACAACAGGTCTGGCTATTTGATAACTAGCAGAGATTCTTCTGTTTGTCAAGCTTGTGTATGTGCTTGTACAGATGGATGAGTGGGTGAAGGTGATAGTGCTAGTGGTTGGGTGAGTGAGTGCATAGATCGATGAATGTGTACGTGATTGAGTGCATTGATAAGTAAACAGTGAGTGAATTCATAGATGATTGAATGGTTTCAATATATGAGTGGAACGATGGATGGCTGGATACATTGGCAAGTATATGAATGGATTAATGGGTGAGGGTATGGATGGATTGAGGTTGGTTATACTAATCTGACAGTCTGAGGCCTCAGGCTGCGATAGTAATAGCATTATAAAACCAGTGCTTAATTTGAGACGGTGCTTTCCTGTGCACGGCAGCCGCATCCAATTGCCAGCACTGGCACTTATGGCAGTCTGCCACATGATGGCGCTGCTTGTCTAATTGACAGATGAGTACAAGAACAGTTGTTTATTAACTGAATATATATTAAAAAATAGTAATACCTGCCGCCCGAGCCATTCTTATGGCTTTGGGGGACTGGAATAGTCCGAATTGTCACACTTGTAGGAGGAGTGTGATGGATAGTAGTTGTCACTGGCCATTCTGGCATGGGCAATGGGTGATGCAAGCTGCAGTGGCTCCTGACAAGGGCCCTGGCACTTATTGTTTTGCAAATTAAGCACTGTATAAAACTAGCAATCATGACCGAAATTGTGACAGTGCTAGTTTTACACTTGTACTGTAAAACTACAGTTAAAAATAAGTTCTGTCTCTGACTCAAATATGCAAAAGTACTGAAATTCTCCAGGTATGGTTCACGGCTCACACAATGAATGCCACACCTAAAGTCATAGGGCCAGATGTACGACCTGTTTTTGCATGCACAAACGGGTTTGCAACCCGTTTGCACATGTAAAAACCTACAGGGCCATGTACAAAGCTTATTTGCGAGTCACAATATATTTGCGACTCGCTAAATAGGTTTTGTGACTCGCTATTAGGAAGGGACGTTCCCTTACTAGTAGCGACCGCAAAGCCATTGTAATGAATCTGCTTTTCACAAAAAGGACACACCCATACCCTGCACTCCCACTCTGGGAGGCTAATTTACCACTGCACCTTTAAAATAATGCACGTTTGCACAGCACTCCCACTCTGGAGGCAAAAGACAAATTCAGGTGCTTTGAAATAACACACACAAGTTTATTAATGAACGTTAGGCCAAATATATCAGTAAATGCAGATTCTAAGGTATCAAACACATTTAAAAGAACAAGTAAAATAAAATGCAGGGACTCTCTCTTTTTTAGAATAAGGCTTGGGGTTTATTACACAATGCTCTCTAAACAAAGGCTGTCTAAGATGCCAAATGCACAAGATTCAAATATATGTAGCAAACTATAATCTAAATGCATGAATAATACTGATTAATAAACAAGCAGCAACTGATATAAGATAAGACACTCGGATGTCATGCAAGAGATCAGAAAGATATATATATATATATATATATATATATATATATATATATATATATATATATATATATATATATATATATATATATATATATATATACACATATACATACAGCAGAGGATTACTCTGGATGTGCACCTACCACACCACAAAGAAAACACCTCAAATGATCAAAGTCACTGACTAAACGTCACAATGGCAATAACCAAAACTTTATACATCACCTGGTGCAAACACTGCATCTGCATCTTAGCCCACTTCTGGCTGGGGGAGTTCTCACAGCCAGGGTTCAGAGCTCAGAAACCAGGGTCCACACTACGAGATAGACGCGTCTGCCCTCGCTCGGATTACAAACTCCCAGTATCTCAGTCTGCAACCCTCAGCTTTAAACACACTAGAAGATTCGCGAAAGACCTCGTCCCAGTGCCAGAGGAATTTTACCAGAACTGGCCAAGTTCCAAGCAAGCATTCCCGTGGCCGTAAGGAGCTTTCATGTCCCTTCCTCCATTCTCACATCTCCAGCCTCTATCTTGACGAAGCTCTCACAAGGCCTTCCAGAGTACATTAAACAAAAGCAATCGCTAGAAAAACAGAAAGACCTTGAATTTGAATAACCGAAACAATTTGCACGCACTGCTGTGCACGCAGAGAAATAAGGCAAAGTCAGACATGAGGCCCTGTCAAAGCCAATAGTCAAAGTCAGAAAACAAGATGGCATGAAGCCATGTCAAAGCCAATAGTCAGAACTCATAAGCAAGGCAAAGTCAGAAAACAAAATGACATGAGGCCATGTCAAAGCCAATAGTAAGAGCTCATAATTCTCATAACCCAAATAACTTGCAAGCACTGCTGTGCGCACAGAGGCCATGTGAAAGCCAATAGTAAGCACTTATAATTAAGCAACACCGAGCACATCTGTGCACCATCGCTCACAACACTGCACTTCGAAACCAAAGAGTACATTCCACACCTCTCTCTCCCTCTCACACTGTCAAATGCAGATCCCACACCTTCTATTGTTGGCAAGACTATTCTACTCCGTGACAGCTCCCACTGAAAGACAGCAAGATTACAAGAAAGAAGAGAAGCAGGCATATGCAGAACCGTCTCATATATCCAGGCTAGGGTATAATAACACACTAAAGTCCGTTAAAATGGTGGTAGTTGAAGGTCATCATAGGGTGCCAAACCACAAGAGTGGGTTCTTTCACTACAGCTATGTACAAATGTTTTGCGACCGCAATTGCAGTCGCAAAACACTCACAAATGACCACCCTCTTCAAGAGGGTGGTAATGGAGTCGCAAATGTAAAGGGGTCCCGAGGGGACCTCTTCCCCTTTGAAACTGGCTCTGAAAATACTTTTTAAGGGCAGGCAGTGGTCCCAGGGACCTCTACCTGCCCTTTCAAATGCATCCAGTTTTTCTATAAGAAAAACGGGCTGCATTTAAAAAAAAACTGCTTTATTGAAAAGCAGTCCCAGACATGGAGGTCTGCTGAGCCAAGCAGGCCAAAATCCCTGGGAGGGCCAGCCATTCTCAATGGGATCGCAAATTGTGAGTGGCTGATTAATATTCATGTGCCACGCATTTTGTGAACCCATTGGGAATCGCAATCAGTGTCTCTGACACTGTTGTACATAGCATTTTGCGAGCCGCAAATTGCTATGCAATTTGCGACTTGCAAAATGCTTGGTAGTACACCTGGCCCTTAGTATGTAATGTTTATTTGTAAAGCACACTATCACCCACGAGGGTATCCTGGCACTGTTGTTTTAACCTTGCTAGATGTCTTTATTTCCAGTACCATTTGTAAATGGTTGTAGCTTTTGGCGGTACTAGAGGGGGTTGGTCCAGGGCCTTGTCTGTGGGTAGGAGCTGTGTTCAACCTTCTGTCAAGCTAGTGCCTAGGTTTTATGGCTAGCCAGCTGAGATTTCCTATCCTCTCAAATCTACTCAGGAGACACTAGCGTTAATACAGGGTCCCACTAATTACTAAGGGTAAAATGAGGTGAAGGAAAAACACATTCATCTGATCAAGAAGTCAGCACAGCACTTTTCAGAGACATCTGGCTGAAGGGTTTGCAGGCAGTCCCTCAGAACATTATTTAAAGACAGCACACAAAGATAAGCATGAATGGATAGCTTGGCTAAGGCACATGAGTACACAAATGGATTGAACAGAACGTCAGGCTTACTGTTTACCAGGGCGGAAGTAGCTGTGACGAGCAAACGCATCAACCAGGATGCTGATAGTGAACGGGGGGATGCTAAGGCGATACTAATGTAAAGCAGGCCTACAAGGAGAAAATATATAATACTGCACAGGCAGAACAATACTGACCATGGGGATAGAAATCACTCAAAGGGGGGACCCAGGGGACTGAAATAGTGAAACAACAACAAAGTGAAGGAACGCAGAGCGGTGTGACGAGCTTTTATGGGTTGCAGCTACTGCATCTTTAAACCACAGCCATGGCCAGGCACCACATTATGCTTTTTACCTGATCTACCTTTTGTGACCGCAGCATCACCTGGAAGTGTTCTAAACTTTAGAATTTGCTCTGGTTCAAGACTCTCTCTCTCCCAGCTCCCACCTTCCTGCTCTCCATAGTCGCCATGTTCTTCCGGTCTAAACAAAAATGTGGACCGGACCTTGTTAAAAGTAACATGTGAGTTCCATCCCCAAGGGTGATGCAAGTGGATGCGGGAGTGGCCTCCAGGCCTCTGAGGGAGTCATGCACAAAAGTGTCGATCCAACAGGGGAGCATGAACAAACCCTGCCAGTCCCCGGCATGTCTCTGATCATCATACAATTTCCATCCTTTGCCATTGTAAGTATTGCAACTGTTTGTGCTGCATCTAGAATCTATCATAGCCTTCACCTCGTACTCTGAATCACCAGCAACCCAGGAGGGTGGGGGTTATTCCTAATGTATTAAACTCCAAGAGTTTCATTTAGCGATTTCGAGGGGGGTCGCAATTCATTCTACCTCAAGAAAATGAATGAGTTAGGACGCAATTTGCGACCCCCTAGGAATCACTAAAATCACAGTGATGGTGGCCTGCGAGTGTCAGCAGACCACCATGTCCGTGATTGCTTTTCAATAAAGCAATGATGTTTTTAAAATACATCCCGTTTTCTTTAAAGGATACCGGGTTGCGTTTAAAAGAAAAAAAATTAAAGTTTTCTTTTCATTTTTTAAGAGTAGGCAGTGGTCCATGGAACCACTGCCAGCTCTTAAAAAACGTTTTTGTCCCAATCCCAAAGGGGAAGGGTTCCCCTGGTGACCCCTTCCTATCTGGGAATGAGTTATCATCTCCAACTTGAAGTTGGTGGTAAAATGCAACTGTTTTGAAATCACATTCACAGTCACAAAACATTCATACATACCTCTGCGATTCGGTATTTGGAAGGGATGCCCTAAACACAGCCCTTCCAAATACCGAATCACAAGCCCATTTTGCTATTCGGTAACAGGTTACCGAATTGCAAACTAGGGTTTGATACATAGAAAAATCCTTTTTTGCGTTCGCAAACGGGCCTATTTTGTGAATGGGCCTGCTTGCGAATGCGAAATAGGTCAATTAATGTGGCCCAAAGGAACTGCGTAAAGGAATTGTTGTTAGTTAACTCTGCCGAAGTAATCATTTATATCAATCAGTCTGATGCTTCTTAAGAAATCTGGTGAAATATTATTCGATAAATTGATTCAGTCTCACAGTCTGTCTCTTTTGCGGATGGTTACTGGTGCAGCACAACAGTATTGTCACTAACCACTTAAGGGTAACTCTTTCAAAAAATGTGCTATGAACTGTTCCCCCCTATCATGGAACATAATGTCTGGTAGGCCACGTTACCCAAAAATCTGAACAAAGTTTCCTAATTTCATGAAAATGTGCACACCTACCAAAAGTGCACTGTATCTTTGTGAGTCTGGCGGTTCAACTATGGTGTCCATTGATATACTTTTCTAATGTTGACGGTGTGTCGGGAGATGTTGCACTGATTCAGCGATTTGGGTGTGGGAAAAATTAGCTTGTGTAGAGAGAGAACAACATTGTATTATGGCGTGGAATGTTGGATGGATGGAATGTTGGATGTCTGTGAGTGTCAGTTGGGTATGGGCTGAGCAGCAGGACAGCTGCTCCTGGACCGGACTTCTAGCGTAGATTAGTTAGGTTCTTTTATTTAAGTTAAAAAAAAAAGGAAACCCCCACCAGGAGCAGCTGTCCTGCTGCTCAGCCCATACCCAACTGACACTCACAGACATCCAACATTCCATCCATCCAACATTCCACGCCACACTCATTCTGGCTGATCAGCAGGCTAACGTAAGTTACAACATGTATGTACTCAAAGATGGATTGTGATTCTCTTTTCCACCAAATATATCTTGTTAGAAGCACCTGACACCTTCTTGGACCCAGATATCCTGCTACAGGGGTGTGTGTCTTGACAACACTGCAAGACCGTTTTCTGCAATGCTTGATTTGGGATATGTAAGGTATTATCTACATGAAGCAAACCTTTCTTTTTTGTGTTCACTCTGGATCCAGTTGAACACATTATTAATGGTCTACAGATTCTTGGGTCTTGCCAACTTCTCTGAGAAACTCAGTCATGGGGTCTGATCTTGTTCAGGATAGAAACAAACATTTGTTGGACATGGAGGTGTTTCTTCATCTTCATCTTGCGTAGACAAACCTCTGCCTTTCCATGGCAATGGACTGGTCTGTGGGTAATCACATAATGAGAAGAATCCAGAACAGCTAGCGTGGTGTGCATTACCACACTTTATAGATGTCACCTACAACAGATTCTTGTGGTCTGTTTACACATTCAAATGTTAAGCTCCTTTTAAATAATGTCGTCAATGTGCAAATGTCTCCTTTATGCCAATAGTTCTCTACCATACACTGTATAACTCTTTAGGTACTGGACAATGTCCTAAAATATCTGCTAATGTAAGGAGTGCTTCAGTTTTTGGATCCCTGTGAGAGCACTGCCCCACTGGTGAAGGAGGAGGCATCCATTTCCGCAGCGAATGACATCAGCAGATCTGGATGTTGCCTTCAAGGTTGGAAATGCCTGCTCTACTTCTTGTCCCTAATGAAATCCGTGATCTTTCTTTGTGAAGCGGACTATTGGGCTTGCCAATATTCACAAATTGTTGAGGATACCTTTGATATTATGAGGACAGGGTGACTGTAAAATAGATTTTATTTTGGAAAGTCCATGCTAATTCAATGGCCTGCTATTTGTTAAGCTCAGTTTTCCATTTGTTTTCTTTTCTGCGTCCTAAATAAGTCTCCAAAGGTGTAACAATTCCTTGCATGAAGATTTAAGTGCTTGTAGGCCGAACAAAACCGGGGAACTGAAGATTAAAAACTTTTGTGTTTCATCTTTTTTAGAGGAGATAATATGAAATAAAGAACCCGTAATTCAGGAGTCAAATATACAAAGAGCTTGAGTTAGATCAGTTTTAAGAGAAAAAAGCTTAAGTCTAAGGCCCTCGTACTAGTTGAGGTATCTACCACTCATTGTTATAACAATAACTATAACACAAAATTCGGATTCTCTTCCCTGTGCAAACTTCTTTTTTCACTAGGATCGGAATTTAGCCCATAATTTGTAATAAGGGCCCAAGTGAAAGCCAAATTAATAAAGTGATTGTACTTTCTTATGCCAGTTTGGAAGGTTTGATAAGAAGTTTTACTACCAATAGCATGCTCATTAGCCAAGCCAGTAAGGATATTAGAAATAAAACTATAATAATGTGTACAAAGAAGTACTGAATGGGGTTAGGCTCTATACAATGGATTGTGATTGAAAAGATCAAACCTAGCAAATGTCCTGCAGAGTGGGTGGAAGCAGTCACATGGTAGTAGCAGGGGCGGCCAGCATTGGTCGTGGGTGGAGGTGTGGGCGCGGGGTGTGGTTGGGGTGGTGGATCAAGGGAGTGTTGCAGGTGGGATTGCGCGGGGCTAGTAAAAAAATAAAAGAAAAAAAATAAACGTACCTTTCCGCCGGGTCCCGCGTCTCTGTTCCTACTTTCCTGTCTCCGCTCTAGGACCAGAAAGCAGGCAGCCAGACTCCCTTCCCTAAATCAATCACAGCGCTGCAATGTAGCATTGTCATTGGTATGAGCGTTGTGACACTGCGCTCAGCCAGGGGCTGGAGGGGTGGGCATGTTCTCCATGCAGGCTGTAATGCAGCCTGCATGAGAAGGGGAAAGTGCGCATGACTGGTTTTGGCGGCCCGAGAGTCATTGTGCACTTAGGAGTGGGCAAACCACTCCTCCCCTACCCTGCTCCGAGAGTGGAGCAGCCCACCTGCCCGCAAAGCAGCAGGAAGCATAAAATGATAATAGCGCAAAGTTATTATCATTTTATGTTTCTACTATGTATGCCACGCACTGCTTAAAAGCAGTGGGGCGACGCTCCTCCGCCATAGCAGAGAAGCCGCTACTGGATAGTAGTGTTAGAAGTGGAAAGTGAGTCAAAAAGAAGTGAGTCTTCCAGATAGGAAGGGGCACCTGCCCAAACATGGAAATCTCACAAAATAATGAGACGTAGGGGTATATTGGTGCAGGGCAGTGCTCCAAGCAATTTAGCTGTGCTGCGTCATTTAAAAAACTTATGGATGTGCAGCATTTACAAGAATGCAGCATATCCCGGTGTTTTCCCTTGCCCAGGTGCTAAGCAAAGCTGCCTAGCACCAACACAGACATCCTAGCATCATGGTGCAACGGTGCCTGCATTGCAGGGGTGATTCCCTGCAAAGCAGGCACCCTAGCACCATGGTGCAAGTGTGTATCTCTATTGCAGAGATGATTGTTTATGTGTAGAAAAGGACCCCTTCTGCACATAAACAATCTTTGAAGGTGATTTGCTCCTTCTATGTGTGCTACAGAATGCAGCACACATAGAAGGAGCAACAACAAGGAGAAATAAAAGTATTTCCCCATGTTGCGCCAATCTAACGCCTGCTATTCAGTGGCGTTAATTTTTGGCACTGCCTAAGATTTACACACCCTTGTAAATCTGGGACAGAGTCAAAAAGCAATGAGTGCTGTGGTGGAAAGCCCACAGTGACACCCATTGCATGCCTCTTTCACACAGATACCTGCATGAAAGGGTACGAAATTTACAAAGCTGCATTAAGCCAGGCAAAGTGGCTTAATGCTGCTTTGTGGATATGGAGCAGGGCATCACTCCACCGGAATGTCCTAAAAAGTGACGCTCTGGTGGCGCAATGCCCTTGTAATTATGCCCGTAACGTTTTAAAGATCAAAGGATTAAGGTAGTTTGCAATTTGTTCTTCTTAAACTATTGCAAAGAGTATGATAACAAGGAAACATAAAGGGTCCGATTCCGATCTGGGTCGGAAAGCACTCCGACCGAGCCAGATCCGGAGTGTTTTCCGACCGAGCCGGAGTCCTGCAGTCCGACCGAGCGAGTACGATGCGGCCGTATGCTGACGGACTCGGTTCGGTCGGACTCCCATAGAAGTCAATGGGAGCCGGTCGTACGACGCGTACAATGGACTCCCATTGACTGAATGTGTACGTCGTGGACAAGTGCGCCCCCTACAGTGGGTACGCATCAGTGCCATCCGCACCGTACATGCCTGTGTTGGGGAGACCCATGGGTCTCCCCCTGTGTCCGAGTCATAGGGCTGCGGGTGACAGGGGGTCCGACGCGGACCCCTAAAGGCAACCACCCAGACAATATGCGAGCCGGACACTCCGGCTCGCACAGGCTGTCCGGTGCGTGCATCGTACTGGCTCGGTCGTGAATCACATCCATTGCATGCCACGGTTAGCTTACAACCGAGACGTACGGAGCAGTTCGGACCCGGAAACGACTCGGTCGGTGAATTTCATGCAGCTCGCATTGTACTTGCTCGCCCGTACAGCTGTACAAGTCGGTCGGAAAACAGGCGTACGGCTCGTAGTTTTCCGGCCGGATCGCGTTCGGTGCCCTTCCGACCCGAATCGGAATCGGCCCCAAAATAGTAGAGTTTAACAACATTGCAAGGGTACATGTACTATCAAGTCAGGCCTGTTAAAAGGTAGGAAGTTGAGTTTTTATACTTTCAAAGTATTGCAACAGATAAAAGTAATGCCTCTGCCTTTTCACGAAACCATCATCTAAATGGAGAATTTAATAATTTAATAATCATTCAGGAGCGCCCACACTATCTCATGTGGAGAGCATGATTGAAGTCAAGTTTCCATGCCTGCAACCAAATAAATTTTCTGATCACCTTATGCACACTGAAAAATAACCTTAGCGAACACGTGAGTTGAGAATTTGTGCATCTGCACTTTCCTATGGAGCAGGTGAGGTTAGCTTTAGGTTTAGCATATATCATTTATTATACATGACTTTTATAAAGGCTCGATTCCATACTGTAGGACATTGGGTTACTGGTTGAGTGGGTGAAACCCTACTCAAGCAGCAGCCACAGTTCTTGTCAGGGTGAAATACAAGCAAACCACATATTAACCTGTGCTTAACCATCTCGTAGCTTGGCACAAAGTATTCAGGTTTAACTCAAAAACAATGTGTAAAGTATTATGCAGCACTTCAAACACCAATAAAGTGAAAACGCAACACAAGAAAAATCTCACACCATTTAGAAAACAGAGTAAAATGTTATGAATTATTTGACACCTAAACAACAAAAAGACAATCCATAGAACTGGAGATGTGCATTTTAAATGTTTTAAGTAAAAGTAGTGCCTAGAATCACAAAGTGCCAACTGGGGTTATCTGGCCATGCAAGATTGGGACAAATCCACAAGTTCAGGCTGACCAAGATGGAGCGCGGGCTGGATACAGGGATCAAGTTCGGCTCGCAGAGCAAAGTACTTTAAATCCTGGTTGTGATTCTTTGCTAGATCCCGCGTTGAGGATGCATCATGCAGCAGCGCTTTCGAGGAAGCTGCGTGGCTGTGATGCCAAGTCCTGCATCGTCGTGGAGGATGACGTCAATAAGGGCCTTGCGATGTGAAGTTCTGCATCGAAGATGTGTTGCAAATCTACAGTTCCAAAGAAGCTGCGGGGCTATAGTGTGAAGTCCTGTGTCGTCTTTGAGGCTGCCATTGAAGAAATGTTTAAGATGTGAAGGCCTGCATTGAGTAAGTGTCGTGCAGCGATGGTTCCGAGGAAGCTGGATGCTGCGATGCGGGGTACTGTGTTGGGGAGGTGTCACGCTTCAGCAGTTTGAAGTGGCTGCGAGGAAATGCATCGCACTGCATCGGTTCTATTCACAGGACCACAGTTAGGCTGGTAGAGCACCTTCATCATTAAGAAAATGATTGGAAATTGAGCAATTTTGTGCCATTTTGTGTGATTACTCTAACGTTACAATTTAATAATTCACTTGTAATATAACAGGTACAAACTCAGGCTAAGTGGGTACAATGTATGCTGTTTTCTGCCATTGGCAGAAACAGACCAGTGCATTTTCCACCCTCACACCACCCATTGATTGTAATCTTTCATGTTTTAAAGCATCCACTGTCCCTTTTCCCTTCAGGGACAGTGCTGCTTTAAGAACATTACTTGCCGCGATGGTAGCTTGCTTTTTCATGCAGACCTCAATCCTCCCTTTACAGCCATTCGCAAGGAGTTGCAAAAGGACTCCTGCCTCATAAATACCAAAGATTTAGGAGTTCTTGTGAATGGCCATTTTGTGACGCGAGTGATCAGTCCATCTAATTTTGTGAAAAATGAAGGTGGGGGCACAAAGCAAACGGTTTCCAAAAGACACCAGAAGCCTTTCAACCCAACCTTCACACACCAACCCAGATTTCAGAAAGATGTTGCACGCACATATGCTCACTTGCTAAAGGCAGCCTTTTATAGGATGAAACACTGATATTCTCTACTGGGGATATATTTAAATATATTTTAAGATATCCTGTTTGCTATTTACTTGTATTGCTTCATTTCTTGTAAGCTATATATTCCTTTCTTTAAATCATCCGTCACCCTTCCTCCTAATACTTTAATATTTTGTATTAGAGGCTTACGCATTTTATATGCATGAAAAGTATTTTGTTTAATTTATTGCACTTGGTTATTTGAATCAGAGAAAATCTTCTTATCTATTTTGGTATCAATGTATTCCTTATTCAGTCACAAAAAATAAAAAGATTTTTTTGCATTTTATTTGACAGCATCAAACATATCATCTGTTGGTGTGTTGTCATTCCAAGTCAAATTATTGAAGCAGTCCATTGATAATGTTTCAGGGATTCTGCTGGGAAGTAGAACTGTGCCTTGCGATAGCAGGAGGTCAGAATGTAGGGAATGAGTCTCTCTACCACATCAGAACCTGCAGGCCCGAATCCGACAAGCTCACAGTGCCTCACCTGAACTCCTAACCTTTCCAGAGTAGCAAGTGATTTCTACAGGCCTAGAACATGAAACTCTAGTCCCCAAGAGAATCGTGGAAACAGATCATCAAACGCAAGGGAAATTTACTATATATTTATTCTAGCTATTTTGAAGCAAGTGTGATAAGATAAGTAAACAAATACAACTAAGCAACGTTATCAACATTACTAGCAGACTGTTTACAATTAACAACCCAACCATGGCAACTGATAGATCTATCTAGGCCTACCCTCACTATGTGAGCACAAGGATATATTAGTGATCTCTGGGATTAGCACCAGACCCCATACCTGGTGTGTGTAGTTAGGTGGTCCACATCATAGGTGTAAACTCAGTTTACGTAAAGCTGCTGCTTCCGTTCCAGGACCGGCCTCCCTGCTGAAATATTCCTCTCCGCCCACTGAGGGGGGTGAGAAATGATTTATATGATAAGAATTACTGTGTTCGAAAACTGCAGCTGTGCTACCATGTTATGTCTAAAAACATTAGGAGTTGTTGCTGAACTGGCACAAGAAAACAGTGCACCATGTTGTTCAACCTTGTATGAAATGTTCAGGCTGAATCCCAAGAAGAGTCACGGAATAACAATAAATATGTGCAGCATGTTTTTAAAATAATATCATGTCACAAAAACAAATGTATTATGTGTGGCTGTGCAAAGCACAGGCAGCCTAAAAGAGCTAATACATGCAATTAAAGGAGAACCAAAGTGAGCCCAAAAGGGAAATCACCACACCCCCTCCTTGGTCGGAAAAGTAACTTAGCGACAAACAAAATAATAAAAACACAAGCACAAGCTAAGCAAATTCAAAGGGATGCTAATAACTATGTTCCACAAAACAATTATCATCATAATAAAATATATAAAATAGTTTCTTTTTAAATGTGTCCAAATTAAGGTGAGCCGGAAGTACCCAAGATTTCTTCCACAAGATCAAAGCTTGGGCAAACCAAAACGGACCCCGTCTCTACAAATGATGTTTCAAAAATTGCCCTGTTCAAAAGCTCCAAAGATCAGACATTATCCTTGTTATCAGTCAATGCTGAGAAAGTAGCCTGGTGACCTGCATCCATGGTATTAGAGCCAGAGTTCGGTAATCCTGGTGCTGAAGCACCCATCCCCCCTCGAGAGTGTCTCGTACTATGCATCTTGAAGCAGCTACAAGCTCACAGGACAACTCCGAAAATGGGTCGTTATCAGACTCATCAACTGGTTCTTGTCCACTGGAACAGGCAATTGCAAAGCCAAGCACACATCCAGTATCCTTTCGAAAGGGCACCACAGGCTATAAAACACGGGTTGTACCCAGGTGAACCAGGTGGGTCAGAATGGCAATGACTAGTCAGTGTTCAGTTTCTGGAGCGAAGGGGCTCCATAGAGACCTTTTATGCACTAACAGCATAGCTTGACCGGTGGAAATTCCAGAACCAAAGGGTTTCACACAGAACATCCAATGCGGAGTAACAAAAATTGAACCAAAATGTCGCAAATGAGCAATAATAGCAAGGGTATGCCCCCGAACACAGTGGAAAATAATGAATAAACAAATGCCAATATCACTCCAAAGATTTTTTGGAAAGAGACTAAGCAAGTCCCGATTATTTAAAAAAAAGTGTGCTATACCGGTAGTACTGGAAGCATTAAAGATTCAGTGCACAAGTTTGCCGAAATGTAATGGAAAATTAGTGTTCAACAAGGACTGTATTTCACTGGATGTCCTTGCAGCCTGTGGCTCAAACGTTTCTCAGGCAGATGTTAATGCTAAATCTTTTTAAACAAATAAGGCTTTGAGTCGGCTTAGCTTGTTAAAGTCTGCCTTCGAAGTTGGAATTGAAGCTCACAATGAACTATTAGTGACCAAATGCATAGGTGCAAAAAGCACAATATTGGCTTCATCTTGCAGAAGAAATCTTGGGTCTGAGAGATCAATAAAATATATGGGATCCCTGCCTTCATGCCACAACAGTCTTGGTTGCTTAACATTAAATGGATGTATGACGTTACAACGCATGCTATTACAACGCATACCTTTACATCGCATTTTTTACAACGCAAGTACTATTACAACGCATTACTTTACAACGAATTCTGTTACAACGCAAAACCTATTACAATACTGAAAAGTGCTGTTATAACGAAGTATATTACAACGCATACCTTTACAACGCGATTTTTTTTTTTTTTTAATAAAAAGTACAATAAAATCTGGCACGGGATGCAGGGAAATTAGGGGTTTTAGGGTGGGGAAGTGTATTAAAACGTGGAGAAGAACTGTACGTAAATCGACCAAAATGCAGTAACAAATTAATACTCGGGTATTAAAATTAATACTCGAGTATTAAAAACAATACTCAAAATGCCCCATAAAAATCCGTTTTAAGACAATAGTAAGTTTTTAAATAATAAGGAAAAAATAATTTACAGTACATACACATTTTTAACATGAAAAGATCGCAAACTAAGTAAACTAACGAACACATAACACACATGCACATAGGCGCCATTTTAACCATCTCACTTATAAAACTTGTCCTACCACAGTTTCTATGTAAACAATACCAAAAGACATGTTCCAAAATGGATGCCAAAACGGGGCAAATGAATGAAAAAAATATTTCTTTAAAAGCATTTTTAAAATATCATTTTCCACAGTAAACCAAAGTATTAAAAAAAACACAACGAACGCAGTTTTTAAAAAAATTAATAGTGACACACAGTAAAACTTATAAATACAAGTGAGACACCATTTTGCACTCAGTTGATTATCAACTAGCAGAGAGAGCAGACGTAATAAGCTGACCCTCTGTCACCTGCACTGCGACCTCCTCAGAGAGAGCACGGAATTCACAACAGAGCAACTACTAGTAAGTTAATAATATATATGTAAACGATAATTTTTAGAAAAATATATTTTCATAAACCACAAAAAATATTTTTTCACTTAATAATAAAAACTTAAGAAATGAAATGTTTCCAATATATTATCAATAAAATAAAACACAAAATTAAAACAAGTAATTTATTTCCCTCAACCAGAAAAACGGAAGATTTAAACATTCCACAGCAGCTGAACCTATTTGGACATCCCCACCACGTAAACGACTGACAAACTCAATTGTTTAGGTAAATGTTATTTTTGTGTCATGGTTTTACTTGTAAAATTTATTTGTAAAAATTTCATAAAGTCATGTATGCCAATGGTGTTTTTTTTTAATACTCAATCACACCGCATAAAAATCAAATTTTTCTTTTTATAACCAACGTTGACAAAGGAACATTTTTTTTTTTTTTTCACTCCAACAGTGAACATCTTTTCCCAAAAACCTTTTAACCTCCAGCAAACATCAGGATAAAGGCACGATAACAAAAAACCTACTAGAAAAGGTATGTTTTCTTTTCCATTTTATTATAACGATACATTAATAATCCTTTCCTTTGCAATTATTCCTCCTGTACCGTTCTTTATTTTGAAAACTAATGGATAGTTTTGAGAAACAATATTCAATTTCTTCTGTAGGAAAGAGCACCATCAGTGATATTTTTGTGTAGGGTAGGGGTACATATCTCTATTTCTACTACAGTAATGTGTTTTAATTAGGACAGTATCATGTATTACTAGTTAAATTGTATGTCTGTTAAATTTTAAAGATACTCAAGTACTACATTTCTACCCACCGTTAATTATCTTTTTATCGCCTTTTTTCCAGAACAGAAAAGATTTTTTTTCTCAAAAGTAAAATTTTGAGCCAACAAAGAAAAACATCCTTTACCACCTCATCCACAAAAGCGAATTCTCAAAAACAAGGTATTTTTTTTACAGCACGGATTCTTTACCTTCAAAATATTTGACTAACTATCACATAGCTAAATTTCAAAGAAATAATCAATGTAATTATGATTACATTTTCAAATTTTAGAATTATATTTCATGTCTAAAGAATGGTTTTTCCTTACGGAAATAGTTATGTGCAGCAACTTATATCACATGTGCAATTTTTGTGGAATAATTTTCCTAAACACATTTCTCAACATCGGTCAGTTTTCCAATTTTTTCCTTTTTTCACTTTTCCAGACATTTATTTATCCATTCCCCATCAAATCACCTCAAAAGTGTCTACACAAACCGACTCACCAATACCACTGAACAACAGTCTGCCAGAAAACCAAATCGGAAAAAAAGGTAATTTAGGCCAACATTGTAAGCTGCAACAATTTTTAAAATGTACCATGCTGTAGAGGTAACAATTTTCTTTTCCAAAATCTTGAAGGTGCATCAGTAGGGAAAGTGTTGGATAGTGTAGGGGTATTAATTTACTATTCTAACTCCATGAAGGTGCAGCAGTAGGGTAAGTGTTGGGTAGTGTAGGGGTATTAATTTACTATTCTAACTCCATGAAGGTGCTGCAGTAGGGAAAGTGTGGGATAGTGTAGGGGTAACAATTTACTATTCTATCTCCAGGAAGGTGCTGCAGTAGGGAAAGTGTTGGATAGTGTAGGGGTATCAATTCACTATTCTAACTCCAGGAAGGTGCAGCAGTAGGGAAATTGTTGGATATTGTAGGGGTATTAATTTACTATTCTAACTCCAGGAAGGTGCATCAGTAGGGAAAGTGTGGGATAGTGTAGGGGTATCAATTTACTATTCTAACACCAGGAAGGTGCTGCAGTAGGGAAAGTGTTGGATAGTGTAGGGGTAACAATTTACTATTCTAACTCCATGAAGGTGCATCAGTAGGGAAAGTGTGGGATAGTGTAGGGGTAACAATTTACTATTTATACTCCAGGAAGGTGCTGCAGTAGGGGAAGTGTTGGATAGTGTAGGGGTATTAATTTACTATTCTAACTCCAGGAAGGTGCAGCAGTAGGGTAAGTGTTGGATAGTGTAGGGGTATCAATTTACTATTCTAACTCCAGGAAGGTGCTGCAGTAGGGAAAGTGTTGGATAGTGTAGGGGTAACAATTTACTATTCTAACTCCATGAAGGTGCATCAGTAGGGAAAGTGTGGGATAGTGTAGGGGTAACAATTTACTATTCTAACTCCAGGAAGGTGCATCAGTAGGGAAAGTGTGGGATAGTGTAGGGGTAACAATTTACTATTTATACTCCAGGAAGGTGCTGCAGTAGGGAAAGTGTTGGATAGTGTAGGGGTATTAATTTACTATTCTAACTCCAGGAAGGTGCAGCAGTAGGGTAAGTGTTGGATAGTGTAGGGGTATCAATTTACTATTCTATCTCCAGGAAGGTGCAGCAGTAGGGTAAGTGTTGGATAGTGTAGGGGTATTAATTTACTATTCTAACTCCATGAAGGTGCAGCAGTAGGGAAATTGTTGGATAGTGTAGGGGTATTAATTTACTATTCTAACTCCAGGAAGGTGCATCAGTAGGGAAAGTGTTGGATAGTGTAGGGGTATCAATTTACTATTCTAACTCCAGGAAGTTGCATCAGTAGGGAAAGTGTTGGATAGTATAGGGGTAACAATTTATTATTCTAACTCCAGGAAGGTGCATCAGAAGGGAAAGTGTTGGATAGTGTAGGGGTATTAATTTACTATTCTAACTCCAGGAAGGTGCAGCAGTAGGGTAAGTGTTGGATAGTGTAGGGGTATCACTTTACTATTCTAAATCCATGAAGGTGCTGCAGTAGGGAAAGTGTTGGATAGTGTAGGGGTAACAATTTAGTATTCTAACTCCATGAAGGTGCATCAGTAGGGAAAGTGTGGGATAGTGTAGGGGTAACAATTTACTATTCTAACTCCAGGAATGTGCATCAGTAGGGAAAGTGTGGGATAGTGTAGGGGTAACAATTTACTATTTATACTCCAGGAAGGTGCTGCAGTAGGGAAAGTGTTGGATAGTGTAGGGGTATTAATTTACTATTCTAACTCCAGGAAGGTGCAGCAGTAGGGTAAGTGTTGGATAGTGTAGGGGTAACAATTTACTATTTATACTCCAGGAAGGTGCTGCAGTAGGGGAAGTGTTGGATAGTGTAGGGGTATTAATTTACTATTCTAACTCCAGGAAGGTGCAGCAGTAGGGTAAGTGTTGGATAGTGTAGGGGTATCAATTTACTATTCTAACTCCAGGAAGGTGCTGCAGTAGGGAAAGTGTTGGATAGTGTAGGGGTAACAATTTACTATTCTAACTCCATGAAGGTGCATCAGTAGGGAAAGTGTGGGATAGTGTAGGGGTAACAATTTACTATTTATACTCCAGGAAGGTGCTGCAGTAGGGGAAGTGTTGGATAGTGTAGGGGTATTAATTTACTATTCTAACTCCAGGAAGGTGCAGCAGTAGGGTAAGTGTTGGATAGTGTAGGGGTATCAATTTACTATTCTAACTCCAGGAAGGTGCTGCAGTAGGGAAAGTGTTGGATAGTGTAGGGGTAACAATTTACTATTCTAACTCCATGAAGGTGCATCAGTAGGGAAAGTGTGGGATAGTGTAGGGGTAACAATTTACTATTCTAACTCCAGGAAGGTGCATCAGTAGGGAAAGTGTGGGATAGTGTAGGGGTAACAATTTACTATTTATACTCCAGGAAGGTGCTGCAGTAGGGAAAGTGTTGGATAGTGTAGGGGTATTAATTTACTATTCTAACTCCAGGAAGGTGCAGCAGTAGGGTAAGTGTTGGATAGTGTAGGGGTATCAATTTACTATTCTATCTCCAGGAAGGTGCAGCAGTAGGGTAAGTGTTGGATAGTGTAGGGGTATTAATTTACTATTCTAACTCCATGAAGGTGCAGCAGTAGGGAAATTGTTGGATAGTGTAGGGGTATTAATTTACTATTCTAACTCCAGGAAGGTGCATCAGTAGGGAAAGTGTTGGATAGTGTAGGGGTATCAATTTACTATTCTAACTCCAGGAAGTTGCATCAGTAGGGAAAGTGTTGGATAGTATAGGGGTAACAATTTATTATTCTAACTCCAGGAAGGTGCATCAGAAGGGAAAGTGTTGGATAGTGTAGGGGTATTAATTTACTATTCTAACTCCAGGAAGGTGCAGCAGTAGGGTAAGTGTTGGATAGTGTAGGGGTATCACTTTACTATTCTAAATCCATGAAGGTGCTGCAGTAGGGAAAGTGTTGGATAGTGTAGGGGTAACAATTTAGTATTCTAACTCCATGAAGGTGCATCAGTAGGGAAAGTGTGGGATAGTGTAGGGGTAACAATTTACTATTCTAACTCCAGGAATGTGCATCAGTAGGGAAAGTGTGGGATAGTGTAGGGGTAACAATTTACTATTTATACTCCAGGAAGGTGCTGCAGTAGGGAAAGTGTTGGATAGTGTAGGGGTATTAATTTACTATTCTAACTCCAGGAAGGTGCAGCAGTAGGGTAAGTGTTGGATAGTGTAGGGGTATCAATTTACTATTCTATCTCCAGGAAGGTGCAGCAGTAGGGTAAGTGTTGGATAGTGTAGGGGTATTAATTTACTATTCTAACTCCATGAAGGTGCAGCATTAGGGAAATTGTTGGATAGTGTAGGGGTATTAATTTACTATTCTAACTCCAGGAAGGTGCATCAGTAGGGAAAGTGTTGGATAGTGTAGGGGTATCAATTTACTATTCTAACTCCAGGAAGGTGCATCAGTAGGGAAAGTGTTGGATAGTGTAGGGGTAACAATTTGCTATTCTTACTCCATAAAGATGCATCAGTAGGCAAAAGAAAGGATTGAGTACATGTTATGTTTTGTATACAAATTTTTATAAATATCAAGCTAAATGTTTTATCTTTTCTCCTTTTTTCAGATAATGTCTAGCCTTGGAGCAGCCAACTTCATTAAATCCAGGAAGGGCAAAAATCTTTTAAACCATGGTGGATACATATATAGTAAGGAAAGAATAAGTTTAACTAGAAATCATTGGAGGTGCGTGCAATACTACACTACCCATTGCAGTGGCAGAGCGGTTACTGTTGATAATTTGGTTGTGAAAACCACAGAACATAACCACTCTGCCTCTGCAATGGATGTAGAAATCAGAGAGACAATTAATGAGATGAAAGCTATTGCAAGCACCTCTAATGATTCTACAGGATCCATTTTAAGGGAGGTTGCACAGCATGTCCCCAGTCATGTTGCTAGCAACATGCCTATAATACCCAATTTGAGAAGAATTATTCAGAGACAAAAGCAGGCAAGTAATATTCAATTGTCTACACCACATACATTCTCTGACATTAGAATTCCTCATGATCTTTCTATTTCTTTTTCTGATGAACCTTTCCTTCTGCATGACAACGAAAACCCTCAGAAACGTATTTTAATTTTTAGTACCCCCCGTAACCTTGCTAAGTTAGAAAGTAGTGAAATTTGGATGATGGATGGGACGTTTAAAAGTACACCCCATCCTTTCACTCAAATTTACACTATACATGCTAAGATTAACAATAGTGTAATTCCCTTAGTGTATAGTTTGCTACCTGATAAGACTTCTGCAACATACACTGAACTTTTATCAGTGATTAAAAGCAAAACATCTGCAAGTCCTCGAAAAATAATAATCGATTTCGAATTGAGCATGATCAATGTGATCACCAAAACGTACACGGATACCCAAATTCAGGGATGTTTCTTCCATTTTTCGCAGGCATTTTGGCGTAAACTACAAAAAACATCCCTAGTTGCAGAATATTCTCGGGATAGCAAATTACAGTTTGAACTTAAAAAATTAACTGCACTTTGTTTTGTTCCTCCCGAAAGTGTGGACGAGTACTACACTGCAATTATAGAATCTGTTTATTATACGAGTAACGAGGAAAAATTGGCACCCATTCTAAATTATTTTGAGGACACATGGATTGGACACCTAAGCAGATCGGGTCGCAGGAGGAAGCCACGATTCCATGTGGAGTGGTGGAACTGCTACACGAGTTGTTTAGAGGGAGAGGCCAAAACAAACAATGCCATTGAGGGGTGGCATAACTCCTTCAATCATACAATTGGTAAACCACATCCTAACTTCTACTCATTTTTGGAAACTTTGAAGAAGGAGCAAAGTTTCCAAGAAATGAGAATAGCACAAACACTCGCAGGTAGTCTAAACCCACGAGTAACAGTCAAAACAAGGGAAATGTCTGAGAGACTATTGGCAATTCTACAACAGTTTTCGTTGTGTGTGGCTATAGACTACCTCGAAAATCTTTCTAACATTCTTTCTTTTTAAAACAATGAATTTGCTTACTTTCCTGCTTTGCTAAAAATTATAGTAATTACAATGATTCAATTGGCATACAACTATTTTTTTTAAAAATTTTTTTTCAAATTAACAAGTCGGGTTTTTTTCATTTTTTCAAACAAATCTTCATTTCATCAAAAATAAACCAATGCTGAAAAATTTACTGTTCCTTAGTATTCGAACCATTTATCATTATCGGTACGCCATTTTTCTAAATTTCGAAAAAATCCTACTTTATTTCCGTCAAAACCAATCACCAAAACTCAATCCGAACTATAAAATAGAAATGAATCCATATTCCTTAATACACATTGCATCCGAATTTTCATTTGTATTTCAATTATAAATTTACAAAATATTAAAGTACGCACAATTTTTGTACAAAGAAATGAAGATCGACAGTACTTCTTTATCTTCGGAAACAAAGAAATCAACTGTCTGATCCGTAACTTTTTATTTAGAAAGAGTTACATACTTTTTTAAAATAACTAACTTACTTTCAGCGACCCGACATAGGCATGTATTAAAAACATTAATGTGGACATGTTTAACAACTTTTAAAACATCTATTAGTTTTCCAGCAACCTCCCCTTATTCTTTCCTTACTATATATGTATCCCTTAAAAAGGTTTAATCTATAATATCAACAGAAAATATTTCCTACCTGGACGCAGATCAGCTTCCTGCTGCTTCCTCCTCCGATGCTCTGCAAAATGGCGTATTACGTCGACGCACACGTCCTTACGTCATCGCGTGCTTCTCTATTTATGGCGGACTACTTTTTTACATTCAACTGTAAATAAATGTTAATATATGTAAATGAAATATTTATATTTTGTTTTAAATATAAAACTTATTTTTAAAAATTCATGAAAAATATGTTTATTTTTTTCATGTTTTATTAATCAAATAAAATTGTGAAATAAATAATTGTTTCCTATCATTATTTTTAATTAAATGTTTAAATCTCCAATATTGTAATTTAATAAATGTATAATTACTTAATATGTTCCTTACCTTGGCTCTATTGTCTTTTCCTTTCTAAACTTCCTCTTACTTCACTTTCTGTACCTTCTTTTCTTGTTCCGCGGGCTGTATATGCAGAGGCTGCCAAAATAAATAAAGGACAAACACGCTCATAGACTTCAATGGAAAACCGTGGGAAATAAATTCAAAAAGTAAGTTATAATTGTTATTTCTGATTTCTAAATTTTAAAAATGTAAAATTAGTATAATTATTACTGTAAAAATTTTTTAATGTTGATATTAATCTTTTAAATATATTATTTATTTATTTATATAATAAATTAATCAATAATACACTTCCATTTATTTATAAAAGGACACTTTTTTTTAAACATATAAATACTCTTGTCTTTTCATATGTGATAAAAATACTCTAGTTTTTAAAAATAGGTACTCAATCATTTTTCTATATATTTAAATATTATATACTCTTTAATGTCTATTTAAACTTATTTTTAAGTAGATAAATACTCAACATTTAAAATAAGTTTTTATTAAGTATCTATTTTTTTATTTTAAAAACACTAAACTAAATGTTCAAGTATTAAATTTTAAAAAACTCAAGTATTAAACATTTCTACATAATAAAATACACATGCTTTAAAATTTTGATTATCTACTCACTTATTTGAAACTACTATAGAAACTAAAAATACTAAAGTATTATTTTATCACCAAACAAACCAAACTTTTCTTCTAGTCACAATACTCAAGTATTATTATTTTTATATACTACTCACTTATTACAAATAAATATTGCATTTTTTTAAATTATTTTAATACTCAAGTATTTATTTTACTGCTAACCAACCAAACATTTCTACCAGAAAAAATAAACAAGTATTAATATTTTTATTAACTACTGCCCTTTTTTTAATTAGAATTGCTATATTTAAAAAAAAAAAAATACTCAAGTATTAATTTTAATGCTACCCAAGTAATAATATTTAGAAAAACAAACAAGATAAATATTTTGCAAAAAAAAATGCGTTGTAATAGTATATGCGTTGTAAAAGTACTTACAATATAACATCTTGCGTTGTAAACACATGCATTGTAAATACATGCGTTGTAAAAGCATTTCCACTAAATGCGTTGTAAAGGTATATGCGTTGTAAAGGTACTTACCATATAATGGAACGCGTTGTAAAAGCATGCGTTGTAAAAGTTTTAGCGTTGTAAAAAAAGCGTTGTAATAGCACAGCGTTGTAAAAGTTGCGTTGTAAAGGTAGTTCCCCCATTAAATAGCTTCCATTTGAAACGACAGTGAAGGGAGGAGAATTGAAGAGGCTGGCGTTCCTTTTAGAAAATAGGCCACATTTGCTAATGAAGCATTGCATGCGCCGTGAATGGTAACAGGTTTACAGACAAGTGAGTGACCAACAGAATTGCGGCATTTCTTTTCAGTAAGAAACACCTCTTTCACAACCCACTCACATCAGTAAGAGAATGAAAACTAAACATTGAATCAGAAACAGCCTCAATCTTAATCCACACATGATGTCGCCACCAGCCTTAACCTCTTGTCTCCTCCCACCTATATTGTTGATGCTCAAGACCTCATTAAGCACTACTTCAGCTCTATGTCTAACATCATGGACTCCATTGCCCCCAAATGATTGTCCGGATAAGAAGAACTAATACCTAGTTCAACTGTAGCCTTAACGAGGAATGCAGCGCCCTTAGACTTTCAGAAAGACTGTGGAGACAGATTTCATCTCTTTCAAACATTTAATTGTTGTGTAAAAAAAGGAGGAACTACAATAGGTGCATCAGAAGTGCCAAATCATCATTTTTACATGGACACAGCCTTCAACCGTCCCAAACAACTGGTGAAACAACAAACTAATGGGAAACATAAATCCTCCACATCTGACACTACCTAATTGTCAAACATTTACCTCCTTCTTTTTTGAGAAAACAAAGTCAATTGACAATGAGATCCACACTGCTGTAAATTGCTTACCCCCTGAAGCCCTGCCACAATGGACCTCCACCTCACAGGAAATGTGTCCTAGCAACCTTCTCTTGAAACCTAAAAACAATTCCTTGTGGACCATCTTTCAGACATTTGAGGACTCTGACATCTTAAAACTACTGTCTTCCACTAAACCTTCCAACCATTTCAATGACCATCTTCTCTCCAAATTCCTCAAGGAAACTTCACACCTCCTGATACCCCTATGGACCAGAATTATCAACACCTCTCTTATGCAAGGCACAATGCCAGGGTGTCTAAAAGGTGGGCAAGTCACACCTAGCCTAAAAAAGCCAGACGCGGACCTCTCTGATCCCAACAATTTATGCCCCATTTCGAGCATCTCAAGCTCCTGGAAAAGTTTGTTCATCAACGACTCTGCAATCACATTGACCAGAACCAACTCCTCGATCACTGACAAACTGGTTTAAGACCGGGTCACAGTACTAAAATCACCATGGTCCATCTTGTCGATGATGCTTTATGCTTTCTTGATCATAATGAATCCTGTCTTTTAATCTCTCTTGACCTATCTGCAGAGTTTAACACAGTCAAACATGAAACCCTCCGGAACCTCTTAGAACTTAGAATGGGTCTCTATGGCACTGTCTTAAAATGGTTCTGCTCATTCCTACAAAACAGATATCAATGAGTCCTAATCAATCATGACTATCCGATCAGACGCCGGTCGCTATCGGTGTTCCCCAAGGTTCTTCACTTTCCCTCACCCTGTTTAATCTTTGTTTGGAACCCCTTTACATGGAACCCCCTCAAACACTCTAACACCTCCTACCATATCTACGCTGAAGATACACAATTGTACATGAAGATTACCTCACATAACGACGTCAGCAGTCTCAATAACATCTTGAACAAAACTCAACACTGGTTAACTCTTAACCACCTCAAACTAACCTCCCTCCAAACCGAATTCCTATTAATCTGGCCGCCCAACCCCACTTCTAACATAAAAAACTGGCTCCCACTACTCACCGCCTTGAACTGTACCCTACATATTGTTGATTCAGCAAAATCCCTAGGAATAACGCTAGACAACAACCTCTCAATGCTGAATCAAATCAGCTCCACAACCAGAGGGGCCAATTTCCATCTCCAAGTCTGAAGAAAACTAAAGCCTTTCCTGCCCAATGCAGACCTCAAGATGACAGTTCAGGCTCTCATGATCTCCAAACTTGACTATGGGAATGTTACCCTTGTTGGCCTACCGAAAAAAAAACTAGCACCGCTGACGGCTACCCTAAGTGCGGTTGCACGGCTCATCACAGGCATAAAGAAAAATGATCTCATTACCCCGGCCCTCCACTCTCTGAACTAGCTACCCTATGATTCTAGGATCCATCTAAAAATAGCATGAGTGACGTACAGAGCCTTCCACCACAACACTCCTCGCTACCTGGCTCAGAAACTGGTTCCTTCCGGAAGGAATAAAGCTTCTCATAGTTCATACTCCCTGCTGCTGAAACCCCAAAAATTTCACAAAAAGAAAAAATATAAGGGATTTTCTCTGGAATTGGCCCACAAATTTGGAACTCTGTTCTCCCAGAGATCAGGACCATCCCTTCATTCACTCTTTTAAACAAGCATTGGCATAGCCAATAAGTCTCGCCTTTGGGACCTTATAAGTGTTTAGCCATGCAACAGTTGCATAACTAAATACTTATAAGGTCCCAAAAGCGAGACTTATTGGCTATGCCAAGCGGGCGTGCGGCCGCGAAAGTGAAAGTGATCGCGATCAAACATCAAAGCGGCCGTGCGGCTGCGAAAGTGAAAGTAATCGCGGTCAAGCACGGCGCGCGCCCGCGCACATGCACTGTAGCTCTAGGCTGGCCTGGTAGCACTTTTTGGAGCCCTCTCAATAAGTCTCGCCAGACCAGCGCATGCGCTGGGTCAGGCGAGACCTAAAAACGAAGTAAAAAAGAGACAACTGAATACTCTCCTTCCTATCTGAAGCGACTATCCATGCCAATTTGATTTCATTGCTGGTATTTTCACTATGTCTCTTTGTATTACCTTTTCAAGCTGTATATTCTATATTTTGCTCCTTGTGTATTTGATGCTATTTGTTAGGTTGTACAGCGCTATTACACCAAAAGTTTTATAAAACTTCATAAATAAATAACACAAAATAATGGTAAAGACCACAATTAAATAAATCTCCCTCCTAGGGCTTCATAGCTACACAATGGGATATGTTTCATGCAAGCTGTGAATCGAAATGTTGAAATTGGCAAAGATATTATGCCATGTATTAACCATACTGCGGAGGGTGTCTCTGCTATTGTAAATGGGAGTTGTTCCATCTTCTTGAGATGTAACATTGTGTAAGTGGCATCTTTCTTGGCCATGAATTGCTGTTTATATGTCAGATTGAAAGTCAAGAATAGCTGTGTAGAATTGAGGTTACGCCACGGCACGCAACCACTTTTAAGGACCTGAAGTGTCCAACAAAATGGCATGATAGATCTAAGCTCACTTCGCCGAAGGTATAATGAAGACATGTCACTGTGCATTATATCGATAACAGACGACACAATGTTATGTAAGTGGTAAATGCTAGAAGACAACATACTAATACTGTTATCAACATCAGGAAGCACTTTATCCAAATGAACTTGATTTTGTCATAGACAGCAGCTTCCATTTGTGATAGTTTCCAAATATCATTATATGTGGCATAAATAAATCTTTATTTATCGCATAGACTTAGGACCTAGCAAAAAATCAGATAGGTCCATGTCTTCCGACAGGAGGGAAAGATGTTGTTTTACTGCAGACAGTGTGGATTCTTCCAACCATTATTGGCACAATTTCCCTACCAAATAGGTGGTGACTATACCTGAGTGTTGGGAATAGGAGTACCAAGGGTCAGGTTTGCTTGCCTTAAATCCCAGTGTGGAATTCAAAGAACAAGCATAACAACTATTTGTGTCCAATGGCCACAATAACTCCCTGTTTGGACCTGAAAATGTGGAGTTAAATGTACAATTCTACTATTGATCTGTTGTTCAGTGTAATTTGTGAGATGTTGCCAATTGTCAAATCGGGCAATGGAAGGAATGTTAGGTGCATTCATGTCTTTAATTTTTTCCCAATCCTAGACAAGTAGTCTGCTGAACTGTCCCATTCAGAAAAATCATCTAGTTGGAACTAAGCAGGCTCATAACAAGGTGTATGGTATCCTTCTGATAGTTATAGCCTTTCCCGGCTAATTGTGTGACAAACAAGTCTGTATATATTAGCTTGGTTTGTGTATGCATATTTTTTTGCTGGTGTAGGGACAAGTCTAAATAAAAAGACTAATGTATCATGTCCTGAAAAATATGTGAATTAATCCCTGTGTGTTTTGAAGCTCCTTTGTGGGGGAGTAGGTGAATGATGTTCCCATTGTGTATAATTAAAAGGTGTGTTGAACACTAGCTCAATGTAAATAATGATGTCCATAATGATGGTAACAGAGCATTCTACAATAATTAGCAGAATTTAGATACAGGTCCTCAGATTCGAAAACAGTATAGTATTCCAGCTCAGAGAGCATGGAGTTTACAGTCTCAACATCCCAATCATCAGAATGTAACTCAAGTACAACAACATCACCCATAGAAACCCTAAAAATATAAGGAATCAGCAGTATTTCTGTAAGGCCGAAGATCTCATAATGTGCTTTATCCCAAACAATTCTATCAGTTACTGGAATAGGTGAAATATGCACAAGGGAAAAGTCTCTTTTTTGCTTATGTGAAATAATATGTGCAGCATATTACTAAAATAATATGTCACAAACACAAATGTATTATGTGTGGCTGTGCAAAGCAGAGCATCTTAAAACAGCTAAAGAGTGAGACATTAACACCTGATTGATCAGTTCTGTGGTAGAGCATTCTGGAAGGTAATGGCCATTTATCAGCAAGAAGAAAACAGTCACAAATCCAATCCAAAGAAATATAAAAACCAAGGAAAGTGTTATCCAAACACATATCCAAGATACGTGTGTTTCAGCCATGAAAAGAAAACACAGGCCTGTTTAGGTGGAGTGTTTATAACGGAGGAACTGTCAAAAGAGTCAGACAAAAAATCATCTACTCCCACATTTTAACCAGAAGCAGTTTGATGAACAACAGGAGCCATAGGTACAATTAGAGAACTGGTTGATTCCACGAGGGGTAGCTCAGTAAATACAATATCAGCTGTTGAAGACACAATAGTAAGTATAGTACTCGCTTGAGTTGTGTGGCTGGAATTTGTAGTGATATGGGGAATTTACTGAAATGCCCCCCTCTCCCACCAGCTGGAGAGAAACAGCTTTGATGGTGCTCACAAGCTGCAGAGGAATTTCCTGTATGGTAGAGATAGGAGTTAGGGAACTACCATGAACTCCTCGTAGCCTACTGTTTAGAATCAGCCACATGATGTAATTGGATGTGATCAGTCAAGACAATATGATTGTCTTTAGAACCAGCAAGCAGTGGCAATATTATAGTTTTTGTACCTTGAATGCCAAGGACTGGCACCGGTATGATGGGCCAAATTCATTCTTTACCACAATAAATTCTCAGATGAGATCTCCAACTTGTGTAATCCAGCCGGAAAGTGCTGGCTGCTTCCAGGTTCCTGCAGAGGCAGACATCTTCAACTGTTCCTTGGATTGGGTGTCACAGAAGTTTTGTAAGCCCTGTAGGACTGTACAAAAATCATTATGTCAAATGAGGTGGCTGCTACCACAATGACTGGATCATCAAGGTCTGGAATGTGCAATTTGATACCAAAAAGAACATTGTATGGGGTGCGGCCACCCAGGGATCTTTAAGGGAGACTATTAAGTGCTCTTTGTACCCCATATAGGTGGCGGATCCCTGTACCTAATACTCTAGCTCTGAAGGCCTGCTTTAAGTCACGGTTCATCCTCTCCACAGCAGAACTACCCTCAGGCCTATATGGAGAAGAGTAATGTATCTCTACACCCGGAGATGCCATAGAATCCCTATACACTTTTGAGGCAAAAGCAGGGCCCTGGTCTGAGTTGAATGTAGTGCATGCATTTGTTCTGACTTGCAAATCTTTAATAACAGTTTGAGTTTCAGCCGAACGTTGTGGCCACATCCAGAGGAACCTTAAGCAAGAATTGCGATTCTCCTATTACCATGACTAGAGAATCTGGATTTCATTAAAGACACGGAGGCTGACATTATGCATTATCCTTTAATGCAGTCTCCAAGCAGCCGCATTACATCACAATAACAAGTATTCCAAAATAGAATATAATAAATACATAAAGGGCATGAGCCAAGTACAATCTGCCTCTTTTAAATGCGGCTCTGAGCAGATAAGTGGTCTACTTTTCCATACTTTTCTCAACTTTTAACCTTCTTAATCTTAATGTAATTTATATTTTTATCATGGGTTAACCCCCTCCCTCCCCACCTCATGCCTCCACACTGATTTCCAATTTATGGAAATTTTTCCCCTCCTCCTTCTCTTATGTCATAGGCGATTTAATCTTTTGATGATTAATAATCTGTGTTTTTCTCTAACCTTTTCTTTCAGCTTCCGGTAAGTATGCTTTTTATGTAAAGACGGTTTAATGAGTATATATATTTATGTCTTTTCATCGGTATGGCTTAACACCATTTTTATTACTCAGTAATATTTATTTTATTTAGCTCGTAGGATACATTTAAACCCTCCATCCGAATTAAGGAGACAACAATGGTCCAAATCAATGCAGCCAAAAGGCTTGTTGGAAATCAGCAGATGTGTCTGCGGCAGATGAGCCACGGTACAAGGTTTAATTTGTTGGCAAATGTCACAACAAAGTACATATTTCTTGGCCTGCTTATAAAAGCTGTGCCACCAATCACATTGCTGCAGTAATGAAATTTTGGCACAACACCTAGATGAGCAGCCATCACTAAGGCAAGCCTGCGATCTTGGTTTTGAATGAAACGATCAGCAACTACTGGAATTATTACAAAAGGGAACGTTTTGTTCACTTAATTGATATGTATATTTAGCTGGAAAACCCCTAGGCAAAGGGGTGACGTCGCGTGAAGCATTAATGGCAGCAAGTATATTGTTGTCTACCCTAGCATGAGAATGAGTATTTGCAGCAACTGTTCTAGTCACAATTGCAGATTTGGCCACTTCATCTGCCATAGAATTCCCTACAATGTGTGGTCCCACACGTTGATGAGTCAATGTATGTATAACATGAGCCTGTGGCAACCTATCTTTAAGGTCTGCCACCTTCACCCACAGCAATTTAAGCCTTTAGAATCATTGAATCGATTTTGACGCCAATAATGCAAATTGTTGTTGAAAGACTAGACACAATAATATGAATCGCACACTATAAGTATGGGGAATTCAGGATCCGAATGCTCCAGTGAAAGTAACAAGGCTTTCAGCTCAGCTAACTGCACAATGCACTTCCATAAGGACTGTGCAAGTTGTTTTTGTGGTTGGAATCTTCCGTCCAACATCACACCAATAAAAGTGATGCATGCTGCTGAATATTCATGCTTGGTACCTATAGCACGTTGGCCTGAACCATCAGTATAAGAAACATATTGATACTGCTCGAGAGGCAAAATATTGCTGGGCATGAGATAAAAATGCTCATATTGAAGAAACTCTTGTGTTTGTAAAGAGGGGTCAAAGACGAAGTCCACATCAACAGCTGTTAAGGATGTTGCTTATTGTATCCATCTAAGGTGGAGGACATTAGCATTAGCAATGCTAGCTTTGGTAACAGCCTCTAGTGTGGGGTTTACAACAATAATGCTTTTCCCTTTTGCAAGTGGCCGCTGTTTAAGTATAGCCGTCTGCACAGCAGTCAGTATGTTTTTCAGTGGATTTCCACATTGGAATATAAATGAGATGTGTATGTAATGGGCACTGGTTCATCTTCATTAAAGGTGACATAGGTAAAGCCAATGCAACTTCAATTAATCGGATGACAAGGTTTGTTGTATTGACACAAATATGTACGTGACGTGGTGCAAGCAAGTCAGATTGTAACAATTTGAGTATATCTGCATGTTCTGATGTCCAATGTGAACTGGAAAAATCAGGATGAATTATTTCATACAATGATTTATAATCAGCTATGTAGGTTCTACCAAAATTACAAAATCCTGACACAGATTGCAATTTCCGTGGAGTGTTTGGAAGCTACAGCAAAGCACACTTCTCTAGGAAGTGTGGTGCAAGGCTTTTTCTTTCATGTGTAAGTTCGCAACCTAAAAATAGGATACTTAGAAAGGCTATATTAGATTTCCTGAAATTGAACTTGTAGCCAGATTCACTGAATCCCAATATTATGCGTTCCACTCTGGCCAAATGTGTGTTTAACTCATCATTCGTTAGATAGATATCATTTACATCGGATAATGTGTCGGAGTCAATATTGTGTAGAATTGACAGTATGCGGGCAGCAAACAGTTGAGGACTGTTCTTATACACAATAGGGAGTCGAGAAAAATTACCCTGAAAGCCCAGTGCCAAGAAGGCAGTCCAATCTCGGCTTTCAGGTGCTATATTTTGTCAAAAAAAACATTGGAAATGTCCAAGGTTGTTTTGCATTTTTTACAGACTATATTATTTATAAGTGCTGTACTGTGTGTATTTTGATTTGCAAATGGGCGTGTATGACTGTTTAAATGTCTGTAGTCTAAGAATATTTGATATGAATCATTCAGTTTTAAGACAGGAAAAAAGGAATTATTAATTTGAGAGACACAAGCTTCAATTACTCCATGGTACTTCAACTGGGAGAGTATTTCTCTAACAGGTGCTTAGCATCCTGCTTTATTGGTTATTGTAGTTGCACTTTTGGGCTGGGCCACGTGGGTATTATATGATAAGGAGAGTCCTTATCCCAGCCAATATGTTTGAGGTATAAAGCTGGGTCTAGTGCAAGAGCCCATTGTGTTGTATAGGCTTGCTTGACTTCGTCAGGGACAAGCGTATACAACGATGGGAGTATTACATCCATCTCCCTGTGGGGTTGTTTGGACAAACTGCAGGGGCCAATTGACCTCAGGCAAAAGAATGTCACATGATGAAGTTATATTTTCCCAGAATATTACTTTATTGGTGCGCTTTATGTCACCCTGAATTTATATATCAAAAGTATATAATCTATCAGAAGGGGCTAAGTGCCTGTCTGGGGTTTCAACTGTAACAAAGTTATCAGTTGCTGTCACTGCCCGAAACTGCTTGAAATTCTGATGCACTATAGTGACCTCTGCTGCGCTGTCGAGGAGAGCCAACATCCACCTCCTGTTCCGGAGGAGAGTTCTCAGTATTTGTGGCATATTTTGTAGTTATAGTCACAAGTTTCTTTTTTTGAAAATGGGGCTTAAGTTGATGAGGTTTTTCCTCTCTCTTTATCTTCATGTCAGACAAGCATAGCGAGACTGAGAGGGTCAAAGTGAGACTGCGTGAGACTGCGTTAGTCAGTGAGACTAAGTGAGATTCAGTGAGAGTGCGTAAAAGTGGGTGCAAGAGCAAGTGAGAGTAAGTGATGTGAGTAAATGTGACTGAGTGCAAGCAAGTGTGTGAGAATCCCCTAAACCCTCCGGGAAGAAGTCAGGCTCGCTCAGTGGAATTCGAGCCAAGAATTATGCCTCCCCACTTTTAAAGGTCACCAGCTGCCACTAGGGTGTGAGCAATTTTTCTGTGGTGAAGATTTTATCTAGATAATATGTGATGATGTCAGCTATATCACAAGCACTTGTGACTGAAAAATGTGCATTGATGAGCATCTTGTGGTGTTTGTGCTATTGGGTGGATGTTGGAGGCTTGCATGTACTACTAGCTGATATGTGGATGAGGATGTTGCTATAGGTTTTGCTCATGTGCTGTGGGTGTTACAGTGGTCTGGATGTGAGTGTGGGCAGTGGGAGTGGTGTGATTGTGATGTCTGTCAACCACAAAGAGAGAGCTTACCTGTACCACAGGTTGCTCAAGCCTTAGGTCCTTCTTGACCGTATTAGCCCCAAACAGGACACACCCTTGTTATTAGCAACCCTTTGTTGAGGACGCCCAGCAATGGGACACACAGGTTGGCTGCCAGAAAACGGGTAAGGGGTGTGTACTGCGGCTCCAGCAGTGTGCTTGCGTCTGTGCAGGGGCTTCTGGGATGGGACTGGCAGCTAAATTGTTCTTGTTGCTGGTTTTCAAATGATCTGTGGTGGGAAAAAGTATCTGGGCGTGATGATTGGTTCAGACAGCATGCTTGAGACTGTCCAGCAGCTTCAGGCGGGAGATTCATTTTAGCATCTGTTTTTTTCACTTTGCTCCCATCACACTGAACAGAACTAATGCTCATTCAAGTTCCGACCTAAATGAAATAGAGCATGTAAAACTGAGGAGAGTAGAAATAATGAATACACATTTTTTTTCATTATTCCCCCCCAGGCTCTACAAACTGATAATTAGGCACAAAAATCGATCCGTAGACTGTGAATGTTGGAGAGGTAAGAAAAGATGCTGCTTTGTTTCATGACAAAATATGAGTAAGTCCTCAGTGCAAAGCTCTGTGCTGTTTCTGCTTGATCTTGATCCATATTGACTAAGAAATGTTGCAAATTATGTGAATGAGCAGCTAATTAATGCAATAACGCAAACTATCTCCAATGGGGCAATGAGTGTTGACTGTTCTGCATAATTTAGGCTTCATCCTTACATGTCACAGAAGTGCAATTATATATGTGCACCTCACATTATATTCCCTGTCTGCCTTAACTTTATTAATGTGTGAGAAACATTTAAACCCACTCCTGAAAAGTATTCACTGTAGACCTTAAAGTTTTTATGCGTGTGCACTAATGCTCAGTTACAAAGGAATCATATATTCTTTATTTATGTTTTCCACTTACACTTCAAGTTGTATTTTCATATGTAAACATGTATTCTTTTGCTTACGTTTGTAGTTATTTTAAAGTTACACGTGTGCTTGTATAACCATGTAATCAAAGTGCATGCGCATTAAATGCTCATTTAGGTTAGCCTGACTACAGGCCTCAGTTGAAATGTATTTTGCTTGCTAGCATGCTTTTTCTTTTCTTGTAGGTTTATTATTCAATTAGCTAGAGAAAGGCTTATTGTGAATTAGATGACTGATAGACCTGAGAGAGACTTAAAATTGAACATGGACGAACAATGGTCGAAAGAAGCTTTCTGTTCATCGTGTACCAGGATGGCAAACATTTTCAAGTCTGAGAACGGCAGCCTCAGTTCGATGCGTTGGGAATTCAGAGCTATGTTGCAGATACACTTGAGTAGTGCTCTGATTGGTTCCTGGTAATGTGAACGGATATAAGACGTTTCTGAATCTCCTGTTACTTTTATATTGGTGTTCCTGACGTTTGGGTTAGGAGGGCTTCCCTTTAGACTGAGAGAGATACAGACCTCTCTGCTTGCCCTGTTCTTGTGAGTGTGAAGCTTTATGTTAAACACGTATTTCCTTTGGACTTCTACTGAACTCTGATCATTCTGACACCTTCTTAAATTAGAGATCCTTGATAGATGATCCTATGTTTGATCCATGTTGAAGAGACGTTTCTATATGGAACACTTGTTCACTTTGATCTGCTTTTGTATAATTGTAGCTGTCACAATTCTGCATCTCATTCTATTGCGTCTCAACCAACTGAGCTATTTTACTTTGCCTATTGTACTAATGTACTTACTGAATTTGCATATGGTTTGCCTATTTACTGGATTGATTGATAATTCAAATAAATGCTTTTAATCGTATTCAGAGAGTCCTAGTACTCATTGTGGAGTCATGCGGACTACACAAGGAAATTGTATTGTTGATGTTTTCTCCCTTTTAATGCTTCATGTCAGCTATAAAAGGTCCAATCGGCCAATGGGAGTCTTTGATGGTTTGACTAAGAGATAATAGGCCTGGGCGTAGTTCGCGAAGTAGCACTTCGCGAAGCTACGCAAAGTGAAGTTCGCACTACGCGAGCTACGCGTAGCACTTCGCGAACTGTGTAGTACCTTGTTCGCACTGTGCCAGATGTCGTTTTCAATGATTGCACAGTGCGGACAAGCAACCGGCACTGTGCAATCATTGAAAATGGCATCTTGCACAGTGCGAGCTGTAGTTTTCTGTTGCTCGAGTAGATTTTTACTCGAGCTTCAGCTTTCTCAACGCGAACTGGTAGTTTCTCATCGCGAGCGGTCGCGAGCATACGCGACCACTCGCAATGAGAAACCTGACCTCCTCGCGTTGGGAATCTCGCCGGGAGGTTTATTTTCCATGCTCGCGATCGCCAACTTGAAGTTGCTGATCGCGAACAAGGAAAAAGTCTCACCGGGATGTCATTTTGCTTGCTCGCGGTCGCCAACTTGACGTTGAGGACCGCGAGCGAACAAAAAATGACCGCAGCACTACGCAACACTACGCTACGCGTGTTCGCACTGTGCTACGTGCAGTTCGCGTAGTGCGAAGTAGCGCGAACTTCGCAAACTACGCAAGCGTTGCGTAGTGCTTTGCCCAGGCTTAGAGATTATGCTGTAAAGGCCCAGGACGCTTTATCACAGGACACACTCTTTTTCTAAGAAACCATTTGTTGGGGATGCCCAGCAGTGGGACAAATTGGATGGCTGCCAAAAAAAGGGGCAAAGGGTGTGTACTGATGCTCGGGTGGGATGCTTGGGTATATTGCAGGGGCTACTGGGATGACACTGGCAGCTAGATTGTTCTTGTTACTGGTTTTCAAATGGGCGGGTGGTGGTAAAAGGTTTCTGGCATGATGATTGGTTCAGACAGCATGCATGAGTCGGTCCAGCAGCTGCAGGGACGAGATTTATTTTTTGTATCTGGTTTTGTTTCTCACTTTCCTCCCATCACAATGAGCAGAAATACTGCTCATTAAAGTTCCAACCTAAATGAAATACAGCATGTAAAACTGAGGAAAGCAGAAATAATAAAAACTTTTTCTTCATTATTCCCCCTTAGACTCTACGAAATGATAATTAGGCACAAAAACAGATCCGTAGACTGTAAATGTTGGAGAGGTGTGAAAAGATGCTATTTTATTACAAGACCAAATATGAGTAAATCCTCAGTGCAAAGCTCTGTGCTATCTCTGCTTGATGTTGATCCATATTGACCAAGAAATGTTGCAAATTATATGACTAAGCGGCTAATTAATGCAATAATGTAAACTGCTTCCAATGGGACGCTGAGTGTTGACTGTGCTGTGTAATTTAGGCTCCATCCTTGTATGTCACAGAAGTTCAATTATATATATGCACCTGACATCACTGTGTGCCTTAACTTTATTGTGGGTAAAACATATAATGCCTCCTACTGAAAAGTGTTCACTGTAGAAAATAAAGATTTATATCTGTGTGCACTAATGCTCAGTTAAACATGAATCATGTATTCTTTATTTACGTTTTAAACTTATACTTCAAGTTATATTTGCATATGTAAACATGTATTCTTTTTCTTACATTTGTAGTTCTTTTAAAGTCACATGTTTGCTTGTATAATAATTTAATCGAAGGGCACATTAAATGCTCATTTAAGTTAGCCTCGCAACAGGTCTCAGTTGAAATGTATTTTACTTGCTAGCATGCTTTTCCTTTTCTTGCAGGTTTTTTTATTCCATTAGCTAGAGAAAGGCTTATTGTCTGAATTAGATGACTGATAGGGAGGCCTGAGAGAGACTTTGCATTGAACATGGAGAAACAATGGTTGAAAGAAGCTTTCTGTTCAAGTACCAGGATGGCAATATGTTCAAGGCTGAGAACGGCAACCTTAGTTCAAGGCGCTGGGAATTCAGAGCTATGCTGCACATATACTCGAGTAATGCTCTGATTGGTTCCTGGGTGTGTGAACAGAAATAAGATGTTTCTGAATCTCCTGATACTTTTATATTGGTGTTCCCAAAGTTTGAGTTAGGAGAGATTCCATTTAGAATGAGAGAGATACAGACCTCTCTGCTTGTCCTGTTCTTGTGAGTGTGAAGCTTTATGTTTAACACTTATTTCCTTTGGACTTCTACTGAAGTCTGATCATGCTGAAACCGTCTTCTTCCATGCTCCTCAATTAGAGACCCATGATAGATGATCCTATATTTGACTAGTGGCGGCTGTCGCAAAACTCAAGTGGGGTGGCGGGGGGATAGGGGAGTTGGGAAATAACAATAATTTTAAAAACCTTACCTGCCCTGCCCCGACACTGACGGCTGCCTCGGTGCTCCTCTTCTCTCCTGCTTCTGACGGTGTCCCAGTAGCCCCTGTGACACCAGCACAGGCTCCCCACTCAATCCCGGTGATGCTCTCCTGCTATACCTAGCATGAGAGCAGCACCAGGATTTGTCTGAGAGGCCTGGTTTGCCGCTGAGACAGTGCCTGGGAGTCTGTGCTGTTTCTCCAACCCAGCTGTGTAACACAGCTGCGTTGGAGAAACCTAAGTGTGCATCTCTGTTTGGCTGGCCTAAGACGGCCGGCCAAACTTACACGTGCACTTTATAGTGCCTCTACCACTCCTCTCCCTGTCATAGCCTGGCCCGCCCCACCCAAGACTCCCTGGCTCAGTTAGTCAGCGGAAAATAAAATTATAATATTGTTTTGTAATTATTTTATTGTTCCCAGACTGACTCAGTGGGACAATGCTCCTCCGCCATTATAGAGGAGCCGCCCCTGTATTTGAACCATGTTAAAGTAGAGAAGGCAAGCTTCTTCATGGAACACCTGTTCCCTTTGATTTGCTGTTGTATATTTGTGGCTGTCACAATTCTGTAACTCATTCTAATGCGCTTCAACCAACTGAGATATTTTACTTTGCCTATAGTACTAATGTACATGCTGAATTTCCATATGGCTTACCTATTTAATGGATTGATTGGCAATCCAAATAAAACCCTTTATTTGTATTCAAATAGTCCTAGTCCTCCTTGTGGAGTCACATAGGATTCACAAGCAAATTGTATTGATGATGTTTTCTCCCTTCTAATGCTTCATGTCAGATATATGTGAAAGTCTTCGGGGACTTGACTAAAAGATTACGCTGCAAAGGCCCAGAACACTCTAGCACAGGACACACTCTTGTTTTTGGCAACCATAAGTTGAGGATGCCCAGCAGTGGGACAAAGAGGATGGCTGCCAGAAAAAGGAAGGAGGGGTGTGTACTGAGGTTCCAGTGGTGTGCTTGGGTCTGTGCAGGGGCTGATGGGATGACACTGGCAGCTAGATTGTTTTTGTTGCTGGTTTTCAAATGGGGATGGTGGGAAAAAGATATAAGCATGATGATTGGCACAGAAAGTATGATTGAGACTGTCCAGCGGCTTCAGGGGAGATATTCATTTTTTATATGTTTTTTTCCCTTCACTTTGCTCCCATCACAATGAGCAGAAATATTGCTCATTAAAGTTCCAACCTAAATGAAACAGAGCATGTAAAACTGAGGAAAGCAGAAATAATAAATATGCATTTTTTACATTATTCCCCCGTAGACTCTAAAAAATGATAATTAGGCACAAAAACTGATCTGTAGACTGTAAATGTTGGAGAGGTGAGAACAAATGCTACTTTATTACAATACAAAATATGAGTAATTTCCCAGTGCAAAGCTCTGTGCTATCTCTGTTTGATGTTGATCCATATTGACCAAGAAATGTTGCAAATTATATGAATGAACAGCTAATTAATGCAATAATGCAAACTGTCTCCAATGGGGCACTGAGTGTTGACTGTTCTGTGAAGACCCTCCGGCTCTCAGATGTAGAATCTAGTTAAACAGACCAACTTTCTTTGAGGCTGGCTTGTTAACCACAAATGAGAATACATTCCTTTGAGGTATGTTTTTTTAAAATCAAAATAGCTTCTAACACCATATGCCTACAGCGTGGGCACACGATGAAAGATGTGAAACCATTAGCAGCAAATGCCAGCTTTATTATATCTATGAAACTGTTATTGCTGAAAGCCGAAATGTTCATTGTGACATTTTCTGCATTATTATGCCCTGATCAGTTTCTGAATATCTATGACTTTTTCAACACCTATTGCTATAGATACTTTAATTGCCACTGTGTGATTTATTTATTTATGTATGGGTTTTGCTAGTGGCAGTGACTACTGCATAAAAACCGCCTCAAAGTGCAAAGAATAAAGAGGTAGCAAACTAAGAGCCATGTTCCAAGGCCCAATGCTCTGTATGTCTAAAGGTAATCATTGGAAATTGTCCATTGATTTGCTACATGTGGACTATTGGTGATCATTGATTTTTGAAATGATGAATTAATAGAAAAGCCTTAGACACAGACTGTGGAGTTCATCAGGCTTAAGTTTAGTGCCTATTTGAGATTTATTTAGCTGAATACTGAGCAGAAAGAAATGGGTTTTCAGATTTTTTCTGAATGTTAGAAAAAACTCTCTTAAAGACCTAAGGACAGAGATAAGATGTTCCAAAGAAATGGTTCTTGCACATGGAAGTTTTCTCTACCAAGTGTCAGAATTCATATAGATTTATCAATAGATGTGAATCTCAAGTGCCTTTAGGCTCGTAGTTAGATCCTTTTAGAGGAATAATGGGAGAATGACCAGGGAGAGATTTGAGATGAAACATAGAGTTTTGAAATATATGTACTGGCGTAATTTTACTAAATTAGAGAGGCATAGGACCTAACACAACATGCCTTTGGTTCTTCAATGACATCACAGGAAGTGACTTGATTTTACTCTGATCACATCGCAGATGTGACAGCACACATTTACATATGATAACATTGAGGAAAGTTGATATAACATCCTACAATCTAAGGAAAACTAATAAATAACTTAAAAACTAACAAGTCAGAGACAGTGTTGAGCCTGGAAGTTCTAATGAGAACATGGATGTGGAAATGACAGGCTCTGGCAGATCTAAAAGACACTCTTGCCATTAGACATTCTGCCAAAATGACCAACAAACAACAAAGTGATAAAAGAAATGCCTGAATTAATCACAGCCACTGCCAGTTATTTTAGCCAAATTCCACTACATCTTTTGTTCCTATTGTGACACTCTAGATAGAGACCAGCCATATGCAAAGCTACATTGGTCCTGCACCAAGAGAACAGGCCAGCCCAAATACCCATCCAGGTGCATTCCAGATGGGAACACAAGCAGTTTTGGGTTACTTCATCCTCATCAATGAGGGAAAGCTTGATTCCTGAGGCACCATGAGCACGGGGTCCACATCTGGGCATACATATCACACTTAAGGCATCTACTGCAACAAACAGAACCATGATAGAAGGAATTATTGAATTAATATCAGCATTAGGTATTGCTCAGGCCACATTCTAGTCCATCGTGTTTTGCCTACTTTGTCATTCTAGACAGTGGCAGCCATATGCATATCAGCCTGGGTTCTTCTACAATGTGAACAGTCCAGCCTGAGCTGCCAGTCCAGGTCCCCACCAAATGGCAACAAAGGTTCTTTCAATTTGTTAGTAGGCCTCAGAACAGAGATGATTAGACTCCACACTATTATCAATGTACATTGATTTAATTCAGTGGGAAACCTGTGATTGCTTGTCTCAAACCTAACTGACAGTTTGCTGACACTCTGTTTTCCAGGTTGAATTTGTTCTTAAACTGAACTCTCCACATAAGCTCCAATGCAACATTGTATGTAACACTTTTTTAGGCAAAGCTTGATTACAGTGCTGCCGGAACAATTTTCAGATTGGGGGTGATGTCATCCATGTTACGTCACTGAATCATAGGGATTCTGAATAATCCAAGCATCACAAAAAGAACAAGCATTGCAGATGAGCCACGCCCATTCAGCAGGAGAGTGGTAAGGGTGTAGAGCATAGCTAATGTTTCATTTAGGAACACACTGTCACAAATATATTACAAAATCACTGTGTGGTAGCACACTGTCATTTACAGACATTACATGTTCCATTGAAATGACCACTAAATTTGCACACACATCCAGCCTTACAGATGAAACTACATAGCGCTCAAACGAAAATGTGTGGAATGGGTTTCAGCGAATATTTGTCATTTGCACATCCGCAAATGTAGGGCCTGAATCACAAAGGCAAACTTAAACTTTTGTTCAAGTTTTAATTTTTTTCCTATTCTCAAAAGTATTTTACGATTAGTGTCTTTAGGACTGTGGAGTCTCTGCACTCATGGTGAAGACTCTGCACAAAAAAAGATGGGACTGTCCTATCTTTTTATGAGCGGAGTCACCACCACAAAGGTGCAGTCCTAAAGACACTAATTGTAAAATACCTTTGGGAATAGGAAAAAATCATAAACGTACACAAAAGTGTAAGGTTGCCTTTGTGAATCGGACCCAAAGTGTCTTGATTTGTTTTGATCCTATCCTATTAAATTCTTTATTTCCATCACACTTTCGAATTAGAAAAAAGTGCTTCATTTGTGCTTTCCTAACTGTTTATTTATTTTGAAATATTTGTATAGCTCATGTGTAGGTATTTAAATGTTGTTGTCTGTTAGACGAAAATGGCCACCTTTCTTTCACATCAGTAAGATTGTCACATAGTTCACTTTACAAAATTCTCATACAGGGGTGTTTATTTGGGGGTTCAGGCTGGTGCCTATAACACCGTAAATGATCACAAGTAAGAGAGGGCAGTACTAGGCTGAAGGGGGGCCCAGTAGTGAGCACTAGACAAGAGGGAACACAGCAGGCCCTGAGAAAAGAGGGCAAAGGAGAGATGCAGAACCTAAACCTAAACATTCCCAGCCATGGATAGCAGCTATGGGGTAGGGCCTATCTTTGGAGAGGGGTGGAGGGTGTGGGGGATCCCAAAAGGGTAGCTGTAGCTATCTCAGGATGAAAAAACGGGAGGTTCCGTGAGGGGCAAAGGACAAGGGTCAAAACAGGAGCAAAACCTGCTGAATGGGGCAGAGTCCCTTTCAGAGGAAGTGGAGCAGATGAGAGGGGATTGTAGAAACAAGCGCTTTGAACAACTGTAACAACAATATCAATCTTAAAGTTACTGATGACATTCTTGGTGAGAGATAAAAAGCTAATCTTGAACGCTATAACATTGCGCGTCAATGAGTGTATACCCCCTGAATGGGAAAAGTAGAGGAAAAGAGGGTGTGTGTGAGTAGGAAGAGGGAGATCTAGGAAATGGGGGCGAGGAGATTGGGAAGTGAAAAGGGTGAGAGAGGGACTGAGAAGGAAAAGGACTAAGAAAAAAGGAAGAGGGAAGGCCCCCCCCAAGTTGTGATACTTATATGTCCGGGAGGCTGGAGTCTCAAGTGGGCTATGTTCAGTAGTCAGTTCATGTAGGTATGGAAGAGCTATCTTTGAGGAGAGGTGAGGGTTTTAGGGGTGACCTTAATTTGTCTCATACATCAACTTGCGTTTTCTCTTTCACTGTCTTAATCACCCTCTCCAGTTGTTTCTGGTGGGGTTGAGCGTGTTGGCGTCTACGGCAATGAGGGTAGTTCCCAACAGCAGTACTGCCACATGGCTCCTTAGGTGGTGGAAGGATGATGTTCATGCTTATGTTGCCCAATGTGTCCAGGAAATGGGCAAAGTCAGTTGGGTCATGGAAACCTGTAGAGCATCCGTTCATAGTAATCCACATGATGGTTGGTTCCAGGAGTTCATATTTGATATCCCATTTCTTCAGTTGGGGACGGAGGTTAAGGAAGGCCCACCATTTGGTATTGATGTTGAGAGAGAAGTCCGCCTCTATGTGGTCCCGGTCACTCTCTGTTTTTATTGGACCATGTTTGCGTGTCTCCAGAAGAATTTGATTATGTGTGAGCATGTTGCCGGCAGCAGCCAATGAGGGGTCGAGACCTGTTCCCGCCATCGGCAGGAAAATCTCGGGCTCAAAACCTCTGCACCCTCTTGATTTCAAAAGGAGGAGTGAAAGATAGTCCAGACACCCGTGGGATAAACTTGAGCAGAAAGGCTTGCTCATCTGTTTGCTCCATTTTGTCCAGTACTCCGTAGAATCTGATCTCGCAACAAGACTGCTACTTCAGGTCTATTAGCTTCCGTTTGATGTGTCATATATCCGGCATATGGCCTCCAACTTCATCACTTTCTCTTCTGATGAGGTTAGATGTTGGTCTAAAGTGGCCCCTTTAGCATGGAATAGTCCCACGTCAGTTTTAATGGTTTTCGATTTCTGGGTAAAACTGGTGATTTTTGTTTACAGGGCGATGAGATGAGATCCAGTGGAGGTAATTTCTTCGAAAATGGAATTGTCACGACGTACCTGGAAGTGTCATGCTGGAGGAGGACGATGAGAATGTATTCCCCACTTACGTCTCTCCTCTCCTCTGTTTCCAGTCCCCACCAGACTCGAGTGCTCAGGATGGCGCCTTTAAGGAAAGGGATTTCCTGGATTCTCCACTGACCCATGAGACATGGTCACAGGAGCCAATCAAGAAGCCTACTGATGCCGCGACCGACTTGATAGGCGGCTTTTCCCATAGAGAAGGCGGCAATGAATGGAGTCAGAGGAAGGACTCCGAAACCGACACACAGACAAGCCCAGAGAGTGATCCGAAGACTGAAGGCATCCCCGCGTCCACGACATAAGCCCAATAGGAGAAGGACCTCAGACCGAGGTCTCCGGCAGCAGAGACAAGGAGGGAGCATGACCCCATCCGGCACTATGAGCTGTCCCGCCACGCTCCCGGAGGAGCGTGGCTTTCTGAGGTACGTGCTCGCTTCAGAAGCGTATTCCGGAGGACCTCCGGAGACACTAGCACGCCTCAGGTTCAGAAGGGAGGGGGTTGATAGTACCGCTGCATAGAGCGTGTGCAGCTGCCTGCGTACATCTGCATATTGAGATAGGCCAGCGGTATAAAACACCCGCATGTAGCGCAACACGGGTGATGGCAAAACCGGGTGATTTATGAACCTCCCTCCACTCCTAATCCCTGCACTACCCTTAAAAAGGGACAAAGTTCTTACAGAGTCCTCTTTTCTTTCCCTGAGGGACGCCTTGAACGCCGATACCAGGAAGGACCAACCCTCGACAGCCCCTGTTACAGAAGAAGGACAAAAAGAACTATGCCTCTATAACCTTAAAAATAATAAACCTGTGTTAAAAAGACCTAAGACCCTCTACTGTTGTTTCTCAAGTGCCACAGGAATCTAGTGGCGAGCATCCAGCGGAGCTTTTGAGGTTTGCGTAGCAGGGTCAGAGGTAGTCTTCTCTCCACAAACTACTTCTGTGAAAAAAGAGCAATCAGGAGGATTTGCCAGACACCATGTGGAGGTAAGAGGGGAACGTATCTGTGAGAAGTTGGCCTGATATATGCTGTCCACTATTTATAGTGGGCACCTTGTATCAGTCCAAACAACCCCTTATTGGTTATAGGCTAAAGACAACCTTTATTGAAAGCTATCCTAGTGGTAGGTATGGAGAGCAGCCTTCAGACTAAGGCTTGAAGGAATATAAAGCAGCTTGTTTTACCAGTCTATAATCTCTTGAGTCACTAAATGAAAGATATCCACACCAGGTATATATATAAAATATATGTATTTATTACTAAACAGACCCTCCTAGTCTCATTATGAGACTAGAAGTCAAAACACATAAGTTACACTTCAATAATCACAGTAAAATAGCACAAATACACGTCAGGCCCTAGGGGTGAGCCAAACCATATACTTAAATAGTGGTATAAGAACCACGACTTAACTAGACACAATGCCTAGAGCCTGTAGAATCGCTGGGACCTCAAGGAACCACCCAAGGTAGTGACACAGGGGACCCACAGGGGCCGTGTGCAGTGTGTGAACACAGCCGCGAGCTCCCGTTAGCTTCTATGGGGAAAGTCGTGGTTAGATTTTTAAAGATTAGGGACACTTAGAAATGAGTCAGGACCAAACCCTTTTGGACTTAGGAAGTTCTAGGGTTAGCACCCACGGGAGCACCAGAGTACTTGTGTTACCTCACCCAGGGAAGCCGGGTGCATAGGTGTCTTTTGGTGTTGGGTTGCGTCGTCGATTTCAATGGGAGCTGGCGAAGACGGGCTGCTGCCGTGAAAATGCGAAGTGTCCGAAGAGATCCAAGCCTGGATCGGAGATGAGAAGAACCTGAAAGCAGAGGGGACAGAGTCTGGGTCACTAACCAGTGACCAGGAAGGCGATGGACAGATGCCCACCGATGTCGGGTGATTTCAGGTGAAAGAGGTGAAGCTTGACTCCTCAGCCACGAGGACCAGGAGGTGCCAAGGATGACCAGTAGCTGGATTCAAGCTGTCCCACAACGGATGTCAAGTGCTGCGGCATCGGTGCCCGGATTGGACACAACAAGCCTTGGCAACAGCAACCCACGCAGAAACGAGAAAGATGCTTCGGTGCAGGCCAGCAAGGTCTGTGGGACTCACCACTTGGTAGGGAGTTGGGGCATGTCTGGAGCAACCAGGAAAGCCCAGGGAAATACAAAGTTACCCCCTCAGGGAACCACCAGTCAACGGAGCAGGGATCGCGAAGGGACCTCGGGGCAAAACACAAAATGGCGGCCCACGGGTAACTCAGAATGACCAGGCCAACAATCTTCAGTGGATTTAGTGCTCGAGGTGGGGGCTAAAAGTTAGCCCAAGCACGACTTCAAGGGATGTCGAGAAGTCAATGCACTTGCAGAAATGCACGGTGACCAGGAGTTCTGGTTCCACGCTACTCACGAGGGCTGCGGGTCTCAGCTTTGCTGGAGACTCGGGTCGGCCGCTGAGATGTCTGGAAATCCTCTTCCTAGGCTGCAAATACTTCAGAGTCTGGCGGGAGCTTCGGAAATGCAGACCAGCAAATTGCTTCATTTGTGCCTGCCAAGCAGGGGAGTCACTCCTTGACCCCAAGGGAGATTTCTTCAGTCCTCTGGTCTTGAGCAGAGCATTTATGGTCCAGGATTCAGCTTCAGAGTTTCGTCCAGGGCAATCTAAAGTCCTAAGGACTGGGGTCCCATACTTATACTAAGGTAGGGGGTTGGACATACTCTGGGGACCCACCTATGGGAGGGTTTGGAAAGAGGGGTGGCTACACCCATTTCCTTTGTCCAGTTTCGTGCCAGAGCAGGGTCTGGAAGCCCCTGAACCGGTTTGAGCTGGACTATGCACAGGGACACCAAATGTGCCCCCAGTGCAGGACTTCAAAGCACTCAGAGAGTGCTCCCACCCAGCCTCAATACACATAAGCCTGTCTGGGAGATGGTTACACCTCCCTGTGACAGGAAACCTATTATCCAGGCCTCCCCTGCCGGCGTTTCGGTCAGCAGCAGGAGGCCAGACCCGTGTCTGTGGCTGCAGCATCCATTTTGTGATGCCAGGGCTCTATTAAGTTTCTAACGGGTATACCAGTGCTGTCATGTCTCTCCCTCTAGAAGGGTGGGATCATACTCCCACACCAGTTACTGGTTGGGGGTAAGATTCCAATGTGTTTGACACCAAACACGACATGTTTCCGTGCAGCCAGTCCAAAGTTAGCATTTACCGTTGGGTTATAATGCACTTAAGAGTATATGGTCAGGCTGCACTACTGACAACCCCGGAGAAGAGATTCTGAAGGCTGCAGAGGGGCTCAGCTCATGCCTGGGCACCCCCTCACATATAACCAAGCACCCTGCCTTCAGGATTGATAAGGCCTGCCATAGGGGTGACTGATAGGTTTGTATGTGCAGTATATGGTGAGATATGGTGAACCTATATCTCAGTAAGGGGGGCATGCACCATCTTACCCAGGCTGCAATAGCAGACCTTTGGCGTCATTTTGGGTGGCTTTCCAGGGGTGGTATAATTCATGCTTCAGTCCCTGGTAGGCCTCTGGGGTACCTATGCCCTGGGTACATAGTATACCATATACTAGGTACTTATAAGGGCACCTCAGATCCAATCTGAACTGTACCTAAAGTACATGGAATCATTTTAGAGAGGAAGCAGCTAGGCTGGGGCCCTGAATAGCAGGGTCCCAGCCAGACTAAAGTCGAAAAACAGTGAAACACCAGCAAAAAGTGGGGGTAAACATGTGAAGCAGATCCTACTCTCCTATAATATCGTGAGAATATTGCCTTGGAAGGAGGCAGTGGGAAGGCCATAGGGGATAGAGGAGCAACCAGCAGGAGATGGACGCACCAGCGCAGTCAAGACAGCAGGGCAAGGTGTAGTAGAAGAGGGGAACCCAGGGAGTCTATATCTAACCCGTGGGAGAAGGGCCTCACTGGCCTAGTGGTACAGGTGGTGAAAATGTAGGAGGGCAAACAGAGCCAGGCCCAGCCCAGGACAAACAGCCAGGAGAGGAGTGCAGCTCACTGAGTCCGAAGACCACCGTTGGGTAGGAGGCGCTTAACAGATCATGACATTGGGAAAATAAAGGGTGGGGTGGGCTGTGTCCCTTGCACTTTGAGTAATTCCTGCAATGGATGCCTCGAAAAATTAGCTAGTCTGAAGCCCACCGAAAAATGGTAGTCAAAGGAATAAACATCCACTTAGAGATCCTAGGCAGGTCTCAGACACCTAATGGTTGCAAGCAGAGGGGCCTTATAGATCCCGGCAGGGGTACAGTCTTCTGCCTGCAAGGCAAAGGATGGTGGATAGGGGACTGGCTGGTCTGTAGAAGGGTGAACAAGTGCCAGTCCATGGGCTGAATGTGCTGTCCCTCATTGGAAAGTTCAGGCATAGAGCGATCCCATTTCAGTGCCCCCACTCATTGCAGCACTCTACTTGTGCCCAGGAGGTCCAATATCACCTCCTGTGGCTCTCCTCAAGCAGTGATGTGGCCTCTGTTGTTTTTGGCCTCTTTAAAGGCCGTGAGTGGTTGGGCACCGGTAGGTTCACATAAATGTCCAGGAAAGTGTCTCCAGGGGCTGGGGGCCGTTTGCGGCAGCTGTAAAAGGCCCCAGGTGAGTCAGGGTCACGGGCACATTGAGCAGTGCTCATGGCAATTGCAACAAATCACCTCCAATGCAGGGAGCAGTCCCCAGTGTCAGTGTTAGGAGCTGTTTGGACTTCAAAGGCAGGTTGGCAAGCCACTCAGGTGGTCCTGAGGTGCGCCCCAGCTATTGATGAGCTGTTCCCTATCCTTTCCACAAGGCCAGAGTTGTTGGGTCTGGGACGTTGGCCTCGTTTTCCCCAGTGTGGGCAAAGACTCAAGGGGAAGTAGCGATCTTGGACCATGGCGAGACACAGCCCCGCAAACACCGCCCCACAAACGCTCTTCTTAATCCTGTGGTTGCATGGAGACGATATACTAGGTTGAACAAGGTAACATTTGCCTACAAAAACCTAAGTGCTAGGCGTAAAATCCAAACACATGCAACTGGATATAGCTGTAAATCAGATGAGGATAATACCCACACACACAAAGCAAATAAAAGGCACCACAGCACGGTGCTGTGTCGCTTAACCCCACTGATTACCCAGATCGTCACCATCACCACTGAGTCCATGACTACTGGAGTGGAGGAGTGGAGCTCTAGAGGGACATCCACAACTGCCCTGAGCCCCACCACTTCCTCAGGGACCATCCCAGGAAGGGTAAGGCTACTGATGACTGGTGAGCAGGTAAGGGAAAAGTTATGATCAATGTGTGTGTGTTTGTGTGGGTGCAAGAGTGCGCACATTTGTGTTACTTCTGATAGAGGGAGTGACCCTTTGGCTGGTAAAATGGACTGGTATATGGCTGAAGACTGGCAGATCATGCCATGACTGTCATTTGGTTCAACAGGGCACATTATGGTCTAGCTGCATTTGGAGGAAAAGGGAACATCAAAAAATGGAAGGGATATCGTTGATGCGGACACGTCATAGTATGTTGGCATATGACAGACAAAGGCATTTCATTGGCATGGCTAGTAAATGGTGGGTGGAAACTGCCATGTCATGGCGTTGTCAGTAAAATGGGAAGCAGGTCACATACGATATGGCACATGGGGGAATGGAAAACTTCTTGCATAGCAATTGTATAGGAGAACATATTGGGGACAAAGGCACAGCAATATGGTTGACAAAAGAGGCAGAAGTGGCACATCATGGCATGGTTGGGATATGACGTAAAATGGTCTCCTCATGATATCATTGACAAATGGAGTGTTCTAGCACACCATGGCATAACTGTGCCAATGGCTGAATGTGGTGGAGTATTCTTCAACATGGCGCTGGCCTGCTCAAGGTATGGGTGATTCCCTCCTGTAGCCACTTTTGCTCCACATAATATGAAATGTGGAGCATCACACTAGCAATGCACTGACTGCGAGAAAGAATCCCAAAAAAGAGGGAAAAAATCAATAGCCCCCTCCCAACCCCCTACATACACACACACACACACTACCAGATGGAGCCTGGATGGAAGAAGGCAGTTACTAATGTTGGTTGGCAGGACGCTCGTTCAGGATGGACTGAGGATAACAGTGAACTGAAGAGCACGAGTCCCATTGGAGCACTGCAACACTGCAACACTGGAACAAGCAGAGGAAACTGACCAGCAAGAGACGTTGACTGCGCTGAAATACAATGGGAAGCAGTCTTAAAGTTGTTTGAGTGGAGCTGAAACAGGAAGCAGTTGTCAACAGAAAGTACATCCATCTCAGACTGGAAACTGAAAGAAGGTTCTGGAACTTTCTGGAAAGTTAAAAAAGTGATGGAACATTCTGCATGGAAGGTTACGATTCCATAACTTTCTGGATGGTGTTTAGGAATGGCTCTGCACAGTAAAATATATGTATTTTCAAGATGTTGTGACCTGTTTAACAGCCCTCCAATATTTGTCTGGCCCTGAGTTGATAGGGGATAAGTCAGCCGCCTCGAGGGAGCAATCCACGCGAGAATACCCCCGGGGAATGTAGCCTTGAGGTAGGACCAGCTGCAGCCAGAGTCTCAGTATTCGCTCCTGGTGGCACAACAAGCTGGCAGATCATGGTATTATGGGAATATGGAGGAATCACATCACGATGCAGCTATGATACGGGAGCATAGGCTCATCTTGGCATGTGCGGCACATGATGGAACAGGGGCACACCACTGCATGGCTAGCATATGAGGGGAAACATGAAATCATGGCTAAACCTGGCATATTGTAGATACCTAGGGAGGATGATGGCATAGTGTGCCATATAATGGGGTCCATGAGCAAATGATGGCAATGCCAGGCATCAATAAATGACACACATGAACTTGTAGGCAACGAGTGAATAATGAGAACAGCGCAAGTTCACATTTGCTAGTTATTAGCTCTTTTTCAAAAAATTAAAAACTGCTGTTTGGGGGCAAGCGAGTATTCTTTAAGAGAATGCCAAGCTGATGTGAGAAAACATAACATTGTCTTTCATTATTAAAAAACGAAGTTGTGTGATTGGTGGACAAGATGTCTAGATTCAGAAAACTAGAAAATGTGCACCATAATTCTAGATTTCATTTGAGCCATGATTTTCACTGATTTGGGGTCACTTACTGCTGAGGTCATGCCTTCATTTACAATGGTTACAGAAGCCTCTTTCTTGATTTATGTGGCTGTGATGTCACGGCTGTTGTGCAAGTATTCCAATATATATTAAAAGTTTTTATGACCTCATTATCAATATGCAACAATGCTGTCTGAAGCCTCAATCTGCAAGATCAATATGCCCTGCCCATAAAATCTGTAGAACTCGGGGAACAGATCTGCTGGCAATGGCATGAAATTGTGAGATATTTGTAACTTTCTTAGGGGCATATCAGCAACGAGGCGATAAAAAATTATCGCCGCTTTTGCGTCCGTTTTCGGACGAAAAGCGGCGATAATTTTAACGCCTAATCAGCAAGGTCACGCTAGCGCGTGAAACCTTGCATTAGCGCCTGTTTTTTGAACGCCCAGCTTTGCATCTCTAATGAGATGCAAAGTGGGCGTTCCTGCCCTCACATAACTGTAGAAATGTCGCTAAGCGACATTTCTCCTATTATCAAGCCTCACGCAAAGCAGCATAGCGACAAGAAAAGTAGCAATAACCTCTGTTATCGCTACTTTCCTTACGCCTGCTTTGAAACTGACTTAGCCATGATATCCTATGGAAGGTGGATATCATGGCTAAGTATGTGAGGCCCTATCAGCAAGCTTTCGCCAAAAGTTGTGCGATTATCTCTGGATTTCCAGCGATAATCGCACATTTGGCAACTTGCGCTCTGAATTTTATCGCTTTGGAGATAAGCGTTGCTGATAGCACGCTATCTCCGCGATAAAATTCAGAGTTGGCCAGCAATAATTATCCTCACGCTAAGAGTGCTGAGTGCTGATATGCTCCTTAGTGTCTGAGTGTTCCCCTTGCAAGTAAAACCTCGATTATACTATTATTCACAGGGAAGTGGGACTGGATGAATTGAAATTACATTGGCAAATTTTATCTAATTCCTAAGTTTGTCGCAATGCAAAATTTGCAAACTTTCTTTAGACAGTAGGTTTAATTGAAGCAGAGAAAGGCTCCTGGGAAGCATGTTCTTCTTGATCCAGCCTCCATTCAGTATCTCTTGCAGGGCCAGACTGAGAGCCAAAAGCTGCCCTGGCAAATTTTGTCAGACCAGCCCCTTCGTTGCATAGTCAGTGTCAGGCAGCTCCGTTCGGCTGCGGTGATGGTTGTGTTTTCATTGCACTTCACTGCTGGAATTTATGTGGCTCATCGAAGCCTGTAGAAAGTGCGGCCGATAGGCGAAAACTGTACTCCCACCGGGGAAATGCCCGATGCCTGGTATGGCCAGTCCAGCCCTGATCTGGTGTGGCATTTTCACCCAAGATATGCAGTCACGTGAAAAATTGACTCAAAACACGACAAATCCCTTATCACTCTCAAAGCCTAACTGCGTAATTCCTTGAAATTTTCATTACATTTCCCAAAATTTCAGGAAAAGATATTGAAGTTTGCCACCTTCTTGTAGATAACGTATTTAGCATGAGCATGATAGGAAATGAAAGGATGTTAAAGGGGGATATGAAGGGAAGTATTTCTTCTTTTTGGAAAGTGAACTAAGACTTTAGACAATTTCTCTGTAAAACAGTGCTATGGAATGAGGACTTTAGCTAAATTTGCACCTAGTTTTTTTCCCAAGGGAATCCCACGGCTCAAAAAAATGTGAACTGTTGTACTTGTTCTGTTGACCATGTTATATCAGCTGTATTTATACAGTGCCATGTAAGAGCTGCCTGTAAATTAGACTGCCCTTCAACCAAAGTCATTTGAATGTTGTGTTGTAAAACACACCTTTTATTCCATTGTTTTTAAACTTTTCATGTGGCGGGAAACCTTCCTCTCCCACAGCCTTCATCAACTTGCTTGGAGCCCTTCTCAGTTACCAGACCATCCAACTAAGATCACGCTCTCTGTGCACTTTGACCACGCAATTTACATCCTACCCGTTTCAAAGTTCCCCAGCAGGCTCTGGATTTAGTGGGTTTTGGTCAGGATTTTTGGTCCAAGCCAGTGAAGGTCTTTCAGGCCTTGGCTCTCATTTGGTTTGGGCCAAGCTAGTGAAGGTCTTCCAGGCCTTGGTACTCATGGTCATGTCTTCCAAGGTTCAGACACATTTTGTGGATTTGATTTTGCACTCAATAAGCATCAACAGGATCAGAATCTGATTGGTCATGAATAGTATACCCAGTTTACTTCTCCAACTTTTAAAGAATACCTGTATGGTAGAGTGAATCAATTCCATTGTATTTTCACTACGTATGTGTGTGTTTTCACCACTTGCCATACTGTGATATCGGAGGGCAGTCACTTCTTTTGCATAATGTTGGACTGCACTCCTCGCTGCCACAGATGATAACTGCTCCCTCCTCAGTCGGGCAAGACAGCAGCCCTCACCCTACTAGACCTCGCGGCTGCCTTCGACATCATCTCCCACCGTACCCTAATCACCAGACTCCACGATGCAGGCATCTGCGACAGGGCTCAAGACTGGATCTACTTGTTCCTCTCAAACCTCTCAACCTCTCAAAGTTCAGCTGTGGAGTCTCGCAGGGCTCCTCCCTGAGCCCTACCCTCTTCAACGTCTACATGGCCCCTCTCACAGCCATCGTCAGAATCCATGGACTCAACACTGTCTCCTACGCCGACGACACCCAGCTGATCCTTTCACTCACCAATGAACCCTCAACCACCAGAACCAGCTTCCACAGTGGAATGAAGGCTGTCGCCACATGGATGAATGACAGCTGCCTCAAGCTTAACTTGGTCAAAACCTACGTTCTCATCCTAGGACCCACCGCATTAGCCTGGGATGACTCCTGGTGGCCGGCCGCTCTGGATGACCCCTCAACCCGACGGAACATGCACGCACACAACCTTGACATCATACTGGACTCTTCGCTCATGATGGACTGCCAAATCAATGCAGTTCCCTCAGCCTGCTTCCACATGCTCTGCCTTCTCCGAAAGACTTTCAGATGGATCCCCAAAGATTCCAGAAGGGCAATCACCCATGCACTCATCAGCAACAGACTCGACTACTGCAATTCACACTATGCCGGTGTCAATCAGAAACAGCTCAATAAACTATAGTACGCCCAAAACGCCGCCGCCACATTGGTCCTCGACATACCCCACTACAGCCACATCACGCAACACTTCTGACAACTCCACTGACTCCCAGTCAACAAGAGAGTCACTTTCAAGCTCCTCACTCTCGCCCACAAAGCCCTACACAACGAAGGACCAGCATACCTAAACCACCAACTCACATTCCACATACCCTGCAAACAACTCCGATCCTCCCAACTCGCCCTTGCCTTCATCCCCAGGATCCACAAGACCAGAACCGGAGAAAGTTCGTTCTCCTACCTCGCCAACCAAAACATGGAAATCCCTGCCCCTGCACCTCAGGTAATCAGCATCACTGACCCAATTCAGGAAGGACCTCAAGACCCGGCTCTTCGAATGATCTCCCACCCAGTCCGACCAGTAGCCCCCCCCCCCGCCCCAGGGCCTTGAGAACCTGACAGGTGAGTAGATGCGCTTTATAATCCCTTGATTTATTAATTGATTGATTGATTGATTGATTGACCGAAGCACAGTGAAAGTAAGGCATAAGAGGTCTGCCTTTGTATTGACCAAGATACACAAATCTTAAGGGACTGATTTACAAGCAGCCTCCGCACTCATTATAGAGATTCCACAGTCGTGTTATGGGGGCTCGCAATCATGGTAGGGGGCCCGTAGCCGTGGCGGGGTCCACGGAAAGGGTAACTGCAATACAGAGGTCCCATCATGACTGTGGACCCCCTGCCACATTCGCAGAGGCCCTTCGTGAATCAGGCCCCAAGTATAAAAAATGGCAGAAGACAGCCATGTGCTGAATGGCATTCTGTTGGCTGCCATCAGTCGAACATTGCTAGGATACATGCAATGCTGGTGTTCCATTTGGTCCTTTTAAGTTTTTAGATCATGAAGCTGCTGGGCACTTGAGAGTAACAACTCACACTCTATTATTACTACAAAAGCAACCACAAGCCGCAAGTGTGCTCAAGAAAATGGGAAAGTAGAAAGGGCTAAAGGATCAAATTTCCCTTCCTTATGATCTGAGTAGGTAAAGAGGTTCATAAATGTGGGTTACCTAGAGTTCGTGATCACCACCACATACGTTTTGAGACTAATTGGTAACCTGTGCAGGTAAGAGAGTTCAGCAGATTCACAGAATACCTTTTGATCAAATCACAGATATACCCTGGTCAGGGGCTTTAAGATTCTGAAACAAGGGGGGAGTGGCTAGGCGCCCAAGGAGTATGGACGCGTCTCCGTGAGGCTCCCGGCTCCGGAGCGGAGAAGTCCGATTCCGTGGTGGTTTTCTGTGAAGCGGCAGGCAGGGTTTTACATCGGAAGCGCGTCTGCATCGCGCACGATGTCACCCGAGCCTGAATGAGATAAAATGCCCTTCCTTTCCAGGTAACGAGCTTCTGAACGCTCCAGCAACATCGCGGCCGCCATTTTGATTTTCGGCGGAATCGACCCTCTCCTCATAAGCTTCAACTAATTGCAGCATACATGCATACTTTTCACTGAAATATGTTTCCTTACTGCCCATAATGACTATGAGATTGTTTTTATTGGGCTTTCCATGCTGCTGCTTTAATTTTTATCTCAGCTTATGAGGATGTTAGCAACGGCCGCCATTTTGGGTAATGGTTTTCCTCACAACTTCTTCCTGCTATACCTTTCAATTCCTGGCTTCTCAACTCAATGTATGTGCTGGCTGGGACTGCAGTGCTTCATTTTGAATTCACGAATGGTCCTTACAGTTGTTTTTGACCGGCACTTATTTAATTGACTGTTGTTTCCAGTGACCTCATCGGCAAATAAATATCGACTGCTCTTCTTCACCCTCGCCAATATTTTTGCCTGTGAACTACGCTTTGAACATTGCGCACTCCAGCTGTCAGTTTTCTTTCTTTCGTGGCTCAGTATCAATCCTACCAATTTATGGGCAGGACACGGGGTGCTCATACTAGTGCGTCCTCACCACAGCGCTCTTTTATTAAAAACTCTACTCTCTTTTCACAACTTTCTAAACTGGAAGAGTTGCATTCACCTGAGGAAGAGAGAGAGACCACGCACTTGACGATGGATCCTGTACCTGCTGCAACCGGCAAGTCAAACGTGAAAAGGTTAAAAAAAGACCCTCCCTCGCCTCCCAAGCCATCTTCAGATGTTTCCATGGAATTATTACTGCATGAGATAAGGGCTCTCAGACCCTTTATGGAGGAAACAAATTCCAAATTACAAACTCTCTCAGAAAATTGGGTGCAACTTGATACACTGTTCTTTGCGCAGGACTACTCTAAAGCTACAGCTGATAGGCGCAAAGCTTTTCTAAATTTACGACCTGATCTTCGTTCTATGGGGGCCAGATATGGCCTTTTTCATCCGTGTCTTTTCAAGGTCACGTACAACAATAGAACTATGACTTACGAGGATCCAGTACGCTTGCAGAGCTTTATCAATTCCCACAGGATGGATGCCACAACTTCTTCAGGAAATGCTTCATCACATGTCACTTAATCATTAACCAACATGTTAACTTTCTGTCATTCCTCCTGTTCTTATGTTTTTTTTTTTTTTAAGCCAGTTGCGCAGTTATTACTATTTTTATTCTTAATAGCAGCGTTAGTTATATACGCCATTCACCACTGTATTAACGGGTCTGAATTTTTGCAGTGATGCTCTTTAGTGTTTTTTAGCTTGTATTTCCTGTTGTATATTTTTACAGCTTCCTCTTGAGACTAACTTTCATCTTGTGTTCTTGCTTCACAGTTCTGACTTCTTCTCACAAGGTCTTCCCCGATCCCCGCTGGGCCCTCCCTGGACGTGTGTCTGCTCCATGTGGTTCCACCTACCCTCCCACCCATTCTTTCCTTTTGTAGGTATGTTTTATGTTTTGCTGTAAGTTTTTTCTGTTGTATTGTTTTTGCTTCGAAAATCCATTCTTCCATTCGTGTTATATTGCCTGTCTGGTATCTTTACTACTCCGACTTTTTCTCTCTTATCTAATCTTATTTTTATGTGCATGTTTGACTCATCTTTTTCTTCTGCCTATGTCTTTCGACAAAATGTTTCTTTTTTGCCATGCTTCTTTTATATTTTATACTGTTATTGCACTGTTATTGCACTGTACTGACATCTTACCTTATAATTGCATTTTGAATTATTTTTGATTGCTCATGTCCTTGAAACTGGTTACATGGAACGTTAGGGGTTTGAACTCTCCTATTAAGCGGTCCTGACCCACCTCGCTAAACTAAATGCGGACATTGTCTTTTTGCAGGAGACTCACCTCTCCGGTGATGAATCGTTAAAGTTGAAAAGGGGTTGGGTAGGGGAAGTTTTCTTCTCTCCTGGTGATGGTAAACGGAATGGGGTGATGATTCTTTGCCGCAAATCCCTCCCGCTTACGTTAATGGCTCAAGACTCAGATGTTAATGGACGATGGTTAAATGTTAAATTGTCCTTGAGAGGTCTTCCTGTTTCTCTTTTCAACGTCTACGCCCCAACCTGCGGAGACCCTTCCTTTTGGTCCACCTTAGCTGCACAGATTGCTTTTGGCATGGAGGAAAATTTTATTTTGGCTGGTGACTGTAACCAGGTCTTTGATCCGTTTATAGAAAGGAATTCCAGAGTTCCCTACATTCCTAACAAGCCTCAGAAATCATTTGTACGAGTTATTTCCCAGCACAAACTTTTGGACGCCTGGCGTCTTTGTAATCCAACTACCAGAGAGTATACTTTTTATTCCCCATCACATCAAACTCAATCAAGACTTGATTATGTTTTTGTCTCCCACCCCATCTCACAAACCCTCACACATGCGGAAATTGGTCCTATCCTACTGTCAGATCATGCCCCTGTTTCAATTGGTCTAGAAATTTTGCCTAAGGTCACAGGTCCCAAAAGGTGGCGCTTCAACAACGCCCTCCTCCTGGATCCAAAATTTACCGCCGCCTTTACCACTTTTTTTGATGAGTTTTTTGTGTTCAATACAGACCAATCTCTACCCTTCTCAACAGTATGGGATGCTTTCAAGGCTTCAGCGAGAGATTTCATTATTGGCTTTGTTGCTAAGAGGCGGAAACGCTCCCGCAAATTCACTGAGAACCTTTTACAGGACATCAAAACGTTAGAGCACTCTTTTTACACTTCGCATTCAAAACAGTCCCTCACGGCCCTCATTAATGCTAAATTGAAATTTAATACGAAATCGACGGAGGATGCTTCATTATATTTGTTAAAATCTAGTGCTAAATTTTATGGGGGCAAAAACAAGGCAGGGAAGATACTAGCTAATTACTTGAAAGTCAAACACAATAGACTTAATATTGAATCCATTTACGACGACCGCTCGGATTTAAAATTCAAAGATGCGGATATTCTGAACGAATTCTCCCTATTCTACAAATCCCTCTACGCCTCGGAATTTCAGCCCTCTGATCACTCTCTTTCCCAGTTTTTCTCAACTCTCCAGACGCCTTCTCACCATCCGCCGGCTCTAAGTCTTCTGGAGTTAGACCTATCACAACAAGAACTATCAACGGCTCTCCAGCTACTCAAAAAAGATAAGGCGCCTGGACCTGATGGCTTTACAGTAGAATTCTTTCAGCACTTCTCCAAACTCCTATTACCCAAGTTACACTCTCTTATAACTTTCTTTAATACCTTAGGTTGCTCCTCAGGATCTTTTTCGGAAGCACACATATGCCTTATACCGAAGGAGGGGAAAGATCATAGGTACTGCAAAAACTATAGACCTATCTCTTTGGTAAATATAGATTATAAGATTTTCTCCATAGCCTTGGCTATGCGTCTTGATTCCTACTTGCCTGATCTATTAAGTACGGAACAGTCTGGCTTTGTCAAAGGCAGATTTATCACGGACAATACAAGACTCCTTTTCGATGTCCTGACTAAATCCTCATCCTTAAAACACCCCCTAGCGGCAATTGCGCTTGATGCTGAGAAGGCGTTCGATAGGGTTGAATGGACTTATTTGTTTTATACTCTTCGTTGGTTTGGTTTTGGTCCCAAGTTTGTATCCTTGATCTCTCTTCTTTATTCCAACCCGCGTGCGGCTATCTGTGCTAATGGTCTGATCTCCTCGTATTTTGATTTAGGTAGGGGAGTCCGTCAGGGTTGCCCTCTCTCTCCTTTCCTTTTTAATTTAGCCTTAGAGCCCTTTCTTTCTAAGCTCCGTCAGAATCCAAATTTATATGGCTTTCAGTCAGCAAGCAATCACCTTAAACTGGCTGCTTATGCAGATGACATCTTACTTTTTATGTCCAACCCTAGTCCCTCCATTCCTGCCTTTCTGGCAGACGTACAGGCATATTCCAAAATTTCTGGTTACAAGTTAAATAATGACAAGTGTGAGATTCTTCCCCTGACCAAGTATACCTTTAAAGCGGATTTTAGCACCTCAAATTTCACATGGAGCCCCTCTCATATTAAATATTTAGGCATGTACGTCACCCCTTCAATATCAGACACAGTAGCGTTATGCTTAAACAAATGTACACAGAAAATTGCTGACTTAGCGGCCAAGTGGCATCCACTTTACTTATCATGGTGGGGTCGGTTGGACACTATAAAGATGATGTTGTCACCCATTATAATGTACACCATCTCTAATATTCCAGTCCCTATCCCTGCCAAGTTCTTTAAAAAGATGAATTCCACCCTTTCTTCTTTCTTGTGGAATTCAAAGAGACCTCGAATGTCTCTAGCTAAATTAATTCGTCCCAAGACAGAGGGAGGAGTTAATTTCCTTGATTTTCAGGTTTATCAAAGAGCTTTCCTTCTGCGACAGGCTTCACTTTGGTTGCTTGATCCCTCGGAGAATTGCCCTCTATGGCTTAGAACAGAGCGTCTTTTCATTTCTCCTTTTTCCTTCTCTGAATATCTTTCCTTCTCGCGTAAGCCGCAGGCGGTGTCCTCTCCTATAATTAAACTGACCTCCAGGCTTCTGGCTTTTATACCCTCTCCCCCCCCGGACACTACTGAATACTTCCTGAGTTCAACAATATGGCATAATAAAGACTTAGTTATTAGTGGTAAACCAGTCTATTGGAAGACGTGGCGTCGAAAGGGTTTAATATGGATACACCAGTTATTCTCAGATTCAAGTTTTATGACCTTTCATTCACTTAAACAACGTTTTGACCTACCTGACTTATTCCTACATAAATATAATTTACTCAAGTTGGCTGTGATGGATAGGTTTGATCGAATATCTGCTATTTCCCAGGCCCCCACTTCCCAGATCCCCTCTTCACAACTTTCCTCCCTACTTAAGACTAAACCCTCGGCCTCTAGTATATATAAGCACTTACAGGGGAAGGATACCGTTAGACAGAAATCTAAAGTGGAGGACGCCTGGGAACGAGATTTTCAGCTCTCGTGGCCATTATCTCTCTGGAATAATATATGCTCAAGCTGCGTAAATCCTCCAGGGCAGCTAATCTCACACAAACGCTGTTCTTTGTGTATAACCGACTTCTACTCACTCCAAGTGCTCTAAGCAGAAGATTCGCGTCTACTCCAGATACTCGTTGGTCATGCTCTTCCCCTAAGGCTGATATACTGCACGCGCTATTTCTGTGCCCGCTTGTACACAGTTTTTGGAAGCAAGTCTGGTCCCAAATTAATTTAATTTTTGACACTACATTTCCCTTTTCTATCACCCATATTTTCTTGGGGAGTCTCTCACCGTGTTGGGAGAATGTCCCAGTTAATACTAAAATTATTGATTTGTTGTTAGCGGCTGCTTTTCAGCAGATTACTGTTAATTGTAAGGATTTTACAAAGATTTCTTACAAGGCATGGTGGTATGCAGTCTGCCATAATCACAGATTGGACACCTCTTTTGTATATCCTATACAGCTGGCAACTAAACGTCTGGACCTGTGGTCCCCTGTTACACTTTACCTTGACTTGTGTGCCAAAAAATGCTCCCAGCCAAAACCGTCCCAGCAAGAGGTTTTCAAACCCCCCTGAACCCCTTGTGCGTTCCCAGATATATTTCCAATTCCACTACTGTTATGATTTACTCTCTATGTATTAATGGCCTATTTCTTACTCATGAGCCTGTTTTCATTTTGTGCAGTACAATCTATTGTGTTGTAGTGGCATGAACTTGTCGCATTCTTTAGACATATTTTAATGAAATACTTTGACATGCATTTAATGTTAATACTTCTGTATGGATACCTTTGCTTGCATCAATAAAATCTTTCTTTCAAACTGAAAAAAAGATTCTGAAACAACACTCTACATTTGTTAGAAATTTGCCTTCAGCCTGGAAATATATTGTAAAATAATGGAGACAAGTAGACCTATGAATAACTTATTGGGAGAATGTGATGTTTGGTATTTTTTACATAAAGAGACCTTGAGACTTTGTGGGAGCCTGGCATCAATCCCTTGAAGAAGAGAGCTTGACAAAAGAAGAATTTTAATTTTAAAGATGGAATGTAATATCAAATCAAATAAAAAAGTACTTGATTCAGTTGTCATAATCATCAAAGTGTACAAAAGAAATAGCAAGATAAAATATGAAAAATCAGTTAACATAAGAACATGAAGTCACAAAATCCAATACTTGTTACATTAATCATGATATAGGACTTTGCAGCGAATAATCACAAAGTAGCATAAGACAAATACTACATCCAATGCATATATACCGAATGATCCACATAAAATGTAAAAACAGATCTGACCAACTATTTAAAAATAGTACATGGCAAATCCAAATAAAGCAAAATTCATAAGGTGCAGAGATATCAGAAGATCAGCATGACCCCAAAATCCAAAGAAGGTGGACAATATAGCACCACATAGTACATAAACCGATAGATACAGGTACCTGCAAATAATTTGTTAAAACCTATTTTCGGACCAGCCGAGTAGACTGATTCGCTAATTAGGCCGGCAGGATCAAAGAGACTAACCACAGCAATGTGGATTAGAAGCAGGTTAGTGTCGACAAATGTGGCTAAAGTGTTCAAAGCTAGGTATGGTAGCCTAATTTTTAGGATATCACAGTTTAGGAAGGAGTTAGGCCAGAAACTTCGCGCATTTGAACCAAATATTTCATGGGAAGTGGCTAACTAAAAATACAACTGGACCAGAAAAGTCAAGTTTTTAAAACACTCTGAGCAACTAGATACCGAGTGATCCACAAGTTCTGATACATCGGGCGTATCCACTAGGGGTAGGCAGAATTTGCATAGTCGCGCTACGCAAAGCTCCACGAAATGGTAAAAAATCTCCGCGAACACTTAGAAATTCCGCAGACGCACAGAATTGCTTGTTCTTGATGCTTTTTTCCTGTTCGCAAGCGCTGTTTGCGTGCTTGGGGGGAAATCTCATGAATACGCATTTTGAGAATGCGAACAAGCAAAAAGATCCATGAGACCGCAGAACGCAGAATTTTGGGCAATTCCGCGTTCTCCGCGGAACTCAAAATTACCCAAATTCCGCGAGCGGAACGGAATTTGCCGCCCAGGCCTACTATCCACCTTCGACGCGAGCCACGATGCCCTAAGAAGAAGAACAAAATATATTCCTCAGTTTCAGGGGCTTGGTTACAGGCTGGGCACATATTGGAAGTCTGGTCTTTTTCCCACCTGCTAGTGAATTCCTTCAGACACAAGCAGCCTAGGCGAAACCTTACATATAAACTTTTGGTGTGGGATGGCGTGATGGTGTCCATGAATACTATCGAAATGCAGGCTCCTTTTAAAATTCGAAAAACTTTTTTATTGCCCCCCTCTTTAATTGCTGGTCATACACATAAGCCCAGTATGTTGACTTTAAAAGTGCAGTCTGACTTGCAGATTTCCTCGGGCCCGCCCACAGTTTCAGTAGGCCTAGCTTCTTGAACCAGTTGCAAACGAAGTGCAGCCAGACAACCTTCAAGGCACTGCCCATTTTCAACAGATTTGAATATAAATTGATCATGTGAAAGAGAAAAACACATAGCACAAGATTCCAAGTGGCCCAGGTTATAGACAAAATCCCCATACCTGGAAATTATCAATATAGTTTGGGTCAGTAATTCCAGAGTGCAAATATTCCTCCAGACTATAAATTCTAGTGTCTGGAATGAAGAGTAACGGTGGCAATCAGTGTTTCAGCATTAATGCAAGTGCTTCTCACATTTTGGCCAATTCGACCCCATAGAATATCGATCTACAAGAATATCCTGGACAAAATATTGAAAGATAGATTTACTATTCCTAACTCCACATCTGTATACATTGGGGTCGATTCCGATCCGTGTCGGACAGCTCTCGGAGAGCTGTTCGTAGCCTTACCTTGCAACCGACACGTACCCGTAGCCGGTCCGTCCTGTTGATGAAGTACGATGTGCATAACTGCCAATAACCCGACCGACACGTAGGCTGTGATTCAAGCTCCATTCTCCGTCAGAGCTGTAACTCCTTACGCTGAACCAAGTCGCCCGGAAGCAGTATCCATAGCAGTTTCCGCCCTGACAAGTATGATGCGTACTTCCTACGCGCCGAACGGGTCGCCACGTACGGCTCGTCACAGTATCCGGAAAAGAAGCATATTAGCCTCGATTCGTGCCACAACTCAATCCACGGGTACGAGACGGACCACCTTGCAACGGGTACGAGACGGAGCAACAAGCAGCATATACGAGACGAACACATCATGAATCCCATCGCGCAGGTCATATCAGTACTCTACATCTATGACCGGATCAGGAACAGACACAGACGGCGCAGACGGTAAGTCAGATACCCACCACACAAACAAACGACATACCCGCAAAATGGCACACACACCCAGGGGATCCATATCCTGGCCACTAGCAACAGGCCACCATAGGGGTTGTTGCCCATCACCCCTGCCACCCCCACTCATAGGGGACCTGTTGCCCATCACAACTGCCACCCCCACCCCCACTCATAGGGCTTATGTTGCCCATCACTACTGCCACCCCCACCCATAGGGAACCTGTTGCCCATCACTATTGCCACCCCCACCCATAGTGCTTATGTTGCCCATCACCCCTGCCACCCCCACTCATATGGGACCTGTTGCCCATCACTACTGCCACCCCACTCATAGGGCTTATGTTGCCCATCACTACTACCACCCTCACCCATAGGGGACCTGTTGCCCATCACCCCTGCCACCCCCACCCATAGGATGGGTGATGCGCCACACTTCCATCATACACCAACATTAGGTATGTCAGCAAAATACATCCCCCCTAACATCATGACAACAGTGTGTAGTCTGTGACAAATGCCCACAGCAGTGATTATGACTTCGAACATACAATGTAACTACCATCACATGTGTGACCAAAAACTGAGTGTGGCCTACACAAGGCAAGCATCACTATAGCACTGTGTCAATGTAAAAAGAACACCCCCTCACTGTATAGAACAAATGTTAAGTGTGTGGTTCCAAACTGCAGCAAATGTTGAGCATTGTGGTGATGGGGTCTAAAACCCCCCTCATCACAGTGACCAAAAGGTAAGTGTCATCATGGTCAAAGCTGCAAATGCCAAACAGCATGTATGATTCCTGGTCCCAACACATGAAACACTTTTGGGTAAAACTAGTGGTTGTGTCCCATACCCACAGAGATGTGGTGAGGCTAACAGTGCTGTGAAAACCTAACATACTCTCGGCCATGTGCAGACAAGCACCACCTATGGGGGCTGACAATGCATACAGTGTACAATGACACAAAAGCAGAAGTGACCATCACAAAGCATACATACATCTCGAAAATAGACACACAAATCAAAACAACCTGTGTAGACTGTAGGTGTCAGGTCACAAACTCCCATTCCATGCCAGCAATGGGACCAAACAACCAGGACGAATGTGCAGAATGATGTGATATGACTCACAGGGACAGCAGGGTAAATCACAAAAACAACATCCAGACAATGAACCACAACAGAAATACCAATGCACTGGTGCAGATGCACAAACACAAACAGGCAACCTCACACTGCACATCTGACACAACATGTGTGTGTGTGTGTGTGTCAGTATCCCCAGGCAACTACACAACACATGAGGGGGGCTGAACCACAGTGACACAGATGTGGACACAGTGTCATACAAAAGTAAACCATCATTGGGACCCCCTTAGTGGGCAATCAGTCATATTGAGATGAGAGGGAGCACAACAGACACATGTGACACAAGCTGGAATGAACACAAACTAACACAGCAAGAGACTGACACACAACAGCACTACCCCCAGGGACCAGACATTGGGGTGACACAAGCATGCATGACACCTCCACTGTGATGACAAAGGTAGATGTCGTACAAACTGTGAAACCCAGACATGTGTCCTGTGCCACAAACGTACATCACATCTACACAAACACAAATCACTCAGCATGGCCCGTCATCCATGGACAAATGGGAGCTAGGGGCCCATCCATGCAAACATTTACATCAGTCCACCCTGAACACCACACACCCTGAATTGAACCAATGTGCATTTGTGAAGCCCACATGGACAGGTGACATTGCACATGCACCCATGACAAACACAGGAATGTTGGGAGGAACTAAGGTACACAGACTCATCACACAAGGACAGTTTACAACCCTGGTGAATGACAGACATACTGCACAATATGCGGTACATGGCCATGATGTCAAAGCTCACGTAACCTTCAGAATACCTGCCACAGTCCCAGGACAATGCAGAAGACAAAGCGAACCACAAGGCACACATGCTGACACCTGCAAACATTGCAGGCCTGAACCGGATAAGTGGGAGAAGTCACACACACATACACATGTCTCAATCACTGAAAAGTACCACCTAGGGACAACTACATGATATTGCGAACAAACAAGTGCCTTGGGGACCCCTGACTGTGTCCCATCTGCGTCTGACAACATCACCACCACTCAGAACTGACAAATCCCAATGATGAAACACCAATTCACAGTAGTGTGTCATGCACCCACACATCTGGTAGCCCATGCCAAAGTTGTGGGATGAACACAGTACCACTGAGCAAGCATAAACAACAGGAACATATCAAGGGAATAATGCCTGTGTATGAAAAGGGATGTAGACACTCACACACATGCTCACACAACACACACCATGGGCCCAGGTAATGTCACGGAACAACACACTGACTTGAGGGGACTCAACTCCTATGGAAGCTCAGCTGTGCCAAACATAGTCCCAGCACGTCTCAGTCATGTCAGCAGAACACTTAGTCAGTCAGCCATAAGTTGCCGCACAATGAAGGCTCTGGTCACAACAGCCTGGGTACGGGAGTGTCCCATAAGTCATCTGCACATACTCAACACATATGTCCAGCAAGTTGCACAGAGGACCCAGTTGCTCCTACACCAATGATGCCAACACCTGTAGGGCCAGTGGCGATGCGCTCAAAGTTAGGGAAATAGACAAATTGGACAATGGGAAGCACATCATATGTGCATGTGTGCAAGCCACAAATGTGATCATGCAAATGAAATGTTCACAGAGATGCCCACAAATTGTTGATCATGACACACCCAGTTAGCTGCAAAGGATGACATGGATACCGGCCAGAATAGGATACATATCTCATGGACCACATGGAGTACCTCACATCAACACCTCAGTATTCAACATTGGAAATCCAGCATTACAACTGCAAGGTCATGGTAAACATCATCAACCTAATGTACAGCTAAATCAAATTCACAAGGATAAAAAAAAAAGCTTTATTCAGCAGATGAAAAATTAAACGTCCGTTCAAAACAAAGGCCGATGGCCAGTCCATTATCAAATGACAAGGAGTGAACTTGAGTGACAACTGTCACACGTTGATTGCCTGCACTGCTAAGGACAGGGGACATCCCCTCGGAGGGGCATACATGGGGGCAGGCCAGACACCGCAGGGACCGATCAGGGCGCAGCAGAAGGAGGCAGTGAAAGGGTGGTGGATGCAGGAGAGTCACTGGCAACTGCAGTGGAGCTGACTGAAGTGGTGGGTGCAGTCACAACTGTGGGGCACAAGTCAGATGGGGTGGGTGCCGGCACAACTTCAGTGGGCAGGTCAGATGGAGTGGATTGGCTCCCCACTGCAGTGCCCAAGTCAGACGGGGTGGTCGTGGACTCCACTGCAGTGCCTTACTCCATGGGAGCGGAATGAGGTTCAGGTGACGTTGGCAGGACGGGGGGGGGGGACACGGTCCCCACATCAGTGGCACTATTCGTCTGACTGGGGGTGGAAGAACAAGTGGTAGGGGGGGAGGGCCTCAGCATTTTGGGGATGGTGTATCTGTGGGTGGGGGAACCCGGCGCAGGGTGTGGTGGGGGAAACTCTGGAGTGGTGGCCTGGGGGATGAAGGACAGAGACTTCACTGTGGAGCTGCGGGGCGGGGGTGGGGTCTTGCTCTTCCGGCTCCGGGGGACTTGCAGGTGGGGGCCTCAGTCTGACTGCGCCTGGGGGAGGGTGTCCGGGTGTGTTGGGCACTCCCCTCTGTGTGTGGGGACTTCCTCTTCCCCTTGTATGATGGATCTGCTGGGTTGGTGGGGAAGAGGCCAAGGTCACAGAGGAAGAGCTTCTGTGGAGATGGGGTTGCAGGTGAGGCATGGGAAGGGGGCTGGGAGGGAGAGGTATCAGAGGACTGTGGAGTGGTTGTGGATGACTGTGTGTGTGTCTAGAAACCATCCTCTGTGAGTGTGGTATCAGTCCCCTGCGCTTGCTTGTGTGCACATCTAGACCTTGGTTTGGGTGTTTGTGTGCTGCCCGTGTCTGTGGCTTTGTGAGAATGTGCAGGTGTGTGTGTGCTTGGGACAGGTAGGGTGCTAGGAATTGTGGGTGGTGCAGGGGTAGGAGGGGTACGGAACTGTTGGAGGAGGGACACTGCTGCCGTCAGGGAGGAGGTCACAGACTGATTGGTGCTCTGTAGGGCAGACATGCCCGATGAAATGCCCTCCATGAACGACACCAGTTGAGTCAACAGACTGGTGTGTGCATGGAGGACACGCAGCATTGATGTCTGCCCTACATGGATCTGTCTAAGTAAGTCTACAGACTCCTCACTCAGGGCAGCAGGGGACACAGGGGCAGGGGGTGCGGTGCCTGGCACAAAGGAGACATGCTCCCGAACACGGGAGCCTCCACGGACCTCTGGGATGGGAGCCGATGGGAGGGTGGTGATGGCGGTGGTGGGGGCGGTGGCGGGGACAGCCTCACTAGCTTGTGTTTGGTGGATGCTGACACCCGCCTCCACAAGGGACTCATCCTCCGAGCTACTGTGGCCCTCAGCTGGAGTGGATGGTGCTGAGGACTCCTAGGTGTGGCTCCACTCGCCCTCTGTGCCACTGGGTCCCCCCGACTCATCGCCTTCTGTCCCAGTCAGGCTCTGTGGCTCCTCCTGGTCCGTGGAGCTGTCCCCTCCTGTGGCCGTGGATGTATATGGATAGAAATAGGAAGAAAGAGAACAACATCAGTCACCTGCACTGACTGCACACACCACAGTGAGTACTTCACATCACAGGGCAAGGCCTAGCATCATCAGCTGAACACTGCTCAAAGTGCCCACACTGTTTAGAATAAGCCAATTGTCAGTCTCACCATCAACCATGGCACACATATCCCTCCTGAGCTTGCACCCATATGGCTGTTGCATGTTGGATGTAATATCCCAATGTGCCGACATGCACCACCCACACATTTTTTGGACTTGCAAGTGTACATGTAGGCGTATGTCACTATACACACAGCACATCTCTTGCCACTGACTCAGTACAGGTGTCCGGATGAAGGGCTGGGCAGAGATTCATTTCACATGCTGGTGATGCATGCCAGCAACACACACTATGATGTTCTCATGTCCTGATAGTCAATGCCACAATGAGGTGCATGGAGCACACTTGAACACAATGCAGGATCACTCATAGCAAGTTAAATGCCATGTTACTGGCATGCCTGGAAAGTCAGTCAACACTGTCTCCTGTCACAGGGGCAGGGCATCCAGACAACAACAGTATGCACTGTGTCACAATCATAGCTCAGGGGTAAAGCAATCTCTGCAGCTGACAAGTGCACTTGCCCATCCCCTGCAAACAACATCTCCCGGACCCAGAAGACCCCACATCATGCAAATCAGACATATGAGTCTCTGTGAACACAACTCCCTGTACATTAGCACATCACAGTCTGCTGTACATGTAACACAGCTGCCTGAAGTGCACAGTTACATACACCATTGTGCGCTGTCAAATGATCACACACCTATATGTCACACAGGTCTTGTCTCTCACAGTCACATCTCAGATGTCCTGCTGACCCTCAAACTCATGAACACCCCAGTTGTACGTAACAGAAAGCCACACCATAATGACACAGAGGCAGACACCTGAAGGCATATGTCACTAAGCACAACCTGTAAGTTGATACATAGGAGTGGGATTACAGACTGTTTCTAAATGCCCTTGAGTAGGCATGACTGCCCAGGTCTACGTGAAACAGTGTTTAGCCCTGGACAGTAGTCAGGTGGCTAAGCAAGCGTGACACACTTGATATACATACTCCTGAGGCACACAAATTGGATTCCCCTGCTGCATGGTTTTGTTTGAAATAAACCAGCCACATGTGGCGAGTCAGACCAGCAATTGGAACACATATCAAGGGCACACACAGATCACATGTCAGATCTCAGGCATTGGGTAAACATTTGACCCACCCATGAAACACACAACAGAGTCACAGGAACAGATGCTGTCCGGAAACTGAAGCATAGCTGACTGCAGGGACACTGTGCCCTAGTGACACAAGCAACAGACTGTAGGGGCCACACCTGTGAATCAGATGAGGAGGGTGTATCACACAATTGAGGGACCTGAGTATTGGACTACAAGACCTACGTAATGTGGAAGTGTGACCAGGCCAAAAGACTGCAGTTAGCATGTCAGACATAGTACACAGATTAGGCACGGACTTACCCCCTCCTTGCTGCTGTCTGGCCTTCAGCTGCCTATCCAGGTCCGGGAAGACCACTGCCAGTATCCGGAGCATGTGGGGGGTCAGGGTCCGGTGTCCGCCCCTCCTGCGAGGAGGTGACAGCTTCAGCTGGACTCTTGCGATCCTCCGGGTCCAGCCCCGAAGGTCCTGCCATCCACCTCTTCTGGCAGTTGCGGATCCGGCGCTTGTAGACCCCCACCGAACGAACTGCCCGAGCAAGGGTCAGCCATATCTCCTGCTTCTGGTGGGCATCACCCTGTGAGGATGACAAAGTTAAAAGTCCATTAACACACATGCCCCATATTTGTGCTGCACACATTTGGATATACATGTCATCATCACAAAGGGAAATGAGTGACACAGGTAGTGCACCCACGGAAAAGGACAAATAGCCTGCATGTCTGACATGTTAACAATGCCTGGGAAGTTTAAGCTTGCACAAATGCACTTTAGCTGCAGAACACCTGTTTATTACATGTACCTACACACTTTGGGGGATGAAAGTACTCAGTGAGAATGCTTGCCACTGGTGTACACACTGCTAGTACTGCTAGTCAGACAACATGCATAATTAGGAAGGCAGTGGACTGCACACTCACCTGCTCCCCTGATTTCCCATACAGCTTGCTGTACTGTGGAAGGAGCCTGTCCAGCAGGGTCTGGTTCTCCTCCTCAGTGAAGGCTGGGGCCCTCTCCAGAGTACGTACCATAGCAGGAGCCAGAGGATGCAGAGACAGCAGCAGTGGTAGCAGGGATGTGATCCAGTAGCATGTGGTTCAGGCAAGTGAGCTCCCTGGGGTCCAGCTAGCCTTATATCTGTGCTGTAGAGGCAGACTCTGTGCCATGTGTCCCCAGTGATAGGTCCAACACAGTTGCATTCTATGAATCTGTCCAATCCTTGGAAATGCACGACTCGTACACGTCTTCCGCATCGTTCAAATCTTCACCTTCATAAATTCGTAGGAATTGCAACATTGTTGTAGGCATCCAACTGAATTTCCAGCACACAACTCGTACAAGTTTTGAATCCGCATCCGTCTCCATTACAGTCCAGAGCCAATGGGTGCGCCCGGCTCGGTCGGACTGTACAACGCGTATTTTGAAAATACACATGCACCCGTCTCCATACGATTCAATGGCCAAGGTGTACGCCTGTCTCGGAACATGCCTGCCCGACGCGCATGCATGATAGTCACCCGCGTCGGACCTCATTGCAGTCAATGGCAAAGCGTACGCACGGCTCGGTCATGAACCGTGCAATGTGCACGCATTGTCACCCGCGTCGGACCTCATTGCAGTAAATGGCAAAGCGTACGCACGGCTCGGTCATGAACCGTGCAATGCGTATGCATTGTCACCAGCATCGGACCTCATTGCAGTCAATGGCAAAGCGTATGCACGGCTCGGTCATGTACCGTGCAATGCGTACGCATTGTTACCCATGTCGGAGCTCTTTAGTGTGACTATTTGACGGCTTCAACACACAATTACTTGCCAGGGACACATGTGCACACATATCACACTACAGCATTGGCCACACAGTGTCCCATGGCATGTAAGGCTGCATTCCCTGTGTGTTGGGGGGGCAACATTTGGTTTGTTCTGTGGCACTTTTGTTCAGCCACTCCCAGGCTGTGCACGTGTTCAGGGGTGCAGAATCCTTTGTGTGTTGTGCACATTACCACTGTGATGTGCAACTGTACAGTAATGGGCATGAGTCATGGACACAGTTGCAGGTTGGATATGTTTAGGACATGTCACATACACCCTGAGTCCTGGGGGTGATGGCATGTTCGTCACAGTGAGACCTGTAACCACAATTCTGATGTGCACCCACAGTCTGTGTGCATGTTGTGTCTCAGATGTGGTTGATCAAATGTGCCCAATGGGAGACAGTCTCCACATCCATGTGGTATGTGCAGCAACCTTGATGGTGTGTGTGTGTCTAAGAGAAGTACATGTAGGGCCTGCAGAGACAACAGTGGTCACTACCTGTGGGACTCATGCTTGCCTTGTGGCGTGTACGTGATGCGCCATGTCATGCCAGTGTCTATGTGCCAATACAGGGACCCTGGGTATCTGCATGTCAAAGATCTGTGATGCCTGGGAGACATCACTGTGGTGTGTGTTTGTAACGTCACAGCAGTACATAGGTAGGGTGACACAGCCCAATGATTGGCCATTTCACTACATGTGACTTATGTGGACATGTGGAATTGAGATGTGAGGTGATGGTCATGTAGGTGACATATGTGTCCATGCCCAACAGCACACACCTCAGTACATTGTGTAATGTCATGATGTATCATGTGATATTGAGCCTGGTCATGGCCACATGGAGGGATGAACCGACAATCTTCCTTTGTGCATCTCTGTTCTGCAGGGCACCAGCTGTCCATCGACCGTTCTCAGACCTTGAAACCATGCAGGAACGCGACTGCATCCGACGGTACCACTTCACCAGGCCACTAATTGAGTAGTTGGCGGAGCAGTTGGCGCCACATTGGCTACCTGGCCGGACATACCCTACAGCACTGACCCCAGAGGTGAAGGTGATGGCAGCCCTGCACTTCTTTGCTACTGGTACCTTCCAGTACACTGTGGCTACAGCAGATGGGATGTCGCAAACTATGTTTAGTCGTGTGCTACGTGATGTCTTGGAGAGGATGTTGCATTTCCTTGACCTGTACATCAAGTTCCCTAGCCCAGCTCAACTCCCTGAAATAAAGGATGCCTTTTATACACTGGGGAGGATGCCGAATGTCATAGGATCTATTGATGGTACACATGTGGCCCTGATACCACCACAGGCACATGAGCAGGCATTTCCACTCGATCAATACTCTGGTGGTATGTCTTGCAGACATGTGTATCACACATGTGTGTGCACGGTTCCCCGGTTCTGCGCACGATGCCTACATAATGAGGTGTAGTCGCATTGCAAAACTGATGTCACAGATGCCAGAGCAGCGTTTCTGGCTTGTCGGTGTGTACTGACTGTTTACCATTGTGTGTGTTTGGCAATGTTGTATTCCGCACTCCTACAAAACTCAGCTAATTGTTCAATATTTTGTGTGTAGGTGACTCCGGATACCCCAACATGCCGTGGTTGCTGACACCCCTCAGGAACCCTGTCACACCAGCCGAGATGCGCTACAATGAGACACATGGTCGGAGCAGGAGGGTGATTGAGCGGGCATTTGGCCTCCTGAAAAGCCGCTTTCGCTTCCTGGACAAGACCGGAGAGGCCCTCCCATGTGACACTGCAAAGGTGTGCACAATTATCCTTGTATGCTGCATGCTACACAACATGGCAGTGCGGAAGAAGGTGCCTCTCATCCAGGATGACGATGACCAACCTCCGCCACCTGTGGAGTATCCCGGCCTGGGCCACGATGTCAGTGATGATGAAGATGAGGGTGACTTCCGCACACAGCTCATCAACAACTTCTTCACCTGAATGTGAGTTTACAGGGTTGTTATGTCAATGTATGGAGTTAGCCTGAAATGTGCTGTGGCTTCTGGGTTGCTTTCTGAGTGTGTCTGTGTGCCACTTGACTGGATGCGTGCAGTGATGTGTCCATTCAGGTGGTCTGTACTCCACAATAGGGAAGTACTGCTAACTTGTTTCTGTGTAGGTTTCTAGTGACATGTTTTGTGCATGTGTATTGCATTTCTCTCCTGTTCTGCTGTGCTTTTGACTGTGTCTTGTGTCCTTCCCAGGGTACTTTGCCTGTTGTTTGGTCAACACTGACCCCCAACACCCAGAATCCAACCCCAGTGTGGGAGTAGTCAATTGCCATCAAGTGATGTGCCACACACCCCTGGACTTCAATTCTCAGACACTCTGTGACCGTGTGTCCACCGTAACGTACAATTGCCTTGCAACTATTTTAGAATAAACATGTTGCTGATGTGTAATGAACCTGTGCTATGCTTTGTTAGGTGCGTTGTCTGTCTTCCCACATCTGAGTGACATTTGCTTACCTCACATGTGGACTTGCTACCACTGACTGTGGATAGGTGTCATGTCTGTGCATACCTATGTGTTTCAGGTCAACATCATTGTGTGGGATGAGTACCATGGCCATGGTGAGTATGTGTTGTGTTGCCATAGTGTGTGTCTCCCTCACATGTGTCACATAACCATGACTCACCTAACGGTGGTCCCATTGTTGTAGTATTTGGCATGCATTGTGTTGTTTAGCAGATCGACATCTCCATGATACATGACAAGTTGGAATCACAACAGAGGCAAGTATGGTGTACTGGTGAGTTTATTTTTGAACAAGTGTGAGGAAAGTGCACAGGATGGTGGGTGCTGTACATTGGGTTTTGAATTCAAAGTTCACATTAGAGTTGGAAGTGTTGGTAGATGAAATGTCCAGAGTAAAGTCCACAGTCATCTGCTACATTGGACCAACATGAACCCTCCATGTCATGTGTGCGAGTTGTGTGCGATTGGACAAGGTGAACGGGTTGCGCACAAAGAACATTGTCCAGAACAGGTTTAGAGGCCCTGGGGGATGTGCTGGGACATCTGCCTCTCACATGTCCTTCTTCGGATGACCCCTCTTCTTCTTGGGGTGGGGATCCTCAGGTGCAGGCCTCTGCGGTGCAGGGGACTCTCCGCCAGAGTCCTCCTCCCTCCCTGTGGCACTGGCAGATAGTGTGGCAACAGATGTTGTGGCCACACAGGGAGGTGTGGACATGTTTGTGCTGATCTGGCGGAGGCTTTGGAGTATGTCCCGATGCACCGCAGTAAGGGCATCCCACTTTGCCTCCATGCAGGCAAAGTGGGATGCTCCTGTTGTATGTCCTTGAGGATCCCCACTACCTGGCCAAACCCTCCGGTGCTATCTGGTATGCATCTATGATGCGTGCCGGTTGGGGGTCATCATGCAGTCCAGACCCCTCTGCAAGGCGCGCCCTCTGCCTCCCACCCCTCCCAGCACCCCTATCCACACGGGAAGGACCAGCGGCGGCACGCACAGGTGACACTGGGACCCCTTGGGTGGTGTTGCTGGTGGTGTCGGCTGTAGCTTCCGGGGGGGTCATGTGTCCCTGTGCTGTCCGTGTTCTGTGACCTTGGTCTGTCTGTGTTGGCGGGGGTGCCCTGTCGGTTTTCAGATGCTAGAGGCATGGGTACAGGGGGTGCAGATGTTGATGCTGCTGGTGCTGCATGATGACTCACACCGTTGCCAGGACGTTTGTCGTCATCCGAAGAGGACAGAGACAGAGTCAAACCAGAGAGCTCAGTGTTCACCAGAGATTTAACAAGGACATACGTGCTATTCCACTGGAGATGTGTTTTACTATTGGGGCATGTGTGGTAGCAGAGTTTGCTAGTCTTTGTGCCACATTGGTGTATCGGTACAACATGGTCACAGTCTTGTATGCCTGTGATCTCTTGGGAGGGAGTGTTTTTTTCCAGTGTTCGTAGTTCCCATCTCATTTCATACAAGTGATGATGTCACCATCGTTAATGAGTCTGGGGCTGAGTTTTGTACATGCATATGTGATTTGACTTGTCAATGTTCTCCATGGTGATATGGATTGGGCAAGGTAGCACTCTGGCATTTCAATGTTCATGACAGTGAGGGCCGGTGGTGTGTGTGTTGCAGTTTGGCTGCTGTGAGTAGCATGTCTCCTCCAATGCTGTCCAGGTTTGACCTTGTGTCTACAGTGTCTATGTCAGTTAAGTGGTGTATTGTGTGAAGGATGCCTATGTTTCAGCACGATGTAGGAGTGGAATGCAGCTCACAACAGCACCGAGTGTGAATGAGACCATGCTATGGTGTCGGCTATATTGGTGTGTCCATTCCATTCACTGTCAGATGTCCCCTGTCAATGATGTATATGTGAGTTCCTGTGTGTTTTGTGCAATGTACCATGTATATGGCTCTCCACATTTGTCATCTGCGAGACACACCTCCCCTGCCCGGCCAGGGGGCACCCCTGGACACTGCATCCCCAGACAATGATTTTGAACATATTGTTGCAATGGCTGTGTGTGTGACCGGGTTTTGTTTGGTCAGTGCATATGTGTGATTGTCAGCCACATCATTTATCAGGCCCAGTGTCAGACATCTTGTCAGTCCCTTCCCACTCCCTGTGAGATGAGCATGGTTCAGTGTGAGCTTGCTGGGCCATGTGGGTGGGTGGGGATTGTCTGTGACGGCAACTCCCATCATGCTCTTGGCTACACCCCCCTTCCCAGCATGCCCATACTTCCTCCCTCTTGACTCTGCTTCCCTGTGAGGGAGTGTGACAGCAATTGCAAGATGGCTGACTGTGAAATCCTGGTGGTTGTTTGGCTACAAGTCCAAAGAGAGCCCCTGTGCTTCACACAGCAGCACCCAGTGTGGGGTATCTTTTGCTGATATTTCACTGAGGTGTGGGTCAATGCATTCTACCCGGTGAATTGTGTGGAGTTTGTGTTGGAGGTGGGTCTCCACATGCTGGTAAGTATGGTCAGAGCTGTCAGTCCTCCTTCCCACCCGGCCAGACATCCCACCATGAAAAGTGCTTCCATTGGAGGGCGTGCAAGTTGTCTTTCAGGATGTCAGTCAGTGGTGTCCTGCTTCTGATTTGCACTCAACCCCTACCAGGACCTTGTGCTTCCCACAGCAGGACCCAGTGTCAGTCATCTTGTCAGTCATTTTCCACTCCCTGTGATGTGGGCATGTTTCAGAGAGGTCTTGATGGGCCAATTTTGTGGGGGGGCATTATCTGTGACTACAAACCCCATCATGCTTTTGGATACACTCACTTCACCTGCATCCCCACCATTCCTTCCTGTCAGTCAGCTGCACTGTGTGGTAGTGTGTTTGTGGTGGCAAACTATCTGGCAGTGTTTATTTGGCTTTGCGCCACTGCCTTGCTCTATGTGTATGTAGGTTGGTACATGTCATGACACAGTTCCAAGTCACTATGAGATGGCAGGTATTGTGTTTGTCTGACTAGCATACACATCTTGGGATGATTATCTATTGGTTACTGTGGCTTTGCTTGCGGTGCATGTTTTCACTGTCCCCTTGCCACACAATATTGAGTATGTTGTTTGTTCCTTTTTAAGGTTCTATGCCTTACCCATAAATATCTTTATGGAAATAAACCACAGTACTGGGCCAGTAAACTCTGCTGGTACAAGCCTCAGAGGGCACTGCGGTCAACTGCTAAGTCCCTGCTCACCCCTTTCAGAGTTTATACCACTAGGCAGGGTGGTAGATCCTTTTCACACTTAGCTCCGTTTTTCTGGAACAAGTTGCCACACAATCTGCGGTCCATCCCCATCCTTAGGTGTTTTCGTAGCAAACTCAAAACCTGGCTGTTTGATCAGTAATTCCACTCTACCTCTGCCTCCTTGCTTCCAGCCACTGCAAGCGCCATGAGACTCTTCTGAGTGATATGTTTGCGCTATAGAAGTGTTGTTGACTTGACTTGACTTGACTTGACTTGACGTGTACCCACTAGGCTCTGGTATGTCTGTTAGACCATGGACGCTCTCCGGTGGTAGGATGTCCCGCACCTTCTCCTCCAGGTCCTTAAGTAGACTGGTTTGGCAGGAGGGCGATCACCAGTGCACTGACTCAAGGCGTGATCTTTCTAGATGCGTTTCTTGACCCTCCTGCGCACGTCATACCACCTGCTCTGGATATCGTCCTTTGTGCGCCTTGTTTGTGCTTGTGCATTCACCTTGTCCACAATCCTCGCCCACATCTTGGTTTTCTGTAACATAGGGGTCCTTTGGACCAATGTACCAAACAAATGGGGCTCTACTCTGATGATCTCGTCTACCAGCACTTCTAACTCACTATCTGTGAACTTTGGATTCTTCTTTGGGGGGATGGTGATGGGTGGTGGTGGTGAGTGATGTGTGTGTGAGGGTGCAATTGAGGGTGGGTTAGTGTTGGTTTAGCTAGCTGTATGTGTGAGTGCATTGGTGAGGTGCTGATGGTGTGTGAGTTGTGTGATGGGTGCGTTGTGAGTGTGTCTGTGGTTGCTGTGTGATGGTGTTTGCTGCTGGCTGTGTCTCCTATTTGCAAAGTATCATGGTAGTGATTCATGTCCTTTATATTGGTGCAGTTGTGGGTGTGTCTTTGTCCCAGTTTTTTGGGGGGGATATTTATTGGCTTTGTCATTGCTTGTTTGGTCCTTTTTTTGTCTTTTTTCCTTTGGGTTTTCTAGGCATGAAGAAGACGTTCTTCTGATCGAGACGGATGCTGATGTTGGCTCGTGCGGGCTTCTCCGCCTCGTTCACGCTGACTATCTTCTGTGTTTCATACGCATCGGTCGCGGAGATCTCTATTACTTGTGGGCCCGGTTTTCTGTGCGTGTCGGTCATGCGGCTTGGGCTCCGTGCGAGTCGGTCTGGTTTTACACGCATTGCATCATACTGCGTGGATTGGACATCGCGGCTACGTGTCGGTCGGGTTCATTCCGGGTTCGTGTCTGTCGGTGAAACTCGTGTCGGTTTTCCGGCCGGATCACTATTTTCCCTATGGCTCGATCGTACGGCTTGTATTCCGTACGTGTCGGTTGTAATTCACGCGCGTTGCTTCGTACTGCACAGGTTGTACGGTGCCGGTCCGTGTCGGCCAGTCTCCGGTCCGGGTCCATGTCGGTCGGTACGTTTTGCGGCCGGAATCAGAATCGGCCCCTATGTGTACATATATATTTCAGTTTTGATATTTTGTCCTCTATATGTAGTGCCATCAATATTCTGCTTTTGATATTCAGGGTGCACACCTGATGAGGACCATAGTACCGAGCTATTTCCCTGTTGTTAAAAGACAAATTCAATTTGATTTTGTAATATAAGTAGATTTTGAAGACAGCGATTGGCACAGAACAGGATTAAGCACTAAGGGGCTCATTATGATGGCGAGCGGACCTGTGTCCGCCCGCCATCGTTGCGGTGTTTGGGATCGCCCGCCAGAAATGCGGCGGTCCCACCACTGCAATTAGGAAGCCCACGCCCCACTGGCATGCGCATCTAGGACCTTTAACATTGCGGACGGTGCTGCTGGCTGCAGCACCATACGCAATGTTAAAATGGCATGCACTGCATATCCCTGCACTATGTGACAGGCACCATGCGGTGCTGCCATGCAGTGCAGGGAAATGAAGTTGGCAGTGAAGCAACACAACAAGGGGGACCCACTATGGGCCCCTGAATCCCTTTCCGCCTGTCTTTTCGCAGTGGGATGTGTACCGCGAAAAGACAGGCGGAAAGGGATATTGTAATCCCTGCGGCTGCTGTCCTATCTTTTGGTTCCGCAAGGCGGGCGGAAACAGACCGCCTTGCGAAACCTTGGCAGACGGTCTTTGCGTCTGCCACGCTGCGCTAAGGTTTCCCCCCGCCATCATAATCTGGCGGGGGTAAACTGCTGTCAGATGGCGGAAGGACCGCCACCGCCGGCCTGGCGGTGGTGGTCCTTTCGCCATCCTAATCGGCCCCTAAAGGTTTTTCATTTTTAGGGCACGGTGTTCTGTTGAAGTAACAGACCTTGTTACTTCCTCCTCTTTGGGTATATAATTTTTCTAAAGGCATTTAGAAGTATGTACTAAACGGTATTTAAAGAAAATGATCCAGTCTGACAGCTCAGGTAATACAAATCCAACCGCCTGGAGAAAAACAAGCTTTATTATTATTTACACAAGGATACAAATCATCCCTCTGCCATATGCAGGAACAGCTGCTTTGTTCTTCCTAGCACAGATGACATCATTCTGGCAGAATACCTTTTAATACCAGTTATAAATAATGGAAGAATTTGTGGTATTAGTTGAGGGAGGTAAGTACCCACCTCAAATAATAACCACCCCCGGTAGCTATGGTACAAACAGACAGGCTTAACTCAGAGGCAATGTGTAAAGTATTTATGTAGTATTCAAACAGTAATAAAGTTAACACACAAGAAAAATCCCAAACCAATCTAGGAAACTAGGCAACATTTTAAAGATAACGACACCAGAACAACAAAAAAGTTTTTTTTAATCATAATTCTTTATTATGATTTTAGGCAATAAAATAAATGTACAGTGTCACAGTGAGCGATAGAGTATATTATGGTGTGCACGGATTGCAGTTGATACAAGACATGGATACACCTAGGGCATTGTATGCCTACATATAGCGAAAATCATTTTCATTTATGGCTGCGTAACTCAGCCAGGGTACAGAGAGCATATAGACTTGTGCCTATCAAGTCCTCACTGCCAGGGGTGTAAGTGATCTCAGGAGACGTGCCCACAATAATCATGCAAGGACCTAGAAACTAAAACCTTAAGAAAATACAAAATGAATACAAAGAAAGAAACAATATGTGGTCTGAAGAGTTTGCCCTAACTCTTAAATAGAGAGGAAAGGACATCAACAATTTGCAGCGTACGGCCACCAACTTCCCGAACGCATCTGCCTTTGCAGTGATCAATGATGGGACAAAGAAAAGGAAAGGCGGAAATGACCACCCAAGTTCCCAATGTGGTATGTGACATCAGTAGAAGAGTCATGCTGCCCCGATAATATCAGTCCCGATCTCGCTTTATGGCAGATCAAGTCTCAGACCCACATATATATTGGGGTAGCCTGTCAATAATTTTATATATTTGCTTTTCAAAGGTTAGCATGTCATGCATATCATTTAACCAATAATGGAGTGTAGGAAGTTGATTGTCAAACCCTAAGGATACGCATCTTTGCAACCCCCAAAGCAGTAACAAGCCAGCATGTGTAGTAGGTGGGTGAGTCAGGAAGGTCACTTTAGTAATGGAGAAGAGTTAGTGTTGCACTGAGGTCACTTGTGATCAATATGACTGCTTTCAGACATGCCCAAATCTGCCTCCAATAGTCTTGTACAAAGTAGAGGACCACAGTAGCTGAACAAAATCATGATTCCAGTCACTACATCTCCAACAATGCTAGCCAGGGGATGGGTGGGCTCTAGGTGACCTATCAGGGGACCAATGCCACCTGTGTAGCACTTTGTAGTAGCTATATTTTACTCAGAATTCTCTTAGAACCCTATTATAATCAGTCAGTATCACCTCCCAGTCCCCACCTTGAAACTGTAGATGTAGTCAACTCTCCCACCAGGTGTATAGGGAGGATATGGTGGTCTCAGAAAGGAGATGGTCAATCAGAACTGAGTATAAGCCTGCAATCATCCCTGTGTAAGCCTTCCACCTGTGGAGATATTCAGTCATGGGTATTTGGGGTAATGCAGTTTCTGAGTGACCCAGTATAGTCCCTCCTGTGCGCAATGGTTGCATGTAGTGCCAGCTCTGAGAGCGAGGAATGTTATAATTTTGACGGAGTTTGGGAAAGGTTTTCAGTTCAACTTCTCATGTCATTGAGATGCAGGATTCCATTATGTTACCAGAGTGCCCAATTGTTTTCGTGCTCCCCTGTTAATGGCATTACACCGTATAGGAGCTTTAGCATGAATGAATTCAGAGGTCCGCAACAGTAATTGAGTTCTGTGTCATACATAGTAAGAGGTAGAAATGATGGGATTTGCAATATCCAAGTCCCTTGGTCATTTTGTGTAGTATATTGAGAGGCCACCTGTAGCACCCAGGGCATGTTCCTCAAGTCACTTCCAGTCTGGTCTCTCCCTATGTGCCCTGAACGTGTTGTTTGACTGTGTCAGTTAATGGTTTGGCCAGTAGCTTTCCATGTGTAGCAAGGGTAGCCCTCCCTTGTTGGTAGCGGTGTATCATTTTTAACTCTTTAAACTAGGTTTTATGGCACCTCAGGCAGATTGTAAAATCATCTTCTCCATATCTCTAGGAACTTGTGGGGGAGCCAAAAGGTGAAGCATAGTAAAGGGATAGTTAAATCGTGACACTACATTCATTTTATGACTTGCACCTTACCTCATAGAGTAGGGTTGAGTGATAACCATTTCTGAAATTCTGCATTCATTTTCTCCACCAAAGGGAGGATCTTAGCAGGGACTTTCTGTTGTAGACCCTTGGTGACATAGAGTCCTAAATATTTCATCTTATCATTCTTCCATACAAAAGGCAACATGCCCAGGTATGCTAGCATGGAGGAGGCGGGTAACGACAGGGACTCGCATTTCTACCAATTTATTGTGTACCCTGAAAATCTCGAGATTCATTAAATTTGGACCATCAATGCCTCGATCGATTCTGAGAGGTGCATCAAAGTTAGAAATATGTCATCAGCACAGTAAAACACCTTACATTCTCCCACCGGTGTAAGAGAAGGCTGACCACTAGATCTAGTTTTATGAATCCATGGGATGTGTGCTGGGATTCGTGTGGGAGGGGTCTCCTAGTTGATCATGTCGAAAAAAAAGGCAGTCAAACAGAGTCCTTAGGACTATTTCCGCTGTGATTTGTGTGGGAGGACAAGTCTCCTGAGTCTCCAAATTGACCCTCTGTAAAAGGCAGTCAGACAGACAGCTTCTCTCGTAGGTGTCAACCCGTATATACTTTCTGCCTAGCTGCACACAGCACTTAAGTGGATGGAATATAATAAGGTGAAACCCTGGTTGGCAATAAATCAGGCTGTCTCCTTGATTCCTCTGCATCTCCTCTTATGGCTTCCCACAACACAATGGCCCAACGAAACTGTGCTCCCATGCACTTTCAACATGCTATTACATCATCATCATTGTAAGAATCTGGTATTGTGCAAGAGGTAAATCATGTTTTCATCTCCTCTGCCTTCCCAGTCGCATAACGCATAATTCGGTCTTTGCGCCATATGACAATGTCTAGAGGCTGTACGCCAACAGAAATTGCAGTGGGGAATGCGGACACCTGTCTGGTACCAAGGTGGATTCGGAAGCAAGAGGAGCAGTGGCCCTAGCAGTTGACTGATTTTGTAGGAGTGGAGTATATGGTGTTAACCAGCGTGATGATGTTGGAGCCTATCCCCATTTTTTTCATTGTTTGAAATAAGTAACCCTATTCAATTCTGTCAAAAGCCTTTCGACATCTGATGACATGAGGGCCTTTTCATCTAGAGCGTCCTTCATAAGCCAGATTATGTGTGACAGCATACAGAGGTGGTTGGCTGACGAGTGCACAGGAACCAAGCCTACCAGGTGGGTGGTACCAATTTAGAGATGACTGCCTTCAGGTGATTCGCAAGCAACTTTGTTATGATTTTAATATGGACATTATTCAGAGATATGGGTCTATAATTCAAGCTTTCAAGAGCATCTCTGCTGGGCTTGGGTGTTCATGATATTTTTAGCCCTAATAAACTTCTCTCTCAACTGTCCCTCAATACTTCCTGGAACACTGAAGTAGTGGTATAGTCTTTGTTTCAGTGAGTTTATAAAATTCAGTAAGGAACCCGTCATCTGCGAGAGCTATATTGTTAGACCTGGCACCATTGGTGTGGGTCTCCCTTCCATTTTTCGCTGTTGTCTCCTCTGTTTTTGCTGGTAATAGATGCTCTGGGCGCGGTGCCACTGCCATTCAGTGCCACAGCGCGAATGCTCCCTGGGTAAATATGACATGTGAATTGGTATATCCATGATTGGCTTATTTGGTTTACCTGTTAGTCCCTAGTAGCGTGGCCTGTGTGTGCCCAGGGCTGGTAAACCAAATGCTGCTGGTGGGCCTGCACTGCTGGTTTGCGCCACCCACAGAAGCAGCTTGTAAAGTGTGTCTCAGACCTACCACTGCAGTGTCTGCGTGCAGTTTAGAACTGCCATCTTGGCTGTGAAGTGCACCCACTTCCCAGCCCCTGAACCTTCCCTTGGCATCATGTAAGCCACCCCTATGGTAGGGTGCATTGTATGTGTAAGGTAGGACATGCTCTGATGTGTGTAGCATGTCCTGGTAGTGAATTACACCCAATGTCGTTTTTCACTACTGTAAGGCTACCTGTTCTCCATAGGCCAGAAGAGGAGGTTTGGCTATTACATTCTATAGTCCTAACTGACCCACAGAACATGGTAGAAAAACGAATATAGTATGCCTGAGCTCAGAATATTAAAATAAATCTTTTAGTGAAGTTTATTTTTATATTCTGTGTTTGAAAATACCACTTTTAGAAAGTAGGTATTTTCTTGCCTAAGCCTTCCAGTGTGCTCTGCTGTTATGTGTATTGGCTGTCTGGTTTTGGAGTGACAGGGCAGGCTGAGTCAGACCTGGGTTGAATAGAGAGATCTGCATTGGAGTATAGGGAGGGGTAGCTCCTGGACTTGAATAGGGCTGTGCCTGGCAAGGTAATGCTGACTCCACCTCCCACTGTGCGTCTGATGGCAGACCCCCTCTTTCTGAAAGGAAGGATGCAGCCTGGTAAACAAAGTGCTCCGGGGCTGGGCAGAACTGGTTCTGGCTGGGTTCAGTGACTTGTAGCTTCTGAGAACAAAGACTTTTGGGGTATAAATATCTATGCTGAAACCCCTACAATTTGTATTGCTCCTGGACAACAAGAAGAACCTCTGTCCGTGTAACTGAAGGAATCTGCAGGAGGTGACTGTCCTTGTGTGCTGTTTCTTGGATTAGCCTGCAGTAGTGTAATAATGAAGGATGTCTCGTAGACAGGCCGCTTAGAACAGGTTGTAGGTTTATTTAACAGGTAACAAAGTTCATATAAAGATCATCTGTAAGGCCTCAGATCTCCAGTGGAGCCCCACCAGGAGCAGCCTCCCTGCTGCTCAGCCCCATCTCATCCAACTGCCAACTCCTCCAGTCCCTCACACCCAACATTCTAAATGACATCACACACATGGCTGAGCAGCAAGGGACAGAGTAGCAATGAGGAAGATGCACATAACACAACAGGTTATAACACATAGTTTTCACTGGACTTGGAAGAAGAGGAAAAGGACTTTGAGAGAACTTTTATTTTCAACTTGCTAAAGCAATCACCCAAGGGATAGAAGAGAGCTAGCCTCCTGCTGGAGTCTCAGGCACATCAGACTCCACCACCAGCCTCCTGTTTCCTCCCAGCGAGGATTTCTATCTGCAGGTGAGGCTCCTGTGAGTTCCAGGGCCTCTAGTTCTACTACAGAGAAGAGAGTGCTGAAAATCGCCGCTAACGCCCGTTTGCGAGCCGCCGCAGCTGAAGCGCGTACGAAAAATCATTGCGCTGCTGCCTCTGAGAACTCGCTACCGGAGATCATTGCTTCACACATTTGTGGGCTGCCAAATGCTTGCTAACCATAAGATTATTGCATCGCACGGTTGCGGGCTGCCAACTGCCCCCTAACCCGAAGATCATCGCATCGCACGTTTGCGGGCCTCCAAGTGCTCGCTAACCAAAGATCATCGCATCGAGTTCATCGCTTCACGACATCGCAGCGCGGACGCCGGGCGTCCACCATTTTCATCGCATCGCATCAGGATCGTCGCTCCCTCGCGGAGCACCATTTCTTTTCAACGCAACAAGATCGCACACGCAACAGGCTCGGCGCATCATCCTCCCTTGCGGCAAGGATTTCAACGCATCGCTGGCTTAGCGTGGAGAAGTTTGTCGCTTTGTCCTGCACACAGATCAGCGCATCATCCTCCCTTGCGGCAAGGATTCAATGCATCGCTGGTCACGCGTGAGGAAAATCATCGCTACAACTCCTTAGCGACATTTTGGTTGCTTTGCTACAGAATCCAGGTAGTTTGTGAGTAAAAGGGTCGCAGAGACCACTGCCTTGAACTGAACTCCTCTTTGCCCCCCTTGAACTATTTTTGCAGCCTTTTAAGAATAACCCTATTTTCCTAGTATTGTGGATTTTTACTGTTATTGGTCTTGTGTTAAGTCTATATATAAAGATACTTATTTTTTATAGCTACTTGTGTGGTGTCCCTTTGTAGTGTCCCTCACTGTGTTACTGTGTATGGTCATAAATGCTTCACACACTGCCTCTGAGATAAGCCTAACTGCTCATGCTACGTTACCACAGGGTTGAGCAGGGGTTATCAAAGGGTGTAGCCCGCTTACTCTGACTTAGGAAGAAGGGTCCCTACTTGAACAGTGGCCAGCCATTGCCAACTAGAGACCCCCTTTTCTAACATATATTATATGTAATGCCCTTAATTGCCTCTGAAATCTCCTCCTCAGTAATTACGCCCTCCAGAGAGTCTGACTGATTCATTGCGAGTGTGTCGGAGTGGTATACTTTGAAAGAACTCTACCTGTTCCCTATCGTCTGGCTATCCGTCTGAGTTATACAATTTCTCATAGGAGGGTTATGAAAAGGCAGGTGGAAACTGACTTTGGGGACCCCTAGCAGGGCCTCCTTCACCCCTGCCCCTCCGCTGTGGGGCCTAATCATCCCTGCATATGGTGCCTGCATATGGTGCAGGGATTTTTAAAAACATCCATTTTACAATTGTAGCTTGTGCTGCCGGCCTTTACCGCCCACCGCACAATCTACAATTGTACAATGGATCCAAATTCTGCTGGCGGAACCGCCAACCTATGGTCAGACGGTTCCATTCCGCAACGGTGTCGGTCGGACACAAGTCTGACCGACATCGTAATGAGGCTCATTGTATGTCATGTATTAATTTTTTTTAAAACCTTTGTGTTTTAATGTATTTTTATTTTTCACATTTTAGAAGTTTTTTTATTTATTGAAATGTTTAAATTTCTATATTTTATTGTTTTAATGTATGTTTATTAATAATTGAAAGCATTTTTTTAGTAGCGGGATGTTGCGTTAAAAGGGGATAAAGGTGTGCAGATTAAAAAAAATAAATACTTATATTTTTAATTTTAAGTACATAATTTTTAAAATATACAAAATATTTTTTGTTTGTATCATTTTTATTGTATATATATATATTATGTGAAATAAGATATACATATATATCATAAAATATAAATATTACAAATTTAAAAAAATGTAAAAAAAAATATTATTTTAGTAAAGTATTATTTTTGGATTTATTTAGATGTTTTAGTTAAAAATATGCTCAATTTTGTTACAATTATATAAAATGTTTAAAACTACAAAAATATTTAGAAGTAAAATATTATATATTTACAAAAAGTATCCAATGAAAAAATGTAAGAAATGGTTTATACAATTTATTTGATAAATTTGCTAATTTGTAATAAATATAAAAGTCGTTTTCTAAAGTTTCTAAATGGTAGATAATAATATTTTCAAATTTTGAAATATGTATTATTAAATAAAATATAAATATTATTTTTTAAATGCAAACATTTACTAGAGTTTGATAATTTGTACTATTAATAGTGTGTTTCTAAAGATAATATTATAAGTAAAAAGTTTTATTAAGAATTGGATAAAAACAAAGTTGTAGTTTTTAGTTTCTTATAGCTGCCTCAAGTTGGTTTAGATTGGAGTTAAAATCGTAAATGTCACCACTTTAGTGCCCAACACCTTAATATGGTTAGACTGGAGCAGGAATAGTAAATGTCACCCCTTTAGTGTGCAACACCTTCTGTAGGTTGGTTTAGATTGGAGTGAGAATAGTAAATATCACCTCTTTAGTGTCCAACGCCTTCTACGAGTTGGTTTAGATTGGAGTGAGAATAGTAAATATCACCCCTTTAGTGTCCAACACCTTCCCCCATATTGTTAGACTGGAGTGGGAATAGTGAAAGTCACCCCTTTAGCGTCCAACACCTTCTCTGAGTTGGTTTAGATTAGAGTGGGAATAGTAAACATCACCACTTTGGTGTCCAACACCTTCTATGAGTTGGTTAAAATTGGAGTGGGAATAGTAAATATCACCCCCTTAGTGTCCAACACCTGCCCAATATTGTTAGACTGGAGTGAGAATAGTAAATGTCACACCTTCAGTGTCCAACACCTTCCCCAATAACGTTAGGCTGGAGTGAGCATAGTAAATGTCACCCTTTTATGGTCCAACACCTTCTATGAGTTGGTTTAGGTTGGAGTAGTAATAGTATATGTCACCTTTTTAGTGTATATGATTTTCACAACATTTAATATAAAACAAAGTCATACATATTTTTCAAATTTTCATTTTTTGATCATTTTCATTTATTGTACAGTTTTACATTTTTGGTAAATATATTTTTGAAATACAAATAGTATAAAGTAAAGTAAATCAAATCATTTCTTTTTTATTGTAAACAACAACTAATTCAGATTTTAAACATATTTGCATGATATACATTCTCACTTGTAATTTTACATTGAATATCATTTTTACACATTTTAAAACATTTTGCAATACATTTTGTAATACTTTTTGTAAACATTATTTAACATATTTTTAATTATTATTAAAAATCATCATTGTATTTTTTTTTATCAAAAATGAAATTTATACTTTACAAATTGTGCCACATATTTTACAATATTGTTTGATATGTTTAACATTTTGTATATTTTCTTTCCGTTTTTTACATTTATTTAACATTTATAATATATTTCCCATTGATTTCTATAGTCTTTTCTTTTAGTTTCATTACGCTGTTTTTTTAACCACTACCTTGTATTTTGCAGTCTATTTGTGTTGGTTTGGATCTTTTTTCCAGGAGTCGCGGTTAGAAGCTGCTGTTCATTGGAGCAGGTAAATCCTCTTTTAAGGATTTTGTAAGGGTTTTGAGGGTAGGGGGATCTAGGATGAATGTTAATAAGTGGGGTATAAAAGTATATTTAGATGTGTTTTATTAGTGTTTTTCACTATTTTGTTCTATTGTGTTTTTTACATTGCATTACTAATGATATGAATATGTTCTGTTAAAATATGTAATGTTACTTATGTTTTGATGATTAAGTGTAATGTATGTGTATATTTGGGAATGTAATGTATTGTATGGGTAGGTGTTTAATTTATTTTTACAGGTTTTTATCCATGAACAGTTTTGATGAGAATTTAAAGTTTAGGGTTAAAAAAAAAAAATCAATTATGGTTTATTATAAACCAATTGATTTTACTTAGATTTAATTTTGGGGGGGGGGTTCCCGGAGCAATTCTTTTTCTAAAACACTTTTTCAGGTTTTTATGGAACCTACATACTTTAGATTGTTTATATTTTTGCTTTTTTGGGGGTTTTTTGGACTCATTTTCTTCATATTTTATGGATTATTATTATTTGTTGCGTGGAGGTGGAGAAAAATCTGCAGCTACAAAATGGTAAGTCTTATATTGATGTTTGTGTTGTGTTTATTTTATTATTATGTGGAGTTGTTTGGATTATGTGTTGTATTTAGCTAATGTGACAGTTTGAATTAGTTTTTAAGTTGTTAGATGCTTAGGGGTCTATTATGATGTAGGGTGGATCGCCACCACCATGCAGGCGGTGGCGATCCCCCTACATCATACCCCGCCCGCCACCCATTTTCCCGCCCGCCATATTAGTATGGCGGGGGGGACCCCGGTGGACGGAAAGACCGTCCGCCGGTCACACAGGTGACCGGGTGGAAAAGGGGCCAGATATGATGGCGGTGTCTGCTAGACACCGCCATCCATATTAGGAAGGAAGCGGGAAGCAGCCTTTCCGAGGCGGTGTTGCTGTCATGGAAAGGCATGCAGTTTCCTGAGTGGGGGGCCCATTGCGGACCCCCAGTATGTGGGAGGGGTGGGGGGGCACATAAGGGGTACCTATGGTACCCCTCTGCATTTGCATGGACGACATGGCAGGCACTGCGTGGTGCCTGCCACGTAGTGCATGCAAATGCGCACATGCCTTTTTTGTATTGCGGTGGGTGCTGCTGACAGCACCGCCCACAGCAATACAAAAAATGCGGGATGCACCCACCAGAGTGGCGGGTGCATCCTAATTGTCCATGCGGGACTGGCGCACCCTTAGCGGACGGTCCCATTTCCCGGGGCGATGGCAATCATAATAGACCCCTATGTATTTTTTTTTGTAATTATTATGTATATTTTTTATTATATCAGTGTTTGTTTATTTCATATTCATATTCATATTATTTACAAAAATGGGTTTATTGGTTTAGAGTATGCTGTAGTTGTTTTAGCTTTTTGGTAGGCTTATATGTGTTTTATAGGATGGATTTGGCTATTACTTCTAAGGGGCCGATTCCGATCTGGGTCGGAAAGAACTCCGACCGAGTCGGATCCGGAGTGTTTTCTGACCGAGCTGGACCCCTACAGTCTGACCGAGTGCGTACGATGCGCACGTATGCTGTCGGACTCGGTTCGGTCGGACTCCCATTGAAGTCAATGGGAGCCAGTTGTACGACGCGTACATGCGCACCCATTGACTGAATGGGTACGTCTCGAACAAGTGTGCCCCCTACAGTGGGTGCGCGTCAGTGCCATCCGCACCGTACATGCCTGTGTTGGGGAGACCCATAGGTCTCCCCCTGTGTCTGAGTTGTAGGGCTGCGGTTGTCAGGGGGTCCGACGCGGACCCCTGAAGTCCGACTCCGGGAGCTTTTGCGAGCTGGACACTCCAGCTCGCACAGGCTGTCCGACGCGTGCATCGTACTGGCTCGGTTGTAAATCGCATCCATTGCACGCCATGGTTAGCTTCCGACCGAGATGTACGGAGCGGTTCGGACCCGGAAACGACTCGGTTGGTGAATCTCACGTAGCTCGCATCGTACTTGCTTGTTTGTACAGCTGTACGAGTCGGCCGGAAAACACGCGTACGGCTCGTAGTTTTTCTGGCCGGATCGTGTTCGGTGCCCTTCCGATCCGGATCGGAATCGGCCCCTAAGTAGTCTAGTTTTTTGTTATTTACAAAGATTCAGTCTTTCCATTGTAGCATTTCATACATTTTTTCAGTTTGTTAGTTAATTTTAGGGCCAAGTGTGGGTCTGTGTCCTGACTGACGCAGCCTGCCAATTCATGTGTCTTCGAAATAGTCCATTAGGGGACTACGTTTGTCTTCATTTTGTTGGTAGAAAGGTCTTTCTATTAGTAAGTTATAGTGGTTGACTACCTCTGTGACAGGGACGTAAGCCAGTGCTATAATTTTTTGTATTTCGAAGGCAAATTGGCTGTTCGTGAAATATTCTATGCTTAGGGGCTGATTCCGATCTCGGTCGGAAGGGCACCGAATTGGGTTTGGCCGTAGCGGATCCGATTCCGATGCTTCATATCCGGCCGATCCGTACACGGGTCCGGACGACAATGTACGATGTGAAGATGCGCAAATTCTCCGACTGACTCGTTCCCAGCTCCGACCCGATCCGTCCGACTCGGTCGCATGCAAACCGACGCGCGCAATGGAGACAATTCTCGACCAAACGAGTACGATGCTTGAATCGGACAGCTCGATCGAGTTGGAGCGTCCGGCTCGCAAAAGCTCCCGGAGTTGGACTTCAGGGGTCCACATCGGACCCCCCGACACCCGCAGCCGTACGACTCGCACACAGGGGGAGACCCATGGGTCTCCCCCACACAGGCATGTACAGCGTGGATGGTACCGACACGTACCCACTGTAGGGGGTGCACTTGTTCAAGACGTACCCATTCAGTCAATGGGAGTCCATGTACGCGTCGTACTACTGGCTCCCATTGACATCCATGGGAGTCCAACCGAACCGAGTCCGACAGCATACGTGCGCATCGTACTCGCTCGGTCGGACTGTAGGAGTCCGGCTCAGTCGGAAAACACTCCGGATCCGAGTGCTTTCCAACCCGAATCGGAATCGGCACCTTAGTGTAAATTTTTGTAGGTGTTTCCATACACTCTGATTAAAGTGATAGTAACAACGTGTATAGCTGTGTGAGGGTATATTTTTTAAATTGTTTGAATCTCCTAGGCACATAGAAGAGTCAAGCATGCAGACCACGTCAGTCAGTGTGCCGACTGCACCTTCCTGCACAGTGTGGAAGGGGGGCTGTAAATACAGGGTGGCACTACATGTGCACCCCCCCACATACACCGCTAGGCCCCAATCAGTCAAGGGGCCCTATATTAGGGCCCCCTTTGCTGCCATTCTGCCACCCTTTTCAAGGCTGTTTACCACCCTGAAAAGGGCGGTGAAATGGCAACTCAGAATATGCGCTGCCATCATATTCCTGCTAGTGAAAGACCGCCAACCCAGTGGAATCCTTGATCCGGGTGGTGCTGGTGGTCTCTTGGCGGTCTGACCGCTGCATTCGTAACACTGCATGCGGCCCGCAGTATGGTGGTGGTCAGACCGCCAGGCGTTTTCCCATGGACTGCCAAACTCTTAATAAGGCCCTATGATTATCGTTTGGGGGTAGCAGTTATTTGTTTGTCTGTTGTTTGATATAATTTAGGAGTTCAGAATAGGTACTGTTCTGTTTTTTTGTGAGTAAAGCATTTATGAAAAGGATATTGGTGTGTTGATATTCACCATGTATTGTGTATATTTGAATGAATGGTTTACATCACATTTTAAAGGTCCCCTCCATCATCCAGGTTTGGCAATGGCTAAGTTTCGTTAAGTTGTTTTCAGTAGAAAAGATTAGGATTCGTTGAGAACGCCCAAAAAGTCCATGCCGTGCAGGAACTGGTGTGCATGCACACAGGGGAGCACATGTTGTTCACCTCTGTGTGCAGCCACATGCAGAGGAGGCCCTGGGGGCCCTACAGGGCCCCCTTTGTTTCCCCTCTGCCATAGTGTAAGAACCCCAATGACACCGCCAGCGGAGAGGGAACTCCCGCCAAGCATAATGCGGCCTCCTGACTGCTGCAACACCCTGGCGGCTGTGCCGGGCTGTGGTAGTCCAACCGCCCGAATCATAATAGGGTGGTCAGGAGACCGTCACCTCCGTGCCCCCACGAGTCTGTCAGGAAATATTCAATCTTAGTGCGAATACCAGGAGGACAAAAGGTGAATGTGTAATCCCTGTCACAGGGATTAAGGAGTCACCATAGTTCTATGAGGGCATTATCCTGGATCAGATCTTGCAAGGTGTGTCTATCTATGTTGTTCCTAACATCCGTTTTCCCAGACCTGTCTGGTTCGGATTTTTGACAATGTTTTAGACACCTCTCAAAAGTACCTGGGTCTTACCAAAGGAGGTGAGCAGTCTACCTAGTCTGGAGAGGAAGCCTGACTTGTTGCCTATTGGGGTGTACATAGATCCCACTATGATACAGGATTTCACAAACACATAGCGCTCCCCCATTTCTGCAGGACTCTGGCAGGCAATGATTTATGTCCTAGTATTGCATCCCCGTTCTTCCTGGGTTTGGTTGGAGTGGCTTGGGGACAGTAACCTATCCGGCATAGTTAGTGTGAAAGGATTTGCAGACTCATCCTCTACATAATTTAGCACCCTTTTCTGGCGTCAAGTGTGTCTCCTTGCAGTAACACAATATCCGGTCATCGACGACTAAGGAATGAAAGGATTTTCTGAGGTTTAATGAAATGCGTTAAGCCATTAAAGCTGAGAGAATCTACTGATAATGTGGGAGGAGTGGGTAATGGCAATACTGCGCCTCGTTGAGATTCACAGCTGGCAAGGATGTGGGCAGCCTATGTATGATGTCGGTCTGAGGCAAGAGTCTTAAAAGCGCCAGTCACAGAACTCTGACACGGTGGGCCCACTATATTTCTTGTAGGAATTTCACAGTCTTAAGGAATACAGTACAGGCAGGTGACTTCTGAGTACCCTATGCCCTGAAGGGAAGGGCAGGAGTGTAGCTCCTCAGAGAGGTCAGGCTACCAATCGCACCCAGATCTTTAGGATCCTCGTATTCCGTAATGCGTCTGTGGACAGTGATCAACATTGTGGCTAGTATTAGTATTATCCTACTCAAACGCCTACAATTAGTACAGAATCAAGCTGTGAGATTAATTTAATAACAGCCAAAATGGCAACTTGCCAGACCCTGGCTATCCAAACTTCACTGGTTACCAATTGCCCAACGTGCACCTTTTAAGACAGGGTGCTTAATCTTTAAGGCATTGCATGGCAGGAGCCCCAAATTCATCAGCTGTATGATTGTAAAGCACGCCCCACTTCGTAACTTACGGTCTGCTCATCTTCAACTACTGACTACCCCTGCCATTAAACTCAAATATCAGGGAGGGTGTAGGTTCTCCTACCTCGCCCCTAAATTCTGGTACTCTCTTCCTCTGGCAATCAGGATGCGCGACAACCTGCTGGGGTTCAGAAAGGTGCTTAATACCTGGTTTGTTTGAGCAAGCTTACGCATAGTCCTTCGCGCCGCAACACTATCCAAGATTAGCGCCATGAAACCTCCTGGTGACCGTGCGGTCTAAAAGTTCCTGCTAACATAACATAACATAACATTAGCAGGCCATATTTAATTTCCTGCTTGCAAATTTGAGAGCGGTGTGACAAAAAGCATTTCCTCCTCTTGTTGGTATCAGAAGAGAAGTTTGCCGAAAGAACATCTGACTGTTTTCAAATTGATACAGGCAGTGCATTTTGCCGCCATGATTAGGGTGCACGCTTACTGGTGTCTGATGCAGCAGAGTGATAATTGACCATGGAACGTGACCTTTACATGATAGCGGGTGCGGACTCAGTGTGCCCGATGTAGTTCCAAGGGAGGGTTTAAAGTTAATATTCAGCAAAGTCAGGATCAGATTGCAGAGAATACACATCGTGTTATCCTTTTCTAGTTTCTCAGGGAACCCAGATTTGCATGCATTTTCCCTCCAAATATGGTCCTCTAGGTCTATGGTCTTTTTGTGCAGTCTCCATAGTTCGGGCCTCCAGCCTGGTTGAGTATCAAGTCTTTTTTCCACATCAGTGAGTTTGCATTCTACAGTCGCAATCTGTTTCTAGAAAGATGCAATGCTCCTCTGAGAGATTGGACCTCTGTGGTGTTAGCCAGCATATCCGAGTTGACCGATGTCGATAGAGAGTTTAATGGCTGCCAGTTTTTTCAATACGGTCTTCAAGGCCATTCAGCCTTTCAGTGATTTGTCCTGACTGGTCACAGTTAAGTGGATTAGCAGACTGCTTTGATGAGGTGACTGAGCCATTCTGGGAGGAGAGGGTTCTGCTACGTAGGAATGCCAGAGCAAGAGGGAGGGGTCGAAAATAATAATCTTCAAAAGAAAGAGGAGACAGGCAGGAGAAACCAGTTTCATTTACACCTCTTCTGTTTGAACCCAGCCAGATGGCAGGCTTAAGGAAGGAATGTGCAGATGTTAGGGGGAGGGGAAATATGGAGAAGAGCCACCATCCTGGAGGTTTGTTTAACCAGGTCTTGTCTTCCTGCTGGGACTCCAGCCATATTGAATTTTGGAGAACTAGTGCTTTCTGGGCGATCATTGTGCCACACTTTGGAGGAAATGGTCATGCCTTGGGGTGTTCTCCTACACCTCATTGGACAGGAACGCCCTCCTGTGTGACCCCAGAGAGCACTGAATAAGTTTCTGAGAAGGGCAGTGCCTCTCTGATCTGCTGCTTGAAACAAGAGGAAGAAGAAGGGTCCATGCTGAGAAGTTTGATTTGCACCAACCAGTCCCTGCCCTTTGAATGACTGCACCTGCTGCACAATCTGGAACTACAGTCGTGTGGACCTAACTTGCTTCACAAGGACTAAAGAGTGGACTCCCTGCAAGCTACAGGTTAACAGAGCTCACCTGGGCCATAAGCACCAAGCCTGAAGTACTACCAGTGGATTTGTTAGGGTTTTGTCCAAGTGGATTGTGGGAGTTGAAGTCCCAAACTTTCAAGGACCATTGTGGAGCTTACAGACCCTTGGAGTCAGTATTGGACACTTTGGGACCCTCAAAAGAACTTCAGTACGAAGTTCCATAAGTTTGAAGAACTTTGGAGTAACTTTGTAAAAAAGCTCCATAAGTGGGTCGACTAGACCTGCCCAGCCAAGCTGGCAACCATCAACCGCGAGGTGGCCTGCCATCCAGATTCGTCGAGCTGAAAAGCTCCGGAGGTCCAACTTCCAAAGTTTGACCGGGAGTTGGTGGAAACCCAAGCGTGCGAACCCTCACTGAATCCAGCCTGGTGAAGAGCATCAAGGGACCCCCGGGAGAATAAGCTCCGTAAACGTTTCTAAGTCCGAACGTAGCAAAAGTGACTGGGACCAACCGTGAGAGACACCTTCAACTGCGAGCCAGGCTGGATCCTTGGTTCATCCAACTGGAAAGCTCTGGAGGTCTGACTTCCATAGGTTTGACCGGGAGCTCACTGCAAGGCAAACCGGCGAACCCTCACCGAATCCGGACTGGCTGAGCGGTTCGAGGGACCGCAGAAAGAAAAGCTCTAGAAACTTTTCTAAGTCAGAAGGTAAAAACTTTGACCCAGACCTACCATCACGGTTGGCCTAAAACTTTGACTTTGTCCTGGACTTGAGCGACCAGATGTCCCAATAGGCGCTGAACGTTTCTATGTGCTATATAGTGGTAACTCTTTAAAAAGTCATATCTCCTGTTCCCTTCATTTAATGTTTTTTGTTTTAGTGTCACTTTAAAGATAAAACTATTTCCTATTTTTATAAATTGGTGTTGGATTTCTATTGTGTGTTGTGTCTTAAATATTTGCTTAATTGGTGTTTAAATGCTTTACATACTTGTCTTTGAAGTTAAGCCTACCTGCTCGCAGCCAAGCTACCAAGAGTTGAGCATGGGAATAATTTCTGAGCCTTAGACCGCGTTAGTTGCCTTATTGCCAGCGGTAAATATATATTTACCACTACTAATAAGCCACTTTCCAACAGTAATGTCTTCTGTTATATCATGTGTGATGTCATGGAAAGTGAATTGTGGAGATGGGAATTAAAGATACATAGCTACCTTAAATTACGCATTTCAAGGGTTTCTTGATTTCCTATGATAGATAGTCACTACAGGTCTGTTTTTGTTTGATTACATCTTCTGACTGCTTCAAATACAGTCTTTCAGAGGTGGTGAGATGTACACCAGTGTGCTCCCTGTTTACTGTGCTCCATATTTACTGTACTCAATTGCTTCAAAACTTTGAAGGCCTGCTCGCTTGCTCCACGCTCCACCCAATTGTGCTACAATATAGAAAGACCACGAAGGAACCACATCCGATCCCCATCAAGTTACACAGCCACGCCCATCATGAATGAATCCAATAAATCGAATTTATATTTCAAACTTCATTTGTTTCACATTTTTCTCCTTTACTTTTCACGTATTTCCCTTTAACTTCATCAATTCATTTTACTCATTCTTGTACAAGTTCATGATTATATAAAAACGCAGGAGAATAGGGGGTTTCAACATGTCACGATTTTATTTAAAATCACCCAATGCATTTCGGGATATGAGAATTTAAAGTTATCCAAAGGGCTATAGAGTGATTTCCGAATTTTTTATTTCATTTTATCTGGAATAGTCAAAAATGTTGATAAAAATGCTGTTTACACTCAAGCAATGGTGGTACAGCTATAAAATCTTTTCATTTATGATTGCATGCGAATCATGTTAGATTTGCATTTACCTTTAAATGATACAATACTTTCTATTTGTAATATTTATTTCTTATTGTATACGATATAAGGGGCATGTGAACAGCTTGAAACCCCACCATGACAGGGCAGATATGACCATGATACTGGTCGCTGATGAGGGAGTAGGGGAGGAAACTGAGCCAGTGCCTGATATCCTCACAATAATGTGAAAGAAGGGACACTTTCCTGCACATAAACAATCATCCCCTCAATGCAGGCACCCTTGCACTGTGATGCAAGGGTGTCTGCATTAGCGCTAGTCAGCTGAGTTTAGCAGGGATGTGCCGTACCATTGTAACTACGATGGATCCCTGTATTTTTCAGAATGGAAGAGCGTGGAATTAGTAATTTTTGCTTAACGTCACGCTTTGCCATTCACTTGTAAATATGCCCCATCATGTTAATAATTATATGAGAAGCAGAGCATGAGGATGGCTTTAGGGTCAGTGGGAAGGGAAAGGAGTGTGGATTGTGAGGGGTACCTAAAATACAGTATTTTGTTAAACAAAATACCATGTTTTAAGACCTTCAAAACAGAGACAAAAGTAGGTGTGTGTGTTTTTATCTGAGTATTTAAAAATCCCAGGTGAAATCCCACAGACACCTTACCATACCCAAATGAAAGCTCCTGGACCCAACTATTTATTTAATAATACATTTGTTAGGCTATTAGGGATAAAACCCCAAACACCCACCCTAATCTACCTTCTGGAGGAAGTGATCTACAGCTATTTCAACATAAAAAAGTAATGCGTGTTGGCAAAAAAACAAAATGGTTATTATAGCCTACGACAGATATCAAACATATAAGTGTTTGACAGATTCACTCCATGAGATGAGAGAGATGACAGCAACACATAAATTGAAGTGGTATATAAAGCATGTGAATTTGTCTAAGAAATTAATGTAAATAAAAAATTGATCTAGAAATTTAAAAGAATGTTGCTGCATATAAAGTGCAAACATAGGGATGGGTAACTAGAGATAAAATAGACAAAAAGCAAAAATGTAGATGAGCTGGTGGCATCAGCACTGTGGCACACACTTAGAATGATTTTGTATAGTTGAAAAATGAAGCAATTTGATTGCGCACTACTTATGGTAATTTTCTAATAAGTATTTAATTAAGATTCATGTTTTCCAAGTTAAAAACAGAGCAGAATCCACGTGGTTATTTCCTTATACGTATAGGTAGCAAAGAGTCTACTAATCCTCTCTCTGTTGTTATTGAGTTCATCATTGTTCTTTTGTTGAATTTGATGTCTTGTCTCCATTTCAAGAAAGGGACCAAAGGACATGTCATATTAGAACAATGGAATGCTGAGAGCTCCAGTTAAGACAATGGAGTAGCTGCGGGATGATAATGATTGGTATAAACCTTCCACTTCAACATTCCAGTGCTTGTCTTTCTGTTTCTTCCTGCTTCATTTAGAAGATTTTATCCTGAGTGGATGTAAAGTTCTAATAGCTTTATAGCCTGTGTGCTTTAGACTTTACTAGTTGTGAAACGTCTTCTTCCTTTCTATAGGACATGGGAGAGTGTCTTTAACAACTGCTAATGCCCTTGCTGCGAGCTATGACATTTTAGTATCTCATAGGATCCTTGAGCAAACACCTTCTGAAATCACTGAAAAATATTGAGGATCACAGAAAGCACAATACTATAGAATAAGGAACACAAGCTATAGAGTGAGAAACAACAGCCATGTTTCCAAAAGAATACTTCCAAAGAAAGTGGTGACTGAATCCTCTTTTGGATGGAAACATTCACAACTGCTTCTTTGTGGCCACAAAGGGGGGTGGGGGGAGGGGGGGGAAACACTGTACCCCGTCAACGATAAAAACAATCCTAATGTGCTAGAAAACAAATCTTATGCGCTCAACACCTAGAAAAAATACATATATCTGAAACAGAACAATCACAACAGAAATAAGGATTGTGAAGGAGATTGTAAATTACTTGAACACTCAAGAAAACTAACACGAAGAATTGAGAGAACCAGAAATGCAATTGTCCATGGCAAGCAGTGGCAATAAAAATTTTAAAAATGCATAGAGTAAGACAGTACCCTGACACGCTGAATATTGCAATCAATCATGCAGCAACCACGCACAGAAATACTGAATAGGTGGAAGGTAATTGTATGCTCTCTGCTTGCCTCACTCAAGAAAACTATCATGAGAGAATGACTGTTGTTTGATGCTGTTTCTCTATAGAAGAGAAAGTATAGCAGGCATGAAAGGACAAATTCAGAATGGCAATACTGAGCAGGTGAAGAGAATGGGAAGGATGAGAAGGTGAAGAGGGGAGTTATGTGCAGAGTTCATCATCAGATACAGCATTCATCTTTGTGTTGAGAGAGCAAAAAAGTAATTTCAGTGACAAATGAGCCAGTAGATAGCAACAGAGGACAAACATTTTTTTTAATTTCTCTCTTGAACATCTGATTAGTTACAGCCATGGAAGTGCAGGAGTGACCAAGACCTTTGAGGTGGATCCTGATTAAGAGAAGGGCAGTGCCTTTTTCAAGGCAATGGCTTTAATTCACAATAGCTCCATACTGCCTAGCGAGTATTCATCTCTGGATATAGATATCATTTTGCTGGTTATTGAGGGGATTTATTATGGAAAATGTAATGTATCAGACATACAGTTTTGAAGATGGATCTAGCTTCAATAGGAAACCATTATTGTCTAGTCAGGGCATTTGTGATGTTCTCAAAACTGTGTAACCAAGTGGTCTTCAGCATTAGAGTAGTCTTAAGTTTGTTAGTAAGATCCTGGGTAGGCCGGTAAGCCGAACATTATGACATAGAACCAGGGCTTGGACAACCATTTTATAGTGATGATCAGTAAAGTAGCTGGAAGTGAGGCAATCCAGAAGTATGAACTAATAAATGTACATGTTTTCCATGTTTGGAGCAAGTAATAGTGTCACTCCAATATCTGACTCATCTAGGATGTTAATGCACTTGACACTGTTGATGAGGTAATGGGCAATATTTATAGCCGAATAAGTGTCAAGCCGTGTTTGGATGGGACAAGTGGAGGTAGTGATAGAAATATGTAGAAATTCTGTTACATTTCCGTAGATGTACTGCCTTTCGGAAATGTGCTTTCCATAGCACCATTAATAATTTATGAAGAACATTTTCAAAAGAGACCTTCCGGCAAAGCTGAGAGTCATCAGCATATTAGTTGTAGGCAATGCCCAAGTAACCCAACAAATCACCAATATGATAAATATAGACATTGAAGAGGGCAGAAGCAAGGCTAGAACCTGTGGGTTACTCTATATTACAAGAGATAGGTAGGTGTTTTCAGTGCAGACATAGGTAGCAGTTTATAAGATATAAAGTTAATAATTTCATACTGTTGCCAAAACCAGGACAATATTTTAGAGGGCTCAGGAAGATTCTGTATTCAATAGTATCAAAAGCGTCAGAAAGGTCAGAGAGAATGAGACAAGAATGTTCTCCTTTATCAAGGATGCAGAGGAAATCATCAATCATATGCATCAGGATAGTCCCAGCAATGCAACCAGATCTGAAACCTGTTGTATTCATCCAGTAACTTGGTTTTCATCTAGTAACGTGCTATTGTTGAGATAATTCTTAAGTTAGTCACTAACACAGTCACTTTGGCGAGGAATGGAAGTCTACTAATGTCAGTTGTTGTTTAGGTCATTAATGTCTGCAGTACATTTTGTAGCAGGGTTTTGGCTTGGCTGGCCTTGACTCAATCATGAAATGTATTATGGGTAAAATTAGGGGTGGGCGGAATTTGCGTAATCGCGTTCCACAAATCTCTGCGAAACGGTAAAAAATCTCCGTGAACACGCAGAAATTCCGCGAACACGCGGAATTGCTTGTTCGCGATACTTTTTTCCTGTTCGCGATCGCTGTTTGCGTGCTCGGGGTGAAATATCTCGCGAACACGCATATTGAGAACGCGAACAAGCAAAAAATTTCGCGAAGTCGCGGAACGCATATTTTTGGGCAATTTCGCGTTCTCCGCGGAACGCGAAATTACCCAAATTCCGCAAATTCCGCGAACGGAACGGAATTTACCGCCCAGGCCTAGGTAAAATAGGAGTTGACTATGGAGATGAAATTTGTTACAACATATTTGTTGGTAGAGTTAAAGAAATGTTGCCCATGAAAGCCTACAATGTTTATTATAAACAGAAAAATCTAGAAGCAACTGAAACAGGTGATAAGGGGATCCCCCACCACTCCAAATCAGCATTACTTACACAAGCAGAGGCAAGGCATAAATTGATAGGCTTTCGAACACAGAACTCCAAAGAGATCATGTGTTAAGTTTGAAACAACGTTTGAAACACATGTAAGATTCTGAAGTCATGAGAAAGTATGAAGAAGACCTTAGACAGATTCTGAAAGGTAAACTCATACCACTGCAGAAGCTAATCAAAAAATTCTCGCTTTAAATGCCACCTATGGAAACAAAGCTTTGCACGTCATCGATGGAATGACTTGCAGGCATGGTTAGCTTGAGCAGAAAGATGGCAGAAGTTACGCTAAGGCAGAAGTTGAAATCTCCCAATAAATTATGGAGAGTACGGTCGTTATAGAACTAGGCGAGTAGCGGATTGTTTTGTCTGTAGTTCTTTTGACTTCAGTTTGGGAGATTTGGTCAAACAATGAATATTTAGTTGTCATTTCACTAAAGCTGATGGGGGTGGAGAACTGTGGTAACATCAGATTTTATGTTTTGAATCTTGTCAATGAAGAATACTGCAAATTTCCCATTTGACAGTGGGATCAGATATGACAGTTGGATGGGATAGTTGTCTTTTAGAGAGTCTGAAATTGTTGTTTGGTTGGTTTAGTGCTCAAATCAGTTCTGATCTAAAAGAAAATCGATGTTGGCCTTGGAAGTGTTTTTTCTGTAGGCTTATCTGATGGCCACAGCTGTAGCCATCACATGGAATACTCATTGGATGCACCAGAAAACAAACTGTGCACAGCAAAGGGAATAACCTACCATAAAGTGGCACTGTTTGTTCAAGACAAGAGGTGATGATCAAATGAACGCCATCACCTGTTATAGATGCCTACCAAAAGTAGGAGCTACATGTTTCTCATGTGTGGGTGAAGAAGCAGTGGACACAAGTGTTCCACTAGGTCCACCTGGTCAAAGCGTAAAATGTACGAATGCATGTACATATGCATATGTGTGTGTCTAGTTTTGGAACCTAGCTGGAAAGCAATGAGGCACAGCACATGTAAGCAATATAGAAAATGATTTAGAATTGTTTATATGGTAGAAGGAAAAGAGGAGGGAAGGAGGGCATCATCCCTCAAGTGATTCATTTATTTTAGCAATGAGTCCATAGAACCATAGTTTATTTTGCATTGATTATACCCATTTTGTGGTAGTAATTAAGGTGTGTAGGGTTCTTAAAAGAGCTCCTGAACCTCCAAACAGAGATGTTAACACACCACTAGCACCTTAGGTACCAATGTGATGTAGGTCTTAAGCAGTATAAGAATGAGGGGGTGGCATCGGAGCAAACATGGCTCTCATGAAGTGAGTTCCGACCTGGATCCCCGCCATGATGGTCACAAATCACTGGAACTTGTTCACCTGAAACCAAGCAACTGAAGCCTCAAGGGGGGAACCCTCTAGGATATGTGAGAGGTTTGCTCTGTCTTTGAAGGAGTGAGTGACAGCCTGGAATGCAGTAATTGAGGCATTGCTCTACCCTTATGCAGCAGCCATATTGGGCCTATGCAATAAGTAAGACAGCGGCCTCACGTGGAGAGCCTGGCTGTCACCGGAGTGGAAGCTTCACCAGGGAAGGAGGCTCTGAGTGATTGGGGCTCATCGACTCCATGCACTGGACCTACTTTAGAGCCATCAGTCGGCTCACTAGATGTTATTGGCAGATCAGGAAGAGACCAGGTATCGCCCATTGAGGCAAGATGATGAAGGGAACGTCATCATTTGGCAAACGCCGAAACAAGATGCACTCACTGTGTCGTCATTTTGGATCAAAGGCGTACCATCTCCAGAAATGTACTTGTGGCAAGTGCGGATATCCCACTAAGCGCAAGAGAAAGTATAACTGGAATGTGAAGGCTAAGAGACGCAACACCACAGGTACCGGCAGTATGAGACATTTAAAGGTTGTCTACCATAGATTCAGGAATGGATTCCGTGAGGGCACAACACCAAAACCGAAGAGGGCAGCAGTTGCTGCATCGAGTTCCTCATAAATATTTTGGTTGGTGATGCTTATTCAGGATAATGGCAGTGAAAATGAAAGTGAACTACTTACACCTCTACACTAGGTGCAACTGTTTGTGTGGTCTTTGGAAGTCTCATATGGCAGAAGCCTTCACTCAGTTGAATACACAAGGAATGCTGGCATCACCTTCCTGCCTTTTCCCAAATCATGATTGTGATGTGTCTGACAATACTTCGAGTGGAAAGGGGGAAACACCTACAACTAGTGGGTAATTGCATATGGATGTTATATTGCTGTGGATGCCTTTGTGAGGGTGGCCCCAGCTCGCAAGCACACTATGAGTAGTGTGCACTTTGTGATCTGCATACTCTTTAAAGGCACATTCCAGTGAGAAGCCTCTAGGGTGCAGATAGGTGGTGGTACTCTTGATCACATACCTGGGAAGTGGCTTAACAAGGAAAGGACACTGGGTGGTGCGAGGATGAAGTACGCAGCAGTAGAGAAGGGGACCCTAGTTTTAAATATGCCCTGCAAGAAATCCAGCTCCCCCCATTAGGTGGACAGTGCACACTCATAATTATCTCATGCCCACAGAACCTATTATAGGATTGACCTCGTATGGAGCATAAACGCATTGGACACGGGTATAATAGCAATCTCTGATCATTCACAAGTCATATGGGACCTCTATATAACTCCACATAGAAGAAAAATGGGACCCTGGAAACCTGGGGTCGCCCTGATCACAGACAAGGTCATGCTACTGCAATTCAGACAAAGCTAAAGCAATATTTTACGGAGAATGATCATAGGAAGATTTCCCTCACTACATTATGGAACACTTTGAAAGTTGTGTATCGGAGAAAGAGAATAGATGTCAAAGCAGACCATGGGCTTTAACAAAGGAAAAACTAGAGGGGGGAACTTAGTGTAGAGGAAGAGGACTATAGTGATACAGGGACGTTATCCTCACTTAGGGAGATCATGAAATGACAAGGTCAGATCAACTTATGGCAAAGTAAGGAGGTCCATACTCAACAGGGTCTTACTGAAGTCTTTGCAGCACATCTACAGACGGTATACATGGCACCCACTGCGTCCTAACTTGCAGAGGGAGATACATATCTTGATGGTTTACGGATGGCCTTCCTTTCGAGTGAGGCCAGAGATAGTTTAGATGCACCCATAACTAGGGAGGAGATATTGGTTGTGATGCGGGCTTTGAAGACCACCAAGTCTCCGGTTGGTGATGGACTACTAGCTGAGCAGTACCAACACAGACAGGCATTTCTGCAGACTCCCTGTTGGAGGTCTATAATGAGGCTATGGGAGGGGCCAGTTGCCTAAATCTATAATGGAGATGTTCATTATTATGTTGCCTAATCCAGACAAGGATGCTAAAGAGATTACTTCTTATTTCCCTCTCTCAATGTTTAATGTGGATATAAAAATACTCAGCAAGATCTTGGTGTCCAGGTTGCTCAAACACATGCCACAACTGATTCATCCCATGTAGGAACACTTTGTATAACCTGCGGAAACCGTCGCTAATCTTGCATGCCATTATCTTGGAGGACAACTACTACGCTCTGTCGCTGCTTGAATTTGAACAAGCGTTTGATTCCCTGTCACAGGAATTTCTATGGCGGGTCCTGCGGAAGGTGGACATTGGGGTGCGGTCCCTAAAATGGGTACAATTGTTATATAGTGCCCAAGTGACTTGACTATGAGCGGGTGGGACGCTATTACTGTGCTTCTTCTTGTATCGGGGAGAAAGACAGGGCTGCCCTTTATCACACTTGCTGTTCACGCTAGCAATGGAGCCCCTAGCGTGTAAGATGTGCTATGTGATGCGGGGTGGGGAATCCAAATTAAAGAGACAACACATGTGGTCTCTTAATACGCAGATGATGCCTTTGTATATCTCTGCCAACCGACGTATTTGGTTCCTATTCTATTGGCTGCCCTGTCAGAATTTGGGGGGTCTCTGGGTTCACTGTGACATGGATCAAATTGAATTTGTTCCCTTTTGGAGAACTGGAGGGGAGGGGGAGACCGATGCAGAATCTTCCTTGTCTGGGCCTTCCCTGGGAGGTGACCAGTGTCCGGTATCTGGGGATCAGGATTTCATGGGAGGTGGCGTCATTTGAGGCTTTGAATATAGGAAGGGTGCTGGAGGGGCTTAAACCCACCATTAATTTCTGCAACACCCTCCGACTATCCCTGATGGGTAAGCTGGTGTAGTGAAAATGAATATTCTGCCACTCTGCCAGTTTGTCTTTCAAGAGGCCATTTTCGAGATTCCAAGGAAGTATTTCATAGAATTGGATAAATTGGTTATCGAAATGCTATGGGCCTTGGGGAGGTAGAGGGTTGGCCAGGCCCCGCTTAAGCACCCCTGGGGGACTTGAACTGCCTTGCCTGGACATATACTACCTAGCTGTTCAATTGCAGCATGCGGTGCATTGGTTTGATGAGGGGGCGAATTGGGAGCTGAGGTCGCTTCGTGGAACTTGTAATCGAGTTCCCTAGCCAGAGCTCCTGATGTTGGGTGAAGGGATTCCGGACTCTGTACTGTTTGTGGTGAAGCAGGTATGCAGATCCCGGGATAGGGCAGTCCGGAAGGCCTTGCCATATGCACCTTGTATGTGTATTTGGACACTGCGCCCATTCGCGTCATGACATCGATGATGTCAGTTGATAGATGGTGAGCCGGGGGGTGTGACTCATTGTGAAACTTGTACCGGAATGACAGTTTTGTTACTCTGGCTGATGCCGTAGAAGCATTCAACTTGGGGACCAGACAATTTGCTAAAATTACGGCAACGGTCCGCTGGATTTGGACTTCTTTCCCTGAAGTCCCATGGGACGCGCAGACATTATGGACACTGTCTAGTATGGCTGAGGGTTGAAGACTGATCTCGCATGTGTACAGGATGCTACGGGAGAATCTTTGGTTGCACGACCTTCCGGTGCACACTAGGTGGCATGAAATTCTGGGTGGTCCTCTGTCCGACAAGGAGTGGGAGGGTGTGCATTAAGGGGTGACTGAGAGATTTAAACTGCTTCAGTACAATTTAGTTTATCTGTCTACGCTGCATGTGATGTAGCTGGGGCATTCATCAGCCTGCCTCTGCTGTGCCAGGCAAGGGGCAGATTTTATACAATTTAACGGGGGGTTCTCCGAACCAGATACATACTGCCAGACAATATTGGAGACCTTGAATACGGTTACGGGATGGTCCGTTCCCAAGGATGTTGGACAGTGTCTGTTGGGGATGATCCCGCCTCGAAAGAAAAAAAAAGTTTAGTCGGAGGTTTTTGCTTCTGGGTTTGGTATTTACGTGAGGGAAGGGGGACGAGATGCTGTTTGGGGGACTGTGATTGGTCACCGCTGATACTGAATGTGATTGGGTGAGGGCAATCCTTTGTGTCTGCATACACAAAAGGCACTTTTATTTGACCACCATGTGATCCTTCCGTGTGTTATGGTGGAGCATGTTAGGGAGGGAGGGAGGGAGGCAGGGTTGTTGTTTTGTATCGTAAATGATATACTGCTGTGATAAGCTTGTCATATTTAAATGGCAATAAAAAGTTACACTAACAAACAAAAATTATTGCGAAGTCAACTCTTTGGAACAGGAGCTGTTGAGGATCAAACAACTCTGATGAAACACCCAAAAATTTAGACAGATTGCTGGGAGCAAAAATGATAATGTCCAAAAGTGGAACTGGAAACCCAAATGTAGTCAGGTTCAGAGGTCAGATCACTACTTCAGAACAGACAAAATGGCATTCATTTAGGGAATTCGATAGTAGCACCAGGAATCGATAGACAAGGTCAAATGGATACAATTTATTTCCTGACCTTCAGCTAACGAGGTTCAACCCACACAATAGTGGGACACTGTAGAAACCTAAATCAGAGCAAGAAGTGATAAAGATAATCAAGGAACTACAATCTGGTCAACAAGCTGTTCCAGATGGTCTCACAAAAGCTTTTATTTTATAAAAAAATATTTGTACGCTGTTGTCAGTGAGAATGGCAATGGTCTATAAATCATTCCTAGAACTGGAAGAGATCACACTTGTGCATGAATCAGGCGGGCCGGAAGAGCTCTTTTTCTTTGTACAGACCTACAACTTTATTAAATGTAGACATACAAAATGTACACAAAAATGTTAGCATCCCGCAGAGTAGACTATTCCTTTTTGCACGGAACCAGACCACTCCGGATTCATAAAATAAAGACAAGGTGTTGACAATATTCGTAGAGTAGTGGAGAAAGCCAATAAGAAGATAACACTGATGGCCCTGCTGTCTCTTGATGGTAGAAAGGCGTCAACCGAGTCCCTCGGGCCAGTCGTACATCATGTTCTGTAGGGTATGTTGGTATATTGTCTGATGACAGTGGAAAAACGTAAGGAATGTGGAAGCTGTTATTTGTCCACCTGTGACGTGATTCAGTGGCGGTGTCGTGCCCTAGGACGCAGAGAGCACTGACACTATGGTGGGAGTAACACAGGCACGATAGGTTTTAGTTCTTGAGATAGAAAGGGTTCCCATTGCATGACCCCCCTCAAGATAGTGAAAATGGTCTGCCCCTCAGGCTCACTGCTGCAAGATGTGCTGTGGTCTTCCATCTACCATCCAGGATGAAGGGAGAGGAGGGAATCGTTTTTTATTTATTTGTTTTATGTTTAGTGGTATTTATATTATGCAATACATAACAGTAACAAAAGGTCATTAAACATATAAACCCAAGAAGAGCATGGTATGCCTGTCGGGATGTATAATAATGGAAGCAGCGATTACCTATGCAAGGCTAACGTAGGTATCACCCCATACAGGTCAGGGAGGAGAAAGAACAGCACCGCATCCCCACCCCTCCTCCACAGTGTGCCGCCCGAAACAGGGTAACCCCACTGATCCTGCGATGTCTCAAAAAGTGTGACAGTCTAGCCCAAACCCCAGGTGTATTCTGACTAGTACGGAAGAGAAAACTCAATCATTCAATCAAGTAGTATTTATAGAGGACGTATTAAAATTGAAGAAGTCCATTCATAAATTAAATTGTAGTCCTTTTATTGGCAGCACGTTCAAATAGGTACATGCATCTTCCAAGTTCAGTTAGCAATGCCTTCAACAGGATTTCTCCCACAAAACTCCACTAGTGGAACATGGAACCCCATTGAAAACATTACATGTTAAAGAAACACAATCATAATATTGAACAAAGAATGTAACAGGAAGGCTTGTCACCCACAAGGGTATCCAGGCGCTTGCTGCAGGTCTCATTCGAAGAGCCAGGTCTTGAGCCCCTTCCTGAAGTCGGTCAGCGAGGTCGAGGTGCGGAGGTGGAGGGGGAGGGGGTTCCAGGCTTTGGTGGTGAGATGGGAGAAGGAGCGTCCTCCCATGTGGCAGTGGCATATGCGAGAATCGTAGCAGCCAACACAGTAAACTTAGAACAAAAAGAAGAATCAACCCAACTATCTCAGGGGTTGCCCAAGGTAACTAATGCAGAGAAGTTAGATCATCAGAAAGGGAGAGCAGGTGGCAGCACGGCGACCAATGGGGTCTCCACCCACAGGAGCACAAGGTAGGGATCCAGCGGGGGTGGGGAAAGGCTCACGCCTAGCATGACTGCAGCCCAAAGGAGGTAGCATCCCACCCGGGGGTACCGCGGGCTTTCTCTCCTAGTGACTGTTCGCCTCGTTGGCAGTGAGAGGAGGGAATAGTTTGGTGAGAATCTGAGAATGTGTTTGTGACTGGGGTTACAAGACCTCTTTCTTTCTACAATCTCATTTTGTTTTCAGCACATTAGTATTATTTCTATTGCAAGAAAGCGAATACAATTATCTTTCGGGCAAAAGAGAATAGCGAATTGTGGTAGCTCCATCCTGAAATTCCCTATGTGGTCTGGCCTTTAGGGTCGTGATTTGTTACAAGTGTAAGACATACAGAAACACAAACCCTGGACTGTAAACATGTGGTCGTGGGGACTTGTAATGAGTCTTTGGATGTGATGGTCTTAAACTTTGATGGATCTAGGCAATCCCAGTGGAGGCAGTTGTTGAAACTAAAGCAATCAAAAATTTAGAGGTTTGCGATCTATTTCCTCAAACAACAGCCATGTCTTTGGGTGGGAGGTGACTAAAAATAGCTTTTATGTTATGTTATCGGGTTTTATAGCTCGCACAGCTACTCAGAGAGTGTCCCAGCGTGAGCCCAAGAGTTAGCAGGAGGAGAAAAAAGGACAGATACAAACAAATCCAGCTTAGTTAAAAAAAGAAATGTTTTAATACGCTTCCTAAATTGGGTAGCGTTCTGTAAGCTGCGCAAGTCAAAAGGGAGGGAGTTCCAGGCCATAGCTGCCAACTAAGCCAGGGAGCTGCCACCCTTTATTTTCTGGTGGAATCTAGGAATAGTGGCCATAAGCATGTTAGAAGATCGCAGGTGCCTTTTAGGGGTATAAAACTGGAAGCGTTTCCTGAGATACAGAGGACCATACTCATAGAGCGCCGCATGAGCTGTTACCAGAGCCTTAAACGTAACCCTTGCCCTCACCGGTAACCAGTGCAGCTCACGCAGGTGCTGTCTGATACTTGTACGTTTGGGGAGGTCAAAGAGCAAACTAGCAGCGGCATTTTGGACCACCTGAACTCTGTCCATCAGGTAACCGGGAATGCCGACATACAAAGCATTTGCATAATCAATGCGTAAGGTAACAAGGGCTCTGACGACTGTTTCTTTTGCAACCAAAGGCAAAAGAGGCAAGAATTTTTTAAGAAGCTTCAAGATGCCGAAACAAGTGCCTGTCAGTTTGCTAATTTGTTTGGAGAAACTAAGTTTTTTGTCGAACCAAATCCCGAGATTTTTTACTGGGAGACCTGAAGGAGAGGGCCTAGGGGACGCATCCGGCCAGAGAGTATGCCAGAACAAAGGGGGGAACTCCCCAAAGCGTAGCATCTCGGTTTTGTCTTCATTTCATTTCACCTGGGCGGAAGTAAGCCAATTGAACACTGCAGCCAAACAAGATTTAACATGGGCGGTGGCTGTTTCCTATTTTTTCGAAGTGAACAGGAGCTGAGTGTCGTCGCCCTAAGCAACAACTTTAGCTCCCAGTTCCTCTACCAGCTCAATAAGAGGAGTCATATAGAAATGAAAGAAAACAGGGCTCAATACGGACTCTTGCGGGACTCCTGTCTGAAGAGCTTGGTGAGTAGACGTAAAAGGCAGGATCCAAACTTGTTGGTTTCTACCTTTTAAGAAGGATTTCAGCCACTCCCAGGCGGCACCCATGATACCTAGTTTCTGCAAACAGGCTAACAGGAGCGAATGGGGGACAGTATAAAAAGCAGCAGAAAGGTCCTACAGGACCAAAACTGCCCTGCCCCCAGCATCCAAAGTCTCACGGATAGCTTCCGTGATTTCCACCAAGGCTGACTCCGTGCTGTACGAGGCCCTGAAGCCAGATTGAGCCGGGTGCAACAGGCCATGCAGCTCGATAAAGGAGGTCAACTGCTTATTGACCATTTTCTCACATGCTTTAGCAATAGCTGGAAGCAGAGAAATAGGACGGTAGCTGGCCGGTAAATGTGCAGTCTATAAAGAGAGTGCGTGAGATGTGATGGGACATGATTCCGAAAGTGTTCCCAGGTAGTGGTAGAGATCTTAAGCCAAATGCGTCTTCACATTTGATGACTCCAAACTTGTTGCAGGAAAGGGGTCTGAGGTGGACACACTGGAGGAACTGCCATGTTGCTCTGATCAAGTTATTAAAGGGAAGGTGCTGTGCGGCTCCACTGGGATGGACAACCGCATCCAGTTAGTTAGAGAAATGCTGGAGATGAAAACGCATGCACCAATCTTCTACACTTCAATAAAGGTGGCTATCTTTAATTTGTCACATAGAACAAAGGAGTCCGCCGTCAGTGGTGTGCTCGGGCAGACATGATCTGGAGATATTTCAAGGCCGCACAAAATGCAACCAATAGCCGACTGTGTCAGGTCATGAAACGTCAAACAGAAAGTTCCTTTCCCCGAGTTCAGGTGTAGACACCGCGGTCTGATATAGATGTCTCCGTGCACACCTTGTTGGATTGCGCTCTTGTTCAGAATTCTGGGTCCTCCTTTAACAAATCAGGTTTTTCTGTGAGATGCGGGGCCTGATTCACGGGCAACTTATTCTTTTGAGTAATTTATGATTTTGAGTAATTTTTCTACTTTTTAGCTAGTCACAAAATCTAGGAGTTGGTTTACTCCAAAAGTCGAGCTCACGTCTCCAACAAATTGAAGGGCCTGGGAGCTATACACTTTTAAGTAGTTTACGCTTCTGAGTAAGTTTATTACCTTCCAGCTATTCACAAATTCCGAATGTAAATTTACTCCAAAAGAGTAACTTACACTCGGAATTTGGGTATAGCCAAAAAGTAGTAAACTTACTCAGAAGTCTGAATTACTCAAACGTGTAAGTTACTTTTGTGAATCCGGCCCGTCATGTTCTTTTACTTTAATTGACATGATTAGACTAATGCTTCTTATAATAATGAATTGTAAAAGGACAACAAAGAAGTAGAAACATGTTGCCACTCCAACATAGTATGATGCAGCCATATGCCATTTTTGTAAAATAAAAACAAAAAACACCTGAAAACACTCTTGAGCGTGCTGCTAGAGTGTTTTGGGAAAAAAAAACAATAACACTGTCTTGATTTAAAGGGCATTCCAGGAGTGCTAGTCCTTGCCGTGCAGCACTGCTAGGGCCTCCCTCGGGTAGGCAAAGCTGTTTATCACTCAACAAATTTGTTTTGCTCTCAAAGAAGATGAGCAATAAAAGGGGAACCGTCCCAGATTTATGACTCAATTTATTCTCCGTTTTGCAGGAAATCTTCCTGATTTAACTGTTGTTTTAGCATTTTTAACACTGATTAGCCCACACATCTGTGTCTGAAATAAATTTGGCGGCTACTCAGCCGTTGGCTACTGTAAAATATTCTCCCGTTGCCTAGAAACGGTTGTCTAACATTCACAAGCAGAGGCCATCCTCCCCTACTGATGGAATAAAATTTCATGTAGCGTGTGATTACTGGGGGACCGGTTACTAGGCAACCGGGACAAGTCACAGCTGAAACCGACACTAGGGCTTTCAAGGTTATTTCACACAGGCCGCCTGGCGCAGGGATGCTGATGGAGAAAGGAGTGAGGTTAGCCGAAACGTCGTTTTCCTCGGGGGCTGACGCGTTCAACTTGTTTTTATCTCACTTTTTCCTACTTGTGTGTTAGTGTGGAAATAGGCGGTTTCTTCCTGGTGTTTTATGTAAAGACGGGTCAGACATTCCGCCAAGTTCAATGACGTACATTGTATGTAAAAGGATGTAAGTGACAGGTACTCATGTTTGGCAGGTATTGCTATCGCTTTAACATTCTTGTTTTGTTGTAATGCTCATTGATGAATACATATGTATACAAAAGGACTTTTGTGGTGCACAGGAGTTACAGGAAGTCTTAACACATGTTTTTTTTTCTGAATTTGAGCATTAAATCCATATGTTTTTTTCTAGTTTCCCAATGGACTGGGTTTGGGTGTTCTGCAGATCCCTGCCTATGAGAGGTGAACACTGCCATGCTGGTGCAGTATGCAAGGACAGGAATCTTGTCTTTTCTTATATAGAAAACTGATCTCCTTGTCACCTGCATGCGGATTCGAATTGAGGCTAGAAAGAGTTGACAGCTAGCTTGACCACTGTGGTGGGTTTGATAATCCAGTGACCGCAGGAGAAGGAAGTTGGCGTCTGAGAAGTGTTTTGATGAAATCTACGAATTTATGAGGGGTTTTCACAACACTTTTTTATTCATTTTTGTTTTGGCATTACATGATGGCCAACATGGTCTATCCAAACTTGCAGTACAATAACAACCCGTCACCCCCCCATTGTATCTGCATATATTACCGAAATCAAATGTACCATTTCTATCACGAACAACATTCTTAAAGTCTCTGTATAAGGGATATGTGGATGTGATAAGGGACCAGGAGCCTCATGGTCCACCGTCAAATTGCCATATCTCTGTGTCAAGCAGGGAGTCCACTGAAGGGACAGGTGCCAAAACTATGCCTTTGTGGTGTGGTCACCACTGCCATATCTTTGCGTGTTTCTGCGCGCACCCCTAGCATGATATACTGCTATTTCCATGCCCATATGATGATCCATTCCTTGCGTCCATGTACCCACTGTGGGTGGCGACACATCCTTCCATTGCTGTGCAATGTCATGTTTAGCTTGAGTTAAGCACAAGAAGAGTAAACATCTTTTATATCTATTGCCTCCAACTCCTTCTGTGCTATGAAGTAATATCAGCTTTGGGTGAAGAGGACTCTCCCAGGACAGGACCTTCTCCAGGCATGTAACTACCCCGTGCCAGAAACTCCTGGGTGCTGTGCATTTCCATACCGTATGTTGGAAGGTGCCGGCAGTCATCCCACATCTTACGCAGACCGGCGAGGCAATGGCACCCATACGCCACAGACGACACCTAGTGAAGTAAGCTCTATGAAGGAATTTCAGTTGGATAAGGCGTAGTCTGGACGGTATTGCCACCTCATGTGGCGCCATCATAGCCTCTGTCCAGTCTTCATTGTCGAGTGTGGGTATGTCCCCCAGCCAGGTCTGTCTCAAAGTTGGAAGTGTGGACTTACTATGTGTCACTAATGCTGGTAAATCTGTCTGATTTTATGGGTACCCAGATACCCAGTCAATAGTTTGCCCTCCAGTGGGTTGAATTCTGGTAAGTCGTGAAGATCACTTAGACAGGGGGTAAGAGCATGTCGCAACTGGAGATAGCTATAGAGTTGGTGTCTATACAATTGAAAATCTATCTGTAGTTCCTGAAAAGACTCAAGAACTAAGTCTGCATGTTATCTCCTAATGTTGAGATGCCTATAGCATCCCACTGCCGAAACCCTGACAGTGATTTTACCTGGCCCAGCAAGTTTCCACCCCACAGTGGTGTCATCTGAGTCAGTCGGGTCTACCACCCCATCCATGTTAGTGTCCATTTCCACATTCGAAATAATGTTTGGATTGCATGTGGGATATGACTCCCTATCTTACCACCATAGAGGAAGTTTATGAGTGAAACGTCTCCCATCGCCCAATGCTATGTCGCATATGCTGGAACTGCCCACTGCGTATACCATATATATTGTGAGGGACATCACGCATATCCTCCTTGGCGTGTGGGCTGCTCTACAGGCCACCGCAATGAACTTACAGTGTCTGAAGGTGGCTATTTCCTTTAAAAAAGCAGTCATCACCAAAACTGTGGGACTGCATCCTAAATATGCGACGCAATACGCTGTCTGAAGGGCAGGGTAGAGTTTCTTGGTCCCAATTTTCATAGTTCTGGGTACTGTGATCAAAGTACCCGGCCGGAACTTGAGGTGAGATGCATTTGCCTGTGTTCGGCGAGCACCAGGTCTGGCTAATCTATTAAAAATGATCCTGACTCTGGAACGCGAGTCCGCATTTCCCTTTGCCGGCATCACCGACTTTCCCCAGTTGTGGCAGATATCACAATTGGTTCTCGGAGGAGTGAGGGGCCTGGAGTGAAGACTGGGAAGAGCTGCATTTTCCATAGACCCCTGTTAGCAGCTGGTGTGCACCGGTATAGTTTGTTTCTATCTACGCACTGCTGCCATTTTAGGCCTTTTGGAGCTACAGTAGCAGAGAGCGCTGAAGGATGCGCAACTGCCATTTTGGGCTCATCATTTTTCTGCCATTTTGAGGCCGCCTCAATGGTCGCCACTTGGTGGGTCCATAGTTTCAGCTGCCATATTGTTCCATTGTACGATGGTCATCAAAATCTTGTACACTATTCATCTTTCCTTATTTCCATTCTTCCAGCTACTATTGTACATTTGTCATCAGGGCAGTGTGCAATTTACAGCTTTCCCTTATTTTTTTCTCCTTTTGGTGCAAGAGTGCACTTCACAGTTAGTACTGATGTCAATCACCTTCCAAGTTCAGTCTACTTCTTTTTCTCAGCTGTTTGGGCACATCGTTTTTTTGGGGTAGACATTTTGGAGCAGGCCAACATTATCCAGCGAGCCTTTTGGTTAAGATGTGCAGACATTGTGGAATAGGCAGTTTGAACAATATACTGTGTTTACTACCTTTTCTATACAAGTGGTTTGGTGCAGGTAGACATTTGTATACAGTGTGGTCACACATTTTGAAGAAGGTGTGCAGACATATTGAAATATGCATTTTTATATATGTATTGGCAGCCTATTTAGAAAAAATGCATTTCAAAACGTTTTCCACCTGCCAGCCATTAGGGAACGATCCACTGCATACATTGTGGTGTTTTGGGGCTATGTGCATACAAGTTCTGATGCCATGCATTAACTTAAATGTATGTCCATTCGATGTAAATGAACAAGTGCCACACACACATACACCCCTGTGTGACCGGGAGACCGAGGGGTGCTCACAACCAACCTCTCCACTCAGTACGGGTCACATAAACTGGTGGAACCCCCACCCAGACTACATTGACTTGTCTTCCCTTTCCCAGGCGGACCCACCGCGGAACGATGGAGTAGAGTGGGGACCGGAGGACGGCGTCGGGAGTAACTTCTCCTTTAACTGGAATCAACCTGGGTTGAGCCACGCCCCCTACTCAAGGGAAAGGGAGCGAACACCTATCACCAAGGAGGACGTCAGAAGAAAAGACGGGGACGCACACTACGCCGAGGGAAACCCGGAAGAGGAGGAGCGAGAACGAGTAGCGAGAAACTTCGGAGAAGCAGACGAGGAAGACCAGCGGACGGAGACCTGCAGACCACAGCCCGAGGAATGAGCGCCAGGAGGCCAACGTTCCTGTGAATCGCCCAGCCACCCCTCAGGAGAGGAGTGGCTAGCGCAGGAAACCGTCATCACAAGAAGGGAACAGCCCAGGGAAAGGAACGTGACGAAACGTAGAGGAGAATCAGGAAGGACCTACAAACTCCTAACCGGACCCTGAGAAGAAGCGATCATAGCATACCACGGAACTGTATACATTTGGGGAATCTAACACAGAAGAAAAAATGTAAATAAATAAACATACTCATATAGCGCAACCCTCTAGCCTCCGTTGATTATTCCTCGGAGTGAAGCCTACCAGGTCACACCCTGTCTAGTGTTCATATAGTTAAGTTATTTGTGTGTTATTGTTAGCATTTATTTTGGCAGTGTAATAGGTTATTGAAATTCTCACCCACAATTCAATTTGTAAAACCACCACCACCAGCATTTATGGAATCGCTGGGCAGCCAGACTTTACCATGGGACCAGTGGTTTGATGCATTTGAAATGTACCTGTGTTGCAGGGATTCTGCTCATGCACAGAACTATGTGCAGGAAACCAGGACCTCAGTGAACTGCGGTGTACCAAAAACTCACCTCAGAACCCAGAACCCCTATCCGACTAGCATCAGTGTCTCATTTGTTCTCCGTATCATCTCGAAGCTACCAATGATTAGACAACCCAGAACAAGCGACTTAGAGTACTCTCAGGAATGGTGGGAATCAGAAACACCTTTTCGTTATTATTCTCATATCAGTCCACAACAAGAGTAATCAGAGACACGGTAAAGTTTAAAATATTTATTTTTAACTACGTGCCCTAAGGAGCAGTACTTTGGCTAACATAAGCAGGCAAATGATTAAAAGCAAAACCATCAGCACTGTTACAATACCATAGAAAATGAAGGGAGAAATCATATTACAAATGATAGCGGAATATAGCCACCCTCCCTTCGTTAGTAAGCTAGTTTTATGAAATTAATAGAAGGTCTCTAGGTTTGAATGGGGAACCCCATACCGTAAATATCAGCTTAGGTGAATCACATCACAGGATCAGCTCTGCTCTGTGTCTGGAAAAGGTTGTCTCCAAAGTGTCTGAATCATGCATGCAAATGCAATATTAAAGGCACCCGAGTTTCAGATCTTTGCAGCTTTGTGCATGTTATGGCTAGAGCGTGGGCCGATCAACATGAATTCAAAAGCATACATTGTTATTTAACCTTGACGGCTTCTGCACACAGTGTTCAGACTAAGGTCGCGGTGCACGTCTAGGGATGTGAATAACAGACCGTTCTCATGTGAAGAAAAAGCAAGCAGGCAGTTCTTCTTGTAATAACAGCTACCTGCAGTGTCGAGTGCAAAAGCAGCAAAAGTGGCAAGATGGCGTTTTACATCTAAGGCGCTTATGCTAACATAGCAATGTGTGTACATGGAACTCCGTCTCCACTACACCTGGGAGCAATTCTCAGGGGTTTGAGGGAAGGCAGGCGTTCATACATCTTCCAGATCTGCTTGTAGTTGAAGGGAAAATCTAGATGAGTACCAAGAAGTGGTAACAAATTGAAAGGGAGGCCTGACATTCAACCCAGCTTGGTCGTGTTACGGCATTAGTTCTTCGAAAGAACACAAACCCTATTGGAAAATTTAGATACATATATTAGTTTTTTGAGGAAGTTCTGCTCTAAGTTTCAATTTGCAGAATTCACAGACCAACTCATCAGACATCAGTTTATAGGCAATTGCTTGGACAAATATATTCAGTAGAAAGTGCTCACCATGGATAATCCTTCATTAGACGAGGTGCTTAAGGTTGCCAAGAGTATAATATTGGCTCTGATTTTTATAAAAGAGTTGAATGCACAAACGGTGGGAAATTAAACTGTAAGTGTGATTCATGGAAGCCAATCTACAAAGAAAGATGTGATGCACAATTATGTGATTTTTTTCAAAAAAATTTGATCTTTTTCAAAAGAACCAATACATGTTTTAAGTGGGGAAATAGTCCACATGGTAGGGGGGGAAAGGATGTCACGCAAGAGCAGTTTCATGCCACTAGTGTTCAAAGGTGGGACACTTTGCCAAGGTGTACCAGAGCAATGCGACAGGTAGTACCAATATGAACAGTGTGGTGAAGGAGGAATCAGATGCGGCAGGTGAAGACCAGATTATTAAAGAGTTCCTAGACATGATACTTGCAGTTAAGGAAGACAGTGTGATGATAGGTGACCCTATTAAGTGTATATATCCATACAAATATATATTGGTTGGAGACAAAAGGTTGCCCTTTTATTTGAGTCAGGTGCAAGAATCACAATGATCACCTCTGAGTTGTTCCACGATTTATGAGGTGATAAGGAGGGTTCCCCTTGATAGGTCACCTGTATCCTACAAGTGTAGGAATATAGATATGGGGCTTTATGAGGATATAATGGAGTTCAAAGGTTGTAAAATACAAGTAATAGGTATGTCGCTAAAAAGGAGCAAAATATTTTAGGATGGAGTCATCAGGGTCTGTGCAGACTGGTGCTTAGTTCTAGTGGTAAAAGAGGTACCATTGTGGGACTCAATTGAACATGAATGTCCTTAGGCTTTTTTGCATCCAATCTGGGAAAAAATTCAGATTTCAAACATAGGATAAGGGTGAAAAAAGATGCTATTCCTGTTAAAGATAAGATTATGTCAGTCTTGTTTAGCCTGACGGATGATTTGAATACAGAATTGGTCAATTTACAATCCAAAGGGGTCAAAGTACCTGTGGGGTCTAGTTTATGGTTTTCCCATTTGGTGGTAGCTGGAAAGGATAATGGGGACATACGTGTTCGTGTAGACCTTCTAAGTCTCATCAAGGAGACTCCCATCCTGTTTCCAAGATAAACGACCTGTTAGGTATGATGGAAGAAGTTGAATAGTTTCTAAAATCGACTTGGCCGCCACCTACCCTCAGGGAATGATGGAGGAATCTTCTAGACATTACACAGCATTTAATTCACCCTGTGGCACATACCAGTTTTGTCATATGCAGTTTGGGCTTGCATCGGCCGCCTTAGCTTTTCAGCGTATCATGCATCAGTTGTATCAAGGGAGTCGTTGTTTTTCAGGATGATGTGCTGATTTATGCCAAAAAGTTGGAAGATCATGACAAATGTCTACGTAAGGTTCTCCAGATATTCTTAGAAAAAGGAGTAGTGTTTAAGAAAGAGAAGTATGAATTTTGAAAGGAAAAAGTAGAGTTTCTTGGCCCCACTATCTCTGGGGAAGGTATATACCCGAGACCTGGACTGGTAAAAGTGGTGGAGGATGTCCACAAGGTAAGAATAAAGATGTGCTTTGCTCATTTATTGGGCTTTGTCAATTTCATGGCAGATTAATCCCTGGTTATGCTTCTAAAATGAGAAGCCTCACCACATGCTAAAATAAATGTAACTTTTGAATGGGATGGCAGTTGTCAAGAGACATTTGGCAATGTGAAAACTGAGATGACGAGTGCGAGAGCGTTGCATCCTTATGATTCGGAATTCCCATACACCATTGCAGTGGATGCCAGCAAATATGGGATTGGTGTAGAAATGACTAAGAATACGAGGGCTGGAGTAGTTACCATGAGTTAGGCGTCCAGGATACTTCATGAGCCTGAGCTAAACTACACCGTTATTCAAAAGGAATTATTGGCCTACAGCTAGGCCATTGAAAAGTTTAGGTCGTATGTATGGAGCAGAAGGGTTGACCTCCAAACAGACCACAAACTGCTGGTGAACATACTTAGTGGTGAAAAGGCCAAGTATACTACACCACTAATAGCTCGGCTCACTACAAAACTATTACAATATGATTTTGATGTTGCATACATACCAGGAAGGGACAATATTACTGCTAATATGTTGTCCAGGCTGCCAGTGTGCGACCAAGAAGAAAACGATGTGGAGAATTGTTTAGTTGCTTTGGTGATTTTCTCTGACAAATGATTCTTGTTTGGAAACAGAATGGAAAAGTGGGTGTGGTATGTATGCTGTGATGAGGCAAGTCCAGGAATATATCGTCAATGGGTGGCCTAAAGAGAGGTATGTCCTGAAATCCAACCATACTGTAAGATTGCTAATGAACTGTCTATAGAGGATGGAGTCATCATAAGAGGTGAGAAGTGTGTTTCTTCAGGAGTGTTGCGTCAGAAGCTGATTAATATGTCCCATGAAGGGCATTTGGGGTCAACAATGATAGAGAGAAGAGCAAGGGCCTATTATTGGTGGTGCTCAGTGGATAAAGACATTGATGCAGAAGTTAAAGATTGTGTTGCATGCAGTACATCTAAAAACGGGTTTAAGTTGGAGGCTCCACCGTTGCAGCCAATTCAATACCCAGACAGACCATGAGTTAAATTAGGAATTGATATAGTCAGAACATTCTGGTTTTTTACCCCATCATCTGCAATATGCATTTGTCCTGATGGATTATCACAGCAAGGGGCCTGAGATACGTTTCTTTTCTACGTCCACTACATCTAATGCTCTGTTATTCTTGAAAGACATATTTTTGAGAGAGGGGTTCCCTGAACATCTTATTTTGGACAATAGGGTGCAATGTGTGAATGGAGAAATAGAGGAATTCTTAAAGGCATCAGGGATCAAGCATTTGAACAGTTCTCTCTATCATCCCAAACCAATGGACTGGTAGAGAGAATAAACAGAGTGGCTTGCATTAAGTGGGCTAAGAACAACAATTGCAATTTGAAAGAAGCTATCAAGTCCATGTTGTGGTTTTATCTCACAACCCCTCATTCTGAGACCCATGTGACTCCATTTATGTTATTAAGAGGTCAACAGCCTACCTCGGTATTCTATTCTACTTGGTTGGTTAGGTCCATTAGACACACAATGATTAAGAATGATGATCGGAGAACCAAACTCCAAAGAGTTATTGAGAACCAAAGTAAACAAAAAGTATAATGTCCCAAGTAGGCGACTTGGTGCCAAGAGAAAAGAGATGCCAAGTATGGTGAGTCAGTTAAGGTCAAAACGGTGTGTGGCAGTGCAGTGTGTGTGGAAGGGGGATTGGTGGAATGTTGGCGATCAGTCTTCAACCTCCTGGTCTAGCTGCTACTCCCCGCGGTTGCTGCCTCAGCTGACTTGGCTCCTCAGGACAGTGACTCCGCCACATGGTGCAAGATCTCATGTCGACCTGAGGGTTTGTAGACTGTAGTAGAGTTACCTCCCAGGATGACTCTGTTGCCCTTGGTAATTTCTCACCCATTGGGGTAATACTGGCAGGCATATGTGTGTTACTTTTTGTGTTACTGGTTGACTAAGTGCACTTGGTGATTGTTACACTTGGCTAGGCGCTTTTTAGTTATTTCTGCTGTATTTTTGTTATCTGCTCTTTGCCCACTCCTGCAGTTTTTCCCGCTTTCCTGCTCTAACCAGTTCCAGAGTCCTGCCCCTGCTGGCCCTTCCCATCTCTCAGGACTACTATGTCACTGCATAGCCCCTGTGATTAGTCCTCGACCTCCTGGTCTAGCTGCTGCTTCCCTGCTGTTACTACTTCAGCTGACTTGGCACCCCAGGATGGTGACTCCGCCATAGTCTGCGAGTCCTCAGTTCGATCCTCACTGTTGACCTTGGTAATTTCTCTCCCTTTGGGGTAACGCTGGCATATTTGTGTTTAATTTTGTGTTACTGGCATATTTGTGTTACTCTTTGTGTGACTAGTTGAACTAAGTGTACTTGATGATTGTTACAGTTGGCTAGGCCCTATTTAGTTATATCCGCTATTTTTGGTTTTCTGCATTTTGCACGCTCCCACTGTTGTTTCCTGCTTTCCTACTCCTGCCAGTTCCAGCGTCCAACCCCCACCTCCCCTGCCAGCTCCTCCCACCTCCCAGGACTACTTATGGAGGCTGCTGCTCAGCTGCTCCACTGGTATGCCAAAGGCGTGCCTAAGCCAAGCCCGTCTGCGCCCTTCCACGCCTGCAATGCACCCAGCACTAGTAACCCTGGCTCTCCCACTATCCATCGCTACTCTGCAACCGAGCTCACCGCCCTCAGCTCCAGACCTCGCAACAATGACTGTTTCCACACCTCACCTCTCTTCACAGTAGGACCTTTCACCTGCAGACATTGCAGCTTCTCCTGCAACATCAACACCTCAGTGCATGCTACCACTGCCACCCTTCTAGCAGCGTCCTCTCTCTGCCAACTCCACTGCCTCCGCCTCAATGCTCGGTCCCTCTGCAAACATGCAACCAAGATATGGGATGCCATCACCAGACTCACCACAGATGTCGTCTTCCTCACAGTGACATTGGCTTACCGCCGTCTCTGCTCCTGACATTGCAAAAACAACAATTGATGGACAGAATGCAGAACAATGTCATACATTCACCCCAGTACAGAGATCTGGGCCTAAATCCATCGTTTTTTTGCTCACCATGCCATTCCAGTTTGAACCCAGCCATATGCAAATCAGTCTTGACCCTGTGCCCCATGGGAACAGTCCAGCCCGAACTGCCAAGCCAGGTCCTCCCTGGACTGGAAACAAGCATCCTAGGACCGGTTTCGGGCTTTCAGCCCTCGTCAGCCAGGATAGCTTGATTCCAGTGGCATGGAGAGCAAGGGACTCACGTCTGAGCATACCCTTCCCACTCGGGGTGACAAATGCAAAAACAACAATTGATGGACAGAATGCAGAACAATGTCATACATTCACCCCAGTACAGAGATCTGGGCCTAAATCCATCGTTTTTTTGCTCACCATGCCATTCCAGTTTGAACCCAGCCATATGCAAATCAGTATTGACCCTGTGCCCCATGGGAACAGTCCAGCCCGAACTGCCAAGCCAGGTCCTCCCTGGACTGGAAACAAGCATCCTAGGACCGGTTTCGGGCTTTCAGCCCTCGTCAGCCAGGATAGCTTGATTCCAGTGGCATGGAGAGCAAGGGACTCACGTCTGAGCATACCCTTCCCACTCGGGGTGACAAATGCAAAAACAACAATTGATTGCAGCAGCCATGCCCTCTAGTTACAAGATCTTCCAACGTGACCACACCAACAAATCATCCACAAGGAAACCATCCACTGCACCACCACAAAAGATGACCAAACACCAATCATGGAACACCTCAACTTCCAGCTCAGAATAGACAGCAAAACCACCATCAAGGGCACCCTCGCCTACAGACCCCCAGGTCCCCGCCCCAGTTTCTGCAACGCTATCCCCGAATTCATCGCCCCCATGCCATTGGCACCGAACACTATATCTTCCTCGGAGACCGCAATTTCCACCTCGACAACACATCCAACCTTCATGACAGCATGCACAACATTGGTCTAACTCAGATAGTCACCGACTCAACACACATCACAGGACACACGCTGGACCCCATTTTCACAGCCAGCAACAGAGTCAAATACATCCACCTGGCCGGGTCACACCATCGTTCATTTCACCTGCACTACGGTCCCTAGCCACGCCGCCAGACCGATCACCACCGCAGCGGGAACAGAGTATCTGATAACCAATGGACAGATGTCCACAACTCCTGACACCTCCTTGAACATTGAACAAGCTGTCAAAAACTTCACCACCTGAATCTACGACATAGCCAACAGAGTTGCCACCAACAAAGCCTCCAAATCTATCAGACCTGCCAAACAAGTCACCTGGTACACCCCGGAACTAAGAACCTCGATATGCCAGTGTAAACAACTGGAAAGAAGATGGCGCATAACCAAGGAGCCCACGAACAAACCCCTTTTAAGAATGCTCTCAACCAGTGCAGCTGTGAAAATCATGAAACTTCAGCAGGGCCAGTCAAAATAGCAACGGAATTAGACCCAGTTGCGAAAACACCGCTGTTTGTCGCAGAAATCCCCCGTCCACCAGAAAGCGGATCCCCTAGTAATAGGAATGAAGGAGTAGGGGGACTTGCGGATATCTTGCTGGCCTTAAAGGAAGACATTGGGAAGCGCTTCTCAATTTCCGAGTCTAACCAAGCCGATATTAAATCCTCATGTGAGGTTCTGGCGCAGAGGATTGAAGAGGTCTCTAAAAGGACTGATACACTGGAAGAGGAAATTCCTAAGCTAAGGGAAGCCTTACATAGCTCCACTGTTGTACTGGATAAGCTAGCCCTCCAAAATAGGGAATTAAAAGACAACATGGAACGGCTCGAGAATCATGCCAGGAAAAACAATCTGAAAATTTTGAATGTCCCGGAAGATCTGGAGGGAAGCGACATAAAAGAATTCGTGATAGCACTTTTGAAGGGAACAATCCTCAAGGACGTACCAGATATGGACCTAGTTACCGATATACAACGAGTTCACCGAGATCCCTACAGAAGGAATCCCACAAGGCCTAAGCCGAGAAAGATCTTGGTGAACTTTCTTACTTATACATCCAAAGAGAAAATCTTATCTCTTGCGCTGAAAATAGGTCCAGTGAAGTGTAACCTATATCCCAGCCCGTTCTCTTATACCATCAGGTCTGATGTTTCCCAAATAACGGCCACGAGACAATGGGAACTGGGTAAAAGGATGAAAATTTTAAACACTTTAGGTGCTTAGGTTCAATTAAGGTTCCCAGCTCTCCTCAGAATAATGTGGAATAACCACATGTATAATATGCACCAGATTGAGGAAGTTGATGACCTTATCAGGAAAATAAGAAGTGGAAAAGAGGGAGAAACTTCCGTGTAATGAATTGTCAATAATTATCTCTGCACATAGCTCTTGCAGAGTGCTCTACAGTTTTTTTTCTGCATACATAGTGTCAGGGAGATCCTGCCCAATGAGCTCATGCTCAGAAGAGAAGGGAGGGTTCCCCAGGGCAGTATGGTAGGGACACTGGGGTTGGATAGGATCACGGGTGTTAGGGGAGGTAGAAAGGGGGTAGGGAGCACAGGTGGGGTTGCAAAGGGAAAAAATCCAATAAAATATCCTCATTCTCATAGAAATTTTGTAAATATGGCACTCAGTAAGCAGCGTATAGAATCTCTGAATAAAACCTGGTTAAAGGGGTAGCCACAATGAATAGTTGTATAAATTTCATATCATGGAATGTCAATGGTCTTAGATGTTTACGGAGGCTGGGGTTGGTAATGAAATATCTCGAGCAAACCACAGCTCAGGTTTTTCTCCTTCAAGAGTCGCATTTAAGTCTTTTAGAAAGTAGGGCTTCCTTTAGTAAATTCCGCTGGGTTGAGCTGTATTATTCATCTGAGCAAGTATGCCATACTAAAGGGGTGGTAATTTTAATTAGGAAGGGTACCGGAGTGAGCATTAAATCAGTCTCCTCAGATCAGACAGGTAGATGGATTACTGCACAGATTGAAATTGAAGGGAGAGAGTTATCTATAGCTTCATTCTACGGACCAAATCTCGACGATCCAGCATATATGTATAAACTCCAGGCTAAGCTAACTGAAACCTCGTCCCCAATTATTATTGGAGGCGATTTTAATGTCCTTCTTAACCCTATTCGGGATAGATCTAATAATAGTCATTATGTTGGAAATCCCAATATCCGCCGTGGGATGATTAATATGATGCATGAACTTGGGTTAGTTGACGTTTGGAGGATAAAGCAAGGAGAGAAGACAGGTTTCACCTTCTTCAGTAAGAAATACGGTCATTCTTCAAGAATAGACTACATACTAGCTGATAGGTCTGTCTTGGAGAATGTCCTTGATATCTCGATTCTACCTACCATCCTCTCGGACCATGCACCCATATTCTTTTCATTTTCATGTTCAGGAGGAAGGAGAACCCCCGGTCCCAGATGGACATTAAAACGGTCAATGCTTTCTAACATAGATATTATTAATGCTCTTAAAACCTCCACAGTAGACTATTTTCAACTTAATTTAGGTTCCACATCTTTAGATTTTGTTTGGGATGCTTTTAAAGCAAACATACGAGGGCAGTTGCATAGTTTGATTAGCTCAAAAAATAGAGAAGAAAAATCAATCTTTAAAAACCTGGAATATAACATAAGTAAGTTGGAGGACGAAAGGATGAATAACCCCCAGTACTCAAATGAAAAAATGATACAAATAAATAAAGATCTTGAACATCTACGGCAGGTCTATAGAGGTAAATTAGAGACTAAAATTAAGGCACAGTGGTCCGTCCAAAACATGCAACATTTTGAATATGGAGAAAAAGCGGGAGCTATCTTAGCCTGGAAAACAAGAGCAGACCGCGCCAAAAATAATATAAGTGAGCTAAAAACTGACGAGAGTGGGGAGAGCTCAGGAAAATGGGAGGATATGCAGAGATGTCTTGTGTCCCTGTTTTCAGACCTATATAGAGAGGAGTCTATTCCTAATGCAGATAGCATTCAGAAGTGGTTACAAAACAAAGAACTACCTACGTTAACTGAAAACAGTCGACTCACTATAGATGCCCCTATAACTGAGTTAGAAGTAAAACTATATATTAGTAAGATCAAGAATAATAAAGCTGCAGGGACAGATGCCCTTCCAGGCGAAATATATAAAATATTACAAAATGAGTTAGTCCCTGGGATGTGTGCATTATTTAATTCAATATATAACCTAAGTGGTAGAGTTCCAAACTCTTGGAAAGAAGCTACCATTGTTCTTGTACTAAAACCAGGGAAAGATCCTCGGAAAGCAGACTCATATAGACCAATCTCCCTGCTAAATGCTGATTATAAGATCTTTATGAGCATACTCGCAGGGAGATTGGTCAAGGTAATCCCCCTCTTGATAAACGGGGACCAAAAGGGCTTTATCCCTGGTAGATACATTCAGGATCAGACTCTCCAATTAATAGGTAGTATCGACCTAGCGATTGCAAGGTCGGAGCCCCTGGCTATTGCTGCATTCGATGCAGCTAAAGCCTTCGATCGCGTTTGTTGGACCTTTTTATGGGAACTCCTGAAATCAATGGGCTTGGGCCCAATTTTTACTCAGACTTTGATTAATTGCTACCAGGGGGCCTCTGCTAATATTCTACTAAATGGCATGTTAACTTCCAGCTTTCCAATAACTAGAGGGACAAGGCAGGGGTGTCCTATCTCGCCCCTGTTGTTCGATTTGTACATAGAGCCTTTGGCTCAAGCCATACGTCTAGAAGAGTCAATTACTCCCTTCAGTGTTAACTTATACAGCAGCAAGGTAGCTCTCTATGCAGATGACCTACTTATATATACCAATAATCCAAGTGAGGCACTCCCCAGAGTAGAATCAATCATGGATGAATATGGTGTCTTTTCAGGGTATCTTACCAACTCAACTAAAATGGAGGTGATGTGCTGGAACGTCGAGAATTGGACTGGCCGTATTAGTAAGGAATTTAGATACCTAGGGGTAACTATAGTGAGCAATTTAGAGGATATTTCGAGGGTTAATCTGAAAAAAGTGTCAAATGAGGTTGATCACCTATTCTTAAGATGGAAGAACTTACCCCTAACTATATACGGAAGGGTTAACCTGGTAAAAATGGTAATCTTGCCTAAACTAACTTATCTATTCAGGACTATCCCTCTTAGTTTTTCTAACAAAGATATTAGTAAAATTCAAGGCAAGATTGGCAGCTTTATTTGGTCCAATAAAACCACGAGGCTCTCATGGAAGAAGCTAAGGCGAAAACTTTTGAAGGGAGGTCTCGGCCTTCCCGATTTGCTTTTGTATTCTTATTCATTCCAATTTAAAAATGTTCGGACACTACTCACCTCCCCGGGAGATTCAAACTGGGGGATGATGCTGAAGGAAATGGCTACTTTCGAAGGTGGAGGAAGGGGTTTCCTATACAAATTCGGAGCCCCGAGGTTCTTTAAAAGGTGCGCTTGAAGATACTAAAAGCTGCCCTAAATGGGTGGTATAAAATCAGGAAAATGTGGGGAATCTCATATTACTCAGAGTTTGCCCCAATCTGGGATCCCCCAGGTATCCCCGCCTGTCTGAAAGATAGCCTTGCTAAACCCATAAAAGATGCAGGTCTTACGATCTGGGCTGACCTCATTTCTCCAGAAGGTGTCCATCCTTGGGAGGTGTTAAAGTCCCGAATTGGTTGCTCTCTTTCAAAGTTCAAGTATTTACAACTGGTTTCCTGGTTTTCCGCAGAGAGAGAACATATAGGTGGAAATTGGGAAATTGAGTCTCTTTTCCAAAATACAAATCTCATCAAAAAAGAGGCCGGCTTTTGGTATAAAAGTCTTTTGGAAAATGTTACAACTGAGTCTCCCTCACAACAGATGGTTTGGAACCTGTCAGCCCTGGATAATGTTGCAGAAGAGCTATACGAATCCTCATTGGCTATACTATACAAATCCATCAAACCTGCCTCGTTAAAAAAGAACCATTTCTATGTCATAAACCGGTTGTATTATACCCCAAAGAAAATAGCCAAGTTTGCTCCCCTAGTTTCTGCAAAATGCCCAAGATGTGAATTCTCTCCGGCCGATGATTTACATATCTTTTTTGACTGTCTGATATTGAGGCCCTTTTGGCAGCAAGTAGAGTATGCGCTCCAAGCCATTTTCAAAGCTAAGATCAACTTGAGCCCCTCGATAGTAATTTTTGGAATTGATAAGGATTTGATAGACTGGATGTCTGCAAAACAGAAAGGTCTGATTATGTATTTAATCCTTATAGCTAGAAGGGAGATATGCCGGCTATGGAAAGATCCATCACCTCCACTGTACGAAAAATGGCTGCGGACTTCTTTTAGTACTGCCCGATTAGATCTTGGTCATTTGGATGGTATGGAAGCCAGCACGTGGTCACCTCTTTTAAGCTGGGGAAGAGATTTGAGATTGATTTAATACCCCCAGGTCCTATGATTACACCTAGCTTCAGAAGAAGCCGACCTGGGTAGGTCTATAGCTAATGCAAAATGCAGATGCCAGAGGGAGCTCAGGATCATAGTTGGCTTACTGCTCTTTATTGCAGGTGCTATATGGTGAGATGAGGACGAAAAAAAAAAAAAAAAAAAAACTTCACCACCTGAATCTCCGACATAGCCAACAGAGTTGCCACCAACAAAGCCTCCAAATCTATCAGACCTGCCAAACAAGTCACCTGGTACACCCCGGAACTAAGAACCTCGATATGCCAGTGTAAACAACTGGAAAGAAGATGGCGCATAACCAAGGAGCCCACGAACAAACCCCTTTTAAGAATGCTCTCAACCAGTGCCACAGACTTCTGAAAGACATTAGAAGAAATGCATTAGCAAATATCAACTGCAGCTCCAACCACAGCAAAGAACTCTTCAGCATCATCATTGATTTCTCCAACCCCTCTGCAATTGAAAACAGCAACACCCCCTGCCAAGACCTTTGTGACGCCCTTGCAGACTTCTTCCATGACAAGATATGCACCACCTACAGAAACTTTGCACCTCAACCCAGCATCGCTGATGCCCTTTACCTCCTAGACCTTACAGACACACCCACCAATAGCAAAATCACCAGATGAAACTAACTCACCACCCTAATCACCACTGACCTCATGCACTCCATCCATTCAGGATCCCTATCCGACCCATGTCCGCACTGCATGTTCAACCTTGGCAGCAACACCATCAGCAGCAAACTCATGGACATTTTCAACACATCCATCACCTCAGCAACCCAACAAGCCAGAATCAAACCCCTCCTCGATAAAATCATCCTCCAACCCCAAAGAACTCAAAAACTACTGAACAATGTCCGTCCTGCCTTTTCCTGCCAAAATGCTCGAGAAAGCTATCAACCAGCAACTCACAGACTACCTAGAAAACAATGATCTCCTGGACTCATCCCAATCCATTTTACACTCCAACCACATAATCAAAACCATCCTTATCGCTGCCACGGATAACATCACAACCCTCCTGGACCAAGGAGAATCATTCATACTCATCCTTCTAGACCTCTCAGCGGCCTTTGACACAGTTTCCCACCACCCCCTAATCAAGAGTCTCCACCAAATAGGCATCCCGGATGATGTTCTCAAATGGATCACCTTCTTCCTGTCTGATAGAACTCAGAATGGTTCACCTCCCTCCTTTCTCATCTAAACCCAAGAATATCTGCAGCGTCTCTCAAGGCTCATCACTCAGCCCCACACTGTTCAACGCCTACATGACCTCCCTCGCCTGCATCATCAGAAACCACAGACTCAACATAATTTACTACGCTGACTTCACCCAGCTCATCCTCTGTCTATCTAAAGACCTGTCAACCATGGAGGCCAACTTCATCTCTGCATGACTAGCTCTGCCAAATGGATGCAAGACAACTGCCTCAGACTAAACACAGACAAAAGAGAAGTTATGATTTTTGGAAACACCGCCTCACCTTGGGATGACTCCTTGTCGCCTGCTAACCTGGTCCCCCACACGGATCAAGCCTGAAACTTCAGCAAAATCCTCAACAACAAACTCACCATGTAGAACCAGATCAACGCTGTCTCCATTGCCTGCTTCCTCACTCTCCACATGCTCCGTACGATCTTCATGTGGCTCTCAATAGCCTTCATACATACCATCACACAAACCCTCATCACCATCCGCCTGGACTACGGCAACACTCTTTACACCGGAATTACATCACACCTCACGAAGATACTTCAAGTCATACAAAACTCAGCAGCCAGAATCATCCTGAACTTCCCCAGATGGATCCACATCATTCCCACCAGGGGGAACTCAACTGGCTGCTCGTGCAGAAAAGATGCCAATTCAAGATGCTGACATACGCCTTCAAAGCCCTGCAGCACCAGCAAACCTCAACCACCACCTGAGAGTCCACCTTCCCTCCAGACCCCTGCACTCCACCTCTCTTTCCCTTGCCAGCACCCCACGCATCCGCCACTGCAACAGTACAACAGTGGAGGCCGAATCTTCTCCTACCTCGCCACTAAGGCATGGAACAACCTCCCCGTTCACCTCAGACCTGACTCTTCAACTGATGCACCTAGCAGCCATACCAAACGCCTGGATACCCTCACAGGTGATGAGCGAGCTCTACAAATCCATTTCTGATTTGATTTAAGGAGGAACTTTCCACTATGGTCAGTTGGTGCATTTCTGGTGAGGTGACTACAGCGGTGGCTTTGTGTTACATTGCAACTAGAATAACTCCAGCTGTCACTTCTACTTGAGTTTGATATTTATTACTACAGAGATACCTTTATTCATGTCTATTGGATACATACATAAAAGCTTTTTGATCGACACTTTAATCTACAATGTGCAGCTGTGAGTTGAAAAGATCAGTTTTGGGTTGATAAACTACCTTTGCATACTTGGCTTTCGCTTAGTGCAGTGATGGATTTCCCTTTTATTTTCATTTTTATAAAATTAAATATATTATCAGCATGATCAAAAAATCAATTCAAAGTTCACTGCAGATAGGACAAAGAGGAGCGACTTTCGATCTTCTATTGAGACCAGGTTCAGAGTTCAGAGTTCAGAGTTTATTAAAATAGTTTGACTACTAGACCGGAATGACATCAGAAAAGGAAAAGAAACTACAATAAATTGTAAGGGAAGCAAGGGAGAGATGGCTCAAAATCTGGAAAAGGTGACAGTAATGCAACAATAATTCTACATTAGTGTGGATGTACTGCAGGGCTTGTTATTGCAGGTGTTAGTGTAGAGATATAATTGTATAGTGTGCACTTATAGGTAGGTTTAGGGTAATGGCCTGTTCAACAAAGAGAGAGAAACGCCTCAGTCTTGATATGAGCTCTGACCGAGTTCACCCTAAGCCAAGATATTCTTGCTCCTATTAAGTAAACAGTTTTGTGTGAGGAGTTCATTGGAAAATTGCCGCAAGCACCAAGGCCTTCCTCAGTAAAAATAGCATGTGGTACATGAACAGCAAGACCAAAATAACATTACAGTTGCAAACTTCATCAGTAAGAATTTCCAAACTAATTCAGTTATAAATAATACATTTTAATTATTGAAATGGCCTACGAAAAATAGGATTTAGTGACCTGTGGTTATAAAAATATCAACAATCAAAACCTGGTTATCTCACTACTTACTGATTATGTAAGGTATTACTGTTAAAAGCAGAAATTAAAAGCGTATCCACAGAAATTTGCACATCCAGTAAAATCTCAATTTTCCCAAGTCAGTCTAAGGAATCCTCCCTCCTCCATTCACACTTCCATGGTGGTGGCAGAGAGGTCGTGCTGTATCTCAGTCTAAAGAATCAGCTCAATAAAACCTGTGAAAAAGTGAGGTAATTAGACAAAGGGGGGACTTATTGCAATTCCAGTTATGCCTAGAATGGCTTGGAGGAATGCCGATGCAATAGATTTATCTGGTTGGAATGGTGTCAGGATCTGTCCATGGATCAGAAGAACAGAGAAACAGTAGGTTGGAAGATAGCGAGAAAAAGTCTATGGCTGCTGAAGCGTTGTAGCAGAAAGAACTTTGCCACACCCAGAGAAAAAGTGCCTTCAACGATTGGATAAGGAACAGCCAACCAGAAGGCAAGTTAAAACATCGAGGGCAGTTACGTAGAGGCAGCAGGGAGCGACAGATTTATGGTTCCAGTTGCTGATAGTTCTCTTATGGTTCTGTGTCCCTCCACTTTGTTATTTTTTAACCATTTTCCTTTTCTCCAATCCATGGTTACCTTGCAGTTCATCAACCTTGCTTCTCTAAAGCTGCTTCTACCTTTTGGGTCGAATGATGCACATTATGATCGATGCTCTCTGCTCCTAGATTGTGATTCGTGGTACATTCTGAGATTCATCAAAGACCAGTAGCGGACCTGCCAACTGACACGGTGGCACTGTGTGTCACACAATTTCGGCTCCCTTCACACAGTCACCCGGTGAGGAGCTGGAATCGCACAGTGAGAGGGAAAGCAAGCTGAAAACCACTGTAAACAGTGGTTTTCCAGCTCGTTTTCGGAGGCAGTTAGCTGCCGATGCTAAATAAGAGGTGTGAAACCACCCCAGCACATCGCCGAAAGCCTCGACATTCCTTTTTTGGGGGGGAAAGGGTGGGGGTTTGGTGAGGTGCAGGGTGCCTCTTAGGTAGCTTTCTGCACAAAGTCCCACACCCTCCAAGGGCTTGCACCCTCACACGGCGAAATTAGTTTATAAGTTGGCAAGTATTCAATAATGTGGAGTATCTGTGTTGAGTAGTCCCCTGTAAAGATACTGCCCATTTCACAGACCCTCTTCTCTGCTCACAGTTCTGCATACTTACACTATTTTGATGTACATCACACTTAACATTGTGTAGACTGCACTTACAATCACCAACACCTGTGCAGGCAGATCTCAGGGCAGGATCTCTATGCAGATCCTGACACCAAGGATAGGCAATTCAAACATTCTCATACATCACCTGAGAGCCCTCCTGAGCGATTACACCGTACAAAAGACCATGAGCGCTGAGTTGACTTGGGCATTTATGTCTTCCTCTCATACCCTCTTACCCATTTCATGTGCTTTTGAAAACAACAATATGCTGCTGTTATGAGTTACATTATATTGTTAATATCGACAGTTAGGTTAAATCTTGCACTGTTTTTTTCTAGAGAATATGCTAATATTGCTGCTCCGTTGAGCTTTATTTTATGTGAACTAGATATTTTAAGTCAGACATTAACATCATGTCACATTTCAATGACATTACATTATGGAAAACCTGTATTTACTACATCATCATATGTTGTCCACATAGGTTGAATTTAACTGTTGAGCCAACAGACATGACATGCTACTTCCTATAATGACACCATACATTTTAAAACAAGGGTTTAATTCCCAATTGAGTGTACTTAACATTAATCTCACATATACAGGTTGAACACCGTGTGCAGGATAGGTTACCCTTTCATCCGTGGTTCATTGTCAAATGAAATCAGCTACTAATGAATTATATGTTTTAGGGTCAATGTTGCAAATAACACAAGCTTTCTTTACACATGGGGGTTGTATGTATGATAGCAGTAAAGACACTTCATATTAGTCTGAGCTATTTTGCACTTACTTTAATCGCTCTAATGGTTTACCTTTTTGAAGAACAATGTGTTCAAAAGAAGTTTGGATGATATCATCAGTGTGTGGGGCAGGGGGTTGACCACAGGGTCTGACCCTGGGCAGCCCATAGCCCAGGGCTTTTTTTTTAAAGGGGAGGAGGAACATGTGGCCTCCATCCCCAAGCCTCATTAGGCCCAGAGGACCCCATCTCCCAGGGCCGTTGTTTGCATTAAAGGGGAGGGGGCAGTGTGGCCCCGCCCTCCCAATTTTGTTACATTTTGGCTCTGGGGTGGAGGTGGGCTCCCTGCGTCCTCTCGAGGTTTAGCCGAGATTATATGGGGAGGATATACTCCTCATATATTCCAATTCCAGCTTGAACTCCCCAGGGCCTCTATCAACTCAGGGATGGAGGCCATGCGGCCTCCCTCCCATATAAACAAACATCAGCCACATGGGTGGGCTCCCTAGGGCCTCTGGAGGGCCAGGAGGGGGGCTGCATGCCTCCCCTCCCCATATAAACATTTCAGCCTCAGAGGGCTCTCTGGGCCCTTATCAGGCTCAGGGAGGGGGGTCATGCAGCCCCCCTCCCCTTCATCAATACAGCTCTGGGCATAAACATAATAAATGCGGCCCATCTACCATTGTTTTCGATCCTGCAAGAGTCCCGCGGTATAGCGGCATTTACTGCTGAATATGTTTTTGGGGGGGCCAGAGAGTCCCTCTGGGTCCCCCCCATGGGGCCTCGGGGGTCGGGTATCTCTACCTTGCCCCTTTATACTATTTTTTAAAAAACTTTTGGACAGAGGACTAGGGCCCCAAGTCCTGTAATGGCTGCCAGCAACATTTTTCTCATGTTGCTGGCAGCCAATCTGTGTACTCGCGCCTGAAGGAGTCTGACTCCTGCAGGAGCAGGATGGCGCAAGGAAAAAAAAGCTCCTTGGGCCAATCAGAATGCTCCATTTTTGAACTGGTGCTCCTGCAAGAGTCTCTCGAGCCTCTTGCTGACCCAACCATCCAGTTATACAATTATTTAGGACCCTTCATCTGTTAAAAAACTACTGAACGGATTTACACCAAATCACAAAAAGCACAATCTGCGAACCAAGATCTAGCTTCCTGCCAAATTTGGTGTAATTCCATTTAGCAGTTTTTGCTGTAGCCTGTCTTAAAGAAGTCTATGGAAAATGCATGAGGGTTTTGTGTTTCTTTACCCCCTTTTTCTCGGTTCTCACTTGACGGATCACCCTGCAACTTTCCAGGATGCAGCTGAGGTGGATTAACTTATTTTCTGGGAAGTTTTGTGAAGATTCGTCACTTGGGGCCAAAGTTATAAGCAAACAAAAAAGGCTCTTTCTATGGAAAGGCAGACCTAACTATAACTACCCAATCGCAACTGCCACTAGGTGATAGATATATATATATATATATATATATACAAAGTATACACAAGTGGAATTAGGAATAGTAAATCTATATTTTGATATTTTGTGCAGGATATTCTTGTAGGTCGATATTCTGAAGGGTCGATATTCAGTAGTCCATCCTCCTCATTGCACCTGGTAGATGAATTCTGATGCTTAGGGTACTAAACATTGTGCACGAACACCGCACTGCCAGGGCACATTTTGGCAGCATAAACCTGGAAACTGTGCGCGCAAACATGACATTGATATTCCATCGCCAATGAACTTTGAGGGTGATGATTGGCAGCACCCATTGGGGTTCACAATTATCACTACCGGTCCCAGAATGCAGTGGTGTCATCCATTTTGGCGTTGATTGAAATAAAAGAAGGATCTTACCGGTGTGGTTTTGTTTGCCGTCATTTCTTCACATCCCGCCATGATGAAGGGCGTTCTCCGCCCGAAATGCGTCAGCAACACTTAGAGGATGTGTTGTTCGAACTTACCTGTGATAATGGAGTGATCCTGGGTAGTGCCCTCTTTTTAGGAGTAACTTGTGTGAAGCATTAAAGTGGCCAGCCCTTCGCCATGGAGTGGCACTGCTGCTTGTGCTTTGGCGTGTCCGTGTGCTGCTAAGATTGGGTGGCTATACGGAGCAGGTGATTTCACTGTGGCCATTGGTGCAGAGGAGTCCCGCCGCCGGAGCCATGCGGATCTGCTTGCTGTAGTACATTTTTACAGTTTGAGCGGAGCAGGAGATGCCAGCAAGAGAGCACAGGACAATCTACATGACATTGATATTCCATCGCCAATGAACTTTGAGGGTGATGATTGTCGGCACCCATTGGGGTTCACAATTATTACTACCGGTCCCAGAATGCAGTGGTATCATCCATTTTGGCGTTGATTGAAATAAAAGAAGGATCTTACCGGTGTGGTTTTGTTTGCCGTCCTTCCTAAACATCCCGCCATGATGAAGGGCGTTCTCCGCCCGAAACGCGTCGGCAACATTTAGAGGATGTGTTGTTGGAACTTACCTGTGATAATGGAGCGATCCTGGGTAGTGCCCTCCTTTTAGGGGTAACAGCAATGGCTGTTAGCATCAGCTGAAGCCATTTTATTTATGGCAGCCATTTTAGTTAGCCATGTGCTCGCCATGTGCTTTTTCCCTCTTCACTGTTGACTGCCCTTGTATTCTGCTTGTGTCATGTGATATAGTTAACTCCTTCAGCACTGAGCCAGGGCCTTGCACATGCTCAGAAAGACCTGCAGCTGCCAGAATGCACCTGCTCTTAGTGTATGATTGTCAGGCTGTTCTTACTGATGTAAGGAGAAATGTCTCCCCTCCCACTTTGTTGAGCAAGCAATTATTGTATACCCATATTAGTCAATAACTATTCTTGTATGTGCCAGTACCTCCCCTTGGTTTGATGCTGACTATGCAACAAATGTATATATAAGACCCATGTTCTCTGTACACCTTAGACTGTCTCATTACAGTGGCCTGAGGGTACCGTATAGACGCAGTCTCCCTCATGTGAGGTCAGTCTCCCTCATGTTTTATTTATTTATGTATTTATTTATTTATTTATTTAATGCGTTTTTATATAGCGCGGACTTTACCCGAAGGTGTCAGAGCGCTTCACAATAGGAGCAGTAATGATACATAATGATACATAAGGAGAAACATTACAAGTGAGCATGTTACAAAATCAAACGTTACTTTCCATGAGGCAATAGTGGCATTTGTGCAAGTATCAGGAGCAAATAAAATACAAAAGGGAGCAAACGATACGTTACAAATGGAAAAAAGTGACGTGTGCAGGTTACAAGAGCATACAAAGTACACAGAGGTCAATAAATGGCAGACACTCAAAACACTAAAATAAAAGTTACATTACATGAGGCAGTGGTGGCCGTTGTGCAAGTATCAAAAGCAAACAAAATACAAAAGGTAGCAAACGATACGTTACAAAGGAAAGGAGACGTCTGCATGTTATACAAGAGTACAAAGTACAAGTAGAGGTATACTACTGCACTAAATGGCAGACACTCAACACACAAAAACACACTGGGAAGGCACTTCTATAGGCATGGAGAACAGAATTTCCTATAACGGCAGGACTTCCTTCAGAAAATAGAGGGCGTAAATTAAATTTGGAAGTGTCTTTGAAGGAGGAGAGCTTTGAGGTCAGATTTGAAGGCCTGAGAAGAGGTGGTGGTCCGGAGATGAGGCGGAAGTGAGTTCCAGATTCTCACCGCATTGCCTGAAAAGGATTGGGCCATCGATCTTTCCTTCTTGAAAGTGGGAGGTTCAAGCAATACATTTTCTGCATTACGTGAAGGTCTGGAGCCTCCGGAGAGTTTCAGTTTATTCGCCAGGTAGCGAGGGGAGGAGGAATGCAAGGCTTTGTGGGTGATACAGGAAGTCTTGTAGATAGATCTTGCCATGTGAGGTTAATAAACTTGTGTTTTACTATTTCAGCTTCCGTGCCAATCTCTTCTTTGTTGGTTCAAGGACCAGGTGCATCAGTGAAACCCTTAAAAGATTTTATTTTCTACAGTGTGAAACATATATATATATATATATATATATATATATATACACACACACACACACATGTATTATCTACTGGCGGTCGCCAGTAGATAGTTACAGTTAGGATCGTGTTTCCATAGGAAATCCGCAACATTCTATTTGGAATAACTTTGGCGCCGATTGACGAATCCTCGCAAAAGTTTCAAAATAGGTGGGGCGCTCCGCTACGCTCCTTCCCTGAAAGTCTCGGGGGGATTTGTCAAGCGGGGGCTGAGAAAAAGGGGGGGTCCCAAAACGCGTTTTCCCCATGCATTTTTCCATAGGACCTTTAGTCCAAGCTACAGCCCGAACGGCTGAACAGAATTACTTGAAATTTGGCAGAGAGGTAGTCCTCAGGTCAGGGATGTGCCTTTTGCAGGTCTGGTGTAAATCTGTTCAGTGTTTCCTGAGAAAATAGCATTTAAAAGCATATATATATCTATAAGCGTGCACCGTGCGCGTACGGTAAAACTTACCGTACGCGCACGCTGCCGTGCGCGAGCGCGATTTTGATTGGTTGTTAGATCTTAGTAAACATTCGAATCGATCGAAACCAGGAAGTGTCGGCCGCCATTTTGTCTCTCGCAGTCTGAGGGGGTGAAAAACAAAGGTGGAGAACGTGAAAAGGGGGCAGGGTGGACAGTTCCTGACCGCCTAGCCTTTGTCAGGGGTTCCTAGAAGGACCCCCAAGGGCCAAAATTTCCTTTAATTTTTTTGTGAAAAATCGCGGAGTACGCATAGCGTGCGCGTACGGTAGAAACGGAAAAATTCCGCGAACTGCGTAACGTGGGCGCGCGGTGCGCGAAGCGCACCGTGCGCGTACGGTATGCGCACGGTGAAAAACCTTAAAAAAAAAAAAATACATAACTTAGCATTTAAAAAACCGTACAAATTCACTGAAAAAACGATAGGTTTCACACACGTTATAGTTAGGAATTAGCATTTAAAAAACCTTGCAAATTCACTTAAAAAAACCATAGGTTTCACACATGTTATAGTTAGCTGGACATTTCACTCGTGAAAAACCATTGAAATTCCCCCGTTATAGTTAGTGCAGGCAACTATAACTCACGCGACCGCAATCCTCTGCTGATGACGTCAGATATTACATCACTGATGACATATGTGTCTTTCTGAAAAAAAAATATTTGTAATATATGTATAGCTAAAAATTAATGGAAGAAGACATGGGTAAATAAGTGTCTAAATCCAGTGATGTAATGTAATATATATATATATATATATATATATATATATATATATATATATATATATATTACCTACTGGCAATTGCCAGTAGGTAGTTATAGTTAGGACCTATTTTCCATAGGAAATCCGCAACATTCTATTTGGAATAACGTTGGCGCCGATTGACAAATCTTCGCGAAATTTTCCAAACTTTTGGCCAGCTCCGGTACGCTCCTATCCTGAAAATGTCACGGTGATTCGTCAAGCAGGGGCCAAGAAAAAAGGGGTGTCCCAAAACACATTTTCCCCATGCATTTTCCCATAGGACCTGTTGACGCAGCTACAGCCCGAACTGCTGAACGAAATTACACCAAATTTGGCAAAGAGGTAGTCCTCAGTTCAGACTCATGCCTTTTGCTTAAATGGTGTAAATCCGTTCGGTAGTTCCTGAGAAAATTAGAGTTAAAAAGATAGATATATCTGGGCGGAGCGTAACCACACATCTCATCGTGAGATCTGATTGGCTGTCAGTACTTCATCCAAGAAGTGTTGGCAGCCATCTTGGGGCCAATATGCATGATAGCACCTCATTAAAAAGCATTTCTGTTAATAGAAGGTTTTAAGACTTTAGTTACATCATAAATCATTTGTTGATGGTACCATACTCATTTTAGGAATTGTGGTGTGTTCTAAGGTGATTTTACCATGTGAAAAAGCCTTCTGCTGTGATATCATGAATCATGTTTGAGAGAAAACTATTTATTTTCTCATGCTTTTCCCACAGAGGTTTGAAAGATGATCCATAAGCTAAACTGAGAGCATATTTTCTGTAAATTCACATTATCTTGAGAATGAAGTCTGACATTGTCAGTAAAACATGTACATCCAAAAAGGGCAGAGACTGTCAGTTGATTCCTTTGTGTTCTACTGCAGCTTCCCAGAGTGTTCTAAAGAACAACTAGAGCGATAACAGTCCTACTTATGACAAACGTATTGCCCACCTGAAGCCATCTTGATTGGAATAAAGTGGTGACTCTTAAGAAAGAAAAATTAGGGCACATTTTGACTTCTGAAATCCTCTTCTATTTCATAAAAAAATTCTGACATGCAGACTGAAACATGCACTTTGAATACCAGCAGCAGACTTCCCTGGTGAGCAGTAGCTTTACTGCAGTGATCTAATGAGCAACTAGAGTGCTAAAATTCAGAATTTATGGCGAATGTGTGACACATCTGAATGCCTTCTTGATGGTACCAAAATAAAAAACTGAAAGTATTTCCTACTGAGGAGACTGCAGTAAATGAGGAAATTAGGAAACTTCATAACAAATAAATTTCCCAAGATGGCCACCAGAGACAAAAGAGCCCAAATGCAGCACAAATATCACCCAGATGTAGCCCACATGTAGCCCAATGACAGAAGTGTGCAAAACACTTATCTGTTGTGTATTTGCAGTTTTATATAGTGCAGACTTGTCAGGTATTGGAGTGCTTTACATGAGCAGTGGTTACATCACACAAGATCAAATTCATTTTGGTTGTAGACATGGGGAGATTAAGTGATTTGACCAGAATAACAGAATGTTAAGCTGAAGCAGAAACTCCAACCTGGTTCCCCAGTTTCAAAGTTTGCAGCTCTGGAAGTAACACCACATCCTCTCCCCTAGGTGCAACATTTAATCAAGTGGTCAACTGGATAAAAAAAACATAAAGATTACAAATAATTTAAAAGTTCTTTGTCGCTATTTGAAAACTCTGAAAATATGTCCTCATTTTAGTTTTTTAGAGCACTAACCATAATTTTGATGCAAATAAGACCCTCTCATATATGTAATTGCTAAAGGAAATGCTCTAGGTATTACAGTTCTGATTACATCAAGATGACGTCAGGCGTTCCACACTTTTGTAATAAATATAGAATGTTAGCAATCTAGTTGTTCATTGGGATACCGTTGAGAGGCAGAGGCCAGGGGCACGGACTCTGAAAATTGAAGGCAAGTAGGAGAGTGCAGAGGCAACAATTTGACCACACTGGGCAGCCAGGAAGGGCAGTGGCAGCACAACAGGCTATGGAGGGCAGTGGAAAGGGGGACAGGGGCAACAAACCAACAATACAGGACTGGCAAGAGAGGCTGTGGCAATATATTAGACCATTGTGGGCAGAAGGAAGAGGCAGTGGTAGTACAACCATGCATGCCAACAGACCTGTTTCATCCAGGAAACGTCCAATGTTTTTAAGCTCAAATGAGCTTTATTTGATCTGTCTCCTGTCTACAATCTCCTCTTTTTCAATGCAACTCAAAGGGGAAAATCAAAACCCCAGTTTTTTGTTCAAAATCTCCCTCTTACCAAGTTCAAAATGTTCGCAAGTATGGTACATTGGATCATGGTAGGCAGGAGGAATTTGGGTAGGGACATGGACTCGGATAACAGAGGACAGGAGGGACATGGAGAGGTGCACCAAACTGACCCTACAGGGCAGGCTCCAGGGTTTGCAGCAGCACAATACACCACACAGGGCATGCGGGACGGGAGTGCAGCACAACAATCCATAGAAAGCAATAGGAGGGGACAGGGCCATGCACATGGACAACAGAGAACAGAGGGAAAAGAGGCAATGGTAGCTAGCTGACCATAATGGACAGACAGGAGAGAAAGCTGCAGCATAACAGACCATAAAGGGCAGGAGGGACGGTTCAGGGGCATTACAATGGAACAGACAAGCTAGGAGGGAGGTCATAGGGGTCTGCACATGGAAACAGAAGGCTGGGGGCAAGGGGGCAGGGCAGGAGCAGCAAGATGACCATGGAGGTCAGGCAGGATTGGCACTAGAAACAAGACACACCATGGAGAGCAACAATGAGACTATGATGGTGATGCAGCGCGGAATGCAAAATCCAAAATCCCTTCCTTTGTCACATATCATAGATCACACACAATACTACATACACTGGTGGGGCCCATAACACCAACATACACCCATAAATAACCTGTTTCAAAGAGGTGATTGTTCCACTCTCTGTAATGGAAGAGAGTACTCACATAACCCTATTCATAAAGATCTAAACTTCACCTTTAGTACTCCTCCCATGTATAGGCCATGGATCTACTAGCTGCAGGTTGAAGTGATAACGAAATCTATAACATCATTTATATAAATACATTTTCTAAAAATAATAACGACCCAACACAGTTCTTGTAATGAATATTGAATTTAATTTTATCTAAATAATTGTAATTCAATTCTCTGGGTTTTAATCAAGCAAATTAGATCATAGTTACCTATTCTGGCTAAAAGTCGCCCTTTAAGTCAAAATCTTGGTCATCAGTTCATACTGTCAGAGCCTTGGAAACAGATGTCCTGCAGTGTCACCGTCCTCTCCGTCAACATAACGTCAGGAAATCACAAATCTTCTGAAGGGTCTCGAACGATTGAAAAGCAAGGGGCAAAGACCTACTCATCCTCGCTAATCTACCATTTTTATAGTAAATTAACATTCCAAAGTGTAACATTTGATATTTTGCACAAGTCTGATTGGTCCGATGGGGAAAGTTTGACTTCTTTCCCATACATATAATGTGTCTTTAGATATAGTTTCAATCCACGCAATAGTATCTTTTCATTGTTTCTTTCAGAGCAGCTGGCCGAAAGCCCGGGACATAGCCTTGGTTGTCACAGTTGAGTCGGGGTCGTGTAAAGGCCGCGGCAGCTGATGGCGACGCATGCGCACTTCACCCAGAGATGCTCATAATGGAGTTGTTATCGTCTAACAGGGACGTCAGCCATTTTGTGGCCACCAAATGGTCAACATAAGCAAAGAAACACAAAATGTAATTAATACATAGAAATGACTAATAATCTGTTATCCCCTTACTATTACCCATATGTGTATGTATTACACTTAATGCAGGTTATATTCTTATTAATAAAGCACAAATCACAGATACATCACGGAAGCAACATATAATCATGCAATTTCTGAATATCTATTATTAATATGCATACAAATTTAGTTTACGTCATTAATTAGGCCATGCAAATGCAATTCCCACGTGTATTTCTCATATTAGTAATGTTGATCAATTCACACAGCAAACCATTAGTATAATTAGTATTAATTAATTAATCTTATTAATCTAAACATACAAAATGGAGAGGGTATACGATTTTTTTAAAGACAACCCCACTCCAGCAATCCCCCCTTTGGTGATTTTATCACCACCACAACACTAAATTGATTCACCCTTTTACGGAAAACTGAAATGATTTCTTGCTCTTAGTTATAATTCAGTTTCTTCTTCATCTCTTTTTGCCTTTTTATACAAACTTTCTTTCCACTCTTCTAAAGTTATCTCTGTTAAGTCTCCATCCGCATCCTTCTTTCTTTTTAGTTTTTCTCTTTTTATTTTATTCTTTGTTTTCTTGTTTTTCCACACATACATCCTAATCTTAATATTAATAACACAAAAATTACACAAGTTAATGGGAATAATATTTTACCTATAAATGTACTACCTATTTTCACTAAGAAATTTTTAATAGCAGCAATTTTCTTTCCAATCTTTTCCCAAACACCTTCAACCTCCAGTGGTACAATTTCGTCATGCAATTCAGTAATATTTTTAATGTAAACTTTCAAATCTTTGCTTTCGTCTGGAATGTAAGTGCAACAATGTTGAACTTTCAGCATTCCACAGACTCCACCCTCTTTTGCCAATAAGATATCAAGGGCAAGTCGATTTTGCATTACCATAGCACGCATGGCAACCATTTCAGTATTAACCAATAAAAATCCTCCAGCGGTGCTTGTTGACAAGCGATCCACTACTGTTGATAATCTAATATTGTTCGCATTCAGAGATATTCCCACTGCTGGTATCAATGCTCCAAAAATGTCACCTATAATTTCTGTCCAAGATTCTCTTTTACTACGTGTTAATTGATTACCTAACCTATGTACACCATCTTTACCTCTGTCCATGTGAAAGATTTTTGGAAAGACCAGGCCTACGTAACATGTGCCATACCAATGGTCTGGCAAACGGTAATATGCCCTGTTCCCACAGATAAAATAAAGTCCAGGAAAGACTGGATCTCTTCCACCTTTAAATCCCCATCCACCTATGATTCGATATGTATCATGGCACTCACTATTCCCTACAAAATGATTATCGTATGCTGTTTGATTTCTTCTTATACACAGTTTCCCTTTCTGAGGCCAATCTAGAGCCAAAGTTGGATTGGACTCTCCCTTCATATGTTTTTCCATTTCTACATCCCAGACTGTTTTCTCCCCTTTTCCTTCAGATCCCTTTCTTCTCATTTTCAATCTCCTTTCCTCAACCATATCCAGAAATGTCTTTTCTTCATTCTTCAAACTGCATGTCAAATTATTTTTAAATATATATTCTAATGTTAGTTCCTTGGTTACTAAGAAAAATTCACCTAATACCTTAGCAGGTCTCACTTTGTTTAGTTTATTATTAGCAGGTACTTGCGAAAAAATGTTATCTACATCTGAAAAATAATATTCTAATTTTCCTGTCTCATAAAATAAGCTTGCTATCACACTACATGCTATTCCATACGTTGCTGGAAGGTGATGATATGTCACTCCCTCTGACACAGAAGCAGGTAACTGCATACATACGTAGCAATCCCTTACGTCCATGGTCTTTACATATTCGTACAATAACTTTGAAAACACATTATTTGAAAAATCATTAATAGACCTATCCTTATGTAAATAATTATTATCTATTCTAGTCGGAACTACCTTTGGAATTTTCGTTATGTTAGTAATGTTCTCGGTGTGTCCTTCTAATGTATCTATAGTGACCTTAAAAGAAATCAGCAGAGCAAGTATACTCCATAGAAGCATTAATAATCCTGTACAACAGCAACACATTTTACACCATCTCTTCATGAATGTACATCTACTTTTGCTACCATCTATGTTAGCCATCTTGTTAATTTGGACTGTGTCTTTTGACTTAGCCTCTTTCCTTTTGTAACTAGTTCTCCAATGTTAGGCCTCTAAGGCCCTACTGAATTCTACCAGTATCTATCGTTTGATTCAATTATTACTTCTTCGTCAATAGTTTTCTAGAATTTCTCAGTTTGGGATTTCATCGTTTTTCACTTCTTTCAGTGCAGCCAAATACAGAATTTCCTGATCTTCCGTTTCTTCTTCTCTGATGTCGGATAAGATAACTCTCAGGAATCCTGCTTCTTCCTCTTCTTCAACCACTTTCAGTGCAGCCTCCTCTGGATTTCTTTGACTATCTGCCTCTTTCTCCGTTTCAGGCAGTGCCACGTACGTCCATTCTGGTGACTTATACTTCTGGTTTGGTTTCCTTGTTCTTTCTCCTTCTTCTTGATTGGTCTCTTCCTCTTTTGATTTGTCTTGGCTTGTCACTTCATTCACCTGATCTGTTCTTGGTGATTTCACTCGTGTCAGCCGATATCTCAATCTCTTTATTTTGTTTGGCCACACTTCGTCCTTTTTGACTCTTTTCTGTTTACTTTCTTTATTGTTTCTTAGAACTCGTCCCTCTGGTATCTCATTTTCAGATTCTGTCTCAACTTGCTTTTTCTTTTCGACAACTTCTTTTTCCACCACTGTTTTCCCTACTTCTGTCCCTCCTCGTGTCTCCGACACGCAATCTTCCTGCTGGCTACTTGTCCCTTCGCCTAGCTGTATGTTGCAGTTCCCGACACCTCCCCGGGGGTCTTCCGCAATCTGTCCCTCTCTCTCTGTACCTGTCCCTGTTCCACTTTGATCTACTATTTCAGGTGGAATTTCTCTTAGTCTTTCATCTGGAACTTCCTTTTCTCGAATTTCTTTCACTGCTTCTTGGTTGTCTTTTCCTTTTCCTTTCTGTGTTCTTTTCTGGGACCTTGTCTTCCCTGTTCGTCTTCAGAATCTGAACTGATATCAGAAATCTGCAATCGTCTTCTCAGAGAGATACTTCTGGAGACTAATATTTGATCTGGTTCTTTTTCCCCCCTTTCAGGATTTTCTTGTGTTCTTGGCTCTTCGTTATCTGATTCAGTACTTGACTCTGATTCGTCATAGTACTCTTTTTCTTTGCTGTCAACTGGATTTGGTATCCTCAAAGTATGGCTGGCATGGATCCAATTTTTCACTCCAGCACACTTCACAGCTGTTGTTGTGGTCAGAATGACTTGTCTTGGTTTTCCCCACCTTGGAACCAAACAATTTCTTCTTCTGTGGACTTTTATCCTTACCCAGTCTCCTGGGCTCAGATCATGGGCTGGCTTCCTTTCAAGGGTGGTGGAATCCGCTCCAACCTGTGGAAACTCAGAATGAACTGCGTCAGCCAGGCCTTTACAGTATTCCAACACCATGTCATCAGTTATTGTCATCAGCTTGTTGACTGGAATGTAAACATGCCTCATTGCTCGTCCCATGATTATTTCATGAGGACTTAACCCTGTGGTTCTGTCTGGTGTTGCTCTAATAGTCATTAAAACAAGAGGCAAGACATCAGGCCATTTCATACCAGTGGCTAGACACATTTTCCCAATTCTGTTTTTGATTGTACCATTCATCTGTTCAACCACACCAGAAGCCTCTGGTCGGTAGGCGCAATGTAGTTTCTGTTGTACATTTAATGCTTCACAAATCAATTTTACAATCTTGTTATGAAAATGTCCTCCTCTGTCTGATTCAAGAGTCACTGGGAACCCAAACCTAGGGATGAATTCTCTCAAAAGTAGCTTTGCCACTGTCATCCCATCATTTCTTCTTGTTGGGAATGCTTCCACCCACCTGGCGAACAGACAAACCAGAACATACCTCAGTCTGTTACACAGAGGCATTTCAATGAAGTCAACCTGCATTCTGGTAAAAGGTCCACCTTCCCGGCCTATGGTCCCTAGACTCACCACTGTCTTTCTCCCAGGATTGTATTGCTGACATATCAGGCATCTCTGACACAGGCTTTCTGCTACAAGTCTGAATTTTGGATTGTACCAGGTCTGCTTAAAAGACCTCCTCATGGCGTCTCTCCCTATGTGTCCCTGACCATGATACATACGTGCCATTGTAGACATCATGCTATCAGGCATTACTGGTCTTCCATCTCGATAGACCCACACACGGTCCTTCTCTCTTGGTGCACACCCTGCTTTTATCCATTGTTTCATTTTCTCATCTCCTGACACTTCCTGCAATTGTCTCACTTCTTCCCAGGTTTCTACTGTATTAGTAAACATTACTGAGTAAGAAGACATTTCTCTCTCCTTGGCCCAATTGACTGAATTCTGGTTCCGTGCACAATACTGTGCCATATCATTAGCATACCTATTCCCAGTAGTGATGTAATCACTTCCTTGACTATGGGCAGCACATTTTACCACAGCCAATTGTTTAGGCAGCTGTATCGCCTCAATCAATTTCCCAACCACTTCAGCATTCTTTATAGGGGTTCCACTTGAGGTCAGGAAACCTCTTTGCAGACAAAGCTGACCGAATTCATGGACGACCCCGAAGCCATACTGGCTATCAGTTATCACAGTCACTCTCACACTTTTCCCAATTTTACATGCTTTGGTCAAAGCAACGAGTTCAGCTACTTGAGCTGACCTCACTCCTTTCAAATAAGATGCTTCCATCACTGCTGCAACCGTGCATACTGCATATGCTGCGCTTAACACTCCTTCATCTGTTCTCAAACATGACCCATCAACAAACAACACAAAATCACTTTCTGGCAGAGGTACATCCTTTATATCTGGTCGTGGCTTTGTGCAGTACTCAAGCACATCCAAACAATCATGATCTGCTTCATCTCTCACTTCCACATTCTCAGCATCAGGTAACAACTTTGCAGGATTCACATTCACACATCTCGCAAGGCTCACATTCGTTGCACCTAATATGACCTTCTCATACTTAGTCAGCCGACTATGTGTCATATACTGAGTACGACTCCTTGTCAAGAGAATCGCCACATCATGAGGTACAAACACTTTCAACGGATACCCCATCACAATACCTTCATTCTGCTCCAAACTTCGACATGTTGCAGCCACTGCTTTCAGACATCCAGGTAAAGCTGCAGCCACTGGGTCAAGCATTGAGGAAAAATATGCAATTGCTCTCCTCAATCTTCCATGCTTCTGGATCAACACAGAGAGTGCACATCCATTTCTCTCACTGCAGTACAACTCAAACTCTTTCTCATAGTCAGGCATGCCCAGTGCTGGTGCTTCACACAAACCCTCTTTTAATCTTTTGAATGCTGCCAATTCTTCCTTGTTCAATTCAAGGGGATCTTTTACATCACTCCTTGTTAATCACACCAAAGGCTTTGCAATCAGGGAAAAGTTACTAATACACTGACGGCAATACCCCACTATTCCCAGAAACATTGTCACCTCTCTTTGGGTCATGGGGGCTCTCATTCCTTTTATAATTCTGATTCTGTCTATTGTTATTTTCCTCAGTCCTTCCTCAATTTTATGTCCCAAATATTGCACTTCTTTCTTGCAATACTGTAATTTTGCTGGTGACACTTTCAATCCTCCGTATGCCAAATGATTCAGTAGTGCTATTATGTCTACTTCGCAAGCTTCACGTGTTTTTGACGCCACCAAAAGGTTGTCAATATACTGCACTAATACTGAACTTTCAGGCATTTGCAGACTTTCCAAAGATTTCTTCAATAATTGATTGAATATTGAGGGGCTCTCTGCATACCCCTGTGAAATTCGGCACCATGCCAAAATCCGCTCTCCAAAACGAAATGCAAAAATTGTCTGACTGTCGTGGTGCAATGGGATAGAGAAGAATGCATGACATAGATCAATTACTGTATACCATTCCACATCATGGGGAATTTGGTACAGACTTACTGATGGGTTTGGCACAATAGTACAGCATGATACCACAATTTTGTTTACCTTTCTCAAATCTTGCACTATCCTGAATTTCCCATTAGGCTTTTTCAGTCCCATTATTGGTGAATTACATGGACTACTCATAATCTCTCTCAAAATTCCCTGCTTGATAATTTTCTCAATTATTGGAGTAACCCCTTCAATTATCTCCGGTGTCAATCTGTACTGAGGGACATTTGGATAACTTATTCCTCCCTTCACAGTTATTCTGACTGGATCTACGTTTCTCATTAACCCTACATCTTCTCCAGTAAAATCCCACACTTCTGCCTTCACTGACTATCTTAGTTCATTTGGTAATTCATCAGGGTTGAATATTGCATAAGTCTCAATTACCTCATTTTCTCCGTTAGCTATAGTAATTTTATATAGCACATCCTCATCTGGTGTTTCAAATGCTATTCCATCTGGAGTACAGAATATAGTGCAATTCATCTTGCACAACAGGTCCCTACCTAATAAATTCACCGGAATGGTGTCACACACAACAAAGCGGTGCATTTCAGTGAATTTCCCTATACTGACTTTCACTGGTTCTGTCAAAAATGTTTTTAACTGTCTGTTGGACACACCAACCACTTGGATTGTTTCATCCGAAAGAGGAAGATTCTTAACATCAGCTGATCTAAAAGTTGATCGAGTAGCACCAGTGTCCACTAGAAAAGTAATATTTTCATCATTAACCTTCCCATCTACAAATGGTCCTGTCTGGTCTACTTCTAGAGTTGCACCAAGTACGCACTCTTCTTCTTCCTTTCGACACCGTCAATAGCTTTCCTCTGAGTCACTCTCATCGCGTTGCAGCCAATACTGTGAAACGGCGCGAGCACGTGGCGGTTTATTTACCTGTTCTTCATTGTAGAATCCCGATTCACTACTATACTTCTGGGTGTTTCTGCTCTGCGGAAAAGGTGGTTTTGGCACCTGATTCTGTGAAGTAACCACCTGCTGCTGTTGATGCAGTTGACCACTCACCTCATTCTGCACCTGCGGATTCAATGATGTATTTTCATTACTAGTATTTGGAGGGTATTTACACTCGGATTTCCAATGCCCTAACCTTCCGCAATTATGGCATGGCAACTTCTTTTTAGCTTCTTCTATATTACCTTTCCCTTTTCCTGGGCCAAATCTCGGTTTAGTTCCTGGTTTTTTTGCTTGTTCGACCAACTGAGCTTCCTGCCTTTCAGCTACCTTTACTTGTGCCCACATGGCCTTTTCCTTTAATTTCCGCTATTTAGCCTCAATCTCGTCACTGAAATATTTGGCATGTCTCAGTACTTCATCTATTTTCTTATTCTGCCAATCAACTGTATGCTGCTTTATCATGTCACCAATTTCTGGGCGTAAACCATATACAAATCTGTATACGAAATGACTCAAATCCTTATCACTCAGGTTCTCATCTCCACTGAACTGTTTAAAGGCTTGAATTAGTCTCTCATAGTATGCATGTACTGATTCCTTTGCTTCCTGATGCGTTCAATCAATCTTTACCCAATCTGTCTCTTTAGGGGGCACTTTGTTTTTCAAAAATACCATAACCTGTTCATACTTTTTCATTACTTCAGGGTCTGGGGCTCCTGTCTTAGGATCCCTAGGGTACTCCTGAGTTGGCCAGTTGATCATCAACTTGCACTCAGACCACAAATCTGCCGGTACTATTATATCGAACAGACTATTCAAATCTATCCACAGTACATTTGACAATTTTACAAATCTGTCTACCTGCCTGTACCACTCGACAGGCTTTTCGCGTAGTCGAGGAAAATCATTCGTAAATGCCAAATGTCCTGTCTTGTCCATGGGACATGTACATATCCTCCTCCTGGGATCTCTCTCATGGGGTATTCAGTCACTACCTTTTCTTTTTCTCTAACATGGAATGCGGAAACTGTCCTGTCCGAGGCATCATTACGTTTTCTATACCATTTACTTCTCCATTTATCCACATCTCCCCATTTTCTCAATACAGTGATTATGTCCTTAATCTGGCCTAGCTGTCATGTGGTGTTCAGATTTTCAATGTCTTTTTCAGTAAAATCTACTCGATAGGGTTTCTGTAAGGCTTTTACCTTATCAATATCTATACCCATTTCATTCGCAACTTCTCCTAGTCTTTCCTGCAGATTCCTCGCTCTCCATGTCACACTTTTACACAGGAATAACAGCTCCTCATCCTGATAAAACTTTAATTTTTCTACCGGAATAGTTCCTACAATCAATTCTTCCAATACCATCCGCAATTTTGCCACATCTATCGACTGAGAATCTTTATCTGGTCTCTGCAACCCTTTTAACCATTCACTCAGTTCTTCCACAGTTGGTCCTACCGGGTTCTCTACGCTACTCTGTTCTGGATTTCTCTGGGGTTCCAACAAAGTTTTTACTGTCATTCTACTCCTTTCAGCATAATTCTGATTTATAAAGGGATTATTTGAAACATGCGGTTCAAACATATTTACTGCCGGTCCCCATGGATTCTCAATTTGATTCCGTTCTGGACTCTCGACCACATTATTGTTCCGGTATGGTACCGTTAAACAATGTTCGCTATCCTTTTGCTTCTAAAAAATGGGCATTACTGGACCTATAGTCACTGGAACTGTTACAGCTTCTAGATTTTTAGTTAATTCTCTTATTTTCTCTGTTAATTCTAGAGTTGTTTTGGCCAATTCCGCTGAATTTTCACTATCTATTTTATTCTCAGATCTCTTTTCTACCTCTCTGATGGAGTTTCTTTTTTCTAAATCTGGTGACATAGTCTCAGTCTTGATAATTCGTAATGTTTCTCTCATCGGGGCATTCGGTGTCAACATTTCTGGTTCCGGTCGGTACGGTGGTGGATTTGTAAAAACACATCATCCAACACATCATCATCTGAATCATTTGCTCCGTAACCTCTTGATTCCACATTATTTCTCTTTTCCACACATTTTCTACCTTATATTCTCTCCTACCGCTCTTACAGGAAACATACCCTCAGTCATACTTGCATTCCTCCATCTTTTCATTCGATCATCATGCGTTTCGTGTCCATATGACCTGCCAAACAAATATCTGTAACTTCTACCATTCCTTTGCTTTTCTCGCTCATGCGCTTCGTCTTCCCATTCTGTCAATGCCTCAAACTGCGTCGGTCTAGGTCTTGGTTCTAAGTACATCATCTCCTGGCACAAATTACTTAAAACATCCAAATTAAAGAAACCATGTTCTGGTAATGCCAGGACTCCATCGTCCTTGGTATATTTTACCCAATTATCTACCCAAATACAAGTATGATATCCATACTTCACAATCATTAAAGCGGCGGGGGGTTTCGGTGGAGGAATTAACTGTCCTTCCCTAGTTTTGACCTGTTTATCTTTCTTGAACCACCTTTGAACTTTACCAAACCAGGATTTCTTTTCCCTATCTGGTGGCTGGTAATACATTTTCTTAGTTTCTGTGTATCGTTAGTCTCTTACGACTGTACCGCTATTCTGTCCACTCACAGCGCGACTTCACGCTAACGCACCAATCAAGAGCGTCTACGTCACTGTCACAGTCCTCTAATCCCAGCGCGACTTACACTAACGCACCAATGGGGAGCGTTTACGTCACCCTGTGCTTCTCCAATCCCAGCGCGGCTTTACACTAACACACCAATCCGGCGCGTTTTACACTTCTGACCGACTGTCCAATCCCAGCGCGGTCGTTCTGACGTCAGCAGCCACTGCGGCAGCTCTGCTCCTGTCTACCCCTCCTTTACAAGACCGCTCCGTGAACTCTTACTTCAACTTTTACAATTCTATTAGTAACAACACTGTAACATCTCCATTGTCTGCTCCGCTAACCAAAGAATAGCAATAGACCTTTCTAACGAGAATTCCGTCTTTCCCGAGAGCAGCGTTTGCCCTACTACGGAATCGTTACGTCCGTTGATAAAGTAGCACATCCCTCTACTTCACCCTTCTAGCAAGCATTAGCTAATTGTTTCTCTGGCATTTTAGAAATAAACCTAGAGTTTCGCAATCAACCCGAATGCCTTTCATTCACACTCATTCATACAGGAAAATGTAGTACATACGCACAGAATCCTGTCTTTTCCGAGAACAGCGAACAGTCTGTCCTACTACAGAATTATGACACACGTTAACAAAGCAGCACTTCCCTCTACTTTGTCCTTCTAACAAGCTCAGAGAACACCTGCTACCTTTTCAGTGATAAGCGTTATCGGTATGCCAATTGGTTTCCTGGTACTTAAAGACCAAAATTTCACAGGTAACCTTCGCCTTCATACACACTTCTCTCACACCGAGAATATTTCTAATGGCAACACACGACTATGCCGCCGAATCGAACCCAGACAATGCGCCGTGCAACTTCACTTGTCACACTTTTTCCCTGTGTAACTACAGGGCAACAACAATTCCGTCTTTCCCGAGAGCAGCGCTTACCTCTGCTCTGCTACGGAACTGTTACAAACTTCCGACTTCCTACATCCCAGAAGCCATGCTGACAACATATAACTCAACGTAACTCAACATATAGTGATATAAATCAACACCAATCAATAAACAATAAGCTATTTACAAGCGATGACCACTAAACCAAAAACTGTTGTAAACCATATCTCTGCTACCAAGAAAAACTGATGCAGCGCGGAATGCAAAATCCCTCCCTTCGTCACAGAACACCAACATACACCCATCAAATAACCTGTTTCAAAGAGGTGATTGTTCCACTCGCTCTAATGGAACAGAGTACTCACATAACCCAATTCATAAATATCTAAACTTCACCTTTAGTACTCCTCCCATGTATAGGCCATGGATCTACTAGCTGCAGGTTGAAGTGATAACGAAATCTATAACATCATTTATATAAATACATTTTCTCAAATAATAATGACCCAACACAGTTCTTGTAATGAATATTGAATTTTATCTAAATAATTGTAATTCGATTCTCTGGGTTTTAATCAAGCAAATTAGATCATAGTTATCTATTCTGGCTAAAAGTCGCCCTTTAAGTCAAAATCTTGGTCATCAGTTCATACTGTCAGAGTCTTGGAAACAGCTGTCCTGCAGTGTCACCATACTCTCCGTCAGCATAACGTCAGGAAATCACAAATCTTCTGAAGGGTCTCGAACGATTGAAAAGCAAGGGGCAAAGACCTACTGATCCTCGCTAATCTAACATTTTTATAGTAAATTAACATTCCAAAGTGTAACATTTGATTTTTTGCACAAGTCTGATTGGTCCGTTGGGGAAAGTTCGACTTCTTTACCATACATATAATGTGTCTTTAGATATAGTTCCAATCCACGCAATAGTATCTTTTCATTGTTTCTTTCAGAGCAGCTGGCCGAAAGTCCGGGAAATAGCCTTGGTTGTCACAGTTGAGTCGGGGTCGTGTAAAGGCTGTGGCAGCTGATGGCGACGCATGCGCACTTCACCCAGAGATGCTAATAATGGAGTTGTTCTCGTCTAACAGGGACGTCAGACATTTTGTGGCCACCAAATGGTCAACTTAAGCAAAGAAACATAAAATGTAATTAATACATAGAAATGACTAATAATCTGTTATCCCCTTACTATTACCCATATGTGTATGTATTTATCTAGCAGAAGCAACACTTAATGCAGGTTATATTCTTATTAATAAAGCACAAATCACAGATACATCACAGAAGCAACATATAATCATGCAATTTCTAAATATCTATTATTAATATACATACAAATTTAGTTTACGTCATTAATTAGGCCATGCAAATGCAATTCTCACGTGTATTTCTCATATTAGTAATGTTGATCAATTCACACAGCAAACCATTAGTATAGTTACTATTAATTAATTAATCTTATTAATCTAAACATACAAAATGGAGAGGGTATACGATTTTTTTAAAGATAACCCCACTCCAGCAATGGCATACACACAGACCATGGAGGGAAGGTGGGAGGGGGTCAGGGGCAGCTAGCTGAACACACAGGGAAGGTGGGAGGGGCCATGGCAGCACAGAAGACCATGCATGGCAAGCGGGAGGGTTAGTGGCAGCACTATGGCTATGATGGGCAAGAAGGAGGGTGCAGGGGCATGCACAAAGGACCATGGAGGATAGAAGGGAGGGTCAGGACCTGGGAACAGACAATAGAGTTCAGGGGAAGGGGCCTCACAACAGACCGTGTGGGGCAGGCAGGAGGAGCAGTTGCAGCACAACAGACCAGGGAGGGCAGAAGGGTGTGGCAGTAAAATGGACCATGGAGGACAGGAGGAAGGGGATAGGGGCATGGCATGTGGACAGGCAGGGTGGAGGAGGCAGGGACAGGTTACAGTCATCTGACAATGGTAGGTAGGTGGGAGGGGAGTGGCAGCTCAACAGAACACTCAGAGTATATAGGAGTGGCAGGTCCATGGAACATGGTGGGCAAAAAGGATGGAGCAGAGGCGTGCACAAAGACATCAGAGGGCAGGGGGAAGGAGAATAGGGGCAGCAAGTTAAGCACCGAGGCTAAGCAGGAGGTCAATGATGGGCCATAGAATTGGGCAATGGAGGGCAGGAGGAGTGGACTGGTACATCATGCTAAATGGAGGACAGTGGCAGCACATCAGACGATGCATGGCAGGAGGGAGGAGGCTAGTCCATGGATTCAGACAACAGAGGATAGGGAGGAGGTGGATGGGGCAGCAAGCTAACTGTTCAGAGAAGGTGGGTATTAGGAACTTTATTGTTTTTAAAATGTGTGTCTGTGCGAACTACTTAAAATATGAACAAGTATGCAGCATAATCTCTCTTTTATTCAGGAAGAAGAGGACGTTTGTGACTGTGACTCCGGTCTCACTTGGCAGAAACAACCCCTGACCCTCCACCCCCATCGCAAAATGTAATGCCCGTGAAAAGGGTAGGTGGACGCAGTGTTTTATAGAACATAGTCCTGAAAGCACGATTGAAAATGAAAGCTAGATATAGTATATGGTATAAACTATGCACCAAAAAGTGTGATATAAGATGAACCGGGGCGTGAAATATAATATGCAATACATTGTGCGCAATGACAGATTCATTGTAGAGCGCGAGATAGCACAGGCACTAGCGCGTGATATGCAATATGCGCCTTGGAGTGTAATATGCACAGGGCAGTGTTGTGTAACCTAACTAGTCTCTAAAGTTGTAATATAAAATATGTGCTGGGGAGTGTAACGTTGCATATGCACTGTGCCAAAGATATGGATCCCAGATTGTAATATGTATGGCATAGCGCTGTGCGTTATAACATCGGCATCGAGGAAGGCACGTTAGATGGGGCAATATAACCCGTACGAAGGCAAGTGTGACATGACATATTCACGGGGTGGTGTTACAGTGCACATGGGCTAGGGAGTGTCATAGCATACACACTAGCTGGTGGAATACAACACAGAGGTGTGTGGCACTCGGTGGGCACTGGTGAGTGTAACACAGCATTGGGCTCAGCCAGGAGCACGCTGTGACTCTCAAGTGAGGTTCGTCTCCTTTCCAGAGAGTAAAATGAAAAGTATTACACATCCGGCGGTGGATGTGTGTTTTATTAACCGTGAGGGGGGTTTCTTGCATAGTTTGGTCGAATTTTTGTCGAATCCCCTTTGAATGGCTTGGCGTGCGTGTGTATTAAATGTGCCCGTCAATAGCTACCCATGTTTGTATAAATAAACGACAAGGGTGTCTACTTGGAGAGTACCCACCGGTGGGGGCGCCGGGATTAGGCACGGTAGGGCGTCAGACACGCCAGAGCTTCACTAGCGCTGTAAATACATTCCATGTGGATTCATTGTATGCATAGTCGCCTTTTAATGAATATCACGCAAATCGTCATGGTGATAGGTACAAACGGTTTGTCCAGCATGTCCTAGGTGTGTCTATAAATATATATTTTTTTAAAATAATAAAAAACAAAGGCCGGCCCCGGGGGATGGGGTCCCCGGTGCCATAAGTGGCCTGAGGAGGGGGCAACGCAGCCCCCCTCCTAAAGAATTTAAAATAAAAAAGGCCATGACCCGGGGGTTGGGATCCCTGGGGCCGATTAAGGCCTTGGGAGGGCCAAAATTATTTTTTTCAACAAAAAAAATGGGGGTGCAGGCCCTGGGAGGTGGGGTCCCCAGGGCCAATAAATTAGAAAAAGAAGGGGGGCCGCACAGCCCTCCTTCTTAAAAAAATAAAATAAATAAAAGACCGACATCGCGCCGGAGGCTACACCCCCTCCTTGCAGCACTCTGCAAACGCGCCCCCTGGCCAGTTGTAAGTTGGGGAACTTGTTGGAACTGTGCCGTAGCCGCGAACAGCGCAGCACTTGGGGATTTTAATTACTGGCAAATGCAATTGGGAGCCTACTAAGGTGAAAAAATGCTTTTTAATGCTTGGTTAATCACAAACTATCACGGGACTCACTGTGAGTTAAACAAGTTTTCTCCAACTGGGACTCGACCTCCCAGCATGCAATAGTACTATACTGAAATACTGAACATGACCCACTGGGGGTCGCTGCATGCACTTAAAAGTTGATTGGAGTCACCTGTGAGTTTGATGAGCTGCCCAGGAAGAAGAGGACAGGGTCCTCGAAACGCGTCGACAATAGCTTAAAAGTGTACCTGAAATGCAAAATGCCGGTTCCATGGATTAAAGCCTGCTGGTTTCAAGTGCTGCGAGTGCGTCTTTTTTGCTTTCGGGCCTTTGAAATGAAATATATACACGGCTGCCCTGCCGTGAAAGACTGCACCATCACCGCCAATTGAGGAGAGGCTGCGCGGCGATTTGGAACTGTGCCGTAGCCGCGAACAGCGCAGCACTTGGGGATTTTAATTACTGGCAAATGCAATTGGGAGCCTACTAAGGTGAAAAAATGCTTTTTAATGCTTGGTTAATCACAAACTATCACGGGACTCACTGTGAGTTAAACAAGTTTTCTCCAACTGGGACTCGACCTCCCAGCATGCAATAGTACTATACTGAAATACTGAACATGACCCACTGGGGGTCGCTGCATGCACTTAAAAGTTGATTGGAGTCACCTGTGAGTTTGATGAGCTGCCCAGGAAGAAGAGGACAGGGTCCTCGAAACGCGTCGGCAATAGCTTAAAAGTGTACCTGAAATGCAAAATGCCTGTTCCATGGATTAAAGCCTGCTGGTTTCAAGTGCTGCGAGTGCGTCTTTTTTGCTTTCGGGTCTTTGAAATGAAATATATATATATATATATATATATATTAACTAGATATATATATATATATATATATATTAACTAGATATATATATATATTCACTGAAAAAACATAGGTTTCAGAGACGTTATAGTTAGAAATTAGCTTTTAAAAAACCTTAGAAATTCACAGAAAAAAACATAGATTTCAGGGGTGTTATAGTCAGCTGGCCATTTCACTCGTACAAAACCATAGAAATTGCTCCGTTGTAGTTAGTTCTGCTAACTATAACTAGCGCGCCCGCAATGCACTGCTGATGATGTCACATATTGCATCATTCATGACATGGTCAGTGACATCACTGATGACATCATCCAGTGAATGTGGTTTAGTTTGAAATTTAAATATGTATCATATATATATACCAATCTGTATTGAAGATTGGGTGGATATATAACTGTCTGAGTGGAGGATTTAGTAGCTGTCTGACTGTCTGTTTAAGTGAGTAATTAAAAGTGCCTCACTTAATACATCGATTAGTAACTAAATTATGTGAATGTGTGCATCACTGTCTCTGTTGTTGTATAACATGCTGCATCAGTTGGTCACTAACTACATGAGTGTGTATATTAGTCATTGATTAGTTGGGTGAGTATTTGTATGGGACACTGAGTTTGTGTGTGGATGGATGGGGTGTGTGTAACTATGCATAGATGTGTGAATGGTTGGTTGACTAGGTGTATAGGTTTAAGAGTGCATGTGGAAACAGTTGTTTGGGTGACTGAGTGTATTTATTTGTGTGTTGGTGAGCGAATATATGTTTTAGTTGTACATCTTCAACAAAGTAAAAAAATAAAAGGCATTGTATGTGAGAGTTGGTGTATATAAATAAGTATGTGTAAGAGTCAGTGAGAGTAACTATATGAATGAGTGTATAATTGTAATGGTGATTTTTTAATATATTAACTATGAGTTACTATGTGTTTGAATAAATGAGGTGTTATTGGATAATTGTGTAAAAGTAAGTGTGATTATTTTTTTTCATGAGCAAGTAGGATGACTGCATAACCGAATAGGATGACTACTGATGTGTCAATGTCTATATATGTGTATAAGTGCATTTGATAGTTTTCTATTAATTAGTGACTGCATGTATTAATGATTCTGTAGTTGAATGGGTAGTTGTGTTTGTAGACTTAGGAAACAGTGAGTGGGTATGTAGTAACTGGTATTGGTGTGTCAATGGTTTCAAATATGGTACTCTGTATTTTACAGTGAGTGATGAAAGGTTATACTAGTGTATGATGAGGTGTATCAGATTTTCACGTGGATGATGTCATCAGTGATGTCATTTGAGATGTCATCAGTGATGTCACTGACCATGTCATGAATGATGCAATATGTGACATCATCAGCAGTGCATTGCGGGAGCGCAAGTTATAGTTAGCAGAACTAACTATAGCGGAGGAATTGCTATGGTTTTGTACAAGTGAAATGGCCAGCTAACTATAACACCCCGAAAACCTATGTTTTTTTCTGTGAATTTCTAAGGTTTTTTAAATGCTAATTTCTAACTATAAAGTCTCTGAAACCTATGGTTTTTTCAGTGAATATATATATATAAATATGTATATATTACCTACTGGTGGTCGCCAGTAGGTAGTTATAGTTAGGACCTTGTTTCTATTCAAAAAGCGTTTTTTCTTTTCCCAATAACTTTGGCGGCGGTTGACAAATCTTCGCGAAATTTTCAAAACGTTGGTCCTGCACCGGTCAGCTTCTATACTGAAAGTTTCGGGGTGCTTCGCCAAGCGGGGGCCGGGAAAAAAGGGGGGTCCCAAAACACATTTTCTGCATGTTATTTCCCATAGGAAACTATAGACACGATTACAGCCCGAACTGCTGAACGGAATTACACCAAATTTGGCAAAAAGGTAGCCCTTGGTTCAGAAAGAGAACTTTTTTGAAACGGTGTAAATCCGTTCTGTAGCTCCTGAGAAATTCCAAAAATAGAGGTCAAAAAATCAATTTCCCATAGGAAACTTTAGATACGGTTACAGCTGAAACTGCTGAGCAGAATTACACCAAATTTGGCAAAAAGGTAGTGCTTGGTTCATAAAGTGAGCTTTTTTAAATGGTGTAAATCCGTTCAGTAGTTTTCGAGATATTAAAGGAAACAAATCTTTATATATCTGTGCAGGACATAACTACACAAGCACAAGCTTGGCTCTAATTGGCTGCCAACACTTCAATCCAGGAAGTGTTGGCAGCCATCTTGGTGCAATGCTTCTTAGGTCTCGCCTAGCGATGCAGTGCATGCGCTGCCCACTACACAAACCCCACTGCACTACCCTAAAACACGACCCCTACACTGCACGAACACCGCTGCACTGCCCTAAACCCTGAAACACTATCCCAGCACGACCCCCTACACTGCCCGATCACCACTGCAGTACCCTAAACCCTGAAACACTACCCCAGCACGACCCCCTACACTGCCCGAACACCACTGCACTGCCCTAAACCCTGAAACACCACCCCCAGCATGACCCCCTACACTGCCCCAACACCACGGCACTGCCCTAAACCCTGAAACACCACCCCCAGCACGACCCCGTATATTGCTCGAACACCGCTGCACTGCCCTAAACACTGAAACACCACCCCCAGCACGACCCCCTACACTGACCGAACACCGCAGCACTGCCCTAAACCCTGAAACACCACCCCCAGCAAGACCCCCTACACTGCCTGAACACCGCTGCGCTGCACTGCCCTAAACCCTGAAACACCACCCCCAGCAAGACCCCCTACATTGCCCGAACACCGCTGCACTACCCTAAACCCTGAAACACCACCCCCAGCACAACCCCCTACACTGCCCAAACACCGCTGCACTGCCCTAAACCCTGAAACACCAGCCCCAGCACGACCCCCTACACTGCCCGAACACCGCTGCACTGTCCTAAACTCAGAAACACCACCCCCAGCACGACCCCCTACACTGCCCGAACACCGCTGCACTGCCCTAAACCCTGAAAAACCAGCCCCAGCACGAACCCCTACACTACCCGAACACCGCTGCAATGCCCTACCCATAACCTAAAACACTATTCACAGCAGTACCCCCTACACTACCCAAACACCACTGCACTACCCTAAACCCGAAAACACTACCCCCAACATGACTCCCTACACTACCCAAACACCACTGCATTACCCTAAAACCTAAAACACTCCCCCCAGCACGACCCCTTACACTACCCAAGTGCCACTGCTCTGCCCTAAACCCTAAAACAGTACCCCCAGCATGATCCCCTACACTACACAAACACCACTGCACTGCCCTATACCCTAAAACACTACCCCCAGCCCGACCCCTTCACTACACAAACACCAATGCACTACCCTAAACCCGAAAACACTACCCCCAGCCCGACCCCTACTCTACCGAAACACCACTGCACTACCCTAAACTGTAAAACACTATCCCCAGCACGAACCCCTACACTACCCAAACACCACTGCACTACCATAAACCCTAAAACACTACCCCGCATGACTCCCTACACTACCCAAAGACCACTGCACTACCCTAATCCCTAAAACACAACCTCCTACACTACACAAACACCGCTGCACTACCCTAAACCCTGAAACACCACCCCCAGCATGACCCCTACACTGCCCGAGCACCACTGCACTGCCCTAAGCCCTGAAACAACACCCCTGCTCGACCCCCTACACTGCCTGAACACCATTGCACTGCCCTAAACCCTGAAACACCACTCCCAGCATGACCCCCTACACTGCTCGAACACCACTGCACTGCCCTAAACCCTAAACACCACCCCAGCACGACCCCCTACTCTGCCCGACCACTGCTCTGCCCTAAACCCTAAAACACCACCCCCAGCACGACCCCCTTCGCTGCCCAAACACCACTGCTCTGCCCTAAACCCTAAAACACCACCCCAGCACGACCCCTATACTGCCCGAACACGACTGCACTGCCCTAAATCCTGAAACACCACCAGCATCACAACCCCCTACACTGCCCGAAGACCACTGCACTGCCCTAAACCCTGAAACACCACCCCAGCACAACCCCCTACACTGCCGAACACCACTGCACTGCCCTAAACCCTGAAACACCACCCCCAGCATGATCCCCTACAATGCCCGAACACCACTGCACTGCCCTAAACCCTGAAACACTACCCCCACATGACCCCCTACACTACCCAAAGACCACTGCACTACCCTAAACCCTAAATCACAACCCCTTACACTACACAAATGCCGCTGCACTACCCTAAACCCTAAAACACCACCCCGTGCAAGACCCCCTACACTGCCCGAACACCACTGCACTGCCCTAAACCCTGAAACACCACCACTGTGCACGACCCCCTACACTACACAAACACCACTGCATTACCCTAAACCCTAAAACACTACCCCCTTCACTACACAAACACCACTGCACTACCCTAAACCCTAAACCACTACCCCCAGCACGACCTCCTACACTACCCAAACACCACTGCACTACCCTAAACCCTAAAACACTACCCCCAGCAGTACCCCTACACCACCCAAACACCATTGCACTACCCTAAACCCTAAAACACTATCCCCAGCAGTACCCCTACACTACCCAAACACCACTGCACTACCCTAAACCCTAAACCACTACTCCAAGCACGACCCTCTACACAACCCAAACACCACTGCATTACCCTAAACCCTAAAACACTACCCCCAACATGATCCCCTACACTACCCAAACACCACTGCACTGCCCTAAACCCTGCAACACCAGCCCCAGCATGACTCCCTATGTTACCCGAACACCGCTGCACTGTCCTAAACCCTGAAACACTACCCCAGCACGACCCCCTACACTGCCCGAACACCGCTGCACTGCCCTAAACCCTGAAACACCAGCCCCAGCACGAACCCCTACACTTCCCGAACACCGCTGCACTGCCCTATCCAAACCCTAAAACACTACTCACAGCAGTACCCCCTACACTACCCAAACACCACTGCACTCCCCTAAACCCTAAACCACTACCCCCAGCACGACCCCTTACACTACCCAAACACCACTTCACTACCCTAAACCCTAAAACACTACCCCCAACATGACTCTCTACACTACTCAAACGCTACTGCATTACCCTAAAACCTAAAACACTCCCCCCAGCATGGCCCTTTACACTACCCAAACGCCACTGCTCTGCCCTAAACCCTAAAACAGTACCCCCAGCATGACACCCTACATTACACAAACACCACTGCACTGCCCTAAACCCTAAAACACTACCCCCAGCCCGACCCCCTTCACTACACATACACCAATGCACTACCCTAAACCCTAAAATACTACCCCCAGCCTGACCTCTACACTACCGGAACACCACTGCACTACCCTAAACCGTAAAACACTACCCCCAGCACGAACCCCTACACTACCCAAACACCACTGCACTACCATAAACCCTAAAACACTACCCCCGCATGACCCCCTACACTACCCAAGAACACTGCACTACCCTAATCCCTAAAACACAACCCCCTACACTACACAAACACCGCGGCACTACCCTAAACCCTAAACCCTGAAACACTACCCCATACACTGCCCGAGCACCACTGCACTGCCCTAATCCCTGAAACACCACCCCTGCTCAACCCCCGACACTGCCCGAACACCACTGCACTGCCCTAAACCCTGTAACACCCCCCCAGCACGACCCCCTACACTGCCCGAACACCACTGCACTGCCCTAAACCCTGAAACACCACCACCATCACGACCCCCTACACTGCCCGAACACCACTGCACTGCCCTAAACCCTGAAACACCACCCCCTGCATTACCCCCTACACTGCCCAAACACCACTGCACTACCCTAAACCCTAAATCACAACCCCCTACACTACACAAACGCCACTGCACTGCCCTAAACCCTGAAACACCACCCCTGTGCACGACCCCCTACACTACACAAACACCACTGCATAACCCTAAACCCTAAAACACTACCCCCTTCACTACAGAAACACCACTGCACTACCCTACCCCCAGCAGTACCCTTACACCACCCAAACACCATTGCACTACCCTAAACCCTAAAACACTATCCCCAGCAGTACCCCCTACACTACCCAAACACCACTGCACTACCCTAAACCCTAAACCACTACTCCAAGCATGACCCCCTACACTACCCAAACACCACTGCATTACCCTAAACCCTAAAACACTACCCCAACATGATCCCCTACACTACCCAAAGACCACTGCACTACCCTAAACCCTAAATCACAACCCCAAACACTACACAAACACCGCTGCACTACCCTAAACCCTGAAACACCACCCCTGTGCACGACCCCCTACACTACACAAACACCACTGCACTACCCTAAACCCTAAAACACTACCCCCTTCACTACACAAACACCACTGCACTACCCTAAACCCTAAACCACTACCCCCAGCACGACCCCCTACACTACCCAAACACCACTGCACTACCCTAAACTCTAAAACACTACCCCCAGCAGTACCCCCTACACTACCCAAACACCACTGCACTACCCTAAACTCTAAACCACTACCCCAAGCACAACCCCCTGCACTACCCAAACACCACTGCATTACCCTAAACCCCAAAACACTACCCCAACATGATCCCCTACACTACCCAAACACCACTGCACTACCCTAAAGCCTAAAACACCCCCAGAACGACTCCCTATGCTACCCAAACACCACTGCACTACCCTAAACCCTAAATCTACCCCAGCACGACCCCTACACTACCCAAACACCACTGCACTACCCTAAACCCTAAATCTACCCTCAGCATGACCCCCTACACTACCCAAACACCACGGCTCTACCCTAAACCCTAAAACTCTACCCCCAGCATGACCCCCTACACTACACCACTGCACTACCCTTAACCATAAAACACTACCCCAGCACGACCTCCTACACTACCCAAACACCACTGCACTACCTTAAACCCTAAAACACTACCCCCACCACGACCCCCTACACTACCCAAACACCACTGTACTACCCTAAACCCTAAAACACTACCCACAGCACGGCCCCCTACACTACACAAACACCACTGCACTGCCCTAAACCCTAAAACACTACCCCCAGCACCTCCCCTACACTACACAAACACCACTGCACTACCATAAACCCTAAATCTACCCCAAGCACGACCCTTACACTACAGAAACATCACTGCACTACCCTAAACCCTAAAACACTACCACCAGCATGCCCCCATACACTACACAAACACCACTGCACTACCCTAAACCCTAAAACACTACCCCCAGCATGACCCCCTACACTACACAAACACCACTGCACTACCCTAAACCCTAAAACACTACCCTCAGCACGACCCCCTACAATACCCAAACACCACTGCACTACCCTAAACCCTAGAAAAGAAACCACCACCCCATGCCCAATCCACCTTACCTTTCACTCCTCATGGTTCCCTCTCCTCGTGGTTCCTGCTTCATGTCGTCTCTGAGGGCTGGTGCACGTTGTTGTGAGGAAACGGAACAGCCTCTGTTTCCTTACAACGACGTGGATCGTCTACATTTTTTTTAGAACTCATTGTCATTTACCATACTACGTTTACAACAAAATTCTTGTAAAGGCATGCGTGGTAAATGACCATGCGTTCTAAAAAAATGCGTAGCAATGACTTCACGATGTACAACGCATGCGAAGTAAAAAGGTCGTTGTAACAGCTGTTTACCGATCGAAGCTGGCCCCTGTTCTTCAGTGTGTCGTTTATTTGATAAATTAGGAGGAAGGAATGTGTTTTTTTTTAAAAGAGCAGTCCCGGCTGTTGTATTGTGAAAGTGTCCGCGTGGCCTGGTTTCACTTCCGGTGAGAGAGTGGAAGAGTCTGTTTGGATCTAAAGGGGTTCTGCTGTTGGATGGGGCCAGCGTGACACGTCATCAGAAAACACAGCTAATGCAAAGCGTTGGCCCTGAATTGTGGAGCAGTGCCTTGAGAGGTCAACGAGTGTGCGTTCCACCGCAGTATCACCGTACCGCGTGACCCATGTGCCGCCTCCAGTGTACGGAAGGCAGAAGCGGCATCCATTGCAGGTCCTCTTTAAGACCGTTGTAGCACTAATTCTACATTTTGGAACTAGGGCATTTTAACCTTGTTGTTCCTGCCAGATACAAAGGGAAGATCCTGTCTTATTCAGTGCCCTCGTTACCTTTTCTGTGGGTAGCGGTGCTTGTCACTTCGCTGCCTCGCCGGTGCACACGATTGGGCTTGTGTGCCATCTGCAGAGCCTCTTCCCTCGGATCACTGGTTTCGGTTTCTGGAGAGTCAACATAAACAGTTGCTCCCAAAGGACTATCCTGAACACTTAGGTGAATATCCCCTGCACCAGCATTCCACGGAAATTCTTTCCTAGCTCTCCCACGTCGACGACGATGTCATAATAGCACGGCTTCGCTCGCGACACCGTATGGCATCATAGGAGCCATAAGAGGACCTCGTCGGTGTGCTGACGTCAGTTCCACCCATTTTTTCCGTGCCACCGAGGTAAACAGGTGGGCCGACACATTTTCACATGTAGGTTTCAGGCACGTTATAGTTAGGAATTAGCATTTCAAAAACCTTAGAAATTCACTGAAAAAACGATTGATTTCAGGGGCGTTATAGTTAGCTGGACTTTTCACTCGTACAAAACCATTGAAATTCCCCCGTTATAGTTAGTTCAGCTAACTATAACTCGCGCCCCCGCAATGCACTGCTGATGACGTCACATATTACCTCACTCATGACATGGTCAGTGACATCACTCATGATAAGTGATGTCATCATGAGTGAGTTTTTTATTATTTTTTTTATAAATATATTTATAGAAAAACCTAGGACATGCTGGACATACCGTATGTACCCATCACCATGACGATTTGCGTGATATTCATTAAAAGGCGACTATGCATAGAATTAATCCACATGGAATGTATTTACACTGCTAGTGAAGCTCTGACGTGTCTGACGCCCTACCGTTCCTAATCCCGGTGCCCCCGCCGGTGGGTACTCTCCAAGTAGACACCCTTGTCGTTTATTTATACAAACATGGGTAGGTATTGATGGGCACATTTAATATACATGCACACCAAGCCATTCAAAGCAGATTCGACAAAAATTCGACCAAACTATGCAAGAAACCCCCCTCACGGTTAATAAAACACACATCCACCGCCGGATGTGTAAAACTTTTTATTTTACTCTCTGGAAAGGAGACAAACCTCACTTGAGAGTCACAGCGTGCTCCTGGCTGAGCCCAATGCTGTGTTACACCCACCAGTGTCCGCCGAGTGCCTCACACCTCTGTGTTGTATTCCACCAGCTAGTGCGTATGCTATGACACTCTCTAGCCCATGTGCACTGTAACACCACCCCGTGAATATGTCATGCCACACTTGCCTTCGCACGGGTTATATTGCCCCATCTAACGTGCCTTCCTCGATGCCTTTGTTATAACGCACAGCGCTATGCCATACATATTACAATCTGGGATCCATATCTTTGTCACAGTGCATATGCAACGTTACACTCCCCAGCACATATTTTATATTACAACTTTAGAGACTAGTTAGGTTACACAACACTACCCTGTGCATATTACACTCCAAGGCGCATCTCGCATAGCACGCGCTAGTGCCTGTGCTATCTCGCGCTCTCCAATGAATCTGTCACTGCGCACAATGTATTGCATATTATATTTCACGCCCCGGTTCATCTTATATCACACTTTTTGGTGCATAGTTTATACCATATACTATATCTAGTTTTCATTTTCAATCGTGCTCTCAGGACTATGTTCTATATAACACTGCGTCCACCTACCCTTTTCACGGGCATTACATTTTGCGATGGGGGTGGAGGGTCAGGGGGTGTTTCTGCCAAGTGAATCCGGAGTCACAGTCACAAACGTCCTCTTCTTCCTGAATAAAAGTGAGATTATGCTGCATACTTGTTTATATTTTAAGTAGTTCGCACAGACACACATTTTAAAAACAATAAAGTTCCTAATACCCACCTTCTCTGAACAGTTAGCCTGCTGCCCCATCCACCTCCTCCCTATCCTCTGTTGTCTGAATCCATGGACTAGCCTCCTCCCTCCTGCCATGCATGGTCTGATGTGCTGCCACTGCCCTCCATTTAGCATGATGTACCAGTCCACTCCTCCTGCCCTCCATTGCCCAATTCTATGGCCCATCATTGACCTCCTGCTTAGCCTCTGTGCTTATCTTGCTGCCCCTATTCTCCTTCCCCCTGTCCTTCGATGTCTTTGTGCATGCCCCTGCTCCATCCTTTTTGCCCACCATGTTCCATGGACCTGCCACTCCTATCTACTCTGAGTGTTCTGTTGAGCTGCCACTCCCCTCCCACCTGCCTAGCATTGTCAGATGACTGTAACCTGTCCCTGCCACCTCCACACTGCCTGTCCACATGCCATGCCCCTATCCCCTTCCTCCTGTCCTCCATGGTCCATTTTACTGCCACACCCTTCTGCCCTCCCTGGTCTATGTGCTGCAACTGCTCCTCCTGCCTGCCCCGCGCGGTCTGTTGTGAGGCCCCTTCCCCTGAACTCTCTTGTCTGTGCCCAGGTCCTGACCCTCCCTTCTATCCTCCATGGTCCTTTGTGCATGCCCCTGCACCCTCCTTCTTGCCCATCATAGCCATTGTGCTGCCACTAACCCTCCCGCTTGCCATGCATGGTCTTCTGTGCTGCCATGGCCCCTCCCACCTTCCCTGTGTGGTCAGCTAGCTGCCCCTGACCCCCTCCCACCTTCCCTCCATGGTCTGTGTGTATGCCATCATAGTCTCATTGTTGCTCTCCATGGTGTGTCTTGTTTCTAGTGCCCATCCTGCCTGACCTCCATAGTCATCTTGCTGCTCCTGCCCTGCCCCCTTACCCCCAGCCCTCTTTTTCCATGTGCAGACCCCTATTCCCTCCCTCGTGGCTTGTCTGTTCCATTGTAATGCCCCTGATCCGTCCCTCCAGCCCTTTATGGTCTGTTATGCTGCAGCTTTCACTCCTGTCTGTCCATTATGGTCAGCTAGCTACCATTGCCTCTTTCCCCTCTGTTCTCTGTTGTCCATGTGCATGGTCCTGTCCCCTCCCTATTGCTTTCTATGGATTGTTGTGCTGCACTCCCATCCTGCATGCGCTGTGTGGTGTATTGTGCTGCTGCAAACCCTGATGCCTGCCCTGTAGGGTCAGTTTGGTGCACCTCTCCATGTCCCTCCTGTCCTCTGTTATCCGAGTCCATGTCCCTACCCTAATTCCTCTTGCCTACCATTATCCAATGTACCATGCTTGCGAACATTTTGAACTTGGTAAGAGCGAGATTTTGAAAACAAACTGGGGTATTGATTTTCCCCTTTGAGTTACATTGAAAAAGAGGAGATTGTAGATAGGAGACAGATCAAATAAAGCCCATTTGAGCTTAAAAACATTGGACGTTTCCTGGCTGAAACGGGTCTGTTGGCATGTATGGTTGTACTACCACTGCCTCTTCCTTCTGCCCACTATGGTCTATTATATTGCCACAGCCTCTCTTGCCAGTCCTGTATTGTAGGTTTGTTGCCCCTGCCCCCCTTTCCACTGCCCTCCATAGTCTGTTGTGCTGCCACTGCCCTTCCTGCCTGCCCAGTGTGGTCAAATTGTTGCATCTGCACTCTCCTACCTGCCTTCAATTTTCAGAGTCCGTGCCCCTGGCCTCTGCCTCTCAACAGTATACCAATGAACAACTAGATTGCTAACATTCTATATTTATTACAAAAGTGTGGAACGCCTGACGTCATCTTGATGTAATCAAAACTGTAATACTTAGAGTATTTCCTTTAGAAATAACATATATGAGAGGGTCTTATTTGCATCAAAATTATGGTTAGTGCTCTAAAAAACTAAAATGAGGACATATTTTCTGAGTTTTCAAATAGCAACAAAGAACTTTTAAATTATTTGTAATCTTTATGTTTTTTTATCCAGTTGACCACTTCATTAAATGTTGCACCTGGTGTTACTTCCAGAGCTGCAGACTTTCCAACTGGGGAACCAGGTTGGAGTTTCTGCTTCAGCTCAACATTCTGTGATTCTGGTCAAATCACTTAATCTCCCCATGTCTACAACCAAAATGAATTTGATCTTGTGTGATGTAACCAATGCTCATGTAAAGCACTCCAATACCTGACAAGTCTGCACTATATAAAACTGCAAATACACAACAAATAAGTGTTTTGCACACTTCTGTCATTGGGCTATACTTGGGCTACATCTGGGTGATATTTGGGCTACATTTGGGCTCTTTTGTCTTTGGTGGCCATCTTGGAAGATTTATTGTTATGAAGTTTCCTAATTTCCTCATTTACTGCAGTCTCCTCAGTGGGAATACTTTCAGTTTTTTATTTTGGTTCCATCAAGAAGACGTTCAAATGTGTCACACATTTGCCATACATTCTGTATGTTAGCACTCTAATTGCTCATTAGATCACTGTAGTAAAACTACTGCTCACCAGGGAAGTCTGCTGCTGGTATTCAAAGTGCATGTTTCAGTCTGCATGTCAGAATTCTTTTATGAAATAGAAGAAGATTTGAGAAGTCAAAATGTGCCCTAATTTTTATTTCTGCAGAACTAATCATAATTTCTATGGCAAAATGAACCCCCTCATTTTGTTCCTTTGTAAATTAAATGTTTTAAGTGTTACCACTTTATTCCAATCAAGATGGCTTCAGGTGTGCCATACTTTTGTCATAAGTAAGACTGTTAGCGCTCTAGTTGTTCGTTAGAACACTCTGGGACATTCTGTCATTGGGCTATACTTGGGCTATACTTGGGCTACATCTGGGTGACATTTGGGCTACATTTGGGCTCTTTTGTCTCTGGTGGCCATCTTGGGAGATTTATTTGTTATGAAGTTTCCTAATTTCCTCATTTACTGCAGTTTCCTCAGTAGGAAATACTTTCAGTTTTTTACTTTGGTTCCATCATGAAGGCATTCAGATGTGTCACACATTTGCCATAAATTCTGAATGTTAGCACTCTAGTTGCTCATTAGATCACTGTAGTAAAGCTACTTCTCACCAGGGAAGTCTGCTGCTGGTATTCAAAGTGCATGTTTCAGTCTGCATGTCAGAATTTTTTTATGAAATAGAAGAGGATTTGAGAAGTCAAAATGTACCCTAATTTTTCTTTCTGCAGCACTAATCATAATTTCTATGGCAAAATGAACCCCCTCATTATGTTCCTTTGTAAATTAAATGTTTTAAGTGTTACCACTTTATTCCAATCAAGATGGCTTCAGGTGTGCCATACTTTTGTCATAAGTAAGACTGTTAGCGCTCTAGTTGTTCGTTAGAACACTCTGGGACATTCTGTCATTGGGCTATACTTGGGCTATACTTGGGCTACATCTGGGTGACATTTGGGCTACATTTGGGCTACTTTTGTCTCTGGTGGCCATTTTGGGAGACTTATTTCTTATGATGTTTCCCAATTTCCTCATTTACTACAGTCTCCTCAGTAGGAAATACTTTCAGTTTTTTACTTTGATTCCACCAAGAAGGCATTCAGATGTGTCACACATTTGCCATAAATTCAGAATGTTAGCACTCAAGTTGCTTATTAGATCACTGTAGTAAAGCTACCGCTCACCAGGGAAGTCTGCTGCTGGTATTGAAAGTGCATGTTTCAGTCTGCATGTCAGAATCTTTTAATGAAATAGAAGAGGATTTGAGAAGTCACTCAAAATGTGCCCTAAATTTTCTTTCTGCAGCACTAATCCTACTTTCTATGGCAAAATGAACCCCCTCATTTTGTTCCTTTTTAAATTAAATGTTTTAAGAGTTACCAGTTTATTCCAACCAAGATGGCTTCAGGTGTGCCATACGTTTGTCATAAGTAGGACTGTTAGCGCTCTAGTTGTTCTTTAGAACACTCTGGGAAGCTGCAGTAGAACACAAAGAAATCAACTGACAGTCTCTGCCCTTGTTGGATGTACATGTTTTACTGAGAATGTCAGACTTCATTCTCACATGACTGAGAAAGATAATGTGAATTTACAGAAAATATGCTCTCAGTTTAGCTTATAGATCACCTTCCAAACCTCTGTGGGAAAAGCATGAGAAAATAGTTTTCTCGCAAACATGATTCCTGATATCACAGCAGAAGGCTTTTTCACATGGTAAAATCACTTAGAACACACCACAATTCCTAAAATGGGTATGGTACCATCAACAAATGATTTATAATGTATCTAAAGTCTTAAAACCTTCTATTAACTGCAATGCTTTTTAATGAGGTGCTATCATGTATATTGGTCCCAAGATGGCTGCCAACACCTCTTGGATGAAGTGCTGACAGCCAATCAGATCTCACGATGAGATGTGTGGTTAGGCTCCGCCCAGATATATATGTGATTTTACTTTTGAATTTCTCAAGAACTACTGAACGGATTTACACCATCTAAGCAAAAGGCACGAGTGTGAACCAAGGGCTACCTTTTTGCCAAATTTGCTGTAATTCCGTTCAGCCGTTCGGGCTGTACCTTCGACTAAAGGTCCTATGGGAAAATGCGTTTTGGAACCCCCTTTTTTCTCAGCCCCTGCTTGACGAATCACCCCGAAACTTTCAGGGTAGGAGCAGAGCAGAGCGCCCCATTCGTTTTTAAAATTTCACGAAGATAAGTCAACCGGCGCCAAAGTTATTCAAAATAGAATTTTCAGATTTCCTATGGGAACTCGGTCCTAACTGTAACTATCTAGTGGCGACCGCCAGTAGATAATATATATATATATATATATATATATATATACACAAATGCATAACCAATAAAGGCATAAAGAAATAGCAACAGATCAAGCATTTCTTACTATTAAAATATAAGCATGATTAAGACATATTAAACACATTCATGCCAAACCTTAAAAGCATCTTTTTGGTAGAAACAGGTGGACAACGGGGAGGCGGTGGGACAGTGAGGAATCCACAGACAGATACTGTATCCACCAGAAAAAGCGTTACCGAAGGTAAGTAACTTGCTCTTCTGATGGATACTTCTGCCTGTTGATTCCTCACCTTTTGAATAGAATCCTCAAACCGTACCTCACCTGGAGGAGGGTGTCCACCTGACTAGACCAAAAAATCTTGCAAAACAGATCGAGCAAAATGGCCATCCCTCCTAACCTCCGAATCCAATAATAATCTAATAATTTTTAGTCGAAATTATATTGAAAATAATACTTTAAAAATACTTTTATTAATAAATTTAGACAAACACTTAAAGGAAGACTTTTATTTATAATTAATTTAAAGATATTTCATACTTTACAAATTACGCCGAAGTCGCTAACCCAGCACGACTTTTCAAAATTGCTGCCGGAATGCACGCAGCCATCGTGTAGGGTGCGCGAAGGGTGTGCGACTTCTGTATAATATTTTTTTAAAAAAAGGATGAATATAGTTTTTCTAACTAAAAATTATGCACAATTTTTTTAAATATATATATATGTATATGCACCAACTCCAGTTAACCAACACAGGGACTCCAATTGTCTATAAAAGAGATTCTCTTTTTATTTAGACCTTCAGGAAACGCGTTTCCCCTGTATCCAGAGGCTTGCTCACACCATATATATATAGAAAATTTAAAAAACATAGGATTGAGGTACATTAGACTTACACATTTTCATTTAAAAAACCTTTTCACTGGAAAACCATAGGTTTCAGGCACGTTATAGTTAGAAATTAGCATTTAAAAAGCCATAGAAATTCACTGAAAAAACCATAGGTTTCAGGCACGTTATAGTTAGAAATTAGCATTTAAAAAACCATAGAAATTAACTGAAAAAACCATAGGTTTCAGGAACGTTATAGTTAGTTGGATATTTCACTCGTACAAAACCATAGTTAGTTCAGCTAACTATAACTTGCGCCCCAGTAATGCACTGCTGATGACATCACATATTACATCATTCAGGACATGGTCAGTGACATCACTGATGACATCATCCACGTGAAAATCTGATGCACCTCCTCACACCTGACTATAACCTTTGATACACCCACTCTAAAATACAGACTATCATTTTTGAAAAAATAGACACATCAATACCAGTTACTAAATATGCAATGACTGATTCGTAGGTCTACACACACATCCACTCAGTCACCCATACAGTCACTCATACATGCATAGAGACACTCACACACTGCCACATATCCAGAGTTACTCACATACTTAGTCAGTCATGCAAAGAATCAATCATACTTCCATTTACTCACCTATACAGTTATACAGACACAACCTCACTTATTCAAACAGGTACTAACACATAATTACTCTCTTATAGAATCACTGATACAAATACACACTCATACATGCAGCCACTCTCACAATTACTCTCACATATAGTTATTTATATACACCATCACTCACACATACTGCCTTTTACATATGTAGTTACTTGCACATGTACCTCTGAGACATCCATTCACTCACCAACACACCCATACACACACTCACCCACCCATACAGCGGTTTCCACATGCACTCTTGAACCCATACACCCAGTGAATCACCCACTCACACATCTATGCACAGAGTCACACACCTCCCACCCACCCACACACACACTCAGGCAGCCATAGAAATACTCAGGCAAGCAATCAATAACCCATATAGACACTCATGCAGCTACTCACCAACCCATGCAGCAGCTTACACAACAGACAGACTGATACAGACTTTCACACAGTTTAGTCACTAACCCATGCATTCAGTAAGACACACTTAATCACTCACTTATACAGTTAGTCACGTACCTACTAAATCCTACATACAGACACTTATACACCCACTTATTCCTCAATACAGCTTGGCATATATATAAAACAAAATTAAACTTTACAGAAACACACACTCACTAGATGATATCATCAGTGATGTCATCAGTGATGTCATTTGAGATGTCATCAGTGATGTCACTGACCATGTCATGAATGATGTAATATGTGAGGTTATCAGCAGTGCATTGCGGAGGCGCGAGTTATAGTTAGCTAAACTAACTATAAACCGGAATTTCTATGGTTTTGTACGAGTGAAATGTCCAACTAACTATAAGGTTCCTGAAACCTATGGTTTTTTCATTATAGATATATATATATATATTCAGTGAAAAAACCATAGGTTTCACACACGTTATAGTTAGGAATTAGCATTTAAAAAACCTTGCAAATTCAGTGAAAAAAACATAGGTTTCACACACGTTATAGTTAGCTGGACATTTCACTCGTAAAAAACCAATGAAATTTCCCCGTTATAGTTAGTTAAGCTAACTATAACTCGCGCGCCCGCAATGCACTGCTGATGACGTCACATATTACATCACTCATGACATGGTCAGTGACATCACTCATGACATCACTGATGACATCTCAAATGACATCACTGATGACATCACTGATGACATCATCCAGTGAATGTGTGTTTTTCTGAAAATTAAATATGTTTTATATATCTCAAGGTCGATGGAAGAATAAATGAGTATATAAGTGTCTAAATGGATGATTTGTTTTTGAAAAATTGATTGTATTACTGACTGATTAAGTGTATCTTATTGAATACATGGCTAAGTGAGTAATGTTTAAATGTGTAAATACCTGTATCAGTCTCTCACTTTGTATATAAGTGGCTGCATGGGTTGGTGAGCAGCAACATGAGTGTCTATATAGGTTATTAGTTAGTTTTTTGAGTATCAGTATGAGTGTCTGAGTGTCTGTATGGTTCAGTGGGGGGTATTACGTAGTGCATAAGTGCATGAATGAGTGACTCACTGTTTGTATGTGTTGAAAACAGCATATGTGCAGGACTGTATGGGTGGAAGAGTGTGTGTATGGGTGTGTTAGTGAGTGAATGGCTGTCTCAATAGTGTCTCTATGAGTAACTACATATGTTTTAAACTAGTATATGTGACTATTGGTGTATATAAGTGAGTGTATGTGAGAGTGAGAGATTGAAAGAGTTCCTGTATGAATAAGTATGTGTTTCTATAAGTGATTGTTTAAAAGACTAAGTATGTGTAAGTTTCCGTAGAAGTAAGTGTGGTGGTGTGTGTATAACTGTATATGCAAGTAAATGGATGTTTGATTCTTTATTAGCATGAGTAACTATGTGTGTGAGTAACTCTATGGATGAGTGGCATTGTGTTACAGGATGTATAGGTGTATGAGTACATATGATGTGTGAGTACACGAATGAGTGACTGTACAGGACTGTTGGTGAATAAGTGGATGTTTATGTGGATCTTAGAATTATGGAAGAGGTTGTTGTAATTGGTATTGGTATGTCCATTTTTTTGAAAATTTCAGTCTCTATTTTTGAATGTGTGTATCAAAGGTTATATTAGGGTGAGAGGAGGTCTGCCACTCTATCACATGGATGATGTCATCAGTGATGTCATCAGTGATGTCATTTGAGATGTCATCAGTGATGTCATGAGTGATGTCAATGACCATGTCATGAGTGATGTAATATGTGACGTCATCAGCAGTGCATTGCGGGCGCGCGAGTTATAGTTAGCTTAACTAACTATAACGGGGAAATTTCATTGTTTTTTTACGAGTGAAATGTCCAGCTAACTATAACGTGTGTGAAACCTATGGTTTTTTCACTGAATTTGCAAGGTTTTTTAAATGCTAATTCCTAACTATAACGTGTGTGAAACCTATGGTTTTTTCACTGAATTTGCAAGGTTTTTTAAATGCTAATTCCTAACTATAACATGTGTGAAACCTATGGTTTTTTCAGTGAATTTGCAAGGTTTTTTAAATGCTAATTTCTAACTATAACGTGTGTGAAACCCATGGTTTTTTCAGTGAATTTGTATGGTTTTTAAAATGCTAATTCTTAGCTATAACATATGTGATTCCCATATTTATTTTTTTTTATTGATTTTTTATGATTTTTTTTTTATAAATTCTTATATTAAATGTGGTTTTTTTTTAAAAAAAAAACAAGTTTTTTTTAAACTTTTTATTCTCTTAAAACACTATGTTTTTTTTTTCTAAAAAATCTGCAATATTTCAAGTTTTCTCTTTATTTTTTTTACCAAACAGGTAAGATATATTAGTATAACTTTGAAAATATATATTTTTTTTATTTTTTTACGCGGAAGTGAAGGGGCGTGCCTGTTTTGCGCATGCGCGTGTGCGCGTGTCTTTTTTACGTGCATGCGTACTTTTGCCGTAAGCGCTCCGTAAGCGCACCGTAAGCATAACGTACGCGCACGGTAGGTCATGTGATCAAGAAACAAAACTTTTGATTGGTTTAAAGTACTTTCAGTTCTAGAACTCTCCTACACCACACCCATTCCCCTCATTTCTGCTTGTGATCCCTTTGGAGAAGGAGCTGAGTTGTCTTTGTGATACGATGGCAGAACAGCAGACCTCTTCAGAGAGTGAGGCTAGCAGCACTACCTTGAGGCAGAGAAGGAGGAAACAAAAGAGCTCTTTCATATGGGAGTATTTTTCTTTTCCAGAGGGCAAGAAAAAGGTAAATGCACCCTTAGTGACTTGTAAGCTGTGTGGCCATGTACTTTCAAGAGGGAATCCCAACAAGAAGTATTCCTTCGGGAATCACACCATGTTGAGACACCTTAAAGATGTACACAGAAGGACACATGCTCGACATACTGAAGGTAACCCTTCAGTAAGTCAACCAAGCACATCCACAGCAGCTCAGCCTGGTCCATCATCTGCAGGGCCGAGTCCATCTTCTGCAGGTCAGGTGAGCCCTTCATCTGTGGTGGGAGCATCTCCTTTTTCTTCTCCTCTGGAAACAAACCATCGTTTTTTGAGGGTTGAAATACGGTGCGCCACTTGTCATGATCTAATTTGTCATAGGGAGACCAGTGTTTCCCTAGTGAACAATAAAATAGATCAGCACATTTGTCGTACCGACTAATATTCCCATTCTTTCTTTCCTCTGTCCCTGCATGAACACAACGGCTCTTGTAAGAGCCAACCTTACCTTTCATCTATTTTTTATATATGTTTTTAAAACTTTTTTTTAATTTTTTTTTTACCGTACGCGTACGGTACGCGTAATTATTATTTTTTTTTTTAAAAAAAACACTAAAAATCAATTATCACATTACAAGGTCCTTGAGAGACTACAATGAAAAACTGAAAATGTGATTGTGGAGAAGTGGAAAAAAGGGACCATGAAATTTTTGACTTACCATACCCACTCAAAAAAATATTTATTAATTTAAATTTAATTTTAATTGCTTTAAAAATGGTTCTAGTTTTCGAAAATTTTCTATCTCAATCTGAAAAAAAAGAAAAAAGTATTAATATTTAATAAAACATTTTATAATACAGTACACATATTTACATATTTTTCAATAACATTTTTTGCCTTTTTTTTGCTGTTTTCAGAATATATTGCATTTCACTATAAATTGTGAAAGCAATTGCATTCATCATTTAACAGCGGGCAAAAAAAAAAATTAACAATCTCAAAGATTGTTTTAAAAAAGCCCACAATCTCTTTTTGCATAAACATAACTTTATAGAAATGCATAATATTCTTAAAAAATATCATCTAATATCAATACTTATTTCTTTAAAATACCGTCTGACATTTTTGTTTCAGAAGTATAATCACAAAAATATATCTCAAATAACTCCACAATACATCTGATTCCATTTCCTTTAGGCCAAATAGTAATTTTTAAATTCTTTTTTGATTAAATTTCCAATGGTAATCCAATAAAAATCTAAAGTTTAAATTGTACAGATCTCACCGATTGTCTGTAACATTTTGGTTTCCGAAAGATTAATTAATAACTAAATAAGTCCACAATAGAATTGTTTACCTTTCCGCATGGCCAAATAGTAATTTTAAAAATCTTTTTGGAATAAATTTCCAATGGCAATCCAATAACATTCCAAAATTTAAATTGTGCAGACGTTACCGATTTTTTCTAAATTTTTGGTTTTCCAAAGTTTCATTAAAAATTGAAAAAGTCCACATTACAATTGGTTACCTTTCCATTAGGCCAAATGATAATTTGTAAAATCATTTTTTTTGAAAATTCCAATGGTAATCCAATAAAATGGTAAAATTGTTTTGTACAGATCTTGCCAAGTCTCTCTAAAATTTTGGTTTCAGGAAGATTAGATAGGAATTTGCTAAATCAAAAGGCAAACGTTGCTTAAAAATCAATTGGGAATCATTACACAGTGTCCAGCCTTTTTCACATTTAAGATAAACTGTGTAATGACCAGAAGTTACAGTAGGTCCATCATGGAAAATTATTGCAACTGTTACAAAAGTTTTTCCTGAAATTGATAATTGCTGTCCTGTAAACTTCTTTATTAAAGTATCTAATTTTGAACCATCAGCTTTACAGCGTTGCATCATTAAAATTACATACTGTCCGTATTCTTTTAAAATTAACGTTGAAAACATGTCAGATTGACACTCACTGCATTCCATGCTATGATTAGCATCTTTAACTAATTTAGCAAAAGTGACTGTTTTACTTTCTGGCAATGTTAAATAAATAAACCTTTCAGAATCAACATTAGAGCCACATATATTATAACAGTTTTCACAACTATGTTCCCATTTATAAGAGAGACCAAATAAATTTTCAATGGGAACCCCTTCTTCTTCCAGTACCTGAAGAAAAAACATCAAGAATTCCTGTGCGTCTTGCTGTACATTTTGAGAAAACTGTGTTCGTCCTGAACATACATCTAAAAGTTTTCTAATTTCAGTAGCACTTTCTATTTGAGTTTTATCATTACTCAGCTTTTGAAAAAGGAGACTCAACTCAGAACAGAATCTTTTTCCCTGATTTACTATTATCTGCTCTTGCACACTTTCCAGATAAAATGCAACATTCAGCACTACATTAGCGTAGCAGTTGACACCAGAGCTATTTTCAAAATGACATCCTACAACCTGTTCTTCATTTTCATTTTTCTTTTTGCTTGCAATTACATCACTCCTCTCTTTTTTCCTCCTCTCTACATCTTCATTACAGATATTCTCATTTCTCCTTTTACGAGAAACTACACGTTTCTCCAACACAGGATACTGACCTAAATGAGGAGCATAGGTTCTTCTTAATCTATTATACTCCTTTACACAATTTGTATCAGCACTAACTTTTGAGTCATCAAAGTCTGTCATGAATAAACCAGATAATGTTTTCACTCGTGACAAAGCTACATAAGCCATACCTTCTTTGAACACAGTTGAACCAATGTTCACAAAAGCACAATCTACAGTCAATCCTTGAGACTTGTGAATAGTTACAGCATATGCTAGCGAAAACGGAAACTGCTTCCTACTTACATATAAGTCTTTCACAAGCATGAAACGAACTGAACAACGACAAATGTCTTTAACTTCTTCTATCTGATCAAATTTTATTTTTAAACATTCAATTCCATCTTTTTTCTGGTAATTAATAAATCCCACAACTCGTCCCATAGCTCCATTAACTAAACCTTTTTCAACATCCAAATTTCTCCTTAAAAATACTCTACCGTCATGCAAACATATAGATTTTTTTCTAATCCAGCTGTTTTGGAAATGTTCTTCTCTAGTGAATCCAATTTATTTTTCAGTGTGCCTGTTAATGTGATAGTAATTCTTCCATCCTCAATTTTGTCCACTGCTTCCAATTTCCTGATATCTTCCTTTTCCAATTTCAAAAGCTCCTCATTGAATATTGAGCATTCACGTAGAGTTGGCATTAAGCAGATGACACTTTTCTTTTCTGCAATGTTCTTGTATATCTTCTCTGCAACTATTTCTTCCTTTGGAAATAAATTATGTAGCAACCGACTCTGTAATGCTTTTGTGCCAGATTCAGTGAGTAGTCCAATTCTGATATCTTTCAGAATACTTCCATATTCTTCATCGTTTGCTTGTCTCATATTGGTAGTGAGTTCCTTGTACTCAAAGAAGGACCAAATATTTGCATTACCGATGCTTCCCAATGACTTCTTTGTGTCTTCATGTGTCACAGTATTAAACACTGGTTGTCCTTTAACTGGAGTAAGCTGTAGAAGATCCCCAAAAACTATGACATGTTTTCCACCAAATAACACGTCATAGTCTGTCCTTAGAATTTGCTGCATTCTTAAATGCACAAAGGCAAGCATTAAGTTTGATACCATGCTCACCTCATCAATAATGAGAACTTGCATCTTCTTCAATACTCTTGAAACTTCCAAGCATGCTTCTCCAGTTAGCTTGTTGTATTGTATTTTGTTCTCATGCTCCACTAGTAACATTAGCAAACGATGTAAGGTGATTCCTTTTATGTTATATGCTAATAACCCAGTTGGAGCAGTAACCACACAAGACAAAGTAGAATCTGTTTTTTGCTGTAGGTAGCTTCTGATGACTTTTATTAAGAAACTTTTTCCAGTTCCAGCTTGTCCACTTACATACATCCTGATTGGATGAAATGATGTGCATGAGCACTCTTTTTTTTCATGTAGAAATCCGTGATCAATTTTGTTTCTGATCTCTTCATAAATTTGTTGCTGCTCTTCGTTCAGTTGTCTTTCCAAATTTTGTAAGTCTATAAATTCTTCTTGAGCTTGATTCATAGCCGTTTCCACTTCATTCATGGCTATTGATGCTTCATTTTCAACGATTGGTTGTCCTAGGGGATCTTGACTGAGTGTTCCTGAACTTTGGCTGTCCTGAGAACTGTCTCTAGCTACTTCTGCTGCAATTGTAGTTTCCTGTTCAATTTCTTCATTTAACATTTGCAGATAAGTTGAGAATGTACTGCATTGTATGCTGTCTTTGCAAGCATTAAAAGAATCTTCATAGCTTTGAAATTCTCCCAGTAGTTCATCCTCTGTACGCCATGGTTTAAACAGCTGTAAAAGAGCCAAGTAGTAAAATTCCTTTTTGTCAGTACTGTCGCAACTCAGCTTCCTGTGATTTATCAAACTTCCTTTTGTTTGCTTCACCAAACATCCTTCCTCACCAATGACTTTATATTTTCCATTGTTGATGTCTTCTGCGGCTTTCCGTGAATAAATGTAGTTCTGCAGCACTTCATAAAGACACATGTTCTCCAGATGATGACTTCTCTTTGGGTAATATGTGTCCAACATGTTTGATTTCAAAATATCTGTACTTTCTGGGTCATTCTCGGCCAAATATTCAATTTCTCCAACAGATTTCAGTACCCGATTTCTCATTGCTGCAAGGCCTAAACTTGCCCAAATTATTCTTCTTGATTTCGAGTAGAGACTTGCAGAAGATAACCTATCTGAACATTCGTAGGATCCAATTTCTCGATGCGATAACATCTTTAAACTGAAACTGTACAGCTTCTTACTGACAGTCTTCTCGTGAGAAATCTCTTCCCACATTTCCTTCAATTCTGTTTTTTCTGATTTCGTAATGTAAGACGTTACATATCGAGCAACAGCAATGGAATTGTCAGCTACATACTGTATATCCATGTTAGCATTCCACATGGATAAAATGACTGGGTTGTAGTCATTTATATTTTTTGATTCTTCTTTTCTTTTAAGGTTGTAGGTATTCTTAGGTGATTTTCTTGTGATAGTATGTCTCACAGATGACATAAAACTGTTTACTCTTCCATTTGAAAGAACAGGTCTAGGAAATCCAAATCGACATTTAGTGTAGTATTTATCTTTGCTCTTGTATTTCCGTCGACAGTATTTTCCACACCGATGACTTTGGAAACGTAAAACTTGCTCCTTTAACTTTTTCTCTTCTGTGCTTTTTGGTATAGCACATGTTGCATATTCTTCAATGTAAGATAACACTGCTTCATCAGCATCTGTTCCAAACTTTGGGGCATCCTTGATCCACAACAGCATATGAATATGAGGAGCACCTCTTGCCTGGTACTCTTTTCTCCAAAAGAAATCCACTACTTCTCCTAGAGGTGGATTTTTTTTATTGCAGATGAAGGACATCATAGCCTCAAATCTATGATTGAAATATCTGCAAACATTAACCGGATCCAATGAGCACAGTTCTCCTGCTGTCTTGTATTCGATGTTTTTAATGTTTGAATTTGCCTCTCGTAGAAAATCCAGTAAATCATCCCAAGCGTACTCAGCACAGCTTAGGGTAACGAACCATGTTGGTGTTCCTAAATTCCGTAACATGCATTTTAATTCACCATGGCGTCGGTACCAATATTCATTTGTCCCACGCTGACAAGCCATCAGATTGATCAGTTGTGTTTCCAAATGATCATCTTGGTGCTGCACTTTCTCCATAAAATCCTTAGCAGACACATTTTGTAAATGTACTCCACTTTTTAAAATGTGATTTACTGCATATGATAATGCAGACAAGTCGCTTTCAAATAAAAGATGGAACAAATAAGGAATACTTTGTCGAAATCTTGGATCTTCTGCATATAGTCTTGTAGTCCGATACTCAGAAGCTGCAATCTGTTCTGGACGTTCATCGTATCGTCCTCCTTTTCCTTTAGGAAACAGCTGGGGAAAACATCGAGCTTCCAAGCTCTCCTCCCATACACTCACGGGAGTTCCTTTTGCTTTCTTCATCTGAAACAGATCAATATTGTCTCCCATAACTTCTTTTGAATGAAGAGGATGTATGCTAAAATGTTCATAAATTTCTTCTTCCTTTGACTTGTCCACTTTTTCAATTTGTCCAGTTGGTGTTTCTGTGTCTTCTTGTAAATCTTCTTCTTCTTCTTCTTCTATATAAATTGATTCATACCATTTGTTATTCCTTTTCAAATACAAATTTGCTCTTTGTACTTTCCATACATATACCAGCTCCTGCCAAATCTTCTTATTCTTTGTAGGTACACCATTAACCAGAATAACTAATGGTTCAGTTTCCAAAGTATCTGCATCAATAGTTTCCATATTTTTTTTCAAATCCAAGGGCACATACACCACTCTACCTTTTAAACCTCTCAGTAAATCTGAAGGAGGTAATTTACCAGTTTTGGGCTCCATATGTACTATGGTCTGGAACGGATGAACACATTGAATAAGTATAGACTCATAAGTATTTAATTCAGAAAGTTCGGCAGGAATAACATCCAATTCTAAATTATTATGTACAGCTCTGGTCGGCATTCTATTTTCTTCTAATTTGTTGTAACAGTATTTACAAATACGCTGAACTTCACCCAATTCAAAACAATTTTCAAGAAATATATATGTGGCAAAATCCTTCCACTTATAATTATCTTCATTTTCACTTTTTCTATAGAGATCAACATACCTGGTTTGTTTTCTATAATGAGTTCTGCGGCAACAAATACAAGTAATATTTGGTCTTTCATTAGAGATTTTTTCAAATTTTGTTATGTGATCATTAAATGTCTTACTTACAAATGGTTCTACATTCTCTTCCACTTCTTCCTCATTTACTGTGTCCTTTTCTGCACTGTTTTGTTCAGGACCAAAGTAACAAAACTGAATTTCATCAACAACCTTCTCTACATCTGATACTGACCCACGGAACAGAGCCCTATTCAATTCATCTAACTTTATTGCTGGACTTTTAGCAAAATACAACCGTCTCACAAACTTTCTCATTTCAGTATGATGAACAGCCAGCATTCTAAAATGATGGAAAACACTATTACACACTTTTCTAGATAGACAAGCCAGAGAATGACCCTGCAAACCAGTATTCTCTCTCACTCTGCATGGATCTAGACTTTGAAGCACTTTAATCTTCTGTTTTACACTTTTTTTACTATATTCTCTTAGAAACTCACGAAATTTATCAATAGATTCCTGACGCACAGTGCAAATACTACTACAATTCCAAGTGTACACTGGGGCTTTAGAACGTCTCCCCATAGCCTCATCCGCCATCACTTGTACCTCATCTCTTGGAACCATTATCTCCTTCTCCATTATGCAACCATTTTTCACTTCGTAAGCACGACCTCTGGTGTCAACTGCATGCAGCAAACTATTACTTTGAAAATAGTTCTCTTCATTAAAAAAAGGTTCACTACTTGAACTATGCATCCATTTTCCTAAAAACACTTTACAAAAGTTTGTTCTGTTCACTACTCTTTTCCTTTTGCTTTGTGATTTCAGTACATTAACCATTTTATCTAATGTACGCATCCTATTCAAAATTAAAATGAATAGTTTCCTTTTTAATTCTAATGCCTTTGCTGCAATGGCTTCAATTTCTTTTTTTCTCTTGTAAAATTTAGCCTTTTGCTTATATTTCTTCACATCCTTTATCAAATTGGACATAACTCTTCTCTGAAACATTTTTCTACGTATCTCTTTAAACGCTGTTTTTCTGTTTAAGTTAATCTTTTTAGTTGCAGAAGGTATATTTGCATTAACTAAATTCTCAATTTTTTCCTGTCCTTTTCTATTGAAAACATTCTTTCCAGTACAGACATTTTGTACATTTTTCCTTTTTTTGAATATGTTCTTTAAAAAATCTTTTGTCTGCTTACCAGAAGATTTTTTCTTTTTCCCAACATGAGCATCTCCAACTAACTTAGGTCCTCCAGTTGTCTTCAAATATAGGTTTTTTTTGTGGTCTTTCTTTACTCTGGATTTTGTAGGCATCTTAAATTTTGTTCATTGCTCTTCAGCAATACCTGAAAAAAACTAAAAAAAAATTCCTTTATTTTATTTAAATATATTACTACATTTTTTATGTTCTTTAGAAATCTTAAAATACTATAAACCCCTTTCCTATAAATGAAAATCACAATAACACCTTCACAAATTAAATATCTAAAAATAATTCCTGTGTGGACACAAAGTCATGCTTTGAAATTAGACAGAAAACGAAATTTCTTTGCCAATTGCAAAGCATACTTTCTACTACTTTTTAGGCAAGTGAAAAGTACTTTTACAGACTGACACATTATGAATCCACTTTTCAGATTCTTAAAAAAGCACATGTCCAAACTGCTTTTTCAGACCAGCACCATGTGTAACCTGGGTGACTGACTACACTCCAGCAAGGGCAACCAGCCTTAGTGATGCTGAATGTTTTTGCATTACTGACTGAAACCTCAAACCCCACTCGCTTGTGAATACTGTGCATGATTCCACAGGGTAAGCAGCTGGGTGTGTGCTAAGAGTGTGCTTCTGCACAAAAAAATGGCTCCCCCTTTCCATCTAATGCAACTGTGAAATCACCAGAGCAATACGCAATAAATCTCTGCCTGTAATTCCTCTTTGCACACAGAGTCATGTTTTCATATTAGTCACAAAACGAAATTTCTTTGCCAATTTGAAAGCACACTTACTACTCTTTTTTTTGGCAAGTGATAAACACTTTTACAGACTGACACATTTTAAACCAACTTTTCAGATTCTTAAAAAAGCACATGTCCAAACTGCTTTTTCAGACCAGCACCATGTGTAACCTGGGTGACTGACTACACTCCAGCAAGGGCAACCAGCCTTAGTGATGCTGAATGTATTTGCATTACTGACTGAAACCTCAAACCCCACTCGCTTGTGAATACTGTGCATGATTCCACAGGGTAAGCAGCTGGGTGTGTGCTAAGAGTCTGCTTCTGCACCAAAAAATGGCTCCCCCTTTCCATCTAATGCAACTGTGAAATCACCAGAGCAATATGCAATAAATCTCTGCCTGTAATTCCTCTTTGCATACAGAGTCATGTTTTCATATTAGTCACAAAACGAAATTTCTTTGCCAATTTGAAAGCACACTTACTACTCTTTTTTTTGGCAAGTGATAAACACTTTTACAGACTGACACATTATGAATCCACTTTTCAGATTCTTAAAAAAGCACATGTCCAAACTGCTTTTTCAGACCAGCACCATGTGTAACCTGGGTGACTGACTACACTCCAGCAAGGGCAACCAGCCTTAGTGATGCTGAATGTATTTGCATTACTGACTGAAACCTCAAACCCCACTCGCTTGTGAATACTGTGCATGATTCCACAGGGTAAGCAGCTGGGTGTGTGCTAAGAGTCTGCTTCTGCACAAAAAAATGGCTCCCCCTTTCCATCTAATGCAACTGTGAAATCACCAGAGCAATACGCAATAAACCTCTGCCTGTAATTCCTCTTTGCACACAGAGTCATGTTTTCATATTAGTCACAAAACGAAATTTCTGTGCCAATTTGAAAGCACACTTACTACTCTTTTTTTTGGCAAGTGATAAACACTTTTACAGACTGACACATTTTGAATCCACTTTTCAGATTCTTAAAAAAGCACATGTCCAAACTGCTTTTTCAGACCAGCACCATGTGTAACCTGGGTGACTGCCTACACTCCAGCAAGGGCAACCAGCCTTAGTGATGCTGAATGTATTTGCATTACTGACTGAAACCTCAAACCCTACTCGCTTGTGAATACTGTGCATGATTCCACAGGGTAAGCAGCTGGGTGTGTGCTAAGAGTCTGCTTCTGCACCAAAAAATGGCTCCCCCTTTCCATCTAATGCAACTGTGAAATCACCAGAGCAATATGCAATAAATCTCTGCCTGTAATTCCTCTTTGCATACAGAGTCATGTTTTCATATTAGTCACAAAACGAAATTTCTTTGCCAATTTGAAAGCACACTTACTACTCTTTTTTTTGGCAAGTGATAAACACTTTTACAGACTGACACATTATGAATCCACTTTTCAGATTCTTAAAAAAGCACATGTCCAAACTGCTTTTTCAGACCAGCACCATGTGTAACCTGGGTGACTGACTACACTCCAGCAAGGGCAACCAGCCTTAGTGATGCTGAATGTATTTGCATTACTGACTGAAACCTCAAACCCCACTCGCTTGTGAATACTGTGCATGATTCCACAGGGTAAGCAGCTGGGTGTGTGCTAAGAGTCTGCTTCTGCACAAAAAAATGGCTCCCCCTTTCCATCTAATGCAACTGTGAAATCACCAGAGCAATACGCAATAAATCTCTGCCTGTAATTCCTCTTTGCACACAGAGTCATGTTTTCATATTAGTCACAAAACGAAATTTCTGTGCCAATTTGAAAGCACACTTACTACTCTTTTTTTTGGCAAGTGATAAACACTTTTACAGACTGACACATTTTGAATCCACTTTTCAGATTCTTAAAAAAGCACATGTCCAAACTGCTTTTTCAGACCAGCACCATGTGTAACCTGGGTGACTGCCTACACTCCAGCAAGGGCAACCAGCCTTAGTGATGCTGAATGTATTTGCATTACTGACTGAAACCTCAAACCCCACTCGCTTGTGAATACTGTGCATGATTCCACAGGGTAAGCAGCTGGGTGTGTGCTAAGAGTCTGCTTCTGCACAAAAAAATGGCTCCCCCTTTCCATCTAATGCAACTGTGAAATCACCAGAGCAATACGCAATAAATCTCTGCCTGTAATTCCTCTTTGCACACAGAGTCATGTTTTCATATTAGTCACAAAACGAAATTTCTTTGCCAATTTGAAAGCACACTTACTACTCTTTTTTTTGGCAAGTGATAAACACTTATACAGACTGACACATTTTGAATCCACTTTTTAGATTCTTAAAAAAGCACATGTCCAAACTGCTTTTTCAGACAAGCACCATGTGTAACCTGGGTGACTGCCTACAGTCCAGCAAGGGCAACCAGCCTTACTGATGCTGTATGTATTTGCATTACTGAGTGCAACCTCAAACCCTTAAAGTATTCCTTATTTTTACCAGTACACCTTAATTTATCGTGAAAACATAGTCCATATTATTTTACATGTTCCTCACATTTAAATTTCTCCCAAAACAGAAAATGATAAACACAACTTCAACAAAAGGAATTCCATTTCTATTATTCATTTCTTAATTTACCATATACATCCCCTCTCAAACTCTAAACTCACCTTTAAAATTAGTTAGCTGTGAAAGAAATGTGGCACTCAAACAGCAGATTATCAGAGCCAGGATCTCTGTTCTTTACACCTCTCTCCTCTCAGCAGAACCAGATAATGGCAAACTTTCCCTCTCTTTTTCCACACATATACATGTTAATTTCAAATCTCAGTGCTTCCCCCTTTTTTTCAAATGTAATCACACATTTCTATTGGTTGAAAACCAACCCTTTTCCAAAAGTAGCCTTTCCCCAACTTGACTTCTGCCTAGTACCCTTCCCCCAACTTGACTTCTGCCTGCTACCATAGCAACAGCTCATGGAACACTGCTTTGTTGAGTTAGGTCAGAAGTTCACCAAACAATGTTTCAATTCCACAGAGCAAGAGTGCTTGACTTTTCAAACCTAACAGCAAATCCATAGTACTGTTCTTTGGTAACACATTTTTCTGTACCAATACAAAACATGCTTCTATTAATTTACACATACAGCCTAGTTTTTATTCTAGAATGGTATGAAACAGCCAATCAGTTCTTTTTTTATAAAAAAAATATGTATGCCTCCATTTACAAACTGTCTTTCATTTCTTTTTACCATTCTACTTAATTACACCTCCTGAGTGCATCCAGTTCTCCTTTGAAGATGTTCACAGTGTGGATTGTAGGGCACAGCTATGTCTTCTGGAGTGAAAAGTATACAGAGAAAACAGATATGGTGAGAGACCTTGCTTTGCCAAATGTAGACATTAAATGGATTGGTCAGAGAGGGTTAAAGTGGCACCAATTTATGCCATTGGTGAAATCCTTCATGCACATCCAACACCCTGACCTCATAATAGTGCACTGTGGTGGCAATGACCTAGGCACTTTGACTGGGGTAGGTCTGGAAATGCTTATGAAGGACACCTTTGCACAACTGTTTTCACTTTTCCCTAAAACTGCCTTTGTGTTTTCTAACATATGCCAAAGGCAAAAATGGAACTGGTCCAATCATTTCTGTCCACAGATTGACAAAGCAAGAAAGCACGTCAACAAATCTGTTTCTGCTTTCCTCCGTGACTATGGTATGGGTTCCATTTACCACAACAACTTGCGTTACGACATGCAAGACATTTATAGAGGAGATGGTGTGCACTTCAATGATGAAGGGAACAGAGTCTTCCTCTTGAACCTTAGACTCTGCATCGGTACTTACTTGTAGGTACCACTAAAAAATCACTTCATAAACACAACGGCTCTTTTTAGAGCCCCCTAATATCTAAACTCTTAAATCTGCATTTCATTTCTTTTCTTTTATTTTTTTTCTACCGTACGCGTACGTTGAGCTTACCGTACGCGTACCCCGCGATTTTTTTTAAAATCAATAAATGTTTTCTTTGTACTTTTCTGTCCTTCTTTGACCCCCTTACAAATGTTAGGGGGTCTGTAACTCTCTCCCTTGCCCCCTTTTCAAGATATCACTCTTTTTTTTCTGAGTGAAACACACGAAATGGCGGCCGCCGCTTCCTGGTTTCGACCGATTCGAATGCTTACTAAGATCTAACAACCAATCAGAATCGCGCTCGCGCACGCCACCGTACGCGTACGGTAAGCGCACCGTAAGCGCACCGTACGCTGGCTCAGATATATATATTGATTTAAAGGCTATTTTCTCAGAATCTACTGAACAGATTTACACCAAACCTACAAAAGGCACTTCCTTGACCTGAGGACTACCTCTCTGCCAAATTTCAAGTAATTCTGTTAAGCCGTTCGGGCTGTAGCTGTGTCTAAAGGTCCTATGGAAAAATGCATGGGAAAAACGCGTTTTGGGACCTCCCTTTTATCTCAGCCCCCGCTTGACGAATCCCCCCGAGACTTTCAGGGTAGGAGCGGAGCGTAGCGCCCCACCTATTTTGAAAAATTCGCGAGGATTCGTCAACCGGCGCCAAAGTTATTCAAAATAGAATGTTGCGGATTTCCTATGGAAACGTGGTCCTAACTATAACTACCTACTGGCGACCGCCAGTAGGTAATATATATATATATGTAATCTACTGGCGGTCGCCAGTAGATAGTTATAGTTAGGACCATGTTTCCATAGGAAATCCGCAACATTCTATTTGGAATAACTTTGGCGCCGGTTGACGAATCCCCGCGAAATTTTCAAAATAGGTGGGGCGCTCCGCTCCGCTCCTACCCTGAAAGTCTCGGGGGATTCGTCAAGCGGGGGCTGAGAAAAAAGGGGGGTCCCAAAACACGTTTTCCCTATGCAATTTTCCATAGGGTCCTTTAGTCCAATGTACAGCCCGAACGGTTGAACAGAATTACTTGAAATTTGGCAAAGAGGTAGTCCTCAGCTCAGGGATGTGCCTTTTGCATATATGGAGTCAATCTGTTCAATAGATCCTGAGAAAATTGCAGTTAAAAGCACATACATATCTATAGCCGCGCACCGTGCGCGCACCGTGCGAGCACCGTGCGAGCACCTTAACGTGCGCGAGCGTAATTCTGATTGGTGGTTTCATGTCAGTCAACGTTTGAATCGGTCGAAATCAGGAAGTGTCGGCCGCCATTTTGTTTGTTTTCAGTGCGAGAGTGAAAAAGGAAGGTGGCGAACGTGAAAAGGGGGCAGGGTAGAGAGTTCCTGACCCCCTAGCCTTTGTCAGCGGGTCCCTGAAGGACCCCGAAGAGTGAAAAGAAAATGTTTATTTTTTTTCAAAAAATCGTGGGGTGCGCGCACCATGCGAGCACCATGCGAGCACCGTGCACGCACGGAGAAAAACCTTAAAAAAAAAAAAAAAATTAAAATATATAATAAAACATACATAACTTAGCATTTAAAAAGCCGTACAAATTCACTTAAAAAACCATAGGTTTCACACATGTTATAGTTAGCTGGACATTTCACTCGTAAAAAACCATTGAAATTCCCCCGTTATAGTTAGTTCAGATAACTATAACTCGCGCGGCCGCCACTCTATCACAAGGATGATGTCATCAGTGATGTCATGAGTGATGCAACTGACCATGTCATGAGTGATGTAATATGTGACGTCATCAGCAGTGGATTGCGGTCGCGCGAGTTATAGTTATCTGAACTAACTATAACGGGGGAATTTCAATGGTTTTTTATGAATGAAATGTCCAGCTAACTATAACATGTGTGATACCTATGGTTTTTTTAAGTGAATTTGCAAGGTTTTTTAAATGCTAATTCCTAACTATAACGTGTGTGAAACCTATGGTTTTTTAAGTGAATATATATATATATATATATATATATATATATATATATATTCACTGAAAAAAACATAGGTTTCACACACGTTATAGTTATGAATTAGCATTTAAAAAACCTTAGAAATTCACTGAAAAAACCATAGGTTTCACAGACGTTATAGTTAGCTGGAAATTTCACTCGTACAAAACCATTGAAATTCCACCGTTATAGTTAGTTGAGCTAACTATAACTCGCGCCCCCGCAATGCACTGCTGATGACGTCACATATTACATCACTCATGACATGGTCAGTGACATCACTCATGACATCACTGATGACATCTCAAACGACATCACTGATGACGTCATCAAGTGAATGTGTGTTTTTCTGAAAATTACATATGTTTTATATATGTATATCTCAAGGTCGATGGAAGAATAAATGGGTATATGTGTCTAAATGGATGATTTTTTTTGGGAAAAATTGATTGTATAACTGACTGATTAAGTGTATCTTAGTGAATACATGGCTTAGTGAGTAATGTTTAAATATGTAAATATCTGTATCAGTCTCTCACTTTGTGTATAAGTGGCTGCATGGGTTGGTGAGTAGATACATGAGTGTCTATATAGGTTATTAGTTGGTTTTTTGAGTATCAGTATGAGTGTCTGAGTGTCTGTATGGTTCGGTGGGGGGTATTACGTAGTGCATAGGTGCATGAATGAGTGACTCACTGTTTGTATGTGTTGAAGACAGCATGTGTGCAGGACTGTATGGGTGGATGAGTGTGTGCATGGGTGTGTTAGTGATTGAATGACTGTCTCAATAGTGTCTTTATGAGTAACTACATATGTTTTAAACTAGTATATGTGACTATTGGTGTATATAAGTGAGTATATGTGAGAGTGAGAGATTGGAAGAGTTCCTGTATGAATAAGTATATGTTTCTATAAGTGATTGTTTAAAAGACTAAGTATGTGAAAGTTTCTGTAGAAGTAAGTGTGGTGGTGTGTGTATAACTGTATATTCAAGTAAATGGATGTTTGATTCTTTATTAGCATGAGTGACTATGTGTGTGAGTAACTCTATGGATGAGTGGCATTGTGTAACAGGATGTACAGGTGTATGAGTACATATGATGAGTGAGAACATGTATGAGTGACTGTATAGAACTGTTGGTGAATGAGTGGATGTGTATGTGGATCTTAGAATTACTGAATAGGTTGTTGTAACTGATATTGGTATGTCCATTGTTTTGAACATTTTAGTTTCTATTTTTGAATGTGTGTATCAAAGGTTATATTAGGGGGAGAGGAGGTCTGCCACTCTATCACAAGGATGATGTCATCAGTGATATCATTTGAGATGTCATCAGTGATGTCATGAGTGATGTCACTGACCATGTCATGAGTGATGTAATATGTGACGTCATCAGCAGTGCATTGCGGGGGCGCGAGTTATAGTTAGCTGAACTAACTATAACGGTGGAATTTCAATGGTTTTATACGAGTGAAATTTCCAGCTAACTATAACGTGTGTCAAACCTATGGTTTTTTCAGTGAATTTCTAAGGTTTTTTAAATGCTAATTCCTAACTATAAAGTGTGTGAAACCTATGGTTTTTTCAGTGAATATATATATATATATATATATTCACTGAAAAAACCATAGGTTTCAGGGGTGTTATAGTTAGCTGGACTTTTCACTTCTACAAAACCATTGAAATTCCCCCGTTATAGTTAGTTCAGCTAAGTATAACTCGCGCGCCCGCAATGCACTGCTGATGACATCACATATTACATCACTCATGACATGGTCAGTGACATCACTCATGACATCACTGATGACATCTCAAATGACATCTCTGATGACATCATCCAGTGAATGTGTGTTTTTCTGAAAATTAAATATGTTTTATATATGTATATCTCAAGGTCGATGTGTGGTAAATAAAATTCCTTTACCTGGACTTAATTTGATACAGAAACATAATAAAATAGCTCAGTAAAATGAGAGGCAGAATCCGTGGTATTAGAGGTTCGGAATGGGCTTTATTCCAGTGATCGATTATAATCGGTTGCTCCAAGTTCCATCACCACGGGGGTTCAGGAAGTGAAGTACATACTTTATTGACAAGAAATGACTTTTATAGTACATACATTACAATGAGGCGAATGCAGTAGGCGTAACAATTGATAAGGAAAATGACGATTTATCTGCGTAACCGAAAATGGGTGGGACAAGGAGTAAAAAGGAACATAATTGGTTATGATGTCACATATAGGTGGATCCATAAGATAATACTTGGCATAGATGCGCGCGCAGCAACATGACGTGTAATTGACGTGTAACTAGGGGTGAAGGGGACTTGACATTTAGCTCTACATGTGGAGACAAGAAGTCTGGGGGGTCAAGTCAACCTAATCCCAAATCATATCTAACATCCTATGTTTAAAGAACTATGTTATCCACGAAAGAAGGACTCTCGGACAGAATCTATTCCATACTGACTGTGCGTGCGTGTACAAGCGTCTAAGTGTCTACACTAAATGCGAGGGGATAGGAATATTCCATGGTAACAGGGCTATGAATTACTTGCATGAGGACAGAGAAGCCGGGCCCTTTGCTTGGTAACTGGAAGAATGTTTACTTAAACTACTAGGCAGGAATGCATCGGCTGAGGGGGAAGCAGATAATTCGAAGGTGAAATACAGTTCTTGGCAGAGAATAGGCTGATGTCAGGCTTCGTGAGCCGCGCAGAGAATGAGACAAAGTTCATGGTCACAGATGCAGGCTCAGACTGGAGCTTTCAGAGGCAGAAGGCAAGAAGAGTTTGATGACAGAATCAGGGCCTACTTGCCTGGACTGTAAAATGGCATAAGTGAACCATATAAAGCCGGTGGCCTTTCATATTTAGGAATGGAATATCCGGCCTATTCATGGCGGATCTGACAGAGGACATGTTGACGGTGGACGCACATGTATTTGCGTCTTCATAACTGGAACTGGAGGAAACATACATGTACTTGTAACATGCACATAGAACCGTTGGGGTCCAAGATAGGGGACATAACTGACCAGAAAAATCCATATTTCCACATTCCCTCCTTGTCCCCTACTTGCCCGTCAAGAGATATCAATCTTCATTAATCCATTGATCTGTTCATATAGCATCATTTGTTCTTCTTTCTTCTTCCGTGACGAATGAAATCTTGGTGGTGGAATACACGATGTGGCACACAGACCACAGATCGCTGGTCCACATTGTAGACATAGACAGCAACTGAATAGTATGAGAAGGCCAATACCTAGGAAGGATAGAACTCTCCATCCCCAGGCTGATATCACACTCCAAAACCAACTGGACCAAGTCCAAGTGCCTGGGTTCTGGTGTATCCGGTTTACAATCTTATGAAGGCGAGTTATGGCTTTATATACTGATGGCGAATTTTCTGGTATGAATACGCAGCAGCTTGATCCGATGACCCTACAAGCTCCGCCCCTATCAGCCAGGATGACGTCAAGGACAAGACGATTTTGAAGCACAACAATCCGCATAGCAGACTGCTCTTCTGTTAAATTGCCTAAGGCGGAGATAGTTTCGTTCACTACTGCTTCAAGGGTTCTAGTTAATCTACGTATCAGCTTACTATTAGTAACAGTACCTATATAGGGAAAGATGCCTTTATTGAAATCTACATACTTGTCCCATGCCGTCTCAGTATAATCGACAATTGGGAGATCTCTCCGCTCTCTATTGTGTACTAAATGAATATTTCTGTAATAATCAGGAGGAGCTAGGAAAACAGGTGGCAAAAGGAATGCAATGTAGCAGGTACCATCCCAATCTAGAGGTAGACGCATATATGCGGTCTGACCACATATAAAGTAGGAGTGGCGATAAGCTCTAAATGAAGATTTGCCTTGATCACTGAATTCTACTATAGTAGTGCATTTACTATGGCCCATATGTATGGAACCAACCTTTCTTACACACAATTCACCCTTCGCTGGGAATACTGACATGGTGGGTAAGACTAGTTCAACTTCGGATACGACATTTAGAATCATGAGATTAGGTGTAAAATTACCTAATCCATATACTTCATTTTCTAGATCAGTTCCTGTTCTTTTGGGGCGACCCTCCTTGTCAGGGTAGCAGACCTTGAGTAAAACTAGGTTCAGGTTTCCCCATACCCACTGATCTTGGTAAACTGCTGTGTCTGAGTCTATGGAATTGATTAAACTAAACCATGCTCCACAGGAGCCATTATGTGTAAATGGGTGTGGAAAGAATGGCAGGACTCCTTCATAATTCTGATAGGGAGGGAGCCGACCACACACCCAACAATTAGTAGCATTACTAGTCTGATGGGAATGATGTAACATACTAATGAAAGTGTTATTGCGCAGCGCAAGTCTATAAGACAATTCATGCGGAGGTAAGTCACTAAAAGAATGTTCAGCAGTAACATTATAAACATGTCTAGAAATAGGGTAATATATGTGCAGCAATATACTTGCAGTAATTATTAAAAGACTTAAGGAAAACAAGATTATTAATGTCACTATGCAATGGCTACGCAGTGATTTACAATACGCCTGTCGTTTCAACATTTTCCGCGACTGTCCATGATTCAGGTCTAGAGGATACATGTCAGAGACAAATTCAACCGCTTCACCTTGGAGAGGACTTAAACAATCAAATTGTCTGACGTTCTAGGCCTCAATTTTACTTTATAGAGTTCGGTTTTAGTCTTTTCAACCAAAGGAAGTTTTGAATCAGTCTGTGAGGGAGTGCAGGGCACAATGTCTATATCCGAGGATAGTCCATGAAATTTCTTGATATGACTTGAATGAATCCAGCCCTTGCGGCCCTCGATCTTCACGGCTGTCCTTGTAGTGAGCAGAACCAACTTGGGTGTCTTCCACCTGGGCTCCAGCTGAGTCTTTCGGTCGAAATTTCTCACAAATACGAGATCACCCGGAACTACGTCATGGGGTTTCACCTCAGTGTTGTCGGGAAAGGCTGCAGCTACCTGTGAACGACAAGATTGTAGTGCAGACATCAAGGAAGCCAAGTAATCTGTCAGCATATTACAGTCAACATCAGTTATTTTGCGTGGTATAGGCGTCCCCCACATATTTGGTGGTCTACCAAAGATCACCTCATACGGGGATAGCCCTGTTCGAGAGTGTGCTACCATTCTCATGTAAAAGAGTGCAACTGGTAACGCTACTATCCAGTCGACACCTTTCTCTCTGCATATTTTGGACAATCTGATTTTCAGTATCTGATTATGTCTTTCTACGAGACCTGCTGCCTCGGGGTGTCGGACACAGTGGAATTTCCACTGATATCCTAACAGAAGTGAAACATGTTTCATTAATTCGGATGAGAACGGCTGGCCGTTATCTGAGTAGACAACACGTGGTAAACCGTATCGTGGGAAGAATTCTCGAACCAACTGTTTGGCAGTAGTCGGGGCAGTGTAATCTGAAACCGGGTATGCCTCCGTCCAACGGGACAGAGCGCAGACAACTACGAGAACATATTTGAATCCTCGACATCGTTCCATCTGGATATAATCCATCTGGAGCACTTCAAAAGGGTGATCAGGAGGATGAAATCCACCCTGTTCTACGGGAACGCTTTTTCCTGGGTTAAACTGACAACAGATCATACAGGTACGGACCTTTTGTTTGGCTGCTGCTCGTAAATGTTTATTGAACCAAATGTGTTGAATGCTGTCTAGCATAGCCTTTTCTCCTAGATGTGCTGGACTATGTATAGTGTTAATTATAACTTGGACCATTGAATCAGGAAGGAACCATACAGACTTTTCCTTCATCATCCATCCTTGGTCCGTTTGGATCCCTCCTAATTCAGTCCATTTCTTTATTTCGTCTGGTGTAGCATGTGTCTGTATGTCAATTACGTCAAGAGTAGGATCTTTAACTGTCATACACTGTGTCGGTGTCGGGACTATTGTCTTTATCATGTCGGGGGTTTGAGTTTGAGCAGTCTGTTTAGCTGTTCTGTCGGCTAGATCATTGCCTTGGGAAATGATATCAGTAACCTTCGTATGAGCCTTACATTTCATAATTGATATTGCAGTGGGTCGATGTATTGCATCTAATAAGGCATGAATGAGGGGTCCGTGCTGAATGTGGGCACCGTGGGAAGTTAAATAACCTCTCTCTCGCCACAGCACGCCGAAGTCATGTACAACTCCGAATGCATAACGTGAATCAGTGTATATGTTGACTTTTTTATTCGTGGCTTGAATACAGGCTTGTGTCAGAGCGATGAGCTCTGCGGCTTGAGCTGACAAAGTATTTATACGATTAGTTTCAATGACTTCAGTATCTGTTGTGACTGCGTAAGCGGCCACTAACTCTCCTGTACTTGTTCTCATACATGAACCATCTACATACAATGTCAGGTCTGGATCTGACAATGGGACATCGGTTAAGTCTTGTCTGGGTTTTGTCGTTATAGTAATAACTTCAATACAGTCATGAGCTAGTGGGTCTGTTCCGGTTACTGGCAAAAGTGTGGCAGGATTCAATGTGTTACAGCGTCTGATTTCTATATGTGGCTGAAACAATGTAAGTTCGTACCCTGTAAGTCGCGCTATAGTCAAGTGTTGTGTTTGCGTTCTGTTTACAAGAACCTCTACTGCGTGTGGCACTTGAACTGTCAATGGATGTCCTAACACTAGGGCATCGCTTTGTCTGATTGCTAAAGCTGTCGCTGCCACTGATTTTAGGCATGCAGGCAAAGCCTGAGCTACAGGATCTAATGTACTAGAAAAATAAGCACATGGTTTGTGTGCTCCTGCTTGTTCCTGTGTGAGTACTGACAAAGCAGTACCTTCGCGTTCTGTAACAAAGAGTGTAAACTGTTTTCTGTAACATGGTGTTGCTAAGACAGGTGCTTGACATAAAGCTTTCTTTAGGCTTTCAAAAGCTTGTGTATGTTCCTGAGTCCAAGGGAGAACAGTCGATGTGGCTGCCTCCTGTGTGGTTAACTGAATGAGTGGTTTTGCTAGAAATGCGTACTGAGGGATCCACTGCCTGCAATATGAAGTGAGACCTATGAAAGCCCGCACCTCCTTTTGTGTCTTGGGTGTTGGCATGTTAGCTATTAACTGAATGCGGTCCGGTGTAAGCTGCCTTCCCTCCTTGGACAGCGAGTGTCCAAGATAAACAACTCGCTGGACACAGAATTGCAGCTTAGAAGGGGACACCTTGTGCCCCTTTTCGGCTAGAAATTTTAAAACTGTCAGTGATGCTTTTTCACATTCCGGTTCGCTTCTTGCGGTGATCAGCAGATCATCGACGTATTGGAGCAGAGCAGTGTTAACTGGCATGTGGATACTATCGAGTTCTCATTTCAGTGCTTGGCTATAGATGCTGGGGCTTTCTGTAAATCCTTGAGGTGCGCGTGAGAATTTAAAGCTACGCCCATTTAAACTAAATCCGAACAAATATTGGCTTTCCGGATCTATTGGGACGCTGAAAAAGGCATTCTTGAGATCAATTACAGTAAAGAATGTTGCTTCGGAATCAATGGCTGTCAGTAATGACGAGATATCTGGGACCACAGGGAATTGTGGCACAATGCACTTGTTTAATTCGCGCAGATCAATAACCAATCGATATACTGGCGGGGCCTCTGGATCTGTTCGTTTAAGAATCGGAATTATCGGTGAATTACATACATTGGAGTCTGTTTCCACAACTACTCCTTGGGCAATGAGCTCGTCAATGATTTGTAGTAAAGCCACTACAGCATCTGGTGGTAACTTGTATTGTCGCATTCGTGGTAGCACCACTCCTGCCTTTAATGTGACTCGATATGGTGTAATATTCATGCAACCAACATCAGTAGGGCCTTGTGCCCATAGATATGTAGGTAAAGTCTGCAGTCGGGGATCCATGTCTCTAGACACATAGTGACCTTTAAAATCACGTAAAAACAACCTTACTCCTTCCGGAGAACAACATATTATGGCTCCTAGAGCTTTCAATGTTTTTATTCCTAGCAAGTTTTCTGGACATGATTTAGTAAGCAATAAATCTGTAGTTCGGGTCAGAGGTCCTATCGTAAGTGGAAGAGGCTGTGATACTTCATTAACAATAGGTTTTCCTGAAAAACCAAGGGAAATATTCTGTGAGCCTGAGAGGGGTGCCCCTGGAACTTCACTACGTTTTATAGTTGTTCGACTTGCCCCTGTATCGAGTAAAAATTTTCTATCTTGGCCTAATAATTCACTATGTACATAAGGTCCTTCTTGATCTACAGGTATTTCAATAAGGGGTAAGTCAACTTCCCTCTCTAGGCTAGTTCATGCGTAACGCTGATACTCAGGATATTCATACTGTGCGGTCTGATACATTTGTCGTGTTGTTGTCTGTGTGGCAGCAACAGGCAACGGTGGTGCAGCTGGCACAAACTGTATTGGCTGTTGCGCGGCTGGCATGGCCTGGGCATGCTGCAGAGCTCCTTGTTCATTCTGATCTTGTCTGAGTGGCCGTGATCTTTCTTGTGTTTTACCTATGGCGATATTATGTTTTAAAACTGGACAGTCGTGTACGTAATGACCTGGCTTTTTACAATAATTGCATGTCCCTTTTACAGGTCCTGCTGAATCGGAGTGTGTCATACCCTTTTTATGTCCTTCAGCTGGAACTGTCTGGGAAACTAGCATTTTCATTTTCGTGTCTTTCATGCGTCTGTGTTCATGTTCTTGTTCCTCTCTAATTCTATTGTGATGGTACTGTAACATTTGTAACATTTGTGATGGAGTGTTACCTTGCCAGGTACTCTCGAATTTTAATACTCTATTCTTTACTGGGGGCAGGGCATTTTCTACTAATTTTGTTACAAACAGATGTGGGTATGATTCGCTACTTGCTTTTATGCCACTATTTATACCAAAACATTTTTCAAATCGGGCATAGTAATCACTAGTGTCTTCATCTTGCTTCTGTTTACAGGCTGAAATTGTACCCCAATCTTCCTTTTTCGTAGTTAATAAACGTGGCAGTACCTGTACTAATAAACCTGGTAGTGCTTTAGTTTTATCCCCAAGTCCTGCTCCTGCAGTTCGGGCCTTTTCTTCCGCTTCTAACACTGACCATTCTATCTTTTGGTCTCCTACCTCCCACTCTTTTTCCTTGAGTTTCTCATAAATACCAGCAGGCATCAATACCTTTAATATTGTCATAATGTCGGGATAGGTATACTCTCCCATGAGTAACATGTCTTTAATTTCTCGGTGAAAACCCGCTGGATCTTTGTCATGACTGGGTACCACTTTCTTCATTTGTAACAATTCTATTTTTGATATGGGCGTATATACAAATACGCGCTTAAACTCGTTGTCCTCGCCCTTTATTGGGTGCACTTCTCGTAAGGGATTCTGTCTATCCATGTAATACGTGGTTCTTTCCTTGATGGGCAATGAGACACGCTCTGCGCATACAAAAAGAATATACTGCTTTCTTGATTCTAGAATTTCTTTAATTAATTTAGTACCTGCACCTCTCCATTTATTCATAAGCAATTCAGTCAATATGTCAGGTAAGGGACCAGGGTCCGAACGCTGACTCCGATATAGTATAATGAGTTGTTGAATCATATAAATCCCAACTAACCTCTGTTCATCTGGGGTGAGATTCAAAAATGTGCGTACTACTGTATCATCACTATATTTTCCGGGACTGTCCACCCAATGGACAGCTGCCCTGGCTAAATCTTGTTCATCCATAGAATCGAGAAAATGATAACCCCTTCGTTCTCGGAGTAGTTTGTCGGCGGTTTGGAACGAATGCTCGTTAGACCTTATATTAATTATAGGTATTTGGAAATTCCTGTTATTATCTGGACATATCGGACGTATCGGGTCAATAAGACATCTATTACTATTACAAGATCTTCCTCTTCCTACATAGGCTATGGTGTCTGACTGTCCTGTGGGCAGTCCTGACCCTTCTTCCTCGCTTTGTTCGAACTCGTCTACCTCTAATCTCTCTTTGTGTAGGCGTTCTATTTCTTTACGGATCTTTCGGCACATGGCTATTATACAATTTTGCTTATCATGTCTCCCTTCTGATATATTCTGGCTCCATCTGGTAAGAATTTGCATTGCTTCCGGGTTTACCCCCGGTCGGTCTTGATTTCTGATCACACAATTTATGAGGAAACGTAACAGTTCCCCCTGTATCTCTACTTTCTGGTATTCCATAGCTCTGTTAATACATTCTGGATCTCGCCCTGTTTGGACAAAATGATATATTTTATCTAGATGCGCAGTCATTCCTGGTAACTTCCCTAAATATACTGCGGCTCGTCTGATACGCAATGATGCCAGGGTCATTTCGTCCTCTTTACCGGGCACAGGGTCATATCTGCAATCTATAAGAAGTTCCTTCAGCGTACGGGCACTTATGAGTTTGGGTGTACGTGAATGTGCTGACTCTTGAAAAGTAAGTTTATTCATTCTGGGTGGCGTAGAAAAAATATTGGTAGCACCTCCCGTGGCCCCATCTGGGGTGTCGGGTGTGAAAGGATTCGTCGAACGTGACACAGCAACTACAGGTGTGGACACAGCTATAGAAGTAGCTGTAGGAGCGGATGCAGAAACAGATGTGCTTGCCGGAACTTGTGACTCGATTTGTTGCTGTAGGGATACGGGTACTGGATCTTGGCGTTGGATCTCCCTGGTATGCGGTCTATGTGGGGCGGAATTAGCATACTCGGGAGCTGCGTCATCTAAATATGAGGAAAGAAAAACATCTTCTGCGGTTCTAGGATGCCCCTTAGGATGTACCTTTATTGGGAACAATGGGGGTGGCAAGTCTTTCGGTTTTTCTGGAGTAGCCTTAGGTAATCCTTCGGCCAGGAGGGGATACATACCATTCATAAGGGCATTTCTTTGCCTATCTACTTGTTCTGATTTCACTCGGATACCTTCCTCAATTAATGGATTCTCTCGAACTTTATTTGAACTCTCTTTATTCTTTTCTTCCTGTCTACGTGCTTTTTCTGTGCGTCTATGAGATTCTTTACGCCATAACTCAACGGCGTCTTTCTGTGACTGTCTGACCTTCCTTTTCCATAACTCTTCCTCGACTTTCATGATGCACTCCGCATCCCAGGTTCCCGCTGCGGGCCACCTCTGACTTTCTGGTAATCCCTTGGTGTAGTCTACCCATAAATCAAGAAATAATATAGCGTCTAAGCCATGTTTATGATACATGAAGTACCCTGGAGTGTCCCTAGGAGGAATAGGAACGGCTTCTTCGAGTACCCCTTTTCTTGTAGTGATCTGTCTTAGTTTCGAAAAGAACGGCATATTGAGAACTGACCTTATACTTGATTTTGACCAACTGACCTGATACTTGATTTTGAACAGACTTAATACAATAAACACGATAATGAACAGTCATTCATACCACAATATGCAGAACGTACTTAAAACATTTAACATTTAACATTAAACCTTTAACTGAAACAACAATGATGATCGTCTGCATAACTAATCACCAAGCATAATTCTTGACAATAACTAGATACTTCGGAATACTTGATATACTGCTAAACAGTACAGATACACTGCTAAAACAGTGCAGACCGGATTTGTGTACCCAAACCCGTCTTGACCGGCACAACCTATGTGCACGTCAGAAATGCCTCCCCAGTAATGGTACTCACCGGGTAGCTTCGGAAACGGAAGGCCTCGGTAACTTGAACTTGGACCGGACTGGACTCGACTTCGAACTGGTGGGTCTCTGTATACCTCGGATCTTGCTCTCTCAGCTAGGCTCTGGTCGGGATACTTCGCACTTCTCACCGCCTCGTCTGGGTGTTGATCGCAGCCTCAGTCGCCCCCGCTTGACCGGAGGGAGCTACAGGAAATCCTGCTGGTACGCGTTATTGTCCGTCCAGCTGTGGCAGGAGACCGGGCCTGCAACTCACCGCCGGCGCGTGAGATGAGAAAGTGTCCCTATTCGGGCGCCATTCATGTGGTAAATAAAATTCCTTTACCTGGACTTAATTTGATACAGAAACATAATAAAATAGCTCAGTAAAATGAGAGGCAGAATCCGTGGTATTAGAGGTTCGGAATGGGCTTTATTCCAGTGATCGATTATAATCGGTTGCTCCAAGTTCCATCACCACGGGGGTTCAGGAAGTGAAGTACATACTTTATTGACAAGAAATGACTTTTATAGTACATACATTACAATGAGGCGAATGCAGTAGGCGTAACAATTGATAAGGAAAATGACGATTTATCTGCGTAACCGAAAATGGGTGGGACAAGGAGTAAAAAGGAACATAATTGGTTATGATGTCACATATAGGTGGATCCATAAGATAATACTTGGCATAGATGCGCGCGCAGCAACATGACGTGTAATTGACGTGTAACTAGGGGGTGAAGGGGACTTGACATTTAGCTCTACATGTGGAGACAAGAAGTCTGGGGGGTCAAGTCAACCTAATCCCAAATCATATCTAACATCCTATGTTTAAAGAACTATGTTATCCACGAAAGAAGGACTCTCGGACAGAATCTATTCCATACTGACTGTGCGTGCGTGTACAAGCGTCTAAGTGTCTACACTAAATGCGAGGGGATAGGAATATTCCATGGTAACAGGGCTATGAATTACTTGCATGAGGACAGAGAAGCCGGGCCCTTTGCTTGGTAACTGGAAGAATGTTTACTTAAACTACTAGGCAGGAATGCATCGGCTGAGGGGGAAGCAGATAATTCGAAGGTGAAATACAGTTCTTGGCAGAGAATAGGCTGATGTCAGGCTTCGTGAGCCGCGCAGAGAATGAGACAAAGTTCATGGTCACAGATGCAGGCTCAGACTGGAGCTTTCAGAGGCAGAAGGCAAGAAGAGTTTGATGACAGAATCAGGGCCTACTTGCCTGGACTGTAAAATGGCATAAGTGAACCATATAAAGCCGGTGGCCTTTCATATTTAGGAATGGAATATCCGGCCTATTCATGGCGGATCTGACAGAGGACATGTTGACGGTGGACGCACATGTATTTGCGTCTTCATAACTGGAACTGGAGGAAACATACATGTACTTGTAACATGCACATAGAACCGTTGGGGTCCAAGATAGGGGACATAACTGACCAGAAAAATCCATATTTCCACAGATGGAAGAATAAATGGGTATATAAGTGTCTAAATGGATGATTTGTTTTTGAAAAATTGATTGTGTAACTGACTGATTAAGTGTATCATAGTGAATACATGGCTTAGTGAGTAATGTTTACATATGTAAATATCTGTATCAGTCTCTCACTTTGTGTATAAGTGGCTGCATGGGTTGGTGAGTAGCTACATGGGTGTCTATATAGGTTATTAGTTGGTTTTTTGAGTATGAGTCTGAGTGTCTGCATGGTTCGGTGGGGGGTATTATGTAGTGCATAGGTGCATGAATGAGTGACTCACTCTTTGTATGTGTTGAAGACAGCATGTGTGCAGGACTGTATGGGTGGATGAGTGTGTGTATGGGTGTGTTAGTGAGTGAATGACTGCATCAATAGTGTCTTTATGAGTAACTTCATATGTTCTAAACTAGTATATGTGACTATTGGTGTATATAAGTGAGTATATGTGAGAGTGAGAGATTGAAAGAGTTCCTGTATGAATAAGTATGTGTTTCTATAAGTGATTGTTTAAAAGTATGTGTAAGTTTCCGTAGAAGTAAGTGTGGTGGTGTGTATATAACTGTATATGCAAATAAATGTATATTTGATTCTTTATTAGCATGAGTGACTATGTGTGTGAGTAACTCTATGGATGAGTGGCAATGTGTAACAGGATGTATAGGTGTATGAGTACATATGATGAGTGAATACATGTATGAGTGACTGTATAGGACTGTTGGTGAATGAGTGGATGTGTATGTGGATCTTAGAATTACTGAAGAGGTTGTTGTAACTGGTATTGGTATGTCCATTGTTTTGAAAAGTTTAGTCTCTATTTTTGAATGTGTGTATCAAAGGTTATATTAGGGTGAGAGGAGGTCTGCCTCTCTATCACAAGGATGATGTCATCAGTGATGTCATCAGTGATGTCATTTGAGATGTCATCAGTGATGTCATGAGTGATGTCACTGACCATGTCATGAGTGATGTAATATGTGACGGCATCAGCAGTGCATTGCGGGCGCACGAGTTATAGTTAACTGAACTAACTATAACGGGGGAATTTCAATGGTTTTGTAGAAGTGAAAAGTCCAGCTAACTATAACACCCCTGAAACCTATGGTTTTTTCAGTGAATTTCTGAGGTTTTTTAAATGCTAATTCCTAACTATAACGTGCCTGAAACCTATGGTTTTTTCTGTGAATTTCAAAGGTTTTTTAAAAGCTAATTTCTAACTATGCCTACAGAGATAGGACATGTGAAGAAAGAAGAAAAAATGCACAGAAAGAAAAAAAGAAGTGCAGAAAGAAGCAACAGAAGTCCTCAAAGACGAAGAAAAGTGCAGGAAGAAGGATAACGTGCAGAAAGAACAAAAAGAAGAGCAGAAAGAAGCCTTGTTGCAAAATCATCCTGTACCCTCAACTTTTTCAGACGGATACTGGTGGTAACTGAGTCTGACTAACCAGTCCTAGAGCCAGTGCTATGTTAAAAGACACTTAGAATACAGTGAAAACACCTACATACACTAGGGAACATTATGCGTTGGGGTCCCCCTGTGATTAGCATGACCTCCTCTGTAAGCCCCTAGTATATAATAGGGCAGGGGGATTAAAACTACCTCTTAAAACAGGCCACAGGGCGTTTTTGCACACGTTAACTCAGGCCCCGTCCCCTCCCTTCACCACTGTGTAAACACGCCCTGTGTCCGTTTTTAGTTGGGAGATTAAGTTCATTTGAATCCTGAGGGTCCCTAGGGTCCAACTAGCCCACTAGGTACCTCCAGTAAGTGCCACAGAGCTGCGTTGCAGAGAGGTGTAAAAAGTGGCACGGCCTGGACCACCTCTCTGCAATGCAGCTCAGTGGCGCTTACTGGAAGCACTTGGTGGGCTAGTTAGCCCCCAGGGGCCCTCAGTATTGAAGGAAAATTATATCCCCAATTTAAAACGTGCCATAGTGCGTGTTTGCACACGTCACCTCAGGCCCCGTCCCCTCCCTTCACCACTGTGTAAACGCGCCCTGTGGCTGTTCTAAGTTGAGAGATTAAGTCCCCTTGAATCCTAAGGGTCCCTAGGGTCAAACTAGACCACTAGGTACCTCCAGTAAGCGCCACAGAGCTGCGTTGCAGAGAGGTGTAAAAAGGGGCTTGGCCTCAGAACACCTGTCTGCAGCGCAGCTCCCTGGTGCATACTGGAGATGCCTGTTGGGATAGTTGGCCCTCAGGGACCCTCAGTATTGAAGAGGAATTAATTCCCCAACTTACAACTCGCCAGGGGGCGCGTTTGCAGAGTGCTGCAAGGAGGGGGCGTGGCCTCCGGCACAATGCCAGTCTTTTATTTATTTTAATTTTTTAAGAAGGGGGGCTGTGTGGTTCCCCTTCTTATTCTAATTTATTGGCCCTGATGACCCCATCCCCCAGGGCCTGTCTCCTAATTATATTTTTTTGGCCCCAATCCCCAGGGCCGGCCACTGTTTTTTATTATTTTAAAAAAATATATATTTATAGACACACCGAGGACATGCTGGACAAACCGTACGTACCTATCACCATGACGATTTGAGTGATATTCATTAAAAGGCGACTATGCATACAATGAATCCACGTGGAATGTATTCACACCACTAGTGAAGCTCTGACATGTCTGATGCCCTACCGTGCCTAATCCCGGTAGACACCCTCGTTGTTTATTTATACAAACATGGGTAGCTATTGACGGGCACATTTAATACACATGCAGACCAAGCCATTCAAAGGGGATTCGACAAAAATTCGACCAAAACTATGCAAGAAACCCCTCTCACGGTTAATAAAACACACATCCACTGCCGGATGTGTAATACTTTTTATTTCACTCTCTGGAAAGGGGACGAACATCACTTGAGAGTCACAGCGTGCTCCTGGCAGAGCCCAATGCTGTGTTACACCCACCATTGCCTGCTGAGTGCCACACACCTCTGTGTTGTATTCCACTAGCTAGTGCATATGCTATGACACTCTCTAGCCCATGTGCACTGTAACACCACCCCGTGAATATGTCTTGCCACACTTGTCTTCGCACGGGTTATATTGCCCCATCTAACGTGCCTTCCTCGATGCCTATGTTATAACGCACAGTGCTATGCCATACATATTACAATCTGGGATCCATATCTTTGTCACAGTGCATATGCAACGTTACACTCCCCAGCACATATTTTATATTACAACTTTAGAGACTAGTTAGGTTACACAACACTGCCCTGTGCATATTACACTAAGGGTGGGCGTAGTTCGTAAAGTAGCACTTCGCGAAGCTACGCAAAGTGAAGTTCGCACTACGCGAGCTAAGCGTAGCACTTCGCGAACAGCGTAGTAACATGTTCGCACTGTGCAAGATGTTGTTTTCAATGATTGCACAGTGCGGACAAGCAACCGGCACTGTGCAATCATTGAAAATGGCATCTTGCACAGTGCGAGCTGTAGTTTTCTGCTGCTCGAGTAGATTTTTACTCGAGCGGCAGCTTTCTCAACGCGAACTGGTAGTTTCTCATCGCGAGCGGTCGCGAGCATACGCGACCCCTCGCAATGAGAAACCTGACCTCCTCGCGTTGGGAATCTCGCCGGGAGGTTTATTTTCCATGCTTGCGATCGCGAACAAGGAAAAAGTCTCGCCGGGATGTCATTTTGCTTGCTCGCGGTCGCCAACTTGACGTTGAGGACCGCGAGCAAGCAAAAAATGACCGCAGCACTACGCAACACTACGCTACGCGTGTTCGCACTGTGCTACGTGCAGTTCGCGTAGTGCGAAGTAGCGCGAACTTCGCAAACTACGCGAGCGTAGCGTAGTGCTTCGCCCAGGCCTATATTACACTCCAAGGCGCATATCGCATAGCACGCGCTAGTGCCTGTGCTATCTCGCGCTCTCCAATGAATCTGTCATTGCGCACAATGTGTTGCATATTATATTTCACGCCCGGTTCATCTTATATCACACTTTTTGGTGCATAGTTTATACCATACACTATATCTAGTTTTCATTTTCAATCGTGCTCTCAGGACTATGTTCTATATAACACTGTGTTCACCTACCCTTTTCACGGGCATTACATTTTGCGATAGGGGGTGGAGGGTCAGGGGGTGTTTCTGCCAAGTGAGCCCCGAGTCACAGTCACAAACGTCCTCTTCTTCCTCAATAAAAGTGAGATTATGCTGCATACTTGTTCATATTTTAAGTAGTTCGCACAGACACACGTTTTAAAAACAATAAAGTTCCTAATACCCGCCTTCTCTGAACAGTTAGCTTGCTGCCCCATCCCCCTCCTCCCTATCCTCTGTTGTGTGAATCCATGGACTAGCCTCCTCCCTCCTGCCATGCATGGTCTGATGTGCTGCCACTGCCCTCAATTTAGTATGATGTACCAGTCCACTCCTCCTGCCCTCCATTGCCCAATTCTATGCCCCATCATTGACCTCCTGCTTAAACTCTGTGCTTAGCTTGCTGCCCCTATTCTCCTTCCCCCTGCCCTCCGATGTCTTTATGCATGCCCCTGCTCCATCCTTTTTGCCCACCATGTTCCATGGACCTGCCACTCCTATCTACTCTGAGTGTTCTGTTGAGCTGCCACTCCCCTCCCACCTGCCTAGCATTGTCAGATGACTATAACCTGTCCCTGCCACCTCCACCCTGCCTGTCCACATGCCATGCCCCTATCCTCTTCCTCCTGTCCTACATGGTCCATTGTACTGCCACACCCTTCTGCCCTCCCTGGTCTGTTGTGCTGCAACTGCTCCTCCTGCCTGCGCCGTGCGGTCTGTTGTGAGGCCCCTTCCCCTGAACTTTCTTGTCTGTGCACAGGTCCTGACCCTCCCTTCTATCCTCCATCGTCCTTTGTGCATGCCCCTGCACCCTCCTTCTTGCCCATCATAGCCATTGTGCTACCACTAACCCTCCCACTTGCCATGCATGGACTTCTGTGCTGCCATGGCCCCTCCCACCTTCCCTGTGTGGTCAGTTAGCTGCCCCTGAACCCCTCCCACCTTCCCTCCATGGTCTGTGTGTATGCCATCACAGTCTCACTGTTGCTCTTCATGGTGTGTCTTGCTTCTAGTGCCCATCCTGCCTGACCTCCATGGCTATCTTGCTGCCCCTGCCCTGCCCCCTTGCCCCCAGCCCTCTGTTTACATGTGCAGACCCCTACTCCCTCCCTCCTGGCTTGTCTGTTCCATTGTAATGCCCCTGATCCATCCCTCCTGCCCTTTATGGTCTGTTATGCTGCAGCTTTCTCTCCTGTCTGTCCATTATGGTCCTGCCTCTTGCCCCTCTGTTCTTTGTTGTCCATTGGCATGGTCCTGTCCCCTCCCTCTTGCTTTCTATGTGGTGTATTATGCTGCTGCAAACCCTGATGCCTGCCCTGCAGGGTCAGTTTGGTGCACCTCTCCATGTCCCTCCTGTCCTCTGTTATCCAAGTCCATGTCCCTACCCCATTTCCTTCCATGATCCAATGTACCATACTTGCGAACATTTTGAACTTGGTAAGAGGGAGATTTTGACAAAAAAACTGGGGTATTGATTTTCCCCTTTGAGTTACATTGAAAAAGAGGAGATTGTAGACAGGAGACAGATAAAATAAAGCCCATTTGAGCTTAAAAACATTGGACGTTTCCTGGCTGAATCGGGTCTGTTGGCATGTATGGTTGTACTACCATTGCCTCTTCCTTCTGCCCACAATGGTCTATTACATTGCCACAGCCTCTCTTGCAAGTCCTGTATTGTTGGTTCGTTGCCCCTGCCCCCCTTTCCACTGCCCTCCATAGTCTGTTGTGCTGCCACAGCCCTTCCTGCCTGCTCAGTGTGGTTAAATTGTTGCCTTTGCACCCTCCTACCTGCCTTCAATTTTCAGAGTCCGTGCCCCTGGCCTCTGCCTCTCAACAGTATCCTAATGAACAACTAGATTGCTAACATTCTATATTTATTGCAAAAGTGTGGAACGCCTGACGTCATCTTGATGTAATCAAAACTGTAATACCTATAGCATTTCCTTTAGAAATTACATATATGAGAGGGTCTTATTGGCATCAAAATTATGGTTAGTGCTCTAAAAGACTAAAATAGGGACATATTTTCTGAGTTTTCAAATAGCGAGAAAGCACTTTTAAATTATTTGTTACCTTTATGTTTTTTTATCCAGTTGACCACTTGATTAAATGTTGCACTTAGGGGAGAGGATGTGGTGTTACTTCCAGAACTGCAGACTTTGCAACTGGGGAACCAGGTTGGAGTTTCTGCTTCAGCTCGACATTCTGTGATTCTGGTCAAATCACTTACAGGCACATGCATCAAGCACAAAGCCCTTTGCGACCGGTATTTTTGCATTTGGGATGCATCATCCCAAATGCAAAAATCGCTATTTAAGGAATCTCAAAATAGCGATTCCTTAAATAGCGATTGCATTTAAGGAATCCCAAATTGAGATTCCTTAAATGCAATGCATTACAGTTTAAAAAATAGCGATTTCGCTATTAGCGTGAGCAAATTACCATGAGGCTGGACCTCATGGTAATTTGCGATAACTTAGAAAAATGCACTTATTTGCATTTTTCTAAGTTTCATGTTGCCCACACACATGCCCTTAGAGCATGTCTGTATGCAACATTTGTGCAGAGTGAACATACATGGGTGCAATAGGGTGTCATTTTGACACCCTTGCACTATCGAAATTGCGGGAGCAATTTGCGAGTACCTACTGGTACTCACAAATTGCTCCTGCAATCTCCAATTCATTCCTATGGGCCCGGAGGCCCATAGGAATGAATGGGAAGACATTCCTTAATTGCGACTCGCAATTTGCTAGTCGCAATTAAGGAATTTGTGGGAATCGCTATTTCTTTAGCGATTCCTACATGCATAGGGTTTTGCTATTCCTTAATTGCGATTCCTTAATAATCGCTATTAAGGAATCGCAAAACCCTATGATGATGCATGTGCCTGTTAGTCTCCCCTTGTCTACAACCAAAATGAATTTGTTCTTGTGTGATGTAACCAATGCTCATGTAAAGCACTCCAATACCTGACAAGTCTGCACTATATAACACTGCAAAAACACAAAATAATAAGTGTTTTGCACACTTCTGTCATTGGGCTATATTTGGGCTACATCTGGGTGACTTTGGGCTACATTTGGGCTCTTTTGTTTCCGGTGGCCATCTTGGGAGATTTATTTGTTATGAAGTTTCCTAATTTCCTCATGTACTGCAGTCTCCTCGGTAGGAAATGCTTTCAGTTTTTTACTTTGATTCCATTATGAAGGTATTCAGATATGTCACACATTTGCCATAAATTCTGAATGCTAGCACTCTAGTTGCTCATTAGATCACTGTAGTAAAACTACTGTTCACCATGGAAGTCTGCTCCTGGTATTAAAAGTGCATGTTTCAGTCTGCATGTCAGAATTTTTTAATGAAATAGAAGAGAATTTGAGAAGTCACTCAAAATGAGCCCTCATTTTCTTTCTTCAGCATTAATCATAATTTCTATGGCAAAATGAACCCCCTCATTGTGTTCCTTTTTAAATTAAATGTTTTAAGTGTTACCAGTTTATTCCAATCAAGATGGCTTCAGGTGTGCCATAATTTTGTCATAATGAAGACAGTAAGCGCTCTAGTTGTTTTTAAGAACACTCTGGGACATTCTGTCATTGGGCTATACCTGGGCTACATCTGGGTGATATTTGGGCTACATTTGGGCTCTTTTGTCTCTGGTGGCCATCTTGGCAGACTTATTTGTTATGAAGTTTCCTAATTTCCTCATTTACTGCAGTCTCCTCAGTAGGAAATACTTTCAGTTTTTTACTTTGATTCCAAAGGCATTCAGATGTGTCACACATTTTCCATAAATTCAGAATGTTAGCACTCTTTTTGCTCATTAGAGCACTGTAGTAAAGCTACTGCTCACCAGGGAAAACTGCTGCTGGTATTGAAAGTGCATGTTTCAGTCTGCATGTCAGAATTTTTTAATGAAATAGAAGAGGATTTGAGAAGTCACTCAAAATGTGCCCTAATTTTTCTTTCTGCAGCACTAATCATACTTTTTATGGAAAAATGAACACCCTCATTGTGTTCCTTTTTAAATTAAATGTTTTAACCCCTTGAGTGCCCATGACGAGATGGTCTCGTCATGGGCCGCGGTTGCGCTGTGCCCATGACGAGACTATCTCGTCATGAACCCCGCCCGCTAATTCAACGCCCGGCACAGGGCGGGGAAAGGGCGGGGCACACAAGGGGTTAAGAGTTACCACTTTAATCCAAGCAAGATGGCTTCAGGTGTGCCATACGTTTAGCATAAGTAGGACTGTTAGCGCTCTAGTTGTTCTTTGGAACACTCTGGGAAGCTGCAGTAGAACACAAAGGAATCAACTGACAGTCTCTGCCCTTGTTGGGTGTACATGTTTTACTGAGAATGTCAGACTTCATTCTCACATGACTGAGAAAGATAATGTGAATTTACAGAAAATAAGCTCTCAGTTTAGCTTATAGATCACCTTCCAAACCTCTGTGGGAAAAGCATGAGAAAATATTTTTCTCTCAATCATGATATCCCAGCAGAAGGCTTTTTCACATGGTGAAATAACCTTAGAACATACCACAGTTGCTAAAATGAGTATGGTACCATCAACAAATGATTTATAATGTAACTAAAGTCTTAAAACCTTCTATTAACTGCAATGCTTTTTAATGAGGTGCTATCATGTATATTGGTCCCAAGATGGCTGCCAACACTTCTTGGATGAAGTGCTGACAGCCAATCAGATCTCAGGATGAGATGTGTGGTTAGGCTCCGCCCACATATATATATGATTTTACTTTTGATTTTCTCAGGAACTGCTGAACAGATTGACACCAGACCTGCAAAAGGCACATCCCTGACCTGAGGACTACCTCTCTGCCAAATTTCAAGTAATTCTGTTCAGCCGTTCGGGCTGTACCTTGGACTAAAGGTCCCTATGGAAAATTGCATGGGGAAAACGCGTTTTGGGACCCCCCTTTTTTCTCAGCCCCCGCTTGACAAATCCCCCCGAGACTTTCAGGGTAGGAGCGGAGCGGAGCGCCCCACCTATTTTGAAAATTTCGCGAGGATTTGTCAACCGGCGCCAAAGTTATTCCAAATAGAATGTTGCGGATTTCCTATGGAAACATGGTCCTAACTATAACTATCTACTGGCGACCGCCAGTAGATAATATATATATATATATATATATATATATTACCTACTGGCGGTCGCCAGTAGGTAGTTATAGTTAGGACCACGTTTCCATAGGAAATCCGCAACATTCTATTTTGAATAACTTTGGCGCCGGTCGACGAATCCTCGCGAATTTTTCAAAATAGGTGGGGCGCTACGCTCCGCTCCTACCCTGAAAGTCTCGGGGGGATTCGTCAAGCGGGGGCATTTTTCCATAGGACCTTTAGACACAGCTACAGCCCGAACGGCTGAACAGAATTACTTGAAATTTGGCAGAGAGGTAGTCCTCAGGTCAAGGAAGTGCCTTTTGTAGGTTTGGTGTAAATCTGTTCAGTAGATTTAGAGAAAATAGCCTTTAAATCAATATATATATCTGAGCCAGCTTACGGTGCGCTTACGGTGCGCTTACCGTACGCGTACGGTGGCGTGCGCGAGCGCGATTTTGATTGGCTGTTAGATCTTAGTAAACATTCGAATCGGTCGAAACCAGGAAGCGGCGGCCGCCATTTTCTCTCTCGCTCTCTGAGTTGGGCAGCAAAAACGATGCCAAAAAATGTCTAAAGAGGCAGTTTCTTGAGATCCTAACCACCCAGCATTGATATAGGGGTCCCCAAACAACCCCCAAGCCCAAATAAAAAAAAATTTTTTTTTCGGAAAATCGCCGATTACGCTCACCGTACGCGTATGGTAAAAATTTTTAAAAAACAAAATTATCCAATCCCTCCCCACCCCGTGTGCAAATGGTGCCCGAAGGGCACCAATTGTGCAAGGCTTATTACAGGTAAGAAATAAACAAAGAATAAATTTCACAAAGATGCGCATAATATGTCCCCCATGTGCGCACGGTGCGCAAAGCGCATCGTTCGTACATGGCCCATCCCGCATAACGTGGGCACGCGGTGGGCGCAGCGCACCGCGTGACCACCGTGCGTGCACGCCACTAACTGCGTAAAGTGGGCGTGCGGTGCGCGAAGCGCACCGCGTGCTCACAGTGCGCGCACGGAACGAACTGCGTTAACTGGGCGCGCACGCCACGAATGGCGTAAAGTAACTTAGCATTTAAAAAAACGTACAAATTCACTGAGAAAACCATAGGTTTCACACACGTTATAGTTAGGAATTAGCATTTAAAAAACCTTGCAAATTCACTGAAAAAACCATAGGTTTCACACATGTTATAGTTAGCTGTACATTTCACTCGTAAAAAACCAATGAAATTCCCCCGTTATAGTTAGTGCAGGCAACTATAATTCACGCGACCGCAATCTTCTGCTGATGACATATGTGTCTTTATGAAAAAAAAATATTTGTAATATATGTATAGCTAAAATTTAATGGAAGAAGACATGGGCAAATAAGTGTCTAAATACAGTATTAGCATCAGCAGAGGATTGCGGTCGCGTGAGTTATAGTTGCCTGCACTAACTATAACGGGGGAATTTCATTGGTTTTTTACGAGTGAAATGTACAGCTAACTATCACATGTGTGAAACCTATGGTTTTTTCAGTGAATTTGCAAGGTTTTTTAAATGCTAATTCCTAACTATAACGTGTGTGAAACCTATGGTTTTTTCAGTGAATATATATATATATATATATATATATATATATATATATATTACCTACTGGCGGTCGCCAGTAGGTAGTTATAGTTAGGACCAGGTTTCCATAGGAAATCCGCAACATTCTATTTTGAATAACTTTGGCGCCGGTCGACGAATCCTCGCAAATGTTTCAAAATAGGTGGGGCGTTACGCTCCGCTCCTACCCTGAAAGTCTCGGGGGGATTCGTCAAGCGGGGGCTGAGATAAAAGGGGGGTCCCAAAACGCGTTTTTCCCATGCATTTTTCCATAGGACCTTTAGACACAGCTACAGCCCGAACGGCTGAACAGAATTACTAGAAATTTGGCAGAGAGGTAGTCCTCAGGTCAAGGAAGTGCCTTTTGTAGGTTTGGTGTAAATCTGTTCAGTAGATTCTGAGAAAATAGCCTTTAAATCAATATATATATCTGAGCCAGCTTACGGTGCGCTTACGGTACGCTTACCGTACGCGTACGGTGGCGTGCGCGAGCGCGATTCTGATTGGCTCTTAGATCTTAGTAAACATTCGATTCGGCCGAAACCAGGAAGCGGCGGCCGCCATTTTCTCTCTCGCACTGAGAGTGATGATTAAAATACAAAGACCAAAAACATGTAAAGGGGCTGTTTGGACAGCTCCAAAACACCTAGCCATGTTGAGGGAGTCCCCAAAGATCCCCCAAGGCAAAAAACGGAATTTTAATTTTTTCGCTAATTTCGCCGATTACGCTTACCGTACGCGTACGGTAAAAAAATATTAAAAAAATATATATATCCACACTCACCCCACCCCGTGTGCAAATTGTGCCCGAAGTGCACCATTTGTGCATGGCTTACATGTGGTGCGAAAAATTAAAATATTACCTTTCAAAACGAAGTGCATCATATGTCCTCCATGTGCGCACGGTGCGCGAAGCGCATCGTGCGTACATGGCCCATCTAGCGTAACGTGGGCACGCGGTGCGCGTAGCGCACCGCGTGCCCACTGTGCGTGCACGGCACTAACTGCGTAAAGTGGCGAAGCGCACCGTGCGCGCACGGAACAAACTGCGTTAAGTGGGCGCGCACGCCACGAATGGCGTAAAGTAACTTAGCATTTAAAAAACCGTACAAATTCACTGAAAAAACCATAGGTTTCACACACGTTATAGTTAGGAATTAGCATTTAAAAAACCTTGCAAATTCACTGAAAAAACCATAGGTTTCACACATGTTATAGTTAGCGGAAATTTTACTGATAAAAAACCAATGAAATTCCCCCGTTATAGTTAGTGCAGGCAACTATAACTCACGCGACCGCAATCTTCTGCTGATGACATATGTGTCTTTATGAAAAAAAAATATTTGTAATATATGTATAGCTAAAAATGTATGGAAGAAGACATGGGCAAATAAGTGTCTAAATACAGTATTAGCATCAGCAGAGGATTGCGGTCGCGTGAGTTATAGTTGCCTGCACTAACTATAACGGGGGAATTTCATTGGTTTTTTATCAGTAAAATTTCCGCTAACTATAACATGTGTGAAACCTATGGTTTTTTCAGTGAATATATATATATATATATATATATATATATATATATATATATATGGCAGGTTTAGAATGTCGCTAGGTTTGGAGGGTGCTCCATATAAAGGAGCTGCTTTCCACCTAAACTTGGTAACTACCCTGAGTTCCTTGTTTCTCTTTTTGCATAATTTATATGGCACTCTAAGCCTGAAAAGATATTGTTTTGATAGATATGTACATCTATACATACTATCAATTGCATAGTCAAAATTAGACAATATATTACCTTTCAACATGCCAATGACTGGAAAAATAGGACTGGTTTCATTTGTCAAGCTTCTTAATGGTGACTTATACTCATACAAACTGATTTTTCGACTATGCAGTGACAGTCCTTTTTTAGGTCTCGCCTGACCCAGTGCATGCGCTGGTCTGGCGAGACTTATTGAGAGGGCTCCAAAAAGTGCTACCAGGCCAGCCTAGAGCTACAGTGCATGTGTGCGGGCGCGCGCGCCGCTTTGACCGCGATTACTTTCACTGTCCCCTTGTTGTTTCTTTCTAATCGTGGCACCGGTGCTTTACTTTTAACATTAAAAGTAAAGCGCGGGTGCCGCGATTATAGCAAAAGTAAAGAACTAGAAACAAACCTCTATTTCTTTACTTTTGCTATAATCGCGGCACCCGCGCTTTACTTTTAACATTAAAAGTAAAGTGCGGGTGCCGCGATTATAGCAAAAGTAAAGAAATAGATGTTTGTTTCTATTTCTTTACTTTTGCTATAATCGAGGCACCGGCGCTTTACTTTTAATGTTAAAAGAAAAGCACCGGTGCCGCGATTAGAAAGAAAAAAATGCTACCGCCGGCCACAGCTTTAACAGATTTCCTGTAAGTGTGACCTGACTGTACCCATGTATAATGGCCCCTTATTGTTGTGGGATAACTGTACTTGTAGATTTGCTATATAGTAACCACTTTGTTGTAAAAACAAACTCATTGCACAGTCACCAAATAATAGCTCACCTTCCATTGCATTAACATATTTACAGCTGCATTGACTACAGTCAGTGCTTCACTGTCCATGCATGTCTTTGTCTCGCTGAAACACACGTGTGAACAATGTCTTAGGCAGGTTAGTGCGAAAATGGAAAAGCAGTCTGCATGTTTTCAAGTACATGTCATGCCAGGTGGAATCATGAGTCTGGATATTTAGTGCATTCGGCTGCCTTTCTTTAACACCTGCAACCATATGATGCGTTGCAGCAATCGCACAAAAACTAATGTTCGTTGCATTGTGGAATATGAAAACCAAATGTCCTCTAGGTTCTTTTGTTTTTTTGCTTGTGAATGTATTGCTTGTTGAGTTGGTTTGAGAGCACGTTAAGCTGCAGCCCTTCACTCCAGTGCAGTATCCCTCACAATCCCCTCCAGTGTAAAACCAGTACTTTTACCTTTCGACTGCTTGCACATTCAGTCCTTGGCCTCTCTACTGAGGCACTCAATATGGGGACAATTTTTGTCCATTGTGGTGGAGTTTAGGTTTGAAATATGCATAGTGCCAAGGTTACAAGCCCATCGGACTTTGGATACTACAAACCTGGTTCTACTAGCTCTCAGGTTTGTAAATCTTAATAAAAGCTTACCGGCCTCTCTAGCCACAAATACTGTGTATAAATTCTATAGAACAATTATAGATGGCTGCATGAATGTTCCATGACATACTGTTTCACAGCATGACACATTTATAATAACTGTTCAGAACTCGCGTTTTTAACCCTCACTGATGAGTGAGAGCAGAATAACTCAGGTTGTGAATACTTCATACCTCTGAGGTGGCACCCCCAGTTTTGGCTGCCTGAAGCCACCAGTGCTATAATATGAGCTCTCTGATGTAACAACTTCTCCTCCTGGCAGTGCAAATCGCAGATGTCCGTTCCTCGGAGGTAGATGGTAGAGGCGAATGTTCCCGAAATGAGGAAAGGGAGGCCTATAAATTCATCATATGTGACCTACTATGCTGGGTGGTAACGGTCCATGCTTGTATTCTTAATTTGATCTATGTTTTGTGATACAATGAATTCTATTGCACTGTATTGTGTATCTTGTATGTCACAATGTTTATGCATCCTTTATCTATCATATGGTAATTCAAATGCCGATAACCTTTTAGAACAGAAAGGGAGGCCTATACTCAATAGAGTATGCAGTGGGATTTTCATGCAAGGATACCCAATCCGGGCACTTATTTGTAACAAAGGCCTCCTTTTCAGCAGCCAATGACAGACAATGTGTTACTCTCTGCTTTTTTGGGCAGATGCTGCTTAAAACTATTTAAATTCTGATTACACTATGAAATTGTAAACATATCTGAAACTATCTGGTGTAAACATTAAGAATTATCCAAATTGTGTCACAATTAAACAAAAATAGCATTTCCTTGCCCTTCCCCCAATTTTCTCATTCTCCCTGCCCCGCAGCAGTTCATATTTTTACCATCAAGTAAACCACAAAAATTTGGCCCACCTGAATCTCTAGCTGCAGACTTTAAGCTTCCTTTGCTGCTGCTGTGCCTTGGCTGATACCTTACACTTGATAGCCAGGTTAAATGGGATGCAGTTTCATATTGCAATAACCTTTGCTATGGAATGGTTGTGGAATTAGACTGAACCTGTCCAATTATCTTCCCAAAATTATTTAACCTGAAAAATCGTATGACACTGAAGAGTACACTTGACTTTACCACACCCTCTAGGTAGGTCAGAGCTTTTAAAAGCTCTTTTCTAGTCTTATAAAGTCTTTTAGGTACATCTAGGCTAAATGTATGTCACCATTTGGGGTGCATCTGCGGTTAAAATCTACTGTGACACCTCACCTATTGATCATTTTTGCTATTAACTATGGAAAAAGATCATGTAGCACTTTAAATACTCTTGAAATATCACCAGTCCCAAAAATCTGCATAAGTGACAATGTCAAATTGGCATAATTTCTAATTACGCCCTTTTGGCTGGTGCTATCATCTAACCACACCAGGTTTCCAGTCCTGTTTACTTTCCATTCTGCAGAAGTCTGGTAAAAATAGTGCAATTTGTTAAGTATTACATCCCATAATGTTTGTGTAAGTTACCAGATCTTTAGCTGCCACGAAACACTTAACCATAGTATGGTCCTCCAGAAAAATGTAAAGACACACAACCAACCACAACCAATCACATAACCACACACACAATCACACACACACAACCACACACATAACCACACACACAACCACACCCACCACACACACACCCACACCCAACCACACACACACCCACACCCAACCACACCCACACCCACACCCAACCACACCCACACCCAACCACACACACACACCCAACCACACACACACACACACACACAAACACTCACAACCACAATCACACACACAACCAAACACACACACAACCACACACACAACCACACACACAACCACACACACAATCTCAAACACAACCTCAAACACACACACAACCACGCACACACACCTACACACACACAACCACACACAAACAACCACACAACACACACACAAACAACCACACAACAACACACAAACAACCACACAACAACACACACACAACCATGCACACAACCACGCACACAACCACACATACAACCACACATATAACCACACACACAACCACACACACAAACACACACACTCAACCACACACACACTCAACCACACACACACACACTCACACAACACATACACACACAACCACACACACAACCACACAAACAACCACAACCACACACACAACCAACCACAACCAACCACACAACCACACACACAACCAACCACAACCAACCACACACACAACCACACCCACAACCACACACACAACCACATGCACACAACCAACCACAACCAACCACACACAACTAATCACACACACACAACCACAACCAGACAACCACAACCACACCCCCAACCACACCCCCAACCACACCCAATCACACCCAATCACACCCAACCACACCCAACCACACCCAACCACACACACACACACACAACCACACACACACACAACCACGCACACACAACCACACACACAACCACAGCCACACACAACCACACATGCACACAACCACACACGCACACAACCACACATGCACACAACCACACACACATACAACCACACATGCACACAGCCACACACGCACAAAACCACACACACACAACCACACAACCACACGCACAACCACAACCAGGCAAACAACCACAACCACACACACACACACAACCATACACACACAACCACACAAACAACCACAACCACACAAACAACTACAACCACACACACACACACAACCACACATGCACAACCACACACACACTCAACCACACACACACACAACCACACAACACACAACCACAAACAGTTTTTTGGGCTGTCAGCATAAATACGCTGTCACCAAACATGATGAACATCTCAGGAAAGTTTGGGAAGTCACCCCCAACTTTAAAACCACTTGCTGTTGCAGAGTGTGTGCTGTACACATGGAAATACCCTTGGCACAGCGGACTGTTCCAAGGAATTCTTTGAGCCTCGGAGGCTGACAGACCTCAGCCTGTGCATTAGTTCACCCCGACTTGGCGCTGCATGTAAACAGGGTGCCCACTGTCCAGCATGAAGTGAGACATTGTGATCGGGGCTGGAGATGCTATTTAGCAATCTGCTTAGAACATTGTGTTTCATTTATGGCATTAAACATAAAGGAGCACTGGCAACGCTAATAAAATGGATTTCATTTTGAGTAGTGATTAAACTTTAAAAAACCCTTCAGTACTGAAACAAGTGCAATAGGTCTTGCATTTGCAAAAGTTTAAGCTATTAGCATTGCTCATGACAATGCCTTGTTATCTATTTTATAAAACAAACAATGTCATTATCATTTACAATGCCAATAGCTAGTGTTGCATTATTATTAGCAATGCCAACTGCTCACACTTTTATAATGCGAGACCTATTGCATTGCAAATGCTTGTCTATTCTGCTGTCTCATTGGTTTTGTGAGTTCTGTAACACGTGGCTTGTAGGAATGCTAGTCTCAATGTGTTTATGAAGGGAAATGCATCCTAAAATGACTCCCATACAATACATCAGATGGGGTCTAAAACACAACCCCAAAACAGCATTGGTGATCTTAGCTTGCAGCATGATTCATAAGTATGTGCATATCGTCGTTGCATTGTCACTGGTGAATTAGCCACGTCTATACCATAATGGGCAGCAGGGATACATTATGATGTGCTGCAGTACAATTCTGTGCATGGTGAAAACAGTGGTACATGTAATCCTGGCTAACATGTGTCCCCCTTAAGCACCAAGTTTACATACCTATGTAGTTGTGCAATCTACACAAGGAGAATACACTTCTTTTAGCAGCCAGCTGACTCAAAGATTGAATAATACGGGAGTGTGTATGTCCTCCAAAACTTCGCCCAGGAGCTAAATGTGCAAGACTTTTTGTTATGAGAGAGATATGGCACGTCTTCAAAAATATTTTTTATAAAACTTGCTCCTTAACCTGCTATGGTTTAGGTCCTGTGGCTGTGGCACCAAGAGCCCTGTGTGCAGTGTTTTTGACCAGATTACTCAGTACTAAAAACATTCGACAGCGCAGGAAAGGATTCGAGTACAACACCCTCCCTTACTATGCCTCATCCCTTTGCTGGTTATTTATAAGCAACCGCTGAGCTCGTAGGGCGGCATGACTAAATGCTTATGAGGTCCCAAAAGCAAGACCTATTGGCTATGCCAATGCTTGTTTCTTAATTAGTTCCAACCAGTTTAGGTCCAGCAATTTCAGTTTAGGATGAGATTTCATTGCTGTCGCCCACTTTCACCCAATGCTCGTTGAAGAGTTTAAAATCATTGAAGTAGTTTTTTTCAAGACTTACTTAGTGATGTATAGCTGTAACGTGGAACATTCTCTCATCTCTTTCATTTTTATATTTTTTTTAGTCTTTTGCGGACCAATGCTATTTTAATCACTTTGCTTTACCCATTTTTAATCTTCCTTTTATGTTTCCTCCTTTTTTCGTCCTGAGTGGGAGTAACAGCAAGAGATCTAAGACCTTGCAGTTGAAGGGATGAATGCTGCCTTATGGAATAAAACGTCACTGAGCTGCTGGATTTGTGTTTGAATCTCTTAAACACGAAAAACATTTTTTCTTTCATTTACATTATTTCTCATTTCTTGTGTGTATTGTTTTTCTTTTTCAAAGAGTCCATTGTTCTGTTATAAAACCTTTTTCTACTGGAGGCAGATACCTTTTTCCAGTGCTAGAAGATTATGCGTTTAAAATCTTTAAGCCTTTTTCAAATTAATGTTTTCATATCTCCAGAGCAGTTTCCCTTTATCCCTGTCATACACTGCGGTGAACCCTCTGTGATGCGAAAAGCTGTAATTACAGAGATTTAATTATTAATCAGTGCTTGTCGCTTTTGATTATAGAAAATACCATCCTATGTGAAGAAGAATCGATTACTCCAGATCAATTAGAACCTTTTTTACTTTTACTTGTACATTTTTGGTTCTTTAAACCAAAGGTACTTGTTTTTAATAATCATTGACTCTAATGCTTGTGTTATCTGATGATTGTTTTCTTCTTGCTGAACAATGTTGTATTACTGTATTCTCTTATAATCTCTTCTTATCGCAAGTGTTACAGTTGGGGGACAGTTGCATAATATTTGCTCTCTATTTTCTCTCATATGACATTCTCTGATAGTATTCTGTTTTTGAAGACTGGTGTAGGGTGTGCAGAAGTTGTTCAGATTGGAGGTGCTCATCCTGCTCTTCAAAATGTTCAGTAATATGTTCTTTAAAACCAAAAAGTTAGGGACAAATGTACTATTTTAAGAATAGTGCAAAACTGCTCACTGAGACAAGCATATTGTTTACATTGGAAGGGTACGCTTCCTGTACAAAATACTTTGCTTTTTCCAACAAGGATGTGTGCTGTACAGTACAGCCCAGATACAAAATTAGAAAAGTTTAGAGAAAAAAAAAACTTTTTTCATTCTTTGTGCCTGTTTCTGGGGGGTGTAAATTTTTGGGCACAAAGCCCTGTCTCCAATTGTTAATAGCTAGGGTTTTGCATCAAAAAAACATGGGCGACTGCATGGAAAAGCCCATGTACCACCCATGAGATGTCCTCTAGACTCAAAGTAACTTTAAGCAGTGCAAAGTGCTGCTTTGCGTTACTTATAGACAGTGTTCCAGTGCAAAAAGTGTAAAGTAATTAACAAATCAACCCATTGTGCTGGTTTCCATCACTTTTGATGTTGATAAATCTGGTCCTTTGTGAAAAGCACTGTAATGTTATTTTAAAGTCCATGTTCTTATTAATTTTTATACTGGGTAAATGGATTGATATAAGCAGTACTTTATAAAATTCAGACCAGCAAAATATTGGATCTTGCCCATTACGTATAAAGATACAGTGGACCATATCAATTAAAATATCTATCGATTTTATTATTGGACATATTTACATCAGACAGACCTGGCAAAAAGAGGCCGCAGAATGCTTTAGAAAAGTCAAGGAATGTGTGGTTCAAAATTGCACATGTAGATCATGTTTATACAGTATGGGTGATGTAGAAGTACACTATGGGGGGGAGAAAGTATTTTATCATTTTAATTTCATTTTATGCAAATTTCAGATGAAAGAGTAGAACAAAAAAGATAATATAGAGAGAAAATGGTAAAAAAGTCAAAGAGTAAAGTACAAAAAAGTACAATTTGCAAATCAAAAAAATATTGTGAAAATATGTATCGGTTAAGGATGGCATTAATGAGACGTTTAGGGTTAGATGTGGTTATGTTTAGGAGTTAATGTTAGCATAAAACTAAGTTTTGGTGTGTGATTTGTTGTGAAGTAAAATATTTATTTGGTTTACAATAATGGTTATTCCTACGATTGGCATAGAAGTTAGGCCTAAAGTAAGGGATTTAGGGGCTGGTTTGGGGTGAGAATAAGAGTTAGTGCTCGTAGGATGGCGGTAAGAGTAGGGTTTTCAGGTTAGATACGTGTTTGTTTGTTTTTGCAGTTTTATATAGCTCGTACTCAATCCGAAGGTATCAGAGCTCTTTACATGGGCATCAGTTGCATTGCAGACAGACACATTCATTTTTGGGTATGGGGAGATTAAGTGAATTGTCCAGAATCACAGGATGCTTGAGCCTCCCACCAAGACCTTAACCTGGATCCCCAGCTTCAAAGTCGGCCGCTCTAGGTTGGGTTAGGGGTTTCAGTTCATGTTAGGATATAGGTGAGATTAATGGATGGTGTAAGTGATGGTGTAAGAGGAAAGTGCAGGGAAGGGGGTACCAGAGATGGTATGGGGATCAGTGGTGGCTCACTAAGGGAGTGCTGCAGGGCGGGGGAGGGGCTAGTGGACTCGGACATACGACAGACAGGAGTAAGGTAAGTAATTAAATAAATACAACTATTTACCTTGCACTCACTGTATCGCTGAGTTGGCGATGCAGCGAGCGCAAGGTAAATAGTTTTATTTATTTAATTCATTTCATTATCTTTATTTCGACTACACATAAGTCACAAAAGAGATGAATACAATTAAATACCAAACATTATCAAATTTCCAATGTAAAAAATACATCTTTAAATAACAATATTAACCAAAGAGATTAAAATCATCATTATTGCCTGAAGAGAGTATCAACTAAGAAACTCATCCATCATTTGATTAATCATGTACAGCAGGGATACTCTCATTATACCATTAAACTTATTCTGATGTTCCACATTGCAGCTAGGAATTTACTAACAGCAAAGACAGTTAGTGGAGATAAATCAGATTTTAGTATTCGATAAGCATCCAAATGTTTCCTAAACCCCCATTTTTTACATAAGGGAATAATCCACTTTTTCCTGGGCTTCTTATACGAAGGACAGAAAAACATTACATGAATATAATTTTCTAGGATCTCAATACAGGCGGGACAGTTTATAGTAGTTGGTGGGTGCCATCTACTCGTAAAAACTCTAATTGGAAGGGAATTGTGTCTCCATTGGAGAGATAATTTCCTGAGACCAATGGGATAGATATCATTCAACACTGTCTCCAACTTATAATAATCTTTCATTAATAAAAATGAGCTTGTCATTGAGCCCACTTTATCGCTCACAAACCAAAAAGACAAATTACTATCGTAATACATACTGACCAGGTCTTTACGGTAAATAGTTCTGCAAGCCTCTTCTGGATTTGTCCATAGAAAAGAACACCCCAACCTGTCAAACTCATCATTTATATATTTTAACCATGGGAGTTTCTGAATAGTTGGATATTTTAATAATTCCAAGAATTCTTGCCTATAGATACTAAGTTCAGGGGTTACCCATAGACGCCTCCAAAAAGTTAGGGGCTTTAAACCTAGTTCCTCCCTTATAGATCTGATTCCTAGGTCAAGCCTGAGAGGAAGAAGGGGAGAACTAGTAGGAAGGGATAGTAAATTCCTAAGGAATTTGTTTTCCGTGGCAACGATTGCAGGGGCACAATTGTGTCCCCACAACTCGGTGCCATAAGTTACTGCCCCTCTAGCCTACATTTTATAAATCTCAAGTGGCGGTCCAATAGGTTTTATATGAGATTTATTCCAAAGTTTAATAATCCCCCCCGCTTTTTGCATTAACTTTAATTGAGATTAAATCTGGTGTTGGGTCCAAACCAAATTTTCATTCAGAGTCAGTCCCAAATACTCAAACATCTGAACTCTTTCCAAGCTGACACCATCTATAACCGGATTTGGGCGAGATGTCTTAGTGGGATTAAAAATCATAAACTTTGTTTTAGCCGTGTTTATTTCCAACCCCCGATCATGACAAAAAGAAACAAAACCATCTAAAACTCGCTGGATACTCATTGGGGACTTAGCAAGTAACAGGGTATCATCAGCAAACATAATCGCTGATATCCCTGTGCCAGCCAGCTTTGGTATGTATCTGTTGGGGACCGCATTCAAATGGGAGCTAACTCCATTTACATAGAGAGAGAACAGGGTTGGCGCCAAGACGCAACCCTGCCTAACCCACCTATCAACGGGGAAGCTAGATGACAAATTTCCTTCTCTCCCACACCTGACCTTAGCAAAGTTGTGGGTATGAAGTCATATTATAATATCCAATAAGGGGGGTGGAATTCCTAAATCCCGTAAAACAACCCAAAGCTTCATACATGGGACCAAATCAAAGGCCGCACGCAAATCTACAAAGACGGTATATAGGGAGCCGCCCTCCACCTTAACCGTCTTCCAGAAAAGCATATTCAGTCTAAAAATCTGGTCAATAGTCGATACACTCTTTCTAAAACCTGCCTGGTAGTGGCTCAAGATCTCAGATTCCTCCATCCAATCCAAAAGGCGGTCTAAAACCAGCCTGGCAAAGAGTTTCTGGGCTACGTCTATTAGGCTGATTGGCCTATAATTGGCTGGGAGGAGGGGCGACCCCTTCTTAAAAATAGGGACTACCTCCGCGCCCAGCCAAGTGTGAGGAACCGGCATGCCAGCAGAAATTGCATTGAATATTATTAAAAGATAGGGCGCCCATACTCTAGGTTCATGTTTATATAAATCTCCGGGGACCCTATCCAACCCTGGAGCTTAACCCGCAGGAAGCGCAGATATAGCAGCCTGGACCTCAGCCAGAGTAAAACTAATCAAATCTGTATCAGGAACATCACTCATCAACAATTCGCCCGATATAGCCTCCATACAGGGATGATCCCCCTTGTACAGTAGGCTAAAGTGATCTTCACAGACTTCTGGGGCAATATTCGGGTTGACTGCTGGGTCTGGTTCAACTGATCCAGTAGTCACAATCTGCCAGAACCTCCTCGGGTCCCTATCCGCTAGGGCAGTTGTTGGGCTAACCCAGTTCTCATTTCCCCACTCAAGCTTAGCGTGGTGAATGAGATTTCGGTAAGCTCGTCTCCTTTGTTGGATAACATCCCTGTTAGCATTATCTTTTAGTGCGTTCAACAATTCAGTCTTTGCTACTCTACATGCCCTGTTATACCAGGGGTGCTTTCTACGTGGCCTTCTCCTGCAAGGAGCTAGAGGGTTTAAAATATCTGTTAAACTAAAAAATAATGCCTTATTGAGTTCGGCCATTTTTCCATAAAAATCAGACAGGGGTTGGTGCTCAATAAGAACAGCCATATCTTCCAAAACTGGGCTAACGCTAGCGTAAACTTTAGATAAATTATCTGGGTTACTAGCCAATTTAGCCCATCTCACCCTACGTCTATTATTAGAGAGAATAAGACTATTAGTTTTGTCGGATTGCAATAAAGGTTCATCCTTACGCATGCCTGGTAGTAGAAAATCCAAGATCAGGGGATTGTGGTCACTCTCTCCCCTAGGGAGCACCCTGAAATCCTGGACTCGATTCCATTCCTTACATTGGACAAAGATATAGTCGAGTCGTGCCTCCCTACCAGATTTATTAAAGGTAGGCTTGGAAGGGTTATCAGATTTTGTTCGACCATTACATGCTCTGATAGAGTGAGCCAATACTAAGGAGGTAATTTGGACAGCCAGAGGAGCCCAAGATCTTACTGTAGGGCCTACCACAGGTGGGATTTTCCATAGGTCGTCCTCCTCCTGGTTTATGGCATCCAGCAACCCCTCAAGTGGTTCAAAAGGAGAATTAAGATCTCCGCCCACCACTAGCAGAGTATCCTCTGGAATTTTAGTCAGTACAGTGGATAACACTTCAATGACCCCTGACTCGGCGGAGAGACTGACCGGTCTTGAATAAACATTAATCAAGGCCAGTTGTAAGCCAGACCGCCAGTTCAGGAGTACACACTGCACATCATCGGACCCTGTATCTAAAACAATGGCACTGCAGCCCAAATGAGTGGTAACCCAGATTGTTAAACCGCCTGACGGTCGGCCTCTTCCTCCCCACTTAGCTGGAACTGAAAATGAAGCAAACCCCAAACGAAAATGATCTTCCCTGGCCCATGTCTCCTGGAAATAGCATATATCATGAAGGTCTATAAATGAGCCCGATTCAAAACAATTGAGCTTATTAAAAAGACCAGCTGTATTCCAAGAAAGAATTTTTAATAAAGATCGGCCACTAGAAGTATCAGGGGAATTTTCAGAGGAAGCTTCATTAATTAAAGTCGGGATTTGTCTAGAATAGCCGCTATCAGGGGAGGAAACCACCAGCTGCGGATGTACGCAATAAGGCTCTCCCTCTTCCCCACTGGAGCCATTCTCATATTGCAGTCAATCAACCTCCTCAAGGCAACTAAACCTATTGTAACAGGAATAGTCATCCAAAGTGGGCGGATTGTACCTAATGTGGCTGTGTCTTCTACTTTGGGAAGTGGGTCCCACCCTTATCCATTCTTCAGCATTCTCTGGGTAAGCGTGAGTATTACATGGTGGGTAGAAGAAGGATAATGGAAGAGGTTGGATAGATGAACCTCCCATGTTCCCCCTCCAGTTGAAAATATATGAAACAATCTGTGGGTTTCTAAAATTCACCAGAACGCAGTCACCCTTACTTTGCTTCTTTGTATTTCCCAGCCAGCTGATCCTCCTAACCATCAAGACATCAGCTCTCATAGGCGGAGGGAGAGGCCTATGGGTATTCAACCAACTAGTAACTTTATTTTTTAAAGAATCGGGGGGTTTCCAGGTCAGGATTAGCAAGCTCTGGCACTCCACTCAAAACTATTACATAAGGAGCTGCCTCAGGAGGGAGGTTCACAACATTTTTCCATCTTAAGCTACCCAGATCTTGATGGCCAATGCCTCCATTCTCTTTGGAGGTATTCCCTGCTTTAGTTGGATTTAGTTTAGATAAAAGGTTAGAAGACCTTGCAGGGAGGGATGGTTGATTCTGTGGTATTGGGGACGTAACGGCAGTGGGGGGTAATAAATTTGAGGGAAGTGAGGGTACGCCTATTGGGATCGTTTGGGTTGCTGCTAAAGGTTTTGACTGACCAGCAGAATTAATAGTGATCGGCAACAGGGGTTCGACCAAATTCAATTGTGGGGCACTTTGAATCGTACCATTAGTTCTCATACAGTTGACAATAACCCAAGTAGCCATTTCTATTTCTTTTAATCTAACATTAATGGTGTCAAATCTAACCATTAGAGGGTCAAAAAAATCTTTCAAAACGTTTTTAAGAGTGTTAGTTAAACAATCCTTAACTCCTCCCATCCTCTCCCCAGGAATAGAGGAGGGAGGCTGCAATTGGGAAAGTGTTTGTACACGGATTGGGGTAGGTGTTGCATTAGGAATTTCAGTTAGGCTTGTATCCGCTGCAGGTGCGATTTCCACTAAAGCATCACGAATACTATCTATTCTAGCCTTTTTCCCCCCCTTATACTTCCTTGCACATTTTCTTTTCGGTACAGCCCCCTCCCGTACGCCTCGCACGGCTACCGACTTGAGTTCACTCCCCCCAACTGAGACAACTTCAGATAAAGGGGCAGATGGACACTCTAGAATAGGCTGAAGCGACTCTCGCCGTGAAGATATGCTAGTTCTAAGCTCCTGCAAGACTGAGTCAATCGTTTGGTCGATGCTGTCCATTAAAGCAATATGTGAATTGTTCATATCCTCTGGAGATCTCACAGATGCAAGCAGACCTAGAGAGGATCTTCTGGTACTTTCGATACCCTCTGAAAGGCATCTTTCTAGTATATTTAACTCGTTGTTAACCACAGAATTAGCCCTAATAAGGAAATTATCCAAGGTACCTGGGACCATTGGGGAAGACGGCAAAGTTTTCTTCCGCATAACCATTGGTGACATTGTATACCCAACAAGAACCAAGGGAAGAGGCCCAGTCCGGTCTTGTCCGGGCTTAAACGGGCCCGCCCTTTGCCCGGACTGCGCCCCGCACGCGTCCCACTCACGCGAGAGTGAGCGTGACTTAAATAAACATGGGGAGGAGTCGGGAAGAGGACCCAGGTGCAGTGAGTGATGATTGCGCAAGGCGCACTGGTCCTCGCAGTCCCAACGATAGTTATTCCTTTAAAAAAGCAGTTGTGGCAGAGCAATAGCCGGTCAGCTCCTCCAGGGCAGTTTCAGGACTAAAAAGTTTAAAAACGATGTCCCAGCCTACGAGCGGCTCCCGCGAAGCGGGGGCCACGAGGCGTTAAATACCTTGAAGAGGTGGAGTCGGGAAGAGGACCCAGGTGCAGTGAGTGATGATTGTGCAAGGCGCACTGGTCCTCGCAGTCCCAACGATAGTTATTCCTTTCAAAAAGCAGTCGTGGCAGAGCAATAGCCGGTCATCTCCTCCAGGGCAGTTTCAGGAATAAAAAGTTTTAAAACGGTGTCCCAGCCTACGAGCGGCTCCCGCGAAGCGGGGGCCGTGAGGCGTTAAATACCTTGAAGAGGTGGAGTTGGGAAGAGGACCCAGGTGCAGTGAGTGATGATTCCGCAAGGCGCACTGGTCCTCGCAGTCCCAACGATAGTTATTCCTTTAAAAAAGCAGTCGTGGCAGAGCAATAGCCGGTCAGCTCCTCCAGGGCAGTTTCAGGAATAAAAAGTTTAAAAACGATGTCCCAGCCTACGAGCGGCTCCCGCGAAGCGGGGGCCGCGAGGCGTTAAATACCTTGAAGAGGTGGAGTCGAGAAGAGGACCCAGGTGCAGTGAGTGATGATTGCGCAAGGCGCACTGGTCCTCGCAGTTCCAACGATAGTTATTCCTTTAAAAAAGCAGTCGTGGCAAAGCAATAGCCGGTCAGCTCCTCCAGGGCAGTTTCAGGAATAAAAAGTTTAAAAACGATGTCCCAGCCTACGAACGGCACTTAGCTTACTCCTGTCCGTCATATGTCTGAGTCCACTACCCCCCACCCTGCCCCTCCCTCGCCCTGCCCACCGCCCCACAGCACTCCCTCAGCGAGCCGCCACTGATGGGGATACAGAAGGATCCTCCATAAAATCTCAGAGACAACATGGTGTAAAATGATAGAAGTTTAAAGTTCAGTAGGAAGTAAAAGTTAATGACAAGAGTGAAGTTTAATGTGTGCCTATGCCCAATACACAAATATAAGGGTAAAACTTTTACTTTTTTACTGCAACATTTTTGTATTTTCAATAGACATAAATGCAAGCCACAACATTTTTAACCCTATTTTTGACCTATACCATATTGAGATCTACTTTTTGTCCTATTCACTATTACATACTTTAAATACAAAATTGTGCAGAGGTTTTGCCCAAAAACTAGTTTTTTTTACTCAGTGGAGGCCAGCAAAAGTTGCACTTCCTATACATTTATCAATATGTCGTTCATAAAATGTGGGGTCATTCATATCTCACCTTAATACTGTGAAGTGGAAGATATATGTGGCATCTGATATACTGAAATTTCTTTTGTGCTACACAGCATTGCAAACATTTTAGAAATTGCGGTAATTTTATTAAATGTCTCCAAATGTCTTTTCCTGCTGGAAGGAAAATGACCATTTGTAATAGTCTTGTCACTGGTGATCCCCCCCAGTGTTTCCATCAAATATGGAATAAATGGCTTCTGGTAATCCTAACACCTCCATAGCAACTTTTGATACATTTTCTGGGCACATTCTAAATTGGAGAACAACAATTACGGCTGAACAATGAGGGATTCCGAACGTACAATGAGCCGACCACAAGCTTCATTCTGAATCTACTTTGAAGTTTCCATTTGAATGCACAGGAAAATGTGGCTCAAAAACAACATGCAACGTGTATGGCTTCAATAGACCCACAGTACAGAATTATACGGTGTTTGATGTGGTGACTCAAACCATCCGGATTCTGTGATCTCTGAAGACTGTGTCATCACATCAATGACAAGCAAAGGTAATTTTCAATTTCTGGAGCATGGCAGTTGAAAAGAATATGTCCTGTGTGGCTGCTGCTCATGCTGTGTCCACCATGTACTCAGAGTTAAAGGGATTTGAGGGTGGATCTGCGTGCCTCGCGTGGGTTCTTCTGCTTTTACCACCCGCACTGTGGCTTCTGGCATCAGTTCAAAGATGCTGTTGGGTAAGGCTCCTCCCAGTTTTGCTCTTTTGAGAGCATGGCGGAGCAGTGGCCATACATGAATGACGCAGCTATGGAAAGGGCAAGAGGGACACGAGGGATGAAGGAGGATAGCGTGTGCATATTTTATGAAGTTTGTATCCCTTACTCTCATGCCCACTGATTGTATGCAATCTCAATTTCAGTTTAGAATGGATAACTCCATCCATAGACAGATTTTCTCTTACTCTGGGTTTTAGAAGATGGATCAAGTGACAAAGTAGAAGATTAATCTGGAAGTCAATCACAAGCAAGGAACATCTTCTCACCTTCAAGCCAGTTACAAGTCAGAAATAGTTCCCTGTCTAACCCAGAAGCTTAGACAAGTGCCGGAGAGCCGGCTCTCAACCAACTGGCCCACAGCTCAGGATAAGTCAGCTCATAGGACCTGGCACTCTCCCTAATGCCAAATGCAATCAGGTAACATTTTCACACTTAAACTGGAAGTCTAAACCTGATGTCTCTCAAGGTGTCTGCATCTAGACATGGGAAGCAAAGGGTGGGTGAAGGCAAAGGTGTCACATGTTTGGGCCTGATTTGGCTGGGTAGGGGTGCAAGATTCAATATACCTGTGTCTTATACCACAGACCACACATCATCATTACTTTTGTGGCCAGAAGAGCCACATGTATCCTCTTATATTTCCATGCACCTTCTTATGGACAAGCAAATATTACAACCCAGCATTCAATCAATTTACATCCAACTCACGCTGCCTCATCAGCATGCCACTTACTACCAGACATATCAAACACACCGGTTACCCTCCGCACTTCATCCTTAAGATTGCTCACTCTGCAAAGAAGAATGCAGTGGATATAGACGATCTCATCATTACCATCAACTTTGACGCCATCTTACTTATAGAATTTTGGTGCACACAAGCCACCGTACCCATCTTGGATATTCTGCTTGCACAAGGCTACAGCTTCCAGCCCATGGACTGGCTGCACCAAACAGGAGAGAACATTGCCGCTGTTCATCTATCATTAATTATAGAGGAAAGTTTGGAAAATGATTACGAATTAAGGAAGGAACAACAAACAACCTCTCACCAATTTTACTATAAGTCTTTCTCTTCTATATTTACTTATACCTCCAGTACTCATTACTGTAAACTTTCAATTGCTTGTATTAGAATTACCCAGGGACCAATGACCCATATAGGTAAAATTCTCATTTCTCTTTCTGCTGTCCAGCTGGCTGCTTTTATCATAGTGCTAAACACCTTCTATGTCCTCCCACAACAACAACCACACTGGCAGATCCTGGGACTATTCCCTGTAGTGCCTTCTTTTCTACTGGGACTCCCTCGGTCTCAACTGGTCCCCTTCATTCATCTTTTGCGACACCCTGAATCGGCTGTGTAGACACTGCTTCAGGGTTTGGATTATAGGGCAATCAGGTAGTGCCTGAAGGGTTGGTCTGACAGGTGTGGGCCAGTTGTTGGCTGTTTGATGGTCTGACGGATCGGTTTTAATGATTACTGTATTTGCCTGATATTAAAACAAACATTGCCTGCAGGAAGCTTAAATCCACCAATATTTCATACCTTGCAAAACGCATTTAAAGCGTGTCTTGACAAGTTCAAAACTGCCCTAATTTGCAAACATGGGACCATTTTTTAGGTATTTGATTCACTAATGGGGGACAATTTTTTTATCTTTCCCAGTCTGACCTTGCACTGTATTACTGCTTTTGCGCTTGAGCACCATGTAATAATTTTTTAAAGCCCAGAATTACGCTTTTTTTTAATAAATGTTTGCAATTACTGATAGATTGAATTACATTATATGTCTGTACTATGCTTTATTGTGTTTTTCTACAAAAAAACATGCTGAGCATATTACATTAATTGAAATACTGGTCATGTATTCATTATCCAGGTACTTACTATTCTCGTATGAAATGAGTCCACTCTAAACCTTTTTTGTAATTACTTTCATTCTTCCCCCTTCAACTGAAGTGCAACTGACACACAAGTGCCAAGGATCAGGTGGTGATTAGTGGCTATTACTGCCATCCTGGGGTGCTTGGTTGTTTTTCAGATAGATGCATCTCTTGGCTTGAGTGAGGGGGGAGCTAAAGCTATGAATGGGGGGGTCTTCATACAGAAGCAGTGAGGACAGAAGGCGCGCCCTGTATGAAACCACCATGCATCAAACAACTGTCATGAGCTGTAATTGAGTCCACACAGCTGCGGGATATAAAGGGAATCCAAAATCCAATCTCAAAGAGTCCATATGTATCCTCCTATCTGCAAATATATTCTAAGCTGCACTGCATAATAGGTTTTAAATAGACTTAGATAGCGTCCCGGATGTCAGCAGTATCACAGAGCACCAATGAATAATCTCTTGCTCAAAGTTTATCTTATTCCTCGCAGAGGGCATTTTCTGAATCCCAACCCAGGCCTTCTCAGCCCAAATACGAGCTGGTGCCTTTCTCATCAGCTCATTGTATTCCTTCCCGACTGACACACCGCTATAAGGGAACTTTTGTTTCAAATCCTAAAGTTATTGTCTAATAATTGCCCGGTAGTTTCTTTAAAACCCTGTGAGGATTGTTAATACAACAGTAATCAACTCATAATTTGCACAGGTTTTGTCATCTCAGCTCAAATAGTTTGCGAACAACATTCAATCACAGCTAATTATCATTTTTTCATCAAAGCTTTAGCCTTTGTTTCTAAATAGATCCTTGGGATCTGATTGATACAGCCTTAAAGCACTTCATCTGGAAGGAGAGCCAAGGAGAGGATGGAAACAATAGATTTACCAATTATGGCATCGTTGTCAATTGGGCTATAACATACAACTAGTAGCGTACGACTGAGGTAAGCTACTCCCTGCTGGTGTGTAGGAATCATATAACCTACGCACATAAATTGTTGAATAGTTTTGGGAAAATACTCCCTACTTATACTCATTGTTTGTAATCATGATGTTCATTGTTATTTTTATGGTGCGTTTATCGCTCCCACCAAAGGGGGCATCAGTGTGCACTGGAATTATGAAGTCCTAGGTTGTGCAAACAATAGAAGTGACTACAATAGCAAAGTATAAAGAGTGTTTAATTAGTGTAAAGGCATATGGAAAAAAGCAGTCTTGCACTGCAGATGAAAGCACATGACACTGCCTCCCCTACTGTGCAAGCTTGAATCTGCAGCACCACAGGAAAGGAGGTGAGCCTGTCTTCTCCCCAGGGTATGTAGTAAAAAACCTTCAGCTAAGAAAGAGACATTTCCCCCGATTTGCCAAGAATTGTACAGCACAGTGCTCTCGAAAATACACATAGCTACATTGGGCAAACAGGAGAAAATTGTGCAGTACCGTTTTACCAAATTTCACTTGCTGATGACCTAATCCACCATACTCCCACTAAACACGATGTTATCAAGCTACTAAAGATCCTGCCACAGCTGAAAGGGGAGCAAGTAGTGCGTAGCAAACAACCGTCCAAGGCTAAGCCTTGTAAAAAAATGCATTTCACAGAAAGTTGGAAATATTGGGTGAGAGAGACACAGCACAGACCACTGGGGGAGAACATGGCGGCCAGTGGATAGCAGGTCGCGGAGGCTCCGGAGGGTTTGGGCGTTTTTTTTGCCGTGGAATGCACATAACGCTCGATTAAACACCACTAAAACCACTAAAACTAATGGTGCTTGATATCGTAACAACATAGCTTATGGATAAAACTAAACTTGCGGCAGCTTCAAAAGAAGAAACGAGTGATTCCCACCCGTGGACGTGGCTATTTTATTTATTTATTTATAAAGTTTTATATAGCACGAACAAGATCCCAAGGGATATCCGAGCGCATTACATTAGGATGGGAGGAGGACATACATGCAAAATCGCTAACAAGTAGTCATGACACAAAAACAGGAATGATCACTGATACAGGGACAGTTGCACCATGGAAGGTAATACATTAGGCAAATAAAAGCGAGCCCAGATGGGGCTCTTGTAAAAGGAAAAGAGGAGTAGAAACAAAAGAAGGTAACATGACAATTTTCAATCTGATCCATTGACCAGCCGTGTCTGACACTATACATTATGCTTTTTGCAAAAGCAGCTGTGTCCATTTTTTGGTACCGTTTTTGGGTTACTTGTGCTTTTGAACTGTCAGACTGAGCTATGGTGAAAATGCGAACGGGGTTGCAGTGAAACGCCAGAGACGAGGGGGATTCAAGCTGTTCCTTGTCTCGGGTCGGCGCCAGCTTTGCGGGGTGTCTCCCGGCATGTGTCTCTGGCTTTGCAGTGGAGGTGGCGGGGTCAATTGCTCCCGAGGCGGCGGCGGCCGTGGTCGAGCAGCTCTGTGGAAATCAGGAGGCGCAGGTTGCGCTGTGGTCACGGGCGGCCCTTGAGGTACGTCGCGGTCGGAGAGCAGCAGCAAGATTGCCCCTCCACATCGGCAAGGGCAGGGGCAGTGCAGGTAACAAACTCAAGCTCCCACAATCCAGCAGAATTGTACGGGGAAGTGGAGGACAAGCAGAGTCACTGGAAGAAACGGAACTAGAGATACAACAAACAGTAAGTGCTGCTCGGGTGCATTTGGGAGGGAGAGACTTGTCAGAAGGGGGCTCTGCAATCAAAACTTTAGGCAAGGGGGAAACAGCTAGCACCAGGATACTACCGCGATATGCTTTAAGAAGCACAGGCAGAAAAGGATTTTCTGATATATCTGATAATCCTAAAACAGCTGACTTAGATGCTTCAAGTCATAAAGATATCACTTGCGAGAGCCTTGCTAGCAGGAATCAAATAAAGTCAGCAAAATCTAAGAGCAAGAAAAGTAAAAAATCGAAAACGCTCCTACAAAACAAACTAAAGACTAAACTCACACCCTCATTAAGACATTTCTTCAAAGTAGTGCCCAGCACACTGATATTAAAGCCTACAGACTGCAAGCCTAGTAACAAAGAGAGCAGCCCCGGGGGGTCGCCTCAATATTCTGAAGGCATATTAAGCCCTAACAGGTTCCAAATACTTGGAGGAGTGTCAGTAGAAGGGGGACTCGAAGAATTTACGATGCCAGATGAAGGGGATAATATACCAAACCTGGTCACCCAGACCATAGACGGAATCTCCCCAAAAGTAGGCCAAATTATGGAAAAGGAGGTTGTGCATGCTGTAACATCAAGAGAGAGCTCAAGGGATTTGCCTACGCCTCTGTCAGTTTCAGATCTTCCACAGACCTTAACAGATGAGATGAGAAGTAGGTTTCTGGTCTCAGAAAAAATTCAGGCTGAAATCAAGATTTTTTGTGAGAAAATGGAAGATAAGCTCGACTCACTGGCAGCTAGAGCCACAGCTTTGGAATCTACGGTGGCGGAGCTGACAGCAAAATCTGAGGAAAATGTAAAAGAACTCACCAGAATAAAAGAATGTGAAATTGGCCTTCAGGAGAAGTTAGAATCGATTGAGAACTCTCAGAGAAGGCACAATCTCCGGTTACTTAAAGTCCCCGAGGGAGTCGAGGGTAACAACAACAAAGAGTTTGTGGTAAAACTGATTAAACAATCTACCCAAATTGACTGTTCAGAGCAAGCCCTTCTGGCTGACATCCAGAGGGTGCACAGAGATCCTCTTGGATTAAGTCCAAACAAAACTAGACCTAGAAAAATGTTGGTTCACTTCTTAACCTATAATCTAAAATATCAAATATTGAATAAAGCTCTCAAGATGAATGTACTAAGCGCAGAAGTGTTCACCTTTCAAATTCCGTCTGATGTCCCAACCATTAACAGCTTCTAAACAGTGGGAGTTGGGAAAGTTACTAGTCCTTTCAGGCAACTAGGTGCAACGGCACAGCTCAAAACTCCCGCCACATTAAAAGTGATGTTTAACAACAAAATGCAGGTATTTAGGCGGGCGGAAGAGGCGGAGAATTTCCTCCAGTCTATTTTGGGGCAGGGTAGTGGAGCAGCAGTTTGGTAGTACAACTTGCCTTTCCCCTTTTTAACTTTTAGTTTAGTCTTATTTTAAGAACTAGGAGAGAATCCTCTAATTAGCGCTAATAAGCACCAGTTAGTAATTAAATCAAAGAGCTACAGAAATATCAACCGTCCTGATCACCGAGAGGGAAGCCTCAAAGGCCAGGGTAGGGCCATAAGAGAAAGAGTGGGGGTTCTCCAGGGGAGCACAAGGGAGGGTGGGGGGAAGAGGGATGGTCACTGGGTGGGGAGCATAGGGGAACAAAACAGAAAAATGCCTGATTCGCCAAAATAGACCCTATAAGCAATTCATCATTCATATAATGAGAAATGACACAAGCTGCAGCTGACCAGTCAATATATTTGAGGGCTCTTTCATGGAATCTAAATGGACTGAGGGTAAAACATAGGATGGAGAGGATTTTCCAATACCTAAAAGATGCTCCAGAACAAATTCTTATTCTCCAGGAAACACACCTAACAGAGAAGGAGATGAGGAGTTTGTGTAAAACCAAAAGCTGGATTCAGGATGTCATCTGCACCACACAACAAATAACAACAAAGGGAGTGGCTATAGTCATTAAAAAAAATCAGCTTTATCAGTGGAAGGTTTTAAAGTTGATAAGATGGGGAGATGGGCCATAGCTAGTATTAGATTTTATATGTTTAACTTCACAGTGGCAGGTTATTATGGCCCTAACCTAGATGATCCAGCTCCACTAAGGTGGTTACTTGCTGAGTTATTAACTTTTCGAGATTCCTTAATACTGGCAGGTAATTTTAACTTGGTTCTAGACCCGGTGATGGACAGGTCTTTAAAGAGCAGAACATTGCCGAACTGTAAAATGAGATCCTCACTGAAAAGCTCAATGATGCAGCTAGGTTGGATAGATATATGGAGAGACAGAATGGGAAGCAGGAGAGGGTACACTTTCCATAACAAAAAATACGGCCATAGGTCTAGGTTAGATTTCTTTTTAGTCAGTATGGAGCTGAGGAGATGGGTGAAAGACACAAAACTTTTAGGAGGACACCTGTCCGATCACTCGGCAGTAATGCTAGCCCTGAAACTCCCAACTGAATTAATTAACAGAAGATGGACCCTAGATTGAGCCATCCTGCTAGAGGAAGAAGTAATTGATCACTTAGCGACAGAAACAAAGAACTCCTTCTTGATTAACATGGAAAGCACCTCAAAAGAAGGTCTGGTGAGGCCTCGGGTGTGCAGCAGGCGGGAAGGCTAAGGGAGGCCCCCTGTAAACAGAGGATTGGGTCAGGATGGTCCGCAGCAGGCACAGAGGACATTGTTGAACATATATCGGTACCCACAATCATAGCAAGGCGGCAATGGCAAGATTCATCTGGCACCAGTTGGGTGGTGAATAAGGGTGTCACGGATGACACAGTTTTGGATTATGAGGAGGAAGGTTTGGAAGAAGGACATATATTGGACAAGTAGGCGCCTGTGGAGGCGGAACAGAGGTGGTGGCAACACCAATCTATAGTGGGGGAGTTTGTTAATGTTTCCTTGCCTAGTGTATGTCAGGTTGAAGGAAAGGTAGCTGCCATAGTGTTCATGGGAAAGTTACTGTGGGGATATTCGCTACTATTGCAGAGGCTGGACCACTGCCTCTGACTGGGGCCCTTGCCAGGCCGGTAGCTATCTCTCATCCTTCCCCCTTGTCATGGACCCCCAAAGGAGCTTCTTCCCCTTGCCTCTCACTGCTGTCATCTCCCCCAAACTTGACTTCCTCTCCCAATCTGCCACCAAGCCCTGTGAGGGCCTGATCACCCACCCTTTCTTCCCTAAGGAAGCAGCCATGTGGGATACAACATCCACACCGTCGCCTGTGAGAAGGGCCTCTCGCCCCTCCACAGCTAGGCCCCACTCTTCCTCCTTGATACACCTACTCCCCATTTTCTTTCTTACGGAGGACCTGGGGCCTGCTAACGCTAATTACTGCAGCTGCCACTCCCTCGGAGGCTCTGCGTGTCAGACGGCCAGTACCAGCCTCTGTGCAAGCTGCCAACAGATCTAGGCATTCTGCATCTCGCAGCAGGCACAACTCCTGTGCCACCTTGTCCTCCCCCTGCTCTTCCACCTCAACTTTTTTACTCCTACCTAAGCCCTGCCAGCCACCAGCTCGCCAGTAACAAAATGGTGGGACATAGTCCAAACTGAATGGGGCAATACCAATGCTCCACTCCTCTAAAGAAAAGCAGCCCAAACCTAGCACAGTCGCCCGGAGTGGACTGTACCACCTCCCTGAATCCTCAAGGCGGGGGCACAGCTCCCTCTGGTTGGCTGCCCTCCTTCCCCCCTCCCAAATCCCTATTTGTGCAAAATTGAGCTTGCTTCTTGTTTGCTCCTGGTTTCATTGGGCACTAGAATTTCATGCATAGTCTGGTTTATGCTATTTGATCAGCAGACTTTGCATGAAATCCTAGGGATGTGTTTTTTCTGGTCGTGTCCCATTACTGTCCTCTTTGCATCAATTGGATTTGGTGCAACTCGATGCAATGGCTTTTCTTTAGGTGCTGCACTTGTGTCAATTTTCAGCACTAAATAACTTTTGCTCTCGAAAATAGATTGATGCTGTCAATTGTGCTGCTAACCATTGCACGAACACGTGAGGTAAACCAGAGTAAATGTGGTAAACCTTAATGTACACTAGCTAAAGTATCGCTGCCTGTCCAAGTGAAGAGTCCACTCTGGCCCTTATTAAGAGTGGCTCCTTACCTGATGCAATAATTTTCCCACATGATAAAATAAAATACCGAGTGTGTAATTTATCCGGTGCAATAATAATCGCCTATTATGAGATTTTGGGAATTACATGCAGGCTTTGGTGCTACAGCACTAAAACATTCAAACTTTGGTAACTAATGGCCATTTTTTTCCCCAGGAAATTTTAGCAGGTTTGACATGCAAACCTCATAACTCCAGTATGTGTTGTAATATGAGTTACATACCTACCACCATTCTTTTTTTTTAAGTTTGATTTATTGAGAGATAACAAAAGAAGTAAAACATCAATAAAAAAGAGTAAAACCCATCCTATTTAACATTAAAATGATTAAGTAAAATAAGAAGGAGATATAGGAATTAACTTTATATCTGTATATAAGAAGAGGAAAATAATATTGATAGAGCAAAATAAGGGAAAAAAGGGGGGGAGTGAACAAAAGCAATCAAAGTAAAACAGTTAGAACATCATATATAGATTGTAGAGATAATATAACATTGTAAGCATATCAATGAATGAAAAAGTGAAAAGAATACTGTAATAAACATTCAACAATTAAGAAAAATCAGTTAAACAGTCAAGCAGAAACATTTTTAAGGGCAACAAAAGAGGAGGCAGATTGAGATAAATAAGTTGTTAAGGCGAGCCATAAAAGATCTCTTTTAATTGCTAAGGATATGGGAGGAACATAATTAGTATCTAGACTGTGGTGAAAACAGACAGCATTCCACCATGCTCTAAAAGTGACCTTTTCGGCCTGTTTCCAATTCGAAGTTATTAAATGAAAAGCAATAGCTAATAATAAATCAAAAAGTTTAAAACTTAGTGGCGTTTGATGCCATTGGGGAGATAGAGTACCTAAAAATATATTAATAAGGGAAAAAGAAATATGGAGCATAAAAATTACCATAATTTGGAACCAAACTAATTGCCAGAACTGATGGATTGAGGGACACTCAAATAACATATGCTTTAAATCTGCAATGGGGCAGGGACAGGACCAGCATGTAGAGGATGAGTCTGATGAAAAAGAAGCTAAGGACATAAGGGAGAATAATAATCTATGGCAAATGAAAAAAAGGGGTTGTGTGGTATTTGCAGTTCGAGAGGTCTTATGGAGCTTCAACCAAATTTGATTCCAAGTAGCAATTGGCCACTCTTGAGAAAAGTCCTTTTCCCACATCCTTTCAGTTTTTGATTTATGCCTGTCTGAGGGGAATAGTAAAAACTGGTAAATATTAGAAGCGGAAGGAGAACCTTCTAGAATTGCGAGTAAGGATTCAGACAATACAGGAGAGTCAGCAGAAGCAGGTAAACTTTGAAGAAAATGCGTAAGGGAGAGGTGAAGAACATTATACTGCGATCTAAAGGATGGCGGTAAAGAAAATTTGGATTGAAGATCAGGAAAAGAAAGGGGTTTGTAATCAGATATAAGTTGTGAAAGCCAGCATAAGCCTCTAGAATGCCACGTTTTCCAATATATAGAGCGATTACGAATCCGTAAAGATTTATTATGCCAAATAGTTTGATTATGAAGGGAGTTGGGATATGACGAAGATAGCAGAGGAGATAAGAGTTTACGAAAGTGAGAAATGACCGGGGAGCGCAAAGAGGCAATTTTGTTAGTAAAAGTTACAATTTCTTAAAAGCTAAAAGGAGCAATAAAATCTTTTTCTAATTGTAGCCAGAGGGGTGGATGTAAGGGAACAATCCGTAGAGATCTATTTAGAAGCTTGTTTTAGTGAGAAAGCAGAATGATAAGTTTTAAAATCTGGAAACTTGAGGCCACCGCTAGGTCTATCTTTCTTGAGAGAAGATAAAGCTATACGTGACGATTTACCTTTCCATAAAAACGTTATCAAAGTGGAATCAATTCTTTAAAAATAATATTGAGGGATATTAATAGGAATCATAGAAATAATATATCGCACCAGAGGGAAAAGCATAATTTTAATAGAGTCTAACCGACTCCACCAGGAAAGAAAAAGAGGAGGCCAGCGACTAATATTATCATTTAATTTTTGAATAATGTAATCAAAATTTACTTTAAGCGTGTTGGATTGTGAAGGTGTAAACCATAAACCAAGAAATGTAATTTTAATGGGTTGCCAGGAAAAGCCGGAGGAATCAAAGAGGTGTTTTTGACAAAGAAAATTTAAAGGCAACATTTTGCATTTTTTCAGAGTTTAGACAATAACCCGAGAGTTTAGAAAATGACGATACTTGCTGAAGAAAAGGATTAAGGGTAGTTTGAGTGTTGGAACAATATAAAAGAATATCATCAGCATAAACTGACAACTTAATTTGATGAGAACCAGATTGAAAGCCTGTGATACAATCATCTTGTCTAATTTTAGTTAGGAAAGGTTCTAGGGCGATGACAAATTATAAAGGAGACAGAGGGCAACCTTGTCTCACCCCACTGGGTAGTGAGAAGAAACCGTTAGCAAATATGGAAGCGCGGGGGTCAGAGTATAATAAAGAAATTAAAGTTATCAGTTTAGAAGGGAAACCAGTCCACTTTAAAGCTTGAAACATAAAGTCCCAACCAATCCTGCCAAATGCTTTCTCAGCATCTAGGGAAATTGCTGCAATCGGATAATCCAGGGAATAAGCGTTGCTTGGGATATTAAAAAAGACTTGAGAATTATCAGACGCAAGTCGTCCTTTATAAAACCTGCTTGTTCAGGACCAATGAGATCAGGCAAAATAGTATCAATACGTAATGCCAGAATCTTCGCAAAGATTTTGTAATCAGTGTTAACTAAGGAAATAGGTCGGTAGTTCTTGCAAAGAGAGTGATCTTTATCATCTTTGGGAATTAAGCAAATCAATGCTTCCTGAAACGTACCACTGGAGGTGCCAGTAACCCCAAAGGATTGAAAGAGACATAAAAGCTTAGGTAGAAGAATATTTCCAAAATGAGTATAGAATTAAATGGTAAATCCATCGGGCCCAGGTGCTTTCCCACGACGCAGTACTGACACAGCCTGAGTTACATCTGCTAGGAAAATATCAGCTCCTAAAGAATCAAAATCAATGTGTTTAGATGGGGGAGAAGGAATGGACCGAAAGTAGGAAAGAAGATCAGAGTTATCTGGTAAAGATTCAGGAGTATAGAGATTTTTATAAAAGGAAACAAATTCATTTAAGATATCCTTATCTTTATAAATAGGGGTGCCACCAGGGACTTGTAAGCATTCTATTTTATCTCTATCCTTCCTCACTTTCAGATAATTATCCAATAGTTTACCCATCTTGTTATGGCCACCATAATAACGAGAACTACTTTTTAGGAGGTAATTGGAAGCTGTATCAGTAGACAATTTATTAAAAGTAATTTTGGCATCAAGAAGATTTTTCAGAGCAGATTATTAGAATGATAGTACGTGTATTCCAATTGTTTAATTTTACTAAGCAACCGAGAGGACTGAGTTTCAAAAGATTTATTATTTTGTGATACAAAACTCATAATAAAACCTCTGGTGACTGCTTTAAATTAATCCCATACCATCACAAAAGGAGATTCCAGAGTGATGGCGAAAAATTCCAAGGCAAATAAATTAAACTTCTGACAAAAATTAGGGTCGACTAATAGGGAACTGTTAAAACGCCATCTACCAGGGTGAGGGGAAAAGGGGACCAAATCAATATGAACAAAAACAGGGGCATGATCAGATATTAGGATTGAACGAATCTCTGAGTGAATGGCATGCTGGGACAGGGATTTACTTAAGAAAAGGTAATCAATACGGGATTGAGAATGGTGAGGAGGTGAATAGAAACTGTACTCTCTATGGTCAGGGTGGCATAATCTCCAAATATCAACTAATGCTTTACGTCGAATTGAGGAAATAAATTGAGCGTACATTTTAGAAGTTGTGAACTTAACAGTAGAGTGTCTATCGAGGATGGGATCTAGAACTTGGTTGCAATCACCACCAAGTATAACATAATCATCTTCAAATGTAAGTAATTTATCTGATAAATTAGACCAAAAAGTTTTTCAATCGAAGTAGGACAATATACATTGAAGATAACAACAGGAATCTTATCTATAAGCAACTTAACAATAACCAAACAACCTTCAGCATCAGTTTCTTGATGAACTACAGAAACATTAAATTTCTTGTGACTTAAAATCAAAACACCATTTTTCTTACCTAAGGATGGGGAGTTAAACATGTGGCCCACCCAGCATCTTTTTAACTTGGAGGCTTCAGTCTCAGAAATGTGAGACTCTTGAAGTAAAGCAATGTCCGTTTTCAACCTTGCCAGGTGAGATAGCACCCGTTGTCTTTTAATAGGATTATTTATTCCTTTAATATTCTAGGTAGTAACCCGAAATGCGAATTACTGAGAAAAGTATGAACAAACAACATGCTTACAAGAAATATAGCTAAATTTACTTTATAAGTTTGGGAGAAGATAAATTGAAGGAAAAAAATATTTGCAAGATGAGAGAAAATTTAGAAATATGAAAGGTGAAAAAAGTGTATAGGGGACTTATTTTGAAGAAAAGAGCAGAGGAAATGAAAGAGGTAAGTAAAAAAGATAAAGAAGAAAAGAAAGAAGAAAAGTCAGAGAAGTTGAGAAGGGAGAGACAAAAAAGGAAAAAGGAGAGAATAAAGAACAAAGAGACAGTACATGTCTTACAAAGACGACTGAACATCATACCTACAAAACAACACAACTGGGGGTGACCATACCAGGAGAAGACAACAACAGCTTTGAAGATTTATCGAATCCAGAAAGGACCACAAGCAAAGACTTCAACGTTGCAGGAGGATCAAGAGATAACAGAATTGTTGAAGAAAAAACACCTGTGAGTGAAAAAAAGAATTAATAGAAAGAAATATCCATAAGACAAGAAATGGAAGAAAATTATAAAGAAACAATAGTGAAGAGAAAGAAATAACAGTATAACATTATAGAGGCATTACAAAGATATAAACAGAACAACAATCATTGAAACAACTTAGAACAAGTAAAAAGAGAACATCTGCGTAACACAAAGCATATATAATTTTCAAGCAGGTCTCGAAGTATCCTTAGTATCAGGTCCGTGAAGAGTAAGAAACTTCTGTAGCGCTGCGGGGTCATCAAATGTAGTAGTCTTGTCTTTATATGTAACCTTGAAGAGACATGGATGAAGGAGACCATATTTGGTGTTGAGTGAGCGTAATTGAGGACGAAGATCAAGAATTTTTTTCCGTCTATCTGCTGTGCTTTTAGCTACATCTTGAGAAAAGAAGAGATGGTGATTTTTCCAAAAAACCTGCTTCTTGGTCTTGACTGCTAAAAGGACTTGAAGAAGATCAGTGTATTGCAGAAGAAGCATAATGACACCACAAGGTTTCGCTGAGATTTTCGGACCAAGTCTGTGAGACCTTTGAATATTGAGCAAAGTAGCAGCAGGTAAATCCAGGAGCTTGGGCAAGAAGGATTGAAAAAGGTGGTGGGGTTTGAGCCTTCAATGTTTTCAGGAAGTCCATAAAGTCTGAGGTTGTTTCTACGATTCCTGTTTTCCGAGTCTTCTGCCTGCCTTTTAAGAAGAGACACCTCAGACTCCAGAGATGAGATGCATGAGCACGAAGATTCGAGAGACTCTGTTCGTTGTTCCACAATAAGCACTCGTGACTCCAAAGAAGACCATTTATCGTTTAAAAATTGTAATGTTTTATTGGTTTCTTCTATGAGGGGTTTTAGAGCTCGGATCTCTTCAAGGATAACCTCCATGGCTGATGGGGAGTATTTTTCAGGAGAAGGAGGATCTTTTTTGGGTCTTTTGGTAGAGACTGCAGGTAGTTCACTAGAGAACTGTGCTTTTGAAATGGCGCCTGAAGAAATATCAGATTTTTGAGAGGGGAGGTCCTCCATTTCAGTGCCGTTAGGATTTGAGTCAGAATCTGAACATGTAGAAACTTTAGAGGATGCAGCAAGTTTAAGATTCCTCAATCTCCCCATAAAAGGTGCGATGAAATTCAGTGAATGGTCTTAAAACACTGGTGAGTGATAGATGAAATCTGTAAATAATTATTAGCAAAATAAGTAACACTAGCTGCAAGCTGTAAAATCCAGAAAGACTCCTTCAGATATACGCAGTTTGAGACAGCAAGTCAGGAAGCGCCACCATGGAGATAGTGAATATCACCTCATAGAGAAAAATAGGCAGGAGTGAAAATGAAGGCTGCTTTGTAGCAAGGTACAGAAAGAAAAACGATTTCCATATTAGGTTCCAATGTTAGATTAGGAAAGTTCCAACATTCATAAGAGGAGAACCCTAAAAATGACAGGCAGATGACCCCCTCACTTGAAGGAACAAAGTAAGAATATAGTCAATGTGAAAAAAGACACCAACCATGTTATCCTTAGCAACAAGCAGAATATGACTAGATATTGGAGTCTTTAATACTGTCCAAACCAAAGCAGAGCAAAAAACGGCAATGAAAAACTGCAAACACGCATTTCCTGAGGCGTCATGCAGGAAATCTCCTCAGTGCAAAAAAACAAAATGGTGGCCACATAAATAACGGAGTCGCTCCGCATCGCGCAATGAAGAAAATGCAGCTTACGGGACGTCCAGAAGAATGAAAATTGCTTCAATGCATGCCGCCTCTCTTCACGAAGTTAAACCTTTATCTTGGAGTCCGCATGGGAGCTGGTTGCCGCGTTAGATCTGCCGATAGATACCGCTGTCCCCGCAGAGTCAGGGACCCGCCGCCATCTTCTCCGGGTGCTAGCCACGCCCCCCCACCTACCACCATTCCTAATGCAGGCATAGAGTGCATTCATTTGACAAAGACAATCGGCAAAGTCTGAGGCTGGCGCAATAAATCACAGAATGCAATACATCTCAACGTAAGTGTTTCAATGCATAGAAGCACAACACAGTCACTTGTTCAGATCACAGGGATTTTGAAAAGATCTCCTCTGACACTGACATTTGGTGCATTAGCTCTGGGTTAGTCATCCAGACCATTATCTGTCTCTTAGATCCAAAACTTATGATACTTGTTCTGTAGGATTCCATTGAGTTGATTGCCCCTCATCAGAAATCGAGATCGGAGTCAGGCATTGCCATGAAGCTGGCAGGAGGAAATAGGAGGCAGTGTGGTAACTTTTTTCCCATAGACTTGTTGTAAGTGCAGAGGGTGGAGACTGATAAACCTCCTTTCTAATTATTCTGAGGAACATAGTGTGCAGGCAAGATCAGTTGACAGTTACAGTAGACCCTGAGAAAACGTCTTGGTGCAGAGCCATTCAGCTCGAGCTAAAGAGAGTAATACAAAGGACCATCAACTGGAGGTGAAATAAGTGGCACCCAAAAAACATACGGTGTTTTAACACAGAGACCAAACTAAAATTTGGTATAATATTAGCTTCTCTGCATATAACACTTTGGAGAGCTGGTTAGGCAGTACCAAACCTACTCACCCACTAATTGGAAGTTTTGGTCTTGCTGCTTCACAGGAATCTTACATTAAGATTATTAATTATTTCACTAATAAAGTACACTGTATGAGAAGACAATAAGGCATTTGTTAAATAAGGTAGTGAATCAAATGCATCATTTTGCAATCCCAAAACAGGACCAACGACCTCCTCCTTAAGGACCAGTAGATGAGTATCCCTCTCTCGCTTTACCTTCTCCCAGCCAACCCCTGAAGATATGATAAATGGGACAGGAAAGCCGACTGAGCATCCACTGATCTGTCCTGTAAAGGGTGCTGGCTGCCCTATGAGGTACACACCATTACTGCGGTCTATCATAAATGCTTCTCTGAAGTCCTGAAATGCCCCTAGTGTCTGAAGAAGGTCATTACACCACAGACACTGATCTAAGTATACCAGTGACCTAGCAAGTTTGTGTGCACCTTAATGTAATCAAGCAAATGGGTGGTCTACCTGTTCTTTGGTTGTGTAGTAAGAGGCAACCAATATCAGGGTCAGTTGGCAGCTATGCCTAAAACAACTGGTGCTGTAGGTCTCTCTAACCTGGGATCTCAGTGCTAATACGCCTACTGCACTAATCGTAGCTTCGCCCCCGCAGCATTCTCACTGGACACACTACTAATGCTGTTGCATGCTCAGTGAGCGTCAGCATTTTGTTCATAAGTTAGACTGTTGATCTGTGTGAAAATTGCTTTTCTATGTAACCCTAAAAGCTTTCCAGGACATATTTAGGAACAGTGCAGGTACTTTATGGGACTCAGGATCTGTTGGTCAATGTAAACTAGGGGCTAGAAGTTACTTGGGTGACAATGCATTGAACACAATATTTCCGTTGTGATTGCCCCTCTTCCAGGGTAAATTGCTGATCCATGCTGTAATTTTTTTAATTACCCTTTCCTTGCAGCAGGCCTCTTGGTTATTCTGGTACAGTGACAAGACACTTCTGATGTTTAATTCATTCCTGTGGGCCTGATCCCCGATGCGAGAAGAGACATTGGGGCACATGCTTCAAGCATTTTTGCCTTCGCAAATGCAAAAACTGCTTTTCAGATGCATCAATCCCTATTTTGCGATTCGGTAACCAAATCGCATCGGTATGTAGGAATGTTTGTGACCGAAATGCGGTTGCACAACATTTGCATTTTACCACCTACTTTAAGTAGGTGGTAACCCATTCGCAAATGGGAAGGCATCCCCCATCTGAGAAGGGCAAAGAAGAGCAGTCATTCTCCTATTTCGGGTGTGCGAAATAGGAGAATGACGGCTCTTCTTTGCCGTTCTCAGATGCATTTTTCAGCAACCAGCAGCTCAAGGATTTCGCAGCCCCTGTTTCCGAATTGCTTTGAGAAATGGTGATTCATTCACAAAAGGCATCCTCCTGAATGTAAGCTTATGGATTAAGGATCTGTGATTTACTCACATGTTTGAACTGCCATCTTACGGGACGACACTCATCTATTACAAGTAGGCTCCCTGGGCACTGTCGCCCCTTGGTTCTTTCCTGTTGACCGGATGATTGGAATCTGTGGTCGACCAGAATTTGTTTCTTACCTGTGAGGCCAGCCTTGCATAAGGAATTGGTTGCGTTACCCCGTCCTAATGAAGACTCGCAGCTGAGATCTCCACTTGCCCTCCATGCATTAGTCGAGTCGAAACGTCGACGCTCTCTACCTTAGACCTGTACTGGTTACCCCATCCTTCCCCTACATGAACATGCATGGTTGCATGATTTAAATTAAAACAATTGTGTAAAAAGTGTTTTTATTACGGACAGGTCTGTAAATACTGGTCTTTATTACCAGTGGATTGTTACAAATAATTTCAATGGTTTCTCTGTGAACTCACGATCCTCTTCTTCACTACCCCACACAAGCACGTCCCAAACTCTTTCCTTTTTTCTATGCAACCTATTACCCCATGTAAAAAGTTAATTGTTGATAAAAATAAATGCATTACAAATACCATGTTTCCTGGCGCTTTGATAACATAATATATGGATTTATCATATATTGTAATATCGTAGTGGTCTACATTTGTGATTTAACACCAATGTTGTAGCCTTTGACACAACACACATTTAGTAGAATTGAATTGATTTCAAATCCTTTCGGGTGACAGCTGTCACCCTCTTTTGTGCTTGTTGCACAGAGGGAGGGCTTGAGGGGGTCGATGGCCTTGCAAAATTAGCTAATGACCTTCAGAGAAAGGTTCTTGGAGAAGCTGGAACATAGGAACATAGGAACATTTTTTTAGAATATTAATAAACTGCTGCCAATGACTACAGAGCAGTTGTGGATAATGTTGAATGAAAAACTAGGTAGGACTGACTGAAGATGAAATGATTGAAATAAAAGGTGGGTGTGCAGGTGTGCGTGCACAAACACACACACACACACTCACACATAGAATAGAGGGAGGCTCATCAAACGTGAAATAAGCATTTGCAAAGCCAATAAGCCTCAGCTGCACTGATTGTGTTATTCCCCTTATTCTATAATACACACAAATTTCGTGTTGCAAGAGAAGCTGCATGTAAGACCTCCTTTAAGTGGTAGTCCTGTTCACCAAAACTGCCCTTTATTGTCCTTTAAGCTCCTTTTCTGCACAACAAGATCTGTTACAGATGACTGATTTAAACAAGACGTCTAAATTCAACATTTCTTGTGTTAAGTGTATGAGCAGAATTGAAAATGCACAGGTGCTGTCATTCAGGCAATGAAAGCCTTCCATAAATACTTCAGCCTCAGCTCCAAATAAACTGATTACAGCTGTCTCACCCACCCGTTTCTTTTTCTTGTTAATACTTCACACGGTTAATTCGATTTTTAAAAGAGATTTGTTAGTTAATAAAGTCGAGCACGAAAAATTGTTAGTTATACTAATGTAAAAAGCTAGGAAATCAGAATATATGTGCATAAAATGCATACTGATTAACAGAAAACTAGGAACAATACTGTGCCATGCCGAGCTGATTGGCAGTAATGCAGTGATGGTCTGGGAGTACTGCACCAGTGGGGAGTGCAGCAGCTGACCGGTCACATCGAGGGATGGGAAGCGGTGGAAGAAGCATCAAATATATTGTGGAGGAGTAGGGAAAGGAAAATGGAGAGCAAAGGAAGCGGGGCAAGAAAAGTGGTAAGCAGCACAACGGAGAGAGAGGCAGAAACATATGCACTCCCCTGCATGCCTAAAGTAAAAGAAAAGGTAGTTTTCTGACTGCAAGCAATGACAGCAGTGGGATTTTTCAAGTCAACCAATCAGACTACTGAGAGACTGAAATGTTCCTGGACAGGACAAACACATGAATAAGGAGGAAAGCCATTGAATCAAGAGCACACAACAAAGATAGGCAACAAAGGCATCCAATCATGAGCAAGGGCTTGACCCAAAACCCACTATATGGGGAAACATCCATTACAACACAGTCATTAAATCGCACTGCTTTTACAACGCAACTGTTACAACGCAACTGCCTTTACATCGCATGCCATTACAATGCATGCCAATACAACTCATGTCACTACAACGCATGCCATTACAACACATGCCATTACAACGCATTATAAGGTAAGTAATGGAGAATTTTAAGTTGTAGGGTGGGTATGGGTTTTGGAGTAGTTGGGAATAGTAATTATTGCCCCTACGCTATCCAACACTTTCCCTACTGTTGCACTCACTGGAGTGGTAATAGTATTTTTTACCCCAAGGCTATCCAACACTTACCCTACTGTTGCACTCACTGGAGAGGGAATAGTAATTTTTACCCCTGCGCTATCCAACACTTACCCTACTGTTGCACTAAATGTATTATGCGTTGTAATGGTATGTGTTGTAATGGGATGCGTTGTAATGGGATGCATTGTAATGGTAGTTTTAAAAAATGTGTTGGAATGGCATACGTTGCAAAATCATGCGATGTAATGGTAGCTCCAATGTAATAACCGTGTTGTAAAAGCATACGTTGTTATTGTTTGCGTTGTAACATCATATATTCACTATATATTATACAGTAGTGGTCACCACAGTATAGTTTTAGAAATGTCAGTTTCCATAGGAAGAGTGTTTTTGTTTCGCTAATACCGCTAACCTATTACTACCCAGTGGCAGCCACCACTGGGTAGTTATAGTTAGGACCACGTTTCTATAGGAAAATAATTTTTTGGTTTGCTTATAATTTTGGTACGGTTTGATAAATCTTCACAAAACTTTCCCAAAAAAAATTCATCCACCTCAACTCCTTCCTGGAAAGTTTTGGGGTGATTTGTCAAGTGAGAGCCGAGAAAAACATTTATGCACCATATAACGATTTCCTAACTAAAACTTAGCTTTAACCCATGGGTGTTTCATTACATTACATTTTATTTTTAAATAAAAATGTGTTTGAAATCATAGTGTGTGAGTGTCCTTTAATTGTTGTTAAGTGCAGTGTCATAGAGTATAGTAAAGGACAGTGTTGTACTGTGTAGTGTCATAGAGACTATTCTTGTGGAGTGGAACATATTGTAGTGGAGTAGAGTGGAATGGTGCTGCATATAGTGGAGTAAACTGTTATATAGTGGAGTGGCGTGGTGTGTCATATAGTGGAGTGGTGTACTGCAGAGTGTAGTGGTGTGTTGTACAATGGAGTGGCATGTTGTACAGTTGAGTGTCGTGTAGTGGAGTATCATTGACTGTTGTGTCGTCCTGTTGAGTGCGAACGAGTGGAGTGGGTTAAAGTGTCATAGAGTGGAGTGATGTCTCGTATAGTACACTGTAGTAGTGTAAAGTATTTTCCAGATGAGTGACGTCTCATATAGTAGACTGGTATGCTGTGTGGAAGAGTGCTTGAAACTGTTGTAGAGTGGAGTACATTGTTGTACAGTGGAGTGAGGTAGGGTACATTATAGTGAAGCACAGTGTGATAACATGGAGTGGCATACACTGGAATAGTGTAGAGTATAGTGTCGTAAAGTGGAGTGGCGTCCAATGGAATAGCATACATTGGAGTGCTATATAGAGGAGTGGTGCAGAGTGGAATAGCATATAGTGGAGTGGCATATAGTAGAGTGTCACTGACTGTATCGGCATACAGTGGTGTGGGGTAGAGTGGAATAGTATGCAGTGGAGTGGGGTACACCAGAGTAATGTACACCAGAGTGCCATAAAGTAGAATAGTGTATAGTGGATGGGTGCAGACTGGAATGGCATACAGTGGAATTGCATAGATTGTAGTGGTGTACAGTGCACTGCTGTAGAGAGGAACAGCATACAGTGGAGTAGCATACGGCCAAGCGCATACACTGTAGTGGCATACATTAGAGTGACATACAGTACAGTAGGGTAGACAGTGCTTAGTTTGTGAATGAAAGAGTGTCGGCGCCTGAAGCTCTGCTAGGAAGCTGATGGCCTGTGCAACTAAGCGTCAGTGCTTACACTGCAGTGGCATACAGTGGGGTGGCATAGAGTGGAGTGGGGTACGATGGAGTAGCGTACAGTGGAATAGCATACAATAGAGATATGTTCAGTGAAGTGTGTTAGAGTGAGTGGCATACAGTTGAATAGCGTTGAGTTGAGTGGCATAGACTGTAGTTCCATACCAAAGCCGGTAGTCTTCAGTCCTCTACCAGACATTCCATGCTCCTTTTTATCTCTCTTGCTGGTTTCTGCCTTCTGTTTATGACAGTATTGCCATCTTTTCCATCTTCCATCTTTCCAATCTGTGTGTTTTTCCTTTCTCTTGCACACGGTAAATATCTAATATGGAAAAATAAGTGATGGTCCCCAAAAATAAGTCCCTGTACCCCCCACTGGTAACCACCGGCTCAAATTAAGCATTGAGGGCAGAGTGAAATAACATAGAGGGGAGCAGCGTAGAGTGGTATTGCATACAGTGCAATAGCATAGAGTAGATTGGCGTACAGTAGATTAGTGTACAATGGAGTGTCATAGTCTGGAGTGGATGATAGTGGATTAGCGTACACTGGAGTGGTGTAGTGTGGACAGTGGAGTAGCATACAGTGGAGTAGTGTACAGGGTAGTGTTGTAGAGTGCAGTGGCATAGAATAGGGTAGTGTAGAGTGTGGTAGAGTGGAGTGCGTACAGTGTAATAGCGTACACTTGAGTGACATATAGGGGAGTAGTGTACAGTGGAGTGGCATACAATGGAATATCTCACAGTACACTACCATACACTGAAAAAGTGTACAGTAGTGTACAGTAGAGTGACATGCAGAGGAGTGGTATACACTGTAGCAGCGTACACTAGAGTGACATAGATCGGAATAGTGTATAGTGTAGTGGCTTACACTGCAGTGGCATACAGTGGGGTGGCATAGAGTGGAGTGGGGTACGATGGAGTAGCGTACAGTGGAATAGCATACAATGGAGATATGTTCAGTGAAGTGTGTTAGAGTGAGTGGCATACAGTTGAATAGCGTTGAGTTGAGTGGCATAGACTGTAGTTCCATTCAGTGGAATACTGTATAGTGGAGTGGCGCAGACTGGAATGGGGTACAGCAGAGTGGTGTGGAGTGAATTGGTGTACAGTGGAGTGGCGTAGAGTGGAATCAAATATAGTGGAGTGTTGTAGAGTGTAGTGATGTAAAGTGGAGTGGCGTCCAGTTGACTAGAGTACAGTGGTGTGGAAAAGAGTCGAGTGGCATAGAATGGAGTGTGGTATAATTTAATAGCATTTAGTGAGCTAACAGAGTGCAGTGATGTAGAGAGGAGCAGCATATAGTGGAGAGGTACAGTGTGGTGGCATACCGTAGAATAGTGTAGAGTGCAGTGGTGTAGACTAGAAAAGCACATAGTGGAGTGGCGTAGAGTGTAGTGGCGTAGCCTGTAGTGGCATACAGTGAAATATTGTACAGTGGAGTAGCGTAAAGTAGAGTGGCATATAAAGGAGTGGCGTACACTGTAGTGGCGTACACAGTAGTGGCATATATTGGAATAATTTACAGTGGATTGGTGTAGAGTACAGTGGCATACAGTGGAATTGGCACTCATTGGTGTACCATGCAGTAGAACGGCATACAGTGGAATGGCTTACAAGGAAGTGAGGTATACTGGAGTGGCATAGAGATGAATTGCATATAGTTGAGTGGCGTGGAATGCAATTGTGTACGGTGGGAAAGTGTATACTGTAGTGTAATAGAGTTGTGTGGCATTGAGCGGCGGGGCCTACAGTAGAATAGCGTACAGTGAAGTGGCAAGGAGTGGAGTGGTGTAGAAGGAAGTGTGGTGCAGTGTAATAACATTCCGTGGAGTTGCGTAGAGTTCAGTGGAGTAGAGTGAAATGGTGTACAGTAGAGTTAGGTCTATCATAGAAGCATACAGTAAAATAGCATAGAGTGGAGTGTCGTAGAGTATAGTGGCATAGAATGGAAAGTGTATAGTGGAAAGGTGCACAGTGGAGTGGCATAGAGTGGAACAGTATAGAGTGGAGTGGTGTAGAGTAGAGTGACATGGAGTGGAATAGCGTACAGTGGAGTGGCATAAAGTGGAATGGCGTAGAATGGAGTAGGATACAGTGGAGCAGTGTAGGCTGGAGTGTCAGAGTGGAATGGCGTAAAGTGAAGTGGTATAGAGTGGTGTGGCATAGAGTGGCATCCATCCACTCATCCGCCCTTCCTTTCAACATTCTTTCCTTCTCTGCTTTTTCTGTTTACCCATAATTCATTCTCCCTTGCTCCTGCTTGCCCTTCTATTGAGGTTACAGTCCTTAATATTGTTAATTATGAGCATCTGTCTGGCGAGTTGCAGACAGAAGAGGCTCAAAAAGAGCCCCACTGTAGCTACTAAAGCAGGTGGGGGCGGTGGATTCACGAGGCCCCGAGTCCAGCGCTCGCCAGGGATTGGTCCAAGCATGGCGAGGCTTCTAATGCACATCAGGAGGAAGCTGGGGACAGAATGAGGCTAGCTCCGCTGCGGCTTCCTGCAGACAGCCTCGGGAGAGAATTGTCCGGCTGAAAAGCTCCCTTAATGAGCGCCAGACTCCCAGGATGTCTCCTGTGGAGCCATTTATTCGGTAAAGAATGAGCGCGGTTCCTCCAGGGAGGTACACGGCAGCTCATGCACAATGCATGCAAGCAATTAATCATGCAAAGGGTTGGGCTGTGTCAATTTAAGACACGTCACGAGAGCACCTGGGTACGTAATACCGATAAAACATGAAGAAAAGAGTGTGAGACGAGACTTTTCAGCCTCGAAATCCAGCAGCGCTCTAATTACTGGCGCGGGGCAGATAACGCGGCATTGGGCGCATCTGGCAGCGCCCCTCCAAGGGGCTCCCAGCTGAGGCCGGGAGATGCGAGGGGGTGGGAGCCAAGCGAAGGGAGCAATCAATAGCCGGGCTCGAAACTTTCTCGCGGCTGACAAACTCATAAATAGGTGGCTTATCACAAACAAGCTCGTTTAAAGGCCTCACGGGATGCCGCTTAAAAGGACCAGGCGGTGGGGCGCCGCTCTTTGAACAATATTGATTGTTCCCCGTTTCCCAGAACTCCCTGCCTCCAAAAGATGAAATATATGAAAAATATATACAGCCGCTGGAAGCAGTCAGGCTTCTGAGGCTAACTTTGTAACCCAGGAGCACCAATTAAACTCCAAACCTGTCAACAATCATTGGCATGACGATGCAACATTTGGTTACCAAGAACATGGTATGAAGGTAGAGCAACTTATCAATAAGACTTCGTAAAACATGAATAGATCGGTGCAAAATAGTATTTTAACAGTACTGGTATATGCAATTGAATGGGCACACCTTTGTGCAATGCAGCCGTGCTGTTTAATGCAATGCATTGTGTGTGGCACATTAATGAAGCATATGCAATGTGTAGGGGCCACATGCTCGGACCACTAGATTCTCTTCAGCAGCACCGTGGCTTGCTTTCCGGCAAGAGGACACCTTTGAGACCAAACCTCTCACTCAAAGGAAAGAATGGTGCTTTTTTTTAATTATTATTACGTTTCTCGAATGCATGTATATATGTATGTGGTATTTCTATAGCACATATCTAGGCAAAGGTAGCAAAGCTCCGTAAAGGGAAAAAAACAAAGACTAAGGGCCATATGTATCAAAAAAGAGTTTTGCGATTCTCTAATTGCGATTTTTAGCGAATCGCAATTAGAGAATCGCAAAATGCAATGTATGTATGTAGGATTTGCTAAAAAATTTGCGAATCCGACATATTCCTTATTTGCGAATCGCAAATTGAGATTCGCAAATAAGGAATACCTTCCCATTCATTCCTATGGGCTAGGAGGCCAATAGGAATGAATGGGAAGACAATCTCAATTTGCAATTACCAATTAGAGAATTGCAAATTGAGAATGCAATTTGAAGTTTGGAAGGGTGCCAAAAGGACACCCTGTTGCACCCCTGAAATATGCATGTGTGCACATTTTGCGCACATACATGCCCGAAGGGCAAGCATTTGCGACATATGGCACTTTTAGAAAATCAAAAAGATGTTTTTTTAAAGAAAATCGCAAATTACCACCAACTTGAAGTTGGTGGTAATTTGCAATTCCTTAAGGCCAAATAGCAAATTTCTGGTGCTTCCAGAATTGCATTTAAGGAATCGCAATTTGCAATTCCTTAATTGCATTAGCAAAATAGAGAATCACAAATTTTGCAATTCTCTATTTTGCGATGGCCTTTTGGGATGATACATCCCAAAAGGTTTTTTCCAATTTGCAAACTGGCCGATTCTGAGATTCTGCCCATTTGCAAACGGGAAAAAGGCTTGATACATATGGCCCAAAGTGAATAAGTGAACTGAGAAGTAGCTGCTTTGTCAACTACCACACTGTGATGTAGAGATCTTTAAAGAAGTGTCTTCAACTCTTTACTGAATTGGAGAAGCGTTGGGGCAGTCTTAATGGATGCAGGATGGGGTGTTGTTCAAGATCCTGGGTGCATAGGGGGAAAATGCCTTTTGCTCTGCTTGTTTCACCTTTACACATCACTGTCTCCAGTTTGTATGAAAAAATATACTGTTTGCGGTCATGGCTGGGCCAAGTTATACCGACACGCCATTCAACATGGACAGCAGACCTGAGGACCTAGAAACCGTCCCTATCATAACTCTGGTTTTAGTGTGTACTACGCCAGCTTCATGACAAATTTGCCGAATGAAGTCAGAGTAATGAAATGAGAGCTGCAGAGCACCATGAAGGTGCACGCCCTGCATGTCTGTAGTTGTGTGATTCTGATTCTCCTCTAGATTTCGCATTTATTCAAGATACCAGAGGATTTTTCATTGCCATCCACCCTGGATCATGCCTGTAGTAATTCAAACCTACAAATTAGATGGAGATTAAATCCTACACATATGAGATGATAGAAAGACCTGTACTCAAACAGCAGTATACCTTCTGTAGCGCATCCTTCGGTGAAGTTCTCGCCTGTTACTCAGGTGTGTTCCACTGGGTGCTTTCAGTGAACTATGGCGACATCAGGCACCATTTCTCAATCTTCTTTTTGACAACACTTCCTCATTTTGTGCATGCCATGAAGAGTTGGATCCATGAATACATTTGTTTACCTTCTGTTGCTGCTGACTTTATTGAAGCATAAGCATTTCTTTAAGATTGTTTTCCCAATGTTGTTAATGCAGCTCAACAAAATTAATCCTACTAATTACTAGGGATAAGCAATAATTATCACCCTGATTAATTCCTAACACTCCAGGGTTGGAATTTATCAGATGCAATAATCCCCCCCAGCTGACCGCCGGCACGCATTATCAGGCCCTTAGACCTTGATTCTTACAGGACTTCATGCAGGATTGGAATCATGAGAAAGACGGTAATAACCACATGGGGTATTTCCCCAGGGTTGGGGTATTTACCGCATGAGGTAAATGCTGCACCTCCAGCAATTTTCCCCTGAAAATCTTTGGCAGGTTAGACTTGTTGAAAGGTGCTAGGGAAACACCCAGAATAGAGGCACACATGCAGAATATGGTGCAGTAAACACAGCATCTGTGTGATATGCCTCAAAGTTTTTATTACACGAGTTTTGGAATACTGGCCTGCAAATAACTTGCAGAGTTTACTGCTTTCCCACATTTGCACAGAAGTATATATTTCTTTTGCAAGTGTTAGTTGTACTTGGCTTTTTTATGCATGTGCGTTCCATGCAGGGCGTGTTACTGCTAGTACTAGGAAACCGTGTTGCAGTGGTTACTTGTGAATTCTTGGTATGTGAGTCCATACATTGCTTGGCTTTTCCTCATGAATGACAGCACAAATAACACTTATGCTCAAAGTACTCATGAGAGTCCAGATTTCTCCAGGAAGCATTTAAGGCACTGAATAAAGGGTAATTATCTTGGTTTATGTTGGATTTTGCAAGAACAATTGTTACTTTGTGATGGTATAAATGTGCGACTTCACAGACCATTAAAACATGCTTTTTCATAAATGTAAGCATAAAGGCTACTCTTCTTAACAGGATTCATTTTTCATAGAAGAACACAATACCTTATACACTAAGTGGAATAGGAGCCTTTTCATTGTGGAGGTTTGCACATTTAGGGTCAAGCAATGGAGCCAGCACGCTTCATTTTAACCCCTATGGCACTATGGACGTGACCTCCATGTCTATAGTGCTCACGACTAGGTGCTGTGGATGAGGAGGTCCAGTCCACGCGCCGGACACTGAAGCAACAGTTATGTGCTGCTCCACCGCCCCAGCACCCCTTTCAAAGCCCCTTAGGTCGTAGCGGGAGAGTCTCCCACTCTAGCCTAGGGGTTGTGACTGTCCTGCAAAAGACAAAATCACGTCAGTGACGCAATTGCATCATTAGCAGGACTCACACTCAGGAGGTGGCTACCTTGTTTCCCTGGGAGCATGGAGGGGACTGAAGACGGCCCCGTTATCTGCACTGTCAGGGAATAGTGCCCACAGGGAGGTATTGTTGGAAGACTGAGAAACTCAGCTTTGCAGCAATCCCGCCTTTACCTGCAAAGCACCTGGCGATCAAAGTGGGATGTGATCACCTGGCACCTCTACTAGACACCAGGGATTTTAAGGAAGGGGGAGTAGGCCCTTAGTTAAGGGTCTGTGCTACACCACCCCCTCATACTTTCAGTGTTTCTGACCCCCGGGGGGCAGATGAATGTGAATATCCAGAACACCAACTAGACACCAGGGAAAATAATCAACATAAAATACAAAGGGGTGGGTGTTGTCGCATGCATAAGGCCAGGCTCCCACCTCAAAAGAGGATATTACTGACTTTCTTTCCTTATGAGAACCCAATTTGGTATTCCCCTCAATCTGCACGCTGGGGGTGGAGACACCTGCTAGATGCCAGGGATATATGAATTTAAAAAAAAGCATTGGCATAGCCAATAGGTCTCGCCTTTGGGACCTTATAAGTGTTTAGCCATGCAACACTTGATGTTGTTGCACCATATTGTGCTGGATAACTAAACACTTATAAGGTCCCAAAGGCGAGACCTATTGGCTATGCCAATGCTTGTTTCTGTGATATTATTTATTCATATCGCAAGAAATATTCCAATGGATATTCACAGTATCAATCAATTATTTGGGTGAACCTTGCCCAATGCATTTCGGTCCATCACAGACCTTCATCAAGGGGCATAATCTATAACAAATGTAAAACAATAAATCAGGGAGGAACCAGGACAACACAAAATGTTCAGACAATTATACGTATTTTAAATGACAAATGAATCCAAGATAGGAGGACGTACAGAAGAAAAGTGGGTGTCTTGAAGTTACATGCGTATGTAAATCACACATCGTGACTGTATAAGTGTATCCGGTATATCTGACCTTGAAGGCGATCAAAAGCGATGGGTGCCGAGAGCCAAGTAAAAAAACAAGAAAACCGTGCTTAAAGAAAAAAGTTACGTAGTGGTACCATAAACGGGGACTCATGCAAATGGAAATCAAGAGCCTTAAAACAGACGACAGTAATTGAAAACATAAACGCGGATAAAATGAAACGATGGATGCCATCAGTCATGTAAAATATGCCCTCGGTGAGAAAGTGGCTTCATGCCGCAAAAAATAAATTAGCCGACTTGCGTGCGTATCAAGATAGTGAATATCAAGTGAGCGTTGTTGGAAAGGGCCCTTTTTGCAGGGTCATCCCTAAACTTTTTGCCTTCCTCCTGTATTTTTTCTAACCTGTTTTTGTTGGCTTTATGACTCTGGGCACTTTACCACTGCTGATCAGTGCTAAAGTGCATATGCTCTCCCTTTGTAAATATGACTGTGAATTGGTATATCCCTGATTGACTTATTTGGTTTACCTGTTAGTCCCTAGTAGCGTAGCCTGTGTGTGCCCAGGGCTGGTAAACCGAATGCTAATGATGGGCCTGCAGCGCTGGTTTGCGCCACCCACAGAAGCAGCTTGTAAAGTGTACCTCAGACCTGCCACTGCAGTGTCTGTGTGCAGTCCAGAACTGCCATCTTGGCTGTGAAGGGCCCACACTTCCCAGCCCCTGAACCTTCCCTTGGCATCATATCAGTCACCCCTATGGTATGGTGCATTGTGTGTGTAAGGTAGGACATGGCTTGATGTGTGTAGCATGTCCTGGTAGTGAATTACACCCAATTTCGTTTTTCACCACTGTAAGGCTGCCTGTTCTTCATAGGCCAGAATGGGCAGTTTGACTATTACATTGTATAGTCCTAACTGACCCAAAGAACATGGTAGAAAAACGAATTTAGTATGCATGAGCTCAGAATATTAAAATACATCTTTTAGTGAAGTTTATTTTTATATTCTGTGTTTGAAAATACCACTTTTAGAAAGTAGGTATTTTCTTGCCTAAGCCTTCCAGTGTGCTCTGCTGTTATGTGTATTGGCTGTCTGGTTTTGGAGTGACAGGGCAGGCTGAGTCAGACCTGGGTTGAATACAGAGATCTGCATTGGATAATGGGGAGGGGTAGCTCCTTGATCTGAATAGGGCTGTGCCTGGCAAGGTGAATGCTGCCTCCACCTCCCACTGTGCGTCTGATGGCAGACCCCCTCTTTGTGAAAGGAAGGATGCAGCCTGGTAAACAAAGTGCTCCAGGACTGGGCATAACTGGTTCTGGCTGGGTTCAGTGACTTGAAGCTTCTGAGAACAAAGACTTTTGGGGTATAAATATCTGTGCTGAAACCCCTACAATTTGTATTGCTCCTGGACAACAAGAAGAACCTCTGTCCGTGTAACTGAAGGAATCTGCAGGAGGTGACTGTCCTTGTGCTTGTGTGCTGTTTCTTGCATTGGCCTGCAGTAGTTTTCACTGGACTTGGAAGAAGAGGAAAAGGACTTTGAAGAGAACTTTTATTTCAACTTGCTAAAGCAATCACCCAAGGGCTAGAAGAGAGCTAGCCTCCTGCTGGAGTCTCAGGCACATCAGACTCCACCACCAGCCTCCTGATTCCTCCCAGCGAGGATTTCTATCTGCAGGTGAGGCTCCTGTGAGTTCCAGGGCCTCTAGTTCTACTACGGAGAAGAGAGGGCTGAAAATCGTCGCTAACCCAGTTTGCGAGCCGCCGCAGCTGAAGAGCGTACGAAAAATCATCGCGCTGCTACCGCCGAGCGCTCGCAAACCAAGGATCATTGCATCGCACGCTTGCGGGCCAAAAAGCGCTCGCTAACACCCAAAGATCATCGCATCGCACGTTTGCGGGCTGTCGAATGCTCGCTAACCAAGGATTATCGCATTGAGATCATCGCATCACGACATCGCAGTGCGGGCGCCGTGCGTCCGCCATTTTTATCGCATCACGCCCGGATCGTCGCTCCCTCGCAGAGCGCCATTTCTTCTCATCGCAACAGGGTCGCACACACAACAGGCTCGGCGCATCATCCTCCCTTGTGGCAAGGATTTCAACGCATCACCGGCTTAGCGTGGAGAAGTTTGTCGCTTTGTCCCACATGCATCTGTAGATCAGCGCATCATCCTCCCTTGCGGCAAGGATTCAACGCATCGCCGGTCTCGCGTGAGGAAAATCATCGCTACAGCTTCTTTGCGACATTTTGGTTGTTTTGCTACAAAATCCAGGTACTTTGTAAGTAAAAGGGTCGCAGAGACCACTGCTTTGAACTGAACTCCTCTTTGTACACTTTGAACTATTTTTGCAGTATTTCAAGAGTAACCCTATTTTCTAGTATTGTGGCTTTTTACTGTTATTGGTCTTGTGTTAAGTCTATATATAAAGATACTTATTTTTTATAACTACTTGTGTGGTGTCCCTTTGTAGTGTTCTTCACTGTGTTACTGTGTATGGTCATAAATGCCCCACACACTGCCTCTGAGATAAGCCTAGCTGCTCGTGCTACGTTACCACAGGGTTGAGCAGGGGTTATCAAAGGGTGTAGCCCTCTTACTCTGACTTAGGAAGAAGGGTCCCTACTTGGACAGTGGCCAGCCATTGCCAACTAGAGACCCCCATTTCTAACAAGCGTGATCTAGTGATTGAGCATACATTGGAGGGTGAAAAAAGTGTCCACAATTGCAGTGTACTCCCATGCAGAAAACACACAGCTCATTACCGAGTTCACCAGATTTCCGAACTGAGACGGAAAACGCCTTCATTTAGATGAAGTGTCATTGTCAATGAATGAGGACAGGGTAAAACAGAGACGGCGAGTGCCATTTTGAGCTGGTGTGTGTAAACGGGGCAATCATGTGAGAACAGTGTGATATATCCAGGTTTACCTCAGTATACAGACACGTTTAGATGCTATTGTGGAACAGAGTAACAGAAGTAGAACAGAAGTGTAAAAATACCAATATGAGGTAGTTGCATGGACGATAAGGAACAGATGTATCATTGGAGGTGTCTTCGAAGTGTAAAAGTTAAAAAATGACACTATAGGAAAATAGAAAGGGTGAATAAAAAAACGAACAAGATACCCCAAAGAGTGTCAGAGCATGAGTAAAGGAGGTGAATAGATCAAGATGAACGCAGCAAGAAATTGGTATTGAAAGAAGAGAACACGTTAGAGAATGGGTAAATTGACCAAGCGGTAAATGAAGGTGAATGTGTGTGTAGCCATATAAAGAACAAGCTTGCGCGCCTCGCGCAAGTAGGGGGTGGAGGGGAGTGCGGCCGATAATAGGCAGCGTTTCCCTTGCGGGAGTGAGCGAGATAATTGCTACCATATGGCGCCGCTCGCTCCCGCAAGGGAATCGCCAGACGTGCACGCGTTGCCATTGGAAGCAATGCAACGCGTGCACGTTTTTGCACGTGAAGCTGTGCCGATGACTTAAGGTCTCTTTTCTATGCAGCGCATGCGTGCTGCATATGCGAGACCTAAAAATGGGTGGGGCTGTCCACCCTGACCTATGGCCATGCCCCACCCTAAAAGGGGGCAATACAGTCTTTCTGGCCTCAAAGGGTTGATGGGGGTGTTTACCCCAGTCTGCCCCCTGAGCGGAAAAAAGGGCTGGGGTGGCCCACCATGCACAGGCCAATTTCACCACCCCATAAAGGGCATTACAGTCTTTTGGCCCACTGGGCAGACAGGTTCAGTAATTTGCCCCAATCTGCCCACTCGAGGGGGCAGGAAGCTTACTAGACAACAGGGAAATTCATTAAAACAAAAAAAAGGGATGTGGATGCTCCCCATGCATAGGCCATATCCCACATCAAACGAGGCATTACTGACCTTTTGTCCCACAGCACACCCTGACCCTGGGCCATGCTCTCACCTGAAAAAGGAGCAATACATGCTTTCTTCCACTTAGGGGGAGGATGGGGGCATTTGTCTGAATCTGTTCCCAGGGGACAGAAAGACCACTAGACACCGTGGAAATTTGTTGAAAAAAACAAAGTGGGAGGGGGAGGGGGGCACCAAGGCATAGGGCCATGCCTCCACCCCAAGGGGGGCATTAAAGTCTCTCTGTCTACTCCTGCGAGGCAGTTTGGGTGGGTTTGCTCGCAATCTGCACCCCGAAGGGCGGAAAGCTCACCAGATTCCAGAGATTATACTTAGCGGAAAATAAACAAAGAGGTGGCGGGAGGCCTCATACAAGGGCCATTCCCCCACTCCAAAAGGGGACATTGCAGACTTTCTGCCTCTCGAGCCCAATAGACACCAGGCAAATTCCCCCAAAAAACAAAGGGGTGGAGGCGGCCTTCCATGGCATAGGGTCATGCCCCCTCCCCTAAGGAAGGCCTTACAGCCTTTATGCCCCCTTCCCCCGCAAGGAAGATTTAAGGGTTTTCTCCAATCTTGCCCCTGCGGGGTAGAAAGTCCACCAAATGCCAGGGATGTGTACTTTTTGAAAAATAAACAAAGGGTTGAGGGCAGAGCCCCCTGGTATAGGGTCATGCCTCGCCACAAAAGGGAGCAATATAGTGTTTCTACCACTCTGGGCAGATTGGGGTTGCCACCAAGGGGGGGGGGGGAGAAAGTCCACTAGCCACCATGGATTTTACATTTAGGCAAAACAAAGGAGTGAGGGCGTCCCACCTTGGCATTGGACCATACCACCACCCCAAAAGTGTCAAACCAGTCTTTCTGTCCCTGGGGGCAGAGTAAGTTTGCAATATATTGCCAGAACAAACAAAAGCAGGGGGTGGGCCTACCCTGGCATCGAGCCATATCCCCATCCCAGAAGGTGCGAAAAAGTCTACTTGCCCCACTGGGGTCCAAAAGCAGGTTTGTCCCAATTTGAGATGTTGCCCCTAGTTGAAACCCCCGAGACACCATTGATTTTTCATTTTGGCACAGTAAAGCGATGCAGGGGTCCCACCCTGACATCAGGCCATACACCAACCCCAAAAGGAGCAACCCAATGGACAGAGAGAGGTTTGCTTCAAATTGGGCCGTGGGGAAGGTGGGACAGAAAGACCACTGGATGTCAGAACTATTTTTTATAAAATAATTGATGGAGGTCTGGCCATTCCTGAGATAATGCCCCACCCCACACCTAAAGCCTCCACAGTCTTTCTGCTCTTCTAGGGACTAAAGCCTCTCTATGGCAAGTGTGAGGAAATGTTTATTATTTTTGGGTGTTGCTTTTCATATGAGTTATTGTCCCACTTGCCATGGTGAATAGCTGAAATATTTGGGCTTTGGTCAGATGCCACCTGGTGAAACACATCCCAGACATTGCTGAAAACAAAACTCCAAGCGAGACCGGGTTGGTGTGCTTTGCATGAATCCCATGACATTTTCTTACCACAATGGCCTGCAAATCTCACACTTTGCTTAACATTATGCATTTTCTTTGAATTTCTTGAGGTATGTTCTGGAATCCACAAGGATTCACAAAATTCTTACCACCCACCATTCCCCACTCGCCCTTGTCCTGATGAAAAAGTACCCCATTTATGTGGCTGGTTCTAGTGCCTGTGAAAGGAACGGCTCAAACTATGGACAATGTGAGTCCGAAGCGTGATAGAAATGTTGTGTATTCCAGCAGATTCCGGAAGTAAGCTCACTCAAAGTTACTGATACCAGATGTGCAGGTAAATCAAGTGAGGGAGTTATAAGTAAATTGTACCTCACTTGTGTGGTTTAGCGTAGCACCCGCAACACGAAAGGTCTCAAAACATAGAGGTCTATTAGGATGGTGTTCAGATGGCCGCCGCCGGGCTAGTGGTGGCAACCGCCGGGCCGGCGGCGATCATCCGCCTGCGATCGCAACCCATAAAACCGCCGGTCTCATTAGCATGGCGGTGACGACCTTGACAGTGAGATTTTCCGCCCGCCACTTCCCGCCAGCAGCAGTCCGCACGCTTGCCTAGTGGTTGGAGCTGGACCGCTAAAATGGGGTCAGGCTCCGCCGGCGGTGGCCAGCCTTTCCACGGCGGTGGAACCGCCATGAAAAGGCATGCGGTGAATGTCTCTGGGGGCCCATTGCGGACCCCAATGTGTTTGGGGGGGTGGGTGCACTCAGGGCGTACCCATTTTACCCCCAGGCACTGTGCAGTGCCTGCCACACAGTGCAGGGATATGCTGGACATGCTTATTTGGACATTGCAGCGGTGCTGCTGGCAGCAGCAACCGCTGCAATGTTGAATGCCGCAATCGTACTGCCGCGGTCGGATTTCGACTGCGGAGAATACTAATTGGACTGGCGGTTATGCTGCGGTCCTAGTGGGCAGTGTTTTCGCGCTACCATGGCGGTCGGAGTGATTTTCCGACCACCATCCTAATGGACCCCATAATGTGGGAATATCAGATATACGGCTACCTGCAGTATTAGGGCACAGGCTCAATGGCCATTGATGGAAACCTACCAAACCCAGACATTTCTGAAAACTAGACACTCAAGACTCCAAGATGGAGAGCCTTGTGTGGTCCCACAATGTTTTCTTCCCAATAATGTCTTTAAACCTCAAACTGTGCCTGCTATCTCACCTTTTCATTGCATTTCTTTGATGTAGACTTCCAGAATCCACAGAATTCCTACCTCCTCGCATTCCACAGCCTGTCCCAATATAAACGCTAATGCCACTGTGTGGCTGGGCCTATTGACGGCATCAGGAACAGACCTAACCTTGGACAATGTGAGTCCAAAGGGTGGTAGAAAGTTTGAAGATCCCCATGCACACAGAATTACTGATACAATGTAGTGACCTACGATTGGCAACATAAGTGAAATAATGCCCTGCTGGAAGGAGCCTGATGCCCTTCAATGGGCTTTGGGAATTTGACACCAGTTTACCCCGAGTACTAGGATGGGACTCTCCGTGGCCAGTGACGCTGTCCCTGAGGGACAGGTGGCGCAATGGATCTGTAGTGGGCCCTTTCAAGGTTTCCCTGGAACTTCTGTGGAATGTCCCTTGAAACTGCTTACACACAGGTGACATACAAGTAGCCAGAAGGCTTTAGGGGCCTGGGAAGTGTGGCAGGGAGGATATTATGCTGCTTGATGGCTGACTAGGGGATGCTGAAGTCATCCCCTCAAGCAGGAGAAGAGCACCAGGAAACAAGCAGAGGAAAGATCTGGTACAGGATGCCAGGAATCGCAACTCTGCAAAAAAACACCCTTTAACAACCAGAAAGCCTGATGAAAATGTTCCTGGTGATTAGGACTGGCCACTAGGAGCGAAATTAGCCCAAGAATGGTGCCAATGGATTTACAGGCCCTGAGATACAGCCTGGTCTGCCGGGGGACCAGAAACAGAATCAACCACTTGGCGCTTTGCTGTGATATCTCCAATTTCCTTAAGGAGAGCCAAGTACACAACAGTGTATGCAATCCGTTTGTTAATCTTATATGGGGAGGGGTGTCCGTACTACCCCCTCCACAGATCCTCCTTTGGCCGTGGGGACCCCATCCTTTGGAACATGACACAACTTCAGTTGTTACGGGCGACCCCCATTCTCCTGGGACAGATGACAACTGAAGACCCAGGAATAGGGATGAGGTGCATGGTGGAGTGCCGCCCCCACTCCACATGCTTATGACCGCTTCCCATGGCTGCACCAGCACGGGTGACGGCCAGTCGTGGAGCCAGCTGGGCAGCATTGGAGTCAACTACCCGCGTTGCCCCTGCCACTGGCACATGCCAGGTGCTTCAATGGAAGAGCAGGGGCACCAGGGCTCTAAAAGAAAAATGTATGCAGTATGAGGCCACATGAAAAGTACTGAGATATCCCAGCCCAGGGGCAGGAAGTGCTGTGTAGTCACCAATGAGCGGGTTAAATGTGCTTATTACATTTTTTGTGGTGGCCCTAGGATGGGCAGGAGCACCACCAATAGCCCGTTTGAGCGACCTGCAGAAATTTTATCATCCCCCAAGATATGTTTAAAATACTTGACCCCAAGTTTTCCAGGAAGGTATATGTATGCCCCGGGAGAGGTTGTGATGCCTTTGAAAGCGCTCTCTGAGCCTGTGCTTTTGCGCATGGGCTTGGGAGGGCAGGGAGCTCTAGTGGATGGTCCTAAAGTTGCAGTAGAAGTGAATAAAAACTGAAAAAAGACTCTAGGGCACAAGTTTTTCAACAAAATGCTTTATTGATAGCAAGAAGGTAACAATGCATGGTTTTGTTGATACTTGTTTATAATTGTGTTATATTTCTGAAATGTAACATGTGACTGCTTTTTCTGGTGTGGTGGTGACACCTGGACAATGCCAGAAGACCTCCTTTATTGATAATGATAACCCCTTATATTGGGATTTTGCATCTAGTATAGGTGGGGGGAGAGGGTATTGTGTTTATAGAGTTCATGACCCAGTAGAAGTGTAATGTGATATGAGGGTGCCACCAAAGGTACTTCCATGTACCTGGATGTACATATATGTAATTTAATGTGCAGTACTTAGTAGTGTGTGCATTATAAAAGTACTTTTCTCTTTTAAAAGAAAGAATATTGACTGGACCATAATTTATTGAGTGTGGTTGTTGCATACAGTGAGCTGGGATAACTAGCCCACGCCACCTCCCCTAAGTAAGCCTTTGATTTCTCTGCTCCGCTAACCTGAGATAAAATAGTACTACAATATGGTAGTTGGTATCTAGAAAAAAGACAATTGCAGACCTAATACTTATATGAAAATCACATCCTTCACAACTAATACCACAATTTTGTGCAATGACACTATTCTTACAATCATGAAGCAAGGATCTTCATCAATCATGATGAATAAATAATGTCCAGAGTCTAAAGGTCCATACAAATCTACTGCTAAAGTGAACCAAAATGCATCTGGTAGTGTGGAATGTGGAATTCCTTATTAATCCTTTCTCTTACAGTGCATTGGCATGCATGTCATGTTTGTACTGCCTCCTCAACACCGCTGTCCACTCTTGGAAAACACATTTGTTTCACATGGAACATTATTTGTCGCTGATAACCCTCAATGATTTTTTTTTTTTTTTGAAAAAAGTTTTATTGTGCAGAGAAAAGGTTACAAGCACGGGCCTACAACCGCCAGGGCCGGCCGCTAGTAGTTAAAGTGGTCAAGCAGATCAAAAAACAATGACTGGCCCACAGGGGCTCCGCTATATCACAGTAGATCAGACTGCACATAAGGGAAGTCAGGATACACACTTTTAATATAAATAACAACAAAAATAAAGAAAAACAAAAAGCAAGGCGAAACGACTTGAAATGGGCGTCGAACCACAGCCGGGGGAGTCCACACCCGACCACCCGAGGGCGGTCAATAAAAGAAGGCCTGAGAGGGAGGGGGGGGCCACGGGAGAACCAAATCTGTACTCCGAAGTACGAGATAAGCAAGGAACCCTCAAGGATCAGGGGGACGAGGCAACCCCAGACGTATCCACCAGGGGGGGAGCACAGATAGACCCGCGATACTCGTTCCACTGCCCCCAAATTCTACCCCAAGCCCCCAGTTTACCACGAGCCACGTACACAGTTTTCTCCCTGAACATGCACCAGTCCATGTTCTCCTTCCATACGGACACGGTGGGAGGCCGTTGGGAACCCCAAAGCTGCGCTATATCTCTCTTAGCGATCATGTTCCCCAAGGCCGCCCACCGAGCCTGAGCCGCATTATAGTCGTTGGGCTCCCATACATTCAGAACACAGCGACGCACCTCCGGCAGCAGAGCTTTCCCGGTGACTCGTCTCATAATATCATGCACCTGGTGCCAATATTCCGCCACCTCGCGGCATTCCCATAGAATATGGAGAAAGATGGCACTGAGCCCGCAACCACGCTTACAGAGTCCGTCGTCAGAGAACCCCATCGAAACCAAGCGGGGGCCCGTCACATATACACGATGGAGAATCTTAAGCTGGACCTGACGGAGACGGGCCGGGATGGCCACCTCCTTAGGGGATGACAGTGCAGCCTGCCAGTCCTCGTCGTCCAACTCCACCCCATCTCCCGTCCATGCCTCCCGAAGACGCACCAAGAGGTCAGCCCGATTGTTTATCAGTTTTTTGTAAATCAAGGAGATAGTACTGTCGGGGACGTGACCATCGAGTATGCGGTCCTCGAGAGGCGAAGAAGCAGGGACCGTGGTCCCCTCCCCAAAGACCGAGAGCAGGGCGTGCCGAACCTGTGCATAACGGAAGAACTCTCTTTCACTAAGCTCGTGCTCGCTCTGGAGCACCGCGAAGGATTTAACCGAGCCTTTAACCCACAGGTCCCCCACTCTGCTGATGCCAATCGTGTCCCAGCGCTCAAAGCCTTTCGTTGTCCAGAGGCTTCCCAAGCGTTCTGAGGCGAATAAAGGAGTGGCACACGTTAAACGCTCACTCCAGCCCATCGCTACGTTCGCCGCCTTCCACACACGTACCGCAATCCTAGTAGGGCCCGTAAGGGTCCTACCAGCGGATCGAGAGTAAAGCGCTCTGTTATAGTTACCGCCGGGAAGCAGGAATTTATCCATCTCATATGCCGGGTTCAAACCCGGAGCGTACGTAGCATGGTTAATGGCAGACAGCTGGGAGGCCCAATAGTACCGTCTAATATCAGGAAGCGCGATGCCCCCGTCATACCAGGGGAGAGTCAGCTTTGCCAAAGCGATACGCGCTCGCCCGTCCCAAACCAGTCTCCTCTGCAAACTCTCCACTTCCCTAAAGTAGGCCGCCGGAATGACATCGAAGGAGTTCTGGAGTGCATAAAGAAATCTGGGAAGGGACATCATTTTAAACAGCGCCGCGCGACCAAGTGGAGACAAGGGCAACTTACACCACCGAGCCGTATCCGCCCTCAAACGCCGGAGTGGAGACAGGAGATTCTGCTCATAGCGGACCGCCGGATCCAACGAAACGTACACCCCCAGGTATTTAAAGCCGGACTGAGATATTTGGAGCGGAAGCCGAGGCGGCAAGAGAGGAAGGCCACCAGAGATAGGATACACACAAGATTTGGACCAATTAATTATCAGACCCGAATTTTTCCCAAAGGAAGTAAGGACATCAAAGAGAACATTGAGCGACTTCCGCGGAGAGGTGAGATACAAGAGAATATCATCCGCGTACAATGAGACCCGATCCTCGAAGCCCGGGGCCCACCGGAGCCCCCTAATCGAGGGCTCCCAACGGAGCCAGGCAGCGAGCGGTTCCAAGGCGAGAGCAAAGAGCAGCGGGGACAACGGGCACCCCTGCCTAGTTCCCCTCCCGAGAGCGAAAGGCCGAGAAACCCGCCCATTGACAACAACCTGAGCCATTGGTCCAGCATAAAGGAGCTTCACCCAGCTAAGGAACCCCTCCCCAAAACCAAACTTCGCCAAGACGGCCCAAAGGAATGGCCACTCAATGGTATCAAAGGCCATCGTGGCGTCTAAGGAAACCAATATGGCCGGTTCAGAGAAGTACTCCGCCCTAGCGAGGACGCCGTGCAGACGCCGTAAGTTGAGAGCGGTATTACGATGTGGGATGAAGCCGCATTGATCCGGATGTATCAAGTCACATATAACGCTCAGCAAGCGATTAGCGAGGACCTTAGCAAGGATTTTGGGTTCGGCATTTAGTAGGGAAATAGGCCTATATGAGGCACAGCGGTCACGTGGCTTACCATCCTTGGGAATCACCACTATAGTAGCCAGACACTGGTCGTCGAGAAGGGAACCCCTCTCGCGCGACTCCTGAAACATATGACGGAGGAAAGGCGCGATTTTATCCGGGCGTAATTTATACAGTTCGATCGGCAGGCCGTTGGGGCCCATAGCCTTGCCCGAGCGAAGGGAGCGAATCGCAGTAGCAATCTCGTCGACAGACAAAGGGGCGTCCATCAGCTCGCGATCCTCGACGGATAAGCCGGGCAGGGCAATATCCCGCAGCAGAAGACGAGAGTCGTCCTCATCTCTATCAGACACCGGGGAGTACACAGCCCGGAGGTGGTCAGCAAAACAATCCACAATCTCACTAGGTTCAGTCACACACACTCCATCCGAAGCCCGAAGCTCCGGGACCACACGATTCACTCTATCCTTCTTGTCCAACCAGGCAATCAGCTTACCCGCCTTGTCTCCGGCATCATACAACCTACCCTGCTGTTCCCTATACATGGTCTTGGCAGCGTCAGTAACAAGAGACTTATATTCAAACTGCTTCAGGCTGAGGGCATGCAGCCCATCCGGAGTGACACCCGCCTCCAAGGCTGCCTCCAGCCCCGATATTTCAGTCTCCAGCGTCACCACCGCCTCCCTCTTAACCCTCTTAGCCTCCACTATCTGGGACAGGGCATGCCCGCGGAGCACTGCTTTAAAAGCTTCCCACAGGGATACCGAGGACAACACCGACCCCTCATTCTCAAGAAAATATTGATCAATCGTCTTAATCAGGCTATCACGGATCTTGGGGTCTCGCAGGTACCAAGGGTTAATAGGAGCGATCCGCCCAGCGGACCGCGTCCCAGTGTCAAAAAGCAACCACAGTGGGGAATGATCAGAGATACCCCGGGCCAGGTGTTTAACCTCTCGAATCCGAGCAGCCTGGACCGCGGGCATAAGGAAATAATCCAATCTGGAGAGACTCCCATGGGCCCCAGAGTGAAACGTGTACTGACACTGTGTCGGATGCATTAACCTCCAACAATCCACCAGACCGAAGGTCTCCAGGAGTCCGCCGAGCCACGCCTGGGCAGCAGGGAGGGCCCTGGGCGGGTGGCGATCCAGGTCACCCGAGACAACCGAATTAAAGTCCCCACCCATAAGCAAAAGACTGTCAGGAAGCCCAAGCAGCATACGACCCAAGTCTGAGAAGGTGGAGTTCTGGAGGCCCGGGGGAACATAGACCGAGATCAAGGAAAGGGACTGCCCCTCCCACCTCCCAGTCAGAGCCACATAGCGCCCTCTATCGTCTAGGACTACCCTGGTGATCTCCAACGGAAGTGAAGATCGCAGGAGAATGCCTACCCCTCTCGAACCAGTGGTGAAACCAGAATGGGCCACGAGTCGGTATCCCCCCCTGTTCAGGGCATGACAAACATTACCAACCAGATGCGTCTCCTGTAAGAACACCACATCAGGAGTCAGACGACGCAAATATTGCAGCACAATACCCCGTTTGATACGGTCCCCCAATCCATTGACGTTCCAAGACATCAATCTCAACCCGTCCCCCCCCATCCCTTCCAGTAGATCAAAGGTCCCCTAGCAAATAGCGCGACACCCGAAACTGAACCACAGCCAATACTTCGCCTTGAAAACAAAAAACACAAATCCAAACAACCCCACCCACCCACCAACCCCCCCCCCCGAATCCAACACCCCCCACCCTGCACCCCTGCGGTCCAAAAAACCACCCCAACTTGCAGTGTGCCTGTCGCCCTACAAACCCCATTCTACGAAAAGACCCCGGAGGAGGAAAGGGACCCGTCCCCGCCCGCCCCCACACAGATCATAATGAAACAAAATGCACAAAAGAAGTAGAACCCAGCCGAACAGTACAAAATGGCAAAGTCAAGGACCAAAAGTCACTCCGAAGGAGACCCGCCACCCTCGGTACCGGCAGAGGGCCCAGTCCGGTCACCCCGGTCCGGCAGCGAATCCAGCCAGTCACTCACAGTCACAGGAGAGTCAAAAAAGGTAGTCCGATCTTCATATTCCACTCGGAGCCTTGCAAGAAAAAGCATAGAGTACTTGAGACCGAGGTCCCGGAGACGACGCTTCACCCCCTGGAAGCCCATCCGCTGTTTCTGGACAAGTTGGGTGAAGTCCGGGAAAAAATTAAGGACGAGTTCTCATATCGGACCGGGCCATGGACCCGTGAGGCCTGCAGAATCGCATCCCGGTCTCTGTAATGAAAAAGTTTCGCAACAATAGGCCTCGGGGGGGCCCCCGGTCGTGGCCGACCACCTGGAACTCGATGGGCCCGCTCCACGGCGAAGAACTTACTCAGGCCAGCAGGGGCAAGCTGTTCGAGGATGAGCTCCTCAACCATGAGATCAACCGGGCGGTTGTCGGAGGTCTCCGGAACGCCTATGACGCGGATGTTATTGCGTCGGGCCCGTCCCTCGAAGTCCTCCAGCCGCCGGGCCATCAGATCGTTGGCCGACTTGAGATCGCCGAGAGTAGTCTGCAGGTCCGACACGTCCGTACCAAGGGAGGACGTCCGCACATCCAGCGATTGAACCCTCTCGTTGGTCTTAGAGAGATCCGCCCGGATTAGCGTAACATCAATGGCCACCGTGTCGATTTTACGGGCCAAGGCCTCGTACTGCGTAGCGATGGTCTCCCTGATGCCATTAATGGCGCCCATGATGTCCTGCAGGGACAGATCCGGAGAAGCGGACGGGCCACCACTGGCATCATCCGGGGGGACACTGGCCGTCCCAGGGGATCCTTTACCCTGAGTGTAGCGGTCCATGTTGTTCGTCTGGACCGGTCCCCCACGTAGGGATGTCTTGGTCTTACGCCTCTCGGGGTCTCCCTTGCCTCCCATGGGAACCACGCTCGCCGAAGGGGACCACCGAGGAAGCGTTGAGGGGGCACTGGCCAAGCAGACGCGGGCCGCACCAGAGGCCACAATGTGGCGGAGCGAAGGGACCTCCGTCGATGGGCACACTGGTAGCAGGCGAAGACACAGGCATCAAGCGAAGGCAAAGTGAAAGCCCAGTCGCACCAAGCAAGTCCACTGTCCAGCCCCTCAGAGATCCAAAAGTGAAACCGAAAGTGATGTGACGGCCACTGGCACAGCCCCGCTGCCGTTGTTGTTCAACTACGCCCCGGCTCCACAGATCACCTTCGCATCGGGCACAGCCATCGGTTGGGCCTCAAAAGTTCAAACCACCATAACTCAGGATTGCCAGGTCCGATTTGATTTCCGAAAGGAGTTTAGTGTTCAGCCAGCATTCGTCTTCCAGATTCCATCAACCAAGTCAGGATAAAGTCAGGATAAATTCCGAGGAGCAGCGAGGGTCCGGGGAGCCCTGTGCTCACGCGACCATCTTGGATGCGCGCTAGGCTCCTCCCTCCAACCCTCAATGATTTTGATGGGCTAAGTTAATTACATTGTTTCAGTAAACTTTGTGGAAAAGTTAACCTGTTACCTCTTAATAAGATACCAGATAAGGTCACTGTTAGTTCATCTTGTACATTCTTGAATGCAAGAATATCCCTTTCTCTTATTTCAGGTTGTAACCGTGTTGAATTATTTATGTGTCTCCTCTTGTTTAGAGCTATTATTCCTTTTATCTCTTGAATTGTTTCATCTTTCATTCATGAATCTATCAGATCTTTCTCTGAAATCACCTGAGGCACTGCTGGTTTAAATATGAACCATATGTGCTCCTCAGACCCAGACTCTTGTATCATGTTTGTTTCAGTTGGATGCCTGGATAAATAATCCACTGGGTTATGTTCTATTCTGGGTCTAGTAACAACTCTAAAGTCATAGTCCATTATCCTCATTCCTCATCTCTTGATGCACGGGGACATTTTCACTCTTAGATTCCCAAACTAATGTTGTCAACACTGGGTTTGCCATACAAAAAATTGTGGTTAATGTCAAAAGTCCAAACTAACGCCAGGCTTTCCTTTACATGCTGAGGATATTTATTTTCTTTGATATGCTGTTATGGCATGTGATATCACATTTCAAGGGGTCTCTCTCCCTGGTTCATGTTGCACCAGAATAGTGTGGGCGTAACTCATGCTGTAGCATAAATATGTGAAATTACAGCAAAATTATACAAGATTATGCAGGATTACATAAAGAGCGCAACCCAGCATTTAGCACTTTTATCTCCCATATGCATATGGACCAGAGGATGCCTTTTGCGTTACCAAAAACACACTTAATGCAGCAGAACACGAATATCAGCAGCTGAGTTTTTTTTTCTGTGCTCCAATGATAAAAAAAGGTGATACAAAATTACTAAAATGACTCCGACTATTCCAGCGCAATGAAAATTTTGCCCAGGACTACACAGGAATGGCACCTAATCCTACAGGACTAGCATCTACTATTAACTCTATACAAAGTTTAAGATCAAAGTACTTCAGGTTAGCTTCTGAAGATATGTTTTCCTTAATTACTGTTTGTCCATTTCTTGTCAATTCTTTAAGTGGAGCACAAATAGGGGCATCATTTGTATTACACAGAGAGCAGCAACTAATTATCCCTAGAAAGGAACATATTTCAGATTATTCTTTGGACTGTTATAAACATTTATTGGGTTTTGGATCATTCTTTAATTTGAGAATATGTAGCTACAAAAAATTGCGTCAGATTTATTAATTTTGTATTTTTCCATCTTTATTGTGAGACCAGTCTTTGAAAGTTGTTGACACACATCATTCAAAGCTTGATCATGTTTCTCTTGTGTTTTTCCAAAAACTAAGCTCTCATTACTACAGTTCATAGAATTCTCCACTAATCGTATTGTATTTTTTATGAGCTCCTGAAATAGTTCTATATCTGAACATATACCAAAATTTAGCCTCTCACTACTGAACAGATCAAGATGTGCAGAAATTGATGTAATGTATCTTGATTGCTCATTGATTTCTAACTGGTGTGCCCTAATGTAAGTCTAATTTCGAATACACATCAGCTCCATTGAGATTAATAATCATTTAATTTAGATGTGACCCCCAGATGGCTATCTCTTTCAATTGCCATGTTAGACACTCACATATCCACACAGATTCTAATATTATCTGTATGGTTTTTTTGGAACCACTACTATGAGAGGCACTCATGGAGTTGGAATGGTAGCAGGCTCACAAAACAGGAATACATAACATACTTATTGGGTATTTGGAAGGGACGCCCAAAGCACGCCCGTTCCAAATACCGAATCGCAAATGCAAATTGCAAGTCGGTAACAAGTTACCAAATCGCATTTTGTACATTAGAAAAAGCATTTTTCCAGTTGCAACATAAAAAATGCTTTGTACATCTGGCTTTTAGTTCTTCTACATTTGCTTGAAAGTGTATTGGAACTCGTCTGTGTATCTGTGCCCACGGCTTCACTGCTTTATTAACGTTCAAAGTGATTGTCTTTTATTTTTATTTCACTAGTTCTTTAAATAAGCATGGATAGTCCTTTGATGGAGGCTGTTCCATTGTAAAGTTAATACTCATCGTTATTGGCCCCATCATCTGAACAGTGAAATAACTCAATTCACATGGACCACGGTGTTCTGGTTGCATGCCGTATCAATGCAGACTTGCAGCAGTATATATATATACAGGCTGTTAAAAACAATGATAAGAATTATGTGGTGGCTCGCCACTTGTATGAAATGCACAAAGGGAATCTGGATGAGTTATCTTATTATGCCATCGATCAAGTACCCAAATTGAAAAGAGGAGGGGACAGAGAGAGTGGACTTTGCCAACTAGAGTCCTAATACATCATGTTATTTAATACAAAGATACCAAATGGTTTAAATACTGAAGAAGACTTGCATGTCCATTTGGGCTAATCCAGTTGGATGTCTCTCCAAATGTTATCATTGTACAGCAGAGTAAGATTTATTGATTTTGTTTTTAACGGGCAGGAAATTGTATGGGGAGAAGCAAATATTTAGAATTTGTATGTTATGATATATGACCCTCATTCAGTTGGAAACAAAAATAGATGTTGGGCAGAGGTAGCTCTTAATATTTGGAATAAAAAGCGATTTTGCACTATATGTGTATACCGATGGAATAGGAAGTTGCACTTGCAATAGCACTGAAACCATTGGTATACATTCATACAAGTACAGTATTGCACTGGCACTTTAATGTGGTAATTTGCACCTTTGGGCTGATGGATATGAGATTGGGCCTGTAGATCCTAGACACTGCCATACATTAGAAAATCTGAAAAATGTGTTTATATACCTATAACGGCAAAATGAATTTTATGAGACTATATAAATATATAAAAATGAAACATTTCTCATTTCAGATCATGGCAAAAGTCAACTTTGAAAAGAAATTTTTTGAATGGAATACCCTCATGAAAGTGCTGAGAAATCAATGCATATGAATATAAGATTGATATTCATAGCACGTTGGGGATTGAAACTCGCCAAATGGAACTGTCATATCTATAATTATGCTTTCGATTTTATCTTAGTATGCAGTAGGTACACATTGGGTTTTAAAGAGTTTTTAATGATAAGATATGTTTTTATTATTATTAATTAACACCATGTAGCATGACGATTCATGACATATAAATGAGAATGCAATTGGTCCTGCGAAATTAGATCCATAGATTGTGGAATATAGAAGATAAGAGAAACTGACCCGTATGTGAGGCTCAACAGGGGTTTATGGGCACTTGCCCATTATTGGACCACTTAATCTATGGAAAGGACTATGAAATCAGTGAAAGAATCATTGAGTTCTGACTAATTAATTTTTGCACTTGCACTTTATTGAACTCCAATTTTGTAGATAGTAGAACATAGAAATTTATTGCATACTATGTTTTATACATTATTTTGTGGATTTAAAATGAAATTTCCGCTTACAATGAATTATGAGACTCTCCATAAATACATTGAGTATAACAACGCAATAATTGTAAATTACAATGAAATGTTTGAAATTGTGTTGTTATAATGAAGTAATAGTCTGTTTTCCTGCTTCATGAAAAAGCTCTGATCATGTGATAGGGTAACTCTGCTGGATTTTACTATATGCACGCTAACCAGGAAGTGATCACTGTGTGATCAAGGCAGTGAATGCCGAAACGCGTCGCAGGGTAATGGAGGAATAAACCTTGCATTCCTGAAATCTCCCCATGTTGGTGTCCGATTTTTGTGTGAAGAATCGGATGTGGTGTGCATATACGGCTGCTGTTGGCTGGAAAAGCGGCAACGCCAACGCAACCTTGATTTGGAGCTTCGTTCGGTTTTCCAGTGAAGTTTGGTGATATGCATGTAGCATAACGAGAAGCCCCCCTGTTCTATGAGGAAACAGAATCAGACCGCATGGTGTGTAAAGCTATCCGGGATACAGCGCCAGTCCTTGACGCGGTGAGCTGGAGGCTGAAACTCAGAGAAGTGCGGCACGTTGACAATATATCAACAGGGAGAGGAACTGGGAAACATTCCCGGCGGGAGACAAAGGCAAGTTGAAACTGTTTATTCCTGTGCGCTCCGCAGTGTGTTTTAGGTGATCGTGCCAGGTGCGAAAGTGAAATTGGAGTGATGGACGACTGGATGAAAGAGAGAGAGGAGGCGGCGGACTCAGTCTTCAAAGAGGGGTTCGGAAACATTCACAGAGGTTACCCAAAAAGGGCAATCAAGCTCATCTGAAAGTGATGTTACAGCGCTTATGCGAAAGCTTGAGAAATTAAAGCGCAATGAAGTATCTAATTGGTGGGAGGTAAAATCTTTAAGTAAATATCTTGATATGGGGAGAATACCTCATGGGTTGAGAGTCCTCACAGCCCCCACCTATGAAAACCCAGACCCGGAAATGCTCCGTGAATGAGATATGAACAATGTTTCGGCATTGCAAAACATGATGAAAATTCTTGTAAAATATGCAAGTAAAGATTGTGACAAGATTTTGAAAGAAATTAAAGAAATTGAAAGTGAGTTTAAGAGATTAGCCAAAGAAGATGCAACAAAGAGATTCGAAGTTGAAATGTATGCTCGTTTATAGAAACATGAGCAAGTTATAACTGAGAGTAAAGCCACCAAGTTTCAGAGAGATCGGATGGACTACCTACATGGGCAGATCTATACATTTGCCCGCAGATTTGACAACATTAGGAGGCAGAGAATTTCAAAAGTTGTCAATACAAGCGTAGTAAGGAATGATGAACCATCCACAGACTTAAGCTCGGAGGGAAGCTCTGTAGTGAGTTCAGATGTGGAAATAGGATCAGATCAAAATAGTAGAGGCCCGAGGCAATGTGAACCTCCTTCAATAATTGATGAATTTGTTTTTGTTTATACATGGATCGGACACAACATGTAAGGCCAATTCCGCAGAGAAGAAACAAAAAGGATTACACAGGATGCGATAAAACCGGCGGCATGAGAATGGAATTGAGGTCAAAAACAAAAACCAAGGAAACGTATCAACGTCGGTAGATGAAGAACAAAATGCAATTATTAATCTAACAGCTCTTAGTGCTTACAGAGGAGGAGAATCAAATCTTATCTTTGGGTCTATCTTTTTGCATTCGGACAAACTTTAATTACACGCAAACTCGAATTGACTTTTTTAAGTACACTAGGAAGCTGAAGCTCAAAAAGTTCTTCCATAATGGGAGTCAAACTCCAAGGTGGAATGAAGATGGTCTTCAGGAAGAAGATGATCTAGAATGTGGTGACATGGAGGTATTATGTGCTTTGCAGAATCTTGTTTGGAAGGGTGAGGGCCTGTCTAGTGCTGCCAATGTGAGAGAGACTGTGGACTTGATGGGCTTGAATGTTTTTGAAAATGAAATGTCAAATTTTAAACCGAAATCAACTTTCACCCCCAATATCCCAAGAGATGCAATAGACATGTTCTCAGATCGAGTTATTAAAGATCTTAAGGAACTAGCTATCACCTCTGGTTAAAATCTTCCCCAAAGAATATGGTCAGTTTGAAAAAGATTATCAAAGGATCATAAATAAAATAAAATCAAGGGAAGGGAAGATGTTGTAGTCCGACAAACGGACAAGGGCGGAAACGTAGTTCTCTGGTCTCTAGATGCATATAATACTGAGGCGAAACTTCAGTTAAGAGATCGCCAGTGCTATTTGAAAGTACCACAAAGTAACTTGGAAGAGGTAAAGCTTAAATTCTGGAAAGATCTTACTCGTTGGAGAGGGATGGGGCTACTTTCGAAATCAGAATATCTCTTTATGAAGGTAGAACATCCAGTTACTCCCACTCTATACCCAATACACAAAGTTCACAAAAACAGAGAAAATCCTCCTGGCAGGCCAATCATATCTGCTATAGGGAGTCTGCTCGAGCCCACGTCCAGGTACTTGGATTGATTTTTGCAACCCTTTGTGAAAACCCTCCCAGCTCACATTCAGGACACCAGGGATTTTTTAAATAAGATCTCCAATGTTTGTTGGAAGGAAACCTGTCTCTTGATGACCTTAGATGCCACGAGCTTGTACACGAGCATAACCCATGATGATGGTCTCTGTGCAACCCGATACTACCTAAATACACGCCCCATTAGCCTATTTCAACACGCAGGAATGTTGATGGAGATATGCAGGCTTTGTCTGACCAATAACCATTTTATGTTCGGAGGGGAGACATACAGACAGCTGCAAGGAATGGCAAAGGGCACCTGCTTCGCACCCAGCTATGCTAATTTGCCTATGAGCTGGTGGGAGGAGCAGGTGCTCAAAGTTCAATTTGCCAATGAATGGAAAAACAACATTGTAACATGGACCCGGTTCATAGATGACCTATTCGTGATCTGGGACGGGCCCATGGAGAAAGCCAAAAAGTGTGTACATGATATCAACATCAATAAGCTGAACTTAGGATTCACAGAGAACATCAGTAGCAATCGAGTGACGTTTCTGGATTTAGAGGTATAGTTGGAGGAAGGTGAAATACAAACCAGAACCTTCAAGAAACCCACAGCAGGGAACACAATCCTGCATGTGGGGAGTTTTCATCCTCAGAGGCTCAAAATGAGTATTCCTTATGCAGAGCATCTGAGGATGAAACACAACTGCAGTGAAGCCCAGGCTCTAGTGAAGGCACAAGATTCCCTAACCAAGAGATTCATGGAGAGAGGGTATAACCCCACCATTTTGAATCAAGCTAGAGAGAAAGTGTCTACAATAGAGAGATGCACTCTATTAAAACCATACCCCTAGAAGATCAAAACAAAGAAGTCTGGGGCAGGGAATCAGATTAAAATGATCACAGGATACATGCCTACCAGTCTAAAGTGAGAGATAGTCTGTGTAGGCACTGGCACCTGATTCAACGAGATCCAGTTTTGTGTGAGGTAGTATCCCGCAAACCCATGATCACTTTCAATAGAGCAAAATCCATGAGGGCGGCATAATCCTGAAGTGAACAAGAAATCGGGTTGGTTACAGAGCATTCCAGGTTTCCATAGATGCTTGAAATGCAAAGCTTGTAAGATTGGACGCAACGAGAAACAAGTAATATCACCACTACTGTACAGCCCTTGGAAAATTAGACAATTTTTTAACTGTAGAAGCGATTATGTTGTCTATATCTTGCAATGTACATGCCCAAAGATGTACGTAGGCAGTACCATTCACATGGTTCACATTCACATTCTACAGCACCTTCGGACTGTTAAAAACAATGATACGAATTATGTGGTGGCTCGTCACTTGAATGAAATGCACAAAGGGAATCTGGATGAGTTATCTTATTATGCCATCGATCAAGTATCCAAATTGAAAAGAGGAGGGGACAGAAAGAGTATACTTCGCCAACTAGAGTCCAAATACATCATGTTATTTAATACAAAGATACCAAATGGTTTAAATACTGAAGACGACTTGCATGTCCATTTGGGCTAATCCAGTTGGATGTCTCTCCAAATGTTATCATTGTACAGCAGAGTAAGATTTTTTGATTTTGTTTTTAACGGGCAGGAAATTGTATGGGGAGAATCAAATATTTAGAATTTGTATGTTATGATATATGACCCTCATTCAGTTGGAAACAAAAATAGATGTTGGGCAGAGGTAGCTCTTAATATTTTTTTAATTGGATAGGAGAAAGACCGAGTAGGGTATTTTTATATGAGTGATGTGTCTAGGTGTACATAGTGGTTTTACCAATCAGCCTCTTAAGAAGAATGAATTATTTGATGCACTTGCACTTTGGAATAAAAAGCAATTTTGCACTATATGTGTATACCGATGGAATAGGAAGTTGCACTTGCAATAGCACTGAAACCATTGGTATACATTCATACAAGTACAGTATTGCACTGGCACTTTAATGTGGTAATTTGCACCTTTGGCCTGATGGAAATGAGTTTGGGCCCGTAGATCTTAGACACTGCCATGTATTAGAAAATCTGAAAAATTTGTTTATATACCTATAACGGCAAAATGAATTTTATGAGACTATATAAATATATAAAAATGAAACATTTCTTATTTCAGATCATGGCAAAAGTCAACTTTGAAAAGAAAATTTTTGAATAGAATACCCTCATGAAAGTGCTGAGAAATCAATGCATATGAATATAAGATTGATATTCATAGCACGTTGGGGATTGAAACTCGCCAAATGGAACTGTCATATCTATAATTATGTTTTCGATTTTATCTTAGTATGCAGTAGGTACACATTGGGTTTTAAAGAGTTTTTAATGATAAGATATGTTTTTATTATTATTAATTAACACCATGTAGCATGACGATTCATGACATATAAATGAGAATGCAATTGGTCCTGCGAAATTGGATCCATAGATTGTGGAATATAGAAGATAAGAGAAACTGACCCGTATGTGAGGCTCAACAGGGGTTTATGGGCACTTGCCCATTATTGGACCACTTAATCTATGGAAAGGACTATGAAATCAGTGAAAGAATCATTGAGTTCTGACTAATTAATTTTTGCACTTGCACTTTATTGAACTCCAATTTTGTAGATAGTAGAACATAGAAATTTATTGCATACTATGTTTTATACATTATTTTGTGGATTTAAAATGAAATTTCCGCTTACAATGAATTATGAGACTCTCCATAAATACATTGAGTATAACAACGCAATAATTGTAAATTACAATGAAATGTTTGAAATTGTGCTGTTATAATGAAGTAATAGTCTGTTTTCCTGCTTCATGAAAAAGCTCTGATCATGTGATAGGGTAACTCTGCTGGATTTTACTATATGCACGCTAACCAGGAAGTGATCACTGTGTGATCAAGGCAGTGAATGCCGAAACGCGTCGCAGGGTAATGGAGGAATAAACCTTGCATTCCTGAAATCTCCCCATGTTGGTGTCCGATTTTTGTGTGAAGAATCGGATGTGCTGTGCATATACGGCTGCTGTTGGCTGGAAAAGCGGCAATGCCAACGCAACCTCGATTTGGAGCTTCGTTCGGTTTTCCAGTGAAGTTTGGTGATATGCATGTAGCATAACGAGAAGCCCCCCTGTTCTATGAGGAAACAGAATCAGACCGCATGGTGTGTAAAGCTATCCGGGATACAGCGCCAGTCCTTGACTCGGTGAGCCGGAGGCTGAAACGCAGAGAAGTGCGGCACGTTGACAATACATCAACAGGGAGAGGAACTGGGAAACATTCCCGGCGGGAGACAAAGGCAAGTTGAAACTGTTTATTCCTGTGCGCTCCGCAGTGTGTTTTAGGTGATCGCGCCAGGTGCGAAAGTGAAATTGGAGAGATGGACGACTGGATGAAAGAGAGAGAGGAGGCGGCGGACTCAGTCTTCAAAGAGGGGCCGGAAACATTCACAGAGGTTACCCAAAAAGGGCAATCAAGCTCATCTGCAATTGATGTTACAGCGCTTATGCGAAAGCTTGAGAAATTAAAGCGCAATGAAGTATCTAAGTGGTGGGAGGTAAAATCTTTAAGTAAATATCTTGATATGGGGAGAATACCTCATGGGTTGAGAGTCCTCACAGCCCCCACCTATGAAAACCCAGACCCGGAAATGCTTCGTGAATGAGATATGAACAATGTTTCGGCATCGCAAAACATGATGAAAATTCTTGTAAAATATGCAAGTAAAGATTGTGACAAGATTTTGGAAGAAATTAAAGAAATTGAAAGTGAGTTTAAGAGATTAGCCAAAGAAGATGCAACAAAGAGATTCGAAGTTGAAATGTATGCTCGTTTATAGAAACATGAGCAAGTTATAACTGAGAGTAAAGCCACCAAGTTTCAGAGAGATCGGATGGACTACCTACATGGGCAGATCTATACATTTGCCCGCAGATTTGACAACATTAGGAGGCAGAGAATTTCAAAAGTTGTCAATACAAGCGTAGTAAGGAATGATGAACCATCCACAGACTTAAGCTTGGAGGGAAGCTCTGTAGTGAGTTCGGATGTGGAAATAGGATCAGATCAAAATAGTAGAGGCCCGAGGCAATGTGAACCTCCTTCAATAATTGATGAATTTGTTTTTTTTATACATGGATCGGACACAAAATGTAAGGCCAATTCCGCAGAGAAGAGACAAAAAGGATTACACAGGATGCGATAAAACCTGCGGCATGAGAATGGAATTGAGGTCCAAAACAAAAACCAAGGAAACGTATCAACCTCGGTAGATGAAGAACAAAATGCAATTATTAATCTAACAGCTCTTAGTGCTTACAGAGGAGGAGAATCAAATCTTATCTTTGGGTCTATCTTTTTGCATTCGGACAAACTTTAATTACACGCAAACTCGAATTGACTTTTTTAAGTACACTAGGAAGCTGAAGCTCAAAAAGTTCTTCCATAATGGGAGACAAACTCCAAGGTGGAATGAAGATGGTCTTCAGGAAGAAGATGATCTAGAATGTGGTGACATGGAGGTATTATGTGCTTTGCAGAATCTTGTTTGGAAGGGTGAGGGCCTGTCTAGTGCTGCCAATGTGAGAGAGACTGTGGACTTGATGGGCTTGAATGTTTTTGAAAATGAAATGTCAAATTTTAAACCGAAATCAACTTTCACACCCAATACCCCAAGAGATGCAATAGACATGTTCTCAGATCGAGTTATTAAAGATCTTAAGGAACTAGCTATCACCTCTGGTAAAAATCTTCCCCAAAGAATATGGTCAGTTTGAAAAAGATTATCAAAGGATCATAAATAAAATAAAATCAAGGGAAGGGAAGATGTTGTAGTCCGACAAACGGACAAGGGCGGAAACGTAGTTCTCTGGTCTCTAGATGCATATAATACTGAGGCGAAACTTCAGTTAAGAGATCGCCAGTGCTATTTGAAAGTACCACAAAGTAACTTGGAAGAGGTAAAGCTTAAATTCTGGAAAGATCTTACTCGTTGGAGAGGGATGGGGCTACTTTCGAAATCAGAATATCTCTTTATGAAGGTAGAACATCCAGTTACTCCCACTCTATACCCAATACACAAAGTTCACAAAAACAGAGAAAATCCTCCTGGCAGGCCAATCATATCTGCTATAGGGAGTCTGCTCGAGCCCACGTCCAGGTACTTGGATTGATTTTTGCAACCCTTTGTCAAAACCCTCCCAGCTTACATTCAGGACACCAGGGATTTTTTAAATAAGATCTCCAATGTTTGTTGGAAGGAAACCTGTCTCTTGATGACCTTAGATGCCACGAGCTTGTACACGAGCATAACCCATGATGATGGTCTCTGTGCAACCCGATACTACCTAAATACACGCCCCATTAGCCTATTTCAACACACAGGAATGTTGATGGAGATATGCAGGCTTTCTCGGACCAATAACCATTTTATGTTCGGAGGGGAGACATACAGACAGCTGCAAGGAATGGCAATGGGCACCTGCTTCGCACCCAGCTATGCTAATTTGCCTATGGGCTGGTGGGAGGAGCAGGTGCTCAAAGTTCAATTTGCCAATGAATGGAAAAACAACATTGTAACATGGACCCGGTTCATAGATGACCTATTCGTGATCTGGGACGGGCCCATGGAGAAAGCCAAAAAGTTTGTACATGATATCAACATCAATAAGCTGAACTTAGGATTCACAGAGAACATCAGTAGCAATCGAGTGACGTTTCTGGATTTAGAGGTATAGTTGGAGGAAGGTGAAATACAAACCAGAACCTTCAAGAAACCCACAGCAGGGAACACAATCCTGCATGTGGGGAGTTTTCATCCTCAGAGGCTCAAAATGAGTATTCCTTATGCAGAGCATCTGAGGATGAAACGCAACTGCAGTGAAGCCCAGGCTCTAGTGAAGGCACAAGATTCCCTAACCAAGAGATTCATAGAGAGAGGGTATAACCCCACCATTTTGACTCAAGCTAGAGAGAAAGTGTCTACAATAGAGAGATGCACTCTATTAAAACCAGACCCTAGAAGATCAAAACAAAGAAGACTGGGGCTGGGAATCAGATTCGAATGATCACAGGATACATGCCTACCAGTCTAAAGTGAGAGATAGTCTGTGTAGGCACTGGCACCTGATTCAACGAGATCCAGTTTTGTGTGAGGTAGTATCCCGCAAACCCATGATCACTTTCAATAGAGCAAAATCCATGAGGGCGGCATAATCCTGAAGTGAACAAGAAATCGGGTTGGTTAGAGAGCATTCCAGGTTTCCATAGACGCTTGAAATGCAAAGCGTGTAAGATTGGACGCAACGAGAAACAAGTAATATCACCACTACTGTACAGCCCTTGGAAAATTAGACAATTTTTTAACTGTAGAAGCGATTATGTTGTCTATATCTTGCAATGTACATGCCCAAAGATGTACGTAGGCAGTACCATTCACATGGTTCACATTCACATTCTACAGCACCTTCGGGCTGTTAAAAACAATGATAAGAATTATGTGGTGGCTCGTCACTTGAATGAAATGCACAAAGGGAATCTGGATGAGTTATCTTATTATGCCATCGATCAAGTATCCAAATTGAAAAGAGGAGGGGACAGAAAGAGTATACTTCGCCAACTAGAGTCCAAATACATCATGTTATTTAATACAAAGATACCAAATGGTTTAAATACTGAAGAAGACTTGCATGTCCATTTGGGCTAATCCAGTTGGATGTCTCTCCAAATGTTATCATTGTACAGCAGAGTAAGATTTTTTGATTTTGTTTTTAATGGGCAGGAAATTGTATATGGAGAATCAAATATTTAGAATTTGTATGTTATGATATATGACACTCATTCAGTTGGAAACAAAAATAGATGTTGAGCAGAGGTATCTTTTAATATTTTTCTAATTGGATAGGAGAAAGACCGAGTAGGGTCTTTTATATGAGTGATGTGTCTAGGTGTACATAGTAGTTTTAACAATCGGCCTTTTAAGAAGAATGAATTATTTGATGCACTTGCACTTTGGAATAAAAAGCAATTTTTGCACTATATGTGTATACCGATGGAATAGGAAGTTGCACTTGCAATAGCACTGAAACCATTGGTATACATTCATACAAGTACTGTATTGCACTGGCACTGGCATGTGGTATTTTGCACCTTTGGGCTGATGGAAATGAGATTGGACCCGTAGATCCTAGACACTGCCATGTATTGGAAAATCTGAAACATTTGTTTATATACCTATAACGGCAAAATGAATTTTATGAGACTATATAATTTCAGATCATGGCAACTTTGAAAAGAAAATGTTTGAATGGTATGCCGTCATGAAAGTATTGAGAAATCAATGCATATGAATATAAGATTGATATTCATAGCCCGTTGGGGATTGAAACTCGCCAAATGGAATTGTCATATTTATAATTATGTTTTCGATTTTATCTTAGTATGCAGTAGGTACACATAGGGTTTTTAAAGAGTTTTTAATGATAAGATATGTTTTTATTATTATTAATGAACACCATGTAGCATGACGATTCATGACATATAAATGAGAATGCAATTGGTCCTGCGAAATTAGATCCGTAGATTGTGGAATATAGACGATAATAGAAAATGACCCCTATGTGAGGCTCAATAGGGGTTCATGGGCACTTGCCCATTATTGGACCACTCAACCCTTTCGATGCGCATGACGGAGCGGTTCCGTCATGCGCGTCGGTTGCGCTGTGCGTATGACGGAACTGCTCCGTCACGGCCCCGCCCGCTCAATAGAACCTTCAGCACGGCGCGGTAATCCGCGCCGCGCTGAAGGGGTTAATCTATGGAAAGGACTATGAAATCAGTGAAAGAATCATTGAGTCCTGACTAATTAATTTTTGCACTTGCACTTTATTGAACTCCAATGTTGTAGATAGTAGAACATAGAAATGTATTGCATACTATGTTTGATACATTATTTTGTGGATTTTAAATGAAATTATGAGACTCTCCATAAATACATTGAGTATAACAATGCAATAATTGTAAATTACAATGAAATGTTTGAAATTGTGTTGTTATGATTACGTAATAGTCTGTTTTCCTGCTTCATGAAAAAGCTCCGATCATGTGATCGGTTAACTCTGCTGGATTTTAATATACGCGCGCTAACCAGGAAGTGATCACTGTGTGATCAAGGCAGTGAATGCCGAAACGCGTCGCAGCGTAATGGAGGAAAAAACCTTACATTCCTGAAATCTCCCCGTGTCGGGGTCCGATTTTTGTGTGAAGAATCGGATGTGGTGTGCATAGATATATATATATATATATCGAAAAGAAAGGTTTGTCCCAAACGGAGAGCCAACACAGGTAAGTATTGTTTGCATGGATTTACTTGCAGCAGCAGACTTGCGAAATGAGAACCGGAGCACCAGCAGTGACGCCAGACGCGTTTCGGGTTAAAGTCCCCTTCTTCAATGGCGTTTAATCACAGTAAGACAGTCTTTTTTTCTCTTTATAAGGTACTTCATCGCCTGTGTAGGCGTGGCCCGCTTTGCCTTCTGGTTAATGTAGTTCAGCGGTTGGTGTTGCTCTGTGAGCATGTCTCATTAATCTGCATATACTCGATAAATTAACCACAGTGGGTCGATGTTCAGGCTCACATCACCGAGACTGCTTCTCTTTTGCTTGCAAGTTACAAAATACCTCCCATTACAGCGGCAAGGTTTAATTCTCTTCATGTCACCTGGGTCCGCTGTTGTGCGGCGGGGCTTCTCCATGGCTTGGACGAGCCGTTATAAATCCAAAAGAAAGGTTTGTCCCAAACGGAGAGCCAACACAGGTAAGTATTGTTTGCATGGATTTACTTGCAGCAGCAGACTTGCGAAATGAGAACCGGAGCACCAGCAGTGACGCCAGACGCGTTTCGGGTTAAAGTCTCCCTTCTTCAATGGCGTTTAATCACAGTGAGACAGTCTTTTTTTCTCTTTATAAGGTACTTCATCGCCTGTGTAGGCGTGGCCCGCTTTGCCTTCTGGTTAATGTAGTTCAGCGGTTGGTGTTGCTCTGTGAGCATGTCTCATTAATCTGCATATACTCGATAAATTAACCACAGTGGGTCGATGTTCAGGCTCACATCACCGAGACTGCTTCTCTTTTGCTTGCAAGTTACAAAATACCTCCCATTACGGCGGCAATGTTTAATTCTCTTCATGTCACCTGGGTCCGCTGTTGTGCGGCGGGGCTTCTCCACGGCTTGGACGAGCCGTTATAAATCCAAAAGAAAGGTTTGTCCCAAACGGAGAGCGTGTGGCTCTCCGTTTGGGACAAACCTTTCTTTTGGATTTATAACGGCTCGTCCAAGCCGTGGAGAAGCCCCGCCGCACAACAGCGGACCCAGGTGACATGAAGAGAATTAAACCTTGCCGCCGTAATGGGAGGTATTTTGTAACTTGCAAGCAAAAGAGAAGCAGTCTCGGTGATGTGAGCCTGAACATCGACCCACTGTGGTTAATTTATCGAGTATATGCAGATTAATGAGACATGCTCACAGAGCAACACCAACCGCTGAACTACATTAACCAGAAGGCAAAGCGGGCCACGCCTACACAGGCGATGAAGTACCTTATAAAGAGAAAAAAAGACTGTCTCACTGTGATTAAACGCCATTGAAGAAGGGAGACTTTAACCCGAAACGCGTCTGGCGTCACTGCTGGTGCTCCGGTTCTCATTTCGCAAGTCTGCTGCTGCAAGTAAATCCATGCAAACAATACTTACCTGTGTTGGCTCTCCGTTTGGGACAAACCTTTCTTTTGGATTTATAACGGCTCGTCCAAGCCGTGGAGAAGCCCCGCCGCACAACAGCGGACCCAGGTGACATGAAGAGAATTAAAAAAAACCTTGCCGCCATAATGGGAGGTATTTTGTAACTTGCAAGCAAAAGAGAAGCAGTCTCGGTGATGTGAGCCTGAACATCGACCCACTGTGGTTAATTTATCGAGTATATGCAGATTAATGAGACATGCTCACAGAGCAACACCAACCGCTGAACTACATTAACCAGAAGGCAAAGCGGGCCACGCCTACACAGGCGATGAAGTACCTTATAAAGAGAAAAAAAGACTGTCTTACTGTGATTAAACGCCATTGAAGAAGGGAGACTTTAACCCGAAACGCGTCTGGCGTCACTGCTGGTGCTCCGGTTCTCATTTCGCAAGTCTGCTGCTGCAAGTAAATCCATGCAAACAATACTTACCTGTGTTGGCTCTCCGTTTGGGACAAACCTTTCTTTTGGATATATATATATATATATATATATATATATATATATATATATATATATATATATATATATATATATATATATATATATATATATATATATATATATATATATATATTCACTGAAAAAACCATAGGTTTCAGACATGTTATAGTTAGGAATTAGCATTTTCAAAACCTTTGAAATTCACTGAAAAAACCATAGTTTCAGACATGTTATAGACATGTTATAGTTAGGAATTAGCATTTAAAAAAGCTTAGAAATTCACTGAAAAAAACATAGGTTTCAGGGGTGTTCTAGTTAGCTGGACATTTCACTCGTACAAAACCATTGAAATTCCTCCGTTATAGTTAGTTCTACTAACTATAACTCGCGTGCCCGCAATCCACTGCTGATGACGTCACATATTACATCTACTAGATGATGTCGTTAGTGATGTCATCAGTGATGTCATCTGAGATGTTATCAGTGATGTCACAGACCATGTCATGAATGATGTAATATGTGACATCATCAGCAGTGGATTGCAGGCGCGCGAGTTATAGTTAGTAGAACTAACTATAACGGAGGAATTTCAATGGTTTTGTACGAGTGAAATGTCCAGCTAACTAGAACACCCCTGAAACCTATGTTTTTTTCAGTGAATTTCTAAGCTTTTTTAAATGCTAATTCCTAACTATAACATGTCTATAACATGTCTGAAACTATGGTTTTTTCAGTGAATTTCAAAGGTTTTGAAAATGCTAATTCCTAACTATAACATGTCTGAAACCTATGGTTTTTTCAGTGAATTTCAAAGGTTTTTTAAATGCTAATTCTTGAGTATAACATGTCTGAAACTTATGGTTTTTTCAGTGAATTTCAAAGGTTTTTTTAAATGATATTTTTAAAATGTATTTCTTGTTCTAATTTTTTTATATTCTTTAATTACAGTTTTTGAATCTACTTATTTTTCTATATTGTTTTTTAAATTACACCACACATTTTAAAAAAATATTTTAAAAAAAACAAATATGTATATTTTTTAAATTATTTTATATTCTTTTCAATATACTTATATTATTTTTATTTTTTATTTTTTTTGGGAGTCGCGCACCCAACGCGTTAGAATCGTGCATCCGACGCGTAGAAGTTGTGCACCAAACGTGCTGGAGTCGCACACCCTACAGGTTAGTAGTCATGCATCCAGCGCGTGCACACCAGGGGGCTGGATGCGCGACTCCTAATTTTACTGTAAAAAAAATAGCCCCTATCACTAATTTTTATTATCCCCGGGGACCCTATCCCCTGGGGCTTATAAAAAACGTTGGGGACCGTGGGGAGAGCCCCAACGCCCCCACGGTCCCAGCCAGCTCCCCGTGTCCTTCGGGAGCTGGCACTGCTTTTCCACATGGGGAACTGCTGACATGCAGCTCCCCGTGTGGAAAAGCAATATGGCAGGTTTCCCTGCTCTCTCTTTCAAAATCCAAACCAAGTTTGCTATGGGAGGGCGGGAGACTCCTACCCTCTCATAGCAAACAACAGTGTCCTGGGGGTGGGCACCCCAGGACACTGCAGGAGCTGGCCCTGGGGGGTGGCGGCCCCAGGTCCCTCAAGGGCTCCAGGAGGGGGGCCACACAGCCCCCCTCCCTCAATACATAAAGCCCCAGGGGGGTGGTTATCCCCTGGGCTTGGGGGGGCCGTTGAGCCCCCCCACAAAGTATAATGGGAGTGGCTTTCGAGCCCCTCCCAATTTATTTTGTAGCACCGGGGGGGTGGCGGGCCCCTCTGGGCCCCCTTTAAATTTAAAAATTTGGCCCCTGGAATTTGGCCCCCCTGCAGGCTAATTATAAAAAAAGCTCAATTTTTTTTACGGCAGGATCTGCACACCCTGCGCGCACTTTGCGGCTTTTAAAAAAGAAAAAAATAATTGGGGTGCCCTGGGAGTCCTTCTGGGACCCCCTAAGCAGGTCTAGAGGGTCAGGGTATTTCTACCCTGCCCCCTTTGTAAGTTTTGCACACTTATTCCAATGACTTCTTCAGCCTCGCTTCTACCGAGGCACAAAATGGCTGCCAACAGTTCCTGGTTTCGAATGTTGACAACCTCTTGACAGCCAATTAGCATTCAGCGCGTGATCGGGAGGGTGCGCTCAGGGTGCGCGGACCCAGCGCGGCCATAGATATATATGTACTTTTAACTGTAATTTTCTCAGGAACTACTGAACATATTGACACCATTTAAGCAAAAGGCATGAGTCAGAACTGAGGACTACCTCTTTGCCAAATTTGGAGTAATTCCGTTCAGCAGTTCGGGCTGTAGCTGCGGCTAAAGGTCCTATGGGAAATTGCATGGGGAAAATATGTTTTGGGACCCCCCTTTTTTCTCGGCCCCCGCTACGCAAATCATCCGGAGACTTTCAGGATAGGAGCGGACCGGAGCTGGCCAAAAGTTTTGAAAATTTCGAGAAGATTCGTCAATTGGGGCCAAAGTTATTGGGAATAGAATGTTGCGGATTTCCTATGGAAAATAGGTCCTTACTATAACTACCTACTGGCAACCGCCAGTAGGTTATATATATATATATATATATATATATATATATATATATATATATATATATATATATATATATATATATATATATATATATATATATATATATATATATATATATATATATATATATATATATATATATATATATATATATATATATATATATATTTTACAACGAGTTACACCTACGATGGATGGCACACCCAGGATCACTCCACATGACAGGTAGATGTTCCAGATACAGCCTCCTTCCTTCGGGCCAACGCGTTTCGGGCAGGTAACGCCCTTCATCATGGGCCATATGTGAGAATGGCGGCAGAGACACTAAACAGTAAAATCCCTCTTTTAATTCCTCAATTAACATGCAGATAACACCCAATGCATTCTGGGACTGGTAGTGTCAATAGTTCAACCTCATGGGCGCCGCCAGAGTCATTTCATAAAACAATCACAAGGGCTCTGGTAGTCCTCTGTAAATTATTGTGGGCATCTCCCGTTCTGCTCAGCTGTAGCAATCTCAACAGCGAGCTGACCCGCATGGCTCCGGCGGTGGGACTCCTTCGTAAACACAGCCACGTTGGAATCACCGCTTCCGTGTGACTAATCCATCCAGAAGGCACACGGACCTCCGGGGCATAGGCGGTGGTGCTTCTCCGTGACCAAGGGCGGGTCACTATTTAGTTTACAACGAGTTACCCCTACGATGGATGGCACACCCAGGATCACTCCACATGACAGGTAGATGTTCCAGATACAGCCTCCTTCCTTCGGGCCAACGCGTTTCGGGCAGGTAACGCCCTTCATCATGGGCCATATGTGAGAATGGCGGCAGAGACACTAAACAGTAAAATCCCTCTTTTATTTCCTCAATTAACATGCAGATAACACCCAATGCATTCTGGGACTGGTAGTGTCAATAGTTCAACCTCATGGGCGCCGCCAGAGTAATTTCATAAAACAATCACCATGTGCCATCCATCGTAGGGGTAACTCGTTGTAAACTAAAATACATATATATATATATATATATATTTTTTATCAAACAAAGTGCCCAAGCATCAAGAGGTCACTCGACAACACACCGCCCTCCGGCTTTACAATGCAATCTGCTCTGCACATCCATAATTGAATTCAGTTTGCCGACGCGTTTCAAGGCCTGATGGCCCCTTCTTCCTGGGCTGCCACAAACCGCACAGCTGACATCTGCATTGGATTCATTATAGACTTTAATCACTTTTAACCCAGCCCCAAATAGGCGTGTGCTGAGTGCAAATTAGCCATAGTGCATTCTGGGGCATGGAGTCTTCAATGCAAATAAAGTTATAATCTTTAAGTAAGTTCAAAAGTGCGGTTAGATTAAGGCTTATAGTCCTTTAGTAGGTAATGGCGGTGAAGACAGATTTGGTTCGCATATTGTCTGTTGTGCTGAAATCATCCCGAATAGTGCGGAACTTCAGCCTCTCTCACCCAGCGATTCACGTTCTCACTGGCTGACGATGGTGCTCCTCTTCGCGGCTGGACGGCCGCGTGAACATTTTATCACACAAAGTGCCCAAGCATCAAGAGGTCACTCGACAACACACCGCCCTCCGGCTTTACAATGCAATCTGCTCTGCACATCCATAATTGAATTCAGTTTGCCGACGCGTTTCAAGGCCTGATGGCCCCTTCTTCCTGGGCTGCCACAAACCGCACAGCTGACATCTGCATTGGATTCATTACAGACTTTAATCACTTTTAACCCAGCCCCAAATAGGCGTGCGCTGAGTGCAAATTAGCCATAGTGCATTCTGGGGCATGGAGTCTTCAATGCAAATAAAGTTATAATCTTTAAGTAAGTTCAAAAGTGCGGTCGGCAAACTGAATTCAATTATGGATGTGCAGAGCAGATTGCATTGTAAAGCCGGAGGGCGGTGTGTTGTCGAGTGACCTCTTAATGCTTGGGCACTTTGTTTGATAAAATTTTCGCGCGGCCGTCCAGCCGCGAAGAGGAGCACCATCGTCAGCCAGTGAGAACGTGAATCGCTGGGTGAGAGAGGCTAAAGTTCCGCACTATTCGGGATGATTTCAGAACAACACACAATATGCGAACCAAATCTGTCTTCACCGCCATTACCTACTAAAGGACTATAAGCCTTAATCTAACCGCACTTTTGAACTTACTTAAAGATTATAACTTTATTTGCATTGAAGACTCCATGCCCCAGAATGCACTATGGCTAATTTGCACTCAGCGCACGCCTATTTGGGGCTGGGTTAAAAGTGATTAAAGTCTGTAATGAATCCAATGCAGATGTCAGCTGTGCGGTTTGTGGCAGCCCAGGAAGAAGGGGCCATCAGGCCTTGAAACGCGTCGGCAAACTGAATTCAATTATGGATGCGCAGAGCAGATTGCATTGTAAAGCCGGAGGGCGGTGTGTTGTCGAGTGACCTCTTGATGCTTGGGCACTTTGTTTGATAAAATTTTCGCGCGGCCGTCCACACTTTTGAACTTACTTAAAGATTATAACTTTATTTGCATTGAAGACTCCATGCCCCAGAATGCACTATGGCTAATTTGCACTCAGCGCACGCCTATTTGGGGCTGGGTTAAAAGTGATTAAAGTCTGGGGACCCCTATACCAATCCTGGGTGGTTAGGATCTCAAGAAACTGCCTCTTTACACATTTTTGGGCTTCGTTTTTGCTGCCCAACTCAGAGAGCGAGAGAGAAAATGGCGGCCGCCGCTTCCTGGTTTCGACCGATTCGAATGTTTACTAAGATCTAACAGCCAATCAGAATCGCGCTCGCGCACGCCACCGTATGCGTACGGTAAGCGCACCGTAAGCGGCACCGTAAGCTGGCTCAGATATATATATTGGTTTAAAGGCTATTTTCTCAGAATCTACTGAACAGATTTACACCAAACCTACAAAAGGCACTTCCTTGACCTGAGGACTACCTCTCTGCCAAATTTCAAGTAATTCTGTTCAGCCGTTCGGGCTGTAGCTGTGTCTAAAGGTCCTATGGAAAAATGCATGGGAAAAACGCATTTTGGGACCCCCCTTTTATCTCAGCCCCCGCTTGACGAATCCCCCCGAGACTTTCAGGGTAGGAGCGGAGCGTAGCGCCCCACCTATTTTGAAAAATTCGCGAGGATTCGTCGACCGGCGCCAAAGTTATTCAAAATAGAATGTTGCAGATTTCCTATGGAAACGTGGTCCTAACTATAACTACCTACTGGCGACCGCCAGTAGGTAATATATATATATATATATATATATATATATATATATATATATATATATATATATATATATATATATATATATATATATATATATATACATACATATATATATATATATATTTTTTTTTCAACACAACCCGCTTCAGGAATCATGGGCGCTCTTCGGTGGTGCGCTCAAGGTACGGCAGGGTTAAGCCGTTTAATCATTCACTTCGTTTACCCACACAGGTTTCCTCGCGCACTCCCAGAGGGACAAACAGCTTCACCAATGATCGTTTTTTATATTTCCTTTACTTTCAGCATGCCAGATACAAAAAAGACAAACTCTACGCGTTTCAGTCTCAGCGGAGACCTTGATCACGAGTCTAGCGGTTGCTCAAAGGTTATCAGGATTTTTAAACACACAATCAAATCTTTTAGTGACATCACTTCCTGAGACAGTGCCGCTTGGCATTCTGGTAATTGTAGTGCACAAACCAATTTCTCTCAGAACCTGACATTTTCAATCCAAGTAAAAAAATATAAGAATATAATAAACCCATTCTGTAAGCCTGTACGCCTTTCTGTACATTGCAGCTCTTATTAAATAACATGCTATGTTACGATGATTCTGATAGACATATTAATGATAATGGTGCATGGCTTTGTCTACAGTGATGTTAACGGTGTCTGGTCATCATGATTTAATTTGTCGTAGTTATTCACTTTCCACTAAACATAGTAATAAGCCACAGATTTCTATTTCAATAAACCATAATGATGCACCCTGGTAATCCTGTAATGTGGATTGAGACTGTTGATTTTGAGCATGAGTCAGGCCCTCTAGTGGGCATTGTTCTTCAACTTGTGATATGATGGCACTGTCTCTCATGGTGACAAAAAGAAAAAATTATTATAAAGCTTACAAACGATGTGATGAACCTAAAAGTGTAAAAGTGTAGGGGGCCAATGTCAGTGTCCTAGGTCAATTCTGACCATTTTCTTGATAATTTTGGATGGTGTATTTAAAGATGGTAATGAAGTTCCTCATCCTGATTTAATCCAAAAGGAGTCAGAGTCCTGAAATTCAAAATGTGTTTTGATTCTTTTTGCCGAAGGGTTTTCTCTCGGTCTCCTCCCCGGGGATGTATTCCTACGGCTTCCACTGCATAGAATTTCAAGTCCTTCCATTTTCCTCCATGCTCCTTCTCCATGTGCTTTGCGACAGCGTTGCTTCTGTCAGTGTTGACGGTGGCACGGACATGTTCCAAGATGCGTTTTTTCAGTTCGCACTTAGTGCTTCCAACATACTTTAGCGAGCAGGGACATTCGATGATGTATATGACAAATTGACTTTTGCAATTGATTAGTTGTTGAATTTTCCATTTGCGTTTATTGGCCATCACCACTTCCTTTGTGTTCTGAGCAATGAGGCATACCTTACAGCTCGTACATTTGTAGAATCCTTTAGGTTTTAACCAGGTTTCTTTTTTATTCTGATGTTTGAAGTGGCTGTGGATCAATTGATCCCTTAGGTTTCTGGTTCGTCTATAGGTAATGTTGGGATGATCACCTACAATTGATGAAATTATTGGATCCATGTGTAAAATGTGCCAATTTTTGCGTAGTATTTTCATCACCTGTTGGTTTTCTGTTGAGTGGGTAGTTATGAATCTTATTTGATTTTCTTCGTTTGTTTTGGTTTCTTTATCTTTTAACAAATCTGTTCTGTTGATAGTTGCTGTTCGTTGCAAAGACATCTGGATAGTTTTGGAGCTGTAATTTCTTCTTTTGAAGCGTGTTATTGCCTGGTTGCGATGTTTGAACCACTCTTCTTCCCTGGAGCATATCCTTTTAATCCTGAGAAATTCCCCGTAAGGAATGTTTTGTATCAGACTTTTTTGATGGAAGGATTCTGCATGCAGTACTGCATTTGTTGCGGTGTCTTTGCGATGTAGAGTGGTGTGTACAGTGTTGTCTAGAATGTAAATTACAGTGTCCAGGAACACCACTTTTTCGTCACTGATATTATATGTGAATTTCAGTTTGAAGTTGGAGTTGTTCAAGATTTCAAAATATTCTGCAAACTCACTATTTGTTCCATCCCAGATGATCAATAGGTCGTCTATATACCTGAACCAAGCTATGGTTTTATTCACATAGATGTCATTATCATGGCTCCAAGCCCATGTTTTTTCCCATACGCCCATAGTGAGACAGGCATACGATGGGCTGAATGAAAAACCCATAGCGGTACCTTTTACTTGGCGGTAGATCTCCTCGCCGAACATGAATGTGTTTTGTTCAAGGCATAGCTGTATCATTTGTAATAACATCTCGTTATGATCAGAGAATTGTATATTTCTTTCAGCCAGAAATTGTTTACATGCCTTCAATCCAATATCATTCTGAATGTTTGAGTACAATGATATTACATCCATTGTTACTAATTTGTAGGAGGCTTGCCATGGGGTGTTTTGTAGGTGTCTTAACAAATCTCCTGTGTCTTGTAGGTAAGAAGATAACCCCCTGACATATGGTAGTAGAAAAACATCCAGGAAGTTGGCCATTGGTTCGAGTAGGGCTCCTTTTGCTGAAATTATAGGCCTTCCCGGTGGCTTTGTCGGGTGTTTGTGGATTTTGGGAAGAAAGTATATTGTAGCCATTTTGGGGTGTTCCATTTTCAGATATTTTACTTCTTCCTCATTTAATAGATTTTGTTTGCTCCACAAATCCAATTTCAAATCTAATTCCTCCTTCCATCTTTTAGTGGGGTTGGTTTTCAATTTCTCATAGTATTCTTTGTTTTCCAATTGTGAATATGCTTCTTTGATATATGCTTCTTTCTGTAGGATGATGACGTTACCTCCTTTATCTTCAATAGAATCATCATTTTTTAGGTCAGTTAAGGCATTGCGTTCTTCATGTGAGAGATTATCTTGTTTCTTAGAGTGGTTGATTTTGTAAAGATCTTTGATAACACACTCATGAAATAAATCAATTTTATTGCCTTGTGGTAGTTGTGGATAGAATTTAGACTTAGGCTTTTTGCTGCTACAACCAGCTCCCAATTGGTTACAGTAGGCTCGTACATCACCTTTCTCCTGTTCAGGATTTTTGTCTAGTTCCATCAGAGTAACAAAGTCTTCTGCATCTTGTGCCAATAGTTCCATTTCTGGTATTTGGGTGATCTTTCGATGTTTGTCCAGACCGGGGTTTTCAACAAACAGTTTTGCCAGTTTTATTTTTCGAACGTATTTATATAGATCAATTCTTGTTTCAGCTATATCAATACCGGTGGTGGGACAGAAATTCAAACCACGTTGGAGAAGTTTTATTTCCATTTCGGTCAGTGTCTTTTTGGAGAGGTTAATTACTTGTAGTTCTTGATTCTCACTTGCGACGACTTCTTCTGAGTCCGTTAATTCCATTTCTGTCGCATGCTCCTCGTCATTGTTCCCACTCGAGTAGTGCTGGAATTTGTGTTTCCGCTTTCCTCTTCTTGTGCGTTTCTGCGGGCACCTCCACGTCTTCTGCCCCTTCCCCGAGTATTGGTTGATGGTGTTCCCACGCTCTTTTCCCAGTTCTTTTGCTGTAATGCCAGCCTCATTTCTCCTAAAAAAGAACACTTTGGTTTTGTATTGCTTGACTCCCCTTCTACATCACTCACATCCGTTGAGGTCAATGAGGAAAGGCTACTGGTGTTTGTGGCCGTATCCCATCTATCTTGTTCTTTGAAACGATCATACTTTCTTGCATAAGTAAAGATGCGTCCTTCTAAATAATCCTCTTTGTCTCTTTGAAACTTAGATTGTTTTCTTGCTCTCACAGTTATTTCATGTTTTTCTATGTAGTGACTCAGTTCTTCTTTAAATTTTGCCAAGTCTGCATTCAGTTCCACTGTTGTTAATTCTTTTTCCAGTTCCCTTAGCTGATTGGTGGTTTTGTCAAGCGCAATTTGGATGTGCCTCACAAGAATTTCCATTAAGCCCAGAGATGAATTAAGGATGTATTCGCCCCATTCCTTAAGTAATTCATTACTCGTGTCTGCGTGGTTGGGCATTAATCCAATGCGCAGTCCCCGTGGTACTCTTTTCACCTCCAGATATTTCTTTAGGGACGCCACTTCCCACCACTTATTGATTTCCTTTTTTGACAATTTCTCCCATGTGCGTAGTTTGTTTTTAATGTCAGTTTTATTTGAGCTGCCTGTAGCTCCAGTTTCGACATTCGTTGTCTTTTCTTGATCAAAAAATGTATCTATCAGGGCATTTCTATTGGCCTCCCTTTTATCCATATTGTACTGGCGATTTTCTTTATGCTGATGATTTATATTTCTACGATCTTGACCATTTCGTTTTTTATCCCTTCTGTCTCTTGGCATATGTTAACCCATTTGTCAATGATGAGAAAAACAGTTCCCCGAGTATTTTACTCGTATGTTTTAAATGGGCAATATGCAAATCTGAGACCAACCGGCTTCTCTTCCAAGTTGGATACAATGTATCACACAGTTCAATGTACGCGTAGCTCGCTTACCGATTGAAGAAGACAGGAATACACGTTCCCCTCCGAGTTCGCGTCTCCCGTTCTAGCTCCGCTCAGCCTTGCTTCGCTCGTGATGGATGTTTCTCAATGCCGGCGTTCACCCGATTCCAAATTAAATCTTTTTCAACACAACCCGCTTCAGGAATCATGGGCGCTCTTCGGTGGTGCGTTCAAGGTACGGCAGGGTTAAGCCGTTTAATCATTCACTTCGTTTACCCACACAGGTTTCCTCGCGCACTCCCAGAGGGACAAACAGCTTCACCAATGATCGTTTTTTACATTTCCTTTACTTTCAGCATGCCAGATACAAAAAAGACAAACTCTACGCGTTTCAGTCTCAGCGGAGACCTTGATCACGAGTCTAGCGGTTGCTCAAAGGTTATCAGGATTTTTAAACACACAATCAAATCTTTTAGTGACATCACTTCCTGAGACAGTGCCGCTTGGCATTCTGGTAATTGTAGTGCACAAACCAATTTCTCTCAGAACCTGACATTTTCAATCCAAGTAAAAAAATATAAGAATATAATAAACCCATTCTGTAAGCCTGTACGCCTTTCTGTACATTGCAGCTCTTATTAAATAACATGCTATGTTACGATGATTCTGATAGACATATTAATGATAATGGTGCATGGCTTTGTCTACAGTGATGTTAACGGTGTCTGGTCATCATGATTTAATTTGTCGTAGTTATTCACTTTCCACTAAACATAGTAATAAGCCACAGATTTCTATTTCAATAAACCATAATGATGCACCCTGGTAATCCTGTAATGTGGATTGAGACTGTTGATTTTGAGCATGAGTCAGGCCCTCTAGTGGGCATTGTTCTTCAACTTGTGATATGATGGCACTGTCTCTCATGGTGACAAAAAGAAAAAATTATTATAAAACTTACAAACGATGTGATGAACCTAAAAGTGTAAAAGTGTAGGGGGCCAATGTCAGTGTCCTAGGTCAATTCTGACCATTTTCTTGATAATTTTGGATGGTGTATTTAAAGATGGTAATGAAGTTCCTCATCCTGATTTAATCCAAAGGGAGTCAGAGTCCTGAAATTCAAAATGTGTTTTGATTCTTTTTGCCGAAATCTCAAAATCAACAGTCTCAATCCACATTACAGGATTACCAGGGTGCATCATTATGGTTTATTGAAATAGAAATCTGTGGCTTATTACTATGTTTAGTGGAAAGTGAATAACTACGACAAATTAAATCATGATGACCAGACACCGTTAACATCACTGTAGACAAAGCCATGCACCATTATCATTAATATGTCTATCAGAATCATCGTAACATAGCATGTTATTTAATAAGAGCTGCAATGTACAGAAAGGCGTACAGGCTTACAGAATGGGTTTATTATATTCTTATATTTTTTTACTTGGATTGAAAATGTCAGGTTCTGAGAGAAATTGGTTTGTGCACTACAATTACCAGAATGCCAAGCGGCACTGTCTCAGGAAGTGATGTCACTAAAAGATTTGATTGTGTGTTTAAAAATCCTGATAACCTTTGAGCAACCGCTAGACTCGTGATCAAGGTCTCCGCTGAGACTGAAACGCGTAGAGTTTGTCTTTTTTGTATCTGGCATGCTGAAAGTAAAGGAAATATAAAAAACGATCATTGGTGAAGCTGTTTGTCCCTCTGGGAGTGCGCGAGGAAACCTGTGTGGGTAAACGAAGTGAATGATTAAACGGCTTAACCCTGCCGTACCTTGAACGCACCACCGAAGAGCGCCCATGATTCCTGAAGCGGGTTGTGTTGAAAAAGATTTAATTTGGAATCGGGTGAACGCCGGCATTGAGAAACATCCATCACGAGCGAAGCAAGGCTGAGCGGAGCTAGAACGGGAGACGCGAACTCGGAGGGGAACGTGTATTCCTGTCTTCTTCAATCGGTAAGCGAGCTACGCGTACATTGAACTGTGTGATACATTGTATCCAACTTGGAAGAGAAGCCGGTTGGTCTCAGATGTGCATATTGCCCATTTAAAACATACGAGTAAAATACTCGGGGAACTGTTTTTCTCATCATTGACAAATGGGTTAACATATGCCAAGAGACAGAAGGGATAAAAAACGAAATGGTCAAGATCGTAGAAATATAAATCATCAGCATAAAGAAAATCGCCAGTACAATATGGATAAAAGGGAGGCCAATAGAAATGCCCTGATAGATACATTTTTTGATCAAGAAAAGACAACGAATGTCGAAACTGGAGCTACAGGCAGCTCAAATAAAACTGACATTAAAAACAAACTACGCACATGGGAGAAATTGTCAAAAAAGGAAATCAATAAGTGGTGGGAAGTGGCGTCCCTAAAGAAATATCTGGAGGTGAAAAGAGTACCACGGGGACTGCGCATTGGATTAATGCCCAACCACGCAGACACGAGTAATGAATTACTTAAGGAATGGGGCGAATACATCCTTAATTCATCTCTGGGCTTAATGGAAATTCTTGTGAGGCACATCCAAATTGCGCTTGACAAAACCACCAATCAGCTAAGGGAACTGGAAAAAGAATTAACAACAGTGGAACTGAATGCAGACTTGGCAAAATTTAAAGAAGAACTGAGTCACTACATAGAAAAACATGAAATAACTGTGAGAGCAAGAAAACAATCTAAGTTTCAAAGAGACAAAGAGGATTATTTAGAAGGACGCATCTTTACTTATGCAAGAAAGTATGATCGTTTCAAAGAACAAGATAGATGGGATACGGCCACAAACACCAGTAGCCTTTCCTCATTGACCTCAACGGATGTGAGTGATGTAGAAGGGGAGTCAAGCAATACAAAACCAAAGTGTTCTTTTTTAGGAGAAATGAGGCTGGCATTACAGCAAAAGAACTGGGAAAAGAGCGTGGGAACACCATCAACCAATACTCGGGGAAGGGGCAGAGGACGTGGAGGTGCCCGCAGAAACGCACAAGAAGAGGAAAGCGGAAACACAAATTCCAGCACTACTCGAGTGGGAACAATGACGAGGAGCATGCGACAGAAATGGAATTAACGGACTCAGAAGAAGTCGTCGCAAGTGAGAATCAAGAACTACAAGTAATTAACCTCTCCAAAAAGACACTGACCGAAATGGAAATAAAACTTCTCCAACGTGGTTTGAATTTCTGTCCCACCACCGGTATTGATATAGCTGAAACAAGAATTGATCTATATAAATACGTTCGAAAAATAAAACTGGCAAAACTGTTTGTTGAAAACCCCGGTCTGGACAAACATCGAAAGATCACCCAAATACCAGAAATGGAACTATTGGCACAAGATGCAGAAGACTTTGTTACTCTGATGGAACTAGACAAAAATCCTGAACAGGAGAAAGGTGATGTACGAGCCTACTGTAACCAATTGGGAGCTGGTTGTAGCAGCAAAAAGCCTAAGTCTAAATTCTATCCACAACTACCACAAGGCAATAAAATTGATTTATTTCATGAGTGTGTTATCAAAGATCTTTACAAAATCAACCACTCTAAGAAACAAGATAATCTCTCACATGAAGAACGCAATGCCTTAACTGACCTAAAAAATGATGATTCTATTGAAATAAAGATGGCAGATAAAGGAGGTAACGTCATCATCCTACAGAAAGAAGCATATATCAAAGAAGCATATTCACAATTGGAAAACAAAGAATACTATGAGAAATTGAAAACCAACCCCACTAAAAGATGGAAGGAGGAATTAGATTTGAAATTGGATTTGTGGAGCAAACAAAATCTATTAAATGAGGAAGAAGTAAAATATCTGAAAATGGAACACCCCAAAATGGCTACAATATACTTTCTTCCCAAAATCCACAAACACCCGACAAAGCCACCGGGAAGGCCTATAATTTCAGCAAAAGGAGCCCTACTCGAACCAATGGCCAACTTCCTGGATGTTTTTCTACTACCATATGTCAGGGGGTTATCTTCTTACCTACAAGACACAGGAGATTTGTTAAGACACCTACAAAACAGCCCATGGCAAGCCTCCTACAAATTAGTAACAATGGATGTAATATCATTGTACTCAAACATTCAGAATGATATTGGATTGAAGGCATGTAAACAATTTCTGGCTGAAAGAAATATACAATTCTCTGATCATAACGAGATGTTATTACAAATGATACAGCTATGCCTTGAACAAAACACATTCATGTTCGGCGAGGAGATCTACCGCCAAGTAAAAGGTACCGCTATGGGTTTTTCATTCAGCCCATCGTATGCCTGTCTCACTATGGGCGTATGGGAAAAAACATGGGCTTGGAGCCATGATAATGACATCTATGTGAATAAAACCATAGCTTGGTTCAGGTATATAGACGACCTATTGATCATCTGGGATGGAACAAATAGTGAGTTTGCAGAATATTTTGAAATCTTGAACAACTCCAACTTCAAACTGAAATTCACATATAATATCAGTGACGAAAAAGTGGTGTTCCTGGACACTGTAATTTACATTCTAGACAACACTGTACACACCACTCTACATCGCAAAGACACCGCAACAAATGCAGTACTGCATGCAGAATCCTTCCATCAAAAAAGTCTGATACAAAACATTCCTTACGGGGAATTTCTCAGGATTAAAAGGATATGCTCCAGGGAAGAAGAGTGGTTCAAACATCGCAACCAGGCAATAACACGCTTCAAAAGAAGAAATTACAGCTCCAAAACTATCCAGATGTCTTTGCAACGAACAGCAACTATCAACAGAACAGATTTGTTAAAAGATAAAGAAACCAAAACAAACGAAGAAAATCAAATAAGATTCATAACTACCCACTCAACAGAAAACCAACAGGTGATGAAAATACTACGCAAAAATTGGCACATTTTACACATGGATCCAATAATTTCATCAATTGTAGGTGATCATCCCAACATTACCTATAGACGAACCAGAAACCTAAGGGATCAATTGATCCACAGCCACTTCAAAAATCAGAATAAAAAAGAAACCTGGTTAAAACCTAAAGGATTCTACAAATGTACGAGCTGTAAGGTATGCCTCATTGCTCAGAACACAAAGGAAGTGGTGATGGCCAATAAACGCAAATGGAAAATTCAACAACTAATCAATTGCAAAAGTCAATTTGTCATATACATCATCGAATGTCCCTGCTCGCTAAAGTATGTTGGAAGCACTAAGTGCGAACTGAAAAAACGCATCTTGGAACATGTCCGTGCCACCGCCAACACTGACAGAAGCAACGCTGTCGCAAAGCACATGGAGAAGGAGCATGGAGGAAAATGGAAGGACTTGAAATTCTATGCAGTGGAAGCCGTAGGAATACATCCCCGGGGAGGAGACCGAGAGAAAACCCTTCGGCAAAAAGAATCAAAACACATTTTGAATTTCAGGACTCTGACTCCTTTTGGATTAAATCAGGATGAGGAACTTCATTACCATCTTTAAATACACCATCCAAAATTATCAAGAAAATGGTCAGAATTGACCTAGGACACTGACATTGGCCCCCTACACTTTTACACTTTTAGGTTCATCACATCGTTTGTAAGTTTTATAATAATTTTTTCTTTTTGTCACCATGAGAGACAGTGCCATCATATCACAAGTTGAAGAACAATGCCCACTAGAGGGCCTGACTCATGCTCAAAATCAACAGTCTCAATCCACATTACAGGATTACCAGGGTGCATCATTATGGTTTATTGAAATAGAAATCTGTGGCTTATTACTATGTTTAGTGGAAAGTGAATAACTACGACAAATTAAATCATGATGACCAGACACCGTTAACATCACTGTAGACAAAGCCATGCACCATTATCATTAATATGTCTATCAGAATCATCGTAACATAGCATGTTATTTAATAAGAGCTGCAATGTACAGAAAGGCGTACAGGCTTACAGAATGGGTTTATTATATTCTTATATTTTTTTACTTGGATTGAAAATGTCAGGTTCTGAGAGAAATTGGTTTGTGCACTACAATTACCAGAATGCCAAGCGGCACTGTCTCAGGAAGTGATGTCACTAAAAGATTTGATTGTGTGTTTAAAAATCCTGATAACCTTTGAGCAACCGCTAGACTCGTGATCAAGGTCTCCGCTGAGACTGAAACGCGTAGAGTTTGTCTTTTTTGTATCTGGCATGCTGAAAGTAAAGGAAATATAAAAAACGATCATTGGTGAAGCTGTTTGTCCCTCTGGGAGTGCGCGAGGAAACCTGTGTGGGTAAACGATATATATATATATATATATATATATATATATTCAATGAAAAAACCAAAGGTTTCACACATGTTATAGTTAGCTGGACATTTCACTCGTAAAAAACCAATGAAATTCCCCCGTTATAGTTAGTTCAGCTAACTATAACTCGCGCGCCCGCAATGCACTGCTGATGACGTCACATATTACATCACTCATGACATGGTCAGTGACATCACTCATGACATCACTGATGACATCTCAAATGACATCACTGATGACATCATTCAGAGAATGTGTGTTTTTCAGAAAATTACATATGTTTTATATATGTATATCTCAAGGTCGATGGAAGAATAAATGGGTATATAAGTGCCTAAATGGATGAATTGTTTTTGAAAAATTGATTGTATAACTGACTGATTAAGTGTATCTTAGTGAATACATGGCTTAGTGAGTAATGTTAAAATATGTAAATATCCGTATCAGTCTCTCACTTTGTGTATAAGTGGCTGCATGGGTTGGTGAGTAGCTACATGGGTGTCTATATAGGTTATTATTTGGTTTTTTGAGTATCAGTGTCTGATGTCTGTATGGTTCGGTGGGGGGTATTACGTAGTGCATAGGTGCATGAATGAGTGACTCACTCTTTTTATGTGTTGAAGACAGCATGTGTGCAGGACTATATGGGTGAATGAGTGTGTGCATGGGTGTGTTAGTGAGTGAATGACTGTCTCAATAGTGTCTCTATGAGTAACTACATATGTTTTAAACTAGTATATGTGACAATTGGTGTATATAAGCGAGTATATGTGAGAGTGAGAGATTGGAAGAGTTCCTGTATGAATAAGTATGTGTTTTATAAGTGATTGTTTAAAAGATTAAGTATGTGTAAGTTTCTGTAGAAGTAAGTGTGGCGGTGTGTGTATAACTGTATATGCAAGTAAATGTATGTTTGATTCTTTATTAGCATGAGTGACTATGTGTGTGAGTACCTCTATGGATGAGTGGCATTGTGTAACAGGATGTATACGTGTATGAGTACATATGATGAGTGAGTACATGTATGAGTGACTGTACAGGACTGTTGGTGAATGAGTGGATGTGTATGTGGATCTTAGAATTACTGAATAGGTTGTTGTAACTGGTATTGGTATGTCCATTGTTTTTAAAATTGTAATTTCTATTTTTGAATGTGTGTATCAAAGGTTATATTAGGGGCAGAGGTGGTCTGCCACTCTATCACTAGGATGATGTCATCAGTGATGTCATCAGTGATGTCATTTGAGATGTCATCAGTGATGTCATGAGTGATGTCACTGACCATGTCATGAGTGATGTAATATGTGACGTCATCAGCAGTGCATTGCGGGCGCGCGAGTTATAGTTAGCTGAACTAACTATAACGGGGGAATTTCATTGGTTTTTTACGAGTGAAATGTCCAGCTAACTATAACATGTGTGAAACCTTTGGTTTTTTCATTGAATTTCTAAGGTTTTTTAAATGCTAATTCCTAACTATAACGTGTGTGAAACCCATGGTTTTTTCAGTGAATTTGCAAGGTTTTTTAAATGCTAATTCCTAACTATAACGTGTGTGAAACCCATGGTTTTTTCAGTGAATTTGCAAGGTTTTTTAAATGCTAATTCGTAACTATAACGTGTGTGAAACCCATGGTTTTTTCAGTGAATTTGCAAGGTTTTTTAAATGCTAATTTTTTTATTTTCTTCTATTTTTTAAACATATATTTTTTTTAATTTTCTATCCTTTTTTTAAGACAATGGTTAAATTTTTAAAATTCAATAATATGTTTTTTTAAAAATATTTTATAAAATAAACAGGTAAAATTTATTAGCAATACATTTTTTCCTTTTTTTTTTATTTTTTTTTTAGTACGCGTACCGTAAGCTTACGGTAAGCGTACGGTTTACGCAATGCCCGTAATTTATCTACGCTGTTTGCGTATAGTTACGCAATTTGCGTAGCCGCGCGTACTCCGCGTGGGACGCGTACGCGTGTACGCTACACGCGCACGTTACGCGGAAGTGTCGGGTAGTGACTGTTATGCGCATGCGCGCAAGCGCGTGTCTTTTTTACGCGCATGCGTACTTTTGCCGTAAGCGTACCGTAAGCGTACCGTAAGCGTACGGTAGGTCATGTGATCATGAAACACAACTTTTGATTGGATGAAACTACTTTCAGTTCTAGAACTCTCCTACACCACACCCATTCCCCTCATTTCTGCTTGTGATCCCTTAGGAGAAGGAGCTGGGTTGTCTTTGTGATACGATGGCAGAACAGCAGAGCCCTTCTGAGAGTGAGGCTAGCACTAGCAGCACTACCTTGAGGCAGAGAGCGAGGAAACAAAAGACCTCTTATGTATGGGATTATTTTACTTTTCCTGAAGGCCAGCTAAAGGTAAATGCACCCTTAGTGACTTGCAAGCTGTGTCAGCGTGTACTTTCAAGAGGTAATCCTGACAGGAAGTATTCCTTTGGGAATCATACCATGATGAGGCACCTCAAGGATGTACACAAAAGGACACATGCTCGACTTACTGGAGGTAACCCTTCAGTAAGTCAACCAAGCACATCCACAGCAGCTCAGCCTGGACCATCATCTGCAGGGCTGAGTCCTTCTTCTGCAGGTCAGGTGAGCCCTTCATCTGTGGGGGGAGCATCTCCTTTTGCTGGCCCTCTGGAAATTAACCCTCGGTTTGCGAGGGTTGAAGTACGGTGCGCCCATTGTCACGATCTAATTACTTATAGGGAGACCAGTGTTTCCCTAGTGAACAGTAAAATAGATCAGCACACTTGTCGTACCGTCTAATATTCCCAATCTTTCTTTCCTCTGTCCCTGCATGAACACAACGGCTCTTTTAAGAGCCAACCTTACCTTTCATCTATTTTTTATATATGTTTTTAAAAACTTCTTTTTTTTTTTTTTTACCGTACGCGTACGGTACGCGTAATTTTTTTTTTTTTTTTTTTTAAAAACACTAAAAATCAATTATCACATTACAAGGTCCTTGAGAGACTACAATTATTATTATTGACTTACCATACCCACTCAAAAAAATATTTATTCATTTGTTTTTTTAAAAAATTGCTTTAAAAATGGTTCTAGTTTTCGAAAATTTTCTATATCAATCTGAAAAAAAAGAAAAAAGTATTAATATTTTTAAAACATTTTATAATACAGTACACATATTTACATATTTATCAAAAAATATATTTGCCTTATTTTTGCTGTTTTCAGAATATATTGCATTTCACTATAAATTGTGAAAGCAATTGCATTCATCATTTTACAGCGGTCAAAAAAAAATAACAATCTCAAAGATTGTATTAAAAAAGCCCAGAATCTCTTTTTACTTAAACTTAACATTATAAAAAATACATAATATTCTAAAAAAATATCATCTAATACCAATACTTATTTCTTTAAAATACCGTCTGATATGTTTGTTTCAGAAGTATAATCACAATATTATATCTCAAATAACTCCACATTACATCTGGTTCCATTTCCTTTAGGCCAAATAGTAATTTTAAAATTCTTTTTTGATTAAATTTCCAATGGTAATCCAATAAAATTCTAAAGTTTTATTTGTACAGATCTCACCGATTCTCTGTAACATATTGGTTCCCGAAAGATTTATTAATAATATATTAAGTCCACAATAGAATTGGTTACCTTTCCACATGGCCAAATAGTAATTTAAAAAATCTTTTTTGAATAAATTTCCAATGGCACTCCAATAACATTCCAAAATTTAAATTGTGCAGATGTTACCGATTTTCTCTAAGTTTTTGGTTTTCCAAAGTTTCATTACAAATTAAAAAAGTCCACATTACAATTGGTTATCTTTCCATTAGGCCAAATGATAATTTAAAAAATCTTTATTTTTGAAAATTCCAATGGTAATCCAATCAAATGGTAAAACTGTTTTGTCCAGATCTTGCCAAGTCTCTCTAAAATTTAGGTTTCAGGAAGATTAGATAGGAATTTGCTAAATCAAAAGGCAAACGTTGCTTAAAAACCAATTGGGAATCATTACACAGTGTCCAGCCTTTTTCACATTTAAGATAAACTGTGTAATGTCCAGAAGTAACAGTAGGTCCTTCATGGAAAATTATTGCAACAGTTACAAAAGTTTTTCCTGAAATTGATAATTGCTGTCCTGTAAACTTCTTTATTAAAGTATCCAATTTTGAACCATCAGCTCTACATCGTTGCATCATTAAAGTTACATACTGTCCGTATTCCTTTAAAATTAATGTTGAAAACATGTCAGATTGACACTCACCGCATTGCATGCTATGATTAGCATCTTTAACTAATTTAGCAAAAGTGACTGTTTTAGTCTCTGGCAATGTCAAAAAAATAAACCTTTCATTATCAACATTAGAGCCACATATATTATAACAGTTTTCACAACTATGTTCCCATTTATAAGAGAGACCAAATAAATTATCAATTGCAACTTCTTCTTCTTCCAGTACCTGAAGAAAAAACATCAAAAATTCGTGTGCATCTTGCTGTTCATTTTGAGAAAACTGTGTTCGTCCTGAACATACATCTAAAAGTTTTCTAATTTCAGTAGCACTTTCTATTTGAGTTTTATCATTACTCAGCTTTTGAAAAAGGAGACTCAGCTCTGAACAGAATCTTTTTCCCTGATTTACTATTATCTGCTCTTGCAAACTTTCCAGATAAAATGCAACATTCAGCACTACATTTGCGTAGCAGTTGACACCAGAGCTATTTTCAAAATGACATCCTACAACCTGTTCTTCTTTTTCCTTACTCTTTTTGCTTGCAATTACATCACAACTCTTTTTTTTCCTCCTCTGTACATCTTCATCACAGATATTCTCATTTCTCCTTTTACGAGAAACTACACGTTTCTCCAACACAGGATACTGACCTAAATGAGGAGCATAGCTTCTTCTTAATCTATTATACTCCTTTACACAATTTGTATCAGCACTAACTTTTGAGTCATCAAAGTCTATCATGAATAAACCTGATAATGTTTTCACTCGTGACAAAGCAACATATGCCATACCTTCTTTGAACACAGTTGAACCAATGTTCACAAATGCACAATCTACAGTCAATCCTTGAGACTTGTGAATAGTTACAGCATATGCTAGCGAAAACGGAAACTGCTTCCTACGTACATATAAGTCTTTCACAAGCATGAAACGAACTGAACAACGACAAATGTCTTTAACTTCTTCTATCTGATCAAATTTTATTTTTAAACATTCAATTCCATCTTTTTTCTGATAATTAATCAAACCCACAACTCTTCCCATAGCTCCATTAACTAAACCTTTTTCAACATCCAAATTTCTCCTTAAAAATACTCTACAGTTCATGCAAACATATAGATTTTTTTCTAATCCAGCTGTTTTGGAAATGTTCTTCTCTAGTGAATCCAATTTATTTTTCAGTGTGCCTGTTACTGTGACAGTAATTCTTCCATCCTCTATTTTGTCCACTGCTTCTAATTTCCTGATCTCTTCCTTTTCCAATTTCAAAAGCTCCTCATTGAATATTGAGCATTCACGTAGAGTTGGCATTAAGCAGATGATACTTTTCTTTTCTGCAATGTTCTTGTATATCTTCTCTGCAACTATTTCTTCCTTTGGAAATAAATTATGTAGCAGCCGACTCTGTAATGCTTTTTTGCCAACTTCTGTGAGTAGTCCAATTCTGATATCTTTCAGAATACTTCCATATTCTTCATCGCTTGCTTGCCTCATATTAGTAGTAAGTTCCTTGTACTCAAAGAAGGACCAAATATTTGTATTTCCGATGCTTCCCAATGACTTCTTTGTGTCTTCATGTGTCACAGTATTAAACACTGGTTGTCCTTTAACTGGAGTAAGTTGCAAAAGATCTCCAAAAACTATGACGTGTTTTCCACCAAATAACATGTCATAGTCTGTCTTCAGAATTTGCTGCATTCTTAAATGCACAAAGGCAAGCATTAAGTTTGAAACCATGCTCACCTCATCAATAATGAGAACTTGCATCTTCTTCAAGACTCTTGAAACTTCCAAGGATGCTTCTCCAGTTAGCTTGTTGTATTGTATTTTGTTCTCATGCTCCACTGGTAACATTAGCAAACGATGTAAAGTGATTCCTTTTATGTTATATGCTGATAACACTGCTTCATCAGTATCTGTTCCAAACTTTGGGGCATCCTTGATCCACAACAGCATATGAATATGAGGAGCACCTCTTGCCTGGTACTCTTTTCTCCAAAAGAAATCTACTACTTCTCCAAGAGGTGGATTTTTTTTATTGCAGATGAAGGACATCATAGCCTCAAATCTATGATTGAAATATCTGCAAACATTAACCGGATCCAATGAGCACAGTTCTCCTGCTGTTTTGTATTCGATGTTTTTAATGTTTGAATTTGCCTCTCGTAGAAAATCCAGTAAATCATCCCAAGCGTACTCCGCACAGCTTAGGGTAACGAACCATGTTGGTGTTCCTAAATTCCGTAACATGCATTTTAATTCACCATGGCATCGGTACCAATATTCATTTGTCCCACGCTGACAAGCCATCAGATTGATCAGTTGTGTTTCCAAATGATCATCTCGGTGCTGCACTTTCTCCATAAAATCCTTAGCAGACACATTTTGTAAATGTACTCCACTTTTTAAAATGTGATTTACTGCATAAGACAGTGCAGACAAGTCGCTTTCAAATAAAAGATGGAACAAATAAGGAATACTTTGTCGAAATCTGGGATCTTCAGCATATAGTCTTGTAGTCCGATACTCAGAAGCTGGAATCTGTTCCGGACGTTCATCGTATCGTCCTCCTTTTCCTTTAGGAAACAGCTGGGGAAAACATCGAGCTTCCAAGCTCTCCTCCCATACACTCACGGGACTTCCTTTTGCTTTCTTCATCTGAAAGAGATCAATATTGTCTCCCATAACTTCTTTTGAATGAAGAGGATGTATGCTAAAATGTTCATAAATTTCTTCTTCCTTTGACTTGTCCACTTTTTCAATTTGTCCAGTTGGTGTTTCTGTGTCTTCTTGTAAATCTTCTTCTTCTTCTTCTTCTATATAAATTGACTCATACCATTTGTTATTCTTTTTCAAATACAAATTTGCTCTTTGTACTTTCCGTACATCTACCAGCTCCTGCCAAATCTTCTTATTCTTTGTAGGTACACCATTAACCAGAATAATTAATGGTTCAGTTTCCAAAGTATCCGCATCAATAGTTTCCATATTTTTTTTCAAATCCAAGGGCAAATACACCACTCTACCTTTTAAACCTCTCAGTAAATCAGAAGGAGGTAATTTACCAGTTTTGGGCTCCATACGTACTATGGTCTGGAACGGATGAACACATTGAATGAGTATAGACTCATATGTATTTAATTCAGAAAGTTCAGCAGGAATAGCATCCAATTCTAAATTATTATGTACTGCTCTGGTCGGCATTCTATTTTCCTCTAACTTGTTGTAACAGTATTTACAAATACGCTGTACTTCACCCAATTCAAAACAATTTTCAAGAAATATATATGTGGCAAAATCCTTCCACTTATAATTATCTTCATTTTCACTCTTTCTGTAGAGATCAACATACCTGGTTTGTTTTCTATAATGAGTTCTGCGGCAACAAATACAAGTAATATTTGGTCTTTCATTAGAGATTATTGCAAATTTTGTTATGTGATCATTAAATGTCTTACTTACAGAGGGTTCTACATTCTCTTCCACTTCTTCCTCATTTACTGTGTCCTTCTCTGCACTGTTTTGTTCAGGACCAAAGTAACAAAACTGAATTTCATCAACAACCTTCTCTACATCTGATACCGTTCCACGGAACAGAGCCCTATTCAATTCATCTAACTTTATTGCTGGACTTTTAGCAAAATACAACCGTCTCACAAACTTTCTCATTTCAGTATGATGAACAGCCAACATCCTAAAATGATGGAAAACACTATTACACACTTTCCTAGATAGACAAGCCAGAGAATGACCCTGCAAACCAGTATTCTCTCTCATTCTGCACGGATCTAGACTTTGAAGCACCTTAATCTTCTGTTTAATACTTTTTTTACTAAATTCTCTTAGAAACTCACGAAATTTGTCAATAGATTCCTGACGCACAGTGCAAATACTACTACAATTCCAAGTGTACACTGGGGCTTTAGGACGTCTCCCCATAGCCTCATCCGCCATCACTTGTACCTCATCTCTTGGAACCATTATCTCCTTCTCCATTATGCAACCATTTTTTACTTCATAAGCACGACCTCTGGTGTCAACTGCATGCAGCAAACTATTACTTTGAAAATAGCTCTCTTCATTAAAAAAAAGGTTCACTACTTGAACTATGCATCCACTTTCCTAAAAACACTTTACAAAAGTTTGTTCTGTTCACTACTCTTTTCCTTTTGCTATGTGATTTCAGTACATTAACCATTTTGTCTAATGTACGCATCCTATTCAAAATTAAAATGAATAGTTTCCTTTTTAATTCTAATGCCTTTGCTGCAATGGCTTCAATTTCTTTTTTTCTTTTATAAAACTTACTCTTTTGCTTATATTTCTTCACATCCTTTATCAAATTGGACATAACTCTTCTCTGAAACATTTTTCTACGTATCTCTTTAAACGCTTTTTTTCTATTTATGTAAATCTTTTCAGTTGCAGAAGGTATATTTGCATTAACTAAATTCTCAATTTTTTCCTGTCCTTTTCTTTTCATTACATTCTTTCCAGTACTGACATTTTGTACATTTTTCATTCTTTTGAATATATTTTTTAGAAATTGTTTTTTCTGCTTACCAGAAGATTTTTTCTTTTTCCCAACATGAGCATCTTCTACTAACTTTGGTCCTCCAGTTGTCTTCAAATATAGGGTTTTTTTGTGAGTTTTTTGAACTCTGGATTTTGTAGGCATCTTAAATTTTGTTCACTGCTCTTCAGCAATACCTGAAAAAAACTAAAAAAAAAATCCTTTATTTTATTTAAATATATTACTACATTTCTTTTCACAATAGTCACAAAACGAAATTTCTTTGCCAATTTGAATGCACACTTACTGCTCTTTTTTTTTGGCAAGTGATAATCACTTTTACAGACTGACACATTATGAATCCACTTTTCAGATTTTTTTAAAAAGCCCATGTCCAGACTGCTTTTTCAGACCACCACCATGTGTATCCTGGGTGACTGCCTACACTCCAGCAAGGGCAAACAAGCCTTAGTGATGCTGAATGTCTTTGCATTACAGACTGAAACCTCAAAACCCACTCGCTTGTAAATACTGTGCATGATTATACATGGAAAGGAGCTGGGTGTGTGCTAAGAGTCTGCTTCTGCACCAAAAAATCGCTCCCCCTTTTTCCTACTAATGCAACTGTGAAATCACCAGAGCAAAACGCAATAAATCTCTGCCTGTAATTCCTATTTGCACACAGAGTCATGTTTTCACATTAGTCACAAAACGAAATTTCTTTGCCAATTTGAATGCACACTTACTGCTCTTTTTTTTTGGCAAGTGATAATCACTTTTACAGACTGACACATTATGAATCCACTTTTCAGATTTTTTTAAAAAGCCCATGTCCAGACTGCTTTTTCAGACCACCACCATGTGTATCCTGGGTGACTGCCTACACTCCAGCAAGGGCAACTAGCCTTAGTGATGCTGAATGTCTTTGCATTACAGACTGAAACCTCAAAACCCACTCGCTTGTAAATACTGTGCATGATTATACATGGAAAGGAGCTGGGTGTGTGCTAAGAGTCTGCTTCTGCACCAAAAAATCGCTCCCCCTTTTTCCTACTAATGCAACTGTGAAATCACCAGAGCAAAACGCAATAAATCTCTGCCTGTAATTCCTATTTGCACACAGAGTCATGTTTTCACATTAGTCACAAAACGAAATTTCTTTGCCAATTTGAATGCACACTTACTGCTCTTTTTTTTTGGCAAGTGATAATCACTTTTACAGACTGACACATTATGAATCCACTTTTCAGATTTTTTTAAAAAGCCCATGTCCAGACTGCTTTTTCAGACCACCACCATGTGTATCCTGGGTGACTGCCTACACTCCAGCAAGGGCAACTAGCCTTAGTGATGCTGAATGTCTTTGCATTACAGACTGAAACCTCAAAACCCACTCGCTTGTAAATACTGTGCATGATTATACATGGAAAGGAGCTGGGTGTGTGCTAAGAGTCTGCTTCTGCACCAAAAAATCGCTCCCCCTTTTTCCTACTAATGCAACTGTGAAATCACCAGAGCAAAACGCAATAAATCTCTGCCTGTAATTCCTATTTGCACACAGAGTCATGTTTTCACATTAGTCACAAAACGAAATTTCTTTGCCAATTTGAATGCACACTTACTGCTCTTTTTTTTGGCAAGTGATAATCACTTTTACAGACTGACACATTATGAATCCACTTTTCAGATTTTTAAAAAAGCCCATGTCCAGACTGCTTTTTCAGACCACCACCATGTGTATCCTGGGTGACTGCCTACACTCCAGCAAGGGCAAACAAGCCTTAGTGATGCTGAATGTCTTTGCATTACAGACTGAAACCTCAAAACCCACTCGCTTGTAAATACTGTGCATGATTATACATGGAAAGGAGCTGGGTGTGTGCTAAGAGTCTGCTTCTGCACCAAAAAATCGCTCCCCCTTTTTCCTACTAATGCAACTGTGAAATCACCAGAGCAAAACGCAATAAATCTCTGCCTGTACTTCCTATTTGCACACAGTCATGTTTTCACATTAGTCACAAAACGAAATTTCTTTGCAAATTTGAATGCACACTTACTGCTCTTTTTTTTTGGCAAGTGATAATCACTTTTACAGACTGACACATTATGAATCCACTTTTCAGATTTTTTTAAAAAGCCCATGTCCAGACTGCTTTTTCAGACCACCACCATGTGTATCCTGGGTGACTGCCTACACTCCAGCAAGGGCAACCAGCCTTAGTGATGCTGAATGTCTTTGCATTACAGACTGAAACCTCAAAACCCACTCGCTTGATTATACATGGAAAGGAGCTGGGTGTGTGCTAAGAGTCTGCTTCTGCACCAAAAAATCGCTCCCCCTTTTTCCTACTAATGCAACTGTGAAATCACCAGAGCAAAACGCAATAAATCTCTGCCTGTAATTCCTATTTGCACACAGAGTCATGTTTTCACATTAGTCACAAAACGAAATTTCTTTGCCAATTTGAATGCACACTTACTGCTCTTTTTTTTTGGCAAGTGATAATCACTTTTACAGACTGACACATTATGAATCCACTTTTCAGATTTTTAAAAAAGCCCATGTCCAGACTGCTTTTTCAGACCACCACCATGTGTATCCTGGGTGACTGCCTACACTCCAGCAAGGGCAAACAAGCCTTAGTGATGCTGAATGTCTTTGCATTACAGACTGAAACCTCAAAACCCACTCGCTTGTAAATACTGTGCATGATTATACATGGAAAGGAGCTGGGTGTGTGCTAAGAGTCTGCTTCTGCACCAAAAAATCGCTCCCCCTTTTTCCTACTAATGCAACTGTGAAATCACCAGAGCAAAACGCAATAAATCTCTGCCTGTAATTCCTATTTGCACACAGAGTCATGTTTTCACATTAGTCACAAAACGAAATTTCTTTGCCAATTTGAATGCACACTTACTGCTCTTTTTTTGGCAAGTGATAATCACTTTTACAGACTGACACATTATGAATCCACTTTTCAGATTTTTAAAAAAGCCCATGTCCAGACTGCTTTTTCAGACCACCACCATGTGTATCCTGGGTGACTGCCTACACTCCAGCAAGGGCAACCAGCCTTAGTGATGCTGAATGTCTTTGCATTACAGACTGAAACCTCAAAACCCACTCGCTTGTAAATACTGTGCATGATTATACATGGAAAGGAGCTGGGTGTGTGCTAAGAGTCTGCTTCTGCACCAAAAAATCGCTCCCCCTTTTTCCTACTAATGCAACTGTGAAATCACCAGAGCAAAACGCAATAAATCTCTGCCTGTAATTCCTATTTGCACACAGAGTCATGTTTTCACATTAGTCACAAAACGAAATTTCTTTGCCAATTTGAATGCACACTTACTGCTCTTTTTTTTGGCAAGTGATAATCACTTTTACAGACTGACACATTATGAATCCACTTTTCAGATTTTTAAAAAAGCCCATGTCCAGACTGCTTTTTCAGACCACCACCATGTGTATCCTGGGTGACTGCCTACACTCCAGCAAGGGCAAACAAGCCTTAGTGATGCTGAATGTCTTTGCATTACAGACTGAAACCTCAAAACCCACTCGCTTGTAAATACTGTGCATGATTATACATGGAAAGGAGCTGGGTGTGTGCTAAGAGTCTGCTTCTGCACCAAAAAATCGCTCCCCCTTTTTCCTACTAATGCAACTGTGAAATCACCAGAGCAAAACGCAATAAATCTCTGCCTGTAATTCCTATTTGCACACAGAGTCATGTTTTCACATTAGTCACAAAACGAAATTTCTTTGCCAATTTGAATGCACACTTACTGCTCTTTTTTTTTGGCAAGTGATAATCACTTTTACAGACTGACACATTATGAATCCACTTTTCAGATTTTTTTAAAAAGCCCATGTCCAGACTGCTTTTTCAGACCACCACCATGTGTATCCTGGGTGACTGCCTACACTCCAGCAAGGGCAACTAGCCTTAGTGATGCTGAATGTCTTTGCATTACAGACTGAAACCTCAAAACCCACTCGCTTGTAAATACTGTGCATGATTATACATGGAAAGGAGCTGGGTGTGTGCTAAGAGTCTGCTTCTGCACCAAAAAATCGCTCCCCCTTTTTCCTACTAATGCAACTGTGAAATCACCAGAGCAAAACGCAATAAATCTCTGCCTGTAATTCCTATTTGCACACAGAGTCATGTTTTCACATTAGTCACAAAACGAAATTTCTTTGCCAATTTGAATGCACACTTACTGCTCTTTTTTTTTGGCAAGTGATAATCACTTTTACAGACTGACACATTATGAATCCACTTTTCAGATTTTTAAAAAAGCCCATGTCCAGACTGCTTTTTCAGACCACCACCATGTGTATCCTGGGTGACTGCCTACACTCCAGCAAGGGCAAACAAGCCTTAGTGATGCTGAATGTCTTTGCATTACAGACTGAAACCTCAAAACCCACTCGCTTGTAAATACTGTGCATGATTATACATGGAAAGGAGCTGGGTGTGTGCTAAGAGTCTGCTTCTGCACCAAAAAATCGCTCCCCCTTTTTCCTACTAATGCAACTGTGAAATCACCAGAGCAAAACGCAATAAATCTCTGCCTGTACTTCCTATTTGCACACAGAGTCATGTTTTCACATTAGTCACAAAACGAAATTTCTTTGCAAATTTGAATGCACACTTACTGCTCTTTTTTTTTGGCAAGTGATAATCACTTTTACAGACTGACACATTATGAATCCACTTTTCAGATTTTTTTAAAAAGCCCATGTCCAGACTGCTTTTTCAGACCACCACCATGTGTATCCTGGGTGACTGCCTACACTCCAGCAAGGGCAACCAGCCTTAGTGATGCTGAATGTCTTTGCATTACAGACTGAAACCTCAAAACCCACTCGCTTGATTATACATGGAAAGGAGCTGGGTGTGTGCTAAGAGTCTGCTTCTGCACCAAAAAATCGCTCCCCCTTTTTCCTACTAATGCAACTGTGAAATCACCAGAGCAAAACGCAATAAATCTCTGCCTGTAATTCCTATTTGCACACAGAGTCATGTTTTCACATTAGTCACAAAACGAAATTTCTTTGCCAATTTGAATGCACACTTACTGCTCTTTTTTTTTGGCAAGTGATAATCACTTTTACAGACTGACACATTATGAATCCACTTTTCAGATTTTTAAAAAAGCCCATGTCCAGACTGCTTTTTCAGACCACCACCATGTGTATCCTGGGTGACTGCCTACACTCCAGCAAGGGCAAACAAGCCTTAGTGATGCTGAATGTCTTTGCATTACAGACTGAAACCTCAAAACCCACTCGCTTGTAAATACTGTGCATGATTATACATGGAAAGGAGCTGGGTGTGTGCTAAGAGTCTGCTTCTGCACCAAAAAATCGCTCCCCCTTTTTCCTACTAATGCAACTGTGAAATCACCAGAGCAAAACGCAATAAATCTCTGCCTGTAATTCCTATTTGCACACAGAGTCATGTTTTCACATTAGTCACAAAACGAAATTTCTTTGCCAATTTGAATGCACACTTACTGCTCTTTTTTTTTGGCAAGTGATAATCACTTTTACAGACTGACACATTATGAATCCACTTTTCAGATTTTTAAAAAAGCCCATGTCCAGACTGCTTTTTCAGACCACCACCATGTGTATCCTGGGTGACTGCCTACACTCCAGCAAGGGCAACCAGCCTTAGTGATGCTGAATGTCTTTGCATTACAGACTGAAACCTCAAAACCCACTCGCTTGTAAATACTGTGCATGATTATACATGGAAAGGAGCTGGGTGTGTGCTAAGAGTCTGCTTCTGCACCAAAAAATCGCTCCCCCTTTTTCCTACTAATGCAACTGTGAAATCACCAGAGCAAAACGCAATAAATCTCTGCCTGTAATTCCTATTTGCACACAGAGTCATGTTTTCACATTAGTCACAAAACGAAATTTCTTTGCCAATTTGAATGCACACTTACTGCTCTTTTTTTTTGGCAAGTGATAATCACTTTTACAGACTGACACATTATGAATCCACTTTTCAGATTTTTTTAAATGCACATGTCCAGACTGCTTTTTCAGACCACCACCATGTGTATCCTGGGTGACTGCCTACACTCCAGCAAGGGCAACCAGCCTTAGTGATGCTGAATGTCTTTGCATTACAGACTGAAACCTCAAAACCCACTCGCCTGTAAATACTGTGCATGATTATACATGGAAAGGAGCTGGGTGTGTGCTAAGAGTCTGCTTCTGCACCAAAAAATCGCTCCCCCGTTTTCCTACTAATGCAACTGTGAAATCACCAGAGCAAAACGCAATAAATCTCTGCCTGTAATTCCTATTTGCACACAGAGTCCTGTTTTCACATTAGTCACAAAACGAAATTTCTTTGCCAATTTGAATGCACACTTACTGCTCTTTTTTTTTGGCAAGTGATAATCACTTTTACAGACTGACACATTATGAATCCACTTTTCAGATTTTTTTAAAAAGCCCATGTCCAGACTGCTTTTTCAGACCACCACCATGTGTATCCTGGGTGACTGCCTACACTCCAGCAAGGGCAACCAGCCTTAGTGATGCTGAATGTCTTTGCATTACAGACTGAAACCTCAAAACCCACTCGCTTGTAAATACTGTGCATGATTATACATGGAAATGAGCTGGGTGTGTGCTAAGAGTCTGCTTCTGCACCAAAAAATCGCTCCCCCTTTTTCCTACTAATGCAAATATAAAATTACCAGAGTTGTACACAATAAATCTCTGCCTATATTTCCCAACATGTGTAACCTGGGTGACTGCCTACATTCCACCAAGGGCAACCAGCCTTAGTGATGCTGAATGTATTTGCATTACTGAGTCCAACCTCAAACCCTTAAACTATTCATTTTTTATACCAATACACCTTAATTTATCGTGAAAACATAGTCCATATTATTTTACATGTTCCTCACATTTAAATTTCTCCCAAAACAGAAAATAATAAACGCAACTTCAACAAAAAGAATTACATTTCTATTTTTCATTTCTTAATTTACCATATACATCCCCTCTCAAACTCTAAACTCACCTTTTAAATTAGTTAGTTGTGAAAGAAATGTGGCACTCAAACAGCAGATTATCAGAGCCAGGATCTCTGTTCTCTACACCTCTCTCCTCTCAGCAGAACCAGATAATGGCAAACTTTCCCTCTATTTTTCCACACATATACATGTAAGTTTCAAATCTCAGTGCTTCCCCCTTTTTTTCAAATGTAATCACACATTTCTATTGGTTGAAAACCAACCCTTTTCCAAAAGTACCCTGCCCCCAACTTGACTTCTGCCTAGTACCCTTCCCCCAACTTGACTTCTGCCTGCTACCATAGCAACAGCTCATGGAACACTGCTGTGTGGAGTTAGGTCAGAAGTTCGCCACACAATGTTTCAATTCCACAGAGCAAGAGTGCTTGACTTTTCAAACCTAACAGCAAATCCATAGTACTGTTCTTTGGTAACACATTTTTTTGTACCAATACAAAACATGCTTCTATTAATTTACACATACAGCCTAGTTTTTATTCTAGAATGGTATGAAACAGCCAATCAGTTCTTTTTGTTTTGAAAAAAATATGTATGCCTCCATTTCCAAACTGTCTTTCTTTTCATATTGCCATTCTACTGAAAGACACCTCCTGAGTGCATCCAGTTCTCCTTTGAAGATGTTCACAGTGTGGATTGTAGGGCACAGCTATGTCTTCTGGAGTGAAAAGTTTGCAGAGAAAACAGGTATGGTGAGAGACCTTGCTTTGCCAAATGTAGACATTAAATGGATTGGTCAGAGAGGGTTAAAGTGGCACCAATTGATGCCATTGGTGAAATCCTTCATGCAAATCCAACACCCTGACCTCATAATAGTGCACTGTGGTGGCAATGACCTAGGCACTTTGACTGGGGTAGGTCTGGAAATGCTTATGAAGGACACCTTTGCACAACTGTTTTCACTTTTCCCTAAAACTGCCTTTGCCTTTTCTAACATATGCCAAAGGCAAAAATGGAACTGGTCCAATCATTTCTGTCCGCAGATTGACAAAGCAAGAAAGCACGTCAACAAATCTGTTTCTGCTTTCCTCCGTGACTATGGTATGGGTTCCATTTACCACAACAACTTGCGTTACGACATGCAAGACATTTATAGAGGAGATGGTGTGCACTTCAATGATGAAGGGAACAGAGTCTTCCTCTTGAACCTTAGACTCTGCATCGGTACTTACTTGTAGGTACCACAAAAAAAATCACTTAATAAACACAACGGCTCTTTTTAGAGCCCCCTAATATCTAAACACTTAAATCTGAATTTCATTTTTTTTTTTTTTTTTTTTTTTACCGTACGCTTACCGTAAGCTTACCGTACGCGTACCCCGTGATTTTTTTTAAAATCAATAAATGTTTCCTTTGTACTTTTCTGTCCTTCTTTTACCCCCTTACAAATGTTAGGGGGTCTGTAACTCTCTCCCTTGCCCCTTTTTCAAGATATCACTCTTTTTTACCGGAGTGAAATACACAAAATGGCGGCCGCCGCTTCCTGGTTTCGGCCGATTCGAATGTTTACTAAAATCTAACAGCCAATCAGAATCGCGCTCGCGCACGCCACCGTACGCGTACGGTAAGCTTACGGTAAGCGTACCGTAAGCTGGCTCAGATATATATATTGATTTAAAGGCTATTTTCTCAGAATCTACTGAACAGATTTACACCAAACCTACAAAAGGCACTTCCTTGACCTGAGGACTACCTCTCTGACAAATTTCTAGTAATTCTGTTCAGCCGTTCGGGCTGTAGCCCTGTCTAAAGGTCCTATGGAAAAATGCATGGGAAAAACGCGTTTTGGGACCCCCCTTTTATCTCAGCCCCCGCTTGACGAATCCCCCCGAGACTTTCAGGGTAGGAGCGGAGCATAGCGCCCCACCTATTTTGAGAAATTCGCGAGGATTCGTCGACCGGCGCCAAAGTTATTCCAAATAGAATGTTGCGGATTTCCTATGGAAACAGGGTCCTAACTATAACTACCTACTGGCAACCGCCAGTAGGTAATATATATATATATATATATATATATATATATATATATATATATATATATATTCAAAAAGTATCCGCAAATAAGCAACGCACTCTCAGATGCAGTAACGAGTTTTATTCACACTGTTACGCGTTTCGAGAGTCTAGCTCCCTTGATGACATCACTGATGACATCTCAAATGACATCACTGATGACATCATCCAGTGAGTATGTGTTTCTGTACAGTTTTAATATGTTTAATATATATAGGGAAAGGTCTGTTGAAGAATGAGTGGGTGTACAAGTGTGTGAATGTATGATTTTCTAGGTGCGTAACTGACTCTATAAGTGAGTCATTGAATGTATCTTACTGCAGACTAGTGACTAAACTGTGTGAATGTCTGTATGTGTCTGTGTGTTGGTGTATAAGTGGCTGCATGGTTTTGTAAATAGCTATATGAGTGTCTATATGGGTTATTGATTGGTTGTCTGAGTATCTGTATGGGTGCCTGAGTGCTTGTGTGGGTAGGGTGTGTGTGACTCTGTGCATAGATGTGTGAGTGGGTGATTCTATGGGTGCATGGTTTTAAGAGTGCATCTGTGATGGACTGTATGGTTGGGTGAGTGTATGTATGGGTATGTTAGGGATTGAATGTATATCCCAGTGGTACATGTTTGACTAACTACATATGTGAAAGGCAGTATATATGTGTGTAAGAGTATATAAGTGGGTATATGTGAGAGTGTGTGATTGTGAGAGTGGCTGTATGGATGAGTGTGTGTTTGTATCAATGATTGTATAATAGCGTAAGAATGTGGTACTATTTTTATGAGTTAGTGATCTTGAGTGTGTTTAACTGTATAGGTGAGTAAATTGGACTGTGTTTAATAATTTGCACGACTGACTAGGTGTGTCAGTACCTCAATGGATGATTGACGGTGTGTGAGTGTCTATATAGGTGTATAAATGCATATGATAGTCTTGTATGGAGTGACTGAAAGTATGAGTGACTGTACAGGTGAGTGAGTGGAGGTGTAAGTAGACCTAAGAGTTAATGAGTGGGTATGTAGTTATTGGTATTGGAGTATCTATGGTTTTCAAAATGGCCATCTGAAATTTTTAGTCAGTGTATCAAAGGTTATATTAGGGGGTGAGAAGAATGCACTAATTTATCACATGGATGACGTCATCAGTGATGTCATCAGTGATGTCATTTGAGATGTCATTAGAGATGTCATCAGTGATGTCATCAGTGATGTCACTGACCATGTCATGAGTGATGTAATATGTGACGTCATCAGCAGTGCATTGCGGGGGCGCGAGTTATAGTTAGCTGAACCAACTATAACAGGGGAATTTCTAGGGTTTTGTACGAGGGAAATGTCCAGCTAACTATAACGCCCCTGAAACCTATGGTTTTTTCAGTGAATATCTAAGGTTTTTTAAATGCCAATGCCTAACTATAACGCCCCTGAAACCTTTGTTTTTTTCAGTGAATTTCAAAGGTTTTTTAAATGCTAATTCCTATCTATAACTTATCTCTAAAGATATCATGTTTAATGATTTTGATTGGATTTCTATATTTTTCAAATTCAGTGTGTCAATTTCATTAATTATGTTTTTTTTAAAATACTTTTTTATCACCATTTAAAAAAAATTTTTTTTACATTAATTCTTTTACAAATTAAAAAATATTATTTGTTTTTATTGGGTTTTTCAAACATATTTTTAAATATATTTTTTTAACTATATGTTCAAAACGTTATTTTATATATATTTTTTGCAATGTTTTTAGATCCGCGCACCCTATGCGCACCGTTCTTGATCCCTTCGTGTTAGCATCCGCGCATGGTATGCGTTGGGTACGTGTTTAGTGTGCGATCGCAATGCAACCGGTACGCGACTCCCAGCCTATCCGCGACACGTTCGATGTACATAACGCGACGTTTACGTGCTTCCGCGATGCGTCATCTGCGTTTATGACGTGGTAGATGCGCGGATCCCGCAAAATATTTAACATTTAAAAAAACATATATATATATGTATTTCATGTGAATATTAAGACAAACTCTAAACTAGTCTTAAAACTAATATATTTTTACATCTAATCCTATAATTTTCTTTAATTCAATTTTGCGGATGCGCGCTGGGTGCGTGCTGCCTATGCGCAGGGTGTGCGGATCCCATGTGACCTGCAAAAAAAGAAATCTGATTGGTTCATTACACTTCCTCTTCTAACTATTGAAAGACCCCACCCAATTCAATCATTCTTCTTTGACCTTCTTTGGAGTCGCATCTCTTTGCGGAGAAGAAGATTTTTTTAGACTAAGTTTACACTTAGCTCTAACTTTTTTCAAATTAAATGGCTTCAGGGCAGCAGGCATCACCTGCATCTCCTCATACATCTGAGGATGAATTTTTGGAGGAGGCACCACGCAAAGAACGTTTTTCTTCAGTGGTGTGGACATTTTTTACTTTTCCCGAGGGGCAGAATAAGACCAATGCCACCTTGGTCACATGCAAGATTTGCAAAAGAGTGCTGTCGCGAGGGAATCCTAACAAGAAATACTCGTGCGGCACGGCTAGTATGATGAAGCACATAAGGACCCTTCATCCAAACAATCTTGCACGAGAAGAGTGCAAACGGATGAGAAACACTCCTGCTCCTGCGCCTTCCACCTCATCGCAGCCGAGCACTTTAAGAGTGCATCCATCAGCCCAAAATTTGGACATCCGTCCTCAATTTCAATATTTAAAAGTGCTCTGCACTAAGTGCAAAGCGACTTTGTGCTACGGTGAGCAGTCGATCAATCTGATCTGCGCCGGCAAGAAAGTCACATTTGCTAGTTTTTTGTTTTTTTTTCTTGTTCCCTGAAGTTCATTGTTTGGTTCCTCCTGTTTTTGTTTTTTGTTTTTTTTTGCAGAAAAACAAAAAAAAATTAAAAATTGTTCAGAAACCCCCCAAAAAAATATAAAAGAAGAAAGAAGAAAAAAAAACTTCTTGTAAGAACTAACTTTCCTGGTTTAAAAAAAGAGCTAAATTTCTTTGTTAGTGTGTGAAAGTTTAGATGAATGTATGTGTAGTACGTAATTGACTGAATGAATGCATTAGTAGCGTATGGTGACTGTATAAGTGCAGAACTATGAGGAAGTGCTGCAGCATCACACAGTAACCTCTTTAACTGCAGGGTGCTGTAGTACTTCCGAAGCACAGGGATGCACATATGTACATAAATATGTTGCAAATCTAAGCGTCTCTCTGCACGGCTGCTTAAACTGCAGCAATGTGGTGACACAGGCACCCTTGCACCATAGTGCAAGGATATCTTGTCATGTGCTGTTTTTTTTTGTTCAGGAAGACACACCTTCCTGCACAAAAACAATCAGTAAAGGCATTTTTCTCCATCAATGTATGCTGAGCATTGTAGCATGCATTGAAGATATAAAAATGTGGAGAAATGAAAACAATTCTCCTTGTTGTGCTTTCCTACACCAATTTTAGAATGGTGCAGCATTCACACACATCAAGATTTATGATTTATGACAAATCTAGACATGTGTCTTGTTCTATGAGTATTCAGCGCAATCATGCACAACAACACTTATAGAACGCCCTTTCAACGCAAACTGGTGTGCATAATGAGGTTGTATTCACATGGAGTATAAAGAGTGCCTTTTCCTCTCTTTGTAAATATGAAAGAGTGTCTTGCGCAATAACTATGTTACAAAAAGTGACATGTTTCCAGTTTAAAAATGCCTTGCAAATGATAGAAGGTAAGCACAGAGTTTTGTCTGCAAAGATGTTCAAAGAAGAATGATTGAAATGATTGCGGTCCTTCAATAGCTACAATGGGAAATATTATGAACCCCTCAAATCTCTTCTTTTGCAGGTCAAATGTCTGATTATGGTCAGATTTCTAAACTACATAGGTATAAACAGAGTGTTTTTAGAAACGTGTTTCAACTTTGTAGCTTCTTGCAGACCTCCTCATTCTGCATATTGAGACTTAGTTAAACTTACCTTCACAGTAATAGCAATAAAAAATGGTATACATTTTTTTCAGATTTTCATTGCAATCTAAATTCATATAAATTGCTTATTTTTAAATTTGGATCTGTGAAAGAAAAGGAAAAAAAAATTATAACATGTAATAATACATTTTTTACAACACAGCATAATTTCCACAAAGTAATTTGTTTGTCTTTTTTGCTGTTCTCAGAATATATTGAATTTCACTAAAAATAGTGATTTCAATCGTACTCATCACTTAACAGCGGGCAAAAAAAAAAACAACCAGAAAGATTGTTACAAAAAAAAACAATATGCTATTCTCAGCAAAATACCACAAGATACAAATCACAGATATATAAAATGCTTACAGCTAACAACATTTTATAAGTTTAACTTACCAAAACTGTAAATGCTGTCGCTTTAAAATATTCACCGAATCTAAGGATGAATTTCTGGAGGAGGCACCACGCCCACAACGTTTTTCTTCAGTGCTGTGGAAATTGTTTACTTTTCCCGAGGAGCAAACAAAGATCAATGCCACCTTGGTCACGTGCAAGATTTGCAAAAGAGTTCTGTTGCGAGGGGATCCTAACAAGAAATACTCGTACGGCACGGCAAGTATGATGAAACACCGAAGGACCCTTCATCCAAACAATCTTGCACGAGAAGAGTGCAAACGGATGAGAAACACTCCTGTTCTGTATCTGTAAAAAAGAATCACAAATAAATGTATATTAATAACTTTCAAATTTATACTATTCCATTACTGTACAAACACATTTTATATAAAAACTGACTAAGAAACTATAGCCCTGAACCACAAGTGTGACAATGGTTAAAACACTACATGCATAGTGCATACTACTCTGAAGCAGTTCATGCCCTAAAGCCTACCTCACTAAAAGACTACATGCTAACTGACTGAATTATTACAGTACTATAAGGAGACACACTGGGTGAGTAACAGGGTGTTTGCTAGAAGTGTATGAATACTGACTGGGGAATTGAAGGTGTGAAAGACAACTGTGTAGGTGGTTAGAGGCCTGCGTGCATAGTGAATAGGCATTTGAAGCAGTCTATGTGGTAAGGCCTGGCTCACTGCATGAGTACTTGGGAACTGATGGAATGATTAGAGTACAGCAAAGAGAGTGCCTGGGTGAATTTATAAGTGGTTGGTTTTGGCACAGTGAATGGATTAGTACTTGGTACTGAATGGGTCACTAGAGGAGTGCAAAGGGAGTGACAGGATGTTTGCTGGACTGTATGGATACTGACTAGGGAATTGAAGATGTGAAAGACAAGTGTATAGTATGTTAGAAGACTGCATGCATACTGCATAGATATTTGAAGCAGTCTATGTGGTAATGTATGGTTCACAACATGAGTACTTGGAAACTGACTAAATCATCAGACTACTGCTAGGAGAGTGCCTGGGTAAAACTTTTACATTTTCAGTTCTGGCACAGTGAAGAGAATAGTACATGGTACTGCACTTTAGTGTCAAACCCTGACTCATTTTATCAATGCATAAGCAAAGAATAGCTTCTAAAGCTACTAAAACTTGACAACATGACCGGTTTTAAAACAGTTATCTGTCAGCAAATACACAATGTTACCAAATGCTTCTATCAAAAACCTTACCCAAATGTACACAGACTCACAGTGTGATTTTAGACAAGCAACACTATACTAGGAGTTTACCAAAACTCATTCACTAGTCTAGAAGAGATAAGGGTACTGCATACAATCTACATATTTAAGTACAGCACATTAGTGTCAAAGCATGACTCATTTTATTAATGCATAAGCAAAGACTGGCTTCTAAAGCTACTAAAACTTGACAACATGACCGGTTTTAAAACAGTTATCTGTCAGCAAATACACAATGTTACCAAATGCTTCTATCACAATCCTTACCCAAATGCACACAGACTCACAGTGTGATTTTAGACAAGCAACACTATCCTAGGAGTTTACCAAAACTCATCCACTAGTCTAGAAGAGGTAAGGGTACTGCCCCAAATCTACATATTTAAGTACAGCACATTAGTGTCAAAGCATGACTCATTTAATCAACGCATAAGCAAAGACTGGCTTCTAATACTACTAAAACTTGACAACATGACAGGTTGTAAAAGAGTTATCTGCCAGAAAATACACGATGTTACCACATGCTTCTCTCACAGTGGTTCCCAAATGCACACAGACTCACAGTGTGATTCTAGACAACAACCACTATACCTAGGAGTTTACCAAACATCATTCACTACTGTGGAAGGGATAAGGGAACTGCACACAATCTACATATTTCAGGACTGCACTTTTGTGTCAAAGCCTGACTCATTTAATCAAAGCATAAGCAAAAACTGGCTTCTAATGCTACTAAAACTTGACAACAAGACAGGTTTTAAAACAATTATCTGTCAGCAAATACACAATGTTACCAAATGCTTCTCTCACAGTGGTTCCCAAATGCACACAGACTCACAGTGTGATTCTAGACAAGCACCACTATCCCTAGCAGCTTACCAAAACTCATTCACTACTGTGCAAGGGGTAAGGAGACTACACACAATCTACATATTAAAGTACAGCACATTAGTGTCAAAGCATGACTTATTTTATCAATGCATAAGCAAAGACTGGCTTCTAATGCTACTAAAACTTGACAACATGACAGGTTTTAAAACAGTTATCTGTCAGCAAATACACGATGTTACCAAATGCTTCTCTCACAGTGGTTTCCAAATACACACATACTCACTGTGTGATTCTAGACAAACAACACTATCCCTTGCACTATACCAAAACACATTTCTTCATCTAGAAGGAGTACTACATTTTAGTATAGAAACATAACTCATTTCACAAATTCATAAACAATGACTGGTTTCTAATTCTACCAAAATATAAAAACAGCACAGTTATCAGTCTGCAAACACATGAAAAACACAAATGCTTATCACAGAATGGTTTCTACATGTACACACACTGTCAATAAGATTGTAGAGAAAAAAAGTACTCCCTACACTTTAGCAGGAGAAATACATTAGTCTGATTAAATAACTCACCTTTCAAGTTGTTTTGTAGATTAAGAAGTATATCAGTCACACACCAGATTTTCTTTTACATAATCTCTGCACTGTGCACCTCTCAGCAAAAACAAAGAATGGAAAAGTTTCCTTTTCATTTTCCACACATATACATATAAACATCAAATCACAATCCTTCACACATAAATTCAAAAGCAAACACACATTTCTATTGGTTAAACATTTCAACCCTTTCCAAATGAAATACATTTCAACCCTTCCCCCAATCTGCCTTCTGCCTGTTACCATAGAAACAGGTCATGGAACACTGCACTGAGCACACAGGTCACAAGTTCTGCACACAATGTTGCTAAACAAGACAGCAAGTGTGCTTGACTGTTCAACATATCAGCTTATCATATATAATGTTCCTTACAATCAGTTTTTGTTAACCAATAAGAATCATGCCTTTAAAAAACAGAAATATACACCCTACCTTTCAGTGTAGAAAGTTGTCATACAACCAATGATTTCTTGTCTTTTTTCAATTTTTTTTTCCTAGGATCCGCGCACCCAACGCGAGAGGATCCGTGCACCAAACACGGTAGGATGCGCGCACAGTGCGCGCATTTCGCCGTTTTTTTAAAAAAAAAGGGGGCCCCAGGGGGTCCTTCTGGGACCCCGTAAGCACCTCTACAGGGTCAGAGTATTTCCACTCTGCCCCCTTTATATGTTTTACACAGTTATTCCCCTTGCTTCTTCAGCCTCGCTTCTACCGAGGCAGAAAATGGCCGCCAACAGTTCCTGGTTTCGAATGTAGACAGACATTTGACAGCCAATTAGCATTCAGCGCGCGATCGGGAGGGTGCGCACTCGGTTCGAGGAGGGTGCGCTTACAGTGCAGGTAGGGTGCGCGGATCCTCCTCGGCCATAGATATATATGTACTTTTAACTCTAATTTTATCAGGAACTACTGAACGGATTCACACCATTTATGCAAAAGGCACGAGTCTGAACTGAGGACTACCTCTTTGCCAAATTTGGTGTCATTCCGTTCAGCGGTTCGGGCTGTAGCTGCAACAACAGATCCTATGGGAAATTGCATGGGGAAAACGTGTTTTGGGACCCTCCTTTTTTCTCGCCCCCCCGCTTGACGAATCACCACGAAACTTTCAGTGTAGGAGCGGAGCGGAGCTGGCCAAAACTTTTGGAAAATTTCGCGAGGATTCATCAACCGGCGCCAGACTTATTGGGAATAGAATGTTGCGGATTTCCTATGGAAAATAGGTCCTAACTATAACTATCTACTGGCGACCGCCAGTAGATAATATATATATATATATATAACACAACTTTTGTGTTGTTTGTCAAATCTTCAAAAAAAATAAGGTTCATCCAACTCTGCCTCTTCCAAGCAAGTTTTGGGGTGATCGGTCAAGCAGGGGTCCAGAAACAGGGGTCCACAAATGTGGTTGGAAATTGATACAGAAAAAACTGCTGACCAGATATGAACCACATTTGGCATAAAGTTAGACCCTCACTCAGAAAATGAGCTTTTCATTTATTGGTATTTCATTATTTGGTAAATCTGTTCAGCTCTTTTTTTAGAAATTTGTGTTTGAAGAGGAGCTTTGGGGCTGTCCTGAAGAGTTTAAAATTATAGTGATAGCTGGATGGTTGGTCCCAAAAGAGTACTATAATTTAAAAAATAGAGTTATCGGATTGGCTGTAATGGCTTTTTCCCATCCGACGTTTCAGTCCTGCAAACCGGTACTGCTACTGCTGGACCAAGCGATTTGACTGGTTGTCCACAACATGAAGAAAAATGTTGCTCCCACCATTACAGGACTCGGGTACTCAGTGCCCTTGTACTGAAGAAAAAAAAAAACATACAAGGGGGCAGGGCATGGGAACCCTGACCCTGGGTACTTATTAGGAGTTCTGAAGGGACCACCCCTGGGGCCATTTAAAAAAAAAGAATTGTGCTGAATGTGCCACAGTACTCTCATGTACTCCTGGTGTAGCACTGCAGGATTCCTGCTTGAGGCATGGTACAGTGAGGCCACATAAGCTTCACAAAATGAAGTTTGCATTGTTTCGTGGTACCATGAGTGACAGGCCCATGGTACCCTCACCACTACCATGTCATGGTCAGCTCACAGCCATGAAAAGGGTGGATGTGAGAAATCTCGTAACATGCTTGGCGGAGCAGCAGCGGCACCGCCAGCATATTGCGGCCTCTCACCGTTGCAATTACAATTCAACATCAACTGTTTTGCCAAACAGGCTTTGCAAGCTGTGGCTGTCAGTGGCATAATGAAACTTGAGGGGGTTCCTTGCAAAGTACACTCTCCAGGACCCAGTCCGGAACTCACAGGCCAGGGACCTGCCAGTGCCGGAGGGGGGTCCCAGGGCTCAGGGGCTCCGCGCCCTGGGGACTGCAGGAGCATTTATTGCACCAGTAATGGTAGCTTTGCCCTCATTGGCAGTCAACTGAAAGAGTTCTAAATAGTCCTAGGCAGAATTTTTGTTACTCCGGAGTGATTGGAGTCATTTTTGTAATTCTACATAACTCTTTGGCGAGGAATTTCCAATAATAATGTGGTTACATCCACTTGTGCAATTAAGAGTAATTTGAAGCGGAATCAATCCTACAGCAAGAGTACATTTAGCAAACATTTGTGGCTGTTCGCATTACTGGTTATGTTCTGTTGTATTTAGTGCTATTTTCTTAGCACTATTTATTTGGGAGAGAGGGTGCATTTTGCACACACAAACTAGCGCTAACTGGTGGGAATAAGTGAAGGGGAAAATCTACCTCAAGTGCATATTTAGCAAAGGTGAGCGGCTGCTTGCACTCGCTATTCATGTTCAGTTGCATTTAGTGCTATTTCTTAGTGCAAAACGCATCATTGTGTTCATTTTGGACATAAGGGGGCAATTTTGCACAAAGAAAATAGAACTAAAGGCAGAACTACACTTTTTACAGAATGTTTGGGTATTTCTGTGTGATTACGCTATACGGAATTACGCGAGTTACGCCCAGCCATAGTTCTAATTCAAGATCATGTCTTACACACTAAACTGTGCATGGTGTAACGTCGCAATCCTAGTCTGCCCACTTGTAGACAGTCATAGTGCAAGATCACCTCTCTAACCCACCAGGATGCGCTTGCTGCACCCTCACCATGCTTAGCTGGCAAACTGTAGAAAGTCAAAGTTGAAAATCACCCACCCTTACCTACCGGGTTGTGCATGTGGTAATTCCACCGTTCTTAGCTGTCAACCTGAAGGCAGTCAAAACCTTCAGATGCTGTTCTGCCATGAAATGTCCACTCCTGTTCTCCTGGCATTTAGAACTTTTTCTCCTCCGTTACGTCTGGCTTTCCATTTCCCCCAGTGTTTTACAATACCATGCACTGGCGTGTAGGCTGCATTTTTTTTATGTTCTTGTGTTTTACATAATTTCCATTAACGCACACTGATGTACTCTGCCTGGTTTGTTAAGCTACAGAAGAAAAGCTATTTCTGTAAAGATGCCATTAGCTGTAATAATACTCTCTAAAGTTCCTAGTTCTCGGTTGCTTTTGTGTATAAATCTTTCTTACAGAAGACAAATAATTGGAGCAAAAAAGCCCTTCTCTGGGAAGTTGTTTATCATCTAGAATTCCCGTGGAGTGCATAGTTTGTCATATTTTCTTGACTGCCGTTTCCCATGTTCTATTTATATACACCTCCCCAGGAGAGATTGTAACTTATATCCGATGCAGTTTGTAATGCCTGTCATTGTAAGCACCTAGAGCAAAATATGTAAAAATTGACATTGATCGTTTTAATGGACTATTTTGTACTCAATCCAAATGAAAGCCACCACTGAGAGCTGTGCCTACAATAGTAGCTGTCAAAGTCTCCAGTGAAGTTTCTGTGCTTGTAGCAATGCTTAGTGTGTGTGCTCTCAAGTGCTGCAAATTGTGTAATATATCTATCAAAGCAGTGACCTTGTCTACACAATTATCGTATAGTGTGATTACCATGGTTGGCTTTCCAAGACCGGTTCCTCAGATTAACGCTGCCATGTTATTTTTCTGAGGCCTGCTGCAGAGCGGTGGGTGCACGAGGTAGGTCATTCATCTTTTTCTCATTCAAGCAATAAAGAGTCTTATTCTTAAATTTAAAAATAATAATAATAATAATATATCTGCACCTGCGCATGGGTGCAGAGTTATGACTTGGGTGGTTCATAAACATTTCCAGAAGTATGCCTGGAATGCTATATCAGTGGCAGGTTTCCCTTAGCTACTTCAAGCAGGGAGTGCACTGTGAGAGCAACACACAGAATATGTAACTCATTCGATGCCTGAGTCTGTGTGTACCACAAGAAGGGCAGGTTCACTAGTCAGTCAGTTGGAACATCACCAGCACTGGACACCAGGCGAATCCGAAAAGCATCGAATTTGGCCTGTTTGCCATAGAAGGGATCTGCAACATTTTAATTCACTTATGGAGATAAAAAACCTAAAATGCCTAAATGATGCTACCAGACTGCAGCCTATGCAAAGGGACGATGTGTTATTCACATACAAGTGTTCCAATGGCTTCTTTTGGCACTTTTTAATAATATCTATAATGGGCACTAAGAAGGTAGAACTGTAAAAAGATAGGGTGCATCCAGTATTAATATAGACATTTGCATTTTGTCTTACAATCACGAACTGTTCTTAAGCTGTTTCGCGTTCATAAAATATTAAAAAAAACTAATGTCTCATGAAAACAAGTGAACAATAAAAATCACATTACATATTTATATAAGCACATAATTTTGAGAACTATGTGATTTTCTTCTTTTTAAGTCAATCACTCCAATGAGAGGAAATTCCGCATCTGGGACATTACTGCTCACACTTATAAGGCCTGACTCCACTTCCTGAGATGTCTTGCAGATGGTTTACAGGTTACCAGAACATTGGCAAACCCCCAGAGTAGCAGAGGCACTGCCTCTTCTCTTCCTGCAGTAGATGGTCCATCTAAGATGGCCGCCTCGCTCCATGTCATCGCAGATACTGTTTCCAGTCCTGGCTTTTTGTGTTGAAGTCCATCACGTTCTAGGCATTGTATTCTTGGGCTGCTTCCCCTGCACTAATAAAGTCAACCCACTTGATAGCAATTTGTTTTTTTTGTGTGGAGTTTTATATAGCGCAAACTAGACCCGAAGGTATCGGAGCGCTTTACATGAGCACCTGTAACGGTACAGACGGGCTCATTCATTTTTGTTAGGCACGGGGAGATTACGTTATTTGCCTAGGCGGGGCGTGGTTAGTGCCCACCAAAGATGACGGTCCGTTCCTGACTCTATCGGGACTGTGGTGACGGCGCCGGCTCTAACTCGCAATACAGCATCCATAACATCGCCGTAATGAGAGCCTAATTGTTGGAAGCCCTGGAGCGTCGGAGAGGATGATTTTCTCCATTTGACAGGACCTGTACGCCACTGTAATTACATCTTGTGCTCCGCGGTAGTTCCATTTGTGGAACGGGCGCCATTTTGTCTCTCTCGTCTGAGGAGAGACGTATTTGAATTACCGAGTGGGAAGAAATGCGCTTTTTAGCGGTTTCGACACTCAAGCCTGATATATTTGGTCATGATGGCGCCTCCCCTTTCAAATTGTTTGGAGATGTTTGCTGGACTACTGAATTGCCACAAAATTTGGTAAGAGGCGTTTCTCACTGAAGTACATGATTGCAGCATTCCTCAAAACTAAATGCCTTCTTCTCCTTCACCCCGTGAGGCGTTTTATTGCAAGTCCCTCACCTGGAAGAGTTACATCTTGTATGACTGGTGTATATTATCCATGAGTTTTTGGCCTTCAGGTGGCAGGTAACGCTTTTTTAATATTCCTCTCTTTCTGAAAGTTTTTAACTTTCCTGCTGCTTTTTTCTTCTCCTTATTTTTCTTCATCTCTGCAACACGACATTTTCTCATATTGACCCGAACAACAACCTTCTACTCTCCATTGTGAAGTCGCCTCAATGCTGCTCTATGTTTTAATATCTCAGTGCCTTCAAAGACTTTCTAATATGGATTGCGGCTTGACTCTACTCTTTATCACCAGTCCTCCTGTTTATTAACTCTGGTCTGACTGTTTTTCATTTCGTTTAGAACTTTTCTTCTCTTCAACACGAGTGGTATTTTTTTTTTTACTTTGGTACACGTGATTTTTCATTACCAATTGACCTCCACACTTTTTGGAACTGTTGTGTCAGTTATTACTTCTTCCTGCTATAACCCATGGGCAAACTACTTAAAGTCTCTTCAACATCGTCGACTCTTGCATGTAAATCTTCACTTCCAATGAAATCTCGTCTACATTGCCGCTCTATGGATGACTCACCGTATATCTCGCCCAAGGGAGCCACATCCTCCGCCATTACAGCTAACTCTGGCGAAAATAAAACACCAAGCAAGCGCCTAAAAAAGGATCCTCCCTTCCCCCCCTAAGCAATCATCTTCGGTCTCCTTGGGGAAATTAGAGCTCTTCGTCCATTTGTAGAAGAAACTCATTGACAAATACAAGTCCTAACAGAAAGATGTCAAATCTGGAGGACAGAGTTACCACAGTGGAACAGAACCTTGAATCCTTAACTTCTGTGTGCAGCAAAACAGATGCTCTACTTTCTCAAGTCCAAATCCTCCAAAAGCAGGTTGAAAATTTGGAAAACAGGAACAGACGGAATAACCTTTGCATTTATGGGCTATCGGAAGGATTAGAAGGTTCTGACCCTATTAATTTTTTCAAGTCATTCCTACCTAAGATTCTCATTTTGCCACAAGAGACTCAGCTTAATATACAAAGAGCCCATCGCCTAGGCCCTGCTTCTGCTCCATCATCTAACACCATGAAAAAACCGAGAGGGGTCATTATCTCGTTCCTTGAATACACTGACTTACTTAAGATTCTCTCAGCGGCCAGAGCAGCTAACCATATCTCTTGGGCAGGCAACACTTTATTCTTGTCTCAAGATTACTCAAAGCCCACGGCTGACCAACGCAGAGACTTTTTAGCAATGAGACCACAACTTCGTTCTCTTGGGGCCTGATATGGCCTTTTTCACCCATGTCTCTTTAAGGTTACCATCAATAATAAAACTACTACATATGAAGAACCCACAAAATTGAGACGTTTTCTCAGTTTCTACCAGGTGAAATCTATGGACACTTCTGCGTCATCCTCATAACTCATAAATAGTCGTTGATATTTTATTTTGATTATGATCCTACTTGAATCATTGTTTCTCATGTTTACTGTTAATGACTTTATTCACTCTTGTCCGTTTGCAGTCATTGTTCCTATTTGATGGTTTATGTGATGCTGTTCATCATCTTCTTTTTCTTCTTTACAGGTTTCGTTATCTTGATGTATTTCCATATGTGTTGTAATATTCGCCGGTCCCCGTCCCCTCATGTCCCCCGATTGACGTCTGGAGTCGCCATCCTTCCATGTGGCCTCATCTCTACCCACCTTACTTGTGCCTTGAATCTTTTTTTGTAAGTATGTCCTTTGTGTCTTCTTTAATGCTCTTTATACTATTTCTTTTTCTATCCTTATCTTCTTTTTTTCATCATACTCTTTCGTATTCCGTTTTCTGGACTTCCTCACTTAGCCTATTTCTTTCGTCCTTTCCTCTTCTCTTCCTCCTTCATCTCTTTTCTTTCTCATCTTTCTTCAATTTTTCAAGTGTCAAATTTTTATTGGCAGTTGTATTAAGATTATTTTGTTGTATTTTATATTCATTGTTCTTGATCTATGGTTTTAAAGATATGTACATGGAATGTTAAAGGTTTAAATTCCCCAATTAAGAGACAAAGGGTATTATCTAATTTATCTAAATTGGATGTCAAAGTTGCTCTATTGCAGGAAACCCATCTTACTGATTCTGAATCTTTAAAGCTCAAAAGAAACTGGGCTGGTGAACTTATTTACTCACCTGGAGACGGTAAACGAAATGGTGTTGTCACTCTAATTCATAAATCTTTGAAGACCTCCCTTATTTCGCAAATGAGAGATGAGGAGGGTAGATGGCTTTATACCAAGTTAGAGATTGATGGTACCCCTCTTTCTCTTTTTAATGTTTATGCCCCTACTTCTGGAGATGCCCCTCTCTGGTCTCATATGAATCAATTGATATACCAGCATTTTGATGATAATGTGATCCTAGCTGGAGACTGTAATCAAGTTTTTGACCCTTTTTTAGATCGGAAATCCACATCCCCTTTAATTCCTTCAAAACCACATAAAACTTTCACGCAAACCATCAAACATTTACACTTATCTGATGCATGAAGACTCTGCAATCCGGCCCTACAAGAATATACTTTTTTTCTCCTCCTCACCAGACTCAATATAGGATTGATTATTTATTTACATCACACAACATCTTCTAATCTCTCATTTCTGCAGATATTGGTCCCCTACTTATTTCTGATCATGCCCGTGTTTCCATTCTGCTATACCTTTGACCTCATACGGATCACCCCCGTAGATGGCGCTTCAATAATTCCCTTCTTCTTGACTCTCTTTTTAACACCTCCTTTACCTCTTTTTTCAATGAATACTTTCTTTTAAATTATGTAGACAATATGCCCTTCCATATAATATGGGACGCCTTTAAAGCTTCTGCTCGAGACTTCATTATAAGACATACCTCTGCTAAACGTAATCATTTCGGACTTTAAATAAAGAACTCATTTCGAAAATAAAATCTTTAGAACATACTTATCACACTTCCAAATCAAAAGACTGTTTAACTGATCTTATCAATGCCAAGGTTCAATATAACAAGGATACAACAGATGCTGCCTCCTTGTTCCTCTTAAAAACTAGTGCTAAATTCTATGGCGGCCAGAATAAATCTGGCAAATTGCTAGCCAATTATTTGAAAACCAAACATAATAAGCTTCATATAGATTCTATTTTATCAGATAATAACAGGTCTAAACACAAAGATGCTGACATCTTACAAAAATGCGTTCAATTTTACAAGAAATTGAATACTCCTGAGTCACATCCTACTGAGGATGATATTTCCCTCTCTTCGATCCATAAACCCCGCCCCTTTCTTCACATCTTGACCTTCTTGAACTTGATTTGACTCAATGCTCTTAAATCCCTTAAAAAAGACAAAGCCCCTAGACCTGATGGTTTCACTGTTGAATTCTTTTTACACTTTGCCCAACTTATTCTTCCTAAGTTGCATACTTTAATTTCCTCTTTTCTCTCTACTGGGCAATCCTCTGGCACTTTCACGGATGTCTTAATCTGTCTCATTCTTAAAGAGGGGAAGGATCTACGTTAATGTAAAAATTATCGACCCATTTCCTTAGTTAATATAGATTATACATCATTGGAATCTCTTTTGCCCCATCTTCATGGAAAAGAACAATCAGGCTTTGTTAAAGGTAGATCTATTAACAACAATACCCGCTTATTTTTTTATATCATTTCCAAATCATCAAGTCTCTCTGAGCCCCTTGCTGCCACTGCCCTAGATGCAGAGAAGGCGTTTGATAGGGTGTATTGACCTTTTATTTTTCAGACTCTCAAATGGTTTGGCTTTGGCCCAAAAATCAACTCCCTGATTTCTTTGCTTTATTCAAACCCTAAAGCCGCTATCTTCGCTAATGGTCTTACCTCCTCCTATTTTTCTCTCCATAGAGGAGTAAGACAAGGCTGTCCCTTATCTCCTTTTCTCTTTAATATAGCCTTAGAACCCTTTTTGTCTAAGATAAGACAAAATCCATCCATTGTAGGCTATGCTTCTAAGTATTAAAAAAATTAAATTGGTTGCATATGCTGATGGTGTTCTTTTATTCCTTTCTAAACCCCAAGATACCGTACCGGCCTTCTTTAAGGAAGTTGATTCATACTCTCTAGTCTCGGGATACATGTTAAATAATGATAAATGCGACATTTTGCCTCTGTCTAAATACACTTTCAAAGCTGATTTTTCCCCTCTCCATTTTCACTTGAAATCTGACTCACATAAAATATCTAGGTATATGGTTTACCACCTCCATCAAACCTTCAATCAATCTAAATTTTAATAAATGTATAGAGAAACTCAGCTCCCTCATGACCAAATGGCACCCTTTATATCTGTCTTGGTGGGGATGGCTTGATACTATTAAAATTATGTTAACATCTATTATCCTTTATCTTTTATCTAACATCCCAGTCTCCATCCCCATGAAATGGCTTCACAAAATTAATTCCATCCTTACTTCTTTTCTTTGGTTAAACAAAAAACCTGGAATGTCATTATTGAAGTTGTCACGTCCGAAATCCGAAGGAGGTGTTCGTTTCCCTGATTTCCCCAAATATCACAAGGCTTTTTTATTAAAACATATGTCCAAATGGATATCGGTTCCTTCTCCAAATCTTCCTTTATGGATTGATCTGGAAAAATCCTCTCTTTCTCCATTCTCTTTCCAAAAATATTTATCTTTTACAAGGAAACCGCATATTTTACACACCCCAATTCTCAAATACTCGTGCAATAGTTTAAATAAACTCCTCCTTATTGAACCGCATGATTTTAGAACATTCCTTAGTTCTACCATTTGGCACAATAACTTTATTTGTGTTAATGGTAAACCGGTGTATTGGAAAACTTGGAGGGACAAAGGCATTCTATGGGTACATCAACTATTTGAAGATGACTCTTTTCTGACTTTTTCCAAAGCTAGTTCTCTTTTTCATTTACCTTCATCATTTTCTAATACATTTTCAATTTTACGTTCTTTCTCATATGAGTTCTAAGGTTCAATTTTACGATTCTTACTCATATTTTCAATCCTTGCCTACCTCTCCCTTACCATTTGATCACTCCTGGTCAAATATTCTACGCAAATCACCTAGGGCCTCTACCCTATACTCATGTTTACTATCTCCACTTTTACCAAGAGATAAAACAAAGATTGAGATTGCCTGGGAGACAGATCTAGATATACATTGGCCCATACATATTTGGGATAAAATCTGGTTCAAAATTAGGAAATCTTCCAGAGCTGCTAGTACCACACAAACTCTCATCTTTATTTATAACAGACTACTTCTGACACCAGCCTCCTTACATAACATGCACTCTGATACTCCTGTCACCTGTTGTTCTTGTTTGTCTCCGCAGGCTGATATCAGGCATTTACTTTTTTCATGCCCTCATATTTTACAATTTTGGGAATCAGTCTGGTCCCAAATTAATACTATTTTTAGGACTTGCACGCCTCTTACATTAGTCAATATTTTCCTAGGCAGTCTCTCTACGTGCTGGAACAACCCAAAAGTTCAGATTCAAATTATTGACCTATTATTAGCCACTGCTTTTCAGCAGATCACAAGAAACTGGAAAGATGCCTCTAAACTCTCATATTTAGCTTGGTAGTATTCCATCTCCCCTAATCACAAACTTGACACAACTTTTGTAGTTCCCATTTCTCTGAAGCAGGTTGCTTTTATGGTCTCCTGTTACAGAATTTTTAGAAAATAGTGCTAAAAGATCCTTTGCTCCAATTCCACATATTCAAGAAGTTACTCAACCTCCTTGATTGCTTAGTTTTTGTCATTTTGTTATTTATATTTCATATATTGTACTTTTCTCTTCAGTGTGCAATTGTTATGCTTCATACCGATTCTTAATTTTCCTTTTACCTTTTTCCCTTGTTTTGAACCATCCCCTCTTCCATTATTGTTTGTTTATCTGCCATTTGCAATATGCTTTGTACTGTTTATCTTTGTGCTTTGATATGTGATATTCTCGTTTTATATATTGTGACATTCTTTTAATAAACTTATCCTTTGAAATTAAAAAAAAAGTTATTTGCCTAGAATCACAGAATGTTGAGCGTCCCTGCCGAGGCTCGAACCCGGTTCCCCGGCTCCGAGGTTGATTCCCTAGCCTTTAGGCCACATTCTCTCCCCAATGATTTGTAAATTAAAAATCCAGGGCTGGAATCAGCATGCATTATGATATGAAGTCAGGTGGTCACCCTAGGTTGTTCAGATCTCGAGAAAGTCAGGACATCAGATCAGTTATTTGTGACCTTGGGACAAGGGGAGTAGCTACTTTTTTGTTCCATTTAAATGGATAACAGTTGACTGTGGATAAACCTTACTTACTCTCATAAGTAAAGATGGTGAAATCTAGGCAGAGTAGTGAGGATTAGAGGTAAATGAACTGATTGATTAGAGCTGGACCTGAAATTATAACTTCCAGTTTTCTCTACATATCAAGAGCAATAAAGCTGATTATTGGTGAAATGAAATAGTCATCTTTGTTTTGACATTTCCTTTTTAAACGTATTTGTGCTATGAATTGGTTTCTATTTTGAGCATGGTTTGGTATGGTTAATCGGGATTTAGTTTCACTGAGTATTTTGAACAAACGGAGGTGCACTGAACACAATACAGGAAGTCCAATTGTATTTTCTTTACTCTTGACTTTTATTTCAAAATCAACAGTATTTCATAAAAACAGCCAAAGCGTTTCGTTCCCCAAAACCAGAAGTTTTTGGACCTTCATCATGGCTTTTGTGGATATTAACAGATTCTCAATAAGGTGATAATATATGGTAATTCCTGGAGTGGAAGTATGGTCCCAAAATTGTCAATAAAAAACCTTTTAAATCAAGATGCAATTAAGCTTTCAAGAGGTGGCATATGAAAACAATAGTCCTTGAAAGAGAGCTAAAATCCAGATAATGATATATCACCACCTTTTATGACGGAATTCAATTTCCAAAGGTGGCATTCCTAATAGAAGACAAGACCGCTTATCACGGTGGCCCCACTGAACTTAATTAGAGCTTAATTCCTCCTCAAGGAATTACCGCTATTTGTGGAACTACCTGAAATCTTAATTGAATTCCGTTATGAAAGGCTGTGATATTTCAATAGCTGGATTTTAACTCTCTTTCAAGGACTATTGTTTTCATATGCCACATCTTGAAAGGTTAATTGCACCTTGATTTAAAAGATGTAAAAAAACATTTTTGACAATTTTAATGAACTATTGTCGATTTTGAAATAGAAGACTAGAGTAAAGAAAATACAATTGGACTTCCTGCATTGTGTTCAGTGCACCTCCATTTGTTCAATTTGCTGTGGGAATCTGTAACCAGAGGCACCAAAAGGCGACATGTGCCAGAGTGTTGTGCACGACCATCCTGATACGGCAGCGGAAAGATAATGAAGTGCTAACCTATTAGTCCGTCACCTTGTATCGATTTTGGTTTAGTTTCTCAGAGTAAATTCTTAAATATACTGTCTCAGTCTAAATCATGAATGATTGGCCTTTTTTGGATTTGATATGAGGAAACGCTTATGTTTCTGAATTGAATTACTGATTATATGAAATGATAACCCACACTTTGAAGAAAGATTATTTGTTAATCACAATTAAGTACATTGAAAATTATTTAAATTGATACCCTTTTTCATACATTTTACTTTTGACTTGTTAAATGTGATTCTAGGTTAAATAATTCCATGTTGATTTGGTTTATCAATTATGGTCTCACAGCCCAGATCACAGGTACATAGATTACTGTCTGAGCAAAGCTGCATTTCAAAATTTTAATTGCTTATATAGTGTATCGGAAGGTGCTGTATAAACATAACTGTTTGCTTTCAACAAGTCAGCCAGTTTTGTGGAATTTGAACAATGTACTAGGAAGGATCTTAAATTTAATACATCAAGATAAATTGAGAAGACATCCGCATTATTCCACCTCTCATTACTTTGATCTGTCTGGATTGTACGTCATACCCTATCAGCAGAATCAGAATCCATACTCCGCACCATTTCTGTGTTCTTGTGTGCCTATTGAGTGAGTGTATTTGACAGGTGGGATGCTTAAATGAGTGATTTATAATTCTATTGTTAAAGAAAATTCGCCCTTGTACATATGTTGATGGCTTTAAATATTTGCAATCATTGGCCACCCCCAACATTTTTAGTGCAATAGCCAGTTATATAAAAGTAGCTTTGGCCATTAGGAAAATATATGAATTAGAACACATTGAGTTGTCCCAGCGAAACTGTTTTATCTAAAGAGTCGTATGACCCTGGTCTCTTGGGATTTGTTTTTCATATATTGTCCAGCTGGTGAATATATACTATGATAATGTCTATGCAAATTTGAATTGGTACTATGAAGTGTGCCAGATCCTGAATTGTATTTTTTGAAGTGTGCTCATTTTAAGGCTATGTTTTTTAATTAATCCGGAAATTATAGAGGTCTACTTAGTTGCTGTAAAGCCCATTAGAATTGTACTTTATCTAACATATTGACAATATTTATGGTTCCCTTATGTGATGTTTTAAATGTGCTGAATGTTTTTCTTATTTGTATTCTTTTATGGCTGCTTAAGTCGAATAACGATTTATTGATGATGATGAGTGATTATGTCAAATTCCCCTTTAATCAGAAAGATTAGTCTATCCAAAGTTACCTTGACACACACCCTTTCTGGAAGCTCCCTTTCTTGAGATGCTTGCTTAACAGGAATTGGCCAGCAGCCAGCCGTACTCTGTTCCATACACCTCTAAGGGTCTAGTCTTTGCCTTCCCCAACAGGCCCCAGCAAATGAGGATGTCTTCTTATAGCATTCTGTGCTGGAATAGGCCCTTCACCTTCTGATACTGAATATTATTTAATTGTGTTTTTACCCATTTCTCAAGCATAGTTTTATTTTGTTTTACATTTAAAATAACTATATTAAATTAATATAAATAAATATTTAATATAAAAATACTTTTAATATTTACTTTTGAGTTAAATAAATTTTTGGTTTTCCCTTTAGTTTACCACACAGAGGTCTCCGAACCAACTGCAGAGAGATGTATAGAATTAAAATAAAATACGTTATATTTTAATAAAATAAAGTTGCATTAATCTTTTTAACATTAACATTAAATTAAATCTTTTTATATTTTTTGAGTGCTTTAAACAATGTAATTGAATGTAATATTATTTTCTGTGGGGTTTTATTTTAGATTCCCTACCTCCATCATTTTCCATGGGAGGGTGTTGCACTACCAGTTGTTGCCCATGTGTGGTGCTGGACTTTCTGAAGTTTATTGAGGACTTTTTAAAATAATGACACACACTTGGATTTTGGAAATAAGCAAATAGTAGCATACTTTCTTAATTGCAGTAGTCAAAATGGAAGAAGAAAAATGTCTATAATTATCACTGACTCCATGATATTCAAATATCTTGGGAATGTCTTAATGAGAATTCAGAATGTGGACTGAAAAAACACATCAGGTTTCACCTCCATCTATTGTAAATATTTGCAATTTTTTATGCTAAAATTGTAAAATTCTATCATAGCAGCAATAAAATTTTATGGCAGCATGAAAATTCGTAAATTGGGTCTTATACTCATCTGCTAAACAACCCTTCTCAGACTCTTGCAAAACTGACCTTTTCACATCAGAAATCCATCTTCAAGGCTTTCAGGTTCAAAGGGACTTCCAAACACTCAATCTCTCGCTTATGGCATGTCCAACAATGTTCCTCAAAGAAAACATGTGCGCATTCGCCCCAGGTGTCTTGGATCTGAATAGTGCATCTCTCCCAATATGTTAGTATCAACTAAAGCACAACATAATGGTATCCCTGCTACATAATTTTAAATCTGTCAGTAAAGAGTTGGCTTTCTATTCCACACTACCATCTCCAAACTCCTATTCCCAAACAAGATCCTAGTAGTTGAGCTTTCAGCAGGAGGTGTTTCTGTGCAGACACATGACTGGAATCGGGACAAAACATACCGGAACAGACCTGCAATTCTGAGACCTTTATATTAGGTTCTATCCAGGCACAAAAACCTGTAACTGCACCTTCTGTGGCAGGGAACATAAACCAGACGGAAACTAATTTCCAGCCCATGTTTTCACTGGCCCCTGGGCTTAAAAGACACTGTGGGGCACATTTATCAAGAATTCACTCAACTCCATGATAGGGAAAGGGCAGGAATGCACTGTATTTAACATTATACAGTGCATTCCTGTCTCTTCCTTGTGCTGCCTAGCGCCAACAACATGGTGCAAGGGTGCCTGTGTTGTAAGCAGGATTATTTTTGTGCAGGAAGGGACACCTTCCTGGACAAAAGCAATACCCTGAGGCATTTTCCCCTTTCCTCATTCTCTGTGTACTACTAAATGCAGCACACATAGAGCGAGGAAAATAAAGAAATTTCTCTTCGTTATGCCTCACCTGGGAAAGCGTAGCATTTTGGCACATTTCCAGGTCTACCAGTAATGGTAAATCTGGAAATACACCAGAATACTAGGGGTGGGCGGAATTTGCGGAATTAACCTTCGCAAATTATCGCGAGAATGTTTAAAATTATCGCAAACAAGCAGAAATATCGCAAAGATGCGGAAGTTTTTTTCCGGCATGTTCGCGAGATTTTCTGCATGGTTGCGGGTCGCCAACTTACCCATGTGGTTGCTTGCGGGCGCGGCCATCTTGTTTTGAGTTGTTCTCGCGGTGCATGATCGCGAGAAGAAAGACGTGATCGCGCGACGCATGACGTCACTGCGGGCGCGAACTGTCGCGAGACAGCGCAAATGGCTAAAAACAATACAACATCTCATGGAGAACGCGACCGGATCAAGAAAACTTGTCGGCGAACGCAGGGATTCAGGTAAGGCGATCGCGCGCGCGCGAGAATGTATCATTTTACAGCGCGAGCAAGAAACAAATTATCGCCAAGCTGCGGAAACCGGAATTTTTGACATTTTCGCGCTCTCCGCGGAACGCAAAAATGTCAAATTATCGCAATTTCCGCGAACGGAACGAAATTTTTGCCCAGGCCTACAGAATACATGGGTGGATGTGTGGGAACACCCAGGCTCCAATCATAGAACACCTCCCTGAGGAAGAGTAACGTAGCACAACGATTTGTTCTGTGTTGCATTACTCTAGAATTATCAAGCCCCTTGACCATGCAAGGTGGCCTTTTGTGGCTTGATAAATCTAACTTAGTAGTTGTGTCACTCTTGTGTCATCTTGTATGGTGCAAGGGTGACGCGTCTCTTTGATAAATATGCCCCTGTGTATCTGAAAACTTTAATGCAGATTAACAAAGAGCCTGATTACGATGTAGGGTGGATCGCAACTGATCCAGCGCAAAGAGTGCTAACATTTTATACACTAGTATCTAATTTATATCACATCATCTATCTTATTTCCTCTCTGGGTCCATTACCATACATACATGCAAACTATTAGACCCTCCGATAAATCATTTATGTGAGCTAACAGGGACTTAATATTAGGGGAACATGAGGCAAATCCTTATGTGGACCTGGAATAAGAAAATGCCAACTTTATGCAGAAAACCATAAACTATGAAATCTTTAAATCCACATGGCTAAGTGTCTGACAAAGAGTTCCCACCAAGAACGATATTTATACTCAAGTATATAATTTATCTATGCCTCAATTTAAATGGTCAAGAACACAAACCACAATTTGTCTTTTAGTTAATGAAATCATTTAATACAAGTAGTCACACAACACCAATCAATACAGGTGAATAAACATTTGCTGATTACCTAGGGAATAAGAGAGAGAGAGAGAGAGATAACATAGCAAAATATTGAGTTCAGCATTTAGTTTATACAATCCACATATGCAGTGAAGAAGCAGGTAAGGAGTCACCGAATTGAACCCATAACTCTCAAGCCGAAGAGTTATACCTGCACGCTTTACCAGCCGGTGAAGTACAGGTTGAGTCAGTTCAGAAGTTTAGTTCAATATGGGATAGGCATATGAAATCAAAATTCAGTCCAACAGCATGCCAAGCATGGCAATTGGAAATGATAGTATTATCAAAGTTGGACGAACCCAAGAGTGTTGGTACAACCACTGTCAAGCAGTGCTTGGGAACCCACTAGGTAAGTGAGAAGACCCCTCACACACCAACCTAGTTGGTGTCATGCTTCATCATAGGGGTCCCAACCGGGTGGCCTAATGCCCCCCGGTTGTGCTTCGACGCCTAACTACAGCGGAGCTGGTGTGGTGCAAAAGTGTGATGTGGTGAGAGTTTAAAAATATCTCTGAGAATCCTTGCCGAGGAAAATTTATTAATGGCGGCTCAGGATATAATAAAAATAAAACTATGTGATGCAACTACTAAAGAATTAAGTATCTAATAGTTGTATATGTGGTTGGTCTACATGTTTCAGCCCACGTCCGGGTTTTGAGGGGCTTTCGTCAGGACCAGAAAGTGCAGTGAGTGGCAAAGTTTAGGCCACGTGAAAGGTGAAAAAATAAAAAGTAATTTACCTACACACTCGCTAAGGTGTGTGGAACCGGTATCAGCTCAATGGCAGACACCGCAGCGAAAAAAGACACTATGGCTGAGTCTGATCGCTGATCAGGAAGGGGGAGGAGTGCGCTCCTCGGAACACAAATTTTGGTCAGGAGGCAGCACCCGCATTGATCCGGGAGACCACAGTAGGTGCCATGCGGGTGCTGCCTCCTGACCAAAATTTGTGTTCCGAGGAGCGCCCTCCTCCCCCTTCCTGATCAGCGATCAGACTCAGCCATAGTGTCTTTTTTCGCTGCGGTGTCTGCCATTGAGCTGATACCGGTTCCACACACCTTAGCGAGTGTGTAGGTAAATTACTTTTTATTTTTTCACCTTTCACATGGCTTAAACTTTGCCACTCACTGCACTTTCTGGTCCTGACGAAAGCCCCTCAAAACCCGGACGTGGGCTGAAACATGTAGACCAACCACATATACAACTATTAGATACTTAATTCTTTAGTAGTTGCATCACATAGTTTTATTTTTATTATATCCTGAGCCGCCATTAATAAATTTTCCTCGGCAAGGATTCTCAGAGATATTTTTAAACTCTCACCACATCTCACTTTTGCACCACACCAGCTCCGCTGTAGTTAGGTGTCGAAGCACAACCGGGGGGCATTAGGCCACCCGGTTTGGACCCCTATGATGAAGCATGACACCAACTAGGTTGGTGTGTGAGGGGTCTTCTCACTTACCTAGTGGGTTCCCAAGCACTGCTTGACAGTGGTTGTACCAACACTCTTGGGTTCGTCCAACTTTGATAATACTAATACATACCACAGGGGATACGGACGCACCCCATGCCTCCCTAGCTCTCTCATTGTTCTTTACAAATTGGAAATGATAGCCAGCCCTGACTCCTCTTCCACTGGGGCAATTATACTTTTGCCCCCCTTCCCCTCTGGCCCTCCACTATGGGGCATGGGGCCCACCTATGGTGCCCCCCTTAACATCCCAGCATCGTGTGGCATCGTCACACGGAGCAGGGATGTTTGAAAAATCCATTTTACAATGGAAACTTGTGCTGCAGGCCTTTTTCACCCGCTGCACAAACTTCCATTTTAGAATGGATGTTTCCAACTGCCCTATGGGTGGTCACACCCTGATACTAAGGTCGGAACGGCCGACCTAAGGTCAGGCGGTTCCAGACCACTACGGTTATATCCACCCAACATCGTAATGAGCCCCAAAGTGTTAAATAATAAGTGATATTTCTTGTCCACACTGATTCTCTACAACTTTATGTGACTGATATCTATTGAAAAGTCATGAGAATTTCTTGACTAATCATAAATTACCCTATTACTTGTGAGCAAGAGACATGACAGAAGATGGTGTATCATGCTATATTAGTAAGTAAACACCATGTCTTTTAGGGCAGTGTAAATGGATGCTTGAATGACAAGTCATTGTCATTTCAAAACAAGGAACAGGTGTTTAAGTGTTATGTTGGGAATGTGCAACCATGGAAGGTCAGTCAAATCCTCTACATACTCTATTGCTTGTAGGGTACTCCAAGGATCGATCCACTTGTGTCAGCTATTAAATATATATGTTCATTCCTAGATACAGCTACATGATCAGTTCAAGAGGATCTTGCAAATGTAAGCAGATACTATGCAATAACATGACCCTGTTCTGAACCATGTTTCCATCACGCCGAAGAAGAACTTTTCTACATGAACAGAGACAAAACTGAGATCCTAGTCCTTGGATAAAACTAGCCTAACTATTTACCATTAAGTTGACCCCAGGCTTTTTAACCCCACATCATTCTCCCAAAAAGTAAAATATCTGAGGTTAAACTTTGATGTAGATCTTTCCTGCACCCAAGGGTCAACACAGTGGTTAAAGCCATCAATGTTCAGCTCTTAATCTGCAAAATCCTTCATCTATTCAAACCAGCCACTAGATAGAGATGAAAAGTTCTCTAGTCATGACACATCTAGAGACAAATGTAGTATCAGTTATACTCGTCTGTGAAAGAAACTCTTGCTAGAGAACCAGGCTACTAAGGTGTACCAAAACCTCTGCAAGTATGACCACATCAAGCCCACTCTGAAAGCCCTCCATTGGTGTCCACGTGTAGGCACAATTAAATTCAGAGTTCTCTTTGCTGTCCATAAAGTGTACTTGGACAAAGCCCCAGGATATCTGTAGCAGCTAGCACCTCAGGACGATACATGGTGAAAAATCACCAGGATTCCAAAATCCAAGATTATGGATCTTAACCCAATTACCTTTAGTTCTGGAAATTGAACTGTTAAGGCTTGCCTTCAGCTGAATGCTGCTCAGTCTCAGAGGCCATGGCACAAGAAGATCAGACCCGTCTGTCACACAATTGATCAGCCTCTCTTATACCAATACTTTAATTTATGTCTCTGTATAACCAACTTGAGCACTCTGAATTAACCAAACAGTTTCTTCTAGTGTTGTGCAAAACCTCCAAATCAATCATTAATAAATCATTATGTGGTGACATGAGCCAATGGGAATGGCAACAGTGAAATCCCCTGTGTGAAATTCACCTAGAATACATAACGTCACATTCCAACTCAATGTGAGGTATAATCCTTCCATACATCTATAAAAAGGTTAACTTACCATGTACCTTTTACTTCATCTTGCTCCTTGGAACCTTAGATGCCTTCACATTCTTTTATCCTAGACTTTACCTTTAGGAACCCATATCCCTGCGTGCCTTATGACAACCTTCTTCAGTAACACCCCTTTGAATTATTTACATGAGGAAAGCCACTTCCACTGTCTCCTTCCACATTCCTTTATTATTACCTTGTCATTTGTGCAGGTTATCATTTTCTTTCATTCTTTTCTGTTTGTTAGAGTTAATAAATTCTCTGGAGCAGATATTACCCACAAATAAGGTTTATATGTTCTATTATAAGATGTATACAGCTCCTAGATCTCCCCTTAATAATTTTCAACAAGTTCCAATTACTGACTGAGCAAAAAGTATTATTTATGATAAGGGCATGTCTAGAATCCTGTGAACCACAATACACATGATCAGTGGAGATTAACTGCCTTTTGATACAGCACTTGTCTGAGCTCTATACGAGAGCAATGGTCCCAGTGTATATTACAGTGCATTGTGGGAATTAACCTTTGCTTAACCATCACAATTTACTTAGTAAGGGCCAACTCTCAGACTTTTTATGGGCCTGATGATGCAGCCAACAGGCTTCTTCTAATAAGACATTGTAGCTGCTTGTCAAATTATTGCTGTATATTTGTCTACGATCATTTTAACAATTGTTTGTTTTAATTTTCAAAAGGTCCATGCTCCAAAAATAAGGTAATTAACAACCATTCAACATAGGTCTCTTTTTAAGGGTCTTTGTCAGATGTACCACAGCCTCTGTGTTCTATGGCCATGCATGGTACCTATAAAGTCATCTACTTCTATGAATGTTTTCTTTGGAGAATTGTTGGATGCAGCGGTATCTTTAGACTAGACCTACCACTGGTATTGCTCCCATTGTGGGCTGGACATTGATTGATTGCTTTATTAAAGTGAAAATACTGGATGTCCAAACATATTGAATCTGATAAAGATCCGTTATATATAACTGTCCAAGGCATTAACCTGAGGCTATAACCACCCCTAGAGATTAACTTTGTCCGAACCCTTTGAACGTTGGACCATAAATTAGGTAATACCCATGCTTCTCATACTCAATTATCAGTTATTGCATATGTCATAATTTCTGAAAGGGATATCATAACGAATCCATGCAACGGTTACCCATATTCAGGGAAGCTTACAAAGTAACATCATGCGTACAGTCTTTCAGGGCAATTCACAGTGTATAGACGAGTTTCATTTTTATCCGGCTTTCCAACTGCCATATTCAGAAATTTGGTTAATCTACTGATTAGCTGACAGTCTATACCCTGTAGGCATTCAAAGATTGTACTTTTGACTATGCAAACTCCTTATCTCAGAAAACAAGGATGTAAGAGGGCTTGACGAAACAGAGCAAGTATGGGCATAAACATATTATGTGTTCTAGAGTCTTGTTCAAGTAACCACAACCTCTGTAGCACTTACAGATCCAACTTTAATTGGCCGTACTTCAGGGATGCCAGAGGGTTCAATGACAACATCGACCTCATATTATTAGTTCTCTTTACTTTTTTTTACCTCATCCACATGTACCCCTGAACTTGTGATGGGGTAAATGGAAGTAGAAGGTCTCCACATTACATTTTTGGAGTGAGATACTATTGTTGCTCCTAGATTTGCAACACTTTTTAACTCTCTGTAACTAGTTCCCTCTTTCCACACTGCTGTCAAGTTTAAACTACTTAACATTTTTTTCAAATATAACCAGCCATTTTGAGGATTTGTTATTATTTCCTTCCAGATACAGTACTTTAAGGTACCCATTTCTGAGCACTTCAGTCTGTAATAATACGTCAAAAACTGCAGATCAACTATTGCACTCGACCAAATTCTAAAAGGAGTTGTGAAGAGGGAGTACTGCTTGGGAGTCCAATGATTTCTCGTAGAGCTGCAGACATGGTCTTGCCTAAACCTAGATGTAGTTTCTCCCCATAGCTTGGAGATCCAAAAGTTATTGATGGTATACATTTTACTCTGGTTATCTCTAAAATAGTAGTGCTACAAGGGATATGCAGGTTAGAATATAGTTTCCCCAGATTTTTCACAGGTGTTTTGCACGTTCTCTCATTACAGCTAGGTGGGCATTATAACTGAATGTCTCATCTTGCCAAACAGAGCTTATCACTGGTCCACCCTTTCTCCACATCTTCTCCAAGTAAATTTGCTACTTTTCCTGTACCGTATTATTTTAGTTTTTCCAAGATTAAATGTAAGATCATTGTTAATGTCAGAGCCATGAAGACAATTTAGAGCTCTTTGAAGACCAGTTGGAGAACGATCCAGTAGCATGGTATCATCTGCATATTGTACTGCAGGAATGTGTACAGAATCTAATTTCAGGGGTTAAATGTTTTTTTTAAGTAGAGGTGGAACCATGTCTGCTGTGTAGAGATTACATAATAGGAGCAGGGGTGCAAGACCACATCCCTGCTTCAGCCCCTGATTCATATAAACTTTCATCGACATTGCTTTCCCTCACCCAATCCTAATTCTTACCAATATTTCAGTAGGAAGCATTTAATAGCATTAGATAGCAGAATCGGATTTCCCCAGGATGATAACTGTTTCCATAGGGTAGCTCTGTTCACCCAGTCAAACATCACACTGTAGTCTAAATACCATGCATATTGTGTGGTGGCACATTCCTCCATTATATTTATGGCTGAACCTTTCCTGAAGCCCTGTTGCATGGGTAGTGTTTGTTTTTTTGTGGCCCATTCTTCGTGTTCCGTAAGGAGTGTTTTAGCAAATAATTTTGTGTTGCTCTCAAGTAGTGCAATTGTGCCGTAGTTTCTAGGGTCACTAACTCCTTTCCTTCTGATGAACAGGGTGCATATTCGAACCCTTGCAGGATTCTTGAATTATTGATGTACTTAATAAACTCATAAAAAGAGGGGCCAAATCCTAGTATCTGATTTAAAGAGTTATATTGAAACCTTATTTAGGTTAGTGCACTATTTGATCTTAAAGATCTTAATGTATCCAGGATTCTTTTCGTGGTGATCAATAACAGTGGAGCGCTATCTCCTTTGAGATTTTTAGCCTCCTGCCTGCAATTGTCAATTGGCTTTAGTTTATGTGAGAGCCACGGGTCTCTTTGTCCTTTTGGTAGAAAAATGTAACCCCGGTAATATAAGCAGCTGATCGGGTGCCAAAGGGAGCCCGGGCTCATAATATAGAGCAAACAAATAAGATCTCCAGGAGGATGCTTATACTGTTCTAGATGCTGGCGAAGCTTGGTCCATATTTCTAATCAGCCCCCAAAAACATTTGACAACTAATGTTGTGCCATCTTTTTGCTAGGTGTCTTTCCTTATTTATCCAGCACTCCTGGCTGTAGGGTGCTCTATATTTCACCAATTCCAAAAAAGCTCTTTCAGTGTGTGCGTTGGAGTATCATCTTATCAGAGTTTTTGAACACTTTTTCACCACCCTCAAAAGTTGAGAATACCATACTAATGTTTTAATTTTGGGTGGGGAATTTAACTCTCTAAAGTCTAGATTTGGGCTCTTAGAGCAAAATGTAACTTAAGATCCTAAAATATGTTCCCAGCATGAAGTGAGTTCTATATTATCATATGTTAGATACAATTGTGTCAAGGCTGACATTCCTACTGTTTCTAGCCAACTCTTGTAAATTGGATCAACATGTTGTTTTCATTTAATTTTCCAATAGCAGGTGCTCTCTTCTTCTTATTCAGTAATCACTTGTAGCTGGTAATTCATTGTTAGTGACAGAAAGAATTCTGTTAATTGCCTGAAGTGATCACTCTCCTGCTATTGAATGATTTTAAATGCCCAAATGTAATCAAGTAGGAATGAATAGACAAAAGTGTAATCTAGCACATTTTTCTTGCCATTAGAAACATATGTGATGGATGTTGGAATTTCAGGAGGAATTCAACCATTAAGATTGACTACTGGGAGGTTAAACAGCCCCCTCCAGAAAACTACATTTGTCTTCTCCAATGATTTACCTGGTGACACCATATTTGGATTATTCCTAAAATATTCCATTTCATTCAGTGGATCTTGGATGTTGCTTGAGGGATCCAAGATTTCATTGAGGTCATCCGTTAAGATCCAGGTCACTTTCTCCATTATTCTGTAATTCTGTAATCTGACCAATAAGTACTTTTTGGGGGCTAAGCTTACAGAATAATTCTGGGGGTACATATATATCGTAAACATAAAGTGCTCCTTGATTATTAGGACCAACCCTGTTAACTTTAAGGCCAATATGCTGGCACTCGCTATTAAGATCTCAGATTGGGAGGTTTCCAGTGCGGTTGAAATAACGGCTGAAATAATGGTTCTTTATCCTCCCCAATTGGCGACTCCTCTCTGAGAGCTTTGTAGCGACCTTGTTTCATGCTGTATAATTAGGAATGTTACAACAAACAATTGATGGACGGAATGCTGACAATGCAGACATTCTCCCCCAGTCAAGAGATCTGGGTTAAATCCATCGTTCTTTTGCCCACTACGCCACCCCAGTTTAGACATGGCCATATGCAAATCAGTCTTGACCCTGTGCCTCATGGGAACAGTCCAGCCCGAACTGCCAAGCCATGTCTTCCCTGGACCGGAATCAAGCATCCTAGGACCGGTTTCTGGCTATCAGCCGTCATCAGCCAGGATAGCTTGACTCCAGTGGCGTAGTGAGCACGGGTCCCACGTCTGGGAATACCCATCCCACTTAGGGCGAAAAGCGTTACAACAAACAATTGATGGACGGAATGCTGACAATGCAGACATTCTCCCCCAGTCAAGAGATCTGGGTTAAATCCATCGTTCTTTTGCCCACTACGCCACCCCAGTTTAGACATGGCCATATGCAAATCAGTCTTGACCCTGTGCCTCATGGGAACAGTCCAGCCCGAACTGCCAAGCCATGTCTTCCCTGGACCGGAATCAAGCATCCTAGGACCGGTTTCTGGCTATCAGCCGTCATCAGCCAGGATAGCTTGACTACAGTGGCGTAGTGAGCACGGGTCCCACGTCTGGGAATACCCATCCCACTTAGGGCGAAAAGCGTTACAACAAACAATTGATGGACGGAATGCTGACAATGCAGACATTCTCCCCCAGTCAAGAGATCTGGGTTAAATCCATCGTTCTTTTGCCCACTACGCCACCCCAGTTTAGACATTGCCATATGCAAATCAGTCTTGACCCTGTGCCTCATGGGAACAGTCCAGCCCGAACTGCCAAGCCATGTCTTCCCTGGACCGGAATCAAGCATCCTAGGACCGGTTTCTGGCTATCAGCCGTCATCAGCCAGGATAGCTTGACTCCAGTGGCGTAGTGAGCACGGGTCCCACGTCTGGGAATACCCATCCCACTTAGGGCGAAAAGCGTTACAACAAACCATTGATGGACGGAATGCTGACAATGCAGACATTCTCCCCCAGTCAAGAGATCTGGGTTAAATCCATCGTTCTTTTGCCCACTACGCCACCCCAGTTTAGACATGGCCATATGCAAATCAGTCTTGACCCTGTGCCTCATGGGAACAGTCCAGCCCGAACTGCCAAGCCATGTCTTCCCTGGACCGGAATCAAGCATCCTAGGACCAGTTTCTGGCTATCAGCCGTCATCAGCCAGGATAGCTTGACTCCAGTGGCGTAGTGAGCACGGGTCCCACGTCTGGGAATACCCATCCCACTTAGGGCGAAAAGCGTTACAACAAACAATTGATGGACGGAATGCTGACAATGCAGACATTCTCCCCCAGTCAAGAGATCTGGGTTAAATCCATCGTTCTTTTGCCCACTACGCCACCCCAGTTTAGACATGGCCATATGCAAATCAGTCTTGACCCTGTGCCTCATGGGAACAGTCCAGCCCGAACTGCCAAGCCATGTCTTCCCTGGACCGGAATCAAGCATCCTAGGACCGGTTTCTGGCTATCAGCCGTCATCAGCCAGGATAGCTTGACTCCAGTGGCGTAGTGAGCACGGGTCCCACGTCTGGGAATACCCATCCCACTTAGGGCGAAAAGCGTTACAACAAACAATTGATGGACGGAATGCTGACAATGCAGACATTCTCCCCCAGTCAAGAGATCTGGGTTAAATCCATCGTTCTCTTGCCCACTACGCCACCCCAGTTTAGACATGGCCATATGCAAATCAGTCTTGACCCTGTGCCTCATGGGAACAGTCCAGCCCGAACTGCCAAGCCATGTCATCCCTGGACCGGAATCAAGTATCCTAGGACCGGTTTCTGGCTATCAGCCGTCATCAGCCAGGATAGCTTGACTCCAGTGGCGTAGTGAGCACGGGTCCCTTGCTCTCCATGCCACTGGAATCAAGCTATCCTGGCTGACGAGCGCTGAAAGCCCGAAACCGGTCCTAGGATGCTTGTTTCCAGTCCAGGGAGGACCTGGCTTGGCAGTTCGGGCTGGACTGTTCCCATGGGGCACAGGGTCAAGACTGATTTGCATATGGCTGGGTTCAAACTGGAATGACATGGTGAGCAAAAAAACGATGGATTTAGGCCCAGATCTCTGTACTGGGGTGAATGTATGACATTGTTCTGCATTCTGTCCATCAATTGTTGTTTTTGCATTAATTAGGAATGTTAAACAGAACTCTGGACCAAGTTTGTGATATCCATATACGAAATTGCACAGTACTTGTGATGTGCTTATTGTGTTGATCCCTGCGATATTCCAGAATATTAGTTTTAAATATTTGTTAATATGTTAACTCGTTGAGTGCTCATGACGAGCTCAGCTCGTCATGAGTTACAGTGGAGCTGTGCTCATGACGAGCTGAGCTCGTCATAACGGCCACGGCCCACCCACATGCGATTAATTCCCCGCCTGTGCGGGAGAATTAATCAGTGGGCGGGGTCGTGACGAGCTCAGCTCGTCATGAGCACAGCTCCACTGTGAGTCATGACGAGCTGAGCTCGTCACGAGCGCAGCAGCGCCCCGGTTCCCCCTCGCCCCCCGCACCGCTGGGGAATTACCCCCGCAGGGAAGGGATTAATATGTTGACCATTTTGCACCCTCTGTAATTGTTTTTGAGTTAGCTATTGCTCTTGCTTTGAAGCTGCCAATGACCTAGGAAGCCATCTCCAATCATCCATACTACTAGTCGAGCAGCATCTGTAAGAGTATCGCAGATTCACCAAGTTCCGCCAATTACGCAAGCGGAATTAAATTTTCCGCCCAGGCCTACTTCTTATAGCTTTGATCCTGAGAATGAATTTACATGAAACTTGGCAATCTAGCAACTCAGCCACCTAAGGTTCAGCTTGGCAAGTACAATAGAGATAAGTGTTTGGAAAAAAATAGTTAAGAGGGGTGAAACGGTGTATCCTTTCCCCGTAATGCTCCAATAGGAAATGTTGCCAAAAAATAGAGCAAATCCCACTGAATGCATTCATCACAAATTTGTCAAAAAGTAAGCCATTTTTTATTTGATGTAATTCCATCCAGTAGTTCTTGAGATATTTGTGTTTAAAAATAGTGGCACAGGGAAATTCAAGGGCTAACACTGTTGTATTTATTCATTTAAACCGGCTGTCAATCATATTTAGATTTCTTTTTCAACAATGTGATTGGTTAGAAACACTCTGAGCCGCTTACAATAATTGGAAAGAGTGTTCCATGAAAGCAACAGTACATTGAGGCGGAGGGTGTCTAATATAGGTTTAGGTATATGCACACACTTCACTCACCCATGCCAGCGCTGTAGACTGTAAACAGGGGTTTGGGGGGCAAACAACAGCCAAGGTAGAGTGAGATTGAGGGTGTCAAATGCAGGCAAGGTTTATGCACACACTAAACTCACCCACATCAGCACTTGGGCCACAATCAGGGATTTGGGGGAGCACTCCACCAGCAGAAAAATTAAATTGAGTCAGTGAGTGTCCAACTCAGATCCACATTTATGCACACACCCCACGCACCCATGTCAGAATGCGGGCCACAATCATAGAATTGGGGTAGTGCTGCAGCAGCACCAAAAGGAGCAGTGAGAATAGTGTGTGTGCAACACATGTTCAAGAAAATAAGCACTTGTGCTTAATCAGATACACACTTAGTAGTACTGTCTTGAACGTTATTGCTCTGTAGTGGCACTGTCAGCCATTGGTTGTCCAATGAAAAACCAAGAATACAAACAGCGTCAATCACTCTAGTACACACTCAGGAGTAATCACAGAGAATTGAAGACTACAATGGAGAGTAAAGGTTGGTGATGCAGTGAATGTCCAACAAAGATCCAAGATCACAAACACTGACACTTACTGAGAAACTCAGTCAAAACAAAATAAATTAACATGTTGAAATCTACACAAAAACACATATATACTGAGTTATGATTCTGCTCAAATTTGTTAAACCACTAAAATTTGCTAGCTATGGTTTGTGGCACAAACCTTAACTATCCCCTTCCTTGTATGCCCTCAAGTCTAGTCAGAATTTTATGGGTTACCTACAGTTCAAAATGATCATCCCCCGTCATACACAGTGTTGTCATCAATGATGTCATTTCAGATCCTGCAGTGATTATCAATGATGCCATAGAACATGTCATGAGTGATGTAATATGTGCGGTAATTAGCAGTGCTTGGCAAGGGTGCAAGCTATAGTTACTTTAGGGCACGAGTTACAGTTACTTGATACCTCAAGTAACTTCAGTGACTTTGTTATTTTAAAACTGTATGTTTAAAATGACATTTTCACCTGACTATAACATCCCTCTAACCTTTGTTTTTTTGTCAGTGAATTTCTAGGGTTTTTTAAAATAAAGTATTATTTTATTACTATACATTCTGCCAACCAAACGTCGTGCATGGCCTTTGGAGGACTGCAGCGTGGATTTGGCTGCAGGGTCTGGCAGGTGGCCAGGTCTGCAGCCAACCCCATGTCATCCAAGGCAATGCACTCAACTGGATCTCCTCCTTCCTCTCCGGCCAAACAGAGAGGATCCATCTACCTCAGTTTTCCTCCGCACTCAAAGACATTGTCTGAGGCATCCCCCAGGGCTCCTCCCTCAGCCCCACCCCATTCAATACCTACATGACACCTCTCGCAGACATCACCCACATGCATGGACTCAACATCATCTTGTACGCTGACGACACTCAGAAGATGCTGATACCACCAAGACCAACTTCCGTAACACCCTGATCGACATCTCCAACTGGATGAAGACCAACTGCTTAAAACTTAACTTGGATAAAACAGAGGTCATCATCTTCGTAAACAAGCCCTCCCCTTGGGATGACACTTGCTGGCTGACCGCACTTAGCACCTCTCTCACCCCCAAGCCATGCACGCAACCTCAAAATCGTCCTGAACAGCCAACAGACCATGAAGCGGCAGATCAATGCCATCTCCTCTGCCTGCTGCCACACCCTCCGCATGCTCTGCAAGATCTTCTGATGGATCCCCCTCTTGATCAGGAAGACAGTCAACCAGGCCCTCGTCTCCAGCCGACTCGACTACGGCAACACACTCTATGTTGGAACTACCAAACAGCTCCTGAGCTGCCTCCAGACCATTCAGAACTCAGCAGCTAGACTCATCCTCAACCTCCCCAGAAGAATGGTACCTCCCTTCACCTCAGAGCCCTCTAATGGTGCCCTGTCCTGGAAAGAAGCCTCTTCAAACTTCTCACTCATGCCTACAAGGCCCTCCAGAATTCCAGACCTGCCTACATCAACAACCACCAGTGGACCAGGGACTCTGCTCCAAACTTATCACTCATGCCTACAAGGCCCTCCAGAATTCCAGACCTGCCTACATCAACAACCACCAGTGGACCAGGGACTCTGCTCCTCCACCCTTGCCATGGCCCACATCTCTTGCATCCATTGAAGCACCTGCAGTGGTTGTTCCTTCTCCTATCACGCCGTCAAGTCATGGAACGACCTCCACCTATGCACCTCACCTTCACTGGAGGACTTCAGGAAGAAGCTCAAGGACTGGCTCTTCGACCACAACAGCCACCCGACAGAGGCTCACAGAACCTCAGGGCCTGGAAACCCCCCCGGGTGACAAGTCACATGTTACAAGACCTTATTGATTGATGCTGTTGCCTAGCCCCCAAGGGCAAAGCCCAATGCCCAAACCCCAGTGGGGAGCCGGGCTAAATATAAAGGCTGTAATTTTAAGTAAGGCAGACCTACACCAAAATGTAAAAAGTAGGCTTACTGGCTTTGTCAAGGGGTCAGCAAATCAACACATACAAAGTATCAAGAAATCACCAATAGTTTTAATGAAATCTATGTTTCATAATTTCATACATTGCAATATTTAATAAATATCAACGTCATAATTGTTTTAAAATAAAAAAGGAAACATCAACATGTCTTTCTTTGAACATATTCAGGTACAAAATGCAGCCATAAAAACAACCACAAGGTGTCCCCACACTCTAGCTAAAAAGCAAAAAGCTCCAGCTTACAGTGTTTAAGATAAAATCTGGTAAGCCCTCCTTGGGTCATGGATTTAATAACCTGGGAGACTTATAGGGTCTTTTTTTAACTGTACTGGGGGGCTGCTGTGCTCCAAGCAGCTTTCCAAGAAATAAAAAAAATACTTGGTGGTGCCCCTGACTATTCTATTAGCACCACCAGGATTGCAAAAATATGCATATTAAGCCCTCCATACCAGAACAGTAAATATTAAATGAACTGCTCCTGCTTCTATTTTTGTATTTTTTTATTTTGTGGGGTCTCCACTGCCCACCAGTGCACCCACAACATTTGAATATGATGGAGACCGAGGCCAGACATTTAAAAAAATGTGAGTGTTGTGCTGTCGAGCAGCATACAATAAGGTACATAGAGTGGTGTACAGTGCAGTGGTGTAGACTACGCTCAACGCCAAAAACCAACTTTTGCAATGCCATGACTTACGTAGCCAAAAGGATGGGAGACAGCTGACTCCAACTCAACTCCAACAAAACTGAAGTACTGATCTTCGTGAAGAACACCTCTGCAATGGACCACATCTGGTGACCCACAGAACTAGGATCCAAACCAACCGACCACGATTGCAACCTCTGCATCACCCTTGGCAACCAACTGACCATGAAATGACAAGTTAACACAGTCACCTCCTCCTGCTTCCACACACTTCACATGCTCTGCAGTTTCTTCAGATGGATTTCAACCAACACCAGAAAGACAGTCACTCATGCCCTAGTCACCAGCTGCCTTGACTATGGCAACACCCTCTACACCGGCATCTCCACCCAACTCCTCAGAAAACTCCAGAATATATAGAATGCTGCAGCCAGACTCATCCTGGACCACCCCAAGCAAACCCACATCACCCCCCACCTCAGAGACCTCCACTGGCTCCCCATCCAGAAAAGGTGTGAGTTCAAGCTCCTCGTGCTCCCCTACAAAGCCCTCCATGACCTAGGACCTGCCTAACACAACCATTGACTGAACTTCCACCAACCGGCAAGACAACTGCTCTCCTCTTCACTCACACTCATACCCCCCACATCTGTCACAGCTGCAGCAGTGGCTGCTACTTCTCCTAAATTGCTTCAAAGACCTGGAACGGCCTTTCCCTACAGCTCCAGACTTCAGAAAGAGACTGAAGAATTTGCTCTTCAACAGAGATACAGCACTCAGTTACCCCAAGGGGTGACAGTGCTGTGTTTTACAAATGCTGTTTGATTGATTAATTGATGGCGTTTGGTAGAGTGAACTTGCGTACAGTGGCATAGCATAGAGTGACGTGTTGTAGAGTGTAGTGGCACAGAGTGGAGTGGTGTAGAGGGGACTGCCATAGAATGGAGTGAGGTACGTTGTAGTGGTGTAAAAGTTGAATAGCATAGAGTGGAGTGGCATACTGTGAAGTGGCGCACAATGGAATGTGGTAGACTGGAGAGGGGTTGAGTAGAGTTGTGTAGGATAGAATAGCATGGAGGGCAGTGGCATACAGTGGAGTGGCGTAGAGTGGAGGGAGGTACAATGTAGTGGTGTACAGTTGAATAGAATAGAAATGATTTGCATAGATTTGAGTGGCTTAGAGTGGAGTGGCATAGAGGGCCGATTGTAGAGTGGAATACCGCAGAGTGGAGTGTTATAGAGGGAAGCGAGATAGAGTGTAGTGGGGTAAACTCTAGTGGCATACAGTGTAATAGCTTACAGTGGAGTGTTGTAGACTGAAGTGGCATAGAGAGGAGAGGCGTACAGTGTAATAGCTTAACAAGTGGTGGCGTGGAGAGCTGTGGTATAGAGTGCCGTTGCATACAGTGGAATAGTGTAGATTAGAATGGGGTCAAGAGGATTGGAATAGCGTACAGTGGAGGGGCAAGAGTGGAGTTGCATACAGTGGAGTAGAGAAGAGTGGACTAGCGTAGATGGAGTAGGGTATAGCGGAGTGTCGTAAGCTGGAGTGGCGTAGAGTTGAGTGGCATACAGTGGCATGACGCAGAGTGTGGTAGAATTGAGTTGAGTAGAGTGGAGTGGAGTGGAGTGGCGTACAAAGAAATAGAGTATAGTAGAGTGGCTTACGGTGGAGTGTCATACAGTGGAGTTGCCTAAAGTGGAATGGCATACAGTTGAGTTTTGTGCAGTGCAGCGGCATAGAGTGGAGTGTGGTAGAATGGACGGGGGTACAGTGGAATACCATAGCATTGAGTGTCGTAGAAAGTAGTGACAGAGAGTGGACAGGTGTACAGTGCAGTGCTGTAGAGTGGACTGGCATACAGTGGAATAGCATAGAGTGGAGTGGTGTGGCGTACAGTGGAGTGACATAGAGCGGAGTGCCATATAATGGAATGGTGAGAGTGGGATGGCATAGAGTCAAGTGAAGTACAGTGTTGTGGTGTAAAGTCAAATACCGTAGACTAGAGTGGCGCACAGTAGACTGGAATACAGTGGAATAGCGAACAATGAAGTGGGGTACAGAGGAGTGGCGTGGTGTGGAGTGGAATAGCATGGAGTGGAATGTCATAGTGGAGTGGCATACAATGGAGTGTTCTAGAGTGGACTGGCATAGAGTGGAATGTGGTACAGTGTAGTGGCGCACAGCAGATTATGTTAAGTGGAGTGGCGTAGAGTGCAGTCACATTCACTAGAGTGGCATACAGTTGAATAGTGTAGACTGGAGTGGGGTAGAGTGCAATGGTGCATAGATGAGTTGCAAGAGTGTAGTTGTGTACAGTGGAATAGAGTAGAGTGGACTGGCGTAGAGTGGAGTACCATTCAGTGGAGTGTCATAGACTGAAGTGGTAGAGTAGAGTGGAATAAAGTGGAATGGCATGCAAAGGAATAGAGTATATTAGAGTGGCATAGAGTGGAGAGACATGAAGTAGAGTGGGATTGTATAGAGCAGAGTATCCTACATGGAGTTGCATACAGTGGAATAGTGTAGAGTGGAGTGGTGTGGAATGCAGAGTTGTACTGTTGAGCAGCATACAGTAGAATAGCCTATAGTCAAGTGGTGTACAGTGCAGTGGCGTAGAGTGGAGTGTGGTAGAGTGGACTGTCTTACAGTGGAATAGTATTGAGTGGAGTGGCATAGAGTGGAGTGGCATAGAATGGAGTGGCATTGAGTGGAGTGGTGTAGAGTGAACTGCCGTAGAGTGAAGTGAGGTATAGTTTAGTGGTGTGAAGTTAAATAGTGTAGATTGGAATGGTGTACAGTGGAATGTGACGCAAAGGAGTGAGGTATAGTGGAGTGGCTCAGAGTGGAATAGCGTGGGGACAGTGGTGTAGAGTGGAGTGAGGTACAATGCATTGGTTTAAAGTGGGGTAGCGTGTAGTAGTGTAGCTCACAGTGGAGGGGTGTAGAGTGGAGTGTTGTATAATGGATAGGATCATGTGGAGTGCAGTACAGTGGAGCAGCATACAGTGGAATACCATACAGTTGAGTGGTGTACAGTGCGGTGGCATATAGTGGCATGTTGTAGAGTGGATTGGAGTACAGTGGATTGCATAGATTGGAGTGGCGTAGAGTTGAGTGGCATGGAGTTGAGTGGTGTACAGTGCCTTGGTGTAGGGTGAACTGGCGTACAGGGGAATAACATAGAGTGGAGTGTCATGGAGTGGGGTGGCATACAGTGGAGTCGTGAGAATGGACTGGGACAGAGTGGTACAGTGTAGTGGCATAAAGTTGAACAGTGTAGAGTGGACAGACAAACAGTGTAGTGGCGTACAGCAGAATAGCATACACTGGAGTGGGTAGAGTGGAGAGGCAAGGAGTGGAGTGGCAAGGAGTTGAATAGTGTAGAGTGAAGTGGTGTACAGTGGAGTAGCGTACAGTGGAATAGTGTAGAGTGTATTCACATAGAGTATGGTGGTGTACACTGCAGTGGTATACACTGGAACTGGAGTGTGTTAGAGTGGAGTGGCATACAGAGGAATAGCATAGAATGGAATGGCATATAGTGGAGTGGCATACAGTGGAGTTTTATAGAGTGAACTGGCATAGAGTGGAGTGAAGTACAGTGTGGTGGCGAACAGCAGAATAGCGTTAAGTGAAGTGGTGTTGAGTGGAGTCGTATTCACTAGAGTGACATACAGTGGAGTAGTGTAAACTGGAGTGGGGTAGAATGGTGTGGTGTAGAGTGGAATAGCGTATAATGGAGTGGGGAGAGTGGAGTTGCATACAGAGGAATAGTGTAGAGTGGAGTGCCATATAGTGGAGTGGTACAGAATGGAATAGCACAGAGTAGAATATCCTATAGTGTAGTTGTGTGCAGTGAAATAGTGCAAAGTGGATTGGCGTGCAGTGTAGTAGGCGTAGACTGGAGTGTTGTACTGTGGAGCAGCATACCGTAGAATAGCATGCAGTACTATGGTACTATATATATATATATATATATATATATAAATATACATAATATATAGCATGGTGTACAGTGCAGTTGCGTAGAAAGAGTGTAGTAGAGTTGACTGGCGTTCAGTGGAATAGTATAGAGTGTGGTAGTGTAGAGTGTAGTGGCATAGGAGCACATGCATCAAGCATTTTACCTGTCGCAAACGGGCCAATTCGCAGAATCGGCCCGTTTGCGACTGGAAAAATGCCTTTTCTGATGCATGTACCTTTTAGCATTCGCAAAATAGGTAATCACAATGTTTGTGATTACCTAAATTGCAAATGCATTTAGGGAATCCCAAATTGCGATTCCCTTTTTGAGATGCATGTAGCATTTCCTAAATGCGACTGTGTATTCAGGAAACGCTAATTACCATCAACTTCAAGTTGATGGTAATTTGTACATGCATTGGAAAATGCCAAAAAAGGCATTTTTTGAATGCACTATGTAGCGCTCACATGCCCCTAGGGCATGTGGGTGCTAAAAATGTGCCCACTTACCTTTTTGGGGGGGTGCCTCAGTGGATCCTCAGGCCCCCCCAGGCACCCTTGGATTTGCATTCGCACATTGCGATTACCAATTTGGTAATCGCAAATTGCGAATGCATTACCATTCATTCCTATAGTCCTATAGGCCCATCAAAATGTATGGGAATGCATTCCCTAATAGCGATTCGCAATTTGCAAATCGCTATTAGGGACTGTTAAGGATTCACAAGATTGACTGCGAATCCTTCAGTATAGGCATTTGCGATTTCCAAATAGCGATTCCTTAAAATTCGCTATTTGGGAATCGCAAATGATTACCTTGATGCAGGTGCCCAATAGAGTGGAATGGCATAGAGTGGAGTGGTATAGAGGGGACTGCCACAGAGTGGAGTGAAGTACATGTAGTGGTGTAAAGTCAAATAGCTTAGAGTGGAGTGGAGTACAATGGAGTAGCATACAGTGGAATGCGGTACACTGGATGGAGTGGAGTGGTGTAAAGCGGAATAGCATACAGAGCAGTGGCGTGCAGTGGAGTGGCGTACAGTGGAGGGAGGAACAATGTAGGTGTGTGCAGTGGAATAGCATAGACTGGAGTGTTGTAGAGGAGGGTAGAGTGTATTGGGGTAGACTGTATTGGCATACAGTGTAATAGCATACAGTGGAGTGTTGTAGAGTGGAGTGTTATAAAGTGGAGTTGAGTACAGTGTAATTGCATAGAGTGCTGTGGTGTAGGGAGGAGTGGCGTATACAGTGGTACAGTGTAGACTGAAGTGGGGTAGAGTTGAGTGGCATAGAGTGGAAAAGCAGATGGTGGAGTGTCGAGAGTGGAGTTGTGTACAATGGAATAGCATAGAGTGGACTTGCTTAGAGTATAGTAGAGTACAGTGAGTGTCATAGACTGAAGTGGCATAGAGGGGAGTGACGTAGAGTGGAATAGCATACAGTGGAATGGTGTCCAGTGGAGTGTGGTAGAGTAGAGTGACTTACAGTGAAGTGGCATAGAGTGGAGTGGTGTACACAGGAATAGCCTATTGTAGAGGGGCTTACAGTGGAGTGGTATGAATTGGAATAGTATAGAGTAGAGTGTTGTACAGAGGCGTTGCATACAGTAGAATTACATACAGTTGAGTGTTGTGTAGTGCAATGGCATAGAGTGGAATGTGGTAGAGTGCACTAGCATACAGTGGAATACCATAGAACGAAGTGACGCATAGTGGGGTGACACAGACTGGAGTGGCGTAGAGTGGAATGGCATACAGTGGAGTGATGAGAGTGGACTGGCATATAGTGGAGTCAGGTAAAGTGTAGTGGCATATCGTTGAATAGCGTAGAGTGGAGTGGTATACACTGGAGTGGTGACAGTGGAATAGCATACACTGGAGTGTGGTAGAGTGGAGTGGCATGGAGTGCTGAAGAGTGAAATAGCGTAGATTGCAGTGGCATACAGTGGAGTAGCATAGAGTGGAGTTGTGTATAGTGGAATAGCATAGAGTGGAGTCACATATAGTAGAGAGGGATAGACTGGAGTGGTGTACAGTGGAGTGTTCTATTGTCGAGACAGCAGGAAGTGGTGAGGTGTAGAGTAGAGTCGTGTCCACTGGAGTAGCATACAGTGGAATAGTGTAAACTGGAGTGGGGTAGGTTGGAGTGGCATAGAGTGGAATAGCGTATAGTAAAGTGGTGAGAGTTGACCTGCTTACAGTAAAATAGAGTAGAGTGGAGTAGCATACAGTGGAGTGTCGTACGCTGGAGTCACATAGAGTGGAGTGGCATAAAAAGGAGTGACATAGAGTAGAGTGTTGTAGTGTCGAGTGGAGTGGCATACAGTTGAGTGGCATACAAAGGAAAAGCGTATAATAGAGTGCTGTACAGTGGAACGAAATAGAATGGAGTGCTATAAAGTGGGATAGTATAGTTATAGAGTCCTACAGAGAAGTTGTGTGCAGTGGAATAGTGCAGAGTGGATTGGAGTACAGTGTATAAACAGTGGAGTGGTATAGACTGGAGTGTCGTACAGTGGAGCAACATTCAGTGGAATAGAGTACAATCAAGTGGTTTCCATTTAACTGGCATATAGTGAAATAGAGTGGAGTTATGTTTATCTTATAACACGTGCAAATCACCCCGGGAGAGGTATCTCGTCGAAGCTCAGAGTCCAAGGCAATAAACAAAACATCTAGACCATAAACTTAGTCTACAGAGGTTTTCTGCATTTAAGGTGATCAGTACATTCTTGCATGTGTAAAGGTAACTGATTCCAATACAAAGTGACAAGATGAGAGAAAGATCTGCCCCCTGAGCGAGTTTTTCTAATCTGTGGTACAGTAAGGAAAGCTTTATCTGTTGATCTTAAAAGTCTGCCTGGCTGGTGGGGTGAAAGCTTTGAAATAAGATAGCTTGGGCCTTTGCCGTTTAGAGATTTGTGCGTTAAACAGCATATTTTAAAAATAATTATTTTGCAGACTGAAAGCCAGTGAAGTGAGCACTTAAGAGGAGAGGAGGCCGTCCTGGATGGGAGATTCTGAATGAGACGAGCTGCTGTACTTTGGACAACTTGAAGCTTCGTTAGTAGCGTCCCATTAATGGATGCCAGTAGGCATTACTGTAATCCAGGTGACTAATAACCAGCTCTTGAACCAAAGGTTTCTGCATGTAAGGTGGGAACAGAGAAAAAACTCTTTGCAATAGTCGTATCACATAAAAACAGGTGGCATTGGTAGCCAAAACCTGTACTTTCACGGTTAACGACTGATCAAAGCTAACACCCAGGTTTTTACGAGCCATTTTGAGAATTGGTGAGGAGCCTTGTTCAGAAGGCCACCAGTTAGGGGTCCAGAGCTGTTGGGCCCTGCCAAACAGCATAATCTCGGTTTTGCTGGTATTCAACTGGAGACAGTTTTCTGTCATCCGGGACACAACGGCTTGTATCCTGTTTGCAAATTGTGATTTCACGTTATTCAGATCTTTATCAAATGAAAGTATGTGGCATGCAGTGTAGTGATGATGAGTGTAGTGTCGTATAGTGGAATGATGTAGAGTGTACTGGCGTAAAGTGGAGTGAGGTACAGTGTAGTCGTTAAGTCAAATAGCATAGAGTGGAATGGTGTACAGAGGAGTGGCATTCAGCGGCATATGGTACACTGGAGCGGGGTAGAATTTAGTGGAGTGGAGTGCAGTGGTGTAGAGTGGAATAGCATGGAGCACAGTGGCGTACAGCGTAGTGGCGTAGAGTGGAGTAAGGTACAGTGTATCAATGTATAGTGGATTAGCGTAGATTGGAGCGAAGTAGATTGGAGTGGCGTACATTGGAGTGGTGTAGAGTGGAGTGGTGTAGAGTGGAGTGGTGTAGAGTGGAGTGGTGTTGAGTGGACTGTTGAATAGTGGAATACCATGGAGTGGAGTGTAATAGCGTACTATGGTGTGGCATAGAGTGGAGAGTTTTGGCGTGGTGTGGTGCACAGTGTAATAGCGTAGAGTGTAGTGGTGTAGAGAGGAGTGGCATAGAGTGGAGTTGCATATAGCGGAGTAGCGTACAGTAGAGTGACGTTGAGTAGAAAAATATTGAGTTTAATGGCGTACAGTGTAGTGAGGAAATGTAAAGTGGAGTGGCATATAGTGGAGTAGCATAGAGTGCAGTGTCGTACTGTGGAATAGCATAGAGTGTAGTGACTTAGATTGGAGTGGTATAGAGTGGAGTGGCATAGAATGTAGTGTTGTACAGTGTAATAGCATACACTGGATTGTTGTAGAGTGGAGTGGTGTACATTGGAGTGGAGTAGAGTGGCGAGGCTTACAGTGTAATAGAGTACAGTGCAGTGGTGTATACTGACTGAAGTGGTGTACAGTGGAGTAGCATAGAGTACAATAGTGTAGAGTGCAGTGTTGTAGATTGGAGTTGTGTACAGTGAAATAGATTACTGTGGAGTAATGTAGAGCAGAGGGACGAACAATGGAGTGGTGTAAACTGGAATGCCACAGAATAGAGTGGCGTAGAGTACAATTGCGTACAGTAAGGTGGTGTAGAGAGGAGTGGCATGGAGTAGAGTGTAGTGTCATACAGTGGGTTATCATAGAGTGTAGAAGCATATAGTGGAGTAACGTAGAGTGGAGTGGTGTAGAGTGTAATAGCGTACAGTGGAGTGGCATAGAGTTGAGTGAAAAAGAGTGCAGTGTGTTAATTGAAACAGTCAAAGCATGAAAGTAAGTGAACAGATGCAGTTGTAATGTGGATACATTTTAAATTATATGTTTTAAAAACATTAGATATATATTGTACCCGGAAGCCATACCTCTGAAGACAGTGACGGCCCCCGTGGTGGGACGAGCACTGATGGAAATTTTCTCCATAGTGGGATTCCCTCGTGAGGTAGTGTCTGACCGGGTAACCAACTTCATATCCAAGTATATGAAGTTCTTGTGGCAGGAGTGTGGTGTAACCTATAAGTTCACCACTCCTTAGCACCCCCAAGGAAACGGGTTGGTTGAGAGATTCAACCGAACCCTTAAAGGCATGATAATGGGTCTTGAGGAACCTATGAGGCGTAAGTGGGACGTCCTCTTACCATGCCTGCTCTTTGCTTACCGTGAGGTGCCACAGAAATCTCTAGGGTTCAGTCCCTTTGAGCTTCTCTATGGACACCCCGTAAGAGGACCTCTAAGTCTGGTCAAAGAAGGCTGGGAGCAATCTCCCAGGAAACCTCCCCAGGATGTTTATAGCTACATGCTGGCCTTTAGGAACCAGAATAGGCGATTCAGACAACTCGCTGAGGCGAATCTGGAAGCCAGCAGGAGGAGATGAAGCGGTGGTACGACCAGAATGCCACTCTGGCTGAGCTTCAGCCTGGACAGAAGGTGTGGGTCATGGCCCCAGTGGAGCCCTGTGTGCTCCAGGATAAGTGGACCGGCCCCTTTGAGGTTGTGAAGCGCAAGAGTCCGGTTACCTACTTGGTGGACTTGCGGTCTCCCAGGAACCCCTTGAGGGTCCTGCATGTCAACCGCCTGAAGCCCCACTTGGAGAGGTCCCAAGTGGGCATGCTTTTGGCAACAGATGCTGGGATGGAGGAGGAGACCGAGCCTCTTCCTGACCTCCTGTGAGCCAGAGAGCAAGATGGGTCAGTGGATGGTGTCAACCTCTCTTCCACCCTGACCCCTGAGCATCAGAATGACTGCCACCAGTTGCTGGGACAGTTCTCTGATCTGTTCTCTCTGGTTCCTGGTGTCACTGATTGGTGCGTCCATGAGGTGGACACTGGGGACAGTACACCTGTGAGGCACAAGGCCTACCGAGTGACTGACAGGTTAAGGGCTTGCATCAAGGAGGATGTCTCCAAGATGCTTGCGTTAGGGGTAATTGAGTCCTCTAGCAGTCTTTGGGCCAGCCCAGTGGTCTTGGTCCCAAAGGCTGCCGCGCCGGGTGCCACACCCGAACTCCTGTTCTGTGTGGACTACCGAGGGCTCAATGCAGTCACCAGGACTGATGCACACCCCATCCCCGAAGCTGATGAGCTCATAGATCGGCTAGGGGCTGCGCGGTACCTCAGCACGTTTGACTTAACGTCTGGGTACTGGCAGATCGCCTTGACCGATGGGGCAAAGGAGAGGTCCGCATTCTCCACACCAGATGGGCACTACCAGTTCTGGGTGATGCCCTTTGGGATGAAGAATGCCCCTTCCACCTTTCAGAGGTTGGTCAACCAGGTGTTGGCTGGACTAGACTAGTTAAGTGCCGCCTACCTGGATGACATCGCAGTGTTCAGCGCCAGTTGGGAAGAACATCTGCGCCACCTCTGGGAAGTGTTGATGGCGCTGCGGAGGCCAGGCCTCACGATCAAGGCGAGTAAGTGCCAGATCGGGCAGGGTTCCGTGGTGTACTTGGGACACCAGGTAGGGAGCGGCCAGGTGGCGCCCCTACAGCCCAAGATTGAAACCATCCTGGCTTGGGAGCCGCCCAAAACCCAGACAGAGGTGAGAACCTTTTTAGGACTCACGGGTTACTACAGGAGGATTATCAAGGAGTATGGCAACATTGTTGCACCCTTGACAGCGCTGCCTTCCAGGAAGCAGCCAAGGAAAGTGATTTGGACTGACACCTGTCAGGAAGCTTTTGAGGCCTTAAAAACTGCTATGTGCACAGCGTCCGTGCTCTTGACACCCAACTTCTCCAAGGAGTTCATAGTGCAAACAGACGCTTCAGAGCATGGTGTGGGGGCTGTTCTATCACAGGAGGAGGGCCTAGATCAACCTGTAGCCTTCATCAGTAGGAGGTTACTTCCACGGGAACAGAGGTGGAGTGCTATTGAGCGTGAGGCTTTTGCTGTGGTCTGGGCACTGAAGAAGCTGAGACCCTACCTGTTTGGGAATCACTTCCGGGTTCAGACAGACCACCGGCACCTCAGATGGTTGATGCAGATGAGGGGTGAGAATCCAAAGCTGTTAAAGTGGTCCATTTCCCTACAGGGGATGGAGTTCACGGTGGAACATCGACCCGGTACAGAACACGCCAATGCTGATGGTCTGTCCAGATTTTTCCGCCTTAGTGATGAGAACTCCCAGGAGGTAGGGTAGTTCTCCCCACATTTCAGCTGGAGGGGACACGTGTTAGGCCTGGCACATTGGCATGGGTCTCCCTTCCATTTTTCGCTGTTGCCTCATATGTTTTTGCTGGTCTTAGCTGCTCAGGGCACTGTGCCACTGCTGTCCAGTGCCACAGTGCAAGTGCTCCCTATTGTAAATTAATGTATAATTTGTGATTCCAAGATTGGTTGGTTTGGTTTACTTGTCAGACCCTAGTACAGTGCACCAGGAGTGCCCAGGGCTTGTAAATCCAAATACTGATGGTGGTGGGCTTGGAGCACTGGTTGTGCCACCCACAGAATCAGCCTGTAAACATGTGTCTAAGGTCTGCCATTGCAGAGCCTGCATGCAGTCTGGTACTGTCATGCTGACTGGGCAAGTGCACCCACTTGCCAGTCCCTAAACCTTCCCTTTTCTTCATATCAGACACCCCTATGGTAGGCCCAAGGGCAGGGTGCATTGTAAGGATATGGTAGAACATGCCCTGGTGTGTGTGCCATGTTCTAATAGTGAATTACAGCCATTTTCATTTTTCACTATTGCAAGGCTACCTGTTCTCCATAGGCCAGAATGGGCAGTTTGGTTATTACATCTTATAATCCTAACTGATTCAGGGAACATGGTAGAAATTCAAATTTAGTATGCCTGAACTCAGGATGATAAAATACATCTTTTAGTGAAGTTGGTTTTAACATTCTGTGTTTGAAAATGCCACTTTTAGAAAGTAGGCATTTTCTTGTCTAACCATTCAAACCTGCCTCTGCTAGGCTGTGTGTATTCCTTGGTCTGGAGTTTGAGTGACAGGGCTGGGGAATTCCAGGAGACAGGGTGAGGTGTCCCAGTGGTGAATAGAGAGATCTGCATCCAGATGGGTGGGAGGAGTTGCACCTGGGACCTGAATAGGGCTGAGCCTGCCTTCCACAATGCTGGCTCCACCTCCTGGGGAGCGGCTGATGTCTCTGCCCTGCACAGTGAATGAAGAGAAGGAATCCTGTCAACAAAGTGCTCCAGAGCTTTACTTGCCTTCCACAATGCTGGCTCCACCTCCTGTGGGGCGTCTAATGTTTCTGCCCTGCACTGTTCAAGGAAAGGAGAAGTCTGGTAAACAGAGTGCTCAGGAACTGGTTTGGACTGGGCAAAGGCCCCTCTGCCTTCAGAGGACAAAGGATTTCTGGGTATAAATATTGGGACCCTGTTCCCAGGATTTAGATCACTTTGGGAAAACAAGAAGAACCTCTGCTGAGGGAGGAACCAGAAGAAGCTGAGGAAGAAACTATCCCTGAACCTGGGGGATTGGCCTGCTGTGTTTGCCTTACTGCCAAAGAGAGGAGAAAGGAACTTTGTGTGTACTTTTGCTCAACTTGTGAAGGATCTCCAAGGGCTTGGAAAAGAGCTTGCCTCCTGCTGAAGTCTCAGGAACAACAAACTTCACCCCCCAGCTCCCCAGAGTTCTTTAGAAGTGCCTGCTGCTGTTGTTGGGCCTTCTGAGGGACTGCGTGTCGCAAGGAGCTGGAAGCGCGACTCAAGAAGGAGAAGCGTGCCGCCGTCGGAGCTGTTGTTGTCGCATCTCGTAAAGTGTGACGCCGCTGCAGCATCGCAATGAGCGGAAGCGTCTCGCATCATCCAGGAAGTGTCTCGCAACGCCGAAGAAGCATGTCGCCATCGCAGCCATCGTAGCTGACGCATTGCACCGCATCAAGAGAAGAGTCTTGCATCGAGGAAGAAGCGTGTCGCCATCACAGCCATCGTAGTTGTCGCATTGCACCGCATCAAGAAAAGCGCCTCGCATCCACGGAGAAGCGTGCCGCCGTCGGAGCTGCTGTAGTCGCATCGCGTAAAGGGGTGTCGCTGCTGCAACATCGCATCGAGCGGAAGCGTCTCGCAAATGTCGAAGAAGAGTGTCTCTGCCAAGGCCGCTGTCATCGCATCACGTAAAGTGTGTCGCCGCTGCAGCTGAAGCATCGAGTCGAGTCTTCTCGCAACCTCGGAGAAGCGTGCCGCATCTGGAAGATCTTCACATCTTTATTTCTTTGCACCAAAAACTTAATCGTATCAACATCGTTGCAACACTTTCGATGCCCTTCTTGTCGCATCTAAAAGGTACATTGACTTAAAGTGTCACATTTAAGAACTTAAGAGAACTAAGCAAAATTCTACCATCTAAAGTAACAGTATTGTCTGTTTTTGTCGTTTAATGGTCTTGTGGTAAATCTATATAAAGAATACTTATTTTTGATATAAAACCTGTGTGGTGGCCATCTGTAGTGTTGTCACTTGATTACTGTATGTGTTCACAAATGCTTTACACACTGCCTCTGAGATAAGCCTGTCTGCTCGTACCAAGCTACCAAGGGGGTGAGCAGGGGTTATTTTAGGAGTGTACCCCCTTACCCTGACTAGGGGAGAGGGTCCCTATTTGTCACAAGTGCATACCTGTGCCAACTAGAGACCCCCAAGTCTAACATTCTGCAATATGTGTCTCAATCCTTTTGGGTTTAGTATCTTAGATATTGCTCCCTCCACATCTTTTTTTAATGAATCGATCACCAACTCCCTAGACTCAGTTGTACCCATTAGGTGGCACAAGACCTCTCAACAGAAAAAAAGTCCCCTTAGTTTAATGCCTAGCTGCTTGTTCTAAAAAAGAACTCCAAATGTCTCAAAATAGGCTGAAGAAAAACATATGATGAAGTCAACAAAGTTATTACAACAGCGCAGTTAAACCATATAATGCGGAAATAAAAATTGCTCAATCGGCAATTGAGGAATCCATCAAGCATTCTAGGGAGATCTTACAGATTCTTAAGGAGGTAACGGAACCTAAATCATCCATCCCCTGGCAGCATCAGGTGAGCACATTAACAACCTGGTCCTCTTCTTCCACAATTTTCTTTTAGATATCTATTCTTCCTTTCATGCTGGTCCAATTAAGGAGGAGTCCTCAGGAGGTGGATCTTCCTCCGTATAGCCTGAAGCAACGCTCTTGGTCTTCCCTGATCTTACTGTAAGATTGCTTTTAGATATTTTAAATACAGTAAAATCACCTCAGTCTGGCAACCTGTCTTCAGGAGGTGGCCAGATTGATGGCTTACTCTAAACTGAAGCTCAATGAAGACAAGACTGAAGTCATGATGTTGGGCAATAATCTTAATAAAGAGCTCCCACCACTTTGTGCCTTTGTGGCTAGACTCTAATCTTACTATGGCTTGCCAGGCAAAGAAACTCGCGGCCACCTGCTTGGGCATCCTGTGACTGCAATGTCCTCTATCTTGGTCCACTTAGGTATGTCACAAAGAGTCTACAGATTATGGAGAACACTGCTGCTGGGCTTCACATTAATGTCCCTAGGCACCAATCTGTAAAAAGGGCCTTAAAGGACTTCCACTGGCTCTCAATCAATCAGTTTAAAACTCTCTGCATCCTGCACAGGTCGCATCACAAGAAAGGTCCTTCTTATTAATAGTGCTAGCTATCCCCTACACTGCTGGAAGGCTACTTAGATCTTCTTCAGGACATTTACTGCAGGTCCCTAAGTTTAGCAGACCCAGTTGGGGTGGCCATTCTTTCTTCTGCTGGGCCCCCAAACTCTGGAACACTCTTCCTTTGGAACTACTCCTGCTCTCCAATGAACTCACATTCCACAAGGCCCAGAATATGTGGGTATATAGCAACTAGTTCTGCTGAGAACCTTTTAATATGGTTTGTGAGCTCTTTTCTGACTGTTCTAGCACTGGGAGGCATCCGAGTTGCCATGCGCTATATAAGACCAACTGACTAGAATAGAATAGGATATATATGGGTCAGCAGAAAGTTTTATTGTTGTTTACTACCTAATACCACTTTATTAAAGTGGTAGTTGTTAGAGAATTGTATTTATACTTGTCTAAATATTTTTATAGTAGTCTAGGGAGAACTGCACATTTTATTTTAGTAGCACAGTAATTTGTAGTTGTTACCGAGCTACTACACATTTTTGTGCATATTTGAATATGTTAAAAATAGAAAATACAGTTTAGTAAACTATATTTGTAATATAGTGAATTATAGTGTATTTTTCAACCTATATATATTTTTATTTATGGGGCAGTTTTAAAAAAAAAAATATAGAAACGTATAAATATTTTTCCCTACCTACTACAAATCTACCAAACCTAATACTTACATAGACCTGAATGTGTAATGCAGAACATAGCCAAATTGTGCTTAGAAACAACATGGCTGACTTTACGTTTGAAAAGACAGTAATTAGCCAATCGCCTAAGGGCTTGTCATTTCTATGTACCGTGGTACTTCTGTGAAATACTGCAAAAGTTTGCAAAAGTAGAGGAACAACAGATATCATTAAGTTAAAATGTCTCATAACTTACAAAATACTTAACCACTTACCTGTAGTGCCCAAATGGATCATCTGTGCACCATATTGTCTAATCCTGCCATATTTCATGTAAATCCATTCAGCCATTTTCCCGATACATCCAATACAAAAGTCTAATGAAAATGCATTGGAGGAAAAAATTGTTTTGTGCTCCCCCTTTTATTTTTCCACCCCCTTGACCAATCACCACAAACCTTTGCACTATCCCCCAATGTAGAAGGAAGACAAGGTCAGCAAAGTTTCATGCAGATTCGTCAAACGGGTGCAAAGTTCTCACTGATGAGAAATCCAAGGAAATCCTATCTCTGGTAACCGCAATTATAACTACAGAGCGGCTACTGCCATTCTGTAAAATATATATATATGTTTGGATGTATTACAAATTGTGTGTGCATCAGGGTGCTGAGCAGTATGTTACAGACTGACAGCTGAAATGAGGAACTTTTAAAATAACACTTACCCGCAATATATGATGCATTCTGGGAACTGTATGCTACAATCAGTCAGGTGACTGCAAACGTTATACATTCGTAGGCACAAACACTCTGGTGAAACTTCCTGCCCGTGATCAAGGCTGCAAGTGCCGAAACTAGTAGTGAAACAGGAAAGTTGTGCTGAAATTTCGATTAAAGGCTTTCTGACTACTGAAGCGGGCCTCTTACGTGTATCTCTTCACTGGGGTGGATTTGTCGGGCCTCTCTGTGCCCGTCTGAAAGAGGCCGCCCTGCAGGGTCGGGGGCTTACCATTCGGAGGTGTTTCTTGTTGATGTTTAATGGGGGAGCATGACCCACACGCTGCCGCCAAACCTACAAAGGAGATGCCAATATGGTGAAAACAACGGCAGCGCTGGAAGGGATTTGGTTGGGGCTGACTCATCTTCCAATCATTCAGGTGACAGAAGCGCATTGGCCGAGATGTTTGATTACGCAGCATTTGCTTCCATGAGGAATCTGACTGATTTCCAAATTGGATGTATTAAAAATTGTGAGTGCATCAGGGTGCTGAGCAGTATGTTACCGACTGACAGCTGAAATGAGGAACGTTTAAAATAGCACTTACCCGCAATATATGATGCATTCTGGGAACTGTATGCTACAATCAGTCAGGTGACTGCAAATGTTATAAATTCGTAGGCACAAACACTCTGGTGAAACTTCCTGCCCGTGATCAAGGCTGCAAGTGCCAAAACTAGTAGGGAAACAGGAACGTTGTGCTGAAATCCCGATTAAAGGCTTTCTGACTACTGAAGCGGACCTCTTACGTGTGTCTCTTCACTGGGGTGGATTTGTCGGCCCTCTCCATGCCCGTCTGAAATAGGCCACCCTGCAGGTTCGTGGGCTCCCCATTCGGAGGTGTTTCTTGTTGATATATATATATATATATATCCTATATATAATTCATGTAATGAATCTGAGGAATATCTCAGATTTTAGCTTGCTAATTAGTTTGCCACCATTTAATGAATCTCCACAAAACTTTGCTGACCAATTGCTTTTTCTACTTTGGCTGATGATGCAAAGTTTTGTGGTGATTAGTTGAGGGACTGAAAAGAAAAAATGGTGGTCCTAAAACAAGTTTTTCCACCTAATCATTTTCCATAAACTTTTCGAAAGACGTAGCAGGAAATGGGGGAATGGATTTTCATTAAATTTGGCATCAATATAGATTATGGTCTGGAAAGAACCCTTATTGTAATTTGAAGTGAATTGGTTCAGAAATTTTTAAGTTATAAGGCACAGAAAGTTAATGATATATCGGGCCACGTTATACGATACCTGGCGATGAAAAATCACAACATGAATGATAAACGAAACCCCTTGCAAAAGGAAAAGGCAGGCATATTATTTCTACCACAGTTTGCCTATGTGGTGGGATTGCATTTAAAATATAGGTTATTACTGTTGATGGTATGTATATTGCATTTAGAATATAGGTTATTACTGTTGATAGTATGTATAGTAAACAACAAGCCACTTTTTAAAACTCTGTAGAGGTAGGGAAAAGTAGTTTTACACATGTATATTTTTAAAAATGTTTACGGACTATTGCAGTATTACTACTGATGTATCTAGGAGATACTGTGGTACATAATGAAATAGAAAAAAACCCTCACATATCACAAATTTAGATGACACACAATGTATTGTGGCTCTTAAAAGAGCCTTTGTTTGGTTCTGCAACTAAACATATTTGAAAGAATTGTGAAGCCACTTTTTAGGGTTAGTAACTTAAAGATGGTTTGCAAAGGTTGTAAAATGGACACCATCATGACAATATAGTGCTTTGTTGGAAAATGTGAAATCCAAATGAAAAATGGAAGACATTCCATGACCTCAAAAAAATGCTGAGAATGTCTTGATAGCATGTCTTTGAGTCTTTCAAAACTTAGCAACGTTTATACTACACCACTTTCACTTTTGCCTCTAACAAATAATAGAGAAGAAAAAAAGTGGGTTCGCAAATATACACATTTAAGTGGGGAATGTCTCCTACATCTCAATTTCAAGTCTTAATCCAGTTAAGTGGCATATATCATTGGGTTGTATGACAGAACAACGCTGGGAAATACTGTGCATTTTCCTTACAATGCATTTTTTACCCAGCATTTATTGTAGAATGCATATGCTTTTACAATGCATGCCATTACCATGTATTGACATATATATATATATATATATATATATATATATATATGAAGATAAGCATTCCTGACTCGCTCCTTATCAGCAAAGAAACAGGTACGGACCACAGCGTGCGTTTCCAGTGCAGATTTATTGCATCCTTATTCAGCTACATTCGTACAGCAAGTGCCCAGCATGACGCGTTTCGACGCTGTCTTGATCACATATATATATATACATGGAAAAGGCATGCGCTGTAAAGGCATATACGAAGTAAAAACATGTGTGGTAGAAAACTCATGGTAAAGGCACTCAGAGAAGAATGTAGAGGGAGTAACTACTTTCACAACCAAATCCTTTGCAAAATTTGCTTTCTTGGCATGCTCTCTAGCCCATAAAATAAAACTTTTCCCAAAAAGCCAAATACAAAACTTTTTGCAGATGCACTCAACTACAAGAATGAGGAACACAGAAGCAGATAAAGAAATATATACAGAGTTACATGATTGGGCATTAGGAAAATACATTAAATCAGCAACAAACATTTTAAAGGACAATTATTGGTTTTCATAAAAATTAGGCTACTAATCTAGCACAATACTACCATAAATAAGAATTATGTGACAATGTAAACTGGACTGTAGCAATGGCCTATCAGAAATATTACCAAGGCTTGTGCAAAAACCACTTCGGGTCACATGTTAATGATAATTATTAGAACATTTGATAATAAATACAATTAATTATTGCATTATTTGATTGGTTCTTAACAGAAAGTGGCTTTTAAACCCAGTCCAATACAACTAAACAATTATTTCTGCTAACATGACTATGAAAGCCAATAGAAAACTAGATAACAAATACAATGAAGAAGTATTATGTCACTGTTTAATACCAGAAAATGGGCTATAAACACAGCCCAATACTACTAAATAACACCAACAATCATAGACACTCTGCTGACTGTTACAAAGCAATACAACAGAGTTTCTTCTTTAAAGATATTACTGAGAGATTGTACATTGTACCTCATCACTTCCATCTATATACTTCTCCATAACATAGGTACAGTTCTTTATGGGATACCGCTTGAAGAATAATACAGGGAAATCAATAAAAAAAGTTAACACTTGTATTACGACAATCACTACTGTAACCACTGATTCTTTATGTGTGTTCTAAATCAGATTTTACCACATTTAAGACAATGCTTACAAAACAGTGCCTGAAAAAGCAAAAAAAAAATATACTACTGGGATAGGAGAGACAAAGGAATTGAACAGACAGAAGGAGGACACCTGCACAAATACATTACTACTTACAATGTTTCCACTCTTTCAACACACCCTTTCCATAGTACTAAAAAGGTTAATGGGAAGTAATTTACAAAGAGAGCAACGTTAACAGTTCCCTATTCCAACAAACGAAATTCTGCCCATTCAAAAAATATTTACTTTTACAAGAAGGTAAAATATTAGAAATAAAATTGCACTACATTATTAAAAATTGTGGCTTTGCAAATCTTCATTAAACAATCCCTCTCATAAGGAAAAAGACTGAGAAATTCACACAGAACCAACATGTTCAACATATTGTGAAAAGAAAACTCTTCATTTTCATAATAAAACATGTCAAAACACTGAACTGTTTAATTTCAACCTTTAAAATACATAAACTACGTAATAAAGAACTAACAAGTCTAAACTTCTGCAACATTTTCCAGGGAACTTTGAAACATACGTTAACCCCTTCGGTGCTCATGACGAGCTGGACCTGTCATGACACACAGTGGGCGTCTGCTCATGACAAATCCAGCTTGTCATGGCACCCACCCACGGGGAGAAGCGCTGGCGCTGCCCCCATGGGTAGCCCATATGCACCCCCAGGCAGGGATGGCAGCGGAAGAGTTTCCGCTGCCACCTCCGACCCCCCTTCGGCGATCCTGTGAAGTCAGCACGCACAGCGCGTCGACGTCATCAGGAAGCGCTAGGATGACTGGAAGCCATTATGCTTCCAGGCGTCCGAGGAGCGAGGTGAGTTTCCTCTGCTCCGGTGGGGCAGGGGGGGCATTTGGCGATGCCTTGAGGCAGCGGGGCCCCTGATGTCTCAATGCAGGGCATTCCTGTTGCACGATCGCGCACAGCGTCGCAATCGTGCAGCAGGAATGCCCCACTAGACACCAGGGATGTCTTTTTTTTTATAAAAAGAAGCGACCCCTTGGGCAAGGGTCGCTTCCTCTGGGGACATATTTTTTAGAAGACTTTTCTGCCCCCGCCCCCCCCCCCCCGGGCCAGATCGCCCGGATCTCTGGCGTTTCTGGCCCCGGGGGGGGGGGGGGGGCAGAAAATCCCACTAGAGCCAGGGATTTGTTTGGGCAAGGGTCGCTTCTAGAGGACATATATTTTTTTATGTGTGTTCTGCCCCCCCTGGGGGCAGATCTGCCCAATATTTGGCCTGTCTGCCCCCCATTTGGGTAGTGACAAAGCGTGTTATATTGTTAATTGTTTTTTTTTCTTGTGAATTGCAATTGTAATGCTTTATTTCTCCCTTTTTGTTTAGTTCAAGGTATTTGCTCTTTAGACTGTTCCAGGTTGCGGTTTCGTTACTGGTGGTTCTGCTGTTTGTGTAGTTGCATGTGTTTGGTAAGAGACTTTTTTTGTACAATGTAATGTGTTTCATTTCCCTGCATGAATGTGTTTTTTGCAAATGGTGTAATAATAGCAGTATGTTTGACTTCTGTTTTTTGAGTGTCAAAAACGTTTTGCATTTGTGCTCGATGTGTATTTTGTTGTCTTGTGAGTAATTGGTTTTGTTTTTTCTTTGTAGTGGGATATTGTTGGTTTTTGCTGTGTCTCTGAAGAGTAGGTGCTGGTGAGTGTAGCTGTCTCTTGCAAGTGAATTGTATAGTTTTTGAGTATATAGATCTTTGTGATAAAGGCACACATTTGTTTTTACTTACTTATTTGGCACAGTGTTGGTTGTTGTTGACTTGTTTATGCAGTCTCCTTTCTTAGTAAGGATAATGGCTAGCTGCAGGATTACTGCTTAGCAGGTTGTTGGTATGCTTTTTGAGTCTTCCTCTGACCATGGTTCAGAGACTGACTCTGCATCTGAGGCAGAGGATGGAGGGGAAGATTCAGGCAGGGAGTTATCTCTCCACATGGAATCATCGGATGATGAAGCTACTCTCAGTGCGGATGAAGCTACTCTTAGTGCGGATGAAGTGCCTGTTTTAGAGGAGGACATTGATATGCCCATAGTGCGGCAAGAGGTATCTGGGCTGCAGCCTAGGGCTGCAAGGCTTCCAGTTGGAAGTGATGACCTCTGGGTTGCCCCACGCATGGTGCAGCCGGAATTGCCAGACTTTACAGGTGTTTCACGGTGTTGATGTGAATACAGAATTATTTTTGCCAATACATTTTTTTCATTTGTTTATGGACGATGTGTTTTTGGCAGAGATTGCTGAGCAGACTAATTTGTATGCCGAGCAGTTTTTGAATGACAACAGTGCCAGTCTTAGGCCCCACTCTAGAGCTACCCGGTGGACTCCCAGAAATCTGGAAGAGATGAAGAAGTTCTTGGGTTTAACTTTTTTGATGGGCTTGCTAAGGAAACCTTCAATGTCTTCATATTGGTCTACTAGTCCCTTGATAGCAACAGCTATATTTCCGGCAGTCATGAGTCGTGATAGGTATTTGCTTCTGCTTTGGATGCTGCATTTTGTCGATAATGGTTTAGTGTTGCCACGAGATCACCCTGATTGTGACCTTCTTTTTAAGATTCGGCCTGTTCTTGATCACTTTGTTGATCGATTTTCTGAGATCTATGCTCCAGGGAAAGAAATAGCAGTGGATGAGTCTTTGGTTTTGTTCAAGTGCCGCTTGGTTTTTAGGCAATACATTCCTAGTAAGAGGGCACGCTATGGAATTAAGCTGTATATGCTGTGTGACAGTAGGACTGGATATGTCTCTAATTTCAGGGTGTACACCAGTAAGGAATCCAGGATTAACCCCCCTGGTTGTCCGTCCACTTTTGGAGTGACTGAGAAAATTGAGTGGGAAATTTGTAGAGAACTTTTTAACAAAGGCCACCATTTATATGTAGATAACTTCTACACTGGTGTGCGGTTGTTCAGGCAATTGGCCAAAGTGGACACTGTTGCTTGTGGCACAATCCGCTCTAACCGTAAAGGTTTCCCAAAAGAACTTGTTTGTCAAAAGCTTGTGCGGGGACAGTGCAGTACATTGCGTTGCGAGCAACTTCTAGCTGTGAAGTTTTCAGACAGGAGAGATGTCTACATGCTGACTACCATCCATGATGAAAGCACTTCACCTGTGACTGTTTGGGGTCAGGTTGCTGAAGCGCGCACACCTGTGTGCATTTTAGACTAAAATAGGCACATGGGTGGTGTTGATAGAGTAGATCAGAGGTTGGAACCTTACACTGCTCTTCGTAAGGCACACGTTTGGTATAAGAAGTTGGCTATCCATCTTTTCCACTTAGCAACCTTTAATGTTTTTGTTGTGTTCAAGGATTCTTGTCCTGAGTCAAAGATGACTTTTGCTAAGTTTCAGGAGTCTGTAATAGGCAGCCTTGTTGTAGTGGAAGAGGCAAGTGTTCTTAGAGTTGGAGAGGTGTAGGATGGGGCTAGATTGAAAAATCGCCACTTTCCTGATCACATTCCTCCCACACCCTCGAAAAATTTTCCCACTAGGATATGTAAAGTCTGTTGGCGAAGAGGTACGCGTAAGGAGTCTCGTATTTACTGCCCCGAGTGTCCTTCTAACCCTGGGCTGTGTGTGCCTGCTTGTTATAGAGCGAGCCACAAGCAAAAGAATTATTGGGAGCATCCATGAGTGGTAAAGTGAACTGCCTGGTCTGTATTGTTTAAAAAATGTTGTTCTGTTTCAAGGTTGGCATTGGTGCAATGTATTTAGTTTTAGATTTTGTGTTAGTAGATTTGTATCTGTTTGCAATTGGTTTGTGTTTTCTTTTTTGTTTAAAAAAATAATAAAGGTGATGGTGGTGTGCGTTGTCTGGTGCTTGGCTGGCGGTGTGCGTGGACTGGCGCTAAGCTGGCGAGTGCGTGGACTGGTGCTTGGCTGGCGGTGTGCATGGACTGGCACTTGGCTGGCGGTGTGCATGGACTGGCGCTTGGCTGGCGGTGTGCGTGGACTGGTGCTTGGCTGGCTTTGTGCGTGGACTGGCGCTCGGCTGGCGGTGTGTGAGTATTGACTTGCTGCTGGTCACTACACACACTGCTAGCTGAGCGCCACTCCACGCAATCCATCAGCTTGTGTGGTTGCTGTGTCAGGAATGTGGGCGTGTGAAAGTGATGGGCCCTTGAATGGCACTGTCTGCTGGTGTGAGTGTTGTAATGTGATGGGCCCGCGGCTGGCGGTGTGAATGGTTTTGTATGTGTCACATATGAAAGGTGTATGAATGGCCTGTAAAGAGGTTGGTGCCTTGTCGTGGCTTTACAGCTCTCGAGCTGTGAGTCAATGGTTCAGTTTCTCGTCCTTTCAATTATTAACAGTGCATTTCATTTTTGTGAAATCACTTGTTAATACAATTGTATATACTGAACCATCACTCACCCTCATGCCAAATTCAACCAGTATGTGTGTATGCTTGAGGATTAGATGGCTATGCAGTAATATTTGTCTTTCTCAAGCAGGGTGTGCCTTGTCCCTTTTTGTGAATGTTGTAATGTGTTGGTTTCGTGCCTGGTGGTGTGAATGGTCTTGTGTGTATCTCATATGAAAGGTGTGTGAATGGCTTGTAAAGCGGTTGGGGCCTTGACGTGGCTTTACAGCTCACGAGCTGCGAGTCACTAGTTCAGTTTTTTGTCCTTTCAATTATTGACAGTGCATTTCATTTTTTTGTCAAAATTGTTTTTATTAGCATCAAAAAACGACAAACGGGACATAGCATGACAATTGCATTACAACTGAGTAGACCAGAAAGCGGAGATGTAGGAAAGAAAAGAGTACCGTCCCTAAGCCATACACAGAAGAGGCAAGCTTCCCCAATAGTAACACACGCTAATGGAGGGGTACAATGATGCGAAAAAAGGAGGGGAAGCAAGCCCTGAAACCACGCCCTGGAGGACTCCAGTGGGCTTCAACCGGAATCTAATAGTCCGGCGCCGGTAGGCTATGCAGAAAGGTAAAGTCCAAACAGCCCGCCGTCTCTATGCCACGGAACTGCAAATTCGTTTTGTGCATTTCATTTTTGTGAAATCTCTTGTTAATACAATTTTATATACTGAACCATCACTTGCCCTCGTGCCAAATCCAACCAGTATGTGTGTGTGCTTGAGGATTAGATGGTTGTGCAGTAATATTTCTGTTTTTTGTCTCTCTGCCAAGGTGTACATTACATCTAAGAAAAAACTACCAATTATAGATATTGTCGTAAACTAAACACCCATGGGAGTACATGGTGATGTCTCTCTTGTGGATCCCAACAAGTTATGTTACCCACAATGTCCTGCAAACCTCAAAATGTGACTGTCACATTTTACTTGGATTATTGTGCCAAAATGTTGACGCTTCAGAAAGAAACAACAAATTTCCTACCACACAGCATTTCTCCAAGTATCCCAATAGAAATGGAACCTCACTTGTGCGGGTGGGCCAAGAACCCGTGGAATAGAAGGGCCAAAAACGGATTGTGGAGACATAAAAATTACCTATTTTGAAAGGACCTGGTTTTGCAAGGGGGGGTCCCATGAGTTTTTGGCCCGGTGCTCGGCGGCCACCTAGGGAAACCTACCAAACGCACACATTTCTGTAAAACTAGACACCTGGGGGATTCCAGAGAGGTATGGCTTGTGTGGATCCCCCAACGTTTCCTTACTCAGAATCCCAAGCAAACCTCAAATTTACCTGAAAAAATCACGTTTTTAAAACATTTTTGTGTGGGAAAGTTGTGGTATCACCGGGCTGACACAAATTTCCTACCACCCAGCATTCCCCCAGGTCTCCTGATAAAAACGGTGCTTCACTTGCGTGGAAGGCCAAACTACCCGTGACAGGCAAGGGCCCAAAATGTATTGAGGCGACATCAAAATTGCCTATCTCAAAAAGACCTGGTTTTGCAAGTGGGGTCACCTGGGTTTTTGGCCCAGAGCTCAGCAGCCACCTAGGGAAACCTACCAAACCCACACATTTCTGAAAACTAGACACCCGGGGGATTCTAGGGAGGTATGGCTTGCATGGATCCCCCAACGTTTCCTTACCCAGAATCCCCTGCAAACCTCAAATTTAGCTGAAATAATCACTTTTTTCACTCATTTTTGTGTGGGAAGTTGTGGCATCACCGGGCTGACACAAATTTCCTACCACCCAGCGTTCCCCCAGGTCTCCTGATAAAAACGGTGCCTCACTTGCGTGGGAGGCCCAAGTACCCAGACAGGATTTTTTCAGCTAACTTTGAGGTTTGCAGGGGATTCTGGGTAAGGAAATGTTGGGGGATTCACGCAAGCCATACTTCCCCGGAATTCTCCATGTGTCTAGTTTTGAAAAATGTATAGGTTTGCTAGGTTTCCCCAGGTGCCGGCAGAGCTAGGGTTCAAAAACTGCAGCTAGGCCCTTTGCCAAAAAAGGGTTCTTTTTCACTGTGAAATTGTGGTGTGTCCACGTTGCGTTTTGCGCCGTTTCCTGTCGTGGGCACTAGGCCTATCCACACAAGTGAGGTACCATTTTTCTTGGAAGACTTTGGAGAACGCGGGGTGGGTGGAATTTTGTGAATCCACACAGATTCCAGAACTTTCCACCACAGAAGTGTGAGGAAAATGTGTTTTGTTTTACAATTGTTTAGGTTTGCAAGGGATTCTGGGTAACAGAACCTGGTGAGAGGCAGTCAAGTCACCCCATCCTGGATTCCCCTGGGTGTCTAGTTTTCAACAATTTATAGGTTTGCTAGGTTTCCCTAGGTGCCGGCAGAGCTAGGATTCAAAAACAACAGCTAGGCACTTTGCCAAAAAAGGGTAATTTTTCACTGTGAAATTGTGGTGTGTCCACGTTGCGTTTTGCGCCATTTCCCAGGGCCGGCTTTAGCACTTGCGGTGCCCAGTGAGACAATGTTTTTAGGCGCCCCCAAAGACCATCTCAGTCACGGATACCCTCACTACCACCCTTTAACACTCTCCATAACTTCTCTCTCAGATGCATTTAATTAATTTTATAGCGTCACTCACATGCATTACACAGAGACATTCAACCATAGGTGTGTAAATCAGTGTATAGTAAATGTTACATAAGACAGAGGACAACAAGGGGTGCATTCACATGTCATCCATACAGGTAGGCAGTACAGTTGACGAGTACTTGGTCTGGAGAAGCACAAACTCTGAATTTGAAATGTAACACAATGGATTGGGGCTCTCTTTAATAACAAGAACTGATTTGTACCGAAATGAACTCTTTTTGCACCATTACAATGATGAAAGTCTAGGCAAAAAATCCATACGCTCTAATCTATACCTTAAAGTCTGCACGCAGTTCTTTCATGACAGTTAAGAGCTCACTGTAAACTGCAACTTACAAAAGGAAGTCTCTGACAAAAGCAGTAACCCACCGACCTGTTTACATTACATTCACTTTGTGATCTGCATGGTACATGTTCTTGCAGCAGGCATATTAAACCCTCTGCGCTAACTTCAAAACTTCCACGAGTGAAAACTTCTACTAGACAAAACTCCGATCTTGCCAGGAAGAACATTAATCACTGGAGTTTCCTTGACATTTTAATTGTCCACTGAAAAGTGCTGGAGGCCAGGAACGAAGCAGCAGCTGCTTTTAAGCAAACAGACGCCCCCTTGTGAAGCAAGCACCCGGTCCGGTGGCACCGGTCGCACCGCCCTAAAGCAGGCCCTGCAGTTTCCTGTCACGGACACTAGGCCTGCCCACACAAGTGAGGTACCATTTTTCTCAGAAGACTTTGGGGAACGTGGGGTGGGTTGAAATTTATGGATCCACGCAGATTCCAGAACATTCCACCACAGAAATGTGAGGAAAATTTGGTTTTTTGGACAATTTTTTAGGTTTGCAAGGGATTCTGGGTAACAGAAACTGGTGAGAGGCAGTCAAGTCACCCCATCCTGGATTCCCCTGGGTGCCTAGTTTTCAAACATGTATAGGTTTGCTAGGTTTCCCTAGGTGCCGGCAGAGCTAGGGTTCAAAAACTACAGCTAGGCACTTTGCCAAATAATTGTCAGTTTTCACTGTGAAATTGTGGTGTGTCCACGTTGCGTTTTGCTCCGTTTTCTGTCACGGACACTAGGCCTACCCACACAAGTGAGGTACAATTTTTCTCGGGAGACTTTGGGGAATGTGGGGTGGGTAGAATTTTGTGGATCCACGCAGATTCCACAACTTTCCACCACAGAAATGTGAGGAAAATGTGTTTTTTCTGACAATTATATAGGTTTGCAAGGGATTCTGGGTAACAGAACCTGGTGAGAGGCAGTCAAATCACCCTCTCCTGGATTCCCTTGGGTGTCTAGTTTTCAAAAAGGTATAGGTTTGCTCGGTTTCCCTAGATGCCGGCAGAGCTAGGGTTCAAAAACTACAGCTAGGCACTTTGCAAAAAAGGGTCATTTTTCACTGTGAAATTGTGGTGTGTCCACGTTGCATTTTGAGCTGTTCCCTGTGTAAAACATTTTGGTTTTTTGACCAAAGGCTGTCTTTCTTTAAAGGCTGGGAAAATTGTGATTTCAGCCCCACAAACCTTTTTTTGATACCATTTGCAGGGAAAAACCCAGACGCTTTCATTTGCAGCACTTTTTTCCCATTTCTCACCAAAAAAAAATTGCTATATTTTGGCTAATTTCTGAGTCCCCTCCAGGGGAATCCACAAACCCTGGATACCTTTAGAATCCCCATGATGTTGGAATAAAAGGACGCAAATTTGGCGAACTACCCCAAATAGCCAAAAAAGGGCTTAGCACAGGGGGGAAAGGCCTAGCAGCGAAGGGGTTAAGCACTGAACCAAGATTTTATGAATTGAGTTACCATCAAAAGAATAATTGTATGCTTTCAGTCACACATGAAGGCTAGTGTTATGAAGTCTAACATGGAAATGTAGTAGGGAAAGAAAAACCATTGGGGAAAAAACAATATCTACTGGTGATTTGCAGGTAAAAAAGACTTGTATATGAAGGAAATTGCACTTCTATTTGTACTATAAGACTATTTTGAAGCTAAGGAGATTTCTAATGACATACTTAAAACATTAACTACTGCAACAGTTAGACATCTGCCCATTTGCAACTATTGTTAAGCTGCAAGGAAATTTGTTAGCTTGCCTGAGAAATCATGTGTGACACCACATTCCACCACATCAAAATGTTCTCCACACGTCATTCACTGGTAAGAAACCTATGTGGACATTATACATTTGTGAAAATGCCTTCATTGCTATTGGAACAATGAAACATGCTCAAATTCATCTGAATCCAGCACAAGTTAACAATATTGGTAACTATATCCAATCTAAATATGTTGGTGCAATCTCTGATAACAATAATGGTCCATAGGTTGACTTTACTCAGAATGAATAAGAAAATACATGATTTAGTCTACCAGTACAAACACCTTTAATTCCCATTGTTATGGACTTAAATGTCAAACGTACCAACCACCATGCTATATTAAGACATATTATATTTTGGGTGAGACTCTGGTCAACCGTAGAATTGATACATTATAAGGAAGGTTTGGAGGAGATTCTAAAGATTGATCAAAGCAGGTGCATCCCGTGGCTTAAACATGTTTCTTCCTGGTTCACGAAACTAGGTCAATCCCATTATTGGGACGATCCAACTCAGTTGACTTTATTTTCCCCGAAACTGTTAAAATCCACTTTCTGAGCCTATATTCACAAAATAGTGTGTTACATAGTTCGGCTACTGGTACATTAACAAAAAAGTTCCTTCTTTTTAAAGAAGTAGCAAGTTTTGAGTCTTTTTTGGATGAGATGCGCCCACAATTAGCCAAATCTCTATATATGAAGTTTACATATGGTGTGCTACAAATAAACGTGAACAAATCAAAATGGGTTAGTAACTATGACGGAAAAAGCAATGAGTTGTGTGTATTATGTCAAAGTGAGACTAAAGAAAATGATTTACACGCCCCCTACCTTGATGAATTGATATTAATTGAAGCTAAAACTGCATCAACTGTACTTAAACAACCTGACGTGATTTTTACGATGTATCTTTTATGGTTTTAACTGAACCGAAATAAAGAATTTTGAATTTGAATTTGAATTTGAAACAGATATTTTAGAATTTGAAGAAACATCTTCTGAAATCCTTAATCCAATTTGCATTTGTTGTCAAAGAATTCATTGTAACAAGCAAGTAAAAATAGAACAGGGGGATAAATTGGCCTGGAGAAATCTAACTCTCTTTCTATTTGTGGAAGAAAGATATGACTTGAATTAATACCAAGTGAATTGTAATTATTGCCTAGACCATAGCTTTATGCCCTCCCACGGAATTCATAACAATTTGTAAATGTATCCTATTCTGTCAGAAATACAGCAACTGAATTAATATGAAAGGATTTTAATTTGAACAGTGCATCCTATTCAAACCATTTTTAGAATGCAACCAAAATCTGGGTAATTTGAGTCACATGAATTAGTATACACACTCAAAGGAAAAGTTGTTTTCCTACTATTAGATTTTGACAAAACATAACCACTCTTGAAATTGAGTGCAAACTAGAGGAACCTTTAGTGGTTTTAACCAACAAAAGAGTTTTGCAAGAATTAATTAGCATAGAAAAAGTCCAGAAAGCTCTATATTACCTTCAGAAAGACAAGATATACTATGAAAATGTTGACATTGTTAACTTCATCTCTTCTACATACTTATCATTTGGAAAACAAAATCAAGCCGGACAATTTGAAGAGATTACTGAGGAACAAGCTGAACAAATATATGACTATTACAGTATACACCCACTACACTCTAGAAACATGATAGGTGATGCTTTAGAACTTTAGCAGATGAACGAAGCTCAAGGAGAGCCTATTAGTGTCTGGAAAAAACACTAGAAGCAAAATGGTAAATGTAGACAAAATGATGATCGTGCAGGCAAATTTCAGCATCTGAGTACTGAGTGACAAAAATATATTTGGAGGATCCTCGCTTTCGACAAGGTATTCCTAACATTTTAAGACTACTATATGAAAGTGAACTTTCAGTCACTGTTGTTGCACAGGTCATGCGCACTGATACTGACTTTAGTAATATTACAGCACAGGATTTTGTGGAAAAGATGCACGACAAAGATAAAAATCTAGAATTTAGTTAGATCAACATTATGGCTTATCAACGAGGAACAAATTAATATTGGTTTTGAAGACACTGAGAATTTCAGTTTTTTTCTTAGGTTGTTCCATTTCTTCTCTGTAATTGTAGTTTTTTTCAATTTTTCTTCATAGAGACATTTCAAGTTTTAACAAAATGGGATATTGACCAAGTTGCAGAGAATAAATATTTTGCAAACAATTGTATTCTGTGACACAGCTACTGTGTCATCAGTAATATGTTATGTTTTGAACGCTAGAAAAAGAAAAGTATACCATTCCATATTTGAATACTGTAGAGCCACTGTTAATTATTGCATAATCTAAAATTAGTCTTTGTGATTTGTATATTGTTACCGCAAAAGACATATAAAGAAGAAACTATTCTCTAGGAACATATAAATCTTTGACAAGTAAACATCTTGCTGCACACCAGGAGATCTGTTTTTGCTGTCTAATGAGGTAAAATTTCACCACAATAAATGCAATATCTTAATTTTTCCCACACGTCACAAAGTCCAATACAAATCCCATGACTTAATTTACTAGTCCTTTGTCTACATGTAAATGTCAACAGAATATTACACAATAATTTTTACATAGCTCTAAATCTTTCACCAATCTCGCTCTAAGTGAAGCAGATTTTTCCTTCATTTGTAATTTTTTAACAAACATTTTGCTCATAAGTATGTTTAGTCTGTCATTCTCCAGCCCATCTTCACAAGGAACATGTACAATGCTTTCTTTTTCCAAATGTAGCATTTCAGGATTTAACTGAGCACAATGTTCAACAGTTGGCATTAAACAAACAACGGGGTGTGATTGTGAAAGAAGGTAATGCATGACTTCAGTAGGTGAATAAAGGTTAGGCCATAATATACTTGTATGTCATGTCCTTAACATAATCTTTGCTTCAATTGTCACAAATCACAATTCCAAGATAAATATCTTGGCATATTTTTCATTTTTAGCTTACCTCATAATTTGTATTCATTGTGTATGAGAAATGCAACCAAGTGTTGACATTGCCTATATTACCTAAGAATTCAGAGTTTGCTCCTGAAGTTGTTTTTTGAAAATCAGTTTACCTTTTACAGGTGCTGGTGGTAATAAGCCTCTGAAAACAATGACATGTTTCCCTCCAAACACCACATCATAAGACATTCTGAGTTCCTTCGGCATACACAAATGAACAAATGCCAACATCAAGTTTGAAACCATACTCACTGCATCTATGATAAAACATTTCATAAATCAGTCAATCAATCAATCAATCAAATCATTTGTAAAGCGCACTACTTACCCATGAGGGTTTCAAGGCACTGAGGGGGGGGGGCTTGGGGGGAGTGCTGCTGCTACTGGTCGAAGAGCCAGGTCTTGAGTCGTCTTCTGAAGGTCAGCAGGTCTTTGGTTTGTCGTAGGTTGAGGGGGAGGGTGTTCCAGGTCTTGGCGGCGCGGTGGGAGAAGGACCTGCCTCCGGATGTGGTTCTGCGGATGCTCAGGACCGTTGCCTGGGCGTGGTCAGCGGATCGGAGTTTCCTGTTGGGTACATAGAAGGAGAGTCGACTGTTGAGATAGGCTGGGCCGGTTTTGTGGAGTGCCTTGTGTGCGTGGACCAGGAGCTTGAAGGAGATTCTTCTGTCGACAGGGAGCCAGTGCAGGTTCCTCAGGTGGGGGGTTGTGAGGAGGAGCACGCCTTCACCCCCATGGCAGACCTAGGAGATACTTTTTCACCCATCGAGCGGTACGCACCAGTCAGGCAAGGGTTAATTAACCCGAACTCATCTTCCCCGCAGGAACGCCCACTGAGGGAAGCGATCCAATGGGAAGAGTCCTGGGGACATAGAAGGGCGGACCCGGCAGCGAAAGGGGAGTCTCCGGAAGACGCCGGGAAGGAGGAAGACGGCGAGCGGAGGACTGACGTGGAAAGACGGGAGAATCAGCGAGCGAGAACATCGGCACCGGGACCAGCCGAGGACCGCTGTAGGAGAGTAGGGTCTGCTTTCTATGTTCACCCCCACTTTTTGCTTTTGCTTTACTGGTTTTCGACTTAGATTTGACTGTGGGCCTGCTAATCAGACCCACAGCCCTGCTGTTCTCTCTCTAAATTGATACTATGTACTTTAGGTGCATAACCCATTTGGATAGGATCACCTTATTGGCCCCTGTACAGTGTGCCTTAGGTACCCAGGGCATAGGTGTACCCTAGGCCTACCAGGGGCTGCAGCATGTACTATGCCACCCCTGGCCTGGCCTTCCATTATGACACAACTGGCTGATCACTCAGCTGGGGCAAGGTCGTGTAATCACTCCTTGCTTAGGTGTAGTATTCCTATACCTATCTTACATATAGACACATGTGTACCTATCAGCCACTCCTATGGCAGGCCTTAACAATCCTGGAGGCAGAGTGCTTGGTAACATGTGAGATGGTGCTCTAGCATGAGCTGAGCCTGTCTGCAGCTTTCGGAACCATGTCCTTATAGCTATTCTATGATATAGCCTACCATATGCTCTTAAAGTGCCTTATAATCTTAAACGGTTATGGTAACTATGGTTTAGCTTTATCAAAACATGTTGTGTAAGGTGTCTAACACTTTGGAATAATACCCCCATCCCATTGCTGGGGATGAGGATATTATCCCTCCCTTCTAGAGGGAGAAGACATGTTGAAACCTACTTACCCGGTTAAAGTTAAACAGAGCCCCAGCATCACAAAATGGATGCTGCTGCCACGACACAAGTCTGACCTCCTGCTGCTGGGAGTGCTCCCGGCAAGGGAGGCTTGGACAATAGGTTTCCTGCCTTGGGAGGTGCAAGCACCACCCCAGACAGGCCTTAGTGTATTGGGGCAGGGAGGGATGAATGAAACGAGACACTGCCTGGGGCACACAAGGTGTCCCATGCATAGTCCAGTTCAAACCGGTGCTGGGGCACACCAGCTCCAGTCCTGGCGCGAAACTGGACAAAGGGAAGGGGGTGTAACCACCCCCTCCCAGGTCCCACCCATAAGGCGTGACCTAGCAGGTAACCCAGCCCCCCAGATTTGGATAAGAGTGGTAGCTGGGCCTCAGGAGATTAGATTATCCTGAACCTGCAACTTGAACAGAAACTCTGGACCTTCGACATTTGACGAAAGAAGAAGACTGAAGAATCTCCCTTGTGGCCAAGGAGTGGCTACCCTGTGCAAACAGGCACCATCAAGAGACTTACCCTTTGCTTTGCTGAAGTTCTACGAGGGACCGACTGCAGAGCCCGACCAGAGCCTTGACTTTCAGACTTCTCCGACCCTGATCCACATCCACAGCCGAGCTGAGATCCGTGGAGGTGACGAGAGACGTGGGACCGGCTACCTGGGATAAGTGGCGAGTATCTTCCAGCGCAGCTTCTGAGGTACCCTCGAAGTTGTGCACTGGGGATTGAGAAGCCCCAACCCCAAGCACCATCTGCACCGAAGATCAGCCCCCCACACTCCACGAGTCCTGCGTGGGGCCCTTCTGCATTTTCCTGCTTGCCGCGTCTGTCCGGTTGCCTGCCCGATGGCTAGCGGCCTTTGTGACGACACACCTTGAAATCTTCACCGCTGGTTTGGCTCCTCCAGACTGGCTCCCGCTTCTTTGCAAAAGAGAAGCACCCCAGACCTTCCTGGTCTGCACCAGAAGCAAGTCCTCCGTTCTTCGTGGGTTCCGCTTGCCAAGGCTTGGTGAGTCCTAGTTCGACTTCGACGCCGCCGACAGCAAGAGCCTTCGTGGGACAGCTCGCCTCCTGGTCCTGGTCGTCCTCGATGTCTCCTGGTTCCCGTGGCTGCTGCGACAAGCTTCACCTTTTCACCTGCAATCTTCACGACATCGCCTGGTTCCTTCCTGGTTCCACGTGGTCACTGGCTAGTGACCTTGACTCTGTCCCTTCTGCTTGCAGGTACCCTTCCTTCTTGATCCCGGCCTTGGGAACCACCGGACACTCTTCACTGACTGCCTGTCAGCAACTTTCCTTCAGGCATCCATAGAAGTCCACGACGAAACCCGACGCAAGTTCACACCTATGCACCCGCAGCCTGTGGGCTAGGTAACTTGGGTACTTCGGTGCTCACAAGGGTAGTGACTATCCTAGGGTCTAGTTTCCGAGTCTTGACTCTCTAGCTGCTTCAGAAGTGTCCTTAAACTGCTTATTTCAGAACTGTACTATTTCTATCGACTATACGCATTACGCGTGAGTGTTTCCACTCTGCACCTGAATCCCGTGGGCCTCCCACTTCCTAACTGTTGGTAGTGTAGTGTAGCCCCAGCGATTCCCTAGGCCTAGGCCTACTCTATTTCCGTAACAGTGGTCCTTATACCACTTCTTTAGTATATGGTTTGCATGGCCCCTAGGGCCTAACTGTATTACTTACCTGTGTGACTTAATGTATGCTTGAATAAGACTGTGTTGTACTTACCTCGAATCTCATAAAGAGTGCTGAGGGTTTGACTAGAATAAATACACTTTATTTTATATATATGTATCTGTTGTGGTGTCCTTTCATTTGGTATTCAAGGGATTATATATGGTATCACAGCTGGCTTCACATGCCATTCAGAATTTAGCCTAAGACTGCTCTTGTCCATGCTACCACTAGGATAGCTGGTCTATAAGGTTGACTTTACAACCAATCACCATAAGGGTTGTTTGGACTGATATAAGGTGTACACTAGAACTAGTGACATCATACATCAGGCCAACTTCTCACAACCGCGACGACATCGGCCCCATCCTGGTCGACGAAGACGAAGCGTCAGCAGAACCGGAGCACTGGTCGGAGGACTGGTGGACGCCCCCGGAGGACACCTGCATGCCGCCGTAACTCCGGAGAGTTACGGCTTCCGCGGTACGTGTAAAGGGGATTGTGGTGATAAGAGGGGCTGGGAGGGAGTTGCGGCCCTTCTTTTGTTTGTTGTAGTTGTTAGGGGAAGCAGGGGGAGTATAGAGAGGGGCACCAATAGACGGAGTCAACCAGCCATTCCTTGTCTCCACCCTCTAAGGCACTCGGACCGGGGAAATAGCTCACTAATCGGTTCAGACCAGAGAATACTCGCCACCTGAAGCAAGGGGCGAGCTTGTGCTTCTAAATACGTTTCTTTTCTTTTCCCCATAAGTACTTATACGGCCTAACCTTTCAACCGGGCCTATCGCAACATCCTTAGCCTGAGCACTGGGTGTGTCAAACCCCTTTTTCTTTTATTTTTACCCTTGGTGACGGTAGTTGTCCCCCCCCCCTCGACAGTCATACTTACCGCCTGTTGTCTCTTCTCTTTCCATGGTACCCGCGGAACGTCAACACCAATAACCTGGAGAGGACCCCATTGGCAGACGAGACTCAAGCATCACTCATGAATCGCCTACCACGAAGCCCACCTGTGTTTAACCTTTGATTATCCATACTGTGTCTCTAATAAATACGCCATCATAGATCCACGCATAAGACCTCCTCGATTCTTTTTCCGCCCATCCCTCTCACAGGGGTGATGTGGTCGCGTCGCGGGATGTCGAGGATTAGGTGTGCAGATGCATTCTGGATTCTTTGCAGTCTGTTGATGAGCTTGGACGAGGCTCCGGCATAGAGGGCGTTTCCGTAGTCGAGTCTGCTGCTGACTAGGGCCTGGGTGACTGTTTTCCTTGTGTTTGTCGGGATCCATCTGTAGATCTTGCGGAGCATGCAGAGGGTGTTGAAGCAGGTGGAGGACACTGCATTTACTTGTTTAGTCATGGTGAGTTTTGAGTCGAGTATGACTCCCAGGTTGCGTGCGTGGTTGGTAGGGGCCGGGGGTGTCCCCAGTAATGCGGGCCACCAGGAGTCGTCCCAAGCTGAGGGGTTGGGCCCGAGGATGAGGATCTCTGTCTTGTCTGAGTTCAGCTTAAGACGGCTTTCCTTCATCCAGTCGGCGACGGCCTTCATTCCCTGGTGGAGGTTGGATTTGGCGGTGAGAGGGTCCATGGTGAGGGAGAGGATCAGCTGCGTGTCGTCGGCGTAGGAGATTATGTCGAGGTCGTGCTGTCGGACGATGCGTGCTAGTGGTGCCATGTAGACGTTGAACAGCGTCGGGCAGAGGGAGGATCCTTGTGGGATGCCACAGATGATCTCGGAGGCTTCGGATCGGAATGGGGAGGCGGACTTTCTGAGTTCTGCCGGTGAGGAAGGAGGTGGTCCAGTCCAAGGCCTTGTCACAGACCCCTGCGTCGTGGAAGCGCGTGTGTAGTGTGCGGTGGCAGACGGTGTCGAAGGCGGCGGAGAGATCCAGGAGGATGAGCGCCGCTGTCTCGCCGTTGTCTAGTAGGATCCTGATGTCGTCTGTGGTGGCGATGAGGGCGGTCTCGGTGCTGTGGTTGCTGCGGAATCCTGATTGGGAGGGGTCCAGGATGTTGTTGTCTTTGAGGTGATGGGAGAGCTGGATGTTAACTATATTCTCGATGACCTTTGCTGGGAACGGAAGCAGGGAGATGGGCCAGAAGTTCTTGAGGTCGTGCAAATCCGCCTTGGGTTTCTTCAGTAGAGAGTTGATCTCTGCATGCTTCCAGTCCTCAGGGAAGGCAGCGGTCTCGAAGGAGAGGTTGATGATGTTGCGCAGGTGGGGTGCGATGGACCTGCCGGCTTTGTTGAAGATGTGGTGTGGGAGAGGGTCGGATGGGGATCCGGAGTGGATTGTGCCCATGGTCTTGATTGTGTCCTTGATGATCACGTTGGTCCAGGTTGTCAGGGAGTCGTGGTTGGTGGGGTGTGGTGAGTCGGCGTGTCGAGGCCTGTAGGGGTTGTCCGGGGGTTGAAGCTGTCATGGATGTCGGTGATCTTGCGGTGAAAGAAGGTGGCGAGAGAGTCGCACAGGGCTTGCGATGGCGGGATGTCATTGGCGCTGGAGCTGGGGTTGGAGAGTTCCTTCACGATGTTGAAGAGCTCCTTGCTGTTGTGTGCATTGTTGTCAAGGTGGTCTGAGAAGGAGGTTGTTTTGGCGTTCCTGATGAGGTGGTGGTGGTTGCGGATGGCGTCTTTGTGGGCCGCGCAGCTGTCCGGCGTCTTGTTACTGTGCCATATGTTTTCCAATTTCCGGCAGGTGCTCTTTGAAGCGAGGAGTTCCGGGGTGAACCAGCTGGCTCTTTTGCTGGTGTCTCTGTTGGCGGGCATTTTCATCGGGGCTAAGGTGTTTGCGCAGTCGTTCATCCAGCGTCCGAGGGTGAGTGCACCATCGTCGGGGTTGGTGGGGTTGGACTGTAAGGACTGTCTGAAGTTGTTGCCATGGATCAGCATTACATTTTCAGTATTCCAGTTTGTTATCATGCTCCACAGGTAGTAACAGTAGACTATATAGGACAATTCCTTTGATGTTATGTGCTGCTAAACCAAATAGGAGCAGTAACTACAAAAGATAAATTAGAGGTAGTAACTTTATGCACATAAGCAGTAACTACTTTAATAAGAAAGTGTTTCCCAGCTGGTGCTTGGCCACTCACATATTGTAATGTAGGTTCATAAGTACTATATAAGTGCTACATTCACATATTCGGTTTTCATGTTAAAGTACATGATCTACTTTTTATGTCCTTGTAGATTTGTAGTTGTTCACTACTAAGGTGCCGATTAGGATCCTGGAAAAAATTTCCCCAACCGAATTTAATCTGGACTTTTTTCCGTACAAATGGTAAAAGCGCCGTACAAACTGCCAAGTACGATTCGTACGGGAAAAAGTCCATACAAATCGCATTGGGAAAATTCCCCCACACGTCCTCGGGTCGGGAAAAGTCTCCGACACGTCCCCGGACATTTTTACGTACAAATGGGAAAACTGAAGTCCCAATGCGCAATTACGATCCGTCCGGAGCGAACTCCCATAGCAACCATGGAGATGTCCACACAAGTGCCGTACCCCCCCCCGTATGTACGGAGCGTACCCCCCAGCCCCCCGTATGTACGGAGCGTACCCCCCAGCCCCCCGTATTTACGGAGCGTACCCCCCAGCCCCCCGTATGTACGGAGCGTACCCCTGTACCCCCCAGCCCCCCGTATGTACGGAGCGTACCCCCACCCCCGTATGTACGGTGCAGACCCCCAGCGCGCGCTGGGGGTCCGCACCGTACATACGGGGGTGGGGGTACGCTCCGTACATACGGGGGCTGGGGGGTACGCTCCATACATACGGGGGGCTGGGGGGTACGGGGGTATGCTCTGTACATACGGGGGGCTGGGGGGTACGCTCCGCACATACGGGGGGCTGGGGGGTACGCTCCGTACATACGGGGGCTGGGGGGTACCCTCCGTACATACGGGGGGATGGGGGGTACGCTCCGTACATACGGGGGGCTGGGGGTACGGCGCACCCATCCGCGGGGGGGCTGGGGGGTACGCTCCGTACATACGGGGGCGGGGGGGTACGGCGCGTACCGGGCCCCCTAATCAGCTCGCATCGCTGCGTACTTAGCTTTTCCGGCACTTTTTAGGTGCCGTAAAAATGTTCCCATCCGGACTGCAGTCGGTGCGAATCGTAATTGCTGGTACGTAAAAACATGCCTAACTCCGTCCGGACGTCACGTCCGCGGTGTCCAAGATCACATTTGTATGTATTTTTCTCTCGGTTGGTCTTTTTTCCGAATCGTACGGAAATGGTGTTTCCGTACGAATCGTAATTGCATGTTTGTAAAGTTTTACAACCCGGTACGAGTCGGACGGAGAAAAAGCTCCGACCCACGGTTTGTACCGGGTTTTTCCAGGATCGTAATCGGCCCCTAAATGATTTAAATTTTCAACGTCCTTTTTCACTTTGTCCATTGCATGTTGAACCTTTCCCGTAGCAACCACATCTTCATTATCAATAATTGTTTTTCCACATGGGTCACCAGTCCTGGTAGAGGAAGTATTAATGGTAGATGCTGTATTGAATACATTTTCTGCATTAATAGTGTTCTCTTCTTCTTTTGCTTGTACTAACATTTGTGAGTGTATCTGAAATTAAGGCAATGTAATGTCATTTTTATAAACATTAAATGCATCTTTATAGCTTTGAAAAAACCAATAATTTCTTCTTCTTTGTGTCATAGTTTAAATAGTCAAAGAAGGGCTGAATAATACAATTCTTTACTTTCTTCTGTCACAACTTATTTACTGCTGATTAATAAGAGTAGCTTTAGAATGACGTAGTAAACAACCGTTGGTACATTTAACCCATCATTTTCCAGAGTTGATGTTTTCTGACATGTTATTTATATATTTGTAAAACTGAGCAACTTTATTGAGGACAAGCCTACACTAAGCTGCATGATTGCCCTTGTTTTACTATATAAGTTTGAGGAACTTAAGTGGTCACATGCTTCATAGCTACTGACCTCACAGTAAGATAGCATTTAGAGGCTAAATCTGTATAATCTTTTACTTAGGGGCCGATTACGATGTCAGTAGGAAACTCTTCCTACCGACTCAGAATCGTTTCCACCGACTCGGTTTCGGGGAGTCCAACTGACCGATTACGATGTTTCCGAACACCGTTCGGTTGGACTCCCATTGACTTCAATGGGAGCCTGTGCTCTGACTGACAACACAGGCTGTGTGGCACTGTGTAATGTCATTGCTATCTTTGGCCTAATTAAAAACACTCCAGCTGTAGTTGGGCCCTGGCTTCACCTCCTGGTGCAGAGTGGGCAGTGCTTTATGGCAGGCATGGAGGGAGGGAGGGATGGTCTCAGCTGCAGCTCCAGCCTCGTATAGTGCCCCTACTATTATTATTGAGTGAGAGACGCTGAGGTGGTGGTATTGGTATTGGTTGTGGGGGTATTGGTGGTGTTGGAATTGGTGGTGATCCTATTGGTGGTATTGGTGGTAGGGGTGGTTGTGTTGGCATTGGTGGTATTGTTGGTGGTGGTATTAGTGGAAGTGGTGGTATTGGTGGTGGTGATATTGGTTGTGGTGGAAGTGGTGGTATTGGTGTGGTGGTATTGGTGGTGTTGATGGTGGTGGTGGTGGTGTTGGTGGTTTTGGTGGTATTGGCGGTGGTGGTGGTATTGGTGGTGGTGGTATTGGTGGAGGTGGTGGTATTGATGGTGGTGGTATTGGTGGTGATATTGGTGGTGGTGGTATTGGTATTTGTGGTGGTATTGGTGATGGTGGTAGTATTGGTGGTGGTGGTATTGGTGGTGATATTGGTGGTGGTGGTATTGTGGTGGTATTGGTGGTGGCGTATTGGTGGTGGTGGTATTGGTGGTGGTGGTGATATTGGTGGTGATATTGGTATTGGTGGTTGTATTGGTGGTAGTATTGGTATTAGTGGTGTGCTGGTATTGGTGGTTGTGGTATTGTGGTGGTGGTGATATTTGTGGTGGTGGTATTGGTGGTGGTGGTCATGGCAGTTGTGGTGGTATTGGTGGTGGTGGTATTGGTGGAGGTGGTGGTATTGATGGTGGTGGTAGTGGTGGTGGTATTGGTGGTGGTATTGGCGGTGGTGGTGATATTGGTGGTGGTGTTGTTAATAAAACAGGCTTTTGAAAACAACCGGTTAGGTGGCTTTAGTACAGATGACATGTAACACAGATGTGCTGTTGTCAGCCTTAGCCCATTTGCACAGGAGTATGTGCTACCTGGAATTCACATGACTTTCGCTGATCATTTCTAAATCCATTTTACTTGGGGGGTTTTGAAACAGACACAAGATAATGACGGGTTAAAGTGATTGAAAGCAGGCACCTGTGTTACGGGGGCGACCGTGCTGCTTAGAAAACAAAAGCGGTTTCAGCTAAAGCAGCGCATGTCCGGCCTAAGTAAATAGTGCTTAGAGACTAAATAACAGGTCCTGTTTAACTACCGAAGTAAATGGCCAGTCGTCATGGGAGGGTACAAATGAAGACAAGACCGTACTAAGGAGGGACTAACAAGCCTATTAACGAATCCAAAGGCAGCATTTACGAAAGACAAAGAGTGAGAGTGGGCACTGCTTCTCTCCCATTCTCTACTACAGCAGTCTCACAGAGCGAGCTAAAGTTGGTCAGTATTTTTAAAGTTATACGGCACAAAACATTTGTGATGTAATGTGCGAGGTATACTTTTGTAATTGTGTGGTATACCGCAGTACATTGTGATGACAAAACAGTATATGATTGGGTATTGACAGTCCATACAAAATTAAAAAGCAGCCACACTTTTTAGCCCACATTTAGTCTATGTTCTGGGTTTTAAGGGGAAATATGGTGTAGTCCTGTTTTAGAAGTGCAATATGAAGAAATGAGGAGGGTTAGCAAAGTCTGTAGAGGGCTTTCAAAAATACAGAGTTTCGCGAAAGTACAACATTACCGAATTTTTTTTTTTTTTTTTATTGGAAATACACTGTAATATAGTGTCCTATAGTGTTTTTTAAATTTTTATGGGTATTTAAATGTGTATACACAAGTGTATGGAGTAGCGCAGTAATTACTAAAAACTTCTGTGTTATTTAAAAATAACGCACTCACTCATACAGTGTTATAAAAATAAAGAAATAATTTGAAATAAAAATTTGAACCTCTGAAATTTTTTTGGGGGTACCGCAGTACTCCTGTGCCACCCTGTAGTTTAAAAAATATATATATACAAAGTTACAACTATTTTTCTCTACCTAGTATCACTTTGCTAAAGTGATAATAGTTAGGGCAAAAATACCAAACCTTTGCTTACCTGTTTCGGAAGGTGTAATGCACAACACAGAGCAAGTGTACCTAAAAGTAAGATGGCTGCCTTTAACATTTGAAAAGCCAATGATTTCCTAATCAGCTAATGACTTGTGACAACTATGTACCGTGCTACTAATGCTAATTACCCTCACAGTTCGCAAATATAGCACAATAAGAGACATCACTATCTTTAAATACATTAAAATGTGCGCTACACAAAATAAACATCTGCGCACCATAATATCTAATCTGCACAAATGTAAACAAACACCACTCACAGTTTTGGACCATGCAAGAGCGATACCACATATCACTAAATATAAACACATTAAAAATAAAAAAATAATTACATTACTTACCTCCACTAGACAAAATAAACATCTACACAACATAATATTTAATCCTGTTAAAATGTAAACAAATGAATTGCAAAATATAAAACTATATGGGTGTGTCTTACTTTTGTAAAACACAGCCAGCAATCTATCACATCACCAGTTTCAAGCCTCATATATCGTGGTATACCCAGTAACAGATGGCAGGGAACGGGGGTGGAGGGGTGGGACAAAGTAAAAAGAAATATCACTTACCTCCTCACAGCCACCGTCCCTCCATCGTTGTTTCTCCGCTTCTCCGGCGAGTCTCGGAAGCAGGAAGCACCCAGGCTCCCCAAGCCAATCACACTGCTGCAATGCAGCGTTGTGATTGGTCGCGGCGCTCAGATGGGTACAGGGAGCCTGTGCATGTTCCCCACCAGGCTGTGCATTACAGCCTGGTGGGGAACATGCAAAGTGCACATGACTGTTTGTCAGGCACAAGTCGGCCGGTCAATCCATCATGCGCACTTAGAGTGTGCAAACCACTCCACCCCCTGTGCCACCAGCACCGCCCTAACCCAGCCCCGAACATATGAAAAATAAAATGATAATAACAACATTATTATCGTTTTATTTTTCCAGCATTGAGAGCAGTGGGGTGACACTCCTCTCCCTTAGCCCTAGGTATACTGTGAACTGTACACGATATACTATAGCTGATTATATAAGTATGCTTAATAGAACTTATAAGTTTACAAATACTTACACAATTTATTTATACAGCCATAAATTTAACATTTACATATTATAATTGATATTTGGGAAATATAATATTAAGATGTTTTCATAAAATTTTACCGTACCTTTTATATAATTTACACACTCCACTTTACACCACTCCAGTCTATAAGAGTTGACTTTACGCCACTGCACTCTATGCTAATTACAGAATGCCAGGTCACTTTACGACACTCCACTATATGCCAGTAAATTCTACGCAAGACCACTGTTCGTTACTCCACTGTACTCCACCAAGCTATGCTGTACACAACTCCACTCTACACCATGATACTCCACATTATTATACTGTCCACTACTGCATTCTATTACACTTCTGTGTACGCTACTTTACTTGCCGCTCCTATACTATACTGCTCCACCACTGTACGCTATTCAACTTCATGCAACTCTACTTTACGCTATTTCACTACATGCTACTCTAGTATGACAGACTTTATGGTACACTACCAGTGTACGGTACTCCACTCTACGCCAATCAATTCTACTAAAATGCAGTATATGCCACTACAATGTACCACAAAATACTGTGTTATTTCAGTTAAAAAACAATACTCTGCCCTATCCAGTTAGCGACACTTCAGTCAACCTTACTACATTATATGCTTCTATAATTAACCCTCTTTAATTCTATGACACTCTACTGTATGCTACTCAAATATATGACCCTGCAATGTAAGTATCAAGACTTAAAGCTATCAAACTCTACATTATTACACTAAACACACTTTATGGTAGTCCACAACATGCCATTGCACTGCACCCTACTGCACTGTACCATACTGTAGAGTATGCTGTTCCACTCTGCACTATTGCACCTTATGGCACTGCAATATATGCCACTACACTTTAGACAATTTTAATTTCCAACACTACACTATACCTCAGTCAACTTTACTCATGCCTACTGTACACTACTCAACTCTATGCCACTCCACTGAACATCACTCCAGTGTATGCAATTCCAGTGTATGCCATTCCACTCTACCACACTCCACTGTACAACATTTGACTGTATGCTATTTCAGTATACGATATTTCAATATATGCCCCTATAGTCTACAACACTCCACTCTATACCATTCCACTGTATGCCACTACAGTGTAAACAAATACACTCATTAATATTTACAGAACGTAAATCCACTTTACCACACTCCATTTTACTCTATCTCACTGTATACCACTACACAATATTGAACTAAGCTTTATGCCACTACAATATACGCACTTTACTGTACCCGACTTCAGTGTACGCCACTGCACTGTGTGCAACTCCAGTCTATGCCACTCTGCTTTATGCCATTCCAGTGCATGCACTCAAATCAGCCTCATTCCACTTTAATTGAGTCCACGATCTGAAAATATACAGTACTACAGTGGACTTTACAACACTATCCACCATTGTATTATACCACATTCCATTTTATAACACTACACTCCAGAACAGTAAACTTTACCAATATTACACATTTGTTAGTAATATTAAAAAAGACATTGAAATTCACACAAAAAACAAAGGTTAAACATAAGTTATAGTTAGGCAAACTTTATTTATGTTTGCTATAGAAACCCAACTTAAACTATATAAACATTAGAAAATGTACAGTTATAGATTACATTTATCATTTAAGCACCCCTTTCACACTAATATCAGTCATACTTATAGGTGATCCGTCAAATGGGGCCAAAAAAAAGGGAGGTCCCAAACATGTTTCCCCTATGCAATTTTCCATGGGAAAATTATACAGCAATAATGCAAAAACAGCGGAATGGAATTACACAAGTTTAGGAGAAAGTTATACCTTGGTGTAAATCCCTTCAGTAGTTTATGAGAAATTAATCTTGAAAATTTATGTCAGCGGATCCAAGAGATCAAAATATATAATCTGATTGGCTGCCTCCACATCAACAAAGATGTGGTGGTATCCATTTTAGAACTCAGGGACTCAGTTTCCTATACTGAAGAAAAGAATCTAATAAACAGAGAGACCCTCCACCTCCCCCTCCACCTCCACTGGGACCAAAAATAGCATTATTTTTTGATAGCACAGCAGATCAGCCGCACCATCAAAACAAAAAGGGGGTGTGCTCCCAAGGTTTCAGTTTTAATCCCCTCCTGAGTATGCCTGGTGGGTGAAGCAGAGGAGGCCTGAGTCTTTATTAGGCCCTGGGGACCTCATTCCCAAGCCTCTGAAAGGCCTGGGAACCCCATTCACATTTATTATTCACTGCTCCAAGCTAGGAGCATCCTATAATGCCCTGCAAGAGCTTTCGTATTTATATTTTTCGATCCTGGTGGTGTGGGGCACCACCAAGCATTTTTGTAATGTAATAGAGGACAGCTGGGTGCACAGTAACCCCCCAACAACATTAGAAAATACTGTATGTCTTCTATGTCATTGAATCCATAACCCCAGGAGAATTTACCATAATTTCTAAAGCACTCTGAACTGGAGTTGTATGCTCTTCATCTGGAGTGCAGGGACCCCTTGTGGTAGGCTCTATGGTTGCACTTTGTGGCCTTAAGAATGTTTAAAAAAAGACTCAAAGTATTGCTAATGTTTTTTTAAAGGCTTTATTGAAAATATTTTGTGACAGTCACTATTATTATTTTTTAACAAAGCCAATAAGTCTGCTTTAATATATGTAGATGTGCTTACCACTTGATACAGCCAATAGGCCCCTACTTTTCATGTTTTAGTAGTCTGACACTTTGAGAAAGCCAGTAGGTCTGCATAAATAAAATGATATTCTTTATATTGTTAAATCAAGGGCATCAAAGGCGGGGGCATGACAAGGCACACTCGCAGGCACATATACATTTTTGAATAGCAGTAAGCCACTGAGACCAGGTTAGAGTTTGCCTCTACTACACGATCAAAAAATTATTATCATTTTATCAGTACTAATATGTGTTGGCACCACTCCTATACAGATACGGGTAAACTGATGAGGCTTGGCAAGTATACATTTTACAATTGGCCTTCATATAATTAGGGCCTCATGATACGAATGTAAAATACTCTGAGCATTTCAGACTAAAACACACGGCTGCTTGAATTTTCAGAACAGAGTAGTGCATGTCATAGTTCATCATACAAATATCTCAGATATATTTCAGGAATAATATGCATGTGGATTGCATGCAGATGCATGTAAATAAAGTGCACTTGTTGCAACAATAGCACTCAGATACAAGATTGTTTATCTATGGCCATTTCCGGGGTGCATTTAGATAGGAGGTTCCCCTAGGTTATCTCAAAATTAAATCAAATGTACGTTTTTAGGTCTTTGTGCAAGTCCTGAGGAGGCCTGAAGAAAGCAATAAGAGGGGCAAAAACTCATCTGGACCTTTGAAAGCATAATATATTCTCGTAAAAGTACTGAGGAGACTGGATGAAAGCCATAATAGGAGCTAAAACACGTCAACAATGCATGCATGAAGTCCTCCTACTGCATAGCTACACATCTAGGAAGACAGCTAAGGGGTGCTGTTAAGTAAGGACTAATTGGATGGTCCTAGATCAATAACATGCCAGCCCCAGGAGAAAGTGAAGGTCACAGACTAGTCTTCCCCGGGGTGCTTTGTGCTGGCCAGAGGACAGGGTGAGTATTAGGTAAAGTTAAGGGAAGGGTGGGTTTTAGGTAGGGCTATAAAGGTGTCAGGAGAGGAGTATCCAGCCTCTTCCTGACACCAAGCACCACCAGGAAGGGATTTAGAATTTTAGTGGGTACTTTAGAGATGCCTACCTTCGTGCTGTGCGGCGTAGGAGGTGTTGGCATGGCAGCGCCGGATAGCGATGCGATCTGGGCAGCCCTCATTACACTGGGCAAGGCAAGTAGGGCGACCTGCTGCAGCCGGGCATTCTCAAACAGGCCTGGGTTGGGATGCATCGCCCGACATGTTCTGCGTCGGGTGGGTCACTGCGGTAGTGGCGGAAAGCATTGCCTGGCCGAGGTAGATGCCTGAAGCGAGTGTAAGTGGAGCCAAGCATGGGGGCAGGAGGAAAAGCCTCCTGGTGGTGCTCCCTAAAGGGAAAGTACGTGCTGAATGGTCAGAGGGTGAGGGGCCTTTGTCTGCAGAGGCCGTGGTGCTGCTAAGTCAGTGAACAGAGCAGAGGCTTTAGACCTCCCAGACGAAACGGGCCAGTAGACCTCTCAGTGAGGCCCCCCGAGATTCCTGAGAAGCAAATGACTGGGCCCCCAGGCCATGTAGTGAAGAAAGGAAAGTGGGCCACTCCTGTTCAGGGAAAGGGGGGGCCGCTGAGGGAGGGGGTCCCTACTTTGGCTCAGGTGAGTGGGACAGCTGTTCCTGTGGGTGGACATGCATATGGCAGGGCGTAGATTTTGGAGGCGCGCATCTGGGAGCAGCGCCTCCTCATCCAGGAGGGAGAGGAACAATGGGCAAGCATGTGTGAGACCAGGGAGAGGGCAGATGCCCCCAGCCCTGTGACAGAGGATCCACAGATTGCTTAAACCTATGCAAGGGCACAAGGGAAGGGCAGCCACAGCGCCAAAGGTCAGTGGGTGTGGGTCTCAGAGGAGCAGGAACAAGAGGAAGTTAGGGCGACAGCCAGTACAGCTCAAGCACCCAGTGGTGCAAGGGACCCCCCCAGGTTAAACAGCCTGTTAGGGGAAGGAAGCGCAAGACCCGCAGCTGAGGCCGGTAGAAAGGTGGCGATGCCAGCAAGGCACAAGACTGCCCCAGGACGTTGGCCCAAAGCAGCAGGGGTGTCCGCGGCAGCCTTCCCTTCGTCGAGGGCTCACACACAAGGAGTTGCACCAGATGATCATTCACTGCAACATGAAGTGTCTGTGCATTGGCAGAAACATGTGGTGGAGGAACATGTGTGTGATGAGCCTGTGGGTGATGCGGAGCTGATGCTTGATTATGAGGATGACAGTGATGAATGGGAGGAAGGGGAGTTGTGTGATGACGAGGATGAGACATTGGTGAAGCCTGGGACAGCGGTAAAGACGATCTGCGAAGTTGGTGTTTTGCAGGTGTCAAGTGCTGCCAAGGGGAGTGCCAAACCAATTGACCACCGCAGCATTGGAGGTCAGCGCAAAGAAAAGGTTGTGAGCAGTGAAGTGATGCCAACTAAAGGTGACTGGTGGGCAGCATGGGATGAAGGGGATACAGGAACTAAGGGTAAGTCTTGTAGGTCAGTGGGGGAGGGGGATGGTGTGGTGGTTAAATCATGGGCCACGCTAATGGATGCTGTGGCGGTCCCTAGGGATCCATAAAAAGGCGAAAATAATAAGCAGGTGGTGGGTACTGGGGTCCAGACGGACGGCACAGTGGGCACAGATCGGAAGGAGGAGACCGAGGAGGATAAGCATAAGAAGAGGTTGCCTTACATGGGATTGGCGATGCCTTTCGGGTCTCATTTATCAGAGAAAACCAAGAATAGGATTTGGAAGCATGAATATGTTGACATTTTCAAGCTCCTACATAGGGAGATTCAGTCTAAGGAGGGATCCAAAGAGGAGGAGTGGGGATTGACTAGGAGACCTAGGGTGCCCATTAACATCGAAAATTGGACCTCAGCTTTCTTGATTTACACTAGCATTTATTGAAAGTGTCATTTAGACAGGGTGATTGCTTTGCTGAAGTACATGAATGTTATTCTCAAGGCACAGATGCATTTTGGGAGCTATGCCTGGCTGAGCTATGATGAGAAGTTTCAGGCCAGGGTCAGTCTTAACCCGGATAAACCATTGGGGGAGGTGGATTCGGAGCTTTTGATGCAGTGGATGTCGTCCACTCAATCCTCAGCTTCAACACATACAGTTATTAGCCTGCCAGTGCTGTATCGGTCCTGTCAGCCCCATCCTGCTCCACAGGGAGTGGGATATGTGCAGAAGCCACCTGAACCCACTACTAGGGCTTGCTGGAACTTTAATAAGGGATTCTTCTCTAGGCACCCCTGTAAGTTTAAACATGAATGTTCCAAGTGCGGAGGGTGTCGTCCTATCACACAATGTTTTATGTTTCCCAGCCCTGCAGAGCAGTGGATGGCCTCTATGGCTAAGGGCAATCTGGAGCATGGGTCCCATACCCCAAATACAGTGAAGATGTTGGAACCCTGGCTCTCTGTCTACCCTGACAAGGAGGTGTCATTGCATCCGAAGTGGGCTTTCACTGAAGGTTTTTGGGTGAGGTATCAGGGTCTGAGGGGGCGCAGGTGGACGGACAACTTGAAGTCAGCAAGGGAACTTCCCCATGTGGTAACAGCGAAGCTGAACAAACATTGGCAGAGGGGAGGATTGAAGGTCCAGTTTTTGAATGGCCTTTGGAGGATTTGATTATTTCTCCTTTGGGAGTGGTCCCCAAGATGGAGCCGGGGGAATTCAGGATGATTTACCACCTATCGTCGCCTAAGGGTGGGTCGGTCAATAATTTCATTGCTGAAGAAAATACCAGGGTGCTATACACCTCTGTAGATGATGCCATCCGTCTTGTTCAGATGTGTGGGCAGGGGGCCAAAATGGCAAAATGTGATATCAAGTCCGCTTTTCGTTTGTTGCCCATTTACCTCATATGATTTCTTTCTGTTTGGAATGCAATTTGGGGGTGCCATATATGAGGATAAAGTCCTGCTGATGGGTTGTGTAGTTTCTTGTGCTTTTCAGTACATTTGTACAGTGGGTTTTCACCAGAAGCAGTAGACATCATAGAGTGTCTTATAACCTTGACGATTTCTTGTTTGTGAGAACGAGAGCTTCGGGGGACAGCGTTCGGGTGTTGGACCAATTTTAAGACTTTGGCACCTGCGAAGATAGCAGAGCTGTGCTGACATTCCTGGGAAATGAGCTGGACTCAATGCAATGCGTGGCTTGTCTGCCGAAGGGGAAAGTGGTTGAAATACAGGTTTTTCTGTTGCAGGTGATTGGTGAAGATTGAGTTGAAGGCTGTGAAAAAACTGCTTGGCTTCTTGAATTTTGTATGCAGGGTTGTGAGAGCAGGAAGGACTTTTTGCAAGCATCTCGGCATGGCCATGTCAGGGGCGGTGCTGCAGCATCACAGGGTGCAAATCTCCTTGGGTGTCCGAGCTGACCTGTGTGTTTGGCAGGCTTTTCTCAAGGAATTCAATGGTGTGTCCTTGGGCTTTTTGTAGGGGGAGAATACGGTCTGGCAGGTCCAGATCTTCTTGGGTGCAGCCGGAGCTTTGAATTTTGGTCTGTTCTGGGATGGGAGATGGTGCGCGGAGATGTGGCTGTCACATTTGTTGAGTCAAGCTTGGAGCATTGCTTTTTTGGAGTTTTTCCCGCTGTTGGTGGCCGTGGCAGTTTGAGGAGATGAGTTGAGGAACAGCACAGTACTTTTCTATGTGGAACTGGTGAATGGGAAAAGAGAGAGAGACCTGAGGGTGTTGCGGCTGTTGAGGGGCTTCATGTTGGTGTGCTTGTCACTTAATGTGGTGTTTAGGGCAAAGCACGTGCCGGGGGCCAGCAATGATATAGCTGATTCCTTGACTCATTTGCAGTGGCATTGTTTTTGCTGTCTGGCGCCGGAAGCAGAGGAATTGAAGACCGAACTGCTGGCAGACATCTGGGCCTGGGGACAATGAGAGTGGTTGGACTGGTTGAGAAGCCGTTGACAAAATCTACCAGGAGAAGCTAATGGCTGGCATGGAGATAATTTGGGGAGTTTTTGGGCCTTTAGAATTGATGCACCTTGTGTGGGAGTACACTAAGCAGGGAGTTCTGAGTTTTATTATTTTTTGCATTGATAAAGATTTGTCACATACGACTATTGTGGACAAGTAGGCTGGGGTCTCCTTTGATGGTAAGCTGTATTTGGGTTTTGACCCTGCCAAAGATAAGATTCTGGGCAGGGAGCATAGGGTGTAGAGGTGGGTGTTGTGGAAAGCTATCAAGTTCGAGTTGTTGCAGGAGTTATTGGGGATTTGGGCTTTTTGCTGTTCAGATTCGTTTTAGATTTCAATTTTTATACTCTATATGAGCTGGATTTTTTTGGGGTGTTTCGGGTCTTTGAACTTTTGGGAACTGCTCGCCAGGGAGGACCTTTGTACGAGGAGATGCATTTGGACCACAGGAGGTTGGGAATCTGGTTGAGAAGGTCCAAGACGGATTAGGCGGGCCAGTGTCGATGGGTGTGGGTGGTTGTAGTGAGGTCTGCCCTATTCGTGAATGGCGCACTTTCCTTTTGTTGCCTGGGAGTGGCTTTCCGGGAATCTTTTGGCATGCAGCTGGCAGCAGGGTCACTGCTTTTTCAGTTATTGGCAGTGTTACGCATGGCTTTACGCAGACTTGGAAGAATCCCAATCTCAGCTAGCTTTGGCACACATTCTTTCTGGATTGAGGCAGCGACAGCAGCGCATTTGGGCTGGTCCTGGGGTAGAATTAATCAGATTGGCAGGTGGAGGTCGAGATGTAGCGAGAGCTATGTGCAAACGTAGCCGGGGTCTCTAGCCTGGGGAAGGGACCAGGGGAGGAGTTGGTGTTTGATCTAATCATCTCTTTCTTCTACTGCATGGTGTGCAAGCGGGCCAAGAACCAAGATGGTTACTTGGATTGTGGTACATTCTTTTGTGCACTGGGCAGCGAAATATGCAGACCAGCAAGTTTATGGATGAAGCCTGGGCTTGAAGAGCAGCCACCATGAGGTGCTTTGGTGGGGTAAAGGGAGACTGCATTTGGGTGCACTATTACCATGGCTGACAAAGTTGGTTTGGCAGAGAGGCTATTCAGACTTGCTTTTGATTCATCTGGGGGAAAATGACTTGGTGCTCTTGTCTGGACTGACCTTATTTCTGAGTGGCGAAAGGTGCACTGGGTTGCTGGTGGGGCAGGCAGCCACCCTTTGGCGGTTGCCTGCTTGGCAGTATTTTGGAGGGGTGGTGAGTCACATATGGGCAGATCCATCCCTCGGGGGAGGGAAGGTGCACAGGTGACGGATGGCGGTGCACGAGATGCAATGAGCAAGGGAAAGATCTTCAAGGGAGCATGTTTGGAGGACAAGTGACAGAGAGATTGGGTATATCGAATGAGGTCAGCGAGTAAAAGGGAGAAGAGTAAAGCAAATGATATGGTATTACTGGAGATGGAGAAGCTGGTGAGTTGTGAATGGTGCGGGGAGAATTAAATTATCTGGGTTACGTCAAGATTCATATTTTGGAACTATTTTTAATGTTAATAAAGTTCATTAGTATTTTAGCAACCATGTCCCAATAAATGACCTTTTACGGTATTACAACAGATTGGAGTGTGGTTATTGCACGATAAGGCTTTAGGACATTTAATCAGATCATTATAAAACGAAGGTCGATATATGGAAAACTATGTACATAAAAGGGCATTTTTTGTATAATTTGGTATATTTGTGTTTGTATATATATATATATTCACTGAAAAAACCATAGGTTTCACACACGTTATAGTTAGGAATTAGCATTAAAAAAACCTTGCAAATTCACTGAAAAAACCATAGGTTTCACACATGTTATAGTTAGCGGAAATTTTACTGATAAAAAACCAATGAAATTCCCCCGTTATAGTTAGTGCAGGCAACTATAACTCACGCGACCGCAATCCTCTGCTGATGCTAATACTGTATTTAGACACTTATTTGCCCATGTCTTCTTCCATAAATTTTTAGCTATACATATATTACAAATAATTTTTTTTCATAAAGACACATATGTCATCAGCAGAAGATTGCGGTCGCGTGAGTTATAGTTGCCTGCACTAACTATAACGGGGGAATTTCATTGGTTTTTTATCAGTAAAATTTCCGCTAACTATAACATGTGTGAAACCTATGGTTTTTTCAGTGAATTTGCAAGGTTTTTTAAATGCTAATTCCTAACTATAACGTGTGTGAAACCTATGGTTTTTTCAGTGAATTTGTACGGTTTTTTAAATGCTAAGTTACTTTACGCCATTCGTGGCGTGCGCGCCCACTTAACGCAGTTCGTTCCGTGCGCGCACGGTGCGCTTCGCGCACCGCGCGCCCACTTTACGCAGTTAGTGCCGTGCACGCACGGTGGGCACGCGGTGCGCTACGCGCACCGCGTGCCCACGTTACGCTAGATGGGCCATGTACGCACAATGCGCTTTGCGCACCGTGCGCACATGGAGGACATATGATGCGCTTCGTTGTGAAAGGTAATATTTTAATTTTTCACATCGGTGATATGCCATGCACAAATGGTGCCCTTCGGGAACCATTTGCACATGGGGTGGGGAGAGTATGGATAATTTTTTTTTTTTTAAACTTTTTACCGTACGAGTACGGTAAGCGTAATCGGCAAAATTATCGAAAAAATTAAAATTCCGTTTTTGGCCTTGGGGGATCTTTGGGGACTCCCCCAACATGGCTAGGTGCTTAGGAGCTGTCTAAACAGCCCCTTTACATGTTTTTGTCCTTTGTTTTTTAATCCCCACTCAGAGTGCGAGAGAGAAAATGGCGGCCGCCGCTTCCTGGTTTCGACCGATTCGAATGTTTACTAAGATCTAACAGCCAATCAGAATCGCGCTTGCGCACGTCACCGTACGCGTACGGTAAGCGCACCGTAAGCGCACCGTAAGCTGGCTCAGATATATATATTGATTTAAAGGCTATTTTCTCAGAATCTACTGAACAGATTTACACCAAACCTACAAAAGGCACTTCCTTGACCTGTAGACTACCTCTCTGCCAAATTTCGAGGAACTCTGTTCAGCCGTTCGGGCTGTAGCTGTGTCTAAAGGTCCTATGGAAAAATGCATGGGAAAAACGCGTTTTGGGACCCCCCTTTTATCTCAGCCCCCGCTTGACGAATCCCCCCGAGACTTTCAGGGTAGGAGCGGAGCGTAGCGCCCCACCTATTTTGAAAATTTCGCGAGGATTCGTCGACCGGCGCCAAAGTTATTCAAAATAGAATGTTGCGGTTTTCCTATGGAAACAGGGTCCTAACTATAACTACCTACTGGTGACCGCCAGTAGGTGATATATATAAATATATATATATATATCTATATATCTATATATAAATATATTCACTGAAAAAACCATGGGTTTCACACACGTTATAGTTAGGAATTAGCATTTAAAAAACCTTGCAAATTCACTGAAAAAACCATGGGTTTCACACACGTTATAGTTAGGAATTAGCATTTAAAAAACCTTAGAAATTCAATGAAAAAACCAAAGGTTTCACACATGTTATAGTTAGCTGGACATTTCACTCGTAAAAAACCAATGAAATTCCCCCGTTATAGTTAGTTCAGCTAACTATAACTCGCGCGCCCGCAATGCACTGCTGATGACGTCACATATTACATCACTCATGACATGGTCAGTGACATCACTCATGACATCACTGATGACATCTCAAATGACATCACTGATGACATCACTGATGACATCATCCTAGTGATAGAGTGGCAGACCACCTCTGCCCCTAATATAACCTTTGATACACACATTCAAAAATAGAAATTAAAATTTTAAAAACAATGGACATACCAATACCAGTTACAACAACCTCTTCAGTAATTCTAAGATCCACATACACATCCACTCATTCACCAACAGTCCTGTACAGTCACTCATACATGTACTCACTCATCATATGTACTCATACACCTATACATCCTGTTACACAATGCCACTCATCCATAGAGTTACTCACCCACATAGTCACTCATGCTAATAAAGAATCAAACATACATTTACTTGCATATACAGTTATACACACACCACCACACTTACTTCTACGGAAACGTACACATACTTAGTCTTTTAAACAATCACTTATAGAAACACATACTTATTCATACAGGAACTCTTTCAATATCTCACTCTCACATATACTCACTTATATACACCAATAGTCACATATACTAGTTTAAAACATATGTAGTTACTCAAAAAGACACTATTGAGACAGTCATTCACTCACTAACACACCCATACACACACTCATCCACCCATACAGTCCTGCACACATGCTGTGTTCAACACATACAAACAGTGAGTCACTCATTCATGCACCTATGCACTACGTAATACCCCCCACCGAACCATGCAGACACTCAGACTGATACTCAAAAAACCAACTAATAACCTATGTAGACACCCATGTAGCTACTCACCAACCCATGCAGCCACTTATACACAAAGTGAGAGACGGATACAGATATTTACATATTTAAACATTACTCACTAAGCCATGTATTCACTATGATACACTTAATCAGTGAGTTACACAATCAATTGTTCAAAAACAAATCATCCATTTAGACACTTATATACCCATTTATTCTTCCATCGACCTTGAGATATACATATATAAAACATATTTAATTTTCAGAAAAACAGCCATTCACTGGATGATGTCATCAGTGATGTCATCAGTGATGTCATGTGAGATGTCATCAGTGATGTCATGAGTGATGTCACTGACCATGTCATGAGTGATGTAATATGTGACATCATCAGCAGTGCATTGCGGGCGCGCGAGTTATAGTTAGCTGAACTAACTATAACGGGGGAATTTCATTGGTTTTTTACGAGTGAAATGTCCAGCTAACTATAACATGTGTGAAACCTTTGGTTTTTTCATTGAATTTCTAAGGTTTTTAAATGCTAATTCCTAACTATAACGTGTGTGAAACCCATGGTTTTTTCAGTGAATTTGCAAGGTTTTTTAAATGCTAATTCCTACCTATAACGTGTGTGAAACCCATGGTTTTTTCAGTGAATTTACAAGGTTTTTTAAATGCTAATTCGTAACTATAACGTGTGTGAATCCCATGGTTTTTTCAGTGAATTTGCAAGGTTTTTTAAATGCTAATTTTTTTATTTTCTTCTATTTTTTAAACATATATTTTTTTTAATTTTCTATCCTTTTTTTAAGACTATGGTTACATTTTTAAAATTCTATAATATGTTTTTTTTAAAATATTTTATAAAATAAACAGGTAAAATTTATTAGCAATACATTTTTTCCTTTTTTTTTTATTTTTTTTTTAGTACGCGTACCGTAAGCTTACGGTAAGCGTACGGTTTACGCAATGCCCGTAATTTATCTACGCTGTTTGCGTATAGTTACGCAATTTGCGTAGCCGCGCGTACTCCGCGTGGGACGCGTACGCGTGTACGCTACACGCGCACGTTACGCGGAAGTGTCGGGTAGTGACTGTTATGCGCATGCGCGCAAGCGCGTGTCTTTTTTACGCGCATGCGTACTTTTGCCGTAAGCGCACCGTAAGCGTACCGTAAGCGTACGGTAGGTCATGTGATCATGAAACACAACTTTTGATTGGATGAAACTACTTTCAGTTCTAGAACTCTCCTACACCACACCCATTCCCCTCATTTCTGCTTGTGATCCCTTAGGAGAAGGAGCTGGGTTGTCTTTGTGATACGATGGCAGAACAGCAGAGCCCTTCTGAGAGTGAGGCTAGCACTAGCAGCACTACCTTGAGGCAGAGAGCGAGGAAACAAAAGACCTCTTATGTATGGGATTATTTTACTTTTCCTGAAGGCCAGCTAAAGGTAAATGCACCCTTAGTGACTTGCAAGCTGTGTCAGCGTGTACTTTCAAGAGGTAATCCTGACAGGAAGTATTCCTTTGGGAATCATACCATGATGAGGCACCTCAAGGATGTACACAAAAGGACACATGCTCGACTTTTTGGAGGTAACCCTTCAGTAAGTCAACCAAGCACATCCACAGCAGCTCAGCCTGGACCATCATCTGCAGGGCTGAGTCCTTCTTCTGCAGGTCAGGTGAGCCCTTCATCTGTGGGGGGAGCATCTCCTTTTGCTGGCCCTCAGGAAATTAACCCTCGATTTCTGAGGGTTGATATTCGATGCGCCTCTTGTCATGATCTAATTTGTCATAGGGAGACCAGTGTTTCCCTAGTGAACAACAAAATAGATCAGCACACTTGTAGCAGAGACTAATTTTCCCAATCTTTCTTTCCTCTGTCCCTGCATGAACACAACGGCTCTTTTAAGAGCCAACCTTATCTTTCATCTTTTTTTTATATATGTTTTTAAAAACTTTTTTTTTTTTTTTACCGTACGCGTACGGTGCGCGTAATTATTATTATTTTTTTTTAAAAACACTAAAAATCAATTATCACATTACAAGGTCCTTGAGAGACTACAATTATTATTATTGACTTACCATACCCACTCAAAAAAATATTTATTCATTTGTTTTTTTTAAAAATTGCTTTAAAAATGGTTCTAGTATTCGAAAATTTTCTATATCAATCTGGAAAAAAAGAAAAAAGTATTAATATTTTTAAAACATTTTATAATACAGTACACATATTTACATATTTATCAAAAAATATTTGTGCCTTATTTTTGCTGTTTTCAGAATATATTGCATTTCACTATAAATTGTGAAAGCAATTGCATTCATCATTTTACAGCGGGCAAAAAAAAATAACAATCTCAAAGATTGTATTAAAAAAGCCCAGAATCTCTTTTTACTTAAACTTAACATTATAGAAATGCATAATATTCTAAAAAAATATCATCTAATATCAATACTTATTTCTTTAAAATACCGTTTGATATGTTTGTTTCAGAAGTATAATCACAATATTATATCTCAAATAACTCCACATTACATCTGGTTCCATTTCCTAATGCAACTGTGAAATCACCAGAGCAAAACGCAATAAATCTCTGCCTGTAATTCCTATTTGCACACAGAGTCATGTTTTCACATTAGTCACAAAACGAAATTTCTTTGCCAATTTGAATGCACACTTACTGCTCTTTTTTTTTGGCAAGTGATAATCACTTTTACAGACTGACACATTATGAATCCACTTTTCAGATTTTTTTAAATGCCCATGTCCAGACTGCTTTTTCAGACCACCACCATGTGTATCCTGGGTGACTGCCTACACTCCAGCAAGGGCAACCAGCCTTACTGATGCTGAATGTCTTTGCATTACAGACTGAAACCTCAAATCCCACTCGCTTGTAAATACTGTGCATGATTATACATGGAAAGGAGCTGGGTGTGTGCTAAGAGTCTGCTTCTGCACCAAAAAATCGCTCCCCCTTTTTCCTACTAATGCAACTGTGAAATCACCAGAGCAAAACGCAATAAATCTCTGCCTGTACTTCCTATTTGCACACAGAGTCATGTTTTCACATTAGTCACAAAACGAAATTTCTTTGCCAATTTGAATGCACACTTGCTGCTCTTTTTTTTGGCAAGTGATAAACACTTTTACAGACTGACACATTATGAATCCACTTTTCAGATTTTTTTAAATGCACATGTCCAAACTGCTTTTTCAGACCACCACCATGTGTATCCTGGGTGACTGCCTACACTCCAGCAAGGGCAACCAGCCTTAGTGATGCTGAATGTATTTGCATTACAGACTGAAACCTCAAACCCCACTCGCTTTTGAATACTGTGCATGATTATACATGGAAAGGAGCTGGGTGTGTGCTAAGAGTCTGCTTCTGCACCAAAAAATCGCTCCCCCTTTTTCCTACTAATGCAAATATAAAATTACCAGAGTTGTACACAATAAATCTCTGCCTATATTTCCCAACATGTGTAACCTGGGTGACTGCCTACATTCCACCAAGGGCAACCAGCCTTAGTGATGCTGAATGTATTTGCCTTACTGAGTCCAACCTCAAACCCTTAAACTATTCATTTTTTATACCAATACACCTTAATTTATCGTGAAAACATAGTCCATATTATTTTACATGTTCCTCACATTTAAATTTCTCCCAAAACAGAAAATAATAAACGCAACTTCAACAAAAAGAATTACATTTCTATTATTCATTTCTTAATTTACCATATACATCCCCTCTCAAACTCTAACCTCACCTTTAAAATTAGTTAGTTGTGAAAGAAATGTGGCACTCAAACAGCAGATTATCAGAGCCAGGATCTCTGTTCTCTACACCTCTCTCCTCTCAGCAGAACCAGATAATGGCAAAGTTTCCCTCTATTTTTCCACACATATACATGTAAGTTTCAAATCTCAGTGCTTCCCCCTTTTTTTCAAATGTAATCACACATTTCTATTGGTTGAAAACCAACCCTTTTCCAAAAGTACCCTGCCCCCAACTTGACTTCTGCCTAGTACCCTTCCCCCAACTTGACTTCTGCCTGCTACCATAGCAACAGCTCATGGAACACTGCTGTGTGGAGTCAGGTCAGAAGTTCGCCACACAATGTTTCAATTCCACAGAGCAAGAGTGCTTGACTTTTCAAACCTAACAGCAAATCCATAGTACTGTTCTTTGGTAACACATTTTTCTGTACCAATACAAAACATGCTTCTATTAATTTACACATACAGCCTAGTTTTTATTCTAGAATGGTATGAAACAGCCAATCAGTTCTTTTTGTTTTGAAAAAAATATGTATGCCTCCATTTCCAAACTGTCTTTCTTTTCATATTGCCATTCTACTGAAAGACACCTCCTGAGTGCATCCAGTTCTCCTTTGAAGATGTTCACAGTGTGGATTGTAGGGCACAGCTATGTCTTCTGGAGTGAAAAGTTTGCAGAGAAAACAGGTATGGTGAGAGACCTTGCTTTGCCAAATGTAGACATTAAATGGATTGGTCAGAGAGGGTTAAAGTGGCACCAATTGATGCCATTGGTGAAATCCTTCATGCAAATCCAACACCCTGACCTCATAATAGTGCACTGTGGTGGCAATGACCTAGGCACTTTGACTGGGGTAGGTCTGGAAATGCTTATGAAGGACACCTTTGCACAACTGTTTTCACTTTTCCCTAAAACTGCCTTTGTGTTTTCTAACATATGCCAAAGGCAAAAATGGAACTGGTCCAATCATTTCTGTCCGCAGATTGACAAAGCAAGAAAGTACGTCAACAAATCTGTTTCTGCTTTCCTCCGTGACTATGGTATGGGTTCCATTTACCACAACAACTTGCGTTACGACATGCAAGACATTTATAGAGGAGATGGTGTGCACTTCAATGATGAAGGGAACAGAGTCTTCCTCTTGAACCTTAGACTCTGCATCGGTACTTACTTGTAGGTACCACAAAAAAATCACTTAATAAACACAACGGCTCTTTTTAGAGCCCCCTAATATCTAAACACTTAAATCTGAATTTCATTTCTTTTTTGTATTTTTTTTTTACCGTACGCTTACCGTAAGCTTACCGTACGCGTACCCCGTGATTTTTTTTAAAATCAATAAATGTTTTCTTTGTACTTTTCTGTCCTTCTTTGACCCCCTTACAAATGTTAGGGGGTCTGTAACTCTCTCCCTTGCCCCCTTTTCAAGATATCACTCTTTTTTACCGGAGTGAAATACACAAAATGGCGGCCGCCGCTTCCTGGTTTCGGCCGATTCGAATGTTTACTAAGATCTAACAGCCAATCAGAATCGCGCTCGCGCACGCCACCGTACGCGTACGGTAAGCTTACGGTAAGCGTACCGTAAGCTGGCTCAGATATATATATTGATTTAAAGGCTATTTTCTCAGAATCTACTGAACAGATTTACACCAAACCTACAAAAGGCACTTCCTTGACCTGAGGACTACCTCTCTGCCAAATTTCTAGTAATTCTGTTCAGCCGTTCGGGCTGTAGCCCTGTCTAAAGGTCCTATGGAAAAATGCATGGGAAAAACGCGTTTTGGGACCCCCCTTTTATCTCAGCCCCCGCTTGACGAATCCCCCCGAGACTTTCAGGGAAGGAGCGGAGCGTAGCGCCCCACCTATTTTGAAAAATTCACGAGGATTCGTCAACCGGCGCCAAAGTTATTCAAAATAGAATGTTGCGGATTTCCTATGGAAACGTGGTCCTAACTATAACTACCTACTGGCGACCGCCAGTAGGTAATATATATATATATATATATATATATATATATATATATATACAAATAAATAAATAAATAAATAAATATATATATAGATAATAAAGTTATGTGTGATGAAATATGCAAGTGTACAATAGTTTGCTAAAAATATTGATGTAAGACATGTGTGAGATTATGTATATTTTTCTAACAAAAATATCCATTAATCAAGGAAGTATAAATAACGTATTAAAGTGAAATGGCAGTTAATTTACTACTGCCTAATTCGTACCCTTCCAAAACTAAAAAGTTTTGTAATCTAACCCACGGAGAGTAATTTTTTTGTATATATGTTGCTATTTCCTATACTTTTGAGGGTGACTGGGAAAACTTCAAACTATGACTTATGTACAAAAGAATCTGTACATTCCCCCTGAGATGGAAGGATGAAAGGCCTTTTGGGAAGATGGCCTGCCCACAGCTCAAGCACATACATGTGCAGGAACTGCTCAGACATGGTCCAAAATCCCTGCACTGTCATGTGACCCACATGAGTACCTCGGCCCTGTAAAAAGGTATGCATTTCCACAATAGCCTGAGCTTTCGGAGGACTGAACGTTCAACCCTACAGAACGTTGGAAGCATTCACCCCTCAAAGCAGATCCTAATGCAATGACTGGAAGATCCCAACCTAAACAAAGACAGTTCCCAAGTGTTGCAGCCACTGCCTGTTCAGACACCACTGGAGGTATCTCATGCACCACCAATAGTATGCCCAAAGCTTTTAGGCATAGCAGCCACAAGACCTGGAGAATTGGGATCCAAGCATTAGTCGGACACATTCAAGTCATTGCCTGAATATTCATGATCATCTGAGAAAGAGGGAAGATCTCCATATGAGTTGTGAGAAGCAGTGCTCCAAAAAAGGTCAGTCTTGTCTGAGTGAGTTGAGGCTTCTGGACTTTGATGGTATAGCTCAGTTTGAACGTGGAGAAGAACCATTGTTCGCTAGAGAAGTTTCTGGGCCAGCATCCGGGACTCTGCCTTCAATAGTCAGCCATCCAAGTATGGAAATGAATGAACTCCTAATCTCCATAGAAGCTGCTATGACTGCCAGTACCTTTGGAAAGATATATAGCCCTTTCTCCAAGTAGCCACTCACTGTCAAAAGGTTTGAACATGACCATAGCCTGGGAAGCTCCCAAACATCCTGTGGAACACATCCAAACATGCTGATGCAGCATGACTGATTTGTCTATAGACCAAGCAATGGTGTCTGCAGAGTCAAAACCCCAATTCAGGATCTGTAGTGATGCATCTAGGCCATCACTCACCTTGTTCTCTAATTCCAAATGGAGTGATGCACTCCTCTGTCTCTCACCACCTCGGCTAATCACTGCATACACAGGAATATCAGAGCCTGTGGTAGAAGGTCAGTGATATTTTCAGACTGTATTGGATATTGATAGGCAAAGAGAAAGAGTAATTTGTCATGAAAAGCATGCACACAACTGAACACATGAATGGATAAGCCTTTGCAATATCTCTGTGTATCCAGCTTGTACATGCTAGCATCAAACATACATTACCTTTAATCTGCATTCATTAAACGCTCCCTGTAAATAGAATGACTACCTCAAACTTTGTCACTAAGCCCTCTTTGTGGAAGATGAATTATAGTTTCCACTATTCTCACTTAGCGCCTGCACGCCAATTAACAAGAGTTATCTATCCTTCTTTAAGTTTGTGTCAATATTCTAGGACTTCAATACCTTATGCGTTGACTCTTGTACATGAATATATAGTTCTGGCTTAATAGTTTTTCATGTTCTGTCAGAGTGAAATACAACAACTCACAGTTCATATAAAGGTTCAAATAGCTTGTGTTTCCATTAACAACACAGCATCCATTAATGTTTCTCTGTGTTCCCAATGTCCTCCAATACAATCAAAGGAAACAACTGCTCTTTATCAAAGATAATCTTAGATCTGGGTAGCAAAGTACGGACTATAGCAACATTGCATCACAACTGCCGAACAAGGTTGCTGAGGGCCACAAGGGAAGTAATATCCAGACAATTAACATGGTCACTGCATCTCCAGACTATTTGAGTTTGTAAACCATTGGGAAATATAGTTTCGCATCAGAACGATGTCTTGTGGCTTCTTTATATGGTCTGGCAGGCTATGAATCTTAAGTTTCACTAGTGCCTAAGGCATGGGCATATTGGCCTAAAAGACAGGATGTACTGGCTATGTGCAAAGCCAAGCTTCATAAGGTGAAAACTTTTCAATCCAAGGCATCAAGTGTCTTGGATTCTCTGTCACCATTTGGAAGGTGTTGGTCTGCTTAGAAGATGACCGTCTGAACCACCAGACTCTCAGGTGATGGGTGGGTGAACAAAGTGTGGGTCAAAAGTATAGGAAAATGTTGGAGGACACAAACTCAGCTCTTAAAGATGTGATAAAAGTTCAGCACATTAGTCCAGAATATTGTCAGTATCTTGTAGTTTAATGTTGCCACAAATAAGTGACAGCATGGTTCTTTTGAAGTACAGGTTACCAGCAAACAAGCTTTGCGTCCTATGAAAATTATGAAGGCTTTAGTTAAGTTTGTGCTTCAAAGAGTCACAAGTAGAAATATGTTGTCTGTGCGGTTTGGAAAGCATGGTATTGTATCCTAAAGTTGCTACTAGGTCCTGACCACATGGGAAATATAGGAAGGTCAATTGTCCATAGCGGCAAACAGAATAGGTATGGAGGCAATGCAGAGATAGCCGAGGGCATATGGTATATGAGAGCCCCAAAGTCAGAAACAAATGCTATGATAGGCCTGTGTAACTTTAGTTAGACTGGTAGCTGCATGTAGTCTTGTAGCTGCATCAGTGTGAATCACCCAGAGTGGGTCTCTGGCAATCTGCCTATTGACTGATGGACACAAAAAGGTTGTATCATTTTTAAAGCAATTAATGGCTCTAGGAGCGTCTTATTAAACATAAGCAAGAGTTAATCAGAAACTGTGGTGGATTGCAGGATTTCCATCAGAATTCTTGAAAAGTGTTCCTCCGAGGCAGTGGATTCGCAATTATCTTCTTTTGGTTCAATATCTAGGCCACTGGAAAATTGTAAGTCCACGTAGATTTTAGAAACAGTTAGGTGCATGAGGTGATCATCCTCTGCATCATCATCCTGTGTGTAGCCAAAGTCCTTATCCCTCATAAAAAATCCTCTGAATCTGAGCTATAATTCTACTCCAAGTGATCAAACCTTTAGGCCCTTGGAAGGTGTTCGCAATATGGCTCATTGTTAAAGTTAGGTCAGTTATGGTCAGTCAACAGACCCTTGAAGTGCACTTTCAGTCCCTGGGAACAAGTGGAGAACAGGTCACATGTTAGTACTTGACAGGCAGATCCTGGCAGAACTTCTTTCTTATTAGCCTTCAACTACTCTACTCATGTCCTGATGAGCTGATGGCAGGAGGCCATTTTAATCATAAACACTAGCATTGTCAACACCTCCAGACCTGATCCAAACAGAATTCTCACAGCCGGGGCTATCACCTTTCGCAGCAGTTCTTGTGTATCATACCGCAATCTATTCCACAAGCCGTTGTTCAAGTTGCTTCAGGATCTGAAGTTCCCATACTGCACCAGGGCAAATCTTTTGGGCCTGAGGATCCCCCCTACCAAAACTCCATTGATTGCTGCAAAAAAAAGTTCCCCCCAGTAGAAGCAGAGATTAGAAGTCTGAAAAGAAGCCAAGCTCAATGACCTCCTTCACAATAGAACCCTGTTTGGCATGTACATAACCTTAGCAAGGCCTAAGATAGCCTTTTCTAATACTTAACACCATCTGTTAGGACCCCCAACCAGCTCTCATATTCCAAGATAAATGGATCACTCCTCCCAGCGTTTCTGTTCACATAGGTAGATCTATTGTGTCTGTACAGAGTGATCTTTTGGATACAGGGAGGCCGACTGACCGATTACGATGTTTCCGAACAATGTTTGGTTGGACTCCCATTGACTTCAATGGGAGCCTGTGTTACGACCAACTGCACCGGCTCCCATTGAAGAAAGAAGTGGTTGCGGAAAACCTTGCACCCTGTGGCGCGCACCCTTGGTGCCTGCCACACTGTGCATTGTTGCAAAGAGGGGACCCATGGGTACCCCCAAGGGCCCCAACTGGAGGCCTCCAGGTGAAGGGGGACCTGCTACGGCCCCCAGAAGTCAGATTCCGACAGCCGATCCATGTCGGACAAACCGATTCAGGAAAGGGTGTCCGAATCTGACATTGTGATCTCATGAAACTCGGTCTATAGAGCCATACGAGTAGGCTCCGACCGACTTGGTTTCTCCTAATGCCTGGCGGAACCGAGTCGGAAGGACCGAACGGTTACCTAACATCGTAATTCGTCGTCAGTCAGAAATGTTTCCGAGTTGGTCGGAAATGCGGGTTCCGAATCTGATTCCGACAAACCGAATGCCATTCAGAGCCTTCCCGACCGACATCGTAATCGCCCCCTCTGTGCGGTCGGATCGTAATTCGATGTGCGGAACCTCCGACCTATGGTCGAGCGGTTCCTACACCGAAACGGTGTTGGTCGGAGGCAATATCGTAATCAGGCCCGTAGAAGCTAGTGCTGGTTATCATCCTCTTACTGGTCAATATTTAATGTCTAGAAAACCGTGACTTTGAGAAACAAGAAATGTATAAGAACATGCAAAGTGCTATTGTCCACAAAAACAAGAGGCATTTTCTCGCATTCAATAATAACCAACATATAATGCAATAATGACTCTGAATGTTCAGGCCCTAAACACTCCAATGAAAAGATGGACTCTCCTTAAATAGATACATATGAAGGAATATGACAAAGCAGCAGGGGAGGCTCCTCCATTATACCAGAGGAGTATCGCCCCTCTAAAATGCCCCCAGAGAGGAAAAATAAAATGGTAATGAAGTTAATTAATTACCATTTTATTTTTCGCCACCCCATCCTGAACCGAGTGTTAGGACGTGGCCGGGTCTGCTGAATGGCAGCAGCAGTAGGGGGAGGAGGGTGTGCTGCATGTGCACGGTTCAAAGTGCGCATGTCCCTTTGGCCGGATGTCTTGCGACGGCCAGCCAGACATGCACACTTTAAACCTCTCAACCCAGCTGTCTTAAGACAGCTGGGTTGGCAGCAAGCGCAGGCCTCCAGTGCACTTGGTAGTACTGACAGAGGCAGCTCCCTCCAATCCTGGTGCTAGGATAGGTTAAGGGAGTTGGCTGGGGCCCTGACGTCACAGAGAAGAAGAGGACTAGAGCGAGGAGGACAGCTGCTGCACATTAAGTAAGTTTTTATTTTATTTATTTATTTAATGTAATTAAAGTGCAACATAAAAAAAATAATGGCAGAATCATAGGCACAATAGAACCATGACCCTTGACCTCCTTCTCGATATATCTCAAAAATGAGAATACGCCACTGATGTTCTCATCTTTCTTTGAAACTGGTTTAGAATTTACAAAAGGACATATTATTTTGGGTTCAATTACAGAATATCGATACCTAAAACATTCCCATATCACAATATTGAGTTATAAATATTGATGTAAAAAAGTATCGACATCCTATATTTATAATGGTAAGTACAAAAATATCAATAACAAAAAAATATTGATGTCATAAATATAATTGTACAAAATATCATGTGTTTTATATATATATATATATATATATATATATATATCCCACATTTGTCAAAGTACAGATGCACACTCAGGAGTCAGTAAGCCACCACAGGGGTTTATTACCGTAATCCGCTACGCGTTTAGACACTCTAAGTGTCTTGATCACACGATGTGTACCATGACGTGCATATAATAACAACAGACATACAAAAGGCACTTCAGTTGAAAGACCCACATCCTCCCTGGTTTTGGCATCCATCTTGTAGTGGTAAACAGTACATGTAAAATTGCATTGACATGTTAGATACTGTCTCAGAATTAATGAGATACACAATACCTCAAGCCAATTATCCAAATAAATAGATGAATGTTGGCAGCATGTCGTAAAGCATAACACAACTTATTATTCTACAAATTGTAGTTATTTTAAAACAAAAATGAAAAAGCTGGTCGTTTAACTATTTTTTAGTTGCGTGCTCCCATTGTCGAAAAACACTTTAACATCTAAATGTACATTTTTCATGCAAAGCACCTCCCAATCAGAGGAATGATTACCAGGTACTGCATTAATTGCGAGCTAGTGTCAAAATTAAAGAAATCGACAAGGTATACTAGGCAAGTGCCCCTTAGTACTCAGCTTGTCTAAAGTTGTACTGGAAGTGGGACTATGTCTATATAAATGCCAAGTGGCTCTAATCAGAGGCCTTATTCTAGTTCATATGTATTGTAGAAACTCAAAAAAGGTGTCAACACCAAAAGAAAACCATTATAAAGGAATATATATAAAAAAAACTATAGTGAAGAAATACTTATTATCATCTCTTGTCATGATGAAAAGTGCCAAGGTGATTCTCGTGAAGAAAAGGGTAGGGTACCCGTGAAGTTTTAACCACAAGTGCAAGCGAAGGGTCCCTTCCTTTCCTCCTGTGAAACACAACAAGACAAAAGACAATTAAAATCACATTACATGAAATACAATTCTTAAATTTTCAACAGAAATACTGTACAATCAATCTTAATTCAACACAGTTTAAAAACTAAGAGACCTTCTACTCTTCATACAGATGGCTGGCTAGTTCCTCATCGAGGTTATGTCCTCCCGGGAATCTAGTTTCGAGTTCTATAATCCATTTGGATTCTTTTTTCCTTAGGGCTAGTTCTCTATTGCCGCCCCTTTTGCCTATGTTAACCTGTTCAATAGCAAAAAATCTGAGAAGAGAGTTATTGGATTGATGTTTTTCTTGGAAATGGCGGGCAATGGGGTAATGCAGATCTTTGTTGGTAATGGCCCGTAAGTGTTCTTGAACCCGTTTCTTGACCATACACGTGGTACTTCCAACATACCTCAATTTACAAGGGCATTCCAAGACATATATTGTGAAACTGGTACTGCATGTCAGGAATTGTCTAATCATTCTGTTATGTCTAGTGCCTGGGACCTCAAAGTCCTTAACCATGTGGCTGGATCTGCAGGCCCTGCAATGACCACATGGATAAAAGCCTTTGAGATTATGTATGCTACTATTAGGGTTCTCTGAAATATCTCCTTTAACCAAAATATCTCTCAGACTCCTACCCCTACGATACGTAACCCAGGGTCTATCACCTATGCTGGATCCTATCACATTGTCAGATTTAAGGATTTTACAGTTATCGTCAAGTATTTTTTTAACTTGTTCTGAGTCATGGTTAAATGTAGTGATAACTCTGGTTTCAGCTTCACCCTCAGTTGTTTCTTGGTTAGTTTCCAGGGTACTTGATCTAGTAGTTACCTTGATCCTGTTCAGAGCTCTAGTAAGAGCCCATTCTGGATAGCCCCGTTCTCTGAATCTCATGAACATTTTCTCTTGTTCACACATGTACATTTCATCTGTACTGCAGTTCCTTCTTGCCCTCAATAACTCACCAAATGGAATGCTCCACTTGAGAGCTTCTGGATGAGCACTGAGGGCATGAAGGAGACTATTCCCTGCAGTTTCCTTTCTATGCAGACTGGTGACTAGCTTTTCTTCCTGTACTATGACTAGAGTGTCCAGAAATTCCAGTTTTTCTTTACTTATGTTGGAGGTAAGTACAATATTATATGGATTGGAATTGAGCTTCCGAATAAAATTCTGTGCTTCAAACTCAGTACCGCTCCAAACAATAAAAAGATCATCAATGTTCCACAAGGTTGAAGTCTGGTTCAAGATTTTCGTCCTTTCCAATTTCCTCCTCCCATTTGCCCAGGAACAGATTTGCAAAACTTGGTGCAAAGCATGAACCCATTGCGGTGCCACGCACCTGCCTGTAGAGATCACCATCAAACATGAAGATATTGTTGGTAAGACGCATCCTCAGCATCTCTACAAGCATGTGCGTGTGCTCAAGGTAGCCTATGTCACGTTCTTTCAGAAAATGGAAACAAGCTTCAATGCCCTGGTCATGATCAATAATGGTGTATAGTGAACTTACGTCCAGGGTAATCAGTAAGTAGTCCTTAACCCATTTCACCTTCTCGATTTTATTAAGGAAATCCTTCATATCTTTCGTATTGGAAGGGAGAAGTGTCACATACTCTCTCAAAAAGTGATCTATATACTTAGATATGTTTTCATTCACACTCCCAATTGATGAAACAATTGGTCTACCCGGTGGTTTGGTTGCATTTTTGTGAATTTTGGGCAGCAAATATATTATAGGTAATTTGGGGTAGTCTTTTTTGAGGAAACAGTATTCAGGCCATGTGAGCAAACCTGTCTCTTGCCAGAGAGCAAGTTTCTCCCATGTGTCTGTAATACTCAAATTGTACTCAGTAGTATTACTGTTGTCATAGAAGTTCGCATCATTAAGTTGTTTGCGCACTTCTTCGATGTGAAGTTGCCTCCCCCAGAATACAATATTGCCTCCTTTGTCCGATGGCCTGATGACAACATTTTTATCTTTAGCCAGAGAGGTAATAAAATCTCTTTGTTGCTTAGATAAATTAAAACGGACTTTGTTGGATCTCACTGTTTTGTACTTGTGTTTGTTGAGTTCTTTAGTGACCACTTCATGAAACGTATCCAGCGAATCATGGGGAAGAACTGGACAAAAGATAGATTTGGGTTTGAAAGGAGTGCATGCTGCTCTATCAGTGCTTCTGTATTGTGAGTATGTACCCTCTTCATCATTCGTTAACACATTGCTCAAGCTATACACAGTTTGCAAAACAGTAGCATCCCCCACAGTAAGTTCAGGACAAATACTTTCTTCGTCAGATATTGTTGATACATTCTCTGTGGGTCTGTTGCTAAATAATGAGTGCCATTTCCTGAGTTTTAACTTACGAATGAATTTGAAAATATCTACCCTTGTATTGGTGTAATTAAACAATTCGGTTGGACAAAAGGTCAATCCCAAACATAGAGTGTTTTTTTAAATTTCAGTTAATGATCTTGACGATAGATTAATGATAGTTCGATTTACCATTGTCCTATCCATGTTTAATTGGCTCTTCTGTAGCCTCCACGTCTGGTTCCCACTGGCTCTCTGTTTAAGTCTCCTCTGTATCCATTTGAGGCGTCTTTTCTTTGACCGGCCCTGCCTCTTGCTCTTCCTCTCCCTCGACTTCGTCCTCTTGCTCTTTGTGATGATTGGGGTGTTGGTTGAGCCTGTTCTCTCTGTCGTCGTGTTCTCAACACCCAAAATTCGTCTAAAAAAGTCGCCGGTTTGGATGTAATTTCCACATCAGAGGCAGTGCTGGCTGTTGATACTGACCCATTGATATCCGAATCACTTATCAATACATTCTCTTGTGTGTCTGCTGGGACACCCAGGTCAATATTATCTTTTGCACAGGCATCTCCTTGACTGTATAAGTGGTCATATTTAGGACTATAGGTTAAAATCCGGCCACTCTCATAGTCCCCACAGTCTCTATGTAGTTTTCTTTGTTTACGGAATTTTATGTCATCCTCATATTTTTTCAATCTTCCTTTTAATTCATCCTTAAATTTCCTGATATTTTCTTGTTCTGTACTTTTGTTGAAATCCTCCTCCATTTCTTTAAGTTCCTTAATAATTGCTTCACGATCCTCCCATGCATGTTTCACCAGTATGCCCAACATATTCTTTGAGCTGGCTGCTGAATTTGCTGCCCAGTCAAGCATCTGTGGATTAGGTGATTCGTGTGATGGAGTGATGTAAATTCTTAAACCACGTGGGACCATATCCTTCTCCATATAATCTTGGAGGGAGATCGCCTCCCACCATTTTGAAGTTTCTTGCTTTTTCAGTTTCTCGTATCTTTTGAGTTTCGTATTTAACACATTCTCACTGGGTTTCTCTGCCACTGACTTCACGCTTGTGCCTTTTCCTGGTGCTCGGGCGAATAATGTCGGTGCCTCTCTCCGCCTCCCATCTTCATCATCCATATTAGTTTTAACTGTGTTGAGAAAAAAAGGGGTTCTGTGTAATACACCCAAGAGTTTTGCATGTCACGGTAAAAAGAAAAGAAATGTGCGGTACTGAACCACCGCTTCTTTTAATCCCTGTGTTGCCAAAAAGACTGCCCTGCCTCTCGTAGGCAGTTCCTGGTGCTGAATTAAAATGAGAGTTCTGTGGGTAAATAAACGATTAGCAGATTTTGGTGCGAGTACTTCCGCTACCATAAATAAGTATTGAGTCTTTAAGTTTGTTTCCCTCCTGCTAGCTCTTATATGTAAGAAGGCTCGGTCTGGTGCCTCGGCGCACCCGCTCGCCAGGAAGTCCGCCCGGACACAAGTGTACGAACGCCTCCCTCCCCAGTCAGCGTCGCCGCGAGCCCAGGCTCACCTTCAAAACATGTAGCTGCAGCCATCCCCACACTCTCCTTGCAATGATAAGTTCTTTTCCTTGTAAATCCAGCCGGCATGCGATACCTCCAATTTGTATTTTCCAAAAAGATGCAGGCCCTTCCGGGATCAGTCCCGTTGCCAGGTGGTGCGTCTGGCGGCAGAGACCCAAGCCGGTACATAAACAATCCCAAATTTGTGAAAGTACAGATGCACACTCAGGGGTCAGTAAGCCACCACAGGGGTTTATTACCGTAAACCGCTACGCGTTTCGACACTCTAAGTGTCTTGATCACACGATTTTCACAGTGTACCATGACGTGCATATAATAACAACAGACATAGAAAAGGCACTTCATTTGAAAGACCCACATCCTCCCTGGTTTTGGCATCCATCTTGTAGTGGTAAACAGTACATGTAAAATTGCATTGACATGTTAGATACCGTCTCAGAATTAATGAGATACACAATACCTCAAGCCAATTATCCAAATAAATAGAGATAATTGGCGAAGGATACGAAGGATTTCCTTAATAAAATCGAGAAGGTGAAATGGGTTAAGGACTACTTACTGATTACCCTGGACGTAAGTTCACTATACACCATTATTGATCATGACCAGGGCATTGAAGCTTGTTTCCATTTTCTGAAAGAACGTGACATAGGCTACCTTGAGCACACGCACATGCTTGTAGAGATGCTGAGGATGTGTCTTACCAACAATATCTTCATGTTTGATGGTGATCTCTACAGGCAGGTGCGTGGCACCGCGATGGGTTCATGCTTTGCACCAAGTTTTGCAAATCTGTTCCTGTGCAAATGGGAGGAGGAAATTCGAAAGGACGAAAATCTTGAACCAGACTTCAACCTTGTGGAAGTCTGGATCAGGTACATTGATGATCTTTTTATTGTTTGGAGCGGTACTGAGTTTGAAGCACAGAATTTTATTCGGAAGCTCAATTCCAGTCCATATAATATTGTACTTACCTCCAACATGAGTAAAGAAAAACTGGAATTTCTGGACACTCTAGTCATAGTACAGGAAGAAAAGCTAGTCACCAGTCTGCATAGAAAGGAAACTGCAGGGAATAGTCTCCTTCATGCCCTCAGTGCTCATCCAGAAGCTCTCAAGTGGAGCATTCCTTTTGGTGAGTTATTGAGGGCAAGAAGGAACTGCAGTACAGATGAAATGTACATGTGTGCTCATGAGATTCAGAGAACGGGGCTATCCAGAATTGGCTCTTACTAGAGCTCTGAACAGGATCAAGGTAACTACTAGATCAAGTACCCTGGAAACTAACCAAGAAACAACTGAGGGTGAAGCTGAAACCAGAGTTATCACTACATTTAACCATGACTCAGAACAAGTTAAAAAAATACTTGCCAATAACTGGAAAATCCTTAAATCTGACAATGTGATAGGATCCAGCATAGGTGATAGACCCCGGGTTACGTATCGTAGGGGTAGGAGTCTGAGAGATATTTTGGTTAAAGGAGATATTTCAGAGAACCCTAATAGTAGCATACATAATCTCAAAGGTTTTTATCCATGTGGTCATTGCAGGGCCTGCAGATCCAGCCACATGGTTAAGGACTTTGAGGTCCCAGGCACTAGACATAACAGAATGATTAGACAATTCCTGACATGCAGTACCAGTTTCACAATATATGTCTTGGAATGCCCTTGTAAATTGAGGTATGTTGGTAGTACCACGTGTATGGTCAAGAAACGGGTTCAAGAACACTTACGGGCCATTGCCAACAAAGATCTGCATTACCCCATTGCCCGCCATTTCCAAGAAAAACATCAATCCAATAACTCTCTTCTCAGATTTTTTGCTATTGAACAGGTTAACATAGGCAAAAGGGGCGGCAATAGAGAACTAGCCCTAAGGAAAAAAGAATCCAAATGGATTATAGAACTCGAAACTAGATTCCCGGGAGGACATAACCTCGATGAGGAACTAGCCAGCCATCTGTATGAAGAGTAGAAGTTCTCTTAGTTTTTAAACTGTGTTGAATTAAGATTGATTGTACAGTATTTCTGTAGAAAATTTAAGAATTGTATTTCATGTAATGTGATTTTAATTGTGTCTTTTGTCTTGTTGTGTTTCACAGGAGGAAAGGAAGGGACCCTTCGCTTGCACTTGTGGTTAAAACTTCACGGGTACCCTACCCTTTTCTTCACGAGAATCACCTTGGCACTTTTCATCAAGACAAGAGATGATAATAAGTATTTCTTCACTATAGTTTTTTTAATATATATATTCCTTTATAATGGTTGTTTTTTTGGTGTTGACACCTTTTTTGAGTTTCTACAATACATATGAACTAGAATAAGGCCTCTGATTAGAGCCACTTGGCATTTATATAGACATAGTCCCACTTCCAGTACAACTTTAGACAAGCTGAGTACTAGTATACCCTGTCGATTTCTTTAATTTTGACACTAGCTCGCAATTAATGCAGTACCTGGTAATCATTCCTCTGATTGGGAGGTGCTTTGCATGAAAAATGTACATTTAGATGTTAAAGTGTTTTTCGACAATGGGAGCACGCAACTAAAAAATAGTTAAGCGACCAGCTTTTTCATTTTTGTTTTAAAATAACTACAATTTGTAGAATAATAAGTTGTGTTATGCTTTACGACATGCTGCTAACATTCATCTATTTATTTGGATAATTGGCTTGAGGTATTGTGTATCTCATTAATTCTGAGACGGTATCTAACATGTCAATGCAATTTTACATGTACTGTTTACCACTACAAGATGGATGCTAAAACCAGGGAGGATGTGGGTCTTTCAAATGAAGTGCCTTTTCTATGTCTGTTGTTATTATATGCACGTCATGGTACACTGTGAAAATCGTGTGATCAAGACACTTAGGGTGTCGAAACGCGTAGCGGTTTACGGTAATAAACCCGTGGTGGCTTAAAGACTCCTGAGTGTGCATCTGTACTTTGACAAATTTGGGATTGTTTATGTACCGGCTTGGGTCTCTGCCGGCAGACGCACCACCTGGCAACGGGACTGATCCCGGAAGGACCCGCATCTTTTTGGAAAATATATATATATATATAATGTTAAATATATTACATAATAAAATTAATTAAAGAAAATACATTAGATTTAATCTACATTTTAATGAATGTGACAAATAAAAAGTTAAACACATATATATCAGTAATATATTTACATAAATATTTACTTTAAAACAATTATAATATTAATGTATTTTCTCATTTTAAAATTATATAAAAATATAACAAATATACATATATATATATATATATATATATATATATATACACACACTAACAACATAAAATCTTTTTTTAAATTCTAGCTAAATGTAAACATTAAACTATTTAAAAAACTTTTAACTTAGTAAAAATAATTTTCCAATGAACAAATATTGATAATTAAAAAATATTCTAATTTAAAATAAACAAAACATAACAATATGAATGAAATCAATACAAAATTAATTGTAACATTTAATACACTTTGGGGCCGATTCCAATCCTGTAAAAAGGCCCTACGAATAGTCGTACGGAGCGTTTTCTCCGTACGACTCGTACCAGGTAAACTCATTTCACAACCTGGGAAGTACGATTCGTACAGAAAGCCTTTTTCTGTACGAATCGTACAAAAGACCATACAGCCAAAAAATACCCACGATTCCGATCCGGAAATGCATGTACGTGACGTCCGTACGTATTTCACCAGTGTTTTCTGTCCCAGCAAGTACGATTCGTACTGACGTCACTCCGTACTGCTCTTTGTTTACGGGAGCCAAACACAGCCGGAAAAGCAGAGTCCGACGCGAACGGCAACGCCACGGAGCCCCGGTACGCGACATACAGCCATGAACCACATCTTACGTGTCATCCCGGTCCTCTTGGCCTACGACCTGGTGCACCGCACCCGACGCACACGCCGCAGAAGGTGAGAACAACATGCGTGGGTACGGTGCATACCACACGTACCCCTACGGCGCCATGACAACAGTGGTACGGACCGTACCCGCGCATGAATACGTGGGTATGGTGCGTACCAATACGTACCCTTACGGCACCATGCCATCAGTGGTACGGACCGTACCCATGCATGAATACGTGGGTACGGTGCATACCCCTACGGCCCCATGAGTCCTCAGGTACGGACCGTACCCTCGCATGAATGCGTGGGTACGGTGCGTACTCCAAAGGCCCCATGAGTACTCAGGTATGGACCGTACCCACGCATGAATGCGTGTGTTCGGTGCGTACCCCTACGGCCTCATGAGTCCTCAGGTACGGACCGTACCCTCGCATGAATGCGTGGGTACGGTGCGTACCCCAAAGGCCCCATGAGTACTCAGGTATGGACCGTACCCACGCATGAATGCGTGTGTTCGGTGCGTACCCCTACGGCCCCATAATTAATCAGGTACGAACCGTACCCACGCATGAATATGTGGGTACGGTGTGTACCCCTACGGCCCCATGAGTCCTCAGGTACGGACCGTACCCACGCATGAATGCGTGGGTACGGTGCGTACCCCTACGGCCCCATGAGAACTCAGGTACGGACCATACCCACGCATGAATACGTGTGTATGGTGCGTACCCCTACGGCCCCATAATTAATCAGGTACGGACCGTACCCATGCATACATGTGTGGGTACGGTGCGTACCCCTACGGCCCCATGAGTACTCAGGTACGGACCGTACCCATGCATGAATGCGTGGGTACGGTGTGTACCCCTACGGCCCCATGATCAACCGGGTACGGACCGTACCCACGCATACATGCGTGGGTACGGTCCGTACCACACCTACCCCGTTATGGCAGCAGGAAAATTTAGATACGAGGCGTACACACGCCAGGAATGTGGGCATAGAGGACTGGCCCAGCATGTTACCTACAAATTGTTGTGTGCCTAGGTCCTGGCTCTAAGGGTGTGCTTAGGTGGGTGCAGAGGCCTCCCAGCAGTGCCCAGACATATGAGGGGTGGGTGCATATCACTCCCAGCAGTGCCCAGACATATGAGGGGTGGGTGCATATCACTCCCAGCAGTGCCCAGAAATATGAGGGGTGGGTGCAGAGGACTACCAGCAGTGCCCAGACATATGAGGGGTGGGTGCAGAGGACTCCCAGCAGTGCCCAGACATATGAGGGGTGGGTGCAGAGGACTACCAGCAGTGCCCAGGCATATGAGGGGTGGGTGCAGAGGACTACCAGCAGTGCCCAGACATATGAGGGGTGGGTGCAGAGGACTACCAGCAGTGCCCAGACACATGAGGGGTGGGTGCAGAGGACTCCCAGCAGTGCCCAGACACATGAGGGGTGGGTGCAGAGGACTCCCAGCAGTGCCCAGACATATGAGGGGTGGGTGCATATCACTCCCAGCACTGCCCAGACATATGAGGGGTGGGTGCATATCACTCCCAGTAATGCCCAGACATATGAGGGGTGGGTGCATATCACTCCCAGCAGTGCCCAGACATATGAGGGGTGGGTGCAGAGGACTACCAGCAGTGCCCAGACATATGAGGGGTGGGTGCAGAGGACTCCCAGCAGTGCCCAGACATATGAGGGGTGGGTGCAGAGGACTACCAGCAGTGCCCAGACATATGAGGGGTGGGTGCATATCACTCCCAGCAGTGCCCAGACACATGAGGGGTGGGTGCAGAGGACTCCCAGCAGTGCCCAGACATATGAGGGGTGGGTGCATATCACTCCCAGCAGTGCCCAGACATATGAGGGGTGGGTGCATATCACTACCAGCAGTGCCCAGACACATGAGGGGTGGGTGCAGAGGACTCCCAGCAGTGCCCAGACATATGAGGGGTGGGTGCATATCACTCCCAGCAGTGCCCAGACATATGAGGGGTGGGTGCAGAGGACTACCAGCAGTGCCCAGACATATGAGGGGTGGGTGCAGAGGACTCCCAGCAGTGCACAGACATATGAGGCGTGGGTGCAGAGGACTACCAGCAGTGCCCAGACATATGAGGGGTGGGTGCATATCACTCCCAGCAGTGCCCAGACATATGAGGGGTGGGTGCAGAGGACTCCCAGCAGTGCCCAGACATATGAGGGGTGGGTGCAGAGGACTACCAGCAGTGCCCAGACACATGAGGGGTGGGTGCAGAGGACTCCCAGCAGTGCCCAGACATATGAGGGGTGGGTGCATATCACTCCCAGCAGTGCCCAGACATATGAGGGGTGGGTGCATATCACTACCAGCAGTGCCCAGACACATGAGGGGTGGGTGTAGAGGACTCCCAGCAGTGCCCAGACATATGAGGGGTGGGTGCATATCACTCCCAGCACTGCACAGACATATGAGGGGTGGGTGCATATCACTCCCAGTAATGCCCAGACATATGAGGGGTGGGTGCATATCACTCCCAGCAGTGCCCAGACATATGAGGGGTGGGTGCAGAGGACTACCAGCAGTGCCCAGACATATGAGGGGTGGGTGCAGAGGACTCCCAGCAGTGCCCAGACATATGAGGGGTGGGTGCATATCACTCCCAGCAGTGCCCCACTCCCAGGAGGATGGATGTCATTCACACACTGCATGACACACCACGTGTGGGTGTGAGGACATACAACACATGTATACCCACCCATGGCGGATGCCCCATGTTAGAATGGGGAACCTCTGGTTGGCACAGGTAGGTACTTGTGACAAGCAGTGGTCCCTTCTTCTATTCAGGGCGAGAGAATTACCCCTTCAGAACAACCCCTGCTCACCCTATAGGTAGTGTGGCGCGAGCAGTCAGGGCTAAACTTCAGGGCGCTAGTCAGTTAAGCATTTATGATCACACACAGTAAACCACAACGATCCCCCACAAATGGACACCAGGCGTAAGTTGTATCAAAAATACGGATGCTTTATATAAAAGATTCTTGGTTACGCAGGCATGTACAAGACCATCAATAACGGTTGCGAAATGGAAGCCACAAGATGATAATTAGGCACTGTTCTTTTCTTTGGTAACTTATTCGATCACGAGCGCTTCACAGGGCTCGGGTGAGTCGGTCCAGTCACGATGATGCGCAGTGCACCCGGGGTACAGTGATACGGGGAAATCAGAACGTTGCGGACCCCGAGTCCGATAGGGAGTTCACTGTACCTGGGAACGTGCGATGTGCTTGGACGAGTCGTCAGGGGAGATGCAGGTTCTGCACCTCGCGGGTCTTCCGGATCAAGAATTCAGCGGGCGGCTCTCGGTAGACAGGTGCGGCCCCGGGCCTCCGACACGGACTGTGCGGGAGGTCACTGCGGAGGGCGGCACGGTCAGACTCAGGCTGGGAGGTGAAGCAGGGCGGCCGGATACGTTACGACGTACGGGCGGCCGTCCGAGGCTTGATTTCACTTCCCAATTAGAAATCCGGCGGGAGGGCGAGAGGGCACCAGGCACGCTCCAGTGGCAGGCAGGTGATAGGGAAGCGGGGCGGCCAGCCTCGATGGGTCCAGAGCGACTCAGGTAGAGCGGGGCTCTCGGCGAGGGGAGGCGGCCAGGCTTCTGGGTGTCACGGGCCTAGGAGGGATGCGAAGGTGCGCAGAGCACTCCGGCGGGAGAAAGCACACGGCTCGAGTTCTCAGACGAGCGGAGACACGGTGAACCCACTGGTCCTGGGGTTCAGTTCAGGGGGCAAGCTCTTCTTCCAAGCCCTTGGAGATAGTTGAAAACAAAGTGCAAAGTCTCTTTCAGTCTTTTCCTCTCCTTCCTCAGCAAGGCACCTACTGCAGGCCAGTCCCTCAGGTCAGGGAAAGTTACTCCTCCTTCAGCTTCTTCCAGGTCCTTCTAGTCGGGCAGAGTTCCTTCGTGGTTCAATCTGGATCTGATTTCTTAGGAGCCAGGCTCCTACTTTTATACAGGGATTCTTTTGTTCTTTAGCGCCAGGGGGCCTGGGCCTGGCTCAGTCCAGTTTTGGAGCACTCTGTTGTGGTGACTCGGCTTGTTCCTTTCAGCAGCAGGGCAGAGACATTAGCCGCTCCACAGGGGGCGGCGCCGGCTTTGTGGTGGCAGAGCACAGGTCTATTCAAGAGTCAGGGTGTACTCCTCCCACCCATCCTGGTGTAATCTCTCTACCCACCACCTGGCAGCCAACCTGTCTCCTGGAATCCCCCAGCCCTGCTCCTGTACTGTTGCTAGGCAGAACACACACCCCCAGCAGAGGCGGACTGAGATGGCCAGGCACGCAAAGGCTAACTTTCTAAAAGTAGCATTTGCAAACCCAGGATATTAAAATAACCTTTTCTAAAAGATGTATTTTATTATCCCGAGTTCAGGCATACTAAACATGACTTTCTACCATGCTCTCTGAGTCCACTGGGGTCACAGCGTGTAGCGATCCCAGCAGCCCATTCTGGCCTATGGAGAGCAGGTAGCCTTCAATAGTGAAAAACGAAAATGGCTGTAATTCACTATTAAGACATGCCACACACATCAGGGCATGTCCTACCTTATGCCTACAATGCACCCTGCGCTTAGGCCTACCAGAGGGGTGACTAACATGTAGTTAAGGGAAGGTTTTAGGGACTGGCAAGTGGGGACACTGGCTCAGTCAGCGCGACGGTACCAGACCGAGCGCAGGTTCTGCAGTGGCAGACCCTAGACACATTTTACCCCGCTGCTTCGGTGGGTGGCACAACCAGTGCTGCAAGCCCTCTAGCAGCATTTGGATATACAAGCCCTTGGCACCCCTGGTGCACTCTACTAGGGACTGATAGTAAACCAAATAAACCAAACGTGGAAGTCAATTCACATAATACATTTTAACATAGGGAGCACTTGCACTGTGGCACTGGATGGCAGTGGCACAGTGCTCTGAGCAGCTAACACCAACACAAAACACATTGAGGCACAGACAAAAATGGAAGGGTGACCCACGCCAATGGTGCCAGGTCTAACACCCCACAACACACACCCAGATTTAATGCCAACAGACTGTATAGTCATGGAAATGCATACTAAAATAAGTTAGCCAAGGGGAACACACACTGTCACAACATCGCAGGAGTGATAGGAATGTCCAGGTGCTGGTCCAGCCACCCAGATGATGTCTCTCATGTAAGGAATAGGGTCCACTGCCACTAGATACAATGCCCACAATTGTGAGTCAGGTGCCCAAATACCCTGCATTACACGTGCCATTTGTGTGTTAGGACGTGATTACACACATGCATAGTGCTGAAAAGGGCCAATTGCTCCCTGATGCCATTCCTACATACACAAAACACAAGTACAGTGACTGGCAAGGATGGCACAGACGAGTTAGCAGGAGACATCGGTGAGCATGCATGGCCATTGTTGAAGGGATCCGTCACCAACAAAGGATATGTTGACATAGGTCAGCACAACAATTGTGCAACTGTTTGCAGGGAACATGTCAGGTGCCACAGAGGAAGGAACACTTCCTGGGACAATGTCTCACAATGCAAAGGAGCACACACTGACAATTAATATTTTCACAGACATTGAGATGGCACACAGATACCATGGTCCACCTCATGACCATCATACTAAAACATTTCTCAGAACCCTAACACATTACCAGAACACCAACTTCATGGGCCTCATCACCAACATCAAGTACCTGAAAAGCAATAGTGTGGAAACTAAAAGAAAAGGCTTTATTCAGAACACAAAAAAAAGAACTTGTAATAAAACACTATTTACAAAGGCCAATGGCCAGTCCATAGTTCGAGTCCAAGGGTGGACGTACGCGAGTGTGTCCACCCCTACCTTGCCTGCACAAAGTCACCTCAAGGGTTGTCGACCGGGGGGGGCATCATCAGTGGGAGTACCAGGCACCGCAGGGACAGGAGTGGGTTGGGTAGGTGTGGTGGGTGCAGGGCTGGACGTATCCATCACAGGGGGTGGTGCAGCGCCAAAGGTGGTGGTGAGCAGCTCGCTGCACACTGCAGCCAGGGCGTCCAGAGGAACCCCTGCACTGGAACGAACACCAGGGCCAACAGAGGGGGGGGTGTCCGAGGGATGGGGTGCAGCGCTCTCGGGGGAGGTGGTGGACATGGGGGGGACTCAACTCCCCTGGCCGGAGACTTCCTCAACCGCTTGCGGGGTGGTGTCACAGTGGGCTGAGGGACTGACTAGCCCTGTCGGTCACTTTGGGTGATGTCTTGGCAGGGGAGCTAAGGGGAGTGGATTTGGAGGAAGTGGGTCGTGAGGACTGCGGACTCTGACTGTGGCTGCGTGTCTGCCATTTGCCCCCAGACCCTGTTGGTGTGACTACATCCCCCTGAGTGTGCGTGCCAGGAGGTGTGCCCTGTGCCTTAGTTGGGGGTGTGCTGGATGTGTCTGTTGTGGTGTGTGCCTGTGACTGTCTCTGTGTGCTTTGGACAGGCATGGGACAGGGCAGTGTGGATGGGTCCGGGGTAGGGGGAGACGGAGCGCCGCAGGAGAGACACTGCTTCTGTCAGTGAAGAAACCATGGACCGCAGAAACCTGCGTTGCTCATTCATCGTTGATGACATGCCCTCCACGAATGACACCAACTGTGTGAGCAGTATAGTGTGTTCATGGAGGACATGCAGCATCGATGCCTGACCAACCTGCAACTTGTGCAGTGTGTCCACAGACTCTTCACTGAGGGCAGCAGGGGTGACAGGGGCAGGGGCTGCGGTGCCTGGTCTGAAGGAGACATGGTGGGACCGTGCACGGACAGAATGGGCGGGAGCAACTGGGAGGGCGGAGATGGCAATGGAGGAGGCGGGCACAGATGGTGGGATGCTGCCAGATGTTGTTGCATCCTCTGCCTCCTCAAGGATGCCAGCCTGGGACCCGTCGGTGTCGTACATGCTCTCGCCTCCGGACAGGTCCTCCGACTGACTCCCCTTGCCCTCCGTGCCACTGTCTCCTGCTGACTCCACAGCACTGGTGGCACTGTCGCTGGGTCTCTCCTCAAGGTCCATGCCGGTGTCTCCCTCGCGTGTGGATGATGATGCTGTGGGCAAGGAGAAGAAACCAGAAAGCATCAGTCACCTGTATACATCTGACACATGAGCACAAGAACAATAGGTCACAGTGCATATCAGGCAATGCATCATGAGTAACAGCTGGATTACTCCGCACATATGTAAGCCCTGTACTGCCCAGTTGGTAGACCCATCATGCCACTTTGACATCAGGAAACTCAATACACAAAAGGCCACAACTTGAATGAGCAATACACTGAGAAGCTAGTGTCTGTGAACCGGTGAGCACAGCAATACAATGAAGTCATGACACCTCTTGTTTACCCTAAAAGAAACAGGAGTGGTGCACTCAAGGTTAACTAACACACCTCGATACTCAAGGTGTCACCACACTCAGAGACCTGTAAGTCCCTTGGAACACAAAACGAACAAATGTTGGTACCTTGGGACTCACACAACTTCAACCAATCTACATGTTTGGGATGTGCCAATTGGCCATTTTGCAAAAAGAACACTGATGTGCCTGCATGCAAGATGTGTTATAGAGAACAGTGGTCCCTATTCAGGAGGAATACAGTGTGATAGATAACCATACACTTAGAATAGAATGTATGTCTTTTGTCCAGCCGGACAAGAATTTATTTTCATAGTATTTTTCAAAAGTAGTATCAAATAAAACATTCAAATGACAAGTGGGCACAGCCGTGACCAACAGAACACAAGACAGAACAATGAACACAGAATTGGCCAAAAGGCAAGCCAAAATGGGTCTGTACAGTTGTTCTCAGTATAGACAGACACAAATTAATCATTTAGCACCGTTGCACAATGTGTTATAGCTTGAGTCTAGTGCATAGGGTGTTTGGGTGTCGACGACGTTTCGATGCCACATTAAATATAGGGCATCATCTTCAGGACAAACAAATAATGCACTGCTGTCTTGATAATATATCACAACTTGTTTACAATTCAATTCTGTTTGCTTTATGGCAGAAAGTCCTGTTGGGTGCTGTCTGCCAGCTGTTGGAGAATGCACGATCGCATTACTTCAGTGAGCGTGGGCAGTATCGCCGCATCTGCTTCGGAGTTTCAATGGAGACTTGAGTCCGCACCCAACAGGACTTTCTGCCATAAAGCAAACAGAATTGAATTGTAAACAAGTTGTGATATATTATCAAGACAGCAGTGCATTATGTGTTTGTCCTGAAGATGATGCCCTATATTTAATGTGGCATCGAAACGTCGTCGACACCCAAACACCCTATGCACTAGACTCAAGCTATAACACATTGTGCAACGGTGCTAAATGATTAATTTGTGTCTGTCTATACTGAGAACAACTGTACAGACCCATTTTGGCTTGCCTTTTGGCCAATTCTGTGTTCATTGTTCTGTCTTGTGTTCTGTTGGTCACGGCTGTGCCCACTTGTCATTTGAATGTTTTATTTGATACTACTTTTGAAAAATACTATGAAAATAAATTCTTGTCCGGCTGGACAAAAGACATACATTCTATTCTAAGTGTATGGTTATCTATCACACTGTATTCCTCCTGAATAGGGACCACTGTTCTCTGTAACATGAAATTGCCCAAGGTCCCTGTCTTAATTCCTTTGGGTTCCCTTGTTCTGTAAAATAGTGCATGCAAGATGTTGCACAAGGCAGTGCACACAAAAGTACATTGACACTGTCATTGAAGAAGCTGGCACCTTTTTGGAGGAGCCACTGTTAGAAATAGATTGTGTTGCAGAAAGTACATATACATGGGCCCACGGAGGTCTGGACGTCTTGACACTCGTTAGTTTGTATCACCGACAACTAATGAGTCTCACAAAATCTAGACCGCCGTGGACACATGTATATGGAGAATCTGTGACAACATTTATTTTAAACAGTGGCTTCATTGAAAATGTGCCAGCTCATTCCATGACAGTGTCAATGTACTTTTGTGTGCACTGCCTTGTGCGACATATTGCATGCAGGCACATTAGTGTTCTGAACACAAATAAACTAATTTCCACATGTGAAACATGAAAAACTGTTGACAAGTGCTGTGAGTGCCAAGGTACAAATCATGAAGAGTAACAACTAGAATCATGACAGTTGTCACCAGGCCATCCGTCACCTGATTACACAGTTGGCTACACATATGACCTACTGCCTGTCATCTGGAGTGGCACCCATGTCCACACCCAGGACAATGCATAAGCCAATGGGACTGCAATTGGGTGTTAAAAAAGGGCAGCTGTACTGTGGGGACACCCTCATGGCAAGCCTGAATGTACACACAGATGTCAGCACACACAGTCCAAACTGCGTTGCATCAGAACCACACACGTGCCAAAAATGTATGAGCAGGATTCTTGTTGGTAAAAAAAATGACACAGGCTGCAAAGCACGTACATTGAGCACTGGCCAGCATTACAGGAGCACTGTCGAGTGTATTTTAGTCCAGGCAATTCTCCCACACAAGTCAGACCTGCCACTGAAAAATCAGAGTTGCACATATATGCCTCTCCCACACCCCCCTCCCCCAATACCTGAGTCTATGTGATGTATACAGATCAAGAAGTGACACCTCTTATTCAGGGTTACAACAACTGTGCTTGCAAAATTGCTTCATTGACATCACATCACCTCGTGGGGCTGACAACACATATTTGTGACAAACAACCATCAACAGATTGTTGTGAATAGCCACACGGGCACTGCCCAGTGTGAGTATGCACAAGCAAAATGTTGTATCCCTGTCCAGTGGACACATGTAGCACACATTAACCAAATCAAAGTAGGGCAGGGAACAATGCCACAGAGGCAGACCTATGCAGCACACACAGAGAATGTGCACAGTGTTGGATGACACACATGATTAGGAGGCCAGGGTGTCTCAGGGGACTGTAGTGGGCACACTCCTCCATGGTCCTGGACTGAGCTGACTCTACCATGTACAACCGTCATGGCACTATGCATATCTCACACTCATGCACATCATGTCTGAGGCCACAACATTGCACATGCATGCTGCAAGGGCGTCCAGTTGAAGGCTCACACTCCTATGTTGAGAATCAGCATCAGTGACAACAACTATGGACCCCCTACATAGTGAACAGGTCAAGACAAGGTACCGACGCAAGTCACAGACCACCCTCCCACATGATGCAGAAAGCAATGTGCACTTAGATGTACTGGCACCATAGATGACCATGTGCAAATGTGATTACACACACACCAGGGGACACATGTAAAGGAGAGGAAGGGATGAAAAAGATGCCTACGTGAAATTTAGAAAGAGAAAATGCACTGCACATATGAACTCTGGGAGTGTATTCATGCAAAATAGCACTTCCTAAAGCTGGTGACACATAACACAACAAAAAGCCATGTACCTACCCCCTCCTTGCTGCAGTCCCTCCTCTAACTGCCTATTGAGGTCAGGGAAGACCACCGCCAGGACACGTTTCATGTGGTGGGTCAGGTGTCAGCGCCCGCCGTGGCGGCGAGGTGGAGAGAGCTTCCGCTGGACCCGGTCGATCCGCCGTGGCCAGCACCAGATGTCCTGCCACCTCTTGCGGACCTGGGACAGCTGCCGATCACGCCCCCGCAGTCCTCACGGCCCTGACGATGTTGGTCCAGATGACCCCCTTCTCGTAGGCAGTTACCTGTCAGGATGACAAAGTGACACAACATCAATACACCTGCTCCATGTCCCAGAAACACACATCATAACATCTTTGAAATGTTGAACAGGGCATAGGATGCTGACAGGAATAGCCTCATTCACAACATGCAAGTGGCCTGTGTGCAAGCGCCAATGCAGTACATGGCATTGAAAGTCTACAGGTGGCATGAGGGGTGCAAAACACTCAATGAACATGACACACACTGTGCAGCACATGCAACAGCAGGCTGATGGGCAGCACGTGCCATGCAGTCACATGTCCCACTCCACTGATGCACCCTCAGCAGACTAGAAAGACACACCCAGCCACTGAGCACTGGCCTGTCATTGACTACAGCGGATACAACCCTCACTCTGCACATGTGCCATTTGCCAGGGGGGAGTCACAGGGGTCATGCCAGCTCTGCAAGTCAGACACAAAGCACGGCTCACTTGTCACATCAGATGGTTAGATCAGTAGCCTTCAACATGCAGCTGTGGTGCAACACTTCACATAGACACTCACCCACATGACAAGGAACATTCACACACGTCAATGTCCATGAGGTCGTACACGTCATTTGGACACTCTCACCACAGGTCCACCCAACTCATACACATCTGTGGGTACAGTCACCTGTCACACCGGGGGGAACACTGAATCACCTCAGGACAACATGAATAAAAGCCCCCAAGGATTAGCCAGGCTGAATGTCTCATGCACTATGCTGTGAAAGTCACTGTAAGCACCATGCAAGTGAGGAGTGCACACAGGAACTACATGATGCACTGCATGAGTGACATAACCATGCTCCCCCCCCCCGGGACACACTCTGAACAACATTGCATGTCAGTCCCACCTGGACACAATATTGACTGTAAAACAACAGGTGCATAGGCAAAGGTAGTGGACTCAGAACTCACCTGCTCCCCTGGTCTCCCATACAGGCTGGTGTACTGTGGGAGGAGGACGTCCAGCAGGGCCTGATTCTCCTCCAGGGTGAATGGCTGGGCCCTCTCCACAGCACGAGACATGGTCCAGGGAAGCAGAGACAGCAGCAATGTTGTCGACAGGAAAGTTGTGCAGGCAAGTGCCCTCTCATGGCTTCTGGCTGCCTTATATCTGTCTTGCTGAGGGGCATTTATTTTGAGGAGTACATAGTGATTGGTCTGAATCATTCACATCTTACGTTTACTCCAATCTCTTCAAACATACACCAGTGAGAGCATTTGCATCGTTCAAATTTAGAGCATCATGTCAAGTCAACAACCACTTTGCAACATTGTAGTTTGTGGCCAACTGACTTTTCCAGGACACCTGCTGGAAAAATTTGAAGAGAAAACTCGGTATCCATGGCAACCTGTATGCATTTAGGGCCTAATACCTGTCCCTTATGTGTCCCCTATGTATATTTGAAAGCCACACACAGGTACGGTGCGTTTCACACGTACCCCTACGGCACCGGTTGCACAGTGCAATTGACACATACGTGTAGGCACTGTTAGTACACGTACGTGTAGGCACTGTTAGTACACGTACATGTACAACTGGTGCGTACTCGTACGTGTACAACTGGTGCGTACTTGTACGTGTACAACTGGTGCGTACACGTACGTGTACAAGTATGTGTAGGCACTGGTAGTACACGTACGTGTAGGCACTGGTAGTACACGTACGTGTACTACTGGTGCGTACACGTACATGTACAAGTATGTGTATGCCATGGTAGTACACGTACGTGTACAACTGGTGCATACACGTATGTGTACAAGTACGTGTAGGCACTGGTAGTACATGTATGTGTAAGCACTGGTAGTACACATACGTGTAGGCACTGGTAGTACACGTACGTGTACAACTGGTGCGTACACGTACGTGTACAGGTACGTGTAGGCCATGGTAGTACACGTACGTGTACAACTTGTGCGTACTCGTACGTGTACAGGCACGTGTACGCACCAGTTGTACACGTACGTGTACTACCAGTGCCTACATGTACGTGTACTACCAGTGCCTACACGCACGTGTACACGTACGTGTACGCACCAGTTGTACACGTATGTGTGCTACCAGTGCCTACACGTACTTGTACACGTACGTGTACGCCATGGTAGTACACGTATGTGTAGGCACTGGTAGTACACGTACGTGTAGGCACTGTTAGTACATGTACGTGTACAACTGGTGCGTACACGGACATGTACACGTACGTGTAGGCACTGGTAGTACACGTACGTGTACAACTGGTGCGTACACGTACGTGTACAGGTACATGTAGGCACTGGTAGTACACGTACATGTACAACTGGTGCGTACATGTATGTGTACAGGTACGTGTACGCACCAGTTGTACACGTACGTGTACTACCTGTGCCTAAACGTACTTGTACACGTATGTGTACGCCATGGTAGTACACGTAGGCACTGTTAGTACACGTACGTGTACAACTGGTGCGTACACGGACGTGTACACATATGTGTAGGCACTGGTAGTACACGTACATGTACAACTGGTGCATACACGTACGTGTACAGGTACATGTAGGCACTGGTAGTACACGTACGTGTACAACTGGTGCGTACACGTATGTGTACAGGTACGTGTATGCACCAATTGTACACGTACATGTACTACCAGTGCCTACACGTACTTGTACACGTACGTGTACGCCATGGTAGTACACATACATGTAGGCAATGGTAGTACACGTACGTGTAGGCACTGTTAGTACACGTATGTGTACAACTGGTGCCTACACGTACGTGTACACACCAGTTGTACACGTACGGGTACTAACAGTGCCTACACATACGTGTACGCATTTCACACGCTTACAATGGTGATACAGCCATACACATTCCAGGAATGGAGGGCTACGAGTCGCACATGGATGTCCATCAAGTAGTTATCATTGCATACTTTCAGGTGCAGGCCCTAGGTGTGTTAGCCAGTGATCTTGCACAGGTCCTTCCATCTCGTTGCACAATTGATGTGTTCTGACCTGTGGACACATATCATGTGTGATGGGGCACCATGTGGCACACATCACCTTGACACGTGCCACATGTGTAGTCCAACTGTGTCATGCATATCAGCAGTGGGTGGCACAGTCATCAACACCCGCACCTGTATCCTGATGCCAGGGACAGGGACACTTTATGAACTGACCTGTCACGATCAGCGTACCCCTTTGGGACTATGTGACCTGTGCGTGTGCCTTGCAGTCAGCTGTCTGGATCTGACATCCTTCAAATGCAGCTATGTGGTTGTGTGTCACTCTGGTGATATCTGTGGCTCTTCACTCAGACTGGCTGCCAAATCTTTTCATGGCATGTCATGTTGACTTGACAATCAACAGGTGTATCATGCATTTTGTAGGAGTGCCAGCAAGCTGCCATATGTGTCCTGGATGTATTGCACACACCGGACTCCATAGTTACCTGATGTGTATTAGCAGTGTAGCATGTGCTATGTTCATTGACATTGATGTTTGCCGACTCTCAATCTTCATTCCTCTAAACTATGTTTTGCAGGGCACCACCTGTCCCAAGACTAATGCCAGACTTGGGTGCCATGATGGAACGTGCCTGCATCCGCCGTTACAGATTCACTCAACAGTTGATTGAGGACCTGACAAACAGGCTGGCACCACACCTCCAACCGCAACACAGGTATCCTACTGCGCTGACCCCCAAGATGAACTTGATGGCAGCCTTACATTTTTTTGCAACAGGTACGTTTCAATTGACCATAGCTGATGTGGGTGGGATGTCCCAGACTATGTTCAGCCGTGTCCTGCGTGATGTTTTAGCAGCCATGTTGGAGCACCTTGATGAATTCATCAAATTTCCAACTCCAGAGGGGTTGAGGGATGTCAAGGGGGATTTCTATGCCCTGGGTGGGATGCCCCATGTAATTGGGTCCATTGATGGTACACATGTGGCTTTTGTACCACCACAGGCACAGGACCAAGCCTATCGCAACCGCAAACATTACCATTTGATAAATGCCCTTGTGGTGTGTCTTGCTAACATGCTGATTTCACATGTCTGTGCACGTTTTCCAGGATCAGCACATGAAGCCTACATCATGAGGCATAGCTGGGTGCCACAAATGATGCTGCGGCTGCACAACGAACGAGCATGTCTTGTTGGTGGGTATAGTCTTTTTGTCCTATGTGTTGCGGTATCTTTGTCTCTTACGGCATCTTGTGACCAACTTATTTACATGGTGTTTCCATGTAGGGGACTCTGGCTATCCCAACATGCCATGGCTGCTGACACCTCTCCGCAACCCAAGAACAGCTGCAGATCACCGGTACAACGATGCACACGGCCAGACCAGGCGAGTGATTAAGAGGACGTTTGGACTCCTGAAGAGCCGATTCCGGTGCCTGGACAAGACAGGCGGGTCCCTCCCTTATGCCCCGGAAAAGGTCTGCAAAATCTTCATTGTGTGCTGCATGCTGCACAACATGGCAGTTGAGAAGGCAGTGCCACTCATCCTGGATCCAGATGAGCAGGAGCATCCACCCGTGGAGGATCAAGGGCTTGGTCATGAGGCTAGTGATGATGAGGAGGAGGGGGATGATATCCGAGTCAGCTCATACGCAACTTCTTCTCATAATGGTGAGTCACTGGCTATGAGTGTGCAAGCTTGTAGCGTTGAGTGGCATGTTTTGCAATGTGTGTGTCCAGCTGACTGAATGCACAGTGACTTGGATGTGTGTTCTGATGTGTCACTCGAGTGATGATGTCATGCAACACAGTTTTGCAGAGAGACTTGATTGGCAATTTACATGTGTCCAACATTGTTGCTGTTTTGTACACTTCCATGTGTGCGTTGAGAATCTCTTTTTGGTGACTTCTCGTGTGTCTGTCATTCCCAGGTATTTGGCACATGTTGTCTGGTCGTGTCATCGTTGTCCTCCTGCTATTCCTCGTGTGGATTGCAACGTGTGCTGAATCAGCGTTCCATGCACGGACATGTGGAAATGTCAGTTTGGGTAAGTATTGCAGCAAGGCTTTTTTGTGGTGATACAGGTTGTGAATGTGTGGTGACTGCTTCTGTGCATGTTGTGGTACCATGCATACATGTCTTCTCACCATGGAGCATATGACATGTAGCATCACTCCCATGACATGATAGTCAGCCTTCTTGACAGTCATCTGTAGTGGAATATGGCGTCTGATGAAGGCTTCAATGTGTGTGTACCTTGGCTCTGAAACATTGCAGAGGCTACGGGTGGACATAGTGGGGGACATCACAACAACATGCTCTATGGGGAATTGCAGCCTCTCAGTGTGCAGCAGGATGTGTTCTGCTCATCCCCTTACCTTCTGGGAGTGACCCATGAGTGAGCTGACACTCCTTCCTTGACATGCACCTGTTGCACTGTGCCTTGCAGACCCCCTTGTCTTTGTGTGTTGATTTTTGCATGATTTATAACCCCTTCCGCCTGCTGCTGCCTCACCTGCGGCCACGCCACTCCGAGTGCCCTGATTCTGCAACCCCCATGCCTCAGAAATGCTCAGCCCTTCCCCCTCCACCCATTTGTAATGCAGACAGCAGCTTTTCTGTGCCACTGTAGCCCCAGCACCGTGCAAAAGGCCGGACCGTCTGCGCCTGCAACATGCACAGTGCACGACCCTCATCACACAAAAGGCTCATGCTGCAGCCACTCTCCAAGCAATGTCCTCGTAACAATCATCCTCCTGCCATCAGGCAACCCCTAAGCACACACACGACACCTTCGCATGCTGAGTGTGCTACTCCAACTGCCTACACAGCGCTGCCCAGCCTCCCAGACCCTGTCATTCCAACCAGGTTATGTGCCTCCTACTCCACACCCACTCCATCCACCAGCACGCCATTGGACTCTGTTACCTCCTCAACACTACAGCCCCAGACATCACCTTCATGACAGTAACCTGGACAAAAGCCTCCTCAGCACATGACGTCTTCATTGCCATCTCAGACGGATCCAAGATCACCCGCAGGGACGCCAACACCACTCCCGGTAGCTGAATAGGTAATTATTGACAAGTACACCCTTAGACTCACAAGTCCGGGTTCGCAGCAACTCACTAGCAACTCACTAGCAACCCTCGGAGTAACACTCATCTACAGATATGCAGGCCTACATCCACAATTCCGCTAAGCCATCAACATGTACATCTGCACGCAGGCCCTCACCTCACCTGGGGGCCAGTAACTTCTTGCTGGAGGGGACACACACCACCATCCATTATTGGTCCATCAACATTTGAATCCACGTCTCCAACAAGCAACACAGTGCCACTCACCCTGCTACCGATCCCTCAAAGATGCCTGATGTAAGTCGCCACAGACAAGCTTTGTGGGACACTCAAAACAACACCACCGCCACACCCTGCAAACTCACACACTGGATCAGCAACTGATCCATCAATCTTGCCACATTGACGGACTTTCCTGTGAAGCACGACAACAGTTAAGGCACCTGGGACAAGGCAGACCTACTGGACTCCTACAGACCTAGCCGGACTCTTGTGCAAACCTTGCAACACAGAGAGCCATCATTTTCCTTACAGCCCTGGAAAACACCACACACAGCCATCACCATATCATCAGCAAGGACAAGTGGAGATTCTTCAGATAGTGCCGAGACACCCAAACACACGACATCAAGGAGCTCTTGAGCATTGTGAGTGAACTGATGGCAGATCTCCATCCAAGACACCCCACCCTTGCAAGGCAGATCCCATCCCTTGCTACTTTGTACCACTGCAAGCTCATGGCCATGGACAACAGCCTTGGCACACAGAGGCAGACAGCACTATTTTCCGCTGGACAGACCCCCCTCAGGTCATGGACTCCCGTCAGCAGCAAGTACACAACCAGGATCATGTGCACCATCCACTCTGGCTCTCCATCAGGCCCCTTCCCACACAACATCTCAACCACATCATTCGCCATCCTTGAAGCACACATCCTGCGCGTCATGAATGTCTCCTTTGAGTTAGCCACATTCCATGGCTGCAGGAGGCATGCAGAGCCCCAGGCCCTTCTTAAACAACGGACGGCAGTACCGCAGGATCTCCTGGTACGTCAGCCTACTTCCCTACCCAGCAAATGTCACCAGGAAGACACTCAACTAGCAACTGTCCAATTTCCTACATGCAACCAGCTCCAGCCAACTGGCCCCCGACCGTTTTACACAGTAATCACACCACTGCAACCGTCATCATTGCCAACACCAACGACTACTTTGCCCTGCTCACCAATGGTGAGGCCACCACCCTTGTCCTCTCTACGCCATTCTACCCCATGTGCTACCACACTGTCAGCTCACACATCTCCAACAGTGGTATCCAGTGGAGGGCCCAGGATTCACTCAGGAAGTAGCTCACCAGCAAGGCCCAGGGAGTGTGCCTCCACCCTGCAACATGTAGTACACTGGGGTCATCTGGCCCATGCCACAGGGCTCTTCTCTCAGCGTGACGATCTTCAATGTCTCCATGACCCCCCTCTCCACCATCACATGCATACACAACCTCATCATCATCTGGTATGCCATTGACACCCAGCTGCTCCTCAAACTCACCAAAGAGCCAGCCATTGCCAGATCCAAACTTCAAGAAGGCATGAGATCCGTTGAGGAATGGCTGGACATCAGCCATCTGAGGCAGGACTTGGACGGGACAGAGGTCATCATCTGAGGATTGTCCCCTTATGGCTGGGTCAACTCCTTGCATCCCACTGGTCTGTGCACCGCACCAGCACCCAGTGGCCACGCAGGCAAGCTGGTGTTCATCATGGACCCATCGCTCACAATTAACATGCAACTCACCAACATCTGTACCTCATGCTGCAACACCCTCCACATGCTGCTGATGGCCCCCAGATAGATCCACTCCAAGGCAAGACAGACCGTCCCCCTGGTCCAGGACGCCAGCCGGCTCAAATACAGCACCGGCCTCTACAGAGGACAACAGCAAACATGCAGGAGAACTTATCCACATCCAGGGTGCATCCGCACACCTCATCTGCAACATCCCCTGCCCCAGCCACATCACCGTCCACCTGAGACAGGTACAATGGATCACCTTCAGACTCCTCAACCACACTCAGGAGGCAGTCCACAACCCCAGACCCAAACCGACCTTGGACGTGTGTCATCCAACACCCCGTTGGCCCTACTCCATGCAGCCCACCTTGCCCTGGCCACCATTCATCACATCCACATAACCTCTGCATGCAGGAGATAGTTCTCCCACCTCGCAAAACAGACCTGGTAGTCGCTCCCCGGGCACATCAACATGACCCATGACCTCTACACCTTCATGTAACTCTACCAAATTTGTCTGTCAGAGCAATATAGCAAGCCCCCCCTTCAGCAGCTTGAGGCCATCACGGGTGAGTGTTAGGCTCCATGTCTGCATTTTGTGATACATTGTGAGCCATGTGTGTCAACCGGACTCAGATCCAAGTGTATGGATGGCTGGAGTTAGTTCTACACTCAGGCATACTTTAACATATCCCCACACACAGGTTGTGGACTCATGCTAAATGACTGCAACATGAAATTTCAATTATTAAATTTTTTATTTCGAGCTCTGGGGCGTGATTTGTGCACAGAAAATGGGGAAATGCAGGGACCATAGAATCCAAAGTTCACAGGGGGAGATGGGATCCTTGGCATTTGAAGTCATCAGAGTCCAGCCCACAGTGTTTGGCATCATTGGTCAGACTGTGACCAGCAAGTCCATGTACCAGATGATGTCAGTCAATGGGGTGATGCTGTCGCACATGAAGGCCAGGTGCCTGGCCAGGTGACCTGGGAGATGTGGATGGCCCGCTGCCTCTCACGGTCTTTTCCGTGGATGACTAACCTTCCTCCGGGGACCCTCAGATGCAGGCCTTGACGATGTTTGGGACGCTCCGTCGGACGAATCCTCCTCCTCCCTCCCTGTGGCTGGTGCTGGTCTGCACCTGGTGTCACAGGGAGGGTTGCCCATGTTGTCGGCGATCCGACGGAGTGAATGGCTTATGTCCCTTTGCACTGCCAGGAGCTCAGCCAGTCTTGCCTCCATCCGTCCTTGGTGTTGTTGTTGACTGGCGTGTTGCTCGGCCTGCTGCTTTTTGATCTCTGTGAGGGTCCCCACTACCTGGCTGATCACCCTGCTGTCACGCCGGTATGCCTCCATGATGTTGCGGATGTGTGACATACCGGTCCCTTCAGCTGTCTGGTCAGGTTCTCGCCTCCGCCTGCCTCCACTCCCGCCACCCCTGCCCACACGAGCCGGGACTGCCGTTGTGGGCACATCGGGTCGACGGGACCCCTGAGGGATGGCAGTGGCGGTGTTGTTTGCCTTCTCCTGGGTGCCCGCCGCACCTTGTCCCTCCTGGTCAGACTGGCTCTGTTCACTGCGGGCAGGGCTAAATGGGTGTCTCCTGTGATGTGGCAGGAATCGGGGTGGTGGTTGGCACAGATGTTCCTGAACCAGGTGCTGCAGGGGCTTGGACCCCAGAGGGTCCAGGTCGGTCGGGGTCATCCGCGGAGTGCTGAGAGGCGTCGCTGCTGGTGGGATCCGGTTCCTCCCGAGCCTGTGACTGTGATTCTTCCCCCCCATTGTTGGGGGGATGTTCATCACGTTGCCCTGTGTGTGAGAGAGAGAAAATGTTAAAGCTGTTTAATGCAACATGCATGTTTCATACACATTCAAGTTGGCACAGTTCCTCCAGGTAGTTGTATGTGCCTAGCATTCTCCTCAATGTTCACTTGTGTATGGGTATGTTGCGGGGGACAGATTGATATGTTCGCCTGAGTCTTTGACATGTCCATTTGTGGCTTGGATGCTTCTTTGGCTATGTATTGGTGTTGTTGTGTTACATGTCCATTGTGGCAGTGGGTAAATCCATTGTGGTGTCCTGGTGGTATGTGCTTGTGTAAGGGGTGTGTGTGACAGGGCCTGCTGGTGGGTGTAGTGTGATTTGGCCCTGGGGCTCCCAGGTGATGTAGCTGTGCCCCCATGGAGCATGCTGCCATGACAGTGAGTGTGAGTTCCTATCCTAGATATCTGACCTTGTTGTGTTGGTGTTTGTGTTTGCACTTTTCACAGGAGGGCCTTGTGCTGCCTACACCAGGGCCAAGGGAGAGCTACCTTGTCAGTACATTCCCAATCCCTGTGCATTGCGCATAGTGCATGGGTATGTAGCTGGGCCATATGGGATGAGGGCAATTTTGTCTGATTTGGAATTCAGAATACAAAAAGAGGGACTGAAGAGGCCGTTTTCTACTCACAACTGAATGGGAGGTCCAGTAGGAACAAGGGCCCCTAGTACAATAATAACAAAAGGTGTTCTTATAGTTCCTCAGAAAAAGAGTAGTGTCAACATGAAGGCTGAGGTAGGTTAGATGCACCGTGTAAACCTGGTTGGAAATCCATATGTCGGATTTAAGTGCCCTCACACACCCTTTCAGGTGTCATGCTTCACCATTTGGGCTGCTCCTCGTCGGGCCGGCGGTGCAATGCCCGACGGGCTCCCTCGAAAGGGGCACTTTAGCGGAGATCTTTAATCCGACTGCCGTATTGGTGAAGTGCGGGTGTGGGGCCTGATTAATGTAGATATGTGGAAGTGTGGTTTAAAAGAGGTCAGGAGTGCCTGGTGAAAATGAGTTTTATTCTGGTGGCTTCCTACCTTAAATTAAAAACGTGTATACATAGCACATATTCGAGTGTAATGTCTCTTATTAAAGTGGCATGTAATTGTTAGAAGTCGGTCAACATGTTTCTCGCCTAGAGTAACTATACTCGCGATTCTTCAGGACCTTTTTAGAAAAACTATCTACATTTAGCAACCTTCTCAAATTAGGGTTGTTAATAATCTACGTATTACGTTCAGACTCAATACCTGTTGATGTCAGGAGCTACCTGAAAAGAAGAAAAGGTATGGTCAAACATATGTACAGGTGCTTCTGATATAAAACAATTGGTATGGAAGCCTTCAATGTGACTCACACTCTGTAACTTAAATAAAACGTGGTGCGATGTCGCAACATCCATCAGAATTTATAAAACAACGGAGTGGTGGATCCCTCGGTGAGCTAAAGTGACTACTCACCGATGTGGAACATCTATTAAAAGCAGCAAACATCCGTGTATTTATGACTCACCCAATCGGACAATAACCTGGCATCAACAGTACTCGGTGGACTGTACATGAGTGTGAATTCCTCGAAGTTATAGGACTGTATTTAGACGAGATTTGCATCAATCATATGGACTAGTATGGTTATTTTAAAGCAAACAAAGATTAAACACCGAGAAGAGGTCTGTAAATCAAAAGTCTGGTATGATAGAGACTTTCATTAGTAATATTAAAATACATAAAACTGCCACTGGTACAAAGCGTCTAATAAACACTACACCTCAGCCTGACTGTTCATATGCGTGTTTTTTTATGCATTATAGATTTATAATGTGGTCAGGGCAGGAGGGATAGAGACTGTGTGTAGCATGTCTTAGGGTCAGTACCTAAATGTAAGGAAGAATTCCCCTTCGTTCTGACATGGCATTGTCACCACGAATCTACTATTAATAAAGTTTTTCATCAGGGTTGGTGTATATCCTTCATTTCGTTGATAACCCGATTTAGAGTTTCCTCTTCTAGCGTTAACAAGGGATTGGGTCGAAGTACTAACATGGTGCGTTATATCATTTACAATGTTTATCGTCAATGCTTTATTAGTCACTCTCTACTCAACCGTATTAGAGTGTGACGATTCTGAAAGGAACAGCGGTTTATTGACGACCCAGGGAGGAGTCTGTGGATGGTTACCTCCTCTTACATAGTCACGAGATAGGTCTAATTGGTACGATTATACCTAATGTGATCCCCAGTATTAATCGTAACTACTTTAATTATGATTTTCTCCTAACGCATCTTAGAGCTCAGTAAACGTCGTGGCAGACACGCGTGGTAATGGAGGTGTACAGTACTAAAGTTAATTGTGTACTTACATTTCTCATGTAGCGTGAATCGACCTACCCTCTCCACCGAGTCCGGGAGGTGGCGTGGTGGAGAGTGAGGTAGGACTTATGTGTTGGGGCTAGTTATGTGACTCGCAGGTTTGTCTCCTGGTTGCGTACAATACCAGAAAGGATTTGCTTTTGGTCGACATTTTGGAGTGGGGCTCATAGTCACTGATGTCATGTCTTGGTATAGGGGATGGCATCGAATGCGCACCTTATTAAACTTTTGGCGTGCTATATTCATGTGGACCTTAACAAATGAGGCGTTTAAAGGAAAACTTCAACTGGAGGCAAAATTAAAAGTGGATTATATATCGCTTGAGGTTAGGCAGACATCTAGACATCGAGTGTTCAATGTCTTAATACAATGAATGCAAGGGAATTAGTCGGACATTAAAGGCCAATATCGTGTTTGTGTAACAACGAAAACTCAACAATAAGTATTGATTTATTATTTTATTTTATACTGCGTCCGGTCATTGTTGTTGTAACCAGAAGTATAGCAGACATGTTAGGGTGGGGTGTGCAAAATATTGGTGCACGGAATGTCAAGGGATTGGTCAATGGTTAAAAGCCTATACCATATGAGTATAATGAAGGGATCTCAACATCTAGATATTCATTTGATATATTTTGTCTCATCGCCCTAAAATAGATGATTGAGTGTTGTGATCAAATCATCATAATTAGTGTGGAGAAGATATTTAATGCAGGTTGATTGGTAGCTCTGAAACAATATGTCTATTATCAGCCGATATGGGCAATATTAAGTAATCTTTGTATAATGGTCAGATTACACCTTAATTGTACCCCAGGGGATATCATCGTTAAGCCCGTTGGTGTTGGTTGATAAGCGATGTATCCACCGCTGTTCTTTAGCAAAAAGGTTCTGTTTAGTTATGTTCGGGTTAGCTTCTAGGATGAACCATCTAACCGAGTCTGGTGAGTGTTTGTGTTCAAGAAAGTGAGTGCTTATTTTGGTGTTGTTTTTCAGACAGCGGAAGTTGCTGCGATGTTCCGTAATGCGTAGTTTAATAGGGCGAGTTGTCATCCCTATATAATAGAGGTGGCAGGGGCACATCAAAAGGTAAATGCAATTTGCAGTATTGCAGTTGGTATGTGCTCTCATTTCCCAAGTGAAGGTGTTGTTAAGGGTCACCGTCTTTTGTATGGATGTAAAAGCAGATGCAGTGCATCCTCCACATGGGTAGTGTCCTTTAACCATTGGAAGGTGCCACAATGTTTGCTGTGAGTTTTTCGTTGTTTTGAGTTTAGGTCTGGTTTTGATGAGCATATCCTTGATATTTCTCGAGCGTCTGTATGTGAATCGAGGTGGATCAATATTCATAGAGCCTGTATTGAGTATGTCCCAATGGTTTTTCAACACCTTGGTCACCTGGTTGGATACTGGTGTAAACGTGGTAATGCACGTCAGTAACTCAGATTTATTTTTGGTTTTATGTTCCAACAGGGCCTCTTGGTGGTTATTCTGTGCCCGTTTTTTTGACAGTGCAATACTTCTCTGAGGGTATGCTCTTTCAGTCAAATTTTGTACTAGGATGGTTGCCTCACTTTTGTATTCATCTAGTGTACTACAGTTCCTCCTAATTCTCAAGAACTGGCCGAAGGGCAGGTTTTCCTTGAGAGCTTTGGGGTGGTGACTGTTGAAATGGAGTAAACTGTTACGATCAGTAGGTTTCCTGAACATGGTGGTACTGAGATTACCCTGTGTGATTTGAATCGTCAAATCCAGGAACGCTATCTGTGAGGAGGATGCCGTTATGGTGAAATTGAGGTAGGGATTAAGATTATTGATCCATCCAAAGAAGTCACCATAGCTGTCCTGATCTCCTCTCCAGAAGATCAGGATATCGTCAATGAAACGTTTCCATAGAAGGATGTGATTACGGTAAGGGTTAGTTTCATTGAGGATATGGGTTGCCTCGAATGCTGCCATATAGAGGCAGGCCACACTAGGAGCGAAGGTACTCCCCATGGAAGTACTCTGCGTCTGATGGTAAAGTTGGCACTTAAATTCAAAAAAGTTCTCAGTCAGTGCCAGTGTGGCGCACTCCATAATGAATGATGGTGGGATAGATGACCCCTCGAGGGATGAGTTCAGTATTTCCTCAATCACCTCTAGGGTGGCCCTCTGTGGGATGTTAGTGTAGAGGGCCACAACATCTAGAGTGATGAGGAAGTTGATGGCGTTGGTATTCTGAAACTGATCCAATAGCCGTAGTACATCAGTGGTGTCCTGAATGTATGATGGTATCACTTTTACTTGGGGTTGGAGGAAATGATCACAGAATTGTGATAAAGGTTCAAGTATCGAGTCTATCCCTGATACTATCGGACGGCCTGGTGTGGGTGTGGTACCCTTGTGAATCTTTGGCAAGATGTAGAAATAGGGGGTCCTAGGTTCTTTCTTGATAAGAAAGCAGGCTTCCCTCTTACTTATCCAACCCTGGCTTTCTGCTGAGTCAACTAGACCTATGATAGTTCTCTTGAGGCGTTCAGTAGGATTTCAGGATAGAGGTGTATAATATTTCCTGTCCCCCAATTGTCGCAGGCATTCCATGTCATAATCTGTGGTTGTCATAATGACTGTGGCACCGCCTTTATCGGCCTGTTTAATGGTAATAGTTGTGTCACTGGCGAGTGTTTCAATCGCCTGCATCTCCTGTCCAGTGATGTTGTTGAAATGTTTGTTATTTGTCAAGGCTCTCACATCTTTCAAAACTGCTTGTTCGTAAGTCAACACCTCGTTAGGTATCATCCCACTCTGGGGAATGAAGGAAGAAGGATTGTGTAAACCTGAGTCTTCGTCAGGAGTATATTCCTTCCCCTCAAAGAAAAATTTGAGGCGGATTTTGCGAAAAAACTGGTGGAGTTCACAGGTTTGTGAAAAAAGATCCACTCGGGGTGTAGGAACAAATCCTAGTCCTTTCTGGAGGATGTAATTCTCTGTCTTGGTTAGTTGTCTGGATGACAGATTCACTACTAGGTTTGTTTTCTGTTGGCCTGGCTCCTGGTTTCCATTCCTGTTTGAACAGGTTCCTCCCCTTGTACTCTTTTTTCCTGTTGAGTACCTCTTTTTCGCCCTCGCCCTTTGCCCCAACCTCTGCCTAAAAAAGGCTGGCTCATACCTTGGGGTACAAACTGCGGGGGATACTGAGGGCCAAATTGTGGAGGACCTGGAGGAAACAATGGGTATTGCCAGAAGGGGGGGGGGGTGGTGTGGTCCCTGGTAGAGTGGTGGTGGGTAGGTATTGTAACCCTGCCTTCCTCTCTTACCTCTATATTGGTTGGGTCCCGTACTTTCTGTACTAGAGTCGCTGTTACTCGATACCTCTGTGGAATCGCTACTATAGCTGCAGCGCTGTGTTTGTTTATATGCTTGTTTATAATTGTATATTTGCACTGACCTTGCTCGTATTTTTAAAATTGATTACCTGCACCGATTCTGGTCGCTTTTAAAATTGTTTATTGCACTGCCCGCATTTGGAACCTGCCCGCATTTTAAATTGTGATTTGCACGAATACTGTGAGGACGACAGCGAGTTATGCTGCTCCTCTTCCCCTAAAAATTCTTGCTGCCAATCCCCTTGCTCCGTTCCACCACGGCTGAGTGCCGATTGCGTGTAGAGCCAAAGGGGAGTTAGGCAGACCGGCAGACCAATCAGGGGTCAGCCCCTGCGAGCCGGAGGGCGGAGCCAGGAGCCCGCGCTTCCCCCTATTTAACTTTAGGCCTCAGCAGTCGCGCAGCATACCTCTGTGGAATCGCTACTGTAGCTGCAGCGCTGTGTTTGTTTGTATGCTTGTTTATAATTGTATATTTGCACTGACCTTGCTCATATTTTTAAAATTGATTACCTGCACCGATTTTGGTCGCTTTTAAAATTGTTTATTGCACTGCCCGCATTTCGAACCTGCCCGCATTTTAAATTGTTATTTGCACGAATACTGTGAGGACGACAGCGAGTTAGGCTGCACCTCTTCCCCTAAAAATTCTGGTTGCCAATCCCCGGGCTCCGTTCCACCACGGCTGAGTGCCGATTGCGTGGAGAGCCAAAGGGGAGTTAGGCAGACCGGCAGACCAATCAGGGGTCAGCCCCTGTGAGCCGGAGGGCGGAGCCAGGAGCCCGCACTCCCCCCCCCTATTTATTCCAATGTGCTGGCCGAGGCGCGGGCGCAGCGGGCGCGTCAATGGCACGCCGAAGGTGCGCCTAAGGTAAGCCCGTCTGTGCCCGTCCGCGACCAGCCGGGACCAGGGGCCATACCCCCTGCTGATTTCATTCGAAACTTGTCCACGCCCATCCGCTACTGTCGTAGCGAGTTGCTAGCCTATGCTGATGAAAAGGGCAATAATGAAAGGCTATGTATTCAAACGGGCCCAGGATCATCCTATGGACCTATTTCCTGCCTCGCTTGTCGTTGGTCTAGCATGGATCAATCTCCTTTAGGCCATCACACAATCCATGTTAACAATCACATGAACCTCAACTGTTTATTCCTCAATGCCAGATCCCTACCTAGACATGCTCTGGATATTTGGGACTTACTTACATCCAAGACCCCGGACCTGGTTTTCATTACTGAAACCTGGCTATCCGATACTAATGCCCCGGATCTAGCTAACGCCCTCCCCTTTAATTATAAAATTATTACGCAAGATAGATCTGGTAAAAGAGGAGGGGGGGGTCGCTGTGATATTTAGGGAGCATTTAGCATGCTTTGCGGAACCAATAGTTGCCCACAACGAACATCAGATCTTACCTTTTAGAGTACTCCATGAGGGTCTCACCATCTTAGCTGGAGCAGTAATATACAACCCCCCTGGACAACAAGCCAATCTTGGCACTAAATTACTCAACCAACTCCTGCCACTCTGTTTAAAATATAAAAACTACCTAATTGTTGGCAATTTCAATATTCACTATGAGAAAATGGATGCTCTGGGAGCTTCCCAATTGGAATATGATATGGAGATCCTTAACCTTAAGCAGTGGGTAGTGGGTCCCACTCACACAGCTGGCCACACACTGGACCTACTTTTTACCAACATTGAATCCACTAACATACGTGAGGTTCAGCCTCTTTCCTGGACGGACCATTCCCTTATATCTTTCTCACTCGACCTTCCCTGCAAGTCTCTGAAACCCAAGGCAGTCCCCCAGATCTCTAAACAAGCCTGGAGGTTAGTTAATGAACTTAATTTCGATAATTATTTTCAAGAGGCCAATTTTAAATTCCCGGAGGATTCCTCTGTCTGTACTGATGTCACCTTACTAGACGCTGGAATAGTGCAAATATTAAACAAACTAACCCCGATGCGGGAACCTAGGAAAAAAGCTATAACGGAGAAATGGTACACCCCCCATTTAAAAAATCTTAAAAGGGAATGTCAAAAACTTGAACATCTTTGGAGACAGTCCAAGGATAGTGTAGCCAGATTAAATTATGTCCTTAATCGGAAACTGTATACAATTGCCATAAAAAATGCAAAGAAAGATTATTTTACCCAGCGCATTCAAGAAAACAGTAACCCTGGGCGTAGTTCGCGAAGTAGTACTTCGTGAAGCTACGCAAAGTGCAGTTCGCACTACGCGAGCTACGCGTAGCACTTCGCGAACTGCGTAGTACCTTGTTCGCACTGTGCCAGATGTCGTTTTCAATGATTGTACAGTGCGGACAAGCAACCGGCACTGTGCAATCATTGAAAATGGCCTCTTGCACAGTGCGAGCTGTAGTTTTCTGCTGCTCGAGTAGATTTTTACTCGAGCGGCAGCTTTCTCAACGCGAACTGGTAGTTTCTCATCACGAGCGGTCGCGAGCATACACAACCACTCGCAATGAGAAACCTGACCTCCTCGCGTTGGGAATCTCGCCGGGAGGTTTATTTTCCATGCTCGCCAACTTGATGTTGCTGATCGCGAACAAGGAAAAAGTCTCGCCGGGATGTCATTTTGCTTGCTCGCGGTCGCCAACTTGATGTTGAGGACCGCGAGCAAGCAAAAAATTACCGCAGCACTACGCAACACTATGCTACGCGTGTTCGCACTGTGCTACGTGCAGTTCGCGGAGTGCGAAGTAGCGCGAACTGTTCAAAATAGTGAAGGAGCTTAGCAAACCATCTAGCATTTCTCAAACACTCACTCCTTCGGTTGAGGCCTGTGACCGTATTAGCACCTTCTTTGCTGAGAAAATTAAGATAATCTACTCTACTTTCACCCCCCAACATGCTCACAGTAACACAGATAAACCCCCCAATACTGTGATCATAACAGAAGCACCAACAGCCCCGCCAGACTCGGGAACTACACCCCTTTTAACTGGCTTTGAACCACTCTCAGTGGACGAGGTCTTAGCAGCCATGAACACAGTCAAATCCGGTTCCCCCTTGGACCCCTGCCCCCATTTTGTGTTCTCAAAGATTGCGTCCACGCTCTGTCCCTTGATCACACAACTCTTTAATAAATCACTAAGAACTGCCATTTTCCCTGATGCTTGGAAGCACGCTTCGGTGATCCCCCTTTTGAAGAAAGCTGGATCTGACATTCTCAACCCAGAGAACTATAGACCCATCTCCCAGCTTCCCTATCTCTCCAAAGTTCTGGAGAAACTGGTCAATGTACAACTGACAAGGTACCTGGAAACCAACCTCCTCCTGGATCCCTCCCAGACGGGCTTCAGAGCTAACAACAGCACAGAGGCAACGTTGCTGGCAGTGTCGGACAATGTCAGATCCTCCACCGATCAAGGTGGGGCAGTGGCACTGATACTGCTTGACCTATCAGCAGCGTTTGACATGGTATCCCACAATTGCCTGTTGGACATACTTCGGAGCAAAGGAGTTCAATCCACTGCATTGAGCTGGCTGCACTCTTTTTTGAGCAACCGCACTCAGGCAGTACATATGGGTCAGTTCCATTCCAGGCCTAACTCCATCGGCTGCGGGGTCCCCCAGGGTGCCTCATTGAGCCCCACTCTTTTCAATGTCTATATGTCATCTCTCGCCGACATTGGAAGGAAGTGGGGCATTGGCATCTGCTCCTATGCGGATGACACACAGCTGATGGTGGCCTTGGATGAGAAGCCTGATATCACTAAAGCCAAATTACATGACTGCCTCTCAGAAATGGCCCAGTGGATGCATTCACACTGCCTGAAGTTGAATGCAGGAAAATCTGAGATTCTTCTGTTTGGCGCCAAACGGGTGTGGGATGCCTCGTGGTGGCCACCCTCATTGGGTCTGGCCCCCACTCCAAAACAACATGCCAGGAACCTGGGGATCATCATGGATGACGCCTTGTCCATGAAGGAGCATGTGCGATCCCTCTGTGGCAAAGGTTTCGCCATCCTAAAACTTCTCGCTAGGTTATTTCCCTGGATACCTCTGGACTGTAGACGTTCGGTCACACAGGCCCTATTGGTTAGTCGTTTAGACTATGGCAATGCACTGTTTGTAGGGATGAATGAACATCTGTTCTCTCGCCTACAGGTATTGCAGAATTCGGCGGCCAAACTTATTTGCAACAAAGGCAAGCTAGACTCGGCATCGGAATGTTTGAAGAAACTTCATTGGCTTCCGATGCGCCAGCGGGCTGCCTTTAAATTGCTCAGCCATGCTCATAGGGCTCTGCATAAGACTGGTCCCACTATTCTTCAAGGGAAGATCTAATTTTATGTCCCTACTAGGAACCTACGATCACTTCAATCGGCATTGGTTAGGACTAAACGTATTTATAAAGTTAGAACAGGTGGCCGTTCCTTTTCTTACTTGGCAGCAAAGAGGTGGAATGAGCTTCCTATCGACTTAAAACATACCACAAATTATCTCCTGTTCCGAAAAAAGCTGAAAACCCACCTCTTCCCCAATTTCTAAACTTTTCAGTATCAGTCATCAGTAGTTTCTGCTTGGTATAAGCACCGTGATATCCCCTGGGATGAGTGTTGCGCTCTACAAAAACCGCAAATAAATAAATAAACTACCCTTGGAGGAGTTTGAGCTAGCATCAGATGCGTAGTTTGTGTTTGCCGGGATGTAATCAGCTTTAAGGTAAGGGTATACCTTTTCCTTATCAAATCGTTTAATATCCTTTTGTAGCTTAGCCACTTTCTGTTTCATCAGGTATTCTTTGTGCTCTGCAATCTCGTTATTGAGCTCCATCAGTTTGGTTTTAAAAGTGGGGCCTGAGTTGTTATGTTTTAAGGCGTTTTCGGCGGCTTGTATACGGATGAGTAGTTCGTCAGCCAGCCTTTTGGCCGTATTTACAATTAGAATCAGGAGATCTCTGGTGCACTTCCAGGAAATTTGTGACCATTCGATTTTAAATTGGCCATCTTCCCAGAATATCCTTGGGAAGTTTTTTACTATAAGGCCATTAGGTGAAATGTTTGCCCTGAAATATTCCGTCATGAGTGCACCATGTAGGGTGATTCTTACCCATTCTCTCCGCATGTCTGATAATGATTGCCAATCCCCTGATTGGCTACCGGTCGCACCCTCATTATCAAGACTCAAAATAGAGGGAGTCCGGAGTATTTCGGCTGCGTGGTCCTCACCGTAAATTAAACCCTGGCCTTCCATAGGTATTTTTGGCTGGGGTCAAGTTTGAGGTGGTAAAATCAGTGCTCAGTAGAGATGGCCACTTAAATACAGTGGTCAGTATAAAAAAGAGAGAGAGAAGATATTTGGGGGATAGAGCCACTCTCACCCGCCAGTAGACTGTCCCACGGGTTTTACGCCGTACCAGAACTAGAATACAAAAAGAGGGACTGAAGAGGCCGTTTTCCACTCACAACTGAATGGGAGGTCCAGTAGGAACAAGGGCCCCTAGTACAATAATAACAAAAGGTGTTCCTATAGTTCCTCAGAAAAAGAGTAGTGTCAACATGAAGGCTGAGGTAGGTTAGATGCACCGTGTAAACCTGGTTGGAAATCCATATGTCGGATTTAAATGCCCTCACACACCCTTTCAGGTGTCATGCTTCATCATTTGGACCTTTTTAGAAAAACTATCTACATTTAGCAACCTGCTCAAATTAGGATTGTTAATAATCTACGTATTACGTTCAGACTCAATACCTGTTGGTGTCAGGAGCTACCTGAAAAGAAGAAAAGGTATGGTCAAACATATGTACAGGTGCTTCTGATATAAAACAATTGGTATGGAAGCCTTCAATGTGACTCACACTCTGTAACTTAAATAAAACGTGGTGCGATGTCGCTACATCCATCAGAATTTATAAAATAACGGAGTGGTGGATCCCTCGGTGAGCTAAAGTGACTACTCACCGATGTGGAACATCTATTAAAAGCAGCAAACATCCGTGCATTTATGACTCACCCTAATCGGACAATAACCTGGCATCAACAGTACTCGGTGGACTATACATGAGTGTGAATTCCTCGAAGTTATAGCTATTTAGATGAGATTTGCATCAATCATATGGACTAGTATGGTTATTTTAAAGCAAACAAAGATTAAACACCAAGAAGTGGTCTGTAAATCAAAAGTCTGGTATGATAGAGACTTTCATTAGTAATATTAAAATACATAAAACTGCCACTGGTACAAAGCGTCTAATCAACACTAACCCTGGGCGAGACACTACGCTTCGCCCACGTAGTGTACGTAGCGCTGCCTGCTTTGCAGTTTTCGAAGTAGGCGAAGCAGGCTAGCGCTACGCACACCCAGGGCGAAGCGTAGCTGCCTGCCGCTGCCACCCGCCTCCCGCCCGCCCTCCTTTTAAATCAAACCCCCGCATTTACAATAAATACTAAATTAAAGAAACTTACCTGAAACGCGGCGTCTCCGGGGCTCCCTCTTCCATTTCAAACCTCTTCTGACTAATGCGCATCCGCGGACGCCCGCGCATGCGCATTTCTCGCAAGAAATGCGCATGCACGGGTTTCCGCGTATGCGCATTTGTCAGAAGAAGTTTGAAATGGAAGAGGGAGCCCCGGAGATGCCGCGTTTCAGGTAAGTTTCTTTAATTTAGTATTTATTGTAAATGCGGGGGTTTGATTTAAAAGGAGGGCGGGCGGGAGTCGGGTGGCGCTTAGTGGGGCTACGCGAAGCACGTAGTGTGCGTAGATTTGGGCACACTACGTGCTGCTTCACGTAGCCCCACTACGCCCACTAAGCCCACCCTTAATCAACACTACACCTCAGCCTGACTGTTCATATGCGTGTTTTTTGATGCATTATAGATTTATAATGTGGTCAGGGCAGGAGGGATAGAGCCTGTGTGTAGCATGTCGTAGGGTCAGTACCTAAATGTAAGGAAGAATTCCCCTTCGTTCTGACATGGCATTGTCACCACAAATCTACTATTAATAAAGTTTTTCATCACGGTTGGTGTATATCCTTCATTTCGTTGATAACCCGATTTAGAGTTTCCTCTTCTAGCGTTAACAAGGGATTGGGTCGAAGTACTAACATGGTGCGTTATATCATTTACAATGTTTATCGTCAATGCTTTATTAGTCACTCTCTTCTCAAGCGTATTAGAGTGTGACGATTTTGAAAGGAACAGCGGTTTATTGACGACCCAGGGAGGAGTCTGTGGATGGTTACCTCCTCTTACATAGTCACGAGATAGGTCTAATTGGTACGATTATACCTAATGTGATCCCCAGTATTAATCGTAACTACTTTAATTATGATTTTCTCCTAACGCGTCTTAGAGCTCAGTAAACGTCGTGGCAGACACGCGTGGTAATGGAGGTGTACAGTACTAAAGTTAATTGTGTACTTACATTTCTTCTCCTCATGTAGCGTGAATCGACCTACCCTCTCCACCGAGTCCGGAAGGTGGTGTGGTGGAGAGTGAGGTAGGACTTATGTGTTAGGGCTAGTCATGTGACTCGCAGGTTTGTCTCCTGGTTGCGTACAATACCAGAAAGGAGTTGCTTTTGGTCGACATTTTGGAGTGGGGCTCATAGTCACTGATGTCATGTCTTGGTATAGGGGATGGCATCGAATGCGCACCTTATCAAACTTTTGGCGTGCTATATTCATGTGGACCTTAACAAATGAGGCGTTTAAAGGAAAACTTCAACTGGAGGCAAAATTAAAAGTGGATTATATATCGCTTGAGGTTAGGCAGACATCTAGACGTCGAGTGATCAATGTCTTAATACAATGAATGCAACGGAATTAGTCGGACATTAAAGGCCAATATCGTGTTTGTGTAACAACGAAAACTCAACAATAAGTATTGATTTATTATTTTTTTTTATACTGCGTCCGGTCATTGTTGTTGGAACCAGAAGTACCAATGGCAGTTTTATGTATTTTAATATTACTAATGAAAGTCTCTATCATACCAGACTCTTGATTTACAGACCACTTCTTGGTGTTTAATCTTTGTTTGCTTTAAAATAACCATACTAGTCCATATGATTGATGCAAATCTCGTCTAAATACAGTCCTATAACTTCGAGGAATTCACACTCATGTACAGTCCACCGAGTACTGTTGATTCCAGGTTATTGTCCGATTAGGGTGAGTCATAAATGCACGGATGTTTGCTGCTTTTAATAGATGTTCCACATCGGTGAGTAGTCACTTTAGCTCACCGAGGGATCCACCACTCCGTTGTTTTATAAATTCTGATGGATGTAGCGACATCGCACCACGTTTTATTTAAGTTACAGAGTGTGAGTGACATTGAAGGCTTCCATACCAATTGTTTTATATCAGAAGCACCTGTACATATGTTTGACCATACCTTTTCTTCTTTTCAGGTAGCTCCTGACACCAACAGGTATTGAGTCTGAACGTAATACATAGATTATTAACAACCCTAATTTGAGCAGGTTGCTAAATGTAGATAGTTTTTCTAAAAAGGTCCTGAAGAATCGCGAGTATAGTTACTCTAGGCGAGAAACATGTTGACCGACTTCTTACAATTACATGCCACTTTAATAAGAGACATTACACTCGAATAAGTGCTATGTATACACGTTTTTAATTTAAGGTAGGAGGCCATCAGAATAAAACTCATTGTCACCAGGCACTCCTGACCTCTTTTAAACCACACTTCCACATATCTACATTAATCAGGCCCCACACCCGCACTTCACCAATACGCCAGTCGGATTAAAGATCTCCGCTAAAGTGCCCCTTTCGAGGGAGCCTGTCGGGCATTGCACCGCCGGCCCGACGAGGAGCAGCCCAAATGATGAAGCATGACACCTGAAAGGGTGTGTGAGGGCATTTAAATCCGACATATGGATTTCCAACCAGGTTTACACGGTGCATCTAACCTACCTCAGCCTTCATGTTGACACTACTCTTTTTCTGAGGAACTATAGGAACACCTTTTGTTATTATTGATTTGGAATTCAAACATGCGTTTTGGTGCACCCACCCTCCCAGCATACGGGACATCCAGTCTTGAGTTGGTGCTTCGTGTAGCATGGGACATGGCATGGCCTTGCTTTCTCAATGGGGCATACACATGTTATTGGCCTTCGCGTTGTTTGTGACTGTGGTTCTGGCGGGTGAGGGCTTGGGGGTAGTTGCGTGCATTAGGTGTAGTTGGGGTGTGGATGCCATTACCCCCATGTTACGTAAGTGGTTTGTGTACTCACCAGGCTCTGGAGGTCCTTGGAGTCCATGTACTCCCACCGGCGGAAGCATGGCCATCACCTTCTCCTCTCAGGGATGGTAATGTACTGGTCTGCGGGGCGCGCCACCTCCAGTGATGTTGGTCTGGGCGTGCTCTTCATTCATTTTTCTCTTGACCGCCCTCCGCAGATCGTACCACCTGGCTTGGCATTCATTCCTGGTCCTTCTGATGGGTGCAACAGCATTCACCCTCTCGACGATCCTCTGCCACAGGCGTGATTTTTCTGCTATGGTGGTCTGTCTGACCAATGTTTCAAACAGCTGTGGCTCGACTCTGATGACTTCATTGACAAGGATGTCCAGCTCCTCCCTTGTGAACTTTGGATTCTTGTCGGTGGGCATGGTGTGGGGTGAGGGTGTGGATGGTTGTGGGTGTGTGGGTCTGAATGTGACAGTGTGTGTGTGAATGTGGAGAGGGGGTATGTATGATGGGGTGTAGGTGTATATGTTTCGGTGGATGGGTGCAGTGGTTTGTGTGTGCTCTGTAGCAGTGGTGAGTCTGTTGCAAATGCTCATGGTTTGTGTGTGTGGTCCCTATTTATTGGTCCATTTGTGGGTGGGGCTCAGTTTGAATTTTTGGTGGGTGTGTTCTAAGGGGTGGTTGTGAGGTTGCCCCTCTGTTTGCCTGTTTGGATGTGTCCAGGTCAGTCCTTTTCATTTTTTGTGCAGTGTAGATGTGTTTTGTGGTGTTGTGCGAGTCGAATAGGCCCTCCTTGTGCTGTTTTACAGTGTCCGTGGTTCAGTACGGTACAGGGGTACGAGTCGTACAGCCACACACTCCCATGCGTTGTGTATGTACGGCGCGTACACGGACATTGCTATGTACGGTGCGTACACCCCATTGCTTCTGTACGGTGCGGGTGCGTAGACCGCCAGCGCGTATGTACGGTGCGTACCCCCAGCGCGTATGTACGCACCGTACCTGCAACATCGCGTACCCGCAACATCCACCGTATGCACCGTACATTCGCTATGGGGGCACGGTGCGTACATACGCGCTGGGGGTACGCACCGTACATACGCGCTGGGGGTACGCACCGTACATTTGCACTGGGGGTACGGTGCGTATCTACGTGGGGGATACGGAGCGTACCTACGCGCTGGGGGTACGCACCGTACATTCGCACTGGGGGTACGGTGCGTACCTACGCGCTGGGGGTACGGTGCATACCTACTCGCTGGGGGTATGCACCGTACATTCGCACTGGGGGTGCGGTGCGTACCTACGTGCTGGGGGTACGCACCGTACATTCGCGCTGGGGGTACGGTGCGTACCTACGCGCTGGGGGTACGGTGCATACCTTCGTGCTGGGGGTACACACCATACATTCGCGCTGGGGGTACGGTGCGTACAAACTTCGCTTCATAGCGGACAAAGTCATTCCCTGTGTACGGGACGTTTTCCGTACGAATCGTAAATTTTAACGTCGGTCCGGATCGTACTAGTACGGTCGGACTTCATTTTTATGATTTGTACGGAGAAGTGTCCGGGTCCGTCTCGTACTAATTTCCCCGCTACGATTCGTACGGATCGGGCCGATCCGTATGTACTTTTTCCCGTACGGATTGTACTTCACGGGTCGGACGTGAAAAATATACAGATACGAGTCGTACGGGAAAAAAAATGCAGGATCGGAATCGACCCCATACTATTCCCACTACATTTCAAACACATCCACGCAAACTATTAGAGTGAATACATTAACAATTTACCACTCCCATTTAGTACAACACATAAATATTAATGCTGTATAAAAATGTAATGTACAAATCTCCCTCCAATAAATGCAACAGTAGTAAAAGAGATAAATTACACATAAAAAACATTTACTGCACCCATTCCAGACAATACAACACAAAGGAAACTGTTGAAGAACAGAGGTATAACATTTTATATTCCCACTCCAGTCAGTGCAAAAGTAGGGGAAGTGTTGGATTGGGAACTGGTGAAAATTACTATTCCCACACCAATGAGCGCAACAGTGGGGAAAGTGTTGGATAGGGGAGGGGGAAAAATTACTATTCCCACTCCAATGAGTGCAACAGTATGGAAAGTGTTGGATAGCGGAGGGGTACAAATTGCTATTCCCACGCCAATTAGCGCAACAGTAGGAAAAGTGTTGCATAGCGGTGGAGTAAAAATTACTATTCCCACTCCAGTGAGCACAACAGTAGGGACAGTGATGGATAGCAGAGGGGTAACATTTACTATTCCCACTCTATTGAGTGCAATAGTAGGGACAGTGATGATAGCGGAAGGGTAAAATTGACTATTCCCACTTCAGTGAGTGCAACAGTAGGGAAAGAGTTGGATATTGGAGAGATAAAATTTACGATTCCCACTCCAGTCATTGCATCAATAGAGAAAGTGTTGGATTGCGGAGAGGTAAAATGTACTATTCCCACTCCAGTCAGTTCAAAATTAAAAACAAACAAAATATCATCAACAAAATAAAAATATTTTTAAGTAAAAAAACAATATAAATGTTAAAAATAAAAATATATTTCATAATAAAAATTTAAAAAATGTAAACATATTATAATGTTAAATACATATCACAAATTCCTACAAATATTATATTAAATAAAGTAAAACAATTATTTTCAAATAAATAAATATTTTTATTTAGAAATTAGTTATTACCAAAAACATTAATTATTACATACATTTAGTTTAGTTTCTTCCTACCCTATAACACCACACAACTCACAACCCACATCTAAAAAAAAAAAAATATTTGCATGTTTAACATAATTAATTAGCAATTAAACAAAAACTAAAATTAAAACACATAAAAATTAATTAACTTCACACTCTTTACCCCTATAATCTCCACAACCCACACCGAAAAAAATTATCAAACAAATACCCTAATTAATTATCAATGACTTAACTATTATTATTTATCAACTAATTATTCATAAATTAAAAATAAATTACTTCCCACCCTTTACCCCTAAAAACCCCAAAACCCACAACTAAAATTAATTACACAATTTCCATATTTAATTATCGATTAATTAATTAATAGAAATTAATATCTAATTATTAATTAATTAAAAATAAATAACTTACCACCTTTTTCCCCTTTAAGCACAGAATCCACACAAAATATAATTAAACAATCAGCAATATTTAATTATCAATTATTTATTATTAATTACCAACGAATTATTACTTAATTAAAAATAAATTACTTCCCACCCTTTTCCCCCATAAATCCCACATCCCGCACCTAAAATTAATTACACAATTACCATAATTAATTATCAATTAATTCATTAATTATAATTAACTACTAATGATTAATTATTTAAAAATAAACTATTTTCCACCTCATATCACTATAAACTGCACAACCTACACATAAAATTTACCAAGCAAATTAAAAACACAATTAACATTATCAATTCTTAATAAATAAATATTATTAAAAATATATTCTTTAATTTATTATAATTAAATTACTTCCCACCCTATTCCGCTATAAACCCACAACCTGCTACAGATCTAAAAAACTAAAAATGTAATTAAAATAAAATTAATAACTAATAAAAATCTAACACATATTAAAAAACAAACAATACATATACAAAAACATACATCACATACATTTACAATATATACTAAAATACATGACACTAATTAAAACATCGATATTTTAATCAACTATATTTTTGCAAAGGATATTAATGACTTCTACATTTTTTTATTGATATTTCTTACCTTAAATTTTATGTTCTTGACCACGATATTCTTGCTGTCGATATTTCTGTGTCACGATATTTAAAACTCGATATTTGTGTAAGTCGACATTTCCAACTCAATATTTTGACTGAATACCATTATTTTGGGAGGTGAGATCAGTAAAATGTTAAATCCTGAACAAGACTGCTCCATGGATAGATTTTCTGTCCATTCAAACTCTAAAACCCTTACACAAGCAATTCAGGATTTACACTGAATCAACTTATTGCTCAGAACTCACATTACAGAGAGACAATGTCCTTTTTGTCTGTGATCCACAACTATGATTCCACAATAGACTTACTTCTAATCCGCCCCACTTAACACCTTTGATCACAGAGGTACAAATAGGCACGAACATGCGTTCAGACCATGCACTGGTTATACTAAATTTGGATTACCCGATCTAGTGATAAAAAAGCTCCTCATTTAATACGTTATAAAACTTGTTAAGAGGAAACATAAACAAAGAAGTGGCCTGGGTTATAACCTGGGAAGCTGCAAAGGAACTTATCCAGAGTGTCCTAATCTCAAGAACAGCAACCATCATAGGACTTAATAAGGAACCAAAGCTAACCTCGATCAGGAAAAAAGCGGTGAGCTGCTTCCTCTGTTGGCCGCTATCCAAGAGATGCTGGGTACCCTCCCTCGCCTGGCTCCTACTGGCAGGGGGGCCTTACTCTGGCCCAAACCTCCTGCTGCAGTCCGCTCGTCCCAGCTACTGGGTGGGGCCCTCGCCCACTCACACTCTTGAGACCTGGGAGCTGGGACCTGGGCTTGGGTGGGGTGGTCTGAATCAGGACTGAGCAAGACCCACTTGGCTGTGGCCCTCCAATCGGAGATACACCCTCCTCTGTCGGAGGTTGGAGGACTGGAGTTGAGGCCTTTGCGGCTGTGAGGCCCTTGCCTGAACAGAGATCCTTTGTGCTCATCTGCACGCCTATCCGGTTACCGGGAGCCCCCCTCCAATTGCCTACATGTTGTTCTGGACTCGGATGGGCCTGAACTGCCAACACTGGACCCTTGAGGAGGCGACATCGCCCCGGCCTACTGGACCACACACCCTGACCGACCTAGTGAGTCTGGCCCCCTGGTGGTGGGCCCCAGCTGCACATACTGCCTTCCCCTTTTCAGGGGTCTAAGCGGTCCAGCCAGGGCCCTGAAGTTGAGTAACTACAGTTCTCCAATCGCGGCCGGTGAGCTGGTGGAAAGGGAGCTACAACTGAAACTACAGAGAGGTGCAGACTGGCTGCAGGTGCCACCCATGGTAAGTCCTGTGGCAGGTGCACTGTAATGGAGTGGAGTGCGGATCTGATGTCCATTGGTGGCAGAATGATTGACCCTTGGCAACATCTCATATCTGGACTCTGACTGCAGCTTGATTTCTTGAGCAGTGTAACGATCACCCCTGAGTGATGCATCCACCCCAGCGGCAAACTGCACAAAGGTACCCTGCCCCTGCATGTAATATTCAGACGTGGGTAAAAGACAAGGTTACTGTGGCTAAAGCCTAATCTAAGATCAACCAGTTCACCGCGCTGTATACTAGTCTGGGCCAGCAGGACCAGGTCATGGATCTGGCCAAGCTGCTGGTCACTATGGACATCCAGACATCTAGGGAGGTGGTCGTGAATAAGGTCGGAGTCGTGGGAGCAGACATTTCAGTTCTTTGACAGGACCTTCGCAACATGGTATGTAAGGTGACGGTGGCAAAAGACATGATATCCCCAGCTGAAGATGACGTTTCAACCTTCAAGACCAACATGGTAAGGACGTTAGACCTAACTGCCACCATGCAAGGTTACTCAACTGCCGAGACAGGGATGCTGTACTGTGGCAGGCTCGCAGGACAGGACCCTTGAAGTTCCAATCCTCACATGTTATGATCTTCCAAGACTACTCCCGTAAAACCCAGATGCAGAGGAAATCCTTCAACAAAATTAAGCAAAAACTCTGTGCGCAAAATGTCCACTACATGCTGATCTACCCTTCAAGTTTTAAGGTGATCCTTCAAGATCGCACACAATTCTTTGATAAGCTTGAAGCAACGTGGGCATGAGCAACAGAGCAACAAGTCCTACATCTGCCGAAAGCTATGCTACAGTGGGGACCCTCAGGGAGAGTGACCAGCCTTGGCCGCAAGCCTAGTGTGGAAGTACCCTGTGGACTACGCACTCGAAGTATGCGCACCCGAAACAGAAAGCGCTCGGGTTCCTCGGATTCTGAGGCCCGTGTTTGTCCAGCCTGAGTTGCCCCACATCCGAGGGAGCCTAATCTGCATCTGTTGTCAAGTGTTATTTGTAAAACCAGTTGAGCTGTCAAGCAGAATTTGACATGCAATCAGGATTTTACACTGTACTCTGAAAAAAGGATGTTCACAGCCTCCCCCTGCATTTTCTGTCATGTTTAGCTGAGTCATGTCTGCCAATTTCGGTCACCCTATTGTTTGCTCATTTGAAGGACCTTCACACCTTTTTCACACCTATTCAAATGTTAAATACTGGCTGGAAGATGTGGGAAAGCAAATGCAAATATAGCTTTTAGGAATTCAGAGAGGGAAAAGTACCTTTCAAAAAGTAAATATTCTTTAATACGTATTAAAAATCTAAATTCACCATTGATCTTGATTGTTAATACCTATCAAAAATAGTTGTTTAATTATGTTTTTAGTCTCATTACTCATATTCATTATTAGGGTTTTTAATCTGTACTCTGGTTTTCTACAAAGGACAGCTAGAACTGCCACAGTGAAAAATAGCTTTTAGGTGCTAGTCTGTAAGGACATGTTAATATTAACTGTCCACATGGCCTACTTTTAAACACCTTGCACCCTCCCTTACTAGCAAAAGACCTACATAGAGGTGACATTAATTTATGAAAGGGAGGTTTTCACCTGTCAAACGTTTTCTTTTGACAGGTTGAAGTGCAGATTTCACACCTCTGCAGTCGGACTACCCTGTTAGGCCTGAAGACATGTTTTACACTGTCACTGTAGTGGATGGCACAATAGAAACAGCAGTCCACTAGTGTAATTTAGCTTACAGGCTCTGGGTAGAGTTTGTACCATATACTAATGTGCGTTAGGTAAAGTAAGTATACCAGTTAGGAATATGCCAATTCACCCATATTTAAAGGGGGGATACAGGTACTCTAATGCTGGTTAGCAGGGGAAAATGGAGAGTTCTAAAACCAGCAAAAAAATATAGGGTCCAGCAAAAGGCAAAAAATCTGGGATGTCCATGCAGATAGAGCAGATATCCTGCAAGTATACAAAATATTTGACCCCCAGTTAGATGAAGATTGTATGCCCCGTTAATAGAAATTGTAGCTTTCAATCTTGCTTAAAAGGGCAAATTAGCAAGTTTTTAGAATTCACAAATGTTTCTAATGGTTCGACTGCAAACATGTGACAGTTGTAGATTTCCAGTTATCCTCATGGGAATCTTTTGTAAACTCCTATTTGCTCACATGCAGAGGTATACCGCTCTAGCAGTTGTACATACTATATAATTGGGTAAAGGAGGATGTCGATCTCCATGTGTAAATGTATTTTTTCTTATTGTTTTCTCTAGTGGAATAATGTTCTATCCTGTTGCAAAACTCCTTTCCTTAACCTCCCACCATTTTTTTAGGTTTTTACTTCCTGTTTTTGCCCTGGAAATTCATTATTCCTTCAATTGACAGGAGTAAATATTTGGCGTTTTAGTTGGTGGGAAGAGTCAGAAGGAAATTTGTGAATAACCCTAAATGTGTTATCTAGATTTGTACAAACTTTCAGCGAGTACCCAGATGTTTTAGATGCCTACTCTTACCACAATAGAAATCACAGGAGACATTTTAGATTTCCCATGATGCAATAGGTTAATTACATCTACTACTACCCGAGAAGAGTTGACCATTCCTCTATCAGGATGAACTTAATATCCCTACAACAAAACTGAACCACAGCAATGTGCAGTAAGTGAGTTCGAAAGAAAGGCCCTAATTCTAAATGGATTTGTAATCCTGATTCGTGCCTAGAACAGGATTGTGCCTCCAAATTGGGTTTTCAATTTGCATGAAAACTGGTGCATATTACTGTTTCCTGCGCACATTTTGCCATGTAAAAACTGGTCAATTGTTGTGGGGTAAACTGTTTTGTGCTGAGGACAGGGAAAGCATGTGGTACTGCTGCGTTATCCTCTATTCTGCACTATGGTGGTATTAGTGAACCTAGTAAATATGACACAACTGTATCAGGATCAGGAGGGTGCAGTATTACCACCCAAATTAGGGCCTCTCAGAATGATTGCCTGGTTGCAGGTTGCTCAGAACTCAGCAGCAAGAAATGTTATGGGGTCTCTGAGATGGTTTGATGCCAGCTTTATTGACCTCCTCATCCCATCACTTAAATGCCTAATATGGTGTTGTAAAGATGAATCCTGTAGACCTATTAGCTGCTTGTCAATGAGTTTATTCCAAATAATGCAGTGGGTCCAACAGGGACATCCAGACCACAGCGCAGCCAAGTATACCGTGCTACTGCTCTGCCCTTCTAATCATAACATTCTGCATTCCATACAGCAACTTGTTAGGGATGCATGTGACAATAGATACACAACAACACATCTTTCATCCCTAAAGAAAAAACATTTCAGACAGTAGTAGACAAAAAGAAAAGAAAAATATGCAAGATCAAATACAATGAAATACAATAGACTAAACTGTAACAAGAAGCACACGAACTAGAATAGCAAATACTTTCAATTGAAAGCAATAACGGTTCTATACAAATTCTTCTCAGTAAAAAGGCAAATATTTACATAACATAACCCTTTAGTGGGAATTTCGTAACATTGTACACTTCTCCTTACTTATGAAACAATGTGGCAATAATTGCCCTTCCTACCTAAAAATACCTAAACAGTTATTGTTTCTACTCAAGCATTTGTGCTATTAGGTTCTACAAAACCATGTTCTGGTGCTGTCACATTGCTAAGACTCCTGCCCCTGGAACATCCAAAATGTACATTATCATTGTTCCCAATGGGAACAAAGGACTCATCCTGATCTCAGATTTCATCACTACACAGAAACACCCTATAGAAATTCAATACCACGCCATTTTTTTTTAACTCTAACAACATATTTTAAAGACTTCAATCACTTAAAAAGCGTCAGACCATTTAGCTGTACATTTTCCAGAGTAAGAAACATGTTTCAGCCTTACCCAATCACTCACCTTCACGCAGCCACTGCTACTTTTCTTTCTCTCTTATAGTACATGGTCAGTTTGTACATGTTTATAGCACTTTTGATCTCATGATAATCAGTCTCAAACTCTTTGCCATTTGTATACCTCATACACCAATGAACACGCTTTCATTCTCCTTTGCACCTTTCAGTAGTTCAAAAGGAGATAGCTACGTGACAGGACTGGGAGTGGTTCTGTAAGTAAGAAGAGTAGCCTGTAATGCTTTCCTCCAATGTATACGCGCTTTGATTGCTAACTGAATGGCTTCAATTATATAACTGTAAACCTCTCAACTTGGCCATTGGCCGCAGGATGGAACACTGATATTCTTTTGGGATGTATGTCATTACATCGCATAGTAATACCACGCATGACATTACAACGCGGGTATTACTACGCAATGTCAATGACATCGCATGCCATTACATCGCAAACTATTACCACGAATATGCCTTTACCACGCATGCCATTACAACGAAAAGGCATGTGTGGTAAAGCTATATTCGTGGTTAGTTTGCAAGGTAAGTGACTACCCTACACATACACAACCCTCCCCCGCCCCCCAGTCCTTTCCCTACAATTACATTACACTACCCTACAACACCCGCGACACTACCCTAAAACACAACACACGCACACTACAGCACTACCCTAATCCCTAACGCACTTCAATACTCAAACTCTACTACACTACCCTAAACCACTACACTACACAAACTCTACAACATTACCCTAAACCCTAAAACACTACTACACTACCCTAAACTCGAAAACACTATACTATGCAAACACTACTACACTACCCTAAACCCTAAAACACTACACTACCCTAAACCCTAAAACACTACACTACACAAACACTACCCTAAGCCGTAAAACACTACACAAACACTACTACTCTACCCTAAACCCTAAAAAACTACACTATCATTTACCCCTAAAATACTACACTACACAAACACTACTACACTACCCTAAACCCGAAAACACTACACTACCCTAAACCCTACAACACTACACTACAGAAACCCTACACTACCCTAAACCCTAAAACACTACACTACGCAAACACTACTACTCTACCCTAAACCCTAAAAAACTACACTAGCCTAAACCCTAAAACACTACACAAGCACTACTACACTACCCTAAACCCTAAAACACTAAATCACTACACTACACAAACTCTACAACACTACCCTCAACCCTAAATCACTACAACAATACCCTAATACACTACATTACACTACAAAAAAACACACTAAACGTTAAAAAAACACACAGAACACTACTTTTACACTACCCTAAACCCCAAAAATTAACCCCAACCCCAAGGGCAAACCCCCTTACCTCTCTCCTCTCCAGCGTCGCCGTCGGATCCTACTTCCTCCTTCCTGCTTGCTTCACGTCGTTGTGAGGAAACAGCCTGAGTTTCCTCACAACGACTTGGATAGCCACCGCCGCCACATTACATTGCATGCGTTGTAAAAGCACATGCGATGTAATGGTATGCGTGGTTTTACCACGCGTTGTAACATCGCATGCGTTGTAACGCATGCGATTTATTAGCAACGCGTGGTAAAACCTGCGTTGTAATGGCTATTCCCCATTCTTTTGTGTACTATATCACATTTCTATAGAAATTCTTTTGTGTACTTGCTAAGGAATTGAGGACCATTTTCTGATACAATGACTCCAGGTAAACCTTCTCTACAAAAACTCCAACAAAAACCTGACAATTGATTTTGAAGTGACTTTGTCAATCATTCTTACCTCTGGCCACTTATAATGGCTAGAGGTAAAGAATGAATATTAATCTACCACGACAAACCCATTGGCTTCCTGTTTAGGAAGCACAGAAAAAGGACCAAAAAATCAATTACTAGTATTTTCCAAGGTCCATCAGGTAGCTTAACGGCAGCAGATTCAGTTATCAATGACTAAGCTGACAAGTCACTTGAACAACATAACTTGCACAACTTCACCCAAGTGTCCACCATGCTATCCAAACCAGGCCACCAGTATTGTTCATGTATTCTCCTCCTGATGCTAGAAATACCCATATGACCCTCTTTTTTCGCATAATTTAAAAGGGGAATCAAGCCATCTCCTCTGAGGATTACACCATTTTCAACACCTAACTCATCACAAATCTTATGAAGGCTCATAAGTTAACTCAACACAACACATTCAGCTAGCCATCCTTTGACTATGTACTCTTGCACTTCCTTCTCTGGCTGATTCCACCTGCTGCTCAGAGGACTGTCCTGCAGACTTTGGTGATCTCCAGACTTGATTACGGTAACAAATTGTACCTGGGTGCGGACAAGACCTCTGTACACCATCTTCAGCTCATTCAGAATGCAGCTGCCCGTCTTTTTTTAGGTTGCCTCGCCACGCCTCTGTCTCCCCTTTGTTCTCTCAACTCCACTGGCTCAGGGTTGGCAAGCGCATCGAATTTAAGGCTCTCTGCTACGTGTTTAGAGCTCAGCACGGCCTGTCCCCCGCATAAATACTCAATCTTGTCAACCCTATCGACATCCTCACAATTTACGATCTGCTAATCTTTCCCTTTTCTCAGTCCCTAGAGTACGGCTGGCCCGTATGGGTGGCCGTTCATTTTCCTTTCTGGGAGCTAAATTCTGCAACTCTCGCCTGCTAGAACTCAGGAACTGTCAATCCCTCTTCGCCTTCTGCAAAAAGCTCAAGACTTCTCTTTTTAACCAAGTCTAATGCCAACTGAACTTCTTTCTTGCTTGCTCCGCTGTGAGCGCCGGGAAACCCTGTTGGGTAGCTGCGCACTTCATAAATCTCTAAATAAATAAATATCAGTCTTAGCTTCCTCAAACAATTTTTCCTCTGTAATAACTTCAAGTATTCCACAGTAACCTTCTATGTTACTGACATCAGAAAATGTAAAGGCTACCTCACACTCTGATTCTTCATTATCAGAAGTATCATCCATCTCCAATGGTTACCTTGGCATACAATTAGTGTGCACATTGTTTTTACCAGGTATGTGTTCAATCGGATACTGGAAATCTTGTAGCTTAGAAGTCAGTCTGGCAAATCTTGCAGTCAAAGTTCTACCACTTCCCGACAACAGCATATTAGCTAGAGACTTGTGATCGGTCCTTATATCGAGCTTGGTCTCCAATATAAACATTTACCAATGACATGCCCCCCGACACACACAAGCTAAAAAGATCTTTCTCTATAACAGAATAATGTTTTTCAGAATCATGTAAGGCTCTCAAGCCATAAGACACAATCCAATCATTTGTGCCATTACTTTGTAACAACATTATCCCTAGACCACAATTGCTAGCATCCACAGCAATGATACATTTCCTCTCTTCTATAAATGCTTTTAACCATGGGGCATTAATCATTTCTTTTATTGACAATCCTAAGGTTTACACTTATTTTATTCCCAATGAAAAGTCACATTAATTTTTAGAAGAGATCTTAGAGACTCCACCTTGTATGAATATAGTGAGTGAGGCAGCTCAAATTAAATTTTTTATCCCTACATTCAAGATAGTGTGACCTATGTTCTCCACTTGATGCTTATGAAATGTGTGCTTCGACAAATTAGGAGTCAGCTCTTTGCCTTGTAAAGCAGATAAAACCTTGTGCAGATTCTTGATATTTACCCCAAAAACTAAAATATCATCTTGGAATGCTACCGCACATAGAATCCCATCGAACGTTTCCATCATCAGTCTTCGCAAAACAGACACTGTACTAGCAAGATCAAAAGGCATACTACAATAGCGGAATATACCTTCAGGAGCAACTAAAGTCATCCAATATTCGGATTTGTCATAAAAGAAACTTGATGATATTCACTTGCTAATGTTGAAAAATATGATCCTTCCGCTTAAGTAGATACCATTTCATGCAAATCTTGTAAGTGATGTAAATCTACCTGGATTTCATAATTTAAGCTGTGAAAATCTATGCAAAGTTCCCCCGAAGTTTTAAGTGAAATTACAACTGGAAAAACACATGGAGAAGATTCTACAGATTTAATCATTTCTTTTCTCACCAAACCAACCAGATTCTCTTTGAGTTTACTCCTATATGTTATGGGGACTTTTCTCACTCTATTCTTAACTGGAACAGCATTCACTTTTAGGATTATTTTATGTCTGTAGCCCTTAAATTCATCCAATTTATCAACAAAAATGGAACTAAAGTTCTCCTTTAATTGCGACAAAAATTCATCTTAGTTAAACACTCAGGGGCCGATTCCGATTCTGGCCGCAAAACGAACCGACCAACACGGATCCGGACCGAACATCGACCGACACGGACCAGCGCCTACGACCTGAGCAGTATGATCCAACGCGTGTGAATTACAACCGACACGTACGGAATACAAGCCGTACGACCGTGCCGTAGGGAAAAAAGTGATCCGGCCGGAAAACCGGCACGAATATCACCGACCGACACGAACCCGAAATGAAGCCGACCGACCCGTACCCGCGATGTATGATTTGCGCAATACGATGCAAAGCGTGCAAAACCAGACGGACTCGCACGGAGAACAAGCCGCACGACCGACACGCACAGACAACCCGGCACACAAGCAATAGAGACCGCCGTGAGTAAGTGCTGGTAGACAAGATCATCGGAGTAGGGCCACATTTGTTTGGTACTTGGTCCTAAGGACCCCCATCTCACAGAAAAAAAAGATGTGGGCGAGGATTGTGGACAAGGTGAACGCACAAGCACCAGCAAGGCGCACAAAGGACGACATCCAGAACAGGTGGTATGACGTGCGCAGAAGGGTCAAGAAACTCATTGAAAAGGATCACGCCCTGAGTCAGTGCACCGGCCGTGGCTCTCCTGCCAAACCAGTCTACTTCAGGACCTGGGAGGAGAAGGTGCGGGACATCCTACCACCAGAGAGCGTCCATGGCCTAACAGACATCTCAGAGCCTGGTGAGTACACAAACAACATACCCAAGATTGTATGGCAAGGGGACGGTGAAACCATGCACCGCAAGCAAAGCTACACTAACCAATAGATAATCAGCCCAAGATGTGTATGCCAGTCACACAAACACAATACCTGCCACCTCATAGTGACTGGGAACTGTGTCATGACATGCACCAACCTACAAACAAATAGAGCAAGCCAGTGGCACTAAGCCAAATACACCCTGCCAGACAGTTTGACACCACAAACACACCACCTCACAGTGCAGCTGACTGTCAGGAAGGAATAGTGGGGATGCAGGTGAAGTGAGTGTAGACAAAAGCATGATGGGGCCTGTAGTCACAGATAATGCTCCCCTCCTGATTGGCCCATCAAAACCTCTCAGAAACATGCCCACATCACAGGGAGTGGATAATGACTGACAAGATGGCTGACACTGGGTGCTGCTGTGGGGAGCACAAGGCCCTGCTAGGGCCTGTGTGCAAATCAGAAACAGGACACCACTGACTGACATCCTGAAAGACAACTTGCACGCCCTACAATGGAAGCACGTTTCATGATGGGAAGGAGGACTGACAGCCCTGACCATACTAATCAGCATGGGGAGACACCCCCCCCTCAACACAAACTCCACACACCTCACCGGGTACAATGCATTGACACACACCTCATTGAAATATCAGCAAAAGATACCCCGTACTGTGTGCTGCTATGTGAAGCACAGGGGCTCACTTGGGACTTGTAGCCTAACAAACACCCGGATTTCACAGTCAACCATCTTGCCATTGCTGTCACACCCCCTCACAGGGAAGCAGAGTCAAGAGGGAGGAAGTATGGGCATGCTGGGAAGGGGGTGTAGCCAAGAGTATGATGGGAGTCGCAGTCACAGACAACCTACACCCACCCACATGGCCCAGAAAGATCAAATTGAACCATACTCGCCTCACAGGGAGTGGGAAGGGACTGACAAGATGTCTGACACTGGGCTCTGTTGTGGGGAGCACAAGGCCATGCTGGGAAATGGCCCACAACAAACATCAGGACCTCACAGTCAGCCATCTTGCCATTGCTGTCACACCCCCTCACAGGGAAGCAGAGTCAAGAGGGAGGAAGTATGGTCATGCTGGGAAGGGGGGTGTAGCCAAGAGTATGATGGAAGTCGCAGTCACAGACAACCTACACCCACCCACATGGCCCAGAAAGATCAAACTGAACCATACTCGCCTCACAGGGAGTGGGAAGGGACTGACAAGATGTCTGACACTGGGCTCTGTTGTGGGGAACACAAGGCCATGCTGGGAGATGGCCAACAACAATATCAAACTCTGTCTGTGACAAGCTGGGAAAAAGCAGTGTACATGGAGGCATTTGTTTGAAAAGTAGAAAATGTCATGTTTGTGAACCAACGATGCATGTAGAAACATAAATCACATTGTGTGTCTCTTCCAAACAAGGGTGGTGCTGGGCACCCAGCACCAAATGATGAGGATACCCAGTCCCAGACTCTGGTGGACACTGAGCTCTCTGGTCTGACTCTCTCACTGTCCTCTTCGGATGACGACGACTAACCTGGCCCCTCTGGTGTGAGCCATCATGCAGCACCAGCAGCATCAACATCTGCACCCCCTGTACCCATGCCTCCAGCCTCTGGACACCGACAGGGCACCCCCACCAACACGGACAGACCAAGGACAATCAACACCCACAGTACAGGGACACAGGACCCCCCGGAAGCTACAGCCAGCACCACCAGCAACACCACCCAAGGGGTCACAGTGTCACCTGTGCGTCCTGCCGCTGGTCCTGCCCGTGTGGAGAGGGGTGCTGGGAGGGGTTGGAGGCAGAGGGCGCGCCTTCCAGAGGGGTCTGGACTGCATGATGACCCCCACCTGGCACACATCTTAGATGCGCACCAGGATAGCACCGGAGGATTTGGCCAGGTAGTGGGGATCCTCAAGGACATGCAACACGAGCAGGTCGCCAACCATGCCCACATCAGATCAGATCAACACCAACCTGTCCACACACCCCTGTGTGCCCACAACATCTGTCGCAACACCATTTGCCAGCGCCACAGGGAGGGAGGAGGACTCTGGTGGAGAGTCCCCTGCACCACAGAGGCCTGCACCTGAGGATCGCCCCCCCCCCCCGTAAGAAGAGGGGTAGTCCGAAGAAGGACATGTGAGAGGCAGATGTCCCAGCACATCCCCCAGGGCCTCTAAACCTATTCTGGACAATGTTCTTTGTGCGCAACCCGTTCACCTTGTCCAATCGCACACAACTCGCCCACATGACATGGAGGGTTCATGTTGCGCCAATGTAGCAGATGACTGTGGACTTTACTCTGGACATTTCATCTACCAGCACTTCCAACTCCAATGTGAACTTTGAATTCCCAAACCACTGTACAGCACCCACCATCCTGTGCACTTCCCTCACACATGTTTGCAAATAAACTCACCAGTACACCATACTTGCCTCTGTTGTGATTCCAACTTGTCATGTTCAGCGTACGCATTGCACGGTTCTTGACCGAGCCAGGCGTACGCTTTGCCATTGACTGCAATGAGGTCTGACGCGGGTGACTATCATGCATACTCGTCGGGCAGGCATGGTCCGAGACAGGCGTACGCCTTGGCCATTGAATCTTATGGAGACTTGTGCGTGTGTATATTCAAAATACGCGTTGTACAGTCAGTTGAACGAGCCGGCCGCACCCATTGGCTCAGGACTGCCATGGAGACCAATGCGGATTCTAAACTTGTACGAGTTATGCACTGGAAATTCAGTTGGATGCCTACAACAATGTTGCAATTTCAAGTGTTCAATGAAGGTGAAGATTTGAACGATGCGGAAGGCGTGTACAAGTCGTACTTTTGAATGGATTGGCCAGATTCATAGAATGCAACCGTGTTGGACCTATCACTTGTGACACATGGCACAGAGTCTGCATCTGCAGCACAGATATAAGGCTGGCTGGCCCCCAGGGAGCTCACTTGCCTGCACTACATGCTACTGGACCACATCCCTGCTACCACTTCTGCTGTCTATGCATCCTCTGGCTCCTGCTATGGCACGTACTCTGGAGAAGGCACCAGCCTTCACTGAGGAGGAGAACCAGGCCCTGCTGGACGGCCTCCTTCCACAGTACTGCAAGCTCTATGGGAAACCAGGGGAGCAGGTGAGTGTGCAGTCCACTGCCTTCCTAATTATGCATGTTGTCTGACTAGCAGTACTAGCAGTGTGTACACCAGTGGCAAGCATTCTCACTGAGTACTTTCACCCCCCAAAGTGTGTAGGTAAATGTAATAAACAGGTGTTCTGCAGCTAAAGTGCATTTGTGCAAGCTTAAACTTTCCAGGCATTGTTAACATGTCAGACATGCATGTGATTTTACCTTCCCCATGGTTGCACTACCTGTGTAATTTATTTCCCTTTGTGATGATGACATGTATATCCAAATGTGTGCTGCACAAATCTGGGGCATGTGTGTTAATGCACTTTTCACTTTGTCCTCCTCACAGGTTGATGCCCACCAGAAGCAGGAGATCTGGCTGACCATCGCCCGGGCTGTTCGTTCTGTGGGGGTCTACAAGCGCCAGATCCACAACTGCCAGAAGAGGTGGCAGGACCTTCGGGGCTGGACCCGGAGGATAGCTAGAGTCCAGCTGAAGCTGTCACCTCCACGCAGAAGGGTTGGACACCGGACCCTGACTTCCCACATGCTCCGTATCCTGGTGGTGGTCTTCCCGGACCTGGATAGGCAGCTGAAGGCCAGACAGCAGCAGGAAGGGGGTGAGTTCATGTCTGATCTGTGTACTATGTCTGACATGCAAATAGCAGTCTTTTGTCCTGGTCCCACTTCCACATTACGTAGGTCTTGTAGTCCAAAACTCAGGTCCCTCAATTGCGTGACGCACCCTCCTCATCTGTTCCACAGGTGTGGCCCCTACAGTCTGTTGCTTGTGTCACTAGGGAACTGTGTCCCTGCAGTCAGCTATGCTTCAGGTACCGGTCAGCATCAGTTCCCGTGAATCTGTTGTGTGTTTCATGGGTGAGTCAATTGTTTACACAATGCCTGGGATCTGACATGTGATCTGTGTGTGCCCTTGAGATGTGTACAAATTGCTGGTCTGACTCGCAACATGTGGCTGGGGTATTCCAAACAAACCCATGCAGCAGGGGACTCCAATTCTTGGGCCTCATGAGTATGTATATCAAGTATGTCACACTTACTTAGCCACCTGACTACTGTCCAGGGCCAAACAGTGTTTCACTTAGTCCTGGCCAGTCATGCCCCCTAAAGGGCATTTAGTAACACTCTGTAATCCCACTCCTGTGTATGAAATTGCAGGTTGTGCTTAGTATATCAACAAAGTAGGGACAAAGGGGTAGGTTTAACGAGGTCCAATGTACATACCCCGTCAAGTAGTAATGCAAAAAGGTACAGAGTTCCTCTAACGAAGAAAAGAAGGGGAAGGGGAAAGATGTATTGTCATATGTCAAGGAAAAATGGGGCCTGGCTGTCAGTGAAGCAGGTCGAAACAGAAAGGGGGAAATCCCTTGTTGGAACTAGGGCTCTCACACGCCCAGCAAGCTAGTTGTCATGCTTCATCATTTGAGCCTGCCCCTTGTCAGGTCGGCGCTGCAATACCTGACGGGCACCCAATATTGGGGCTCTTTGGCGGGGATCTTTTGTTCCTGCCGAAGGGTATAGTGGGGGTAAGGGGCCCTAGTGTGTGTAGATGTGAGTGATAAGTATGTGAAATATAAAATAGGTGCTGTTAGTCCACACGTACATTTTTATTAAAGTAGTAAACAGCCTAAGTAAAAACAATAGGAGTTGAGGTGGGTATAGACACTAGTGGTTGTGTAACTAGTTGTGCATGCCCTACACATGTACAACTAGTTACATAACCACTAGTTTCTACAAGGGGAAGAGGAAGTCCCCACACACAGAAGGGAGTGCCCCTCACACCCGGACACCCTCCCCCAGGCGCAGTCAGACAGAGACACCCACCCGCAAGTCCCCCCGGTGCCAGAAGAGCAAGACCCCCCCCGCCACCACGCAGCTCCAAGGCAAAGACTCCATCCTCCATCCCCCAGGCCACCACTCCAGGGGTTCCCCCGCCACTCCCTGCCCCGGGTTCCCCCACCCACAGATACACCATCCCCAAAATGCTAAGACCATCCCCCCCATAGCACTTGCTCCTCCACACTTGGTCAGATAGTTAGTGCCACTGATGTGGGGACCATGTCCCCCCCCTGCCCTTCCGTCCTCACCTGTCCTCCATTCCTCTCCCATGGATGTAGGCACTGCTTTGGAGTCCACGACCACCCCGTCTGACTTGGGCACTGCAGTGGTGAGCCAATCCACTCCATCTGACCTGCCCACTGGAGTTGTGCCGGCACCCGCCACATCTGACTTGTGCCCCACAGTTGTGACAGCACCCACCACTTCAGTCAGCTCCACTACAGTTGCAAGTGTCTCGCCTGCATCCCCCACCTCTTCACTGCCTCCTTCTGCTGCGCCCTGATCCTGTCCCCGCGGTGCCTGGCCTGGCCTGCCCCCATGTATGCCCCTCCGAGAGGATGACCCCGGTCCTTAGCAGTGCAGGCAAGCAACGTGTGACAGTTGTCACTCTAGTATACTCCTTAGCATTTGGACATGGACTGGCCATTGGCCTTTTGTTTGAACAGACGTTTAACTGTTAATATGCTGGTATTTGTCACTCTAGTCCACTCCTTGGCATTTGGACATGGACTGGCCATTGACCTTTTGTCTGAACAGACGTTTAGATTTGTATATACTGAATTTGTCACTCTAGTTCACTCCTTGGCATTTGGACATGGACTGGCCATTGGCCTTTTGTTAGAACAGACGTTTAACTTCTTAATATGCTGAATAAAGCTTTTTTCATTATCCCTGTGAACTTGATTTAGCTGTACATTATGTTGATGTTGTTTTACATGCCCTTGCACCTGTAATGCATGGTTTCCAATGTTGAATACTAATGTGTTGATGTGAGGTACTCCATGTGGTCCATGAGATGTGTATCCTATTCTGGTGGGTATCCATGTCATCCTTTGCAGCTACCTGTGTGTTATGATCAACTATTTGTGGACATCTCTGTGTACATTTCATTTGCATGGTCACATCTGTGGCTTGCACCCATGCACATATGATGTGCTTCCCATTGTACAATTTGTCAATTTCACAGACTTTGTGCGCATCACCACAGGACCTACAGGTGTGGGCATCATTGGTATAGGAGCAACTGTGTCCTCTGTGCAACTTGCTAGACATATGTTTTGAGTACATGCAGATGGCTTAGGGGAGACTCACGTACTCAGGCTGTTGTGACCAGAGCCTTCATTGGGTGGTAACTGATGGCTGACTGACCAAGTGTTCTGCTGACATGACTGAGACCTGCTGAGACTATGTTTGGCACAGCTGAGCTTCCACAGGAGTTGTGTCCCCTCGAGTAAGTGTGTTGTTCTGTGACATTGCCTGGGCCCATGTTGTGTGTTGTGTGGGCATGTGTGTGTGTGTCCACATCCCTTTTCATGCACAGGCAGTGTTCCCTTGATATGTTCCTGTTGATGCTTGCTGAGTGGTACTACTTTGCCATGGGCTACCAGATGTGTGGGTGCATGACACACTACTGTTAATTGGAGTATCATCATTGGGATTTGTCAGTTCTGAGTGGTGATGATGTTGTCAGACACAGATGGGACACAGTCAGGGTTCCCCAAGGCACTTGTTTATTTGCAAAATCATGTAGTTGTCCCTAGGTGGTACCTTTCAGTGATTGAGACATTTGTATGTGTGTGTGACTGATACCACTTGTCTGGTTCATGGCTGCAATGTTGGCAGGTGTCAGCATGTGTGCCTTGTGGTTCTCCTTGGCTTCTGCATTGTCCTGGGACTGTGGCAGAGATTCTGAAGGTTACGTGAGCTTTGAAGTCATGGCCATGTACCGCATACTGTGCAGTATGTCTGTCATTCCCCAGGGTTGTAAACTGTCCTTGTGTGATGTGTCTGTGCACCTTAGTTCCTCCCAAAATTCCTGTGTTTGTCATGGGTACGTGTGCAATGTCACCTGTCCATGTGGGCTTCACAGATGCACATTGTTGCAGTTCAGGGTGTGTGGTATTGAGGCTGGACTGATGTAAATGTTTGCATGGATGGTCCCCTAGGTCCCGTTTGTCCATAGATGAGGGGCCATGCTGAGTGGTTTGTGTTTGTGTATGTGTGATGTACGTTTGTGGAACAGGACACATGTCTGGGTTTCCCAGTTTGTACGACATCTGCCTTTGTCATCACAGTGGAGGTATCAAACAACAACCTGAACTAGTCAAGTAAAAGAACCTAACCTAGGTTAGGTTCTTTTACTTGACTAGTTCAGGTTGTTGTTTGATACATATACTGCTGGAGGGTGAACCTAACCATCAACCTCTATTTCCCCCCTTTTTTTGATAATCACAGTGGAGGTGTCATGCATGCTTGTGTCACCCCAATGTCTGGTCCCTGGGGTTAGTGTTGTTGTGTGTCAGTTTCTTGCTGTGTTAGTTGGTGTTCATTCCAGCTTGTGTCACATGTGTCTTTTGTGCTCCCTCTCATCTCACAATGCCTGTTTGCCCACTAAGGGTGTCCCAATGATGGTTTACTTTTGTATGGCACTGTGTCCACATCTGTGTCACTGTGGTTCTGCCCCCCTCATGTGTTGTGTAGTTGCCTGGGGATACTGTGCCACACACACACACATGCTGTGCCAGATGTGCAGTGTGAGTTTGCCTGTTTGCATTGGTATTGCTGTTGCAGGCCTTTCTCTGGATGCTGTTTCTGTGATTTTGCATGCTGTCCCTGTGAGTCATGTCACATAATTGTGCACATTCATCCTGGTTGTTAGGTGCCATTGCTGGCATGTAATGTGAGTTTGGGATCTGACACCTAAAGTCTACACATGTTGTTTTGATTGCTGTGTCTATTTTCGAGATGTGTGCATGCTTGGTGATGGTCACTTCTGCTGTTGTGTCATTGTACGCTATATGCATCATCAGACCCCATGTGTGGTGCTTGTCTGCACATGGCCGAGAGTGTGTTATGTTTTCACAGCACTGTTGGCCTCACCACATCTCTGTGTGTATGGGACATAACCACTAGTTTGCCCCAGAAGTGTTTGATGTGTTGGGAGCAGGGATCATACATGCTGTTTGTTATTTGCAGCTTTGACCATGATGACACTTACGTTTTGGTCACTGTGATGACGGGGTTTAGTCCTCATCACCACAATGCTCAACATCTGCTGCATTTTGGAATCCCCCACTTAACTTCTGTTCTACACAGTGAGGGGGTGTTCTTTTTACATTGCCACCGTGCTATGGTGATGCTTGCCTTGTGTATGTCAAACTCATGTGTTTGTCACACATGTGCTGTTACTTACATTGCATGCTCGTAGCCATATTCACTGTTGTGGGCATTTGTCACAGACTACTCACTGTTGACATGATGTTAGAGGGAAGTATTTTGCGGACATACCTGATGTTGGAGTATGCTGGATGTGTTGCACACCACCCATCCTATGGGTGGGGGTGGCAGGGGTGATGGGCAACATCAGCCATATGGGTGGGGGTGGCAGGGGTGATGAGCAACAGGTCCATTATGGGTGGGGGTGGCAGGGGTGATGGGCAACATCAGCCCTATGGGTGGGGGTGGCTGTAGTGTTGGGCAACAGGTCCCCTATGAGTGGGGGTGGCAGGGGTGATGGGCACCAGGTCCCCTATGGGTGTGGGTGGCAGTAGTGATGGGCAACATAAGCCCTGTGGGTGGGGGTGGCTGTAGTGATGGGCAACATTAGCCCTATGGGTGGGGGTGGCAGGGGTGATGGGCAACAGGTCCCCTATGGGTGGGGGTGGCTGTAATGATGGGCAACATAAGCCCTATGGCTGGGGGTGGCAGTAGTGATGGGCAACAGGTCCCCTGTGAATGGGGGTGGCAGGGGTGATGGGCAACATCAGCCCTATGGGTGGGGGTGGCTGTAGTGATGGGCAACAGGTCCCCTGTGAGTGGGGGTGGCAGGGGTGATGGGCACCAGGTCCCCTATGGATGGGGGTGGCTGTAGTGATGGCCAACATAAGCCCTATGGGTGGGGGTGGCAGTAGTGATGGGCAACATAAGCCCTATGGATGGGGGTGGCTGTAGTGATGGGCAACATTAGCCCTATAGGTGGGGGTGGCAGGGGTGATGGGCAACAGGTCCCATATGGGTGGGGGTGGCTGTAGTGATGGTAACATAAGCCCTATGGCTAGGGGTGGCAGTAGTGATTGGCAACATAAGCCCTATGGGTGGGGGTGGCAGGGGTGATGGGCAACATAAGCTCTATGGCTGGGGGTGGCTGTAGTGATGGGCAACATCAGCCATATGGGTGGGGGTGGCAGGGGTGATGGACAACAGGTCCACTATCGGTGGGGGTGGCAGGGGTGATGGACAACATAAGCCCTATGGGTGGGGGTGACTGTAGTGATGGGTAACAGGTCCCCTGTGAGTGGGGGTGGCAGGGGTGATGGGCACCAGGTCCCCTATAGGTGGGGGTGGCAGTAGTGATGGGCAACAGAAGCCCTATGGGTGGGGGTGGCTGTAGTGATGGGCAACATTAGCCTATGGGTGGGGGTGGCAGGGGTGATGGGCAACAGGTCCCCTTTGGGTGGGGGTGTCTGTAGTGATGGGCAACATAAGCCCTATGGCTGGGGGAGGCAGCAGTGATGGGCAACAGGTCCCCTGTGAGTGAGGGTGGCAGAGGTGATGGGCAACATCAGCCCTATGGGTGGGGGTGGCTATAGTGATGGGCAGCAGGTCCCCTATGGGTGGGGGTGGCAGGGGTGATGGGCAACATAAGCCCTATGGCTGGGTGTGGCTGTAGTGATGGGCAACATAAGCCCTATGGCTGGGGGTGGCTGTAGTGATGGGCAACATAAGCTCGATGGCTGGGGGTAGCAGGGGTGATGGGCAACATAAGCCCTATGGCTGGGGGTGGCTGTAGTGATGGGCAACATAAGCCCTATGGGTGGGGATGGCAGGGGTGATGGGCAACATAAGCCCTATGGCTGGGGGTGGCAGGGGTGATGGGCAACATAAGCCCTATGGGTGGGGGTGTTAGTGGTGCTGGCCATGCAACCCCTATGGTGGGCTGTTGTTAGTGGCCAGGATGTGGATCCCCTGTGTGTGTGTGCCATTTTGCGGGTACATGCAGTTTGTGTGGTAGGTGTCTGACTTACCGCCTGCGCCGTCGACGTCCGTTCCTGAGCCGGTCATAGATGTAGAGTACTGGTATGACCTGCACGATGGGATTCATGATGTGTTCGTGTCGTACACGCTGCTTGTTGCTCTGTCTCGTACCCGCTGTCTCGTAGCCGTGTATTGAGTTGTGTATCGAGTTGTGGCGCGAATCGTAGCTGATATACTTGTTTTCCAGATGCTGTGACGTGCCGTATGTGACGACCCGTCCGGCACGTAGGATGTACGCATCGTACTTGCCATGCTGGAAACTGATATGGATACTGCTTCCGGGCGACTCGGTTCATCGTTAGGAGTTACGGCTCGGACGGAGAATGGAGCTTGATTCCCAGCCTACGTGTCGGTTGTGTTTTTGGCAGTTATGCGCATCGTACTTACTCTACAGGACGGACCGGCTCCGGGGACATGTCGGTCGCAGGGTAAGGCTACGGACAGCTGTCCAACCAGCTATCGGAATCGGCCCCTCATTGTTAGTTTCTGTAGTATTGACTATTTATACGAACGAATGGCTCTGTGTTCCAGTTGAATGGCAATTTCTTCCTGATGAGGTCACCCTAACAATGACTGACCCTTCTCAGAGACATAGATCCTCCTATAGTATGTCTGCCTGAAAATTCCAATTTTGACCAAAAATGTCCTGATGTAATTTTATGGCCAGTATATCCACCAAGAGAAATATCGGGTGCACACAAATCCATAAATTGTGAAAAAATACATTCTTGCTTAAAATGGTGAACCAGGTACACAAATCTACAAATACAGAAATGGGTTATCATCAATGTTAATATGCATAAAAGGAAACTCTGTTTTATCTGACATTAGTAATTGTTGTTCTCTACACTCAAAACAACATTGGGATCATTGAAAAAAATCCAGACGTGTTATCTTCAGCTTCTTCCTCATGTGTTACAAAATTAAATTTCTTACAGTCCAAATTTTTGCACACTCTGCTGAATTGCACTAGGTTTTTTGGCCATTTAGAAGAAATGTTTCTAAACCGGGACAATTCTTAGAAATCCCTAAATGTGTTTGGCTTCTGAACCAATGACAGGATATATTAGATTTCTTTGTTCCTTCCCTTGTGCTGTTATGTTTTTTATTCCTATGCTCCATATTTTTTTAAAACAATCTTAATTTGGACTTAAGGATTACCTCTAATATCTTGAACTAAATTTTCAGAATGTTTACAGCCCTTGCTAGTTCTTTAATGGTATTAAATGTCATGTCAGCACTTACCTATCCCCACTCCTATACCTTTTTATTATTAGTTTTCATCAAAATGTGATCCCTTAACACTTGCTCATAATTTATTCATTCAAAATCACATGTGGATGCAGAAGATCTAAAGGCAGACACATGGGTGCCGATCACGATCCGGCAAAAACCGGGTACGAACCGTCAGACGGAGCATATTCTCCGTCCGACGCGTACCCGGTCGTCAAAATTTACAAACAAGGAATTACGATTCGCACGGAACACCATTTCCGTACGATTCGTAAAAAAGCCTGACCGAACAAAATAAACCTACCAATGCGATCCGGGAAAGCGCCGACCTGACGTCGGGACGCTCGCAGCCTGCCATTCACGAACCAGGAATCACGATTCGCACCGACGTCATCCCGCACGGTGAATATTTTCCGGCTGCCAAAAACTGCCGGGAAATCAGGACGACGCGAACAAGGACCACCAGTACGCGACGGACAGACAGGACGACGCGAACAAGGAGGACCAGTACGCGACAGGACGACGCGATCAAGGAGTACCAGTACGCGACGGACACACAGGACGACGCGATCAAGGAGGACCAGTACGCGACGGACACTCAGGACGACACAAACAAGGAGGACCCGTACGCGAAGGACAGACATGGACCCGAACCTACGTGTCATCCCGGCCCTCATAGCAGTCCACCTCCTCTACAGGTTACGACGCAGACGCCGCAGAAGGTCAGAATAACTAAGGGAGGGGGGAAAGTGGGGTGGGGTGGGGGTGGGAGGACCAGGGCAGGCCACAAAACCCCCACCAAAGTCACACACCACACATGCCCAGGACATACCTGACACCCATGCCCTGGTCACTACGAGGGGGTGGGGGCGTGTCCAGCTAAGCCAGCGACCGCCACAACGGAAGTCCGTCACCACGCGAACCGGCATCACAACCAGACCGGTACGTCCCGTACCCACGCCTGAAGAGCGTGGGTACGAGACGTACCACGCCCACACCCACGTCACCCCAACAATGGCGGGACGGATCGTACCCACGTGGCAAAGGCCTGGGTACGGCCCGCACAAGCATCACATAGCGTGGGGACGGATATGTACGGACCCTACCCCCACCCGCGTATGTATGGAGCGTACACCCACCCCAACAGTGTAAGTACGACTCGTACCCTCACCCGCGGACGTACGGACCGTACCCCCACCCCACCAGTGTAAGTACGACTCGTACCCTCACCCCGTATGCATGGAGCGTACCCCCACCCCACCAGTGTAAGTACGACTCGTACCCTCACCCCGTATGCACGGAGTGTACCCCCACCCCAACAGTGTAAGTACGACTCGTACCCTCACCCGCGGACGTACGGACCGTACCCCCACCCCCACCAGTGTAAGTACGACACGTACCCCCACCCCCGTAGGCATGGAGCCCACCCCCACCCCACCAGTGTAAGTACGACTCGTACCCTCACCCCGTATGCATGGAGCGTACCCCCACCCCACCAGTGTAAGTACGACTCGTACCCTCACCCCCGTATGCATGGAGCGTACCCCCACCCCAACAGTGTAAGTACGACTCGTACCCTCACCCCGTATGCATGGAGCGTACCCCCACCCCACCAGTGTAAGTACGACTCGTACCCTCACCCCCCGTATGCATGGAGCGTACCCCCACCCCACCAGCGTAAGTACGACTCGTACCCTCACCCCGTATGCATGGAGCGTACCCCCACCCCACCAGTGTAAGTACGACTCGTACCCTCACCCCGTATGCATGGAGCGTACCCCCACCCCAACAGTGTAAGTACGACTCGTACCCTCACCCACGGACGTACGGACCGTACCCCCAACCCCACCAGTGTAAGTACGACACGTACCCCCACCCCCGTAGGCATGGAGCCCACCCCCACCCCACCAGTGTAAGTACGACTCGTACCCTCACCCGCGGACGTACGGACCGTACCCCCACCCCCACCAGTGTAAGTACGACACGTACCCCCACCCCCGTAGGCATGGAGCCCACCCCCACCCCACCAGTGTAAGTACGACTCGTACCCTCACCCCGTATGCATGGAGCGTACCCCCACCCCACCAGTGTAAGTACGACTTGTACCCTCACCTCGAATGCATGGAGCGTACCCCCACCGTGTATGTTCCAAGCGTACATATCCAGAAATAGGAGGTGTGTGTGCAGAGTCCTCCCAGCAGTGCCCTGAGACAGGAGGGGTGGGTGCCTAACACTCCCAGCAGTGCCCTGAGACAGGAGGGGTGGGTGCAGAGTCCTCCCAGCAGTGCCCTGAGACAGGAGGGGTGGGTGCAGAGTCCTCCCAGCAGTGCCCTGAGACAGGAGGGGTGGGTGCAGAGTCCTCCCAGCAGTGCCCTGACACAGGAGGGGTGGGTGCCTAACACTCCCAGCAGTGCCCAGTCACAAGAGAAGTGGGTGCAGAGTCCTCCCAGCAGTGCCCAGACACAGGAGGGGTGGGTGCCTAACACTCCCAGCAGTGCCCTGAGACAGGAGGGGTGGGTGCCTAACACTCCCAGCAGTGCCCAGAGTCAGGAGGGGTGTGTGCAGAGTCCTCCCAGCAGTGCCCTGAGACAGGAGGGGTGGGTGCAGAGTCCTCCCAGCAGTGCCCTGAGACAGGAGGGGTGGGTGCCTAACACTCCCAGCAGTGACCAGAGTCAGGAGGGGTGTGTGCAGTCCTCCCAGCAGTGCCCTGAGACAGGAGGGGTGGGTGCAGAGTCCTCCCAGCAGTGCCCTGACACAGGAGGGGTGGGTGCCTAACACTCCCAGCAGTGCCCAGTCACAAGAGAAGTGGGTGCAGAGTCCTCCCAGCAGTGCCCAGACACAGGAGGGGTGGGTGCCTAACACTCCCAGCAGTGCCCTGAGACAGGAGGGTGGGTGCAGAGTCCTCCCAGCAGTGCCCTGAGACAGGAGGGGTGGGTGCAGAGTCCTCCCAGCAGTGCCCTGAGACAGGAGGGGTGGGTGCAGAGTCCTCCCAGCAGTGCCCTGACACAGGAGGGGTGGGTGCCTAACACTCCCAGCAGTGCCCAGTCACAAGAGAAGTGGGTGCAGAGTCCTCCCAGCAGTGCCCAGACACAGGAGGGGTGGGTGCCTAACACTCCCAGCAGTGCCCTGAGACAGGAGGGGTGGGTGCCTAACACTCCCAGCAGTGCCCAGAGTCAGGAGGGGTGTGTGCAGAGTCCTCCCAGCAGTGCCCTGAGACAGGAGGGGTGGGTGCAGAGTCCTCCCAGCAGTGCCCTGAGACAGGAGGGGTGGGTGCCTAACACTCCCAGCAGTGCCCTGAGACAGGAGGGGTGGGTGCAGAGTCCTCCCAGCAGTGCCCTGAGACAGGAGGGGTGGGTGCAGAGTCCTCCCAGCAGTGCCCTGAGACAGGAGGGGTGTAACACATGTGTGTGAGGCTGGAAGTACACACATGCATACTGCCTACAAGGGAACATGTCCCCATGAACTCATGTCAACAGACTCCATACACATGTACAGTGATCACCAAGGATGCCACGAATGTTGCAGGTGGAGACATGGCCCTGCATGCATGGCCAAAGTAGAAGGGCTCCGTCACACACACAGCTCATGTAGACACAGCTCTGCGCTAAATAATGGGAACATCCTGCAGGGAAGATATCAGGGTACACAGAGGGAGGAATACACCCTGGGACAATTGCACCATGCAGTAACTGCTTACATGAACAAAGAAAGTTAGCTAACACCTTGTGATGGCACACAGATCCCAGGGTCCCCCCAATGAGCAGCCCACTACTACATTTCCCACACACCCAACACATAAACACCACCCAAAACCATGTAGCAGCCCCACCAACACCAATACCAGCATAGCAGTAGTGTCAGAATGAAAAACAAAGTAAAGCTTTATTCAGCATGATCACAGTGTCCGTGGATCGCAGGCAGTCAATAAGTCTCAGCTGGATGGGGGACACAGTGGGATGCGTGTCCCCTAGCTTGCCTGCACAGTTACATGCCGTCGTCTTCCACAGGGGTGAGGCCATCAGGGGGGGGGGAAGCACCAGGCACCGCAGGGACATCAGGGCAAAGGGGAGGCGTTGTGGGTGCAGGGATGGAGGACTCCACCACAGGGGGTGGGGCAGGGCCAAAGGCGGAGGCCAGGATGGCACTACACACCTTTGCAAGGTCCGCCAGGGATTCCCCTGCACCCGAAGGATCCACAGGCCCCAAGGAGGGGGGGGGGGGGTCAGAGGGATGGGTCGCAGCGCCACTGTGGGAGGGTGTAGACAGGGGGGGGAATCAAGCACCCTGACCGGGGACCTCCTTGACCGCTTGCGGGGTGGTGTCACTGTGGGGCTCAGGGACAGAGCGGCCATGAAGGAGTCTTTGGGGGAGAGGTGGCCAGGAGAGCTGAGGGGAGGGGATTTGGAGGGAGTGGATTGTGTGGAATGCGGACTCCCACTCTGGCTGCGTGTCACACGTTTGGCCCCCGACCCAGTGGGTGTGCCTACCTCACCCTGTGTGTGTGTGTCAGGAGGAGTGCGGTGGACCTTCCCTGCTGGTGTGGTGCCTGTGTCTGTTGATGTGGGTGCATGCCGACGTCTGGGTGTACGTGGGACAGGCATGGGAGTGGGAAGTGTGGATGGGGCAGGGGTAGGTGGTGGGAGGTCGCGCTGCAGGAGACCCACTGCTGCAGTCAGTGTCGAGTCTATCGACCTCAGCAAGCTGCGTTGGTCAGCCTGCGATGAATAAATGCCCTCCAAGTATGCCTCGATGTTGTTGAGGGTCTGGCCGTGGGCATGGAGGACATTAAGGATCGCAGCCTGACCAACCTGCAGCTGCCGCTGGATGTCCACAGACTCGGCATAGGCGGCAGCAGTGGAGACAGGGGCAGGGGGTGCGGTGCCTGGCAGGAAGGAGACATGCGGTGACCGGGCACGCTGGGAAGGGACACGAGCAAGTGGGAGGCGGCTGATGGGAACGGAGGGGGCGGTGCGAGGTGTTGTTCCGCTGTCAGCTGCTGGTGCAGCCTCCGCCCACTCGGTGACATCCTCCTCGGACCTGTCAGCTTCGTATTCTGACGTGCCAGTCGACAGGTCCTCGGCCACACTCTCCTCCGCCTCTGTCCCACTCGATGTGCCAGCCACGATGTCACGGCTGGCACTGGTGCTCGGTCCCTCCGCCTGGTCTGTGTCCATGTCTCCCTCTGTGTCCCCCGACGATGCTGTGGGCAGGGTGGAGAGACAGAAATTAATCAGACACCTGTACACATCTGTCACATGAGTCCAATCTACATAGGTTACATTGCATAGCCTGAAAAGGAAGATCCCTAACATCTACTAAACAAGGTAACGATGTAGGGCATTACACACACAGTTGGTTGAGCCACCATGCCACTGAAATACCATGGAGAGCATGAGACAATAGCAAATGACAGGAAACGGAGTCTGACATAGCACCCAGGCCCTGGGGACAATCCAGCACTGCATCTGCACCACACAGCGTTGGCGAAAATAGGGATGACCTGGGACCATATCCATGAACTTGAGACACATGCTGCATAGGTAATGCTGAAAACATGCCCAACATGACTGGGTCACTGCACCTTGAGTGTATGTCCAGACAAACATCACACACTGCCCATACCCAGCAAGTAGAAATCAGGATTTGACATATAGGCTTTGCCCGCCCCAACCACCCCCTACACGAGGCAAATTGTTGAGACACAGGTGGCACCATCATCTCATAGTCTGGGTGATAAACACAGGGGCAGGCAAAATGCAAGATTGGACGCCAAACACCCAAGGTGCGCCTGTACAAATAATGAGGTACCAGTGCCCATCCTCAGATGAGTATAACAAGACACACAGGCACTGGCAACTGTGAGTATGAAGAAGGACATTCAGGTCAGGCTGCACAGTGGACACCTGTACTAAATTTCACGTCTATATACATGGTGCCAGGGGACAATGGCACAGAGCACAACCTACGCTGTAGACACTGAGAGTGTCCACGTTTTTGGATGACACATACAACACCGAGGAAAAGGTGCCCCAGGGGACAGTAGTGGCCACACAACTCCATGCTCCTGAATGGTAATGACTGCAACACACGCCACCATCCCTGCACTATGCGTATCGCACACTCATGCACATCATGTCACAAGCCACTACATAGGACATGCGCGCTGTAAGGCATGACACTTGAGAGACTAACTCCCATGTCTGGACTCAGCATCAGTGCCAACTGACATGGAACCCACATGCAGTGAACTGGACAGGGCACAGGCAAGGTCCCAAAACCTGTTACACACCACCCCCACACATGATGCTACAGGCATAGTTCTCGTGGACAAAGCGCCAGCCTACATTACCTTGTGAAGGAGTGACCACACACAGACCAGGGAACACATTGCATGGAGGGGAAGGGTGGCAGGAGCGCTGCGCTATACTGGGGCAAACTGGATCTGCACAGCACCTTTAAACCCTGGCAGTGAATTCATGCTACTGTGCCCTTACAAATGCCGGTGACACACAACAAACACACATGTACCTACCCCCTTCCGGCTGCTGCATCTCCTGTAAGCGCCTCTCCAAGTCTGGAAAGACCACCGGCAGCACACGCCTGTGGAGGTGGCTCAGACGGCGGCGCCCGCGGTTCTTGTGGCTCACAGGTGAGTCCCCCAGCAGGACCCGTGCGATCCTCCGCGTCCAGCACCGGATATCCTGCCAGCGTTTCCTCACCTGGGACAGGCTCCGCCTCCGACCATCCACACCCCTCACGGCACTGACGGCGGTCAGCCAGATCTGCTCCTTGGCAGTGGCGCCTACCTGTGAGGAAGAACAAGTGACACCACATCAATACACCAGCCACATGTCACAGAGAGACATATGAGGAAAAATTAGCTGGTTACAACAAGGCATGTCATGCAGCCAACGCATTGCACCTTTGTCATGGGGACATGATCCTCTGGGGAGGGAAGAAGCAGTACGTGCCATTGTAGGTACACAGGTGGAATGATGGCAATGTCACAATCAATGATCAAGGCTCACACTGTGCATCACACCCACCCCTCCTGTCTCAGGGCACTGCTGGGAGTGTTAGGCACCCACCCCTCCTGTCTCAGGGCACTGCTGGGAGGACTCTGCACCCACCCCTCCTGTCTCAGGGCACTGCTGGGAGGACTCTGCACCCACCCCTCCTGTCTCAGGGCACTGCTGGGAGTGTTAGGCACCCACCCCTCCTGTGTCTGGGCACTGCTGGGAGGACTCTGCACACACACCTCCTGTCTCAGGGCACTGCTGGGAGGACTCTGCACCCACCCCTCCTGTCTCAGGGCACTGCTGGGAGGACTCTGCACCCACCCCTCCTGTCTCAGGGCACTGCTGGGAGTGTTAGGCACCCACCCCTCCTGTGTCTGGGCACTGCTGGGAGGACTCTGCACCCACCCCTCCTGTCTCAGGGCACTGCTGGGAGTGTTAGGCACCCACCCCTCCTGTCTCAGGGCACTGCTGGGAGGACTCTGCACCCACCCCTCCTGTCTCAGGGCACTGCTGGGAGGACTCTGCACACACACCTCCTGTGTCTGGCCAGCACCTCAAAGCAGTCACATGCCACAGGCCACTGACGCCACCTCAGCAGAGTACACAGACACAGGACATTCACCTGCCATTGCCAAATGCAGATACAAACCTCACTGCACATGTGCCACTAGATCGGGGGGGCTCACAGGTCTGGGGCTGGCTCTGCACGTCAGACACACAGCACTGCTCCCTGCTCACATGAGATGTGCAGGGCATATCCAGGCCTCATGCATCTGGGGTGGTCCACTACACATATGCACCCACACAAATGACATTGGACTTACACACACAGATGTCCAGGGGACGAACACATCATGTGGACACTCTCAGCATAGGTACAGTGGACAAACACACATCTGTAGGTACAGTCACCTGTCACACTGGGGTAACCACAGAATCACAGGAGGACTGTAGTAGCTCCATACCCTGGAGGATTAGACAGGCACAATGTGTAATGCCACATGCAGTGAATGTCACAGTAAACACAATGCAAGTGAGGAGAGCAGACATGCACCACAGCATGCTCTGGCTGGGAGACATCAGGCATCCCCCCCTGGGACCCCCCCTACAGTACATAGCATGTGTGTCACACCAGGACACAATGCCAGAAGTCACAGTCACAACAAAGGGACAGTCTGTGCCAGTGGCCTATGCACTCACCTGATACCCTGGTCGCCCATACAGAAGGGGGTACTGTGGGAGGATCACATCCAGCAATGCCAGGTTCTCCTCCAGGGTGAATGGCTGTGTCCTCTCCACAGCCCTTGACATGGTTCCAGGGAATCAGTAGCAGCAGCTGGGTCGACGAATTCAAAGATGTGCAGGCAAGTTCTCCCTCATGGGACCTGGCTGCCTTATATCTGCCTTTCTGCCCTGTCTCATGCACAGGAGTACAGAGTGATTGGTCACTCACATTTGCATCCTATGTGTCCTCCAATCCCTTCAAACCTAGCAGTCTGTGGGTTCTCTATCGGTTTCATTCTCCTGCATGATGTCAGCCCCACAAACACATTGCAACAAAGTAGATTAATTCCAACTGACTTCTGCTGTGCACCTTCCAGAACAAATTCAAATTTTGAACTTGGTCTCCATGACAACCAGCATGCATGTAGGCCTTAATACTTGTCCCTCATGTGTCCCCTATGTAATTAGGAGCTTCACACACACAGGTACGGTGCGTTCCGGGGCCCTAGGGCACCCCAAATGCCTTGCAACGGGCCGTACACGCGTGCCTACGTTCACTATCACTATGGGTGTCCTCGCGTATGCGTACACGTTGTGATAGGGAGCGTACAGGCGTGTGTACGGCCCATACCACTATGGGTGTTCTTGCGTATGCGTAGTCGTAGTGGTACGGGCCGTACACATGCCTGTACGCTCACTATCACAACGTGTACGCATACGCGAGGACACCCATAGTGATAGGGAGCGTACAGGCGTGTGTACGGCCCGTACCACTACGAGTACGCATACGCGAGGCCACCCATAGTGGTACGGGCCGTACACATGCCTGTACGCTCCCTATCAGTATGGGTGGCCTCGCGTATGCCTACTCGTAGTGGTACGGGCCGTACACACGCCTGTACGCTCCCTATCACTATGGGTGGCCTCGCGTATGCGTACTCGTAGTGGTACGGGCCGTACACACGCCTGTACGCTCCCTATCACTATGGGTGTCCTCGCGTATGCGTAGTCGTAGTGGTACGAGCCGTACACACGCCTGTACGCTCCCTATCACTATGGGTGGCCTCGCGTATGCGTACTCGTAGTGGTACGGGCCGTACACACGCCTGTACGCTCACTATCACTATGGGTGTCCTCGCGTATGCGTACACGTTGTGATAGTGAGCGTACAGGCATGTGTACGGCCCGTACCACTACGAGTACGCATACGCGAGGACACCCATAGTGATAGGGAGCGTACAGGCGTGTGTACGGCCCGTACCACTACGAGTACGCATACGCGAGGCCACCCATAGTGATAGGGAGCGTACAGGCGTGTGTACGGCCCGTACCACTACGAGTACGCATACGCGAGGCCACCCATAGTGATAGGGAGCGTACAGGCGTGTGTACGGCCCGTACCACTACGAGTACGCATACGCGAGGCCACCCATACTGATAGGGAGCGTACAGGCGTGTGTACGGCCCGTACCACTATGGGTGGCCTCGCGTATGCGTACTCGTAGTGGTACGGGCCGTACACATGCCTGTACGCTCGCCATCACGATGGGTACACATACGGCAGCACTCCCATAGTGATATGGGAACGTACACAGGCCCTCTTGGCAGCAGTACAGCGGTTTTCACACATCACAGTGGTGACAGGCGGCACACAGGTAGGGATAGGGCGGACATACTTGTACATGGATGGACATACTTGTCCATTAATTGACATCGAGGCATCGTCTGTGCATCACTACATGTGTGGGGCACAGGTGTGACGGCCTGTGATGTGGAACATTACTCCTGAGTCGAGAAGGCACCAGATGTATGATGAGATGTGTACAGATGTACTGTGTGATGGTGCGATGTGTGCCAGGCATGCCCTTGACTCCTTTGACATGTGTGCATGTCGTACTGCGCACTTGGGGTGAGCGTCACTGGCATGGCACGGACAACAACACACGGAAGTGTCCCCTGATGCCCGGTACAGGGGTTATGACACCTGACTTGTCACTACCCACGGTGCACAATGTGACTATGTCATGTATGTGTGGGGGCTTCCCATCAGGTTGATGTTGGAGCACCCTCAAAAGCTGCAGCCGTTGCAGCAACCAACATGTGTCTGTGTGTAGTTTGTCATTGCACACTGTTCCGCACACCATGCCACATGTGCTATCGGATGTGAGGTGCACATGTATGCATGGGACACGGAGTAGTGTGACAAGGACATGTCAGCATCCTCACGAGGTATGTGTGGTGAGTCATGACATGTACACCTTCATGGCAAGGTGTGTGGGCTGTCCTAGTGTAATGTCATGAGACCTGTGGCTCCAGTGTTCCGCTACCAGTCTCTGCAATCGGCATACTACTGCTGCTGATGTGTGGGCGTATGTCACTCCTGTGTTGCGTCTGGCTGTTCACTTGCACTGGGACACAGCTATTCCCATGGCGTGGCATGGGGAGGTTCTCAATCTCCATGTGTAGCTGGGTCTTGGAAGGAGTGTCACCTTGCATCCATACGTGTCCTGGCCATGTAGCACATACCTGACTCCCTATGTAGCATGTGTGTATTGACAGATTAACATGTGCTCAGTACACATGAGTTGTTGTCGTAGTGCACTCACTCTTCCTTGTCACTTCAAAATTACTGCAGAGCGCCGCCTCTTGCCCGAAGAATTCCAGACTTGGCTGCCATGCAGGAGAATGACAGCATCCGGCTCTACCGCTTCACCCAACCGTTGATTCTGGAGTTGACGGCGAGACTGGCACCACACCTGCAACCGCAGCACAGGTATCCCACGGCACTGACACCCCAGCTGAAGGTAATGGCTGCCCTACATTTTCTTGCCACGGGTACCTTTCAAAATACCATATCTCATGTTGGTGGCATGTCCCAGAGCACGTTCAGCGGTGTGCTGCATGATTTCTTAGAGGCCATGTTGATTCACCTGGATGACTTCATCAAGTTCCCAACCCCTGAACAGATGACTGAGGTCAAGCGTGGATTCTATGCCCTGGGAGGGATGCCCCATGTCATTGGGTCCATAGATGGTACACATGTAGCTTTGGTACCACCACACGCACGGGAGGTGGCGTACCGCAATCGGAAGCACTACCACTCCATCAATGCCCTTATGGTGTGTCAGTCCAACATGGTGATTTCACATGTCTGTGCTCGTTTTCCAGGATCAGCACACGATGCCTACATCATGAGACGTAGCGGGATGCCTGATATGATGATGCAGCTGCGCAACGAACGGGCATGTGTTGTTGGTGGGTACAGTCTGTCTGTCCTGTATTCTGTATAGCCTACCAGCACGACCGCTTCACCACTTCTAACGATGAGCATGTGCTTCCCATGTAGGGGACGCTGGCTATCCCAACATGCCTTGGCTGCTCACACCTCTCCGCAACCCCATCACGCCGGCCCAGCTCCGCTACAACACCGCCCATGGCCGGACAAGGCGAGTGATAGAGAGGACGTTTGGCATGCTGAAGAGCCGATTCAGGTGCCTCCACAAGACCGGCGACGCACTCCCATATGCCCCGGCGAAGGTCTGCAAGATCTTCATGGTCTGCTGCATTCTGCACAACATGGCAGTTGAAAGAGCTGTGCCACTTATCCTGGATCAACTTGACGAGGAGCATCCACCCGTGGAGGACGAAGGGCTTGGCAATGGGGCTAGTGATGTGGAGGCTGTGGAGCCGCAAGAGGACATCCGGACTCGGCTCATACGCGACTTCTTTGCTTAGTGGTGAGTACCAGTGTCTGAGTGTGCACGCATTTGGCCCCGTGTGGCATGCGTTGTGATGTGTGTCTCCACCTGCATGTATGGCACGTGAGTCAGAGGTGTGTGTGGGTGTGTCACTGGAGTGATGGTGCCAGTGATGGTTGTACTTCCCCAGTCATAATTGTGACCTAGCATGTTGTCATCCATACATGTGTCGAGTAAATGCACATGCAAGTGGCTGTGCTTTTTGTGGCTGACTTCTTGTGTGTCTCTCTTCCCCAGGTACTTGCGCATGCCGTCTGCTGCTTGCATTGTTGTGGCACTGCTATTCCTCAGGGACACGTCATCGTGGGCTGACTCAGCGTTACAGGCACGGACACGTTTGGAAGTCTCCATAGGGTAAGGGATGCATCAGGGGTGTATTGGGTGTGGCAGTTGTTCACGATGTATGCACACTGCCCCTGTCGATGTTTGGTTCCTCTGCAGCCATGTCGCATCCCCATGGGACACGACATGCAGCTGTGTACCCCTGAATAGATGGTCTGCCTGGTTGACAGTCATCAGTGATGGGATAGGGGATTGTGATGATGGCATCAATGTGTGTGACACTGCCCTCGGACACATACGGTTAGCTTTGGCTTGACATGGTGTGGGACTTCGACATCAGCGGATCTATGGTGTATGGCAGGCTCTCCGTGTGCAGCTGTGGGTATTTAGCTGTTAGCCGACGCTTGTGTGCCAGTTCCATGGCGAACACGCATGTGTGCTGCTGAAGGGGGGTGCCAGTGTTGGACCCACATGTTACTCCACATGATGTGTTCATGTGGACTTCGAGTTGCCTCAGCAATCCCGAATACATGACTAATAAAGGTGTCCCTATGCCTCCAAGGTGCCTCTTCTCAGTCAATGCTGGTGTGTTGCCACGGTGCATCCTGCTTGTCTGGCATGGTATTCCCTGATTGTGGCTATGTGTCAATGTGTCGAGTGGCAAGATGCAAGCTGTGTGTGTGGGCTGAGACTGTGTATTGGGCATGATGTCCATGACTGTGTGGGTATTGTGACATGTGCCATCCCCATGCATCCAACGTTGGCCAGGCCCCCATTCTCTGCATCCACCGGACTCAAGCTTGCAGGACATGGTTCTGCCACCTGTCTACACATACCTGGGTGCCCCCCAGGACACTGGACTGGATCCCTGACCTCTGCGCATGACTGTTGCTGTACTCAATGTGTGTGTCAGCACGGTTGTTCGGTAACCCCCTCAGCTGGTTGGGCCCATCACGGGTGTGTATGGTGCTCCATGTCTGTCTTGCCTAATACACTGTGACCCATGTGTCCTGTGCCAGACTCAGGCCCCAGGGTGTGGGTGGTTGAAGACAAAAGATGACTCAGGCATGTTTTGACTTTACAAGACACATGTTAGATAATAATGCTACCAGCAGGCATCTACTCTTCATAGTGTGATTTATTATTGGGGGGGGGGGGGGGGGGACAAAGTGAGGGTCTTTCCGGGATTTTGGAATCCAAAGTTCAGTAGGGGAGTTGGTGTCCTTGCCATTGGAAATCCTCAGAGTCCATGCCACAGTCTTTGTCAACATTGGTCAGCCAGTGACCAGCAGGGCCATGTGGCAGAGAATGTCTCTTGATGCTGTGATGCTGTTGCTCCAGTGGGCCAGGTGCCAGGCCAGGTGTCCTGGGAGATGGTGATGTAGCGCCGACCCTCACGGTCCTTTCCGTGGACGACCCGCCCTCCTGCGGGGAACCTCAGCAGCAGGCCGTGACGACATCTGGGATGCTCCGTCGGATGTTTCCTCCTCCTCCTCCTGATCCCTCCCTGTGGGTGGTGATGTTCTCCGCCTTCTGGCACAGGGAGGGTCGGCCATGTTGTCGGCTATCCGACGGAGTGTAGCGTGAATCCCCTGGAATGCCGTCACTTGCTCAGCCTGTCTGTCCTCCATCCTCCGTTGGTGTACCAGTAGACAGGCATGTAGCTCCGCATGTTGCTGGGCCTGCTGGGTCTTTATCTCATCGAGGCTCCCCTTGATCTCATTGAGGGTGGACACAACCTGGGCCATGCCCGTGGTGTCCTGCCGGTATGAGTCCAGGATGTTACGGACATGGGAAAATACCGGATCCCCAGCCAACTGGTCAGGCTCGCGCCTCCGCCGTCCTCCACTCCCACCACCCCTGCCCACTTGCGCCTGGCCTGCCCTTGTGGGCACATCGGGTCTCCGGGACCCCTGAGGGGTGGCATTGGCGTTGTCGCCTGCCTCCTCCTGGGTGCCCGGGACACCGTGTCCCTCCTGGCCAGCCTGGCTGCATTGTGGTGTTGGGGCAGGGATCCTGGGTGTCTCCTGGGATGTGGCAGGAGTGGGGGTGGTGGTTGGCACAGTTGTAACTGACGCAGGTGCTGCAGGTGGTTGGACACCAGAGGGGCCAGGTCGGTCGGGGTCGTCCACAAAGTGGTGAGAGTGGTCGCTGCCGGTGGGATCGGGCTCCTGCAGATCCAGGTCCTGTGAGTCTTCCCCCCCTGTGTTGGGGGGTGCACCACGACGTTGACCTGTGTGTGAGAGAGACAATGTTAATTTTGGTCCATGCAACATCCATGTTTCATCAGTTTCAAAGTTGGCACATTTCCTCTTGGAATTAGGATCTGTCTTGCATTCCACTCACAGTGCACTTGTGCATGGGTGTGTCCCTTGGGCACCACTTTGGCCCCTTTAACTATGTGTGGCACAGTCTTACTTGCTGCGTCAAGTGTGACTGCAGGCAGCAGTGGAGTGGGCAGGTGTGGCGAGCCATGCATTGGCGCCTTCCGTGTAGCACTGTACATGTGCACATGGAGTGGATCCACACACTTATATGATCCAGGTAGCTGTCGTTGTGCTCGTGAACAGGTTGTGACATGGCCCTGTGTTTTCCCATGGTGAAGAGGGGGGGTTCTGGGACTGGCCACCCTTGTCTACATGCACGCAGTCTACCTGCTGACGAGCAGACATTTGCACACGCCACACGGCTGATTTGCTCTCCCTGTGTCTCGCTCCCTCTCTGTCCCCCTCTCCCTCCCTCTCTGTCCCCCTCTCCCTCCCTCTGTGTCCCCCTCTCCCTCCCTCTGTGTGTCAGCCTCCTCCCTCTGTCCGTCTCCCTGTGTCTCCCTCCCTCTCTGTCCCCCTCTCCCTCCCTCTGTGTCCCCCTCTCCCTCCCTCTGTGTGTCAGCCTCCTCCCTCTGTCCGTCTCCCTGTGTCTCCCTCCCTCTCTGTCCCCCTCTCCCTCCCTCTGTGTCCCCCTCTCCCTCCCTCTGTGTGTCAGCCTCCTCCCTCTGTCCGTCTCCCTGTGTCTCCCTCCCTCTCTGTCCCCCTCTCCCTCCCTCTCTGTCCCCCTCTCCCTCCCTCTGTGTGTCAGCCTCCTCCCTCTGTCCATCTCCCTGTGTCTCCCTCCCTCTCTGTCCCCCTCTCCCTCCCTCTCTGTCCCCCTCTCCCTCCCTCTGTGTGTCACCCTCTGTCACCTCAGCCCAGCTTCCTGGGCACACACTGTTAGCAGATCTTTGAGTGGCCCTTGGCTTGTTGATGTGAGTTTGTTTCTGATCTCCAGGCACCCATTGGGTGTGATGTGTGTCTGTGCGCTGCTGCTGTGGTGGTGTGTGCTGCCACTCTTTCACAATGTTGGCTGTTCATTAGCTGCTGTCATGTGCAAAACAGTGCCTTCACCCCCATGTGTTGATGCAAGGCGTCCGCCATTTGCTGGCAAGTCATTCCTGTGTTGGGACACACTGTTTGTCTGGCTGTGACCTAGGCCATATGGGCAGAGTGCATTGTTGTCTGCTTCGGAGTCGCACTATGTGATTTTTGGTGCCCAGCCTCCCGCCATCCGGGTTACCGTGTCATGTGTTGTTGTCTTCTGTGGCCTGTGACTTGACATTGTCCAGCTGGGTGCATGGGGCATGGTGGCAGCAGTGGCATGTGCGTGCTCATGGAGTGTGGTTGAGTCATGCGATGGCTTGTGGTGGTTGCGTGCCTGTTAGTGATTTTGGTTGTGGATGCCGTTCCCCCCATGTGAGGTGCGTTGTTTGTGTACTCACCCGGGTCTCGGAGTCCTTCTAATCCTTCGACTGCCTCCACCGGCAGTATGGCCATCACCCTCTCCTCCCAGGGATGGTAGTGTACAGGTCTGCGGGAGGGCCCTCCTCCGGTGGCGTTGGCCTGGTCGTGTTCCTCCTGCCTCTTGGCTCGGACCCTCCTCCACAGATCGTACCACCTGTTCTGGCATTCCTGCCTGGTCCTTCTGGTGTCCGCAACAGCATTCACAGCATCGACGATGGTCTGCCACATGGCTGTTTTTGCTGCCAGGCTGGTGTTTCTGACCAATGTTCCAAAGATCTGTGGCTCGAATCTGAGGATTTGATCAACAAGGACCTCCAACTCTCGGTTACTGAACTTTGGATTCTTGGTAGTGGGCATGGTGAGGGGTGTGGGTGGGGATGGTGGGGGGGGTGTGGATGTTGGGGGGGGGTGTGGATGGTTGTGGGTGTGTGTGTGTGAATGTGATGAGGGGGTGTTTGTGAAGGTGGTTGTGTGAAGGTGTGCAAGTGTAAGGTGTGGTGTAGCTTGTAGTATGGTTCTGTGGTGTCTGGCAGCAGTGAGTCTGTTGCAAAGGCTCATGGTTTGTGTGTGTTGGCCCTTTTTATTGGTCCATGGGTGGGTGTGACAGTGTTTGAAGTTTGGGTGGGTGTGTTATAAGTAGTGGTGGTGTTTTGGGTCTCTGTTTGTCTTTGGCAGTTGCAGGTCAGTGAAGGTGTTTTTGTAGTGTTTGTTGGCCATGTTTAGTGGCTTTGTGCCATTCGTATGGTGTATTCTTGTGTTGTTTAGTTTTGGCCTGGTTGCGTACGTGCGTTTTGAGCGTGTGTACGGTGTGTACATGGGCCATTTGGTTGTACGGTGCTGTCCTTGTGTGTGGGTTGGTACGACTCGTACATGCGGGTGTGATGTTGGGGCCTGAGGTGCGCTCCGTACTTAGGAGGTTGTGTTGGGGGTAGGACCGGAACGTACTGGGGTGTAGGTACACGATGGTACGACACGTACAGGGGTGGGGGTACGACTCGAACGTACTGGGGTGTAGGTACACGGGGGTATGACACGTACAGGGGTGGGGGTACGACTCGAACGTACTGGGGTGTAGGTATACGGGGGTACGACACGTACAGGGGTGGGGGTACGACTCGAACGTACTGGGGTGTGGGTACACGGTGGTACGACACGTACAGGGGTGGGGGTACGACTCGAACGTACTGGGGTGTACTTAGACGGTGGTACGACACGTACAGGGGTGGGGGTACGACTCGAACGTACTGGGGTGTAGGTACACGGGGGTACGACACGTACAGGGGTGGGGGTAGGACTCGAACGTACTGGGGTGTAGGTACACGGGGGTATGACACGTACAGGGGTGGGGGTAGGACTCGAACGTACTGGGGTGTAGGTACACGGGGGTATGACACGTACAGGGGTGGGGGTACGACTTGAACGTACTGGGGTGTAGGTACACGGGGGTATGACACGTACAGGAGTGGGGGTAGGACTCGAACGTACTGGGATGTAGGTACACGGGGGTATGACACGTACAGGGGTGGGGGTACGACTCGAACGTACTGGGGTGTAGGTACACGGGGGTACGACACGTACAGGGGTGGGGGTACGACTCAAACGTACTGGGGTGTGGGTACACGGTGGTACGACACGTACAGGGGTGGGGGTACGACTCGAACGTACTGGGGTGTACTTAGACGGTGGTACGACACGTACAGGGGTGGGGGTACGACTCGAACGTACTGGGGTGTAGGTACACGGGGGTACGACACGTACAGGGGTGGGGGTACGACTCGAACGTACTGGGGTGTAGGTACACAGGGGTGTGACACGTACAGGGGTGGGGGTACGACTCGAACGTACTGGGGTGTACATAGACAGTGGTACGGCTCGTACAGGGGTGGGGGTACGACTCGAACGTACTGGGGTGTGGGTACACGGTGGTACGACACGTACAGGGGTGGGGGTATGACTCGAACGTACTGGGGTGTGGGTACACGGTGGTACGACACGTACAGGGGTGGGGGTACGACTCGAACGTACTGGGGTGTGGGTACACGGTGGTACGACACGTACAGGGGTGGGGGTACGACTCGAACGTACTGGGGTGTAGGTACACGGGGGTACGACACGTACAGGGGTGGGGGTACGACTCGAACGTACTGGGGTGTGGGTACACGGTGGTACGACAAGTACAGGGGTGGGGGTACGACTCGAACGTACTGGGGTGTACTTAGACGGTGGTACGACATGTACAGGGGTGGGGGTACGAATCGAACGTACTGGGGTGTAGGTACACGGGGGTACGACACGTACAGGGGTGGGGGTAGGACTCGAACGTACTGGGGTGTAGGTACACGGTGGTACGACACATACAGGGGTGGGGGTATGACTCGAACGTACTGGGGTGTGGGTACACGGTGGTACGACACGTACAGGGGTGGGGGTACGACTCGAACGTACTGGGGTGTAGGTACACGGGGGTACGACACGTACAGGGGTGGGGGTACGACTCGAACGTACTGGGGTGTGGGTACACGGTGGTACGACACGTACAGGGGTGGGGGTACGACTCGAACGTACTGGGGTGTACTTAGACGGTGGTACGACACGTACAGGGGTGGGGGTACGAATCGAACGTACTGGGGTGTAGGTACACAGGGGTACGACACGTACAGGGGTGGGGGTACGACTCGAACGTACTGGGGTGTGGGTACACGGTGGTACGACACGTACAGGGATGGGGGTACGACTCGAACGTACTGGGGTGTACTTAGACGGTGGTACGGCTCGTACAGGGGTGGGGGTGCGACTCGAACGTACTGGGGTGTACCTAGACGGGTGGGGGTGTACATACACGGGGGTAGGTGTCGGACGTACGGGGGCTGGGGGGAGTGTTGGGTGCGTATGCGGGCACATGTCTCCATGGTTGCTATAGGAGTTCGGTGCGGACGGTGTTTTTTCCATACGGTTGTACCCTCGGACGCACGGGATGGATCGTGATTCCTCGGTCGGACTTGACTTTTCACGTTTGTACGGTAAATCGTCCGAGGACGTGTCGGACACATTTTCCGACCCGAGGACGTGTGGGGAATGATTCCCAATGCGGTTAGTATGGACTTTTTACCATGCGAATCGTGATTGCCAGTTCGTACGGCACTTGTACGATTCGTACGGTAAAAAGACCTGATACGAGTCGCACGGGGAAATTTTTACCGGATCGTGATCGGCGCCCTGATCTTCAATCGGTTCATCATTTCCCTGTTTACATGAACAGGATTTGTATCGCTCCATGATGTCACTTGCTTTTTTCCATTGAGTTTCAACGTTTGTTTAGACGCATATTCATACACATCTTTATTACAGGGTCTTTCAAATAAAGGACGATTCTTTCATTATTTAAGCCAAACCTCTTAAACAATGTTTTAACAACAATAACTTCCTTTCAGCAGAACAAAAATCACCTTCTGACACCTCTACAAAATGAAAAATACTACTTCCCATATTTCCCAGATCATGGATGGTCACCTAATGGTAGTAAAAATTATGGTAGAGGTACAATGCTGGACATTTTGACAGACTTCAATAAATTTATACAAGAAAACAAAATGACAAGAAATTAACAAAAAAAACTGTAGTCGCTGTTGTCAAAGACCAATTAATAAAGTAGACACCGTTGACACGATGAGGAAATGTAGTAGGAGTCTAATAATAGATAAAACTACATCTGGTTAAAAGTAAAGCTGGGTAATTGGCAGATATTTGTAGAATTTGCCCCGATACTCACAGAATTCAGCAATATTGAAAATACGCTGCCTAACCAAATATCAATGAATAGATGTTTTAACATCCAATGTGTTGCAGTCAATGCAATGCCAATGTAACAATCATCTTTATTTCTCCTTATAAAGGTTAGGTAATCTTGTAAATATGAATGCCAAGTCTGAGCACAATCCAAAATGGCGCTGCATTGTTGACAGTTTTCATCAAATAATAACAGTGTCATGTCGCCTTTAGAACACCTCAAAATGGAGTTCGTTGGTGACAGTAACATCATGTGACAAGGAGTTGCACAGCGATGCGGATTGGTTAGTGACAACCATGTGAGCAAGAGGGCGCATGGTCCTCACGAGGATACAAAAATCACCTAAAATGTCCTGAATTAACACTGTCGAGCCATTGCAGATCGTAGTGGTGTCACAGACTCTGCATGGCAGTACAGAGCAAAAAAAATCCACCAGAAGGAGGAACTGCTGAGTTGTTTCTCTAGTAAGAGGATCTCTCAGTCAGTCCTTGATAAAGTGGATCCCCTGTATCTTCTTGATCATCGCCAATGTGGTGTAGTAGGATTGAATCCCATAGACCAGTTAGCTGCATCTGAGACAACAAAACAAAAATCATTGCATAATTAACACATTTATAATTAAATGTGATTTACTTTGCTAAATAACGTGTGCATATTAATCATATACTGTGTAGTAGGTGATTGCATTTAGCCATTATGACCAGCACACGAGGAGTTGACATGTTAAATAGTTAAAATTAGCCACTTTTTCTTTTCCATTTTGAATGCCTACTGTACATTTTATTTCCATTTGTTTTGCATGTTATGTGTTTTTCCATTGCAGATGTTTTCCGAGTGCCTTTTGTTAGCTAGCGAATAGTTATTTGTTATGTAATACACGACTGCTACTGAGGTTCTCGTGAAAGAAAAGGAAGATGCCAATGTGTGGGAGCGACTACTGGGAAGAGCTGAAGGCAGCCGACAACTGGAGTAACAATTCAGGGACATAGCCATTCATGGATCATTGCTTAAACATGATGAAGTGGGGAGTATACCTGCTTCCAGAGTCTGAAGAAAACGGATTGGTTCCTGATAGTGGGAACAAGCTGAAATATTGCAATTAATATTTTTGTAAAATATAATAGTATTTGTTCCTGACTTCGAACTGAGAAAACCCTTCTCACCTCTGCTGATCGCCACAGCACGAGTGCAAAGGTGTTATGCCCAATCATTCTTCTTCTCTCGTTAAGAGACGTTTATTTGGTTTTCTGTAGCTGGCACCTGCCTCATTTGCTTAAACTGAATGTCCTTTTTCTCGAACCACAACAGCTAATTTAGTTTAGGGATTTCCTTATGGGACAAACTTTCTGGATATGTTGTATTCTTTATGTAATGCTAGCTAACATTCTATTTATCCTTATTCTGAAATAGGGACTCTTAAACCATTAGAATTTATAACTAATGATGTTTTAATTGGAATTCTTAATGGGTTAATGTAATTGCTTTAATCAAATCTTGTTATAAAAGGTTTTTTCAATTTATTTAAATTCTTCTTGTCGGTTCCTATTGAGCCTAATGTTTCTACTGTTTATGGAAATGTATTTAAATCCCACTTCCTAAGTTCATATTCACATAGACGAACAAAGGACCATACTTCTAGTGGCTGGATTTTTATGACCATTATAGCTATAAATTAAGAACTCCGGCTCCGTCACTTATCAATAAGTTGTATTCCAAGTAATGCAGTGGGCCCAGCAGGGACATCCGAAATGGACCACCGCACAACTAAGGGCTCTGCACTGTGCTCTGCCATTTTAATCATAACATACCACCTTTCATATAAGAACGTGTCAAGGATGCATGTGAGAATAGACAGATGACCACACATACCAGAATGTGATGGTAGAAGGTGCATTACAGGTTGGTATCAGCCTGAAACTCTTTCACCAGTCTAGAGACTTGATCTGAGGATAAGTCAAGGTCCTTCTGAAGGTGACACTGGTCAGTGCAGTTGTCATGTACTTCCCATCAGGGCATGCTCATCTTTGGAAAAGACTACACAAAACATCTCCGTAAACCTTTCTATTCTGAATTGCCTCATATCATTTCTGTATTCTTGGTTTTTGAGCACTTGGATTCCTTTAGGGTTTTATGCACTTTGTAAATGAGCTTGGAACTGCCACTCTTTGTAGGGAAGATGGGGTATCTGTGAGAAGCTGAACTGGCTCTGAAGAATAGAGGTGCTGCACAATCGCAGGAAGTGTGGTGGCTAAACAGATTCACCATGAAGGAACAAACGGATTGGGTTAAATGAGGGAGCAAATCCTTCCAATGGAAAGCAACCAATGACCAGGGTCCAACTTATCGCAAACAAATACTTTCTGTATCATATTTGTGCCGGGAAGAGACTGAATGTCCATTGCATCCAAACATATGGTTCATGATCCGTTCTGAAGTATGGGACTAGCAGGTAAGTGCAGTGTTTCGTTTGATAAATTGCTACTAGTAAAGTTAGACTTTGGGTCTAAGTTTACCTTTGTGAATACCGAAAAGAAGTAAAGTTGCACTTTTTGACTAAAATGACCTTTGTTAATACCGAAATGTAGTAAATTTTGACTTTTGGTTTAAGTTTACCTTTGTGAATACCGAAAAGTAGTAAACTTATTCAAAAGTGTAAGTTTACCTTTGTGAATCGGGCCACTTGTGTCCCCATCTCACTCTTGCATTTTATCACCCTTACTCTCTCCTTTTGCCACTGTTTGACTAACTGTCTCTTCCTCCATCTTACTCACTCTTCTTTCTTCCTCTCTCTTGCTCGTGTTAAAGACTGACGAAGAAAAATAATAAACGTGCTAACAATCTGCAACCACCGGCACAAATTAAACACTGGTTAAATATTTATAGCTGAAGTATCTGCAATTAAATGCTCTACTCTGCAAGACGTATTCATGGCCTGAACTATTTCTAAAGCACAGCTGAACAAGTACATTTTAATAATAGATGTATGGCAGGGTGCATCATTTAACAACCTACTCTTGACCCCTTGGACTGTTATTGGACTATTTTTCAGAATATGTTTGATATACATTATTTATCTATTGATGAACGACTATCAGCTTTGGGGTCGTGATTTTCAGCTTTCTGACAGGTTGCGGTAGCATGTGGGGTGCTGAAAGCAAAAATAATTGATTGATGGAACAGATAAAAGCAATAACACCACCTTAGGAAAGGAATGAAGTGAAGCAACATTGATGTATGGAAATGTGATCAGGGTAGGACTTGGTCTGAGCAAAGAAAGTCAATGGACTTCAGCGAAGCCGGTAAGATGAGTTGGTGAGGTAAACACTCCTTGCAGACACATGCCATGATCTGAAGGTCATAAACTCAATCTCAGCACGGTCGACTCAGCCTTCCATCTTTCTGAGGCCCGTAAATCAATTACCATTGACTGGGTAACATACACGATTTTTATTTACAGCACTTTGAAACAGCTGAAGTGTGGCATAAAGCGCTACATGAAAACAGGCTATAGAAATGAAACAGTGGCCCCTTAGAGAGTTCTGGGACCTAAAAACATTCCATGGCTCTCAGAGAGAATGTATTGGTCTCCTATTGCGTCGAAGGGACCGCTAGTGCTGCTTTTACTTCCAGAGTTCCTGGATTTGCCGGTGTTCATCTCTGGAATTTCCTGAGAGTCTCTGAGTGTTTTTTAGAGTATTTTAACCTTCTACAAAACTGCTTGGTCTTCGACAGAAGCTCTAAGATTCTCCCAGGATCTCAGGGCTTCCTGCAAGGCCCTGGTTATGAGTGGGTCAGAGTTCTCTGAACCTGAGCAACCCCTGTTTGCACACAGGTTAGAATTGCAAGTTGTGCAGAAATCTCTGCACTTAGTAATTACTGTGTACGATAAAGTCCTCTGCTGTCATTGCATTTTGCAGGTCAAACCTGCTGGTATATAAAAAGAGAAAAGTGCATGGCATTTACGACAACTTACAGATTTTGGTGCGATCAGCATCAACATCTGCATGCCATCCCCCAAAACAGGAAATAGATGCAAGTTATCGCCTCCAGGGAGCCAGATTAGATCAGGTGTGATAAGGTGTACCTTTCCGCTGACCACTAATAATCAGAGCATAGTCCGTGCCGCACACCCTGTCTGTTGATGACCCATAGGGTTTCTATTTACAATTACAGTGCGGTGAGAGAACTGCCACTCATGGTAGCTCCCCCCCCTACCTGAATGCTGGAACCTGACACGGGCATCCCAATTGAGAAAAATATTGCACTATTTCTCCTCGGCTTTAGGCTTCCTATCAAGAAGTGAGGTATGTTAATGACCAGGCGGTGTCTGACCACAGGGATTTGAAGGAAGGGTGAGTGAGTGTGACACACACCTGTAGCATAGAATGGGTTGCACCTCAAACAGTTTCATGCAGAATTGGATGGATTATTCATGATTTAATTTTTAGGTCTCACCTATCAGCAGTGGCGGCACCTCCGCTAGGGCTGAGGAGCGTCGCCCCATATTTTATTTTTCCTATATACTTCAGTGACTCTTGGGCGGGGCGGGCGGGCGGACTACGGAGGTGAGTGGCTTTCAACCATGAAATGCGCACAACTGGTTGGCCGGCCTTCTTCGCCCGCTCAAGCAGTCATGCTCGCCTTGCATCTTACCCTCCAGGCTGCATTACACAGCTGGTGAGGAACATGCAAACCCTCTCAGTCCCCGTCTGAGCGCCAATCCACGGCGCTCTGACCAATCACAACATGTAGCTTTGTGATTGGCTAGGGGGAGGCTGGGAGAGCGGGTGCTTCCTGCTGCTGGCCAGGAGTGCAGGAAGATGTCAGAGGAATGGAGGATGAAGGAGATGCGGCGGCCGTTTCAGGGCAGGGGTATTTTTTTGTTTTCTTTTTATGTCCCCCACCGCCCTACCACCTGGGTCCGGTAGCAGCCGCTACTGGCAAGCTGTCTGTTTGTGAAAAGACCTATTGTCTGTTTACAGCTTTCACTTGCTTGCTTTTTATTCGCTAGCTTGTATGGACTTTCTTTGCTCTTCCTGGGTTTGCTCCTCTCTTAGAGCATAGGCTTATTACTTTTGCCTTTCCACTGCTTACTTTACAAGCACTTTTTCTGGAAGGGCAGTAATATTTGTTAACAAACTTTCAGGGGTTTAGACCTAGAACAAGCTTTTTGGAAGTCTGACTTGACCACACACAACTTAATTCTACAGCCACCAGTGACCATATAAAGTATAGAGAAAAACAAATATTGTTTTTGGAACTTACCTAATGCTACTGCTGAATGTCACACGGAAGAGCAAACAGCATGTCGTTTGCAGTAAATGAATGTCATTCGCCTGCGGAAAACATCATAAAAAGTGCACTGCTGGAGAGGGCTGTGGATCTGTAGATATTTTACAAGGATTGTGTATCAGTTGTATACAAGGAGCAACACTGTCAAGGGTAGGAGTGCAAGGGACATATGGTAACCAGTTATGATGCTGCACCCGTAATGCTGATTGTACAGCGACATCCAGTACCACCCTGTGGTACTGCACTCCTTTGAACTGATCCATTGCTGATCACCACTTTCATGCCACTTACTGATCTGCACTTTCCCTCCAGTGGTATGTTCTTTTTTACAAGAGTCTGGATGGCGTGTCTTAAAAGAAATACAACTGCTGTTTTGGACAACCGCCCCCCCCCCGTCTTTATCTGTCCCCTCAACGTCCTTCAAAGTTTCATTACTGCTTGTTGTGCTTCAAACTCTGGCTAGGCATGCTGGACAAATCTACTAAGCAAAGCATACTTGATTGTGTAATCACCACACAACATTACTAGGGGATGTTTGAAACGTGTCAACACGGCCATATTACAAGGGTGCATTACAATAGGGTTCAACTAGGTAGTGTTCTGCATCGTAGTTGAGTTACAAAGAAGTAGTACACTAAGAATTACAAAGCATTACTAAGAATTACAAAGAATTAGTAACACTATTGCAGAGGGTTAATAAGGATTACAAAAAAGCAGTACCTGCGCTTGGTGAAGTTCTGTCTGCCCACATCAGGGAATGTCAATGGTGTACTTCATGTGTTGCAAGCTTTGAAACTTGGAATCATTGCTGATTTCCAGTAATATTAGTACCAGAGGCATTTTTTGTGCAGATTTATATAGCGCGAACTCGACCCCAAGGTATTGGAGTGCTTTACACAAGCACCGGATACGTTATACAAGGACACATTCAGGCACGGGGAGATTACGTGATTTGCCCAGAATCACAGGATGTGGACGCGACCCCCACGCTCGAACCTTGGTTTTCAGCACCAAAGTCGGCAGTCTAGCCGACGGACCACATCCTCTCCCTTGGCTTATTTCTAGTTACAAAGATATGGCACAATTCTGCTGCTTCCTTGCGCTGGCACACTGTGTGCTGCCTAGCACCATGCGGTCACCTTTGCACCATGGTGTAAGGGTACCTGTATTATGAGCAGGGTTGTTTTGTGCAGGAAGGGACACCTTCTTGCACAGTAACAGTCCTTAGTGGCATTTTCCTTTTTCTTTGTGTGATGTGTAGAAATTGGCCCACAGGATGATTTTCACTGAGTACTTGTGGATGAAAGTTTTATTCAGTTGGTGGGTTTCTGGTATGCGCAAGTGCTGAGTGTGCCATCTTTTAGGAGGATGATAAGGTCTAAAACTGACATAGACTTTTTGGACATGGTGCCGGCAAATTTTAAGTAATTATTGCAGGTATTAATCCAGTTTATAAACTTGGACGCTTCTGTTTTGTCTCCCTGCCTGATCAATAGGACGCCATCTATATACCATCACCAGAATTTTATTCTTTCCAGGAAGGACTTATTGTTTGAGTAAATTTATTGTTCTTTAAATATTTGCACATATAAGCAAGCCAAACGTGGGGCAAAGGTGCTCCCCATAGATTTTCCATGAGTTTGTACATAGTAAGCGCCAGTGAACTCAAAATAGTTCTCCATGAGGGCTAGTCTGACTAGTGTGATTATGATTTTCTGGGGGGCTTGGTGATCTCAATATTAGTTATGGATGAGTTCTTCAGTGATCCTGAGTGCTTCCTCCTGGGAAATGCTAGTATATTAGAATTATATGTCCAACCCTATTAGTATTTCTTGATGTGGTTTGAATTCTATTGTCTTAATCAAGTTGAGTACCTCTTTCATATATTTCAAGTATGATGGCTTGGAGTATACCAGTGGTATCAATGGTGATCACAAAACTGTAATAAGGGCTCTAAGATGACGTCTGTACTCAATAAAAAGGGATGTCCAGGTAGTGGTCTTAAATTTGTGTGTATTTTTGGGACTGTATGCATATATGTGATTTTGGGGTCACTGTTAATCCTAAGTGTTGTGTCATGCCTGAAAAATGTATTGTTTTTTTATGGCCCAGTAGGCATGAACACTTGTTGGATGTTATGGTATTTTTGAATGACTATGGCTCTGCCCTTGTCAGCAAGCTTGATAACTATGTCAGTGTTTTATGTAAGTTCTTTTAAAGCCTCTTGTTCTTCCTTGCTTAGATTTTCTTGTAGATTCTGATTTGTCATTTAGAGTGTATCTATTTCATGAATCACCGCCAGTTAAAAGGCTGCTACTTCTGGAGGTATTAGGTTGTATGACGTTTGGGAGTCTTTGTCTTGTCTATCTTTGTGTGTCTGATCTTTGTTCTGAAAGATTTTAAGCCTTATCTTTCTCAAATTTAGTCAATTTACTCATCATTTGTCCACCATGTTTGTGGGGATAAAACATCATCCCCTATTGAGAAAGCTTATTTGGGGTGTAATCACTTGGTAGTGATTACCTCTAAATTGTTGTTTGGCTTGCGCTGCGTTGCCATTCTGCATGTAATTCTTTGCCTACTACATTTTCTGTTATTTTTCTTTTTATCTTCCCCTTCCTATGCCTTGCCTAAACAATGTCATGGACTAAACTGTAGTTGGAAATTAGAGAGTCGAAATATATGTGGAGGGTAATTATTTGGTGGGCCGTACATTAGTGGCCACCCATAACATTAGTTCTGCGTGAAGTACATCTGTGATAGGGCGAAACCTTGGAATCTCCTTCCACGTCTGTTTTTTTTTCTTTGTTGCTACTCTCATCCCGTTCTCATCCCCTGAACTGGATGACCAGTCTTGTCAGTTAGATTTTTGGAAGGTATCTTGGGGCTCTATGGTCTTACATTGTGGTTAGGGAAGTCATATGCAGTGCGTGGGCAAATTGTTTGCTAGAGAACATTTTTATATCTTTCTGTAACTTGTTCTTAGCTTTTATTATATATTGTTTGAAATCTGTTACCTCTTTGTTCAAGTTTTTGTCTTAAAGACACTTATTAGTAGGTTTGTATTCAAATAATTCTCACTGGTGTGTATTTTAATGAGTAAGTTGTCTGATAGGCATTTCACTGTATTGATTATTAGGATCAACCAGTTAATCATGCTTTTCCAGTCTATCATGCAATGAGGTACCAGTTTTTTTTAAAGAATTTCTCAGAGCGGTGACTACAGGGTTACGCTCCCCTGATTCCCCAGGTTAAAGTAAACTAACTGAACTCTAGACTAAGAGTGTGTTAAGCAAAAACCTCATCAACACAAGCCCCTCACACCATGAGTGATGTTCTTCAATGTGTGCTGTGCCTCACAACACCACTGTTCTTGCATCTACAAAATAAAATGTAACTATGTAGTACTGCTTTAAGTGTTACTATGTGATTTTTACTATGTGCTCTCTCATTAACAGAAAAATATTCAGATGGTATCATGCAAATCAAATATAAGTAATAAGTCTAAACTGCATTGTATGTTTTCTATTGTCTGTATTCTATAAAAATCTACAGGTTGCGTACAGCAAAGTCGCATCAAAATCACTAACATAGTCCACCAAATAATGATACTATATATAAAAGCAAGAGACATCAAACGTCCTGACGAAGTCCATTGACCGGTAGTGCAATTTAAAGGGTTGTCCAAAATATGCAGATGATGATTTTAAGAAGACAGTCGAGTAATGACACTCATTTCTGTCCTCAAAACCACTATTTTTAATCTAGCCAGGACATCCCAGAATAAAATACTTTAGAGGATAGCCCTAGGTTATTATACCACTTTCGCTTTGACCTCAATACATCATAAAAAAATTATAATTCTATTTCCCATATTAAGTGGTAGAGCACATCCTGAACTCTTACACAGACCCGGGTGTGGGAAGTCAGATGATAACGCATACCACGACTTGTGGTTGAGGGCCTTACATTTCCCATGGTAAAGCTAACGCAAACCATATATTTTGTAAGCCCTATCCTTTCCAATTTTTTGATTGAATGCATTAAAATAATAGTTCTGTAGTTCTGTTAGGTCATGTATTTTTCTAATCTTGAAAAACTTACTGCATTACAGTGAAGGTAGTACCAAAGGTTTGCTACTATTTGGTGCTCTATATCCTAGTAATAATGATGGGGTTACTATAACCACAATAGTGCTATGTTGTCACAGCTAACCATACGAGTATTGTCGAAGATTGGTTGAATCACTTTTGAATATTTTTAGGCTGTCATTTGACATTGTACTCTCAAGAAGGAAGGGAACAGGCTAATTATTGTGAAGTGTCTCTTTATTGTATAAAGCTCCTTTAAGTGCATCCAGTGTCCACCTTCATTTATATCTCTGGGATTTTGGGACCCTTACGTTGTTTCATGCTGCTGATCAGTAAGTGAAGTATACAAAGTGATGGATGGAATGCTTGAATGAATCTCAGGCACTGGTGATAACTTTGGCCACATCCCAGTCCATCGTTATTTTGCACATTATGGTGCCGATTCCGATCCTGTAAAACCCAGGTACGACTGGTCGTATGGAGCATTTTCTCCGTACGACTCGTACCCGGGAATTCCACCGTACAAACCAGAAAGTACGATTCGTACTGAAATACCATTTCCGTACGAATCGTTAAAAACACCGTACGGCTAAAAAATACATACAATTCTGATCCTGGACAGCGCGTACGCGACGTACGCACGGAGTCAGGCAGCGTTTTACGGACCAGCAAGTACGATTCGTACCTACAGCACTCCGCACGGCAATATTTTTACGGAGCCAAAAAGTGCCGGAAAAGCTAAGTATGCTGCGATGCACGAGGAAGAGGGGGCCCGCTACGCGGTGTACACGCCATCACCCACATCGTACGTGTCCTCATGTACGGTGCGTACCCCAACATTGCATATGTACGGACCGTACCCCCCACCCCCGCGTATGTCCACACCGTACCCCAGGTGTACCCCCCACCCGCGTATGTCCGCACCGTACCCCAGGCGTACCCCCACCCGCGTATGTCCGCTCCGTACCCCAGGCGTACCCCCAACCGCATATGTACGGACCGTACCCCAGGCGTACCCAATCCTCGCGTATGTACTCACCCTACATACGTGAGGATTGGGGTACGCCTGGGGTTTGGTGCGGACATACGCGAGTGGGGGTACGCCTGGGGTATGGTGCGGACATACGCGGGTCGGGTGGGGGGTACAGTCCGTACATACGGGGGGTGGGGGGTACAGTGCGGACGTACGGGGGGTGGGGGGTACGGTGTGGATGTACGGGGGGGTGGGAGGCTGGGGGGGCCGTACGACTCGTACCCCAGGCACAAGTGTACTCGGGGTAGGGGTCGTACAAAGTTCGCTCCGTACGGGGCCTTTTCCATGCGCTTGTGTTTTCGGACGGGCGGTACGGATCGTACTTGCGCGCTCGGACTTCAGTTTTACAATTTGTAAGTAAAACTGTCCGAGGACGTCTCGTAGACTATTCCCGAGGCGATTCGTATGTATTTTTCACGTACGAATCGTACTTCGCCGTTTGTACGGGTCTTGTACGATTCGTACGTAAAAAAATCCAGATACGAGTCGGACGGGAAAAAAAAATCCAGGATCGGAATCGACCCCTATGTGTTGTACCTGGCCCTATCTGCAGGGTCACCCCCAAACCTTTTGCCTTTACCCTCCACTTTTTGCTCAATTTGTTTTTGCTGACCTTAGGATTGTGTGCCCTTTACCAGTGCTAAACTGCTTGTGCTCACTCCTTATAACATGATTACATTGGCTTATCTTTTTTATCAAATCATTTTTATTTCAATTCACAAAATCACATGGTAAACGCCTACAGCAGTCCGTACAATCAATTCTGAGTAATTCATTAAGAAAAAAAACATCATATCGCCTTAAAAATACATATGAATATTCAGCAGCTCATTCACAAATATTTATAATTTACAGAGTGTATCTCAGTCCCGTAAAGTGCAGTTGTGCTGTGAGATCTCCTAGAAGGCTTATTACCATTCATAAAAGCTATATTCATCTCTAAAATAGCTATACGCATCCCACAGCAAATCTAAGTGCTTTCCTAAAATATGGCATGAATCTCCCCACATAAAGTGCATATATTAAATAAAATATTTCCTGAGAGAACTATCTGCTGAGTTACTGATCCGTCATCAAGGTAGAAATGGCAGCCCATATTCTACATCCAATATTTTATTTATTTCAGCCTTTTAGGTTATACAGAGAGGTTTCCATATTATAAATAGCCAACATCCTTGCTCTCCAACTTGCAAATGTTGGGGGATCTGGACTTAACCATTGCGAAGTGATGCATAACCGAGCTATCGTCATAGCTAGAAATAGAAAATATGACTTACCCCATACCACATCATTCAGTTCGGTGCTATCAAACTCCCCCAGAATTATCAACGAAGGGGTGATTAAAACTGGCACACCTATAACCATCCCCAGAGATCTACTAATATCCTGGAAAAAGATATCCAAGCTGGGGCAGGAAAAGAAAATATGGAAGTTGTCGGCTAATTGTAGACCACATCTACTACAATTACCCCCAAACCCCATACCCCACCTAGCAACCTTTGCTGTCGTATAGTACAGATGAAAAATTGACATAAATTGATAACTCTTCAAACTGCCTGTTAACAGAACCCTATTTGTCAATTCAAGTGACTCCTTGATATAGGTTCCCATTGTTCCTAATCTTATTTCCCATTTCAAATGTTGTACCTCTGCATCATCGGGAAGTCCTTGAATCAGTATCTCATAGATCCTGTCATTGCTTCAACTAATGTTACTTTCATTGTTGAATCTCTATCTTTCAGATTTCTGATGAGGCGGGACCGTAGCTGCAGATATTTAAAAAAATCTCCTGTTGCTAATCCATATGACTCCTGTCATTCTAAAAAGGAGCAGAGCTGCCCTTTTCTATAGATATCTCCCAGGATTTGTAACCCCCTATGCCCCCACCTGAATGTTACTTGATCCTGAAATATTAAAGGAAGAGTTACTGCTGCCATAATTGGTGCATATATGTTTAGTTTAGGGATTCCTAGTTTCTGTCTAACCTGTATCCAAACTCCATACGCTGCTATTAGTATTTTGAATCTTGTCTTTTTATAGTAACTGGGCTCTAAAATCTTGAACAAACAGACTCGCATCCCATCACTAGCTCATAAGTAGTTGGCTTTTCTGCCTCGTTCGTCCTCCCAGGGCTATCTGAAATCAGTATCCCCATTTGTTGTAACATGCATGCCCAATGGTACATACAGAAGCTGGGGATTGCCCACCCACTGCGCTGTCTTGGCAGGATCATCCATTTAGATGCCCTCATAGGTTTACGATAGCCCAAAAGAATCAAAAACAGATCCTTTCCAAACCTGATATCGAAATGAGCTAATTTCTAAAGGGATTATTCAAAAAACATAACACTTTAGGTAAAATGGTCATTCTCAGCACATTGCTTCTCTCATACAACGGGATATGCAGGTGATCCATTCTTTCCACCTCCCTTCTAATATCAGAGCCATGTTTAAGCCGACAATCTCTTCCAGAGTAGCAGTGATTCTTACCCCGAGTTAGACTGCCTCAGAAACCCCCCTTGGGTCTCTACATTGCAGACTTTCTGTACATAAAATCTGCAACTTATTATCATTTAGTTTATATCCTTACCAAGCCCCGAACTGCCTAGCTAAAACCTCGATCTCAGGGACTGTGGAGGCCGGGTCGAGAGAAACCACCGCTATATCATCAGCATATTCCAGGGCCTTATTCTCTAGAGTGTTAAGTACCACTGGCTTAATAATGCTACTCCTCTCCTGTTGTTCTAGAAAGGGATCAATATGTAGAGCAAATAATAATATAATATCAAATGCCTCGGAGTCCTGTCCCATTTTTTGGATAACACCCCTTGGTTCATGGTACAGCCACCTGACTGCCTGGATGAAATTATTACCGAACACCCTTCCACTTGTGTACCACAAGAACTGCCACGAAACACAATCAAACGCTTTCTCAGCGTCTAATAAAACTACCCCCAGTGTTGGTCTCGTAGCTTGTGCCCAGTCCGGTAACGCAATAACTCGAAGGACATGATCTGTCGTGCTTGTCCGTGGGATGAAACCATGTTGTCTGGTTGACACCAGGAGGGCAACAACTTCCCTTATTCAGCTGGTGAGTATTTTAGAATACATTTTGCCATCACAATGAATGAGAGAAATTGATCTGTATGAACCTGGCAGCATTTCTTGCTTTCCTTTTTTCTTAAACACAACAATCTTATTAATTTGCCAAGAAGCAGAAAGCATCACCCTTTTGAGCCTGAAGGAAAGTTCAAAGCATATCCTGTCCCACCACCTCAGAAAATGTTCTAAAATATTCCATTGGAATACTATCAAGTCCAGGAGTCTTACCCATGGCTACGGAGCGTACTGTTGCTTCTACCACTTCCGTAGTTATTGGGGCTGCTAGCCTCACATTTTGTTAATTTGTAATCTTTGCCATACTCAGATTACTAAAAAAAATCCAAATCCTCGTCATCCAGGTATGCTGTTTCTTCAGTATAAAGTTTTTACTTCCCTCTGCCGAATGAGTTTGGCTAGCAGCCATTCTGTCTGTTCCCCCAAATCGTAAGATTCTGACTTATATTGCATACATTTTGCTGTTACATCGGCTCCAAAGTGTTGATTGATTTTAGATTTCAAGATCGCTATTCTCTGTTGATTCTCCTGAGTATTCAGCCCCCTAGACATCTTACTCATGAGTTCAGTTTCAGCCACCCCAACTGCTCATATCATCTGTGAACCTCTGCCTGCTTCACCTTTTGTTGATATAGAGAGAAACTCAAAGCTTCCCCTCTAACGCCAGCCTTAAAAGAGTCCCAGACTATCACAACCAATGCCATCCCCGTATTAACGGTGTGGCTCACTGGTTAGAGGCAGCAGACCCGGAAGCAGAGGACGGCCCGGGACCAGGGTTCAATTCCCGACGCGGCAGGGTCGTGGACCAGGGCCAGCGGACTCGATAATTCTCGCCTCGGTGCCTACTTTAACCAGGGATCACACTCAGCAACTCTGGGCATTAGCTTGCCTCATCTCCACAACGGCCCCCCACATTTGCTGAGAATGCCTGGTTTCACCTTGGAGATACCCAGGAGGGACCATCTCACAGGGAAAGCCAGGACGGGTTCCCCAGCGGTCTACAGTGCCAGGACGCCTCAGGGTAGCAGTGCGCTTTACAAGACACATACATTTACATTTAACCTACAGAAATTCTGAGATCCACTTCACCATGTGGTCCCTGGATGACTGATCAACTAAGAGCTTTCTCTCGAAGGTGCAAGATGATTGGTCCCTAACAACTCCATAACTGAAAGCTCTAACACCAAGGGATTATGGTCCGACATTGCTCTCGGGAGGCTCTTAATATCCACCAGTAGTTAAGATAAAAAATAACCAAGCTGTACTAGCTTATTATGCGGGGTAGATTAAACGTGAAACCTAGGTCAGGTGTCTTATACTTAGCCCAGACATCTACCAACCCATTGTTCATCACGAGGCACTGGATTGCCTTGTAGACAGACGCCTGTTTTTTTCCTCTAGGTAGTGTTAACTCCCCCTAAATCCATATTTGTAAAGCGCAAACTACTCACCCTTATGGGTCTCAAGGCGCTAGGGCCCCTTGTGGAAATTAAGTGAGCTATTGCCCAGAGTCACATGGTGCTGAGCTGAGCTGCCACCGGAGCCGGGGATCGAACCGTGAGCGCTGTGCTCTGAAGTCAGCTGCCCTGGCTGCTGCACCACACCTCTCCACAGATCATCCTGAATATCTATATGGATATTTAAATCCCGACAGCGGATTAGGGGGTTGCGGCCAACTAGCTAATTCAGAAAATTCAACACCTCGGCCTCATCTGTATTGGAGCCGTATATAGAGCAAATTGTGAACCATGCACCCTCTACCCCAGCCCGACATTCCGTAATAGCCCATCACCCAAATGTATCTTCTTTAACTTGTTTACTGGAATAAATCTGCTTATTAGCTAAAATTGTCACTCCTTTCGATGTTGTCCCTTGGCGGGTTCAGGCCAATAAGGTATACCCTAAGTCTTTCTACCACCCCTGCTTATACCAGGATATCAGAGTCTCTTGAGGACACACCAGATCTACCTTCATAAATCATAGACTCTTGGCTACCCTACCTCTCTTTTTTTTATCATTGAGACCACAGATGTTGCTAGAACAAATACGAATTTCACCTCCTCCCATTGGCTTCAATGTCAAATAACCATCCTCCCTGCTGCTGGCAATTAGCTTAAAACTCGTTGCCATCTTATTCCTCATGATAGCTAAATTCCAACCCAAAACCTGACTGATATGACATTTAATACAAAAAAACATGATTTCTTATACATCTACCCCCTGGCCCCTACCTCTTGTACCCCCCGCCCACCCACCAACCATCCCACAAAAGTAATTGGACCAACCATGTCCTGTGATGGAATGCTGTTCCCCCAAATGCCCAGCCTTGATCACCCTTTTTGTTTTCCAGTTCTTTCACCCCTTACTAATACTAAAAGGAAAAAAGGGGGCCTCTCAACACTGCAATTATAACAATTCCACAACTATGCCACCACCTTCAGTAACTATGTCCTTATTCAAGCGCTTGCAGGAATTCTTTGGCCTTGATATCTGATGAGAAAAAACTTACATTTTTCTCACCAAATTACCTTCAACTTCGCCGGTTTAATTAAAAATGCCTGTGCTCCCTTGCCTTGAAATGGTTGTATCAGCTGTTGCAGGCGCCAACGGCGCTCCACCGTAGAATGACAGAAATCAGGCCTAACAAAGAATGAACAGCAACTGGAGGAAACGCTGCCAGTTGGCCAAGCCAGATCAGAAATTGCCTGGCGCAGCAAAATATTCCCAACATGAGTCAAGATTGCTCTGGATTTACCTGCTCCCTGCGAGACCCTCTGCTTGAAAGGGAATCTATGTACACGTTTGATCTCCTGATCCTAATTCTGGGAAGGGCCCCTTGAAAAGCTCCACCACAAATTTACGCACATTATCGCCCTCCACCACCTCTGAAATCCTCAGGATTCTAATATTATTGCATCTTAGCCTATTCTAAAAATCCTCCAATTTCCACTGGATATCAGTCAGTTGGGCTTCCAGGCATTCTGTCATTTTTCTGTGTGTTGATGCCTCACACTCAAGGGAACCAATCCTGAACCATTCTTTCTGTGAATTCAGTACATGCTTTAGCAACTTTGCGGATACTCTCCTGCATTTTCCGGCAAGAAGTTTACGTTCTGCTGCTCTCTGAGCGTGTCTCTTCCCCATGGGTCATGATACTTTGATAAATTGATTCCAGTGAAACAGCCTCTGGAGCTCCCTGCGCATAGTTTCCATTTGCCAAACCATCCACTTCCAGTATTGGAGAGACAGAATAGTCCCAAAGGAGCTCCTGTGCTCCTGCTTCATTTTTGTTTGGCCTCTCCTAAGGGGTTGTTTTCTTCTTTCTGACTGTGGCAGCATCATTAGAGATTTCTCCTTGTTTCTCCTCTTGACTGTCACTTTCTAAGCTATGGCTCTCCCCTTCTGACCAATCAGATATGTCTGATAATGAGAAGAATGTATCCCCAGAGTTCACCTTCAGCCCCCGTTTAGTACCAATCTTGGTAGTTGCCGCAGGACCCGCTTCAGTTTGGTTTAAAAAAATGAGCCATATTATGCATTCCAGTTAGAGGCATCCCTGCTTCCATATTTTGGGCCGGGATCCTCCCCTTCTCCATAAACCGCCCCGGGCTTAGATCGACATAACAAGCCTTTAATGTCTAATCTCACCAATATAGCTGGTATTTCTTGTGTCCCAGAGGATGATGATTCTGTGATGTTCTTGTTGATAATCTGGTCGCTGCTCTGAGTGCTGTCAGACACTCCTCCACTTTCCGCTCTGCACACAGAGCCTGGATATGCTAGTATCTCTCCTGCCCCAGCGCGACCCCCTTCGTCCCTGTTCCTCATGTCTGAGCTGCCTCCTTTGGTGACTGTTACTCACAGGGGCTTTTTAAACAAAGTCACCCAGGGTTTCTTTGTACGTACAGCAGTTCCGATGGCAGCAGCTCCCGCTGCACACTGGTCTGTGCTCTTCTTATCCGCAGGCTTCTTAGATGGCGGAGGTGGGATATCCGAGCGAGCAGAGACCGGCTCAGCTCAGGTAGTGCTGCTGCCGCGGCTCTTTGATCCCCTCGCAATCTTCAGCGGAGGCATCATCAGCCTGCCTGTTTGCTTGGATCCGACCGCAGCAGCTGCGTAGTTAACCGCCTGCCTGCTGAGACTTCAAAACCGGTACGTCACTGCCGTGCGTTTTACCAAAGAGACCTAAATTCCTGACAGGAGTCTAGAGGGTTTCTCCCCATGTCGCATTACTTGTTTTGGCTAAACTTGCTGGGCCGGGCAAGACGGAAGGACAAAAACAGCCGTCCTCACGCAGCTGCCATTTTGCTTTTGATTACATTGGTTTATCAATGAGCATATTTAATATACGTATACATTCCTAGTAAAGTAGTACTACAGGTATCCAGGAGCTATAAATTAAATGCAATTAGTGGGCCTGCAGCACTGATTGTGCCACCCAATTAAGTTGCCCTTAAAACATGTCTCCAATCTGCCATTTCAGACCCTGTATGCCGTTTTAAACTGCCATTTTGACCTGACAAAATAAATAATTTGCCAGACCCAAACCTTCCTTTTTAAAACATATAAGTCACCCCTAAGGTCGACCCTGGACAGACAAAAGGCAGGGTGCAGTGCATTTAAAATGTAGATATGTACTTTAGGTTTACTATGTCCTAGTAGAGAAAAGCTCTTACATTTGTCTTTCACTAATGCAAGGCCTATTTCTCCCATGGTTTAACATTGGGATTACCTTATTACACTTTATAAGTGTAATTTCCAACTGAGAAAAGATAGACTTTTCAAGTTTGGTGTCTCTGGACTCACAATTTAAAATCACAACTTATGGTGAAGTTGTATTTTTAAGTTGCAAGTCTGAAGATGCTGCTTTTAGAAAGTTGGCATTTTCTTACTTTAACCACTCTGTGTCTTCTGCCTGTCTTTGAACAGGTACTTGGGGTGGATGATAGCTGGGATTTGTGCATTCCCTCCAGACAGCCACACACAAAGGGAGATTAGGTGTGACTGATGGATCATCAAAATCCTGAGGGACCATCCTGAGCAGGATGAGTGGGAGGAGCTGACACATCTGAATAGACTGTGCATGTCCTCTCACAAAGGGCTACATACTCCCCTGCAGTGCGTCTGGAGCCAGGGCAGTAAGGGCAGGGACCCTGTGCACTACCAAAGCCTCACTTTGAAGTCTCGGCACAACTGGGTATAAGTACTGGACCTCTGACACCACCAACCCAGTACACTTCTGGACCTGAGGATACTCTGCTCTGCCAACAGGAAGAAGGACTGCTGTGCTGCTGAAATGACTGTCACTCTGCTGGTCTCTGATGGATTCCTGCTCTGCTGTGCCTGCCCTGATGCTTGCTGCCCTCCTAGCCTAGGAGGACTGGGCCTGCTTCTCTACACCCCAGAACCGAAGTTACTCTAAGGGCTTTGCTGGCTTGCCTCATGTCCTGAAGTCTCAGGGACACCAAAGACTTTCAACAACCTTGCTACAGCACTTGGACTCTGCCAACTGTCAGTCTTGCCCTGCCACGTGGTGCCAATCCAGTCCTGGGCCTTTGGAAGTGGGTTTTCTGGCCTGTACCCAACAAAATTCACGCATCACCGTCATTGTGCCGGCTAGAACCAATGCATCTCCTCTAGACACCAAAGCATCGCCAACGAGGACGACAACATTGCCTCGTCAGCTGCGTGGCTCAACAACAATGCATTGCATACATCTGATGAAGCTGAGAATGGTGCATTTAGATATGCGGGGCTCTGAACTGATGCATCGCCTACATCCAGAGGGATTGACCACGATGCATCACCTCCTCTGCGCCATGCATCGGGCCCTGTCAATGGCTCAACGAGGCTCTTTTTCAGCTGGACATGGTTGGTCCCTGTATCCAGCTCGCATTCTATCGCAGTCAACCTGAACTTTTGGATTTGACCTGGCTAAGTGAGACCAGATAGCCCCGGTTGTTGCTTTATGCTTTTAAAGACTACATTTGCAGATATTCTTTCAAAATTCATAACTCCGGGTCTGCTTATCGGATTTTTGTCACTACAGTCTTGTTCTGTTCAATAAATTAAGCTCTATATTCCTATCAGGGTGTGGTATATTTTTAAGTGGTGTTTTCACAGTTTTACAATATTATGTGTTGCACAAACACTTTACACATTGCCTCTTAGGTTAAGCCTGTCCGCTCTGTGCCAAGCTACCAGAGGGTGAGCACAGGTTAATGTAAAGTGTGTTTCTGACTTACCTTGACTATGATTGTGATTCCTACTTGAAGAGGGTGCATATATATGCCAACCAGAAACCTAATTTCTAACAGCTAGCCTATGAAATTCACCTAAGGAAAACACAGTTAAAGTGTGTTTATTCTTTATGTAATATGACAAAAAAATTAGATTTCCCAGTTATAGTTAGTTCCAAATATTTATATTATATATATAGGAATATTTGTATTCATATACTTCAAAAAGACTGTAAATGTTGTGACCAGCCAGAACCTGGTTACAGGGAAAGATGGTTGTTATCCTTTGGAGAATACACACTGAGAAGACCTATTGAGGGCTCCACCAATCTTTGGGAATACCTAAAGTGTTCCTCAAAACAACTAGATAAATTTCAGAAGTCACTTGAACAAAAAAAACAGTAACAAAAAGTAATAAAACTGTAGAGGAAACTTAGCTGCAGAGGTGGTCAGGATCTTTGTTCGTACAGAGATTTTGAAGCCAATGTCTATATATAAAGTTCCAAAGAAGTTGAATAGTAAGGGCAGGAAAAATGGCAAATTAGGAATCTTTCATTTGTAAAAAAAACAGGCAAAGTTTTACAACTCTGCCCGACTTTGGTGGTGCAGTTTTTTTACCTGTGGCCAGCACAACTGGGTATGGTGGTATATTATATAGGATAGGGATGAGGCCAAAGATGGAGCAGGAGACCAGAAATGGTCTAGAGATTGGGGGCAATGGCTAGCCCATTGGGACTATGGCATGGAAGGAGGCGGGTAACAGTGCAGGGACAACTAGCGGCCCTCAACATTTTGAACAGGTGCAGCACTGAGCCTGGGATGGCTTAGTGCCTGGTGCGCATGCAATCCAAACCTTTTCATAGAGGTTGCACCTCTCTGTCTGCCTAGAGCATAGATAGTTACTCTGTGGCAAGGATGCTACAGATAACAGTTACCCACTAGGTGACAGCTACATCTTAATACTTTGAACACAAACAAATCAACAGATACAGCAGGTCTCTAAATGACAGCAGCATGACTTTCATAATGCTGACTTGGGATATCACCTAAGCAAGAATGGTGGCACACCTTGCATATTCACTAACTCATCCACCTATACATTCACCTCAGTGACTTAAGCATCCACTTCAAAGATCTGCCTGTATGTAACCTATATGCCACTCATGCCTTAAAATGAACATATTATGGAGGCAATCAAAGCTAGTACTAGCCTGCCTTCCCGGATCTTTTATGTGGGAAATGGAATACTGCATGTATTGCCTTATGTAAGAGACAGAAGCCTGCTTTGCTACTGCTATACTGACCTAGTTCTGTGAGGAAGTAAAGCTTTCACTGCTGCTGCCCGATTTGTACCTGTCCTGTGATGGGAAAGGCCTGTGCTGACGCTACCCTAGCTGTATTTGCCCTCTTACGTTGGATAGCTTGCGCTGTTTATGCCCAGGACGTACCTGCTCTAAGATGAGGGGTGTTTCCAATGCTTTTAGCCCATCTTCTATCACGCATCAGCAAAGATAATAGATCTGGCCATTTTACAAGACAAAGTGCTTCTTAATTGTTTGGCAAGTCTGTGTGCAGTTGTGTTGCAGATTAAATCAGTTAATATTAGAATGAGTCAATTGTTGGAAAGATCAGCAAGTGCATGGATGGATGGATGAATGAGTGGGTTCTGAGCATATGCCTAGGTAAGCGCAACTGTTGAAAGGTTCAATAATTAGTGTGTGGATGGGGAAATTTGTGGGTGGTGTGAATGATTGAATGTGTTTAAGCAGACAGGTCACAGCAATTATTCAGGCAGAGCCTCAGACAACAGACAAAAATCAGGGGCGACTCCTCCGCTAGGGAAAAAGGAAGAAAAAAAATGATAATAACATCGTTATTATCATTATATTTTTCGTAGCTACTGACTAGGTTAGGGCGGGGCAGGGCTGTTGTCACGGACGAGGAGTGGTTTGTGCACAATAAGTATGCATGACTGTTTGGCTGGCCATCTTGGGCCTGCCAAACAGTCATGCGCACTTCGTATGTTCTTCACCGGGCTGTAATAATACACAGCCTAGGTGGAGAACAAGCACAGCCTCCCAGTCACCATGTGAGCACTGAATCACGTTGCTCAAACCAATCACAACGCGGAATTGTTGTGATTGACTTAGGGGAGCCTGTGTGCATCCAGCTACCGGGACTCGTCAGGAAGCAAAGCAACGACGAAGGGGAGAAGGTGGCCGTGAGGAGGTAAGTGTTCTTTTTTTATATTTTGTCACCCCGCCAACCCTGTTCCCTATCAGCCGCCACTGACAAAAAGTCAAACAGCACATACATTAGATTAATTGAAAAATCAGATCATTATGATGCACGTTACTCCCCAGTTAAAGCAGTCCATTATAAGTATACATAATGTGTGCCGCTTACTTGTTAGTAGGAACCTATAAAATGTCAAGCACACTCTGACAATTCGTTGATACACATAAAAATGATCCTGCTGCCTGACCAGTGTGCTCGCAGATGTTAACATGTTTGTAAAAGGAAATAATTAATGCCTGAAATTTGTCCTGGTACACACTGAACAAAAGGAAAAGTTTCTTTGTGCACCCTGCATTCTGAGCAGAGCACTTACCGTTTCATGTAAATATGTTTTAATTTTTTAAGGGAACATTACATATCTTTTAAACGAAGCAAACAGCAGCTAAAAGAAATCAAAGCAAAGGTTAGATGTTCATCGATACCTAATTATGGGCCATATTACAATGGTAGTCGGACGGCACACCTATAAGCCGTGGGTGGTGGTCCAACCACCGACAGCCTTTCGGTCTGACTGCCGGATTACAATCAAGGTGGTCAGACCCACAGCGGTCGGGAGAAAGACCGCTGCCTCAGACAGGATCAGTGATCTCGACGGGGTAGCAGTGAGAATCGTAGTCCCGCCGTCTCGATTACGATATCCCTTTCTGACAGCCTTTCCATGTCGTGAAGACTGCCATGAAAAGGGTATCAGAAATGGAATTCAGGAGCCCCAAACAGGGCCCCCGTCCATTGTGTGCCACTGTAAAGTGGCCCGGTGGCACATGTGGTGCACCCACTCACCTCCATGCACCGTGTGTCATGCATGACATGGTGCTTTCCACATGGTACATGGCGGTGTAGGAGGTGCTCCATTCCACAGGCTTGTGCTGCAGCCCTTTTCCTTGGCCACAGCACAAGCTGCCATGGTATGGAGTACTTTCCGGCCGCCAGCACGGCGGTCATATCATAATGCAGTCGGACGGTATCCTGACAACGCCAACGGTGTACGGCGGGCGGTCCGACTGCCATCATAATGCGGGCCTAAGTATCCACCAAGTGTACTTAGTGCTCCAAGAACTCCACATGGCTGTCTGTGCCTAAGTGTACTAAGAATGCTTACAAGGAAGAAATAACAAGAGCGAAAGGCTTGTGACTAACCTCGCAAAGATCCATTATGCCTTAGAGGAGAGGTTTATTTATCATCATTTTAGATCAGTACTTACGCATATCACTTAAAGGAAATGTGCACTTTATCGGCTGGCACTGGGAATGGATGAAATATAATACATGCCTCTACAAATAAGGTAAATATATTACTAAACATATAAGGTGGATTCACCTGGTAGCAAAGAAATCAAAATATGCGACATACCAAACAGAGCACCAGAAAATAACAAAGCGAGAGGAGTTTTGCTCCAGCGGTTTTAATGTGCCGGAGATTGGTGTCTGTGTTCCCCTCCGTGCAGAAAAGTGCCAGTAACATTCCTGTCATGAACATGAAGCACACCCATTTGGTAGTTAATGTGCACCATCTATGACAACTGCAGTAAAAAAGAACAATCCGTAAACAAGCAACACTATCTTGTAAAAACGAGAAGTAAAAGCTGAAGCTAAGGTCTTGCTAAAGGGTCTTAATATAAAAGTTTGACAACGAGTAACTTTACAATATTAGTGTAAGGTTTTCATCCGTTATCACAATATGCAGTATTACAGTGGCATGTCAGAATTTGGCTTTAGCCAAGACGAATTCTGCCGCCGCTGTAAAGGTTTCGAATCAAACAATAGCAAAAACATTAAAAAATGGCGTCACTTCACAATAACAGATGACGACCACCTCAAGAGCAACGCAACCACAGAGATGATCCCTACTCTATCAGTGCAGCCACTGCCACAAATGCCTCCCCTTCAGAAAGAAAAAGCTCCATAACACATTCCCTAGAATGCCACACCTGACAAAGCAACTCATTGAGGCCAACAACAGTGTTTATAGTCTAAAGGAAACATTGGCAAATCCAATAGGACTCGCCTATTGGCTTTGGCAAATGGGTGGGTGTGAAGAACGGGAGAGCTGGTGAAGGTGGAGAACAGGAGGGCAGGTGGAGAATATGAGGGTGCTGCATTAAACTGCTTACCCGCCCTTGTGTTCTTCATCAATCAACCCCACATGCATGGAGCATACCTTGACTGCAGGCAATGCAGCTGCCATCTTGGACTAGTATCATGTTGTAAAGGCTTCACTTTATGTAGCAGTCAAGGTTTCTGGAAAGTATGTTTTTGGACATTGAACCAAACTGTCTTGCTGGATATTGATGCATTCTATGTAAAGTTAAACATATAATTAAGAAATAAACATGAATGCAGTTTAGGGGAGTTTTTCTCTATTTAAATGGACTAATTACTTTAGAAGGGTCATTCGCCTATGGCGAGAATAATGTTTGCCTGAAACGCCCTTATCTGGCAACACAGGAAGGGTGCTTAGAGATCTAGTGCGATTGTGGCCTCGGGTGGGACAGAAGACAGAGCCCTGTCGCTGTGTTTTGACTGCTACATGGCCTCTGCTCGTACGAAAGCAAGAACAATTCCCTTGACCCAGCAGTTCAAATGTTTGAATAGAGTAGTTGACAATACATTAGAATATTGAATGCAATATCCAATACGTTATAAAGGTATTTTATTATAAAAAATCTTTTTCAAATTCACATTCCATTGCACAAAAATTAAAACCGCATAAAGCTTCAAAATTACAACGCAATAAAACAAATTCGTCCTTTGTTAAAAAAGCATACAGTACATATCAATCACGGGGAAATTAATTTATCAACAATTTACAATTATGACCAGCATAATAGAGACAAACACTAATGTAAGACACAGCTCTTGTCAAATACTGGTGCATATCAAATTGGACTAAAAAAACACTCCAGTTAATACATTGATCCAATCAGTATTTAACCAGTTTGTGTCAGTCCTTAGATTGTGTTTTTAACAGCGTCGACGCGTTTCGATGGCTTCAAATTAATAACACCATCTTTATCAAGACACAATGTTTCTGTCTCTGTCTTATGTCAATTACTTTTTTCTCCCCTAGATTAAACAAATGTATATAATCAGTGAACAGATTTATACATTTTGAATTTATCACAACAATTCTGAAACATCCTCTGTCTCATGATTTATTGGCAATATCTATGATCTCTACGATCTCTACAAGCAATGGTAAGCCCTTTTCGACATTGGGCAGAAGTATTTGAGATTGCCCCTTATATTAACCAGCTGTGTGTGGGTTTAACTAAATTTACCAAACACTCAACCCCTCATTGTTTATTCATGAGGAAGACCCCTAACATATTAGCTCTATATTTCATGGCACATCATTTCCCTAGGTCTGGCTGTTTGTAAAAAGTACCTTGTTTCTTGGGACTTTTGCTTAATTTCTTAGGACTTTTACTGGTTCGATAAAATCTTTTATGTCCAATCGTTCTTGTTCCACTTTCACTAATGCAAAAAACAAAATACATAGAACAGACCTATTGTCAGGCTGTGTCGCTACTATTACTTCTATGCAACTCTATGTGCCCTTAATGTGTCTTGGTATGATCGCACATTATCCCTTCCCCTCTGAACCCAAGTATCGCTTTCTCACCTTGTTATTAAATTACTTCAATGTGTGCCCGTAGCTCAGATTTTTTGTTACAACAGTGAATCTTCTTCCCATTTGCGGATGTGGCGCTCCTATTTATTTGGCAAGCTCTGCACCTCACGAGTCTAAGGACAATGTACACCATCTTATCGTCATCTATTTTGTCCAAATGCTGTATACCGTAATTTTTATAATTACAACAGCTGACTCACTATATTTGACCTTATCTTAGTCTTTGCTCGTGTTAAAATTAGTGGAGTTTGTATGTTGATGCCGCTATGCTGTGAGGCTAACAGTTCTTCTTCTTCAGCGGGCAGCTTAAAAAATAAGACAAATTAAAATATTAAGAAGCTTTCCCGTCTTTACACTATATCTGGACTTCTAGCTCATAAGCCCCCACCCTGCTTGCTGGCGTTTCACGTCTCACCTTGAAAGTAATGAAGTCGCCTCGAGAATACGAGTGTCGGGTTCAGTAATGTCCACCAAACGCTTCTCTAAATCGCTTCTATTTAACTCTTGTTCTGCGCTTCCTAATTGGTTCTTAATATCACGTGATCACGTCCTCACTGCTGTTTCTGAGTGCTCAATTATGATTGGTTTCAGGAGTCACCTAGTCGGGCTTGTATTTTTTTCCCTTGTTCCAACTTTATTACTCCTGTTCCCATGGTAACCCCTTTGTGATATTAAGACAACTCTGGAACTAATCTGTTCCTTGTATCCTAATTGTTATTTGTTTAAAAAAAAAAATCATATATACGGAAACGCACAATATATATTTTTGTGCCTACATTCATTATCTTTACCGTGGCGGACTTCTACTAACTCTACCCACCACTCCCGTAGTTGACATCTAGCTCCGTGACGGCATCTGGGGGATTACTCTATTCACAGTTTCCTCGCTGTTGATCTCTTGTTGATTGTGTGTGTTCTTCTCTCATATGAACGGGGGTAAACTGATGGGGTGTATCCTCATATTCCTATTCTCCCCGCCGTGTCTGTTCTTATTGTGGACTAGTGCTAACTCTGTCCTATATATCGATCTTTATATGGGTGTTTTACAACTATTGCAAAAAAACATCATTCTAAATACTCTCATGTCTGTGTTCTTGGTTGTGTGAGACCTAGCAATATTTATGCTGAATAATGCATTGTACTATGTTACCTCCTAGTTCTCAGCATATAATTGTTCTTATTACTGAATAGCCCTCACTATCCCTAAAAAGTGATCATTTCTTGGACTATATTTGTATAATCCTCATCCAATCTTCTCTGGAATTTAGACCTTTTTCCACTGTGTTAAGGTAACACATGAACCATTGTTCCCTTTTCTTCCTTCTTTGGTCTAGATCACCTCCTCTTCTATCTATCACAGTCTTTTCAAGAATAAACCATTTGAAGTCGCTACAATCATGGTTCATTCTTCGAAAGTGATCTCTTAAGGGGGCATTTTCTTTGTTCGTTCTAATTGCAGATTTGTGCTCTAGTAAACGTGTACGGAGCTCTCTACTTGTCTCCCCCACATACCCTAGTCCACATGGACAGATCAAGAGATAAACCACGTTTTTACTGCGGCAGTTGTTTAATGTTGTAGCAATCAGATTTTCCCCGGCAAAAGTGACACTCTTACCTTCTAAACATTGTGGGCACATTGAACATGTTCCACATTTGTTATTACCTTCTGCTACGTCCCCCCTTATAGTACTTTGCTTCTCCACTGTTGTTTTGTAGGTTCTCACTAATGAGTTTCTAATGGTTTTGTTACGTCTAAACGAAAAGAGAGGTTTCTGTAATTGTTTTTTACCGTCTGCTCGTACGGCGAGGAAATGGCGCAGTGTCCTGTGCAGTTGCCAGGTGGACTTCAGTTTTACTTCTGGACATCGAAGGCACCACTACCCCCATCAGCTTTGTGATGGTGTGGGGTGGGGAGGAGAAGTAGCCTGCCAGACGAAACAAGCACTGCCCCCTACCAGAAAGGAAGCACTCACTGTTAGGGGATGTGACTACCAAACACCGAAGGTTTTAACACCAGAGAAACTACAGTTGTGTACTTCTCGTATAGACATTCTCTTCCAGAGCCCGCATAGTGCCTGCCACGTTGGCTGTGAGAACTGCAACAGGCAATAACAAAAGGATGGGTGCAGGTGATAGCACAGAAACGGATCAATATTTTAATTTTAGTACCAGTTCAACCTCTGACTTAAAAGAATGGGCTCCAACTCCGTGCCAAATCCTTCTTCTAGGTGACAGATCTTTGCCACCATTTTTTTAATGTAAGCCAAATCAAATTGTCGAATCATATTAATATACAATAGAATTAATCTGTTCTTAAGTTCAGTCAATAATGAGAATTTTGGATTGGTTTAGAAAACCTTTTCTCTCATAAAGAGGTTAGTAAAATTCTTTAATCAACAGAGAAAATATGGGGGAACAGATGCAGCATGAAACTACACCATCAGAGACAAGAAGGGTGGTTAAAAGTCTCCCAGAGAGTGTAGGTGCTCTCCTCAGAAAGAAGCCTTCAGCATCAGCCTAAGTCCAAGTACCTTCTGTGGGATTCGAGTAAAATATGTGAAGTTAGCATAATGTATCTTAGGCTGTACCTCTACTCCATATGCATCGAGAACTGCTTTATAAAGTAACCTATTTGGTCTCCGTGTCCTGCACGATAGAAAGGGCCGAAAAACCATACTGTGGCCATCTTGGATCATGAACAGTCGTGCCTCAGATCACGTGTCTCTCTCTCTCTACCCACCGTCTGTATGATTTAGCTCGTACCAGCCTAGAGACAGGGTGAATTGTATTTACGGCCGAGGCCCAAGGTCACATCTGCAGTAGGGAGTACTAAGCGAAATTCCTCTGTGCCCGAGACGAAAGGGACCTTCTCTGAAGGAGATAGTAACCTTATACGGGCAGATGGTATGAGCTCATTTAGGAGCTCCTGGGCTAACTGGTGTTTTTCCACTTACAATGCTTTGTATGCTGAGTCTGCTATGTATATAACTGTGACCTTGTCAGGGGGCCAACAGTCTTCCTCGGCGCACCTGATGGGTGAGGTTCGATGAGGCTCCTCTATGTAGAGTTCTGTTGTGGCCAATAAACGTTTGAACCTTCTACGTTGCCAACTGCTTATTATTGACTTGATATTGCGGGCCACTGGTAAGTGTGGCCCTTGGGATTACTAATTAGATTACCTCAGTTGGCGACCACGAAGGGACGCCGTGATAGGGTCTTTCCTTTCCCGTATTCGGGTGAGAGGATTGGGGGCATCTTGGCCGATTGGGCGGAGGGGAGTTCGAGTCTGCTCCGTGCTTCCGACCGGGGTACCCTCTGCTGCTAGCGACCCTTCACCGGGGTCCTGCGGGCTTAACCCAGGAGCTGACCATTTTGATTGTCGGAGGTTGCCAGCGGAGAACGGACATTCGTACCTGGGTGCACCCGGTGAGTAATTTGTTTGTTTGAAGCTGATTTGAAGCATGCGCTGTTGAGCGGTGCATTTTGTTTGAAGCACGCGCCGTTAAGCGGTGCATTTGGAACAGTTAACTGTATTTGATTTGAGGGGTCGTGGGTACCCTAGGAGAATTACGGCGGTCTTGCAGGGTGGTCCGGTAGGGACTGACTGTAGAGACTCCGCGGATCTTTTGTTATATTTTGAGATACTGATCAGATGCCTAGTTGTTACCTGTGAGTAATACACGGCCGGATTGCACTCGGAAAAGCCTGTGGCTATAACTGGGTAGCCATGAGACATATCTGAAGTACGGCTTGGACTACATCAGAACAGTCTCAGAGGTGAACCAGGGAGGTCATGGGATGGTCCGTAGTCCAGTTCGTGGTTACCCTGTCTGACGGCCTCTTGCCAGTTTGACGGAAGACGGCCTGTTGTGATTTTGTTGAACCTTTTGAATAATTCTCCACGAACGGGAGTCGACGGGCTCGGTTCGTTTGTTTGGATGCATCAAGTTTGTATAGGTTGAACTGCAGAAAATAATGTCGACATATATGTTATCTGTGATATAAAGTGTGTTATATGTTATCTGTGTCTGTTCACTAACCAACATGTCGTGTTTCAGTAAACTGAATTGTTTTGGTTGTTGTTGCCGGACTAGTGACTCTCGTTTGGCTGAGAGTCAACCCGCTCCTCCAGAGGGAAGCCCTAGCCATTTCATGTATGTAAAACATGGAATTGCCCCCATATTTTTTAACACCTTGTGGCATAAGTATACCAAAGGGAATGACGAGTTGCAGTGGCCAAAGACTGGTTCATTTGATGAAAAGAAAATTGGCTTTCTACAAGAACAACTATTTTCCAAACGTAGTAGGCAATCTATGTTTGATGCCTTAAACGCCTGGCAGAAAGAAGCCAAACAAAGACGGATGAAGGGGGAGAAGCTAGCAAGGGCTAAGGCTGGGCAGACCATAACTCAGAAGGCTGTAGCCTATGACATAGCTAGGGTAGAGAAAGGAATAGATTGTATGAATCAGGACTTTAGACTGCAGGTTGATAAAAGTTATGTGGCTCGACCTAATGCAGAGGATGAAATAGAAGACTTGTTGGACATGCGGCCACCGCCTCCTTATGTCCCACAACGGTTACACCTGGAGGTAGCGGCAGCTAGTATATCGGCTGGGACAGGGACAGTCTCCCCTACGCCGGTTCTAGGCGCCTCCGCAGCAACCCCGGTTGCATCAGCGCCTCAGCCTCCCTCCCTCGCACCTGTCACTGATCGTTCTCGGCTGTCTTCCTCTGTTTCGGAAATTATGGCCTTATTGCCCAATTTATTGTCAGCCACGACAGCTGGGGCTCCCCAGTTGTCGCCAGGGGTCATGCATTCTCCCTCTGCCTTGACCTCCTCTTCCGCGAGTGCAACTCCTTTTGCAGCTGTTTCGACTCCAGTATATTCGTCTTGTCCGTTAGATGGCAGAAAGCTGTTCACTCGATCAGCTTTAGGAACAGAGGAAAAGGGTGCCATTGCAGTACAGGCGTCCCAGTGGATGCGGCAATCTATTTATACTCTGTCTGACATATGGAACACCATGCAAGATTATGAACCAGTGATGCAACAGCACGCGTTAGCCCATATGGCTGACCGCCTCATCTCATTGTGGGAGCAAGCTTATAAAGGGGAAAGGGCTCCGACTATACTATATGATATTCATACCCAGACAAATCTCAGCTAAGCCCAGAAGCGGTATATGGGAATGTGAAAACTCTGGTTAGTTACAGAATGCGCTTACACGCTGCTAGTCCTGCAGGGGTACAGCAGTTCCCAATGCATGAAGTGCACCCTATTTACCACCCATAAGTAACTGAGATAGTAGACGCACAGGGAGCGGTTACCCGCCCAAGAGAAGACGCTCGTTTTCAGGAGCAATGGGTATACACCCCATGGAAACGTAGTGAGGTCCTTTCATTGAAAACTCAGTTGCCAGACCCCAGGAAGAATCCTACAGCATTCTATAAGGAACTCACTGAAGCCGCCTCCTCTGCGGTGATGACACTGGCTGATATTTTTTGCTCTATTAGTGCCTGTGGACATATGGCGGCAGGTACATGACCAAGACCACGTGACGGAGTTTGGGGGAACATGGGAGCAATTGAGAGACTGGGATAGATATCGTAAGCCAGGAGATAAGCCCAGAACTGAAATATTGATTTTGCCGGAGAAAATAATAACTTACATGCATTCCCTAATCCCTCCCAGGAAAGTAGATTGGGACAAACTGACGGCATGCAAACAGAAGAAGGATGAGAATGTGTCTGATTTCTTTACGAGGTTCGAAGGGGTTTTCATTGATTTTAGCGAGCAAGATCTGTCTAAGGAGGGTGGCATACGCCTGTTTGTTAATAGGTTTGTAACTAACCTATTACCCGAGATATCAGCCCGACTTCAGGCTGCGGAGAGTACCTGGACTACATCTACCCCTTCGACTATCCTAATTATGGCTCAATACTATGAGCATCGGGAGAACGAGAGTAAGGAAAAGACGGAAAAGAGATCGAAGGAGCTGAAGACTCGGGTCCTGTTACAGCAAGTTGAACGAGGTCGAGGTAGGGGTCGAGGAACGCAGAACTTCGCCCCGCGAGGGGCGGGGCCCGGACAGGGTGGAGGACGAACAGATTTAGGAATAAATCAGTGTGCGTTCTGTAAGCAGGAGGGGCACTGGCACGCTCAGTGTCCGTTGTTGCAGGCGCAGAACGGCGTTCCGAGGGGCCAAGGGAGAGGTCGTGCTGGTGGTTATCGAGGTGGACGTACGAGACAGGAAGGTGTCGGGCAAGGTGAGACTAGTCAGAATTATTTTGACAATGGTCAGGGGAAACAGTATTACAATGAAGGATGAGTGAGCAACGACTCGGCTGGCTATTGTGAGGCATAGGAGAGCCGAGGACAGAGTGGGGGACGTGTGTCAATTCCCATAGATCAGAACGGACCTTATGTACATGCTCGTTTGATGGATACATCAGGTAAGTTTCTAGTTGACACAGGGGCTATGAATAGTTCTATTTCACATGCCCTTGTCCCTGGGGCAGCTCTGTCTGGCCAGAATAATGTGTCTGTAGGTTTCTCTGGAACTCCAGTGGTAAGCCCCATCTCCCAACCTCTTTCTCTCACTTTGGGGCCGATTTCAATTGATTCACCCTTCCTTCTGACTTCGCAGTGTGGGGAGAACCTCTTGGGGATGGATATACTGAAGAGGCTGTATGCCCGCATCTATTGCACTCCAGACGGTGTTTATTTGATGATTAAGAAACCCCTCCCTCCTTCGGCACAATGTTTCTCCTAATCGGACACTCTGCCCCCTGAGCTTGCACAGATTCCCCAGAGTCTTTGGGCTACCGGAGATACTGACGTGGGTTTGTTGAACATACCACCCATTTCGATCACCTTGAAACAAAATGCCCGGTTACCCAGGGTCCGCAGTATAAGATTGCTCCTGCTGGGGAACGGGCATTACTGTCCATCGTTCATGATTTGATCCGCACCGGGGTGGTGGAAGAGACAGCTTCTAACACGTGCAATAGCCCTATTCTTCCTATTCTTAAACGAGCCCCGATAGATCAAAGCCCTGATTCTGCTGACACCTATCGTTTTGTGATTGACCTCCGTGAAATCAACAAGATTGTGGTACCCCAATATCCCGTAGTGCCTGATATCACTACTATCTTGACAATGCTCCCCCCGACTGGCAGATTTTTCTCTGTCATTGATTTGAAAAATGCTTTCTTTAGCATTCCCATTCATCAAGATAGCCGCTATCTTTTCGGCTTCTCATTAGAAGGCCGCAGCTTCAGATTTTGTCGCGCCAACCAGGGCTATACAGAAAGCCCGAGTATTTACAGCCAGGCGCTCAAAACGTTACTGGATACATTAACCTTGCCACCCGGTAACGTTCTGGTACAATACGTAGATGATCTCCTTGTGGCCTCGGATACCGAGCAGGGTTGCCGAACAGCGACGACTGCGTTGTTACAGCACTTGGCAGCCCACGGTAACAAAGTCTCATTGTCCAAATTTCAATATTGTCGACCGGAGGTGACCTATCTCGGTCATCTCCTGTCGAAGGAGGGAAGACGACTGACTCCTGATCGTATCATAACCATATCTAACATGCCTGTACCTTGCACGCAACGTGATGTCCTCGCTCTGCTTGGCATAACTTCTTACTGTCGCCAATGGATCCCCTACTATTCCCTATTGACTAAGCCTTTCTTGCATTTAACGACTAAAGATGTGCATGAGCCTTTACCTTGGACAGCTGAATGTCAGAATGCTTTTGTTTCTTTGAAATCTGCTCTTTGCTCTGCTCCCGTGCTTGGCACCCCTGATTACCGGAAGCCTTTTGTACTCTATGTGCATGAGGTGGATGGTTGCTCGCTTTCAGTGTTAACACAAGGATTTGGTGGTAAGCAAAGACCTTGTGCATACTTTTCGGCGGTATTGGATAATGTCGCCAGGGCACTTCCCAGTTGTCTGAGAGCCACGGCTGCGGTTGCTGTGGCGATCCGACAATCGGAAGGGCTCGTTCTGAATACGGACCTGACAGTGATGGTGCCTCACGCTGTGGACGTATTACTGAACAGGACGCAGACGCAACACTTAACTAGTGCGCGTCTTACAGGGTACGAATTGACCCTGTTTGCACCACATATCACTATCAAACGATGTGTCACCTTGAATCCTGCTACGTTACTACCTCTCCCTTTGGAAGACCATAGTCAAGATATACATGATTGCATCTTCCGGACAGAAGAAGAAACAAAGGGGCGGATAGATTTAACAGACATTCCTTTATCTAAATCAGGTCCAGACTTGAGCGGCTGGCGGGGTCTTAGGTTTACGGTAACGTTACTACAACGCAATCGACACTAGTATTTAGTGTATTCCTACCCTGGCCACATTGTCTCCACAGCCTAATGGGGTTGTGTGTTCTTGGTATACACGGCACCACACGTTTTTAGGGTGCTGTATGTGTGGCCACCATTGACACCTCTTAGAGGTTGTGGCCACCACCAAAAAGGTGCAGGTAGCCGTATATATTGGTCCTGAAGAATTGCCATTTAATATAACCCTAGGCAAGAAACATGTTGACCTCTTTTATCTCTTTAGCACATATTACTCATACACCTAATGGTGAGAGATGTGCGGATTGTTTTTAATCAGGGTGTTGACCATACTTTATTAAAATTGTTTGAAGTGGATCACCTACCCTGTTTTAGTACACTTACCTTTCACTTCACTTGCACCTACACCATTTATCATAACTAACTGTTCTCCCCACACACCTCACTCACCGGCGTTTGGAAATAAAGATCTCCGACAGGAAGGCCCCCTCGGGGTGCTTGATCGGGCATTGCACTGCCGGCCCGATAAGGAGCAAAGACCCGGTGATGAAGCAAGACACCCGCTTGTTGGGTGTGTGAGGGTCTTCTTTTCCAGAAGGAGTACCTTCTACTCTGTTCAATCAGACTGTTTTCACACCATCACCTTGGGACCTAGTGATTCTAACACACTTTGCGTTATCATCAGGAACTGCATACCCTTTTGTTAACATTCCTTTATCTAACCCTCAAGGGGAATTGTATGTCGATGGCTCATGTTTTAGGTTACCCAACGGCACCACGACCGCTGCTTATGCGATCACCACATCGCAAACAGTAGTTGAGACGGCCAAGGTACCTTATCGATCGGCCCAGGCTGCTGAGTTAGTTGCACTACTAAGGGCTTGTGAATTGGGTGAAGGGTTAAGGATAAATGTCTACACCGATAGCCAGTATGCTTTCGGTGTAGCACATAGCTTTGGGAGATTGTGGGCTGAGAGAGGTTTCCTTACATCCCATGGTCAGAAAATAAAGAATGGACAGCTGGTCTTGAGGTTGTTAGCCGCCCTGACCTTGCCCCAAGCCATAGCTGTCGTTAAATGTAGTGCCCATAAAGCAGTAGTTGATGATGTAGGTAAGGGAAACTCCTTTGCGGACAGAATCGCTAAAGAAACTGCCCAATCCAATACCACCTCCATGTTTGTAACAAGTCTGCATAAAGGGATGATAGAAACAGAGACATTCAATAATACTATAGACAGTGTGAGAGAATTGCAATTAGAAGCAACCCCTGAAGAACTAAAGTACTGGCAAGAACAGATAGGGAAGCTAGATGACAATGGATGTTGGATTGATCTATCAGAAAGATGTAGATGGCTGCTGCCGAATGCATTTGTGAATGCTGTCGTGTCCATGGCACACGGTCCCGCACACGTGGGGATTCAGGGTATTTGCGCAATATTAGATCCTGTGTGGTATAATACCAACATCCATAGGACTGCAAAGCAACTAGTCCAGAATTGCATGATTTGCTTACAGCATAATCCAGGAGGGAGTATCCCTGTTCTGACTGGTAGCTTCTCGCCCCTCACCCTACCTTTCGAGGTATTACAAATGGATTTTATTCAGTTTGAGCGGGTTAACAATCTAAAATATGTCTTGGTAGTGGTTTGCACGTTTAGCAAGTGAGTAGAGGCGTACCCTACCAAGGAGAATACTGCCCTCGCCACCGCGAAGGCCCTAGTAAAGGAGTTCTTTCCCCGCTATGGGTTACCACGGGTGATCTGGAGTGACAATGGGAAACATTTCAATGCTGACCTTGTTGAACATGTTTGCAAGGGCCTGTCAATAAAACAGAAGTTCCATGCTGCCCGGCATCCCCAATCAGCGGGGTTGGTGGAAAAATATAATGGCATCTTAAAACTAAAATTAGCTAAGCTACAGGAAACAATGGGACTAAAATGGCCTGACCTCTTACCCCTGGCCTTACTGTCTGTAAGAACTACTCCCCACTCACAGAGCGGGATATCACCGTATGAGGTGATATTTGGTAGACCCGCTAATGTATGGGGCGTACCGCGACCAAAATCTTTTAGGGATATTGAATATCCTATGTTGGCGGATTAGCTTTATGCATTAACTAAAGATCTCCGTTCCATTCATCAACAGATATCAGCAGTACTGCAGCCTCTGCCGGAGGGTCCTGGACACAGCCTGGAGCCTGGACAGTGGGTCTTGGTTCGGAACTACCAACGGAAATCGAGTCTAGATCCACGCTGGACCAAGCCCTTTCAAGTGCTCCTGGCTACAAGGACGGTGGTAAAAGTTGAAGGGAAGCGGCATTGGATCCACGTCTCCCACCTGAAAAGAGTTCCACTTCCCTTGCCAGATGACCAGCAGGACCAAGGTGAGGCGTTAAGGCACGAAAGTGATAAACCCACCGAAAAGTCACCCTCCCCAGAAGCCCAAGGAGAAACGGATGGGCGAGCGGAGGGTGTCGTGAGTTCGGCGATATCTGCGACAGGTAATTTGACGCCGGGGAATGCAATATGTGACAGAGAAATTCACACACCCAGTCCTTTACCTGACCCCACTGTGCCTGTTCTTTTCATTAATCCTGAAATGCCGGGTCATGTTCGCTACAACCTGCGGCACCGACAGAAAGCAAAGATCCCAGGTTCAGCCCAGAGAATGAGAATGAAGGTCTGAGTAAAACCCTGGGAAGAGGTAAAAACACTGGACTGAACTAGTTGAGAGCTCGGAACTTTTGATAACGCTCTGTTCAGAAAGAAGATAGAGACATTGATCAGTTGGTAGGGGCCCAGATGGAGTTTCTTTCCAGCAAGAGTTGTATCAAGTGCAACTCCGACGCGAGAAGTTTTTGTGCCCTTATTCCTTTTTGTGTTTTTTGGAACAATAGGAGTCTGCCTGTGAGGCTCAGATACGGACACAGGAAAGAAGCACCCTCCGGCAGGTTGGACTGCTTGTAAAAACCCTCCCTTTTTCCCGAGGTTATATCTGGACTTTTAGTGAGAATGTATCCTTTTGCTCGTTTTGTCCCTGAAGAGGAACGTCCCATAGTGCACCGCCCTTTGTATTCACATCTGCCAATGTTTTCGACTTGGAGTTTGCGTGTCAAGATTGTTTTTATTGGCATAATAGTTGTTGCATTAATGCTATGTTTAGGAATAATCATCTATCTAGAATTTCGTCATCCTGTACACACTCTGATATCTACTACCCCCGCTCCTGGGGAGCACCACTTTCAGACTTTCGCGCCACATAAAGAGAGGCATCGTCAGACATATGTGAATAATGCTTTTATTGAAATGTTACACCAAACTCATAAGTCAACGAATGTCACGAATTGCTGGGTATGTGGCCTCCTTCCTTCTGTAATGCACAAGCATGATCTATTCATTTCAATGCCTTTGTCATATCTAGGCAGTTGTGAAGCTTGGTTTAAATTATTGTCAATGATGTATGAACATTATACTGTGGACGAACACCGATTCTCCGAGAAGGATTACGAGCTAATCCTGGCCTATATAGAAAAGCATCAGGGATTCACCCCGAATGCTGAGGGTACGGATGGTACCCTGGATCCTACCGCTTGCATGAATGTGTATACGGAAGATGAAAATGACACCTGGCTGAGGGACGAAGTATTAGATTTTGTGTCCTTCAATTTTACCGAATATTTCAGATATTTCCAGGAAAGAAATGTATCAAATGATAGGATCATTCTGGTCCCTGTGCTGAACACCTCGTCCTCCTTTTGTGTACATGGTACTGGCCATTTATCTGTCGGAGTTAGTAAATGTAACTATACCTATAGCTTACAAACCTCTAGTAGCCCGCCTATACTCACTCCTTCGAATGTATATTTTGTGTGTGGAGAAAATGCTTATACCTGGCTCCCCAGAGGGTGGTCAGGTGACTGTTACTTATCCTTCCTATACCCTCCTGTTTATATAGCACCTTCGGACTACCACAGGTCCCACTCATTAAATAGACGGAGTTTAGACTCAGGAAACCCTGATGGAGACGCTACCGATCAGACTGATACCCCCGCCCAACATTTTGTTGATATCATAAAAGGAGTCCTGCCTATGTGGGGACCCATTTTGACCAGTAAAGAAGTTAGAAGATTGTCTAGGGTAGTAGAGGGAGTGGTGAACACCACTGCTGGGATATTAACTAATATCACAGTTGAGCTTCAAGCGACCAGACTCGTGACGCTCCCAAAAAAACGTCTTGTTTTGGACGTTATCCTAGCTGATCGCGGAGGAGCGTGCAGAGTGATCGGCAGCTCCTGCTGTGTGTATATACCTGACTCCGCCCCCTCGGTTCATTTGGCCATTCAGAAGTTGCATCGATTAGCATCTGAAATCCATATGGAGACAGGTACCTGGTCCCTTTCGGGTGGTTCTGGGGTCTCCTTACCACCTGGGGTTGGAAAATATTCATGGTCCTCCTAGGAATAGGGGGTTTCCTTTTTACTTGTTGCATTTGCATCCAATGTGGGCCCGCTTGCTGCTCCTATTGTGCTGCCCAAGTTCGTCTTGCTCTCCCTAAGCCTGAAGCAAACTCCGCTAGGGTGAGCGCTCAGCTAGCGCAGAAAGAAATACATGACATAATGCAGAAAGACGAGGGTATTTTCGAAGAATAGCTTGATGGATAGCTACATTATGCTAAAAAGGGCCGTTCTGTGGGATTCGAGTAAAATATGTGAAGTTAGCATAATGTATCTTAGGCTGTACCTCTACTCCATATGCATCGAGAACTGCTTTATAAAGTAACCTATTTGGTCTCCATGTCCTGCATGATAGAAAGGGCCGAAAAACCATACTGTGGCCATATTGGATCATGAACAGTCGTGCCTCAGATCACGTGTCTCTCTCTCTCTACCCACCGTCTGTATGATTTAGCTCGTACCAGCCTAGAGACAGGGTGAATTGTATTTACGGCCGAGGCCCAAGGTCACATCTGCAGTGGGGAGTACAACGCGAAATTCCTCTGTGTCCGAGACGAAAGGGAGTCATCTGGCCGACCTTCTCTGAAGGAGATAGTAACCTTATACGGGCAGATGGTATGACATTTAGGAGCTCCTGGGCTAACTGGTGTTTTTCCACTTACAATGCTTTGTATGCTGAGTCTGCTATGTATATAAGTGTGATCTTGTCAAGGGGCCAACAGTCTTCCTCGGCGCACCTGATGGGTGAGGTTCGATGAGGCTCCTCTATGTAGAGTTCTGTTGTGGCCAATAAACATTTGAACCTTCTACGTTGCCAACTGCTTATTATTGACTTGATATTGCGGGCCACTGGTAAGTGTGGCCCTTGGGATTACTAATTAGATTACCTCACTTCTCTAGTTAGAAACACGGACTAATATAAAAGACAAGAACCAATGTTAACAACACTGTTGCAGGTTAGCTCACTTCTTTCCAATGGAAAGTCATCTTTCGATGGTGAGTAGGCTTTATTGTTTCTTTCCCACGGAAAACACATGAAATTGATAGCCTACTATCAAATATGTAACAGACAACACTAAACATTTGTGTTTCTGGAAGCGTTAACTAACCCTGGGCGGACAACTACGCTACGCTTGCGTAGTTTGAGTAGTTTGTGCTACTTCACGCTTCGCAAATTGGACGTAGCACAGTGCAAAATTGCGTAGCGTAGCGTAGTTGTCATTCTTTGCTCGCTTGCGGTCCTCAACGTCAAGTTGGCGGCCGCGAGTGAGCAAAATGACATCCCGGCAAGACCTTTTCCTCGTTCGCGATCAGCAACATCAAGTTGCCGATCACAAGCGTGGAAAATAAACCTCCCAGCGAGATTCTCAATGCGGGGAGGTCAGGTTTCTCATTGCGAGTGGTCGCGTATGCTCACGACCGCTCACGATGAGAAACTACCAGTCCGCAGTGAGAAAGCTGCCGCTCGAGTAAAAATCTACTCGAGCGGCAGAAAACGACCGCTTGCACTGTGCAAGATGCCGCTTGCAATGATTGCACAGTGCGGACAAGCATCCGGCACTGTGCAATCATCGCAAACAGCGTACTACGCAGTTCGTGTAGTGCTACGTGTATCTCGCGTAGTGCGAAGTGCACTTCGCGTAGCTACGCGTAGCGCTACTACGCGAACTACGCCCAGGGTTAGCGTTGACCTTGGTTCCCAGGGAAGCTTAATGCAGAATCTATTCTATCATGTATTCAATGTTTCACTGCGTGACAATGAACTATACTAAAGACGAGCTAATGGGGGTGTCGTAGTATAAAGAAGTCCAGATGTAGACCAGATGTAGTTTCCAAGATGGTACTTTATTAAGTTACAGTTACAATTCAAGTAGATGGTAAGTAGATATGTTGTAGCTGTAATGTAGCCCCACCAGGAGCAGCCTCCCTGCTGCTCAGCCTGCATTGATTAACTGACACTCTCACAAGTCTCCAAGCAACCCATATATTCATGACATCACCACGCATGCCACACTCATCCAGGCTGGGTAGTAGGGAAGAGGAGCAACATAGAAAGGAGAGGCGACAACCAAGTCACCACAGGGGGCCACTTTTATTTTGGTGCCTGGCCCTATTCTGTGTCTCAGTCCGACGCTGTATGTATTCTAGTCTTTATGCATTCCTAGCAGGCATAAAAAAGGTACATTCGGTCTGAAATGTATATTTGTTTATAGTAGCAATCTATGATTTATTGTGCTAAATAATCTGGTTTTACAGACCAGTTGCTGACACAGTCTTGAGGCATTTTATTGTCAAGCTCAGTGATGGTTATTTTATTGACCTCGAAAGAATGAAAGGCTGAGTTGGCCTTACCATATTCAAACACGTGACCTGCAGGCCACACACAAATCCCAGCTCCAGGTGCTTATCTCATTGAATTAACTCATTGAACTTATCAGCAAATGATGTAGAACTGTCTTCATTAGAGAAGGATGGTGCAGTGCGTGTATGCATCCACTGCCCACAACGTGTGCACCTCCCTGTGTGAGGTGTAAACAGAGGGGAGGTAATGATGGATGGATGGCTCATTCAATGACTGCCATTGGTGTGTATAATAATAATAATATATGATATTATATCACCATCGAACAGCAAGGTTATGGTATCATGCAGTTAAACAACGCATTCATGTAAAGCATGTTTGAGCCACGTTTTACTATGGATGCGCATGGTTTTTCTGAGACACAAAGCCCGTGGCAGGGACAGCTGCGCCTCCTGCTTCTCCAGAAGCTGCTCCAGGGTTTATTGTTTATACACCAGTGAGTTGTGGCACCGCGGAGAGGTAGGGAAGGCACAGGTGGCATGTTTATATTTAAATGCGACGCCTGCACTGCTTTACGATGAGCTCATCCTGGCAGCATTCCTCCCTCCGCAGACGAATTACACCCTGTCCATCAGTGTATCCCTCCGCGTTTCCCTGGCCTCTTTCTGAGGCGGTTTCTCTTACTGTGCGGGGCCCTGATGCCCACTGGGGCCTGGTACGCATGCAATAAGGCTGCGGACGGTCCAGTTAAAAGTCAGCCGCCGCGTTTAGAGCTGCTGTGTCTTTAAGAGGATGCTTTGCCGGCCGGATGAGTAAAAGAACTTCTTTTGGGGCTGGGTATCCAAGATCAGCTGCCTCTCAGTCTGCCCTCCAGCAGCTCCCTTCTCACCCCTCTACCATCAAAAGAATGGGACCCGCTCCCACTTTGAAGCTGTGGGAAAGAAGCATTGTAAAAAAGCACTGGCACAGCAAATAGGTCTAACTTTCATGTAGTAAAGTATGTAAACCTTGGCATGGCAATACTGTTATAGGGGCAATGGTGATAGCGTTAGGATGGTAACCGCGGTCCTGATGGTGTTGCTAAGGGCGATAATATTGGCGGTGGCTGTAATGGCTCACACTCGTTCTGACAAAAATATTGTTTTTGAACCTATTGTAGAAAAAACTACAAAAAGATTGTTCTCTATATCAAAGTCAAGCAATATATAAAAAGAAACAGAATGAGCGATGACTGGGTTTTATTCAGACATATAGTTAGTTAATCGTGCATTTCAGTGAAGGAAGGTCCAAAGGAGGTGTTGAAATACACCAAACAGCGATAGCCTGATGTAGGGGAAATGTCAGACGCTGACCCAGAGCAGCCACCGGACAACTCGTGGAAGCGTTTTCTGGCCACAGTGAGCTCAGCGGCTTCCGATCCAGAGGTGTCCCTGGGGAAGTCTGTGTGGCCTAGTGGGGGCATTAATCCTTGCAAAGATGCTCTCCTCTTCTAGCTATTGCACGTCACTCATGCAATGGAGGGTCTCAATGGGCTGAATTACCCTTTCGCTGATCAGCAGGTCATGGGTTTGATTGAACCCACCCAAGGCAGACTCAGCTTTCCTTACATAAATGCATTTGAAATTATAATTGTATATACTACGTAGAAGTGGAATCAAGCTCTGTGTAAAAAATACAAACATCAGAAAAATGACAAAGTCTCATTTACAGAACTGTAGATGGCGATGCGTAACTAGGCAAAGCGAAAGTGATGCACGCGCCGAGTGCACCCTCGTAGTGGCCTGCTGATTGCAGCGCGTGCCAAGCTGTAGCATATATCCGTCGGCCTCACACTGCAGCTGCAAGGAGGGCAGGTGGTGAGGCTGCAGTGGACTCGATGCTCGCTTGACTGGGCTCCCATCCCAAATTAAAAGGCAAATGGAAAACAGTAAAATCCCATCACTCGCAGTCTAATGCTCCAATCACCCAGCACCTGCCCTGTGGGCGGATCCAAAGGTGAATGGAACTGGCAACAAAGCTAATGGCTAAAGGGGGCTGACCCACTGCTTTTCTGTGTTCCTTGAGTGACAGCCTAACGGACCAATGGCTGAAGAAGGCTGACATGATGTCCCTCTCTTTGAATTACTTTTATAATTCACAAAAGTTCTGTATTGGCAGCTAAGGCTGTCTCTAGCCCAGACCTAAAAACAATGAGCTACAGTGTCTGGGCAGCCTTACTGCAGAGATGGGTGCCACTATTAGCCTTGGTGAGTTACTTGTAAGTAACCCCAGTGATGAATGAACCAGTGATTGGAAGCCGACGATGTGCTGATGTATGCATACATGCTGAAGCCGGCTACAGCTTTGGAACAGGATGGAGTGATACAGAGCCCTCCAGGCCGCACCACACTCAGATGCACCTGTGGCTGACCGTGGACCATTCATCTGAATTTAGGATACAATTGCCACCTTTTTGCTTCATTACCTGTCAAAGGCATACATTGAACATGCGGTTCATCCTTCTGTCTGCCAATTCCAGACTCATGCCCTGGTGACTGGCTATCATAATTATTATGTGATGCTGTCACTGCCAAGCAATTGGTCCAGGCATGAGTCCAACCTGGTGCGTGGAGTGCAGGGGAAGACCTTTCGGCAAGGGGAGACATTCCTCGCCGTCACTGGGCCTGCTGAGGTGTGAACGAGGAAGCCTCTAAAACAGCCACATCAACCATTCATGTTGGCACAATTATTGTAGGGGTGTAAGCAGCCACCCTGCTTACTGAATCCTCAGGCCAAGGATTGATTGAGCCCTGTGAATTATGCCTTCATGTATGAAGCAGAGGCTTCTGACAGAAGAGAGAGGATGACTCTCTAAAGCATGTGAGGTTCACAAAGTAAAACCCTTCTTTTTTTAATTTTGTAGTTTCTCGCCCGTCTGTGATATGGGCTCATAGGCACATGAACTCTCAAGTGCTGGAAAGTCCATCTGTGGGAATGTGGTCAATGGGTTCTTTAGTGCCTAGTTAGGGTGGGTTTGACTGTAAAACTCCCGACTGAACAACGCCGGTACTGCACCATTGACAGCTTGACTGGTATCATGGACCACCATTGACAGCTTGACTGGTATCTTGGACCACCATTGACAGCTTGACTGGGAGCATGGACCACCATTGACAGCTTGACTGGGAGCATGGACCACCACTGACAGCTTGACTGGTATCTTGGACCACCACTGACAGCTTGACTGGTATCTTGGACCACCATTGACAGCTTGACTAGGAGCATGGACCACCATTGACAGCTTGACTGGTATCTTGGACCACCATTGACAGCTTGACTGGGAGCATGGACCACCATTGACAGCTTGACTGGTATCATGGACCACCATTGACAGCTTGACTGGGAGCATGGACCACCATTGACAGCTTGACTGGTATCTTGGACCACCACTGACAGCTTGACTGGTATCATGGACCACCATTGACAGCTTGACTGGTATCTTGGACCACCATTGACAGCTTGACTGGTATCTTGGACCACCATTGACAGCTTGACTGGTATCATGGACCACCATTGACAGCTTGACTGGGAGGAGCATGGACCACCATTGACAGCTTGACTGGTATCATTGACCACCATTGACAGCTTGACTGGTATCTTGGACCACCATTGACAGCTTGACTGGTATCTTGGACCACCATTGACAGCTTGACTGGGAGCATGGACCACCATTGACAGCTTGACTGGGAGGAGCATGGACCACCATTGACAGCTTGACTGGTATCATGGACCACCATTGACAGCTTGACTGGGAGCATGGACCACCACTGACAGCTTGACTGGGAGCATGGACCACCATTGACAGCTTGACTGGTATCTTGGACCACCACTGACAGCTTGACTGGTATCTTGGACCACCATTGACAGCTTGACTGGGAGCATGGACCACCATTGACAGCTTGACTGGTATCATGGACCACCATTGACAGCTTGACTGGTGTCATGGACCACCATTGACAGCTTGACTGGTATCATGGACCACCATTGACAGCTTGACTGGTATCTTGGACCACCATTGACAGCTTGACTGGGAGCATGGACCACCACTGACAGCTTGACTGGTGTCATGGACCACCATTGACAGCTTGACTGGTATCATGGACCACCATTGACAGCTTGACTGGTATCTTGGACCACCATTGACAGCTTGACTGGGAGCATGGACCACCATTGACAGCTTGACTGGTATCTTGGACCACCATTGACAGCTTGACTTGGAGCATGGACCACCATTGACAGCTTGACTGGTATTATGGACCACCATTGACAGCTTGACTGGGAGCATGGACCACCATTGAGAGCTTGACTGGGAGCATGGACCACCATTGACAGCTTGACTGGTATCATGGACCACCATTGACAGCTTGACTGGGAGCATGGACCACCATTGACAGCTTGACTGGTATCTTGGACCACCATTGACAGCTTGACTTGGAGCATGGACCACCATTGACAGCTTGACTGGGAGCATGGACCCCCATTGACTGCTTGACTGGTATCATGGACCACAATTGACAGCTTGACTGGGAGCATGAACCACCATTGAGAGCTTGACTGGGAGCATGGACCACCATTGACAGCTTGAATGGTATCATGGACCACCATTGACAGCTTGACTGGGAGCATGGACCACCATTGACAGCTTGACTGGTATCTTGGACCACCATTGACAGCTTGACTGGGAGCATGGACCACCATTGACAGCTTGATTGGTATCATGGACCACCATTGACAGCTTGACTGGGAGCATGGACCACCATTGACAGCTTGACTGGTATCATGGACCACCATTGACAGCTTGACTGGGAGCATGGACCACCATTGACAGCTTGACTGGTATCTTGGACCACCACTGACAGCTTGACTGGTATCATGGACCACCATTGACAGCTTGACTGGGAGCATGGACCACTATTGACAGCTTGACTGGTATCTTGGACCACCACTGACATTTTGACTGGTATCATGGACCACCATTGACAGCTTGACTGGGAGCATGCACTTTTTAAACATACCTGCACCGTGTGGCTGGCACCCTCCGGTGCCTGCCACACGGTGCTGGGATGTTAGGGGGCACCAGAGGGACCCCCCAGGCCTCATATTGGAGACCCTCGGGGGGATGGGGGTCCTGCTCGGGGCCCCCAAATTCCATTTCCTTTCTATCGGTCTTCTTGTAGGGAATACATTCCGATTCCTAGAAGGAGTCCGTCAGAACAGCAGCGGTCGGTCCCTGTATATTTTTACATTTATAATGACATTAAAACATTTATTATACATTTTATTTGTGTTAATATTTATTTTTTAATGGCAGAGGAGTTGTACATTTTCATCCCAGGGACAGCGGAGATGCCAGTGAATCGCGGTCCCCGTGGCGGCTGTTGGTGGTACGCGGGGAAAAAAAATAATAACTTCGGAGCGCCAGGCGGCTGCTCAGCGAGGCTACAGAGGGCCGTAGCTCCAGCCACGAAATACCTGCGGATACAAGTGGAGACTGATTTATGATGATGGACATCAGCAGGGTGTGGTGAGGAGCCGGTGAGGCGCGGAGGTGAGAGAAAACGGCAGATAGCCAAGTACATGCGGTGCTTGGTTATGAGTGACAGAGCAGAGAGCAGCGTTACGCGGACACAGTAGGAGCATAACGAAGCAAAGATAGAGCAAAGTTGGGGACAAGGCTGTTGGTGTATTTAACACAGCTAGGGGCTTATTAACGGCCCAGAGTTACCCCTTTGTTGTCTCTCATGTGGGCGCTAGCTGTAAGGGATCTTTTGGATTGCTAGCTTTCTATCACCAGCGCAGGACAGCAACAACAATAACATTGACTCTGTGCAGACTTAATGCAAGACTCAATGCTCAATGCTTATTTAGTGCTCAAAAATCTCTTCTGAATAGGGGGAAGGAGGGGGAATCAAACGCCCTCCCCCCTAACAAAAACGACGACGAAGTGCCCTACGTAGGATATCCTGTGCCCAGGCGAAAGGAAAGATAATTGAGGGCTTGGACTGTGAACTATGCGGCAGATAGTCCTGAGGGGGTCAACAACACGAGCAGGTGCTCCAGCCACAGCCGCGGCCCCCACTCCTCCTTCACTGACCCAGAAGGCTAGGCGACAAGCAGGGCAATCCCGTATTCTGGCAGCTAGGAGAGGAAGAATCAACGAGAAAACCAGGGGAGAAATGAGTAAATCCCCTCTCACGCTATCTGACTCCCCTGGGACTTCTTCAGGCCTACTGTGGTCCTCTCCAGAGATCAGGAATGGGGACAGAGATGGAGGGGAAGTGGCAGCGGCAGGGGCACCGGCAGATGTCACGCCCCAAATGGGAACAGAGGGAGACCTGGTAGAGACGCTGGAGGAGGTGGCATCCCAGTATTCAAGCACTATGCAGGCTCAGAGTTACGTTATCAATATGAAGGAGTCGGAAGCACCATCATCTGCTGAGTTAGATAATAGGAGCCTCGAGTTAGATAACCCTCTCAAGGAGTATCCGGTATTTTCTAAAAATTGTAAGCCTAGCCAGAGGACTAACATGGTGGCTATACCGGAAGGGGTGCTTCCTGACGATGCTGCCCCTGCTAATCAGGAAAAGCTGCTACCATTACGATGGTAACAATGGTTATTATGGCTTCTTCAGACAAGAAAGGGGGAGCTTCCCCTGAAGAGGGGGTTGTGGATCAAGTGCAATCCAAGCAATTGACGGGATCTGTTCAAGAAGCAGAGCAGGAGGTAGAGGAGATAATGAGGCAAAAGTCTAAAACGTTAGAGGATCTACATCATAGCCCTGCATTGGGATCTAGGCCAGAGGTAATGATTGAGGCCACCCTGCAAGGGGCTGATAACAGATATGTTAATGATGAAAGGGCTACAAGTACTACTACTATGGCTCAATCTTCATCTGTCCCCGATGGACCAAATGCAGCAGCTCTTTGAGATTATTCGGGGGGAAACCCGGGACTGCAAGTCTTCGCAGGCCCAGGAGCTTTCTTTATTCCATCAACGACTAGATAACATTGAAACCATGGTCCAGCAAATACCTGAGAGACTTAAAGAACTGGAGCAACGGGTATCAGATATTGAGGACTGCTCTGTGCTGTATAACTCTGATATTATCTCTCTCTCCAGAAGAAGTTACAGGCCTCTCAGATCAAAATGGATGAGATGGAAAACTATGCCAGGCATTCGAATTTACATTTCACAGGGCTTTCAGAAGATAGTGAACGCATTAACGGTCAGACTAATCCAGTGACCTTCATCGAATCAATAATTAGAGACCATTTGCTCGAGAAGGCCGCTGAAGAACTTCCTGTAACACGGGCGCATAGAATTCCTTTCTAGAAAATCCAAGGGGCTAAGTATCCTAGGACAATGATTGTTAACTTTTCGGACTATCAAATTAGAGAGGCAGTGCTCACCAAGGCAATTAAAAAAAGAGATATTGTTCTTCCTAATGGGGGCCGAGTAGGAGTGTTTTCTGATATGTTGGCAATAGCCGCACGAAGACGGAAAGATTTTGTTGGGATGCTGAGTCAATTTAAGAGTACAGGGGTACTGACCTCTATTGCTCAGCAGTCCAAGCTGAGAGTGTTGTGGAAAGGAAAGTTCCATCTGTGTTCTACTCTTGAAGAGGCCCAAGACCTACTTCAAAAGATGATGCAGGCAAATACAAAATAAGGGACTTTAGTGGAGATTTTTTTTAATTTCTCATGTACAACAACTGGTTCATTGTCAGAACTGTTTTTGCACTTTTCGCATTAAAAAAATGAGCGTATAGGTATTAGTCAAACTTGGGATAAAGGCTGGATTGGCAACATTGTTAAATTGGGAGGCCAATCTGAAATTGGCAGGGTTTTTGTCATCAAGGGGTTATATCTGTTTTTTCCAAAAGAAATGATACAGCTGGAAAATAGACAGATGAGAGAATTTAGCAGACTCTTTCTAGAATGGTAGAACTTGATTGAGGAATGGCACAATTGCTGAAGGTAGTTTCATGTAATGTGAACGGACTCTTAAATGTACAAAAAAGAGGAGCAATGAAAAAATGTCTAGAATCTTTATCCCCTCAAGTGATTTTTTTTATAAGAGACACCTCTTGAAACTAATTCTCCTAATTTTACTCTCCCCAAGAAATATGCACTAGCATATTTTGCTTCAGCCCATGCGGCAGTGCGTGGAGTTGGTGTTTTTTTATCCACAGAGTTAGATTGGGAGGTGGGTAAGGTGATTCGGGATGAGGGAGCTAGATGGATATGGCTGGAAGTTTTAATTAATGAAATAACTCTTGTCCTGCTTAATTATTATGGATCAATTGGGGATGACTGTATGGCCCTGGAACAGGTACACGGTTTGCTGGTGAATGCACGTGGGTCTATAATTATGGGAGGAGATTTTAATTTAGGGTAAAAAAAGCAATTAAAACCAAAAACAGACAGACTTCTAAAAATTATTAACTCCTTAACCGCGGCGCAAATTCCGCCGCAGTGCGGTAGTTTTATTGAGTGGGCGGGGCCGCGTCGGACAACGGACGTGCGCAGCACTACTGAGGTAGTGCTCGCGATGGCCATTGGCCAACGCGTGCACGCAACGGGTTAAACAGGACTTTACCTTACTAGACCCATGGAGGGTAGATCATCCAGATGGTACCAAGTTTACGTGCTACTTGGCAAGATTTAAAACAACATCTCGTTTGGATTATTTTTTGATAAGTAGCCATCTTACAAGAGGAGAATCCTCAATTCTGTCTAATCCGTTCTCAGATCACTCTCTGGTCTCCTTGAAATTATATTTGCCCCCCCCTCAAGAGAAGAAATAACAGATGGTATTTCGATAAAACACTATCAGACCAAAAATAGATTGATGAAACCTGTGATTTTATAACGTGGTTTTTTAAAGAGAATGTGAACACGGCACCAGGTTTTATGGTCTAGGAAGCTGGGAAGCTTTTAAGGCCACGTTTAGGGGATGGGTGGTGGCATATAGGGCCAATCTTTATAGATTAAGAAAATGTACGATTTCTGGACTCCAGGAGGCACTAGAGCAGGCTAGGAGTGGTCTTTCCAGCAGGGCATCAAGGGGACCTGAGGGAGGGACATTCCAGCAGGAATGTTTAAGGGCAAAAGAGGAGTTAAAGAGTTTATTTATACTTGAGGAAATTGCGGGAAGTAAGGCTTCTCAACCAAAAGTATACGAAGAAAGCGAGCATATTGGCAAATTCTTAGCCTGGTCTACAAAGACACAACGGAGCAGGCAGTCTATTTCACAAATCAGAGACCCTAATACTAGGTGCCTCGTAAATGATAGAGAGGGAATTGCTGACATTTTTTTGTATCACTTCCGCAAGATCTACGCGGAAGTCCAGTCAGTTAACCCTCGGGCTCTTGTAGATTACTTTATGACAACCCAGCTACCTACGATCAGTGAGGAGGAATGCAGGCTGTTGAGTGAACCAATCACAATTGTAGAACTAGGTGAAATTATAAATAAAATGCCAAATGAGAAGGCAAGTGGTAATAACGGAATTCCTATTGAAGTATATAAAGTGTTTTTTGTCGAACTTGCCCCGTTTTTGATATCATTGTATAATCAAATTATGGCAGGAATGGCGGTCTCAGATAGGTTTAAAGAGTCAGTCGTGGTCTCAATTTTAAAGAAGGATACGAACCCTGAAGACCCAAGTTCTTATCGCCCAATACGTCTACAAAATGTAGACTATAAGCTCTTCATGAAAATTTGGGCAAATAGAATGATGGGCTGTGCACAACATCTGGTATATGCAGACCAAACAGGGTTCCTGCCTGGGAGATCTATGGCTGCAAATACTTTTTATCTGATTCAGGCCATTGAATACTTCTCTGCTAGAAAGGATGCTGCGGCCATCTTAATGATGGACGCAGCAAAGGCATTCGACCTGGTGGATTGGCAGGTCCTCTTTTTTATTCTGGGCAAGTTTGGATTTCCACACCACTTGATTGAGATGATAGAGAGAATATATAAGGGATCCACCGCAAAAATAATTCTAAATTCTGAAGAGGCGGGAGAAGTGGTGATAAGGCGGGGTACAGGCAGGGGGGCCTCCTTTCCACCCTTTTATTTTCACTCCTTATTGAGCCACTGGCAATAAAAATGAGCTCAAACGTATCCTGTACCTGAACCTGGAGGAATCAAATATCCAGAGAGCAGAAATTCAGGCGTTTACAGAATTAGGGGGTTACCGGGTTAATCAGTCTAAAACAGAGCTTCTTCTATTTAATGTATCAGGAATAGAGATGCCGGAATGACTGCAATTTTTTCCTCACATACCTAATAGATATCTGGGATTGTATGTGACAGTGGACTTCCTGCAACTTTTTCATTTAAACTATGGTAGGACACTTGAGATGATAAAAAGTCTGTTAGAAAGATGGGCACTTTTACCCTTGTCGATAATAGGACAAGTCTCTTTGATAAAAATGTCGATCCTTCCCTTTTTGTTATTTTTATTTTTAAATCTTCCGTTAAAGATTCCAGTCTCATATTTTTATGAAGTAGACAAGGTGATCTGGGAGTTTATCTGGGCTAAGAGAAAACCCAGGATCAAGTTATCCATTGTGCACTTGGATGTAGAACAGGGGGGCCTTGCACTACCCCATTTAGCCACTTATTACCAAGCTGCGTTACTCAGTTTAACAACTCAGCTATTGGCTCCCATTTCGAAGTTTGATAACTTTTTATTTGATCGTTTGTCAATGGAGAGTGCAATTAAGCTACCAGCATTCCTCCGTACTGTATAGCCATATGCAGCGATTTAATAAAAAGTATAGTATTCCACTATGCCACGCATATTCCTCTCTATATGGCTGTGAGCTATGGGGCCTTGGGCTCTCCCAAAAGGGGGTACAGCCCTATATTACGCTGGGTTTTTCTAAGCTTGGCGACTTCTACAACGCTGCAAACTTTATGACGTGGGATACTTTTGTAAGCCAATTTAAATTTCAGAGAAGGGATCTCTGGCTAAGCTTTAGGCAGATTACATGTTTTTTACGGATTAACTATAGAGAAATTAGTGAGAGAGCTGTATTGATTTGGAAGGCAGCTTTCAAGATTAATCTGACTGGTGTTGGTAACTGGTATAGGTTATTACGCCGAATAAGAACCTTATTGAAATAATGCTCACTAGAATTGCACAGGAAACCAATTGCTGGTTCAGTATCCAGGAATGGCGACCAATCTGTGAGATTGGCCACAGGGCTTTTAGGGCAGCGAATTATCAAAGAATGTCTTTTCTCTCTAGATGGGTGGCCTATTACACTCCTTCCAAGCTCCATAAATGATTTCCTACGACACCGAATGTCTGTTTTAGATGTAATCTTTCAGAGGCGGGAGACTGGACAGATATATTTTTCACTTGTCCAAAATTACACTACTTTTGGAAGGAGGTGTTCAAGTTTATTAGCAAATGTTTGCCAATAGAGAACCTTCAAGATGCATCGCTGGCATTATTTGGTTTCTCCCATGCAGTGGGTCAGCTTTCTTTATGTAGACCATCTTTTGCTTTTATAACTATAGCAGTAGCCAGAGCACTAATATTACAGAACTGGAAATCTCATTAAATCCCTATATTGGCTCAGTGGCTATTTAAGCTGGAATGGACTCACAAGTTCGAAGAGGCCTACGCGAAGAGGATCGGGGCAGTACGGAGGTTTGGGATGATATGGGAGAGTTATGCTATGATTATGTAACCAAATGATAAGATGTAAAGGGGGCACATGGTATTACTAGGCTGCAATTTAGCATTCTGGTATTTTATATTAAGGAAAATGAGAGATGAAGTCGCACTCTTTATTTATTAGTCTATAGTTCAAAAATGAGACCTAATATCATACAGGTCTCTTTTTTCTTTTATGTCTTTTTTATTGTGTGCAAATGGATTATGTAACTTGTTCTATCTATTGACTATTTATAATATGAGATGGGAGAGCTTTTTTGTTTATGTATCCTGATTATTATGTTTGCCATGTTTTTTTCTTACGCTCAATAAAAAATGTAAAAAAATAAAAAGATTTATTATGTTTTTTCAGTATTTTGTTTTTGTTTTTTAACAATGTAATACTTTTTAAGGGTGTTTTATAAATAAATGTAAATGTATATTTTGAGTATGCATTTATTTTACATTTTAATTTAAAAACTAATATGTCATATTTATGTTTACAGATTTAAGCATGAATTAAAATTCAGTGTGTGCTAATTTTTAAATCTTTAATCAATAATTATTTTTAAAAATTGCTTCTTTGTTTTACTTTTTTTATTTAGGGGCCGATTCCGATCCTGGAAAAACGCTTTATAAATTGTGGTATGGAGCGTTTTCCCCATACAACTCGTACTTGTAAGGATTCCCCTACAACCTAGGAAGTACGATCCATACAAATAGACGCTCTCCATACAAATTGTAAAAAAGACCATACAACTCGTATATACAAGCGATTCCGATTCGGATTGCCCTGTACGCGACGTTCACATGTATTCCCGGCAGCAGTTTACAACCTGTCAAGTACGATTCGTACAAACGGCACTCCGTACGGCTCGTTTTTTACAGGAGCCAAAAAGTGCCGGGAAAACATTGTACGCCCCGAAAACAGTAGGAGACGGACCCCCCATGTACGCGTCGTACACCCCATGAATACAGGGGTACGGTGCGTATGTACGGTGCATACCGATGACACGGAAAGTGGGGTACGGTGCGTATATACGCGCTGAAGGGGTACTGGTCATGTACGCACCGTACAAGCACCGTACCCCAAAATCGCTTGTGTACGCACCGTACCCCAAAAGTACGTATGTACGGTGCGGACCCCAAAATCGCATATGTACGGTGCGTACATGCGCGATGTTGGGGTATGCTCCATACACACGCCTCGCATGTGGGGGGACCCCTGTACGCCTCATACCCCTATACTACCCGTACCCCGGAACGAGTCCTACCCCCAGAACGAGTCATACCAGGGTACGAGGCGTATAGGGATTCGCTTCGTAGCCCGGTACGAGTCGTTCCCTGTATACAGGCCATTTTCCCTACAAATCGCATGCTGACAACCCGGTACGAATCGTACTTGACGGGTTGTACAGCCTTTTTACAAATTGTATGGTCTTTTTTACAAGTCCGTGTCGTACAGCTTTTCCCGATCCGATTTGTAAGGATCGGGACGATCTGTATGTATTTTTCCCGTACGAATCGTATTACACGGGTTGGAAGTAAGGGTGGGCGTAGTGGGCGTAGTGGGGCTACGTGAAGCTGCACGTAGTGTGCCCAAATCTACGCACACTTGCGCGCTACGCGTAGCCCCACTACGCGCCACCCGCCTCCCGCCCGCCCTCCTTTTAAATCAAACCCCGCATGTAAAATAAATAAGAAGTAAAGAAACTTACCTGAAGCGCGGCGTCTCCGGGGCTCCCTCTTCCATTTCCAACTTCTTCTGACAAATGCGCATGGCTCAGTCGTGAATCGCATCCATTGCACGCCACGGTTAGCTTACGACCGAGACGTACGGAGCGGTTCGGACCCGGAAACGACTCGGTCGGTGAATTTCATGTAGCTCGCATCGTACTTGCTCGCTCGTACAGCTGTACGAGTCGGGCGGAAAACACACGTACGGCTCGAACGTTTTCCAGCCGGATCGCGTTCGGTGCCCTTCCGACCCGGATCGGAATTGGCCCCTTAGTGATCAAATGTCTAGGTCCAGACAATACAGTGGTAAGATTGTGAGGTTGATTGTTTCCTTAGTGCGGTCATACTCATCACCTGCATACCGTGTCATTCATACAAGTCTTATGTATGCTTACCTTCTAGTGTGTCTCTTCGAGGGTGTTGCGGGTGATGTCTTGTAGTCACACACTTTTTAGAAAAACAAAGTTAAAGTATGAACATTGTAAGCAGGTTTATACTCAAAATTAGTTTGCTGCCTTCTGTGGAGGGAGGGGGTTGTGGTCATACAGAGACCACTTCCATTGAAACTTCAATATTGTTATCTAAACCAACCATTCACTTATTGTATATGTTTTGCGGGGCCTCTTCTTGTTAATCTGATTGTAGTGAGCAGTTCTGGATAGGCTGCCTTTTGTGGGCTGCAGACTGCCAGAGTTGTCATTATACTAGCCCGACCTCCAGTGATATTCTCTATATACTCCATTCTTTGTTCTTGTCATCCTCCCAAATACCTGGGGATTTTTTTAGTGGGGAGGAAATCTCCCTTGTACATATATTATGATGCCTTCTGTTTTTTGGAGGAAAAAGAGAAAATAGAAGAAATACTAATTCCGTGCCTCTAGCTGTACCAAACACCCCAAACTGTGGAATTTTACATGCCCCTTGTTGGCAAATAAATAAACCCCCAAAGAGGATAGTGATAAGGTTAAAGGGAAAAATAAACACACATGAAAGAAGACTTTGTGCTTTTCGATTAGACTGGTTCGTGACCAGACACCCCGTTGTCACACTCACAATCACACCAGAACTTACTTTATCAAAGAGCAGGCACCTCGGGGATTACCTCAGTCCTGCCGCTACGACCGTTGCCGGTAGCCGATCTGCCAGTGGTGTGTCGTTTTGAATGCGATTGCTCTCGCTTACTGGCCGTGTCACAATCCGGAGACTGCCTGACGTTAAGGGCATGCTGGGTAAAGTAGTCTTCACTGTTGGGCTACGTTTCTCAGGATTATTCCTGTATCACCCGTATCGTTAGTGAATGGCAATTTTTATATATGCCCGATCATGTATAAGAGAAGAGATTTAATTTATACACAAACCTTTACGATATTGTTGCAATTCAGTGGGTTTTTAAGTTTGTTATTGTGGCATAATTTGGACAATAAAGTTTATTGAAATCCCACCAAAAATAGATGTTTCACGATGTTCGTGACAGTCACATAAGCTATGGATAGATTGCTGGTTCTCCTAAAAACCCTCGTTTTTGGCTTGCTAATCTCCCCTTGTTGCAAATACTTCTTGCTAAACAGAGTTGCATTAATTTTTGATGGGGTTCCACTTCGGATAAGCCTTGGTATGTCACCGAATTTCTTTATGAAAACAACTTTCTTGTCTATTTTGTGTTTCGTGTGGTGTGTGGCAAATGTTTTTTTTGTTATTCCCTTTTCGTATTAGTACTTCTTGTAATGAGTACAATCTCATAGTAGTGTGTCGATATTATTAGATACTCGCTGAGTGTTCAGTTAACTCAAGATTATGAGAGTGAGGTACACTGGATTTTCTCATTTAACCCATTTGTTGTACTGGATAAATGGTAGATCCACCGTTGTTCCAGTCTCAGTAGCTGTTTTTGTTAGCGGTCAGGCGTAATTTCTCTATCACTGTCCACATAAAATCATTTTCTGTATGCCCTGATGTGTGGAAGTGACGAATCAGTTTGGTAATTTTCTTATTGCATCTGAATGTGCTTCTGTGATCATAGATCCGGGTTTTGATCTTCTGTGTAGTCATGCCCACGTATCTTAATTTAACAAGAAACAAGGGGACCCTACTCATACTGAGCCTGGGTATTGATTATTGGACAGAAACAATGGCTCGTATGGCTTAATAACCAAATATGTAATATATAAAGCCCAATGGCAATAACAACAAAGGGTTAACGTGATGTCAGAAAGGAAAGTTGACCACACACATTAGAAACTTGGTAAAAAACATTGTTCTTTATATTTACAATGAAAAAGTCTTTTCTAAAAACAATTTCACAATATACATTCCAAACACAATGACAGTTTCTTTAGACAATTCTGAAAAGTGTCCCAGTGAAAGACAGTGAATAAACCTAAACAAAAAAATTTAAAACAAAGTTCAACATAAAAGGTTTCAATTATTCATTGTATGGGCGACCAAAGAAAGGGAATTAGTGAGATGTAATATACCAACACTTATTTGTCATAAGTGTTGGATAGTGGTTCGCCTCTTAAATCTCGTCAACGACGTTTCGACCCTATTTGCAATGGAGGGTCTCTTCAGGACAATTTAATATAGGGACACCTGAACAATAATAGTATTGACCAACACGTCAAAAGAGTGTCACCGTGCTAGGAGTGAAGCAAAATAACTCACAGAGTACCCGGCCGGGTGCCCTGTGAGGGTTAGTGCGGGAGGAAACAAATCCACAATCAGTATTCGTCTCACAAATGCCCAACGAATACTTTTTAGCGCAAGCGAGTCGGTCTGGTAACGAAAAGGCTAAAGGATATAGCCATAGTATGTCAACCGCGTTCTTAATATCGCTGGTATCAGGAGTTACGATATACTCTCACAAAGACGTTATGTCGTCTGGCGCTACAACGGGCAAACGGCAAACAGTCCGCTCATAGGCAGTGCATGCTTCCCTTCAATGGAAAACAACAGTTGGGTATCATCGGCATAGTTGACCACATTGATCCCATAGGATTTTATAATAGGGATCAGAGGGCCTAGGTAAACATTAAAAAGGATCGGGCTGATTGCCGAGCCCTGGGGCACTCCATAGCAGACCGGGGACCAGGGGGAGGCAAATGGCGCCATGGTAACCACCTGTTGTCGATTTGACAAATAGGGTTGTAGCCATTTCAGGGCACAGCCCTTCACCCCAGTCTCTCCAACCTCGCCACCAGTACCGCATGACTAACCGTGTGGAATGCGACCGACATATCCAGCAACACCAGCACCAAGGAGTCCCCGTTGTCGGCTCCCATTCGGAGTTTATCCAACACAGTTGTCAAAGCGGTTTCCGTCCCATGCCCAGGCCGAAATCCAAACTGGTCCCTGTCCAGAAGATGGTTTTCTTCCAGGTAACATGACAAGGACTTGCTAACCATCCTTTCCAGAATCTTGATAGGAAACGGCAAGAGGGATATGGGTCGAAAAGTTGGCTGGTATTGTTGGATCCAGAGACGGCTTCTTCAGCAGAGGGGTGACTACTGCCTGCTTCCAACCCTCTGGGACTACTCCTTCATTCAGGGATTAGCAGCATATTTGACGCAGCCATGGAAATAAATCAGGGCCATACTCCTTCCAGATCTTATGGGGGAGCAGGTCAAGGGGCGATCCGGAGAATATCTCCTGAGCAGTACTATTAAAAAGATCTTCAGTAAGGGGTTGGAAGTACTCGATGGATATATCAGTTCTAACTTCCTCATTGGTCAACAGGGTACCAGTGGTACCCTGGTCGAACCCCCCCACAATTTTAGCAACCTTGTCATTGAAGAAAGTGGCAAGTTGGTCACAAGGTTTTTGTGATGCCTGAACTCTGTTAACCAGGCACCTAGGGTTACAGAGGTCCCTCACGATATTGAAGAGAGCCTTTGTGCCATTGGGTGCCTGTAGAACAGAGCTAGCATAGAATTGTGATTTGGCCCCCCTAATGGACTGCTTATATTGTGCTTGTGCTGATTTTAAAGCTTTTTTATCTATTTCTGAGTAAGGTCTGCGCCACCTTCTCTCGGTGAGCAGAGCATAGCGATCTCAGCTCCTCGCTAAACCAAGGGGCAGAGGGTATTCTCCTGACCTTAAGCTTTTTCCTGGGGACACATCCATCAAGAATATTGTTGACAAAGTTACTATATATATTATAGTTCTCATCTACTGATTCATCCGGATTGAACAGAGTCTGTTTAGGGAAGAGGGAAACTGGGCTCTCTTTTAAAAGTTTCGCCCAGTCTCTCCCCCACCGGTAAGTGGTTTGGTCTTTCCTAACCAATGTGGCCCTGGGTATGGTTATCCTAAAATGTATGAGAAAGTGATCGGTCCAACTTAAAGGTGATATGTTAAGCACTTCTGACTCAGACTGATTGGCAAAGACAAGATCGAGCGTATGCCCTCCCTGGTGGGTTGGCTCTTGAATAAACTGGTGTAGGCCAAGATTCTCACAGGTTTGGCTCAAAGCTTGCAGATGGTTCCCCAGGCTCCCGGTGTCCCAGATATTAAAGTCTCCTAGGAGTAACAGTCTAGAGTGTGTCAGCGCTAGGACGACAATGGTATCAAGTAGTGCTTGGTGTTGGGGATCTAAGCCCAGAGGTCTGTAACACACCAGGCCTGTCAGCACTCTTCCTTTAGGTTCCTGCAATATGAAGCCCAGGAGCACATACCCAGCAATCTCCTTTATCTGTAACGGGGCACAGTCCCATTTCTCTTTAAAAATCATCCCGACCCCCCCTCCCCTCCCCGTTGGCCGTGGTTTATGGAGAACTTTATAGCCTGCTGGACACGCAAAGCCAATCTCCACTGAGGAGTCTGGGTTAATCCAAGTCTCTGTAATAAATAAAAAATCTAGGTCCAGGTCTTCCAGCAAGCTGGATATCTCCTGATGATGCTTTATCAGGGACCTGCTGTTAATCAGGCCACATGGTAAATCCAGCTGGTACTCCCCCCGACCCTCCTTACTGATATTAATCAGTGTATCCCTGGAGTAGCAAATCCTACCGGTGCGTGTTCGGGCAGCATTGCTAGCGCTAGGAGTGGCCGGTGCGTGGATGGGCGCAGACGGGCTTGCCTCTGGTGCACCTCTGGTGCGCCATCGACGCGCCTGCTGCGCGCTAGCATTCCCCCCACTTAAATAGAGCCAGCCACTAGAGCGCTAACAAAGATGGCGCTCGGTGGATGGTACTTGCCTACTGGAGTCTCTTGTCTGTCTCGGTCAACAGCGAGGTGGTATTCTGATATTTTATGGTGCGGGTGAGTGGGCAGGACAAAGTTTGAATATATTAAAAATATTTTAGCAACATTAATACAAGATTCCAGCAATGACAGAGCCGGGCGCAGCGCTTGTACCTACCCTCGCATCAGCGAGAGGGAGCGGTGCAATGATGTGATTGGGTGCATAAGTTTCTGAGGGTATGTGAGTAGATAGATGAGTATCTGAGTGGGTCTGTGAGTGGGTGCATGAGTCTGTGAGTGGGTCTGTGAGTGAGTGTGTAAGTATCTGAGTTGATCTCTGAGTGGGTGCATGAGTCTCTGTGGGTCTGTGAGTCTGCATGACTGTCTGAGAGGGTCAGTGAGTGGGTGTGTGAGTCTCTGAATGGATCTATGAGTGGGTGGATGAGTCTCTCTGTGGGTCGCTATAAATCAATTTGGTCCGGTTGCGAAAGCAAAAATGCTTGATGCATGTGCCCCTTAGATTGTAATATGTATTATGCTTGTATAAATCATGTGAACAAGAATTAGCATAAATATAAATATCTCTGCCAATTGAAAACAAAATCAGGGTGGAAGCTAGATACACCCCAAACCTTGTTCATCATCCTTCTCTAATCTACTAGTGTAATTCCTCAACTAAATTATATTTATGTGGCTCACTGCTTGAGTTATTTTTTCGGTATACCATTTACAGGTCATTTAATGCTTCCATCATACCTGTATGCCTGTAGACAATAAATCAGAGGCCCCTGATTGTCAGCATCTCCCCTGAGTACCCAGTCAGTCTGCCTGACCCACACACATTGTTAGGGTCGTCTATGCCCTTGCCTTGGATTAGGGTCTATGGAAAACATTTGAGCCCTTTTCCACGCACCTTTAACATTTGTTACACTGAACAGAGAAGACAATTCTTCTATTACTGTACTGCAAGGCATATAGAATCTACTTTGTTTTATCTTGTTGAGCCTCCATATGGGAGAAGGGGTCACACCCTCTCTATTTCCCGACAAGAAGAGTGTTTGGCAGGCTGAGCAAAGTTCAGCCTGACAGACACTCTTGTGCAGCTAACAGCTAGATATGCGATAAATGTGCAGGACTCTGGCTGCCATAACTGAACTTTGTTAGCTAAGGATTTGACAGCCCTGCGGGCGTGACTTCCACAGCCTGGCAAAAGTGCCTCGAGGCCCTCCCCCGTGATGAGTGGAAGTGTCACTGATTGCCTTGGACCAGGGCACTTCAGTTTTAGGCACTAAAGTGCTTTGTTGCAGAGTGGGGTGGGGTCAGCAGTCAGCAGTCTCACTGCTCCCCATCCCACTATGTGATGAGTGAGGTACTGCTGCCTTCTCTCATTAGCTGACCTTAGTCAGCCAATGAGAGGAGACAGCAGTCCCAACCCTACTAGGACCTCCGAGGCTTCCCTTCCCAGGGGCTGCAGCGCAGGTAAGCTGTATGTTTTTGAATGGTTGGTGCATGCATGCGTGTATGAATTTGTGAGTAAATGTGTGTGTGTGTGTGTGTGTGTGTGTGTGTGTGTGTGTGTGTGTGTGTGTGTGTGTGTGTGTGTGTGAATGCATGGGTGTGAGTGAGTGTGTATGTGTGCATGTGGGATCGGTCTATGCCCTTCCATTTTAAAGTCCCTAGCCGCCACTACAGAACTTGCGCAAGGTCTGTCTGTAATCAGATTTCTAGCTGCCATGAGGAAAAACCCTTCACAGGCTTTCTTAGCATGAGCAACAGAAAATGAGCACAAAATACTTGACAGTTTGCCAAATGCAAGCTGTCAGCCCACACCGGAAAAGATGCTAAGAAGGTCTGGCTAATGAAGGCCTGCAAAAATTAATTCGAACATAGTTACAAAGGCTGCGGCCATTTTAGACTTTCAACAAAAATACTTGATCAATACCATGATTCTCGGGTGCACCATTTGATATACCCAAGAAAAATTAATTCAACATTTGAATCAGAAATCGATTATTTTCAAAGCATAGATCTTTTGTTAATATAATTCTCTTTTTTGTCTTTTTACCTTTTTCTGTTCTTTCTAACCAGCGTCACCATATCAATCTTTCAATAAAAAACATGGTTAACATAAAAACTTTGAGCCTTGAATAGGCCTACTTCTTGCCTCAAGTTGTCCTCCCTCAACTAATACATTGAACTGGCTGTTCCTGCGGGCGGAAACATCCTTTTTGGCGGACCCTTCATTCTTCAGCATGTTCTGTACTTTTTTAGAATTTTCTTCAGACACAACCCTACAGTTGTTAAACCCTGTTCATCTAATTGAACAAACTGTTGTATATCACCTTTGCCCAATATTCTCACTCACCAACATGCACCCATAACTCTTCCTCTGCATTCAGCCCCATCGGAATCCTGGCGTGCAGTTCTACTATCATTCTAGATTCCAATTTTATCAAAATCCATACTCTATCACCACCTCTCTCTTTGAACTGCACCTGATCTATGCACAAATACTTGAGTTTGTCCCCTTTGCAGTCATGAAATTCAGCAAAGTGCCTTGCCACTGGGTAGGTGTTGTCATGGTTATTGATGGCTCTTATGTGTTCAAGGACCCTCTTTTTTGCTGGATGCACCGTGCTACCTACATACCTTTTGCCACATGGGCAGACTAGGCAGTAATTAACAAAATCTGAGTTAAAGTTAAGTAACTTCTGAATTTTCTTGTTCTCCTTTCTACCTGGAACCTGGAACTCCTTGATATTCGTACTATTTTTGCAGGCTTTACACGGGTAAAATCCCGAGACCTCCATTCTTTTGTGTGGTGATTTCTGAAAATGGCTGTGGACAAAAATATCTTTTAAGGATATGCTTTTTCTATATGTAACTTTTGGTCTCTCGTCTATTCTCTTTCCCAGTACCGGATCCATGTGCAAGATCCCCCAATTCCTCTCAATTGCCTCCTTCACCTGTCAGGCTTCATTAGAGAAGCTCAAAATTAATCTAGGACTTCCCTGGGTCAGATCTTCAGTGCCCCCTCTTTTTTTTCTTCCCCCATGTGTCAGCAGTTCCTGTCTGTCTTGTTTGTGTACTTTTTCACTGGCCTTCTTCAGTACTGATAGCGAGTACCCTCTTTCCATAATTCTTGCCAAGGCCTCTCTCTCTGTGTTCTCATAATCAGTGGCTAGGGAGCAATTACGCTTTGACCTTAGCAATTCCCCATAGGGTATGCTATTGATCAGACATTTGGGGTGTTGGCTTCACGCATGCAGCTCAGTATTACCTGCCGTGGGCTTTCTGAAATTTTTAGTGCATATTTTGTTGTTCTGTACAAATACTATCAGATCTAGAAAAGAAACTGCCATACTCCTGATTTCTTCAGTAAATTTCAAATTCAGACTGTTATTATTGAGGGCCTGGATATATTCCTCTGCTTCACCTGCGGTACCTCACCAGATAAGAAATAGGGCATCTATATACCTAGACCATAAGGTAATTTTGTCCACCCATCTTTCGTTCCGGTCCGCCCAGGCCACATGCTTCTCCCACCAGCCTATGAATAAGTTTGCGTAGCTAAGGGCGAAGCACGTACCCACGGCAGTCCCCTGTTTTTGCCAATAGAGGTCGCTTGCAAATAAAAAAATATTATTCTTCAAACAGAAAGAAGCGATTTGCAAAATCCCTTGATTATCCTCCATACATTTCAAAGGTCTGTTTCTCAAGAAATATTGCAATGCCAAAAGACCCTTTTCATGATTAAAACATGTATAGAGACTGGCGATGTCCATGGTAATTAGAAGAAAATCTGCTTCCCATTGTATGTTCTATACCAGGCAAATAAAATCAGTTGTATCCTGTACATAAGAACTGAGATCTCTCACCAAGGGGGCGAGGAATGCGTCAACATAAAAGGATGCGTTTTCCAAGAGACTCCCTCTTCAGGACACAATTGGACGTCCGGGTGGTCTTTATTTATTCTTGTGTATCTTTGGAAGATGATAGAATGTTGGTAGTACCAGATAGCCCACCTTAATGAATTGGTATTCATCCTCCAATAATGTCTCTTTGTCCCACCAGAAGCTCAGCAGGGCATGAAATTCCTTGATGGATGCATTGTAAGTTGTTCTATTTGTCCGTGTATAACTCACCAGATCTCCCAGCAGTCTGTGTGCTTCCTCCTGGTATAGTTCTATAGATAGGACCACCACGTTGCCGTCTTTGTTTGAAGGCTTGATTTAGATTGTTGGATCATTTTGTAAACTTGTGATCGCTAACTGCTCCTCCCTGCTAAAGTTAAATTTGCCAGACTGTCCCATCACTGTTGTACTGCTGACCATTCTAAGTTTCTCAAGATCTTTTAACGACTGCTTCATGAAAACAGTCCACTGCATCAAAGGGACCTTTGGGGAGCAATTTAGAGTTCGTCTTGAACTGGCTTTTTCCCCTTCTCTGTTCTATCCTGAGTTCCTCAAGAAATTCCAATGTATTACTGGGTTCATGCTGTTGGGTTTCACTTGGGCTGGTTCCTATTTGACACATGATGTTTAACGTATCAAAATCTATACCAGTCAGAATATCTGTTGGAACATTAATTTCCGTGACTTCAGGAGGACTCCTGTTGGAATGTTCGAATAATTTCTTCAATTTGAGCTTTCTTATAAATAGATACAGATCTATGCGAGTTTGAGTATAGTCCTAACTTCTTGTTGGGCAAAATGTAAGTCCTTTTTGTAGCACTGAGATTTCCATTTCCGACAATTCCAATTCGACAGATTCACTACCGAGCAGTTTTGTGAGTTTATCTCCGGTAGAATTGTTTTTGCTTCTTGTGACCCTTGCTTTTTCCTGCTGATTTCCCTCTCTTTGCACCTCTCCTGAGTTTTCTCCTCCTGCGGACTCTGGGGGTCTTGTTGTTTGCGGCTATCTGCACCAAGTCTTTTTTATTAATTGGTACTCTTTGGTAAAATTTACCCCAGAGCTTGATTCATTTCCTTCCCATCTCCTCGCAGGATCAGATTCAGATTGGTCTATGTCCGCCTCTGATTCTGAGGTATCCCTAATATCTGTAGCTCTCAGATTCTTACTTTGCTGCAGGTTTCTACGTGGTGCATCATATTTTTTTGCAAAAGTTAAAACTCTACCTGCTTCATAGTCATGCTGGTCTCTTGTAAACTTGCTCTTTTTTCTGGATTTGATGTTGTTTTCATAGGACGTTAGTCGCACTTTCATTTGTGATCCCAATCTCTCTATTGCTTCCTTGTCCGTATTTTGTGATATTTTCTCTTCAATTTTTTTAATTTTTTCCAATAGTTTTACCCTGTCACTTTTGGTGTATTTTATACGGATTGCTACCATACCTTTGGCCGATTGCGTTGTGAAATCAGCCCATTCCTTCAATAGGTTGGGTCTGGATTTTCATAAGATGGTATAGTGTAAATTCTGAGGCCCCATGGAATCCTAACTACATCTAGGTAATGTTGCAGTGAGGTTGCCTCCCACCATTTTCGCGTTTCCTTCTCATACAATCTTTCCAATGAGAGAAACAGTCCTTTCAGATTTGTCGAACTTTTATTTGCATGGGTCCTGACCTCTGCTGTCTCAACCTGCACTGCACCGCATAAGACTGCTTCTGCTGCCTCCAAATGCTCCGCATCACTGAACATGCTAGTATGTGATTTTCTTTACTTCCAGATTCAGGTTGCCACATATACCTAATCTACGCTGCAGATCATGCCCTTTCACCATTGTCATGCTGCTGTGATTCACTCATTTGTATAATCGAAGTCCACTTACCCGAGTGAGCCGCTTAGATGGATTCGCGTCCTCCGACCCATTCCCACACCAAGACCTCTTCACCCAGCGTGGGACCTCAATTAATCCAATACTCAATACTTCTGCTCAGGTACTCCAGCGGCGATGATAAATGCCGTGGTCGGTGGAGGATTAGCACTTCACTGTCTCATGAGTCTCTTTCAAATGTAGACGGCAGAGCAGACAGTCTTTCTTACGTATTCTGTCCAATTTTCTCCATCAGTGACCACCGCTCTCGTATGGTGGGTTCTCCAGCTTACGAGGGTGGACTCGTAAAATACAGGTTAAAAAAGAAGACGCTGGGAACTCCGGGCTTCATTTCATTAAGTTTATTTTAAATTCATACGTGCAACTCTCTGCTGACAAACGTGTTTCGGCACCTTGGCCTTCGTCAATGTCAGCTACCCTTAGTGTCCAAACCACTTAAATTCATTTGTGATTGGCAGGCTTCATCACAAGTAGCCAACAAATAAAGAGGACTTTCGCAAGAATTCATTCGAACATAGTTGCAAAGGCAGCGGCTATTTTAGACTTTCAACAAAAATACTTGATCAATACCATGATTCTCGGGTGCACCACTTGATATACCCAAGAAAAATTAATTCAACATTTCAAAGCATAGATCTTTTGTAAATATAATTCTCCTTTTTGTCTTTTTACTTTTTTTCTTTACGTTCTAACCTGCCCCACCTTATCAATCTTTCAATAAAAAACATGGTCAACATAAAAACATTGAGTCTTGAATAGGCCTATTTCTTGCCTCTAGTTGTCCTCCCTTAACTAACACATTGAACTGGCTGTTCCTGCGGGCGGACACATCCTGTTTGGCGGACCCTTCATCCTTCAGCATGTTCTGTACTTTTTTAGAATTTTCTTCAGACACAACCCTACAGTTGTTAAACCCTGTTGATCTAATTGAACTCACTCACCAACATGCACCCATAACTCTTCCTCTGTATTCAGCCCCATCGGAATACTGGTGTGCAGTTCTACTATCATTCTAGATTCCAATTTTCTCAAAATCCTCACTCTATTACCACCTCTCTCTTTGTACTGCACCTGATCTATGCACAAATACTTGAGTTTGCCCCCTCTGAAGTCATGAAATTCAGCACAGTGCCTTGTCACTGGGTAGATGTCGTCATGGTTATTGATGGCTCTTATGTGTTAAAGGACCCTCTTTTTTGCAGGATGCCCTGTGCTACCGACATTCCTTTTGCCACAAGGGCGGACTAGGCAGTAAATAACAAAATCCGAGTTACAGTTAAGTAACTTCTAAATTTTCTTGTTCTCCTTTCTACCTGGAACCTCATGCAATTGCTTTAAAATAACCTCCTGGGTGGGCCAGGTCCCAGGGGCGTAAGGTAAATATAGGAGAGGGGTGCATGGGGCCCCTCTCCTAGGGCTTATCAAAGCACGGGGACTGCCACCTCCCCGGGCACTTTTGATTATATATGCAGGTGGGCCCACTGGACCTGCCCGCAGCCCCGGGGACCGCCACCTCCCCGGGACTCTTTCAAATTATGTGGGGGGACCTTGCAGACCCCCCTTGCCCAGGGGTCTGCCACCTCCTGTGGCTCATTAAAACAATATGGGAGGGCCTTGCGGACCCACCCACCACAGGGACCGCCACCTTCCCAGGGCTAATATCAATAATAACGGGGGCCTCATGGACCCCCTTGCCCAGGGGACTGCCCCCTCCCCAGGGTTACTTTCAATGATCACGGGGGGCCTCACGGACCCACCCTGCTCCGGGGACCGCCAGCTCCCCAGGGTACATACTTTAAATTATTTTTAAAGCGGGGGAGGCCCCCAACCCCGGAAACTGTAACCTTGCACAAATGCAATAACTAAGGGGCTCCGTTGCAGACCTCCGGCCCCGGCGACCACCACCATCACAGGTCAAATGTGAACAAAGGAGGGTGGCTGGGTGGCCCCCCTCCAGGAGCCCTACATGGCCCTGGTGACTGCCATCCCCCAGGGCCGGCTCCAGCAATGTCCCAGGGTGCCCACCCCTGGGACATTGCAGTTTGCTATGGGTTGGCACGAGCGGTTCTCCCGCCAAGCCATAGCAAATTCAGGTCTGCTTCATGCAAGCGAGAGCAAATATGCTCTAGCTTGCACAAAGTGGAGCGGTATTGCTTTTTCGGACAGAGGGAGCTGAATGTTAACAGGAGGCGGTCACCTGGCAGGGACCGCATGGACATTATACGGTGACTGTGCGTGTTTCTAAAAAGTTTATGAGTGTTAAATACATATACACCAAGGGTTTTGATGAATCAGTGGGTTTATGAGTGCCTGTATGGATGATTCAGTGGGTGCGTGACTGTCTATATAAGTGAGTGATTACAGGTGTCTCAGTGAATGTATGGGTGAGTGACTATGTTGTGTGAATGTCAGTATCAGTCTGTCAGTTGGTGTCTAAGTGAATTATGGTTTGGTGAGTGGGTTGATTGGTTGTCTGAGTACCTGTATGGGTGAATGAATGTCTGTGTGGGTGAATGAGGGAGGTGTGACTGCCTGCATGAGTGAGTGGGTGAGTCAGTGTCTGTATGGGTATGAGTGCATCTGTGAGGGGCTGTATTTGTGAGTGTACGTATGGCAGTAGGTGAGTGAATGGATGTGTCAGTGGTATATGAGTGAGTAACTGCATATGTGAAAGGAAGTATAGGTGTAATTAGATTATTGCAGTGCCCTGTTTTTAAAGATTCCGATTAAAAGCCTCAATAAGCTTCAGATTCTGCACAATGCAGCCGCTTGCCTGCCTCTGTCTATTCTGAAGTTTCAATCTGTCTTTCATCTCTTACCTCAACTGCATTGGCTCCCCATGAAAAAACAAATTCATTTTAAATCTATCTGTATTGCCTTTAAGGCTCAACAAGGTCAGGGCTCTGACTTTTTTAAGCATACATTTCGTAGATATGCCCCACCTCTGCAACTTAGATCTTCTTCGGCCATTAATCTTGTTATTCTGAAAATAAAATGGCCAGTCGTGGCTAAAGAAGTTTTATAGTTGGCACCGCCAGGATCTGGAATGCTCTTCCCTTCTCTCCTAAAATCAAAACTGATCTTCTGTTATTTCGGAAATCGTTTAATTCTCCGTTGTTCAACAACTAAAAGCACTGTTGCTTTTTTCTACTTCTTAGCCCAGACACCTTTGGGTAGTAGTGCGCGGTATACATTAATATTTCATTTCATTTCTGTATGGGTGAGTGACTGTATTGGTTAGTGAGTATGAGTTAGTATCTGTATGAATAAGTGAGTGGGTGTGTGTATAACTGCATAGTTGAATAAGTGGCTGTGTGATTGACTATGGGTGAGTGAGTAGGTGTGTGAGTGGCAGTGTGGGTGTATGAGTGGATATATCAGGGCTGTATTAGTGAGTGAGTTGGTGAATGAGTGACTGTATGGGTGACTGAGTGGGTGCCTGTGTAGCCCTATGAATCAGTGAGTGGGTGTGTACATATTGGTATGGGTGTGTCAATGGTTTTGAGAATGGTAGTGTGGAAGTTGAAGTGGGTGTATTAAAAGTTATATTGGGGTGTGAGTGGGTGTGTCATAGATTCTGTGGATGATCTCATCAATGATGTCATCAGTGATGTCATTTGAGATGTCATGAGTGATGTCACTGAACATGTCATGAGTGATGTAATATGTGAGGTCATTTACAGTGTATTCCAGGGGTGCGAGTTATTGTTAGCTCAGCTGAACTGCTGAATTTCTCTGGTGCACTACTGCTTGGGCAATGAAGTTCCCTTTAGTTCTGAGGCCCTCTGGAGACAAGGGACCTCACCCCTCCACTAGCAGTGCACCAAGAGGCACAATTGCAGAGTGGTGGGAAAAGGGGGCGTGGCCTCCGACCACCTCTCAGCAATCTCACTGTGTGGGTCTTACTGGAGGTAACAGGAGGCCTTTTTGGCCCCTAAGGACCCTCAGCAGCCAATGGGACTTCATCCCCCAACCAGGAACAGGCCAGGAGGTATGTTTGCAGAGTAGTGGAGAAAGGGGGGGGCTTGGCGATTTGCCTGCTTTTTTTTCTTCCTAGTTTTTAGGAAAGGGGCTGTGTGCCCCTCTTCCCTCAACAATTTTTGGCCACAGGACCTGACTTTTTTGAAATGGAAGACCCACTCCCGGGCTGATTTCGGCCCGGGGACCCCATCTACCGGGCCCAGTCTTTACATTTTTTGTTTTTGTTAATTAAAGGAAGGGGAGCCCGTGGCCCCCCTTCTCTAGGCCATTTTGGGCCCCGGGAGGCTATTCCCCGGGGAAAGGCCTTTTTAAAAAAAATATTCTTAAAGGGAGTGGGGCCAAGTGGCCCCCTCATCTCCATGGGCATGGCCAGCTTGTTGGGGACCGCGGGGGAGCATGAAGGCCCCCGCGGGGTCCCGGTCGGCTCCCACGTCCTGCAGGAGCCGCTACTGCTTTTTACACCCAGGGAGCTGCTGACATGCAGCTCCCTGGGAGTAAAAAGCAAAGTGTGCTCCGATTTGAACAAGCGAGAGCATAATGCTCTCACTTTTTCAAAGTGGAACACACTGTTTGCAATGGGGTGCCATCCCATATAAAACTGCAATGTTAGGGGAGTGGGCACCCCAGGACATTGCTGGAGACGGCCCTGGGATGTGGCGATCCCCATGGCCATGCAGGGCTCCTGGAGGGGGGCGGCGCTGCCACCCTGCCATCTTTTGCAGAGCCCCGCGGAGGTGGCGGACCCCAGGGCTGCATGGGGGGGCGCCACACTATATTTCGATATAGCCCCGGGGAGGTGGTGGTCTCTGGGGCGCATGCCCCCCGCATTTTAATATATTAGCTCCGGGAAGGTGGCAGTCCCCCATGCACTATTATTCGAAATAGCCCTGGGTAGGTGGCGGAACATGGGGCTGCATGGGGGCTCTAGCCCCCCACCACTATATTTTGATATAGCCCTGGCGATGTGGCAGACCCCAGGCAGCGGATGGCACATGACGCCCCCGCATGTTAAATATTAGCCACAGGGAGGTGGTGGATGCCGGGGCTGCATGGGGGGCTGGAGCCCCCCACACTTTATATTTTGATATAACCCCGGGGAGGTGGTGGTCCCTGGGGTGCATGCACCCCCCGCATTTTAATATATTAGCTCCGGGAAGGTGGCAATCCCCCATGCACTATAATTCGAAATAGCCCCAGGTAGGTGGCAGACCCCGGGGCTGCGTGGGGGGCTCTAGCCCCCCACATACTATATTTTGATATAGCCCTGGGGATGTGGTGGACCCCGGGCAGCGGGGAGCACATGGCGCCCCCGCATTTTAAATATTAGCCCCAGGGAGGTGGTGGATGCCGGGGCTGCGTGGGGTGGCTGGAGCCCCCCACACTCTATATTTTGATATAGCCCTGGGGAGGTAGTGGTACCCGGGGTGCATGCCCCTCCACGTTTTAATATATAAAGGTGGCGATCCCCGGGGCTGCATGAGGGAGTTGGAGTCCCCCACGCACTATAATTCAAAATAGCCCTGGGGAGGTGGCGGTCACCGTGGCTGCAGGGAGCCCAGCGGGGCCCCCATCATTATTTTGTATTGCCCCCGGGACCTGGTCCACCCGGGAGCCTGAATTAAACAGAGCAGGAGCCCACACTTGGCCGGATTCACAGATCTACCAAGAATGAAAAAAAATGCTTTTTTGGGCTTGAGGGCTCCCTGTGTGACTCCTTCAAAGAGGCCTAGGCGATCAGGGGGTTTCTACACTGACCCTTTCCTTTTTTTAAAGTTTTTTCTTGTGGCTCGGTTCAACCGAGTCACAAGATGGCTGCCAACACTTCCTGGTTTGAAATGTTGGCAGCCAATCAGATCTCAGGTCTGGCATCAGGAGGAGTCACAAATCCACCGCAGCCGCAGTTGTATATCTGAGAAATAATTTAAATTTCTCATGAACTACTGAATGGATTTACACCATTTAACAAAAAGAGAGCTTTCGGCACCAAGAGCTACCTTTTTGCAAAATTTGGATTAATTCCGTTCAGCAGTTCGGGCTGTAGCCGTGTCTAAAGTTTCCTATGGAAATTAACATGACTAAAAAGCGTTTAGGAACCCAAACTTTTTTTCGGCCCCCACTTGACGGATCACCCCGAAATTTTCAAGACAGCAGCTGAAGTGGCTGGCATTTTAGTTTTGAAAATTTTGCAAGGATTCGTCAAATGACGCCAAAATTATTGGCAAATGAAAAAACACTCTTCCTATGGAAACTAGGTCCTAACTTTAACTACCTACTGGCGACTCTCCCCCGCTTCATATCAGGATTATAGGTGGGTAAACCAGGGCAGGCACAAGTTTGGCTAGGACCAAGGGTCTGGTTAACTCAGGGTACAATTTAACGGTGAGCCACAAATGAGTTAGTGCCTTGCACTCTCGCCCTTCTGAATGCATTTTTGTTGGGGAAAAACACACACTGGTATACTGAGATGCAAGGGAGAGCTTCTAGAACACGTGTTTTTCCCCTTCCACTGACATTGGTGTTTAAATATACGCAAAACAATAAAATGAAAGTATATGTAGAAGGCTGCGGACAGCTGAACTTTGCAATGCAAGCCAGTAGCCTAACAGCATGCTGTAAGCAGCTCTGCAAACATACCTTGTCAGTTTAATCTATTTTTATTTTATTGCCACTGCTATAGCATGGGTTTCTACTGCATATACATCTGTTAAGTCAGGGAAGGGCTGTTGATATTATGATGCAAACGATGTGCTCCCCTTTCATTACAACTAAGGTCTTTCTATGGAGAATAGCTAAGAGAAGCAGAAAGCAACTCCTGGGGTTCAAATCCTGGCTTTCATGCTCTTGAAAAGTGTGTGAACGTGGGTTAACAATTTTGTGTCATTGTACCTCATTGTTGGTGAGTGAAAATTAAGGAGGAGTTTCATTAAATCAGCCTAAACTCAGCTCTGTACAAAAAACAAGCATTGGCAAAGCCAATAGTTATGATCCTGGTAAACATGCAATAAACAGTTAATATTTTATGTATTTATATTTTTGCAAATATATGCAATAGGCATTAAGTTTAAATGTAATAAAAACTAAAAAGGTGGCTTGCATGTATTTGTAAAGAAAGCAGGAAAGCAGGAATCTCCCAATGGCGCGGAGGGCCATTGGGAGAAGACTTTACTTCCTGCTGGGGTCAGCGCACTAGTTGTTTTTTGGCGCCCCACAAGCATTTAAGGCCCCTGAATGCACACGCGCAGCGGACGCAGCAGTCACTGATCGCTCGGGACGCTGCTAGCTGCACTGGGTGTATATTGGTGCTTTTAAATCGCCTGATTATTTTTTAACCTCATTCTGCTGCTACTAGCCCACCGTTCAGGTTTTTAACACTTGTGTTATAATATGTGAAACTTGTGAAATTGCATTGTTGGCATAACGTGTGAAAGCTTACCTGCTTATCTCTCCCCGGCCCCGGTTCGACGCGGCAAGTGCCGTTGCGCGGAGGGCCATTGGGAGCAGACTTCACTTCCTGCTGGGGTCAGCGCACTAGTTGTTTTTTGGTGCCCCACCAGCATTTAAGGCCCCTGAATTCGCACGCGCAGCGGACGCAGCAGTCACTGATCGCTCGGGACGGTGCTAGCTGCACTGTGTGTATATTCATGCTTTTAAATCGCCTGATTATTTTTTAACCTCATTCTGCTGCTACTAGCCCACCGTTCAGGTTTTTAACACTTGTGTTATAATATGTGAAACTTGTGAAACTGCATTGTTGGCATAACATGTGAAAGCTTACCTGCTTATCTCTCCCCGGCCCCAGTCCGACGCGGCAAGTGCCGTTGCACGGAGGGCCATTGGGAGCAGACTTCACTTCCCGCTGGGGTCAGCGCACTAGTTGTTTTTTGGCGCCCCACCAGCATTTAAGGCCCCTTAATGCGCACGCGCAGCGGACGTGTGCAGCGGGCGCGCCGGCGGCGCACCAAAGGCAAGCCCGTCTGCGCCCGTCCGCGCCTGGACCGGGCCCAGGGCCAATTCCCCTGGTCCTGAACCCATAGAGTACAAGACACTTAGCTATTCAATCACGGATCTACTTAACTTACGCCCTGCACCTATTAAGGGTTGCATGCGCATGATACTAGACGGCAATAATGGGTCTCCTAAAGCCTGCCCTCATTGTAACTACTTACCTTCTCCACGACTTATTCAGCAGGCCGGTACAACACACTCCTCGAATCCTGACAGTGGAAATGTAAACGCAGCGCTTATCAATGCACGTTCCTTAGTTAAACACAAACACGAAATAGCAGACTTGATAATTGATCATAAACTTGACGTTCTCTTCATAACGGAAACCTGGACAGATCCTTCGTCAGGACCGGATCTCGTAGATGCTACCCCAGAGGGTTATACCGCTTTAAGGCAAGACAGAATAAATAAAAAAGGTGGTGGGCTCGCGATAATTTTTCGCAATAACCTCACAGCAAAAATTGAACACACCCCCCTGTTAACCTGTGAAGCCCTATATTTTTCTATTCAGCTCACCGCATCTCAAACCTTTAAAGGCTTTTTACTTTATCGCCCACCAGGACCCAGGACAGAGTTTCTTTCAACTTTAAGCACTCTGCCAGAACCTTTAGCTGTCGCATCTACCTTTACGATCTTAGGGGATTTTAATTTTCATTTAGAAAACCATCTGGACAACAACACTAATAATCTACTTTTAGATCTGGAAACGGTAGGCTCAATTATCTCAGCGAGTCTCAAACGCTACGCATCAAGCCGGCCACACTTTGGATGGCCTCTTCTCAAACTCTCAAGCCATTCATTTACAGAGTATTCTCCCTTTAGTTTGGTCTGATCATCATGCAATCATTTTTGATATTCAGACCAACGTCAAGCACCCACCCAGCACCTTATCAATCAAGCCGGGTCCACGGAGAGCGTGGAAGTGCTTAGACCCCCAGCTTTTAAAAATACACTTATCCTCAGCTCAACCAATAGTCTCGTCAGATCCCAATGTGGCTTCAGCAACCTACACCAACTGGTTAATTGATGCTTTTGACCGGCTGGTGCCTAATAAAATTATCTCAAAAAATCGGAGCGCGCCATCAGCTCCTTGGTTCTCTAAACTCCTTAGAGAACAAAAAAAATTGTGCAGGGACTGTGAAAGAATATGGCATAGATCCTACAACCTTCAGGAAAAACTAGTTTACAAAGCAGCACTTACCAATTACAAACACCTGATCGCGCAGGAAAAAAGGAGATACTACACTGCTCAGATCGAAGCTGCACAAGATTCTAATAAACACTTATTTCAAGTAGTTGCCAAATTGTCAGGCCAAAGATCCGCTAGCAACGTGGCCCCTACTCAATCACTATGTGACTCTTTAGCGAATTTTTTTGTCGGGAAAGTAAACAATATTTACTCGAAATTTGCGTCGGTAACCAACACTAAGGCTCAATCAATAATAAGGGACTCCTCCGAATTTTCCTTAGTGAAATTTGAAAATGCCACCTCCGATCAGATTGCTAGTATAATATCATCCGTAAAATCAGGTTCCGCTAATGATCCTTGTCCCCCGGCCATACTTATACCAGTCTTAGATCAAGTGGCACCAGTCTTGTCTACTATCTGTAATTCCATGTTCGCCTCAGGTATCTACCCCACGATTTGGAAGAAAAAGATCATAAAACCACTCTTAAAAAAAGCAAACCTGGATCCCACCGAAACTAAAAACTACAGGCCAATAGCTAGCCTGCCTTTTCCGGCAAAAATCTTTGAAAAGGTAATGAACACCCAACTTTCCAAATATATTGCAGACCACCAGCTGCTAGATGCCACACAATTCGGCTTCCGTAAAGGCCACGGAACAGAGACCGCACTCATTAAGGCGACCTAATAAATCAGAGTTATCTTAGACCAAGGAGGCACGGCGGTTCTTGTGCTGCTGGATCTCTCAGCAGCCTTTGACACAGTCGATCATACCATCTTGGTTGACCGGGTCGCAGAACTAGGTATCCGTAAAAAAGCCCGAGAGCTGCTGGCTTCCTTCCTCGCCAACCGTACTCAGTTGGTAAATTTTGGTACCTTTCAGTCCACCCAATTGAGCCTCCCGTGTGGTGTCCCGCAAGGCTCATCCCTAAGTCCGACACTTTTCAATATCTACGTGGCGGACTTGGCTAGAGTTATCAAGAGACATAGGTTGGGCCTTACTTCATATGCCGACGACACTCAGTTGGTGTCGACAATACACTATGATGGAGAGGAAGTAGCAGAAAAATTTCAAGGAGGCATGCTGGCCATCAGTCATTGGATGACCAGCAAATGCCTTAAATTAAACTCTGGTAAAACAGAAGTCATGATCTTCGGTAAACTATCCCCAGCCTGGTCTTCAACCTGGTGGCCGCTGTCACTGGGTCCTCCACCGCCCCCAGTCACTAAGATTAGGAATCTAGGCATCATATTTGACGATAGACTAACTTTTCTTCCTCATGCCAATTCAGTAGTTTCACCTGCATTTTATAAATTACGCATGATAAAAGAAATACTACCATTTCTTCCCCTGACATCAGGAAAAACTCTGGTCAGCACTCTAATCATGTCTACCATTGTTTACTGCAATGGGCTTCTCCTGAATGCCCAAAATAAGGTTATTCATAAGCTGCAAACTATTCAGAATGCAGCTTCCAGGATGCTTTCGGGAACCCCTAAATATAAGCCTATATCTCATGTTATTCAGAAATTTCACTGGCTCCCTGTGAAGAGTCGTATAATGTTTAAGGCCTGGCGCATCGCATACAAGACATCTCGCAACACAGGGCCTCAATTTCTGATTATGAGATTTAGGAGCCTATATTCGAGCCCGGGCTCTTCGCTCATCTACGGCATCCCTGTTCACAGTGCCACGCACTAAAACTGCCTCTTGGGGTGATAAACGTTTCATTGTTGCAACTGCTAAACTTTGGAACTCGCTCCCATTACAGATCAGATCATCCCAATCCTTATTAACATTCAGGAAAATGACGAAAACATGGCTGTTGACACAATAAGCCTCCTTGGTATAAGTTTCAAGCTGCCGTCCTTAGCGCCGAGACACCCATGGGTATTGGAGAGCTTTATAAATCTCATAATCATAAACCCATTAAGGACCAGCCGACCAAGAAACAGAAACTCCTAACGTAAGACCGACCACGTCGGATGTGTGCTGGAGTGCTCTTGTGAACTATGATATGTAGGTAGTACAAAACACAACAAACACAGTGGACGGACCCACTAGCAAATGTGACTCACTGGTATTTTTATTCTTATGCGTGCCAGAAACCCATTAGGTTTAATAAAAGACCCCTCACCCACCAACCTATTTGGTGGCATGCTTAATCATCGGGGTCCCAACTGGGTAGTCGAGTGCAACAACGCCTGATTACAGCGGAGCTGGAGTTGTGTGATAAAAAGATGGTGCAAGTTAAAATTGTCTCTGGGAATCCTTACTGAATAGAACTTTATTCCCAGCAGCCCAGGACAAAGTTAAAAGAGAGGAGGACAACTTTGAGATAAATTGATCTTGGTTGTCCCTAAGGATGGTCTACATGTTTCAGCCCCATAAAAAACAAGAGGCTTTCTTCAGGACCAGGTGAATTAAGTGAGGGTGTGGCATAAACAAGCCATGTATTTAGTTTTTATCAACACACACGCTAAGGTGTGTTGTGCATTTTGTGGTGTCTGTGTACCTTTGGACCCACTGGAAAAACCTGTAAGAGAAACAAAGAAGGGGGAGAAAAACACAAGTAACATAAAATGCAATCTTATACCAATATTATTATGCCACCTTCTTTATCTCTTACGGTGTCTATGGTAATGTGGCACAAGCGTGAGTCGATCAATGGTGCCAACCTAGAGGTTGGCGGTAAGTGCATACTGTTCAGGTATACTGTGATCGGTTGACATGCATTGGTCTGCTAATAGTGGTGCAGTGGTTGCATGCCATCTAGTATTGCACAAACTAATTAGGCCCTGAAAGGTGCCACATGTGCGAAGTATTGTGCCATTAGCTCCATGATTAGCTATTGAATCCTAAAGACATTGAGATATTGTGATCATATCTTTACACAAGCTTTGTGTAAAAATGATAATGAGGCACTAGAAAGTACTGCATGTGTGAGGGATTGTGCCATTAGTTCTACGTTTAGTTGTTGAATACTAAATACATTAAATAATGTCTGCAGGAACAAATATTTACACTAGCTATGTGTTCATTGTAGCCGTTTGCAGAAGGTAGTACAAAACTGCAAGTTCTCAAGAGGATTCTGCAGCACATAAGAGCAGTTACCAACTCTGACTCAACATACCGGGTGGCACAGCATTTTAAGGAGGTACATGGTAATAATCTGGACCATTTCAAATACTATGTGGTGGATTCAGTCCCATGTATGAAACGAGGCGGCAATAGAGAGGCCGCATTGAGGCGATTAGAGACCCACTACATACTGGAGCTCGATACCAAAAGCCCACAGGGGCTAAATGCTAGTGAGGACCTTTACACGTGCCTATAGGGCTATAATAAGTCAATGAGTGGCACACAGACATATAGGAATCCTTACACATTACCAGTGGAAATTAGAAACATCCACAAGTACCCTAGAAATGTGAATGCTTTTATATAACCCTAGTAACTGAGCATTCTTTAGACACACATAATCGAGCATCTGCACTGCACTTCTCACTTTTATTTCTCCTTATTTTAAAATTAGGAACAGGCAGTTCCCTCTATAGTAGTAGGTGGCACAGGGATAGGAAGATTCACAGAGTAGCACTAGCACTTTAATTATGCACTTTATCAATAGCAGCAAAGTAAGTCCACTGGGGCGGTAGTATGCAATTTTAGCACTTAGGTTAACATAATCACCCATATGCTAATTGATGACGAAACATGTGTGCGCCAAAATGCAACTAGGTGGAGAATACAGCTAGGTTTGACATGTTGTCATGTAAAATTGTTTACAATCAAAGGTACTGTATTATTTATTAACAAATGCAATTGTACCTGATGTTTTTAAACATACAATCTACATGATTGCAAAAACTAAATGTAGGTAACTAATACCATGCTGCTCTGGTTGTAAGTATTACGAGGCTGGACATAAGTCTTTGTACAGTATTTACTATGAACTTGTCACTTTAGTAATAGCAGCCAAGCGAGCCCATTGGGGCAGCAGTAGGCAACCTCAGCATTGTGATTGATAAATTATCCACATGCCAATTGATGACAAATCGTATTTGAAACGAAAAGTAATATGGTGGAAAATACAAAAAGGCTTGCCGTAAGGTCATTCTAAACATGTTTAAAATCAAATGTACTGTAATGTGCACTTAATTTTTCAATGTATTAATGCCTGATATTGAAATAGGCAAATTAGACGAATACATAAATTAATTACATGTAACTAATACTATGCTGCTATGTATGGAACAAGCCTGATAACAGACACAAGTCTTTCTTCAGTGTTCACCAAGCACTTGTCACTTTAAATGGGAGAGCGTTTCGTAGTCGCGTCATGTGATCAAGGCCTGTGATGGCCGAAACGCGTCATGGTGGAAAGCTGCAAATAAAACTTTATGCACGAGTAAAAGTGTTGTCCGCTCCTGTTTTGTTCCGGATTGCAAGGGGACATGCAAACTCAGGATTCAAGATATATATCCCAACAAAGAAGTAGCTTGAAAGAGAAGTGGCCGCAGGCAGTTTATTTTGTTCTGCTTTTATTTGTGGCGAACTTGCAAGCTGGTCCCAGACAGAATTCAGCACTCACTTATAAACAGATGGCGAGATGCGTTTCAGGAAATAACAATCTGGAGGGGTTGGGGCCTCCGGCGAGATGCCGGCCTATTCGGTTTTTTTTTTTTAGAAGGGGGGCTGTGTTAGCATTTTTAAGGCCCTGGAGACCCCATCCCCCAGGTCCGACCCCTTTTTATTTATTTATTTTTTTAAATGGGAAGGGGGCTGTGCAGCCCCCCTCCCGAGGCCAATTTAGGCCCCGGAGACCCCATCCCCCATTTTTTTTGTTTGAATAATTTGGAGGGGGGCCACATGGCCCCCCTCCTCAGGCCAATTATGGCCCTGGGGACCCTAGCCCCCGGGGCCAGCCTTCTGCTTTTTTTATTATAGGGAAGGGGGGGCCGCGTGGCCCCCCTTCCCTGAGCCACTATTGGTCCCGGGGACGCAATGCCCCAGGGCTTGGCCATTATTTATTTTATTTAAATTTTGAGGAGGGAGGCCACGCGGACCCCCACACCAGGCCGATTTCGGGCCCAGGGACCCCATCCCCCAGGGCCCTGCCATTTGTTTTTTTGTTTTTTTAAAAAGGGAGGGGCCACTTCTGGCCCCAGGGACCCCATCCCCTGGAGCCTGGCCTCACCGTTGGGGACTGTAGGGTAGCCCCTATGCCCCCACAGTCCCGCCGGCTCCCTGCCTCCTGCGGGAGCCAGCATTGCTTTTGCACAAGGGGAGCTGCTGACATGCAGCTCCCCTTGTGCAAAAGCAATTGTGCTTTGGTTTTTGAAGGCGAGAGCAGGTTTCCTGCTCTTGTGTCCAAAAACCAAAGCAGTGTGCTATGACAGGGCACCCTGGGCCATTGCAGGAGCCAGCCCTGGGGGGTAGTGGTCCCCAGGGCGATCAAGGGTTCCAGGAGGGGGCCGTGCGATCCCCTCCCAAGTGTTTAAAGCCCTGGGGAGGTGGTGGTCCCCTGGGCCCCTGGGGTCTGTAAAGGACCCCGCATTTTAATAAACAGTGCCCCGGGGAGGTGGTGGTCCCTGGGGCAGTGTGGAGGGGCTCAACCCCACACACGCACATTATTTATTATTTATTTTAGCCCCATGGAGGTGGCGGTCCCCGGGGCTTGGGGACCCGCGAGGCCCCCCCACACTATTATAATAAAGCCCCCGGAGGCGGCAGTCCCCGGGGCTGCGGGGGGTCGCCTGCCCCCGCGCACAAATTATAAAGCCCCAGGGAGGTGGTGGTCCCCGGGGCTGCGGGGGCCCTTGTGGCTTCAGAATTCAGGATTGCCCACAGGACCTGGCCCACCCGGGGGCTTTAAAACATGAAGCGTGGGAGACCTCGCTTCGTTTTGTTTGTTTTTTTTCAATGTTTTTTTTTTAATGCTTTTTTTGGGGCCTGGGGGGTCAGGGTGTTCCTACCCTGCCCCCATTTTTTGTTTTTTTATTTTTCTGTCACCTTTTTCCCATCTCCCTCGGTCTGAAACACAAGATGGCTGACTACAATTCCTGGTTTGAAGTGTTGGCAGCCAATCAGAGGCAAGCTCGTGCTCGGGAGAGCTCAGTCAATCAGATATCACAATTCTCAAATATCAATATCTGTAAATCTTTAGATATCTCAAAAACTACGGAATTACACCATTTAAAAAAAAAGCATGCTTACTTGACTAAGAGCTATCTCTCTACTAAATTTGGTGTAATTCCTTTTAGCAGTTCAGGCTGTAGTCGTGTCTAAAGTTTCCTATGGAAATGAACACAGAAAAAACACGTTTTGGGACCCCCTTTTTTTTGCCCCCCTTGACGAATCACCCCCAAACTTACAAGACAGGAGCTGACCTGAGTGAACAATTAGTTTTGAAACTTTTGTGAAGATTCGTCAAACAGCGCCAAAGTTATTGGCAAATCAAAAATTGCTTTTCCTATAGAAATTAGGTTCTAACTATAACTACCTACTGGCGATATTATCTACTGGCGGTCGCCAGTAGATAGTTATAGTTCCAACCTAGTTTCCATCAGAAATCTCAAAATTCTATTTTGAATAACTTTGGCGCCGGTTGACGAATCCTCGCGAAATTTTCAAAATTAATGGGGCGCTCCGTTCAGCTCCTACCCTTAAAGTCTCGGGCTGATTCGTCAAGTGGGGGCCGAGAAAAAAGGGGGGTCCCAAAATGCGTTTTCCCCATGCATTTTTCCATAAGACCTTTAGACACAGCTACAGCCAGAACGGCTGAACAGAATTACTTGAAATTTGGCAAAGAGGTAGTCCTCAGGTCAGGCATGTGCCTTTTGCATATATGGTGTAAATCCGTTCAGTAGTTCCTGAGAAAATCAAAAGTAAAATCATATACATATCTGGGCGGAGCCTAACCACACATCTCATTGTGAGATCTGATTGGCTGTCAGCACTTCATCCAAGAAGTGTTGGCAGCCATCTTGGGACCAATATACATGATAGCACCTCATTAAAAAGAATTGCAGTTAATAGAAGGTTTTAAGACTTTAGTTACATTATAAATCATTTGTTGATGGTACCATACTCATTTTAGGAATTGTAGTATGTTCTAAGGTGATTTTACCATGTGAAAAAGCCTTCTGCTGGGATATCATGAATCATGTTTGAGAGAAAACTATTTTCACATGCTTTTCCCACAGAGGTTTGGAAGGTGATCTATAAGCTAAACTGAGAGCATATTTTCTGTAAATTCACATTATCTTTCTTAGTCATGTGAGAATGAAGTCTGACATTCTCAGTAAAACATGTACATCCAACAAGGGCAGAGACTGTCAGTTGATTCCTTTGTGTTCTACTGCAGCTTCCCAGAGTGTTCCAAAGAACAACTAGAGCGCTAACAGTCTTACTTATGACAAAGGTATGGCACACCTGAAGCCATCTTGATTGGAATAAAGTGGTAACATTTAAAACATTTAATTTAAAAAGGAACACAATGAGAGGGTTCATTTTGCCATAGAATGTATGATTAGTGCTGCAGAAAGAAAAATTAGGGCACATTTTGAGTGACTTCTCAAATCCTCTTCTATTTCATTAAAGAATTCTGACATGCAGACTGAAACATGCACTTTCAATACCAGCAGCAGACTTCCCTGGTGAGCTACAGTGATCTAATGAGCAACTAGAGTGCTAACATTCTTAATTTATGGCAAATGTGTGACACATCTGAATGCCTTCTTCATTGAATCAAAGTAAAAAACTGACAGTATGCCTAATGAGGAGACTGCAGTAAATGGGGAAATTAGGAAACTTCATAACAAGTCTCCCAAGATGGCCACCAGAGACAAAAGAGCCCAAATGTAGCACAAATATCACCGAGATGTAGCCCAAGTATAGCCCAATGACAGAAATCCCAGAGTGTTTTAAAGAACAACTAGAGCGCTAACAGTCTTACTTATGACAAAGGTATGGCACACCTGCAGCCATCTTGATTGGAATAAATTGGTAACATTTAAAACATTTAATTTGCAAAGGAACAAAATGAGGGGGTTCATTTTGCCATAGAAATTATGACTAGTGCTGCAGAAAGAAAACTTAGGGCACATTTTGACTTCTCAAATCCTCTTCTATTTCATTAAAAAGTTCTGACATGCAGACTGAAACATGCACTTTGAATACCAGCAGCAGACTTCCCTGGTGAGCAGTAGCTTTACTACAGTGATCTAATGAGGAACTAGAGTGCTACCATTCAGAATTTATGGCAAATGTGTCACATCTGAATGCCTTCTTGATGGAACCAAAGTAAACAAGCATTGATAATGCAATAGGTCTCGCCCTCGTTTAAGTTAAAGCAATTCTGTTTGTAATTAGGTGGCTTTTTAGCTTTGCTTTTATTAGTGTTTTTCAAAATTTCATGTAAATAACATGCATATCTGTATATGTATGCATGCATTTATATTTGTATTTATATAGATATGCAGATTATATATATGTTTATATATGTATGTATATACATATATATACACATACATATATATAAATGCATATATGTGCATATGTGTGCGTGTAGAGAGAGGTAGAGAGAGGTAGAGAGGTAGAGATGTAGAGGTAGAGACGTAGAGGTAGAGAGGTAGAGGTAGAGAAGTAGAGGTAGAGAGTAATAGAGAGAGAGGTAGAGAAAGGTAGAGAGGTAGAGAGTAGAGGATGAGTAATAGAGAGCAGAGAGAGTAGTAGAGAGAGTAGTAGAGAGTAGTAGAGAGAGTAGCAGAGAGTGAGTAGGAGAGAGTAGTAGTGAGTGAGAAGTAGAGAGTAGTAGAGAGTGAGTAGTAGAGGGAGTAGTAGAGAGTAGTAGAGAGTGAGTAGTAGAGGGAGTAGTAGAGAGTGAGTAGTAGAGAGTAGTAGAGAGTGAGTAGTGGAGACTGAGTAGCAGAGAGAGAGTAGTAGAGAATGAGTAGTAGAGAATGAGTAGTAGAGTGAGTAGTAGAGAGTAGTAGAGAGTGAGTAGTAGAGAGTAGTAGAGAGTGAGTAGTAGAGTGAGTAGTAGAGAGTAGTAGAGAGAGAGTAGTAGAGAGTGAGTAGTAGATAGTGAGTATTCGAGAGTGAGTAGTAGCGAGAGAGTAGTAGAGAGAGTGAGTAGTAGAGAGTAGTAGAGAGAGTAGTAGAGAGTAGTACAGAGTGAGTAGTAGAGAGTGATTAGTAGAGAGTAGTGGAGAAGTAGAGAGTGAGTAGTAGAGAGTAGTAGAGAGTGAGTAGCAGAGTGAGTAGTAGGGAGTAGTAGAGAGTGAGTAGTAGAGTGAGTAGTAGAGTGAGTAGTAGAGAGCAAGTAGTAGAGAGTGTGTAGTAGAGAGAGAGTAGTAGAGAGTAGTAGAGGGTGAGTAGTAGAGAGTGAGTAGTAGAGAGAGTAGTAGAGAGTAGTAGAGTAGTAGAGAGTGAGTAGTAGAGAGTGAGTAGTAGAGAGTGAGTAGTAGAGAGTGAGTAGTAGAAAGTGAGTAGCAGAGAGAGTAGTAGAGAGTAGTAGAGTGAGTAGTAGAGAGTGAGTAGTAGAGAGAGAGAGTAGTAGAGAGTGAGTGGTAGAGAATAGTAGAGTGAGTAGTAGAGAGAGTAGTAGAGTGAGTAGTTGAGAGTGAGTAGTAGAGAGTAGTAGAGAGTAGTAGAGAGTAGTAGAGAGTAGTAGAGAGTAGTACAGAGTGAGTAGTAGAGAGTGAGTAGTAGAGAGAGTAGTAGAGAGGGAGTAGTAGAGAGAGAGTAGTAGAGAGAGAGTAGTAGAGAGTAGTAGAGAGTGAGTAGTAGAGTAGTAGAGAGTGAGTGGTAGAGAGTAGTAGAGAGTGAGTAGTAGGGAGTGAATAGTAGAGAGTAGTAGAGTAGTAGAGAGTAGTAGAAAGTGAGTAGTAGAGAGTGAGTAGTAGAAAGTAGTAGCGAGTGAGTAGTAGAGAGTGAGTAGTTTAATTTAAAAGGAACACAATGAGGAGGTTCATTTTGCCATAGAAATTATGATTAGTGAGGAAAAAAGAAAAATTAGAGAACATTTTGAGTGACTTATCAAATCCTCTTCTATTTCATTAAAAAATTCTGACATGCAGACTGAAACATGCACTTTCAATACCAGCAGCAGACTTCCCTGGTGAGCAGTAGCTTTACTACAGTGATCTAATGAGCAACTAGAGTGCTACCATTCAGAATTTATGGAAAATGTGGGACACATCTGAATGCCTTCTTGATGGAATCAAAGTAAACAAGCATTGAAAATGCAATAGGTCTCACCCTCGTTTAAGTTAAAGCAATTCTGTTTGTAATTAGGTGGCTTTTTAGCTTTGCTTGTATTAGAGTTTTTCAAACTTTCATGTACATACCATGCATATGTATGCATATATGTATATGTTTGCATGAATTTATATTTATATAGATATGCAGATTATATTTATATGTTTATATACATAAACATATAACACGCGCGAGTTATAGTTATCCCAACTAACTATAACGGGGGAATTTCATTGTTTTTTTACGAGTGAAATGTCCACCTAACTATAACATGTGTGAAGTGAATATATATATATATATATGCCAAACTCCACTTTCGTTCTCCCAGTCTCGTAACAGATGGAGCGTGGACCACAGGGTTAGCGATTTGAATAATTTATTATTCGTCAGCAAAAGGTAAAGCAGCCATTACGCGTTTCAGCCCCGGAGGGCCTTGATCACATGACGCGCTCAACAAAAATCACATGACTTTTCAACCATTTTTTTCCTTTTTTCTTTTCTTTTTTCAAGTTTGTTTAAAGTGACAGTGCTTTATGCCCCTTCAGTACCTTAACAACAACGCATATATCTGCAATAAAAGCTCTCAACAGTGTAATTGACCTGTGTTGTTACATCCTCATTATTGAAATCATATAAACAATCAATACAGCCAACTCTGTGCAAAATAGCAAAACAGTGCAAACATAAACATATTGGTCTAAATACCATTGGATTGGACTGTGCAAAGATGGCAACAAATATCTATTTGATGATTTTTTTGTTGTTTTTTTTTTGTCGCGGCTTAAATGCCCCATAGATTACATATTTCTAAAACATTTCTAAAAATTGATGTAAAATAATAAATTATCCAACATAGTGCTCATTATTAGATGTTTGATTTAAAACCACCTTAAATAGTTACAAATGTGCAAAATAAGCAAGATGTTTCTGAACTAGAAATATATAGTTTAGATATTGGACAAGGTCATGTCGATTTTTAGTAGTCAGAGCAGTTATAGATTAAAGGGCATTGTTGTTCACCAAATAAAAGTGCTATATAGATAAAGTGCAAGTGCAAAGAATACTTTCTATTGTGTACGTAAAAAATTGTCTAAAAAATGGATTTTAAAACATGGTCATAGTTTACAAAAACCATACTAGTTTCAGTTTTAAGTGATCTTTAGGACAAGCTGCCTGGATGTTCGAAGTATTTGCTTGTTGTTATAGAATTTTATGATGGTTTAAAACCCTGATTTATATTTCATTGAAGCCTAGTTGTAACTAAAGATAAGTATGGAGGTCTTCAGTCATATTGAGGCCTCCCGGGTGTTTGGAGTCTAACTCCAAAATATATCTGGTCTCGAGCCTGCGCAGTGCCTTCTCCCTGTTGCCACCTCTTTTTGTAATAGGTATTGCATCAATCACGTAGAATGTTAAAAGCTTAGGATCGGATTGATGTAAATCCTTGAAGTAGCGAGCCACTGGGTAAGTTTGATCCGCGTCCTTAATGGCCCGGATATGCTGTAGTATTCTTTTGTGTCCCTGTAGTTTGGTGCTTCCCACATACTTCAAACCACAGGGACATTCCAGAACATACACCACGTGATCCGTCTTACAGGTTAGGGCCTTGTCAATTTTGATTTCGAGTGAACTAAAGGGTGTGGTATATGATGTTTTGTTGACACCAGTTTGACAGGCCTTGCATGTTTTACATTTTGCAAATCATTTCGCCATAGGGAATGCTCTGGATAAGGTGTTGAGGGTGGGTACTGGAAGCATGTAGCACAGAATTTCCTGCTGTGGGTTTTCTGAATGCTTTAGTTGCTAATGTTCCCTCATTGATGTATACTTCAACGTCTAAAAAAATGACTTTTTCAGGATTAATGTGTGCAGTAAATTCTACATTGAGATCATTAGCATTGAGATTGCTGACAAACTCCTGAGCTTCTGCTACAGTACTATCCCAAATAACGAACAAGTCATCAATGTATCTCAACCAAAGTTTTACATTTTTGCGTAGGATAGGCTCAAAGTTGTTTTTGAGGACCAGCTCCTCCCACCAGCCCATATGTAAACAGGCATAACTGGGGGAAAAGCTGGCCCCCATAGCCACTCCGTGAAGTTGTTGAAATAGAGTACCCTGAAATAGAAAGATATTATTGTGTAGACAGTACTCAATCATATGGATAAGCATTTTGTTGTGTTGGTCTTGTTCTGGGGTCTCTTATTTAAGTAGTGTTGGATGGCCCTTGTCCCATCTTTGTGATTGATGCTTGTATACAGCGAAGTAATGTCCATTGTCATTAACACAAACTCTTTCTGCCAGATAAAGTAATTGATTTTTAAAAGGAAATCGGTGGTATCTTTGAGATAGGAGGGTAGTCCTCGAACATGTTCCTGCTGAAAATAGTCAATGTACTGTGAGGTTCTTTCCATTAGACTATTACGTGCAGAAATTATAGGTCTTCCTGGTGGTTTGACCGGATCCTTGTGTAATTTGGGAATGAAATAAAGGACTGGGGTTGTAGGATTGTCATTCTTGAGAAATTTATATTCAATCGGTAGAAATAAGCCCCGCACTTTCCCAAGCCAATAATTTTGTATAGTACATGTTGTAGGTTGATTTTAGACTTATGTTGTCACTTCGGCCATAGCAATTATGGTCTGATAGCTGTTTCATGGCTTCTTCAATGTATTGTGCTTTTTCCCAAATTACAAGGTTGCCCCCCTTGTCAGCGTTTCAAACGATTATCTGTGGATTGGTCTTGAGTTTCTTCATGAGTTGGTGGTACTGTATTTCTTGTTTGTTTGTTTGTTTTGTTTTTGTTTGTCTTTTGTACTTTGTAATTTAGAGATTTGATGCCCGCCGTAACCTGTTCATTGAAAATGTCAATTGAATCTCTAATTGCTATTGGAGTGAAAGTTGATTTAGGTTTAGGTTATATATATATATATATATATATGCAAAAGAGAGTTTCCACCTTGGGTGGAGGCACACATCAATCGTTGCTGGAATCCCACACTCGCGGTCACACCCAAATTCACCGCCGATGCGTTTCGGGCTGTTCCCCTTCTTCATGGGCGGTCTTTAAACAAATGGACGGCATGCAAGGACCACCAGCGTTTTCCCTCATCTCTTTTTATTCATCCTGAAATAGGTCATCACCGGAATTATGGGACTGGTAGTTCCTCCGTACAATTGAGCCTCAAATGAGGTGCTGCCAAAAGCGTCCATCTGTAATAAAATGAAAACAATCACTGGGGTGCTCATAAAAGTGCAGGAAAAACAATAACACCAACAGTCAGAGGCTCTCTTTTGCATATATAAGTATATATATACACATATATATATATATATATATATACATATATCCCAAGAACTCCACTGCTGCTTGGCGCTTCAAGTATTGTAGAAAGGAGCACGGACCACAACTTTGGTGCATTCAATCGATTTATTTACCTCAAGGTAAATCTGCCATAACGCGTTTCGGCTCTGAAGAGCCTTGATCACATGGCATGCATTGAAGTCAGCTAACCATTTTTATACCCTTTTTTAGTGACTTTTTTTAAAAGGTGTTAAAGTGACTGCAAAAAAATTATGTTATTAACCAGTCAAGTAGTCAACATGGAGCATTTACATTGCATGTTGCCACCTTCAGCTTGTTTGAATGATGGTATGAATACCTATTTGATGACATAAACATCAGTACATTGTCGATATTCCATAAATGATTGACGATCACATTCCGCAAAATGTCAATACCATGTGCAAAATTTATGCATATTGTCATAAATAAAATACCTGTATAAATAGATTTTAAAATATCATAAAATCGGTACAGGGAGGTAGGAATTTACATTCAAGGTTTAAATACCAGATCATCCACCTCGAATACTATGTATTGATAAGACAACGAGTAAATCGCACAGAAGTGTATTCAATAAATAGATAAATAAATAAATAGTAGACATAGATTTCATCATAAAAACCCTGGTCTCAAATTATTCATAAAATCATATTGTGCGTTGACGCTTGTGCCCCTTGATATGGTCATATATTTATGACTTGATGTATTGATCTGTGTAAATGTCTTCAATTCAATGTGATGTTCTATAGCCGCTTGGGTTTCACTTGACCAGTCAACACAATGTGCAAAGATTTTGCGAATAAAGTGCAAATTACAGTATCTGTTTGACAAAAGCCTTACTTAAATAACTAAAAAACTGGTGAATTAAAAAAACAAGATAAAAGCCTTTATCTTGTTAGGACTTCTGTGGGACGTAAGGCTATATTTGTTGCATCTTTATAATATATAGCTCCATACTCCTATTTGATTTGTGATGTTTCATTTTGTTCTTTATACATGAAACTTATATGAGGAGAAAAACAGGGATCTGTGTCGGTGTACGAGCATTAATTAGAGACATGTGTACAGATCTTCTGGTACATTCCGGCCATTGGGACTTTTGGAATCCAGTTCCAAGATGTATCAGGTTTCTAGTTGTCGTAAGGGTTATTTCCCTGTCTCCGCCTCTTCTATTAAAAGGTACACAGTCAATTATAAAATATTTCACATGTTTGGGGTCTGACTGATGATGTTCCTTAAAATGACGGGCGACTGGATACACAGGATCTTGGTTTCTGATTGCTCTGATATGTTGCAAGATCCTCTTGTGCCCCTGTAGCTTGGTACTTCCCACGTACCGAAGCCCACAGGGACATTCGAGGACATATACAACAAATTCAGTCCTGCAAGACAGAGCTCTATTAATCACTTGATCTTGTCTGCTGAAGGCAGTTTTATATGTCAGGGTGTTGGTGCCAAATTGACAGGCCTTGCAGGTTCTACATCTGTAAAAGCCTTTTCTTTGGCTTAACCAATTGCCTTTCGGTCTATCTATTGAATTATTTTGAACCAGCCTATCCTTCATATTGGGGGCTCTTGTTAGTGATTGAGAGCTTTGTGGGTAGTATATGACCTAGGACAGGGTCATTTTTCACCAGCGGCCAATTTCTTTGGATGATGCGGTTGATTTCTTTGCTCTGATTAAAGTATCCCACTATCATCCGAAAATCATAATTGGCCACTCTCTTTGACTTTAATGGTGATCTAAGGGACTCCTTAGTTGTACCTACTATATCAAGCTTTAGGAGGGTGTCCCTTTTAACCAACCCACTTTTCAATATGGCGGCATCTACGCACCTTTTAGTGTAGCCCCGTTCAAGGAACCTGGATTGACTGTTTTGTTGGGCCTTCTGTAGTTCACATACAGTGCTGCAAATTATTTTCAGTCGAATTATTTCCCCATAGGGGATACTTTGGATAAGGTGTCTTGGGTGTAGACTGGTCGCGTGCAACACTGAATTCACTGCTGTAGGTTTCCTGTGTATTTTTGTCTCAATTTTCCCTTTTTCTATGTACACCTCTACATCCAAGAAAATAACCATCTCTGCACTGATGTTAGCAGTGATCTGCAAATTAATGTCATTTTGGTTCAATTCATCAATAAACGTTTTACCCTCTGTTTCTGAGCCATGCCATATTAAAAACAAATCCTCAATATAGCGCCACCAACATTTCAGATTCTGTTTCAGAGTGTTTGAGAATGTTCTATATAGGACCAGTTCCTCCCACCAACCCATGTGGAGATATATGGAGCTGGGGGAGAAACTGGCCCCCATAGCAACTCCCCGTAATTGTTGGTAGAGAACATTCTGAAATATAAAAATATTATTATTGAGGCAAAAGTCAATCATATCAATCAGAATTTTGTTGTGTTGTTCATGTACAGCTAGTCTTTTTCTAAGGTAATGTTTCACTGCCCTCAAACCATCTTTGTGGATAATGCTCGTATACAGAGCGGAAATGTCCATTGTTATCAATAAAAATTCATTTTGCCATTTAAAGTAATTTATTTTAGCCAGAAAATTGCCAGTGACCCTTAAGTATGAGGGCAATGTTCGAACAAACTCTTGAAGAAAATAGTCTATGTATTGTGAAGTATTTTCAGTAAGACTATTGCTGGCGGAAATAATGGGGTGTCCAGGCGGTTTAGTTGGATTCTTGTGAAGTTTGGGTATAAAGTATATTACTGGAGTTGTGGGTGTGTTGTTTCTGAGAAAAAAGTATTCATATATATGTACATGTTCACCCCCGCTTCTGATCACTTCGGATCAGGATTATAGGTGGGAAAACCAGGGCAGGCACAAGTTTGGCTGGGGCCAATGGTCTGGTTGACTCGGGGTACAATTTAAGGGCGAGCCACAAATGAGTTAGTGCCTTGCACTCTCGCCCTCCTAAATGCATTTTTATTGGGGAAAAACACACATGGGTATACTGAGAAGCAGTGGCGGCTGGTGGGCTTTAGAACTGGTAGGGCGTACAGCAGCAAGTAACTCAAAGTTAAAAAGCACAATTTATTTACAGTGCCATCAACAATGGGGAGCAGACTAGAGGTCGCTGCCTCTTGCTGATGCTACTCAGCACTGTATTTCATTTTGCGCTTATTTTTCATTGCAATCACAACTCTGCCACATTTTAAGTCAAAAGAAATAAAAAACATATGCCACTGCATGAATGTGGCCAAATTTCCTGAATACATAACCTACCTCTACCACTAACAGTCTGAAGCAGTACCAGGATAACTTGCACCTGATCAAAAATTGCCTTGCCAAACCCCATTTGCAAAGCCCCATTCGTACTATTTCTATGAATTATATACCTAACTATTGTTAAAGTTACATCTTGATTATTACACATCCACATAGTACATTTTTCTTCAGTTGCTGCACATTTTACGAAGAAATTCCTGTTTTCAACACATGGTAAGACATTTTATGCGCATGCTAAGTATTTCCCAGATGTACAATGTTCATAGTACAGCTCCCAGTTGCCTCAACAAGTAGTGGGGGGAAAAGATGGCCCTGTTTTGTGAAATGTAAGATTATGTGTATTCCTTTTCTCATCACATGCAAGAGAAAGACCTTTTTTTTAGTATTTCAGGCTGTCTGGTCAAACAGTTATGTTATGTTATGTTATGTTAATTAGTCTTCTAACGCGCACAGCTACTCCAAGGAGTGTCCCGGCGCGAGCATAGAGAAACTGAGAGCATTATCAAACTTAGACAAAAAGATAAGTTTTTAACAATTTTCTAAAGAACACCGGATCTTCAACACTGCGAAGCACCAGCGGTAGAGCAGCATTCCAAGCCTGGGCCGCCAAAACAGTGAGGGAGTCACCGCCTAGCCTATGCCGGCAGAAACGGGGAACCTTTGCCAAACGGAGAGCGGAGGAGCGCAATAGCCTCCCTGGAACATAAAAGGAGAACCGTTTCTGCAGATAGAGTGGCCCCAGGCCGTGTAGAGCACAATAGGCAATGGTGAGAGATTTAAACTTCACCCGAGCCACCATTGGAAGCCAGTGTAGAGAGCGTATGTAACCTCGCACGCTGCTTCTTAAGGGAATCTCTCCCAAAAGGCGAGCTGCCGCATTCTGCACCACTTGAAGTTTATTAAGAGAATATGCCGGAATCCCCACATACAGCGCATTGGCATAGTCCAGGCGGGAGAGAATGAGCGCACGAACCACTGACTCTTTCGCCGCCTAAAGAAGGAGTGGTAGAAATGTTCTCAGGACTCTAAGGAGGCCAAAACAGCATCCTGAAAGTCTCTTTACTTGAGTTGCACAGGAGAGATTATCTTCGAACCACACTCCTAAATTCTTAGCAATACAGCTGCTGGACGATGGTGGCGGGAACTCGAATGGCCAAGTCGTATCTCTAAAACCAGGGGAGAAATTACTGTACAAAAGTATCTCTGACTTATCTTCATTGCAACAGTGTCAAACGTTTCTCAGATGCTATACATACAAAAAAACAGCAACTTTTTAAAGTAACACATACCCTGACTTTGTGAAAGATCAGAAGTTTAAAGTAAATATTTGTAAAATGTCATTAATATTATTTTAAACTTCACACAACCCACTCCCCTGCAATGCGTTGTCTATCCCCTTTTCCTTACATATTTTGCAGGATACACAATCCATTACATCCAGTCCAGCCATCGGGGCACCACATTCATCCCACCTACAGGCCCGATTTAAACTGTAATGTGCGCCATAATACCCATGCAATGTTGAATCCATCGGATGTTTTATGAAACAAAACACATGCATGGACTCACCAGACATTGATTTATTCCAGTCGGCAGGCTCCCCTTCACAGAGAGGCCTTCTCTTCTCCCTGACCTTGCTGTCATAAATCGCAGCAAATGCAGGTCAGGGGGAGCGTGAACCAAGCCTCCCATTCCAAAGGGCCTTGTCGGGAGATAGTGAATCCACATCGGGAGATCACTGCTCTTTATAAACAATCTAAAACTGTTGCCCGGGCCTCGGCCTTGTCAACCCCTGGAGAATATCTCAGGCAGGGTTTCTAATTGCACGCACACACATACACTTTAACACACGGTCAAGCATACAAAGATACATACACACGCACACACGCTCGCACGCATACAAAGACAGTAACACTGACACACATTAGGCTGCTCAGTTGACTGGAACAGGCACTGAAGAAGTGCGTACATTGTTGCCAGATTTTGAGACCCATCCCAAGCCCAAAGCTGTTCAAATATAAGCCCAAATCCAGCCCAAGGCAGACCAGTTCCAGCCCAAAAACCAGCCCAAAGTTGCAAGTCTCAAATTATGCAGAATTGCATTACAAAAACTGTATGTCTAAGAGTAAACAACAAATAGATTGTCCACCACCATATTGGCCCTTGCAAGTGGACAGAAATTGTAAAAACAAGAAAAATGAAAATACCACACCTTGGTATATTGTAGGCACAGCAGTGCCAGACATAGGCATACATAAACCTGTATGGAACAATAAATTAACAGTACATCACAAGGCTTCCAATATTTGCTAACTAAAAGGTGTGATGCTCATCCCAGTCTCACTCGAACCACGCAGTACCTGGCTGAAGAGCCCTAACTAGGCCGAGACTCCTCCTAGGTTACTTGGGTTCCGGTTCAGGGAGGACCTGGCCAGACAGTTTGGGCTGGACTGTTCCCATGAGGATCAGTGTGAAACATGATTTGTATATGGCCGGGTCAAAACTGAGGTGGCACAGTGAGCAAAAAAACTAGTGACCATACATTTTATCCATATGTACATTTTTTTTACTGTGTAAGCTGTTTACATCCACAAAAGGCCCAAAAGAGCATTTTTTTAAAAAAATAAAGAGGCAAGGGAAAGGATTCGTGAAGCCAGTCTATAACAATATACTGTAACATTTTTGAAGCAGGCACAGAGAAGGCTCAGGCTGTGACCGAATTGAGCTCCTGGGCTGCCTGTGATATGGGCGTATGGCTGTACTAAATGCAAGGGGAGAATCACTGCTGAAAGACTTCTGTCCTGTTTAAACCCAGCATGGCAATTTACATCAGTAAAGAACGGGTAGAATAATCGATACAAGACAGTGATGAGTTAGCTCTTCCCAAGATAGTCTAAAGGGGAGAGGACAGAGCTACTTGCATTGGAAGCGATGGAAAAGGGCGACTCAAGACTCGGGATTATGCTCAAGAAATACTGGCATCTTTTACCATAAGGTTGGTAGGCCCCACCACTAGTGCAGCCATATATCACTACTTAATTCAAAGCTTATGCGCAGCTTTATGCTCACCGGCACAGCCTGAAAGCAGGCCCTTTGGTATATGAACACACACACAAAATACTTCCCACTCCGGCCACACAACATTCTCGAATTTCTCTCCATTCACATCCCAACTCTCACAAGCCTATGCGTCCTACGTCTCGCTCCTTTTCCCCTCACTACACAAGGCGCAGGCATACAATCACGATAGCGAAACACGCAAGACACTGAAACAATACAAACACGAGTCACAAAAAGAGCACGCTTTTCCACCCAATACTCCCAGAAGTAGCATGTTATCACTCTACAAATGCCCGTTATTAGGGCTTCGAAGAGATATACAGATAAAACTACAAAGCAATAGTAGTAGTCGAGAAGAGAAACAGGAGCCTTACTTATTTACTGTCAATGTCTGACAGCTGTCACTGTTTAATAACGGCCCACTTATAACTATACTTATAACTGGGGCCATCTACAAAGGGTGCATGTTTGCTCATACCAGCCATACCTTAATAGGGTGCCTGCGCCATGTACCGGTGCGGCCGGCGGTTGCTGCATGAGGACCGAAGCAGAGGAGTCACAGAGGGTGGAGATCCCGAATTGAGACAGGAGGGTGCACACAAAGAAACTTCCACGGCCATCTTATGCCTCCAACCCTGTGCAGTCGTCCAGGGTTGTTGTCCCGACACGCGCCGAAACTCCGAAAGAGAGAGCGCGTGGCGTGTGTCACCCCAGCCAGCATTTTCAGGAATAGGCAGTGCCGCCCAGAGCTGTCAATCATTGGTAGCGCTTTCGCTCGCTACTAGATTGACAGCCCTGGGGACTCACATTGGCCCGCACACACTACTACCAAGCTAGGTGTCTTGGCTGCACTTCACAATTCACATGAGTGTGGCTGTGGTCTTGGGTCCTCCTCCAATGATTAGCACTGTGCTGCTCTGATGTCAGCGCGCTTTGCATGCTCATTTGCCACTGGACCTTCTGCGCCACTGTGATAGGCGCACGCCATGGACTCATCGTGGTCGGCGCCCGCCCAAGCCAGTAAATTGCGCACACAGGCTTAATAGTAGCTCAAAAAGTAGCCCCCCGCCAGGCATGGGTTTTTCCCACACAATTGGGAAAAATGTTGCTCACTTGTGCGGGAAATAGCCCAATCTGGCAACATTGAGTGCGTATGACGTAGTTTACCTAAACTCATGATAGCGCGCGCACTTCTCTTTTAGTATTGGTGCCCTCAGTGAAGCGCTGGAAGGTGTGAACTGGATTCTGCGCAGTGGGTCATCAAACCTCATGCTGATACACTGCGCAAAATCCAGTGCTCAACTTCCTGGCTGCAGTCTGTAACCCTACCCTTCTCCTGCTCGTCACAGAGTGGGTGGGGTCAGTAATCCCACCCCGGTCTGTGACGATATGGGGAAGGGTGGAGAGGCTAGCTCCAGTCCTCGATTGATGTGAAGCCCCGGGTGCTGCAGGGCTTCAGCCTGAAGCACCCGGGGCTAACTTTAACAAAAGTTCTTCAAGGGGAGGAGCTGAGCCGAGGAGGCTTTGCTGAGCTGATGACATCACAGACCTCCGGGCTGTGAAATCGTCAGCTCTGCAATCAATGGCTGCCCCAGGGAACAGGCTGTGAATGGCCATGGTATTTCATTACATGACATGCAGTGCATCGATCTTTTCAAGATTAAGCAAGTATCTTGATTGCTTAAGAATGACTGGGAACAGAGTGCGTTTGGTGTTTTGTTTTTTAACTGCTTATCACAGTGAAGTTCAAAGCAAAACAATATGGGGCAGAAAACTAAAGGGGGTGTAGCCCCATAGCTCATATAAAGGAACCGCCCCTGCTGAGAAGCAAGGGAGAGCTTCTAGAACACAAGTTTTTCCCCTGTGTTGGTGTTTAAATAAATGCAAAACAATAAAATGAAAGTATATGTAGAAGCCTGCGGCCAGCTGAACTCTGCAATGCAAGCCAGTAGCCTAACAGCATGCTGTAAGCCGCTGTGCGAGCATACCTTGTCAGTTTAATCTATTTTTATTTTATTGCCACTGCTATAGCGTGGGTTTCTACTGCAGCTTCATCTGTTAAGTCAGGGAAGGCCAGTTGATATTATGGTGCAAACGATGTGCTCCACTTTCATTACATCTTAGGTATGTTCTATGGAGAACAGCTAAGAGAAGCAGAAAGCAACTCCTGGGGTTCAAATCCTGGCTTTCACGCTATTGAAAAGTGTGTGAACGTGGATTAACAGTTTTGTGTCATTGTACCTCATTGATGGTGAGTGAAAATTAAGGAGGAGTTCCATTAAATCAGCCTAAACTCAGACCTGTGCAAAAAAACAAGCATTGGCAAAACCATTAGTTATGATCCTGGTAAACCTGTAATAAATAGTTAATATTTTATGTCTTTATATTTTTGCAAATATATGCAATAGGCATTAAGTTTAAATGTAATAAAAAGTAAAAAGATGGCTTGCATGTATTTGTAAAGAAAGCAGGGAATGGCCCATGGCAAAAATAAATTAAATACATTTTGTCAAAATCAGTAGGGCTGGTGACGGTTAAAAGCATTTTGGTTTTGTCAATGTTTGTTTTGTCGTGTTTTTCTAAAGCTTTACTGTAGGGGAAACTGCCAGGCCCCCATCAATTCAAAAACATTGGCTAACAGCAACATTCTTTTAGTCTCTAAAAGCACGTTTCCATATTAGTCCCTAGCACTCCAGAGGACTAGTTTTTGTGTGGGGGGTGCTCCTTGTGAAAGGGCAGAACGGTGTCTCTCACAGTAAAGTTGACCAATGGCTGAAGTGGCCTGATCCACTGCACCATGCTCTAATGGTGGAATGAAAATGTAAATGACACAATAACAGACCAATGAATGAAGGTGGATGGCTGAAACTCACTGTAAGTAAATATATTATAGCCATAATGTTAGTTAAATCAACATGCATTAGCTAATGCCAGATCTAAAAAAAAAAGAAAAACAGGAAATGAAAGCAGTGATTCCACCCATGGCCCAGCTTGTGCTGTGTCACTTAAGGAAAAGATGGAATTCTGGTTAGGTTCTAGCTCGACTCACCCTAAGATATGTTTGGCTAGCAATACTTGGAATGGAAATATAAAGTGCAGACGCACACTACCATAAACAACCTGTTTGCTATTGACAACTGCTAGTTGTCTTCTATTAAAAAAAACTACTAACTTTCTGCTGAGAATTGCAGGCACCCTCTCGCCCTTTTAAATTAAGGAAGAGAAGGTACAGTGCCCATTACCTGCTGGTTTTTATCCATTTTAAGCACTGGTTTCAAGTAAGCTATGCTCTTTCCCTCACACAGGGGCACTCATGGTGTCCTTTGCAGGGGCTCAAAGGCTGAGTTTGCCCTGTTCGAGATTCACAGCTTGGATTTACACACCTCTAATAGGAAGCTAGGCCCACGGGGCGTGCGGGGCGTGCGTGGCCTGCTTGTGCGTTAAAGAGAGATGTCACTGTGGCACCAGGTCCAATCACCGCCCCCTCCCCGCTTCACAGAGCCGCGCAACCAATAACATGCAGCGGGCAGAGACAGGGGGCGCTATTGATGCGCAAAGTTTCCAAACAGCAAATTACGAAGAGGCTTTAAGAGCAGAAACAAAACTCTCCCACTTGGGGTTGACTGTGAGACTTTCCCGCATGGCGTGATAGTAGAACACATCTAATTTGTCTTATGCATGCGAGATCCGCGGAACTAGGTCGAAGGCGCTTAAGCGCTAACAGAGACTGTCCACATTCCAGGGGAGCTCGAAATGTGCAGCCTAAGTGGCAGGGAGGAAGAGGGGTTGGGCGTAGGCAGCACACCAGTGTATAGTTTGTGCCTACATTAAACGTTTACAATTTCAGCCGTGAAGGGGTGTGCAGGAAATCACACGGCGCGTGTGACAAGCGCTGAAGCTGGAACAGTGCCGAAGTGCCCGAGTTATACTAGGTCTCCTCTACACACCATAGTCACAGAAATGTGGACTTGTCATGCAGATGTCTGGGGAATCTATTTGAACCTGAACTTAGCGCTCTGTAGAAACCAAAGTCACATACGGCACTTTATAGCTCTTTATCTCTCCTAAATAATATATCAAGCTTCAATAAAAAATAAAGCACCCATTCAGAATTTCCCCAAGTTCTTAGGCAAGAAAATATTTTTGTAATGTTTTCTTCGGGTGCATTTTCAGAACTTTTTTCTTTTCCGTGACACTTTATTAAGTGACTTTTTAGCACGACAACTCTTAATTGCAATATTGAAATGAGTTACTATGTAGCTCTCGACGTCACAGGGGCGTCGCTTCGTAGCGCTGTGAGTAACAGAATATGATATGAACATAAATAATTGTACTGAGTTTAACAGCGCCCGGCAAAAGACCTGTGAATCCCTATGCATAGGCCAGGCCAGTGGCTGTGAGTGTATGAGACGGTACCTGTCAGTGCTATGATTTTAGGATTAAAAGGGTATCAACAAGTGCTGTATCATCTGCGGCCGCTAGATGGCGCGGGGGAGTCAAAGCCGAGTCCCGGACAGGCGGCTCCCGCTACCTCCCGCAGACTCGTCCATCAGCAGCGAGAGGAGAGAAGCTGCCAGCCCCGCGCTCCCTCCGGTACCGTCCGCCCTCCGCCCTGCCTGGCCGGGCTCCGGTGACCGCAGCACAGCTCCAGGCGCCCCATGTCTGCCCTGAAGCAGCCCAGCAGAGCCATGGACCTGAAGGAGGGCGACATGGTGGAGAGGGGTAACTCTGCCAGCGGGGTGGTGGTGCAGGTGCGCGAGAAGAAGGGGCCCCTGCGGGCGGCCATCCCCTACATGCCGTTCCCCGTGGCTGTCGTCTGCCTCTTCCTCAACACCTTTGTGCCAGGACTGGGTAAGGAACAGCCCCTCTGCTGGACTCGGTTGGCCGGGCGGGGGATAGCGGTGCAGCAGGTGTGTGCGGTCCCGCCCAGCGGCGCCGTGCTCGCCGTGCACTGAGAGGTTCTCTGCTGTCACTGCACACACAGGGTTGTTATGTTTTCTGCTGTCTCTGTGCACATGTTCCTTGCTGACAACACTGAAGTTATTTACTGACATTTTACTCCGGTTTCTTGAAGTTCAGAATCAGTCCACTCAGAGCTCTATAGTTGTCAGAGAAGTCTTGTTAGTAATGCACTCAGAGGTTTCGTGTTGTCAGTGTGCACAAAGGATTCTTGCTGTCCCTTTACACAAAAGCTTTCTTGCTGTCACTGTACACAAGGGGTTTCTTGCTGTCACTGTATACAGAGGTTTCTTGCTGTCATTGTACACAGAGGTTTCTTGCTGTGACTGTTCTGAGATGTTTCTTGCCATCTGTGTAAACAGAGAAGTTCTTGCTTCCAGTGTATACAAGTGGTTTCCTGCTGTCACTGTATACGTGTGGCTTCTTGCTGTCACTGTATTATACAAGTGGTTTCTTGCTGTCACTGTATTATACAAGTGGTTTCCTGCTGTCACTGTATACGTGTGGCTTCTTGCTGTCACTGTATTATACAAGTGGTTTCTTGCTGTCACTGTATTATACAAGTGGTTTCTTGCTGTCACTGTATACGTGTGGCTTCTTGCTGTCACTGTATTATACAAGTGGTTTCTTGCTGTCACTGTATTATACAAGTGGTTTCTTGCTGTGACGGTTCTGAGATGTTTCTTGCTGTCAGTGTAAACGGAGATTTCTTGCTTCCACTGTATACAAGTGTTTATTTGATGTCAGTGTACACAGAGGTTTCTTGCTGCCAGTGTATACAAGTGGTTTCTTGCTTCCACTGTATACAAGTGTTTATTTGATGTCAGTGTACACAGAGGTTTCTTGCTTCCAGTGTATACAAGTGGTTTCTTCCTGTCACTGTATTATACAAGTGGTTTCTTGCTTCCACTGTATACAAGTGTTTATTTGATGTCAGTGTACACAGAGGTTTCTTGCTGCCAGTGTATACAAGTGGTTTCTTGCTTCCACTGTATACAAGTGTTTATTTGATGTCAGTGTACACAGAGGTTTTCTTGCTGCCAGTGTATACAAGGGGTTTCTTGCTTCCACTGTATACAAGTGTTTATTTGATGTCAGTGTACACAGAGGTTTTCTTGCTGTCAGTGTAAACGGAGATTTCTTGCTTCCACTGTATACAAGTGTTTATTTGATGTCAGTGTACACAGAGGTTTCTTGCTTCCAGTGTATACAAGTGGTTTCTTGCTTCCACTGTATACAAGTGTTTATTTGATGTCAGTGTACACAGAGGTTTCTTGCTTCCAGTGTATACAAGTGGTTTCTTCCTGTCACTGTATTATACAAGTGGTTTCTTGCTGTCAGTGTACACAGAGGTTTCTTGCTGTGACGGTTCTGAGATGTTTCTTGCCATCTGTGTAAACAGAGAATTTCTTGCTTCCAGTGTATACAAGTGGTTTCCTGCTGTCACTGTATACGTGTGGCTTCTTGCTGTCACTGTATTATACAAGTGGCTTCTTGCTGTCACTGTATTATACAAGTGGTTTCTTGCTGTCACTGTATTATACAAGTGGTTTCTTGCTGTCACTGTATTATACAAGTGGTTTCTTGCTGTGACGGTTCTGAGATGTTTCTTGCTGTCAGTGTAAACGGAGATTTCTTGCTTCCACTGTATACAAGTGTTTATTTGATGTCAGTGTACACAGAGGTTTTCTTGCTGCCAGTGTATACAAGTGGTTTCTTGCTTCCACTGTATACAAGTGTTTATTTGATGTCAGTGTACACAGAGGTTTCTTGCTTCCAGTGTATACAAGTGGTTTCCTGCTGTCACTGTATACGTGTGGCTTCTTGCTGTCACTGTATTATACAAGTGGCTTCTTGCTGTCACTGTATTATACAAGTGGTTTCTTGCTGTCACTGTATTGTACAAGTGGTTTCTTGCTGTCATTGTACACAGAGGTTTCTTGCTGTGACGGTTCGGAGATGTTTCTTGCTGTCAATGTACACAGAGGTTTTCTTGCTGTCAGTGTAAACGGAGATTTCTTGCTGCCAGTGTATACAAGTGTTTATTTGATGTCAGTGTACACAGAGGTTTTCTTGCTGTCAGTGTATACAAGTGGTTTCTTGCTGCCAGTGTACACAGAGGTTTCTTGCTGCCAGCGTATACAAGTGGTTTCTTGCTGTCAGTGTACACAGAGGTTTCTTGCTGCCAGTGAGTTTCTTGCTGTGCTCCACTCTCCTCCCAGAGGCATCATGTTGCTTCCTTAGAATAACTTTCTTTCAGTCCCCTGACCCCAGCAGGTATTTCCTACTGCGAACTGCTTTCTTAGCAAAAACGCCTTGTTGGTTTTATTCCCGATCGCAGTTTTTTCTTGCTGTGCTCTCATCTCATAGCAGTGCTTTCTTACTGCGCTATAACCTCCGAGCAGAGGTTTCTTGCTCAGCTATATTCTCCTAGCAGTGATTTCCAGCCGTGCTATACTCTTCAAACAGAGGTTTTGTGCTGTGCTCTCCAAGCAGAGATTCTGTGCTGTTGCATGCTCTCCTCCCAAAGGTACCATGCTGTGCTCTGCCCTCATTGCTGTGCTATGCTCCCCTAGCAGTGATGTCTTGGATTGCTCTGATCTCCCAGCAGGGGTTTTTGCTGTGTTTTTCTCCCCTAGCAGAGGTTTCATGATTTGCTTTGCTTTCATAGTAGGAGATTTTATTACTCTTCTAGCAGATGTTTTTTGCTGTGCTGCCCTCGCCTAATAGAGGTTTCTCACTTTTATCTCCTCTACTAGCAGACATTTGTTTTCTGACACATGCTCTTCTAGCAAAGGTTTCTTATTGTGCTCTGCTTTCTTGCCAAATATGCCTCTCTGTGCTCTGTTCTCCTGCAAGAAGTAATTGCTACGCTCTCCTCTCAGAGTTTTTTTTAGCTGAGGTTTCTTGTTGTGCTCTGCCCTCCTCGCAGAGTTCTGTGGCTGAGGGTTCTTGTGCTCAGCCCTCCTAGTAGAGTTCTCTAGCTGGGGTTTCTTAGTGTGCTCTGTTCTCCTCGCAGAGTTCTCTAGCTGGGGTTACTTGTTGTGCTGTGCCCTCCTAGCAGAGTTCTGTGGCTGAGTTTTCTTGTTGTGCTATGCCCTGCTAGCAGAGTTCTCTAGATGAGGTTTCTTGTGCTATGCCCTGCTAGCAGAGTTCTCTAGCTGAGGTTTCTTGTTGTGATGTGCCCTCGTAGCAGAGTTCTCTAGCTGAGGCTTCTTGTGCTATGCCCTGCTAGCAGAGTTCGCTAGCTGAGGTTTCTTGTTGTGATGTGCCCTCGTAGCAGAGTTTTCTAGCTGAGGTTTCTTGTTGTGCTCTGTTCTCCTAGCAGAGTTCTCAAGCTGAGGTTTCTTGTTGTGCTCTGTTCTCCTAGCAGAGTTCTCTAGCTGAGGTTTCTTGCTGTGCTCTGTTCTTCTATCAGAGTTCTCTAGCTGAGGTTTCTTGTGCTATGCTATTCTAGCTGAATTCTCTAGCTGAGGTTTCTTGTTGTGCTATGCCCTTCTAGCAGAGTTCTCTAGCTGGGGTTTCTGGCTGTGCTATGCCCTTCTAGCAGATTTCCATGACTGAGGTTTCTTGTTGCGATGTGCCCTTGTAGCAGAGTTCTGTGGCTGAGGTTTCTTGTTGTGCTCAGCCCTCCTAGCAGAGTTCTCTAGCTGAGGTTTCTTGCTGTGCTCTGTTCTTCTATCAGAGTTCTCTAGCTGAGGTTTCTTGTGCTATGCTATTCTAGCTGAATTCTCTAGCTGAGGTTTCTTGTTGTGCTATGCCCTTCTAGCAGAGTTCTCTCGCTGGGGTTTCTTGCTGTGCTATGCCCTTCTAGCAGAGTTCCATGACTGAGGTTTCTTGTTGCGATGTGCCCTTGTAGCAGAGTTCTGTGGCTGAGGTTTCTTGTTGTGCTCAGCCCTCCTAGCAGAGTTCTCTAGCTGAGGTTGCTTGTTGTGCTCAGCCCTCCAAGCAGAGTTCTCTAGCTGAGGTTTCTTGTTGTGCTCTGTTCCCCTAGCAAAGTTTTCTAGCTGAGGTTTCTTGTTGTGTTATGCCCTTCAAGCAGAGTTCTCTAGCTGCGGTTTCTTGTTGTGCTATGCCCTTCTAGCAGAGTTCTCTAGCTTGGGTTTCTTGTAGTGCTATGCCCTGCTAGCAAAGGTCTGTGACTGAGGTTTCTTGTCGTGATGTGCCATCGTAGCAGAGTTTTGTGGCTGAGGTTTCTTGTTGCGATGTGCCCTCGTAGCAGAGTTCTGTGGCTGAGGTTTCTTGTTGTGCTCTGTTCTCCTAGCAGAGTTCTGTGGCTGAGGTTTCTTGTTGCGCAATACCCTCCTAGCAGAGATCTCTGGCTGAGGTTTCTTGTTGTGCTCTGCCCTCCTAGCAGAGTTCTGTGGCTGAGGTTTCTTGTTGTGCTCTGTTCTCCTAGCAGAGATCTCTGGCTGAGGTTTCTTGTTGTGCTCTGCCCTCCTAGCAGAGTTCTGTGGCTGAGGTTTCTTTTTGTGCTCTGTTCTCCTAGCAGAGTTATGTGGCTGAGGTTTCTGGTTGTGCTCTGTTCTCCCAGCAGAGTTCTGTGGCTGAGGTTTCTTGTTGTGCTGTGCCCTCCTAGGAGACTTCTGTGGCTGAGGTTTCTTGTTGTGCTGTGACCTCCTAGGAGACTTCTGTGGCTGAGGTTTCTTGTTGTGCTCTGTTCTATTAGCAGAGGTTTCGTTCTGTGCTGTGCCCTTCTGGCAGAGTTCTGTGGCTGAGGTTTCTTGCTGTGCTCTGTTCTCCTAGCAGAGTTATGTGGCTGATGTTTCTTGTTGTGCTCTCCCCTCCTAGCAGTGTTCTGTGGCTGAGGCTTCTTGTTGTGCCACTCTGCTCTATTAGCAGAGGTTTCTTGCTGTGCTCTGTTTTCCTAGCATAAGTTCCTTGCAGACGTTCTTTGTTCTGCTAACTTTTCCTAACTGATATTTCTTCTTTATTCTGTCCTCTTTTAGGAGAGTTTTCGTGCAGTACTCCACTCACTTTAGCAGATGTTCCTTATCAGACATTTCTCGAATGATCGAGCGATAGATTCCTGCTGTTACTTGCTTCTCCTGTTTCTCATAGCGTAGGTTTTTAGCTGTTTTCCATTTCAGAGAGTTCTTCATGTATTCATCTTCCTTGGCTTGTGTGCTTGCTGGCTTATGCTCTCTATTCAGATGTGTTTGCTGTGCCATGTTCCATTCGCTGGAGTTTTACTGCCATCTGCTTCAGTCAGTCACATGCAGTGATTGCTTGTGGTGTTCTGAGATTCTTGCAGGGGTGTTGTTAACGCATGGCACTTCTGTGAACAGCAGTCTGCTTGTGCCCTGCTAGCTTGTTTTACGGTGCTTCATTCACAGACACTTCGGTCTGTGTCCATTGCCAGACCATGTGTTTTTTGCTGTGCCCTTCCCCTGTGGGTGGTTTGTCTATGTGCTACTCCCTAAAGGGGGAGGGTTTCTGAAGAGCCATTTGCCTCAGAGAACTGATTTCTGCTCTCTCGGAGCGTTCACCGTGCTCTGCTCTCATGGCGGGAGTTTCTTGTCCGCTCCCTTTGCTTGTCAGCAGGTCTCCGCTGTCTTGTGAACGGGGGAGGCGGGGATCCTGTCTAATTTAGAAGTTGTACTTGTAACACGAGCTGTTCCCGCGAATCACCAAGTCTCCTTCTGGCCGAGGGAATGGAAATATCCATGGCGGGAGCGGGGCTGTGTGGGTGCCCGGGGTCCGGCTCAGACTCCCGCGCATTGCCGGCACACGTCACTGCTCTCTCAGGTGCTCGCGGGCAGCGCTCCTCGCAAGTGAACGTCCACCAACCTGGTATACTGCGCATCGCCGCCAGGGGTCGCCACAGCACAGCAGGCCGGGCTAAGAACACTTATTGGTAATGCTAGAAATGGAGGAAAAAATAAAATAATCACGGAATCTGTACATTGGGGGTGGTGGATGAAGATGGAGTCTTGAGGGGCTGGGCAGGACAACGAGGAGTAGAGTAATGCATTGTTTTTTGTACAAACTCCGCTTTAAAATGAAGATGAGGATAAGGAAAAAGTGTTAGTAAACCTGTCTTGGCATATTTAATTGGTCACTGACAGCAAACCTTTGGCTCAATGAATTGATCACCCATAGACCGCTTTTTAAGCTAACTCGTGGGTATAGGGCACCTGCTGCAGTGATACATGTACCGCCACGACGTTTAAGGGTATAACACTGGTGAACAGCTCGTGTGCTCACTGCATTTGCATTTGTCCAGCCTGTGGTCTGAATTATTAAAAAATATGAAAGGTTAATGTGTCTAAGTTATAAGACAGGTCAGCGGATAATAATAAACATATTTTAAAGCGCGAATAAGTCAGATTTTACTCTGTGATATGGGAATTGTTATTATTAGTGTACTCACAATGGCGACCAGAGCATAAAAACAACTGTGACACTCCAGAAACCAAGAAATAGAACTACAATTGTGTGCAGCTGCGAAGTGAACACAGAATGACATCACTGGCAGCACAAACTAACAGAGCGAACAGAAACAATGAGCCACGGAGGGGGAATTAAATGCAGCTTTTACACACCGATACCATCCTTGTTAACTACATTGCTTTCTGCGAGGGGCTGATAACTAATCATGCAATGGAACACAGGAAGACCGCCTCCCGCGCTGTGTCCGGTCATGCCTTTCTGGAAATATGTGATACATTTACTGGAATTTTCCTGAACAGGTGGTTAGAAAACTGCAGAGGGTTTCTTTGTCTTGAGTGGTGGTGGGTATGGTAGCTAGGGTCGATGCTCCAGGTATGCGGTGTTTCCCCTCCATCTCTGGCCGCCAGGACACCACGCGGACAGAAGAGAGTAGATTACCTGTCAAACGAGACTTATGCAGGCGGTCGCATTGGATAGGAGAGGCGCCTTGAAGGTGCCGATCTGTTCTGGTGTCGGCACATGGGCGGTCGCATTGGATAGGAGACGCGCCTCGAAGATGCCGATCTGTTCTGGTGTCGGCACATGGGCGGGCGCAAAGGCAGGCCTAGAACCTGGTTCCCAGCCCAGGATTGTCTAGTGGAACTACCCCTGGTGGAGTGTCCACTCTAGTCAGCACAGAAGATCAGTGAACGGTAAATAACTATTCCCGAAGAAGGAGCTCTTCAAGTAGGTTTGCCTTTGCGCTCTCAAAATGTGCTATCATTAAAAGAGATGTGTGCGTGACGTGCAACAGCAGTGCATGTATAAAGTTAACTACGCAGTACAACGGGGTATTCCGAAACAAGAATCCTATTACCTCCGCCTTACAAATACTCCTTACAGCGTCAATGAATGCTCACTAGCTGTGGTTAGCGCCAGAGAGCACTCGAGGGTGTGAGGCACAAGCAGGAGGTGCTGTCGATGTGCGGGGCTGTGCAGGTAAGCCGAGGGGCGGGGCTCGGCAGGCGAGTGCTGTTGAGGGGCGCGGGTGTGGCAGTGGAGTGCTAGAGGTGTTGCCAAGGGGCGGGGCTCGGCAGGTGAGTGCTGGAGGTGCTATTCAGGGGCGGGCTGTGCAGGTGAATGCAGGAGGTTCTGTCGAGGGGAGGGGCTCTGCAGGTGAGTGCTGGAGGTGTTGTCGAGGGGCGGGACTCTGCAGGTGAGTGCTGGAGTGGCTGTATATGGGCGGGGCTGTGCAGGTGAGTGCTGGAGGTGTTGTCGAGGGGCGGGACTCTGCAGGTGAGTGCTGGAGTGGCTGTATATGGGCGGGGCTGTGCAGGAGGTGTTGTCGAGGGGCGGGACTCTGCAGGTGAGTGCTGGAGTGGCTGTATATGGGTGGGGCTGTGCAGGTGAGTGCTGGAGGTGTTGTCGAGGGGCGGGACTCTGCAGGTGAGTGCTGGAGTTGCTGTATATGGGCGGGGCTGTGCAGGTAAGTGCTGGAGGTGCTGTCAAAGGGCGGGGCTCGGCAGGTGAGTGCTGGAGGTTCTGTCGAGGGGAGGGGCTATGCAGGCGAGGGCTGGAGGTGTTGCCGAGGGGCGGTATTCTGCAGGTGAGTGCTGGAGTTGCTGTATATGGGCGGGGCTATGCAGGTGAGTGCTGGAGGTGCTGTTCAGGGGCGGGACTCTGCAGGTGAGTGGTGGACTAGCTGTATAAGGGCGGGGCTCTTCAGGGGATTGCCCGAGGTGTTTTCAGCGCAGGAACGGGCGAGCATCTTCCTAGAGCCGGCTCTCTGGCGAGCAGCCATGGATGAGGTAGTCTCCTAGCCTGCATCAGCCCCTCCCCTGGGGGCCTGCATACGACAGCTGGCACAGCGTCGCCCCAGCGGTCTAAGGAAAGCATGTCACTGCGAGTATGGGAACCTAAACCGTCTCTCAGAGTTACGCCCCTCCCCCTTCCTCCCACACGTAGCCTCTTACAGCAAGACACAGGAGTTATTTGATGCATGCATGTTTATGGCATGCCCGTGAAAACTACTGGAGTCCAGTGAACCGTGGTCTTTAGAGCAAGGATACTAAGATACATTACCTGCTCTTTTTGTCCCTCTTGCAGGGTTCCTTCACTTCTGCTCTCTCTCTTTGTCACTGTTCTTCTCTCTCTTCTTCCTTCTTGTTGCCGCATTTTCTGCCTTTCTTGCTCCTCTTCTGGGTCAAAGTCTGATGATGAAAAATAAGCCCTGGTCCCCAAAAAATGAGTGCCAGTGGGCCCCACCTGCCACCGCAAATTCAAATGAAGCGCTGCCCACTGCACACCGGTAGTTAACAACTGTCGAGTAAAGTAAAGTATGTCCATGTTTGACTTTCTGACTCTCCCAGCTGGCTCCCTACGTGGCACAGTTATGCCCAGACTAGGTTCCCAAGCATGCTGTGCCATAGAGCCTCGGGGTGCACAGATGTGGCCATAACGCATCTGGACTTGCCCGGTGGTCGCATGTAGAGGGATGGGACCTAGTATTTCAGGGTAGATTACACCTCCAGCACCAGCACGGATTGGCATTTTGTTAGTCTCTTGTATTGTTTGGTGGCATCAAACCTTCCAGGACCTGCAAACGCCTGGATACCCTATCGGGTGATTAGCGGTGCTATATAAATCCTGCTTGATTGGCGCGGCAAGACCTCGGAGCGTAAAGATGGTCAGAGCAATCCACATGGGTTCAAAAGTGTTGGCTCAAGCATTTATATTCCTCATTATTTTGTGGTCTCAGTGAGTGGAAACCCAATGCATGGTCTCTATTTATCTTCACATTAATGATCTCCCTCATCAGGTTTTGGATCCCTTGGTGGACACAGTCACGTGATACAAAGCGACGCAAAATGATGCAAACAACAGAGCCGGCCAACTTTTACGAGCACAGGGATTTTTGCACCCTAAAGCTGATGTGAGCATTGTAAAGTGCTAAAGAACGTTGAATCACATAGCTTGGAACCTCGGATAATTCATACAATGTTGACTTAACAGGGGTAGCAACAGTGCGCATAGCCCTATGATTCCACGTGAAGTCATGTCAGGTCAGGTCACGCAAAGTAGGGTGCAATGCGGAATACTCGTTCCAAATGAAAGCAAGTCAAACGATGGAAGAAGGAAATTGTGTAATATTGCCATTTTTGATACTTATATTTTTTGTGGAAATTAAACATAATACAAAATTTACCTTTTGGTGGTCGTCTGCATGATGAGAAGCGCACTCAAGGGTGCACGTTGAGTACATTGCTCCCTCTGCCTTCGCACTGTGGCACAACACTAAAAAATGTTTATTATCACACAAACACAGCATTTTTTGCACTTTGCATGGCTTCTGACATCATCAGTGTGTACAATGTAGTACATTTGACACAGCTCAAACTTTGGCTGTTTGTGCAATGCAACACAAGAGATTTTTGTTCATCCTTTACCCTTGATCAATGTCATTGGGATCTTGTCCTGATAAAGACCCCATATAAGTTGTTCATGGGGTCAAAACGTCAACCTCTCCTGGGTGGACTGTCCCTTTTTCTCTCATAAAAGTTCTCATAAGACCCGAGATTCTACTTACCTCCTGCTCAGTTCTAATGGCTTATAAATGATTGACAGCTGTTGATGTTGGTTATTTGTGCTTTATTATTGTCACTCCAATTGCCCCTTTGCTCACCTAAGGACCATGCTGTCACCTCACCTTGTTACAAATGTAGGAAGTTACCAAACTGGTGAGTCTTCTTTAAGAAAACACCCTAAGAAACCACTCCCTTTCTGGCTTTGCTATCACCAGCAGTGGAAAGCCAGATTTCAGATTTAAAACTAAAATGCAGCAGTTGTATTACAACATCTTTACAACATAGGCCTGTCCTAACCTTACATGTGCAGAGTTCTCCGTCCCGACCACAGAATCTTCGCAGTCGTAAAATTACTATTAAATCGCAGTTTTGTGTATACCGAAAAAGATTAAATTTACACAAATTTGTACGTTTACCTTTGTGAATCAGGCCCAGAATGAGGTTGGCAAATCTGGGCAGCAAAAGGGAAGGAGTGGTTTGGCTCCCACCAGTGCTAACGTCAATCGATGGACATGCAGACGCCCAGCTGTGAAACATAAGGGCATTGATGTTGTAAGGCGAAGGCATCCTGAATCATGGGTCCTGTGGTTGAATCGTGAGACCTGGCAAATTTGGATGTTGTAGCGAATCCAGTTTTCAGCATGTTTTGCTGAATTTCTGGGTCTGTACTAGGGGTGGGCGGAATTTGCGTAGTCGCACTACGCAAAGCTCAGCGAAATGGTAAACAATCTCTGCGAGCACACAGAAATTCCGCGAACACGCGGAATTGCTTGTTCCGCCCGTTCGTGATGCTTTTTTCCTGTTCGCGAACGCTGTTTGCGTGCTTGGGGGGAAATATCTTGTGAACACGCATTTTGAAAGCGCGAACAAGCAAAAAATTCTGCGAAGCCGTGGATCACGGAATGTTTGGCAATTCCGCGATCTCCGCGGAATGCAAAATTATCCAAATTCTGCAAATTCCGTGAGCGGAATGGAATTTACCGCCCAGGCCTAGACTGTACCTCAGTTGTACAATATACCTGATCCAATTGGCTGATACAGTCAGTGGCGCTGGAACTAGGGGTGCGGGGGGACGCTGCAGCACACCCATAAAAATTTAAATAGTTTAGATGGAGAATGAGCAATAATGTGTCCCTTCTAATGTTTTTTTCTGTCAGAATTTGTTTCGTTTTTAGAGACATGTCCCCATACCTTTAGTGAGGTGATGTTATCGGTGAGGAACCTCTAAAAATTGTTCCAGCACTACTGGATACAGCCCGTCGACCAAGCTGTGTAACAGCATCTCTGACTTCTTTGACTCAAAAATTAAACAAGTCTATGAATCTTTTGGGCCAGAGAAAAAAACGGTAAAAACGGACTTAGCCGATAAATTGCCGGATTGCGCTACTTTGACACAATTTGAGCCAATAGCACTAAACTTGGTTTCGCAAGAACTTAGCCGTTGTCAGTCAGGATCTCCTGACGACCCCTGCCCTCCAAAACTCTGGAACTCCATAGCTGATTTCGTGGCTCCTACTATTCAGCAAATATGGAATATGTCCATCTCCTCTGGGGTGTTCCCGAATATCTGGGAACACGCCACTCTCCTCCCGCTAAAGAAAAAACTAAATGGGGACCCCAAGGATCTTAGCAATCTCCGCCCGATCTCTCTGCTGGCGGCACCGGGCAAAATGCTAGAGAAACTAATCCAGCGCCAACTGAATAAATTCATTGAAGGAAATAATATATTACATGAGACGCAATCAGGCTTTAGACCCGGCTTCAGCACTGAGACGGCACTAATTGAGGTGGCAGAGTCAGTGAGGTGGTCGATGGATTCAGGGGACTCAGCGATGCTGGTGCTCCTGGACCTGTCGGCCGCTTTTGATACGGTCGACCACGCCATATTGCTGTCTCGTTTAGCGGAGTCAGGCATTAAGGACCAGGCACTGGGGTGGTTACAGTCATATCTGACCCAGAGAACACAGAAGGTGGCGCTGGGTTCCGCCTCTTCAACACCCAAGGCCCTCAGCTGCGGCGTCCCTCAGGGATCGGCTCTTAGCCCACTATTATTTAATATCTACCTGGCTCCGCTCTTCACGCTGATTGCCAACTGGGGGGTCAAGGCTATTTCATATGCCGATGACACCCAGCTGGTGTTTCCGTATTCAGAAGTGTCTGAGGCGTCCTTTGCAAGCTTCAAGGGCTGTCTCCAAGATGTGGCTCGCTGGATGAACACAAATAAACTAAAACTCAACGCTAACAAGACGGAAGTGATCTTTTTCGGTAAAGGCCCCCCTCCCCCATCTGATCTTTGGTGGCCGGTAGAGATGGGTCAACCTCCCTCGCCCAGCCACTCGGCAAAAAACCTGGGAGTGCGGTGGGATGACAGTCTGTCTTTTGTATCACACGTCCAGCAAAAAGTCGGTTGCTGTCTGTGCAAGCTAAGAAATCTACGTAAGATTCTGCGACTCTTGCCAGTAACTTGCCGAAAAACAGTGATCCATGCCATGGTAACATCCAGGCTGGATTACGCTAACAGCCTTTATCTAGGCCTACCAAAATACCTTATACATCGATTGCAACTGGTCCAAAATGCGGCTGCGAGACTATTAATGCGGATTCCTTTCAAGCATTCGGTCTCTCCACATCTTCTCTCACTTCACTGGCTACCAGTAGCAAATAGAATAAAATTTAAGGCACTGACATTGGCTTTCAGATCTCTATATGGCACTTGTCCAAACTATCTGAAAGCCCGATTGCCTAGATACACACAAACCCGCTCTCTCCGTTCCAACAACCGGGTTCTGATTGCAGTTCCTAGAGCAAAAAGAGCACGGCTGGGAGGACGGACTTTTTCGGCAAATGTGGCGTCACTCTGGAACAGCCTGCCCCCTGCTCTTCAACAGGCCCCTTCTGAAGCCTGCTTTAAGCGCATGCTGAAAACCTGGCTTTTCGCTCAACCACGCTAGGCGTTTACACCTCTAGCTCTCTTGGTCAACATTTATATCTTGTTCTGCAGCGCCGGGACACCTCCTTGTGAGGTAGCTGTTTCGCGCTTTATAAAATTCTGTATTATTATTATTATTATTGATCTAAACGATGGACACATTTTCTGCCCAATACCTCTGATGGATACTTGATTTTTCAATATCCCTTGATGTTAGCAAACATGTCGCCTTCAATCCTAAACCAGCATAGGAAGGCCAAACATAAGAATAAAGGTGGGAATACATTGATGTAATGAGACCACTGTGACCAAACAGCTCATACACAACATGCACCTTTATTAATACCCTCTGAACCAAAGCTACGAGGCAGGTACCGCATGATTCTATATAGCAACATTGCCAGAGAAAGAATTACACTCCAAAGGTAGAAAAAATGTTTGCCCGGAACAGACAGCATTGATGCCATATATCGCCCACCGTTTTCGCAAAAGAGGATATTAGGAAATGTTTTTAAAAGTCGCGATTGTGTTTCAAAGACAGATGAAGACTATGTAAAGACTACACAGAATTAGACTTTCAGATCAGAGTTGCCTGAGAGTATGCCAGAGAAATTATTTTCTCCATAATACATGGGATTCTGCAATCCCTTTAAATAGGTCTTTAATTTCCTTATTACATGTGAGTTTTGACGTCTCTAGTGACCTGTAATGAAGTAACGGCAAAGATGGCCAACTGTAATAAAGTTACTGCAGTTGAATTGTGACATCATAAAGCCTGCTGCCAGAGCCAGCAGCCAGGGTGGAAGGCAGGCCAGGTAGCATTATTGCAGCTGCACTTTAAACATGGTAAATGGCAACTTGCTTTTCTTTCTTCTGATGTGTTTTTCTAAAAAAAAAAGTGATGAGCAGAAAGAAGATATTTTTGGCAAGATGTCTTTTTAACTGTATAGGTAATTGTAGGGAAGATTACATTCCTCTGCATGTTTCTAAGCATTCTGAGCATTTTTTATGCATACACTGTTTCTAATATAATTATGCAGAAAATTGCGAACTGTTTTTTGGTATTCTTAAATATGCACTACAGAGTCTACTTTTCTTCTTCACGCCTGTAAACATAATATCTCTTTCACATAAAAGAGCAAGACACTGAGATTGTATGCATTTTGTGGGTAGGGTGATGGTGTGACCATGCATTATAAGGGATAAAGTACCCGCTGCTGTATATTATAAAGATGTTGCAAGTTACTTCAGAGTTCTGTGATCTCATAAAGGAACTCAACTTTTAGTAGGTCTACTGAAAGTATAAGATTGTGCGACTGTGGCATTTTTCACCTACTTGTAGATTTTATGTATTTGTCACATAATCCACTATCTGCTGCATAACCTGCAGATCTAAACAAAAAAATTGTTTTGAGCTCAAACAGTTCAAATGTTACCAAAAACACAGCAACACGTTGCTTGTAGTGGAAGGCAGTTTGCAAAGGTTGACTGGTCACTTTTCTGTTGCTTATTGCTATATTTGTGTGTCAAACTGGTACCAATGAGGTGCAACCAATGCCCAGACACTGCCAACAAGTGTGAAAAAGACAAAAGAATGAAGTAGTGCTATCACAAAAAGTGATGCATTACACCGCATAATTTGCCTATTCTTGCCACATAATTTACTCAACCCTGCCACATAATTTGGCGCAATCTTGCTGCATAATTCACGTGGCCCTGGTTTTCACACCGGGTCCGCTATACGGTCATGGAACTACCCGCTAATGTGAAATACCCTTACAACATACAACAAGGGGTACTTTATCCGTTATATCATGAGTTAGTAGAGAGGCCTTTATTTTAGCTACCAAAAGTGCCGTACAATTGCACAAACTGTTCAGAAGTATCAGGTGAGAATATAGTCACATCTACAGGGACAATCAAGATTCAGATCTTTGTTTACTAGAGTATATAAACACTTCCCATAATAACTAAAAGAAGCAGGAATAATTGTACACCTTCCTACTAGACTTCAACAATTGGCAGGAATTTTAACTCCAAAGATAAGGTGGTAAATGAGCTAGTACTGAAACTAAACACCTCTAGAAATGTCAATACCAACCCAGCTCTATATAGGACATGAAGACAGAAATCTATGAGCCAGATCACATAAAGTGATCACTGCAAGTGCTAATTTACGACACTGTCTCTGCCACACTTTTTGGACCAGCTGGACCCGCATTATGATAAATACACACTTTCCCTGTTTGAGCCACGGCACACCTTCAAACAGGTGTGCAAAGTCAAAGAGATTCCCTCATTAGCATGGAGCTACGCCCCCTTGCAAATGAGGAAACGCCCTCTTGAGATAGCGCTGGCGCTACATGTGCACCAATGCTACCTGTATTACAGAGGGGGCCGCAAGGCCGCACAAGCATGTGCATCCCCTTCTATATTACCAAAGAGCCCTGGTGGCGCACAAGAGGCCGCACATGCCCGTTGCGCACCCAAGGCACTTTCTTTAATACGGCCCCTGGTTTCTTAAGTAGTTGAAGAACAGGAGCAGTTCTATTTTACTACCTTCGACAGTGGTAATGATGGTTTGTCAGAGGAACTTTGAAAGCAAGTTCTGCATTTGGCTGGAACTGTAGGAGTGTTTGATGACATATCTAAAGTAAACAACAGAACATAAAACAATAGCATTAACAAAGTAACATAACAATGCAAATAAAACATAACACTGTACAATACAGCAAACCAGTCAAAACATAGCACAACTTAACGACCACAGTAAAATAGAACAACATCACATTGCAGGACAAAGACATGAAGCACAGAAAAACAATAACACAGTTCACTACCACAACAAAATGCCATGGGGAACATTTACACAGACATACTTGTTATACATTATCCCCTCATGATACTTGGTTTCTTAATATGATGGTGAAAGGTTTTTTCACCAAATACTTCCTCACCTTACCACCAAGCGCATGAAATTGCACCACTCAGAATGTTTTGTGATGTGGCCCTCTGTGTTTTGCAGCGCCTTTAGGGTCTAGCTGTCTTCCGGTAACCTGCTTTGATTCTCTCTGTATAATTTCAAATGTTTCTTCTATGACCTTATTTCTTAGTTGACCAAGGGAAAAACCTTTGTAAAGACTGCCTAGGTCCATAAAAGACAGCACCAGGGCCTCAGAGGCTACAGAGGTTTAGATTTTCTTTTCAAATCTGTAGCTTTTCAAGTGAAATATTTTATTAAATAGAGGCCAGTAACCCATATTGAAGAATGGCGTTTCCCAACACACATCTCTTCTGACCCTTCCTTTTTAAAGCTCAAATGCCATTAAGCAAATGGATAATTTTTTTATTGTGAAAAGCCTCAACTGGTGACATAAGTCAAAGATTTAGTATCTGGTATGTATGTATGTATGTATGTGTGTATGTGTTAGTATTTGAAGAGGATGAATCTAGCTTGTGAGCGAGGGAGTACTTAACTTGGTGACCTCCAGGAAGAGACAGTCATTGGGGGAAGGTGAAGAGCAGACTGTCGGGTCAGAGGAAGAGCACCTTGATGAGGTGTGTCTGGAGCTTTTTTCTGGATTTTGCGAATGATGGTAAGGGGAGAGAGTGGCAGGGGGGGGCGAGCAGGGAAAGCATGGTTAATCGCTTTTACTATCCATTACTACTCTCATCTCTCGATTGGGTAGATTGACCACACAGAACTGCGGCCAGGATCGATCATCTCTGCTGCAAGAAACATTCTGTGCAGCCTGACCTATCAAACTTCCTGATCTAGCTTTCTGAAAAGTTGGGTGAACTAAAAAACATGATAAAAACCAAACATTTTGGGCTGTTTGTTATTCGTCTGAACTACTTGCCCGGTCCTACTCCTGATTTACTGCGAAATCACATCTTTATCTTTGCCATAGGTTTTTTTTTTGCAGAGTTTTCTATAGCGCAACCGTGACCCGAATCCAATCGGGTATCAGAGCGCTTTACATAGCACCAGTTACGTCACATGAGGACACATTTATTTTTTGTTGTTAGGCACGGGGAGATTAAGTGATTTGCTCAGAATCACAGGATGTTCAGCGTCATTGCCGAGACTGGAACCCGGTTCCCCAGTTCCGTGGTCGAGCGTCCTAGCTGTTAGGCCAACTCCTGTCCCGTTTACCACAAATGGTGTCTCAATGTAGCCATTGTGCCATGGTTCTTTCAAAGAGTTTGGGATAACTTCTTTAATACTTGAACCTCAGCCTGTGTATCTCTGCCTATCACACCTGCTGCTTACAGTGTAATCCTGCAGCCAAGGAGACGGTCACACTTCTTCCTGGCCTTACTTCCACCTTTTTGCCACATCCGATCCTGAGCAGGGCAGTCTGGGAGCTGGGGCTGTGGTGCTCATTTTTAGTTTCGAATTGATTTTTTCCGTTTTCTCTTTTGAAAAAAACATTCAACACATCGCTCGTTTTGAAAAGTTAGAAGTTTGCCAAGTTTTGCAGGGGACCACAAAACAATCTGGCGAGTACACCATGAAATCTTCACTAACCATAGGATTGTTGTACAACTCACATATGCAAAATGTATTCAGAATATCCATTCAGTGCAAGATTGTGCATGCATAAATAGAAGACAATTGTCCACTAGCACGTATAACTTTTTTCGTTTTCAATGAGAATATTTTTCCAGTGAGGAAACCTTTCCTCTACACACCCCTTAAATATGGGGGTGCCCCTCATGAGTCTAACCATGTTAAGGCACTCAGAATAAATTTGTGTTGAATCCTACAAGAACGAGCACAAACGTGCACGCTTTTGAGTGTCATCTATTTTTGCAGAGTGCTCTGCCCATGGTTGCCACACAATCCCCACTCTAACCCTAAGCATGTCATAATCGTGACATTTACACACCCATTGGTACACTTTACAAACGTATAAGTTCATCGCTGCTCATTTTTTCTTTTTGGATTTGGAATATACATTCACAAAATAATGTTCCTACACCGGGGTTCTACTTTCATGTAAACAATATTTTGTGTCTTAGGCCCACAGTGACATGTAGGTGCCTTTGTTGGCACATTCCTATTTCACCAGTTGTACATTTATTTTCTAAATCCTTTTTTGCTTGTCTTATTTATGTTTAGTTGAGTGTGATGTGCATGCTGCATGCAGCAGGGCTTGAATGGATGGCTAGATCCGATGATTCACCTCCTATGAGTCCTATTATAGCCTTAGAGCCCGACCTAGCGGGCCATAAAAGGCCCGGCCGAAGGGGAGGGCCTTTAACAAGGGAGCAGGCCTTTAATGGCTGCTAGATCCCCCTAGGAGGGCTCTAAGGCTATTAGAACATTCCCCCCCCTAAAGGGCGGAATGTTCTAATTCTTTGTTTACAGCAACAGCTGTGAAAGGAAAACAAATTTGGAATGTTGCTCTCCGGGCATCTACCGGCCAGTAGAAGCCCAGATCACTCAATTGTCTACAATGGAGTGCTCAACATTCCAATGTTCTAATAAGCCATAAGAAACCATCTCTTTCTATTGACTTTTGAACTAACATGTGTTTGTTTCTCAACAGTTACAAATTCAGTAACCAAAAACTGTATTAAGCGCTTGGTGCACTAGTCCAATGACAACTCTATGTGGTATGACCCGAAAGTGGCCTACCTCTGATGATGTCATGTCAAAAATCTTATAAATAAAATATAGGAAGTTTGATTTGCCTGAGCACGCAATAATGAAAGCAGGTCTATAGTTCTGTCTCTTGATTTAGTTACAGCTGTTCTGAAAGGTGCCCGTATAGTTCTCCCGTAGAAGGTATAGCTCTGCAGTAGTGCCCTGAAATCCTTGCTGGTGCAAATTAGCCATTCCAGACACTTTATTATAACTAACCCTGGGCGTAGTTCGCGTAGTAGCGCTACTCGTAGCTACGCGAAGTGCACTTCGCACTACGCGAGCTACGTAGTTTGCTGTTCGCAATGATTGCACAGTGCTGGATGTTTGTCCGCACTGTGCAATCATTGCAAACGGCATCTTGCACAGTGTAAGCGGTCGTGTTCTGCCGCTCGAGTAGATTTTTACTCGAGCGGCAGCTTTCTCAATGCGGACTGGTAGTTTCTCATCGCGAGCGGTCGCGAGCATACGCGACCACTCTCAATGAGAAACCTGACCTCCCCGCGTTGAGAACCTCGCCGGGAGGTTTATTTTCCACGCTCGCAATCAGCAACTTGATGTTGCTGATCGCGAACAAGGAAAAAGTCTCGCCGGGATGTCATTTTGCTCACTCCCGGTCGCCAACTTGACGTTGAGGACCACGAGCAAGCAAAAAATGCATGCTACACTATGCGTTTTTGCACTGTGCTACGTGCAATTTGCGTAGCGTGTAGTTGCACAAACTACGCAAGTGTAGCGTAGTTTTCCACCCAGGCCTAATAATAACATCTAAATTAAAGACTCTCCCTTCTTTATTTACAGATTTAGAGCTAGCCTTTCGTTTTTTTAATTAAAGAATGTATATGCCCTTCGATTTTGTTTCCAGTGCCTGTCCACCCTTGCTATAAGCTCGCAACTTCATCCTCAGACAGGCATGTGTCCTCTAAAGGAGTACGTCAATGCTGCATTTCGTGACTGGTTCAACTTACAGATCACATTTACTTACATGGGAATTGTATTTCCTCTATTTGAAATGATTGTATGGACAGCTTTCCTTGTACTTGTATCGCAATCCCATCTGATTGTGTGTTTTCTTACTCAATAAAATACTTTGAACACAAAAAAATCCGCTAACCCTGTAGTAAACAAGTTTGATTTCATCAGAAGTCACTTTGTTGAACATATGCCGTACTATTGTGATCGCGTTATAGTTTTAGTTGACTAGGGACAGCCCGTCGCAATTCTTGCTTTACCTTACATGATAATAAGCTGTGAGTCCCCAGTGCTGCCTATTGACCGTGGAAGTTACCCAGTCTGACTGTTCTTGTCTTTTAAATGTTCACATAAATCTGTTTCGCCTATTTCTCTTTTTTAACAAAAGCTTGTCTGTCCAACACATACTACATGCACACATCACCCAGCAGAGAACATTCACACCGGCCTCCATCAAACACTCGGGACATCCCAGCATCACAAAACAGCACAATATTGCATCACACAGACCACTTCACACAATCCTTTTGGAAGTAAGCGTAGACAAAATAAACAATGTAATCAAATGTGTCTGCATGAACCACCACCACTATCTTGCATAATAAAGATACTGTATCCGATTCAAAATTGTAGATTTATTCCACAAACCCAGCAGAAGCGAGGAGGACAGCCTGGACACTCCTCTTCCAGCGTTGGTCAGTCTGCAAGTGATCTCACTGGATTCCATAGTTACAGAATGTACTAGTTGGAACCCAATGAGGTCACATTGCTACAAGAACATAAACACAACACTTCCCCTTCCTCACAAAATTTGCAATACTGCCACAACTTGAACGTCTGGCAGTCGCAGGAGGCCATGTGTATGGCTGATGGTGCACTCTACAAATGCCCATAAAACACCACCCAACACAATGCAGAACACCAATGAATAATAATGTTGACAATGCAGAAGGAAGTCTAAAGTGAAACCATCAGTAACCCTGACTTTAATTATATTTAAATGACCCAACTCCAGAGCACAAGTCGGGGTACACGCAGGTACACGGCGTCCACCCACTATTTTCCCAGGGTGGAACCGTCTCCCCTGCCAAGAAGTTGGGCCACACATAAATATGCTGAACTTGTCCGGGTGTCATTTTCAGACACCGGGACACGTTCAGCAGCGCCTGCACCTTGTCTGCTTTCCATTCAACGTGCAGGTAGCAGGGCGCATTTTTTTCACCTCCAGACGGGCCAAAGTTAAGGGGCCATCAGGCCTCCTTTTGTTTGAATATTCTGACTTGAGGCCTCCTGGAACTTCGCACTTAAATGTAATGCCATGGAGGGGAAACAAAGGCACACAGCTAGTTATCTCTTCACAGGTACTTAAGAGAGGCAGCCTTTGCTTTTGCTCAGTCCCTGTATATAAGAGATGCACGCACTGTAAGAATGTTAGATGTGTTGGTCTTTCCCACTATTTACACAAATAACAATTTCAATAGCACTATTTTATTTCTTTTATAGCGCTGCGGAATCCAATGAAGGGTGTCAGAGCTCTTTACGTAACATATACATTGTACATTGACAATAAATCATGTACATGTGTAAATAAATGTACAAGTTGAATTACATGAGGCAGGGTTACAAGGTGTAGGAGTCCCATGTCCTTCATAGCTCACTGTGCTATAATACAAGGATTACAATTTATGAGCTGGAGGTAACAAAAGGATCTCTGTGTTAAAAACAGTAACCCACTTTACCCGAGGCATAGCGAGCCCTATGACCGCCTGTGGCAGTCCCTACATTTGCCGCCCTGCAGCAGTTCCATTAAAGAGCGGGGAGGGTTGGTGCCGGTGAGATACAGTGCCACTTGCCGCCCAGCGTCGGCTGCAATTTGAAGTGGGGGGGAGCGATTGCCACCCCTGAAACAGCAGGTTAGAGCAGGAGGAGGCCAACTCCCCCAAAACTCCTACAGCCCAGGGCTGACCGCTCCCCCTGCCCCTTGCTACGCCACTGCACTTTACTATCTATATTACATAAAAATCTGTCAGCATGTTAAGTTATGTGCTTTGCAGGAGACACATTGACCTTATACTACTTTGTTTCAAATCTGAGACTTCAAAAAACATAGATCTCTCCAGCAAATGCGTTAAACTCCAGAGTTATCTAACCCTTATTTCTATTCCCTGAGATCTACTGGGCACCTGTACAACAGATGCCTTAACCCAATCAAATATATTAAAATGTAGACTTTGCAACCAATTAAGGGTGTAAAAAAATAAATGTATTAGTTGAGGCACAGATTATGAGTTGGGATTGCACCACTCTTTTGGCACAACCCAACGCAAAATCTCATTTGTTAAATCTCATTATGCACTTAAATGTACTCATGATATACCTGATGAACATATGTGTGAGGTCTTAATATCTGATGCCACTTCTTGTGATGCCCCTTCCTGTGATGTCACGTGCAATGGCACACGTCGTGACATCATGCGCTGTGACGGCACGCGTCATGATTTCACTTGCATACTGCCTAACCTGATTAGTCCCCCACTTCTCTTTTTAGTACTTGTGCCCTGTCCAAGTCCACTTTTAAAAATGGCTGTCATCTCTTTAGTTGCCTCTTGATTGGTTCGCTCAGCTGCTAGCACCTATGGAAAATGAATACACGTATCCCTAGTGATTCTGGAAAGTCAAGTGTGCCTGTGTTTTGACAGATAAGTAAAAAGATTCACCAAGTTAATCTGAGGAGCTTTTAAAACATTTGAAGTATAAAAAAAAAAATCTTTCATTTTAATTCAACAGTTTCCATGACAACCAAGCCCTTCCATGGCAGTTGCGCCTTTTCAGGGCTTATGCCACAGAATGGGTAGGTTAGCCCTATACACAAGGCATAGCGCCATAGCTCCTACGGACTCCTTGTAAACAGGCTTTTTACAAATAACGATAATATTTACTTCATTCAACTTTGGTGCTCTTGGTATAATTTCTTGTTTATGAGATCTTTTCTGAAAATCCCCTAGATCAAGCACTCAATTTCCTATATGCACCTAGTCTTTTACTCTTTTTTTAAACTATTTGAAAGACTTAGCAGTTGCCATAGTAATGTAATTGCCATAAACACGGGGTTGTGCGCACCCCCCTTCAAGCAAGGTCTGTGGCGCTGAAAGGGTGCTAGTGTGAATAATTGAAGGGGTTGCTCCTCTGGCACACAAGCAAAGAGAAAAATTGAAATTCAGTGTAGTCCTATTTTGTGTCTTGTTAAATCTCTGGGCCTCTTGTATATTAAGCAATAAAAAGACCAAGGTTCACCCTTCCAAGGTACTAGCCCATTCCTACAAATGAAAGCGATGAATTATAAATAGTAAGAAACTTCCACTCCTACACACAGCGTTATGTACCCATGAGGTGCTACAAGCCATGAATCCTCAAAGGAAAATTGTTTGGAAATAGTGTTTTTTATGTATGGCACAGGGAATTTCTATGTTTATATTTATATGAAGCGCAAGCCCATCTCATACGTGGCTGAAACTTTACATTATACATTAGTGATTTTACGCTTTCCCTTTAGTAATAAAAACCTTTAATCGAATAATCCTTTTAAAAGTAGATCAGGGTGGACTCTGCTGATTATTATTTAATTCAGCTAAAATATCTAAAATTATAGATAGGTGACAGTGAATTATGATGATGTTTTGCACTGAAGGCGTCTGAGTGACATCAAATAGTCAACAGGAGCGAAGCTCAACTTGTCTATGATGTCACTCAGAACCCCAAGGTGAAAGACATCCCTGTAGTACACTTTTTACCCACCTATAATTTTTTGTTATGAATGGCCCCCAAAATCATCAGTTTCTGCTTTCAACTGCTACGCAGGAACAGAGGCGGAATGGGGAGACATAGTAAACATGTCCGATGTTATGTATCCCTTACCCAAAGGTTAAAAAAAATACTTACCTGCCATCCATGGCCAATCTCCACCACCTTCCCTACCTTCGTTTCCCCTCCTGCAGCTGCGCTTTCTGCTTTCAGTCAAAGCAGACGAGCAGCGCTGCGCTGACAGGCTCTCGGGGCGTGGAAGGCCTTATGACATCACAGCAGCAGGGAGCCAGTTTTATCAACTGTTGCTATGTCATAGCAGTGAGATATGAGAAAAAGAAACAGAAATATACAATAGGGGCTCTCTATTATAGTGATATCTTGAGAATCCCTAGTTATTTCACTTGTAAACTATTGTCCACCACAATATGTGGATATTGCAACATTATCTCTGCTCCTGTTCAATCCTTCTTAATTTTGGACTGCCATACTCACATTTCTGCTTCCCTAGAGCACTCAAACTAACTTTTAATTTCCGATTGGTTGAAATTTTAAAATTTTTTGCAAGGTAAATAAATGTTTATCATCATGCTCCACCTCATCTTTTATCTTTTAATTTCTTAGCATCAGCCGTATTGCATCTTTATTTTATCCACTCTTGCTCTGTTAACTTTTCCTGAGCCCAGTTCTCTGTCTAAATGCCAATACCTCTCCTTCTGGTGTAGAACCTATGGAATGCCCTCCCCACCTCCGTACCTCTTTCCTCCTGGTGCAGAACCTATGGAATGCCCTCCCCACCTCTGTACCTCTTTCCTCCTGGTGCAGAACCTATGGAATGCCCTCCCCACCTCTGTACCTCTTTCCTCCTGGTGCAGAACCTATGGAATGCCCTCCCCACCTCCGTACCTCTTTCCTCCTGGTGCAGAACCTATGGAATGCCCTCCCCACCTCTGTACCTCTTTCCTCCTGGTGCAGAACCTATGGAATGCCCTCCCCACCTCTGTACCTCTTTCCTCCTGGTGCAGAACCTATGGAATGCCCTCCCCACCTCTGTACCTCTTTCCTCCTGGTGCAGAACCTAGGGAAGGCCTCCCCAACTCTATACCTCTTACGCCTTCTTTGGTGGTTTCCAAAGCTACCTTACATGCTACTCTGCTGAATTGGCAAGTCATTCCCTTTAATATCTCTCCTTGTTCTAAATTGAATCTTTGACTTCTGTTTATGTGGAATGTTTCTGTCATTTCATACTGCACTAAAGATTATACCACTATCTAATTTAGTGAAATAAAGCATATGAACTATAAGTTACACAGTTACGTGATATATTTATGAACAGAGTGTGTGGTAAATGTTTCCACCTTAAGTCAACATGGCATTCCGAGCTGATACCAAATGCCCAATAGGACTTAGCAGGTAGAGGAGAGACAAAATAGATGTGCCTGGCAGCACAAATCTCCAATCAATGTATACGTTTCTAATAACTTTCTGATGCAGCTCACAGCCTGAGCTTAACTTGCTGTTCCTCTTTCTCTCGCATTGATCTCTTGCAGTGTCCCTGGTAAGAAGTCCTCCATTTTCACCCATATTCACCAGTGTTTAATTTGAGCCGGTGGTTTCCGGTGCTCGACACCGGCACTTTGTCAACACCGACACTAGTGACATTCTGCCATAAGGTGGCAATGTCTGGCCAATTTAGAGATGACGGCAACAACATATAATTATTAATTCAATATACATAAAAAATTACTATTACCTGCCACCCTGGCCATTCTTATAGCTTATGGAGGCATGGAATATTCCAAATAGTCTCATTTGTAGGAGTGTGAGGGTTAGTAGTTGAGTTGTTACTATCATTGGCAGCATGGAATGGGCAATGGGTGATGCAAGCTGCAGTGGACTCCTGACGAGAGTCCTGGCACTTATTAGTTTTTTTACAAATTAGGCAATGATATTGGCCCTACTCCTGACTTGCTACGACAATGACTGTTTGATTTGTTTCTATTTAGATGAGATTTCTTAGCCATACACGTGTTCAGGCATTTACATTTGCTCACTCCATTTACAATACAAGCTATCATACGGATGCTTCATGTTTCTGGTACTCGATGAGAACAGGGCTTAGATGGCACAAAATACATTTCAGGAACAGCTCCCTGCAGCCGAAGCAATTGGGGATCTGATTTATTATCTGCTCTACTAATATATACATCTATGAAAATTTCCCAGCTTGCATTATCTGGATGTCAACGCCATCATTGGAATTTTGGAAACAAATGTGCAGCACTATTCAAGTTGAGATTTACGACCAAGAGGCTGACATGCTTGGATAATTCTCATAAGACCGGCTATAACGAGTAAAAATAACATATGCGATCCCCCACCCACACACCGAAAAATTTAGGAAAGGGGTGGTCCTGATGAAGGTGGATGATAATTAAAATTTTCCACCGAAACATACGTTGACCTGAGTGTATTATCCCCTAACACACAACACTACAACGGAAAGACTTCTCTGATGTATCTACACTGTTGTAACCAGCAGTGTATGTGATAGGCTTGGGGGAGATGTATGAGAAGAGTGTATGATGGTATGTTTTCATGTGTGAGGTGAGAATGGCTAGGAGTGTATCTTTGTTGTTGGACAAATTATGGATAAAATAAAAAAATAACTTCTTTTGAAAAATTAATAAAAAGATAAACACTAGAATGTTTTTGCTTATGTTTTAAAGATTCCAGTTTTGGTCAGCACATGGAGCCTTAGAGGCCATTAAAGAAGAAATACAGATTGTGTGGGCACTCTCTAGGTTTTTCTTGGTTTTTTCCCCCTAGTCCCAGACCTAAAAGTACTTGTTAGGGGGTACCTTTTTAATATTAGTACAAAATGCCAGCGACTATGGAAATCTGCCCAAATCATACACTTTTTAAGGCATTCATTCCTCAATGTGCATATTCCGTTAGCTTCTATGCATGGTGAACAAACCACTGTTGTATAAATGTCACCCATGGAGCAATCCTGGAATAATGGTGTGCACCATTTATTTTCCCATCCTGGAAAACTCCTCAAGGGTACCTGCAAATTTTGTGAATATGCTGAAGCCTGATCATTTGTAGGGGTTGGGCAGCAGTCGGGGAATGCTTCCCTTCATTCCCTTGGATGATGTTTACTCTGATAAACAATGTGACAAACTGTGAGTAACTAGCTATGTCAGTTGTGTGGGTTGCCATCCAACATACATGTAGTTAAAACATTGATGTGTCCCTTAATTTGTCTTCACATCTATCAACTCACAGATAATGCTTTCAGTACAAAGGTGTATGTTCCTGGACCTGGTATTGAAATTGTAGTTGGTCTAGGGTTCTTTCTGCAGGTTGAATATTTGAAAGTTCCTTCTGCCTTTTCTTAGATTTCCTTTCAGTCTGGAAATTATCTTTCAGTCTCAACGTAAACCTGAACAATTAGTTCTTGAGTTCTTCCTGGTCTCTTCTTGACATAGCTTTGGCATCTCCCAATTTTACTAGTCTCTAGACTATGATGACTTCATGGAACCGGTTCATATTTGTAAGAATCTACAAATTACAAGTTGTTAGTCTATTGCTCACCGTACTTTTGTATCTCACAGTTGTATTATTTTGGAAGATCAGAGCCCTAGAAACATATTGAGAAGCATCAATTCTTAATTGGGTATGGTTTAATACCGTTTAACAAACAAGCTGACCATCTCTTTTCTAGTAGTATTTCTTAAGTTGATTAAGGATTTTGCAAGATGCTGAAATCTCAAAGGAATTCGAGCTGAGTGATGTGACAAAAACATTCCCCTAGTTATTGACCAATGGATGCATCTGTGGTCTAGAATTCTGGAGAAACCTCTAAAGAACAATGAAGTCTCTTGCCATGTTGTACATCGTATTTTAAGGATGTGTGTTTAGTTAATACAACGCTTGCCTCTACAGTAGCATAGTGTTGTCTTATTCTGTCGGACGGTGCAAGTGAACTGCCAATCCGAACAAGATAACCATGTGTCAGGTGGTTTGTTTCTGGAATAATACTGCTTGGCTGCTCGCAATTTAGTGATTCCCCTGTTAGAAGGGGTAGGTTTTTAATCAGCGCGATGCGGCCTGAGATTTCTGGCAGTCCCTAAGTCATTCTTATCTCTTGGTTATATATGTTTCTCCTGCTCTCTAGTTGCTATTCTGTTTGTATCATGAAGTTTGTATAACTACTCCTTACATTAGATTCAGGGTTCCAGCATCACTGTAAAGAACCTCAATGTGTTCCTACATGGAAAGGTACAAGATCATCTCCTGGAATAGCATTGGTTCATCTTCTTTGCATTTAGTGGAATATTGGCCTATGTGATTGGTGCTCAATTCAAGCCACTAATTATACTAACTAGTGGTTGGTGACAATGGCCCAAACAGATTCTGGGAGTGGGGGTGAATTGAGTCACTCTGAATAAGACCTTCCATGAGTTTGTTTTTTCCTCACTCGTTTCAGGAGGGTTGGCTCCAGGGTGTATTATGAGTTGCAGGGCTCTCCACCTTGCCCAAGTGAACAGAGCCAAAGTCCCATCTCCTTCTCCGAGGCGCACACGTCTCCTGCGGGACAAAATGCCAGGTCCTCCTTGTTAAGTAGAGCTTCTGCTTTTATGCCTTTGCTGTTATTGAGGAGAAGACTTACAGGTTCCCTGGCAGGAATTAAAAGAGAAAAGTTTATCACCATCTGACTTGTGATTTTATTTGTAAAAGGTAGTCAAATTAGATTTGAAAGTTTATTCAGATTAGAAAGTTGGTTGCTATTTACAATGCTTCCAGTATACTGCCACCTTACCTTAGTGCTTTTTAATGTGGCATGTGATGGGTTCTCTTTTCAGTGATATTATTTTACCAAGGAAACAGCATTTGGGTACAGTTCGCCGTGGGTAAAATACACAGCCATGGATAGGAAACATTGTGGTGGTTCAGACGTCTAACTGACACCTAGAACAATTATGTGAGAAAATTTAATTTAGCAACGAGACAGAACAGCAGGAAAAATCAAAATGCCGCCTTTTGTGGTATTCAAGTTATTCAGTCAGGAAGGTTAAACGAGTGGACCTTTAATGGCGGGTGGAAGGTGAACTGGAGCATGAAGGTGTTTTACCTTTCAAATGATTTACCAAGGCATTTCAGAGGCTGGTCTCCAATGCCTCTCCGGGCAGAAAATCGTAGCAGTTTATCTCACAAAGCTAGTGCATTGCACCCCCTCAAGCTAGTGCACGTGCCAGACTACTGCATGCAGCCAATCTGTGAAACACGGGCCCTTTAAAAATGGGGGTGCATTTTTAATCAATGGAAGTAGAACAAGCCCTAATATAATAGAAAGAGGAAAGACTGCAGATGTTGGCTTTTACTTCACTTTAGAGGAAAGACTGCAGATTTTAGCTTTCACGTCACATTAGAGGAAAGACTGCAGATGTTAGCTTTCACGTCACATTAGAGGAAAGACTGCAGATGTTAGCTTTCACGTCACATTAGAGGAAAGACTGCAGATGTTAGCTTTCACGTCACAGAGGAAAGACTGAAGATTTTAGCTTTCATGTCACATTAGAGGAAAGACTGCAGATGTTAGCTTTCACGTCACATTAGAGGAAGGACTGCAGATGTTAGCTTTCACGTCACATTTCGAGAACCTTCTCCAGTTTAAATGCACATTACTCACTGGCCTGGGTGCATCCCGACATGGTAATAGACTTGGCCTAATGACTAGAGCTGTTGACCTTTGAATAGGGGATCAAGGCGCGAGTCATCCAGCCTCAGCTCAACTTACTGTGGTTATAGGCAAACTGCTTAATCTTCCTCCCTGTCCCTAAAAAGGTACAAAATGTATTACTTTGTCTCCAGTTGGAAAGTGCTGCAATACCCTTGGGTGGGCCTCGCGACTTCTAAAAATGCCCACTCTCAATATAAAACTCAGTGACGTGCATTATCCTCGCTCACAAGATGTGTGCCCAAAAAATATGGCATTAATTTACGCTAGACCCTCTAAGGAGCTTAAGAGTTGTAGTTACTCAGGAATAGCTCTTCTGGTGCCTCACCTTAGAACCTAACAGCCATAAACCAATCCTCCTGATGCCTCTCCCCACCCACCTTCCATTGCGCTCACAAATTCACTTTAATTTGTACTTTTTGAATTATGTGACATTGAGAGGCTGCATGAATAAAAGAATGAATGTCCACCTTTATACTTTTCCATTTTCTGATTCTCAAGGAGATGTTACAACCCCATATTTCTGAATTTTAGGTCTGGCGCTACCTTTTAATTTTACTAATATTATTATACATACGAGATCTTTACATATATATGGGCTTTCAGCCAGCCCTCTTCTTCCATTGGTCTGTTCTTATGTCATTCACATTTTTCTACCACCCAGCGCAGCCTATTCACTAGGGCAATGGTCTAGCCTCGTTCAGCCACTGGCTAGCTTCACTGTGAGGGACAGCATTCTGCCCTTTCACAATGTAGTCTCCTTCAGTGCCCGGGACTGCTATGGCAATCTGTGCTTTGTGCGACAAAAAAAACATAATATTTGCTTTTAGTCATTTTTGTTATATATTGGTGAGGGCACAGCAGCTCTCCAAACAATAAAGTTATGCAAAAACAATGACAAAGCAAGCATTGACCAAGCCAAAACACTGGCAGGAAATGCCAGACCTATTGGCTTTTCCAATGTTTGCTTACAATACTTTAGATTTAGTACTCTTTCTCAACAATCAATAGCAAACCTAAGAGCTCTAGCTTAGAGGAAGAAGCTATACCTATTGGCTTTGCCAATGTTTGCTTGGAGGAGAAAAAAAACCAAAGGAGTTCTTGAGATTTTGGCGGACACGGATCTCTGTCAAAAATTGGCAGATGCCCCAACCTCCCTATCATATCTATACCTGGTGTACGTGTGAATGAATATGTTTTGTGCAATCTGCTGCAGGTGTATAGCTTTTATTCTTAAAAATGTATTTTGTATCATTGCCGAAGTGTGTTAAAATGGCCTCATAGCTAGATAATTGACACCGAATATGCCTGATAAATCGAATTTACTTCCATAAAATGCCACATATTTGGCACTTCTTAAAATGCCAGCTACTTTAGGTAATTTTTCTGCATGCTTTAGCCCTAGATTACCATATAGTCTACAAGAACCTAGAAGAGGTAAGTAAGCACAGACATCTGAGCTGAGGACAATTATTGTCTGCATGTAAGCTAATTTTCTACCTAGAAAAATCCTAGTTTTGTATAAGAAAAGTGCTGGCCATCTTGATTGACTTGAAGAAGTTTCCCGGGAAGAGAGAAGCTACAGTCTTCAAAAAAATCTCACTCAAACGCCTACATAAAGAACCAATAATTCCAGATGATGATATAATTATGCTAGCTGCAAAATCCTGGTTTAAAGACATAACAAATGAGTTGTAATTTAGAAAATCGAGCGACACTACAAAATTGTGAGCAAGAATTAACAAAAAAAATCTGTTGAAAGACAAAGCAAAGGTGATTTGACTCCATTTAAATCTTGTTTGTTACTTGAATTATTGTTGTTTTTGGGGACTAGATACAGTCTAGTGACCAGAGCGGTCGACCCTCTAAATGGGAAACCAGGTTTGAGTCTCGGCCTTGGTTCAACATCCTGTGATTGTGGGCAAATCGCTTAATCTTCCTGTACCTAAAAAATTGTGTAATGTAATCTGGTGTTCATCTAAAGAGCTCTAATGCCCTTAAGCCACGTTTGTGCTATAAAAAAACTACAAAATATAACAGAAATATATTTGAGCACAATGGAACTGTAGCCGAATCATATTAATGGTGACATGAGTGTTTTAATTTTTAGTGACTATAAGTGTTGTGTCGTTCAGCAGCAGCAAAGAGAATTTTTCCCGTGGCTGACCAGGGTTTCGGCAAATTGCCAAAAACCATGGTCCGCTCAAGTCCAGCGTTTATTCAAGAAGCATGTGAGCACTACATGGTGGCTGCTCCATGGCACTGCAGGCAGTCTGCTAGTGGAGTATCTCATTTAAAGATTCAGCTTACAGCTGCATGTAGAAGAAATGACATACTCTGGTTTGTTCATATGACCTTTATTCCAGTTACACACAGACATACGGTGAATGCCCAGCTAGGAGCAGACTGCCCTCACTCTCAACTGACCTCACCATCAGTTTAGTCCATACTCGCCCTCAGAAGATGTCATGCTAGAGCTGGGACACACAAAATGTATGCAGAACACACTGACATATTATGTTAAGTTCAGGATTATATAATGATCCTCATGAATACAGTTGCCGCTGATAATGATAACGTGTCCGATTTATGTAATGTAACAGAACCGTGTGGAAAGGCTTTTTTAATTTACAAGGATGTGATTCTGGATGGTGGTAGCCGCTAAAAATCCAACAGTGCAAAGCAATGAGATGGAGATCTTAAAGTTGCATGATCTACTCAATTGTGGGAAAAGATCTTATTAAAGATCCACTCTAAATGTAGAGCAGCAAATCCAACACAAACACTTTTTATATTTACACTATATTGTTTTCCACTTTCTATCTGGTACCTAAAATGAATCCTACTATTGATGATGAAAAGTCATGTTCACATTGCAAGGGTATCCCTTTATTTATGATTTGTGAATGTAATTTACTTAAAAATGTTGGCAACACATTTGAAGATTTATTAATAACATAATGAAGACAGCTTCTCGGTTATAATTATAGAATATTTTTGTAGGAGGTTTGATCCCATCTTGGAATGCTTTACCAGGAGAGTTCAATTGGCAGAATTGTTGTTGGCCTTGGCATTCCAAGAAATCATTCTTAATTGGAAGGATTTTTACAAGATTTTTAAAAGAAGATAGTGAAAAGGTTGATGGTAATGTTATAGTAGATTAGATACTGCGACGTCCCTCCATTAATTAATATATAATTAAGGGATGGAAATATGGATCCCTTTCATGACACTCTTATCATCCACTGGGCGTTGTTTATCTTCTGTAATGATAAGGATATTGATGATATAAACGTTTCACAAACTCATACCCTTTTTCTACATTTACTAATTACTTTTATTCCTTTCCTTCGTGTGCCACTGTTATTCCTCTCTTCCTTCTCTCTTCCTTTTCACTTGGTATACCAAAATATTTTTTATAAAAGCTATCTTTCTTTTAATTAGCCAACATGTTGCTAATGTCTTTTTAATCAGATGTATAGCTTATTGTAATGGATATGTATTACTTTTACTTATGTAATACACTTATAGATGCTTCTCTTTTAGTTATTTAGAATATTACATATTTGATTTGCTGGTATACATGGATACTGTACTTGACTTTTGTTTCCCTTTACAAATTCCGTACTAAGAACACATCCACCGCTCCCCGGGTTCCCTCAGGTCCTGCTTAAAATAACTCTGGGGCCATCTATGGAGGAGTCTTTTCCTCTCTCCTGTTACTAGGTACGGTGTCACATCATCTTAAGAGGAAAAGCAATAGGAAACAAGTAGTTTACCCGACAATCTGGGCTGTGTGAATTAAAAAAATATTTTTGTTGCCATGTGATCCAAATAAATAAATGCAAGCTTTAAAGATGGATGCAGATTTACTAAAATACCCCCCACATACATAGCCTAAATACTGGGGGATGAGTTGTGTGGGTAGTGCACCATTTCCATCTGTAACTGTAATTGTATTTATATAGCATTTACTACCTCTGATGAGGCATCAGAGTGCTTTTAGGCGAGTAGCATGCTACTCCGGAACCCAAAAAGGATTACTGGTTGATTAGTATATGGAAGTATGAGATCATTTACATGGTGCAAATGCTAGTCTGTTAGTTGGATTGAGTAGGATAATTGAAGGATACAAGAGGGCAGAGCCTAGAAAGCATTTATTTGGGAAATCATAGTAGCAAGATGAGGTTTGGGATGCCTCAAGGAGAGATTCATGAGGTAAGAATTTAGAGAGAGTTGTTTTGGGAGATCACAATGTCTAATGCCATCAAGATGGGCTGTGACATCAGCACAACGATGTAAGCACTGACTTGCTGGATTTGTGAACATCTTAAACTGTTCGTCGGTGTGATACCTGGTCTTCAAATGGAAGAACCAAAGTGGTCAGGACATTTTCTAAGTGGGTTATACCTCAAAAGTTTGAATGTGGTTCAATGCTGAATAAACAAGGAACATTTACAGCTACAAACGTGTTTTCAGACATAGTCCACAGGTGCATGGGTTGGCCTACACAAAGTAGACCCCTAACTGAGTTGGTGATGTCTACAAAGTGCTGGATGAAGTTATTGGCTAATGAAGAAGAAGGACAATTTTCAGTTACAAAGGCCTTATCCAGATGTGATGAGTCCACAGGTGAATGGATAAAGTGGACATGCACCACACTTCTTCAGTACCACAACCATGTGTCACATCTGTGGTACAGCAGAACCTTGCAAGCTCTACCCAGTGAAGCTTGCACGGTCCCATGGTAGACCCACCACAGCACCTCACGGGAGGGCTGCGCTGGGATCTGAGAGGGTATCTTGGTTGCTCATGGGAGGGCCATGCTTGGACCCCACAAGTGCTAGGCTGTTGGAGTATCCCTTCCCTACCTACTATTTTCTAAGTCCGAGAGTCCTGCAATGGCAGATGCAATGTTTTCCTTCTAGTTGTGGCCAGCTAATCCCACAGCTCTGTCTCTTGGATAGTACTGCTTCCACAGGACTGAACTGACCAATGGGAAAAACATCTTTCAACCAATCAGATTGTTCTATTTGTTGAATTTATGGTACCGTAAGAGACAGTGGGAGTCCCGCGGACCAACCTTACAGATATACGTATTTTTTTAACCGCTTTATGACCATCCTGAGCACCTCTTTATGAACATATTTCTCGAAAATGGCTAAACGGAAGGAATTACACCAATCAATGAAAAGCACACGTTTTGTTTATGTTCTAAATTTATGTCAAATTTGGTGTAGTTCCATTGAGTCGTTTTTTCTGTATCACATCCCAAAATATCCTTTGGTAATTAACATGGGGAAACTTTCTATGAAGGACCTGAGGTGAATAAACTTTATTTTTGGAACGTTTTGTGAAGATTAGTCAAATGGCGTCAAGTTATTAGTAAAATAAAAAAACGCTCTTGCTATGGAAATATGCATGTAGTAATAGATAGAGATAGAGATAAATAGATAGATATATTTTGACTTTTAGAAAATACCTTACTTAGACAACGTACCATTAGCTTCCTCAACACCGCTACTTGGCTGCTCATTTGTCTTAATACAAAAACCATGTTCCTTCTCAATTTGTCAATTGTTCATAGACATCTCCATTATTTATCCTACACTGACAATGTATGAAACTCTTCTAGACTTTTGGCATCCTGTTCATAATCGGGGGGTGTAGTTCTTACTTGTGAGTCGCAAAAGCCAGAGTGATTTTTTTTTTTTCTGACACTCACTACTTAGAACTATGCGATTGTATTGTAATAGATTTTTATTTTCTTAAATATATTTTATAGCGTGTAGCTATGCTAATGTGATAATACATGCAAACAGGCATGCAGAAATAATGTCACGTGATTGCACTCTGAAGCTAGATTTATTGTCTTTGACAATGCTTAGTAGTGGTGGTAGTTATGTAATATTGATGGGGGTGGTATTGGTGGAATTTGATGCAGGTGTTTATCATGGTGGTGTGGTGCTGGCAGTAGTGATATTAATGACAATTGTAATGGTAGTGCTGCTGCTGGCATCGATTCCTGTGGTATTGGAGGTGCTGGTGGTAATGATGGTGGCAGTCCTGGTGGTATTGCTAATGATAATGTGGCTGCATTGGTGGTGGTGACACTAATTGTGGTTTTACTCTTGTCATTGATGTCACTTTCAGGTGTTCAATCCTGACCTGTGATGCACCTGGGGACACCTATAAATATACATAAGGGTCCCTTAATCTCAGGGATAGCGTACTTCGAATGATCACTGGAAGCTATTGGATTGGCTGATAGATTTTAAAATAGAACGTCCCTGTCAGAAAGCAAGTGCAAGTCTTGCTGCTGGAGCAAGCCAAAGTAGAGAGGATGAGGGCTGAGAGACAAAAACCAAGTGTTAGGCATTATTTAGATCTTAATCCCAGAGCCATTTCTACCAACTACCTGCTGAACACTAACAAGATCTGGGAACGGGTTTTCTTGTTTAGCTTTCGGGCTGCAATAGTGAATTATTGTATTTTTTTTTTTCTGGCTGGACACCAACCCCAGCTTGACTCTAGAAAATGCCTGTGTATTCATTTGCAAAAACAATGGTATATTTTCTCTTCTTTTGTGAATATTATAATATGTATACCAAACAATTCCTCATACCATTTTTGAGGCTTAGGAATCTACGGCTTTGCATGCAAGCATATCATTTTTTACTGGCATTGCCAGATGACGAATCATGTGGGCATGTGGCTCTGTTTCATGAAGCCGCAGTCTGCTCCAGAAGGTCGATGCTTTTAGATGCATTTTAGTAGACTGATGAATTAGCACTCAACTGTTTTTATCCAGATAGTTGGTCATTAATATCTCAAACCTGATGATTTTATCTATTTTATTTCCATGTTTTATTAACTTGTATGTATTTTTTTGCTATTTTGCACGTCTTGCATGCTTTTATGGCTGTCTGTAGCTGAATAAAGAGAATTCTGATCCTGGTGCTGATGTGAAGAATCCTTATGGAGTGCACTGCACCGAATAATATGCACAAAAATATACTAATTGCGGCACATGGTAGTGCTGAGGACACTGTTCACTCATTTTGCAGCCCGAGTAGAAATGTGGGGCCTTATTTTTTTCATTTTGAGTGTAAGTAACCATGTTGAGCAGTTTGTGTTGCCAGTAATGACTTTTATAGTGCTATGCTACAAATCTCTCTACTTTTGCAAGTTCAACATTTTTTAATTGTTTGGAGCAAACTCTTCTTTGTAGGTTTCCCTGTTACTGTTTTTGCACAATTCTTTTGTGTACAGTTGCGCAATTCATTATTGGTGTTTACTGCATTAACATTTCTGACATTTTCCTTAACAAAAACAACAAACTATATAGTAGGCCTAAGTGGAGTTTGTGGAGTTCCACTGCTCTACGCGGTGTTTTGCTAGTGCCAGAGTGCTTTTGATCACACCGTTCGCATTGATTTTCAGTGCCGAGTATTTGTCCTGCGTTGTAAAATCAGCTCGAACTGTACAACGCTCAGGGCAAGAGGGTGCTACTTCTTTTTTTCTGCTTGAGTAGATTTTCTACTCGAGCAGCAGCTTTCTCAACGTGAATGTAATGTTTCTCAACGCACCGGTCACGACCATCCATCCGCTCACCTGGAGAAATCTTGCCTGGAGTTGGATTTTCTTAGTTTGCGCTTGCCAACTTGACATTGGCGAGCATGAGCGAGGAAAAACTGTTTCAGGCCTCCGCATGCTCTGCAGAGCACGGAGTGCAGAAAACACTGCAAACTTCGCGAACGGAGCGTAGTTCACCACCCAGGGCTACTATATAGTCAGTGGTCTGCAGTTTGAATGTTTTGGAAAACGACTATTTATGATATACATGTTTGTCACTAGATATTCAAAGTGATAGAGCGTATGTGTTTTTGTGTGCCTGCATGCTCTCTGGTGTTGCAATCGTGTATTTCAGTAATACATCAATTCTGGTTGACATATCCTTCACGTGTCAGGGTATCTTGCTTCATGGGTGATAATAGGGTGTTGTGAATCAGTGGTTTTGCTGTGTGTGAGTATCAGTGCTGTGTTAGCAGTGCTGTGTGACTATGTATTCATTGTGGGTGTTAGACCTGGCACCTTGGCGTGAGTTTCCCTTCCACTTTTTGATGGTGTGCCTCGACTGTTTTGCTGGTGTTGTCCGCTCAGGGCACTGCGCCACGGCTAATCCGTGCCGCAGTGCAAGTGCTCCCGAAGTAAAAGTGTACCTGTAATTGATGTCCATGATTGGTTTATTGGATTCACTGTCAGTCCCCAGTAGAGTGCACCAGGGGTGCCAGGGCTTGTGAATGCCAATGCTGCTGGTGGGCTTGCAGCGCTGGTTGCGCCACCCACGGAAGCGGCCTTGTAAAGTGTGTCTAGGGTCTGCCACCGCAGACCCTGTGCGCGGTCCGGGACCGTCGCGCTGACTGCGCAAGTGCCCCCACTTGCCAGTCCCTAAACCTTCCCTTCCTTACATATTAGCCACCCCTCTGGCAGGCCCAAGGGCAGGGTGCATTGTAGGCATAAGGTAGGACATGCCCTGATGTGTGTGGCATGTCTTAGTAGTGAATTACAGCCCTTGTCGTTTTTCACTATTGAAGGCTACCTGCTCTCCATAGGCCAGAATGGGCTGCTGGGATCACGCCAACGCTGTGACCCCAGTGGACTCAGAGAGCATGGTAGAGTGTCAAGTTTGGTATGCCTGAACTCAGAATAATAAAATACTTCTTGTAGTCAAGTTTATTTTAATATCCTGGGTTTGTAAATACTACTTTTAGAAAGTTAGTATTTACTGACCTGACCATCTCAGTCCGCCTCTGCTGTGTGTGTGTGTTCTGCCTAGCAACAGTAAGGAGCAGGGTGGGGGGATCCCCAGAGACAGGTTGGCTGCCAGGTGGTGGGTAGAGAGATTACACCTGGATGGGTGGGAGGAGTACACCTTGACTCTTGAATAGACCTGTGCTCTGCCACCACAAAGCCGGCGCCACCCCCTGTGGGGCGGCTGATGTCTCTGCCCTGCTGCTGAAAGGAAAGAGCAGAGTCACCATAACAAAGTGCTCCAGAACTGGACTGAGCCAGGCCTAGGCCCCCTGGCGCTAAAGAACAAAAGAATCATGGTATAAAAGTAGGAGCCTGGCTCCTAAGAAATCAGAATCCTGTTTACCACAAAGAACCTCTACCCGACTAGAAGGAGAAGGAGACGCTGGAGGAGCTGGCCTGCTGCCTGCCTTGCTGAGAAAAGAGAGGAAGAGACTTACTGAAAAGACTTTGCTACTTTGTGCTCGAACATTCTCCAAGGGCTTGATCTGAGCTTGCCCCCTGAACTGAACCCCAGGAACAGTGGGTTCTCTGTGCTTCTTGCTCATCCTCCAATTCGAGCCGTGTGGGCATCCCGCTGGAAAAGAGACTGCGCCCCTCATCGCCCCTCCTAGGGCCGTGACACTCAGAAGCTCGCCTGCCTCCAACCCGTGAGAGCCCCGCTCCGTCCCGAGCCGCTCTCTGTTCCCGGGCCAGGCCGCCTGCATCCCTGTCACCGCCTGCCATTGGAGTGCGCTGAACGCGCTATCACCCCTCCTGCCGGAAGCCGTCCGACGACTGTGATCTACGCCGGGTCATCCAGCTGCACTGACTGTGCCCTGTGACCCCGCTTCGCTATCCCCGGACATCTCAGGCCGCGCCGCCCCCGCTGTGGAGACCCTCCTGCACCGCCGTGCTACAGGGTCGCTGGCCGCGCCTGCCTACGTGCCCACACCTGCTGATTGAGGACCCAAGAACACTTACCAAGCTGAGAGTCGCACCGACCTGTGCCGACTCTCCACATCACGAAAGAAGTTCCAGTATCGGGCTCGGGGCCCGCAACGCCTTATTTCCCCGTTCGCAGGAGCCGATCTCTGTGAGTACTGGAACCACAAGTAACATTTGCAAGAGAACTACGAAGTATCCATTTGAAGCGACGAACAACGAACATTTGCCCGCTTTACAACCTGGTGGTATAGCGAAAACGTTATTGGTCTTGTGATAAGTCTGCTGAGATATATATACCTTATTTTTACATAAAGGATCGTATTTTTATATATATCCAAGTCTGGTGTCCGTTTCTGGGGGGATTGATGTATTTACTGTGTGTACGATTGTAAGTGCTTAACCACCAACGCCTGAGGAATCGCCTTGGCTGCTCACGCCACGCACCTAGAGGGTGAGCAAGGGTCATTCGCGAGGGGTTATCCTGCGCCCTGACGTGGAGGAGAGGGTTCCTGCTTGACACAAGGGCAACCTTGCGCCAACCAGAGATCCCCGACTCTAACATTGTTGGCAGCGGGTGGGATTTCGGATTTGCACTTGTAATTTGCATACAGTGAATTATTAATCACCAGATAGTGAGAGCAGACCAAATAACGCAGCCACAGGTTTGTAATTGTTGAACTTTGTTGAAACATCTGCCATTACTGCAACCATGCCTGGCTCACACTCCGCTGGGAGAGCACTCTCTGTGATTTCTGGAATCGATGAGGTGGATTGGGAGAGACTGGAAGGCTACACGATAGAGCAATTGAAAGGCTACAGTGTAAAATTCCGAGTCCCCCATGCTGGATTCAAGAGGAGAACCCAGTACGCCAAGGCGCTGAGAGCCTGGAAGGAGTCACGAGACCCACGGAATGCGGGGGACATCGTTCCACCCGACAACCTTGAGGAGCCCAGCAGAGTCCGGTCGCCAGAGGAGCTGGCAGACAGGGCAGCCGACAGGGCGCATGCAATGGAGATGGCAAAGTTGGCCGGACAAATGGAAATGGAAAAGCAGAAGTTGGCCCTGGAGGCACAACAACGCCAAATGGATCATGATATAAGATTGAAGGAGTTGGAGCTGAAGGCGAAAAGTTTGGACACCGCTCCTTCTGGTGGCAGCGCTCCACCAGCGCAGGTAGAGTCCAAGGTGTACATCCCCAAAGATGTAGTAAAGGAGTATTTTAGAAAGGATGACATAGGGCAGTGGTTTAGAGCCTACGAGGTGGCCATGTCCTCACACCGGGTCCCTGAGAAAGACTGGGGAGCGGGGTTGTGGGGAAGGTTCCTTGCGGAAGGGCGGGACACACTGTTAGATTTGCCCTTAGAAGTCCAGACCTCATACCCCCATATGAAGGAAGCTTTAATGACCAGGTATGGGTTAACTCCTGAGCTATATAGACAGAGGTTCAGGGAGACCAAGAAGATCCCTGAGAGTACGTATGTGGAATATGTGACCTTTTTCTGCAGAGCGCTGGATGGTTGGGTGAAGGGTAGCAAAGTGAATGATTATCAAGGGCTGCTTGATTTAATTGCATGGGAGCACTTGTCCAGTCAATGTTTTCCTGAGCTACGCCAGCACCTGATAGATAGCAAGCTGTCCAACCCGAGGAAGCTTGCTGAGGAGGCGGACCGCTGGCTCAGCACCAGGGTCCACAAGGGTCAAGTGGGAGACTCCGCCAAAGGTGGGCAGGGTCCCCAGCAGAAGAGTGGGGGGGACAAGGGTAAACAGAAGGGGTTCCAAAAAGGCCCCCAAAGTAATTCCCAAGGGAACCAGCAGAAGGGTTCTCAGCCTCCCCCACCCCCGCAGCAGAACGGGGCCCCAACAGGTAGACCTGTTCCAAAGGGGCCCTTCAATTGTTATAAGTGTGGTGAGCCGGGTCACATTGCCTCTGATCCTAAGTGTCGCCTGTTTGGTAAGACCGCACCCACTGGTGCTCCACCCCGGCAAGTAGCTAGTGTTAACTTTGGGGAGGAAGTAGCAGTCCAGGAGGGTGGGGGTCCCGGGCAGATGACCCTAGTCTCGCTAGGAGACAGTGAGATGGTCCCTGTAACCTACCTGCCCTCTAACACTAAGAAATATGGGCAGGTGGTGACCATCAATGGAAGGAAGGTGGAGGCTCTTAGAGATACAGGAGCCAGCGTGACCTCGGTGAGGCAACACCTGGTGTCTCAAGAGCAAATTGTACCCAATGCCTACTGTAGGGTTGTCAATGCTGACAACGTAGAGAGTCGTTGTCCAATGGCTCAAGTTCCCTTTGAGTGGGGGGAGGTCTCTGGTACTCTACAAGTCGCTGTGAGAACTGACATGCCTGTAGATTGTCTGCTAGGGAACGACCTGGAGAGCTCCCCTTGGGAAAAGGTGGAGAAGACCACGCATCTGAGGATGGTGGGTCTACCCGACTGGGCGTGCGTGACCACCCGGTCCATGGCAGCCAGTAGGGGTGTTGAGAGGGTCCTGGAGCCTGAGGGAGAGGTCCAGGAACCGGCCTTAGGGAGAAGGCGCAGGAGGCGCGGGAAACCGGCCCCCGAAGTTCCCACGGCCCAGGAGGAAGTAGACCCTGAGGGGGATGCTCTGGAGCCTACCGGGGAACAGATTGCCGAACTGGGAGATCTGCCTGAGCTGACCCATTGGCAGCAAGAAGGAGGTCCCTCCAGGGAGGAATTCTGCAGGGAGCAGAAAGAATGCCCTTCTCTCGTGGGTATGCGGCAACAGGCTGCAGACCAGGCCAATGGTGTTCAGGCCAAAACACACTACGTGTACTGGGAGAGTGACCTCCTGTATTCCGAGCCTAAGGCTGCTGAACCTGGGTCAGCCCGTGTGCTGGTGGTACCCCAGAAGTTCAGAACCTTCCTACTGGGGCTGGCTCATGATGTGCCTTTAGCAGGACATTTGGGGATGGACAAGACCTATGACAGGCTTGTCACCCACTTTTACTGGCCCCAAATGCATAAGAATTCAGATTCCTACTGCAGAACCTGTCAGACTTGCCAGGCAAGTGGTAAGAGCGGAGGGAAGCACAAGGCTCCTCTGCAACCTTTCCCTGTGGTCGGTACGCCATTCCAACGAGTGGGTATTGATATTGTGGGGCCTCTGGACCCCAAGACAGCCCTGGGCAACAGGTTCATCCTGGTCTTGGTGGACCATGCCACCCGGTACCCTGAAGCCATCCCTCTGAGGACAGTGACGGCCCCCGTGGTGGGACGGGCACTGATGGGAATTTTCTCCCGAGTGGGATTCCCTCTAGAGGTGGTGAGCGACAGGGGGACCAATTTCATATCCACATATATGAAATCCCTGTGGAAGGAGTGTGGGGTAACTTACAAGTTCACCACTCCTTACCATCCCCAAGGAAATGGGTTGGTTGAGAGATTCAACCGAACCCTCAAAGGCATGATCATGGGCCTGGACGGTCCAATGAGGCGTAAGTGGGACGTCCTCTTGCCATGCCTGCTCTTCGCTTACCGAGAGGTGCCACAGAAGTCTCTAGGATTCAGCCCCTTTGAGCTTCTGTATGGTCACCCGGTAAGAGGACCTCTGAGTTTGGTGAAGGAAGGCTGGGAGCAATCTCCCAGGAAACCTCCCCAGAATGTATATAGTTACATGCTGGCCTTCCGAAACCAGACTCGGCGTTTCAGGCAACTTGCTGAGGCAAATCTGGAAGCCAGCCAGGAGGAGATGAAGCGGTGGTACGACCGGAATGCCACTCTGGTAGAGCTTCAACCTGGACAAAAGGTGTGGGTCTTGGCCCCAGTGGAGCCGTGTGCACTTCAGGATAAGTGGACAGGTCCATTTGAGGTTGTGGAGCGCAAAAGTCCTATCACCTACTTGGTGGACATGCAGACTCCCAGGAACCCTTTGAGGGTCCTACATGTTAACCGCCTTAAGCCCCACTTAGAGAGGACCGAAGTGGGCATGCTGCTGGCCACTGATGATGGAATGGAAGAGGAGACCGAGCCTCTTCCTGACCTCTTAGTGGCCTCTGAGAAAGATGGGTCAGTGGATGGAGTTAACCTCTCGCCCACCCTGACGCCCGAACAACAGGAAGACTGCCGCCACTTGCTGGGACAGTTTTCCGACCGATTCTCCCTGGTTCCTGGTGTCACAGATTGGTGCGTCCATGATGTGGACACAGGAGACAGCTTACCTGTAAAGCACAAGGCTTACAGGGTAACTGACAGGGTCAGAGCTTGCATTAAGGAGGAGGTCTCCAAAATGCTTGCGCTAGGGGTGGTTGAGTCCTCCAGCAGTCCTTGGTCCAGCCCCGTGGTCTTGGTCCCAAAAGCTGCTGCGCCGGGAGCCACACCGGAACTCCGGTTCTGTGTGGACTACAGAGGACTCAATTCAGTCACGAAGACTGACGCGCACCCCATCCCCAGAGCTGATGAGCTCATTGATCGGCTTGGGGCTGCCCGGTTCCTCAGTACGTTTGATCTAACGTCTGGGTACTGGCAGATCGCCTTGACCGATGGGGCCAAAGAGAGGTCAGCATTCTCTACACCAGATGGGCACTTCCAGTTCCGAGTCATGCCATTTGGGATGAAGAATGCCCCTGCCACCTTTCAGAGGTTGGTCAACCAGGTACTGGTTGGGCTGGATGCGTTCAGTGCCGCCTACCTGGATGACATCGCAGTGTTCAGTGCCACCTGGCCCGAACACCTGCGCCACCTCTGGGAAGTGTTGATGGCCCTGCGCCGAGCAGGCCTCACGATCAAGGCAAGCAAGTGCCAGATCGGGCAGGGTTCCGTGGTGTACTTGGGACACCAAGTGGGGAGTGGCAAGGTGGCACCCTTGCAACCCAAAATTGAAACCATCCTGGCTTGGGAACCCCCCAAGACGCAGACCGCAGTGAGGGCCTTCCTGGGGCTCACTGGGTACTACAGGAGGTTTGTCAAGGGCTATGGAACGATCGTTGCCCCCTTGACAGAGCTGACTTCGAAGAAGCAGCCCAGGAACGTGATTTGGACTGACACCTGTCAGAAAGCTTTCGACACCCTGAAGACTGCCATGTGCACGGCGCCCGTGCTCTTGGCCCCTGACTTCTCCAAGGAATTCCTAGTGCAGACAGACGCTTCAGAGCATGGTGTGGGGGCTGTTCTTTCACAGATGACTGAGGAGGGCTGGGACCAACCCGTAGCCTTCATCAGTAGGAGGTTACTTCCACGGGAAAGTAGGTGGAGTGCAATTGAGCGAGAAGCATTTGCTGTGGTCTGGGCGCTGAAGAAGCTAAGACCCTACTTGTTTGGGTCTCACTTCCGGGTTCAGACGGACCACAGGCCCCTCAGATGGTTGATGCAAATGAGGGGTGAAAACCCGAAGCTGTTGAGGTGGTCCATCTCCCTACAGGGTATGGACTTTACGGTGGAACACCGTCCTGGTACAGATCACGCCAACGCTGACGGTCTGTCCAGGTATTTCCGCCTTAGTGACGAGGAACCCCCTGGGCAAGGGTAGTTCTCCCCACATTTCAGCTGGAGGGGACACGTGTTAGACCTGGCACCTTGGCGTGAGTTTCCCTTCCACTTTTTGATGGTGTGCCTCGACTGTTTTGCTGGTGTTGTCCGCTCAGGGCACTGCGCCACGGCTAATCCGTGCCGCAGTGCAAGTGCTCCCGAAGTAAAAGTGTACCTGTAATTGATGTCCATGATTGGTTTATTGGATTCACTGTCAGTCCCCAGTAAAGTGCACCAGGGGTGCCAGGGCTTGTGAATGCCGATGCTGCTGGTGGGCTTGCAGCGCTGGTTGCGCCACCCACGGAAGCGGCCTTGTAAAGTGTGTCTAGGGTCTGCCACCGCAGACCCTGTGCGCGGTCCGGGACCGTCGCGCTGACTGCGCAAGTGCCCCCACTTGCCAGTCCCTAAACCTTCCCTTCCTTACATATTAGCCACCCCTCTGGCAGGCCCAAGGGCAGGGTGCATTGTAGGCATAAGGTAGGACATGCCCTGATGTGTGTGGCATGTCTTAGTAGTGAATTACAGCCCTTGTCGTTTTTCACTATTGAAGGCTACCTGCTCTCCATAGGCCAGAATGGGCTGCTGGGATCACGCCAACGCTGTGACCCCAGTGGACTCAGAGAGCATGGTAGAGTGTCAAGTTTGGTATGCCTGAACTCAGAATAATAAAATACTTCTTGTAGTCAAGTTTATTTTAATATCCTGGGTTTGTAAATACTACTTTTAGAAAGTTAGTATTTACTGACCTGACCATCTCAGTCCGCCTCTGCTGTGTGTGTGTGTTCTGCCTAGCAACAGTAAGGAGCAGGGTGGGGGGATCCCCAGAGACAGGTTGGCTGCCAGGTGGTGGGTAGAGAGATTACACCTGGATGGGTGGGAGGAGTACACCTTGACTCTTGAATAGACCTGTGCTCTGCCACCACAAAGCCGGCGCCACCCCCTGTGGGGCGGCTGATGTCTCTGCCCTGCTGCTGAAAGGAAAGAGCAGAGTCACCATAACAAAGTGCTCCAGAACTGGACTGAGCCAGGCCTAGGCCCCCTGGCGCTAAAGAACAAAAGAATCATGGTATAAAAGTAGGAGCCTGGCTCCTAAGAAATCAGAATCCTGTTTACCACAAAGAACCTCTACCCGACTAGAAGGAGAAGGAGACGCTGGAGGAGCTGGCCTGCTGCCTGCCTTGCTGAGAAAGGAGAGGAAGAGACTTACTGAAAAGACTTTGCTACTTTGTGCTCGAACATTCTCCAAGGGCTTGATCTGAGCTTGCCCCCTGAACTGAACCCCAGGAACAGTGGGTTCTCTGTGCTTCTTGCTCATCCTCCAATTCGAGCCGTGTGGGCATCCCGCTGGAAAAGAGACTGCGCCCCTCATCGCCCCTCCTAGGGCCGTGACACTCAGAAGCTCGCCTGCCTCCAACCCGTGAGAGCCCCGCTCCGTCCCGAGCCGCTCTCTGTTCCCGGGCCAGGCCGCCTGCATCCCTGTCACCGCCTGCCATTGGAGTGCGCTGAACGCGCTATCACCCCTCCTGCCGGAAGCCGTCCGACGACTGTGATCTACGCCGGGTCATCCAGCTGCACTGACTGTGCCCTGTGACCCCGCTTCGCTATCCCCGGACATCTCAGGCCGCGCCGCCCCCGCTGTGGAGACCCTCCTGCACCGCCGTGCTACAGGGTCGCTGGCCGCGCCTGCCTACGTGCCCACACCTGCTGATTGAGGACCCAAGAACACTTACCAAGCTGAGAGTCGCACCGACCTGTGCCGACTCTCCACATCACGAAAGAAGTTCCAGTATCGGGCTCGGGGCCCGCAACGCCTTATTTCCCCGTTCGCAGGAGCCGATCTCTGTGAGTACTGGAACCACAAGTAACATTTGCAAGAGAACTACGAAGTATCCATTTGAAGCGACGAACAACGAACATTTGCCCGCTTTACAACCTGGTGGTATAGCGAAAACGTTATTGGTCTTGTGATAAGTCTGCTGAGATATATATACCTTATTTTTACATAAAGGATCGTATTTTTATATATATCCAAGTCTGGTGTCCGTTTCTGGGGGGATTGATGTATTTACTGTGTGTACGATTGTAAGTGCTTAACCACCAACGCCTGAGGAATCGCCTTGGCTGCTCACGCCACGCACCTAGAGGGTGAGCAAGGGTCATTCGCGAGGGGTTATCCTGCGCCCTGACGTGGAGGAGAGGGTTCCTGCTTGACACAAGGGCAACCTTGCGCCAACCAGAGATCCCCGACTCTAACAGTGGGGGATGCATTGTTACTATATATTGTTGATTTTGTTTGTGTTCCTGGTTAAGGTGTGTTGCTCATATAGTAAGTTTTCTCTGTTTTCTGTTGTGCTATGTTTAATAAGTCTGCATGCTTTTGTTTATACTGGCTTCAAACCATGTTGTACATAGGGTGATCAGCACGCCACATTTCCATACGAGGATGGTTAAAGATGTACTACTGCTTCTTCTGAGTACCTAACTGTTCTACTTCTGGATGCAAGATTTACCTGCCTGTACCTTTTATTCCTTCACCACATGGGGTGGTGAGCATGCTGCATTTCCAAATGGAAGTAATGAAATAACTTGCTTCAGTTAGCTGTGGGCCACTGCACGTGCTATTACAGCACAAAGGGACAGATGTACAACCCGTTTTTGCATGCGCAAACGGGCCTGTGACCCGTTTGCGCATGCAAAAACCTTACAGGGCGATGTACAAACGCTATTAAGTGAGTCGCAATTTATTTGCGACTCGCTAAATAGCGCTTGCGTCTCGCAATTAGGAAGGGGCATTTCAAGGGCGTCCCTTCCTAATTGCGACTCTGAGCCCTATGTATGACTGTTCTGGTCGCAAAACAGTCGCAATATACCACCTACTTCAAGTAGGTGGTAATGCATTCGCAAATGGGAAGGCCTGCCCTTAAAAAATGAAACTAAAACGTTTTTTTTTTTTTTTTAAATTGTATCCCGTTTTCCTTTCAGGAAAAAACGGGCTGCATTTAAAAAACAAGCATTTGCAATGCAATCGGTCTCGCCTTTGGGACCTTATATGTATTTAGGTATGCAGGGCATTAGCCTGGGTGCTGAAACATCTATTGTTCTTTAACATGGAGTGAAAGTAAGCACCAAACTGCGTTACACGCCAGGTATGGGAACACTTGGAGAGAAATATTGCCTTTCAGTGGGAAATGGTATAGTCCAAAGCTCGGTTTTTAATATAAATTCAGGGCCTTTCGATGGTCATATCACTGAAAATACAAGATTTGCAAAAAATATTATTGTCTACAGGTGCTTGTGGAAGACAATTTCTAGGAAATGGGTTAGTGTTTCCGAACCTCCTAAGGAACACGTGCACATATCTGCTCCCTCGTCAGGATTTGGTGACCATCTTTTAGTAAATGATGCCACAGGCAATGTGCCCAGTCTGAATTTTAGATAGAGAGCCCTTTTCTTTTCTGCAGGGAAAAATGTGTCCAGGCAAATTTCAAAGCTGCGTTCTTGGTTAGTGACAGCATTTTGACAGAGGACCTTCTGTTTTTAATTTATACACATATAATTTGGCGCGCATTTAATAAGAATTATTTGCCCCATTTAGGTAGTGCCATGTTCACTTCTATTTTTGTGGCATGATTTCAATCAAATTAAGTAACCACTGAATCAGTCTTCCAGGGCCAGACCTACTGACTTTGCCAATGCTTGCTTATTCAAATAGCAGCAGAGTTGTTAGAACTCTTGCACTTCTGTCGTCCATGCTGTGCCTGTTATCTGCAACAGAAGCTCCTTCTGCTGCTTCCCCCGCAGTACGCTTTTCGTGTAGCTGAGCGCAGCTATCTTTGCAGTTGCCCATTTTGTTTCCGTTCTCTGTATGTCCGGCACACTTGCACCTCAGCTTTCTAGACTCTATTGGACATTTGTGTTTTGTGTTTGCCTGGTGCTGCCAAAGCTGTATTTCTGTATGTGGGGGAAGCTTGCATGACTTCTGCCCATGCTGAGACCCCCGCTCCAGACAACTTGCTCAACCAAACCATGGAAACAGATAAGAGGGTCTTCTGCCGTCATAATGGGGGTGCAGCAGAGGGAAATTACCAGTAGCCGCTTAAACATGGCCCCACACTTCAGCACAGTACAACAGATGAGAAGAACATCAAAGGTTCCCCCAACAACATGAAACAAACAAGTTACGAAATCTTCGCTGTGGTTCTGCCATCAGGGAGTGAGGTGTATACATTGCTGGCCCTAGTTTTGCAAGTTTCTGGGTTTCTTCCCTGCAAACTACATCATGTAGAATGTGTGTAATTTGGGAGTTACAGCATAGTGTGTCACTGCCACTTGTATAAAATAAAATACCATTGTTTCACAGTGTGGCAGGGAGTCATGAATAGAGTATCATCACGTACATCATGTCAGAGTTGAGGTACATTGGCAGACCTGTGGGAAGGTTTTAGGAATGGATTAGCAAATGATGCTTAAAGTCAGGAATGGGGTGCAAGGAGAGTGTGTCGGTCCAATAACTATATGGCAAGTCCGCATCTTCTGCATGCCCTGGTCAGAGTACAGAAATATAGTGGTGAGGAATGATGGAAGTCAGACTCGAGTTGAAACGGGATGGATGTCTGTGAGACCAAGGATTGTTATGGCAATGCTGCCACATGTTGGGATAAAGGGCAGTGACGATTGGGGACCAAAACATGTTGCAACGGAGCTGCTAGGGGTTCCTTTTTCACCGACTGTGACTACTAGGTTTCATGCTAGAAGGGGCGAGTCATTGGGTGTCAGATGAATGGGAAATGGCCAAGGCACAATGGTTGGGGCGTGGGGTGCAGCCGCAGGGAAGAGAGGAGCGACATGTAGAAGAAAACGAGCAGAGACAGAGAGCTGGATGTAAGGTGTGCGGACAGACAGGCGCACTGTAGTGAAAGTGACGTGGAGAAGGAATGGAGTGTCAGGAACTTCAGTAACACTGGAGTCGACACAGATTCCTATGCCCTCTACCTCTGAAAAAGAACTCAATGTACACCCTGGACAATTGCTGTGAATAATTGGAAAATACAGGCGAAGTCTCTTACCCACAATATGATCTGTACGAGTCCTGGAGATGATTGATGACAGGCAATGTTCTGCTTAACCTCTCAAGAGTCTATCGAAGGAACAATGGGGAATGGAACAACAACACTCTTGAGGAATGGTAATGGAGTAGTTCCGACTCAAGGAATGAGCTTTGAAGTAGACACTATGACTAAAAACCCTAGCTATGAGTAAACTAATATTGTCCTATTGAACTGACTGAACTGTGAAGGGGTACTAACCCCAATTCTGGAACCTGAGATAATTAACTAGAATTTCGTGGAGTGGCACCAACTAAATACATACTACGAATTCTTCAAATAAGTCACTTGCCAGAATCCCACGTTGCGCATGCGATAAGAACAACCAAAACAGAAGCGCTGACAGGAATTCCCTCAGAACAAGAACTTCACTCAGAGCCGCGCTGTGACTCCGGTGAAGAGGTCAGTTGAAGTGCGCAGATTCCTGAGCAGCTGTGCGCTTCATCTCCACAGCTGCTCGCGCGCTCTCGAAGACTAGAGCGCTCACTCCTCGCTGTTTGTAATCCCCTTCGGCGGCCATGTTGGGGTACTCGCTTCTTCAGGTTCAGTACACAGCGCCGCAGGAACAATGTGGTGACTCTATGCTGCCTTCGCCCACATGGATACTTGGAGCCCTGCTTGGATGACTGTTGAGCTTTTGCTGGTACTGATCTAATGCTGGCTATGGTTCTGGAAGTCTTGACAGTACCCCCTTTCAAGAATGTTCCTTCCACAGCGGGCTTGTTTGGGTGTGCCTGATGAAAGGCCTTAACTAGTCGTGGGGCATTTACATGGACAGCTGGTTCCCACGACCTTTCCTCAGGTCCGTACCCCTTCCACTCTATCAAGTAATACAGTTTGTTTCTTGTCACCTTGGAATCTAAGATTCTGCTGACTTCGTATTCTTCGCTCGATTCTGCCACTATGGCGGGTGGAGAGTTTTTTAATCTGACCTTGTCTGGACCTTTCTTCAGAAGGGAAACATGGAAGGTCGGATGAATTTTCAGTGACTTTGGTATTTGTAACTTCGCCACTACAGGATTTATGATCTTCTGAATTTTAAATGGCCCTATGAATCTAGGCTGAAACTTCCGATTACCCTTTAATCTCAAATGCCTTGTGGATAGCCACACCTGGTCACCTTTTTTAAACTGTGGGCCTTGTCTTCTCTTTTTGTCTGCCTGCTTTTTATAGGATTGTTTGGCCTTGCTTAAATTGCTCAAAGCTCTTTTGTAAGAGCGCTGCAGCTCCCCCATTACTCTAGCCACGGCTGGAACCTCCCCAATCTGTCTCCCCAGTGTGATAGCCGGGTGTCTGCCTGTGTTCAAATAAAATGGAGTGAACCCTGTGGAATCATGTGTTGCGTTATTGTATGCGAATTCTGCAGTCCACAGTAATTCGGACCATTCTACATCCTGCTCTAACAGATAGAGGCGTAAATATTGTTCTAGCTCCTGGTTCAACCTCTCGGTCTGACCGTCTGTCTCGGGGTGGTAACTAGTTGAATAACGTGTGTCAACGCCTAAGTTGTGCATAAAGGTCTTCCAAAACTTCGACATGAACTGTGACCCCCTATCTGAGATGATCACTTGTGGAATTCCGTGTGCCCGAATGATGTGTTGGTTGAATGTCTGTACTAATTGCGAAGCTGTGGGTACTGCCTTGAAAGGAATGAAATGTCCCATTTTAGAAAATGAGTCCACCACCACCAAAATCACTGTGTTACCTTGACTAGAGGGCAGATCCACTATTAAATCTAATGTCACGGTGTGCCAGGGGTAGGGTGCGTTAGGTAAGGGTTGCAATAACCCTTGTGGGGCCTGACGACTGGGCTTCCCTTTGATGCAGACTTCACAGGTCGAAACATATTGTCTTACTTGGGCTGCCAGACCCGGCCACCAAAAGTGTCGCCGGACCAGTTCTTCGGTCTTCTTGACCCCCTTGTGGCCTGCCATCCGATCATCGTGACAACCTCTCAAAGCCTCTTCTTGGAGAGTTCTGGTTGGAAGATATAGCTTGCCTTCATGATATGGGAGTCCTTCGACAAGTTTTCTTTTAGCATCGGCCTCGGCCCACTTACGAAGATCCTCTTCTGAGCAGACTTGCTGAATTTGTTCATCGAATTCTTTCATTTGCATGGCTCCGATTATTTGTTTCAATGGGACTATGGGTTCTTCGACTGAAGGTTTCTCTTCGGCTGTTGGGTTCATGCGCGAAAGTGCATCGGCCTTCCCATTTTTCGCACCTGGTTTGTATGTGATCACGAAGTCAAACTCTGAGAAGTACAAGGACCATCTCAATTGACGTGGCGAAAGTGTTTTGGCAGACTTTAGGAATTGGAGGTTGCGATGGTCTGTAAACACAGTGACAGTATGCTTGGCCCCCAGTAAGTAGTGTCGCCAATCTTGGAATGCTTCTCGAACAGCCAGTAGTTCCTTGTCGGCAATGGAGTAATTGCGCTCCGTGTCCGACAGCTTCCTGGACCGGTAGGCCACCGGATGCAGTTGTCCCGTCGTTTTGTTCCTCTGTGACAAAATTCCTCCAGTTGCGAAGTCTGATGCATCAGTTTCAACGAAAAAGGCTTGTTCTGGATCAGGGTGCATTAGAATGGGGGCGCTAATGAAGGCCGTCTTTAAGTCTTGGAAGGCTTGTTCTGCAGTTGCAGTCCACACAAATTTTTGTCCCTTCTTTAGCAGGTGTGTGATGGGAGTGACTTTAGGCGAGAAATTAGGAATGAACCTCCGGTAAAAATTGGCAAAACCAATAAAACTTTGGATTTCCTTCACACTTCCTGGCGATGACCACTCCTGAATGGCACGGACCTTTGAATTATCCATCTCGACCCCTGCTGCGGACAACATGAATCCCAAGAACTCCACCTTCTCGGCATGGAAAGAACACTTCTCCAATTTCACGTACAAGTGGTTATCCAAAAGCTTCTGGAGTATGGCTCGCACATGCTTGACATGATCTTCCAAGTTGTCGGAAAAAATCAATATGTCATCAATGTAGACGACAGCCACTCGATCCAAGAATTCTCTCAGAACATCATTAACGAAGTTTTGAAATGCTGCTGGGGCATTGCTCAACCCATAAGGCATCACTTGATACTCAAACAACCCATACTTGGTCCGAAAGGCTGTTTTCCACTCATCACCCTCGGCTACTCTCACCAAATGGTAAGCTCCACGCAGGTCAAGCTTGGTGTAAATCTTTGCTCCTTTGACTTGATCCAATAGTTGATTGATTAGTGGCAATGGGTACCGATTTTTCACTGTAACTTGGTTCAAGGCTCTGTAGTCGATACACGTGCGGAGAGTCCCATCCTTCTTGGGCCGGAAGAAAAGCGGAGATGAAACTGGAGACTGTGATGGCCTTATGAAACCCATCCTGGTAAACTCTTCCAAATACTCTTTGAGGTAGATGTTCTCTTTTTCGGTGAGTGCGTAAACTCGACTGCAGGGCAGGTTGGCACCGGCTTCCAATTCGATCTTGCAATCATAGCTTCTGTGTGGTGGTAATTTTTCTGCATTCCTTTTGTCGAACACACTCGCTAAATCTTGGTATTCTTTTGGTATTTCCACTGCGCTAACCGTGCAGATGTGGAGCGACAACTTGGCCAACCCCGTAGCCGGCGATCCCTTGCACTCTTCTGACTTCTTAGTAAAACAATTCCTCTGACAAAATGCCGAGTTCATCTTGACTGTTCTCCTCTCCCAATCGATAATCGGGTTATGCGTGGTCAACCATGGTAACCCTAAAATCAGCTGGAACTGGGGTGCGTCTATGAGGTTAAATCTAATAAATTCTCGATGACCCTGCAATCCTTCCAATTCTAAGGTCTCTGTTTCTTCTACTATGGGTCCTGAAGTTAAATTGGAGCCGTCGACTGCCTTTACGACTTCGAGATTCTTCTTCTTGATCGCCCTTATGCCCATTTCTTGCGCAAATCTCAGGTCACAGAAGTTCCCAGTGGCCCCCGAATCAATCATGACTGAGACTTCTTCCAAATTCTGGGTTCCGAATTTGACTGTAAAAAATACTGTAAGATGGGGGGCCGCTGACTGCAATGTGTTAATCTGTTGCTGAGGCTCATGAGTTGACTGTTTGGAACATCCCACCAGGGCAACTCCTGTTACTGGTGGGATCGATCTTTTAACCCCTGGTTACTCTTGTTTCTCTTCGGGCACTCCCTCACAAAATGTCCTGAGGTACCACAATACAAACACAACTGATTTGCTCGCCTTTTATCTTTTTCTTCTTGAGAGAGAGGGCCCCTGATGGAACCTATTTGCATTGGTTCCTCCCCGGTACCCGTATCAGGTTTTGAGGGTTCGGGTCTCATACGGTCTAGGCGTGGCACAAACGACTTGTAGTCTCGCTTCTTTTCTGACCTTCTTTCAAACAATCGATGCTCTATTTGAAGAACTAAATCAATAAGTTCTGAGATTTCCTGAGGACGCTTCGGGATCTGCGCCAATGCATCTTTTATTTCATCTTTGAGACCACGATAGAATATCGCCGCACGTTTACTGTCGGGCCAATCTGTCTCGACGATTAGTTTGTTGAACTGAGCTATATATGTCACCAATTCTCGATTGCCTTGCCTAAGGTCTAGAAGTTCGTTGTCGGTGGCTTGATTGGCCGTTCTTCTGTCGAATATTCGTAGGAATTCCTTCTTGAAACGGTTGAAATCGTACAAAACTGCGTCGTCTCGAGAGACCAACGGCATAGACCAAGCTGCGGCGTCGCCGCTCAAGTAAGACAACATGAATGCGACCTTGGCTTGATCCTCTTTGAACACTACTGATCTGCACAGGAAATGTAGGGAACATTGGGTCAGGAAAATCTGGGCCTTATGGGGGTCCCCGCTAAAGCGTTCTGGGTTGGCTAAGGGGACAATAGGTGCCACTGAGTGAATTACTTGCGTGGCCACTTCTGCACTAGAGTTCTGAGAGGAGTTGAAGTTAGGTAAAGGAGTTGTCCCCGCTAAGAGTTCCTCTAATTTCTGTTGAACGTGACGAGTTTCTTGTTGGGACCTATTTACCTCATCCCTCAGGACTCTATTCTCTTCTGTGGAACGTGTAAGTTGGGTCTGTAACCCTTCTAGGATTCCCGCCAAGGAGTTCATATCAAATCCCTCAGCCATGTCGACTCGAGTGAAAGGGTTTTTTGGCACTTCAATCTGTCAGGAACTTCAGTAACACTGGAGTCGACACAGATTCCTATGCCCTCTACCTCTGAAAAAGAACTCAATGTACACCCTGGACAATTGCTGTGAATAATTGGAAAATACAGGCGAAGTCTCTTACCCACAATATGATCTGTACGAGTCCTGGAGATGATTGATGACAGGCAATGTTCTGCTTAACCTCTCAAGAGTCTATCGAAGGAACAATGGGGAATGGAACAACAACACTCTTGAGGAATGGTAATGGAGTAGTTCCGACTCAAGGAATGAGCTTTGAAGTAGACACTATGACTAAAAACCCTAGCTATGAGTAAACTAATATTGTCCTATTGAACTGACTGAACTGTGAAGGGGTACTAACCCCAATTCTGGAACCTGAGATAATTAACTAGAATTTCGTGGAGTGGCACCAACTAAATACATACTACGAATTCTTCAAATAAGTCACTTGCCAGAATCCCACGTTGCGCATGCGATAAGAACAACCAAAACAGAAGCGCTGACAGGAATTCCCTCAGAACAAGAACTTCACTCAGAGCCGCGCTGTGACTCCGGTGAAGAGGTCAGTTGAAGTGCGCAGATTCCTGAGCAGCTGTGCGCTTCATCTCCACAGCTGCTCGCGCGCTCTCGAAGACTAGAGCGCTCACTCCTCGCTGTTTGTAATCCCCTTCGGCGGCCATGTTGGGGTACTCGCTTCTTCAGGTTCAGTACACAGCGCCGCAGGAACAATGTGGTGACTCTATGCTGCCTTCGCCCACATGGATACTTGGAGCCCTGCTTGGATGACTGTTGAGCTTTTGCTGGTACTGATCTAATGCTGGCTATGGTTCTGGAAGTCTTGACATGGAGGCACAGGAAGTGAGGTCATGACGGGGAGTTGTTCTGTTAGGTAACAGCTCAAGGGCATCCTTTTAAACAATGATTGTCTGTGAGACGTGACAGTCATGGGTTTCGAACTGCGGCGATGATTTTCGGCAGTCCAATGCCAGGCATGTGTTCTAAAATGTTATTAGATAATCAAGCAGAAGATAAACGGCAAAGAGTGCAAATATCTCAAGGGGCCAATAAAAACGTATATTTTCACTTTTAAGGTCCACGAGTAAATAAAGGAGTGACACCCAGTAAAGCAAAATTCACAAAAACTATGTTCATAAAAGTACAGAGATTACATATCGAAGTCTACTGGTAAAATCTGTTTGCGATTGGGCCAGAACAAATCACAAAATAAAATGTTGACACTGGAATGGGCATAGTACCACCATGGGCAACACTACCCACCCCCCACACATAGCATGCATGCCAATAAATAAACACACCACACATATTTTGTTTGGGTAAAACTGCTGCAGGTTTATTACATACACCGTTATGTAATATGGTGGGTTATCTTACGGGTGATCCAAGGGCAGGCTACCTTCTGGGCTGCCTGCCCGCCAGATGAGCCAAGCAGCACTGGGGCGAACCCCATCTGTGCTGCCCCTTCTGGTGAACCTCTTCCCGGACGCATGGTCCCTTATTACTCACGCCCCTTTCAGGGCGGAGCGTAGCAAGGCAAGCCCCCGGTTGTTCAGGCCCACAACCGCCCGAAGGACTAACGGGGCGCCGACACGGTTTTCCAGGAACCTCCCATGAGGCTCCTGGTCTTTGGCTCTGGCACCCCCTATGGTGCCGCACAGAGGTACCCTTCTGTACCCATTTGCTTCCAGATCGCCCTGTAACTCCGCCTGCAACAAAAAAGGACAACATTACAACATTCTCTGCCTCCTGCCTGTCACAACCACGCCGGGTAAGCGGTCGGGTGGGAGACGGCATGTCAGGTGCGCGAAAGAGGATGTCCAGATGGTGGGGGGAGGCCTATATAGACCTCCCCAGTCCTTGCACACTGGAAGTGACGCTCACCATGCACACTGCACAAGGCTGGGGGGGGACTCCTCCCAGGGTCCCCGACCATAAGGGGGGTGTGGGGTGCCCCAGTGGCACTAGAGGGCTGCCCTCTTTAGTGGCCCTCTGCGGGAGCCTCGGGCAGCCGCATAGCTCCACCATGGGCAACACTACCCACCCCCCACACATAGCATGCATGCCAATAAATAAACACACCATACAGTTTTTTGTTTGGGTAAAACTGCTGCAGGTTTATTACATACACCGTTATGTAATATGGTGGGTTATCTTACGGGCGATCCAAGGGCAGGCAACCTTCTGGGCCGCCTGAGGAGCCAAGCAGCACTGGGGCGAACCCCATCTGTGCTGCCCCTTCTGGTGATCCTCTTCCTGGATCATGTGACGCATGGTCCCTTATTACTCACGCCCCTTTCAGGGCGGAGCGTAGCAAGGCAAGCCCCCGGTTGTTCAGGCCCACAACCGCCCGAAGGACTATCGGGGCGCCGACACGGTTTTCGAGGAACCTCCCTTGAGGCTCCTGGTCTTTGGCTCTGGCACCCCCTATGGTGCCGCGCAGAAGTACCCTTCTGTACCCATTTGCATCCAGATCACCCTGTAACTCCACTACAGCTCTGGAGGCGGCCACCGTCGCCGCCAGAGCCCCACACCAAAACAGCTACAGTCTTGCCCGCTAACTCTCCTGTCTAGAGCCTCCTGCAAATCTAGATGAAAGAGAACATCCCTACTGGTTATCGATGCCCCATCTATATCCCAATAGCCCTAGACGTTAGCTTGGATCAGCTAGTGTCTGGTGAAACAAAAACGCCCTTTAAGCCTGTGAAGTTGTGCCAAGCACTATTCACCTCACGCGGCAAAGTTCCACTGCGTCACATGACTCAACCCCGTCCCACTCTGGGCGGGACAGTTTCAGACCCCCTGGCTCACGATGCCCCACCTATTTGCTGATCACACTGGCAGCCGCCCCTCTAGCACCGTGTGTGGCTGGATATATGTGTCTCCCATCTCTGGGACAGCAGCTCACAGGTTGGAAGACTGTTCCTACCCCTGCTTGCCAGCTTAGGCTATACGGGCGAAGGGGGATTATACTTAACCCTGGCACAGTCCCTTTACTTGCTAAATCCATGCACACAGGAATGTCCATAACAGGCGTATGAGACAATGAGCATGGCCGCCCTCCAGCACGTGCCCTGCATCCCTCCTTATGGGAATTTTGAATGCTCCGCTCCCTCTGGTGAAGCCCCCTAGGCATACCCGCTCAGAGAATCTGTCTGATTCGATACAGGACTATCCCCCGTTTAATACGATCCCCTAAGCCATTGACGGTCCAGCTAATTATGTTTAAACCCCTATCCCCCATCCCCAAACACAAAGAGACCTCCACCCCCCCCGGAGAACCACGATCGGACAATACTGACAACCATTGCTACGCCTTGCAAGAAAAAAACAACCCCCAACAACAACCCCAACATCCCGAATCCCCCCCCTCCCTGCACCCCTGCGTCAGCTTACAAAGCCCCCCCAACTTGCAGTGTGCCTGTCGCCCTATCAAAAACAAATCTACAAAAAGTACCCCAAGGGAGGAAAGAGCTCCTATCTTCCCCCCGCCGCCCTCCCATTACTGCAGTAGGGTACGAGTCACTGTCCGGGGCTGAGTCAAAACAGACCGACACCGGAGGTATCACTTCTGTCCATCCACGCGGTCCCGGCCGGGCTGTCGCCGAGGGAGCACATCCAACCAGTCCCCCGCCATGTCCGGTGATTCGAAGAAGAAAGTCCGATCCTCATACACCACACGTAGCCTGGCGGGGAAAAGCATGGCATACTTCGGGTCCATCTCCCTAAGCCGCCGCTTCACCCCCAGGAAACTCTGCCTCTGTTTCTGCACCATCTGGGTGAAGTCAGGATAAAAGCTCACAGAGGCATTCTGAAAAGGCACCGGGCCTGTCACCCTCGATGCTTGCAGGATAGCGTCTCGATCCCGAAAATTAAAGATCTGGGCGACAATCGGCCGCGGGGAGGCTCCCACCTTAGGGCGTCCACCAGGCACTCGGTGAGCCCGCTCCACCGCAAAAAACTTGCCAAGGCCCTTAGGCGCAAGATGATTCACCACCAAGTCCTCGACGAGTAAATCCACGGAGAGCTCCTCCGAAGTTTCCGGGACCCCAATAAGGCGCACATTGTTGCGCCGGGCCCGACCTTCAAAGTCTTCGAGCCGGCGGGCGGAGAGGTCATTCGCGGTTCGTAGCTTACGAACCTCAGCCTGGAGTTCCGAGACATCGTCCGCGAGACCAGTAGTCTTGAGGTCCAGGGACTTGACCCGCTCATTGGTTTTGCCCAGGTCCGCGCGAATCAAGTTGACATCAACCAGAATCATGTCCACCTTGTGCGCCAGGGTCTCGAATTGTCGCCCAATCGAAGATTGCATCCCATCTATCGCCCCCTTGATATCCTGCAATGATAACTCCGAGGCTGGGGATGAATCGGCCTTCTGTGCTTCCAGCGACTGTCCCGATCCACCAGGCGACCCCTTCTGCTGGGCATAGCGATCCATATTGTTGGATTGGGTATATCCTCCCCGCCTGGTAGTCTTAGACTTCGACTTGTCTGCCTCCGATTTGGTCGACATCTCGAACAGCAAGGCGGTCAGTCGCAAAAAGACGTCCCTCACTCAGCCAGAGGAAACAGGGTCAACTAGGACGTCAGCAGCCAGCCAGGGCCGAGCGGAGGTCTTCCAGACAGCAGGGGACCAGCATGAAGCACTCCCAACCCAGAGCAAGCAAAGGGCGAGAAAACGAAAGTGAAAGTGCAGCGGCACCCGTCCGCCAGTTCACACCTCCCGAGGCCGCTGTTGTTCAATTAGTGGCTGGGCATCCTGCCAACGCAAGCCCCTGGCATCCTTCGGAGGTAGGCCTCAATCTTCCGCCATGCACAACTTCGGTTCCCGCTGGGCGATCTTAGCCCGGACAACGTCAATCGCCCCAGCTGTGACTCATCTGCAGGATTCCGTGCATGAAAATCAGGATTTAGGACAGGATAATTGCAGGAGGGCGCGAGGGTCGCGGGAGCTCAAGGCTCACGCGGCCATCTTGGTCAAGCGCTAGGCTCCTCCCCCCTTAGCTGTCTTTTTTAACGAAAAGATGGGTAAAATCATTGAAGGGCTGGAAGAAAACAACAGGTCGGCTAAGACCGACGGTCCCACACATGAAATACAGGTGGTAACAAGAGCGTCAGGAAGGGCCCCGGATGTGATCCCCGTTTTGGATCACTTTGACGCCCTCTCCATGGAGGTTTTTGAGCAACTTGTCATGGGGGTTTCCTCTGGTTCACCCTTAGTCCCTTTTGCACATAGGGTCTGGAAAGCGTTCAAATCTGAACTGTTTCCTCAACTTAGACAGTTGTGTAATCAATCCCTGTCTAATGGGACGGTCCCTCCCTGCTGGAAGCAAGCAGTTGTCTCCCCCCTCCTGAAGAAGCCTTCACTCAACCCGGAGTGCCTTAAAAACTATAGACCTATCTCACTCCTCCCTTATCCAGTCAAAATTCTTGAGCGCTATGTGAGCCGAGTACTTTCCCAGTTCCTTGAAGCAAACAACCTTCTGGACGAGGTCCAGTTTGGTTTCCGCCTGGGGCATGGGACGGAGACTGCCCTTTTGACCGTGTTGGATGATCTTCGTCTGCGTGCAGACAAGGGTCATCATGCCATCTTGATCCTACTAGATCTGTCTGCCGCATTCGACACGGTCAATCATAGGGTTCTCCTGGAGCGGTTGGAAGGAATGGGGGTGACCGGTCTGGCTCTGAAATGGTTCCAGTCATATCTCTCGGATAGAAGCCAGGCCGTAGCTCTCCCCTCCCTTTCAGTCTAAGTTCACCAAAAGCCAGCATGGTGTACCGCAGGGGTCTGCAATAAGCCCCATTCTGTTTAATGTTTACATGCGTCCCCTGGTGGATATTATAAAATCTTATGGCATAGGCTTGGTAAACTATGCAGACGACACCCAGCTGATTTTATCACTGGAGGGAGAGCAGTCGTCTTCCCTGGAGAATTTTCACGCATGTATGCAGAATGTGGCTTGTTGGCTTTGAACTAACTCACTAAAATTCAACGCAGACAAAACTGAAAACCTCTGTACCTCGGGTGGGAAAGTATCCCCTTCCGTCCCGGTCAACTTCTGACCTCTTCCCGCAGACCCCCCACTACGACCTGTTGGGGCAATCCGTAACTTGGGAGTTATATTTAATGAAAAGCTGTCCTTGGAGTCACATGTTAACAAGACTCTGGGGACCTGTTTCTCTCTGGTAAGAATCTTGAGGAAGATTCTCCCCCTGCTACCAGTTCATGTGCGTCCCTTGGTAGTTAGGAGTGTGATCCTGAGCAGATTGGATTACTGTAACTCATTGCTGCTGGAATCCCCTCGATTTCTGATCGGGAAATTGCAGCAAGTTGAGAATATGGCAGCTAAGTTGGCACTGATGCGCCCCCGTCACTCTTCCTCCACTCAGGCCCTTGCGGAGCTGCACTGGCTCCCCATAGCACAGAGGATTTATTTTAAGTCCCTCTGTGTTGTGTTTAAGGCACTGCATGGTATGGGTCCCCTTCCTTTGCAGATTAAATTTCGTTGGTATATACCCACTCGCTGCCTTCCATCCTCCACAGCCTGCCGGGTGGGAGTACCTTGAATTAGAAGAACTAGGCTTGGGGGACAAGCTTTTAGTGTTGCAGCTGCAAGACTATGGAATGCTTTGCCCCTGGAGTTGCGCCAGGTCTTTCGTAAACAACTTAAAACCTGGCTTTCCAAAAATTTAATAATCCTCTATCTGAGTTCTAAATTCTTTCCCCTGGGGTTGCGCCAGTTGAATGACCTCATGGTATTTCGTTTACTATTTAAAACTTGGCTCTTTCCAAAAAACCTAATACTCCTCTACCTGTTTCTAATTCCTTGCTTTTCCCTCTTCAGCGCCAGGATGCTCGTCGAGTTGCAGTGCCCTCTATAAGATACTATTACATTACATTTAGCAGTGCCTCTTTTTGCGTTGAAGTTTCCTGAGTACGTGTAACATTAGACTTTCCCACCATTGGGCTGATAACCGGTGGGAAAGGCAGACTGTTATTTTGCGGCTTCTGACATTGACTCCGGATATATACTACAAAACCACAGTACCTACAACACACCAGTACCCTTGACTTTAACAATGCTTGTTAGTTGTATAAGATAACTGATGCCACAATTCTGGCTTCCTTGCGTAGCATATTGAAAATGCTCCCATTCTGAACTGGTGGGACTGTCACCCTAACGTGTTGAACCTACATTAAATGTCTCCCTTCGATGAATAGCAAGCTCTACCTCAAATGGGACCATTACACTACTCAACTTCCGCAACAGCCAGACAGGTCACCTGCACGTGAGCCAGGTGCCATCAGCGGAAAGCGGGAGCCCTTTGGAAATGGAATACGGCGTACCATCTCCGCGTTGGAGCCAAAATTGATCTCGCTGAACTGCGAACGAAGCCTATGTGGATACAAAATAACTATTCTTTGCAAAAACAGAGCCTGTCCGTAACTTTTGTCCCTGTTGGGACAAAGGATGAACTATGGGTGACATTTAAGGACTAAGACAGACACTTTATTGCGAGCAAAATCAACAATGAAGATGAGGGAGACATATCGATATCCGTAATAACACCCATTAGACCAACGAGAAACTTTGAGACCACCAAGGTTTAAGGCTGCCATTGTGTGCATTCCCGGGCTTAGGGGCACCTTGAGCGACGTACACATGTTACAGAACCCCTGGTGGCACAAGGACCTTGTCGGCCAAGCAGTGAAGTCTTCACTCAATGCAATAAAACAAAACCGATTGCTCCCGTGCACGGCCCCCACAGCGCCACCCCCGACGCCAACGGGACAAGCCGAAGTTTGTACCGAGCTCTGGGGACTTAAATCTCAGCACTTACTCCACCACGCGCGTGAGAAATGACACTAGTTAGCACCGTGCAATCTTGCAAAACAAGTACGTAATATGTAACGGGTCATGCGCATCGTGCTCCCCAACAAAGTGCAATAATATTAACATTGACTCCCTGTACCATACAGACCTGTACAACAGTACCTACATATAAACCGGTCCAACACGTGGTGCTCGATAACAATGTTCAAACTTAATACAATTGACGCCGTGCCTATTCGCAAGCGTATAAACAAGTCAACTTCTTCCGAGGAGAACATGTGAAATGCATGCTGAAGGCAGTGCATGAACATTCAGCTTATGGGATACCTTGAAGACAATGGCAGAATTTGAACACTTGTCTTGTGGGAGTGTGCTCCACCAGAGGCACAAGTATTACCATTGAGCTTGCGTAAAACTGCGCAAACTCGGTCCCAAAATCATCAGTCGACGAGACCTGCAAGAACAATCATTCTCCCCTTTGTACGTTAATACCTCAACTAGGTTGGATTGAATGCCAGTTGGGATGTGTGTATAACATTAATAATTACTTGGCTTTAAGCCATCCCGGATGAGGTTGGCTTCGTGCTTAATAGAGACTTGCCTTCCCTGTAGAACAACTCATGATACTACTTTATCGGCAATGCTAGCTCAGGAACAGTGTAGCAATGCCCTCGAGTGACCTCAATGCGTAAATAGCTGACCCGCGGTGGGCTCCGTGCTTTCTGTGAAAACATGTAAACGGATTCCACATAAACCTTGAGCCTCAAGCGCTACAAAAGAATCGGGACAGCCGTAGAAAGTATTAATTATGGCCAAAGTGCTGGTAACCGACAGCAAGGAAACACCGAACCCGGGCATAGGATCCCAGTTTCCTAGAGCCAAACAATTATCCTGTACCATTATCCGGGATAGGCCCAGGGATACCCAAGGCAACACTTCAATTCTGGAATGATGGGCTATGCAAGAACTGTGCTAAGTCTACGCCTACCTAAGTCACCCAACAATTGACTTGCCCAGAAAACACTGGCTAAACTTGGGATGATTCTTGTGCTCATGTTAAGCAGATGGAAGGATTAAAACATTGAACCTACTTGACCTCGTCATAATACCATGTTGCAGCTAGTGCCTACAGCGGTGTAAAGTGGCCGCCCCGCCCAAAACAGCAGTCCGTGGTCCAAAACACGCGCACAAAAACGCTGGCTACAACACCGAATAGGCTTAATAAACTCTTAACTATAAAACGCTGTTAATTAGTTTCCGTTTGTGACGCCCATTGCAAGTGGAAGTAAACTCAGCCCAATGCTGGCCTGAATGTATATTCAAAACAAAACTTCTCGGGCCTGCATATGACAGACATTCTCAAGCATACACTTCAAAATTGCCTTTAAGGGGGTTAGGACACTGGCCCGTCAGTTCCGACAGCTGTACCTTGATGCAGCTGTCTGAGCCCAGGCCTTCACAGAGATGCCGGCGCCCCCTACACAGATGATCAGGGCGGCAAGGGGGAGGGGGAATCCGCTAATGATTAGGCTCTGGAAGCTCTATAACGCTTGTGGTGCAGAGCACTAGGCAAGGGGCATGGCATGCTGTGGTCTGATGTTCGAGTCGAAAGGTCTGGTTCAACCGTGAACAGGGTTAACCCCCGTCATGACACTGGGCTGCCCAATGCCTTCAGCCAGACCGCGGGACCACAGGACCATGCATGCCGTGTTAATATGAAATGCCCCCAGCACTAAAACCATGTGTAAGGAACCGGGAGATTTCATGTCAAGCTAACCCCAACCCTGCTAGGCAAGACCCAGCCCACAGCTGTGCCTAATTAACAACCCTCCCGCTTCAGACACGACGGAAAGACAACAAGAACCTCGCACTCCATGCCTGCGCCCGCAGATTAACACCACACATAACAAACCAATGGCCTGAGCGGGGGTGTAGAGATAGTTATTGAACAGCCTCATTGCGGTTTTAACAGCGCTTTACATGAACGCATGCAGCATTACAGACGGTACCGGGAGATTACAAGAAGTCCAAGCCTCCCACCAGCTCGAACCCGGTTCTCCAGTGCCCCTAGCCATTAGTCCAAACAAACGAGCAGTAACAGCGCAGAAGTTTACATTCCACAAATCAGCTGAATATATGTATCCCAGTATAAAGTGAACTCAATCCAATCCCAAGGAACTAGGCCCTGGGTGAAATTCACGCTCCACTCACCCAGGCCCGGCTGTGGGGAGAAAAAGTGAATAAGGCACATTCCTGAACACTGCAAGCTCACCCCACCTGACCACAGGCTCGCCTCCGCGGGAATGACTGGCCTCCTGTGGTACAAAGCTCGAATCCATGCATAGCATGGTGTGCGGGCCGACTTGAATTGCTGTTTCTGTCATAGCTTATAGATTATGATACACGTAACATCACACCTACAACAGGTCTGCACTATTTGCTACGTCAATGGTCGTTAGTTGCAAAAGCTAAATAAGCAGTAACTAAGGCTTATATATAATAAATATTAAGTTGCTGTGACCGGACCCGCTAGCATCACCCGCCGGTCACCCTGGGTTACCCACTGGAGTGGGGGGGGGGGTGCACCACCCTCTGCCACCTCTAACACGCCCAGCCGGAACCGTAGACTCGACAGTAGCACCCGCTATGGTAGCGCAGAGAAGCGGGCTATAAGCAGCCAGCCGGGAGGCAGCAAGCCTGCCCACGGATCCAGGATCCACGGATGCAAGATGCGGTGACTCTCTCCCCGCAAGACCCACTACCTAGAGACGATGATGCAGGCACCCACAGGTAATCCTGTACCTGGCGGAGACCCGTGACGGCCAGGGGCGACCCTTCCCGCCTAGGGGCAGCGACAAGCTCATTAATGGGTTGGAGGTGGCGGGCCGTGCGGAAGCAGTAGTGCCTCGAATACCCAATTGGCCCAAAGCCCGTATCTGTGCTTAGCATAGTGAGCAGGCCGACCAGCACTTAGCTGCTTCTGTCATTGCATCCAGATATATGATACACGTAACAGCACACCTACAAGTCAGCACTACGCATAGGCTAAATAAGCAGAACATAAGGCTTGTAAATAATATTGAAAAGCATCCAATTAAAGTATGACAAAGTTGCTGCTCCTAAGGTATAAAAGAGATGGGCAATCCCGGTGGAAAATGCAGGGATTTCCCCTCTCTTAAAACGCTCACCTGGCATGCCATCAAATTGAACTGCATGCGTTCAAAGATGAGAACAGGTCGATGATCAGAATCAGTGTCTCAGGGCTCTTAGCATTTGCGCATGCTCCCTGTTGTGAGGCAACATCCCCTTAACTGTCCCGCTCCAACAGTCTCAACCGGGAAGAAGCAGTGGTTCGGGCTGTATGATTCTTGATGTCCCCCAACATGTGGCTGGTAGCAGCAATCTACTATAACCGCTGATAGAGGAAAAGGTTGGAGGCGGTGCTTGGATGGAATGAGAGATCGATGTGAACATCGTGAAGGGCGTGCGGGATGCCACTCTCCACCACTCTCTGGAATCCCCAATGACGGAACGTGCACTCCCTGCCGCCCACCCGTGCCGCTCCCAACACCTATCCCCTGCACCCTCGTTGCTCCTGCGGGGCTGGAAGTCCGTTGCGGGCAACACGTCGGTGGAGAATTGACCCAACCCATGCCCTTTGCACCCAATCTCCATGCCCGCGCCATATCCCACAATCATCGGACCCTGCAGGGGTCGAACACGCACCTCCGCATAGAGCTGCGAGCTCTCACCAACTGGCATGCGACTGCCCTGCACGCGCCGACATTTGGTCGGAGCCGTGCGTCGTTCCAGGTTGGATGCAGTGTTAGTGGCTGGAGCAGGGGGGAGGCGACCCACCGCACTCCAGCCCCCCCGGGCTGCCATACTTGCCAGGACTTCCTCCCCCCACCGTGCCACCCCCACTCGCCTACAATCGGGGCTGCCCCCCCTACGCTGCCGTCCTGCATGGCCGCGGCCTTGGGGGAGGGGAAGGGAAGAGATAGGAAGGAGCTACTGGGACCAGCGGGGCTATGCCACTACCTGGCGACTTCAAGCTCGACATGGGGGTGCGCCAAGTAGCCAGTACTACGCTGTGCTGGCCCCTAGGCACTGCGCTGCCCGTGCGGGGCGCAAAGTGTCCCTCCTCGCACCTACATACCCCCGGCAGAGGCCTTCCGAAATGCAGAGCACAGCTCCCCAACGAGGCTGTCGAGGGCGACTTGCCGATCCTACCTCCTAATGCTGCCCGGTGGAAGTCAATGTGAGGCAGGAGGACCCAGGTCTCCGAAGCCCTGCCCCCTTCCCGCTAAACCCTCATGCACGGCCGACCCAGCCAAGGGCGGCCTGCAGCAGGTGCCGGACCTAATGTGCAGCGTGGATGGGCACCCCAGGGGAAGCCAAAAGGACGGGCGAGGGGTGATTCACTCACCACACACGACGCAACGACCGCACGTCCACAAGGCCTGCAGCACGACGACGGGACAGACGACCCAGACTGCGTGTCAGGCACGCGAAAGAGGACGTCCAGATGGTGGGGGAGGCCTATATAGACCTCCCCCAGTCCTCGCGCACCGGAAGTGGCGCACAAGGCTGGGGGGGGGACTCCTCCCATGGTCCCCGACCATAAGAGGGGTGTGGGGTGCCCCGGTGGCACTAGAGGGCTGCCCTCTTTAGTGGCCCCCTGCGGGGGCCTCAGGCAGCCACATAGTATGAAATATAGTTCTGCTAACATCTGAAGAAAATGAAAGCTGGATTGTGAAATTCACAGCAATTGATTTCTGAAAAACCTGAAGCTAAGACATAAGTGGTATGTCAAGAAATGGACATGTGTAAAATTCCAAAATTGTCTGAGGAAATACATTGACATTCTTAAGAGGTAATTTCAGAAACGGAAATGAAAAAAAAACTCACTGGGGATATGATTTTTTGAACTTGTCAAGAACTACGTTTTGAAAATTGATAGGACCTGAATATTAAATTTGACAAGAGCTAAACCTTGATCTTGGCAGGGGCTGAATTCTGAAATAGTTAACATGAGTTCAGCAATGCATTTGACAAAGGCTAAATTCTAAAATTGGCTGCAGAATAACATTTATCCAGTTATCATCTTTATAACCATATTTGTTGATTTCTTTTTCATATTTCTACTAATATCTATATTTTAATGTACGTTTCTCTCAATTATCTATTTGTAGTTGAGATTAACGAGTGCTTGTATTCTATACTGAGTCTTGTTAATATGGCTCCTTGTAACCAATCATTATCAAATTTTGCAAAAAAGAAAACAAATATAATGAGTAGACCGAATTCAGACTTCCGAAGCACCCCAAAAATGGGTCTCCCACCTTCACGATGTCTGGCTCGCAGTTCAGATGTTCCAGCCCAACACAGATGCCACTGTGTAAAATGTGAGTTCCTCTCACTGTGAATTGTGAAAGGGTCGGAAATTAGTGGACAGGTCCAGAGATCACACAGGGGTTTTCCTTTTATAGAGAGGGTTTCGTGCACCCTCTGATGGGCTGATTCAGCTGCTGTGCAACTTTGATGGCTGTTGACAGTCCATCTTTACCAATCTGACAAAGTCCACAGATTAGGTGATGATAATCACACCACACGCCGCCAGAGAGAACAGGGAAAGTAGTTCCAACACGGGTATTTACAATATTTCCCTAAAATGCCAAGCCTTCAGAAAATGGTTGAGGCTAAACAGGATACTATTGTTTATTTTGTCCTCAGAAGCAAGATAGCTTGGATTTGGCCCCTTGGGTGCTAGGAAGGTGCAGCAATGCATTGCCTCAAGGAGGCAGTGGTAGATATCGGGGTGACCTAGCCAGGCAGGGAGCATGCAGAGCTCTATATATGAATGAGAGAGAACCTTAAAGCCTGTCAGCTGTTTGGCATGGACCCAGTGGTTAGCTTCTCTCGAAGAATAAGAAACCTGTGGTTGTCTGATTGCTAGGCTCCACAATAAAGTCATGGTTTGCTACTGCCTACTCGAAAAGAAACCACTGGTTAGCGTCCGATGTACCACAAGAAGTCAATGGTAGCTTTTCACTGTTGCATCAGACACAAGTGCTTAGCTGTTCATTGCCTTCCCTGTAGCACACGTGATCCTACCTAATCTGCCTTTCATAACACCTTTCACAATTCGGGTTAGGAAGTCAGTAGATTGCATTATGTCCTTACTTCCAACAGATGAAAAAGTTTTCGCACCCACTCCCGATTGGCCGGCTGCGGATGCAGAGGTGTAGGGCAGGTTGCGTCCGCGGGAGCCTTTGGAAGGCATGCCTGGCTCCCGTCGCAGTAAGGAAGAACCACCATCGGGCTGCAAGAACAGCAGCGGTTAAATAAATAACAACCAGCCGCGGGTAAATAAATAACAACGCACTAACTCTACGGCTTCTAAATATTCATACCCCGCGTTATAAAGAGGCAGGGCGGCGCCTTTGAAGAACAAGCTGTCGGCATATTCATACCCCGCGTTATGGGTCTGTCATTATCTGTTGCCGAATTAACACGGGTTTAAATATGCGCAATGTTTATAACAGCGGAGACTGGATGCTTTACTGGCGGTGAAAAAAAAAGTTCCCGGAGTGTTACGCCGCCAGTAAAGCATCCAATCCCCGTGTGCACATCTACTGTCTCTCCGCGTGCACGTTTTGGAAGCCGTATCGATTCCAAAAGGATCTCGTCATGGCGAGAGCACCACATGCGCGCTGCTAACGCCAGACGAGACCTAAAAATAAGCTGCTTTATTTAAAAGCTGTCCCAGACATGGTGGTCTGCTGAGCCCAGCAGGCCACCATCCCTGGGAGGGCCAGCTATTCCCAATGGGGTCGCAAAATGCGAGTGCCTCATGAATATTGATGAACCGAGCATTTTGTGTCCCCATTGGGAATCGCTAACAGTGTCTCTGACACTGTTGTACATTTGGAATTGCGACTCGAAAATTGCGACTCGCTATTTTTCGCAATTTGCACATCGCAATTCCAAATGGTCATACATCTGGCCCTTAAAACTTTGGTTGGTCTCTGTGTTTGTCTGCTTCTTGTGTCCACATACCTATTTAATTCTCACATATGTTGCATTGTCTTTTGATACTCCTGGTGTTTAGAGGCCAATGTCAATATGGATGATTTGCGGAATGCCTTGCTTTTTTGTGCTTTCTAATATACCCAATCGTCAGCTGTGGCTGCTTGACATGGATAGTACTCATTCTGGTTGCTAGCTGTGCTTCGCCTTTTGCATATTTTTTTTGTCTTTCTTGTTGGGGGCATGTGCTCTGTGAGTTGGTCGCAGTCGATTGTATGGCAGTTTTAATCTAGACAAATATGTGCATCATTGGGCATGTTCGTAGTGTGTGTTTTTTTATTGTGAATTTATTTTGTTTGTGAGCTTTTCTGCCCTATGAGTGTGTGTTCTCTTTGTACATGGTCGTTAAGTGGCGTGTCCGTGTATACTCATGTTTTGGATACATGCCATTCACTACTTTGAGGGGTGGTTGTGCACCTGCGTGTGGTTGGCTCCACATAAATAGACATGTACTTTATGGGGATCCTTCTGTTGTCTACTGATGGATTTGTGCTTTGTGGACTTCAGGGCCACTTTTGATTTGGTTGACCGTAATGTCCTATGGGCCAAACGTCAGAGTTGAAACATTCCCTCCCAAGCCTACTTGCGATTTTGCAAAGACTCCACAGTGACAACTGGGCTTAGGGGGTGTGTGATGGCAGGAGCAGACTTTGCTCTAGGATACCCATTAAAAATGGCTAGAAGAAGGGCTGCATGTAGGCTTCTATGCTGCTTGCAAGTTTCTAGCTTTCCTTCCTAACACATTAACTGACACATGGTCCATTTTCCCAACATTGGGGAATATACATATTTCATTTATTGTATACTGATGACCTAGTGGTCATGAATGATACATTTGTGGCGCTCCAATGTAAACTGAGAGTGCTTAGTAACCATTGTAAATACAAACAGACTTATAATGAATGCGAATAAGGATAAAACGTTGGTGTTTGCTGATGAACCCATGCAACATACTTGGTGACTCTCTAATACTAAGTTTGAACAAATGAGCACTTACAAATATAGACATCTTTAATTTTCTGCAAATTTTAGGCTAGGATGCTCACTTCTCATTTTTACACTTAATGCTTTGGGTTCAGTGAATGTGCTGTTACAATGTTACTATCGCTATGGGTGTTTGTCTGTCGAACCATTATTAAAAACCTATTATAGGAAGGTAATCCCAGAAGCTCTTGGTCGAGTCTGTCTGCTGTTCTTGGATCCCAAAGTGGGTTGGTAAAGATTAGAAAGCTGTTGATGAACGAGATTGGTATCCTTTGTGTCCCAGTGCCATGGGGCAAGCTGTAAAATTTGAATTGGAAACTACAGCTTGGGAATTTGTAGCTCAATTGGGAAGTCTGAGATTTATCTACCGTGATAAGGCTTGCAAAGACCAAAATAAGATCTCCTGAATCTGTTGGGACTATTTGATGGAAAGAAGGAATGACTCTGTTTCTCAGATAATAAATATTGCAGTGAAATTGTGTCTAGAGGCATGCAGTCATTTGGAAAGTGCTGACCTGTCAGGAGTTGCCTTCAAACCTGCTGCAAGCAAACTGGCTTTTGAAATTAGTAAAGTATGAGATTGGTTTTACTTAAAAAAATCCAGTTCCCAATTCTTTGCCTTGGCTTGGACATAATAATGAAGTCTGTTACAATCTGACCCGATTACCAAACAAAGGAAAACATGGTCAAATACTACTGTTAAGAATATAGATTATCCCCTGCCTGGCAGGTTAAAGGTTTGAATTCAGCAGTCAAGTCCAATAGTTGTATTTGTGTCTGGAACCAGAGGCTGAAATTTGACGATGTTCATTTACTGGTGGTTTGTTGGTTATTTATAGTTCTGCACATACAAATATAGTGACTAACTTTTTTATTATATATGGTGTCAAAAATTATTCAGAAGCTTTGATGTTTCTGTATAGATGGAATTTATGAATATTGGTATAGCGATTGCAGTATTTTAGATTGTTTAGAAAATGAAATTGTATTTTGTTTTTATTGTTATGTCTGTTTTAAAGTGTTGACTGTATAATGTTAGTTGTTTGTATATCTAAGTGTTATTAGATGTTGTTTTGATAAACTAAATGCAATGTTTTAATGTGAGAATATGCAGTTCCATGAATCTACAATCTCATGAATGGGTTAGTTCAGTTCACCATAAGTGTCCTTTTCAGAATGCACACGACCGCACCCACCAAAGTGTCATGCTTCGTCATTGGGCTCTGCTCCTGCTTGGGTGGGCACTACAATACCCAATTGACTCCGCAAAGGGAGCTCTTTGCCGGAGACCTTTTGTCTCTCTGTCTGATGTTGGTTGAACAAAAAGATTTTAGCCCTTCTCTATCTGGGTAAAAAAACCTTAGAGCTAGTTGGGAAGGAATATGATTAAAATTAGCTGTTAACCTCCAGAAATGTACTTTTATTTTGAGGTGATGCCCATGTTAAGGTTAAAAGCAAAATATATTGGAACTCATTGAAAAATATTGGTTCCTGACTCCTACATTATGGTATGTCATGTTATATGGCAATATTTTAGTAAATGTTCTGCCATAGACAATTGATGACTCCTTTGGAGATGGGCAGAGCAAGGCTAGTCACTGCTTCTGGTGGGGTGTGTATTACATAAAACCTGAACATATAAATGACCAACGAAGGTATTTCATTGTAACACACTTGGCATAGAAATTGGACTACGAATCACCATGGATCACAAACATCTCTATAAAAGTCTCTAATCTGTTTCATTTTAACAATATTTAAAGAAATGTCAACAGGTTTTTCACAGGTTTAAGGGAAGAAATTCTACCACGGTAGGTCAAATATGCCATCCATTCCCCCTGAGGGTGGAAAATATGTTGATTGGTTAAATTGTGCTATTACATGCCTCTTCACATTATTGGAAATACTACTCCATTCCAACTACCCAGCTCAAAGTGGGGTGTGATTAATTAGTGGTGGGGTACAGCAGAGTTTCTTTTACCTCGAGGTTTCCCCGTGTGGTGTGATCTCCCCTTTCCACATCCCCAACGACCGATTGTTGACAGGGTTGTATCGGTAAGTGTCATTCCCTGCTGTGTCCAACTAGAGTAACTATGCTTGGATACCCTTGCGGGTGATTAGCCGCGCTCTACAAATCCGAGTTGATTGATTGATACACAATCAGCTTTGGTGCCATATAATCGTAGAACAATCGAAGGACTACAGATTAAATGGATTTTACAATGTGCACATTACTCAGAAGCAATAAAATCTAATGACAGGGCCAATATATTTGTCACACATTTTATGGGGTGTAGCTGGAGGCTTTCTGTGCAAAGCTCAAGTACAGCCGGTTAATAATGATGCACGAGGAACTGTGATTTTCCATTGTCATGCATACTTGTTTTCTGAAAATAACAAGACTCAAAAAACCATCAATGCAGGGGGATTGTGTCTCCTCTGTGCATAGTAGCAAGTGATGTCTGTATGTTTTTTGGAACAAGTGCTTTCTGGTAAACAGGAGAGCTTGATGTGGCTTGAAAGACTGCTGTCACTGAAATTTCTGACAGTGTTTTCATTCCAGGAATCCCACGCAATAAAGGAATGGAGTTTAGTTGACAGCAGGACCAAGGACTGTATGCAGAGTTTAAGGGTCCCGTCTTTGATGTGTCAACACTGCACCCAAGTTTGGGCAAACATTATGCGATGGCAGCGACAATCTTAGTTGCCTTTGAAAACTCACTGATTGTTCTTTTCCAACAGTTTCTTGTGCATCTTTGCACACTGAAGATGTTCAGAAGAGATCATATGGAGGAGAGCAGTAACAGGACTTCTATCATAAATACGCAGGGTCCTATCTGCCCTATGAGTTGTTACGCTATCATATTATTAGTGCCATGGACACAGACCCTTACGATGGTGGTGGCTCCACAAGTAGGTGGTGGCGATGATGTTCAAAATGGTGCTGAATCTGCCACCAAATTTGAAGGCATCCAGTCCTATCAATTTAAGGCTTGTGTACTCTATGAAAGAGCACCATGTATTGTATTATACTGTCTTGTATAGTAAAATTTATATAGCACGTACTACCCCCACGTGGAGCGCTGAAGTGCTTGTATACATGAGTAGCATGCTACACAATGTGTACATGTATATGATGTTGTTTTTGTTTTGATCCTATGTAGGAAGTGTTTCCATGTCGTGCGTGGATGACCACCGAGGTGCGGTTATCATGATATGGGACGCAGCACATAGCAGTGTGTTGGATGATGAAGTGTAAGCGACCAACACGCAGTTTGATGGTTTTTAGTAAACTGTTAGCTTGGAACAGCTCTGCAGATTTCTTTATGGTGCTTCATACGATATAGTCTGCTTAGCTGGTTATTGCACTGTGTTGCCCAATCTGAGAATTTGTGTATAGCTGTGGTCCTGAGCTGGCATGGTTGGAGGGAGAGAGAAGTGGAAAGATCTGCAGGGGTGGGCATTTTTTATTACTATCCCGTATCTGAGTCTCTATGTGAGATGTATTCAAGTGGTCTGATTGTATAGATATTTGGCACCTGCAATGAATGGACTATATTAAAGTCCTTCAAAATGGTCCAGTAATGTGTGACAGAGCTCTTCAGTTATTACATGCGCGTTCATTTGGTGATGTTTGGTGTTTTTTTAACTGTACAGTGCTGGTCATGGGCAATTCTCTTAGCAGATATTTATTATGTGAATTTAATAGATATAGTTAGAATCTGATGCTGACTGCTGTGTATTATGGTTTTAGAATTATACCTTATTAGTATGTATGTTTATATGTGATGCTTGTATATCGCAAATCTACCTCAAAGGCAATGGAGAGCTGTCCAGTTTCAAGGGCAGAAATACAGTCAGGGGGTGAATATAGAAAGGAGGTTGCTGATTTGCGACAAGAAGAGCACTAATCACTGTGCTGTTGTGTAGTGTTATTTGAAAAGGTGTGTGTACAGCTCTTTTGAATGAAAAAAGGACGGGCACTAGTATGAATACATGGGGAAGGGCTGTTGTCTAATTTTGTTCTTCACTTTCTTCTCCAGTTTGATGTTGCACTATCTGCAGGTGTGCTATAAGTAGGGCTCCAGGTTTTATGGTATTTATTTTTTAACATTTCTATCTGCATTTATCCATATTTTATTTACCATCTTATAGGTATTTATCCATATTTATTTTGTGTTTTGAGAATAAATAGAGTCGCAAAATGGTATATTTTCACATTTATTTAATTGATAAACATGCACTCATACTTTGCTACTTTTCGTGTTTTAGCAAATTAAGCAGACAAATATAGCGAAACATTACACCCACAGGTAAATATCCACATTATAATATTCATATATGTTAACATATACCTGTATTCAGGGAAATCAGAACCTGTTTTTTGATTGTCCATTCTGTATATCTGCTCAACTGCTATTCTGGAAAGCACAAAAGATGGCGTGAAGAGTCAATACAGACAGGAAACACATTGTTTTCTGTCTGTATTTACCTGTAAAAATCAGTAAAAACGGAAAACTTGGGAGCCTTAGCTAGGAGCCACTGTAAAGGGTGAGGTTGTCAGTCAGATAGCAGGGGTGCCTTTTGTGTTCACTTTGTAGATGAATGAGGTGAGCTTGAAGATCGTGTTGCTGTCAACAAGAGCCTATGTAGTTCCATGAGTGTGGGGTTGATGTGATCATATTTCTTCAGGTCTTTCATGAGGCATTCTGATGTGTGTAGGATGCTTATTATGTGGGCCAGTGTTGAGTTTGGCAGGTGGAGGAGGGCCTTGGTACTAACAAAATGCAAGATTATCGGGGTAACAACAGTTCTGGAGTCGCATTCTGGGAGGAATGGTTTCAGTTTCTTAATTTTTGTTGGCAAGGTGTTCCTTGAGGGTGAGTCTGTATAAACTGACGATAGAAAATTGGACTTTGAATCCATCCAAGTTAATGTTTGGACTCGTTGTTGCTTGTTTTTGGCAAGCAGGAGGAGTGTGTTTTTGTTCGGGTTCGGTGAAAGGTTCAGTTATGTGCTGCTCTTCCAGATCAGGTGTATGCAGTGGTTGAGTCATTGAATGTCTGGAGTGTGGAAGACTTTCATGCAGAGATGTGAGTAATTGAAGCATTGCTTCCTTCTAGTGCTGTTTTCACTGAGTGGAGTTGCAAGAAAGTCCATGTGAAGCTGACAGTGATGAGGTATGAGGTGGATCATTAGATGACCAGGAGCATCTGGGTACTGGAGTAGCCCTTGTAAATTTACTAATGTTAAGTAATGTTGGTTCTGTCAGGTACAGAATTGCTTTGCCATTTACTAAATACTAGACAGTGAAGAGAAAATCAATTACTCCAACACTTAATCAATAGAAAAGAGAGAAAAACAGGAAAAACGCAACAATCGTGAATAAATCAAAAGAATGTATTGAACAATTAATCACTTTTTTACAAATCTCCCAATATTCAAACCAGTGGCTTGCAGGTCTGACAGTTTGTTTTGTGCGTACTCTGAACACTGACATATTCAAACCAACCTACGAGATATTTACCTTGCCTTGGAAAGCTTGTCCAGCCCGTTTTTTGGAGTTGGTTCCATTTCATTTTAGATTTTATCATAAATTAGACCTTCCAAGATATTGCACCATGGGTAAGCTGATTTTGCAGCACACAAAAGGCAAACTTTGTGACTTACAATTTATTTGCACATTTTTGAGGGCCTTTGTTTTATTCACATTTATTAGTACTGTTGTTAGCAGCATTAAAGGGATACTAATTCTCCCAGCAGAAAGCACTGCACTTTCAATAGTAATTTTTAAACTAAAATAGGGGGGCGGGGGGGGGGGGGGGGTTTGTGATATATCCGGTTACGATACAATTTGCAATGCAGCACTGCAGTACAAAACAGCTGGTTTCTCACAAGTAAAATATCCCAACCAATGAGCAAACCACGAATGCTAGTAGTTTTTACTCAGTCTCTGGCTTGCTCATCAAATACCTGGTTGTTCTACCACACACCCCTCACCTTAGCATCACTCCTTACCTAGCTTTCCTGCCTCCCTCCCATCCCCAATCACGGCACCATACTTGGACGTCTGTCAGCAGTACCCACCAATATGCCCCATACCTGTGTTTTCTGCCATTGCCCACTCCTGAAGTTGTCCATAACAGGTAAATTAATAGAAACATCCTGACAAGGAGGCACCTTGCTCCACTCCAAACACAATCACTAGAATTCTGCCTCAGGCCAGAGAACCACAGACCAATAGGTTCCCAGGTCTGTCAAAGTGCTGGGCACAATTCAAATAACTGGGCTCTTTTGCCTCTGGCATCCTGTATTCCAACACACTTCAGACCCAAAACTGAGAACTAAGTACCCCTCCTAGCACTTGCCTCTCAGGGTTAAGATGCAGGACAGTCCAAGCCTTACTTAGAGGAGGTGCTGCTGGTTTGAGACTCAGAAATCAGCAATGTAACAAACAACACTTACAAATCATCTTCATCTAGAGCAGTTCCATCAAAAAGAGAAGTACTTTATTGCAGACAAAATGTAATATTACACACAAAATAACAAACATACTCAAGCTAGCAGGTGAAACCACCTATAGAAATACCCTCCAGGGTGGCTCTCAAACTACACGTGTGCATAACCAAGAATGGAACCACAGGTTAAGTAACCCCGTAAAGGTGGCCTTCTCCCCAGTGCTAGAGACACCCTTACCAGTTTGCATCGATTAAAAAAAAAAGTCAGGCCTACAGGATTGTGCAGGGTCCCACCATACAATATAAAGATAGAACATAAACCATTTTATCATAATTCATTTTAGTCATAGAATAACACTTGATGATATTGAAGATTTGCAATGATTTTAACTTTAACCCCTTCAGTGCCCATGACGAGCTGGACTCGTCATGGGCCGCGGTGGCGCTGTGCCCATGACGAGTCCAGCTCGTCATAGACCCCGCCCGCTAATGCAACGGCCGGCACTGGGCGGGGAAAGGGGCGGGCACTGAAGGGGTTAATCTTCAAAGTATTATTTTCACTCTATGGGAACATTAGAAGACTACATATTTCATTCAAGAGCCCCATTTCAATTTTAACCAAGGACACTTAATAACTACAAAGAACATAACAATTGGGACCCATGCAGTCAAAGCTTCCAGGCAAAAGACCCAACTCCAAAGGTGCTTGACTGAAGAGAAGAACTCCCCAGGGGTCACTCTTTTAGTGACCCAGGAGACATAAAGTGGCATACTGGCCAGATTACATTGGGGTTCTTTGTAGAGGGCTGTCACTCTCCTAGCAGCCCCCACAAGAAAGTACAACTGTTTTTGTGGTGCTCCCTGTCCCTGAGAGAGCACCTAAATGGCAATATGATCGTTTTAAATTGTGGCCCAGAGACTTCTGGGGCATTACGTCACCTGCACGTGATCTTTTGTGGGTAAAACATTTCATTTTTGTTTCTGCACTTTTCGGTTTTCAAAAGCACTCACCTGCATGCAGTGGCCCCAGGCAGTGTTCCTGCCCTCCTGGGCTCGGTGCTGCTTTTACCTAGGTACAGACTGTGTGCTGAGCCCAGGTGCTGTGAGGTCTCAGGATCACCTTCCAGACTGCCATTCTGCTGAGACATCCAGTGGGAAGGTGTGAAGTCTCCTGCCTTCTCTTTTGATCACTAGTGCTTTACTGTTCACAGTAAGGGGGTGTAGGAGACAACACTTCACCAGTGGGAGGCCTCGGGAGCCCCATGGCCCTCACAGGCCAACATGTTCAGGCCCAAGGGCTTCCTGGGAGGCATAGAGATTTGCAGCCCAACCTTCAAGGTGCAAATGTAGTTCCAGGTGTGATGGTGTCAAATTTGGCCGGTCGGAAGCCCTCGGCTTGTCAGGAAGATAATTACAAACCTGCTGAATATGGTTGCAACACTATTGACCAAAGGAGACCCCGGAAATAGCGAAGAGGCTATGCAGGACTTTCTTTTTGAAAATACATTGAAATGTATTTTTGACAGACTGCTTGGTCATGTTTATGGAGCCGTGCATCAAACTTAACAAGCATTGGCATAGCCAATAGGTCTCGCCTTTGGGACCTTATAAGTGTTTAGCCATGCAACAGTTGATGTTGTTGCACCAAGGATATTGTACTGCATAATTAAATACTTCTAAGGTCCCAAAAGCGAGACCTCTTGGCTATGCCAATGCTTGTTTAGTTTTACAATGGCTTGGCTGACCTATTTCTCTGCTTTAGAGTGGCTCTGCTGACCTAGTTCAATGGCTGTACAAAGGCTCTACCAACGTGGTATTCAGCATGTTTTTTTAATTGCATTTTGGGGGGGTTGGGGAAGTAAAGTGAAGGAGGTACTGCATTTTATAGCGGGCATGGAGCATAGTGTTAGAGAGAGGTTTTTTTTATAATATAGCGTGTACATTTACCAGCCATTGTATTAAACATCTATGCTTGGTAATCCAGTAAGAAGTGTTGTACATATATGACTATGCTAACAGAGTATGAATGTATGTTGTACAGAACTTTGACTATATATATTCCATGTGTGGAGGTGAGTAGTAGGTTATCGAGTTTCTTGCTTGCTTTGTCACCTGTATTGTGCCTGTGTATGTGAGAGTTAGGTGTGATGTATTTATGGACAGATGTATTTTATTGTAAGGCTAATGGTATTTATAATGTACGTTAGATGTATGCAATAGGTAGAGAATGGCACAAAGTATGTACTTGTTTAAACCAAAGAAGCCATGCAACAGTTTAAAACAGGGAGAGCTATTTCTAAAAGCATACAGAGCATATGATAAAGTATGATATGATACCTGAGTGCATAAATAAAAAACATAAGCGTTTTTGTTAGGGCACTGCTTATTTTAGTAGGACAAAGCAGCTCAAAGACAGTTTAAGATTGCTCCACAAAGGTTGCATTTTAGGTGTGCTGTAATGTTTTGATGGTCTTGACATTATATATAGCATTTTAATATGTGCTCATAAATTTGTTCACCAGACTATGGTGCGGCGCGACAGGTTAGTGTTTGGCAAAGGCTCCTTCCTGTTCTTCCTTTTTGTTGCTTAATATAAAAAGTGCAAGTGGTGTAAAGATGTAAGAAGTCACATATTAGTAAACGAAGCGTTGTAATTTGTGAAAATGAAAGCACCATTGTGATTCAAAAAGTTCCATACCAAAGAATAAACGCTGTAGTTTTTAAAGTGTAAAGGCATGCAGGTGGAATAAATCATATATTGGGAATGTAGCGCCGCGATGTGCTAAAGTATAAACGCTACAGATATTTAAGAAGGCATATCTAGACAATAAATTGCCATGATTTGGTGAAGGTTACGTGTTATGTAAATGTTCCGCCTGTAAAACAATGCAAAGACGGCCAGAAACGATCAGGGAGATGTGGATTTTATTTGTATCCCCTTGCCTGATATGGCAGTTATTGCATATGTATATACTAGTATATACTATAGCGCTTACAATATTGCCAGGTTAAAGAGCACTGTATATAAGTAGGTGCGAGCAAAACATTAGACAGAACTCTACCATGAACTAACTTGCAACTATGCCTGGTGTGGGTAAAGTGAAAGCGTCGTGAATATGTAAAACGTTACATTTCGGAAAAGGAAGCGCTGTAATTTGTTAAAGTGAAAGCGTTGTGGCATGTAATAAGGCATATATTGTAGAAAAGCATTTTTGTTTGATAAAGTGAAAGCACCTAGAATGCAAGAAGTCACACCCGAAAATAAAGTTTTGCGTTTTGCCAAAGTTCAAGCGTTATGTAATCTAAGAAGTTACATATCCGCTGATAACATTACCGATACCATTACTGAGCAGCGAGTAGGCTCAAAGATCGTTTCAGACACCAGTGCTTATCATTATCCGCAAAACGGCCATTGGCCTGCGACGACAGCACTGTGAGGCATGTGACTGGTGGTGAATGTACTAGATATTCATTTAACACTAGACCGAGCACAATAACTACCAAATCTGAGCGGCAGCCATGTTGGGTGATTGTAACCTCAGCAGTATCCTACAGGGTTATTTATCTTGTTATGCTACACTAAGATGGCGTGTTCCGTCCTACCCCACATCCCTGTTTCACGGATGTGAACACCGGCTTCAGTGATGTTCGTTCATGGTGCTGAGCGTGCTGCTCAAGCTGCTGCAGAGACAGACCTACACATGTCTATCCCACAGGCATGGGCTCTACCTTGGCTTCGCGGGGCTTGTGCTCATGATCGTGTCGGCCCTGCAGTTTGGAGAGGTGAGTGCAGATTCAGCTGACGGGGCGCGTGACAGAGACTACAGACCAAAGCCTTTAACAATACTGGACATGGGACAGGTTATCGTTACTGGAGACCTTATTTACAACTTGGGCGTTCCGTTTACAACCTTTGCTATGTGATACAGTTGCTTTAACTGAAACAGTCACTACAACTCTCAGACTGCAGTGTATTGTTAAGTGTCAGCTGAGGGCAGGAGACAGGACGTCCAGCCTTCATGGGCGATCTAGCTACCCAAATTATGGAACGCATGAATCGTAGCAGGGAACAGCATTACAACAGGGGGTAGGAACCCGCGGGTACAGGTCGGATGGAAGCGTGCCGATGATCAGATACACAATATCACAGGACAGATGTAAAGTATAAATCCTCAAGATGAAAGGCCATCAAGAATTATTGTAACACCGATATACATAGCAGAGCAGACAACGACCAGCCTTATCTCTTTCTCCAAGCGACTCCTCAAGATTCCAGTTACACGTATGAATGTAGAACACCCAGAAAACACGCTCCGAGGAAAGCTAACAAAACATGTAATAAATATATATATACACCTATTTAAAACAAGCACGCACGCTCGCGCGCGCGAGCGGCCGGAGACGCAAAATGTGGTGGGGGAGGGGGAGAAGCGGGAGTTGTGTGTGCGCGTGCGTCATCGCGATCGCTCTGAAAGCGAAAGTGATAGCGATGACGCACACGAGTTTTCAAAGTGCTGCTGGCGGACGGCTGCGCACGTGCATGATCTCGTGAACGCAAGCGTTAGGCCAGCCAGCAGCACTTTGAAAATCCCACATACAAAATGTCTCTTCGAGCCAGCGCAAGCGCTGGGGCTCAGCGAGACCTAAAAAGGCACTGCTCTGACCGGGGTTCTAGCCAATGCTTGAGAAATGACCGCCAGCTTTGTAGTCATTTCTAAATTTGGCTGCGGGGACTCCAGGGAGTGATATACTGCGTTGCCGTGACAAAGTCAACCCCAACCGCTATAAAATAAATTAGGCCCCTAGTCCTTCTTCAGTGTCTTATAGTACCCATGACGAAATATCGCCAGTTTGCAGGGTAAAACTAGGCGATGGCTTAGAAACATGAAAATTGGGAATCTTTGAGAAGAAGAGGCAGCACAAACTATGAGAACATATTTTGTACATACACCATTAGTTTCGGCGTGCACTGCGCTGGATGAATTAGTTGATGAAGTGTCTAAACGGAAGGGTGCATCCTGCAATGCACATCCCCTTCATTCACACTGATTCCATAATAGGCCAATTACTGTGGTCTTGAAACAACTGACTACTTCTGTTGGTTCTAATCTATTTTTATCAGCATTTGAAGAGTTCGGAAAGGTATGAGCTAAAGGCCCTGATTACAAGTTGGGAGTTAATTCTGTCCCGTACGTAAACCCCTGTTTACGCACGGGATGGAATTACGAGTTTGCAGTAGTGGCCGCTGTATTGATACACTGGCATGGCGGGAGGAGAGCAGGGGGCGAGGGGAGCGCAGACGGACAAGCCAAAAAAAACATACCCGCATTGCCGCATTGCGCCCCTCTCTTCTGCAGGCACAGGCACCCAGAGTGCACTACGGCCAATCCTGACGCTGCTTTCATGCTGCTGAAAGCAACATCAGGATTGGACTGATCGAAGAGGATTTGCGCTCCCAGTTAGAGTGGGAGCCAATGCCTGCTCTCTCCAACCCGGCAAAGCAGCTTGGGTTGGAGAGAGTTTCAGTGCGCATAACGGTTTGGCCGGCCTGAGGCGGGCGGTCAACATCATGCACACTGATAACAGTGCCTACCATTTGCCCTCATTGTCTGTCATCCCCAGGCCCAGCCCCAAGACTCCTCGGTAAGAAAAATTAAAACGATAACAAACATGGTTTATTATCATTTTAGTTTTCAAGTTTTGCTGCTGCTGCTGCTGGCGGGGGGGGGGGGGTGGCTACGTTCCTCCGCTATAGTGGAGAGCCACCGCTGCGAGTTTGATTTTATTTAACGCACCTGATAGTTATCGGATGCTTTAAATACCCCAACATTCATTACATTTTGGCAGATCAAACAGGCCGAAATTTAACAGGGGAAATGTGTATGGTATTTACCATATCATGCAGATTTTTATGTGTTTACCACCAAAATCTGTATGTTATTCCCCAATAACTCGTAATAGGTGCTATTCATCACACCCGGTAAATAAACGAACTACATGGTATTGTTATTTACAAGGTGCAATAAATAGCACCCTTATTTGTGATCAGGCCCCAAAGCGGTTCTCTCCGGTTTCAGCACGCCCTCAGTGTGAGGTCTGTGAGAATTGTATCTCCTTTTATGACTTTTTTTTAATTGAAATCTGAAATGGGCCATTCACTCCTTCTTTGTCAGATTCATATTGTTCTTTTACAGAAATAATCATGTGTTGAAAGCGGGTTTTCAAAAGCTGCTATCTGCTGTTATGACTGCCTGGCACCAAACGATGAGCTTTTGATTGAAACATAAATGCTTTTTTGAATCCTTTAACCTTTACCCATAACAGGAAAAATAATGAATTCCATACCCCTTCCCTTCAAAACAAAAAACGAATAAACATGATTACTGGCAGCACTGACAGCAGAATCGATCTTGAGTGTAACATTATATTTACTGGAGCATCCTACTAACAGGCATTGGCAAAGCCAATAGGTCAGGCATTGGCGGCCTGTCTTTCGGCTTTGCAAAAGCTTATTTTGTTTTGTCATGGTTTTTGTCAAACGTTATTGTTGCGACGGCTGTCAGGCTCGCTCCAACATTTAAAACAAAAACTAGCTAAAAGAGAAACAGTCTTTTGGTCTCAAAACACACACCTTGCTATTGTAATCCCTAACAATACTATTGTAATCCCTCACGTTACTATTGTAATCCCTCACACTGAAAGGAACTACTTTGTGTATGAATGTGCTCCCTGTGAACAGGGAGAATGTCGTCACTGATCCACTACCCAATGCTATGTGCTGTAGTGGGCGGACGTAAAAAGTGAATGACACAACAGACCAATGGATGAAGACGGCTGGCTGAATGCCTCTATTAGTAAATTAAATGAATAATTTTATTAAAATCAAAAGGTCTTGGCTAATTCAGTCCTGAGAGTAAATATCAAGCATAGTCCTGTGCAATAAGTAAACAGCCTTAGCTTAGGAAACCACTCTTAGGAACTGCATAAACACAAGGAGATAAAGCACTGGCAATGCCAATTGTATTGCCTTTTGTACATTAAACATGTGTTCAAGCTTGAATAATGTGTGGCTGTAGGGGATGCCTACTCCCCTCAGGCAGGGACTGCTGCATATGTTTTACACAAGGAAGCAATATACTGCCACCTCCTGCCCTCTAAGTATTATTTGTGTCAGTGGAGCATGTTCTGCAGCTGCCCTTTCTGTACCTGTGTTGTATACTAGTGAAACATAGTCAACAGCGTTTCACTATGCAACAGACAAAGTGAGGGGCACTACAGGTGGATCTGCACAGAGCTGGAGACAGAAGGTGTAGGGTGCGATGGGATTGAGAGCACATGGTGCAGGAAGCAGACGTCTGGGGTGCACAAAGGAAGGGGAGCAGTTTGAGTGCGGCACCAACCCGTTGGCTGGTGGGGCTACCCCTCGTGGTAGGGTAGACCCGGCACACTCATACCCACTCTAGATAGAAGTTAGATGGACTATCCAGGCTGGATCATAAGAGGTTAATGTGAGCACTACGTATGCAATGGCACTGCAGCAGAAACACCGGTGATGGCCAGCTCAACCACACTGCAGTGAGGTACAGACAGGCAGCAGGTTTTCATGCACTCCTTGGGCAGGTGTCTGTCATGCCACAGAACCTGCAGCAGGGGAAATTCAATTACAGTGACCAATCCTAACCCCATTCCCATGGGTCACTGGTGTCTGCCCCAGACATGCCCAGAGGGACCAGCCTTTTCTTGTATTGGCTGAAATACGCGCATGAACAATAAGAAGTGCCTTTCACCTATACATATTGTAAAAGAGCAAAATATATAGATGATGTAAAAAGCACCTCTACTAGACATGACTGCAAGGCACAACTCTGAAGAGACTTTTAATAACCTTTTATTATATGTGGTACAGCTTTCAAGGTCCCTCCTCCCCTATTAAATGCTGGTTATTTTTTGTGCATGGCTTCTTCCTGTTCAAGATATCCAGAATAAAGGTGGAATCTCGGCTATAAAAAGGAACGCACCAATTTGTAGGTTAAAATTTGTTTCAAACATATTGTATGGCATTGCCATTTAAGTTGCTTTAAAATAACTCCGCTCCGAAAAATATAATGGCTCTCTACTGAGTCAATTTATTGGACACAGGAGTACATAATAATAGCATTAGCTAGGGTTTTTTATGCAGTGATCACTGCCTTCTATGTGTTCATATGTTTATCATTAGCAATGCAGATAGATATGTGTCTGGGATTAATTGGAAACATTGAGTTGCAGATGATACTGGCTACAATACCTGCTCTTAGTTGACCAAGTGCTCCACACTAGGTGCTGTCTTGGAGGAAGAAAAATGTGAATGGCAGTTGAACAGACCAATGGATGACAAGGTCTGCCCAAACCCCTGCCAGTGTATGGGTATATATTTTGGATTTATGGATTCTTTTGTTTACATGAGGCTCATGAAACAGCTGCAGCTGTATATAAGCCAGACATAAAAGTGGGGCATGCTAGAAATTAAGTAAAGTATGTCTCCAAAGTGAAAACGTACAACAAGCTGTTTGTCACTGGGTAGGTAAAGCAATATTTCCCTTTGAGAAGGCCAAGTCATGAATAAAAACCCATTTGTTGTATCTTCGGCTTGGAAAATAATAGAAAGGTGATTCAATATTACTTTTCACTTGTAATTGAAATTCTTATTCGAATTTTTGATCATCTTTGTGGAAAAATAACTTTACATAGGTATGCATTTTTAGAATTAGTTTGCCAAGTGGCCATGTTCCAAAGACTGTATACACATTCCCGTTGACAACTCTGCTTCTAGATGATAATGGGTTTACCTCTAAAAAGCAGGAAGACTTGAGTGGTCTTAAGTGTGGCCACTATCAGAGATAGATCAGCTCCTTGTGAGGGGGACAGGAACAGAAGTCAATTCAAATGGCAGCTCCTACAACATTTCCTTTTAAGTGGAAATCCCAAATAAGGATATCAATAAATGAGACCACTCAGGCCCAGAGTCACTTTATACACTCCACCTGTGTTCCCAGCATGGGCGGAACCAATTCCTGAACTGACAGAGGTGAAGAAATTGTATCTCTATAGGAAAGTGACTAGAAGAAGGGACAAGGCTCCTGGAGCTGGAGGAAGGCTAAGGCCATCTTGTATATGGGTCTCAGGGAAGATTTGTAGTAAACTGAGAAAGGAAGAGTGCTGCAAAGGGATTTTGCAAGAACGTTGTCAGGATTGAATGCAGGGAATTCTCCATTACTGGCTAGTGAACAGTATAAGACTGTGCACAGATAAGACTGTAACCTCACCATCACCTCCTACCTCCTGGTTGGTTGCCTTTGGGTCAGAGTTAATCCTTGGATGGTGACAGAAATCTGACAGGAGGCACGATAGGCCATCTAACCCGGTAGGCCATGGTGGTACTGTTCGTACTGGGAAGCATCTATTTGAAAGCTAGCGTTATTCCTCATCCCTATAGGGTCTTCAGATGAGGAGGTGGGTTCTTCATGAACTAGGCTAGTGGTGAGGTAATATCTTGAAAGACAGGTACTGGTAAATCCAGAGAGGGCATAAGACAGACATATGCCACTGGGAAGTGGTGAATTGTCCTTGCCCATCGACTGAGCAGGGAACTCCTAACCTGTGACAGTTCTTTGCTTAATACATTTTTCTTGATTTTGCCAAATATGAGAACTTCTTTTTCCAACTTTAATGTTGTTTGGTACTTTTTGCACTTTACAGGCATTCCTCTGGGGAACGCGGGGAATTGCCTGCTGCTTGTTCCATTGCTACCAGTGTTTAGGCAGAGATTACCTAAGAATTGTGTTGTATTCTAAAAAGATTGTGTTTGTTATGTTAGTAGAGGTACCCTCCTCTCAAATAAATAAACCTATTTCTGACACTTAATGTAGGTGGAAATATTGTGTTAGAAAGTAATTGTTTACCTTGTATAACATACGTCTTTCATTCTCTTGCAATGCAGGTGCCAAAGACACCCAGCCTACTTTAAATATTTTACAGTACTTGTCCTTTGAAAAGAAGGCAGGATGTGAGTATTACACATGAAAGGAAAAGTGCATGCTATGAATTCAAGCACGCCTATTCTAAATAACACCTGCCTTAGACTTCCTAAACAAGTGGTGAACCAACTTCCTAGGGAGGTTTAACCTTCTCTTAATGTACACCAGTTTTAGTTATCTCACTAGGCAAGGTCTATGGAGGAAGGCAAACTGTTTATCCAGATCTCTTTAGAAGAGCCTGCCATTGTATTAGTAAAAACCCAGCCGACGCTCTAATGCACGTGCTATGTGTTTGTTCATTCTCTAGAAACTTTAGGGATTGTAGGGTAATGCCAAAACTTAAAATATTAGAAGTGAGCTCTACTGATGATTGGTGAAAACAACTTCATGTCTGTTACCAGTTGTATGTCTTTGCTTAAGAATTTAAAAATAGCAAAGCATGTGTGTAAACCTAGTGAGCCTCAAATATATATTGTAACAGCAATACTAGAGAGTCTGGCAGCCAGTAGCAGAGAGAGGGCATGTGCCATGAAGCCTCTTAAGGAGCTTGTTAGAACTCTGGGTCACTTCTTACAAAGCCGTGCTGTGCTTAGTACTGTGTTGCACAGTTCACTGGACCAGAATTACCATGGGACAAGTGGGAGAACGGGCTTAATATGATTAAACCCACAATGCTGAAAGGTATTTTTCATTGTAGGTTATGCTCAAGGTACGTATAAAAATGGCTAATAAAGCACACAACTCTGTTTAGACTGTAGTGTGCCACAAGTTCAAGAGACAAAACAGTTGGTCAACTTACATACTAATGCTCTGTATTAAAATTGGTACATTCTGGGTGGAGGTAGTGGAGATATTTAGCACGGTGCTTTGTACACAGGCTGTTGAATCTACCAATATTTTGGTGCTGACCTTTCTTCAGAGTGTGGTCACTGATGGAGATCACTTGCGCTAAGAGAGGAATCGTGAGCCAATAGAATTAACAAAAAGGTCCCCTGTGTGAATTGTGGAGGGAAGAACCAACATGCTTTGCTAGTGTTTTTGAAATAGGGAGACGTGTCAAAATCCATGAAAATATGGTTTGGTTTTCTGGAAATAGGCTGCAATTTTTTAGGTCTCGCCTGACCCAGCGCATGCGCTGGTCTGGCGAGACTTATTGAGAGGGCTCCAAAAAGTGCTACCAGGCCAGCCTGGAGCTACAGTGCATGTGCGTGGGCGCGTGCGCCGCGCTTTACCGCGATTACTTTCACTTTAGCGCTTTGATGGTGATCGCGATCACTTTTACTTTCGCGGCCGCTTTGCATAGCCAAGAGGTCTCACTTTTGGGACCTTATAAGTATTTAGTTATGCAACTGTTGCATGGCTAAACACTTATAAGGTCCCAAAGGCGAGACCTATTGGCTATGCCAATGCTTGTTTTTCCTATTATCTCTTTGCTTTAGGTGCAGATTTTATTGTGTCTTTGATTCAGTGATTGTGTTGCCTTCTCAGAACTAAACTGATTATTATAATCTCTCCATAGTTGCTAGGACGCTGTTAAACTTAAGTTCTATTATGTAAATGCACTGTACGTTGCCATGTCAGTGGACCAATATAAGAGACTTCTGAAAGTCAGAATTGCTACTTGATGCAGGCAGTCCCATCTCATTGGTTCCAGTTACAAGATAGTCACCTTTCATATCCTTTGCCTCACATACAAATGCCTTGTTGGTTGCAACTCTACCATGCATGAAATCAAAGTCAAGCACCCTTCCAGTCGTTTACTAACGCCCCCATCCCCCTTCCGAATAGTTTTTTTCAGACATTTTGTTCTCATCTAATCCGCTTAACATGGGGTGGCAAATGAACACGAGTGACGTGGCAGATTCTTAGTTTGCAATACCATAGAGGTAGGTAGGTCGCTCCCCCACCACACAGCTCCACCTGTGCTGCCCTGCTGCTGCTGGTTAGTGCTCTTGCCTCTGTCCCTACTGCCTCCTCGTTGCTGTGCCCGTTTTTCCTGTTGTTGCCCTTTTGCCCTCTGCCTTCTGTTCCCCTCGTGAGCCTGATTCAGTGTCCACTTTGCCTTCTGTTTCCCCTTGTGTGCCCCCTGTCTCTGCGCCCGATTGATATGCCTTCTTTTTCCCCTTGTGTGCCCCTGATTCTGTGCCCAGTTCTGTCTCCCTTGCCGCTCCCGATTCCCGCCGCTGCGGCCCCGCCCACCTGACTGACCATTCGCTGCCCCTGCCTCCCGCTTCCCAGCTGCTCCTCCCTCCCACCTCCCCATATATGGCGGCCGCTGCGCGGTGAGGAGAGCGACCCTTGACCTTGCCAGGTAGGTCGCTCCCCCACCACACAGCTCCGCCTGTGCTGCTGCTGGTTAGTGCTCTTGCCTCTGTCCCCCACTGACTCCTCGTTGCTGTGCCCGTTTTTCCTGTTGTTGCCCTTTTGCCCTCTGCCTTCTGTTCCCCTCATGTGCCTGAATCCGTGCCCACTTTGCCTTCTGTTTCCCCTTGTGTGCCCCTGATTCTGTGCCCGGTTCTGTGTCCTTCGCCGCTCCCGTTTCCTGTCGCTGCGTCCCCTGTGGCCCCGCCCCCCTGACTGACCATTCGCTGCCCCTGCCTCCCAACTGCTCCTCCCTCCCACCTCCCCATATATGGCGGCCGCGCCGCTGGCGCGCCAAAGGCGCGCCTAAGGCAAGCCCGTCTGCACCCATCTGCACCTTTTACCGCGCCCTGCGCCAGAACCTCTGGTCCTCGTGCCCCCCGCACCCACCAGGACGATTGCCGTCACTACGATGCCAGCACACTCCACGCTCTCAACCCAGGACCAACCCACACCTGCTTCAAGGCCACCCCGAAACGCACTCTTGGCCCCTTCACCTGACGGAACTGCAGCTACACCAGCCTCAGAGCTGCTGAAGCGCCCGCCAAGAAGGACCCCAACCACCTCCGCTGCATCCTACTGAACACCCGCTCCGCACGCAAACACGCAGTCGAGCTCTGGGACCTGCTCGACACATCATCCCCAGATATTTCCTTCCTGACAGAGACCTGGGTGAACGACTCCTCGGCACCCGACATCGCCATAGCCATCCCAGACGGCTATAAGATCACTCGCAGAGACCGCACCAATGGAGTACGAGGAGGAATCGCCATCGTCCACAAGAACACCATGAGGGTCTCGACCAGCACCAACGACACTCTCAGCACCGCCGAACACATGCACTTTCAGATCCACACAGACCCCAACACCACCCTAAGAGGCACCCACATCTACAGACCCCCCGGACCCCGACCCCAGTTCAGCGACTCCATCGCCGACTTTATCAGCCCGCACGCCCTAACCTCCACTGACTACATCCTCCTCAGAGACCTGAACTTTCACCTGGAGAACAACAACGACAGCAACTCGACCACCCTGATCGACAATCTCGCCAACCTCGGACTGAGACAGCTCGTCACAATGCCAACCCATTCCGCCGGCCACACGCTTGACCCCGTCTTCTCCTCAAGCTCCCATGTCTCCTTCAACCACCCCACCGAACTCCCCTGGACCGACCACCGCTGCATCCACTTCACCTTCCAGAAACCCACCACACACCACCGCACCAAACAGATCCCATGCCGCTGCTGGAGCAAAGTCACCGAAGACCAACTACAGGCAAACCTCGCTCTCAGCCCACCCACTGGCCTCTCCAACACCGACGACGCCGCCTGCAACCTCAGACGATGGATTGACAACTGCGTCAACACCCTCGCCCCGCTGAAAAAACCCACCTACAGAGACACCAGAAAGAGAGCCAGCTGGTTCACCCCGGAACTCCTAGCATCCAAGCGTACCTGCCGGAAACTAGAGATGAAATGGCACAGTGAAAAGACACCGGACAGCCACGAAGCCCACAAAGACGCCATCCGCAAACACCATCGCCTCGTCAGCCAAGAGGATCTCCTTCAAAGACCGCCTCGACAACAACGCACACAACAGCAAGGAGCTCTTCAACATCATGAAGGAACTCTCCAACCCTAGCTCCAACACCAATGACATCCCGCCGTCGCAAGCCCTGTGCGACTCCCTCGCCACCTTCTTACACCGCAAGATCACCGACATCCATGACAGCTTCAAAACCCAGACAGCCCCAACAGACACCGACACACCAGACTCGCCACACATCATCGACCACGACCCCTTGCCAGCCTGGGCCAACGTGAACATCGAGGACACCATCAAGATCATGAGCACAATCCACTCTGGCTCCCCGTCAGACCCTTTTCCGCACCACATCTTCAACAAAGCCAGCAGTTCCATCGCACCCCACCTGCACAATGTCATCAACCTCTCCTTCGAAACCGCGACCTTCCCAGAGAGCTGGAAACACGCCGAGGTCAACGCCCTGCTCAAAAAACCCAAGGAGGACCCGAGAGACCTCGAGAACTTCCAGCCCATCTCCCTGCTTCCTTTCCCAGCCAAGGTCTTTGAGAAGATCGTCAACAGACAGCTAACCTGATACCTCGAAGAAAACAGCATCCTGGACCCATCCCAGTCAGGGTTCCGCAGCAACCACAACACCGAGACTGCCCTCATTGCCGCCACCGACGACATCAGGACCCTGCTGGACAATGGTGAGACCGCAGCCATCATCCTGCTGGACCTCTCCACCGCCTTCGACACTGTCTGCCACCGCACTCTACACGCACGCCTCCACGACGCAGGGATCCGAGACAAGGCCCTGGAATGGACCACCTCCTTCCTCTCCAGCAGAACCCAGAGCGTCCGCCTCCCCCCCGTTCCGATCCGAAGCCTCCGAGATCAGCTGCGGCGTACCCCAGGGATCATCCCTCAGCCCGGCACTGTTCAACATCTACATGGCCCCGCTTGCACGCATCACCCAACAGTACGACCTCAACATAATCTCCTATGCCGACGACACTCAACTGATCCTCTCCCTCACCAAGGACACCCTCACCGCCAAATCCAACCTCCACGAAGGAATGAAGGCCGTCGCCGATTGGATGAAGAGCATCCGACATAAGCTGAACACAGACAAGACGGAGGTCCTCATCCTCGGCTCCAACCCTTCAGCCTGGGACAACTTCTGGTGGCCTAAGACACTGGGGGCTGCCCCGACACCCACTGACCATGCACCCAACCTGGGAGTCATCCTCGACTCAACGCTCTCCATGGCCAAGCAAGTCAACGCAGTCTCCTCCTCCTGCTTCAACACCCTCCGCATGCTCCGCAAGATCTACAGGTGGATCCCGACAGATGCAAGAACAGTCACCCAGGCCCTTGTCAGTAGCAGACTTGACTATGGAAACGCCCTCTACGCGGGAGCCCCAGCCAAGCTCATCAGGCGACTGCAACTCATTCAAAACGTCTCGGCACACCTGATCCTCGACGTACCACGCCACAGCCACATCACCCCCCACCTGAGAAACCTGCACTGGCTCCCCGTCGACAGGAGAATCTCCTTTAAACTCCTTATCCACCCGCACAAGGCACTCCACAAGACCGGCCCAGCCTACCTCAACAGACGCCTCTTCTTCTAAGTCCCCAACCGCATCCACGCACACAAGGCACTCCACAAGACCGGCCCAGTCTACCTCAACAGACGGCTCTTCTTCTAAGTCCCCAACCGCCAGCTCCGCTCCGCCGACCTCTCCCTCGCCACCGTCCCCTGCATCCGAAGAACCACTGCAGGCGGCAGATCCTTCTCCCACCTCGTCGCCAAGACCTGGAACACACTTCCACTCAGCCTACGACAGACCCAAGACCTGCTAACCTTCAGGAGGCTGCTCAAGACCTGGCTGTTTGACCAGTAGCGGCACCCCAACCCCCCCCCCACCCCTCCTCTCTTCCCTTTTTTTTTCTTCCCCAGCGCCTTGAGACCCTCACGGGTAAGTAGTGTGCTCTACAAATTCCATGATTGATTGATTGATTGATAGAGGAGGGTTTTGAGTTCCTGACCTTAATTATACTTTCTTGTGGCTGTGTGCAGTTATGCTCACGCCTGGTTCCATCCTGATGCCAGGATTCCATTTCTCTGTCCGGAAGGGGATTTTGTGCTGCCTGATGCCTTGTCGGTTGTACTTCCTAAGGGTATCCCCATAGACCCAAACGACATCTTAACGGTGTCTATTACCAGTTGTGCTTGGGATAAGCTGCAACAAACTATGGGCGCTCCCGTATTATACTCATCGCCGTTACCCATTCCCAACCCCCTCTGGCTGCCGATCATGAGAGAAAAATTGGTGCAGCGCACACTTACCTCATTTGAAATTGTCAAATTCGGTGACCTATCTCCAGTAGGCCATGTATTCTCCATGACTGAAGAGGATCGCTTTCACACTACCACCTTTATGGATTCCGTTATGAATAGGGTCCGTTCAGCGTTACGGGGTATTCTCCCCAGCTTTCCCGTATAACACGATTAGTTCATTCCCCTTTCTACCATCATCGAAACTCAGGGGGGGGTGGAACACTTGATTTCTAAATTCTATAAAGCTTGTTTGGCTCTCCTCCCCATTAATGACACCAAATTGCGTGGGGCCTGGGAGGCTGACTTGGGACATCCCATATTGGATGACCAATAGGAAAAGTGCTGTGAAGTCACCCAAAACATCTCAATAAATAGTCGACATAAGTTATTGCATTTTAAGTTTTTGCGTAGAATGTATATCACGCCAGAGAACTTACACAGAATTGACCCGTGCAGATCACACAATTGTTTGAAGTTAATGCGCCACACGCTGATTTCGCACACTTAACTTGGACATGCCTCAAGCTACAGCCTTTTTGGGAGGCGATACATCAAACATTAGGACATATGCTTGATCTCACTCTTACCCCTATTCCTGAGATTGCACTCTTGGGGTATGTTGTGAACTTCCCTAAAGGAGTGCGGAAATTGGGTGCCCTTGGTTTTCTGCTAGCCAAGAGAGAGATCGCTATTAATTGGGATGGAAAAAGGGTTCCCACCTTACAGAACTGGTTAAACAGTCTAGCCTACTGCAGTACAAATAGTGAGACTTATGCCAGCACGCTCCCTCGTGCCTCACACCTAAAGACATCTGGGGTCCACTTAGAAGTTATACTACGGCTGCACGTTCGACAACCGACTCACAACTAGAACAGGGCCAAGTGCCAACTGGAGTGGGGTGAACTCATAATGTTTGCTATTAGATCTTCTGGTTGTGATTTTATATTTTCGATTATTGTCCTCTTGTACCACCCCTGGGATGGCTCTAATGGGGTAGCCGCACTGTTATACAGTTGGATTGACTTCTTGGAAGGGTTGTGGACTTTGAATATCATGATTTGCTTCTTTTACTTGGCAATATTATTTTCATTGATGTATTATAATCATTCGTTTTTCTTTTTTTGTTGTTGTTTCTTTTCTTGTTTCCCGTATGTAAAGGTATGGACAGTGAGCACTCATGTTTTTCTATTAATGTACTGTTGGAAAATGGTAAAAAAAGTTTTTAATTAAAAAAAAAAAAAAAAAAAGCAGCCTTCCAGTCCCAGTATTCAGCGAATGGTAATCTGCTGGTAGCACCCAGGCTAAAATCAAAAGCAGATGTGACATCCGCACCTCGTCAATCGCGCCTTCCTCTTTATTGATCTCCACGTAGACAGTTTAACTCCCCAAGATGAATGCAATTCATGCAAAAGCTGACAACACAGCTCAACTGAGCTTGATTGCCTGAGGTAATCCCACCTCGTCATGGTGTCTGCAAGTGATAAACCTGGTTTATGCATGACTATGATATAAATTCCAGCCCTCAGCATGTATGATCCCTTTATAATCTGTGATAGTTTGGACTACGAACCACTCTTGAAGGTCCAAGCTGCAGGAAGATGCATCGAAGAGTCAGCAAAGGAAGCTGTCGGGTTCACACGTAGAGTCACAGGGGTTGCTGGGACGTAACAGAGTTGTAAATGTATCATTCATGAGAGAGTGGAGGAAATATCCTTTGGCTGCTATCAACATTCCAGATACAGATTCTTGGTTGGAGATGGAGGCTTAATATTAAATTTGTAGGAGGATTTGTTTGCTGCCAGCAAAGAGAGACTAGACATAACCCCAAGAGGAGAGGGCGCTCCTCAAGAGAGCTGGATTAGAAGGAAAGAGGAACGGATGGAGGATTGATTGGAAGAAGTGGGTTGCACGTGGCTAGGAGTGTAAGTGGGACTCTGAGGAGAACAAGGAGGCAAAAGTAGTTGGAATGATAAGATGGGAACCAACGAGTGAAAGTTGATGATGCTAGAGGTGATATCATCATATTTGTGTTCTGCATGGATCGGGAAGCTGTGGTGAGACAGAGAGTGCCACCATGTGCAAAGTGGCTCCACAGAAGAAAACAGGCCCTTCATCTTGTGCCGTTGTTTGAGTGTTTCCTTCTCTGTCGGTGTCTTTACTTGTTCCACAACCATCACAAACTCAGTTCAACTCAGCAGTTTAATATTTTAGAAGAGTACACACGGAAAGTCATTACAGGTCTGTTACATCAAGTCGATGCAATAATGAAGAAGGAACCGCTTAAAGTGCAATCTAAAATCCCATTACACGTTGCAATTCTTCAACCAGAATAATTTTAAATCCCTCCCAAATGAGCCTAAGAGGCAGCCATCACCACCGTTCATTAAGAGAAGCAATGGTTTTGTTTCCTTATAGTTTACAGTGTATGGTCGACGTTGAGTCTTACTTTTTATCAAGAGAAGGTTTACAAAATAGGGCACGAAATAAAATGGAAAACGGATGCCACCTGAACATGCTGTAGCTCAAACGGAAATACAGAGTTCTTAGTCCCAGTACCGCATCTGTCTCGATGAGGGCAATGTTCTGCTACCCATTCCTCTTGAGATCCAGCTGACTCCCCTTAAATCATACCTCAGGCAGAAGCACACCGCATCAAAGGTGCAACAAGTATGACTTCACCACACCCAACCTCCGAGAACACCAGTTTGCACTGCCACCTGCACCACATCTGAGTCTTGCTGCACCCTTAACATGGCAGTCTACTCGGGTGACTGTCGTTTCTTGCAACCAAGATTGAGACATCTAGTGGAGGATGCAAAAGATGCTGCAAAACCATAAACCGACTCAGAATAAGAAATAGAGGAAGGACAATCTGAGAGACCAGTGGCTTGCCAGCTATGCTCCTAGGTCTCGAATGCCATCCCTGTCTGACTGGCAGCCTCCACCGCTTCTCTATTTCTGCAAAGATCTGAAAAACAATCTTTCGAAACATCTATTTACTGGATAACCACCCAGAGCTCCCATTTACAGTCCCCTCCAGCAGCCTTGCCACCCCTCTCACTACTGGGTGAACTGTCCTGTCCGCCTATCCCAGCACAGTTCACCGCCACCCCATCCGTGATGCTTTATCCTTCCACCCCTACTCTCAACCCCCCTATCATGTCATCACGTACAGCAGTCTCGTGGTTTGTAGATGGATTCACACTATGTATCAGTCACTCGCAAACATTCATACAGTAGAAGAGATGGAAGTCTGGGAGACCAGGCTTTTGTGGAATTAAATCTGTCCAGTATGAAGTAGATCAAACATCCAACCATGATGAAATGAAGAAAAGGTAGGGTGATGGTGAGAATGTGCTGAGGTTCGTGAAACAGGAAAAAGCCAACCTAATTTGATGCAGGATTTCATATTTGACTTCCCATCTTGACTATGTTTGGGTGAAACATAGAAAACTTGATGACCTGCCACGAACAAGCATTGAAAATGCAATAGGCCTCGCCTTTTATTAAGTTAAAGCCATTTGCTTTGCTATATAATACCATTAGCAAAGCAAATGGCTTTAACTTAATAAAAGGCAAGGCCTATTGCATTTTTAATGCTTGTTATGAATGGAAAACGCTGTATGCAAATGAAGGCGACTCTAGGAAAAAAAATTGCCGACACTTGCGCTTCCATTTGACGCGGGGGGAGGGGGGATGTCCCGAGCCTCGGCCGCCGCACGCTCGACAATGCAGGGGGGCGGGGAAGGAACAGAAACTCCAAAGTGTAAGGGAACACTGTTGACCCCTAAAATCTTTAGGGCCCCCTGTTAAAAATGCTCCGTGCTAGAGGAGGGTGCAGCAGAGGGGGGTGTCCCTGCCGAAACCGGGGCAACCCCATTAAGTCCTGGGTAGCGACTGACGTGTAGGCGCCAGCGCGAGCCCTGCAGAAGTAAACATGGTGGAAGGGGGGCGTGCAGCAGCTCTTGTGAGCCCCTAGGGCTTAAATCTCATGCACCAACCACCTACCCTCACCCATAACACACAACCCATTCCTGCCCGAGTCCCCAACTCACTCCTCCGGCTGTTCTTCCTCGTTCATTTTCCTCCTCAGCGGCGGCCCGCAGCAGCTCCCTGTGGCTCCACGCTCCACATCTTCTTGGTCACATTCTCGGACCTTCCTCAACTTTTTATTGTTTAAATCGTTTTCCGGGGAGATTGTCCCAAAAGTAAAAGGAAACCAAGGTGTAACTGCAAACGAACTGCCGTCCCGAAGAGCGCCGCGCAGCACGGCCGTGTAAGAGCGCTTCTGCAGCGAGCTCCCGCATACAGGCACCGAGTGGGGAGCTGGGAGGGAGGCTGGCGGTGGCCCCGTCCGAGCCCCATGGCTGCAGCCTCAGTCCATGTTGGATTCTCACCGCTGAGGAGAGGAAGTGGGGCGGAAGTGATGACGTCATCTTAGCATCCTAGCAACCAGCTGCCAAGCTGCAGCACTGGAGGGAGGCAAAAGGCAAGCGCGGGCCGATCTCTTGTCTTTATGGGGCCATGTGTTTCAAACATATGGCCCCATAAAGATAAGAAAAGGCTTTACTACAAACGTAAAGCAACCGAGCCAGTCCAACTGGGACGGCTCTAAAAGAGAAAAGTGTACGTCAAAAAGACGCTCTTTTCCAATGGCTGGCCACCGTTTAGCATAAACGGTGACGCCAGCCAATGGAAAAGAGGGGCGGGGCTTAAAGGCCACTAGAGAAATCTCCTCAAATCATTAAATCTCGCCTGCGAGACTGTGCATGTCTGCGCAGTCTTACGCCAGGCGAGACCTAAAAAGGGATGTGAGAAGGAAGGACTGAACAATACCATAGAAGGAGTCACAATGGCCGCCAATACAAAAACTGCTATTGTTGGCATAAAATGGAATGCAGAGTTACAATGGCGTGGTGGATAAATAAGGGGAGTCAGTGTATTTTGATAATGGTGGAAATCGAAAGGAGCCTTAAGAAACACTACAGGAGCTAGGGGAAGAGCCAAAGTGTCCGCAGCTGCACGCTGATGAAGGGAAATGTTGAGAATTAAGCAAGTCTCAGGCCAGCGACAGTAGCCTAAACCAAACAATCCAGGAGAAAGCTATGGATGATGATGTCAAAGGCGGCTTGTCTCCGAGAATGAGAACAGAGGATATCCCTCATCAGCCGAAGGAAGGTTTTTATTTGAAACTGATACTAATAAAGGCTTAGTCCAGGGCCAGACTCAAGAATGTGGTTAGACTCAAGAAATCTTGGCAGATAGAAGAGTCCTACTTTTTCCAGAATCTTTTACAGTTGGAGTGCAGGGTCGTTCTGACGTACTGTTCAATCTGGCTGGTCTGACAGATCAGTGTGTGGGCTATTTTTTGGCTGTTTGTTGGTCATTTTTTACTGTTGACTTGCCAGACAGTACCACATATATTGCCACCAGCTAAAACAAATGCATGCAGTCTGCCATACCTTGCAAAACGCCTGTGTGTCGTTAAAGTTCAAAACAACCCCAATTTGCAGAACGTGGGCCACTTTTTTTTTTTAGCTAGCTGATTCTCAAATAGAGGCCATGTTAATTTTGTTGCGGAGTCTATTTTCTGTCCTACTCCAACTCTGTTTGTGTGGACAACCATCTTGAGAGCAGCATTGAGAAACCATAAGAAAATAGGCACAATGTAAGCACCTTGGTACTATGAATCGTAGACTGTGCTAACAGCTCTTCACCAATACAGCAGTAGCTGCACTGAGAAGCACATTTGCAGTCACAGTTTCTGATTGAGGGTTCTAGTAACTATTTCAACAATCAGGTTGGATTCTAAGGATGAATCTAAGAGGTTAGAAATGTAGGTGAAATTGGGGCAATGGGTAGATAGAGAAGAGATCTTGAGTTGAGAGGAAGCCTGTTCTGGTAATAAGGCTCCAGAATCCAATAACAATTTCTTCAAGTTTTATTGAAGGCAGGCTTCAAACGTGGTACCTGAAGGCCACCTGGATTTCATGGGGTAACATTCTACCAGCTGACATTTTAAGTAAGCATAAAGGTACAATTCATCTTGATTTCTTATATACATATCAATTTGAACATACAAAAAAGAATAACAATATTAAATGCTAAAACCAACTACAACACAAAACAAAGTTACCATGAGGTACTTAATTGTACAAAGTCACCCAAACATGTAGGTGCTCTTCAGAACACACAAATAGTACATGTTTGACTTTTTCCGTCCTCTCTTCCTCTTCTTAAAGAGTGTTGCCCGAATATTTGACCATCAATTGCAGCTGGACCCAGACTCTTTACCTCATATCCATTTTTGCCCAGCATTTCTTCGTCAGTCATTAGCATCAACCCATTGAAACAATCCACACTTTCATGTACTTCATAGCAAGAGTATTTATTTTGATACATCTCCACCCTCATATTATTCAATTTCTGTCCATTTTCCATCTTTACCCAATTGCTGTAGACATTTTTCACTTTGAAATGTCCCTTAAACTTTAGTAAACCGGATGAAACCCTTCCTGATCTAGTCTTGTCCCAGTCACCTTTCTCAATCTTTAACGGCGATATATCATCAATTCAGCCTGTGTTCTTCCAAACGTCTGCAACTCATTCCTGTAACCAACATGGCACCATGTTGGATCCATCTTTTTTGTCTCTCATCTTATAAAAGGAAGAAATGCCTGTTTGAACATTTGTTGCAGTACAAAATGCACATACGAAATCCCTGGCAGCCTCACCCCCTTCCAAACCACTCTTGATAGCCATTTCTAGGGGTCCCTTCACTAATCTATTGGCCCTTTCTACCTGGCCATTGGATTGGGGATTGTAAAGTGAAGTCCTTACCTGCTTGATCCCATTTTTAGTAAGGGAATGTCTCAGTTGGTCTGAGACTAAATACGTGTCATTGTAGCATGCTCACGTTGCAGTTTACTCACACTGCTAAAATGCTTAATAACACAGTCAAGTGTCAGCAAAGTGAGAATCCTTCAAATGATTTAAGTGCACAGACACACTCATGGTTGGCAGTATATCGCTTATGGGTGGCGGTATACCATTCTGTTGTAGCAGCGCACTTCAGAAAGAAGTTGCTGTAAGTCATGGGTTCTTGTAGCACTTTTAGAGCCTGTTTCAGCTTCTTTGGCCCTGTGTAATAGTTGCCAAAATCTGTTGTAATAAGCCTCCAGATCCTCATATCAGCTTCTTTAAATTTTGTTGGAGGTAGACTCCAAACGTAGATCCCAGAGGCCAGCTTGATGTCGACTGGCTCCAGAAACCACAGGAGAGGAAACCACACTCCTCGCTCTACATGAACCACCAGATCAATGCCGTCTCTTCCACCAGCTTCAACTGCCTGCACATCCTCTGCAAAACCTTCAAGTGGATCCCCACGACTGCAGAAAGACCGTTACCCACGCACTCATAACCAGCAGACTGGACAACGGCAACGCCCTGTACGCCGGAATCAACAAAACCCTATTACACAGACCATCCAGAACGCCGCTGCCAGACTCTTCCTCGGAACTCCACGTCACAAACACATGACCCAACACCTGCGAGGCCTCCACTGGCTCCCCGTCAAGAAAACGGTCACGTTCAAACTCCTCACCCGCGCCTACAAATCCCTCTACAAAATCGGACCCAAATACCTCAACGAGAGAGTATCCTTCCGCGTACCCAAGAGAAACCTCCGCTCTGCTGACCTCGCCATGGCAGAGGTCCCCGGCATCCACAGAAACAGAACGGGCGGGAGAGCTTCCTCCTACATCTCAGCCAAGACCTGGAACGAGCTCCCCGTGAACATCAGATGCTTGCCAACCCTGCACATCTTCAGGAAGGAACTCAAGACAAGGCTCTTCGACTCATCCGGAGCTGCCCCCCCAGCGCCTTGATACCCTCAAGGGTGAGTAGTGCACTATATAAATCCCTGATTGATTGATTGAGGAGTTCATGGAATAACGTTGCAGCTAACACTCAAACAGTGTCATCTTAAAGATTTTTAAGGGCTCCTGGCATGAAATATTTTGGGTGCCCCAATTTGGAACAACTTTGAATTTTATTACGTATTTTCTGCTAATTCAAGCCCTATGTTGTCTAACAAGATTGAATTATATGTTGAAGGTTGTGATACAGGAATACACAGAAGAGAGCTGGAGAGAAAGTTTACTTTCCCAGGGAGCCCCTTTGAAGCTAGGGGCCCTGGTCTATAGCACACTTTGCCTAAACCTTTAAACATCTCTGCATTCTAAGTCAGCATAAAGCTGCAGGACATATAACAACAAACGCCCTTTAAGCCTCTCTTGATGGTATCATAGGACACAACATGGCATGACCTTTAACCCCAATTTAAAAAAAAATGAGTATTTGGAGATTAAAAGTCTCTGCATGCTAATGAACAGTGATTGATAACATGGGCGAACAGCTAGCCACTAAAATTTACAGAAAAAGAAAGCTTTTAGCAGAATGGTTAAGAAGGAGAAAGGACAGGTGTTGCAAAGTAGTCATGTAGTGTAGTTCCTATATCCCTGATAGGCTCTGCGCATTGGAATAATATACCCTATAGTTTTGACATAGGACTGAGGTCAGTATGTCTCTATCGAGTACATTAAACTTAATTACTTGTGTGTGCCAGCTAACTCAGAGGTCACTAGAAAACTTCTCGAATGATCAAGAACGGATTAGTTTCTGACGACCGCATAAACATGAAAACTTTGTTTCCCTTAGAATCGGAACCATCTCAGAATCATGGAAACAATAGATAACAGTTTCAATCAGTCAATCGTGCATGCTTCGTTTCTACAGAGTTACACAGAAATAGATAGACAGGCGTTTAAATGAAAGGGTTTATTGACAGTCTTATTTCTCGTGCAAAAGATATGAACTGCTACAATCGTAATACAGAATGCGAAGTAAAATATGTACAGCATTAGCAGTAAGATAAAATAATACTACAATAGCATGGTTTGTAGCTATGACAGATATTCATAAAAATACATACATAAATCACACAGGCTAAAATGTTAATACTCATCTGATGCTTCTAGCCAGTTCTACCCCAGTGTACCTAACCTAAGTGTAGTACGAGGTAAGAAGTAGGTGCTGTTTGTCTATAGTCTAGTTTAGCTATAGTTGCCAAGATTTGCCAAAAGTCCGTCTAGGTTCTAGTCCTCTCCATACCTTATAATGAGTGAGGTTGGAATCTCTTTCCGAGTCTTGATCTCTAACACCCCGCAAGGGGAGTCAGAAACACTGGAGCTGGATTCTCTGCGAGGAGGATGACAACGTCTGGTCAGTGCGTCAGGCGGGGACTTGACTTCCTTCCGAACTTGCTGTGGTGAGCCTCGTCGTGCAAGTAGGCAGCCAAACAGTGGTATGCCATGGTAAGTGAAGGTATATTTATACCTTGAAGGTGTTTAGGAATGCCAGTATTGACGTAAAAGTCGGGCAGAAGAACGTCATGAATGAACCCCTAAAAAATAGATGTTCATGCATAATAAATGAGTTCTTGGAGAAATCAATATCCAGGCAAGGGGAAGTCCTAAAGGCTTAAGAGTCTGGTTTTCCACGAACTCGTTGTGACGTAGATGAACGGATGTAGGTGGCCATACCTGTATTTGGTAAGCATGGATAATGCCTAAATAAGGGTAGGATTTCTATGCCTAAATATGGGCAATGCGAATTGTGCCTATATAAGGACCTAAATCGGGAAACCTATGTACGGTATCTAAATAGACACAACAGTCAACATATATTGCAATCAGAAACACAGAGGTGGAAAAGTCTACTCCTTGATGATCTCCCCCCCACTTATGCTTCCCTTTCTAAATCATTTCAATAGATAATCTAATCCTACATCTTTAGACAGCATTAATAAACCAGCTTTCAGAAGTACCCGTATACCTCATGGATAGTCTATACTCCTCTCACTGAAGATCGCATCTGTGATTGAGTTACTCACGAACTTGACTGAACTGTAATCTTAAAAATCAATTTCAGAATGTCTTTCATTTTTATATCGGATTATATGCAAAAGTTGCATACATTTTCACTTTAAATACACCAGTGAACAGTAATCTTACTTCTAGTCATGTGTTTGGAAACTCTTGTGAAGACAAGAGAGTAAACAGATTATATAAAAAGCTGAAATGATTGCTTGCGACACCACTTTGGCTTCCCAGAGGCTTTACATCTGCCCCATGCCTTTTTATGGTACCGGTGTTCACTGGTAGGGTTTGAAAGGAGTCTGCCACAAGCATCTTTTGTCTCAGTGTACTGTCTCGGATTGCCCGGTTCCTGAGACACATTTCTCAGATGCATAATTCGACAGTGTTTTATGTTGAGTATTAGATGTATCCATTAAAGGTAAGTGTGTGCAGTCTGCAGAATGCTGATTAATTTCTATAGGGCTTACATCTGTTCACAGAAGAAAGCTGTGGCATTCGCTTGCCACCAAGTAGATGATAACACTGTCGCTGCCCCCATCCCCACCACTTAAAGCACTAACAAGGGGCAAAAGAACAGCCCAGCAAAGCAAGTAGAAGCGCAACACACAAACTTTCCACAACCGCTTGCCAAAAGAAACGGTGCATTATTACCATCAAAAAAGGATCCGCCCCAAATCTGCTCATAATACTTGCAAGCTCAAAAGTCCCCAAACTCTGTCATCAGACCATCCAAGAAGGCTTCTGGCTAATTCCACCTGAGAGAAGGAGTATCTCTCCACTGAGGTTCAGTTTTAAGTTTCGTGGCACAACCCACTGAGGTCACAAGCCTCTGACCTGTCCTTTCCGTTTTCATCTCCAGTAGCGCTGCTCTAAATTGCACTCCAGCCCATACAAGCACTCGTGCAACCCCCGCCCCTTTTTCACCCTGACGGCTCCATACCCGGAAGCAGCCTTAGTTCCGTGGGTGCTCTACAACTGAGCTGCAACTAAATAACTAAACAAACTGTACAGATTGCACTGGTGCAATGTTGCATTAACATTATCTGATTGCATCGTTTGCACTGGTGTGTGTGTGTAATTATCTACTAAAATTTAGACCAACAGATTTTTGGGGCATTTGTCAGACAGCAGAATGATCGATACAAAATTGCTTTGCTACCAGAGCACCGTATGCAAATAGGAAATGTTGTTGCACAATTTATGTTATTTATTAAGGCTCTTGTTATGATGTCGGACGGATGCAACGTGAGGAATCTGGACCGACCGACCTCCGGTCAGCGTTTCTGACTGCATTATCAGGATGCGCCCGCACATGGTGCGGTGGCACACTCCCATTTCTCTATGGGAGCTTGTGCTGCAGCCGTAAGCCTGCCATAGCATAAACTGGCGTGGAGAAATGGGTGTTTTTGTTAATCTCTGCACCGTGTGGCAGGCACCTGATGGCACCTATGTCCAACCGGAGTCTGCTGTGGCAAGTGTGCCCTGCTGGGGGCCCCCAAAGTTGGCATGTCGGAAAGCCCGGCATGAAAACCTCACGGCGCAAATGCCGTACATAGTGGATTTTGAACGGCCTCCGACTGGTCGACGGGCTGTTTGAGCCCATCGAAAGACAGTCGGTCCAACCGGCCGGTTTCAAATCCAACCACCTTCATCGTAATAAGGTGGTTGGATTTGAAACCAGCGATGTAAGTCGAAAAGCCTCAGGCCCTAAATCTCACACGTTGCTGATAAATTGCATAGCGCTGTTGTGATTGATGTGATCAATTCATATATGTGCGTATGTGCATTTGTAAAGCTCAAACCTTGCTAGATAGTGACAAAGCACTGAACATGGGCACGAGCCAGGTATACAGTAAAAGTTCGTTCACAAAAAGGCAGAATGCTCAGGGGTGATGATTCCTATCATTGAGAGATGTAGACTTCCCTGAAGAGGGAAGTTTGAATTGCAAGTTGCTTGGGGCAGAACTGATATCGCCCGGATGCTGGTCCAGATCCTAAGAGTGTAGAAGGAGAAGACTGACTCTGGTTTTCTCTTCTCTGTAGATTACAGTCTGACATGTCCCGACTGTTCGTCTGACTCTGTCCACACTAAGTCAGTGTGTGTTTTTCACAGCCAGATATGCGAGGATATTGTTTCTGGTGGCTTTGTTGCAGCTTGTTTTCCAGATGATGTTGTTGCTTTAGCGTTGGACAATGTCATTTACTTCTTCCAGCCTTTGCTGAGAGATGCTGAAGCAAGTAAGATGCTTTTCAGTGGGGTAGCATAGTGCCAGGAAGACTGTAGAGCAAAGAGTTGCCGCCGTCCAGATGTAAGATGACCAACGTTGGACTGCTATCTCCGGAATTTGGTATCTGAGATAAGAAGACCGGTTCAGTATCAGGAAGGCTAGCTACTGCCATACTGTCTTGTATTTTTGGTGATGGGTTTCTTAAAGGAAGGTGAGGGTAGAGGTCGAATCCAATCGTTTCGCATTAGAAACAAGCTAGGCGCCAAGGGTCAAGCTGCCCTTGTTTATTTTGGAAAGCCAGGATTGTAATTGTGGTTGTTTTATGTTATTGGTGAACCAGAAGAACTGTGGATGCATTTTAACTGTCTCTCTATTCATTTCCGAGTAAGATTGAAGCAGACCTTGGGGCACAGAATGTAGGGGGCACTTGATGTTTCCAAGTAGAGTTGTGTGTCATCTGTGTACTTTCAGATCTTGATGCTGCTTTTGAATAGAGGCATTCAGAGGGACTCCAAGGTAACTGGGAACAGGACGGAGCTCTGATGTACTCAGTGGGAGACAATACATTTCTGTGATCTTGAGTTTCCAGTGGGGAGGAATTTATGCCAGTTGGTGAGTTTGGGGTTTACCATTGCATGACCTTGTCAAAGAAGTCCATGCCTGCTTCCAATGCATGTTTGCAAGTATGAATCAATGCTTGGTGGTTGACTAAGTCAAAGGCTACAGAGAATGGAAGTAGGATACAAATACAGGAGTTAGTCTTATCTGTAACCAGGAGTACATCATAAATTCATAATTGGTAGCAATCTTTGTGCTGCAGCAAGGCCTGAAGGATGACTGGTAATCCTGGAGGAGATTTTTCTTTCTAGTCTCTGTTTTGAGTTGAATGGACCCTGCTTTATCAATAATGTTCCTTCTGATTTGAAAATGCATGATTATGCCATTGATTAGGAGATTAGGAGGCTGTCTGGGAGCAGGTTGGGTATTTTCATCAGAAGGAAGCTGTGTCTTATTTTGAGGTCCTCCTGTGGGGTTCCTTAAATGAAGGAGAAATTGACAATGGTGAGTATGTCTTTTGTCTTCTCAGTGAAAAACTGATTGATGGCTTTGCTCATGTCAGGTAAATGTTGAACTCCAGGGTCCGGCAGGAAATTGATGAAGTGTTTGACTTCCTATTGGCGTCTTCATCAATGCTGGTTGGGAAGAAAATTGCTTTGGCTGAGATGATGAGGAAATTAGTGTTTTGAGCTGCGTGGGATTATCTGGGCTTTTGTCCGATTCCATTTCTTTTCTTGTTTGTGAATTGTGCGCATGTGCTCTTAACAGTATCATGGCGCTGAGGATTTGTGTTTGAAGGATCGTGTCTGCAATGCTTTGTCGGTGTGTTGTGTAAGGGCAGTGTTGTGCATGTTAAGGAGTGTGTTATTTTACTCGTGCAGTACACAGGGATGAAGACATCTAAGATGTATGTGGATCAGAGCATGAGAATCGTCTATTGTGAAGAGTGCGTAGAGTTATGTGATGATCTGCAATGTCGGAACCACGGAGAACTGCTGGTTGTGCAATCATGAGTATGAACTTGGAGGGTTTGTTTCTTTGGTGGCATGTGTGGGAACTGCTGGTTGTGCAATCATGAGCATGAACTTGGAGGGTTTGTTTCTTTGGTGGCATGTGTGAGAACTGCTGGTTGTGCAATCATGAGCATGAACTTGGAGGGTTTGTTTCTTTGGTGGCATGTGTGAGAACTGCTGGTTGTGCAATCAGGAGCATGAACTTGGAGGGTTTGTTTCTTTGGTGGCATGTGTGGGAACTGCTGGTTGTGCAATCATGAGCATGAACTTGGGGGGTTTGTTTCTTTGGTGGCATGTGTGAGAACTGCTGGTTGTGCAATCATGAGCATGAACTTGGAGGGTTTGTTTCTTTGGTGGCATGTGTGAGAACTGCTGGTTGTGCAATCATGAGCATGAACTTGGAGGGGTTGTTTCTTTGGTGGCATGTGTGAGAACTGCTGGTTGTGCAACCATGAGCATGAACTTGGAGGGTTTGTTTCTTTGGTGGCATGTGTGAGAACTGTTGGTTTTGCAATCAGGAGCATGAACTTGGAGGGTTTGTTTCTTTGGTGGCATGTGTGAGAACTGCTGGTTGTGCAATCATGAGCATGAACTTGGAGGGTTTGTTTCTTTGGTGGCATGTGTGAGAACTGCTGGTTGTGCAATCAGGAGCATGAACTTGGAGGGTTTGTTTCTTTGGTGGCATGTGTGAGAACTGCTGGTTGTGCAATCAGGAGCATGAACTTGGAGGGTTTGTTTCTTTGGTGGCATGTGTGAGAACTGCTGGTTGTGCAATCAGGAGCATGAACTTGGAGGGTTTGTTTCTTTGGTGGCATGTGTGAGAACTGCTGGTTGTGCAATCAGGAGCATGAACTTGGAGGGTTTGTTTCTTTAGTGGCATGTGTGAGAACTGCTGGTTGTGCAATCATGAGCAGGAACTTGGAGGGTTTGTTTCTTTGGTGGCATGTGTGTGTTAGACCTGAATGAGGCTCTTGCGTTTACTATGTGTGTGTGGTACGAGTTGTTGATTGTTCTGGGTGTGCGGAGGGGATGTGGTGCATCATATGTGAGACATATGGTGTAGATGACTTACTGTTGAGGCGAGGTTTCTGGCCCTAGATTCTCCCTGGTACGAACAGACAACACCCTTGTCTTCATCCACCCTTTACTATAAACACACCATGTGTAGTATGTTTCTGTTACAGTCGTGTACTATTTCTGATTAGACATAAAGCCATTTATAACTTAAATATAAATCCAAAAGTGTATTTAAGCATCCTCACCACCACAATAAAAACATTTAGTGAAGGTGAACTCAAGATGGTTGTTTGTGTAGTGAATCATTCACCTGTTCTACTGAATGTGATTTCACTAAGCGCGCAATACCTGCACGCCAGCCATGGCAGGCACAAGGCAGCAGCAGTTACAAGTGACACCGCCGAGTCATGTTTACATGTATTGCGTGTTGCATTCCAAGCAAAACCCTCTAAGTGATGTGTAAGATTTGATCACATTTGTGTTAGAAATCGTTACCCACATGCAAGACAACTTTCCTTTTATCGAATAATCGTTACGAAGCCACCAATCACCCATCATTAAAATAAGCCTGAGCCTTTCAAACACTTATTACATTATCTTCAAACGCTGAAATCACCAGTGAAGCGTAACGTGCAGGTGAACCGTGTACAATTGTAATCGTGAATGCGGCAACAGATGTGTTTACATTTTTTTATTTATTGTATAATTGACCTCTGTGTTCTTTTCAGATAGTACAAGTTAATGACCCTTGTGTGCAAAGGTTTGTGCAGCATTTCACCCTCATACTTCTCTCAGCATCTTACACCCGCTCTCACTATGGCCAACCAATCAACACTCTGCTTACTTCAGGTTCAGGTCGATGGAGTTGTTTGATGCCCTGCTCTGGAATGCTCTCTCCAGTCTACTGTAAGATGCTTCCTCCCTCTAGAAGTCCTAGCATGCCAACAAAACCCACTCCTTGAAAGCAAAAGCATGAGATCTGAGCTTCCTTACCTACCCCAATCTGACCCAGGGTCCCCCATACGAACCCAATGCATTCTGGGGTTGGGTACCAGAATACTGCAGTAATGGATTGCATAATCAAAGTGTTGCGCTGGCATGTGATTTCTTAATTCTTCTTTTAGTTGTAAGTGCTATTGTGCGCAATGTTTGTTCTGTGCAAAGCCATTTACTTTTACAGCCAGGTTTCTTAAAAAATTTTAAAAACATACTCCGTGTTATAGTGAGGGATAATAAAACAACCCGCACATCCCACCGAATACGCACTAGCCACTTGCCTAAAGAACTAGCAAGGCGTCAGCAATCGAGAGCGGCTACAACAAAATGGGGCTTGCTACACTTTGTGCTGCTACCAAGCAGCCACATTGTTCTGTAAGGTAAACGCCCCGTTGAATTTGAATTTAAAATTATTTATACAGCGCACGTACACCAGCGGTTTCATGGCACTACAACTGACAGAGGACTGGGCAAGGGAGCTGGAGCTAGGTAAGAAAAAGATGAACTGCTAATGAATTAATTGAAGAATTTAGCAAAGAGATGTGCCTTGAGCTGTTTCCGGAAATGCGGGTACAGGGTTGAAGCTCTAAGCTCGAGAGGCAGGGAGTTCCAGAAGATCGGGGCGAGGGTCGCAAATTTCGAGCCTCCCCATTTCTTTCTCCGGAACCGTGGGACTGTAAGAAGGGATTGGGTAGATGAACGCAGTTCCCTGGATGGAACATAAGGGATAATCTCAGATGAGATGAAAGCCGGTGCCGTGCCCAGTCGTGCTTGAAAGGTGATGGAAGCAAGCTTAAACTGGACACGAGCACGAACAGGAAGCCAATGTAGGGACTTTAGGAGGGGGGTGATATGGTGGGACTTTGGAAGTTTGAACACCAGGCGCGCCGCTTGGCCCCGTTGACCTGTTAAAACTATTAAACAAGCAATGGCAATGCCAATGGGACTGAATTTAGAGGAATGTTGTATGGTATTGTGAAGCAGTACAAGAAAATAGCATGGGAACTGTAGAATAATATTGGTAAAAGTTTAAAGGTCAGGTGAAAGTTGAACTTTCAAGCGAGACCTAAACATCCATGTAGGTTAATGACTGCCCAACTCCCATCTGTGCTGCTGTCAGAGAAAAAGACCATACATTGTACTAGTATTCTAAGACACTTTAATATCTTTACTATGTCATGTGTGCGTCACTAAAAGTTCAAGCTCAAGCAGCTCGATAAATAAACAAAAATATAACAGCAGTGTGGGGGCAGAGGGCAAGCACTTTTGTGAGGAAGCCCACAACATCAGTCCAATCAGAACATGTACTCTTGGCTTCCATTATGTGGGCGGAGCCAAAGCCCCTCTGTAATGTTCCTCACATAGTTGTCCGGCCACAGCTGTGCAAGTCTTACCATAAAAAGTTGAAACTTTTGAATACTTGTGCACTTCCCTCTTTCAGGTCTACACACAGTCCCCCACATAAATTACTCTGATATGTGACACATGCTAAGATGAACAGTATCAAGAACCTGCTGTTGGTGGTAATAAAAGAAAGACACCGAAAAACGTTATATTTGAGGCTTTTTTAGCACCAATCTTTTCCTATTCACTGCAACCTGCATTATTCTGTGTAATAAGCACATACCTTTCTGAAATGTATTTAAAATAGCGTTATGTTATATTTGGTTTTGTACATCACGGATCCGAAATCCAAATCATTCATCCATATTCCCGGATCTTTACTATTTACCCACTTAAATCCTAACGCTATTGTTTGCACACAGGATAACCCCCCACAGGCCACATTACAACTGGCAATTGCAGCAGTGCGCAACTCTTAGAGACACAAAATGCATGGAAAGCTGCACCCACAGGAGCAATTAATAACGACTTCCGCCGCAGCCCCAAAGGGAATAACCAGTCTTCACCTGCGAGCGCATCATTCCTGTTGGTTCAGGCTAGGCAACCCTCAGAGAGAATTTATTTAGGGATTCTGTCTAACAGAACAACAAGACACAACAATGTAGTGGGGAAGTAATATTTCCGGTGCCCAGACCGAGGTTAAGCTCGAAGATAAACCTGGACTAAGAAAAATAAAGCAGAAATTGTGAAAATTTAAATGGGAAAACGTCCCAAATCTTATCTTATCCAAATGGAAAATAATGTCCAAATGTTCCACACTAAACGCCTTTGGAAAATTGATAGTGAATATTATGGAAATGGCTGAGATAATCAGGCGCTGCTCACCTCATGGGACCGGCACGCGGTGGAAACCAAGGTGATGGTACGGAAGGGAACACACTGCTTGCTCTCTGACTTTAATGTGAACAGGCCTGTTTCATGTTGCTTGTGATACTCGCATGATTCAGACACTTTAAAGCGACTGCCCTTCGACCCATGATTATATTTTGGTGTTGCTTTCCTTTTTCTTGGTTTGTACTTTGGAGTAAATAATGTTTATTTTAAAAAAATGAGTTTTTTTGTGATGAGGATATCACCTTGATCTTCAGGAACAATTAGACTCTTATATAAATCTGCATTTTCAAGCCCCCCTGCTCCTTCTTCACATTTTACCTGCACATTTTTCAGCCTCAGCTGCATCCTCTGATATATATTTGTTAAGTGTAGGGAGTAAATCCATGTGTCTGTAGAAGTGGAGTGGAATGGAGTAGGAACGTTGGCCATTCGTTTATTGATGCTATTGTGTTATTTTATGTGAATGACTGGTGTTTCTGGCGATAAAGGGGAGTTTGTATTCCTTCCAGTAGAAGGTTGTTTGTAAGTCACCGCATGTAAAACACTTGGGGGCGCACTTATGAGAGCTTTGCGTTATGCTGCACCACTCCGCGTGGTACATACATGACGCCAACCTCTAAGCCATATTTTTGAAGCCGCGCAAAGCCACTTTGCGTGACTTTGAATGGCTTAAAAAATATGGAGTCATGCAACACAGCGCAAATCGCTGCGTTTCATTACTCTGCGCAAGGGAGACGTTCCATGGGTTTTGAGGGGTTGTTCCCACGCAACTCCCCTGGTTTTTAATACATTCCCAGGTTTACCAAATGTGGTAAACCTGGGAATGCGCCAAAAAGATGGGAGGCATAATAAGGAGACATAGCTTTATTTTTCCTCGTTTTTTTCGTCTTTCTATGTGTGCTGCATTTTGCAGCACACATAGAAAGAGGAAAACGCCTCGCGGGATTGACTTTGTGCAGGAAGGTGCCCTTCCTGCACAAAAACAATCCTGCCTACAACACAGGCACCCTTGCACCATCATGAAATGGTGTCTGCGTTGGCATTAGGCTGCCAAAACAGCGCAAAGGGAAAAGATAGGTATGCCCCGTATATGATAAATAGGGCGCATTTCTGCCCTTTCCCTGTGACACAGGGCAGCCCAGCAAGGTGACTTGAAGCGCTGCGCTGCCCTGCTCCACAAAAGTCATACATATGGCTCTTGGTTAGAAGGGACAAAAAGGTTTCATCAAAGATGCTAAACACACATCACCACATTAGTTGAACAAACGTGCTCGTCCCACACAGAGAAGTGCGCAAGAGACAACTCAGCAATCTAATAGTAGTAAACATTTCACCAGGCTCCACTTGAGTCCTGAAAACATTCTTCATCCCAACAGTCTGACGCAAGACTTCAGAGACAAACCCAATATCAGGACAAGTGGCAAACATATTACAAAAATCCAGAGTCAAGGAACCATATAGATGAATGTGTCACGAATGTCAGCTGCAAATGCAGGCAAAATAATAAAATTGCGATGCAAGTTTCAACATGCAGTTTTTAATTAATAAAGCTTGTTGGTAAATTCCCATTGCACATCTTTGTCAGGCTGCAGAAATACTTTGTTCACAATGTCATTGGCAGCGCCATTTTAGGTCAGGCTAAACCCTCTATTCGTGCTAAAAACTAGTAGGGCAAAATGCCACCTGACCACCAATTCACACAAGGTGACTCAAAAGGTCCGGTTCTGTGAACCTTTAGATGCTCATGTCGAATGACTTGGACCCTTAGCTGTCTTTTTTTTGTGTGTGACTGCGCTGTGGTAGCATTACAGACTTCTGAAATTTAAGTCCCATCTAGTTAGGGAAATAAAAGTCAAGATTAAGCCCCAGTAAATGTTCAGTCCTGCTGTCCACCCCACGCACACTGCAACTCCTCCTATGACATCACCCAGGGATCCTCCTAGAGCATGTTCACACACCAGCCACCTCCACGCACTGGTTGTCTCTACACGTCGGCTGACTCCACATTGTGGCTGTCTCCGAAAGCTGGCTGTGTCTACATGTCTGGTGTCGCAACACACCGTCCGTCTCCACATGCTGGTTGTCTCGACACGGCTGTCTCCGCATGCTGGCTGTGTCTACATGCCAGGTGTCTCCATAAAACCGCTGTCTCCACACACCTGCAGGCTGAGGTGGGGTTAGAGCAATCCCGAATGAACTGGTCCCCAAGAGTGGGGATTCTGATCTTCATGGATGCCACCAGGTCTAATGATTACTCAGGTGTGAGTTCTGTACCTGTTGCAACTCAGTGCTAGGAGAGGGGATCAAAGTGTCAATGTTGGCCTGGAGTTTCATGCTTCTGAGAGATTAGTCTACTCAAGATGGGCACAAGTGCACAGTGGACGGCAGTAAGGTGGATACCTGTGCAGTAGATGGGGAGAAGAGTGAACCAGAGTTCTACACCATGATCCTTCTCGCTAACCGTGAAGCTGGTAGAAACCGGTCTTGACCCAGTGACCAGAAGCTTCAGTGGAGGCCACAGTTCCATTCATCCCCCTACGATGGGGTTAGCCAGCTGCGGAGTGTGATCTGTGGCAGAGGAGATGCGCACTAGAGCACTGGAAGGAGCAGAGCAATTATTAGACCAGCTGAAGGTCATAGCTCTGCATTTCTGCCCAATGACCCATGTCGGGTCAGACACCTACAGCTCCATTTGTCATTTTAGCCAACAGCACTTTGCAATCTGGGCTTGTAGTTTGTTTGAATGTTTTCGTCCCAAGCATGACTATACAAGTTGCAGCATACAATGGGGTTTAGGTAAAAAGAAGGATTGCCTGTAGGTGTCACACAGGACAAGTAGCCGCTTGGAAGTTATGAATGAATCATTTATAAAGTGCTACTGCTGCCCAAACTAGGGCGTCCAGGCACTATAGACCAGAGAACTACAGACAACAGCATAAGACAGACTTAGTTGAACTTAAAAGATACATTTTCAGAAGTTTCCAAAATTAGGACCGAATTCACAAAGGGCCACATGACTCGTAAAGTTACAAGTGCAGAGTCTCCGCACTCGGGACAGAATCTCTGCACTGAGCACTGCAGTGCGGAGATTCTGCCCTGAGTGCAGAGATTCCACCACAAGTGGGGAGACTCGGCACTTGTAACTTTACGAGTCATAAGTCCTTTTGTGAATCGGGCCCTAAGTTTAGACCTGAAGTCCAAGGGCCCAATTCACAAAGGGCCTCCACACTCATGGCGAAGGCCCCACAGTCGCGTTGGGGGTCCCTCACTCGTGGCAGGTCCTCCGTACTGCAGTTGCCCATTGCGGAGGTCACGCTACGAGTGTAGGCCCCCAAGGCCTTCGCCACGAGCGTGGAGGCCCTGTCTGAATCAACCCATGAGTTTACCTTCGTGCATTAGACCCTTAGATTTTCAGGGGCCATATTATAGAAAGTGCCACGGGAGCGCAATGGGCACGTGCGCCTGCTTTGTTCGCCCCTGGGGCACTTTAATATTGCAAAAGGGTCCACAGACGCTTGTGCACCCCTTCTGTTAAACAGATAGCACTGCCACACAATTAACACCATTGCTATCTCATGAGGTTATTCCCTCATTTGCATGGGAGCCTGGCCCCATGCAAGTGAGGCAATCTCTTTGCCTCTGTGCCCACGCTGTATTATGGACACAGGCGCAAAAGCAAAGAAGCTGTGAGGTGGCGCACTGACAATGCACCACAAAAAGGTGAAACACTGTTAGATGCATCCCCTGATGGAAGTCCTTGGAGGGGGTCAAGCGGGGTCTATGGACCACCCAGACATTCCCTTGCAGGCGGATGCAGTCATTCACTGCTTCCTTTTTCAAGGGGATCTCTAATCCCTCTAAAGTGCAGGCGGGTTGCCACCTGCACTGTGAAACATGAAATGGCTTTGAAGCAACCTCTCCTCATGTCACTTGAATGCACTGCCCCAGAGCTGCACGAGTTCGCAGCTGCACTGGGAGCAGTGCATTCAACGTAAAAGGTGCACTGACCCAGTCTGCGCCGAGCGTATCTGTTTGAAGGGACGCCATGGCACAAACAGGAAAAGTGTGGCCTATGTGTAATAAGATCCCAGGTCTGCACTTAGCCCTCAGGTCTAAGTTTACCTTTGTGAATCGGGCTCAGAGTCTTCGGGGTAAGGAGTTCTACCCATTAGCTGTCAGATATGCAAAGGAGCAACCACCCAGTCTGCCTCAAGTAAACCGCAGAGTCGACAGTAGTCTGGCTTCGGATCCTCTAAGGGGCCTTGTTGGGGTATATGCAGAAATCTAATTTTGCAAGTAGTTGGAGTCTTTCTTGGATAGTGCACAAAGAGTCACTAATAATGCCTTGAACATAATTCTCTTGTGTCTGGGGAGCCAATGTAGATCTCTCAAGTGAGAGGAAACCAATTGGTGTCCGGGTAGGCTGAGAATGAGTCTTGCTACGGCATCAACAAAATGTAGTCGCTGGATCAGATACTCTGGGAGCCCCAGGTAAACCGAAGTCCTGTAACCCAGTCTTGCTGTGACTAGGGCACGGATGACCATTTTGTGAGTATCCTGAGAAAGAAAGTCTAAACTTTTTCAGAAGAATACATAGTGTGGCAGATACTGCAGCAATTTGTGATTTGAAGGAGGGAATCTTGATCAAATTTAATTCCAAGGTTTGTGGACTGTTACTACCTCTTGGTGTAGTGCTTGACCTTGTTGTAGAGCTTCTGAAGGGCATAAACTCTACTTTAAAAAAGATTTTCTAGCCCTATCCCTTTCACCTCCCACTCTCTTTCCTTCTCCTCCCACCTTTAAAAGAAATCCTGGAGTTAGAGTTGTTCTAAACACTTACATTTTGATAAGGGAAACAGAGAGAAAGGCATACACGGTATAGACCCCAGTCTTAATGATTACAAGGACCAGTCCAAAGGTGTAGAATGGCTGAACAACAGCAAATAAATTGAACACAGGAAGAATAAAACCACCAGCTGTCGCTATATGAGGTACACATTTTTAGGGTAATTTACCATATTGAGTAAGTTTCTAACTTTTTTAAATCCAGGGTTACCATAGCTATCCATTGGCTTCCATAGTCATATGTGTTTGAGTGACTGGAATTTGATTATGTGTATAATCATGGATGTGGGAATCTGATGCAAACGTGATTTTGCAATTGTTTTTTTCCCTTTTTCTTCCAGGGACAATATAATTTCTTGCCTAAAAACAATTTCCTTTTCACCCTCATTCGCTTTGAGGCTGTTTGCTCCTCATTCCCTCCTCGAACTACACTTATGTCTGCCCCCTTGAAAGAAGTAAATCTGGTTTTGTTTCCAGGGTGGAAAACTATATATGAATGGTTGGTGGATACACAAAACTTACAATTTCTTGGTGTTCAATAACATTTGCAAGATGACCATCCACAAATGGATACAAAATAGCCCCCCCCCCCCCATTAAATCTGTAAAATGGAACTTCCACCATACAGGCAGCATTTCTGTATTACCATATCCAGTTTCGAGAGTAAAAGTCTGGCACTACTGTTTCTTTGAATGCAAAACGGGATGATACCCCTGCAAGTGTGTTTTTGCACGTAAGTGCTCGAAGGAGTCCAAGATGTTTTAGAAATTGGACGCACTGTAAGAGCAAAAGAGAGCTGGAGACAAAGACCCTCTTGGCACGTTAATGGCTTAGTTCCAAAGCTCATGCAACTAAGTTGGTGCGGTAATGGGGTCTACCCCTGAGATAAATACCCACCCAACGTGTAATGAGGGGTTATAAAGAGTGCACTGTGCTGAAGTAAGCAGGCAAACTCGCAAATAAGTAGGCCTGACAGTTCTGTTCCACACCGTGATGTTCCTTATGTTTGATGATTTGCCGAACGCAACAATTGCAAAGCTCGCCGTGAAGAAACAAAGAAAAGAATATCACCTAAAGGAATACTATCTTAAAAACTAACAGATTTAAAGAGACCCCCCACCAAGAAAATTAGAAGTTGATGCCAAAAATGTGGTCTGAAAACTATCTCTAATTAACTAAATTAAAGGGGTGAATATAACAAAGTAAGCGGGGGTACCGCTTACTAAAGAGAACGGTCTTCAGAAGTTTCTGGATTTAATAAGATTTAGTCAGAAGTAGTTAGGGACTTGGATATCATTCTTTTACTTCTGCAACAGACAAAGCAATGTCTAAGTAACTGACAGGAGTGTGCCCATTGAATTTGACAGCCAGCAGAGAAGACTGTGTGCGTAGACTCCCTTATGGGTGGTAGTCATAGCTCTGATGGTGGTCCTGCATTTCATAGGCAGCCGGTGCAAAGATCTCAGTCCTGGGGAAATACGGTCACTCCTGGGGAGCTCACAAACCAGCCGGGCAGCTGTGATGTGTAACACTTCTACCAAAGAATTGTCATAACACTGAATTATTTTCAGTAGCTGGATTACATGACTTGCGAAATACAATTGATTCTCAGAAGGTGTGCGTGTTACTGTTAGTTAGGTGTCTGTATCACCATTAACACTTTAGTTCATGTGGCAGACACATGCGTGCTTGTTGTGTACACAGCGTTCCTCTTCCTGGAGATAGACTAGTTCCTAGGCAACATTCCCATGGCAGCCCTGCCTGGCATGGAGTCATTGCTTAGCAATGGAAGGAAATGAAGCCTGGGCTAGTCTTTGTTACATTGTGGTCTTCTTGACGCACGGGCCTCATTCAGAGCGAGGCTTGGGTGGTAGGCCTGTGCTACGGCGTGTGCTCGTCGCATTGACCTCCTTCGAAACAAGGCTTTGGTGGCGGCCTGTGTTCCACTGCATCAGGTAGGAAAACCCATCCCTGAGCGCACATTGGTAAAATTGGAAACATAACAAAAAGCAGGTAAGGCACGCGCCATTAAAAAAAACTTACTGAGGATGAAACACATAGTGCTGGACTCGCCAAGACTCTTGTTTAAAATTGTACTTGTCGCGTGGCTTGTGTCGGGGTGGACGGCTCACTCAACCTCATCTGCAAAGCTCGTTGTTGTAGCCTTGAAAGAAGGACGTAGTCCCTGGTTCAGTGTCTGCAGTTGTGTTCAGTATCACATGTATAGCTAGCCTCCACAGATGCACACGCCTGCTACAGATATCACAAACTAAAGTCATTATTCAAGCATTACCATTCCATAGGAAATGGTGGGACTCTGGATATACAATGTCCATTATTACAAGATAACAAGTCTAGATCATGAACATGTTCAGACTCAAACAGAATAAGAAAATGGTGGTAATCAAGGAGCAGTGTTAAGTGCTAAATTCCACCCAAGGTCTTGTTGCAGACCATCTTGTAGCCAGGAAATACCGCCAGAATATGATGTACACAGTTAATTTCTTATTCACAGTGTGAAAGAATACTTCCCATAAGTCACAAACAAAATGTAAAAGAAACAAACACATTGATAATAAGAGCAAATATTCATGGCCAAGGAGCTATTCAGTTCCTGATGTGTGTTCAGTACCTACTCAATATTATTATTGGACAGGGTAAAGTCCATGGTGTCAGTGATGGTGAGTGAAAAGATCACATTGTTGCAGCAGCAGGGACAACATGTGCACATCAGATGCACTGGGTGAGCTTTGCTGGCTGAACAACTGGGCACTGAAAGTGCTAATTTAAGACACTGCCACAGTATTCAGCTGGCTGGTGTTTTAAATAGATGAGGAGGTCGAGCAGCAATAATTGACTACTTTAGGCAGTGGTAATTGGTTGTTTGTCATTGGAACTTTAAAAGGAATGTGCTGCTTTTAACTTGAAAATTTAGCAGCGACATAAAACAACACAAAAACATAACAGGACACAACACAAGAAAAGACTCAAAACATAAAGCATCACAACAACCACAGCACGCCACAGCAATACAATGCAATAATGCAGCACAAAAACACAACAGCACAAAACACATCACCATCACAGCAAAATGTAACATAACAATTATGCACAAACATTATAGTCACATTACCACGGCCACCAATCCGTTTTTACAATACAGCAGTAAACGATGTTTGCAGCAAGCGCCGTCTGGCTTAACCCCTTCGCCGCGGCAGGAATTCCGCTGGTCCCTCGGACTATTGCCTGCTCTTACAAAACGTTTTCATAAGTTTTATTTTAGGGAAAACTAGTGGCATTTAAAAAAGAAAAGAATGCTTTATTTGAAAGCACTCATAGACATGGTGGTCTGTTGACCCCAACAGGCCCGCCCGCATCCCTGATGGCAATGAATCATAGTGGGTGGCAATTTCCGACCTACCTCATTTTTATGCATGAGGTAGATCAGATTAGGGCCCAAAATGATTTGGATTTTAAAGAACGTCTTATTAGTACATAGGTCGGTTCTTAAAAATATTTACTGGTTACAATAGTACTGGTAGCAAAATGTGGGCCGAATTTCTGTGATCTGTAGATAGTAAATTTGTCCCATAGATTTTTATGGATTGATGCAACCTAGAATATTTTCTAGTGTGCCCTTTTGTGTACAATATGCTTCAGTTGGGTTAATTCCTAAATTAGTATAGAAAAAGACTGAAATTGTGTGTGCTGAGTATTTTAGTGGCACTCTGAAGTGGCAGTGATGTGTTTTCCTTAACAGCTTCAATTTTCCCACAGAGCATATGACATAATAGGTAATATCATTGTTAAGAGGTTTTTTTAACTTATCATGTCTTACTATCATTTCCGCATTCAGTGCGAAAGCCAAGGGTGCACCTGTAGACACAGGGGTCTCAGTTATGCGTCATGTCCATGTAAATGGATTATGCATGAACGGATATAAATTCCGTTCTCTAGTGATCATCTTAAATGACCAACTCTTAATTGATGTGCATCAAAGGATCATGGTCACATACAGACTTCCTTGTAAATTGTTTGGGATTCTCAACATATTTTGAATTTACATTATACAGTTTGATCATGTTTAAATTGTATGATTTCTATAAGTGGCATTTGCCCCCAGCTCAAACTGTATCTTTATGCCGGCCACTGAAAGCCTTCGAGAATTATTAAGGAATTCTCTACAAATTACAGAGCACGCAGAAGGTTGTATTCCATTACTCAGCAGTTCCCATTCTGTGTGCCGCTGCACCCCGTTGTGACATCAGAAGTAGCCAGGGACGTCCCTACATTTTTACCAAGAACGGGGCACGCAATCCTATTTATCCAGCGCCACCTTATTCCTTTTTAAAATGGTATATTCAAAATCAAAAGTAAATTCTTGCACCACCACTCGGAGAGTCCGGTGGGCGGACTCTCCTTCATTTGTGCTCTAAGGCAATACCATGAGCTAACTGCATGGGGCCTCGGCCACAATCTACCTACGTTGGGCAGAGGCACCAGATATACACCGCCCTTCTGCTTCGTGCCCTCCAAAAACAGATGGAGTCTGGTAAACAGTGACTGACGGCGGTGTGTGAGCCCGCGCTGTTCCAATAGTGGCTCTTACCTCTTCGACCCTGTGGTTGCTCCACAGCTGGTCCTGGGCTATGTGCTAGAAAAATACCTGGGCAAGAACTGCTCTCCGACCAACACATGGGTCCTGGTCTGTCTATGTTGTGATGCTATTTTGCATGTTGTAAGAAAAAAGGAAATAACCTGCTTCCTCATTACCGCATGGTTGAAAACGTGCTTGCAACAAAATAGCGCCAGTGGACAGAGCTGAATGAATCGTTGCTTTTAGGGAAGTGCTGGCGGTCGCGCCTCTAATTTTAAAATCTTTTAATAATCGGGGAGACTTTATCAATGTGTAAAAGACTGTGGATACGAATATGAACCTGCACTAGGATTGCTAGTATTACTGCTTATAGCCATCAAAACCCACGAGAACCCAGTTCCCTTACCTCAAACTCTCCCTGCACACCGCATGTTATCCTCTTCCAGTGCGCTATTAGAGCAGCCATTTTCTTGCGAGGGAGCAATCTAGTGGTTAGCGGGGCAGCACTACTAAATGTACCTCCCACTGCAGACGCACGCAGCCAGTGCACCACTAGCACGCCAAAGGCAAGCCTGTCCGCACCCGGATCGTGAACAGCGCCAGGCATGCTGCCCGACCTCGAACAGGTATCTCACTGTCACCCACATTACTAAGATCTTTAAATAATACCTTCCAGCACTGTGATATCAATCTCTCACTAGACAAATGAAAGGCCCTCTCGCATGTGGCACTTGCAAATCTACACTTGGGATCTCCCCTGATCCCCCTTCCCCCATCCCCAATGGGCTACAGACAATAACATTTAAATCTGGCCTTATCAATGCGTTCCCTATGAGCAAACACAGCCAGGAAATACATGAACTAATCCTAGATTTTAAACTAGACTCTCTTTTCATCGCGGAATCATGGTTCAAGGAATAGTGAAATCCGGATATTGGCCTTGCGGGCCACACCATGCATAGACAAGACAGAACCGAAGCACATGGTGGTTGATGGGCAGTCGTCTTTCGGTATTCCTACCAATGCAACACCTTTGAGTCAGATACCATGGTAGGGGCTGAAAGCCTCGGCTTTTGTTTGAAGTTTAGTCCCTCACTAACTGTGGCAGGAATACTGATCTATCGTCCTCCAGGCCCCTGGATTAATTTCCTGACAACTTTAGGAGAATCACTAGCCCCCCTACTCTTTCGATATTTGAATTTCACCATCATAGAAGACTTCAATCTCCACCTCGAGTGTAATAAAACCCCAGAAATAATCAACTTCACAGAGATACTAAACACCATTGTGTTAAATGGTAGCGGCAGTTTCAGTCGATAACCCTTCAAGTATTGCCCGGCGGTAATCGCCTCTCATACCATTCGATAATTTACCAATGAAAGAGGCAGGCGCCGGAGACTGGAAGGCAGGAAACAAAGTTTTTATTCCGTCGGAGCAGAACACATCAGATCAGACAGCAAGGTATCGTCACGAGGTGCTCTAACTGCATCTCTGAGGCCCGGCCTCTTATACACAGGTTTATGACTTTATTGCAGGGTTATCATACATGGCACATTCTTGAGATTGTTTTGGAACATGAAAGAACATCCTCGGAATCCCCACTTCGAGCTCGCTCCCACACATATCTACAGTGGAAGTCCCCACCCCATCCACAGTAGGAGATGGCTATCACACAGCTGGACATTCCGCCAATTCCCGGGGGTGTGTGCGACCGGCCGGGTCTCAGGGGTTAGGGGCTTTGATCTACTGCAATCCCTTTGATGTGGGGTGTTTCCCTTACAGTAGGGGTAATAAACTGCATCCGCAGGGCTAGGTGATGGCCTGGGATCGGTTCAGACAATGGGGCGCAGAGGAAGGGGGTTATCAAAGAGATGCATGACCATGTATGGGATGTCGGTCAGGCGTGGGATGTGGTTCTATGGCAGGGTCGTGCAGAAGGAGAGGGTTTATGGCCCGTGTATGAGAGAGCGGGGGTGGCCGGCGCGTGGGGGATGCTTGCAGCGCCAGGGGAACGCGCTGGCGATCGACAATGAACGGGGGAGAGAGTGGGGTGCCTAAAATGGCGGCCGTGCGCTCGCTGTGCGTGGCGCTGGGGAGAGGCAAGATGGCGCAGATAATGTTCAGTTACAAACTAAATTTCCACAGTCCTCCCTTTTAACATATCTCGCCAGCTTGCCTGGCCGACACTCATCTTCGTTAACCCTTCAGCTATAATACCGTTAATGTTTTTCATACATTTCTTAAAGATACAGAGTTTTTAGGGCAGGCAGGAGTAATCTGACACATTTGTACATAGTTACATACAGTTGATAAAGTAGGCGAGGAGGTAGAACATACAAAATTACATCAGCTGCGCCGCATGTCAGGCCCAGGAATAGGAGGAGGGGAGCTTGTTTGAGCACAAACAGGATACTGTAAAGCAAAAAAAATGTTTCTGGCAAAACAAGGGATATTTCGTACATTACTTAAGGCCCAGACTTCGTGTGGATCGAAAATAGTCAGTATAGTCGTATGCATGGCTGGTGTTGTATGAATGTCATTAAACAAAGTTAGATTTTCTTAACTTCTCAGTGTACAGTCGGAAGTGATTTGATGCGACATCATAAAAACTCGAAAGAAAGATAGTTAATATAAAAAGGTGGTTGGGAGAGGATTTTCGACTTAACATGGGTTCTTCTTTCCAGTGTCCTTTTAAAAAGAGCCATCACTGGTAAGCTCTTATTGTTGTTCTTCTTTCGTTGTCACTGTTGAGCACCGGCGGTGGAGCTAAGGTCCAGCTCAAATCCAATTTCTCACGTGGCAGGGTGTGACCATTCGCTGTTCTCTGATCACAGTCCTGTTCCTTAACACAGTTCTTCGTAGGTACTTTGAGACAGGGTACCTGCTTTTTGTTCTTCTGTAGTTAAGTCAAATTTATAATCCATAAAAAAAGAGAGAGAGAGAGAGAGAGAAGGGTGTGACGTGCTTCGGGATGCCGAGGGAAGAGGGGGTGGAGTGGGATCGGATCAAAATGCGGACCAAGGAGAGCAGAATCTTCCAGCACTGGGCCCATCAATCGGGCCCGATGGGTTGGGACTTCAGGCACGCTGGTCAGTGAGCAGGGGGCCTTGATATAGCCCTTCGTTCTATCGCTTATCATCCTGATAATGGTGCCTCGTCTCACGCCCTTTTTGCTTCGATGCTTCCCCCTTGGTCAATGCCATAGATGTTCTATGGTCCGTAGCCAGGCTGTGCGTCACGTCCGACCCCTCTCTTCCGATGGTCGCAGGTTATCTTTGAATGGGTACAAGAAACAAAAAATCTTAGAGAGTTGGCAGGGAAGACATTTACATACTTCATCCTCTCTCCCAACCACCGAGTAGTTGCGGAAATGCTTTTATCGGTTGCTGTATGATTGGTGTCTATTAACTCTGATGTTAGTGTGCGTGTTACCAATCTATTATCATTGCTGTGGTGCAGGTTTCTGTGGGTGTCCCTGTCCATCGTCTGGCCTTCTAGGTGTCGATTCCTGCGTCCTATAATCGTTGCAGGAAGCCTGACATCTGTTAACCTTCTGGTCTATTAAAAAATTCGAACCGGCTTCTCCGGTAGAGACTCGTTCATCTCAACACAAGTTTTGTTAATACATATTTTCCTCCGAGGACTGCTAAGTTTATGAAAGAGTGCGAGGTGCTACTGTCATGCGTTCATGAGTATCCATTTCGGGGAGGAACATAAGCTAAGCATTATTTTTTTTTTTTTTGCTGGAGACAATAGGTAACCCTTTATCAGTTTAGGTGATGTATTATTAGAGAATAAGGTCATCAGCTGTTTCGTTCGAAATACTCTGAGACGGCTAGTATAGGGCTGGGGTTATTTTTGGGAGAACGGGGTGCTTTAGACATTCTACTTCGGGGTAATTGGGCGGGGGTAATTCTGGGCGGTGGAGATGGTGTCTTCTAAAAAAAACAAAAACCACTGACATATAGTCCCCGTGATGAGGGTCAGATTGGGAGACATCAGTCGTCTTACCTGTCCTTTCTTTCTCAGCCAATTAAGCTCAACGTTTGCAGAAAGGAGAGGTAGTAACGTGGTAAAGTATGGTCGTTTTGTTTTTGTCAATTTGTTCGAACACCACCGTGTTTCAGGCCAATTATACACTTACCGGAGAGGTATGTGTCGTTAATTTATTCAAAAAGAAAGAGGGCAAGAAAGCCTTTAGTGAGGGAGTGAGGGAGGGGGAGAGAGTGAGAGAGAGTGAGAGTGTGAGAGTGTGAGAGTGTGAGAGTGTGAGAGTGTGAGAGTGTGAGAGTGTGAGAGTGTGAGAGTGTGAGAGTGTGAGAGTGGTGTGCATCAAGTAGGCTATTTGGCATATGTATGACACAAAACGAGAGAGAGAGAGAGAGAGACATGGGTATGATAATAGGCCACTTGGTGCACACACAACATGGAGTGGCATGGGTCTGTTCTATGTAAGAAAACACAAGCGGGGAAAAGGCATAAATTCGGTGATCACGTACACACAAATACCGGATAGGGTGTGACAGTACATGCATGAAGCGCAGAAACTTAAGACGGAGACTCAGGGCTACGTTGAGTATGGGGACCTCTCCTTCCCTGTCCTCTTTCCTATGCATGCTGCGTATTTTCAGTATTTTGTAGTTTATCTTGGGGGGGGGGGGGTGTCGGACCTTTTACTCTCCTCCCTTTGATCGATGGACGAGCACTTCAATCATACGGTGACGCTCTCTTCAAGTGACCCAAGCATGAAATGCATACACATTCATACCGTATAATCGTAGCACACACGCACAATCATACCATACAGTTTCTCATGTTCCCAATGGTGGTCTGCACTTTACGCACTATCCCACAACGTTTGTCTATGTTTTCCCTGATATTGAACACGGTGCGGTCCATGCCCACTCCATTCTTCAGTCGGAACCTCGTCGTGACCTATAGAGGGGAAAAAGAGGGGAGGGGGTGTGCAGTATTCAAAGTACCTTAGCGCGCGTAGACACGAAAAAGTTCTACTTACCACGTACCAGGCTAGCCGCAGGAGTGGGTAATACCACAGACCTATTATTCTTTTTGTCCGAGACAAAGATGCTCTATTTCATTCATCTCCTAAATTCGGGTTCCCTGGTCGTGCATGCATTTCTCAATCGGTCGTGTATTATGGTGCAAGATACCATACCTTGCATTCGGCATACACCTTAAGCTATGGTTGACCATTTTCCGACAACTCTTGGAAAAGGCAGGTGTGACGGGCACAAATTCCGTTAATCAAAAAGATTCATGTAAATGGGGTCTGCATTATCTGTTTCCTATTGATTGGGAGTAACAATCATTTATTCAAAAGAAAAATCTTTATCAACCTATATGATTTGTCATGACACTGATTCAGTAATCCTTTCAAGAAGCCCTTTATTTAAAACAATGTCAGTATACAAATACGGGCCTACAACCGTTCAGGCCGGCCACGGCGTGAGAGGCGTCGAATTATCATGAGCAATACTATCTTAGCTAAATAAAAATGGGTAGGTCAGCAATCAGTAAGGTTGTACGTATGCTCGGTCAGTACCCTTCCCGTCCCTCTGCTCATCATGTGTGGAAACATCACATACATATCCTTTTAACACAAATGTCACGTGACTGGAACGCCACAAGGAGTTGTAGGCCTCTCCTACATCGGCGCCATTTTGGGGCGAGGTCGGGCCAGTGTACAGTCTAAGTCTTTCCATGAATTAGCTGTTGGACCAGAATTCCTTTCGGCAGTTCGAGAACTTTCGTTAGCGTCAGCTTGCGTCAGCATGGCGTCACCGTGATCTTGTAGCAATGCCGTGATCCGGTCTTGGGGCGGGGCAGCAGGCGGGTTCTTCCGCCGACGTCTTGAATCAGTCTTTCTCACTGCACCAAGCGGAGGCAAGGTGGCTGCCGCCCGGGGCAAAGAACAATGGCGGCGGTTTGTCCCTACCGGAAGTCCACGGGAGTCGAGTGCCAATGACTCCCACAGACTCTGCAAAGCTGAGGGGGCGTTTCGTCAAGGGTGGGGCCCACGCCCAAGCAGACAAGCTTTCGAGTCCAGAATTGTCTCACGGTGGGCTAGGCCTGGATCCGAAGAACCGACCGCCGGAGTCCAAAGGCAGCAGTAGCAGCAGCTCTTCGGTACAGCCACCGGAGAGGGGCCAGCAGCAGCAACGACAGCAGTTCGGATGGTATCGCCACCGGGGTGGGTCCAGTAGCAGCGACAGCAGCAGTTTGGATGGTATCGCCACCGGGGTGGGTCCCCGATTACTCGGCTGCGGGGGCCCACTCCTCGCGTCGGGCGCTAGTGGCAATCCCGGTGAACCCGTGCTTGGGTGGTTGTCCGGCGGTCGAGTGCAGGGGCGCCAACTCAGCCGAACGGCGAATGAATGGTTGGGGTGCCCTCATCTGCTGGTGAGCCTCCACCTGGGGAGGCGGGGGAAGCCCGTCCGCGTCGCTTCCCCCCGCCAGGGCACCCTTCGTTATTGAAGGAAGAAGAAGAAAATGGGAAGATCCGCACGGCGTGGCAGACTCCGCCTTGGCGCCGCCAGAGCTTCGGCGCTACGTGCAGCCTCCGGCCTATTCGCACAGTCGTCCGCCACTGATGTCAATGGATTTTTGCATGGCTTTTATAGCCCAAAGCCGACTAAAAGGACCGCCCAAAACAGGCCAATGTTGCAACTTCGAGGAAGGAGAGGCGAGGACGGTGTCACGTGGACGTAAATGCTTTGGGATGCAGGTCGCAGCAGACTGTCATGTAAATAGTTGTTTAAAACGTGTTTTAACCTGTTCATCTTGTCGGAATGTTGTTATACCTATAAGTTATTAAAATGTTTAACCATACTACTTTGTTGGAGTGTTGTACATATTGCAATCTAGTTAGTGTAATCGGAAAATGGCACTGTCCAATTGCGCGTGATCCTAGTCAAGTTCGGTGACGTTGATGGTGGGTATCAACGGACTTCCGGTTGTGTCTATTGGGTGGGGTGGGTGGTAGGGCAGACATGTTTAGGCGGTGAGAGCGATGGGGCCGGGCTACCTCGTGGCCATCTCGACCGTGAGTTTGGTTCCTTCCCCTAGTTCCATATATCCTACAAAGGGCTATTTCCTAGCGTTTCTTTAGTTTTGTAGGGTCAAAAAGGATCCTACCAGTGGCCACTGACTCTCGGGGTCCCCCTTTGTATATTTTATGCCATAGCTTGCAATAAACTACGGCGATTAGTTCGTATTTTAGTGAACATGTCCTTATTAGGGGTGCCTTCCAGGGGAGCCGGATGGTTCACCTCTAATAAGCGGTCCGGGCAAAACCAACTACCAATCAGTGGGGAGAAGATAGGCATGACGGGTTTCAACGGGGACAAAAGTCAGCACTACCTATCTTTTCACTGCTTGCAAAGACTAGACAGAATATCTCTATTCCTCGTTATTTGTAAGCAGAGAATACCTCCAAAGAACCAATATCGAACAACTAGTGTTCGGACAATCAATCAATCAATCAATCATTGGGGAGATAAAGATAGGCACGACGGGTTTCAACGGGGACAAAAGTCTGCGTTACCTACCCTTCACTATTTGCAAAGACTAGACAGAATATTTCTATTCTACGTTATTTGCAAACAGAGAATATCTCAAAGAGCACTATTCTTCAAAACAATCAATGTTCGGACAATCAATCAGTGGGGAGATAAAGATAGGCACGACGGGTTACAACGGGGACAAAAGTCTGCGTTACCTACCCTTCACTATCTGCAAAGGGAGAGAGAGAGAGAATTTCTACTCCTCCCCGTTTGTAGACAGCGAATATCTCAAAGAGAACAATCAATGAGCAATACTAGTATTTCAGATAATCAATCAATTATTTCGCAATTTGTCGTGTTTCACGACCTTACCCGGACCGCGTGGACAGTTTCTCGTCTTCCGCCTCCAGCGCCCGATCGTCCTCTACTTTCCGTATTTGCCGCGGCACTCCTGATGGTTCCCAGTCAGGACCGTAGATCACTCGAGAGAGGTCTGCTCGGAACCAGTGAAGTTCGGATGATCGGCTGCCAGACGAGGGTCTATTGGGCAGGAGCTCTCCCGATCGTTGCAGTCGTTCACTCTGTCGTCGGGACCTCTCCCACTGGATCCACGTGTCGCTGATGGGCCCCACGTTTGGGACGCCAATTGTTAAATGGTAGCGGCAGTTTCAGTCGATAACCCTTCAAGTATTGCCCGGCGGTAATCGCCTCTCATACCATTCGATAATTTACCAATGAAAGAGGCAGGCGCCGGAGACTGGAAGGCAGGAAACAAAGTTTTTATTCCGTCGGAGCAGAACACATCAGATCAGACAGCAAGGTATCGTCACGAGGTGCTCTAACTGCATCTCTGAGGCCCGGCCTCTTAAACACAGGTTTATGACTTTATTGCAGGGTTATCATACATGGCACATTCTTGAGATTGTTTTGGAACATGAAAGAACATCCTCGGAATCCCCACTTCGAGCTCGCTCCCACACATATCTACAGTGGAAGTCCCCACCCCATCCACAGTAGGAGATGGCTATCACACAGCTGGACATTCCGCCAATTCCCGGGGGTGTGTACGACCGGCCGGGTCTCAGGGGTTAGGGGCTTTGATCTACTGCAATCCCTTTGATGTGGGGTGTTTCCCTTACAGTAGGGGTAATAAACTGCATCCGCAGGGCTAGGTGATGGCCTGGGATCGGTTCGGACAATGGGGCGCAGAGGAAGGGGGTTATCAAAGAGATGCATGACCATGTATGGGATGTCGGTCAGGCATGGGATGTGGTTCTATGGCAGGGTCGCGCAGAAGGAGAGGGTTTATGGCCCGTGTATGAGAGAGCGGGGGTGGCCGGCGCGTGGGGGATGCTTGCAGCGCCAGGGGAACGCGCTGGCGATCGACAATGAACGGGGGAGAGAGTGGGGTGCCTAAAATGGCGGCCGTGCGCTCGCTGTGCGTGGCGCTGGGGAGAGGCAAGATGGCGCAGATAATGTTCAGTTACAAACTAAATTTCCACAATTGGGGTCCACCTATTGATAACCCCACCTACCCATTTCGGAGGACTCACTCTCGATGGCATCTATTCCAACCTGCCTAATCTCACAGTTGGACCTCTCATCCAGCAGTCGTGGTCTGACCATATGTTTATCCCATTCACCTTCCCCATTCAGACAATTAGGTCTCTCCACCCTCCGTCAGCTCCGCCCTATCAACCTATACGTAAATAGACTGATCAAACTTGCTTCAGCCTCCATTACAACCCCATTCTGTAACATAACATCCGACACCACATTGCTGAAAAGCTGGATTATGCAAATCATTTAACAACTTGCACCTGCAACATCCAAAAAGAAGAATTAGAGAGCCCAATTATCAGCTTCATGGTACACCCAGACCTTAGCTGACCAACACCTTCTCTGCAAACAGCAAGAGCATAAGTGGAGAAGAGCTTATAAGGCGGAAGACTTAATTCAGTTTAAACATACTAAAACAATCTACCACATGTAGATTAAATTAGCTGAGAAGGCATACTTCACAAAGCAGATTAAGGAAGCCCAACACTATCAATAAAACATATTTTCAATCACTAAATTCTTCCTACAACCAAAAGCGTTAGCTAGAGAGATTCTGCCCTCAGAAATTCTCGGTAATCAAATCTCTGAGTTCTTCGAAGAAAAAATTCGGAATATTCAACTAGAGTGTAGTGCGACTCCGCTGACAATACAGGAACCAGAGGTTGACCCCCCACACAGACAAATCTCTCACTGCAAGTCTTTCAGAGAATTAGCATACAACAATCGCGACAAGCAATTCTTTCCGGTATATCAGGCCACCCCATTTGACCCCTGCCCCCTTCCCTTCATCATAAAATAGTGGATATAGTGAATCCATTAACCAATGATATTGTAAATAGTTCTCTGACCACAGCAGTAGTTCCAACCGATTGGAAAGCCGCAGTGATTAAATCACTACAAAAAAAAAACTCCCTAGTCCAGCAACTCTTTCATTACAACCAGAGGTGCACCACATTCAAAGTATTTGTAATAATTTGGAAAATTAGCAAATAGCCACAAAAAGTTTCATAAATCCATGAAATATTACTCTTTTATTGATACTTCTTGAAACATTGTAAAAGCCTGCCAATGCGTTTCGTTCAAAAGAAAATTGACTTCTTCAGGGCATGAGTATGGTAAAGTAAATGCATATCATCTAGTCCCGTTGTAAAAAGTATATGCGTATCAACTGCTTACTAAGAAACATAGTTTCCATGGTAATCCATCCAAACAAAAAAACAACCGGAAGTCAAAACTATGGATGGCATTCCACCCAAATGTGGGTTTGGTATGTATAGGTTCATATATTTTAGGTCTACTTTACATGGAGAGCATATCTGCCCTATATCAAGCACTTCAATTTGTGCTGTTTAGCAGGAACAAGAGTGTTCCTCCCGGTCTCAAGCTCACGATCAAAGAGGACAAAACGTCCTATCTCCCTATTACCATTTCTTGGGAAAAACACTGAAAGACTGGTAAACAGCCAGTTGACGACATTCCTTGATGAAACTAACACCCTCCACTCTAGACAGTCAGGCTTCCGCTCTTAACATTCTACAGAAACAGTTCTACTGGAAGTAGCGGACTCTCTCAAATTATCACTTGACACAGGCAAGAATGCAGTACTAATCTTGTTAGACCTCTCAGCTGCGTTTGAGACCATTTCACATGATATTTTTCTACAGCGCATCAAAACCTGTGGCATTACCCATCTTGCCTTAGCCTAGTTAAAATCTTTTCCCACTGACCGCAGTCAAACGGTGGTTCTAGGATCCTTCCTATCACCAGAAAAAACATCACCTCAGGGGTACCACAGGGCTCCGTCTATTAGCCCTTTATTGTTCAACATATATATATATGGCCCCACTCATTGAGTTAATCTCTTCCAAGGGCATCAAAACTACTCCATATGCAGATGACACACAGCTTATCCTGGAACTAGCCAAAGCATCCATAAGCTCAGAGTTAAACTTCAAACATTGTCTAACTGAGGTAATTCAGTGGATGCAATCCAACCATCTCAAATACAACACGGAAAAACAGAGCTCATGCTCCTAGGTAAGACCAACACCTTCGATCCGATAACATGGTGGCCAATTTCCAGACGCCTCTGCCTAACACAGTCATGGTAGGAAAAAATCTAGAGGTAAAATTCAATGCTGCGCTATCATTTAAGCTGCAAACTCTTGCAGTGGCAAGCACATGTTTCTACCTGATAAAATCTTTTACAAAAAAATCTTTGAATAACTCTCTGTTGCAGCTAGAAAGACAGTTGGCGCTGCACTATTTACCTCCAGACTGGACAATTGTAACAGTCTGTATGCAGGCACATCTAAACAAACTCTTCAAAAATTGTAGGTAGAGCAAAATACATCCGCTAGGCTTGTGCTGAAACTGATACATTGCTCCTCTGCCTCAGCTGCCTTTAATACTAAGCCTGGGCAAAGCACTACACTACGCTCGCGTAGTTTGCGAAGTTTGCGCTACTTCGCACTACGCGAATTGCATGTAGCACAGTGCAAACACGCGTAGCGTAGCTTTCCGTAGTGCAGCGGTCATTTTTTGCTTGCTCGCGGTCCTCAACGTCAAGTTGGCAACCGCGAGCAAGCAAAATGACATCCCGGCGAGACTTTTTCCTCGTTCGCGATCAGCAACATCAAGTTGGCAATCGCGAGCGTGGAAAATAAACCTCCCGGCGAGATTCTCAACGCGGGGAGGTCAGGTTTCTCATTGCGAGTGGTCGCGTATGCTCGCGACCGCTCGTGATGAGAAACTACCAGTCCGCGTTGAGAAAGCTGCAGCTCGAGTAACAATCTACTCGAGCGGCAGAAAACTACAGCTCGCACTGTGCAAGATGCCATTTTCAATGATTGCACAGTGCCGGATGCTTGTCCGCACTGTGCAATCATTGAAAACGGCATCTTGCACAGTGCGAACAGGGTACTACGCAGTTCGCGAAGTGCTACGTGTAGCTCGCATTGTGCGAAGTGCACTTTTCGTAGCTTCGCGTAGCGCTACTTTGCGAACTACGCCCAGGGTTACTCAATACCCTCCATTGGCTCCCTACAGACAAGGGAATTTTATTTAAAACACTCCTGCTAACCTTCAGAGCATATAGATTAATAGGTCCCAAATACCTAGCTTCCAGATTCACTCCCAACATGCCCTCCAGCACCTTGAGATCCCCCTCAGCTAATCTTCTTAAACCTCCTACATTTATGTGTAAGACCAAAGGTGGGAAATCCTTTGCAGTCTTAGGAACAAAGGCTTAGAATCAACTCCATAAACAGATGAGATATATCGACTTTAAGCACCTGTTTAAGAAGAATCTAAAAACTAGTATATTCTCATCCACTGATGCAATGTGCCAAGCACTCATTCAATAATATCATCATCCTCCCCCTAGCCCCCCCCCCCCCCCCCGGTGTCGTGAAACTCTGCTCTCATCCACATAGCGCCAAGATGCTCCTCAGGGAGTGAAAGTTGCGCTCTACAAATAATATATTCAGCTCAATTCAATTCAAGCCCGTTACGAGTGGCCATGCGCTTAATAAATGCTATAATGATAATGCTATAATGATAATAATATACAATGATAATAATAATATTCTGAACTTGAGTAAGCTATCTTTCCAACAGAGAATGATGGTTCTGAGGACTTAAAAGGTCACCTATAGCTTGATCTGCTTCAGTTTCTGTGGAGTCAGTTTCATAACAAGAACACAGAGAGTCGGCAACACAGAGATGCCTTTAAGGAATATCCTTTCACTGTTAAGGTTAGATGCAGAACATTCATGGCAGATTACGCATAGAATAAAGTACGCCCTGCCATACATTATTAGGATATTTCACATCACTGAGGAATTCCCTGATCATATAGAAGAGCAAGATTAAAGACTGAGGGGCTCATTATGATGGCTGTCGGACCGGAGTCTGCCCGCCATCGTTGCGGTGTTTGGGACCGCCTGCCAGACAGGTGGCAGTCCTACCACTGCAATTAGGATGCGCCCGCCATACTGGCGGGTGCATCCAGGGCCTTTAACATTGCGGACAGTGCTGCTGGCTGCAGCACCGTACGCAATGCCAAAATGCAATGCTGTGCATTTCCCTGCACTACGTGGCAGGCACCAGGCGGTGCCTGCCACGCAGTGCAGGGAAATGCAGGTGGGTACTGTGCACAGCTACCCCCTCCAGGGGGGCCTGCTATGGGCCCCCAAATCCGTTTCCACCTCTCTTTTCGCGGTGGGATGTCCGCCGCAAATAGACAGGCGGAAACGGATATCGTAATCCCTATGGCAGTGCCTTGCAGGTACTGCCTCAATGTTGGCCCTTAGTTTAGTTCCACAAGGCGGGCGGAAAAGGACCACCTAGCGGAACCGTGGCAGACGGTCTTTGTCTGCCGCAGACAGATTGGGATTCCCACCGCCATCCTAATTCAGAGGTGGAAAAATCGGGCTCCGATTGTGGAAGGACCGGTACCGCATGACTGGTGGTGCTGGTCCTTCCGCCATCGTAATGAGCCCCCGAGTTTCTTGATAAGCAATGGAACTTTTAGATGGCTTGCAATATTCTTTTCATGTACAGAGGGCATTTTATTTGCTATGTTATATGGTCACACCATCACTCTTTCCACAAACGTCTCAAAACTTCAGGGTCTTGGTCTTTAATATGAAAGAGATGGTATGGCTACAGACATGAATAAAAGACAAAGTGAACTGCGAAATCACACACACCAAAAAAACAGCTAGGAATTTGTTGCAAAATATATTAGAATCTGTTTAACCTTAAGCAATTAGAAAAGGTCTGTTGCCCAAAACAGGTTTGTAATATGCAGAGAAATTCTTTCATTACTGTAATGAACTTTGGGCACAAAATATGAAGTTTCCGTACTTCCCTCCTTTCTGCTGATCACTGTTGATTTTAGAAAAACAAACCATCAGAATAAAAAGCCAGATAACGTTTTCTTCATTTACAATCCAAATGTAATGATACTCCGTGACCTGTCTTTCATCTTGTCTACTGGCTCTGGAAGTAGGCATTATGACTTAGCAACTTTTCTGTAATATGGAAATTAGAGACTGTTTTTAGAGTGGGGTTGCAGTCTTCCAAATATTATTAAGATATCTTTTATTACCTTTACATTCACTTTTGGACCTGCAGACATCAGTGCCCAAAAGAATAACGACACAGAGATGTGCCATCCAGTGCCTTTATTTCCTCTCTTATCCCATTCCTCTATCCCCGTTTCTATAACTGTCCAACATATTATACTGAGTGTGGTGAGTGGTAGATGTGATGAGAGTTGAAAAACTACATTGCTCCCCTTGGACCCAGAGTACTAGATTAGCACTTTCTGGCAGGTGAGCTTGGGCCTTGCATCACCCTTAAATGCTAGATGGTGGTAGAAGTGTTCCCAAGTCACAATTGGAAGTCCTTACACTCTGCCTTGAGCCGTCCAGGAGTCCAGCCCTCAGTTGTGCTACACACTAGCCATATATAGAGGGCCTCTTTGCTTCTATGGGTCACACAGTGATCTTCCCCTGATCAGTACATTGTTATGCTTCCCTGGGTGAGCACCAATCAGACATAGACTCACAAGGACCTTCTGGGATATACACTTCTCAAGGGATCTCCAGAAGCCAGCACTGCCTGGGAGATCAGTAGATGTTACAATTTCATGCATTTTGACTGTGAACTTTGAGGCAGTTGTTTCTTCTGCATTAGAATCTTTTTATTTAAATTTGAATCTGTTTATTGAGTTTTCGTTTTGCAATACAAAGATAATGTAAACAACGTATAAAACAGCATACACTTAAAGGCGTAGTGCCCCGCAATCAGAAGAGAAGTCGTCATTTTACAGAATTTACCAGAATTGGTAATCGTACTCAAGGAGCCAATAGGAGGAAAGCGATAGGCAAAGACCAATTCCAGCCCATGACACATGTCCCAACAACACGTCGCTTCATATGTGATAGGAGACCAGTACATTACCCATTGTGTAAAAACAAAGGGGAGGGGGGGCTGACAGGTTTACGTTGTTGACTTTGGAAACAGGCTCAGTTTATATAAAAGTAATATAACAATAACAAAACAAAATTGTTAACATAAGAAACCATACGACTTCAAGCCCCATGCAATTCCCGCACCCATCACAGGCAACAGAAATTTGCACAACTCAGCCAGGAATAACGCACTAATGAGACCTAGTGGGAGCTCGCATGTGTAGGGTGTCTCAGGGTCCAGCGGTGGTAAATGGCTGATTAGTAGCAAGGGTAGGGGCATTATTCGTACCTCTATATGGCAGGTCTGTGCCACTGTCTGCAACATGTGGGGAATGAGACTGGAGTTCAAATAAGATGGTGTCCCAGTAAGTGGCAAAAGGGTATTTCCTTAATCCCAGATTATCTTCGCTGTGTAGGGCAACGCTTTCTGCTCGTGCGCAAAGTATCCAGGCAGCAATTGGTGGGTGTTTAGGGGATTTCCATCTAAGACTATTGAGTCGCTTGGCTACTGTACTAGTGTAGGAAGCGGGTGGTGGCTCTGTATTTCTTGTGCCTGCGGTATAACCCCAGAAGACATTTCGCATTTGTGCAGATTTGGACGCCTAGTGCATGTGGATAAACAGGACGTGATTCTGAACCAGTAGCTATGCAAACATGGGCAAGTCCATAGCATGTGAAGTATTCTGCATTAGAATCTTGTTTTCCTCATAGCATTTTTTCGCCTTTAATTTTCTGTGATTTCATGTTTCCTATGTCCACAATTAGTTAAATATCACACTCAGGGCCATATGTAGGTAGCCCAATACCGGTTGGTAACGGCCGATTTTCGGTAATTATACCGTTACCGACCGGTATTTAGGCTTTTGATATGTAGGGGGCTCATTTCTGTATTCGGTAATTTACCGAATCGGTAAAATTACCGAATCGGTAATTTTACCGATTCGGTAAATACCGAATACAGAAATGAGATGTAGGGGGAGTGTGTGGTGGGTGTGGGGATTTGTTATTTACCACTAACTGAAAGTTGGTGGTAAATGACAAATGACTCAGTAAATACATTTTTTGGCCCTTCGATGTGTGCAATGTGGCAGACACACATGCCCTCAGGGCATGTATGTGTGCCACATGTGCACACATGCAGAAATCAGGGGTGCAACAGGGTGTCAATGTGACACCCTGCCACCCTTGATTGAGCTCCCCCCATTACCGATTCGGTATTTACCGATTCGGTAATGGTAACTGGCTTCCCATTGATTCCTATGGGCCTCCTGGCCCATAGGAATCAATGAGATACAGGTTGCCATTACCGAATCGGTAAATACCGACTCTAAAATACCGACACTTACCGAATCGGTATTTTTTTACCTACATTACATTTACCGATTCATAAATACCGAATCGGTAAAATTCGGTATTTAAGAATCGGTAAATGTAATTTACCTACATAAGGCCCATAGTGTCTTAAGAGTTGCAGTGTTTCGGCGGAAGGTCACAATACCCCATGCACTCTTTTTTTCATTAAACAGCACAGTCTTTGTGATTGGTTAGTGAACAATACATGGTTATGTAGCTTGTTTGTCTAGTGTTGCAACTACTTCTCATTGTTATTATTATGCTTTGTTTGGTTTGCACGATATTAATTGTTTGGGTACTATTTTACAGTAAATATATTGATGCATTTTAAGTTATTGTTAAAGTGTTGCTAATTTCCCCTGATCCCATCCCTTGACGAACCATTAACGCCTTGAATTGATATGTAATGTAATCATCTTGTTCTATATAACATCGAAAGTTGTGATATCTGTATGCGATCCTGATAATGTAACACTGTAACAAGTAATGATTCCCTGCGTGTACTGACCATCATGCTTAATTGTACCAATAAACAAAGTTATTTGAAGAAAAAAAAAAAAAAAGTTGCTAATAGACACAGCTGGTTTCAGGGCAAAGTGGTGGAGCTAAGGGAGGAGGGGAAAGAAACAAAAAAAAAGAACAACAAAAAACGTACCTGAATGCCCACCGCATGGCTGCTCTTCTGGCTCCACCGCAGGCACAGGATCCCAGACTGCCCTGCAGTCAATCCTAACACTGCTCTCATGCATGACAGCAGCATCAGGATTGGCCTGAGTAGCCTGGATTAGCGCTCCCAGAGAGACTGGGAGCCTGTGCCAGCTGTCTCCTACCTGGCAACGCAGCTCGAATTGGAGACCGCTTCAGTGCACATGTTGGTTTGGCCGTCCTGAGACATCCGGCAAAACCCATATGCGCACTGATAGCAGTGCACCTACCACTCCCCCTTGTGCCCGTCATCCCCATTGCCCCATCCCCTAGACTCGATGCCATGGAAAAAAATAAAACGATAATTAACATGCTTGATTATCATTTTATTTTTCAAGTTTTGCATCTACAGCTTCTGGCAGGGCGGGGCGACGCTCCTCCGCCATCTCAGAGGAGCCGCCACCGGTTGCTCATAACAATGGCAGCCGGACATTCCGTCTTTGTTGTTACTGTTCTAGTTGTATTGAATTGTTCCCGAACTCAGCCTTCACACCACCCCCTTTGAGCGAGGCTTTGACTGCTTGAGACATCAGCACAGAGACTCTAGATGGAATCGGAGCCCATTTTTCTGTGGCAGACCCAGCACTTCGTGTTCTGGTGATTGGGGGCAACCAGCAGTATCACCTTTTATCACACAGTGAGAAAATATTTGTGCACAACATGCAATTGGATCTCGGGTCCCCTTTTCACTGCCTTACAACGGTGTACACAGAGTTACCGTGCTCAGAAAGACTGGTAAACTTTGCATACCAAAAGCTTTGAAGTTGCTATTTGTAGCTGAAGTTAGTTAAACAGACCCCCTGCTGCATTCAAATCTTAATTTCCAGGATGAAATGGGACTCTTTTGTGGATTTCAAACTGAAAACTGGAGAACTTGCTATAAGATTGCCCGCCTGCATCTTTCCAGCAATTTAGCAAAATGTGCAACATTTGAAAGCAGTGCAAAGGAGGCCTCCTGTAGTTACTGTGAAGGTAGCATCGTCTGATACACATGATATGTGCAAATAAAGAGGGTGACTTTGAATAAAAGTTAATTCGTTTTTTCAGAGTAGGTATTCTTTGCCTGATTTCCCTTCATACCCCTAATAATGTAGACAGAAATGAGTTTCAATTCCAAATGCTAGATTGTTCTTTTGTTTTATGTAATTAACATCACCAGACTCATTTGAGGAGACTTGATCTATTTGTTTTAAATCTCTTTATTAGATTTTGTATTTCGTTCCAAAAACCATACATCAATGACGAGCGCTTATCACCAGCTAGCTAATGTTTACTAGCACTCAAGGCAACATTACTATTCAAATGGTCCTGGCTCACTGGGCTTGACCAACTGCAGAACTGGTCTCTGAGCACAGAGCCGAAACACATCCATTTATCTCAGTTGGCAGCGCCAAATTATTCCCCATCCAGATTTTAGTCTATGAATAACAATGAAATATGAGTTCTAAATTATTGTAAGTGGTTGGCAAAATTGAAGGTGTTTTTTTCAAAGTATAATATGCATGAAAATTGCACGTGCATCGTGGCTAAGGAGAAGTGTGTGCAAGGAGTGCCCTTGGGAACGAGCATCATGCTAGACACTTGCTCGATGTTTTTTCCATTTTATAAAGCCATAAGGTGCATGTTGCCAGCTCAGTGCACGCGCCCTGAAATACATAGCGCACGCGCCCTGAAACACACAGCGCCTGTGAGGAATTTTTTGTGCAAGCGACTCTCCCAAGCAAAAAGTGGTACTAAAGCTTAATAAAAAATGTTTTTTTTTTTTTTTAAAACCAAAGGAAATGATGGACGGAGTGTTGAACATTGCAAGCACTCACCCCCAGTCAACTGATCTGGGTTTCATCCATCACCGTTCTTTAGCCCACTCTGCCACCCCAGTTCAGACATGGCCATATGCAAATCAGTCTGGCCCTGTGCCTCATGGGAACAGTCCAGCCCGAACTGCCAAGCCATGTCTTCCCTGGACCGGAAACAAGCTTCCTAGGACCGGTTTCTGGCATTTCAGCCGTCTTCAGCCAGGCTTGCTTGAATCCAGTGACAAAGTGAGCAAGGGACTCACGTCTGAGCAAACCCTGCCAACTTATGGCGAACAAAGCAAAATCCAAAGGAAATGATGGACGAAGTGTTGAACATTGCAAGCACTCACCCCCAGTCAACTGATCTGGGATTAATCCATCACCGTTCTTTAGCCCACTCTGCCACCCCAGTTCAGACATGGCCATAAGCAAATCAGTCTGACCCTGTGCCTCATGGGAACAGTCCAGCCCGAACTGCCAAGCCATGTCTTAATTGTAAGAAAAATAAAAACTACATGAAACTTGTACCCTCTCCCTCCCGAAAAACCAGGATTTGCATGTAATTATGCTTCTGTGATGAAAAAAAAGATACATAACACAAGTTATTGTTGAGTCAGTGTGTTTGTTGTAATCCGGCATGGCAGAGAGGTGCTAACCAACTTGTTTCTCCTCCACAAAGACCCAGGGTCATGGTCATGGCCTCTCCACAGGACAGCATAGCAGTCACTATTCTAATATATTCTAATATACTTAACAAAGATACATTCAATGGTGTAGCCCATTCTCATTTAACACTGAGGGCCTCATTATGATGTCGGTCGGAAAGGCTCCGAACGGCATTCGGATTTACCTAATCCGTGCTGAAACCCTTATTTCTGACCTACTCCTAAACATTTCCAACCGACTGATTACGATGGAAGATAACCGTTCGGTCGTTCCGACACGGTTCCAGCTGGCATTCGGAGAATCCCAGTCGGTCTGAGCCGAATCGTACAGGTCTATGCATTGTGTTTATGACTGACGTATTACGATGTCGGATTCGGACAGCCTTTCCGAATCTGTCTGTCAGATACAAAAAGGCTGTCAGAAACTGACTTTGGGGGCCGTAGCAGGCCCCACTTCACCCGGAGGCCTCCGATTGGGACCCATGAGGGTACCCATGGTACCCCTTTCCATACAGGCTCCAGGCTCTATCCCTTTCAGTGCTTAATTTGTAAAACTGTTAAGTGCCAGGGGCCTTCTCGGAAGGCCACTGCAGCTGGCACACACAAAGCTACAATAATGGCATGAGAGGCTGGAATTGTTCATTTTCAGTGTATAATGACTCAATACTCAAAGAAGTTGTGCACATCTCAAAATTAAAAAGACAGCGCCACAATGTTATGGACTGTCACTATTGCATCGGAAACCACCAGCACAAATTAAGCACTAAGCCCTTTCTCTGTATATTGTATGTGATGCTCATCATGATCTGCCAGTGGGGTCGTTTCCAGAGCCCATATTCACAATTTAGCAAACACCAGCCTTTCCAGGCTGTCTCTCCCCTTTTAGCAGTGCAGTGTTACGCCGCATAATTTGCATTTTCTTGCTGCAAAAACCAGGATTTGCATGTAATTATGCTTCTGTGATGAAAAAAAAGATACATAACACAAGTTATTGTTGAGTCAGTGTGTTTGTTGTAATCCGGCATGGCAGAGAGGTGCTAACCAACTTGTTTCCCCTCCACAAAGACCCAGGGTCATGGTCATGGCCTCTCCACAGGACAGCATAGCAGTCACTATTCTAATATATTCTAATATACTTAACAAAGATACATTCAATGGTGTAGCCCATTCTCATTTAACACTGAGGGCCTCATTATGATGTCGGTCGGAAAGGCTCCGAACGGCATTCGGATTTACCTAATCCGTGCTGAAACCCTTATTTCTGACCTACTCCTAAACATTTCCAACCGACTGATTACGATGGAAGATAACCGTTCGGTCGTTCCGACACGGTTCCAGCTGGCATTCGGAGAATCCCAGTCGGTCTGAGCCGAATCGTACAGGTCTATGCATTGTGTTTATGACTGACGTATTACGATGTCTGATTCGGACAGCCTTTCCGAATCTGTCTGTCAGATACAAAAAGGCTGTCAGAAACTGACTTTGGGGGCCGTAGCAGGCCCCACTTCACCCGGAGGCCTCCGATTGGGACCCGTGAGGGTACCCATGGTACCCCTTTTTGCAACCATGCACAGTGTGGCAGGCACCATGGGATGCCTGCCACAGGGTGCAAGGTTTTCCGCAACCACCCCTTTTGTCAATGTGAGCCTGTGTTGTCGGTCGGAACACAGGCTCCCATTTAAGTCAATGGGAGTCCGACCGAACGGTGTTCAGAAACATCGTAATCGGTCGGTCGGACTCCCCGAAACCGAGTCAGTCTGAAACGATTCTGACAAGGAGTCGGTCAGAATGCTTTCCGACTGACATCGTAATGAGGCTCTGAATTGTGGAATATGATGTGGAGGTTGCCACACCATGCCTGTGAAAATTCACTAGCCAACACATAGCCATGCATGTGGTTGGCTCCCTGAAAGTGGCTTGTGATGTGTGCTGAAAGAGGCCCCCCAACATTTTGTTCACTGTCCGCAGGCATGCCCTGACAGTGACGTAGCTGGGGGGCAGCACTTTTGGGGGGCAGCAGTTGAGGTGATCAAGTTTGGCAAGCGCAAGGTAGGTGGTTTTCTTTTTTTTAAATTGTATTTACCCTTGTCATTGTCTATTGACTCGTGCACCCCCCCCCCCCCCTCTTACCTGCATCGCCCATCACTGGGCAACAAAGTCAGGGACCTCTCTGGGCAGCAAAAGCTCTAGCTACGCCACTGTGCCCTGAGACTTTTACCACAGAGATGGGTGATCTGGACTGGTACAGGAGTGAGATGTATGCACGGCTTGCTGTCAGACTCCCCAAACAATAGACAGGAGTGTTCCCAGGAGGCGCGGCACCCGTGCAAGATTCTTCTGGGACCACCATAAGACTTCCAGCACGAGTTCCATCCACAATTCAGCTAACATTGTTTGAGCTTCTCCCCCACGCCCTCTGCACGAGATTTGTCTACCTGTGGAAGACGTCTTGCACTCGCATTCAGAGTCTCTTCCCTTTAGATTCCTGCAGGGTCTGATCCCATTTGGTAGTGGCATGTCTTTCCAGAGATCCGTCCATTCTTTAGATCTTAGTATATGTGATCCATTTTGCCTTTCCAGAAAGTCTCTACCCATTTAGTTGGAGACTACATAAGATCCTGGCCAGCCTTCCTGCAAGGGGATTTCCTGCCTTACTTTCAGATTTCAGCTTACACCATGCTTTCCCATGCAGCCTCTGTCCCTTTAGCTGCAGACTGTATCTGATTCTCACTTCTCTATCCGTATGTGGCCTTTACCTTCACACTATATGTACTCTTCCCTAACCTAAGTAAGGAGTTATGTCATGTCCTCCCATACTGAATTCAGCTTACACCCTGCCTTTCCAAGATGGCTGCCACTTTTGCCCCTTTAGATGCATTTTGCACTTATTCTGCATCTGTCTCCCCGGTCTACCCTTAGCTGTAAACTGCACCCGATCCTCGCCAATTTATCTGCGGCATGCTTTAATCCACTTCCATTCATAATTTAGCTGATACTGTACCTTTCAAGGGTGTTGCTGAGTTTGGCCGCAAAGTGAATCGGGGGCTCATTAGTCTAGCTGTGGAGTGGTATCAATGGCTGCCATCAGAATTCAATTTACCCTATTCATTTCCATACAGGCTCTATCCCTTTCAGTGCTTAATTTGTAAAACTGTTAAGTGCCAGGGGCCTTCTCGGAAGGCCACTGCAGCTTGCACACACAAAGCTACAATAATGGCATAAGAGGCTGGAATTGTTCATTTTCAGTGTATAATCACTTAATACTCAAAGAAGTTGTGCTCTTCTCAAAATTAAAAAGATAGCGGCACAATGTTGTGGACTGTCACTAGAGCATCGGAAACCACCGGCACAAATTAAGAACTAAGCCCTTTCTCTGTATATTGTATGTGATGCTCATCATGATCTGCCAGTGGGGTCGTTTCCAGAGCCGATATTCACAATTTAGCAAACACCAGCCTTTCCAGGCTGTCTCTCCCCTTTTAGCAGTGCAGTGTTACGCCGCATAATTTGCATTTTCTTGCTGCAAAATTTACTCAAATCTGGCACATAATTTGGTCCTCCCTTGCCGAATATTTCCTGGGGCCTTGGTTTTACTAGGCTTTCCATTTGCTGCATTCTCACCAACCTTCCATTTCGGTGGTATAATCAGGTTCAATTCCAGGAAGCTATTTACTGTGTCAATGATGTGATTTATAGTACAATAAAACTTTATCTGAACAGAATATGTCGTTTTCTTCATACACTGCAGACGATTTTGCATAGTTGTTTATAAATCCAATATGTTATTTTTAGTAAGTGAAAAATATTCTTTCTATTTTACCCAGAAAGCTTAGTTTTTTTTAGTCACAAAAAAATAGCGGGGGAATGTGACTGAATGAATTATCTCACATAAGAGAATTAAGAGGCACTGCGTGAAAATTACTGATTGTTGCAGATCACAAACGTGATCATTAGAGTAGGAAAGTTTTTCCAGCAATCACACTTTTTTTCTTTACACAAAGTAGGGACGAAACCCACTTATCCTCGAAACTCCGAGTGGCCTCCACGCATTTACAGAAGATTGCACCTCTTACAGTGACGGCTCAGGTGTAAAAGCTTCTTCCCTTTGAAAATAGAAATGTTAAGCAATTTGCAGCAGAGAGCCAACCAGTGAGTCAAAGGAATGAGAGAGGAGAATTGGCAGAAAGTGCATCTTCAGAAGACGGGCACTCCTGTGGCTTCCTTTAAAGGAAAGTATCTCGTGTAGGGGCTGGGAGACCATGTTCTCTCTTTACTCAGTCTAAAATTTCTTACTTTAGAAAATCAGAATTTCTTTTGGGAATTGTTTATAAAAAAAATATGCTTCGTGGTAATAAAATAATTCCAGATAGTATATTAATTGCACTTCTTGCTCCCAACTTCAAAATACAATAAGCATTTGCAATGCAATAGGTCTTGCATTTGCGAGAATTTTCTTGGCATTGTAAATGACAATAACTTTTATATATGTGTTTTGAAAAACCTGCAAGCGGTGCATAGTTATTGCTTACTAGAAGCAAGCCTGGCAGTAACTGCACGTCTTTTACTGCCAGCCTGGCTTCTCGTAAGCAATGGCTAAAAGTACAAAGTTTCAAAACGCATAAATAAAATGCATTGCCATTTACAATGCCAATAACACAAACTCTGGCAAATGCGAGACCTATTGCATTGCAAATGCTTGTTTTTTTCTATCATTGACCCTTGTCATACCAAGCAAGGCGAGCGAAGTGCTGTAAAGTGAAACTACAATGTCTGCACAAAGCACTTGATAAAAATGTTGAACAAGAACTGTGGGGGAAAGAAGCCATCCTGGCCGTCACCTGTGCCTCTAGCAGAGTACTGCAGTGCACGGATGCCGTGGCACTGTGCCTGGTGCCCACTGCAAGAGGCTGAATTTAATGCTTTAGTGTGGAGTAGAAGCTGCTGGAAAATCTGCAACAGGTCGTAGCCTCCAAGCCAGTGGTGCTGAGAAAGATTCACTTGAAATGCCTCCTAAACCCAAACCTGTACTCCCGTGTAGTCTCTGTACACACCCCTCCCACCGTCCACGCCATACACCGACCACGCCTCCGTGGCATAGAGTGAGCCATTTTAGGAGCAGGCAAATGTGAGGGCGGACAGTTGGATGACCCTCAGCGGGAATCGACAAACAACTGTCCAAGTCTGCAGCAAGGAAAGAAAGCATGTCTAGAGATACATACTACCAACCAGGGTACATGTTTTCATGTGCAGGTAATATGGTGTAGTTTGTATGTGCGTAGAGGATGCAAAATCTGAAATGGGAAAAAAATACGCGTGGGAAAAAAGATCTTGATATGCTTGAGCTCTGAAATGTATGTGTCTGCCTTGTGTGAAGTCAGCGCCGCAGTGAAAGTGAAAGCTAAATCAAGCTCGCGAAAGTGAGAGCGCGGTGGGAGCGCGTGAAAGCTAACATCGCCAGAGAGGAGACACCGTGCACATGCACATTGGCTGTCCAGGCAAGTGCACATGTCCTGTCCCCCTTCGCCCCCCAACCCGACAACCTTAGGTATTGCCAAGGCGAGCGGCGCATGCACTGTGTCACTAGGCGAGACCTAAAAACGAATTCTCGCAAGCCTGTGAATAACTAGTCTATCAGTCGTCTACCAGCCACCAATCTATCAAACCCAAGCCTTCAAAAGGCCAATATAGGAACAACTAGGAACCCAAGAGCCAGACTGACACACAACCTACTGAAACTCACCCTAACAACTCTCTACCAGCCACCATTCTATCCTGAACGGCTTTAGGGCAATGGGACCGGTGCCACTGCACAGGGTTCTGACATCGAGGGTGGGGACGGGGGGTGGGGAGACAGAGTTTTAATAGACATTATGAATTTAAAAGCACCTGCTGCAGAGTTTCATGCCTTCAGCAGCCTTCAGGCAACAATAAAAATGTCAAGATAACATAGCAATAAATTTGTCTGCTGCAAAGCACGTGTGCCATGCAGATCACAAAGTGCATATGATGTAAATAGTGCAGTGGATTACTGCTTTTGTCAGAGAGATGCTTTTATTACTTGCAGTTTATAAGTTACAATTCTAATCCACCTGTCCAAAAAGAGCTGCATACATATTGCAACATGTGTAGGTTAGAGGGTTATGATTTTTTCCCGTTTCTTTCATTATCCTAATGTTGCTAAAAAAGGTTCATTTGGGACGAAATCAATTCATATTAGTAAAGCCCACCTCCAACCATGGATTTGTGACGCCTACACCTTGTAATCCTTTTTGTCTTATGTAATATTTCCTATGCACTGATTTACACATGTATGGTTCATTGTCTCTGTGTAATGTGTGTGTCTGACACCATTCACTGGTCGAGTAGCGCTATCAAACAAAAGAAATGCACATGAGCAAGAGTGGTTATTTGTGGGGCACTGTTAGAGGGTGGTAGTGAAGGAACTTTTGTAAAGGAGGTAATTGGGGGGAACCAACAAACATTGTTGCACCGGATACCACAATTGCTAAAGACGGCCTTAATTCTATCAAATACAATCCTTTGAACGGCCAATATAGGATCAACTATAAACCCAAGAGCCAGACTGACAGACAACATACCAGACCCCAAACTATCAACTCTTTACCAGCCACCAATCTAGCAAACCCACTCCTTCGGAAGCCCAATATAAGAACAACAAGGAGCCCAAGAGCCAGACTCGCACACAAAATACCAGATCTCAAAGAACGAAACCTGACCGATCAACTCTCTACCAGCCCCAATCTATTAAAACAAGCCTTTCCGAGGCCAATATAAGAACAACTAGGAGCCCAAGAGCCAGACTGACACAGAAAATACCAAATCGCAAAGATTGAAGCCAAACTTATCAACTCTCTACCATCACCTAATCTATTCAAACAAGCCTGTCAAAGGCCAATTTAAGATCAACTAGGAACCCAGAAGCTGGACTGACACACAATCTACCAGCACCCAACCCATCAATCCACTACCAGTCAACAATTTATCAAAACCATTCCTTCAAAAACTATAAGATAAGAACAACTAGGAACCGATGCGTCATGTGTAATTGTTTGCTAATGTGGTGTTTCTCCTTTGTACTGAGAACATCAGAAAATAAAATACTTCAGTTTTTCAATAAAAGTGAGTATTTTGCAGGACAATGATTTATTGCTGCTGCTGCGTGCATTTTGAGTTGTGTGCCAGTGATCACTATCCTGTATCCACCTCCCCCCAAGGAAGCCTTGGACTGTTTGAACCACGCTTGGGAGTGAAGTGCAGAAGAGGTACTTGGCCCAGTTAATCAGAACCCATGGTAGGTGAGGCCCATCACATGAGGAGCAAAATTCCTCAACCCCCACAGTTGGACTCAGTAGCTCCTGCGTGCCCTGTGGCCCTATGAAAGGGGCTCTGACAGTGCACATGTTCTTTCTTCAGCTTTAAGGCCGTGTACACATATTGTGCAAAGATATGCACTGTACCAGTGTATGTTGTGGAGGTATATGGTGCAGAGATATGCACAATGAAGGTGTATGCGGCAGAGATATTTGGTGTGGCATGCACTGTGGAAGTAATACTGTGGAGACATGTGGTACAGGCAGTGCTTAGTTGGTAAAAATAAGTGCCAGGTCCCTCCTCAGGAGACCACCCCAGCTTGCACCACCCTTTGCCACTGCCATCGCTACCAATGACCGTACTTACAAAACTACTAGCCATAACACTGCTACAAGTGTGACAATTCGGAGTGTTTGAGGCACCCCCAAAGCAGTAAGAATGGCTTGGGAGGCAGGTATTAGTTGTTTTAATGTCTATTTGCTTAATACACAACTGTTGTTGTGGTCCTCTATATTACAAAAACAGTGCCACCGTGTGGTAGCTGTCATAAGTCCCGGTGTTGTCAATTAAGTGCCGGTGCCGAGCACCCGAAACCACTGGGTATAAGGATGTCTACTGTGTAGGTATAAACTGTGATACAGTGGCATGTTTTGTACAGGTGTAAAACTTGTAAGCATTAGGTATGCAGATATGCATTGTGCAAAATGCAAACTGCACATCAATGTGGTGCACATATATTCATTATGCATATATAAGCATGTAAAATGTGTGAAGCTATATGATGCAGGGATATATATGCACTGGGCAGTTGAACTGTTCCTTGTAAATGTTCTGAAACCATGGTTGGTGCATTACTTGTCTTGCTTTCAGAACATTTGATATCTCATCTTAAGTAAAAGAAAATACTGCCATCCCTCTCAAATTACTTTCCACAATTCACACATTTTACTTTCCTTTGTTTATACAATAGAAAAGACTTCCAGGGACATTCATATGCACAACCTTTATCCCCACAGTATAAAAGTCTGTTTTTTAAGAAAGTGAATATTGTCTTTCCAGGTTTGATTTTAGACAGCAGATTGTGCTGCTATGGACAGAGAGAAGACTTTAAGCGAAGGCTGTGACTTGCATTGTTGGGGGATTTCTGATTGGTGCCTAGTGGCAGTGCTAATGCAAAGGGGTTGACCCCCTAGAGAAGGGCATTTCACTGCTCCCCATCCTGTGGTAATGCAGCCACATCTAGCAAGTGCATAGTGGCATCCACCTGTACATGCAGTGTTTATTTCATGCTAGCCATGTCGATAGGTAATGGAGAATCTAGGGAGTGATACTCTTCTGTCACAAAGAGAGTTTTGCTATTGCACCAGCAACATCCTCCATTAGGCAGACAGTTCTCCTCCCACAAAGGAGTCCTCAAACCACTCACAGATACTCTATTTTAACTCTCTTTTACATTCATTCTTTCTCGATGACATACTTCCTTTTACTTTCTTATATTCAGTCTCTACCTATTGTCTCCACTCCCCCCCCCCCCCCAAAAGGGGCATTGGCTAAAGAGTCACAGCTGCATAATAGCATCTCTGTTAACATAGGCTTAGTCGTCAGCTTTGGACCCCAGCATGGAAAGCCCTTGACGTAGCATGGGCGGGGCCACAGGGGTGGTTGCACCCCGAGCAAAATTCTCAAGGGCGCAAAATGTTAACGTTTTCTTCAAATCTAATAGATGTGCTTGGGGATAAGGGTCTCAATATTGGACTGGTGGAAGGGACTCAGGAAGTTCTGATGGTCCGCCCCGGGTGATGGCAACCCATGCTACGCCCCTGCCCTTCATTGCTCGTTGGGCGAGTCCGGCTTTGCTTTCTAAATGCTGGGTTCACACCTGTCCTTCATGCAAGGCCTACCTGTCGTGGTCCCATACCGACTGTAATGGAACACACCAGCGGCATGGCGTCTCGCTGCATGCAAGCAGAAACCACGGGCATACCGAGATTTAAAGAGCTGTGCAGTCAATGGATGGACTTTAAAACAGGACTTCTGTGCGGGGCTGAGCAAAGATGGACCAGGGGCTGGTGAGCAATCTTTCATCCTTCGCTTTTCATTTAATTGTAATTGGATTTATATAGCGCTTACTACCTATGGCGAGGTGTTGAAGCCCTTTACGGTGAGTAGCAATCTCTTCCAGAACCCAAGGTTTACTCCAGAATTCAAGGTTTACCCATTAAGTTAACCGCCTAATCCATTCTGGGAGATGTTCGGTTCACATGAATTACATCAGTTGTAATAAAACACCAACCTTGTAATGAATTGTAAAAGAGAAGCCCGAGACAGGAGCATGCAATCCCGTATGATGGCGGAGTAGTAATCTGTTCACCCTACGCTTCCTACAGCCAAAGAGATATTCGGGTAGGTAGACAGTCCAGTACCAGATTTACAAACAAAACCTTCTGTGTGGTTTGGCCTGCAGACGGTGGGAGATTGCTAGAGGATGCCTCAGCCCTGGCCTTTCATATAACAGTCTACTGCATTCTGGGAATTATTGTCATTGATTAAACTACAAAATTACAATGCTTAACTGCAGAGTTTTCCAGGTCGATGCTTGACTCACTGCTCCAGTCCAGGTTTTTCATTTGAATACTGAGAATTATAGTTCTGTGTATTTCATTATAAAACACAATCATAAGCCCCAGAATTCAAAGTAAAAAACCTGGACTGGAGCAGCTCATCAGGCATGGACCTGGGAAACGTGGCAGCTATGACCATGGATTGTGAAATAAAAGTCCAGGCTGGGGTCCTTGTGCCCCAGGTGATAAGGTACACTAAGGGCCTTGGCCCTCGTAAGGAGGCCACTGCACCTTTCACCACCCATTGCCCCGCCAGCGTTGCCAATGGCAGTACCAACACAATTACTAACCATCACACGCTTACGAGTGTGACAATTCAGACCATTTCAGCCTCCCAAAAGCTATAAAATGGATTGAGCGGCAGGTATTACTAATGTTTAATGTATATTGCATTAACAACGTGCTCATCTCTAAATTAGACAAATAACGCCACCAAGTGGCAGACTGTCGTAAGTGCTGGTGTTGACAATTAGGTGCCGATGCCAAGCACCTGAAACCACTGGCTCAAATTAAGCACTTGTCAAATGTTAGTTCTCCAGGACTTTAGCAACATGAAACATTAACAAAATAAAAATTGTTTCTACTTTGGTTCTTCTTCTGCTCTTAAGTTATACTCCTTTTCTGCTTCATGCTTACCTTGTAGTGCTGCTCAGACTCTGGCACTACCTCGTGCCACTCTGATTTATTTGATAATGCTCGCCTTTTAGTTGATCACGCCAACCTTTGCCCTACTATCAACAACAGGATCACTAAAGGGTAGACACACACTCATAGGGCGATATGTGGTTCGTATGCAAAGGGGGCATATCTGTAACACACACTCACAGAAGGGGCTATTCACAGCCTATTTATACAGGCAGAATGAACACCAACTCACACACACACACAGGTATAGTGAAAACTTCCCAGCATCCCTAAAAGCGGTGTGTAGTACCTCTTCTGAAAGGGCAATAGCATGCCTTCCACATCAGGAGAGGTGGCATGTGTGCACCAGCCTGGACACAGCCACGTTGAACATTCGTAAACAAACTGAGGCAGGGTGAACAATGATGGTTTTGTGGGACTGGGCAGAAGGCCTTGCCCCCAGGAATTTTATGGTGGGTGGTAGGGTCAGCAACGGGGCAGTGATTGGTCCGGACGGGGTTTATATAGGTTTAAGCAAGCGGTACTATTAGTGAGTGCCGTTTTAGTGGGTGCACCCCGGTTGGCAGATTTAGTTTTAGTTGTTTCCCCCACCCACCCCTAAAAGTGTTGCTTTGATGACGTTGGTGCACAGGGTATAGGATGTAATTTAGGTTGTCGCTGTATGAGCAGGTGTGTGGCGGTTCCTACATGAATTGAAAGGTTTATTAAAGAAAGGACTGGTCATGTTGAGACCCAGTTGAGCTTTGGGGGAGAGGGGGGGTTATGAATGAAATGAGAGGACAACATTGGTGTATACATGATGGATGGATGCAGGGATTTAAGTGTGATGACAATCGCGGCGAGCTAGGCTGCGTGTTATTGCGCTGTTGTGGATGCTGTCTCTCATTCGTGTCTTTTGTTGCTGTTATTTTTAATTGAGCACGCTGAAAAGCATTTTAAAAATTACATTGCACTGACCTGTATTTTCACCACCTCGTGACCCCGTTCCGCCCCGGCTTGTGCCGTTTGTGCGGAGGGTCAGTTCGAGGAGCGTCACTTCCTGCTCGTGACACCACTTCCGCCCTGCACGAAACCTTCGCAGGTCAGCGGTCTAGTGTTGCTGAGCTCGCTGAGTATTTAATGTGAGACTCTCGCTCCCAGGCCCTTTGACAATCGCGGCGAGCTAGGCTGCGTGTTATTGCGCTGTTGTGGATGCTGTCTCTCATTCGTGTCTTTTGTTGCTGTTATTTTTAATTGAGCACGCTGAAAAGCATTTTAAAAATTACATTGCACTGACCTGTATTTTCACCACCTCGTGACCCCGTTCCGCCCCGGCTTGTGCCGTTTGTGCGGAGGGTCAGTTCGAGGAGCGTCACTTCCTGCTCGTGACACCACTTCCGCCCTGCACGAAACCTTCGCAGGTTAGCGGTCTAGTGTTCCCTCGCCCCCTAGTATTTAATGGCAGTATGGAGGAAGCGCAGCGGACGAGCGCAGTGGGAGCGCCGACTTCGCGCCGAAGTCACGCACAAGTCAAGCCCGTCTGCGCCCGTCCGCGGCCGACCAGGCCCAGGGCCCTGCCATAATGCCCAATTCTACTCATATTCCTCCTCTGATCTCCTGAGACTCAAATCCTCAGGACCCATTCCCGCCCGCGTTGCAAGTATGGCCCAGGCATGTGACATTCTTGTTCCCTCTGGTTGTTCGGCACTTGAGTCTCCCCTCAATCTCTCTCTCCAAACACAGCAGACCACCACCTCTTTACTTATTTATTACCTTAACACCCGGTCGCTCATCCGCAACCAGCTCGAGATCTTCCAGTTACTGCATCAGAGCTCTATCGATATCCTTCTTTTAGTAGAAACCTGGATCTCAGAAACTTCGGCTCCCGATATCCTTGCAGCAATCCCTACGGGATATTACATCATACACGCCAACCGGCCTGCAGGGAAGTCCGGTGGTGGAGTGGCGGCGATTATCCGCTCGGTTCACATCTTTTCCGAGATTACGGCAACCCCGATCCCCAAAACTGACTACTTAGTTCTAAAATTTACCTCTCCTAAGTTGTCTTTTATTTGCCTTCTTGTTTACAGACCTCCCGACCATATGCCCCTCTTTCCTAAACTTTTCAGCGACTCTATCGCCCAATTGGCAATTAGCCATGCTAACATTATGGTAATTGGCGATTTTAACTATTGGCCTTCGGATATCCATGAAAGCCAACTATCGCTGGAATTTACAGACCTTTTACAAGGCATGAATCTCTCCCACCACAGTCACACTCCCACTCACCAGAAAGGCCACACTCTAGACCAGGTCTGGACGTCCGACCTCGACATCTCACCTCCTTCAGTTTTTCCCTGTTCTTGGTCTGACCATTATTTCATCTCCTTTGTCCTTCACTTGCACACTATGTGTCCCCCCCCCCGTATCAAGAATTTTATGGCTCGAAACTGGAATAGAGCGAATTTGTCCGAATTCTACGCCTCATTAGCCTCTACCGCACCTACCTCTTCGACCACACTTAAGGTTCAGGCGGACAATCTCGATACTTGGTTACGCCAGGCCAGTGACAAAGTAGCCCCTTTTAAGAAGATCAAAGCTAAGCGCCCTCATGACGCTCAACGCTGGTTCACGGACCAACTTAAAGTGGAGAAACTCGCCCTGCGGCAAATTGAACGCCGCTGGCGCCGCCACTATGACCCTCAGCTCAAACTAGTCTACACTGAGGCTCTGAAGTCTTACAAACTATCGATCCTGGCAGCCAAAACGGCATATTTTTCTAAACTTATCTTGGACTCTAACAACAATTCGTAAACCATCTTTTCTATCGTAAATGAGCTATCCCTGCCGGATAGGGTTACCCCCCAGCCTCTGCCGACTCAATCCCTCTGTGATTCACTCAACTCTTATTTCATAGAGAAAATCACTACAATAAAAAACAACATCCCGACCCCGGCATCTCCTATTCCCCCTCTCCTTCCCCCAAAAAACACCAGCTCCTTGTTCAAGTTTCCCCCCATCTCTCCACAAGAATTCGTCTCTCTCCTTCTTAAAGTCAGATCGGGTTCACCTAATGACTGCTGCCCCCCGCAGATCCTGAGAGAAGCCTTCCTTACATGTCCAGGCCCCCCCCTTGCTCTTCTCAACTACTCTCTTGCCACAGGGGAGGTCCCTCTCTCCTTTAAGCAAGCAGCCATCGTTCCTATCTTAAAAAAAACCAACACTGATCCCTTAACACTCAGTAATTACAGACCTATTTCCCTTCTTCCTTACTTGGGAAAAATTTTGGAGACCCATGTCACCCGCTGCCTGAGTTCATTCATAGAGGAATCTGCCTTTTTGGACTCTCAGCAGGCGGGTTTCAGACCCCTCCACTCCACCGAGGCGGTCATAGTAGCAGTCATGGACACCCTTAGGAAGGGTGCTGACAATAACACCTCTCAGGCCCTCGTCCTTCTGGATCTCTCGGCGGCTTTCGACACGGTCGATCATACCATTTTGATCGACCGTGTCCACAATGCCGGAATCCAGGGAGTGGCCCTTGACAGGCTCAGATCCTTCCTTCACCAGCGATCACAGTCCGTCTCCTCTTTTTCCGCACCTTACACTTCCCTCCCTTGCGGCGTCCCACAGGGCTCTGCATTATCTCCTCTTCTTTTTAATTTGTACCTCCAACCTCTCCCCGCAACTCACCAGTCACAATTTTCAACTATGCTGACGACCTTCAGTTAATCTTTTCTATCGATTCTTCCCCTTCCTCCCGTCTTAATTTCCAGTCTACTATGTTGTCCATTGCGGAATGGATGTATCATAGTCACCTGAAGTTGAACCCTACCAAGACTGAGCTCGTCTTGGTAGGTAGCCCCAATCATCCTTGGAACTCCTCATTCTGGCCTTCATCTCTGGGGACCGCACCGGCTCCTGTGCGCTCAGTCAAAAGCCTGGGGGGGATCATCTCTGATGACCTTTCGATGAAGCCACAAATCAACTCGGTCACCTCAGCCTGTTTTTTCCACCTCAGGCGGGTCCGTAAGATCAGTAGGTTTCTCACCAAAGAAGCCCTGACCTTAGTTGTTATGGCACTCATCACCTCCAGGCTCGACTACGCCAACATACTGTACGCGGGCATCCCTGCCTGTCATCTTCACCGTTTACAGCTGGTGCAGAATCAAGCCGCCCGTCTGATCTTTCACCAGCCTAAATTTCAGCATGTCACTCCCCTCCTTCACAGTCTGCATTGGCTTCCTATTTCCAAACGCTGCATTTTCAAATTGGCATGTTCTACCTTTAAGGCCCTCTCAGACGCAGCCCCGGCCTTTATTTCCTCAAGCCTGTCTCGTTACATCCCTCCTAGAACTCTCCGATCTTCATCTCTCAACCTCCTTGAGATCCCTAAGTATAAAAGAAAACATGGTGGCCTATCCTTTTCTGTTTTGGCTCCCTTCACCTGGAACTCTCTGCCATCTGCACTTCGTATCTGCCCTAAGTACGACTGTTTCCGCAGACTTTTAAAAACCCTGCTTTTCCAATCCGCATACGACTAATTCTCTCATCCTGGCTCCCTGTCATTTGTCATTCAGCGCCAAGAAACCGATGGTGAAAGTGCGCGGTACAAATATTTTTAACATAACATTTAACATAACATGACTGTGTGATTGGACTTTGGCTGGTTTGGAAGGGCTACTTAAGGGAAGTAGGAAGGGCTTTGTAGATAGTTAAGTAAATGTATGGTGAGGCCCATGTTCATGATTAGTGTGTATGGGGTCGAGCCAGGTTTGTGGGTTGCTGCCATACTGTGCACCTGTTTCATTAAAGCGGCCTTTTCCACACTTATCACCTGGTCAGTCGTTCTTGGAGACACCCTCCCACCCGAGGTCACGCATACACAACGAGTGTAGTCCACTCACCTAGTGCCACTGCCAGTGCTTAAGTTGTGGGGAGCTAGACCTCGAAAGCCACATTGCCAAGCGTCACATCAGGCAGCATTGTGAGCTATTCGGCGGTGCTGCGCTGTGGTGTGATTTACATTATTGTGGTTTATTCGCCAGATGTTTCATGTTTATCAGCAGCTTTTCCTCTTGCACAGCACTGAATAATATCTATCAGCACAGCAGCACTTGAGAGCAGTATTGGTCATCATACTGGGCAGTGCTGTAACACACGGAGCCGCACTGAACAGCACTATCTCATTTAAACTAAAACACTTTTTAAATGATATTTTTGTTATTACAAGTTCGAAGCGTCTTTCAAAAAATCAAAAACGAGTGGAAGAGTGTTTAATCAATTCTTGCAGACTCCAATATCTCAAAAGAGCTGAAATGTAACATAACAAGATTGTCCCCAGCGGGACCCACGTCTCCTTTCCCTGTCCCCACCCACAGACTATCCGCCATGTTTCATTTGTAGTCGTTCTGCTCCGTCTGAAAATGGGAGCGTTTTGTAAAACAAAGACGGTTTGCTGAGCCTGTAATTGTACCCCATCGCGGTGTAATTCAGTGAAATGAATGTGCATTGAAGGTAACGTTTAAAACGAGCTTTGGGAACAATTCTTCACAGTGGTCAAGAATGGCGGTCAAGCACAGAAAATGTAACTTTCCCAATGTGCTTTGGAATGTATAGATCCGCCATCCTTTCATCTACCAACTCATTCTTCCCTCGACCAAACCATTAGATCCAAAACACAATACAAACATCCTCAAACACAAACAAATACACTTGTTAAAGGCGCACTGCTAAAGCAAATAGGCCTGGCTTCAGTGTGGTAATGCATGCACAAGTATGTCCGGAGTGTATGTGCCTTGTCTCTGACGTCTGTGCCTTCTGCTAATATTATCCGTCTCTTCTGTGTTTTGTTCCCTAAGTTTGATATGCTATGTTAAACGGTACTACTATAGTCTGGTGTTAAGTTTGCACCATTAAAACCTTGACATTATGAATAAAGGGCGAATGTATAGCAAAAGGATGGATTCTCTGAGGAACCTGCCTCCAGGTTTATGCTTCTGGAACCTCTGTTGCTGGCATAGCCAGCCCTATAACCTGCAACACCCATACAGTTACCTGGGGTTACAAGAAGTAAGGGAGATCAAAACCTTTGCGTCCAAGGACTCCAATTGAAATCCAGCTTTTAAACATCCTGTTAGCGTGTTTTGAGGCTGCAATTGAGATAATGCTGTTGCCTATATTTACCCTTTTTTTTTAAATCCAAGCGTATGTTAAAAAAGCGGAGCTACTTACATGTATTGTATGTGTGTATAAGTGCTGAAGTGTTCTGGAAATGTAAAGGTTTAATGGGGTGCACTTGGCCATTTTCGCCTGGAGCAGCAAATTTCCTTGGGGTGGTTCAGGGTGTTGGGTTGACTGAATTGCGATTCTCCTATTATCATGACTGGAGAATCTGGATTTCATTAAAGACACGGAGGCTAACATTATGCACCCTGTCTGTACCCTTTTTCTTGTTTCAGAAGGCGGGGGAAGGGTGTGTGAGTGTGTGCGCATGCGCACATGTGTGCACGCGCATTTGTGTGTGTGTGTATGTGTTGCAGAGGATTTTGAAATTCAAGGCCAACCTGTGTAGATGACATTGAAAGTTTGGAGACTGATTTGTGGGCGGGGTGGACGCTGGATAGCTGGGGAGCGGTATCATGGCCGCTGCGTCTGTGAATGCGTCAGTAGAGTAGGTCTTCCTTGAGCATTGCACTCAGGGTTATTTTCCCTCCAATCTGTGACGATTGATCGAATGGATGCAGGATCTCCTGATGCAATCATGGATATCATGTCAACTAAAAGATCATTGTTGAGTGACTCTGACATGAAACACATCAGTTTCACATCACTAAAGGCTGTCTGTCTGTCTTTTTCCAGGGACGTTTGTGTCTGCATTCACCGTACTCTGTGGCGCCCGGACGGATCTCCCGGACAGACACATGTGCTGCGTGTTCTGGTTGAACATCGCCGCCGCCCTCATTCAGTGCCTAACGGCCATCGTCATGGTGGGCTGGATCATGAGTATATTTTGGGGAATGGACATGGTCATCCTTGCCAGTAAGTGCAAACCTTTACTCTGGTAGTGTCTTTGTTGTTGAATCCCAGGTATTGTGATGACGTCAGAAGGATAGGCCAATTGGATGGCCTCATCCTGGACCACTGACCAGTAAGAGTGCAAGGAAAGAGGTGCATTGGGAAAACATTTGCATGCGCTTCTCTAAAGGATACACATTGAACCCTGACGGAAGACACCCATCTACTGTCTTACATTCCAATAAAGTGATTAAGAAAGGCTGGTATTATTTTTGCACTGAGCATTACCTATATTTGTGTTGCTATGATGATGATTATCACTGCTATTATTTTTATTATTATTATCATGCTCTTGTTCCTGTTGTTCTTCTATCTCTTCTCATTGTTTCCGTTGTTGTTGTTATTATTCTTATTATTTTTGTTGTTATTATTACTACTACTTCTACTAGTAAAAAAAGCAATACTTCTGTTAATTTTGAAATACAATGAGATGTCCTTTTAAATAGATCACAGATGGCTGACGCTTTCTCTGACTCCAACTTCTACAGAGGGACTAATTCACAAAAGCTTTTATCAGAGCGGGATGGAGCACTCTTGAGAATACTCTTACGCGTCTTTGTGAATTTGTCTTGAAACATCCATCTCCCCAATAGCAAAAATGCAAAGAAGGCCCAGTCCTTTTTATTTGTACTAGTTGCTTTTGACTGTGGCACCAATATTCCCATTTAATTCCCATTTGTGGATATTTTGAGGTCCATTCAGAAATTCATGCAAGAATATGTAAAGGACAGGAGTACAGTTTGACGTACTCTTAAATGTAAGTTGTGAATTGGCCCCTGAATGTCCACATCAGAAAACTAGAAATTTGGAGCAACAGGGCAGAAAGACACAGACTATTGGCAATGAGACAATGCAGTCTTCAAAACCTTTCCCAGACCTTAGTAATCTTGACTATTTATCCTTTACCATGCAGTAAGAAATGGCATGCTCACGGTACAGTCATCTTTCCTGAGTCTAGATTGGGACTCAGCCTTCATCCTTCATTGCAAGAAGTGAAAGCTATAAATGAAGAGGGAACGGGTTGTAGCTAAGTCCAGAATTGGTGCATATACTTGTTTAAAGGGAATATATTGGATACCTTTGTCATGTCTTTTCAAACACAGTGTTCAAGTTGAGCATAAACTAACTGGAACTGAGTTTGAGTTCTTTCATTTTATTTCTGCGCTATAGTTCCACTACTTTTTATGATAATCTTTACAGTGCTGGTACTTTTTCTTTATATTGAAAGCATGCCTCTTTTTTATTCTACAAAGGTACTTAATACCCTCTTTGAAATTATTGCTCTTGTGCTCCAGAGCTCTGGGGCATGTAACTTGAAATTTTTAACTAAAGTAAGCATAAATAGATACCCCTGATCCCTTTTTGCCTCTATTCTTGTGTTCAACATTGGGTGCCCTATTGCTCCCTCTTAAACCCCCAACAAAGCATATTCCTCCTTTCCTTCCAACCATTTTCTCCTTAACAACCTCAACCACCCTATAGAACTGGTCATAATTCTACTATGATTTATGTGGTGCTTCGAATTCTGGTAAACTTTGAGTCCTGGAGCATCCTAAATCATTTAAGAAAATGTATAACTCATATATAGTGAAGAGACGTATGATCCATGAACAATGTTTGTTAAAAATGGAAGCAGTTGGCATTGTTTGTGCTGTATAGATCATAAAAAAACTTAGATTAAAACTTCCTAATTTTTATGGCCCCAAACTCTGCCTCCTGATTGTCACAATGGGACCTCTAGAGAGTGGTAAACAGGACTTCCCTCGACCCTTTTAAGCTACCTGAAATTGTTCCCTACAGTTCCCTTGAGTTGACAGATTTGGCCTGTGGTGTGCAGGACAAACTTATGCTGGAGGGTGGAGTGGCACCGCCCTTTTGCTGATCCGGAGGGACCTGGAAAGCCAACCATGCTCATTGGTCCTGGAGACGGGCACCGCCTGCAGAGACAGATATCACATTGGGCTAGAGACCTCTAGACCATTTTGTTGGTGCAGCTGCAAGCAGTTTACTCATGCCTTAGGAGTGGAATGCTGGGACTTTGAGGTAAGATGGCAGGGAGGACCTGCCTTATCGGTTAACAAAGACTGCCTGACGATTCTATTACCCGGGCAATTTCATCGCAAATAACTGTGCATATGACCATGGCAGTACTGTGAGGAATTACTATACATGGATTCCTAAGATAGTTCATGGTGCCTGCTGTGCTCCACACTCCCATTTCTCAGGCTGCTGCTAAACTGACCGGAAACTGAGTGGTGTGGAACTTGAATGAAGAACCCTTTCAGCCCAAGTCTAAGCCTATGTGTGAAACCTTCTGAATGATGTTTTAAATCCTTCGAACATGGAACATATTTGAACAGGTCTTCTAGATGAACTGACTTCCTTAGCCAGTGCTTTATATGCCATCCTGGAAAAGGGACTATGGTGCTCCTACATGAAAATACTTGTGACCACTAAGAAGGATTACCCACCCTCTCTTGACATTCCACAGAAGCACGCTTTGCTATGTCAAGGGTGGTTAAATTGGTCATCCTGGCAGAGCGGCATTTAGAAATAGGGCTGATATGTTGGTAGACCCACAAATGTTTCCTGGAGAACCAGACCCAACCTCCTCTCTGAGATGGGGTTCCTAATAGTTGAAGACACCAATTAAATTAGCTTACAAAATAGAAGTAGAGGGACCTACAAATTGAAAGCACACTGTGATCTGGAGAGGAGGTGTTTGAAGGCAACTCTTACACTGGGAACAAAATGTCCTTCATTGTAACAGCTACAGTTGAATGGCATCAATCTGAACTTAAGGATATGGCGGATAGCTCCTGAAGCATATATTAGTTGCATCCTGGAACTTGCAGAAGGTTACAGGGAAGGTCACATGAAACCTTTCATTGAAAGTTCAATAAAGTGATGCTTCCCAAACACTAGGTCATTGGTAGATTTGGTGGTCAATATTGTACATCAATTCTCAGAACTACGCCTACCCCTAAGAGCTGTCTAGGGACCACCAATCATCAGAATTTTCAGTTTCTGTGACAAAATCAAATTTATGTCTGCTAACATGGAGCTAGAGGAAATCAGTCGGGAATATGTGCATGAATAATGGACCAGGCAACAATAAATATTCTAGAACAAGACCATCCCCTGCTTTGAAAGTCCAGTATTGAAAGGTTTAAGCGAATGGCTACTTTAATGATAAGTCTACCAGAGTAATTGCATGAAGCATTACCTTTTAATCAGGATATTGATTCCCCTCACATTAACAGACATGAACTGAGACCCGATCAGTGACGGACTCCCAATGTGGCGGATTCAAAGTTGATTCAATTGATTTTGTTCCCGTTCTGACACAACCCGTAGGATTTCAAAGAGGGTGTCTGTTACTGTTTCTCATGATACACGTGCGGCGAGCATAGTTATTTGGATTGCCGTCTTGATAATAGTCTAGATTTTTGGAAGCCATTTTATGCTCTATCCATGTGCATCATTATTTAGATGCTTTGAAAAGCAGATTATGTTCATTGTTAGAACCGGCGGTCTCTAGTTGGCAGAGGTATACACTTCTGACAAATAGGGACCCACCAACTCTAGTCAGGGCAAGGAGATTACACACTCAGATAACCCCTGCTACCCCCTTGGTAGCTTGGCAGAGCAGACAGGCTTATCTCAGAGGCAGTGTGTTAAGCATTTATGACCACATACAGTAATAAAGTGAATACACTACAAATGGACACAACACAGGAGTTATTATAAAAATAGTATTTTTATATAATGCTTAGCACTAGACCAAATGACGACAAAAATATACCACAATCTTAATAAATACTCTTTGGAAGGAAAAATACTAGTTCAGGTGAAGTTTCTTCTTAGGAAATAGTTCTTTAGCAACAAAAGTAAGTATTCTTCTGAAACACAGTTCTTGGCAACAATGTGACCCCCACAGGAGTCACACGACGTCGAGTTTACGATATTCCCAAGGTTCGGCGTCGACCGCGAGGAGCGCTACGTCGAGCCTGGAGTCGCAACAGAACCCCCAAACACAGTACCTTTGGAAATGAAGAAAACGATGATCCACGGCGTCGAGATGTCGGCGCCGAGGTCGGCGTCGGTCGTGCCTCGGATTCGGGTCGATCCGCAGCGGCGTCGAGGGGTGTCAGGCCGGAGCAGCGCTCACGGCGTCGAGAAGGGCGTCGAGTCGATGCGATCAGCAGCGGCGTCGAGACGGGGTCGCTTGGAGCTGGAGCCAAACTCACTACTCACTGGCGTCGATACCGGCGTCAAGATGGGGTCACTGGGAGCTGGAGCCGATACTCACTACTCCTGGCGTCGCTACTGACGTCGATCGGGCCCGGCGGCCGGCGGCGAAGGCTTGGAACACTGGAGCCGTTACTCACGATGTCGAGCTGGATTCGGCGGCGTCGGCGACGTCGAGACTGCAGATTTCCCCTGTGCAGTGGAAATAACACTTTCCAGCAACCAGCAATTCAGTAGAGGGTGAAGTCCTTTGACCCTGTGACTTCAACAGGAGGCTGGCACTCTTCCAGCCGTTGGAGATTTTCTAGCAAGCTTTTGAGAGTACACACCAAGTTCCTCTCTCCTTGTTCCTTGGCAAAAATAAAGAAGCAGCTTCAGGTTCCCGCCAGCAAACAGCACACTGGCAGAAGGGGGAGGCAAGTCCTTAGATCAGCAGGCTTCTTGTTCTTGGTAGAGGTTTCCTTGTCAGAAGTGATCTGAGTTCTTGGTTCAGGGGTCCTTCTCTTATACCCCTTTTCTGCTTTGTTCCCTTTGTCCAGGCAGGGAAATTCCCCCCATCCTGGGTTTGTTGTGGGTGTTGCCAGGCAGAGGCACCTGGCCTATACACTGAGCAGGGCAGGGTCCTCAGCCGCCCAGCAGGAGGCGGAGCCAGTATTGTCACTGGCAGGAGCAGGGCTATCAGTCGCCCGGCAGGAGGTGGAGCCAGCATTGTGTTAGGCAGGGCAGGCTATCAGGGACTACTCTTCCCCCACTCTAAGTGTAGATGCCTCATTCACCCCACACTGACTCATTCAGACCTCTGGAGCCACCCAGCCCCTGACACACACACCAAACCAGCAGAGACCGGTGGATAGTTGGACAAGAAAATAGCCACTTTCTAAAAGGGCTATTTTCAAACACAGAATTTAAAAACCATCCATCCTAAAGGGTGTGTTATTAAATTCTGAGTTCAGGGATACTAAACTCGACCTGCTACTATGCTCCCTGAGTCAGTTAGATTATAATGGACTTAATAATCAGTCTGCCCAGTCTGGCCTATTGGAGGCAGGTAGCCCTTCAATAGTGAAAAACGAAAATGGCTGTAATTCACTATTAGGTCATGCCACACACATCAGGGCATGACCTACCTTTTACCCACAATGCACCCAGCCCTAGGGCCTACCATAGAGGTGTCTGAAATGTGGCAAAGTGAAGGTTTTAGAGACTGGCAAGCAGGTTTCCTTGCCAAGTCGACATGGCAGTCAGGGACTGCACACAGGCTCTGCGATGGCAGGCCTGAGACACATTTTACACGCTGCTTCTGTGGGTGGCACAACCAGTGTTGCAAGCCCACCAGCAGCAGTTAACTTACATGCCCTTGGCACACGCGGTGCACTAGACTAGGGTCTGAACAGTAAGTCAACCAAGCCAATCATGGTAACACCAATCAATGTATCAATTTAACATAGGGAGCACTTGCACTGTGGCACTGATCAGCAGTGGCACAGTGCCCAAAGCAATATTCCAGCAAAAACATCGTAAACAGAGGAGGCAAGCGGAAAAAAATGGAGGAGAGACTCATGCCAATGATGCCAGGTCTAACATTCATTCATTGATCTAGGGTCTTCAATCAACATAAGAATATTTCGTCCTGAAGATGGTCTTATAGACGGTAGCACGAGACAAGACCAAAACGTCGACAATTCCATCCATTTTCATGTATAAATGATCTTTCTGGAAATGTTCATTGTATATTCAATGATGTTCTCATTTGAAAATATTTGAAATGGGCTATAACAAAAGTGTTCACGAGAAAACAGTGAAGATAATCTATCTCAGTCACTTTTGTATATATGTGATTTGTATTTTGTACCCTTATCTATAAACTGAATTTTCTACATAAATTTGTATCTTTAAAGTATACACGCTGCTTGCTTTCCTCAGTTTATATACTCACTTTGAATGAATATGATTGATTTTGTTAATTTGTGTGCTTGAAGCTACTAATGAGGGATCTTTAAATCAAGAAGATTTTCTTTGTTATAAAAAGATCCCTTGTAGGCACATTTGCCTTATCTTGAAATTAATGCTGGCAGTCATCATGACCGGTAAATTCAGTATTGAATACCATGATTTCGCACCATATCAAGTGGAAGGATTCCACAAACATTGCTTGTTCCAAAGGGGAATCTCTCCAGGTGGGACAGCATCCCCTTTAGGAATCAGTTACCACCCCAACTTGAGGGACGATAACGGATCAATGGTTTGCAAAAATAACTGTGGTCACACACTCGATACACCCATGAACAAATAGGTTAGGGATGCCCCTCTTGTGTGCCTATCTGTGACTTTGAATGGTTCACAAAATCCTTTTTGCGAGTCAGAAGGAGGTGTCCAATTGGCAAAAGAAAGTCATTTTTAAATTTCAAAACAAATTTTGCAATACTGAAACCCTTATGTTTCACAGGCTTTGCAACTACAGGGTTCTTAAGTGCATCAGTCCTAGTTGTCTTAATGAAAAGGAATTAATTTAATTCTAGAGAACACATTTATTAATTGTGCATCTTCTACTTATACCATAATAATACCAACAAGCAGCTTTGCATCTTATTCTAAAACACCTGGCTCGCCCACGTCCTACCAAAATCCATGCAGCAAAAAACTTGGTAGCAATCAGAATTGGACAAAGCAGCACACATGCAAAAAGAAAATAATGAGGAGAACTAAAATAAGTTATGGTTATGCCAGTCTCAGGCAGGTGCATTATTTTGGAGGAAACCCATTTGTATAACTATTTGTAAATATGTGTTGGTGTCAAAATCCATGGGTGGATGCATAGGAACGCCCTTGCACCACCAATCGAACGCTACCTAACACAAAGATATGCAAAACAGCACGATGCTCTACATTTTGCTATTTTTTCTTACAAAGTCACACAAATCAAAATTTGTTTGGCCTTGAAAAATACCAAATAGGTCTTTGTGTCGGGGTTGCATCAAAAAAAATGATGCAACCCTGATGCAATATCTTTGCAAATTTACAACTAAATAAATGTAAGTTCCTAATCCAAATCATTCAGTATGACAAGAATAACTGGCACAGACATCTGATCCAGAAATGTACTTATTTGGGGGTGTCAACCACTCCCCCCCCTGAAGATACGCCCATGATGAAGAGCACCCATTTTCCGAACTATGTCAGAAAATGATCACCCTGCCAATAAGGTCTTAAACCCACTTGTTAGAAACGGGTAAAATATTTCCCCTCTTTTAACCCCTTCGCCGCAGCAGGAATTCCGCCGCGGCGCTGGGGGGGTTTGGGGGCAATCGCGGGTCCGCTGTGCTCGTGACGGAACCACTCCGTCACGAGTCACGGTTGAGCTGTGCTCATGACGGAGTGGCTCCGTCACGTCTCCACCCACTGCGCTAATCGCCCGCACAGGCGGGGAATTAGCGCCGCGTGGGCGGAGCGGCCGCCAACGGCCGCAGCATGACGGAACCACTCCGTCATGAGCACAGCGCAACCGTGGCTCATGACGGAGTGGTTCCCTCATAAGCGGGGAAGGGGTTAAAAAAATCACAATTAGTGAAACGGAATGAAGTCTCTATTCCTCAGTTGGGAAGGCTTCATTTACTGGAGGCTGCCTCCGCACTGAAGGAATGAGGCGCATTCTTGAATATTGTCTACTTGACAGCATCACACCAGGGACAGAGCATTAGAACATGTTTTATAAGCCATCAGGGACCACCAATAAAAGCTATGGCTTGCCTAGTTTTGTTCCTTTTCCCGGCAGACCTTAATGGATAGCAACATGATTTAAATAAACCATTTTTATTTACTGATCTTATGCAGTTGTGTTCCTTTCACTTAAGGCGTGTGATTTTGCACTAACTTATTTCATGCATGTCATTCTCCCATAAATCTACAATTTTGTTGATGTTTCCTGTGGGATACCTCAATGTACTAATGCATGCATCCTGGAAATCTGTGTGTAACCTGATGGAAGGTATCAGGTTTGGATCCCGCTACATATAAATAGTTATTACTGTTTTCTGATTTTCTTTGCTTTCCCCACAAACCTTCATCTTGACCAGAGGGATTAAAATATTTTTCAGCCTCAAGTTTAAACAAAGAAAAATCCCTATTAAACGTGTGTCAAATTTGTAGTTAAAACATTCTCGAGTCATTAATGGCAAAGAGTGTCTTCATATTATACACCAATGCACTTGTATGGCCATTGTATCGCATATAAGTTATGGCCCACCACATACCTAGTTACCAGTGAGGAAGTGCCTCTCTGTACCACAGAAGCCTTCGGCAAATCTATTGTGAATCGTTAGGAAAGTCTTGTGCTCACCATTGCTCTGATCTGAAAAGAGCTTCCTCTATTAATTCAATAATATAGCACCTAAAATTAGTAGGCCTCATTTAAAGTTTGAAAGGAACTCAAAATTCTTCAATAATCGACAGATACTCTAAATACGGAATAGAATCCACTGGCAGACTTCCAGAAAAGACTCTAAGTCCGAAGGTAGAAATCCTCACTGGGTCCAACGCTGAGTTGCATCCAATCATTCTCTACAGCTTCCTGGGTGAGAACTCCAGACTCTTCCCACTCGTAGCTTTTCCCTCCATCACCGACGACTTCACTGAGACTTCATCCTTCATCAGCCAATCATTGACGAAGGCCAGCTTCAGATCCAGCCTGCAGCCTTACACCGCTGAGGAGTTTACCTTTTGGGAAAGTTCCAAGTCTGACGGTAACTCTATAATCTGGACCATACCGGTCCTCGCATCTGACCAGCGCTCCATTGAGGTCGGCCTCAAAACTTACCTTTGTTCCGGTCGAGTGCAACCAGTTGTCGACAGTTGCCACTTTATGCTTTTTGGTGCTATTTTTTATTTTAAAAAACTTTAAAAGTACATATCTCTGGTTCCCCTTATTGGATTTTTGTCATTTTTATGCCATTTTGTTCATTAAGATAGTCTCTTTTTTAATAATGTAGAATGGAATCTTTATTGAGTTGTGTTTTTTACTTTTTAACTGTTTTGAAACTTCTAAATGCTTTTCACATTTTCTTAATTTAAGCCTGTCTGCTCTTTGCCAAAGCGACCAGGGGTTGAGCTCTGGTTTAAATTATTGAAACCTTTACTGGACCTAACAAGGGTAGCGCCATTATTACTTGCAGTGGACTACCAGCCACCCCAACTAATAATCCACTTTCTCACAGGTAGCCAGTCAGTCAGTGAGAACTTGGCATTGCTTTGGTAGTGCACTGCTTGGTCAGTTTAATACATAGAAGTATCATGCTTCTTAGGGAGTAGTCTGCGGTGTCTACTGTGGTGGCGTGAGATGAAATGCGTCATTTCCTACTTCAACTCAACAGAATTGCTGACAGCAGCTCTCTCCCATGCTGAATACAACTCCGATTTCTCTTTGTAATAATAGCCTGTCACCGGGCTGCTTACCAGGACCTTTGGAGCTTGTTCTCTCTCTTACAAAAGTTCTTCAATTTTGTCCCCTCCACAAATAATAATAATAACATGCATGGTGCAACTGAACGGCTTGTTATTGAAAAAAACTTCACTAGTAAAGCAGTCATATCAGCACATTTTTAATCATTATTTGCTTTATTTTTGTGACCTAGGCTTGCAATAAAACAAAATATAGCACCTATATGTCAAGGCCAGATCTTTTGACTTTGCCAATGCTTGATTAATACGTCATCACAGTTCACTTGTCATTTAACCCCTTCCATGCTGCGCAGATTCCGCCGCTGTGCTGACGGAATCTTGCGCGGGCGTGGTCATGACGGAACGGTTCCGTCATGAGCACAGCTCAACCGTGGCTCATGACGGAACCGTTCCGTCATGAGCACCGAAGGGGTTAACAATCAAGTGCATTAGTGAGACCAATGTATTTTTTTGCCTACTAGCTGCAATGGTCATGTCATACACATTAGACAACTTGCAGTCAGTTTAGATGAAAGGGGACATGAACACAAAAAGAAAGAATAGTGCACCACTCCCTATACACACTCACTTTACACCAGCCACAGAGAAATGACTGTACACCAGTACAATGGTGAAACACTTACAACAACCGAAGGCTGTGGGCGACTTACCAGATCATATTGGCTGTGTGTGATACTAATGTTTTCCTTGGCTAAACCTAAAAAACAACCAGCACAAAAGCAAGTAAAAAGAAACATGAAGCAGACATTTAGATGTTGTGCTTAACTGTTGGGCAGGCTCCTGTGCTTGTCAGAAGTGTAGATACTACAGATATATTAGGGATGCTTCTCCCTCTGCTCTTTGTTTTCCATGTCCTTCAATGCCGATTCTTCATCACAACCTCCTTGTAACCCTCTTTGTTTCTGAACTTGGGCATGGGGGACAGAGTTTAAAGAAGAGGTTTTGATCTGAAGCTAAAAATAAATTACATTGGCATCTGGAGTTCTATTCTTGCTCTGTAAGTGTAATATTAAAATCTTTTTGAAAATGATTGTAAATTATGTATGGTTTAAAGCAGGGTTCCCCAAAGTTGGTTCTGTAGGACTGGATCCGTGCCACATTTTTAGCATATCCCCATTTAGATAAATGTAGTTATCTTAAAAGTCTGGCATGGATCTGGCCCTCATGGACCGACTATGGAGAACCCTGGTTTAAAGGAACCAATATAAATTAAAAACTTGAACTGAAAATGAGACTATTTGCACTAAATGGAAATGATATTTTAAATAAATTACCTGCTGCTATTAAATTCTTGCCTCTGCCTAGACAGAAGATAAAAGAAGAGGGTTAAAATGGCAAATCCTTGGATCTTACAATTTCCAACATGTTCTTCAGTTCTTTTAGCCTTCATCATATTTTATCACATCTATCTAAGATGTTTTGCCTGCATTTCTATATTGTGCTCTCTGATGATCTTTTCTTACATTTATAACCTTTTTCTAAGCCTGCTGCACTCCTTCTTGTATTCCTTTCATAACTTTTTTTTAATTATAGTACTATGCATCAAAACAATCAGTTGATTTCACTAAGAAATCCATTGTTTGCAGCATATTTTGAAGTGCTTACTACTTTTGTCAGCCAGTGGCACCACTTCAGTGTTGTGATAATCTGCAATAATTAAGCTCTTACCAGAGATTCCCCTTGTGCATCAACCTCAATCATGTTCCTTAATATCACTTTGTTGCAGTCTTAAGTCCACGTTCACAGTTAAAAGAAGCATGTAATTGTCTCACTGCAACATAGAGATAACCTCAGAATTGTCAAGCTTGGAGCCAAAGAGAATCCTTCCCCTCCTGCTCCCTCTCTATTGATCGGTGGGACACAGTACAACACAAGCAGAGAGTCTGAAGGGGAATGAGAGAGAGAGCACGAGAGAGAGAGAGAGCACGAGAGAGAGAGAGAGAGACATGTCTGCTTCTTAGGATGGGCATGTAGGCGGCAGGCACAGATGGTATGATGAAGCTTGAAAACATAAATCATTAAAAAAAACGTGAGGCACAGATGCAAAGGTTAATGGTTCACACAACAAGCACAGGGGTTTAGATGACCAAATTCCGTGACAGACGGTCCTGTGACAAACCTCACACTGGCCTGAATACAGATGTCGAACCGCAGGATTCAATGGAATCTCAGTCTCTGTAGGTAGGGAATAAAATGGATACTAAGCAATACCCACGTGCTTAACCTGTCATCCTTGGCATGATTTTCCTCCTAACATTTTGCCTTCGGACTTCTTGTTTGCTGACTTCGCTTTTGCTGAACTTAAGTTTCTGCGCACTTTACCACTGCGAGCCAGTTCAAAAGTGCTTGTACTCTCTCCTTCAAACATGGTAGAATTGGCATATTTAATTTACTTGTAAGTTCTACTTGTAAGTCCCTAGTACTGTGGCACTCTCTGTGCCCAGGGCCTGCAAATTAAATGCTTCTTGTGCCACCCACTTAAGTAGACCTTCGAACATGTCTCAGATCTGCCATTGCAGCCTATGTTTGCAGTTTTAAACTGCAATGTCAACCTAGCAAAATAAATCTTTTGCCGGGCCCAAGCCTTTCTTTTTTCTATATAAGGCACAACTAGAGTAGGTTCTGGGTAGCCCTCAGGGCAGGGTGCAGTGTATTTAAAAAGTGCAGTTTTAAGTTTTGCATGTCCTGATAGTGAAAAACTCTTACAAGGCCAACCTCTATCGTAGAATAACATTGGAGTTACCTTCTTACATTTAATAAACTGTAACTTCCAAGTGGGAAGATGAACTTCTTCATGTTTGATGCCTTTGGAATTGTAATGAAAAATCCTCTCTTATGGTAGACTCTGATTTTAAATTGCAATTTTGAAAATGCCACTTTTAGAAAGTTGGAATTTTCTTGCCTTAGCCATTTAGTTTCTGCAGCCTGTGTCTGGGTCACATGACTGGGTGTAGCTGACAGCTGGACTTTGTGTATTCCTCCTAGACAGTCACACACTATAGGGATCTTAGGTGTGCCTGGATGGGCCATCACTGGCAGGGTGGGAGGACGGATCTGGCCACAGCCCTTCTTACACTTTAATAGACTGCGCCCTGCATCAACACAGAGGGCTGCATAGCCACTACAGTTAGTCTGGAGCCAGGGAAGGGAAGACAGGAAACCTGTGCACATCTAAGGGAAACATCTAGAAGCTTGCCCCACTTCAAAGAAAGGCTCGGGTATAAATATTGAACCCCAGACACCAACTCTTCAGTACACTTTTGGACTCATGTAAACTCTGCCAAGAAGAATGACCACTATCCGGGAAGGACTGCCACTCTGCTGGACTACTGGTATGAAGGACTGCTGCCCTGCTATGCTGACCTGCTTCCCTCTTGCCTGGGTGAGAAGGACCGGACCTGCATCTGCTGAACCCAGGACCTCAGATTGACGCCAAGGGCTGGTTGGCTGGCCTCCTGACTACAGCCTCATGGACACAAGTCTCCAACCACCATGGACCCAGCACCTGGACGTTGCCATCTGTGAGTCCTACCCTGCCAAGTGGTGCCACCTCAGTCTTAGACACTTAGAAGTGAGCCTAAAGGTGCTCTGCCAGCCCACCTGTGGATCCAGCAGAACCAATGCATTTCCTCTGCTGCGCGGTGCAACCCCAAGAAGAACCAATGCATCTCCTCTGCTGCATGGATTCTCCCTGCGAAGGACTCAACATCGACCTCGCAGTCTGCATCGGAACAGCCACTGCGCAACGCCTCCATAATGCAAGACCTCGTCTTACAAATCTCTCGTCGAAAGGCAACCTGGAAGAGGACGCAGATTCTCACATCACAGCACCACAAATCCTAGGAGCTGAAGCATCACCTCAGCTGCGGGATGCCTCCTCTTTGCTGGACTCCACATTGCAAGCCCTCATCGATGGAATCCTCAAGGACGATGCAGGACCTTGCATCGCAGCTACTCAGCTCCTCTGAACTGATGCATTTCCTGTGTGGTACATCACAACTCCCTGCAACCAGGATTTACGGTACTCTTTTTCAGCAGGCCTAATTGGGTCCCTGTAGCTGGCCCATGCTCCATCGCAGTCATCCTGAACTTGTGACTTTGTACCAATGCATTTCAACCAGATATCCACATTTGACGCTTTGTGCCTTTTGGTGCTATTTTTACTGAAAACTTTAACATTGCATATCTTTGGTTCTACTGATTGGATTTTTGTTGTATTTGTCTTGTATTATTTATTAAAAATGCACTTTGCTTTTCTAAATTGGGATTTTTCTGGAGTTGTGTTTTCACTTTGTTGCTGTTTGAAACACTGCATAAATACTTTACACATTGCCACTAAGTTATGCATAAGCACAGGTTAATTTGGGGGTTGCTTGTACCTCACCCTATTAAGGATTGTGGCTTCTGCTTGAGTGGGATTTCACCCCCCTCAAACAGTAATCCAATTTCTTACACCACCTAACACCACTATCATGTGAGAATTGATACTGGAAAAAGCAAGAGACGTGTGAGGTATAAAATAATGTGCCAAACTATATCAATCGAAAGCAATACTCTTGAAAGTTACCATGCCCTTAATGCATGCTGTAGCAGACCTTAGGTACTCCACTATCTACAAAGCCCTGGAAGTGGGGAGCTTAACCCAGAAGCGACGACAGGTACACCAGTTAGCTAGTCCAGCTTTCATTCCAAGTATCCATAGACCTGTTCTCCACTGCTTCCAACAACTTTAAGCCCTCTATTTTTGATGATCCCTGTGACTTGTAGTCTATACAAATTCCTCTTTCCTAGGTTCCGAACCTTTCGATACAAGGACTCTTGACATCTTGGTCTGCATTTCAAGACTTTCTGCTATCTAAGCCTGACAGTACATCCCTTGGAAAAATTCAAATTTCACACCCTCAATTGGAAGTATATAGCGGTTCCTCTTTATTTGGATAATGTGTATAAAATTCCATAACCAAATGGGAAGCATGCAAAAAAGAACGAGGATCTCTGGAATGCTTAGAAACATCATACCCTTCCACGCAACTAAATATTGGAGCTGACCAAATTTGATTTGGGAGCAGCCACGGTTGGTAGTGGGAGTAGCTGCCAGGTGGTGACGTGGGGAGGGGGGTAGTAAACTATGGATTACGGAGGTTTTCAGGTAAGTACACATATAAATAAATAAAACGAATTTTGTTGCGCGCACTGCATCCCCAAATGCAATGCAGTGCAATCAACGAAATTCGTTGTATTTATTTATATGTGTACTTACCTGAAAACCTCCGTAATCCATAGTTTACTACCCCCCACCCTGCCCCTCCCCCTCCCCATGTGACCGCCCGGGAGCTACTCCCACTACCAACCGCGGTTGTTTGGGAGTCCACTACGGACTCACCCTCATACTCTAGTAGGAGGAGGTGGACTCTCTACCACATTTCCCACATGTTTTACCCATGATACATGAATTACAGGACGGAGTCTATATTTCTCTGGTAATTTTAATGTGACTGTCCTTCCTGTCACTAACTTAATCTGAAATGGCCCCACAAACGTGGGAGTGAACTTGGAATGCATGCTAGAAACTTATAAGAAAAATGTAGCAAGCCAAACCCGATCACCTTTCTTGTATTGTGAAGAAGTGTAGCTCACTGGTTATAGGAGGCATACCCTGAAGCAGAGGTCAGACCCGGGACCAGGGTTCAATTCCCGACGCGGCAGGGTCCGGAGCCCAATTGTCCACGGACTCGATAATTCTCGCTTCGGTGCCCACTCTAAGCACGAGTTTACAATATGCAGCTCTGGGCAACAAGCTTGCTTAATCTCCACAACGGCCCCCCCCGCGGCGGGATGCCTGGCTTTCACCTTGGGGATGCCCAGTACGGGTTATCTCACAGGGAAAAACCAGGACGGGTTCCCAATGCAAGCGCCAAGATGCCCAAGGGTAAGTTGAGCGCTATATAAGAACACACATAATAATAATAATAATAACATGCCTGCCTATGTTCGTCTGAAGACTTCTTATAAGTTGTCTTACCTGCTACTAAATATTGGTAAACAGTTTGTTGGATTTGTCCGATGCCATGCAAGATCTGACCTACTAAAGAGACTTGTGGAGGTGTAATGCAATGCAGAAGCATGTGTGGATGAAATCCATAAGTGCATAAGACTGAAGGTGTACCTGTGGAAGAGGCTGTAGACTCCATTGCACTTGATAGTCCACGAGGAATCATCTCAAATTCTGTTCACTTGACTGGTTCAGCCTCTCCGTTTGTCCATCGGTATGTGGATAAAAGCTTAAAATTAAATATTAACAGGACATAGTTGTCAACTCCTTCCAAACGTGCCAGAAACTTAGCCTCTCTCTCCATAATTATGATAAATGTGAGCCCATGTAATCTAAAGAAGATTCCCAGAAAGATATGTGACAGTTCTAAGACCATGGGCAGTTTCTCAAGAGATCTGCAATGTCCCAGTTGTGTAAAGTAGTATACCTAACACAACAGCGGAGTCATGCGACTTGGGACCTCAGCGATGAAGCCCATAGAAATCATCTGTCAGGATTGTTAGAATTAGTAGCAGTGAAAGGCCCACAGGGCGAGTGTGGGATCACGGAGCGTGTGCACAGGTAGTACATTTTTCAGTGAAGGATGTGAAAGAAAAGTTCCTCTTGGGCCACAAGAAATAATGAGAGTGCAGTTCCTTCATCCTCCTTTGCCCTGGATCTCCTGCCGCCAGTATCTTTTGAGACCACCCCATTGCTTGTCTTTGTAATTCTTCTTCTGGCATATAGAGTCCCCTTTCTTTCTCAAAGGATTGGATATCTTGGTACCGAGCCTTTAGATTTACTTCTTGATAACGTTGGTTGAATTTGATGAGAGAGCTCTTTAATGCTTGAGCCTGCTAAACAGAGCCAGCTAGAATATTAGGTCGTGCTTCTCCTATGATGCATTCTTCCAGGGCTTGAGACGGCACTGCATTACCATTTTTGATTTCCGGTTCTGTACATCACCTTGTAATGGAAGTGAGAAAATAGCTTTGGCGCATTTCATGGTTTGAAGGTATAATAGACCTTTATGAAGAGTCCAGACTGTTATTTCATAAATTGCTCCTTCAGGGTGATGCTGCCAATTGCTTTGTTGAATTTAGGTGTGTTTGCTGCCTAAGCCATCTCTGTCTCACCCTTGGTAGAAGCCTTTCTTCCAATCAGCACCAGGTGCTCCATCAATCAGACACCATTAAATCTCTTTCTGTTGTGTCCTTTGGCATTTTGAGTTGTTCTTCCATAGCAGACACGCTTCAATCCCCTTTGCCCATGGGCGATCCGCTCTGCCCCCACTCTTCCCTGGTCCCAGGCCTGTCTCAAAGACCACTGATGTCTCTTGCTTTCCCTAAACATGTTTAAACCTTATGTATTATCAAGTAGAAGTGATTTAATGTTCACTGACATTCTGCTATGAGGTGTAATGAAATAAGTGTATAAATTGCAGTGTTTGCCACTCTTTACCCTCGTTTGCTCTGATGGGCATTCGTTTCTCTCCCGCCCAGTACTAATCTTTTCCCACAGTACTGCTGCCCTTTTCCACGTACTGAACTTTCCGTGTGAAGTGAAGCAATCTTTCTGCAAGTGTATATTCTTGTATTTTGCAATCTTTCTGCAAGTGTATATTCTTGTATTTTGCTATGATGATGCCTTTTTATTCCTTACTATTTCATGATGTTCTTTGTGATACTCTGCCAGTGTTTCCTGGCTCAGTGGCCCCATCTCTTCAGTGTATCTCTGGTTAGGTGAACATTGGTTACTTCAGGTATTGTTTTTCAGTCTAAAAGGCTTGTTCAGGGTATCCTTGTGGGATGTAAAGCATAACTTTACATCTTCAGCTGTTGTACCTTTTTGTCCAAAGAACTGACTGGTATTTCATCTGGACCGATTACCATGCAAGCTCTCGTGTCCAACATCCCTTTAATTGGAGGCTTCGTTTTAAATATTAAAGCACGGCAATTATTTTTAATTGGGTGGGCGCAACGACCCCCTCATTGAACTGAAAGCATGGACCAGGGATAGGGGCGCGCGGTTCTCGAAAGCCTCTCCAGCAGGCACGCGCGCGCTTCCTAGATACCTCTGTTGTTCCAGCGCTTCCGGCGCTTGTTAGGCCAGGCCAGGCCACAGGTGCCTTCCTCCGACATCTCTCCAGGAAAGCTGGCAGATGTGAGGGGGGCGACACACCTGTCAGCCCTCTCAGAACAGCCAGGAAAGGAGGTCACGTCATTAGACGCGATCCAGCGGAGAGGCCTGGGGGATTGGAAGGGAGCAAAGACGGCAATCAGACGGAGGCATTTCAACTCGTCTCCTCTAGCATGAAATTGTAGTGATTGCAGACACTTTACTCGGGCTACAAACGCATGTAGCCCTGCAAGGAAATTATAGGCAAATACCACGAACCTGTCACATGTCTGTGCAGAGTCCATCATCCTGAGAGGAAACTTTGATCTGGTCAATCACTCGATGCATTCACGTAGCACGTGGTGATGCCAGAGGCCCCTTTATTTCCTGTGATTAGCTTTGGCACTGCAAATTATGTAAAATAGGAGTTACTATGGTGATGGAGGCAAGCTTAGTCCAACTGTGCAGCAGATGCTCTGCGTGGGGCCAGTATCTCTGTCTCCACAAATGGAACTATATCCGACCACATTACGAATCCTGGTGCTGTTCCCTGGGGGGCTGCCATGCATGTATTTTAGTTTCTGGTTTTGTGAGACTGAATCACATCACAGGCGCCATATTGTGAGGGACCTTGCTCTGCGGGGAAACAGCGCCTCCTTGTGTTTAAGTCAAGTTCCTCCTGGCACAGAGCTCTCACCCCCTCCCCGCCTTTGAAATATCTTTTCAGAGCAAATGAGGTAGCAGTGTTGTTAGTAGGACTCTCTTAAACTGAAGTAGGATTTTAATATTATTTCATGCCTCGTTTTGCCTTTGTTGTGCGCTAATATATGCAGAGAGACGGAATTGATAAAATATGCGAGGATTTCAAACCTTGAGCATGTGTCGTGAAACACACGGTGACTTGTTGTGACTTTTTGTTAATACGGATAACTGAACAATTTTGCTACATAGAAGAAAGAAAGGAATTAGAAACTAAGAATAATAACAATTGACATTATAGTGAAGATTCTAAAATATTTATGGTGACATTTTCACGATGAGATTAACATGGCTCCTTTGCTCAAGAGATTTGTGTGTATATATGATGTACGGTTTCAGTGTAAGTGGGAGCTCCACAAAAACACAAACACTAGGCACCTTATTCTCCTGCAAAATAACCTCCTAGGTTTTGTGAAAGCCACCAACAGACCTATGGACAAACTGCACAACTCACAGGGGCCAATTCCAATCCGGGTCGGAAGGGCACCGCATGCGATCCGGCCGGAAAAACTACGCGCCGTATGCATGTTTTCCGCCCGACTCGTACAGCTGTACGAGCGAGCAAGTACGATGCGAGCTACATGAAATTCACCGACTGACTCGTTTCCGGGTCCGAACCGCTCCGTACGTCTCGGTCGGAAGCTAACCGCGGCATGCAATGGATGCGATTCACGACCGAGCCAGTACGATGCACGTGTCGGACAGCCTGTGCGAGCCGGAGTGTCCGGCTCGCAAATTGTCCAGGCGGTTGCCTTTGGGGGTCCACGTCGGACCCCCTGTCACCCGCAGCCCTACGACTCGGACACAAGGGGAGACCCATGACAAAGGCATGTACGGTGCAGATGGCACCGACGCGTATCTACTGTAGGGGGCGCACTTGTCCGCGACATACCCATTCAGTCAATGGGAGCCCATGTACGCGTCGTACGACCGGCTCCCATTGACTTCTATGGGAGTCCGACCGAACCAAGTCCGACAGCATACGGCCACATCGTACTCGCTCGGTCGGACTGCAGGACTCCGGCTCAGTCGAAAAACACTCCGGATCCGGCTCGGTCGGAGTGCTTTCCGACCCGGATCGGAATCGGCCCCACAGTGTTATAGCAGATGCCACAGTGTCACTGGAGGTCATGTGGCATCACGAGGCGGGGGAGAGTAGGGTGAAACGCTGAAAGATAAACTCATCATGGACGCCATGCTGTGGGATCTAGGCCCACACTGATTTCATCTTCACGTTGTCCCTGTGACTCACCTGGACATTGGGGATTACAACACACCTGCAGCATGGTCAAGAATAGAAACCAGGCTCCCCGCAACACTCTGCACCCTGGCACCGCGGTCTTTCGATGCCACAATTGAAAACTCTGCTGACTCTGAAAGAGCAGGCAGGGTGCCCTTGCACCAATGAATCTCTGCCCTCACGGCAATAGCTTGCCTCAACATTGAGCGTGCACGCCTTTCACTGAAAAGAAATCTATGCCAACCAAGTTTGAGCTTCATTCAAAGTTCCAAATCTTCTTCCAATGAAAGAAATAGAGATTCTTAATCTGCAATTCTATTTTTAGGGACGGGGAGGCAGTTGAGGGTCCACTATTGGAAACCTTGCTGTTTTCCAAACTTCTCTTGTCACCAAACTCTAGACCACAAAATATGTTTAATTTGAACAGTTTTGCAGTAAAGGTCTTTGCATCGTAAGCGGGTCGCTGGCAGTTTTGATTCAATTACTTTACAGTGTGTATCTATGGGCCTTCTTTGTGTTTGAAAGACTTGCAACCCTTCCCAAACTCTTGCAGGCCCAGTTACCCCTGACCCTTCTTTTAAAAATACTCTGTGGGGGATGCCAGGTGCCCACAAGGTAGTGCAGTATGTTTTTCAGGCTCTCTACAGAAAGAGTAGTAGAGCATTTTCACTCTCTCTATACAGTCATGTTCCTCAGCCTACCATATCTATACTGAGGGGAGATCCAGAAACAACTGCCCGGACCTCCTCCCGCCTTAGACATGGTCAACAGACCATTATACCTCCATTAGTACCCTACGCATTTAGGCATAATAGTCCTTTCTACTATGCCCTGTGGAAACCATTCACCATATACATACTAACCATATAGGGGCCTGTTCACAAAGGTAAAATGTACACATATATGTGTAAATGACTCTTACACTTTGTTTTAAATGTACTATTTTTAGCTCTTCAACATTTGTAAATTTACTACCAAGTCAAGACTTGCATGTCGCCACCCCTAAAACAGGGGACGGATATCAATTTACAAGTGTGCAGTTACTTCAGCCGAAAAGGACCCAAAACAATAGTAAATGTATTCCAGCTCAGACCTGGAGTAAGTCTAACACCACAGATGGCCAACTACTGGTACTGCAACACCTTTCTACCCAAAATAATGAATATGTTAAATTATTTAAACTTTTTAAAAATGTGGTTATATTTAATTTAGTGAGAAGTATATTGAAATAAAAATGACTTTTTAATAAAAAAAATTAAATTAACAAATAAATGTGACTTTATTTTTTGAAAAAATTATTACATACATTTCAATTGTCTATACATACTTGTTGACATTTTTAATATATACTAAGCAAATGAAAACAGTTTACTTTAGATGCAATTAAAAAAATGTTAACAATGCTTTTATTTAATTTAATATATTTAAATTATTGAAATATTTCGTTGAAAATTAAGTTAACAGTGTAAAGTTACTGCTAATGGGTCTCCCTATAGTAAAGTTCAGGAAAAAGTTACAAAATTATTAAACTTTTAAAAAACGCAGCAATATGTTCAAGTTACATATTAATATAAATTAATTGTATATATTCATTTTAAATGTAGAACAAAATAAAATGCTACCACACAACTTGATTTTGAAATACATATTTAATTTTATTATATTACATTAATGTAAAAAAAATTGGGGAAGTTTAATAAAAAATAACACGTAGATTACAATGTTTATAGTTATTTATTATATATTAAAAGTACAAATGTTAATAAAAAAGTTAGTTTTGAAAATATGTACAAAAATAAAGTTACATTTATTTTTAAATTAACATATTTATAATGAAATAATCCGTAAATAATATTTATTCATATATATATATATATATATATATATATATATATATTCACTGAAAAAACCATAGGTTTCACACACGTTATAGTTAGGAATTAGCATTTAAAAAATCTTGCAAATTCACTGAAAAAACCATAGGTTTCACACGTTATAGTTAGCTGTACATTTTACTGATAAAAAACCAATGAAATTCCCCCGTTATAGTTACTGTAGGCAACTATAACTCACGCGACCGTAATCCTCTGCTGATGCTAATACTGTATTTAGACACTTATTTGCCCATGTCTTCTTCCATTAAATTTTAGCTATACATATATTACAAATATTTTTTTTTCATAAAGACACATATGTCATCAGCAGAGGATTACGGTCGCGTGAGTTATAGTTGCCTACAGTAACTATAACGGGGGAATTTCATTGGTTTTTTATCAGTAAAATGTACAGCTAACTATAACATGTGTGAAACCTATGGTTTTTTCAGTGAATTTGCAAGGTTTTTTAAATGCTAATTCCTAACTATAACGTGTGTGAAACCTATGGTTTTTTCAGTGAATTTGTACGTTTTTTTAAATGCTAACTTACTTTGCGCCATTCGTGGCGTGCGCGCCCACTTAACGCAGTTCGTTCCGTGCGCGGTGCGCTTTGCGCACCGCGCGCCCACTTTACGCAGTTAGTGCCATGCACGCACGGTGGTCACGCGGTGCGCTGTGCGCACCGCGTGCCCACATTATGCGAGATGGGCCATGTACGCACGATGCGCTTCGCGCACCGTGCGCACATGGGGGACATATTATGCGCATCGTTGTGAAATGTTTTGTTTATTAATTTCAATTATTTCATAAGCCATGCACAAATGGTGCCCTTCGGGCACCATTTGCACATGGGGTGGGGAGAGTGTGGATACTTTTTTTTTTTTTTTAATTTTTTTGCCGTACGCGTACGGTAAAAAAAAAAAAAAAAAAAAAAAGTATCCACACTCTCCCCACCCCATGTGCAAATGGTGCCCAAAGGGCACCATTTGTGCATGGCTTATGAAATAATTGAAATTAATAAAAGTAAGCGTAATCGGCGATTTTTCGAAAAATAAATAAAAAAAAATTTTGGCCTTGTGGGTTGTTTGGGGGCCCGTATATCATTGCTGGGTGATTATTATTTCAATATACTGCCCCTTTACCCATTTTTGGGCTTCATTTATGCTGCCCTACTCAGAGTGCGAGAGAGAAAATGGCGGCCGCCGCTTCCTGGTTTCGGCCGATTCGAATGTTTACTAAGATCTAAGAGCCAATCAGAATCGCGCTCGCGCACGTCACCGTACGCGTACGGTAAGCGCACCGTAAGCGCACCGTAAGCTGGCTCAGATATATATATTGATTTAAAGGCTATTTTCTCAGAATCTACTGAACAGATTTACACCAAACCTACAAAAGGCACTTCCTTGACCTGAGGACTACCTCTCTGCCAAATTTCAAGTAATTCTGTTCAGCCGTTCGGGCTGTAGCTGTGTCTAAAGGTCCTATGGAAAAATGCATGGGAAAAACGCGTTTTGGGACCCCCCTTTTATCTCAGCCCCCGCTTGAAGAAAGCCCCCAAGACTTTCAGGGTAGGAGCGGAGCGTAGTGCCCCACCTATTTTGAAAAATTCGCGAGGATTCGTCGACCGGCGCCAAAGTTATTCAAAATAGAATGTTGCGGATTTCCTATGGAAACGTGGTCCTAACTATAACTACCTACTGGCGACCGCCAGTAGGTAATATAATCTACTGGCGGTCGCCAGTAGATAGTTATAGTTAGGACCTATTTTCCATAGGAAATCCGCAACATTCTATTGGGAATATCTTTGGCTCCGATTGACGAATCTTCGCAAAATTTTCCAAACTTTTGGCCAGCTCCGCTCCGCTCCTACCCTGAAAGTTTCGCGGTGATTTGTCAAGCGGGGACCGAGAAAAAAGGGGGGTCCCAAAACGCGTTTTCCCCATGCAATTTCCCATAGAATCTGTTGTCGCAGCTACAGCCCGAACCGCTGAACGGAATGACACCAAATTTGGCAAAGAGGTAGTCCTCAGTTCGGACTCGTGCCTTTTGCATATATGGTGTGAATCTGTTCAGTAGTTCCTGAGAAAATTAGGATAAAAAAGTTAGTGATCTCTATGGTCGCGGAGGATCCGCGGACCGTACACGCACCGTTCGCGCACCCTCCCCGAACCGAGCGCGCACCCTCCCGATCGCGTGCTGAATGCTAATTGGCTGTCGAGTGTCTCTCTACATTCGAAACCAGGAACTGTTGGCGCCCATTTTCTGCCTCGGTAGAAGCGAGGCTGAAGAAGCAAGGGGAAAAAGTGTGTAAAACATATAAAGGGGGCAGAGTGGAAATACTCTGACCCTCAGGAGGTGCTTAGGGGGTCCTAGAAGGACCCCCTGGGGCCCCCCTTCTAAAAAAAAAAAAAAAAAAAAACGGCAAAATGCGCGCACGGTGCGCGCATCCTATCGCGTTGGGTGCACGGATTCTCTCGCGTTGGGTGAGCAGTTCCTAACGCGTTGGGTGCGCGGATCCAAAAAACATGGAAAAAAATATATAAAATAAAGTTTTGAACATATAGTTAAAAAAATATTTTGAAAAATATAAAAAAATATAAAAACCCATTAAGTTCAAATAATATTTTTTAATTTTTAAAAGAATTAATTGAAAAAATAAGTTTAAAAAATGGTGATAAAAAGGTATTTAAAAAAAATTTAATTAATGAAATTGACACACTGAATTTGAAAAATATAGAAATCCAATCAAAATCATTAAACATGATATCTTCAGAGATAAGTTATAGATAGGAATTAGCATTTAAAAAACCTTTGAAATTCACTGAAAAAACCATAGGTTTCATGCACGTTATAGTTAGGAATTGGCATTTACAAAACCTTTGAAATTCACTGAAAAAACCATAGGTTTCAGGCACGTTATAGTTAGGAATTAGCATTTAAAAAACCTTAGAAATTCACTGAAAAAACCATAGGTTTCAGGGGCGTTATCGTTAGCTGGACATTTCCCTCGTACAAAACCCTAGAAATTTCCCTGTTATAGTTAGTTCAGCTAACTATAACTCGAGCCCCCGCAATGCACTGCTGATGATGTCACATATTACATCACTCATGACATGGTCAGTGACATCACTGATGACATCACTGATAACATCTCAAATTACATCACTGATGACATCACTGATGACGTCAACCATGTGATAAATTAGTGCATCTTCTCACACTCTAATATAACCTTTGATACACCGACTCAAAATTTCAAACGGCCATTTTGACAACCAGAGATACTCCAATACCAATAACTACACACCCACTCATTGACTTTTAGGTCTACATACATGTCCACTCACTCACCTGTACAGTCACTCATACTTACATTCACTCTGTGCATTTATACACCTATATAGACACTCACACACCGCCAATCATCCATTGAGGTACTGACACATCTAGTCAGTCATGCACATAATTAATCACAGTCCAATTTACTCACCTATACAGTTAAACACACTCAAGTTCACTTACTCATAAAAATACTAACAAATTCTGTGTCTTCCTGCAGAAAAACAAACAGCACATGACACAGATATCCTTGCACTATGGTGCATACAGCCACTCCCAAAATCACACACTCTCACATATAGATAGTTATATACTCTTACACACATATACACTGCGTTTCACATATGTAGTTACTGACACATGTACAACTGAGATATACATTCAATCACTAACACACCCATACATACACACCCATACATACACTCACCCAACCATACAGTCCATCACAGGTGCACTCTTAAAACCATGCACCCACTGAATCACCCACTCACACATCTAGTCACAGTCACACACACCCTACCCACACAAAGACTCAGGCACCCATACAGATACTCAGACAACCAATCAATAACCCACATAAACATTCATATAGCTATTCACAAAAACCATGCAGCCACTTATACACCAACACACAGACACATACAGACATTCACACAGTTTAGTCACTAGTCTGCAGTAAGATACATTTAATGACTCACTTATAGAGTCAGTTACGCACCTAGAAAATCATCCATTCACACACTTGTACACCCACTTATTTTTCAACAGGCCTTTCCCTATATATATTAAACATATTAAAACTGTTCAGAAACACATACTCAATGGATGGTCATCAGTGATGTCATCAGTGATGTCATTTGAGATGTCATCAGTGATGTCATCAGTGATGTCACTGACCATGTCATGAGTGATGTAATATGTGACGTCATCAGCAGTGCATTGCGGGGGCTCGAGTTATAGTTAGCTGAACTAACTATAACAGGGGAATTTCTAGGGTTTTGTACGAGGGAAATGTCCAGCTAACTAAAACACCCCTGAAACCTATGTTTTTTTCAGTGAGTATATATATATAATGTTTTACACTAAATTACATTTCTATATGTTTTTAGAAAGTCAAAATAAATTAGTCTATGTTAACATTATTTAGTATTGGGTTACATTTAAACCATTCCTCCCTTATTTTCCATGAGAGGGTGTTGCAGTACCGGTGGTTGGTCATGTGTGGTGCTGAACTTACTTCAGGTCTGACCTGGAGTACATTTGCTACTGCTTTGGGTTGTTTTTGGCTGTAGTAACTTTTGAAGTGCCATTTGTGATTAAAAAACAATAAATAAAGAAGTGCCATTTGTGAAAAGCAATATGCTTACTTATGTGGTGTGAGTGTCTGTCCCTCTACCCTCCTCCATAATTCTCTCTACATCCCTCCCATTTTGTAGTGAGGATGTAACTTTTTCCAGGCACTCCTCCTGGGCCTTCTCACATTTACTACTAAGGGGTCGATTTATGATGCTATACGGAAAAGCTTCAAATCGGATTCGGGTTTGTCGAATGTGATTCGGAACCTGTCTTTCCAACCGATTCGGAAAGGTTTCCGAACGACCGATTACGATGTTCGTAAAGCATTCAGACTTTCCGACTCGGTTCCAGACGGCATTCGGAGGAACCGAGTCATTCGAAGCCGACCTGTACAGATCTACGGACTGCGTTTCCCATTGAGCAATTACGATGTTAGATTCGGACAGCCTTTCCGAATCGATTGTTTCGACTCAAATAGGCAGTCGGAATCTGACTTTGGGTGCCCGTAGTCGGCCCCCTTCACCCGGGGCCTTCCGAATTGACCCCATGGGAGTACCCAAGTGACCCCACTTTCCAACCATGCACAGTGTGGCAGGCACCAAGGGGTGCCCGCCACAGGGTGCACTATTTTCCCCAACCACCCCTTTCTTCAATGGGAGCCTGTGTATTTGGTCGGAACACAGGCTTCCATTGAAGTCAATGGGAGTCCGACTGAATCGTTTCCGGAAGTATCGTAATGGATGGGTCGGACTCCCTGGATCCGATTCGGTCGTAAACTATTCTGACACCGATGCAGTCGGAATGATTTCCGAAGAGAATTGTAATTGACCCCTAAGTAAAACTTACATCTGTGAGGATCTCCCTGTAGAAAAGATGGGAGAGGTGGAGATTTACACTCGTAGGTTTGTGAATTGAATTTTGTAGTAAGTAGTATTACTGCAGTACAACTTTGCGTTCTTTAAAATGCAGTTTTTGAATCTGGCCTATAGACTATTATGCCTATAACAGGCAATAGGCTTTATAGGCATAATATTTCAATGTCATTATTTCTATGGTGGGAGGCAGCCCAGGACAGCTGTTAGCTGCTCCAGGCTGGCTCCTGCTGTCCACATAATAGGTGGAATATTATGGATCTAGTCGCACAATACCCTTTACAGATATAATAGTGTATTGCTCTGGCTAAGGCATGAGGCTGCTCTCTAAGGCGATCTCCCTCGCTGGGCACAATACACAGACTTTAATGACTATGGGAGATGAAAAACTCTTGCCATCCCACCAGGATTTAAGGATAACCATGTAATCCCCCAAAAGGAATATAGCCAACAATTCCAGTCGTCCACCTGTTTCAAGGAAGCTACTGAATAGTAACATGCCTGTTTGGAACTGGTGAAAATTGGGGGAAGGGAAAAGACACCAGAGCCACTAATGCCAACAGCAGCCTTGGATTGTCTCGGAAACACTGGTAGTTTATTGTTTACTGTAGTAAAATTGCCTTTGGCTTCAATTTATATTGCTGTTATTGAACATTTGTAGGGGGAAGAATCCACAAGCAAGTGGTTTCATGGAGTTAATTGAGAGAACAGAAATTTAAAAGACATGCTATTGCACAGAGATCCAGGTTTTAATGACCTTACAAAAGAGGTTGGAAGTGGTGAGACATATGGCGGGTCTGAGAACGAAGACTGTTTCAGGGCTGGTCAGGTTGCATTCGAAGAAACACGGACTCTGGCAGATAAGACAAAAAGAAGATATATTTAGAAGAGATGAGCTCATCAATGAAGCCTTTGAGAAGCAGCTGTTGATGAGATATTCAACCTCAAGAACTGGATGAGAAAAAGGCAGAAAAGTACTCCAGAACAGAATAAGGTAAAAGAGCACACGTCGGATACATCCCAAATTTGAGCACAAAGATAAGTTCAGAGTCCACCAGCAACCACTTTTCTAATGATCATGAATGGCTGAAAGCACAAGCCCATGTTGATAGGCCAAAGTCAAGGATGCCAGAGTGAAAGTTCCTTTATATTCAGAAGGATCTCTGATTATTTGTGTTTCATTTCGAATAGGTGGCAGGCAAAATATCTGTAGCAGAGGATAGAGTTGAGGGAGCACTTCCTCTTAATTTATTCAACCAGAGAATGCTTTAAGTTCACCTCCATCCATAAAATATGTGGGTGTTCAAACCTTTAAGATGAAGCGATAACTCCCATCACAATTTACAGGCCTATCCTCTGACTAAAAGGGAGCGGTAGAACACCTGGGATGTGTGGCGAAGAAAGGAGGTCGCTAGTGTCGTCCTGGTGTTGCAGGAGAAATGACTAACTATGTTGAAGACCACAAGGTAATACAAATGATGAATGCCCCAGTCTCCACCATCATCCAACTACCTCCTGTGATCACCTAGCATTGGTAAAACCACTGGTTCTCTGCTGTGACTGGAGCTAAAGCCCATTTTAGACAAATTTAGAAGATTCGAGACTACTTCATACACTTTGAGGTTGAGGACATGTTCCTTTCTCCACCAATTTTACTCGCAAATGGTGTAATGAGATGGGCAAGGCATCAGCTCGGTATGCAGGAGCGAGCAATAGCTTTTCAACAATGAACAAAGCAGTGCACCCTTAAGACAGTATGAAAATCAGTAAATGGATTTCAGTATACTGCAGGGGTTGAATCTGGTGGAAAATAATACAATATCATTACTCATTCTTTTTTAAAGGGGAGTCTAATATTGGACACTTTGGTAAAAGAAAATACCCCATAAAATTCTTGCAAAGCCTATTATAGATTTGTCCAGAGCATTGTTTTCTAGAACTCTGAAGACTGCTTGAACGTTGCCAATTACTGTAAGCATCCTTTTGGAAGCATAGACTTCTTTTGCCTTAGACAAACTGTGATTGTAACCCAGGAGACCGAAGTAGTTGGCTTTTTGTTATTGACATTCTAGTGATATTGCCATAGACCAGTGTGAAAAAAAAGGTACCAGGGCCTTCGTTAGGAGGCCACTGCAGCTTGCACGAGCCCATTGCTTCTGTCAACGCCGCCCTTAGGAGGCCACTGCAGCTTGCACGAGCCCATTGCTTCTGTCAACGCCGCCCTTAGGAGGCCACTGCAGCTTGCACGAGCCCATTGCTTCTGTCAACGCCTTCGTTAGGAGGCCACTGCAGCTTGCACGAGCCCATTGCTTCTGTCAACGCCGCCCTTAGGAGGCCACTGCAGCTTGCACGAGCCCATTGCTTCTGTCAACGCCTTCCTTAGGAGGCCACTGCAGCTTGCACGAGCCCATTGCTTCTGTCAACGCCGCCCTTAGGAGGCCACTGCAGCTTGCACGAGCCCATTGCTTCTGTCAACGCCGCCCTTAGGAGGCCACTGCAGCTTGCACGAGCCCATTGCTTCTGTCAACGCCTTCGTTAGGAGGCCACTGCAGCTTGCACAAGCCTATTGCTTCTGTCAACGCCGCCCTTAGGAGGCCACTGCAGCTTGCACGAGCCCATTGCTTCTGTCAACGCCTTCGTTAGGAGGCCACTGCAGCTTGCACGAGCCCATTGCTTCTGTCAACGCCGCCCTTAGGAGGCCACTGCAGCTTGCACGAGCCCATTGCTTCTGTCAACGCCTTCCTTAGGAGGCCACTGCAGCTTGCACGAGCCCATTGCTTCTGTCAACGCCGCCCTTAGGGGGCCACTGCAGCTTGCACGAGCCCATTGCTTCTGTCAACGCCTTCCTTAGGAGGCCACTGCAGCTTGCACGAGCCCATTGCTTCTGTCAACGCCGCCCTTAGGAGGCCACTGCAGCTTGCACAAGCCCATTGCTTCTGTCAACGCCTTCGTTAGGAGGCCACTGCAGCTTGCACAAGCCCATTGCTTCTGTCAACGCCTTCGTTAGGAGACCACTGCAGCTTGCACGAGCCCATTGCTTCTGTCAACGCCTTCCTTAGGAGGCCACTGCAGCTTGCACGAGCCCATTGCTTCTGTCAACGCCTTCGTTAGGAGGCCACTGCAGCTTGCACGAGCCCATTGCTTCTGTCAACGCCGCCCTTAGGAGGCCACTGCAGCTTGCACGAGCCCATTGCTTCTGTCAACACCGCCCTTAGGAGGCCACTGCAGCTTGCACGAGCCCATTGCTTCTGTCAACGCCTTCCTTAGGAGGCCACTGCAGCTTGCACGAGCCCATTACTTCTGTCAACGCCGCCCTTAGGGGGACACTGCAGCTTGCACGAGCCCATTGCTTCTGTCAACGCCTTCCTTAGGAGGCCACTGCAGCTTGCACGAGCCCATTGCTTCTGTCAACGCCGCCCTTAGGAGGCCACTGCAGCTTGCACGAGCCCATTGCTTCTGTCAACGCCGCCCTTAGGAGGCCACTGCAGCTTGCACGAGCCCATTGCTTCTGTCAACGCCTTCCTTAGGAGGCCACTGCAGCTTGCACGAGCCCATTGCTTCTGTCAACGCCTTCGTTAGGAGGCCACTGCAGCTTGCACAAGCCCATTGCTTCTGTCAACGCCGCCCTTAGGAGGCCACTGCAGCTTGCACAAGCCCATTGCTTCTGTCAACGCCGCCCTTAGGAGGCCACTGCAGCTTGCACGAGCCCATTGCTACTGTCAACGCCTTCCTTAGGAGGCCACTGCCGCTTGCACGAGCCCATTGCTTCTGTCAACGCCTTCGTTAGGAGGCAACTGCAGCTTGCACGAGCCCATTGCTTCTGTCAACGCCGCCCTTAGGAGGCCACTGCAGCTTGCACGAGCCCATTGCTTCTGTCAACGCCTTCGTTAGGAGGCCACTGCAGCTTGCACGAGCCCATTGCTTCTGTCAACGCCGCCCTTAGGAGGCCACTGCAGCTTGCACGAGCCCATTGCTTCTGTCAACGCCTTCCTTAGGAGGCCACTGCAGCTTGCACGAGCCCATTGCTTCTGTCAACGCCGCCCTTAGGAGGCCACTGCAGCTTGCACGAGCCCATTGCTTCTGTCAACGCCCTCCTTAGGAGGCCACTGCAGCTTGCACGAGCCCATTGCTTCTGTCAACGCCTTCCTTAGGAGGCCACTGCAGCTTGCACGAGCCCATTGCTTCTGTCAACGCCTTCGTTAGGAGGCCACTGCAGCTTGCACGAGCCCATTGCTTCTGTCAACGCCGCCCTTAGGAGGTCACTGCAGCTTGCACAAGCCCATTGCTTCTGTCAACGCCTTCGTTAGGAGGCCACTGCAGCTTGCACGAGCCCATTGCTTCTGTCAACGCCTTCGTTAGGAGGCCACTGCAGCTTGCACGAGCCCATTGCTTCTGTCAACGCCTTCGTTAGGAGGCCACTGCAGCTTGCACGAGCCCATTGCTTCTGTCAACGCCGCCCTTAGGAGGCCACTGCAGCTTGCACGAGCCCATTGCTTCTGTCAACGCCTTCCTTAGGAGGCCACTGCAGCTTGCACGAGCCCATTGCTTCTGTCAACGCCGCCCTTAGGAGGCCACTGCAGCTTGCACGAGCCCATTGCTTCTGTCAACGCCTTCCTTAGGAGGCCACTGCAGCTTGCACAAGCCCATTGCTTCTGTCAACGCCGCCCTTAGGGGGCCACTGCAGCTTGCACCAGCCCATTGCTTCTGTCAACGCCTTCCTTAGGAGGCCACTGCAGCTTGCACGAGCCCATTGCTTCTGTCAACGCCGCCCTTAGGAGGCCACTGCAGCTTGCACGAGCCCATTGCTTCTGTCAACGCCTTCGTTAGGAGGCCACTGCAGCTTGCACAAGCCCATTGCTTCTGTCAACGCCTTCGTTAGGAGGCCACTGCAGCTTGCACGAGCCCATTGCTTCTGTCAACGCCTTCCTTAGGAGGCCACTGCAGCTTGCACGAGCCCATTGCTTCTGTCAACGCCTTCGTTAGGAGGCCACTGCAGCTTGCACGAGCCCATTGCTTCTGTCAACGCCGCCCTTAGGAGGCCACTGCAGCTTGCACGAGCCCATTGCTTCTGTCAACGCCGCCCTTAGGAGGCCACTGCAGCTTGCACGAGCCCATTGCTTCTGTCAACGCCTTCCTTAGGAGGCTACTGCAGCTTGCACGAGCCCATTGCTTCTGTCAACGCCGCCCTTAGGGGGCCACTGCAGCTTGCACGAGCCCATTGCTTCTGTCAACGCCTTCCTTAGGAGGCCACTGCAGCTTGCACGAGCCCATTGCTTCTGTCAACGCCGCCCTTAGGAGGCCACTGCAGCTTGCACGAGCCCATTGCTTCTGTCAACGCCGCCCTTAGGAGGCCACTGCAGCTTGCACGAGCCCATTGCTTCTGTCAACGCCTTCCTTAGGAGGCCACTGCAGCTTGCACGAGCCCATTGCTTCTGTCAACGCCTTCGTTAGGAGGCCACTGCAGCTTGCACGAGCCCATTGCTTCTGTCAACGCCTTCGTTAGGAGGCCACTGCAGCTTGCACGAGCCCATTGTTTCTGTCAACGCCGCCCTTAGGAGGCCACTGCAGCTTGCACGAGCCCATTGCTTCTGTCAACGCCTTCCTTAGGAGGCCACTGCAGCTTGCACGAGCCCATTGCTTCTGTCAACGCCTTCCTTAGGAGGCCACTGCAGCTTGCACGAGCCCATTGCTTCTGTCAACGCCTTCCTTAGGAGGCCACTGCAGCTTGCACAAGCCCATTGCTTCTGTCAACGCCGCCCTTAGGGGGCCACTGCAGCTTGCACGAGCCCATTGCTTCTGTCAACGCCTTCCTTAGGAGGCCACTGCAGCTTGCACGAGCCCATTGCTTCTGTCAACACCGCCCTTAGGAGGCCACTGCAGCTTGCACGAGCCCATTGCTTCTGTCAACGCCTTCGTTAGGAGGCCACTGCAGCTTGCACAAGCCCATTGCTTCTGTCAACGCCTTCGTTAGGAGGCCACTGCAGCTTGCACGAGCCCATTGCTTCTGTCAACGCCTTCCTTAGGAGGCCACTGCAGCTTGCACGAGCCCATTGCTTCTGTCAACGCCTTCGTTAGGAGGCCACTGCAGCTTGCACGAGCCCATTGCTTCTGTCAACGCCGCCCTTAGGAGGCCACTGCAGCTTGCACGAGTCCATTGCTTCTGTCAACGCCGCCCTTAGGAGGCCACTGCAGCTTGCACGAGCCCATTGCTTCTGTCAACGCCTTCCTTAGGAGGCCACTGCAGCTTGCACGAGCCCATTGCTTCTGTCAACGCCGCCCTTAGGGGGCCACTGCAGCTTGCACGAGCCCATTGCTTCTGTCAACGCCTTCCTTAGGAGGCCACTGCAGCTTGCACGAGCCCATTGCTTCTGTCAACGCCGCACTTAGGAGGCCACTGCAGCTTGCACGAGCCCATTGCTTCTGTCAACGCCGCCCTTAGGAGGCCACTGCAGCTTGCACGAACCCATTGCTTCTGTCAACGCCTTCCTTAGGAGGCCACTGCAGCTTGCACGAGCCCATTGCTTCTGTCAACGCCGCCCTTAGGAGGCCACTGCAGCTTGCACGAGCCCATTGCTTCTGTCAACGCCTTCCTTAGGAGGCCACTGCAGCTTGCACGAGCCCATTGCTTCTGTCAACGCCGCCCTTAGGGGGCCACTGCAGCTTGCACGATCCCATTGCTTCTGTCAACGCCTTCCTTAGGAGGCCACTGCAGCTTGCACGAGCCCATTGCTTCTGTCAACGCCGCCCTTAGGAGGCCACTGCAGCTTGCACGAGCCCATTGCTTCTGTCAACGCCGCCCTTAGGAGGCCACTGCAGCTTGCACGAGCCCATTGCTTCTGTCAACGCCTTCCTTAGGAGGCCACTGCAGCTTGCACAAGCCCATTGCTTCTGTCAACGCCGCCCTTAGGAGGCCACTGCAGCTTGCACGAGCCCATTGCTTCTGTCAACGCCGCCCTTAGGAGGCCACTGCAGCTTGCACGAGCCCATTGCTTCTGTCAACGCCTTCGTTAGGAGGCCACTGCAGCTTGCACGAGCCCATTGCTTCTGTCAACGCCGCCCTTAGGAGGCCACTGCAGCTTGCACGAGCCCATTGCTTCTGTCAACGCCTTCGTTAGGAGGCCACTGCAGCTTGCACGAGCCCATTGCTTCTGTCAACGCCGCCCTTAGGAGGCCACTGCAGCTTGCACGAGCCCATTGCTTCTGTCAACGCCTTCCTTAGGAGGCCACTGCAGCTTGCACAAGCCCATTGCTTCTGTCAACGCCGCCCTTAGGAGGCCACTGCAGCGTGCACGAGCCCATTGCTTCTGTCAACGCCGCCCTTAGGAGGCCACTGCAGCTTGCACGAGCCCATTGCTTCTGTCAACGCCTTCCTTAGGAGGCCACTGCAGCTTGCACGAGCCCATTGCTTCTGTCAACGCCTTCCTTAGGAGGCCACTGCAGCTTGCACGAGCCCATTGCTTCTGTCAACGCCTTCCTTAGGAGGCCATTGCAGCTTGCACGAGCCCATTGCTTCTGTCAACGCCTTCCTTAGGAGGCCACTGCAGCTTGCACGAGCCCATTGCTTCTGTCAACGCCTTCCTTAGGAGGCCACTGCAGCTTGCACGAGCCCATTGCTGCTGTCAGCGCCGCCCTTAGGAGGCCACTGCAGCTTGCACGAACCCATTGCTGCTGTCAGCGCCGCCTATGACAGAACCAACACAACTACTAACCATGAAACTCTACAAGTGAGACAATTCAGACTATTCCAGGCCCACATATTCGTAGGAATGGCTTGGAAGGCAGGTGATAGCCAATGTAAGGTATATTGAATTAATAACCAACTGTTGGTGTGCTCTTCTCAATATTAGACAAACTGTGCCACCATGTGGCAGAATGTCATAAGCGCTGGTGTAGACAATTAAGAACACCGGAAACTACAGGCTCAAATTAAGCACTGCCAAATACATTTGGTGATATTCATCCTAAGTGTTTCGACGTGTAGTCCATGAAGGAATCAGTCGCATTGAGTTTCCTATTTTCTTTAGCTAATGTAAGAGGGGCAACCATATCTAGTGCAGAAAAGAGAGGCACTATAGATTGTTTAGTGCTAGTGAGTTTATTTTTACTGGCCGTAGAAGGGTTAGGCACCAAGTAATGTGCACAAGATTGAATAAACTGTACCAAGGAAAGAGATTTTCCTGCAGAGAATAAAGATGGTCACACTCTTTATCCTGATAGGTGGGACAACCACTGCCAATGGTAAAGCCCAGATGATCTGGCCACCACTGTTATACTCTGCTGTCATACATAACCCATGGCTCAGAGCTAAACTTGAGATTGAGTACACGGCCGAGAGTATAAGTGCCTTAACTTATAATCAACGTAAATTGAAAACTTCTCTGTTACCATGAGAAGTTCATTGTCCAGGGTGCTCTTGAATTCATTAATTAACTGACCCACTAGCGGACAGTCCATATTAGGTGCTGCAATTTGTTAACTGTTAAACTCTGATAGTTGGATTCACTGTCCTGGTAGTACTGGCTCTGGGATGCTTGTGTTCCGGTTCAAGGAGGACCTGGCTTTGCAGTTCTGGCTGGACTGTTCCGAGTGGAGCAGAGCTTAGACTGATTTGCGTATGGCTGGTTCCAAACTGCGGTGACATGGTGTGCAAAATAACGATGGATTGGGATGCGGCCCCAGTAATTACCAGTGGATGAGATTAATTCAAGCATTCCATCCATCACCGCTTTTTGTATGATCTGGTAATAATAATATTAATAACCATGAGGAGCACTGGGGAGGATCTTGGAAATTCTTCCATATGTTGGCGTACATTAGAAAGCATGAGCAGTAGTGAATATCTGAGATTGCCGTCTATATGTGGGCATTGACCTTATTTATGCAGATCTGCAATCAGTAATCATAAACAAACCAACTAGACTCCAAAGCTCAGTTTGATAGAGGAACTTTGATCGTGGGCGAAGACCCCTCGGTGTCATTGTTGGCTTCCTTCCATGCCAGGGATCTGGCTGCACAAAGTTCTACGGTCATTTGTGATGTATCTGTTTCGATACACTTGAAGCCTTCCGTCCATGCTCTTAGCACATTGCCAATGTGTCTCTTACAGCATTATTTGTGTTTCCAAAACATCTGAAAGTCACTGTGTCAAATTGCGATGTTCTAATTCCTCATCTTGACACGTGGACTCCTATTTGTTGGGACCAATAAGTCTGCTGAATGTTTTACTTGTGTATCCATCTGATAGGCAAAGTCAAGGTATCTAAACAAAATCTATGGTGCTTTCCACGCATACCATTTCCGTGACCAAAACTTTATACATCTAATTTGGTGAGTGGTATCCAGTTATCTGGGCAAATATGTATACGAATTCCATCAGTATTTTGGGGAAATCACTTTTTTTGCAGTCAATATAAGCCGTCTCAGCCATCTGTCGCCCATGTCTGACAGTTTCATTCCAAACAGAAGGTCCAGGTGATGTCCTGGGTAGTTTGTCAATCTAAAGGAATGCAGAATAATTACTGTGAACCATATTAAACACACATATATAACCTACGTACAGTGTGGGTAATACATGCCCGCCACACACACACACTCTTCCTCTCTCTCTCTCTCTCTCTCTCTCTCTCTCTCTCTCTCTCTCTTTGTCTTTCTCTCTTACTCACTCTTTCTCTCTCGCTCTCTCTCTGTCTTTCTCCATCTTTCTCTCTCTCTTTTTCTCTCTTACTCTCTTTCTCTCTCTCTTTCTGTCTTTCTCTCTTTCTTCCTCTACATTTCTCTCTGTTACTCTCTCTCTTTTTCTCTCTCTCTTTCTCTCTTTTTCTCCCTCCCTCACTCACTCTCTTTCGCTCTATCTCTAACTCATTCTCACTCTCTCTTTCTCACCCTCGCTCTCTTTCTCTCTCATTCTTTTTTCTCTCTCTCTCTTTCTCTCTCTCTCTTTCTGTCTCGCTCTCTTTCTTCCTGTCTCTCTCTCTCTCTTTCTCTCACTTCTCTCTCTCTCTCTCTCTCTCTCTCTCTCTCTCTCAATCTCTCTCGTTTAAAAATGTTCCCTTGCCGGGCTCTGGGCTGGGTGAATTTCAGAAATGACACTTTCTGCATAGTGTTATCATTCACAGTTCGCAGCATTGGATGACACATTATGAGTCCAAACAAGAAAAAGTATTTTAAGAAGTAAACTGAATTCCCATGTTTGCATTTCTTAGAGCGAATTAAAGTAATTAATTCTATGTCCAAGCAAATATATGTGTAAGATAATCACAACATTTGTTTATCCAGTGATGTACCAGAGTCCCATGATAAGCACAGTTCATTAAAGTGTAGTACCAGGGGAACCACACTCAATCAAAATGTATTTTCACAGCACAATAGAGTCCAATGGGAAACCCGAGAAAATAAAATAATGGGTTTCATGTCCAAAGACATCTAATGCCCCCCAGGACAATACAATGGACACATTCTGGCAAAGAGTTTGCATGCAAAAAAAGATCCCTGCTTCTTGTTCGTGAGACTGTAGCCCAGGGCTGATCTGTATAATATTAAATGGTCCAGTTAATAGTACAAGATAATAAAGTCCCAGGCAGATTGTGCCAAAGAAGACAATGCTAGGAAATTGTGCTCTATGAATAGTTTCTTGACAAACTGCCAGGCTGGTTATTTCAGTCATTGCTATTCGGATCTGGGTGCGATGCACCCTCCCCTACTTGACTTGAAATTAAATAGGGAGAAAACAGAGATAAAAATTCTCCATTCTGAGGCCACCTTTCTGCCCCCCTTCTTTGGGTCCACACCCGATCTCAGTGCCAGTTTTGAGATCATTGGGCACTCGTCTGGCTTCAATTTCAGCACTGCCAGCCCAGGTTAAGACAGTAGTTAAGCCCCATTCTTTTTCAACTCTTAACTCTGAAACGTGTTCTTCACTTTTTTCTTTTTCTCACAAGATTCAACTGATCAATGCTGCCATGTCTTCATGCCCAAGGAGATCTTTCCTGACTTGCCTTGTTCTATAAACCTCATATGGTACAGAACCTTGCAGTCTTTGACCTAGAAATCATATTAAACCTGCTCCTTTTATGCTCCATTGGTTATCAATCAAAGAACAAGTAGTTTATAAATCACTGTGTTTGGATCATAGACCCAAGTCCAGTCCTAGAACATCATCATCTTTCATTTATACATTTCAGTGGTACCAACCCGGCTGACGTTTGAGATCCTAAGAGAACCTTCTTTGTAAACTCCCAAAAGTCTGATTAAAGACCATTGATGGTTGGGCTTTTTCAGTGGAGGCTGCTTCAAGTTGGAACAGGTTACCCCTGTTCTTCAGGCAGGATTTAAACTTTTTGACAGCTTGGACAGGAGAGTTCTGAGTGGATCCCATCACTTCAACATTGCAATCAACACCTCAATCTGCCCCTAACCTGGTGCCTGTTTTGGAATGTAGTCAGAAAATGTTGTGGCTTGCCCCTGCCTCCTTTGACAAGGTGGGAATGCATCCAGTAACATGTTTCTCAGGGTCATGGTAGGGAAACGCCTTCAAAATTATTTTACTGATAGCCAGGCAAGCTCTTGGAACAATCAAGAGTCAACTGCTCAAACATCAATCAGCAGTCCTGTCCTTTTTGCGCATCAATGTTTCCCATCTCCCCTGCCACATCAAAATATGATTATATTTAACAAGTGTATATCAGTTGACCTGGTCGTTCTCATCATTTGGCAATATGAAGATCTCAACCTAAAGTAACAAGTCGATAGAATGGACAAGACCAGGAATGACCATAGACCTGCAGAAGTCGGTCAATCTATCAAAACGGCGATGTCGTAAATTTTGAGTGCACAAGTTATGTGCTGACGGCACACCACCCTGAAACATCTCTGTATTGACACATTTATGGACTTCACTAGAGAACATCTTGCACATGAAATTCAGACTAAAATCACAATAGGAAAAGATCATTAAGTATTTTAAAGCATCAATAAAGATTGAGAAAAGGTAAATAAAATCAAACTTACTTTTATCAGTGATTGTTGCTATTGGTTGTGAATATTCTGATATTGCAGATATTACTGTCAGACGCAATGCAAAGTGTATTAGTGTATTAATAGTTGATTTATTTGAATGTATATTGCGTTATTTTATTGTTTTATTTGGCTATATAGTAGATATTTCAGTGGGATGTACTGACGATATTACTGCATATTATCATCAATTTTATTTAAGCTTTAAACAAGCTCTACAACAGGTGCTATTTACTTAATGTATCTAATTAGTAAGTTTCACGAAATATTTATTAAAACGTTTTTGGGAGAAAAACATATCAAAGGGTTTCATTTACTAACGTTTTTTCCAGTTTAGGACAAGATTACAACTGATATAAAACAAGAAAGATTTCTGCCTTAAGGAAGGTTTGTTCGCCTTGGGATAGTTTTCAGTCTGGCTTTAGGCTGTGATTCATGGATTAGTACAGGTGTAAGACTATTTTCTGATTTATGACAACTGTAAGCGAAACCTGCACTTCCTGGTTTTAGAGAATCTTAACAGTTTCTTAGTCTAAATTAAAACTTTATTAAATGAGGCACATGGTGCTGTGTTCGATTGTGATATGTGATAGCCATGGTTTTCCGCATGAGCTGGAACACAAATTCAATACAGCATATCAATTTAAGAATACTGACCTATCTACAGTTATCATTTTGCACTTTAGTCTGCCCTAAAAACTTTCTAATCACATTTTTCTTTCTTTTTTTCTCCTTTCATGCAATTTCATTCTAAACAGTTTCACAAGGTAAGATTTTCTTTTATAAATCATTTTACTCTTCCTTCTATCTATAACCTGTGATTTTCTAAAGGTTTTTACTCTAATGCTAAGCCACATATTTGTTGTCCTTCCTCAATTAACCCTTTCCTTGAATGATACTCACACACATTTGACGTTCTTTTCACTTTGGGTATCTTGTTATAATGGTGCCTAGAAGTTTTGAATTTTTTAATGTTAATTTTCATTTAAAAAATCATTAAAGTGTACAAAGTGTTTGTGGGGGATATAATTTCGACACAATTTGTGAGGATTTTTCCGAACCGTGCAATCTGAGGTGTTTTGGAACAGTCAGTGGTTACCGGACGCCATCTATAGTGGGTTCTGTAATTTACCACTGGTGCCCTAGGGTCTGAGGTTATATTATTTTGCAGTTTCATGTAGCTCAAACTAGGCTTGAGGGCATTCTTGTGCTTTACAAGAGCACCAGATCATGTTACACATGTTTTAGACATTGGGAGATTAAATGATTTGCCCAGAATCCCAGGATTGTGAGCCAAGGCCTGTTGGCCTTCAACTTGACAGCCATGGTACTCCTTCAGTACACTCAGAAATATTGGACAGATCAAAGAATAAAACAAAAAACAAACGGATGGTACTGTAATCTTCTCGTGGTGAGATATCACCTGTACAGTTTTAGAGTTTTTACTTGGTAAATCCCTATAGTTGAAATTGCATGGCACATTAGACGTCAATGTTGTCCTGTCTGAGAAAGATTGCGAGTTCTCAGGGTCCTCAGAAATTTTTAGTTCAGTCAATGTTCTATCATTCTGTTTACAGTCCCCATAAATAATGTTAGAATGTATCAGATATGCTATGATACATCTGCACTTTGTTCAATCGTCTTATGCACCATGGAGAACAACTGAGTGGTTGTTCACTCAGGCAGCTGTGCATCTCGCAAAAAAGTCACAAAGGTAAAAATGTTTTAAACCCAACTGTGCCACCCAAAAATGAACTGGAATTCCCTTCCCATGTTAAAAAATGATCCTTCTATGGTGCCAAAATGGACTAGTGCAAAATAAAAGTTCCCGTTTCCTCATCAGGGTACCAGTGTTCAGTGACAAAGCGGGGGCACCTAACGGGGTTTAGCAGCAAACAGGTTAAATCTGTAACTAATCTTCAAAGTCAAATTTCAAACGGGGACAATGGTACTAGAAATGGGCTTGCACCCACAGACACAAACTTTAGGCGCTATTATCTTGTAAATTTCTAGTTATGATCGACATCCTCAGATGATAGAGGCACCAACAGGATCCACTTCGTTAACGTAGCGTGTGTGGAATCAGGAATAGGAAATTTGGTTCTAATCCATTTTCTGAGCTCTGCAGCCACAATGGAATGAGAGATGGTTCAAACAATCTTAGAATCAGGGTGAATAGACCCGCCAAATGTCATCTGGGATTTCGACTGGTAATGGGTGATACAGGCTTTCATAATTTGGGGATGTTAAAGATGATGCTTGCTCACCACACTCACAGTACAGGACAATGAGCCAGATGTGAACCCGTTTGCGCATGCAAAAACATATTGGGCCATGTACATAGCCTATTTAGCGAGTCGCAATTTTTTTGCCACTCGCTAAATAGGTTTTGCGACTCGCTATTTGGAAGGGGTCTTCCCTTCCAAATAGCGAGTCTCAAAACAATGTACTCATGTTTTGCAACCGCAATTGTGGTCGCAAAACACTCGCAATTACCACCTACTTCAAGTAGGTGGTAATGCATTTGCAAAGGGGAAGGGGTCCCAAGGGGACATATTTTTTTATGGGCAGGCAGTGGTCCCAGGGACCACGGTCTGCCCTTAAAAAATGAAACAAAAACGTTTCATTTTTTTAAAATTTAAATGCGTCCCGTTTTCCTTTAAGGAAAACGGGCTGCATTTAAAAGAAAAAAAGTTGCTTCATTGAAAAGCCTTCCCAGACATGGTGGTCTGCTGAGCCCAGCAGGCCACCATCCCTTGGAGGGCTGGCATTCACAATGGGCTTGCAAATTGCGAGAGGCTTATTAATACTAACGTGCCTCGCAATGTGCGACCCCATTGGGAATAGCAAAACAGTGTAAACACACTGTAGTACATTTCATTTAGCGCCTCCCAATTTGCGACTCACAATGTGTCGCATATTACGAGGCTCTAAATGAAAGGGTCGTACATCAGGCCCAATGTCCTGCAAATCTCTGACCCACTTGCAAAGTAGATGTCTTCAATTTATTTCTAACCCACTATGATGCAAGCCCTCTGACAAGGAGTACAACCAGATTTTATTCAATGGTCTTGGAGAGAGCCCTTTGTAGCATCCACAAAGGTCTTTTCCTTCGACAAGTCAAACACTTCTTTATATACACACATTGTTTTGCCCTCAGCTCCAGAAAGGTATATAGTTACAAACAACCAATAGCAGCATTCCACAGCAACGCTCCTGTAAAGCTTATATGATATTTGATAGATTTGATTTTTACATTTGTAAAGCTCATAAATGTCCCGTGATGTCTCAACTCTGCTTTCTGACTTTGGAAGGATAGAGTCACTCTAATGATTAAAAGATCTAGATTTTGAGAGATTTCCGGAAGGAAGGTAGGCTTGGGCAGTTCTTCAGTTTCACAGGGAGAGAATTCCACAACGTTGCCGTGCCTGCGAAGAAGCCCCTACCCCCCCAGGATGCACGTTTCACTCTGGGAAGCACTTAAAGCTTAGCATCAGCAGATCGAAGTGCTCTGGATGGAGTGTACCAGATGAATCGGATCTGCAGGGAGGTTGGACCGGTATTATGTAGTGCTTTATAAGCAATGCATAGAGCCTTAAAATCAATTCTTTTGAATTCATACTGAAGTAAATGCAAATTTAGAAAGACATCTTAATTGGATCCTAGCAACAAGACCATTTACCATTTTTCTTCTGCTTGGGAAATCTGGATGGGTCACCTTTTTGCGAACGATGCTAAACTGCGGTCATTAGATCTAACATCTGTACCTGAGCTGGGCGGACCTGCGCTATCGGATGGGGGTATTCCAACCTGCATTGTTCTGCCGTTCTGCTTGTACCTGTTTTTTTCATGTCTACTCACTGATTTCCTTCTAGAGGATGCATTTTGTCATTCCACATCTCCATGCAGATCCCTGGACTTTGCTCCTTGCCCCCTCGGTCTGAAATGATCTCTTTTGAACACAATGGGCTTCATAGCTCCTCTCCAAGGACAGGTCACTACAGCAGGGCTTCCTCTGGTGTTCAAGGCCTTAGTCTCAGGGCCATAGTTGGGCAGTAAGATTGGGGGGGGGGGAGGGGGAGTGGAGGGTGAGTTTGAGATTTTCCAAAGAATAACTCCGGCATATCATGGCAAAATACATACATGAGAAGCAGAGCATGAGGGAGCTTAAAGGGCAGTGGAAAGGGAGAGCAGAGTGGATTGTTAGGGGGTACTTAAAACACAATAGTTTGCTGGACCACCAACATTTTTTAAGAACTTCAAAACAGATAGGAGAGAGAGAGTATGTGTGAGTGTTTATTGTCTGTGTGTGCATGTAAAATTCCCAAGTGAAGTCTGACAGACACCTCACCATACCCGACTTAAAGCACCTGTACCCGTCTATTTACTAGGGATTACAAATATTAGGGGGATGTAACACCCCAAACATACCTCCCACCCCAGAAGACACAACCCTGCTTAGCATGAACAGCAACTTCCAGGGTCCTGGTTCTGGCAGACATTCCTGTGTGCTGGCGGTTTAGTGGCACCAGTGGGTCGTATTAAATAGCAATAAATACCACTTACTGGTTCCAGGGAGGGGATACTGAGATAAAACATGAGGCAGCGGTGGGCAGCAATTGCCAATCCTGTCATGGTGGCAACCTAATGACCCTCTTCCCACCAAACTAAAGAATGGAGCTTCTTTGTGAGCATTCTTCCCAGGCTTTCACAGCAGGGAGGAAGAGCGCGCATCAACTGGAAAAAGATTGGATTTCACAGAAGCAGTGCGGGCTCCCGAAGTGATTTCTCTGCGATCTCCTGACAATCCCTGTGAGAGTACAGAGATTGAAGTCCCTGAGGGCTTCACACAGGTCCAGGGAGATCTTGGAGCTGATTTGCCCAGGTGGCCAATGCAGTTTTGATATTTTTTTTCTTTTCACAGAGTTTATATAGCGCAAACTTGACTCGAATCGGGTATCAGAGCGCTTACATAGCCCCAGTTGCATTACATGAGGTCACATTCATTTTTGTTACGCCCAGGGCGATTAAGTGATTTGCCCAGAGCCAGTTGTGGGAAGCATTAATCGTGGTGTCTATATTGTACCCAGAAAGCAGACACAGATATGGTGCTTCAGAGTTTGAGCATCAGTGGCTTCATTTTAACGGTGCAGAAAGACTCGCCTTCCTCGACATATGGACCCTCCATCTTATGCATGTTGCACTATGTCCCTCATAGGAAATCCTTAACACGTTTAGTACCATATGCAGATTCCATGTGCAACACATGTAAGCCCAAACGCACAACACACCACATAGACAACGTTGATTTAGAGGGCCATGGTCATGAGGGATAGAACATATTCTACATGGAGACAGTCAGCGGACTCCTCTCCCAAGGTTGAAACAGAAAAAGGTCTCTTGAAATCCTCATAGCATCACCTGTCAATCTCTCCATAGCCTGATTGAAATGGGCAGCAGCCACTCAATACTATAGTAGGATACATATCAGCAGTCCTTACAAGCCATCGCAGACTTATGGTCTGCTGATGGAACGCTGGAAAACACAGAGCACCCTCAGTGGACTCAGTTGGTTTGTCACACGGAGAGAAAACCATCAGAGAAGGTCATGTCAAAGCAAAATATAAGGCAAGAAAGGACAGGATAGTAGAGCCATCTACACCATGCAGGACTTTCAGCTCCATAGCCACTGAACTTTATTATATTATATTCAATTACTTTCTTTATTAAATTGCCATCTCCATAGTATAATAGGTCAGCTAGAATTAAAAGAAACCTAATTTACTATTTAGTAAATGCTTACAAATATTTAGTACATTGAGTAATAAATAAATATGCAAATGAGAAACCAAGTGTTCTTTAGGAGTCTAATTCACTCCTTAAATGAACTGATAAAGCCCTGAGACACCCACCTAAGAGGAACGAAAGATCCATTTCTCATTCCAATCTCTGGAAACAAGTCCAGCCTTCACTACGATGGATGGTTCAAGTCTTAAAGTAAATTTAACAGTTGCTAGGCATGAAGAAGAATTCAAAGAACACAGCTAACTGGTAAAGCATTAATCGTTGTGTGTGGAACACCGCTGACCACCCATGCCGTGGGGGTAGAAAGTAGCCATATGATTTTGCTTAGTAGACCAGTTTTGCTCTCACACTGTTGGTGCCACCTCAATACTCGCATAGTCTATTCTTTTTCTGTAGAACATTCTGCTATCCAGGTGCTAGGCTTCCTGGCACTTCAATGGTCTAGCCTCGACACCTTTGATGCTGGACTCAGGGGCATAGGAAGGTGTGTCATCACTCAGGAGGTTGACAAAATGGCAAAAATGTGTGTTTTAAACACATATTTTTGCCATTTTGTCAAGCCAGGGGTGACAAGAAATTTTCTGCACCGGGTACCACCTGACCTTGCTACGCCACTGGCTGGACTATGATTTTATGGGGAGAAAGGAACTAGTTTCCAAAGGCTTTTAAGGAGGAAGAAACCAGACACCACACTGAATGTCAAAAAACAATCCTCAGATTCCGGGAATCGTCCACCAGATATTGCTAGGAAAAATATTTCGCATTGCTGTGTAGAAAAGAGATTTAAGGTACCCCCAAGTACAGACAGCAATTGGATCACAGTAGGTCACTAATCTTTAGTTACTCCCCACATTGACATAGAGAAAAGCACCGGGATGGATTTCACCGTCCTAATCACCCAACATGCGTTAATCGGTGGTGGTCCTTTGTTTGAGTGAAGGAGCATCGCCCCCATGGAAAAGCCTCAGGCCAGAGGTGAAAAATAAAATGATAATAAAGTATATTTATTAACATTTTTTTTCAGTTACCGATCCGTCCTGAACTGAGTGACCGGATGGGCTGGGGCCAGTGCTGCCGAGTGGTAGCAGGGAGCTGTGTGCTTTAAAATGCGCATGTGTCTTTGGCCGGCCAGACATGCACATTTTAAACTTCTCTAACACAGCTGTCTTAGACAGCTGGTTTAAAGAATGTGCAGGTCTTCAGTGCACTTGAGAGCACTGAGTGAGGCCTCTCCAACCAAACCTTGAGCTGCTCTCATGCTGGTGAGAGCAGCGCCAGGATTGGTTAGGGGAGTTTCCTGTGTCCCGTGGAAGAGAGACGACCGGTGGAGGAGGACGTCGAGCCATGTCTTAATGTAAGTGCGTTTTATTATTATTATTCTTATTCTTATTATTTTTGCGTCCCCCCCTACCCTCCGTACATGGCAGCCGCCACTGGTGTCAATGTATATAATCTGTCCATATGGTAGAAATCCATCCCTTAGTTGGTGTCTGTAGGAGAAGGTAAAGGTGATCTGAGGTAAAGGTGATCTCTAATGATTGAACATCTGCAGGGGGTGGCTCTCAGTGCTCTTTAAGGGGTTGGAAGGGAAGTGTTGCCGGGCCTGGAGAACGTTGTAGCAATAGTCCAACTAGCTGATATATAGATGGTACCCAGAGTAGTAGGCATTTCGTGAATGTTAAATTGTGGTAGTGAATAAATGAGATGCCTGAGTTGATGAAGGTGGCACTAAAGTGAACTCAGAGGGCTGAGAGGAGGTTGCACAAGGAGGGAGAGAGATGAAATATTTTTAGGGGCAGTGGATGGGTGGAAGCTCGAGCTCTGGGTCACCTACTGGAATCAGCTGGCACAGAAGCAGCTGGTCATACAGGCCTGGAGGTATTGTGAGAGGAAAAGAATGGACAAGATTAAGATTTTATTCACTAGCATTACACTCAAATCTCTTAAATGTATCTCTGTCACCAGCCCCTGCGGATTTTCATATATTGATTAATAGAAATTAGTAGAATTGTGAATATTAGAACTGTTATCTGCATAAGTATTACACATATTATCCAGGGTCTCGCCATAAAAACATGTCTCTTCTATATAATATAGCCTAGCTGTTACATCATCAAACAGCTGAAAGAGCAAGATTGCCTTACTACTCTAAATGTAATAATTTATTACAGTTGAGTTGTGACCTCACAATGCCTCTGCCACAGCTCTTCGGGGGTTTCTTTTTACTTGCTACTTTCACTGAGGCTACACATTGATGAGTTTATGGGGAGAAATGTATGGTAGAATGTTTATTTCATTGACTTGCAATAGCCTAAGACTGTGCGATTGGGGGTAGCTTATACCATATACCTATATGAAGGACATACATAGTATGATTTTACTGCAAAGTGGGTGTTTGCTGCACACCTGTATGTGTATAAGCCATAGGCCATTCGGTGAATGGCGAGAGGCAATGGAGGAGTGGATCGGTGTAATGGGTGAGGGAGAGGAAGCAAAAAGACGTACAGAACGACAACAAGGAGGGTGGGGAGAGACACACAAGAGTGGCAACAAGCAGGGGCGGTGCGTCCATTGGGGCACTGGGGCGTTGCCCCACTAACCACATGGCCCCATTCACGCAAGCGGCAAGCAAGTTCAGATAAATGATAATAAGTTAACTACTAGTCACTCGTCGCTCCGCTCGCAGTCGGCATTGGCAGTCTCAGGCAATCGGCCACTGAAGGGGGTGGGGGCGGGGCGGGGCTGGGCTGGCTGCGGCAGCAAGGGTTGAGTGACAGCAGGCTGACAGCAGTGCTTGAAATAGTGTGCGCATGCTCGATTTTGGGCTGGTCATTTTTATGACCAGCCCGAACATGCGCACTATAGGCCAGCCACCTACTACCATGGGAGAGCGAGAGGGGACCAGAGGCCGAGGGTTGCTTCATGCAGGGGCCCCCGGTCTCCTAATGGTTGGGCCGTCTCCATGCCCTAGCCAATCCTGGCGCTGCTAATACAGCGTCTGGATTGGTTGCCTGAATCACTGTGCAGCCTGAGGGCTGTTGTGCAGAAGGCGGACCGGCCCAGGAGCAGAAGCAGAGGCGGCACGGACCGGTCACGGTCAGATAAGTTATTTTTATTAAAACTCCCCCAGCCGGCCCCCACCCCCACGCGACACCCCCGCGACTCGAGTATTGCGAGCCGCGACTGAGTTACAGCCTATACGCCCTGCAGGCCTAGTGGCAGCAGGACTGGACTGGAGGTGTTGAAGTTCTGGCCTGATCGCCATAGGCGAGACTGTGCAGGCCTGAGCCCAGTCCGTGCTTGCTTAGCCCAGTCCTTTATTCTGTCATCCGAGCGATTAATCGCTCAGATAACAGAATAAAGGACTTCTAAGAAGGAGCGAAGGCTCGTGAACAGGGCTGGCAGTCTCGTCAAAGGGCTGCTCTGCTGCCAGAATCATGTGCGACTTTGGATTTGATGTGGAACGTAACAGTTAACATATTTAATTACTCTGGAGTTAGTTCTGTAATGCGCAGCGTTTGCCCTTTTGTTCCTTCACGGCGCAAAATCATGAAGAGCATAACTGTGTGGTCTGGTCAGGTGAAAAAGCAGACGGGGGAGATTGCGTCCGATCAGGTAGTAGCAGGGTATAAAAGTTTGAAACATTTGTGATTATTAAAGACAACGCCCGAGATACATTCGAGTGCCGTAGTTTGTGTTTATCAACATTATTAAATGAATCTCTTTCTAATTCCCTCATCAGACCCATTCAGACTAGAGTTCCTCATGAAGTAACTGTGTCTCGTAATTTTCTGTCTGCTGCAGTAGCGCATGCATTCCGATATCTGTCAATAAACTATCACTTGACCTTTTTTTGAGAGTGTTGACTAAGAGGTCTAAGGGCTAGCAGTTTTAAATGCTGAGATTTGTTTGTGGTGTGGTAGGTCTGCACATACTGGAAATGCTTGGAGGGACATGCAACATCTACTGCTTGTCCTCGTTTACCTACAGTGGAAGAAATCAAAGGGTGCTGATAAAAATGAATGTCGGGGGAGGAGGGACAAGCAATCGCCATTCCTCTCTGTGATAGAAGCGCTCACGTGGGGAAGCAGCAGCGCCGTGTACGGACGGTGTCTTGGAGTGACAGGGTTCGTAGACAGGGCCACGAAGAACAAAATTATGTCTTTTGGCGGACTCTCGTTCATTGAGATCTTGCTGAGGGAAGTGCGGGTTCGAAGCGCTAGTTTTCACATCTCTGAAAATAACTGTCGAGCTCTGAGCTGCTTCCTGTTCAAGGTGGCGAGCTAACCAATCTTCCTCTTCCTTGACGCCATCATCACGCTTATCTTGCATTTCTGCTGTGAGAAGTTGGTTTCAGAATCTCTGAATTGATGGGTGTAGTAATGTGAGTAGCTTCAATCAGCACGAGGCATGCCTGTGTGTAAGCAGTGCCAGTAGACAGGGTGAGTTAGGTTTCCCAGGCATGTAAATTCAGGTTCAGTACATGTTGGCTCCAGAGGCGGTCTCAGTACAAGGTTCAATCTCTTTATTGATCTCTGCTTTCTTAACTTTCTTGCTTTCTAATCTTTGCTTAAAAATGCACCCTTTGCAACTTTGTTTTAAGAATTTTCTCAGGGAAGAACCCCCTAAATTCCCTGTATAGCAATCTGGTTTATTCGCTATGCTCGCTCACCACAGGGCACTCAACCCATTTTACATGTTTACTTAATCTTGCATTCCACACAACTTAGCTATTTTATAATGTTGTTGTTTATCTGTTGTTTATCTGTATTTTTTTTCTGTGCATACTTTGAGGCTTGAGCCATGCCAGGTGTTTATGAGGGGCATTGATTGAGCACGCAGACGCTAAGGCTAAAGCAAATCAAAGTGCCTGTCAGTGGGTTGGCCTCTCTGCAGAGCACACAGAACAATGTTTCTGTATTCCATTTGCAACTGAAATTCTGTGGAAATGTGTTTGAATGTGTGTGAAGGGCGCACACTGATGTCAAAATATTTGCAAGGCAAAAGTAAGAGAAATTAAGGTGCTTATATTTGAGGGAGTGCAGTGCATGTTGGGGACCGTTAAGTGACTGAGATTTGAGCAAGTGCATTCGGGAAAGATTAAAAGAGCATGCTGAAGAGGAAACAGAGGGGGTTGAAGATATGCAGATGGACAAGATATGCAGAGAAAAAGTACACATAATTGAACGCCAAAACTCCTTCCACAGGCCTCAATGCTATTTAATTCACAGACTCAGTATTTCAGAAGTTCAGAATTTAAACATTTCAATGCTAATTATTTATAAGAAATCATTGTTGTTACTCATTTATCTTAAACAGCTAACACCCATTGACAAAGCCAATCATACTGACAGGCTTTAGGCGTATGTCAGTTGCTGCGCCATTTATCTGGATAAAATTACATCTCAGAGAGAAACCAAAATACCAGTCCGATGGAACACTATGGGAATCACAGACATGTATTTGGCATGTTCCTTTATAGGGAGCGCCCACTTTTTTCATCTAACTTAAAGAACTGTCTGCACATATTTCTATATGACTGGTTACAGCCAGCAGCTGTGGGTGTTTCCCGAAGTCTGGTTAGAGCATATTTTTCAAAAGTTAATGCTGGATGCAGTGCAAGACACTGGGCAAGCATACATTTTAAAGTGCTAAAGTTGTCATGCAGAACAATTTACATATTACAGTAACTGTTGAACAAATTAATGCTAGAAGAGATGGGGCAGTTTTTAATGTGTTTAATATTTAAAGACTAAACGTTCCAAATGCTTAATAAGCCTTGCTTTATAGCTGCATTCATTTGCTTTAAAATGCACCATTTGCCAATCTTTTTTAAATTTCTTTCTCAGGAGAGGGACTCTCCCTGACCCCAGGTGTGTCCATTGAACTTGTTCACATCGCTAACTAGTGTTTTCTATTTTAAAGGGTAGAGCCAAAGCAGTCTTGCTTAGTACCCTAGCCCTCTTCAGAAGTCAGACTTTCTTGGCAACCCAGAAATTCTCTGAAATAATGTATGATTTTTCTTTTATGACTGCCTAGAACAACTGAATGTTTAGTCCATTTATCACAGAAATAGTTCTGAAAATCGCACCAAAAAGATGGCAATTTGTAAAAAAAAAATTCACGGGGGGAGAACCCCCGAACCCCCTTTATTGCTGTCTGGCACGCTCGCTGCGCTCGCTTGCATACATTGATTCATTCTGCATACGCCCAATCAGTTTCAAATTCCACCAGCTGCCCCTGGCAACAAGACTGGGAGAAGTGCACGGGTGAGAGCAACACGGAGCACGGGGTGGAGAAAAGCACCCAGACGAGAAAGAGCTACACGGAGTGTGAGTTGAGAGAAGCACACAGACAAAGGAGAGCACTGTGGAGTGCAGGTATGAGAAGCCCATGAGGGAGACAGCTGGAAAAGACATGTAGTCTCATAGAGTTCTAAAGCAAAAAGAATACAAAATGTTTCCTACAAGTGATCAGTCGAAGAATAAAATAAGGAGACAATGAACCAGGAGTGGCACTCGCACAAGATGGACAAGCTCAGCCATCGAATGAGAAGTAAGCAAATGACAATGACAATAAAGTCCGCCAATGGTAAGCAATGGGCAAGCTTTAAGTCCACTGTAAGTTGTTGGCAAACTGATAATGGGTCTTTTGCAGGCAGAGATATTGCCCTGAATGGTAGGTTCAACCTAAAAAGAAAAAGCCCTAGCATAAAATTAAACTGTTTAGTATAAATACAGTCCTCATAAATAAATAAATGTTAAAGATTTGCCATTTCTGGGTTCTTGGGCCCAGGTTTACCAATGCTTGGCATCAGGATTGGTTACTTTTCTAAGACAAGCCCAACGCAAAGTGTTCAGGTGGGATTTATAATCTAACGCAAATCACGATTTGCATTGGATTGTAACCCCAAGGTACGCAAAATGATGGACTTGATTTTGTGTCAAAATTCTGTGCCTTCTCGTGGCAGTAGTAATGAGGAGAAATGTTTCAATTTCTCCTCGTTTTTCTGACTTTGTATGTGTGCTGCATTGTATAGTACCCAAACAAAGGGGCCAAAGCCTTAAGGTTCAGTTTCTGTATTAAAAGGGACCCTAGCCAGAACAAAAACTATGCTTCAGACAACGCAGGCACTCTTGCACTGTGGTGAAAGGGTGTCCGAGTCAGCGCATGGCTGCCTATTGTTCACCATTGTATGGAGTGAGCAGAAAAGCATCACGTCTTGGTAGATATGGTGCTGTTGTGCTCTCCCCCATACATGCACCACAACGCAGAACCATACCTTGCCGTCCTGCGTTGCCTGATTTCTGTGTAAACCTGGGCCAGGATATTTAGGCCCAGCACATCCTTCATGAACAAAGAGCAACCCAATATCTGGCTGACAATGGGTTAACAGCACGCGCGACCATAAGGGACACAAAACTATATAACCCACAAAAAATGAAGAAAAAGGTCAAAATGTTACCAGCAGTAAAAATAATGCAATCCTACTCAGTAGAATTGGAGAAGAGTGATGCAGAAGAAAATAGAAGTGACAGGAAGCAGCTGAGCATGAAAAATATAGACTGCCAAAAGAAAAAGGGCAGATGATGACAAGGTGAGGTGAGTGAGGTGATACAGACTAATGGAGCAGGCACACACAGTCAACAGGAAGCTGGAACCTTGAGCCTGTAAACTAGAAACCTGCACGTGCTGAATATTTCTGGTTTGGGAAGTATCATGTCTTACACTTCATAATGTCACCGTGAAGCACGTTTAAACAGCGGAATCTGTAGGGTGCATACAATTCGCCTTGGCCCTGGAACAGACAGAAAATAAAACCAGCACTGGAAAAACTAATATGTTTGGTTTACAACTAAAAGCATCCCTTCCTTGATTTGTTTGTGTGTTGTGTTGAGTCGGCATGTATAATCCATGCTGTGGGAAGCGGCTTGGTCCTCATAGCTTTTGTTAACCTTGTCAAAACCAGACCCACACTATCTTTGTGCGAACCGGTGCGTTTGAAGAACTGTCCCAGAAGTGTGTTTAGATACTTTCAAGCGAGTGTATAAAAAACTAACAACGCAGTTTGGTTTGCTTCTGTCAACTTTATAACCTACCGCACTATCAAAGCACGCATGGAGTTAGAATAGTAAATACACACTTCATTACGGTCAATGGCCGGTCCTCATAATAATAGGTATTGGGGTGTGTGTGTGTGTTTCTTTTATAGTGAGTGGCCAAGTAAGTGCATGTAAGAACGAGTCATTAGGTGGATAAATTGATGCATGAGTGCAAGGATTGGTGTTTTCACTGACATTTGTGTAGTAATCTGTCCCACAAGTCTGGGCCGTAGGCTGTTGATGCAGGAGAGGTTAGGCTAAGACGTGCACTTAAGAACTCTGGTTCTAATCCTAACTCCCCCACTTGAACACCTTGCCCAGATTTACACAGGTTTGACCCGTAGTAAGTTAGGGGTTGCCTGTGCACCTCAAAGTGGTGTCATGGTAGGGTTTTATCTTCGTCCACTAGCTACAGTGAAGACATTTTTTCAGAATTTTCTTGCTGCTGTCAAATGGAACGAAGCATACAGATTTTCTTCTGAACTTTTTCTGAACCGTATTGTATAAAACTTTGTACTAGGACAAAAAGAGTTAGTTAGAGGAGAGGAGTTGGCCTAACGGCTAGGGCGGTCGACCTCGAATCTGGGAACTGGGTTCGATTCTCGGCAATGACGCTGAACATCCTGTGATTTTGGGCAAATCACTTAATCTCCTGTGCCTAACAAAAAAATTAATGTGTCCTCATTTAACGCAACTGGTGCTATGTAAAGCACTCTGATACCCGATACCTTCGGGTCAAGTTCGCGCTATATAAAACTCTGTAAAATAAAAAATAACAAAATTATAAAATAGCCTTGGCAACCTATTCTTGCTGTTTTGGTTTGGTGAATCAGAACGAGCATATTGTACTCCACTTTCCAAACATGCGAGGTGATGGGAACCAGTGAGATGGGAAATCAGCTGCATTTCTTCCATGTTACATAAGCAGATTTTATTTGTGCAGATAAAAATAAAATGTTTATGCAATGTAACCACCACCCAAGCCACATCATGTAGGTAGACCTTTGCTCTGTTTTGGCATCAGTGTAACATCTTTTTTTTTGTCCTCATTGTGCAATGTTAACGGAAAGGGTGAGACGGGAGCCCCGGTCCCATCCTGTCCGGTCTGGTTTGTGTTACGTTACTCCTTTGTAGTTTAGATCTGGAGTTGGAGATAGGAGATTTCGACCTTTCCCTTTGAGGGGCCCCCTTGTTACCCAACCATAACTTGGCGTGATTTGGGGGTGAGCTAGTCTTTATGACTACTCGTTCAAGCCCATTGCTTGAGTGCCATTGCTTAATCATTGGATTTGTGCTTCGGGCGGTATTTAATTAGGATTGTTAAAGTCTTCCCAAATACTCCAGAATTTATGCCTCTTGCTTACCCTCCCACATTTGTCTAAATTATACACTCTTAATATTGAGGATCGTCATTCTCTAAGAGTTGGAGGAACTGGTTTCGCCCATTTTATACAAATTTATCTCCTAGCCAATAATATTAATAAAAAGAGTAGCTTAACTCGCTCTTTGTCTAGATTCTGGTTATTCATACTGCTATGACATATCCCAAAGATAACAAGTTGTATGCTTACCTCTACAGGTTGTCCTAGGAGGCTAGAGAGAAGCTTACCTACATCATTCCAGAACTGTTTGAGCTGCCGAAACATGTCGAGGTCGTCCGGTCTTTCCTCCGCACACTTTGGGCAGCATCTCACAATTTTCTTGTTGATCTTAAACAGCTTTTTCGGAGACCAGTACGCTTTGTGGGTAGTAAAAAGGTGATTTTTTCTCAAAGTAGCAGATTTAACTACACGCCAGCATGTAGCCATTGATACTTGCCATAAGTGTGGTATATCCAGCATCAGCAGCTCCTTCCCCCATATCTCGTTTGGAATCAAGAATTATTCTTCCCCGGCCTGGATAAGAGCCCAGTACCAACATGAGATTTCTTTTTTAGGGGAATTATTCTCCTGAAATAGCTTTTCAATTTCCTTGGTTCTTGTTACCTCTTCCCCAAGGCTTTTGACCCAGTTCTGTAGCGGAAATTACTTACATTTTGTGATGTTACCTTTGGTTTTGTTTACCAGGACTTCCCAACTGACGATTTAACCTTGCTCAATGAGATCGCCCCATTTGTTTATTCCTCCCTCTTTTAGGGGAATCGCTAATCTGTCTTTGAGGCATTCCGTGGTGCCGGGCAAGTCCCAAATTGGAGCAAAGTCACTTTAGTAGGGGATTTTCAGTGTACTTCTTATCTGGTACCATGATTTCGCGGCTGATTGGAGGGTCTTCAGTCTTATCTTATATTTGTACAGAAAGTGATTATCCCCCTATTTGATTAGCGCTTGCATATATGCGGGGTATGCCTCGTAACTGCCCAGTAATATTCTTGAGTATTTGAATTGGAATGCCTTGCAATACATCCACATGTCCGGACTTGCTATTCCACCCTGGGCTTTTTTAATTCTCAATTTTATCCAGGCGATTCTTGTCCCCTTTGCGGCCTAAATAAAACTGTTTAGTTCACCTTGTAACTTTTTCAACCATTCTTTTATGTATTCAAGAAGGTATAGCATTAAAGATATAAGTAAATTTCGGCACGACTGACATCTTGATTATGTTGGATTTTCCCATTAAGGTTAGCGGGAACCCACCCCAGGCTTTGAGGAGGTTCCTAACTTCCCATAAAATTCTCTGAAAATTCATATTCGATATTTTCTGTAAGTCTTTTACTAGCTCTATACCGAGATATTTTATTTTTTTTCTTTACCAGTGGGTTATTTGAGACGTGGTTCCATTCCAAAATATCGGATTTTGACTGGTTTATCATATATCCAGAAACTTTTCCGAACTGAATCCTGACCTTCTCGATTATTGGGAAAGATGTTGCTAGATTGCTAGTGAATAGCACCAGGTCGTCGGCATATAATGCCACTTTTTTTCTCTCAACCTTGGTGAAAAAATGGTGTAATCTCCTGGTTTCCTCTTAGCATGCAGGCTAGCAGTTCTATGTAGAGGTTAAATAGTAGGGGAGAAAGGGGGCAACCCTGCCTAGTGCCTCTCCTGATTGTTATTCTATCAGTGAGGCTATCGTTAACCAGATCTTTTGCTGAGGGATTTTTGTATATTAATTTTACTGCCTTTTGAAAGTTTTCTCCCAAATTAAATTTTCCCAACGCTTCATTCAAAAATGCCCAGCTTACTCTGTCAAATGCTTTAGCTGCATCGAAGGTGATGATTGATAGTGGGGTTTTATACTGAGTCGCTATATCTATTACACCAATTAGTTCTTGGGTTAATTCCTGTATTTGTCTCCCCTTAATAAAACCTTTATGGTTCGAATGGATTAAAAGATCAGCAACCTTGCCCAGCCTTTTAGCTAGTATTTGTGTAAAGATTTTATAGTCTGTGTTTAAGAGAGAGATCGGCTTATATGATTCGCACTTGGTTGGGTCTTTCCCTGGTTTTAGTAGGATGGATATGATAGCCTCATTCCAAGAGTTAGGGAGCTCTCCTTGATCTAAAAAAATGTCATTGAAAAGGTCTGTCATGGGGAAGACTAGGACTTCCGACATATTGACATACAGATCGTTGGGCAATGAGTCCGGACCTGCTGCTGTCCCCTTTTTCAAGCCTCGGATAACCTCTGCCACTTCCTCAACTGTAATTTCCTGGTTAAGCGTTTCCATTTGTTGTTGACTCAGGTTTGGAAGTGCTATGTTTTCCAGGAAACTAGATACCTCTTCTGAAGTTGCAGAGGATTCTTCGCCATACAGATTTTCGAAATTTTTTACGAAGGCCTACTTAATCTTGGAGTCCTCCAAACTATAAGCAAGTTGATTATCAATTTGAATGATTGTTACCCTGTTTCGCGTTTGATCTGTTTTCAATTTCCATGCTAGGATCTTACTACATCCTTCCACGTATTCATACTGCGAGAGTTTGCCAGCTTCTCACTTGTTCCTTAATATCGTTTCCAGTATGTCGGAGAGAGCCTCCTTCTTTAATTTTTTTTCTTCTTCTATCTTTGCTAATTCATTAGGGTTCTCCTCTTGTTGTAGATTTTGCTCCAGTGTTTTTATTTCATTTTCTGTTTGACTTATCAGGGTCCTAGTACTCCTATGTTTGTGTGTCGCGAGAATTTTGATTTTACCCCTTATGACAGCCTTGTATATATCCCACATTCGTTTGGAAAAAAAAGAGCTGTTTTATTGGCCAATATTTCAATATTTACGGGATCTAAAAAAATACTGCGATCAACCGTCCACCTTGATGGTGGTGAAGAGACTATGGGCGCTAGTTGCAGTGAAACTGCTGAGTCGTCCGAAAGGTGCACCGGTTGATGCTCTACTTTCTGAGTAATACCAGTCAGATTACTATCAATAAGAAAAAAGTCTATTCTTGACGCATGGTTGTGTTTCTTATTTTGGAAAGTAAAGCGTCTGCTCTTATCCCCCTTCTCTTTCCAGATATCTGTAATCCCCAGGTCTTTAGTGCATATTCCCACCCATTCTTTCATTTTTGGTAGATTCATTCTGTTTCTAGCAGGGAGACAATCCACCTCTGGGTTTAAGATTATATTAAAATCGCCTCCCATTATTATGGGGTACCGGGTATTCAGTAACTGAGAGTAAAGTTTCTGGAGTGGTGTGGAATCATCTATATTTGGTCCATAGTAACCCACTATTGTGTATGACATATTGTGTATCTTTGCGTTGGCTATTGCCCATCTCCCTTTCGAATCCACATCGGCTGTCTCAATTCTTGCTTTTATGTTTTTTTTAGTAAGATCGCCACTCCTTTCGTGCATTATTGTTGGTTTGTACAGATGTAGGCATCTACCCATTTTTGGTATTTGATTAATTCTGCCCATTCTTCTTGTAAGAGGTGAGTCTCTTGTAGGATTATTATATCACAATCTGCAGCCTTTAAGTATTCCATAATTTTAGGTCTCCATCTGTGCTATTTTTATTCCTTTTTTCAAGAAGTTTTTTAGTGATTCTTCCCCCTTTCCCTCCCAGGAGAAGCCTCCCATTTCTTTTCTTAGGCAGAGCACTGCCCATTTGAGCTCCTCATTCTCTTAAAGATTAGATGACTCTATTCATTGTTCCTTTTTTTTTTTCACATGCGCACTTTTTTTTGTTTTTATCTGGTTTATTAAGCACTCCACTTCACTAGGATCTCTAATGTTGTGCATTTTGTTTTCCCACAAGATCCGTAGCGATGCCGGGAATCGCATCTGCACTGACGCACCCAAGGTTCTTAGTTCCTGCATTAACTGGCCAAGTTCCCCTTGCCTGCCCTGCATCACTTTGGCAATATCGGATCTAATTCGAAGTGACCAACCATCTTTGCTGAAGGAGCCTGCCTTTTGGGCTTCCCCAAGGATTCTTTCCTTTAGGACGTATGTCTTAAAGTTTATTAATATCTTTCTTCGGTTCTTTCTCATGTTCCCTCTTGCTAAAAGGATCCCGGTGCACTCTTTGGATATCCTCTGCTAATTTGCCTGCTTTTGCCCAGGGGAGTAACTCTTCTAGCAGTGTAACCGTAAATTTCCTGATATCCTCGCCTTCCAGACCCTCTGGTATGTTAAGCAATCTCAGATTGTTCCTTCTAGCCTGGTTTTCCAGAGATTCCATCTGGAAAAGATGGTGGCCGGCTGAACAGTCCGGTCGGGAACTCCTCACTCTCCCTGCTTGTTGTGTGCATACATGATTCTAGACTGAATTTTATGTGGGAAAAGCACTCCCAGGAACGGCATCTCTAAGCAGAATGAGGCTAGAGGGTCAATGCTAAAAAGGAAATTAGAATCAGGAAAACTTACGATCAAGGCGGCAAGCGGTGTCCGAAGCCCGGAGCCCTGAACTCGAATGGGAACGCGGACGCAGTGGAGCCAGTCGCAGTGGAGTCAGGAGGGAAGGAGGCGGCGACGAGCCGCGGCGTGCTCTGGCCGGGAGGCGTGTGGGCGGAAGCTGTTGCGGCTTGCTGAAGTAGCAGGAGGGCCGCCGCGAGAGTCCCGCTGAGAGGGAAAACAGCGTTTCAGGCAGCTACCTCGAGAAGCAGCGGGAACGCTGCAGGTAGGGACGCCGTACTGAAGTCAACACCCGCGCCTCGGCCAAGGGGAAAAGATGGAAGAGATTCAATAGAAAGCCTATGTAGGGTAAGTGACACGGAGCCTCGGTGTGTGCAAAGGGAGAGGAGGAAGGAGCAGTCTAAATGTTTAGAGGTATGAATGTGGGGAAAGAAGGGAGAGGAAACTAAACCGGTTCCCCCTATTTCAGTAAATATATTTAAATCCTCCGACAAAGGGGCACCCCGGCAAAGACTTACAGCCTTAGAAACAGAGGGGTGAGTTGTCAGGCCCCCCCGAGATTACACAAAAGAGGGTGCTGATATTGAACCTAAAAGTACCAGGAAGAAAAGTAGGGCACACGCTTCAGGCCAACCACGAGCACCTAAATCCAGGGCAAGCAGGAACAAACTAGGGACCTCAGGCCCAGTAAAAATCACCCCATCCCTGAGAGCGTATTTTAAAGTTCAGGAGAGACAGGGAGGCACAGAATTTGGGGGTGCTGAGGTAGGGTCAATTGGAGTGGTAGGCACTAGAGAAACAACAGAAATCCTAATGGAGGGCAATAGGTTCAGATTGTTAGGCACACCAGACCAGGTGGAGTCGGCCACAGATTCACAAGCCTCAGCTTATGCGGATCTACAGCAAGGAGAGAGTCATAACCAGATTTCCCTGAACACCACTGAGAAACTGATGGAGGCCATGCTGGGTGAAATGAGGTCCAACTTTGCAACGTCAGAAAAAAATCTAATTAAGATACAGGAAACATGTGAGGCGTTGGACCACAAGATCAATGCTCTAATGGAAAGAGTGTACCTGATAGAAGTGTCAGTGGACGACCTAAGCAAGAAAGTGGAAGGTAATCACAAAGAAATAAAAAACCTAAAGGCATCAGACTCCGATATCAGTGTGACATCTTTGATTTTTCTGTAACTGTTGTCTGGTTCTGTGTTGTGTATCTCATCCTGTTCTGGTTTCTCGGCCAACAGTAATGGAAAAGCTTGGGGTTGTGGGCCTAAATTTTATGGTGACAAAGCAAAACTAGAAGTCCCTGCATGGTTGGTGAACTTGGCAGGGGATCCCTGCTCCTAATATGCTATGTGTTGTTTTTTCTCTTCGGTACAGAATTTGCCCTTGATGCATCCTGGAGGTGCCTCGTCTGGTGCCTAAGTGGACTAATGCACCCACTGTAGGGTCCACTGTAGAGGCCTGTGTTCAACCTCATGGTCACAGGTTCAAATCCCCGTGGGTCTACTCAGCCTTTCATCCTTCTGAGGTTCATAAAATGAGTACCATTGAGTTGGTTAACAAAAAACATCTGTTATTCAGTGCCAAGATACCCTTGGGTGAACATGCACTTGGGTGAACAAGCACTTTACAAATGCATATGTTATATTATGTGCATTATGAAACCACTAGGATTTGGTCTAGGGCATCTCCTGATGCGGTGGCTAGGATGCTCCAGGCATCAAGATATTTACTTCAGAGGAAATGTTAGTGGACATGGTAAACACCACCTCTGTGGTGTAACCTTGGCTTCCCTTATTTTTCTGCTGATTAAGCCGTAAGTGAATCTGATACATCTTGTGACCCTGGGCTTTGGCCGTTCCCTCCACCCTCCCATGTTTTGTTTACCCATGTTGCTTCCGCTCCCCCAACCTGCCCACTTTAAAAAATGAGAAACTTTTGCATGTTTCAATTTCTTTTTAGTTACAGACCCAACTCGAAATGGTGACTAAAAAGAAAAAAAAGCACAAAAGCACTAGCGTCATTTTGAAGGCGTACGCATGTATGGTGTGCACAACTACAAAATGACATGTGTGGCCACCTCAAAAGCTTTTTTTTTTTTTTACCTTCATCGCCGATGCTGTAAAGCTTAGCTAAAAACCATTGGCAAAGCCATTAGGTCACAAAGACAAGACCTATTGGCTTGCCCAATGCTTGTTACAAGGCTATGTCTAGCTGCGAATTGACTGTATAATAATAATAAATATTATTATTATTATAATAATTATTGTTATGAATGCACTACTGAAAGGCTGTTTGTTTAAAAACATAAATAGTAAAACAGCTGCATCAGTCTTTTTTTATAACTCAAATATTGTAAGCATAAGGCGGCCAAGTTTAGCTGATGACATTTAATTTTTTTCATTTTTATTTTTGTAGCAAATGCTTGCATTTAAAAAACATATATATATATATATATATATATATAGCATCACACTGGCTTTGCCAATGCTTGATTGCATTGATGCATAGGGAAATGTAGTTTAAAGTAAGTGTGTGTGCATCTAGGACGTGCTTGAGTAGTTCAGCCAGAAATTGTATTTAATCAGGCAGCCATTGTCACAGATGTGTTTTCGACATTCCAGGGCTGTCGAATTAAGCACACATCCTGCATGGAGCACACTTGTGGGATGTGACTGCAATTACCATATGGCGTTCGCACCTTTTCACCAGCGACGGCTACCTCTTCTTGCTAATGGAGCGGGTGCCTTGAGATGATTTGGGAAACATTAAAGAAATTCAGGAACTCTGAATAATTCCATGCCCACTTCTTATGAAGGCTTGTTTCAATCTGATGTGGGAGGATACAGAATAATGTGTTTTGAATTCTATCTTTGATACAGCTGTGTCTTTTGGGATGGCTGGGATGCACTAAGGTACATAAGTATATTATCAATTAACGTTGTCCTGATGAATGCAGGAGACCTAGTGAGTTTACAAATAGCTGAAACTAGTTGAATGACTATTTAAGTAAAGTGCTCATCGAGTTTGACATATAAAGACCAAATGATGATTTCAATCTACAGTTTTTAACAATGACATTAAACACAAGCTAATAAACTGGCATGCCCTGCAATGTGTGACATTTGTGAATTGTCTCCTTTTTGTATGCAGGTCAAATACATAATTTTGTCTCTTGATACATGAGAATGGATTTACGGAGATAGGGCGCCCCAAGATTGGCAGTGTAGCACTCCAGCATGTGGTCAACACCATTTGTTGTCATGAATAAGTTCTAGGTACTAGATAAAATCTTTCTACAGTGTGAAACTATTCTCTATCCCAAATATCTCTCTGGGGAGGAACCCTCTTATCCTTATGAGAATATCTGTGGGTGAAACCAGTTGGGGTTTCTGAGTACACTCATACAAGGAGATTTGATGTGTTCATTATCAGATGTGTGAAAAGTACACTATAGTCATTCACTCACTCTTGCCTGTGTGGTCTGCCGGTGTGTGGATTTCATTGAGGGATATTTGATTTTGCTTATCTGCCACAAAGCCCAGTGGACATAATACTTGTAGATTATGGATCCACTTAGTTCATGACATTATGTAATTGTTGAACGCATAGTCTGTTGTAGTTGTACAGATGTTTTGTGAATGCCATCAAAATGTTGGCTCTCTGGGTGTTAACTCGATTTCCATGGTCACTGCTTCTCCCGTAGCACCAGTTTCCCCCCAAACCTACCCTGACCTACCCATGCAGAAACTCCACCTAGCAAGCAGAGTTTTCTGCTTGAGCAAGCGGGCTGCTGCATGGAAATCCTGGTTCTGTGAATTAAGATTTATCTTTTGCACGTGGAAATCCCTTTTCAGGATCCACGGCGGACTTACAGGTTAAAGAGCTTTGTGGCTCCATGTAAACAACATAGTAGTTATAGTTAGGATTCTATTCTATTCAAAAAGCGTTTTTTGTTTTCCCAATAACTTTGGCGTCGTTTGACGAACCTTCGTGAAATTTTCAAAATTAATGGCCTGCTCCGGTCAGCTCCTGTCTTGAAAGTTTTGGGGTGATTCGTCAAGCGGGGGCGGAGAAAAAGGGGAGGTCCCAAAACACATTTTCCCCATGTTAATTTCCATAGGAAACTTTAGACAAAGCTACAGCCCCAACAGCTGAACGGAATTACACCAAATTTGGCAAAAAGGTAGCCCTTGGTTCAGAAAGAGCACTTTTTGTTATATGGTGTAAATCCGTTCAGTAGTTGCTGAGAAATTAAAGAAAGAAAACATTTATATATCTGAGCACCGAGGAGGGTTTGCGAACCCTCCCGGGCACAAGCTTCACTCTGATTGGCTGCTAACACTCCAAACCAGGAAGTGTTGGCAGCCATCTTTTGACTCGGTAGAACCGAGTCACAAGAAAACAGTGAAAAAGAGGTTAAAAAAGAAGAAAAGGAGGCAGGGTAGAAACACCCTGACCCCCTAGGCCTGCTCAGCCAAAAAAGCATTTTTTAAAATAATTTCGGCAGAATTCGTGTTGGGGTCGCGAATCCCGCCGAAAATGTTTAAAAAATGAAGCGCGGACTCCCGCGCTTCATTTTAATGAGGCCCCCGGGTGGGCCAGGTCCCGGGCCATTGTAAAAAAAATAATAGCGAGGGCCCAGAGAGGCCCCCGCAGCCCCGGGGTCCGCCACCTTCCCCGGGGCTTTTAAAAAAAATAATGCGTGGGGGGTCCCACGCTGCCCCGGGGACTGCCACCTCCCCGGGGCTTTATCAATTGTATGCGGGAGGAACGCGGCCCCCCCGCAGCCCCGAGGACCGCCACCTCCCCGGGGCTGTTTTTTTTTTTTTTAAGAAGTGTGGGGGGGCAAGAGCCCCCCACACGCCTCGGGGACCATCACCTCCCCGGGGCAATCTTTATTTAAATGTGGGGGTCCGTTACGGAACACCAAGCCCCGGGGACCACCACCTCCCTGGGGCTTTAAACATTGAGAGGGGGGCTACACGCCCCCCTCCTGGGGCCCTTGATGGCCCTCGGGACCACCACCCCCCAGGGCCGGCTCCTGCAGTGTCCCAGGGTGCTCAACCCCGGGACACTGCTGTTTGCTATGGCAGGGCGGGTGCACGGCTCCCGCCCTGCCATAGCAAACGCTGCTTTGCTTCCTTGAAGCGAGAGAAGGGAAACCTGCTCTCGCTTCAAGGAAGCAAAGCAGAATTTCTTTTGAGCAAGGGGAGCTGCATGTCTACAAAAAATGAATAAAATAAAAAGCTGGCATAGCGCCGGAGGCCCCGCCCCTTCCTTGCAGCACTCAGCAAACGCACCCCCTGACGCGTTGTAAGTTCGGGAATTAATTCCCCTTGAATACTGAGGGACCCTGGGGGCCAACTAGCCCACCAGGTACCTCCAGTATGCGCCACAGAGCTGCGTTGCAGGGAGGTGTTCCAAGGTCACGCCCCTTTTTACACCTCTCTGCAATGCAGCTCTGTGGCGCTTACATCTCTCTGCAGCTGGCTATGCCATCAATTAAACGCCCTCTTCAGCGATATCGGCTAGAGCCGAAGGCTAGGACTTATAACAAGGGAGCGGGACATTAATAGGCATTATAGCCCACAGTTGAATGTTAATACAACATTCTACTTCAGGGGGGTGCACTGTCCTAATTTAAAATCCCCCCAGGATATAAAGACAGTTTAAATCCAGTGTGGTTCTGGTTCGCTCCCCCTCCATCTCCTTTCACTGGATCTGCTTTCCATGTTTGAAGGTTACTGCAGCTTGCACAGCTAGAGGAGTAACTGGCAAACCAGGGCAGCAACAGTTTCTCCTTCAGATAGCCAAAGTGTTTAGACCCACGAGCCACATTGTCCTCATTGGAGCTGTCAACATTAGGACTGTGGCGGTTTGACTGCCACAGGATCGCTGCTGCTGATGATCCATGATTCCTGGTGGTGGCGCAGCAGTCTAAGGCCCCTAAAATGTTGGCGGTGCTGCTGTGGCCTTGCCAAACATACTAGGAGTTTCCTCACTGCCACCCTTTGTGTAGTAGCAAGGAAACAAAGGGGGCCCTAACAGGGCCCCCTTGTGCCTCCGCGCCATGGTGTGCATGCAGGGGGGACATGGTGTGCCTCCCTGTCTCCATGCACCCCTACGTTCCTGCACGGACCAGACATACTGTGACATTCCCATTGCAGTGCCTTTTACAAGGGCACCGCTGTGGGACCGCCAAAGAACTGCCCGCCAGAGTACAAAAAAGTTGTACTTTGGCGGGCCTATTATTGTTTTCCTATCTTTGTCTTCTTCCTTCTTTCTCTAAACAATGAAGGAAAGCAGCCAGGGAATCCAAAGCCACACTGCCTAATGTAGTCCCAAAAATAAATAGAAACAGGACGTTGCATGCCTCAATAGTCAGCTGCACATTGACCATACATTAGACACGTCTTAGTACAAAAAATAGAGAGGCAACAAAAAACACTTGTCGAAGAACACATACAACATTAGACATTAAATAGATGCTCGTGGGTCTTGATTGTTGATGTAATTTTTTACTTGTGTACTTCCAAAAGATTCCAGCCAACGCGTTTCACCTCACAAAGGCTTCATCAGGGCAAGAGATCTGAACCACTGGGACACACAAAATCCTTCTTTGTGTAAGGTGGGAGATATTTTTAATCATTCAATATTAAGTCCTGATGACAAAAGTATTTTGTTTGTTCAGGTGCCATGTGTAAGTCATCTGAATACGACATGTGGGATGTGCGTCAGTCTCCTTGCATTATGCAAACCAAGCTCCTCTTTGCGTCTAGTTTATTATTATTTTAAACTACACATTTATTTTAAATAGTGCTTAATTTGTAAAAGGATAAGTGTGGGGCTCAAAGTTTTGCTCAGAAGCCCGCAGCAGCGCTTTTGTATGGCGGGGTGCCGAGTACCAAGGCTCAAAGTCATCTCATGCTTCTTCAATCCACTACCAAACACTCCCTTCTCCTTCATCTCACTCTCGCAGTAGTCTGCTTTCTCCATTCAGCACCTTTTTTCAGTCTTTCTCTTACTCCGTCTCAATTTTCTCTCTCTTGATCAAAGTCAAATTCTGCGGTAAAATAGGTGTGGGTCACAAAAATGAGTGCAGGTTGGTCCCACCAGAAACCACCGGCTCAAATTAAGCACTGATTTCAAAGTACCTTAAAATTGAGCCCTACCCTTAACAACAACCTGGAATTTGCCCTAAACACTTTCTCCGGCTCTAACCTAACCCTGACCCTAACCTAACGTAATCTCACCCTTTTACTGGTCCCAGCCTATACTATGACCCTGTCCTAAACCTAACCCTAACTCTCATTTACAACAAATATTTTACCTTTCCATCAGTGGGTGCTTGGAAAGTTCAGTGTTTGTTGCAATTAAATGATTTTGCAATGAAATGCATATGGACAGTTCCCTCTGTTTCATCGTCAGTGTGGTTTAAACTGTCTGGTACAGATCACTCCCAAGATGATGGGCATTGGCATGCATGGCTGTATCTCGTCTCACACTTTTCTCCACACCCACTGTCTTGGCAGCAAATCACTTGCTCTACCATGGTTTGAGCAGTCTCTGCCCAGTGCTTAATTTGTGGAAAAAAAGTGCTGGTGCTCTCTCAGGAGGCAGTTTGCACCAGCCCTTTCCTCGCTGCTGCCATGAAACTCAATAAGTGGGGAGAGGATGTGGTGTAACGATCAGAGCTTCTGACTTTGGAGCTGGGGAACCAGGTTCGAGTCTCGGCGTAGGTTCAATATCCTGTGATTCTGGGCAAATCACTTCATCTCCCCATGCCTAAAAAAACATGAATGTGTCCTTGACTGGTGCTCATGAAAAGTGCTCCAATATCTTTGGGTCAAGTTTGCGCTATAAGCATCGGTGTTGACGAGTAAGTGCCGAGCACCAGAAACCACTGGCTCAAATTTAACACTGTCTCTGCTAAGACCCTTCCCACACAGGACTGTATAAAAGCACGCTCTCTATCCATCCATAAAAGCATCTTTTCCCTGCAAATTATTACATTTGTGTTGCTACATAACGCGGCCCATAGCATTACAGCTATGGTGGTTATCATGCGCAACATCAAAACAATACTCAAAACAATACTCGATAGGCCAATGACACACACGCAGCCTTACGTCCATAGCACTGACCCTGCAGTCTGCTACGTGTCTGCAAATGCGCTTCAGTGCCTCAGTGGGAGTTTGAAGCACTACATGAATGCATCTACCATACCATACAGTAAATTGAAATGTATTTTAGAGAAAGGAAATGGTCAGACAGGAGGGTGGGTCACTATGGATGTCTAACAAGAAGCATCCTTCTTAGCCCATGTCATCTTGTTGACAATGGTCATCCACCGTGGCACCTCCAGGGGAGGTTATAAGGGCAGTAGTGTTACCCACTTTCATAAAATCTCATTCATTATGGGAACCAGAGGTCGCAGAACAGAGTGGTAGGTTTACTGAAAGAGTGAAGGGCTGCGGGGGAAGCACCCCTCAGAGGACGGTGCCCCCTGTTGTGCTCTTTTTCATGCAGGAAACAGGGGATATGCGGGCAGGCATGTCTGCTAGACCAGCAGGTCGAGGTCTGGTCATCCCTGGGGGTCCTCAACGCCTTCTCAGTGGGGTCCTCTACTGCTTAGAAAATTAAACAATATTAACAGATTAATAAAGTGTATATAAAGAAGCAAAATGTAAAAATGAATTTCTTTAAATGTTCTATAAACGTGAAGGAATCTGAAATTGGAGGCTTATAATTAAGTTGTATCCTAAAACTGATTCATGGGAGCAGTGAATTTAGAAAAGCTCCAACCTGCCCATTTAAGATAAAACTTTTTTTTTTAAATCTTTGTTAAAGAAATCAAATATTTTATAATTTGTAAATTTGACGAATGCTTGTGTCTGCATTTTTGCCAGGGCCGGACTGGCCGTAGTGGGCACCGGGCAATCCCCCGGTGGGTCGCAGGGGTGGGAGACGGTTTTGGGCCCCTGGGGGACTTTTTTGTTACAGGGCTGTTTTTGCAGCATAGCTGCAAAATAGGCCCTGTAACAAAATCCGCCGAAAACCTGCCGTGGCAATGAGCATGGCGGCACCCCCAAGCTTCCCGGGAAGGGTGGGGTGGGGGGCGGCCGAGCACTTTGCCAGGGCCGGTTTTGGTTCCCAGTCCGGCCCTGATTTTTGCGCAGTGTTTTAAGATTCAAATCATCTAAATTGCTCAGGCTGGCGTCCCCGGGTACCCATAATGACTCAGTGGGGATCCCCAAATTCCAATAATGATTCAATGTGGGTCCCTGGATTCCTGTAATGATTTTGTGGGGGTCTACAGAAGTCAAAAACTTAAGAACCACTGTGCTGGACTATTCTTTATAAGCAGTCCTCACGCTGTATCTTTTATTCCTGTGCTTGTAGGCGTGTGTCCCCACTCAGGCTGTCCTTACATCTGTTCTCCCTTCACACACTTCCTGTCCAGTGCCTGGGCAGGAAGTACTGTCCAGTGACCTAGGTGAGGACCTAGGAGGATTCTGTCCCATAAGTCCCTAGGGGCCCCCGTCACAAAGTCACCCCTTCCGCTCATAATACTGATATCTTTGATACAAAAGATACATTTTTGGGTGGCCCTCCCTACATTTTTCAGGCGATTCTGACAGAGAGCGACTCCGAGACAGTGACCTGACCACTGCACAATAGGGTCCCCGCGTTTTTCATAGAAAATGCAGCCTCCTTGTCCGTGTTTTGGGGTTCTCGAGGGGTCAGGAGCCGTCCCATGTACATTCTTTTTTAAGACATACCACTCTAATTTGTAAAGCACATATGTTCACCCCAAGGGGCATCGTAGCGCTGAATAACGGTTGTTTATTGTTACCGACCTCAGTCGTATTAATTTTATTGGTCTCGGAAAGATGAAAGGCTGAGTGAAGCCACAATGATTTGAACCTCAGGCCACGAGTCAAAGATAGTTTTTTTTAGGAGTGGGTACATTAGTCTAATAAGCCACCAGACCATGTCCCTGTTTATTTTAAAACATTTAGGAATAGTCTGCAGTGTATACAAATATTTTGATTTTGTTTTTTTATCCTGTATTTGCTCCTTTAAATTTATATTTCTAAGGAAAAAAATATTGGATTTTAATGATTTCCTAATTTTTTTTTACCTGTCGGCGTGAAAATATATTCTGTCAGGTGACAACTGCACATGTACATCTGCGGAAGCCCAGAGTTGTTCTAATAATTTCTCCACGACTGGCGCCCTCTCTGACATGGCTGCTCGGAGTATGCCCTTGAAGGGCCAGTGCACAGTACTGGAATGGAAACACAAGCGTCACCATCTTGCATGACACCCCTGGTGGAAGCCTGCCTCCTGAGTTCACTCTGCCTTGTTCCTGCACATGCCGAGCTATCGTAAGAGAATAGTTTGTGGAAATATGCCGTTGTTTCCACTCGCTGTTCGATAACCAGGAGGTTAGGGCATTGTACCAGGCAGGTGACGTCCCTGCTCCTGTGGGGCGCGCGCCGCTGGCAGGGGTCTGCTCTCTTAGGGAGGGCCATTCTGGAGCTATTTATGAAGGACTGGATACTTTTTTCCTTCCTGCGCCGATGCTTTCCATCTTGCCGTGGTCTTGGCAGGTGGTGGAAGTCTTCATCTCTGCCAGCCCGCCCCCTCGCGCTCTCCTTTGGTGTTCTTGGACCGAATGGTTGCAGAGTGCGTCATCAGTCACGTCTTCCAGGATGGCGCGAAGGAGGCCTTGATGACGTCCGAAGCCAGCACAGCAGGAGGCTTGTGCCCACGTGTGACATTTTGCTTAATTCGTGGCAAAATCTGTAATGGGCATGCGTAGTGCAGCCCTCGCAGCCCTCCTGCTGGTCCTTAGCAGGGGTGCTGCTGTGATGTATGTCTCTTTCTTGAGTCATCGGAGACATTATTCAGCTCTTTATTGCCACAATTAAAATTGTATTTTGCCTGCTTGGGTGCTCCCATGATCTGAAAAGCGCAATTTTCCAGGTCTATTGAAATAATTTGCTGCTACCACTAAGTGACGTCTTACCTTGGCATATTGATGCCGGAGCCCTAACGTGCCCCACAGAATACAGTGCGTCTCTATAGTGCCCCGCAGGATACAGTGCGTCTCTACAGTGCCCCGCAGTATACAGCCCTTCTACAATGCTCCACTGGATACAGCTTGTCACTACAGTGCCCCACAGGATACAGCTTGTCACTACAGTGCCCCGCAGGATACAGCGTGTCTCTCAGTGCCCTGCAGGATACAGCCCTTCTACAATGCTCCACTGGATACAGCGCGTCTCTACAGTGCCCCCAGGATACAGAGCATCTTTACAGTGCCCTGCAGGATACAGTGCGTCGCTACAGTGCCCCGCAGGATACAGCGGGTCGCTACAGTGCCCCGCAGTATACAGCCCTTCTACAATGCTCCACTGGATACAGCTTGTCACTACAGTGCCCCACAGGATACAGCTTGTCACTACAGTGCCCCGCAGGATACAGCGTGTGTCTCAGTGCCCTGCAGGATACAGCCCTTCTACAATGCTCCACTGGATACAGCGCGTCTCTACAGTGCCCCCAGGATACAGAGCATCTTTACAGTGCCCTGCAGGATACAGTGTGTCGCTACAGTGCCCCGCAGGATACAGCGGGTCGCTACAGTGCCCCGCAGAATACAGCGCATCTCTACAGTGCCCCGCAGGATACAGCATGTCTCTCAGTGCCCTGCAGGATACAGCCCTTCTACAATGCTCCACTGGATACAGCGCATCTCTACAGTGCCCCTGGATACAGAGCATCTTTACAGTGCCCTGCAGGATACAGTGTGTTGCTACAGTGCCCTGCAAGAAACAGTGTCTCTACAGTGCACCACAGGATACAGTGCATCTCTACAGTGCCCCGCAGGATACAGTGTGTCGCTACAGTGTCCCACAGGATACAGCGGGTCGCTACAGTGCCCCGCAGAATACAGCGCATCTCTACAGTGCCCCGCAGGATACAGCATGTCTCTCAGTGCCCTGCAGGATACAGCCCTTCTACAATGCTCCACTGGATACAGCGCATCTCTACAGTGCCCCCTGGATACAGAGCATCTTTACAGTGCCCTGCAGGATACAGTGTGTTGCTACAGTGCCCTGCAAGAAACAGTGTCTCTACAGTGCACCACAGGATACAGTGCATCTCTACAGTGCCCCACAGGATACAACATGTCTCTAAAGTGCCCTGCAGGATACAGTGTGTCTCTACAGTGCCCTGCAGTATACAGCACGTCTTTACAGTGAACTGCAGGATAAAGAGCATTTCTACAGTGCCCTGCAGGATACAGTGTGTTTCTACAGTGTCCCGTAGGATACAGCGCATCTCTACAGTGTCCCACAGGATACAGCGCTTCTCTACAGTGCCCCGCAGGATACATTGTGTCTCTAACGTTCCTCGCGTGATACTGCGTGTCTCTACAGTGCCCAACAGGATACAGCGCGCCTCTACAGTGCCCTGCAGGATACAGCGCATCTCTACAGTACCCCTCAGGATACAGCATGTCTCTACAGTGCCCCACAGGATACAGCGCATCTCTACAGTGCCCCGCATGATACAGCATGTCTCTACAGTGCCCCTCAGGATACAGCGCGTCTCTACTGTGCCCCACAGGTTACAGCACCCCCATACTGTGCCCCTCAGGATACAGCGCATCTCTACAGTGCCCTGCAGGTTACAGCGCGTCTCTACAGTGCCCCGCATGATAAAGTGTGTCTCTACAGTGCCCCTCAGGATACAGCGCATCTCTACAGTGTCCCGCAGGTTACAGCGACCCCCTACAATGCCCCTCAGGATACAGCTCGTCTCTACAGTGCCCCACAGGATACAGTATTTCTCTACAGTGCCCCTCAGGATACAGCGCATCTCTACAGTGCCCCGCAGGTTACATCGCCCCCCTACAGTGTCCCACAGGATACAACGCGTCTCTAGTGAGAGGTCCTACTGGCTCTACAGACCATAGATGCTGCGGGTGCATTTTTCAAGAAGAGATGGTGCCAGAAGGATATGTTGACTCCACCATGTCATCTTACATTCATATGTTCAATAAGGTTATCAATAATCCCTGCGGTCGCCTTTAATGTGTCCGATAATTTTCCATATACAGCACGCCATTCCTCCCCTCTGCAGTAACTAAACACTGTAAACAACAGGTGTTACTATCATCAAATGTAACGATTATCAGTCCATTCATGTGAGGAGCGGGGAAGCCTTTTATTGGTGCTACAACAATGCAGTCAAGTCTGCGTGTTGTTTGTACACACGCTCCAAGACTCCAGCACCCTAAGACCTGAAATCTGTCAGTCAAGAGCACACTGGAGCATCGGCAGCTTGAAGTACACTTCTTAAATGCGCAGCACTGCGGCAGCACTGCACGTGCATTTAGTAAATGCGCACGAGGCAGTGTCCTGTCTCCTCCCAAGCATGGATGCAGGCTCCCTCCTCTGTCCCTCGAATTACCCCACTACTTGTTCTTCTAAATCGGGGGTTTCCAAAGTCGGTCCTGGAGGGCCGGATCCAAGCCAGATTTTTAGCATTTCCCCATTTAGATAAATGTAGTTATCTAAAAAATCTGGCATGGATCCGGCCCTCCAGGACCGACTTTGGAGAACCTTGTTGTTTCTATGGCTCTTTCCAGCCTGGGCTACCCAAAATGCACTGCATTCTTTGTATTGAAAATGCATCCCCTCCCTTTGTTTCCACACTCCCCATCATGCTAGACAAAAGTATTGTGTTTTTTGGGGAACAGAACAATGAAACTGTCTCAAAACCAGCGTGAGGCACAATAATACTTGTTTGCTACTGAGAAGTGCAGGTACACACACTCTTAATAAAAGTACTGCATCCCTGCTCAGCTGTGCAGTCTCCCTTCCATATTCAATATGTGAAGGTACTGAGTACGTGCCATATTAAAGCAATGGGCGTAGCACGACATCTTGGGTCACAAAAATGAATTGGATCTGAACAAAATGTGCAAGGTACTAACGCACACACAGCCTACAATACTTTTAATTCAGACGGACTTTGTGTGCTGAGTACATGATGAAGCCCACAATGGTGATAACTAGCTGGGCAGAGTGACCATTTGTGTTCAGTTCAGCCACAATGCCTGTAAACCTTCGTTTAGTTTCGTGTAAATCGCATTTCCTTGGGAAAATGTCATTGCAATTTTATCTCAAAGTTCACTCAACCCTACCTGGTCAATTTCGTGGTTTCCTGTCCAACAAATTTAACATCATGTTAAATGCTAATCTAAAATTGTTACTTCGTATTCATCTATGAAATAAATGGGTCAAACCAATATGCCGCCTCATTGGTGTACGGAAACATGAGGAGGCATTAAGAATACTACGTACTGATCCTAGCCTTCCAATTGCATTGGCTATGGCAAAATTCCTGAAATGGGCATGGTTAATGCGAGCCAAGGAAGATCGCTAGGTATAGGAAACCCAAATAGTTTTAGGATATGGAAGTCTGCCCCAGGTATAAATTATTGAGTATGGTGATCTTTTGCCCATCCCTATTTTTAAAGAAACTTAATCGACATTAAATAAATGTAGTTTAATTGTTTTTTATAATTTTAGCTATTTATAAATCGCTTTTATGACTTGTAAAATGTTTTATGTATATTGTGATACTTTTATGACTTATTGTCGAATAAAGTTAACAAATGGTAATGGATAAATGCTAATCTAAAATTGTTACTTCGTATTCATCTTTGAATTGCAAATACATTAGCACATTGAGTAAAACGTTACTGGGCAGCCAATCAGATCATTCCACTTGCAGGCTATGACAACTTTTACAGACCCTCAAGGCAGCATTTGGTAGTTGCCAACTCCCTGCTACTCTGAGGTTCCTTGCCTCCGTGAGCAGACCCGTGCCCACAACTCACCCAGGTCTGAGATGCCAGGGCTCTTCTGGTCCGTGCAGCAGGTCTTTGATGATACGCCACCCCCACTTCTACTCTGTACTGGCCCCTCCCCTTCCTTGCAAAGGGGCGGTGTAAGTCTTAACTTCAGAAAAGCAGAACAAATGAACAGACTGTCATATGTATATATATATTTTCTGCTGGCCTGCAGCATTTGGGCTTCCATTACCCCCTTAACCCCTTCCCCGCTCATGACGGAACCACTCCGTCATGAGCCACGGGTGCGCTGTGCTCATGACGGAGTGGTTCCGTCATGCTGCGGCCGTTGGCGGCCGCTCTGCCCACGCCGTGCTAATTCCCCGCCTGTGCGGGCGATTAGCGCAGTGGGCGGAGACGTGACGGAACCACTCCGTCATGAGCACTGCTCACCCGTGACTCGTGACGGAGTGGTTCCGTCACGAGCACAGCGCCACCGCAACTGCCCCCAAACCCCCCCAGCGCCGCGGCGGAATTCCTGCCGCGGCGAAGGGGTTAAGAAGGGGAGGAGCCAGCACAAAGTGGTAGTGAGAGCACCTCTTTTATCAAAGACGTGGGCCTGCAGCAGACAGGCAAGCTGATTGTCCCATGCTGAGTTGAATGTAGTCCCCAGGAGGGGTGCTAATTGTCTTATTGTAGTTGCCTGCAGGGCACTTACAGTCATTAAATATACTACCTTCATTATTGGTCTGAGGGTAGGTGGGGGAAGATAATTAACAGCCGTAAGCCTTAATTAAAGAACTGACTATAGTTCCTTTTATGGTGTTTTTGTTCCTGGCCCTCTCTGCAGGGTCATCCCCAAACGTTTTCTCTTTTTCCCTCTATTTTGCTGAATTTATTTTTGTTGGTCTTAGGACTCTGTGCACTTTACATCTTCTAACCAATGCTAAAGTGCTTGTGCTTATTCACCTAAATATGGTTACATTTTTTTATACTAAACTTACACAATATATAGGGTAGCACTATTGAGAGAGAGATATATATGTGGAAAGAAAATGGAGATGGGGCACAACAAAGTTGTGGACGAAAACCCTCACTCACCTGAGGGTGACATGCTTCATCATTGGGTTCCTCCAACACACGGGGACCGCAAGGTACCCCGTGTGGGCTACAACTTACCCAAGAGGGAAGGAGCAGGAGTGCAAAGCACGTGTTGGATCTACCAACTCGAAATGGCAAGGAGGGGCAGAGTGCAAACTAAGGAAGTGAATTAAAAACTACCTACATTGGGGCAACAACTTTATTCTTCCTTCCTACGTGGTAGTAATTAAAAAGCAAGTGAAAAGTAGGGTTATGGATATATACCCTATCTAATGGTCAACATGTTTCTGCCTCAACGACAATCAAGTTCAGGGCATTCATCAGGACCAGTATCTATCAGTCACTCTGCTAATTAAAGTGCATAAAAAATATATTTTAATAACAATGTATGGGTGGAACTTAAGCCTCAATACTTGACCAAAAATCCATCAGTATCAGTGGTCAGAAGGCTCTGTAAAACAAATGAACTGGGACACATGTTTTCGGTTTAGGTGCCCAGTCACCAATATATGCCATCACCCTTCACTCTGTGCCCAGTAAGGTAAAAACTCTTACCTAAACGTCAATATGTTTAATACAACTCAACCTTCTACAGAGACTCTCACCTTGTCGGTTTCTCTAGTAGGGGTTAAAAATTGGATTGTAAGGACTCAGTTAGAAATATACGGTCAAACCCAAGTTACAAACACCTTAATAATAAACTAAATAAAAACAATATAACACCCAGGCCTGAAGTCTGTGTGCCTATGGTCAATTTATTCTATTGTATCATAACCTTTTATGAGACAATATCGTAAATATCAAAACTTGTGAGAGAGCAGTAAACAAGATGCTCAATCATCTACCCTGCAATGTCGGCAGTTTTTAAACTACTGTAGTATGCCGACATCTTTATCAGGGAGCAGAAACCAAGGCGTATCTACAACCCGCCCACTCGGCAATCCATATGCCTTGTGTTCTACGACAGAGAAACCAATTAAACGGGACTAAGTGTAGACAAGCAAAACTACACGACTAAAATCTAAATCAAGACCGAATCCGTCAAGATTCATTCTTGCGCAGCTCACCTCGAATACCGCTCCGGTGCTCCTTACTGACTCTGGAGGGAGTACCGATGTGGTGAGCGAGCGTTCATAAATACGGAAGTCAGCACGTCCCCCACGCGACGTGTAACGTGTACGTCTCGCGTCATGACGGGCATGTGTGTGGTTACCACGGCAACCAGATCAAAATACACAGCCGTCTCTGTCGTAATCGTGTATATATGTTTTGTGGCGGTGTATATAAATGAAGTTAACTGAACAGTGTCCCAAGTAAAATACAAAACAACTTTATATGCTCTCTTATATAAAGTATAGTGCTCTCTTAATGCATGTATGAAGCTATAACTTCTCTAGTTGAGGTCCAAAGAACCCTTGGGAAGTTCACCCTGAAAGTACTTGGAAAAGTATGTCAACTAACTACACTCGTATGTGTGTGTGGCCACGCTTGTTGTTACAAATTAATAACAGCTACTATTGTAATTCATTTGAAGTACAAAAAAAAGGGCGCCAAAATTCTACCCCTTGTTAAATATATCTAGGTAGATCAGTACTAGATAGAGTCAGGGCCTGCGGCCGCATATCTTGTCTCATGTGTCATCTTTGAAATCACACTACGCACCATGGTATATAATCATTCAGGCCATTCTGGTGGCTACGCAATCTGATCACCCATCGTTGTTCTCTATTGAACAGGATGATCTCAAATGGTCCCATATTTCTATGGTAGTGGGGTTTATCTAATACCACCCACCTAAGATCTTCCTCGGTGTGTCCAACTTCAAGGAAATATCGAGTGAGTTTAGTGTTAGATTTCATACATTTGATTGAACGTTTATGTTCAATTATTCTCGTCTTGACTTTCTCGTCTTGACTTGCCAAGGTTCCTGTTAAAAAAGCAGGAACCTTGGCAACATTCTGGTACATTCTCGCCCGAGGGTCTCTGCTAGTATAGATCGGTTACAAACAATCCACACTGGTACACCTGTTCAAGGCCATTTTCCTTGTGGCATGTGTATAGTTTGCCATTTGACCTCACGGACACTACAACTGGATTTGGGCCTCAAAACTCCTTGGGTTCTTACTAGCCACACCAATTGTAACACAGAGGCAGTTATTTACTTGATACAATGTCCCTGCAATTTAAACTATGTGGGGATGACAACTCGGAAAGTCAAGACGACATCCTGCACCAGCACCTAGACGCAGCTGAAGTGAGTTCCTGACACCCGAAGTGGTGCCTCTCATGTCCTGGACCCATGGTGTGGCTTCAAAGAGCTGTATTGAAGTTCTTGGGCTCTTCACGACTGCAAACAGACCAGTTTGAGCCCAGATCTCGCAGTCCGGGCTGCTATTCAGCGTGAAATTGTGGCAGCTGCCTCTGCCCGATATAGCATCAGCTGCTCGTGGAGCTCCTGCAATCAATCAATGACATTTATAGAGCGCACTACTCACCCGTAGGGTCTCAAGGCGCTTGGGGGGGGGGGGGTGCCGCTACTGCTCGAACAGCCAGGTCTTGAGCTTCTTCCTGAAGGAGAGATGGTCTTGGGTCAAGCGCAGGTCAGTCGGGAGGGAGTTCCAGGTCTTGGCGGCCAGGTAGGAGAAGGACCTTCCTCCTGTAGTCGCTCTTCGGATGCGGGGGACGGCGGTGAGGGCGTGGCTGGCTGATCGGAGGTGGCGTTTGGGAGCGTAGAAGTTGATTCGGTTGTTGAGGTAGCTCGGGCCTTGATCGTGTAGGGCTTTGTGTGCGTGGGTGAGGAGACGGAAGGTGATTCTTTTGTTGACGGGGAGCCAGTGCAGGTTCCTCAGGTGTCCAGAGATGTGGCTGTTTCGTGGGATGTCGAGGATGAGTCTGGCTGAGGCGTTCTGGATCCGCTGGAGTCTCTTCTGGAGCTTGGCGGTGGTTCCGGCGTAGAGGGCGTTGCCGTAGTCCAGTCGGCTGGTGACGAGGGCCTGGGTGACTGTCTTCCTGGTCTCCGTGGGGATCCACCAGAAGATCTTCCGTAGCATGCGCAGGATGTTGAAGCATGACGAGGAGACGGCGTTGACTTGTCTGGTCATGGAGAGGAAGGAGTCCAGGATGAAGCCCAGGTTGCGTGCATGGTCCGTCGGTTTGGGTGCGGTGCCCAGGGCGGGGGGCCACCAGGAGTCGTCCCAGGCGGAGGGCGAGGGGCCCAAGATGAGGACCTCCGTCTTGTCTGAGTTCAGTTTCAGGCGGCTGGTCGTCATCCACTCGGCTACATCTTTCATCCCTTCGTGTAGGTTGGCTCTGGCGGCGGCGGGGTCGTTGGTCAGGGAGAGGATCAGCTGGGTGTCGTCAGCGTAGGAGATGATGTTGAGGTTGTGCTGGCGTGCGATGGCCACGAGGGGGCTCATGTAGACGTTGAAGAGGGTGGGGCTCAGCGAGGATCCTTGAGGGACGCCGCAGATGACTTCGGTGGCCTCTGACTTGTACGGTGGTAGGCGGACTCTCTGTGTTCTTCCGTCGAGGAAGGAGACGATCCATTCCAGTGCCTTCTCCTGGATTCCGACATTGCTGAGGCACTGCACTAGGGTGCGGTGGCAGACAGTGTCGAATGCCGCGGAGAGGTCTAGGAGGATGAGGGCCGCTGTTTCTCCGTTGTCCATCAGGGCCCGGATGTCGTCGGTGGCGGCGATGAGGGCGGTATCGGTGCTGTGGTTGGCTCGGAAGCCAGACTGTGAGGGGTCGAGGGATCCATTCGTCTCGAGGAAGGCGGCAAGCTGTCTGTTGACGGTCTTCTCGATGACTTTTGCAGGAAACGGGAGGAGTGAGATGGGGCGGTAGTTCTTGAGTTCGGTGGGGTCCGCTGTAGGTTTCTTGAGTAGAGCGCTGAGTTCGGCGTGCTTCCAGCTCTCAGGGAAGGTGGCGGTGTTGAAGGAGGTGTTGATAATGTCCCGCAGGTGGGGTGCGATGACAGCGTCGGCCTTGTTGAAGACGTGGTGAGGGCAGGGGTCGGTCGGAGATCCGGAGTGGACGGAGTTCATCATGCGGATGGTGTCTTCGGTGGTGGTCGGAGTCCAGGCGCGGAGGGTGGTGGTGGACGGCGTTGCTGTGGTCGTGGCGTGCGTCGGTTGAATGCTGAAGCTGTTGTGTATGTCCGCGATCTTGTTGTGGAAGTAGGAGGCGAGGGAGTTGCAGAGGTCTTGCGATGGGGTGATGTCGTTGTTTCCGGCGTTGGGGTTGGAGAGCTCTTTCACGATGTTGAAGAGTTCCTTGCAGTTGTGTGCGTTGTTGTCCAGCCGGTCCTTGAATGCAGTTTTCTTGGCGGCGCGGATCAGTTGGTGGTGCTTCCGGGTGGCAAGCTTGAGAGTGGTCATGTTGTCCGGTGTCCGGCATAAATACATAACACATTGCCTCTATGTTAAGCCTGACTGCGTTTTGTGCCAAGCTACCCAGGGTTAAGCACATGTTAACTTAGTGACTTTTTGTTGTTCACTCTGCAAGGAATTGTGGCTGTTGCTTGACCTGGGCTGACACGCCAGTCAACCAACAACCCAATTTCTCACCGGGGTCTGATCATTTTCCCCATTTCTCCACCGAAAATACATTTTTGGTTTTATACAATGACTTTCTTTGCATTTCAACTCAAAATTGTTAAAAACTTTGTTTATTCAAAAAGTAACCCTTTCCATACCTCTCACTATGCCTACATCTACTAATATGCTTATTTTATTTCTACGTGAGATACACTGCACTGATAGTGTAAACAATATATTTTTTCATTTTAATTTGCTCTGAAACCAAAAGATATTACTCTTTAAATGGAAAAACGTCCCATGGTCCATTACTCAATCCCTTTCTATATTGGCTTTGTTTGTTTGCTCCAGACATTGCAATTATTGTATAACAAATTTACGTCCAAGAGAATATAGTCATTCACAGAAAGGAGCGAAAGGAGCAGGGGAGCTTTTTATTTTATTTTTAAACTACATTTAATTATGATTTGTGAATTGTTAATTGAGTGATACACCTTGCGACAAAGTTATCATTCTATACAACAATCAACAGCTTAACAAATACCTATGTCAAAATCTAAACAAAACATTATGTTTCAAAAAGCAGGTAGGAATGAGGGTAAGCAAAGAACCCTTGTCACTTTCACGGTCAAATTCTAGCATTAAATTATTCTTTTTCATAGAGTCTACAAAAGCATCTCACATATCATGAAGTGTAACTATCTATACTAAGGATTATATAAAGAACCTAGCCACAAGGGAGTCTGCAAACCGGAGAAGGATTCTACTTCTTGTTTTGGTTTCCAATTTGTCAAAATCACATTTATAGCCTACATTAAAACTCCTAACTTCCATAAATGTCCTAATTTAGAAATTCCTTAACTTAAATTTTCTTTAAGAAAAAGAGACGCTTCGCAGGACTTGGGGTCTGAGCGAGTGCCAAGCCTGAGAACTACACGCCCCAGGAGTCTGAGGGGCAGCACAAGCATTGGAGGTCCCGCCCTCTGTCACCGGGGACCGTACTTCAGCGCCTCACGCCTCCCGCAACGCGGGAGACGCTTCGCAGCACTTGGGGTCTGAGCGAGTGCCAAGCCTGAGAACTACACGCCCCAGGAGCCTGAGGGGCAGCACAAGCATTGGAGGTCCCGCCCCCTGTCACCGGGGACCGTACTTCAGCGCCTCGCACCTCCCGCAACACGGGAGACGCTTCGCAGCACTTGGGGTCTGAGCGAGTGCCAAGCCTGAGAACTACACGCCCCAGGAGCCTGAGGGGCAGCACAGGCATTGGAGGTCCCGCCCCCTGTCACCGGGGACCGTACTTCAGTGCCTTGCACCTCCCGCAACGCGGGAGACGCTTCGCAGCACTTGGGGTCTGAGCGAGTGCCAAGCCTAAGAACTACACGCCCCAGGAGCCTGAGGGGCAGCACAAGCATTGGAGGTCCCGCCCCCTGTCACCGGGGACCGTACTTCAGCGCCTCGTGCCTCCCGCTACGCGGGACGCGCGCGGGCGAACGCTGGGCTAAGCCCGGGCAAAGGGCGGGCCGTTTGTGGCCGTTAGGAGCCACCCCCCTGAGGATTGAAATCTCGAGTTGTTGCCAACGACGAAAGTATTAAGGTACTGTGATCTGTTCTAAGAATATACTAATCCTCCGTGGGCTATCAGACTGCGCACATCGTGACGCCTCCCATTTCCGGACTGCGGCTGGGTTTACTGTCCTCTGTTCCCGTGCAGTTGTCTGGGCTCTCCATGATGGGCAAGAGAAAAAGCACAGAGGGAGGGTTGGTGGCTAGTAGCAAAAGAGGGAAAAAAGCTAAAAATACAACCCATGCTGCCATGAACTGGGTACTGTCTAGAATTGAGGAAATTGTCAACGAATGTGAGGAGTCGCTTGGGAGCGGGAGTTCGGACGCCACTATTCAAGGGGGGTGTAAAGTGGCCAAGCCCATTCTTAAAAATGTTAAAAAGATTATTCCATCGATGTTCACTAATTCACAACAAAGACACAATGCGCTTGGCCTAGCCACTCCTCTGTTAAAGACTGCCGTTGACCCCCCAGCTACTGTAGCACAGACCACTGAGCATGTAACTGTTCCAGATCTACACATTTATGAGCCCTTTCATAACCCTGTCTTATGTTCTAATAGGTTTTCCGTGCTCGACTCAAATCCTGACAAACCCAGCTTAGCACCTGATAGGGCGCCTTCTACTCATCTAAGCCCTGGCAGGTTTTCAGCTGGTTCCTTGGAAGAACTGCAGGCTAGGATTATAAGGTTGGAAGAGTTGGTTGCAGTTCTTAATAACAGGGTGACGAGCCTCGCTTTAGACCGAGGCATGCCTCCGCTCTCCCCCGTTCCAGCACCATCTCCGGGGTCTATATTTACCCCAAAGATGAGTGACCCGGTCCCTCTCTCCTGCCCCCACCCAATTGACCCTCTAGTTGTGCCCCAAGACAGGGTTCTAGGGGAGGGTAACAACAAGTCATCCCCCACCACTAGGTCCTATGCCGATGTTACACGAAACCTGGTTTCTAACAGGCCGCTAAATATTCACCTCCAGGCTAGGACAGGTAACAATGCAACTCCTCCATTTAGTAGGGGCGAGCATGGCCCTTCTCCATACTCGGCGGTCGGGGGTCCCAGGCTCCATCACTCCCCTGCAAAGCCCTTTGTCTATATGACACATGTTCCGAAAATGACCAATCGAGGTGGATTTGAAAGAAGTGAGTCATTGCGCAATAAAGTTATCCATTGGCTGAGGCACACTAGAGGCTGCAGATCAATTATCAGAGATGATATATTGAGAGTGCGTCGGCTATCGAAAGTGGATTCATCACTGGATTGCGTGGAGATTGAGCTCAGAGACCTAGCCCTAGCAGAAAATTTAATTTTGCTGGAATACAGGACGTCACCACCCGCACACTTCTCCATCCAAATTCGTAGTTCTTTGGTCTGGTCCCAACCTAGTGAGCAGGTGGATTCAGGCCTTAGACAGGTGGACTGACTAATCAGTCCCTATGCAAATATCCCTTTACTAACCCCTGAAAGTCCCTCCCTAGAGGGCACAGGCTTGCTTCCTGCCCCCCTTCTAGACCCTCCAGGGGACAGACCAGTTGACCTTGTAATACCAGGTGCAGCTCCAGGGGGGGCCCAGATAGGGGGCGCCCAATAAGCAGGGATGGAGTTGACGTTCCCCCATCCGTTTTCCACTCCCCGAGAGTTATCCAGTTCTTATCATGGAACATCGCCGGCTTAAAAAGGAATCTCGCCGATCCTGTGTTGAACGACTGTATCAGTAAATTTGATATCATCCTTCTCCAGGAAACTTGGTGTCTGGAACCCTTTCATAGATCTGGGTTCACTACCTATTCTGTTCCGGCAATTAGCTCCCCTAGAGGACGCCCATCGGGGGGCCTCTTAATTTGGGTAAATATCGAGCTGAACTGGATAGTCAAGCATAATGTAAGCGTGTCTCATGACATCCTCCATCTATCTGTTGGTGGGTCAGAACTCCATCCCGCCTTAGAAATTTTTAACATCTACGCCAGAGGGTTGTCAGGTGCGCAAGTAAGCCCCACGTTATCAACCCTCGAGTCCGTAGTTTCAGCTCTTTCCACCACCTCGGGTGTCGTAGTAGCTGGTGACTTTAATTGTACTTTTGAGCCCCTTAGCGATGATGACATCCTGGGCACGGAAGGGGCTGACTCTAAGCGTGGCATCCCCCCACTTGGTCTCCCGCCACTTAAAAAGTGGTCAAAAAGGGCTGTCCAAATTACTGCCCTGACCCTAGAGTTCAACCTAAGGGCGACAAATAGCAGAACCCGCTCCGACATCAGGGGAGCACCTACATTCACCAGAACCAGGGTCCTGTCGCGCATAGATTACATCTTGCTGGATGTCGAGCTGTGGCCGGATCTCATTGATATGGAAGTTATTTCTAGGCAGGAGAGCGACCACAACCCACTAACCATGCAATTTAAGCGCGAAACGCCTACTACATCTATTGAGCCTATTGGAGCCCAGACACTCTGGTCCAGAGGGGTCGTCCCGTCCAACTGCAATAGACGGCTCAAATGGTCTAGAGTTGCAAAGCGAGAGGTAGATCTGGGTAGGATTAAAAACATTGTGGTAGAAAGTACTGGCTTATTGGAGGCTGTCCTGACCAGTTCCCCTAACGCCCCGTTAACTAGGGGCTTTAATGAGATATATCTTGAGACCGTCGAAAAGGTGGGGAAGTTTTTCGAATCAAACACTAATGGGGACCGTAAGCCACCCCGATCTAATACGGAAAACGTGTGGTTTTCGCGTGATTGTAGGGAAAGGAGACAGGAACTTGCTAGGGCCTTAAAATTAAGGGATCAGCCCTCTATTGCCTGTGCTCGAAAATCTTATTATAGCTCTATAAAAAAAGCTAAGAGACTCTGGGAAGAAGATCATTGGCAGGACTTGAAACGTGCAGCACGACGGAGAGACCCAACTTTGTTTTGGGATCTTATAAACATTAGTGCAAGGGGTGGGGCAGATCCAATCCCAAACCACATAACTGGGCGCCAGTGGTTTGACCATTTTTCTGGCCTATATTCTTCCGGGGAAGATTCTTCTCCATTGGTAGCGGGTTCAGTCCGTGAGCCTCTTGTTCCCCCAGGGGTGGGGGGGACAGTTTAGCCTTAGCGAGATCCACTCGGCAATAAAATTGATAGCGCTGGGCTAGGCAGCTGGACCTGATGGCCTCCTTGGAGACCTTCTTCTTTATGATAGAGATCTCTGGACTGAGTTTATCCTACAAACCCTGAATAACATCGCAATGGAATACCCTGTACCAGATTCCTGGAAAGGGGCAGAGGTGGTGGCCATTTTTAAAAAAGGCGATAGAGAGGACCCTGCCAACTACAGACCAATTAGTTTAATTGATGTGATTCAAAAAGTGGTAGGCAGGGTCCTCCTAACAAGGATTAAGGCCTGGATTGACGAAGTTGGCATTATGCCTCATTTCCAGGCCGGCTTTAGGCAAGGGGTTGGAACCATCGATCAGGTTTTCAGATTTTGTACCATATTCTGGAAATCTGTCACTATTAAAAAGGGTAGCCTCTATCTGGCTTTTATCGACCTTAAAACAGCTTTCGATCTGGTACCCCGGTCAAAGCTGTGGCAAGTCTTGGCTGATCTGGGCATTCCTTCTTTAATTTTGGACCTTCTTAAGCGGCTTCACGAAGGCAATTTTGCAAGAGTCAGGTGGGGGCACCAGGGACAGATGACCGAGAGAATAGCAGTAAGGAGAGGGATCCGCCAGGGCTGTGTCCTAGCGCCGACCCTGTTCTCTCTTTATAAATGGGGTGGCAGACTATCTGAGGGTTGACGGGGTCGACGCGCCAACCCGGAGCGGGGAGAAATCACCCTCCCTGCTCTTTGCAGACGATACGCTGCTGATCTCCAAGAGACCTATGGGCCTCCAAAAACATCTGACCCGTTTTACTGATTTTTGCAATACTAGGGGCCTTAAGATCAATACATCCAAGACCAAGCTAATGGCCATGTCCCCTTCCAAAAGTTTTAGGAACAACATCAGGGTGGACAATTCTAATCTGGAGCTTGTGACAGCCTTTGACTATCTTGGGGTGCGGGTTAACAACAAGCTGAACTGGGCCCCACATCTATCTAAAATGCTCCTGAATCATAAACGAGCTGCGGGAGCTATAGCTAGACACCAGATGCTGTCATATAGCCGTCCAATACATGAGTTCCAGACAGGGTGGAGAGGCGAGCAGGGGGTTGTTATGGGTTGCCCAGGCTGTGCCTCCCCCACGGAATCTATCGCCCACTTCCTTTTTGCCTGTCGGGCTATAGCCATGTTAGATCTAGATGGCTGAAACCCGTATGTGCCAATTTGGGCTGCAGGTCGTACAAGGTGGCCCTGCGTATCTTAACTTATGAGACGATAGTCCCCAGTGTCATCTATGGGACTGCTAAGTTCTTGGGGGGGGGGGGGCTTGGAGGATCAGACAGAGGCTCCTCAAGAAGTGTCAGTCACTGGGTTGAACTTCAGCATTTTTTTACCTCTGCCCTAGCTCCTAGCCCTATGTAAAGTTGTTTACTGTTGCATTTGTCCCTTCTCTATGCTGCACCCATTGCATAACATTCTTTTTTCTGGGGCTTATGAACTATGTTGTTTTAGATATTGTCAAAATTTTTCCTTGTACATATGGGAAATTTGCTGTTGTAGGGGGTTCCTATTTTAAATATTGTTTTTATAATGTTTTATACTCTTATGATATTTTTATATATCGAATAAAGTTACTACAACAACAACAACAATTTTCTTTATCGATTTAAACGTTTCCCTTCCCTCGTTTAGCAATACTTCTCGAAGCTATTTTTATCCAACAAAATATGTCATTCCAATACTGATAACCCATAAATAAATGCCATAAAGTACATTCTTGTTCTGAACATCAACAATAGCCATTCTCCCTCAAATGTAATTTAAGATTCTTTTTGTGGGGCCAGTACATCTTCCATAAATTGTCATGCGCAATGAGTTCATGCCTATGGTCATTTCCTGGATTCCTTCGATCTGGAAAGACTCTTAACCAGACTGATCTTGATATGTCCTCTCAGTTCAATATTCTCTTCTTGTTATTTCCATTTTATAGTAAATAAACATTTGTGTAAATATCTTAAGTTGTATGCAAGTTGTGTCTCTTTTTTGGGACCAATAATTTTTATAGAGAATCTTCTCTCTCTCAACTCCTGTGGAGCCTTGATATGCAGTCAAACATTATTTTAATTGTTGCTATGTACCTAACTCTGAGGGATAGAGATTATATTCTCACGTGACATATTCAAATACCCTAACTTTACCACCTGTTCATATTTTCATGGTGAGAATTCGATTTTTTTCAGCTATCCCTCTTAAATGCTTTTCCATTTACTTTTAAGTGTTGATCATCTCACAGTTCCTAGGTAGTTTTCTTACCAGCAAGCGTTCATATTTAAACTTTGAAAATCTCTTATTGTTGATACTTTGTTACAAATGTTATACATATTGTCACGCAGATCCTGATTTTAAAAATAAAGCTAGTTTGGTTTAGCTTTTTTTTTATAAGCTCATCAAACATAAGATATGTTGCGTCATAAATGCCCCTACATAGTTCTCAGTAATAAAAGCCAAAATGTCCTTACCAATGCTAATTGGACCATGTGTTAAGAAAGTATTTTTTTTCTATTCCTGACATCAACTATGAAATAAATAGCATACTAATCTGTTGACATCTTGAAATAGGCAATATTTTGGAATATTTTTTGAAGATACAGTGGAATTCAGAGTAAGGCATACATTTATAGCTACGTGCTTTCTGTACTTTACCCCACATATTTGCCTAAATTCAGCTTGTTCCATGTTTCAAAGTCTTTGGCAGTCTTATTCTTTTGAGAGTCATTGGAGTATGAATTGCCAAATATTCCATAGTATCTGTTACTTGAAAAGTTTGAAATATTATGAACTGATTTTTGAATGTTTTCCTTTTAAGGGGGTGACATACTTGATTTGCCAAAATTGACCATCTTGACAGAAAAGAAATATCTGACTCAGTCAGTGTCATAATCATGTTATCTGCTTACAATTGATGCTTCTTTTTGAGGCGACTGGTTTTAATACCAGAAATGATCACCCTCTTCCCTAATTGCCAGTGGTTCTAATGCCTCTGCAAATAATAGAGGAGACTGATGCAATCCTTGTTTCAGCCCTTTTAAAATCTAAATCTGTTCAGAGAGGAGACCATTTGTGCAAGCGGTCATTGAACCAATAGCATAATGTACTATCAAATTACCACCATCAGAGTACATGTTTTATGACCAAACAAAGGTTTACCCTTTCAAACTGTCCAACACTTTTTCTCCATCTATGTTTAACATTATACAAGATTTATCACTTTCTCTGATGATGTTGACGATACCCAGTGTTTGACTTTGTTGCACACATCTTTGAATTAGTCCTGAATATTCTTGTAAACTAGAGTTTTCATGACTACCCAAAGTTTTTTTTACAATTTTATAATCCATGCTCATCAATGAAATAGAAATATAGTTAACACATTCCTGAAGGTCTTCGAGTTCGTTTGGAACTTAATCACAGTAGGATCTTTAAAGTGTCAGAAAAGTAACCCTACTCAATACTCCAATTGTATACTATCTTCACTATGCTCAACAGTTATTGCTTTAAAGTTTAGAAGAGACCTTGAACAAAACAGCATCTCCTTGTGACTTCCCATAGCCTAAAAAATCTTTGGAAGCAATTACCTCTTCAGACATAATTGTACAGCCCATCATACTTTTGTCTTGCCCGGAAAATTTAGAATTGCTAAACATTTAATGAGCTCCTGAGTCTTAGCTAGGGGTGGGGGGAATTTGCGTTGCGCTACGCAAAGCTCTGCGAAACGGTAAAAACTCTCCGCGAGCATGCAGAATTTCCGCGAACACACTGAATTGCTTGTTCGCGAGGCTTTTTTCCTGTTCGTGAACGATGTTTGCGTGCTTGGGGGGGGGCGAAATATCTTGCGAGCACGCATTTTGAGAACGCGAACAAGCAAAAAATTCTGCGAAATTTTGGGCAATTCCGCGTTCTCCGCGGAACGCGAAGTTATCCAAATTTCGCGAGCGGAACGGAATTTACCACCCAGGCCTAGTCTTAGCATGCTATGTTATGTTCTTGGCAGATCAGAAATCGTGGTCAGCATAGAATCCATCAAATCATTTGTGCATAAATTATAGTGAACTAGATCTTGAAAGTATCCTGCTTACTTTCTCTATTTAGTTACAATTTTGCAAAAATAACTCCTTTCTCAAGTAAATTTTCATTTGCAGCTGTATGATAACAGAAAGACTTAATAATATGAATAAGTCAGTGAACCATAAAACGCTTTCCCTAGCTTACACCAAATTGTTGCCCTCTTTATCATTTTGAAAAAATGAATGACGTGGGCATTATAGAGTGCACGCCTGCTCCACAGGAGCGTCCTGGTACTAATTGCAGGTGTAAGCCAGTTGGAAGACTAGTTATACTGTCTAATAGACAGACCGGGAGAGCATTCACAGGTCTTTAAAGAAATGAGTTTTTGGCTGGGCTTTGAAAATGGAATCTGTGGATATATTCCTAAAATATTTTGGGAGCGAATTCCATGATTTAGGAGTCAGATAGGAGAAGGCCCTGCTTCCAGCTCTGGATTTGTGTTTTCTTGGAAGGACTAAAAGATATTGTGGGCAGACCGTAAGCTTTTGTGAGGCTGGTATCTTTTCACCTTCTTCTGAATGTGGCTCAGACCTGTAAATGCACAGCTCGAAACATGAATAAGAGTGCTTTAAATTTAATTCTGTGGCTGATAGGAAACCAGTGAAGTGTTTTCAGTCCCTTTTGAGTTGAGTTGTATGTTGAGATACTCAGGCGAGCTGCAGAGTTCTAGACCCGTTGTAATCTGTTTGCAAGCCTTAGAGGAGCCCCCAGGAGCAGGACATTTGCATAATCCAGCCTGGCTGTTATTAGGGCGCGAGTGACACATTTGCGAGTGTTCGCTGGTAAAAAATGAAGTTTTCCTGAGAGATTTCAATAATGCAAAACATGTTCCGATCGTGGCTTCCTGAATCAGTCAGTCAGAATATCTTTATTCGACTTATTACAAGTCATACAAAGAACATAAAAAAAAAAAAAAAATTACTTTGCAATGCAATGCCTACTATACATCTATTTACATTTCCCACACAAAAAAACCCAATAAACAAACAGAAGAAAAATTTTAGACATGGATAAAATATTTCTATACAAATCTATCACGTAAACATGCTCAAACAACAAGAGAAGTTTTAAAGTAAGCTATGGCTAACAGGTTTCGCCCGCATTGCGGCTACCAGAAAGTTTGCCATACAAAAAGTAACATGTATGTTAGGTAGTAGTTGTAGAAAGAGCAGGGCTGGTCTTACTTGGACAAAACCAGCTTTTTTCAAAATAGGCAACAAATATTTCTTTCTCTGCTCATGGTATATACTACAAAACATAACAAAGTGCAGAGTATCCTGCACCGAAAAATTGTCGCAGCAGCACGGTGGGGCCTGCTCAGGCTTCTGCCAGGTCTTAAATGAACCTAGATAAAAATGTATCAAATTAAATCGGAACTTTAATAATAAAAACCTGTGATATGGGAATGTGACAAAGTTCAAGTAGGGGGCGAGTGAGGGTGTACAAACCAGGAGGTTATGTGCCCTTACTGCGGGTTTCAACACTTCGAGATCCTCCCTCCGTGCTTCCTGCCTATCCCTAAATAACTCTTTGATGGTTACTATGTCCTGTCTCCTAATATTTTCCGGAGATGAAAAAAGATCTGGGCGACCCAGATCTGCAAGGGTTTTAGCTACATATGCCAACCAAGGGATACTGGTGTATTTATCCAAGGATAAGACATCGTGCAAAATCTTGTGGTTCAGAGGTAGGTCATCATTTGTCCACAATTTCAGCCACAAAGTTAGCGGAGCAAGGCTCAGGGTATCAGACAGATAGGGCAGACCCACCTCCTTATGGATGGAATACGTTGGGGTGGATTGCGGGACTGAGAGCAAGGATCTAATGAATCTATTTTCTGCTCTCTGAATTGGATCCAGGTTTACGTAACCCCACAGTTGGGAACCATAGGCCGCTATGGCCACTGGTTTGCTCTTGTAGATTTTCAGAAGAGCTTGCATGGGCCTAGCCCCTAGCTTCCCAGCAAAGCCCAAAACCGCTGAGGAGGATCTTATTACCGCCAATCTTTTTGCTCTTATCTGAGGGCCCCAAGTTCCTTTCTGGTCAAATATTACCCCCAAATATGGAAATGTGGACACGTTGGTGACAGGGACTCCCCTGCAAAAAAATGTTTTGTGTCTTTTTTTGTTGCATTCACGCCCCATGACCATCGTGTGTGATTTAGAGGCATTGACCTTAAGGTCCAGCGTCTCCATGAAGCTACCAAAAGCGTCCAGGAGATGCTGTAGGCCTACCCCAGTGCGGGCTATCAGCACTGCATCGTCCGCATACAGGAGCGCTGGAATTTTGACATCTCCTGCATGCGGAACGTCGGCTGCCTGTCCCTGCAGGTGACTGCCCAGCCTGTTGATGTAGATGGTGAATAATACAGGGGCTAGAATACAGCCTTGCCGCACCCCCTTAAGGGATTTAAACAGGGGGGTACGTCTGCCATCATTTGTGACTCGGACAGCTGAAAAAAGCTCCTGGTGCAGTTTAGCCATAAACACAACCAAAGACTCATCAATGCCCATCTCCAACAATAACTGCCACAATTTCGACCTATTCACCAGATCAAAGGCAGAGGAGAGGTCCATAAATGCAAGGAACATGGAGCCCTCCTTTGCCACTGTATATTTAGAAATTAATAGATGTAAGTTTATACATTGTTCGATCGTCCCCTTTTTTTCTCTGAATCCATATTGTAGTTCAGACAACCCTCCACGGCTCTCAACGTTGTCATTAAGTCTGGCTAGAAGAACTCTGCCTAATATTTTTACCGTTGAGTCCAAAAGAGATATGGGCCTATAGGAGGCGGGATCATCTCGCTGGCCTTTATTTTTATAGATAGGGACTATGGTGGATGTGGCCCAAGAACTGGGTACATGGTTGTTGGCTGCGTTAAACACTTTCGACAATACCGCCGACCACAATTTGGGAGAGTACATGAAAAAATCAGCGGGAACACCGTCAGGGCCGGGAGCTTTATGTCTTGTTGTGGCCATCAGGGCTTTTTCTACTTCTTCGGGGTTGAAGACCAACGGGTCTGCCACTATAGCAGATACTGAAACATCTGCAGTTCCTTTGGACCCACCCTCATATACATTTTTGAAGTGGTTTAGCCATTTGTCGTCGGTGATCACACAGTCCATAAGAGCATTATTGTCTTCAGAAAATAACGGTTGTCTAATGATCTCCCAGAATCTTTTACTGTCCTTCAGTACTGCAGCTGAGAGGAGATTTTCCCATGCTTCGCGTATAAGGGATTCTTTGCGGTTCTTAATGGCAACCTTGTAGCGTTTCCTTAATCTAACAGTATCCTCCCCAGCCCTGGGAGAGGTTTTTAACGCTGTCAACAATGCTCTGTGCGCTTTTGAACAAGCAGAATCAAACCAACGTTTTGTTCCAGAAAATCCTTTTTTTGGTTTGACTAAAAGATCCTTAGCCACCTGGCCACAAATTTCCTCAAAAGCCTCTATAATTTCTTTACCTTGCGCCCCCGATATTTGACAGATGGCCACTTTGTCCTTTATTTTTGGAAAATTTATTTCATAGAAATTATCCGGGATCACTTTGGCCCATTTCAGTCGTCTGTCTTGGTCGCAGGGTTTCAGGGGGTGTGCTGGTTTAAGTGCTTTTGGCGGTGCTCCCATCTGGCCACCCCAGGCCACTTCAAGTAGTACAGGGTTGTGGTCACTGTAGGGTATTATGACTGTACAATAGACCATAGACCGGTTTAAAATACCTTGTGAAACAAAGATGTAGTCTATCAATGAGCCATGGTGACTGCCAATGTAGGTTGGCGCCCTAACGCCCTTATCGGGTTCATAAAGGTCATGGTTTGCTAATAATTCTTCTAACTCAAGCCCCTCTGTAGAGTGTTCAAAGTGGGGGCCCCGAGGGGCCTCCTCGCCCCCCTCAGTTACATTATCACCTCTTCCCATACAACCCAGATTACATAGATGAATATTAAAATCTCCTAATAGGATAAACTCATAAACTAAATAGATATTCTGAGACACTTTATTTAAGATATTATCTAGGTTAGCGACATTACTCCCACTGTGTTCGCTGTTCCTAGAGTTGTAAAAATTAATATATATCGTCCTGCAATTGTTACTAGTCGTCCTTTCAACCATTAGGATGTTTACGGAATCTGTATTTATCTGCCTATAGGTGCCCTTCAGATCTAGAGAAAACATAATGGCCAAACCTCCTTTAGCTCTGCCCATGCGGCTAGGGACTGCAGGGATAGAGAAGCAGGTGAATCCATCCCACCAGAAATTAGCCGATATGTCCCACGTTTCTTGCAGGGCAATTATATGTTGCTTAGAAATAAAGCTCACACATGCTTTGTCCTGTCGTTTTGCAGATGAGCCAGCTATGTTCCATGTTATAATTTTACAGGCGTTGGTAGGTAACCTCAGCTCTTTTTCCCCCAACAAACACCCCTCAGCTAAGCTTAAGGATCTGACCGCCTTATTCTGTGCTACCTCAGGTGCGTTCTGTGTTGGAACGATGTTCAGGGTTGACGCTATGCAACCCTCCCCCTGGTATGATAGCCCAGGGTTGTCCAACGGGACATAACTCTCAAGTGTTTCATAAAATGTAAGCAGGCGGGGACCGTCATTGGTGTGACACTGGCTAAGGTTTATTTCGGGTCTAGTTATGGACTCACTTGCTCGGACATTGCAAGGTTTAAGTCAATCGCAGTTGTTTAGATCCGCTAAGGGAGCATACCTATTCCCCAAACCGCCCCCCCAATCAAAAGGGGTAGCTGCCTGACCTTGACCCATAGCTGCGATGTTCCACATAGGTAAAGGGGTATTTGGGCGTATCGGAAAGTAATCGTTTCTCGCCCATGGTACGAACCTATTGATTCGCCCAATGGGATCTTGGCCCATCCAACCCGGGCCCCAACCATTGACGGCAGGGTCTGGTGGCATGGGAGGCCACAAATTTGACTCATGCGCGTGGTTAGATCTTCCGTGCTCAAAGTTAAATATAGGCCCAGGGCGCTCGTTGGGGAATCTATGTCTAAAACCGCCATCCCAGTTTGGGGCGTTATTCGCTCTCCTAACTCTAGTAGGGTTAGAAAAGGTAGGGAGCTGAGCCTCACTATAGAAAAATTTTAGGGTGAGCGGGACTATAGAGCCGCTTCGCCTTTAGGGTGGGAAGATGTTATTCAAAATTTTTGGGAGGACTTCTGTGTTGGCGAAGTTTATAATCACACAGTCCCCCTTAAATTTTTTGGGATTGGACCCAATCCAAGGTACCCTCCTGGTCATAACAATATCCCTTGCTAAACTATCCATCCCTTGGGGGGCCATGGTCATGTTTGTAGTAAGCCAATGAAGAGCTTTATCCTTCAAGTCCTGTTTCGATTCTATTTTGTTTTGTGCTAAGACTGGGACATTTGCTAGTACTAGCACAACTGGGGAGGCTTCCAAAATAAATTGGGCTGATGTATCCTCATGTATTGTCCCAATTATGTCCCCTGATGATGATGTCGGCGCGGCTCCGGCTGCTAGGTCCTGACTGGGAGCCGTTAATAGAGTTGAAGCTACTGCTAAGGGCCCCTCTGGCAGTGTAGGCTGTGGGACACTCTCATTTGGTAGAGCCTCTACGGCTCCCGATGCCAATTTTGTGACAAGAGCAGATAGATTGGCCACCTCTACCACCAGATTACTTTGTGCACCCCCCGCCTTCTTAACCTCCGAAGTTAATTTATCCAGTTTACCAATCAAGGGCTTGATGATTGTCCTAATTTTTATATCAATCATATCTTGGATCCGATTAAAGAGTTCATCATCAGCAATACGTCTGGATTCTGCATCGGCATCAAAGTCAATTTGTTGCCCTTCACGTCTTGGGGGTGGTGTAGCTGCCTTTCTCCTGCCTTGTTGTTTCCCCCCTCTCTTTGAGTGAGATTTTCTAAAGGGTCTCACTGGCCGTGGAACGGGCTGCCCCGGTGACGGTACTTCCTCGATGGAAAATGACTGGTGATTATGCTCTGAGGTATTGCCGTTATTGGCCGACGAGTTAACCAAAACGTGAGGATCTTCTGCGTCGCTGGCCAAGTCTTGTGGGATATGAACTAGGCTATTCGACTGGGGAAGATCTGGCGGTGTGGTCAGTAACTCTGGAGCAGATGCCCTTGCGGGCGGGCTTTCTAACGGAAGAACTGGCGATTGGCTCAAGCCTAGCGATTGCCTCCTCTCATTGTTGATCTTATTGACTTTTTGAACCACATATGAGAGCATTGTGTTGAGGGGCTCCGTCGCAGCAGATGCGGGCTTTTTCCTTACCATAATGCCTACCTCTTACAAACGACCGAGCCAATTGACCAAGGTATGTGTCAGGATCCACAGGCAGATGGCAGAAGACCTGGGGGTAATGAGGGTTAATAGAGTTCTGTACCTTACTAATCCCAGACGGCGAACCTTAGGGGGGTGGCCTCGCCTCGCCTTCTCGTGCCTCTGAGGGCCACAGAGGGCCCGCCCTTTGCCCGGGCTTAGCCCCGGGCACTCCCGCGCGCTCCCGCGCAGCGAGGCACGTCACTTCTTGTAGGCGTTGGTTAGGAGGAACATGAAGGGCGGGGCGGTCAGGGAGAGCGGGCCAGGTGACTTGGCCTCGGGATCGCCGGGGCTCCTGGGAGAGTGAGTCCCGGTTCCCAGCGCTCGCAGCCCTGTCACTCGCGCACACACCCTGCAGGTAACAACACTCGGCTGGGCGACCTTGGCGATGCGGGACCCGCGAAGCGGGTTCCGCGAGGTGTTAACTAGGTCCTCCCTTCTGCAGCAGCAATTCCTCCTTCCAGGTAACAGCACAGCAAACTGTAGAACTTCCCGGTTTCCCGCTTGGGCGGGCTCCTTTTCAGCTGATTTGCAGGGCGGGGCGGTCAGGGAGAGCGGGCCAGGTGACTTGGCCTCGGGATCGCCGGGGCTCCTGGGAGAGTGAGTCCCGGTTCCCAGCACTCGCAGCCCTGTCACTCGCGCACACACCCTGCAGGTAACAACACTCGGCTGGGCGACCTTGGCGATGCGGGACCCGCAAAGCGGGTTCCGCGAGGTGTTGACTGGGTCCTCCCTTCTGCAGCAGCAATTCCTCCTTCCAGGTAACAGCACAGCAAACTGTAGAACTTCCTGAATCTGAAATGTTGTTGTTAGAATCCGGGTTTTCAGGTTGGCACAGGTAGGTACTTGTGACAAGCAGAGAACCTTTTCTCTAGTCAGGGTAAGGGGTTACACTCCTAAAATAACCCCTGCTCACCCTCTAGGTAGCTTGGCGCGAGCAGACAAGGCTTATCTCAGAGCGTTATAGGTTAAGCATTTGTGAACACATACAGTAACCAAGTGACAACACTACAAATGGACACCACACAGGTATTTATATTAAAAATAAGGATTCTTTATATAGGATTATCACAAGACCATTAAACGATTAAAAATACACAATACGGTTGCTTAGTTGGTAGAAGATTGCTTAGTTTCTCTTAAGTTCTTAAATGCGACACTTTAAGTCAATGTACCTTAGATGCGACACGCAGGGCAACGAAAGTGTTGTAGCGATGCAGATGCGTTGAAGTTCCTTGTGCAAAAGAAATAAAGACGGGATCTTCCAGATGCGTTACGCTTCTCCGATGTTGCGAGAAGGCTCGACTCGATGCGTCAGCTACAGCGGCGTCACCCTTGACGAGATGCGACGACAGCGGCCTTGGCAGCGGCACTCTTCTCCGACATTGCGAGACGCTTCCGCTCGATGCGATGCTGCAGCGGCGACACCCCTTCTGCGAGATGCGACGACAGCGGCTCCGACGGCGGCACGCTTCTCCGTGGATGCGAGGCGCTTTTCTGGATGCGGTGCAATGCGACAATTACGATGGCTGCGATGGCGACACGCTTCCTCCTCGATGCGAGACTCTTCTCTCGATGCGGTGCAATGCGACAGCTACGATGGCTGTGATGGCAACATGCTTCTTCGGCGTTGCGAGACACTTCCAGAATGATGCGAGACGCTTCCGCTCGATGCGATGCTGCAGCGGCGACACTCTCTGCGAGATGCGACGACAGCGGCTCCGACGGTGGCACGCTTCTCTTCCTTGCATCGCGCTTCCAGCTCCTTGCGACACGCAGTCCCTCAGAAGGCCCAACAACAGTAGCAGGCACTTCCAAAAGACTCTGGGGAGCTGGGGGTGAAGTCCACTGGTCCTGGGACTTCGTTCAGGGGGCAAGCTCAGTTCAAGCCCTTGGAGATCTTTTCAAAGCACAAGTTGAAGCAAAGTCTTTAGTAGTCTTTCTCCTCTCCTTCAGCAGCAAGGCAACCACTGCAGGCTAATCCCCCAGGTCAGGGACAGTACTCCTCCTACAGCTTTCCCAGTTCCTTCTCCTCTGGCAGAGGTTCTTCTTGTTTCAGCAGGATGTAATTTCTTGGGAGCAGGGTCCCAATACTTATACCCCTAATTCCTTTGTTCCTCTGGGGTTGAGGGGCCTCTGCCCAGTGCAAACCAGTTCTTGAGCACTCTGTTGACATGGCTCTGCCTTTCTATTCAGGGTGCAGGGCAGAGACATCAGCCGCTCCGCAGGAGGTGGAGCCAGCATTGTGGTAGCAGAGCACAACCCTATTCAGAGCCCAGGTGTACTCCTCCCACCCATCTGACTGCCAATCTTCCTATTCACCACCAGGCTACCTAGCCCTGCCCCTCTGGGTTTCCCCAGCCCTGTCACTCACACAACCAGACAGGCAGATACACATCATAGCAGAGGCGGGCTGAAATGGTCAAGCAAGCAAATACCAACTTTCTAAAAGTGGTATTTGGAAACACAGAATATTAAAATAAACTTTACTAAAAGATGTATTTTATTATTCTGAGTTCAGGCATACTAAACTCGACTTTCTACCATGTTCCCTGGGTCTGTTAGGATCATAGAATGTAACAATTCTAACAGCCCGTTCTGGCCTATGGAGAACAGGTAGCCTTACAATAGTTAAAAACGAAAATGGCTGTAATTCACTATTAGGACAGGCCACACACATCAGGGCTTGTCCTACCTTATGCTTACAATGCACCCTGCCCTTCGGCCTTCCATAGGGGTGACTGATATGAAGTTAAGGGAAGGTTTAGGGACTGGCAAGTGTGTGCACTTACCCAGTCAGCATGACAGTACCAGACTGCACGCAGGCTCTACAATGGCAGACCTTAGATACATTTTACCAGGCCGCTTCTGTGGGTGGCACAACCAGTGCTGCAAGCCCACCAGCAGCAGTTGTATTTACAAACCCTGGCACTCCTGGTGCACTTTACTGGGGTCTGACAGTAAACCAAATAAGCCAATCATGGAATCCAACCAACATATACATTTTAAATAGGGAGCACTTGCACTGTGGCACTGGTTTGCAGTGGCACAGTGCTCTGAGCAGCTAACACCAGCAAAACACATGAGGCACAGTGACAAAAAAGTGGAAGGGAGACTCACGCCAAGGTGCCAGGTCTAACAGTTGTGTCATATGCAGATGACACTCAACTAATGTTTCCCTATAATGACCTAGACAATTCTGCAGTAGCCAATTTTCAAGGTTGCCTTTTTGGCAATGGCAGAATGGATGTTTAGGAACTGCCTCTGCCCGAACCTGCGTAAGTCAGAGATCCTAGTTTTTGGAACTTCCTCTCCGCTGGACATAGAAATAATTTGTCAGTCTGAGCTGGGTGTTCCCCCAGCCTCTACCGCCATGTCCAAATACCTGGGTGTCAAAAATGGACCCTTCACTGTCCTGTAAACCACAAGTTAAAGCCACAATCCGAACATGTTTTGCATTATTGAAATGTCTCCATAAGATCAAAAATGAGTGGTGCACATCACAAGTCCTTGTGTGTTTATGGCTTGTAAATGAAGTGGTGCAGGGTTTGAGCCTGGTCAATGGGCAACTTCTGTGCCTTTCTGTATATTAAACACAGTCTCTCTGTGATCTTTCATCCAAGGATGCCATTGCCATAGAAGATTTCACCATCATTTCTAAAGGGCCTAGTGGCCAACAAAAAGGCCTGGGGCCTTCCTAATCTCCTGTTTACTTCTAGACAGAGCCAGCTATGCTGTGTGCCACAGTTTATGCCATCAATGCCCATTATAAAGAGAGAGGGGATATAATGGGCCTTATCCTTTTTTGTAACAAGTGTCGTTCACAATCTGGGCCCGCCCACATAACAGCCTAACAGTTAGTCATAACAGGCTGAAGTACAGAGTGGGATTTCTCATAGAGGAATTAATTTAAGTGGAAGAGACAGCACTACTGCAATAAGTTACAATGGTAGGTATGAGAGTACACTGCTCGAATGGGCGAATCTGGATGAAGGATGGTCCAATGCTGGAGGAGGTAACTGAGGAGGAATGGTAGAGCAGTTCTAGAAAAGATTACTAGTGGGGCATTGGAGGCTAGCACTGGAAGAAGTAACAGGAGGAAGTAGAGAGTGCGGAGGAAGAAATAAAAGGGAGGAAGGAAGCAGCAGTGCTGGTGCAAGTAATAGAGGGAGTAGGAAAGAATCTTGGAAGAGATAACTGAGGAGGAAGTTAAGATTACTGCTGGAAGGGGTAACTGAGGAGGAAGCAGTAACTAAAGCAGGTACATGAGTAAGAACTGAAAGTGCTTCTTAATTGATTGGTAAGTTTATGTGTAAAATTTTGGGTGGGTGAATGTGAGAATGAGTCAGTGGGCGGAAGGAAGAGGGAATGCATGAGTGGAAAAAATGTGTGAGGAACAAGATAAAATGATGAGTTAGTGAATGGAGGGGTAAGGTATCGGCAGAGACACAAGTGGAGAGCAGCCTTCTCCACTAACTGTAGTTGCTGCTGACCCTTAGTAAATCTCTGCACTTACACATTTTATTCATCCATTCATACACTCACTCACTAATTCATCAATCCAAACAATAACTTAGACATTGATCCATCTTTGCAACGACCTGTGTATCCAGCCCAGGCATCCATATATTCATTTACCTAGTAATCCATGCACACTCATACAAGCACTGCATTCACTCATCCCTGCACTCACTCATTTATCCACCTAAACACTAACCCATACATTCTCCATTACACCCTGTCTCTGACCCATTTGTTGACCATGCACTGAATCATCCATCCATTCATTCCCTCATTGACACACACACAGAAGTAACAGTCACTGATAACGCACTTTAACCTATTTAAAAAAATAAGTGGCCTACCTTAATGGGCCAGTTTCTGCCCATGATGTTGGGTAAAAACTAGTGTTTGCAGTGTGTTTTAATTGGTGGTTTTAGTATATTCGAGCACCATTCCAGGCCGAACTTAAAAATTCCACCTAGCAGCAGCCCCTACAGAAAGGTCTGTCCCAAAATTGCTCTCAGGTGAGACTTTTTTTATTGAGGCAATAATCATAATGAACATAGCCATCCATGCCCAGTCGTCAGTCAGTGTTGCCTTTTTTCAACTTTGCCATGATAGGCATGAAATGTGGCAGATTAACATTTGCGGAGTTTTGTTAAAAGTGGTCAATAAAAGCCCCTTTGCCTACCTACACCTGTATCAATATTATCTGGGTTGGCGGTTGCAGTGCCTTAAGTGCCTAATTTGTAAAATAATGATTGCCGATGCCCGAAGCGCTGCTCAGAAGACCGTATCTGGCGCTATTATATGTCACTGCGCGGAATACCAAGGATGGCGAGTCTGGAATCCACCTCAGGCCTCTTTAATCTACTGCCAGACACAACCTGCCCCTTTATCTCACATTTGCAGGTTCCTCCTTTCTCCCTTGCTGGTGGTTTTCCCATCTCTTTTCTCCCTGGTTTGTGTGGTTTCCCTCTATTTATTTATTTATTGTATTTGTAGAGTGCATGGCTGCCCCTGGGCTGCCCAGCGCTAAAGAGACTTCTCTATTACTTTCTGGAAATGTCTGATGAGGATACATAAGTGCCGTTCCCCAAAAATGAGTGGCCACCACAGCAACCACCAGCTCAGATTAAGCACGGGGTGCATATAGCTGCAATCTGTGCATTTATATTTATTGCAGGCACAAATGAGAGCTAATTCTAGTTTCTGCATCAGAGAGGCGACTTTTTCATAGTTACGAAACTTTGATATGAATTTAGAAGTGATATCTTGGGTTTGACAAGTGATAGGAGGAAGCCATTAAAAAGAAATTGTGAATTTGCTCGCGTTTTTGAAGGCACTTTTTGGAATTCTGTTGCAGGAAACTTGGGTACATTGGAATTTTGAGTCACCTTGATACTAGACACTTTAACAAAGAGCTATCAAAGATGGGAGATGGAGATGTGCTGGCCAACATGGGTCACTCATTAGTTATTCGTAGAAATAAAATTGGTTTGGAGTCATCCTTAATTGTAAAAACCCTAATGAAAGGGAGGGGGCGATATTTGCATACGATGGAAAGTGTCCAAATTGGTAAGAGCTATTAAATGTTGCTGCTTCATCGTGCTCCAGCTGACAGTGAGACTGGGGAGATGGGCTAGCCGTAATATTTCATCAGCTCAGTGTCCATGTTGTCTCGCAGTCACTGAAGATGTTCCTAGTTTTCTCTCTATTTGAATTGATTGACCTTTACATTTTTTATTTTAAAACAAGTCAATAATTGCTGAGTGAGAACAACGAAACAAACACCTGGACATTTTATATAGTTTAGTGTTTTCTGGAAGATGATGTGATTCAGGCTTTGGTCCAGAGAATTTGATGTGATATGGTGATATTGTAGAGTATGGTGACATTTTTATAAGATGTGTGCAAAAATATATGTTTATCAGCAAAGTTGGGTAAAGAGCACAGCTTTTGTACTACATCAGGTTGCAAAGCTTGCTTACTTTGGCCACGTGTACAAACCATAAAAGTCATTCCTGTTAGCATTCTTCTAAACATAATTTGTGGCTTTTGTATTGCATCACTTATAGAGTGAGCTGATACCACTGGTGTGGCCCAGAAGCTCTGTCCGGTATCTGTTAGTTTTGTGGCAGTCCTTCCTCAGGTGTGGTTGGAAGAGTGGGTGGTGATGGTGGGACCTCGTTGAGAAGCGTTGGGATGTAGTGCATGGGAACCAGGAGTGCTCCAGGGAGGATGCTGTGTACCTGATGCTTCTCCTAAGCATGCCAGTGGTGCCGAAGAGTGTGGGGTAAGTGGAATGAATCTTGTCACAACCTACGCTCTCCAGCGGGGCTCTAGTTCCGTGTCGGCGCATTGGGTGTCAGACGTATACCTGTGCTGTATGGTAATGTTGGCTGTACTGGGAGACAGTAAGTCAGCTGGGAACCGTCAGGTCTTTTACAACTCCAGGTCGTTTTGATGGTTTCTGATTCCTGTTCGGAGAGAGTTCTGCATCTTGATTTTCTGTGCAGCAAAAGTGACCCCCCCACCCTTGCAGTACTCTCTATCCCTGGGGTCTGTCAGGTGCAGTGTCAGACTTCATTTGGGGGGTATATTTGCCAATATGTCACGCAGCCCAGCAAGTTACCTTTCTTGACAGGGAAAGGGCAAGAATGTGCATTAATTAACATAATACTGCACATTCCTGTTTTTCCACAGCGCTGGTGCCCAATGTGCTGCCTATTGCCAACGCAGGTTCCCTTTCACTATGGTGTAAGCAGGGTTATTTTGTGAACGAAGGCGTACCTTCCAGCACAAAAACAAACCTCTGAGGCATTTCCCTCTTTCTAGGACACCTCATCTGGGAATGTGCAGCGGTTTTGGTGCATTCCCAGGTCTACTACCTATGGTTAATCTGGGAACGTGTTAAAATCCATGGTTGTTGCGTCGGAACACCCACGCACCACCCATGGAACGCCTCCCTGAGGAAGAGTAACGCTACACAGCAATTTGCACTGCGTTGCTTACTCTGGATTTATCAAGCCACTCAGGGCCACGGAAGGTGGCCTTCCGTGGCTTGCTAAATTGAACTTGATAGTTCCGCTGCACATGCAACCCATTGTGTAGTGCAAGGGCAACGCAACTGCATGATAAATATGGCCCTGGGGTCTTTCATGGTAAGTAGATATGGACTTTGTGTAGCATAAAAATTAGCCATTCCCTTTGATCACTCATTGTGCTATGAAAGGGGCCTTGAAGGAGATCCCTCTGGACATGGGATCAATTGAAAAGCATGAAAGGCAAAGGATGATTTGGTCATTACGACGGTTGTTTTGTGGGTGGGTGAACTATTTCCTCATAAAAATGGGCTTTGTTATTGCGCCCCTGCTGACCCAAGTCCGCAATGAAACTAGGGTGTGGTCGCATCTTCCACTCTCCCTCTACGGCCGAGCGGCCATTTTCAAGATGGTGACATTACCGCGTCTCTTGTACCATCTCCAACACTACCCCTTCCAGGTGCCCCAGGCGTGGTTCCGCCAGCTGAATGCACTTTTGAATGAATTCCTCTGGCATGGCGGGCCGGTGAGGGTGGCCTTGGCGACGTGTGTGCAGTCTACCTACTGCGGGGGCATAGCGGTGGCGGACGTTCAGGCATACTACAGGGCCGCGCATCTCCTAGTCATCAATGACTGGTGGTATGCCTCCCCCGCGGATCCAGCCTACGCATTGGACCGGGCCGCATTGGCGGAGAAGCCTCTGCTGCATTTTCTTTATAGCCGTTCCTCGCTGGACCGGTTACCCCCTGCGTGTGCTACGGTGATCCGGATCTGGCGGCAATCGGTCATCTCTATTGGCTGGCGCGGCAGGCTTACGCGGGCCACCCCATTGTGGCAGGGTACCCTGCTCAAGGAGACGGCAAGTCTGGAGGGCTTTCGCTATTGGGACATGATAGGGATCTCCTCGCTGGGGGATGTAATGAAGGGAGTGTCGCTTAAGTCGTTTCAGATGCTGCAGGCCGATTTTGAGCTGCATAAATCCCAGTTTCACAAATATCTCCAGTTGCGGCATGCCCTCACACCTAGCATCCAGCACCTAGACACTCTGCCGGAGTTCCACCCGCTAGAGGGTAGACTGTTGATGGGAGACCTCGGGGATCACAAAATTCGCCAGATTTATCAGACTCTGACAACCTTCATGAACACTACCCTAGATAATACCAAGGAGGCGTGGCAGCGCGATATTCCCGCGCTCACGGAGGATGACTGGGCAGACGCTATAGCGGGTCCGCGATATGCTGCGGTGGCCACCAAATACCGCTTCATACAATTCAAATACCTGCACAGGGCGTATTACACCCGGCACCGCCTTTGGCGCATGCACTTAATTGGGTCCCCCACGTGTCTCCGTTGCGGCGATGGGGACGGTACATTCTAGCACACGGTGTGGGACTGTGGGCGGCTGCACCCGTTCTGGACGGCGGTTCTGTCCTGCCTGGGGGGGGTGCTGGGTTGGGAGCTTCCCTCCGATCCCCGCTTAACACTGTTGCATTGTACCGAGGAGATAGGGGGCAACATCTATAAGCGACACCTCCTGTTTTTGGGTTTGACGATGGCCAAGCGAGATATTGCCCAGCATTGGAAGTCTTCTGCCCCGCCCCCGGTTCAGGCCTGGAAGAAAGCACTAGATCGCTGCATGTCTGCGGAAGAGGCGGTATTCTTGGCAAGGGGTTGTCCGAGTAAGCATGGTAAAGTCTGGAAGAGATGGGCGCGATATCGGGGTATTGTGTTGTCTGTGCGGGGGGATGCAGTGCCATTGGACCCAATAGAGAGGCTAATCAGAGCCCCGGTGGGTCCCCCTTCGGGACCCCGGGCCCTATGCATTGTGGATGAGTAATCGGAATATGGAGCTCATGCGGATAGGAAATATTGCATATCTGTGTTGGACCGTGGGCGGGTGTGATGTGCGGGTGGGGGGGAGGGTTTGGGGGTCTGATGTTCTGCAGACCAGGGGGGGGCTGAACAAGGATGCCACTTCTCACTGTTCTTTTCTTCATCTTGGTACCGTGTATGGGGACAAATTCCCCGGTGTCCTTACAAATGCCAATAAAGTTTGTTGTCAAAAAAAAAAATGGGCTTTGTTGATTTTCCTCTATGCACCTATCGTTGTTTAATGTTTACGTTTAGGCAAAATGTATTTGGCCACTCATAGCTCTGAAGACACACCATAGAGAGATATTTTGCTTCTAATGATTTACATATTTGTAGAATGGTCTTTGTGTCAGCCCCTTGCTCATGATTGGATGGCTTTGTTGTCTATCTCAGGTCTGTGGTCCTGATTTCATGGCTTTATTCCCTGTTCTTGTGTTCATCCCGTCCAGAAGCATTTTGATATCACAGTGTTCTGAAAGGATGAGTTTTTTTCCATGCACTGCCAACTTGAGGGGACTACTTTTCTTTAATTTTCAGCAATCCGCATGTGTTTATTTGATCCTCCGTACATTCTTACTCCACCGCTCTCTTTCTGCTTTTGGCACCACATTCATTGTTCTCGTGCTGGTCTTTTCATGTACCCCTGTGCAAGCTTTGTTTGGCACAGTCACTGCTCTGTCTTTTTACCTGCTCCCCAGTGCAGTCGTTTATCTTTTCATGCACCACACGTGCTTTCTCTCTTCCCTTCTGCTCATCTGTTGCTCCGGGGTCCTATTCGCCTTCCTTCTTATTACATTTTTTAATAATATATTTATTTATGAGGTCCCAGCAGGTGCGAAGTGCTACCAAGTTGCACACTCCTGTTTAAATTTGCAATTCTAAAATGGCTGACTGCCATGCTGGAATATACAATTAAAAATAACAAAATGGCCACCACCATCAAAACGCATGCATACCTGTGGGCAGCCATCTTAAAATTACTTCATGTGCACACGTGTTGTGAAGCATGCACATGCATACACATGCACCATGGCCTGGAAAGGCTTTTCTTTAGCAGAAATCCCATTTCAAAGATGTCCATTCATGTTGCCGATTGATTGTGCGTACATCATGACGTACTGGCCACCATTTTGGCATTACCTGATGCCAATGCAAACAAGCATGGGCTTTTACAGCTGAGAATCACAGACTTTACAAATGGTTGTTTGATTTGTATCTTTGCCAAGTTTGTGATCCTTTGTGGATGATGCAAACTGAGTATACTATTGTCAACTGACATTTGTGGAATTCTGTTATTGTTCATCGATTTTTGCACTAACCTATTGTTTTAATGTTGTCCCTCTGCAGGATACAAGGAGCAAGGGATCCCCCAGCAATTATAATAATGGGGTCTTCGAGGAAGGAGACACACAGCAGCTCGTTGCGCAGTGGCCATATTGGATGAGGGGAATTTTTGGGCATCTCTTTTTTTACAGTGGACAGAATATGGAGGGGGGGAGGAGCAGATGGCGAGCTGTGTCATCCACTACAGAGACTTTCTACATTTCCAAATGAGAGAGAATGTATCAGGATCGAAGGGCCAAAGAAGTCTCGCTCTTCTACAGTGACTGAAGATGACACAGTGCACGCCTGGCAGTGTCACCTTGTCCTTGGGTGACTTGAGCTAACTGCAGTGCAGGCTGCACTATCAAGAATACAAGACACAATAGACCTTTGGAGTCTGTCACCATTTTACTTCTACAAAAACACACAGAAGATTTTTGAAGGGAACATGCAGAAGGAATGAGACATGTTTAGTTTTCCAACAAGGTTGTTGACAAGCTACCATGTGGCACTGCAACCTTCAAGGGCAGGTTTTTCTACCATACTTTTAAGACATGCACTCTCTTTGCAAGAGTCCAACGGATCTGTAAATGCAGCTGTATTATAACTACACAACTGTTAATATAAATCCTGGCAATGCGCTGAAATGGAAAAGAAAAGCGTCGTCTGTGGTGCCTGTAATCAGCACTAAACTCTGTCCGAGGTTACTTGATGATGACTCCAAGCCATGGGGGACACCCCTATGCGACCCATGTTCAAATTCAAGTTTTACTTCAGCAAAGTGTAACCTATGAGCCAAATTGTAAACCACCTGAATTCATGAACATTGAGGAGAACAACGGCTACAAGCTACAAAATGCATTAGGTTCTCCGATGAATGCTTGTAGAAGAACATGGTATCCCTTATAACATTGGGACAGTTAGTATCACTGCCCTGAATGCAGATGTTGTTAAAGAGCATCAGGTTGTTTGATGTGATGATTGTGTAAGGTCCAGACCCTGGTGCGTGCAGTCATGTTGTCTTCGGAGGTCCATGTTGACCATTCGTTTGAGGCAGAGGCCATGATGCTGGGCTCAGTTGACCTTTGTCTGGATGGAATATAGCTAGCTAGAGGAAGTGCGTTCCCTATGTAGATGATGTGGTCTTTACACCTGGAACCTGTACGGGGACTAAAGAAAATGGAAAGGTTCTGAGACCTGGTGATGAAGAACACGATGGCTATTTCCTAGGAGCTCGTCCTCTGTAAGACAGAATAAATGACATGTGTTAGCTGACTGGGACAGGTAGAAATGCACTCGTGTTTTCGTGAGACTGCCCAATCTAACTTTTTTCACATACTCATACTCATGGCAGTGATGACAAGAAAGTTTGGAAACCCAGAAACGGAATGTGTTTTAGCAAAAAACATGCAGATCTTTCTCAGTTATTACACATATCTCTTTCATATTGCTGTCCGTTCCTGGTCACTCACAAAGCAGTTGCTTCCCCGTTAAACCGTTAAATAACGATAGAGTTTTTCGCTGTTGAACCACCAGGGCCGGGTTCATAGAAGATTTCCATGGTACCTCTTGACATTGGAATTGATTGCCACTGAGACTGTTGTGTGAAAGTGTCTTGTGCATGGCCTGATATTGTGAGTGACTTTGGTCCTCGTTGATCAATACCGGAACGCTTTGGGTAAGGTTAGCCTATTTGCCGGCCAGCAGTAGGGGATGGGGCAGAGGTTGGTAATCAATTCTTCACCTCAGATAAGTGAATTAAGCAAGTAGACACACAAATGTGTACAAAATGGCTGACATCTTCCCCCAATCCAAAATGCTATCTTTCTTCCTGCAACCCTAAAATTGCCAACTACCCACATGCATACTAAATTCATTATATTGAAACAGAAACGTTGAACACACACTTGAACTCTTATCGGTTCCAAAATGATCCTGCTTCTCGATGCCCACAAACCACTTACCAATGCTCCTCATCATACTACTGACCCGGCTCAGTAAAAGTTTACCTTAGTATTGTGGCCCGCAAAAGTCCTGCCAGTCCGGTGCCATTCCTTTGTGCGAGTTTCCCGACTCCAAGATAACTTGTGCTCATTCTGCTCTCTACCACTATATAGTCTTTGTGATTTCTATTGCCATACTGCTTGGCTCACTAGTAGGAGGTGTGCTGCAGTTAATCTGGCTCTTACATTGGATGGCATGCTGGTATTGGACACAGCAAGCTCATATATGCCCACAGATATGTGCTGAATACTTAAATCCATAACCTATGTTGGGCCTGTACTGCAGTAAAAACTGTGTCATTTTCTAACCTTAGGTTAACTTCAGGTTAAAAGTCTCTCATTTCTGGACGTCCATTTCATTGGTGACAAAGTATTGGTATATTTCATAATTCCCAATTCCAGGTTTCACTGACCCAAATTTCCATGTCCCAGTACAGTGTGGTAATTTGAATTATTCATCTTTTAAACATTTTCTCAAATGTTGCTTCTCTACAATTCCTAGCACATACGTTGCTCTGCTTGGGAATTATGAGAGTAGTGAATTACTTCAGGTTTGTAAACGTAAATATTCTTATAGTATACTGCTTTAATACCTGTTCAAACACCACTCTGTGCAGCCTCCTGCCTCCTGGAAGTCCAGGCTTGACTTCAGAAACTTGGTGGAAATGTTACCTTTCTCCAAAAACAAACAATTTTGCACACTGATGTCTGGCATGCAGCACTGCGTAGAAACATAAAGATGACTTGGTGTAATATGCAGGTTAGCTGGATTGCCCTTTTAGTCTTGAAAACTGAAAGTAGTGTAGATGTGCAGTCTTCTTCTGAGGGGCTTGGTGAAAATACTTCTTAGCCACCTTGAAGCTTCCATGAAAGAATATTCTCCTATGTGGTGTTTTGACCAATCTATATTGTTTCCCATTGGAAATATATGGAATGTCCTGGAAACAGTCGCCTCCAGACAAGGCTGACTATTGTAGACACCTTCGGCCACACTATACATGCCATTGAACAGAACCCGAAGATGTGTAAACATGTCTTCACCACTCTTGGTCATCTACAGAAGGTCCTGTTTGGTATCTCTGGTTGGGTCAATCACTCTGGAGTCCAGTGTTCCCTAATGATGATTCAAACCTGAGCCACTTTAGAACCCCAAAGCAAGGACACCTGCTTGATGATGTCACCACAAACTGACCAAGAGTCAACTGTTGCCGTTCATTCTGTCCTTGGACCAAGTTTCATGAAGATTGTAAATTATTCTTGACATGAAGCACAGAGACTTTTATAAATTCTTAAAGATGTGCTGCTGCTCGGGTCAAAGCATTTGAAGCTGGACTGGGGAGAAGACCATCTTTTTTCTTAGTTACTTGAGAGGTAATGGCTCATAGTTGGTTATGCTCAGAAAATGTGGTTCCCGTCAAACTGTTCATGCACAGGCCGTTACTAGCGAGAGCCGCACCTGTTCACAGACCATCTCCTTCCCAAACATCATGCTGTTCTGGATTATTAATCTGAACATAATCCACTCCTCTGCTGTCAAGTCTACTCCATAAGAATGACGATGGCTACCTAGATTCATTTTTCAATTTCAATCCTACTCTTGCTACAGAAGATCTCTCTTTTACACAAATAACAAGAATGCTAACATGTTTTATGGAGTGAAAATCCTCCAGGACCTGCCCTTTAGAAAATACAAAAGCCAGCTTCCTGAGAAGGTATGAAATGTCAAATTCCTAACTTTGATGCCACCCTCATAGGGAGGTCTTTCACATTTCCAGATTTAGCATCTGGCCTTCTTTGCTTGCACACCTCTCAATGGATGCTCAACCAGAACCCTGAAAGGATGAAGGCAGAGATGGAAAGAACAGCCTTGCATGCACCAGAAGAGCTAAATATCTCCATACAGCCGTGTTCTTAGAGGGAACTCATGAGATATGTGCTGAGGCATCATTGCAGGAATCCTTAGAAGTCTTGACACAAACACAACAATTTGAGCAGGTTACGTCGCTGGAAAAGTCAAAACAATCTTGAGATTTTCTGTGAATGTTTGAATATCAGCAGAAAAACATTTGAGCGGAACACCCAAATATTCACGACTCTCTTCGGACCATACATCCCCTAAAATCAATAAGGTTTGGTTTTATCTCAAGTTATTTGGTAAGTTAGGAGACATGTGTAGCACTGACGTCTACAGCAAAAGAATTGTAACAGTGAGACCGGAAGAATTGCATTATTTTGTTTGAACAAAACAGCGAGCATAAGCTATTAAACCACAGGGAGGTACAATTAATGTGCTTGCCTTCCAGGAATTTAACATTTAGTAAATGCCAGGAATTACGGCCCACACATTACACCATGCGTAGAGGTATAAACAAATCCAAGACTCTCCGCGGTGTCGTGCTGCATGTTAAGGTCACCTCAGACCTGGTGACAATGTACAGAATAAACAAAAACGATGTGTGCAAAGACTTCTAAGTACATCATCCCGTGGCCCAAGGGAGTGATAGCATAGCCGACTACTTGAATAATGCACATTATCCCCGTAAAGGTCTTGCTGCTCCCAACAATAGAAAGAATAGACAGTGACTAAAATTAAGTTTAGGGGATCTTGGGAAGAACATTGAAGGAAAATACACAAATGATGCTCATTTCATGGTGTCAACAAACAGGACTATGTCTACCACAGAGGAAGAACTCGGAATAACGTGGATAAATAATTGCCCAAGTTTCAAGAATTGCGCACTACAACAGTTTCCAGACAACATGACCCCATCATTGCCATAAAAATCAGTTTTAATAGCTTTTGTTGCCTTCTTTGATGTTTGTGGCATAAAAGTCATCTATAGCTGGCAAAACATCTAGTTAATGCATGCCCTCGTACAACCATCAGCCATGCCATCAGCTCACTGTTGTGGCATTGACAATCACTTTTACAACAGCTTTAACGTGATGTCATTATGAGCCATGAACGAGTTTCAGCTCCTGACTCTTCATTGGTTCCTTGGGTACCTTCCCCGAGACCAGATAGCAGAGGGGTGCACTGGAAGACAGACATCCCTCTGCGCTGGCCACTCGCTGTCGCGTGGTCTCAGGAATAAAAAGTGCTGATGTTGCAACAGTCTAGGAGGCAACAAAGATACTTAGTAGCATGGCTTTGTATTATGACCTCGGCGTTTCGCTCTACATACGGAGGCTATCAGAGGACAAGAGACCTCCACGGGGCAGGGAGGGCCGCAGGCATATGCCAAATTCCCACCTATGGTATGGTATGGACCATGTCCTCACGGCAGCTCTTACTTCCAGGAACAGAAATCCCTGCAGTGCTAGTAATTGCCACAAAGAAGTCTTGAGAAACAGTGTATCCACTGAGCTGCCAGACCATGGAGACCAACTATTGACGCCTGGTTTCTCCAGTGGCATTTGAGCGCTGCATGAATGAGATGACATTACAAGAGGTGCCATAGCCGCTTTGCAACGACGCGCAAAAATTACTCTTATGCGTACCGCTTTGTTCGCCATAAGTTGGCAGGGTATGCTCAGACGTGAGTCCCTTGCTGACTTTGCCACTGGATTCAACCAAGCCTGGCTGAAAACGGCTGAAATGCCAGAAACCGGTCCTAGGAAGCTTGTTTGCGGTGCAGGGAAGGCATGGCTTGGCAGTTCGGGCTGGACTGTTCCCATGAGGCACAGGGTCAGACTGATTTGCATATGGCCATGTCTGAACTGGAGTGGCAGAGTGGGCTAAAGAACGGTGATGGATCAAACCCAGATCTGTTGACTGGGTGTGAGTGTTTGATTGGTTCTGATGCTCCGTCCATCACCACCCCCTTTTGTACCGCTTTGTTTGCCATAAGTTGTCAGGGTATGCTCAGACGTGAGTCCCTTGCTCACTTTGCCACTGGATTCAAGCAAGCCTGGCTGAAGACGGCTGAAATGCCAGAAACCGGTCCTAGGAAGCTTGTTTCCGGTCCAGGGAAGGCATGGCTTGGCAGTTCAGGCTGGACTGTTCCCATGAGGCACAGGGTCAGACTGATTTGCATATGTCTGAACTGGGGTGGCAGAGTGGGCTAAAGAACGGCGATGGATCAAACCCAGATCTGTTGACTGGGTGTGAGTGTTTGATTGGTTCTGATGCTCCGTCCATCACCACCCCCTTTTGTACAGGGAAGAGACCTCCACGGGGCAGGGAGGGCCGCAGGCATATGCCAAATTCCCACCTATGGTATGGTATGGACCATGTCCTCACGGCAGCTCTTACCTCCAGGAACAGAAATCCCTGCAGTGCTAGTAATTGCCACAAAGAAGTCTTGAGAAACAGTGTATCCAGTGAGCTGCCAGACCATGGAGACCAACTATTGACGCCTGGTTTCTCCAGTGGAATTTGAGCGCTGCATGAATGAGATGACATTACAAGAGATGCCATAGCCCCTTTGCAACGACGCGCAAAAATTACTCTTATGCGAGACACAAAAGGGCAGATTTTCCCCCAAAGTTATTACAACAAGGAGAGAAGAGATGTACTTATGGAGACATACTGGTGACACCAATGCTTTGCCACCAATACCGGACAATAGAGCAGGAGCGCATGTAGACAAGGACAGATAAATAAGACACTGGGGCAGGACAGCAAGTGAGCAGGTACAGGGGATCACAAGCAGTGGGACAAAACCAACTCCTCACCATTATGACACCGGTGTTACCTGGACATAGCCCCACTGGGCAGAGAAACACGTGCATTGAGCCGAGAGCGCTCCTGCGCCGGGACACTTGGGAGGAGTCAGGAAAATTGCACGAGTTGGAAAATATGTATATAAGTATACAAGGTTCTTAGGTTCACAAGTGCAAATCTTTTTTGGAGGTCGCAGACGGCCCGAAACCGCAAAACATCGTTTTGAAATGTAGAGAGCTTGGAGATATTCCGGCAGAGAGCTCACCCCCATGTACCTCCCCCCCCCCCCCCAAAACTATATGGAGTAATGAACTCAGTACACATGAACACTTGCAGTAAGCTAGAACCCCTCTGCCAGTGGAGTTAAATGGCCATGCTGATTAAGTTGGAGCAGTGGTCGAAGTGCATAAAAAAATCGTATGGAAGCTGTGATGGTCTAAGGAGTGGCTAAAAAGCCTAAATAATCTGTACCTTTTTCAGTCTTTCCCCTCCAGATAACTACATCTAAAATAACGCATGAAAATTAAATGCACGTTTTGTTAATCAATGGGAAATACACTGTGGTACATTATGAAACCTCTATTAGTTAATTCACTTCACCAGAGAGTCACAGAATTAAATTCTGGTTGGTGCAGTGGAAAATAGTGACTTGTGTATGTTTAGGGCTACAAGGTCCTCGCCTGTGACTGAAAGTAGTGTGAACAGGTAAGACATTATTTTAAACTTGCATTACACACAGTATATGATCGGCCGCTACAAAATGCGGAAAAAGGTTTATGATAAAAACAGTGCTTCCAAAATATCAATTTTAGTGATGCCCAGACTGTACATAGTGCTTTTTTTTTATAACAGTCTTTTAAAAGCACATCCTTCACAGCTTAGCTGGTAGCTCCCTTACAATACCTCTAAAATGAATAAATGTGTGTCATCAAAAAGCAATTTTTTATAGCCGTCTTTTCAAAGCGCACACTTCACAGCTTAACTGTTAGCTCCCTTACAATACCTCTCAACAAGAATAAATGTGTTTCATCAGGAAGCTTCCACTGATTCCATCAATTAAAGCCAATATCACCTACCGAGCACCCTTTACATTTGCAGATTGACCAGTTGCTCAAATTTACATTTCTTTCAGGCAAGCAGGCACCCGGTCAAGAAGGCTTGTTTAGCTGTCTGCCGCTCCCTCGGTTTCATAGCACAGGAGATTCCCTGCCTTACACTTTTGCTGAAGTATTTTAACTGTTGGAATTAAACGTCCCGGAACGGTTGTCTTACCACAAAAAATAGGGGGAACTGTTTTTCTAAAATTAAAAAGGTAGGGAGGGCACGTCGTGCCTCTCAGCCCCCCTGCGACTAATGAGTTAGAGAAATGCATTGTAGGCAGTGTCCCATCACTGCCCCATCACATGCACCCTTTGTTCTACGCCACCCATGTTGGTATATGCCGAGAGATGAAGTGCCCAGTGTGGCTTTTCAGCATAAAAGGATATTCAAAGCATTAAAAAGGGTAAAAGATAATCATCAAAATGGATTTCACACAAAAGATAGGGCCCATACATAATGGATAGGATGAGCGCACAGTAGTGTAAAGAAGTTTGGCCATTTCTCGTGGGGCCGCGTCATAAGTAGGCCTGGGCGAAGTTTGCGAAGTGACAAAAAAAACTTGGCGGAGTTCCGCAAGCGGCGAAGTGTGGCGCGAAGTGTCGTTCACGCTGAGCTTCCTGCCACTCGAGTAGAAATTCTACCTGAGAGGCAGCTCGCGCTTGCCAACTTACCGTTGGCAAACGCAAGTGAGGAAAAAGACTCTGCTGTGTTCCTTGAAGCAGAGTTTTCTGCACCCTGCAAACTGCGCGGAGTGCAGAAAACTCTGCAAACTCCTCGAACAAAGCAGTCAATGCGCAGGCCTAGTCATAAGTCATTCATGTGCTAGTATAGGTGCTAAAGACTATAGGGTGTCTTGGATAGAAATAGGAGGTGGTGAAGCGGAAAGGACAGAGAAATTGAGGGAAGACAGAGAGGAAAGGGGGAAAGCAAAGGAGCAAGGGATTAATGAAAGGAAGGAGGAAAGGATTAGGCTAAGGTGGAAGGGCGGACTTAAAGAAACAGAAGGAACATATGTATTGTCTCTGAAAATTCGCACCTGTGGCTGTCAAGGCACTTTAGAAGGTGTGCAACTGACCCCTCACCACCCTGCACACTAGTACTGCTGCACCAGCTGTAGATGATAGCTGTCCAATCGAACCCTCCCTTTGCACACCTGCACTGCTGCACCAGCTGTCGATTATAACTGTGCAATAGACCCCTCACCAGCCTGCACACCAGTACCACTTCACCTGCTGCCGATGATAGCTGTGAAACTGACCCCCTCACCACCCTGCACACCAGTACCGCTGCATCAGCTGTCGTGGATAGCAGGGCAACGACCCTTCACCACCATGCACACCAGTACCACTCCACCAACCTCAGATGAAAGCTGTGAAACTGACCCCTCACCAACTCTGTACATCAGTACTGCTGCACCAGCTGTAGATGATAGCTGTGCAGCTGGCCACTCACCACCCTGCACACCAGTACTGATGCACCAGCTGTAGATGATAGTTGTGCAATCAAACCCTCACCACCCTGCACACCAGTACCGCAGTGAATAGCAGTGCAATGACCCCTCACCACCAGGCACACCAGTACTGCTGCACCAGCTGTAGATGATAGCTGTGCAACTGGCCTCTCACCACCCTGCACACCAGTACCACTCCACCAGCTGTCGTGGATAGCAGGGCAACGACCCCTCACCACCCTGCACACCAGTACCACTCCACCAACCTCAGATGAAAGCTGTGAAACTGACCCCTCACCAACTCTGTACATCAGTACTGCTGCACCAGCTGTAGATGATAGCTGTGCAGCTGGCCACTCACCACCCTGCACACCAGTACTGATGCACCAGCTGTAGATGATAGCTGTGCAATCAAACCCTCACCACCCTGCACACCAGTACTGCAGTGGATAGAAGTGCAATGACCCCTCACCACCATGCACACCAGTACTGCTGCACCAGCTGTAGATGATAGCTGTGCAACTGGCCTCTCACCACCCTGCACACCAGTACCACTCCACCAGCTGCAGATGATAGCTGTGCAACTGAACCCTCACCACCCTACACACCAGTACCGCTACATCAGCTGCCGTGGATAGCAGTGCAAGGACCCCTCACCACCATGCACACCAATACCACTCCATCAACTGCAGATGATAGCTGTTTCAACTGACCCCCCACCACCATTCACAACAGTGCCTCTGCATCAGCTACAGATGATAGCTGTGCAACTGACCCCCCACCACCATTCACACCAGTGCCCCTGCACCAGCTGCTGTGGATAGCAGTGCAACAACCCCTCACCACCATGCACACCAGTGCCGCTGCACCAGCTACAGATGATAGCTGTGCAATGACAACTCGCTACCATGCACACCAGTGCTGCTGCACCAGCTACAGATGATAGCTGTGCAATGACCCCTCACCACCATGCATACCAGTGCCGCTGCACCAGCTACAGATGATAGCTGTGCAATGACTCCTCACCACCCTCCACACTGGTGCCATTGCACCTGCTTCACTTCATAGCAGTTCAACTGATCCCTCACCGTGTCGCACACCAATGTCGCTGCAACTACTGCAGAATATAGCTGTGAAGCCGACTCCTCACCACAGTGTACACCAATATCGCTGCACTGATTGCAGATGATGGCTGCGCAACTGGCCCCTTACCACCCTGCACACAAGTGCTGCTGTACCATCTGTACTTGATAGCTGTGCCCCGTCCTTAGACTACAGTCCTGGCAACGATTAAATCTGTTAGTGCATTGGCAAATTGGTGCCTTATAAGCATCCATAATATAATAACATCGTTGTTATAGTGCTAATAACAAGTTAATAAAGCACAGTAGATTATTACTAACAATATAATATTGTTATCATATTGTGCTTGGCCTCGCTCGTACCTAAGTGTAGCTGTTAGCATTAGCTTCACAGAGGCATTTTCCACAGATGCAGGACAAAAATGGCAGTATGCTTGAGTGTTATAACGCAGTAATAGAAAATGCCTTTGCACCACTGATGCACCGCCTGGCCCTCATGCATGTTGCTGTGGACCTAAGATAAATTGTGCCAAGGCTGTTAATCAGACTGGGCACTGCAATATGCTGCCTCACTTTTTCTTGAACAGGGGCTTCATCTTATTTGTGTTTGGAGAAAGACAGGGTGGGAGCAATTCAGAACCTAAATCTGTGACCAAAACAAGATGTTTCCATCTTAGGAGTCTTCATCAGGGCCTCTGCCCCAGTATACAGATGGGGGAATGTAGGTTTTCTTCCATATAGTAAGAGCAGAGCTGATTCAGTATCCTGTAAAGAATCCCCTTGGTCCTTATCACTTGCAACACCAGGCATCAAGGGGTATCTACTCTGCTCTTGATCTAAATTAGAAGCGATCCTTGATCATGTCCTGAATACTGATGTACCCGTAAAAGTTGGTACTTTAACATTTATTGTTTCAAATAGTTCTTTGCTTGTCCGATGCAGTCTGCAGCTTTGAAGTATTCCTGTTTGTAGCACCGATTTGTTTCTATTATGTTGGTCTTCAAAAGGTTTCCAAACCACTTTGAGTTTCTATAGAATTAACTAAAAGATGGAGCACTCACACTCCTGAAAGACTGTTTTAAGATCTACGACCACTGCTCGGACTCAATGAAATTCAGTCTTTGGGGTTACCATCAGCTCCATTATATATTACGCTCAGCTCATCGTACAACCTAGTCTTTGGATGGCCTGTTTGGTAAAAGAGATCATTTGTCCTAAGAAGGAATTAAAAAAACACAACATGACACAGAGATTTAAGCCTTTCTGTCTATGTAACTTTGAAATGTTGGATAGCACCCTTTAGCCAACACAGAATAGGTCTTAGAGATGAGAAGCAGAAAGCATCATCAAACCTTGGTGAACCAGCTCCCAATGAACCAGTATGTGGACCATTGAAAGGAATTCCCATGTGTTCCCATGCTAATCAAATCCAAATACCTATCAGAACCACCTTGGTCATTTGCAATGCCGGGTCACATTGTCCAGGTTAACGCTCTGACCCTTATGATCATCACCACTGTTTACCCTCCATCTTGTGTCTCTCTGTGTCATGCATCACTCTAGGGTTCAAAATATATTAAAATATTTAAAAATATATATATATATGAGCAACCCTGATTTTTCTACCTCAGTACATTTTAAAAAGAAGAACTTTGGTAGAGCATACTCTGGAGTCTTTCATTCTTTGCTTGTAGCCATGTGGATGCAGAATGAATTACATCACTGTATTGAACAATGATTGGCTGGGATATGTAGGACATTTATTTATTCCAGCTTTGGGGCACAAGGAAAAATGACTGTTTCTTACTTTCAAAAAACAACCCAACATACTGAGACCAATGGTTAGATGATTTATTGGTCTAATAAAAAACCTTACCTTCATTCGCAAATACCATTACCTTGAGAACAATGCTTTTTCTGATCTTGACTCTGTTCTCTTTCTTTCAACCACTTTTTGTGCATAAGAATCTGTAAATGCATGGCTGCTATATTAATAAAATATCTTCAGTATGGCCTCTGGAACATCTATCATTATACTCCTGGGTGTCAGATATACCTTTGGATGTTGAGCCCCCAACACGTTGTCTTGTGAAATAATCATTAAATGTTACAGTCAATGGTCATTTCAATGTGTCTTATCCATTGCATATCAAATACACTAACCTAGTTGAAACTCCCTTTGTAGCGCACCCTGTTCATCTTACAAACATGTAGCAAAGTAAAATTGAAGTATAAATGGATTTTCAATAAAGTAGTGGTGTACTATAAGGTCTATACAAACTGTTCAATACGAAATAGTTACAGAAGTGTATGTCTGCAATATATGGCTATTTACTTTGCTTTATATACTGTACTGTGCATTCTTTGATTCCCTGATGACATCCCACTTTTGTTACACGTTGATTTTCTCAATATTGTACCATTTACGACAAAACTGAAATGTGCTTTTTCATGAAAATGCTATGGAGGTGTAATGAACAACAAATAGAAGATTTCCATATCCTCAGTCGTAACTATAACCTATGACTGCCAGCTCACCAGGCATTTGTTGTTGAAGAAATCAAGAGGGTTGCTGCAGTGTTCTGCACTATTGTAAGTCATTCTTTGTATAAGTGGTATACATTCAGAGGAGTCAGCCAGCAGCAGCAGAGATTAATAAAGACTTGGAAACAAGAGTTGGAAGCGAGGATCACACTCTTCATTGACATTTTAAATCCAAGAACTGACAAGAAGACCTCTTCTCAATATGATCTTCCAGATAACCTGGATCCATGACTGAATTCTTATAGTTTTTTGATTATGAAAGATCCTATCCCCCTCATGGGTCATGGTGACTGACCATGTGTTCTTTTTATCTGGTACAAATTATCTGCACTTAGACCCTGAGGAAAATGAAATGCAAAATTCAACATCAACAGAGCAGCTGTAAACCCAAACGCGCTTTCAATCCTGCCGGGTCTACTAATATTGACATACTGCTGGGTTTTATATTCAAAAGTCTGTAACAGTTGCACATTGTGCCAAAATTTAAAATACACATTTTGTATGCATATTTATATCAACAATGTATTTTATTGTGTTTTGCGGTGCTTTTATATAGTGTTTTTACGTTATATATTATGATTGTTTGTATACAGTTTTATGTAAATGAAGAGACTCACTAAAATCATTTGTTGACGTCCAGTTTTTTCAGAGACAATATTGCTTTTCTAATTGTGTTCATGGAATTTTCAACTTTGGAAACAAAGAGTTCCTCAGAGATTGAGGCGGTAACAATGTCACTGAAAACCATTGCCCTTGTTGTTGATTGTTAGACTATATTGGATAAAAATTCAAAGATCCGCTGATTCGTGCATGCAGGGCTCGGTGTGCTTTTGAGAGCAATCAATCCTCATACAGGAGGAGTGTGCTTCCTGATTCTTCCACATATAGTTTTATTAGTTCAGTTCTCATACGATCAGTTTAATATACAGGAAAAATATGAAGAGGAACACAAAAAGAAGCTATAATGAATAAAAATGGACATATGGCCATGATGATTCACTTAGATGTCTGAGTCCATTAACATTCATTTATCACCTATTTTAGTTGCACTTAAGTTGTATAATAAAGAGGGTATATTCCAAATGATTACAAACTAAGGGGCTCATTTCGATGGCGGAGAGACCGCCACCGCTGGCCCGGCGGTGGCGGTCCCTCTGCCATCTGGCTTCCATTTCCCCCCGCAACATTAGGATGGTGGGAGGAATCGTTCCACAACCACAAAGAGTGCCCGCCACACTTCCGCTACAGGCAATCGTTGCAATTGCCTGGCGTAGCAGTTCAGACCGGGGATATAGTGGCGGTGCCTAGCAGGCACCGCCCGCCCGATCACAATGCTGGCGTCAGCCAGCCTTTCAGAGGCGGTGAAACCACCATGGAAAGGCTGGCGGAGGCTGACTTCGGGGGGCCCGTTACAGGTCCCCTCTGTGGCGGGGGAGCCAGTTGTGCACTGGGGGGGGGCACCCATGGTACCCCCCTACATTTCCATGCACAAGGTGTGCCACGTTGTGCATGGAAATGCACATAGTGGCATTTTAACATTGCGAACCGCCTCTATAGCATGCGGGGGCTGCCGGGGAGGGTGGCGGGGGTCAGTTGCACGAGTTTCGGGGACTATTCCTGATCATTGGCAGAGAATTGTGCAGGAGGCGATGTTGGGCTTACCCCGCCGCAGGCAGACAGTATATGTGTAAGTAGGGCGGTATTGTTCGGCCACCCTGTCGCCTTTTAGACAGGGGAGAATGCCGGTGACCCCACGCCCTCGCAGGGATGATTCCCATAATTTCACTGATGCAAAGTTGTTATTGGGTTGGGTGGGGGGGGGGGAAAGTGTCTCAACCTGATTGGGGGGTTGGAGTGGGTGGAAGGGGGATTTGGTTAATGTTGCTTGGTTTTCTTACACTGCACTATTTTACTGCACCACTACAGGATGATGTGGCCCTGCCACTGGCCGCTGCCATGTTATTATTGTTTGGGAGACATACTGCGCGAGAGTTCTCCCCTGGGGCCCAGAGCGCGATGCCACTGCTGACCTCACTGCTGCGTAGGATACACCAATACACACACACCTGACCGCGCTGCGTTGTCTTACATGGAATATTCGAGGTCTGAATGACCATCGCAAGATCAGATTGACCCATGCATATCTGACACGACACCAGATTGACATCTGTTTCCTACAGGAAACGCATTTGCCCCAGGTGGCCGGGGTGAAGCTTAGACATGCTAGATGGGGCGAAATACACACGTCTGGCTGCTCCAGTTACTCCCGGGGAGTGGCTATCCTAATTCGGCGAGGCCTACCCTGGAAAACATTTCGGGTGCATGCTGACACTGAGGGGCGCTACATAATATTGCAGGGGAAGCTTTTCCACATACAGATGACACTAGTTAACGTATATGGCCCCAACACGGATGACCCTGACTTTTTCCGGCACGTATGGCACAAGGCGCAGTCGCTGGGAGAGGGTGCGTGCATGTGGGGCGGAGACTTCAATGCGGTGATCTCGCAGGAACTGGACAGGGAGGGGGCCGCTCGAGTACATCACCCGCATGTGGCGGATCTCCTCCGTGGCCTCATGACGGACTATCATTTATTAGACTCGTGGCGCGTACTGCATCCCGGGATACGGGAGGGCACCTGCTTCACCCCACACAGAGGAGCCTGGTCCAGGTTAGATTTTTGGCTTTTAACCCCACAGGTGCATGCATGGGTGTCTGATGTCACGCACAGGGCGCGCACCCTCTCTGACCACTCGCCAGTGGAACTGTTGATCCGCGTGCCACAGCCATATGTGACACCCTTCGCGTGGCGTTTGCCAGCACAGGCCCTGTCCGATCCGGTGTTTCGGGAAGACATATACCAACACGTGACGGAATATTTTGAGCAGAACACTGGCTCTGTCGCATCGGAAGGCACCCTGTGGGACGCTTTCAAGGTGGTGATCAGAGGACACTGCATTGCGGGACAGGCCACAGTACTGAAGGCCATAAGGGGAGCGCTAAAGCGGCTGGAAGACAGCCTGCATACTCTTGAGGTGCAGTACTGCTCGGACCTATCGGCGACAACTTTGGCGGAAACACGCACCAAACTCACGGAATACCAGGCTGAAGCGGACAGGGAGCTTAAGTTTCTGACCAAGCATGCTGCGGCCCGCAGGTATGGTGAGGGGGACCGCCCGGGCAGAACGCTCGCTCTCCTGCTGCGATCGCAGAGACCATCCCCCTACATCTCCTCAGTGGCGACACCGGAGGGTGGACATGCGTATACTCCTCCAGAAATTCTAGATACGTTTCGGACTTTTTATAAAGAATTGTACTGTACCCGGGGAGCGCCACCGCTGGCGGAGCTATCAAGCTACTTTGATACGATCCAGCTCATTTGGTTCAATGCACACCAAAAAGGGTACTTTGATCGCCCCTTCGAGGTAGAAGACGTTAAGGATGCAATAGGCTCATTGGCAGCCGGAAAGGCGCCAGGACCGGATGGCTTACCGTCACAATTCTACAAGGAATATGCGGAACTGCTGGCCCCCAGACTACTGGCAGTATATGCTGAGGCAGTTGAAGCAGGTGTGCTCCCGGAGTCGATGAGAGAGGCGGTCATTATTGCCCTCTTGAAACCGGATAAAGATGCACAACACTGCGACTCCTATAGGCCGCTGTCTTTAATCAATACTGATGCAAAGATCTTCGCGAAAATGCTAGCAGCGCGGTTACAACCGGTGCTGCCGCTTATAATACGCCCTGATCAGTCGGGCTTTGTGCCGGGCCGCTCTACATCTCATAACCTTCGAACCTTATTTGGTGTGCTCCACTATTTAGCCCCGCATGTAAAGGCCGTAGCGGTGCTGTTAGACGCCACAAAAGCGTTCGACTCCCGGGAATGGGGATTCCTGTTTCCCTTGCTGCAGCGAATGGGTATGAGTGAGGCCTTTATTGGCTATATTCGATTGCTATATACCAACATCACTGCTCGGGTTAGAGTGAACGGGCTCATCTCTGCGCCCTTTGCCATTGGGAGGGGTACGAGACAGGGCTGCCCCTTATCGCCCCTGCTATTCGCCATCGCTACAGAACCCTTGGCAGCCCGCATCAGACAGCATCATGCAGACAGGGGCATTGACTTTTCATCAAGGGCACTGACCGTTTCCTTGTACGCGGACAATATTACTTTATATATAACTGACCCGCAGGAAAACCTCTCGCCCATGACCAGAGAACTGATAGAGTATGGCTTGCTATCGGGTGTAAACATAAATTGGGAGAAGTCGGTTATTCTACCTCTGACGGCCGGGACGACTCGCTTTACCCCGAATTGCCCGCTGAAGTGGGCTGACGGGCCGGTGAGATACCTGGGGGTCTGGATCAGCACGGACATGCAGCAAATATGGTCGGAGAATTATGGGCGGGCACTGGGCTGGGTCGAGGAACGGGTCGGTCGCTGGAAGCATTTGCCCCTTTCGCTGGCGGGCAGGATTGCAGTGGCCAAAATGGTCATCCTGCCGAAGTTCTTATATCTATTTGGGAACATCCCGCTGCCCCTGACTGCTGGTTTTTTGCGCCAGGTGCGCTCGCAGATGGTGGAGCTGGCGTGGGGGGGTAAGCAGACGAGGGTGGCATGGGAGACCCTCACTCTCCCGCAGCGGCAGGGAGGCCTGGCGGCACCGGATTTCCCACTTTACGCCTACTGTGCACAGGCACAGTTTTTACACCACTGGGTACACCCAACACCGTTCCAGCCGCATGTGGCGATCGAGACGGATAGAGCGACACCGTTGCCGCTCGCCGTGGCTGTTTATGCGCCGCACAAGCGGAGATGCACCGACATAGACCCGGTGCACGCACTTAGATGGGCCTGGGATGGGCTAAGGCGCAGAGCCGGACTGGACCTCCTATATGCCAGATCGATACCGCTACGGGATAACCCGATGTGGTCCCCGCTGCAAAATATGCGCACCGGGGAGCAAGCTGCGGCGCGCGGCCTTCGCACAGTGGGGGATTTATTCCCGGGCGGTTCCTTCATCACGCCGGAGCAGATGTGTGGTGAGGAAGCTCCGACGCTGCTGGACACACTGCTTTACTGCCAGCTACGTCACACAAGCCAAAAACTGTTTCCTACGTTTCCGGCATCTCCGCCGGATCTATCTGCCCTGGAGAACGTGCTAACGGTGGAATCGGGACGCAAGCTCATATCCAGATTGTACCAACGTATGCAATACAGCCATCCCGTAGTGATCCCGTCGGCTCGTGAGTTATGGTCCGCGGAATTGGGTGCCGACATTTCTGATGAACATTGGGACCTCTGTTGCAGGCTCCTGGAGATCCTATCCCCCAACTACCGACTTCGCCTGATACATTTTAAATATATTCATATGGTATGTCGCACCCCTCACCGGCTACACCGCATGGGCTTGAGAGATTCAGATACTTGCTGGCGCTGTCACGCATGCGGGGCAACTTTCATACATATGGCGTGGGACTGTCCCCCGCTGGCGTCCTTCTGGTCAAAGTGATGGACATAGTAGGTGCAATCACCGGTCTGCTGATCCCGTGTACACCGCAGGCTGCACTGCTAGGTATCTTGCCTATGGTCAAACCCAAGCACCGAAAGTTGCCAGCGATGCTCATTTTACTGGCCAAACGCCAAATTGCGATGCACTGGGGGGTGGCTACAGCGCCTAGTATTAGAGACTGGGTGAAAAGCGTAGTATATTGCCAGTCGCAACTTGCACTATATTGGGAGCTACTGCCGATGCGATCCAGGCCGAAGGATATCTGGGAGCCCTTCACTCACTGGTTGGCGCAGACAACACTCCAAGCGCTGTAATTTTAAGGTTCATTTTTTGAGACTGCTGGGAGATGGATGCGGATCAGGCTGCATATAGGGCACGTGGGATTACACAGATGCTCTCTGAGACTGTACGAAAGGAGGGGGCGGGTGGTTCGATGGGTCAGGCGCATGTTATTCGGACATTTTGAGGGGGAGCGGAGCTACCATATTGCTGGCGGTGGGTTGGTGGGAGGCTGTATCGTCCATAACATGTCATGTATACACGGCAGTGGGTTGAATTGTTTTTTGTTGCTAAAAACTGCAAATAAAAAGAATTAAAAAAAACATTGCGAACCGCCCGCAGTGTTAAAAGGCCAGGATGCACCTGCCATACTGGCAAGCGCATCCTAATTGGGCTAGTGGGAGCCCCGCACGTCAGGTGGGCGGTCCCAGCACTGCAGTGATGGCAGGCGGACTGATGTCAGCCCTCCATCATAATGAGCCCCTTAGTGACTATGAAGGGAACCTTGCTAATACCGTTATTTAAGAATCATTTGTGAAATATAAAAAAAGATGTGATTATTCCTTTATGACAATCTGGCCCATTTCATACTAAATCACATATTGACCCATAAGGAAAATAGGTCTTCTTCTAAACAGTTTTAATTATCATTCTCATAGTATATACTGAAAGCACAGACCAATAATGTATTTAATCCTGAAAGTCTTACAGAGAGACTCATGGTTCAGATAATGGTGAAATGTGTTGATTCACCTAATGAAACAAATGTTCTAACCCAAAAATATACACAATTTATGATTTAAAAAAAGGAAGAACTTGTTCTACAAGTAGTATTAATTTGGTGAATTTGCGGTCTGATTTAGTCCAGTGGTTTGAGTGTTGATTTGTGGTCATCAAAGTATATAATAACTCATGTTAGCTTATGCAACTTGCAACCCACATCCACTCTTATTTTACACCAAAGTACTTCATTGTGGTTTGGTAAGGTAGTTTCTTCCTGTAAATAACCTTGTGAAACTTTGAGAAAGCCCCTTAGTGTGGAGCGCATAATTTCCATATAAAAGCACACCAGACCAAAAACATCAGGCTGCCTTTGTAAGGACAAGAATGTCTAGAATTGGAGCCTATATCCCATATACACAGCAGATCCAAATATAGATAGTTAATTTAATGAATGAGTGAAGTGGAAATCATGAGAAAATGATCAAACAAGTTATCAGTTGTGACATCCTTCTGTGATTTATAGTTTTCATTTAATTTTTCATTGGTAAACAAATTTGCAAATATTACTTAACACTTCCAATAAGGTATACAATACTCCACTTCCATTAGAAAGCAAATGTTTGTCATTGACTAATGCATGTTTGTCAAGAGTGGATGCAATTATTTGGTAAAACTTCACAAAATTAATTTAGATGGCCATTTCAAGTACTACAATCAGAGTGACTGGCATTACTCATTGCAATGCATGGTCTTTGCTACTCAGGCCTTCTATCACTAATGCAATCCAAGTGCGGTGTAAATGTGTAGTGTAAATGGGCAATTTAAATCGAATCACAAACAATTCTTGGGGCATTTATAATGGCTTGGGTAAACAAACTAGACTGCAGGAACTGATATTGTATTAATTGGTGGTATGACAACTTTGGTTTCTGGATGTTAGTAAGTACACTGTTTCTCAAAGTTCAGCAATTTCAGACATATCAGATTCTCAATCCACGGTGTCTTTCTGCTCGCTTCTCACTTAGATCTCCACTTTGTTTACTTTAAATCAAATTCTTATTTTTAGTTACTTTTCCTTCCCAGTTTTCCCCTCTGTGAGAGACTTGGCTTTGTAAGATTCCTGATTAGTGTGTGAAGTTTTTGTTAAATGCACTTCTTCTCCTTTTGGAGTAAGTGATTCAGGATTTTATATACTATGCGATTATGACATACTTTGAAGACAAGGATGTCAGCCATTTTGTTTTTTACCACATATGGTTCAGGTGACAATTTATCTCTTTATTCAGTTTATTCTTTGAACAATACTTCAAACAGTGAAAAAGCCCTCTGTCTCCATATTTAAACGTCTGGTTGCTTCACTCACGGGTCCAAACTTACCCTCCTCCTAAAGGCAATCTTGTTGTGGCAGATGCAGCAAGTTGATGTACCTGATCTAATTGTTATTTCTGTACTTACTTTGCATGTGACACTTCATATTCTTCTCCTGGATTTTCTCCAAAAGAAGGGTCTATAACCAAACTATCTTCTCTTCCAAACATAAAATAATATGGTGAGTGTACTGCAGAATTATTAGTGGTACAATTAAATAGGTGCACTAAATTGGCTACTTACTAACTCAATGTTTGTTCTTTTTTCAAATTTCATAATATGCAATGTAAGGTTCAACTACATCATGCTACCTGGGCATCTCCTAGATGATACAGACCGGCTTGTGTTTTACTCTACCAATATCAATAGCTGCAAGGATTTATTTGGATTCTAAATGTGATCCTTGATCACATGATTTGTAGTGAATAACATATTTTTCCAATGGATTTCACAAATATGGACACCGTCTGGTTTTTGGGTAGGGAAGATCAATAGGATAGCCAAATACACACATGTGTGAGTCTTGTGCTTTCTTAATGTGCCCTGAGTGGCAGACCAAAGTACTTTCTTGCAGGTAATGCAGTGAGTACATCTTCTCCTGGGCATGACTACGTATGGTTGCGGAATCTCCTCTCAAAATGTCAAGAGTTTATTGATTCCTAGATGGGTATTCTGTACTAAGCAGTTAAAACTGGATACACGATTGTCTCTTCAAGCAAATTCCTATCTTACACAGCCAACTTCTTTCAGTCACTTAACAGAATGCATGCTTCTGGGTTGTCATACTTCACTGAGTCAATAGAATGTCAGTTTTTTGTATGTTTAAATATGTCAGTTATTCCTAGATGAGACACCTGTGTGTGTGTCTTACATCTTCTTTAATTAATCTGAGTAACTCCTTCATTTCCAAATTTACTGTAAGAAATTGGGTTTTTGGTTGGCTGGGGTGTGAGCCACGTTCAAGTAGCAACCACAATCGTTGTCAGGATGATGCACAAGACAACCCTAAATTAACCTGTACTCAAGCCTCTGGTAACTTGGCACAGAACAGTTAGGCTTAACATAGAGTCAATGTGTAAATATTCAAACAGTAATGAAGTGAAAACACCACACAAAAACAGTCTCACATCAATTTAGAAATATAGAGTAAAATGTAATAAATTAAACAAGAGCAGAACAACAAAAATCCAATCAGTAGAAACGGAGTTATGAATTTTCAAAGATTTTCGTGAAAATAGCACCAAAAAGCACAAAGCGCTAATGTAGATCTCTGATCACACCAGACCGGGACAAAGTCACACATTCAGGCCAACCACATGGAGTGCAGGCTGGCTACAGAGACCCAGTTAGACCCGCTGAACAAAGTACCTTAAATCCTGGCTTGTGAAGCATTGCGAGTATCCTCATCGAAGATGCATCATGCAGCCGAAGCGATGCATCGGGTCTGAGGTGCAATGAGGCTGTGATGCTAAGTCCTGTGTCATTCTTGAGGATCCCGTTGACGAGGGCATGCAATGTAAACTCAAGCATCAAGGATGAGTTGCACAGTTGAGGCGATGTGTCAGTTCTGAAGAGCTGCAACGCTGCAATGTGGAGTCTGGTGTTGTCGTCAAGGCTGCCGTCAATGAGAGATGCGAGGGTCTGCACCTAGGATGCGTTGTGCAATAGCAGTTGAGATGTAGTGATGGGTTGCGATGTGGGCCTTTGTGACGGGTCCAATCCATGCAGCAGTGGCAATGTGCTGGTTATGCTCAGGCTTTTGCCGCGTAGCTGAGCAGATGCGTTGGTTCCACTGGATCCACAGAGGCTGGCAGAGTACCTTAAGCCCACTTCCCAGGGTCCAGGACTGGGGTGGCTCCACTTGGCTGGGTAGATTCACAGATGGCAGAGTCTAGGTGCAGATGCAAGGTGGTTGAAATACTCTTGTGTCCCTGAGGTTTCAGATCAGGAGGCCAACCAACTAGCCCTTTGAGTCAATCTGGGGTTCTGGATTCTAGAGAGGCAGGTCCATGCCTTCTTACCCAGGCAAGAGGGCATCTGACTAGCACAGCAGGACAGCAGTACTTCAGAGCAGCAGTCCAGCAGAGTGGCAGTCCTTTCAGCAGTCCTTCTATAGTGTCCACAGGTCCATAACTGTGTACTCAAAAGTTGGTGTCCGAGGTCTAGAAGCTTCTAACCCCCTTCAAAGTCACAACTGGGTATAAATAGTAGAGGTTTCCCTTTGAGTGCAGGCAGGACACAGCCTTTCAAGTGTAAACGGGGCTATGCCCAGTTTCTCCCTCCCATCCTTCCAGTGATGGCCTATCCAGGCACATCCAAGCTCCCTATTGTGCATGTCTGTCTAGGAGAACACAAAATGCTCAACTCTCAGCTACACCCAGTCATTTGACCGAGGCATGCAACAGGCACTAAATGGTTAACAAAGGAAAATGACAACTTTCTAAAAGTGGCATTTTACAAATTGTAATTTAAAATCTGACTTCACCAATAGTAAGGATTTTTCATTACAATTCCAAAGTCATCAAACATTAACTAGTCACCTGTTCCCATTTGAAAAGTATAGCTTAGTCAGTGCTCAGTGAGGCAAGATGGAGGCCGATCACTCAGCCAAGTGAGCTATCGTAAACCTATCCCCCGCACCTTCTGAAAGAAGAACGCAGCTAAACATGGAATACGGGGAAAAACAGGAAAAAAGATAGCGGGAAATGCTGTGGGATCTACTTACGCTACAGTGCTTTGCGGCGTGCGGCTCCCGACTCACACATCTATACTACCGCCTGATCTGGCGCCACCATCAAGGAGCCTTGCAGCGATCGGCTGAGGGTCAGGATCAGTGTACAGCTCAGGAAAGGATGCCGCCGGAGAAAACACCAGAAGCGGAAAGACGCGCGGTACAGGAAACAATACCGCTCCGATCAAGCCCCGGAAACCGCCCAGGAAAAACAATGATGTGGAGCGGCTGGGGATAGTTGCAATCCGTCAAGCGCTATCGGCATTGGGAAAAGAACTACTCCAGCAATCTTCCTGGCGGCCAGAAAGGGCAGGACTTTGGGCCAGGAAAGAGACTACATAGAGAAGGCAGCTCCTTCGGCAGGTCAAGAAGAGGTGAGCCAGGGGATTGTAGGGGCTCCGGGACAGAGTAGGAAGAATGTGGAGCAAGGGGGGCAGGATGACTTTCTGGGCAAACCCCGCCGAATATTTCAGGGATTGATGGGCTGAGGGTGGCAAGAATCGCAGGCTCTGGCACAAGATATAATGACTGTGACTATTGCAGAGGCGGTGCCTATAGCCTCGGCCTGCAAAAGGCAAGAATTAGTGGATATAACTATACCAGGAGACAAGTTGCATGCAACACATGGTAATGTTGGTTTAAACCCGCCAGAGACTGATATCGGTGATCCCTTCTTCTCACTCTCGGATCATTCGAATTTGTCGGGGGATGAGTCGCTGCAGGTATCTGATGATCCTCCCGGCTCTCCAAGCAGGTGATGGAGTGAAACCAGCATTATATGCCAGGAAGAGGAGACCTCTGGAACGCATAACAGGTAGGCCTGGGCGGTAAATTCTGTTCTGTTCGCGGAATTTGGGTAATTTTGCGTTCTGCGGAGAACACGGAATTGCCAAACATTCTGCGATCTGCGACTTTGCGGAATTTCTTGCTTGTTCGCGCTTTCAAAATGCGTGTTCGCGAGATATTTTTCCCTGAAAACACAAACAATGTTCACGAACAAGGTGGAACAAGCAATTCCGCATGTTCGCGGAACTTTCGCGTGGTCTCGGAGATTTTTTACCATTTCGTGGAGCTTTGCAGAGCGCGACTACGCAAATTCCGCCTACCCCTAATAACAGGGTATCTGCCTCCGGGACAGTACGCAAAAAGGTATTACCATCTATATCATCCATACCACATGCACCTGGAAGGTCTGCCGACTCTGATCGATCCCCGGGGGATCAACAGGTGAATACTACCAATTCTGGGAAACATATCAGGAGGGGGGGGTGCTGAGGCAAGACCAGGGCAATTTATTAGAATGTCCAGGTGATATCTCTCTTTGTAGTTATATATGAGACAATGATGGCGCATAGAGAAGACAGCTGGGCAGAAAGTAAAAAAAACCAAGGTGCATGCCAAAAATTGCAAAATTCAATCCAGCGGGTGGCCAAATCTTGTTCAGAGATCGCAGAAAGGATCTCTGCAGCAGAAAATAGAATCTCCACACTTGAAGACGAGATGACTGTACAAAAAGCAGCTACGGATGCACTGATGACGCAGAAGAGCGATATCTCCTGGATGCTCGAGGACATGGAAAATCTCCTCTGCCGCAATAATTTATGAATTCTTGGCGTACCTGGAGGTGTTGAAGGCTCAGACCCCCGGAAGTTTGTGTAAAACTTTTTACAGAAGCCTTTAAGGAACTGACACAATGGATATGGGATACGGAGATACAATGCGCCCAACGGTTCCCATTTCGGCAAAATAATCAGGCGGGACCAAATCAATCCACTTTAAGACCTAGAGCTATATTGATATGTCTATCAAATTTTCTTTCTAGACAGGCTCTGTATGACTTGGCCAGGCCAGATAGACAGAGAAGGGGGGCAGGATATGAGTTTTCCGTTCGCCCCGAATACTGTCATGCTACTGTTGAAAAGAGGTGGCAGCGAGGGGGCAACCACTGCGCCTCCGGCCTGGTTGCCCCCACGCTGCTCCTCGATCCTGCTCCTGAGCCCCTTGCTGCTCCAGTCTCCTCCGACGCCGAGAGCGGCGCCCCAGCCGCCGCAGGGCCGCCCGCCCAACCCGATCCAGTTTCCCGCCGCTTCCTGCCTGCGGCCCCGCCCCCTCGCCAGTCCATTGGTGGACGCGACCCCGCCTCCCAGCTGACCCGCCCTCCCGACTCCCCTCTTAAGGGGAACCCGCACGCACCTGGTCAGCAACCACTGCGCCTCCGGCCTGGTTGCCCCCTCGCTGCTCCTCGATCCTGCTCCTGAGCCCCTTGCTGCTCCAGTCTCCTCCGACGCCGAGAGCGGCGCCCCAGCCGCCGCAGGGCCGCCCGCCCAACCCGATCCAGTTTCCCGCCGCTTCCTGCCTGCGGCCCCGCCCCCTCGCCAGTCCATTGGTGGACGCGACCCCGCCTCCCAGCTGACCCGCCCTCCCGACTCCCCTCTTATGTCGACCCCTCAGCGACCGCGCAGCGGACGCGCGCAGAGGGAGCACCGATTGAGCGCCGCAGGTGCGCCAAAGGTAAGCCCGTCTGCGCCCGTCCGCGCCTGGACCGCGCCCAGCGCCAGAACCCCTGGCCCCCGCAGAGGCCACCCCACCCGCCGGACTTACGATGCCGCCACCCTCAACGCACTCAACACCGGCCGAACCCCCGGGTGCTACCGAGCCACTCCGAGACGCACCCACGGACCCTTCAGCTGCCGCACCTGCAAGTTCACCTGCATCCGGACACGCCCCACACCAGCACCCGCCAAGCCGAACACCAGCAGCAACCACCTCAAGTGCATCCTGCTCAACACCCGCTCCGTCCACAGACACGCCGTTCAACTCTGGAACCTCCTCGACACCACAGCTCCTGACATTGCCTTCCTCACGGAAACCTGGATGAACGACTCCTCAGCGCCCGACATCGCCATCGCCATCCCAGAGGGCTACAAGATCATCCGGAGAGACCGCGACAACCAGACTGGAGGAGGCATCGCCATCATCCACAGGGACACCATCCGTATCTCGACCAACGCCGACAACACCCTGACAACCGCTGAACACCTGCACTTCCAGATCCACACCGACCCCAAGACCACCCTCAGAGGCACCCTGATCTACCGACCCCCGGGACCACGCACTCAATTCAGCGAAGACATCGCCGACTTCATCAGCCCGCACGCCCTCCCCTCTGCTGACTACATCCTCCTCGGGGACATCAACTTCCACCTGGAGAACAACAACGACCGCAACACCACCACCCTGCTTGACAACCTCGCCACCCTCGGACTCAAGCAGCTGGTGACCACCCCCACCCACCTCGCCGGACACACACTCGACGCCGTCTTCTCGTCCAGCAAAGACATCTCCTTCAGCCACGCCACTGGACTCCACTGGACGGACCACAGCTGCATCCACTTCACCTTCAAAAGAACCACGGTCCACCACCACCAGCAACAGGCTACACGAAGAAGCTGGAACAAGATCACAGCCGAACAACTCGCCGCATCCCTGAGCCAGCACCCTCCCGCCAGCTCACCGAACCCCAGCCAAGCCGCCGACAACCTCACGAAATGGATCTCCACCTGCGCGGACGAGCTCGCCCCTCTGAGGACCCCGCCCAGCAGACCCGGAAGCAAGAAGGCCCAGTGGTTCACCGACGAACTCAAGAGCTCCAAGAAGAACTGCCGAGCCCTCGAGAAAGCCTGGAGAAGAGACCCAACGCCGGACAACATGACTACCCTCAAGCTCGCCACCCGAATGCACCATCAACTGATCCACGACACCAAGAAAACAGCATTCAAGGACCGGCTGGACAACAACGCACACAACAGCAAGGAACTCTTCAACATCGTCAGAGAGCTCTCCAACCCCAACGCCGGAACCAACGACATCACCCCATCGGAAGACCTCTGCAACTCCCTCGCCTCCTACTTCCACAACAAGATCGCTGACATACACAACAGCTTCAGAACACAACCAACGCTCCCCACGACCAAACCAACGCCCCCCACCACCACCCTCAACGCCTGGACACCGATCAACCTCGAAGGCACCATCAGCACGATGAACTCCATCCACTCCGGATCCCCAACCGACCCCTGCCCTCACCACATCTTCAACAAGGCCGACGCTGTCATCGCACCCCACCTGCGGGACATCATCAACACCTCCCTCGACACCGCCACCTTCCCTGAGAGCTGGAAGCACGCCGAACTCAGCGCTCTACTAAAGAAACCAACGGCGGACCCCACCGAACTCAAGAACTACCGCCCCATCTCGCTCCTCCCGTTTCCAGCCAAAGTCATCGAGAAGACCATCAACAAGCAACTGGCAGCCTTCCTCGAGACGACCGGTTCCCTCGACCCTTCCCAGTCAGGCTTCCGGGCCAACCACAGCACCGAGACCGCCCTCATCGCTGCCACCGACGACATCCGAACCCTGCTGGACAACGGAGAAACAGCGGCCCTCATCCTCCTAGACCTCTCCGCGGCATTCGACACTGTCTGCCACCGCACCCTAGTGCAGCGCCTCAACAACGTCGGAATCCAGGAGAAGGCACTGGATTGGATCATCTCCTTCCTCACCGGAAGGACACAGAGAGTCCGCCTGCCCCCGTTCAGATCAGAAGCCACGGAAGTCATCTGCGGCGTCCCTCAGGGCTCCTCGCTCAGCCCCACCCTCTTCAATGTCTACATGAGCCCCCTTGCGGCCATCGCACGCCAACACAACCTGAACATCATCTCCTACGCCGATGACACCCAGCTGATCCTCTCCCTGACCAACGACCCCGCCACCGCCAGAGCCAACCTACACGAAGGGATGAAAAACGTGGCCGAGTGGATGACGACCAGCCGCCTGAAACTGAACACAGACAAGACGGAAGTCCTCATCCTGGGCTCCTCACCCTCCGCCTGGGACGACTCCTGGTGGCCCCCCGCCCTGGGCAACGCACCCAAACCGACAGACCACGCACGCAACCTGGGCTTCATCCTGGACTCCTCCCTCTCCATGACCAGACAAGTCAACGCCGTCTCCTCGTCCTGTTTCAACATCCTGCGCATGCTACGTAAGATCTTCCGGTGGATCCCCACCGAGACCAGGAAGACGGTCACCCAGGCCCTCGTCACCAGTCGATTGGACTACGGCAATGCCCTCTACGCCGGTACCACCGCCAAGCTCCAGAAGAGACTCCAGCGGATCCAGAACGCCTCGGCGAGACTCATCCTCGACGTCCCCAGACGAACTCACATCTCCAGACACCTGAGAGACCTGCACTGGCTCCCGATCAACAAAAGAATCACCTTCCGGCTCCTCACCCACGCACACAAAGCCCTACACAACCAAGGCCCGACCTACCTCAACAGCCGACTCAACTTCTACGCTCCCAAACGCCACCTCCGCTCGACCAGTCACGCCCTCGCAGCCGTCCCCCGCATCCACAGAGCGACAACAGGAGGAAGATCCTTCTCCCACCTGGCCGCCAAGACTTGGAACGCCCTCCCGACCGACCTACGCCTGACCCAAGACCACCTCTCCTTCAGGAAGAAGCTCAAGACCTGGTTGTTCGAGCAGTAGCGGACCCCCCCCCCCCTAGCGCCTTGAGACCCTCCGGGTGAGTAGTGCGCTTTATAAATGCCTATGATTGATTGATTGATTGATGGTTCAGGCAGCTAATTAATCCTTTTCAGGGCAAAGGTGCACAAGCATTTCTTTTAAGTCCAGCTAAACTAAAAAAAATATATAAGGACAAGATGAGATTTTTTACATTTGAGTTAAAAGCAAAAGAGTTTCTACAAGAAATTAAACCCTAGGGGAAGGATAGTATAAATGGCTGGTAATTTTGCTAATGTTTGTAGCAATTTACTGTATTTTTAGATAGGGTATTAGCTTCTCCGATCTAAGCTAAACCGCGTTCTAAATGTCGGCTCTTTGTCTACTCTCCCATGGTTAATTGTTTTCTTTCTACCTACTTTATTAAATATGACCCGGTTTGGGGGTTTTGGTGAATTGGGTGGAGGCGGGATAGGTGTCAACACGAGGCTCTCCATCACTTTAGACCGTTGGGTTTATCAGCCTCCATGCGTGGGAAGACAGGGGGGGCTTCCGCTGGTAGAGGAGGCCCTCGAGGGGAGTTGGGGTGGGCTTCAGGGAGGGGGGCGGCTACCACGGGGGTTGGGTAGGGAGGGTGAAAATTGTAAATAAGCCAATTGCTATTGTAGAACTAATAAAAGAAAAGGAGATGATGTTATGGGAGAGAGGTAGCGTCTGCTGTAGTGTGGAACCAGGTTAAAGATGACTGCTCTATCTGTATGTACGTTTAATGTACAGGGACTTAATGATAGGGTCAAACAGCAGAGAGTGGCACGGGAAATTAGAAATATGTCCCCGGATGTGGTCTGTCTCCAAGAGACACATGTTCCATGGAGAAAATATAATATACTAAAGGAGTTGGGGTATGAACTTTTGGTTTGTACTTCGCAAATTACTACCACCAGAGGTGTGGCTATCCTCGCTAAGAATAATATATTAACAGTAATTAATAGTCTGGCAGATAAGTACGGCCGTTGGGCTATGATTGAGTGTGTAGCTGCTAACGAGAAATTCACAATGTGCTCCGTATACGGGTCTAATAATGATGAAACTCAGATTATTGAATACCTGAATACAGAATTGGCCACCTGGGCGTCTCCCTTGATACTGTTGGAGGATTTTAATATCCAATTGGGAGAAGTGACCCAGGGGTTGGGGGGAGACAAATATTATGACCAGAAACCTAAGGTCTACAAGGCTTTACAACAGCTTATTTATGAACATGGCTTAGTTGATGTATGGCCTAGGTTGAGACATCTAGATCCAGGATATATGCATTCTTCTTGCCCACATCAAAAGCTAGCCAGATTAGATTACTTTTTTGTCACTAAAACCTATTTAGTAGATGAACATATACAGATTTTTCACCCGAATTACCTCGGATCATAACCCTTTTCTTTTAAAACTTACAATGCATGGTCTGGTACGCTCTCAAGGGACATTTTCTTTTGAAAGGAAGCTGCTATTAAATGAAGAATTTATTTGTCATATACGACAATGGTTAATTCAATTCATGGCTATAAATCGAAATTTCACTAAATGTGGCATAGTGTGGGATGCTATGAAAGCAGGGCTTAGGGGAGAGATACTGAGCTTCGGGCTATATTTCCAAAGACAACTGAGGCAGCGCTTACTGGGATTATATGATAACCTACAACATGCTGAATATGCCCTGATAGAGGCGGTCCAGGGGAAACTAGATACCTCACAGGCATAGACGGTGGTTGCTCGCTGTAAAGCCAGGATAAATGAGGAGTGGGCTAAAGACATAGCAAAGAAATACCATCTTTTCAGGAGAGAGTGCTATGAGTTTGGGGAGGCAACTGGTAGATGTTTGGCTAAGAATATTAGATGTAAGGAGGTTAAAGATACTATCACTGCAATTGAAGACTCGAAACACCGGAGGAGATCATGGAGGTTTTTCTTGGCTTTCTATGAGGGGCTATGCTCGAGAATACTAATACCCAGGAGAGAATGGAAGGCCTCTATAAGGATCCTTACAGGAAGATGTTAAATGAAGACGAACAAAGAGCTTTAGAGGAACCGATTATTATGGAAGAGCTGTGGAAGCTGTGGGCTCATTAGCCACAGGGAAGGCTGCTGGTCCCGATAGGCTCCCACTGGAATTATACAAAATCTTCCTAGCAGAGATACAATCAGATATGCTGACTGTATTTCAGGAAGCACAGAAGGGGGATGCCCCTGCATCGTGGGATGCAGCCAGTATCATCATCTTTCTAAAAAAAGACAAACCACCCACTTTACCAGGGTCGTTTAGACCAATTTCACTCGTAAATTATGTTAGACCTGGCACCTTGGCGTGGGTCTCCCTTCCATTTTTCGCTGTTGCCTCATGTGTTTTTACTGGTGTTAGTTGCACAGGGCACTGTGCCACTGCTGTCCAGTGCCACAGTGCAAGTTCTCCCTATTGTAAATTAATGTATGAATTTGTGATTCCATGATTGGTTGGTTTGATGTACCTGTCAGACCCTAGTACAGTGCACCAGGAGTGCCCAGGGCTTGTAAATCCAAATACTGCTGGTGGGCTTGCAGCACTGGTTGTGCCACCCACATAAGGAGCCTGTTAAAGTGTGTCTAAGGTCTGCCATTGCAGAGCCTGCATGCAGTCTGGTACTGTCATGCTGACTGGGCAAGTACACCCACTTGCTAGTCCCTAAACCTTCCCTTTTCTTCATATCAGACACCCCTATGGTAGGCCCAAGGGCAGGGTGCATTGTAAGGATAAGGTAGGACATGTCCTGGTGTGTATGGCATGTTCTAATAGTGAATTACAGCCATTTTCGTTTTTCTCTATTGCAGGGCTACCTGTTCTCCATAGGCCAGAATGGCCAGTTTGGTTATTACATATTATAATCCTAACTGACTCAGAGAACATGGTAGAAATTCAAATTTAGTATGCCTGAACTCAGGATGATAAACTACATCTTTTAGTGAAGTTGGTTTTAACATTCTGTGTTTGAAAATGCCGAAAGTAGGCATTTTCTTGTCTAACCATTCAAACCTGCCTCTGCTAGGCTGTGTATTCCTTTGTCTGGTTTCTTGAGGGAAATCCAGGATACAGGGTGAGGTGTCCCAGTGGTGAATAGAGAGACCAGCATCTAGATGGGGGTGGGGTGGAGTTGCACCTGGGCCCTGAATAGGGCTGTGCCTTCCCTCCACAATGCTGGCTCCACCTCCTGGGGAGCGGCTGATGTCTCTGCCCTGCACAGTGAATGAAGAGAAGGAATCCTGTAAACAAAGTGCTCCGGGGCTGTACTTGCCTTCCACAATGCTAGCTCCACCTCCTGTGGAGCGTCAAATGTTTCTGCCCTACACTGTGAAAGGAAAGGAGAAGTCTGGTAAACAGAGTGCTCGGGAACTGGTTTGGACTGGGCAAAGGCCCCTCTGCCCTCAGAGGACAGGATTTTGGGGTAAAAGTATTGGGACCCTGATCCCAAGAATTTAGATCACTTTGGGAAAACAAGAAAAACACTCTGCTGAGGAGAGGAACCAAGAAGAAGCTGAGGAGGAACTATCCCTGAAACTGGGGGATTGGCCTGCAGTGGTTGCCTACTGCCAAAGAGAGGAGAAAGGAACTTTGTGTGTACTTTTGCTCAACTTGTGAAGGATCTCCAAGGGCTTGGAAATGAGCTTGCCTCCTGCTGAAGTCTCAGGAACAACAGACTTCACCCCCCAGCTCCCTAGAATTCTTTGGAAGTGCCTGCTGCTGTTGTTTGGCCTTCTGAGGGACTGCGTGTCGCAAGGAGCTGGAAGCGCGACTCAAGAAGGAGAAGCATGCCGCCGTCGGAGCTGTTGTCGTCGCATCTCATAAAGTGTGTTGCCGCTGCAGCATCGCATCGAGCGGAAGCGTCTCGCATCATCCAGGAAGTATCTCGCAACGCAGAAGAAGCGTGTCGCCATCACAGCATCGTAGCTGATGCATTGCACTGCATCAAGAGAAGAGTCTTGCATCGAGGAAGAAGCGTGTCGCCATCGCAGCCATCGTAGGTGTCGCATTGCACCGCATCAAGAAAAGCGCCTCGCATCCACGGAGAAGCGTGCCGCCGTCGGAGCTGTTGTTGTCGCATCGCGTAAAGGGGTGTCGCCGCTGCAGCATCACATCGAGCGGAAGCGTCTCGCAACGTCGGAGAAGAGTGTCGCTGCCAAGGCCGCTGTCGTAGCATCGCGTAAAGGGTGTCGCAGCTGAAGCATCGACTCGAGTCTTCTCGCAACATCGGAGAAGCGTATCGCATCTGGAAGATCTTCACGTCTTTATTTCTTTGCACCAAAATCTTCATCGCATCAACATCATTGCAACACTTTCGTTGCCCTGCGTGTCGCATCTAAAAGGTACATTGACTTAAAGTGTCGCATTTAAGAACTAAAAGAGAACTAAGCAAAATTCTACCATCCAAAGTAACAGTATTGTGTATTTTTGTCGTTTAGTGGTCTTGTGGTAAATCTATATAAAGAATACTTATTTTTGATATAAAACCTGTGTGGTGTCCATCTGTAGTGTTGTCTCTTGGTTACTGTATGTGTTCACAAATGCTTTACACACTGCCTCTGAGATAAGCCTGTCTGCTCGTGCCAAGCTACCAAGGGGGTGAGCAGGGCTTATTTTAGGAGTGTACCCCCTTACCCTGACTAGAGGCGAGGGTCCCTATTTGTCACAAGTGCATACCTGTGCCAACTAGAGACCCCCAAGTCTAACATATTGCGATGGGAAAATCTACGCAAAAATCCTGGTCACACGACTCTCTTGAGTGATCACGCCCTTAGTCTTGGTCCACCAGCACGGATTTATTCCAGGGAGAGGCACGGTCAATCACATAGGCAGAGTTACTGCATTGTTGGACTCTACTAATGTACAGAAAGCGTCATATGGAGTGATTTTATTGGACGCAGAGAAAGCGTTTGACAGTGTCTCCTGGGAATTTCTATAGGCAACAATGAGGTAGCAAGGCTTCAGACCTGGCTTTATCCAGGCAGTTAGAACCATGTATAGATCCCAATTGCGCGTGTCTGTGCACTGGGGCTTGAATCTAACCCCATGCCTATATCAAGGGGTACCTGACAGGGCTGTCCCTGTTCCCCTCTATTATTTGCTTTGTATATTAATCCGTTCCTGAACCTGCTGGAATACAGCTTAAATAAATATCCGTCGAGCCCCGGGCAGGAATGGGTTAATATATTCGCATATGCAGACGATATAGCGATAGTGTCACCGGATCCAGCTATGACTTTGGTAGAGACAGAACAACTAGTATCAATATATGGGAGGAGTTCAGGTTACAAGCTAAACTTGGCCAAGACACAGGTTATATGCACAGATCAAGCACGTTTTAATGATCCTAGAGTCATGAAGGAGGCAACGTATCTAGGGGTGCATCTTAATGCATGCCTAGATACGATGGTTCTGTCCAATTGAGACCCCATGTTGCGCAAGATCAAAAAGGAAATAGACAGAATGGAAGGCCTACACTTGGCAATGCTGGGAAGATGTAGCGTCCTAAAAATGAATATTTTGCCAAGGGTCCTATACTTTTTAGGGATGTCAAATTAGAACTTGCAGGGAAACAGATTCAGAAATTACAATCTATATGTAGCAGTTTTCTCTGGGCCCAGGGCAAACCCCGCCGAGCTATGAAATTTATGACGCTTCCACGATCAGGAGGGCCAGTTCCCAACTTCCAGTTTTATTACTGGGCATGTCTATTACAACGAATGGGAATTCTACTAGTTGGGGAAGGCGGGGATAAGGCAGATGAAATTCCGAATATTTTTCAGATATTATTGGGCCCCAAAGCACAGAGGAGTTTTTTTCAGATTCTTGAGCCCAGTTATTAAAAAAAAAACTCGCTTCAAGGTGGTCCGGGCTGCTCATAAGGCTTTGATTCGGAGATATTTGCAGATTGGTAGGGTCAATTTTTATACCCCACTGATGCTTCAGCACTACTTCCCTCTATCTTTTCTGATGCTATTATGGACAGATGGAGACGCAAGGGTATTCAGACTTTGGGAGCCTTAGTAGACAGTAGTGGTGTCAGGGCATACGGCATACTCTTCGTTGATGTCTGAGTACGATCTTCTTAAAACCGACGTTTTTAAATACCTGCAGATTCGTGATTCTTTGCTAAAATGAGGGGATACTCCATGCCTGGCACAGAAAAATAACTTGCTAGAAGTAGTGAGGGGTCGGGGAAGGATTGGTAACTTATATCAAACACTTACCGCAATACAAAATGATGATCTTGAGGTACAGAATGCTAAATGGAACACCAGGTTATCCCTTGGAGGAAATATCTTACAAGAATCTATCGCACTGGCTGATAAACTTGTAATCTCCTCCAGTCTTAAAACACAACAATCCAAGACCATGTTCAATTTATATTATACTCCCGCAAAAATTTCATGTTGGGGTGGCTTAAATGAAGATAAATGTACTTGGTGTGGGATGGATCAGGCTTATATAGTCCACATGTTCTGAACGTGTCTAGAATTGAAACAATTAATTAATATGATGCAGACCTTTTTGACGGAGGTTACAGGGGCACAGATTGTGATAACCCCTACAGTTATGTTGTTGAGAGTTTTGGCAGATGGTATGCTGGCACATGAAATGTATGCATTTAGGTATCTAATATATATCGCTGTGGCAGTGGCTAGATTATGCATGGCATCACTGTGGCGGCAGAAAGAACCCCCTACTTTTCAAATGTGGAGAGGAAGGCTATATGCTATATGTAAACTGGAAACTAGTCTGTATGCTATTAGAGGGCTACAAAAACAGAGACTGGGCATCAATATTTGGCGGACTCTTTTAGAGCATCTAACACCAATAACAGCTTAAAGATGATCTCCGGGATGCTGGTATGTAATACTATTAACATATCTACTCCTTCTGTGAACCAATCTGTATTTACTTATTTCCAATATAGATTGGAGGAAGCATCCATCCTCTATGTTTTAGTTACTTTGATTTGTATATGTTTGGATTGATCAAACTGGCTTATGTTTTACTATCTTTTATTTTCTTGTTTATGTATTTGTTTTTGCAATGGCAATTGGCTTGAATAAAAATTTTTTTTTAAAAGTACCGCTTATTAAAGCTATCCTCTGGGAGAGGTAGGCCTTTCTGTAGTGAAAACCGAGACATGAAAAACGTAACTTAAAAGTACATGTCCAACTTTTTGAATACACTGCAGCCTGCCCTCTGGATTGTCCAGGGCCTACCCTAGGGGTGACTTACATGTATGGAAAAGGAATGTTTGAGCCTGGCAAAACATTTTATTTTGCCAGGTTGAAATGGCAGTTTAAAACTGCACACACAGGCTGCAGTGGCAGGCCTGCGACATGTTTAATGGGCTGCAGAAGCGGGGGGCACAATCAGTGCTGCAAGCTCACTGGTAGCATTTCATTTACAGCCCCTGTGTAGCTATAGTATCACTTTACTAGGGACTTACGAGTACATAAATGCAGCAATTGGGTGCAAGCGAATTTCACCAGGTTCCTCACATCACCTCAAGGCAAGACTCCTACCAGGTTCAGCACTTCAAGCCGTAGCTGGAGCAAAATCACACAATCAGAAAGGAAAGGGAGAGCCAGCCAGGACATCACAGACAGAACTGCAACTCACATGCTATTACCAGCAAATTAGAGACCCCAAGAAAAAAGCAATTGGACTGCATCAAAGGAACCTCCAAGAGCTGCAATGAGATCTTCTTGATTATCAAGGATTTCACCTTGCCATCAGCCATTTTTAACAACATTGCTACCTCCCAAAAAACTCTGCTACAAACTATCCAACTTCTTTCACAGCAAAATCGGAAACATGTACAGCAACTTCGCACACCAACCCAACACCAGAGAACTCATTGCTAACCAACCCACCACCAACCAACACAGCCACCTGAGCAAATGGATGACCCTCACCAGAAATGACAATTGGCAATCATGCAGACCATCCACTGAGGGGCCTCAATAGACCCATGCCCTCACCACATCTACAATCTGGGAACACCACCACTAAGCCCCACCCTGACCCACATCATCAACACCTCCATCATGTGCACCACTTTCCCACATGAATGGAAATTTGTTGATATCACTGTCCTCCCAAATGAACTGAGCAACTTTAGACCCATCTCTCTGCTCCCCTATCCTGCCAAAGTGATTGAGGAGGCCATTAATATGGAACTCACAACCCATCAAAAACTTCAAAATCTTCTACACAACACACAATCAGGATTCAGAAAGAATCACAGCTCCAAAACAACACTTGTTGCGGTCACTGACAACATTCAAAACATCCTGGACTGAGGAGAAACAGTGTGTTATATTTACAAAAGCTATTACTGTGTGTGTGTGTGTGTCTGTGTGTGTGTGTGTATATGTTTGCATTCAAATGCAGTTCTTGTTCTGTCACTAAGCTTGTTATAGAATGCAAGGAATCAGTTTACCGAGGACCTCCTAGCATGTAGTTGATGGCGAGTTATTTTAAAGACATATCTGCTACTTTCTTCAAGCAGCACAGGGGCGATTTTGTCTTCATTGAACTTACGGATTTTAACATTTAACATTATCGGATATTTGTTTTAAGGAAGGAATTAACAGTGTTCTAGCTGAGAGAAATTTACAGTGGACAGCGGTTCCATTAGCACATTACCAATTTTGGAGTTTTTCGTGTTTGCCACAATTTGCTGACCCTCAATGGCTGCCTGTGAAGCCGCCGCTGCCTTGAGAAAAAAAGAATGCGCACCAGCGTATTTTGTACAATTCATTACAAATGTACAAATTTGTAATTGCATATTTTTGTGCATCAGTTATGCTTACATTTTTATGATGTGACTTCTATATGTGCCTGCAATGTTTACAATTCTATGGCTATTTCATTCAATAATTGTATTATTTATTTCCTTTAATTTTTAAATATTTTTACAATGTGATATATATTGATCAATGCAGTGACTATTTATTACATTCTATTTATTTAATTTATTTATAGTTTTAAATATATTTGCAATCTGATGTTCGTCAGTCTGCAATGTCCAAGTTACATGACTTTTATTTTTTATTATATCTTTTTCTATAAATATCTGATTGTATTTTTAACAAATATTTTTCAATGAGACGTATATGGATGGATGCAATTTCTAATGCTACATGACCTTTTTTTATTTTATTTTATTTTTTAGAGTTGGACTTTGAGCTGATATTGGTCTATGACTCCATTAATTTCTATTTGATTCACATGCACTACCTGTGAGTGGTCGTATGGAGTGTGTGATTTATGCCATGTGTTTTTAATATATTGGGACTAGTTAATAAAAGAAAAAACTACAGGTGGAAATTTCCACCCACATTTACACCTATGTCAGGCTTCAATGTCTTCTTTGATGCAAATTAACAACTCCCAGTGGTGGTTTACAGTAGTAGTATGTTGTAGTACTCCTAGTAGTAGTAAAACGTGTTCCCATATCCTAACATGAGAGCAGGGGACCCCATCAAAATACACCTGGAAAATTTCTTGCAGTAACTTTGTGGTTCTGTTTGAGGCACAAACCCACTTAATGTAGTTCTATATAGCGTAGGCGAAGCTCTCTGTGTTGAGAACAGTAAAGAAACAGGCATCACCAAAGGAAAATAAAACACACCTGACAAGCAACTTAAGTGTAAGAACATAAAAACAGGCCACACTTTGGGCTCTGCACTCTTCCAATTGTATTATGAGATTCGTGGACACCAGCCATCAGCTACAATGGTGCTGTATGTCATTGAGTGTGTGGTTGTATGTGGGAAGGTGATGTGCTTCTTTGAGATATGCAATGTGTTATGATGTGACTTGGTGTGTTTTTAGAGTAGTGTTAGATGTGTGACAAGTGGTGTTTTTTTAGTACAGTTCATTACAAATGTACATATTTGTAATTGCGTACTTTTGTGCATCAGTTATGCTCACATTTTTATAATGTGACTTCTATATGTGCCTGCAATGTTTACAATTCTATGGCTATTTCATCCAATAATTGATTTTTTATTTCCGTTATTTTTTACATATTTTTACAATGTGATATTGATTGATGAATGCAGGGACAATTTTCTACGTCCTATTTATTTTATTTGTTTATATCTTTTAATATTTTTGTAATCTGATGTACAAGCTTGACTGCAATGTCCAAAGTTATAGGACTATTTTTGTACATGACTTTTATTTTTTAATTATATTTTTATTTTTATTTTCTGATCATATTTAAAAAAAAAAACTACATGGTTAATTTTTTTCATTTTGTAATTTTTTATGTGTTGGGCTTTGAGCTGGTATTGGTCTCTGACGCCATTCATTTCTATTTTATTCACATGCACTACCTGTGTGTGGCGGTCAGGGGTGTGTGGTTTATGGCAGGTTTTGAATAGAGTATATCTTAGTCTGTTTGGACTGTAGTGATACTAGACTTGACATGGTTGTAACTTTATTGCCAGACCCTCCCACTGACCATCCTTAATGTTCCTTCACTTCTCTCGCTTTGTAGAATATCGTCTCTATTTTCCAGTCCAGACAACATTTAGACCTAAAATGCAAGACTACTCATGCAAGTTCTAAGCAATCATGGTGAGAACTGCAGAGATGAGAGATAGGAAAGGAATAGGTATAAATCTAAGCTTGTATCTACATGAACTGCATTTATGAGTATGTGAAGGCGTACTCCTTCACAAAATCATAAATGATGATAGGGCCCATTGTTATTGAGTATGACTTCAATCCAGTGAAGGTCAGTGGGGCTGTATTTCTTAATGATGAGTGAAAAGTCATTTAACACCTAAAAGGATCTCTATTGAGGAACATTTTGATTTATTATCTTTTGCAAATCCAGTTTTTAAATCAGTGCCTATTCTGAGCCTGTGGTTGCCGGTACGGGCCACCAGCACTCATTTTTGGGGACTGGCACTTTTTTGTTGGTGGCATCAGACTTTTGCTGGAGCAAAAGAGGAAAAAATCACAAAACCAAAAGTGAGAGGAAAAACCGTCTCAAAGGAAGAAAGCAGAAAATGGCACAAGTGAAATAAAGGGACAGGAAATGTCTGGAAGTGAATTAAAGAGGCATGAGGTGGCCTTAGGACCACACAACCACGGTATTCAGGCACCAGCATTCATTTGGACAGGTCGTGGGCTTCTTAGCAGAGCCCTGGGCACTGGCACTAATTCTTTTACAAGTTGAGCACTGTCTATCATCCTGGATAGAGGGTGAATGCTGGTGGAAAGTGTGTTCCAAATGGGTAGGCTTGGTCGACCACCAGGGATTTCACAGGTTTTCTTCATTTTATGCCATATCTCACACAGTTGTGCTATCAGCTTCTGATGTACCTGCTTACAACATTTAGGAGATTCGAACGTTGGCCGATAAGCATCTGTGGAATTCAGATGAAGCAAGCTGTGCACTTGGCTGAAGTTAGTACTGAGGCATTCTTGTGCTAGAAATTGGATTTTATGGAGTTTATTTGTCCAGTAATAAAGACTGAATCTGGGCGTAAGCCCCCCCCCCCCTTTTAGCAGCTTGTGTCAGGGTTTTTCCAAAATAGTTGGATACATTTGTTGCACCAGGTAAAGCTGTTTATTCGTGCTTTTAATTTCTAACAAGCATTAGCAATGACAATAGGTCCTGGTTTTGAATGCATTGTCAAACCAAATCTAAAAATACATGAATGTTGATGACTGACCTTCTCCCATCTGTGCTGCTGCCAGCCAAGAATGCCATAAATTATCAAGGTATCCAGGACACTTTGAGAGTGTAACAATGGCAGGTGTGTGACAGTGAAATTTCAACCTCAGGTCACTGGATAAATAAACAAAATGATCACAGCTGTGGGGTGGGCAAGCACTTTTCTATGCCCCAAAAAACCATGTACTCCTGGTTTGCCACATGTGGGTGGAGCCAAAGCTCCTCTTCTGGTGATTCTCACATAATTATCTGGTGACAGCTGTGCTGTCAAGCCATACCATGAACATGAAATGTGGCACCTCTGGTGTTCACCCATCTCTGTGACCTATAAGACAGTGGTCCTGACCAGTGACCTATGCTCTTTACCCTAGCTACAGAACCACAGTGCTGTAACATAGTATAACTTTGTTATTATTTTCTAGGAGCAGACCTTTGCAGATTTGTGATGTTTCCATTCGTGTGTCGATTTATTGATGCTCATTAGTAAACATATTTCTAATTATCGCCCTTTTTTCATGTCTAATTTTCTTCTGTACGTTTCTGTGCATGTGTAATTCCCACAACTAATTCCCGAGCACATCTTGAAAAGTACCAGCTGCCCTTTGGCATGTTTTATTATTGTGTAAAAGTAAAACAAAACCCTTGTTTAGTCAGCTACAGACATAAGGCGATCAGTATGCCATGGCACTCTGCAAAGGACAAATCAATACTACCCATGGAATGCTAAGAAAGTGTGGTCTGTAGTCTGAGCAGGTGTTCACCCTGAATATCTAACACTAAGGGCCTCATTACGATGGCGGTCGGATCATAGCAGGATGGAGACCGGCAGACAAGTAGTTGGTGGCTCCACCACCATATTATGATACAACTGGTGTGCAGGTGGTCGGAAACATCCCTTTTAGGTCTCGCCTAGCGTTGCAGCACGAATGTGCTGCCATCGCTTTGCGAGGCATGCAGTATACACTATAGTGGGGAAGCTTCGTGGAAGCTCCGCCCACTCTCCACCCATTTTTCTTATTGGCTTATTTCCTCAATGTAGACTTCCCATAGGTTTTATGCTTCTTAGTCCCGCCTCATGACGATCGTGTCGTCATTTGTATCCTGCCACGGCTATTGGCCCCTTTACTTCAGGCACTATTTTGTTCCCCTATCGGCCCCCCTCTCCCGTAGTCCGTCCTTCGCGGCCCCTCCCACCCGCACTCCCGTTTGTGCACTTTTTTGGCGTGCACATAGCAAAGTTTCTGCCCCTGGAGTATTGTCGCAGAACAAACAGGGACGCGCAGGCAGTCCCTGCCTTTCCATTTGCAGCGCCATGCTGTCTTCGGCATTGCGCGCACTTTACAGTGCCCCTGGGGCACAAGCAGGGACGTACTAGAGTGCTTCTCTAACAGAACGCACTCTGCGGTCCCCCCGGGGCACAAGCAGGCATCCACTTCGGTGTGCCGTTCTTGCTGCGAAACCCGACCAGTCTTGCACCGCTGAAGGAGTTTGTGGTTGCCGTGGGCTGTGAGTAGCAGCCGCAGGGCCCCCCAGCAGGCGAGTGCACAGCCCTTTACTACCCACACCGTGTGGAAGTAACATTACTAAGAGTTCCACACACTGACCGGTCTCTGAAATGTAGAGCTTCGTTACCAGTACACTACAGTCTCTCGCAGAGTATAAACTCAGTGTGGTACTCCTTTCACCCAACTCAGACCCGCTCACAGACCTATCAGTTATGAAGAAACCCAGGGCACTGACATTCCCAACTCATGGTAATATGGATGTAAGTCTGCCATTGTGGCCTAGGCTTACGCAAAATATAAGTACCTCATGTTACCTTCCCTACTTGAAGTCAGGCGCAGATGGGGGGGATTCAAAACATCCAGATTACAAATAGAAAATCATCCCATTCGTTAAGAAATGATTTGGGAGACTTTAATAAAAAGTGCACATTAGCACAACCGTATACGTTTCAGGCCGACTACGCTATGGGGACCTTTCACCTCCAAACACAAGACCCTCTCCACCCCTCCCGAGAGTGACAGAGTCCATACCCCCACAACGCTAGTGCGGATTTAGGATGGCAAAGCTGTGGCGATGTAAGTGTGCAAGACGCTTTCAAGTGCTCTTCCGGGCCTTTGGTTAATCGGCCCTGAATTTATCACACATCAAAAACTAGTTCTAGAGCTTATTTCAAAGCAATCTATCCAGAGTTCGATTATCAAAGGATTCCGGTTTATTTTAGTAGGGCGTTTAAAAAAAACCATTTGAAATAGTCTTTTATAATAATATTGTACTGCCTATTTACGGTGGTGCTTTTCGCACCCACCCTGACCATGCAAAAACAAGTTTTAAAATATGAAGTAAAACGGTGCGTTCTGCACAATTTCTTTAAACTTATCTATAGATACAGTTCTTATAGTCTGGGAAAGCAGTTTACAGCATTTCTAGTATGCGTGGAACATCCCTTTTAGATCGAAGCCTACAAGACCGCTCAGCTGCCTGGTTTTAAATGTTGTTCTGATCTTGTAACATTTGCTGTGTGTTAAAAGACAGAGGTCAACTCCATGCCCTGTCTTTTAGAGAGCTTGTTTACTTTCTTTCCCTCTGATGTCACAGGAAGAGGATTTATGTGACAATCCCGCTGAATAGCCATCTCAGAGGTGAGGGTGAAGGATGTTATTTTTCTAGCACACCACAAAAATAAACTGCCGATATTTTAGAATATACCATGTCCCAGGGCCGGGCCCGTGGAGCAGCAATCTTGCAGGGCTGGTTGCTGGTCCCGGTCCGGCCCTGATTGAGACAGTCCCAGATATTCCAGTCTGAGGCCGTGAGCAGCAGAGCTATCCCTCATGGGGATTCCCCTCAATCAATGAATGACAAGGACTTCCCCCGGATAAGGAAGCTCCTACATGAAAACAAAGCGCCGCTGCTCCTGGGGCGCACAAACTCCTGGGGGCTGTTGCATAAAGGCACATAGCAGTATATAGAAGAGGTCCTGTAGCATGGTTGTAGGTACTCCCATCTGGCCTTGTTTTAAGCACTCTTGACTGCCTCCCCCCCTCCCCCACACACACACACTCTGCCTTGCCTGGTCTTTGCTTCATACAAACAAAGGTGTGTAGCGATCGTCAGCAAAATGGTTCTGGCTTGGACACAGATACATTCTAACTTCACCTGTTTGCAGGTGACACCATGTTGCTTGATAAACTTGACAAGTTCCATAAAGTATAAGGGTTTTAAATAAACATGAATAAATCAGATGTATTGAGCCTGAGGGCTTCGCAATCCACACTACATCACCAACATGAAATTATACCTCTGATGTATCAGTCATTCAATAAATATATGAACATCAACATAACAATTAAAATCCAGACGCTTAATGAGGCAAGGTGCCAGCCTCTCCTCTACTACATAAAACAAGCATTTACAATGCAATGGTCTCGGCATTAGTAAAGTTAGAGCTATTGGCATTGTTTATGACATTGTTTTTGGTTAACTTTTTGTTGTTAAAACATTTAAACAAAAGGTATTGTTATTTCCAATGTTAATACCTTAAGTCTTAAATGCAACATTTATTGCCTTTGTACTTACAGACAGTTACCTACACATATATTGAGTAAGCTATTGATACAGTAAATACTAATGTTTTTTTTTAACTGTTTTATAAAGATAAGCAAACCATAATGTCATTAGCAATTCGAATAGCTGTAACTTTAACAATAGTAGTATTGTTGGGTGACCTACTGTTTAGATAGTGTACTATTACATGAGTAATAGTTGTAAAGAGAAAGAGAAAGGTTTGAATAGGACGTTCTATGTTCTAAATGGAGGAGTAATTATCCTTATCCAAGTGCATTAAGTAATATTTAGAAATTATATATATTTTTTTTTTTTAGTAATACTAGTACCCAATTCTTGCAAAATGTATACATAAGTCATTGTGTAATTATTTATACGAATGGCGCATATAAATACATGCAAGTACATTTCAAACATTATTTCGTAGAAAAAATAAACAGTAAGTCAAATGTGATTTAAGATTTTTATTAACTAAAATATTTATTTTGTATGTATCCATTTTATTCAAAGTTACAAAAGTAGTTATCTTTTTGCATATTGCATAATTTAATCTTCGTCGAGAATTTCGACAATGTGTTCATTTTGAAATATTATATTTAGTGTTTTCGGTAGGTGTGGCATAAGAGCCTCTGAAAAGTCCTCAATATCTGCTGGAATTTGTAGGTGGTCCATTAAAAGCGTATTGCTTATTTGTACCGATTTTAAATTTTCATTATCTTGAATTTGTATGGTAATGGTGCTTTTTTCCTGAGTTGTATTTTCGAGTCCATATATAGTTATTTGCAGTTGTTCTTGGGGTGGCTCAATTTTCTGCAAATAGAAAAAAACATCAGTTATAAAACCCATTTTTTACTGTCTATCTTTTATTTTCTATATTTTAACGTGCTTTTCAGAGAAATAAAAAATTTCTATAGATGCTGAAGGAATTTCTTCAAGATTTTTCTGTGAATTGCATTTGTTCTGCGCGCTTCAGAGAATGTGAAAAATGTAGTTGAAGGCAAAGACCCAAAGTGCGTACTTATGTGTTCGTACCTATGGAATTTATGAAGGCGGTGTTGTATTTTTTTTGATGCAGAGTGTTTCTAAATGTAATGCAAGATGATGTAAAGGTGTCAGATATTTATGGAAATGTATGTTTATATGGCACATTATGTGAAAAATTTGCAATAGAATTCGAATATTCCCAGGAAAGTAGTGAGAGAGTGCAAATAAACTCCAAGTTAAGTAATAGTTAATGTAAAATCGAAAAGTGCATTTAAGGCAGTTTTTGACTAGTATGTATTCCAAAACGGTAAATATAGACATAGATAGAGAGTTGGATGTTGCTTTGCTTGAGATGTAGTAATGTATGATTCTGGTGCTATTCTAATAGTAAGTTAGTGCTATATATAAAGTTAGATATTTTATGTTTCCATGTGTTTGTAGGTAAGGTGTAGATATGGACAAAAATAGTTACTATGGCATGGTTATGGACTAGCATTTTAAAATGTGTGCAAAATTATTATAATGAAAGGTGTAGTATGATTTGCAATGTATTGACCTACATGTTTTGAAGTTTGTCGTTAGGTGTTGAGCTGTAGGAAAGGTAAACAGAAAAGTTGTTTGTGATATTTCGAGAGTGTTTTGTATGAATGTATATGCATGTATTTAAAGGCGATATAGTATTTTGTTGTTTCATCTATGTGTATGAGATTTATGTGTAGAATCACAAATTGTATGCTGAAAAAAGAGCAACTGATGTAACTACGTGTGATATAAAAAAGGTGAATTTAATGAGTCTTCTGTTCTAGATGTGTAAGTAATTTCTTTGCAAAGAATACATTTTTGGTTTTTCGCATTGGCTTTTTATTTTGTACTTACTTGCAATTGTGTATTCCGAGTAGAATTTAATATTTTTTCGTTGTTATATTCATGCACTGTCAGATGGGTTATTTTTATGTAGCTCCCAAGTTCGATGGGAAAGTCTGCTGCGTCCCTCCACAGTGTTATTTTCACTGAGTCCGTTGCATCGTTTACTGTTATTGATTTTAGTTTTGTTTCTTGTCCTCCAATGAATACAGTTTTGGTTTCTTCCTCCTGTTAAATTTGATAAACAATCATTGTTATTGGTTCTTGCATAGATAGTATACACTTGTGCTGTATCTTTGTTTATTGGAGAGAACATGCGAGTGAAAAGTTTGTTGATTGTTGTGGTGTATTAGTTGTGTAATAGTGTGTGCTACAGTGTGTATGTTAGAGAGTGTGCGTTAGAGACTTTTGTATGGAAGTATATATATGATATAATTTGTAGGAGAGTGCACATAAAAGAGTAGATGATGATATTTTGTATAGCTATCATTTTTACAAGTGTTTCAAATAAATAGTAAAAATACTTTACATGTTTGAAACTTGTGGGACTGTTCCATGTAATCAACACTTTACAGTGCATTTAGTGTCCGATGTGTATTTTTACAGATGTTAGTTTTTTTTCGTAAATTATATTAGTTAAATATAATTTAGATTGTAAAATGAGCGAGTAGAGTTGCTAGGATATTGTATGTGTTGTGCAGTAAGTATAGTGCTATTAGCAGCAATGTTGTGTATTCTATTTGAGTTTCTACATCGATTAGTCCTAAATATAGCCTTTAGATGTTAATTTTCTATAAAAAATTGTTGTATGCTTGTAGTAGATTGTACTACAGAGTATTGGCAAAGTTTAAGTAGCAATGAATGAGGTAGAGAGTGTCCGTTTTTAATTATATGTTACCTTGTGGTGTGTGTAAAAGGAGTAAGCAACAGCTATTACTTGAAAGGTTTGTAGATAGTATGTGTGTTGGAGTGAGTGTTGTATATAGTTTATAGTAAAGTGTGCTGCTAATAGTGTGTGTTTTAAAGAGTTGCAGTTACTAAATGTGTTTTGAATGTATGGTATAGTGGTTTGAAGAGTGTGATTACAAAGTGTGTGTGGCAGATAGTGTTGCTGATAGTATGTAAGTTTACAGACTACTACATGCAATAGTTAAGCACCTTAATTCTTTTATGATACGTACCTCTGATATTGTCCCTAATATGCTCATCAATGTCCGTAAATTAGCTTTTCTTATAGTTTTTATTGGAGAAACTGGGGGTGCAGGCGGCTGTAGCAAATATACTGCTTCTTGGGTTATTGTTTCCGGGAGCGTTAATGGTGGCATTCTCGAAATTTTTGTTTGTTTCGTTAAGATGATGACATTGTTCTTGTTTATAAAATTTCGAATTATAATTCCATTCCCTTCTTTTGTTAGCTTGAAAAAATCATCATTGTAGCAAGTTCCTTTAATGGACCCACTTTCATCAGCAAGAGCAATGTGGAATAAAATCTTATTTTCTTGCTTCGCGTTTTTGTAATGTGTTTTTGCAGAGCATTTGACTATGTTTGCTCGTATTGCTTTTTGATACGGTTTGCTTTCCTCGTGTTTGGTTTCCTTAATTTCTTGTATAGAAATCATCTGCAATGAGACAAATAATGTAAGTAGACCTTCTGAATCTAGCATGTAAAGAAAGCAAATTCCTAAAGCAAAATAACATACCAATTGATAATTTCAGCTTATTAAATAGCTACCCATAATGCTTTGTGATCGCTATAGTAGGACTCTAGTATACCAAAGTGAGTTATCTCTTCATTAACATATATATGGTCTAAGGTTGAATTGTAGTCTGTTGTGTAGTTTTGTATTTTTTGGTGACATTGAAATTGGTTTTGCATGTATTCTAAAAGTAGTGTTGCATTATGTGATACTTGTGCTAAATCTATGTTGAAGTCGCCCATTATTATATATTTGTAGTTTGGGTAAAAGCTCAATACGCTAGTTAACACTTGAAAAAGTTTTTGTAGTTGTACATGTGGTGGTTTGTATATTATCACAAATAAGTAATCACAATTTTTTATAATTAAAGTAAAATGTAAAATGTCAATTTCGTGCTGTGTTTCATAAATTGGCAAAAGGCAAATATTTTTCTTGTAATAAATAGCAATCCCATGCTTGGTATTTTGATTATGGAATTTATCAAATAGCATCAGATGATAGTGGTCAATATATAATGAATGACTGTCCCCTTCCCTAGTTGTGTTAATTTCATTGAGACATATAATATCTGCCTTCATGATATTTGTGTCGGCTTGTATCGCTTTGTGATTTTTTTGTAGTGAACGTATGTTGTGTACAATAACATTAAAGTTTAGCAGATAATTACATAATTGTGGTACTGATATTTCTAATAGCATATCTGTCCTTAAGCGTGCCATTTCTTCATGAACCTTTGGGTGGACAACTATTTTGTCCTGCTGAAAGTTTTTAATATATATGTTTTCTAATGATTTTGCTCTGCTTAAAGCAACATAATGCAAATGATGTATTTTACTATTGTTAAAATGGATGTAAAGTGGTTCAATAGTTTCTCCTTGTGTTCTATGTATAGTACGTGCAGATGATTGGCGTAGTGGGAATTGCTTGCGTATTATTGTTATAAATTTTTGTGTAAATTGAAAATGTCTAGAGATAACATGAATTGGTGTCCAATGAGGTGAAATGTTACTGTGATATATGTGCCTATTTTCCTGTCTTGTTAATTTGCCCACATTTTCTTTATCAAAATGAATCCATATCACATTTGGAATGCTATTGATAGTTTCTACTAATTCAACTATACCTGTTGCACCATTTGTTAAGCCATCGTTAACATTGATATTGCATGTTAGATCGTATCGTAATTTTAATGCAATATGCAATATAAATGGCAGGCCCATGGTCTTAGTTGCATCTGCAGGTAATTGCATTAGTATTTTTCTTTTTACAATTTCGCTTAGGTCAGATGCAACTGTATCTATTGCGGTTGATGTGTATACAGGGTATTTTGTTATATGTTGTAACAAAACTTCATTATTAATATTATTAACCTCTTTGTTTGTTGCCATTATATAAGGGATGGTTTTGGTAATGTTTGGGGGTGGGTCTTGCTCGCGTGTTTGTATTTGTATAATATCGTCATTAGTTTGTTTTCCTTCTCTTAATCTATTTAGTAATTGAGCAAATGGTAAGTCGTTTAGCTGTCTCATAATTTTTGTTAATTCAAACAACTTAAAGTGTGTTTGCCATAAATTTGTACTTACTGGTCTGTATGAATGCCTAGAATTTTCAAATATGTATGTGTCAAATACTGGTTTTAACTGATAAAAATCTCCAATAGCTAATATGGATATCCCACCAAAAGGGAGTTTGGACATTTTAATTTCTTGTAACCTGTTATGTATAAAATTGAAAAGATTTGCCCCTACCATTGATATTTCATCAATTATTAGCAATTTAAGATGCAATAATTCATTTTGAAGTGCACTCCTGTTCTCATGAGTGAGTGGTTTATGAGATAGCGTTTGCGAAACTGGTATTTTGAATGTACTATGTAGCGTTTTACCATGGATGTTATGTGCTGCTTTGCCTGTTGGAGCTGTAAGCAATACATAAATGTTATCAGGATTTTCCCCTGCTTTGGTATTGTAATAGCGTAGTAATGTTTGGTAAAGGGCTGTTATAAGGAAGCTTTTCCCTACTCCTGCCCCACCTGTGCAAAACGTATAGCAAGGTGTTTCTTTGGTTTTTATCCAATGCAAGTGATGGTATATAAAGTTAAGTTGCTCATTTGTAAGATTTTGCATCAAACTGTGATATTGGTCATCTGGCATTATATTATTGGTTAAAAGTTCATCATTACTTGTACTTCTAATGCCTAAATCAAATGATAAGTCATATAATAGTGGTTCATTTGTTTGAACTTCTGGACAAATGTTTTCGTCAGTTTCTATATCCATTGGAGGTATAAGTAATGCGTCCAATGTACAGTCTCCATTGGCATTGGGTGTTAAAGGGGTATTATGCCTATTATACTTAGTATGATTAGCGTCAACTATATTTTGAAGTTCTAGGTATTTTTCATAATATGTTTCCTTTTTACCAATAATTTGATTTTCTACTCTCCAGGGATAATAAAGCATTAGCAATTCTCTGTAATAATTTTCAGGGTCATTTTTTTTATTAAACCTGCAATATCGAATTATTTTTTGTTTTTGCCGCTTTGTATAATCTGTTTCTGCAGTTTTATTTGGTATATTAATTTCAAGTTCTTCCTCATCCGAGCTATAAAAGTTGTTTTCGGTGAGGAAATTATCATGGTCTGTTGCATTTTTCTGCTTTCTATTTTTGTGATTTCCATGATACATAGATGCATAGTCAGCTAATGTACACGTTTCCAAATCTGTAGGACGTTTGCTGTACTTTACTATTACATTATCATATTGTATTTGATTGGATGTATCAGGTAACAAATTTATAGTCTCAATGTCTTTTAATAAGTAGGTACGCTTTTCTGGAGGGCTTGTATTAATGAAAACATACGATCTAGAACTTTTGCGTAAAGGAATCTGAAGTATAAGATAGGCTGCTTCTTGCGCGCTTATTTCTGTACAGTTTAGGAATTTGTTACCTATATGCTTAAGCTGCTCTTTTATGCTTGGATTGTGATAAACTTCTTTTGCTGCTTGTGCAATCAACTTGCTCATTCCACGCTGTGATTTACTAATATATGATACTATATATACAGCACATGCATATGCGTCTAAGATGTATTGTATATCAATGTTTGCTTGCCATGCTTGTGAAATTGTCGTATTGTAGTTATTAATAAAGCATTCAGCTGGTGTTCTTTTTAGGAAAATTGTATTTTTTTCTATAATGCATCGTATACATCTAACATATTGACTTAGATCTAGTTTCATTGTATCTAAAAACTGTTCAAAGGAATAATGTGAGAACTCTTGCGTGTTCATAGTTAGGTGGATTAGTTCGATTTTCTGTAAGAGCTCTTGATCAGTTTTGTCTAGTGGTAATGGTTCCAGTATAAAAGTTTCTGGCATTGGATATTTTGGGTACTGGTATTTGCATGTTCTTTTATGTTTAATACGACAATTTTTGGTATGTCCATGCTTTTGTAGTGGCAATAAAGGCTCGATATTTGTATCTTGTTGTTTTGCACAGGTTATATATTTATCTATAAAAGCTGTAACAGTAGTAACTTCTGAAGTTTCATATTGTGGAGCTCTTTCAATCCAGATTATAGCATGTATATGTGGTGATCCTCTTTGTTGAAATTCTACTCTATAAAAGTAATCTATCACCTTGCCAATTGGGTTACTTTTATGCAGTAATATACAATTAAAGAATTTTCTAACTTGAAAGTCAAAATGTCGGGCACAAGTAATGGGATTTCTCTGTATTAATTTGCATTTTTCTTCCCATGACATATATTTGAATTCTTCTTCTGTACATTCTTTTTTTTTCTCAGTGCGTAATAGTATGTTGATTAAATGATACCATTTAGTTTCTGCTGCTGATAATGTTAAAAAAAATGTTGGTATCCCTAATTGTCTTATCATAGCAAATAAGTCTTTTTTGCATTGCTCCCAATATGGTGGTGAGCCACGTATTGTTTTTAGTATTTTATATCCCTCATTAAATTGGAAAATGCTATCTAATTTTTGTTTGATGTCTTTTGCTGTAATAATCTTACCATTGTTAAAATATTTTCTAAGTGAGATGTATATTTTGCTCTGTATTTGCTTAATATGCAACTTTTTCAATTTGAAGAAAACATTTGTCATGGACTTTGCTACTCTTAAATCATAACTTCTTAATTCCCATTGACATATTGTACTGTAATGTATTGGTACATGCCTCTCTTTGTTTGTTGGCCTTCGCTTCCCACAAAAAATAGTGGGGAAAGCTAAATATTCAGAATCTTTGTCTTCATATAGACCCCTTGGTGTGTTATATTCTGCAGGTGCTAAGTTAATAATGTTAATGCTTTCTGTAGTTATAGTTTCATTAGTTAGCATAGTATCTAAATTCCCAGCTGCAATGTTGTCTGATGAATCAGATGTATTGTTTGCATCAGAAGTGTCATTACAAGGTGGCATATTCTCAGGTGTATATTCCCAATCTTTATTAACAGTGACTCCATATTCTTGGAACATACTGCTAGTAGTTGCTAAATATAGAGCTGCACGTTTTACTTTGTTTGGCCTTACATTTTCAAAATGGGTATAGGATTTATAGCTTAATTTGCGTTTTAATTTTATTGGAATCGTCATGTTATCATTAATTTGTCTTGGTAAAACAGTAACAGTTGTCATAACATCGGCAGGGACGTTAACTACTGCACCTGAGAGAGATTTTTGGAAGCCTCGCGGCAGCGTTCTGATTTGTAAAAAAGGTATTCTTGGCGATACTAATCTCTCTTCCAAATTATGCAAGTGTAATTCAGGTGGGATATCAGGAAATGTCATCCCATTATAGAAAGAACATGGTGGTATTTTGTCCTTGGCAATATATTGGTAACATGTCCGGCATATATCTTCTGTTTGATATTGACTAATGTTACATTCTATGAATTTAGCCCTTTTTTTTAACTTGTGCGTTGTTTGCAAACTTTGTTTATGCCATAACTGATTGTAAATAGTGCAAGCATACTCTGGGCCATATTTAATTTGTGCATGGAAAGTACTAATTGTGGCATTTGTCAAAGATGTTATATTTGTGGCATTAAGTGTATTTTCTGTTTCTTGTGCATGCAATCTTTTTCTGTTACAGTTATTTGGTTGTACTTCTATTGCATTTGGTTCATTGTGAATCCTAGCATTATGTGTAAATGTGCTTGTTATTGGATTGGGATTGTTAATAGCTATGATATATTCAATATGACTTGTGGTTGTGGAATTCTCTGTATGCATTTGCCTATCGCTGTTGAGTGTTTCTGTAACTGTATTTTCTAGTTGTAACTCTATAGGTGTGATATGTATAGAGGCATGTAGAGTTACCTTAGTATTATGGATATACATGTCTCTTATAGGTGTAACTTTTTTCTCTCTATGTTTTCTTTGTGTTGCCTTAAGTGACAATTTGCTAATTTTGCGTACTGTAACTGGAGTGAAGTATAAAGTAAAACTTAATGAATTTGGTACTTTGTTCTGGAGAGCCAACGTTCTGATGTAATCAATAACCTGCTCAGGTGATTTGATTTGTAAAGCAATAGAGGTCCCCTTAGCAGGAGGTATTAATTCCTCATTTTGGCTATTTGAATTAAATACAAAGTATGCATGAATCGTTTTGAATATTGAAATAGTGTACGCATTAAAACAAATCAATATACCATTGTTAAAATGCATTGAAGTAAGGGTTCTCAAAAGCCTTGCATTTTGCATTTCTGTTTGCTTCTCCTCCATCGTTATGCTCTTTTTTTGCTTAATTGCATATATAATGCTATTGTGCTCTATGTAATTGGGTAAATATTGTGGCTGCATACAATTTTCTTTATTAAGAGACTGCATTTCAATATATAGTGCATTTCCAAGTCCCATAATAGATTGCAAGTCTTGACTATCCCAACTATGTGCGGGTTTACAGTAGTTATGTAGAATAGCAAATAGACTATTTTGTATAGATTGTGTACACTTTGATGGTAGTGTAAGATTTGTTTCTGTTTGCTGTTTGTCTGTACTATTTACGACATTTATATGTTGTTGTGTTTGTGGGCAAAAAGTTTGTTCTATGTTGTTCTTGATGTTAATATGCATTTTGGACAATATAGTATTGGTGTTACTTTTTGGGCTAAGTATTTTGTTACCCTGAGTGTTAGGTTTGTTTGTAGGATGGGAGCTTTGTATATATGCGTTATTATGCAAATCACTTGTTGAGCCTGTGATGTTTTGTGTATGTATGTCTTTTGTATCACAACTCGTGACTCTTGTGTTGTGTCTAAGTGTATTTCTAAGTATATTTGCGTATGTCACAGTATTATGTGAGGTACTTGCATATTCTGTTGTATCTATGCTAGTGCAGGTAGGTAGCGTCAGTTGTGCAGTTGTTATAGGCACAATGCAATTTTTTGAGGGGGGAATATGCTGATCATTAGCTAATGATGCTGATGGCTGAAGAGTACCTACCTTTGATCTTTGGAGGCAATCTCTTTCATTTTCTATGCGAGTTTTTAATGTGTGTGTGAATAAATCTGTACATGCTTTAGTAGAATGCACATAAATATGCTTGTGTAATATGGCACTTGCATTTTTTTCTGCTATGAGCATTGCCTTATGTAGTGAATCTTTTTTAATTGTAATTATATCTATTGGAGTTAATTCATATGGTAAGTAATTACTATTGGGTCGCTTTAGACTATATCCCAGATTTGTTATGTACTGTATAAGCCCTTCAAATGATATTTGTATGGTAATACATGTCCCATTTGGGTGAGGCATTCCTGTGGTGTCACGGCTATGCGAGTCAAATACAAAGTATGATTTTTCACTGTGCATAATAGCTATAACATACATATCCATGCAAAGTAAAACACCGCAATGCAAATTGAGTGCAGCTCTCAATACTGTTTGCATATTTGGCGAAGAAGGGTCAAACTGTTTCAGTATATCCCCATAAGAAGGTTGTTTAAGCTTAAGCGAATAGATAGTGTCATTGTGTTGGATATAATTTGGTAAATCATCAGGATGCATAAGCTGTTCTTGATTTATGGAATGCATATCTATATATAAAGCATCCCCTAAGTCCATAATGGCATGTAAATCTTCTACAGTCCATGTATTAGCAGGTTTGTAGCTATTGTGTATGATTGCGAATGTACTGTTTGGCAAACATTGTTTGCCCCGCGAAGTAGGAGAAAATTTGTTATGCCCTTGATGATAAGCTGCCTGCAGTATTTCCATGATATTAATAGTGACACAAAAATATTGTTTAAATAAACTGCCGGTATTAAACTACCTATTATAGGTTTGTATTGTAGCGTTCTTTTGATGCTGTATTTTAGTGTTGTAAGTTTTTTGTATGGACTATATATCTGTATGCTTCTATACAAGTATAATGCTAACTAGCATATATTAAAATTTATATACACCTTCTAACTTTTCTGAGTAGTTACTATTTATTTGTATAGCTATACAAGGTTCATGCAACTCCCCTTGTGCTGCTAATAACAGTAAGTAATAAATAGATGCTGTTCAGCAAACTAATTTGTGTGAGATAGGTTAGATGTATACTGTATTAAATTTATGCTATATGCATAGGATTTTAAAATGAATAGAAGTGTTTTCTAAGCATGCATTTGGTGTGTGTTTCTATACGCTTGTAGTGTTTCCATGAATGTTGTGCTTTAAGCAAAGCTCAGTGTTTCTTAAATAGCCTGTGAATGATATTTACGGATTTGTAAGCACTAGACTTTCTCAACAGCCTATAGCTATCGCTAACAGAGGTTATGCATGCTGAAAACAATGAGTATGTGTCTAAAAAAATATATATATATTCTAATGATCCCAACTGATTTGTTTTCAACATAGGCTGGTGTATCAACAATAAATTAAGATACTTTCACCTTGATGCCTTGAAAAAGAATGCACAACTTCTCACAGTTATCTATGGAAGAATAAAAACAAGTATTAATGTTGATTTAGCATAGTAATATACAGTAAGATGTCAATAGTAACGAAATTAAGAAATTTTTGCATGGCTCATAAAGCTGGTAGATGTAATAGAGGGAAAACAGAAGTAGAAATTGTGTTCCAAAGAGCAATACAGATGTAATAATACGGAGATGGTTTGTAGTGTAAGGTTTCTGTGGAGTATGGTAGAAAAAGTGTTGTGAAATGTAGTATAGTGTAGACAATGTGTAGCTAAAAAAGTGTACATCGAGAATGTGTAGCAGAATGTGAAGAAAAGAGTAGTAGAGTGTTTTTCTTAGAGTAAAATATTTAAATAGTTTCATTAAAAAAGACAAACCGTACGGTACAAAAACAAAGGCAAGAAAAGTTGTCAGTGCTTCACATAATTCATCCCATGGTAGTCTGCAGCACGGAGTTATACAACATATTGGCGCATGCGCTAAGGTACAGGGGCTAAGGCAGAGACGCAAAGTAACCCGTGTCATGCCACATGTGTGAAGTCACAGAATGTGTGTGCTGTAAAGAGTAGATGGAAGAGATTGTGAATGAGAATGTGTGCTAAAGAGTGTGTGGTACAGAATGTGTAATAGAGAAAGCATGGTGTAAAAAGCATTGTGGGCAGTGTGTGCTATTACAGTTGAAAACAGGGATAGGAAACTGAAAAACTTTGAGAAAAAGTTGACAGAGCCTCACGTAAGTAACCCCATTGGAGTTTGCAGATTGGTTCTCACGGTTCTCACCTGCATGCTCACTTTCTCATCATCAGCTATTGTCAAGTTAAAGGTTTAAAGTTTGAAAAAGCCAGGAAAACAAAGAGGAGAGTAAAGAAGAGGCAGTGTGTCATACGTCAAGGAGTAGCGAGAGGAGTAAGAGTAATGTTTGTACAGTACAATTTTAAAGGATAGTAGTGAGGATAAAGACAGAGATGTAAGCATTAGCTCTGGTGCATGTTGTGAAGATGTACATAAAAATGTGTAGAACAGGTAGTATGGTAAAGATTATGTATAATCATAATGCATGAGAGTGTGTGTGGCAGAGAGCATGCAACAGAGTGTGTGCAACAGAGCGCGTGCAATAGAGCGCATGCAACAGCATGCATGCAACAGAGCGCATGGCAAAGGAAAGAGGACGCGTGGAAAGAGGGCGCGGGGAAAGAGGGCGCGGGGAAAGAGGGCGCGGGGAAAGAAGGGGCGGGGAAGAGGGGGCGGGGAAGAGGGTGCATAAAGAAATAGTCTATTAATGGTGAAAACACTGAGCTATCTAAAGGAAAAACTTTCCTAAAAAGTTGACAGTGCCTTATATAAGTAACATCATTGCATTGTGCAGATTGGTTGTCATGTGCATGCTCATTTTCTCATCATTAGTTATTGCCAACAAATAGGCTGAAAGTGTCAAAAATGTAGAGGAAAATAAAGTGAGAATAAAGAAGAGACAGTATGTAGTATACATGGAGTAGGAAGAGCAGTAAGAGTAGTGTGTGTAGTGTTTGCCTGATAGTAAAAGATAGGAGGATAATAAAGGTAGTCGAGTTGTAAGCATTAGCTAGGGTGCATGTAGAGGAGATGTGTATTACAATTTGCACAGTAGGTAGTATGTTAACGTGCATGCCAAAAGACAGCGTGTAGGAAAGTGTGTCGCATAGAGCGTGTGGCAGAGAGGCTGTGGTAAAGAGCTGGTAGTACAGAGAGTGCCATAGAGGCTGTAAATATAGTGCGTGCTACAGAGTATATGCACCATGTTGTCATATGCGCTAAGTTACACGCGCTAAGTTACCTGCGCTAAGTCACAGTTGCTAAGCCACATGTGTCAAGTTACACAATGAGAGTACTGTAGAGAGAGGCTAAAAGAGTGTGAATGAGAATGTGTGCTAAAGAGTGTGTGGTACAGAATGTGCAATAGAGAATGCACGGTATAAAAAGCATTGTGGGCAGTGTGTGCTATTACAGTTGAAAACAGGGATAGGAAACTGAAAAACTTTGAGAAAAAGTTGACAGAGCCTCACGTAAGTAACCCCATTGGAGTTTGCAGATTGGTTCTCACCTGCATGCTCACTTTCTCATCATCAGCTATTGTCAACTTAAAGGTTTAAAGTTTGAAAAAGCCAGGAAAACAAAGAGGAGAGTAAAGAAGAGGCAGTGTGTCGTACGTCAAGGAGTAGCGAGAGGAGTAAGAGTAATGTATGTACAGTACAATTTTAAAGGATAGTTGTGAGGATAAAGACAGTAGAGATGTAAGCATTAGCTCTGGTGCATGTTGAGAAGATGTACTTAAAGATGTCTGCAACAGGTAGTATGGTAAAGATTATGTATAATTATAGTGCATGAGAGTGTGTGTGGCACAGAGCATTTAAGAAGTGCATGCAACAGAGTGTGTGCAACAGAGCGCGTGCAACAGAGCGCGTGCAACAGCATGCATGCAACAGAGCGCATGGCAAAGGAAAGAGTGCGCGTGGAAAGAGTGCGCGTGGAAAGAGGGCGCGTGGAAAGAGGGCGCGTGGAAAGAGGGCGCGGGGAAAGAGGGCGCGGGGAAAGAGGGCGCGGGGAAAGAGGGCGCGGGGAAGAGGGGGCGGGGAAGAGGGTGCATAAAGAAATAGTCTATTAATGGCGAAAACACTGAGCTATCTAAAGGAACAACTTTCCCAAAAAGTTGACAGTGCCTTACATAAGTAACATCATTGCATTGTGCAGATTGGTTGTCATGTGCATGCTCATTTTCTCATCATTAATTATTGCCAACAAATAGGCTGAAAGTGTCAAAAATGTAGGGGAAAATAAAGTGAGAATAAAGAAGAGACAGTATGTAGTATACATGGAGTAGAAAGAGCAGTAAGAGTAGTGTGTAGTGTTTGCCTGATAGTAAAGGATAGGAGGATAATAAAGGTAGTAGAATTGTAAGCATTAGCTAGGGTGCATGTAGAGGAGATGTGTATTACAATTTGCACAGTAGGTAGTATGTTAAAGTGCATGCCAAAAGACAGCGCGTAGGAAAGTGTAAAGGATAGTGTTGAGGATAAAGGTCAGTAGTGATGTAAGCATTATCTGTGGTGTATGTTGAGATGTACTTAAAAATGTGTGCAACAGGTAGTATGGTAAAAAGTATGTAAAAGCATAGTGCATGATAGAGGGTGTGGCAGAGAGCATTTAAGAAGTGCATGCAACAGAGTATATGCAACAAAGTGCGTGCAGCAGAGTGCGTGCAACAGAGCGCGTGCAACAGTGTGCGTGCAAAAGAGTGTTTGTAGAGGAGTAAAGTACATTATTGCTGGAAAAATTGACATAGGCAAAGTCCAAATCCCCTGGTAGTGTTGAGTGTTTAATGTAAGTAACACTATTGAGGTTTGCCAAATACTTTACTTGTATGTTCACTTCTTCATTCTTAAAATTTGGCAGCATATAGCTTGAAAGTTCCCCCAAAAAAGGATTAAAAAGAGGCGCGTATAACGACCAACAGTAGTCTAAATGTAGGCATTAAGTATGATATATGTAGAGGAGGTGTCTCTAAAAAAGTGCGCTTTAAATTGTATTCTGTAAAATATAGCATGTTAAAGAGTGCATGTTAAAAATTGTATGGTAAACAGTGCAAACGCAAGACTGTTTGTAGAAAACTAAACTATATTGCTATCTAATAAATTCAACTGCTCTAACGTAAAAGTTGCCAGCGCCTCATGTTATTAACACCATTCGAGTTTTCCGATTGTTTTGCATGTGCATGCTTACTTCCCCATCAACAGCTAATGCCAAATGTGGTTTATATTCACATTTTCACGATGTCACACAGGCATTTACACAAACCTACACATACACACTGCTTCATTCAATCGTGAATTTAAGTACTCCATGCAAACTTCCCATTTTGCTCATTTCTTTAAAAGCAATAATACATTATTTGATTGTGCACAGCCATCTATGTATTGCTTTTTTTGGCCCAACTATTTTCTCTCCCCTTTCCCATAGCAAGCTTTTGTTGAGGAAGTTTCCCTCAACCTGCCCCACGCTCTTCAGAATCATGGGTGTCTTTTTTTGCAACTTTTCTCTTCTGGCCAGCCGGACCCATATTTGCTGGTGGGCATGTTTCTTCTATTTTATCTTTGCCCTTTTCTGGCTTATGTTTATGGCTGTGAGGCAAATTCTTCCTGAAGCAGTATCGCAAGCAATGTGCTATGTATTTTTGCTGTTTGGTTGTTTGCTTGCTTTTTATCTAACTTTTTGTTTCTCGAGCTTAAGCGGTGTGGGTCATTCCGGTGCAGCGGCGTGCAGGGAGTGCTTTCCTCGGTAAGTATGGTGCTGTTTGTGGGACTTAGGTATGGCATATTGTAAGTAACTCATTTATTTTTTCTGTTTCGTTACAGGTCTTCAGCAGTGAGGGTCGTTCCAGTGCGGCGGCATGCAGGGAGGCTTTTCCTTTGTAAGTATGGTGTTGTTTGCGGGACTTAGGTAAGGCATATTGTATGTTTTGTAACTAACTGTGTATCTTTGTTTGTTTACAGGGCTTCATCGTTCTGAGGTGCTACGGTGGAGATGCCTACATGGAGCACTTTCCCCAAATGTATGGTGCTGTTTGGGCTATGCATCTCTTTAAAAAAGCTAGCATTAGCTACGATGTTTAAGAGGTGCGCTAAAAATGGTGTGCAGTAAAGTATGTGTATTGAGAGTACGTGGGAAAGAGGGTGTGGGAAAGAGGGTGCGGGAAAGAGGGTGCGGGAAAGAGGGTGCGGGAAAGAGGGTGCGGGAAAGAGGGTGCGGGAAAGAGGGCGCGGGAAAGAGGGCGCGGGAAAGAGGGCGCGGGAAAGAGGGCGCGGGAAAGAGGGCGCGGGAAAGAGGGCGCGGGAAAGAGGGCGCGGGAAAGAGGGCGCAGGAAAGAGTGCACATAAATAAATAGTCTATTAATGGTGAAAACACGGAGCTAGCTAAAGAAAATAGTTGCCCAGAAACTTGACAGTGCGTTACATAAGTAACACCATTGCATTATGCAGATTGGTTGTCACGTGCATGCTCACTTTGTTTATTGGTTTTTTTTGACAAATAGGCTGAAAGTGTTAAAATAGAAGGGGAAAAAAAGGTGAGAATAAAGAAGAGACAGTATGTAGTATACATGAAAAAGTAGTTGAGCAGTAAAAGTAGTGTGTGTAGTGTTTGACTGATAGTAAAGGATAGGAGGATAATAAAGGTAGTAGTTGGAAGCATTAGCTATGCAGCATGTAGAGGAGATGTGTATTACAATGTGTACAGTAGGTAGTATGTGAAAGCGCCTGCCAAAAGATAGCATGTAGAAAAGTGTGTGGCATACAGTGTGTGGCAGAGAGCCTGTGGTAAAGAGCTGGTAGTACAGAGAGTGCCATAGAGGCTGTAACTAAACTGCGTGCTACAGAGTATATGCACCATGCTGTCATATGCGCTAAGTTCCATGCGCTAAGTTACCTGCGCTAAGCCACATGTGGTAAGTTACCCAATAAGAGTACTGTAGAGAGTGGATAAAAGAGTAAATGAGAATGTGTGCTAAAGAGTGTGTGGTGTGAAGTGTGCTTTTGAGAATGCATGGTGCAAAATGCATGGTGTGGAGTGTGAGCAATTACTGTTGAAAACAGGGATAGGAAAATGAAAAAAATTCAGAAAAAGTTGACAGAGCCTCACGTAAGTAACACCATTGGAGTTTGCAGATTGGTTCTCACCTGCATGCTCACTTTCTCATCATCAGCTATTGTCAACTTATAGTTTGAAAGTATGAGAAAAGCAAGGGAAACAAAGAGGAGTATAAAGAAGAGGCAGAGTGTAGTATACATAAAGGAGTAGCGACAGGAGCAAGAGTAATGTATGCAGTGTACAAATAATAAAGGATAGTAGTGAAGATAAAGGCATTAGAGATGTAAATTTGCTGTGGTGCATGTTGAGGGGATGTATATAAAAATGTGTCCAAAAAGTAGTATGCTAAAGAGTATGTGAAATGATAGTGCATGAGAGCGTGTGACAAAGCGCACGCAACAGAGCGCGTGCAACAGAGCGCGTGCAACAGAGCGCGTGCAACAGAGCGCGTGCAACAGAGCGTCACACGCGCTAAGTTACACGCGCTAAGTTACACGCGCTAAGTTACACGCGTTAAGTTACACGCGCTAAGTTACACGCACTAAGTTACACGCACTAAGTCACACAATGAGTGTGCTGTAGAGAGTGGATAGAGGAGAGTGAATTTCAATGTGCGCTAAAGTGTGTGTGGTGTTGCGTGTGTTTTGGAGAATGCATGATGTGAAATGCATGGTGGCAAGTGTGCGCTATTACTGCTGAAAATAGGAATAGCAAAAGGTAAAACTTGTCCCAAAAGTTTGCAGAGCCTCACGTCAGTCACACTATTTGAGTTAGCAGATTGGTTCTCACATGCATGCTCACTTTCTCATCATTAGTTATTGCCAACTTTTGGTTGTAAATTATGAAAAATCATGGAAAACAAAGAGAAGATTAAAGAAGATGAAGTGTGTAATAAACATAAAGGAGTAGCGAGAGGAGTAAATTATGTAGTATACAAATATTAAAGGTTAGTATTGAAGATAAAGGCAGTAGAGATGTAAGCATTAGCTGTAGTTCATGTTGAGGAGATGTACATAAAAATGTGTGCAACAGGTAGTATGGTAAAGAGTATGTAAAATCAGTGCATGGGAGAACGTGTGACAGAGCACGTGCAACAGAGGGCATGCAACATAATTTCGACACGTGCTAAGTTATACGCACCAAGGCACATTTGCAAAGTCACACAAGCAGTGTGTATGTAGAGAGTGAATGGAAAGGGGCATTAAGGAGAAAGTAGGCATAAGAGTGCATGTTATAAAATGTGTAACAGAGAACGCATGTTGTAAACTGGATTAGGAGTGCGTGTGAAAGTCTTTAGTTAAGCCGTTAATAAAAAGTGTTGCGCAGTAGGAGCATATATATGTAGTATACCAACAACTGTCAATGCAGGACTTAATTGCCAAACAGCGCATGCGATTTTTAAGCTATGAACCATATGTTCTGAATGAAAAAATGCATTTTTTTCCAACACGTGATTCCCCAAAAACAATTGCACAATAGTATCTGCATTACTGCGGGTAATACATACATGAAGGTCAATGTTTGTACATCAAACACTAAAATTAAGTAACCTTCGAGGAGCGATGAAATAATTTAGAAAAGGATACCTCGTCCCGCTAGTGTACTTTGTGAAAGCCCTCCCACCCCCTCCAAAAGTCTAACAAACATCACATGACAATATGTCACTGCTAGTATAAGGTTAACCCCCCTCTCCCCCTTTCCGCCCCCCTCATCACACACTTGTTTCAGTTGGTTCCATTAGCAGAGAAGCCTTAGAGATTTAAGTAAGGTAAAGACGCGTTTTAGACGGTACCTATACGTAAACAATGCACCTTGAAAGCATATGCAAAGAATCCCAACCGGAAGATGGTAAATGTATTCAAATGTCAATCAAAACGAATAGAAATAAAGCCAAATCTATAGAATGCGTGCACCATAACTGCAATCATAGGCCCAAAGTCAGATCCAAAAGGAGGCATGCACATGAAAACATTTCACATAATTTTTTCGCATCACAAAACACATTTTGCCAACAAAAGTAAAACAGTCGTAAGACATGTAACGAACAGTATCAAGCGCACTAATATTCCACGGGTGCGAAATTGGTATACTAGCATATAATTGCAGATGACTGGCAACAGTCGCAAATTTGCAAGGCAATCGATGTTAAAGTATCTTATGCATAGAGTGTTTCAGTGAGGATGAAATAAGTGGCAAACTAAAGCAAAACGTTACCGTAATAAGGCTAGCATTAGTGCACATGACAAAATGTCACTGCTAGTATAAGGTTAACCTAACCCCCTTCCCCCCTTTTCGCCCCCCTCATCACTCACTTGTTTCAGTTGGTTACATTAGCATAGAAGCGTTAGAGATTTAAGTAAGGTAAAGACGCGTTTTAGACGGTACCTATACGTAAACAATGCACCTTGAAAGCATATGCAAAGAATCCCAACCGGAAGATGGTAAATGTATTTAAATGTCAAGCAAAACGAATAGAAATAAAGCCAAATCTATAGAATGCGCGCACCATAACTGCAATCATAGGCCCAAAGTCAGATCCAAAAGGAGGCATGCACATGAAAACATTTCACATAAATGTTTCGCATCACAAAACACATTTTGCCAACAAAAGTAAAACAGTCGTAAGACATGTAAACAGTATCAAGCGCATTAATATTCCACGGGTGCGCAATTTGTATACTAGCATATAATTGCAGATGACTGGCAACATTCGCAAATTTTCAATGCAATCTATGTCAAAGTATCTTATGCATAGATTGTTTCAGTGAGGATGAAATAAGTGGCAAACTAAAGCAAAACGTTACCGTAATAAGGCTAGCATTAGTGGTGCAAGCAAAAAGAGCAAGTCAATGTACTGCGTGTGCATTCGGTAAAGTAGGACTAATATGTTTTGAAAGCTGTTCGGTTTTAAGCTACAAAAAAAATGATGGCATCTAAACGTAACGCTTACAAATCAAAATAAGCAGGATACCCAACGATGGCGAAGCGGTACCGTAATGTATACCGAAATACTGGCGAAAGCCAAAAACATCAAGGCTATGTGCGGTCTATGTGTGCCCCTTCTAACTTCTTCCCAATCTACGCTCACCAAATATTTTATTGCAAACTTGACAAAAAAGCGCGGCTCGGAAGTTTAAATGCATTCAGATACGAAGCGCACTGTGGTAACTACAAAGCGCCTAACATGTTTCCAAAGGTTGATATCGCAAAACCACTGCACTTGTCATTAGCCAAACACGACAGAAAACGTTCAGTGAGTTCATTGTGTAAACGGAAATACATTAGAAGCTGCTTACCTTATAGCAATAGAGATCGTTTTGGTGGTACCGGATGACCCACGAAATGTCTTGAATGTCTGCTCTCCCAGTTTAGGGCAAGGAATAGAGAAATAAAAGGGAGTTAATTCAAATGTCTTCTGAAATCTAGCCATCTATTTGAAAGGCAAATGCATTGTAAGTTGTATTTTAAGTAATAATTGTACAATTTCGGACAACAGAGCAAGTCTGCAATGCAATCCAGGGAAAAGTTTGTAATGCAGTGTGCGCCTCACTAAGTATGCAATACACGCGTACCGTAATGTGTATAGTAAGACTGGCAAACACCCAAAAACTGCAAAATAATGTGGTGTGCGTGCGTGCTCCTTATAAATCGTGTTAAATCTTTCCTAGCAAGTGATTTCTTTTCAAAAGATTGTAATCGCGGCTTCGAAACTTAAAGTCAGCAAGATACCAAACGATGGCGAGCCGGTACCGTAATATATATCTAAATCGCGGCTAAAGGTAAAACATTAATGTAATGTGGTGTGTGTGCGTGTCCCTTCAAAATTCTGCCTAACATATCCTAGTAAATCTTTTCGTTGCAGCTTTTAAATAAAAGTGCGGCTTTGAAAATGTAAAGCCATAAAGACACGCAGCGAAATTTGCTAATAAATAAAGCGCATAACATGTTTGCAAAGGTTAACATTGGAAATTTACTGTACTTGTCATTAGCAATCCACGATAGAAAACGTTCGTTGAGTTTATTTTAAAAAGGGCAATACAATTGAAGTTGCTTACCTTTTTGCAATAGAGATAGTATACTCCGTAATGGATGACCCACGAAATGTCTAGAATGGCTGCTGTTCCAGTTCAGGTCGAGGAAAAGAGAAATGAAGTGTATTTAATATAAATGATCTCAAAAATGTAACCATCGATTCGAAAGCAAAAGGCATTCTAAGTTGTATTTTAACTAATAAATGTACGATCCCTGACAACAATAGCAAGTCTGAAATGTAAAGCATGGGAAAGTGTATTATGCAGAGACCGCTTCACTAAGTATGCAATACACGGGAAACGCTAGCAAATCGGTACCGTAATGTATTTATTAATAGCGGCGAACACAAAAAGCATGCAAGGTAATGTGGTGTGTGTGCGTGGTCCTCACAAATTTCGTGAAATATTTATTAGCAAGTGTTTTTCTTTTTAAAATGTAAGTAATCGCGGCATTGACAATTAAAGCGAGCAAGATACCAAACGATGGCGAAGCGGTCCCGGAAAAAGCATATACATTAAGGTAATATGGGGTGCGTGCCCCTTCTAAATCCTGCCCAATATAAGTTAGTCAATTTCCCCGTCGCGGATAGTAAATAAAAGCGCGGTTTTGATAATTTAAAGGCATCAAGATACTGAGGGGACTTTGCTAACAATAAAAGCGCCAAACATGTTGGCTAAGGTTAACATTGTAAAAAACCAGCACTTTACATTAGCAAAACACGATACAAAACGTTCAATGCGTTTATTTACAAAACGGCAATACAAATAAAGTGGCTTACCTTTTCGCAATAGAGATAGTTTAGCTCGTACTGGATGACCTGGAACCAAGCAATGTTTTCGAATGGCTGCTTTTCGAGTTTAAGTACAGTCAAACCGGAGGAAAGGGGAGTTACTTTAAATGACTAACAATAGAGAAGTAACACTTGTTTACGAACAGCACGCGTGTGAAATCTTGTTGTTGTCTAGCCGTATGCTAATGTTTGGGTGGTGGTCTTCCTTGGATGAAAGGAATGTCTGCCTGAGAGTGTGTGCTATCGTTAGCGAGGAGGTGTGAATTCCTGGCGAATTGAATGTGAAAGCATTCATGAGACAGATAGCGATCCAGCAAAAGGAAACGCGGCTCCAACCTGTCTGACCGCGTTCAAAGTTTTTATCAAAGAGAATTCACCGCAAATGCACTGTAAAGCTAAAACCTTCTTTACGAATACAAAACATTCTAAATACAGGCAAATTACGAAAATAAGTAAACAGACTTACCTTTAGATGCCTTACCTTAGACCCGCCAAAAGATTAATACCTACAGAGTAAAGCTCCTAAAGCACGATGCTGCCCGGGATAGTCAGGCCCGCGGAAGTCCCTGTAAACCCCCCCCAAAAAATGTGTAAGTGAAATACGAATCAGACAAGATGTCTTATTAAAGATCCGCAAACACCAGCATACATACCGGCTGAAGTAATCTTTGCATGACGCTTCCCAAGGACGGATCGGACCGGGGAATCCCTGTGAAAAAAATAGTAAAATTACAAGTGTTAGATAAGGGACAGACAAGATGCTTTACTACAGAGGCGGCAAACGCGTTATACATACCCATGGAAAGCAGTGCAAGCACGTTGGTTCACGGGAACGGGCCAGAGAGAGGCATACCTGTAAAACAAACCGAAAGTAATTTATTCCAATAACAACCTGAGGTAATGCCTACTATAGGTGAACAAACTTCAAGTGACCCGTTTATAACTGCGTAGCACCTACCATGCGAACGGCAAAAGACTGTCACTCTCCCCCAATAGCAGAATCTGTTAAACGTGCCCTTATGATAACTCCCAATCATTATAATCAAAGTAAACGCAATTTTACATCGAACATATTACGTTTCAAATAACTCAGCTTAACTGTCTGTAGCTGCGTCCGCCTACTGTGAGATCTAGAAAAGAGTGCCACTCCCACCACATCTGATTCAACCCAAAAACGTGCCCCACCCTCACCGTACGCAAATATTGAATTGCACACAATACACGTGACTGTACTTCCGCTACAAATTCTGTATTCAAAAGAAATAAACCGTCTAACATACAACCTTAAAAAAGTGAACACATCCCCAAAATTTACAGCATCGATAACTCTCCAACATTCTAATTACCGTCAAAGTAATTTTAGAATGAACCTAAAAAGGAATAAAAGATTCGCACTTACCTGTCTGTAGCTGCGTCACGCCTAACGTCCGATCTGGAAAAGGATGACACACTCCCAATACAGCAGATTCCTCACAAAAACGTGCCCCACCCTGACGTAATCACATATTGAATCAAACACAATACACGTGACAGTACTTTCGTCACTAAACCTGTATGACAATTAACTAAACAGTCTAACACCCAGCAATAAATAGGATAACCTTGTATTACAAATACATCATCAATAACTCAAACATTATAATCACATTAAAAATTCTTTTAAATAAAACATATCAAATATAAAAGATTCACACTTACCTGTCTGTGGCTGCGTCACTCCTACCGTCCGATCTAGAAAAGGATGAGACACTCCCAAAACAGCAGATTCCTCACAAAAACGTGCCCCACCCTGACGTAATCACATATTGAATCAAACACAATACACGTGACAGTACTTTCGTCACAAAACCTGTCTCACAGTCAAATAAACGTTCTAACATTCAGCAATAAATTCGAATAAACTTAGAATAAAAATACATCAGCAATAACTCACAAACATTCTAATCACAGTAAAAGTAATTTCCAAAAGAACATAACAGGCATAAAAGATTCGCACTTACCTGTCTGTAGCTGCGTCACGCCTACCGTCCGATCGGAAAAAGGATGAGACACTTGGTAATAAGACCTGTAACTTACCTTGATACGAGACTAAAAAACAGTGAACGTATACAAACCATTCACTTACCTGTTCGTAGCTCTCTTCCGCCCAATGTAGCATCTAAAACTCAAATTACAGCCAACAATCGCAGATTCACAAGAAACCGTGTGACGAAAAGAGACATAACAGACAAGTAGAAAACAATCCTCAGCATATTATTTTTACCTCCTAATTACTAGCCAAGTTCTACTTTAAACGTATAAAAAATATACACTTACCTGTTTGTCGCTTCCTTCCACCTGCCGTCGCGCCGTGAAAACAATGAACAGTCAACATCTGCAGATTCGCAACAAACCCGGGCCCAACGTCCCTAAAAATACACAACCCTTTCGACACCCAAAAACCCTATTGCTATACTACAACAATCCATAACAAACAAAACAACTTAAAAGCAAATCGTCTAACACTACACCCAAAAGCAATTAAATGAAAAGATGAAAATTTGCGTACTCTTACCTAATAGCCGAAGTGACGCCGCTGCACCGGACCGACCGTACAAAAATGGACACCTAACAAAGAATTAGATATTACGCATAGACATATTATATTTACCTACAAACAACTCTGAAAGTCCAACTTTAAACGTAGATACAAAATGCACTTACCTGTTTCTAGCTGCCTTCCGCCTTCCGTTGCATCGGGAAAAAAATGAACAGTAAACATCCGCAGATTCACAACAAACAGCGGTCCAACGGCACCAAAAAGTTCCCCACACTTCCAAGGCAAAAAACACCTATTGCTATCCTACTAAATCCATAACAAAGAAAAGGACATAAAGATAAAACGTCTAACACTACAACAAAAAGTTAATGAAGTGATGTCAAATGGCATACTTTTACCTATTCGTTGAAGTTACGCTGCTGCACTGGAACGACCCTACAAAAACAGACACATAACAAAGAATGAGATATAAATCATACCATCTTCTATTTACCTCCCACTAACTCTCAAAGTCTATCTCTAAACGTATATTAAAAATTCACTTACCTGTTTGTAGCTCTGTTCGCCTACCGTTGCATCGTGAACACAATGAACAGTCAACATCCGCAGCTTCACAACAAACCCTGGCCCAACCCCACGAAAACGAGCCCACACTTGCGACGCCCAAAACCCCTATTGCTATACTACGAAATCCATAACAAAGAAAACGACATAAAGACAAATAATCTAACAGTACCCCAAAAACTATTTAAATAAAACGATGTAAAATTGCGTTCCCTTACCTAATAGCCGAAGTTACGCCACTGAACCGGCAAGACCCTACCAAAACAGACACATAACCAAGAATTAGATATCAGACATAACATAATCTATGTACCTCCCACTAACTCTCAAAGTGCAACTTTAAACGTAAAATACAAATGCACTTACCTGTCTCTAGCTGCCTTCCGCCTTCCGTAGCATCGGGAAAACAATGAACAGTAAACATCTGCAGATTCACAACAAACCCTGGGCCAACCCGAGTCAAAATACACAACACTTCCTACGTCCAAAAACCCTCTTGCTATACAAGAAATCCATAACAAACAAAACTACCTAAAGTTAAAACGTCTAACAGTACCCCCAAAATATTGAGAAATGCAATGAAAATAAATGGCGTACTCTTACCTAATCGCCGAAGATACACCGCTGCGACGCGACGACCCAGACCGCTGAAGCCCTGTAAATAAACAGAAAACAAAACCTAATCACTTCAAAAACATACAATATGCCTTACCTAACTCCCGCAACCCCCACCATACTTACCGACTAAAGCGCTCCCTGCAGCCGCTGCACCGGAACGAACCTCCTAAAACAGAGACATAACAAACACTTTTAAAAAAACACAAACATATTTTATTTGGCTCATAATTACTCTCCAACTGCAACTTTTAACGTCTAAAATATATACACTTACCTGTTTGTCGCTCCCTTCCACCGGCCGTCGCGCCGTGAAAACAATGAACAGTCAACAGCTGCAGATTCGCAACAAAGCCTGCCCCAATCCCACTAAAAACACACACTTTACAGCACCCAAAAGCATTTTGTTCTACTACAAACCCCATACCAAACAAAGCAACCTAAAAATAAAACGTCTAACAGTACAATGACAAATAATTGTATTAAATGCTGTAAAATGGTGTACTCTTACCTAATAGCCGAAGTGACGCCGCTGCACCGGACCGACCTTTCAAAACTGGACACATAACAAAGAATGAAATATTACGCATAGACATATAAAATTTACCTACCAACAACTCACCAAGTCTAACTTTAAACGTCTAAGGAAAATGCACTTACCTGTTTGTAGCTCTGTTCGCCTACCGTAGCATCGGGAAAACAATGAACAGTCAACATCCGCAGATTCACAACAAACCCTGGCCCAACCCCACGAAAACGAGCCCACACTTGCGACGCCCAAAACCCCTATTGCTATACTAGGAAATCCATAACAAAGACAACAACATAAAGATAAAACGTCTAACACTACACCAATAAGTTAATGAAGTGATGTAAAAAGGCATACTTTTACCTATTCGTTGAAGTTACGCCGCTGCACCGGAACGACCCTACAAAAACAGACACATAACAAAGAATGAGATATCAAACATAACATAATCTCTGTACCTCCCACTAACTCTCAAAGTGCAACTTTAAACGTAAAATACAAATGCACTTACCTGTCTCTAGCTCTCTCCCGCCGACCGTTGCATCGTGAAAACAATGAACATTCAACATCCGCAGATTCACAACAAACCCTGGGCCAACCCCAGTCAAAATACACAACACTTCCTACGCCCAAAAACCCTCTTGCTATACAACAAATCCATAACAAACAAAACTACCTAAAGTAAAAACGTCTAACAGTACCCCCCCCAGAAATCTAGAAATGCAATGAAAATAAATGGCGTACTCTTACCTAATCACCGAAGATACACCGCTGCGACGCCACGACCCAGACCGCTGAAGCCCTGTAAATAAACAGAAAACAAAACCTAATTACTTCAAAAACATACAATATGCCTTACCTAAGTCCCGCAACCCCCACCATACTTACCAACTAAAGCGCTCCCTGCAGCCGCTGCACCGGTACAACACACACTGCTGAAGACCTGTAAGGAAACTTGAAAAAAAAAAAAAGTTACTTACCACACATCCAATATACATCACCTAAGTCCCGCAAACACCACCATACTTACCGAGGAAAGCGCTCCCTGCATCCGCTGCACCGGTAAGCCCCACACATTAACCTCCCACTAACTGTCAAAGTCCAACTTTAAACATACAATCCAAAATCACTTACCTGTTTCTACCTCTCTTCCGCCGACCGTTGCATCGTGAAAACAATGAACATTCAACATCCGCAGATTCACAACAAACCCTGGCCCAACCCCAGTCAAAATACACAACACTCCCGACGACAAAAAAACCCTATTGCTATAGAACCAAATCCATAACAAACAAAACTAAAGTTAAAACATCTAACAGTACCCCCCAAAAATTATAGAAATGAAATAAAAAAAGGTCGTACTCTTACCTAATCGGCCAAGATTCACCACTGCAACGCCACGACCCAGACCGCTGAAGCCCTGTCAATAAACCCAAATAAAAATCTAATTACTTTAAATACATACAATATGCCTTCCCTAAGTCCCGCAACCCCCACCATACTTACCGCATAACACGCTCCCTGCAGCCGCTGCACCGGAACGACCCACACTGATGAAGACCTGCAAGGAAACATAAAAAAAACACAGTTACTTACAACACATACAATATACCTTACCAAAGCCCCGCAAACACCACCATACTTACCGAGGAAAGCGCTCCCTGCAGCCGCTGCACCGGAACGACCCACACATTTACCTCCCACTAATTCTCAAAGTCCAAATCTAAACGTAAAATACAAATTCACTTACCTGTTTCTAGCTGTCTTCCGCCGAGCGTTGCATCGTGAAAACAAGAAAAATTCAACATCCGCAGATTCACAACAAACCCTGGCCCAACCCCAGTAAAAATACACAACACTCCCGACGACAAAAAAGCCTATTGCTATACAACAAACCCATAACAAACAAAGCTAACTAAACTTAAAACATCTAACAGTACCCCACCAAAATCTAGTAAAAAAATAAATAAACAATGGCGTACTCTTACCTAATCGCCCAAGATACACCACTGCAACACCACGACCCACAGTGCTGAAAACCTGTAAGGAAACATAACAAAAACACAGTTACTTCATCATATACAATATACATTACCGAAGCCCCGCAAACACCACCATACTTACCGAGGAAAGCGATCCCTGCAGCCGCTGCACCGGAACGCACCACACTGCTGAAGACCTGTAAGGAAACATACAAAAAACACAGTTACTTTCTCAAATACAATATACATTACCGAAGCCCCGCAAACACCACCATACTTACCGAGGAAAGCGCTCCCTGCAGCCGCTGCCCCGGAACGACCCACACTGCTGAAGACCTGTAAGGAAACATAAAAAAAACACAGTTACTAACAAAAGCTACTATATACCTTATCGATGCCCCGCAAACCCCGCCATACTTACCGAGGAAAGCGATCCCTGCAGCCGCTGCCCCGGAACGATCCACACTGCTGAAGACCTGTAAGGAAACATAAAAAAAACACAGTTACTTTCTCAAATACAATATACATTACCGAAGCCCCGCAAACACCACCATACTTACCGAGGAAAGCGCTCCCTGCAGCCGCTGCCCCGGAACGACCCACACTGCTGAAGACCTGTAAGGAAACATAAAAAAAACACAGTTACTAACAAAAGCTACAATATACATTATCGAAGCCCCGCAAACCCCGCCATACTTACCGAGGAAAGCGATCCCTGCAGCCGCTGCACCGGAACGCACCACACTGCTGAAGACCTGTAAGGAAACCTAAAAAAAACACAGTTACTTTCTCAAATACAATATACATTACCGAAGCCCCGCAAACCCCGCCATACTTACCGAGGAAAGCGATCCCTGCAGCCGCTGCCCCGGAACGACCCACACTGCTGAAGACCTGTAAGGAAACATAAAAAAAACACAGTTACTAACAAAAGCTACTATATACATTATCGAAGCCCCGCAAACCCCGCCATACTTACCGAGGAAAGCGATCCCTGCAGCCGCTGCACCGGAACGCACCACACTCCTGAAGACCTGTAAGGAAACATAAAAAAAACACAGTTACTAACAAAAGCTACAATATACATTATCGAAGCCCCGCAAACCCCGCCATACTTACCGACTAAAGCGCTCCCTGCAGCCGCTGCACCGGAACGACCCACACTGCTGGAGACCTGTAAGGAAACATAAAAAAAACACAGTTACTTTCTCAAATACAATATACATTACCGAAGCCCCGCAAACCCCGCCATACTTACCGAGGAAAGCGCTCCCTGCAGCCGCTGCCCCGGAACGACCCACACTGCTGAAGACCTGTAAGGAAACATAAAAAAAACACAGTTACTTTCTCAAATACAATATACATTACCGAAGCCCCGCAAACCCCGCCATACTTACCGAGGAAAGCGCTCCCTGCAGTCGCTGCCCCGGAACGACCCACACTGCTGAAGACCTGTAAGGAAACATTAAAAAAACACAGTTACTAACAAAAGCTACTATATACATTACCGAAGCCCCGCAAACCCCGCCATACTTACCGAGGAAAGCGCTCCCTGCAGCCGCTGCCCCGGAACGACCCACACTGCTGAAGACCTGTAAGGAAACATAAAAAAAACACAGTTACTAACAAAAGCTACTATATACATTATCGAAGCCCCGCAAACCCCGCCATACTTACCGAGGAAAGCGATCCCTGCAGCCGCTGCACCGGAACGCACCACACTGCTGAAGACCTGTAAGGAAACATAAAAAAAACACAGTTACTAACAAAAGCTACTATATACATTATCGAAGCCCCGCAAACCCCGCCATACTTACCGAGGAAAGCGATCCCTGCAGCCGCTGCACCGGAACGCACCACACTCCTGAAGACCTGTAAGGAAACATGAAAAAAAACACAGTTACTAACAAAAGCTACAATATACATTATCGAAGCCCCGCAAACCCCGCCATACTTACCGACTAAAGCGCTCCCTGCAGCCGCTGCACCGGAACGACCCACACTGCTGGAGACCTGTAAGGAAACATAAAAAAAACACAGTTACTAACAAAAGCTACTATATACATTACCGAAGCCCCGCAAACCCCGCCATACTTACCGAGGAAAGCGCTCCCTGCAGCCGCTGCCCCGGAACGATCCACACTGCTGAAGACCTGTAAGGAAACATAAAAAAAACACAGTTACTAACAAAAGCTACTATATACATTACCGAAGCCCCGCAAACCCCGCCATACTTACCGAGGAAAGCGCTCCCTGCAGCCGCTGCCCCGGAACGACCCACACTGCTGAAGACCTGTAAGGAAACATAAAAAAAACACAGTTACTAACAAAAGCTACTATATACATTATCGAAGCCCCGCAAACCCCGCCATACTTACCGAGGAAAGCGATCCCTGCAGCCGCTGCACCGGAACGCACCACACTGCTGAAGACCTGTAAGGAAACATAAAAAAAACACAGTTACTAACAAAAGCTACTATATACATTATCGAAGCCCCGCAAACCCCGCCATACTTACCGAGGAAAGCGATCCCTGCAGCCGCTGCACCGGAACGACCCACACTGCTGGAGACCTGTAAGGAAACATAAAAAAAAAACAGTTACTAACAAAAGCTACTATATACATTACAGAAGCCCCGCAAACCCCGCCATACTTACCGAGGAAAGCGCTCCCTGCAGCCGCTGCCCCGGAACGACCCACACTGCTGGAGACCTGTAAGGAAACATAAAAAAAACACAGTTACTAACAAAAGCTACTATATACATTACAGAAGCCCCGCAAACCCCGCCATACTTACCGAGGAAAGCGCTCCCTGCAGCCGCTGCCCCGGAACGACCCACACTGCTGAAGACCTGTAAGGAAACATAAAAAAAACACAGTTACTAACAAAAGCTACTATATACATTACAGAAGCCCCGCAAACCCCGCCATACTTACCGAGGAAAGCGCTCCCTGCAGCCGCTGCCCCGGAACGACCCACACTGCTGAAGACCTGTAAGGAAACATAAAAAAAACACAGTTACTTTCTCAAATACAATATACATTACCGAAGGCCCGCAAACCCCGCCATACTTACCGAGGAAAGCGATCCCTGCAGCCGCTGCCCCGGAACGACCCACACTGCTGAAGACCTGTAAGGAAACATAAAAAAAACACAGTTACTTTCTCAAATACAATATACATTACCGAAGCCCCGCAAACCCCGCCATACTTACCGAGGAAAGCGCTCCCTGCAGCCGCTGCCCCGGAACGACCCACACTGCTGAAGACCTGTAAAGAAACATAAAAAAAACACAGTTACTAACAAAAGCTACTATATACATTTTCGAAGCCCCGCAAACCCCGCCATACTTACCGAGGAAAGCGATCCCTGCAGCCGCTGCACCGGAACGCACCACACTGCTGAAGACCTGTAAGGAAACATAAAAAAAACACAGTTACTAACAAAAGCTACTATATACATTATCGAAGCCCCGCAAACCCCGCCATACTTACCGAGGAAAGCGATCCCTGCAGCCGCTGCACCGGAACGCACCACACTCCTGAAGACCTGAAAGGAAACATAAAAAAAACACAGTTACTAACAAAAGCTACAATATACATTATCGAAGCCCCGCAAACCCCGCCATACTTACCGACTAAAGCGCTCCCTGCAGCCGCTGCACCGGAACGACCCACACTGCTGGAGACCTGTAAGGAAACATAAAAAAAACACAGTTACTAACAAAAGCTACTATATACATTACCGAAGCCCCGCAAACCCCGCCATACTTACCGAGGAAAGCGCTCCCTGCAGCCGCTGCCCCGGAACGATCCACACTGCTGAAGACCTGTAAGGAAACATAAAAAAAACACAGTTACTAACAAAAGCTACTATATACATTACCGAAGCCCCGCAAACCCCGCCATACTTACCGAGGAAAGCGCTCCCTGCAGCCGCTGCCCCGGAACGACCCACACTGCTGAAGACCTGTAAGGAAACATAAAAAAAACACAGTTACTAACAAAAGCTACTATATACATTATCGAAGCCCCGCAAACCCCGCCATACTTACCGAGGAAAGCGATCCCTGCAGCCGCTGCACCGGAACGCACCACACTGCTGAAGACCTGTAAGGAAACATAAAAAAAACACAGTTACTAACAAAAGCTACTATATACATTATCGAAGCCCCGCAAACCCCGCCATACTTACCGAGGAAAGCGATCCCTGCAGCCGCTGCACCGGAACGACCCACACTGCTGGAGACCTGTAAGGAAACATAAAAAAAAAACAGTTACTAACAAAAGCTACTATATACATTACAGAAGCCCCGCAAACCCCGCCATACTTACCGAGGAAAGCGCTCCCTGCAGCCGCTGCCCCGGAACGACCCACACTGCTGGAGACCTGTAAGGAAACATAAAAAAAACACAGTTACTAACAAAAGCTACTATATACATTACAGAAGCCCCGCAAACCCCGCCATACTTACCGAGGAAAGCGCTCCCTGCAGCCGCTGCCCCGGAACGACCCACACTGCTGAAGACCTGTAAGGAAACATAAAAAAAACACAGTTACTAACAAAAGCTACTATATACATTACAGAAGCCCCGCAAACCCCGCCATACTTACCGAGGAAAGCGCTCCCTGCAGCCGCTGCCCCGGAACGACCCACACTGCTGAAGACCTGTAAGGAAACATAAAAAAAACACAGTTACTTTCTCAAATACAATATACATTACCGAAGGCCCGCAAACCCCGCCATACTTACCGAGGAAAGCGATCCCTGCAGCCGCTGCCCCGGAACAACCCACACTGCTGAAGACCTGTAAGGAAACATAAAAAAAACACAGTTACTTTCTCAAATACAATATACATTACCGAAGCCCCGCAAACACCGCCATACTTACCGAGGAAAGCGCTCCCTGCAGCCGCTGCACCTGAACGACCCACACTGCTGGAAACCTGTAACAAAACAAAGGTCAAACAGTTAGTTCCGAAACATAAAGGATGCCTTTACCAACCCACCCCCCCAAAAAAAGATCACTTACCACACAGCTCCAGGAATGCTTCGCCTCACAGCAACCAACACAAAATGACCTTCCAAACAGGGAAAACCAAAAAAAAAAAAACACGCCCATCAGCTGCAAAAGGGGTGAAAAAGGGGACGGCCGGCACGATTGAGACTTCTCGGTAAAACCACGCCCCCCGATCCGAAAAGGACGGGGCATATTCGGAGTGACTGGACCTCTTCTCCAGTGGCTGGCCAGCATTTAAGAGGCCAGCCAATGGAGAACAGGAGAGAAGAGGGGCGGGTGCAAGCCCCTCTTCTCAAAGTCATTAAATCTCGCGAGCGAGACTGCGCAAGCGCAGCCTTCGATAGCCGAGACCTAAAAAGCTCCCCTAAGTTGGCACTAACCTACTTTTCTCTTGAAGCTTTTTCAAGCCATGGCAGTCACTGGAACCCTGTTTAGGATACCGAACTAGCGCACTAATTTTATATGGGAAGCAATAAAGCTAAAAACATGAACTTAAGCAAACCTGCCCCCTCCCTCCCAACAGCTAGGGGCCTGGGAATCCCAGACTTTGGGACGGATTTACGAGGACTGGCGCATCCCTGCATATCAGCAGGGATGCACCAGTAAAGATGCCACACGCAGAAATACCCTTGCGCCACCACGGATGCGACGCATTTACAATACGACGCACCATGGCGCAAGGTTAGCTAGATGCGTGTCGCATCTTCTGCCGTGAGGGCAGCGCATTGCTGGAGCCATGTCGCAAGCGCGACGCAATTCCAGCAATGCTCAGGGGCGCCCTATGCCTAACATGCTGCGTCACTCCTTACGTCTGCTTCAAACAGGCGCAGGGTTTTGACGCAGCATGGACGTAAAAGTGACTCAGTGAAATCTTGTACATTTCACTTCGTCACTTTTACGGGGATTCCTTGCGACGAAACGCCCACCCTACATACATTATACCTGACGCAGGTATAATTTACCGCAGGGCTTTACAACGTGACACATCTCACTAGATGCGTCACGTTGTAAATCTCACATGGAGTAGCATTGTTTACGACGCCGCTGCGTCACAGAAATGACGCAACAGTGTCGTAAACATGTCGCAAGGGGCTTGCAAATCTGCCCCCTTGTTTATATTATAGGGCCTTAGTGCTGCAATGTACGTGGGATTGGCGTTTGCGAAATCTGAGAAGCAAAAAGGTATATAAACGCAGCTCTGGCACTATACTCCACGTAAGGCGATCATGGCCAAAGGGTTCTCAATCCATTAAAGAAACTCTTACAAACAGCAGAAATAGACAAATACCTGACCTCAAAGCTTTATCAAATAATACTGGCAACAGATGTATCCACTGAACAGGGGTTTCCAGAAATCATGCGGGGAAAAAACAAAAGAGCTAGCAATGTTTCTCCAATAAGAATGAAATGATCTCTTCCAGCATCCTCACAAAGAGGTCAATAGTGTAAAACAAGAAGGAAGCTAGTCTGACGTCCCGAACTGACAGCATTTCACATCAGCAAGCGTACTGTACTTAATCAATGCACAGTGACAATGTTTGAGAGAGAGCATCTATGTGAGATTGCTCTACGATGTGAAACTTCTGGAAAACAGAGAAAAGATTACGGGATTTAGAGTCTGTGGAACAGGCTATTGTCCTGAAATGAATGACAGAGAAAGTGAGGGTCCAGAAAGGGAACTATGAAAACGGTATTGCCATATACACAAACAATTCTGAGTATGTAAGTGGGTAGGGGAAGAGGTTTAGTTATTTATTTTAGAGTTTTATATAGCACTAGCTAGACCTGAAGGTATCAGAGTGCTTCCACAGACTATGCCAGACATTGGGAATGGAAAAAATCTCATCACATTATGGGCAGAAAACAGGAATTTGGAAATCAACTGGTGATTTTGCATATTTGTTTTGCTCAGGATGCCATCTCTCTTAATCATTCCATTGGAACCAACCTGGGCAGACCGAATCTCAGTGCAATGGTGACTGAAACGGTTACTCATGTATGGTTCGGCCCACATGCACAACACTGGTACTTTGAAGAGTGCCCACCTGGGAGTTGGGAAAAAGAAAGGGAGGGTGCCGGGTGTACATGGTAGAGGGGTAAATGGCTTAATTCTAACATCTGTTGTACGTTTGCCTATAAAACATTTACTGAACCATAACACATATGGTACGTTACGAATAAAGAAAATCAGTCAAAACAGCTCAGTGGAGTCCAAGGCTGCACCCTCAAAATGACTTCACGAAATCTTTCACCCAACTGATCACCTCTCAAATACAAGTCTTCTATTATTCCTGACACATGATTGAGATTGTACAACAATTTTATGCTCTTCTGTGTCCAAGGCAGCTGAACAACAAAGTAACAAGCAGGAAAATATGGTGCAAGACAACAGTGAAGAACAATCATACTGCTAAATCACTAGTTTATATTCTATGCAGCAAAAATAAATACTGGAGTTCAATAAGCATTTTAGTCAAATACAACAAATGGCACCACGTGAGAACCTTGCTTGGTGTGTGAAATTTTAAGCTCCATCACCAAGTATCTGTGAATGACTTACCAGCCTACAATTTGTTTGCATGCAATATGATTTCACTTTAAAGCAACCAGGAAGGAAGCCAATAAAAAAATAATATACTTAAATTAAATTCTACATTTAAAAAAGCCCAATGAGAATAGGATGTACCTTTTGGTGGACAACCAGAAGCACTACCCTGTCTAAATGAGAGAAGTCTATGATCTAAAATAGAGATCAGAAAGGGTTAGGTAGGAAAAAAGGTTGAATAAGACTTTATAGATTAAGGTCTGAGGGAATTATGGAGCTGACACAAAGTTGCAAGTATGATTGAACCTCAATCTAAGAGCGATTAGATAAGAGATTGGTTCTTGGTTGGTTTTAATTTTATGTAATGAAGTGCTGGGAAGGGAATATCTCTTACATTCTAAATATGTGTACGTCCCTTCTCAGAGTGTCTGACTGCATAGAAACTGGTATTGGGAATTTACTGAGCCTGGTATCATGCTAATCTATTGTGTGAACAGAGACCTAGGCCAGTACCTGGTAATGCAAGGTCCAGAACATATTATGCTGTCCAGAGAAATGCCCAAAGTATGGCCACATAGTTGGCACAAAACTATTGTCCATGACTTGGGTAACAGTGCAGTGGGAGTAGTGTAGAATTTAGTATGACCACATACTTTTCACTGAATCAGGAGGAAGCACAGCCTGCTGACCATTCTTGTGAATAGGTCTGCATTGTTTTGGAACGTTAAACCATGTGGACATTCTGAGTAAATGTTGCGTATGTGACATATTTATGTGGAGAGCCTGAGTACTAGGACCAGTGGTACCCATTTTAGATGGGTCCTGATTAAGCATGACAAGATGGAATATGAATACAGCTTTCCCAGGTAGTGGAAGTGTATTGCCTTCATTCCTGTGGCTGGAGTTCCAGACACTGAAGCAAGAGAGGACGGAAGCAAGGCTGCCTTTAGAAATTCAGTGAGGGCCTCGTTAGCAACTGGATGCTTATTAGTCCTTCCTGAGTACTGCTATTCTGTTGATGGGAGAGGTGGGACTGCAGTTTATGTTGGTCAAGGTGAGAAAGTCTCTGGGTAGGGACTGCCCTTTTGTAAGTTCCTGATTACTGCTTCAGGAAGACGTCACATTATTTGAAGTCTGCAACTTGTTGGATAATCTGAAGGTCTGCCTAAGCGCCTAGAGGCCTACCTGCGCAGGGAGTGAAGACGAGTGGCTGGCTGTGCAAGAGGAGAGATTGTCCAGCATATGCCTGGCGAGTGGAACATCCAAAAACAGCTGACTACCGATGTAGTGAAACTGGTGAAGACCGGGAGTGTGAAGAGTCCCCCGAAGCGGTTTATTCCATGAGCTGCTTAATAAGTTGTGCATCAAATTATTATTATGCTGCCGGGCATTACCACCACCAATCCCTAAGGTCTGGTGCTGCTAATAGAAGTATTATGTAATTTTATAAATATTATTCATAGGCGTCTCTGTACTATGGAAGGAAGACATCAACAGCACAACACATCATTAAACTCCACTACATTCCACTCCACAACACAAAATACCATTCCACAAAATTACACTCCAAAACACAGAATCCCACTCCACATAATTACAATTCGATTCAATACCAGATAATTAGTATCCACATAATTCCACAACACACCTTGCTACATAATTCCAATACACAAATGGACTACACACCACACAGTTCCACTCCACACAATTACACACCTATCTATCTAACTAATCAAATCCAACCCACGTAATTCCACAACACACCACATACATACACTCCATAACATAAGTAAAAAAATTGCCATTTACAATGCCAATAGCTCAAACTAATACAAGACCAATTGCATAAGTGGAAAACATTGCCATTTACAATGCTAATAGCTCCAACTCCAACAAATGCGAGACCTAATGCATTTCCAATGCTTGTTTCTATTGCAGCTTGTGTTGCAGCCTGGAAAAAGACCGCAGCACAAGCTGCAAAACAAAAAGGGATGTTTTTAAACATCTATGCACCGTGTGCCAGGGACCATGTGGTGCCTGGCACACCACGCACAGATGTTTGGGGGGCACCATATTGTGGAGGCCGAGGGGAGATGGGTCCCTGCTAGGGGCCTCCAAAGCTCCTTTACGACAGCGTTTTCATGGCGGTGGCACCGCCATGAAAAGGCTGTCGGAAATGGACATTGTAATCCCTACAGCAGTGCCTGTGCAGGCACCACCCTCCTTTAAGGGATTACGGTATGACCAACACCCGGACGGCTCCCTGAGCCTGTCAGAGGTATCGGACTGCCCGTCCGACGGTAGTGGGACCGCTATCCTGGCTGTCAGACGAACCGCCACCGACAGCCTGTAGGTGGTGGTGCGCCCGACATCCTAATAAGGCCCTTAATTTTGGTAGAACAGAATATTCAATACAAAATATTTTTTTTAAATAACAACAGATAAATAAGTCTAGATTTTCTATACTTAATTCCACATATATGTACATATGTGGCCACATATATCTTCAAGGTACATAGATTTTAAGTTAGAAGTAGTGAATCTAATAGTAAGGTAATTTGTAAAGTGCCTGGTTACTCTATCCAGAATGTCTCTGCACTATGAATATATTCTCCAGTACGGACCCTTAAATAGTGCGCTAATCAGGCCCTAAGTTTGCCTAAAAAACAGGTCTCAAGTTTCATATGTAAGGCTGGTTCAGACCTTTCCTGTCTCAGATCTAAAGACATAGGGGGTCATTAGGATGGCGGGCGGATCGCTACCGCCAGCTCGGTGGTGGCGATCTGCTCGCCATCCCAACTTGATTCACCCCCGCCATATTATTATGGCGGGGGGTATTGCGGCGGGCGCAAAGTGCGTCTGTCACTTTTCTGCCGGGCGGACTCGGCCACTAATATGGTGGCGGTGCCTACCAGGCACCGCCATCCATATTAGGATGGGTGCGGTAACTGGCCTTTCCTTGGCGGCGATCCCGCCATGGAAAGGCTGGCAGGGATGTGCTTTGAGGGCCCGTTGCGGGCCCCCAGGGGGATGTGGGGTGCACTTGGGGGGTACTCATGGTACCCCCCTGCATTCCTCGCACAAGGTGGCAGGCACTGAGCGGTGCCTGACACGTTGTGCATGGGAATGCACAACATGTCAATTTGGCATTGCACGGGGTGCTGCTGTAAGCAGCAACCGCCGCAATGTCAAATATACGGAATGCTCTACTCGTGGTCCCTCGAGTAAGGAAGGCCAGACTAGGTGGAAAGGCATTCTCCCACCTTGTTCCTCTTTACTGGAACCAGCTCCCCTTGTACTTGAGGCAATGCCCTGACCACCTCCAATTCAGGAAGCACCTTAAGACCTTCCTTTTCTGTCTCTAATCCTGATCCAGTCCGTCAGCTTTTCAATTGCCTGTCCGCATTGCAGAGATAACCTTTCGGGGGCCGATTCAGGTGCTATATAAATAAATAAATAAATAAATACATAAATAAATAAATAAATAAATGTGACCGCCAGGGAGGCGGTCGCATCCTAATCAGCGGTGCTGGACTGCCGCACATCTGGCAGCTGGTCTACTACACCGCGAGGATGGTGGGCGGACTGAAGTCCGCCCGCCATCCTAGTGGGCCCCATAGTGTTCCACAATTTAGAAGCCAAAAAAGCCAAAGGACACCCTCTTATGCGGGCTTTTTTTACCCTGGGAAGAACAATGAGCAAGATCCCGGCAGATCTAAGGCTTCTGCTAGGCCGATATGACTTCAGCAGGAGATGTATATATTATGGTCCATTCCCATTCCACATTTTGTGGCAGAGACACATAGCTTTAAAGGAAACTCTCTTCCTCACAGGAAGCCAATGTGGTTTAGTGAGAGCTGGCCCCATTGAATACTGCCTCGGTATATTAGGCAGCAGCTGTGCTAGCACATTCTGCACTCTTTCGGGTTTTATCAATCTACCTTGTTATGCTGCAAGGTATAACACATTACAATAGTCCATCCTGGACATAACCAGTGTCTGGCCTACTGATTTTTTGGCAGCCTCTGGGAGAAGGCCCAAGATTTTACACTTTCCCACCAGGCAAGATATCTGGCTGTCAAATGATAGATCGGCATCAAACCAGATGTTGAGGTTCTTGACTTTTTGCTTGGGAACTGGTACTGGTCCAAGTGCATCTGGTCACCAGGAAGAGGACAAAATAGATTGTTGTTTCCCCACTAAGAGTACCTCAGTTTTTCCGGCATTCAGCCTGAGGCAACTATGGTTCATCTACTCTGCTAAATCAGCCAGGCAAAGTTTATTTCGAGCTGCAGAGGGTAATAACAGGGTGCATGTCATCAGCGAACGACACAATGTTGAAGCCCTGTCGCTCAATGACATCTGCAAGGGGGTGCATGTAAAGATTGAACAACATAGGTCTTAGAGCAGAGGCCTGCGTCACCTCCTGCCAAAATGAGACAACCCCAGAAAAAAACGGTAGTCGAACCACATCGAAGATGCAATTCTGGGGGAAGGAAGTTAGCCAGCACAGAGACGTATTACCGGCGCCGCAGTTACACACCTGTTCCAACAAAAAACACATGGGATAAGGTATCAAAGGCTGCGCTTAGATCTAGCACAATCAGTGCTGCAGTTTTCATTATGCACTTTCCTTTTGATATTTTGTCCCTTGATATTGTGTGCTTGATATTCTGTCCTCGATATTCTTGTACCATGATACTGTTGGTGTTGATATTCAGTAGTACAACTGTCTGACCAGATATTGAGCGGGAGGGTATGGGTTTCTGATTGATTAGGGATATATTCCTCGCTGTGGCAGAATGTACTGGTAGGTTTGTGAGACTAACATTTCACAATGTTATAAATATATTTCTTGTTTAGTTTGTTTTATTTTCCTTTGCTAATATTCTTATAATTATTGCGATAGTTTCTGTGCATGTGCTATATTCTAGGATAACATACACTCGGGCCATATTGTTCTTGCACCACACAACGGGGTGCAAGAGCGACGCAACCCTTAAGTCATATTTTTTAATCCAAGCAAAGCCACTTCGCATGGCTTTGAGTGGTTCCAAAAATATCGAATAACGCAACGCAGCTCAAATCACTATGTTGTATTATTCTGTGCTGAGTAGGCGTTTCATGGGTGTTGTGTAGGTGTTCCCACGCACAGTGGCGGCTGCCTCCGGGAAGCAGCAGTGGGGTAGGGGAAGCGAGAGGAGGGGGAGTTAAAAAAAAATAATAACACCTGCCAACCAGCTGCCGCCTCTCCTCCTTCTTGGCTTCTGTGCAAGCAGAAAACACCCTGGCTCCCAAGCTCCACATAGTCAATTTCAATGCTGCAATGCAGCGTTGTGATTGGTCTGAGCGCAATGGTTCGTGCTCAGCCAGAGACTAGGGGCCTGGGCATGTTCTCCAGCCATGCTGTAATGTAGCCTGGGTGAAGAACATGCAAAGTGCACATGACTGTTTGGCGGCTCCAAAGGGCCGGCCTAACAGTATTTGCCCACTCCCAGATTTACAAGACCTTGCAAACCTGCCAATGCATCAAAAAGATACGCCTTCCCAGGAGAAGCGTAACGGGTAGAAACATCTTTCTTTCTCCTCATTACTTCCTCTTTCTATGTGTGCTGCATTCTGCCGCACACAAAGAAGGAGTTAAAAGCCTCCCAGGATTGTTTTTGTGCAGGAACGTGCACCTTCCTTCACAAAACCAAGCCTGCCTGCAACACAAGCATATATATATATAGAGAGAGAGATATATGCTAATCTCAATATTAACCTGGTTGATAGCCCATGTGACAGTGGGGGATATGAGATGCCAGCTCATTTTCTCCACTCCCTGAGCCTTGAGGGCATCCTTAGAGGTTTCAAAGCCAAAAGGAATCTACTGGATCATAAATCTTTTGGCAGGCTACACACCAATCCTCGTGTTGCTGACAAACATAAAGCGGTTCAGTAAAATAGCGGCTTTAAAGTTGAGGACTTTTTCCCAATCAAGCGGATTGGGAGATGTTGATTTAAATCCAGCAATCTGCCATTTCATTCTAGGCTGATGATTAAACTGATAACATTTTGATAAATCCAAAGATGTATTGTTCCCTCTTTAGCTGATTGATTTCTTTTGATATTGGGGTATCCTCTCTGTTTTGGAGGGGTTTATTATCTATATCAACATACTATTAATAGTTAGTGGAACAAAGGAGGAGATAATTGCCAGGTCTTAGGCATACAATTTGACCTTATTGGTCATCTTATACATGCAAAATGGGGGCGTCGCAGAGTGGATGAAGACCAGCCGTTTGAAACTGAACTCAGACAAAACGGAGGTCCACATCCTCGCCTCCACCCCCTCCGCATGGGACGACTCCTGGTGGCCCACCTCGCTGGGAGCTGCCCCGACACCCACAAACTACGCACGCAATCTGGGGTTCATCCTGGACTCAACACTGACTATGACCCAGCAAGTCAACGCTGTCTCCTCCTCCTGCTTCAACACCCTCCGAATGCTCCACAAGATCTACAGATGGATCCCCACTGAAACCAGGAGAACGGTCACCCAAGCACTCGTCAGCAGCAGGCTGGACTACAGCAATGCCCTCTACAGAGGAACCACGACCACACTCCAGAAAAGACTCCAGCGCATACAGAACGCTTCATCTTTGGACTCCCTCGCCACAGCCACATCACCACCCACCTTAGAGACCTGCACTGGCTCCAGGTCAACAAGAGGATCACTTTCAAACTCATCACCCACGCTCACAAAGCACTCCAGGGACCAGCATACCTCAATGAACGACTGTCCTTCTACACCCCGAACTGCCAGCTTCGCTCCGCCAACCTTGCCCTCGCCACCGTCCCACGCATCCGCCGAACGACCACCGGCGGCAGATCCTTCTCCCACCTCACCGCAAAGACATGGAATACCCTCCCCACCTACCTGCGTTAGACCCAGGACCTGCTGACATTCAGGAGACACCTCAAGACCTGGCTGTTCGACCAGTAGCTGCCTCCCCCCCACCCCTCAGCGCCTTGAGACCCTCACGGGTGAGTAGCGCGCTCTATAAATGTGTGATTGATTGATTGAATGTCTCATGAAGCCCTGAGCCTCATAGTCAGTGACTCAATATATGTATAACTCAAATAACACTGGAAACAGTAGGCATCTGTGGTGTGTTCCGCAAGTAATCTTACATTTCTGTTGGTGGCTCATTTATTAACGTACATTTGCCTACATTCAGGGTAGTTGATACTATGCAATTCTGCAGCTATGGTGTTTTCCTATAATTATGGACTTGACGCATTTGCCACATGACTCACCCCCTGCTGAATAGTTTGTAGATTTCTACAAACAAATTGTTTGCATCTCAAAGAGATTATAAATTAAAAGAATAGTGCCAAATGTGGTCCCCTAAAGAGGTAGCCCATTTGCAGAGCTCAACTGGTCACCTCTTAGTGGTGGGTTGTAGCATTCTGGGTTAAAGTGGCATTAATGAAGTGCAACTTCTGCCCAGACAGTTTTCGTATTTTTTTCAATTACAGAAATATTGAATTAATACTGAACCCGTATGTGGCACATTATACCACATAAATTGCATTTTCTTGCTGAATAATCTACAACCCTGTTACACAGTTTTGCTTCCATTAAAACATAATTACTGTAGCCTTCCTCATATTTCAGTACATAATTCAATAATGTATTTTATGATACCTGGACCTACACTAAATCTACACTGTACATCTCAGCTACATTCCCCGTTAAGCTGGTCAAACGCTTTTCAGTATCAATGTTAATTATACAGAGTTACTGATTGTTAGCAGTCACACAGTATATTGTGCAAATATATTAAAAATATGTCAACCAATTTTCCCCAGTGGGAAAAAGGCTAAGCCCTTCTCATCACTATGTACCAAATTCAGACCATGACATTGAGTCTCGTGGCTATAATGCTTGAATATATGTTTGAATTAGTACTTATTGGGTAAATAAGCCATAACAAGGCTCTGTCTAGTCTGTCTTTCTTCTTGCTGAAAACCGATATGTCCACTTGTTTTCATCTTTGCAGGATGTTCACTGTTTATATAATGTCCTGAAAAATGTGTACCAACAATTGTTCAAATGGAGGCCCTTATTTACTAAATGGTTCTGTGAGTGTTTGCGCAATGCAACACAAAGGAAAATCCAACGTTAATTTACCAGTCCTTTTAAAGACCAATTGGAGCAGCGCTAAATTGTATTGTGACACACAAATACTCACACTACCTTTAGTAAATGAGGGCAACAGTTTTCAAAGCTTTATAAAGTTCATGTGGAAGACCATCTTTTAATTCATTCAAAACGCCATACATTTTTAGGTCTTGCGCCTAGCGTTACAGTGCGCAGCACTGCTCGTGCAGCGAGAGACCTCTTGGAGGGAGTTTCAAAACGGACCTAGGAATCGCACATGCTCGTGCATGTGCTTTTCCTTTTGCCCCACGCTATTGGCCTTTGCGTGCGTCTTTTTATGAAAGACAGCATGCAATTGGCCAAAGGTGGGTGCATTGCTCCGCCCATGGCCTATTGGTGTCGGTTACCCGCACCGCTGCCATGTGGTTTCAATTATCGTGCCCAGACACGGGCGCGATAATAGAAGCCACATGGCTCCCTGTGGCGCGCGCGCGCGCACCACTCGTTAATTCTTGCTGCCGTCATTTTAACATGCTGTAATACTGGGCAAATCATTGAGCTCCCAAGGACTAACATATTTTCAGAGTCCATTAAAAAAAATCCAGTGTTATTTCCGCCTTCCATACTAGTGAAAGCCACTGAAATAAAGTGCTTCCAAATGGCGCCTCATAAGGTGGCCAACAGAGGCTTCGAGGAAAGTCTCAAGCAGCATTCTGTGTAACCTCCACATTCATTAAATACCTCACCTGCTCCACCGGAAGCCACAAGGGGAAATGGACCAAGTGCCTTGGACATGAGATGGGGGAAAGGAGAAATGCCGTGCAGCAAGAGAAATCCCCCTTCTTGAGAAAGCATGAACATGGCTGCCGTGAGGCCAGAAAACTGAACATGGTAGACATCGGAGTGGAGGAGCTTATTCAAAATGGCTATGATCAGAGACCCGGTCTCTAACACCAGTGCCTAGCGAGGACCTGTGTAGAAACTGCTGGTAAGGAGCAAATGTTATTCTTCACGTGAGAGGGCGAATTGGCTCTAGAGTGAAGCGCCATGAAGCCTCTCCTCACAGCCCTGGCCCGGAGATATGCTAGTGAATGGGCAAGCAAAGGGAGTGAAGAGACAATAAGCAATAAAACCACTTAGCGGGAGGAAAAAAAGCGCTTAACACCTCCTAAGAACCGACATGACGATGGTGCGGAGTGGTCTCAGCGCGAAGATGCTCTGGATGTGAGCCCCACGGAGTGAGCAAGGAATAGATGCTGCATCTTGGCTTTCCTTGAAATCTCTCCTCTCTCCGCCGATTTTCCTATCCCTTCTTTTTTTTGTAATATCTCCTCTGCATCTCTTCAGATCTCTATTTTTATGGTCTTCCTCCAACTGCCCCGTCCCAGACCCATGTGGGTGCTTTTATGTGGACGTCTGCTTTCAATGCTGTAGTCCTGGCGTGCCACTGTTTGCATTTACATTTACAGTGGTATTCAACGGCTCTCTAGCAAGGATGCGGGCATCCTTATGCAACCAGATCTTAGTGCCTCGCCACAAATCATACTGTCCTTTGCAGGCTGCATGTTTTGAACGAATTATTCAGAACGGTGCACGGCACAGAAATCAAACACCGCTGTTACTCGCAGCACCTTTGTATATGGCAGCCACTGGGACCTCTGTAAGGGATGTGCGCCTGCAGTGTTGTGCTCAGTGTGCTGCGTGCACTTTAAATCTCCATTCTGTTGATTACCTAGATGTGCACACAAGCCTGCCTTAATAGATCTGCTTCTAATCCTTCAGTCCCAGGTTGCTCGTGGTAAACACTGGTAAAGACAAGGCTGCGAAATGTATATCTGACTGCGTAGCAGTGCTTAATTTGAGCCGGTGTTTTCCGGTGCTTGGCACTGGCACTTAATTGTGAGCACCGGCCCTTATGACAGCTGCCACATGGTGGCGCTGTTTGTGTGACGTAGAGATAAGCAGTACAAGCAGTACAACAGTTGTTTTATTAATTCATTATACATTAAAAACATTAAAATACTTGCCGCTCAAGCCATTCTTATACCTTTGGGGCCTGGAACAGTCTGAAATGTCACACTTGTAGCAGTGTGAAGATTAGTAGTTATGTAGGTAGGTGTAATGGCAGCACTGACGGCGGTGCAAGCTGTGGTGGCTTCCTGATGAGGGTTAGTGGTGTCTGTTAATACAGAGCAATTTGTTGTAGACAGGTACTGCTGCTGAGAAATAACCAAACAGTTCAACCGGTTTGCTTCCGGTGCGGGATAACTGTTTCTGCTGGAGGTTGGTCAAATTCACCTGTAATATGTTAGAAATGAAAGTCCCTAATAGCAAAGGCATAGCCAATAGGTCTGGTTTTACTGTGTATGCAAACATAGGCATTCACAAATGCACACAGACCTTTCGTGCCATGTTTCTGTGTAGCCTGAAGCACAACAAACTGGGGACGTTTTTTTAAAAGGGACACAGGCACAGCAAGGCCAAAAAGATGCAGATTGTTCAGAGAACTACACAAAAAAAGTATGCACAATTGTGCATGCCTGTGTTTGAATGCGTTAACAGATTACATCCCAACCTATTTGCTTTGCCAATGCTTTTTTTAAAATGTATTTTCGTGACGGGTATTTTTTTTTTAACTGGTTTTATTTTGTTTTTTAGCCATCAGCCAGAATCTCAACAGGTGAGTCGTATATACATCAAATATTACTTTGTTACAATTAATTATCACTGCATTGCATGTAGAGAATACATTTTGGGGATTTCGCCCTCCAGTACTTGCCCCCCCCCCTCCGATACATTAGGTGTTCTCCACTTTGGTTGCTTCCTGTGCCAAGTATTTTTTACATTTATATGCAAACATATTTACACCAAACTAATGGCAGATTGTATTTTTACACTTTTAAAACCTTTTGCATATCTTGGAAAAAACAAATCAAAAACTTCACAGCTTGCCATGTCCATCCCAGTTAGCTTTGCCAATGTTTTAATTATAATGCATTTTTCTACTTATATCATGTTAGTATAATTGCAATTGTTATCTTTTAATGAAACACTTTTTAATTTTTACTCCATTTGCGTTCAGTACCCCTTTCAGCCTTTTTGGGCTACAGTTAAGCTTCATATATTATTAAACAAATCATAACAACCAGTGATTTGATAACTCTGTGTGAGGCCAAAGAGAGAATCTGAAGGATTTTCCTTGTAGGTGGAGTGACCAAAACGTAGGCACACCCAGTTTGGGGTCTCCTAAGGAATGGCATGTGCTTTTTGTTTAGTACCGCACACGCTAGCAAAACAAGCATTGGCAAAGCCAATAGGTCTCGCCTTGGGATCTAAGTGTTTAGGCATGCAACAGTTGATGTTGTTGCACCAAGGATATTGTGCTGGATAGCTAAACACTTATGAGGTCCCAAAGGTGAGCTCAGTGGCTTCGCAGGTGGAACACGTAGACACCAAACGGCCATTTTTAATGAAATACTGCAATGTTTAAACAGGTTCGAAACTGAACTCTTCGTTTCACTACGAGCGACTGTAAAGCAATCCAGCTCCAGAGAACCAACTCCCATAGAGTTAACAAGCATTTGCAATGCAATAGGTCTCGCAATGGCAAGATACTGAGCTATTGGCATTCTAAATGGCAATGCCTTTTATTTATGTGTTTAAAAAACCTGCAATAATAGAAGGCATTGTCATTTACAATACCAATAGGTCAAAGTTTCTAAATGCGAGACCTATTGCATTGCAAATGCTTGTTTTAATCTATTGTAGGATATTCCTACTTGGCCTGGTCACTTGCAGAAAGGGTCAGTATAGGGACATATTCATTACTTCGTAATACCATCCTTCTCTGCAGTGTTTTCCTCCTTGATAAATAATATGTAAAGTTCCTCAAATATTGTCAACATGTGATTTTGATCTATGGCTATAACCACATTTACAGGCTCCCTTATTTGAGCACTACCTGCTGTCATCTCCTTTTGTTTTGATATTGTTGACAGTGTCTTGTCGGCTCTTTACCTTGTATCAGATGTAGTTACTCTCTTATTATATTTGTCTATTGCATATTGTTCAAAGAGCCTCTATCTTTTAATTTACTATTGAGTCAGTTGCAAGCAGTTATTGTATGTCGAACAACCTTAACACATCATACTTTTAATGCTAGAAATTTTCTTAACAGAACATATCTACCACAACATCCGCACTTCACTCTACAAAATGTCCACCCGCTACAAAATAAGGCATAAACCAGTCAAAGGGAATGACCATTTCAGATGTGCCATAGAACACCAATACTATGAAAAGATGCTTTTGTTCTTCAAGAAAAAATACCAAACTCTGCAATGCCACTATGAATAAATCAGTCATAATACGCCACCATGATCACTTCGCTACATAGGGCTTCCCGCAGTTGGCACAAGAGACCCCATTGATTAATGGCTATTTGCTCCTATTAGCATGAAAACTGGAAAAGTATCCACTAAAATCATGAAAACTAAATTCTATTGACCTACAAACTAACTGTATTTAAACAGGTGTTATAACTGAACAGAACAATATGGGAGTGCCCATTATTCACTGATGGGGCTCTTACTTCCCCTATATCACAGCAAGCGTAACCTGATACATCTTCAGCACAAACTTATACAAAACTCATTTAGAGTATATATATGAACTTACAAATGGATGCTGGTGATACCCAAATTGACATTCAACAGCAGAACAGCCTGAGCTGTCAGATCAGTTTCACCAGAAGTTTGAATCACATTGAGAAAGCTTCCTGAGCCTAAACAGGGCTCCAAGAAACATATGGCCTATCCCAACATCAATTCTTTAACTACCTCCAACTATGCCATGCCCTCTCCCTATACATTCACAATCTTACTGGCATTCTAGATGTAGCCCGTTTGAAGCTAAGATCTTGGCAGGATATTTGGAAAGACAGAAAATATCTAACCTTTACAAGTCCTGAATACCCTGATTCATTGGAGAGGCTCAAAGTGTGATGAAATCCTCTGATTGATGTGACACTACACATGAAGACTTAAAAACGTATGCACTTATTATGTGATGGACGTATGTGATGCACTTCATGAAATGTTCAATAAAATTGTGGTGTAAAAATATACCACTGTCTATGCTTCATAGAGTTTGCACCAGAAAATCTATTTTAAATATTGTAATACAAAAGGATCATAGCCAAAATATCGACTACATACAAGTACATGAATGTAAGTATAGATAACATACAGTTAACTAAACATATATGTGCCTAGACATTTTATATATTTAAAGGTACGTAGATATGAAGTTAAGAACAGCCAGTCTATGCTATGCTTTCTTATGTATGCTTAACTTCCCAATATTCTGGAAGCTGATATTTGGGCTTAGATATTTTTACAGCACAGTTGTTCTGTGATCGATAGTTTGACATAAAACTGTTTATAGAATTATCTTACTCATTCACACTGTACACCAAATGGAACTTACTACAAGCATGTACTAAGTACTCTGTGGTGGTCTCGCTGAAGGAGGGTTCTGAGTGCAACAATTGAAGTAAACAAAAATATATCCATGTAATATTTTGATGAATGATTGAAGCTCACTCTTTCTCTGAGGCATTGGGTTAGAAGCGATATAAGTATAACTGTGTACAATATATTGTTAGTACCAATGAAGCAAGAGCAGTGGACCACGAAGACTTCACCTGACCCATTTTTTCAAAAGGTGTAGTTAAACACAAGTATACACCAATGTCTGCACACACTACAAGCACCTGCTGCTAAGGTGCAAAAACCAAAAGAGGTGACAAGTAACAATACAGAACATAGAGATGTACCACAACAATAACCCAAAAAAACAGGTTGTGATTCCTGTCTTTATTTTCTTTTTACTTCTCTTTTTTTTATAAAGTTTCACATATTTGCAGTGAAGACAGTCAACGCGTTTCATCCATGAGATGGACTTCTTCAGGGCAAGTAGAAACACATAAAATGTCAGAGTAGTTGAAGCATCACGGTTTGATTTCAAATTGGACCCCATGGTAGTATACTTCATCAGTATTCTGTATTAAAAATCGCAAACATTATTAAGTCTTGTCATCCAGATAGAGAGTAGGTGTATGCGGAAATTATAACAACCCAAGTGGGTTCGTGACAACACAGGAAAGGAAAAGGAGCCAGCAAGCCCTGATAAGCACTCTGATTGATGCTGTTGCCGAAAAACATCCATCTGCTGCACTATGGTGTAGTGCACGAGGGTGGTGGAGTTAGTTGCCCTAAAGAAAACCATCTCATTGACAAAACAAGTTGGTTGTCTTCACTGTAAATAAGTGAAACTTTATTTTAAAAAAAGAAGAAAAAAGAAAAGAAAGACAAGAATCACCTAGTTTTTTTGGGTTATTGCTGTGCTGCATCTCTATGTTCTGTATTGTTCCAATCTAATGTTGACAACTACACTGCAGTGTGATGATTTCTGGAGAAAGAAATTTGCTGAATCCTTTAGGAAACTTTGCATGTTCAGTACAGTATATTAGTCAGTCGTTAAAACTCTGCATTGTTGACCAGCTGAGTTAAAATGTACCAATTGATACGAGTTAAATATTTTACTGTGAATAAAAAAGAACAGGCAATCATCGCTGTTATCTCAGAGGCATTGTTGTTCGTGATAGGGTCAACCAAGGGACCTCGGCATGACTGCCTCCACCTCAAGACTGGAGAAACCAGATTAGAGAAAGTTGCGCTGCATGTAGAGAGAAGTGAGGGTATTCATCCATGCATCCACTCACCAAGGCGATAAACACAAGTGTCATGTGAATGTATACATCTAACATAAGGTCTTAGTAGACATGTATGCTGCCAAGTCTTGTTTTTCACTGAACTCACATCTGTTATGGCAATCCTTGCATCACATCTCAATTCCTTCAATACCTGTTTCAACTGCACTACCCCCTCTCATACCCTCTCTACTGTCCTCTGCCTGTATCCCAACTTGTTAACATGCAGCCTAGATATCCCATGCCACCATTATTGACTCTTCCAGCCCCTCACCATGTTTCATTCCAACAACTTTAAATGTCACCGCTTCCTACTTGCCTACATTTCCATTTGTGAACCCACCATTGGAACATTCATCTACACTTTTGTGACCAAATGAACCCATATAGCCCAATGGGAATAAAGCACGAGTTTCCCCAAATAGCCCTGGAGAATAGTAAGCCACAAATATTTATTCTAGCCATGAGAAAAGCAAACCAAGCGGGAGTATCCTGAAAGACATATTTGTGTGCAATATGTAAGATTTGATCAAGACATTCTACCTGTCAAAAATACTCACAGGTTTATAGAAGAGAAGCTTTGGACTTTGGAAACTATACTCCAGAAATAGGCAAACAGCAAAAATACTGATTGATATATAGTGCTATTTACTACCCACATCTCAAAGGAGATCTGGACATCATTTGTGGGACCGCCTGGTGTATCATTTGACAGAAGAAATTGAAAATCTTGCAAATTCATGCAATGCCTTTCGATCTTAAATGCTTCTGAAAACCAAACATTGGCTCAAATCCCAGACTCTCCCTGTCTCAGTTACCTTGAATGGCAGCTAGAGCCTTTCAGCTAAGGGGATACACTCTTCAGGAGCTGCTCTGACTGGACTTTCGCTCTCACATTGCAGAGCATTAGAATGTTAGCATGGTTGGTCAATGCACCCAAAACATACCATATCAATATTGTATGCATACATAAAATCAAACATCACATTTGACATTAAAATGGTAGTAGCTTCATCATGCTAATTAAAATTAAGAGTGGGTTCTTAAAAGCCCCTTAAAGCATGACACCCACATAGCATCTAGCTCCAGCCCATGCACTCAAGTCCCAGCCCCACATCCTCTCTGCAGAAATCATAGACCCAACTGGGTCCTGCATGTGACTGCTTGTGAGCTGAGATCTCCACCTCTGTTCTCCCCTCATTTTATAAGCTCCATTCATCATGTCAGGTAAGAAGATCATCCTTTTTCTTTGAGCACATTAACTGGTGTATGGTGAGGAATGATGCTCTGCTCATATGTTCACAGTGACTTTGTGCCATATTGCGAGAGATGGCCTGAAGACCACTTGAGCTGTGGAAGGGACAGTATCTGAGGAGGTTTATAGCACACTGTGGGAAGAGGACTCTGAGATAAAGGATTGTCATAATGGTTTCCCCTTTAGCATAAATAAACATGCAGCATCGGCCATTGCCCCCTACCACACATTCATTATAATGCACATGTTTATTCTCAAGTTAAACCCATCAGGGGCTGCAGTGAATTCGTTTCTCCCGTACACTCATCTCCACATTCGCGGTACACATCCTAGCACATCTCTGTTTACAATAGTGCAGTGCAGGACTGGCCCCTCCCACCATGCGCACTGTACACACCCTAGCATATGTCTGTTCACATTAGGGCAGTGCAGGACTGACTCCTCCCATCCCCCATGCACGCAGTACACACCCTAGCATAGCTCTGTTTACAAAAGTGCAGCGCAGGACTGTCCCCTCCCATCCACCATGCGCGCGTTTCACACCCTACTGTATCTCTGTTTACAATAGTGCAGTGCAGACTGACCCCTCCCATACTCCATGCATGCGGTACACACCCTATCATAGCTCTGTTCACAATAGTGAAGTGCAGGACTGACCCCTACCGTCCCCTATGCACTCAGTACACACTCTACCATATCTCTTTTTACAATAGAACAGTGCAGGACTAACCCCTCCCATCTATCATCTACTCATACTCAACTAAAGGAATTCACGCCCAGTAGCTGTCAACAACGTCTACTCACCTCCCACTCCCATCACTTTGTATGGCCAAGGCACATGCACCTGGTCATCTCGTAGGATGCTTTGGGGTACGCCAAAGAATCAAGTACTAACATGCCTAAGTATCACTTCCCTCTTGTTTGTGACAAACATTGCAGACCAAACTCAGAGAGGTGTATCATTGGGAAGTGTGTGTAAAATACAAATTTCAAAATGCCCTTTGTCTCTCTTTTGATCAAGACACTGGTCTCCAAAAAGTAGGTCCTTAATAGCACTGCAAGGTAATTTTTATGATGAAGTGGTGGGTAGAGGAAACAAATGAAAAAATCTATCATTAAAGAAAAGAAGGATGGACGAAAGGATGAATGTATGAACAGAAGGATGGAAGGATGATGGGTGAATCGATGGGTGTGTGGGTCTACGGATGTACTGATTGTTGGTTGGACCGTGAGGAGTAAATTGGTGAAGAGAAGGAACGATGGACACGGAAAGGAAGGAATAGATGTCTAAAGTTGTTGAGAAAGGGCACTATGTGTTGGATTGAGATCGGGGTGGGATGGAGAGACCGGGACAGAGGGACACCGTGAGATACAGGGTGAGACATACATGATGAGCAGAAGGATAAATAAGGCAGCTAGCAGCACTTTCAAAGGTACAGAATCAGAGCAAAAAGCTTATGAGCAATCTACAGGTTGGGGGCCGTGGCTTGGCACCCGCGGTGAAGGAAACGCGCTTCAAGGTCATCGAGCGTGAGACTGGCGGGCGGATTCTTCCAATGAAAGACTTTCGAAAATGATGTGAGCACTTTCGTGGGCCCTTGCAGCTAAATGAAGAAGCATTTTGAGGTAGACGCGCTGAGGCGGGCTCGCGTTATCGCGGCCGCCATTTTGTTTATAAATATCATGTCAGGAGTGGCTGTTCCTCTCTATTCTCGGCGCACATTGTCAGCTTCTAATGGTGCTCCAAGTCTCCTCATATTCTTTCTGATTTACTGCATCTTCTCAGCAGCTGTCCACAATAATGCCACAATTCTGCATTTTTTCAATGTCCTTTCACCGTTTGTTCTAAAGTGGTTACAGGCGCCATTTTAGAAGCCTCTGCAACATCTCTCAGCTAAGTGTCGAGGAGGAGTGTGGAACTTATTTATATAGCTACAATCTCTCTAGCGCATGTCCCTATATGAAAATCTCTTCAGCATTTTGTATCTACATGTCCAAGAAGTATGACTAAACTGATCTTTTATTATATGTGAGAGAGAATTATATGTTGAATACTGTCCTTTCCATAATTGCAGTTGCAACAGTACGTGGTGTACGACGCTGCCAAGTCTTCCTTAGAGTGCAGCATATTCTGTCATACATTTTGCTAAATTACTCCATCTAATTGGCCCTTTTAATGTGATCTTCACGCTTTTCCATTTACTGAGCTGTGTCAGTATTCTGTCTTGTACTGAATCAAGTTGTCTCAATTTCTCGATTTCATTGTTGATGGGCAGAACGAAGGGCTCTTCTCTCGTTGTACCAACACCAAAACATATTTTTATTAAGAATTCCAAACTTATCTCAGAGCTCTCAAAACTGGAGGATTCTAAATCACCTGAGTCTGAGTGTGGCACCATCATAATGGATCAATTGCGAACTGTACCAGGAAAGTCAAATGTAAAACGTCTAAAGCAAGATCTCCTATCACCACCTAAATCAACCTCTCCAGTATCAATGGAATTGTTGGTACAGGAAATAAGACTCTATATGGAGGAAACCAACTCCAAGCTGCAAATACTCTCTGACAGCTGGTCACAGCTTGACACCAGGCTCACAGTGGTGGAACGTAGTGTCTCAGCCCTGGATGAAAACTGTTTCTTTCATGCAATCGCAAGTTTCAACACTCCAAAAGCAGGTTGAGGACTTAGAAAATCGCAACAGGAGAAACAACTTACGCATTTATGGTCTGAATGAAGGTGTTGAAGGAACGGACCCTATTACTTTTTTCAAATCCTTTCTCCCCAAACTTTTACTTCTACCAGAGGACACCACTCTGAATATTCAACGTGCCCACAGACTGGGGCGTGTTTCGACTACTTCCTCACCCTCGCAGAGACCCAGAGGAGTTATTCTCTATTTCTTAGAAATCCTTAAAAGCCATTCAGCGGATATCCTGGTCTGGGTCTACACTATTTTTTGCGCAAGATTACTCTAAAGCAACGGCAGCCAGGCGCAAGGCCTTTCTTGATATGAGGTCAGATCTTCGTGCAATGGAAGCCAGATATGGCCTCTTCCACCCTTGTATCTTCAAAGTTACATTCAACAATAGAACATCTTCATACGAGGATCCTATTCGACTACGAAACTTCATCAACTCGAACAAACCAGACCAAATGGACTCTTCAGGACCCTCCTCCTCACACGTTACTTGAATTTCTGTATTTTCAATTACATGATCTTTCTTCAATTTGTTTATAGGTTCTTTAGTGATATGTGCTAGCTTTACATTCATGGTTGCACACTGTCTTCGACATTATGGTTAATAGTATTTAGTTTTAGCGATTTTTTGTTCCGCTGTTTGTTTCTTATATTGCTATTAAATGTCTTACTAAGTTTTGCTATTTTCTTTTCCTCCGCCTATTTGGTGATATTTCTGGTACGGCGTGTTCCTTCCCTGGTTCGATCCGGTCTTCACCCGATGTTCGCCTGTTCCATGTGGCTCCACCCACCCTCGCTTTCTTGTTCCCTTATTGTAGGTATGTTTTTTGTTTCGTCTTCTGTTTTTTGTTTTGTTTCACTGTTTCTCCTCTACTTCTTTTAAGGTGGCTTTTGTACTTCCTTCCATCTTCATGTTCCCTTCTTGTAGGTATGGTATTCGCAATGTCTTTTGCTACGTGTTCTGTAACACATTCTTCTACTTCTTTTCTTTATTATTTGACCTCTATATTTGCTCTTTCTTATGTGATTACTCTCTGTTGTTACTCTTGTTTGTTCTTATCTATTCTTTATATTCTTCAATGTTCTGAACTCCTTTCATCCCTTCTTCTTTCCTTTATCTTTTTCAATGATACACATTGTTCTTGCAACGAATTGGACTTTGGTATTACAAGCTCGGATTTTTCTATTTTTGTTTTCTTCACCTTATTGCACTGGATTGTTACTTTATACTGTTTTTTACCCTATTTCAATATCTCATGCCGCTTAAATTAGTCTCATTGAATATTAGGGGACTAAATTCTCCTATCAAGAGACAGAGGGTTTTATCACACTTGGCCAAGTTAAATGCTGATATCGTTTTTTTACAGGAAACTCATCTTACAGATACTGAATTTTTGAAATTGAAAAGAGGTTGGGTGGGGGAGGCTTATTTCTCCGCAGGGGATGATGGTAAACGAAACAGAGTTGTGATATTGTGCCGTAAATCTCTACCAATTACATTATTATCGCAAGAATCTGATGTTGAAGGGAGATGGCTCATTGTCAAACTATCACTCAAGGGTGTTCCAGTTTCTCTTCTTAATGTTTATGCTCCCACAGGTGGTGATGCCTCCTTCTGGCCTGCTTTAGCCAAGCATATTTCCCATTGCATTGACGATAATTTATTATGGCTGGAGATTGCAACCAAGTGTTTGACCCTTTTTTAGACAGGAATTCAAAAGTGCCCTTTACTCCCAATAAATCACATAAATCTTTCACTCACACTATAAATCAACATAAACTGCTTGACGCTTGGCGCCTCTGTAACCCAATCACCAGAGAATATTCTTTTTATTCCTCAACCCATCACACCCAATCAAGAATTGACCACGTTTTTGTCTCACATAACATTTCGCAGTCCCTCACATATTCAGAAATTGGCCCTATTCTCTTATCGGACCATGCACCTGTTTCAATTGGCTTTGATATATTGCCTAAAAATAATGCTCCCAGACGGTGGCGTTTTTTTTAACAATACACTCCTCTTAGATGACAAATTCACTGCAGCCTTTACCTCCTTTTCCATGGATTACTTTGAGAGAAACCATACAGAGTCCTTGCCTCTCGCGACCATTTGGGATGCTTTTAAGGCATCAGCAAGAGATTTTATCTTAGGCTTTGTTGCAAAGAAACGAAATTCTGCACGTAAGATTACGAAAGATCTCCTTCAAGACATTAAGGAATTAGAACACTCATATTACACATCTCATTCAGAAGAATGTCTCAAGACCCTTATCAATGCTAAACTGCAATTTAATAAAAAGTCAACAGAAGATGCCTCCCTTTACTTATTAAAATCTAGCGCAAAATTCTATGGAGGTAAAAATAAAGCAGGGAAAGTTCTGGCCAACTATTTAAAGATCCGCCAAAACAAATGAAACATTGATTCTGTCTTCGACGAGCACTCAGTTTTCAAATTTAAAGATCTTGAGATTTTAAATGAGTTCTCTCTCTTTTACAAATCATTATATTCATCAGAAACCCAACCTACAGATCACTCATTATCACAAACCTTTTCTGATATCCAAAAGCCTCAACATGGCCCTCTGGACTTATCCCCTTTAGAATTGGAAATTTCCCAGCATAAACTCCTAAAAGCCCTTCAAAACCTAAAAAAAGAAAAAGCTCCTGGCCCGGATGGTTTTACCGTTGAATTTTACACTCATTTTTCTAAGTTTCTAATACACAAATTACATTCGCTTATAAAAAAAATGTATGCCTCACAAAGTTCTTCGGGTTCATTTTCTGAAGCTCATATCTGTCTTATCCCAAAAGAAGGTAAAGACTCTAAGTATCGTATAAACTATAGACCTATCTCACTGGTTAATATCGATTATAAAAAAAATTCTAAAGCTTTAGCCATACGTCTTGACTCTTACTTACCAAATTTACTAGGAAAAGAACAATCTGGCTTTGTTAAAGGGCGAGTCATTCGGATAATACTCGGCTCTTTTTCGATGTCTTATCCAAATCTTCACATCTTAACCATCCCTTGGTGGCAATTGCACTGGATGCCGAAAAGGCTTTTGATAGAGTTGAGTGAAAATATCTATTTTATACTCTTAAATGGTTTGGATTCGGCCCCAATTTTATAAATTTATTATCTCTCCTTTACTCTAATCCGCGTGCAGCAGTCTGTGCCAATGGCTTAATTTCCCCATTTTTTTACTTGGGCAGAGGAGTGTGTCAGGGCTGTCCTCTTTCTCCCTTCCTTTTCAATCTAGCATTGAAACCATTTTTATCCAAGCTGCGCCAAAACTCAAGTATTTATGGATTTCAAGTATCAAATGTTGCAGCCTATGCTGACGATATTTTGCTTTTTTTGTCCAAACCAAACAAATCAATCTTGGCTTTTCTAGCAGAGGTAAAATCTTATTCTCTCATTTCCGGCTACAAACTAAATAATGACAAATGCAAAATATTACCTCTAACCAAATATACTTTCAGTTCACAATTCCAAGCTTCTCAATTCAAATGGAGTCCAAATCATATTAAATATCTAGGTCTACACTTTACCCCTTCAATTTCAGAAACGGTAACATTATGCATGAATAAATGTCTTCAAAAGATTACAGAATTATCCTCTAAGTGGCATCCCCTTTACTTGTCTTGTTGGGGCCGCCGAGATACCATAAAAATGATGCTATCGCCCATAGTCTATATACCATTTCGAACATTCCTGTACCCATCTCTTCTAAATTATTTAAATAAGTCAATTCCATTTTATCCTCATTTTTGTGGAATAAGAAGAAACCTCGAATGTCTTTATCAAAATTGATACGCCCTAAAATAGAAGGCGGAGTTAACTTTACAGATTTCCATGCTTATCAGAAAGCTTTCTTATTACGTCAGGCCTCTCTTTGGTTGCTTGAATCTGCAGACGATTGTCCCCTTTGGACTTCAACAGAGCGCCTATTTTTGTCCACGTACTCATTTCGTGAGTATCTTTCTTTCTCGCGCAAACCACAATCCATTTCTACTCCTATATTAAAGCATACTTCCAAACTACTTGATATACCCCCTCACCCTACTCTTGCTTCTAGGGACTCCTTTTTAAACTCAACAATCTGGCATAATAAAAATTTGTTGAACCATAACAGACCATTTTATTGGAGGACTTGGAGTGAAAGGGGTTTGATATGGGTTTATCAATTATTCTTAGATTCGGAATTTTTGCCTTTTGGTACACTCATGCAGTTATTTAATTTACTGTCTTCCTTTATCCATAAATATAACATACTCAAATAAACAGTACTGGAAACTTACTCTCATTTCCAGGCCATAGCCGACATTTCCAATAGCCCAGAATCCTCTTCACGACTTCATGCCCTGTTAATGACCACGCCCAGAGCCTCTATTATTTACAGCCACCTACAAGGCATTGATATAGACAGAAAACAAAAATTGAAGAGGCATGGGAACGAGATTTCGAGGTGTGTTGGTCACTGTCACTTTGGAAGGGCATTTGGTCTAAAATACGCAGAGCTTCTAGAGCAGCAAATACCACGCAAACCTTATTTTTTGTTTATAACAGACTTTTATTTACGCCAGCCACTTTATGCAAACGTTTTTCATCCACTCTGGACACGTGTTGGTCTTGCTCCTCTCCCAACGCTGACCTATTTCATATGCTATTTACTTGTCCACAGATACATGACTTTTGGAAACAAGTCTGGTCTCAAATTAACTTAATATATGGCACTACATTTCCTTTCTTTTTCATTCACAATTTTCGAGGCAGCCTTTCTTCTATCTGGGACGACATTTCACTTAATGTCAAGATTATTGATTTATTATTAGCAATTGCCTTTCAACAAATTACTGTTAATTGGAAAGATTTTTCGAAAAATTCATATAAGACTTGGTGGTATACTGTCTGTCATAACCACAGATTAGCTAATGCCTTTGTATATCCTCCTCACATGGCTACAAAACGCGCTGACCTGTGGTCACCTGTCACAATATATATTGATGTTAATGCTAGACGATATTCTCTACCAAAGCCCTCTCAACAGGAGGTTCTCAAGCCACCCTGACTTCCCTAATAATTCCATAAGTTTCTTTTATGTATCTTTAATGTATATGCATCTCATTTATTATGCTCTTTTATGTCTTAACTTTGTATTATTAGTCCAATTCTTCTTTTACTTTTTATGTAATAAGTTTGGAACATGATGATGTAAGATTTATAGTGTATACTTAGTTTAGACACCCTGTTTTATCTTCAATAAAAATTATTTGAACTTAAAAGCAATCTAAAGGTCAGAGGCTCCGACCAGTCCTTGCTCTCTCTCATCTCAGATGTCACGTGCCATTTGGTGTAGTTAATGACGTCTCACTGACAGGGAAAATACAGTCCAGAAGTGGCCAGAGCTGAACAGCAGGACGCTCCCCGAGCCACAGTTTGTAAACTCCTCATTGAGAGTTTATGTTATGACCTACAGCAAACCAACATAAAGAGGGGCAGCAAAATGAAGTAGTCCACCTCAAACAAATATAACGCTGGAAGATGGACAGGCTCATGAAGCTTAAAAAGAAAGGAGACAAACCTAACTAAGACCATAGACTAGCCTTCTTCTTGAATGTGTTTTAAACAAGAAGGTCAAGAAAATACACATATCTTAACATCAAAGGCAAGACTTTTTTGGTCTAATGCAAGGAGCAGATACACCAGCGCTCACACTGAGACAGATTAGATATTCAAGTCTCATGTAATCTACAATGAATGTTGTATGCCACCACACAACGTCGTGAGCACTCACATCCTCCCACGCACGGCTCAAGAACAGTTGAGGAAAAGAAACTACGAAATAAAAAGAAAACAAAGGGAACAGAGACGTCAGATACTTTCTAGAAATGTTAGCTAAGACACAGCACAATGGGAGTGCCAACACAAGGAATTTAACTGTCTGGAAAACAAGAAAGCCTAATCTCTGTGTTCCAAGAGAGCACACTGCTACTTCAGCTCAGACCCAAAGGAAGAGAGCAAGATTTCAAAACAAGAGATGGACTGCAGCACAGCGTAGGGAAGGGGGGGCATACGCTGCTCACAGAAAGAACGAGGAAAGAATACAAAACAGCAGCCGGCGTAGATACCAGAGGATTTTTGGGGATGGACGTGGAGGGAGATAGCAAAGCCACAAACCTATATTAAAGTACAAAATAAAAAGCCACAGTGCCTCCACTGTGTAATACTCCATGACAGCGCCAGTATCAATATGGCATCAATAACAATGCCAGCTGTAATTAATTGAGCCAGCAAGCACATTTGGGATGGTGGTGACATGAATGCGGTAGAGGTTATAGGGAGAAGACATTTAAAATATACCGCAACCTTTGGTCGGACATGAATGGACCCACCAGCATGTGCGGTGCGAGTAGCCCCGACACTGCCGGTGACTGGATACAGTAGCCTTGAACACAGTGTGTGAGAAGCCTGCCCGTCCAGTGTGCTTAGTAAAACAAGCTGAAAGGAAAAAAGAGTGTGCCGAAAAGGGCATAAATAAACAAAAGAATAGGGGGCATGTAACAGGGGCAGTGTCCATGGGAGGCAATACCTCACCAAAAGGAGGGACAAACAGCAACGTTTCACCAATGAAAAGCAGGGAATTTTGAAAGCCACATGAAGGAACAAATGAAAATTGATGGGTGTGATGAAAGCCCATAGAGTAGATACAGCATGTCTCAAAGAGACAGTGCATGAGCTGCATAGATGAGACCTAATAAAGGACACCGGGACACTAACATTAAATGATGCCTATTTTTTCCACTGCTCACATTACAGTATCTTTGGGACATGAGTGTACACCCTACAAAGAACATGCAGGACCGTTGTTTCTTATTAGGAATTGACAGTTAATTCTGCTGTGACTGGTAATGCGAGTTACGGCAGTGTCATCTTAAGGATTTTTGGGGCCCTAGGCAAGACATATTTTAGGGTCCTTGTAAGGGACATATTTGTATTACCCATTTCTTGTTAACTCACACCCTCAAGAAGCTAAACAATTCTAAATCACGGGTTATTCTTTAACAAGGTCACACAAAACAGTTGAAATATGTCTTGCCTGGGACTCCAAAATCCTTAAGGTGACATAGGCTAAGAGACAAAGCTAAAGATAGAGGTAGGCAGAGAGTTAGAAAGGTTTAGAAAGAGAATCTAAAACACATAGTCAAATAGAGAAAGTTCACTTTACCAGAGGGCCCCTTGAAAAATGGCGACCCTGGCAATTGCATACTTTGCCCATGCGTTAAAACATTTCTGGATGACATCCATCAGATTTATCAGTTTAACAGGCACACAGGTGGTGAGTACCATTCTACCCAGAGATTTAACCTACTGGTAAATGTGTTCCCACATGTTATTCCCAGAAAACCTATACTCACCGTAATCTTTCCTCTCCACCCAGGATCTCTGGTAATGGTAATTCAGAGAAGTGGAAATTCTGAGAATCATGACAGGCCAATCGTAATGAGGGTGACTGTGCCAAATTGTCACCAATAGCTATATTGTACCAAGTAGAAACAAAGGCTGTACAAAGCACATCATTTTGTCTGCCTGCATGACTATTGGCCTGAAAGGATAGTGAAACACACAAGATGATGGACGGAATGTTGCACATTGGCAAAACATTCACCCCCAGTCACAGATCTGGGTTTAATCCATCGTTATGTTGCTCACCACGCCACCCCAGTTCAGACATGGCCATATGCAAATCAGTCTTGACCCTGTGCCTCATGAGAACAGTCCAGCCCGAACTGCCAAGCCATGTCTTCCCTGTACCGGAATCAAGCATCCTAGGACCGGTTTTGGGGTTTCACCCCTCTTCAGCCAGGATAGATTGACTCCAGTGGCGTAGTGAGCACGGGACCCACATCTGGGCATACCCTTCCCACATAGGGCGAACAGCAAAACACACAAGATGATGGACGGAATGTTGCACATTGGCAAAACATTCACCCCCAGTCACAGATCTGGGTTTAATCCATCGTTATTTTGCTCACCACGCCACCCCAGTTCAGACATGGCCATATGCAAATCAGTCTTGACCCTGTGCCTCATGGGAACAGTCCAGCCTGAACTTCCAAGCCATGTCTTCCCTGGACCGGAATCAAGCATCCTAGGACCGGTTTCGGGGTTTCACCTCTCTTCAGCCAGGATAGTTTGACTCCAGTGACGTAGTGAACACGGGACCCACGTCTGGGCATACCCTTCCCACATAGGGCGAAAAGCAAACCACACAAGATGATGGACGGAATGTTGCACATTGGCAAAACATTCACCCCCAGTCACAGATCTGGGTTTAATCCATCGTTATTTTGCTCACCATGCCACCCCAGTTCAGACATGGCCATATGCAAATCAGTCTTGACCCAGTGCCTCATGGGAACAGTCCAGCCCGAACTGCCAAGCCATGTCCAGATCTCTGTACTGGGGTGAAAGTATGACATTGATCTGCATTCATTCCATCAACTGCTGTTTTTGCATTTGTCACCCCGAGTGGGACGGGTATGCTCAGACGTGAGTCCCGTGCTCTCCATGCCACTGGAATCAAGCTATCCTGGATGAAGAGGGGTGAAACCCCGAAACCGGTCCTAGGATGCTTGTTTCCAGTCCAGGGAAGACCAGGCTTGGCAGTTCGGGCTGGACTGTTCCCATGAGGCACAGGGTCAAGACTGATTTGCATTTGGCTGGGTTCAAACTGGAATGGCATGGTGAGCATTCTGTTCATCAACTGTTGTTTCTGAAAGGATTGTGCCCAGAAGAAATATTGTTAGTATGGAAAATTCAGTTACAGAAACCATACTTTAGAAAGGCAGAATAAATTCTAACCTTTGAGAAATAATGACCATCAATGATAACTATGGGCCTGATTACGATGACCGTGGGACCACCACCGACAGCCCGTCACTGGCGGACCGCACCGCCATCGTGGTGCTGTTTTGCCCCGCCACATCAGGATGGCAGGCGGATGGATGGTGGTCGGAGAGACTGACCGTCAGAGATCCATCGGAGGTGAAGTAATACCTGCAATGGTGGCGGTGCCTGCCAGGTACTGCTGTAGTTATTACAATGTTCCTTCCTGCCGCCCCTTTCAAGGTGGAGAACCCTCCATTTAATGGCAGGCGGAAAGGGACATTGGGTGCCTGTAGCAGGCCCCCCTGCCCCCTGGGCCTTTGAAATGGGCCCTGGAGGACACCTGTGGTGCCCCACTACATAACCATGCCCATGTGGCAGGCACCACATGGTGCCTGCCACGTAGTGCAGGGATATGTGTAATGTCTATTTTATGTACTGCGGCGTCTGCTGAAGCCACCAGCATCCGACACAATACAAAATATAGACATTGCGAGCCTAATTCAGCTTGAGGGACCGCCGACTTGTAGTCGGGAGGTCCCGTTTCCGTATGGATGGTGGTCGGACCACAATCCTAATGAGGCCCTATGTTATATGTCAGAGGCAAAAAAAGGCCCTCTCTCCAAACTACATCACCAGGGACAAATTTAAGAATATTGTGCAATAGAATATTTTCACAACACACTGTGACAGCTATTGATATTCCTTACCATATGGTAGCAGAAATATATATATGTATATATGTAAATATATTATATATATGTATAGATAGATAGATAGATAGATACATAGATAGATAGATAGATAGATAGATAGATAGATAGATAGATAGATAGATAGATAGATAGATAGATAGATAGATAGATAGATAGAACGATTCCAGTGTCAATAAAGGAAACCACAGCACTCCAGTGCCGTCGTTACCAAAGTGCGAGTCAGCACCGAAACGCGTTGGCAGTTTGTGCCTCTGCCGTACTGCACAATAAACTTTATTAGCTGCACCAGAGAGCTGTGGGTTCCTTTATTGACACTGGAATCGTCTTTTCAAGTTTAACAGTGCGCGGCGAAGCGCTGTACTCCACAGGTGTTCTATCAGCCGGAGGGAAACTCGCCAAAAACAGTGATATATATAGATAGTCAGCCAGTAGGTAGTTATAGTTATAAGACCAAGTTTCCATAGGAAGAACATTTTTTGTTTTGCTTATAACTTTGGCGTTGTTTGATAAATCTTCATGACATTTTTCAAACTAATTCTTTGTTCATATCAGCTCCTATGTTAAAAGTTTGAGGGTGATTCGTCAAGGGGGGCCAAGAAAAAAGGGGGGTCCCAAAACGTGTTTTCTCCATGCAATTTCCATAGGAAACTTTAGACAAGGCTACAGGTCGAACGGGTGAAGGGAATTACCCCAAATTTGGCAGGGAGAAGGGTCTTGGTCTAGAAAGCACGCTTTTGTTTATTTGGTGTAAATCCGTTCAGTAGTTTTGGAGAAATATCAAAATTTACAGATATCGATATTTGGGAATTCTGCCATCTGATTGGCTGAGGCGTTACGAGCACGAGCTTGCTGCTTATTGGCTGCGAGCGGTGAGAGCGATTGCAACTAGGAAGTGTTGGCAGCCATTTTGTGATTCTGTTGAAGCGAGTAAGGGGAAAAAAGGGCGAAAAAAGTAGGAAAGAGGAGGTTAGGAGCACTGTAACATCTGTGGGGTGTTTAGGGTGTGCTATACAGGGGGTGCGAAGCGAACTACTCATCCCTACTGGTCTGAAAGTGCTGGGCTATGGAAATTAGGTGAGGTATTGCCTAGAGTCTGATGCTGCTAAGGTGAGCTGCTGCGGGACTCGGGGATTAAAGCGTGAGCCCAAACTGTGTGTATTATGCTGTGACTGAAGTCATGTGCCCTGGCCGCTGCACCACACCTGTGGAAGTAGTTTCAGCATATGTTTATACCTACTAGGATGAACTACTGACCCCTACTGGTCTGAAAGTGCTGGGGTATGGAAAATATGTGAGGTATTGTGTAGAGTCTCATGCTGCTAAGCTGAGCTTCTGCCGGACTCTGGGATGAAAGCGTGAGTCCAAAGTGTGTGTCATATGCTGTAAAGTCATGTGCTCTGGCCGCTGTACCACATCTGTCCAAGTAGTGTCAGCATGTAGTTATACCTACTCGGAGGAACTTTTGTTTCGAACATTGTAACTTGTGAATGGTGCTTAGGGGGTGTTATACAGGGAGTGCGAAGGTAAATTTGCGCGTTTTAAATCAATTCGGTATTTGTAAAGTGCAAACTACTCACTCCTACGGGTCTGAAGGCGCTGGGGGCATAAGCTGAGCTGCTGCCGGACTCGGGGCTAAAGCCGCTGAACTACTGACCCCTACCAGTCTGAAAGTGCGGGTTATGGAAATTAAGTGAGGTATTGCCTAGAGTGTCATGCTGCTAAATTGAGCTGCTGCTGGACTCGGGGATGAAGCCGCGTGCCCAAACTGTGTGTCCTATGCTGTGAAGTCATGTGCTCTGAGTGCTGTGCCACACCTGTGCAAGTAGTGTCAGCAATATTTTATACGTAGTAGGAGGAAGTTTGTTTGGAACAAGGTAACTTCTATATGGTGCTTAGGTGGTGTTATACAGGGAGTGCGAAGGTAAATCAATACGGTATTTGAAAAGCGCAAACTACTCACCCCTATGGGTCTGAAGGCCCTGGAGGCCGGCATGGAAATTATGTGAGCTATTAAGTGAGATATTGCTCAGAGTCACATGGTGCTGAGCTGAGCTGCTGCCGGAGCAGGGAATTAATCCGTGAGCCCTGTGATCTGAACTCATGTTTTCTGGCTGCTGCGGCACACCTGTCCAAGTAGTGTCAGCATGTGTGCATATGTACTAGGAGGAACTTCTGTTTTAAACAGTGTGACGTCTATAGGGTGATTGGGGGGTGCTACAGAGGGAGTGTGAAGTTCAATTGTGCTGTTTCGAAACAATCCGGTATTTGTAAAGTGCAAACTACTCACTCGTACGGGTCTGCAGGCGCTGGGGGCCGGCGTGGAAATTAAGTGAGCTATTGCTCAGAGTCACATGGTGCTATCCTGAGCTGTCGCTAGAGCCGGTGATCAAAGCGAGAGCTCTGTGCTTCAAAGTCAGATGGTCTGGCCGCTGCGCCACAGCTGTGTGGAGAATACATTTTGGCGAGGGTCCGGGAGTTGCTGTTACCTGGCCCTAAAATAGCGGACCTAAGTTGTCAGTTATAAGGCGGCTCTAAAAAGAGCCCTTGTGTTTATTAGTTGGAGCTACATATAAGTGCGGATGCACAGCTTCAGGTTATTCAGAAAAACTCGATTTCCATGATCTGTGAAGTGTACTCCATCACTTCTGTAGATTTCAGCCATATCAAAACGTATGTTGTTGTTGTAGATCGACCCCATTCTATGGTCTCTGAGGTATGCAGACACAGCTTTGTTGACATTCTTCCTAGATTTTTCAATCTGAGGACAAAATTGGTTTGACCATTTCCACTTCTGTCTTTGGCATATATTGGAATATACAAAGACAATTTGAGACAAAAGCAACATCAATTGTCGAAAGGTGTCCTTCATTAGCATTTCCAAACCTACCCCAGTCAATGTGCCTGGGTCGTTTCCACCATAGTGCACAATCATGAGGTCAGGGTATTGGAGATGCAAACAGGTTTTCACCAAAGGCAACAATTGATCCAACTTCAATCTTCTCTGTGCAAGACATTTAATGTCCACATTTTGTAAACCTAGGTCTAAGTCAATACGTCTCTGTTCTGCATACCTCTTGCACCAGAAAACATAGCTAAGTCCTACAATCCACACTAGCATTTTGAAGGTATGGAAAGATTTCTGTAGCTCATGCAGTTCCTTCGTAGAGTAAGAGATATATTTAAAGATGGGGAAAAATCTTTTTTTTTTCCCACAGAAAACGTGGGTATGTTGCTGATTATAACACGGACCTTTGTAACGTGCTCATGTTTAGCTAGTAAAGGTGATGTAGTGCCACAGGGTCCATTTATAAAGCGCTCTATGGCATGGTATATGTTTTATCCGGAAATTTGCATGTTTCAGTACCTTTTGTTGTTGAGCGTTCCAGCAGACACTTGTTGAAATTAAGTCCCTGTATTGGTATAGTGGCTGTACCAGGTTTTCTGGGGCTCTTTCTTTGATTTCATAAGGTTAAGCAGGGATCGGGATGAGGGTGGTGTTGTGGCACTGGGCCCATTTATGAACCGCTTTATGGTATGGTATATGTTTTACTCGCAAATTTGCATGTTTTAATACCTTTTGGTGATGCGTGTTCCAGCAGACAGCTACGCAAATCACACAACATTTCTGTGGATAACAAATCTTCGTGCTGATAGACACTCTTGCACTGTGGTAGAAGGCTGCCAGCGTTGATGGCAAATTATGAAACTTGGTGCCATTGTAGATTTGAATGGAAGCTTGGACCATTTCTTTGTTACTATGGTGCAGTCAGGGCTTTAAGTGGGAAAGAAAACTTGGGGTGCTCTAAAAGGGGCGGGGCAAACGTCTTAAAGGGATGTGGGTTATCCAAGTAGGGGCGTGGTCTAAATCAAGATAACTAGCATTGTGTGCTTAAGAAAATCCCCTACAATTATCCTACCTTCGGAAAACATACTCTTTAAAGGATTTCCCTTCCTCCTACAACGTGGCTCACCTAGCATGATGTGTCCACTTCTCAGTAGTGAGCAAAATGAGCATGCGCACATCGATGTGTATGCTCTCACTAAAGTCCAATAAAAAAAAAGAAAACTGACTACCTTTGCGAGGGCAGAAAATAGAGCCCGATAGAGACGCTTTTAGAGGCCCCCTGAAAATAACTGCCGGTGCTCAGACCCGGCCCACTTAAAGCCCTGCATCCATCCATCCTAAGCACTGCGCCATCCAACCATCTTTCAATTCATCCATACATTCCTACCTACATATATACATACATCTGTCCCTGCACTTATCCTAAGCATCTATCAGCCCACTCGCTTATGGTAAGCACTGTGCCATCCATCCTGCCATACACCCATATATCCATACATACATCTGTCCCAGAACCAATCATAAGCATCTATCAGCCCACCCGTCTATCCTAAGTACTGGTCCATGCATCCTTCCATCCATCCATACATCCATACATCCATCCATCTAGCTATCCATTCATCCATCTGGCCATCTATTCACTCGCCCTTTATTCAACTATCCGTCCTTATTTCCGTGCACCCTCCGCCCCAGATCCTAAATACCGCGTATTATACTCAATCTACCCAGCCTCTTGAGAGGCCGAAAAGGCTGCCAATAAGCATTGACAGGTAGATGTTTCTGATAAAGAACAAGAAAGCTTTGAGTTGCTCTTTGTGGACCATAGTTCACCACCCTTCTCTGGTGGTGTTTTAAACAAAGGTTGATCCAGCGAAAGAAATGTAAAGCAGCTTTTCAGTGTAAGACGTTAATTTAGAAACATAACGTTTTGTCTATTTCTATATAGGAACACTGCTTTAAACTGGCCGTGACTGACAGATACGGAATACCTGATAGTTCTTATATTTGAGAGAGTATACCAGACAGCTAATTTGGGGTGCTGAGAACCTGCACTTCTATATTTCTATGTGAAGCACAGTATAGGAATGTAAAGGTAATTCCAAAGCTACTATCTTCATATTAAAGAGGGGGTGTGAGAACTAAGGGAGCCAGGGAAAGCGTGTGTTTTCGTAGCACTAAAACAAGACACTGTGATAGGTCAGAGCAGGGTCGTGCTGGAGTTAGGTGCCTGTGGTCGTCTCCAGAGGCGCAACCAGAGCGAAATTTCGGGGGAGGCTAATTCTTTCTGCAATAGGCAGAGTTGGGATGTAGGGGCTCTAAAAAGGGGTGAAAAAGAACAGAGCCTCATTTACAAGCAAATGGTCTTTTGAAGACCTGTGAAGTACTCGGGTGCGGCTCTGTGTGTGCGCCCGGGAAGCTGTCTCAGGGAGTCCAGGGCAATGGGTGTTGCGCGCCTGGTGGTCTCTCTGCTAATCACCCCACGATGATGTTGCTCCGGCACTGCAAAAAGAGGAGGGAAATCCTGAGAGAAAATGGCTCTCTTTAAAGGATTTCCCTTCTCCTACAACGCGACTCACCTGGCATGATGTCTCCACTTTTCAGTAGTGAGCAATGTGCATGCTCTCACAGTCTCACTGCAGTCCAATAAAAATTAAAAAAACAACGGACTACCTTTGCGAGGCCCGAAAATAGAGCCCCATAGAGACCTGTTTCGAGGCCCCTAAAAAAAAACTGCCGGTGCTCAGGCCCCCACAGACCACCCCCCCCCCCCCACTTAAAGCCCTGGGTGCAGTGTTATGTTTGCGAAGTTGTAGATAAAATGCCTAGAAGAACTGAAAAAAAAGGAAAGAGAAAAAAAATATTTATTTGAACAAAAGGAAAGATTTTTAATTAGAAAAAAATGAGAGTACTACACAAACAGTTTCTTCTGGTAAAAACACTAGACAATTTCTGAAAAAAATATTACGAACATTTAATGAAAATAACATGACACAAAGCAAAAAGAAGAATTTTTCAAGTAAGGAGAAGCAGGCTACAATTTCAAATATCAGGAAAAGGAAACATGATAAAGAAACAGTATCTGTTACCCGGAGACAAAAACAATTTCAAGAAATTCGTCAGAGACTTTTTCGAAGTAGAGTGATTCAGAATTTAATGAAAACATGCTGCAAATATAAAAAGAAAGTGCTGCAATTCAAACAGAAGCAGCGTAGAGTATGAAAGTGTTGGATTAAATAATGAAAGTGTTGAAAGAGAAAATTAGAAGAAAAAGACTTGTGAACAGAACCAACTTTTGCAAAATCTTTAGTGGACATTGGAAACATACTTCTACTAGTGAGCCTTTTTTTAATGAGGAAAGTTACTTCCAGGAAAATAGTTTACCATTTGCAGTTGATACTGGAGGTCGTTTCTACGAAGTTCAGGATGGTTGTTCCCTTCCAAAAGAGGAAATGGTTGGTAAAAGTGCAGAAGAGTTAATAGCTGAAGAAGTGCAAGGGAAACGTACACAAGCTCCTGTGGATAAGTGGGTTTGTAGCAGTATTTGTAGTATTCGACAGGAATTTATTGATATAATGCGAAATTTGCTACGAGAATATACACAGAAAAGTATTAAACAGAAGATTAAGTTGTTACAAAGACTAGATCCATGTAATGTAAGAAAATATACTGAGAAGCATGGGCATTCTCTGGCTTGTCTTTCAAGAAAAGTGTGTAAAAGTGTTTTTCATCACTTGAGGATGTTAGAAGTACACCATTCAGAAATGTGGAAGTTTGTAAGGAACTGTACTATGTAAAAAGTCCTGCATTATGTTTAAGTGAACTGACTACAGATCTTTTACATGGTTCTTTATCAGATGTTCAAAAAAAGTGTGATGATATTGAAATGCGATATATTGGTTCAGAAGAGCAGTCCATAGAAAGTGAAAGTTTGCAATTACAGATGTTGAAGGAGATGGGAAAGTGATTAGCACTGATCAGTTTGAAGAAGAAATTGGAAAGTTTAATGTAGTGTGCTCTGAAATACCAAACTATGTTTGTGTTTGTTGTCGACGTACTCATTATAAAAGTCAAACTAGGAATGTTGATTTGTATTTGAAAAGTGAAAAGGAGAACAATGGTAAGTGGGAAGAATTTGCAACTTACTTGTTGGTGGAAGGTCGATTTGAGTTAGGTAGTGATCAACGTATATGTAAATATTGTTACAACAAATTAGAAGAGAACAAAATGCCTGCTAGAGCAGTACATAATAACTTAGAATTAGTAGCTATTCCAGAGGAACTGGCAGAATTGAATACATATGAGTCGGTTCTAATTCAATCTGGTAAACTGCTACCAACAGACTTGCAAAGAGGGCTGAAAGGAAGAGTGGTGTACTTACCTTTGGATTTTAAGAAAAATATTGAAACTATTGCTGGAGAGAAAGAGGAAAATGAGGCAGTAGTTATTCTAGTAAATGGTGTACCAACAAAGAGTCGGAAAATATGGCAAGAATTTGTGGATGTTAATAAAGTTGAAAAGGCTACCTTATATCTTATAGAGAACAATATTTATTACACAACTGTAAATGTGGATGTACAGGTAATAAGTTTAGGAGATGAATCTGAAATTTCAAGTGGTCAAATAGAGAAAGTGGACAAGTCAAGGACTGAAGAGATTTATGAACATTACACAATATGTCCTTTGCATTCAAAAGAAGTAATAGGAAGCAGCATTGAGTTATTTCAAATGAAAAAGCACAGGGAACTCCAATGAGTGTATGGGAGAAAAGCTTGGAAGCTTGTTGTTTTCCACAGCTGTTTCCTACTGGAGAAGGTGGACGATATGATGACCGACCTGTAAATATTCCAGCCTCAGAATATCGGTCAACAAGATTATATTCTGAAGATCCTAGATTTCGACAGTGCATTCCATACATATTTCACCTTTTGTTTGAAAGTGATCTGTCTTCTCTGTCGTATGCAGTGAACCACATACTTAAAACTGGAGTTCATCAATCAGTTTTTTCTGCGAAAGAATTTGTGGAGAAAGTTCAAGAAACAGATGAAAATTTAGAAGCACAGTTAATCAATTTGATGGCATGTCAATGTGGAACAAATGAGTATTGGTATCGTCGTCATGGAGAACTCAAGTGTATGTTACGGAACTTAGGTACACCAACATGGTTTGTCACACTTAGCTGTGCAGAGTATGCATGGGAAGATTTGCTTGAGTTTCTAAGAGAAGCGAATTCCAATATAAAAATTGTTGAAATAAAGACTCCTGGTGAACTGTGTTCATTGGATCCTGTAAATGTGTGCAGATATTTTAATCATAGGTTTCAAGCTATGATGTCTTTTATCTGCAATAAAAAGAATCCACCTCTTGGAGAAGTTACCGATTTCTTTTGGAGAAAGGAGTACCAAGCAAGAGGTGCACCTCATATACATACGCTACTATGGATCAAGGATGCACCTAAATTTGGAACTGATTCTGATGAAACAGTATTGTCTTTCATTGAACAGTATGTGACGTGAGATTCCAAAAGAAGAAGGAGATAGAAGCTTGAGACAGCAAGTTTTACATTTCCAAACTCACCGTTGTGGAAAGTACTGCAGAAGAAAATACAAGTCTAAAGGAAAATTTTACACCAAATGTCGGTTTGGTTTTCCACGTCCAGTCATTTGTAAAGGAAGAGTAAATTCTTTTTTTTCTTCTGTAAGGCACACAATAACTCGGAAATCTCCAAAGAATACCTACAACTTAAAAAGAACAGAAATGTCAAAGTATATCAATGACTACAATCCAGTCATTTTAAAAATGTGGAATGCGAACATGGACATCCAGTATGTTGCAGATAACTCAATTGTTGTTGCATGTTATGTTACATTGTACATAACAAAATCAGGAAAAACAGAGCTGAAACACATGTGGAAAGAAATTGCACAAGAGAAAAGTCTTAGCAAAAAATTGTACAGCTTTACTTTGAAAATGCTTTTCCACCGAGAAATTGGATCCTATGAATGTTCAGACCGCTTGTGCTCTTCAAGTTTATATTCAAAGTCACGAGAAATTATTTGGGTAAGTTTAGGTCTTGCCTGCAAATGAAATAGTGTTGAATCCATTTTTAAGAAATTGAAGAATTAGCAGCAAATGAACCAGACAGTACAGACATTCTTAAAACTAATATGTTGGACACATACTATTCGAAAAGGAGTCGACATCTGGAACAGCTATGTCTGTCTGAAGTACTTCAACATTACAGCTTCAAAAGAAATATTAAACAGAATTTAAAAGAAGGAGAATATGCAGTAGTTGGATGTCATGGCTGTTTAGTAAAACATGCAAAGGGTAACCTTATAAACCACAAGAAACTCAGTTGTGAAACTCCAGATAAGCGAGAATTTTACTATTTAGCACTTCTCCAACTCTTTAAACCATGGCATAGTGAAAGTGAATTACTTGGAGACTTTGACTGCTACAAAGATTCTTTTAATGCATGTAAAGATAACATTGCATGTACAACTTTCCCTACATATTAAAAAATGTTGAATGATGAAGTTGAACAGGAAAACACTATTACAGCTGAAATAGTTAATGAAAGTTCTCAAGATAGTCAAAGTAGTGGTCCATGTAGTCAAGATCCTCTTGGACAACCAATACTGGAAAATGAAGCAGCGATTGCTATGCATGAAGTCCAAATTGCAATGCAACAGGCACACAAGGAGAATATTACATTGGAAAACTTAGAAGAACAAGTAAATGTTGAACAGAAAGAAATATATGTACAAGTGAGAGAAAAGATAGAACATGGTTTGTTGCATGAAAAAAAAGAATGTGTGTGTTCATCTTTTAAACCTCTTCTGATGTACATCAGTGGTCAAGCTGGGACAGGTAAACGTTTTTTAATTAAAGTTTTGACCAGTTATCTTCAAAAAACTACTGGTCCACATTTATGTTGTGTGGTAACAGCTCCAACTGGATTAACTGCACACAATGTTAAAGGAGTTACTTTGCATAGATTACTGATGTTACCAGTTGAGCATGATAATGAATTAGAATATCAGAAGTTGTCTGGAGAAGCTTCTTAGGAAGTGTCAAGAGTGCTGAAGAAATTGAAACTTTTAATTATTGATGAGGTGAGCATGGTCTCAAACTTAATGCTTGCTTTTGTACACTTAAGAATGCAACAGATATTGAAAACAGATTACGACGCTCTCTTTGGAGGAAAACATTTAATTGTATTTGGAGATCTGCTACAACTAACCCCTGTAAAATGAGAACCAATGTTTAAAACTCTTCTACATGAAGACACTAAGAAATCTTTGGGAAGTATTGGAAATGTGAATCTGTGGTTACATTTTGAATATAAAGAACTCACTCAGAATAAGCGACAAGCAAGAGATGAAGATTATGCAAATATTCTAAAAGATGTAGGAATTGGTGTTCTAAGCAAACATGGTAATCAAGCTTTTCAAAGTCATTTACTAAAGAATTTGTTTACAAATGAAAACACACCAGCAGAAGTAATGTACAAGAAAATGAAAGAAAAAGTCTATAGTTTGCTTAATGCCTACAGTGGAAGAGTGGTATACAGTTAATAGAGAGCTTATGAAATTGGAAAATCAAGAAATAGTTCACATTGAAGCTATTGATAAAATCGAGCATCAAGGAATAACAATTCTTCTTTCAGAAAAACTACAGACTAAATTGGATTCTTTGGAAAAGTCTGTATCAAAAACTGCTGGCATAGAAATTTTTGTAATTTTGATGCGTAATCTGAATGTAGAAGAAGGTTTAGAGAATGGAACAATGGGGAAAGTTGTTGATTTTGTGAAATATCAAAATAGAAATGGAATTGAATTCTTGAAAGTTACATTTGATCAGATTACAGAGGTAAGACAAATTGCGCATTCTGCTGCACGTTTTTTGCTTGTAAAAGACTTGTATGTTCGTAGAAAACAGTTTCCCTTCTGTTTAGCATATGCAATAACTATTCATAAATCTCAAGGTTTAAGTGTAGATAATGCTTTGGTAAATGTAGGAAGAACTGTGTTTAAAGAGGGAATGGTATATGTTGCATTATCTCGAGTTAGAACGTTGTCTGGTTTGTATTTAATTGATTTTATGAGAACAAGGTTAGTGCTAATGTTAATTGTGTAAGAGAATTTAATCGCTTGAGAAGGCCTTATGCTCCATGTTTAGGTGAATATCCTATTTATGAGAAACGTGTTGTGTGTTCAAAACGCAAACATGTTGAAGAATTAACTATGGCAAAAAAGCATAAACAAAATCAGGAGAAAAGAAAAGATGTAAAGAAGCAGAAAATACAAACAAGTGATGATGTTGTCGGATACCAATTAGAAAATGCGTCTGGTGTCAACTGCTATGGTAATTGTTGTATATGCATAACCTATGTACCACATGTTAGCGTGATTTCCACGAGCGTGTTTTCTTCACGCTCGTGGAGATCATGCAGAGTGTTGTGTTTCAACTAGGGGGGTTCGACGCGGGGACGGTTTACTGGGTTCGGTATGTTGCAAAGGACGCTGAAGGATGCGGACATGAATAAACCCTGCTGCTCCGACTAATAAGCCTCTCCGTGTGATTTTATTACTACGTGGGTGTTCCAGATACTTTTCCCACAGTAATGTTATTCTAAAAGTTATATTTTTTCTTGAAGATGTTTATGGTGAAATTATGGAAAGTCAGGAAAAAAGATTATGGTCGGCACTTTATACTTTATTTCAAGAATTGAGAATTCTGCTTCTGGAATTCGCCAACTGTTGTATACATGTACTGGATCTTTAACGTTCAGTGCTAATATACAACAGGATGCACAAGAATTTACAATGGTTATGCTTGGAGTACTAGAAGATGAAGGAATTCAGATTGAGAGTTTATTTGGACTCAGTTACAAATGGGAACATAAATGTGAACAGTGTTCATTAACTTCAAGCACTATAGTTGACAGAGAACGATTTCTATATTTAATAATACCTGACTGCAAATCTGTACCATTTTCCAAATTAGTAAAAGAAGCAGATCACGAGATGATCTGTTCTCGTTGTAAATCAACAATGCTATCTACATTATGCCTACAAAGATATGGAAAATATTTGATTATAATGCTGCAACGCTGTAGACCAAATGGGAGAAAAGTGGAAACCAAAATTAAAAATGTTGTTGCCAGTCAAGTATCTATTTCTGGAAGAACTTTTGCAACAGTTACTATTGTTTTCCATGCTGGAAGTACTACCACAAGTGGACATTATACAGTTTATTTAAAGTGTAATAATGGTTGGAGTCACTGCAACAATACACACTTGGAAATGAAACCGAGATTGCCTTATCAATTACCCAACTCATACTTGATATTTCTGAAACAAAGATTTTAGATACATCATTCGGCCTAGTGGGAAGGTGTAAAAGATACTTCAAGGAATTCATACTGGATGATTTCAAAGCGAAGTTTTTGATACATTATTTGGCGTATTGGGAAAATGTGCACAGAAACTACAAAGTAAAGGTAAGATTTGCAGATCAGAAATAGTATTGGATGTGTTATTTGTGTTGATTTTGTATTATATTTGTGAGAATTAGGGATTTGTTTTTTTTTAACAATCTAATTGATTATTTTTTTCCCCTGCTGTTTGTGATGAAACTACACTGACATCACTGTGAATAGTGAAGTTAAGTAGAAGCTGATGACAGCAAAAAAAGGCAGAAAAATAGCTTTCTGAATGTTAAATTATTTTGTATTATTTAAAAACTCACTGTAATTTGTGAAATATATTAAATTACATAGCAGTTTTGCAGTTTATTTTATGTAGTTGAAAAGCTAGAAAAAACAGTAGTAATGACAAATAGCACAATAGTAGTTCGATATTTAAAAAACCTTTGATATTCACTGAAAAAACCATAGGTTTCAGGGACGTTATAGTTAGAAATTAGCCTTTAAAAAACCTTAGTAATTCACTAAAAAAACATAGGTTTCAGGGACGTTATAGTTAGAAATTAGCATTTAAAAAACCTTAGAAATTCACTGAAAAATCCAAAGGTTTTAGGGACGTTATAGTTAGAAATTAGCATTTAAAAAACCTTAGAAATTCACTGAAAAAAACCATAGGTTTCAGAGACGTTATAGTTAGTTGGACATTTGACTCATATAAAACCAGAGAAATTCGCCCGTTATAGTTAGTTGAGCTAACTATAACTCGCACGCCCGCAATGCACTGCTGATGATGTCACATATTACATCACTCATGACATGATCAGTGACATCACTCATGACATCACTCATGACATCTCAAATGACATCATTCATAACTATAACGTCTCTGAAACCTATGGTTTTTTCAGTGAATTTCTAATGTTTTTTAAATGCTAATTTCTAACTATAACATCCTTGAAACCTATGTTTTTTTCAGTGAATTTCTAAGGTTTTTTAAATGCTAATTTCTAACTATAACACCCCTGAAACCTATGTTTTTTTCTTTTTTCACCGTGCGCGCACCGTGCGCGCCCCCCCTGCGATTTAAAAAAAAACTAAATAAAATGTTTTTTCGCCCTTCAGGGTCCTTTAGGGACCCCCTGACAAAGGCTAGGGGGTCAAGAACTCTCTACCCTGCCCCCTTTTCACGTTCGCCACCTCTCTTTTTCACTCTCGCACCCAAAACAAACAAAATGGCGGCCGACACTTCCTGATTTCGACCGATTAGAATGTTGACTGACATGTAACCACCAATCAGAATTACGCTCGCGCACGTTAGGGTGCGCGCACGGTGCGCGCCTATAGATATTTATGTGCTTTTAACTGCAATTTTCTCAGGAAATACTGAACAGATTGACTCCATTCATGCAAAAGGCACATGCCTGACCTGAGGACTACCTCTCTGCCAAATTTCAAGTAATTCTGTTCAGCCGTTCGGGCTGTACCTTCGACTAAAGGTCCTACGGGAAAATGCATGGAGAAAACGCGTTTTGGGACCCCCCTTTTTTCTCGGCCCCCGCTTGACGAATCACCCCGAGACTTTCAGGGTAGGAGCTGAGCGGAGCGCCCCATTAGTTTTGAAAATTTCGCGAGGATTCGTCAACCGGCGCCAAAGTTATTCAAAATAGAATTTTCAGATTTCCTATGGAAACACGGTCCTAACTATAACTATCTACTGGCGACCGCCAGTAGATAATATATATATATATATAGATATATATATCTCCTTCTTCACTTCCGGTTGTTGCTATCAACACCAATATATATATATATATATATATATATATATATATATATATATATATATATTCACTGAAAAAACCATAGGTTTCACACATGTTATAGTTAGCGGAAATTTTACTGATAAAAAACCAATGAAATTGCCCCGTTATAGTTAGTGCTGGCAACTATAACTCACGCGACCGCAATCCTCTGCTGATGCTAATACTGTATTTAGACACTTATTTGCCCATGTCTTCTTCCATACATTTTTAGCTATACATATATTACAAATATTTTTTTTTATAAAGACACATATGTCATCAGCAGAAGATTGCGGTCGCGTGAGTTATAGTTGCCAGCACTAACTATAACGGGGCAATTTCATTGGTTTTTTATCAGTAAAATTTCCGCTAACTATAACATGTGTGAAACCTATGGTTTTTTCAGTGAATTTGCAAGGTTTTTTAAATGCTAATTCCTAACTATAACGCGTGTGAAACCTATGGTTTTTTCAGTGAATTTGTACGGTTTTTTAAATGCTAAGTTACTTAACGCCATTCGAGGCGTGCGCGCCCACTTAACGCAGTTCGTTCCGTGCACGGTTTTTATCATCTTTAATAAGCCCTGTACATTTGGTGGCCTTCGCCCACCAAAAGCACAGGGGGTGGGGTCAGTGTGGATAGTGTTTTTTTTATTTCTAATTTATAATTCAATGTTGAAAATATTAAGTTTTTTAACACCTTTCATAAGCCCTGTACATTTGGTGCCCTTCGGACACCAAAGGCACAGGGGGTGGGGTGAGTGTGGATACTTTTTTTTTTTTTTCATTTTTTTTACCGTACACGAACGGTAAGCGTAATCGGCGAAATTATCGAAAAAAAAAAATTCCCCTTTTTGTACTTGGGGGATCTTTGGGGACACCATGAACAGTAGGTAATATATAAGCCAAATAATGCCAAACTGTACACAAAATATAACAATACCTCAAATAACCTCTTTGGACTGGTGCAAAGCAATACAATGTGCCATAAGATTGCAAGAATAATGCCTGTCCATCTAACCTGATAATGCTCCAGGACAGAGTCACTCTTTCCAAGCCTCTGCATCACTCATGCCTCCCATGCAATTGACCAATGTGTTTTGCATGCAACTAGGGTCAGACTGGGCACCAAAATAAAGGTGGCCCACATTATAGAATTACATAGCTAAAAAGTGGCCATGTTTACAAACTGGCACAGTTTTGAACTTTTAAGGACATGCTCTGTAAAGGTTTTGCAAGGTATGGTTAACTGCGTGGATATGAGTTTGCTCTTGTAATCTTTGTTTAATCAATATCAGGAAAAACAACAGTAAAAACAAACCAAGCAAATCATAAAACATGCCATGATGCTGCTTTTGTGCACGTTACTTCATGACTTTGTTTTTGCAAGACTCTGTTTGTGCCTTTCACATGAGAACGAGCTGCTTTTCGGGTTCTCTGCCTTTCCTGGAGTTTAGTCTGAACACGATGTGCAAGGTCGATAAACAATGCCCCTTGTTATTCTGTTCTGCTCAGTCCCTAGCACCTAGACATAACATGCTACACACAGCTGCAGTACTGAAGACTCATGCTTTGATATTATGATGTTGCATGTTGTTTTAACACACTTGGAGAAAGCCGTTCCATGGAGAAGAGCTCCACTGTTCCTATGATGTAAACCTTACATCCAGGCTTTAATGTATGGGGTCTGCTGTCAAAGCCCAGAGATCTTCTTTTATATAAAATAAACTTCTTCTAGCCAAGGGGAGGGTGGGTAGTCCTAATTGCCTTCTTTTCCACAGTCTTTATATAATGACTTCTCCCTTTGTATTTTATGGAATTGTAGCAATGATAACTGTGCTGAGTTTATGCATTTTGCTGCTGGTAGTGGCTTGTATACTGTACTGTAGAGCACAATAGATAAAAAAACATTTGAACTATTTTCAGTGACTCTGCTAATTCTTAAGTAAGCGAAAAAGTATGTCTTGCTCCCGCGATTCCTGAGAGAGTCGGGAGTGTTGTGTTCTGGGTTGGCTAATCATTTGTAGCTTCGTGATATTTGGAGGAGAACGAATGAGGCACTATCAATCAATCAATCAGTTACATTTATAAAGCGCGCTACTCATCCGTAAGGGTCTCAAGGCGCTGGGGGGGAGGGGGGAGGGGTCAGTGCTCGTAGAGCCAGGTCTTGAGCTGCCTTCTGAAGGAGAGGTGGTCCTGTATGGCGCGAAGGTGGCTGGGAAGGGAGTTCCAGGTCTTCGCTGCCAGAAAAGAGAAAGATCTTCCTCCGGCGGTGGCTTTGCGGATGCGGGGTACGGCTGCCAGGGCTTGTCCGGTCGAGCGTAGGGTGCGCGGAGGAGTGTAGAAGGAGATGCGGTGGTTGATGAGTTTTGGTCCGAGGTTGTGCAGGGCTTTGTGTGCGTGGGTGAGGAGTCTGAAGGTGATCCTCTTGTTGACTGGGAGCCAGTGAAGTTTCTTCAGGTGTCCGGAGATGTGGTGGTGGCGGGGTATGTTCAGGATGAGTCGTGCAGCAGCGTTCTGGATTCGTTGCAGTTTCCTCTGCAGCTTGATGGTGATGCCGGCGTACAGAGTGTTCCCATAGTCCAAGCGACTGGTGACGAGGGCGTGGGTGACGGTCTTCCTGGTGTCGGTGGGGATCCAGCGGAAGATCTTGCGGAGCATGCGGAGGGTGTTGAAGCATGCCGAGGTCACCGAGTTGACCTGTCTGGTCATGGAGAGGGATGAGTCCAGGATGAAGCCGAGGTTGCGTGCGTGGTCGGTGGGTTGGGGAGTGCTGCCCAGGGTGGGAGGCCACCAGGAGTCGTCCCAGGCGGAGGGTGTAGGGCCGAGTATGAGGACCTCCGTCTTCTCTGTATTCAGTTTAAGCCGGCTGTCTGTCATCCAGTTCGCTACTTCCTTCATGCCTTCGTGTAGTCTGGTTCTAGCTGAGGTGGGGTTGTTGGTGAGGGATAAGATGAGCTGGGTGTCGTCGGCGTAGGATATGAGGTCGAGTCCGTGTTTTCGTGCGATGTTCGCCAGGGGGGTCATGTAGATGTTGAAGAGGGTGGGGCTGAGGGAGGATCCTTGGGGGACACCGCAGATGATCTCTGTGGATCTGAAGGGGGGAGGCGGACTCTCTGGGTTCTTCCGGAGAGGAAGGAGATGATCCATTCCAGGGCCTTGCCTCTGATGCCGGCGTTGCTGAGGCGACGTATCAGGGTATGGTGGCATACCGTGTCGAAGGCTGCAGAGAGGTCCAGGAGTATGAGGGCCACGGTTTCTCCTTTGTCGGTCAGGGATCTGATGTCGTCCGTGGCTGCGATGAGGGCGGTCTCGGTGCTGTGGTTAGCTCTGAAGCCGAACTGTGAGGGGTCGAGTGAGTCGTTGATTTCCAGGGCGGTGGTGAGTTGAGCGTTGACGATTTTCTCAATCACTTTGGCGGGGAACGGTAGGAGCGAGATGGGCCGGAAGTTTTTGAGTTCGGTGGGGTCTGCTGTTGGTTTCTTTAGGAGGGCGTTGAGTTCGGCGTGTTTCCATTTCTCCGGGAAGGTGGCGGTGGTGAAAGACGCGTTGATGATGTCTCGGAGGTGGGGTGCGATGATGTTGTCGGCTTTGTTGAAGATGTGGTGCGGGCAGGGGTCGGATGGTGATCCTGAGTGGATGGAGTTCATGATGTGGGTGGTTTCCTCGGTGGTGGTTGGGTTCCAGGTGAGGATGGTGGTGTTGTCGGTGGCGGGTTCCAGTGGTGGGTTCGTGTTGGTTGTGGTGAAGCTGTTGTAGATGTCGGTGATCTTGTGGTGGAAGAAGGCTGCGAGGGAGTCGCAGAGGTCCTGTGAGGGAGGGATGGAGTTGTTTTCTGCGTCGGGGTTGGAGAGTTCTTTGACGATGCCAAATAGTTCCTTGCTGTTGTGGGCGTTGTTGTCTAGTCTGTTCTGGAAGGCTGATTTTCGTGCGGCGCGGAGGCGTTGGTGGTGTTGGCGGGTGGTGTTCTTGAGAGCGGACATGTTCTCCTCGCTCTGGTTGAGGCGCCAAGTCTTTTCGAGGGTGCGGCATTCTTTTTTGGAGTCCTTGAGGTCGGGGGTGAACCAGGAGTTTTTCTTGTGGTTGTTGGTGTTTGCTTGGGTCTTCAGGGGGGCCAGGAGGTTGGCGCAGTCGGAGATCCAGCTCGTGAGGTTGTTGGTGGCTTCGTTGGGGTCTGTGGTTTTGGTGGGTTGCTTCTGAGAGAGGGTCGATGTGAGTTGTTCCGTGGTGATTCGATTCCACTGTCTTCTTGGTGGTTGCTGGGTGTGGTGGTGCACGGTGGTCTTCTTGAAGCTGAAGTGGACACAGCTGTGGTCCGACCAGGCGAGTTCTGTGGTGTGGCTGAAAGAGATGTGTTTGCTGGAGGAGAAGATGGGGTCGAGCGTGTGTCCGGCATAGTGGGTGGGGGTGTTGACTAGCTGTTTCAGTCCCAGGTTGGCGAGGTTGTCCAGTAAGGCGGTGGTGTTGTTGTCGGTGTGGTTCTCCAGGTGGAAGTTGAGGTCCCCTAGGAGGATGTAGTCGGTGGACGGGAGTGCGTGTGGGCTGACGAAGTCTGCGATGTCTTCGCTGAACTTAGTGCGTGGTCCTGGTGGTCTGTACATGAGGGTGCCTCTGAGGGTGGTCTTGGGGTCGCTGTGGATCACGAAATGGAGGTGTTCAGCGTCGGGGAGTGAGTTGTCGACGTGGGTCGAGATGCGGATGGAGCTTTTGTGTGCGATGGCGATGCCTCCTCCGGTGCGGTTGGTGCGGTCTTTCCGCATGATTTTGTAGCCGTCGGGGATGGCTATGGCGATGTCGGGTGTCGAGGAGGGGTTCATCCAGGTCTCGGTGAGGAAGGCGATGTCCGGGTTTGTTGAGTTGATGAGGTTCCATAGTTCGATGGCATGCCTGTGGACGGATCGGGTGTTGATCAGGATGCAGTCGAGGTTGTTTCCGGGGGAGTCGTTCTTGTCGGGTGCGATGTGTGTTCGTAGGCAGGTAAAGCGGCAGTTGCGGCAGGTGAAGGATCCGTGGGTCCGCTTCGGGGTAGCGCGGTAGCAGCCGGGCGTGCGGCCGGGGTTGAGGGCGGTGAGGGTGGTGGTGTCGTAGGTCAGGCAGGGGTGGCGGATGGGGTGGGGGTCGTGGGGACCAGGGGGACGGGTGCTGGGCGCGGCCCAGGCGCAGACGGGCTTGCCTTAGGCACGCCTTCGGCGCGCCAGCGGCGCGCCCGCTGCGCGCGTCCGCTGCGCGGCCTCGCAGCGGCCGCCATATATGGGGTAGCCGGGGAGGGGGGGTCAGCTGGGAGGCGGGAGGCGGGAGGGTAGGTGGGCCAATGGGATTACGCTTGAGGAGCGCAAAAACAGCGGGAAAAGCGGGAGGCAGGCGGCGGGAAAAACGGCTTTGGGAAGGTGGCGAGAAAACAGGGGAAGAAGCGATGCGGACGACGAGAAAGGCGGGAAAAGGACGAGAAAAAAAGGCGGAGAAAAACAAGCACAACGAGCAGGGGCACCGGGCGCACAGGGGGGGCCCACGCACTCGGGGATACAGAAAAAAGGTGGAATTACATTCAACCAGGCAGTCTCTGAGGCAGGCACACGAGGGTACAAAATAGAAGGAGGGAACCGGGCACTCTGGGGCCACGCACTCGGGGAACAAGGAGAGAAGTGGGAGCGGCAGTCACGGGGGCACACAGGCAGAACTAGGCAACACTGAGGCAGGCAAGCACTGGTGGCGCTGCGGAGGCGGGGGAGCGGCCTACCCTAAGGTCAAGGGTCGCTACCTCTGCCTCGCAGCGGCCGCCATATATGGGGTAGCCGGGGAGGGGGGGTCAGCTGGGAGGCGGGAGGTGGGAGGGTAGGTGGGCCAATGGGATTTACCCTTGAGGAGCACAAAAACGGCGGGAAAAGCGGGAGGCGGGCGGCGGGAAAAACGAGGAAAAAACGGCTTTGGGAAGGTGGCGAGAAAACAGGGGAAGAAGCGATGCGGACGACGAGAAAGGCGGGAAAAGGACGAGAAAAAAAGGCGGAGAAAAACAAGCACAACGAGCAGGGGCACCGGGCGCACAGGGGGGGGCCACGCACTCGTGGATACAGAAAAAAGGTGGAATTACATTCAACCAGGCAGTCTCTGAGGCAGGCACTCGAGGGTACAAAGTAGAAGGAGGGAACCGGGCACTCTGGGGCCACGCACTCGGGGAACAAGGAGAGAAGAGGGAGCGGCAGTCACGGGGGCACACAGGCAGAACTAGGCAACACTGAGGCAGGCAAGCACTGGTGGCGCTGCGGAGGCGGGGGAGCGGCCTACACTATAGCTAGTTGGTATTGGGATTTTGGGCACTAATGTGGTAGGTTGGTACACCCCTATACACAGGTGTCCAGTTTTCCTGTGCATAGTTACGTGTATGTGCAAAATCCCTGCAACATGGCGCCGCCAACGTTCAGTCTGTGTCTTATCTGCGAGATGCTTGAGTAGTGCTTGTGCTTGTCCACAAAACCCTCACTTCTGCTTCCGGAGACAGCTATGACGGTGTAACCACCTATATTGATGTTTTATAGGTTCTTTCAAGTTTTAAAAGGTGTTTTCTCTTTGTTCTTGACCCATTGTTGCGCTGCCACGCTTTAGGTTGTTGTTCTTTGTTTCTCGTGATGGCGGTTGTTATCCCGTCTCATAGCCATACGGAGCTCAATATGGAGTGCCTAGCTTATATTTGTTGTGGAAGCGAATCCAGCTTACCACTTAGAGGTGTTTTGTTCTTGGGTCACTTTTCCAGCGGTTGATGGAACAGATGATTTGTTTCATCAATATACTGCCACGGCCCTTCCTCATGCTTATCAGCCTTCTAGGTCTCTTGAGGTTCCACTTACAGTTTGGCAACACCAAATTTGGTTTAATGGCACCCTTCCTCACCCAGTATCGCCGGTCCGTTTGGGTCCTTTATCGATAGATGGGGCAATTGGCCGTGTGGGCTGGATACACCCCACACCCACGTTATTTATATATTGTAATTGCAGACCTTCGCTTTTCTACATACGTCTTTGATATGGGCTGTTATACAGTACGTTAGGCACAACCTACAGGTGGGACCACCTGCCAGTGCTGCGCAACCTGTTGTAACTGGTGGTGTTACTATCAGTCCTGTTATGGTGAATTCAGTGATGGGCAAGCGTCCACAGAATAAGGATGAACTACCTTATTGGCTTGCTGAAAAATTTGGACAAATAGAGGCTGTTTTTCCAAACAAATCTCCTGTGGAGAAACACAGGATATTGACTATCAGTTTACCTAAAGACTTACTTCCTGTGTTAGCTGATTGTCACACTTGGGGTAAGGTGTTTGCATTGGTATATTCGAAGTGTTTCGGCCCTCCGTGTTTCAGTGGCTGGCATGTGCCCAACTGAAGTGCAATGAGGATAAGTCGGAGGTCCTTCTATATGGCTCATTTCCACCTGCCTTCCGAGAAAACATGTGGCCGCCTGACTTCCCTCGCACTAAATCAGCGGGCGCGCCCGCTAAGAACCTTGGGTTCTGGCTTGGTGACGACCTTTGCTTTTCGGTGCAAGTCAAGAAACTCACCGTTGTCTGTTTTGGCACTCTTTTAGGAGGTTTTTCCCCCTACTCCCCAGGCATGCCAAGGAAACGGTCGCTCGGGCACTGATTCTCTCTCGCTTGGATTATGCCAACGCCCTATATTGTGGTACCCCTGGATATCTGTTGAGTAAATTGCAAACTATACAAAATGCCACAGCCAGACTTCTATTTAACATCTCTAGAAGATCTAGAATGAGACAGCATCTGCGCAACCTGCATTGGCTTCTGGTGGCCTAAAGAGTGCAATTTAAAGTCCTTACGGTGGCTCATAGCCTGGGACCTCTATACATGGCCTGGGACCTCTATACATCAGGAAGCGGTTCTGCTTCTATGTCCCCAGCAGAGCTCTGTGCTCAGCCTCCCAACATCGGATGACCATTCCTAGATTTCGCAGGTCCCGGTTGGGAGGTCAGTCCATCTCTGTCAAAGCCGCTCTGGCTTGGAATTCTCTCCCACTAGAAATACGAAGTATTCAGGATTTTGGACCCTTCAAGAAACGGCTTAAAACTTTTCTTTTTAATTAGCTGATCCATGCATTCCACTCCCTAGGGTTTTCTGATAACTGCACGCGCCAGGACACTCTTGAGTATTTGAGCGCGCTATAAAACCCTTTATAACATAACATAACATAACACTCCCTCCATGACTGTGCTCCCCTCCGATATAAAGCGTGTTCAGGATGAGCACGGAGCCGAAACGGCTGTAGAGTTGGGGATGAGACAGGTGGGGGTGTTCGGCGTGGTTGCTGATATGATCCTTGCCAATGTCAGGGGTGATGCTGTGAGTTTTCAAGTGGCAGGCTGTACCAGATGCGGTACCAGATGCAGACAAGCCACGCGAATTACCAAAGATAATTGCAAGGGCTTATAAAATCATTGGCCACAATAGTCTGGGAGTTAAGCCCTTTACTCAAACGCAAACTCAAACACAAACACAACAAAAGGCCCAGACTGATAAAGATGAGCGTCCTTTCTTTCCTAAAAAGAGCTGGAAGAATAAAAAACAGGGGTACCAACAATAGAAGCAAGGTTCGGATGCTGGTTCACCGACACCTGAGTCTTCTGAGTGTACTTATGACTTGCGCGACCGAGCAAAAACTAAGTCTCCTGATAGATTTCAAGTCCCTGATCAGCGTTCTCCTCGTTCTTCACAGGACTCATCAGGCTCTCAAGTCGGTGGAGGGGAACGCCAAGATCGTGGCAAAAGTCAACCTGCACCACAGGGACGATATCAGCCTCAACAGTTTGAAGTCAAAGGAAAACAAGTGGATCTACCTCGTTTTCGACCACCGTTTCAGAAGAAAAGAGCTGCCACTTTAACAGCGAGATATGCCTCAGATGGTGAGAACGCGACTCCTGGATTGGACATGGGCAGTGACTCTGCTTGACAGCGCAGTGGAGGTTACCATAGTGCGGGAGGCTCTGCGTCCCTGTCTGGAGGCGACAGCAATTGACACATTCATTACAGTAAATACTGCAGATACCCAAGTTGCACCCCCCCGGGTAGACTTTATGACATTATGTTCCAAGTTGAAGGTGATATACCGTGTCCAATCAAAGCGGTGTTCTGGGAGAATTTAACCTCCTCGTACATTTTGTTAGCAGAGGCAGACTGGCCTCCACCCTTTGTGTTAGCTGCTCCTAGGAGGGAGGGAGGGAGGACGTGATACTTCCGAGTTTTTCGCGTTATGTCCCTGAGGAGCATGCCAAGGCTTTCACAGCAGGGTGGGCTGCGGCCCTTGCCCCGGCGGTGTATCGTAATCAAGTGGGCTGGGATGATGATTCACCGGCTCATGAGATACCTTTATGATCTATGTCACAGCCAGAACTGCAATACCCAATCAGGCGTGAAGCCAAGGCTCACGTTTGTGACATTCTAACACAGTTAGAGTATCAAGGAGTGATTGAATCAAGTACATCACCAATGAATAATCCTCTCTTTACGGTATCAAAACCTGATGGTTCATATCGGATTGTATTGGATTACCGAAATTTGAATAGTCATTGTTGCACATTTGCAGTGCAAAACACACACAGCTCTGCGCTTGTGAACAGTCTTGTTCGTAAGAAATACAAGACTACCCTAGACATTTCCAATGGTTTCATCAGTCATATTCTCGCTCCTTAGAGCCGTGACTTGACAGCATTTACTACCGTCGGAAATCAGAAAAAATGTAAGCGTTTGCCTATGGCGTATAAGAATAGCCTCGGGGCATTTGCGGCACGTGTCATGTCGTTGTTGCACGACATAGATCCAGATGCGTTCTCGTACGTTGATGGTATTTATCTGATGGACGATGAACTTATGCCGCATCTAGTCCGAGTCGACAATATTATTTTGTCCTTTGCCAAAATCACACATTGCCCATTTGGCGGTACTCTTTTTGGGCTACGAGCTCAATAATGAAGGTAAGGGGTTGGCCCCCACTTCTTGGAGAAATGTGCACAATTGCAACCCCCTTCTACACTGACGAAACTTCAGTCCTTGCTGGGATTTTTGAACTTTGGGAGGACATACATTCCCGATGATGCCCAGCGTGTCAAACCGCTTTATGTATTGATACAACCGACATTTTTTTCTGGCAGCTGGCTTCCAGAACATACCTCTATTCTGCATTCTCTGCAATCTGACTTGCTTGCAACTAATTACTTGTTGACGCGTGATAACACCACAAACCTGGTAATACGTATAGTTTCGGGGACAGTGGGTTTCACCTACTTGATGTTCAATGAGGAAGACACAATACCTATTGCATATAAATCACATTTATACACAGCAGAGGAAATGCGTTTCTACTCTGTTGAAAATATTTTGACGGCAGTGCAGATGGCGATTCAGCAGGCAGTGCAGATGGCGATTCTGAAGGAACGCTCATTGGCGCAAGGTAAACGCATTCTTATGGTCACGCCCTTCCCAGCTTTGGAAGCAGTGACTAAGGCGAGTGTACCTAACTCAAAAGCACTACACCCCCGTTGGATACAATGGGCTACTTCTCTGACGTCAGCTGATGTCACGTTTATCTTTGATCCTGCACTTCAGACACAGGAGTTTTTACAGTATGAACACCTTCATCCTCCTCCCTTGTCTCTGCTCCCTCTACACGAGTACGACTGCACTATTTATACCGATGGCTCAGCTCAACCGGCCTCGGGTTCCAAACACGCTTATTAACAAGCTTGCGCAATTGTTGCTGGCTTGATTGTTAATGGAGAGTTTAAGTCTTCCATTGTGCACACTCAGGCACTTGGAGACTCTACGGCGCAATTGGCGAAGCTGCATGCTCTTGTTCTTGCTCTCGAGTTTGCTGATCCGCATGTGAAAACTCTTATTGTATGCGATTATTATTACTGTGTTCAATCTTACAATGACAACCTATTCTTTTGGTCTCGGAATGACTCGAAATCCTAAAGACAGCGCAATTAAGCATAAAACGCTTTGGGTTTGAATGGCAGATCTTAAACAACATCTGCCCCACAGGTTATCCATACTCTTGGCCATCAGCGTGTGGGAACACATGCTCTTGGTAATTCTTTGGCTGATGAAGCGACCAAGTCTGCAGTAGCCACGTGTTCCATAGCAGCAATTAAAAGATTCATGATTAAAATAGATAATGATATCTTGGCAGCAGTAGCTGCAACGAGGGAGGATACTGTTCATCCTCAGGGTATCCTCTCTAAATACTCTTATTATATAACTCCCGAACAGGTTCCTTGTGCTATGATTCCTTCAGTTGGGGATCAGATGATTCCCAACTTGGACCATAGACCTCCTTTGATCAAATCCGCACACAAAGGCATGGTGTCTGCACATGCCGGTGTGTAGGCGACAGTCTCCATTTTACAACAACGTTACTGGTGGCATGGTTTATACAAACAGACCCGTAATTATGTACTTTCTTGTGACATTTGTCAGCAAATCAAGCCGTCTATGGTCACACGCCCACCACAAACACAGCTGTGTATTTCTGATCAACCTTTTGGCTGTATCTATCTTGATCACTGCGATCCTCTCTCATTTGATACTGCGTGTAAATATATATTTGTTGCAGTTGATTTGTGCACTAGATTTCTTTGGGTTTGGCCATAACGTAGTGCTGATGTTCGAAATGTCATCAGGGATTTGCGTTTCTTTGTCGGAATGTTTGCCTGTGGCACCTTCCATTCTGACCAAGGTCCAGCGCTCGCCTCTAAGGCATACAAAGATGCCATGAAGTCAATGGGGGTGCTGGTGCAGTTTTCGTCTCCATACATGCCTGAGGGCGATTCAATTGTGGAGCAAATGAACCGTGACTTAAAGCAATCCTTGACAGCTAGAGTTTTAGGGACTGGCAGGAACTGGCTGACCCAATTGTATGGGGTTCAACGTGCAATTAATAATCTCCCTAGAAGATCTCTGGTTGGGCGGACCCCATACAAAATACTCTTTGGCATTAAGATGTTTGTGCCAGACCTTGATGGTCTAGACTTTGTGGCAGCTCCCGCAACCATTGACATAGATAATCATTCTACTGTGTTACAGGATCTACAAAAGACACGTCACAGCTAAGCTACTGAACATTTGCCCTATTCCACCGATGCAGCACTGCTGATTCCAGTTGCCGGTTGGCTTCCACAAGTCGGAGATCTGGTACAAGAAAAGCAGGAAAACAAACAAGAATTTGGTCCCTCTTATCGTGCACTGGTTCCAGTGCTTGGACTGAAGGGTGCTCGTGCAGTCATTTTACCACCTTTACCTGGTCGCAAAGAAAACAGATACATATCAGTGGGCAATGTCAAGCTATACCATGTGGCCGATTCTGAATAGCGTCAAGCCTGCAGTTTCGTGCAACGCAATTTCATTGACTCCACTGACTTCATCATCTTCTGTTGGTCCGCCTGTGGCTAAGAACATGATGGACACTGTAATTGATCTTTCACCCTTCGAGTGTACATATCATGCTGATGAGTACATGAGTGAGTTGCCGAACAGTCCTCGAGAACATCAGGCGAACCCGGCACTTCCACCTCTTATTACTCAACCTACGAGTGGCTACTATGGAGATCATGCCAGCCACTCTTCCGGCTCGTCTTCTTCGACATCCAGTTTGGCAGACCCACTGACTAAATTAAGTATTTTCTTCTCTTGGTTCAAAAAGACTTACCTGGTCCCTCCTTGGACCTACATTTGGTTGGTGCTTATACTAATTTTCCTCTTCATGTCAATTGGTTTTGTGACACTGATCTTTTTGCTCATCAATGGTCATTACTTGCCAGAACGCTCTGCTGTAAACTTGGCTGATGGAATTCTGGCCCCTCACACATCGTCCCATATCATGAAACATGATCAGACACTTGTGAACATTTCAGCATTCCCAGTTGCAGATGGCATTGTATGGGACAAAGTAGCCTTTGAGGTCCATTGTCCTAACGAGGGCCTCAGGGTACCATACCCGTTTCGCGTCTCATTAGGAGATGTGGTAACTCGAGACATACATTCTGACGATTAGGATGTACAAGCAGTGCATGCATTATTTTCACATTTAAAATATTATGCTGCTTTTGATGCTGACGATTTGTATTTAAATTCTGCCAATTATGGGGACCTATTTTGCTATCAACATTATGGGCAGTATTTTTTACACAAAACAAACAAGCTACGACCGGTTTTTAATTATACATAATGGGAACATTGTCCTACTCCCGTAGAGGGGAGTTCTAAAACTCTTAGAGATAAATTCACATATTTTACGGTTTATGATATATGTAATCCACAATCCTATTTTTTTAAACTTCAATCGTCTTCCAAATCCAAATTTATGTTGACCCATACTAAATTGATCTATGCCAACCTGTTTAGAACTAAATTGGCTACGGAGGGTTATGATCACTTGAAAGAGAGCTTTGATTAAAAATCAATCTGAGGCACGAAGCCTTAGCAGATTCAGGGGACTGAGGCTTTACACCGTGCCTGTCTGATCACAGCTCAGATTTTATTTTTAAATAATACAGTATACCAAACCACTTGATTTGGCCTGGCAACTGTAAAAAATGTGAATACCCAATCCATTCCGTCTTTAGCCGAATATGACAATTGGCGCTCTCATAGACATTATACTATTGAGGCATTGCAATCTTTGCTTCGTAATGATACTTTCAATGTCTCTGAAATTGATTCTTCTGGGTGGTTGGTGTGGCAAACAAATACAAATGGATGTCAATTGCGTTTTTATAATGTTACACCTGCTTTCATTCAGACTAGACCTGATCCTCGTTATCCCTTTTCACATTCGGTCACCACATACTCGGTGGATAAATTATGCCAACAATGGTTGGAACATTCCACATTGGCATCAGTGAAGCAACACCTTTCACTCTTGTCGAGTGAGATCAACCTGGCTGATTTAATCTTAGGACCTAGGAATCCTAGATCTAAGAGGTTTATCTATGCCGCTTATAATGAAATTTGTAAACTTTCGCAGATTGAGGTTGCTCATCGTCTGCACCAAATTGATCAAGCTAATTTAGAAAAGGTCCTTGCTGTAGTAGACAATAGCATCAACACACCTTCCTCACGTATTTATACGTTGGATAATATTGTTTCATCTGTTATTGATATTGTTCAAAGTGATGTATCTGTGTGATATCCTGGTCAAAATCAGTTAAGATCGGTTATGCAATTTGCTTGGAGATTGCAAACTCTTAAAATGGGAAAAGTGCCCTGGGATTATGTGAATGCCACTGCTTTGTTTTTGCCATTTAATCTGACTGATGAACAGAGATTCATATCCATGAAAGATGCAGCATATACACTTTTGCACATTGAACAATTGGAGCCCTTGCCGTTCTCGGTAGCAGAAACGGACTCTGCTGCTTGGTTAATTCATGGGGTTATCTTTTTCACTGTTTCAATTTAAATCATGCATGCAACATTTTCCGATTGACCGTTTTGAACCACTGGGTAATGCATTTCTACATGAATTATGGTCCTTACCTTTCACTTACAGATGTCAGAAGGAGAGTAAGGAAGTTTTTCTTACAGGGGAGGACTCCGATTCCACAGTAGGACATTCCCTTGTTTGCAAACACGTTAAGTTGCACGGCGCCTGTAATGTGTCGGCACCCAATCTGTCTTGTTTTTAAAAGGGACCGTAGTGCCGTCAATAATTCCAGCTTTTACGTTGCTTACAAATGGCGGTTATCTTATTTTGAACAACCAGGACTGCTGTGGTTTACGGGCAGGAGTCCCGTATTTAGTAACGGTTTCCCAGCGCGTAACTTGTTGTAGCAATGTGCTTTTTCCACCTCCGCATGGGAGTCTAGATAGTTCAATTTGGCCTTCCATTCCAACTTTGAAAACAGATTTCAACAAATTGAGCAGGCTCCAAGTGCTATTATTCCAACAAGAGGTGGCTCTCACTTTGGCCCGAGAGACCTTCGAGCTACAGGTGGCTAGGACTTCTAGTGAGATACAGTCCCTTCTGAACACAAACCCCCCACAGCATTTTGGGGAGCTTATACACCAAATATTTAATGCGTCTGACACCAAAGGCCTTGCACATTTTTTTAAACGTGTGGGCTCTGGCCTTGTGACTTATTTTCAGACAAGATTTGGAGTAATACCGGCTTTTATTCATTCTATTTTTTCCAGCGTCTTTGGAGGGTTCCCCTTAGTTTTGGCGTTAGGTGCTGGAATTCTGCTTCTCCTGTTCCTGCTGCGCAATGGCTGCTTATCTTGTGGTAATGCACAGACCAGGCCAGTTGCAGCTGTACTGTGATCGCATTCAACACGTTTTTGGATGCTTGCCATTAGCCACGCTTGGCGTCAGTTATGAACTAACTTTTCGATTTGCCTACTTTACTTATGTGCAACCAGTGTTTTACTGTCAGCGACGCCCCTTCTATTGAGCAATGGATATATGCCTCTCCAATAAGTCCCATCCACTTCCGGATTTTAACTAGTTGCTGGGTCCCTTAGAGGCTCATGAACAGGATTGTTCTGGGGATGGCCGTATGGCGCATGCGGCAGCACTTGGAGTATTGGCTGAATGGGATGTCTGTGCGGCTGAGCAGAATGTCATGCATCAGAGTTTCATTGAATATCACGCAAGTTGCTCACTTCTGCTTTTGGAGTCGTCTGATTATGAGGAACATGTTTGTTCCTTCAACTTACTTAATTGGATGGCATCCCTTTTTTCTACCAACGATAGAGATGATCTTTTGAAGGGAATTGCATTCCTCGGCTCACAGACCTTGATGGACTTACCACCTCCTTCATAAGAACTTTATTGTACTGGAGAATACACATGTTCTATAGTCCCTAATTACTAAAATATTTAGTTTTTGTTGAAAATTTCAATTTTTTCCAATTTGTTTTTTTTTAAAGTTTTGAACTCTTCTTGACTTTTGAACTCTGTTTGGTTCTTTGTCTATGTCCTATGGCCTTACCAAGGGGAGGGTGTTATATAGCCCTAAGGGACATTGTCGACATTGCTAAGTTAGCATGAGCTTGGGTGCCACAATGCTGCTTTTGCGCATGTTACTACATGACTATGTTTATGCAAGACTCTGTTTGTGCCTTTCACATGAGAACGGGCTGCTTTTTGCATTCTCTGCTTTTTCTGGAGTTTAGTCTGAACACGATGTGCAAGGTCGATAAACAATGCCCCTTGTTATTATGTTCTGGTCAGTCCTTCAACTTTCAACCACTAGTAAGAAGGTTTTTACAGTGGTAGTGAAAGTAAACCTGCCTGGGTGAAACAGCATCAGTAACACAATGAGTCCAAGCAGAGACTGTAAAGCTGAATGAAGAGGTGGAAGAAATGGACACCACATGCCAGGAGGAGGTGGACAATTGTGCTCCTCCTGGCCAAGAGGAAGAACAAACAGTGGTATCCCAGGAGTAGGCCCCACTGTCATCTGGGCTTGTTGGCTCCTCCTCCACCATTCCAGAGGTCCACATATCAATGGGACATCCAGCTCAACCCCCTTCTCTATTGCCAAGTCCTCTTCCAAGTGCCCACAAGGAACACCAGCAGCCAAAAGAGACATTTAACCCAAGCATCATTGAGGCCTCATGTGTTCAACTGACCCAACTCTGTCAAAGAGGTCATGATTAACATAGTTGACGGTCAGATAGCACTCTCTTGTGATGTGCATGAGATGAGTGGGAAAAGACACTGTCTGTAAAACAGAGAATTATATTTACACTTGACGTCCTTGATTGCAGACATTACGTCTCATCTGCCTCCAAATTCTATCTACCGCTGTTGTCCCATCTCAACCTTTGTATATCCACATTGCATCACCACATTCCGTGTATTGAATTTCTCATAGGTTTACCCGCTTCAGTGAGCCACATGTCTGCGCCAGTTGTGGATATCAATGTTGTTGTGATGAAGATGGAACCCAAGGATGAACAGAAACTTCTGCCCTAGCTCTGACTCTCAATATGGCACAGGGGACTGGCGTTCTTTACTATTAAGACAGTTTACTTTATTTTATTCATTTTACTTTGCTTTAGGACTTTCTCACTATGTGTTAGGACTGTTTAGGTTAGACTTCATTTTATAAGAATGTTTGAAGTCCATTCAACCCTTGCAGATAGACTTATTTCCCAATGTTCCCAAAATATTTTTATGGGTTGTAAGAGAGAGGCACACAAGGCTCAACCACAAGTGCCTCTACCCCGCAGCCTGAACCACAAATGTGACTTAACCACGCATTCCCTTACCACACATGCATTTACCACGCAATTTTGTGTATGTGCTGCTACGTTTGCCACTACTCCAACCCCCTACCCCATCCTAAGCCCTAAATAACAAACCCCGTTCCTGCCCCCGAGCCTTAAAACACCCTATTCCTTACATACTCCCCGAAACCCAGCCCTTAAGCTACCACAACCCCCTCTTGCTTCCCTGCGCCCTAAAACCTCGCACCCTCCTTAAAAGTACCCTGACCCCCTCCCCCTCCCCCTCCCGTAGCCCTAAAAAATTGCCATGACCCCCCGATAGCAAGCCCCCGACATGAGCCCTAAAACTTGCCCCTCCTTAAAAGTACCCTGCACCCCTCCCTGAGCCCTAAAAAACTTGCCACCGACACCCCCCGCAAGCGACCTCCATGACCCCAGCCCAAAAAACTTGCCACCAACTCCACCCCCCAAAAGCGACTCCCAGACCTGGCCCCAGCCCCACTTACAATATCCTGTTCCTAGTACCCGCCCATCCTGAACACCAGAGCGGATTTGCCTTAACCACGCATATGCGTGGTTAAGGCAAGTGCATTGTTCGGGCAAGCGTGATTACGCTTGCGGGCTTCAGGAATGCATGGCTCTGGACGCATGGTACCAGATGGTTCCCCTTTTTATGGTTTTCCAAGCCCCTTAAAATTCTGTTTACCCTTCTTCATAACATTTTTATTTCAGGTCATTTTTACCCAATTCCAAGGACTGTCTCCAAGTTGTATACTTTAACAATGAATGTTATCTTTTTTTTCAATATTCTAATATAGTACGTATTTTGGATTTCAATTTTTGAAACATTTATTTAGAACACCTGGACTCCCATCTGTATTAGGGCACCTTGCAGTGAAGCATTCTAATATAGCAGAACATGGCTGAATGTGTGTATTGAGCATTTATGACAGAGCATATAAAAATAGAATTCATCTGATTTGTGCAATACTATTAAAGTAAGTATTGTCTAAAGAGGTGAGCCTTTAGTTGTTTTGGAAGATAGTGATTGGTGTCAGATCTGAGAGAGTCCCAGACTGCAAAGGACGCGCCGAAGAAAAATTGCCTTTGGACATCAGCGATTCTACACTTTGGGGTTTCAAAGAGACCCAAATTATGATTTCAAACGGTTGGCCAGGTAAGGTAGATTGCCTCTATGGATGGCCTTGTAGACAATATAAGAGACTGAATTTGATTTTATCCAAAATGGGCAGCCAGTGAAACTTCCGAAGTATAGGTGGAATGTGATTGAATTTACTGTCCGAGTGGACTAACCTAATTGATGAATGAAGCACTGCTTTGAGAGGGGCTACAGAAGACAGAAGTACTCCTTGACTGTAATACAATCGTGGGTCAAGTCTTATAATGCTATTTGTAGCAGATCAAGAAGAATATACAGGTGTGTTTTTTTATGCTTAAAGATGAGAAAATGCAGCTTACCCTTCATACTGATATTTGTGGTAAACCTGAAGGCAGAGTCTGGTAAGAAGCAGAGGTTTGGCCGTCAAAGTTGGGGTGGGTGCATGGCCTTTGAGCTACTGATAGTCAAGCAGCTTAGGATCAATACTGTTTTTGGTAGAAGAGAAAAGGAGCAATTCAATTTTGAGGGATTGAGAAGAAGGAAGTTCTGTTGCATCCATGAATTAATCTGAGAAGGACAGTTTCAGTTTCTGAGGAGGAGCATGTCATCTACTACTAAAATCTTTAGCTAGAGATGAGAGTCATCAGCATAATGGTAAAGCCCAATACCGCCATGTCGGACAATCAGGCTTTGTAGCTCCAAGTAGAGATGACATAAAGTGGGCACCAGAATGGAGCCTTGAGGAACCCCACAGCACGTTAGTTGTGGAAGAAGAGTAGTGGTGATTTATTTTTACCAGTTGAGTTACATCAGAGAGGAAAAATTCACACCAGCTTAGAACTCAGAATTCCTTGCATTGCCCATGAATCTCACAAGCATTTTGTGTGCAATAGTGTCAAAGGCAACTTTGAGGTCTAGAAGAACAATTAAGCCTTGTCAGGTATATGGTGCACTTCATCTAGGAACTTCAAAGTTACAGTTTATATTTTATATGGCCAAGTTTGAAACCATATTGGTTGATGGTGAGCAGATGATGTCAGAAATGATTGTATAATTTAGTTTACAACAATTTTCCCTATTGCCTTACCGAGCCATGGTAGATTGGAAACTGACTAGTAGTTTGCGGTTAGAGAGGGGTTGAGCTTAGATTTTTTTAATGACGGGTGTAATATGGCTAGTTTGTAATGGTGATGGAATGGTGGCTTTAAAAATAAAGATGTTTATCAAATCGCATCAAGGGGTATATGTACAAGAACTGCCGCTAACTAGCGTTAGCGTTAGTGTAAGTGTTAGATAGCAGCAGTTTTCTTAACGCTGCCTATCACCAAAAACTATCGCCCTGTTAGCGATGTATTCACAATACATTGCTACATGGCGATAGTAACAGCCAGCCGCTAACACTATTGTCAAGGTAATAAAAACTCTGACGTTAGCGAGAGAAAAGTAACGAAAGGCCCAATAGCGGCATAAAACCTCACGTTAGTCAGCCCAACTGACTTTTTTTTGCCTCTAGAGGCAAAAATAGCCTATAAGTCCACCGCAAATGAAAAATAGGAAATAAAACGAATGAAATGTAGAATGGAGCAGCCAGGGCCAAGTGCAGCACAGATCAACAACCCCCCAAATTCCCAACAGCCAGGATGACCAGCCAGAGTCCCAGGGGAAGAGAAAATGCAGATTCAGGGCTACAGTTATGAAACGAGGATCATCGCTGGTAAAAAACAGTGATGCATTACTTTTCATCGCTCCCTCCTTGCAACACCATGGCAGCCAAAACCTTGAAAGTGGGGACAGTCCCTGGGGCCTGGAGGCCTGGCTGGGCCTGCATCTGTGACCCGGAGTGGGAGGCAGAGGTGCTGTGGAGTTGCTAGGCCATGGCGTTAGACACTGAGGTGTTTGCAATCACCCTTACCTGGTGGTGAAGTCTGGCAGGTCGCATGGAGACACGTTGCTGACCTGTGTGAGAAGACCACCTGGTGCACCTTGGAGTTGGGAACGGTAGAGGCTCTCCTGCGCACCAATATAGGGAGGTCTGCATTGCATACCAGGTGCCACCACTACACCAGGGTGCACCGAGGAGATTATCAATGGTGGGCCGCGCCTCTCTGCATCACAGGCCGGAGGATGTTATGCTGACTGGACGCTGTGGAGGGTGAGGCCCATGAGCTGCGCCAAACTTGTGTAGCGGGAGCGCAGCAACTTCATGTTGCATCACCTGAATCGAGAGGTTCCCCAGCGGACTTGGCAGCGACTACTGTACCGAGGCTTGTGAAATCTCACCTGGCTGAGGCTCCTGTTGACTGAGTCACAGATTTGGAGAGAGTGCAGTGCATTGAGCCTGGTGTGAATGTCCTGGTGAGGAGAAAGTGGGGTGCATAGCAGATAAGGCCCTGGAGGCGAGGTGGGTCCAGGTCTAGTGCTTGTGGGTGATGCACACCGTGCCCTGAGCAATCCCTCCGCTGTGGCTGACCTACATCAGTGAGGGTACCGCACAAGACTGATGAGGGTCTCCACTAACTGGCTCAAGTCGCTGAGTTCGGCCATTGGCGGCAGTGGGTGCCAGGGGCACGGGGCTGGTTCTGGCCCAGGCCCTTGGGTATGCAGCTTTATCCCGTGGGTCGTGCTGCCTTTCCTTGCCCCCTGTTAGTATTCTTTTGTGTGTATCCCTTAGTGGACTTCCTCTTCTCACAGCGCTGCGCCGTCTGGTTGCTACTGCTGCTGTCCCCATCTGCTGCTGCTGATTCCTCTGACTCGGAGGTCAGATGTTCGAGTCCCTCCTCCACCCTCAGGCTCCTGCCTAGGGCACATCCATGGTGGTCCACTGGTAGAGGCCACTGCTCTGCAGCTTCACTGCCCTCCTGTCCCTCTTTTCTGCTGTTCCTGTTCATCTTTCTTCTATTCGCCGTTGCTCTTCTACCTCTGTCTTTTTTTATCCTTGCTTTGTTTGACTTTGTTTTTTCTGTGCTTTTTTGCAGTTTGTTATTTTCCTATCCTCTCCCTTGTTGCCGCTGCGATCCCCCGCCTCCCAGCGGTTCAGCACCCCTTCAGCACTACCTAATTGCGGATACTGTGAGGCCATGTGCAGCGGGCGTGCCACTGGTGCGCCGAAAACAAGCCAAAGGCAAGCCTGTCTGCGTCCATCCACCCCTGTACTGCACCCAGCACCAGGGACCCTACCTCTCGGACACTCCACCACTACAACACCGGCACCCTCCTAGCCCGCAAGCCTGGACGCCATGCCGCCTGTCATCTAGCATCACCAAAGAATACCCTTGCACCCTGTGCCTGCCGAAAACTACAAACACGCCTCCTGCCACATCTGCACACGAGCGCCTCTTGCACCCAGCCAAAAAACTGCACACCCGACTGGCTCAACTGCATCATCCTCAACGTGCGGTCCTTCCACAAATATGCCACAGAAATCTGGAACCTCCTAGATGCCACCTCTTCAAACATCGCCTTCTTCACGTAAACCTGGATCAACTTCTGCTCTGGACAAGACATCGCCATCGCCATCCCCGACAGCTACAAAATCACACGCAAGGACCACCCCAACCGTCCAGGAGGAGGCATTGCCATCATGTACAAAAGCACACTCTGACCGACCACGCACTCTAATGACCGAACGGCAACCTTGGAACACCTCCACTTCCAGATCTGGACCAACCCCAACACCACCCTCCACGGCACCCTTGTCTGCAGGCCACAGGCCATAAACCCCCATTTACCGATGCCATTGTAGACCTAATCGCACCCCAGGCTCTCCCATCCACCGACTACATCCTACTTGGAGACCTCAAGTTCCACCTGGTCAACCCCATTGACCAGAACATCACCCCCCTCCTGGGGAACCTCACCAACATCGGACTCAAGCAGCTAGTCACTGCACCAACTCACATAGCTGGACACACGCTTGACCCCGTCTTCTCCGCCAGCGGGACCTTCAACTACAGCCCCACCAAAGAACTCTCCTGGACCGACCATCATTGGATAAATCACGCCTTCACCACACCCACCGTACATCACCGCCATCATTGCTACCCCCCGTCGCAGCTGGATCACACCACCGAAGAACTTCTCGTCAACTCCCTCAGCGCCACCACTCCACCAACACTTACAGATGCCAACACCGTAGTGCGCAACCTACACGGATGGATCTCGAACTGCGCCGACACCCTGGCACCCATCAAGAAAAGACCAGGCAAATAACACTCCAAGAAGGCCAACTGGTTCACTCCCGCGCTACTAGTCTAGACGCACCTGCAGACATCTCGAGTAGAGATGGAGCCACAACATCAATCAACTCGGAAACACAGTCACCCTTGCACCATGGCGCCTTAGTTGGCGCATGGCAGCCATTGTGCACCATCATAGGGGAAAAAGATAGGGGGGCTTTCTCCTGAGCCCCTTCCGGCAGTTTAAGCCCACTGGTGCGTCATTTTCTTGACGTACGTGCAGCATGAATCTTGATCCACGTTGCGCAGTATTTACGAAGTGACTCATCTAGGCATATGCGGGACCTTCTGAAGCCCTGTGCCACATTATACCTGCGTCTGGTATGATGTATGCAGGGTGGGCGTTCCCAAGCAACAAAGCTTTGTAGGATTGACGCAGAGAAGTCTCTCAGATTTCACTGCGACAATTCGAGGACACCACTGCGTCAAAACCTTGCGCCTGCCTCATGGCAGGCATAAGAGTGACACTGTGCCTTAAGGATAGGCTGGCCCCATGCATTGCTGGAGGTGTGTCATGCTTGCAACACAACTGAAGCAATGCGTGACTTTAGCGCTGTCAGATACGTAAGGATTTCAGACGCATCTGTCCTTGATTGCGACAGGGAGCGCTGTACATTGAATACGGGGCATCCATGGTGTCACAAGGAGGACGCAGTGAAAATTGACGCAACACTGTTTTGTTGCAGCGATGCAACACTTTTCATGAATGGGGCCCAGGCATGCACGTATCCTATTGATAGGGCGCATCCCTGTCCTTTTGTTCTGGCGCAGGGTAGCGCTGCAATGTTCCTTGCAGTGCTGTCCAGCACCCAAACATCTAATATGTGGACCCAAGTGTTTGCACCAATTTTAAGACCAGCTAGTTTCTGGTCTTCAAAAACGACCTCTAACTAGACTTAGCGGCAGTTTTGTGTGGTTATCGCCGTAAAGGAATTTTATTGTAAATATCGCAAAGTGGGGATAGTGGCAGTTTTTAAACGGGAATGCCCACCTTGCATCTCATTTTCGTTACGTCCTGCTAACAGAAGTGGCGGTGTTAAAAATTCACGTTTTTACGCCTGAAAAGTGTAGCTAACTGCAGTTAGCGGCAACTTGTAAATACGGAGATAAACAAAATGCTGCCGTAATGTCAAAAAATGGATGCTACGGCAGCGTTAAGTTCTTGTACATATGCCCCCAAGTGTCTTTGACCATACAAACATTGACTAGGTTTGTTTTGACTGCTATGTAGTTGAAGAAATAACTGGTGGGTTTCAGATTCTTGATTGAATAAAATAATTGTTAGGAGGCAATAGGAGGGAAGAATTCCCATGTGTTTGGAGATTCAAGATGATGAAGAGGCAGAGGTAGCAAAAGGTAGGTTGAAACTAAGATAAACGAGTCGATATTTTCAAAAAATTTAATGAGGAAATCCTCGCATTTCTCTCTGGAGGAGGCTGGTAAACAGTTGTCCGCAGTGCTTGAAAGTTTTATGAGATGCCGGATGAGGGATCTTATGGAAGCAGGGCAACACTCTATTTTATTTCAGAGACAGGAGACTTTAGCTGACAAGATGAGGAGCGTGTATTTTTTTCTTAACTGTCTGAGGTTAGAGCTGTTTGTTTTTCTTCCATTTATTGGCTCTAAGCCTGCGGAGATTTCTTGCCAAGGGGATCAGTTCTAAGAGCCATCGGTTTAGTCCAACAACGCCTACAGTCTTGAGAAATAATGTATTTATTTATGTTTTTATTAAACATTCAGCATCTTCACTGGACTAAATTTGCTTCAAACCAAGAAAGGATTAGTATCTCAACGTATTACCATGTACTTGTACTTTACAGAATTGTTTTTTAATATTTAGCTGCAAGAGAAGGCACCATATTTTTTGTTTATGCGTAGGCGGCATAAATTTAGTGTTGTACTGTCAAGTAAAAACCTGTATCACAGCATGAGGTGAAATAAAATTTGAAGTGTCACAAAGAGCACTTCACAAGTACAGAATACCACAGAAATAGCAAGAAAACGCATGGCAGACTGTTCCTTCAGCTTACAAACTAGTACAATTATTTTTGATAAAGTTTGGAGCTGGATTTTAACTTTTTAATGGTGTGTTTTTTTTTATGTGCTACAGTCATGTAGCAAAGTTTTTTGTTGAATGATTAAATAGCCCAGTTTTACCAAGAGTATTATGTATGTGAATGTATATATTTTATTTATTTAAAGTTGAATATAATAGCTGCTACACTTTTTATAGACAATAAGGCCCCAATTAAGAATTCACATATTATTGGGTATGGTAATTCTGCACTCTATAATGCTAATACCATGGGACAAATATGATATGTGATTGTGCATATATGTGCATATACGTATAGGTGTTTCAGTATTAGGGGGTGTGGTAACACCACAATTGGGTTTGCATACATTGTTACTGTGATCAGTAGTACTGCACCCGGTAACAACGCGCAGGTGTGAGGCAGCACACGGTATGCCAAAAAAAGAGGAAACGTATCATAAAGAATTGACAAAACGGGAAGAGAAAGTCAGGAGGGACACCTCACAGCCTACTGGAGAAGCACTACTTGATAGCACTCTTCTCGAGCCGTTCGTTGTAACTTCGATGATACCTCCATTACAAGATGGCTATGTTATTTGTTCTAAACCCTACCTGACGACTCCATTTTAACCCAAACACATCTGCTTACAGCTAACATCCCAAAAACCAAAACCATCCGACCTGGATGACATTGACTCCACCAAGGACACTGAAGTTTCTACAAGAATGGGCAGCAAGTTCTACCAGAGGTGGAAATACAGGTGGAGGACAGTTTGATGGTCTACTTCATGGTGAAGACTCCACTAAAGGAGCATTTGCCCATCGGGCAGTCTATCATTGACAAGGTGAAACTGATTGTCCCAACCCAGAGAAGATAAAGATTATAAAAAATCACACTGATGGATTCATGAGAAGGGTGAAGGAACTACTCATCAGCGTGAGTTTCACCACTGGCGGAACGGCCTTCACTCAAATTTCAGGGCCTTCATTGAAGGTATACTCAGAGGAGTGAAGTCAGAAGTATTCAATGAACGATGTTTCCCCATGAATTTATATAGATGCAGTGACAACAACACAAATGATGTGACATTTTTAAGTGCTGTAAACATGTATCTCAAATAACTGAGATTGGCTAATATGGAAGTGTCCACACCATCCAAATAACACATACCAAGTCGGAAGGCTTCATCATGCACTACAGCGGGGCTCGAGCATGCCTCACATGCCATAATGTCAAATCTCAGAAGGACTGGGGAGAGAATTATATTATAAATGCATAGAATGGCTTTTGTGGACTGGTCCCAGCAGCTAGGAGGACATACAGTGTTGCAACAACAATAGCACTTTGTCTAGGCAAAATGAGCCACATGTCTGTGGTGTAAAATGCCGTAAAACAATACAATATTACAAAATGGGATGGGATTTTTCCTGTAATTGATGTCATCAACACAAAGTCTGTACAACTATGGTGGATCAGAAATGATACGTAGGCACAACAGGCCACATGAAAAGATCACTTTAAACCACAATGTTCATTTAGCTGTAGCTCATAATTACACAGTAGCATTTTACTGAACCACAACTGCCCATGCAGGTGACAATGTGCAGGAGGAGGTTGCAGATGCCCAGTGGCCACCCACTAGCCATGTTTCGCCATCCTCTTGAGTATCCAGGAAGACTGCAGTTTTTGCTTTGATCTCAGTGTTCCCCATCCTGCACCTGCTGAGGCAAACGACACCCGTGCACCTCCACCTGCTATGACCACCAACAGCACCCATACCTGCTAGAAGCACCAAAACCTGTGCCTGTTTCCACTGCTTCCACTACCCCTGCTTCCACCACCCCTGACACCTGGCACTACTACAGCCTCTGTAGCCTCAGGGGCTACAGTCATCCAGTGGAACAGCCCCTGACATAAACCACGATGGATCTGAGCATGATCTCCAAGTCCTCCTCTTAGAAGGCTCAGCTGAGTGTGAGACATTGGACGAGGGCACAGATCCAGATATAAGCAGCTTGACCTGCTCTTCCAGCTACCCTTCTTTTGGTAAACATGGACATGACACACCAAAATGCGGAAAAAGCTGGCTGCCTATGGAGGCCAGACAACATACTCACACATTTGTTAGAGAGTGAAACAGCAATGCCAGGAAATAAGGAGTCCTTAAGTGAGCTGGTGGCTATGCCAAATCAGCATTGCACCACCACATACATCAAAAGTGGACACAGGGATAGCCCTGTGCCATCTAGTTTCAAGTCCAAAGTGGGAACATGCAGCTGGTGGATGTTCTTGGCCATAAAATTTGGCGACGCAACGACTAGCTCAAATCAGAGATAGAACCACATTATGGTGTGATAAAAGTTTCAGAGGCCCACCAGCCCGTTAGGAGCCCAGGGATAGCAGCACCATGGGTTACCCATCATGTACAAAAACATCATTTTACTCATGCCTTACCCAGCAGGTTTATCCTGTGAGACCTCAAGGAAGACTAACTGTGCAGATGACAGAGGCCTGTTAAGAAAAAGTCACAGTACAGTTGCACTGTACAGGCTTGTATATAGCTGGGTTGTGATGTAGATATGGGTTATTACTTCCTTGGGAGTCTTGGACATCGCAGCACTACACTGTGCGGGTTGACCTGGTTAGGTCCAAGCCACTGTGTAGGCAGCCTACCCTGTGCACCCTCAGGCTGTAGGCAGAGGAGGCTGGCCATATTTTATTTTATTTTTTTATTTATCGAATTTTATATACCGCGAACTAGACTCAAACGTATCAAAGCTTTACAGAGATATCACAGCAGCAATAACATGAGATACATGTGGAGTAAATAAAAATACATAGTGACACTATATGCAACTAGAATACAGTATTTGGTAGAATATGTGTACAAATAGTTCTGAGGTAGTTAAGGTAGGGTGCTACATAACTGGGGAGAAGGGGACCCACAGAGCTGGCACAGCAGCAATTACATGAGTTACATATTGAGTAAACGAAAATACAGAGTATTTGCACATCCTTCCAGGTGGCCAACTCATTCAGTTCTGGTAATTCAACTATCATGCAGGTCCATCAAACTGCATCTAAGTTATGAGCAAATAAAAGCTTTTCTTGCACCCTCACCTTCAACTTTGCTCTGTGTTGGAAAATGTTTACTAAGCGTGGGAGATCCCTGAGATAACTGCCTCCCAAATTTCATACCGACTCATCAAAGGGAAGAGGATGTGGTCCGTCGGCTAGACTGCCGACTTTGGTGCTGGAAACCCTTGGTCTGTCGGCTAGACTGCCGACTTTGAAGCTGGAAACCAGGGTTTGAGCCTCGGGCTTGCGTCCACATCCTGTGATTCTAATCACCTATGGGCATATTATCAACGGCCAGCGATAATTATTGCTGGCCGTGCTTAGCGATAACTTTTTTATCGCAGGCTATCTCTGGAATGTATCGCCCTGGTAGCGCGTTATTAACAACGCGTTTCTCCAGGGCGATAAAAATTCCAGAGAAAGCGAGGTTATCTCCGTTTTGCAGGGAACGTCGCTGGTTTTCCAGCGATGTTCCCTGCAAAACGGCGATAACCTTGCTGATACGACCCTGTGGTCGTATCAGCATAATCCACCCCCTATGTAAAGCATAGGTAAGTCTGGATTTTAGCAGATGTTAGTTTTTGGCGAAAATTGCCGTTTTCGCCAAAATCTGACATCTGCTAAAATCCTGTGGGCTGCCTTGTAAATATCACGATGAACATCAGCGATATTTGCAAGGTAGTCCATCCGGGGAACGCCCAGTGACGCCCTCTTTGCGTCTCATTAGAGATGCAAAGGGAGGCGTTGGGAAAAAGGGTGCTAACATGCGATTATGCATGTTAGCACCCTCTTGTAAACAGGGTGATATTTTTATCTCCGCTTTTTTGGCTTTTTAAGCCAAAAAAGCGGAGTAAAGCCCTTGTAAATATGCCCCCAAATCTCCCTGTGCCTAAATGTGTAACGCGCTCCAATCCCTTCGGGTCGAGTTGGCGCTATATAAAATCTGCACAAAAAAAAGGCTTCGGAGTTATCAAGTTAATTCTCCGCCATGCCGAGGCTGCTTCGTACAGTAACCTGCGCTTGCAAAAGACCTACCAGACTTTCAGCAGGTTTATCAAATCGCACCAAAGTTGTAGTCAAATATAAGAACAGCTTTTCCATGGACACTGTAACTTTATCACATCATTTGCGTATTTTAAAACGGTCGCCCGAATTCCCACATGCACAGGCTTCCCGTACTACTCCATCATGTAAAACTACTTTTTTCTTACAACAAAGGGTACTTTCCACTTCCTTGTGGGTCTGCCCTCGCCCCCTTTGTGCTCTAACAATGCTCAAAATGCTTCTGCCTTTTCAGAGAAAGACATTTCCAGGATGGGGCTTTAGCAGATTGGCGAATTTAAAGTCGGAAGAAAAGAATCTTAGCTTTTCATCAGCGAATCACGTGTCTTTAAACCTTCAAATGTGCTTTGCCGAATTCATAAGTTTCACCCTTGCAAATACTACCCCCTCTATAACTATAAAAAGTGACCCCTTAGAAGCAGGACTAACACATTTGTTGTAGCACTGCTCATATTCCAAAGGCCACTGAACGATTTCACACTAAATGACTAAAACCTCATATTTGGATAAAGTTCTACTTTCACGCCAATTCTGGTGTAATTCCATAAGCAGTTTTTGCTCATGAGCAAACATTACTTTGGCAACTATAAAGTAAAGCACTTCTGTTTTCTGGACCTCTTCTTAACTGCCTTGCCACTTGATGGATCTGTGTGAAACTTGATTTTCCCAAACATAGCAGGATGAACAAAGGAAGAACCAAATTTCGTGCAAATTCCTCAAATAGCGCCACAGCTATTAGCAAAGCAAACAAGCATCAGCAAAGCCACTGGGTCGGGCTCCAGCCTTTTGGCTTTGCCAATGCCTGTTTTGTCCTGACTCCGCAAACTATTATTGTAGTGGGAGCTGCTGGACTCTTATCAATCTAAAGAAAAGAATTGGCTTAAAGAGAAAATATTTGTTTGCCCTCAAAAGGTGCACATTGCCATAGTAGTTTGTAGAACTGAAGGGAACTACTTTCTGTGTAGATATGATCATTATGAAAGGGTAGAACGTCGTCACTCGCAGTGAAGCTAGCCAATGGCTGACGTGGACTGACCTTTGCTCCTTGCTGTATGCAGTGGTTGCCAGAAAAAAACCTGTGAATGACACAATAACATACCAAGTGAGTAAGAGCCTGGTGAAAAAATCCCTATAGGCATGCATTAATAAAACTATATGTATAACGCCAGGATTAAAACCGTCTTTTCGATATAAAGTGCATCTAAACCATAACTGCATAGTCACTATTGCCAACAGTGTTATACTATAGCGACAAATATCCATGCTCTACATTTCGAACATTGTGGAAAAGATTGACAAACAAGCGGCTGCCCAACAAGCCTGCATCAGCATGGAACGACCGCCGCCCATCTGTCTGCATCTGTGCATCACTAAGGGGCTATTGTATGCTGTGTATCCTTTCTTGCATTCTTCTGTTGTTAACTTGACAGGGAAGGGTCATTCACTGCCATGGTGTGTCTGCCAGTACCAGTCGGCTTACAGCAGAATCCCGACAGCCTGAGTTTGCTCAGCTGCCCCCTGCCTCCTGTCCTGCTGCCACACTGCGTTTCCCAGCAGCATTTGAGCTCTAGGGGGGGCAGTACGCGGATACAAGAGCGGGCTGAATGCCAACATCTGGTCTTCTATAATAATAAATGCTATATCTGTTGACAGAAACGCGTTTCTTCTAAAAAATATTCATGTTTAAGCGCCTACTGATACGTTCCACCTTCACTGAACCCCTGATAATATTTTTGTTAACGTATATAGTATTATAGTATATTTATAAAATGAAATTATAAAGATGATCTGTACTTTTTTTATAGTAAATTTTGATTAAAAATCGGTCTATGGGACTCGTATATTCCTGGATGTATTACCATTTCTAAAAGTAAAAATGAGGGAGAAGTTTTTGTTATTTACTACGTGAATCTGGTCCACACTATATAAAACCACACATAAATGCAAAAGACTAGATGTTGGCATTCAGCCCGCTCTTTTGCTTTTGTGACTGAGCAGTTAGCATGTGTGCTGGTTCCTCAGCTCAGTAGGATTCTTTGCTAAGGGTGAGAGGTGGCTGAAAAGTCACAATTTTTACAGACTGCGCGTGCTATCCTTCTGCTAAGCCCAATCTCCTTGGCTGTGCACTCAAGGGGGTAGCTGCCTAGAGAGCTAGATGTAGCTACACCCAGAACTGAAAACCAAGTTTCACCCAAAGAATCTCAGAATGGGTTTCTTATAAGAAGCAGTGGTAATTAAGTCATTGTCCTCTAAATCTTCGATAAAAAGTTTTTCTTAGATGCGACTTTGGAGTATAATCAAAAACAAATACTCTAGGTGTATTTTTCCTAAGTGTCACAGTGGTAGGTAACACACCCCAAAATACTCTATGGTTGGATTTTTTAGACATCGCACTGGTATATAACAAATATACCTCTAAAAATTGAGGAATGGTTTTCTTAAATGTGGCAGTGACATATAATTACGAGCAGGGTACGCCCAGGAAAACCTCAAAACGAGGAGTCCAACCAAGGACCCGCCAACCAAGTGGCAGACAACCAACACCAGGAACCTCCCCACCAGCCACAGAAAGAGAAGAACCCAACAAGAAAGGGCCAGGAACAGACCGCAAGAACAGCGACAAAGCCACCACAGAAGAAGACCCAGCGCAAGGAGCCAGGGCCGCAACAAGAGAGACACAAGAACCCCAGGCAAAGCCGGAAGGAGGCCCAGCAACCAGAGACATGCCCCAAGGGAACCTCCAGAGGGGCCGAAACAACCTCTCCCCCAGAACAATCAGCAGAAGGGGGCCCAGAAAAAGCGGAAGTGCCCACATGGCACAACAAAGCCTTGAAGGGCAACCGACCAGAGAGAAAACAGCCAAGGGTGAAGTCCACAGCACCAGGCACCAACAGGCAGCCGCCCAACCAGGGACAAACCAGGCCAAACCCGTCCAAATGCCTGAGAGCAGACGAAAGCAGGCCCGTGCAGGGCAGCATGGCCGAAGGCACAGAAACACCACCCGCCGACCTGAACACAGCAGGAGCAAAGATAGAGAGCGAGCCCCCCCCCCCAGACGAGGGAAGAAAGCGACCCTCTGCCGAACGAACCCACAACGATCGCACCAAAAAAGATGAGGGGAAGGAAGGAGAGGCTGAACAAGCCCCAGCAAAAGCAAGAGACGAAGGAAAGACACGACCAACCACAAGACCAACCCCAAGGGGAAGCCCACAGCAGAGCTGCAAAGACCGAAGAGGACGGAACCCGGAAAGAATGCAGGCCCGACCCAGAGGACCAACCAAGGACTGGCGCAAACCGAGCAACCAGAAAGAGAGGGGGCAGTGACCACGAGCAACACCCTCCACCCCGCAATGCCGACAGCTCTGGCAACAGAGAGCCCAGAGGCACAGAGACCCAAGAGGCGGCCCAGGCCACGGGGCAGGAACGGCCAGCATCCAACCCCAGCGGAGACACCGGACAGCCGCAGAAAGGCCACCACACCCGGACAAGAACCCGGGGAACAGGGACAGGCCCACAGGCCAGACCCGAGGCACACACCCTGAAAACATTAGACACCAGGACACGAACACAGCACCTCGCCCAATGAAGGCCAGGGAGAGTCCAGTAGCGCAACCACCCCAGAAAAACGCAATCAATAACTGAACCCAGCCGACAGAAGGGCAAGGGAAGGACCGCAGCAGACCTCGCACAAGACCAGGGCACAACACTAAGAGAGACAACAACAGAGGGCCGAACACGGAACCGGGGAAGACCAAACCCCAGAACCGGGAAGGAGGAAACCCGCACCGAACCAAGAGCCGACTCACTGGCCAGGACGACAAAGGAGGACACCAATGAACCACCCAAGGTGAAACTCAAGAGCAGCCTCAGAAGGGCAAAAACAGGAGAGAAAGACATGGAGGCCCACATCCCAACCCCGCAGTGTAGAAGTGAAATTCCTATCAGTCTCACACGTGCAGGGACACCCTTTGTCTACGGGTTCACAAATGAGGATCACCACTGGAGTGGAAACAAAATACAAGCTTATTTCACTCATGAGAGGAGTCCCATCATCCAGACACTGCAAGTGCCCAAGTGAGGGAACTGATAAGCACAAGTTCAAGCACGGCATTTATACAGTTTGGTGCCTCGTGAAACACATTGGAAACCACTTCGTCACGATGAAATGCAGACTGCTAACTCCTGATAAACCCCTACCCACGTCATCTTTGTAGATAGGCAAGGGAGGTTACAGGCGTTGGCGGGTTTATAAATTAAACATCTGTGTGATCGGGCCTTTCGGCAGGGCAGGGCCTCTATTCTGGCACGCAAGTATTATCAGCACAACCAGCTTTTCAGTGAACACGTAACTCCTGACTTTGCAAAAAGTCCCCTCAGAAATACAAAATGGGTGTTTACAGACAAAATGAAGATAGCGGGGGCTAACTTAACAGAATACATTTTTTTACCGTTTAACAGCAGGAGCCCCTACAAACACCCAAGAAGCCAGCAGGCCGAACAGACAGGCCAGCCAGACAAGAGGCCCCCAACTCGGCACCCCCAGGGACCGGAAGGAGAGGCATAGGGCCAACCGACCCAACCCAGAGCCCCCAACCAAGAAGGGGCACAGGGAAAGGCACAGGAGCCAGCCACAGCCAGGCCACACAGGGAGGAGAAGCAGCAGGAAGACAGGGAGGGAGCCTGGCAGCCCACACAGGGCAACCAATACAACGGCCCAGTTCAACAGCCAGGCGCAAAGGGGGGGTCACAGAAAAAGGACAGAAGGCCAGCCCAGGACCCAGGAACACCAGGCACAGGACCACCGACCACCAAGAGGCCGAAATACCCCCACCAAAACAAGGTGCCATGGCACCAGAGAAAGAGTGGCCAGGAAAGGACCCAGGCAGGGACCCCAAGGTGACCCCCGAAGCGACTAAGGCCACCACAGCCAAATCCGGACACAACCAAGCAGAGAAGGCACCAGCAACCCACCCGCCAAGGCAAACGAGTGGCCAAACACAAGGACAGCAAGGCCAAAACCCAACAGAGGCAAAGCCGAGGCCCCAATACTACACCGGAAGACCCCAGGTACCACGAAAACCAAAGGAAAGGCACCTGGAGAACCCAAAGGTGCACAACCCACCGAGGGGAGTGCGATCGGAAAGAAAAAGGAAAGACTGAACAACGGCCGACCCAAGGACTGCAGAGCCAAAAAAAAGAGCAAGGACCAAAGACACCACAGGCCCAAAGCCAGCCCTGCACCGGAGCGAGAAAGGCCCAAACCCAAACGAAAGGCCTAAAGGGGAAAGCCACAGCCCCAGAGTCGAGGCAAAGCCAGCCGGAAACTACAAGGCCGACAGGGGGAGGCCAACACCAGACCCAAAACCGGCCACCCCACCAACACACCCACCAGCCACGGACAGGACCAGGCACAGCGAGGAGGACACCCAGACAGGTAGCACCCAGAAAGACCCTACTCAAACACCAAGAGTAGCGTAGAAAAAGAACCGGCAGGGCGGGCAGGCCGCAGGGCAGGCGGAACCTCAACGACCAGACCGGCAGACAGGCGGGGCACAGGAGCCGCACACCCGAGAAACCAAGGAGCCGCCCAGGCAGAAGCCAAGGAAGACCCACAACACCCAGCCACCGCAGGTGGCAAAGGAACCGGCAGCCGAGAGGCAAAGGACCCCCAAAAGTGGACCAACCTACAAAAAGGGACACAAGAGGGTAGAAGGAAACCACAACAGGAAACCAAACCCCACCAGCCAGCCAACTGCAACACAACCCAGCACTAGGCAACAGGCAAACACCAACGCCAGCCAGAAAGCACACCAGGGGCACCACCAGCACAGCCCTGGATCCAACAGCCAACCAAGGCCAAGGGCCCCTCCAGGACAGAGGGAGGGCACAACACCACCCCCCACCCCGGACAGCAATGGAACCCAAGAAACAGGGAGCCGGAAACCCCAAGGACCCAATGCAAGACACAAGAAGCGACCCAGCCACAGCAGAAATGCAAAACCCAGCAACTAGGAGGCAGGGAACCCCAAAGGACAGGGCCCCAGAACAGGAAGGCAACCGCAACAGGGCACCCACCACTGGGGCAGGGGAACAGCCAACCCACTGCCTGCCCCGAGCAGTCATCCCCAGTGAAGGGAAACCGGAACCCCCCTCAACCAAGAGAGAGAGAGAGAAACCAACAAAGTCCCTCACACAGACCAACTGGACGCACAAAGGCCAACAGCCACAGTGATCCCATGGAAGGGGCCAAGAAGAAGCAAGGCACCCCCACGCATGGGCCAGGCAAACATCCCAGGAAGAACCAAGGACTGCACAGCAACTGGAAGTCCCAGGCTGGCACCCACACAGGCATGAACCAGGCCCGAACCTTCTCACGGACCAAGAGCAGATACGACCAGGCGCCAGCAGGGAGGAAAGGCCGCAGGCCAGCAAAACACACATTGCGAAGCCCACAGCACCCGGTATGCACAGGCAGGCACTCATCTGTCTTAGCCTACATCACAAGGTATTTCCAAGAGATCTCCCATCCAGGTACTAACCAGACCCAGCCCTGCTTAACTTCTGAAATCAGACAAGATCAGATGCTGTCAGGGTGGTACGGCCGTAGGACAGAAGCCCACCATGCCCGACCCCACCGAACACCGCACTTCAGGCAAGGGCAGGAACCAACAGGGCGGAAAGGCAGCAAGCCGCCGGAGGTAGCCCAGGAAACAGCACGCCACCAGGAGGAGACTGCGCACTGGAAGAAAAGCACCACCGGAGCACATCGAGACAGAGTAACCGAAGAACTACCCCAAGCACTCGGGACAACCCTTGACATGACCGCGCCAGGGACCGAGGGTGTACAAATGGCAAAGCCGCCAGGCAGGCAGTCCCAGACAACCAGCACAGCGTCCAGTGATGCCACACCATCCGCAGAGCGGCACAGACGGGCCTGCAAAAAAAGTGGCCAAGAACATGCAGGAACCAGCACAGGAATGCAGTATAGCATGTAAAAGAAACCGCTACGCAGTACTCACCATGGGAGCAGTCAAACACCACCATACACTGACTGACCCCCAACCACCAGCAACCACCATACACTGACTGACCCTCAACCACCAGCCCAGACGCCGTCCACCAGCTAGCTCTGAGCAAAGAGGAAAACCAGGAGCAACCGGCACCCCCAGGTGGCTACGCAGCATCCAGGGAAGAAAAGTCCAAAATGCAGCCCCAGCGGGCATCCAGGAACGCCAGGGGCACCTCCAAGACCAGCCTGAGGCATCCCAATCAGCAGCAGCAGCAAGTCTCCCTGACCGGCCCAGCCACAGGAAGACGCGGCCTTCAACCCAGAACAGATTGGGAGGACCGGCGCCCCAGCCACAAAGGACCGGCCGCCTATCAACGCGGCTCCAGGCAAGCCCGGCAGGCCAGGAGACCGCGGAACAGGACGTCGAGGACAGACCAGCAGCCTGACGAGACATCCAAGAAGACTTCAGCACAGGTAAGAACCAGCAATTCCACGTCCCATTCTGACGGAAGACAGAAAAAAAGAACAGGCTGAATGCTGGGATAGTACTGCTTATGTACTCCCAGTGGGAGGGGGTGGGTTTAGGTATTGCAGCATTCTCCTGCTCTTTTTTTCTGTCGTAGAGATGGTCATCTCCACTTTGTGAAGGAATGGGACGAGGACTGGAGGGACCAGGAGGTAATAAACACTCTTCAACTATAAATTCCTCCATATTCCCACCAGAGCTGTGAAAGGTCTATTTGGGTCAGTTAGGTTCACATTTTCTAGTTCCTTTTTATCTGGAAAATTAATTTCATCAGGTGGTCAATTTGAAGAACGCTTTAAAAATGTTCCTTCTAGAGCTACAACTGTCTCCCTCCAATTCAAGCACACAGTCCTACTTTTCAGAGTCCAACCAATTTAACAATGTATGTATGCATGTATGTATATGATATTGCCCAATTCTAGCTAAAAAGGCAGTGGAATGCTTTAGAGGGTCAAAGGTAACCATACTGTCAATCAGTGATAGGAAAGGTAGCTTGTTATTGGATTGCTACTACATTATGATGTAGGGTCCTTTCGATACATGCCTTCTTCTGACTCATAACTTCAATTAGTGCAAACTCTAGCAAACAGACACATTCTATAAACTTTCCAATTATCTCATTGAATGCCAGTATGTATTCTATTCTTACATTTGAACCCATGACCATTTTTGGTTTTCTCTCAAGTGTAAGCTCTTCAATCCAGGATTTTCATAACATTTACTATACCAGCCCTCGAATACAGGTTCCATGCAAATTCATTATATAACGACATAAAATACCTGAATGTGGTGCCTACCCTTCTTATCATATATATGAAACCAGCACTACATTTGCCTCACAGACACCCAACTTCTTGTATATGCCCAGTCATTCATTCATTCAATTTTCGATACACATGCTAGACAACAATAAATGCTTCTCTTTCCATAATTTTGGAATTGTACTATAGTAGCACCTGCTATAGACACTGTAATTAAAACCTTCACCTCAAACACTAACAACTTTCTGTAAATACTTTGAATGGCCCATCATACATATGACCTAAAGCCCATTATACATATAACCTTGAACCAAGAAGTAAGTATAGAGTTTACTTTTGATCAACATTATCTAGTGTAAAGTTTACAGTCACTCAATTATACTCAGGTCCTAAATGTTTATTCCTCGAAAACCTGTATTATAATGTTTGTCATTGCCTGCCTAAAATAATGTTACTTCCTTGTATCACGCCAGTTGACCAGGCACAGGCTCCACCCTCCTCTCCTCAAAATAGCTTAAAGCCAGGATTCCTGTTAGACCTGTCAGTCTTAGGGTGGTCTTTCCTCAAACCCTTTGCCTTCTTCCCTCCTGTTTTGCTGAATTTGTTTATGTTGGCCTTAGGTCTCTGAGTACTTTGCCACTGCTAGCCAGTGTTAGAATGATTGTGTTTACTCCCTAAAACATGGTAACATTGGCTGACAGCTAAGTGGCATATTTAGTTTACGTATAAGTGCCTAGTAAACTGGTTTTACCATATACCCAGAGCTGGGAAATTGAATGATACTCGTGGGCCTGCAGGGCTTATTGTGTCATCCATTTAAGTAGGCAATTAAATCTTGTTTTAGGCCTTCCATTACAGTCTGTGTGTGGGTTTAAATGTCCAAATTAACCTGGAATAATAAAGACCTTGACAGCCCTAAAACTCCCTTTTTATTATATATTTCACCGCTAACGTAGGCCCTATGCAGCGCATAGGGCAGAGTACAATGTATTTAGAAAGTTCGACATGTACTTTTATGCTTTACATGTCCTGGTAGTAAATAACTCACAAAGTCGTTTTTCACTATTGCGAGGCCTACCTCTCCAATCAGATAACAGTGGGTTACCTAATTTCATTTATTAAGCGATACCTTTTGTTTGGGAACAGGTAGAAATGTCATGTGTGGTGTCTAAGGAATTATAGCTTAAAATCCTTGTAAATGGTAAAGCCAGATTTTAAGTCGCAACTCTGAAAATGCCACTTTTAGAAAGTTGGTATTTTCTTGCCCTAACCATTTGGCGCCTGCAGCCTGTTTCCTTGGTTACATGACTAGATGTAGTTAGCAGTTGGCCTTTGTGTATTCCTCAAAGCCACACAATAGAGGGACTGGTTATTGGCAGAATGGGCCATCCAAGCAGATGGAGGTGGGGAGCTGTGCACAGCCTCACTTGCATTTCCGACACTGCCTCAGCACACGCACAAATAGCTTCACACTAGCCTGTTGTGCACCCAGACATCCTGGGACCAGGGTGGAGAGACAGGTTACTCCACCAACTTCTGGGGGGGGGGATGGTTGGAAAGTTCCAGAAGTTTCTTCCACTTCAAAGCTTGCACCAGTTGTAAAACTAGGACCCTCGGATCTACTCTTCAGTTCACTTCTGGACCTGTGGCAGGACTTTCAGAGGACTGCCCTGCTGCACCAAGAGGACCTGCTGCCTGAAGTCTGTCCTGTGTCCTCAGAACATGCACCTTGATCCAGTCTGAGTGAGTCCTGACCCTCCAAGTAGTGGCTCTTTAGTCCTGGACCCTTGGAAGTGGTGCTAAAGGTGCCCAGATTGCCCAAATCCAAAACCTGGGAAAATGTATGTCAGAAAGTGCTCTGTGAACCAAGGGGAGACCGGGGTCTACCTGCTCGCCTATACGCACGAGGTGGAGCACCGGTCAGGCTGACTTTGTGGTAGTTCCTGCTAGGTTCTTCTCTGCAGCAATAAATCCTGTTCAACACCTCCTCGCAGAAGGGGTCCCTGGCCTTGTGAATCCTATGTTGGCTACAGCCTGCAGCTTCATACCACTGAAGATTTTGAACTTCCGAAATGAGACTAAGTACAAACATAGAACTCTTCACCGTGGCTTCGTAGAGCGGCTCCCTAATGACTACGCCTCCTCCTCAGACACCAGCACCTTCCTTGCCCCCACTGAACTTCACCTTCTCAGATATTTTTCTTAAAAATGTCTTCTAAGTGTGAAGGCCAGCAGAGACCAGGCCCAATCCCCTTTGTGTATCTGAACCACGTTCCATCATGGTCAGTCATAACTTTTGACTTTGACTCTCTAGTAGCTTCACACAAAAGCAGTTAGGATTAACTTGGAGGCAATGTGTAAAGCATGTATGCAGTACTCAAACAGAAAGAGAAAACACAACACAAGAAAAATGTCAAACCTTTTCAGAAAAATTGAGTAATTGGTAATAAATAAAATTACACCAAAACAACAAAAATACAATCAATAAAACCAGAATTATGAGTTTTTTTAAGTTTTAGAAAAAACTAGCACCAAAAGCATGAAGCACCAACTGCAAGAACATGGTCGCACCAGGCATGGACAAAGTCACAAGTTCAGGACTGCTCCATAGGAAAAGTTAAATTCAACAGCTGAGATTCCATCAACCTGATGTCCAGGAGTGCCTCACTTTTGTTATAAACACAGAATGATAGCTTTCCAGTTGTTCACTAGAACTCCATGGATGATCTGCAAAAGAAGAATGGGGAATCAAGTGACAAACTGCTGTTGATTTTGGAAGCACATGTTTGACTCAGCATGCTAGACATTTTTCTCATAAGGATGGTGAAGATTTGACAATTTATAGAAAATGTGACTTCAGTATTCTTTCTGGAGCAATAACCCTATTTTGCTAGGCAAAATTAACCCCGCAACAGGGAAATATATGAAATGCTTTAAATTCTACAACTGCTTTTCCAGTAACATAGCATTCAGGGGAGCTTCACTTTTATTATGATCATAGGGCCCGATTCACAGAACTAACTTAAGACAAAATCCTAAACTTACTACCATTTTGGTATTCACAGAAGGCACTTAGTCATTTCGGTATTCACAGAAGTTAGGAGTCCTAACTTTAGGACTCCTAAATGCCTTCTGTGAATACTGAAAGTCTTAAAGTTAGGATTTTTCTGAGATTAGGAGTAGTAAAGTTAGGACTCCTAACTTTAGGACTCCTAAATTCCTTCTGTGAATACAGAAAGTCATAAAGTTAGGATTTTTCTCAGTTTAGGAGTAGTAAAGTTAGGACTCCTAACTTTAGGACTCCTAAATGCAATCTGTGAATACAGAAAGTCTTAAAGTTAGGATTTTTCTCAGTTTAGGAGTAGTAAAGTTAGGACTCTTAACTTTAGGACTCCTAAATACCTTCTGTGAATACCGAAAGTCTTAAAGTTAGAATTTTTCTCAGTTTAGGAGTAGTAAAGTTAGGACTCCTATGCACTCAATTAAAAGGGTCCCCAGGGGAACTGCCCATCAAAGAGGAATTGGTTGGATAACAGGAGGAAACTCCGCACTTGAGGGCTACCTCATCCAAGGACACTGGCCCTCCCAGGGGATATTTGTTAAAGAGAATTGATGGATGCTCAGACTGTTTGGTCCTTCATGGCACTGGACTTCCCTGAGGTAAGTAATTAATAAACTGCCAATACGGTATATATGTTCTCAGTACTGACACAGTCTTTTTATACTCAGTTCCTGAGTTGTACTTTCCTTGAGGCTGATGTGTGTTTTAGTGGAGGGCTCATGTTACTAACTACCGTCAGAATTTGAACATTTTGTGATGCTCCTGGTTATATATGAATTTATTCCATGAGACCATCCACAATGAGAAACCAAACGCATCAAGAAGAAGTCCTCGGAGAAGTGGTCAACATGTTTCAGCCATTCAGAGTTTTAGAGTGCCTTCACTGGGACAATTTGCACATGTCAAAAGTACTTGTTCACTTAGATGAATGGACTTCTCTGCAGTTCCTTATGTGAGGATAATACCGCTCTCAAAATATCCCACTGAGCTGTTTTTAATAGGTCACAAACAAATTGGTTTAAGTGACAATTCAGATGTCAAAGTGGTAAAGGAAATGGATAGAATTCATTAGGTTGCAGTTCTAGGGAGCTCTTTATGCACCTTAAAAAGAAATGGTGGTCAGGATATAAACATGTCAAAGGGTTGGCCACAGCCTGTCTTTTGTGATAACATCTGTTCCTAATAACTACCCTCGCCCTCCTTCAAAGATAAACGCTGAGTGACCACACAGCCTTACTGCCAGCCCAGCCAAGTGTATGGTCCTCTGAATTAAGAGGCTTTTTTTTACAAGCCCTGTGTGCTGCCAGAACGTCACTCTTTGTGAAGTTCCGGTTGCGCACAGGGCTTAGCCATATCTTCAAGGCCACATAAAGTCACCCTGCATTGCTTTTCATGACTTTGAAGATATGGAGTAACGTAAAGCAGCGCAAGTCGCTTCCTTGCCTTACTCAGCATCAAGGGGGCGCTGTCTAGGTGTTTCTGTGGGTGTTCCCACACAACACCCATGGGCTTCGACGCTGCACCAGATTTATAATATCTTGTAAACATGGGGCAGCACCAAAACCTTGTGCCTCCCTAGAGCAGGCGTAACGAGGAGAAATGTCTCCATTCCTCCTTGTTTTTTCCTGTTTCCATGTGTTCTGCATTCACACTGCATTCGTATTTTCCTCTTCCCACACACATGGAACAAGGAAAGCGCCTCTCGTGATTGTTTTTGTGCAGGAAGGTGTCCCTTCCTGCACAAAAACAATCCTGAAAATACGACACTGCAAGGGTTCCTGCGTTGGTGCTAGGCTGCAAATTGTGCACAGGCGCAAGCAGAAAGGACAGGAATGCACCGTGTCTTGTAAATACAATGCATTGCTGATCTTTCGGATTGGCGTAAGGCAGCGGAGAAAAATGACTAGGGGCGCTGCTCTACGCCAATTCTTTGGAAATATGCCCTGAGGTCTTTTCCACTCCAAAGCAGTATGATAATTACTTCCACTGGAGGGAAGAGTAGACAGCACCACAGGTTTACAATTCACATGTTTCTCAGGTAGGGACAAACAAGTTTTTCATAAAATCATCTTTGAAATATATATACCAATTATATATATATATATATATATACTGAATTACATTACAATTATCACAGTGCATGAAAGATCACTGTAGTATTATCCTAGCCTGACTTGTAGAAATATAGACTTTTATTCATACGTTGATTTTTACAGTCGGAAATGTTATGCTACCCTACACAATGAAAAAGGATGTGGTTCTGTCACTGCAAGGACACAGGGAACTAAATGTTAAGCATATCCCACTTTTTCAACTTATGCACCCAGAACCTCCGGGCTTCAAGGTGCTACTTTGGAGTGACTTTGTTAATATCGAACGTAGGTTTCAAAACATGTTAAGAATAGTGCGATTGAGGATGTGGCTTGCTCACCCTTGCTGATAGCAGCTCACAGCGGACAGATCTGAAGCTCTGCTTTTATAGTCTCCTATATGTACAGTGTAACACAAGCCGAGGGGTGACATTCAACTTTTACACCACTGGTCCACTCTCTTGTGGCATGTTACTGTGGCCTTACCCAAAACTTAAGCCAACTGGAGTTTGCCAGTCCTTTCACCACGTTTAAGAGGTTGAAATGCACCTGCAGACTCACTAGCACTCCCCCTGTGTTCATAGTCAAATGACACCAGGACATCCAGTCCAAAAAAAAAAAAAATCTGATAAGGCCTCCAAAAAAGGTGCCCTTTCTCACACTCACCTATAACGATTGACGCTCACTGTGTGCGCAGATGGAGCGGGTCATGTTATGGGTTCGGTGATAGGATGCTGCTGATACGACTGGAGTTAAAATCCTACCCTGTGCTTCAAATGCCAAATTCAGCCTGCAGCTCAAGCCCAGCATATCGCTGTTACCACTGAGAAACAAAACTTACATTCATAGGGTTTGATAACATATTTGTTGTATTGTACATAGCTTGCTTTGTATTAGTTACCATGGTTGTTATGATGTCATGATGAATTGGAATACTGTGGTCCCCTAGCAACATCCTTGCATCTGGGTAACGGTGGCAGAGGAGTTGCAGTTGGACTTGTAAGCAGAGGTGTCCCAGGGGTCTGTACTCTTCTACTAATAAACTCCTGTTCCATCAAGAAGCGTGAGTTACTTACTTCCCAAAACTGGCGACGAGCGTGGAAACAACCCAACAAAGAATATACTTTGGACAGTCGAGTTAAAATTATTTGGACCGTGAGTGACCCCTGGATTATTATTTTTTTTTTTGTTTCAAGTGACACCAGGCGCTCTCTTGCGTTGATAGAGCTATCATCTATGACTGTACTTTGTGCTTTCAATCTGCAAGTGGCACATTTTAATAGATAACGGAGCGATCCTGCGCGCATAGCAACGAACTTTTGTTGACGTTTTTTTTTCATCGCGGCCAAGCTGATACCTTGTGGGGAGCTGCGTTTGGTGTTTTTTTTTTAAACTGAGCAATTTGGGTTCAGCTGTCTCGCTTTGTTCGTGCTGTGTTGACGCTGAAGCTGGTGCGCGCCTTCGAGTGATTCGTGGGAGGATCAGCGAGGGATTTCGTTGAGTTGTGCCCCACGAATCGGCAAACGACTGTTTCTACCACCGTAGGATTTGTGTGGGAGTTGGCGAAAGGATTTTGTTTCAATTTGTGCACTCGAGCAGTAAATCGGCATTTCTGCATTATTCAAATTATAGCAAGCGTGCACATACCTGGAGTCTTCGTGCAGCAACATTCTCTTGGTTTTCTCCTCGTTCGAAGCCACGGGAGTGTTTCTTCCTTCTTCGTGAGGGATCCTGGGTAAAAACACAGAAAAGGGACTATTGTTACTTCCTTGGTTACCAACAACACTAACGAAGGACTAAGATTCGAAGCTATGTATCCACTTTAAAAGAGGAGGAAAGGAATCTAAAAGAAATCTTATTCCATATCATTTGGAATTATTATTATTATTTTTACGCAGATGTTATAAATTTTATTTATTTATCTACTATAAAAAAAAAAAAATAATAATAATTATTTCTTTCATCTTACCTGTTTCTAAAAGAAGCATTACAAGGAACGTAGCATCACTCAAATTTGCTTGGAAATCCACCACAATTGTGTGTGAACAATGTCGTCACAAGTGATTCCAGCACCACCTTACTTTCTGCCAAGTCCTGGTGAACCGTGCATGTTATGGGAGCACTGGAAGGAAACCTTTGAAACTTATTTGGAAGCCATTGGGGGTGACGACTACGTTTCAAAAAGAAAATTAGCAATTTTAAAACAATTTTTAGGCTTGGAGGGAAGAAATGTTTTGAAAACATTACCTGCAATGGAAGCCATCGTGACTGAAACCAGCGCCGATAGTGAAGCTTCTGGAGACAGTAACATTGACATTTTTGAAATTGCGTTAAAAGCATTGGAGGAGAACTTTGGAAAAAAAGTCAGTGTAGTGGTGGAGAGACACAAGTTTTTCTCACGGGTACAGGCGGCAGGAGAAACTATTGAACAATATGTAGCAAATTTGAGAATGCTGGCTGTTACGTGTAAATTTAATGATATGAGGGATGACTTAATTAGGGACCAACTTATTAACAGAATGTCTAATTTAAAAATACAGGAAAAATTATTAGGTTTAAAGGATCCCTCTTTAGATAAAACATTGTCGGTAGCCAAACGGATGGAAAACACTTCCAGATATGTAAAAGAGTTAAATACACCTTCCCCAAAAATAGTAAAAGAAGATGATACTATACATAACATAAAAAGGAATACAAAAGTAGAAGTCAAACCTATTTCTTCTAACAGACCAGAAGGTGTGAGATTTAAACCTAAAGTTTGTTATAGGTGTGGAAGCCCGAAACACACAGCAGATGCTACCTATTGTCCTGCAATTAAAACAAGGTGCCATAAATGTAAGAGGTTAGGACATTTTGCAAGATGGTGTAGAAGTGTTAGTTCTTCTGCGACATCTAAGTCTGTAAATGCATTAGTTCAGGATGATATGCCTCATAAGGAGGAGTTATTCTATGATAGTGAGGGTGAGAATGAGGATATTGAAGTTATGGTTATTGAGTCAAGTCAAATTCTCAAATGTGAAACTAACAAACAGGATAGTTATCGTCCTCCCAAATGCATCATCAAAATTAAGAACAAGGATGTACACGTATGGGCAGATTCTTGTTCCCCATTTACTATCATAGACAAGTTTATTTGGGAAGGTTTAGGTGGTAATTTGAATGAATTGCAGCCCACTGATGTTATTCCAGAGGGGTATTGTGGTGAAAAGCTTCCTGTGTTAGGTTGTATAGAAACTGAGATGCGTTTCTTAGACAGGAAGATTACAGCAAAATTGTTTGTAGTAAAACAAGGTAGATCTCTTTTGGGGTGGAAGGAACAGAGAGCACTCAATATAATTTTGAACCCTAACCATCCTCAACAAGTTTTGCTAACCTCACCAAGTACAACTTCCAAATGGGTTAATAAATTTCCAAAATTATTCAGTGAAAAATTAGGATGTTTGAAAAAGTTCAAACACAAAATCATTTTGAAAGCAGATGCTACTCCCAAAGTACATAAGGTAAGAAATGTACCTTTGGTTTTAAGAGAAAAACTTAAAAATGAGTTGGTCAGATTGTGCAATGAAGATATTATTGAACGTATTGAGGCGTCCGAATGGCTAAGTCCAATTGTTTTGGCCCGGAAACCTAATGGCAATATTAGGATGTGTGTTGATTTGAGAGATGTAAATGATAACATATGGATAGATCGGTATCCGCTCCCACGAATTAATGAAATGTTAGCTACTATCAAGGGAGGAACATATTTCACCACTTTAGACCTGTCTAATGCATACCACCAAATACTATTACACGAAGATTCAAAGCACATCACGTCTTTCATTACTCCGGAAGGAGCTTTTCAGTTTAAGCGCATGCCATTTGGGCTAGCGTCCGCTTCAGCCGTTTTCCAAAGGGTTATGCAATCAATATTATCTGGTCTTAAAAATGTAGTGGTTTTTCAAGATGATGTGTTGGTATGGGGGAGTGATGTAAACAATCATGATTTGATCTTGGAAGAGGTTCTCATCAGACTTTCTGAGGCTGGTCTCACTATTGCGTTAGAAAAATGTAAATTTGGTGTCAAGGAGGTGGAGTATCTTGGTCATACTTTGTCCAGTGAGGGTGTAAAACCAAAACGTAGTTTGATTGAAGCCATTGAAAAGGCTCCCGCCCCAAGAGATAGAGATCAACTCAGGTCATTCTTGGGGTTAGCAGAGTACTACTCGAAATTTGTTCACCATTTCTCTGACAAGGTACAAGAGCTTAGGAACTTGATGAAGAAAGGTGTCAAATTCGAGTGGACTGATGCTTGTCAACAAAACTTTGTTTCTATCAAGAAATGCATCATAAATGCTGTGTCATTAAGGCCATTTGATCCCAATGACCAAACTATCATCACTACCGACGCCAGTAATAATGGGTTAGGTGCGGTACTATTTCAGATGCACAAGGGACAAGAAAGGGTAGTGGCGTTTGCGTCCCGCACACTAAAAGGGGCAGAACACTCTTATTCAACCATTGAGAAAGAAGCTTTAGCATGTTGGTGGGGCATACAGTATTTCAGGACATTTGTGTGGGGAACTAAGTTCCAATTATATACTGACCACAAACCTTTGATAGATCTTTTCTCCACCAGAGGCGCAAGCAAGGCCACTCCCAGAATAGCCAAATGGTTGTACCGATTGCAAGAATATGCTTTTGATGTGAAGTATATTCCGGGTGCAAGGAACGTAAATGCAGATTGCATATCTAGATTACCGTTAGAAAATACAGATGAGGATGAAGATGATGAATGGATGGTTGCCGAAATTAGGGATGTGTGTACAGCCATCAGTGAAGTTGAGTGGAAGAAGGCCATGGAGGAAGATGTTGTACTGGGCATGGTTATAAAAGCCTTAAGTGGTGAACAAGGATGGAAGGTGCATAAGGATCTTAATTCTTTCAAATTGATATGGTCGGAGTTGAATGTGATAGAAGGTACACTTAGGAGAGGTAATAGATTAGTGGTCCCTGAGAGATTAAGAAACAGATTACTAAATATCATGCATGAAGGGCATGGGGGTATGTCAGCCATGAAGAGAAGGATTAGAGTAGATTTTTGGTGGCCTGGCATGGATGTGCAAATTGAGCGTTTTGTTCGAGATTGCATGGCTTGTGCGTGTAGCGACAAGACTCATTCTTCTCAAGAAACTTCTATAAGTGCGTCACCCATGCCTAAAGGTGCATGGGATAAATTAGCCATCGATATATGTGGACCTTTCGATATCTTAAATGCATCAGAGAGATTTGCCATAGTTATGGTAGATTACTTTTCAAAGTGGCCAGAAGTTGCCTTTGTTAAAGAGGTCAAGGCTGCAAGTGTTATTTCATTTTGTGAAGACATTTTTAGAAGGGAAGGTTGCCCCACTGAACTAGTTACAGATAATGGACCTCAATTCATATCGGAAGAATTTGAGAGTTTTCTGAGGAAGTGGGGAATCAGGCACACCACCACGCCGGTCTATCATCCTAGGGGAAACGGGTTGGTGGAGCGTTTCAACAGAGTACTGGTTGAATGTATTCAATTGGCATGCAAAAACAATGAGTTATGGAGGCAGTGTGTAAAGGACATGTTGTGGTCGTACCGCACTACTCCGCATTCTGTGACTAGGGAAACGCCTTTTTCTCTACTTAAGGGAAGGATTCCTTGCTCTGTGGCTGTTCCACCTTGGATGAATAGAGCGGGGGTATACAATGCAAACTTAAAGGAAATGCGGAGTAGAGTGGAAATATATCAGAAAAATTATTGTGATCGTTTTAATGAAAACATTGTGAAGCCAAAACGTTGTTTCATGCAAGGAATGTTTGTGAGAGTATTTGTTGGAGACAAGGCTAAAAAGGGTCGGTCTAAATGGTCTTCTCCCAAAAAGATTATCGTTGTTAAGGGTAATAGTGTTAAGTTGGATGATGGGAATTGGTGGAACACTAGGAAGGTTTCACCTTGTTCTGACACGGAAATTGTCATGCCTCCAAGTACTCAACAAAATATTGTTGCATGCAGAGTTAATACTGATCCTGTTGGTTTGCCTGTTGCTAAGGTCAGAACGAATGTAAGACAACGTACAATTCCTACAAGGTATAAAGATTACGTATGTACATAGTTTTATCTGGACAAATGTAAGACAACGTACAATGTCTACATGGTATAAAGATTACGTATGTACATAGTTTTTTTTTTATTTTTATTATAAAGAGGGGAGATGTGTTGTATTGTACATAGCTTGCTTTGTATTAGTTACCATGGTTGTTATGATGTCATGATGAATTGGAATACTGTGGTCCCCTAGCAACATCCTTGCATCTGGGTAACGGTGGCAGAGGAGTTGCAGTTGGACTTGTAAGCAGAGGTGTCCCAGGGGTCTGTACTCTTCTACTAATAAACTCCTGTTCCATCAAGAAGCGTGAGTTACTTACTTCCCAAAAATATTGTCATGACAAAATTTGTTGATAGGTTTTAGTGCTTGTGTGGGTGATGGTGGGGAACAGAAAGTAATATCTCAGAAAATTGTTTTGAAAATAGTGTGCTGCAACCCCCCTCCCCTCACCCCTCCCCGTCACTGCGCATGTCATTTTTGGGCGTCCAAAACCGAGCAGAAAGCTTCAGATTTAGGCACGGAAAGGCTCAAACTCTGCACGCAAAGCTGACAAGAAAGTCACAGATCAAGTGAAGCCCATGGCTGCGTCCTTTTCTCCTGCTTAAATTCTGCTGTATCCGCGGGTTTCCTGAATTCATAAGCGCCGCGTGCAGGCGTAATGATAGTCATCGCGACAGGAGATTGGGGGTCGTCAGGGAAATGCTATTCAAGTGAAACTGTCACTCACGCTGCTGAGACTTCCTACGGATTCACACACATTTGCATTGCCTGTGCCATGTTTCTAAACTTATTCCAGGATGATCTGTGTGTAAGTACTGTAGTAAGTGCCGGGGAAAGCATCAGTTATACTCATTTTCACAAAGAATGTAGATGGAAGGAAAGTCGTTTGATAAAAATATTTCCATGAAAAGGAAAACAGAAAATATTTTTTCACTGTATCTACTTTATTGAACCTATGCATGCCGATTCCCTGCAATACAGAAACACGCCAGGAGCAAAGTTAACGTTAAGAAATGTTCTCTTTCTATAAAACACCCTTGGCTGCTGTAAGCGCCATAAGGGGCGGCTCCTCCACTAGGGCGGAGGAGCGTCGCCCCACTGCTTTCTAGCAGTGCGAGAAAGCCAAAACATAAAATGGTTATAACTTTTGGTTATTACCATTTTATGTTTCTTTTTCACATTGCGGGTGGGTGGAGCTAACCTGGCAGGGCAGGAGTGGTTTGCCCACTCCTGTGTGCGCAAAGACTGGTTAGTTGGCCGCCCAAACCGGTCATGCGCACTCTGCACTTCTCCATTGCAGCCTATATAGAGAACAGGCCATCCGCTGCAGTCCCTGGCTGGGCAGCGTCCTGACAAATCACAGTGCTCCACTGGAGCGTTGTGATTGGCTTAGGGAAGGGGGGGAGGCTGCCTGCTCCCTGTTCCTGTCAGAGGCGGGAGAGCAGGACCAGTGAAGACGCGGGACCCGGGCCTGCAGAAAGATAGGTTTTAATTTTTTTTATTTTTCCCTATTAACTCTCACCCCTGCCCGCGTGACCCCGTGCCCGCACCCCCACCCGTAAGCTATGCCAGCAGCGACTGGTGCCTTTGCACCTATAGGCGGGGCCACTGGAAATATGCTGCAGGAGAGGGCCAAATTATGCAGCATAGTTGAGTAAATTATGCAGCAAGAAAAGCCAAATTAAGAGGCAAAATGCAGCACATTAAAAACAAGTATTTGTAATCTCCTCTTATTTGGTACATTCTTTTCCCCCCAACCTTTCCCAGTTGGTTCCTTCCATGTCATTGTTCACCAACATTCCACAGTGCCCTCCAGCTGACTGGAACCTGTGGTGGTGTGAAGACGAATAAAGAAGAGTTTTCTACTTACCTACTCTTTGTCTTCTTTGTAACACTGGCGACGATTTACCGGGTGGGACGGTTCACCACCACCCCCAACGCTTACTCTAGGTCTGCTGTCTTAATAAGAATGAAGTTCAAGTGAGTACCTCAAGAAATGATTCTCTACTCACGTTCCTTCGCACTGCGGTTGTGACATTTCTTATTTGACCTCCTCGTGGATTGCCTCTTCATTGGAGTCGACCGTCATTTCCCCTGTGTGACCTCTGCTGGCTCTGCTCCGAGGGGATCGGGGGGCTTGCTCCTCCCTTTGCCTCTTATCTGATTTCTCCTTCCCGCTCCTCGTCTCTCCAGCTTTGTGGGACTTGAGCGGCTTCTAGCGCCTCAGGGTTCCGGTGGTGCTAGTTTTCTCCCTGTGTGTGAGGAGCTCTCACCCCGCCCTTCAGCGAGCGCTTGCTGTCACTTTCCACCTCACGATCTTCGAGTGTCTTTGCGGTGTTTACAAGCATTCCTGGAACTTGGTTTGCCTCCTCATCGACCACAGTCCTCTGCTGTCCTTGACTCTTCCCAGCTTTTCTTCCGGCGGCTGCGCAGCTTATTCACGTACGGCAGAGCTGAACACGCTTTCCCCTCACACCCCTGGACACTCATTCCCGGGCGGGGCTCCTTCTACATCGGCATAGGCGTTGGTTGTCTGCATTTCAGCCACTCCTCCTGTATGACTGCTCATGATTTAACCCTTACTGGGCTCCTGCCAACCCCAGCTCGTCTCCTCACGCTGACGAGCACAGCTGTTGAATTTCTCTTCACGATGTGGCAGTCCAACTCTGAAGGTGGGAGTTCCCTTTTCCTTCCTTCACGCTGATGGGCACAGCTACTTGCCGCGTACCAGCCGGTGTGGGAGTTTGACTCCACCGGTGCCCTCGCACAGCTAATCTACCTGTCTTTCACGCTGACGGGCACAGCTCCTTCTACATCTGCTCTTTGCTAGGCACTACTACAGTATCCTTACTGAAATCACATTGCATGCTGTGGGCACAGTGTACATTTCATAGCCAGTGTGGGAACCTGAATCTTATGTTCAAGGCATTTCATTGCCTGTTACTTCACGCTGACGGGCACAGCTTTCCTCCATTTTTTTCGTGAACTTCTTCTAGACTTGTGTACTATTTCTCTTATATGGGACGGTTGTATGTTTTAAAAGTACATCTTGCAGTTCTACCCTGTTACTCCCTGCCTCCTTTGGTGTGTTCATTTGTACGGTCTATACATGGCAGCTGCTAACATGTCACAAACTCCTCCTTTCTTTAACGAAGGGGGGGATCTGTTGCTGCCATGGAAGCAATGGTTTGGATTATTAGAGTCCTACCTAATTGCTTTTGGTGGGGAGAAATGTTCTCCTTTACGTAAACTGCACACCCTACTGCACAACTTAGGCATCGAGGGCCGTAAGGTTTATGATGATATTTCTGTTACAGCAGACGGGGAAAGTGATAGTGATGACGATGAAAATGTTTATATAGTAGCGGTCAGCAAGAAAATAAATGTGGTATTAGAGAGGCATAAGTTATTTTCTAGAACACAAGGTAAAAGTGAAAAAGTTTAACCGTTCATTGCTGCTTTAAAGGGCCTAGCGAACACATGCGAGTTTGAATCCCTCCAAGAGTCTCTTATTAGGCATCAGTTGGTTAGGTGCACAAACAATCCTAAGATTCAGGAAAGACTTCTAGTAGCTAACCCAGATCTCAAAGAGGCCATTAACATAGCTGTGGGGATTGAGCATATAGCAGATTGCATAGTTGCTATGAAAGGGGAGGGGATAAATCCACAGAGGTTAATGCTATAAGCAAACACGAAGCAGGGAAAGATACTAAGAGTAAGACTACTACTAGTTACCCACCTGGTACCAAACTCGTGTTATAGGTGTAGGAGCCCAAGCCATCTAGCCAACAAACCTGTGTGCCAAGTCCGTTCTGTCACGTGCTATAAATGCGGAAAAAGGGGAAATCTTACCAGGATTTGCAGGGAACAGCGTTCAAAATCAGTGCTGTCTATTGAGCATGAATCTTCTCCTGACACCAAGTTAGTCTTTCAGATACTGATGAGTCCGCCAAATTTCCTTCTTGCAATATCACCTTGGACAATAGACCCGTAACGGTTTTTGCAGATTCTTGTTCCCCATTCACCTTAGTGGACGCCAAGGTATTCTCACAACTTTTTCCCTCCTGGCAGGAAGACATACTTCCCCCTGACATCCAACCGGGGGGTTACAATGGGGATCCCATACCCTTGCTGGGCATGACCACCATGGAGATATGGTTTAAGGGCAGGAATACTGTGGGCAAGATTTACATCAGCCTGAGGGGATCTAACTTGTTAGGGTGGAAACACCAAAGGGAACTCGGCATCAAGTTGGATCCCAACAGTCCTGATCAGGTTATTTTGGTGGATTCTTCAGTTGGGGGGATGGAGGTGTGTAACGATTTCCCCAAAGTCTTTTCCGATGAGCTGGGTTTACTTAGGGATTACCAACACTCCATTAAGTTAAAATCTAACGTCAAGCCGGTGGCACACAAGGCCAGACCCATACCTCACATGATGCAAGCTCATCTTCGCACGGAACTCGACAGATTATTGTCCCTAGGTGTATTTGAACCTATCGAATGTTCACAGTGGCTGGCCCCCCTTTGTTCTCACCACCAAAGCGTCTAGTAAAGACATCAGGATGTGTGTGGACCTCAGGGACCTCAATGAGAACATCTGGGTGGACAGGCACCCCCTTCCATCCACGTATTCATACATTTCTCACCCTTATCAAAGGCACCAGCTGCTTCAGTGTTCTTGACCTTTCTTCAGCCTACCATCAGGTAGAGCTCCACCCTGATTCACGTCACCTCACCTCTTTTGTGACTCCTCTGGGGGTATTCCAATTCCTTCTAATGACATTTGGTTTGGCTTTCGCTGCTGCCGCCTTCCAGAGAATCATGCAGCATGTTCTGCGAGACCTTCTCAGAACCCTTTGCTTCTAGGATGACATACTCCTCTATGGGAAGGATCTGGAGGAACACAATGCCACCCTCAGAATGGTGTTAACCAACTTGGGAAAAGGTGGTCTTACTCTCAAAAAGGAAAAATGTCGTATAGGCGTGGGATCGGTTGAGTACCTTGGGCACACCATTTCTCAAGATGGCATAAAACCCAAATTGGACGTGGTGGAAGCCATTCACAACACTGTGCCTCCCAATTGCGTTCAAGAACTTACATCATTCTTGGACCTATCCGAATATTATTCTAAGTTCGTCAGAAATTACGCCTCCATAGTTGAACCCCTAAGGAACTTACTCAAATCTATAACTCCCTTTGTATGGTCTAATGGCTGTCAGGATGCTTTTGTAACTATTAAAGAAAGTATCATTGCTGCTCCATTCTTGGGTAGGTTCGACCCCACCAACCCTACGATCCTTTGCACTGATGCCAGCAACAAAGGCCTGGGTGCTAGTCTCACCCAAATAGTGGAGGGAAAATAACAGATTGTCGCATTTGCCTCCCGTGCCCTCAAGGGTGCAGAATTTAACTACTCTGTAGGCACTTGCCTGCTTTTGGGCCATCAAACACTTCCGTTATTTCTGTGGGGCATTCCTTTTACAGTAAAGACCGACCACAAACTCCTCATGTTTGCATTTACCACAAAAGGGGCCACTAGAACCACCCCCAGGATCGCCGGGTGGATCCTAGGACTTGAAGGGTACAATTTCATTGTTAAGTATGTACCAGGTTCTCAAACCACAGTTGCAGATTTCCTATCCCGTTCTTCACCCATGGTGGAAAGCAAAACTGTCTCTTATGATTGTGATGAAGTCATACTTCATCTTACCTGTCTGAGCAAGGCAGAATGGGACAATTGTGTGCAAACTGATGCGGAAATGTGTTCTATTAAAGAATTCATCAAAAATGGTTGGCCGGCTACTAAGAGTGACGTTCCAACAACTCTGTGTAAGTACTGGGATGTAAGACTTGAATTAAATATACAAGAAGGTATTGTCTGCCGTGGGGAAAAAGTGATCCCACCGGAGAATCTAAGAAAGAAAATCGTTGATCTGGCTCACATGGGACATTTAAGGCGTAGTCTCACCAAGAACAAAATCCGCCTGGACTACTGGTGGACAGGCATGGATGCCATGACTGAGAATGTAGTGAAGAATTGTTTGGACTGTGGACCCGCAAGCCTCCTCTTTCTCAAGTTGAAGCTCCTGACCGGCCGTGGTCCAAGTTGGCCCTTGACATAATAGGACCCCTCAACCTAAAAACATTGAATGAACACTTCATCTTAGTACTAGTGACTGTGGGAAAACGAGGCAGCATCTGTGAGGCCTGCACAAATAACATGACTACATTTGTCCTTCACTGGGAACCAAACACCCAATTGTAGCGCCTGACTCTCAGAGGGTAGCGTTGCAGAGCAGTCTGAGGCTTACTCAAGGGAGGTGGTGTGGGCTAGTAATCGCCATTTGCAGGTGCACAAAAATAACACTCAATAATTGATTGTCCAGTCTGTACTTTGCTTTATAAATGTAAGAGTACATTTATTAGAAACACACACCACTCAATACTATGCACCAATTTACAAATATACATAAGCTGTTGGAATTACTTTGTGACATTGCATAACATCTCCACCCCTCCCGCAGGGGGGGTGGGGTCTAGTACCACCACTCCCATGTATGCACATCAACTTGCCCCCAATGCAGTTAGTTGAACATAACCTGGAGCGAGGGCCCTGCGCACTGGCACCATCCCAGTGGCGACCCACCCCATTACCTCAACAAGCATTAAAAAGGGGTAAACCTGCCTTGGTGACACATGACCCTGACTGAGCATCTCCTACTGACCATAAAGTATGCACCTCTATATCTTAAGGGCTAGCAGTCTGGGGTCTTCACCTAAGCGCAGCAGCATGAATCCATGTTTACGCACACTTTAGAATGACAGTACTCAACACCTTGGTTGATCATTTGAATGCATTGCAATTACAGCCCCTAAGGGCATCACAGATGAAATCACAGGATTGCGCATATACAGCCAGACACCCTAGCAGGACTGTCTGGCAACATAGCCCCACTTGGCTTATGACATCTCCTAACACATGTGACTTACAGTCCCTTCAAAAGAAGTACTCCTGGCAACTACACTTCTCCTGCAGTGCGCCTCTTCACAGGTAAAAGCATGGGATTACGTAAATACAGCCAGACCCCCTAGGTGGAAGGTCCAGCAACATAACTCCATTTAGCTTAACATCACCTTACACAGGTACTTCACTTTACACATGTGACTTTCAGTCCACCTAAAAAGAAATAACCAATAGTAAATGCATTTCGGTGCAATTATACCACTTCACCTCCAGGGGATGCCCTTCTCCAGACATCCCCAACTCAGCCCTTCACTCCATGATGCACTTCATAGTACACCCTCAGCTGTAGAACATAAGTTCCAGCCTAGAAGGTGTTAAAGGCTGGCTGAGCCCTTGAGGGGTTATTCTTTCAGATGCCCTGTGAAACTTAGGGGTGGACTGTTCTTCTTTATGCTGGGGGAGACTGCGGTGCTTCTGCAGCCCCCCTGCACCCCTTTTCACACGTGAGGGTGACCCCCCTCCTCTGGGGGCCACAAAGCACCAAAACGGCAGATTTCCAAATGCCTGGTGAGGCATTATGGGGCGCTTCATGCTCCTCTTTCCCAGCCCCAGCCACTGGGAACACTCTCCTCTGCCCTCTGGGTCTCTGAGAGGGTAGATTCAGCAGTGTGCTGTCTTCCGTGAGGGTGACCCCCCTCCTCTGGGGGCCACAAACCACCAAAACGGCAGATTTCCAAATGCCTGCGAGGCATTATGGGGTGCTTCATGCTCCTCTTTACCAGCCCCCACCACTGGGAACACTCTCCTCCGCCCTCGGGGTCTCTGATTCAGCAGGGTGCTGTCTTCACTGACTCCCTGCGCCAGCCTTTCGCCAGGCTCTCCTTCTGGGCCTCTCTTCTCCCTGTGCAGAGGCCCCTGCTTCTGTGCACCAGTCCTGGGCTCTTCTTCTGGTGCTGATAGGGTCCTGGGGGCAGTCAGGGGGTCTCTCCTTTCAACTGCCCATTGCGCCAGGCTCCAGTACCTTCACCCTCAGCAGACCACACCCCAGAGAGAGCTTCTCTTCCTGTGCAAGCACTTTTTAAAAGTTGAGTAGGGGGCTGGCAGGAAGTCTCTGTTGGTCCTATCAAACAGCGACACATCATGTCCCTGCCCCTGCTCCCTCCTTCTTGTCCAGCCTCTGAGCTTGTTCAAAATGGCATCGTCCAGGGTTTCTGCCACATGTCTCGGAAGCACCTTCCCCCCAAGCTGCCTTCCCTCCTTGGTGCAGCCTGGTGCCTGGCACCCAGCGACAGCGGTTGATGGATTGGCCGGTAGCCCCACCCATCTTCTCTTCATGGAGAGGAGGCCCTCGCTTGTGGAAGAAAGGTTATCAATCCATCCAGCTGAGGTCAGCCCTCAGCCTGGGTCTGGTCATGGCTGGCTCAGAGAAATATAACAGTTCTGGATGACCCAAAAGCAGTACAAATATGACATTGGACTCTGCAGAATACTTATTTTCACATTCGCTACATTGGAATTAAGTGCGTGTCTGGAATCTGTAACGGAAGTTAATCTAGCCATGGGCCCCACATTCCCTTAGGGGAATAATGAAGTGAAAACACAGTAAAACACACTGACTTTCCCTGGCATGTTTCTTTCCAGCCTATAAAGCCTATTCCATGTACACACGTGTCTGCATGTAACCAGCCCGGTGTCCCTTACTCCAGCTGCTGCGCAGTGGCCTGGTCAAGCCAGGGGAACACCAATAAAATCCCCATGCAGTCTCTTACATCCTGAGTTCACTGTGGGTGAGTCCCAACTTATGAGGCTCCCCCACAGTAAAAGCTCAACAATTAGGTGCTCAAAAAGCGAAAAATCCGGGCGGCCCATAGTGTCAGAACCACCTTCTAATAGTGACTATCACACTTGTTGGGTGGTTTACAAATGTGTTCATCAAATCAACACAAGAGCTCTCACACAGTTCTTGGAAGGCGTTTTTTTTTTTAGGAGGGCTTACCCTTATTGCAGATAATGTAGTGCAGTTCACTTCGGATAATATGAAATAGTTTCTCTCTCACAGGGGCATTACTCACCACAAATCAGCTTTGTATTGTCCCCGTGCCAATGGATTAGCGGAGCGGATCAACCACATGTTCAAAGAATGCCTTCAGAGCTCACACAATTCTTCTTCTTGTGTAAGTGATGGTTTCTTGCATTTGTATGCTCATGCATTATTTCCTCTCTCTCCTCGTTTCCCCTTCCTTCTATTACTTGCACTCCTACGCTCTCTCCTGTATCTTCTTTCTCTACCTCTTCCCCTTTCAGCTCTGTTCCTTTTCTGCCCTATGCAGGGAGGTGTGTTGCAATCTCCTCTTATTTGGTACATTCCTTTCCCCCCTAACCTTTCCCAGTTGGTTCCTTACATGTCATTTTTTGCCAACATTCCACAGTGCCCTCCAGCTGTCTGGAACCTGTGGTGGTGTGAAGACGAATAAAGAAGAGTTCTCTACTTACCTACTATTTGTCTTCTTTGTAACCGTAGTACTTCATTATTTAGTACTTTTCACACTTGTTAACACTGTCTAGGCATTAATACCGATTGAATACCCAAATATAGCAATATGCATCTGGAAGATGACCAGTAAACCTTTGCAAAAGGCCTTACACTGTGTGGTACCGTTTTAGCTAGAAACATTTTTTTTTAGATCTGGAGATTGTGCAGCAGATGATGGATTAAGTGGCAAATGTGGCAAATCCATAATTATGCAAAAATCGGCAAGGCCGCACAGTTGCATAATACCAGTGACCCTGTGTAGGAAGCTGGCTCTATATATACTATACCAAAGTAAGGTATAATGTGCACATAGGCCAGTGGAACCCCAAAGGTAGGCAGAGGTAAAGTTAGATAGAACCTTACTTTCTTTTTGTGGTAGTGTGGTCAAGCAGTAAGGCAGAATCAGAGGACAGTTTTAAGCATTTGTTGTACCCACTCAATCAGCAAATGATTTCACACACTCAAACACTGAACTTCAGACCAATTAGTTTTGTATAAAAATATTCTTTTAATTATTTTATTTTCTAGAACCAAGCAAGCCTGGCACAAGTAAGTTGATAAATACTTTGCAGTAAATATACAGTTTGAAATGGAATTGTAAATGTACTTTGAAATGGTTACAGTTTGAATTACTGATAATGCAATACTGTGAAATGCTGTACATATACTTTGTATCGACTTTGCATTGAAAATTACAGGTAAGTTACTTTTAACGTTACTTTTGAGATTACTTTTAGATTACTTTTTCTACTCAGTGTGATATGCCTAGATATCACACTGGGACATTTCCTAGAAGTCAGTTTTGCACAATTGTTATTTTTCACGTTTCCATACAAATCAACTCCACTCAGAACATTTTTCAGAGAAAAAACAGTCATTAGGTTCCTATGGAGAGAAATGAAGTTAATGGTTACCAGGTAAGTAATTGGTCTTTGGAGCTGAGCTTCTGGGGTTAGAAACAGGGTTCCCCCAGGGTCAAGGATGCACTCTTGTTACGCCCTCAGCGGCACTAGGGCGGCCGGGTGCAGAGTGCTGAGGCCCAATGTTATCCAGTGGGGGAAAGGGGGCCTCAGGTTGGTGACTGCTGGCAAGCAGGCCACTGGGTTGTGGGAGCAAAGCTCCTGGACTCTAGCTCAGGGCAAATGCAGAAACAAAGTAGCACCAAAGGTGCACCCTGAGCGGCACTGGGGCGGCCGGGTGCAGGGTGCTGTTTCGACGTCATGCGCCCTGTTAATTTCAATGGGGAACCTCCGGTTTGCAAAGGCACTGCAGGCTCAGGGACGAAGGTCTTCTGGGTGTGACCACCACTTCGAGAGGTAAGTTGGGAAGTTATGGGTTGGTTAGGGACCGTCCGTTTGGGCACACAAGGCCGTGGGGCGTCGGGTGCAGGGGTGCCTTTTGGGGTCAGATCTTCTTACCAGCCACTGGTCGCGGTTAGAGGGGCCTTCAGGATTTAGACTGCAGGCGTCAGCTGGAGGCTTGAGGCAGGTCAGGGGTCACCGGAGATCGGGTCAGGATCCCCGGCGGGACCTCCTCGTGGTGTTTACCAACCCGAGCTCGGGCCGTGGACGGTGGGTGCCAAGTGGGGCGAATTCGTGGTGTCCGGCCAGAGCCAGAGGTTGCAGTTGAACAAATCTGGTGTTCACAGTAGACAACGTCTTTGTGTTTGAAGGCAGGCAGGTCGTCCTGGGTTTTCGAGGTTGCTGGCTGCAGGACACATCGGGATTTCTCAGGTTCGAGGTGGAGAGAGGCCGGTAGGGCTGGGGCCAAGTCAGTGGGCATCTTCCTCTTGTTAGCTGCTGCATGGCTGTTCGGTCCTTCTTCTTCTTCTTCTTGCAGGTTCTTGTCTGAGGAAGCAATGTTCAGGGGTGCCCCTAAATACTAGATGTATGGGTGTTACAGGTAGGTAAATGGCAGGGACCAATGGGTTCCTTCCCTGGGGTGGGTACACCCCCTATTATGCCACCCTCCGGTGGGAGGGGGCATGAGCCTGTCCCTGGTTGGCTGAATCCCCCCATCTTCAAGAAGGCGTGGACTGAGAGTTGTGCTTCGCCTCGCCTTCCCCACCTGAGGGGTGGAGTTGGCAGAGGTGGGCACACCTCTCTTCCTCACTTGTTTTTCCGCCGGTTATCCCGCCCAAAGTGGGGGTCAGAACCAGTGGGTAACAGTTGCTGAGAGCAGCAAATGGCGCGGAGAAGCTCACAAAGGCGGCAAGCCCTTAGAGGTCTTCCCTGGTCACAGTGCCCTGGGTACCTGTGGTACCATTTACCAGGGGCTGACCTGTGGCTAGAGATGCCAATTGGGTTAGTTTTGGGGAAAGAACACTGGCCCTGGGAACCTGATTGGCAGGGACCCAGGGCACATCAAGTCAAAATGCTTCAGTAGTGTGGCAAGAGGTGGGGGGGTTACTGCAACAGAAACCCACTTTCCTACATAATTGCCTATAGGGCTCTGCCCTAGCCAGAGTCTTCGGCGGGAGATAGCTTATGTACTCGGGATCATTGACACCGCTGGCCAACACACTCCGGAAGCAAGGTTGGTTTGCTGTTCCTCAATACAGGAACATGTGGAGTGAGTCCACTGCCTGAGAAAGACCCAGGAGGAAAGGTGCACCGGTTTGCTACAGGAAGGAGGTGAGTTTATCTTTTGATTTTGCCATACATATCGTATTCTCCAGCTAAAGGGTACCCGCGTGCGGCTGTAAGGCCATCCAGACTGCCTCTAAAGATCTCAAGGTCGGGTGATAGTGATGTGTTTGCTGTAAGTTAATCCTCAAGATAGTTTGTGTTTGGGAAACAGCCTTTACCACGAAGCATTTTCTACGCATTATGTTTACAACGGTACACTTACCTCGTAAACGTCTTCACAGCGCGTAATGCTTCAATAACCATCTTTACCACGCAAGCAACGTCAGCACGGAACAACGTCTTCCTAATCCGAAAAAATGCGTCAGTCCGTTTTCAGTGTCGGCGGAGACCTGCGAAAAAGGCAAAAAAAAGAAGAAAGGGGGCTTGGGGGGGTCTCCCCCCAAAAAAGAAAAAAGCGGGTTAAAGGTAAAAATCGAGGTAAAGGCAAAGCGTAGAAAAAACATTCCGTTGTAACGCATGCGTGGTAAAGGCATGCGTTGTAACGGAATGCGTAGTAACGAAATATATTCTTTGTGTTTATGTCAGGGAAATTCGCTCGATTGAAGATTGCTTTTTAAAATATGCATTAAACTGCTTACTGCTGCTTAGGAGAACATAACCAATTGTTTGGCTTTTCAACTGAGGCACCAACCTGACCTACACTTGGCATCCCCTGCCATATAGAGAGCCAGGAAGGCAGAGCATGGCGGTGTGAGACAAAGTCCTGCACACGCCCGACACAGTGTATTAACCCCTTGAAGGGGTCAGTGGTTCAATGTTCCAGCTGGAGGGACAATCACAATAGAGTGATGCCCTGCTCTAGATGTCATTTTAAAATTCACCCCTTTTACTTTGTGTCATTTGGCAGTCTAACCCAACGTCGTTTTTTCCAATTACACAGAATAAAACAGAATTGTCCAAAAGTTAAGTAATGAAATTGACTGAAGAGGAAACGCTCATATTAAGGTAAAAATTGTAAATACTAATATTGGTTTCAGATCAATTTAGATAAAATTCATAATATTAGTATTACTAGTAGTGTAACATATCGATACATGAAGAAATGTAATATAATGAATTTGAATAGTGTCATTATTAAGTGCTGAAAATAACTCCAGAGCTCAAAATACTTTTTTTTTTAAAAAAAAATTTAGGGTGGGGTTATTTTGAAACACGTAATTTTTAAGCGAGTGCTTTCGAGGGTGTCCTCGCCGCCTTAGCTCCGGGTTATCTTGCTTTGATCTGTCAGGTGCAAGAAGATATTGACTTGCCCAGCAGAATTCATGAAGGGTACATTGGTAAAAAGTAAACTGCATACACATGCACGCCTGTTTTGATGATTAAAATATATTCTGAATAATGCTTTAAATGGAAAAATAGAAGTGCAGGTTCCTTATACCAGAGTGCCTACTTGCTTCTGAGAAGTACTGGTACTCTCCAATTAAATGTATTGCACCTTTGCTGAGAAGTAAAGATACTATCCCTCTCAAAATAAAGAGCTGCAGGTACTCAGTACCTGACAGAGCCGGCCCATTTAAAGCACTGTTTTGAAGGGGTTGTGTTCACATAAGCTGACATCAAGCCAGAGACAGGGCCAGCTGCATCAGAAGAAAGGAATTCCTAGTGCGTGTAAAAAAAATGCCAGAAACATGCCACTTTTCTGAGATTGGGGAGCACTCCAGTGCCAAAATGATATTTTTCCCTTGATCAATGAATATCCGTGCACTGTTCGCAACGGTGAAAGAGCTTTTACACAGGTTGAGGCGAGAGGCTTGAGAAGGTCTAGAGATCAGAGAGAAGAGCCTAGGGCGCCCTGCTGTCCCCTCTCTAAAATGTCTAGCCAGGCACACACACAGCGACGGTCCCTAGCCGGCCCCTTTGAGGACGCCGAATCCTCTGTTTACAATTCTAACGCGATTGGAACACAGCTCCGACTGGCCTCGAGCAGAAGAAGGAGCGCACGAGCTCTCGGAGCAGGGATCTGAGCACGTGACAGGCCTGTAGGGTGCGGAAGATAAATCTTTTTCAAATCGTTTAGGGAAAGGAAAAAAGGTCAAGCAATTAGGGTTTTCGTAGTAAAACACCTCCGAGAGGGAGGGAAACGAGAGAGGGTGAAATGAGGGGATTTCGAGTTGTGGGAGCGATTCGCATAGTTAATGGTATTCACATGGAACGTCAACCATTTGGCAGAAATGAGCTCCGTATGGAAATATTTCCGACAGACAATTTACTATGAGAGGCGATAATGGTTTATTTAAATTGAGGCGATGCCACTGTCTGTGCAATACCAATGATATTTTGAAAGTAGCATCTAATAGCCTCTGTTTTGTGGAAGTGTGTGTGCCCAGCCTGCCTCGTTTCTTGACGTGTATTTATATCTCTCAAGCCCGCGTGTTCGCCCTTCCCCCAGCCCGCAGGCCAGCAGCTGGCCTCAGCCCCAAACCATCCTCAAATATATATAAATGGCTACATGAATATAAAAAAAACTATAAAGCGTGTCAGAAATTTAGGAATCACAGTTTTATGCCTATCATTTGAACAGGTTTTAGTGATTTAAAGAAGTGCCCACTAGTACACACAAGAATTGTGCACCCACCAGTACACACAAGATTTGTGCACCCACCAGTACACACAAGATTTGTGCACCCACCAGTACACACAAGAATTGTGCACCCACTAGTACACACAAGATTTCTGCACCCACTAGTACACACAATATTTGTGCACCTACTTGTACACACAAGATTTGTTCACCCACTAGTACACACAAGATTTGTGTACACACAAGATTTGTGCACCCACTAGTACACACAAGAATTGTGCACCCACCAGTACACACAAGATGTGTGCACCCACTAGTACACACAAGATTTGGGCACCCACCAGTACACACAAGATTTGTGCACCCACTAGTACACACAAGAATTGTGCACCCACCAGTACACACAGGATTTGTGCACCCACTAGTACACACAAGATTTGTGCACCTACTTATACACACAAGATTTGTGCACCCGCTAGTACACACAAGAATTGTGCACCCACTACTACACAAAAGAATTGTGCACCCACTAGTACACACATGAATTGTGCACACTCTAGAATGTTACACACGCTAACCTTCCATTGAACTTCCTCATAAAAAAGTGTGCTACATTGTTGCAATTGCACAAGGTTCTTTCTCCTCAGAGAATTGTTTTTTTCGTACAGAAGGAGCCCTCCCCCTTTAGTCCCTTGAAATACAGGCACGCATTCCCCACCCTAGAACAGGGGCGGTGGGTGAGATTTTAAAGTGGTGGGGCGCAAGCGAATTAGCATACAGCACCGTAGCGAGCGAGCGCAGCGAGCGAGCCCGAACCCCAAAAGGGGGGTTTGGGGGGATAACCCCCCCCCACGAAAATTTTGAAAAAAAAGAAGAAAAATCGTGCATTTTCAAGCAAATTTGAGAAAGCAGGAAGGTTAATAAAGCAATTGTGAAAGTGCAGTTATTACATTAATAGATGGCATAACATAGGTAGCTGCTTATTCAGTATTACCACAGAGCTTCATACATTCTGTCCTATTATGCTCAGGTGCTGAATTCAGACTATAAGACTCATGGAAATCTCAGCTCTAAGAGTAGAAGAAGTTGCACAGCAGTGTAATGGTTGCCAGGCTCGTTCCGCAGGAGCGTCAGGAACTTGAAGAAAAGTCCACAGTCTTCCCCTACGGCCTTCCGACTCTATTAGACTCTAGAGTAACGAATGGCACGCAAGGGGAAAACAGGGAAACAAAACAAGGAAAGGCGGGGGAAGAAAAACAGTCTTACAAACAACATACTGAATAAGACTCTAGAGTAACGAATGGCAAGCAAGGGGAAAACAGGGAAACAAAACAAGGAAAGGCGGGGGAAGAAAAACAGTCTTACAATATACTGAATATAAAAGAGGCAGCGCAATGCGCTGTTACCGTGATTCTGGTTGAGCTGAACTTTGTACACACACTTCACATAGGTCCACGCAAGTACCCCAAATATAAATGGTATAAAGCAGTGTTTCCCAAACTGTGGTCACATTCCCAGGGGGGTCCTCAGGCAGTAATTTTAAAAGCACAAAAAAGTTCCTTGTAGAATCAGCAGTTTTCCAGCAACAATAAAAGTGTCAAGATTACGTCGGTGATTAATGTACCTGCTGGAGAGAGATGAGAGTTGTGTCAAGTGGCAGCTTTGACTTATCTAATGTAGCACAGAGGGTTAATATGCCTACTGCAAAGAACGTGTACCATGCATTTTGAAAAACATTTTTTATGTGCCTAGGTTAGTGGGTTACTGCTTTAGTCACAGATTCTTTTGTTACTGTGCAGTTCATAAGTGACAACCGTAATCTAGCACAGTGACCTATAAACTGTCATCAAAGAGCTGCTTGCAAGCTGCATGATACAAGTTAGAAACATATGTTTGTTTCAAGTCTTTCATTATCCTAATCCTGCTAAAAAGGTTTATTTGGGTGGAAATACATTGTTATTGTTAAAGTCAATGCTAACCACTGTTATGTTCTGAATCCTGAGTTTGTGCTTCTCCAGACCAAGCACTCTTTAAAAATGCCTACCAGTATGAATAACATGTGAATCCTACACCCTGTAGTCGCATTTGCCTTATGTAACATTTTCTATACACTGATTTACACGTATGAATCATTGTCTCCATGGGGCAGATTTGCAAGAAAATTGACTGTGTGTCGCAAGCCATTTGGCTGCGCCGCACTGAGTCACTTTCGAAGCACAGGGATGCGACATATTTACAACAATATGTTGCATCTCTGTGCTTCCCCCTGTGCTGGCGCACAAACTGCTGCCATACGCCTGCACAGGCACATTTGCACCATGGCAAATGTTATCTTCGAAAAATGATCACAAAATGTGTTTAGGAGTTAGAAGCATAGGAGGGACTGTTGGCTTCAATTTCATTGGCAGTTTGAAATGGCGGATGACGACAAAGGCAGCAGCTCAGAAGCAATCACACTGATGAAATAACAGACTTACAGTCCTTCTTAACTAGCATTTGCAAAGCAATAGGTCTCGCATTTGCGAGAGTATAAGCTATTGGCATTGTAAATGACAATGCCTTTTATTTATCTGTTTTGATAATTAACACATAAAAGGCATTGTCATTTACAATGCCAATAACTCAAAGTCCTGTAAATGCGAGACCTATTGCATTTCAAAGAAACGGACGCCATTGTCCCGGGCTGCTTGGAAAGTGCGCGCTGAATGTTGCAGGAAAGCATATCGTGCCTGCAGTAGGTGAAATTCATTAAAGAAAATAGTGCTTACAGACTAAATAAGACATACCGTGTAACAACAGAAGTAAAAGGGCCAGTCCTCCTGAGGACACAATGAACTTTACTGTGTGCATCTGGGTTATTGTATTGGGGCAGGAGGAAAGAAGGACGCACACAATTCATATTAAAATAAAATATTAGCATGTAGTGCCCTTAATCAGCAATAACATCAAACATTCAAAGTTACTTGAGCGTGAGTCAAATTTCACCGGAACAATTACTCGGGCAAAGTCATCTTTTCTGTTTAAGTTTTGGACTAAGCAGTAACAACGCGACATTATGCTTTTTTTCTGATCTATTGTTCTGCAGTAAATTATGTGATCTGTCTGGAAAGAGCCTTGATTTCTTGGAACGCAAATCAGTAATGGCAATTAAATCAATGTCACATTTAGTCTAAATTGGTAATCCAAAATATACTCATATCCTACTGATAAACAGTAAGGATGTGATCATTAATTATGCCTGGTAGTTAGTTGTTGACTTACAGCTAGAAATAAACCCTCCATAAACACGGGGAGGGTATGTTTTTGTCTAAAAGGTACAATGTTGTATATTCTCACAATGTCAATAGTATCTCACAGCAGTGCGAAGTCATGCCACACTGTTAATGTCACATATATATAGCTCCTCTCTAGCTCTGGGGAGCTGGATGGTCGCTCAGTGGTAGAAGGAGAAACTACCCCTGCACTGATTTACACAAGTGTCACTCACTTTAGGTAAAATAGGGGTGGAATCACAAAAAGCACTACAACCAAAGTTCAGCTGGCCCTCCAGCAAGATGATTACGCACTTGGCGGAAACTGCATAAGTACAAGTACACAAGAATGCTGAATTTGAGGAGATTGTCCTTTGTCCTTCCATCTCATTTTTCACCTAATGCTGCAGTTTGCATGTCACAAAGTGAAAGCTGTATCTCTGTGTTCTGTGCAGTTCTTTGCTTGGCATAGTATAGAAATTGCAGACAATATTTAGAAAAGCCTTGCGCACTACCAGTCATTGTGATGGTCTGCCTCTGAGTTCCGCTTGTAAATGCAAGCCTGTCTTATCCTTCTGTTTGGTGAGGACCCCAGACTGCTTTCAATGCAGAAATATAAAGCAGTATGAGCGAAACAAAGCTGCTGCATGCAGCCGAACACCCAACCGGTCTTCATTCTGGGGGAAGCGACCAACCTTCAGGGCTCCGATCCATCCCAGATAGTATGCAGGGCCCATTTTAAAATGCCTGGTGGCGCGTTTATTCACTGAGACTATAAAGGATTATTCAGGAACACCATGTGTTTTTCTATATTAGTTTTTGCAAACAGTTGGGCTTCTGGGAGGTAAAACCACCTTGGGGGTCTCTCGCTACTGATGGTCCATTCTATGTTGTTATAAGAAAGTTCGGGGCTACCTGTTGTTCCACGAGCTCTATCCACACTGGCACGGAACAGTAGGTGGCGGTGCCCCCTATAACCCCGATGAGGGGCTAACTCTGGGCTTTGAGATACTCTGCCCTGTGGGAGTGACCTTTGACCCAGAAGGACTACTTTCCAGATCGGATACCTTCCACCTGGTAGTAATTATGAGCCAGATACACAAAAACTTTTTCTGTGAGTATGAAGTCATGGAAGCCTCTCTTGGGTACAGAGTGGTTTAATGGCAGGGCCTGCCTTCTGCCATGCTGACGTTTACCAGTGGGCTGCAGGACTCGGGGTTGTTTTTAGAGAAGAATAAGTTGCCATGCTCTAACCATGCTTCCATGGCCCTAGTCTGGTAAAGTCCTCATGGTTTGGTGAACACTTTTTTTTTAGCAGGCCCGATTTTATTTTTTCAGTTCGACCCAGAGTACTCTTGAATTCTGATGCCGGAATGACAGCGTTGTTATGTGATAGTCGTGCTTCCTACCGACCCACACGTGACCTACTCGCTAACAAGACATGCTTACTTGTAAAAAAAAAAAAAAACACTTTATGAATCAGGGCTGCTACACAGTGGAATAATAAAAGTTAATAAAGGAATTTTACAGGTTGGTATTTAAGCAATCGCCTGTACATTGGCGTCGTCTCACACTTTAAAGGGTCGGGAGGGGGGGGGGTTCCCGCAAGCATGCAATGTCACTGCCAGGCCAGATAACATGAGTGAGGCATGAAGGGGTCATGTCTGATGCTAACAAGCCGTGCACAGACAGCACCGGGTTGAGGACACACCCCGCGCCAGGGATTCACACAGTCTGCGGCTGCCCGTGCCACGGATTCACACAGTCTGCCCGCGCGCCACGGCCCCACAATGCACCGGGACTGGACGCCGCTTCCGCGGCAGACAGGGCCGCATCAGCAAGACGCAAGTGGCTCCCTCTGAGCAGATAGAATTAGAAAATGACATTTTAAAAGTTAAAACTCAAAAAGGTCACGTCATTGCGATGGTTTGTGCTGCGCACATACTAATCTATTACAGACTGGAGAAAGAGCCACGTGTCAGTCTGATATGTTGAAATATTCATCTCCTGCAATATTAATGTGCGGGGGCCCTCAGCAATATAGTATTATACTAAATACTTGTATCTTACCTATGGGAACGATTCAACGAACTAATGAAGGTCCTGCGCAAGCAGTAGCCACAGCACACACACCTTCCCTGTCGAGAGTGGAGACAGAGTGAAGTTAGTGAACCAACCCGACCGTTACTTACGTCACGCTCTCGGCATCCAATATGGATTGCCCGCCCCTGCGGTGACCGGCCAATCCTGGCGCAGTGGCGCTGCATGCAGCACCAGGATTGGCTTGGAGGGCACAGTGACTCCTCGCCCTGTCGCCCTTTTGCTGCCAGCGCTGCCGCCAGCAGGTCCTGCACCCCCCCCCCCCCCCTAGCTAATGGGGCCGGCCTGGGTGCGCATGCTCGGGCAAGTTGCTGCCCGAAGCATACATGCGGGGATAAAACACAGACGTCACCAGCCAGCCCGGCCCGCCCCCCCCCCCCCCTGCACACTCCCGATAAAGTCGGGTGCTGCCCGGCGCCGTGTAAATGCCTGGTAAGTAATTAATTATTTCGAGTTTAAAACTTTATTTATTTTATTTCTTTAACGCGGGTCCAGGGCTGGTGGGGCTACGCCCCTACGCCCCAATGGACGCACCGCGGCTGCCCTAGAAGAGCACTTAATTTATTCTGGGCCCAATTCACACAGGAATACCAAAGGGGATGATCGGCAGAATTAATTTTTAGGTGGAGCCTACTGAAACAGGCCCCGTAACTAGAGAAGGGGTGGCTTTAGCCGATCCAAGGGATCCAGTGGTATTTATGGACAGATGCATGACCCGTTTTAGCGGTCACAAACGGAGAATCGGGCCCTTTGCGACTGCTGTAGAGTCTTTTCACATGTACAAAACCTATTTTGTGGGTCGACAATCTATTACAAACTCGAAATATACGATTTGCAAGTCAGTATTAGGAAGGACCATTTCAAGGGCATCCCTCCCTAGTAGCGAGTCGCAGGGGCAGCTATGAATGTTTTGTGACCTGAATGCGGTCGGGAAACATTCATACTTTACCCATTCCTTATAGGAGGTGGTTATCCATGCGCAAACAGGAAGGGATCCCCATGGGACCACTTCCCCCTTGTGTATATGGGCATCACAAATTGTTAAGAGCTGGCAGTGGTCTCACAGACCACTGCCCACTCCTCAAAAATGAAAAGGAAATATTTCATTTTTTTTTTTAATGCATCCCGTTTTCCTTTAAGGAAAATGGGCTGCATTTCAAAGAAAAAAAATGCTTTATTTAAAAAGCAATCATAGACATGGTGGTCTGCTGACCCCAGCAGGCCACCATCCCTGTGATTACGGGCCATTCACAGCGAGTCACAAATTGCGACCTGCCCCATGAATATTGATGAGGTAGGTCATTTGCGACCCCATTGTAAATCGCTAAATGTGTCTGAGACACATTAGTACATCACATTTTGTGAGTCCCTAAGTGCAAGTTTCACAAACTCACAAGTAGAGACTCGCAAAATGCCTCTCGTAGGGTGGGCGGTCTCCCTTCACCCTCTTTGTCCCTGGAAACGCCTTTGCTAAAGGCGCAGCTCTGAGCAGAGTGGTCGGCTTGAGTGACATCAGCCGATGGGAGGGCATTGGTAAGGGGCTGATCGGCCTGAGTTGCTCAGCTCTTGCCCTCTTTTGTCTTCACCCCTCTGGGAAACGGACCACCCTGAGATGCAACATTTAGATAACGCTGCGAAGCAAAGTATCTGACTAGCATCGGCCTCGTGAGGAGCTGGTTCCATCTTGGCCACACCTTACGAGGTGGTTGTGATAATATTGTCGAAAGGTTTGGAAGACTGGGCTGGGGAGGGTGTGTTCACCAGTTACCGCCAAGCCCTGTGGTGGAATTAAATAGAAACAAGTTAACATTATCAACTGAAGGCACAATATATTTATTCACTTCTGCTCTTGCTATGATAGTTTTTGGTGGGCGAGGGGCTGGCTGGAGGGGGGGACTGGCCTGCTGGTGGTCCACACCTTCTGGCCGTACCCCGGGGTTGACCACAGATGGAAAGTGCATTGGAGTTTGGCTGCCATGGGTTCCCCTAGCATGGATGGTGCCTGTCAAAAGAATGTCAAATGCAGCAACAGACTCTGGTTGTCCATCGGAACCTGCCCTGAGTGGCTGTATTAATCTGATGATGCGTAACAATGTTATGTCGTAAAGAATTCTGGAAAGAAAAGACCTGTAAACTATAACTTGCTTGATGTTTAATTTTAAGTAAAGAAAGCCATATTCTTCTATGAATACCAACAAACTGTGGTCTGTCTGTATGATATGTGTTTGGGTTTTTAAGGGGATTGATATCAACTGGGTACACAAGAGTATGCACTACAAACAGCGCATGCGCTCCCTGTTGTGAGAACAAGCATTGATAAAGCCAATAACTGGGGCCTTTAATGACTGCGCGTAAACATTTGGCAGAGCTATTGATTTTGCCAGTGAATAAATCACTGAGGGCCTCGTGTACATAGGGTTTTAGTGATTCCAAGCCCTCTGATTTGCGTTCACTAATAGCCTTTTTTAAATGTAATAAATGCATTTAATGGCTCAGAAAAGGTTTTCTGAATCTCTGACAGAGTTTAAATAACCATTAGGAATTTCAATTTGAAAGAGGCGTGTTAAAGGTGTCCCTTTCAAAAACCGATTCCTTATGGTATGTATTATTTTTTGCGACCAAATTTTCCCTGCTACTACGAATCAGAATTTTGTGAACCAACCTAATTGTCCATAGGCTTGTTCGGATAATACAAATGTGTTCCGTAAATGTCTGTGTGCAAATTCCAACCCTTTTCGCCAAATGCATTTTGCGTACATGAGGCCTGGCATTCTTAAGTAATGAATCCTCAGAAATCGCTATTTAACACTGAACTCATGGTACATAACATTTTGAGATTTCTAAACAAACCAGTATTATTCACTATTTAGAAATCAGAAAATGTAGGTTTTGTGCAAGAGGCCCTAAGTTCCCAGCAGCAGCACAACCATGGCGTAGTCACCTATGAGACCAGTCCAGTAAGATACGGGTGCAAGTAATTTTCACCAGACCCACAGACTTAAAGAGGGGTGGAGGCATTTGCAATTCTGTGTGATGTTGTCTTCAAAGTTATGCAATCTAGGTAGTAATTTAGATTTTCCACAGCAGGGGTGGGTACAAAATCATGATTTTACTAAAGGCACGGAGGCTAATATTATGCATATCCTCTTTATTGCCAACTCACAGCAGCAACTTGAACTAACACTTCGAACTTAGAATAATAATTTTAAGAACATTCCAATCCACTATATAATCCCCTGTCAGGCAGCCATCTTCCTTCTTTTTTGCTGCTACTCGAAAGAATGCAGTTCCATTGCAAACTTGAATCATCCTGAAATGGAAATTAACTTTCTTCCAAAATCCACGATCTGCTTATCTACTTCCTGTAGTCACCTCCTCCTAGAATATTAAGAACAAATTATAGGGTGGGCAACGCACAGGGAAGGATAATATTAGCCTCCGTGTCTTTAATAAAATCATGATTTTCTACTCACCCCTGCTGTGGAAACCCTGAATATCATGGCAAGGTGTGGAGGCCAATGTTATGCAGGTTTAACGCCTTGCAATAATATTCCTCTTAGCACATTCTACTGGTTTAAAATAACATTTCTTAAATTCAGAATCTGATGACCAATCCTCTGCTAAGATACTATTCAAACCGCCACCTGTCACCAAAGCCTTAGAAGCAATTGTCCCCCTTGCAGAATGTGCTCCAAATCTCGTAACACCTATTCCTGCTTTTTTCATGGCCTCTTTCACCCACTTAGCCAACGTAGGGCTAGAGATACATTTTTAGCGGTACCTGAATGTAATCAACAAATGCGTTTCTCCTTCACCTCTCAAACTCTCTGTTTTTCTCTCATTCTCACGCAAACACCTAACCACACATAACTTCCTGTTCTCATTCAGAGGAGGATACAAAATAGTTTGAGACATAGTTTTAGTCCTTTTACTGGCATTGTAACAAACTTCTTCTGGTAAATAACTTTTGATGTTACCTCCAAAGTCTTAACATCTGACACCCTCCAAAATGAAATGAAACAATTAGCATGACCAACTTGAATGACAAACTCTTTAAATCCAAAAATTAATTTTCCGTCCAACCAATCAACACCCTTAAAACCAGATCAACATCCCATAAAGATGAATACTTTGGACCCAAGGGTATCCTCAACCGTACACTTCTCAACAGCCTTTTAAATACATCATCCTGTCCCAGGGACAAGCTATTCACCAACTCATGGCTGGCATAAATATCCGACCTACTGATATTCATTAAACTGTACAAATTTCCTTTCATATAAACCTGTCAAAATGTGTACCTCCTCTTTCACAAGAGCTGATGCAGGACCCAAACTCTGTGAAAACACACCAACAAAATCATCTCTTCCATGCCAATCTGTATGCCTTTGATGTCCCTGGATCCCAGGACTCCTTGATGAGCTTAGAAGCCTCCGACAATAAGCCTGACACTTTCCAAGCTCTGCTGAAATCAACCATCCTATCAATTTCAACTGTGCCTGCAGAACTAACTCATGTCTTTCTCCCATCGCATTCACTAACAGATCCAAATCCTCTGGCAGCAGAAATGGACCATTTATTAAAAACTCCATGACATCCAGAGACCATACTTGGGATGGCCAAAAGGGAGCTACCAGCACAACGTCTGCATGCTCTCTCCTCACTTCCAACATTAAGTCCTGAATGAACACAAATGGAGGCAATGCATACCTGAAGGCACCTCCTCAATGCTGCAGAAATGCAACCATTGCTTCCGCCTCCGGTCTCCAACTGTAAAACCTGTTCACCTAAGCTTTCACCCTGTTCGCAAACAAATCCACCATAATTGAACCCCACCTGTTGTCCACCGCTCTGAACACTTCCCTGTTCAGCATCTAATCGCTGAAATCCTTCAATCTTCAGGAATTCCAATCTGTCACCGTGTTGCTCATCCTCGGTATGTACTCAGCTGAATCATAATCTCCTTGCTTAAAGAAAAACGCCAAAAACTCCTTTGCTAAATCCACTTTAGCGTTTGATCGAGGTCCTCCCAACTTGCTTACATACCTTACAGCAGAAACATTGTCCATATCTAATAAAACACAACACTTCACCTGATTACTGACAAATATCTTAATTGCAAAAGATCCTGTCAACAAGTCCAGGTAGTTGATATGCATTTCCTTCTTTTGCACTGTCCACATTCCCCCAGTAGCTAGGGAACTACACCTTGCTCCCCAACCCTTAAGCCTGGCATTTGATTCTATCACCATATCTGGAATGACGCCAAAAATGCCCTTTTATTCTAGACCTCCTAATTTACCAGCCACCACTCCAGCTCCCCTGTCATCTCTACATCCACCTGCAACTTCTTGGACTGTCTTACACCCTTGCGTAGATACCTGGCCTTCAACCTCTGCAATGCTCGATAATGCAACGGAGCTGGAAACACTGTCTGAGTTGATGCTGAAAGTTACACATTCACTTAATAACATCCTCTTTCTCTCTCTGTAAATCTTCTTCACTTTCTCCTCAACATACATTCCAATGTCCAAATCTGAAAGCCTAGAAACACCATCTCCTGAGCTGGTTCCAGACATGACTTCTTTCTGTACACTATACTCAAGATCCTCTAACACTCGCACTGCTAACTCCGTATGCTCCTGGGCTAACTCCTTGCTCTCTGACATAATCAAAATGTCATCCAAGTGCACTATTAACTGGACACCTCTTGTCCGAAGCCACGTCACAATTGACCTCATCACCTTTGTAAAACACCAGGTAGCGGACTTGCAACCAAATGGAAGACTTCTGAACCTCCACAATACCCCTTGCCACAGAAATCTCAGAAAATCTCTCTGTTTCCTGCAAACCAGGACTGTCAGGTATGCGTCCTTCAAATCAAGAAGTGTTATCAATCTCCCTTCCTTAACAGATATGAATACCTTCTATCTTGAAGTGATTTACTGAATCCACTCATTCAACTCCCTCAAGTTTATTACAGGTCTCATCCGTTTGTCCTTCTCCACCAAAAATATGTTGCTTACAAACCCTAGATTTGCATTTTATACCTTCTCTATAGCCCCTTTGATCTCCAGCTCTTTTTCTTCTCTATTCCTTTGAGAATCTTAGAGCCCTTGGCCGAATCTCCTGCACCGGAACCACAACAAAATCTATCCAGTACCCTTGCACTGTCTGTAAAACCCAAGGATCCGCTGTAATCTCTTTCCATCTCTCTAAAAAATGGGTGAGTCTGCCACACAGTTTTATAGGGATACACAAAGGTTCTCTTGCCAAAATACCTTGTTGTCCTCTTTCTCTTCTGTTTCCTTTAGATCATCCTCTTCCCTTTTGTCTCTGGAGATAGAAACCAGTTGTCTGATATCCAGAGGGCCTGAATCCAACGAGAAGGACGTCCGCATGATTTCAAGGCCAGGAAATCAACCCTGCATTTTCCCGGCCCACTGAAAACCTTGCTGATATCCTTCAGCACTTTTTGGGTGGAAGTAAATGACCCGATATACTTTGTCATCTCCTTTACAAACTCATCTCCAAATAGCAGGCTCTTTGCCTCTTGGGTTGTCTCCTTATTGGCAAGTTGTGCTAGCTTTGGATCCATCTTCATTAAGAGACTTTTTCTACGCTCAGCGCACAAAGCTGAGTTTGTGTTTCCCAACAAACACACAGCCTGCTGCATTCATTGCTCCAGCTCTAACACATCCACAGCAATCTCCTGGTAAATACACTGCCTCACTCATGTCGAAAATCTTTGTTATGGGTCCAAAAACATCTAAGAGACCCTGACAACCTTTCAAACTCTCCGAACTTTCAAACCACATTAGCCATAACTGCCCAAGTCGTACAACGCCTGGGATGAAACTGCCTTTGTCCTTAAAACCTCTATGACCCTTGCCGGTTGCAGTTATTTCTCGCCACATAACGTCCCAAACTCCAACCATGTGAACCCTGCCAGCTTGAACATCCCAAAGACTCCTTCATTCAGATGCTCCCGCTCACTATATTGAAAAACATTTCTTCATATTCTCGCATGATCGACATTCTCTCAGCTGACCCGTTTTCACACAAAAAACATATTACTCAAACCATTCTTTCATTAGATCAAAAATCACTGTACTTATCCTATAAGTAAGCAGCAACAAAGAAGGAAGATGGCTGCCTGACAGGTGATTATATGGTAGAGTAGATTGTTCTTAAGATTCATATTCTAAGGGGGCGTGGCTTGGACGGCGTTGGTAATGGCCGCCTAGCCTGTTCTCTGCCGTGCAGGAGAGCGATCCCAGTGTTTTTCGGGGGCAGAAAAACACCTCCTCACCCGAATGCACCGCGGAGCTGGACTTCAGAACCTCTAAGGCACACTCGGTGCGAAGCTCGGCTCTTGATATCGGCCGGACGCACCTTTTTGTTGACATGCTGCCACGACGCTGATCACAGAGCGGAGCGGAGCGCGGTCAGCCTGCACGTCTCCTGGCGGGAAGCGACGGACATAGGAGACGCGCACATGGAGAGAAGGTGAGCCCTGAGGGAGGCGCCGGACAATGTATGCTCACAGTTTTTAAAATTGGTGAGCTTATCGGCGTGGTTCAGACTTGCCAGTAACTCGGTGTGTCCGCCTGCCTGGCCCTAAGATGGCCGCCCGCCAGCTACCTTACAAGCAACAACAGCGCTAATACAGTTGCTAAAGCCCTGCGGATTGTCCAAATGTCACGGTGCCTCTGCCCTACGCCTCCCTGAGGGGTGCCCTTGGTAGCGAGAGCGCAATTTCAGTGGAGATTCAGCCGAAAATAGAGAGAACCTTCCTTCACTGGTGCCTGACCCCAAGATGGCGACTCTGCTCAATCTTCCACCTTTTTTCGGCGCGAAAAATGAGAAAGAGATGCAATAATAGTGCTCTGGGCACTTTAAACAAATGGAAAGTTTGCTCAATCAGTCCTGCAGACCCAAGGTGGCATAATCTAATGTCATATTATCTTTTGGAATTGCAGCCACAAATGTAGTACAGCCACAAGCAGAGCGTGACACACGAACACTAGCCAGCACCGACACCATCTGCTAGATCTCTGAACCTTAGGATCACATTATTGAGATCTCTGTTGGACGACCTAACTCGACCGGCGCCTCGACATCCTTCAGACCACCCTGTCCTTTCCCGCAACCTGGAGGGCCGTCGCAATAGCGTCCTCCACACACGACCCGCCTGCAAAATGTCGGACAGGGATGAGAAGAAGAACAACAAAAAGGTAAAACCGGAACCCTCATTATCAGACTCTCCTATTAAATCGAGGGCGGACGTCAACAGTACCTTAGAGGTAATCCTGAAAAAACTGGCAGAGGTCCACGACCTAGCAAAATCAACCAAATCCAACACCGACTCTATGCAGCTGGAACTTACTGCAATTCGAGCCGACATGAGCTCTATACACAAAAGCATAGATGAAGCGGAACAGAGAATTAGTGACTTAGAAGACAAATCCAATATTGCATCCACTTCTATACAGCAACTACAGGGATCAACGGTCCACCTTAGACGCCAGGTGGCGGAATTAGAGGACAGGAACAGAAGGGGCAACGTGCGCATTTTTGGAATCCCGGAGAATGCGGAGAAAGATGCGAATTCCTGCGTGGACTTTCTAGAAGCTTGGATTCCGAAGATAACAGGGATTTCCTTCCACCATAAGTTTGAACTCGACAGAGCCCACAGAGTTCCTAGCTACATCCCTCATGGATATAGAGGCCCGCGTCCACTGATATGCAAACCACTGAGGTACCAACATACGGAAGCAATACTTCAATTCGCAAGACGCAATCACAAAATTTCCTGGGAAGGCCATAATATAACTTTCACCCAGGACTACTCAAAGGACACACTCGAAGTCCGGAAAGGATTCCTGGCCCTGAGAGAAAAACTTAGATCAAAAGGCATTCTATACTCCTTTGTTGGCCCGGCGAAATTCAGGATCACCATACAGGGCAAACCGAAATTCTTCACGGACCCCAATGCACTGGCGCAATTCATCGGGGACTCTCCACCGCAGAACATGGACTTGTCCAATGGCTCTTCAAACAAACGGAAGACCAACTCGCAAGAAAATATAAACTCGGGCTCTGGTCATGGGTGACTCTGACGGAACATTTTCAAACCTCTAATTTGAAGTACATAATGTTCTCATTGTTCAGTATCTCCTATGATAAATAGTTAGTTGAAATAACCTTCACCCCGGAGCAGCCGAACTTTCTGCTGTCTCTTCTGTTTTCAGTTTCTGTTGATGCTTTGATTTGAATCGACTCCGTCAGGTGAGACCGCCCAGTATTCATACCGTGGTCACCTGTACTTCTATTAATATCCTTAACAAGTGTTCTAGAATGGATCTTGCTTGATGCTCTCTAATCCGAAATCGGAGCATATGCTCTGTTCCTTGACTCTCTACACCATGATCATACCGGGGACTCAGCTGTTCCCCAGGGACTTTCTATATATGTATCTGCAGAACATCCCCTCATGTCATCTTGTCTTCTATTTGTGCATACCTTTTGTTTACGCATGTCTTACACGCATGTATGCACACGATGTGCGGGGCTAAACGGTCATTACTCTTTTTGAATATGTTCTAAAACTTCACTGGTTGGTTAAGTTTTATGTTTACAAACACTATCAGTGTATCAAACACTACTATATACTGTTTACTACTTACAGCTATCGAATATGGTTAATTACCTGTTCCCTATTACATCCATCAGTCTAACTCCTTCCTGCACTGCAGATGGATGGCAATGCCGTCGCAGTTCCCAAGTTCTGTTGAGAAGGGAGGGGGGAGGGGGGAGGGGAGCAGAGGGAGGGAGGGAGGAGGGAGGGGGGAGGGGGGAAGGGGGGGGAAGGGGGAGGAAAAATCTGGTTTGTTTCAGCATGCTTTTTCTATTTGAGGTTAATGCTCTTTCTCAACTATATGTCAGCAAAAGGACTGCTTTCCGATATGTCATGGGGGCCCTCGCAGCACACATGCGGTGACCTAATCTCTTGCGCTACTAGCCTACCCACAGCAATAGCCTCCAGTACCATGTTCACTACAAACCCGACATGCGTCTGTTTTGATGTCACCATTGTAACAGAGCTACAAGCGAGACAGTACAGATCCAATCACGCAGCTTACTCATTCATACTCATCACACACCTACCACCCTTTAACGTACTCTTCAACAACAATACACTAGAACTAGAGCGACACCACAGTAACCAATGACTCGTACTACATCCATCTCGGAGGGCCTTAACATTGTTTCCCTCAATGTCAAAGGTCTCAACCACCCGGTCAAGAGGAGAAAAGTTCTAGATTATCTGGCAAAATCCAAGGGCGACATTCTACTCCTGCAGGAGACTAAACTATCAAAGGATGACGCTGTCTTTATAAACCAACATTGGATATCTCACAACCTTTGCTCCCCAGCAGTTGGCAAAAAAAGGGGGGTTCTCACACTTATAGCTAAGAAATCCAACATCTCCGTAGTTTCACACACTCACGATGATAACGGCCGTTTCATCATGACACACCTTCAGAGAAACGAAGATCAGATCCATGTCTTAAATATATATGGCCCCAATACTGACGACCCAGAGTTTTGGGATTCACTAGCCCCGACCCTAGATTGTATTCCCCAGGGAGAACTACTAATTGTGGGGGGCGATTTCAACCTGCCACTTGACCCAATCACCGATCGACATTCGAATTGCGCCTACCACCCCACACGCTCACATACTAGTTTACAACGCCTTTGTTCCAGATTCAACTTACACGACTCATGGAGACTCCAACACCCTGATGGCCGTGATTACACTTTCTACTCGCATCCTCATAATTCCTACTCGAGGATAGATTATATCCTCATTAATAGCCCCTTCACCCACCTCATCGAAGAAACCAGTATTGCCCCTAAATTGATTTCCGACCACTCCAGCATTCAGACCAAACTAGTGGGTTCTAGTTCCATTCTCCCCCCTAAAAGATGGAGATTCAATGACGAAATATTCTCCGAGCCAGAAAGCAAACGAAAAATCGAGGAGGCCATCCTTGATTACCTCAAACATAATGACACCCCCGACTCAGACATAGCGAGTGTTTGGGAGGCACTCAAAGCCACTTTGAGAGGAGTAATAATAGGCATCCGAGCTCACACTAACAAAAAACTAAACAAGGACATATCCACTCTGGAAGACAACATCAAAAAGCTGGAAACCGCCCATATAGCAGATCTTCAAAACTCGAATATTTTAAACGACCTCACCAAACTCAAATATGAATACAACTCGATACTCAGCAGAAGGGCAGGGGTCTGGATCAATAAGTTTAAGGCTCTAAGAACATGTGAGGGCAACAAAGCTGGGAAGATCTTAGCATCATATCTAAAACATAAAAATAAGCAATTCAACATTGCCTCAGTTAAAGATAGCGACAATGTCATCCAAACAAAGCAGAATCTCATTCTTAATACGTTCAAATCATTTTACCAAGACTTGTACAAAAACAACCTAGACTTTGACTCGGAAAAATGTGACAGGTACCTAACCTCACTGGGTCTTCCTAAACTAAACGGTACTGATAAGGACAAACTGAACTCTCCGATTACCCTTCAGGAAATATCAGCGTCCATTAAGACGCTTAAAAGTAAGAAAGCACCGGGTCCGGATGGGTTCTCAGCCAGCTTCTATAAAGAACTCACAAACTCCCTGAGCCCAACTCTCCTAAAACTATTCCAATCCTTTAGTGTCACAAAAAGTATTACCAATTCCATGAGTGAAGCTACCATCATAGTCATACCTAAAGATGGTAAAGACCCTCTGCTAACCAAAAATTACAGACCAATCTCCCTAATTAACTTAGATTGCAAAATTTATGCTAAAATCCTCGCCACACGTCTAAATCTACAACTTCCAAAGCTAATCAGCACATCACAAGTAGGCTTCATGAAACAGCGCATGTCTAACGATAATACGAGGATCCTCTGTCACGTCATTGAAAAAGCCAAAATGCTCGCAGCCCCGGCCGTAGCCATTACCCTCGACGCAGAGAAGGCGTTTGACAGAGTCTCCTGGTCTTTCCTCAAGAGCTGCATGTCCGCCTTCAATCTGGGAGAAACTTTCACTGATTTGGTTATGGCCCTATACCGGTCACCTTCCGCACGCATTGCTATAAATGGTTCATTGTCGGACGCCTTTTCCTTAGAACAAGGGACTAGACAGGGATGCCCCCTCTCCCCTTCACTTTTCCTCCTGGCAATGGAGCCCCTAATTGCACATATAAAAAAAAATGATAACGTCAAAGGGGTGGAATTCGGGGATAAGTGCGTCAAACTCGCCGCCTATGCGGACGATATCCTGATCATAACGGAATCACCAGAATCTTCAATCTCTGCACTAATGTCCACCATAGACAGTTACTCTTCCCATTCAGGATACAAACTTAACCGGGATAAATCGGAGGTCAAACCACTCAATATTTTAACCACCAAAGAGGTGCTGGGAGTCTCAGGGCTATGCTGGCAACCAGAGTTTGTGAAGTACCTAGGTATCGAGTTTGGTGACTCCCTCATGGAGACCCTCCATCGAAATGAAAAAATCACTTTAAATAAAATTAAGACGCAACTAGAGGGATGGTCCCCCCGTTTCATCACTTGGTGGGGTAGGGTGGAAACCATCAAGATGATGATTTCACCTCTGGTTAATTACCTCATATCTATGCTCCCACTAACCCTCACACCTGACTTCTATCACAAATTAGACATGGCCATCTCTAATTTCCTTTGGAAAGGGAAAAGAGCAAGAATCAGCATAAAAAAGCTTCGCTTAGACAAATCCGCGGGAGGGGTTAATTTGCCAGACTTTAAGAGATATGAGACCGCTTTCCTAGCCAAACAAGGAGCCCACTGGCTCGCTCCCTCACCTGACTACACCCCAGTATGGCTAGAAATTGAAGAGGAAATTCTTAACGGTATCTCCCCTAGCGCGGCCCTCTCATCCAACCTGAACCAACTGACCCATTCTAAATCGATATTTCATAACACAAAATCTGCTCTCCTAAAGTTTGATAGAATCCTTGAATCCAACATCAGAAGCTCACGTTGGGAATCCCTCTGGGACAACCGTAACATTTTGTACAAGGGTAAGCCCATGCACAACGAGGCATGGATCAAAAAAGGCATACTGTTCCCACACCAGCTGTACGCGGGGGAATACCCTATTCCCTTCAGAGACCTACAAATCAAATACGATCTTGCACCAATTGAATTCTATAACTTCCTCAATGTAAAAACGGCTTTGTCCAAACTCAAACTCTCCCCGACGCCGCCCTCACTCCCACCATACCTTGCCAGACTAAACAGACTAGGACACCAGGTTTCCTTTCTCTATAAACTCAGCCGTCCCCAACAATCTGGCCTTACTGCCCCAATCACACAATTCTGGAATAACCTTTCCTCTAGGCCAATCACAGACTCAGATTGGACCAATGCATGGATATCCTGCACGCGACACAAAATCAGCCCTACACTATCACAGACAAAATACTGGCTCTTGCACAAAGCCTTCTGGACCCCTGCACGATTATTCGCACACAACCTTTCCCAAGATGCCTTTTGCTGGAATTGCAAACGCGCGGAGGGTGACTTATCACACATCATCCTAGACTGCGACTGCGTGGCGCACTTCTGGGAGAATATATTCGACTTGATCTCAAAGCTATTCCACATCTCACCGGTGAAAGAGCTCCCTTACCTAGTTTTCGGTTTCACCCAGAACCCATCCCTTGATGCAGATGATAAGGCATTACTTGACCTCCTCCTCTCGGCTGCAGTTAAGACAGTCCTCAGCAACTGGAAAGATACCAGCAAGGCTAACTACGCAGGGTGGTTGAATTGGATAATTAGCTTACGTGGAGCAGACAATATTACACTCCGTCAGTCACCGTGGCGACCTGCCACGAGAAAACTATGGTCGACTCTTGATAACTACTTCACGACACGAAAGCCACCTTAGATGGACCCACACACCGCCCACGACTCACCAACACATGCTGCCCGACTGCCTTCATTGCACTCCTAGCCACCATAAATACTTGTCCTTAATGAATGAGTAAAATGCTGTTGAAATACAATGTCTGTTACTGAATTGCTGTGAGTATGCTATACGTACTCTACTGTTGTACTTTTGTACTGTCATTTACTATGATGTACTGTAGCGTACAGTAATTTTGATTCGTAAATTTATGAATCATATTACACTACTGGACTTGCTTTATATATGTCTATGCTGTAACAACCAATAAAAAACTTTTGAAATAAAAAAAAAAAAAAAGATTCATATTCTAAGTTCTAAGTGTTTGTTCAAGTTGCTGCTGTGAGTTGGCAATAAAGAGGATATGCATAATATTAGCCTCTGTGCCTTGCCATGAAATTAGAAACAAGCACTTCTACGTAATTTCCATAAATGTTGCTAAATACAAGTGAATGCCAGAGAAGGGGCTATGTGATTGTGTTACTGTATTTTATGAACTAAGCAGTGTCTGCATAACCATAACAGATGGAGGACTTTGGCCAAACAGAATATTAAAAAATAAACTAGCCGCCATTTAAGAAAGTTTCAGAGCATTGGGAGGTGTCCAGGATTTGTCAAAAAAAACAGAAATCCAAAGCTTATCTGCGAATCTGCAGCAAAATAATAAAAAAGCGCAGGCTCCCATGCTCCCCCCAAAAAAAGCCCAGGGTGGGCCAGGCCCTGAGGTGGAGGTGTAATTGAAAATTATGGGGAGATGGCGCATGTCCCTTCCCTGACCTCTGGGAGGCCCTGAAGCCCCACCCTGGAGCAGATATAATTAGAAAGGGGGGAAGGAATGTGCCCCCCCCCTGAGTGTGAAAATGCCCCAGGCACCCCATCCCCCGTGGTCAAATAGAAAAAAAGGTGAGTGGGCGCTCAGCCCCACTCGTCAAGCCTGAAATGGCACCTGGGACTCCATCACCTGAGGCCAACATTATCAGGAAGAGGAGGATGTGCGCACCCCTCCTTCCCGAGCCTGTGAAGGCTCTGAGGACCCCAGGGCCATAAATTAAATGTAAAGGGGCGGGGGCATGCAGCCCCCCTACACAAACCTTTAAAGGCCATAGGGATCCCATTTCCTAGAGCTGGGTCACTCACTGAGTCCCGGAATGCACACCCACCCAGAGAACGGTAGTTTCCCTGCCTGCAGGAGCACTGGAAGGGAAAGCATTGTTGCTCCCACCCGGCCGGAGATTTAAAAATGCTCTAGACAGATAATAGCAGACCTGTTTCCCTGCAAGCTCATGAGGGCAGGGAAACTCAGCGGGAGCACGCAAAAACAGCTGCTCCTGCTGGGCTGGATCAATGTCAGCTCCTGATGCACCTGAGACGTGTGCATCCCGGGAGCCTTGCTTGGCCCCAGTGTTGTGTGCTCCGGGCGCTCTAGGTAGGAACTGGGGCACCTACCTAAGGCCCCTGCTTGATGGGTTCCCCTGAGCCACTGTTGGTTCAGGGAGGAGGGCTACTCATCCCCTTTCCTTAATGAGGATGTTCGGGGATAGGGGCCTCGTGCCCCTTGTCCTTAAAAGAGAAAAGCCCTGAGAGATGTGGTTCTTTGGCCCATTGTGGCTCGGGGAGGGGGTCACGTGCCCCCTCCCATTAATAATAAAAGGCCCAGGGAATGGGGTCGCCCGGGTTTCTGAGAGGCTCAGGGAGGGGGTCATGCCACCTCACCTTAAAAAAGAAAAGACCCCATAGGGTGGGGTCCCTAGGTCCTGTCATGGCTCATTGAGGGGGCCCAATCACTTCCCTCCCCTTAATGAAAAAAACAGCCCCACTGGATGGGGTCTCCAGGGCCCTAAAGTCTCAGGGAGGCTGGCCAATATTTTAAAAAAATACAGAATTGCCAGCTCCCTGTGGCTGAACGGGCCCTCGGGCTCCCCCTGTTCTTGCCAAATAAAAATTATCTGGGTGCCCCTGGTGGGCACCGGGGACACCCACAAGAATTTTCTTTTTAAATGTAGGCATGAGCAGTTCAACTAGGAAGAAGCATCCCATAATGCCCTAAAGCATTTTGAAATAGCATATTTTTGGATGTTTCTGGTGCCTTTAGAAAAGACAGGGGCACCACCAAGCATTTTTTTTATGTTGTGGGGTGCTGAATGGAGTGCAGCAGCCCCCTAACAACGTTAAAAAAACAGTAAGTCTCCTGGGATATTAAATCCATGCCCTCAGGAGCTGGAGTTCTATGCTCTTCAGCTGGACTTTAAAGCCCTCTTGTGGTCATTTTTATAACTGCATGTTGTGGGCTAAAAAGATTTAAAAGAAAGACTCAGAGACACGTTGGTTTTATTTAAAAAAAAAAAAGAAAAACATGTCTGAGTTTTTCTTTTAGGTTTAAATCTTTTTATTTGCATTTCGTAAACAAAGGCCGACAGTGCGATACATGTATATTCTCCAATGCCAATCAGTGTTGCCAGCAGTGGAATGCTAATAATAGAGAGAGAATCAACAGTGATACATGTTCAAATGGCCAGAAAAGGAAACTTATTCTACCCTCCCACCCCACCCCCCACCCAACCCTCGTCCACCAACTAAAAAGCTAATACAAGACAGGCCTACCCCTCATATTTCAACTAGGTGTTCTGTGACTCTCCCCCGGGGGGGGGCTGAAAGGCGCAGCAAGCAGAGGTATTTCGGGCAGGTGAGCTCCCTAAACTCAGAGCCTAACAGAGTGAGAAATGGCTGCCAGAGGTTTATAAAAGTGGAACACTCCCCAGCTAGCGTGAGAGTCATCTTTTCCATCCCCAAGACCTGCCACAAATGCTGCTGCCAACCTGAGAATGTGGGAGTGCGGGTGGTCCGGCAGTGGAGCAGGATGTTTTGTGTGGCCAAGCCCAGGCAATTGCCATCTGGCGGCCCCTTTGGGATCGGAGCGGATATGTGAGGGGGTTCGGGAGGCCCATTAGGACGTAGCTTGGGAAGCGTGGGAGATGAGTGTCGAAGTGTTTGTCTATTTTATGAAGTCCCTGCGTCCAATAAGTGTGTAGCTGTTCACAGTCCCACCAAGTTGCACCAGTGTGCCTCGTTTCCCACAGCTCAGTCAGCAGTTTGTACTTTGTTGAGGGTCTATCGTGTGAAGACGGTCGGGTGTGTAATACCAGTATGTGGTCACCTTAGTCAAAGTCTCAGTCAATCCCATGTTGCATGCTGAGTGATGGGCTCTGTAATATACCCCTTCCCATTCGTTGTGACTGAGGGCCCGACCTAGGTCCCGCTCCAAACGCGTTCGCCCAGCATTATAAGTATGTGTATGTCTAGCTAGCAACATTTTGTACAAATCTGAAATCAGCTTTTTATCTGAAGTGCGTGTAAGTAGCCATTTTTAGTAGGGTGTGAGAAGACGCTGTGCTTGCTGTTTCACGAGTAGGTGAAGGGCCCAGTGCTGGATCTGGAGCTAGTGGAAACGTTCAGATTCCGAGATCCCATAAATTGAACAAACCTGAGGGAAGGTAAGAATCCCGTCTAGGTCAAACAGGTGCCCCAAGGACCGACAACCCGTGGTACGCCAACTCATAAAAGAGGTCTCGCTCATCCTTGGTTGAAAGTTAGGGTTATCGAAGAGCGGTGTAAGGAGGGATGGGAAGGTAGTCAAATTGCACTTCTGACAGGTCTGGTCCCAGGTCTCCAGAATCGTTCTAGTGATGTGGGAGGCATAAAGGTTGGCAGGCGTGTGAGCCTTACGCAGGAAGGGGATCCTCTGTAGTGTTGTGGCCACCACTGCTTGGTCCTGTAACAGCTCATGTTCTCGGATTCGGGTCTGCTCCATTCAATCAGATGACGAAGCTGTGCCACCTGAAAGTAAAGCCGAAGGTCCGGGACCCCCAGGCCACCCTCCTTGGGGAGTAGCATCGTGATGGCTCCCTTCATGCGGGGTCGGCGGCCCTGCCAGATAAACTGCGACAGCTTTGATTGGACCTGCTTGATCCACCCCTTGGGTGGTCGTAGGGGTAAGGTCTGGAAGATGTAAAGTATTTGGGGGAGAACCATCATCTTTATAGCGGCCACTGTCCCCAGCCAGGAGATCGGGAAATATTTCCACCGTCGTAGCTCCGCCCGAATCTGCGTCTGCAGCTTAGCGTAGTTAGTGGTGGGAACCTCTAGCAGCGTAGGCGTCAGCTGGATGCCTAGGTAGGGAACAGTTCCCTCTGCCCGTTGAAGGGGGTGCGCGGAGCGTAGGTGCGCCAGGGTAGAGGGTGACATTGAGAGGTTGAGGGCTACCAATTTTTCCACATTAACCTTAAAGCCCGACGCCCGGGCAAAGCGGCCCATCTCCTCCATAAAATCACCCAAGGCCGGGGCAGGATCGGAGAGAGATACCAGGATTTCATTGGCGTAGAGGCTAATGGTATGGGTGTCGCCCCCAAATTTAATCCAGGTGATAAGAGAGTTGCACCAAACACTTTGGGTGAGAGGCTCCACATAAAGCACAAAGAGCAGGGGAGAAAGAGGGCACTCCTGTCTAGTGCCCCTGGTAATAGGGAGGCAGGCAGAGGTGTGTCTGTTGACTCGGACAGAGGCCGTAGGGCACTGGTAACAATTGAAAACTAGATTCCGAAACCTCTCCCCATCCCTGTATGGATCAGTACCTGTTCTAGGAATGGCAAGTGGACCCTGTCAAAGGCCTTCTTAGCATCGATGGTAAGGAGCATGTACTCCCCGGGTACCCGGGAGGCCTTCTCGATTAGGTGGAGCACCCGTTTAGTGTTATCACTTGCCTGCCTCTGGGGGATAAAGCCCGCCTGATCCGGGTCAATGAGTCCTGGCATGTAGGGCGCCAATTGAGAAGCTAAGATCCCTGTGAAGAGCTTGAGGAGTCTTTCTTTTAACATGTTTCAGCCAACAAAATACAAAAATACAATCATAACACAATGTAAAAAGAAAGACTCAAAGGCATATTAATTTCTTTTTTTTTTAAACGTTGTTAACATTTTTTATAATATAACGGGTAAAGTTCCCCCGGCTGTACAATATTGCAAGTCACCAAGGAGTTCCATAACCATATAGAGGAACAAGGCTGAAGACTGAGTTCCTTTATAAGGTTATGGAAATCCAAGGTAAAACTTTGGTGCGTCTCTCATATGAAAAAGTGAGCATGTTTACACACATGAAGAATAAAAATAAAACCTCTAGTGCAAAAATTAAACACATCAAAAACCTGCTAGTTATTTATTGCAAACAGATATTAGAAACAAGTCTGTTTAAAAAAAAGCTGCACTAACTCGAATGTGTAGAAACATGCAGGAATTTTTTAACTTTTCTCTAACTATCTAAGGAGTGGAAAAAATAAACATGTTCTCTTTGCTTTTTTTTTTAAGCTAAAAAATGGAGCAGAAGAAGGAAAAGCAACTTTTGTTTTCATTGCTTTAAACAGCTGCTCCAATTATGCTCTGTGACCTGACCTGCCTTTCACCTCTGCTGTTAGTTCTGGCAGCAGGCATTGTTATGTCAGACCTCAGTGGCGGCTCCTCCACTATGGCGGAGGAGCATCGCCCACTGCTTTTAAGCAGTGCAACTAAAGGAAAAATAAAATGATAATAACTAAACGTTATTATCATTTTATTTGTTCCTGCTGCCGGGGCAGGCGGGGCTGCTCTGCTCCAGGAGCAGGGCAAGGGAAGAGTGGGTTGCCCACTCCTAAGTGCACATTACTGTTTCGCTGGCCCTCTCGAGCAGGCCAAACAGTCATGCGCACTTTCCCTGTTCTCCACACAGGCTTCATTACAGCCTGTCTGGAGAACATGTCCAGGCTCCCTGTTCCTGGCTGAGCGTCGAACCACGACACTCAGACCAATCACAACGCTGCATTGCAGCATTGTGTTTGGTATGGGGAGCCAGGGTGCTTACCAATCACAATGCTGCCTTGCGTCAGAGGAGCCTGGCTTTTTCCTTGATCCTGAGTCCTGAAGCGGAGAAGCGACACGGTGGCGATAAGGTGAGTTTTTTAGGGTTTTTTACATTCCCTCCTGCCTCCCCCCAAATCCCTGAACCCCCACCCACTTCCCCTGCCCCCGCCCACGTTCCATGCCAACCGCCACTGTCAGAACTTGACTGTAATACTGATAATAGTCAAGTTTTGACGTCTTTTCTTTATAGTCGGCAAGTGAGTGCATCTCTAGTCCCCGATTATAAAGAAATTAGAGACTGGTGGTTACAGGGGTTACAGAATCCAATGCATTACAAGCACTATTATTACGCATTGCATTGTGTGAATTACCGAAACATACATTTGATAAAAAATATTGGTGATTTTTTTTAATAAGATTATATATTTACTTGATATGCTCACCCCTTGATAAAGCCAACAGGCCCACTTGTTACGTTTTGTATCACTTTGAGAAAGTTAGTAAATCTGCCTGAAAGTGGCCAGGACTTGCAAGACCAACTCATGTGCAACATGTGGTTGGCCAACTCATATCCAGTGTGTCCTCAGGGGTGACTCCTCCACTAGGGCATAGGAGTGTCGCCAGACTGCTTTCTCGCAGTGCGAGAAGGAGAAACATAAAATGGTAATAACTTCCATTTTATGTTTCTGCTTCTCGTACTGTGAGAAAGCAGAAGGGTTTGGTTGTGGGCGGGCGGGTGGGCGGGGCTGCTCTGCGAGCAGAGCTGGGCAGGGGAGGTGTGGTGTACCCACTCCTGAGTGCGCATGACTGGGTTGGTCGGCCCTCTTTCCGACCAACCCAGTCATGCGCACTCTGCCCTTCTCCAATGCAGGCTGCATTGCAGCCTACAAGGGGAACATGGCCGGGCCATTAGCCCCTGGCTAGGCGGTGTCCCGACCAATCACAACGCTACTCGCAGCGTTGTGATTGGCTTAGGGGTGGAAGCCTGGTTGCCTGATTCCTGGAGAGAAGGAGCAGAAGCAGAGACGACACAGGACCTGGCCGGCAGGAAAGTAAGTTTAATATTATGTTTTATTATTAAATTAACCCCCCACTCCGCGTGCCGCCTCTCTCCGTGTGACCCCCCCGCTAGACCACCCGCGAGTCATGCTGGCCGCGACTGCCTGTCTTGGGAATGCTGTTCCAGTTTCTGAAGGCTGAAGGTACCTTTTCAAAAAGGATTCTGTGAAGCTGTCTTGCTAAGCGCACCACCTCTTTCTTCAAAAGTTATTTCTGTCATTCATAAATAAGACAACCATATTATCACATTACCACTTTGTATTCCACCTTCACATTACAGTTTTATTCTCAATGTGTTTGATTGCTCTCACGTTATTAGATTTACCTGCTTATGTTTTCAACCTGTATTTTTTTATTGAGGGTGCACTTTATTGTAAAATGCTTTCACGGTGTTTTTCTCTTTTTCAGAAAGTTATTATTGGATGGTTCAAGACGTCCACGGTCCATGTAATTAATGTCTTTACAATATTTTTGCAAGACAGTCATTTCTTAATGCTCACAAAAATAAGTGTGCTTTCACCTTGGAACCAATTCTGTTTACTGTACTGCCTCTTCTCTAATAATAAGATTTTTTTTTCCTTATCCTTAATTTTTTTTGCAAACCAACAAAGTGTGCGACAGCACCCTTACCTAGCCTTTGCATCTTCTTCATCATGGACTCTTTTAAAATCTTACCGCTTCTCGAGTTGAACACCAGAAGGGATTCAGTAAGGCTCACTTTTCTATAAGAGATCCTCTCACTCTTGCGCTGGAAAATCACAGAATAACAAGCATGTGTGCCAGGGCGCGTCCCCTTTTATAGTGGGAGCCGCCCAAGATGGCTGCTGCTTGGAATGGCGGGATTTGAAGTCCCAAAGTCTATTCACTCTACTTTCAAGTGGTATTAAACATGGGGTTTTGCACATTAAAGAGTTCTAGTAAAACGGCCAAAACTCCAATGTGTGCCTCATTAATATGTATTTTTTTTTGTAAAAGACAGAGGTATGCACTTTTCAGAGTTGGATGCAGGTTTTTCTTTAGTTTGTCAGCTTGACTGGTAGTGATTGGTGGACTTGGCCCTTTTTGCAGGGTCATCCCTAAATTTTTTGCCTTCCTCCTATATTTTTTCTGACCTGGTGTTGGCTGTTTTATGACTCTGGGCACCTTACCACTGCTGACCAGTGCTAAGGTGCATATGCTCTCCCTATGGTAAAATGTATACATTGATTGGTGTCCATGTTTGGCTTATTTGGTTTACTATCAGCCCCTAGTAAAGTGCACCAGGAGTGCCAGAGCTTGTAAATGCAAATGCTGCTGGTGGGACTGCAGCACTGGTTGTGCCACCCACAGACGCGGCCTGGTAAAATATGTCTAAGGTCTGCCACTGCAGAACCTGCGTGCAGTCTGGTACTGTCACGCTGACTGCGGAAGTGCACCCACTTGCCAGTCCCTAAACCTTCCCTTAACTACATATTAGTCACCCCTCTGGTAAGCCCAAGGGCAGGGTGCATTGTAGGCATAAGGTAGGACATGCCCTGATGTGTGTGGCATGTCCTAATAGTGAATTACAGCCATTTTCGTTTTTCACTATTGAAGGCTACCTGCTCTCCATAGGCCAGAATGGGCTGCTGGAATTACTACATGCTGTAATCCCAGTGGACTCAGAGAGCATGGTAGAAAGTCAAGTTTAGTATGCCTGAACTCAGAATAATAAAATACTTCTTTTAGTAAAGTTTATTTTAATATCCTGTGTTTGTAAATACTACTTTAGAAAGTTAGTATTTACTGACCTGGCCATTTCAGTCCGCCTCTGCTGTGTGTGTGTGTTCTGCCTAGTAACAGGGAAGAGCAGGGCTGGGGAATTCCAGGAGACAGGCTGGCTGCCAGGTGGTGGGTAGAGAGATTACACCAGGATGGGTGGGAGGAGTACACCTTTGACTCTGAATAGACCTGTGCTCTGCCCCAACAATGCCGGCTCCGCCCCCTGTGGAACGGCTGATGTCTCTGCCCTGCTGCTGAAAGGAAAGAGCAGAGTCACCACAACAAAGTGCTCCAAAACTGGACTGAGCCAGGCCCAGGCCCCCTGGCGACAAAGAACAAAAGAATTGTGCTATAAAAGAAGGAGCCCTGCTCCTAAGAAATCAGATCCTGTTTGCGCCAATACGAACCTCTGCCTGAAGGAGAAGGACCTGGAGAAGCAGAAGGAGGAATACTGTCTCTCTGCCTGAGAGACTGGCCTGCAGTGGGTGCCTGTCTGCTGGGAGGAGAGGAAAAGACTAAAGAAAAGACTTTGATTCAACCTGTGCTTTTAAAATAATCTCCAAGGGCTTGCTTGTGAACTTGCCCCCTGACCTGCGCCCCAGGAACAGTGGGCGCTACCTTTCCCCCAGAGGAGGAGAAGCTGCTGGGAGCGATCCTGTAACGCTGACCCCCGGAGAACCTGTGTGCCCCTCTCTCTTTCCAAGCACCGCGACATCTGCCACCTGGGGCTACCACGAGCACCGCAAGGACCTGTCCACCTGGTCCGAGCACCGCAAGTAACTGCCCCTCCGAGCCGTAGCTCGCAACGCGAGGAAAAGAACCTGACCGTCTAAAGCACCGAGCCTCTGCGACCCTGTGCCGCCGAGATCACCGCGAGGACCTATGACACACTGGTGATCCCCTGGAAAGCCGACCGCGCTGCAACATGCTGGGAATCGCCCTCGAGCTGCCCTCCCTTCCTCTGATCACTGTTGTGTGGCTGGGACCATCCTCGAGTGTTCCACGAACCACCGTCGCCCTCTGACTGCGAAGGACGACAACGCGACGTGGGACACCTCTTTGTGGACCCCCGAGGCCGCAGTGAACATCCCCCTTCGCTGGTAGGCTGAGACGTCGGAGAAGTGCCACCACAAAGCATCGTCGTCCACGGAGGATCCGGGACCAAGACGCAACGTGGGACACTCGTGGAAGGCGTCTGCAAGACTTAGCGAACATTGCCCCCAAAAGAATTAAGGTATTTGACACTTGCGCACCGTAGTACGGCCCGTACTTGCCTTGTACGAGCCGAGCCAGCTCTGCCGTCTGTGTGCGGCGCGTCCCTGCCTCTGTACGGCCCGTACGGAGCAAAACCCATTGCCGGCGCTCACGCGCGAAGCGTGGGATTTGGCACGAGACGTCCCGAACGTGTACGACGCGTACCTACAAAGGTACGGTCCGTACGGTTCACGTCCGGCATACGCGTACTCACGCGAGAAGCGTGAGGAACGGCAAGACGCGTCCAGATAGCGCTACGAAGCGTACAAATACCCCAAAGAAGCTATTTTAAGTCTAATTTCGCCCTTGTAACATCTGTGGACTGCCTGAAAAGCATTTGCAAGTAACTGGAACATTATTTGAACAAGAGATCTGTATTTTTACAACCTGCCTAAAGAGATCCTATATATAAAGAACTTTATTTTACTATAAATACAGCCTTGTGTCTTTGTGTGGTGGGGTGGTGATTACTGTGTGGGATACCTTGAATGCTTAACCTAATGCCCTCTGGAAATCTAGCCTGACTGCTCGCGCCACGTTACCTAGAGGGTGAGCAGGGGTTATTTTTAAAGAGGTAATCCTTTGCCCTGACTTAGATGAAAAGGGTCCCTGCTTGTCGCAAGTGCATACCTGCGCAACCAGAGACCCCGGATTCTAACATTGGTGGCAGCGGTGGGGATTTACGGATTTGCGTTCTTGGTGTCTGCGCAGTGATTACTAACCATTGCACAGTGAGGACAGTCCAGAAGCTTGAGCCACAGAACTTTTTAATTTTAATTTCGCTTGCCAAGTAAAGAAGATCCCTTGTGTTTGGAGTCATGCCGGGCCCAAACAGCATAGAGAAAACCGCGTCTGAAGCCTCTGAGGCTGGAGAGGTTGAATGGGATGAGTCAAAACTGGACAGCTACAAGAGAACTGAACTCAAGTACTTCTGCAGGAAGCTCAGGGTTCCACATGCAGGATGCAAGTACAGATCAGATCTCTACAAGGCGCTGAAAGCCTGGATTGAATCAAGGGGTGCAACTAAGGAAGTTACACCATTGACACCAGCGGAAAGCGTTCGCAGTTTTGGCAGAGGCCTGTCGCCAGAAGAGCTGGCAGACAGACAGGCCACCAGGGATCATGAGATAACATTGGCAAAGCTGGAATTAAAAAAACAATTGGAGCTAGAAAGCAAGAAGCTGGCTCTGGAAGAAAAGAAAATGGCTCTTGAAGAAAGAAAGATTCAGATGGAGCATGACTTCATAATGAAGAAATATGGTATGGAGCTCGAGAGGCTTGAGGCCAGGAGTGTCTCAGCCCAGCAACCAGAAAGGTGCGTAGCTCAGAGATTGAGCTTTCTGAGTGGGAGGAGGAATCCAGCTCAGATGGTGGCAGCAATATTGAATTTTCCAGTGCTGAGAGAGTAGTACGCACACCCAGAGATGTGGCGCCTGAATTGAAGGAGGGGGTTAACATACGCCAGGAGGTTCAAGGGCATGAAGTAGCTCCAGTAGTGCGCAGTATCCCTGAAGGGAATCGGGTAACTGGCGCAGGGGTTCATAGTCCTAGTGGCAGGAGGGACACTCTACTGACTCTAGATGAGAGGTGCAGGGAGAGGGGTTCCCTCAACATTGAAGTTCTGGTATGGGAGTGTGAAGACCGCCCAGAAGAGTGTGGGTTGTGTGACAGAGACAGTCAGGTACTGTCTTGCCAGTCTCAGGAGAGTGGTGTGGAGTACGTGTGCGAGGCACTGGATGGTGAGGTGAAGGATAGTTTGGTTAACCCTGCTAGGGGGCTGTATGATCCAATTGTGGGAGAGCATATTTTAAGTCCCTGTTTTCCAGAGCTATGCCAAAGCCTGTTGGAGAGTGAGTTCTCTGACCGCAGGGGGCTCACATTGGAGGCAGACCTTTTGGTGGATTCCAGAGGGTCTGGAGAGGTATTGGGGAGTGACCCCATGGGGAGTGGCTCAGGTGTCTTCCAACCCAGAGTGGTGGAAGTGGTGCAGAGTAGCCCAGCTAGGTCTCATGGTAGTGGGAGGGGTGTAGGGCCTCACATCCTGTCTCAGTGGAGAAGGAGTGAGTGTGGGGCGGCGTGCCCCCAGGGGCCCGAAACCCAGTCTCAGAGCCTGGATGGTTCTTTAAGGGAACACCAGGCGGGGAGCCTAGGCTGTCCTGATGGGCCGCCCGTTGAGGGGGATCCCCTAGTGTCTGGTGAGCTGGTAGTGTCTGTAATCGGACCTCCATCAGTTCTGGTGTCTGGCAGTACCGCTCCAGTTGGGAGGGTGCAGAGGTCCAGATTGAGGGGTGAGAGGGGGAAAGAGTCCCCAGTGGAAAAACCAGTGGGTCAGGGGCCGGCCAGAAGGGCTGCGTCACCAGTGAATGACCATGGTGACACCACTTCTGTCCTGGGGGATCTTCATGCACTGTCAGATGGACAGGGGTCGGAAGGTCTGCGCCAGGCAGACTGTCACAAGACACATGAGTTATGTGTCACCCTCAGGGGGGGCATGCGTGCTCCCCGGGAAGTCCTGGTGCGCCAGGCGAGCGTTCAACCGCATGGGTTGGTCCCAGGGTTGGGAAGCCAGGTTCAGGTGTTGTCTGACCTGGAGGGTGGGACCACTGTAATCAGTGTCCTGACCCATGTTGCTTCTAGGGGTACCACGCCAGTTGGGAGTGGGCAGTACTCTGGAAGGGGTGCAGAGGGAGGGAGTACTCGCCTCTGACCCCGGCTCAACTGAGGGGTTTAGACCCTAGGTTGGAGGGCCAGGTTCAGGGTGTCCCCCCTGACCTGGACACCCAGTTGCAGGATAGAACCCCTGAACTGGTGGGCGAATTGCGCAGGACACCTGCCCCAGGTGCCCTGGCAATTCTGGAAGGGGGTACCACTCCAGGTGGGAGGGTACAGAGCCCCAAGGAGGAGGACCTGGTGTGAGAGAGGCCACCCCAGTCTTTAGTCCAGCCGCCGGGTACAGGCCTGGGGCTGGTGGGTCAGTGCCAGGATGTCATACCTGACCTGACAGGAGGGAGAATGGACAACGGGTGCCAAGCACCTGGGGCTACTGCCCCCCACTCCCTGGCGCCACAGAGGTTTGAGAGCCCTGAGAGGCATACGGCCTGGGTCTCATCCCTGACTACTGTCAGTGGCCACTGTAGCATTTTGCTGTCTCTCTGTTGGGACACACCTGTGGGCCAGTTAAGGTTAGGTGCTGCACAGGTGGTGTCCACAGGTGAGGAGAAGGGTTCCCCATGGATTGGCTTGGTGGGCCCTGAGAGTATGGACAGAGGGAGTCCAATAGGTTCAGATTGGCGTAGAACTGGAGTCTGCTTCTGCAGTTGCGGGCCAAGTCCTTGTTCTATCGCCCCATGCAGGGAAGACCATCACGGTGGTGATTGGTCTACCCTGCGTATTGGCTGGAAGGGGGTTGTGTTGGACTTGGCCCTTTTTGCAGGTTCATCCCTAAACTTTTTGCCTTCACCCTATATTTTTTCTGACCTGGTGTTGGCTGTTTTATGACTCTGGGCACCTTACCACTGCTGACCAGTGCTAAGGTGCATATGCTCTCCCTATGGTAAAATGTATACATTGATTGGTGTCCATGTTTGGCTTATTTGGTTTACTATCAGCCCCTAGTAAAGTGCACCAGGAGTGCCAGGGCTTGTAAATGCAAATGCTGCTGGTGGGACTGCAGCACTGGTTGTGCCACCCACAGACGCGCAAAATATGTCTAAGGTCTGCCACTGCAGAACCTGCGTGCAGTCTGGTACTGTTGCGCTGACTGCGGAAGTGCACCCATTTGCCAGTCCCTAAACCTTCCCTTAACTACATATTAGTCACCCCTCTGGTAGGCCCAAGGGCAGGGTGCATTGTAGGCATAAGGTAGGACATGCCCTGATGTGTGTGGCATGTCCTAATAGTGAATTACAGCCATTTTCGTTTTTCACTATTGAAGGCTACCTGCTCTCCATAGGCCAGAATGGGCTGCTGGAATTACTACATGCTGTAATCCCAGTGGACTCAGAGAGCATGGTAGAAAGTCAAGTTTAGTATGCCTGAACTCAGAATAATAAAATACTTCTTTTAGTAAAGTTTATTTTAATATCCTGTGTTTGTAAATACTACTTTTAGAAAGTTAGTATTTACTGACCTGGCCATTTCAGTCCGCCTCTGCTGTGTGTGTTCTGCCTAGTAACAGGGAAGAGCAGGGCTGGGGAATTCCAGGAGACAGGCTGGCTGCCAGGTGGTGGGTAGAGAGATTACACCAGGATGGGTGGGAGGAGTACACCTTTAACTCTGAATAGACCTGTGCTCTGCCACCACAATGCCGGCTCCGCCCCCTGTGGAGCGGCTGATGTCTCTGCCCTGCTGCTGAAAGGAAAGAGCAGAGTCACCTCAACAAAGTGCTCCAAAACTGGACTGAGCCAGGCCCAGGCCCCCTGGCGACAAAGAACAAAAGAATTGTGCTATAAAAGGAGCCCTGCTCCTAAGAAATCAGATCCTGTTTGCGCCAAGACGAACCTCTGCCTGAAGGAGAAGGACCTGGAGAAGCTGAAGGAGGAATACTGTCTCTCTGCCTGAGAGACTGGCCTGCAGTGGGTGCCTGTCTGCTGGAAGGAGAGGAAAAGACTAAAGAAAAGACTTTGATTCAACTTGTGCTTTTAAAACAATCTCCAAGGGCTTGCTTGTGAACTTGCCCCCTGATCTGCGCCCCAGGAACAGTGTGCGCTACCTTTCCCCCAGAAGAGGAGAAGCTGCTGGGAGCGATCCTGTGATGCTGACCCCCAGAGAACCTGTGTGCCCCTCTCTCTTTCCAAGCACCGCGACATCTGCCACCTGGGGCTACCACAAGCACCGCAAGGACCTGTCCACCTGGTCTGAGCACCGCAAGTAACTGCCCCTCCGAGCCGTAGCTCGCAACGCGAGGAAAAGAACCTGACCGTCTAAAGCACCGAGCCTCTGCGACCCTGTGCCGCCGAGATCACCGCGAGGACCTATGACACACTGGTGATCCCCTGGAAAGCCGACCGCGCTGCAAGGCGCTGGGAATCGCCCCCGAGCTGCCCTCCCTTCCTCTGAGCACTGTTGTGTGGCTGGGACCATCCTCAAGTGTTCCACGAAGCACCGCCGCCCTCTGACTGAGAGGGACGACAACGCGACGTGGGACACCTCTTTGTGGACCCCCGAGGCCGCAGTGAACATCCCCCTTCGCTGGTAGGCTGAGACGTCGGAGAAGTGCCCCCACGAAGCATCGTCGTCCACGGAGGAGCCGGGACCAAGACGCGATGTGGGACACTCGTAGAAGGCGTCTGCAAGCCTTAGCAAACATTGCCCCCAAAAGAATTAAGGTATTTGACACTTGCGCACCGTAGTACGGCCCGTACTTGCCTTGTACGAGCCGAGCCTGCTCTGCCATCTGTGTGCGGCGCGTCCCTGCCTCTGTACGGCCCGTACGGAGCAAAACCCATTGCCGGCGCTCACGCGGGAAGCATTGGATTTGGCACGAGACGTCCCGAACGTATACAACGCGTACCTACGAAGGTACGGTCCGTACGGTTCACGTCCGGCATACGCATAGTCACGCGAGAAGCGTGAGGAATGGCTCGACGCGTCCAGATAGCGCTACGAAGCGTACAAATACCCCAAAGAAGCTATTTTAAGTCTAATTTCGCCCTTGTAACATCTGTGGACTGCCTGAAAAGCATTTGCAAGTAACTGGAACATTATTTGAACAAGAGAACTGTATTTTTACAACCTGCCTAAAGAGATCTTATATATAAAGAACTTTATTTTACTATAAATACAGCCTTGTGTCTTTGTGTGGTGTGGTGGTGATTATTGTGTGGGATACCTTGAATGCTTAACCTAATGCCCTCTAGAAACCTAGCCTGACTGCTCGCGCCACGTTACCTAGAGGGTGAGCAAGGGTTATTTTTAAAGAGGTAATCCTTTGCCCTGACTTAGATGAAAAGGGTCCCAGCTTGTCGCAAGTGCATACCTGCGCCAACCAGAGACCCCGGATTCTAACAGTGATCATGACTCTTTTAAAAAAAAAAGGTTTTATTAGATAATTTAGTACGAAACAAGCGGTTGGTATATATACATGGGCTAAATAAATTGTCAGCAGCACAACTGTATGGTTTATTACATACTGGTAATACGAAGGTTGGTTAACGTTTATCAAAGAGCCCGCTAAGGTATATATAGCTACAATGATCTACCACGTGGTGGGAAAGTAAAAGAGAAGAAAGGGATAAAAGAAAAGAAACAAAAAAGTGAAGGGGTAGAAGAAGGCTGCCAATGTTAACAGGCGGAGAGTATATAGCACCTGTCTTTTCTAAGTTTGCTATGTCAGCACGATCAGTTGTCAGTAGTGATGGTGTTAAAAGAGTGCAGATTAGCGTCTCGGGAGGTTGATCAGTTCAAGGTAACAGTCCAGACTTTTCGATAAAGCTATACTAGCCGAGATCCAGGGATATTGGGTAGACAATATTGAGTGTACAACCCTAGTGTATCTCAGCCATTCCCACTATGTATTATTGGAGGCATTCCCCAGTGACTTCTAAGAAGACAAGATAGTTTTATGGCCTAAAGTAAACATTAGGGGGCCCATTAGCATGTCGGGCGGATCACCACCGCCCACATGGTGGTGGCGATCCGCCCGACATTTGTGCCCACCCGCATGCCAATTCCCCCCGCCATATTACTATGGCAGGGAGGACCCCGGCGGATGGAAAGACCGTCCGCCGGGTTTTCAGCCAGTAGGCAATCCGCCAGATTGCCTACCGGGCGGAAAAGCTGTTAATATGGGGGCGGTGTCTGGTAGACACCGCCATCCATATTAGTATGCAGGAGGGGACATGCCGTTGCCGCCACGGAAAGGCATGCGGTCTTTGACATTGGGGGCCCATAGCGGGCCCCCAGAGATTCTGGGGGGTGGGGTGCGCACATGGGGGGTACCAACATTTCAATGTACAACATGGCAGGCACCGCGCGGTGCCTGGCACGTTGTGCATTGAAAGGCACAACTTGCTTTTGTGGCATTGCGACGGGCGGTGCTTTGAGCACCGCCCGCCGCAATGTTACAAATGCGAGATGCGCCCACCAGTGTGGGTATGGCAGGCGGACAAAGTCTGCCCGCCATACTAATGACCCCCTAAGTCTATTAGAAGTAAGTCATCCCGTTGTAGTCTAGTTGTGTGTGAGTGACTAAAAGGACCACAAACAGAAAACGAAAAAGTCCTAGGAAGTTTATTATGACAGATGTAATTCAGGGTATTGTTAATTTTAATCCAGAAATTGTATAACGAGGAACATCCATACATTATGTGACAAAGAGTTGCAATTCCAACAAGTATTTTTCTCTATGAGACTCAGTGTTGCCAAGCAGTATGGGGTCCAAAAGGTTCTGTGAAGCAAATGTAGTTTGGTCTGGGCAAGATTTAGTCTTATTTTCTTTGTGAATGGGGAATCCCATAGTTTGGGCCAGTCAATGTTTGATGAGTTAGATAGTCCATATCGGGACCAGTCAGAGCACCACTTCCTTTGGGTAGCGTTACATATCGAGGTGGTTAGAGTTCTGAGCTTGGCATATATCTTAGAGGCCGTCTGTCCGCTCTTCTTAAAAAATGCTGGGAGGGTCAGTAGCAGGGCTTCTTTAAATGGGAAAGCTTTGTGTTTGGAAATAGCTACTTTTAGTTTAAGGAAGACATAAAAGTTGGGCGGAGCAATGTTGTATTTTTGTTTGATGTCATGGAATGATAGGGGATTTTGCTTGAAGCCGAGGTTACCAATCATAGAAATTACCTTCGTCCCCCATGAGCTTCCTATGGAGATGTTGGCATCACATTAAGGGCCTCATCTACAAGAAAATTATGAAGCACGGCAAGCCATTTAGCTATGCCGTGCTGCTTCATTTTCAAAGCCTAGCGTTATGCCGTATTAACAAAAATACGATGCATCCCTATGCCTTCCCCTGTGCTGGCGCACAATTGGCTACCCTGCACCAGTGCAGGCACCCTCGCATCATTTTGTAAGGGTCCCTGCACTGCAGGGATGATTGTTTTTGTGCAGGAGGGTTTCACCTTCCTGCACAAAAAAATAATTAATGTGATTTTCTTCATTCCATGTGTGCTGCAGAATGCAAAACACATAGAAAGAGAAAAAACGAGGCGAAATAAAAGTATTTATCCTCGTTGCGTAATTCCTAAGATTCTGACACATTCAAGGCTAACACTTTGCCAGCAGTGTTGCCAGCACATCGTTTGATTGAGTTACATTTGGTCACCCATTAGGTAGCCCTGGTGCTTAGGAGTTTATTAAATTCATATATTTTTCTAAATTTAATAATGTCTGAATTGTAATTGTTTCATTTCAGTTTCCAAATTTTCCATCTGCATTTTTCCAGATTTATTGATGTGGGAGCTGATACCGATTATTATAATAGTGGCCTTGAAGTCATCCCAGAGCAACTGGGGAGAGCAGTCATTGGGGGGATTTTCATGAAAATAGTTTTTGATAGCTATACGGATTGTCTCAATATGGGCTTTGTCTTGTAATATGACGGGATTAAGTCTCCAGGATTTGTCATTTAGGGTGATTGTGGCCTAGTCTTGCGAGGCCAAAACGGCCGAATGATCTGAGATCAGTCTGGGTTTGATGGTGGAGTCAAAGATCATTCTTACCAGATTATTAGATACAAATAGGCGGTCAATTCTGGAAAATGATTGGTGGGGAGTAGAAAGTATAATCTCTGGTGTCCGAATGTTGAATACGCCAGGTATCTACTAGGGAGTTGCTAGAGTATATCTTGTGGAGTAGCTTGTGGGATGAGGATGGCCTAAATTTGTCTATCGAACTACGGTCAATGGTGGGGTCAAGTGAAAGGTTGAAGTCTCCCCCCCCCACTATCAGCCGAGAGTCGTTGGAGAGTTTGTCAATAAGTTCTTCAATGTGTTCCAGAAATTTATATTGTTAGTATTAAGGGGATAGATGAACAACAAACAAAATTCTTACCATATTTCGGCAATTTATTGACTATCCACCTCTCGTTTTGATCGGAGAGTGTGTCGAATACAGTCATTTTCGCTTGTTTGGTTATGCCAGTAAGTACTCCATTCTTCTTCTTGTGTGCAGGTGAGCCTATGACCCCCAAGATCCAGGGGGCACTGAAGAAGGAGATGTCTGTGGGAGAAAGCTTAGACTCCTGTGGCAGAAGTATGCTGCATTTGAATTTGTATGTGTACTCGATCATTTTCCTCCTCTTAACCGGATGGTTCAACCCCTTTGTGGTAAGTCATAGTAGATGTGATGAGTCAGTCTTCAGCATAGGGAGACGACAGAGGGCAATGTGTTAATCAAGATCGTCCCAATGTGTTGTGTGAGAGGACAACTCTTGGTAAGAGTGTCGTGCATTATACGTACAGTTAGGATAATGCGAATCAGATCCGTCCTGAACATGATATGGGAAGGAGGGCAACCAAAAGAAAAATAAGGAAAAGCAAACAAATAGAGCCCACCAACTCCATAACCCATCCCCACCCACCCCACCCCGCCCAACCTGAAAGTGGAATAGCATGGGATCCAAAGGAGGAGACCAAACATCTCCTAGGTGCCATAAAACAACTTCACAGATAAGTAAATTATCCCAAGTGCAGCCGTGTTGGTACTAATGTGTATCACAGCATGAGCTTAACTAGAGCAAAGGAAGTGGGTAAACAACTGTGACATACTGAGCATATAGGAGAACACTGAGTTTCAAAACAGGTAAGTGGTCTATCCGGTCTAACAGTTAGCAAAATGTGATAATTACCAGCAAACTTGAGCTGATTCAAAATAAATAAGGATAAGCATAAACTGTTAAAGCTTCTTCTGGAGGAATAGGAAGAAAACAATGGAACATAAAGGGTAAGGAATTATTGATAGTCAGTCCTCTGTGTCTAATGTCAAAGGCAGTTAGAGGTGAATAGAAGTGAATGGCAGTATGACTGGTATTCGGCAAAGGGAAATATCTGTGAAGCATTACAACGTCCCTGGGGCGAGAGAGGGATATTCCATATTATGAAGGAAGAAAAACCGGGCATAATTGCAGCTTATAGAGTAACATTACTTGCAAAGCAGATATTTGTACGTTCGGCTTAACGTTTAGGAAATGTGACATAATCAACAGTTATGAGCTGTGATATAACAAAATCAACCTAAACATATGTAAAATAGCAAAGCGCTCTGTGACAGAGACATATAAAAACAAAGACCATTGTAGGTTAGTGGTTGCAGACACAGTCAATCTAGGTCCTTATTGCAAATATCACAGACAACCAGCGGGTATAAGTAAATGCCTATCCAGAAAGTAAGGTATATGATGTAATACCGAAGTGGTAATACGTTACAGCGTCCCTGTGATGGAAGAGGATGTATCCATCTCTGCCTCTTGAATGTTATCTAGGAAGCAAGCAAGATCTTGATGGTCGTGGAACAGGTGCGTTGAGCTTTTGTAGGTGATACGGAACCTGGTCGGTCCTGTAAAGGAAAAGGGGATGTTCATGGTCAAGGTTTAACAGAGAGGTTCCTCGTTTGGACAGTGATCTTGGAGTAGTCCTGAGAGATGGTGGTCCAGTGTCCTTCCTAGGTGATAAATCTGTTCTTATGTATACATTCCAGGACTAGTTCCACATGTTGGTAGCGCAGGGTTTTGCAGATGATTGGTCTAGGTGGACACACTGAGGCAGCACTGTCGTGTAGGGATACATTGCGCTCTTTCAAGTTCAAAATGTTTATCAAAGGAGATGTTAGTGGTGCAAGGAAGCCAGTCTTCCAAATAGGCAATGCATGAGCCATATTTTCCTTCGCTGCTTCAGGTAAGTCAAAATACCTAATGTTACCCCTCCTGTTTCTGTCCTCAAGTTCGGTGATATCGCGTTGCATTGATGCTGACATCTTATACAGTGAACGGAGGTCTTTTTTTTTCAGAGAGAGATTTGTCTTCAAGATTGCTGATGCATTGTTCTACTACTGATAGCTTGTCTGTTATGTACTTTATACCAGATCTCAGACCCGGCACATCTTGTTCCATGATGTCCATGCTGAGTTTTGTTGTTTGAGCAAGTTGTAAGACGTCGGAAAGCTTTTTAAGAATGGTGTCCATTTTTTCTTTTAATTCAGTTTTGTTTGGAATGGGAGATTTTGGGGTAATTGTTTCTTTTAATTCAGTTTTGTTTGGAATGGGAGATTTTGGGGTAGGATGCTCTGGCTTTGTCCTTTTCGTACCGGCTTTGACATTTTTCTCAGCCATCGTGATGCTTTAGCTGCTTTGAAGCAAGATAAGGGGGGAGACAACACGCAGGAAGATCAGTTGTCTCTGTATAACGTTATGAACAGTGCACTGGGGCCATGCGAGTGGGGCGAATAGGCAACTGCATATGAGGGTTCAGCACCACATCCGCAACTGATAAAGAGAGTCACGGTGCTTCGAAGCTCAGTTGCTGGTAAGTGAGCAGAGCCCTTCGTCCTTAAAGTTATATATGTACGCCCCCTCTGTCGCCGACTGGTGTTGGGGGACCTTCTGAGTTGAGCTACAGCCTTTGAGTTCTCTGTGTTGAAGCACGGTGGAGGTATTTGCAGTTATAAGGGCTAGGACCAAGGACCTAAGAGTGAGCCCAACTGAGAGGGAGTCAAGCAACTGGTTGTGGTCACAGAGTCACGACAGTGTAAGCATCACAAATGTCTTCACAAACGCATTATCAGGAGTGCGATTACTCATATGGGTTAATAAGCCCAGATCAAGAAGGTAGTGGGGGCACCTTGTGTACCTTCACTCTGCTCGATGGGGTACAGGCTGCCATTCATTCCAGGTGCAAAGGGTCACAGGTGACTTTGGTAGTAATCATGGGCACAGATGCAGTGTTTGCAGCGTCATAGTTAATTACAGAGTTGCAGCCTCTTTAGTTAATTTTGCATAATCGTATACAAAGCTGATGACTTTGCTCTTTAGGGACCCATCAGGAGTAGGCCCGGAGGACAGGTGCCTTGAGCTTAGGCTGTAGGGTTCCTAACGGGGGCAGTAATTCCCCTACAGTCCAAAATATGAAGTAACTCAATTTATTTTGCTCACAGGGAGGGAGGCTACAGCCTCCCTGCATTGTGAGGACGGGAGCGGCCGCGCTGTACACCACAGACAGACCGTTTCCAGATCGCAGCTCTCCAGTGGAATGGAGGAGTCGGGGCGCGATTTGGAGCCTGCACCTCAGTGCCCTGCATAATCCGGAGCTTTTTTCCTTGTGCTCAGAGTGCGATTACTGCATTGGACTCATTTTTGAGTCGACGATGTGGTGCCAAGGAGCTGGAGTTTGAGCTCAGGCGGCCATTTTCCTCCGCATCAGGCCACCCCACGAGATCATGACTTTCAAAGAACATTTCTCACCCACATATTAGGAGTGTGCGTAACCGGCCTCTTGTAAACGATCTTGACTTACTTAATAGGGCTCATGCCCTCAGCCCATTGTTCTTTTGCTCCTCAGAAAGATTTGTGCCATAAAAAGGCCAATACAAAGATTTATATGTTTCTATTTATATTTGCTCCTTCTACACATAGGAGTCTACTATACTCCTTAACACGTTGCCTTTTGGCCTCTTCGATACAGTATCCATAGTTTGAGTTACTTAGGTGCTCTGTGGCTCCATCTGTCAGATACTGTACCATCAGTCTCGGTGGCAGATGGTGTGCCCACATGTTTCCTGGGTTCTGCTCAGTACTGTAAGAAGAGGAGTCAGATGGTTTAAGCAGGGGCACTGGATGGTGTGGGTTGTAGTCAAGACTCTTATATGGAGCCTTGGGGACCATTCCACTGGGCGTTAGCTGAAACCCGGATCCTGAGAAGAGGGGTAGGGATGGTCTGTCTGTCAAGAGATCCTGGTTGAAGGCTTGTCTGAAAGTCACACTTTTCACTTGTTTCTTGAATCTTTGGAAGTTTGGTCGATCCACAAGAGACTTTGGGACATGTCCAGGCTGCTGCAGAGATATCTTTTCACTCCCTTCTTCTTTCTCCTCACCTTCTGTTGATAAATCAGGGTTGAGAGTCTGCATCTGAGAATACTTGAGGATGTATATTGGGCGCTGGTCTTCAAAAGTAATGGGACCTTTACCTCAGAAAACCTGACCTCCCACGGTTCTTCTTGACACTGGATTCCACAGAGTGTATTTGACCTTGTTGGCTGCGGTGTGAGAGGAAACCTTCCATCCATTCAAGTTCTGTTCCCAAATCCAAGCCATTCTTTTTGCCCTATTAGTAGTATCTGGTGACCACTGAGTCATACCTCCCATCTTATCTCTTCCTGTTTCCACCATATTCATTCTCCTTCCTCTTTCTCCATCAAACACTCTTTTCCTCTCTGTACCATTTTTGCTCCAGCCATCTCTCAGTTCTTTTAACAGCCCTCCATCTTTTCTCCCTGCCTTCTCTCTCCCTCTCCCACAGATGAGGGTTAAGGGTTATGGTGTTTAATAGTATTGCACATATTCTGCAGTCCTATATGTATGTATTTTTGGAAGCGGCTGTAGCTGTTTATGTTGTGTTGTGCTTCAAAATTGTTTCTGTGCCAGGCAGTTTATCATAGTTATTTGCTAGTCAGATGAATAGTTGAACTACTGTTGGTATTGTGTTTCTTAATGGCATTCCTTAGACAGATCCATCCTTTTGTTCTTGCCAGTTTTCGATGCAAATGGTTGCAATAATTAAGTTTAACTCTCCCCTGACAATTGTCGGTTGCAATGTTCAGCTAAATCCACTGCTTCCCTTGTGTAAATAACAAAGTACTCTGATTCTGGAGCTCAAGGCAGATTTCATTAATGAGTCTGCGCTCAGCCAAACGGAAAAATACACATAATATATTGTTTTAGATGCAAATGGCTCACTTGCAGATGGCAAAATCAATTTTATTTGAATTGTTATTGTAATTTCATAAACATGAGACCGAGCTTAAACACTCATTACCATTGCAATCACAGGACTGGAAGTGTATTCAAGATACATTTGTTTTATTTTTGGTAAGTTGTACTTCCATTAAAAAGATGATAAAAAATGATGCACTTCATCCAAAATATAAGTCACCAAATTAAACCCAAATAAACCCAGTATTTGTACAGCGCAAACTAATCACCCCTAAGCGTCTCAAGGCGCTGAGGGCTGTTGGAAAGATTAAGCGAGCTATTGCCCAGAGTCACAGGGTGCTGAGCTGAGCTGCTGCTGGCGCTGGGGATCAACCGTGAGCCCCGTGCTCCGGAGTCTGCTGCCCTGGCCACTGCGCCACACCTCTCCCCTTAAAAATGTATACCAATATAAACCAGGTTTTATTCCAAATATTTATTTTTAAATAAAGCTCCATCAGTAGGGAAATTATTCCCAACTCGTCGCACTGCCGAAATGGAAATGTACGATTTTGAAGGGATTGATGTCATTGGGGAACCCCTGTTTGCCATACTTAGCTCTAGATCCGCACCCTGTCGATCTATATCGTCCGCTCTGCATCGACATCATTTTGGGGTCCCTAGTGGTCTCAGCTGCGACCATTGGCTTAACCCTTGGGTCCCCTGGCACAGCCTTTGCGGCCCCCTGGCTCACATGTGGCAAAATGAGTGGCAAGAACACAGGGGCAACTTGTCGTTAACCCCTTCAGTGCCCCGCCCTTTCCCCGCCCTGTGCCGGCCCTTTCATTAGCGGGCGGGGTTCATGACGAGATAGTCTCGTCATGGGCACAGCGCAACCGCGCTCCATGACGAGACCATCTCGTCATGGGCACTGAAGGAGTTAAGGATGTTGGCTGGGGCTCCACTTTCCTTGTTTTCTGTGAATTTTTTTATTACACTTATAGAAAATAATTTATATTATTCACTATTAGTGTAATAAAATATGGAGTACAATTAACTGGAATATGAACCGCCCTGTCAGCTAGCTGGGGTAAGTAAAAAAAGGGCTGTTAAATGCATGTTGTGTGCATGCTTGCGGGTGACAGTGTGTTTATGTGAGGGACAGTATGTGTATGTTTAAGTGTTTAAGTGTGAAAGTGACAGAAAAGATTATATTTTATGTGTGATGTTGCTTCCGCTACCCCTGGCATTTTGGTGGATTGACGTCCATGCTCCCCTGTTACTGCCATTGCCCTTTTCCAGAATGCTTCTCTATTGTGTAGGTGTTTTCATATAGAGTAAGGTTATTCAGCCGAAAAAGTTTCTTGGTTGCAGAACCGTGGACCTGGAATGGTCTAACGGAGGAGCTAGTTACAAGAAGAGAACAAGGTTTTGCAGTGCTTAATTTGTAAAAGAATGCACTCCGGTGCCCAAAGCTCAGCTCAGAAGCCCACAGCCGATGCTATTAAATGTTGGTGCGTCCATGGCGTAGTCTTGATTCCACCCCACACCTCTTTAATGCACTACCAGACGCAACCTGCTGCTTTATCTCTCTCTTGGAGGTTTCTCCCTGTATTTCTCTTCCTCCTTCTTCCCCCTGTGTTTGTTTCTCTCTCTCTCTCTCTGATGAAGAATACGAAGGGAAAGATTTAGTACGACTTTACGCCATGATTGCATCACAAAAGTGGTGCAAATTGGCGCAAAATCTTTTTGTCTGCTTTTCTTTCCAGCGCTAAACTTGTTTAGCGATAGCGTGAAAGTAACGCAAAGCAGCTCAAAGTGTTGCTTTGCATTACTAAGCTCCAAACGGGCGTACTATGGGTTGTGTATATGCGTTCCCATGCAACCTCACAAGATTTCTATATATCAATGGCGGCTCCTCTGCTAAGGCAGAGGAGCGTCACCCGACTGTTTTTAAGCGTGACGAAAGGAAAAATAAAATATTAATAACTTGTTGTTAGCATCATATTATTGTTTCCACAAAGCCATAGTCTTGGGGCCCCCTGGGACCCCATCATGCAAAAAAAGCATTTTTTAAAATGTTTACCACCAAGTTGCAATGAATTTTCAAATTTGCAGTAAACCATTTTTTAAACGAAGTGCGGTCTCCCTCGCTTTGTTCATTATCGGCCTCCAGGTCGGCCAAGTTCCGGGGGCATTTTTTCTAATAATGGAGGAGGGGCCGCACGGGCCCCCCTCCTGGATCTGAATATTGCCCCAGGGGCCACCACCTCCCTGGGGCTTCTTTAACATTGAGGTGCCGATTCCGATCCGGTAAAACCCGGGTACAAATGGTCGTACGGAGCGTTTTTTCCATCCGACTCGTACCCGGGAAAAACACCTTACAAACTCGCAAGTACGATTCGCACAGAAATACCATTTCCGTACGAGTCGTAAAAAACACCGACCGGCAAAAAAATACATACAAATCTGATTCTGGACGGCGCATACGCGACGTCCGGACGGAGTCAGGCAGCGTTTTACGGACCAGCAAGTACGATTCGTGCCGTCACTCCGCACGTAGCATTTTTTACGTGAGCCATAAACTGCCGGGAAATTGAGGACGACGCGAACAAGGAGCACTGGTACGCGACGGACAGCGATGGACCCCAACCTACGCGTCATACCGGCCCTCATAGCCTACGACCTCGTGTTCAGAAACCGACGCAGCCACCGCAGAAGGTCAGAACAACCCCCAAGGGCTAAGCGGGGGGGGTGCAAGGGGCAGGAAACATAACCCACACCCCATAAAATACTAAAACATCCTGCACATTAATTACCTCCATGAACTGGTCACCTCGGGGGGCGTGTCCACCAATCCCACGTCCCGCCACAACGGAAGTGGACGTGGACGCGTACCCGTCACCACCACAATGGTGGTACGGGACGTACCCACGCCCCTCAGAGCGTGGGTACGGTCCGTACCACCATTGTAGTGGTGATGTAGGAGTACGCGTGTACGACCCGTACCCACGCCCCCAGAGCGTGGGTATGGACCGTACCACCATTGTGGCGGTGACGTAGGGGTATGCTTGGTACGGCCCGTACCCACGCTCTGGGGAGCGTGGGTACAGGCCATACCACCATTGTGGCAGTGATGTAGAGGTACGCGTGGTACGGCCCGTACCCATGCTCTGGGGGCGTGGGTACGGGCCGTACCACCATTGTGGTGGTGATGTAGGGGTACGCGTGTACGGACCGTACCCACGCTCTGGGGGCGTGGGTACGGGCCGTACACGCGTACCCCTACATCACCACTACAATGGTGGTACGGGCCGTACCCACGCTCTGGGGGCGTGGGTACGGTCCGTACACGCGTACCCCTACATCACCACTACAATGGTGGTACGGCCCGTACCACGCGTACCCCTACGTCACCGCCACAATGATGGTGCGGCCCGTACACGCGTGGTTACGTGCCGATCACTATAGTTGGGGGTACCGTAGGGCCTAGTGATACGTCACGTACTCACGCGTGTACAGCCCGTACACGCGTGAGTACGTGCCGATCACTATAGTTGGGGGTACCGTAGGGCCTAGTGATACGGCACGTACTCACGCGTGTTCGGGCCGTACCCGCGTGTGTACGGGCCCTACACACGCCCTCAGAGCATGTGTACTGCGTTTCACTGCTTACACTGGTGATAGGAGGCGCACACGAAAGGAATAGAGGTGTCAGACTCGCACAAGGCTGTACATCAAGTCATTGTCAGTGCAGTCCTTCATGTGCAGGGCCTATGTTAGACCCGGCCCTCGTAACATAGTCAGACCTGACCCCTGCACCTCACACCAGCCCCGAGCCCCTGGCCTGGCCGATCCTTCCCACCAGAACACACACACCCGACCCGGACTTCCCCCGTCCGTAGGCCTTCCTCCTTCGGCCACCCCGGGCCCGCGTGCCCACTTCATGCACCAAGATGGCCGCCCGGCCCCAGCGTCACCCTAGCCTACAGGCGCCACTCCGGCTGGAGGACATCGCGCTCCCCTTGGGATGAGAGAGGGAGGAGCAGTTTTCATCACACCTCTGTGCTTCCCTGGGAAGGTGGGTTTCGATCGACCCGCCGGCCTCCCCGAGGGCTGGCTCCACGCCTGCTGGGTGTCTGGGGCTCCTCCCGACCCGGCCCTGAAAGGATCAAAGGACAATAGCAGGAAACCCCCAACAAGCGACCCCCAGGTGACAAGACCCCTGCCTGCACAGACTCCGGACATCAAAGGGGAGTCGCCCTATAACAAGGGGTGCTCTGGGACTGTCCGGCAGATTCGCCTTGGAAACACCTGAGCCCTGCTGAGTGACTCGCGGCTCCCTGAAGATCGTAAGACCTCCGAACTTGTGCTTGAGCCCTGCTGAGTGACTCGCGGCTCCCTGAAGATCGTAAGACCTCCGAACTTGTGCTTGAGCCCTGCTGAGTGACTCGCGGCTCCCTGAAGATCGTAAGACCTCCGAACTTGTGCTTGAGCCCTGCTGAGTGACTCGCGGCTCCCTGAAGATCGTAAGACCTCCGAACTTGTACTCGAGCCTGCTGAGTGACTCGCGGCTCCCACAGACTCTCTTGGTCCCGCCGGACCCCACGACGACAGCGTATCCCCCAGCTCGAGGATTGTGAGCTGCGCGCCGGGTACGCTCCTGCATTTGATCCATATCCCCAAAGACTGTCCAGCTACCTCCTAACCCCTCTCCAAGACTTTGCGAGCCCGCGCTCTACTTGTATATATTTTGCCTTGCTGATCATAAAGATCCTACCACTCCGATCTGATAAAGATTTGCTCTTAAGAACTCCTCGTGTGGTGTCTCTCTGTCGTGTGGTGCCGAGTGTGCGATCCTAGATACGAGGTTCCTCCCCTGAGAAGTCTCCCGCCAGTGCCCGGCTACGATATCTCGAGGGTGGGTCTCAGGGCAGTCAGGGCCCCCTCCGGGCCGCTCTGAGGTCGCCTTCTAACATTGGTGGCAAGCGACGGGATTCGGGCCCATAATCTAGAGATCGTACCGTGAACGGCTGACGCACTACCGACAAAGATGGCAGAAGGAAACACCGTGGTTCTCGTAGAAGACGACGCCAGTACCGTGTTCCAGGTGGAACAGCTGGAAGAGTACACTCACAGGGAACTAAAGCAATTCTGTAAGGAACTGAGAATCGCTACCACTGGTCTCAACACCAAAGAAGATATGCAAAAGGCACTGAAAGCTTGGGTGGATTCGGGAGCCCCCCGCCCAGAAGGAGCGGTGGAGCCCCACGACGAAGCAGGACCCTCCCAAGGAGAACGCAGCAGCAACCAGGTGCGAGGCTTCGTACCAGACGGGGGCCTATCCCCGGAGGAACTCGCAGACAGAGAAAAAAGTCGCCATCACGAGCTCGAATTAGCCAAACTCAAAATTGAGGGCGAGTTGAAATTAGCCGAGATAAAGCTAGCAGTAGAACAGTTGCGAGTGCAAGGAGAACTGGAAGAGAAGAAACTCCAACGAGAACACGAGGGAAGGAGACTTCAACTAGAACATGAACGCAGTTTGAAGGAAATAGAACTGAAAGCAAGAAGCGAAGAAGCGCGGCCCCCGGGGAACCGGGAGGCGGCCGCCCCGACGGAACAGAAGGTCCACATCCCCAAGGATGTGGTCAAGGAATATTACAAGAATGATGACATTCAGCAGTGGTTTCGGGCCTACGAGGTCGCCATGACCTCCCACCGGGTCCCGCAGAAGGATTGGGGGGCTGGGTTATGGGGACGGTTCCTGAGCGAAGGAAGAGACACCCTGCTCGACCTACCCACCTCCATGCAGACCTCATATGAACACATGAAAGCGGCCCTCCTCACAAGGTACGGCCTCACCCCGGAGATGTACCGCCAGCGGTTCCGGGACTGCCGGAAGATCCCGGGTACCACCTGGGTGGAATATGTGAATTTCTTCAGCCGTGCCTTCGATGGGTGGATCAAGGGCAGCAAGGTAACCACCCTGGAAGAACTAACTGACCTTATGTTATGGGAACACCTGGCTGCCAACTGCTTTGTGGAACTACGCCAGCATCTGCTCAACAGCAAGCTCACGGACCCGAGAAAGCTGGCTGTCGAGGCGGATCGCTGGACCAACACCCGGGTCTCCCGGGGCCCTGTAGGAGAGTACCCCCGAGCCAGTCAGGGACCACCCCGCCAGAGAGGGGGGGGAAACCAGGGAGGGCAGAGAGAGCCCCAGACTAGCCCCCCGAAGTCCCAACCTCCGCCTTTCCCGGCACCCCCACCCGCTGTATCCGGCCCCCCCCTGAGACGGGGGCACCGGGTAACCATCACTTGTTTCCGTTGCCAGAAGCCCGGGCATTACGCCAACGACCCTGAATGCCCCATGGCCCCACGCACCAACCAGGCAGCACCCCCCGCTAGACAGATAGCCAATGTAGCCCTGGGGGAGGAGGTTGAGGAGGCCGAGGAGTGGGAACCCGCCGCTATGGCCCTAGTGTCCTTAGGAGATAGAGAGATGGTCCCTGGGAGCCTCCTGCCCTCTAACACAAAGAAATATGGGCAGCTCATCACGATCAATGGCCACCAAGTAGAAGCCCTCCGTGACACCGGGGCCAGTATCACCGGTGTCCTCAGCCATTTAGTCCACGAGGACCAGGTCCTCCCCAACGTATTTTGCCCTGTCATTTCAGCCGACAACACAGAAAGCCTATGTAAGGTAGCCCTGGTGCCTTTCGAGTGGGGAGGGGTGGTCGGTAAACTGAAGGTCGCAGTGAGAACATCCCAGCCCGTCGACTGTCTCCTGGGGAACGACCTGGAAAGTTCCCCCTGGGGGCAAGTTGAGCGCAAGACCCACCTAGGGATGATGGGCCTCCCTGAGTGGGTGTGCGCCACCACTCGATCCATGGCGGCTCGACTGACCCCCGTGAGGGACGTCGATGACGCCCCGACCCCTGAAGATGGGATGGTCCCGGCCGAGGGCCCCCACATCCCCCCACCAGAAGAGTCGCTCGCCAATGACGAACCACCGCCTTCTGACTCCACCCCAGACACCGAGTTAGGCGATCTGCCCGAATTAGCACAGTGGCGCCACGAAGGGGGCCCCTCCCGAGAGGAGTTCTGCAGAGAGCAGGCTACCTGTCCCTCCCTGGTCGGGCCCCGGCAACAGGCAGAGGCCCAGGCCGCAGGCGACCAGACGGGGACGCACCGGGTCTATTGGGAGAATGACCTTCTGTACAGCGAACAGAAGTCGGTGGAGCTAGGGTCCGTCCGAGTGCTGGTGGTACCCCTACGCTTCCGAGACCTCCTCCTGGGCTTGGCCCACGACGTCCCCCTCGCAGGCCACTTGGGTCAGGACAAAACATACAGTCGCCTCGTGACTCACTTCTACTGGCCCAGAATGAAAGCGGATGTAGAAGCCCACTGCAAGTCCTGTCCCACGTGCCAGGCCAGTGGGAAGAGTGGAGGAAAGCGCAAGGCTCCCCCCCAGCCCTTCCCTGTCGTCAGTACCCCTTTTGAGCGGGTCGGGATCGACATTGTAGGACCTCTGGACTCCCCAACTTCCCAGGGGCACCATTTCATCCTCGTCCTGGTGGACCATGCCACTCGTTACCCTGAGGCCATCCCCCTGCGCACCGTCACGGCCCCCGTGGTGGGCCGGGCGCTGATGGGGATCTTTTCCCGCATGGGTTTTCCCCGCGAGGTCGTGAGCGATCGCGGTACCAACTTTATCTCCCGATACATGAGGTCCTTATGGCAACAGTGCGGGGTGTCCTACAAGTTCACCACCCCGTACCACCCCCAAGGAAACGGCCTGGTAGAGCGGTTTAACCGGACTCTGAAGGGGATGATCGCGGGCCTGGAAGAGCCCCTCCGGCGTAAGTGGGACCTCCTGCTCCCCTGCCTCCTATTCCCATACCGAGAAGTTCCCCAGAAATCCTTGGGTTTCAGCCCCTTCGAGCTACTCTACGGGCACCCCGTCAGGGGGCCCCTCAGCCTGGTCAAAGAAGAGTGGGAAGCGGCGCCCCGAGGCACCCCCCGAGACGTGTTCCGTTACGTCCTGACCCTCCGCAATCAGACTAGGAGGTTCCGGGAAATGGCAGAGGCCAATCTGGAGGCGAGTCAAGAGGAGATGAAGCGCTGGTACGACCAGAATGCCGCGCTAGTCGAGTTTCAGCCGGGCCAGCTGGTGTGGGTCATGGCCCCCGTGAAACCCTGCGCTCTCCAGGATAAATGGACCGGGCCCTTCAAAGTAGTTGAGCGGAAGAGCCCGGTCACGTACTTGGTAGACGTCCAGTCCCCCCGGGACCCCCTCCGGGTCCTCCACATGAACCGCCTCAAGCCCCACTTTGTGCGGACAGAGCTGAGCCTCCTACTGGCCACTGACGACGGGTCCGAAGAAGAGTCGGATCCTCTCCCCGATCTTCTATGCACCAAGGAGAAGGACGGCTCCGTAGAAGGAGTGAACCTCTCCCCGTCTCTCACTCCCCAGCAACGTGAGGATTGCCGCCAGCTCCTAGGGCAGTTTCCGGACCTTTTCTCCCTGGTCCCCAAGGTCACCGACTGGTGTGTCCATGATGTGGATACCGGGGACAACCCACCAGTGAGACACCGAGCCTACCGAGTCCCCGATCGGGTCCGGTCCTGTATCCAAGCCGAAGTCTCGAAAATGTTGACCCTAGGCGTGATCGAACCCTCAGACAGCCCCTGGGCCAGCCCCGTGGTCCTGGTCCCAAAAGCAGCCGCCCCCGGGGTCGCCCCGGAACTCCGCTTTTGCGTGGACTACCGGGGACTCAATGAGGTCACCCGAGCCGATGCCCACCCCATTCCCCGAGCCGACGAGCTCATTGACCGGCTCGGAGCTGTACGGTTCCTCAGCACCTTCGATCTCACCTGCGGCTACTGGCAAATTGCGCTCACAGAGGGAGCCAAGGAGCGGTCCGCCTTCTCCACCCGGGATGGGCACTATCGCTTTCGCGTAATGCCCTTCGGGATGAAAAATGCCCCGGCCACCTTCCAGCGACTGGTAAATAGAGTCCTGGCCGGGCTGGAAAAATTCAGCGCTGCATATCTCGACGATATCGCAGTTTTTAGTTCCGAATGGAGCGAGCACCTCCAACACCTCCGGAGGGTGCTAACCGCCCTACGCCAGGCGGGCCTCACCGTGAAAGCCAGCAAATGCCAGATTGGGCAAGGTTCGGTAACCTACCTGGGGCACCAGGTCGGAAGCGGGCAGGTCGCCCCTCTACAGCCCAAAATCGACGCCATCCTAGCCTGGGAACCTCCCACTACCCAAACAGAGGTCCGAGCCTTTCTGGGCCTCACGGGCTACTATCGGAGATTCATCCGGAATTACGGCAGCCTGGTCGGTCCCCTCACGGGGCTCACGTCCAAGAAGCAGCCCAAGAAGGTACAATGGTCCCCTGCCTGCCAAGAGGCGTTCAATGCCCTGAAAACGGCCATGTGTACGGCCCCCGTCCTCCAGGCCCCCGACTACTCCAAAGAGTTTGTGGTACAAACTGATGCCTCCGAGCATGGCATCGGGGCCGTCCTCTCCCAAGTAAATGACCAGGGTCTGGACCAGCCCGTGGCCTTCCTCAGCCGAAGGCTGTTGCCCCGGGAACAGAGATGGAATACCATCGAGCGCGAGGCGTTCGCAGTAGTCTGGGCCCTCAAGAAACTACGCCCTTACCTGTTCGGCACCCATTTCAGGGTCCAGACCGACCATCGCCCCTTGCGATGGCTCATGCAGATGCGAGGAGAAAACCCCAAGCTTCTGCGGTGGTCAATCTCCCTCCAGGTGATGGATTTCACCGTGGAACATCGCCCTGGTACGGACCACGCCAACGCCGATGGCCTCTCCCGATTCTTCCGCCTCAGCGAAGAGAACCCCCAAGAAGATGGATAGTTCTCTCCGGCTTTCAGCTGGGGGGGACGCGTGTTAGACCCGGCCCTCGTAACATAGTCAGACCTGACCCCTGCACCTCACACCAGCCCCGAGCCCCTGGCCTGGCCGATCCTTCCCACCAGAACACACACACCCGACCCGGACTTCCCCCGTCCGTAGGCCTTCCTCCTTCGGCCACCCCGGGCCCACGTGCCCACTTCATGCACCAAGATGGCCGCCCGGCCCCAGCGCGACCCTAGCCTACAGGCGCCACTCCGGCTGGAGGACATCGCGCTCCCCTTGGGATGAGAGAGGGAGGAGCAGTTTTCATCACACCTCTGCGCTTCCCTGGGAAGGTGGGTTTCGATCGACCCGCCGGCCTCCCCGAGGGCTGGCTCCACGCCTGCTGGGTGTCTGGGGCTCCTCCCGACCCGGCCCTGAAAGGATCAAAGGACAATAGCAGGAAACCCCCAACAAGAGACCCCCAGGTGACAAGACCCCTGCCTGCACAGACTCCGGACATCAAAGGGGAGTCGCCCTATAACAAGGGGTGCTCTGGGACTGTCCGGCAGATTCGCCTTGGAAACACCTGAGCCCTGCTGAGTGACTCGCGGCTCCCTGAAGATCGTAAGACCTCCGAACTTGTGCTTGAGCCCTGCGGAGTGACTCGCGGCTCCCTGAAGATCGTAAGACCTCCGAACTTGTGCTTGAGCCCTGCTGAGTGACTCGCGGCTCCCTGAAGATCGTAAGACCTCCGAACTTGTGCTTGAGCCCTGCTGAGTGACTCGCGGCTCCCTGAAGATCGTAAGACCTCCGAACTTGTACTCGAGCCTGCTGAGTGACTCGCGGCTCCCACAGACTCTCTTGGTCCCGCCGGACCCCACGACGACAGCGTATCCCCCAGCTCGAGGATTGTGAGCTGCGCGCCGGGTACGCTCCTGCATTTGATCCATATCCCCAAAGACTGTCCCGCTACCTCCTAACCCCTCTCCAAGACTTTGCGAGCCCGCGCTCTACTTGTATATATTTTGCCTTGCTGATCATAAAGATCCTACCACTCCGATCTGATAAAGATTTGCTCTTAAGAACTCCTCGTGTGGTGTCTCTCTGTCGTGTGGTGCCGAGTGTGCGATCCTAGATACGAGGTTCCTCCCCTGAGGAGTCTCCCGCCAGTGCCCGGCTACGATATCTCGAGGGTGGGTCTCAGGGCAGTCAGGGCCCCCTCCGGGCCCCTCTGAGGTCACCTTCTAACAGCCTAGGTGTGGCAGGCAGTGATGTGGCACATGTCTCCTCATGTTGTGGCACAATAGATGTGTGATGAGCTGTTTTCACATGTCATGTGTGATGGGGCACTCCGTGGCACACTTCCCCTTCACACTTTGCACATGTGTGCATGTGCGACACACGTGTCAAGCACTGCATCACTGGTATGGCACAGTCAGCAACACCCGCAACTGTCCCCTGATGGCAGGTACACGGATAATTACACCTCACATGTGACTCCCAGTGTGCCACGATGTGACTATGTCATGTGTGTGTCATGTGTTCCCATGAGCTTCCCGTTGGTGTTCCGTCAACTCCATCTGCTGTTGCAGCATCTAACATGTGTCTGTGTGCATATGTGCATGACACACATATACGCACACCATGCCACATGTGGACTCACACGTTACATGTGTCATGATGGTTCAAAGATTACTTCCTGACATGAGGCAATATCTGCGTTGTCTCAATGTCTGTGACATCAGTTTTTGACATGGACCCCTTAATGGAAATGTGTGTCATCTGTCCATTTCCAGATAACATGTGACCTGTGCGTCTAGACTCCCGCCAGCTGTCTGTATGAGATGACATCCTTCAAATGCTGATATGTGGATGTCTGTCACTCATGTAATGTGTCTGGCTTGTCCCTTACACTGGCCAACAGCTATTTCATGGCATGTCACGTCAACATTGCCATGCAACTATTGTGGCTGGCTCTTCGTAGGAGTATCACCTGGCTGGCCCACGTGTCCTGGATGTATTGCACAGCACAGACTCTGTATTAAGCAGATGTGTATTAGCTGTTTAACATGTGCTCACCTCAGTGACATTGGTGTGGTAATGTACTCACTCTTCGTTATTCCTTCCAAATCTCTGCAGGACACCGCCTCTCCCCAGACGAATGCCAGACCTGGATGCCATGCGTGAACATGACTGCATACGCAGATACCGCTTCTCGCAAGAGTTGATAGAGGACTTGACCCGCCGTCTTGCACCACACCTCCAACCACAACACAGGTATCCTACAGCTCTGACCCCCAACGTGAAGGTGATGGCAGCCCTACATTTTTTTGCCACCGGCACGTTTCAATTGACCATAGCTGATGTTGGTGGCATGTCCCAGACAATGTTCAGCCGTGTCCTGCATGATGTTATAGAAGCCATGTTGGTGCACCTGGATGAATTCATCCATTTTCCCACTCGTGAGCAGTTGACAGGTGTCAAGGGTGAGTTCTATGCCCTAGGAGGGATGCCTCATGTAATTGGGGCCATTGATGGGACACATGTGGCTTTGGTACCACCACAGGCACAGGAGGTAGCCTATAGAAACAGAAAACATTACCACTCCATTAATGCCCTTGTGGTGTGTCTTGCTAACATGCTGATTTCCCATGTCTGTGCACGTTTTCCAGGGTCCGCACACGATGCATACATCATGAGGCGTAGCAGGGTGCCAGAAATGATGCTGCAGCTGCACGCGGAACGAACATGTCTTGTTGGTGGGTATACTCTGTTAGTCCTGTGTTCAGCGCTATCTTTGTATCTTACGGCATCTCCTGACCCACTTCTTCACATGATGTTTCCATGTAGGGGACTCTGGCTATCTCAACATGCCATGGCTGATGACGCTTCTCCGCAACCCCAGAACAGCTGCAGAACACTGGTACAACGACACCCATGGGCAGACGAGGCGCGTGATTGAGAGGACGTTTGGACTCCTGAAGAGCAGATTCCGGTGCCTCCACAAGACCGGCGGCACCCTCCCATATGCCCCGGTGAAGGTCTGCAAAATCTTCCTTGTGTGCTGCATGCTGCACAACATGGCAGTGGAGAAGGCCGTGCCACTCATCCTTGATCCGGATGAGCAGGATCATCCACCCGTGGAGGATGAAGGGCTCGGGCACGGGGCAAGTGAGGATGAGGATGAGGATGAGGACATCCGGAGTCAGCTTATCCGCAACTTCTTCTCATGATGGTGAGTCCCTGTGTCTGAGTGTGCACGCTTTGAGCCTTGTGTGGCATGTGTTGCAATGTGTGTGTCGAGCTGACTGTGTGCTAAGTGACTTGGAGGTGTGTTCTGATGTGTCATTCAAGTGATGATGTCATTCCACACATATTAGCTGGGACACTAAATTTGTTAAGGGCATGGTGACAACATCATTCCTGTAGAGTACATGTACATGTCTGCGGATTACTAGCTCTTCGCTGAATTGTTGTGTGTCTGTCCTCCCCAGGTTCTTGCAGCTGTCGTCTGCTCATGTCATCATTGCCCTCCTGCTATTCCTCATGAGTATTGCAACGTGTGCTGGATCAGAGTTCCATGCACAGACATGGTGAAAAGTCATTTGGGGTAAGGAGTGCAGCAAGGCATTTTGTGGGTGGTACGTGTTTGTGATATGTGGGGACTGCTACTGTGCATGTTGTGTTACCATGCATACATGTCGACTCACCATGGGCCACATGACCAACATGCCAAAAAACATACACAATCATGTACTTCATGCCCAATAGGGAGCCTAACCCATGAGCAACTGCATGCATGTTGCTAAACTACACATGGACTCCTATGCATAATCTTCCACAACTATGCCAGATATGCCGCATGCAAAGTGGCAAGAGACCTGCATTGACAGAGATGAGGCACCTTGGAGTGTGACGAACACCTTTATTACTCAGCCTCACACTAAGGAAAATGCATCAATTGGAACAGACTCACAGTGTTGCATGGCTCCCATGAATTGATGGTCACCCTTCCTGACAGTCATCTGTAATGGTGTGTGGATTCTGATGAAGGCATCAATGTGTCTATAACGTCCCTCAGGAACATACGGGATGCTAATGGTGGACATAGTGTGGGACATCCCCATATGAGGCTCAATGGGGAATTGTAGACTCTCCGTGTGCAGCAAGGGGTGTTAGGCTCAACCCCTTCACTTGTGTGCCAGCTCAGTAGGATTTACACATCTGTGTGTTGAAGGGGGTGTCCAGTGTAGGTCACACATGGTCAGCCAAATGACCTGTGAGTCTGTTCCAATTGATGCATTTCCCTTAGTGTGAGGCTGAGTAATAAAGGTGTTCGTCACACTCCAAGGTGCCTCATCTCTGTCAATGCAGGTCTCTTGCCACTTTGCATGCGGCATATCTGGCATAGTTGTGGAAGATTATGCATAGGAGTCCATGTGTAGTTTAGCAACATGCATGCAGTTGCTTATGGGTTAGGCTCCCTATTGGGCATGAAGTACATGGTTGTGTATGTTTTTTGGCATGTTGGTCCACACAATGGGCCATCAACAGCTGCTGAGGGTGTGTCTCCTGTGTGCAGGTCGGCCTTCAGTTTCCTGATCCGGTGTCATGCTTCTTTGGTGATTGTGCATGCATTGTCTCTGGGTGTGCCATGTGACACTGGACACTCCTTACTTTACACACGCGCCTGTTGCAGTTGTCCTTCTGACATCCTAGTCTATGTGTGCAAATTCTGTCATTTTGCAAGGAGATGCCGCCTGCTGCTGCGGCCCAACAGAGTATCCAGATTTGGCAACACACACGCCTCCAGGATGCTCCTCACTTCCTCCCTCCACCCATTCATTTTGCTGTCCTCAGCTTGTCTATGCCAATGTTGCCGCCACGCGGTGCCAAAGGCTGGACCATCAGCACATGCAAGGTGCACATTGCACCGCCATCCTGTCCTTGCATAACCCACATCACACTACAGTCTGATGTATCAGCCACACTCCGAGCTATGTCCATCCGCACATCTAACGCCTGCTGTCAGACATACCCTGGGCACACACACAACACCTTTGCATGCTGAGTGTTCAACTCCAACTGCCTACACTGCGCTGCCCCGCCTTCCAGGCCCTGTCACCCCAACCAGATCACATCCCTAATACTCCCCACCGGCTCTGTAGCCCAGCAAGGGCATGGGAGTGGGACTCAAGGCTTCAGCATGTAGTATGGTGTCATCGTCTGGGACATGGCACAGGTATCATCTCTCAGCATGTCAATCTACAGAGTGTCCAGGACCCCCCTCTCCACCATCACATGCGCACAGCACCTCATCATCAGGTCGTATGCCATTGACAGCCAGGTGCTCCTCACCCTCAACAAAGACACAGACATTGGCAGTTCCATCATTCAAGTATGCATGAGATCTATTGATGAATGGCTGCACACGAGCCACCTGAGGCTGGACTTGTACAGGACTGAGGTGAACATCTGAGGATTGACCCCTTCCAGCTGGGTCAAGTGCCTGTGTCCCACCCGCAAGAGCCCTGCACAAGCACCCAGTGGCCACACACACAAGATGGTGTGCATCACGTTTGGCTCGCTCACATATGCCATGCTAGTCCACAGCATCTGTACCTCATGCTGCAACGCCCTCTGCATTATGCACATGATCCACAGATAGATCCACTCCAAGAAAAGACAAACCATCCCCCAGGTCCATGACAACATCCGTGTCAAATACTGCCCTGCCCTCTACGGAGCAAGTACATCCAAACTCCCAGGAAACTTGTCCACATCCAGGGTGCATCTGCACACCTCAGCTTCAACACCCTGCGCCCCAGCCACCTCACCGTCCACCATAGATAGCTGCAATGGATCACTGTCTGCTGCAGGATGACCTCCGCACTCCCCACCCACACTCAGGAGGCAGTCCACAACCCCGACCCCAACCAACCTTGTACGTCTGTCATCCTAGATCCCATTGGGCCATCTCCGTGCATCCAACCTTGCCCTGGCCACCGTTCTTCACATCCACCGTACTCCAGCATACAGGACATTGTTCTCCCACCTGGCCACACATACCTGGGACTCCCTCCCCGGGAACCTCCACATGAGCCATGACCTCTACGCCATGATGATGATCTCCCAAATAGGTCTCTCCGCACAGTTTAGCAAGCCCCCCCTCAGCAGCCAGAGGCCATCACAGGTGAGTGTTGTGCTCCATGCCTACATTCAATGATACCTTGTGACCCATGTGTGTCCTGTACCAGACTCTGATCTCAGGGTATGGATGGCTGGAGTTGGTTTAACACTCAGGCATAGTTTGACATTTCCACACACATATGTCGTTGAATAATGCAAAATGACAGGAACGTCTCATGTCCAAAGTGAAATATTTATTTGTGGTGGGGTAAGTGGTTTGGTAGATGCAATTAGGTGCTGTACCGGGGGAATAGAATCCAAAGTTCACAGGGGGAGATGGTATCCTTGGCATTGGAAGTCATCAGAGTCCAGACCACAGTGTTGGTCATCATTGGTCAGACTGTGACCAGCAAGTCCATGTGGCAGAGAATGTCATTGGATGAGGTGCTGCTGTTGCGCCAGAGGGCCAGGTGCCAGGCCAGGTGACCTGGGAGATGGGGATGGTCCGCTGACTCTCACGGTCTTTTCCGTGGACGACCCACCTTCCTCCAGGGACCCTCAGATGCAGGCCTTGACGATGCTGGGGACGCTCCGTCAGATTAATCCTCCTCCTCCTCCCTCCCTGTGTCTGGTGCTGGTCTATGCCTGGTGGCACAGGGAGGGTTTTCCAGGCTTTGGGCGATCTGACGGAGTGATTGGCTCACGTCCCTGTGCACCGCCAGGATCTCAGCCAGCTTGCCTCCATCCGTCCTTGGTGTTGTTGATGACTGGCATGATGCTCGAGCTGCAGGTTCTTAATGTCATCGAGGGTCCCCTGCATCTCGGAGAGTCTTGACACGACCTGGTTGATGCCTCTGGTGTCACGCCGGTATGATTCCAGGATGTTGCGTATGTGTGACATACCGGTGTCCTGAGCTGGCTGGTCAGGTTCGCGCCTCCGCCTGCCTCCACTCCCACCACCCCTGCCCACTTGACCCTGGCCTGCCCTTGTGGGCACATCGGGTCTACGGGACCCCTAAGGGATGGCATTTGCAGGGTTGCCTGCCTCCTCCTGGGTGCCCGGAGAACCTTGTCCCTCCTGGTCAGACTGGCTCTGTTGTTCAGTGTGAGCAGGGCTCCTGGGTGTGTCCTGGGATGTGGCAGGAATGGGGGGGTGGTTGGCACAGATGTACCTGACGCAGGTGCTGCAGGGGCTTGGGCACCAGAGGGTCCAGGTTGGTCGGGGTCATCCACGGAGTGGTGAGAGTCGTCGCTGCCGGTGGGATCGTCTTCACGCGGTGCCTGGGACTGTGATTCTTCCCCCCCAGTGTTGGGGGGAGATCGACGACGTTGCCCTGTGTGTGAGAGAGAGACAATGTTAATGGTGTTTCATGCGACATCTATGTTTCATACATATTCAAGTTGACACATTTCTTCCAGGTAGTTGGATGTGCCTAGCATTCCTCTCAATGTCCACTTGGGGATGGGTATGTTGCGGGGGACAGATTGGGATGTTCTCCTGAGTGTTTGACCTGTAGATTGTTTGCTCTGATGCTTATTTGGCTCTGGATCGGTCTTGTTGTGTCACATGTCCATTGTGGGAGTGTGTAAATCCGTTGCCTGCCCCGGGTGTGTGTGCTTGTGTTAGGGGGGGTTGTGACCGGGCCTGCTGTTGTGTGTAGTGTGAGTTGTCATTGGGTCTCCCAGGTGATGTGTCTGTCCCCTCATGGTGCATGCTGGCATGACAGTGAGTGTGAGTTCCTGTGCTAGATACCTGTGCTTGTGGAGTTGGTGTTTGAGAGTGCAGTGGTACCAGGAGGGCCTTGTGCTGCATACAGCAGGGCCAAGTGTCATCTACCTTGTCAGTACTTTGTCAGTACCTGTGCATTGTGCATGGTTATGTACCTATGCCATATGGGCTGAGGGCATTGGTGTCTGCGTCTCATTTTCACAATGTGTTGTGTGGGGCCCACACTCCCAGCCTCCCGGACATCCAGTCTTGTGTTTGTGGTTGTTGTAGGATTGGACATGGCCTTGCCTTGATTTGTGAAGGGTGCATGGAGACGTTAGTGGCATGAGCGTGGTTTTTGAGTGTGGTTGTTTGTGGTGAGTGCTTGGGGGAAGTTGCGTGCATTTGGTGTATATGTGGACATACCCAGTCACTCACCAACACAGCTACTCACACAGCCACTCACTCACCCATACAGCTACTCACACACCCATTTATTCACCCATGCAGCTACTTACACCCCATCTTATTCACCCACACATCCACTCACACACTGATACAGACAGTCACAAAGCCACTCAGATTACATATGTTGCAAACAGTATCATCATTAGTAGTAACAAAAAAATAATAATTTAACTTATGGTATATAGCTGAGTATATATCTGTATGTCTCAGGAACATTTATGAAACACTTACTCTCACTGGATGATGTCATCAGTGATGTCATTTGAGATGCCATCATTGATATCACTGACCATGTCATGAGTGAAGTAATATGTGAGATCTGCACAGTGGGGGCATAAGTTATAGTTGGCACGGGTAACTATAACTGCTGAATTTCACTGGCTTTGTTTGCGTGAAATTTGCGCCTAACTATAGCTATATCGGCCCTGTACCTTTGTTTTTTTCAGAGAATTTCTACAGTTTTTTACATTTTATTTCCCAACTATAACGCCTCTGTAACCTTTGTTTTCTTCAGGGAATTTCAATGGCTTTTAAAATATTACTTCCTAACTGTAACCTCTAAACTTTGAAAGTGGGTGAGTGAGTGGCTGTGTAAGTCGGTGAGTGGGTGTGTGAGTGGCTTTGTGGTACTGTGAATGGGTCTATAATGGCACTATGGATGTGTGAGTGCCTGTGTGAGTGCCTGTGGGTGTCTGTGAGTGGATGCTGAATCAGCAAAGTCAGGGCTGCATGACTCAAAGCAGAGACTCTCAGGTGCTGGCAGTAAGATGCAGGTGGAGTTTTTGATATCACTGAGACTTCAGAAACAGGAGGCAGGCCGAACAAGCCCTTGGAGATCCTTTCAAAATACAAGCTAAAGAGAGTCAAGTCCAGTCCTCTCACACCCAAGCAAGAAGCAGCAGGCCAATACAGCAAAGCAAGCAGCAAAGCGACAGTCTCTCCTTGCAGCATAACAGCTCTTCTTCCTGGTAGAATGTCCTCAGTTCCCGAAGTGTTCTGAATATATGGTGTCAGAGGTTGTGTACTTATACCCATTTTAGCCTTTAAAGTAGGAAGACTTCAAAGAAAGGTATTTGCAGCACACAACATCCTGCCCTAGCTCCATACACACTACATGGGGTTATGCAACTCTTTGTGTGAGGACAGGCACAGTCCTATTCAGGTGCAAGTCTCAGCTCCTCCATCCACTCTAGCTCAGGAAGACCCAACCAGCCTGGTGATGGGTCATCAGTATATGAGGGGTACACCTCAGCTCTCTTTGTGTCTGACTGTCTAGAGGGAATGCACAAAGCCCAGCTGTCATCCAACCCGGATGCGTATTCCAGAGGCACCGAATAGGTAAAGTAAGAAAATGCCAACTTCCTAAAAGTGGCCTTTTCAGACCTGCAATTTAAAAACCAACTTCACTAAAAGGTGTGTATTTAAATTGTGAGTCCAGAGACACCAAACTTAACTTTCTATCTTTTACCAATTGGAAGTTACACTTGTAAAGTGTTACAAGGCAGCTCCAATGCAACCCTATGGGAGAGATAAACCTTTCTGTAGTGAAATATGAATTTGAGGGTATTTCACTACCAGGACATGTTAAAACTGAAAAGTACATGTCCTACCATTTAAATATATTGCACCCTGTCCATGGGGCTACCTAGGGCCTACCTTAGGGGTGACCTATATGTAACAAAAGGGAAGGGTTGGGCCTGGCAGGTAGGTGAGTGGATTTGCCAAGTCAAAATGCCAGTTTAAAACTACACACACAGGCCCTGCAGTGACAGGCCTGAGACATGTTTGAAGGTCGGCTTATGTGGGTGGCGCAATCTGTGATGCAGGCCCACTAGTAGCATTTGATTTACAGGCCCGGAGTACTCTGTACTAGGGACTTATAAGTAAGTCAAATATGCCAATCATGGAGAAACCAAATGCATTTTTAACACAGAGCACCTGCACTTTGGCACTAGTCAGCAGTAAAAAAGTGCACAGAGTGCTAAACTCTGCAAAAATGAAGTTCATCACAAAGTCAAAAACAGGAGGTCGGAAGGCAAAACTTCAGGGGAAACCATGCCAAAAGATGCCAGGTCTAACGCTTACTAATTTGTGCTAGATTATATTATTAGGCAACAGCACCAATATAGAGGATTGACGCTGATGCCCAGTAAAAGCACAGCACCCATCTGAGAAGAGATAGAATTGTGTTATTGACGGAGTAACAACCTTGGTCTAAGGTGCTGAGACTCTCCTATTTAATATGTCATGCTGAAAAGTTCATATATGGTTCAAATAAAATTATAACCAAGAAGTGTTTTATTAAATGTATTAAAAAATAGCAGCAATTTTGGGACACGAGTGCACCATCCCATTAACCTATTTGAAGTATAGCTGCTCTTCGTAGAAGTGTTGGCTATGTCCTATAAGAAGTAGCAGCACAGTACCAGTGATCTTCCATTTAACGTTTTCAATCTGCTTGGAAGAACTTTTATTATTCAAACTATAGTATAGCACTCTGCCAGCAAGTGCCAGTACTACCCCTGACCCAACAATGTCCTTTTGAGATGTCATGTGCACAGCACAAGCACTGTGCTTGCAAAATCTGTTGGGGCAGATTAACAAAAAACGAACGCAGCCAGGTGCTGCAAGTCATTTTGCTGCGCCGTGCTGCATTAGTTTCGAGGCACAGGGATGTGACATATTTACAACAATATGTTGCATCTCGGTGCAAGGATGCCTCTCGTGGGGAGATTGTTTTTGTGCAGGCAGGGTTACCTTCCTACACAAAAACAAACATTTGAGGTGATTTCCTCTTCCAATGTGTGCTGTGGAATGCAGAACGCATTGAAACAGGGGAAAAAATGAGGTGAAATTAATACATTTCTCCTCGCTGCACCTCGCTACGCCACCCTAGTGGCGTAGCATTCTGACGCATTTCCGGATTTTTGATTCCTCATAAATCTGGAAATGCATCAGTGGACATGGGTGTTGCGTGGAACACCCACAGCAACACCCATGTCACACCCCTAACACCCAAAGTGTTGCGTGAAAACGGGGAAGATTTACAAGCACAGGTAAAGTCACACAGGGTGGCCTTACCTGTGCTTGTCAATATCACTCAGCAGGTTGCGCCGCCGGTGCTTCACGCAACGTGATGCACCGGCGGCGCAGGGAGCTTGTAAATCTGCCCCCTTGTATTTAAAAAAGAAAAGGGACTTAGCGCCAGACCATTACTTACCTTTACTTACCATTGGCTGGCTCCCACGTCACTCTCCTTTCCTTGGTTCCTATTGGTCAGCACCTTCTCCTCGGCTTCATCTTCCTCCTGGGCTTCAAATCCTCGTCCTGTCATGGAGCCTGGACCAAGTACTGCTTCCTGTGCCCAGTGTCCTTCCACTGCAGGCTCCTGCAGATCCTCTTTTTTAAAGAAACATTTTTGAGCCCTCTCCTTCACCCATGCCCTCCCCGTTCCCATTGTTTTTAAAACCCACCCGCTCTCTGTTGCTCCTTTACAACCCCCTACCCCTTCTCCCGTTCTCCTTAACCCACACTCCTACTTTCTCTGTTAAAAGAACCATTTGTTTCACCCACCAAGGTAAACAGAGTGAGGAATTGTAATTTGTTATTTTTTAACACAAATCACCTTAAAATTTTTCTTGTGGTGTATTCTAAAATTTATTCAGTCAAGTGTTTCAGGACACATTCTCAATTCTGGTATATAGTTCAGTTTTAATTTATCAAATACGGCGCCATGCTACAATTTCTCTGAGTGTACTTTACATAGTTATTATCCTAGCTCAGAGAAGTGCACCAAAGGCAAAATGTGCATTTCACAGAATTCACAAAATGTGTACTCCTGTCAAATATCAGAAATGCGATGTTGTGTGTATCTGCAATAAATTTGATTTGCATATTCTTCTGCAAGCACACCTTTGTTCAATGTTTGGTTACTGTGTCATCATAAGAACCATATTTTATGAAACTAATAAAGACTTTATTCAAAATCATTATCGGACAACTGTCTTTCTCAGGAAATATTGAATGAAAGAAACATTGGCAATACGTAAAGAGGAGTAAATACTCAAAACCTAAAACATTTTGTAAATTCTGAGACTGAGTTGGTCCAGGGCCTCGAGTATAAACTCCTCATAAGGAGATTCAACTGAATAAAGGCAATACAATATCCAGCCGTAGGATTCTTGGACCTCGCATCATTTCTTCTTTTTTACACCTTTGTTCAATCCCCTTTGTTTCAGAATTGAAGTTATCCGCGCCTCCAGTAAAATTCTGTCCATTAGCTGCCCCCAGATGAATTTGTTACATAATAAAGCTGATATGGATCCCTTTAAACAAATACCCGAGCAGATCATCTAAGCTCTTAGCTTTGTGCTTCACTATTAACTTTTCTGTCCTGTAGCAAGCCTGACTGCCTGGAGGTATTTCAGTAGCTGCACGAAGTGTAACAGCCCTTTTCTTAATTTATAAAGATGTATATAGCGCAGACCACCACGCTAAGTCGATGTCAAAGCACTTTTCATTTGGCACTCTCCTGCTTTGCTTTGTTCCTATACCACCGTCTACCACTCTCCTGGTGTTTCTGCCCCCCCCCCCCTGTTTTTCACCCTCCTCTCCTGCTCTCTAATGTGTTTCCCACCCTCCTCCGTCTGGTCCCAACCTACCGCACTGGTTTCTTTTCATGGTGCACTGCAACGTGAGTTGCTGTGCAACACAGCTTACAATTAAAAATAATATGTGAAAAAAAACAATATGCCGGGGCCAGTGCTGGCCACGTCATAGTGCTTTTATTTTTATTATTTTTCTTTAAGCCATGATGTGCTGCAGCTTTTGCTACTATACAACATGTAAAAAACATTGATAAAGCAAATAGATTTTTCGTAGGCTGAACCTATTGGCTTTGCCACTGCTTGTTTATTAGGTCTTGGTTTGGCTGTGCAGATGTCCAATCAGGCCTTTTGATAGTAATATGCATGGAGAAGCCTTTCAGCCCACCCACCTCAACCTTTGGTTTTTTTGGACCACTGTCTTTCAGGCATTGGCTTGAGGCTTCTTCAACCATATCTTGGTTTCGCCCAGAGGAGTTCTGCTCTCTCACCTCGTGCTACTGGCTATAAGCCTTCAATGGCTGCATAAGAAGCAAAGTTCCCACTGTAAAGTACATAGAATCATCATCCTTTTTCATCACATTCCCTCCTTTCACACATGCATTCAAAAGACAAACTCTCTCTTCCCCCTGTGTTTTCAGCTTCCATCACTCAGGCAGCTCCCTCTTCCCACATTTCTACGCAGCTGCCTGTTGCTCCCTTCCTCCTGTACCCCCCCCATGAAGCCCATTGCTTTCAGCCTTTCTCTTCCCACCAGGGTGTCTCACTGCTCCTGCCCCACCTCCTTCCCTGGTCTTTTTCCAATGCCACTGCCACTCCCAGCCCTTCATCTTTCACGGGTCTCCCCCTCTGCACATACACATAGCAGCCTCTGCAGAGCCTGTGTGAGGGCAGTCCGTACACCAACCCCACATCACTCTATATCTCCATGCAGAGCACCCCCTCTATGAAAACCTCTGTAATTAACCTCTACTCTAGCAATACATTATGGTGCAGAAGGGCCTGACAGTTGTTGTTTAACATTTATGAATATCAACTCAGGTGAGGCACTGGAGCTATGGGGTCGCAGGGCAGAAAATGCAGCAGCATCCCTACAGAAGGCTTCTTTACTTTCACTTTCCTCTCCCCTTTTTAGGTTTCGCCTGCACAGCGCTTGCACCCAGGTTGCAAAATCTCTTGTGAAGAAAAAAATATCTTAATAGGGTTTTCAAAGCCGCCCTTTACTTACCTCTACTTACCATCGGTAGGCTCACATGTTACTCGCCTCTGGCTTCCTCCTGGGCTTCACTCTTCATCCAAGCACAGAGCTTGGACCAAGTATTGCTTTCTGCAGCCAGCGTCCTTCCAACGGCCGCAGGCTCCGTCAGGTACTCATTTATTTTATTGAAAAGCAGTCCCCCTCCTTCACTTTAAGATACAATCTAGAAGAGTGCATGTGTCTGTTGTCTCCCTTCCCCGGGTTGTTTGTCGCCCCCACCCTCTTCTCATTGTCCACTGTTAGTGCCTCCTCCCTTGCGATATCTGTCTCCCCCACCCCCCACCCGTCGGATGCCCTCCAGTGCGATGTCGCAGTACACGTCTTCTGAGGCTGCCGGACACTACGGGGCAGATTTATGTTACACTTGCGCCACATTTACGCCGCCGTTGCGTCACTTTTGTGACGCAGCGGCGGCGTAAACCCTGCGCCACGTTGCGCCCTATTTACATCGTGACGCATCTATGGAGATGCGTCATGGTGTAAAGCCCTGCGCCACATTAAACCTGCGTCAGGTTTAATGTATGCAGGGTGGGCGTTCCATCGGAAAAAGCCTCGGAAAACTGACGCAGTGAAATCTACAAGATTTCACTCAGTCACTTTTCCGACGCTGCTGCGTCAAAACCTTGCGCCTGCTTGAAGCAGGCGTAAGGCATGACGCAGCATGTTAGGTATGGGCAGCCCCTAAACATTGCTGGAGTTGCGTCGTGCTTGCGACACGACTCCAGCAATGCGCCGCCCTTACGCCATCAGATGCGTCACGCATCTGTTTATCCTTGCGCCACGATGCGCTGCATTGTAAATGCGGCGCATCTGTGGTGGCGCAAGGGTAAACTTGCGTGACGCATCTTTCCTGGCGCATCCCTGCTGATTTGCTGGGATGCGCCAGGAAACATAAATCTGCCCCTACTTTTCCAAATACGTTGCATGGACATACAACTGTGTCTAAACATGGCTGCCTATAAAAACCATGATGCCCTAACCCTATTCTCCCTCCTCCCCCACAAACACTCTCTCACACACACCACCAGGCTTGTGCCTGCTCTCAGCTCTCATTGATTGCCTTAAGTCCGAGTCCTGCCTGAGTCCCGACATTACTTTCAGTGCTCACTGGTCAGGTCTCCTGGAAGCCCTGTCACGGTGGATGCGTTCTCACAGGGCATACCTCCTGGGACTGTTTAGCTAGTCTGAGATATACTTGGCATGCATGAAGTGGACTCTCGAGCTGTGACAGAGTTGTGAGGAGTGCTGTGAGGAGGGTCTCAGAACCTCTGTTAGGTCGCTCACTCTCCCTCCTTTCTGTGCAGTCTTCTTCCGAGATGAGGGAGCCCTCTCCATGCCCTTATCCGAGCTTCGGTTGGACCACGGGTCAGCACGGTGCCACCAGAACCTACATTCCAGGGCAGAGAGCATCGAGCACAGTGCAAACACTGATCTGCAAATGCAGGCTGTTGTACTATAAGACACTGCAGTAATGTATGAAGTGCACAGTATCTTTAAGAACTTGTTAAGAGCGAGCGAGCTCCTGCCTTGCGGAGCGAGCTCACTTGTCTCCGGCCTTCCGGTTGGTACGTTTCTTTTTAAATTACTGCTTTTGACCCGCGCTGCTGTCCCGCATCGGTTGCTCAGTCTTCATTGGACGTCTGATGCATGAGAACAGGCTGCGTGTGGGCTCCTTATTTATTACCTTGTACTTCACAAAATAAACACTGTGCTTATATCCGCTTGGCTCCTGAAGTCTCTATGTAACATTTGGCAACGATTTATCAAAAAATGTGGAGCCTACAGCGTACTCAGGATAACCCCCCCTATAATCAATATCATTTCACTCGTGGAAGCCATCACCGAAAAGTGCTTCTCCTGTACTTCCCGGAGCCCACGCAGCCCAAGGCTACGTTTAGGCTATTTCAAGCACAGCTCCGTGCACTTCCTCATTTCGGCTCCGTGTGCTCTGCTTCTTCCTCAACAGGATGAACCACCGAGCCAGCGCGCTCGTGTATGCACTTGATATAATTTCTTCACTTTACATGCCTGTCCTACAATTAAATATTTAGCTGCCCTATGCGCATATGTCCTCCTGGCTCTAATTTTACATTTCTGGTCTGTTTCTGCTTTAATTATCGATGTTGTGCGAATACGCTCACATTTCAATGCCAGCGCTAGATTGTTTTGAATATTTCAAATTTACAGCAACGTTTCTTTAAAACTTGACAGCTTTTGTTTTAATTGGCTCAGGTGAACTTGGAAATACTTATAGACTTCTAAGAACTGTGCAATTACCTGTATCAAACCCTCATTGGTTGGTGGCAGCTTAAACAATTGTTTTCAATAGCTGCTAACAGTTTAGCTCAGATCTCATCGTTTCTTCAACTTTCTGGCAAGTTTTTGATTAAGAGGAATGCGGGGATAAGTTCTTTTGAGAACTATTTATTCGCAGTTGGAGCAGATGGCTTTGAACCTGAAAGAAAGGTTAATATTTTGTTTAGTCATTTGGGAAATGAAAGGCAGCAAGTTTTTGATCATTTGCCTCCAGCTTCTGCCACATGTGGACAATCTGGTAATTCTAATGAGTACTCAGAAATAATTACAACACTTAGGGCCACATGTATGTACCTTTTCTTAAGATCACAAGCGGCCCGAATCACAGACTCGGGCCGTTTGCGACCGGAAAAAAGGCATTCACAATGTACTAAACCTTATTTTGCGATTCGGTAACCTATAATCGAATCACAAAATGGGTTAACGATTCGCTATTAGGAAGGGGCGTGTTTAGGGCGTCCCTTCCTAATATCGATTCGCATTGGTGTGTAGGAATGTTTTGTGACCGAAATGCAGTCACAAAACATTTGCATTTTACCACCTACTTCAAGTAGATGGTAACCCATTCGCAAATGGGAAAGGGAATGGGAAGGGGTCCGTAATGGACCCCTTCCCCTTTGTGAATGTATGTAGCAACCTTTTTTTAAAGCAGGCAGTGGTCCCACGGACCACCGCCTACACTTAAAAAATAAAAGGAAAACTTTTCATTTTTTTTCTAACTGCAGCCTGTTTTCCTTTAAGGAAAACAGGCTGCATTTAAAAAAAAAAAAGATTGCTTTATTTAAAATCAATCACGGACATGGTGGTCTGTTGACCCCAGCAGGCCACCATCCCCTTGATTTTAGCGATTTCTAGGGGGTCGCAAATTGCGACCTACCTCATTAATAATAATGAGGTAGGTCGATTTGCGAACCCCTACAAATCGCTATATGAAACTCTTGGAGTTTCATACATTTGTAATAGTGATTACCTAATTGCGATTCACAGAAAATCGCAATTAGGTCATTGCTATTACAAATGTTGATACATGTGGCCCTTTGAGTCAAATTCTCTGAACAGCCCAGCTTTCTATTAGAGAGATTTTTTCAAAAAGAAACAAACGTGATGAAACTGTTGAAGAATTCATATCAGCTGTAAGGGCACTAGCTGCTACATGCAATTTTGGATCATCCATTGACATATACATTCAAGATCTGTCTGTGTATAGCTGCTTTTCAAAAAAGATACAAGAAAGGCTACTCACTTGCAGAGGCCCTTCATTGTCAGAGGTTGCTGATCTGGCCAAAAGCATTCAACGTTCAATAATCTCCAGTCACATGATGTCTCAGGAATCCACTCAGACATCTTTTCCAATTGTTAATGCTGTGGGGTATTCTGAATACATTGATGCTGTACAAATTAAGGTCAAAGGGCCGGATGTATCAAGACAGTTATTTGCGATTCCCTATTTGCGAATCACAAGGATTCGCAATTAGGGGATTGAAAAATGCCATGTATGAAGGTGTATAGTACACCTTTAGCAATTCCTAGGGGGTCGCAAATGACCTACCTCATGAATATTAATGAGGTAGGTCGCAATTTGCGACTCCCTAGGAATCGCAAAAATCACGGGGATGGTGGCCTGCTGAGATCAACAGACCACCATGTCCGTGAGTGCTTTTAAATAAAGCAATCTTTTCTTTTTGTAAAGCAGCCCGTTTTCCTTAAAGGAAAACAAGATGCTTTACAAAACGAAAAATGAAAAGTTTTCTTTTCATTTTTAAAGAGCAGGCAGTGGTCCATAGGACCACTGCCTGCTCTTAAAAATGGTTATACAAACATTCATAAAGGAGAAGGGGTCCCTTGGGGACCCATTCCCATTTGCGAATGGGTAACCACCTACTTGAAGTAGGTGGTAACATGCGAACGTTTTGAGACCGCAAATGCGGTCACAAAACATTCATACATACCGATGCGATTCGGTATGAGGAAGGGACGCCCTAAACACGCCCCTTCCTAATACCGAATCGCAAACTCATTTTGCGATTCGGTAACAGGTTACCGAATCGCAAAATTAGGTTTCCTTCATCGGAAAAGCAATTTTTGCATTCGCAAGCGGGCAGATTCTGCAAATCTGCCCGTTTGCGAATGCAAAAATGCTTGATACATCTGCCCCAAAGTCATTAAGAATGCTTAACATAATACTAACACTTTTTGTTTCCACTGCTGATCTAAATTCCATTTAGGTAATTATATGCAATGTTCAGGCAAATGATGCAATAAGTGCAAGAAATTAGATCACTTTCACAGTGTTTGCAGATCTGGTAAACACCAAGTTAATGTACACAGTGTTGACTTAAATGAAGGGGACTGCCCTGTGGATCTATCAAATATGGTCCTGAATCTGGAGATTGACTCCTTGTCTACTAACACAATTAAGGAACCTGTATGCCAGGTAACTCTAGGTTCCAAAATAACTCTTAACATGATGTATGATTCAGGTGCACCTATTACTAACGTATCTGATACTTTATTTTACCAACAGTGTGGGGTCTAATGTTATCCTGAGCACACCGGACATACATCCTAAAGCTTATGGTGATCAGGATATCCATATGGTTGAGTTCTACATAGACACTGTGTCTTGTCTTGGCAGGTCACTGCAAAATCTACGCTGTAGTCAAGGCTAGAAATATAGTTGGCTGGTAGGACCTTGCAAAACTTGGTGTTATGCTTATGCCGATCCACCATTCAGGGTAGCAAATGTATCTTTACTCACTACTGATGATTTTAATCCCACTGAAGATATTGTTAAAAGAGCTCCTAAAATGTTTTTTTCTGGTAAGATTGGGCTCATTCAGAAATATGTGCATGCAATTAAGTGAAAGAGGCATGCTATACCTGTTACACACAAGGCCAGACCTGTCTCCTTAAGTGTTAGAGCTGAATTGAAAAAAACAATTAGAGAAGTTAGTTGGAGATGGCATTATCAAACCCACTGACTCCTCTAAATGGGAAAGTTCCATTGTAATTGTGCGCAAAAAGGACGGTGAGATTTGCTTGTGTGGTGATCTGCGCAGTCTCAACAGGAACATTGTTGTTGATTGCCATCCTCTGCCCAAGGTTCAAGACCTACTTGCCAACATTGGAGACTCTACATTTTTCACACTTTTGGATCTCAAACCTGCTTACTACCAGATCCCATTAAATGAAAGGTCCCAAACGTTAACCACCTTTGTAACTCCTTTCGGAGCAGATTTAAGTTTTGCAGACTCCCTTTTGGATTGGCTTTAGCAACTAGTGTTTATTAGCAGCTTATGAGTGCTTCATGGATAACATATTTGAGGGTGAGTGGGGTATAAGTATTTCATGAATATAATCATACTCTTTAAACAGTTTTCACTAAGTTTAAAGAGTTTGATATCACTCTTCGCACAGATAAATGCACATTTTTAGCAGAAAACATTGACTAATTAGGACTCTCTCAACTATTCTCCAAAATGTTCACCGATTAAAGCTATTGAAGATGCATATCCAGCCAGTGACAATAAAACACTTCCCTTCTTTCTCGGGCTAAGTGAATACTATTTAAGGTTTGTGCAAGGTTATGCTTTTATAGAGCAGGCTGTGAGGAATTTACTCAAGAAAGGAGTGAAGTCTATCTCGTCTGATGATTTGCAAGAAGCTTTTCAGAGAGTCAAGAATTTCATTTTTTCAGCCCCAGCTTTAAGTCCATTTGTAGCAGGCAGGAAGTGTATCATAATTGTTGATACCAGTCAAGTTGGATTGGAGGCTGTGTGTTCACATTTATGTCAGGTCAAAGAAAACACCATTGCCTTTGCCTCTCGCTCTCGTAGTAACGACAAAGCCAATTAAACCACCACTGAGCGAGATGCATCGGCATGCTGTTGAGCAGTGGAATGATTCAAGACTTTCATTTGGGGTTCCCATTTTGATCTATTCACAGACCTCAAACCATCCCTCCACCTGTTGAGGGGCAATGGTTCAGGGAAAGCATTGCCATGATTGGTTAGATTGTTATTATCAAAGCTGCAAGAATTGAATTTTGCAGTGAAATACATAACTGGTGGAAAAACATAAGAGCGGACCGTCTTTCCAGATTACCCATCAGAGGTGAAGAATCCACCACACTTCAAGATAATGAGAATGTGATTGCTTATGTGGAGGATATACTGTGGAACGAACGGGTGATCACACATAAGCAGTGGTTAGTAGCTTCCAATCAGGAGGCCACATTACAGTCTGTTTTCAAATGCATGAAAGAAGGTTGCCCAAGGAAGAAATGTCGAGGCCTCTTTAAGACCTTTTGTGCAGATTTCAAAGGACCTATCAATTGTTGAAGGGGTGTTAGTACATAACGATGTGTCTTTCCCTCCTCTGACTATCAGACTTGATATTATTCAGGAGGCACACGAGGGCCATTTATGGGTCATTAGCACATTCAAATATATAAAACAATTTTACTGGTGGCTTGCATTGGAAGCTCATGCTTCTAAGTGTATTAGTAATTGCTTGGTATCTGACAAGCACTGAAAGGTACATGAGTCACCTATTCCTTTGGTGCCCCTACGTGAGGAAGTGTGGCAAAAAGGGGCACTTGATTTTGTGAGTCCATTTGAGTTATTGCCTATTAACAAAAGATACATGATGGTTTTGATTGACTACTTTTTAAAATGGGTGTATTTTGGTTTTACCTCTATGAGCCATTGCAGTAATGTATGGCATGTACAGTACCTTTAAGAACTTGCTGTGAGTGAGCGAGCTCCTGCTTTGCGGAGTGAGCTCACTTGTCAAAAGTAAATGCATTCTGGTTGCAAAACTTCCTTTAAAGTTACTGCTTGATGGCCAGCACTGCTGTCCCTCATTGGCTGCTCAGTCATCGTTGGGCGTCTGATGCATGAGGTCCGGCTGCACATGGGCTCCTAAGTTTTGTACCTGTACGTGAATACATAAAAGCTGTACTTATCTCTGCTTGGCTCCCAAAGTCTCTATGTAACACATGCACTGGGCCAGTAGTGGCTACGGCACAGCCCAATCAGCCTTTCATATACACTCACCTTGTCCACCCAACTTCATCCCTACTCCCTTCCCTTTCCTACAGGGTAGCAGTCTGTGTGTGAAGTGCCTATGAGTGTTTGCACCACAGCTCGTGGGTGCAGCAGCTATCTCCCTGATCATTATGTGCAGGGACTTCTGGCATGTCGGGAGGGAGGAAGATAGTGGAATTATAAAAAAGGCCCGCTGCAAACCCCAGGTGACAGATGGCTCAATGTAAGGCCTGCCTACAAGAAAACCAAGCTCTTGGAACCTCTGTATGTGGAGACGATTGGGGTTGAGGCATGTTCAGGGTTCAGAACGGAGACAGATGGGTTTGTGCAGAATTTGAGGTCTCCGAGCCTCGCTAAGCTTCTTGTATCTCGATCTGTGAATGAGTCATGAAGTGTGTGTGTCTCTCAAAGTGTCTGCAACAAGTGCTTGTGATGGAGCAGAGTACAGAAGATTTTGTGTGTACCCCGTTCAGACCAATCACCCCCATAACAAAGTTTTATATTAATTTTCTTTGTTGTGTATTAACCAAACACACACATTGCATGTGGGAAATGCTCTGCATTAACAGGTTTGATTAACATATTAATTAATGGTGTAAAAGGCATGTTTAATCTATTTTGTGCATTTAAATAGTGTAATAGTGCATGTCTATGTTGTAGTGTACATTGTGCATTGTATGCTGCTTTTGCTTCATTTAAATGGCTTGCAGAGTGATGCTTTTCCGCTAGGTAACAGTTTTTAGGGGATAAGCCCTGGCGGGTGGGGGGACAGAAAACACTTATTTTCGATGTATTTACATTTTCTTTGTGTGTGTTTATCGTAGTTTGGCTGGTGGCCAGTTTCAAGATGGCTTCGTTTTTCCCGGTTCTGCGCAGTAGAGAATGCTTGCATCATCTGGCTGGAGGAACCTCATGCATGCACTGTGCCCCACTGAACTTTGCAACTCCAGCTGACTATGTTCGAAGCCGGTAGAGGCTGAGAGCCAGAATGATAGCACGAGAACAGCTGAATGCCTGCCAAAGAGAAACAGTTGAATGCCTGCTAAAGAATGACCACGTGGAAACAGCTGAATCCCTGACACTGAACAGTTGAATCCCTGCCAATGAACCTTTGAATGCCTGCTAATGAACTGTGGACAGTCGAATTTGTATCTATCAGCTTGTCAAACATAAAGTTATTCACGGACATCCTGGGAGCTGAGAAATACATTGTTATGAACGGACATCCTGAGAGCTGAGAACTGCATTGTCATGACCAATCAGAGCAAGGGAAACGACAAGAGTTGAAACATTTTAGGGTAGAGAGCCAGCAAACACAGTATAAATATCAGACCAAAATTGGGGTTTGGAGTCTGAGAAGGCGGAGGAGAAAAAGCTGCTTTGGAGAGATGCTGGGAGCTTGGAATTATGCCAGACTGTGCACTGATGACCCCTGTAGGTTCGAGATCATTGCGGGACACTAGCCTGGGTGAGAGAAGTCGTCGAGGAGGTCAAGGGTTTATTAAGTAAGTTGGGGTTTTAGTGCTGGGTAGGAAGGTTTTAGTGTAGGAAATCTTTAGAACTAAATGCATGTTTTTAACAATGGTTCACTGATCCTTCATTTTGGAACCCTCTGTCAGTTACATGACCAAGGATTGATTTTTAACCATTTTGAGAATAATGAAATGAATGCAAACCTACATTTTCTCTCTATGACTTTTATTAAACAGTTTCTTGATTTATATCCTGAATAAATGGCAATGCTCAAGTGAAAATTAATAGTGAGAGAATAAATGATAATTTCCTTTATGCAAATTAATTACATAAAATCTTTTAAATGATTTCAGGTGTCCGTGATTCTTTTAGAGTCAATTAATTATGCAACTCAATATATTGTTGTAGTGAGGTTAAGCTGGTCTTGACAATCACCATCAACCAATCCAACTAATTGGTCCATCGACCAAGTGGATGGAGTGCCTTGATGTTAAAGCTAGGATTCTACAGATGCAGATGTACATAATGTATTTAATGTAAATATTTTCTTATAGGTAATAAGGTATTCCCCCACATGTCCAGTGCTTGAATTACTCATCTCTCCTGTGTGTGCAGACTCAGTGAGAGAGATGTGTGAGTGTTGGTGTTATGGGCCCCACCAATGACTGCGTGTGTGAATGAGCTAGTGTGACGTCGGGTCTGCGACGCAGGGAGGATATTGGTACATGTTATTCCCCATTCTTCCCGGTCTTGCGCTGCAACAGTTTTTCTGGTAGCAGGATGATGGTTGTTATTGTTTTGGTTTGGTGATTATTGCTTGTACATTGCTTATTGATTATTGATTGGTATTGGTTTATGTATTAACACTCTATGTTGAGTCGCGTCGAGTTTTATGTTGTTTGCACGGCTTCTGGGATGTAGGAAGTCGGAAGTTTGTAACGGTTCCGTAGTAGGGCAGAGGTAAGCGCTGCTCTCGGGAAAGACGGAATTGTTGTTGTCCTGTAGGTACACAGGGAAAAACGTGTAACGATTGAAGTTGCACGACGCATTGTCTGGGTTCGATTCGGTGACATTGTCGTGTGTTGCCATTAGAGACATTTTTCTGTGTGAGAGAAGTGTGTATGATGGCGAAGGTCACCTGTGAAATTTTGGTCTTAGGTACCAGGAGTCCAAATGGCATTCCGATAACGCTTATCACTGGAAAGGTAACAGGTGTTCTCTGAGCTTGCTAGAAGGATAAAGTAGAGGGAAGTGCTACTTTATCAACGTATGTTATAATTCTGTAGTAGGACAGACTGTTCGCTGTTCTCGGGAAAGACAGGATTCTGTGTGAATGTACTACATTTTCTCGTGTGAAAGTGCGTGAATGTGAAGGCATTCGGGTTAATTGTGAAACTCTAGTTTTATTTCTCAGGAGCATTGGGTCTCCAACCAAGTGTCATAAATCTGGAGAAACGGTTAGCTAATGCTTGTTAGAAGGGTAATGTAGAGGGATGTGCTACTTTATCAACGGAAGTAAAGATTTCGTAGTAGGGCAGAGGTAAACGCTGCTCTCGGGAAAGACGGAATTCTCGTGAGAAAGGTCTATTGATATTTCTTGGTTAGCGACACGGACAATGGTGGTGTTTTTATGTTGTTACCAACAAAATTTTAGGTTAGAAAGGGTGGAGAAGCTTACCGAGAATTTTTTTGTAAAGGAGGGGTCAGTAGAAGCAGGAGTAGGAGCAGCGGCTGCTGACGTCAGAAAGACCGTGCTGGGATTGGCCAGTCAGCTAGAAACGTAGACGCTCCTGATTGGTGCGTTAGTGTACGCCGTGCTAGGAGTGGAGAATTACAGGGTGACGTAGACGCTCCGGATTGGTGCGTTAGTGAGAGTCGCGCTGGGATAGGTGGATGCAGAAGTGATGTAGAGCTTTCTGATTTGCTTATGAGTGTGTTTCCACAGTGGTATTGGTTGGAAAGGAAACAGCACAGAGGAAGCTGATTGGTAGAGATTTTGTGTTGCACTGACGTTTCTAGCTGAACGCGAAAACAAAAGTTAAGCAAAAATGTATTATATTGGTAAAGAGAAGAAGAAAGTTTCGCTGTTTGGAAAGGTAAAAAGATTGTTTGTGAAAGACAAGCCTGCAGTAAAGCAGGAGTGGAGACTATTCTCTCCCCTGGGAACGCCTGTATTTCACATGCTAATGAAGTATGGCTATCACACCTGCTTGTGGGTAGAGAATTGGGTGCGATATACAAAAAGGTGATGGTGCGCTTGCATTTCCTCCAAAAGGTTCTTTTAACATAAAAGTTTTGCGGTATTTGAGAGAAACAATGGAGAAACTTGAGCCTAAACCTAGACCTATGCAATTTGAAGCATTAATGGATTGGGAAGATGCAGTGTATGAGAAAGAATGCCACAGATCAGGAAGAGGTTATGATTTTGGTTTGGATAAATATCAGAATGAGAATATTGAGGACAGAATATGTACATGGCAACAGGTGGATGTACCAAATGATTTGTTTCCTGTCAGGAGATGGGAGGATCTACAGGAGGTGAAAAGAAAGAGGAAAAGAAGAATGTTCAAATTTCAGGCTGTAGGTACAGTGATACTAAAAATGAGTTGCTGGATGACATTCTGGGTAACAGACCACCTCCATATCAAGGGGAGCTTGCGACAGTGGTGCCAAAGGCACCGCCAGCAGGAACTACAAAAGTTTTCCAAACTGTTCCAGTCCCCATAGGGAATAGTGCAATAAATAGACAGGAATCTGTTCAAATTAATAGTTAATAATTAATAGTACAGTAACAAAGCCAGAACTCCTTCCAATGAGCAGTACGATTATTTGGCAAAAAACACAAGTGATAAATAGGTCAAATCATGAAGAAGAAGAAAATGAGTTAGCAGTCAGGACACGAAAATTGTCTGAAAAATTGAAGGAACTGCCTATGAATATGGAAGCTTTAACAGTCTCGATGAATATAGATTCTGAAATTTCTGTTTGCAAAAGTGAGGATAAAAAGGTAAAGCACCAGATGCAGGAGAAGGAAATTAATGATGATAAAAAGCCTCAAATAAATAATGATTCAGGGGATGAAATAATGGATGCATTGTTAACTGAGTGTCTGCCACTTTATGTGGTTCCCATTAAAAATACTGAAAATATTGTACCAGTAAGTACTACAGTGGCTACTGCTTCTGTTGAACAGAGAGAAATACAGAATGAGAGAAATGTGCAGACATTTCAGATTGACCCACTACCTGTTGATTCAGCACTGACAGTGATACCTCCAGGTGTTACTGCTTTCAATGTGACTGATTCAGTGCAAAAACTACCAGCTGCAGATGCACAGACAGTGACTAGACAAATTATGACTATCCAAATTAATATGGTCCCTACTCAAAAGATTCAAACAGCTGTAGAAGCAGTAAATATGTCAGGGTTTACTTTGGAATCTCAGAATTCACAGCTTATTGAACAGAAACTACCCCCAGACAGTCCAAGCATTGAAAGATGGGGGAGAAATTGTGTTTACAGCACTCACAGCCCAGGATAAAATAAATATACTTGGAGATGGGATTTTTCAAACCTACTTTGAGGAAGCAGCAGTAATTAAAAAGAAAGCATGGGGGAACAAATTAACCCAGACCCCGAAAAAGAGAAACAGCTTAGTGTTTTAAATTCAACATTTGAGCATGAAGAAGTTAACAGTCCTTGCAATTTAAATCATGAAAATGTGAACCAGTGTCAGGAAAAATAATTAATTTCCCTGAGTAAGGAAACAAATACATGTGCAGTAACTACACATGGTAGACTGACCGATTTGGCTCAAAAATATGAAATTAATGTTTCAAGAAGTTTTCCATTTCAGAAAAGCTTCGGGGTACATATGAATGAAGAGGCAAATGAGACAATGTGTTCTTCAGGAATGCAATTGCACGTTGCAGAAACGAAATATATTTTTTAAATGCAATGGGTTTGAGAAATTAGGAGACAAGTGCACAAGAAAACATGAGAAGAAAAGAAACCACCAGACCTAGCTGGGAAACTGGATAAGAAAAAGAAACCCCTAGATTTAGTTGAGGAAAATAATAAGCAGAATGAGGGAGAAGCTTTTGCTTGCTCATTGAGAAAAAGGAGGGATTTTGAGAAATGGAAAAGCAGGTGGAGAAAGAAGAAGAAACGAATAGTTGATAGGGGATCATTAGCATGTCCTGATGCTCACAAATGTGAAACTGACTATATTACCAGAGGGAATTGGTTTGCAGATGAATTGGCAAAATATTGCACAAAACTTAATTGTTCTTTGAATCAGGCGAAGGAAGACACTTTTTCCCAATATCGCATGCTTACTAATACAGTAGAAACATGGAAAGAAGTGAGGCAGTTGCAGGATCAGGCAAGCGATGAGGAAAAGAAAACATGGATGAAAGAAGGTTGCACACAAAAAGAAGAGTATGATGTTTGGGTTTACCAAGATGAAGGAGCTGTTATGCCCGACAGTATGTTTGCCCATTTTGCACGCATGTATCATGGACAGGCACACACAGATAGGGAAACTCATTTCACCAACAAAGTTATCAGTCTGATCTGTGAAATACTGAGGACTAAACAGAAACTGCATTGTGCCTATTGTCCAGAAGCTTCTGGAGTTGGTGAGCAGGTGAATGGCACAATGAAAGTCAAATTAGCAAATGTGTGTGATTCCACTGACTTGAAATGGCCGAATGTGTTGCCCCTAGTTCCAATAACCATGAGAAGTACACCTGACAGAAGGACAGGTTTAAATCCCTACAAGATACTAGTGGGACGAGCAATGAGAGAAACATATGTACCTGATCAACAAGATAGGCCACTGAGAAATAGACTGCAGATTTCGGATACAAGTTCAGAATCAGGTGCTGAGCAACCAGAAGCTGTTAACAGAAGAGAAGCAGACTGTGAAACTGGTGATACTAGATTAACAGACTCTGCAAGTGTACAGCAAGGTGTAAGACTCAATGATTTTTCACCTGACAACGATTTAGATGGTACTGCCGAACTAGGACAGAAACAAAGTCAAGAGCAGAGGCAAGTACATGAAAAAGAGGGAACAGAAGACTCAGAAATCATACAGTTCAAGAAAGGGGGAAGTGAAATACAAGCAGACACAGAGACTGAAAGCAAGGGAGAAGAAGGTTCAGAAATCCTGACAGTTATCTTGTCTGACAATAGAGAAGAAACGAATGATCAGGAAATTCTGAACAAAGACTATGAACCTATGGAGAAGGATGATTCACACATGTGGTCCAACGGAGTAAAGAGACTCAAGTATAAGATAGTGAGAAAAGGAACAACAGCTCTTGAAGATCAGATCTCTGAAATGACAAACACGTTAGAACAGGAGAAATTGAACAGGCCACCTGAGTGGACTTACATAGTCTTACAAAATATAGAAGAAGTAGATTTAAGAAAGGAAAGGGACAGTGACAACGACAGTGAGCAGGACAAAGAAAACACTTTTGGGTTTTAGCACACAAGACGAAGACGATTTTTCATTAACCATTTCCAAGTGGTTAAAATAAAAGAAGGGGCAAAGGACAGAAAGTCATTCAAGTGTGAAAACACACTTTGTACATACGGTACATATTCAGTAGATTTCATTTATAGGTTAACTTAGATACCATAGCGGATATGGACAGTCCTAAAAATACATATAACATTTTTGCTTTGGGTGTAGGATGTGTTTATGTTGTACCATTTTACTAATGGTGCTGTTAACAATGTACCAATAGTTGCACAAGTAGATAGAACTGCACTTCACAAGGATAAGTAAGTTTTAGATTTAGAACTAAAAATAACATTTTTGTCGAGAACAGGAGAAATGAGAAAGAAATATGCTGAACTAACAAAATTATTAAGAAGTGTCTGATCGAATAAAATTTAGTGGGATGAATGGGTGGTTTGGGATTTGGTGATGATGAAATCATCAAAGGGGGGATTGATGGAGCAGAGTACAGAAGATTTTGTGTGTACCCCGTTCAGACCAATCACCCCCATAACAAAGTAATATATTAATTTTGTTTGCTGTGTATTAATCAAACACACACATTACATGTGGGAAATGCTCTGCATTACCAGGTTTGATTAACATATTAATTAATGGTGTAAAACTCATGTTTAATCTATTTTGTGCATTTAAATAGTGTAATAGTGCATGTCTATGTTGTAGTGTACATTGTGCATTGCATGCTGCTTTTGCTTCATTTAAATGGCTTGCAGAGTGATGCTTTTCCGCTAGGTAACAGTTTTAGGGGATAAATATTAGCCCTGGTGGGTGGGGGGACAGAAAACACTTATTTTCGATGTATTTACATTTTCTTTGTGTGTGTTTATCGTAGTTTGGCTGGTGGCCAGTTTCAAGATGGCTTCATTTTTGCCGGTTCTGCGCAGTAGAGAATGCTTGCATCATCTGGCTGGAGGAACCTCATGCATGCACTGTGCTCCACTGAACTTTGCAACTCCAGCTGCCTATGTTCGAGGCCGGTAGTGGCTGAGAGCCAGAATGATAGCATGAGAACAGCTGAATGCCTGCCAAAGAGAAACAGTTGAATGCCTGCCAAAGAATGACCACGTGGAAACAGCTGAATCCCTGACACTGAACAGTTAAATCCCTGCCAATGAACCTTTGAATGCCTGCTAATGAACTGTGGACAGTCGAATTTTTTATCTATCTGCTTGTCAAACATAAAGTTATTCACGGACATCCTGGAAGCTGAGAAATACATTGTTATGAACGGACATCCTGAGAGCTGAGAACTGCATTGTCATGACCAATCAGACCAAGGGAAACGACAAGAGTTGAAACATTTGAGGGTAGAGAGTCAGCAAACACAGTATAAATATCAGACCAAAATTGGGGTTTGGAGTCTGAGAAGGCGGAGGTGAAAAAGCTGCTTTGGAGAGATGCTGGGAGCTTGGAATTATTCCAGACTGTGCACTGATGACCCCTGTAGGTTCGAGATCGTTGCGGGACACTAGCCTGGGTGAGAGAAGTCGTCGAGGAGGTTAAGGGTTTATTAAGTAAGTTGGGGTTTTAGTGCTGGGTAGGAAGGTTTTAGTGTACGAAATCTTTAGAATTAAATGCATGTTTTTATCAATGGTTCACTGATCCTTCATTTTGGAACCCTCTGTCAGTTACATGACCAAGGATTGATTTTTAACCATTTTGAGAATAATGAAATGAATGCAAACCTACATTTTCTCTTTATGACTTTTTTTAAACAGTTTCTTGATTTATGTCCTGAAGAAATGGCAATGCTCAAGTGAAAATTAATAGTGAGAGAATAAATGATAATTTCCTTTATGCAAATTGATTACATAAAATCTTTTAAATGATTTCAGGTGTTCGGGATTCTTTTAGAGTCAATTAATTATGCAATTCAATATATTGTTGTAGTGAGGTTAAGATGGTCTTGACAATCACCATCAACCAATCCAACTAATTGGTCTGTCGACCAAGTGGGTGGAGTGCCTTGATATTAAAGCTAGGATTCTACAGATGCAGATGTACATAATGTATTTAATGTAAATATTTTCCTATAGGTAATAAGGTATTCCCCCACATGTCCAGCGCTTGAATTACTCATCCCTCCTGTGTGCAGACTCAGTGAGTGATGGTGTTACGGGCCCCACCAATGAGTGCGTGTGTGAATGAGGTACTGTGATGTCGGGTCTGCGACACAGGGGGGGTATTGGTACATGTTATTTCCCATTCTTCCCGGTCTTGCGCTGCAACACTTGCATGTTGTTTAAGTTCTCATGTACATGTCTGTTTGTGCAGGACGTTTATGCAAGGCTATATGTTTGTATATGTCCTATTATTTGCTTCAATGTATGTTTTGTGTATGTCTATGTGCACATCTTTGTGTAATTATAATGTATCTGGATTACCATACGTGTGAGGGTGATTAAACAAAGGGGAATCTCTTGTATACATGTACATCCTTCTCTATGTAAGTATGCACATGTGTAGTTGTGTGACTAAATTTAGGTGTGTTGCAATGTGTCCGCATTTTCATGTCTTCCATCTTTGAGTGTGCATCTGTGTCTCTGTGTTTATGTAAATCGGTCTGTGTGAGACATGCGTCTGTATGTGGAAAGTAAATCTGTGAGTGCCAGTATTTAGGAAATGCTGAAGGCAAGTCTGATTAATTTGTCAGTCTAGTTTAATATGTAGCGCTTGGATGCACCTTTTAAGTCTATGGCGCTACATCTGCTTCCAGCTGATGATGATGTATGTACTCCATTCCTGCCCCTAAGGAATTCTGTAAGTACCAGTGCAGAAGACCAGGCCTGTGTGTACGATTGTACTCCTTCATGTGGGGGCATCTCTCTGGGTGAGATTGCTGAAGTTGTTGAGGTCCACTGTAGTTTAGTGTGCACACACACACACACACACACACTCTCACAAAGGTACTTTTCATGTATGCTGGATATACTGTAAAGACGGCCGGATGCAACCAAGCTTGACCTCTCCTTCTTCAAGGGAGACTGCATTGCCGCAGATGGGTGCATGGATCACACATATACTGAGTGAGAGTGGGATTTATAAACGCTCACTGAAGTTAGTTCACCATGATTGAAATTGGCACATTTCCTGGAAAAACACATGGGATCTTTGCCTTTTGCAGCATGTTCACTGCAGCACCATGTCTTCCTCTACCGTCTGTTGCTGCTCCCTCCCCCTCACCTCCCTCGTATTGCCCCCTCCACCAGCTGTCTGTTGTGGCTGATCTCCCCCGCACCTCCCTCTTGTGGTTTGCCTCCTAGCGCACTTTTTTGACATATTGCACAGCAGCGTGGACACAGTGCACCATGACATAAAGATTAAAAAACGCTATGAAGCGATCAACGCTGGGTGTGTCATAGCACTTTTTTCTTTACTTTAACCCATGTTGCCCAGCGGCCCGTGCTCCTGTGCAAAATGTCTATAAAACATTGACAAAGCCAGCATCTCTTGCATAGGCGAAACATGTTGGTGTTGCCAATGCTTGTTCTCTTTGATCTTGTAACTCTCGTCTTCCTACTCTATTTTTTCGTTCTATTCTCCCACCTTATTATGTCTTCTGATAATTTCCTTTCAAAATACTCCGGTAATCTTTCCCTCCATCCCACTGGTCAGCGCTCTGCCACGGTCCTAGTGTATTCCTTAACTTATAAAAAATGAATAAACATCCCAGTGCATTACATGTTGATGTTTTTATGCTTGTGATTCCCTGTAAAAAGCAAAGGGGGAGATTTAAAAAAAAATCACATAGCGCACTGCAGCAGCCGCAAATGCTGCGCTGCGTGAAAAGGAGAGAGGAGGAGGGCGACAAATTTACCAAAATAAGGCACTCTCCTCCCCTTTTCTTTGCGCCGGAGCTGAAATCAGCTGCCATCCGCCACGCAGACACCTTTGCGCCATGGTGCAAAGCTGTCTCCATGAGTCTAGCATAGGTTTTGTACTGGAAGGGAACCCTTCCAGTACAAAATACTATGCGTAGACTAACTTGAAGCCTTTTTCCTCTTTGCATGCGTGCTGCACAGTGCAGCACGCATGCAAAGTCAGAAAATGAAGGACAAATTAAAGCATTTCTCCTTCCTTGCGCTAACTTTAAAAGGGCACCGTTTTCTCACGCTAAACCTTGTTTACTTAGTTTAGTAACATGTTCATACAGTACGGTGGATTCGCTATATACGATCTGCACATCAAAATGTCTCCAATTAGTAGTAGCTCAACAATAAAGCTTTATCTCCAATATTGGGTGCAACCTCAGTGTCAAACACTCATCCACCTAGAGTGTTAAAACCTGGATACACAAATTGTGTCCCAGATAAATACGAACAACAAAGACACAAGAGCACAACATACAAAAGTAACTCTAATCCCATATGTTTTAGACACTTTCAACAACCTTATCGTCATATTACGGGAAAGTCCCACGTCAATCAATATCCACGTAGCTGTAGGTCATTAAAAAATCATTTTATTTCTTTTATGGAATGCAGCAGTCAATCATTTTATTTCTTTTATGGAATGCAGCAGCCGACGCGCATTTCGCCCCGCCTAGGGCTTCCTCAAGGCGCACTTGTGTCGTAGCTCACACACTGTTATTTAATGATTATTCAAAATATTGTTTCCGCACGGAAAGGTGTCAGTAATCCAATGTGCTTCACGTTATTATCCCATTCTTATTATGTATTTCCTTTGTGGTCTGCAGTAGTATCCCTGAGCATCTAAAACCAAATTTCAATATCCTCGTGGAGCCATGATACGTTCCATCAAGTCATGCGTCTGTCTTCACAGCGTCTCAGTTTCCGAAGTCCCGGTTAATGCAAAGCAGCACAGTGTGCTGCCTCGCGTTACTTTCTCGGTATTTCCAGCTTTAAACAAGTTTAGCACTGGAAAGTAAATCGGTAAAAAAAGATTTTGCAACAATTTGCATCACTTTTGTGACACAAAGACGGCGTAAATACTTAGTAAATATCCCCCAAAGTTTTTTAAAAGAGTAACTATGGCACATTCTGTACATGTAGCTAAAATAATTTACTCCTACAGCTCTGTAGGTGTAGCTGCAATAAAAAAGCTTACAGTGTTTTAACATCACCTGGCTGCATACTGGTTGACTTTCCATGCTATCTTTGGAGCGACCACACTTTGAAATTGGTTCCAGGAGTTTACCATACAAGTTATGCGAGTACAGCTTTGTGACATCGATTCTTGCAGAGAAGGTATTTTGAATCTCATTGTTGTGCTCTTGTCGCGTCACTTTACAAGTTCCCATAAAAAGGCAGTAACATCTTGGTCAGAATGTTCTGCCAACATATTTACCGTCTACATGCTTGAGTGTCCGGGACTGTTCTGCCAAGGCGCCGAGAGATCCCCCTGGGGATGATTTGTTGCACTATACAAGTTTTATTATTATTAATAATAATAATAATAATGCTCCACCCTATTGTTTCAGTGCACTGTTAGAACCAGTTAGAACCAATGCCCAAACAGTCTTGTATCCTGTGCTCTAAGTCATAGAAACAGACTTCAGAGTTCCTAACAGACTGCCCTGGAGTCATAGTAGTAGAAGACGGGCTAAAATGAAAGGCTCATAGTAATAGAAAGAACAGGATAAATGTGAAAATGTAAATACAGAAATAAGTTGCCTTGTGGCAGTCCTACTAATTTCCACAGATCCATAGCTGCTACAGTCCAGATCCTTTCTTTGTACTGTGGTATTTGTGGCCTTGTTTTTTCCAGCATATACCAGGACTACAAGTCACAGAATGCAAAGCAAAAACCCAGACTGGAGCAGTTAGTCACTCATGGACCTGTGAAACTTGGCAGCTTTGTTGTGGGCAAGCAGATGCTGGTTACTTGCACATGCTTGTTTATTCTTCTTGAGTTCAATTACACTAAAGATACACATAGCTAAGTTTTCAGTTGGCCTGTGTGTGACATTCCATGTTTTCAGGGGGCTTATCTGTGACATTACAATTCCTTATGTGTGATACACTGAGTGACATTTTATAGCAAGTACAAATGACACTTGTGAGCCACCAGGGGAAGGAGGCCCTCCCTGTGAAGCCTAGGTCTCAAACTGACCCCAACACACAACATTTTATGCCTCACCACATTTAGTCAAGTCCACCTGCATCTTATGACCCTACAATCCCTCCAACAGGCTACAAAAGAGGTCCATCTGCTGGAATAAGTCGCAATTACTTCCCCATCCCATCTACGTGTCTTGGTGCAACCCACTCCCGTTCGACTACTCCCTTCAAACTACCTGTACTCAGCAGCAGCTCCTTTCTTCCCGGCAGAGTCTTTGGGGGCGGGGCAGTCGGGGTAACAATGACAGATGGGGAGCACTGTTGTCAGTGCTCATGTCGGTTTGGCCGGCCATCTCGAGGCGGCCAAACCAACATGCGCACTGAGCTGTCTCCAACCTGAGCTGCGTTGCTGGGTTGGAGGCAGCAGGCACAGGTTCCCATTCTCTCTGGGAGCGCAAATCTAGGGCACTCAGGCCAATCCTGAAGCTTCTCTCATGCTTCCAGGAGCCTGACAGCAGCATCTGGATTGGCCGCAGTCGAGCCTGGGTGCCTGTGTCTGCAGTGGAGAGAAGCAGAAGCGCGTGATGCAGCGATCGGCAGGTACGTGCTTTTTCATGAGTTTTTTGTATTTTTTTGTCCGTTGTCCCGCCTCCCGATTCCTTCCACCCCACCACTCTTCCCTGACACCAGACTCTTCTGCCTGTATACCTCTTCTATGTCTATTTTCTCCCCTCAAGAAAATTTACTCAATCACACCTCTACTGATTGTCTGTTGTCAATGTTATCTTGCTGCCATAAAAGACTGATTTTGCCTACTAAAACTATGTACTGTGCCTAGAAACTGAACCTGTGGCATTTGTCCTGCATTAAAAATGTTAATAAATAAATAAATACGTAAATAAATAATTGGAGAGCCAAGAAGGGAGTTACACAGCCAGATAAAGTGGACATAGGTAAAGTACAGGATATTTCCATGGAAAGTGTTTTCCTATATTCAAATAATATGTGAAAACAGGAAATATGTTGATGGACTTTCTGTACCACTTACACCTCTATCATTCAGATGAAAGTTAGATTTAGAGATGCAAATTATTTGTGAATGCTAACAAGTTACAACAGTGCATTGGGTCACTTTACTCTCCTTCCACGTCCCTGATCACTTCTACGAATCGCACTTGGGAATAAAAGCTAATTCGCAACTAGACAAATTCATAAGTGCAAAATGTTTGCATAATTTCTGTCCACCTAGATGACACCTCCCCAGGAAACATCTAATTTATGCATGGAAGAAATTCTTACTTTTTTTAGGCCTGAATCACGCTTATGCCTGGAAAACAGTTCTGCGAATGGGCTCCTTCCAGTATATAGACACTTTCTTCTTATTTCCTTTAATTTATGACATTTTATTTTAGGCAGAGAGCTCAAAACAAAGCACAGTGATAAAAAACACACTGCCTGAAGGGGGAGGGAAGTAAATAAACAGAGGTGACTACTTGCAATTTACAGCAGTAGTTCCCATGTCAACTTTGGGAAGATAAATGCTGTTTCTGGACCGGAAAGCATCATTCTGGTGGATGAATTCCTTATAAATGTATGTGTTTTTGAGGGGAACGACTTGCCTGTTTCCAGCATTAAATGAACATAGTTCATGCTCATGGCGTGGAAATGAAAAAGTGCCCCACTGAACCTGCTCTGATCCCCTATAGAGTTCATAGGGAACTTTTTTTCACAACATTGCACCAGCTCAGGATGGGAGCGCCTCTCTGATGTCTTAAGAAGTGAATTCTAAAACTGTGAGGGTCATTAATAACAGGTATCCATCAGTGAGAAACCCATGGCTCAGGGGCAAGCTGTCTGGCCGCCCCAGGGGGCTCACCACTGCCCCAAAGCACTGACAGCCTGGCAGGCCTCACTCCTTACACAGCAACAAGAACAAGAACACTCATTCATATATTGATTTAACAGCTCCGTAGGAGATAGATTGGATTCCCCAAAAAATCAAATTAGTATGAACAAAAGTAACCCTCAGTCAATGAAAATCAACAGATAAAGCACTTCCTGCAATATTTTATGTAAAATGCATGAGACAGTACCTACAGAATGGACATGGTGCTTCAGTTGGAGCACCTGTGGCGTGCACGTGAGCTGTGAGTGAATGAATGGAATACATAAAGCAATACATTCTTGAAATATAATTTTACATTTTAAGCCCTGGTCAGGCCAGGCTAACTCTGGGGGCTGAATCTCCAGTCTCTGTGCACATCCCCTATTCAAAGAAGGAGATACCAGGCACCAATAATGGTTGTTTACTATGCATTGCACCGAATATACAAGGCAGGCTCCCTACCAGGCACTGGTCCAGCCAGTATTCGCAATTGTTGTGATGACCCCATTCCTGAGGGAATGTAATTCCAGGCGTGGATTTCATCTGGATGCAGGAGCTTCATTCTTCCCAGCCTCTGATGCTTCCACAAAGTGATGTAATGCTGCTGACGGCCATCACCACCCCACCCTGCCCGGCTCAGACATGTGCCAAGGTGGCATCTGAAGCCTGTGCTTTGGGGCACAAAAATTATTCTTTTGCGGTCAAAGGTGAGAGCGCCTCAGCTCAGTCTACACAGTTACCATCATAGGACCACATATCTTGATCCGGTCTACTGATGACTGACACTCTCCTGTAGGGAATGGGCAAAATATGGGAAAAGGAGTTGGCCTAACGGCTAGGGCGGTCGACCTCAAATCTGGAGAAGTGGGTTCAAGTCTCGGCAATGACGCTGAACATCCTGTGATTCTGGGCAAATGACTTAGTCTTCCCGTGCCTAACAAAAAATGAATGAGTCCTCAAGTAACGCTATGTAAAGCACTCTGATACCCAATCGGGTCAAGTTCGCGCTATATAAAACTCCATTAAAAAAAAATATATATATATATATATATATATATATATAGATATATATATATTATCACCTAGAAGGATTCCCATTATGCACTCACTTCTGACTACAGATACCCTGGCCCAACTATGACTGGACACTTGTACACTCATCCTCCAATACTGTCATTAGTGTATCTCTCTGGGTCAAATTGCTACCAGCCTATCTCCTCTTCCCTCTTACTGTAGCTTGGTGTGAGATCCTTCTGCAGCCCACTAGCCTCTCCTGACATATTTGTTACACTTTAGCGTTGTTACCAAGTTTCTACTTCTTGCACCAAGCCAAGAGTACAGGGGACAGTGAAGTGTACCTGGGACAGTGATTAAGGACAGTAGAAATCCGGGTCAAACGGGAAAGTGATTATTATAAGGAGCAGTGAAAAAGACAGCATAAGGGTTAAGTTGTTTACGGTTTGGAACTGGGAATACATGGGCAACTAACTGATGAGTTCATGGTAGAACGGGGGGTGCGCCATGGCTGCGCTATGGCCCCGATGCTTTTCTCCCTTTTTATCAATGGAGTAGTGGAGCGTATGTTGTCTGCTCCTGTAGACGCTCCAACATTGGATGGAGCGAAAGTGCCAATCCTACTATTTGCAGACGACACGCTCATTCTATCCAAAACCCCGAGTGGCCTGCAGCGTGCACTGAATATTTTTGAGGGCTTTTGTGCCGAGCGTGGCCTAGAAGTAAATGTAGCCAAAACAAAGCTCATGACATTCAATCCCCACCCCAGCTTTAGAGGGAACTTCTTCATGGACGGCCAAAAGGTAGAAATGGTTTCGGATTTTGTTTACCTGGGTATCCATATAGCTAAAGGTGCAAAGTGGGGGAAACACTTAGAAATGGCGGCTCTCAAATTCCGCCAAACTACTGGTACTATAGGTGTTGAACACAAAAGGTCTTTGACCAAACCCATTGCACCAGTACTTCAGGTATACGAAGCCAAAGCCATTAGCTCGGTGCTCTATGGCTCAGAGCTTTGGGGCTATGGGAATCTTGCACCATTAACGCTTGCTGAGAACAAGTTTCTCCGAAGCCTAATTGGCCTCCCTAAAAGTACACCCATGAAGCCTCTGCGTTGCGATTTAGGCAGAAAAGCCATCTCAGATATTGCTAGATTAAGACCCATTTTATACTGGCGGCGCATATGGGTCACCCCCGAACTCGCTCATTATGCAAGGGGCTTCCTGGATTTAATAAATAGTGACAAATTCCACAAGATAGGATGGCTGGGGGAATTGTGCAAAATGTTGGGGTCTTTAGGTATGAATGAGCTTTGGGAGAACCCAGAAGAGGCCCTGGTCCCATCCAAAGTAACTATAAAAACCAAGTACTGGGAAATGGTCGAATATCGGGACTGGAATGAAGCCAACCCGTCTACCATGGAGGGTCTATTCCTTGAAGTAAAAGCTTCTCCTTTTTTAGAGCCCTATTGGGATATTATTACCAAACCCCTGGATAGGAAATTATACTTCCAGCTTAGAGTGGGGTCTCTCCCAATCAGATCACTAACTGGAAAATGGGCAAAGGGTAGCTCTCAAGTCTGCCCAGTTTGTAAAGTAAGGTCTGAGACCATTGCCCACTTTCTCTTTGTGTGCGGGGCCTATTCAGTCCCCCGACGTGTTTGGTTGAAGGCTATGTGTAAACAGCTGGGCACAAGAGCGAGTGACACTGCTCTAAGGATTATTTGTACCAGCCCTTCAACATTAATTGCTGTGGCAGTTGCCAAATATCTGGGATGGGCTTGGGCCATCAGAAAGAAATCTCTTGTCTAATGGTAGTATAGGAGAAAAGACTTTAGACCATTGTCCGCTCTACTAGTTATGGAAATTTTGCCACTCTGCTCTTATATTGGCTAAATAATTTTATGATCTTCAGTATCACGGATGTATTTTAATGTTTTTTATTCGTTTTTAAACAAAATGTTTTTACAAGAGACTGTTTATATGCAATGTATGCCTTATGCTTTTATGAGTTTTTATCTCGAATAAAACTATAAATTCGGAACTGGGAATAACGATGACCAATGGGAGTACCTGACACTGACACAAGCACGAAAGGCATTGGCAACAAAGAATAAAAAAGCTTTTATGCATATTTCATACAAAGTTCACAAACTATGCTACCAGCAGCTGCACAACCATCGATCTATTTGCAGTTCGTCCACAGATTTAATCGCACATTCATCCATGCACTCATCTATGTATTCTTCCATCCACAGGCATTTATCAAATATCAACCCACAATAATGCATCCATCCATCTATCCCAAGTATCCTTCATCCACCCACCCAAATACATGTCCATTCCCGCACACAAGCATTCATCCATCATCCCAAATCCATGCATTCATCCATCAAAACTTGCCCCCAGTCAGCTATGCAACCCATCCGTCTGGCCACACATCATTGTATGAACTTATAGCTATCCAGCCACCTCTTCTCTTTTGTATACTTAAGTACTGGGCACAAATCTATGCTCAGAAGACCGCAGCTAGCGCTATTGAATGTTGGTGTGCTGAATACTAAGGCTGATAGGCTTGATACCACTTCGAACCTCTTTAATTGACCACCAGACACTCCCTGCCCTAGAGGTGGGCGAGAGGCTGAAAGCTCCGCCAGGCTCAAACTTGAAGCCTGGCTCTGGCTCAGCTCGAGGTCTCATTGGAATCTCGAGCCCATAGCAAGAAGAGCTTTCATGTGGCTTCTGCCTGCCACCTTCGCTCTACCCTCTTGCACAGAGAGGTACAAACAAGGAATTAACATTTTAATTATAAAGGAGAGACACACACAAACTCCTATAGGGCCTGATAACAGGTTTGGCGGTGTGGTGCCGGATCCGCCACACTGTCAAACCCGTGATCTAGCCGCCCACCAAATTAAGGAGTTTCCTCCTGTCTGGGGGGCTTTTTCATGGCGCTCCCATGGCGGTGCCTCTAAAAATGGACACCGCAATGGGAATGCCGAAAACAGTTCTTGCATGGCATGGACTTAAAAAGTCCATGCCATGCAAAAACGGGGTAGGTGTGGGCAGGTTGGCTGAGGGCGGAGCTATTCCCTACCAGACTTACACTTCAAAAGGTTTGCCTCAGGCACACACAAAGCACCCTGACACTAGCCTTTCGTCACTTCAGACTTCCTGGGAGTGAATGTTTTATTGGTTCAGCAATCCGTCCATCATCTGTTGTTTGCATTTGTCACCCTAAATGGGTACGGTATGTCCAGACGTGGGTCCCATGCTTGATATGCCACAAGATTCAAGCTTTTTTATTGAATACATTTTGTATGTTTTTCTATTAGGGTCGTTTCTTCTTTTTTCTTTCTTTTTCTCCTTTTCTCTCTTTTTTTCTATTTCTTGATATAAATTCATGATTTTTTCCTTTGATATATGTTTTTGAATTATACACTTTGAACTGTTTGTTTGGATTAATTACTAATTGCCCCTGGTTCAGGTGGTTTGGGCTGCCCCTGTGGTGGTTAATGATTTAAGTACAGTTGTTTAACTGTGAGGGCTCCTTGTTTTGGTCTCGTTGTTTGGCCTGAGTACATTATGGCCAACCCCGTAGTACCTACATATTCAGAGGAGTATATATCTAGGATTAAAAATGGCCATTCACTGTTGGGATCGACAGTGTTAGCGCAACCAGCTGTTAGTGAAACACAGGCATTGCTTGAAGAATTGGAACAGTGTAGAAAAAAGCATGTACGGACTACTCTACATGCCCTTATGATGACCGAATACTTTAAAAAGACGTAATACCCGTAGGATTACAAGTACGTAATGTCCCTGTAATTTTTACCAATGATCCCAAATTCAGAAAAGGGTTCAGCCATATTGGGGTCACTTGTTCCCGACATTGGCTTGTACATGGTATTGATACTGCTCTCGAAGATTGGCAAAAAAGAACTAGAAATAATCGCTGATCTGGAAAGACGGATAAAGGAGAGTGATATTGTTAATGGTGCTAAATTTGCTCTTGAGAAAGTTAATAAAACTATTGTTGATTTTGAAAAATTTGAGAGAAATAAAAAAATAACCAAAATTCAGAGAGATATAGCTAATTTTAGTCAACTTAAGGCTCATCCATATTTACAAGACGAGTTCTATTTACAGCCAAAATCACAATACAATGAAAATTACCCCACTTGGGGTCGTTTTAAAAACAGGAATGCGGTTACGTTCTCTGAATCATCAGCAAGTTCAGGCGATGATGTTGAAGCAGATACAAATCACAGACCTGGTCCATCAACTGGAGGTTACAATTCCCCTTTTTTAGAACAACGTGGGAGAGGAGGGAGGTCACGAGGGAGGGGGATGCCACCTCCTCAATCACGCGGGAACTTCCAGTCCGGGGAACAACAGACCCGCCGCAAATTTTATCAATGGGGTCCTCCCCAGTAACAAGCAAACTGTCGAATTCGGATCTTGTGGAGGCCTCCTCGCCGAGTTCTTGTTATGCTTCGGAGAATGAGACTCTCATTCCCATTTTCAATTTATCTGGTTATCTTTTGTCTACGGATGAAATTTCCATTTTAAGCAAGGGACTTAGTTTTGTACCCACAGAGAAATCTTCTCTCTTTGAGGCCCAGATGGAACTTTTGCAATTTTTTCGTAAATTGTGTTTGAAGACCTTTTTCCTTAACAATACGACCAAGGATTGTTTTAATCCGTCAGGACTGAGACCTTTGTCCACTTTCAGTCCGCCCACCAGCAAAATGCCTGTGCAGTTGTTGGCCTTTGAAGCAATGGTACTAAAGGAGGTTACCGATTTGTATAAAAATGTTGAATATATACCTTACAATATCTCTTTGCCTGAACGCCAAGCACTTAAAGCATTGAAACAAAATCAGGATCTTATTAAAAAAAGTGCGGACAAGGGAGGGGGCATTGTGGTCCAGTCCATTGACAAATACAAATGCGAAATTGTAAGACAACTCGATAACGTCGATCACTATCGGATGCTTAGAACTAATCCCCTTGCTGAGATCCAGACATCTATTTTAAATGTGACCACTGATGCAAAATCAGCTGGTTTTCTCAGCAATAAAGAATTTCTTTTTTTGAATGCAAAGAACCCGCGCACGCCTTTACTGTACACCTTACCAAAGGTACATAAGAGCACGGTAAATCCTCCTGGCCGACCCATAGTCTCCGGGAACCCCTTTGCAAATACATTGATGTTTTTATTAAGGATCTGGCAACTAACACCACTAGTTATGTGCGTGATAGTAGTGACATTATTGTGCAACTTGAGACAATGACTTTTTGTCCGGAATCTGAGTTGTTGGTGTGTTTGGACATTGAGTCCTTATACACCAACATCCCTCAGACACAAGGAATTGAAGTGATCAGGAAGATTCTTGAGACGCGCCCAACCCCGATGGTAGTGCCAACTGAATTTATCATTGATTTGTTGACAATTTCTTTAACGAAGAATTATTTTGAGTTTGATGGACGTTTTTATTTACAGACTAAAGGTACATCTAGGGGGGCTTCTTATGCCCCCAATTTTGCTATTCTATTTGTGGATGACTTTGAACAACACTTTATTTATGATTACAGACACAATCCTTTTTTGATAGCGTTCGCCATTGGCGACGCTATATTGATGATATTTTTTTCGTTTGGACCGGTACATGCACGGATTTGACTGATTTTTTGAGTTGGCTCAATTCTTGCTCTTCGGATCTCAAATTTACATCTCAATCTAGCAAAACTCACATTGACTTTCTGGATCTCACTATTTTCCCTCATGATGGTGGATTGACAACCAGACTTTTTACAAAACCCACGGCCGCAACACCCTGCTTGAATATTCAAGCAACCACCCTCGAGGTTTGAGGGATGGTTTGCCCTTTGGGCAATTTCTGCGCATACGCTGAAATTGTTTTTTCAAAAGCGATTACTTCACAGAGGCAAAAAAACTTGCAGAGAAATTGCGACAACGTGGTTACCCACGCAAATTGGTAAAGCGCTCAATGAAAAGAGCGTGGTACAATCACCGGGAATGTTTGTTGATACCTAAAGCCAAAAAAGAGATGAATCGAATTCCCTGCGTCACCACTTTTGGCACCCAAAGTAATCGCATTTCGGCCATCATTCGTAAACATTGGCCTTTAGTTACATCTACTGGCATCACTAATGAAGAACTTCTTTTTTCATCTAAAAAAGGAAAAAACTTACGGGACCATTTGGTTAGGGCTACGCTGCCTGTTGAGAAAACCCCTAGCCTAACAACTATGTGGGGTCTAGACAGAATTGTTGGACACTACAAATGTGGCGGTTGCCTCATGTGTGATTCCAGCTTGAATACGAAACAATTAATTCATGGCAATATTTGTCATGACTTGCGAGACCATTCTAACTGTAATACTCAGAATGTGATATATGCGTTGTGGTGTCCATGTGACCTCATTTATATTGGCCAAACGACCCAGAAAATTAAGATACGCTTGGGTCAACATAAAAGCCGAATACGATGTAAAAATGAGAATGCACCCTTGGTGGCACACTTTTTGGAACTGAATCATGCTCCTACTGACATTCGTTGGCAAGTGATTGAGGTGGTGCATACTCCCTTGAGGGGAGGTAGCATCACCAACATCTTAAACAAATGTGAATGTCGTTGGATTTTTCGTTGTAATAGTATAAACCAAGGTCTCAACACCTTGGAGGAATGCCACTCCTTAGTTGTTGGGTAGGAGGTATTTCTGCTAGCTTTCCCTGCCCAGATACTGCTTTTTATGCATATTGTGTAATATTTTGTTTTATGTTATAAAGTTACAAGGATGTTAAAATGTTATCTGTTTATTTCATAAATCCGTTTTGATGAATTTCTGCAATTTTTGATAATGATGCATTGCATTGTAATAACATATTGCCATTAAGCAAGAATCTGCAAGAAATTGTAATGTGAGAAAAAACACTTTGCCTTGTGATCACAATGTTATGATAGGAAGTGCTCATGTTATAATGTTCAGCTTATTGAGAAATATTTCTGATTGGTGGAACCACTGTTAGTATATAATGGATTTTTGTCCATTGCAATTTCGCACAAGAATGTATTATTGTAGGAAGACGTCATTTGTGTCCATATATATTGATTCAGCCATTTCATGGCACTGCAAGTATTTATTGTAATATATATAATAATGTTCTGTCAAATGATTGGACAATGAGAATTTACTCCTCTTTTGCATGATTTAAATTTAATAATTCCATTATTATTATTTAAGTTTATTGTTCACCTTTTGGTGGTGGTATTAACACTAGATTCCTGACCCTGCTCCTGTGCTGTTGCTCTGGATCACCAGTGGTCTAGTCTTCTTTCCCTATCACATCTATGGATTGCAGTTCTGCCATTTCTTTATTTTCCGCTATCCGGCAGGTGTTCCGGGTGGTTGTTCGATCGACATTCAGATTGGCCTTTTCCACCCCGGCGGCGTTATCCACTCCGAGTAGTGATTTAGTGCCTCTTTAGCTTGTACATTTGTTTATAGTGCCTGTAAATCGGCATTGAAATATGGGTGCCTTGGCAACGTTGTGATTTGGGACCCTATGTACGACGCTATCTAAATCTAGGTACTTGTTTTAGGGACCAAATTATTTTTCTATATATGTTGCCAGGGATTCGATTTTTGGTCAACTAGATCGAACCACTCTAGTAGTATCATGCAGGGTGGTAATGTTGTGTGGATTGTGCCCGTTTCAACATGGCGTCGTGCTTCAACTGCTGGAAATCGATAGGCCTCTTTCACTTTCCATGTCCCTCACGGCACGCTTTAACCTGGTGGTGATACTTCCGGATTTTGAAACTGCTGCCACTCGTTACCTGATCTGCTCTGCGGTGTTTTACTCCCGGTAAGCGTTCCCCTGATTTAAATGATATACGCTCTTTCACCTGGCACATTTGCAAGTACATTGGTTGTTGTCAGTGGTACGTATGCGTGGCCATGCACTTCTGACTCTTGGCCTTCCTAATGAGACGTAGGGTGGTTTTATTAAATTTTTCTATTTTCTTTCCCCTTTTTTTAAGAACAGATACAGGCAAAATTTTGTAGTTTGGATTAGTTCTCCCTTGCACTTATTTCTTTATAAGGCTGCGCTTGATTTGCTTGCACAATTAATTTCTTCCATTACATTAATATGGGGGTAACGGCCTTGTCTTAGTATTGATTATAACGTTGCCTTCTAAACATCGGCTTGGGCTATGCACTAAATTTTGGGTTTGTTCTTCCCTGTGCATATCCCTTTATATGGCCTTGATTGACTCGCTTGCACAATTGGTTTCTTCCGTTACACCCACATGGTGGTGACGGTCTCGCTTTAGTAATTATTGTTCATAACGTTGTTGTTTAAATATCGACATTGGGCTATGCATTAAATGATTTTGCCCTCTGTTTCCTTTTTCCCCTTCCCTCCTCTCTCCTTCCCCCACCCTTTCCCTCCCCTCCCTCCCCCCCACCTCCTCTGCCCGCCCGCACGCCATTCTAGCTTGGATTCAGTACCGGAAAAGTCAAGGATGATTTAAGTGTCCTGTTGAGCCTTTGTAATGATGTTCACTGGTCTATCAAGTTGCTGGTGCTGATGGAATTCGCCATTTCAATTGGCCTCTGAAATTGTTGTTGAAGATTTGAATTTAAACCGATATCCAATTTGGTATAAGTAAGTCATTCCTTTAATTTCTGAAGCTAACAGGTGTTAGGATTTGACTGCACACAATTAGGTTAATTACTCTTTGAACACTGGTGGTTTGTTTGCTTTTTCAAAATTCATAATTAGGACTGGTTGAGGGTGTTTCTCTTTTTTCTCTTCTTTTCCTTTTTTCTCTTTTCTTAAACAATCCTTTAACTTTTCTTCTTCTGTATCTCTCCTTTCTTCTTGTTCTCTTTTGCGGTTTAATATCTCATTGGCCCTTCTCTAAATTCATATATTGTTATGTACTTTTTTGCTATTTTAGACTGTCCAGTTGTGATGCTCAGTATATTTTATGTCCTGAAGATGACCATGGATTAACACCACAGGTCGAAACGCCGTCGACGCTATAGTGGCTGCAACTATTGGAGGACACACTTTTTTGTCTACTGGAGATTTATGCAAATTTTGTAAACTCCTTTGTTATGTAACCATCTCCTAGTCTGCCACTTGTCTGGTTATGTATATGTTTCTATGTTATATGTACCAGCTTACAACACTGAGCTGTTTTATTGAATACATTTTGTATGTTTTTCTATTAGGGTCGTTTCTTCTTTTTTCTTTCTTTTTCTCCTTTTCTCTCTTTTTTTCTATTTCTTGATATAAATTCATGATTTTTTCAAGCTAGCCTGGCTGATGTGGGGTGAAACCCCAAAACCGTCCCCAGGATGCTTGTTTCTGGTCCAGGGAGGACCTGGCCTGGCAGTACGGCCTGCACTGTTCCCAGCATGGTCAAGACTGATTTGCATATGGCTAAACTGGAATGGCGTGGCATGCATTAAAATAATGGATTTAACCCAGATCTGTGACTGAGGGTGTATGTTTGATTGGGTCAGCATTCCATCCATCATCTGTTCTTTTTGCACTTTTAAAAAGTTGCCATTTTCTTGTCCTAACTATATGGTGTCTGCTGCCAGTGTCCTGGGTCACAAGACTGAATGACTTTGATGTTGGGCTTTGTGTATTCCACCCAAACGGTGACAACAAAAGGTAGTAGGTGTGGGAAGGATGGCTGAGGATGGAGCTATTCTCTGCCCCACTTACACTTCAAAAGGCTTGCTCTAGACACACACAAAGCACCCTTACACTAGCCTTTTGTCACTCCAGACTTCCTGGAGCCTTGGCATGGAAAGGGCAGAAATTTCCAGAACCAGGTGTGGGGCAAGTATTGGAATGCTCCCCACCGCCCACTTTAAAGGTTGAAACCAGGTATAAATATTGGATCTCCTGAGCCACTCATCACTTTACTTCTGGACCTGCAGACATGACAAAATAGGGACTTCCCACCACCAGAATATTGCCCTGCTGCTGCTACCAGAGGATTGCCCTGCTGCTTGAGAATTGCCTTGCTCTCTGAAAAGGAAGACTGGACCTGCTCCCGTAATTGCAGGCTAACCTGAGTGACTTCAAGGGTATTTGACTGACCTCCTGTCTGCGCTACAGGGACACAGCAAGCTCCAGAAGCCTCCCTGCAACTGCTCAGCTGACCAGCTGCACTGGACCTACCTGACCCGCAGCTAGGCCTGCTTGAGCCCTGCTGGCCTCTGCTGGAGTGAGTTTCTGATCCTCAAGAGCTGCCTCCCAATGTCCTGGACCCTTGTCTAGAATCAGTTTGGGTCCTTCTAAGAAGAAATGAGAAATCCTGAAGTTTTGGACCTTCCTGACCACAAATGCCCTCCTTGTACCAAGATTCGGCCACTCGTGACCGCCAATCTGAAGCTCTGGTGAACCTGATTCTTTGTGCTACATCGATCATCAGCAACAACTGACAACTTCAGATCCCCACTTCGTGCTACAAAATTGACAGCCTGTGGTGACTGCCAATGCGAAGCTCCAGCAACGACTGTGCATGACGTCCGAAAGGCTCTTCGAGCTACAGCGACGACAGCTTGAGGCAGCCTGCTCTTAGTTCAACCGCAATGACCCTCCATCCCCGCTCCTCGTGGCCTCCTCGACCACGAACAGAACACTTCATGACAGACTTTGATGAAGTAACTTTTTCAGTGGGACTAACCTGGCCCATGTTTCGTCATGGTCAGCCTGAACTTGTGACTTTTCCTTGGTCTAGAACGTACAGATGACCATGATGCAGTGGAAGCGTTGGGGGATTTTTGTCAGTTTACCAATCCACACCACCACTAAATATTACTCAGAAGGGTAACTCTAATGACGGGCCCATAAGCCATAATCACACAGTTAGCAATATCAAAGGTCCTCCGATGAATCTCTGGTAGAGCAAAAAGGGACTATATAATGAAAGACGGAATACTATTTCCCCACGAGGACCTATAATGAAGAAATACGCTAAACATTGGTCATTATAAACATATCCAAATAACTCAGTAACTCAGTAATGAAGACAAACACTATTCTTTTCTATTAGTTTTCTTGTTATTTCATAATATGAATGGCCAAATACAAGTACAAGTTAGAATGTCATAATTCGGTTCACAATACAGAATAGATTCACAATAATTACCACAGAACATTTACAAAAACATCAGAATTCAGGTACAGAGGAGTGAGAGAGAGAAAACATCAGTGAGACAAAGATTCACTTACAAGATGAAATACTAATGAAAAGCTAACTCTACGGCCGTTAGAGTATAGCAAGGGCAGCATCACCAGCCGATGATGTGCAAAGTCTTTAGGAAAGTCTCTTAGGTCCAGCAGGATCTGCCAGCCAGAGAATCAGGAATCAGCGCGGCATGCAGCATACCACGAACGCAGGACAGGTCACAAATCTTGTGTACGAGCCGAGGAACACTTTCCCACAGGAATCTTTATAGTGATCTACTTCCTTTCTTCAGCTGAAATGTTGCTTTCTCTCTCACCAGCAAGGCTCTCTATTGGTTATTCACGATGGTCCGACCGTCTTCTGACAGTGACTTTACAACTATTTTCTAAACACATTTTGTCTAAAAAATTGTACAGCGTCCAGGAGAGGAAGTAGGAAGCACCTAGATACATTTGTATACTAAATCTAGCAATAGTTACATTCATCATCTACACCCCTCGCCTTGACAGAAAAGAATTCTTAAATAGAATCTTAGAAACAGGGTAAATATATATACTTTTGAGGAAGAATGTGTATCTATTGAAGGTCAGGAGCACGGAAAAGCACATCCCCTAGCAATTCTTGAGGCCTACAGTATTTTACAGTATTTTAACAAAACAGAGAATAATTTCTAAAAGCCTACACTAATTTCACGAAGAATAAAAGCTAATTCTTGATGTTTATTTTCTGCAGTTAGGAAGACAGAAAAACATTAAGTTAGCATTATTCTCATCATGTTCAACTAAAAATCAACTATTGTGCCTTGTGCACATATCACGTGTTATACACTCTTGAGTTATATTAATAGTTTCGTGCATATTATTAAAAATGCATGCATTAGGGTGGATTTCATCGAGGTGCTCCATCAACCGTGAGTGATGCTTTGTGCTTGTAGGCACTATATTTACCAAAAATGTGAAATTGCATTTCTCTGGTTCTCCTGATTGGGTTTTTGTTGATCTAATGTCATTTTATTTGTAAAATGTACTCTATTTTTGTAAACTGATTTGTGAGCTTACTTGTGTTATATTTCCACTTTTTCACTGTTTGTGTGCTGCATACATATTCTACACGTTGCCTCGGAGTTAAGCCTGACTGCTTTGTACCAAACTACCAGAGGGTTAAGCACAGGTTAATTTAGTGGCTTTTGTGCTTCGCCCTGACAAGGACTGTGGTTGTTGCCTGAGCAGGACTTCCAGCCCTCCAACCAATAACGCAATTTCTTACATTTACTATTTAGGTATAGCATGCCAATATTTATGTTTTCGAGATTTATTTGGTGATGTTTATAGAACCATGCACGAGAACCTGCACATGATAAAAACTGGAACCTGGAACATTTTGTGTGAGTCCAGATCATCCCGAACCATGAGATAGTGTGAGGGTTCCACATCTTATTCCAAATATTATTTTATCTGAAAGTTTATGTCTAGCCTCCAGGACCACCTTCATGGGTTATGTGTGTTGTGTTCAAATATGTTGTCCGTCTTAGAGTGATTATTATACGTGGTTTCTGGTACTTTCCTAACTTTTGTAGATCAGTATTTACACAGTCTGCACCACCCCATCTCTTTTTTTATTTCCTGTATCAGTCAGGTGACGAAATATTCGATCTGAAGCAAAGAGTGGGTGAAAGTGGGGTTTCACAAATCTGTTGTATTGAGGGAGCTGCTTATGTTATGTGTGTTCACCTTCACATATTTGGCCAAACTTTCTTTGCCTGTTGTGGCTCTCCTCGGGGGTGAAACAACACTTAACAAATAGCGCAATCCTTGAAGGCCTGAAAAAACAGAGACATAATAACCTTGTATGCATCACATACATTTAAACCAAATGTGTCCTAGTTTATTTTGAACCTACTAAAATCTTTTCTAAAAACGTTACCATTCCGCTGGGATATTTGAAACTACTTTTAAAGTTTAGTTTGGTTACAGATGTTTTATGTACGTCTGAGTTAAAACATCTGTCATGTTGTAGACTCCCTTCACATGGAGATAGGGCTCCTTGCTAAAAGAACTGGCAGTAGTTTATCAGAAGTTGTCTGATATTTTAGTCTCTTTGAAAACACAGCTCTGGCTGCCAGAATAAAAGCACGTCATGGGCCGTACGCCCACACGCCTGGTTCCAGCCCCTTTTCTGTTGTCATACGACACAAAAATAAAGCTCTGAGCGCAGGAACGCAGCTCCCGATTCAAAGATGGACGAAAGTCTAACTTTACGACTTTCGGAATTCACAAAGAGCAATTACTATAAATGCTCTTTGTGAATACTGAAACTCGTAAAGTTGGACTTTCGTCTCACTATACCTTTGTGAATTGGGCCCGTCGTGTGTGCTTGGGCAGGGGGACAGGCAGAGTTGGGGAGTGAGTGCAAAGGAGACAGTGAGAAAAACTGGGAGGGAGAGAAACAGTAAAAGAAAGAAAGAGAAAGTGAAAGAAGGAAGAGACTGCGAGAGAGACATGGAGGGACAGAGAAAGAAGAGAGAAGGGGAGACATGAAAAGAGAGAGAGAGAGTCTGGACATACATAGAAAGCCTGAGAGGCAGAAAAAGCCAGAGAGTGAGAGAGAGGAATAGGGAGAGGCCAAGAAAGAAAAGAATATAAAGATAGAGACATTTACTGAGTTCCCTTACTGTCTCACTATAATCCTCACAATAAGCACAATGTCACAAGTTATGCACTAGCTGGCTGGTGATCCTCTAGGCAGGATGTGATCACACACACCTTGTTAATACTATACCACCCGTACCTCTAAAGGACTCAAGGGACCCATCCCATCGCATCCTATTCTGCTGTAGGGGTTACTCTCTGCTACCTTAATAAGAAGACTGACACATAGCACTAGTTAAACTAAACATCATAAATACACACGTAAATCTCTAAAAAATGCCATGTGGATGGACAAATGTGAGATGCAGCAGAAGCAGGCATGTGCTGCTGGCTTTAAAGAAGATGGCAGCCAAAGGGCTACTGCCTGCCAGTAATAGCAATGACAACTAAGCAGCTTCATTCCAGTAAATGGGAGGAGCCCCCTGCTTGACAAATGACATAGTATTGTTCACACCTGTTACAGAAGCCCAGCACTGAGTGTACATGGTTACTTTAGTTCCAAAATGTATCTGCCAGAGGGGTGTGGCTGAACCTCCCCCAAGATGGCCGCCGGCTCCGTAAGTCTCTCGGAGCCTCGGAGACCGCGGACGGAGCCTTACCTCCATACAGGGTCAAATTGGGATCACAATTAGGCCCGGGCCGCCTTAAAAAAATGGCCCACATTCCCGGATCGTGTCCTTTCATTAATTACTAATTGATTAGTCTCATTGGGCAAATGTTTATAGAAATGTTTGGTAATTTTAACATTTTATAGCTTATAGAGCCAGTAACGTGGGTAAAAACTAGAAGCACTGACAACACCTGATCTGATGGGTATTTTAATATCCTGGCCTGTACGAAAATGACAATCACCTGAATCCGGTATTTTTTCCCCTAATCAGTATGTATTTTAAACAGTAAATGAAAGGCAAATGCACTTTTATTATATATAAAGATTCATCTTTAATTATCATTCTCTGGCGTTTGTAGCATTTTAAAACATGAACAATGACTGGTTATTTTTTTTATTTTTTTGTAGTTTCATATAGTGTGAACTGGTCCCACAGGCATTAGATCTACTTACATGAGCACCAGTTGCGTTAGAGGAGATCAAATTAGTTTTTACTATTCAGCCTTAGGACAATAAGTGATTTGCTCAGAATCACAGGCTGTTGAGCTAACGCCGGGACTCCAACGTAGCTCCTGAGTTTGGAAGTTGGCATCGCTGGTCAAGGTAACCTCACAGCTAGGCCTATGAAAACACACCGGTTCCCCTCCCCCTCCCCCACCTTACACTCAGTGCAGAAAAACACAGGTTAAGATGACAACACCTGGCCCCCAGCAAAGCCTCTGAATACTCTCTCCCTCCCCGGGCACCAACGACTGAGTATGAAGTGATGGTCCAGTGGGGGAGGGGCCATGGGAAGGTTAGTAATTTTGGGCTGAGTCAAACCCAAGGGGGTGAGGTGAGAATGACCCTACAGCCAGAGCAACAACTGGCCCCCAAGGAGGCATCGTTCCACTCACCCCCTCCCCAGCCCACTATAGCCTCAGGGCTATGGCCTGGCAGATGTGGAAGGAAGCAAAGAACAAAGCTTCTGGGCTGGCCTCGGAGGTGGGGGGCAATGGGGGCTGAGGTGAAGAAGGACCGTTATCATCTGACACTGAACCCCCCTGTGAGGCTGCTTTATTCTTCCAGTCCCGTCTCTGTTTGACAGCCCGGCAGGGGAGAAGGAACACTACTTTGTCTGTGCAGCCCCTCAGGATCTAAGCTGAGGTCTGCTACGGCAGGCCGATTGATGCAAGTCCCAGCGCTGATAGTCAGCCTGCCTTAAAATACAGTGGCCTGGCTGGGGGGCTGGGGAAGATAGCAAGGATCTGTGGGCCAGGTGACATAGGGCTTAAAAAAAACAGCACACGGGTGACACCTAGGTGACGGTCCATCGCTCACTGCCCAACTGCTCACCGTCCCAATCCGACCCACCACCATAAGTACTCCAACAACAACAAGACGTGCAGTGGCAGCACCGGAGTGGGTAGGTGTAATTTCAGACCAAGTTATGGTCCTTACACTCTGGTTTTTATTCCTGTAGTTTCTCCCTCACATCGGACCACTGCACCTGGGCTCATACAGATCGGCAGAGTGCTTCTGACACTCATGCTTGCCCAACTAAATGGAGGAGCCTGTTAGAGGATAACTCTGAATTCTACACATACCTATATTATAGTCGGTGCTTTTTTGGTCCTGTCCCATGCTTTTAAAAGGTGCGTGCCAGACTTTCACAGCATTATGAGATTTATCTGTGGAGAGGAGAAATGGAGACATTCTCTTCTTAGTGTATGTTTCTTTACGGCTGAGGACTCTGTTTCATATTTCTTCTTCTGTGCGATTAGCTGGTGGGAAACCCATCTTCAGAACATTTTTGTTGGACTATGTCACCTCCAGGTTAAATGGTGACTTTGAGACTGGCATAGCTCTCTGTGATTATCTGACAAGCAGATGGCTAAAGACACTCTCTTTATTGTGCGTGTTTCATCACGACTGGTGAATCTAAGTCACTGTGAGAATCATTTTGATTCTTTTGGGTGAACGACCGGCAAAGCGCTTCTGACTCTAGCGCATGCCTGCCCATATTGAGGAGCCTGACAGAGTATATTATTGAACTATAAGTGCCCTTTTACCACAGCAACTGTACTTCTTACCCTCACCCCTACTCATAAATGGGGATGGTACGACTCACATAGTTTTATGTGATTTATCTGCGGAGAGGAGGTATAAAGTTATTCTCTTCATTGTTCCACAGATATATCTTTATGAATGCACTCTGCTGCCTCTTTCACGACAAAGCCTGAATCCTCAGTTACAACAATGCCTCTTCCCCATAAAGACTCAATCAGTAGTGCTAAAAAAAGACGAAATACCCTACTTCTCAATCAAAGTCTTCCTTACTTCTGACACTCGAGGACTTAATGGACTAGATAAGGCATTTAAAGCCCTTCATGATGGAAACCAACACCAGGCTTCAGAGGATTGAAAAGAAATTATCAAGTCTTGAGTCCCTGTGAACGTAGTAGAACAACGCATCAGTGACGTCCAAGATATGGCAACTAAAGTTAAAATGATGTCCAAAGATATCTGTCTTCTAAAAGAACAAACAAGACTTGGAAAAACCACAACAGATGCAACAAATTACATATCTATGGAATTCCTGAGGGTGCGGAGGGCTCCAACATGATTGCCATTCTTAAAATACATATTCCAAAAATCGTCGGTCTCAAGGAAAGTACTGATCTTAATCTGCAACAAGCTCACCATGTCAGCTCTAATCCTTCAGTGGCAACTCCATCGGCTTGACCAAGAGGAATTATTGTTCTATTTCTACAGTACTCTGATTTGATGAGGGTTCTCCCGGTGGAAAAGCAGAGAAAACAAATGCTATGGTCGGATCAGAAAATCTTCTTTGCAAAGGGCTGCCGGTCAGTCGGAATGCCACCAAGAGTGGTGATCCGACCAACATTGTAAGAAGGCCCTTAATCTCCACATTAACCAATGCTGAAAAATAGGTTCTATTCTAATTTCGGATGATGCACCAGTTATAATTGATCTAGACCTCCAGGTCCAGTAGACGATGTTTCAATAACTGCTTAATGAAAGATAAAGTCTTTGTGGAAAAGTTTGAACTCTTCCTTAAGGACTTCCTTGACTCCAACATTAACCCCGATATTCCTTTTAACTTTGTCTGGGATGCCTTTAAGGCAACAGCTAGAGGCTACATTATTGACTATGTTGCAACCAAAAAAAAAATGATCCTATAGATTCTGCACTTTTACTTATCTCTATTAAACAACTCGGACATGAATATTACACATCCAATAATAAAATCACACTGAAGTGCCTCATCCAGACAAAGCTAGACTTTAATAAAAAAATCTACTGAAGAAGCATCCGGTGTGTTGACTTCTCCTGGGGGTGTGGCTAACCGCCGATGTAGGTGGACGCAGTCTGCGGAGCTCTGTCCAGAGAATCCCCCATCCGGTACAATCCTGTGCCCCAGCCCCACTCAAAACTGGCTGGAGCAGCGGTGGAACCATTCCGCAGCAGTTCCCCACCAAATTCGACGGGCCACATTCCGTGGATAAGCTAAGAATAGTGGAGTGCGGCCTGAGACGCTGCACATAAAATGGCGCCCAGTCTGACCAACGAGTACTGAAGCGAGGAGCGAGCCCGGCGAGACCAGCTGGCAGTGGAGCTGAGAAGAGGACGGGCGGCTGGCCAGTCCAGGAGGTATAGGTCGGGCCTGACGGAGCGGTGCAGGTGCAGCCAGGAGGCAAAGGAGAATGTCTCCGCTGGCAGTGACGATAACGCAGGAGACCAAGATGTCAGCACAGCTTCAGCAGAGAAGGTAGGCCGCGGGGGACGCCCTGCACATCTGTGCTCTCGCGCGGTGTCGGCCGGGAGGGCTCCGGGTTCCCACGCGGCTGATAAGAGCGGGAGTAGCTGAGTAGCTTGTGGCAGTGGTGCACTGCTGAAGAACTGCCCCAAACAGAGAAGCGATGCAGAGACGGGGCAGTGACAGCCGAGGGCCCGGAAGCCGCACGCGCAGTGAACCGAAAGCGCCGCAAAAAGGGCAGCGACTGACTGAGGAAGCGGCAGAGATGTTCCACCTGAACGGGGAGGCAGAGACAGAACTTCGGGATCGCCAGGAGTTGTGGCAGGGAGAGGCTTGTAGGAACCACAGCGGGGGCACCCCAGACAATTGATCATCGATACAGAAATGAGAAGGGGTTCCTGGGGAATCAAAGCGTGAAAGGTGAGCCTAGGGAGCACCCCTGGTGACACGGAGGCACCAATTGAAGGGGCGTCTGGAGGATACCACCCAGGCCCCAGGACTGTCCCTTCAGACTGCCAGTATATAGGGCACTTGACAGAGGCACCGAAAGGGGCGAATGGTGAGAGAGCCCACTGTGAGCCTGTAAGATAGCCCTGGAACACAGGAACTAGTGGAGTCCCAGCGGATAACATACCAACCCTAATACAGAAGACTGTTGGGGAGGCGGAACCAGGTGTAATAAGCCGCAGAGGACACAGAGCGCCAACGATTGCAGAGGCCGGCAAGGTCCAGAGATACACTGCCCATTGGGGGGAGAGAGGACGGAGAAGAAGCCCGTGGTACTACCCTTGAGCTGCCAAGTGTTCTGAGAGGCCCCCATTCTTGCGGGTACTTCCAGGGCACTGTGGCCAGCAGTTGAAAGCAGGTGGAGTGAGCAGAGCGAGACCGATAATCACAGGCGACCAGAGGGAGACCCGGTGTATCGCGCAGGAGTGAGCTGGGTGCGGCTAGGGGTTGTCGGCCCCCCCAGTTGACTCTCACCCCGCAGAGAGGCGTGGCCACCTGGGAAAATGGGAAAAGTACCAAAACGTAGGAGGCACAGTACCCTCAATAAGGGGAGGAGGGGGGCAGTGTCCAGACAGATGAAGACGAAGAGAGTCCAGAATTGGAGATGGATGCTTCTATCACATGAGCTACCCTGACGGATATCTTGCAGGCCATCACAGCCTCTCGTGAGGCACTAGAAACAAAAATCGATGCCATCGTCCATTAACAGAGAGGGTAACGAATACAGAAAGGACAATTTCTGATCTTCCCACAGAGGTGACGGAACTGCGAAAATCCCTCAAGGACATTGAAGCCAAGGTACTGGTCCTGGAGGTGAGGACAGAAGACACTCCTACGCATAGTGGGGATTCCAGAGGGGAAGAAGGAAACGATATGGTGCAGTTTCTGGAAGACTGTCTCAAGACAGTAGTGACACCAGAGGGGCCTTCACTATTTTATGCACTGGAGTGGGCGTATAGGGTCACATCCAGGCCCCCCAGGACGGGGGCTCCTCCACAACCCGTAGTGGCACAGCTTCTTCACTTCAGAGACTGGAAACAAACCCTCAAGCAAGCCTGCCAGAAAAATAACCTACAAGCCGGGAACAGTAAAGTGATGGTGTTCCCCGACTTCACTAGGGAAGTACAGAGGTAGAAAACCTCTTTCCTGGCAGTTAAAAAGAAGCTGCGACAGCTACAAATCCCATATGCAATGTTGTTCCCAGCACGGATGAGGGTGGTCTGCCAGACAGGGGAACAGTTCTTTCAAACACCGCAGGAGGCCTGGTATTGGCTGGATTCTGGCGGGGTGCGGAATATGAGGAAACTCTCCTGGGGTCAGCAACAAAGAAGAAGCTGGGGGACTGGGCAAAACCGGGGTGCCCTCCTCAACAGAATTTAGAGAGGAGCAGCAAAGCACTCCAGGTGGTGGCGGAACTCAGTCAGGGGGGATCCAGCCCCAGGTCAACTTGTAGTGACCATGAGACGGAACGGTCGGGCTGCTCACAGGCAACCAGTGCAGCTGAAGAGTCGGAGACGGACCTCCTAATAATAATGCCCAAATCTGTGGATGGCATCATTTAAGCGAGGACTGGGGAGGCAGAGGGAACACTGATCCTAGCAGGATATATCCTTTTTGACGTGAAGCTGGGGACGGGGCGGGGGACTCACCCAGAGGCCAGATGGCAGACTGAGTGTTACGCTGGGGCTGAAGATCCGGATATAGAGATGGGGGAATCCGGCTAGCAGGGCTCCTCGGCCTAGTCGGTAGTCTCCACAACCTCAAAGTTAATAGACACTTTACCTTTTTTTCCAGTTTAGATGGGGAGTTGGGAAGTTTGTTTGTATCAGGAGTTACACTTAGGGGCCAGGCATGTCTGGGGTAGGAAAGTACCTGGGCAGATGTTAGAACCAGCCCAATAGTACCTGCCATAGACCTTAAGTGCATCTCGTGGAATGTGCGAGGGATGCACACCATGACAAAGTGCCACAAGAAACATGCATACCTAGTATGTAGAGGGGCTCAAATTGCAATGCTGCAGGAGACACATATAAATGCAAAAGAAGGGGCTGCGTCACAACGCAGGTGGTTAGGACAAGTGTTCTACACAAATTATTCTGCGTTTGCTAAGGGAGTCCTGATCTGGGTAAGAGTAGATGTCCCATTCCAGGGCACTAAACAAATACACGACCCAGAAGGGCGATATGTGGTCCTAATAGGGAAGCTTGATGGGAAAGATGTGACGATTTGTAGCGTCTATGGACTAAATACCGATCAAATCTCGTTCCTGGCACTCCTCTCTAGAATACTGGCACCAGTCCTGTCTGGATCGGTGATACTGGGAGGGGACTATAATTGTATTGAAGATGTGGAGCTCGACCGTTCCCACCCGCCCCTACTAGACTCATCCATTCGTAGAACGGCGGAAGCGCACAGGAACTGACAGCAGCAATGAGGGCTGATAGATACTTGGAGGGCACAGCATCTGGGGGACAGAGATTATTATTTTTTCTCGCACTTACACGAGCTACATGTTAGGTTAGACTCCATGCTGTGCTCCCCGACGTACATGAATGTGTGCAGACGAGTAAATATCTGGCAAGGACGATCTCGGACCACGACCCTCTTCTGGTTGGGCTTGTCTGGACGAGGGTAAGGTCGAGCATTCCTACATGGCACCTTAGACCGGAGACACTAGAAGACCAGGTGTATCAAGCAACAATACGCACAGCAATTGGGCAATACTTTGACGAGAATGCCAGGTCAGCTGCGCACCACCTGATGAAATGGGAGGCCTTCAAGGTCATGATATGGGGTAGGTGCATCTCTGACACAGTGGGGGTGAGAAAGATACTCCGGAGGGGCACATTATCAACAGAGCAACACCTCCAGGAGCTTGAGAGGGAGAGAACGGAACGTAGGGACAAACAAGAGGAATTGTTGGTAGCTAAAGAAGCAGTAGCAGAGCATGTAGAGTGGTTCGACTACAAAAACTATATGGTCCATGCTCAAGCAGAAAGGGATAAACCTGGGCCACTGCTAGCCTGGCTGGCTAGCCTGGCTAGTAGGGGATCGGTTATCCTGGAAATGAGGGATGGACAGGGAGAGGTTCGAAATCGACAACAGGACATCAACAACATATTCCTTGGATACTATACTGGTTTATTTAAAAGCAGGGTGTCCCTCACGGATGCTGAGATAGATGATTTCATGGGAGAAATTGAATTGCCAGCAATACAAGAGGAAGAGGCGGAGGCACTAGGGAGGGAAATAGAGCTGGTGGAGGTGAGGAGTGCCATTAAAGCTATGGCCAGAAACAAAACGCCTGGGACAGACGGGCTCCCAGTTGAGTTTTACTCCATGTATGTTGAACTCTTGGGCCCCCGTTTAGTGGAGATCTATAACCAAGCAAAGCAAATTGGGAAACTACCAGTGTCCACTAGAGAGGCAATGATTGTCCCACTGTTGAAACCTGGGAAGTTGGCATCTGATAAAACAGCATACAGACCACTTTCTATGCTCAATTTGGATTATAAAATCCTGAGTAAGATACTAGCCACTCTTCTCCTGCCGCATATGTCGGACCTCATACACCAAGATCAAGTAGGGTTTATACCGTCCCAGAATACCGTGATGAATGTCTGGAGACTATTGCGCCTACATGAAGCACACTCTTACTGCAAGGAGGAAGCTGTCATCTTTGCAGTAGATATAGAGAAGGCCTTTGACTGCCTTGAATGGCCATACCTGTTCCGGGTGATGCGAAGGTTTGGATTGGGGCCTGTATTTGTGGCATGGACAGCCTTACTTTACACAGATTCAAAGGCCAGAGTTAAGACTGGTGAGCTCATATCGGACTGCTACAGGGTGGAGTGGGGAACACAGCAGGTGTGCCTGCTGTCGCCTGTACTGTTTGCCTTGGCCATGGAACCCTGGCTGCTAGTGCTAGGAAAGGATGTTCCTGCCGTGGCCTGAAAGCGTCAGGCCAAACTCACCACATAGCACTGTACGCTGATAATTTATTATTATTCCTCAGCAACACGGGGAGGACCTTAAAGGAGCCAGGGAACTGCTTGGGGCACTGGAGAGAGTGGCAAGCTTTAAGGTAAATTGGAGGAAGTCATGCATCTTCCACACGCGGTGGGTAGAGAACGGCCACAGGCTACGGGGGGGATTTGATGGGAAAATCAATGCCTTCCTGTTAGACCTGGCATCTTTGGCGTGGTTACCCTGACTTTTTTGCCTCTACCTCCTGTATTTTTGATGCTATGCTGGATTTCGTTTTTGCTGGTTTAGATGCTTTGGGCACTTTGCCACTGCTGATCAGTGTCAAAGTGCAAGTGCTCCCTTGGTAAATTGTTATATTGATTGGTTATCCATGATTGGTATATTTGTTTCACCTGTTAGCCCCTAGTAAAGTGCACTGCGTGTGCCAGGGCTGGTGATTCAAATGCTACTAGTGGGCTGCAGCACTGATTGTGCCACCCACAGGAGTAGCGCTAAAATGATGTCTTAGGCCTGCTTGCAGTGCCTATGTGCAGTCCAGGACTGCCATGTCGACCTGGCCAGTGCACCCACTGACCAGGCCTTATCCTTCCCTTTCTGTACATGTAAGGCATCCCTATGGTGGCCCTAGGTACCCCCCTGGGCTGGGTGCAGTGTATCTGAAAGGTAGGGCATGTACTGAGGTGTGTAACATGCCCTGGTAGTGAATTACAGCCATTTTCGTTTTTCACTGCTGAGAGGCTATCTTGCCCATAGGATAGAATGGGGAAGGCTGTTTACATGCCTATCTTCCCATAAGGGCAAGATAGAAAATCCAAGTTTGGTATCTCTGTGTTCAGAATTTAATTATACATCTTTTTAGCAAGATGGTTTTTAAATTCACTGTGTGAGAATATCACTTTTTAGAAAGTAGCTATTCTCCTGTTTAACCTTCCTGTGTGCCTGTGTGCTGGTTGGCTGAAGGGTGTCATGTGATGGGCCAGGTGGCTCCAGGAGCCTGGATGAGTCAGCAGCAGGGTGAATAGGGAGATCTGCTTTAGATGGGTGGGAGGAGTAGTCCCTGGGTTTGAATAGGGCTGTCCCTGCCAAACACAAAGCTGGCTCCACCCCCTGCTGGCCAGGCAGAGGACTCTGCCTCTGCTGGCACAAAGAAGGCTCCACCTCCTGCTGAGCGTCTAACGACCCTGCCCCTCACTCTGAAAGGAACCAGGTGCTCCAGAGCAGAGCACACCCAGGAACCGGTTTGAGCAGGGGAATCCCCCCACTGGAACAAAGAGAGACAAAGACTTGGAGGGGTATAAGAAGAGGACCCCAGACACCTAAACTTTAGATCACTTTGGAACTAAGAAGAAACCTCTGCCAAGGAGAAAGCTGAAAAGAACTGAAGAGGAGAAGACTGCCTGCTTGCTGTTTTGCTTTGCTGCCAAGGAGAGGGGAAGGACTTTGCTGTGTCCCCTTCTTTTGATTCTGATCTCCAAGGGCCTGAGAAGAGCTGGCTCCCTGTTAAGAAGTCCCAGGAACAAAAGGACTTCACCACCAGCTCCCCTGGAACTCTGCTGAGAGAGTTCTGACCTGCCTTGGAGTGCTTGCCCAGTCTTGGGGCCTCAGGAGGTCGTTTTGCTGTGTTTGGGAGCTGGGAAGCAGAAGCGTGAACAAGAGTGACTGGTACCCAATGCATCATCCGATTGCGTGTCGCAAGACGAGAGTGCGTGGAAAATTTCATCGCGGCACCATCGCAACACGCAGGGTCTCCGCATCACCGAGTGCGTCGAGCATCGTCCCGAAGCGTGAAGCTTCCTGCCATTGCGAGGGTTGTCGCAGAACCAGTTTGCGGGCCGCACCACTGCCGGTGCGTGAAAAGTCTCCAATCGCTGCGTGCGTCGACGCAGAGTCCCGTTCCGTGGCGCATCGAGAGTTGCGGCGCCGGAAGGCAACGCTGCGCCACGCACCGCACCACATCGAAGAGTGTCGCATCGAACCTGTGCGTGAAGCTTCCCCCCAAGAAACCTACGCAACGAAAGCCAAAGGTATCGCATCCTCCCCCTACAGATCGGAGCCGGCGCATCCACCTCTGCTGCGTGAAGCAGGGCTGCTGCAAAGCCTCCCCAGGATCTCAGGAGCATCGCATCGCCTTTGCCATCTTCCTTGTTATAGCTTTTGGGAACCTTATCGCAACTACAGGTACTGTTGGGCACGAAAGTGTCGCATTTTGTGCATTGAGAGTCGCATTGTGCAGGACACTGACTTTTACATCCTGGAGTACTTTCTGCAAACTCTTGAACTATCTTTAAAGTAACCTTTTGAATTATATGTTGGTTTGTCCGTAGTATTTGGTCTTGTGAAGTTTTTAGTAAAGATACATTATTTTTCTAAAACTGGTGTGGAGTAAATCTGTGGTGTTTTCACTGGGTAACTGTGAGTGTTGGTACAAATACTTTACACATTGCCTTTGATAGCCTAGACTGCTCAGGCCAAGCTACCTAGAGGGTGAGCAGGGGTTATCTTAACAGTGTATCCCCCTTTCCCTGACTAGAAGCAAGGGTCCCTACTTGGACAGGGGAACCTACCCTGCCAACTAGAGACCCCAGATCTAACATTGGTGGTCAGCGGTGAGGATTGAACTTGTATTTGTACTTGACCCACAGTAATTGGTGTACATCACTAGGAGTGCAGACCAATAGACAACCACATACTGCATTATTTTTGATTCTATTTTTGAGTAACTCTTCAAGAGCATCATGTCTCAGGTGGCAACAAGTGAGAGGGCAGAATTGGAGTTTTCCATTGCGGATTTATATTCATACAAAGTTGAAGATCTCAAGCAATTCTGCAAAGACCGTGGTTGCTCTTTTAAAAGCGGAGCTAGAAAGGATGTGCTACAAAGAGTCCTGAAGGCCTGGTGGGAGGCCCAAGAGGAAAGTGATGCAAATGAAGAGGATGGTTTTGTTCCCCAAGATCTGCCTGTGGGCAGACCAGTCTCAAGGGCTGGCAGCTCCCATTCCAGTAGGGGGCTCACTCCAGAGGAGTTGGAGGAGAATCAAAGGGTGAGAAATCATGAATTGGAAATTATGAAAATGAAGATGAAGCCATCAGAAGTAGACAAGGCGGCGGAGGAGAGCAAGAATGCCCGTGCCTTGGAGGAGAAGAAATTGCTTCTGGCTCATGAAGTGAGCATGAGAGAACTGGACATCAAGGCCAAGCAGGTGGAGTCCGGTTCAAATGGTGGCAGCGCACAGCCAGTGCAGGGGGGTAAAGTATATATCCCCAAAGATTTAGTACAGAATTACAATAGGAGTGAAGATATCTATGCCTGGTTTACATCGTATGAGATAGCATTAAGAATGAATGGTGTGCCTGAACAGCATTGGGGGGCGGGCCTGTGGAAACATTTTGAGGCTTCTGGGAGGAGTGCTCTAGAGCCCTTAGAATTAGCAGGTGCCATGACCTATCCCAATATGAAGGAGGCCCTATGTCTCAGGTATGGACTTACTCCAGAGCAGTATAGACTGCAGTTTAGAAATTCCAAGAAGAAAGAGTCTGAGACTTGGATGGAGTGTGTGAATCTGTACTCGCGGACACTGGAAGGTTGGATGAAGGGCAGCAAAGCAACTGATTATAAGGGGTTGTTACATTTAATTAGTTGGGAGCACTTGAGTAGTCTATGTGTTCCAGAGCCGCGCCAGCATCTTTTAGATAGCAAGTTGACGGACCCCATTGAGCTTGCTAAGGAGGCGGACCGCTGGACCAGTACCAGAGTCCACAGAGGAATTGTGGGTACCATTGCCAAAGGTGGGCAGGGTCCCCAGCAGAAGAGTGGGGGGGACAAGGGCAACCAAAAGGAGTTCTCACAAGGGCCCCAAAATAGTTCCCAGGGTAACCAGTCCCAGCCCCCCAAGTCAAAACCCAAACCAACCTGGCCCCGTAAGGGCAGGTCGGATAACAAGGGTCCCATTAAGTGTTATCACTGTCAGGAATTGGGTCACAAGTCTCCTGTGTGTCCCAAGAAATCCCAGGCACCCACTGGTGCTCCAACACCGGGTATAGCTAGTGTAGCTTTTGGGGGGGATTTAATTTCTAGTGATTTGGAGGGTTTAGCAGTTATGTCCCTTGTCTCTTTAGGAGACACAGAGATGGTCCAGGAAACCCCTGTCCCTGATAACACTAAGAAGTACAGGCAGTGGGTGACCATCAATGGGAGGAGGGTGGAGGCTCTCAGGGACACTGGAGCCAGTGTGACTACGGTCAGGTGTCAGTGGGTCCCTGAGGAGCTGATCATTCCAGACGTACTTCACCCAGTAGTGTCAGCTGACAACTCTGTGCGCCTTTGCAAGGTAGCACATGTTCCCTTTGAGTGGGGGGGGGTCTCAGGTCCTCTCAAAGTTGTTGTGAGTCCATCCATGCCAGTAGACTGTCTGCTAGGTAATGACCTGGAAAGTTCCCCGTGGAAGGAGGTGGAACGCCAGGCTCATTTGGAGATGTTGGGTTTGCCTGAGTGGGTCTGTGTGACCACCCGGTCCATGGCAGCCAGACAGGGTTGTGAAGCAGACCTGGAGCCAGAAACAGTGGCCCAGGTCCCTGCCAGAAAGAGGAAGGGCAAGGGGCGTGGTGCGTCCACCCCCGCTGTTCCCACGGTCCAGGAAGGAGCAGAACCTACGGGGGATGCCCTGGAGCCTACAGGGGAACAGGTCGCTGAGCTGGGAGACATACCTGAGCTGACCCATTGGCAGCAAGAGGGTGGTCCCTCCAGAGAGGAGTTCTGCCGTGCGCAGAAGACATGCCCTACTCTTGAAGGTCTGCGGCACCAGGCTGCAGACCAGGCAGCAGGTGCTGATCCGAAGAACTTTTTTCTCTACTGGGAGAATGACTTGTTGTACAGTGAGCCTAGGTTTGCTGAGCCCAGTGGATCACGTACCCTGGTGGTACCCACAGGGTTCAGAGACTTCCTACTGGGTCTGGCTCACGACGTGCCGCTTGCAGGACATCTCGGGCAGGACAAGACCCGACAAAGGCTTGCCACCCACTTTTACTGGCCCGGGATGAAGACGGACGTCGCTTCCTTTTGTAAATCATGCCAGACTTGCCAGGCAAGTGGCAAGGCTGGAGGAAAATGCAAAGGCCCTCTCCAGCCTTTTCCGGTAGTGAGCACCCCTTTCGAGCGGGTGGGAATAGATATTGTGGGGCCACTGGACCCCAGGACCGCCTTAGGCAACAGGTTCATCCTGGTCCTGGTGGATCATGCCACCCGGTACCCGGAGGCTATCCCTCTCAGGACAACCACAGCCCCGGTGGTGGGCCGTGCGTTGATGGGGATCTTTTCCCGTGTGGGTTTCCCCAAAGAGGTGGTATCTGACCGGGGTACCAACTTCATCTCCAGGTATATGAAGTCTCTGTGGGAGGAGTGTGGGGTAACTTATAAGTTCACCACTCCTTACCACCCTCAAGGAAATGGGTTGGTTGAAAGGTTCAACCGGACCCTGAAAGGCATGATCATGGGGCTGACCGAGCCCATGAGACGGAAGTGGGACGTCTTTTTGCCATGCCTATTATTTGCCTACAGGGAGGTACCACAAAAGTCTCTAGGGTTCAGTCCCTTTGAGCTTTTGTACGGGCACCCTGTTAGAGGACCTCTCAGTCTGGTGAAGGAGGGTTGGGAGAAATCCCCGGGGAAAACCCCTCAGGATGTGTTCAGCTATGTGCTGGCCATCCGCAACCAGACACAGCGCTTCCGGGCCCTCGCTCAGGCGAACCTGGAAGCCAGCCAGGATGAGATGAAGAGGTGGTATGACCAGCATACCACTCTGATGGAATTTCAACCTGGGCAGATGGTGTGGGTGATGGCGCCAGTGGAGCCTTGCGCGCTCCAGGACAAGTGGACTGGGCCATATGAGGTGGTGGAGCGCAAGAGTGAGGTGACCTACCTGGTCAACTTGCGATCTCCCAGGAACCCCATGAGGGTCCTACACGTGAACCGCCTCAAACCCCATTTTGAGAGGTCTGAAATAACAATGCTACTGGCTACAGATGCAGGGATGGAGGAGGATAGCGATCCTCTTCCTGACCTCCTGGCAGCTAAGGAGCAAGATGGGTCAGTGGATGGAGTGGTCCTCTCGCCCACCCTGACCCCAGAACAGCAGAGGGACTGTCGCCATGTGCTGGGTCAGTTTGCATCTCTGTTCTCCCTGACCCCCGGTATCACCAACTGGTGTGTCCATGACGTGGACACGGGAGATAGCATGCCTGTGAAACAGAAGTTTTACCGGGTGGCTGACAAGGTCAGGGCCAGCATCAAGAAGGAGGTTTCTAAGATGTTGGAGCTAGGGGTGATTGAGCCCTCCAGCAGCCCCTGGGCTAGCCCAGTGGTACTTGTACCGAAAGCTGCTGCGCCAGGTGCCACTCCAGAACTTAGGTTTTGTGTGGACTACCGTGGGCTCAATGCTGTCACGAAGACTGACGCACACCCCATCCCCAGAGCTGATGAGCTCGTGGATCGGTTGGGAGCTGCCAACTACCTCAGTACGTTTGATTTAACTTCTGGGTACTGGCAGATTGCCTTAACTGATGGGGCCAAGGAGAGGTCTGCGTTTTCAACTCCAGAGGGGCACTTCCAGTTCCGTGTCATGCCCTTTGGGTTGAAGAACGCCCCTGCCACATTCCAGAGACTGGTCAACCAGGTACTGTCCGGGCTGGAGCAATTCAGCGCCGCATATCTGGATGACATTGCTGTGTTCAGTTCCACTTGGGAAGAACACTTGCGACACCTCTGCGCAGTGTTGAAGGCTCTGCATAGTGCAGGCCTCACTATCAAGGCCAGTAAGTGCCAGATAGGGCAGGGTTCGGTGGTGTATTTGGGACACCAGGTAGGAAGCGGCCAGGTGGCGCCCCTACAAGCCAAGATAGATACCATCCGGGCTTGGGAACCCCCCAAAACCCAGACAGCGGTGAGAGCCTTCTTAGGACTCACCGGGTACTATCGCCGTTTTGTCAAGGGGTATGGCACCATTGTTGCTCCCTTGACAGAACTATCTTCCAAGAAGTTACCGAAGAAAGTGATTTGGACCAGTGCCTGCCAAGAAGCTTTTGATGCCCTGAAGGAGGCCATGTGTACAGCACCTGTACTCAAGGCGCCTGACTTCTCCAAGGAGTTCATAGTGCAGACAGACGCTTCTGAGCATGGAGTGGGAGCGGTGCTCTCACAACTAAATGATGAGGACTTGGACCAACCTGTAGCTTTCATTAGTAGGAGGCTACTTCCCAGGGAACAGAGGTGGAGTGCGATTGAAAGGGAAGCTTTTGCTGTGGTCTGGGCGCTGAAGAAGCTGAGGCCCTACTTGTTTGGGACTCACTTCCGGGTTCAGACGGACCACAGGCCCCTCAGATGGTTGATGCAGATGAGGGGTGAGAATCCTAAGCTGTTGAGGTGGTCCATTTCCCTACAGGGGATGGACTTTACGGTGGAACACCGCCCCGGTACAGAACACGCCAACGCTGATGGTCTGTCCAGGTTTTTCCGCCTTAGCGATGAGAACTCCCAAGAGGGTGGGTAGTTCTCCCCACTTTCAGCTGGAGGGGACACGTGTTAGACCTGGCATCTTTGGCATGGTTACCCCTGACTTTTTTGCCTCTACCTCCTGTATTTTTGATGCTATGCTGGATTTCGTTTTTGCTGGTTTAGATGCTTTGGGCACTTTGCCACTGCTGATCAGTGTCAAAGTGCAAGTGCTCCCTTGGTAAATTGTTATTTTGATTGGTTATCCATGATTGGTATATTTGTTTCACCTGTTAGCCCCTAGTAAAGTGCACTGCGTGTGCCAGGGCTGGTGATTCAAATGCTACTAGTGGGCTGCAGCACTGATTGTGCCACCCACAGGAGTAGCGCTAAAATGATGTCTTAGGCCTGCTTGCAGTGCCTATGTGCAGTCCAGGACTGCCATGTCGACCTGGCCAGTGCACCCACTGACCAGGCCTTATCCTTCCCTTTCTGTACATGTAAGGCATCTCTATGGTGGCCCTAGGTACCCCCCTGGGCTGGGTGCAGTGTATCTGAAAGGTAGGGCATGTACTGAGGTGTGTAACATGCCCTGGTAGTGAATTACAGCCATTTTCGTTTTTCACTGCTGAGAGGCTATCTTGCCCATAGGATAGAATGGGGAAGGCTGTTTACATGCCTATCTTCCCATAAGGGCAAGATAGAAAATCCAAGTTTGGTATCTCTGTGTTCAGAATTTAATTATACATCTTTTTAGCAAGATGGTTTTTAAATTCACTGTGTGAGAATATCACTTTTTAGAAAGTAGCTATTCTCCTGTTTAACCTTCCTGTGTGCCTGTGTGCTGGTTGGCTGAAGGGTGTCATGTGATGGGCCAGGTGGCTCCAGGAGCCTGGATGAGTCAGCAGCAGGGTGAATAGGGAGATCTGCTTTAGATGGGTGGGAGGAGTAGTCCCTGGGTTTGAATAGGGCTGTCCCTGCCAAACACAAAGCTGGCTCCACCCCCTGCTGGCCAGGCTGAGGACTCTGCCTCTGCTGGCACAAAGAAGGCTCCACCTCCTGCTGAGCGTCTAACGACCCTGCCCCTCACTCTGAAAGGAACCAGGTGCTCCAGAGCAGAGCACACCCAGGAACCGGTTTGAGCAGGGGAATCCCCCCACTGGAACAAAGAGAGACAAAGACTTGGAGGGGTATAAGAAGAGGACCCCAGACACCTAAACTTTAGATCACTTTGGAACTAAGAAGAAACCTCTGCCAAGGAGAAAGCTGAAAAGAACTGAAGAGGAGAAGACTGCCTGCTTGCTGTTTTGCTTTGCTGCCAAGGAGAGGGGAAGGACTTTGCTGTGTCCCCTTCTTTTGATTCTGATCTCCAAGGGCCTGAGAAGAGCTGGCTCCCTGTTAAGAAGTCCCAGGAACAAAAGGACTTCACCACCAGCTCCCCTGGAACTCTGCTGAGAGAGTTCTGACCGGCCTTGGAGTGCTTGCCCAGTCTTGGGGCCTCAGGAGGTCGTTTTGCTGTGTTTGGGAGCTGGGAAGCAGAAGCGTGAACAAGAGTGACTGGTACCCAACGCATCATCCGATTGCGTGTCGCAGGACGAGAGTGCGTGGAAAATTTCATCGCGGCACCATCGCAACACGCAGGGTCTCCGCATCGCCGAGTGCGTCGAGCATCGTCCCGAAGCGTGAAGCTTCCTGCCATTGCGAGGGTTGTCGCAGAACCAGTTTGCGGGCCGCACCACTGACGGTGCGTGAAAAGTCTCCAATCGCTGCGTGCGTCGACGCAGAGTCCCGTTCCGTGGCGCATCGAGAGTTGCGGCGCCGGAAGGCAACGCTGCGCCACGCACCGCACCACATCGAAGAGTGTCGCATCGAACCTGTGCGTGAAGCTTCCCCCCAAGAAACCTACGCAACGAAAGCCAAAGGTATCGCATCCTCCCCCTACAGATCGGAGCCGGCGCATCCACCTCTGCTGCGTGAAGCAGGGCTGCTGCAAAGCCTCCCCAGGATCTCAGGAGCATCGCATCGCCTTTGCCATCTTCCTTGTTATAGCTTTTGGGAACCTTATCGCAACTACAGGTACTGTTGGGCACGAAAGTGTCGCATTTTGTGCATTGAGAGTCGCATTGTGCAGGACACTGACTTTTACATCCTGGAGTACTTTCTGCAAACTCTTGAACTATCTTTAAAGTAACCTTTTGAATTATATGTTGGTTTGTCCGTAGTATTTGGTCTTGTGAAGTTTTTAGTAAAGATACATTATTTTTCTAAAACTGGTGTGGAGTAAATCTGTGGTGTTTTCACTGGGTTACTGTGAGTGTTGGTACAAATACTTTACACATTGCCTTTGATAGCCTAGACTGCTCAGGCCAAGCTACCTAGAGGGTGAGCAGGGGTTATCTTAACAGTGTATCCCCCTTTCCCTGACTAGAAGCAAGGGTCCCTACTTGGACAGGGGAACCTACCCTGCCAACTAGAGACCCCCAGATCTAACACTTCCATACTTGGGGGTCCGATTTATCACAACCAGGCGGACCTTCTTGAGGGAAATGTGGGGAAAGCTTTATGGGGAGTGAAAGCATGTTTTGATTTCTGGGGGACCCTTCCCCTATCAGTGGCAGGCAAGGTGGCCCTACTGAAGATGGTGACCTTGCCAAGACTATTCTTTTGGGGTGCTCCCGATTTGGATCCCAACAATGTTTCAGCATCTCCAAACACTGATAACGTCATTTTTATGGGGAACGGGGAGACGCAGAGTAGCGCTCATAACGCTAAAAAGACCAAAAACAGCGGGGGACTGGCAGTACCAGACTATTATTACATAGTTGCTCAGCTGCAATGGCTCACGAAATGCATAGCGAGCCGGGTGCAAGGGACGGCACAACAAGTTAATGCCGCACCAATCCTGAGCCTCCTTTTACGGGTGGTGTTGAGGCTCCCCATCAAGGAGAGAGATACTACCACTGACTTAAAAGTAATTCGCAAATGTTGGAACAGAAGCCTGCAGAGATCCAAAACCAAGCAACTGTATGCCCCAGATATCCCGCTGTCTATTTGTGCAGCAGTCCCATATGGTGGGACTGGCAAGATCTAGAGGACTGGATAGAGGCAGGAGTGACCACCGTTGGAATGCTGTATAAAAAAGGAGCCTTGCTACCCTTTAATGACTTCAGGGAGAGATATGATGTGCCATGGGGAGACTTCCTATTACACACTGCCCTCACAGCGGCGATACGCAAACAGTGGGGAGAGGGACTCTCAGAACCACCTACATCAGAGGGGTGTCAATATGTAGTGTCTGTTTCTGGGACATATATAGCAGTCACCTGCTTATAGAGGCGTCTCAGTCATGCGACACTCCCAGCCCTTAGTGAGCTACAGCAGAGATGGGAAGAAGACTTAGGGGAACCCATTGCCAAAACAACATGGGGGGACCTGGTAGAATGAGCAAGCAAGGGCACCAGAAACACCAGATATCAACTTGTTCATTTCTATGTCCTTTATAGAGCATAACTCACGCCAGATCACATCAATAGGTATTTCAATAGGAGAAGAGCAGTTTGTCCTCACTGTAACCATTAGGGGGCGGAATTTCTCCATTTGTTCTGGAGTTTCCTGAATTTAGGTAGCTTCTGGGGCGTGGTGACTACAGTACTGGTTGAAGTGACAGAGAGGGCAGTAGCAGCAACACAGGGATACTGTATTTTACACTGGTTCCCCCACACTGCTAAAAATAAGGTGACAAGTAGGTTTCAGGATCTGGGTCTTATATTGGCAAATTGAGATATCACAAGCCACTGGAAGGTGCGGGAGCCCCAGCGCCGACCGGTGGAAGAAGGAGTATATCAGGTGGGCTGACTGTGAGGGAGAAGTAAGGTTACGGATAGCCATGAAAACTGGCAGTGAAAAATCACTAGAATCAGCTAAGGCGTGGGAAGCTCTGGTGGCGCTGCTAAGAACCTAGAAGCTGGGCCAGAGGGAGTGCCGCAGGTAGAAACACAGGAACAATATACAAGAATTAATCATCTGTAAACCATTAAAGATAGCGGTGAGGAGGCAAAGGGTGGAGATGGTGAAGACCACCCACACACAGAGACATGGGGGCTAGAGCAAAGAATAATGTCTCGTGAGTTAAATTGCACATAACACTTCTCGAGAGGTATCCATTACTTGCAATATGAGACATGTCTGGCAGGGATGGGGAGAGAAAGGGGAGGAATTACTGACCTCTTACAGGAGGCAGGCAAGATAATGCAGAAATCTAGAGCTTGTGTCCCAATGAGGACTAATAACAATGATGGGTGGATTGTTGAGCAGCGGGGAGCAATGACAGAGACAATGTACTCTACTATACAATCGGTGGTTCTATGACGAGAGAACTGTCGGAAGAAGGGGCTATGGGACCCGAGCGAACCTCAACGATACCTGCGTATTACTGTATTTGCATTGCTGATTGTAAGACGCCAGGAATCATTTTTTTAATAAAATCTGTTTATAAAAAAAAAAAAAAAGAAGCATCCGGTGTGTTGCTAGAACTAATACTAAATTTAATGGAGGGCGTAACAGTGCTGTCAAGCTGCTTGCTAAATACCTAAAGGTCAAATAATAAAAGTCCAAAATTGTTAATATTACTGATAATAGTACTGCACACTTCAGGGACACTGAAATATTGAAATGTTTTATAGATTTTTATCAAAATGTATATACACCACAGCATTCCCCATCTGATGAAGCCCTAGACTCTTTCTTTCACTCTCTTCTAGCCCACTGACACCAGTCACAAGATTTTTCTTCCTTGAATAATGATTTCTCTATATCCGAATTGAACACAGCTCTTGCTAAACTACCCGAAGGCAAAGCCCCTGGACCAGATGGTTTTTTCGTTGAATTCTATCCACGCTTCTCACACACTTTGTTATTTCATTTACTCTCCTAGTATCAATATTTTCTTTCTAAAAATGAGGCTCGCTGTACCTTTTTGGAAGCTATGCTATGTGCAATCCAAAAAACAGACAAAGATTTTTCCCCTTGTAATAATTAGAGGCCCATTTACCTAATTAATTTAGATTGCAAGATTTTTGTTAAAATTTTGCTCTTCCAATTAATCAATTTATACCAGACTTGATTGGATCAGATCAAACCGGCTTCGTGAAGGGCAGATATACAGCTGACAATTCTAGAGCTTTTTGGGACATCTTAAACCTTACATCAAAGGATACCACACCGGTGGCCGCCGTCACATTAGATACAAAAAAGGCTTTTGATCGTGTTAACTGGCATTTCAAAATGCGGGTGCTAAAATGGCAGGGTTTTGGCCCTGGTGTTTTAAAATATATTAGTTTGCTTTACTCTTCCCCATAAACATCTATATTTGGAAATGGCATTCAATCCTTACATTTTCCCGTATTGCGGGATACACGGCAAGGCTTTCCATCATCACCCTTACTTTTTATATTGTCCTTGGAACCTTTTCTACATATTTTACGACTTTTGCCCTCTTTTCACGGCTTCAAACATAAAGGAACTGAAGTTAAATTCACTACTTATGCAGATGAGGTTGTCCTTTTTCTCCTGGATCCTAAAATCTCCATACCTGCTTTTGTCAATCTCTTAAAAACTTATTCCAACTCATCTGGTTACAAACTAAACATTACACAATCTGAAGCTCTTCCTTTAAATAAATATTGTCTAAAAGAAATGTTTGTGGACACTGGATTTATCTGTAATTCTACTTATAATAAATGTCTAGGTGTCAAGTATTCCACCTCTATAACAGATAGCATTCGGATTAATTTGGCTGGTGCTCATGATAGAGTCCTGCATATGTCTGAAAAGAGTTCACCCTTGATTTTGTACTGGTGGGGCAGACTGGACACAATCAAAACGATGATGCTACCCATCATTAACTTTTACCGGTCCATGCTCCCAGTCAAGCTCTCTCTGAAGTTCTTCAAATCTTTTAATAGATAGCTTGGAAAATTCTTATGGAATGGGCAGAAAGCACGTATTTAATTAATTTCATTATGCAAACCTAAAGAGTTGGGAGGGGTTAATTTTCCTAATGTTCAGCAATATCATTCATCTTTTGTACTGAAACAAATTTTGCCTCATTTGGATGGGGATAAGGATACTCCTTCCCTTGTGCGGCGCAAATTGGAAGATTAAATGATTTCACCTTTTTCTTTTCATTCTTTGGCTCATATATCACCTCCCCCAAGTCCTTTTCTTTTCCCACCATCAAACATTCTATAACTCTGTTATATTCGTCTTACTTATTACTCAGTGCAGTGCAGGCATTTTTAGACTCCTCTATCCAGCATAATGAACACATGAAATTGTCCAATCGCACAATTCTTTAGAGATACTGGGTAGCTAATGACATTATTCAGGTTAAACTGTTATTACAGGGCTCGGTACTCTTCTCATTCACATTCAAAGCAAATATAGCTTCTCTTCTGCTTCCATTCTTAAATGTTAACGTCTGAAAAATGTTCTTATAATATACATATCTTCTCTCACACAGGCACATTCTCCCTCTTGTAATCTGGTACTCAAACAGCTTTAACATTCCCTAGCTGTCAAAGCATCTTCCATATAAAAACACATTCATTACACACTTCCCACTCGTCCTAAATCTAAAATTGAGGTACTATGGAAATCAGAATTACAATGCTCCTTTTCATTACAAATCTGTAATGTACTTTGGATCAAACTTCATCACACCTCTTGTACTGCCAATACCACTCAAACCCTGTATTACTTCTATAATAGGTTGTTTTTAACCCCAACTTCTCTTCACAAATGCAATTCCAACATAGAGAATACATGCTGGACCTGTAAAACAACACCAGGCACATATATGCATATGTTTTTTCACTGCCCATACATCAAAACATTGTGTCTGGAAGTTAGAATACAATTTCAAAATTGCATTCTACTACCTTTCCTTTTTAAATGGAATTAATGTTTTGGGGAAGCTCCTCTCAAGTTTGAATCGGCAATTGTTAATTGGGTGAATTTGTGGACTTGCTCATTGCCATTACCTTCCAAATAATCACATCCAACTGAAAGAAAGCTTCTATGGTTTCCTTTACCGGATGGTGGAACTTACTCTGTCATCATCACAAACTCGACAGAGCATATGTTATATCTACGCAGCATCTAAATGTACAGGATCTCTTTTGGTTCCCTCTTACTACATATTTAAAGTACAAGTCTATTCGGATTCTGGAACGAATTGCCACATTCCAGCCTCCAAGAATTCCTCTTAATTATTTTTAGTATTGCTACTCCATATATCTACATTAAACATTTCAACAACCACATTAAAAACTAGTTACGAGTAAGGTTATATGATTTTATGTCTCTTTATACCTTCTTTCTCTCTTTCTTCCTCTTTTAACTCTCCTTTCTTTTCTTTTTCTCCCTTACCTATAAAACAAAAAATATAAATCACCGCATCTTTAAGGTACTATTTTGCATATTTTTAATTTTATCCATGGATATATTGTGCATTCTTTTCTTCTCATTATTGCTCTTTATTGTATTTTAAAATATTGCCTTGTTACTGTTTACACTATTGTCTAAATATATGGTCATGTTTATTATGTACTTTTTGTTGACTCTATTCAAATAAAGCTTTTTCAATATAAAAAAAAGAAATGTATCTGCCATTGGAACAGTTAGAAAAACAATTATGATGTGCCAACTACTCCATGTTTGATGTTGGAGTGATGATGTGTTTCAATTGAAAGGTTCACTGACAAAGTATCGCCTGTGGAAACAGTTCCATACCAAAATATCGTCACATAAATATTGTTGTCAAAAATATCGTCATGCTATCTTCATAATTTAAATGACAAAAAAATGTAATACAAATATTGTTGTTATTAATATCGATGTACAAAATATGTTTTTTAAATATATTATCTACTGGCGGTCGCCAGTAGATAGTTATAGTTAGGACCGTGTTTCCATAGGAAATCTGAAAATTCTATTTTGAATAACTTTGGCGCCGGTTGACGAATCTTCGCGAAATTTTCAAAACTAATGGGGCGCTCCGCTCAGCTCCTACCCTGAAAGTCTTGGGAGGATTCGTCAAGCGGGGGCCGAGAAAAAAGGGGGGTCCCAAAACATGTTTTCCCATGCATTTTTCCATAGGACCTTTAGTCGAAGGTACAGCCCGAACGGCTGAACAGAATTACTTGAAATTTGGCAGAGAGGTAGTCCTCAGGTCAGGGATGTGCCTTTTGCATATATGGAGTCAATCTGTTCAGTAGTTCCTGAGAAAATTGCATTTAAAAGCACATACATATCTATAGCCGCGCACCGTGCGCGCACCGTGCGCACACCGTGCGAGCACACCGTGCGAGCACCCTAACGTGCGCGAGCGTAATTCTGATTGGTGGTTACATGTTAGTCAACGTTCGAATCGGTCGAAATCAGGAAGTGTCGGTCGCCATTTTGTTTGTTTTCAGTGCGAGAGTGAAAAAGGAAGGTGGCGAACGTGAAAAGGGGGCAGGGTAGAGAGTTCCTGACCCCCTAGCCTTTGTCAACCCTGCTTGGTCTGTCAAAGTGAGGAATTATCTGTACATCTACACAATTGAGAGTCCTTGGATTTATTGTATTATTCGCTGTGTCTTTTTGAGAAATGTTGAATATGTAATTTTAATTCCTATATTCTTTCACATTATAGGTTCGGGCACATGTTTGATTTATGACTACTGCAATCACTGATGAGAATGTACCCCCACTTGGGCAGAATTGGAAACTACAAACTTCATGAAACTTGTGGTTTAATGAACTTGCTACACCGTGGGACATCATACAATTGTATATAACCTCCACTGATTGCAACAGTAGTGAAAGTCTTGGATTGTGAAGGGAATAATGTATTATTCCTGCTCCGGTCAGTGCAACAGTAGGGAAAGTGCTGGATTGTGGAGGGGTAACATTTACTATTGCCACTCTAGTAAGTGAAACAGTAGGGAAAGTGATGGATTGCGAAGGGGTCAAATGTATTATTCCCACTCCACTCTATGCAACAGTAGGGAAAGTGTTGGATTGCGGAGGGGTAACATTTACTATTCCCACTCCAGTCAGTGCGACCCCTACAAAACCTTCAACCCACACCTAAAACTTAACATTAAAAAAAAAACTACACAATAAGCATCATTAATTATCAATTACATAATTAATATCAATTTAAAAATAAATAATAATGTATTTAAATTAATTTACTCCCCACCCTATGCCTCTACAAAACCCACAACCCGTACCTGAAACTTAACTTTAAAAGCAAAATTACTTACACAATTAACATAAATATTTATCAATTAAGTAATTAATATTAATCAAAAAATAATTATTATTTACCTATGATTAATTTACATCCCACCCTATACTCCCTAAAAAACCCACAACCCGCACTTACAGTTTCACGGGGGAAAAAATAACTACACAATGATCATAATTAATTAGCAATTAAATAATTAATATTAATGAAAAATTAATTACCAATTAATCATAAATAATTTACTTCCCACATTATACCCCAACAAAACCCTCAACTGGCACTTAATATCTAACGTAAAAAACAATTAATTGCACAATTAACATAATTAATTAGCAATTAAATAACGAATATTAATTAAAAAAATTATTAATAATTAATTTACTTCCCACCCTGTACCCCTATAAAACCCACAATCCATTATGGTACTAAAAATCATAAAAATGTATTAAACTACATTTAATAACTACTATATTAAAAAATATAAACAATAATCATACAAAACATTTATAACAAATACATTTAAAATATATAATAAAATACATGACAATAATTAAAAAACGATATTATATTATACACAACTATGTTTTTGTAAGCAATATTAATGATCAAATCGATATTACTTACCTGAAAATCGATATATTTGACAACAATATTCCTGCAGATGATATTTCTATATCACAATATTTTAGACACAATATTTTGGTATGACGATACTTTGGTTGTGATATTTTGCCTGAATACCCAATTGAAGGACTCAATGATTGCTTCATATACGTTTTCTCTTTTTCTATTGACTTACATGTAATGAACTAGACAAAACGCATTCCTTTCATTCACAGATGATAATGTACTTCTATGTTATATTACTTTGTAGTTGATAAGCCTTTTTTATCCTCACAGCCTTTTTGTGGCCTGTTACAAAGAAGGGAGGGTTATCAACAGCTTGTTTTTTAATGAACTTGAAATGTGGTAACACATAAAAGAAGCACCTGAAAATCAGCAGGTCTGGCTTCTTGTAGTAATGGCAGACACGGATGTTGTGTGAGTGCAGAACTTAATTTGAGTTCTTGAGTGCCTGGGGGCCCCACCATCACTCATGTGAGGGCACTTATTTGTCCTCACCAGGCTTTGCCCCAGAGTAGGAGAATAGAAACGGCAGAAGTCCTTAGGGTGAGTCCCTCTGAACTCCTGTATGGGCATCCTGTAAGAGGACCTCTGAGTCTGGTCAAAGAAGGCTGGCTGAAAGCTCCCAGTAAACCTCCCCGGGATGTATATAGCTGCATGCTGTCCTTCAGGAACCAGACTAAGCGCTTCAGACAACTCGCTCGAATCTGAAAGCAAGCCAGGAAAAAATGAAGCTGTGGTACAATCAATATGCCACTCTGATCGAGTTCCAACCCGGCCAGAAAGTGTGGCTTATGGCCCAGTGGGGACTTGTGCACTCCAGGACAAGTGGACTGGGTCTTTTGAGGTGGTGGAGCACAAGAGTAAAGTCGCCTATCTGGTGGACTTGCAGTGTCCTAGGAACCCTTTGCGGGTCCTACATGTGAACCGCCTCAAACCCCACTTGGTGAGGACCGAAATGGGCATGCTCCTAGCGACAGATGATGGAATGGAAGAGGAGACTGAACCTCTCTCTGACCTCCTGTCCGCTAAGGTGCACGATGGGTCAGTGGATGGTGTAAACCTCTCCCACGCCATGACTCCTGAACAGCAGGGTGACTGCCACCAACTGTTGGGACAGTTTGGTGCTCTGTTCTCCCTGACCCCTGGTGTCACTCAGTGGTGTGTCAACAATTACCTTCCACCAGTTTTGATTCTCAACAAACTATCAGGGTTCCTTTTTTAGAGGAGGGTACAAAAGACAAAGACCCAGGTGGGGCCAAAGAAAAAGAAGGAGAGAGAGACACAAGGAGTGCAGCCTCCCAAAAGAAGGGACTCATAGGGAAGAAAACCACGTCAACCTAGTTATCAATAGTTCCTCTCGTCGATTCAACAACTTGGAGATGAATATCCTTCAAAAAGGAACATCCTTCGTACCAACTAGTCATACAAACAGTTTAGAATTGGAAATTAGTCTGTTTAGAATCATGCGCAACTTACGTCTGAGAATTGTTTTTTACACCATTGTTACTGAACATACGAAAGAAGATCAAGACCAACCACGTGGCTTACGATACAAAAGTACTATATGGCCCCAGTCAGCCATAAAAGTCTTGACATGTTTGAGAATTTAGTCAAACAAGATATATGCAGATTTAACTACAAACGACAAGCCAAACATCGTAATCTTTCGAACAAAGAATTTGCTATCCTGAAAGGAATAGCAGACAATCCAGACATCACGTCAGAATGCTGACAAAGGGGGAGCTCTTGTTATTATGGACACCAGTTTCTACCACCAGCAAGTACAAATACACCTTTCAGACCCTGACACTTATTGCACCATCGAGTACAATCCGACAGAACAATTTGTTTTAATTCTCAGCAATATAGTAAAAAAGGCCATAGAAGATGGAGTCATCACTGAAAGAACTGGCAAATTCCTGATTCAGTCCAACCCGAAAACACCCACCTTATACATGCTACCGAAGGTCCATAAAGATGTACAACATCCTTCCTTTTGGCAGATTATATCGACCAAGGGAAGTCTTCACGAACCGGGGGGTAAATTCATCGACAGATACCTACAACAATTTGTCATCAAAATGAGGACCTACATAAGAGACACCACCGATTTTCTATCCAAGATCATGAGCGTACAGTTTACCGCTGAAGATGAAATTTGGCTATGTACAGCTGATGTGAAATCTCTATACACTACCATCCCCCACAATTTGGGCCTTGAGGCCATTGAAGAAACTTTATTAAACTCAGAACTAGATCCAGATTTTCAACTTTTTTTGATGAATCTACTATATTTGACCTTGTATCAGAGTTACTTTAAGTGGGCAGATCAATGCTTTCTCCAGTCGTCTGGAACTTCAAGGGGCAATTGTGCTGCATCTTTGCACGCTAACATCTTCATGAGTAACTTTGAGGAGGATAACATACCCAACACCACAACATGGAAAAAATCAGGCTGTCATTTTTCTGAGATATATCGGCGATATATTCATAATATGGAAGGGCACGCACGAAAGATTATTGGACGCTTTGAACACCTTAAACACCATTAATGACAGGATCCAGTTTACCTAGGAGGTCAATTCTCAAGCTATAGCTTTTTTGGATGTGCTCGTTAGCAGATCTGGCAACACCGTTGAAACAGACATTTACAGAAAAAACACAGACAGAAACAATCTGTTACACTATCAAAGTTTTCATCAGATGCCCCTCAAAAATCATTTTCCCTATTCACAGCTACTCAGGGTGAAAAGAGTAGTATCAAACCCTGTGAAGTATGATCAACAAGCCTACAACATGCTTGACACATTCAGACAACAAGGTTATCCTCAAAACTTCCTTGAACAAGCTTATAAATGTTGCGCAAACAAAAACAGAATAGACCTTCTCACAAAGTCAACAAAGATAGAATCCAAGCGTACAGGGGTTGTATCGAAATTTTCCACTCTCAGTCATCGATGCAAGAAATCCATCAAAGATCATTGGCCGATATTAGCCATGGAACCTGACTTTAAAGGTATTTTCAATGATCCACCTATCTTCGGATACAAAAGGAGCAAGAACATTAAAGACTTAATAACCAAAAGAGTGCAAACCATTTCACCATCTACATACAAAGGCAATGTTCCATGTCACAATTTTGGCAACTTTAACAATATCATCAAAGGGTCAACTATTACTCACCCCATGAGAGGCACCAAAATCAAACTCAAGGTCAACGCAAATTGGAACACCAAAAACTTAATTTATATGCTCAAATGCCCGTGTGGCCTGGTGTATACTGGTAAAACGGAAAGAAAGATCAGAATTCCCATAAATGAACACAAGAGCAACATTCGTACCAGAAACACCAAATCAGTCATCGCCGAACATTTCATGGAGAATCATCATAACATTAGTCAGTTACAATTTGCAGTCCTGGAAATAATACGAAAACGTGAAGGCAGAGACAACAACAATTTTCTCTTGCAGAGAGAAAACCACTGGATCAAATGTTTGGACTCCATGAAACCTAATAGTCTTAATGATCGTATGGAATTCCAATGTTACCTGTGAGACCCGTGCTGGTTGCCTATGCCACATCTTGTGGTTGATATTGTCTGATGACCTTCTATGCTTGTTCTTTATATTCTTTTCCTTTATCATCATAAACAACCTCCTTCTGTTGCTTACTAATTTTTTCCAGCTCACACCCTAACCCATTTTCCTTATATGATTACACCTTAGTCTTTTCCTATATGAATTTTTCTATTCTCTTCTTGAATTTTTTTTACCATTTACATCTTCGGTATGTATCTCTTATCTTTATTCACCTCTTAGCTTTGCATATTGCGCACACTATATGATTTTACGCACCTTGCGCATCATTTCATGATTTCCTTCATCACTTACGTGATTTTACATGTCCTTGCCTCATTTCTTATTTTCCACTTTATTTTTTATTTTTTCATTTCACTCATTTTATTCACTGCATTTTCGTTTTATTTGCCATTGATCACAAAATCAGTCGATTTATATGCCTTCGGCATCTCCCTTTACACACGTGATTATACAGTTCACCAGCTCTACTTTTTTCGTTCCACTTTTTTGTTTCACACCACGTTTGCATCTTGTATTATTGCGGGTGTCATTTCACTTGTTAACTTCCTTAGTTTCCACACTTCAAGATGGCACCCGTATTCTGAGGATACCGTTTGAACACGTAATTGGTCTCTTTTCAGTTTTCCTTTTCACACCCTGTCGAACCCGTTAACTAATCAGCACCGTCTGCATTCCCAAATCTTTCAATCTCAAGACACATGCCGACCGCAGCGTTTTGAAACATGGGTTCTTGGCTGTTTGTAACACCTGTTTAGTTTTTAATTTGAACTGCTGCATGTGTCTCATCTACTACTATATCTTTTTACATTCTATACACCAGTGGGTTTTTTTTAACAGCACCCTAACTTCAAGCACGATTCACCATTTCAGCATGTTTCACGTCGTTTTCCAAATGATAACTATCGGTTTCAGTTCTCACGGGAGGTTTCTGCTCGTAGCACATCTATTTACTTTATGCGCTTTGATGCGCTCCATTACACTTTCGTTTTAACTCACCCGATTTGCTCCGCATTTCTTACTGCCGCTTCCAGCTTTTTGAAGCCTCGTTTTGTTATTTTTTGCACATTGTTATCAGCTAATTTCTATCGTATTTTGAGGTTGTGATGATAGATGTTGAGTAACACATGCTCAAACTTTTTTTGACACCGGGTTCAGTAGGTTCCCTTTCCTTGTTTGGTGACCTACAAGTTATTCTCCGCTTGTACCCTTTGTATATATGCCCCTGATGAAGGGCGATCTGCCTGAAATGCATCGGGAGATTTGTTTTTAAACAAACAGAGTGATTTGCATACCCCCCATTGACTTATGTTTGAGATGAAACATCAATATGATTAAATAAACACAGTGAATTCATGAACTGATCAGTTTTTACTTTTTCAAAAGTTTTCCTCAAACATTTGCATCCTGCTTTCCGCAGGCTTTAAGCTGTACCCAGGGGGATGTCGCTGATGTAAGTGGCACTACCTAGCTGTGTCCACAATATGGACACTGGGGACAGTCCTCCTGTAAAGCACAACATTTACAGATTGACTGACAGGGTCAAAGCCTGAGACCCTCTCGGGTGAGTGGTGCGCTCTACAAATCCCTGATTGATCGATTGAAAGCTAGCATCAAGGAGGAAGTCTTCAAGATGTTGGCTCTAGGGGTGAGTGAGCCCTCCAACAGCCCTTGGTCCAGCCCAGTGGTCTTGGTCCCAAAGGTTGCCGCACCCGGTGGCATGCCAGAACTCCGGTGCTGTGTGAAATACCTAGGGCTCAATTCAGACACTAGGACTGACGCGCACCCCATTCCCAGAGCTGATGAGCTCATAGATTGGTTGGGAGCTGCCAAGTACCTCAGTACGTTTGACTTAACGTCTGGGTACTGGCAGATTGTCTTAACTGATGGGGCAAACGAGAGGTCTACATTTTCAACACCAGAGGGGCACTACCAGTTTGGGGTGATGCTCTTTGGGTTGAAGAATGCCCCTGCCACCTTTCAGAGGTTGGTCAACCAAGCGTTGTACTGGCTGGAGGATTTCAGTGCCGCCTACCTGGATGACATTGCAGTGTTCAGTGCCACTTGGGAGGAACACCTGCATCACCTCTGGAAAGTGTTGACAGCTCTGCAGAGAGCAGGCCTCACAATCAAGGCCAGCAAGTGCCAGATCGGGCAGTGATCGGTGGTGTACTTGGCACACCAGGTAGGGAACGGCCAGGTGGCACCCCTACAACCGAAGATTGATACCATTCTGGCTTGGGAACCCCCCAAGACCTAGACAGAGGTGAGAGCCTTTTTGGGCCTCACCTGGTATTACAGGAGGTTTGTCAAGGGGTATGGCACCATTGTTACCCCCTTGACTGAGCGGACTTCCAGGAAGCAGCCCAGGAAGGTGAACTGAACTGACACCTGTCAAAACGTTTTTGATGCCCTGAAGATTGCCATGTGCATGGCACCTGGCTCAAGGCACCCAACTTCTCACAGGAATTTGTGATGCAGAAGTTGCTTTAGAGCATGGTGTGGGAGTGGTGCTCTCACAACTAAATGAGGAGGGCCCAGACCAACCAGTAGCCTTCATTAGTTAGAGGTTACTCCCCCAGGAACAGAGGTGGAGTGTGATTGAGTGTGAGGCTTTTGCTGTGGACTGGGCACTGAAGAAGCTGAGGCCCTACTTGTTTGGGACTCACTTCTGGGTTCCGACCGACCACAGGCCCCTCAGATGGTTGATGCAGATGAGGGGTGAGATCCTAAAGTTGTTGAGATTGCCCATTTCCTTACAGGGGATGGACTTTACGGAGGAACATCGCCCTGGTACAGAACACGCCAATGCTGATGGTCTGTCCAGATTGTTCCGCCTTAGTGAAGCAAACTCCCAAGAGGGTGGGTAGTTCTCCCCACATTTCAGCTGGAGGGGACACGTGCTAGACCTGGAATCTTGGTGTGGGTTTCCCCTGTATTTTTGCCATTGCCTCATGTATTTTTTACTGCGTGTTGGACTTCGTTTTTGCTGCTCTAGATGCCTTGGGCACTTTGCCACTGCTGTTCAGTGCCAAAGTGCAAGTGCTCCCTCTGTAAATTGTTGTCATGGATTAGTGTTCCCATAATTGCCTTATTTGATTTACTACTAAGTCCCTAGTACCATGCAATGTGTGTGCCCAGGGCCAAATGCTGCTAGTGGGCCTGCAGCACTGATTGTGCCACCCACACAAGCGGCCATGCAAAAGGATCTCAGACCTGACATTGCAGTGTCTTTGTGCAGTTTCATACTGCCCTGTCGACCTGGCAAGAGTACACCCACTTCTAACACTTTTCTTCACGATTTATATTAGTGTGAGAGAAGATTAATATGTCAAGCAGCAGCACATCCCAGACCTGAAGAAAGCTGCAACACCTCTAAGGAGGGTCAATAGGCTGAAACATGTAGACCTTTGTCTTCTTGTCACCAACCTGCAGGTATACATTACCCCTGCTAGTGCTTTTTGTTTTAATCCAGGCCCAAGATGAGCTAATAAAGTTGTATTATGTACCTGGTAGCTAGTTTTATCTCACTTCCTCACTAGCTTAGTTTATTTGTGCTGCATACCTCACCCTCACTCAGTTGCTCATTGTTGGATTTAGTACATCCAATACTAGGAACAAAACATCCCTGAGCTCCACCCTCTCAGAGAGGGGCTTGTACACAAATCCAAAGTGGATGCAATGCCTCTGCATTTGGAATGCTGACTTTGGTTACCGCTTCTAAAGTTGGTATTAAGGTTACAATGATGATGCGTTTCCCCTGTGATAGTGCTCTTTCTCTCCCTACAGCAGCCTGTACTGCTGTCAATATTTTTCTTTAGCTGCAAATCGATTTTCAGCATTCGTATACAGATGAGATTTGTATGTAATTGGAACTGTCTCACCTTCATTCAACGTGATGTAGATATACCCTGATAGCCCTGGGATGACCCGTCTTACCAGGATGCGGACGTTTACTCATGTCTGCAGGTGTTTTGAACCTATCACGTCAGCTTGAACTGAACGTAGAGTGTCTGTATTATTTGAGTACACTTGTTTGCTGTGAAATCTGGTCTGATTAGGTCGTAAAAAGGTTGGACTCTTTCTGCGTAGTCTTGAATGTATGTTCTGCCAAAATGTAGTAATCCTAAAATGGATTGTAAACCCTTTTTTGGAAGCTGAATTAGCGCGCATTTTCCTAAAATATTTGCGGCCAGGCTTTTTCTTTCACTTGACAGCTCATATCCCAGAAATAGGACGCAGAGATGGGTAATTTTCGATTTCTTTAACTTACATTTGTACCCCAAATTGATAAAACCAACAATAATGTTGTTCACCCTTCACAAGTGTTCAAATAATTCAACGTCCGTCAAATAAATGTCATCTACATAGGACACTTCCTCCTCATCGCAAGTTTGTAATAGCTCTGACACTTTTGCCGAGAACAACCCGGGCTGTTCTTATAGCCTTGGGGAAGACGACAAAATTGACGCTGAGTGCCAAGGGCAGAAAATCCTGTCAAATATCTGCTTTCAGGAGCTATATTTTTTGCAGAAGAATCCATTCAAGATATCTGGTGTCGTTTTGTATTTCTTCTGCACAATGTTATTCATTAATGTGGCACTATGTGCGTTCTGAACTGCAAATGTTTTTGTGCATGTGTTCAAATGTCTGTAATCTAAAACCAAACGATACGTGTTGTCAGGTTTTGTCACGTGATACTAAGGGTTGTTCATTGGTGAGGTGTAAGTTTGAATCACACCTTGGTATTCTAGCTGGTCTAAGATTTCTTTGACCAGTTTCTTCACCTCATTTTTAATAGGGTACTGACTTTGTGGAGTTGGAGTTGTTTTTAATTGGATTTCGTGGTGTTTGGACTCCACGTAACACCCGACATGGTCATGGTATAATACCAGAGCTAGCACTTGCACCCACTCCTGCGCGTATGAGTGTTTTAAGGAAACAGGAACGAGGGCAGAAAAAGCAGGCAAAATGACGCTTTCACCTTTTGGGCAATCCATTACCAATTCGGGCGGCCAATCTTTTTCTGCTAACAGGATGTCATATCCAAATGTCAAATTTTCCCAAAAGAGACCTTTAATTTTTCTTGAGATGTCCCCCTCTATTTGGAGATTAATTTCATGTAGACGGTGTGTGACACTCACTCTTGTATCAGGTGTTTCCACCGTGATGGATTCATTCAATACTGCTGTCACCAGACATTCCTTCAGGATCTGGTGAGCTATTGTTACTTCTGCCACGCTGTCTAGCATCGTCAGAGCCCATTCCACGTTCAGAAGCTGAGTCCTCAGTAATCCGGGCAGGTCTGATTTTTAAACCGGCTTCTTTGTTCTTTTTGAATTGAGTCTTTGCTTTAGGTTGCTCCTCCTGTTTAATAATGAAATCTGAATTGCTATGTGTTTCTCTTTTTTTCTTTGGTCGATCTTCAGTCTTTTTTTCTGATCGTCTTTCCCTCTGTGAGTTTTTTGATGAACCCTGAAAGGAACGAAAGGAACGTGTATCAGTATCCTGACACCTGTCAGGTTTCCTAATGTTATCACGATTCCTAAGGTTATACCTCTTTTCAGAGGACTCCCGTTGGGGAGACCCACCCCTTGATCATGAAGTGTTTCTTTTATTGTTATTTTTGGATTGAGTTTGATTGATTTCCCATTTCTCATGTCGAATAGAGCTACAAGGTAAAAGGTCACCTGTGTAGGACCGTTATGTCGTGTGGATGGGACAAAATGTATGTAGTCGGTATGTACATGATGGGACTATCCTAAAGGACATGACACTAGTGCGGTGTCCATTTGTAGTATTTTCACTGTGTTGCTGTATGCAACCAAGGGGGTGAGCAGAAGTTATTTTAGAAGTGTATCCCCCTTACCCTGACTAGGAAGAAGGGTTCCTACTTGGACAAAGGTGCAACCAATTGCCAACTAGTGACCCCCATTTCTAACAGTGACCGGAACTGTCAATGCATCTGGGGCATTTAAAGTGTGTGCTGTACAAGGGGCTGTAGTTACTGAATTATCTCTGGCTAAACTTTGATTCAAATTAAATGGTTCTGAAGGCGCATCAAAGGTTCTACCACTAAGCGCACTACTCAATCTAGCAATTTGTATTTCATTATATGAAGATGGATGGTTTAACAACAATTCCGTCACAAAAACCTCATCTAATTCACTGTTGCTATCTTCATATTTGTTCCCCGTTTCTTCTATCTCCTTATGTTTCTTTTCATCCTTGCACTTACTCTTCTCTTCTCCTTCTGTGGTCAGTACAGGATATAATCTGGTTCCCTCAATTATGTCAGTTCTCCATGCTTTCCGTTGTGCATCCCTTCTAGCATCCGCACAAGAGGGTATGGGTCTTTTAACTCTTCCCTGATATTCCTCCCTCTCCTTGAGATGCACAACACATTCCCAAGCATTAAGTGCTTCATATTGGGTATGTCTAGGAGGCAGTTTCATTCCATACAATTTCCTTCTCAAATACTCAATAATTCTCAAATTAAATGTTCCATAACGTAGAAATTGCAATGCACCATCCATGTCTGTAATCTTATGCCACTGTGTGAGCCAAAGACGTGTGGAAAACCTCATCTGCCACTATAACATGACTTGGTATGCTTCCGGGTGGTGTTTCTTCTCCTTCCCTAACAGGTACAGTCACATCTCCCCTAACCATATTTCGCATAGCGTTTAAGAAATTCATTTTTATGAAATTTATCAAAATCGTTCACAAATGATTCTCGTTAGAAACCAGGAAATGTATTTTCACCCAAAATTCTTCTCGTTCCATGATCACAGCCAATAGTAGCATGGCTTTCTATGACATCTGCAGTCTAATCACAGCGCGGTGTTGCATCAACTGACTAATACCAGCGTGGCACGCTGTGATGTCAATCCCGTTCCTCGCACCAGCTCACTCTCCTTTACAATTTTCTTCGCAGACGCATTTTCTAAGCAATTCACTAAACAAATGGAAGCAGTATCAAAAACTAAGTCTGTCTACTCCACTTGAGAGATAAAGAATTTTCATACACACAAGAGGTAACTCGGACAACACCTTCCAATCTTTTCTAACATTCACTTCAAGTGAAACCTTGACCAGTGGGATCTCCGATTGATACAGTTATTCCCTGTACACAGAGATCAACTATACCAACCAGGATTTCACTATCACACAAGTTAAATCCCTGTCTGAAAGATTCTGTTAACTTCGTCTCACGACAAACACCACAACGCAGCATACAACTACATCCAGTGTCTTCTACACTGTGACCACCATGTAGGTGTGTACCCCGGGATCTCAGGCAACGATGGATCCAATAATCTCTTCAACTTCTCTGCATTAAGTGCTACATTTGCACATCAACTCAAATCAACTCTGCATGACAACACACGGCCATTACAAAACAACACAATATAAGCATAAGCAGTTTCAGCATGCAACACTATTAATACATGCACTCCTCCTCTGCTACAAGTCATCTCCGCATCGTCGATTCTCCATCACTCCTCTGACTGAACCATGGGCATTTGGGTTTGGACTGGACTTGGGCAATTTCTAGGTCAGACATCCTAACTCTTTCACATCAGTGGACCAAACCATCCGACGTGCTACCAGATTTGATCCAGCAGATTTAATCATGCATTCTAGGCCCACTGGACGCTGAGGATTTACCTCCTTTACTGGTTCATTTACTTACAGTTACTTATTTTCTGACTTGGTTCTCCGATACATCTTTCTTCATCGCACTGAGGGGAAAGAGAGTTATTATTCCGTGGCCAATCAAATATAATTTACATGAACAGAGCAACCATTTTGCTACACAATGAGGACCAAGAATCCGTAGCCAAATTTTAAGTGTGTTTATTACAAGTTAAGAATCAAGTTAAGGTGAATCACTCTTAAGACCTAACTATATAATATAGCAACAGTAAGGTCAAGCCTTCTGAAAAGGTTAGGATGAACAAGATTTTAAAAAACAACAACTCAATTTCTGCTATGCAAAAGAGTAACATTAATATCTGGTGTTCGGAGAATACTTTAATTTGATCCTTTGTATACATTAGTATTCTAAGTGGTTCAACAGAAACCCATGCACAACAATTTTTAAAATTTAGAAAGTAGAAAACTTACAGAGAACAATTGGGATAAGGCATAAAAGTATGAGTAATGCCTCCAGAAGGATTTTAGAAGCTCACTCAGTCAGGAGTCTTCAATGTCTCAGAATTAAGTCTCAAACCATAGAGTCCATCACGTAAAGAATGAGGAATAAGCAAATGTATTTAAATGTTCATTCTAGGGGCAATTGGGCTTAAGGAAATGGTTCGGGTCAGAGTTCAAGGAAGGTTCTGCATAGGCTGCAGAAAAGGATTCAGCATAGAAGTTCAGCGTACAGTCCGCAAGGAAGTCCAATTTATCTCTCCTTCTCAGGCAGGCAAACGATAAGTTATAATCGATAAAATTTGTTGGTAACTCCCCTTTGTTCATGTCACCAATAGAAGTCCATTGTATTTGTTTCAATCTCTGTGTGGATTCACATGGCTTACTCTGCAACATGAAAAAACGTTCCCATACTTGTCATGGGAACACCGACTTGGCCACATACTCAAGCCAGAGCACAATAGTCCTTTATATGTCCACAAGTTTCCCATGTGCTCGTCATCGGCATTCCAATCCCAGGCAATGTATCTAACACTGTTACGACTAAAGCATCATTTCTAACTCGAACGAGTGTGAGACCACCTGTAGAAAATCAAGTCAGCAGAAATAGCAAGACATCTAAATAAATGAATAGGCAGCATTGGGAATATAGGCCTTTCAGAGCAACGGTTAACTTAAGACATTAAACTCATTAATGCACATTTAGTATGCGTGTGCACATTCAAACAAATACAAACGTAATATCCTTTAGTACTTTTAGTTCATGTATTACTTGTACAAGAAAAATATAAAATGGCACATTTGTGGGTATGCCCCAGAACTAGATTTGAAAGGACATACATGTAACATGTATGCAAATATTGGAAATGTAATATTATTCGACCTGCTTTAGAATGATACATACATGAGAATTACTAGCAACTAGTAACGACATCTCTACGAGTTACACAGTCAAATTAGTGCAAGGTTCAAAATAATGACTTAGGTTTCAGAAATAACGGGAAGAGGATGGTTTGGAATAAACTACACATTACCAATATTTATTCTTGTAGTATAATATAAGTTAGAATATAAATCTCCTAGTTGCAATAAAGCTTATGCATTTGCTATTACATGTTAACCACTTGTTACTTCATGGAAATGTACTGTTTCTAATTCATTCACATTAATACATTTCTGTAATCGAGGATGGTTATATGAACTGAACATTTAAAAGCATTTTCTCTCTCTTTTAGTAAGCAATTCATCTGAGAGACCCTAAGGGGCATATGTACAAGGAGTTAACGCCACCTTAGCTGCATTTTTCTGGCGAAAATGTCCATAGAAAAGATCGCCACTTCTGTTAGCGATAATGACATGCAAGGGAGGCGTTCCCGTGCAAAAACGGCCGCTAACCCCACTTCGCGATATTTACAAGGGAATTCTTGAAGGTAGAAGGACTAAAAACTGCCTCATTTCAGCAGGTTTTGGTGGTTGACAGCACTGCAAGCAATGTTGCTGCGCTGCCTGTGACAAAACTACAGGGCAGAAATGCACACCATCAATAAGATAATGCGCATTCCTGGGCCTCAGTCATTAAAAGTGTTGCAGTGCTGCGACAAGACAGGGTTGCAACACTTTTCACTTCGCCCTTCGTGTGAAACCATGGATTTGCTGTATTCACTGGACCGCGCTCAATGACAAAAGAAATGACAGATACATCTGGAATCCTGATGTATCTGTCTGCGTTAAAGTCATGCATTGCTACAGTTGTGTCACAAGCATGACGCAACTCCAGCAATGCATGGGGCCAGCCTATCTATGTGCCACTGTGTCACCCTTACGCCTGCCATCAGGCAGGCGTAAGGTACTGATGCAGTGCCGTCATACAATTGTTGCAGTGAAACCTGATGGATTTCACTGCGCCACTTCTATGAGGCCTTGTCGCGTGGGAACGCACACCCTGCATACATCATACCTGATGTAGGAATGATGTGGCACAGGGCTTCACAAGGTCACACATATGCCTACATGTGTCACTTTGTAAATACGGCGCAACGTGGTGCTAGATTTTGCCTGGTCTTTTCTTGAGGTGTGCCAGGGTGTCAGCGCAGTTGGAGATCCATCAGTGGCGGTTGTGCTCTGCGGTGTTAGCAGAGTGATGGAGCTGAGGGAGTTGACAAGAAGTTCTTCGGTGGCCTTGATACAGCTGCGAGGGGGGGCGATAAGGGCGGTGGTGTACGGTGCGCATGGTGAAGGCGTGATGTATACAATGATGGTCGGTCCAGGAGAGTCCGGTGGTGTGGATGTAGTTGAAGTTCCCACTGGCGCAGGAGACGTGCTCGACCGTGTGTCCTGCTATGTGGCTTGCTGCGGTGACTAGCTGCTTGAGTCTGATGTTGGCAAGCTGCCCCAGGAAGGGGTGGTGTTCTGGTCACTGGGGTTGTCCATGTGGAAGTAGAGTTCACCGAGTAGGATGTCGTTGGTGGATGGGAGAGCCTGGGTCTACAAATGGTATCGGAGAATTGGGGTGCATTACCTGGGGGGCCTGCAGATGAGGGTGCCACATAGGATGGGGTTGGGGTTGGTCCGAATCTGGAAGTTGAGGTGTTCCATGATCACCGTTGGGTCATTAGAGTGCGTGGTCAGATGAACTTTGGGGTGTTTTTTGGGGTCAAATATGAATTTTAGGGTGTGTTTTGGGGGTTCAAATATGAATTTTAGGGTTCAGGGTGTGTTTTGGGGTGCAAGGGTTAGTTTTAGGGTTGCACTCACTGAAGTGGGAATAGTAATTTTTTCATCTCCGCTATCCAGCACTTTCCCTACTGTTGCAATATAGGTACTATTAGACTGCATTTTAATGGAATGCCATGTAACGGTATGCGTTGTAACGTTATATATACCTATGACACACCAGTGGTACGGCCACTGCGCATGGGCGTGCAGCGCCCGCCATAGAGAAGTGCTGCGGGGGGACTGGACGGATGGGAGGTGGAAAACACTGAAAAAGGACACTAGATGGGGCGGGGACGTGGGGGGTTGTGTTTGAGCGGTAGTTGTAAATATTTAATGAAAGACAACTTTACCTCAAGGCCGGGTCCCGTGTCTTTGTTGCTCCTGCTCTCCTGATCCTGCTTGAAAGCAGTGGGGTGATGTTCTTCCGTCATTGCGGATGAGCTGCCACTGGGGGTGCATCACACCAGGTGCTAGGCCTGGGCGACACGACCCCTGGTCCTCCTCTGCTACGAGTCCTACCTTCTCCTTACCTGGACATTGACACCGTGGCGCAATCAGCTGCAATCTCTCCAAATCTGTGACTCAGCCAGCAGGAGCCTCAGCCAGGTGGGATTTCACAAGCCTGGGTACAGCAGTCACCGCCAAGTCCCCTGGGGAACCTCCTGATGCAGGTGATGCAGCAGGGCCCCCTTAGGCGTGAAGTTGCAGCGCTCCCACCACACAAGTTCGGCGCAGCTCAGGGGCTTCACCCTCCACAGCGTCCGGCCAGCGCAAATTCATCAGGCCTGTGAAGCAGAGAGGCCCGCTCACCGTTGCTAATCCCCTCCGTGCACCCCGGTGAAGTGGTGGATCGTAGTATGCGATGCAGACCTCCCTACGTTGGTGTGCAGGAGCGTCTCTACCATTCACAGCTCCAAGGGGCACAAGGCGGTCTTCTCACACAGGTCAGCAACGTGTCTCTGTGCGCCCTGCTAGACTTCACCACCAGGTAAGGGCGATCGCCGCGCCTCAATGTCTACTGCCATGGCTCACCGACTCCACAGCACCTCCGCATCCCACTCCAGGCTCCAGACGCAGGTCTAGCGAGACATTCAGACTCCAGACGCAGGACCATTGAGGCATTTAGGCTCCAGACGCAGGATCAGCGAGGCATCCAGGCTCCAGATGCAGGACCAGTGAGGCCTCCGGGCCCCAGGGACTGTCCGCGCTTTCAAGGTTTTGGATGCCATGGTGTTGCGAAGAGTGCGCAATGAGAAGTGATGCATTACTGGTGTTGCACCACGATGCGCCTGTTTTCATGGATATAGCCTTGCATTTCCTCTTCCCCTGGGACTCTGGCTGGTCATCCTGGATGTTTTGGGGGGCTTGAGGGGGTTGTTGATCTGTGTTGCACTTGGCCCTGGCTGCTCCATTCTGCATTTGCATTCCATTGTTTTTTGCCTATTTTTCAATGGAGGTCGACTGGCTATTTTTGGCATTAGAAGCAAAAAAAAACTCACGTTGAGCTGACTAACGTTTTTTTTTTGCTGCTAATGGGCCTTTTGTTAGTTTTTGCCCCCTAACGCCAGAAGTCCTATCGCCATCACGCCAATGTTACCGGCAGTTTTCACAGCTGATCCCTGAAGCTATCGCCATGTACCGTCGTCTTGTAAATACGTCGCTAACAAGGCGATAGTTTTCAGCGGTACACGGCGGTAAGAAAACTGCCGCTAACTAGCGTTAGCGGTAGTTATCGCCAGTCCTTGTACATATGTCCCTACGTTTTACAAAAAATACACTATCTCTTTCAGTGTCAAATGCACCAGTGCATCGACCATAGTGTCATGTAAGAATCATGTGCAAGGTGAATGAGCACTTTTTATTCTTTTTAGACTTTGTAACGTGTAAGGAATGGGCAACTTTCCGCTGCACCAGCATTGTTAAACATTTGAGCTGTGATCACTACTAAGGCCCTGTCACTCATATTATGCATTAGGGAAACTTTTCCTTCTGCTTTTGGTACTGTGTTTCCACTTTTGAGGCCAGGGCAAGAGCAGTGCCAGGGCGCATAGAAGCAGGGATAACAGCTATCTCTGGCAACCCGTTTATGACCTCATCACCTACTGATGTCCTAGCACCTTCAATTACCCTCAATTTATTAGCATAGTGGTTTTGGTATGTGTTGGACCTGGCCCTTTCTGCAGGGTTATCCTCGTACATTTTGCCTTCTTCCTCGTATTTTTTCTGACCTGCTTTTGTTGGTTTTAGGACTCTGGACACTTTACCACTGCTAACCAGTGCTAAAGTGCATATGTTCTCTGTGTAAAATGTATTGGTTATTGGTTTATCCATGATTGGCATATATGATTTACTAGTAGGTACCTAGTAAGGTTCACCAGGTGTTCCCAGTGCCTGTAAATCAAATGCTACTAGAGGGCCTGCAGCATTGAGTGGGCCACCCACATAAGTCGCCCTGCAAACATGGCTCAGCCCTGCCACTGCAGTGTCTTTGTGTACAGTTTTAAACTGCCATTTCGACCTGGCAAGTGCACCCACTTGCCAGGCCCAAACATTCCATTTTACTACATGTAACTCACCCCTAGGATAGGCCAGAGGCAGCCCCATGGGCAGGGTGCAGTGTATTTAAAAGGTAGGACATGTACTGGGCTGTTTTACATGTCCTAATAGTGAAATACTGCTAATTTCGTTTTTCACTATTGCAGGCACTATCTCTCCCAAAGAGTAACATGGGGATTGCCTTGAACTATCTTTTAAGTGTAATATCCCATTGGGAACAGATAGAGATTTAGAGTTTGGGGTCTCTGAACTCACAATTTAAAAGTACATCATGCCACTTTTAGAAAGTGGACATTTTCTTGCTTAACCATTTTGTGCTTCTGCCTGCCTGTAGAATCCACGTCTGGGTTAGGATGGCAGTTGGTCTCTTGTGCATGCACTCTATCTATCTGCGTATCCTGATGGGCCATCACCAGGCTAATGGCCCTTCCTGAGCTAGAGTGGATGGAGTAGTTGTCACTGATACCTGAATAGGGCTGTGCCTGTCCTCACACAAAGCTGTCTCCTCCTCCCTGTAGTGTGTCTGGAGCCAGGTCAGGAAAATGCAGGGTCTTATGCACTACAAAGACTTTTCTTTGAAGGTTACCTACTTCAAAGGCAGAAAAGGGTATAAGTATTGGGCTTCTGACACTCTTAAATCAGAACACTTCTGGACTGAGGACATTCTGTCAGGAAGAAGAGCAGGATGCTGTAGAAGGGGCTTCCACTCTGCGAGGGACTACCACTTTGCATGTTGCTTTGTTGTGGTGGCCTGCTGCTTTTGTCCTGGGAGTGAAAGAGCTGCACTTTGCTTGCTGTATCCTGCTTCCAAGGTTCTCCAAGGGCTTGTGTGTGCTTGCCTATTGTTAATAAGTGTCAGTGCCATAAAAGACTTCACCTACCAGTGCCTGGGCTGTTCTGCTGAGAGTCCTGCCTTGCTAAGTGGTGCCAAATCTAGGCCCTTAGCCCTTGGAAGTGGAATCTGGTGAACTGAAGGAGAAAATCCCAACACCTGTTTTTATTGACGCATCGGTAAAAACTTCGACACATCGCTGTTGTCAACACCAGAGCATGGTTCGCCATCGGCGCAGTGACCACGGCTTTCACCACAGGCCACAGCTTTCTGTCGCAGCACATCAGGAGAACCGCAGCAGCATGAGTTTCGAGCACCGCATCACTGAAGTCTGTAACATTGCTCCAACTCCGATGAAGAGCCTGTTTCATCACTGTGAAATTACTTGGCGCATCCGGATTTACGATGCATCGTACCTGGGTGCCAATTTCTTCATCGACGTTGCCCAGCAGAAAGTAACCGAGGCTGTGTGTCTGGAGATCAACACATCCCCTCCCCTTCCAGTAAGGAACCGATGTATCACCTCGCCAGACAGTAAGGAATTGATGCATCACCTCCCCTGGCAGTAAGGAACCAAAGCATCACCTCCCCAGGGAGTAAGGAACCAACGCAACGCTTTGCTTTTCCAACACCTCACCTCTCCTGCGCCTGTTACGTCTTTGAATTTTGACACATCCAAGGTACTTTGTGCTAAAAGTGACGCATGCATAGATTTCTATGTGTTAAACTGATTTAACCTTTTAAATGTGATATCTTTACTTGTATATTTTGGATTTTTGTTGTTTTGATTTGTTTTATTCTGATAAATATTGGCTATTTTTCTAACATGGTGTGGACTCATTCTGTAGTGTTTTCACTGTGTTACTGTGTGTGTTTTTACAAATGCTTTACACATTGCCTCTAAGATTCGTTGCAAGCTACCAAGGGGGTGATTAGGGGTTATTTTAGCTGTGTAAAGACCTTACCCTGACTAGAGTGAGAGTCCCTACTTGAACAGGGGTTCAAACCACTGCCAACTAGAGAATCCATTTCTAACAGTGTGGAATGTGGGTACCACTATTCATTTTAATGGTTTCGATTGAAATTCAGATTGCTTTGAGTGGGAACACCAATCGCTTCTTGCTTCATAGCACAAATCTTAAGCCATTTTACATTATGATAGATTTGTATTCTACCATTACATTGGGAGCCTTACTGACAGGAACTTCAGGACCAGGTCCTTCCAAGGAGTTTCCATCTTTTGAATCACTGGACTTCATTGACTCCTTGGTATCACATAACTCTATGCCTAGACACATCACTGGACATTTTAAATAGATCTATAAAGGGGGGTCACTCCCTAGAAGAACCGCTAGCCAATGTGGTTGTTTGAAGAAGCCAGCAGCAGTCCTCAGCAAGACTGGGTGCCTTGGCAGAACTACACCCAACCTTAAGGTAAGCCTTTTGAGACAGGAGAGGGCCGGAGAAAAAATACTTAGGTATCAATCTTGGATCTATTGGGATTTTTTTTGGTAAGCTATGAATCTTTTTATGGGTGCATCCTAGAACCTTTTTAAAGATCATGGTGGAGCTAGACTGAAAAGAGAAAATAGATCAAGGTCTTGGCCATTAACAAACTGCCATAAATATCTAATGAAATATGGGTTTCGGGGTATTTTTAACCTGCTCTAAAAGACAACATCAAAACAGCAGTCTTTTGATTTCTATCTACAGGTTACTTGCTGCAGGTCTGACATAAGTCTTCCAAGTTAGCCCCAAGATCTGCAATAGGGAGACTGAGACCCTCAAATAGAAGTATTGGTCACACACAAGGAAAAAGTCCCAAGGGAAGTAGTCAACCTATCAGTCTATTAGTCGAAAAAGTCAATCGGAGAGGTAAAAATGCTGGAGGGTTTTTTGTCATTGGTTGTGTGATGCTTTCCGAGGTTACACACCGCGGGATTCCATTGAGAGAACACTACTATTCCTTTCCTTCTCACAATCACTCCCAAAGACGCTGGGAAGACTGATCCTCAGCTGTAGATCAATGCACATTGTCCCTCAGGTAGGAGAGTTTACCAATTTTCATAATAGGAACTGAGCTTTCAGGTTGGACAAGTCCAGTGATGGCATCTTTCACTCAAAAGGATCTACTCCCTGGTATTCCCTTCCTAAAAACCTCACCCTCATCTTGCCTCACTTCGCCATTTAGTTAACTTCAATGGTTGCTGAACCAAGGTAAGGGTGGTGAGTGGTTGCATTCTGTTCCGGCTTAAGTATCTGGGTCTGACACTTACTTTGGTAGTCACTGCATCATGGTTTATCACAGGTACATTTTACTACCTTTTTACTCTGCAGTACATTTCTTTCCATATAAATAAATATCAAACATCATGGAATCCTGGTGTTTTCATAAACTAAGAGGCTAAGTTGTTTATAAATATCACCAGAACCCGAGCTGGCAATATAAGATCAAATTACACATGCTACCACTTGTGTATGTTTAATATTACATGTATATTTGGGTAGTTTGCTTCAAGGAAGCTGTGTTCTTCAAGGTGCAACTAATAATGGCACAGAATTATTTTATAGAAAGGATTTATGCAATACATGGCTGCAGCATTAACACATAATTATTGATTTTCCTTATATGCCCATATTTTGTTACATAATTTGCAAATGTTGCAGATTTCACACAAAAAACGATAAAAATATCACTTCTGGAGAATGTGTAGCATAATTTGCTTTATAGCCACATGCTTTGTAAAACATTGCATAATTTTAGTCCTCCCTACCACATAATCCTTTTAGCCCTGACAGTGGTAATGTTTGTAAATACACTTTTTAAGGACCACCACTTCTCCGAAGCACAATGCAGCAAGCAACAGAGTGTTGTGATTGACAACAGAGAATTTGCACTCCTTTGCATGTTCAGCGGGCAAATTGAACCTGCCCTCACAGGCTGCTTTGAGAAAGCCATTTATGCCGAAACATGTTGATATAGTAGTCGTGTTTCGTAAATGCAACTCTATGGTAAACAAGGCCACTTGTGTGAACGCCTCCTTAGAAACAATTGTTGCTGTATGTATGCTGAGCCCCTCAGCTGCTGATTGATATTATTTTGTACCCACCTGCCCCTCAAGAAGAACATATTTCTTCAGTTGTATGTGTGCCTGAAATTTACAGTGCACACCACAGCAAGAAAATATATTGGTGCCTACTCATAAAACGATTTTGGAGTAGATAAAGTATGGCATAGTTATAAGAAAGTCATGCAGCGCTGTGTAACAGGGAAAGGGCAGGAATTTGCTTTATTTAAAAGGATATGGTGCATTCCTGCCTTTGTTTCTGCACTAGCACCGTTTTGGCTGCCTGCTGCGAACGCAGGTACCCTTGCACAGTGGTTTAAGGGTGCCTGCATTGTAGGGAGGATTATTTTTGTGCAGGAAGGACACCTTCCTGCACAAAAACAATCCTGAGAAGCATATTCCTTTCTATGTGTGCTGCAGAATGCAGCACACATAGAAAGAGGAAGCAACAAGGATATTTCTCCTCGTTACGCCTCCCCTGAGGGGGCGTATCTTTTTGGCACATTCCCATCTACCAGTGATGGTAAATCTGATAATGCGTCAAATTGTCGCATTACAAGGTCTACCAGTAATGGTAAATCTGATAACGCGTCAAAGTCCATGAGAGTTGCATGGGAACACCCACACAACACCCATGGAACGCCTTCCCAGGGCAGAGTAACGCAACGCAGCGATTTGCGTGCCGTTACTCATGATTTATGAAGCCGCCCAGGGCAACACAAGGTAGCCTTGCGTAGCTTCATAAATCGCATTTTGGACTTGTGTCACTCTTGCGCCATGTTGCGCAGTACAAGAATAATGCAACTCCTCTCGTAAACATGCCCCCTAGTACTTACACTCTTACATACTTTCACATCCCTTTGTGAATTGACCCCAAACTTTCTAACATGGAAATAAAATGGGAATTTCCAGGAAATATTTGCACAAATAACAAGAATCATAGAGTACGTAGAAGAATACTTCCCGTACTCATTAAAGCTCGCGTGACTCCGGCCTGTTGTATTTACGTTTCCTTGTACAGCGCCTTCAAGCTCCGCTCCCGCTCTTGTGGTAAACGCTCCTTTCCTTCTGGTTTGGACTCTTTCGGTGAGAAAAGATGTCAGTTTCTCTCTCTCTCTCCCTGACTCTCCAGGGGTTTGAAATCAGTAAATTGTGAACTTTCACAGGACGCAGATAAATGACTTCATGGAAACGAGACTGCGAGAGGCTTCAAGGTTAGGTTGTTTCTAAAATTAGAGCTCGCGGACGCGCTTCCCTCGAGAGAGATGTTTTCATTTAGATAAAAATAATTCTTAAAGACAAAACGAATTCATGGCTTCATGCCGCAATCTTGTGCTGCGCCAGAATTGCCTTAATAGACCAGCAAAGCAGCCGAGGGCTCCATTATACGTTTAGGCCCGAGTTGTAAAAAAATATAAGTAAAAAGTAACAAGAAGCATAATCTAACCAAGTGGCTCAGTGAGTTAATCGCTCACTGGTGATATCTGTTGTTGAGCTCGAAGGTCACAGGTTCGAGATCTCTTTCTTTCTCAAATTTTTGCTCTCCATGTTTTAGCTTCTGTCTCGCTAGTCCCAATTCTGGCTGCAAAAGCGATTAGGGGCTTCTGTTCCCTTCAGTTTGCCCCTGAATCGACCACTATACACAATTTTTTTACCGACCACTAAACACTTTTATTTGCCGTTTGTGTCATCTCAAAGCGGTTCGAATCACTGGCATGAATACCAGGGCAAACTGCGCCCCCACAGTAGTCACTATTAACAGTAATTATTTTTTTTTAATCCCCTGTTTAAATGAGGCACAGATGCACACTAATTTATATCTATCAGTGTTTTTGCAAAACTGACCTGTACCAGGTACAGCCACGGGTGCATATACACAAGGGAATGGCAGAGCGCCATCTCCAAACGGCAGAGATGCACCATATTTACGAGAATACTGCGCACCCTTGTGTTTTTCCTAGCGCTGGCACTAAATATAGCTGCCTAGCGCCAGCGCAGACACCCTTGCGCCACAGTGCAAGGGTGCCTGTGTTGCAGCAATGATTGGTATCCCTTCCTGTACATAAACAATCAATAATGGTGATTGGTCACTTCTATGTGAGCTGCATTCTGCAGCACAGAAAGAAATAGCAAATTGTCATGATGTAATGATTGTTTTTGTGCAGGAACAGACACCTTCATGCACAAAAACAATCATTAATGGTGTTTTGCTATTTCAATGTGTGCTGCAGAATGAAGCACACATTGAAATAGCAAAAACGAGGAGAAATAAAAGTATTTCTCCTCGTTGTGCCAATCTAATGCCTACTTTTGCATGGCATTAGTTTTTGGCGCTGCCTCAGATTTGCACATCTCTGGGTGATGGTCGGGGGTAGGTCTACTCTCCAGGGCGCACACCACAAGAAAATTCATAAAGTAAAACTGACTAAGAGGAGAAAGAAATAATCTGGGAAAGGTGGGCTTTGGTGTCCCCCCTAAAGTAGTTTAATAAAAAAAGGAACAACATAGAAACACAGTAGCCACAATCGAGACTAATCTGTAGAGAAAGCAATGACTAGGGAAAATGTGGGATGAGCTGACCGCCCTGCAGACGTCAACGGAGGGCCATGTCATCTAGAAACATTTCTCGGCCCTGTAGAAATGTGTAGCTAACTAATTATGATGATTACTATTAGTAGTAGTAAAATTAGTAATTACTAATATGGTATATTGTATCTGTATTGCCCCCTGCATATTCCTTATTGCAATTTCTCTTCGATATGTGACTTGAGTGATTTATGTACAGAGCTCTGATACCCCGACGGGTCAAGTTCGCGCTATATATACAACTCCAGAAATAAATACATTATTCAGTATTGGTTAAATGCTGATGACCAGCAGGTGTCCTGAAGCTGAGGTCTATCCAAGAATGCCAGTGATAGATTAAAAAGCCATGTTTTCCCCCCCCAAACTCTCGATGGTCTGTGTAAGTCTGTACTCCCCCAAAAAGGCAGCTTCAGTCTGGGGTTGCCTGAGAGGCGAATATTCCCACTGCCACCATCACTGGTCCTCCCTATCTTTGGTGCCTTTAAAATGAAGGCCGTGGAGGAGCGCGGGGTCCGTGCCCGTGCATACTAGGAAAACAAGCGCCGAATAAAGGCAAACCTTTGCTATGGTGGACCAGTGGTTAATTTGTAAAAAAACACATAAGTGCCAGGGCCCTTTCAAAGAGGCCACTGCATCTTGCACCTTCTATTGGCCCTACCACCGCTGCCAATGACAGTACTAACACAACTACTAACCATGACACTCCTAAGAGTGAGACAATACAGACCATTCTAGGCCACCCAAAGCTATAAGAATGGTTGGGTGGCAGGTATTAGTTCTTTTTAATGTATATTGAATTACTAATCAACTGTTGTTTGCTCCTCTCTAAATTGGACAACACCATGCGGTAGACTGTAAAAAGTGCGGCATTGACAATGAAGTGCCGGCGCCGAGCACCAGAAACCACTGCCTCAAATTAATCATTATGGTGGACCCTGACGCAGATGCGAAGGCTGTTCCATAATATAACCTTTTGTTCATGGGTAACCAGTGGGCAGACCGCAGGTGGCCAAAAACAGAAGGATTGCGAGATAATGTAAGCAGTGCAGCCACACTCTGCACCAATCGAATCCGGTAAGCGATGCATGAGGACGTTCCAAATAAAGTGTAAAAAATCTTCAGTTCTCGAGCCTCACGACCAGTTGAGGGATGTATGACGTTACAACGCATACTTTTACAACGCATGCACTTACAACGCAATTTTTACAACGCAACATCCACTACAACGCATTCCATTACATCGCATGACACTGCAACGCATTTTTAAAAACTACCTTTCAACGCATTCCATTACATCGCATACTACCTTTACAACTCATACCATTACAACGCATAATGTTAAATTGCATTTAAGGTAAGTATTGGATAGTATAGGGGTAAAAATTACTATTCTAACTCCAGGGGGTGCAACAGTAGGGTAAATGTTGGATGGTATGCATTGTAATGGTATGCGTTGTAATGGTATGCGTTGTAAGGCCTGCGTTGTAGTGACATGCGATGTAGTGCCTGCGTTGTAATGGTATGCGTTGTAATGGTATGCGTTGTAGTGTCATGCGTTGTAAAGGATGTTGCGTTGTAATGCCTGCGTTGTAAGTGTAGTGCGATGTAATAGTTGCGTTGTAAAGGTTGTTTCCCCCAGTTGAGCATCATCTGCATACTACCTACTTGTTGCATGATATGAGCTACTAAGGCTTGTGAGGAGAGCGTCAGAGAGAATAAAAAGCATGGGGCTCAAAGAAGAGCCCTGAGGAACTCCACAAGAAACAGAGGTAGCAGCAGGGAGCCGAATGGAGGGCTTTAGGAACATCTGGTTGTGACCCATTAAAAAAGAATGAATCTTGCCCAGGGTCTTTCCACTGATTCCTACCTCTGTAATGCCCTGAAATCAGAAACAGAGCCTTGGAGGAGATGCCAAAGGCCTGGCTTTCTGCATCAAGGGAGCCGCCCAAAACTAACACAATCAGAATCATGAATCTATGAGTGGAAGCAGGAATGGGGGACCGCAGAGGATTTTTTGAATACCTCCTGTCATCTAGCATGTGGCCACAGAGTCACATTAGCAGAAAAAGTATTTTGTTTTCAAAAGGGCCGCCTGCTCCTTTAAGGTACATGGATTGCTCTTAATAACATGCTTCCCGGCTAGGAAGGTGAAGGCAGTAACAGAGGTCCTGGTGGCCCATGCAGGCCTCCATTCCTGTGCCAAGGCATTCACAAGTGGTCACAGAATGCCTCCTGCCTAGTAAGAGTCACTAGGTAGCAGGGTTTGCGCCCTCCTGCTTATCCATATCTTGTGATGCAGCTGATTAGTACATCACAGAATCGTTTTACGGCCTGGGCAGAGTGGCAACTGCCCACGTCCCCTACCTTTCAAGAGACCACCAGTAAATTAAACTTTCTCTCTTTCGTACGTCTGCCTCTCTACTTTGTCTCTTTTCTCTCTACAAATCATCTTTTTTTTACCTATTGCCTATCTGCGCTCTACATTTCTCTGTGCCTCACTACTCTCTTAACCTGAACTTTCTGTTTAGACCTAACTTTATATTTGCCACATTTTCAAACTCACCACTCTCCATGTCTCATCTCTCATTGCCTTCCTCACTACCTCACCTCTTTATCCATCTAGCTTTACTTGTCTCTCTGCCTTTACCTCTCCTTAATATGCTCTTTTTCCACCTTCCCGCTCTCTACCTCACCCTTCTTTAGAGCAGTCTGTGCAACTGATAATGGTGTCCACATATTTTATGCCATAAATCTGGCATTAGGATGGATTTCATGCTATGTTCTTTTCTTTACAACAGGGATTGCTTTTTTCCCGCCAATTTGATTTAGTTTTGATGTTTTTGGTGTAAGAGTGTTTGCCGCCACTTGGGGTACAGTGAGTGATACTTTGCTAATGTATTGGTTTCACTGGAGCTAGGGAACCAGGTTGCAAGTTTAAGGCATATGTTGTAAATCTGAAGGAGACGTAATCATGGCAGATTGTTACCTGTGGGACTCATTATGGATTCTACTTTGTCATTGGCTTCAGTGGTGTAGCATCTATTTATTTATGTATTGCCTATGCGTGTATTTATGCATATATTCATGTATTCATGGATTAGTTATTCAAATATTTATGTATGTGTGCATGTGTGAAATTATGTACTTATTTTATGTGTATTTATGTAGGAATTTTATGTATTTTTAAATTTTTCTTTATGCGTGTATGTACAAATGTAGTTATGTATGTAAATTTGGTGTTCTTCATGTCCCCAGAGTTCGAATGTTGGATGCTGTTTGGTACTTAGATGAAATACGTGACTTACAAGGTACATAGAGAAAGCAGCTATTCAGCAGACAAGCAGCATATCCGCCTGACTGAGGTCACTGTGCGGAGGGTGGGAGTTCATTAATTGACTAATTAGTGCCGATTAATTCGGGGGTTTTGGGTTAATATTAAGAACTCCTCATCTTAGCTCAACTTGGCTACTGTTGGAGGAAGACACTTGTGACATGTATGTCACAGGCACCAACCCATGTTATAGGACTTCATTTAGAGTTTGGCTGAGTGAGTGAATCCCAGGAGGTGTCTCGCAAAATGAACCTTGAGGAACACGTATATCTTCGTAAATGTTAATAAGAGAAATAAAAACATCTGCAGCGAAGGGTCCATGACCCAGCATGGGGGCAGCGCTAAACCACTGGGAAGGGGTTGCTCGACAGTCTTTACATTAGCCAGAGTGAGACAAAATAACCTGCAACCCCTTGACTGGAGCAAGAAGAAGGCTGACCAATATTACTGCAAGAGCAAAGTACCACTTGTAACTAGGAATCTTTGAGATCTAGTGTTTATCATGGCTTTAGGACATGATGGAAGTTTGATACTTTTATATGAATCCATAATGTAAGAGCAGAGACAGCCCTTTGCGGATGAGATCACAAACATTCAGGGTGGTATGTCCATAGACACCAAGGCAGCCCTTGACGGACGAGATAGCGCACATTCTGGGTGGTATGGCCATAGGCACAAAGACAGCCCTTGAAGGATGAGATAGCGCACATTCTGGGTGGTATGGCCATAGGCACAAGACATCCCTTGATGGACGACACCACGCACATTCAGGGTGGAACGGCCATAGGTACAAAGACAGCCCTTGACGGATAAGACTGCGCACATTCAGGGTAGAATGGCCATAGGCAGAAAGATGGACTAGATGACACACATTCAGGGTGGTATGGCCATAGACACCAAGGCAGCCCTTGACAGACGAGATCGCGCACATTCAGAGTGGAATGGCCATAGGTACAAAGACAGTTCTTGACGGACGAGACCGCGCACATTCAGGGTGGTATGGCCATAGGCACAAAGAAAGCCCTTGCCGGACGAGACCGCGCACATTCAGAGTGGAATGGCCATAGGCAGAAAGATGGACTAGGTGACACACATTCAGGGTGGTATGGCCATAGACACCAAGGCAGCACTTGACAGACGAGATCGCGCACATTCTGGGGGGAATGGCCATAGGTACACAGACAGCCCTTGAAGGATGAGATAGCGCACATTCTGGGTGGTATGGCCATAGGCACAAAGACAGCCCTTGCCGGACGAGACTGCGCACATTCAGAGTGGAATGGCCATAGGCAGAAAGATGGACTAGATGACACACATTCAGGGTGGTATGGCAATAGAAACCAAGGCCGCCCTTGACAGAAAAGATCGCGCACATTCAGGGAGGAATGGCCATAGACACCAAGGCAGCCCCTGACAGACTAGATCGAGCACATTCAGGGTGGAATGGCCATAGGCACAAAGTCAGCCCTTGATGGTCGAGATCGCACACATTTGAGTGGTATGGCCATAGGCACAAGGGGAACATTTGAGACTAAAGAGTGTGTTATAGTGTTGCAATAACAGGTGTTCACTATTTTCCAGGTTTCTCCTATTTAGCCATAGAATATGATAAAATCATAATTACCTATGAGTGAAAATGTGCTGGCGGGCTGTCCCGGAATATGTCCTTGGGATTTATTTTCTATACGGAGTCTGCTTCCATGCTCTCACATAATAGTTACATCTTAGAGGACAAAGGAAAGTTTCTCAAGACCAATAGCTGTCTGACTATACCACATTTTTGTGAGTAGGCAATGAGACTAGGTACTGACTCCCCGGGTAATATCTAATAAGGCTCCAGTCCAGTTGACTGGTAGTCAACACTCTGGAGCGGATGTTGTTGCTGCATTGATATTGTGACATTCACTTGTCTCCTGAAGAGAAGGTGCTTTGCCTGTCCTCTCATTGATGGTTGGAGTTGAGGCACCTGTGACTTTGCACTCAAAAGAATGTTCCCGTAAGAATTGTCCCTGTGAATTTCAGTTGGTGGATGGGTGGGTGTTGTTTCAGTAGTGGCTTCTGGCCAGTGTGTGGTAGGCGAGCTGGTGGAGATCTTCTGAGGTGTAGTTTGTGTGCTACTCTTTTTCATGTTCTGACAATCTTATTTTGTAACCTTTGGTTAATGTCTTCGAAGATATTGGTGTATACGCCATTCAAGGCTGGAATGGCCATTCTGCCAATCTGTCCTTTCCCTTGAGTGTTGTAGACTAGGAGACTGCTTTTGGAGATGGATGGGCTCCCAACACCCAACCACGGCCTCATGGCCCCACCCTAGCTGCAACCTCCGACAGTGCCTGCGTGGTGTTAACATTTTTTTCCAGGGCTAATTTTAGTCTCCAATCCGGCCTAGGCTCAACCCTAGTAGTCCAGTCATGACTAGGGCTACAGTGCATTCCTTATGGTTGTAGGTATATAAGGTTGATACAATCACTGATAAAATATCGACGACAAAAACACCGACCTATGAAAATATCACGGTAAAAATATTGTACACACAAATATCGACAACCTATACTTCAACAAAAAACTACACAAATATCGATAAAAATCATCACCTGATTAAATATTGATTACAAAAATATCGGCAGCAAAAATATCGATAACAAAAATATCGATAACATTAAATCATAATGAAACACAACAAAAATATCGAGAACACTAATATCAACTAAACAAATATTGCCAAAATACATATAAATAATATCGAAATGCCATTTAACATTGAATAAACATTGTATACAATTATTTAAATATTTAACATATCCCAAATAATTATAATAAATTATAACAACATATATAAAAATTATTAAATAATTAAAAAAATTATAATATAATTATACTAACCCAAATAAATACATTCACAATATAACATTAAATTACTTTCCAACTATACTAAAATTACATATATATAATATATAACAAAATTTTTTTTATCAATTACATTTATTAACAAATATATTTAAATAACAAAAACAAATAACAAATAAAACATTAAATAAACATTACATATATTTACCTAATTAAGTGGTAACTGGTAAAACATTCAAATAATGTAGCTCAACTAATGAATTTAAACTAAAAACACACAAAACAATCAAAAATGTTAACCAATTAACAAAAAAATTAGAAACAGTTAATTAACACAATTTTACTGTTTATTGGCCAAACACGGAGGGAGAGCGTCACTTTGCGAAAGAGAGACCAGAAAACAAAGAAAATATACACAAACTACTAAATCAAATGATACTACAACACAGGTAAGAACAAAACCTTTTTACAAAATATAAATACCTCAACCTCCTTAACTTAAATAACTTAAATAATGAAATGTTCCCCTTTTTTAAATCAAAACTAAAGTGCAATACAACAGCAATAAAATACAACACAAATATGTTATTAGGTACCTTATTTAACTAAACATAATACAAAATATAAATAATTAAATGTACAACTCAACCTATAAATAAAGTAAATAACTCAGATTTTTTTAAACGTATAAAAAGTACAGAACATAACTAATAAATGTGTTTTTCTTCATAGCTTTTACAAACTGCACCTACAAAGAACATCTACGAAATTAAATTCATCAACTACAAGTTGTAAGTATTATTTGTTTCAGTGCTACATAAAAAACAATACAAATAAATTAAAAACATCTCACATTTAATTAACATAAACATTTTTCTTTCGCACCAACAGAAAATAAAACAGTGAAAAAACAACAAGCAGCAAATAATCCCATCAACAAAACTCAAAGAACACTAATGTAAGTATTTTTTCTATATTATTAATAATACTAGCATTTTTATGATTCACAATAGCATATTTACTAAACACATATTTAGATATCCTGAAAACCATAGTATGGCTACGGAGAACCACGCCTCCGAGTAGCCACAGGTGACGCAGCCCTGACCCCAGCAATGGAGTTATGGCGTTCGGCGCTTGAGTGAGCGTGTCGCGGAAACACAGAGCTCCGGTGGTGGCTCCATAGGAAGAGTACGGAGTACGGAGCGTCTAACGGTGCGCTGTGCCTGAATTTCACCGGTGGCCCCCCTTTGATGCCCTGTGATGTCCAGCTAATACGCTGATACGCGGCGCTGTGCCCAAATTTTGCCTCTGGCTCTTCTTGCCCCGGACCAGCATCCTATCAGCAGGATGTGCTGGCGAGGTGCCGCCATTTGAAGTGCAAACGGCGCAGTGAAACCACAAGGAAATCGTATGGAGCTTTACAGAGGTGGCAGACTGCAGGAGGTAGGAGAGGCGAGAGGTGAAGGGGTAGAGAGCCTGAGGCTGGAGCCAGGAGGTAGGAGGAACAGACTAAGTTACATTTTACAGATGAAAATAGCCTAAGTACCTAAGTGGTGTACGGGACTTTTTTGAGAGTAGACTGGTCTGGTTAGGGAGGCACTTAGGCATATTTGTGTACCATGCCTGGAAAAGCAGAGGGGGAGATGGGAAGACATCTCAAGCAGTTGAATGCTGCCGCTTAGGTGGATTCAGCAGCCGGGCTGAAAGCGAAAATCCGTCTAGCGCAGGCAAAAGCTACTGTGCTAGTAGATAGAACTGAACATAGCACAAATCTTCCCGGTTTAAATTCCAGCTTCGAAAGCTCAGAAGAAGAACAGCACTTGTCTCTGGTGCAGCTTAATGGAGAGTCAGTTCAGATACAAAGGGTCCTATTAGGATGGCGGTCGGAAATTCTCCCCGACCGCCATGGTAGCGGAAAAAGACTGCCCGCAAGGACCATGGCATAACCGCCGGTCCAAATAGAATGCTCCGCAGTCGAAATCCGAGCATGTCATGCATGTCACTGCACTGCGTGGCAGGCACTGCACAGTGCCTGCCACCTGGTACAGGGACATATAGGGGGTACCATGGGTACCCCCCAGTGCACCCACACACACCCCCAACACATTGGGGGCACGCAATGAGCCCCCGGAGACATTCTCCGCATGCCTTTCCATGGCGGTTCCACCACAGTGGAAAGGCTGGCTACCGCCGGCATCATAATCATGCTGGCGGAGCCTGGCCCTGCACCGGCATCATTGTAGCGGTCCAGTTCCGCTAGGCATGCATGCGGACTGGTCCCGGCGGAAAAGTCGCGGGCGGAGATTCTCAGCGCTGCGGTCGTCACCGCCATGCTAATGGGACCAGCGGTTTTCAGGATTGCGATCGCGGACGGATGTCCGCCGCCAGTCCGGCGGTAGCCACCGCCGGCCTGGCGGCGGCCATCCGTCCGCCATTCTAATAGACCCCATAGTTCCTCGGAGATCACACCTTCATCAGTAAGGGAACAACAAGATGTTCCAACAAGTGGGCACCACAAGAAAGAACTGAAAGGCGCTAAGGATTTTCCTCTTTTTTTTTTAATGAAAAAAGCATCTTTATTGGCCCCTTCTAACCTCTTAACAAAAACACAAGAGGTGTCAGGTGAATTGCTAAGGGGTGCACCCCAGGCCCTGTTATCCCCACCACGAGCCCAAATGTCTGGACAGGCTCCACTTTCTCCCTTAAAGGGGGGTATGGAAGCGTAAAACCAGGATCAAGTAACATCACCAGCTTTAACGGCGCAGAATCAGACACAGTTTTTGTTGTCAGGGCCTGAAGGAACTAGAATGTCATCAGTAGAGGATCGATATCACCTGCAGCCACAGACGGCGGGTGCTCTACTTCAGCCTCAAACACAGGGGGAGAGGTCGGGTGAAACTTGCCCGGAGATGGAGGGTCAAACAACTGGGAATCAAAAGCCCAATGGGAATGCTTCATAAGACAGTTGTAATTCCTTGACAGAAGGGGGCATTACGCAACAGATGGAGATAAAGGATATGTTGAATCTTATCCTGGAAGAGATAAGGGAGATGAATAAATCACAGGAATTTGAGATTGCCTCCATTCAACAGCGCATGGGTAAAATTGAAGAAGCAGTGGCCTGTTTCCCAGCTAGATTGCAGGAAGCAGAAACAAGGATCACACTGCTAGAAGACCAGATGGGCGACATGTGTTTGAAAACGATTGAAGCAGTGAAAAGTAAAACTTTCCTAGAGAATAAACTCGAGGAACTCGAGAATCACTCCAGAAGAAATAATCTTCGAATAGTGGGGCCCCCGAAGGGATCGAGGGGGCTCAAACTCTCCAATGGGCCGATATGTTCATTAAACAAAAGGTCCTCCAAGATTTCAATGGATATTTAACAATTACAAATGGCACACCGAGTTCCCGCTCACCCTCTGCCAAATTCAAAGATACCACAAACAATTTTATTGAAGAGAGAATTTTGGCGAAGGCGATACAGTAAAGACAATTCTCTATAAATGAGTCTATTAAATGTCGCTTATTTTCTGACATGTCAGCAGCCACAGCGCGTAGGCGAAAGTTGAAGATGATATATCTGTTTAAGGCTCAGGTTGCCCAGGCCTCAATAGCGCAACAATCAAAGCTCCGTGTTCTGGTGAAAGGAAAGTTTAATCTTTTCTCAAATTTAGAAGACGCCCAAGGCCTACTGAAAGAAATTTCTCCTAAAAATGTAAATTTCTTTTTTGTTTTATAATTTATGGGTACATGAGGAAGTTAAAGGGTTTGCATTGCTGGAGGGAGCAAGGGGTAGCAAGGTCATAATTCCATGACACCCAACAGGTGTGCAGGGTGGGCTGAAATGTGGCCAGCATGGCTAGTGGGGTTTTCCACATTTCAGGGGGATGGGGTTTGGGGTGGCGGGGTGTGGGAGTATGGCAGTAAAAATGAGCAGGAGAAAAATAAATTAAGTTGTTCATGTGTACAAGTTTTGAAGATTTGCAGAGTGTGTGTAGGACAGGAGGTGGTGTTCGAAGAAAGGTGAGGTTTATTGAGGGAAACTTCAGATTAAGCAAAGCTGAGAGATGCTAATCAGGATGGATCAAATGTCGAAAGATATAAAAGTGATAACATGCAATGTTAATGGATTACTGAATCCACATAAAAGCTCCGCTTTTTTAAACTGGTTAGCATCCCTTTCTCCAAACCATATTCTTGCAAGAAATGCATTTTAGGATGGAAACTCCAAAAATAGTGCTACCTAAGAAATATTCATTGGCGTATTTTTTCATCTGCTAATTTAGCGGTACGCAGGGTGGGATTCCTCCCATCAAATACATTGGTTGAGGAGGTCCTGCATGATGGAAAAGGCAGATGGCTATGGATGTAGGTTAAACTGGAGGGGATAGGGCTAAATGTAGTTAATTATTATGGTCCTGTAGAAGAAGATATCGTGGTGCTTGAGCAGATTTATCAACTTGCAGCGACTGCGGAAGATATACTGATTCTGGGGGGAGACTTTAATTATATACAACATTTGGCACTTGACACCTCAAATAAGACAAAACGACAGTTAAAGCCTAAGACTGCAAAGTTAATAAAAAGTCTGTTAACGGATTTCGCATTAACGGACCCCTGGAGGCAGGGCCACCCCAGTTTCTCTCAATTTACATGTTATTCCTCAAGATATAGAACGGCATCTCGTTTGGATTTTTCTCTTGTTGATAAGTTGCTGGCCAACGGTAAATCAGAGATAGTGGTCAATTCTTTTTCAGATCACTCTGTAGTTTCCTTTACGTTAAGGCTGAGGATTAAACCAAAAGAGAGAGCAAGATGGCAGTTTGACAAATCCTGACGGGAAGACAAAACTTGGGTGGTCGAAACTAAAATGTTTATCAGGGAATTCTTCCAGTTTAATGTTAATATTGCCTCAATATTTTTGGTTTGGGAGGCATTCAAAGCCACCTTTAGAGGACAGATGATAGCCTATAAGCTTAGGTTAAATAAACAACGCAGGCAAAAGATCTCGGAGTTACAGAACGCGTCAGAGGATGCGAGACAAAACTTAGATTCTATAGCAATTTCAGAACATACTTTTAAAGTACTACAGCAAGATATGATAGAAGCAAAAGATCGCTTGAAAGATTTCTTTTCGCTAGAGGAGATAGCAGGAAGCAAGGCATACCAACAAAAGGTCTACGAGGAAAGTCAGCAAATTGGCAGATTCCTGGCTTGGACTACGAAAAGTAAGAAAGAGGCGCAAACTATCAGCCAGGTTAGAAATCGTTCTACTGGCTTGCTAGAAGAGGATAAACAGGCAATATCAGAGGTATTCCTTTCTCATTTCAAAGAACTTTATGCAGATACATTGGCAATCGAGGAATCAGAATTACAGTCCTTTCTGGAATTATTGGAGTTACCCCAGATATCTCAGCAGCACACCGAGGCGCTCAATAAAACAATAGAAAAGTCAGAAATTCGTGACGCATTAAAAAGCATGTCTAACACAAAGGCTAGTGGATCACATGGGTTGCGGTTGAGGTATTTAAGGTATTTCAGGAAGAATTACTCCCTTTTTTTAACCAAAATGTTTAATCAAATCAAGGATGGGATGGATATCCTGTGAGAGGGTGGTCTAGAATAAGGACAGAGACTCACCCTATTCCGCTGATGCCGATCCGGTTACGGTCATGAGATGGGAAAGGTTAATCACAGTACCTCCCTCATCCCTACAGGAAGAAGGAGCTGGCTGGGGAAAGGCCAGCGAATGGGCAGCGAGTGACAGACTGGAAGAGGTGGGGCAACCGGCCTTAAGGAGGACGACGTGGGAGGAAGAGTGGTCATGGAGGCGGAACCCGGAAGACGGGTCAACGCGTGGAGGAGGAACCGCCGGAGGACCGGGAGATCAAGTAAACAGCAGCGGGAGTGGAAGACATCGGGGAGGACGTGGAGAGCTGGTCCGAAGATTGGTGGACATCCCCAGAGGACGCTGAGAAGCCGCCGCAACTCAGGAGAGTTGCGGCAGACGCGGTGAGTGACAAAGAAGGGAATGGGAGGTGTTGAAAGGGGCAGCGCACCTAACCTGAGCCCGGATTTAAAAACCCTTGCCGCCAGTAACACACATACTCGGGAACGTGTCTGTTTGTTTTGTTTTGTAATCCAGATCTCATACACATCCCGGTATTTGAGAGGTGCTAACCACGCGTTGCTGATCCCGTAATGCTGGTGGAGCTGACGTAACGTCCTTTGGGATAAAGTCCCTTCATCCCCCACACCTCTTGAATGATTGTTTTTTTTATCTAGACTTAAGTTCTGATGGCTGGGTTGAAAAGGGGAGAAGATATCCCCTTACCTAGACCGATGCTAGGCTATGAATAGAAAGCCCTTGGTATCCTGTCATAGACTCACAGGAGTGGTCTAGTATCAGGGTTTCTAATATTTTCCTTTTTCTTTTAAAAAACCTCCACTTTGGGTGTGGTGAAGGTAAACCATATTAGAGATAGGCCAGTCTACTTACCACTCTTTTCTCCTTTTGGAGAGACTCCGGGGAGACGTTATCCGAGTCTTGGCAAATGAAGATCTCCAGGAGAAGGAGTAAAACCAGAAGAAGCAGCAAGAAATCATCAACAGGAACATCCACACCACCTCGAGCTTGAAGCTCACCATTACTACTTGGCTTATTCAATAAAAATCTAAAAATTCAACCACAAATCAGGCCTCCTAGATTCTGTTTCCACCCATCCCTCAGACATATCCCTAATAGTTTTAATGAGTCAGTACTTGTCATTTTTCTTAAAAAGGATAAAGATCCTCGTGATACAAATTCCTATCGCCCAATCAGTTTGTTAAATACAGACTACAAACTGTTCATGAAGATCTGGGCTAGAAGGATTGCTCTGTGCTCCCAACAAGTAGTCCACTCGGATCAAAATGCATTCTCACTGACTACTTTCATCCCCCAAAGTGTGTAGGTACATGCAATGATCAGGTGTTCTGCTTCTAAAGTGCATTAGTACAAGCTTAAACTTCCCAGGCATTGTTAACATGTCAGACATGCAGGTCATTTGTCCTTTTCCATGGGTGCACTACCTGTGTCACTCATTTTCCTTTGTGATGATGACATGTATATCCAACTGTGTGCAGCACAAATATGGGGCATGTGTGTTAATGTACCTTTAACTTTGTCATCCTCACAGATTGATGCCCACCAGAAGCAGGAGATATGGCTGATGATCGCCCGGGCAGTTCTATCGGTGGGGGTCTACAAGTGCCGGATCCGCAACTGCCAGAAGAGGTAGCAGGAACTTAGGGGCTGGACCCGGAGGATCGCAAGGGTCCAGCTGAAGCTGTCGCCTCCTCGCAGGAGGGGCGGACACCGGACCCTGACCCCCTACATGCTCCGGATACTGGCAGTGGTCTTCCCGGACGTGGATGGGCAGCTGAAGGACAGATAGCAGCAAGGAGGGGGTAAGTCCATGCCTACTCTGTGTACTATGTCTGACATGCTAATTGCAGTCTTTTGGCCTTGTCACACTTCCACATTACGTAGATCTTGTAGTCCAATACTCATGTCCCTCAATTGTGTGATGCACCCTCCTCATCTGATCCACAGGTGTGGCCCCTACAGTCTGTTGCTTGTGTCACTAGGGCACTGTGTCCCTGCAGTCAGCTATGCTTCAGCTCCGGACAACGTCTGTTCCCGTGACTCTGTTGTGTGTTTCATGGGTGGGTCAATTGTTTACCAATGTCAGATACATGTGATCTGTGTGTGCCCTTGATATGTGTTCCAATTGCTGGTCTGACTTGCCACATATGGCTGGGGTATTTCAAACCAAACCATACAGCAGGGGACTCCAATTTGTGTGCCTCAGGACTATGTATTTCAAGTGTGTCACACTTGCTTAGCAACCTGACTACTGTCCAGGGCTAAACACTGTTTCACGTAGACCTGGGCAGTCATGCCTACTCAAGGGCATTTAGAAACACTCTGTAATCCCACTCCTGTGTATCAACTTACAGGTTGTGCTTAGTCACATGTGCCTTCAGGTGTCTGCCTCTGTGTCATTGTGGTGTGGCTTCCTGTTACGTACAACTGTGGTGTTCATGAGTTTGCGGGTCAGCAGGACATCTGAGATGTGACTATGAGAGACAAGACCTGTGTGACATATAGGTGTGTGATCATTTGACAGTGCACAATGGTGTATGCAACTGTGCACTTCAGGCAGCTGGGTTACATGCACAGCAGACTGAGACGTGCTAATGTACAGGGAGTTGTGTTCGCAGAGACTCACATGTCTGATTTGTATGATGTGGGGTCTTCTGGTTCTAGGATATGTTGTTTGCAGGGGATGGGCAAGTGCACTTGTCAGCTGCAGAGTTTGCTTTACCCCTGAGCTATGATTGTGACACAGTGCATACTGTTGTTGTCTGGATGCCCTGCCTCTGTGACAGGAGACAGTGTTGACTGACTTTCCAGGCATGCCAGCGCCATGGCATTTAACTTGCTATGAGTGATCCTGCATTGTGTTCAAGTGTGCTCCATGCACCCCATTGTGGCATTGACTATCAGGACATGAGAACATCATAGTGTGTGTTGATGGCATGCATCACAAGCATGTGAAATGTGTCTCTGCCCATCCCTTCATCCGGACAACTGTACTGACTCAGTGGCAAGAGATGTGCTGTGTGTATAGTGACATACTCCTACATGTTCACTTGCATGTCCAACAAATGTGTGGGTGGTGCATGTCGGCACATTGGGGTATTAGCATCCAACATGCAACAGACATATGGGTGCAAGTCCAGGAGGGATATGAGTGCCATGGTTGATGGTGCAAATGACAATTGGCTTATTCTAAACAGTGTGAGCATTTTGAGCAGTGTTCAGCTGATAATGCCAGGGCTTGCCCTGTGATGTGATGTACTCACTGTGGTGTGTGCAGTCAGTGCAGGTGACTGATGTTGTTCTCTTTTCTCCTATTTCTATCCAGATACATCCACGGCCACAGGAGGGGACAGCCCCACGGACCAGGAGGAGCCACAGAGCCTAACTGGGACAGAATGTGAGGAGTCAGGGGAACCCAGTGGCACGGAGGGCGAGTGGAGCCACACCGAGGAGTCCTCAGCACCATCCACTCCAGCTGAAGGCCACAGCAGCTCGGAGGGTGACTCCCTTGTGGAGGCGGGTGTCAGCAGCCACCAAACCCCAGCTAGTGAGGCTGTCCCTGCCCCCACCACCACCATCACCACCCTCCCATCGGCTCCCATCTCAGAGGTCCATGGAGGCTCCCGTGTTCGGGAGCATGTCTCCTTTGTGCCAGGCACCGCACCCCCTGCCCCTGTGTCCCCTGCTGCCCTCAGTGAGGAGTCTGTGGACTTACTTAGACAGATCCATGTAGGGCAGACATCAATGCTGAGTGTCCTCCATGCACACACCAGTCTGTTGACACAACTGGTGTCGTTCATGGAGGGCATTTCATCTGGCATGTCTGCCCTACAGAGGACCAATCAGTCCGTGGCCTCTTCCCTGATGGCAGCAGTGTCCCTCCTCCAACAGTCCCACACCCCTCCTACCCCTGCACCACCCACGATTCCTAGCACCCTACCTGTCCCAAGCACACACACACCTGCACATTCTCACAAAGCCACCGACACAGGCAGCAAACAAACACCCAAAACAAGGTCTAGACATGCACACAAGCAAGCGTAGGGGACTGATACCACACTCACAGGGGATAGTTTGCAGACACACACACAGTCATCCACAACCACTCCTCAGTGCTCTGATACCTCTCCCTCCCAGCCCCCTTCCCTTGCCTCACCTGCAACCCCATCTCCACAGAAGCTCTTCCTCTGTGACCTAGGCCTCTTCCCCACCGACCCAGGAGATCCATCTTACAAGGGGAAGAGAAAGTCCCCACACACAGAGGGGAGTGCCCCTCATACCCGGACACCCTCCCCCAGGCGCAGTCAGACTGAGGCCCCCACCGGCAATTCCCCCCGGAGCCGGAAGAGCAAGACCCCACCCCCCGCCATGCAGATCCACGGCAAAGTCTCTGTCCTCCATCCCCCAGGCCACCACTCCAGAGGTTCCCTCGCCACACCCTGCCCCAGGTTCCCCCACCCACAGATACACCATCCCCAAAATGCTAAGGCCCTCCCCCCCTACCACTTGCTCTTCCACCCCCGGTTAGACAGTTAGTGCCACTGATGTGGGGACCGTGTCCCCCCCTCTGTTCTGCCGACCTCACCTGAACCCCATTCCGCTCCCATTGAGTTAGGCACTGAAGTGGAGTCCACGACCACCCCATCTGACTTGGGCACTGCAGTGGGGACCCAGTCCACTCCATCTGACCTGCCCACTGCAGTTGTGCCGCCACCCACCCCATCTGACTTGTGCCCCACAGTTGTGACTGCACCCACTACTTCAGTCAGCTCCACTGCAGTTGCCAGTTACTCTCCTGCATCCACCACCCCTTCACTGCCTCCTCCTGCTGCGCCCTGATCCTGTCCCTGCAGTGCCTGGCCTGCCCCCATGTATGCCCCTCCGAGGGGATGTCCCCTGTCCTTACCAGTGCAAGCAAGCAACGTGTGACAGTTGTCACTCAAGTTCACTTCTTGTCATTTGATAATGGACTGGCCATTGGCCTTTGTTTTGAACGGACTTTAATATTTTCATCTGCTGAATAAAGCTTTTGTCTTTATCCTTGTGAATTTGATTTAGCTGTACATTATGTTGATGATGTTTAGCATGACCTTGCAGTTGTAATGCTGGATTTCCAATGTTGAATACTGAGGTGTTGATGTGAGGTACTCCATGTGGTCCATGAGATATGTATCCTATTCTGATCGTTATCCATATCATCCTTTGCAGCTAAATGGGTGTGTCATGATTAACAATTAGTGGACACTCTGTAAACATTTCAGTTGCGTGGTCACATCTGTGGCTTGCACACATGCACATATGATGTGCTTCCCATTGTCCAATTTGTCCATTTCCCTGACTGTGGGCTCATCTCCACTGGACATGTAAGTGTGGGCATCATTGGTGTGGGAGCAACTGGGTCCTCTGTGCAACTTGCTGGACATATGTATTGAGTATGTGCAGATGACTTAAGAAAGACTCCCGTACCCAGGCTGTTGTGACCAGAGCCTTCATTGTGTGGTAACTGATGGCTGACTGACCAAGTGTTCTGCTGACATGACTAAGACCTGCTGGGACTATGTTTGGCACAGCTGAGCTTCCACAGGAGTTGAGTCCCCTCAAGTAAGGGTGTTGTTCCGTGACATTGCCATGGCCCATGTTATGTGTTGTGTGGGCTGGTGTGTGTGTGTCCACATCCCTTTTCATACACAGGCAGTGTTCCCTTGATATGTTCCTGTTGTTGATACTTGCTGAGTGGTCCTATGTTCATCCCACAACTTTGCCATGGGCTACCAGATATGTGGGTGCATGACACACTACTGTTAATTGGTGTTTCATCATAGGGATTTGTCAGTTCTGAGTGGTGATGATGTTGTCAGATGCAGATGGGACACAGTCAGGGGTCCCCAAGCACTTGTTTGTTCGCAATATCATGTAGTTGTCCCTAGGTGGTACCTTTCAGTGATTGAGACATGTGTATGTGTGTGCGACTGATCCCACTTTTCCGGTTCAGGGCTGCAATGTTTGCAGGTGTCAGCATGTGTGCCTTGTGGTTCTCCTTGGCTTCTGCATTGTCCTGGGACTCTGGCAGGTATTCCGCAGGTTAAGTGAGCCGTGACGTCATGGCCATGTACCGCCTACTGTGCAGTATATCTGTCATTCACCAGGGTTGTAAACTGTCCTTGTGTGATGAGTCTGTGCACCTTAGTTCCTCCCAACATTACTGTGTTTGCCATGGGTGCATGTGCAATGCCACCTGTCCATGTGGGCTTCACAGATGCACATTGGTGCAGTTCAGGGTGTGTGGTGTTGAGGGTGGACTGATGTAAATGTTTGCATGGATGGGCCCCTAGCTCCCGTTTGTCCATGGATGAGGGGCCATGCTGAGTGATTTGTGTTTGTGTAGGTGTGATGTACATTTGTGGCACAGGACACATGTCTGGGTTTCACAGTTCGTACGACATCTACCTTTGTCAGCACAGTGGAGGTGTCATGCATGCTTGTGGCACCCCATTGTCTGGTCCCTGGGGGTAGTGCTGTTGTGTGTCAGTCTCTTGCTGTGTTAGTTGCTGTTCATTCCAGCTTGAGTCACATGTGTCTGTTGTACTCCCTCTCATCTCACAATGCCTGATTGCCCACTACTTTTGTATGGCGCTGTGTCCACATCTGTCTCACTGTGGTTCAGCCCCCCTCATGTGTTGTGTAGTTGCCTGGGGATACTGAGACACACACACACACATGTTGTGTCAGATGTGCAGTGTGGGGCTGCCTGTTTGTGTTTGTGTATCTGCACCACTGCATTGGTATTGCTGTTGTGGGCCATTGTCTGGATGTTGTTTTTGTGATTTACCCAGCTGTCCCTGTGAGTCATATCACATCATTGTGCACATTCATCCTGGTTGTTCGGTTCCATTACTGCCATGGAATGGGAGTTTGTGACCTGACACCTACAGTCTACACAGGTTTTGATTTGTGTGTCTATTTTCAAGCTGTGTGTATGCTTTGTGATGGTCACTTCTGCTTTTGTGTCATTGTACACTGTATGCATTGTCAGCCCCCATGGGGGGTGGGTGCTTGTCTGCACGTGGCCGAGAGTATGTTAGGGTTTCACAGCACTGTTAGCCTCACCACATCTCTGTGGGTATGGGACACAACCACTACTTTGCTCCAAGTGTTTCATGTGTTGGGACCAGAAATCATACATGCTGTTTGGCATTTGCAGCTTTGTCCATGATGACACTTACCTTTTGGTCACTGTGATGAGGGGGGTTTTGGACCCCATCACCACAATACTCAACATCTGCTGCAGTTTGGAACCCCACACTTAACGTTTGTTCTACACAGTGAGGGGGTGTTATTTTTACATTGCCACAGTGCTAGTGATGCTTGCCTTGTCTAGGCCACACAGTTTTTGGTCACACATGTGATGGTAGTTACATTGTATGTTCAAAGTCATGATCACTGTTGTGGGCATTTGTCACAGACTACACACTGTTGTCATGATGTTAGGGAGGGTGTATTTTGCTGACATACCTAATGTTGGTGTATGATGGATGTGCGGCGCATCACACATCCTATGAGTGGGGGTGGCTTTAGTGATGGGCAACAGGTCCCCTATGGGTGGGGGTGGCAGTAGTGATGGGCAACATAAGCCCTATGGGTGGGGGTGGCAGTAGTGATGGGCAACATAAGCCCTATGGGTGGGGGTGGCAGTAGTGATGGGCAACATAGTCCCTATGGGTGGGGGTGGCAGTAGTGATGGGCAACAGGTCCCCTATGGGTGGGGGTGGCAGTAGTGATGGGCAACATAGTCCCTATGGGTGGGGGTGGCAGTAGTGATGGGCAATAGGTCCCCTGTGGGTGGGGGTGGCAGGAGTGCTGGGCAACTTAAGCCCTATGGGTGGGGGTGGCAGTAGTGATGGGCAACATAAGTCCTATGGGTGGGGGTGGAAGTAGTGATGGGCAACATAGTCCCTATGGGTGGGGGTGGCAGGAGTGATGGGCAACAGGTCCCCTATGGGTGGGGGTGGCAGTAGTGATGGTCAACATGAGCCCTATGGGTGGGGGTGGCAGTAGTGATGGTCAACATGAGCCCTATGGGTGGGGGTGTTAGTGGTGCTTGCCATACAACCCCTATGGTGGCCTGTTGTTACTGGCCAGGATATGGATCTCCTGTGTGTGTGTGACATTTTGTGGGTACGTGTCGTTTGTTTGTGTGGTGGGTGTCTGACTTACCGTCTGCGCCGTCCGCATCTGTTCCTGATCCGGTCATAGATGTAGAGTACTGGTATGACCTGCGCGATGAGATTCATGATGTGTTCGTCTCGTACACACTGCTTGTTGCTCCGTCTCGTACCCGTTGCAAGCTGGTCTGTCTCGTAGCAGTGGATTGAGTTATGGTGCGAATCGTGCCTGATATGCTGCTTTCCCGGATGCTGTGACGTGCCGTACGTGGTGACCCGTCCGGAGCGTAGGAAGTACGCATCGTACTTGTCCGGGTGGAAACTGCTTTGGATACTGCTTCCGGGCGACTCGGTTGGGCGTTAGGAGTTACGGCTCGGACGGAGAATGAAGCTTGAATCACAGCCTACGTGTCGGTCGGATTTTTGTCAGTTATGAGCATCGTACTTCATCAACTGGACGGACCGACTCCGGGTACGGGTTGGTCGCAAGGTAAGGCTACGAACAGCTCTCGGAGAGCTGTCCGACCCGGATCGGAATCGACCCCTGAGTGTGAACCATGAGGTCTATTAGGATGACAGTCGGAAATCCACCCCAACCACCATGGTATTAGGAAAAGACCGCCCGACTGCAGCATAACCGCCTGTCCAATTAGTATGCTCCGCTGTCAAAATCCGACCGAGGCGGCACGATCGCGCCCATTAACATTGCGGCGGTTGCTGCTGGCAGCAGCACCGCCGCGATGTCAAAGGGAGTATGTCCTGCATTTCCCTGCACTGCGTGGCAGGCACTGCCCTGTGCCTGCCACCTGGTACATGGACATGCCATGGTACCCCCCAAGTGCACCCACACACCCCCAACACAAGTGGGCCCCCTATGACACTCACCGCATGCCTTTCAATGGCGGTTCCACCGCTAGCTTCCGCCGGCATCATAATCGTTCCGGCAGAGCCTGGCCCTGCACTGGCCCCATTTTAGCGGTCCAGTTCTGCACGCCAGGCAAGCATGCAGAGTTCTACTGGTGGAAAAGTGGAGGGTGGGATTTCTCACCGCCGCGGTCAACACCGCCATACTAATGAGACAGGTGGTTTTCCGGGTTGCGGTCGCGGACGGATTGCCGCCGCCAGCACGGCGGTTGCTACCGACGGCGGCCATTCGTCCGCCATCCTAATAGACCCCTATTTTATAGACTTAAATTATTCCTTAACGTTGTTAATCACTCATTCAAAGCACTTCAGAAACGGGACCGCCCGACTAGATGTCAGTCGTCCTGCAGCCGGTATCACGATGCGACCGCCTTCAAGGCAGTCACAATGTGTATCTTTTGTATTGCGGCGCGTGCTGCGCGCTGCAGCACACACTGCAGAACAAAATATACAATCTGTACATATCCCATAGGTGCCCCCCAGGGCCCATGTCGGAAGGCCTGGGTTGAAGGGGGCCCGCTACGGGCCTCCAATGTCCCTTTCAACCTGCCTTTTCATGGCGGGTAAACCGCCATGAAATGGCCGGCAGGAAGGGACATTGGTAATCTCTACGGTGTGCCTGGCAGGCACCGCCACCATTGTGGGTATAGAAGACCCTCCAACGGTCTGACGGGCTCAAGGAGCGAAGGGGGAAATTTACTAAGTCAGTGCAACAGTAGGGAAAGTGTTGGATTGCAGAGGGGTAAAATTTAAGATTCTCACACCAGTCAGTGCAACAGTAGGGAAAGTGGTGGATTGCAGATGGAAAAAAGTTAAATTCCCAATGCAGTTAGTATTGCATTAGAAACAAACAAATTCTCTGCAAAAACATAAAATAATTGCAAAAACTAAATAAAATGTTTTAATATAAATATTTAATATTAAAAAATAGTTCATTTAAAAAATGTTTAAAATAAATACAGATTGTAATGTTAAATACATATCATAAATATAAAATGTAAATCCAAAAATAATTTTCATGTAAAAAATATTTGTATTTAAAAATTATTTATTAACAAAAAACATTTTTTTAAAGAATTTTTATTTTAGTTACCTCCCATCATATACCCCTAGGAAACGTACAAGTAACACCTAAAACATAACTTTTAAAAACTTGGGGCCTGATTACGATGGCAGGGAGACCGCCACCGACAAGCTGTCTGTGGCGGTCTCCCCGCCATCGTAACCAAGTTTACCGCCGCCATTGTAATATGTGTGGCGGCCGGAATGACTGACCGCCATGGGTCCGACAGTCAGAATAATTCCGATTGCCTGACGGACAGCTCTCCATCCCCAGAATGACGGTGGTGCCTGTGAGGCACCGTCATGGGAATACAATATCCTTTTCTGCCGGTCGTTCTGCGGGGTCAACCCACCGTGAAATGGCTGGCAAAAATGGATTTGGGGGCCCGCAGCGACCCCACTTACCCCATGGAACTGGTTCATCGGAGCTGGGGGGCATCTATGGTGTCCCCCTACATATCCCTGCCATGTAGTGCAGGGATATGTCCGGTGTCCCTATTTTGCATTGCAGTGGGTGCTGCAGCAAGCAGCACCTGCTGCTATGCAAAACATAGGCATGGCGGTCGCATTGTAATGTCTCTTATGGGATGGCCGACAGCATGTCGGGCGGTCCCGTTTCCGATACGGTGGCAGGCGGACGAAAGTCTGCCCGCCATCATAATCACCCCCTAATTATTTACACTATTAACAAATCTTTATGAACAAACTTATTATCAATAAATGAAAATGTATTATTCTTTAATTAAATGTAATTTACGTTCCACAATATACCCCCAGAAAATATACAACACACTCCTAAAATTTAATAAAAAATGAATTACACAATTAATATAATACATTTTAAATTTAATATTTATCAACTACAAAATGTATTATAACCTAATTAAAAATACATTGTCATGCAACCATATATCCCCCAAAAAAACCCCACACAATACATTTTAGAAACAAAATGTCATTACACAATTAAAATAATTCATTATAAATAAAATAACTATTAAATAAAAGGATAAATATTAATTACATAGAATTAATTTGAACTTCCCACCCTGTACCCATATAAACCTCACACAAAATGTAATTTTTGTTACACTATCAACATAATTATTATTTAATAAATATCAATTAACAATTATTAAATTAGTTCCCAACCTGTACCCCTATAAACCCCACAACCCACACATAACATTTAAATTAAAAAAATGTATATACACTATTAACATAATTAATGATCGATTCATCAATAAATATCAATTAACTATTAATTATTTAGAATTAAATCACTTCCCAACCTATACCCCTATAAACCCCATAACCCGCACATAAAATGTAAATGTAAAAAAAAATTATTTCACTACTTACATAATTAATTAGTAATTAAATAAATATTATGAATTAAAATGTATAATGTATTTATTGTAATTAAATCAATTCCCACCCTGTGCACCTAAAAACCCAGTACCCGCTATGGTACAAAACAAAACAAAAATTACTTTAATTAAATTTAATAGCTACTAAAAATCTTACAAATACATTAAAAAACAAACAATAATTACACAATAAAATTCCAACATATACATTTAAATTATATACCAAAATACATAACAATAAATAGAAAACAAAATTAAAACAACTATATTTTTTAAACTATATTAATAACTTCGATATTTTAAAAATCGATTTTACTTACCTTAAAATCGATATTCTTGACAACTATATTCTTGCTGACGATATTTCTATACTACGATATTTTTGACTATATTTTTGCAAGTCTATAATTTTTCTCAGCACCGTTTTCCAGAACAAAGGGTTTAAATCAGGGGTTTCCAATGAGTATGCAAATCAGTCTGACCCTGTGCCTCATGGGAACAGTCCAGCCCGAACTGCCAAGCCATGCCTTCCCTGGACCGGAAACAAGCTTCCTAGGACCGGTTTCTGGCATTTCCCTTCTCACTTTGCCACTGGATTCAAGCAAGCCTGGCTGAAGACGGCTGAAATGCCAGAAACCGGTCCTAGGAAGCTTGTTTCCGGTCCAGGGAAGGCATGGCTTGGCAGTTCGGGCTGGACTGTTCCCATGAGGCACAGGATCAGACTGGTTTGCATATGGCCATGTCTGAACTGGGGTGGCAGAGTGGGCTAAAGAACGGTGATGGATCAAACCCAGATCTGTTGACTGGGTGTGAGTGTTTGATTGGTTCTGATGCTCCGTCCATCACCACCCCCTTTTGTACCGCTTTGTTCGCCATAAGTTGGCAGGGTATGCTTAGACGTGAGTCCCTTGCTCACTTTGCCACTGGATTCAAGCAAGCCTGGCTGAAGACGGCTGAAATGCCAGAAACCGGTCCTAGGAAGCTTGTTTCCGGTCCAGGGAAGGCATGACTTGGCAGTTCGGGCTGGACTGTTCCCATGAGGCACAGGGTCAGACTGATTTGCATATGGCCATGTCTGAACTGGGGTGGCAGAGTGGGCTAAAGAACGGTGATGGATCAAACCCAGAACTGTTGACTGGGTGTGAGTGTTTGATTGGTTCTGATGCTCCGTCCATCACCACCCCCTTTTGTACCGCTTTGTTCGCCATAAGTTGGCAGGGTATGCTCAGACGTGAGTCCCTTGCTCACTTTGCCACTGGATTCAAGCAAGCCTGGCTGAAGACGGCTGAAATGCCAGAAACCGGTCCTAGGAAGCTTGTTTCCTGTCCAGGGAAGGCATAGCTTGGCAGTTCGGGCTGGACTGTTCCCATGAGGCACAGGGTCAGACTGATTTGCATATGGCCATGTCTGAAGTGGGGTGGCAGAGTGGGCTAAAGAACGGTGATGGATCAAAGCCAGATCTGTTGACTGGGTGTGAGTGTTTGATTGGTTCTGATGCTCCGTCCATCACCACCCCCTTTTGTACCATGCCTGTAGTGCAGCCAAGCTCAGTAAATAATTCAGAGTGTCCAGCCGTTTTAAAGAGAGTGGTGCTACACATGTCCTTGTCCTCAAAAAGGGAGGTTTATATTACAAAGAGGCACGATTTTCTTTGAGTTCGTTAACCCAATATGGAACGTGCATATTTGATAGAAAAACATTTTGGGAAACTGATTTGCTGATATTTGAAATCAAGAGGATTAAACATCCAAAGCACATTTAAAGCTGTTTTTGATTGATATTAATATTATATTTAATTGTAAAGCGCACGGCTACTCGACAGAATGTTCAAACTGAGTCGAGAAGCTTAATAGCTGTTGGTATATCCTTTGTGCTAGTTGACATTTTCTACTGTGTCTATTATTTTATTAGTAATTAGTCATGTGGAATTTATATTGATAAAGCTTTTCCTGACATTGCTGTTAGTAACCTCCTCATATGCATTGGGGTGGTGGGTGTTCCATTACAATATTGAGTTTTAAATATCTTCCAGACAAAAAATTGTGTCCATATTATAGACTACCACAATGTCATGGAGGTAAGCATTTCTAAGTAAGTTTAATTTTATTTACATTCTTAACTTCCCTTATGTTTATCTTGAAGATATGTATCTTCAAATTTAGTAAATGTGGTGTTACAATAGTAAATCTGTACTTGTTTATACATACGTACTTTCATGATTGTATTAGTCAATATTATGGCTATGACATTTTGGTATTAAGCAATATTTTGTCACTCGATGTTAATGTATCTAAATTGACACTACTAGTAATCCTGCAAGGTGTGGTCACTATAGAGATTGTATTTGATGACATAAATACTGCAACAATGGTCAAAGTCGCTAATATCTTGGCACTATATTCATTGATCTGAAGTAGCTCTCGCTGTAGAATTCATTGGAGACCGCTGGTTTAAAGTCTCAGGTCACAATCGGAGCTGCAGAAAGGAATCAGCGCACAGCACAGCACTGTTCACCTTCTGTCCTGCCATTGCCTTTACCATCACTGAGGCCAGGGTTCGCAATGGTAGTGCGGGGGTCACAAGGGACAACTGCGACCCCTGGTGACCCCTAAATGGCATACATGTCCAAGTGACCACAAGGGGACAAAAAGCTTTCTCCGCTGCCAATAGAACCCTAAGTGCGGCAGCAGATCTCCCCTTATGAAAAACCTTGCAGCTGGATATCCTAAATATCTACAGGTGTGAATAACGGTGACTAAAGCCTTTAAAACAAGTACCAAGACTCAACAGATAACCAGTGATGAGCGTATGCTCTTCTGGTAGATAAACGACTAGACTTTCAACAGCCATTGGCACCTCACCTAAAAGCCCCAACTGGATCAGAACTAGCCTTTCAGCTTCCAAAACTCTACCTGGAGAGCCGTAGAAGAGCTGGGAAATGGTACTTGACTGGATATGTGATGTTCCTTAAAACAAAACCTTGTAGGCTTACCAATGCATGGTACTTTTCTTTCCCAACCTACTTCTACCTACTTTATTCTGCCCTACTGGTCCTTTCCTATCAGAGTTTTTCAAGTGTTGGTATTTTTGTGTCGAATCTTTGAATATTTCAAATTCTGTTTGATAAGTAATACTTTAGAAGTAATATACTGAGAAATAAACTGAAGTGTTGAGGTGGCACTGTGCTGCGAAGGGATGTGCACTGTGGTTCATGGTAGTCTGTTTTTGCGATGATCCTGCACATGTAGTAGGGTTTGGATGCCGAATGGGTTGAAATGCGATGCCAGTGGAGCAGTCTTACAGTGATTTTTATTCTATTTCTTTCAATCAGATACTGGCGTTCATATGAAGTCAAGGTGATAGGCCTGCAATTATCCGTTACGCACCAGCAGGAACGTCTCTGCTGCTTCATTGTCAGTATTACTCAAAGGGTACTTATTGTCATAAGGTGGGCTAGTTGTAGTTCTTTTGATTGGTGATGAAGCTGGCAGCTGTGTGCAGAACAGCTTTCCATGTAGACAGGGTGGTGTCTGATAAATCAGGGAGCAAGAATTTGCATCCTACCAATGGAGGTCAAAGCAATGGGAATGGATATTGTAACAAACGTTGTCAAGGGTAGGAAAGGTTGCAATTTGTAGAGGAGGTTCAGTTGGTAGCATGTTATCGGAGAGTTTTATTGCATATGGTCTTTGAAGGAACAGGCTGTGCCTATGTGAGGGCGAAGGAAATTTACACGGGTTATGATCCCGGGAGAGAGCCTGATTGTTGTCTAACAAAAGGTTCTCAGGGTTTCCCGATGCGTGTAATCATTCCTTACAGTTTAGGTTATAGGATACCCTTTTGTGTTGTAGTTCTTGCTGGACAGCCATGCTTATATATTGCAATAAAGTAAGCAGTTGTTAATGAGCATGAAGGTTGTTATGGTCTGATTGGGCCTAAGAAATATGCCACATGTCCTGGTTGAAATGGAGCCTGATTGATAATTGAGGTGCAAACTATCATTGGCAGAAGGCACTTTGAGGTATAATTCCATGTAGCTGTAGGGAGCTGTATGACTTCTAGAAGCTAATCCACCAGAAGGGGTAGGGAGTAAAAATACAGCATGTAGTGGTGTTGTGATGGCATGTGCTGTGTGTGCTAATACTGCCCTCACTCACACAGGTGTGTGACATGCTTCATCATTGGGCTGCTTACAAAACACCCTGGCGTAGCCACGCACAGGGTGGAGCAATAGGGAGGGGGGGAGACAATACAACACAGAGAGAGTCACAATTGTCACAGTGAATGGGAACGTCAGTAGTGATGGTGCAGTGGTGTGTGTGTTAAAACTAGCTCCGAAGTGTCACTGTGCCTAAAACTTTATTCTCTGACCCTCCGGCCAGGATTAAAAACGTGAAAGATGGTGGTGATAGGGAGTTGCAATGTGTTCCTCACACCCCTCCTTAACTGCCGTGTGGTCGACATGTTTAGGCCGTGAAAGTGTGCCCCACAGGTCTAGGGTCACGCCGGCCTTCCTCAGCACTCTACCTGTCCCAGTATTCCAGTGCTCTCGTCTCCGGTTGAGATGAGAGGATGCCTAGAACCCTGTAGTTCCATGTTGAGGAATTCCGCTACATTAGTAGAAGGCTTTACGAGTTACATCCTAGGTCGAGTTAGAACTGGCGGTGGGAGAGGAGAGACCCCTCTATAGTCACACTTACTCCAAGGGTGGTGCTCTTCCAGTCATGCTCGCCTCCATCCTTCCGCCATGTAGGAAGTTTTAATATAAGTTCCATATATAATTTCAACATGAACTGTCGGGCTACTGAGCCTGGAAAGGACGCCTCAGAGACTGAGAGGGGAGGGAATCAGCAGATCTCAAAGATTCTTCTTCAGATGGGAAGTGGTTGATGGGTAATGATTGTTCATTGTGTCTCAGTCAGATTCCTAACCATGGGCTATTTAGCTTTTTTATTAAGGTGTTGATGTGCTTTTTAAAAGAGAGGTGCTGTCAATAGGATGGGATAGAAAGAGCCAGATAGGTTGCTGCTGATGGTGGATGTTGGGTTGTTTTCATGTTTTCATTGATATTTTTAGAGAGTTGAAACATTTACGGTTTTAATGGCCAGAAGTTGGAAGCATTGTCATTCAGTGATATATATTGAGGACGTATGCGTGGTATGTCTTTGCTTGTGTCTCTGGTTTGAATATTGTGCATGATTGAGTTTAATTTACAAACAAACTGGCACATGCATCAACAATGCCATTTGCGATTCCTTAATTGCGAAAAATAAGGATTCGCTAATAAGGAATAGCAAAAGGCTATGCATGTAGAATTCGCTTACAAAATAGCGAATCCTAAACATTCCTTAATTGCTACTCGCAAATTGCGAGTCGCAATTAAGGAATACCTCCCCATTGATTCCTATGGGCCTAGAGGCCCATAGGAATGAATGGGAAGACTTTCTCAATTTGCTAATCTCAATTAGAGAATCGCAAATTGCTCATGCTATTTCAAGGGTGGCAGGGTGTCAAAAAGACACCCTGTTGCACCCCTGAAATCTGCATATGAATACATCTTGCACACACACATGCCCCAAGGGCATGTGTGTGTGTAAAATGGAACTTTGAAAAATGCACTTTAGTGCATTTTTCAAAGTTTTTGCAAATTACCATGAAGTTCAACTTATCGCTAATTTTTTAACTTTCATGCATTGCATTTAAGGAATCTCAATTTGTGATTCCTTAAATGCAATAGCAATTTAAGGAATCGCAATTTAGAGATTCCTTAAATTGCGATTTTTGCATTTGGGATGATGCATCCCAAATGCAAAAATCCCAGTCGAAAAGGGCAGATTCTGAGAATCTGCCCGTTTGCGACTGGTTTTTGCTTTGATGCATGTGGGCCAAAGTATTCTACTATATTTGAGGATTTTTGTGCTGAGTGAGGTATTCTTAGAAGCAGGAGTGAAGTGGTGCAATATTTGGTAGCTGTTGACAGTTAAAATACTGTAGCAGAATAAATGAAAGTAGGAGGGGACAAAGTTGAAGCAGGTACCAGGAAAGAGGGCAGAAGGAAATGGTTACCTCATATCTTGTCATATGGTTTGTCATATGGTTTGTTAGAACATTACCTGTAAACTACTTCAACACTTTTGCAGAATATTATGAAATAGGGGAAGATCGAGAAGGAAAGAGGGATCAATAAAGATAGAAAAAGGGTAAATAGTAACTGTTAGAAGGTGGTTCTGACACTATGGGCCGCCCGGATTTTTCACTTTTTGAGCACCTCATTGTTGAGCTTTTACTGTGGGGGAGCCTCATAAGTTGGGACTCACCCACAGTGAACTCAGGATGGAAGAGACATGCCAGGGAAAGTCAGTGTGTTTTACTGTGTTTTCACTGCCTTATTCCCCTATGGGAATGAGGAGCCAGGGGCTAGATTAACTTCAATTAGGCCTACAGATTCCAGACACGCACTTAAGTCCAATGTAGCAAATGTGAAAAGAAGTATTCTGCAGAGTCCAAAGTCATATTTGTACTGCTTTTGGGTCATCGAGAACTGTCATATTTCTCTGAGCCCGCCATGACCAGACCCAGGCTGAGGGCTGACCTCAGCAGGATGGATTGATAACCTTTCTTCCACAAGCTAGGGCCTGAAGGTGCTGGAGCCTGGCGCAAGGGGCAGTTGGAAGGAGAGACCCCCTGACTGCCCCCAGGACCCAAACAGCACCAGAAGAAGAGTCCAGGACCGGTGTGCAGGAGCAGTGGCCTCTGCGCAGGGAGAAGAGGAGCCCAGAACAAGAGCCAGGCGAAAGGCTGGCACAGGGAGCCAGTGAAGACCGTTCCCTGCTAAAGGCAGCCTCTTGGGGACCCGGAGGGCGAAGGAGAGTGCTCCCAGTGGCTGGGGGGCGCCACCAGGAGCGAGAAGACACACAAATGGAGGAGATCGGACCCCTGGGGGCTGAGATATGCCCCCAAGAAGGTACATGATCTTTGACCTTTGCTGGGACCGACGACGAAGCACGTGGGGCTCTGCCGCCGGTCTTGAAACTGCCCCCAGGGTGGGTCAGGTCCCGGGGGCTGCCCCCAAGGAAGGAAAGTCGGGGTGCCACGAGGGGTGCCAGGAGCCCACCCTGGCCCCCACTGATGCTGAGTGAGGGGGAGCGCCGTCGCGCCCCCCCGAAGATGTTCGGGGGCCCGGGACCCCATCCCTGGGCCCCAAGTGCGGAGAAGGTGGGGGAAATGCCGTTGCACTTCCCCCAAAGCCCCAAAGATGTTCGGGGCCCGGGACCCCATCCCCGGGCCCCGAGTGCGGAGAAGGTGGGGGGAAGTGCCGTCGCACTCCCCCCGAAGAACCGCTCCAAGGAGGATGCGGTGTGTCTGCCCGCTGGAGCGGGCAGATGAGAAGAGTCGGGCCGGCTCCCGCGGCAGCACGCGAGGGTTCTTGCCGGGCGGGGAGCCGGCGGGGGCAGCCGGGGGTGGGCTCCCCAGGCTGCCCTCCATCACAGAGGCATGCGGGGGTCCCGGGTGGGACCGGGACCACGAACACGAAGTGAGGAGGCGCGAGGGGCCCGGGTGGGACCGGGCCCCAGAAACCAGAAGGAGCGGCCGGGGGTGGGCTTCCCGAGTCGCCTAGCAGCACCTGGGGGTCCGGGTGGGACTGGGCCCCCCACCGAGGGAGGAAGATGCGGCGAAGCCGCTGGCACCACCAGCGCGGCTCACCCTGGCACAGCGGGAGAGCCGCTCATCTTTTATGCATAGAAAGGAGCTGGAAGCGCCCCATAATGCCTTACAAGGCATGGGGAGAACATCGTTTTTGGCGCCTGGTGGCCCCCAGAGGAGGAGGTCACACTCATGTGTGAAAGAAAGTGCATGGGGGTCACAGGAGCACCGCAGCCTCCACCAGCCTAAAGGAGAACCGTCCCCCCATAAGTTTCATGGGGCATCTGAAAGAATAACCCCTCAAGGGCTCAGCCAGCATGTATCACCTTCTGGGCTGGAACTTATGTTCTACAGCTGAGGGTGTACTACGAAGTGCATCATGGAGTGAAGGGCTGAGTTGGGGCTGTCTGGAGAAGGGCATCCCCTGGAGGTGAAGTGGTGTAACTGCACCGAAATGCATTTACTAATAGTTATTTCTTTCAGAGGGACTGAAGTTCATTTGTTTAATGTGATGTGCTGGTGTAAGGTGATGTCATAAGCCAAGTGGGGTTATGTTGTCAGACAGTCCTGCTAGGGTGTCTGGCTGTATATGCGTAATCCTGTGATTTCATCTGTGATGCCTTTAGAGGCTGTAATTACAGTGCATTCAAATGATCAACTAAGGTAATGAGTACTGTCATTCTAAAGTGTGCGTAAACATGGATTCTTGCTGCTGCGCTTAGGTGAAGACCCCAGACTGCTAGCCCTTAAGATATAGAGAGGCATATTTTGTGGTCAGTAGGAGATGCTCAGTCAGGGTCATGTGTCACCAAGGCAGGTTTACCCCTTTTCAATGCTTGTTGAGGTAATGGGGTGGGTCGCCACTCGGATGGTGCCAGTGTGCAGGGCCATCGCTCCAGGTTATGTTCAACTAACTGCATTGGGGGAAAGTTGATGTGCATACATGGGAGTGGTGGTACTAGACCCCACCCCCCATGCGGGAGGGGTGGAGATGTTATGCAATGTCACAAAGTAATTCCAACAGCTCATGTATATTTGTAAATTGGTGCATGGTATTGAGTAGTGTGTGTGTTTAATAAATGTACTCTTACTTTTATAAAGCAAAGTACAGACTGGACAATCAATTATTGAGTGTTATTTTTGGGCACCTGCAAATGGCGATTACTAGCCCACACCACCTCCCTTGAGTAAGCCTCAAACTGCTCAGGTCAGGTGCTACAATTGGGTGTTTGGTTCCCTGTGAAGGACAAATGTAGTCATGTTATTTGTGCAGGCCTCACAGATGCTGCCTCGTTTTCCAACAGTAACAGAAATCCTGACTCTGCTCTTGGACCCACCACTCTTTGTAAGATACTAAAATGGTCATCTTTCAAAGCGCTATCTCATCTACGTACTCAACTCCCTCAAAGTCCCTTTCTCACTGTGCAACTTGAACAAAACTGCATACAACTGAAAAGGCCTAATCAGTCCCAAAGTTGTGCTGGGTTGTTTGTGGCCCAGGTAGGGAGGACCTGGTGTGGCAGTTCAGGCTGGACTGAACTTATTGAGCAGGACCGAGGTTAATTTGCACACGGATAGGTCTCATCTGAGGTGGCATAGTCGGCACAAAATGATGGGTTGTAATGCCAACCCAAGCACTTTCCATTGGTTAGTCTATTTGGAAGCATTCCTCCTGTCACCATTAGTATGTGTTTGTTAGCCTTGTCCTTCATCAAAGTCTTCTCTAGATGAGTTATCTCAACCCTCCTCACCAGTGTCAACATATTTCTCACTCAAAGCATCTTCCTCTAAGCTCTTAAGACATGTCGGATACCCCCACTCCTAAAACAACCTACACCAAACTCTGATTTCCACAGGATATACAGATGTAATGTAATTCAGCACAACAGCATGAGAGACAGTCCGTGATTAGGGATTTCTTTCCAGAATTTTCCTCTCCCTCGGGGTACCACAAGGACAGCATGCTTAGTGCAGATCTTGAGAAAGACTAGAATGAACCATGTGTGGAAGGTACAGTTAATGGTTATCCCATATCCTTTCTAGTTGATACTGGTGCTACCTGGTCCACAGTTAGAACAGTGGAAATTCCTAACCTACCCCGCTTGTAAAAAGAAGTACTAGCTGCAGGCATTGCAAATAAGCAAGTGATTAATAAAATTCAACTTCTGTTCCAGTGAAGATAGGTTTAGTTACAGATAAACACAATTGTATGAATAGTGGAACAAGTCCTGAAAACCTGCTGGGTAGAGATTTAATGTGTACATTGATTTGTGCAATTTACTATACACCATTGTTTGTCTACATTCAGACAAATGATCCAGATGTGGAGTCTAAATTGAAATCAGAGTTGGAGAAATGTTAAAGTTTTTCCCGTTCTCATAAAAGTGGGCATACTTCCATGTTCAAGACATACTGTGAAAAGGGAAGTTTGGGATTTGACAGGTAAAGGCATTGGGATTATTAAAAGTGCTAAGCCAATACACTTTACATTAAAACAGGGAGCAATATATCCACCTATACCACAATACAGACTTTCTCATGAAGTTGAGGAAGGAATTAACCCATTGATTGAGAAGATGGTGTAACAGGTTATCTTAAGGAAGGCTTTGGGGTGCCTTTGTGGCACACCTATAATAGGGATACAAAGAGCCAATGGAAATCAGAGAATGGTAGGAGATTTAAGAGCAATTAATGATTTAGTGGTCCAATGTTGTCCAGTAGTCCCAAATCCAGCAGTGACATGTGTAGTGATTAATTTATGTTCAGCGTTCTTTTCCATTCTTCTTCAGGAAGTTATTCAGTACGTTTTAGCCTAAAAAATAAAAAGTAATAAAGTGAGACAATACAATACAATAAAATCTTTATTCTATCTATTTAGAAACAGATCACAATTTCATCAGATAACCCGTAATCAAACAAATAGTATAAAAGAAACCATAAAAACATTTAAAACCTTATTTGACATTGGGTGCTTCTTAAAACCAAGTCACCTAACACACATGCATTATTGGACATACTTGCATTAATTTAGGGCGGCAAACCCCTCGCCTTTCTATTTCTCAAACAAGCCCACAGGAAAGATGCTACTGAGAATCACACATAGGGATTAGGAAAAGTCTTTAAAAAATACAATGCCACCCTACATTGGATAAAATTATGACTCCTAAAGATTGGAAGAATAAACTCTTTTCTTTCAGTTTGGTAAAACTTACAAAACAATATTAAGTGTAGGTCAGACTGGGCGAATGGTTGTCACACAGACATAGGCTCAGGTCTGCATGTTTGAATTTCTTCTCTGGAAACCCAAGCATCAGGATAAAAGCGTAACAGGACAAATCTGTGCTGGGCTATAGTGATGCGGGGGAGGTAAGAGTAGCCTACCCCAGATATTGGCGGGATGAGGTTATAAGCAATAAGCGCCTTTTGGCGCCAGTTCTTTTCTCTTCGGGCAAGATTAGCCCTCTGCATGAATAGCTCAATTATTTTCAGTTTTGGAACCTTGCTACAGGAGGCATGTTCCCTGAATAATTCTCCCTGCCCAATTGCATTCAGTTCAACCTTTACATATCCTGCCATCCAATCCTGCTATGACCCTCCAGTTGAAGGCATTCACCAATTATATGTTGTGTGAGACAAATTGCCACAAGGGTATACAGAAACACCAATAACTTTTACACAAATTCTCAAGAAAGATCTAGAAGCACTGAGATTACCCAGTAAGTCAGTCCTGGTCCAATATATTGATGACCTTATATTCGCTGCAAAAACAAGCTTGAAAATTAGACACAATTGCTTTGCTAAATTATTTAACCGAATAGGGACACAAGATCGCACCAAACCACTTAGAGTGCGGTTAGGTAGAAGCTACTTATTAAGCACACCAGGTTCAGAAAGGAGAGAGGAATATGCCCAAAGTGTGCATCTTTATAGTTCTGATAATCAGTCCCTCTCATACAGAGATGTATGAGTGTCCTTTGGAATGCTGGACGACTGCTGTCAGATGAGTCCCAATTTTTTTTAAATGCTAACCTACTGCAGAAACTGACCCATAGTAACAAAGATCATCGAGTTCCCTGGGATGGGGAACACATGCAGGGTTTCCTGGAGGTGAGACATGCACTGTGTACAGCACCCACCTTTGGAATACTGGATTATGGAAAAATAGTTATATTTGTATTGTCATTAAAGAGATGGGTGCTCTCTTTCTATTCCCGCTCAATAGCATAGCAGATGAAAAATACATTTTGCGTATTTACTGGGACCCTAGAACCAGTTGCCGTTGCTTTACCTGGGTGTTTGAAATCTGACGCAGCCACAGCTGTAGCCATCACCCAAAATGATTCAGTGGTTTGGGGTCATATGTTAATTGTATTTCTTCCAAATCAGTGTAAACTCTTCTGACATGAAGTAGGACCCAACATCTAACAAATGCATGACTGACTAAAAATGAGCAAAATCTTGCAGCCCCAAATGTGTCAATCAGAAGATGTGGTACTTTAAACCCAGCTACTCTTTTAGCTCTTTCAGAAGTAATATTGACAATGCTGAAGAAAAACATGATTATTTGGAGGTATCAAAACTACTCACAAAATCAAGATATGACATATAAGATGTGCCATTGAATTCAGCTGATATGGCTCTATTTGCCAATGTTCATGCTTAGGAGACATTAAAAGAGATCTGCATTCAGCATTTGCTGTTTGCTCATTAATGTACATTGCTGAAACTTCATATTTGTGCAATGTATTTTCTGCACAGGTTACTGAGCGGATTGCTTATACTAGAGCATCCGTGTGGCTCGCGCAGAAACGTCAATGTTCTTTTGGAGTTGTGCATTGTTTTGGCCAGTTGTGGTCACACCGTTTGTGTGTGACTTACATATAATTGCCGTTCATGACCTCTGCTGGAGCACCAATCCTAGATGAACTCTTGATGTATTGTGTTCTTTCAAATTTCCATCTAAAATTGCAGTTGGACATGAAATTGATGAGGTCAAAAAAGGAAATAATTATGCAGTTGCACATTATTATGCAGCACTGGGCACTGCATTGCTAATGTGGGTTGATATCCACCGGGCACCTCTTCTTACTTGTGTGTCAATATAAGAATTTGATGAATTGAGGGAAGTTTAAGGTACAATGCCAGATGAAGAAAAGAAAGAATGGGAAAAAGCAGGATGTAAACAAAGTAGGGATGGTTTTTGGAGAGTAATGACGTTTTGCCAAATTCACTGTTTCCACAAATGATTAGGTTATTTCATGAACATTCATATGTGGATGATCAATACATTTAATCATCACTGGTTCAACCCTCATTTTAGGAATAATGTAGAAAGCTATTGTCAGAGGTGCACAGTGTGTCAAAAGTGATTTTGGAAAGAGAATGCATGTAGCCATGAGTCATCTGTTAAAGGCACATTATCACTTTACTAAATTAAAGGTTGATTTTGTAGAAATCCCACCATGTAATAATCTTGTTTTCAAAGTGGGCCGTGGCGGCTACTCCGTTATGGCGGAGGAGCGTCGTTCCGCCTGCTGCGAGCGCAGCGGGCCCACACATCAATGAAATGGTAATAAATACCATTTTATTAATGTGTCCCAGGCTCGTGCTGTTACAGCGCGAGAGCCAGGGACGGGACTGATTAGTGCAATTACACTATTACTTCAGCCCCTGCCAGTGCGTATGTCAGATTGGCCGGCTGCCTTCAGCTGGTCAATGTGACCTGCACACTTCAGAGCCTGCAATCTCAAGACTGAGAAACAGCTGAGGGATTGCAGCCGCAGGCCCGCAGCCTCAAAGTGAACGCTGGGTTAGCCTGCTCCAACCAATCCAGGATTGTTTGGTTTTGCGTTGTACATGGGAAGAAGTCCCTCCCTTTCTGCTCAAGGCCGAGGAGAGCCTTAGGACACCAGGATGAAGAAGACCTTATTTAGAGCCTGTGTTTGCCAGCATACATGGTGAGTGTTTTGGGCATCATGTCCCACCATAATGCAATGTTGCCGACCGTAGCTGAAAGTGGGATGAGGCATACCACCAAGGAGATGTGATGCACTGACTGTTGCAAAATTGTTGCTCAGGGGATTCGTTTTTAGATACAGAATGCCATTTACATTTGAGCCAAATAAGACTGAACACTTCAAGAATGATATCATGAAGGTGATCTGTGATGCACTGGGCATTGAGCAAAAATGTCACTGTAGTTATCACCCATAATTATCAGGAATTTGTTGAGGGACTAAATGGTATCTTAAAAACTAATATGGCGACTAATAAGTGTGTACATCTACTTGATTGAAATGGCTAGGTACACTCCCACTGCTATTACTGAGTCCAAGGCCTCTTCAGGTCATTTTGGTGATGAACACAGCTATGAAGTGCAAAGCTGTACCTTCTTTGAGTCATGCATCACATACTCTGAGAGTGTGGGTCCAGAAAGACGGTTATCTAAGGCTGTTGATAGCCAGACTTTAAACTGGATAAAGAGTAGGGGTGATAGAAGAGGCAAGCACACAGAAGAGGAGAGCGAAAGCAAAACAATAAAGTTCAAGCACTAAAGATGCAATCACAAGGCTAAAAGCAAACAAGAAAACAGACGCTTGAGTGGAAGTTCAGTTGCACAAAATCAAACTCAAGAAAAACAAGGACAAACTGGAGGTGAGTGCTTCCAAACAAGAGTTATGCAAAGGAGTTCTGCAAGTGGTGTTTCAAACGTAGCAGAAGAAATAGGAGAAAGTGAAACTGAAGAGTCAGAAGTGACCAATGAAGAACTCTCAGAGGAAGGCACAACACATAAATCAACATGACAGAGGAAGCCAAATACAAAATTCACAACTCTTGAATAGGAGTACTTGGGAAGAATTTAATCCAAAGAAGACATTAACTTGAAAAATCTTCAATTTTTGTTTGAAGTCCAAAAGAACTAGGCAGAGTGGAAAAGACACTGAGAAATCCTCAGATGCTGAATAGGTTTTCCTGAAAAATACGTGAACTGTTGAAAATAATCATTCCTTGAATTGACTTTTGAAGGACTTTGCTTTTGAAAGGACTTTGATTTTGAAAGACAGATTGGAAGAGAAAATGTCTATACAAATAGAGAAGATTTGCATAGCTTTCAAAGTAGTTTTAGTAGTTTTAATTTTGGCTGTTATTTTCCTGTTCGTGTACGCATTTCCTAATGTAAGAGGTCTCTCAAACACTAATAACAAAAATAATACTAGTAAAGAAAAAATGCTAAAAATGATTTATTAGATGCTGGAAATAATAATGAGAATGATAAGTTAGAAAATACCTATATAGGAGTATAATAGAATTATATAGAAAGCATGAATGTTGCTAGTAGTGATGTTTGCACACATCTCCCTACTTCTGTTTTAGAAGGTGTGACTTACATACAATTAGCTTTGCACAAACTGCTGTCTTGTTCAGTATATTACTCTATAATAATGTAGCAGAATATTTTAGAGGAAGTTTAAATAGACTGTGATGTTTCAATAGAATAATTATGTGGTATTGCAAATCATTTTTTTTCAGCTTCTATAATGCTTCAGTGTGCCATTATAAAATGTGCTAACATAAAGAATATTTGTTTTACAGAGAGAGGTTTGTGCACACTAATTGAAGCAGAAAGTCAATTTATTAGAGAATTTAATGATCAAAGCCAGAACATTAAGGGGTCTATTATAATGTCGGGCGGATCGCCACCGTCCGTATGGCGGTGGCAATCCGCGCCAACATTAAACACTGCCCGCCACCCATTTCCCCCTGCCATATTACTATGGCGGGGGGGGGGCCCCCGGCGGACGGAAAGACCTTCTGCCGGTTTTCTGCCGGTCGACCGGGCGGAAAAGGGGCTGGATATGGTGGTGGTGTCAGGAAGACACCGCCATCCTTATTAGGATAAAGGCGGATTCGTGCCTTTCAATGGCGGCATTGTCGCCATGGAAAGGCATGCGGCGCATGGCTGTGGGGGCCTGTTGCCAAAGTGGCAGGCACCGCGCGGTGCCTGCCACGTTGTGCATGCATATGCACAAGGTGCATCCATGGCATTGTGGCGGGCGGTGTCGTGAGCACCACCCGCCACAATGTTGTTGATGGGGCAAGCTACCGCCACCGTGGCGGTGGCATCCTAATTGCCGGTGCGGGACCGCTGCACCACTGGTGGCCGGTCCCAGCACCACTAGGGTGGCGGGCGGACGAAAGTCCGCCCGCCATCCTAATAGGCCCCCAGATCTTTAGGTTCTCGAATAATAGGATTTCAGTCTAGAAAAGAAGCGGTGACTAAGAAGCCACAAATACATCTTAATATTATCATTTTGAAAGAAAAAGAGGGACACAGGTATAACACATCCCGAGAAAAAGTATGAAATCAAAGTAGAAAATTATAAATATACATATACTTAGCTTACAAATAGTATTACTTTTTGGTGCTTTTCCTCGGTTTAGAGGCATTTACCATTCATCTAAAAACTGCCTATTTTATTCTTGCTATGGACTGGACAGGGAATTGTTATTTGGCATCTAATATTTGTATGTGAATAGTTTGAAAGATGAGCTTTTATGTAGAATAAAGCATGATAGTACAGGGTAAAAGTTTTGGGATTTTGTCTCTGTAGTGATTCCTCCTATATGGGTTTCTATAAATGACATGAAGATCAGAAAGCTGTCTACTTTAATAGAGAGTTCAGCGAATAACACAGCATGTTCACTAGCTAGTATCAATGGCTGCTTGCAATTAGAAATATATTAACTCAAAACAGAATGACTTTAGATATGCTTTTAGCAAAGAAACAAAGCATTTGTAAGGTAATTAAGACTCAATCTTGATCATATGTGCCAGATAATTCTCAGAAAATGAATAGCTATATTGAGAATTTGACTAACATCACACAAGGAGCCCACCCATTAGCAGCAACTGAAATCTGGGATCCGATTGGTTCATGGTTAGGAGGATGCAGTAAATGGGTATCAGAAGTACATGCTGTTTCACTTGGTATAATATTATTAGTTGCGTTAGGTATTTCTATAAAATTGTAAAGTTACTTTTAGTGTATTTTTTTACATGAAGTGCAAGAGGAAGAAGAAGACAAGAGGGCCAAAAGAAATCAAGCTTACTAAAAAAAAACCAGCTGAAGAGTACAATAGAGTAAAAAGTTTCACAATGAAAGAATCTATATGGTCAGTGTTGGACCTGGCCCTATCTGCAGGGTCATCCCCAAACTTTTTGCCTTCACTCCCCTTATTTTTACTTAATTTGTTTTTGTTGGCCTTAGGACTCTGTGTACTTCACCTCTGCTAACCAGTCCTAAAGTGCTGGTGCTCGCTTGTATACACATGGTAAAATTGGGCTACACCAAAATCTGCATATTTACTTATAAGCCCCTAGTAAAGTGGTGCTACACGTGCCCAGGGCCTGTAACTTAAATGTCACTAGTGGGCATGCAGCACTGATTATGCCACCCACTTAAGTAACCCTTTAAACATGTCTCAGGACAGCCATCCCAACCTATGTGTGCAGTGTTTAGCTGACATTCAGACCTGGCAAAATAAACCTTTAGCCAGGCCGAAAACTTCCTGTTTAATAGATATAAATCACCCCTATACTAGGCCCTGGACAGCCCAGAGGGGAGGTTGCCGTGTATTCAAAAAGCTAGATATATACTTTTAAGTTTTACATGTCCTGGAAGTGAACAACTCTTACATTTGTTTTTCAATACTGCAACATTTACCTCTCTCACAGGATAACATTGGAGTTACCGTATTACATTTAATATGCTGTAATTTCCAAGTGGGAGCAGGTAACCAGTTCATGTTTTGTGTCTTTGGAATTATAATGAAAAATCTTAACTTATGGTAAAGTTGGAGTTTAAGTTACAATTTTTAAAATACCACTTTTAGAAAGTTGTAATTTTCTTGCCTTAGCTATTTAGTGCCTGTAGCCTGTCGCTGGGTCACATGACTGAGTGTAGCTGACAGTTTGGCTTTGTGTGTCCTTCCTAAACAGACACACACAACAGGGATCTTATGTGTGCCTGGATGGGCCATCACTGGCAGGATGAGAGGGATTAGCTGGGCACAGCCCCACTTACACTCAATTAGGTTGTGCCCTGCCTCCACACAAAGGACTGCATACCCCATGTACTTAGTCTAGAGTCATGGCAACGAAGGCAGGATGCCTGGAGACTTCAAAGGGAATTCTTAGAAACTTCTCTCACCTTCCAAGGGCACCAGGCGTTAACATTGGACCTCAGACACCACTTCTTCAGCACACTTCTGGACCCATGGATACTCTGCCAGGAAGAAGGACTGCTGTGCTGCTGAAAGGACTGCCACTCTGCTGGACCACTGCTCTGCTGGGCTACTGTCTTGCTGAACTGCTGTCTTGCTGGATTGCTGCCCTGCTGCCCAAGTCAGAGGGATTGGACCTGCACTTGAACCCAGGATTCCCAGAGTGACTCCAAGGGCTAGCCTGCTGGCCTCCTGTTCAGATCCACAGGGACATAACAAACTTACAACCACCTGAACCAGCACCCAGATCTGGCTGGAGCAGGCCTCAGATCTCCTCAGGTCCTGGACCCTTGGTGTGGCCTCAGAGAGGCTAAATTGAAGTTGTTGGGATCTTCGCAGCCACAAATAAGCCCTTTGGCATTGTCACTTTCTCACTTGCGCAGCCTGCCAATGCAAAGTTCTGTCAGCCCACCCCTTCGTGCTATAGCATCAGTAGCCCGTGGGAAGTGCCATTGCGAAGCATTTGCTCGACCACTCGAAATGTCATCAGGATCTTTGCACTACAGCAACGCCAGTCCGCCACGGGAGTTCCGCTCTTCCGGCTACATCAGCGGCCATCGGCGACACTTCCCTGCTCCTCCCGGCCCTCTACACATTGAACGGTACTCTCTGCGCTGGACTGAGAAGGTAATTTTTTAGCTGGACTAACCTGGTACCTGTATTCAACCCATGCTCCAACATGGTCAGCCTGAACTTGTAACTTTCTTCCAGTCTCCCAAGACCAGATAGCCACGAGTGGCACTTTGGGCTTTTTGGTGCTATTTACACTGACATCTCTAAAATTGCATATCTCATGATCTACAGATTGGATTTTTGTTGTTTTGGTCTTCTTTTAGTTATTAAAAGTATTCTATTTTTCTAGACTGGTGTGGAACCTTTTATGGTGTGTTTTTACTATGTTCCTATTTGAAGTGTTGCACAAAGAAAGCCTAACTGCTCTGTGCCAAGCCCCCTGATGGTTGAGCACACGTTAATTCAGGGTTTGCTTGTGACTGGGAATAATTGTGGTTGCTGCTTGAGAAGGGTTTGATCCCCCTCAACCAGTAACCCAATTTCTTACAGTCAGATATGAGGACAATGATAATATAAGGTTATGGTGATGATGTGATATTTTTTGATTATCAGAGGAAGTGGTGAAAGAAGTTAATTAACAAGTTAAAAAATGTGCTTAATCTTTTTATACTGCTGGCTGTAGAACTTTATATAACGTATATGACTAAAAATGTGCATGACTTCCTCTCTCTGTAAAATAGAAAACTACCGTGATTTAATTTTCAAATGATGGTCTTGGTCCTCTCTGTATGTTTTCCTTAGCTAACATGATATAACTTGATATAACTATAAGGCTAAATAAAGGCAGTGGGCAAAATAAAGGATGTGGTCTAAATAAAGGCAGTGGACTAAATAAGGGCAGTGGGCTAAATAAAGGCAGTGGGCTAAATAAAGGCAGTGGGCAAAATAAAGGCAGTGGGCTAAATAAAGGCAGTGGGCAAAATAAAGTCAGTGGGCTAAATAAAGGCAGTGGGCTAAATAAAGGCAGTGGGCTAAATAAAGGCAGTGGGCAAAATAAAGGCAGTGGGCTAAATAAAGGCAGTGGGCATAATAAAAGCAGTGGGCTAAATAAAGGCAGTGATCTAAATAAAGGCAGTGGGCTAAATAAAGGCAGTGGGTTAAATAAAGGCAGTAGTCTGTTGGCACAATTGAATGTTTCATTGTCTAATGTAAAGTTTCTTGTACCATGCTACCTGCAGAAAAAACGGGGCAGAAAGACTAATGTGAGGATGTGAAAGGAATACATTCTTGCAATGTATTTTAAAGTTCTTATTTTATTTTAGCAGAATTGTTAGCTAAGGAAAATATACAGAAACGAGCGAGACTATCACATGAAAATCAATTCACATATTTTTCGATTTTACAGAGAGAGAAACTCGTGCACACTTTTAGTCATGCACGTTGCTTGCACCGTGTCCAAGTAGAAAGCAAGAGAAATGTTTTTTATTTGGTGTAGCGTTTTCTTTCCTAAATTCTGTGACAACAGAATGCTTCTTATTTTAAAATGTCACAAATTGTGTCTGTATAAACTGTTTTTTCAAAACATAATTTTAGGGATGGAGTTTTTTGTCAAGAGGTCTTTTTCTTTGATCATATCCATGTTGGTCTGTGCTGTTTTTTCTTTTATTTGGCGGTACTTTTGCCAGAAGTATTTCTTTTTTGTGCATTAACTTATATATTTGCATATCTGTTTTATTACTGCTTGGAGCTCTTTTGACTGAACACGTTCTCTATCTCTAGTTTACTGTCCACAAATTGCACTCTGTTTAATTTATCTTAACATCACACTTCTCGACAAGAGCACATTTTCTGGCCTTGTCTTTGAGCAGACAATGTGTTTTCTCATGCAAAGCATTAATAGTTACTTATGCGAAGTGACCCTGTTATTTGATTATTTCTGTTTAGACTGCAACATGTATTGTTTTGTCTGACAATTTATGTGCCAAGTGCATGCGATTGATTTTCTGTTATGTTTATTTTTGGCAGGGTTCATTGCGATGTAGCTTTAGTTCTATTCACTGAGCAAATAAATGTAAGGACATAAGACTGAGTGAGAGCCTTTTAGTGAATTATTTTTGGCTCAGTTTTGAATTCTTTTACATTCCACTGGTGCTGCAGATTGACTCTTTCTAATAAAAGAAAGCCTTGACATCGGCACAGCTGGACGTTTCCACCTGATCTTATTTTCCAAGTGCACTAACTTCTGAAACAGTCCGAATTATCATCCCCTTTCCACTGGAATCTCAAATTACTATTCTACACATTTGCTTATCACTGAGAAAACATGAACACATGGAAATGTTTGTGCTTTTTTCAAACAGATCAGAGTTGATTAGAATATGTTCTAAAAAGCAAGATTAATACATAAGAGAAAATATATGACACTATATACAGGATCTAAGGTGCCCGAATTCTAAATCCCGGTATTACATTGTACTCCCTCTGGGGTCAAAGGTCAACCCAGCTCAGAGCATATAAAACCACCTAGGTCAAAAGAGGCATTTTTGTCATATTAAAACTGTCATTATCGGTTACCTGGTTACAGCGGCGGCTGGCATGTAGGCAGAGTGGGTGGCCGGGCATATGTGGTGTCGGTGCATGCATGCATACAAGGTGAGTGGTGTGTGCAAAGAAATAAACACCTTGCTTGCTGCACGACCTCCAACGTCCTGCTTATTCTGGTCTCCTTGGGCTCCAGTAAATTCCCTAAGCAATCCTGGCGCTGCTCCCATGCTGGAACCGTCATGAGAGAAGTACCAGGACTAGAGGGAGCGATCTCTCTTAGTGCTTTCAAGAGCGCTGGAGGCCTGTGCTTTCTCTAACCCAACTTAGAGAAGTTATAAAATGCGCATGTCTGGCTGGCCGTTGCAAGACAGCCAATTAAAAAGACGCGCACTTTCAATTGAAGTGCACAGCTCCCTGCTGCCACTCAGCAGCAATGGCCCTACCCAGTCCTGACACTTGGTTCATGACGGGAGGAAGGAAAATAAAATGGCATCCCAGGGGGCATTTTGGGCAGTGGGGCGAGGTTCCTCCGTCCTAATGGAGGAGCCGCTACCGCCTGGTTACTGTGGGCTGTATAAAGCCAATCATGGTCGATGATCTCAAGAGTGTATCCACTAATGACTAGAGCATCGACACACAGTTCTGCACTTGGTTACATGCAGCTTGAGTACACTTCTACTTCGGACCGAGATGAGAGGGACTCGTGGGTACACACTTGTTCCAGAAGTTAGGATTAATGGCCCTCAGAGAATACCTAGGGTAACAACAGAGCAAGCCATAGCCAGCATTGGCTACCTGCAGCCACTGAAAGTAATTAAAGTCAACCACCCTGGGTCTTAATAAGTATATATGCTCAGGAGGTGCAGCAGTAGGGGGTTCTGTCCAGCATCTATCCAAGATTGATAGAAGGGAATCCACACCTTCAAATTAGTAAGAGGCAGCCTGGGGCCCTTCGTCACAAACGCTCTAGACAATCAGTGTAAAACAAAAGAAACAAAGGTCCCAAATCATAAGGCTAATGTTGAATGCAAGTAGCGCAGACGGGTTTACCAGCTTTCAAGACATATACTTTTCCACCTAGGAGTGCGAAAGGAGCAAGGCAAGGAAATTTAATGGTTTAACAATCACCAGACTATGGACTAGAATCTATTCTGGTTCTTCAGGAAAGTTACATTATTGGTCTATCTAGAAGTGAGAGAGGAGCATTCCAAGGGTTTGTTCGGGTTTAATTTGCCATATGTGCCCTCAATGGTCCATTCAGGAGCGGCAAAGTAGCAACCCACAACTTGCACTATTTGCCAGCATAAGTGTTTTGCAAGGTCTTGTAGCTTACGCCTGAGCCAGAATAGAAGCAACAGCAGCTACTGCTGGTCTAGGAGGGAGGTGTGTGTCCCCAAACACCCAGTGTCACATTCTCCTCTTCCCATCCTAGGGTGTACTTACCAACCTCAATGTCCTCAGGTTATCTCGGGGCTGCAGGGAGAGAAGTCAATCTGTAAAGTCCATCCAATAGCATCCTTAGTTTGGAAAAAGCCAGGTCTTTACTTACTTCCTGGATTTCAAATAGACTTGAATGTTTCTAGGTTTTGCTGGGAGTGAGTTCCATAGATTTCCTGCTTGTACAGTGAATGAGGTTCCAACTAATATCCATCTTTTTGTGGGAGGGATGGGTATACAAGATCCAGGTCTACAGTTGAGTGGTCTGTTCTGTGGGTACCGTTGACATTTAGCTTAGATCATGTTTGCCTTGAATGGGCTAGGGACAATGCAGAGTGCCTTGAAGGGCAAGCGTTGGGTTATAGAGAGCCACTGACATACCTTCAGCACTGGTGTGATGCATATGCCTGGAAAAAAGTGAATTGGTTACCTTACTGGACCTTTTGGTGTTTATGAAGTATGTAGTGATGCACCCATAGATACAGAGGATTTACACAGTTTACAAATGATGTAGACATTCTGTGACCAGTTCATCTCCTGACTGGCTCCCCCGTCTCAAACTCTGATGTAATTTTAAAAACACCAATTGAGTGGATGTGAGCGGAAAACCAACAAAAAGCCATTCAAAGGGTGAAGACAGCTCCCACTTCAACAGCACTCCAGTATTGTGTCGGCTACATCCACATGTTCAAGGTTGCCCTCATAGGCCAGAAGCAATTCTGTCACAGCACTTGACAGAAAGAGAGAGGGGCAGATTATTGCTTGTGGCATGAGGACCCTCACCATAATAGATCCCAACTATTCTTGCATTGAGTGCAAAGCCATCATGATCTATTGGGGAGTTCAGACACTTCCATAGGTTTTTGTATTGTCACCCCTTCACAGTAGCAATAGCTTGGTAACAGCTACTTTAAATATGCTGCCCATATGCACCACATCTGCAATGGGCTTTTCTTAATAATTGCGACTGACAGTTGACTGGGCAGTATATTTGTACTTTACATCTAGCGAACCTGCCAACTCCCACAGTGCCACCATGTGTCACACAATATCGGCTCCCTTCCCATGGTCACATGGCCAACCTGTGAGGAGCGAATATCACACAGTGGCAGAAAAGCTGGAATCCACTGCAAAGTGAATTTCCACCTCTATTTTTGTTTTGAAGGTTTTTAAAGGCCGATGTCCATTATGTGGTGTGAAAACACCCTAGAACATCAGCACCCGCCTCAGTGAGCTTGTTTTTAGAAGAAACAGGTTTGGTGGAGAAGACGCAGAATTGCCTCCTATGTAGTTTTGGGCACAAGACTCCACCCCCTCCAAGCACAAGCCCCCTCCTCACACAGTGATTTTTTTTCTCAAGGTTGGCAGGTGTGATCTAGTGGTTTAGAACAGAGCCCCTCCCTTTTTTCTCTTCCATACTGGTGCTGTAGTGTGACTAACAGGAATAGGAGTTTCACCCCCTCATGAATAGGCCGAGGATAAGACGACCTGAACTTTTTCAAAACTCCTCATAGATTTAACTAGAATGTAACATAAGTCTTCCTGAGGTGACATTTCCTTTCCCAAACCAAATATGAATAATGTGTGTTGGAAATGGCCCTTTTTGCTGGGTCACCCCCAAACCTTTTCCCTTCCTCACCCTTTTTTTCTGCCCTCGTTTTTGCTGGCCCGAGGAATCTGAGCACTTTACCACTACTAACCAGTGCTAACATGCATGTGCTCTCTCCTCCAAACATGGTAATATCGGCTCATACCCAATTGGCGTATTTAGTTTACCTAGAAGTCCCTAAGAAAATGCATTACATGTGCCCAGGGCCTGTAAATTAAATGCTACCAGTGGGTCTGCAGCACTGATTGTGCCACCCACTTAAGTAGCCCTTTAAACATGTCTCAAGCCTGCCATTGCAGAGCCTGTGTGTGCAGTCTAATCTGCCATTTCGATCTGGCAAAATAAACCTTTTGTCAGGCCCAGACCTTGCTTTTTAATACATATAAGTCACCCCTAGGGAAGGCCATGGACATCCCAGAGGGGAGGATGCAATGTATTTAAAAAGCGAGACATGTACTTTTGAGTTTTACATGTCCTGGTAGTGAAAAACGTATTACATTTTATAAGTGCATTTTCCAAATGGGAAGATATAACTGGTTCAAGTTTGGTGTCTCTGGAATTACAATTTAAATCCTAACTTATGGTGAAGTCAGATTTTAAATTGCAATTCCGAAAATGCTACTTTTAGAAAGTTGGCATTTTCATCCTTTAGCCATTTGTTGCCTGCAGCCTATCTCTGGTCACATGACTGAGTGTAGTTTGCAGTAGGGTTTTATGTATTCCTCCTAGTAAGCCACACACAATGGGAGCTTAGGTGTGACTGAATGCCCATCACTGGCAGTATGGAAGGGAGGAACTGGGCCAAGCCTCACTTGCACCTGAAAAGGCTGTGTCCTTTCCCCCACACAAATGGCTGCCTCCCCCTGAAGAGAGTCTGGAGCAAGGCCAAGTAAGGCATGGCATCTATGCACTTCAAAGGCATGCCTCCAGAAGCTTCTCCCCACTTCAAAGGAACAACTGTATCTAAAAGAAGGGCCTCAGACATGACCACTTCACTACACTTCTGGACCTGTGGATACTCTTCCAGGAAGAAGGACTGCTGTGCTGCTGAAGGGCTACAACTCTGCCAGACTGCACTCTGCTGGACTTTTGCTTTGCTGTGCTGAACTGCTGCCTGCTGCCCTCTTGCCTGGGTGGGAAAGAATTAACCTCCATCTCTTGAACCCAGAACCCAAAGTGACTCCAAGAGCTAGTCGGCTAGTCTCCGGATCTGAAGCCTCAGTGACATAACAGGCTTCAAACCTCCTTAACCTGGACTCGCCATCTGTGAGTCTGCCCTGCCAAGTGGTGCCACTCCAGTCCTGGACCCTTGGAAGTGGGCCTAAGCGGCTTGTCAGCGGAACCAATGCATCTTGTCTGCTGAACGATGCATCCCTGAGAAGAACCAGCCCATCTCCTTGGCTTAGCGGCACATCCCAGAGCAGAACCGGCATCGTCACTGCTGCATTGATTGAACTCGTTGCAAAAGACCTGTATCTTAGAACTTCAAGTCCTCGGAACTGACCCAGCACTCCGATTGTGTGGCGGCATCTACAGCCCAGGTCCTCGCATCTCTCGTTGATGGCAGCCTTGCCACCAGACTCCGTGTCACACCCATGCAGCTACTCAGACCTGTGCATCACCAGCTGCGTACCGCATCGCCATCCCAGATGACGGGACCTGGAAGGTGAAGCAACTGGTCCTCGCACTGCAGCCTTGACCCATCTAAGAACTGACGCATCACTTAAGCACTGCATCTTTGACACAGATCCATGCAGTGCTTCACTGAATTTAAGGTACGCTGTTCAGCAGGCCTAACTGGGTCCCTGTACTCCATCGATGTTGGCCTAAATTTGTGACTTTGTTCCGGTACACCGCGATCAGTGACGCTTTTGGGCGCTATTTTCTCTATAAACTTTAAAATTCAATATCTTCAGTTCTACTAATTGCAGTTTTGTTGTTTTGGTCTGGTTTTATTTATTAAAACATACTCTTAATCTGCTGTGGATTCCTTGTGTGGTGTGTTGTCACTGTTTTACTGTATGAAGTGTTGCACAAATACTTTATACATTGCCTCTAAGTTAAACCTGTTTTACTGAGCCCGTCTTCCAAGGGGGAAAGCTCAGGTTAATTTGGGGGTTGCTTGTGCCTTACTCTGACAAAGATTGTGGTTGCTGCTTGACCAGGGCTTACACCCCTGTCAACCAACAACCCAATTTCTCCAGCTTGCCTGATTCTGTAAAGGTTTAAAAAGTATGTGTTCATACATTGCTCAATGTAGGGAGCACAGTGAACCACAATATCCGACTATCCATACATGACTTTTAGTTCATTAAATTTTAACAGGAAGCAGAACATAGTGTTACAGTCGCTGCTGCTCTTAAACTTTTACCAAACTAATTTTCCCCTTTCTGCAACATCTATTTGGTTTTGAGTCTTCTTTTAAACAGTAGCTTTATAACAAATAACACTTAAACACACCAGATCATGGTGACCAGCCTAATGTTATTTCAAATAAGTACAACTTACCTTTGTGTTTACGGCTCACTGGGCTAATCATGTGGCCTTGGCAGGAGTTACTACACTTTTATTTTATCCATGAGTCCAACACCCTAATTTCAGTTACCTCTGCATATATATATAAAAATACACGCATATATATTCACTGAAAATATCAAAGGTTTCAGGGACATTAAAGTTAGGCTCAGATTTCACTCATTCAAAGCTAGTGAAATTAAACAGTTATAGTTACCTGAGCTAACTATAAGATTTAAGATGTCATCAGGGATGTCACTGACCATGTCATGAGTGGTGTAATATGTGAGATCATAAGCAATGCATTGCAGAGGCGTAAGTTATAGTTAGCTAAGGTAACTATAATTGCAGAATTTCACTGGTTTTGTACAAGTGAAATCTGAGCCTAACTATAAAGTCCGTGTAACCTCTGTTTTTTTGGGTGAATTTCAAAGGTTTTTTTAAATTCTATTTCCTAAATATAATAACCCTGTAACTTTTGTTTTTTTCAGTGAATTTCGATGTTTTCTTTTTAAATGTTATTTCCTAACTACAACTAACCCTGTACCCTTTTGATTTTTGAGTGAATTTGGAAGGTTTTTAAATTTTATTTAATAACAGTAACCTTTGAGAGTGGGTGTGTGAGTGGCTGTATAGGTCAGTGTGAGAGTGGCTGTAAGGGTCTGAGAGTGGATGTGTGAGTGGCTGTATGGGTGAGTGTTTGGCTGTTTGAGTGGGTGCTTGGTTAAGTGAGTTGCTGTGTGAGTGGCTGTATTGGGGAGTGATGTCTGTGTGTGTATGTATGGGTGAGTGGATGAGTGTGTAAGTGGTTGTATGGTTGAATAAGTGGGTGTGTGACTAGCTGTATTGGTGAGTGTGTGGATGACTGAGTTGTGTGGGTGAGTGGTTGTGTGAGTAGCTGTATAGGTGAGTGAGTGTCCATTTGAGTGCCTGCATAGGTGAGGGAGTTGGTGTGTGACTGGCTATATGGTTGATTCAGTGAGTGTGTGAGTAGTTGTATAGGTCTGTGAATGGGTATGGGAGTGGTTCTACGAGTGTGTGTATGAGAGGTTGCATGGGGGTATAAGTAGGTGTCTAAGTGGTTCTGTGGATGATGTAATCGTGGATGTCATTTGAGATGTCATCAGTGATGTCACTGACCATGTCATGAGTGATGTAATATGTGAAGTCATCGGCAGTGCATTTCAGAGGCATAGGTTATAATTAGCTCAGGTAACTATAACTGCAGAATTTCACTGGTTTTGTACAAATGAAATCTGAGCCTAACTATAACGTCCATGTAACCTTTGGTTTTTCAGTGAATTTCTAAGTTTTTTAAAATTCTATTTCCTAAATATAATGTCCCTGTAACCTTTGTTTTTTTCAGAGAATTTCTACTTTTTTAAAAATACTATTTCCTAGCTATAACTAACCCTGTAACCTTTGGATCTTTTGGTGAATTTCTAAGGATTTTTAATTTTATTTCCTAACTGTAATCTTTGAGAGTGGATGTGTGATTGGCTGTATAGGTCAGGGAGTGGGTGTGTGAGTCACTGTGTGGGTGTGTGAGGGGCTGTATGGATCGGTGAGTGGGTATGTGAGGGGTTTTGTGGGTGTGTGAGTGGGTGTATGGGTTCGTGAGTGTGTGAGTAACTGGGTCTGTGAGTGGATGTGAGAGTGATTGAATGGGTATGTGAGTGGGTGTCTGAGTATTGGTATGGGTGCATCAGTAGCTGTGTGAGTGACTGCACCAGAAGTGAACCTCACCTGCCCCTTTATCCAACAAGAGTTCACAGCTTTGCACAAAATGTCTACCCAACTGGAGTACTTTCTACTTGTTAATTAATAAGTGCTACCTTGTTGGGTAAATGTCTGGTGCACATTCTACACTACAGCTGCATTATGAACCATGAGGAAATGTCTCCAGTGATCTTGTGTGCGTTTTTGTCAATGGGATTGTTTCTCATGTGTCTTCATCCAGAAATCTGTCATAGCATGAATCCTCATCTAGAGAAAACGATGAGACGACAAAGAGGTAAATCTCCACCAAACAAGGGTACTTCCTCTTAATTATATGAAGCCAGCACTTCTTTGTTTGGTGGAGATGTCCTCATATTCCTAGGCCTCAAGACACATCACCAAAGTCGATGGGAAACACACTGGGGGGGCCTCTTGTTAAGCTGTCCATCATCCTGGCAAAAGGCAGGAAAAACTTTGCATATTATTAAGTAGGCGGGGACCAAACGGGCGAAGCTTCCAAGTGGTGTGCACATTTGCATACTCGTAGTAATGCAAAGGGAGAACCACAGACTTTGTTCTCACCAGGAGAGGCCAAGGAAAAACCCACTTGTTACAGTCACTACAGATCACCTTCGATAGATCAACAAATCATTCACCTTTACCAAAGATTTCAGATCGTTTTTCACTGTGTAATTACCAAGAAAACACATGGAGTTTCTACTGGGGCACCTGCTATGTTTATACTTGTAAGTGCTTCCTGTTTAGGCTAAATTTCTGTGAAATGAGCATCAGGGTCAGAACGGTACCTCACCTGCCCATTTATCAAACAAGAGTCCACAGTTTTGCACAAAAAGTATATCCAACTGGAGTAATTTCTACTGGTTAATTTGTAAGTGCTACCTAGCTGGGTAAATGTCTAGTGCATACTTCACACTACAACTGCATTATGGACCATGAGGAAATGCCTCCAGCAACCATGTGTGCATTTTGGCAATGTGACTGGTCCTCATGCGTCTTCATCCAGAAATCTATAATGACATGAATCCTTCCATAGAGAACACAACGAGAATACAAAGAGCCAGCGGGGGAACCCAATTACCTCTGCATGAAGGGAGCTGCTAAATATGCAGTTCCCTGTATGCGGGAGCAACCCTGTCATCTGTTTCCCTGTCCACATGACAGAAGACAGAGAAACAGATGAAAATTCAACTCCCAACGATTCTTCATATTCATATTCTGAGCTATTTTGCACCTACTTTAATAGTTCTAATAAACTATCCCCTTATATCAAGCAATGTGTACAAAAGAAGCTTTTTAATCTCATCAGTGATGTAATCAATGATGTCATTTGAGATGTTATCACTGAAGTCATAAATAGAACATATGAGTGATGTAATATGTGAGGTCATAAGCAATGCATGGCAGGGGCACAAGTTGACATATTCACCTAACTATAACTTTACTTTAAACTTTGTTTTTTTCATTGAATATATATTACCTACTGGCAGTAGGTAGGATAAGCGTTTTTTGACTTGCCTATATATTGTGTGCCGTTTAAACTTCACGAAATGTTCCAAAATAATTTGACACTCCTTTAGCTTTTGTCTGGAATGTTTTGCGGTGATCCGTCAAACGGGGGCCAAGAAACAGGGGGGGTCCAAAACACATTTACCCATGTTAATTCCCATAGAGATTTTAAACACGACTTCAGTATGAACACGTTTACCCATGTTATTTCCTATAGAGATTTTGAACACAACTTCAGTATGGAGCGCTGAAGGAATTACACCAAATTTGGCATAAAGCTAGCTCTTGGTCCAGAAGCATGCTTTTTGTGATTTGGTGTAAATCTGTTAAGTAGTTTTAGAGATATTAAATGAAAACAAAATTTGTGTATATCTCGGAGCGCAGATTCAACAGTCCCCATGCTGAAATCTGATTGGCTGTCAACATTTCAACCAGGGGTAGCCATCTTGGGACTCGGCTTTAGGCTAAAGAAAAGGGGGCAGGGTAGGAATTCCCTGACCCCCTAGGTGTGGTGGTGGGGTCCCACGGGGACCCCACTAGGGAGGTAAAAACATTTTTTTCTCCAATTTTGCAGCAAAATTGGAGGTGGATCTGCAAAGTTGAAGCAAAATTGGCAAAAGAAAACAAGCAAAGTCTCTTGTACTTGCTTAAACTTTAGCCTCTGGGGGCCAGGTCCCAGGGACATGTGGGCATATTTTAAATAAAAAAAAATTTAAAAGGAGGGACACATGGGGGCCCCTCCTAAGGCTCATTTGAGCCCAGGGGACCACCAACTCCCAGGGCTTTAGAATTTATAAAGGAGTGGGGCCGCACGGACCACCCTCCTGGTGCTGGTTGTAGACCCAGGGACCACCACCTTCCCAGGGCTAAATTAAACAATATGGAGGAAGTCTATTTGGACCCACGGCCCCTGGGACCACCAACTCACCAGAGCTAAATCCAAAATGTAAACATGGAGGGTGCTGCACGGCCCCCCTCCTGGGCCATATAAGGCCCTGGGGACCACTACCTCCCCCGGGCCTGCTCGTGCTAAGTAAAGGAGGGGGGCATGTGGCCCTATACCTGGAGCCAATTATGGGCCTGGGGACCATTGACGACGATCTCCAGATGGTTTCCCAAGCTAGTAACACTGCAAACGTCTGCTTTGCCCTGCTGCGATTGCTCCGAAGTATTCTACCTCTGCTCCCTAGGGAGTCGCGAGCTACAGTGGTGCGCAGCACGGTATTAAGCAGACTTGATTATTGCAACTCCCTGTATTTTGGGGCTCCGCAGTATGTCCACCAAGGATTGCAGAGGATTCAGTCAGCCGCAGCCAAATTGGTGCTCGATAGGCAACGCCGCTCTTCATCAACCAGAGCACTAAGGGACTTACACTGGCTTCCGGTGAGAGAAAGGATCCTCTTCAAGTCCTTGTGTCTGACCTTTAGAGCAGTGCACGGACTAGGTCCAGTCCCTCTACAGGACAGGTTTGCTCGCTACCTTCCAAGCAGACAACTACGCTCCTCTACAGCTGGACTACTGACGGTCCCGAGATTTAAGCGTATGAGGGTAGGCGGAAGAGCCTTTAGCACGGTAGCCCCTGGAGAGTGGAATAAACTCCCTGCGAACCTGCGACAGTGCAACTCCTTACTCGAATTCCGTAAGGGACTCAAGACCTGGTTATTTCCTAAAGCTTAATCTAGGCATGTTATTCGGTCCTCCTCTATCATCTCTGATGCTCTCCTCTCAGTCTAAAGCGCCAAGATGCCCGTAGGGCGATAGCTGCGCTATACAAGTTTCACAATCAATCAATCACCCCCCAAGGCCGGCTCCTGCTATTTCCCAGGGTGCCCACTCCTGGGAAATGTTTAAAGAAACAAGATAACCCAATTGTGATGGTCAGGGACCTTGGGTAGTAGTTTGTTGGTGGGAGCTGACAGCTCCCGCCAAGCAAAAGCAAACATAACTCTGCTTCCAGCAACCAGGACCTGTCAAACCGTTCCCGCTTGTTGGCAGTGGAGTTTTCCTCTGTTTCCCTGTCCACTGTCATGCGGGCAGGGAAACAGATGAAACAATTGTTCCTGCATGCAAGGAGCTGCATTTCCTGGAGCTCCCTATGTGTGGGAGCAATACCAGCTGCCTCAGGAGGCAGGGAGACAGCTGGGACTGCGGGAGCTTTGAGGCTCCCCCTGCGGTCACCAACATACACCCTGGGTGTCCTGGGTGGGGGCAGAGAACTCAGGGAGGCATGGCTGATCCCCAGGGGATGGGGTCCTGGGCTGAAATTGGCCCAGGGAGGGGGGCCTCGGCCCCCCCCCCCATTGAAAAACTGTGCAGAAAAAACAGCACAAAAGGCAAAATGGAGGTAGGAAAAACAAACAGGAAAGACAAAACAGAGGGCAGAAAAACTAGCAGAAAAAAGCAAAACCGAGGACAGAAAAATTAGCAGAAAATGCCAAACAGAGCAGAAAAATTAGCAGAAAAGGCAAAAAGAGGGCAGAAAAATGAGCAGGAAAGGCAAAACAGAGGGCAGAAAAATGAGCAGAAAAGGCAAAACAGAGCAGAAGAGGGCAAAACAGATGGCACCCACTCACAGACCCAATCATAGGCTCATGCACCCACGTAGACACTCATGCACTCACTCACAGACCCACTCAGAGACTTATGCAGTCCCTCACAGACTCACTCAGAAACTCAAGTACTCACTCACATACCCACTCGGACACTTACGTATCCACTAACAGATCTACTCAGACACACACACACACACTCACAGACTCATGCACCTACTCTCAGACACTTATGCACTCACTCAGACACTCATATACCCACTCACAGACCCATGCAGAGACTCATGCACTCACAGACCCACTCAAAGACTCATGTACTCACTCACAGACCCACTCAGGCTCACACACCCAATCATAAACCTACTCAGAGACTCACACACCCACTCAGACTCTCATGCAGTCACTCACAGACTGACCTACACACTCATGGAGTCACTTGCAAACCCACTCAGACACAACTCTCAGACCCACTTAGATACTCACGCACCCACTCACACACCCAGTCAGACACTTATACAGCCACTCCCAGACCCACTCAGATTCTCATACACCCACTCACATACCCATCGGGACACTTATGCACTCACTCAACTCCTGAGTTTCAAAGATTACGGGTTACAGTTAGGTAATAGCATTTACAAAAACTAGAAATTCACTGGAAAAACCAAAGGTTACAGCGACATTATAGTTAGGAAATAGGATTAAAAAACCTTAGAAATTCATTGAAAAAAACAAATGTTACAGGGATGTTATAGTTAGGCTCAGATTTCACTTGTACAAAACCATTGAAATTCATCAGTTTTAGTTCCCTGAGCTAACTATAACTTACCCTCACCCCGCAATGCCCTGTTTATGACCTCACATATTACATCATGGTCAGTGACGTCACTGATGACAACCTAAATTACATTGCTGATTACATCATCCACAGAACCACTCACACCCTTATATAACCTCTTGTACACACACCTATTCACAGACCCATACAAGCACTCACACAACAGCTCCATAGAGCCACTCACACACCCACTTACTCACTCACCCATACAGCAACTTATATGAGCAGTCACTCACCCATACAGCCACTCACAAACACATGTATTCACCTATATAGCCAGTCACACACTCACTCACCCATACAGCCTCTCAACACAGCTACTCACTCACCCATACAAGCACTCACACACTCGCTCACACACCTACACAATCACTTACATACCCATTCACACATCCATACAAGCACTTCCACATCTGCTCACTCACCCATACAGCCATTCAAAAACCCAGTCACTCACTCATACAGCCATTCAGATACCCACTCAGTCACCCAGTCACTCTCACACCCACCCATACAGCTACCCACACAGCCACTCACCCATATAGCCAGGTACACCCACTGACTCACCAATACAGCCACTCACTCACACTGTCAGGAGTGAAAGGATCAGATGGGCACCAAAGCAAGATAGACGCCTAATCAGACCTCTGTACACACATCCCATCTATGGGAGGCTGCGCTGAGTCATTTTCCTGACACTGGTCTCCCTATTGATTTGTATTCTTTTAGGTACGCGGCCACGGAATTCCAAGATGGCCGCACTCGACCGATGCGGAGGTGATCTAGTCTTTTTACTCGCGAGCGATCGCAGCTGTGATAGCGCCCGCTCGCGAGTACAGTTATGCACTTCAACAGAATTCCTGAGAGAAAGGCAGCGTTTGAGTAGAGCTCTGCCTTCCTGTTGAAGAGTCGACGTTTTGGGCTCTTGTTTGCTTGGAGCTGGACAGCTAAGTCACCCCTGAGTTATTTTGTCCTCATTGTGCTTAATTTTCTTTCAAACTGTAAATACAAGAATTGGATAACTATTTTGGGCAGCATAGGAAAATTGTTAATAGAGACTTCAGAAAATTTCTCTGACAATAAGGGACAGTTATTTTTGCATTAGAGTTTAGATTAATAGAGACAACAGTAACATCTATTAGTCAGGAAAGCAATTGGCAATCTGCATTAAGGAATCGGACCAGCCTACATTGGAGATAGAAATTACTTGGAACTAAAGACATAACTGAACAAACAAGAAGAGTACGTAGATATAATTATATATATATAATTGTACTTACCATCATACGGCCTCGACATCATTGCTGTAAGACAAGAATAGAAAGGTTATCTACAGTCTGTCAGGACAAAAACTATTTACAGAAGGAAAGACCAAACATATGGTTCAGGTGTAAGAAAGGTAACAAGAGAACTAGAGGGAGGTAGGGAATATTTAGTGACAGAAATTACATATTGTTTGTATTACAGAATTCGACAAGACGGCACAAACACCTAACCAGTATAGAATAGAGCTAGATCAAGAAGTATTGATCAGCACAATTAAGAGAGCTGCTAAACACTGTGGGAAGACAGGTTACATAGGAGTAGTAGTGGGAAAATAGTGGGTAGAAAGTGAACTACTGTGGTTACATGCTATTATTTGTTACAGGGTTCAACACGAAGAAAATTAGAATCCAGTCTGAAGAAGACAAAGCAGTGCAGTCTCTCTTTCTCATTCCAACTCTCCTTTCCCCCTCTCTCCTATTTGTGAGTATTGAAACTCGTAATTAGGGAAGTCGGGAATTGAGGAATTCACATCGGCTCCTGTGGAAGCTACAGTTTGGTGTAGGTACTTGACAGATTGAAGTGCCCTCCCAAACTTCCACCCGAGCAAGATGGCAGAGGGGATAGATGTTAAGGCTTTGGCATCTGTTTTGGATGGCATACAGAAGCAATTGGGTGATACTATGGAAGAAAGTAAATCTCTTGGAGAAGAAGTAAGGAAGTCTCATCAGGAGGCTTTGTTCTTGCGTCAACAGTTTGAAGAGTTCTCCCTAAGTACCCCTTCCATGTCTAAGGAGAGTAAGGCTCAATCCTTCTCTCCAGCTCCATCAGCCACAGAGTTGACTACTCAGGTCATACATGCTATCTCCCCCACAATTCCCTTGGCAGCCCCGGAACGATTTACTGGGGATCCTCATAAGGCCCAAATTCTTTTTACTCAGTGTTCTTTACACTTCCTGTGTAGACCCATAATATTCAAGGAAGACCAATCTAAGGTGGCCTTCATATTGTCTTACCTGAGCGGAGATGCTGCGGCTTGGTCGATGCCCTTGGTAAATAACAACGACTCCATTTTGTATGACTTTGATGCCTTTAAGAAAGAATTTCTACATATTTTTGATAGACGATCCATATCTCAAACCACTGATAACGAACTTTTAGATCTAAAGCAGGGTAATCGAGATTTGGTAGCATACCTGGCTCAATTTAACAAACTGATTGTTGAGACCGATTGGCCTGAAGCCAAGAGAGCCGCCATCTTTTATAGAGGTTTGAAAGATGAGTTTAAGGATGGGCTGGCGCAAATTACCAAGCAACCTACTGAAGTTTCAGAATGAATCGACCTGGTTTTGCAGATTGACTCGCGCCAATGTGAAAGAAAGAATGAGAGGCGCAAGGGTGTGAAATATATTCCTCCGCGATTCGACAGAATGAAATCTGAATATTCCAAACCCAAAGAAGGTACAAATGAAGAAGAACCTATGCAAATTGGGTCAGTGTGGGACCTTTGTCAAAGGAGGAAAGAGAGAAGAGAAGAGTTGGCAAGCTTTGTATGTATTGCGGAAACTCAGGGCATTTTGTCAAAGAGTGTCCAAAGAAGCCCAAAAATAACACTTGGGTAAAAGACAGGCTCCACCAGTAGAAGGAGTTGCTCTGGTGGAAGCGGTTGATAAGTCAACTCCGGACTCTCAATTCATTGCTAACACGTTGCAGTCGTCTGCTCCACATTTAATAATTTCAGTTCAATAAGATATCGGTCATGATTGATTCTGGGGCAACGGGAAACTTTTGTGATATTAGATTTGCTCAATCCATGATGATTCCATTTTTGAAGAGGGATAAACCAGAAGCCGTCCGGGCAGTGGATGGTAATAACCTTTCCTCTGGCCCCATAGTATTTGAAAAAGAAGAAATTTCCTTGAGGGGTCCTGGCAACCATCTCAGCATTTTACAATTTAGTCTCATAGATGCCCCACAGTTTCAACTTATATTGGGGCTACCCTGGCTGACGGAACACAACCCAAGGATTGATTGGGCCAAAAGATCCATTGAAATGGGTTCAGATTATTGCCAGCAAAATTGTTTTGGAAAAGAATGTGTGAATCAGGTGACAACACCATCGATGAGTTTGGCCAGTCTTACTCAGACCATTTGTGCGTTAGAGACTCCAAGGATTTCGCAAGAATACCAGGATTTAGCCTCAGTTTTTGATGAACAAGAAGCCAAGAAATTACTGCCGCATCGAGAGTAGGACTGTTGGATTGAGTTGGAGCCAGGAACGTCGTTGCCTTGTAGTAGGAAATATGTGCTTTCTGAAGCGGAAAATCAACACCTAAAGGAGTGTGTGGAAAAATATTTGACTAACGGTTTCATCCGTCTATCTCAATCCCCAGATTCATCTCCCCTCTTCTTTATTCCGGAGAAGGATGGCAAGCTGAGAATGTGTATCGACTATCAGGCCTTAAATTTAGTCACAAAGAAAAATTGATACCCTTTACCGTTGATTTCAGAACTGCTTGATCAAGTTAAGGAGGCGAAGGTGTACACCAAATTGGATTTGTGAGGAGCCTATCATTTGGTGCACACAGCAGATGGAGATGAATGAAAGACTGCATTTCGAACCCGGCTGGGTTTGTTTGAATATAAAGTTATGCCATTCAGTTTGTGCAACACCCCGGCGGCTTTCCAACATTTTGTAAATGATGTGTTAAGGGAGTTTTTGGATCGTTTCGCCGTTGTCTACATCGACGACATTCTCATTTTTTCGGCTAACATGGAGGAACATGTTCAACATGTATGTGCTATCTTGAGCAGATTACTGGAAAACCAACTGTTTGTCAAGTTGGAGAAATGTGTGTTCCATGCCAATCAAGTGGAGTTCTTGGGGTTTGTTCTGTCGTCCGACAGAGTTTCTATGGATGAGGCTATGGTAAAGGCAATAATGGATTGCCCGTCCCCACAAAATGTAAAAGAGGTGCAGAGTTTTATTGGGTTCGCCAATTTCTACAGTCGCTTTATTCCTCAATTTTCAGAAAAGGTTTGTCCATTATCTCGACTGCTTAAGAAGGAAACCAAATTTGAATGGAATGCTGAAATTGAAAAGGCCTTTGTGGAACTTAAGAAGATTTTTGCTACAGCACCTGTTCTGCAGCACCCAAACCCTGAGGAACCCTTTGATGTGGAAGCCGATGCGTCAAATTTGGCCATTGGGGAAGCCCTGTCGCAAAGACACAAGGTTACCGGACAGCTTCATCCGGTAGCTTACAGATCACGAAAATTATCTGCAGCAGAAATAAATTATTCTATTGCTGACAAAGAGTTGCTTGCAGTTAAAAATGCATTTCAAGAATGGCGACACTATCTGTTAGGAGCAAAGCATGAAGTGACGGTTTTCATGGATCATCGAAATCTGCAATTTTTAAGATCAGCTCGGACACTCACCCCTAGGCAATTGAGATGGTCTCTGTTTTTTGCCGATTACAATTTTGTGTTAACTTATCGACCCGGCTCTGCAAATGGAAAGGCTGATGCCTTATCTCGTCTATACTCTGGTGATGAAGAAAGCAAAAAGAAGGAAGGTTTGATTATTCCATCGGAGAAAATAATCGGAGTCATCTCCTATCCAGAATTTGAAGACATGTTAAGAAACTCTCTTTCGAAGGAAGAGTTGAGTAATTGGGTCAAAGAAGGAACCGGAAGGAAGATCAAGAATGGGAAACCCTATTATTTGGAAAACCTTTTTGTACCCAATGATGAGCTTCGTTTGGAAGTAATTCGACACTGTCATGATGATTTGCTGGCTGGTCACAAGGGAGTCAAGAAAACTTTGGAGTTAATTCAGCGTGAATTTTGGTGGCCCGCCATGGAAACTCAGGTGAGACAATATGTGGCATCCTGTGAGCAATGCATGAAAGGGAAACCTTCTAGAACGGCCCCACAAGGGTTGTTGCAACCCTTGCCTCCAGCCCCCTATCCATGGCATACCATTTCCATGGATTTCATTGTGGATCTTCCCTCTAGTCAGGGCTACTCTACTATTTGGGTGGTGGTCGATCATTTCACAAAGATGAGTCACTTTATCCCTCTGAAGTTTATTCCTACTGCCACTCAATTATCCTCCTTGTTCACACAGCATGTAGTCAGGGCGCATGGCATTCCCAGGGTGGTTATTTCGGACAGGGGCCCTCAGTTTGTTTCTCATTTTTGGAGAGCCTTTCTTAGGAGATTGGAGATTGATTCTTAGATTGATTCTCGTTTGTCTAACAGTTTTCATCTCGAGACTGATGGACAGACGGAAAGAGTAAATCAAGAACTGGAGCAATACTTGCGCTTGTTTTTGATGGATCACAAGGGTGAATGGCCGAGTCTAATTTGGGCGGCTGAATTTGCTTACAACAATGCAGCCCATTCCTCCACAGGGTTTTCTCCTTTTTCTTTAAATTCTGGGAGACATCCAAACACCTTAGTGGGAAAACAGAAGAGTGAGGTCCCAGCAGTTGAAAAGGTGGTACAGGAGTTACAAGAGGCTTATAAGGTAGCTACTGACAATTTGATCAAGGCAAAGAGTTCCTATAAGAAACAAGCTGATAAGAAGAGACGTGCTAATCCCATTTATGAACCTGGTGACAAGGTGTGGATTTCGACTCGAAATATGCGCCTTAAAGGAAGTTGTAAATTTTAACCTCGTTTTGTGGGTCCTTTTCTTGTAGAGAGAATGGTGAATCCAGTGAGTGTGAAGGTTAAACTTCCACCTAGATTACGGTTATATCCAGTTTTTCATGTCTCTCTGCGGAAGAAGAATCCCACAAGTTTGAGAATTAAAGGTCCACCAGCTTCTGTTCAAATTCAATCTTCGGAAGAGTTTGAAGTAAAGAGAATCATAGACTCCAAGATCAAGAATGGGAAGTTGTTCTAGTTGGTGGATTGGAAAGGTTATGGCCCAGAAGAGAGAACTTGGGAACCTGTAGACAATATGCACGCCCCCAAGTTGATGAAAGAGTTCCATAAGAGAAATCCTAGTAAACCAAAAGTGACGGAGAAGGGGGCCTTGGTGGGAGGTACTGTCAGGAGTGAAAGGATTAGATGCGCACCAAAGCAAGATAGACGCCTAATCAGACCTCTGTACACACATCCCATCTATGGGAGGCTGCGCCAAGTCATTTCCCTGACTCTGGTCTCCCTATTGATGTGTATTCTTTTAGGTACGCACCCGTGGAATTCCAAGATGGCCGCACTCGACCGATGCGGAGGTGATCGGTCTAGTCTTTTTACTCGCGAGCGATCGCAGCTGTGATAGCGCCCGCTCGCGAGTACAGTTGCGCACTTCAACGGAATTCCTGAGAGAAAGGCAGCATTTGAGTAGAGCTCTGCCTTCCTGTTGAAGATTTGACGTTTTGGGCTCTGGTTTGCTTGGAGCTGGACAGCTAAGTCACCCCTGAGTTATTTTGTCCTCATTGTGCTAAATTTTCTTTGGAACTGTAAACACATGAATTGTATAACTATTTTGGGCAGCATAGGAAAATTGTTAATAGAGACTTCAGAACATTTCTCTGACAATAAGGGACAGTTATTTTTGCATTAGAGTTTAGATTAATAGAGACAACAATAAAATCTATTAGTCAGGAAAGCAATTGGCAATCTGCATTAAGGAATCGGACCAGCCTAAATTGGAGATAGAAATTACTTGGAACTAAAGACATAACTGAATAAACAAGAAGAGTACGTAGATATAATTATATATATATATAATTGTACTTACCATCATACGGCCTCGACATCATTGCTGTAAGACAAGAAGAGAAAGGTTATCAGAACTGTTCAACTATCTACAGTCTGTCAGGACAAAAACTATTTACAGAAGGAAAGACCAAACATATGGTTCAGGTGTAAGAAAGGTAACAAGAGAACTAGAGGGAGGTAGGTAGGGAATATTTAGTGACAGAAATTACATATTGTTTGTATTACAGAATTCGACAAGACAGCACAAACACCTGACCAGTATAGAATAGAGCTAGATCAAGAAGTATCGATCAGCACAATCAAGAGAGCTGCTAAACACTGTGGGAAGACAGGTAACATAAGAGTAGTAGTGGGAAAATAGTGGGTAGAAAGTGAACTACTGTGGTTACATGCTATTATTTGTTACAGGGTTCAACACGAAGAAAATTAGAATCCAGTCTGAAGAAGACGAAGCAGTGCAGTCTCTCTTTCTCATTCCAACTCCCCTTTCCCCCTCCGTCCTATTTGTGAGTATTGAAACTCGCAATTAGGGAAGTCGGGAATTGAGGAATTCGCATCGGCTCCTGTGAAAGCTACAGTTTGGTGTAGGTACTTGACACACCCATACAGTCACTCACACACACACATGCAGCCACTCACCCACCCATACAGCCATTGACACACCCACTCCCTCACCAATACAGACACTCTCACAACTACTCACACACCCACGCAATCATTCACATACCCACTCTCCCACCCATACAACCACTCACACCACCACTCACATGCACACAGCTAGTCAGACACCCACTCGCTCACCCATACAGCCACTCATGCACCCACTCACACACACATAGAGCCTCTCAGACACTCACTCACACACTGATACAGACAATCACGCAGCCACTCAGGTCACATATGTTAGAAATAGTATCACTAATTAGAAGTACACCAAACTTGTGTGGTAGGTTAGTATACATCTTTAACACTGTTAAACCCTTGAAAGACACACTCACTGGATGATGTCATCAGTGATGTCATGTGAGATGTCATCAGTGATGTCACAGACCATGGTATAAGTGATATGATATGTGAGGTAATAAGCAGTGCATTGCTGGGGCTTAAGTTATGGTTAGCTCAGATAACTATAACTGCTGAATTTCAAGGGTTTTGTATGAGTGAAATCTGAGCCTAACTATAATGCCACTGTAACCTATGTTTTTTTCAGTGAACAAAGAAAATATATATAAATATCTCTATCTATCTATCTATCTATCTATCTATCTATCTATCTATCTATCTATCTATCTATCTATCTATCTATCTATCTATCTATCTATCTATCTATCTATCTATCTATCTATCTATCTATCTATCTATCCATCTATCTATCTATATATATACTCATCTTATGCACAACAATGCTACTGAGGTATGCAGGCTGGTTCACTGAAACACACCTGATGTTTCAAGAACCCAGCATTTCCCTAAGGATAAACCATCGAGGGGCTCCTGGTAGCTCTTAAATCATAAATCACCATTCAGTGTAACTGTACAAAGGCTTCTATCAGGGATTAATGTAATGTATATGGCTCCTGGCCTCTGCCTCCCCTACCCTCTCTCCTCAATCCTATCTCCCCTACTAACACAGATATCTGTCATACAGCCAAAACTGAGTTGTGTAGTACCTTGAGTCTGTTTTTTGTATCAGGAGCCAGTGTAGTTCCCTGAGGTGTGGTGTGATGTGAGTTCTGTGTGGGAGGTTGAGGTTGAGTCTGGCTGCTCAGTTCTAGATGGTCTGTAGTCTTCTAGTGAGTTGCTTGGTGATATCAGCATAGAGGGGGTTCCCATATTCCAACTTGCTGGTTACTAGTGTGTGAGTAATAGTTTTTCAAATGATGCTTGGTAGTCATTTGACTATCTTCCTCAGCATCTTCAGGATGTGTGAAAGCAGGATACAGTGACAGTGTTGACTTGTGTGGTCATGTCGAGTTTGCAGCTGATGATTATTCTGAGGTTGCTGCCATGGGTTCTTGCTGGGTTCTGGCTGTCGGTCCGACTTCGGCTGCCCACCAGTTGGAGTTCCATGGTGAGGTGTTTTTGCCGAAGATCACTACTTTCTGTCTTGTCGTCGCTGAGCTTTAGACAGCTGGCTTTCATGCAGTTAGCAACCTCAGTCATGCAGGTGGTTAACCAGTTTCTTGTGTTGGGAGTCTTGTCTGAGAGGGAGAGAATGAGTTGGATGTCATCTGCATAGGAGAGGATGTTGATGTAGTGCGCGCAGCTGACACTGGCCACAGGGATCATGTATTGAAGAGGGTGGGGCTGAGCGTTGAAGCTTGAGGTATTCCACAGATAAATTTGCGGGCTTCGAAACATTAAGGTGCCAGGCTGACAGCTTGTGTTCTATTCATAAAATAGGAGCAGATCCAGTGAAGAGTGAGTGGTTGGGTGCTAATCTCATGATGGCGACTGATGAGGATGGGGTATGAGACCATGTCAAATGTTGCAGAGTGGTCCAGGAGAATGAGCGATGCCATGTTTCCTCTGTCAAGGATCATGCAGATGTCATATGTGGTGGCAGTAAGTGCTATTTCTGTACTGTAGTTGGATCTGAATCCAGACTGTGTGACGTCAAAGAGCTGGTGGTTGTTAAGGTGGTCGGTAAGGCATAGATTGATTAGTTTCTCTAAGATCTTAGCCAGGTACAGTATTAGGGACATGGGTCTGTAGTTGGAAAGCCTTCCTGGGTCAGTGGATGTTTTCTTGAGCAGGTGCAAGACAGTGGTATGTTTCCAGGTTTCCACATTTCGGGAATGTGGCTGAGTCATTGGAAGTGTTGAGGATGGGTGTTAGTGCTTTGCTGATCGGTAGGAGTCATTTGATGAAGGTGGGGTGTGGGCAAGGATCAGATGGAGCCCCAAGTAGATGGTCTTCATGGTAGCAGCGATTTCAACAGTGGCGATGGCAAGCCTCAAGGTCAGCGTCCTACACTGGCCGTGATGAGAAGTTTAATTGAGACAGTAATGGGGGCCAGTTGAGGTTCGATGTTGCTATACACAGAGATATTTTGTTACAGAAGAATTCAGAGGGCTTGTTGCAAAGGTCTTCTGAGGTGAGGATGTTGCAGGATGCGGCAGGAGGCACAGTGAAATCTTTGATAATGGTGAAGATTTCCTAGCTGCTGTTAGTTCTGGCATCAATGCAATCTGCAAAAGCTGTGCGCTTGGTGTTCTGTATCTGCTGGTGGTAGCATCGTAGGACTGATTTGAAGATGTCTTCATCTGCGATGTCTTGACTTGTTCTCCATTTGTGCTCCAGTTTCTTGTAATGGCGTTCTGTCAGACTGAGTTAATCTGTGTACCAGCTGGCCTGTGGTCAGAGTCTTGCTGTTGGGTTGTGCTCGAGGGGAGTCAGGTTGTCAATGCATTTAGTTATCCAAGTATTGAGGTTTTTGATGGTTTTCAGCAAGTCACTGGTGTGCTTGGGCAGGTGCTTGAAGAGGGCTGAAGTTTACTCCTCTTCTGAAATGCTTTTTCAGCTTTGGAGGGTGGTTCCAGTGGTGGTAGGTAGGTGATGGTGTGGAATGGGCATGCTGAAACTGATGAGGGCATGGTTTGTCTAGGTAATAGTTGTCGGCTTGCTGATTGAGGAGAAAATCAGCTCCAATATATGGCCAGTTTGGTAGCGCGCTCCATGAGGCCTGCTTGGGTGATGATTTGGAGCGGTCAGGTGGGTTTTAATGCTGGAAATGATTTCATTCACACAGTGTTTTATGGCCAATGGCCACCTGATCTTCAACAAGCATTTGCAATGCAATGGGACTCGCATTTACGCGTGACCTATTGCATTTCAAACAGGAGGGATGGTGGGCGACAAGGCACGAATGGGAGGGATGGGGCGGTACGAGAAGGCATCGGACTGCGGGAGGGGGGCACGGAAAGTAGTCTGCAGTAAAGGGGCCAGTAACCATGGAAGGACACAAATGACGACATGGCCGTCTTAAGGAGGGACTAACAAGCCTACAACCAATCGGAAGGCAGCATTTAAGACACAAGCTAATGAAAATGATGGGCGGAGAGTGGGCGTAGCTTCCACGAAGCTTCCATGCTATACTGAATACTGCATGCCTCGCAAAGCAAATAGCGCATGCGCTGCAACGCTAGGCTTGACCTAAAAATGTTGGTGTGAGTCCGAGTCGGAAAGGGCGTGGACAGAGGTGTCTGCTGTAATTGAAAGGGACACATGAAAACAGTAGAGCAGACAGTACAGTGAGTGAAAGGGGTCTCACAAGTACCCTGGGGGGACGAGAGATGGGGACGACGGTTTGAAGATATTTATGTATATGTACAGATACGATAACGTGTATATACAAGGAGATGGCTGATTTCATCTCAAAACAATATGGAATTTAGTCACTACTCAGTATTTAAGCTTGGAGAGAGCAATTTTGTTTATATTGGTCACCAAACAAAAAGGGGTCAAGCCCTGAGTATACGAACAAAGGTTTGGACAATTGAGGAATAATAAATGTAGGTGAGGTGGGGAAGCAATGGTGTGAAGACAATGGAAGGTGTATCGAATAGAGGTCGGGGCTACCACAATAGTTTAAGGTAACGTCAGTATCCTATCTATTAGATTATTGTAGAAAACCATAGACAGTAAAACACTGGGGACAGTAAGGGAGACAGACCTTCTGATGCAACTGTTGAGACGTTGTTGTATGTTATACTATTTATGAATTCAGCATTTCTTTTCAGGAGCTGCACCAATTGAAATATTTTGTTTTTGTTCCACTGTTTTTTTTAAGTGATTGTTCATACACGCTTATGAGGAACTTGGAAATGAAGATTTAAATGGAAGCAGGAATGGATGAATGAAGGGCGGGGTTCAAGCAACAGACACTTGGGGGCATATTATCAAGACAGGCGATAAAATTATCGCCGCTTTAGCGGCAGAAAACTGCCACTAAAACGGCGATAATGGGCTTGATGATATGCTCTATGGAATTCCAATCGAAGCCCATGTTAGATGTCCTTCACATCTAACATGGGCTTTAATTGGAATTCCATAGAGCATATTATCAAGCCCATTATCGCCGTTTTAGCGGCAGTTTTCTGCCACTAAAGCGGCGAAAATTTTATCACCTGGCTTGATAATATGCCCCTTGGAATTTACACCAGTTGGGAGCAATGCAGCCGCACTAAACAGAGGCTTTTAAACATTTTTAACCAAGCCACCTTTGTACCCTTCTGTTTTTTCAGTATCAATGTTTCTGTAAAAAGTTATATCCCTTGTAATCAATAGCTATCTGAATGGTACAGTACAGGGATTTTAGAGTGTGCCGTACAGCAGTAAGATTCTTTGCAGTGTAAATATTGTCTGTGTCTATATTTTGATGTACTCCTTTCTATATATCTCTCTATTTGTATTCTTTTTCTTATCCTGCCTCGTGATTGCAGTATCTCTATTATTGGAAATCTTTGCAAATCTGTTTATTTTCATCGCTCTGGGGGAATCAGATGACTGGTTACATATTCATTGCTCAAAATATACAATACTCACTCACAGTACTCACTCATTAGCTCACACATACTCTCACGACTCACCCTCTCACACTCACTTATTATTCATAATTCCTGCCCTCCTTGCATCATCCACTTTCCTGCCGACCTCCTCCCTGGCCCTCTCCCCCTGTCTCTGAATTCATCTCCTGTCCCCATGGGCGTAGGAAGTGTGGGGGACGCGGGGGATATATCCCCCCCAGATTTTGGAGTGGGGGGGACACGGGGGACAAGGGTAGGGGGGACGAGGGGACAAAGGAATTTCCCCTCTCCCTTCTGTTATCGCAGGGCCATTAGCACGCGAAAGCGCTACCTAATGGCCCTGCACTTGACCTGCCTGGAGTCAGAGGCCACCCGCCCTCTGCCTTTTGTTATGCTGCAGGAAGGCTCAGCCGTTCTGGGAAGGGCAGAGAATGGAGAAAAAATAAACGCTGTCTCTTTTCCTTCATGGCAAGGACCGTGTCCACTACTCCTGTTCTGCCTCTGGCGGCTGCCCTCCTCTCTTTATTCCTCCATCTCTTTCTGTCTCTGTCTCGCTCCTGCTTACGTGCTGATTTCCAGAGGCAGCTCTTAAGGTACTCTCCCTTGCCTCTCCTTTTCTTTATTTGTTCCCCTGTGAAATTGATCCAAAAAAGGCTGAACACTTTGGCTGTAAATGTCCTCATTTTCTGACCGTTTTCTATTGAAAAGAAAAACCTCGGAATGGAGAGAAAAAACAGTTAAATACCTAAATAAAACAATACAGAGTGGACAGCAGATAGGCCAGACTGTTATTTACACCCACACACATTAGCGCCACTTTACAGAGTTTGCCAGTGAAAGCGCTACTTTCTTTTTATCTTCTTTCTTTGAACAACAATGTTTTCCCAGGGTGGGTAAGTGCGCCATTCCTAAAGGGACTGCAATACCTGGTTGATGGGTAGAGTGGAAACGTTTAATATGATCGTTTTCAACTTTTTAATTATTTTAGCTTATAAAATGCGGCTCTGTGTTTGGGGATGTGGTCTTTTTTAAACCAAACTGCATACATTTGAAAGGATATAAGCAATGGACATTGAAAGGGGTCCCTTCCTGGTCCTGTAGCCATGTCTTGAACTTTTCAGGCAAAATCACTTACTGATTTCTGAATAATGAGTTTAAAACCGTTAAGGTAACCATGTTTTTTTCTGATTACAGTTCACATGCTTTGCTTATTCGTGCATTCCCTATGAGTGTTTGCTTTTTCCAGGGTGTTATTCATTTTTTTCAGGCAGCATTTACTGTTGTCTAGTGCATAATTTGAATTTAGTCGCAGCATAATTGAGTTGTGCTGAAGGCAGTGCGAGTTTCTCTCAGTGGGGCAGTATGGTGTTCAGTGTGGGAGAGGATGTGGCACTCTGGCCAGAGCTGCTGAATTTGGAACTGGAGAACCATGTTCAGACCTTCATGACCAGTTCACCATCCCACACCCCTGACAGAGCTTATTCCGATGCTACACCTTAGAAGGCCCGATAGACCTTAGAAGCCCAGGTGTCTTAGCACCCGCAGGTGGACCTGTCCACCACAATCCATACTGCAGTTCACTTCCAGTCTTACGGGCAGGCATATGAAGAAGCACATCCTAGATCGACAGTGAATCTGTCACTGAGGTCACAAGACCCTTGAGGCCAGTCCACCTCACCCATTGGTACCTCCATTGGCCTTTTTCCAGCACTAGCAGTGCAACTTGCCAGGGGTTGGCAATGTAGGATTTGCATGCACACCAAACTTAGGGGGTGATTATAATGGCAGTGGGACCGCCACGTCACCCCGTCGGTGGCGGTCCCACCGCCATTGGTGACTGCATCACAGCCTGCCATATTACAATGACGGGTGGTTACCTGGCGGTCGGAAAAACCAACCACCACGCACCTGACGGGCTTCTTGAACCTGCCGGTGTGGTGGAGGGGCTCGTGGTTCCTACAATGCTGGTGGTGCCTACCATGCACCGCAGCAGGGATTACGATGTCCCTTACCCGCCAGCTTATCAATGGCGGTTCACCTGCCATGGAAATGCTGGCGAAAGGGACATTGGGGGCCCGTAGCAGGCCCCTTTACCCCTGGCCCTCAGACATGGGTCCTGGGGGGCATCTATGATGCCCCACAACATATCACTGCACCATGTGGCAGGCACCGATATATTTAACATGTTCCTTTTTTTTTTACTTTGCGGCGGATGATGCAGCCAGCAGCACCTGCTGCAATGTAAAAGATAGGCACTGCGAACACCGTAGTGGCAGTCGCATTGTAATGCCTATCGTGCTGCCTCCACCTTGAAGGCCAGCGGTCCCATTCCCCGATTCGATGGCGGTGGTACTGAAGTCCGCCTGCCATCGTAGTCAGCCCCTAAGTTTGCATTTTATGAATATGATTCAGCGGGAAATAAATTGATGTTTGCAATTTAATTGACTTTGGTTGGCCTCTTATCTATGAGATTTCCCTGTTGAATGTGCCCTTACATTATACATTTTTGGTTGTATGAATTTATTGCATACTACACTCTCCTACAGGTATTAATTTGAGTGTCATTAGGAGTGTCTGGAACCAATTGTTTTCTTAGGAATTGTTTTCTTTACTAACCTTTGCAAAGGACCCTAAACTTCACAGCAACACAAGTCACATTTCTTTTAGTAATTTGGGATCTGTTTGAGCTACAAAATTGTTTTGGAGGAAATCATTAGATTATGCAGCAGATGATGTATTATGTGGCAAATATGATACAGCCATAGTTAAGTGGAAAACATTTTTCCACTTAATTTTGCCCCAACATTGTAGTTGATCAATTTGTAAGTTCCCCAAACCCAAAAGTAGAGTTTGGGCACAATTTGCATTTTAAAAGCAGCCCTATAACACAGGGCTACTTTTAAACTGACCTCAGGCTTCAGCAGTGCACACATGCAAGCGCAGAAAGGGCTGCTGGCCTCTAAACTGCCATGCCTTATTATATTCTAGGGACTTAAAAGTAGTTCTAATCCCCCTGCCCTATTATTTACTAGGGCCTTATAGGAGAGGTCATGCCAATCATAGGGGTACCCTAACCCATAGTGCACCCTAGTGTATGTAGGTGTTTTCACTGTATTTTTAAGTGCCTCTTTCAGAATAGCACTGGCTGTTTAGGCAGAGGCCAGGGTCAGTCAGTCAGGTACCACCAGTACCAGTCAGCAAAAAGTTGGGGAGTGCCTAGGGCGGCTTTGCAACACTAGAGAAACACAAACTCAGAATGTAAAACATAACACCATGGTTGGGGGGTTCTCTTCAATAATCAGAATTGATTTCTATCCTAATGAACCCATTTTCCAACATTAGGATAGGGAAAGACTGGGGAAAAATCATAACGGTCTAATCTATACATTGAAGTTTTTATGCAGCTCTTTGATGACGGTTAATAGCTCACTGTTCAATGATAGGATTTTAACTTATAAACTTCAAATACCAAAAGAATATCTCAGACAAAAGCAGTAACTCACTGACCTATTGAATTAAAACTTTCACTAGACAAGCCTTCGATCTCTCTCAAAAAAAGAACATTAATCACCAAAGTTATCTTCACATTTTTATTGTTGCCTGAAAATAGCTGGAGACCAGGAATGCAGCAGCAGGTACTTTTCAAACCCTAATGCACTTGCAAACACGACGCCCCCACCCTAAGTCAGCGGCCTTTGTTTGCTTTGTGCATTAAGATGCAAGATTCATATATATGTTTTTTTTAAACATTTGGTCTCATTACTATATGAATGTAAATAACAATAAAGCATACATGCAAACTGTGACTACATGCCTGCTTTTCTCAATATTTCACTTCGAAAGTATGCGATTGTATTTGTTTAACGGGCGGTGATTTGTATAGGGTCACTGGAAAGTGCACAAGGTTGTCCCTGTCCCCCCCAGAATTTTAGTGTCTCCTACGCCCCTGCCTGTCCCTCCCTTCTCCTTCTGCTGCTTTGCATCGAGGAGGCGCCCTCTGGTGGTACATGGGCAGTCCCATGTTAACATTAGTAGACAGGGCTTTGCATCAAAAAATGACTCCTCGTCGAGGCAGGTGTGAAAAATGAGAAATGTTCCTTCTAACGTTTCACATATTGCATGCGTGGTGCACAGCATAGCAAACTATCAATGTGTGAAAAGTATTCAAGTTAGTCAAAGTGTATGTGTACATTTTCAGGACAAAACCCATGCTAGACATCATGCACATACCTTTGTGCTACGGTGCAAAGGTGTGTCAGTGGCACAAGGCAGCCTGTTTGTGCGCCATCGCAGAAGAGAGCAGCAGCACCATATCTTAGTATTTATGGCTCCGCGATTCTCCAAGCGCAATGCAACTTGGTGGTTGCACTGCGCTGCACTAACATTTCATAAATCATCCCTGAATTGCGTCTACTGTTTCTGTAGATGTGTGACGAGAAGGCACCCACAAGCACTCCTAATGAGAGGTGGTAGAAGGGCCTTGGAGTGGGCAGGGTCTGGAGAGGGGGCTGGCTAAGAGTTCTTTGTTGCCTTATAGTGCATGGACTGGAGGGCTGCGGTAGCTGTGCAGAGTCCACAAAGAAGCTGTTCTCATATTGCCTTACATCGTGTGATATCAGATGTTCACTAGGTGACCGTGTGAAAGGAGGTGATACCATGCAACACACGGTGCTGCTGTTTGTGTTGGCAGGTCTGAACTTGACACCCCATGCATGATACAAAAAAAGCCAAAGCTAATCACATCTCACAAAAATAAAATACTAATCATTAAAGCTTTGCAGTTCTACAGCTCAGGCTATTCACAGCCGAAGATTTTCTGTCTGCATTTACACGGAATTAAAGCACTAAAAGCCAGATGTACTAAGAACTGCTCACAGCTTGCGACCAGTATTTTTGAAACCAGTGATGTAATTTACGAACTGATCTACACACTAGGGGGTCCGAGTGGGTAGCAATTTGACCTACCTCTTGAATATCAAAGAGGTAGGTCGCAAATTGTGACCCCCTAGGAGTCGCAGTCATCACAGGGATGGTGGCCTGCTGAGGTTAGCAGGCCACAATGTTTGTGATTGCTTTTAAATAAAGCATTTTTTTCCTAAAAGGAAAAGCGTTTGTTTCATTTGTTAAGAGTAGGCAGTGGTCTTATAAAATATTTTTGTCAACATTCACAAAGTCCCGTTTGTGAATGGCCTACCACATCCTTTGAGGAGTTGGTACAAGATTCATGTTTTGCGACTAGAATTCGGTCACAAAACATGAATACATACCCCTACAATTTGGCACCTCGAAGGGACATCCTAAACACACTCCTTTCAAACACCAAATACGTATTAGGTCACAAACCCAAACTGAAATTCAGTAACATGTTACAGAATCGCAATTTAATGTTTGTGTACATTAAAAAAAGGCATTTTGGGATCATAAACGGCCTGATTCTACGAATCTGGCCGTTTGCAAACATAAGAATGCTTCGCACATCTGGCCCTAAGCCTCTCTAGCTTTGCAGCTCTATGGCCCAGGAAACTTTTCAGTTCCCCTACAACACAAAAATTGAATTCTGAACACAGACAGGAACGTTGTGGCTGAGACCAGGGAGGGAGGCAGAGAAAGGAGAGTGAGAGAAACATCAAAAGAAAGAGCCAGTCAATAAAAGGGAGGGAGAGAGAGAGAGACCGACCTGGAAAGACAGGAAGAAGAAAGATTAGGACATAAATAGAAATCCAGAGGGAGTAAAAACAACTTAAGGAGAAGGAGAGACCAGACATAGGTTGAGAAAGACAAGTAGACAAAGATAAAGGCAAGGAGATACAGAGGCATAACATGAACATACAATTAAAGGAATCAGATTGCCTAGAGTCCGGAATACCTGTTCATAGGGCTGCGAGAAGAGGAGAAAGAGCGCCATCTTGTGGCTCATTAACATACTCTTAAAAGGAAAAATAACATTTCGCGAGAGAGGGGTTACTGAAGCTGTGAAATTGGAGTATATTCAGAATTTACTCCTAAGCAAAATCAAGACACAATTACAAAGAAGACTGCTGTTAGCCCTCCAAACCTACAACTCCATCCCTCTCAGGCGCGCTACCCCCAGATGTAACCATCACCCTCGAATTCCGGCCCATCTTCTTTCATACCAATGAAACCGTTTGTTACTGCGTTAAACTACATTGTAATTGTATTTATATAGCGTTTACCACCCGCCGATGAAGCGTTAAAGCACTTTACACTGGGCAGTATGTTGCTCCTTAACCCAAGGTTAGTGGTTAGTAAAGTGTTCTTGGTATTGTTTTTTGGGATAAGTCTTGTCCTTTCAGGCAAATCATTTCAAATATATATTCCAGTTTCTTTGTGGTGGATTACATTAAGAGGAGGTAGGTTTGAGCACTGGGGATTGAATCGGTACTTATATAGCGCTATGCCCTGTGGCGGCTGACAACTCGGAAGAGTGCAGGGCGGGCATATGCGTGGTGGGTGGGTGCATGCATGGCAAGTCGCAAATAAAAAGAACTAGCCACTTGCCTTACTTGCTGCATGACGTCAGACATCCTCCTCGCTCTGGTCCGTCCTCTGCTTCTTGCTCCTCCAGGCTCCTATTCCCCTAACCAATCCTGGCAACCAGCATGAGAGAAGTGCCATGATTGGAGGGAGCAGCCTCTCTCCGCGCTCTCAAGAGCACTGGAAGCCTGTGCTTTCTCTAACCCAGCTGTCTAAGACAGATGAGTTAGAGAGGTTTCAAATGCGCATCTCTGGCTTGCCGTCGCTAGACATCCGGCCAAAGAGCCAAGCGCAATTTTAACCTACGTGCGCAGCCAGCCCACCAATCCTCCCTGCAGAAGCAATGGCCCCGCCCCGTCCTCACACTCGGCTTGGGATGGGCTGATCAAAAATAAAATAGTAAGAAATAAACTTTAATGCCATTTTATTTTTCTTCTCTGGGGCTTTTCTGGGGGGCCTTTTTGTTAGTGGGGCGACGCTCCTCCGATCTAATTGAGGAGCAGCTCTTGGCTATGCCCACCACATACAAGTCCTTAAAGCGATTACTGGGCTTACCTCTTGCATTATTTAATCATATACTGTATCAATCAGAATTCTAGAAAGGCAGCATCTTTCAGAATCAAGGTATTGACCACTTTCGTGTTTGTAAAATGCCCGTCCCTTTCAGTGTCATGGAATGTGCAGTAATTTTGAAGTCAATGCGTGTATCCCAGTTTGTGAATGATGACGTTGCCAGTAGTTGAGGAGTCATGCAGTGGCGGCCCCTCTGCTAAGGCGGAGGAGCGTCGCCGCACTTCTCACTAAGTGAGCAATTAAAAACGGCTCCGTTGTTTGGGGGCGGGGTGGGGTTGGGCTGTTTAAAATCTGGGGAAGGAGTGGAGGGTGCCTCTGGAGACCCTCTGGGACCGGCCAAACATTCATGCACACTTTGCATGTTCTCCACCGAGGCTGCATTACAGCCTGGGTGGAGAACATGCCCAGGGTACCAATTCCTGTCTGTGTGCCAAACCACAGCGCTCAGACCAATCACAACGCTGCATTGCAGCGTTGTGATTAGCGCAGGGGAGCCTGGGTGCTTCCTGGTTCCACAGAAGCCAGGAAGAGGATTAGAGGAAGGAGGAAAGGGGGCAGCCGGCTGCATTCAGGTAAGTGTTTTTAAAAATGTTTATTTGTAATTCCCTCCTCTCTCCCTCCGCACCCCCATGCCCATTCAGTAGCAGCCCCTACTGGAGTCATGTCCTTTAATGTGAGAATCATCACATGCTCATCGGTTTCCAAATGGGGACACGTCCAGGCTATCAAGCTGTTCCCTTCCCAGGCTCTGAGCTGCATACCAGAGGGCAGGGACACAATGAGACTCCACCTCATCCTCACTACCCACTCACTGCCACATGCCCACACTACTCACCCTCACTGACTTCTAAACACCCACTCAATGCCACATGCCCACACCACTTACTGCCTTCTAAACACCCACTCACTGCCACATGCCCACACCACTCACCCGCACTGCCCTCTAAACACCCACTCACTGCCACATGCCCACACCTATCACCCTCACTGCCTTCTAAATACCCACTCACTGCCACATGTCCACACCACTCACCCGTACTGCCCTGTAAACACCCACTCACTGCCACATGCCCACACCACTCACCCGCACTTCCCTCTAAACAGCCACTCACTGCCACATGCCCACACCTCTCACCCTCACTGCCTTCTAAATACCCACTCACTGCCACATGCCCACACCACTCACCCGCACTGCCCTGTAAACACCCACTCACTGCCACATGCCCACACCACTCACCCGCACTGCCCTGTAAACACCCACTCACTGCCACATGCCCACACCACTCACCCGCACTGCCCTCTAAACACCTACTCACTGCCACATAACCACACCTCTCACCCTCACTACCTTCTAAATACCCACTCATTGACGCATGCCCACACCACTCACCTTCACTGCCTTCTAAACACCCACTCTGACACATGCCCACCCCTCTCACCCCCACTGCCTTCTAAACACCTACTTTCTGCCATTTGCCCACACCTCTAACCTCACCTCACATGCCCATTCCTTTCACCCTTACAGTCCTCTAACCACCAACTCACTCGCACATGCCCACGCCTCTTATCCACCTTACTCTCACATGCACACCCCTCTACCCTCACTCTAACAAAATCTCACCTGTCCCTACATGTATATGCACACATCGCCTTCTAAATGTCTGTTACTACATCTGCCCTCACTTTCATATGCATTCAGCAGGCTTCATTTACAACATTTTCCAAAGCATACGTGACCTCCGTTGTGTCTCATTTTCATAAAAACAAGAATGCCATGAATACCCAGTGGTTTTGATTTAATCATTTTTTTCATGTAATGGATACCTGACATTTGTACCTGTGCTTGTAGGGCAAAAGGTGCCTGTACGCCTCAATGGCACTGGCGTTTTAAACATGTACACACTTACATTAACATTTACCAGAGCCCATTCAGACTGTACTTTTAATTATCTTTTCATCTACAATGACCTAGTCAGTATAAAATATGCTCAGTATGGGCTTTAAAAAAACAATGGATCTCAGCACCACATCAGTTTGTAGTTCAGCTGAAGTTTACTACATGTATTTATATCAAGACTTGATCACCCTGAAGAAGTTCCAAAGCAAGAGCGAAACACATTGGCTGATTCATAAATATAAATTGTGGGAAGAATAAGAGTTTTCAATGAGAAGAAGCCTCCAAACACAGATTTAAGTCAAATATCTACATATTATAACACATAAGCAACTTGGGAAGAAATGGGTTGTATTATATGACATGATTGTGCGACCTCACGGTGTAATAAACTTACCAACCCCTTTAGTACCCTTAGGTTTAATTTTTCAAACTTTAGCTGTGGCTCTGAGCAGCAAGGCTTACACAAAGGAACAATTGTAAAGCATTTAAACGGCACCAAATAATTGAAGAAGAAATCAACAAGACACCAAAGGAATCAGACACCAGTTTATAAAAATAGACAGTATTTTTATGTATTGTTGGACATCACAGTGAAAAAGATCCACCGGAGGGTTCTGGAGATATAGAATTCATAAAGTATAGTACAGCAAAGTATTTCACTCAACTGCAAACAAGCTCTTGCCAATTCAACACATTTGACACTTAAAAAACGTTTTCACTAGTTGTAATGCGGTCACTTGGAGCCACTGTAGGTGACCAACCCAGTAGGGAGCGAGTCAGAGGGACCAGCAAGGTTCTGAGAAACAGTTACCTCAGCAGGTGAAGCAGTCTTCAGTCAGTCCCAGGCACTTTTATCCTTTGCAGGGCTTTCCTATAGAAGTGGTCCTAATGCAAAGAATGAAGGATGCTAAAAATGCTTAAGGATGGTTGTAGGAGACTGGGCCAGATGTATAGCCGAGGAGGCTGGATAGGTTTCGTAATGGTGTCTTCATTCAGCTTTTAATGCCATATAAACATGCATATGTGTAAATGAAAATATCTTCTTAAAACAATGTTAATCTCTTTTTCGACTTCTTTTTATCCCTGTAGGTCTTCAGGCGCGGATGGACTCTCCGGATCCTAGGCAAAGAGAAACGAACGGTAAAACAATAATTATCCGTCACCAATACTTTTGGTGGGTAAGAGGGAAAGGGGTGTGTCACAGTGGAAAATAGAACAGAAAGTGAGCGATTCTGCTAGACTGAACTATCAGTCAATATTCTCTCTGTTTCCAGAAATAATACTTTCTCCCCTTTGGTTTCTCTCCTACAATAAGAGAGCAACAAAGCGTCATCTCTATTCCTTGGGATATTTGGGGATGTAAACAAGAGCGGGTATAGATCAGATATAAGGATTAAACATGTGTACTATTCCTTTTTTTATATGAATTTAAATATACTTTTCTACTTCTTATCGAATTGCCTCCTGGGATTGGTAGTTCTTTTATACATGCAGTTGTGAGAAGTTATGTATTCTTTTATAGAAAGAAAGAAAGCATGGGTTAACCCAGTTGACCCATCACCGTGCTCCCTCCCACACCCTACTCCAGTCGGGGTTAAAACAACACTTTTGGCCCCAGGTACTCATTCACTATGCCACAACTCTCCCGAGTTATGGCGGCTGACTAGCATCCTCCGGGGCAATCCACCTCTCCTCCAGAACTGACTCTTCTTCTTCTTCTCCCTGACAAGGTCCTTCGGGTTTCTCCTGTTCTGGGTCTTCTTTGACTGTCTCCCGTAGAGTTGTGCTCATCCTCCGCACTTCGAGAACCTTAGTGGCGATGCCTTTTTCCACGACCTCTGTCTCAGTTCCCCAAGCATTTGCGCCCTCTTTCCTCCTCTTCTCTTCCGGTTTCTGTGGTTCCGTTTTCTCCTGGTGGTCTTTCACTGATTGGTTGATTTCTCCATCCTGTTGAAAGAAACAGTCACCATTTACTGCCTGCGTGACTGTGGTGCGAGTTTGTGTAACCTTTCTTCTTTTTTCTTCCAGGTATCGCGATGCCAAAAGAGTTCATTGGGAGGACGACAAGGTGAAGGAAAGCTAAGTGAAGCCCCCCCAAGGATACAACCCCTCACATGGCTGTGGATGCAATGCTGTTGACGGGGGTCTTGCGGAGACTACTTCTCAGTCCACAAGGGGGGTGAGGTGATCCTGGTCACAGGGTCTACATCCCTCAAAGTTCTCTTAGTGCTGGCAGGAGTTCAGCAGGCTTCTTCAGCTGTTGTGTACCTGTGATGCAAGTAGGAGGCCAGTCAGCTGGCCCTTTTAGTCTCTTGACTTTGACTGGGCTCTGGAGATGACTTCTCCTTGAGCAAGACACAGCAGGCACAGTCTCTTTTCTTTGCTAGCCAGCATATGCAGAAGGTGCAGTCAATGACAGGGCAGTTTCTCTGCCGGTTCCACAAACCGGCAGAGAAAGAGCAGTCCTTCCTCAGTGCATCTTCCAGTCCAGTTGAGATCTGAGTTTTGAGTGCCAGAGGTACCCTACTTATGCTCAGAAAATGCCCTCAGGGCAGGATGCAGTTGGTAGCCAATGGGCTGCCAGGTTCCCTCCCACCTGATGACCACTTCCTATGAAGTGTGGCATCTGGGCATCCCAGGATGCACCACTGGGCCCACTTTCATTATGGCAGGACCCATCTCCTGGTGAGTGGCGTTCGTTAGCCCAATCAAGAGGTGTGGCTACCAGGGGGGCTCACACTCCTGGGAAACCGGTTTGGCAACTGTGCCTGTCCCTAGTGCCTGAACAATAGAGCAGCCCCTCTCCCAAGTGTTATCCATTCTCCTTTCAAAGGCGGCTTCTCCTGAGAAGCTCGCCTTTTGGCCCAACATCTGTGTGGCTTCCTGCAGAAGGGTGGTGACACCCCCTTTCAGAGCAGGCCCCTATAGTGCCCTTTCCTGCGAGTCAATAGCATGTTTCCTCAGGAGGTCAGAAAGCTGTCTCAGTGTCAGGACCCCGTGTGCAACCAGTATGGGCACAGGATACTAAAGGCAACAAAGTGGCAACTTTGTTAAAGTTTAACACTGCAACTTGTTACATTAATTTCGACTTGAGAATCAAGTTGGGCTTAATGTAACAAGTTTCTTGATACCTTAGATGAACCACTTTGGTTGCACCGTTCCAGAGTCAGCACATTTGAGGGGTCGGTGTGTAACTCTGTACTCACTAAATCGGTGAGTACATGTACCTGTACTGCCCATTAGATAATGTTGCACCCTACCTTGGGTCTCAATAGGCCTGCCATAGGGGTGACTTACACATAGACCAAGGGGAAGTCTGGTTTTGCCATTACTTTAAATGGCAAAGTTGGGCTAGCAGTTTTGACCTGGTCTTGGATCATAGGCTCGATGTTTTATTTCTCACTGAAACATGGCTCACTCCATCTACAAATGTAGAACCTGCTGAAGCCCACCCTCCATAATATCACATTCAAAGATTCAATAGACCCGGCGGCAGCATGGGCGGTATCGCAATTATTCACAGGACTAGTATTGAGTGCATTTGATCCAGTGGCCCTATTCAGAACTGTTAAAGCATGCTATTCATACTTCATTGTAGCAAATATTTTACCTTCTCTGGCTTTCTGATTTTTCGACGACCAGAACCTTCTAAAAAAAGTTCAGGGAATCGCTAATAGAGCGCTACTCTTCGCTCCCACTTCAACTGCCCAATTTTAACCTCAGTGGAGAACTGAAACTGCATCTTCGTCTAATCAATAGTTGAGGATTCCAAGACTTTACTAATGACTTGGCTACCTTGCAATTAGTTCTGTTAGTAAAACATTCAACTCATAAGGTCGGCCATATGCTGGACCCTGATTTTTCCAACCCATCAACTCTTCAAACAGCTGCCCTCATAACAGTGACCTGGTCAGACCACTATACAGTGCCTCTGACCATTGATATTCTCAGCACCGAGAAAACCATTAGCTGGACTCCCACGTTGAGAAAGCAATGGCAGAAACTAGACCCATCTGCCTTTTTAAGTTATATTAAGATGAGTGTGCCCCAACTAGACTAACATAGAACGGGCAGAGGCTTCTACTAAATTGTGGCTTAAATCTGACTCGGATCATTTTATTCCCATTAAACTGTGTTAAACTTGAAAGCAGCCCTCAGTGGCTTGGTTTAGTGAAACATTGCTCACAGAAAAGAAGCAATCCTACGATGCTGCAGCAAAAATACACTATCTGAGAGCGATTAAATGCTATCAGAAGATGATCAAAAGAGCCTGTGCCGACTTTTTTGCAGACAAAATTATAAATAGCAGTAATCCTTCTAAGGAAATCTTCTCAACTGTGAATGACCTGATTAAGCGTCCATCCACACCTGGATTAGCAGAAGCCTCAAATAGCCACTGCAACAAACTTGCAGGTCATATTGTAAACAAGGTCAATGATATTTATCTTCACTTTAACAAGGGCGATGAAACAGTTAAGCCTGTCTCTCCTGACAGAGGGACCAACCACATGCACTGAACAGCCATGGACCAACTGGCTCTGCTTGATGTTGAGTCTATCTCTACATGTGCCAAGTAAAATCTGGATTTCCAGATAACCCATTAAAACGTGACTATCTTAAAATTCCAGGAGAGCATCACACCTATTTTCTTAGGCCTGGCCAATCTCTCGCTGAGCACTGCAGAAGTACCAATGTCATGGAAACACATGACACAGGTTATTCCTCTTTTAAAGAAACCTTGGCTAGATGCAACTCAGCCAGAAAACTATCATCCCATCTCCCTTCTGCCATTCCTGTCCAAAGTTGTGGAGAAACATGTAAATAATCTCCTAATCAAATCTGTTTAACAAAAACGAATACTAGAGTGTTCCCAAAATGGATTTAGATCATCACACAGCACCGCAACCGCTCTTTTAACAGTTACAAAAGCTCTTCGCAGCACTACAGACGTTGCAAATCCCAGACTGATACTCCTTGATTTAAGTACGGCCTTCGACGTGGTTTTTAGTATCTACGTAAGACCTCTGGCCGAGGTGGTGAAATACTTTGGGATCTCACTAGTGTCATATGCTGACGACGCTCAGCTAATCATCTCCCTGTCCGCAGAGTCGACTGACGGTTGTTAACTTTAAAAATAGGTGTTAGTGTTTGGATGCACTTCAACTGCTTAAAACAGAGATCCTCCTGTTGGGTCGGCATACACATCTGTGGAGTGATCACTTGTGGCCAGATATACTAGGGTCCCCGCCGAACCTAAATCTGTGGTAAAAACTCTTGGGGTATGGATGGATGATTGTCTATTCTTTGAAAACCAATCTAATACTCTAGCTGGTCATAGTTTTGGCATTCTAAAGAACCTTAAGCCCATCATGGGACTGTTCTCTCGGCAAGTCCGCTAACGGCAATCTCTTGTAATTTCTTGCCTGGACTACTGCAACATCCTCGAGTTGGGCTAAAACAAAATCTGAACCGAATCAATTGCAGGTTGTTCAAAATGCCGCTGCTTGGCTTTTTTTTATCCCTCCATAAATACAGCGCTCCTTCCCAACTTTTAGGTAAGCTCCACTGGCTACCTATTCAGAAGAGTAAGAAGTTCAAGGCCTTATGCAACTCCCATAAAATCATATACAAGCAAGGTGCACCCAGTCCAGCTGCCTTGATGACATTTTACATGCCCTCCAGATCATTACACTCCACTGCTCTAAACCTGGCGCACATCCCTCGCCACATCAGAGTCAGAATGGGAGGTTGCTCCTTCCATGTCCTAGCACTGACCTTATGACACTGTATGCCACCTCACTGCAGAAAGATCCCAAATCACCTACAATTCCGAAAATAGTTGAAGACCTGGCTTGTTCTCCACCTAGGATGATACCCTTGCTCTCATCGCTGCTTTGTCTCTTTAATGATAAGTGCCAGGAAGCCCCTTTTGGGGCAGCCGTGCTCTTTAAAAATCATTTTAACATAGCAGTTTAAACTGCTCTTTCAGCCTGCACATGGCAGGCTGGATGTCTCGTTTTACTTGTATTACACCCATGGGCATAGCTTGGTTAATAAGATTGGGGGGTATGAAATTCAGATTTTCCAACAATCACGCTGCCATATAATGTTAAAATACATTATACGACAAGTTGTGTGCATGAGAGGGGCTTACGGGACAGTGGAAAGGGAGAGGAATGTAGTTTGGTATGGAGCGGGAGAAAACACAATATTTTGTAAAATAACAAACATTTTTGAAGACTTTCAGAACAGAGTGAGGGAGAGCATGTGTATGTGCATTTTTGTCTGTGTATGTAAAAATCCGACACCACATCTGACTGAAGGCACCTGTACCCAACTATATACCAGAAAATACATTTATTAGGGGGGTGTAACACCCCAAACACCCCCACTGAAGCTACGTCCCTAGTCATACCCAGGGTGGCACAACCAGTGCTGCAATCCCTAGGATGACCCTCAAACTTACAGGCCCTGGGTACCCCGGGAGCCATTTACTAGGTTTTTATGGGCAGGACAGCTTAGCCAATTGGGTATGAGCCAATTCAACATACCTGTTTAAGGGTAAGGGCAAAGGCACTGAGGTCGGGTTAGCAGGCTCCAGTGCACTCTCAGAGTCTGAACACCAGCAGCATTAGTCCAAAAAACCTGGGGGTGACCATACAAAGAGAGGCATTTCCTTACAGGACTGTATAATTCTCAAGCTCTGATGTAATAGAGTGCAACCCCATCAATTTAATTAAGGATATTTCTCAACCTTGAAGGTGGGACTTCTTTTTCTTTATCATCCTTAATTCACACAATGTTACCCATGGCAGACCTGGGATATATGAGGCCATCAGGAGTAGGGCTTCAAGGACCAGAAGTTAACCATCTTAATGGCCATGTTCTTTATGTTTTGGTTTATAGCCTTTTTGAACAAATATTTTACTAAGCCAGGAAAGCAAGACTGCTTGTATTATGACACTTAAGGAAATAGGCTCCAGCTCGGGTCTTAAAGAGATGGAATTAACTCTTCACAAACGAATGAAGGCTCTCAGGAATAGATTTAATCCTCTGGGGCAGGAAGCCCCACACCGCATTGCACATAGTAGTACACACAAACCCTCACTTTTAAGTGGCAGAATAAATTTCTGTGTAATACAACACCCGCATTTGCACATACCCACACCTCACATCCACCCATCATCTCTCACAGGCACATTGGCACACACAAGTGACAACCCCTGCTAACTGTCTAACGTGCAGACAAATAAGCATACAGATGTGCATCCTGCAGACGATAGCCATCACAGTCTCACCGAGGCACCGCTGGGTCAGGTCTGCTGAAGCCTTTGGGGTATACAGAGAACCAGACTGAGAGATACCTCAGCCGACAAAGGCTATGAACTGGTGGGGTATCCACACAGCTTCTGTACAAACATTATTCCCTGCATAAGAACATTTCCTTGTTTGAAGCTTCTAGGAGAGAATCGTTGCCAATGGTAAACCCGATCTGTCTACAGATTATAATCTGCTATTCTGAAAGCGCAATATTAAGGATGGAGTGCACATGAGTTTGTGTTGTCCTCTCTTGGTGCTACACAAGCACTGGTGGAGTAGGCAATGAGATGGCAGACAAACCCTCCTGTTATGTGCTACTCCTTGGCACGGTGGGTGTAACAGGAGAGGAGGTCTCAGTGCCCTCCTATTTTATGCTACTCCTTGGTATTGTGGGTGTAAAAGGAGAGAAGGTCTCACTCTCTCAGTACCCCCCTATGTTACACCACTCCTTGGCACAGTGGGTGTAACAGGAGAGGAGGTCTCAGTGCCCACCTATTTTATGCTACTCCTTGGTATTGTGGGTGTAAAAGAAGAGGGGATCTCACTCTCCCAGTACCCTCCAATTTTAAGCCACTCCTTGGCACTGTGGATGTAACAAGAGAGAAGGTCTCACGACCTCTTAGTACTCTCCTATTTTACGTCACTCCTTGGCACTGTGGGTATAAAAGTAGAGGCGGTCTCACTCCCTCACTGCCCTTCTATTTATGCCACTGGTTTGCACTCTGGGTGTAACAGGAGAGGGGGTCTCATTCTCTCAATTGTATACTGGGGTCAGGCTAAGTCCATGTGGATCCCTTGGAACTGTGCAGTGGTACCTTTGTTAGATGTGCTACAATAGCATCCAAAGATGCCTATATTCAGTTAACCCTTCTATTGCAGGGACTTCCCTTCACCAAACCCGGAGCATTATTATTCAGATTATTTTTGGTTACACATAAACCTAATGGCAAAGACATTGCATTTAAACTATATGGTGTATAGTAAACACTTGTCTTCTCCATTTCTTTGGGTGTAACGTTATCCTGTTTATGTAACCATTATCCTATCAACTGTGCAGGCCCCAGCAACATCATACCCAATGAAATGTAAGCAATTATTTGTCTCATTCTCCAACAAACTTTACTGAACACCTTTTCACAATATCCACCGGTCAGTCACCAATATTTTAATGAAAACTAATGATAAATTATTATTATTTTTTTAATTTGTTTTTTATTATATCACCATCAGTTAAGTACATTTATATAAATACATCATAAATACATGAGAAAGCACTGCTAGTAATACATAGGTTAAGAAAGCAAATAAAGACAATTTTTTCCAAAACTTCAGTCTGAGCTAAAAAGAATGATGATACTGGACTGTATTTGGTACACAGGGCCCCTACCCTGTTTAGGCAGTAACTTGCCTACACATGCTATCAGTTTCCCAGTTATACATGGGGGCCCAAATGTGTTTCCCTAGGGCTTTAGCCCTCCTTCCTTTCCTTTCATATATACCCTTTTCAAGATTATAATTAGCTAAAAACCGTGCGAGCCAATGTTGGAATGAGGGTGGGTCAGGATCTAGCCAAGCAGAAGAAATACATATTCTAATTACTGCCATGACCATAAAGACAAACTCTTGTTGCGCCACCAGCACTTCTTCCTTCAAGGCCCCTAAAAGCATTAGATCTGCTGTAAGTCTTATTTTAATCCCCATATATTGCATCAACATTTTTTCTATAGCTGCCTTTAGAGGCTCTAAAACCGGACACGAAGTAAACATATCAACAATGTCGGCCTCAGCACTACCGCAGCGGGGCAAAGAGTTCCTTCTGTACCACCCCATTGGGCGATCTTGGCTGGCATATAATATAATGAAAAGATAGTTTTATAATGCTGCGCTTGCAGCCCAGCCGACCTCAATATGGTGTGCACGAGTAAGTGAATCAGAGAACTCACCCCCACGATACCTATCTTTTGCTGCCACTTCTCACGATATTTCTCTAGATCATCAGCCATCAATTGTCTCATCCCTTCATATATCTGGGTGATAGTGCAGCCCTCAGGATCTCTTATCACCTCCATTGTGTATTTTTTGGAAATAGCTCTTACCCCCCCTTTCTTTTTCACAATGTAGCTCCGAATCTGTAGATATTTGAAAAACTCTTTACGGTCAATATTATAAAGCTACTGGACCTTCTCAAATGGTATTACTCCACATGAGTCAAACAGGTCCCCCATCTTCCCCACTCCTGCATCCCATCGCATCATGACACCTTCATGAAATATTTCTGGGAATGCAGGGTTTCCATAGAGCGGGGTATAGAAATTCATCCTTCTGACCCCTAACTTTTTCCTAACGGTAGTCCAAATAGAGGATCTGCCCCTAGGTCTTAAATGTAACCTTTTTATAGTAGCTGGACTCGCTATATCTCAGAAGCCAATTAGAGGCTTCTTTCCCTAATAGTAATTCATATATATATCCGGGGCGTCACTTCTCCACCGATCCACAACCTTTACTCCAAGCATTCCCCATGCATATTGAATTACTGCTGCCCAATAATACATTTTTATATCTAGGACCGCCCACCCCCTCTTTCCCTGGGGAGGGACAAGAACCTAAGCGCCCTTCTCGCCTTTCCATGGGCCCATATAAACTTGTTGACCAGGCTTTCCATCCCTTTAAACCAGTGTTTTTCAAACTCTAGAGGAATTGTTCTGAAGAAGTATAAAATCTTTGGCAGGAATATCATTTTAATGATATTGCACCGTCCGACAATGCAAATTGTTTATCCTATCTAGGTCTTTCTTCCCTTTTTGTATTGCGTGGGCCAAGTCTTCCTCCACAATTTTTCCCAATTCAGAAGTTATGGTGACTCCTATGTACACTGCTGATCTCGTCACCCGTGGATCCGTCAGGTTGAGCTTACTATTTACAACAATTTGTGTCTTCTCCTGGTTGAACAGATAGCCCGAAACCACCACAAAGTGTTTTGCCTCAGTCTCAATCTCTATTAGAGTTTCATGAGGAGTAGATGTCACTAAGGCCAAATCATCTGCATACCCCAAAATTTTGGTGTCATGGCCTTGAAGCCGTAGGGGTTGAATTGCTGCATTGGCCTCAATTTTCCTAATTAAGGGATCAATGTAGAGTACAAATAAAAGGGGAGAACAGGGTCACCCCTGTCTAAGTCCCCGCATAATGTGAAAGGCATCAGTTTGTCCACCCATTAATTGGAGTCGGGCACATGGGGCTCTGTAAAGTACCTGTAGGGCTTCTTTAAACCCCTTTCTGATCCCTACATCCTCCAGAGTGGCCCAGAGGTACTCCCAGACCCTATCAAACGCCTTCTCAGTGTCAAGTAGAATAAGTACCATAGGGTCTCCAGAGATTGATGTACCATCAATTAGAGTAATCACTCTACGGATGTGCTCGGCTGTTCCTCTGCCTGGAATAAACCCGTGATGCCTAGAGGAAAACTTTTCCAATAATGTCACTCTGACGATTGGCCAATATTTTTGAAAAAATCTTTGTGTCACTGTTCATGAGGCTTATGGGCCTATAGATCCCACCTCATTTGGAGGTTCCCCCTTTTTTGGAAAAATGACTATATTGGCTCAAGACTCTGGTGGAGCTTCTCCTTTCTGCACTTGACACATTATGTTTCTTAAGTTGGCACCTAAAGTTGTAAAAACAATCTTATAGAACTCAAAGGTAATTTGGTCAGGGCCCACTGCCTTACCAGAGGGGAGCTCTTTTAACGCATTTTGTATTTTTTCCCCTGAGAATTAAACATCAAGAGATTCTGAATCTTCCTGTGAGAATTGCTCGATATGGAGCAACTCTAGGAACTCCCTTATGGGTTTCTCATGCCTGTACCACTCCTCTCCGTATACTTTTTCGTAATATCTCTGAAATACCATCCGTATGTCCCTAGACCTAGAAACAGGTTTCCCCTTATAGTTCTTAATCTCCTGGATCTCAGCCCCAGCAGTTTTCTGCCTTGTCCTTATTGCTACAAAATGCCCAACTTGTTCACTTTATTCATAACAGTTTTGCTGCTAGGCCAAATATTTTTTCATGGCTCTTGTTGCCACACTTTCGCTAAAGCAAGTTTCCAAAGAATCTCCTCTACGCCATTAGTTATAGCCCTGACCAGCTCCTCTTCTAGCTCTATCATAGTACTATAAATCTATTTTAAGCGTTGAGCTGACTTCTTGTTCCAATTCAAAGAAAAGCTCAGCGTTTCTCCTCTAATCCCAGTCTTTAGAGCATCCCACACCACCCCGCACCCAGCACTGCCCCTATTAAATTCTAGAAATTCTTTCAGCCATTTATTCATGTGGGTAATATAATCAGGGCCCTGTAGCAAGCCCCGTTCTGGTATATCAGCCCCTGAGTTCATTATTTCTAATACCAACTGATTGTGGTGTGACATGACTCGGGGGAATTTCTTGATAGTGCAGACCTTAAGCAGTTGATGTGAAACCGGGAAGTCATCCAGGCGCGCTACTACCATATGCAGGGCTGAAAAATATGTACTACCATCCTCCTGGGGTGAATTTAAACCATTTCTTGTGTATTTTGCCTTCATAACTGTGGTGCCTTTTCCATCCTCAACTGCCTTACTCAAAGTAGATTCAGTTGGCCCTGGAGTGATTTTATCCAGGTAGTTTCTTTGAACATTGATTCTCTCTGCCCAACTCCCATCTGAAGCTCTAGTTGATGAATAAGGTAGTTTTGGTCGATCTGAAACTCTTCTGAGGTTTCAGAAAACCTGCGACCTCTCGCAGACCAAGTCAGAGAGCGGCTCTAGTAACTAATTAAATATAAGTTACCTTAGCGGCTAAACTCCACAAAAGCTTCTGTAGTAAATGTATTAGTTAGAGAGGATGTGGCTCCAACACCCAAGTTCAAAGAATAAACCTGACTCAACCCCTGGTAGCTATAGCGCAGAGCAGACAAACGTATCTTGTGCTTAAAAGTGTGTAAGGTATTTAGTATTACCAAAACAATTAAAAAAGTCAAGAGACAACACAAATTAAATCCCACAACCAATTTATACAAAATAGAGAAAATGTAATTTGAAAAATGACACAAACATTTTTATAATCGAATAAGGAGAACCAGGGATATGAAATTGTAAAGTTGTAGGGCAAAAGCACCAATCAGAAGCCACTGTTTGTGGTTGAACAGGACCTACATACAATTTCATATTGACTGCAATGGAGCAGAGTTTGGATACACCAAGCAGAGTGTCCCAGTCAAAGATGTTATGTTTTGACTTCGGTCCTGATTACAAGTATGGTGGTCTTGCAGTGGGCTGCCCTGCCAGAGCCCTGCTGCAAGACCACCGAACTCGTTCGTACCCCGCCCACCAGATTAGGAGTTCATTCGTGGTCAAGCGGGCGGTGCTTTAGCGGTATCACTGCGGTGCCATTCTGAAGCTCATATGGGAGCCTGAAAAAAGCAGCACTGTGTAACCACCAAAGCATGTACCTGCATGGCATGGACTGCACCATGTTGTGCAGTCCATGCTGTGCAGCAACTGGGGGTGACAATATAGAAGGGGCACCACATGTGCCCCCCTGCATGCATTTTCTGGCTCAGCGGCAATAGGAGACCCTTTAGGGTCCCCTTTGTTTTCTCACAACCACCCTTTTCATGGCAGGACCACCGCCATGAAAAGGGTAGCAGTGAGGAAACTTGTAATGTGTTTGGCGGTGCCACATTGGCACCGCCAGCATATTACAGCATCTGACCGCTGCAACACTGCTGAGGGATCACTGGCCTTGGCGGTTGCAGTGGTCCTTTGGTGGTCTGACTGCCAAACTCTAATACAGCGGTCAGACCACCGGTGTGGCGATGCCTGCATTGTGGTGACATCGGTCTAAAGGACCTCTGTAGTCATAATCAGGCCCTTAGTCTCTGAAATGGAAATAGAAATCCCCCATTGGGGCAAGGTTAAAAGCTGCATCCGATGAAGTTGTCTTTTAGTCAGATTGCCACTGGGCAGGTCCCACTAAAGCAGCTGCAAAGTACTCTCATCAGGTGGATACTTCGCAGTAAAACCTCTGAGCTGGAAAGTTCTCTCGTAAGGGGGATACTTTTTGCACCTACACCAGGTCAAGATTTCTACCTTCTGACTTAGGCTCTATTTTGGGATTCAAAATCCTCCAGTTGGGTAAGTCTTAAGATATTTCTGATTAAGTCCTCTCGAAATCTGACATCTTTGCCATGAGGTCACACTGAAGGTCTGGAGGTCTTGGAAGTCCAAAACGTTTCTAAGTTCTAACTCTTCAGACTTTCTTGAGCATTTCCTTGTGGGCTCTTTTAAGGCTCCCAGAAACTCATTCCAGCAGAGGCCACCAACTGGGTGCAGTTGCTACTTGTCAGCTGGTCACGCTAAGAAAGGCCTCTTGCAGCTTCCTGTGTCCCTATAACCAACCACACAGGAGGCTAGCCAACTGACTCATGAGTCCACCATTCAGTCCTATGTACAGGTGGTAGAAGGTCCAGTTTTTCAGACATCGATACAGGTCACACACACAGTTGAATTCTGTAAGACTCAGGGTGAAGTGCCACTTTTGTAGGATTCACTAGCCAGTGAAAGGGGGTGACTCCTGGACACTTGCTAACCAAAGAGAAAAAAGTTCACAAGAGATACCCTGCCCTCTTTTGCAGCACATCTTGTTTGCCTTACTGCAAGTTATCCCAATGTGCACTATTCTGGGTTTAAAATCCAATGTGAAAGAACACTTCTGCCCTTGGAGATGATTGGTGTCCAAGCCTGGTGTGTGTCCAGGGAAATGAGCAGTTGTTACCCCCTCAACCACATAAAACGGATTCTGGGGAAAGTTCCTCCAGCCACTGGGCTGGTGCCAAGCTGGCTACACTGTACCCTGGGATCAAAGGGCTTCTCTTCCCCAGATGTCCATTAACTAATAGTGGAAGACATCACCCTAGTCTCTTACAAGTTAATGATGTTCCGGAACCCTCCCCGATTTCCCTTCCTGCATAAGGATGAGTAAAATACCTCACTGCCAGGTCTTCCTACCAAAACCCCCCAAGGTATTTCTCCCCCATCAATGAGAAAGCCCTGGCAGAGGCACTGTAGGCAGGCAAATTCTAGTTAGCCCGTTGGAGCCTTAGGAAGGCAGAACCTAACTTTTATAAAGTTACTTTTCTAATATATTTAATGAAAATCTAAACTTCACCATTGAATTATATCATTATTAAATGTTCACAACAGTGATTAATTCATCTCTGTAGCTTATCCCAAACCAAAGTTAAATAGTATTGTAATTGCACTGCACCATATACTCTGGCCTTAGTGGGACATTAAATATGCCAATTGGGCATTAGCAAATTTTACCAGGTTTTAGTGGTCAGAGTACACTGGGGATTGGACAACAGCAGCCTAGTGTACAGATTTCAAGAGGTAACAGTACCAGTCAGAAAGAAAATGGGGTTGACCACACAAAAGGGGAGTTTTCTAATACTTGTTACCTGTAAAATATTGTGGCATTCTGGCCTCCGTCCCTTCTGCTCTGCACCTAAACCCTTCTCTCCCCAAGCACCAAATGTCCACTGTTGTCAACTCCACAACATCATACTATTGATGAAAGAATAGGAGAACAGTACTGGCTGACTACATAACCTTCAAGCAGGATAGCACTAACACAGAGGTCTGACGCAGCATAGAAACATAAAAAAAATATAAAGAAAAACCATGAGCGAGATAATGCTTCTTTGGAAAACAGCATATTTATTATACATATACATGTTACATATATTAAGTGCTTTACGTAATTTTTGTGTTTGCTTTTGCTTTCTTTCTACACTTTACTTTTTTTTGTTATTCTGTGTCTTCTCCTTTTCTTCTTTTATCATGGCTTCTTCTCACAACATTTTACATCCTCTTCCTTTCTTACAGAAACCTGGTAAACCGGAGATCAAATGGAAGCAATGGCTTTGCTGTTTTGAGGGTTATTTGGTTGCTATATATGCTCTTGATTACACTCCTGCCAGGAAACTTGGTTTGCTTTTTAATATTTTAGGAAGTGCAGGACAAAGTATTTTTGATAATCTTCTTGTTTTTCCTCATCCATCTGGGTATTCTGTTTGGAATGTTTACATTGAAGCTAAGGAATGGCTTAAAAAAAACTTTTCTGAAGAACCATGTGTTTTATTAGAAAGACACAGTTTTGTTATGCGTAAGCAAGCTAGTGACGAAACTGTTGAGGAGTACATTGCTGATTTGCGTTGTTGAAAAGTAAAGATGACCAGACCAGGTAAGATTTCTGGAACTCTTTATTAGCCATCCACTCTCCGAAACATTAACTGAGGACGTCAACATTCTAAGGTAGACTCCCCAGGTAGAGTCCATTGGGGAACAGGGGCAGGGGTGGAAGGGAAGTACCATATACATAATACACCGCGAATGCCACTTGAAAAGAACACTTATAATAAGAAGTCACCTAAGAGCTCTCCATTCTGAATTAATTAATTATGTATAAAATATTGTAAATTTAATCTCAAACCAGAGCTTATATTTTGGATTAGCATTCAAATATAAGGTATCTTGTATTTAACATGCATCCTTTACTTATTGATTAGTCAGTAAATTAGTAAACTCTATATCTCTTTATGGTAGCTATAGATGATCATAATAATAGACTATGTACCACATGGCTCTACCGCACCATCACGTTAGTTTATACCATAGGCAACAAAGTAAACATTATTTTGAAATAAGTAAACTTTATTGAATTTAACACAGCCTTCACTCATTAACATCTCGACATTAGGCTGAATATTTATGGTAAATGCTGGCAAATAAATGCAATACTTATAGGGCCATATGTAGGTAAAACGTGTTTTGCGATTCTCTAATTGCAATTTTTAGGGAATCGCAATTAGAGAATTGCAAAACGGAATGTAGGTAGGATTAGCAAAATATCTTGCAATTCCCACATATTCCTTATTTGCGAATCCCAAATTGAGATTCGCAAATAAGGAATACCTTGCCATTCCTTCCTATGGGCTAGAAGGCTCATAGGAATGAATAGGAAGACATTCTCAATTTGCAATTCTCAATTAGAGAATCGCAAATTGAGAATGCAATTTCAAGGTTGCAAGGGTGTCAATAGGACACCCATTTGCACCCCTGAAATAAACATGTGTGCACATGTGGCGCACATACATGCGCTAAGGGCATGTATGTGCGCCACATGGCACTTTGAAAAATGCAAAAAAGTTCATTTTTCAAGGAAATCGCAAATTACCACCAACCTGAGGTTGGTGGTAATATGCGATTCCTTAAGCCAAAATTGCACAACTTGGGTGCTTCCTACATTGCATTTAAGGAATCGCAATTTGGGATTCCTTAAATGCATTAGCAAAATAAGGAATCGCAAATTTTGCGATTCCTTATTTTGCGTGTGGGTTTTTGTGTGCTACATAGCACACTGCCCAAATTGCGATCGCAAACGCCGAAATTCGGCGAATTTCAGCATTTGCGATCGCAATTTGGCTTCCTACATATGGCCCATAGTCCGATAGTTACAATAACCAGTAAGCCGCTTATGTTAATAAATACACCAATATGGCGATCCCTGATTAGAATAATAACATGCAGAGCGAAATACGAAATCATCGCATCTCTATAGTAGATTAGGTCATGGTAGAATGCCCTATATCGTAAGACATAACAACAAGACCTGTTAGTCGATAAAGGAAAATTAGATATAGGTAGCGGATATGCCATAATTTAGTCAGGAATAGTCTATAAAATTATTTTTACATATTATAGTAAATTTGAGACTATGTCATAGGGTTTATAATTATGTCAAATATTTATGAACATACGCAATATATTATAACTTAATTGCAAAGATATCTCATCTATTAACTGATGTAAATATACATTTCAATATGGCAGCCATAGACGACAACACCAACGGGTAGTTGAGCATTTGACGTAATCGCGTAATCACGCGAGAGTAGGTCAAGATTGAACACTTAAGCCGGAAGAGACAATAGGAAAGCTAGTTTGGCCATAAAACAAGTCAGAGCGAGTTGGAAGAAACGCTGCGCTCTAGGTGAGTCGTTATCTTGATGAATTAACTAATAATAATAGCGATCTTTTTCTGACAGCGCCTTCTTTGGCAAGTCAGTAAGAAAACACATTGTGGCATCTATAGCTAGCGTATTATAGTCAACTACATTGTTTGTAAAGGCATAAAAACAATTAGACCCAAAATTTGTGCGATACAAGCATCACACTTTGTTCTCCTGTAAATGGACATACATAGCGGTTGAGAGGCAAGGGGCCTATTGATACACTAAGGGTGCTTTACAACAATAGTGTAATGTGTAAGGTGTTATCTGTTAGCATTAAGAGTCAGTTAGATTCTATATATGAGGCGAAATAGAGTTATAACAACTAAATTCATTGACGGCTACGTAACTATCAATAGGTACGGTTTGGTATGTATTCAATCTAAAAATCATGTAGAGTTTGGTTTGATATTTGACACAAAATAGGACGATTCATGTATTGTGGAAAGACAAAGGAAGGCTATATTGTAGCATATAGATAAAAATATGGTTGGGCCTGTTTATCTGAATGGCTCATTATCGGAGTCAATTATTTGTTTCTTTTCCTTTATATAACTAAGTGCTAGCAGTGGCCCAGAAATTAAAATCAAAAGGAATTATGGAATAAGAGTATGCAGACCAGTTATGAAAAAATAAATACCTGAAGAAGAAAGAAAACGGTCAAACATGAAACTTTAGGTAATGCATTTCTCATTTCTATCTTATAGCCATTGAAACAACTAGTAGTGTTGAGCTATATATAAAATCATTTTGGTGTGGACATAGACCGCTATAATTATTTCCTGTTTTGTATGTATAGGACTTTACAAGGTTGCCAAACAGATTAACTTATTTGGAACACACAGTAATGAATAATCACCATACTCTGAAAAGTTCCTATACAAGTTAGGTGGGTATAAATGAACTAGTATAATACCCATAGTTCTTATCGTAGTAAATCATGAGGATCAAAAATCAGTTAATTAATTGTTAATTTATTATTATTTTAGGAGAGACACATATATAGACATTATATGTTGGCGATATCTACAAATGAGACAAGATGATCCAACAGAGGGCATAAAATAAGCATCTTTAAGTAAGTATAAAAGGACAATAGTGAGAGTATTTATCATTAGTGCGGTAGTGTGATAGTCTCAGATAACAGATTTTTATAGACTGTATCTTATACCTTCCAGATAAAGAAATACGTTGGATTCATTAATATATCTTGAGAAACAGAGAAATCTTGGAAGATATACCAACATCTAGTAACAGGTATCTCACAAATGTGATCATAAGGAAATATAGAGATTTATATCCAAATATAACATAGAGGTGCCAATTCCGATCCGGGTTAAAAAATGTGCGTACAACTCGTATCCGTATATTTTCACGTACGAATCATACAAGTACCGTACAAACTGCGAAGTACGATTCGTACGTGAAAAATACATATGAATTGCGTCGGGAAAATGGTCCGAGAGGGAGCCGTAAATTTTTACGTCCGAATAGTGTCGGGAAAAGTGTCCGATAGGGAGCCGGACATTTTTACGTGCAAATCGTAAAACAGAAGTCCGAGCGCGCAAGTACGATCCGTACCGCCCGTCCGAATACACAACCGCATGTAAAAGGCCCCGTATGGAGCAAACGCTGTAGCACACATGTACACGGGTAAACTTGTGCCCGGATACGAGTCGTACAGCCCCCCCTCACCCCGCACATGTCAGCACCGTACCCCTGTATGTCAAGACCGTACCCCCCTCCGCACCATACCCCAACACCGTAGCACAGCCCCGCACCTGTACGTGCCGCACCCCAGGCCCGTCTCCCAGCCCCGCACCTGTACGCCCCGTACCCCAGGACCGTACCCCAGCCCCCCACCTGTACGTGCCACACCCCAGGCCCATCTCCCAGCCCCGCACCTGTATGCCCCGTACCCCAGGACTGTACCCCAGCCCCCACCTGTACACGCCGCACCCCAGGCCCGTCTCCCAGCCCCGTACCTGTACGCACCGTACCCCAACACTGTAGCCCAGCCCCGTACCTCTACGCACCGTACCCCAACACCGTAGCACAGCCCCACACCTGTACGCACCGTACCCCAACACCCTAGCACATCCCCGCACCTGTACGCACCGTACCCCAACACCGTAGCACAGCCCGCACCTGTACGCACCGTACCCCAACACCCTAGCACATCCCCGCACCTGTATGGCCCGTACCCCAACACCGTAGCACATCCCCGCACCAGTACGCATCGTACCCCAACACCGTAGCACATCCCCGCACCTGTACGCACCGTACCCCAACACAGTAGCACATCCCTGCACCTGTACGCACCGTACCCCAACACCGTAGCACAGCCCCCCACCTGTATGCACCGTACCCCAACACCGTAGCACAGCCCCCCACCTGTACGCGATGCACCCCAGGCTTGTACCCCAGCCCCGTACCTGTACGCACCGTACCCCAACAACGTACCCCAGCAACCTCACCCAGCATCGCGTATGTACGGACCTTACCTACGCGAAAAAGACTCGTACAGAACCAGGACACTGTAAAACAGCACAAGGAGGGTCAATTCGACTCGCACAACACCACAAAACACATGACAAAATACATCTCTATGACTGACCTGGCACATCCAAACAGGCAAACAGAGGCCCTAAATCACAACCACCTCTTATAACACACCCACCACAAATTCAAACCCAGCCACACCCACAAATGGACCAATAAAAAGGGCCCACACACACAACCCATGAGCCTTTGCAACAGACTCACTGCTGACAGACCCCACAGACAAACAACTGCACCTTACTTACATCTTAACTACACCTTAACTTACACACCTTCACACAACCTCATTCACAAACACCCCCTCTTCACATTCACACACACACTGTCACATTCACACCCACACACCCACAACCATCCACACCCACACCCCACACCATGCCCACAGACAAGAATCCAAAGTTCACAAGGGCGGAGCTGAACCTCCTCGTCAACGATGTCATCAGAGTAGAGCCACAGCTGTTTGGAACATTGGTCAGACAGACCAGCATAGCCCAAAAAACAAGCCTGTGGCAGAGGATTGTCGATAAGGTGAATGCTGTTGCGCCCATCCGAAGGACCAGGCATGAATGCCAAGCCAGGTGGTACGATCTGCGCAGGGTAGTCAAGAGGAAAATGAACGAGGAATACGCCCAGAGTAACATCACTGGAGGTGGGCTGCCCCGCAGACCCGTACATTACCATCCCTGGGAGGAGAAGGTGATGGCCATGCTTCCGCCGGTGGGAGTACATGGAGTCGAAGGAGTCGCAGAGCCTGGTGAGTACACAAACAACTCACGTAACATGGGGGGAATGCCATCCACACCACAAACACACCAAATGCACGCAACTTCCCCCAAGCCCTGACCGCACACAACCACACTCAAAAACCACGCTCATGCCACTAACGTCTCCATACCCCATTCACAAATAAAGGCAATGCCATGTCCCTGGCCACACCAACCACAAACCCAAGACTGGATGTCCGGGATGCTGGGAGGGTGGGGCTCACACAACACATTGTGCAACTCAGAAGCAGACACCAATGCCCTCAGCCCATATGGCCTAGGTACATACCCATGCACCATGCCCAATGCACAGGGACTGGCAAAGTACTGACAAGGTAGCTGACACTTGGCCCTGCTGTATGCAGCACAAGGCCCTCCTGTGACCACTGTACACTCAAACACCAACTCCACAAGCTCAGATATCTAGCACAGGAACTCACACTCACTGTCATGCCAGCATGCACCATGAGGGGACAGACACATCACCTGGGAGACCCAATGACAAATCACACTACACACAACAGCAGGCCCGGTCATACCCCCCCTCACACAAGCACACACCCCCGGGGCAGGCAACGGATCTACCCACTCCCACAATGGACATGTGACACTACAAGACCAATCCATAGCCAAATAAGCATCCTAGCCCAAAATCTACTGGTCAAACACTCAGGAGAACATATCAATCTGTCCCCTGCAACATACCCATCCCCAAGTGTACATTGAGACGAATGCTAGGCACATCCAACTACCTGGGGGAACTGTGACAACTTGAATATGTATGAAACATGGATGTGGCATGAAACAGCATTAACATTGTCTCTCTCTCACACACAGGGCAATGTCATCGACCTCCCCCCAACAATGGGGGGAAACAATCACAGTCCCAGGCTCAGCATGAAGATGATCCCACCGGCAGCGACGACTCTCACCACTCCGTGGATGACCCCAACCAACCTAGCCCCTCTGGTGCCCAAGCCCCTGCAGCACCTGCATCAGGTACATCTGTGCCAAACCCCACCCCCATTCCTGCCACATCCCAGGAGACAACTGACCAACACAGCCAGTCTGACCAGGAGGGACAAGGTTCTCTGGGCACCCAGGAGGAGGCAGACAACCCAGCTAATGCCATCCCTCAGGGGTCCCGTAGACTCGATGTTCCCACAACGGCATGCCAGGCTCGTGTGGGCAGGGGTGGTGGGAGTGGAGGCAGGCGGAGGCGAGAACCTGACCAGGCAGCTGAGGGAACCGGTATGTCACACATACGCCACATCCTGGACACATACCGGCGTGACACCAGGGGCATCAGCCAGGTAGTATCGAGCCTCACAGAGATGAAGGGGACCCTCGACAAGATGAAGAACCTGCAGGCCGAGCAACATGCCAGTCAACAACAACACCAAGGACGGATGGAGGCAAGACTGGCTGAGCTCCTGGCAGTGCAAACGGACATGAGCCGTTCACTCCGTCGGATCGCCGACAACATGGGCAACCCTCCCTGTGCCACCAGGCGAAGACCACCACCAGCCACAGGGAGGGAAGAGGAGGAGGATTCGTCCGACGGAGCATCACAGACATTGTCAAGGCCTGCATCTGAGGGTCCTCCCAGGAAGGTGGGTCGTCCACGGAAAAGACCGTGAGAGTCAGCGGACCATCCACATCTTCCAGGTCACCTGGCCTTGCACCTGGCCCTCTGGCGCAACAGCACCACCTCACCCAATGACATTCTCTGCCACATGGACTTGCTGGTCACAGTCTGACCAATGATGACCAACACTGTGGTCTGGACTCTGATGGCTCCAACTGACAAGGATGCCATCTCCCCCTGTGAACTTTGGATTCTATGCACCCGGTAGAGCACCTTACTTCATCTACCAAAAGACTTACCCCACCAAAAATAAATACTTTATTTTGTCATGAGATGTTGCTGTCATTTGGCATTATTCCCCAACATATGTGTGTGTAAATGTCAAACTATGCCTGAGTGTTGAAATAACTCCACACATCCATACCCTGGGATCGGAGTCTGGTACAGGACACACATGGGTCACAATGTATCATTCAATGCAGACATCAATCAATCAATCATAGGCATTTGTATAGCGCACTGCTCACCCGGAGGGTCTCAAGGCGCTGGGGGGGGGGGGGGGAACGCTACTGCTCGAACAGCCAGGTCTTGAGTTGCTTCCTGAAGGTGAGATGGTCTTGCGTTGTCCGGAGGTGGATGGGGAGGGAGTTCCATGTCTTGGCTGCCAGGTAGGAGAAGGATCTTCCTCCGGCGGTGGCTCTGCGGATGCGGGGGACGGTGGCGAGAGCGAGGCTGGCGGAGCGGAGCTGGCGGGTGGGCTTGTGGAAGGTCAGGCGGCTGTTGAGGAACTTGGGGCCCAGGTCATGGAGGGCCTTGTGTGCGTGGGTGAGGAGTCGGAACATGATTCTTTTGTTGACGGGGAGCCAGTGCAGGTCTCTCAGGTGTCCGGAGATGTGGCTGTGTCGGGGGATGTCCAGGATGAGTCGTGCTGAGGCGTTCTGGATCCGTTGGAGTTTCTTCTGGAGTTTGGCGGCGGTGCCGGCGTAGAGGGCGTTCCCGTAGTCCAGCCGACTGGTGACGAGGGCCTGGGTGACCGTCTTCCTGGTCTCGGTGGGGATCCACCGGAAGATCTTTCGAAGCATGCGCAGGGTGTTGAAGCATGAAGACGAGACGGCGTTGACTTGTCTGGTCATCGAGAGGGAGGAGTCCAGGATGAAGCCTAGGTTGCGTGCGTGGTCCGTTGGCTTGGGGGTGGCTCCCAGGGCGGGGGGCCACCAGGAGTCGTCCCAGGCGGAGGGTGATGATCCCAGGATGAGGACCTCCGTCTTGTCTGAGTTCAGTTTCAGGCGGCTGTTCTTCATCCATTCGGCGACGTCTTTCATCCCTTCATGTAGGCTGGCTCTGGCGGCGTCCGGGTCGCTGGTGAGGGAGAGGATCAGCTGGGTGTCGTCGGCGTAGGTGATGATCTTGAGATTGTGTTGACGTGCGATGGTTGCGAGGGGGCTCATGTAGACGTTGAAGAGGGTGGGGCTGAGCGATGACCCTTGTGGAACGCCGCAGATGACTTCGATGGCCGCTGACCGGAACGGGGGGAGGCGGACTCTCTGGGTTCTTCCGGCGAGGAATGAGGTGATCCACTCCAGGGCCTTCTCCTGGATGCCGGTGTTGTGCAGGCGCTGTACCAGGGTGCGGTGGCAGACAGTGTCGAACGCTGCGGAGAGGTCCAGGAGGATGAGGGCCGCAGTTTCCCCGTTGTTCATTAGGGATCTGATGTCATCTGTGGCTGCGATGAGGGCGGTCTCCGTGCTGTGGTTGGCTCGGAAGCCGGATTGCGAGTGGTCGAGGGATCCGTTGGTCTCGAGGAAGGCGGCTAGCTGTCTGTTGACGGTCTTCTCGATGACTTTGGCAGGAAACGGGAGGAGCGAGATGGGGCAGTAGTTCTTGAGGTCGGAGGGGTCTGCAGTTGGTTTCTTCAGCAGGGCACTGATCTCGGCATGTTTCCAGCACTCCGGGAAGGTGGCGGTGTTGAAGGAGGCGTTGATGATGTCGCGGAGGTGGGGTGCGATGATGTGGTCGGCCGTGTTGAAGATGTGGTGTGGGCAGGGGTCCGTAGGGGATCCGGAGTGGATGGTGTTCATTGTGCGTGTTGTGTCTTCGGTGCTGACTGGGGTCCAGGTGCGGAGGGTGGCGGTGGGGGGCATCGGTTCGGTGGTTGGGTTCGTGGTTGGTGGGCCGAAGCTGTTGTGAATGTTGGCGATCTTGTCGTGGAAGAAGGCTGTGAGGGAGTCGCAGAGGTCTTGCGAGGGAGTGATGTCATTGTTTCCGGCGTCGGGGTTGGAGAGCTCTTTGACGATGCTGAAGAGTTCCTTGCTGTTGTGGGTGTTGTTGTCCAGTCATTCCTTGAAGGCTGTCTTCTTTGTGGCGCGGATCAGTTGGTGGTGTTTGCGGATGGCGTGTTTGAGGGCCGTCATGTTGTCTGTAGTCTGGTTGGTGCGCCAGGTGTTCTCCAGGGAGCGGCAGTTCTTCTTGGAGGTGATGAGCTCGTCGGTGAACCAGGAGGCTTTCTTGCTGCCGCGTCTGCTGGGGGGGTTCTTCTTCAGTGGTGCGAGGGCGTCTGCGCAGTTGGTGATCCACTGTGTGAGGTTGTTGGCGGCTTCGTTGGGGTCTGTTGAGCTGGTGGGGGGGTTCTGGCTGAGGAAGGTGGTGAGCTGGTCGCCGGTGATCTTGTTCCAGCTCCTGCGGGGGGCTTGTTGAGGGTGGTGGTGGGTCGTCGTTTTCCTGAAGCTGAAGTGGACGCAGCTGTGGTCATTCCACTGGAGATTGGTGGAGTGGCTGAAGGTGATGTATTTGCTGGATGAGAAGACTGGGTCAAGCGTGTGGCCGGCGTAGTGGGTGGGGGTGGTTACCAGTTGCTTGAGTCCGAGGTTGGCCAGGTTGTCCATCAGAGCAATGGTGTTGCGGTCCTTGTTGTCCTCCAGGTGGAAGTTGAGGTCCCCCAGGAGGATGTAGTCGGTGGAATTGATGGCGTGCGGGCTGACGAAGTCTGTGATGTCTTCGCTGAACTGTGTGCATGGTCCCGGTGGTCTGTAGACGAGGGTGCCTCTGAGCGTGGTCTTGGGGTCGGTGTGTATCTGGAAGTGGAGGTGTTCGGCGGAGGTGAAGGTGTCATCGGAGTTGGTCGTGATGCGGATGGTGTTCTTGTGGATGATGGCGATGCCTCCTCCTGTCTGGTTGACGCGGTCCTTCCTGGTGATTTTGTAGCCTTCCGGGACGGCGATGGCGACGTCGGGCGCTGAGGAGGCGTTCATCCAGGTTTCCGTCAGGAAGGCGATGTCTGGTGCTGTCGAGTCAAGGAGGTTCCAGAGTTCGACGGCATGCCCGTGAACGGAGCGGGTGTTGAGCAGGATGCACATCAGGTGTTTGTTGCTGGGGCTCGGTTTAGCAGGTGCGGTGTTGGGTCGGAGGCCGGTGAAGCGGCAGGTCAGGCAGGTGAAGGGTCTGTGGGTGCGTCTCGGGGTGGTTCGGTAGCAGGCGGTGTTTTGGCCGGCGTTGAGTGCGTGGAGGGTTTTGGGGTCGTAGATGTGCAGGGTGTGCTGGCGAGGGCGAGGACCAGGGGGTCTGGCGCTGGGCGCGGTCCAGGCGCGGACGGGCGCAGACGGGCTTACCTTTGGCGAACCTTCGGCGCTCAATCGGCGCTCCCGCTGCGCGCGTCCGCTGCGCGGTCGCTCTAGGGGCGTCAATAAGTAAGGAGCCGGGAGGGAGGAGCAGCTGGGTGGTGGGAGCGGGGCGGCGAATAGAATCACAGGAGGGCGGGGCCGCAGGGAGGGAGCGGCGGGAAATTCCAAGAAGCAGCGCAATACTCACCTGTGATGGCCTCAAGCTGCTGAGGGGGTGCATGCAATACTGTGCCGACAGACCTATTTGGAAGAGTATCATTAAGGCGTAGAGGTCATGCCTCATTCGGAGGTTCCCGGAGAGAGAGTCCCAGGTATGTGTTCCCAGGTGGGAGAACTATGTCCTGCATGCTGGAGTACGGTGGATCTGAAGAATGGTGGCCAGGTCAAGGTTGGATGCACGGAGATGGCACTACGGGTTCTCGGATGACAGTGGTACAAGGTTGGTGTTGGGTCGGGGTTGTGGCCTGCCTCCTGAGTGTGGGTGGGGAGTCTGAAGGTCATCCTGCAGCACACAGTGATCCATTGCAGCTATCTCTGCTGGACGGTGTTGTGGCTGGGGCGCGGGATGTTGCAGCTGAGGTGTGCAGATGCAGCCTGGATGTGGACAAGTGTCCTGGGAGTTTGGATGTGGCTGCCCCGTAGAGGGCAGGGCAGTATTTGACACGGATGTTGTCGTGGACCTGGGGGTGGTCCGTCTTTCCTTGGAGTGGATCTATCTGGAGATCATGTGCATAATGCAGAGGGTGTTGCAGTCTGAGGCACAGATGCTGGTGATTACCATGGCAAATGTGAGCAAGCAATCCATGATGCACATCTTGTGTGCATGGACACTGGGTGCTTGTGCGGGGCTTCTGCGGGTGGGACACAAGCAGTTGACCCAGCTGTAAGGGGACAATCCTCAGATGTTGACCTCAGTCCTGTACAAGTCCAGCCTCAGGTGGCTGCTGTTCTGCCATTCATCAATGGATCTTATGCAATCTAGAATATTGGAACTGGCAATGTCTGCGTCCTTGGTGAGGGTGAGGAGCACCTGGCTGTCAATGGCATACGAGTTGATGATGAGGTTGTGTGCGCATGTGATGGTGGAGAGGGGGGTCCTGGACACATTGTAGATTGACACGCTGAGAGATGATACCTGTGCCATGTGCCTCACAACGACAGCATACTACATGCAGAAGCCTTGAGTCCCACTCCCATGGCATTGCCGGGGTACAGAGCCGGTGGGGAGTAGGAGGGACATGACCTGGTGGGTGTGACAGGGCCTGGAAGGCGTGGCAGCGCTGTGTAGGCAGTTGGAGTTGCACGCTCATCATGCAAAGGTGTTGTGTGTGCGCTCAGTGTATGCCTGAGAGCTGGCGGAAGATGTGTGGATGGACATTGCTTGGAGGGTGGCTGCAACATCAGACTCTAGTGTGATGTGGGTCATGCAAGGACACGAGGCTCGTGCAATGTGCACGTTGCATGTGCAGACGGTCCAGCCTTTGGCACCGCGTGGCCGCAACTGTGGCACAGACAAGCTGATGACAGCCAAATGAATGAGTTGATGGAGGAAGCGAGGAGCATCTTTGATGTGTGTGTGTTGCCAAATCAGGAAACTTCATGTGCCCTTGCTGCAGTGGCTGCAACAGCAGGCGGCATGTCCTGGGAACTATGCCACAATTTCCACACAAAGACTAGGATGTCAGAAAGGACTACTGCAACAGGTGTATGTCAAGGAAGAGTGACCGGTTTTCAATGGCACACCCAGAGACAAAGGATGCACAATCCCCAAAGATGACTGACACCGGATCATGAAACTGAAGGCCAAGCTGCGCACAGGAAACACACCCCAGAAGGTGTTGACGGCCCGTTGTGGGGACCAACATACCAAAACACATACACAGCCATGGACTTCAGGCACAATAGAGAATCAAATACATGTAGAACAGCATGCAGGTTGCTAATCTACACATAGACTCATATGCACAATCCTTGACAACCATGCCAGAGATGGCGCATACACAGTGGCAAGAGACCTGCATTGACAGAGATGAGGCACCTTGGAGGCTGAGGAACACCTTTATCACTCAGGCTCACACCTATGGAAATGCATCAATATTAACAGACTCACAGGTCTTTTGGATTAACATGTGGGACCTACACTGGACACCCCCTTCGCACCACAGATGCTGTAAATCCATGGGAGTGGCGCACAAGTGAAGGGGGTGAGCCAAACATCCCCTGCTGCACACGGAGAGGCTGCAATTCCCCATTGAGCCTCTTATGGGGATGTCCTGCAATATGTCCACCCGTAGCCTCCCGTATGTTTCCGAGGGAAGTTCTACACACATTGATGCCTTCATCAAAAACCACAATCCCATAACAGATGACTGTCCGAAGTGTGACTATCAATTCATGTGAGTCATGCTACATGTCATGTGCCCCATGGTGAGTCAACATGTATGCGTAGTAACAAAACCTGCACAGGAGCAGTGCCCCCACATTACAAACAACTACCACACCCAAAAAGCCTTGCTGCAATCCTTACCCAAAGGAGACTTTTCACCATGTCCGTGCATGTAACGCTGATTCAGCATACGTTGCATTACTCATGAGGAATAGCAGGAGCACAACGATGCCATGAGCAGACAGCATGCGCAACTACCTGGGAATGAGAGACACACAAGAAGTCAGGAAAAACATAGTCATCAGCATGCAAGGTCATGTACTCTACATGAATAAGGTTGACACCATGCTAGTTGTCAATTGAGTGTGTCAGCTAAAATGTGTGGAATGACATCAGCACTCGAGTGACACATCAGCACACACCTCAAAGTCACTTAGCATACAGTTAGCTGGACACACACATTGCAACACATGCCACACAAGGCTCCAAGCGTGCACACTCAGACCCAGGGACTCACCATTATGAGAAGAAGTTGCGTATGAGCTGACTCCGGATGTCCTCCTCCTCCTCCTCCTCCTCCTCCTCACTTGCCTCGTGACCAAGGCCGTCATCCTCCACGGGTGGGTGTTCCTGCTCAGTGGCACAGCTTTCTCCACTGCCATGTTGTGCAGCATGCAGCACACGAGGAAGATTTTGCAGACCTTCACCGGTGCATATGGGAGGGACCCGCCGGTCTTGTGGAGGCAACGGAATCGGCTCTTCAGGAGGCCAAACGTCCTCTCAATCATTCGCCTGGTCTGCCCATGGGCGTTGTTGTAACGGTGAGCTGCAGCTGTTCTCGGGTTGCGGAGAGGCGTCACCAGCCATGGCATGTTGGGATAGCCAGATTCCCCTACAGGGAAACATCATGTAAAGAAGTGGGTCAGGAGATGCCGTCACATACCAAGATACCGCTGAATACTGGACAAACAGAGTCTACCCACCAACAAGACATGCTCGTTCGTTGTGCAGCTGCAGCATCATATCTGGCACCCTGCTACACCTCATGATGTAGGCATCGTGTGCTGACCCTGGAAAACGTGCACAGACATGGGAAATCAGCATGTTAGCAAGACACACCACAAGGGCATTAATGGAGTAATAATGTTTACGGTTTCTATAGGCTACCTCCTGTGCCTGTGGTGCTACCAAAGCCACATGTGTCCCATCAATGGACCCAATTACATGGGGCATCCCCCCCAAGGCATAGAACTCACCCTTGATACCTGTCAACTGCTCACGAGTTGGAAAATGGATGAATTCATCCAGGTGCTCCAACATGGCTTCTAAAACATCATGCAGGACACGGCTGAACATGGTCTGGGACATGCCACCCACATCAGCTATGGTGAATTGAAACGTACCGGTGGCAAAGAAATGTAGGGCTGACATCACCTTCATCTTGGGGTCAGCACAGTCGGATAACTGTGTCGCGGTTGGAGGTGTGGTGCCTGCCTGTTTGTCAGGTCCTCAATTAACTGTTGGGGGAATCTGTAGCGGCGTATGCAGTCACGTTCCCTCATGGCAGCCAAGTCTGGCATTGGTCGGGGGAGAGGCGGTGCCCTGCAGAAATTTGGAAGGAATTACCAAGATTGAGTACATTACTACACCAATGTCAATGAACTGAGCACATGTTCAACAGCTAATACACATATGCTACATACAGAGTCTGGCCTGTGCAATACATCCTGCACACGTATGCCAGCCAGGTGATACTCCTACCAAGAGCCAGCTACAAACGTGGATTGTCAAGGTCTACATGACATGCCATGAAAGTAGCTGTGGGCCAGTGTGAGTGAACAGCCAGACACATTACAGAAGTGACATACATCCACATATGTGCATTTGAAGGATGTTATCTCATACAGACAGCTGCCGGCAAGCTAGACGCACAGGTCACATGTCATGGAAAAAGGACAGACCACACACCTTGCCATGAAGGGGTACATGTCAAAAATGATCACACAGACATTGAGACTACGCAGATATGTCCTAAGCTCGCAAGTCCCTGTTCGATGCATACAGACACACGTTACGTGTTATTCCACATGTGTCCTGGTGTGCGTAATAGTGTGACATGGGCATCTACACACAGACACATGTTGGATGCAGCTACAGCAGATGCCGTTGACGGAACACCAACAGCAAGATCATGGGAACACATGACACACACATGACATAGTCACATCGTGGCACGCTGGTAGTGAGATGTCAGGTGTCATCATCGGTGTACCTGGCATCAGGGGACAGTTGCGGGTGTTGGTGACTGTGCCATGCCAGTGATGCAGTGCTTGACAAGTTTGAACTACATGCACACATGTAAAAGGTGTGAAGGGGAAGTGCGCCACATAGTGCCCATCACACATGACATGTGTACACAGGCCATCACACAACTATTGGGTTAAAACATGAGGAGACATGTGCCACTTCACTGCCTGACACACCTAGGCCCTACGCATGAAGGACTGCACTGACAATGACTTGATGTCCATCCTTGTGTGAGTCAGACACCTCCATTCCTTTCCTGTGCGCCTCCTATCACCAGTGTAAGCTGTGAAACACACCGTACACACGCTCTGAGGGTGTGTGTACGGTCGTATCACTATATGGGGTTTGGGTAGGAGTACGCGTGTGTGTACGGACCGTACACACGTACGTGTACACACTGGTCCTATCCCTATGGGAGTGTCGCTGTAGGTGTACGCCATAGAGATACGGCCCGTACACGCGTGTGTAGGGCCCGTAGCACTATGGTAGTGTTGGCGTAGGCGTACTCCATAGTGCTACGGGCCGTACCCGCGTGTGTACGGCCCGTAGCACTATGGCGTACGCCTACGCCAACACTACCATAGTGCTACGGGCCGTACACACGCGGGTACGGGCCGTATCACTAGAGTAGTGGTGCCCTCGGGGTACGTGTGAAACGCACCGTACCTGTGTGGGGATTTGAAAATTACAATGGGGACACATAAGGGACAAGTATTAGGGCCTACATGCATGCTGGTTGTCATGGATAACCAGTTTAAAGATCACATTTTTCCATCATGTGGCCTGGAAAAAGCAGTTGGCCACATTACACATTGTTGCAAAGTGGTTGTTGACTTGACATGATGCTGCAAATTTGAAAAAATGCTAATGCTGTCACTGGTGTATGTTTAAAGGGATTGGAGGAAACGTAGGATGCAAATGAGTCTGACCAATCACTCTCTACTCCTGTTACTGAAATAGCCCAGCAAGGCAGATATAAGTCAGCCAGAACCCATGAGAGGGCATTTGCCTGCACAACCTTTGATTCAACACCACTGCTGCTGCTTGTGATTCCTCTGGCACCATGTCGCGGACTGTGGAGAGGGCCCAGCCATTCACCCAGGAGGAGAATGAGGCATTGCTGGATGTCATCCTCCCACAGTACACCAGCCTGTATGGGAGACCAGGGGAGCAGGTGAGTGCTGACTCCGCTACCTTTGACTGTGCCCCTTCTTTTTGTGACTGGCACTTCTGGCATTGTATCCAGGTGTGACAGACATGAAATGTTGTTTAAAGTGGGTCCCGGGGGGGGGGACTGGCTCATGTCTGTCATGCAGAGCATGATGTGGTTCATGTGTGCACTCCTCACTTGCATTGTGCTTACTGTGACATTCACTGCATGCTACATGGCACATTCAGCATAGCTAATCCTCTTGGCCCTTCTTGTTCTATAGTCCTGAGGTGATTCAGTGTTCCCCCCGTGTGACAGGTGACTGTACCCACAGATGTGTGTGAGTTGAGTGGAGCTGTGGTGAGAGTGTCCAAATGATCTGGACATTGATGTGTGTGAATGTTCCTTGTCATGTGGGTGAGTGTCTATGTGGAGTGTTGCACCACAGCTGCATGGAGGAGGCAACAGCTCTACCCATCTGATGTGAGAAGTGATCCGTGCTGTGTGTCTGACTTGCTGGGCTAACCCCACGCCTGTGACACCCCACAGGCAAGTGGCACATGTTCAGAGTGAGGTTTGAATCGGCTGTTGCCACTGGCAGGTGAATGATCTATGCCTGTGTGTGTCTGTGTAGTCTGCTGATGTTGGGTCAGTGGCCTGGGGCATGTGACTGCTTGGAGGTGCTAGCCATCAGCTTTGTGTTGCTTGTGATGTACAGTGTGTGCCATGATCAGGTAGTGTGTCGCACCCCTCATGCCACCTGTGTACTTCCAATGCCATGTAGTGCATTGGGCCTTACACAGAGGCCAATGTCCCTATGACAAAGGTGCTATTATTTTGCAGCATACTATGCCCTGTTCAACAAATCAAAGATGTTCTAATGTGTGTCTCTGTGACATGGAGCAGGTGTAGTGATCTATTCTCACTTTGGCATCCTCACAGGTAACCGCCTACGAGAAGGGGAAGATATGGAAGCGGGCCGTCAGGGCCGTGATCTCCGTGGAGGGTCGCAGTCGGCGCCTGGCACAGGTGAGGAAACGCTGGCAGGACATCCGGTGCTGGACCAGGAGGATCGCCCCGGTCCTGCTGGGGGACTCACCAGAAGGCAAGAACCGCGGGCGCCTGACCCACCAAATGAAGCGTGTCCGGGCGGTGGTCTTCCCTGACATGGATAGGCGGTTACAGGCGAAGCAGCAGCAGCAAGGGGGTAGGTACATGTGTGTTTGTTGTGTGTCACCAGCTTTTGGAAGTGCTCAGTCGCATGGATACACTGCCAGGGTTAATATGTGCATTGCATTTTCTGTTCCCGAAAGTCATCAGCTGCTGTTCTTCCTCCTTTCCCCTCCTTGACATGTGTTCCCTGGTCTGTGTGTAATCACTATTGCACATGGTCATCTAAGCTGGCAGTTAATCCAAGTGCACATTGCTGTCTGCATCATGTGGGGGTGGGGTCGGAGACATGTGTTGTTACCTTGCCTGTGCCCTGTCCTGTTCAGTCATTTGGGGGTCCATATCAGTTGGCACTGATGCTGAGCCTCAACATAGGAGTGTGAGTGTTCAAATGAACAGACTTGCAGCATGCATGACCGATGTTGTGGCCTCAGACATGATGTGCATGAGTGGGAGATATATATAGTGCCGGGACGGTAGCTCATGTTACAGTCAGATAATTCCAGGACCATGGAGCAGTGTGCCCACTACAGTACCCTAAGACACCCTTGCCTCAGTATCATGTGTGTTATCCAACACTGTGCCCATTCTCAATGTGTTCAGCATAGTTTTGCCTCTGTGGCATTGTTCCCTGGCCTCATTTGTATTTATCTAGTGTGCGCTACATGTGCCCATTGTACAGGCTGACCCCATTTTGCTTCTGCATCCTCACACTGGCTAGTGCCTGTGTGTCTATGTACAACAATCTGTTGAGGTCTTTTGTCACAGCCTCACAAGGTGATGTGGAGTACATTTAGGATTTCCTGATGCACTTTTTAGTCAACCCAGATTGAGAAGTGTCACTTCTTGAACTGTCTCAATCACATTGTCTCAGGTATGGGGTGTTTTTGCGGGCAAGGACTACATGTCAAAACCTTGTGTCTCCTTGCCAGGTCTGACCAGTGTGTGATGATTGTCTGGACAGGCACTCAACGTGCAGTGACCCAGGCATGTTGTGCAGGGTGTCATGTTTGCGCTTTGCAGCATGTGTCACAAGTTAAAAAAACATGTTTCCTGCTCATCCATTATTGACACGGGTGTGTGCTCCAGATGCTATGTGGTTTGGTCTGTGTGTGCTGACATCTGTGTGGACATTCTTCGTTCACATCAGGGTGTCTCCTCAGTGCAGGTGCTCCTTATTCCAACACAATTTCAGGGCCATTTGCTAATGCATTGTCCTGTGTCTGGACATGTGTGCCACTCCACATGACAGGTAGTGTGTCAGATGTGTTGCCAACTGTGTCATCATGGTACGGATGGCCATGTGACAGGTGGCATGTTTTAAGTTGTTATTCAAGAAGTCATGTGCCCTGGCACTCACTACACTTGTCAACATGTCCCAATAGTTTATATGCTTCACTTTGATTTTTGTGAAGGACAATGATGTGCCTGCATGACAGATGTCTCCCAAGGGAGTGCACAAGTACCACTTTTACACTTTTGTGGAACACGCTGGCACAATTAGAACATGGGCACATTTCTGTCCAAAATTTGTTTAGGAATTATACATATCCATGTTCCCACAGTGTGTTAGCATTTGGGTTAGTCCTTGGTTGTTGCTGATGCCAACTTACTGGTGTAAAGTCATCCCGACCACCGTGGTGCCATGTATATGTACTTCCTGATACCACATTTCTTCTTAACATTGGCTTCTTGGCATTAGGCGGGCAGCTCATACAATGACTGTGTGAATGTAGTTTTGTGTGCACCTCCTTGTGTGACTTCTGATATTCATGCACATGTGTGTTCTGTTCCACAGGTGGGACATTCACACATTCCAAATATGTCAATTGTGTAAAGTTTTGTGCTTCCCAATGGACCAGATAGTATTACTTTTGCTTTTCTACAGTACTCACAGGTCTATGAGTGTGGGGACCCCTTCAGCATTGGCGTCTGTTATTTGGCATTGGGTGCACCAATACTATTTTGTTCACAGTGACCAGGAGGTGGCATGCCGTCATGGTCTGCCTATGCTCCACTGTTCACAGACACTAGCTTCTCTGTATATTTGGATATCCAGTTATTTGCTGTGGTGTCCTGATTTTCATTATTTCAGGGGGCATGTTGGGTGAACCAACTGGGGAGTGCAGGGCTTACATATGTGCTGGGTATTCTAGATGTTCCTCATGATGCTTTTCATGATATGCACTGTGACCTATTTAGTTTGGACTCATGTGTCAGATGTACACAGGTGACTGATTATTTCCTGTCTCTTCACCTTGCCCACAGCATCATCTGGGGACACCGAGGGAGACACCTGCACGGACGTGGAGGAGGGATCCAGCACCAGTGCCACCACTCCTGGCAAGTCGGCAGCATCAAGTGGCACGGAGGGCGAGGGGAGTGCGGCGGAGGACCTGGGTAGTACCACCACCGACTACGACGCAGACGGGTCCGAGGCTGAACTCCCTGAGGGGGCGGAGGCTGCTCCAACAGCTGGCAGCAGCACTACAACTGTCACTGCCCCCTCCATTCCCATCACCGCCCTCCCAGTTGCTCGGGTCCCTTCTGTCCGTGTAGGGCAACAACGTGTCTCCTTCGTGCCAGGCACCGCACCCCCTGCCCCTGTCTCCCCTGCTGCCCTCAATGCCGAGTCTGTGGACATTCAGCAGCAGTTGCAGGTTGGGCAGACATCGATCCTGACTGTCCTCCATGGCCACACCAGACTGCTGGTGTCGTACATGGAGGGCATGTCATCAGCGATGTCTGACCAACGGATGTTGCTGAGGTCCATGGACTCGTCACTGACGGCAGCAGTGAGTGTCCTGCAGCACTTGCTCCCCCACCTACCCCTGCGCCATCCACACTTCCCACTCCCATCCATGTCCCAAGCACACACACACCTTCCCAGGCAGGCACCACACCAGACACAGGCAGCTCACCAACAGGGAAGGGCAAGCGCACACCTCCTGTCACGCACACTCAGGGGGAAGAAGGCACACCCACTGGGTCTAGGGCACACAGGCAGACATGCAGCCACAGTCGGAGTCCGCATGCCTCACTCCCCAGTCCCTCCAATATCACTCCCCTCGGCTCCCCTGCCCCACAGTCTGAGAAGGAGACCTACTTGGCTGTGCTGGGCCTTAGCCCCACTGTTTCACCTGCGCGCAAACGGGCAAGGCACTCCACGGGTAGGGGAGTTGAGTCCCCCCCCCTGTCCACCACCTCCCCCAGTAGCGTTGCAACCCATCCCTCCGACCCCCCCCCCCCCCTCCTTGGGGCCTGTGGTTCCTTCGGGTGCAGGGGAGACGCTGCAAGAGCTTGCGGACGTGTGCAGCGCAATACTGACCTCCACCTTTGGCGCTGTCCCACCCCCTGTGGTGGAGTCGTCCGTCCCTGCACCCCCAACACCTGCCCTACCCCCTCCTGTCCCTGCGGTGTCTGGTCCTTCCCCACATGATGCCCCCTCTCCAGTCGATCAACCAGAGGTATCTAATGTGCAGGCAAGCTAGGGGAGACGCGTGGCCATGTGTCCCCTCCCAGGACTTCGTGTCTGGACTGGCCTATGGCCTTTGTAAATAGTGTCCTTTTCTACTTTTTGTTTTCATGCTGAATAAAGCATTTTGTTTTTACTTTGCACACAATTGCTTTTCAGGTATTGATGTTGGTGCTGATGCTCCATGAGTTGGGGTGGTGATCATGTGTTGGGTATCTGGGAAATGTAGTAGTCTGCTGCTCATGGGGTGGACCCTGGTATCTGCGTGGCATCACAAGGTCTCTGCAATGATTCTTTGGTCGTGTATGCTCTTTGTGTTTTGAGACATTGTCCCAAGGAGTGTTCCTTCCTCTGTGGCACCTGACATCTTCCCTTCAGTGAGTTGCACCATTGTTGTGCTGACCTGTGTCTACATTCCCTTGGTGGCTGATGGATCCCTTCAACTATGTCCATGTCTGCTCAGCAATGTGTCCGGCTGCATCGTCTGTGCCATCCTTGGTAGTCACTGTACTTGTGTATAGAGTATGTTGCCATGCCTCCATGGGGAAATGGTCCCTTTTCCGCACTATGCATGTGTGTACCCCCAGCCTAGCACACATGTGGTACTTGTTCTGCAGGGTATTTGGTCACCTGACTGACAATTGTGGGCATTGTATCTGTGGGAAGTCCACCCTATTCCTTCCATGGGAGACAACAACTTGGTGGCTGTGCCAGCACCTGTACATGCCTATCAGTCCTGGAATGTGCGTGACAGTGTGTGTTCCCTTTGGCTCTCTTAGTTTAGTGGGTTTCACATAACTATACAGTCTTGTGACATGATCAGGCGCGGATCGTCCATTGGGGCGTTGGGGCGGAGCCCCCCCACCCCGCGCACCCGCCCGCGCCCGCAGCTCCCTCGGTGTCTCTGAACTTAGTTTACTTAAGTTCAGAGACGCCGAGGGTGGGGAGAACTAACTGACAATGCATGTCAGTCAGCATGACGTCGGACCGTGGGCGGTCCGGCGTCATGTTGACTGACATGCATTGTCACAAGCCAGGGAAAGGCAGCACAAGTGCGCATGAGTGGGCATGGAGATTAATTTTTAGCCCGTGCCCAGTCATGCGTACTTGTGTTTTTACTGCCTTGCGCATGCCCATTAGGAGCCCCTCGGACTCCTAATGGGCAGGCGGCGGGCGTAGCGTAAGCTGTGCCCTCAGCCAATCCTGGTGCTGCTGGCAGCGCCAGGATTGGCTGAGAGGGGTTGGCAGGCCCCTCCAGTACCGTTAGTGAAGGCGCCCAGGGGATCAGAGGTCTGAGAGGTGGCGTGGACCCGTGGACCGGCTGTGAGGTAAGTTTTTAAAAAAATATTTCATTCCCTTCCCCCCGTGCGTGGCCCGCGACCCCCCCCCCCCCCCCGTGAGCCGCGACTTCGTGTCTGGACTGGCCTATGGCCTTTGTAAATAGTGTCCTTTTCTACTTTTTGTTTTTATGCTGAATAAAGCATTTTGTTTTTACTTTGCACACAATTGCTTTTCAGGTATTGATGTTGGTGCTGATGCTCCATGAGTTGGGGTGGTGATCATGTGTTGGGTATCTGGGAAATGTAGTAGTCTGCTGCTCATGGGGTGGACCCTGGTATCTGCGTGGCATCACAAGGTCTCTGCAATGATTCTTTGGTCGTGTATGCTCTTTGTGTTTTGAGACATTGTCCCAAGGAGTGTTCCTTCCTCTGTGGCACCTGACATCTTCCCTGCAGGGAGTTGCACCATTGTTGTGCTGACCTGTGTCTACATTCCCTTGGTGGCTGATGGATCCCTTCAACTATGTCCATGCCTGCTCAGCAATGTGTCCGGCTGCATCGTCTGTACCATCCTTGGTAGTCACTGTACTTGTGTATAGAGTATGTTGCCATGCCTCCATGGGGAAATGTTCCCTTTTCCGCTCTATGCATGTGCGTACTCCCAGCCTAGCACACATATGGTACTTGTTCTGCAGGGTATTTGGTCACCTGACTGACAATTGTGGGCATTGTATCTGTGGGATGCCCACCCTATTCCTTCCATGGGAGACAACAACTTGGTGGCTGTGTCAGCACCTGTACATTCCTATCAGTCCTGGAATGTGCGTGACAGTGTGTGTTCCCTTTGGCTCTCTTAGTTTAGTGGGTTTCACATAACTATACAGTCTTGTGACATGATCAGGCGCGGATCGTCCATTGGGGCGTTGGGGCGGAGCCCCCCCACCCCGCGCACCCGCCCGCGCCCGCAGCTCCCTCGGTGTCTCTGAACTTAGTTTTCTTAAGTTCAGAGACGCCGAGGGTGGGAGAACTAACTGACAATGCATGTCAGTCAGCATGACGTCGGACCGTGGGCGGTCCGGCGTCATGTTGACTGACATGCATTGTCACAAGCCAGGGAAAGGCAGCACAAGTGCGCATGAGTGGGCATGGAGATTAATTTTTAGCCCGTGCCCAGTCATGCGTACTTGTGTTTTTACTGCCTTGCGCATGCCCATTAGGAGCCCCTCGGTCTCCTAATGGGCAGGAGGCGGGCATAGCGTAAGCTGTGCCCTCAGCCAATCCTGGTGCTGGACCCGTGGACCGGCTGTGAGGTAAGTTTTTTTTTAAATATTTAATTCCCCCCAACCGTGGGCCCCCCCCCCCCGCGAGCCGCGACTGTACACATCTTTTAGTATTGCCAGATTTAGGGAGTTACAGAGGTCGTCCTTCAGATTATCCAATTAATAGCAGGGCATTAATTTGGGATATCGCCCCATTGTCCCAACTGTAGCTACACCATAAACCTATAAGCACATCACAATAAAATTCCCAAGTAAAAGGAAAAGTGGGAGGCGTAGCGGGAGGAAATGACTGCTTACCGAACTCATCGCTTTCGTATCATTATCTATTTTCAGCGCAGGCTTCGAGGGGCACGTCCCACAGAGGCAGCCAGACTTGGCTAATGGTGTTTTCATGTTGTGCTGAGGCTGCATGTCGCCTTGTGCTTGACGTTTGACCTGCCCTTGGTTGGTTGTCTGTGGACATGTAGTTTTGATTGCATAGTCTTCGCCGCAGTGACATTTTTAGTTTTCGTATGTTTTACATGAGTGATAGTACTGTATATAAGGTGTAAAGCAGAAGGAGGGAGTGTTCGTGTCAACTGTAGAATTTGGCCCGCGCAGCCTTCCTTGGTGTAGGATTCCCTAACTTGTGCTCGCTAGTTCCAATTTGTAATCTCACTGCATGCCCGCAGCCGTGGGTGCACCGAGGCCGCAACTATTTTCCTCCCTCGTTCTTGTTGGTGAGACAGGTGCTGAAAACAATTTACGAAAAAAAGCAGAGGGAGCCTGGCATTCACAGACAGTGTGTAATTCATTTACTGAACTGGAGACGCAAAGTCAGGCTCTTAGTTTGACATATTTCTTTTCTTTTCACGTTATAGTTTTTGTTCGGTGCTTTAGAGGCGTCCAAGCTTCAGGCAACACATTGTGAAATGCAAACATAAGTTTTGCTGGGTGAGGGGACAGCGCACACTTTCACATATTCCTATATATTACGACAATACTTAACACTGCTGACATTTGGTTACAGTCAAATCTGCATGTTTTTCTATGCTACAGTCTACTACTGTTTGCCGTTTTTAGTGCTGTAAATTACAGAGCTTCTATTACATAATAATCAGTATGCGCCCTCCCCCCCTCACAACGCTCGCTCGTTGCGCAGCATTAGGACAATAATTTTACCCCTCACCACTTTCAAATGTCACCAGCCGCCACTGGACATGATCTCAGTGTGTGTATTGTGCTGCATCCGCCAGGGGTGGATATGCATGTGTCATTTGTAATCGCACCCACATGTGGTGTGTCATGTAGTGGGGGAATGACATCCATCCTCATGGGAGTGGGACACTGCTGTCAGTGATGTGTTGATATGGCACTCTCAACATAGTCGCACATTGGGGATGCGTTCATGGACCCATGGAGTTGTGATCATCTGAGGATGATGCACCCACCCCTCATATGTCAGGGCACTGCTGGGAGTCCTCTGCACCCACCCCTCATATGTCTGGGCACTGCTGGGAGTGATATGCACACACCCCTCATATGTCTGGGCACTGCTGGGAGTCCTCTGCACCCACCCCTCATATGTCTGGGCACTGCTGGGAGGCCTCTGCACCCACCCCTCATATGTCTGGGCACTGCTGGGAGTGATATTCACCCACCCCTCATATGTCTGGGCACTGCTGGGAGGCCTCTGCAACCACCCCTCATATGTCTGGGCACTGCTGGGAGTGATATTCACCCACCCCTCATATGTCTGGGCACTGCTGGGAGGCCTCTGCACCCACCCCTCATATGTCTGGGCACTGCTGGGAGGCCTCTGCACCCACCCCTCATATGTCTGGGCACTGCTGGGAGTGATATGCACCTACCCCTCATATGTCTGGACACTGCTGGGAGTCCTCTGCACCCACCCCTCATATGTCTGGGCACTGCTGGGAGTGATATGCACCCACCCCTCATATGTCTGGGCACTGCTGGGAGGCCTCTGCACCCACCCCTCATATGTCTGGGCACTGCTGGGAGTGATATGCACCCACCCCTCATATGTCTGGGCACTGCTGGGAGTCCTCTGCACCCACACCTCATATGTCTGGGCACTGCTGGGAGGCCTCTGCACCCACCCCTCATATGTCTGGGCACTGCTGGGAGTGATATGCACCCACCCCTCATATGTCTGGGCACTGCTGGGAGTGATATGCACCCACCCCTCATATGTCTGGGCACTGCTGGGAGTTCTCTGCACCCACCCCTCATATGTCTGGGCACTGCTGGGAGGCCTCTGCACCCTCCCCCATGTCTCTGTCCACTGCTGGGAGTCCTGGGCACCCACCCCCATGTCTCTGTCCACTGCTGGGAGTCCTCTGCAGCCAAACACCCACCCACCAACCCGTCCCCTTTGTTCAGTACACTGCTGTCCTGTGCATACACACACACCAATATACTGCTTATATGCTGCACCAGGCCTTATGCCCTCATTCGTGGTGTGTGTACGCCTTGTATCCATTCTGTACTGGTGTCGTAGGGGTATGGGTGGGACGGACCCTAACCTCGCATTCATAGGGTGTATGGGCCATACCCATGTTCTGAGGGCGTGGGTACGGCGCGTACCCCTCCATCACCACTCCAATGGTGCTACAGGCCGTACCCATGCTCTGAGGGCGTGGGTAGGACGCGTACCCCTCCATCACCACTCAAATGGTGGTACGAGCCATACCCACGCTGTGGGGGCGTGGGTACGGCCCGTACCACCATTGTTGTGGTGATGGAGGTGTACGCGCCGTACCCACGCTGTGGGGGCGTGGGTACGGCCCGTACCACCATTGGAGTGGTGATGGAGGTGTACGCGCCGTACCCAAACTGTGGGGGCATGGTACGGCCCGTAGCACCATTGTTGTGGTGATGGAGGTGTACGCGCTGTACCCACGCTGTGGGGGCGTGGGTACGGCGCGTACACCACCATTGGGGTGGTGATGGAGGTGTACGCGCCGTACCCACGCTGTGGGGGCGTGGGTACGGCCCGTACCACCATTGTTGTGGTGATGGGTACGCGTCCACGTCCACTTCTGTTGTGACGGTACATAGGGAGTGGTGGACACGCCCCCCCTGAAGTGACCAGAGCCAGGAGGTCATGTATGTACAGGACATATTTACAATTTAACTTGGGTGGGGGTTATGTTTCCTGCCAATGCCCCCCCCCCCTTTGCCCCTGGGTGTTGTTCTGACCTTCTGCCGCACTTGCGTGGGTTTCTGTGCACCACGTCGAAGGCTAGGAGGGCCGGGATGACACGTAGGATGGGGTCCATGGCTGTCCGTCGCGTACCGGTGCTCCTTCTTCGCTTCGTCCTCAATTTCCCGGCAGTTTTTGGCTGCCGTAAAAAATGGTCCGTGCGGAGTGACGTAGGCACGAATCGTATTTGCTGGTCCGTAAAACGCTGCCTGACTCCGTCTGGACGTCACGTACGCGATGTCCCGGATCGGAATTGTGGGTATTTTTTCGCCGCACGTACTTTTGCACAAATCGTATGGAAATGGTATTTCTGTACGATTCGTACTTGCTGGTTTGTAAGGAGGATTTCCCGGGTACGAGTGGTACAGAGAAAACGCTCCGTACGACCATTCGTACCCGGGTTTTACAGGATCGGAATCTGCACCATAGTATTAGATCCAAATGATATATGGACAATATAGACAGGAACTGCTCTATAGTCTATAATTAAATCGAGTTGTCAACCTATAATTTAATAAGTGGCAAGTTATTGTGAACAAATATTCAAATTAGGGTTAAGGTTACTTTAGATAAGAATTTAGCAAGTTAATTCACAATAGATTCCTTGATTTCTGTCCTGAATCAACACTGGAAACAGTGCAGATATGAATATATATCATCAGACTTCTCTATATGAGAAAATGTATCGTTACATCATCTACAATGGCGGTGTACAGTGTTGTTCGATTTTAATTATCCTAGACCTCTTTTTAGGATTATCAAGTGTTTGTTCTATGTATATATAATCTATAAGCATTTTGAACTGGCGTAAATTAACTCTGGATGACAACCGGTGTTTGTATTTAATTTTTATTTTTTAATTTTAGTATTCACTGGCAAAGAAAAATCCTGAAGAAGGCATTTTCCGAAACGCGTTGGTGGTATTCCTCAAATCACTGACAGTGCTTGATTTTACATGAGTGTGATTTTATTGTAAATTGTGGTCTAATAACACGTGAAAAATATAGTATGCTGCTAGAATTGTTCATCTCACATTACATTGTGATCAAATTAGTGTAATGTGAATTGTAATGTCAATTTATCCATGCATTGAAAAGATTTATGTTTAAACTTAATTTGTATAAACATTCAATTGTTTATGGATGAGAAAAATAAGTCAAAATTATAAAAAGATTAATATAAGAAGAAAATAATTATTTTTCTATAAATAATAAAAAAAGAGTTTAATGATTCACATGGTGTGTTATATTGTATGTGGTTGCATGTTTTGAGCTGTGCCATTTCTTTGCTATTGTTAAAAGGCACTTTACCCGGTGCAAAATCCCCCCCCTTTTTTCCAATATAGGGACGTACCAAGGTACAGGAAAAGAGATTACACAACACACCTCCCCAACATTACAGGGTTAAACATAACTGCATTTGACAATCCTGTCACAACACCACACTTGTCCATTCTTCAGTAGAACCACATTGTTGTAGGACTTGGCTACACGGCAAGGAGCGTAATATTTGCTTTTGCTCTGATTGTCTTTAACACTCCTTTTGACCTGTACCCAATCTCCTAACCTCCACCTAGGATCTTTCACCCCATTCTCACCATCGTACCACTCCTTGTATTTGCCTTGGTGTAATCTTCGTTTATTTGCAGCTTCCTTAAGATTGGACTCAACCGCCCTACCACCTCTCAACCAGATGGGGTTAAACTTTGTACAGGGTTCTCTTCCTCTGGGGGCGACAAACGGGCACACCCCTGTGATGATGTTGGATGACGTGTGGTAGGCCTATGAGCAATCCCACAAGGAAGACTCAACCTCATGACCATTTACCATGGCTAGTTGTACGTGTTCTTTAATAAACCTATTGGCTCTTTCAACTAGGCCGTTTGCCTAAGGACAATATAGTGCTGTTCTTTCGTTCATGATATTAAAATTTAATAGAACGTCCTTCATCTGTTGGGAAGTAAACTGTACCCCATTGTCAGTCACGAGGGTAGATGGAATTCCCTCCCGTGAGAATACGTCCTCAAAGAAATCTATGACAGCATTAGTGTTGACCCCAATGACGAACTTGAGACCCAGTTTGAGGTGTAATTAACCAGAACCAACATGAACTTTCTGTGCATCTCTAAATTGTGCATTGGCCCAATTATGTCCATGGCCAGTTTGCTCCATTGTTTGAGGGGTACCTCTACCGGGGACATTGGGGGCCTTGTGGGTAGACCTCGACTTGTCACTTTTTGCACAGCTGTGACAGTCCTTTACCATTTGTTCAACCAGGGAGTCCATCCTGGGAAACCAGAAGTTCACTCTAACTCTGTTCTTGGTCATGCTCCTCCCCAGGTGTCCTTTACGGGCTAATTCCACAATTCTCTTTCTCAACCCTTCTGGAGGTACAATTTTATTGTTGCGAAAAACTTTCCCACCTATGGTGCTCAATTCAAACCTGACCTCCCAAAACTCTCCGATTTCCTCATCAACCTCATTGCATTTACTGGGCCACCCTTCTACCCTCACCTCCTTTAATTTACACAGCCCCTTATCTTCTTCCATGCCGTTACCCCACTCTTCTTCTGTTAATGCAGGATCAGTTAAGGCCAGAATGGGACTGTCTAGCGCTTCTTCACACGGTTCATATTGTAAAGGTGAACGGGACAAGAAGTCTGCAATTTTGTTTTTTTCCCCTGGAACATACTGCACCCTGAAGCAGAAATTCTCAAGTCCTAATAACCATTTGCAAATGCGGAGTGTGCCATGTTCCATACCTTTAACCGTGAACATGGAGGTAAGTGGCTTGTGGTCTGTGTGGATAGTGAAATTCACCCCCCACAGGAAGAACGCAGCGTCCAGGGGGCCTGACTCTGGACCACAGGGTTCACAGTTAGATCCCCGGCGCCTGCGGCAGGTTAGCCCAGCACTATGTGACTCTGGGTAATAGCTTGCTTAATCTTCCTGACAGCCCCCAGCGCCGGGACACCTGTCCGGAGGTAGCTGTGCACTTTACAAATGCTGGTATTTCATTTCCTTTCAAAAACGTAAAATGTTTCACCGCCCAGTAACACGCTAGGGCCTCCTTCTCCACTACTGAATAGTTGCTCTCCGCTTTGGTAAGACAGCGGGAGGCAAAAGCAATGATTTTTCCCCGTTGATCTCTTTCTGAGACAGTGTCGCTCCCAAGCCTTTGTTAGAGGCGTCTGTGGTAAGAACGTTTTTTTTTACTTGGGTCAAACGTGCCCAACGCCGGAGAATTGACAATTTCCTCTTTCAATGCATTTGCAGTGCACTTGTGTTCTTCTTGCCACTCAAACTCCTTGTTTTTCTTCCAAAGTTCACTTAAGTGTTCACATTTCTCTGATAAGTTTTTAATGTATTTTGTCATATACTATAGTAAACCCAAGAATGATTTCAACTCATCCTTGCTCTTGGTATACGTGGCCTCTCTCACTGCCTTCAACAAGTTGTTTTTTATTCTAAAACCATTTTCTGAAATGGAGTGCCCCAAGTACTCCACAGACGTCACTATGATCTGGCACTTACATTTCTGTACTGTCAATCCGGCATCCATCAGCCATTTGAAGACATCCATGAGGGTCTGGTCATGGGCCTCGGCGGTCTGTCCGTACACAAGCATGTCATCCTGAAAACACATGGTGTTGCCCACGTCACTCAAGACTTGTTGCATTATCTATTGGAAGACCGCCGCAGCCGATGCCAGACCGAACTGCATTCTTTGGAACATGTACGCTCCCTGCGGGGTGATAAAGGCTGTGAGCGATCTAGAGTCAGGGTGGAGATCTACCTGGTGGAAGGCCATGGAGAGGTCAATGATGCTAAAGTACTTAGCTCGTCCCATGGTACTGAGCATTTTGTTTATGCTCGGGAGCGGGTGTCTCTCAGCGAATGCTGTTCCCACTGGCCTTAGATGCAATCACAATTGGGGCCAACCATTCGGACGTGTCAATGGGTTGGATGACGCCCATAATGCACAATCTCTCCAACTCCTTCTTTAAAGGTTCCTTCATTAAATGAGGTACCAGGCGAAGGTTCTGTACAGTGGTCTACTATTGGATTGGAGCTTAATTTTATGTTGGAAATCATGGAGAAGACCAAGATTCTTGGAAAATAACTTGGGGAATTCCTCACATATACTTGCTCCGGTTTGAGTAATATCCAGGACAAGCACTTGTTCTTGGTTATTGGGATCAAGGATTATGCCCAACTCTTTCTGATGTTGCCATCCCAATAAGTTAGATCCCATTTCAACAATGTACACCATCCCCTCCGCATTTCTTCCTTTAAATTCAATGTGTATTTTTCTCCTTCCCATGAGTGGTATGGGTTGTTTGGCATAACCAGTGGGAGAAATATCAGGCTTTTCTAGGATCACATTTCCCTAACATTAATGTTTACACAATATGCATGATTTAACAAAGTAAATGGTGAGCAAGAATCAGCATACATGGTGACATGCATATTAAGCATAACATCACATTTGGGATAATTGATATTTATACTTCCCACTGTGTCTTTTACCTGGGAGACAAACTTTCTTTCACTAGGAGAGACATTTACAGAACTCCCTTCTTTTCCCCACTCTCTCTGTTGTTGGAGTCATTTTCTCCACATACTCTTGCAAAATTCCCCCTACGATTGCAATTCTTGCATGCCACATTTTTGGCTGGGCACTGAGCAGTGTTAGCTAGCTCAAGTTGCTGCTTCCACATCTGTAACATCTGAGTTTCCTCTCATTAAGGTGCGTTTTGTTCTGTATACTTTCCTTCCCTTTGACTTTACAAACCTCGGTCTTTTCTACGTACTCCTTTACATTGGCAACCAACTCAGTAGGGGATTTCATTTCCTTGATGCACTTGGCCGTGTGCTCTACAGATTGGGCAATGGCAACTGCCTCCCGGAGAGAAGGATTTTTGGCTGGCAATTTTTCTTGTATGTGCAAATTATTTGTTCAGCGTCCCAGCTGGTTCCTTATAAGGGAATCAGTTAGGTTCCCAAAGTCACACAATTGACTCAGGCCTCCTAAGGCCACAATGTAATTGCTGACAGATTCCAGAACCTATGACGCTCCAACACCACGTTTATCTTGTCTCCAAAATTAATTTCTAGTTTGGCCATAGTGCTTGCAAAAATTTCCGAAGTTCCCTCTTCCCCTTCTCCATTATTCTCTGGTTCAGGCAGGGTCTCATAGATTTTCTGGCCATATACACCCAAATTATGTAGTAAAATGTGCTGTTTCCGCAACGGAGAGAACCGTTCACCCCCAATCGCAATCAGATAAGATTCCAATTTATTTCTGGCTCTCCATTCTCATTGACAAAGGATGGGGCTTGGCTCATCCTCCTTCGGCCATTATTGTGCACTGGAAGGGGAGACTTAAAGCACAGAAGGGCTAACAAGGAGTGGAGCAGGGTAACAAAGTAGACCAAAACACCCAAGAAAACTGAGGTGGGTGCTGTACAATCAGGAGCAAAAGGGGAACCCCCAAGCACAATACTATGTTAGGATGGCACAGGTGGATGTATCCAGTGTTATAGTACAAAAAATGTAATCGATAAGAAATCCTGCTGCACAGAGCGCTCAGAGTGTATAAATTGGCAGAAATACACACTAAAGGTTAACCTCCTAACGTGAAGATTTGGCATTCACAAAATAGACTCAACTACTTGGCTGGTTACTGGTGAATGTTGCACCCCCCTCGTGCACCCACAGGCAGAGATTAGGTGCTGAAGTAAAATTAAGTTTTGACTCTTGTAGCACGCCTGCTCAGATGAGAATGCGCTACTTCAAGCAACCCAATAAGTGAATTGAACTGCTGCTCCCCTTCGCTCAGGCTCCGTATTTCTCGAAGGACCCTGCTTTCCTCAGCTGTCTCCAGAGCACACCTGCGCTTTCAAATACATACTCGCTTGTCCACAACACTACATTTCCTGTCAGGAAACGACTACGCCTCACACATGCGCGATACCTGTGAAGCAACAGCCTGCAATAAGTACGCCTTGTTAATTGAAATCCAGTCAGCGGCACCAAGGACACTCGGCACTGCTGTCGGTTTGCTGCTTGGGTCGTAGGTGAAGATTTACTCCATTATCCCAGAAGGTCAAACGCCACAAAGAGCTAGCGACTCACGTCCAGATGGGAATCCTCCTCCGCTGGTCACAGTACGGAAGTTGAAGACCACCGAAAGCACACCACATGCAGGATGGCTTCCACCTGAACCCTTATCTTCACCTTACGTCCCACGGTGCCAGCATCTTGGGGTAAAATCCTCTTGTGGGATCACAGTGCAGCCCATAAGGACCAAGGCAGACTTGTTTGGCTTCCGCAGTGCGTCACAAATTTGAGCATAGCTTCGCACACGCAACACAGCTGGATTGGCAGGGACGGCTGAGGTAGCAAAACAATCCTCTGCGCCCTTCTTCCACATAAATGCTTTAATTGGAGAGAGTATACAAAGGGAAAATGGCTAAAACTGCCCCCTTCGCAGTAAATCGTCGCCAGTGTTGAAAAGTAAAGATGACCAGACCAGGTAAGATTTCTGGATCTCTTTATTAGCCATCCACTCTCTGAAACATCAACTGAGGACTTTAACATTCTAAGGTAGACTCCCAAGGGAGAGTCCACTGGGGGGCAGAGGTGAAAGGGACGTACCAAGGTACAGGAAAAGAGATTACAACATACGTGTTTTAGCTGCATCCTGTGAGTTTGAAAATTCTGTTGACACATATATAATAGATCAATTTGTTTTTAATTGTTTTTTTTAAAAAAAAGCAAGAGTGATTACTTACATTTCGCAACCCTTCACTATCTGAATTCTAAAAGCAATGAACATTCCACTGGGTTTCTACTCACGCTCTAGCTTCTCGACAGGTTCAACTTTCTGTTTCCGTTGTTACTGATGACACCACTATTGCGGCACTCAAATTTGGGAAAGATAGAAAAAGACAAACTAAAACCCACATCGGTAAATGTCCTGCCATTAGGAAGAAATGCATAAAATGGAGAAAAAAATGGGGCATTTTTACACAGTTTGTAGGTCGAAAAGTGTAGGTAGCAAATCTACTATACATGCTTTGGACTTACAACGTGAGGAAACTTTGAACAATGCTGAAAGTAATGTTCCCGATTGTACTTACAGTGTATCTAATGTTGAACTTATTGTTGAATAAAGATAAAGCTTAGACAAAGTAGAAGGTCCTTTTTGTCAAGCCTTTATTGGAGATAAATCTTCATGAGCTATGGCAGATTCAGGTGCCCCTATTACTGTTTTAGCAGACAAAACTTTTCATGATTTGTAGTCCCTTTCCTTTCAACTTAATCCGCCTCACATTTGCCCCAAACCTTTGGCGATAAAGAAATTGACCTTCTTGGGTTTTTCTTTGACGATATGAAAATTTTAGGCAGAATTATACATACTAAAGCTTATGTTGCTGTTAATGGTAAAGATCTTGTTGGCTGGATGGATTTGGCCAAATTACACATACATCTTAAATCGGGTCACAAAAATCCTATTGTTCTAGGAGAGATATCATTTTGTCTCTTTCTGATGATTCTAATAGCAATATTGTATCTGATCTCATGCATAAATTCCCAAAAGTTTTTAAAGATGAAATAGGAACTTTTCAGGGGTTTGAACATGAAATCAAACTTTGAAAAAATGCCACACCCATAAATCATAGGGTCAGACCGGTTCCCACCAGTGTTCGCTCTGAGTTGAAAGATTTACTGGACAAACTTACTAAAGATGGTATTATTACACCACAGACTCTTCAAAATGGCTATCTCCCATCGTTTTAGCTAATAAAAGCAATGGAAGTCTTCGTCTATGTGTGGACTTGAGATCTCTTAATCACATTTAAGTTGACTGTCATCCATTGCAGCATATTCAAGAGATGTTGTCCAATATTAGTTAAGCAAAGTACTTTTCCACTAAAGGCCTCCACTCAGCCTACCATCAGATACCCTTAACCACTGAATCTCAAGATCTTACTACATTCATTTAACCATTTGGGGCCTTCAAATATTTAAGACTTCCTTTCGGCCTCGCCTCAGCAGCCATCACTTTTAAGAAGGCTATGGACAACTTATTTAAAGATGTTAATAATGTCCAGTCTTTCCAAGATGATATTCTTGTATTTACTGAAACTAATGAAGAGCATTTATTAATCCTAGACAGGGTCTTAAATATTCTCACAACTAGGGGCATAACTATACAGTCAGAGAAATGTAAGTTTTTGGTACAAATACTTGGATTACCTTGGTCACACCCTCACGCCTAATGGTATTAAACCCAAATTTAGTAACATCGAAGCCATTTTGAAAGCACCTGTTCCTACAGACAGAGATTCTTTGAGATCATGTCTTGGTCTCTGCTAATTTTATGCTTGTTTTGTTCCCTCCTAAGCATCTGCTGTTCAACCTTTGAGGCATCTTTTTAAAAAAGTTGTCAAGTTTCTTTGGAATAATGATACTGAACAGTCTTTTAGCAACCCCAAACATTTGGTAACTACTGCCCCTGCTCTTAGTCCTTTTGTCCCAAATAATGAATGTATCATTTATGTGAATGCCAGCATGAAGGGAATTGGTGCAGTTTTTGGACAGAAAGTTAATGGGAAAGACGTCACTATACCTTTCGATTCAAGAGCTCTTTCACAGTCTAAATCCCATTACAGCACCATAGAAAGGGAAGCTCTAGCTTATCTTTGGGGCTGTTCTTTTGAGATTTTGTCTGACCATAAACCTCTTGTGTTTTTGCCACAAGGAAATGGCCTGGGTAAAGCATCATCTTGCTTAGTGCGAACCATTCTTCTATAAATTACATACCGGGAGGAAAAAACATTCGGGCTGAATGCCTCTCACGTTTGCCTTTATCCTCTGGTGATGAATTCATAGATGATTATGAGTGTGTTGTTGCTGTTTTGGATGCTGTTTCTTCTTGTAATTAATTTATTTCAGAAAAAGACTGGTTGGAAGCTTTTTCTCAAGATGAAGTTTTTAAGGAAGACAAGGAACATATTAGGAATGGTTGGCCTCCTTTATGCAATCTTCCCAGTGACTTGAAAGCTTTTGCTCAAATATCACCTGAACTATCTATTGAGAACCAAGTCTGCACCAGAAATGGCAAATTCATTCCACCTGTTCAACTTAGATCTCGCTTAATCAAAATAGCGCATGAGGGGCATTTTGGTGTTACTGCCTCTTGCAAAGTATTAAGGGAGCACTATAGGTGTCCAGCTATGAATGCTCAAGTTTCTTCTTTTGTAGGTTTGTGCCCTCAATGTGTCATTTCTGATAAGCATTGGAAAACCACCAATAAACCATTACATTCTGTTTCTCTACCTGATGGACCTTGGATTAAAGTGGCACTACATTTCGCTGGTCCATTGAAACTTCTTCCATCATGTAACAGATTTCTCATAGTTCTCATTGACTATTTTTCTAAATGGATTTAGTTCTCCTTTCTATAATCAGCTTCTACCCAGTCTGTCTTAAATGTTTTACAACATGTTTTTTCTCTGGACGGCACTCCAAAAGAAGTAGTGACAGACAATGGAACACATTTTACTTCATCTGTCATGAAAAATCTTTGGGGATTCGGGCATTAAACATCTTCAGGTTGCTCTTTATAGTCTTTGTTCTAATGGACTTGTTGAAAGGGCTAACCGTTTTATAAAAGATGGTATTCAGTCTGCTCTTGCTTCAGGGGTTGATGTAAGCAATTTTCTTAGACATAAAATCAATGCTTATCATTCTACTCCTAACTCAACCACTGGTTTCACCCCCATTTGAATTATTGAGAGGAAGAAAATACAGGTACAAAATGTTACCTGCATAGCTTGATTGTCAAACTGATTAAAAAAAATATGATGCTGTAAGAAACAATGTCTTATTGGAGCAAAGACAACAGAAGTTGTATTTTGACTCTTCTAAGCATGTTAATAATGAAAATTTCCTGGTTGGTTCATGGGTTCAAGAAACCCGTGAGAGTCACTAAAGGGGAATCTATTTATTCCTCTCGCTGCAAAATTGAGAGAGTCAGTAAAGGTTCTGTTCTATTACAAGGGAGAAGGTGGTGGAATAAAAACAACTTAGTACCTATTTCTAACATTCAGAAACACATTTATTTGAAATCACACGCTCCTGTTGCTAATGATACTATTTTTTATGAAGTCAAGGTTGCTTATTCATGTTCCAATGATGAATCCGTGGATGCCAATGTTTCTTCACGATCTTTACCCAAGGAGCAGGTTATTTGTTTCTGATTCTATGATGCTGTAGTGGAGACGGAGTTTTTATATGCACACATTGCTATGTTAGCATAAGCGTCTTAGAGGTTAGAAACGCCATCTTGCCACTTTTGCTGCTTTTGCTTACGACACTGCAGATCGATGTTGTTATATGAAAGCTGCTTGCCTGCCTTTTCTTCACATGAGAACGGTCTGTTCTTCACATCCCTAGACGTGCACCGCGACCTTGGTCTGAACATTGTGTGCAGAAACAGTCAGGGCCAACAAACAATGTATGCTTTTGAATCCAGGTTGATCGGCCCACGCTCTAGCCATAACACGCACACAGCTGCAAATATTGGAAACTTGAGCACCTTTAATATTGCAGTTTGCATGCATTAGACACACATTCTGGAGAAGAACTTTTCCAGGCACACAGCAAAGCTGATCCTGTGATGTGAATCACCTAAGCTGATATTTACGGTATGGGGTTCCCCATTCAAACCTAGAGACCTTCTATTAGTCTAATAATACTAGCTTACTAGCGAAGGGAGGGTGGTTGTATTCCACTATCATTTGTAACATGATTCCTCCCTTCATTTTCTATGGTATTGTAACAATGCTGATGGTTTTATTCTTAATCATTTGTCTGCTTATGTTAGCCAAAGTAGTGCATCTTAGGACACGTAGTTTATAAAATAAACGTTTTAAACTTTGCTGTGACTCTGCTTACTCTTGTTGTGGACTGATATGAGAATAATAACGAACAGGTATTTCTGATTCCCACCATTCCTGAGAGTACTCAAAGTCGCATGTTCTGGGTTGTCTAATCATTGGTAGCTTCGAGATGATATGAAGAGCGAATGAGACACTGATGCTAGTCGGATAGGGGTTCTCAGTACTGAGGTGAGTTTTTGGTACACCGCAATTCACTGAGGTCCTGGTTTCCTGCCATAGTTCTGTGCATGAGCAGAATCCCTGCAACATGGCGCACCTAACGATTTGAGACGCCTTAGTAGTGTTTATATTAGTCCACGACGCCCTCACTCTTGTTTCCGGATAACGGAAGTGACGGTTTTAACCTACCTATTTGTTCAATAGGTTCAGTCAAGCTTGTCAATTAAAACGTTTTTTATATTATTGGACCCTTGTGCTACTATAAAATAGATTGTTTTTCTTCTCTGTGTCCTTATGGCTGCGGTCGATATTGCGGCACATAGCCGAGCCCCTCTCCGGCGTCATTTGACGCAGTTCGAGGAACCGGACGATGGGATGGCTGTTATTTTTGTGGTGAGTGCCGATGCGTCATATCCCTACGAGTTGTTTTACTCTTGGGGTACTATGCCGGCGGTGAATGCGGACGACAGTACATTTCACTCCTATACTCCCACGCAGGTCCCAGTGAATTATACGCCATATAGGACACAGGAGATTCCCATTTCGGCTTGGCAGCATCGCATTTGGTTTAATGGCGCCCTTCCCCATACGGTTACACCGGTTCGTTTGGGCCCTTTATCAATTCCAGGGGCCACTTGGCCGGTACTGGCCGGTTTTACACCTCATCCTCATTATTTGAATGCTACGGTGGATGAGTTACGTGTCCTCCATACAGCCCTGATTACAGTACATCGGGCCTTAGTGCAATACGTTTCACACAACGTTGCGGGGCAGCCAGCTGGCCCGGCCGGGATTGTCATTAGTCCCGTCATGGTTAATTTGGTAATGAGCAAGCGCCCCCAGAATAAGGACGATTTACCTTATTGGTTTGCTGAGAAATTTGACCAGCTGGAAGCAGTGTTTCCGCACTCTACTCCTGTGGAGAAACACAGGATACTCACCATTAGTTTGCAGAAAGACTTAGTCCCAGAGGTGGCCGACTGACAACTGGGGTAAAGTTTTTGCAGCGGTCTACTCGAAGTGCTTCGGGACCACATCTATGGCCGTGCTTCCCTCCGTCATCAAACGTGTTCAAGATCAACACGGTCCGGAGGCGGCGGTCGAGTTGGGAATGAGGCTTGTTGGCATGTTCGATGTAGTTGCCACTCTCATCCTTGGTAACCTCAAGGGAGATGCGGTTCACTTTTAAGTGGTGAATGGTTTAGCCCCCGTTGACGAACTCGATAAGCCCAGAGAGTTGGCTAAAATTATTGCGGAGGCTTAGAGAAATATTGGCCGCAGTAGTTTGGGGATTAAGCCTACTATTGTCATTGCCGATGTACAACAGCAAACTAAGGCGAGTTCGTCTTTCAAAGATGATCGTCCAACTTTTCCTAAACAGAATTGGAGAACTCCAAAACAGGGAAAGCAGCAACAGAAACAGGGGTCTCGTCCTGCGTCACCGGTACAGGCGTCTAGTGAACGCACATATGATTTGCGCGATCGCACTAGGATTAGGTCACCTGACAGATTTCAGGTTACTGAACAACGTTCTCCTCGTTCTTCACAGGAATCATCGGCCTCACAGTCCGGTGGCGGAGAACGTGGCAAAGGTCGGGGTGCCCAACAAGGACGTGAGCAACCCCATCAGCCTGACGGTAAGGGTAAGCAGGACGAGTTTGCACGCCACCGTCCCCCGTTTCAGAAGAAGAAGGTTGCTGCGCCAACAGCGAGGTATGCCACAGATAGTGAGAACGCAGCTTCAGAACCTCACATGGGCACTAACGCTGCTCGACAGCGCAGCGGAGGTTACAGTAGTGTGGCAAGCACTGCGTCCATTTCTGGAGACGACAGCAACTGACACGTTCATTACTGTAGAAACTGCGGATACTAGAGTGGCCCCACCTGACAGACTATATGACATAGTCCTTTTGATTGAAGGTGACATACAACGTACGATACAAGGGATTTTTTGGGATAATCTGACCTCTACATATGATATTCTATTAGCGGAGGCGGACTGGCCCCCAGCTTTCATTTTGGCTGCTCCTAGAGGGGAGGAGGTAATCCTCCCGTCCTTCGCGCACACAGTGCCAAAGGATCATGCTCAAAGACTTGCAGAAGAGTGGGCCCAGGTGCTTGCTCCGGCTCTGTACCATACTCAGGTTGGGTGGGATCAGTTGTCGCCAAACCATGAGATTCCTTTACGGTCTATGCCCCAGCCCCAATATCCCATGCGCCGCGAAGCTAGATCTCACGTCGCAGAAATCCTTGAGCAATTGGAATATCAAGGTGTTATTGAAACCTGTGTGTCACCAATGAATAATCCTCTATTCACTGTAACTAAACCGGATGGGTTGTACCGCTGAGTTTTGGATTACCGGCATTTGAACTCTCATTGTCGGACTTGTGCTGTACAGAATACCCAGGGTTCTGCACCTCGTTGATAGTCTCGTGAGAAAAAGGTTTAAGACCACACTTGACATATCTAATGGCTTTTACAGCCATAATCTATCCTCTCTTAGTAGTCAATGGACGCCTTTACTTCAGGCGGCAAGCAAAAACAGTTTAAGAGATTAGCCATGGGCTATAAAAACAGCCCTGGTGTCTTTGCCGCCCGTGTAGTCTCTCTGTTAGAGAGCATTGACCCTGATGTGTACTCGTATGTTGATGATATCTGTCTCACAGACGACGAATTATGGCCGCATCTGTGTCACGTTGACCGCATCATTGTTATGTTTGTGGACTTCGGTTACAAATTCAACTTTGCAAAGTCACACATTGTAGAGTATACAGTGTTGTTTTTGGGCTATGAGCTCAACAATGAAGGTCGAGGTTTAGCACCTCACTTCTTGGAGAAGTGCGCATGTCTGCGTGCTCCAACTACACTGAAGAAATTACAATCTTTGCTGGGTTTTCTAAATTTTGGGCGGACCTATATTCCCGATTATGCCCAGCGTATCAAGCCGCTATATGCCTTGGTACAACCAACTTTTTCCAAAGCGAGCTGGCTGCCAGAGCTTTCAGCTATCTTGCAATCTTTGCAGGCTGATCTTCTTGCTTTGAAATACTTACTGACGCGTGATAACCACACTAACCTGGTGATACGAATTGTGCCTGGCGCAGTGGGTTTCACGTACTTAATGTTCAATGAGGGCGACACAGTCCCAATTGCCTACAAGTCACACCTGTACACTTCAGCTGAAATGTGCTTTTCCACGGTTGAAAAAGTTTTGACTGCAGTGCAGATGGCGATTCTTAAAGAGCGAGCACTGTCGCAAGGGAAACGCATGATGGTTGTTACACCGTATCCTGCTCTAGAGGCAGTGACGAAAACCAGGGTACCTAATTCTAAAGCTTTGCATCCACGTTGGATACAATGGGCCACTTCCTTGACATCACCGGATGTCACCTATATCTTTGATGCCTCATTACAGACTCAGGAGTACTTGCAGTATGAATTTGTTCATCCAGCTCCTCTGTCTTTGCGCCCGCTTGAAGATTACCATTGTGTCATTTACACTGACGGTTCGGCGCAACCGGCGATGGAATCGAAGCATGCTTATTCGGCCGCCTGCGCAATTGTAGCGGGTACTTTCGTGAATGGTGAATTCAAGTCTGATGTCGTGCATACGCAGTCATTGGGTGATTGTACCGCACAGTTGGCAGAGCTACGTGCTCTAGTGCTTGCACTGGAGTTTGCTGATCCTCGTGTTACTGCTCTTAGAGTGAGTGACTCGTTTTACTGTGTTCAGTCTTATAACGACAATTTATTCTTTTGGTCTCAGAATGAATATCACGATTCCAAAGGTAGCACAATCAAGCATAAAATGCTTTGGGTTCGGGTGGCAGAACTTAAACAGAATCTGCCTCTTGTGAATGTTATTCACACTCTTGGGCACCAGCGAGTTGGTGTCCACGCTGTCGGGAACAGCTTAGCTGATGAAGCAGCGAAAACAGCAGTGGCAACGTATCTAGTAGCAGCAGTTACAAGATCCAAAAGTAAGATTGATGATGACATCTTGGCAGCTATTGCTGCAACAGAGAACAGAGTATCGAGAAGGGTTTCCCTTCTCGATACTCTTATCATTTAAGTCCTGATAAAGTCCCCTATTTAAGAATTAACGACGTTGGAGACAGATTGATTCCCAACGCGGACTGCAGACCTTCCTTGATTACAGCGGCTCACGAAGGTATGGCCTCTGCCCATGCCGGCGTTTCAGCGACTGTTACTCTCTTACAACGTTACTGGTGGCGCGGGTTGTATAAACAGGCATGTGCTTATGTTCTTGATTGGGATATTTGCCAGCAGATTAAACCTTCGACTTCTGCGCGCCCACCATAAACTCAGTTGTACATATCTAATAAACCACTTGGGTGTGTTTATCTAGATCACTGCGGTCCTTTCTCCTCTGATACTGCGTACAAGTACTTCTTAGTTGCAGTGGATTCGTGCACACCTTTTCTTTGGGTGTGGCCACAAAGGAGTGCTGATGCTCGAACTGTCATCAGGGATTTGCGTGGCTTTGTGGGAATTTTCGCATGTGATACCCTTCATTCTGACCAGGGTCCTGCTTTCGCCTCTAAGGCGTACAAAGAAGCCTTGAGATCTTTGGGGATCCAAGTCAAATTTTCGTCTCCATACCGGCCTGAGGGCATTAGTGTTGTGGAACGAATGAACTGTGACTTAAAGCAATCCCTGACAGCTAGGGTTTTGGGCACTGGCAGGAACTGGTTAGCCCATCTGTATAACGTACACTTAATAATCTCCCTAGAAGGTCTCTGGGTGGGCGGACCCCATACGAAATGCTCTTTGGCATAAAAATGTTTTTCACGGACCTTGATGGTCTAGACATGGCGGCGTCAGCAGCACCCTTTAACGTAGATGATCACTGTGCTGTATTAAAGAATCTACAAGAGACCAGAGACAGTCTTGCAAAGGAACACTTGCCCTCCACAACTGATGCTGCACTTCAGATCCCGGTAGTCGGCTGGCTACCTAGAGTTGGTGACCTGGTCCGTGAGAAGGTGGAGAACAAGAAGGAGTTTGGCCCCTCTTATCGTGCACCAGTACCAGCGCTTGGAGTGCAGGGTACAAGAACATTCATTTTACCTCCACTTCCTGGTCGCAAGGATAACAGGTACATCTCCATTGACAATGTCAAACTACAGCGAGTGGCCGATTCTTCTTAGTATGACTCCAGCGGCCTCTTGTCCAGCAATGCTGAGAAATTCTGTTTTGGCTCTGGCTTCCATCACCAGGCCTGATATTGCCATCGAGATGCATACAGTTATTAATCCTTTGTTGCCTCCACCAGCGGGTGGTCCACTTGAAGATACTGAGTATACTTATCCCACAGATGTGTCGTTGCCTGGTTTACAATCAACTGCAGTTGACCAGTCACGTTTTTCATTTGACACTAACTCTATGACTTCCAATCCCCCATCAAAAGTTTCTTTTTTTGCTGTTTGGTTTAAAAGAAATTTTTTAATTCCCCCTTGGACTTATGCTTGGCTGATGCTCATAAGTATTTTTTTGTTTATGTCCATTGGATTTGTGGTGGTATTTTTTCCTCTTGTAAATGGACACTATCTCAACGAAAGATCTACAATTAGACTAATTGATGGAACTTTGGCCCCCCACTCCTCATCACACATCATGAAAAGGGACCAGACTTTTGTGAATATTACTGCCTGGCCTGTGTTGGATGGGGTTGTGTGGGATGCTGTAAAATTTCAACTTCATGGACCCACAGAGGTTATTAATGTCCCAAATGTACTTTGTGTTTCTATGGGTGATGTTGTGAAACAAAACATCCACTCTGATGATTGGGACGTTCAGGCCATAGAGGCACTATTTTCTGATTTGAAATATTATGCTGCCTTTGATGCTGAAGATTTGTATTTAGACACTGCTAATTATGGGGAACTATTTTGCTACCAACATTATGGCAATCATTTCCTACATAAAGCCAATACCTTTAGAAATGTTGTGAATTATACTCAATGGGAACATTGTCCGGCACCAATGGAAGGCAGCTCAAGTACATTAGTGAACAAATTCACATATTTTACTGATTTCCGTGTTTCTAAGCCTGAGGCCTTTTATTTTAAAGTGGCGGGAGAGTCAGCTTCGAAAGTTAAGCTGACCCAGACTAAATTATTGTATTCCAAGTCCTTTATGGATGAATCGGGGGTTATGAGCTGTGGAAAGATACTATTGATCTTAAATTTGTTTGGGGTTCTAAGAAATGGCAGGTGCAAGGATCTGAAGCTCTGCATCGTGCTTGCCTTATCCCAAACCACATGTTATTTTTGAATTCTACTATTTTTCAAACCACCTGTTTTGGATTGGCTACTACTAAAAAGATGAATTTCCCCTCTGTTCCTGATCTGAGTGCTTATCCTCATTGGGATAATCATACAGATCTGTCCCTTGAAGAGTTGCAGTCGTACATTACTAATACATCCTTCAACATTTCCGATTTAGATCGTGAAGGATGGTTGATATGGAAGAAGAGCTCAGACTCCTGTCAACATCGGTTTCTGGGTCTACAACCTGGGTATACCAAGGTTCGAGTGGACCCTCGCTTTGAATCTTCTCATTCCGTTACTACCTACTCTGTGGGGAAGTTATGTCAGAACTGGCTGCACCATTCCACCTTGGCATCTGTTAAACTTCATTTATCAAAATTGCATGACAAGATAGATTTGAATGATTTTGTTAAGGGTCCTGTGGGTGGCAGGTCCAAAAGGTGAGTGTATGCTATTTATAACTAGGTTTGGAAATTATCGCAAATTGAAGCTGCTTCCAGATTGAGAGCCACTGATCAAGCCAATTTCGAAAAAGTACTAGCTGTTATCGATAATAGCATTAACACCCTTTCTTCGAGAATTTACACATTAGATAATATTGTTTCATCTGTTGTGGACATTGTGCAGGATGATCTATCTGTGTTATATCATGGTCAAAATCAATTGCGTTTGATAATGCAGTTTGCATGGACTTTACAAACATTGAAGGCTGGGAAAGTTACCTGGGACTACATGAATACGTAGTCTTTATTCCTTCCATTTAATTTGACTGCGAAACAACAGTTCATGTCGATGAAAGATGCAACATATTCATTACTGCATATTGAAAAGTTAGAACCTGTGCCTTTCTCTGTGGCCGAATTGAACTCCGATGTGTGGATTATCCACGGGTTAATCACATTACCATTTCCCTTGTTTAAGTTCAGTTTGTGCATGAAACATTTTGCCCTAGGCAGATATGAACCGTTGGGTACTGCTTTCCTGCATGAAGTTTGGTCACTCCCATTTACATACAGGTGCATGAGAGAAGGTAAAGAAGTTTATTTGAAAGGTGAGGAATGCACTTCCACACCTGATCACTCAGTAGTTTGTAGGCACATCCAATTACATGGCGCATGCAACGTTCAAGCACCGAATTTAGCTTGCGTCCTGAAAGGGATTCCAGTGCCAGCTATTACGCCCTCTTTTACGTTGTTAGCTAACGGTAGTTATTTGCTTTTAAATACTGAGGCTTGCTGCGGGATGCTAGTGGGAATTCCCTACATTGTAACTATACCACAACGAGTCGTCTGCTGTAAAAATGTCCTTTTCCCACCCCCGCATGGGCGGCTGGATGTTTCCATCTGGCCTTCCATCCCAACCTTGAAAGCAGAGTTCAACAAGATGAGCAGCATAAGGGCTCTATTGTCTCAAAGAGAAGTCGCTCTGACTTCCTCCCATGAAACATTTGTCCTTCATGTGGCAAACACCCGCACCGAGGTGCATGCGCTTTTAAATACTGATCGCCCCTTCATTTCGGTGCTCTGATTCACACTATATTTAATGCCTCGTCAACAACTGGCTTGGCACATTTTTTCAAAGTTGTGGGCTCCGGCCTCGTGACCTCCTTCCAAACTATCTTTGGTGTGATACCGGCATTTTTTCATTCTATTTTTTCCAGCGTCTTTGGCGGGCTCCCGTTGATTCTCACCCTCACGGCTGGTGTGCTGCTGTTGGTCTGCTTACTGCGCAATGGCTCCACAATTTGTGTCTCACGACAGCCTGTCCCGGCTGCTCCATCTTCGTAACCGGATGCTTGAATATTATGGAGCATTACCCCTAGCCACCTTAAGCATAGCCTATGGATTGTCCTTTCGAATGGGCTCTGGATTTGTGCTTGTCGAACTCGGTGTCTCCTGCCCAGGATTATGATCGACTGATGAGTCCCTTAGTGGCTCATGAGTTGGACTGTTCTGGTATCAGGATTATGGCCTGTGGAGCAGCATATGGAGTCCAAGGGAATTGGGACATCTGTACGGCAACGTATGACTTCTTGGCGCGAAGTTATCTTGAAGAACACGCCAGTTGTCCTCTGATTGTGCTAGAGGCTCCAGTTATCGAGGAACAGGTATGTTTGTTTACCTTGTTAGACTGGATGGCGGAAACTTTTACAGAACATTCTAATGACTTCCTCTTGGAGGCTGTCGCTATTTATTGTGCTTACACATTGATGGATTAACTTGGATGTCGTCCAACTTTCCTTGTACGAACTACAGCCTTTGCAAGTTGTTACATATTTTTCCTCATTTTTTACGCGGGTTTTTCGAACTTTCACTCCCCTTTATATCGCTTTACAATGCAGGCACTTGGTTCTGTCTCTGTCGAACTTGAACTCTGCGTTCCTCAATTGTATCCCTATTTGTTCATGGTCCCATCAAGGGAGGGTGTAGTGGAGAGACGGAGTTTTTATATGCACACATTGCTATGTTAGCATAAGCGTCTTAGAGGTTAGAAATGCCATCTTGCCACTTTTGCTGCTTTTGCACACGACACTGCAGATCGATGTTGTTATATGAAAGCTGCTTGCCTGCCTTTTCTTCACATGAGAATGGTCTGTTGTTCACATCCCTAGACGTGCACCGCGACCTTGGTCTGAACATTGTGTGCAGAAAGTCAGGGCCAACAAACAATGTATGCTTTTGAATCCAGGTTGATCGGCCCACGCTCTAGCCATAACACGCACACAGCTGCAAATATTTGAAACTCGAGCGCCTTTAATTTTGCAGTTTGCATGCATTAGACACACATTCTGGAGAAGAACTTTTCCAGGCACAGAGCAAAACTGATCCTGTGATGTGATTCACCTAAGCTGATATTTACGGTATGGGGTTCCCCATTCGAACCTAGAGACCTTCTATTTGTCTAATAATACTAGCTTACTAGAGAAGGGAGGGTGGTTGTATTCCACTATCATTTGTAACATGATTCCTCCCTTCATTTTCTATGGTATTGTAACAATGCTGATGGTTTTATTCTTAATCATTTGTCTGCTTATGTTAGCCAAAGTAGTGCATCTTAGGACACGTAGTTTATAAAATAAACGTTTAAAGTTTGCTGTGTCTCTGATTACTCTTGTTGTGGACTGATATGAGAATAATAACGAACAGGTATTTCTGATTCCCACCATTCCTGGGAGTACTCGAAGTCACATGTTCTGGGTTGTCTAATCATTGGTAGCTTCGAGATGATATGAAGAGCGAATGAGACACTGATGCTAGTCGGATAGGGGTTCTCAGTACTGAGGTGAGTTTTTGGTACACCGCAATTCACTGAGGTCCTGGTTTCCTGCGCATCGTGCATGAGCAGAATCCCTGCAACAATGCCTTTTCCTGCTTCTCAAAGTGCTACATCCTACTGTTTGCAGTGTCCACGCATGACTGGTTCTTTTGTGTCAGAACCTATTATCTCTAAAAGAGTCTCTAAATTACCTTCACGTTTTGATGATTATGATTTAACTTAATTTGTTCTTTTACAAGGGTAGAGATGATGTAGTGTTTTATATTTGTTGTATTTTTTCTTTATCGTTAACAGTACCAGTATCTTAGTACTATCACTATGTTGTTTGTATTTGCCATGATCCATTCTAGAATCCATCTCCAGTTGTAGGAGAAAGATCAGTTTCCCTGGTCTTTCTCCTGAGCAACTGGCGATGACTGTGGGTCCCTTCACTTGGAATTTATGCACTTTGGAATAAACTCATCTTTAAGGCAACACGCTGTCTCCAGTGTACTGAGTCTACTACTACGATACCACAGCTGGCTTGGTGGGGTGGGGCGGAGCTAAGCACAGCACCACTTGCACCTGAATAAACTGTGCCCTGCCTCCACACAATAGACCGAACAACCCTGTATTGCCACTCCAGCCAACTTGGAGCCAGGACAGGGGAGGTAGGGCATCTGTGCACTTCAAAGCCACTGTTCTAGTAGCTTCTTCCCCCTTTCAGAACCAGGGCACCAAAGTATAAATACTGGACCTCGGAAACCACCACTTGAGTACACTTCTGAACCTGTGGCTACTCTGCCAGGAAGAATGATTGCTGTGCTGCTGAAAGGACTCTGCTGGACTCCTGCTCTGCAGTCCTGCTGCCCTCCTTGCTTGGTAGTGAGAATGACTGGACCTGCATCTCTCCGCCCCAGAACCAAAGTGACTCCAAGGGTTTGCTGGCTTGCCTCCTGTTTTTTGAAGCCTCAGGGACACAAAAGATTTCCAACTCATCTGCTATAGCACCTGAACTCGGCCAGCTGCGAGCCCACCCTGCCAAGTGGTGCCACCCCAGTCCTTGACCATTGAAAGCGGATCGAAGGTGCTCTGACTTCTGTGGTCCTTCAGGGAACAGACACCAGACAACACAAAGACTTTCAAAGCAACGCCACACAGACTGCCCTCCAGGATTTAAGGTACTGTGTTCAGCGGGCACAGGTGGGTTTCTTGAGCCAGCCCATGATTCGTCGCGGTCATCCTGAACTTGTGACTCTGTCTCGGTCTGGTGCTACCAGAAAATCCACAGTTGAGGCTTGGCGCTTTTTGTGCGCTAATTTCACCCAATTGCTTAAAAATTCATATCTCAAGTGCTACTTACTAGAAGTTTTTATGTTATGGTCTTGCTTTGTTCATTAAATTAAGCTCTATTTGCTTAACCAGGTGTCGTACAATTTGTGTGGTGTTTTCACTGTGTTACTGTTTTATGTGTTGAACAAAAACTTTAAACATTGCCTCTTAAGTTAAGCCTGACTTCTCTGTCTCAAGCTATCAGAGAGTGAGCACCGGTTAATTCAGGGTGTTTATCTGACTTACCCTGACTAGTATTGTGGTTCCTGCTTGGACACGGTAGATACTTCTGGTAACCAGAAACCCAATTTCTAACAGTGTTGATGCAGTGAAACACCAACCCTCCAATACACTATGCAATGGCTCCCTGCCGCAGAATAAGGCAAGTTAGCAATGTGCGCTGCCTGACATTATTCAAGATGACTTGATACATGCAGAGCCAAACAAGCTGCCCTTGCCTACCTTTGCACATCTCACTCAGGTCTTGCCATGAACTTGCCACCCCTTGCATGATGCAAGACCAACAGTAAAAGTGTACATATCCTGCCCATGGGTATCATTGGAGCATCTGAAGGAATGGGGGCCACTGGTATGAGTGAAATGTGTGCGTCTATATTGTACCTAAATGGATGTTTTGTACACCTACACTGAACTTACTTGGCTTCTTTTGACATACTGTAATTGGAGAAGTAATTGTAATTAAGGTATATTGGATATTTCAATATACCAAGATGAGTTGTAGCTCACCTGTATTGTTGATGAAACGTCTCTGGTTTTTAAAGGAAATTTTAACCTATTTTTTAACCACTAAAAAATATTCAAAACGAAAATCTGTGAGGCGATTTGTGTGATACCTGTTTTTTTCTCTTATTCCTCATATGGTGTAGGCGAATTATTGATATTCCCTAAAACAACGGTGACTCCTACGTACGCATTTTAAAGGAATAATCCCATAGAACAATGTACAACATATCATACTGTGGAAAATTTACAGGTCCATTTTAGCTCATTTTATAATTGGATGGGCAACATATCGCTGTTAGCTACTAATACTACCATGATATTTTGTATTGATAGATATTTCATCCGTTCTTGCAGGGTTATGTTTTATTTTGCACCAAGAAGAAAGTTATTTTGGTCCCAAAAACATAAGGGATTAAAGACCTTTTTATCTGCTGTATCTAAATAAGTAGGTCTACATGATGATGAAATGGGACCAGTAGCAGACCAATGCAGTTGGTAAATAATAAGTTATGGACGATGAGATGCAGTCAATACTAATGATCAATGTAGTTGGTAAAAATAACGGGTCGGCGATAGGAGGCAGTTAATATTAACAATCAATAAAACCCTCCTAACGGTACAGCCACACAAGTTGTATTTCCCCTTCAGGTTATTTATGGTTTTATCATTTTTAATGGAAGCAAGTTATTCTTCCCAAACTGAATAAGGGCCTTAAGACTTTCTAGTCTTCTGCATGTTACAGGCAGTTTTTTTAAAACAAAAATGGACTAAGTAAGGTAATGTTCCCAAATTGAATATGGGCCCTAAGACTTTCCAGTTTCCTGCATCTGAATAGGCAGGTTTTTTTTTAAAAACAGAAATGGATCATGCGTTGTTAGTGTCAGTAAACCCACTAAGGGTGTTGCAGTCATAATGTTGGGTATATGTAACTGAGGGTCACAACAAATATTTTGAGACTTCTAGTTTTAAACTGTAAACATAGGAAATGCAAATATTTTATACTATGAAGAATGTTTAGATGTATTAACTAAATATAAATGTTTGACACAATGAAGAATGTTTAGATGTATCAGCTAAATACAAGTAATGTAAATGTTTGATACAATAAAGAATGTTTAGTTAGTTAGTTTTTAAATTTATAATGCGCAACAGCTACCCAAAAAGGGTTTCCCGGCGCAAAAGACAACGTCAGAGCTACAGAATAAAAGAGCGGTAAAACAATTATCTGTTGAACAGCCAGGTTTTTAAAGACTTTCGAAATTTAGTATAGTTCATCTCGTTCCGGAGTGATGTGGGTAAAGAGTTCCAGGACAAAGAGCCGAGGTAAGAAAAAGACCGGCCGCCCATCCGAGCTAATTTGAATTTTGGGATGACGAACCTTCCTTGGGTGGCAGAGCGGAGATTTCGGGAGGGAAAATAAGGACTGACCAGGGACTGAAGATAACTGGGAGCACAACAAGATTTAATTTTGTGCATATAACTCAGTGCCTTGAACTTTATTTGATTCTCGATTTTAAGCCAATGTAACTTGCATCGATAAGGTGAAATGGAGGCGGTCTTCGGGACTCCACACAGGAGTCTGACTGCCGCGTTTTGTACCGTCTGTAGTCTTTGGACTATAGACTTGTTTGCGCCTAAATAAAGTACATTTCCATAGTCAAGCCTGGATGTGATAAGAGCATTGACTACGGTTTTCCTTGTAGATTCCGGTAGCATCCAACAGATTTTTTTTAACCATTTGAGAATGGTGAAACAAGTCGCTGTGACTTTGACAGATTGGGGGTGCATACTAAGTGAGTCGTCGATCGTGATACCCAGATTGCGAACTTGGGGAGAGGGGGAAGGAAGAACACCCATTTCACAAGGCCAGTGTCGGGGATTCCAGAGATCTTTATTTTTTCCCAATAACAGTATTTCAGTTTTCTCACCGTTTAGTTTGAGAACATTTTCCTGCATCCAAGAAGCTGTTTTACTCAGTCCAATTTTGAGAATAGAAGGCACATTAATTTTGTGTGAGGAGAGGGAAAAAATGATTTGTGAATCATCCGCATAAGAAAAGAGAGACAACCCTGAACTCTCTGCTACCACGGCCAGTGGTTTTACATAAAGATTGAATAACAAGGGGCTAAGAATGGACCCTTGTGGCACCCCATGGGCAAACGAGTGGACTTCAGAGCAAGCTGAGTGTGAGAAAACTTGGAAGGTGCGATTGGAAAGGAAAGCAATAAGCCAGTTTAAAGCGGGTCCGTTTATGCCCAGTGATTTGAGTGTCTTTATTAACACAGTGTGAGACACCGTGTCAAAGGCGGCGCTCAGATCAAGTAAAATGAGCGTGACTGTGTCCCCGTTGTCCAGATGGTGACGTAGGTTTTCAGTGACCCCAAGTAGGGTGGTTTCGGTGGAAAAACCTGCTCTGAAGCCAGACTGAGAAGGATGAAGCAGTCCGTGAGTCGTCACATACTGGGTAAGGTGTGAATGGATGTGTCTCTCCAGAATCTTAGAAAAGATCGGGAGCAGGGATATAGGACGGTAATTACTCGACACGTCCGGGTCAGCATTAGTCTTTTTAAGAAGGGGGTGGATCATGGCATGTTTCCATATAGAAGGAATGGAAGCTTCTAGCAGTGAAGCATTTAGGAGATCCATTATCACAAGTAGAGGGGAAGAGCTTAATTGTTTTAATACTGAGACAGGTAATGGGTCATTTGGAGATCCCGAGTTAATGTTGTTCAAGAGTGTAGTTAAGCTTTCTGTGGTAAGTAAAGGCCAAGTTTCAAGGAAGTGGTCAGGGGGATCAAGTTTCTCAAATCTATTTAGGAGTGGATTTATAATATCGGGAGAAGGCTGAGGTGATAAAACAGTGGGGAGATTATTGGCCTGTTTCAGCACAATATCTTGATATATTGTGTCGACTTTTTGAATAAAAAAGGTGGCCAAAGCATCACAATTAAGTTTAGTTAGTGCAGGAGGTTGTGCTAGAGTTTGAGCCTGCGAGTTCCTTGACGGTGTTAAAAAGAGTCTTGGAACAATTAGTTGCATTTGCAATGGTGGTGGAAACAAAGTCTGCTCGAGCTAATTTGCAGAGTTTGTGATAATTTTTTAAAGCACTTTTGTAGTCAGACTTTGATAAAGAAGTGTAATTCTTTCACCATTTTCTCTCCAAAATTTTACAGTTAGTTTGTTACATGTTTAGATGTATTAGCTAACATACTGCCATATTATCTAATATTTTTATTAGAAAACTCTGTCCTGAAGAAGGTGGTTGATCCATGTCTCACCGAAACGCCGCGTCGACATAGTTGTAGTTTTCTAATACCTTTGTGTCACATTCTTATGAAATTGTTTTTAATTGTGTACTGTATAAGACCCTGTGGTCCTAATTTTAATAAAAACTGAATTGTAATACGTTATATGTTATTCTTTTGCTTTTCTGCTTTTGATGTACTCGCGCAACACTGCAAATTTTCTTGTGACTGGCCCTGTAGTAAATGTATGGTAACCATTAATGCTGCCATACTGTAATATTACTGAAATACAACACATGATCCAGATAAATGGCTAGATAGGGACTTTTTTAGTTTTGTTTCACTTATGATTGCACTACAATGTCAGTTATATTTTGTGATAAGTGATGTTCATATTATACTTGCTCTAATAAAAGGTACAATTTTCCCCCTAGTTCACATGGCACCTAAAACGTTTGCCTTGAGCCGGACACAGTATGCCCATGTCACGAAGATTGTGCATGCCTTCTGTAACATGGGCCACACTTTTTGCAAGGACAAGTCTGCTGGCATTTGGGTACAACCCTCATTCACGCAGGCACAGACAACCCCCTCGACTACAGGTTCACGTTGTGCAACTCAGCAGCCAGGCACATGCCACACCACCCCTTGACCCTAAGGAGCACAGTAGCTGCAAGCTACTGGGCAACCCAAAGTTGGAGGTTCTGCACAGAACTAATTTCATGTGTTGCCAGTCAGGAGGATGTGCAGAATGGACCGGAGGATCGCCAACTTGGAGAAGGAGCAGAAGAGGCAGGGAGACATTTTGCAGGAGTGGTATGAGGCACTGGAGCCACACAGATAATTATTATGATATGCTTTTTAAGTGGGTGGGGTTAATATTTTGAGTTAAAAACAAAAAATGCATATTTGTTTAGGCTTCTATGTGTGGTTAGTATATGTTTAGGATGGAGTTGATTTTTTGCTTTGTACTGAGCTATGTGTATTAAGGGTGTTGGCGGGTTGATGTTTTTCTGGTCATGTGTCAATAGTGGTTAAGATAGGTTTAGTTTTAGATTACGTAGTATAGGCTAGTTTTAAGGAAAGTGTGGGTAGGGTTAATGTTTTTAGGTATTGCGTTTTGCATTTCAATAAATTATTTGTTGTTCTCTAGCTTGATATTTATTTGTCCTAAGTTGGTACTATTGCGTTAGGTTTGTACATGATGTTCAACTTGTCATGAGTACATTGTAGGAGTATGTTGGATTGAAGAGCCCTCTGGACAACTGTGGTTCTCCCTCACATTAGAGCTATGTATGGAACCATTTTCATACTTTAGACACTGCAAGTGGGCCTCAGTACTTGATTTTATACACAGCACGACACAGGTAGACTTCTTACTGAGGCATGGCGTTCCAGCGGTTACTGCCCTATAGCCAAACTTGCACTATGAACTAAACAAAAACTTTATTACGCGGCCATTGGACTGGCCAAAGGCCGGTATTTCTCCAATCGTATTGATTGTGCAAATAATAATTCTACAGAAATATTTTCTATTGTGAAGAGCTTTGTGTCTCCTAGCGCCCAGGCGCTGGTGGTACCCTCATCGGTTATTTGGTGTAACACCTTAGCAAAATTCTTCAGGGACAAAATAGTTAGCATTCAGGACTCTTTTTCAACGGTGCCCATGAACTTTACTCCCGGCTGGTTGGGGAAGCAGACGTTAAAGATTACCTCCATTTTTTCAGCTTTCAAACCTGTTGATTTGCCTTGTACCCTTAGAATTCTTAAGGCACTTAAATCTGGTTCACCTAAGGACCCTTGTGCAGCTAGGCTTCTGTCAGAAGTGGCAGACTCTATTAATTTTGAAGTCGACCATATGGTTAACGAGTCACTTCGCGAGGCCCGTGTCCCAGTATCATGGAAGCAGGCACTGATCCTCCCCCTCCTCAAGAAGTCTTCTCTTGACCCTCTGCTTCCTGAGAACTATCGGCCTATCTCGCTCCTGCCAAGTTTGGCTAAAGTCTGCGAGAAGGTTGTTCCGTCTCAGCTCACCAACTATGTAGAGGTGTCTGGTGTGCTTCATCCAGCTCAATCTGGCTTCCGTGCTTCTTATAGCACGGAGTCAGCATTGTTGGAGATGACTGAGGAGATCCGGGAGTGTTTGGATGCCGACGGGAGAGCGACCTTGGTTATGCTGGATCTCTCGGCGGCATTCGATACAGTGCCGCACTCTTTACTCCTTGACCGCCTAGAGGCAATCTGGGTTTCGGGATCGGTGCTGCGCTGGATTAGATCCTTTTTGGAAAACAGGCCGCAACAGGTCTGGCTTCCACCTTGTGCCTCCACGCCTATGCAGTTATCAACCGGTGTACCGCAGGGGTCATCGCTTAGCCCTCTCCTTTTTAATATCCATGTGACTCCGCTGATTTATCTTGAGGAGTCACTGGGGGCTAAGGTGATTGCCTATGCAGATGACACTCAGCTCTTGTTCTCTTGGGGAAAGGGTGACGACTCGGTTGAGGCGGTGCAGCACTGTTTGTCGGCCGTGTTCCACTGGCTGGTGAGTGCACAATTGAAGTGCAATGAAGAAAAATCGGAAGTGCTTTTGTATGGCTCGCTCCCAGTGGACTTTAGGGAAAGGTTATGGCCTCCGGGTTTTCCCAGTCCACTTATGGGTAACGGCACCGCAAAAAATCTCGGTGTCTGGTTCGATGAAAACCTGATTTTTTTCAACACAAGTGAAGAAACTGGTAGGAACCTGCTTCGGCACTTTAAAAATTTTGAGGAAGTTTGTCCCTTTTTGCCTGTTAGTGCCACGGAAACTGTGGTCCGGGCCTTGATTTTATCTCGATTGGACTATGCCAACGCTATTTTGGTTGGTAGTCCAGGTTATCTGGTAAAAAAAGCTGCAAGTGGTCCAAAACTCAGCAGCCAGACTGCTTCTGGGCCTTTCTTCCACACATAGTGTTCGGAGCCACCTACACAGCTTGCACTGGCTCCCAGTTGAATCTCGGCTGAAATTTAAGATGTTATCCATTGTACATCAGGCCCTGTATGGTTTAGGCCCTATCTATCTTCAAAAGAGATTGGTTTTCTATAGACCTAGTAGACAGCTTCGTTCCTCTGACCAGCTGCTGATGCAGATTCCTAGGTTTAAGCGTCAAAGGCTTGGCGGGAGTTCTTTTGTCCGTAAAGCCGGTCTGGCTTGGAATGTGCTACCATTGGCACTCCGGGACACTCAGGATCCATTGTTGTTTAGGAAAAAGCTTAAAACATTGCTTTTTTAGTTTCTGATGTGTGTGTAGTTCACTTTTTTTTTCTAGAGTAAGCGCCGAGACACTTTGAGTAGCCGTGCGCTTTATAAATTTAATATAACATGCCTCACACCTCAGATTTATAGGCGTCAAGTATTTATGTACTTAGCAAAAATCTGACTTTATCAAGAAAATGCAGCTTGTTGATACACTCAGACATAACAATGGCAGACTACATATTGCGCATCATACCTTTGCAACTGATGTAATTGGTGTTGATACACATACAAAGACAGCATGTGCAATTGACTTTAGATCATTCTTCAGCTTCAAAAATGTTTCCTGTGGGTTTTTGAGTTATATTATGTAAGTAGACTTTTTTGAAATAATCATGCAAAACTCTATGCTTTTGAACTTTTTTTTGGTTTGTAATCCCAGATGGTCAGATCTAAACATTACAACATGTAAATAGTCCATTTATCTCAACATGCATCCAAAATTAGGATGTATTGTGCATCAAACAGTCATTTGGTTACACATGTGACTTTAAATTTACATGTGCTTAATCTGATAAGTGAGGAGGATCAAATTGTCATTAGCAAATGTGGAATTTTATTTTGGATCACAAGTGGACAAGATAAATTACTGCACAAACAAAAAGTACTGTAGGTAATGAAGGTGGCATGATGTCCTACACAAAACAGGCCAGGGGACACTCACAAATGTTTATCGGGAAGTTCTTTGTCGGAAACTGGGGAACTCGGAGGAGGAAGATGTACTGTTCTGCCTCCCCTGGAAGTTGTGCTGTCGGAATGGGAAGCAGCTCAGTGATGTTACTAGCCTCAGGCACACATACAGAGGCAGCAGGATGTGGATTGGTTCATCTCTGAAAGACACTCTTCTCAAACAGGGCCTGCTAGAGGAAGCTTTCGGTTTTCAAGAACCCTCCGCTTGCATGCAGTACTGTATTAATTCACAATGGTTCACTGTTGTTTATGCAACTAGTTTGTTCCGAAACCTCCGGACGACATCAGGTCAGAAGTGCTGAATCAATATTTATGCAGTGGGTTAGTGCCAAAAAAAAGCGATATCTGACAAATCATAAAACATCAATATGATTTGTGAAAAAGGTCATTGTTTATGCACACAATGATGACTTTACAGTTTCATTGCTTTCTTATGGAAACATTAGCTATAAAAGCCCTTAAATGTGTGGCTGGGCCAGAGATACCTTGCCTTCTACTTAGTGATGCGGTCTGATTTCTTATTGATTTTGCTGCACATTTGAGACTTAATCCATTTCTGATTTTGCCTATTATTCTGCTTTGTTCCGATTACTGAGAGCTTTCATGGCAATGGCTCTATGCATTTCTTGAAGTTATTGCTGCATCTGCATTTTAATATTTCTGCAGTATACCTTTGAATGTTGGTATTAAACTTTCATTTTTTTTGTATTCCACTTTAGCAATCACTTTTTGAGTTAGTCTTTAACTTGCGTACAACTTGGAAATGCTGTTCTTAAACTTTTCTCTGGGACACATTGCCACAAGATTTTAGGTCAGCACCATCCCCAATACACTCAAGATTGGACACGTTATTGAATTATAGATTTCTAGGGATACAGTGCACCCACAAAGGCATCTATTATCTCTGACATGGGAGGAATAACTACTAAATGTATCATCTCAGATGAGTTTTTCCTTGGTCATTATCCAAATTTCTAACATTTGCTATATTCTAAGCAATTGTGTTAAAATTCTGTCATTTCTTGGTAGAACTCATTGCAGCCCCAGAAAATGATCTATACCTCTTTTGTACAGAACAGAGCGCCAAGGGGTGGTGGACACTCCATGTCATTTTCTTGGAATTCCAGGCTCCTAAATGCCTTTACTTCTTTTACCCTTCTTCTGACGATGCTACGGACAATTTAGGAAGGCACTACAGTAAGGGTGGTAGCTCCCTTCTAGCCAAGAAGGCCTTGGGTTTTCAGCCACCTGGCAGTGGTTGCGCCCTTCCATCAGTCCCTTTCTGTTCGCAGAGGAACTAATCCCTTTAACTGCAGGTGAAGTTCTAAAGGAAGGTGTCCCTATCAATCCAGGATGTCCAGTTACCCAATCTAGCAATAACAAACAGAATGATTTTGAATATTGGTGTTACTATATAGTTGCAAGATATTGCCACAGCATTCTAAATTTGTCGGAGATGGGTACCTAGAGTGGTTAACATGATCTTCCATCCGGGCAGTTAGAAGCAATTATGTTGTCCATAAATGTTGGAATAGTTTACGGGTGGTCACTTCATCAACCAACTCTGGAAGAGAACAGGCCCCCTCTTAATCTTTTTTTTTCTGGATAGCTGCATTTTCACTTTAATTCCATGTGGGGCAGGAATGCTCATTTCACTTGTTTTTAGCAGGATCTCGCCACAGAAGAGAAGGGGATGTTTGTTTATTTATAGGGTTGAAAATTCCAGGAACTGTGTCTGCTTGACAACCTGCTCCTAGTTCTGGCAGATCCAGTATATTTTCTTGTGCAGGAGACCCATGTCACAAATCTTCTAAAAAGTACTTTAACAATGTTCATTTATTATACACATAGACTGGGTGCTTGAGTCCAACCAACATGATTGAGTACTCACCCAATGACCAGACAATAGACAGACTACGACACTATTAAATGTTGGCATTGTTGCCCTAGTGCCTGGTAAATCTGAGAAGTACGTCATGGCTTGACCCCCTCGGTCCTCCTAACTATGCGATAAGTGCCTGAGTAGGTTTAAGCATATGTGTGGTGCAGTCCCCCTGTTGACAACCATAGGAGGAGGGACACTCAAGAACAGTGTGAAAGAAATCAACTCTATTTTGCCTGCCAACACTCCCCTGGTTTTTCCATAATCTGTGCTTAATTTGAGCTTGTGGTTTCCAGTACCAGCAGTTAATTGTCCGCATCTGCTCTAGCGATAGCTCACCACAAGGTGACGCGGTTGGTATGAGCACAACAGTTTAATAAGTCAATAAATATTTAAAAAGAATAATAGCTGCCACTCATGCCATTATTATAGCTTTGGAGGACCTGGGATAGTCTGAATTGTCACACGTGTAAGAGTGTGGTGGTTAGTAGTTGTAATAGTACGGTCATTGGCAGCGCTGGCAGGGACAAGCGTGGTAAAAGCTGCAGTGTCCTCCCAAGAAGGGCCCTGGCACTTAATTTTTTTTTTTTACAAATCGAGCACTGCCCCTAATGCGCTGCAATCATTTTTGAATAGAGCAAAAGCTGCAAAGAAACTGGGCTGGTGTGTCTACTTCCCACTCGAAGGTGTATTTTGTCAGACAGGTATACGCCCACTCTTATTCAGAGAAAAGCCAATTGTAACTGGCAATGACGTAGGCAGCGTACAACTGAATGAACTAGAACACATATGTAATGAAACTCCAGTCCATCCGGTCTCATGTGTTCTCAGTAGATATGGACAGGAGTAATTTTTTGTGAAACCTTCATTGTGGAGGGTTTGTATTCGCTTTTATGAAGAACACTATGGCTCAGCAGGACTCACATGGAGTTGGGTCATTTCCAGATTTGGTAGGAGCCACTATCAACACCTCCGTCAAAGTGTTTACAACACATCTGTTAATACACCCAGTGGAGTCAAGGCAAATTTCTTCTAAAGTCTTATGAGAACCATTTGGCTTTGCTGGATTGTACATTTATAATTCCTACAAAGACCTCAACATTTTGATGCAAGTCTTAATGGACTCTGGTCATAGGTTAGCTTGGTTAAGTCGTCAGATAAATAATCCTATGGGTGAGTGGAGAGTCGCGTTTATTTGCACTTTGTGAGACAAACATTTAGAAAATGTGTACAAAAGTGTTACGGTCTCCATTTTTCAATTTATATTTATAAGACTGTCCATGCCTGCTTCAATAACAACCAGAAGTACAGCAATTTGCCAAGGCTGTTGTCTTCATCGTATTTGTGTTCCAGTTCAGTCCAGAAAGATTCTCCATTCTCTCCCAGAATAGTATTTAATTGGCTGTAGATATCAGTACCGACTGCGTGGATATGCATTAATTTTTAACACAGTAACCTCCATTGAACACTGGGTCTGGTGGCTCAGTGGACTAATGAGTCTACTACAGGGGCCTGTGTTTGACACCATGATCTAGAAGTTGCGTTATCTCCCGTGGGAGTGGCGTCTCCTACTCAGCACTCCTGAAGTATGAACTTTCAGAAAAATGTGCAAAACCGTAATATGATTGTTCGTTCTTTTAATGTCTTTGATTTCGTTATGATTTCATACTATTAAATTCATAGTATAGATTTTCTTGAAACATGTTTAACTTCTTTTACATGTTTCTGCCCAATGCATTTCGGGCAAACCCTTCATCAGGGGACTTTCATTCTGAAAGTATAAAGGAAGTTACAATCAAACATAAGTACAATCCAAACGTGTGTATATAAGCATTTGAAATTTTCTGAAAATCGGAATGATAATCATGATTATGGGATGTAAAACAATTAAAAAGGAACGGTGGTGTGATTGGGTAAGTGAAATTAGGTAAGTGAAAGGGACAAGGTATCAAAAGGAGCAAGGGTGACCTACGGTGAATACAAAACTTCACAGCAACCGAAATGTGTAAAGGTAGTGAAGAGTGTACTCGCGATTTGGTATTCGTTAGTACACTGCGAGTGACAGGTGGTTCGTACGGTGTAGAAATGTGATGAGGGCGAGTTGGTCCACGAGGTGATTCAAATGCTCGGGAGTGACGTGCTCAGAAGTGAATACGAAAAAAAGTGTTAACTATTGTAACGTGATTAAGAAATGAACCCGTGGCCGGAATGCACTACATGAACATGCATTTCTTATTTTACTCCAAGGTGCTGACTATTCAAAATACGGTGTTTCATAAACACGTTAATCCGTGCGTTCAGTATTATACCTGAAGTAAAAAACAGAGTGACCCGTTTGTTACTGGCGTACGGCGTGGCGATAGAGGACAAGCTTTACCTATAAAAATGAAAATGAAGGCTCAGAATATATATAATGGCCAAACAGTGTGCTCGAAAGCGTACTGTTGTAGAAATTAGTACGGCTTACCGTTGTGAAAATCAGTCTTCGGCAAAGTGTCCGCGATAAGATGTAAATGGATAGTCTTCCGGGTGTCGGGGTGAGAGGATTTGAAAGTCCGATCACGTGATTATAGAAAATGACGATAGACTACAGAGGTGAGGGACTAAGAAAAAAGAAAATCCGTACAAAGTATGCAGACGGATCATGAATACTGCGATAAGTGTGAGGAATAAAATAAAAGGCGTAGAGTAGTGGGTAGTAAATATAATACGGTGTGGATGCGAGTGATTCGAGAGCGAAAGAATCGTGCTCATTAAAGTGCTTGTGTGAAAATAAACATGGAGATATAGCTGTAACCAAAACTTTCGGAAGTTTCATGCTAGTTCAATGTTATAACGCACCACAACAATTTCAGTAATTCAATAGTTTTAAATGTGGTGTGGTCATGAATTCATATGGTGTTACAAGAAACAATTCAATTCCAGTCATTCATTCAATCATTTTGGCTGAAGTGTATTAAGGTGGTTAATCCAAAATGTTTCTCTTCTTAGGAGGTGTTATGCGTTGTCTCTGCCTGGGAGAATGGGAACATTTTCCAATATATAGAAACGAAGTTGACTGGGGTTGAGATTATGCTGGTTGAAATGCGTGGCTACTGTAGATTTGGTGTTTTTCAATCTTATGTTGCTTTTATGTTCAATAACTCGTGACTTAATTTTCCTTTGAGATTTCCCGACGTAGGCTTGACCACAAGGGCATTTCAACATATATATTAAATTGCTGCCGTCACACGTTCCCGACACTTGCAGTTTGATAGGAGTGCCTTTAGTTGGATGTAAAATAACATTGCCCTTGATGATGGCATTACAATTACTGCAGTTATGGCAGGGTAAAGTACCACGATATTTTATACTGGTATATCTTCCTTTGGTTGTATAAGTTCCTTAAAGTTACGTTTGCGTGCGTAGGCAAATCTTGGATTGCTGGAAAAAATTCCTTTAAAATACTCTTGGAGTGTGAGTAATGGCCAATGTTTAAGGATCCATTTCTTTATACTGTAACTTCTAGTAGAGAATTTGGAAACGAATACTGTTCTTTGTTCCTCATTCTTTTGTTGTGGTGTAAGTAACTGCTTTCTTTCGAGCCCTTGTACCCTTTCCGTGGCTTCCTGCAAGATGGCTTCGGGATATCCGCTCGGTCTGAATTTATTGATGGTAATTGTCTTGTGTTCATTGTAGTAAAATGACTTCAGCTGTCTGGCAGTATAGGTATCTAATCTTTCCCCCTCAAAGGTGAGATCCTTCCTCTACTAGCAATATTTTTTTTTTCAAATCAAAAAAGTTTGTTTCAGTTAATTAAAACCATAACAATACATTTACTAAAAACAAATGCTGTGTTTAAAAGAAGTTATTATTTTTCCAGTTTTTATCTTTCTTTCCTAAAACAATAAAACATTTTAATGTGCATAGTATACAGTTTATTAATTCTGGAGCATTAATTAGTCCTTGTAAGGTGTTCCTCCCAATGTTCTGGTATTATTCTGCGTTGTGTTCGGGAGTACGGTCTGCTTCTGAGTTGTCCGTCCTATTTACTTTTTGCGAGCAGGGCACAGGGTTACTTTTTAGTGGTTGTGCATGAGCTAAGAGGAACTTTATTAATTGACAATTCAGTGGGGTGTCAGTTGGGTCCAAGGTCGCCATGATTGCCGATCTGCATGTTCTTATGCCTCTAATCTTCATGGCTTTTTGGGGGGGAGGGGGGGGGGGGGGGGAAGTGACTCGTGCTTGGGATAAGTTTGGACAAATAGAGACAAGGTTGACGAGGTCCTCTTTGCTGCACCCACATAGTCTGCAGTCTTTAGGCTCGTCGTGGACCCAAGTTGGCTGGTCCATGGTGGATGGAAATTTACCCAGATGTAGGGCCATTAATTGTAGTGTTCTGTGGGCCGAGAACGTAATAGTTAAGTATGGTGCTGGGGTTAGTGATTTGAAATTGGATATTATCATCCGAGCATGTTTTCTCGTGCTAAAGGTGGTTTTATCTACTAGCAACGAGTGGAGCTTTGCTGATTTGTTTATAGCTTGCTTAAAGGCCGGGTAGGGCAGATTGATTTCCCAGAGTTCTCTTGTACGAGTTTCTGTTAAAGCCTTTTTTAGGTATTGGTTGTATGGGGACTTTGTGTCTCTCTAGTTCGTCCCACAGGGCCTTGTTCAGTTCAGAGGCTATTTCTTGTTACAGGCTATACCATTGCTTGATGGTTGCGTACTTCCTTCCCAGCGTTTCGTTTGTTACCCCAAATTCTAATCTGGTCTGCGCTGGTGAAGCTCCCTGATGGATTAGAAAGACTGTTTTATAGATAGCCACTTGTGCTTTGTTGAGTAGGTCCGCGTCTTTCCCATGGAGAGCTGTGCTGCCGTAGGATAGCGTAGATATTTATTGTTGCCAGTAGGGGTTTAAATGATGGCTCCTTGAGCTTTTTTGATAAGGGCCTGAAAGCAAATAAGGCGTTTGCTCTCTGAGAAACGTAGGCTTTTTGCGGCTGGTGGTTATGCCGGTTATCGAAGTAGAACCCCAGGTACTTGTAGTTAGGTACTACTTCTAGCTTTTTGCCCTCCAGTTGGAATTGTTGATTGGCAGTCCGTCTGGTGATGAGCATTTTTTTGCTTTTTTTATGTTTATCTCTAAGTTGTTGGCTATAAATTCCGACATTCTCGCAAGTGACCTTTGTAGGCCAATCTTGGTTAGGCTCATCAAAACAACGTTGTCCGCGTAGGATAAGTGGGTTAGGAGTAGGGTACCCAATTTAGGTGGATGTGATAAGATTTTGTTAAGCTCTGGCGTGAAGTCTGCCATAAAAAGATTGAAAAGATGCGGGGCCAGGACACAACCTTGTTTGAGCCCTTTGCTGGTTTTAACCTTTCTTGATAGGCTTGCTAAATCCCCCAGTTTTTACTCTCCTCCATGTATTGGAGTATAAGTGCAATATTCCTCTGACTATTTTATCTGGGATGTTCCAGCTGCGCAGTTTTCCCCATAAAATATTACCGTCCACGCTGTCTAAGGCCGCCTTTAGGTCGATGAAGCAGAGATGCAACTGTTTCCTTCGGATGTATTTGTCGGCTATCGGTGAGAGTGATAGAATATTTGTTGTTGTCCCACAGCCTTTCCTGAAGCCGGTTTGGTTAAGCGGGATTCGTTTTGTACTGTCAGACCAGGTGGTCAGGTCTTCTAAGAGTAATGAGGCATAGTACTTCGCGTTCACATCCAAAAGTGCTATCAGCCTGTAGCTCGAAAGTGATGTTCTATCTCCACTTTTGAAAATCGGAGTAATTACGGAGCCTTGCCAGCTTGACGGAATTTGATTTTCTCTCTACTTCATCGAACAGTTTTTTTAGTCTTCCGCTCCAGAAGTCTGGGTCAGATTTAAAGATTGGAGAAATGCCATTTAGACCTGGGGCCCCGCTACCACGGCTCTTCCTAAGTATTCTTCTTACATCTTCGTCGCTGAAGTCTAGATGTCCGAGTGCGTCTGCCGACTTGTAGCTCTAACTCGATAGTGCCACTTCTTCGTAGTGCAGTGTAGGCCGTTGGCCCGTTCCTGGTGCTTGCACTGCCCTCTGTTCTTCTCTCGAGTATACGTCTTCGATGTTGTACAGTGTGTGTCGTCCACTGGTTGGGGAGCTGTTTGTTGTTTGTCAAGCCCTCCTGTCATTGGTTGTTTCTCGCAATCTTTGGGAGACACTTGTTTCATCTGCCCCCATTCTAGGTGTTTCAGAGGTGCTGTGTCTATGAATCTTTGTCACTAGTGTTGCCCAATCTGCTTCTTGTACGCTTGAATGGTTGGATTTGCAGGGTAGCTTAGTCCATTCATTATTCTCCAAAACGCACTTGAGTTGGTGTTTTTTGCCGTGCAAAGTAGTTTTGCCCAAAAGTCATCCTCCCTTGTTCTTTTATATTCCCACAATGCCTTTTGTATTTTTTCTTGAGGTGATTTCATTGGTCCCAGTCTGTGCGTGACGTAGCTGTTTTTTTCAGTATCCTTGCGTTTTTCCGTATTTCTAACTTGAGTTTAACCAGTTGCGTTGAAAGTGGCTTATTGTGTTTTAATGGCTGAGCTTTTGTGTGTGTGATGGACAGAATTGTTGTTAGCTCTTCTGTGAAACTCTCCCAGTTTTGAATCTGGTTTTGAGTACTTGTTTAACTTTCTGTTTTCATTCTCTGAACTATTTCTTGAAGGTCTTTAATGTTGTCTGTTGACCATTTCAATCGCTTCAGGTTGGTTGATAGTGAGCCATCTTCAATTATCCTACTGTTTTTGTGTTTAGTAGGCTTTAAGTTGAAGTAGGTATGCTGGAGTGAATGGTCGCTTTTTGTCGTGAATTCAATTGAGAACTGTTGTAGGAGGGGCAGTAGTGGAAGTGATACTGCTGTGTAGTCAAGCCTAGATAATGTGGTCCCTCCAAGATGAGTATTTTGGAGGACAGTCTTCTGGCGTTCCACCATTTAGGATCCGCAGGCCCAGGTATTCCAAAGTTGTTACCAATTGTTGCCCTACTGGGTCGAGGCACTCTGGTTTGAGCTGGTATTGTGGTTTCACGTTCCAGAATTCATTGTCAGCTGCTAGCTTGTCATCCTCTTCTGGAGTGTAGATTAAGTTTTATTTAAAATCACCTGTTAAGACGATTTCCCAGAAAGGGTCGTTTCGTATGGCGTTGATCGTGGTTATTAGCTGGTTTATCTGGGATTGCTTTTCTTTCGCAGGTGGGTGTACATAGATGTTTACTAGTAGTACGGGGGGCCCCTCTGCCGGGAAAAGACAGTTTTATTAGTTGGATGTTTCGCCCGTTTGGGGCCATTTGCTCAGATCTGATGTTGATATCTGTCCCTACATAGACTGATAGCCGTCCTTTTGGGCGACCATACTTGCTGCTTTTTTCTGCTGTGGTGCTGAAGTGCGTATACCCGACAAGCAGCTGCTCCTCTAGTGCCCATTTCTCTTGTAAGGCGATTATGTCGCATGATGCCTAGTTTTGAAGGGGCCAGCCGTCTTCTAGCCATTTCCTGGCGCCAGCTATGTTCCAGGATATTAAATGGAGTGCCTTGACAGTTGTTCATTGGCGGTTTGTGGCAGGGTCAATTGTCTTTGTCCTTGTTCAGTGTTCCAGCTAACCAGCTACAGCAATCTACGGTGCCTTGAGTATTTTCTCGTTATCCGCGCTGTGTCTTGTCGGTGGTGGGCTGTGCCCTCTTGCATTCCAAAGTACTGAGTGTACCGGTTCCTTTTTCTCTGGCGAGCGTCCCGCTTTTCCCTTCACCACTGGTGGTTCCCTGGGTAGCATGGTTTCACAGGTCTTGAGTCTTATGCTCCATGCGTCGAATTGTTGCTTGAAGGTCATTATTAAATGAATGATCCTCTGTTAGCCATGTCGTGAGGGCTTTTTCCGTCTTGTGTTCTAGCAGTACTCATGGCTGCTATCAACAATTAGATACTAAGACAACCAACCGAACAATACTCCAAAAACATTTGTGGCTGCGCTTTGGTCTACACTCACTAGTGGGGTTTACCCGTTATTGTACGTGGATCATAAATGCAAGTCCTGATCCTCACCGCTGACTGCCAATGTTAGAAAGGGGGGTCTCTAGTTGGCAATGGCGGGCCCCAATGTCCAAATAGGGACCCTTCTTCCTAAGTTAGGGCAAGTGGGCTATCCTCCTTTGACAACCCCTGCTCAACCCTGTGGTAATGTAGCACGAGCAATTAGGCCTAGCTCAGAGGCAGTGTGTGAAGCATTTCTGACCACGTACAACACGGCAATAACGACACCACAAAAGGACACGACTCAGGTAGGTATAGAAAAATAATCTCTTTATCTAACAGTTTAACTCGAAATTCTCAAAGCGTTTCAACAACTACAATTCACGTCAACCCTTAGGGACTCCAAAAGGCAATACGTATTCACCAGAACGTGACACTGACTGAGGCCGGGGCCTACGCGACTCGTTGCGCACCAGATAACAGTCGGTGAAAGGGGACAGCACGCAGCTTCTCGAAGAAGCGGAGACAATGACAGGCAGATTCCCAGCGACCACAAGTCCGGGCTGCAGAGGTCCGTAGCGTGCACCCACAATGATTCGGGCACTCGGGGACAGGCGGGCTCCCAGAGGCAGCAGCACGCGGCTGCGGCGGCCCGTGCTGGTGGTGGCAAGGACTCTCGTCGTGCAGCTCCGTGGTGGGCTCACAGTGGCAGCAGCTCTTAGCTGTGGCGGCCCACAGGACAAATCCCAAAGATGCACAGTTGACAAAGGTGCGGGCACTCAGCGGCCACAGCTCTTAGCTGAGGCGGCCCACAGGACGAATCACGATGATGCAAAAGTTGACAAGGGTGCGGGCACTCAGCGGCAGCAGCTCTTAGCTGAGGCGGCCCACAGGACGAATCACGATGATGCAAAGTGGCAAAGGGTGCAGGCACTCAGCGGCAGCAGCTCTCTTTACCTGCGGTGGCCCACAGGATGAAGCACGATGATGCAAAGTGGCAAAGGGTGCGGGAACTGGGCAGCAGCAGCTCTTAGCTGCAGCAGCCCACACGGACCCAGCGAAAGGTTCAAGGGTTCGGATTCAGGCAGGCTCTCAGCGTCAGCGGCTCTTAGCTGCAGCAACCCGCACAGGTTCAGCAAACGTTTCAAAGGTGCCCAGTCCGCGGTCCTCACAGTAGAACTAGAGGCTCCGGATTACTCGACTGAGGCCTCACCTGCAAGCAGAATTCCTCGCACAGGAATTCCGACGGCTGACGGGGTGAAGTCTAATGTCCCTGAGCCTTTTGCAGGAGGCGCTCTCGATTCAGGCCCTTGGGCAGTTTCTTCGGCAAGCTTGGTGAAAGTTTCAAAGTCCTTTCCTCTGTTCACTTGGACAGAGTTTCATCTTGACATCCAGAAGGAATACACCCGGACAAAGTTCCAGCGCAGCATTTTATACCTAAAACGTCTTTGTTCTCTAAGGTCGCAAATCACGAACTCCAGTCAGAACCAGTTCGGTGGTGTCTGAGAGCACTTGGTTTACGAAAATGTAGTGTCCCAACTATAACTTCTCCCTAACCTTTGTTTCGGTCATTGATATGCACTCATATATACACAATCTTTCGATGATGAATATATCTCTGCTGTGTATTAGCTCTGCTTTTGGGTCCTAGGTGCTCCTCCAGAGAGTGCAAAGCCCACCCGCAAATATCTACAAAGCAGTTCCAGAATCTGAAACATGCACAAGCCTTTGTAATTTATTCTTCCATAAAGTGCATGACAGTAAGGAAAACAACCCAACGCGTTTCGGACTCCTTTGGGCTTGTTCACAGGATACTGGTTCAGTCCTTTTACTATACACCATTCGACCCCTACGACCATTTCCTCTTGTGGCACTGTGGGAGTTGTAGTCTGTCTCTTCCCTGCAGTGTGCAACTCACCATTTGGATTCTACCCCGGACCACATTTTCTCACAGAACTATGCAGAAATGTTTAATTCTTCAGTAAACATTGGTCAGACCAAACTTTCACAATGCTGATATTATTGCATCTTCCCAACGCTAAACAGGAGATGGAAATGGTAAAATCTAGAGAACTCAGGCACACTGACAACAGGCATCGGCAAAGTCAGTATATTTGGTCTTAATGTGTTAGAGCATTCAAACGCAGGCATGCACAAGCTATATGTGCCTCTTATGGCTTTTTACAGTCATTTCCCAATCTTTCAGTACTGGTTTAAAGCAGAACCGCTCAACTGCAGTATAATGAATAGAGTCGAAGGTCACATTTAGCTATATTTGAGGTCTCCAGTAGTCAGGGTGCACAATTACAAGGAGGTTAGGGCTGCGCCCATCTAGACTTTTAGTTGCCCTGTGGTGATGGTTTCAACAATACCCCGCTGAGTAATGTCACCTGCAAGACATTTTAATACTGTTGAATTTCAGTCCTTTATCTTAAGTTCTCCTTTATCTTTCCTCCTTCCAGCATCTCTCGCTTCACCTTGAAGGAGTTCAATTTTTCTCGGTGGTAACTCATGTCATCCATGGTGCAACCTTATTGTCCCTGCCACAGTCTTAGATCTTCCAGAGCCAATTTGGCCATGGTACCTGTTGTGAAAAAAAGCCCAAATGGGTGATTGCTCCTTCGGCATCCAAGCAGCCAAGATGTGGAACTCTACGCTCCCATTGGCTATTTCAGATGCAGTAAGATCTTTGGGGGAGTACCCCTGTCCAGTATGGCTTTTTACTGATGTGAGCTTAAGTTTGGCGGTAGGTAGGTCAATCTTGGGCGTGGACACCTCTGGGTGCAACCATGCGCTTTAGACAATAAACTATTATTATTCATGTAGTATAGTAATTATCACTTCCAAGGTAATGTTTTCGAACACTAAAGGGACATACAGCGAACAATTGTTCCTTTGGCGAGTTCCAAGGCCTTCTTTCCAGTTCCACATATCCTGACTCCTGCTATTTTAAGGTAATGCTTTTTTCAATAATTTTTTGTGGTAAGTCACTAAGGAGAGGGGACTCATCTACTATTCAGGAGCACGAGCCACTGGACCTAAATCCAGCTCCTTGTCCCCCCCTCCCCCTTTTTCAGTTATAATTTGTTGTGGGCATAAATAAGACCTACTTCAACTCACTAGCTGCATGCTGTGTAAAGGGTTTCTGAAACCATGCATACACCTTATGTAGATTCCTGTCCAATTTCCAGATTTCACCATTTAGCAAGAATGTCTAGACTTTTACACCTATTGTCCACAAATGTGTACTTCTGATTTCCCTACTGAATGTTGCTGAAAGTTCGCATCAATTTCAAAATTTACTCACCTGGCCTTCAAAAACGAAGGCCTCTAATATAATCCAGATTTCGGGATATGACCAGAAATAGCTGGTCAGGAATCTGTTTCTTCCTGTACCTAAAACTAACTATGCATAACACAAATCACATGTGTAACATAAAACCTCGGTCTGCGGCCTAGTGTTGCTGTCCATCACACTGTTTTTGTAAACAGTTCTGTGCGAGCTTTGGGGTTGCCTCAGCAGTGGGATAACTTTGCCTTCTGTGGATAAAAGATCTGATACTGAGACATGCATAGACCTCATTATGCACCTCAGAGTAAAATGCTTGACACAACAGAGGTGCATTGGGAACCTTATGTTTCATTTGTGAAGTAGCAACTGTCCAAATCTAAACAGAAATGAATACGTTAAAAAGTAAATCAGTTAAAATTGTGCTCGTTTTCGCATTGCACACAGATGAGCAAAATTCTGTGTCAGATGCAGTGCACTTACAAAATGTACAACATATATTAGTGATCAGACAACCAATTTAGGTTCCCCAGGATGCAGTGCAAGACTACCAGAAGAGCAACCCACCGCTAAAACTCACCCACTGAAATTTTAGTAGGACAGGGAAGTGAGCTTGGCGATAGTCATTGGCAAAGCCAATTTGTTTTGTCCTTGTGACATACTGGCTTTTTCAATGGTTTTAGCAATGCAGTACAGCATCTGTGATACTGTGTAGCAAGGCTAAAGAAAAATAAATAACATAGGGCGTGAAAACCCACATAATATTGTAAGGGTGCATCTACAAAACGACGCAGGCGCTTTTTAGAAAACATGCATCTACTGATCTGAGCTGGATCGGCGTTTAAGAAGAAACAAAAAGCAGGTTTTAAAAGCGGGAGGGGGGCCAGAAGCAATGTGGGGTATGGAAGAAAAGCAAACAGGCGAGAGAAACGTGCAGAGTGGGAAAACAAATGGATAAGAGAGAGATTAAGATAGAAACAAATAGGCGAAAAAGTAACTCAGGAGGGAAGCACACTATAGGAAGTGTATCACACACGGGGGTCAGAAGAGAAGCACACAGAGCAGTGCAGACATGGGAAAGGGAAGCACAATAGAGACTGCTGGAAAACGTGCACTCTCGTGGAGTGCTGTAGCCAAGAGAAAAAGTAGGTACCTAAAGGCGTGCAGAGGAAGCCCAAAAGCCAGCCAATCAAGGATGTTAAAGAAGCTAAGCTCCAAGAGAGACAAACACAAGATGGACAAGGCAAGCCATCAAACAAGAGGAAACAAAAACATGAGCACTGACAATCCGTTTAACAAGCCATAGATCCTGGTCATATGTGCAGCTTATTCTTTATTCAGGTTCTTCATCCACAAAAAAACAAAAGCGCAGCCAACTCGTTTCACCTTACAAAGGCTTCTTCAGGGCTGCAACCACATAAAAGACAAACCTATAACAGATCGCAAAAACAAAATGTAACACTACTTTTTAAGAATATTTTTTTATGACGTTTTCAAATTTTCTTGTGTTAATGTTTAACGATCTGATATAGATATATATGTTTTGTCTTTAAGTCAACGATACTGTCATTTTAAATGTATTTTTGTTTAAACTAGGATTGTATGTTTTGATGTTGCACTAACTAGGTTTTTCGGCAACAAATGGTCATGGTTCTGATATGCTGGTAATGTGCCAAAAGGATTGTTTTTAAGATGGAGTTCAGCTACATGATTGTCTTATGTCTAGTTTTTCATTTTTGTTATCTGTTATGGGTCTTTTATATGGTAGCAGCCCTGAGGAAGCCTTTGTAAGGTGAAACCGGTTGGCTGCACTTTCGTTTCTTGGATGAAGCTGAATAAAGAATAAGCTGCACATATGAAAAGAACTTACGAGTTGCGTCTTATAATTGTCAATGCGCGGGTTTGTTCATTGCCTCCCTTTTTAGTGTAAAAAAAATCTTTGTGTGGTCAATGAGCAGCTGGTCATTAGAGGGCACAATGTGGTTGTACTGATAGTGATTACTCTAGGCTTTGGGTTCCCTGGCTGCCAGTATTTGTTCACCATCAAGTAAGAAGCAGGCAAAAGAGAATGACAGAAAAGCCAACCAATGGGTAGAGTGCAAGCTCCTGCAAGTTCTTGGTAAGCCCACAGGGTTTTTCACAACCAGACAGATTGCATTGTCTAGCTGGCTTGACCTAAAAGAAATAGGAAACTGGATAATAACACTTATTCTCACCCTCTCTATGAGTGATCCAACTCCTGTATTTACTCAAAGTGTGGCATATGGCGCTATAATCCAATGGCAATAAGAAAGGGCTTTACTTTTCTGAATGATCTATCATCTCAATGCCCTCCCAGTAACCCATCACATCATCTTTAGTTGGGGACACTGCAAGCTGGTTAATATCGCTTTTGCTCCAATCCTTTCTCCTCAATTCACTCTGATTAATTAGGTTCTTCCCTGGCTGATTCTGCCCATACGGATAAATGTAACCAGTGCCCTATATATCCTTACTTCCACACCTTTATATCAGTGGATCAGTCCTACTACGCCTGCTCCAAATATGAATTTCGGGAAGGTCAATCACAACAGTGCATACTTTTCCTGAATTTATTTACCAAAAAACACAAACACTAATATTCCTTTTAAGATGACTTTATTAAAAAACAGAACTGAGGCACTACGTTGGTGTTGTTAAGAAACCGCTGTATTTTACTATGTTACTAAATAACCTGCAGACCATTCACAGCAACAGTTCACAAAAAGTTCAAACAACTTTATAGGGCAGTTAAATCTGCCTCACATCCCCCAACCGAAACGAAAGCTAATGAACAAGAATATGTACATGCTAAAAGACAACCAGCAAACTTAACAGTAACTTAAAAGGAAATTCATATCTTGCCACGTGATTTATGGTTCAGAGTCAAGAGCTGCCTTATATATGAATATTTAAAAGAAATAGTTAAATCTATTAAAAAAACGGAACATGCAATTGGGTTTAGTGTTTTGTGCAAATAAAACCACTAAATAAATATAAATTAAAAACTTTAAACTCCCCCTAAGGAATGTGGAGGCAACTCTAAGGCACTTTCGCAAACCTAATCTTTGCGGCTCTACGACATGGACAAAGCTGAAAGAACAGACTGTGCTGGTAAAGAGATCAGACTTAAAAAATTGGTTTTCATACAAACTTATGTCTATACAACTCTGCAGTACATAAAGTCTGGATAGAAGGTGAATACTCCATAGCCTGCAAGCATCAAAGTCTCCTGTCCAGACCACGCCTTTGGGGCGTAACCATCAGAAGTACCAAGACATCCTTGAATTTAAGACAGATCGCAGGGCTCAAACAATTTTAAGTCAGAATCAGCCAATGTTTCCAAGGGAAGGAATGCTTTGTGAGTTTTGCAATGGAAAGGTATCACATGAAGGCTCAAGCCCAGGATATTTTATGTGGCAGAAAGTAAAATTATTCAAAGTTTTTTCACCTGCTAAATACCATTTTACATCTGAAGTGCTTGACCATATGCGAGTATTGAATTTCTGCGGCACACTTCCTTCTGGAGCTTACATATACAAGAATCCTTACATATGACTTGCAGGGAATGTTTCCAGATCTGGAATACGAAGCACTAAGCTGTGATCCTCAGCGTGTACATCATTACAAACATTGGTGTAGCGGCAGGCTGTTAACACAATGGAAAGTTAAACTGGAACTTATTTGGCTTCTAAAAAACCCCACCCAACTACATTTCGAGGTGAAGGTCTCTTAAAAAAAATATACAAAGCTGGATGATTAAATTGTAGATTCAATGCAGTCTTAAGAAAACTGCATGTAACAATTTCAGATGGAGACTTCTAAAGAGGATCTGCCTTCTCTAAAATTGTAGGTCTGCTTCCTCCAGAACTCTACACACTTATGTTAATTTCTAATTCGGCCACTTTTCGTTGTACCATAGCAAAATGGTGTACAAGGACCATTATGTGTAGATTTGGGACGTGCTCCCAAGCTCCTTTTGGTTGATTGAAGAGTCTTACTCTGGGCGCCTGTGAAGCCATACATTTTACAGGTTTCTAAAATGCCTTTATGTTGGCACAGGCTTTGCAAGCAGAAATAGGTTAACTCAATCTACTCTAGATGTAGAAGCAAAGTTTGAGACCCCAGATTAAGGGAATGTTCACATGGATCAAGAACAACCATTTTGACAAGCACTCTAAGGAATTGTGTTCATCAAAGTAGCTATTTTAGGCACAAAAAGGGCCTTAAGAACAGTTGCCCAAAGACATTTGCTACAGTCTTGGTGGGCATTTTCAACAGTCTCTGGAAACCAATTAGGATGGGTCAGTGGACCAACATCAATCAGTCTGTTGCTGGGGCGCTTCTGCACATTCTCAAGTGTCTGTCGCCTGAATCGATGAAATGCTGGACAATCCACGACAACGCTCATTTTAGATCAGGTTTGCTAACTCCAATAATAAATTACACCCAAAAATACTTTAAAATTCAAATTAATGTAGAAAAGAGTAGTTTTTCACTTTGTGATTTATTTGGGGGAAAATTTCAAGTGCTTGAGAGACAATATACAAAAATCTGATCTAATCTATGTTCTACGATGAATGTGATCTCCAGCATTTTTTACTTTGTAGGGGTTTATTTTTATTTTGGAAACCGCTGTCATTCTTTCTCAAGACATCGCAAACCTCCAGCTCAGAGCACTAGTGCTTTTTGATTTAATGAAAAATTCTTGTGCATGGATCGTGGCTTCGGCTGACTGGCAAATGTCTGTACAAGAGCAGCTGCACATAAAGCAACTGTCTACATCTGGGCAACTCTCACCCCAGTTAAGGAAAATATTAAAATATTTCTAATTGCTGCTTATTAAAAATTAAAACGTGAGGGATAAGTGGAGGCAGCACCATGGCACATTTTGAGACCGGTTTTCCTAAAAAGGGGCATATACAATGGAGATATAGATATACAAGGAAACCTTGTATTCTTTGAAGAAATACAAAGACTTGCACTCCAGGATTGCGTTCTTCAGTTCAGATGTTTTAATTCAAACGGCAATGCGTTTCGACCTTGGCGGTCTTTTTCAAAAGCCAATGTGCATGTGAACACACTCACCATAAAAAATTTGAAAACATAAAAGACAGATAATCTGTTTTGGCCGATTACATGGATATCAAGGACAGACCACATTAGTTCTGTAGATTCCGTACAATCCATCCGACTTGTCTCCATGATTTACCATTATGAATAATTGTTAAATCAAGTAGACAAGTCGGATGGATTGTAAAGAATCTACAGAAGTAATGTAGCCTGTCGTCGATATCCATGTGAGCAGCCAAAACAGATTGTCTGTCTTTTACGTTTTCACGCTTTATATGTTGACTGTGTTCACATGCAAATTGGCTTTTGAAAAAGACCGCCAAGGTCGAAACACATTGCTGTTTGAATTAAAACATCTGAACTGAAGAACGCGATCCTGGAGTGAGAGTTGTTTGTATTTCTACAAAGAATGCAAGGTTTCTTTTCATATTGCAAACTGGTCCCAGCACCAGTGTCTCGCACCGGCCCCGCCCAGGTGGATGTAACGAGCAGTGTCAGGAGGTTACAATATATATATCTAGACATACACACATTTTAAATCAACTCCGCCACACACAAAAAACACCTGCCAAAACATTAAAAGTAAAACTTGGCTTATAAACCTACTGGTAAAAAGACAACAAGGGTTATGAATGTCAGCAGGACTGCTAATTTTAGCAAGACTCGATTATGGATTTTTCCTGGCGATTTACTTTTGAGGCTCTGCTTAATGGCTCAAGGCATCCTACACATTCTTTCTCACCTTGTAAACACAGGATGCTTTTAGCTAAAAAGAATAGCCTCGGCAGCAGTGGTATTGCCAACATCAGCCACCAGGGGGCAGTTGAACGCTGCACTGGTGAGTCTGCTTTCCAGAATAAAGCAGGATCTGAAACGAAAATTTCCCTTGGACGAGTGTCCTTTTTGGTATTGCTACATTCAAACTCCACCGCAAATACTAATCAAATACACAAACAACTTTAAAAACACACATATATGAAGGACATAAGATGTACAGCTGCACGTGTGTCAAGAGCACTCCAAGCCCAGGCAAAGATGGAGTGCTCCGCAGAAAGGTCCTGCGAAGGATCCGTAGGGGGAAATGGAAGCATGATGTTCCTAGCCAATGCAGGCGTTTTGCCTCAAAATGACAACCTTGATTGGACAGTGTGTTTCGGCCATCTTAGAAGAGGCTACAACGGATGGCAACGAGTTGCACTCTTCTAGGAGGTGACACTTATTTTGTGCAAACGGTACTGATCAGGTTTTTGCCATAATGAAGTGGTCAGGACTCACTCAGATGGACTGTTCGCAAAGTACATTTAAAAAAAAAAAATCTCCTTTTAGACCAACTTCGGTTCACATTCTTCTGCCGGAACAGAAGGAAGAGGTTCCCAAACAGCACAAGAACTCCAGGGCCCGGGCAAAAACACATACAAACAGCTGGCCCCGCAAAATAAAAAGATAAAAAAGACCCCCAAAATAGTACTGCACAAACCTCACTTTCATCCCCGTGGTTTTAAAAAAAAGTCCTCTGCGTAGCTCAAAGTTAAAGAAACTTTGTTCTAGAATGTGAACTGTAAAAAACATAAAAGCTCCTTTTTGGGAGAAATGTTTCCTATTAAAATTGCTAAAAGTGTCTTGTAGTGCAGCTCTAAAGAGTGTCAGTTTCGGCAGGTCTGGAAAACAACGGAAAGAAGGGCAGGAGCTATAAAATGTCTTCTCGGAGAGACATCTCAGTCAGAATATCAATCAGATTGTCCAGGCCTAACAGGTATCCATCCTCGCGGTTTCCCTCCTCCCAGGGGACCCTGTGGTCCAGGACCTGGCCCCCTGGGAGCGCTGTGGTCTTCCCGAAGTCGATCATCCAGACTTTAGCCTTCTCGTTCCTGTCATGTACAAACAGAAGGGAGCTCCCGATGACCTAAAATGAAAGAAAAACCACAGTTAGCTTTACGACTCATGATAGCGTTCTAGTCGCTGAAAAAGCGATTCAACGCCTCGTCAGGGGTAGTAGGCGCTATATAAATGCAATTACAATACAATAAACTAGAGGTGGGCGAGCCAACACATTAACCGGTTGAGCCGAACCAGAGCCAAATGTCTAGTTGGGCTAAGACCCCGGCATGAGCTGAGCACTGACAAGAGTTGGCATCTAAATGATGCAATAAGCATCATGTGAAAATAGGGTAGTTTACTTAAAAAAAAAAAAAAGGTATTTCTTTAACTTGCAGAAGCATTTCACCTTAATACTTCAGATTATTTTTGTACAAAGCAGACCCTAAGTTCATGTACTAGAAAGCACTTGTGTGAGAGAACGAAGAAAAAAAGGCTTTGTAAAATAAAATATCTGCCCATGGCCACACAATTCGGTCAGGTGTTTCTGGTTTCACATTATGCAATTCACCAACTAGCCATGCTGGATCTGCAAAAATTACTCCGGGGACCCATAAAGTGGGTGGGATCAAGGTGTGGCAGAGAAAAGGGTGATAGTGACATGGGGCAGAGCTTGAGAAGCAGAGTCAGACAGTAATCCTACACATTTTTTTTTTAAACTGCAGCAAAGAAAATGGTAACAAGGACAAATGACAGCAAATATTTTCTAGCTTACTTAATTGGTCATAAAGAGGCAGCATTTTAAAATATCCTATAGGATTAAGACACCTGACGTATAGATCTTTGTGTGCACAGCAGTTTTGAGGAGCTTATAAAAGTTGTAAGATAACTCTGGTGGTTAACGCAGTTCTAGGAGAGTACTACGTTTTGTCAGTTACAGTTTTGACTGCTAAAATAGCGTAGAGGATGAATGTGCCTGCTGCAAAGCATACTGCGCAACATGCAGATCGCAGGTTTGTATTTTAGATAGACAGGTAAGAGGGCTACTGCTTTTGACACAGATCAATTTGTTACTTCCAGTTCATATTCGAATATAACAGTGATCTATTTAATGGCATCATTGAGCTGCATACAAACTCTAAGTCAGGGGTTTAGATCCTTATGTTTTTTCCTCAATCTGTTATTCTAAGATTGCAAAGAACGACTCCTTTGGGAATCAAAGTCTTGCAAGTACAAACATCGGCAATCACTGCGTTCATTTTGTATCGCGACTGTTTCTCCTGGCTGTTCACTCTTAGCACATGTACACAAGTAGGGGCGAGGTGATTCCTATACTTTATAATCCTAATTGTCTCAAGTAACATTCCTGTATATTGAGTCACACACTTGTAGGATTTATTGTCTGTGATGTAAAGCACTTTGACATCCCACACTGGGGTGAGTAGCGCTATAAAAACTAAATGAGAAATACATTTGTAGGCATAATTTCAGTTATTAATGCAATTACATCATCAAATATCTTGTTTCGACCAAAGCCATGAAAGATCCGATAAAATTCAACAATACAAATACAATAAATAACATTAAAACAACTTGATACAATGAGACATCTACATTTTTGCATCAACATAAAAGGACAATGTATAAAATAGAACTGCCTGGTTAATATAAAAGTATACATCATCCATAGATATGTAACCATGATGTGCTAACAAAAGTCAACAGATACCACCACATCTAGCTCAAATTAGCCTTATGACGTCTTGTAGACCACAGTTCCCAGGAACTTTGCTACCCCATAGACAAAGGGCAATTATCTGCTTCGAATATCCTCATGGCGTCAAGGTGACAAGTGGTACCCAGTTGTCTACAAATGGGTGCCAGCTATGCTGAACGGGGCTGGACACAGGCAGGACATATAAACAAGACGTGGTACGAACTAAGCTTGTAGTGCAATTACTCAAACCGATGAATCTTGCATTCTTACAATGTATGAAATAACACAGGTGGGTTGAACAAAGTCAAAAACCTGCCTTCACGTTAAACTTTCTCTAAAGTGATTGTGAAGCAATAAGCAATATGCCTTTGTTTCCTTCAATTGGATTGGCACCTAGGTTTTCAGTTCGACTGCTCCAAGCCGGGATAAGAAAGGCTGTTGGCTCACCAAGTTAGACATTTGTGCCCAGTGTGAAGTGAAAATAAGTAAACCCGAACCACCTGCAGGTTGCTGCACCGAACGGAATACAGGCAACATGTGGGTACTGCTGAACTGTGACCCAATGGTGGAAAATGAAACCAGGACAATGTTAGCATATTTTCCAGAGTTGGCCAGATCCGTTCCAGAAATATCTGCCGGTGCCAGGATCCAGTGAGTTTCCCCCTACTTACCAGCAGTGCCCACTAGATGACTAACTCTGTCTCCTTTTAAACACCAAAGGTTTACGCTTTGTTTTTAATTCTTGGTGCAAGATGATCGAGCATGGGTAGCAGGCAGAAGCCACATTAAAGCTCGGCTCGTGTTGGGCTCAAGGGTCCAAGAGGACCTCGAGCTGCGCCAGAACAAGGCATCTGGCTCAAGCCTTAAGCGGCTCGACCACACGGGGCACCTAGAAATGGAGGCTCAGCTTCCACATCCGGTCACACTGCATCTCAAAAAGTACTCCTCATTTGTACAACAAACACAAGAAAATGACAAAACATCTAGGGGAGCATTTCTCATTAAATCCTTGAATAAATGTTTACCAAATATGGAGTCTGTGGGGATCTCTTCCCCTCTGGTATCAGAGAAGATGGTGAGTGCACAGGGGCTGAGCTTCAGGAGCGGCGTGTTTCCAGGGGATTAGAGTGTACCTGTGGGCCCTTTCCAAGGCAGCCACAGCCCCTTCCCCTAAAGAAGCTGGGAGCTACAATGTATCCTGTTAGCCAGAAAGGAAGGATGAGGTCACTGATTGTGCCCGATGAGTATCAGAGCCTGGAGAGGTTTGTTTGGATGTCTGCTGGATGGGAGGGTTGGAGTGAGGGAAGCGTGTGCTGGAACGTTTGACTTCGTTGACGGCTTCCTTCCGAAAGAGGGAGCGCCTTATCCTTCAGCCGCAATACTGCACGACTGCAGATGCCTGCCAGGTGGCTGCTTGTGAGTGTGTGCAGGATGTGAGCAGTGCATGAAACTGGTGTGTATTTCATTGCAATTACTCAGGTAATTGTCCTTATGGACACTCAGAGCTCTAGCCCAAGATCGCCGTGCAGTGGACCTGGTAGATACTGTAAGACTGCGCAATTGGTACAACTGTGAGGGTGCATCACAGAAACATCAGGTACTAAAGTGGTAGCCATGGGCATGATGGAATTCTATATGGTTTCCCATGAATATATATAATTTGTCTGCTGAAGCGCCGCACCTCGATAAATTAGTGTACGTGTGGGATGCCAGTTCCACATGTAGATATATGTGTGATTTAGGGATTGAGCGCGTTTGAGATTCCTGTACAGGAGTGTATGTAGCATCTGGTAACTGGAGGTGTGTTTGTGTACTTCCTTATACCAGCTCCAATCATACCATGACCGTTGCATTGAGCGTGTCTAATATAACTACGCCATGCTGTCCACACCGGCACCTTTTCCAAAATCGAACTGTGTAGAGTACCGTACTCAATAAGGAATTCCCGCGGCCTGCTAGTGCTTGCACAGTAAGAATACGGTCATCCGCATAAGGGACGATGGTCAGATCCTGCTGCCAGCCCACATGCTGTGTTCATTTGAGTCCCAGGAAGGTAAAATACTACTGTAAGGTCCCCCACAATCCTCAGCAGTCCTCCACTGAATAAATGCAACAGGAGGAATGCAAATGTATGTTGTAATATAAAAAAGAAAACGAAGCATATGCTCAAGCTGTAACCATGCCATGGTAATCCTGCAGTAAAAATTGCACAAACAATAAAATAAAATTTTTTTTAAAAAAGGACAGTTAATCTTAGTCACCAACATATAAGTTAATAAGTTAACCTTCTCACCATCAGTGCCATCATCACTCCGTGTTCGCCCCAAGCACTGCTGGTTGGCCAATAAAGGCAAGGATGCCACCTTTGTGCCTTATAAGATCCAGGAGGACTCCAAGACTGCGACAAAATGTGCTTGGTGGATCCCTCATTTCTGCAATGGGCCAGCAAGTGCCACAGCAGCGCAACACACCACTTGGCCAAGGCAAAGTGTTACATTGCAAAACAGGGGCTTGGTGCTCACAACGCAACACTGAAGGTAGCTATTACCACTAGACCTCTGTTGGGAAGGATGTATCAATGACGCAGAGCATGGCACTAAAGCAAAATGTAAAACTGCCTTCCAAAGAAAGTGAACGGAAAAAGGATTTCCAGAATGTGTAGCGAAACTGGATTCACATTTTTCAGGATGGCATGTAGGGGAGTATAGAGAAAACAGACTTTTATTCCAGTTAAACTAGTTTAATTTTGGCCTCAGAAAGCTGCTGTAGCTTTACACTGGATCTTTGCTTATTTGAACATGATTAAACTTTAAGCAGTGTTTAGCATGAGGTCACCATGACTAGGCAGACACAGAGTTCAAAGACCCTGTGCTCTCAGAGCCGGAGCCAACTCACACAGAAACTACCGAGAGCTGAATAGCGTCCTCATCGGAGACACCGCCTCCCCGCTTGGTTGGTTGGCAGAGCTCGAGGCCAAACATCTGCAGGAGGTGACGAGGATGTAAGACAAACTACATTTTAAACCAGCTCCAGAGATGGAGAACAGTGGCCAGACATAGAACGTTCAAACATCAGTTTACTTACGGTCTAAAATAACCTTGCAGCTGGGATAAAGTAGGGGTAACCATCTAATCAGAAATCGGGGTTAATGTAATAAAATAAAGCTATTTCAGACAGTAATTAAACTCTGGCTGTAGTAAAATAAGAAAATGGTGATGCATTGACAATCATTCGCAGGACAAGGTTGGGCGAGGAGCTGGGCTCGAGGGGAGCAGAGGCAGCTTGCAGAAAGGGCAGGGGACACTGGATAAAGGCAACATTCACTCTGCAATGTTCTCGGACGACGGTCCCAGCTAGAGATCCGCTGATGTCTCCAATACTTCGGAAGATATTCGCGAAGCACGGGCGTGAGGATAATATGCTCGCCCATAGCAGGAATGAGACTAGGATCAAACATGGGATGTCCAACGAGGAGGCATCTGCAGCGTGACGCCCCTTGGTGCCCTTGTCCTTGCAGGGACTTAATTCAGCTCTCATCAGTTTGGGAATATTTGGGTAGGATTGCTTTGGTAAACCATTTGCATGAAGCAGTCTTATTAAAGCTTTCAGCTTTCACATCTGGACAAGATCATAGTTCCAGCTCGCCTCAAGCTGTGCAATTCTGGAGCAGGACTGGAAGACTGCATGGCTGTCAGGAGGAAAGACTTTGTTGCCCACACAGCAAAGTCGTGAAATGATTTGTCCAAGTGCCAGTGGCGGTTCATGCCACCAGGTGTCCCTCCATTTTCTGGTCAATGCTTCAAGGGGCTGGGACCAGACCACTGAGAAGCTTTACAGAAAGGCGGTAAAATGATTACCCGGAGCTTTGGCTGATGCAACCTTCCTAGAAAGGAGGGGATGGAGGTGGGAGGACTGAAGATGGTGGGACAAAGGCTCATGCAGTCAGTTCTTCCCACGTTGGTGCATGAATTCAGCTTGCAGTTTGGACTCTAGTCTCTAATGACCCTATGGTTTGAACAGCTGGCCAGCTCAGGTGCAAGCCCATCTTCTCCTGGAGTACTTCATAACACTGCTGTGAACTCTTATCCGTCAGTTTGGCAACTGACGCACTAATGAAACTAAATCAATCACAGTAATGGGGCATTCAACATGGAGAAGGCTACACTGGAATATAATTGGAAAGAGGAAAATGTGCATACTGCAACACGTGTTGAGAGAATAGTTGGTCAAAATGGAAACCAATAGAGTGGGAATATGTGTGCAAAATAGAAACTGGAAGTGTGTTTACTAGATTACAGATGGAAATGGAATATGTGCCAAGGAAACCAATATTAAACTCAATGGCATCTTGGAGCATTAAAGTAACTGGAACTGAGCGCGTGCGCGGGTATACTGTGAACAGGGAAATGTGCATGCTAAAATAGAACTGAACATATAATAAAGGCGAACCGGAAAATAGCACTGTAAGCAATAAGTATTTACAAAACCAAGTAAGTGCATAATTCCCTATTACTACCACCCAAGGTCTCACTTTTCAGTTTCCAATGTGCATCCCTATATACAAATTAGTAAACTGGCAAAATGAAAACTGCTAAATTATGCATAGTGGGGTACCAGGAACATCTCAAAATAAGCACACCGAGGTGCTGCAAAAACTGGCAAATGTGTATACTAGAGAATGGAGACCACTAGTAAAAAGGCACATTAGCTCATCTGTTAATGTACGATGGACCGGATAATGGGATATTCAATAGAGTTGAAATGTATGCTTATAGTAAGGTGGGTGTTACATACATTTCCAACATGGCGATAGTGGTACATTATGGAAACCAATGACGGACATTATGAAACTGGCACCATGTGCCTATTGTGGCACTATGAAAACCTGTGATGGGGACATAATTCGAACATTACACAAACTGATAAATATGCCTACTGGATATTACTGAAGATAGTAAAGAGCATTTTGCAACTTTATACCAAATGGCACCATACACTTACTCTAGAAATGATGGACACTTGCAGCGTGTGTATATTGGGGGTAAGACTGGTGTCTAGTAAATAGGAATATTGGATCGCTACGTGGCCTGGTAAGTGGGAACAGTAGGATATTAAAAACGGGCATGGAAATTAATGGGCAAGTTGTGTTGTGTAAGAAAACCCAGAATGCACTGAACTCAGTCCACAGCACAAAGTGCAACACTAAGGCTTACTTATATTTAGAAATCCCCAAGCACAGGCAAGAGGCAAGTACCATGTGCATCTGAAACATGCTCTGAATATGGCCTTAAGACAAAGACTGAGAATTAGGCTCTTTACTTAAGACATGTGAACAAAACTGGTCAAGGTCTATTATTACATAACCCATGAAAATAATTAACAAAAGTGCAGCGAAGTAAAAGAAAAAAACATGTCTCTCCTAATAAAAGGACTATCACATTATTAAAATGCCTTTTTCAAATTTATTTTTACTGTAGTGTCTTTATTCACAATGTATATACTATATACTTGTAATATTGCACCCAGCTCATCCTCTCACTGTAGCGATCACCCATAACACAAGGCTTCGTTACACACCCATGCCAGGTTTTCGCCACTTTCATAGTTTGTGCCCCAAAGACTACGATTCCCAGCAGGCCATGGGGCGCATCTCCACGCCTGCAATACATAAGCTCCGCCGCCAGGAGGGTAAGGTGCTTGACAACAAGAAGCATATCAGGATTGTAATGGCGGATGGTGCTCCCCGTCGGAATTCAGCTAGAAGCATTGCCGCATATAGTCCAGTGTCGGGCCGTGTCCCGTCTCCTTAGAGAACCTCGAGGAAGAAGTATCCGAGTCCCATCTCCTCACAGGAAGCGTGAGCGAACCTTCGAAAACCGGAGTCAGGTACCGCGGAGAATTGCTCCGTAACATTTTCCCCTGCTTCTCCGAGTTCCTTCCCCGTGTTGGCAGCGTTCTGTGGCTTTACGTGCCTTCCGTGTACAAACATTGAGTGCAGGAGGAACGAGAAGTCCCGTTCGTATTTCCCCGTGTGCGCTGTGATAGAGTGCATATTTCGAGACTGTTATTTCATTTTCTAGAGTTAGAAAGGGCCAGATAGAATCATTTAGTATTCACGCGCATACTAGCAGCAAGACTTTGGATCGAAGTTTGTTTTATGAGGAGTTTGGAATGAAGTGGTTTCTATCCGGCTGCCATTGTACTCCGTTCTAAATACCCTTGTGTTGGTTCTTTATCTCCACGATTTCATTTGTTCTGTTTTCCCTTCCTGTGCAGTTTGTCTTGACCCGGGACTGAGTGAGACGTCATCACTGTCCCCGCTCGACGAACAAAGGCTATTCAGGAATCCTTGCGGTGTCAAGGACCGTCGCCATTTCGGCTCAGCCAGAAACAAGCATAGGATTGCACCCCTTCCTTAAGTTTCCCCTTCCCTGCATCCCCCAGATAGCGTCTCTCGCAGGAGGGTTTTCTATTCCTCTGTTGGGGGCGCTGTTCAAGGGAGTCAGGGAACAATTCATCGTCCCTGCTGGAGCCCTGGAAATAAGGTTAGTGGCGTTATCTGTAATACCGTGTGCTGCTGACAACCTGACAATCCTGACAGTTTGTCAAGCCCACGAAAAGACGCACAGCCCGGACGATGGATACCAATACGGTATTGGCTTCCTTGTTGGAGAGTCTGACGGCTCTGCAGCAGGAGGTGCAAACCTCCAGAGTAGAGGTACAGACCTCCAGAGCAGAGAATTACGATTTGCATAAAGAAGTAAGCTCGTTAAGAAGGGAAGTAGCGGGTATTTCACGTAGAGGCCCGGGGGAGGGTTCATACATCCGACCCGCTACTCTGCCCCCTCCTGTATCGTCTATACACGCTCCCAACCTTGGCAGTTCAGGAGGGGGGTTTTTTACCCCAAATCTGCATCCACCCTCCACGTCTGATACGGTGCCTACAGTACATATAGTGCAAAACACTAGTATCCCCTTGGCACCCCCAGAAAGGTTTTATGGGGATCCGAAGAAGTTCGACACCTTTTTGAATCAATGTCGACTTCATTTCCTCTGTAAACCCGCCGTGTTCCAGGACGAGGAATCGAAGACGGCCTTTATGATGTCGTACATGGGCGGAAACGCTGCCAGTTGGACTATTCCTCATATGGAAAGAAACGATCCGATCCTCCATGACTTCCAAGGCTTTTGCCAAGAATTAAGGAAACTGTTTGATCGGAAGAATCATATGATGACCTTGGACCGCGAACTGCTCACCTTACGGCAAGGATCTCAAGATCTCCTCTCCTACATCACATCATTTAATCGATTGGTGGTCGAAACGGAATGGCCCCCGGAGAAAAGAATCACTCTGTTTTACCAGGGGTTGAGAGGGGAACTGAAGGACGTCCTCGCTCAGGTAGTCCAACTGCCTCCAACCTGCGAAGAGCTCATCGACCTGACAGTGCAGTTAGATCATCGCTTGCTGGAACGCAAAGGGGACAAGACCAAGAGTGAAACAAGAGCACCTTATCTACGTTCGAGAGCAGTTCTGGACGACCAGTCCAAAGCCCTGGAGGGACCCGAGCCAATGCAGTTGGGAGGAATTCGAGGCCCTCTATCCCAGGAAGAGAGAGACAAACGGAGGAGATTAAAACTATGCCTCTATTGCGGTAAAGGGGGCCACTTCATAAGGGAATGCCGAGCCCGAACCACAGGAGACAGCAGAAACACTAGTCCGCGAGGGCTATCTGCTTCCCGACGAGAAGAGCCGACGGAAAACTGAGGAGCCCAAGTCAGGATGAGGTCTCTGGCTTGAGCAGGTCACCTAACATGATCTCGTCGGTGTTAGCTAACACACAACAATCCGCCGTGGCACACCTCCATATAGCCGTGGCTTTATGGATTTCCGCCTCAGACAAAGTTCAAGTGGACGCTTTGCTGGACTCAGGAGCCACAGGTAATTACATCGACCAGGAATACGCACTCAGAATGGGAATCCCATGTGTAAAGAAGGACTTCCCAGAACTGGTGAAATCTGTGGACGGAACGCCGCTTTCTTCAGGTATGGTACGATTCCGTACCCCGATCCTTCGCATGGCCATAGGTGCGGACCACTATGAAGACATTCACTTTGATTTGATAGACGCACCACAGTTCGGGTTGATTTTAGGAATGCCTTGGCTGACCTTGCATGATCCTGTAATCAGTTGGACCGCTCGAACGATCGCCATGTCATCAATGTACTGCCAAGAAAATTGCAAACCAGTAGACGTTTGTCCTACAGACTACGAGAGTACACCAGCGACATACCTTGCCACCGCCTGCACTCCAGAGAAATACTGTTGTTCTACGATTCTCCCAGACGAGTATCGGGTGTACCATGCTCTGTTCAACAAACAACAAGCAACACGGTTGCCACCCCATCGACCCTATGATTGTCGTATCGATCTGATACCAGGAGCGGCCATTCCTTGCAGCCGAGTGTACGCTTTAACGGAACCCGAAACACAGTATTTGAAGACCTATCTAGACGATAATCTGGCCTCTGGGTTCATCAGGCATTCCTCGTCTCCCGCATCCTCTCCACTTTTTTTTATACCGAAGAAGGATTGCGAGGAGTTGCGAACATGCATTGACTACCGTGCACTCAACAGGGTGACTATTAAGAATCGCTACCCCCTGCCCTTAATCCCGGTGCTTCTGGATCAATTAAAGGGGGCACGATATTTCACGAAGCTCGACCTCAGAGGAGCCTATCACCTCGTGAGGGTTCAGAAGGGGGATGAGTGGAAGACGGCCTTCAGAACCAAGTTTGGGCTCTATGAGTATCAGGTGATGCCCTTTGGGCTCTGCAACGCCCCCGCGGCTTTTCAGTTTTTTATGGACGAGGTGTTGCGAGGGTATTTAGACACGTTTTGCGTTGTCTACATCGATGACATTTTAATCTACTCCTCTACCCTCACGGAACACATCACTCAAGTGAAAAAGGTGTTGGAGAGACTTCAGCAACATTCCTTGTATGCCAAACTGGAGAAATGTCTCTTTCACGTTACGGAAGTGGCATTTTTAGGTTATATCATCTCCCCTCAGGGGTTTCGCATGGATCCAAGAAAGGTGGAAGCGATCACCCAATGGCAAACCCCTCAGAACGTAAAAGCAGTGCAGAGTTTTCTCGGTTTCGCCAATTTTTATCGGCGATTCATAAAGGATTTCTCTGCAGTGATTCAACCCATCTCCAGCCTACTAAGAAAGAAGGTTCCGTTTGTTTGGGGGAAAGAGGCAGCACACTCATTTCAAATACTGAAGAGCAAATTCACGCAGGCCCCCGTCTTGCGCCATCCGGATCCACAACTTCCTTTTATTCTGGAAACAGACGCGTCCCAATATGCCTTAGGAGGTGTACTCTCCCAGCGACACCCCGAAAGCGGCCAACTTCACCCAGTGGCATTCTACTCCAAAAAACTCTCTCCCAGTGAGATCAATTACACCATCTCCGACAAAGAACTGCTAGCGATCAAAAGAGCATGTGAAGAATGGAGACATTATCTACTGGGTGCCCTTCACACCATTGAGATTTACACTGATCACAGGAATTTATTGTTTTTAAAAACGGCAAAGGCCTTGACCCCTCGTCAGCTGAGGTGGACCCTGTTCTTTTCGGACTATGATTTTGTGATCAAATACCGACCGGGACCTCAGAACGGGAAGGCGGATGCGCTCTCCCGTATCGGGGAATCAGAAGACACAATGGCTCACGATCCGATGCTACAACCGCTCATACTCACCGAAGTCGAAAATCCTCAACGATCCCTGGCACTGCTAACTTCCCCGGATTTCCTTGAGGACGTGAAAATCTCCTTGACGGATGTAGACATCCCTGCTTGGATCCAGGAGGAACCGGAACACAGATCGGAAAGGGATGAATTGGTCTATCACTACCATGCTTTATACATCCCTCACAAGACACAACAACGTCAAGTATTGGAATGGGCGCATGATTCAGTACTGGGAGGGCATCAAGGGATCTACAAAACCATTGCCTGTGTGGAACGCTCCTTTTGGTGGAAGGGGTTACGCCAGGATGTCAAAGACTATGTCAAGAATTGTGTGGTGTGTGTACAGGGAAAAGCTACCCACAACAAACCAACGGGATTACTCCGTCCCTTGTTGATTCCCCCGTCTCCCTGGCACACCCTCTCCATGGACTTCATTGTTGAAATGCCCCCCAGTGAAGGGAAAACAGTAATCCTGGTGGTAGTCGATCATCTTACCAAGATGGGTCATTTCATCGCCCTCAAGGGGTTACCCACGTCATCTGAACTGGCGTTGATATTTCTCCAACAGGTGGTCAGAGCACACGGACTTCCAAATGTGCTTATAACTGATAGGGGAACACAGTTTACCTCTCGCTTTTGGAAATCCCTCTGCAAGATATTGAATATGGAAGCACGACTGTCCTCTAGTTACCATCCCCAAACTGATGGCAAAACAGAACGCCTAAACCAGACATTAGAGCAATATCTCCGCTGTTTTACCATGCAAAACACCTTACATTGGCCCACGTTGTTATGGTTGGCAGAGTTCGCCTACAATAACGCAACACATTCCACATTGGGTTGTTCTCCTTTTTTTTGTGTTTATGGTCATCACCCCAATATGCTCCCTTTTGAATGGCCAGCTCAGTCCCCGGTACCCAGCATACACGAACATCATGCACATCTCCGAGCGATCTTGCTAGAAGCCAAACAGAACCTAGCCAGTGCTCAGGAGGCGCAAAAAACCCAAGCCGATAAGAAAAGGTCCAAGGAACCCGAGTACCAAGTGGGGGACAAGGTTTGGCTTTCAACAAAGAACTTACACTTAAGGGGTATAAATAAACTCAAACCCAAATACATAGGGCCGTATGGTATTGAGGAATGTATCAACCCTGTAGCCATGCGATTGTCTCTACCTCACTCATGGAAAATCCATCCGGTTTTCCATGTGTCCCTTCTTCAACCCTGCTTACCCGGTATGAGGTTACCCCGGAAGCCAGTACCCGTCGATATCGATGGGCAGGAGGAATACGAGGTAGAGGAGGTCCTAGATTCCCGTTTGGTACGCGGGCGAATACACTACCTGGTGGACTGGAAAGGCTATGGGGTGGAGGATAGGACTTGGGAACCGGAAGACAATTTGCATTGCCCCGAATTGCTTAAGCGCTTTCATGAGGCTTATCCGGGCAAACCGGGCCGACCGCCGAGTCGTCGGTCCTTGAGAAGGGGTACTGTAGCGATCACCCATAACACAAGGCTTCGTTACACACCCATGCCAGGTTTTCGCCACTTTCATAGTTTGTGCCCCAAAGACTACGATTCCCAGCAGGCCATGGGGCGCATCTCCACGCCTGCAATACATAAGCTCCGCCACCAGGAGGGTAAGGTGCTTGACAACAAGAAGCATATCAGGATTGTAATGGCGGATGGTGCTCCCCGTCGGAATTCAGCTAGAAGCATTGCCGCATATAGTCCAGTGTCGGGCCGTGTCCCGTCTCCTTAGAGAACCTCGAGGAAGAAGTATCCGAGTCCCATCTCCTCACAGGAAGCGTGAGCGAACCTTCGAAAACCGGAGTCAGGTACCGCGGAGAATTGCTCCGTAACATTTTCCCCTGCTTCTCCGAGTTCCTTCCCCGTGTTGGCAGCGTTCTGTGGCTTTACGTGCCTTCCGTGTACAAACATTGAGTGCAGGAGGAACGAGAAGTCCCGTTCGTATTTCCCCGTGTGCGCTGTGATAGAGTGCATATTTCGAGACTGTTATTTCATTTTCTAGAGTTAGAAAGGGCCAGATAGAATCATTTAGTATTCACGCGCATACTAGCAGCAAGACTTTGGATCGAAGTTTGTTTTATGAGGAGTTTGGAATGAAGTGGTTTCTATCCGGCTGCCATTGTACTCCGTTCTAAATACCCTTGTGTTGGTTCTTTATCTCCACGATTTCATTTGTTCTGTTTTCCCTTCCTGTGCAGTTTGTCTTGACCCGGGACTGAGTGAGACGTCATCACTGTCCCCGCTCGACGAACAAAGGCTATTCAGGAATCCTTGCGGTGTCAAGGACCGTCGCCATTTCGGCTCAGCCAGAAACAAGCATAGGATTGCACCCCTTCCTTAAGTTTCCCCTTCCCTGCATCCCCCAGATAGCGTCTCTCGCAGGAGGGTTTTCTATTCCTCTGTTGGGGGCGCTGTTCAAGGGAGTCAGGGAACAATTCATCGTCCCTGCTGGAGCCCTGGAAATAAGGTTAGTGGCGTTATCTGTAATACCGTGTGCTGCTGACAACCTGACAATCCTGACACTCACTCACCAAAGGCACCACCACTGCCAAACTCAACTTGCAGAAAGGAATGCAAGACGTCCCAGTCTGGATGACCAACAGCTGCCTGAAGCTCAACGCCGAGAAGACAGAAGTCCTCGGTACCACTCCTGCATGGGACAGCACCTGGTGGTCGCCGCCCTCGGAAGCCCACCTAGCCCCTCAGACCATGCTAAGAACCTCGGCATCGTACTCTACTCATCACTCACCATGAACCGGCAGGTCAACGGCGTCACCTCCTGCTGCTTCAACACTCTCCGCATCCTCCGCAAGACCTTCAAGTGGCACACCTCTGAGTCAAGGAAGACAGTCACCCACGCACTCATCACCAGCAGACTGGACTATGGCAACGCACTCTACGCCGGCATTAACAAGTCCTAAAAGAGTCACTTTCAAAATCCTCACTCACGCCTACAAATGCCTACACAACAACTGACCCAAATACCTTAACGACAGAATTAACTTCCACGTACCCAAAAGAAACACCCGATCTTCCAACCTCGCACTGGCCGAAACCCCACGCATCTACAGAGCCAGAGCAGGCGCAAGATCCTTCTCTCACATTGTCTGCAGCTCGTTCCATGTCTTGGCTGCAGACGCGTCTCCTCCCTGAACACCTTCAGGAAGACCCTCAAGACCTGGCTCTGCGACTAAACAGATCTGCGGACCCCCCACTCCCCTCGGCGCCTAGAGACCCTCACGGGTCAGTAGAGCACTTACAATTCCCTGATTGATTTTACATTTTCTCAACTGTTAAGTGAATATATTAGAGGAAGAAAGAAAAACAATGGGCGGACAAAAAGTTTGCTGAAGTGAGAAAGCCCACAATACAAGACCCTTGAAAGTCAACAGATAAGATAACCATAGATACAGAATAGCACTGATCAGGTCATAACGCAAGACATCAAAGGTATCTTTAATAGTATTTTTAGCTAAAGTTCACAAAGCCCTCTTCATGAGAATAGTGACAACTCAGGCAAAAGGTTAACAGGGAGGCCACTTTGCTGCAGCCCATTTGGAGTCCAGTGGGAGGCAAAAAAATTGGGGGAAAAATAGTTCCATGAAAGATTGATATAGAACATCCGGGCCATGGTGTGTATGACAATCTACGAATGAAAACCGATGTACACAATCTACGAAACATTACCCCGGCTCGAAAACAAAAATAGAGACCATTTTCCTTAAGATCCGCAGACACTGTGTAAGTAGTCGACATGCCTTGTTAGTAGGGAGACTGTAGAGGTCAAATGCAAGAGCCCGAGCTTCCATCACAACAGGATCTTGATTATCCATACAGATAAACGTAGTCTCCTCGAGCAACACCATGCTCAACATAGTGGTAAGCTTTACCAGATTCAAAGTTTGAACTCTGTAGAAAGTCAGACCATATGCATCATAGAAGCTACATTTTAAAACTAAATTTATATTTAAAGGTATAAGATATCAAGTAGCATCAGATATCAACTGGTAAATAGAAAAAGCTGTTCAGAGACTGAAAATAAAAGCGAATCGAGGTGCCTGATGAAATCAATAGGGCAAGGGAAAATGTCTTGAAAAAGCTCCATTTACATGCAGCAGTAAGTAATTGCTGGAATTCTACTTCGGTGAGATTGCTGCCAAGTTTGAAGTTACTTCCATCTGTAATGAAAAGAGCAAACCTAAGCATCGCTACAGAAAATTCACAACAGTCGGACATTTCCAGTTATTCAGTTGTAAAGACTTCTCATGCAAAGAACTGCACACAAGTACAGGTTGCAGGTATAGGTTGCGGAAACGTGTAATGTTTATTTTCTTCTACAGGAAAATTTTTGTACATTAAATAAATCCACCCCCCCATTTATGATATAAGGGGTGTTCCCTCCCCTTTCCAGATAGGAAAAAGGTACTTGCAGCTTCCCTACACAAGAGTAGTTTTGTTAGTGTCTCCCCATTGGGAATTCAATTTGCCAAAATATTTGTGACTGGCATTAAACTGCAGATCTTGTTGGGGTCCATTGCTTTTTGCAAGCACTAGGTGACGCAAACAATAGTAAAATTCGAGGAAACATACAGAATTTACTATATCCTTTGAAGCTTGAGAAGTAAGGCATATATACCAAGCTAGATTGGGATTGCCCCTTTGAACAGACTTTGGATTCAGATGGTCTTCAGGGGTGGTAGTGTGTGTGGGGGGGGGGGGGAGAGGGGGGGGGAAGAGGGGGTGGGGGGGGGAGAGTTTAGGATGAAGGTCCCCTGAATGGTTTGATAACATGTATAGTCTCCTCTCCAGTCCTGTCAGCTCCTGCCTTAGGCCTTCACTGCAGGAAAAGATCTTTGTGACAGTCACAATTCTGCGATTAGGCTATTGCAGACTTCAGTAGTGATTTTCTTCTATGGATTATTGCGAATTATGACACAGCCCATCTTTAGTTATGTTTTGCTTTTCTTGTGCCTCAGCCTTGGTGACCAGTCTCCCTAACCAGGAAAGGGCTCTCCAAAACAGGGAAGGGGACACCACCGCCCTAGGTGACCAGCGTTGTCCATAATCAACTCCTAACCTGCACTTGGTGATAAATCCCCAAAGTTAAAGAACAAAGTTAAATTCACAACACAAGCCTTAGACTGCAGTAGTGCCAGAGATGTCATTGGCTAATGACCAATATAGTAGTCTATGTGCCGCTCACACATCTGCTCCCACCGTCACATCCTCCACGGACACATCCGTTATCCCCTTGTTCATTCTCACATCTCGTATCCAATTCTCTCACACCTTCCCAAATCTGCCTCTCAGTCTTGCACTATTTGCAAACTATAGCTGTCATTTTAAGGGCACTAAAATGTGCATGGTTTATTAATTAGGTCACATTTTAATAGTGCTAAAACTGCCATCCCTTGTGAATACAATCCTTCTCTTTTGTTTTTTTCAAGTTTAGTTTTATTACTTTCAGATTGTGATGTTAATGGTCTAGTTGAATGCCTGAAAGAAGGATGAAAGGAATTCATTAGACAACTTGCCACACAAAATGCCCAGTGTCCTAGCTGAAGACTTCACAGCAGACCATTGCCTTTGGGCTTGGGCAGACTCCGTCACATGTCGACTACTGGATGGGCCACTGACCATTTCTTGCCCCACTGCAAGATTACACTTTTCTTTTTAACACCAGCTGGAGTTTCTAGCGTGTGTCATCAGTACAACCATTAATTCACAGCACTGATTTGCTAGTTGGAGGCAAAATGCATCATTTAAAACAGCTAACATTTTCCTCATGAGCAAACGTTCACACCCCCAACTCAACTTCTTGCCCTGGAAGTCCAGGAATCGCCACAGACCTCATAATGCAGAGGCTCCATGTATAAATACAAGTCATTACCCAACCGGGTGTCATGTCGTTTTTCTCTCAGTCACAATAAAACAGCTAAGATATCATTCTCATAAATCAAGACATTGTTTTTTCCACTTGATATATCACTTGGAAAGCGAAATAGACGGCAAACATCCTAACTACAATTTATAGAGGAAGTTGAATCAAATCAGACAACACTTCATAAAACACGCAGCTGCTTCAAGCAGAAGCGTCCCGGCGCTCACGCCGACACTACAGGTCGGCCGGCTGATCACAGAAGCGAAACACAGCCAAATCAACAGGGTTTGAGTGGTTTTTTGAAGGTTGTCGGAGACTCAACCCGACGTGGGTTGGGTGGGAGGCTGTTCCATATCTTAGCAGTGAGAACAGTAAAAGAGCTGCCTCCACGGCAGGACTTCAAGAATTTAGGGATCCGTAGGAAGTGGTTGTTGGATCAGAGTGTGGGTGTATTGTTACAGTCTGCTTGACAAGTAGTGTGGGGCACACGTTGATGAAGCATGCCACCATGGGACATTGTGGTGGGTGAGGGTTATTTTAAGAAAACAAATCCTTTTCTCTGATAGCACTGACTATCCCACCGATAGGACAGTCACAAGTGGACTCTTTTTGTTTATGTATGTAGTGTGGGGCCTCAACGTGGAAAGCTCTGAAGGCCAGGGTCAGAGCTTTAAATTTGATGGGCTGTTCAACTGGGAGCCAGTGCAGAGGTCTCAGATGAGGACCAATGTGATGGTGATGCGGGACTCTAATTAATCTCGTTGCTGCGTTCAGGAGTAACTGGAGTCTGCATATCAGACACACTGGGAGGCCAAGGTAAAGGCTATTAGAGTAGTCCAGGCGAGAAGGGACTATAGCATGGGCTACTGTTTTTCACATCTCCTCAGGGACACCAGATGAAGGAACTTTTAAAGATTTTCAACTTCATGAAACAGACAGACGAGATTTGCTTAAATTGAGTGGCAAAGGAGAATGTAGAATCAACTATGAAGCCAAGTTTGTTGCCGAAGAGATTGGATTAGGGTGGGGCGTGAAGTTCAGCATGCCACCAAAGGGATGGCTGGGGGGGTACCACTCCGATTAAAAACCAAGACTTCCATTTTATCGGAATTTAATGTTAGGCAATTTGCCTCCTACCAGGCCGCGACTCCACTGAGACACTCTTTAAAGTTGTAGAAAGCTGCCTCAGTGTTGGCATGGAAGGAGAAAAGCACATGGGTGTCATCGGCGTGCAACACTACTTTAATACCCCAGGATTCGATGCGATCTGACAAGGGGAAAAAGTAAAGATTTTAAAAAACGTGGACTCAGGGCAGAGTCCTGCGGCCCACCACATACCAGTGTTTTAGGTGAAGAAAAATTTGGGCGTAAAGACACCCGTTGGAATCTGCCCCACAGGAGGGATTTGACCCACAAAAGAGCCTTGCCCTGGATGTCGAGATTGCAGTCTGTTCAACAGAATGGAGTATGATACAGTGTTGAAAACTGCCGATAAATCAAGAAGCAATACCATGACTGGTGTGCTCTTGTCTAAATTCTCTCTGACAGTCACCTCTAGAAGAGCCGTCTCCATGCTAAAACCTGTGCAGAAGCCCAACCGCGAATCGTGGAGAATAGAATTTGCCTCCAAAAAAGTACAGTTGTTGGTTGACCGATTGGTCCAAAATTATTGCTGTTGCTGGGAGGAGAGATATGGGCCTATAGTTGCTCAACACACTGTTGAGCTAGTGACTGAAGCCTCCCTCAGAGACTCCGGGAAGGAGTATAATAACTTTTGGATCTTCTCAAAGAGGACCAACATCTTTTTGCAGAGTTTAACAGATGAAATGAGAGCAGTCCTGGTACCCTGAGGGGAAACAAAAGAGCTCAATTTAAGCAACTCCTTGAAGGATTTTGCCACCATCTTAATCTGAAGTGCAAAATGTTCTTTCATGGCAGTGCGTTTTTTCTTTTTTTTTTTTTACAGAAGCTCCTAAGCTCCGCTTTGTGGAGAGACTTCGCATTGAGATCATATGATTTCCTCCAGTTGGAGACTCATTTTTTGCATGGACTTCCCTTTGTTCTGAAGTCCTGGTAAAACCCTGTACTTCAAGGAAGCAAGGTGGTCTAACGAGTTCGATATCCAGCAATTAAACAGCAAAATGTCCTCCTTCTGGCAGAGTTTGTGGACAGGATCTGAGGGAGTAAACCAACAATTCCTCTGAATCATTCTGCCACTTCCTTTTCATTTTTTTGCAAGGGATATTCCTAATTAGTAATGAGGGACCCTGAAATGCAAACAGAATACTGAAGTGGTCAGACCAGATCAGCGGCACAGAGTCTTTGACCTGCATGCTAGGGACATTAGTGAAAATCAGGTCAAGCAATTGGCCCGCCAGATAAATAGGGGCCTGGACATGTTGGATTAGATTTAGACCAGCCAAAGTGTGAATGAGTTGGGTGGCTAAGGTCTCAAAATGAGGATTGGCTTAAAGGAGTGAATACTGTGCCACGGTGTCAAATGAAGCAGAAAAGCAGCTGTTGACACTATGAGGAGGTCTATACGCTAAGAGGCCAGAGAAAGGAGTGATTTTAAAACTGAAGACACAGGCCTCAATGTTTCCGCATTGGCTTTGTGGTGTTATAGATACTTCAAAAGAATCCTTGAAGATAATAGCTACCCTGCCCCCAACCCTGTTCCCAAATTGCCTGGTGGAATAGCCAGAGCCAGGTCTGGGTTAGAGCTGTCATTCAACCATGTTTCTGTAAGAAAAACAAAGTCCCTGGAATTGCCGTCAAGGAGGAGGAAGATCTTGGATGAATGGCAGCACCTGTTTTGGGTGGAGGTAAAAGTATGCCAGCCTTGCAAGTAATCCGCCCTCTATCCGAGGGATCACACTTATTTAGAACTAAACCAATCACCTTGCGGGAATAAACATTCTTACCCATTCCAGAGGGATAGAGTACCATCTGTGAGCAGCATGGGATTGAATTGAAGGCCAGGAGTGCCTCTCTAGGATATCTCCTGCACTGATCAAAGGCAAATCGAGCAGCATGGCCGACGATGACTGTAGATGAGCGCAGACGAGCATTTGGCGCGCCTGATGCGTGTCCCTGACATGAACTCCCTTATGGGAGAGAGGGAGGAGTTTAACAGGCACAGTAGCTAAAGAACTGAACCCTCTCCTCCCCCCACCCCAAGATGGTGGCTGTAAGTGGCACCGAGAGATAGGAGGAAAATGGCATTCTTCTCACGGTCTTGGTTTATGAGGATTTGTAAGCCACGCATTGTGCTCCCCCTCCAGCCCTCCTAAAAGCCCCACAAACGTTTAAAAAGTGCCGCTAGAGAAACAGACATGTATGAAATATAGGCACTGTAAGCCTACGTATTGGTTATACCATTTCTATGAATTGCAATACTTTCAGCTACCACAGCTTTTCGTATTCCAGACAAATATAACTTCTAGATAAAGATACAATACAATGGTTCAAAAGTATACTACAGCACACATGGAAAAAAATATAAGAAACAAGTGCTTTTGGTCAAAATTAGACTGAGTAGGGAGTTTTAGTCAAAATTAATTTTAAGTGAAACCTTATACAGCTCATTCAAAAGAATGGAAGGTGTAAAATTGGATCCATTATGAATTTATTATTCAAATTTTACTCAGAATTAAATCCTGCATCCAATAATTCTACAATCATTTCTAATATCCTAGTCCGGAATTTGTATTCTTTTTAACATTTCTAAATCCCTGCGTACCACCATACCGGGCCCTGCCTTGTCCTCTAGCCAGCCCAGTGCACCTTTCACAGAGCTTTTCAGGCTTCACAACTTTGTGCCCTGTGAACATTTGCCACAAGAATACTTGTTGTACAGTGACTCATATTAAGCATGAACATTCACTCCAAATGTTCCCCAGTGCCAGATGTTTCAGTGCAAGAAAAACTGGGGTAATTACACACTCACGGGATGTTTGCCCATCCTGGTATGGAGTCTAGAACTGCAATTGTTTTCCCTTTTCTTAGAGAGGAAGGTGGAGTTAACACAGCCCGCTATACTGACTGGTATGGAATGGTTTAATTTCCGAGTGCATTAAAGTTTCACCTTTTTAACCACCTGGAACCTGACATTGGAAGATTTTGAACTAGCTTTCATACTGTGGTCTCCCTAAAGATATATATATTTTTTTGATCCTCCTGCTGTATCCAAATAGAAACGGACTCCACTTAGTACGTGCTTTTGATATTTTTATTTTATCGTGCTTTTCACCGCCATGACGCGTTTTGGGCTACCCAGAGCCCTTGATATTGATAGACAGATTATATGATATATATATATATATATATATATATATATATATATATATATATATATATATATATATATATATATATATATATATATATATATATATATATATCCAGAACTACACTAGAAACACACGTGTTGTACCTTATTTTCCGCCAAACCTACTTGGTAGCATTTCGAGACTGCTGCAAACTACTCAGAGCTAAAAGAAAACTGACTTTTCTACAGCTCTAAGGAAAAAATGGGATTAATTTGATTTCTAAGCAATAAACTGGCTGTGGCCATCCCGCTTCCAAGGCACAGCGAGGCGGGGGCGCGGTGTCCTAGGCTGCATCGCAACAGAGGGAACAAAAGCTGGATACACGGAGCACACACCACTTAACCAGCGCATGAAAATGGAAGTGATGCTACTACTTTGGAATGCAAATTACGTCGATGTTTCAAATTACAGCAGACGGGGTTCTTAGGAAGCTAAAAATGGAAGCAGAAGAAAACAATCAGACACGGAGAAGCAGAGACCCAGATGCCAAGATCCATCGGCGCTCTGAGAAGACAATATGCAGACGGTCAGTCAACCCACTAAACCCTCAAGTGCAGGTAACCAGATCTCGCCTTAAAACCACTCCACCTCTGCAGGCGTCGCCGACAGCCTCCACTACTAAACAGAGCCAAGGTTTCAGATTGCCATGCGTGACATTTTCAGAATTTCAGTGTAATTAGGAGTGACATTTCAACCACTAGGAGCGACTTTCCCGCGAGCAAAATCAAGCAGTAAAGGTGAGGGAAACCTATCAGAAATGACACCAATTTGAGCAACATGAAACTAATAAACTTAAACCTGGTGCAAATCCCCAGAAATGGAAGGGCACTGACCTAGTGTCCTTGTAAACTGATGGTAGTTTAGGGAGTATGCGTTGCCTCATTGGTACAGTCAAGTGCTTTCAACAAGGATATTTAACTCCTCCTCAGTGCGACACTACTGCGGTAGAGTTAATGTAAAGTCACAACACTACACTACTGCATCTAGGTGTGGTGGGGGACACTACCTCCCTTGTGTTCCACTGCAAAGCACGCCACGGATTTAGAGCGGTCACACAAAAGCTCCAACCCCGCTTCCCACCTTGACCCACAAGCCTTTACTGCGCTTCCCAAATGGCTCGGCCATCAAATCTATCCACTTCTATGCGGTTGAACTCAACCTCCTAGCGTGAAAGGTAGACGCACGCATACATCAGAGGTGGGGGAGCAGGTCCACAGACACCAACAGCGCAGATGCACCACCATCTCAACAAGCTTTGTGCCCAACTTTGTCCACACCTCAGTTTTGCGTCGCATCACATGAACGTCAATTCACCAAAATGGCAGGGGTCACAGAAGTGACATCAGTGTCTTCGACCTTCAGTTTCACACACACTTACACATACACAACCATTTCACACTTGCACGCTCACTCACGTAAACTCATCATCCGCACACGCCATACATTTAAAAGCATAATTTTACTCACTTCAGCTGTCAGAGAAGTGATTATTCCAGCTAATTGCACTTCATTTTATTTATTACAATAATAGTAAATAAGGAAACATAGCTGCCCTTCTGTTCCAGGCACTGTTTCTTCCACCTCCGAGGCCAGGGGTTGCAAAAGCAGTATCAGGTGTCGCAAGCCAGGGTCGCAGCTGCAACCTCTGGCAACCCCTAAATGATGTCCATGTCGCAGCAGTATGTCCAATCCACATAACAACCAGAGCAAAATCAACATTTCCAATTTCCATTTGTGACCTAGGCTCGCAGGACATACCGCCATTAGGAATACTACTATCCGTCACTGAATCTTTTTGGTTTGGAACATGTGTCAGGTTTCCCTTTTGCCCCCACCCCACCTTCCTGGCTCTCTCCCAATATATTAAATATGAAACTTAAATAATTCGACCAGTGAATACCTGGATTCCACTTCTCTCTCCCCATCCTCTTAGGAATGAACTGGGACCGCCTTCAAAGGACATGGAGATTCCTGGTCCCTCTGAAGTTGAACCAGAGAAGGTACAACTTGAAATGTAAAGAAAAGAGGTCTCTCACCATGGTAATGGGTGCCTGAGGTGCACCGTGCCACATGTGCACCGCTTCTCAATAACTAATTGCCACCGCCAAAAGTCTTGAAACGCTTAGTAAACCATTCTGAGCTCAATTTAAAACACTCCAGCAAAATTCATAAAATTCCCAAATTTCGTATTCCGGGGTGTGCGAAATTGCAGACTTTTTTCACAAAATTGCGTGAAAGTTCGTGAAAATGTTGTGAAATTAGGTTTTGAGAATTCAAAGTGGTTCAATGTCTATTTTATAAATGCACATATACCTTGCATAGTAAAGTCTGATGAGAACAGTGGGAGACTGGGTCGCACAGAAAATGTCTCCGCAAGAGACATTCTCTGCTTGAACCCGTCTGCTACAGGTATCTCCCCAGACTTTTTTTTTTTTTATAGCCATGTGAGCCCTGGCAAACCATATTTCGATCTGAAAACTCAAACATTTTCAAGAATTCTTTTATTAAAAAAAAGTATGCAATTTTGCACACCACTAATTTGTAAACTGCCTTAGGCCAAACTTTCACAAACATAGGACAAAGTGTACCACCACCTGTCTACAGAGATGTAACAACAAGTGGGTGTAGAAGATTTTTTTTTTCTTTTAAACTACAGTTAGCTACTATGATCTAAATTTCAAAATTCGGACTAGCCCTATTGCCAGTCATACCACCTAGACTGGGACTCCGCTCCCACCAAGGACATATATGTAGTGGAGTGTCCAATTATCCAACCTGCCATCACGGTTGCTGTTGTGACCCCAACAAATCAACTTCTGCATGAGAAGATGCTGCGTCACCAACCAGTCCACTTCGTCATTTGCAGTGATGTGCGGAAACATATTTTGCAAGATAAACATCCACCAGCGGCAATCAACCACCTAAGTCCGGCACCGCCTTGTGTCCTGCCCCATTCCTAAAGATCTTCCGCAGGTAGGAAGCTCCTCACTGGTGCACGTGTGGAGGTACAAAGCATAAGCCTACTAGTTCTCCCCAAAGTCTGCTACTCTCAACATTCTAGCCCACGTGGACATCGGACGCATCCCACCCATCCACTTGGCCAATCACACATGCTTTTCACATATTGGAAGACAGACTCTGCCCAACACAGTTCATGAACCCGACACTTCCTCTGCTAGGGGAAACCTGTAGTTATTCCACCCACCCTTATATGTAGTACAGTCCCCTACGAAAGCATGCGCACAAAGTACTTTACTGCTCATCATTCAACTCACTAATATGAAGGCACAAACTTGTCCATTCACTCCGTAGTGAGGGACAAAAAGCTACTAGTTGTAACGTACACCCCCCCGTATGAAGTCTGAGGTATATAGCGTGGACACTCAGGAGAGGCCAGCTTTGGTGAGCGCACTGGAAAAGCCCGAGCCATAGAAATAGGCACTGCTCACCCGTGCTTAAGGCCGATCAAAAAAGGCATTGGTACGGCATTATCCCAGAACAGAAGGGAGTCGCCAACGCCAGCCAAATTTACGTACTGTGGTCTTCATTCTCAATCTGGGCATAGAATCCTTAACTTTGTGACGAGGGACCGATTTACAAGTCTGCACGGAGGAGGAGAAGACCATTGCTATCCCAGAAGCAGGATTCCACAGGTAAGTTCTGTCAAACTACTGTCTCACTTTAGCATAGACCCTCCAGCAAATATCTTCCACAAAACATTTCTCCAGTTCCATATACTGCGGAATAGGAATGTTCCCCTTGCTGTCACTAGGGTGACACACAGGGCCCTTCAATAACACCTCCCCGCCGACCCCTTACCAGAACATTTTTACCATTTCCACACAAATAGCAAATGCAGTCCTGCGCCTCTCCCGTATAATTTTTATGAACAGATCATATTCCACTGTTTCCATCATAATAATAGTTCTTTTACTGCACTATTTATTTATGTCACTTCTGTACCTAGAACAACTTCCATCAAAGTCTCCAGCTTAGAGGTGTTATTACTAACACGGCAACAACATTTACACACACTGCCTGACTACTTAAGCCTTTTCCCTTTAACATATTTCAAGCCTCCGCACAAGGTTCCTTTTTCATCACATTCAGTGTATTTCTTTCAGTGGTACCAACCTCGGAAACGTTCCCATTGTTCCTGTGGCAGTTGTGTGGCTCCACATTGGTTCCACACTGCCTTTAAGTGAGGGAGTGGTGAGTATATATGCGCCATCCTTGCTTACATCAGTTTCTCATCTTAACCCTTTCTGCACTGTCCGATGCAGAGAGATATCAACTGTTAGTAACACTGTGTTGAATACCAATTTGGAACCTTGTGACATTAAAAACGGGCTACTCCACAGAACAGGGCGGTGGGAGGGCAATGAGGAATCCGTGATCAGATAACTTATCCAGTAAAAAGTGTATTACTGAAGGTAAATAACTTGTTCTTCTGATGGATACTTCTAACCACCTATTTCTCCCCTTTAGAACAGATCCCAAAGCAGTACCTTCCCATGATGGAGGGCCTGTAGAGTGGGATCAAACCAAAAAGCCTTGTGTGACTGAGCGTGCGAATGGTCTATCCTGCAGGACCAGGCTCTCAAGGCAGTAGTGCTTTGTGAACCTATGCACCGATGCCCACGCCACAGCTGGCAGATGTATAGAATAGGCACAGTGGTGGCATCCTTAACCCCATTGGAATGGGCTTTCAGACCTCCTGGAGGCAAGTTCTTGACCAGTGTATAGCAGATCTAAGTGCAGAGGAGTATCCACCTTAACATGGTCCCCTTCTGCACTGCCTTCCATTTCTTTACTCCAGAGAACCGCACAAAAAGCTGATCGTCACTCAATGGTCCTTGGTACGATCTATGTCAAAGCTCAAAGCACTTTTGGGGGTCAACCAGTGGAGCCTCTCCTTCTCTTCAGGGGGAGGGGGGGGGGAGCAAAACATGCTGTTGGTGTTAGAGATTTTCCAATGTGGAAGGGAGTTGTGACATGGTAATAGAGGACAGTGTCCTCCTCAACAATCTGTCTGGGGGAAAAAGGTGGTATAGGGCGGTTGCACTGAACGTGCCTGTAATTCACTCATGCTAACCTAATCATCGTGAACAAGATGCATGCGCATCTATGCGTCAACTAATATGGCATACAATGAGAAATTATGTGTCAAGACCAAGTTACGGTCCTAATGTAGCATCACAAACAGCAAACCTTTAATAAACCTCATCACAACAAGTGTTTTGAGCAAGGATGGCTGGTCCAGAAAACAGAGAAAGCCCAAAACAGCAGACAAAAAACCTTTTATAGTGCCCACTGCAACAAGGCATTGCTGGGCTAAAGACGAAAATGAAAGGACAACAGACCGCTTTGCCTACAAGGGGTCAGTGTAGCGAACACAATACCATGTTACCAATTAGTCGCATCACCCAGCATGAACATTTTTTTCTGAAATGCATGCCCTCCGCTCAGTCTCCACACATGTAGGTGTAAATTGCATAGATTTAGGTGGAGGAGCCTTCCCTGTTGTGTAGAAAGGAAGAACTATAAAGTGACAGTCAGATCAGAGGAAAGATGCTCCTGCCCAGGAGTTCTCTCTTGGCCCAATCCAGTGACACTAGGACCACTTTGGACCGGTTGTTCGTGATCTTCTTTAGAACTTAGTGCAGGAGAGGCAGAGGCAGGAAGGTGTGCAGGAGTCCCTTGGATCATTCCAACTGGAATGAGTCTCCTAACAAGTGTTCTTGCAGGAACTCCAACGAGCAAAATTGCTGACACTGCATGTTCAAAGGTGGTGAGAAAATATCTAGTCAGGAGTATCCCTCATTGTTGGAAGATGTCTTGTTCCAACTTAGGATGCAGAAGCCACTTGTACTCTGCCAGATGATTTCTGCCCAGTTCGTCTGCTCTGGAATTCAGGTACCCTGCTGTGTGGCTTGTGATCAGGAAGATGACCTGGCACTGCACCCACCTCCAGAAATGCAAAGTCTGCTAGCAAAGGCCTGGGACCTCACTCCACCCTACTTGTTGCAGTACCACATGGTGGTAGTGCTGTCTGTGAAAAGCGGCACCAACCTCCCTCCACTAAATGGACCACAGGCAGGTCGTAACAGCCAGGCAAATGGCTCCAGCAGACCTATATGGAGGTGGCCCTCCACCAGAGACCAGAGTCCTCTGATCTCCATCTCCCCATACGACCTCTACAGCACAGCACAGCACAGACATGTCACCGTCCCCATCAGCTCAGGGTTGGGGAGGGAGAGGGGCTGATGTTGGACCAATTGCATTTTAGCAGCCACCACTGCAAATCTTGAGCCGTCCCCCTCTGAGACCAAGATGGTATCCTTTATGCCAAGCCCATCATCAACCACCACCTGCTTTGGCACTGGATTAGTGCCAGACCAAAAGGAAAACAGCCTCTGCCAGTAGTTACGACATGGTAGAGGCACAGAGTTAGAGTCACGGTGCATGAAAACTGGTTGCGCTTCTGTAATTTTGCAATACGACATAAGTCTAGCTCTGTCTAGCTCTGGCTGACAGCGGTGTGGGGTCTGACATTGGCGTGGCACTAGATCATCTTGCAGTGCTGTTGTCATGAACCAGCTTAGTTATGGGAACAGAAGGGCAATCTCTAAGGGAGTCAGTACAGCCCGGTAATGGGTCTCATGAGGACCAACAGTGCCAGGGAGAACTAGCCGATGGTAATCTGTCTGGAGGCCACTGCGGTTCCCTGGGGACCTAAGGCACACCAGAGGGAGCATGAAGCACAGTGAAAATTTGCAGCACAACCTCGAAGGCCTCGATTTGCCACTGGGTTAACAGCCCAGGAAATTCAGTGCGTCAAGACCAACTGTGGCTGGAGAACTCAAAGGAGTGCAACTTGCATTGTGATTCCATTGCACCTTCTTTTTGGAGTCAGACTGGGGGATGGGTGAAGTCTGCTTTTCGGTCTCATGCTTGCATTTGGACTTGGATTTCGAATTACAAGGAGACTGAGTGCAAAGCTGAATGGTCAGAGGAATGAGCCCAAGAGTTGTAGCGAGACATACATTAAGATTGCGACTTCACATGTTCATCAGTGTACAACTTTGTCACCTTTAGGTGCATGAGGGTGCACTTATCACGGGACTTGGAGTCGTGTCCTAAGGCCAGACCAAAGATGCACCTCACGTGGGACCATGGCTGACATCTGATCCTGCAGTCAGAGCATGGCTTGAAGCCTGTCATTTATGAGGGGACATCGTTCCCTAGTACACTGTGAAACGTTTTGGAAGCCATTGGAAAACCAACAATCAGGAGCAGAGTCCTGGATGCTCGCCCGAAGACACAAAGAAACAGACGTCAGCGGGCAGGGATGATGTTCATATTCAACTCTGCTCTGTCACTTCTGGGGAAGGGTGGAGCCAATGAGGAGCTACACAATGCCATTGTGCCAAACACTGCTATGAAAAACAAATCTCTGGATTTGGTCTCATACCGGAGATTATTCTAATGTGAGGAATCTGCAATTCGAAGTATCCATCAGAACTCAAACAGTAAATGTCGAACACTAAGGTCAGTCTTTGAAGGGTTGCAAGATATCCACTGAGGGAGGCTTGAGCTGCTTATTATCAATCTCATATATTAGTACACAGACTAAGAATTATTTTGGGATTGTACAGTGATGTGGATAAGGTTATTCCATCAGCGTGGCATGTTCCAAATAAATACAAAATGTAAATCGCTACTTCTCTGGTGTTAGTGAGCTTCTTACGTAAAGTGTTTTCAGATAAATTCCAAGGACTGAATCCAGGCTGCTCATTTTCTCTTTAAGTGGTTCCATGATGGGATACCTTCATCAGCTAGAGCAGGCGTTTGAAACGCTAGTCTATGGATAGAGGGAAAGCTGGGATGCAAGATTCAGTGGTTAGCATAGCTACTACTTCTGTCATTGGAGGAACCACACTCCCTTTTATGTTGATCTTAAAGCTCAGCTGAAAGCCAAACAAATATTGTTGGGGGATCTTATTCAATAAACGTTAGCACTGTACACCCATAGGATCTGGTCCTTAGAGTCACCAGGGAGAAGAGCTGAATTCAACAACTCATCAGGAAGATGGTAGCACTCAAGAAAAGATCTATGGAAGGCAGAATCCTATTAAAAGGACTTCCGCTCCAACACAGTTTGAGTTGCCGCATCCACTAACTTCATCTAACAGTTTCTGAAGGCATTTAATAATAGTGCACCATAGAAGCTTAAGCGTATGTCATGCATCGTTCGGCAGTTTTCCAGCAGCAGAGATCGCATAAACCGTAGAGTTTCAGACATCCACCCTCAACGTGTGGTGCGGTAACCAGGGACTTTTACAAACTCCCTGTGCCATCATGAAAATCCTCACTTGAGCATCCTTTGCTCCAAGAATCATTTCTCCTGCAAAACTGAATCTCATTCACGAGTTCTCTTGACTGTACAAAACATTATTAGAGGACCTTCATTCCCGCCCCCTTCGGGCACACTTGCAGGATAAGTGGCAATCAAAACTCAGAAAATAATATAAATTGGAATGGCTTGAGATCCTAGACCCACTCAACGGGGATCTTCAAGAAGCGAGACTGAAGCCTAACAATTTCAAGATGTTATATGACTGGCACTGATCACCTCAGGCAATGAACAGGCCACCTGACTCAAACATCAGTCTGTTGGATGTGCGGTAACCAAACAGCTATATCCGTCTGGGTCCGGTGCACCCCACCAGCCATAATGGCAACTGATTATCAGCACTATGAACACATGTAATAACCTAAACTTATTACTGTCCGCCGGATTCATTTTTCTTCACTATACCATGGAGGTGCCTGACCTCAATCGCCACATGAAGAGGTGGGTGGACACGGTACTGGCTACAACAGCCATCCTCAGACAGAAGCAACGGTCTCCCCTTCTTATGCAGACTGGATGCATGACATGTCTGTGGCAGCATCCCAAGAACAAATCATTCACCGGATGCTGGACCAAACCCCCGTTTTGGAGCGTATTCGGTTCACCATTCTTCCAGTGACACCCCCCACCCCCCCTCGCTAAATTTACTCTGAGCTGCAACGGTCTGTACTTGAACCTCCACCCTTTTGCCATTTTAAACTTTTGCTGAGATAATAAGTCTGCTAGGCACAAATGCAATGTCTCTACATCTGATTTTTTTCATACTTTGATGAGGATGCCAGGATACAGGGTCTCTTGATTTAACTTGCAGACTTTGATTGAATAAGGACTGTATTCCATACTATTACTTGTTTGTATGCGCCTCTTATGACTGAAAATGAACAATTTCTAAGTCTTGTATGATGTAATCAAATTATCAATAAAGAAATATTACACAAAACAGAGCGTCTCCCTGCGCAAAAGAACTGCACTAGAAAAAGATTTCATGGGAGCGTACATTGTTTTCCTGATGGTGGAACCCACAGAGGAGAGCAATGGTTTCGACTGTGCGGAAACAACCCTCAGTCAGAAGTCCACTTTTCAAATTGAGTAACTGTGGTAGGCCTTCAAAGCCGCAGGTGCACTGTGAAAAGACTCATCAGCAAGAACAACTTAGCCTTGATAAGAAAATCAGCACTTCTGATTTTCCGCCATTATTATTGTGAGAATCTTCCGAGACTGGAAAGTACCAACCTCCACACAGTACATTTGATCCTCAGTCTCCACCCTCAATAGGTCCATTAACAAAGACGCTAAGACGTATCACAGCTCTTGCTGGATGCATACGAAACCTGTAAGGTGTACAATCGCTGCACTTATTTCTTTGCATTTTTGTGTTTCAAAGAAGATCCCTGGCTATTAGGTGTTTGGTAAGAAATAGTTCCGCAGGTCTGGAGTTGTTCGTATTCTGTGGTTTGGGTGGTGTTCAAAGGGGTCTATCGGAATGGAACATAAAGGTATTAGCCCACACTGAGCCAGTATAGTGTCAAAGAATTAGGAGGTAGTGCTGTTGAGAAGCATTCTTTGTGTTCTGAGGTGTTAGAGCTATGATGGTGGGAGGTCAGAAGCTGATTAAGTCTTGCCTACCAGACCGCGCTAGCTGTCCAGCTGCAAAAGACCTATGTAAACTTAGTGGGCTCACAGCCCACCTTTTCCTTACCAGCTAATTACTTTGTTACTCATTTGCTTACTTATTGTTGTGGTAGTCACTCCACTGGAGCGTAGCCTCTTTATGATCCTTTAGACTGGATGACTGTATCCTACCCCAACTCACATTTAGGGAACTACTTTTTCTTTTTCAGCACTGCATTAGAGTGCACGTGATCTCTAGTCCGCATCTCCCTTGTGTGCTGCTCCCCCATTCAAATACTTCCCTGTCCCTCGCACTATGCTGCTCCCCACACCTAGCACCTAGACGGTAAAAGCAATAAGAATATCTTTGCTGGGTTCGGGCTGATGAGCGGTCTTCAAGGGTAGTTTTTGTTTATTCTCTTGCATTCCATACATTGCATTACAGCATATGCTTAGGCATACAAAGGTTTTTTTAATGAGCCGAGGAAAGGGCAGTCTACTGCACTCTCAGCTTGTTTCCAAAGTACTTAGCATGACACTTTTCCTAAAGGCCCATAAATCTGCTCCATTGGCTACTCCGGAGAAGCAAATAGATGAATGTCGTGGAAGGTAAATTAGGCCTTGGCAAGCATTTTCCTTTATATTCTGCCACTTTAATCTTCCTTTTAAATTCCGTTCAGTTTCCTGCTTTAAAAGTATTTGAAAAAGAAAAATTGCCATTTACAAAAATCGAAAATACTGAGTTCAATGTAGGTTTTTGAAAATGCCATAAGATGGGGTGACTTTTCATCTGGTATTGTGAAAGGTTTTGATTCCTTTTCCACAAGCATTTTTACTTTACAAACATTGGCAAATCACACCACTTTGCTTATACAGGTGAGAAAAATTGCGTTTTCCAATGCTTGTTTCAATTCAGTTGCCTGAAAAGCCTTCAGAGATTTAACCACCAGGGTAGCTCTGGCTTGAAGCACTAACCAGGTCCAATCAGCTTTTGTAGATCTGAAAAAAAAGAGAACTGAGGGGACACGGTAGAGTGTTAACAGCCACTAACCATAAGTAGGAGGGAGGAATACCAGAAACTTTAGGTAGTAGTGGGAAACCACTATCAAGATGTTACTCAAGTGGGTAGGGAAACTGACAGATTGTGTGACTTGCAAGTTTAGTCGCTGCCTTAGTTCAGACTTTCAGGTCACCTAGCCAGGAAATCAATTTTAATGACCAGCAAAAGTCCAAATCTCATTAAAATTCAACACAGCTTCTACAATTTGTATTTTCACATTGAAAAAGCACAATTTGGCTCTAAGGTCTACAATTTGTTAGCGCTTAGCGTGTACCTCGTGGGCTGCAAAGAAAGGTGATTTTTCTAGAGTGCCACGGATCTCCTTCAGCCGGTCCAGATAAGACACCTGAAAGGTTTCAGATAAGAGGAAAAAATACATCTTTAGACACAGAAGAGGCCCACACTAAATAGTTCCATTTAAAATGATCAGAGACATGTTGCAATAAAGATTACCAGGACCACACAAAGCCCAATTGCTTAATATTTGTCTTGCACGATAAGGGGGAACAAAAGATGTTGGAGCATAATTCATTATGTGGTTGAGATAGTGCAGCACCCATCACTCTATGGGTGTTATTCTGGTGTACGTGGTTTACAACCGCATTTATTCTTTGGGATGCACAGTGAGTGCGGCTACCTAGTTATACAGTACTTGAGATGTTAAAAAAAAATCACAAACATCTTCATAATGCACCAATAGATAGATATTTTAGTATCTCTAATTCATGCCAAGTACAAAAATATTTGTTATTGTAAACAGTACTGTTGGGAAACATTTGTTGTTAAATTCATATGTTTAAAATTATTTTTTAAGATCCACAAGCTTCAATGAAAGCTTGTGGCAAAGGTTAAATTTGGGAGTTAGGAGTCACGAACGAGTCGAAAAGCCATTTTTATACAAGCACCAAACCAAAGAAATCGAATTGTTCAAACAGAACTCTTTAAAACTAATGTTTATTAATAGCTGCATACATCTACAAATTCTCGGAAATTCGAACAATCTTGAAACCATTTACAGCTTCATTTTATAATGTAGGAAACCATCCTGATATGGCCTGCGCGGGGGAAATACGATACCCCGATTAGAATCCTCAAGACGGAAACTGAACTTACTTAACAGGCAGTGGGATATTTCCTTTGCATCTTAGACGTACAGCTTCCAGTACAGAGTATTCGATGACATTATAAGTGTCTGAGAAGCTGCTTACTTGTGCTCATGAATACCTTCTGGTGAGCTGGTGTTTATAGGAATGTCTATTCAATTTAATATGAAATTATTGGAGCTTGTTTGCACCTGCATTATAGTTTTGTTCATATTTAATGCATGCAGTATAGCTTCACTGAAGTTCTTCGAGCACTGCATACACATTATTCCTTGTATTAAGTACACATGGGCTTTGGCAGCAGATGATGGCACGAGCTAGAGATTTACAGAACTCAAACCGGTTTTACATGAGCTCAATGTAGGCATAAGCCTTCCCCTCAGCTATGTTCGTCCTATGTGAAAAGGAATAAGGTCTATTTATCCGGAGACTGGTAGCGAAAGTGAGGCATCACCTCTCCCACAAGTGTCACCCACCGCGCCACATGCACGTTAAAGAGGAAAGTGCTAGGTGAAGCGGTCGAAGGGGCTACTGCAGTAAATGGATACAAGTGGATGGACCATAATGACATATGGCCATACTTGAGGCAAAGACAGATGGCAAAAATACAAAGCAACACGAAACTCGTCAAATGGGTACACATTCAAAAAGTATTTCTTCATAAAGGATTGGAACCTTAAGATCAGAAAATAAATACAGATTGTAATAGTCAATTTGTAGCCAATATTGACGTGTGCAAGGCCTTGAAACAGAAAGATTTCTTCCTGGGACTGCAGACAGACGAAGGAGCCAAACAGCTTACCCTGAAACAAATATCTGGGCTGATAGTCTAAACATTTAGAGGCAGCTGATGGACTAGCATGGAGGTGTTTAGGCGTCTATTTTCAAGCTCGCCTTTAGAAACCTCTTCATGTCCAACAGCAGCAAGACACATTCCATACAACAGTGCTTCAAAAATGTCCCTTCATTTGGGTTGATTTATCCGCAATAAGCAGGAGGCATTTAGGAGTCGAAGTGCCGTAGGCATGCAATGAGGCATCCAGTCTTCCAGCTGTTGACTCGTGTCCAGCAGTGCAGGAAAGGGATAGAACACGGACAGTGTACTATGGCCCCTCCCCTGGTGGAGAAGGGAGGCACAGAGGTGGCTGTTTGGGCAGTGTAGCTTCCTGCCAGAGTGTCCCTTCACTCTAGAGGCCATGTGCCAGCACTTGTACTTCTGCTTCCATCCAATGGGATGCAAAGTGAACCTGCCACAAACATGGCTGTGTTAAATGCAGAGGAAGGTACATGACGTTCGACAGACTGGCTGCAGGCACAGGAACCAGGGCAATCCGCAAGAACTACACAGACTCAATCCACAAGCGCGTTCAAGATTAGATGCAGAGTGACACGAAACTAGGCAGCTCCTTCATTATGAAGTCACCATTACCCTATTGGAAGATTAGGAAACTAGCGATGCCTACAAACCAGGATTCTTTGAAAGGCTCGGGCTTCCATGCCTCCATATTCATGGGCTCCCCTCCAAGCGCTGTTCGCATATACTAGTGCACTGCAACAATGACGTCTCTAACAACGTCACCAGGGAGGTGGTGAACCTATTTAAAGTCCACGGTAAAGAGTTGTGCATGCTTTTACCCATCGCCACTTTTTGGAAATATTAAACCAGATTAGAATAACGCCCAACTAGACCAAGTTGGAGAGTGTAGTCATAACATCAACTTAAAATAGGGGTGGTAGTGATGTAGTTGAAAGGTTTACAAAGCACGTCAACGTACAATTGGATGATGCAAGCTCTGATTGTATTCGGCGATCAGTCCTGAATCGCACATTTGCTTTGGAATCAGTCTTTTCCGGAGGTGCTGGAGCTTCCTCTGCCGGTTCAAACACCAAGACAGAATTGGTCTGCTCACTTCCAAATCCATTATTCTTGTACCACCGGCCCCCATGGCATTGTGCAATTTGTTTGCCCCTTCTCGTAGGAAGGACTGGCTGCAATTGCATTTCCTAAGATATCTCCCATCTACTCTCTTAAGGTAACCTACCGCATTTGTTTCGTCTAAAGCAGCATCTTGTCTCAATTTTGCTTACGATGTCCTTTATCATTGAAGCCCAAAAGAGCTGCAAATGCCTCCTTCCCCTTCTGCGACTGAGTGGAACCACTTCTAAAATACACACTGAAGACCAAAAGATCACATGTAGTGGATAGAAGGGCACCCTTGGGCACAAAATAAATACACAACTCCTTTTACACAAGAGATGCACTTGATATCTGTCCTGTGTTCTTTCCTCTTCCTGTGAAATACAGGATTCAAAGAGGACTTTAATCCTATTTTGTCTACTGACTAAATATTCGACTATGAACAGTACTGCTCAACTTTCCCCATATACTCTGTCGAATTTGGCCAAATGGCATGAATGAGGCATACCATGTCCACAACTATTTTATCCCATAGAAGGCAATTAACTATATGTTCGGTGAGCGGTAACTTTAGCAAATAATGTCCCTGCATAAGTCGTCAACTTATATGGTTCACTTGTAATGTAACAATTTCCTATTTGACAAATTTCCATTGCACTGTGCCTTATTATTCGCCTTTATTACTTTGGTTTTTGGATGAGTCTGAATACATTTTTTTCAGTTTTGTCATGTCAGACTTAAATAGTAGGTTTAAATAAGACATGAACTGGTGGAGATGCAGAAGTGCCACCCATGCGGTCTGGGTGGAGCTACAGACATGGTATATGGAAGAGCAAAACTTGACAACAAAAAAACCCCCGGATCACTCTTCTAAAATAAAACTATCGTCTTTTCAAAGCTGCACTTTTGGAAGGTGTGGAGTGCACCCACCGGTTAGAAGCTACCAGTCTGTGTTGTCAATCTGCATGCCAGTTCTAGGCCCTCTAGGGATGGGTTCACCTGACTCACTAGCCAACACTTGGAAAGTGCCATCACAAGCCTACTCAAAAAGGCTGCAGACACTGAACAGTACGCACCTCCATGGGAAAATATGGCCCACAGATTAGTTTTATTTAAAATCTAAATAACATTATTGAGATGAATTACATTCGAGAGAAGACGACAAACTCATAAGGCACAGGTGGAATGAGTACGACATTTGCTTACAGATATACATGTACTCGACACAATCGAACTCCTCAAGCGGGTAATAAGTTGAACCATTTGCCCCACACCTTGCCAAAAAGTTCGGGGCAACCCCGGGCCTCGAAGAGGGGCTCCTCCTGGGCTCCACACCAGTCCACTCCCCGCCTCCATTGCCTCACAGTAGGTGATTTGGCTTGGGACCAGAGTGTTGCTATATCCCGCTATGCCACCGCCACCGTGGTTCCCAGGAAGTGTTTATCGGCCCAGGATCCATCGAGGCCATCAAACACCCCCAAGAGCAAGCGTATTGGGTCGTGGGGAACCTCCCACGCAAGGGCTCCTGTAAGCTCAAGCTCCACCCCTCTCCAGAACTGCGCCAGAACGGGACACTGCCAAACCACATGGTAGAAATCTGCTGGAGCGTGGGCAAGCTGCGGAGGGTCGCATGTGGGCACTGTACAGGCATGCTGGGGTGAGGTATGCCGTATGGCGGTAGTAGAGTTGGACAAGACGCAACTTGGAGGAGGTTGTCAAGGTCTTGAGGGCCATAAGGGCGTCTCTCCAATCCGCCTCCTCCAGGGGACCCAGCCACCCCTACCAGCGGGCACAGAGCCGATCTAGGAACGCGGGGCCATTGTTCACCAGGGAACGGTAAATCTGTGACACCCCCCTCTGCCTAGGTTCCCCATCATCACCTGGGCCTCCAAGGGGCTAAATTCCGAGAAAGAGGTGGGAGACGGAATGTGTGTGTGGAGGGCATGCCTGAGTTGTAGGTACTTGTAAAATTGGGAGGGAAGGAGGGAGTGGCGTTGTTGTAGGTCTGCAAAAGATCTGATATGGTCCCCCACCCAGACGTCTCCTAGTAACGAGATACCAACGATGAAAGTCTTGGAGAGATGAGACCTCCCCCAGCCAGGCTCCGCTCCACAGAGGCATTTGTTTGTTTGGTGAGTTTCTGGTCCCACTTTACGTGGTGGAGGGCTGTGCACCAGGCCATAATCACCATCCTGGTGACGGGGGGCAGAGCGTGTGGCACGGGGCTCCCATACATGTATGCTTGGATCTGCGCAAAGTCCATTAACCTGAGTTCCACCCGGTACGCCGGGTCGGACCAGCCTCGTGGCCAGGTAGTAGAGGTAAAGATTAGTCACCCCATGCCCCCGTCAAAGGGGGGAATGCAGCAATGTGCTAGAGACAGTCGCAGCCTCCCGCTTCCCCATAAAACCTGGGTGAAAATGCCATCTAATTCCTGAAACCAGCTGCCTGGGAGATGAGTGGTGGTATTTTGTAGGATGTATAGGAAGCGGGGGAGGACCATCATTTTAAAGAGGGCACTCCTGCCCAGGGGGTTGAGGGGGAGGGATTTCCATTTCCTGAGGTCCACCTTGGCCCTTGCGACCAAGGGCGTAATGTTCAGAGCCCACTCGAGTTCCGGTGGGAGGGCGACCCACACACCCAAGTACTTGAATGATTGCCTGTGTAGAGGAATAGTCGTTTGCCAGTCAAAGCACGCCCGGGATGGATGTAAGGGGACCAGGGTAGATTTCGCCGGGTTGAGTCTGAGGCCGGAGACCCGTTCAAAGGCAGAAAGGGTGTCCAAGCATCTGGGACCGGAGCTATCTGGGTCCGCCAAGAAAAGGAGGACGTCATCTGTGTACAGGGCTATCTTGTCAATCTGAGTCCAATCCCAGGCCCAACCACGGATGAGGGGGTCTTGACGGATGAGGGAGGCCAGGGGTTCCATCGCCAATGCGAAAGGAAATGGCGAGAGCGGGCAGCCCTGACAGGTGCCCCTCTGGATGGGGAACGTCTCAGATAGCTCACCATTAATGAGGACACGTGCCTTGGGATTAGAGTAAAGGACCCGAATAAGGCGTCGGAACAGGGGGCCGAAACCCATCCTCTCCAACACGTCCGAGATAGCTCCAATCCACCGTATCAAATGCTTTTTCAAAAAGTATGAAAAGCAGAGCCAGGTATGGGGTGAGGTGATGGCGGTGGGAAAGGTGGAGGCGGCGTATGCAATGTCGGGTGCCCCGGGCAGGCATGAAGCCGCATTGGTCTGGATGGACCAAGTCTTGCAGATGGGGACAGAGCCGTTGAGCCACCGCAGTGGCGAAGATTTTGACCTCTGTATTGATGAGAGATAGGGCGGTAGTCCGCACAGTCAAGGGAGGGCGGCTGTGTCTTTGGGATGACCACAATAGTGGCCACATCAGTTTCGGGCGGGAAGGACCCTTCGTCCACTACGTGCTTAAACAGCTCCGCTAAGGTGGGGGACCAATTCATCTCGGTAGGTTGCGTAATATTCTTGGGGGTAACCGTCGGGCCCGGGTTTCTTGCCGGAGTGCAACAGTGAAATAGCCCCATGCATCTCTTCTGGGGTGAAAGGAAGGTCCAGAGTCTCTGAGACTGTCTGGGGAAAGCAGGGCAGCTGCGTTCTGGTCTCAGCTAACAAATCCGCCAGGGAGGTCCTAGGAGGGCGGGCTGCATAGAGGGCCGCGTAATATCTAGCGAAAGTTTGGGCAATGGTGTGGGACGTGACGTGGTGAATCCGGATGCGTGCCACCAAGGATCGCCAAAGCATTTTAGCGGACTCCAGCGAGATCCGGCGAATCTCTTCGTGGCCCAGTGTAAGCTGCTGAGTGGAGTCATCGCTGTCATCGGTAGTTTGGGCTCCTTCCAGCTGGGCCACCTGGGCTTCCAGCTGCACGAGTTGAGCGGACTGCTTCTGCGTTTCGCGTGGACTAAGCCTCTGGCCACACCCCGTACCACGGCCTTGCTGGCCTCCCACAGAGTTTCCGTCGAGGAAACCGAACCCGCATTGGTTGATAAATAAAGCCTCAGTTCCTGCCTGAGGGACTCAACAAATGTGGCATCTTGCAGGACCAAGCATTCATCCGCCATGTCGCATGGGTGCCAGTAGGGGAGGTCCCGAGACGGAGGTACACGGGGGAATGGTTCAAGATACCCCATGGCAATATAGAGGCCCCAGACATCACTTGACAGTCCGTAGTGGGCAGCAGGAGCAGGTCAATACGGGAGTGGGTGTGGTGGGCCACCGAAGTGTGGGTGTATTGTTCCTTGTGGGGGTTCCACACCCTCCAGTCATCGCAGAGACCTAGGGAAGAGGACCAAACAGATAGGTGTTTTGCAGAGGCAAGGCAGGGGGCCGATGGAGTGCCTGTCGTGTCGCGCGAAGGTTGCAGAACGGCGTTAAAGTCGCCCCCCCCAACAACAGTCAGGCCCTGTGGGAAGGAGGAAAGCACAGGTGTGAGGCAGAGGCCACGGTGGTGGGGGGGGGGGGGGGGTGGAGTGGGAAATGTATGTACACAGGAGACTAAGAGGGTGACCTTCAATCGTACCCATCAGGACCACCTAGAGGCCTTGTGTGTCAGTCTCGGTTCTGGCCAGGGTAAAGGGAAGCCCTCGTCTAAGTAGTATGGCTACCCCCCGGGAACCCCGTGTAAAGGCAGAGTGCCAGACCCTGTCAAACCCGTATTGGGCGAGGAAGTTGCATTGTGAGCCCAGGAGGTGCGTTTCCTGTAGAAATAGGATGTCAGGCGCGTGTCGGTGGGCGCTACAAAGAACAGCAGTACGTTTGATACAGTCAAGTAGGCCATTGACATTCCAGGAAAGGATGTGGAGGGTCCTATTGAAGGTGGATGCCATTGAGGTGTGTGGAAGAGCCGACGCAAGCGTGAAGGTGCCCGGGTCCCAAGAGAAACAACCCTCCACGGGTTGGGGCGCTGGGTGGAAGGTGTGTGAACTGGTGAGCCTTGTGTCGTCGGTGAAGGCATACATGTGAGTGCAGTTACCGATAAGAACAGGAAACAGCAGCCCGTAGGCGGCTAATAACAACAAACTGTTGGGAGACAACGGCCTCCGCCCCCCCCCCGCTCCCAAACTCCCCCCACCCTACACTTCTGAAGAGGAAGCATCTGACGCCCTGAAAAGAGCAAACAATTCAAAGTGCTAAACTAAAACGGTTAAACGGAACAGGAACATGGCAGAGATGAACCCCCCTCCATGTAGCCGGATAAAAGATACATCAACAGCTGTAATTATGTTAGGACAACGTTGCAACCAGTACTGTAAGCAAGTCCTGGGATTGAATTAGAAAGTAGGTCACCAAACTCAGGGGAGCATTAAAGTCGGATCGCCCCCGTCGAGGGGATTCCGAGAACGGTCTTACTGCAGGAGCCTCTGGGAAGTGAGATAGAGTTCTCGTTGTGTGGCACAGCTCAGGTGTTCTCATCTTCACTGGATGCACAGATTGCAGGGCTCCTAGACAGGTCAGAATCCGACACGGCATGTCGCAGGGTTTCAGAGGGCCCAGGAAACTGCCCAGGTCAATCAGTGAGGTAGTCTGGCTGGGGGAGGCAGACCTCCGAGTCGGATCCTGGGAGGGAGAGTGCTGAGTAGGCACATCCGGGATTCTCCCCCCCCCCGCTCCCGACAGTCGTTCTTCTTGCGTGACTTAGTCCGGAGCCGCTGGGGCTTAGGCAAGGTTGGGTGCGGCTGTGCGGGTACCCGCCGGGCGGGAGAGGGAGCCGGTCCAGTCAGAAGGGGCCGCTCCTCCGTGAGCCAGGTCCAGGCATCCAGGGAGGGGAAGGGGGGGGGGGGGGGGGGGGGAGTAGGGGAGATCAAAGAAGAAGGTCTTGTCCTGGAAGAGAACCTTGAGCCAGGCCGGGAAGAGAAGACCATAGCGGAGACCCATGGCATGGAGCTTTTGTTTGACTTCATTGTAGGATCGGCGTTGGGTCTGCACCCCCCTGGAGTAGTCCAGTAAAACCAGGATTCTGGTGTTTTGGAACTGCAGTGGACCATGATCCCTGGCCACCCCGAGGATAGCGTCTCTGTCCCAGAAATTAAAAACTCAGGATTATGGGTCGAGCAGGAGCTCCAGGTGGAGGTTTGGGAGCCAAGGAGCGGTGGGCCTGCTCCACAGCAAACCAGGGCAAAAGTCTCTCCTTGGGCATCCAGGAGCACACCCAAGCTTCTACAAACGTGTCAGCATGGCCTTCCTCCACTCCCTCGGGAAAACCCAAAAGGCACAGGTTGTTCCTCCTAGACCTCTTTTCGGCATCTTCGATGGAGCTCCGAGGTGTGGAGGCGGGTCACCTGGATCTTAAGTTGGCCAATGAAGTCTTCTGCCGTGGAGATATGAGATTCCGCCTCCGTGATGCGTGCCTTAGCGTTGCCCAGGTCCTGGCGGATGAGAGCCACATCCACCCTCACCTCGCCAATCTTGTTCTCCACCAAGGCCTGCGACGTACTCATCGCCTGAAGGATGGTGGAAAGATCGCCCCCAGTGGCTCCAGGTGTGATAGGTGTCCCCCGCCAGGAACCCGATCTGATGTGGTAAATTGGTCCATTTTAGTTTGGGTTGGAGGGACAGTGTTCTGTGGGGTGCGAGTTCTGCCCATTGCCTCCAAGGGTAGAAGTCAGTCCGGCACAGGCAGATATAGGCGGCGGTCCCGCAGAGGGGGTGCGGGAGGGGGCCTCCGACACCCAGACCGTCAATGGGGCCGGGTGGAGCAGTCACCTAGGGGGCAACCAGGTCAGTCCGGGCACCAGTTGCAGTGACAGTCCCCCCGCTCAGATCCCCGCCAAGGAAGACTAAGAGAGGGGGGGTGGAGGCACCGAAGTTGTTCCACCGCACTGCCACCCGACGAGGTGGCCGATCCCCACTCACCGGAGTAGACACTGAGGCGACGAGAAGGAGGTCACACGGGACCCAGGGTCCAAGTGACTCGGCGGAGGCAGGTGGGCCGCCGCTCCCACGCAGGGCCACAGCGATGGTCAGGATCAAGCCCAGGGCAGCCCAGTCAACTGTGCCAGGGAAAGCACCGCAGGGGACACCAAGCAGCTCAGAGAACGGGCCTGCAGCCAGCAGCGATGTAGAGGAGCCGGCCCAGGATCCCCAGAGGGAAAGTGCAGGGAAACAATGGAAGGGGGGGCACTAGGTCACCTCCTTGTCTCCTGCCACCCGATATGGTGGCCGGTCCTCAACCCCCAAGTCCTGTTCACCAGTGATGGGGAGAGCAAGGGGCACCTCCACAGGTACACCGCCAGTAGGAGGTCAGTCCTCCCTCCACACCGGGCAAGGCCCCGGGCACGGCCGGGCCCTCGGAGTAACTGTGCGCAGTCACCACTACCCGATCCGGTAGCCAGGATCAGTCCTCACCAGGTCACCGGTCCTCCGGGCCTCAGACCAGGCAGGGTGCAGAGGGAAGCGAAGCCGGGTCAGGGAAGGAGTGTCCCTCTCCCAAACATCAGCCTCAGCTGGTCCGGAGGTCCCCCTCCGCCCGTGCAGCAGCAGATAGGGCCCAGGCCCTTCAGGGCGACGTTGGCGAAGGTGGGAGGCCCAACCCAGGGACAGCAGTCCACATCCCCAGCAGGCCCAATCATTCACCGGGGGAGCAGAGAAGTCTAGGCTGCAGGCGATTCAGGCGCTTAGCGGGAGTCCAGGACGACTCCAAGCCCGCTCCGCCTCGATTTGCTGCCACTCGATCTTGGCGGCCGATCCAGCCAGATAGGATCGCTACCGGCCGACGGAGCTAGTCTTCCGATCGGCCCAAGGATCTCCAGCAGCAATGCCCTAGACCCATGGGGCAGAGCAGGCCCCGATCCTCAGCCCGCCAGCAACGGCGGCCGAGCCCGGTCACACACCCGGCCGACTCCCCCACGGAGAGCAGCACCCAGACTCAGCGGTCAGGAGGGACCTCCGTCCCCGGCGTCCAGTACAGAGGGCGGGTCTCGTTCCGCAGCCCCAAGCTGTAGCGCTCCGTCACCCCTCTCTGATGTCGGCAGTACTGGCCTGCAAGTGAGCACCACCTTTCCGGCACCACAGCCGGGTCTTGGAGGGGTATTGAGTGGCACCCAAGTTTTGCAGCCCCGGGGTGGGCCACAGGCAGATCTGCCATTATCTGCGCGCGGCCGCAGGCAAGGGGCAGAAATGGGCCAGCAAGGCTTCAATCTGCCCGAAAACCGGCCCAGAGCACAGCGATGGTGACAGCAGGTCTCTGATGGTGATAAACCCTTGTCGGATGGCAGCTGTCGGCGGCGGATGCAAGGAGGATGACAGAGGGGGTCCAGAGCACTCTTAGAGTGCGACCGCCATCTTGACGCCTCAGGCCACGCCCCCCCAGCTCTCTATCTTATACTATCCATGGTGGTTTTTGCCACAGACTGGGACCTTGCAGCACTAAACATACACGAGTCACTATTCTCCACTGCACCAACCAGGACTCAATTATGTGGCTCTCTGGTTACACACACACATACCTCTGCAGTGCAATAACTAATAGAGATTTCATAGTGCACAATAGTACATTTCCAACCGATTAACTTAACTTGTATTTATTTTTCATTTAAACTGTGCGTTATTTTATGTGTAGTTGCCGGAAGGTGAATGACCGAAAAAAGTGTGAAAATATTTTGGTTTTCTAGACACGCCTTTGACCCTGCACCCCAGCTCACTCACCCTGCCCCATGGCGCATAGCATCAAAGTTCCCAAACTTTTAAAGCACTTCGTCTGCTGGCCCTGACTGACTGATTACACTACTTCTGTAGAGCGCTTTACTCCCCAGTGCAGTGCAATAGTACTGGTTGTTAAAGGACACCAGTATTTGTACTTTGTATTTATAGAGCGCGACAATCAACCCGAGGGATATCACAGCACTAGGAAAGCTATAATCTGAAATTCGGGGGGAGTGATACCCGGACATGTGAGAGCAGGGGGACCTAGTCAAAAGGCTGCAGAGTGTCCGTGATTACATTCTAGGGAACAATCAGTGATTAATTAAGCACCCCTTTTCCTTTCAGTAGGCCTGAGATACTGGCTTTATCCAGAGGTAGGTAATTCTCAATGGCCTGTGTTCAGATTCCTGAACCAGTGCCAAATATTGGCTTAATCTGTTGACAAGCGAGCACTGCAGCCAGCACAGAGTGGATGGCAGGGCCGCCACTTGACGTCGGGTCCGGAACAACACTAGACAAATATTAGCTCAACAATTACACCACACTAGGGACCCTAACATTGGCTCGCGGCCTCCAGGTGTTTAATCAGCTGGATCCCCAAGGAACCCCAGTGAGCACCTGGCAGCCCATCAGAGGTGGTTCCCTCACCACACAAGCTCTGACTCACCAGGATATTCCGGTTCCCTCTAATGAATTCCCTGAAGGCCACGATGACTTGTTCCTTTGTTTTGGTCTTCTTGAAGTCCCGGTTGACACTGCCGTCTTCCTTCTACACGAGAGAGAAGAGAAGAGACAGAAGTAAATTAACCGCTGCTGAGAGCGCAAACAACCCCATTACACACAACGGCGGATAGGACATCGCCCTGTCCCTAAAACAAAAGGCTTCAAAGAACACAATTAGCTGGGGTGTGTTCTTTTTTCTTTGGATGTCACACACTGCCTAAAGGAGTACACATCCTCTTCTGGGGCTCAGCCTCGAAGGCTCGCAGGAAATGATATTGAAATACCTGTGGGGCGAACACTAGCTTACACATTTCAGAAGAGCAAAGCCTCAACCTTCCATTTAGTTTATCAGCACTCATGTTCAGCAACATGTATTATCTCGCTCTCTATCTATATAGATGATTAAAAACACAAAGGTTAAGGTGAAGTTATTGTTAGGTCTGCTTATAAAACGAATTGATATCTGAAAAAAAATACTCCAATTCACTGCAAAAAGCAGTTAAAGTGCAGGTATGGATACAAGACAAACAATAAGCCACTAACATTTGCCAGTTACAGATCAGTAAAATAACCATAACATGACCCCAACATCAACTGCTTATAACCTCACAAATTAAATCACTCATGACATGTTAAATGAGGTCACTCGGGCCTTGGTGTTAGGGTGTGCTCAACCAGTAGTCTTATGTACAAAAAATATTTCCAGGACTGGGGACAGAACATTTGCTTTCAATGTTGTGGCAGCCAACCCGCTTTTGGATCCCACATGGTCCTGGCCAATAGTTTTGTTTTTTTAATCTTGGGATTCCAAAATATATATGAATCTTCAATAGTCAACATATCTTCAACTTTTTAGGTTCAACCCAGTCATGCCTAACCTGGCCCTCTCTTTAAACACCGATTTCTCAAACATTACTGAACAGAATTCCACCAACCCAACAAAAAAGCAATCGTTCATTAAAGTTCTAATGTATCTGTCCAGCCATTTTATCTGTATCAAGTAGCACATTTTCATGTGGGAAATGACAAATCTCACTTTTGAAGGGTCCTCTTTTTCTTTGCCCCTGCTTGACGGATTGGCACAAGACTTCACTGGAGAAGTGAAAGTGGATGAACATTTCTTGGGAAAGATTTGTGCAGATTCAGCAAAAGGTGCAAGAGTTAAGAAAACAAAAAAAAAGCTGTTTCTATGAGAACGGTCCAAACCATAACTACATTGGTGTTGTCCAAGTATACATATATCACACACATGTATACACACACAGACTTTAATTGCAAAACATGCAAGGCATGCCAACAGGGTGAGAATAAAACAACTTACATTACTCCCTTTGATGAGAAAAAACATAAAATTGGCAAATTACTCACATATAAGACCGAATTTGCAATATATGTATTATCATGTCCGTGCAACCTACTTTATGTAGGGAGCACCAAGCTCCAAGAGCACAAAAGAATATTACAGCACTTGAGGGCAATCAACAACCAGGACAACACATATCTTGTTGCGCGGCACTTTAAAGCCAAACATGAGTCCAAAAGCAAAGATCTTAGATATTTTTTCATGGATTCGATTCCAGCCAGTAGGAGAGGTGGTAATAGAGAAGAAAAACTACGCCAGTTGGAAACTAGATACATTTTAGAACTGAATACGAAACAGCCTTTTGGTTTGAATGTAACATAGGATCTTTTTGCATGTCTTTAGATATTCCAGACTGTCGACCTATTCATACTGTGATTTTTTAGATCTACTTTGAGAGTAATATTTATGAGATTTTATGATGGTGGATTTTACAGTTGTATTTATGGATTATTTATTGACACTCCAGTGTTCTTTTATATACATATTTGTTGCATATATGAATATTTAAGCAGATTTTATCTATTATGGATTGCATTGCTTTTATAATACTTATTTCATATGTATTCAATTATTTGTGTGTGTGAGGATCAGGGTCCGTCGATAGAATCTAATGTGATACCCTACGTTCCACATATGGAGTCTACCCATAAGCAATATTAGGATTTCGTATGCTCCAAAGGTGATGAATTCTGGTATTTAAACAGATATCGCACTGAGTTCTGATAAATATCGATCTATAAATTGTCATACTCATGGGACCACCACATTTCTTTATATTTATAATGCTTGGTAAGGGGCTACTGGGGCTCCGGTAACCCATGTTCCAATTAGGTTCCATTAATAATGGTACTATTTATGTATTTACACAGGAACTCATGGCGTTGTACAAATGCGAATTGCCAAAGGTTAATTAATGGTCCGTTTTAATTTTAAAAATGTATCTAAGCACTATTTTGCACATTCAAAAACTGAAGGCGTAATTGCATTTATTCTATCATGAATTCATTTAACTGATTTAATTGCAAGATATGAATGCTTATCTACAAATCGGTTCTGTGGTCTCATGATTTTGATTTATTTATCATAGTTCATGAAGACTCGTATTGTTTTATCAGCGAGTCTTCAATGTTGACCATATCTGTATGCCTTTGCACCAATTATTACGTCTGCACTGTTCACTTTAAAAGCCTATGGTTAATGCTTGACTGTGTCGTGTGATCAAGGCCCGTGGGAAGGGCTGAAACGCGAAATGGCGGCATTTTACACCGAAAATAAATCTTGCACTGAATTTGTGGTCCGTATCAGTTTTCTGCAAAGAAATACAAGGCATAGAAGCGGAGTACCTTGGATATATATATATTGCAAAGTTCCTCGTAACACAAGGATGACGATGCCGTGTTCTGGCTAACAAAACTTTATTGAAGTCGACTTCAATAAAGTTTTGTTGGCCAGAACACGGTGTGGTCATCCTTGTGTTACGAGGAACTTTGCAATTTTACACGGACCTTGCTGGGGTGGCCCGCTTCGACGACGCACCCTCTGTTCAGGAGTGCGGTGGCAGTTACCCGAGCCGGGAGGAAATATATTATATATATATATATAAATTTAAAAAAAAAACACAAACACATGTACGCGTCTTGGCAGTGAAAAAGTTGTGCCAATAACGTGATTTAAAGCAACTGTACTAATCAACATGCACACGTTATTACTACAGTGCAAGGTCAAATTTGAGTTTATTACCACAGTACAGCCAAAGTGAAATGAGAATCGCTTTTTTGCCTCACAGATTGCATGAAACAATGACTTTACACATAGAAACCCTCTACTAATGGTCATAATATCTCTTGAGTGATTTTTACCTTGCTACACAAGCCTCACCCCTTGCATCCAGGTTTGGGTTAAATACATGAAAGCAAATATATAGGAAAATACATTTGCACAAACCATAGACACAGATGTGCAGAGTATAATATGCTATTTATTACCATTATTGTTGGAGCAGAGGGTCATCTTCTCCTGTTATGTTATTGGTGTTTTATAGTTCTAGTCACCTGTGAGCGTATCCAGGAGCTAAGTAGTCAGTGCGTAAGGCCAGCCCTGGAGGGCTTACTCCAAGAGCCAGGTCTTCAGCTTCTAGTGCAAGTCGAGAAGAGCGGAGGCTCTGATGTGTTGAGGGAGGCTGTAGCAGGCTTTAAGAGCCAAGTATCAGAAGGCGAAACCCCGCCTGCTCTGCTTTTGTGTATGAGAGGGGGGGTGTGCTAGTGAGAGACTGGCAGAGCAGATGTGTCTGAAAGACAGGTAAAGATGAATGGGTCTATTCAAGGAAGGCAGGGCCAGTATGGTGGAGTGCTTTGTAGAGGATTAGTTTGACGTGTATGTGCTTGTATATGGGGAGCCAGTGGAGTTCCCTAAGGTGTGGTGTGATATGTGCTGGGTGTGGGAGGTGGACGAGTAGTCTGGTTGCAGTGTTTGACAGTCTGCAGTCTTTTTGTGACCTGGTTTGTTATCCCTGCTTACAGGGTCTTCATAGTCTAGTCTGCTCTTGAGGAGGTTTGGGGTAATTATGTTCCTGGTGTGGTCTGCTAGCCACATGAAGATTTTCTTGAGCATCCTTAGGATCTTGAAGCGGACCAGGCTACTGTGTTGACTTTGGCGGCAAAGTGCAGTTTGCTCTCAATGAGGATTCCAAGGTTTCTTGCTGTGAGCAAGGTGTTGGTCCAAGATCTGTGAGTCATCAGGTGAAGTCCCACGGTGAAGTGTTCTTCCTTAAGACCACTCATTAGGTCTTATCAGAGTTGTGTGTAAGGCAGCTGGATTTCATCCAGGTGGCCACTTCGGTCATGAATGTAATAATCCTGTGATCTATGGCGCCCCCTCCCCACACAATAGTATATTATACTCTTCATAGATATAAATATATATATATATATATATATATATATATATATACACACACACGCATGCAACTCAAAAAAGCCTTTTGAATGTAAAGTGTGGCTCATCCAGAACTACACAGCAATAAATGTGGAGAGATATATCTATATATGTCCAAACAGGTGCAGCTTGTGGCTTGCTATCAGAACGCAGGTGGTGCAGGTAAAAGACGTTACTGAAAGCGCATGGTTAAACAGAGTACCTTCTTGAATAAAAGAAAGCTCGCACTCGAAGATCAGAAACTGTTCATATTTTTAATGTACTAAGTTGCACAGAGTAAAATGAAATCCACTTTTTATCTTCAAGCAGCACCGAATGTAGCTGTAAGTAGTAGGAGACGTGTTTCGGGTGATTAAACAGCCTTTATCAATCCAAACATATCGTCATAATGTACGCTCTTTAAATTTTAGTTCAACACTGGATATAGAAGAAATACTTTACATTCCCCGCTGAAATCATTATATCGATTAAATGTTTCTTCAATCATATGAGAAATACTGTGTAAATATCCATAATCATTTGCAATTATTCACCTCAAATGGTTCATAATATTACTGGGCACACAATATTATCACAATTTTTTGGAAATGTTATCATTTAAGTATAAGCACCGCAGTAACAGTCTCATCCATCTTATTAGAGTACAAACAGAGCGACATTACCAAATAAAGTTTGCCCTGCTCTTACAGAATCCATCCGCAGCTCTGTTGTACCTGCTGCTCAGCCAGTGTGACTGTGGGGATGGAATGTTGGTGTATGAGGTGGCAGTGGAATGTTGGTGAGTGAGAGTCAGTTGGTGGATGGGCTGAGCAGCAGGAAGGCTGCTCCTGGTGGGGCTCTGGTTAACATCTTACTGAATAAACCTACTTGACTAATCTACTTGGAACTGGACCGTCATTCTTCCACTACAAGCTCCATGCAAAAACGATCCTTCAAAAGAATATTGATTTCCGAACCTCATCTCTCCTGTGGTGCCCTGCTCTTGACTTCTGAATCCGTTCAAGGAGGGTAACGTGCAGACAGAAAAAGCCTGCGCCAAGAGAGCCCTCCGGCTCTCAACGTCGAACCTCTCTCCCTGCCTCCACATTCATTTGCACCCCAATATTATCTCCAGGTCAGGGGACAAGCCGTCACTTCACATCCAATCAGTTGCAGCTTGCGGCTTGCTACCAGAACGTAGGTGGTGCACGTAAAAGACATTACTGCAAGCGCCTTGTTAAACATACAGAGTGCCTTCTTGAATGAAAGAAAGCCTCACTCTAAGATCAGAAACTGTCCATATTTTTAATGTACCAAGTTGCACAAAGTAAAATGAAATCCACTTGTTTTTGTCTTCAAGCAGCACTAAATGTAGCTGTATGTAGTAGGAGACACGTTTCGGCTGATTAGATAGCCTTTATCAATCCAAACATATCACCATATTGTGCGCTCTTTAAATGTTAGTTCAACACTGGATATAGAAGAAATACTTTACATTCCCCGCCGAAATTATATTGATGAAATGTTTCACCACAGATCAGCAAGATTTTATAAACATAACTACATTATATATACCGACCCCCCCCAAAAATAATACTTGTTCGACAGCAACAAGGAAGTGCTAAACTGCATATACAATGCAGTATCAATCAGCAAACTTGAGCAATAGTCTGGGTGGTACTTAAGTTCATTAAAAAAAAAAAAAGCTCCATGCCATTAAATTAAATACAAAGAAAGAGGGTAAGATTACAAGAAACGTAGCTTCACGTGTGAGTTGATAGACAAACCATAAAAAAAAAAGTCAGCTTGCTCTCCCTCTAAAAGGCAGGTCCTTCACGTGCCCTCACCCAGCTACAAGAAGGTTTCCCATGACAACCACCTATAGCTTTCATTCGTTCATGTGAATGACACTGTGGATACACCAGAACCTAACATTTCACCCATTTCCCTTCCTTCCCATCTTTCATATGGCTTGGGCTAACTGTTGCCTCATGGTGTACTATAAATAGGTTTCCTATCCCATTGTATTTGTTATGTACAAGACTTCAAAAGTCTCGGAACAATCCCTTTCCGCATTCTCTAAACGCTTCCTCCAAGGTTTACGCAACAAAGATCAATAGTACCTTGGTCCGCCATCTTTTACTTAGCCACTTCCTCCCTGCACAGCCTAATTTTCTGCTGAAGTCTCATTCGACATGTATGCTTTTCCAATTTCCTCCATTAACTGCCTAGATTATGGGCAGCTTTGAAGAAACCTGTATCCAGTTACAGGGTCTTGTATCCCATTGGTAGGACCTTGAACATCAGGAGTTTCGGTACAAACAATACACAAACATAGTAAGTATCACGTTTCTACTGTTGTGCAGTTCTAATAATTTCAAGCAATATGTTAAACTTGCAACTGCAGGAGGACCTGGATCCTTGGTGTAATGCCGATAGGGAGGGGAATAAGGTTACAATTACAGACACAGAATGGGATGTTTCCTCTACTCTTGAAGGGACGGTGCAGCCACAAAATGCAAACCAGGTGTTCTGGGAAAGGTTGGATGCAAACATGGCACAGCTTAAAATGGAAACCTGCAAACTGAAATTCTCCACCCTAACGATAGATTCCTTGCATAAAGTTGCTGTGTCTCTACCAATGGCAGTTGTAGCTTTGAGATTGCAAAGACAGAACAAATGTGAGTTGAAAGGACAAAAGGCGCCAGCCCTACTCCCACTCTCACATACCAACCTCGGTTAATGCACTGACTGCTGTAAGCAGATACAACATTCTGTGTGCCCCTGTTCCCTTCATGTATGAACTGGTGTGTAGTGTCCTGTTTGTCCATGTTCCCTGTGTGTCGAAGCTGATTTGTACCAACTTGTGTCCCCCATCCACTGTATATCTGAGCCGGTGTCTAGACTGCTGACCCAGAAGGATGTAACAGAATGTTGGTGTGTGGAGTGGAAACTAGGTGATCAGGACAGATGTAGAGAGGATGCAGCTTAGACTGAAGAGAGGTACCTGGCACTCTACAAGTTACATCCTTGGGTAAACAAATAGGAAACCCTTGTCCACCAGACTGCCTTCTCACTCATCTTTGAAGGATGTTTATGATTTAACAGCTACTCAAATGTGGAAGGCACACATTTTGGCCCAACTTTTGCACCAACCAACTCAATGTGTCAAGGTAGCCAATCAAATGCCATCCTCCACTAAACCCAAAAACATTATGCGCATCAAATCCTCAATTAATACATTCTCTTTTTGGACCACAGTGATTTCTTGATCCCAGGTCCTTTTCTACCAAATGCTCTAAAAGACGGAAGCAGACATAAGGCAGCAGAAAAAATTCAAATAAGCATCCGACAACTGTATAGTGGCATCCAACCCATCAATGGAGGATAACTTCACCCATCGCGATGAGTATGCGGGATCAACTGCTGAATCCAGAGAACTTCAACTAACTTCTTATTGAGATCAAAAGAGGTAACGCTGCATTCGATTTTCCATACAAAAATAAGCTAAAGAGAAAATGTCTCCAAGAGTGATAATCGCTAGATAAAAGGGTCTCTGGCACCATAGGCTACTAGAATCCTTCAGTCCTAAATAAAGGAATTAATGCAAAAAGTAAAGAACTCAAGCTAAGAACAGATGAACGGGGGAAGCAGGAAGATGACATACGGTTAGTAATCTTCAATCTGATAGGCTTTCTACAGGAAGACTGAAGGCAGCCCATATCGATGAGTTGGTGGAGCAATTACTACGAAAATGCATGAATAAACTACTAGCAAAGAGTCAAAGATCAAGCAGCGAAATAAAATTGGAACATAGAGGTAAAGAGATCACTGATCATTCGCATCTTAAACGTGTACAGTTGACACAGAGACCTACAACTACAAAGCATGCGTGGATTTTAAACATTGGAAAGTAACATAATCCGGCATCCGCAGCCAAGTTTAAGGCACGGATGTTTGTATTTTACTGAGGTTGCCAAGAATGAGCGGACGCCAGAGTCTACAATATGGGATATCTGAGACAAGGCAGATTTGTGTCTGTTACATACTATCCGAGCGAGGCATACACAAAGAATCTGTGTTACTGATTCAAATGGAAGGGGTCCCAGACTGCAAGAGTACTGGTCTGCATCCAGAAGTCTGAGGCTCTTCATGCAAATTCAGGGCTAAATACGAATGATCATCACACCCCTCGTAATATTCTACATGCAGATTCCGGCAGGTCAAATCAGCTCAAATTTACTGGTGGAAAAGAGTCAGAAAAAGGAAAAAAATTGCAGAACTAGGTGCCTTAAAAACAGATTCTGCTTGTTAGACTTCATTTCGGTTTTGAAATTTCAAGAATAGGAGGCATTGACCCCACATGGTAAATGCCTCAAGGGATAAAGGTATTTAACTGGGGTGGAATCCCCACCCTGTACTGCCCAACTTCGGAGGGCCTCAGTTCGCAACCACTAGCTTCTTATTTATGTTATTATACTTGTGGGGACAGGGAGCAATACCTGTGGTCATTAGACATCAAAGTTGTAGCTGTTGAGGATCAGGTCACCAAATGGCTTTCAGGACATTTCTGTTTCAACATCACATGCTTGAGTTAGTGATCCCATTCACGTGATGTAAAATGAGAGTTTGATTCAGAATTGCAGGGTTGGACTCTTGGCCATGGGATCTCCATGATGGTTAATATTATCCCTGCAAAAGCACTAAAGGAGGGCTAGCACCGAACCCAACCTTGGGTCTATCTGATCCTCCTCTGCACAGTAACCCAGCTTTCACACCAATTTTAGATATCTTTGCTATTTTTAGTACCTGTATGTGCGCTCACTGTGGGACTGCATAGGTCTGCATTTTAACACAGGACCACCTCTGCCCCAATAGATTAACACAGGTGCATCTTAATGGTCGGAGGCGTAATTTTAGGCTTAAGGAAAAGTTACTATAAAGCTTGCTACAGTGACTCACATTTATTTTCTACAGATTGCACTATCAAAAGCTATTTCCAGTGACATAGGGTATTAACTTATTATTTTACAATCAATTTATGACTTCTATTCCAGGAATGGAGCCTGTTTCTTTAATAACCCTTTTCTTCTGATAACGTTCCTTTCTATGAGCCCAGGATAGATAAAAGACTAGACGTCACACAAACACTACCAACTGGTGCAGGTGTGGTGTAGTGTAGGTAGTGCCAGCATTGTTAGGTCAATGTTTCCTGGTATTAAGGAGGATATATAATAAATATATGCATTATTTCATCGTTTATGTGAAATATGCTTAAAGTCTCAATTCAGTCTCCACTGAACAATTATTTAAAAGTAGAGTTGATCACAGTCAGCATACATTAGAAATCAGGACAAAAATTGGATTTAGACTCATCACTACCAGAACAGGCATGCTACTATTCAGTAGTCTCCATAGTGTAGTGGTTATCACGGTCGCTGGAACATTCATTGTGCGGAAGATTAGGTTGAAGGCCTATGACAGGCCCATGGCTCTCTTGAAGGAAAAATAAGGCAACATCAAAAGGTTTGAAATATTGCCTTTTTGGCAGCATATGGGTAGCACCCCAGAAGGAAAAATGCTATTTTGCCCAGAGTGGTGAAAAGCAGGAGCCTGCTGTGCACAGAGTACTGCTCCATTCAGACGTAGGTGAAGCAAGTGGAGACCATGGCACTTTCCCACTATATGAATCCAAGATCAACCTTACTCCAGTGCCCAGAGACACGCCAACCTCCATCAGTGCAAGAACTGGGAACATCCGTAAGCTTGCAGCTGGGATTTCAGAGGTTCATGAATTTCAGCATCCTCCACAGATTTAAAACTAGAGACGCACTTTGAGCTTCAGAGACTAGGAGTTGGGTAGCAAAGGGAACATACAACAGCAGGGTTTACTAAACCAGTCACGTGACTCAAATCTGACTTTTTTTTAATCTGTAATCAAAGTTTGCAGTTAAGACATTGCACACATACTACAGCAGCCAGTTGCCCGGGCCAGCTGTCTGCAACCTTTAAACTGAACACGCTTGGCAGTTTGTCTACTTCATGCTTAGTTCAATTAGACTGAATGGAGTAGGCTTTAAGCTACTGCTATTAAACAACTAATACCTACACCAGGCAAATTCCCCCCCCAACTCCATCCCCTCTACAGAGCACATATCTCACTTTTTCACATCGCTCCCAAACCCTTCTGTGACATGTACTATACTTTGCATCCAGTCTTAATTGTCTGGTGGTCCTAGTTTGTGTTTCATTGCTCCCAACAGGGCTGATTGAGTCCAGTCACTTCAGTGTCTTGCCTTTTACGTTTCCGGTCCACTGGCGACTGCTGGAAAAGAATATTCCCACTCATCTATCCTCCTACTAGAAGCAACCAAAAAATTGTGTCAAATGGCCAGTCATCCCATACTCAAGGCAGATTTACATCAGATTACAATTTTCAATTGCAAGCAAGACCAGCTCCCATATACAAGTACCTATAATACAACACATTTACTATACCAAACTGCAAACTGTACACCTAGAAAATAGGACTCCTGACGAAATTCCTTAGACTGTTTTGAAATCGAAAATAATTGACAGTGGTGGTCTGTCCAATGTTTGCATGCAAGTCCGGCACGTTAAATGAGAGGATGTGGCGTAATGGCATGAGCTGCCAACTTTAGAACTGGAGAACCAGGTTCCAGTCTCGGCGGCGGAACATCCTGTGAATCTGGGCAAATCACTTTATATACCCATAAACAAATGTGTCCTTGTGTAATGTAACTGGTGCTCATGTAAAGCGCTCTAATACCATTGGGTCGAGTACGTGCTATATAAAACTGCAACAACAAAAAACTGTTAAGCTGGGTCCAGGCCTGGAATGCCGCTCTAGAATAGGAGTGTGGCATTTCTGCACAACGCAGCTCCATTAACTTGACTGTTGGGCGCCATGTCCACCAGAATTTAGCTAGCGTTGCTCCTCAACAAAGGGAGAGGGGGCTTGGAGGGAGTGCAACTGAAGTACTCCATTTGAAGAAGCATTGCAGTTACTCTACTCTGTGTGCTACTTGTGATCCTTGCATCGCTACAGGAAGATGCAAGCAAGTACTGGTCAGCTCCATAATCACAAGGCCACACCGGAAGGTGGTTGCCTGCCTGCAGGCATACTGCATCGTCGCTCCAACATGCTTCAAAGACCAAAGCCATAGCTCAAGACTCCACACATTTTGGTGATGAGGCGTGCCTTCCTCGTCCTCAATCAGCTCCCACTGGCCTTGTGATTATGACTTGTGGCCAAGCACTGGCCTCCTGCTTGGCGGTCCTGTTGCTAACAAGCTTGGCTCTGCGCCTATTCAACATCCCTCCTTAAACGCCACTCATTTAGTGGTAAATATTATCCATTTTTCAACGGTTTCGCCTTGGCCCTGCCATCTTTACTACTAAAAAACCTCCGTGTGCAGAGATCGCTGCACAAAAGTTGAGGTCGAGATCTCTGGCCAGTGGTTTGTGAACAGCATTGGTGGAATTTGAGAGTATGGAGGGACAGGAATCAATATCCTGGGTTAGTCTAAAGTCTGCAGTGTGCAACAACCTTGATCAAACCAAATTTTAATGGGGTTTTGCTGCAGTGTTGAAAGGTTTCCATGTTTAATTCACTGGCATACTGTATATATAACATTTTTAAAAATGGTGAGCATGAGCAGGACGACCCGAGTACTACTTCCCATCCTCAAACGTTTTGCGAACGTAGCTCAAAGTGAAGATACACAACTTGTCATTCAAAACAGCCAGGAGAATTTTGCACATCCAGCTACAATGCCACAATTCAATTCTTCACATTGCCCATCTGGATCTTTTTAGGTCTCGCCTACCAGACCGAGCAGGCTGTTGGAAAAGATACCTACTGTCAACTTACAGTGGGCTTCGTGCCCACCTACTGCTTATCACTAGTCGGCTTTACAGTCACTCATGTGCTTGCTTTTATTTGTTACATTGTGTGGTCTTTTTCCTTCCACTTATTGCGTTTGTCCCACCCCTGGAGCACGGACAGATTACTTTAGTCTTTTCACGGCTTAATTTTCAGGCACTCAGTGTTACTCTGTCGCCCATGTGTTTCTCTTCTGCCCCCTTCATGTTGCACTGGTCCTCGTGTAACTCTCCAAATGCTGTGTATTTGCCTGTGAGCCACTTCCCTGCCTGCTCCACGTTAGTTTCACCTTTTGCTGCGCTCATACACTCCACCATCCGTGTTGCTTCCCCACCCATTCCCTTTCGCGCTTTTTGTTAAATTTACTAATCCAACTTGGTAAATAAAAATAAGTTAGTGTCATTCTGTAGGCGTACGCATGGTGGGTGAGCCTCCACATGACACAGCAGCCCCATCAGAGTTTTTCCTTTTTCTTTAGCAATGCTGAATAGCATTGGGGATGTCCCAAACATGAGCCCTAGTGTTTTTGCCAAGGCATGTTTAAATTGCTCTGGAAAACAATTTTGGACCCCTAACGAAGGCAGAACCAGTGTATGCGACACCTTCGGGGTTAAATACAGCAACTCTATAATAAAGTGCTTTCAGAGCGGAGAGTGGTTGAGTGCCAGTAGCAGTGATGTATAGTGGGAAATGTGGGAAGGTTAATAAAATTAATATTTGTTGGCAAGACCTATTCTGCTTTCTGAAGACAAATCTGTGTAATGAACAAACTCTGGCAGTTTTCTACGATGGTGTCTCCATTTACACCAACTTATCTTTACACCCCGAGTTAACTTAGGAGGGTTTCACAAAAACATCTGCTTAATTCGGAAAACTGACTTATCAGGGGCAAGGCCACAGAACACTGGGCACATGATTGGTGGCCAGTCAATCTAGGCCTCTGCCCAACCACCAAGGAAACGCTCCGCAACCTTGGTTTTTACATGGACAACCAATTGTCCATGAAAAGCCAAATCATATCATTGGCACCTGTTTTGGTGTAATGCGCAGTTTACGGAGGGTTTTCAAATGGATCCCCTTGGAGGCACGGAAACCATTAGTTCAGGGATTGATTATAAACAAGATGGACTATGGCAACGCCTTATTGCTCTCAATAAATGAAAAACCTTCTGAACAGGCTCCAGATCCTGGATAACACAGCTGCTAGGCTTGTCTTAGATCTTCCATATAGATCTCCCTCTGCTCCCTGTTTAAAAACCCTTCATTGGCTTCCTGTGGAAAAAAAGGATTCTTTTTAAAACTCTTTGTCTGACTCATAAGAACATGTACGGAATTGGCCCAAGATACTGGTCAGGAAAATTATGCTGGTTTCAGCCACGTAGGTTACTCAGATCTAGCAATGATGCTCTGCTTACTCCTCTCAGAATCCACACTGCTAGAAAAGGGGGTAGATTTTCTCCTTTCTCGCACTGGCATCCTGGAACAAAATGCCCTCACATCTACACTCCATCTCGGACCACATTTGCTTTCACAAGAAATTTAAAACATGGCTATTTGATAACTAAGCCAGCAGTTGTTTCAGAGCAGTCTGCATGCGCCATGAGACTCTTGGAGTGATGTGTGCGCAATACAAATGTCCCTGACTTGACAAGACAGGACAGACTGGGGCTCTCTTCAAGTCAGCTTTGCTGTGCAGGTGAGTGCAGTGCTTAATTTGTTAAACTGTAAGTGCCAGGCCCCACGGTATCGCCTAAGAGGCCACTGCAGCTTGCACCACCCACTGCCCCAGCCATTGGTGGCAAATGCCAGTGCCTCGACAAGCCATCTACTTTAAGTGGATATTGATTTGCTAAATTAATGTGTTCTCCTGAAAATATGCAGACATGGCCACCATGCGATGGACTGTTTAAAAAATAATAATAAATAAATAATAATAATTAAGAATTAAATGCCAGTGGCGAGCACCGGCACTAATAAAGCACTAAGGGCCAGATGTACGACGGGATTTTGCATGCGCAAACGGGTTTGTGACCCGTTTGCGCATGCAAAAATCCTGTGGGCCATGCATTAACACTATTTTGCGAGTCGCAAATACCTCGTGACTCGCAAAATAGTGTTCAGCAACTCGCTATTAGGAAGGGGCGTACCCTTTCTAATAGCGACCCCACAAGCCATGTACAAATGTTTTGCAACCACAATTGCGGTCGCAAAACACTCGCAATTTAACACCCTCTTCCAGAGGGTGCTAATGTGTTAGTGGAAAGGGTTCCCAGGGGACTCCTTCCCCTCTACAAATCATGGGGAAAAGTATTTTTTAGGGACAGGCAGTGGTCCCTGGGACCACTACCTGCCCTTAAAAAAATTAAACGAAAAAGTTTCATTTCTTAATTTTTTTAAATGCATACCGTTTTCCTTCAAGGAAAACAGGCTGCATTTAAAAAACAAACTGCTTTATTTAAAAGCAGTCCAAGAGATGGAGGTCTGCTGAGCCCAGCAGGCCACCATACCTGGGAGGGCCAGCCATTTTAAATGGGGTCGCAAATTGCAAGTGCCTCATGAATATTGATGAGGCATGAAATTTGCGACCCCATTGAGAATCGCAAACAGTGTCTGACACGGTTGTACAAGTCATTTTGCAAGTCGCAAATTACAACTCGTAATTTGCGACTCGTAAAATAACATGGTCATACATCTGGCCCTAGGTGTGGGGCTCCCGGTTCAGCAATAGCAAGAGTATTGCGGGTTTGGAGTGTGGTACATTGGCAGAGCTGTGTGACTAGGCCTCAGTATGTGGCAAGCCAGAGCTACAGCTTATGAGGGAGGCGCGTAAGGGGCACCAATAGCTTCTGGGAACAAGGACCGAAATATCCACGTCACACCTGGGAACGAGCTTGGAGGTTTATCTATATACACGTCAGCAAATTTTCAGAAACCCTTTGCATTTACAGTTTCAATGGAAAGCTGTGTGCCAGTTTTTAACGATTAGATGACGCCACAGGTCCACAATGAGGTACATTAGCAAAGTTGTGTGTAGAGAAAAGTGCTGGAAACAATCCCTACGTCAGTCATTAGCTGGCGTGCCAAAACGACTTGCGTGTTTACTTTTCATGCTACTTTTGCTGTAGGTCAGAATTAAGATGCGCTGGCAGAGCTGTGTGCGGTTCCCATTGCTAGAGCGCGATTCTGGAGACGGTTTACCATCATAAATAAGCATATGAGAGATACTGCCCTTTGCACTATTTTGTAGCCATGCTGTTCAGAAGGGCCAGACTGGCCGTAGCGAGCACCGGGCTATTCCCCGGTGGGCCAAGAGGGTGGGGGCCGGTTTTGCAGCAGTGCTGCAAAATTGTCCCCTTGTAATAAAAGTGCAGCAGCAGTGTTTCCCACTAGCCGGACGGACATAATTCCCAGTCCGGCCCTGCTCTTCAGCAACGTGCATGCTCTGCAGTGTGACAAACTAATGTTTGCACAAGCATTTCCAATGCAACAGATCTCGCATTTGCAAGAGTTTAAGCTATTGGCATTGTAAATGACAATACCTTTTATGGATCTGTTTTGATAATTAACACAAACAATAAATAAAAGGCATTGTCATTTACAATGCCAATAGCTCAAACTCTTGTAAATGCGAGACCTATTTCACTTCAAAGAAGCGGCTGCTATTCTCCTGGCTGCTTCGAAAGTGAAAGCAGGCATGGCGAGCTGAATGTTGCAGGAAAGCATGTTGTGCTTGCAGTAGGAGAAACTTAAAGAAAATAGTGCTTACAGACTAAATAAGACATACCGTGTAACTGAAGTAAAAGGCCTAGTCCTCAAGGTAGGTTTTAAATGAAGACAAGGCAGTACTAAGGAGGGACTAACTAGCCTATTAACGAATCAGAAGTCAGCATTTACAACGGACAATAAGCCAACGAAAAATATGGGCGGGGCTTCAAGTCAATACTCAAATACAGCATGCCTCGCAGAGCAACACATGCGCTGCCCAGGCTCGACTTAAAAAGTGCTATGATGCAGCCGGGATAATTCGCAATTTCTTTTTTTCAAGTGCACTATCGCTGAATGTGTCATTGTCCTTTTGAGATAAATTAGCTAAAAACATTTTAGGCACATTCAGAAAGCTTCCCTGGGAATGTATGCCGCCTCTTGCTTACCACTGGCTTTGTGGTTTGTAACTCACATTTTCTGGCTTTGTTATAGGCTGTCCAGGTTTATGTCTTCCTGCCCAAGGAGCGAAGGCTTTCCACTCTACCTCTCCTTGTATTCTCCCACGAGTGCTCCTTTCCGTAAACAGGCCTGTAAATCTTGTTCTCATCTTGTTACATTTGCGATGCATTTAAAGACAGAGGTCATTTGTAAGGCTCTGTGTTCTGAGGGAGCTTGGGTGTTTATATTTCTTTCTCGGACTTCAAAGTGAGAGGATTTATGTGACAATCTTGTTGGATACTAGGGGTGGAAGAAAGTGTTTTTGCTACCACACAACATTTAAATGAACTGTGCAAGTATTTCAGAATATATCAAAATTAGCAAAATACAAATTAAGAAAATATTTTGTTCATCCTGAAATATGTTCGAAACATACTTTAATATGGTCAAAACAAATCCATTCACTAAGTGATGCCATTTCCACACTTCATTTGTGTGCTGTATAGTTTTATTAATAAAACTGTTTCAATTGAAAATGTGCTGTCTAATGGCACACCATGCATACTCTATGCCAATGCACTCTACTCTGCACCCCTCCACTCTTTGCCACACTAATGTACTGCCCCTCGCCAATGCACTCTGTACCACTCTTCTCTACGCTCCTGAATTCTGCCAGTCCACTGTACACCACTCTAATCTACTCTGCACTCTACACTACTTTACCCCATTACTCGACCACTGTACTCTACCCTGCACCACTCTACTGCACTCAGATGTTCTACTCTGCAACACTGCGCTCTCCTCCACTGACCTCTATGAGACTCTACCCTGCACTACTGCACTATAAACCACTGCACTCTGTAGCACTAACTCCACTCCTCTAAACCACTAAAGTGCACCACTCTACACCACTGCACTCCATGCCACAGTATTCTGCACCACTGCACTCTATGCAACGTTATTCTATGCCACTTTACTATGCCCCACCCTAATGTAAGCCACCGCATTCTAGGACGCTGTATGGTATGCCACTGAATTCTATGCAACCGCACTCTACGCCGGAACACCGCACTCTACGCTACTACATTCTGTGCCATGCACTCCACTACACTATGCACTAATGCATTCTGTGCCAATGCACTCTGCAGCAGTCCCCCACACCACTGTGCACCACCACTGTGCCACTGCATTCCGCAATGCTGGATTGTACGCCGCTGATTATGCCACTGCACTCTACGTCACTTTAAATCTACAACACTAGGCCAATGCCCTCTAAAGCACTACACTCTAAGCCACACTACATTACTCTACTCTATGCCATTTCAATACAGGAGACTCCATGCCAATCCACCCACTCACCTCTACACCACTACCTTTTATCCATGCTGAACAGCAGCCACGCTTGTGAAGAACACGGCTAAAACGCATTGACAAAGCCAATAGCTCTTCTATAGGTGAGACCTGCTGGTTTCGCCAATGCTTATTTTATTATTTGTAGCCATGCTGCACAGTGGCCATGCGCTGCTATACATCATGGCAATGAATCATTGCCAAAGTCGGCAATGTCCATGCTGCACAGCATGAACAAAAGGACATGGCAAAGCCAACATTTTGAAAGGGGCGGCCAATGCTTGATAGGTCTCGGCACAACACCCTAGCGATTCTGAGCACACCCGTTAACCTCGCCATGTGTGAAGAGGAAAAAAAATACGACATTTTCCAAGAAATACTAGCACATAAATCAATCTTTTAGTGAAAATAAATGTGGAAACAGCTAACATCTGTTGTCACAAACATCGATTTCAAAGGAGAACAGGGCTCCTTTGAAGTGTATGTGGCACAGTAGAACAGTTACAAATGGCTAGAGGTTGAACAAGTACGACAGGGAATTAGAAAAACAAGCATTGCCATAGCCAATAGGTCTCGCCTTTGGGACCTTATAAGTGTTTAGCCATGCAACAGTTGCATAACTAAAGACTTATAAGGTCCCAAAAGCGAGACCTATTGGCTATGCAAAGCGGCCGTGCGTCTGCGAAAGTGAAAGTGATCACGATCAAACATCAAAGCGGCCGTGCGGCCGTTAAAGTGAAAGAAATTGCGGTAAAGCGCGGCGCGCGCGCCCATGCACTGTACCAGGCTGGCCTGGCAGCACTTTTTGGAGCCCTCTCAATAAGTCTCAATAAGTCTCGCCAGACCAGCGCATGTGCTGGGTCAGGCGAGACCTAAAAAATGAGTACCTCAATCGCAGCGCGTTCAGCTGAAGGACCGCAATCAAGCTAAAGCAATCAGATCTTGGTCTATTCTCCAGCTGAAAGAAGAGAAAGTGAAGCCAGCAGGCACTGGCCAATCCGAAGGCAGCAATTAGGAGTCCATAGGGGGCTGCAAGCCACTTGTTGTATACAATATCTCTTGCAAGATAGAGCGCATGCAGAGTATGCGCTGTAGCAAGAAAGATGCAAAAACACAAGGTAACCATAGCGTTTGGATTGGTACTCAGGGCCGAAAACACACCGGCTGCTAGGAAATATTTTATTGCACTCCCTAAATCATAACGTACACTAAAAACACAAGACTCCTAATCAAAGACAATGAAGGATCATTAAAAACAATCCAGTTTCATCAATAAATAAAATGATCAACGGTAAAATCCAGACCGTCAGCGAGCGACCAGGCACTCAGTGAACGCCTAACGATGGCTGGCATGGTGAACAAAAAGTGATGACGATTGAAGCAAGTGGCGCCAAAGCTAGCACCTACGTCCATGTTAACAGTCTGTTTTTAGGCAACAGTGCTGTGTGGTGAAGGTATTGAAAATGAGGAGCGTGAAATCAATCTAGTAAACCACATGGTGATTGGATAAATATAAATAATTTAGGAACGGGCTGTGGGTGACCCTCCGGCATGGGCCCAATGACATCTATGTGGCACTGAGGGAAAACCTCTGCCTGGTTCTGAAGACTTTGCCTAGTGTTAAAATCTCACCGCCCCTATTGTACCAGATAGACCAACCACTGGACCCACCTTCTTCCAGTAGTGCAAGCACTTGCCGATACAGTTCCCATCAAAAATAGCCATGACCACAATATTATAATAAAAACTACATATATTATATTCACTTTGTTAGAGGGAAATTCTGATTCTTCACACAAAGTATAAAACATTGTTACAAGAAATACAATTTCCCCTAAAAACTTCCTTTGAAGGGTCCTTATGGTAGTGATCCACAACCCAAAAACCACTGACAGTTGCCAATTGTGATGAGCAACAACCAGAATTTGCCCCCACAATGGACTTTGCCCGACCTCTCAAAGTCAAAAGGTACAAACAAAATACCACCACTGAAGAGACTCCTTCAGCCATAACCTACGGCCATTACTGACGCCCTTCACTAAAGGTCTGTCCATCAGAAACAGACTGTTTTTCGGTGGTCCTGCATGCAGCCCCTCTTCCCCGCTGATGTTGCACATTACCTTCACAGCCAACCCTCAGGCTCAGAATGCAACCCACTAGGAAGGTGCAACCCTGTGCTGGAGGAGTGGGGAGTATTAGGTGGACTTTCAACAAGGCTCTCTGCACCGAACCAGTTCACCGGCCACCAAACCTAGAGTCTATTAGTGTTGTCCTTCGTTTATGTCCACGACCTTTGGGGCTCTGTGCCTAGTTTTTAAATCAGGCCCTGCACTCGTGATATTGAGGGGTGTTGTCTGCATCCAGATAGGTGCGCCCATCCCATGAGCGAGATCGGAAACATTCAGCATCCACCATGACCCAGGTCCCCGGCAGACAGAGTGGCAGAACTTTGGCCAGACTCGGACCCTCGGTTATTCATTTTCCAAAGTCTTTTTCCTATACCCCCGAGTTGACCAACTCAAGAGTGACTGCACATTTTCCTCAACCCTGTTAAAATGTAGCGAGAAGGGGATTTTTTTTCCAAGGCGTTATGACTTTCCTTGAAGTCCATGGTTCACACAATAAAAAGGTTAATTAAAAATTCTGGACCTGATCAGTTGATAGAGGCTATTTGCATAATCCATGTGGCCCTTGTGATTTTCCCTTCGTACAGAGGAATTTGTGGATTATTCATGATGTCTCACATCATAAGCTTAGCTACTGATACATACATTGTTTTGTGCGACAATCAAAGAAGATACCACTGTAGTCTGTCAATCCCGACATGGTAAAGGAGACAATGCCCCCTGAACAAGTAGGACGCTTGTTCAATTAAAATAGAGCCCTGGATGGTCCAAATCTACAGACCACCTAGAGATTTATTATCCATATAAACATCAAATTAATACTTTGGAGATCATGCAAAAACCTTTTGTAACACCCATTAAAAAACTACTCAAGTGGATTTATACATAATCACAAAATGGTATATTCTGTGCAAAAACAAATTATGAGAAGTCTGGTTAATTCAGTTGAGCAGTTTTTACTGTAGCAGAAAATAAGCATTTATATGAGACTTAAAATGGGAAAAGCAAACTCAAATCCTACATCCAGTTTGACACGGTTCCTTTACACCACTTGTTACCGGGTACAATGTCTAGTAGGAATGCTTAAACTCAAAGAGAAAGTACAAGTTAACCTTGGTTCTTCGTAGCGAATTAGTGATCGAGGGTATCAGGTGAGAAGTGCAGGATATAGGGGACGTGAAAGGTATTAAGTGCAGCATTGCCAGTTAGACAAGATAAACAGAGGTGAATAAGATGTTCAAGGGGAAGTGAAGTTGAGGGATGCAAGGGGTAGCAGAGATGCTCGTGACAGCAAACGGGTGGATCTCACAGACCCAGGGTAAAGTACTACTCGGATTAAGGAGGAGTGGACAGCTGAAAGATAAGGGAGAGGAAAATGGAAGAACATGGCTCGAGAGAACAGGAAGGCTTAGAGGAGAGTTGAGAAGAGCTACGTAGAGACCTAGTACAATCATACAGTGACGCAGAGAAGAGATACAGATCTAGGTATTGGCGCACGGCGAGGCATCTTTTTACTTTCGCTCCACGCAAATTGAATTCATTGAAGCTGCTAATTCTGATCCGCATTTTAATCTGTGACTTTGCACATAATTGTTATTTGCACAATCCTGCTTTAAACCTGTTTTAAACGTTCCTTTTTGCAAAGTGTTTTTACTGGGGAATTTGGTATTTGTTCTGGGGCTCTCTCACCTGCTGCTCATAGCGTGGGTTCCTCGGCGGGTCGCAGTCCCCGGTCCGTCACGGCTAATAGTGCCAATTGAACGGAGGCACGGACGCGACTCCGCCCACCTCGCGCCTTTCATTTCCGGGTCCGAGGGTATTTTAAACTGATGGCTTGCCGGCCACGCAGCGGGCGCACCGCTGGCGCGCCGAAGGCACACCTAAGGCAGGCCCGTCTGCGCCCGGACGCCGGCCAGAGCCGGCCTTCATGCGACAGTTAGGAGCGCTCAGCCTGTTCGCTGGTCGCGGGATGAGCTGCTGGAACTTCAAGGTCCTCTCTGCATTAGAGCTCACCAGCATGATCTTGCAGACTCTCCACTACCACCGTGTTGTGGGACCTGCCACAGGAGCTTGGCTATGGTTAAGGCCCCCAATATGAGACAACCTGGTCCTCGGGGGGTCGCAAAGGAGCGCAAGGTGAAAATTAAAGCCTGCCTGATTAATTGCAGATCTTTGGTCAGGCATGCCACGGAGGTGTGGGCCCTTCTTAACGATGGGGCCTGGGACCTAATATTCTTAACAGAAACCTGGCTCCACCCAGATACGGTGACTACTATTGCATTAGCTATACCGTCTGGCTTTAACTTCTTTCATGCCGACCGCGAGGGCGGGAAAAGAGGGGGCGGTGTTGCTATTATTCTCAAGGATTCATGGGTGATGACGTCCTCGGAACCACTGGTTGAGCTGGGCATCGAAGGCCTTAATTTCTGTATCCAATTCAATCAGTCTTTTGCCCTGGCTGGCATCCTTATTTACAGACCCCCCCGACTGTGCCACTTCGGCCCTGCTAAACTTATGTAGTCTGATTGCCCAAAAATCAGTAAAATAAACAAATTTCTTGGAGATTTTAATGTTCATGCGGACATCTCAAATTGCGCACTAGCAGGCCAATTGTTATCTGCATTGGCAAGTGCTAACCTCACCCAACTGGTCTCTTTCCCCACACATATAGCAGGTCACACCTTAGACTTAGTATTTACCTCTCTCACTGAGTTAGTGATGGAGTCCTGTCCCTTTAACATGGTCCGACCATCATCTGATCCCTTTTGGCTTTCCCCTGTTAAATGGAGGACAAACGGAAGGCTCCCGCTGGATGCTAAAGAGAAATTGGAAAAAATTGAATGAGGCAGACTTAAGCGCGGCCTTGCAAGCCACTCGTCCCCACCTATTTTCTGATCCGAATGCAGACGCAGTCTCTATTCATAAATGGATTGCTTCCGCAGTAGACGAGGTGGCACCGATTACAGTAGCTAAATCTACGAGACTATCCCCGACTGCCGCTTGGTTTTCCTGTGCCCTTAAAGCAACAAAAAGTAAGTGCAAAAGATTGGAACGGCAGTGGAGAGTGAGCTACAGCGACTCAACCAAGGCATCCTACAAAAAAGCACTAAAAGACTACCATAGGGATATAAAAGCAGCCATGAGAGCTCACTTTATTAATTGCATCCAGAATGCAGACCACTCCGGCCGCGAGGTTTTTAAAGTAGTCCAATCCTTTTTCAACCCCAAGGCGCTGGAGACGTAAGCCCCACCCCAGCCTTGTGTGGCAAAATAGCCAACCATTTTGAAAACAAAATTTTAAAAAAGTTTACGACTCCTTTGTACCACCGGAGCCTACTACGGCGTCGGACAAATCCCTAATTGCACCTGGGGCCCCCGGGCTTTTTAATTTTACCCCAATACAATCTCTGGATGCTTTAACTGCTATCCAGAGATGCCGCTCAGGCGCTCCTGACGATCCCTGCCCACCCAAACTTTGGAAAACAATAGCTAACCCTCTGGCAGATTCACTACTGCAGCTTTGGAACTCCTCGCTGGATACGGGCATCTTCCCGGATTCATGGAAACATGCAACTCTACTGCCTTTAAAAAAGAAATCTAATGGCGACCCAGACGATCTCAGCAATCTCCGTCCCATTTCCCTACTCTCAGCCCCAGGCAAAATGTTGGAGAAACTAGTGCAGCACCAATGGACCTCTTTCATCGAGCTTAGAGGGGTTTTTCACATGACACACAATCAGGTTTTAGAGCCGGTTTCAGTACAGAAACCGCGCTCCTTGAGGTTGCCGAGTCAGTCAGGTGGGCAATGGACTCAGGTGATTCGGCAATGCTGGTGCTTTTGGACCTGTCTGCGGCGTTTGATACCGTGGACCATTCTATACTGACCCAGAGGTTACACGACGCGGGCTTTGGGGGTAAGGTTCTAGCCTGGCTGTCATCCTATATGAGTGGCCGCACGCAGAGGGTCGCCCTTAAGCCATACGAGTCCGATCCGAGACAACTCTGGTGTAGTGTTCCACAGGGTTCTGCCCTGAGTCCCCTACTCTTCAACCTATATCTCGCGCCGCTCTTTTCTCTGATCGCCAATTGGGGTGTTAAAGCGATTTCCTATGCTGATGACACCCAGTTGTTTTTCTCTTTTAAAGAGCAGTTGGCGGAGGCCTTTATGAACTTTAAAGGCTGTTTACGGGATATTGCGGTCTGGATGAACTCAAACAAACTCAAATTGAACACGGGGAAGACCGAGGTTTTGTTCTTCGGTCAGGGCGGTGTCCCTGATGCTGAGCTGTGGTGGCCGGTGGAAATGGGCCCACCGCCCTCCCCCGCTAAATGCATCCGGAACTTAGGGGTGAGATGGGAGACAGATCTCTCCCCTTCAGCTCAAATCCAGCAAGTCTCTGCAACTTGTTTTAGCAAATTAAAAAACCTGCTTACCTGAAGACTGCCGTAAAACGGTAGTTCATGCAACAGTCACCTCGAGGCCGGACTATGCAAATGCCCTGTACCTTGGCCTTCCTAAATATTCATCGACTCCAGATAGTACAGAATGCGGCTGCGAGACTGGTCTGTCGCTTGCCTTTTCGAGACCATGTCTCTCCGCATCTTCTGAAACTCAACTGGCTGCCAGTAGAGAAGAGAATCATTTTTAAGGCTATGACCCTGACCTACAGGGCTCTAAGTGGCAAGTGTCCGAGCTATCTGGAAGACAGACTACGCCCCTACAAACAGTCCAGCGTACTGCGTTCTAACGCCCAAAACCTGCTCCACTCTTTCGACTTTAGGAAAGCCAGTCTGGGTGGTAGATCCTTCTCGGTCAGAGCAGCCACATTGTGGAACTCCCTGCCAGGTCACCTTCGCCTGGCTAACACAGAACTTGGTTTCCGGAAAGCCCTGAAGACCTGGCTGTTTAAGTCAGACTAATATAACAGGGGGGGCTGTCGACCTTTCTTTGCCTGTGCTATTGCCTGATGTTTTTAGCGCTGGGACGCCCCTGTTTGGGGCAGCGGTCACGTTTTATAAGCTGCTGTATTATTATTATTATGGGTGACCGTTGCAAAGGATAGTCCAGTGGGCTACATCGATGGTTCGAACGTTACTATGGTTCCCATCTGCCCAGTTGCATTCATAGAGGTTTCGTAACACCGTGGCACGGCACCTTCGACACTTTAGAGCACTGGTTGGGTTAGTTATAGATTTGCTGCTGTCAGGAGCTTGGATCCAGAGCAGAAGCAATTGTGGTTCCTTCTTTAGGAGATCAAGAAACTGAAGACCATTACAACTGATGACGTCACTTCGCATTTGATGAAGTCAATTTAGGGAGAAGCCCAGCTACGAGCAACGTACTACATGTAGTGTGTGTTTAGGCGAATATGCATTATGAGGGAGGCAAAACTTCTTTCGGAAATTTGGTTGCATTCTGGCATCAACAGACCTCTTTTCAGGGCTGGCAGTTGACCTTTGAGGGGATGGGCAATTTGCCATTCCTGCTCCACTGGCAACAGGGCACGTGCCACTCGCTTCCAAGTGGCTCCTTCAGGAGCTGTCTCATTGCCTTGTTTCAGCACCTGATCTAGAGAGATCACATGCCTGGCTCAGGTGCTCTGCAGATATACAGAATATTCTGGCATGGAAAAAAAAAGCTTACTTTGGCATTGTTTAGATTTCACTAGAACAAGAGTCGCTGTCCTATCATTTGCACGTTTGACAGCAGGCCCAACCGCGAGCAGCGGGATTTCTTTAAATACACGCCCCAGCGGGCATCCTGTTACAAGCCTCCCTGCAGAGAGCACGGCTCTGATTATGCCCCGTGGCCTGCATTCCACTCTCGCACAGAGACCAGGCCCTTCCTGTGTTTTGTTACCGGGAGTTATCTTTTGTTCTGTGTCAGGGTCAAAAGTCAGCTTTGCAGCAACCTGGCCTGATACAACTTTACATTTCCTACTTTAAAACAAACACCGCACAGAAACAAACGTGGACCGGAGCCTGCAATCCCCAGTGAAGCCTGGTGACATTTCTGAAAACCCACCCACAAAGATCACATTCAAATTTAGTACCATCTGATAGAGAACACTGGCACATGCAAAGCTAATACAGCAAGGACTTCCACGGGTTATTTGGATAGAATGAAACTAAATGTCACAATGGGATCTGCCTTGGGTATGGCTGGGATCGGCCTGAAGTATAGGGTTTCGATAAAAAAATCTTATGGGCAAACCTTAGTTTCCTCTGTCCACACTCTGAGTGCAATTGGACTCACTCTGCCATTCCATACTGAAGAAGCCTCGATTCGAACCTGGTTCCTCATATTCCATAGCCGGCGGCTATCACCACTAGGCCACATTCACTCCCATCAGCTGTGCAGCGGGTCACTCCCATCAGCTTTGCAGCGGGTCAGGCAGTATGGAGGTATCAGTTTTACACTACAGTGATAAGGGGAGGTCTAGGAAGAAGCAGAGAGGACCTTCTCATCCATAGGCATGAAGGAAGCAAAAGTCTGAGTTCTTAAGTTTCCTAGGATGGAGCACCAAGTCCAGTTCTTTCTGTAGTAGTAGTCGTCATGTGGATACCATTCTAAAATCAGCAGCCCCATCCTTAAAGCCATACCAAGGGGAGCGGTATCGGAACTGTGAGCTCAATAGGCACCACCCTCATGGAACGCATCAAGAACAGCACCATTAGTGGAAAGGATATCTTTTCTATTGTGAAGGACTTCATCTCCCTGGCAGCATCACTCCCTCCGGAGACCTCTGCAACCAGCTGTCCCATTTATTTAGAAGCAACTTCGAGTCCCAACCAGACCAGTCAACCCTCGTGGCCCTCCTAACTATCATCCCACACAATCAGAAGACCACCTGGCCCAACATCACCATCCAAAAAACAGCAGTTACCATGTGATCTATGCACACTGGAGCACCATCAGCTCCATGACCTCATCACATCTCCACCAAAGGACTGGACACCAGCATGGGCCTCTTCCCATCCTGAAGCCCTTAATCACCACAGCCACCTCCACAGCATCCTGGACACATACCACAGTTCTACCTCTCCTTAAGTCCTCAGCCCACCACCACGACAACTAGTGCCTCGACACCACCCAATGAGGTTTCAGACTCCGCCACAGCACTAAGACCACCTTTATTGCTACCACAGACATCCGACTGATCATGGACAGAGGTGACACTGCCCTTATCCTTCTGGAACTTTCCACTACATTTGATGCAGTGTCCCACCCCATCCAGCACCTACACAAGGCAGTCAGACTGCCTGACGACTTGTACCTCATGAGCTGCCAACCCTTGTAAGATACTGGGTTATTAATTGTGGGTGGCTAAGTACCCACTTCAAGTAATAACCACAATCCTAGACAGGGAGAACCACAATAAACCTGAGCTCCACCCCTGGTAGTTATGGCACAGAGCAGACAGGCTTAACTTAGAGGCAATGTGCAAAGTATATATGCAGTACTGAAACATTAAATGCAAAACAATACAAATCCTAAAACAATTAGAAAAATAGAGTAAAGCTTAATTTAAAACAATTAAATTAAAATGACAAAAATCCAATAGGGGGAACTGGAGAATGAAGTTGTAAGTAGAAATAGCACTAAGAAGCACAAAGTGCCAAAGAGAGTCAATGGTCGCTGTAGTACAGAATCTAGCCGCAATATGACACTGAAATAAAGCATGGGTCAGACATACTAACTGGTCAAATGTTTTATCTTCTGGGTTTTTTTTTTTTAATGTCCCAATGCACCACAGAAGTACATTTCTAAAGCCCCCAGGACCTCAGGGGAGGCACTTAGAGACTCGGGGTGTTCGGTAGAATCAGCTGATCAGTTGCAGGGAAGGTCTCTTTGACCTCCTTTTAAAGCTACAGGGATACAAGTTGTATTGTTTTCAGTCTTAAGTCTCTTGGAGTCCACTTCCTTGTCCTAGGTACAGACGGGAGAGCAGGTGCAGTCTTCTAAGGTATTCTCAGGTACAGCAGCTTCAGTCCTCTTCCACAGGTCCAGGAGTGTTCTGAAGTGGATGCCTGGAGACGCACATTTATGCCTGCCATGAGCTAGTGGGTGGGAATGCCCGTGTGGATGCCCTAACCAATGGAGTAAAGGTTCCCGTGGCTAACCCACCTCCACTTTGAGCATTTTTAAGATGGTTGCAGTCTTGGGCTACACTGAACTTGGGCTTCTAGTGATGGAGGTGTTTGGAAAGTGTACTATGGAAATTCTAGCATCCTCGCACATCTGACAGTAACATTAACATTTAGGAAGGTCATGCACCGACAGCAACCTCAGAGACAGACTTCTGGTAGAAATAAAGCGGAGTTTTCAGCAACCAGACAGTAGATGCACACAAACTGATTTAGCCTCCCGTTTCCCTCCTTTGAAGAATGGTCCAAATGTTATATGTAAACCCGGCAGACCTGTCAAACAGGCTTTGGGACTGTAATGTCAAGAAGAGGCCCATTGCGATTGCGGTTTGCCTGGCTGTGGGAACAAAAGAAGGACCCTGTCCCAGTGTCCGCTGACATCTGCCTGTGAAAATGGCACCCTAAGTGTCGAATTAAAAATCCCAGCACAACAGTCAAGCAGGATGTGACATTCAAGCAGGATTTGACAATTTAATGACACAAGGAACCTCACAGCCATACTCTGCATATTCTGTAAGGTTCAGAGGGGTCATTTTGGCAATTCAGGTCAGCCTGTAGCAAACAGGCTGACCTGAATTGCCAAAAATGACCTCCTGTGAGCAAGTAAACACCTATTCAAATACTAATTACTAGCTGACACAAGTGGGATAGGAAAACGCAGATTTAGCTTCCAGGGTCTTCAGGCAGGGCAGAGGTACATTTCTAAAAGTCCCCTTCCAAAATATGGATTACAAATGACGTCGCCAGTAAAATAGGCTTGTAATATTTCAAAAAGTCCAAAAATGACATTTATAGCGGTGTCCTAGCCAGCGATAAGAATTATGCTGATCCCAATGCTTTTCTATGGAACAACCAACCTTGTTACAGTGAAAATAGCTTTTAGGCTTTCACTTTAATGACAAACATTAAACTTTTAAATACTATGCATTATGGGCAATAAGGACTAGTTAGGGGTGACTTAAAATTTAAAACCAAGGTTTAGGCCTGTCAAAAGGGGTTGTTTTGACAGGTTAAATTTGCAGTTTAAAACTGCACAGCCAGGCTACAATGGAATAGCAATAGAAAAGGTTGACCCAGTAATTCCATGAGAGTTTAGGTACATATAATTACAGAAACAAAGACAACAAGGGGATCATTTCACAACTGACAGTTACAAATCGACCTGGTCAATATTAATTGCATCCAGAAAGTTAAGATACTTTAACACTCTGGCGTTTCTAGACAAAAAATGTATTTCGTTTTTATCATAGGTACTTATGACAACAAGTAGATAAAATAATGAATACAATAAGGTTTTTTTTTTGTCTTATATAGCGCGAACTAGATCCAAAGATATCAGGTATCAGAGCGCCGGTTTCGTTACATGAGGACACATTCATTTTTTTTAGGCACAGGGAGATTTGCCTAGAATCACAGGATGTTGAGCGTCCTTGTTGAGACTTGAACCCAGTTCCCCAGCTTCGACGACGACTGCTCTAGCCATAAGGCTACATCCTCTCCCCAATTACACATATTCCACCATTCAACAGATGAATGACCCATGAAAGTGCAAGATCATAAAGTCAGTTAACATGGTCACAGGTATTGTTGATTTACTCTTGCAATGAGGTAACGGTTAGTTGTCAAACTTACTTATGTGTCGACCAGTCAAGATTGACTTCACGGAAACAAGTAGTGGAAAGAGGTTGCCATTTCTGCCTTTTATATAGTTCATATTTTAGACCAACTTCAGGAAAATGCATAGAAACACAATACCCCATAGTTTCAATGTTTCCAGAATATTGTTAACATATGATGGGATTCATTCAGATTTTAAGTATCAAACTCCTATGCAGAATGTTTACATGGATTGTGATATTTATACTTGGTTCTGAAATTCAGAATGCTAACTTGTAGTCTTGCAGCTTTGTCACTGGGTACTGACAAATTCACAATAGAAAGCCTGGAGACATGCTTGACAGGTCCACTGTAGTGGCTGGAACAATGAGTGCTTCAGTCAACTGGTAGCATTTAGTTGTCAGGCCCTGTGTACACTGGGTACCATATACTAGTGACTTCTAAGTAAATTAAATAAATTAATCTGGTGTATTTCAACTGTGCACTCTACCTCTGCTAACCAGTAGTACAGTGCTTTCAACATAGTACAGAGTTCTATAGCCAGCAAAAAGGAAAAAAAAAATTAAAAAAGAATTTCAGAGTGGTCCTGCTGACAGGGTAAATTTCCAAAAAACCTTGTGGGCAGAGTACCACAAGGATCCTCACTCAGCTCAAAGCTGTTAAACACCTACATTACCCCACTCACCAGTATCATTCAGACTCCTAGAATCAATGTAATCTCACACAAACAAAACCCAGCTCATCCGCTCTGACAAACCTTCAAAAGCCCGGACTAACTTCTCCACCTGCAGGTCTGAAGTCGCCAGATAGATAAAGACCAACTACCTCAAACCTAACAGACAAGTCAGCAGTCATCGTTGGCAAAGACACTTGATATGGAACTCCACCTGGAGGGCCTGCCAATATCAGACCCACTCCCGGCCCTACCAACCACACAAAGAAACTAATAGTGGTGGAGTATCAGCTCTCCATGATAGGCCAAGTGAAAGCAGTCTCCGACTCCTGCTTCCACACTCTAAAGATGCTTAAGAAGGTCTAAGTTGATTCCTTTCAACACCCATAGAACCGCATAGGCCCTCATCGCCAACTATTTGGACTACAGGAAGACCATATATGTAAGAATCACACTACTGACCTGGGAACTTCAGACCATACAGAACTCTGCACCCAAACTCTCATTGAGACTCCCACCCTTCATCCACATCACTCCACACCTCAAAAAAAAAAACTCCAAAGGCTTCCACTAACCTACCACACCCCTCCAGTCTCCCAGACCCTTACTGGCACTCATCCCAGTATACAAAGAACCAGATCAAGCAGCTGTGCCTTCCCTTACTTCACTTCTAAGGCCTGTTATGACCTGCCTCGACATCAGAGCCGCCTCCATAGTTCTAGATTTGTGCAAGAAACAGAAAACTTGGCTTTTCATCTAATTCTCGGCCCTGGGGCAGGCCTATGCTGGGCCCGCTTCCAGCGTCAGGATACCCTCATGGGTAAGTGGTGCGCTTTACAAATACCCATAACAATGCAGGCATTATAAAGTCTTCTCTAATCGTTCTGAACAATGGACAACTTGCCGGTCATGGATGGATCCAGCTGCATGCAAGAGCTCCTCCTAAAAGACACTAAAAGGCAGGAACCTGATAATTGCCACTTAAAAGCTGAAAAAGGATGCCACTGTTTTCTACCTTGGTCAGCCATCTAATTTGCTCAAGACTTAATTTAATTCCATCGTCTTTCGCCGCATAAAAAGCATGCGCTACAAGCTCACCCTTATAACTGTTCTGTTGGCAAGCTGATTTCTGAAAGAAATATCCATTCATCTTTGGGACAAAATAAAGCAAAACTATCATCTGGGTTTGGAGGCAACACATTGGACTCATTCGTATTTGGTTGCATACATAGAAGTGGCAGGGGTAGACCATCCTCAAATCTGCCATGCGTGAAAGGTAAATCTAACAGCACCCTCTGCTCAGTGTTGAATGGCAGCAGCTGAAGCATCCTCCTTCAGGGCAAGTGAAAGATGTCAGTTTTATCATTAGAATGGCAAGGAGGAGAAGCGGTTGACTTGTCCTGGAGGAGGCAAGGAAAGCACGATAGTGTGTGTGTTTTCTCTCTAAAGGCGAATACAGGAAGGTTGATTACGATAGGGTGACTTGAAAGGGGACAACACCGGCACCATATTAATGTGTTGTACATAGACCAGGGCTACAACCAATGGTATTTGCATCAAATTTTAGAACATGAAAGACTGGCTTTGAATTATTCAATCTGGTGAGCAGACATCTTGAACCCAAGGTGGTACTAGCCAGAGACAAAGTGCAAGCAATGGTAGAATACATTTTAGAGTAAGCACAAGTGCATTGTGCGTCCCATACCTTTATTCCCTCAATCCGGAAGCCCAGTGTTGCGGTTGAGCTGATGGTCTCCCTCCACTGCATGTACCGCGGCTTCGTGACTGCGCGCTGCAAAGTCTCCTCTTCCGTTGGTGCCTCCGGATCCACCTCGATCATCTTCTGATACATGTCCTTTCGAAGGCTTGGCTTCTTCCTGGCCTTTGTTAGTTCTTCCTCCAAGTATGTTCTGTTTTAAGAAACAAGCCCACCACAGCACCATGTTAGAAACACAGGAAACCTGTAGTACAACAAACTTATAACCCAGCTTGCAATCTCAATAAGATCTACGTGATGGACTTAGCAATGTTGCTAGTAAAGACTTCCGAAGCCTGCATGAAATATTAAACCCCTGATCGAGAGGAAGCAGGGCTATATCTACCATTCAAACCGTGTGTTTATATTTGTTAATCAAGCATTGAAATTTAAGGATAGACATAGGCATGTTCATGAGCTGGTTCAGCAGATGTAAACATTTAAATAGTTTTTTTCTGAAAAAGAAAAAGACATTGGGTGTTGGATCGAACAAGGTGGTCGTGAGTGCGAAGGGTTAATTGTCCAAGGTACAGCAAAAACCACTTCTGAGGAAAAACATTTTGAAAGGACAATTTAAAAAAAGCACAATAAAGTGGTCTGTGGGGTTAATGAAGTCCAGCAAATGCCTATGTAATGCCACAATGAGGATCTATGAGTTGTATTGACCAATGCCTAAAACACCTACTGTTCAGGAGCAACACTAAAGTCTTGTTGAAGTTAATGCATAGCAACACACCAGCAACACCAATTCTTAATTGAGGAAAGCTTTCCTGGCCGACAGATCCCATCTGATCAACCTCAGAAAAATAAAGGGCACAGCCAGACGGCACGATTTGAACCTGCTGTCTATCGCATGCATTCTGCGTACCCGACAGAGAATGGAAGGGACTCTGGGACTACAGGTCATCTGAGGGGGAAGAGGAAGAACTTCGTATCTTAGTATTTGGAGCAAAGTCAATCTTGTACATTAACTGCTTCAAGAGAAGTCCAACCTCAACATTATTCTATAGGACTAGTATGACAAACAAATCCACTTCAAACTGCACTAGACTACAAGTCATGTGTGTGCACAAAAACCGAAGATAAAACAGAATAAGCAGAGTAATGCTTAAAGATTACATTTCTATCCATCTACTGGCATATCTTGTGAGGGGGTTGACGTCCATGCTGCAGCCTTTGAGGAATCAAGCAAACATTTAAACTTTACATACAAAAAGACACAACCACCACAATGAACACCACTCAACTATTGCATTTAGCATATGTGATTTTGTTCAAGAACCCAAAACTAGCCTATGCCCTTATGGAAAGGATTGTCTTTAACAGGAGTGTAGCCCATAAAACCATGTTGAGATTTGGGTAGGTATGTTAAACAAACAATATCTCAACTGGTATCGTTAGGGAGGACGGTTAGACATGTAAGTACAATACTTTACACGAAAGGAAAAACCGGGAGACTAAGCTGATTTTTTGAAATGTGCATTCAGCATCATATATTTAAGAACAAATTCAGAAAAAAAAAACCATACAGTTATAACAGCACTGTAAGCAAAAATGCGTGAACAACCCGAATTGGACTGGGTGCTTGGTTGTGTAGGTGACAATTGGTGGCGATGCAAGTAAAGATGTCTAGTCAGCGGACGAAAACGGCACAATGTTTGAGCAAATATATACAGTGAATGCGGTGGCTGACTTCTCAGCGCAACTAAAGGCACAGCATCGGTGGTTCAAAAAAATAATTGTCATTTTTTGCTCCCATTTGTAAATCTTTGTTTGGAACCACCGCATTCACTATATACATTTGCTCACACTCGCACATTGCGCCGTTTTTGTCCGCTGACTACACATTGTCACTTGCGTCGCCACCAATTGTGTCACCTACACAACCAAGCACCAAGTCCAATTCGGGTTGTTCACGCAATTTTAGACAATTATGGAAGCCAAAGTTTGGGAGGTTTGTAGTATCTCTTCATGGGGCTGAGGCTTCACTGTGTGCAGGCTCTATATGTACAGTCCTAGGTTGCTTGTTTCCAGTCCAGGGAGGACCTTGCTTGGCAGTTTGGGATGGACTGCTCCCATGAAGAACATGGTCAAGACTGATTTGCATATGGCTGGGTCTAAACTGGGGTGGCATGGTGAGCAAAAGAACAATGGATTTAACCCAGATCTCTTGACTGGGGGTGAATGTTTTGATTTGTTCTGCATTCCGCCTATCATTTGTGTGTCTTTGGCTCCATATGTACAGCTTGCGGACGACCATCATGATAACCAGAGTAATTCCCCGCACTCTCTACATGCCTTTAGATATGTCCCAGGACCAGGCTAAATTTCTGTATTCTGTTGATTAACATTTGACCTAACAATTTTTGGGGAGCCCAGCTAATTATTAAAAATACGGATTCCAGAGACCATAGTAACTGAGGTACTACTACACAGCAGTGTATCTTGCAGTAACTATCATGCAAGATTGCAACAGGGCCCAGCAAGAAGTCCTGGCTTCCAGAATGCGGGATACGAGCATTAATCTTTTACACAACTGGATCCACTCCATACATTCAATGTACATCATATGGAGTTAATCACTATTGCACATAATTCCAGGCTACACAATGTGACCGATGCGTGGGCTGGGATGCTCGGTTCAGTCTGCAGTGACAAATCTTTATTATTCCCATCCTCAACCCACACCCACCACGTGACAATCAAAATACTCTTTCTGGAAACCCTTCAGAAAGAACCATATTTAACTAAATCACAATCACCAGTCACTGATGGTGACGGGGTGGAAGAACTGTTCCAGAAGCTGGAGAGACCATCTGAGGGGTTGTCAGGCCCACTTGAATGCTCATGTGAAAGAATTGCACAAAAATTGCACAAGGGATGCATCAGTCAGCCCCTAAACCGGACCTCCAGGTATTTTAAAGTCTGCATTTTATGGAAAACAGGATTGCTCTGATAGAGATTTTCCGCCTGGAAACTGTGCCGAAATATCTCAGCTGTTGGACTCTGTGCATTTCCCCAGACAGTGAGACAAAAGGGGACTAGTTGTTGGCAGGATGGCTGGGGGCGGATCTGCTCCCTGCCCGTCTTACACTTCAAAGGCTGCCTCTAGCACCCACACAAGGACCCTTCAACTGGTCTTTTCTTTTACCCTAGACTTGGCAGGGGAGGGGGAAGAGCTTTCCAGAGGCAGATGTGGGGGTAGCATAGAAGATTACCCCACCTCAAAAGCTGGCACGAGCTATAAATAGTGAACCCCTAGAACTACTGAGGTCCTGTATAAGACTTTAGAAAGACTGCCTTGTTCCCCAGAGTACTGCCCTGCAGCTTCAGGTTTGGCTTGCTCCCCATAGCACTGCCCTGCTGCTTGGGTCCGGTCTTACGGCTGAAACACAGGACTACCAGAGTGACTCCACAGGCTAGTTGGCTAGCCTCTTGTGTGAGCTACAGGGACACAAGCCTCATCGACCTTGAACCCTGCACCCAGCCTCTGTTGGAGTGAGTCCTAACCTCCCAAGTGGTTCTTCTCCAAAGCATCAAATATTGTTCAGCAGGACCTCCGAGCCACAGTGTCCGGCCTTGTGGAGTCCTCTTCTGCCACAGCTTGCAGCTTTGTGCCACTAGAGATTTCGACTAGCAAGCAGTTGTCTAATTTCAAAGGTAAAAATCTTCATCAGGATTTATGGTGACCGATCCCCCATAGAAATAGCCAGCCTCCTAGGCCAGGAAATCCAGCTTCAGCCACTATTGAGCTTTTTCCCACCATTGTCAACACCTTCACCAAGACACTGTCCAGCGCTGCACACTGACTACTCCTGTTCAGACACAACCTGCCACCTGGCTTTGCTGAACTCTACCTTCTCCTGCTCTTTTTTTTCCAGAATGTACTCCAAGTTCAAAGGTAAGCAAAGACTGGGCCTAATCCACCTTGTGTATCTGACCCACGCTCCCACAGTCGGCCTTACCTTTTGACTTTGCCCTCACCACCCCCATCCCCACCCCCCCCCCGTCTCACGTGACCAAATATCCACAGTTAGCGCCTAAAAGATCAAAGCACCATTTTCACAAAAAACTTGAAAATTACATAACTGATTAGGATTTGATTTTTTTTGTGTTTTCACTTTACTACTGTTTGTGCACTGCATAAATACTTTACACATTGCCTCCAAGTTAAGCACGACTGCTTTTCTGCCAAGGTACGAGAGGGTTAGGAACAAGTTAATTAAGTGACTTTTGTAGTCTACCCAGACAAAGATTGTGGTTATTGCTTGAAAAGGGTTTTCACTCCTCTCAACCAATAACCCAATTTCTAACATTTCACCTGGTTGTTGACACAGCATCTCTAAGCAAGTTCTGCAGTGAACGCTAAATTTACTATCTAAAGGACGTTGGATAAAATGGAACCTCTGTCCCAACACTGGACTATAAGGAGTCTAGGAGCTGTGCGTCTTAATTCAGAGACAACCCGCAATCCTGACAAGTGTCAAGTGAGCATGGGAAAGTGCTGGGTAGAAGAACAGATTAATAATCCCACAACATTGTTGTATTGTTAGAGGAGCCCCTAGATTAGGAATATGCAGCATCAAGCTCACATGGCAGCCATTTTAAAATTAAGGATTTTTGAGGTTTGATTCCCCAAGCATAATGATGAACGGTATCGATTGTTTCCTGTGGGCTGCACATTGCAGTGCAGTGCAGTTAACAGCAGGGAGCCTACCTTGCTTTTCTTACCAATGCAAACATTTACATTAGTAAACAAACATCAATGGAATGGCAAGTGCTATTTCAAAATGTGACTTACAGCGCAATGTGTCAATGACTGAAGTGGGATTTTACGTATTTTCTGCTGACCTGAGATCGGACAGACACCTGAAGCGGTCGGAATCAGAGACCAAAAAGAAGAGTAGGATAAGAACAAGTGGCCCTAAACAGTATTGGGAACCACAAACACATGGTGTATTGTACACTGAATTTATTGGTGGAGGTGTTCTAGCCTTCCAGAAAAGGGGGTCATCTTGTTGATGAAAAGCCAGTCGCCATTAAACCAGATGAAGATTTTTACCCTCAGACTTCAACAAAACTATATTTATAGGGTATGCAGTCCTTCCTCTGAATTTCAGTGCAATAAGAGCCATCAGTAAAAAAGGTTTTATGTATACATGGAGGGAAAACTACCGAAGATCTATGTTCTGGTTTGTGCTATGGAAATTAAGCAGAACTCTTGAAAACCTATATCATGGTTTGGAACAAAGCATAAACACTACACAAAAACATTTAGCCCAGTAAGGTTTTAGGAAGCAGATTCTAAATGAAAATCAGAAGCACAGTTCTAGATCAACAGGATTTTTTTTTTTGCTCTAATATGACATTGAACATTTGAACTCCCGGATGCTGAACAGGATGTTTTTGATACAATTCCTCTGGACATTTGCCCACTATCAGACAGGCCGCACGTCACGGAAGCAGAGAGGCACCAAAGCATTCAATCATTGCTAAAAACTGAAAAGAGCCAGATGGACTTTGAGACCGTTAACAGGATGCTTGGGGGGGTGTAAACGCGCCTGCTACCTAGCACTTGTGTTCCCATGAAGCCTGGCTCAGGTTGAGGTCAAGGCATAGAAACTGAGCCAAAAAAGGGTTTGGAAGCAAAACTGTTTTAAATAAGGCTTCATATTCTCTTGACATGGGTAACTGGGAGTTCCAGTAGATCACCCTGAAACTAGTCTCACAGGTAAAAAAAAATACCAAACAGTTTACAACCTTTCAGAGACTGGTCATTCCACTGTGCTCACTCCTTAGATGCAACTTACCTGAAGATCTGCAGGCAGAACTCAAGATTATTCAAAACTTTTCTTCTGTCTTGGTTGGTAAAGGGTCTTCGGCAGACAGTCACAGTAGGTCAATGAGATTCTTTCCAGGGAAAGTAAATGCATTCCTCACCACGAATGCTTGTTCTGAAGTGGCTAAAATCTGGACAGGTTCACCAACTACCAGGTGGCCCACTTCCTGGTGTTGAGAGGTTGGCCCTCTGTATCTCTTGAGCATTATTCAGTTTGACGAATGTTTTGCAACTAACAAGAACTTTCATGCTGTTTATGTGGATACCCACCCAAGTCACTATGAGCTTCTAACACTGTCCCAGATGGATAACAGGACCACTCCAACAGACGATGGGCCCAAATTGTCCTGAAACCTATCTGAGTGCCACATTACATATAAATGAACATGGGTTCTTCCAGTCAATCCCCATCTCCCTGTAAAGGAGGGTCAGGTTTCTTGTTCATTTACCTTATCCATGAGTGCCACCCCCACCTTTCGGTGATCTTTTACATCCATTGAAAACATGTGGCAATTTAATGCCATGCTTCATGTCTGTGCGTGCCATGCGCCATGTTCATGCATACATATGAGCGAATATAGAAGTTTACTAATAGGATCTTCAACTTTATCGTGGTCACGACTGTACAGGGGTTTGCTGGAAAGCTAATGTTGAACTCCACAACCAAAAGTGTGGTGCGAAAGGAATTGAGAAAGCAGCTCAGTAAACCGAGGCCATCTTGACCCAAAATACCTTAAAGTAAGATTTTTCCCCTCAATAACCATATTTTTATGAACTTCACAGTAGTACACAAACAAGGAACATCACAGAATACAGGAATCAATCATGGGGAAAAAAGAAAGTCTTCTCAAATTCGTGAACAATGAGCCATACCTCTCTGGAAGAAAAAGTCTGAACAGTTACAAAACAAAAAGCACTGGTAAGGCCAATAGTCTGGCATACATTTTGAGGCCCCAATTAAATATTTAAAAGCCTGCTGAAGTGATTAAAAAAATGCTTTCTAAATACACTGCACCTATAAAATAGAGAAATTAATGTGGGAGATGTAAAATAGTCCCTCATAGATTGGAATGCAAGCAATTTGGGAAGAGGTGTGGTGCAGCAACCAGGGCGGCTGACTTGAGAACACGGGGCTCAGTTTGATCCCCTGCGCCGGCCGCAGGTTACCTCAGCACCTTCTGATAGCTTGCTTAATCTTCCCGACCACCCCCAGCGCCGGGACACCTCTTCCGAGGTAGCTGTACGCTTTACAAATGCAGGTATTTCATTTTTTTCATAGGAGGTGGCATGGATACACCAAACCACCAATAGCATGAAGTTAGAGGGAAATACTGCTCTGGTTGGAGTCAAAGCACATTTCATGTATATTTTAAAGAACTGGTCACAATAGGTCAGGAACTTAGCCGACCGGTCAAGCCAGCCAAAAGAATCGGGAAAACAAAGCTGAAAAAAGGTTATTCCTGCATAAAAGGGTTCCACGCCGCAAGCTCCTCAATGCAGGAAAAATAGGTCAAGGATACAATGGAAGCCTCCCATGTAAAAAAATAAAAAATATCTTCTTTCCTAAATCACATCAAAGCACAATTTCTCATGGCAGCAGCTTGCCTGTTGGTAAGATGCTTAATAAAAAGAGGATCTATTTTTACCTATCCCTTTTAAAGACAAATGTCTTCCAGTGGATCACAGACTTATTTTTCCAGCATTCGGGAACTCCACTGAGGCGTGGAACCTTTTTCTCCTCAAATGAACTTATTCAGCTTTGCCTTTGATGTTTGTCAGTGATTGTTGGTACCCGTTTATCGCACCAGCACCACAGTATCTGAGACACAGTATCTACTCTGAAAGCAGTAGAGAAACTAAAACGAATCTCTTTAAAACAGTCATGAAATCACCAAACTGTTCACAGGTTTGGCATTTCAAGCCACAAATTCAAATATGTGGGATGCAATTAACCCTCAATTTTCACAGATAAAATTATGGCGGTCAATCAAGAAAAAGAATTATCTGCCTGGCTCTATTAAAGTCACTTTAAGACAACTTACATAAAATCTGTCCCTTTGCAAGCAGACACCGTCCCAGCTCAATCGACCTCCGCATATGATTACATCCATTAAAAGGGATATTCCATTTTTTTTTGTATTAATGGCTACCCCCGTAAGAATGCTCATTATTGGGCACTGTATTTTTGGTATCTAAAAGCACTACACAGTTCCTTTGTGGACACTTTACAACACTTTGTTAAATAGTTACACAAGCAATGGGCTGGGTCGTATTAAAAAAAAACGTGTTTGTGCAGTTACACCTAACTTATTATGGTTTAAGGATGGAGACCATGGTATTCCCAGGAGAGCCAGGGTGCTAGTCACTGGGTAGGTAGGAACACCCAAATCAAAATTCTGGGTATCCTCCCCATGCTTTTTTTCCTACCCTATATACTTGTGTTAAATGTGCTCTCAATAGAGGCTTGGATATGCATTTAAGATGTGAAAAAGGTCCCCAACTATATTGCAAGAAGGGCATTTGTTCACTAGAAAAAAAAAAAAATTAGCAGGGAAAAAGAAAGCATATTTTCTTCTATTTTCTCCTGAGGATTGTCTGACAGTTTATCCGTATAAACTCAGAGCATCTGGATACCCCTGGAAATATAGGCGTGATGTGGACTTCGATGAGTACATCTATGGATTGATTTTTGTGAATCCCCAAGAAGCACGAAATTGGCTCGAGTGGTAACAGAGTAACTTCTACGATTACAAGATATTGTCTTTTGAAGTTAGCATTGTGATTTAGTCCTTGCTCCTCAGTGATCACTTAGTTGGAAATCAGCTAGTAATCAAACATACGACAGACAGGAGAAAAGGAGAGTGGAGGCAGCCGATGCTAGGGCCAACAGCACGCTCAGCTATGGTAAAGAAATAAACTGGACTGACTGGAGGAGCCGGTAGGAATGCCATCGGCCCCTCCATTAGGAAAGTGTGCCCCTTTGTTTAAAAATGTCTGCAATATACAAATCCACTTTTGAGCACTGTTAATGACTCTTGTGAAATTCAGGACCATAAAACTGTTTAAAAGCACCAACAGTATGTGTTTGGCAAAAGTTTGTTTGCTTTTTTTGAAATGTCAACATTCAGTCTGACTTAAAGTCCACAACATTTCTGAATCTACACATTTACTAAAAAAACATACATAGAATAATTACTGCAGTTCTCTGTGGGGACACGGTGTTCCTCTTAAAGGAGCACATGGCACTGCAGTAATGGACAGATTGTAGCGCAGGCTAGAAATATTGCAAACATTTGTCTCATCAGTTGCAGAATAGACCATCCCAGATGCAGATGTTGCCAACAGCTGCTTCGGAACTTAGACTAGACACAAACTAACTTTTTGGTAGAAATTATAAGTGTCAATTTGGTTGCTGGAGCAGGACCCGAAATTCAAATCCATGATAATTGACAGAAAAGGGAAAAACAATCGCTCCTTTTAGTGAGATATTTCATTTGCTAAACCCAGGGTGTGGCCAACAGCCAAGTTCTCGAGGGTGTTTAAAAAAAGTGGATTGGGCGGTGATTTTCCAACTCTATGCTCATCAATACACCATCCAAGCCATATTTGGATGAAGGCGCATGAATGGACCTCTGAGGGTTGTTCTTGAAACTAAATAAAGGTTATGCACATTTCCAGAATTATAAAGAAGCCTTACTGTTAGCAGCTCACAAAGGCATAAAGCTGTAAAGAGTGCTTCCCCACTCCGCCTCACCTGGAGTCTGTCAGAGCCTACTGATAGAGTGAGCTGGGGTGGTATGCTGGTCTCTTAATTTGTTCCACTCTTTAATGGCAGCGGCTAGCGAGTGGTTGGGGATCCCAAGAGGGAGTTCTGTCAAGCACGTCCTTCCAGCTTATTTGAAACACACTGCAAATCCCCTCGAGGGATACTGTGAAAGAATAGCCTGGACGCGTTCCATCTAGTGCACTGCGGACCCTGCTTCCATGTGGCATTTTCACCCATGCATATTTAGAATCTGTGACACATCTCCAGGCTGGCAAGTTCCAAAATTGGTAAACACCAAAATTGGTAAACACCTTTGGCTATGCAAGACCCCCAACCATTACAAAACAATACACCCACCATACACGCGAGAGCACCATGCCATTTATAATCCGACTCAACAGAAAACAGACATCCCTTCGAGATCAGGGTATCAGAGCTCAGACAGTGCAGTAAAGCCATACCAATGCCAATAAAACACTATGCAAATCTCTGCAACAGAACAGCAATTGCTGCTAGACTTGGTGAGCACAGAAGGTAATGGCACCTCCTACTGAATTATGCAAATAGGAGTGTCTAGACTCTAGAACGACAGGCTGGCAATACGGGCAGTTCTCAATGCAATTTGAAGCAGTCTATATTCAAACTATATTTACATATTTACTGATATGTAATCACGGAGCGTAAAAATCAATTCATTATTTGCTCGACTACACCACAGAAAGTTTCTCGATGGCTTATTAGCTCCAGCCAATCCAAGCAGTCCATTCCGAGGCCCACTCCTGAGAAGCTTTCCCTACAAGGCCTGCAGCTTTAACATATCTCACTTTTATACCCCGATCCCCTTCATCTACTCCGGCAGTCACCAAGTCATTATTGATGTAGTGAAGATTCAAGCAGGTAGATGGTTTGCATTGCAATTCATAAATGTTCTTGGACATTTCTCATGAAGGAGGATTCTCACTCACACAATTGTTTTCATGACAGAGTACTGAAAGAACATATGATCCACTTTTATCAGGTACTCTTACATGGTCAATGACTGGATCAAAGTTCTGGGGTTGCTGGCTGCTTAAAAGGTCCGATACCGGTCACATGGAGAGCGGAGTCTAAAATAGCACGCTTCATTTTTAAGCTAGTGGTAGCAGAAATACTATGGATGCTGGCACACGTCTGTCAGTCTATTACAGGGTTCTCCAAATTCGGTCCTGGAGGGACTGAGTCCATGCCAGATTTTTAAGACAAATACATTTATCAAAATGGAGATATGATAAAAATCTGGCATGGAGCCGGCCGTCCAGGACAGACTTTGGAGAACCCTGGTCTATAATAACAAACCCTATGCAACCTTCACTCCTTTCTCAGAGTAGAAATACTGGCCTGGGTAGCAATTAAGACTAGCTCTTGGGGTAGAGAGCTCACACTACCCAGCACAGCTAGTTGTGTTCATCAGTGATGCTTCAGCAGAGCCTGAAGAGGTAACATCCTCACAAGCAGATAGACTAGAAAGCAAGGGTGGAAGGAAGGTTACGTTCATTGATACTTCCCGGTCCAAGAGATGGATGCAGTTCAGAGTTCAAGCAAGGGAAAAAAAAAAAAAAAAAAAAAGTCCTACTACAGACTATTCTTCTTGCTTACCCAAGAGTTTCTGCTTTGTGACCGAAATTATTAACACAACTGGGGGCATCTGGCCCATCTAGTAATGTGATTAAAAAGTGAAATATTTATGCCCTACTGGTAACAAACGGTCACTGCATGCGGGCCAAAATGGAACTCAACATAATTTGCTACAAGGCCCACCATGACTAAAGTCGCAAAAGTGCAAAATCGCACAAGAACACAACACTCTCACCTGACTCCCATCTTGCAGTCCATGACACAGGGCGAGTCGAAGTCCGAGAGGAGATCCTCCATCTGGTTGTAGCGTTCACCTTCCTTCATCACGTCGCCGTGATAGGTGGGAACATACGGCCTCAGGATATCGGTCATCAGCATATCCAAGCACCGCTGTTCGCATTCACAGTGCTTCTTCAATATCTGCCCGTTGGCTGCAGCTTGGAAGCTACCTACAAGGTAGTAACAGGACAGTCAGCACACAGCACAGTTCAGATGGTTGGAAGCAAAGGTTTATGGAGCACCCACCTAGTGGTTCACCCCAAGCTCCAACAAGCAAAGCGTCATTTACAATGCTGTGCCAGAAAAGAGCCATCCATTCGCAACAAAATTTACTGATACAGAACAGAGGATGTAGGACAAAAAGGAGTTACTGACGCAGAACAGAAAAGGTATGAGAGAAAAGGGATTGGCCTGGAAACCTCGTAAGAAATATCTTTCAAATCCAGCACACACAAAAACCACACAAAAGCACGAGAAGTAAACACTCAGTAAGCCCAAGTAATTGTTTGTTTATGGTTAATATGCTAGGTTGGTAGCCTGCAGAGAGCTGAAGGCTGCTCTAAGGTCACCCCAGAGCACCCAGGTGAGGCAGAAGAGATGTGAAAGAGGAACTAGTGGAGAAGAAAGGATAGAATGAGTGAGCTGTGTGAATAGAGTTATTTTCAGAGTTCTATCAATGAAAAACATACAAACTGGAAATACCGATTCAGCTGTATGGATTCTACCATTTATTAGAAAAAATATGATAACACCTAATTAAAACATGCTTAGGCTCAGGGTAGTAAAGCAAATTCAACTGCTCCGCTTGTTGACACCATGATGGAAAGGACAGTCATTTCGCCTGTCCCTGAACATTCCATTTCACATTAGAAATCACAGTGAAAACAAGCTGCAATTGCTTCCTGCCCCTGCCTTGCTGATGTCTGCAGAACACTGAAGAAAATCTTAACTTACAAGAGAGATGTCTGTGGCATCTGTGTTCAGAGGCACTCATGTAGATTGAGGCCCTCAAAACATACACGGCTACTGACTACTCCAGGATTAACAGTTTCACCCTTTACAAACGGAGAATTCTACAGTGTAAAATAATTGTTTTTGGAAAAATGTAAATTTGATTTACTGATAAGTTTGTGTTATCAATTATGTGCACACCTGTGTCACTGCCTGAGTATATTATACCACTTGCAAAATATCCTCTACCTCAACTCTGACTCATATCAAACCTCATTCTACTCTTTTCAATGCATTACCCTATTTCTCACCCTATACCTCTGTCAATATATCCTCTACCTCCACTGTCTCATTCATCGCAAAACCCATACCACTATGATTCTCAAAATAACTTTCTAGACTCTTCCCTTCTCTACCCCTCCTTGCATCATCTCATGCCTTTCACTATTCAGATCTCCCAAACAAGGCCTTCTAAACTTTCCCTCAGACTCTTCCCCACTCAACCTTCCCTTTACTCATCCCAAACCCCCTCCTACTGCTATTAACTCCAAAAAAGGAGAGAAAGAAAAACAATTTCTAGACCCTTCCCTCTTCACTCCGTCCACTATTCCTTTTCAATCCAAATAACAGACTAACATATCCACCACTCAAATTACTTCCATATTTCACCATGCTAACTCACCATTAATCTTTTATGGGTACCAGAGTAGCATGCTACTCATAGAAAAAGCGATTTGACGACTTGTCTGGGGTAGTAAGCGCTATATAGATACAATTACAATAATCATCAGCTGGACATACAATTTTCCCCTGCACATTGTCACCTTTTAAACCTGTGTTTCACTGCACCTGCGGATTTACAAATAAATTGAATTAATTAGGTGCTATTTCATGTAATTCAAATTGAATATGTAAATGATGTGTAAATGCTTCTCTGCAGCTCCCTCTAGCTGTGTGGACTACTCACTTCTTCACTCAGGTAGGGAAATTTGGACAGTAGATATATAAGGTAGGTGCACTGCCGTTCTGGATTTTAATAAGGCCCTACAAGATCATATTATCCTCCGAGTAAACTGGAAGCCAAAGATACAAAATTAACACATACCTTGTAAAACAAATTACCAGCAGAAACACTTCGAGTTTAGTTGAGCTGTGTGATACAGCACTGGATTGGTGAAGCATACAGGTACGTTCTTGAAGGGGCTGAACTAGTTCCACTCATTACCAGGAGGACAAAGGCAGATTTTACTTCCTTTTCAGTACGCGTTACTCAATATTTACAACGTTCCTTATTTAAAACACATTTGTATTGAGCTTTTAGTTGTTTCTGCAGAATTCGTCCACAAAACAGTACTCTACAAGTATGTTACCAATGCAACATAAAAGGACCCCATTAACTTATAGCCATGGCTTTTCTCAGTCACAAAGATACATCTATGGTGTAGGTTTGGAGTTTAGGATTTAGGCTGTAGAATGTAGGCACTGTTCATTGTTTATAGTCAATGGTGTATGTTCTGTAGGGAATGGGGGAAACAAACATGGATGTTAAAGGTCGTTGTAAGGGAGTAAAAATGGATAAAGTAAATACGTATAATGTTTGTATAGGTACCGGACGGACGTTAGGTGAAGTGTTATTTGTGCACAGATGATGCATTGAGATGTTTGCATTAGTGCGCATGTTGCATGAGTTTTGAAGTTGTGTTGTGGTTGCAACGTGGTAGTGTAAATGCGAGGTGCAATCCATGTTAAGCATTTTAGTATTTACTATGTAGCCATTGCTGATGATCTTGGAGGAAGGTTCCACTGTTGTCAGTTTGGGGAGAGCTTTCAAGAGTATGGTTTAGGGCAGTGGTCTTCAAACTTTTTAAATCCGTGCCCAACCAGTGTAGTAGGAGAAGAAAAATAAAACACAATTAAAAAAATATATACAAAAAGAAAAAATTAAAAAAAAAAAAAAAAAACGCCAGGCACCCCCCCCCCCAAATCCTTTTCACACTTATTCTATTAAACTGGCAATGTTTAAATATGTCTAGACTTATTTAAACATTGCAGCTAAGTTCTGTCACTGTTTTAGAAATGCAAACAAATACACTATTTCCAAACATACTATTCTAATGAGGCAGGCCTTACTAATGTGTTAAAGTATCCACAGTGTGGTTATTCAAAATGGTAGTGGGGGTTTTGGAGAAAATTTGGAGTCCCTCCTCCTTTGACACCTTCTCCCAGCCAGGATTTAAATGACAAAGGATGTTAATGATGGCCCATTACAGACGTGCTTACTGCGGCTCAGGTTTGTTAGGCTGAAAACAAAGCATATTGTTTCTTCTGGCCAGAACTTGGCGATCCCCTGGGATCACTTGGGGCCCCCCACAGGGGGGCCCACCCCCCAGTCTGAAGACGTCTGTTCTAGGCTGATGCGTTCTTCCATAAAGCACCTGATGACTTATCACTGGTTACTACAGCTTCTTATGAACGCCATGCCAACCATGTTGGCTTTGGTCAGTATCAGGAGGATAAACAAGACCTTCATGATGGCATGCCTTTGTGGATACAACTAGGACTGGGAGTTGGAGTTATTTTAATTACGCCGGAGCAACTGGATAACCTCGGTAATTCGGAGTTACTCTTTTATGCCAAATTACAAATAATTACACAATCAAGCCCACCCATGTGATTAAGAGTAATTTGCAGGGGAAATTAGCAGTAGCCCCTTGGTTCTGGGCATCCAAGGAAGCAAGCAATTGGGTCACACACTTGCACTTATCCTCATTGCCCAATTTGTTGTAAATGTACAATATTACACATCAATTAACAGCCTTCAAATTAGCAACTGATTTATAAAATGAGTTGTGTTAATAGGACCCACATAATGCATCTTGAGCTGAAAAGCCGGCTAGAAAGGTTCAACACGATGGGATATCAATCTCTTTAGGAAGGTGGTTGGCTGACTGATGAACAATGTGGTAATCCGATGGTCAGGTTGGAGTCCCACAAGGCACACTACGCCTTCTGTCGCTTTAAGCTTGGTAATCTGACTTTCATTAAATTGGGCAAAGATAACACCGGAAATTTACAGCATGCAGAAATGGCAGAAGGGTAGTTCAAACAGGGCACCAGGGCAAGAGATATTGCATAACAGTACATCCACTTCACCAAGCATGCCCTGGTCCCACACTGTCTAGCTTAGAAGAAGCAGTGAATGCAGAGACAAAGCACCTGAACTCTGCTTGGCGGTGGGACAGATGTAGGATGACAGAGACATCCTTCCAACTCCAGTGGCACTTATTCAACACATAAGGGCCACAAACAAGTCAACTTAAATCAGAGGTGGAAGCAGGGTGAAGGAGTCGCACACAAAATTCAAATGCAGGGGCTCACTTACAGTAAAGAAAAGCAGACAGTCGTAGCCTGCTATCGTTGGAGCTACCAACAGTCAATTTTCTCCCACCTCTTCCAAAAATGGTGAGTTTAAGCTTGTGTCAATGAATCCAGAAAAGTGACAGCGCTCCCGACAACGTCGGGAGATTCAGTGCACCGACAGACTGCTTGTTAAGGGTGGGATGGCATGGGCACAGATTACATCAATGAGGACCAGGAAAGGGTGTTCAATCTTCCGTCAAGAGAAGATGCCAAAGCGAGCAGGGAAGAGTTTTTCTTCAAAACCTGATCTATTGCCATCCTGTTAATGCTGCTTGCAGGTGACCTGGATGGTTCACCTGTAATTCTGTGATTACAGTTTCCACCTATCACAGCACTGATCATTGATATGAGATCAGCTCAAGAAGTCTGTGAGATTGGACCCTGAAACCATGAATAAAGGCTCTTCAGAATAACTGATAAAATATCTTCAGCTCACACCAACTCTGCCTATCACACAACTTCCAGACAGCTTCAGTACCAACATCCCACTGCATAATTGCATCACACACATTGATCGGTGAACACCTGAACATAATCAGTAGTTTGACTAAAAACAAACGAAACCAAACGTAAGCAGAGTCCAACTGCGGGCCCGAAAGTCCATTCAAAATTCAGAAAAACCGGACCACACTCAAAGTCATGAAAAGTACAAGTGTGGGTGGAATGAATAACTACTAAATGGAACAAAGCACGCAACAGTTGGAGAGTACACTGGCCCTTCAGGCAACTTATGAGGAACAAATGTTCTTGGCACATAGAGCACAACGTGTTAGGATTACGGTAAAAGTACTTTTTCTAAACTATATAGAAAAAAAACAGAGGCATAAATTAGAAAATAAATGATATACAGAAATGACAATAAAACACCATGGAGATCTACACAAGGATCCTGAAGAGAGGCCACTCGTGTCTCAAGTCAGCTAAGCGGCTTGCAAGGCCTATTGCGGTAGAGTCAATCTAGGACAAAAACACTGCACACAATGGGGTGGGGGTGCAGGAACATTTAACAGTATAAACTATATATAAAAAAAACAGAGGCATAAATTAGAAAATAAATGATATACAGAAATGACAATAAAACACCATGGAGATCTACACAAGGATCCTGAAGAGAGGCCACTCGTGTCTCAAGTCAGCTAAGCGGCTTGCAAGGCCTATTGCGGTAGAGTCAATCTAGGACAAAAACACTGCACACAATGGGGTGGGGGTGCAGGAACATTTAACAGTATAATGTTTTTCGTTCACAGATTCGGGTCTTCCCTACCTGCGAAAACAAGCATTTGCAATAGGTCTCACAATTGCGAGATTTTAAGCTATTGGCATTGTAAATGAAAATGCCTTTTATTTGTGTTTAATAAAGCTGCAATAATAAAAAGCATTGACATTTACAATAAGTCAAAGTTTCTAAAATGAGATACCTATTGCATTGCAAATGCTAGTTTATTTTTTAGCCATGCTGCACAGCAGATTGTACAGCAGCCTATGTGGCTAAAAAACATTGACAAAACCCATTCGCATAGGCAAGGCCTTTTGACTTTGCCAATGCTGGTTTCCCTAACCGAAGCTTTGCCTTTTTAGGACACCTGCTAAACGAAGGTAACAATAGGGGTTAGAATACACGAATAACTATGCCTCATTGAAGTTAGCAGTTGGAGCAGACTTTTCAGCAATCGCGCTCCTTGCAAGGTGAGCTCGGTGAAGCGAAGGTCACGGGTGCAAGTTCGGTCTGCACTCTTCACAAATCACACTGAGGCGAGGTAATGAAACCACAGATCTCCGGAAGGAGGCGGGGCTACGTTCAAGCTCATTGCAAAACCAATAGTGTGTAACCCGAGCCGGAAATAGCTAAGTATAGAACCACTTATTAAAGCACGTGAAATTATTATGCTCAGATTCCTTCCGGGATGGTAGGACATCACTTCCGGGTAGTTGGACAGCTTTATCCAGGGCAGGGCAGGGCAATTTTATTCCAGCAATCACAGACTTTATGAGCCCGTAGTGCCACCAAAGTAACACCCCTTGGCCTGTCTAGCACAATAAACTAGTTTTTCCAATATCCACTAGTGCTTGCGTTTGAAATCGGTGTTACAGTCCTACGCAGATCTAGTCATCTGCGTGTATTAAGGCAGGGGTTAACCCACGTTAGTTTAGCCTTTGGGGAGGTGAGACATTTAGGTCATCATCTCTGCAGCATGGACAAGGACTTGCTAAAGCAGTCGCTGAGCCTGCACGGGCCAACGTTGTACTCCCTGCTCAAGTGCGAGCTGTATGAAAACCTGGACTTCAGGAACCTACTGGGAGAGGTGTCCAAGTGCCATGCCTACAGGTAATGAAACAATGAGCACATTTCAAAGTTAATGATATCCCTGCGCCTTTTTGAATCTCTATACAGTGCTTTAAATGAGAGTAATCCGTTACACTTCTTAAGAGTTAAGTCCCATCCCGCCCCCGAAATGTAGTGTAGCAAAACTCAGAAGTACAGTAATGACGAGTTTGATTGTTCTGGAGGGGGCGCTACTGAAACTGACTAAGGGCAAACAGTTGGAGGATGAGGAATTTTATTAAGTGGGCGGGTCCACTGATGTCCATCAGAAGCATTCTGTTTGTCTGGAGGATGAAGAGGAGTCAGAAGATGATCACACTGTTACAAGATGTAAACACGTACGCACAGAGAACGTGGAAATGAATACATAAATATCACGTGTCTTAAGATGATCCAGCGTGGTGAACCTCCTTCGCGCACCAAACCGAAACTGAAAGCTAAATAGAGTGCGCGCGGTGGGAGCGTGTGAGGCAGAGAGGAGACGCCATGCGCGTGCACATCGGCTGTCCATGCGCCCACATGGTTTGTCTCCCTTCGCGCACCAAACCCACAACAATAGTCGCGCCAAGGCGAAGCAACACATGCGCTGCGTTCGCTAGGCAAGACCTAAAAACCGAAGTGTGGATCTGCCATATGGGAAAACCCAGAATTGAAAAATGCGATGAAACACGTTTGCATAAATCATGAAGGGCAAAGCCAACATTTCTGCCACTGGCAAACTAGTGTACTTTTTTTAAATTGCAAACACAGGCCATAAATATACCTATTAAAAAGGTAACATACCATCATTCAAATGTAGCAGCCATATGCTTGCAAAACAATTTAAAATAAAAAATAAATAATTGCATACAATTCTAGCGGCACAATGTGGATGTTTCATAGCATGCATGAAAGCACGAATAGCATCTTTTTTTGTTTTAAGACGCATCACATGGAAATAGTACAAAGAAAAGGTTAGGTTTGCTTTGGGTGACTTAAGCCTGAAAATCTAGACAATGACAACAAAAAAAACAGATCGGAAAAAGTATTATGAAAACAAAATATTGGAACACCGCACCTGTTGGATGGGCATACAAAATACCACCCCTTACAATGCAAGGCAGCTAATGGTTGAAATGGGTCAAAGCTATGTCAAGCAGACGGGTGAATGATGAAGGATGACAAAGTCTTTTTATGCATGTGTACATGCATTTTTTATTTATTACATTTTTGATTGCACAAGACTTCCCAAACAACTAAAGCTGTCCTAGGACGGACCAATGTCAAGCAAGGGCCACAAGGCAGTTCATTAGTTGGAGGTCTTTTATCTTCCACTCTACGGTAAAGGATTGCCATCGCCCACAGCCAACCCATTTAACGATGTTGGTTCTTACAATCTGGCCAGCAAATCCTACAGCCTGTTCTCGCAAAGCACAGCACCAAGAGCTATCTTAGCCCTTTGACAAAGTAGGTACCATCACTTCATAATTTCCAATTGGCGCCCACCTATAAACCGATTGGTTAACTTGAGAAGTTTAAAGCAGGCAAAGATGCCACGGAAGTGGCACCAGGGCAGATGGATCGTCGTAGAGGACCATCAGGGCAAACAAACATACGATGGCCTGTGATTAGACAGAGCTGGAGAAGCAGGAGTCCTTAATCCCTCATGAACCTCAGAAGACCTTCTAGATTTATTATTATTATATTACAGAGTTTTATATAGCACGAACTTGACTCGAATAGGGTACCAGAGCGCTTTACATCGCACCAATTTTATTACATGAAGACACATTCATTTTTTTTGTTAGGCATGGGGAGATGAAGTGATTTACCCAGAATCCCAGGATGTTCAGTGTCATTGCTGAGACTCGAACCCAGTTCCCCAGATTAGAGGTCGACCGCCCTAGCCGTTAGGCCAACCCCCTCTCCCCAACAAGCAATGTCAGAGCCAATGAGTATGTCCTTGGAAAGTTGGTGGAGTTACATTTATTTTCATTTACTGGAAACACATTCGACTAACTTAAAAGGAAAAGAAATGCAACTGCCTAAACGTGGGGACCATATAACTACAATTTTCATGTTTAAAAAGATTATAAATACACACATACATAGACAAATATCCAGGTACAATTTACAGCTTTCAACAAAAATGCATTTCAGAATTTCCTAGCATCCATCAATGGGAAGTGGCATCACTGTATTTTGCCAACCTCCACAGTCTTCGATGACTTGATTCCCCCAGGCATCCCTTGCCTGGGTGACCCAAGCAAAGTCTGACCCCTACAAGGGCATCACATATCTGGACCTCATGTTCCTAGGGCCTGAAGCCCTGTTACTAAGGTAAGCCAGACATCATCCTGGGTCTCAGACAAAAAACAGACACCATTCTCACCTCAAGAGAGCGCAAACACTCACCATAGTCGCACATTTAACACCAGTAAGCTCATCCAGATACTACTCACTAGAATAAACACAACCCACACCACACCATCGTCAAAGCATGCTCACCAATGCACATGCACCACAACCTAGAATCTCTCTTCATCAAAGAAACCGGATTCGTATCCTACCCCACCCACGCTTGACATCCTTCTCCCATTTGGACACAGCATTCAACACAAACTGCATCTGCAAAATTGAAGTCATACAAAAGTCAACAAGGCCATGCCCCCATCTTCAACATGGCCTCACCAAAGTCTTTCGAGTTGCTCTCCTGCCACTCTCCCCTCAGCATACTAAACCGCTTTCATTTACCTCCACGACCTGCGGAACCCATAAGGACTCTGTAGAACAAACATCAACATCTGCCTCCATGAAACACTGCCATTGCACTTTCCTCTGAGATTTAAATCTGCCCAGTAACTTCAGCACTATAACAAGGAGAGATGCCCTTGACTTCAACACTCTGGGGAAAAAACACCACCTCATCAACCTAACTTACTCCAAAGCCAACACAGTAGAACTCATTCAATTTGCATCCCCCAAGATATACAGTCAGCCCCCCAAAGTCGATCATCTCCCTTTCCCTTTTATCATCAGAAATGCCACTCCCCTTCAATAAGGGCCGCAGAAAAAGGAGAATGTTACCCTTAGCTCCGAGAGACCTCCACCAAGAACAACAAGTAGAACTAACCAACATTCTGACATTTCCTTCCCTAAACGTACGTCATGCTTCAACATCTACAACACCACTCTGAAGAATCACATAGGATGCTATGCTCCTCAGAAAACTTGCACCTCAAAGCGTAAGCCATCATCAACCGAGTAAACTCAAGAACTTACTGAAAACAAATTCGCCAAACAAAGACAGAAGAAATGGAGGAATGTAGAACGGCAATGTTCAGCATTAGAATGGTTATGTATTTGTGTGAAAACAAAGAACTATAGAATGATATTGGTGTAGGTTAAAAGGTAAGGTGACAGCTGCACTGGCCGGTCAGACCTAAACAATTCATGTAGTTTAATGACTGCCCTCCTCCTCCTCCTATCTGGGTTGATGTCAGAGAAAATACCATCAAATATCTAGTTATCTAAAACAATTGAATAGCTTTACAATGTTGTGTGCCCCAACAGTACAGGCAGAGGCAGCTGGATAAACCAACCAAATCATCATAGCTTTGTGGAGGGCAAGCACTTTGTGGAAGCACGCAAACGCTGACCAATAAAAACATGTACTCCTGGCCCCCAACAGGTGGGAATCAGCCATAGCCCCTCTCCTGGCGATTCTCACAAAAGTGTCTGGCAAAAACTGTGCCATTAAGCCAGTCTATGAAAAGGATAAAGAATAAAGCGCTGGCAAAGTAAACTATTGTTCCATCGGCCCTGGCAATGAAGTGTGCATTTTTGGGTGAATGAGCCACAGTGCATGAGTGCCACTGACTAAAGTGGACTGACCCATTGCCACGTGCGTTTAACAGTGATGGACAGAAGCAAAACGTGAAAGAAAATTGAATAGACCACTGCATAAGGAGGACGGATCTAAAGCCTATGTGCATTTATTTAATAGATCTGGTTAATAGTACATGAAGTAAGAGAAGTTCAACCGGTTTTTAGGGCAGACCCTAAAAACAAGCAAAGTAATTTGAGATGTGGCAGAACGAATCCCTACAACACCCAATTGTCTGATTTCATTAAAGATTACTGTCCAGTACGCCCAAAATTAGGTTGGGTAAGTTTAAAGGTATACATGTGATGTTTTTCTTTTATTCATATCCTAGGAAAAAATGCATATTTATTTTGTTTCCAAATAGGAGACACTATGCTAGCAAAATAAGTCATCTGAGTTAGGTGTCACTAGATTGAATAAAAAGATAGAAAAACCATAGATATGTAATATCTCATTAGCGACTGCTACTTTCCCACGTAAATAGAAGAACGGAAGTATTAAGCCTCTGCTTAAAAAGGCCTTAGCAGATCCTACGGACTTACAGAATTACAGGCCAATCTCTCTTCTTCCCAGTTGTTCCAAAATCATGGAGACAATCAACCGACATCTTTCTAGTTATTTAGAACACAACAAAACACTAGATGCATCCCATAGCACCGAGGCCGCTCTACTAGAGGTTATGGACACGCTCAGGAGGTCATTGGATAAGGACTCTCCAGTCATGTTATTGCTGCTTGACCTGTCGGCAGCCTTTGACACCATCTTTCATCGTATCCGGTTGAACAGGCTTCGAGAGATTGGTGTCAGAGGCCTGGCCTTTGACTGGATCCAGAGTTACCTGTCCGACAGAACACAATGTGTTCAGTTGGACTCATTTGGGTCTAAGACAACTGTGGTGGACAAGGGGGTTCCACAAGGCTCTATATTGAGCCCCACGTTGTTCAATCTTTATGTTGCCCCCTTGGCCTCTATCATCCGAAATTACGGGTTTGAAACTATATCCTATGCTGATGATACACAGCTGATAGTACACAGAGAACAACCCCGCTGTAACCAAATCTAAGTTTATTACTTGTATGACGAGCATTGCCAGCTGGATGGGGAACAACTTCCTGCAACTCAATTCCTCTAAAACTGAGATTTTGTTGTTCGGCAAGGCAGAAGATCTGTGGAGCGCTGATTGGTGGCAGACAGAATTAGGAAAAGCACCTGCCCCTAGAGGGTGGTCTAAAAACCTGGGGGGTCAGAATAGACAATAAGCTTTCAATGGAAGATCAGGTGAAAACTCGCAGGTACCCGTTACGGAACCTTGCGGTTACTCAGCAAGATCTTTCCCTGGATTCCATTGAACGCCAGAAAGACCCTCATCCAGTCGCTCCTTATCAGTCGCCTTGATTATGGCAATACCTTGTTGGTAGGAATTAGGGAAGACCTGCTATCCAAGCTGCAGGTGGGGCAAAATACCGCAGCCCATCTTGCCCTTAAACCAACCCGAACCCCCTCCCGCCCTCTCCTGCGCCTTTTACACTGGCTTCCTGTAAGGAAACGAGCCATCTTCAAGCTACTCTGCCTGGTCTTTAAGTCCCTGCACGGTCTGGGCCCGGCCTATCTGGCTAACAAAATTCAACGCTATCAACCTGGGCGACTACTTGGATCCAGTACTCGCAGCCTGCTCTGTTGTCAAAATGGGAGGTTGTGCGTTTTCTTATCTGGCCACAAAACATTGGAACGAGCTCCCTGAACATATTCGTGCCTGCCCAAACTTTCCACAATTCAAAAAGTTGCTCAAGACCTGGCTATTCTAAAGGATGAATATTGTATTCCGCTTACATTTGCCTCCTTCTCAGGCGCCGAGAGAAACCCCTGGGGAGGATTTGCGCGCCTTATAAATGAGTCAGATAAATAAACAAACATTTACTCATTTTATGATGGAAACAGCTTGTATGTACTGTGAGGTAAATTTTCGAATCGGTTCAACAACGCACAATGAAACTTTTGAAAACATCCGGAAAACTAAACTGAGGTATTTGATAAAATGAACTTTTCCCCAAGGCTGGTGGGCAGGTTCGTGCGGGAATGCCTGGGTTTCCGCGACATTGAAATCCAACTCTGCTGGGGCAACCACTGAGTTCTGAGACTCACCAGAGCTAGCAACCGCTGTTGGCAGACTGAAGTGTCCTAGATTCACAGTCCGTAGGAGGGCTGGGACAAAGGAGGTCTGCAGGGAGGAACGTCATTGAACACCAAGTCCCATGCTCTTCGGTCAGAAACAGGCATGCGGGCAGCACCAGTCATTTATGGGAGACTATTCATTGCAGTAATTATTTAGGTCTCGGTCTCTTGCAAGATATTTTGTTAGCTTATGGGGGCCTAGAGTGCGTCCATTGGTAGGCTTCATAGTTACTTCCATTTCCTTCCTTTTCCTTGGTTAGCGCGTGCTGGCTTCACTTCCTCGGTCTGTTTGCCCCCCCCCCATGCAGCTTGGCCCAAGTACTGCTTCCTTGTTGCACTGTGCTCCTTCCAGTTCTCATGCTTTTGGAGGTATTTTTTTGTCTTTGTTTCTTGCACCGTCCTTATTGCTTGCTCAATCATCTTTGCTTGCCCCCCCCATGCCCCATCCCTTCCAACCAGCCTCCTGATTCTCCCAGCCCTTCCACAGTCTATTGTTGCTTGCCCCTTCCTTCTGGTCGTGGTGATGCTGCCCCAGTGCCTTCTGTCCCTCTCGTGGTCTGTTGAATTGCTGCCCCCTCCTCCACGTGAGTGACATGTTCCTAGCCCCCTCCTGCTGTCCCTGGTGTCGCTTGCCCCCTCCTGCTCTCCTTCCGCTGTCTGTTGGCCCGCACCCATCTGTTTTGCGTGTAATGCTGGATTCCAGACTATTAACATTGTCGCTTTGAGTAACAGTTGTTTTTGCCATGCACTTGGCTACTTGGGAAATTATAGCTGTTTGAAAATCGGGTAGGTATCTATGACCATTTGCGTTAAGTTGAAGAGTTCAGGCAGCCGGAAGAACTTAGTTTGCAACATCCACAAAAGTCATTCCTGCCATTTGAATGACAGCCTGGCCATATTTATTTGGTGCGTACATAGAACATGCCCGGAACACAAACAAATGGCTCTTGCTGGTAAGGAACAGCCCTCATTTGTTCCACAGGAACTGGGAATGACAGGTCCTTTCAAGCTTTGAGTTACAAGGATTACTCTGCAAATAAATGAAGCAGCCCCTACGATCTATGGGCTCTTCATCTTTTTATACAGAGACATGGGCATGTAGCATTCCTTTTCATGTAAAGAAAAAAGAAAAAAGAAAAAAGAAAAAAAAAAAAAGAAAAAAACACTAGGGAGCCAGGTATTAGTCGACTGACACTTCCACGCACCTGTGACAGGATATCTTTAGTTGCCTTATAAATCCTAATCAGGTTTGTGGCTTTTTGAGACCGGAGTCATTATTATTGGTTGGGGTACCCTTAGACAGGACTGAAAGGAATGAAACTCCAAGGTCACCCAGATACCCAAGAAATTTATATCAATTTCGCAGGAATTGGATTTTGCCGACCATCCCCATTTGGCAGGTCGAGCCAGAGGCTTGCCCCATCGGAAATTTCAAGTGCTGATGGGTTTTAATAAAATACATTTGACAAATATAATTATGGTGTTTTAAATGCAAGGCCCTGTAGTAACAGCTGCCTGTAAACCCCTGAGGTCTGGTCTAATGAGGGGGGTGGGGGTTTGCGTTAGACCATTGGTGACCGGAAGTGTTATACCATTTTTAAGAAGAATTAAGTTTGAAATATAAAGCAGAGACTGGGCAGAGCTGTGGCACTTTAAGCAGAATTAGGAGAGAGATTTCAGTTAAACATCTTTGATCTTGCGGTCAGTTTTTGATAACAGCGTAAACGCTTGAATCAAGTGTAATGTGGTCATTACATTTCTATCAGTTTTTTTTTTTTATTTCTAAACAGTTAAGTTGTCAAGTGATTGATGTCCACTTAATAGATTTACTCACTTGCAGGAAAATAGAACACTTACCACATTCCAAGTCTAACACCTTTGTCTACGTCAAGCCGGTTGGTCTATAATCGTGCTAATGAGGTATGTGTTTAATAAAAACTCAAACGTGTCAGGCAAAATACCCACTGGACCCCCAGGATCCTCTTGTTTATGAACGGCTAGTTAGGGCGCAACTAAATGAGCTAGGCACAAGAGCTAAAGAAAAAAAAAGGAATAGTGGGGGCAAACACGAGGGACAACAGGAGGAGGCAAGGAACACACCAGTGAGAAGAGGTCAGACAGGGCAAGCAACGTCATGAATAGCAGCAGGAGGGGGCAAGCAACACAAGAAACAGTGGGGCGAGGGCAGGAGGGGGCAAGAAACATAACAGCCAGTGGGAGGAGGGCAGGTGAGCAACACAAGGGGCAGTGGCAGGAGGTTGGGAGGGGCAAGTAACACCAAGGATAAACTCAAGGACTCTGTGGAGGGCTTCCACAAAAAGAAAAAAAGGAACCCCGGCCGGAAAGTACAAGCAGCGGAAGGACACTCAGTGGGCAAGGAAGCAGTGCTTGGGCCATGCATCCCTGGAGGGACAAACACTTGCTGCAAAGAAATCAGTGGCAAACAAACTAATGGTAAGCAGTGGGCAGGCTCTAAACCCCCTGAAAGTAACTAAATGTCTTGCAAGCGCCAGCATATGTGCGGTCTCAGGCGAGATCAAAAAAGGAGACAGATTCAGTAGTTTCCTGTTGTGCTATACACAGAACATTTTCCACAGCAATGAGAAAACCATCTGAATTCTGAAGAGAAAAGATGAGCTCAACATTCACTCAAGTGGAGAAGTGATGCCGATCTTAGATGAGCATCGAAGGGCTTGGGTTAATGGAAAACAAGGTAGAGAGGGAGATTAACATTTAGGGGGTCAAGGCCGGAATATGCGATCACTTGTATTAAGCAAAACATACTGCTTAGTGGCAGAGTTGCGCGGTTTGTAGACACTGTAAAATTAAGTTCACCTGTGTTCCAGTAAAAGTGATTTTAGTGTCAGAAGTAAAAGAGGAGTAGTGCACCTATGTATGCCATGCTGAGCTGGGGTAGCCCTATTTATCAGACTTCATTAAAATACAGTCAATCCTCTTATTGAGCAAGATCCGGCCTTCGGAGAAAATCACCAATAATAGGGATCATTTAAGGGATGGTCTTAAATTACAATGGGTACTCAGCATACCTTGGTTGAAGAATATTAAAGACTTTATGAGTGGCTTAGGCCACCCGGAATATTATTAACAGCCGGAATCTATAGAGCGTATTAGCAGAAAAGACCTCAAAGAACAAGTTACTTACCTTCGTTAACTCTTTTTCTGGTGGATACAGTATCTGCCTGTGATTTCCATATCTTGTGAATATCCCCTGCGCCAGCAACATTCGGAAACTTTTGTAGCTCTCCACGCCGACGAGGAGGACGTCACAGAAGCACGGCTCAGCCACCGGCTGCGCTGACGTCACTGGATCCATAAGAGGACCTAGTCGGAGTGATGACGTCACTTACGCCCTTTTTTCCGTGCCTTCGAGGCACACGGACGGACTGACAGCAATATATATATATACAGCATACACAGTACATAATACACAAAACCACACAGTGTGAAGATAATACAGGAAGGCAAAAGAAATAATACGCTTCCTTTGACAATAAATACATTTTGAAACATCACTATTGTAGGTATACAAGGGTGGACAACGGGGAGGCGGGTGGGTCAGTGAGGAATCCACAGGCAGATAATCCACCAGAAAAAGCGTTACCAAAGGCAAGTAACTTGATGGATACATCTGCCAGTGGATTCCTCACCTTGTGAAAAGATTCCCACAGCAGTCCCACTCCCGGAGGAGGGTGTCCACCCTTTTATACCAGAAAGTCCTGAAGGACGTAACAAGCAAAGTGTCCGTCCCTCCTCACCTCGGAATCCAAGCAGTAATGCTTCGCAAAAGTGTGGAGGGAGGCCCAAGTTGCCGCCCTACAAATGTCCTCCACAGGAACACCTCTAGACAAGGCAGATGTAGAAGACTTTGCCCTGGTAGAATGAGCCCTTATACCCTCTGGAGGTTCCTTACCGGCCAAAGAGTAACAAATCTTGATGCACAAGATAATCCATCTGGAAAGGGTGCGCTTGTGCACCGCTCTGCCTTTCCGGCAGCCAACAAAGCCCACGAAGATCTGGTCAACCACTCGAAAATCCTTAGTCCTATCGAGGTAAAAGCTCACCTCCCTCTTAGGGTCCAAGCGGTGAAGCCACTCCTCCTCTTTGGAAGGGTGAGGGGAGGATAGAAGGTAAGAAGGGTAATGGACTGCCCCAGATGGAAAGGAGTTACCACCTTTGGCAGAAAAGCAGCCCTGGTCCTGAGTACAATTCTTTCAGCATGAATGGTCAAGAACGGGGGTTTTGAACTCTGAGCTTGAAGCTCACTTACCCTCCTTGCCGAGGTAATAGCAATGAGAAAAAACATTTTGAAAGACAACAGCCTTAAGGGACACTTGTGCAAGGGCTCGAAAGGAGAACCCATCAGGCAAGTTAAGACAAGATTTAAGTCCCATTGAGGCACAATAAAAGGAGTAGGCGGAAACTTTAACGAATCGGAATACAATAGGTGACTTAAACAAAGACGGCTGATCCAGCAAGCAAAGGAAAGCCAACAAAGCCAATAAATAGCCCTTTATGGTAGCTACAGCAAAGCCTTGCTGAGCAAGAGAAAGAGCAAACTGAAGGATGTTGGATAAACAAGTCCTCAAAAGGGTCAATAGACTTCTCTCCGCACCAAAGAACAAATTTAGGCCACCTATAAGAATAGATCAATTTAGTGGAATGACGTCTGGCAGACAATATTACATCTACCACATCAGGCAGGAGAGAAAAAGAATTCAGGTTGCCCCGTTCAATCTCCAGGCATGAAGGTGTAAGCTCTGGAGGTGGGGGTGTAGAACCTGCCCCTCCGACTGCGAGAGGAGGTCTGCCCTGAGAGGGAGACGGAGCGAAGGGCACGAGAAGAGGTGGAGAAGATCTGTATACCACACCCTTCTTCGCCAATCTGGGGCGATCAATATGACTTGGCCCGGTCTTGGCGAATCTTCCTCAGAACCCGAGGAATCAAGGGTATGGAAGGAAACGCGTAAAGGAGATGCGAGTCACATCTCAACTGAAACGCGTCCCCCAAAGATCCCTGCATCGGATACTGGAGACTGCAGAATGACGGGCAGTGAGCGTTCGTGAGTGGCAAACAGGTCCACCCGAGGAGTTCCCCACGTCCAAAAGACGTGACGAACCCCCTCCGAAGAGAGCCTCCACTCATGGTCGGCAGAGAACTGCAGACAGACTGTCTGCACGCACGTTCAGAACTCAGGCCAGATGATTTGCCATCAGACAAATCTGATGATCCTGAACCCAGGACCAGAGACGCAGAGCCTCTCTGCAGAGACAATGCAACCCCACTCCTCCCTGTTTGTTGACATACCACATCACGGTAGTGTTGTCCGTCAGGATTTGAACCGACTGACCATGAAGGGAAGGGAGGAAGGCCTTGAGTGCCAAACGTATCACCCTCAACTCCAAAAGGTTGATGTGGAGCAACCTTTCCTCTGGAGACCAAAGACCCTTGATCTCCCAGATGCGCACCCCACCCTAGAGTGGATGCATCCGTTATCACTATGGCCACCGATGGTAAGGCTTTCCTTGAGACAGATTGCCCTCCACTCTCCACCAAGACAGATCCGCTGCGGCTTCTCTGGAGATCCTCACAGACTCTCCGAGATGCCCATTGTGCTGATACCACTGACTGCGGAGGCACCACTAGAGCGCTTTCATGTGCCAGCGTGCATGGTTGACCAAGGGAATGCAGGAAGCAAACAGACCGAGCAGACGAAGGACCTTCCATTGTAAAACCAAGGAATCATTTCCTGTATGTCGAGAATCCTTTGTGGAGGTGGGAATGCTCAACACACAGTAGTGTCCAGTAACGCCCCTATGAACAGGTTACGCTGAGAGGGCACCAGGTGAGATTTGGGCACGTTTATCGGAAAACCAAATTTGTACAACAGCTGGGTTGCAACCTGCAGATGATGAAGCACCTTCTCCGGCGACTCCGCTTTCATCAGCCAGTCGTCCAGATAGGGAAAAACTGGAATCCACGATCTTCTGAGATGGGCTGCCATCACCTTGGTGAAGACTCAAGGTGCAGTAGTAAGACCAAACGGAAGGACCGCAAACTGATAATGTTGCGACCCTACCGTAAAACGGAGATACTTCCTGTGCGACTTCAGGATGGGGATGTGGAAATATCCATCCAGTCCTCCTGTTGCAGCGCTTGAAGAACCTGTGCAAGGGTGAGCATCTTAAACTTCTCTCGCTTCAGAAAAAGGTTCAAGATCCTGAGGTCCAAAATTGGACGTAGATTGCCATCCTTTTTCGGAATCCGGAAATACCAGGAGTAGCATCCCTGACCCCTCTCCTGCTCTGGAACCACCTCTATCACACCTTTATTTAATAACGTAATGACTTCCTCCTGCAGGAGAAGGTGGTCCTCCGAGCAAGCACCTTGACAAGGAGGGTAATTCTGAGGGAATTCCCATAAGGGAAGGGTGTACCCATTAAGGAAGGAAGGAAGGAAGGGTGTACCCATTAAGGAAGGAAGGAAGGAAGGGTGTACCCATTAAGGAAGGAAGGAAGGAAGGGTGTACCCATTAAGGAAGGAAGGAAGGAAGGAAGGACGAAGGAAGGAAGGACGAAGGAAGGAAGGAAGGACGAAGGAAGGAAGGAAGGAAGGAAGTACCCGTGAAGGAAGGAAGGAAGGAAGGAAGGAAGGACCCATAAAGGAAGGAAGGAAGGAAGTACCCGTGAAGGAAGGAAGGAAGGACCCGTGAAGGAAGGAAGGAAGGACCCATGAAGGAAGGAAGGAAGGACCCATTTTCTACAAGAGGAAAGAAAGAAGGAAGGAAGGGCATACCCATTAAGGAAGGAAGGGCGTACCCATTAAGGAAGGAAGGAAGGAAGGGCCCATTAAGGAAGGAAGGAAGGAAGGGCCCATTAAGGAAGGAAGGAAGGGCATACCCATTAAGGAAGGAAGGAAGGAAGGGCGTACCCATTAAGGAAGGAAGGAAGGAAGGGCGTACCCATTAAGGAAGGAAGGAAGGGTGTACACCCATTTTCTACAAGAGGAAGGAAGGAAGGAAGGAAGGAAGGGCGTACCCATTAAGGAAGGAAGGAAGGAAAGGCTTACCCATTTTCTACAAGAGGAAGGAAGGAAGGAAGGAAGGAAGGGCTTACCCATTTTCTACAAGAGGAAGGAAGGAAGGAAGGGCGTACCCATTTTCTACAAGAGGAAGGAAGGAAGGGCGTACCCATTTTCTACGGAAGGAAGGAAGTACCCATTTTCTACGGAAGGAAGGACGTACCCATTTTCTACGGAAGGAAGGGCGTACCCATTTTCCACAAGAGGAAGGAAGGAAGGAAGGAAGGGCGTACCCATTTAGCAAGGAAGGACATACCCATTTTCTACAAGAGGAAGGAAGGAAGGAAGGAAGTACCCATTTTCTACAAGAGGAAGGAAGGGCGTACCCATTTTCTACGGAAGGAAGGAAGGAAGGGCGTACCCATTTTCTACGGAAGGAAGGAAGGAAGGGCGTACCCATTTTCTACGGAAGGAAGGAAGGATGTACCCATTTAGGAAGGAAGGAAGGGCGTACCCATTAAGGAAGGAAGGAAGGAAGGAAGGAAGGGCTTACCCATTTTCTACAAGAGGAAGGAAGGAAGGAAGGGCTTACCCATTTTCTACAAGAGGAAGGAAGGAAGGAAGGGCGTACCCATTTTCTACGGAAGGAAGGAACCATTTTCTACGGAAGGAAGGAAGGGCGTACCCATTTTCTATGGAAGGAAGGAACCATTTTCTACGGAAGGAAGGAAGGAACCATTTTCTACGGAAGGAAGGAAGGAACCATTTTCTACGGAAGGAAGGAACCAACCATTTTCTACGGAAGGAAGGAACCAACCATTTTCTGCGGAAGGAAGGAACCAACCATTTTCTACGGAAGGAAGGAACCAACCATTTTCTACGGAAGGAAGGAACCAACCATTTTCTACGGAAGGAAGGAACCAACCATTTTCTACGGAAGGAAGGAACCAACCATTTTCTACGGAAGGAAGGAACCAACCATTTTCTACGGAAGGAAGGAACCAACCATTTTCTACAGAAGGAAGGAACCAACCATTTTCTACGGAAGGAAGGAACCAACCATTTTCTACGGAAGGAAGGAACCAACCAATTTCTACGGAAGGAAGGAACCATTTTCTACGGAAGGAAGGAACCATTTTCTACGGAAGGAAGGAACCATTTTCTACGGAAGGAAGGAACCATTTTCTACGGAAGGAAGGAACCATTTTCTACGGAAGGAAGGAACCATTTTCTACGGAAGGAAGGAAGGAAGGACGTACCCATTTTCTACGGAAGGAAGGAAGGAAGGAAGGAAGGAAGGAAGGAAGGAAGGAAGGAAGGAAGGAAGGGCATACCCATTTTCTACAAGAGGAAGGAAGGAAGGAAGGAAGGAAGTACCCATTTTCTACAGAAGGAAGGGCGTACCCATTTTCTACAAGAGGAAGGAAGGAAGGGCGTACCCATTTATGAAGGAAGGAAGGAAGGAAGGAAGGAAGGAAGGAGGGAGACTGGCGACCTCGAGCACAACCTCGGATGCTGCCCCTATAGCTCTTATACAGAGTGTTCTGTTGCTGGGGCTGCCTCTGGATCTCCTAAAAGAACCCCTAGGCTGTGTCTGCAGACCCAGAGATTTGGCTGTGGCTTTGCTTTCCTTAAATCTCTAACGCCGCATCAGCCTTTTTACCAAAAAGCCCAGAACCGTCAAAAGGCAAGCCCAGAAGCGTTGCCTGCACATAAGGGGAGCACTCCGATGATTTCAGTCACGCACTCCTCCTTGTGGCGACCGAGGAGCCCATAATTCTGGCGACAGAGTCCGCAGTGTCCAGGCCACTCTGGATAACCTGACACGCAGCCACCTGAGTGTCTGACAGCACTTCATTAAATTTCTGCCAGTCCTCCTCAGATAACTTAGGAGCCAGCTGTTTAGCAAAATCCATGAGAGCGTGGATATAACTGCCCAAGAGACAGGTGGCATTTGTTGACTTTAAGGCCATACTAGCCGAGGAGAAAACTTTCTTGGCCGATTGGTTGAGCTTTTTAGCGTCCCTGTCACTAGGGACCTGTGGAAAGGCACCTGAAGACCTCTAGGAGCAAGCAGCCTGAACCACCAGACTTTCCGGAGAAGGATGGGAAGTAAGAAAGTCTGGATCACCTGGAGCCGCCCTGTACCTTCTAGTCACCGTTTTAGAAACCACAGGAGCTGAAAAGGGCTTTCGCCATACCTCCATGACTGGTTCAGTGATGGCCTCATTAAATGGTAGTAAAGGCTCTGTCAAGGTGGAGGGAGAATGTAAAACCTCAGTAAGTATGTTAGGTTTGAATTCAGCAGTTGGCAGCTGTAAATCCAAAAGCTCCGCTGCTTTCCCAATGACGGTGTGGTAGGGAGCCACATCTTTAGAGGGAGTATCAACTGGAGGAGTAATCTCCCACTCTGGTGACCAATCCAGGCCACTAGCCTCCTTCAATTCTTCAAACAAGACTCCATGAGCTCACCCTCTTCCACCTGGTACCTTTGCTCCTCCAGGACTCTTTGAGCTTCTCGCCTGGACCTAATACTCAGGACCGGCGTCTGCGCCGCCGCAACAGACTCAGACGGCCCCGGAGCCGGTGTTGAACACGGATCTGGAGGAGCAGCCAGAGTCGAACGTGGTCGAGCTGGAGCCGGTGAAGATGGAAGTGGCGTAGATGTCCTCGGCTCCGGGAAATGCCAAGACGGCATCACCGGGAAAAAAGGCATAAATGGAGCCTGAGCGTAAGCTTGAGGAACCCCAGATTAAAAGCCATTGGACCCATGTGCTCCAGAGGGGTACATCGCTCTCGTTAAGACTCCATACATTGCATTCAAATAATGCGATGGGTCTTGTCCCGGGCCTGGAAAGGGGGGGGGGGGGGGGGGGGGTTATGGCTCAGATTGAGGCATAACCGGACTCGGGCCAAATCGGTGCAGACGGTGGAGCCAGCGGAGTCTAAGACTCATCAGGAGCCGGAGCTTCTTCAACCAGAGCCGGAGAATGTGTCTGCATCGGAGAGTGCTCCGGTGAAGCCGCAGGCGAGGTCAGGCAAAGAGGAGAAGCAGGATTCAAGACAGGAGAGGGAGAAATATAGTACTTACGACATTGAGTAGGCGAAGTCTATCTCTGAGCCGCTTCCTTATCCGAATGGTGTTGAGAACCATGCCTCTTCTTCTTTTTATGCTTCTTGGACATAGAAGCATGTCCCGATGTCGACTTCGGCCTCTCTTCTCATTTTTCATCCTTGCAATAAACAACTTAGCTTCTCTTTCTTTTAAGGCCTTATTACTCATCTTTCGGCAGCAAGAGCATCCCTCGACGTCGTGATCCGATGACAGGCACCAGACAGTGCTTGTGCGGATCCGTGATGGACATGTGCTTACCGCACTCTCTACACGGCTGGAATCCGGACTTCTTAGTCGACATCTTTGAACCAGAAGCAAGAAGAAAGAGAAACACCAGCAGAAACACAAAGTAACTAGCCAAAGCTACGGAGAGTCCCAGAAAACCGTTAGTGTCGACGGCGCGGAAAAAAGGGAACTGACATCACGCCGACCAGGTCCTCTTATGGATCCAGTGACGTGAGCGGAGCCGTGCGTCTGACGTCGTCCTCGTCGGCGGAGCTACAAAAGTTTCCGAATGTTGCTGGCGCAGGGGATATTCACAAGGTGAGGAATCCACTGGCAGATGTATCCATCAGAAAGAGAGTGCATGATGCTACTGGAGTCTAAGACTATCCTCGGAATTACTGAAGTCGACTGTATGTAATAACCAAATGATATCGACTACCTATAATATACAGACTTACTTACAACTCATGGAAGAGTTGCAGGCATTTTTCATCGCCAAACAAGCTTTCCTGTAATTAATGACTGGTCAGGCCCGCTTTGTAAATGCCCAATCGATGAGATCCAACAACAGTTCACGTAGTGCTCTGTTGTAAATTTTATGAAAATCAAAGAAAGGTCTAGAATTTACCAATTTTAAGGACCCTTGGTCTCAGGCAATGTCGTCCAGCTTTTTTATCCCTTCAGTTGCTAGCCGATGAGTACACTATGCAGTCTATGGCAATGTAAGGCCATCACATTGTGATGTTATGGTGAAATAAATAAGATTGTATTTTAAGGCACATCTTTTAGCAGCGTTAATTGTTGAAGGATTTTAAATTTTAAATAAGATGGTTATGTGCCTAATCAATTTGTATAAGATTTTTTAGCCTGCGAACAGTAATTGTATTTTATACATGTATTCTGCTTTTCTGGTTTCCACTGATGAAAAATCTATTAAAGCTTATTGAAATTTAATTGAGTAGTGGACGCAGGAAAGTATGGAAATAAAAGTTTCTGCTGCTATGAACTCAGAACCGAGAACACCATCCCAGTTCAAATCCTGGAGGCTGACACATTGCACATCTAGTTCAGGAGCTCCTTGAAAAGCTCATCTCTTGAAACAGTAACTCATTGCGTAATAAACTTCCCAGTTCAGCCCTTCAACCCGATTTCCCTTTATGCACCAACCTGTAATCTTGTTCTACTCGTTTACATTGCTGTGCTGCTCTGTATCTAGGTTTGCACTTTAAAAAACCAATGCATACATATGTGGCCAAAACTCAAATGTATGAACCAGACCTTTCAAATGTTCAACTATCATGTATGCATTACTTGTAAGAACGGAGGCTGCAACCCTGGAGACTACATGCATGGTATGTCCCTACTAGGTGCATAGGGCATATCAATGACCTTATTGGGAAGGTCAGAACGCCATGTCTGATGAAGGAACAGGTGCGGTAAACAGACAACCAGTCCTTATGAAGTAGGTCTCACTCCTAGACCTGGCAATACCAATCAGATGCCTTCACTCTGAAATTGTAAAGTGTGTTGCACTACAGTGAGAAAAACCCTCACCAGCAACAGAAAGACACTGGGTTAGAGATCTTCATCTTCCAGTTGAGAGCTTAAAACTTGCCCATATTAGGACTATTAAGAACTACCAATTTGGAAGTACATCAGAAGGTGGATCAAACGTGGCATCAGTCCAAGTTGGAAGGTGCACATTTTACCGCATCTATAACCCCAATAAAGAGCAGCTGATACGCTGCATCACAGTCGGAGAAAGTGGATTGACGAGAGCATCCCCTTCCATTGAAGCCACTGCGCTTCTGAAGCAAATCGCTTTACATGCTGGAAGGGGCTGCTGGGAAGTTCACGCTGCTGAACAAGACCCCAATGTCTGGCATCTGACACCCATCATGAAGTTCACCCCAAACTAAATACAGCATCCTCACTCACCTGCATGTCCAGCAAGCTGAATCCAGGGGTACCTCTTCTTGAAGGACATGACAAATGGGGACCAGTGCACCATGTTCTTGATCTTTCTCCATGACTTGCTCTGCAAAAAAAGAATATAAACAAGACATTTCACTCAATAAAATACTAAATTTGGGAAATATAATATGGATTTACAATTTTATAGTTTTGTAAACTCCTCTGAATGTTCTAAAATGCACTTTATTACATATGTAGCATTAGTTGGCGTAACTTTATTCAGGTGCAAGGAGACTGCTTGGAACTCGGTCATTGTACACAGGGTAGCAACAGGATGTGGAACAGTTCTGATTTACATCCAGAACAATGCATACAAATAGTTAAAATGTACCGGTCTCTCCAATGGTAACCTAACTTCTAATCACAAGAAAATGCAGGTTTCACCCAAGATATTAGTAGTAAAACACTGTATGCAAAAGTTGTTAAGATCATGGAGGCAATCTATTTCAAACTAATCTACGAACTTTCAGAGGTGGATTCTAAATCACAATAAATATTTAAAGTGCTGGATGATAGTCGATCAGCATCCTGAAGCGATGCAGCTCCTAAAAAGGCATTCTTGGTTGAGATGACAGTAAAGCTGCACAGATGTTCCATTCCAAGGTAGCCAAGTCCCAAAGGCAGTACACCATGCATCCTCCCACTGAGATATTCAAACTTTGACCTGGTACTATGGTACAAAGCCCCCTTCAGGTACAACAGCTGCGGTCGCATAGAGGGACAATCTTCCACGCAGAGCTTAAGTGGGATCTTGGCTGGGTGAAAGAAAAGCTTCTACGGAACACCTCCACGACGCAGGTCTCCGCACGTCAAAGACATTAAAGGATGAAAAATGAGAATCCAAGACCTCTGAAAAACACCAGAGACAAACCTATCATTAGGTCTTTGGCAGCAAGAACAATCCTTTGTTAGGTTCATAAAAGGGCAATCCCTTTCAAACTTAAAGGAACAAAGACCAGAGGAACAAACCTCTGTAACTCATCAGGTCTTGGAGGAGAAAGAAGGAAACCGGTGAGGAATCTTAACAGCAGGGTCGGACGGAGACAGAAAAAATTGACCCGGGCACTAAAATAAAAGTGCCCACAATTAGTGAACTAGATAGCTAAAAAAAAAAAAAAAAAAAATAGTCCACATTTGCAAATCAGGTCAGTTTTGAACTGGTAATGACATTTTATGGGGGTATTTTGCAAGGTATTGGGGGTCTGCGTGCAAGGTTTGTGGATATATTGGGGAAGTCAAAAGTGAAAACCGGCCCAACTGGACTTAAAACAGGCCCACAAACTGCTGCTAAAAAAATAAAAAAAAAATAAAAAAATCAATATTTCACACACTGGTCTGTCCCTCGGGTACTGCCTAATTGCCCCATAGGCCAGCCCGACCCGGCTTCACAGACATAATGGAGTATCTATCCAAGAGACAGACTGGGTATGAAAATGGCTTGAGCTCAAGAACAGCTCAGTAATGACCCTGGAAGTGGAACACATCACAAACATCTGTAGGTATAAATCCACTGTGCAGACTGGCCACAGGATAGCATAAGCTTTATGAAGTGGCACACGTCCAACAGAGGTTACACAAAAATACTAACTGCGCACGAAGCATGTGCTCTGGCATCAGGAAGTGAAATATTGGAGGCAGGGGGAGGAGCCTAGCGCGCAACCAAGATGGCCGCGTAGGTGCGAGGCTCCCGAGGACCTCCGCAACCTCCTACGTCTATCCTGAATTCATCCTGCCTCGGTTGAGGGGACTGTGTTGGTGAGCCTGAGCTGAGGTGGTACCCGTTTTCCGTTCTCAAATCGGACCTCGGGTGCCGGAGTGAGCACCGATTGAAGTTTGCGGCCTTCTTCTCACCGGACACCGGATTTGCGTTGGGGGGGTGACCCAGTGGCAAAGTGAACAACAACGGCGGGCCGGGCGAGTCGCGTACCCCGCACTTTCGCTTTCGCACCGTCTCTGCAAGTGAGATCGCGGAGCTTTTTGTGTTGGTGTGGCCTCGCTGGGGGACCCTGCCTGCCTGCAGGCTGTGACCCACCCCGCCGATCTGGGGTGGCCCCCCCCCGGAGCTCGTGGCCCCGATTGCCTGCCCTCTACGGTGTTGCTGGTGCGATTGTGGGACCAGCGGCGATGGCCACGAAACAAGATGGAGATCGGTCAAAGACCAAGTCGACCCGGCGTGGCACCGTCCATCAGGCCAACAGCATGGACCACTATACCCTCCAGAGGGGATCTCCCGGCGGACCGCACAAGTCCCCTGAGGGCCCTTCTGATGCCCCGGACTTGCCCACGGATCTGACTCTCCACGACGTCATGGGCGCCATTTCCGAGATGAAGGCCTCGGTGGGCCAGCGGTTCGACACCCTGGCACAGAAGATCGACGCGGTCCTTGTGGATGTTGGCCTGGTGAGGGCCGATCTTTCCAAGACCAACGACCGAGTTGATTCTTTGGCCCAAACCGCATCGGGCCTTACGACTGAGGTGGCGGCACTACAAATGGAGGTGCGCCGGCTTAGTCAGGCGAGTGCACTTATGGATCGGCGCCTTGAGGATTCCGAGAGTCGGGCCCGGAGGAATAACATCCGCATCATCGGAGTACCCGAGGGACGGGAGGAAGCGGCGGCGGATCTATTTGTGGAGGACCTGATCGCTACCCATCTCCAGCCTCGGGGACTGAGTACATTTTTTGCTGTGGAGAGGGCCCACAGAGTTCCCGGGGGAAGGCCGGAGCCCCTCCGCGACCTCTCATTGCCCGGATTTTTAACTTTCGGGACAGAGACGCGATCCTGCAAGCCTCCAGACTACATGGGCCGGTTAAGCTGGAAAATATGGAGGTGAACTTTTACCCTGATTTCACCCAAGCGGTCCAGAAGCAGAGACTGAGCTTCCTGGGCGTCAAACGCCGACTTCGGGACCTGAACTTAAAATACGCCATGCTCTTCCCGGCCAAGCTGCGAGTGGAGGTGGATGGTCGCACGCACTTTTTTGATCGTCCCGAAGCGACCGGGGACTGGCTGGACACTCTGTCTGGGGATCGTGATCGAGATGGCGGGGGGGGGGGGGGGGGCGGCGGGAGGAGACGGCCCACTGGATCGGGACTGAGGGGTCAATATTGGGCCTCACTCTGGACGAATACGATGCTACTTTCGATCAAGCGTCTGTCTTTGTACATTCCCCTCCCATGGAGGTTGTGTGGGGTCTAGAAGGGGTACTCTTTCCTCCTCTAGGGGGTCTAGCTAGTTTCATTCTATAGGGGCGACAGGCACACTGCAAGTTGGGGGGGCTGTCCGGGCTCATGCAGGGGTGCAGGGAGGGGGGAGTTTTGTTGGAGTGGGTGGGTTGGGGTGGGGTGTTGTTCGTTTACACCACAAGGCAAACGTACGATTGTGTTATCTCTACAGTGCTCTCTGGGGGACGAGTGATGACTTCTGTTTATGATGGGGGGTAGGGGACTGAGTTTGTTGTCCTGGAATGTTAATGGACTGGGGGACAGGATAAAACGAGGTGTGGTCCTGCAGTTCTTGAAGCGAATTTCGCCCGATATAGTTTTTCTGCAGGAGACGCACCTCATTGGCAACTCCTTTTGCGCTATGAATCGACGGGGCTACCGCCTTGTGGCCCATTCGGGCTTCACGTCTGGTTCAAGGGGTGTGGGCATTATGGTTAAAAACTCGCTCCCGTTGGAGATTGATGAGGTGCGCCATGACGATAGGGGACGTTACACGGTTTTGGTGGGCAGAATGGAGGGCAGAGTGGTCGTTTTTGTGTCAGTATATGTCCCGCCGGGGCTGCAGACGACCACCTTTGCGGACCTGGGGCGCCTCCTCCTTGGCCTTCCGGAGGGGATTCTAGTGGTGGGGGGGGGATTTTAATGCTGTAGTTTCCGGAACTCTGGATCGTCACCCCCCTAGGGATCTCCCCCGGGCCCAAGCGTGGTTATCTGGCCTCTTGGATACTCTGGGGCTGGTGGATTGTTGGCGTTTAAAACATCCCACGCAGCTACAGTACACCTTCCATTCAGGGGCTCATGGTAGTCTCTCACGGCTAGATTATGTCCTGGTCCCAGCGGCTTATGTGGGGAGGGTGGGAGAGGTGCGCCATTTGGCACGGGGTATTTCGGACCACTCCCCGCTCTTGTTGCACTTTGATATTTTGCCGAGGGGAGAGGGTAGGGTGGTCCCGATCCATCCCTGGTACCTGCGTGACCCCACCATTCGCGCAGAGCTGATTAAATCCCTTAAGCGCTATTTTGACGAGAATGTGGGGTCTGTGTCATCGGCGGTCTCACTGTGGGAGGCGTTCAAGACAGTACTCCGAGGAGAGGCCCTGTCCCTTATTTCCCACTCCCGGAGGCGCGAGCGGGAGGAGGTGACCCGTGTTGAAGCTGAGATAACTGAGTTGGAGGGTGATCTAGAATGTGGGGTGACGGATGACAAATTACATGTTCTCCAACTCAAGCAAGCGGCCTATAAGGCCCTCGTCACGGAGGCGGCCAGGGGCCTCAGTAGAGAGCAACAGGGGAGACTGTATGATGTGGGTGATAAGGCTGGTAAATTGATTGCGTGGCTGGACAAAAAAGAGAGAGCGAGTCGAGTTGTCCCGTTGATTGAGAAAACGAATGGTGTGTGTGTCACTGAACCGGAGGAAATTGTCTCCTGCTTCGCGGACTATTTCCGTGGGGTGTATTCCCCGGTGTCTTCCCGCTCTGAAGAGGATTCCCATGCCCTGCTCAGAGATATCGCGCTGCCTTCCCTTTCGGAGGAGGACAGAGTGTCGTTGGACGCCGCTCCAACCTCCGAAGAAATTGCCCTCGCCATACGCTCGGTCGCTTCCGGCAAGGCCATGGGTCCTAATGGTCTTCCCATCGAGTTGTATAAACTGCGACCGGATACGCTGGCGCCGCATCTCCGTGCTATGTTCCTTGCGGCCCATTCGGTGGGTTCCCTCCCGCTAGACCAGCGTCTGGCTACCATCGTGGTTATCCACAAGGAGGGGAGGCCACGGGACCGGGTCACATCCTATCGACCCATTTCGTTATTGAATGCGGAGCCCAAAATTCTCGCCAAGGTGTTGGCCAATCGGCTGGTCGGCGTAGTGTGTGACTTGGTCCACCAGGACCAGTCCGGCTTTATTCCCCATCGCAACACAGCGCTTAACCTGCGGCGTTTGCATGGGGTGCTCGCACGTGTCCCGTTCATACGGGAGCCGGCCATCTTGGCGTCCTTGGACGCCACTATGGCGTTTGACACACTTGAATGGCCATATATTTGGGCGACGCTCGCGAAATTTGGGTTCGGCCCAGGGTTTATCAGCTGGGTTAAATTGTTGTACTCTGGCCCACTGGCGCAGGTGGTTGTGAACGGTAGAGTGTCGGCTCCGTTTGAGTTGGGCAGGGGCACGCGGCAGGGCTGCCCGTTATCGCCGCTCCTTTTTGCGCTTGCCTTGGAGCCTCTGGCGGAGTGGCTGCGGTGGGAACCTTCTATTCGTGGTCTCCGCTGGACCCCCGAGTATGAGGACCGCGTATCTCTATACGCTGACGATATTCTCCTGTACCTGGCTTCCCCACGTAAATCACTGATAGTACTGGTTGATGTATTGCATTCATTTGGTCGTAACTCCGGCCTTGTCATCAACTGGGCTAAATCGTGCGTGTATGTTCTCTCTGGGGAGGCTCCTATCCTTCCACGGGGCTGTCCTATCCAGATAGCCCCGCAGGGATTTAGGTACCTGGGTGTCTTCATTACCCTGGACGCGGAGGCCCGGTATGATCGGAACTTGCTTCCCCCCCCTCCAGCGCCTGAAGGAGGATGTCGCGCGTTGGCGACGTTTGCCGCTCTCGCCGCTCGGCCGGGCGGCATTGTTTAAGATGATGTCGCTGCCGCGTTTCCTGTACGCTCTACAATGGACCTCGTCCCGGTGCGCTACTTCCGCGAGGTGGAGAGTTTGCAACGCCGCCTGTTCTGGGACGGGAGACCGCGTATCGCCCTGGCGAAGCTGACGCTCCCGTGGTATGACGGGGGATTGCCCTCCCGGATATTAAACGGTATTATTGGGCCTCCCAGCTGGCTGCGATTAATCACGGCCTATACGGGCCCGCCCTAAACCCGGCCTTTGAAATGGATAAGATGCTACTGCCGGGTGGTGACTATAATCGAGCGCTCTACTCCAGCTCGCTCGACGCACGTCTGACAGGCCCCACGCGTGTCATGGTACGAGTGTGGCACGCGGCTAATGTAGCGATGGGGTGGAAGGATAGTTTGACCCGGGCGTCACCACTATACGCATCTGAGCAGTTGGGCTCCCTGTGGACCTCGAAGGGCTTCGAGAAGTGGGACATGATAGGCATCAGCAGGGTGGGGGGATCTCTGGACGAGGGGGGGATTCAAAACGTTCGAGATGCTGCAGACGGAATTCCAGTTGCAGGACAGGGAGTACTTTCGGTATATGCAGATCCGTCATGCACTATGCTCCGCCTTCCCGGACGTCGCCTCCATCCCGGAGTACTCCCCTCTGGAGGATAGAGTGCTGGATGGACATGTACCGGAAAGCACGATCTCATTAATCTATAAAAAACTGATTAATGACCGCTCGGGATTGCTGACTAATCTTCGTGAGGCTGGGGTTGCCGATGGATTGGAGCTGGACGACGAGGACTGGGTCTCTGCGGTGGCCTCCCCGAAAGAGGTGGCCATACCGGCCCGCCTTCGCTTCGTCCAGCTCAAGATACTCCATAGGGTCTACATAACGGGGCCAAGGCTATTGCGTATGGGCTATGCTGTGGACGGGTTGTGTAAGCGTGGGTGTGGTTCTTTGGGGACCTTTCTTCATATTTTGTGGGAATGCCCAGAGGTGGAGCGATTCTGGCGTGGTGTGCATGAGGTCCTGCGGGTGGTTACGCGTGTGTCGCTACTGTCCGAAGCGAGGAGATGCCTGTTGAACGTGTGGGAACCAACCGACTACTCGGCGCCACAGACGTGGTGGGTGACTCTGGGATATATGGTGGCCAAGCGCGATATTGCTCAACTGTGGGGTTCCCAGAGGTCCCCGACTGTTTCGGCCTGGAAGGAAAATATGGACTGGTGCATGTTTCGGGAAAAGGTGGTGTATGTAGCGAGAGGTAAGCCTGGGACATGGGTGAAAGTATGGGGCCCCTGGAACGGCTACCGCGGGGGAATCTGTGCCCCGCCGTTATTGCCCGATCCATCGCCTGCCCCGTCCCCTTAGCCGGTTTAGCTCTCCGGTACCGGGCACTGAGTCCACCCAGTCCCTGTCCTGACCTTCTCCCCCCCTTGATACTCCTATGGATTGGTAGGGTCCCCCTTCTAGGGGAGCACATGCTGCTGTTTTCGATTGTGGGTTGCCTTGTGGTTTGATTTTTTGTTGTTATTTATGTTAAAAAGAAACCGTTATGTGGGGTCCGGATGGTGTGGCCATCAACGCTGCTAACTCCTGTACGTTTCCCTTTGCCGCAGCATGCGTTCTACTGTGTGTATCATATGCTCCTCTTGTTTGCTAGCGGCCGGCCTGAAGGTTGTAGGCCCATCTTTGTATATTCTTTGAACTTTGTAATAAACGGTTTAAAAAAAAAAAAAAAAAAAAGAAATATTGGAGGCAAGCGTGGAAATCAAATTCAAAAGAATACAAAAGGGGAGTAAATGAAAAGGGAGATAGTTTACTATCGCTTGTTCCATGTTATAATCCCTCTGGGATTTAGGCAACGCTGAAATTGTCCATTGGAGCAGATAGGACCTGAATCACCCAACAGAGTTCTGGTGTGCGGTGGCCTGGGTACACTTGTCCCAGGACACTTAACTGCTGGAACTATTTCAGGATTTAAAGTCGTCTTTTCATCTGATGGTGTTCCAACAGTTCATATGCCTTGCCTTGTAAATCCAAAGAAACACAATGGAGGCTGGTAATCAGGGGTGGGAGCTGAAGTAGTGCTACCCGGGACACATCAATGAAGGGATGGGTCGCGCAATGGAAGGAGACCTGGGAATCTCCCCTCGCCTCAACTCCAAACATCTCCATGACCAGGCAATTCTCCTGTGGTCATGTTTCCCCCCCAACCCCCACCCCCCACAAACACACACACACACTTGTAGAACTACAGACAAGCTGGTTTAAAATATATTGGGTGAGGAAATAACTTGTTGTCAGGAAGGACTTGGGGAACCTAACCATATTCCTCCCACAACATGTCCTCTCTCAAGAGGCCATGGACGTGGGCAGTTTAGTATTGGTGTGCTCCCTCACGATGGCCTAGTGTATGGTGGTTTTTTGAACAAGGGTGCAATGATAAGTGGTGAGGGGGGGGGGGGGGGGATATATTCTTTGTTAGAGAACTGCATTATGAGGTGCATCCTTGGAGGAGCTGGAAAGTCTGCGCATCGGTAGGGTTTTTCTTAATGTAATGCCCAAGAAGCAGCCACAGGTTTTTGACATGATGATTGCAGCAGGTTTCAGGGGATTTGTTAGCGAAAAAACAAGAACTGATGGTCAATCTTGTTTAGGAGACTAGCATGAAAAAGAAAGGACTGTTTGCTCATCTGTTTACAGGGCTAACAAGATTCATCAAATTTACTTAAGGGGGAAATTTGAGGGAATTCAGAAGAGACTGATTTTCCTGGATACGTTTTTTGCGACTCCATTTACACAGCATTGAATGCTACTCAATCCCATTAAACATGGTAGAGGCCATTTTAACACATTATCAAGAAGCAATGGGGAGTGGTCTGAATAAACTATACTATAAAAATACAACTGAAAAAGATAACAGTGTGCAACCCTACCAAACGTAACCTCAGCTGGTTTGAAAAGCCTCCATCTATCACTCTACCTCCTTAAAATTACAAACTCCAGAGCATGCTGCTCTGCCCGGGTGCAGGGGGGGGGCGCGTCAGACAGTGGCACTCCCTTCTGTAGGAAAATGCAGCCCATTTGTTGCTTTGTTTCAAATATTCCAATAACTCAAAATCTATTAAACCATGGGGAAGAAAAACTCACTTCCCTACCACAAATCCTGGACTTAATAAAAAAGCCATCAAGATGCAATATAGGGGAAGAATAGCCAGGAGCACATCCTGGCAATCCTCGCCCTTGCGTATCTGAAATGTGCACAAAGAAACCAGCCTCACACAAGACAGTCCTCAAGACTGGAGAAAAGAAGAACTTCACAAGAACACAAACTCTGACCACTCGACTGAAAACTATAGTGCGTTTTGGTCAGCTTTTTGTAGCACTGACCCAAGATGGTTGCCCGTTTAACCACCTGCAGGAAATTGTGTCTGGAGGGAAAGGTTGAAGGATAACAGATGCCTGTACTCAAACTTTGATATACAAAACGAGATAAAAGACCAGGCACACCTCCAAGTAATGAAAAGAAAGAAAAAAAAGCTTCACACACATTGTGCAAACATCCAACGGTGATTCACAATATTAAGTGAAATTCAGTTGTTGTGCTAAGCGGTAAGGAAACTTCTTCGAATGATTAAAAGATTAGAATTGTAAAAACCAAAGTAAAGTTTTTTTTTTTTTTTTTTTTTTAAACATCACATTTTATCTGTAATGAATGCACGTGATGTTCAATAAAGTATCTGGGATGTCTCTACAAGATAAAGGCTTAAACCTTTAATACTCTAGTTATCGTGCTCGAGTAAATAGTGGTCTGTCCCACTGCAGCCTACCTTGGATATGAAAGCACCAATGCAGGTGCCTACACTTGAAGTAAAAGTGCATACATCAGTGCAGATCAATTGCCAATTAACTCCTATCCCTTAATCAGGCGGTATAATTTCCTCATAACTACGGAATTTGAGGGGGGATTAATGTTTAAGGATGGGAATCCTCCAATGAAAGGATGAAGGTTTTTTTTTTTTTTTTTTTTTTTTTTTTTATAAACCGTTTTATAGCGCGAACTGGACCTGAATCGGGAATCAGAGCGCTTTACATAGCACCAGTGGCATTACATGAGGACACATTCATTTTTTTGTTTGTTAGGCACGGGGAGATTAAGTGATTTGCCCCGAATCACAGGATGTTCAGCGTCATTGCAGAGACTCCAACCCAGTTCCCCAGATTCGAGGTCAACCTTTAGGCCAACTCCTCTCCTGCAGAAATCAGGGCCCTAGAACATGCTGTAAATTCGTATCTCACACAGCTGAGCACAGAGGAATATAACCAGTCACTAATTAGCTAATGCCTATGGTCCAGTAACTCCTGGTTGATTTATCAGAGGGTATGTCAGGGGATATGCCTGGCTCTTCACAGCAACAGTTGTGAATCAAACTCAATGTATGATCCATCATGTTTGTGCAGAAGTTTTAGGATTTCTAACGAAGATGTGTCAGTCTTAATTACAAGTTTTGAGATTTGCTCGGAACTGTAGAGAAAATGCTGTTACCATACAAACAAGCATTTACATGGGTATTTCTGCTTTTATGAGTTAAAGTACCACGCAATGGCAGGGGGAACCACTTTCAATACGGTCTATGGTTTTAAGGACTGGTTAAATTTAATTGATGCTCATTTTAAAAAAAGAACATAATGAATCCTGCAGTGGGTATTTAAAAGTAGAGTGCATTGCATTTTGCTATTGGAGCAGCGCAATTTTGATTTCACCCTGAGATACTGTAATCGTGTAGTTTAATCATGTGTAGTCAGCACTCAAATATATTTTGCATGATTAATGTCACTAAGAGAAGATGGTAATGTATATTTAAAGTACTCCACGTGGAAACTAATGAGATTTATAAAGTGTGTGCCTAGAAATGTTATTAATAAAGATTCCTATAATACTTATATATTAACATTTTAAGAGAAAGATAGGTTTATAACGTGTCTAATGTGAAGCTGATATATGAATGTGTACACTAATGTTTAGACATGTATACATGTAATAAGGAATTCTATTCATATTGATGCATCGTAAAATGACATCCTTTACGTTTATATGTTACAATGTATTAATTAGTTAAACTGCATTTGCTATGTGTTTAGAAACATGCATGCATTTGTAACCTTGTGTCCTGTTAAGGGAACATGATTTTGAGGCCTCAAGCACAGTTTTCAGCACATGCTCATGTTTCAAGTCTAACATTTATTTGCGTTTAACCTTCAATGTCGAATGTGTTTGCTTGTATTTTTGTTTCCACTGCAGGTGTGGCCAAAGCCTCATTAGTTAGTAAAGAAGGGTTTGTGTTTTAGAAAGATAGTGAGGTATGAGAAGATTGACTTTTTACTTGTGTTGTTACACGGCCTGCTTTATCTAGTCAGTGAGCACTATTTTCTTTAATGATCTTCCCTATTCCACCCACGACGTTGCAGCACGGCCCACCTTTTATATTATTAGTCATGTATTTTTTTCCTTTCCAGCATGGTCCGCTTTCACTATAGTGGCCGAGCTTATTTAATTTGTGGCGTGATAAGCTTTCACTTTGGCGGCTGCGCTTATTTTTTTTAATTTACAGTGCAACCGCTTTCACTTTAGGGGACGTACTACAAAGCTTTTATTTATTTTTACACTGTGTAAAAGTGCCCCACATGCGCTTTCACTTTAATGTTGGCCGCACCCCTTTATTTAGACGCTGCTCACTGTAACCTGAATAAGACTAGCAGTGTCTAAAGAAAGGGGCATGCCACCATTAAAGTGGTCTCACATTTGCGAGAGTTTGCGCTATTAGTATTAGAAATGGCAATGACTTTTATATATGTGTTACTTTGAAAAACACAAATAAAAGGCATTAACATTTACAATGCCAATAGCATAAAATCTCGCAATTGCGAGGTCTATTGCATTGAAAATGCTTGTTATGGTAGTGTAGGGAGAGATGGAGTGCTCATGCTTACCTTTGATAAAGAACTGATGAAATTTAACGTTAAATTCTATTTCCTTATTACTTGCATTGTCATAACCGAAATTAGTTTTATGCTTTATGTTATATAGGGTAAGTCTCTTTAGGAGATTTTGACTCATTCTGTATGTCCTAGATTTCTATACTGTAATGCTGAGACTGATTTATATCAATCTCTTTTTGAATTTATAATTAATTCTTACTAATCTCAAATGTAGTTGTCAAGTAGTTATTATGTAACCAAATAGGTTATACTGTATTGAGATTTTAACCGTGATGGTCTCTCCCTCTAACCTCAAGCAGCTGAAAAAATAAATAATCTGGTTGAATAGGGAAGTATATGTGGGCAGAGCTTGCTTAGTTGGTAGCACAGTGCGATGGTTTGCTTGTGAAGTAAAGAGAGATTGAATTTAACCAAGAACAGTCTAGACCCAACTCCAGTGGCCGTAGTCCAAATCCCAGGGTCGAGACTAGGAGAATACACGGAGCTCCAATTGCATGCATCTAAGCAGTGGCGACGTGCGTATTAGTAGAGTTATGTGTATAAAGATTATGCTTAGTTTGCGGTAAAATATTGATTGTGTGATATCTGGCAGAGATGCAAGAGTTTTGTGAATGTAGTGTTTAAGTTAAAGTGATCAGGTCCGACGTAACCGAAGATCCCAGGACACATATTAAGGGCGCAGAAGACAGTTGTAACTGCCGGCTACGGTTTTGTCGTGAGACTTCGACGGCCCAATTGAGATAGAGAACTTTCTTTGTATGCAAGATAGAATTGTGATTAGTGTAGTTGACCTTTTGTGCAAAAGAGAAACTATATTGATTTAAACAATGCTATACTGATTTAAAGTATTCCCAGCTGGTCGAGTTTTCATTTGCGAACATATGTTCTTCGAGTGAATGAATTCTATTGATTCTTTTTAGTGGAGCAGACAATTATTTGTGTTTTTTCGCATAGTTCGTGTGAACGAGAGTGTGAGGATTTGTGAAGGATGGTGAACTGCTGCAAGGAGCTGGTATACCGCCGCGCTGGGATTGGTTGTACTAGTCATTAGGTGCCGCACTACCATTGGTGATAAATGCAAAAATTACAATTGCTGGGCAGAATGCAGAACAGTGTCATACATTCACCCCATTACAGAGATCTGGGCCTAAATCAATCGTTTTTTTGCTCACCATGCCATTGCAGTTTGGACCCAGCCATATGCAAATCAGTCTGGACCCTGTGCCCAATGGGAACAGTCCAGCCCGAACTGCCAAGCCAGGTCCTCCCTGGACTGGAAACAAGCATCCTAGGACCGGTTTCAGGATTTCAGCCCTCATCAGCCAGGTTAGCTTGGCTCCAGTGGCATGGAGCGCACGGGACCCATGTCTGGGCCCACTCACTCTAAACCGGGGTGGCATGGGGAGCAAAAGGATGGATTTAACCCAGATCACTTGACTGGGGGTGAATGTATGATTTATTCAGCATTCCGTTCATCATTTGTTTGGGTAGCACTTTTCGCCCTAAGTGGGATTGGTATGTCCAGATATGGGTCCCTTGCACACTGTGCCACTTGATTCAAGCTAGCCTTGCTGATGAAGGGTAATACCCAGAAACCGGTCCCAGGATGCTAGTTTCCGGTCCAGGGAGGACCTGCCTTAGCAGTTCGGTCTGGACTGTTACCATGAGGCACAGGGTCAAGACTAATTTGCATATGGCTGGGTCTAAACTGGGGTGGCATGGTGAGCAAAAGAACAATGGATTTAACCCAGATCTCTTGACTGGGGATGAATGTATGATTTGTTCAGCATTCCGTCCATCATTTGCTTGCGTAGCACTGCTATTGGTGGTCGCATCATTACGGCCCTTTATAAATTATTGGATTTGATTTGGAAATATCGAAATAAAGGATTAAAAAATGAGGTGTTTTAGGGCATTAAGAGATATGATACGAGGAGATGCAAATGTACCTGTTAGAGTGGGCGAAGAGGCTCCCAGGAATATGCACCAGCTCATATGTCAACAAATTTAGGGCTTAACACTATTGTGTGGCTTACAAATGGGCATAAAATCAGAGACAGAAGGTGCATTAGTATTCCACGCTATGGTACATTTAATTTGAGGATAATTAATCGGAGAGGAATTCCCTTTGCATTGAAACGGTTAACCAGACCTACACAGTTTGAAGCGCTTAATGCATGGGATCGCACAGCGCATGCAAAACAAAGACAAATAAAGGAGAATGAAGAAGGCAATACATGCATATGCGAGATGGGATGAACAACAAAGGAGATGGAGTGTAGACATGATTGAGGGAGTGAAATGATACCCTGCCTTAACGGGTGAAGAGAACAATACTGGAAGAGAGATAAGGAAAAGGGAAAATAATAGTATGGGGTATGGACTTGAGAACAGTGATAGTGACATGTAACAGCCTTTTGGATGGATTGCTGGCCGAAAGCCCACCCCCATATAATCAGTCACACATCGGAAGCAGGGGATGTATAGATGCTACTACAAGCTCTGAAGTGGTTCAGCACCAGTAGCTTGGAGCTCAGGTGTCTTCTGGGTCATATCGACACGCATGACAAACTGTAGCAGGAAGGAATAAGGGAGTGTGTTTCCCTGCTCCTTTGAGAATTTGTAATTCTAATTCGGCTTCAAAGATATGACAAAGATGGACTGATCACTGAGAATTACATGTGCAGCTACTACGTCACTACCCGGACATTTCAGGGATTTATGGGTTCAGCTAGGGGCATTGGCGTCTCCAAAGTTAGGGTTCGTTGGCACGGTAAAAGGGGATTACAACCATATCCAGTTTGGAAATTCAGACACCTGTCACTCACTCATCCTGTGTATTCCACTTTGGCACAATAGCATTTGCACGGAACATGTACATATCTCTCAGTCTCAGCACTCATGGATGTGTGCGTTCCTTGATCTACAGCAGGTAACACAGCCAGAGAACTCCCTAATTGGGAACAGCATTCAGAAACTCCGTTTATGTGGTTTGTTTCCTCTTGTGTGTTGAGAAATGTAACCAGTTCTTTCTTTTGCCTTTCCTAATGGATAGCTTTATCTGCTACCGTTTAATTCTATCACTTTGGCTCTCTGCAAGAGGGCATTAGAAGGCCAGCTTGGACCTTCATCAGTGGCCCAATCTCCCAGATTACTGTCCTAAAGAAGGTCTGCATCTCGAACACAGCTCTACGAAACACTTCTCAAGCAGAGCCCAAAACATCAAATTTTACGGATGTGTTCGTAGGTAGATCCTTGGGTCTGTCTTTTCCTCATGATGGGTTGTGCATGGTGGGGCTCTTAGAGTACGACAAGATCCTCAAGGTCGGACTGTGTGTCGACTAGAGATGGGCAATCTTCACTAAATCCACCAAGATTGGGGGTCAAATGAGAACGGAAAATTCAGTTTCTCCAACAGTTTTGGATTGCTATAGCACATGGTTCCAGACACACATTCAGACAGATGAAAGAGATGAGGGCACTCATTGCCTGAGACTCTAGGTTTGAATCATCATCATCATCAAGATATCTTTATTTCGGCGATTTGCCTTAAAAAGTACAAAAATAAATATATACACAGACAGACCTAACACAGAGTAAAATAAGTCATAGGAATACATTAAGTGATGATCAGACCCCTTCTTCTATTCCACATTGCTAATAGAAATTGGGAAAATGCGAAAACTATACATTCAGATGTGTCTGTCTTAAGGATTCTAAAAGCATGGCTACATTGCCGAAAACCCATATTTTTGCAGATATCCAATGTTTCCTTGCTTTGGTGTATGCAGGGCAAAAAAATAATACATGGAGCTCATCCTCTTTATCACAGCTACAGCCAGGGCAAGCCTCAGTAGAGGTAAGTGCCCAACTGCTGGTGAAAGCTCTGAGGGGTAAAGTGCCATATCTCCATTGAAGATATAATTTTCTTGATGCAATGGGCTAGATGATATCCATAAAATTCTCAAATTGGTAAAAATCCTTGACACTTAAAAAAGATTTGGTTAAAACTCCATTCTTGGGAGCAGTCTGTACTCTGGTAAGTTGCTCAGCCACGTAGATCTTGGTAAGCATCTTCCGCGAGATCACCTTGCAGCTTGTTTCCGGATCATACCACATGTCGTCTAACCCAAGTTTGATAAACTGGGATTTTATAAACATAAACCAAGGGATTTTTGGTAAGCCATTGCTAGCCAAAATTTCCTTCAACTCTAGTCTATAGTGCAATAGTTCCGGCGTAGTCCACAACCTGTGCCAGTACCTAAGGGGTTTCAGGGCTAGTTCATCATCAATCGACCTCAGGCCCAGATCCATCCTTAAAGGATGCAGCGGGGTACTTTGTGGGAGTGATAATAACTGTCTGATGAACTTATTTTCAATTTTAGGAAGTTCCAACCCTGTTGAATGCCCCCAAAGTTCCGCTCCATATAAGATTGCTGCCCTAGCCTGGCTCTTGTAGACTTCAAGCGGGGGTTTGATAGGTTTATATGTAGACGCATTAGAAAACCTAAGAATACCCCCTGCATACTGGGATAGTTTCAGCTGCGCTTTAGCTATTTGTGGAGCCCATGAAAGATTTTCACTAAGAGTTACTCCTAGGCATTCAAAGGTTTTTACCCTTTCCAAATTTGATGAATCTAATTTGGGGTTCGGCCGTGTGGAAGGTGAGGAGTTAAAAACCATATACTTTGTTTTATTCACATTGATTTCCAGGCCACAACCTCTACAGAAGTCCTCGAAGCTGTCGAGCACACGCTGAATTCCCATTGGTGATTTAGAAAGTAGCAGAGTGTCATCCGCGAACATAATCGCTGGCACCCTGCTACCTGCCAGAATTGGGGCATCATTATTAGGGGCACTATTGAGATGGGAAATCACACCATTGACGTATAGGCAAAACAGGGTAGGTGCTAAAACGCACCCCTGCCTCACCCCTCTGCCAATGGGGAACTTGGATGTTAAAGCCCCATTCTTCCCATGACGCACCTGGGCAAAATTACCCTCATGCAACTTAATCAATATTGCCAGGATTGGTAGTGGCACACCCAAACTGACCAGCACAGTCCAAAGTTTTCCTCGGGGCACTAAATCAAAAGCGGAGCGGAGGTCCACGAATACCATGTAGAGGCTGCCACCCTCAATCTTTGCTGTTTTCCAGAATAGTAATAACAAGCGAAAGATTTGGTCCATGGTAGAGGTGTTCCTCCTAAACCCCGCTTGGTATTGGCTCAGTATGGCGTGCTCCTCCATCCAGTCCTGGAGTCGATCAAGGATGAGCCGCGCGAAGATTTTTTGCGGGACATCTATGAGGCTAATGGGCCTATAATTTACCGGTAACAGAGGGGAACCCTTCTTGAAGATGGGAACGATTTCTGCACCCAACCAAGTGCAAGGCACATTCATTCCTCTCAAGATTGCATTAAATAAAATACATAGATATGGTCCCCAGATCCCCATTTGATGTTTTAAGAGATCTCCCGGCAGTTTGTCTAGCCCTGGGGCCTTACTGGATGGAATTTTAGAAATGGCATTAACAACTTCCTCAACCGAAAACTCTATGTAGTCGTAGGGATCATTCGATGTTGGTAGGACCGGATGTAAATCCATATCAGCTTCAACAGCGTACAGGGCTCTAAAATGATCTTCCCAGATGTTAGCCTCTATATTAGGTTCGGTTGCAGGTTTGGGATCACCGCTTCCTGTGTTAATTATAGCCCAAAATTTACGGGCGTCATTCTGTTCTAGGGCACAGGACAGATCGGTCCATTTTGCATAGTCCCAGTCCTGTTTGGCCAGCTTCAGTATAGCTTTGTAATGTGTTCTCTTGGTGGAGATAAGGATCTTGTCCTTGCCATATTTTACAGCCCGAATCAGCTCTTTTTTTGCCAGGCGACATGCATCATTAAACCAGGAGGAGAGAGGAGTCCTATTCTTTCTCTTAGTTACCAATGGATTGAACACATCAAGTAGGGTACTAACTAGATTCATATGCAGAGCCTGCAATTTAATATTAAAATCAGGAGGAGGTTGTTGAGATGTTAGAACATCTAATTCAATGAAACACGGCAAGATTGAATTATACAATTTTGCCAGGTCCTCGAAAGACGCCTCCACCTTATCCCACTTGACCCTGCGCTGATCATTCGTTAGGACTACCCTATCTGCTGGAACATCTGTGTCCTAATTCCTTCGCTTGTGGGACCGGAGAAACCAACTCCAGCCTCAGAAGATTGTGATCACTGTCGTCCCTTGCAATGACCTCGAGGTCAATAACCTTTGACCACAGCTGTGTCCGAACCATGATATAGTCTAGACGTGATTCGTGGCCCTTTTTATTATATGTGCACCTAGAAGGTGTATCTGAGTAGGTACGTCCGTTACAGGCCCTAATTGAGTGACTTAATGTAAGGGCCGTTATTTGGACTGCTAAAGGGGACCATGACCTAGTGTGTGGAGATTGGATTTGCGGGATAGACCAATATTCATCCTCAGTTGCAAGTGCACCATAATCCATCCCTGATAAAGGTTCATAATGACAATTCAAATCTCCTGCTACTAATAGGAACGTGTCCATTGGAATGGAATACAGAAAATTTGATAATTCGTCAACCGTGGTGGACTCACTAGCTAAACTAACAGGTCTCGAGTAGACATTCACAGCAGCCAGCTTGAAGCTATTAGGCCATTTCAGGATCACGCACTGTATATCATCCGAGTGGGTGCAAACAGACTCAGCTGTGCAACCCAGATGAGTTGCCACCCATGTGGTAAGACCCCCAGACGGTCGTCCCTTGCCCCCCCATCGTGCAGGTATGTGAAAACCCGCAAATCCCACTCTCCTTTCCTCTGTCCTAGCCCACGTCTCTTGGAATAGACATATGTCCATTCCATCAATAAAAATGCCCCAGTCATCACTCGCTATTTTGCTATGTAGACCCGCAACATTCCAGGACGCAATCACCAAGGATTCGATATTTGTGGTTGCCCTGGAGTTGCAGACACTCCTGTTTGTAATGGTGGTTTCACACAGGTGCTGCTCTATGACCGCTGGGGCTTCTAGGCGCCTGCCATCAGATACAACCTCATGGGGTTCAAGGGGGGAGTTCGACAGTGGGGGTATGGTTCTCTGTAACAGTAATTGATATCCCATCCATGCTTGGCGAGCACTCAGCCTCACCAATAGCCCTACTTTTACTATTGTTCTGAATTTGGGTATCACCCATTACCCGACCAAGTCAATCCACTTGGTCCAAACAGCTGTATCTGTTTTGAATTGGTATTTTGGGAGCTGCTAACAGATGATCATATGGAGCCCTTAGTGACCTATCTCCTCCTCTATGTTGTACTAATGACCACCCATTCTCCATAGTGTTCCAGCGGGTCGGTGGGTAAAAGTGAGACAGAGGGTATGTTTGTATCATTGCTCCCTGGTCATAATGCCTCCAATTACAGATATGTTCAACAGTTCGGGGATCTTTGAAATTTACTAGAATACAATCACCCCTGATAGTTTTAGGACCATGGCCCACCCACGATACTCTACGTGCCATAAGGATTTCACTAGTGATATGGGGGGGGGGGGGGGGGGGGGGGGGGGGGAGAAGTGGTCGATTTTTATTGAGCCAATCTATTACTTTATTTTTAAGAGAGGGGTATGATTCTATGGTTGAATTTGGAAGCTCAGGGACTCAACCAAAATTGCCACATAAGGGCTGCATTCAGGTGGCAAATCTATAATACGTTCCTTGGGGGAAGACCCTTGCTCTCCATCTGACCACCCTTCCCTTTATCTAAGTTGGCATCCCCCCTCCGCAATGATGTGATTGGCGTAGTAGTTGGCATTATTGATATAGGTATTATTGGTGGGACAGGCGTGGTATTATTAATTATAGCTAGCTCGGGCTGAGAATGCCTAGTTTCAGCTGGAGTAGAACATAGATTAGAGGTATCTGCCTTTAGATTACTCTGTATATCCAGCGCCACCTGTTCCATCTGCAAAAGCTGTTGCTCAATACGAAACAATCTCAATTCCAGGGGCTTGATGATAGCACTCAAGAGAGCACTTACGGTGGCATGCGTCTCTACTGGGGTGTTGCTGCTAATAGAGGTTCCTAACCGGATTTCTGAGGGTGTAGGTGGGGCATGGACTAGGGCAACAATAGATGGAGCTGTTGTAATTGGATTACTTGTCATCTGGCTACCAGTATGACCTTTAGCAAGTTTTGCTTTTTTGCCCTCGGCCCTAGGGGCCATATTCCTTTTCCTTTTTGGCATAGCTCCCTCACGTCTTCCTCACAGCTGGGGGAGACTTAATCTCTCGGGTGAGCTTGGCATTATTGAAGCTAAAGTGGAATCTAGAACTTGCTCAGGTGAAAGAGACTGTGGTGGATCTATGCTACAATGTACATTATCACTACTTGAGGGGCCATTGGCTGACATTTCCCTCCTAAGAGCATCCGGAGTGCGAGCATTGGCGATATGACCCATAGAGGATCTTTTCGCAAAAGCTAAGTCTTGTGAGACTCTTCTTTCCATTAATATTATCCCCTGATCAATTACGGAATTTGCTCTTGTGATGAAATTGTCCAGAGTTCCTGTTAATGCAGTCCTGCTTCTAGTTTGTGATGCAGCCATAATACGTTGAACAGACTACAAAAATAACAGTACTTGCAGTCCTCCTCGATACTCAGTACGGCAGGGGGTATTTGGGATAACAGAGGGGTGGCCCGGTCCGGTCTTGTCCGTGCTTGAACGGGCTTAAACGGGCCCGCCCTTGGCCCGGGCTTCGCCCGGGACACGCCCCGGACGCGTCCCACGTACGCGTGACTGTGGAATTAATTATAATGGGAAAGGGGGGAGGGGCCGGGAAGAGTCAGCAGCTGCGGCCAATGTCCGTCAGCAGAGGGGCCGCTGGTACTCGCAGTCCCGGCTCAGTTTACAGGTCGTCCCCGATGCTCCCAAAACCTTCAGCAACCCGCAATCACCGCCGAATGGCTCCGCAGTACACCTTCCAGAGTCCGTGAGCAAAGACTTGCCTCCGAGCGGCACCCGCGAAGGTTTGAATCACAAAATTCTAAGAAAGAACTAGGGAGCCTGGACCTGTGCTCGGGATCACCTGCAGGACAAACTAGCTTCACAATACGGAGCTCATCTATACACAAGTCTACATTTTACGTGAAATTAGCTACCACCTGCAGTAGCGGCAGGTCCAGTTACACTACAGATTTCATTATAGCCAAGTGACATTTAAACCAAGTCTTTTTCAGTCTGTAAAGGTACTTTTATATATTATCACTTAACTCAGATTAAGAAATTTTGCTAGAACTTGCTCAAATTTACACTGGCGTAATTCTCTAGGAAAATGCTCTGGTTTTAGCAAAAGATTTAGTTGTATTAAACAGCTCGACGTTACAACAAATTGGTAAAGTAGTATTAATTCAATCGAAATCTGGGACGCAATCAATGGATTATTCAGCGTTCAAATGCACATCGCTCCGCTCCCCATGTACTCAAAATCGGTACTGTAAAGCAAAGTACAAAATATTTTTCCAGCCGTAATGTAATTCTTAAGCAATTTAACCTATCACATTTTTTTTCCATTTTCGTGGACCTGGTGCAGCAAAAGATTTTGCTGCAAGGTCAGCGTACTCACCACTCCCAAAACTCACCTGGCCCCGCACAAGATGCTAATTAATACAAGGCCACAAACTCCCTGCTTGTTCATTTCCTAATTCCCTTTCCAACTGAACCAACCTTGAAAAGTCCCAAAAGCCACCTCAGCCCTATCCTGCCATTTATGGTTTATTAAAGTTCACTTTCTTCTCACACCCACCTACCTTCCACCCATTCCCTCTGGAATCGCAATGATTGTGTTATAAAAATGAATGCACTTCATTGTGTGAAGTATCGCAGGCCGTGAGCCGATGTAGGTTGACTAAAACACAGCCATAACAAACTGTTGACCTTGAGTGCACCAATTACACTTTTACAATTTCTTTCAACAGCTGTACAAAGTCACTTCGAATTCAATTTTTAAGACTCCACTAGATCAACTGCAGGAGGACGGTGGGTGATCAAGTGTAGATGGTAAAGGAAATGTCACTCACCCAAAAACATGTAAATAAACAGGGGGCCCTGGATGAAAATTAAAACTAGTACCAAATTCATTAAGTGGAAGATTCTTAGACCCTTGTAGAAGACTCAAATGGCTCCCGCATTAGAACCTGGAGCAAAGCAAGAGGACTTCCATTGACCACAAAAGCAAAACCGCAATGTTGTTTCTTGGCCAAGAATTTCTTGATTATTGTTTTGATACAAGAGCCATTAAGCTTCTGGACTGAATCACCTTATATCAGCAGTCTCAATAGTTTGATAGAGTGCAGCAACATGTCCCACGGTGCGCCCTGTTGTTTGAGGTCCATGTTCAAGAAATTGAATGTTCTGGCCTTAAAGTAGGTGATTTCTTTAGTAAAAGGAAAAAAGAGAAAACTGGAAAAATGCATGCCCTCTTCAAGCCCCGATTAGAGCACATGTGTAAGTCAAGCATCCCGACTGCCAGCATAAAAGGGGGAACAAGAACTATTTGAGCTCCCTTTGCCACGCGCAGCCACTCATGCAGAGTCCAAGTCGCTAGAACCCACCACTAAAGGGTTGCTCCTTAGTATTATGTCACCATGGTTTTCTACCAATATAAAGACCTATACAGCACCATCAACAGTCCCCCACAGCTACACCCTTGCTGTGAAGAGGCAAAAAAATAAGATCTACAAAGACTACATTTTGTGCCGACCTGCAGTATTATTTCATGAGCGTGTATGGTAGAATAAGTTGTAGTACTTTCACTGTGGAGAGAACTGATGACCTCCATCTTGAAAGTCATGCCTCATGTATTTACAAAAAAAACAAAAAAAGAATGTCCTGAAACAATCTTCTAAAGAAGTCAATCCCAGAGGCCCTTCCCTAGTTTTATGAGCAGTCCCACAAACATTCAACAGAAGACCCTCGGACAACAGGACCCTCCACTAAGACAGGGTGCCACTAAGAAGTGTGGTTCTTGCTCTGTACATGAGAGAAGAATACAGATGCCACGACATAACTGTCCATAGGTTCATATTCAGCTTGTTTGGGGAAGTTGTAAGATTAACAGGAAGGTTGTTTGTGCCTTCCGGGCGATGACCGAGAGGCATATGGCAATGTTGGAAAGAGCGGGTTGAATCGTTTCAGCTCTTCTGCTCTTCCAATTCCTGGACAGAAGTGCCCTCAAGGAAGGGGCAGACCATCAGATACCTACCTAAATCATTTTCCACCCCTTCAAGGAAGGTACCTCACATACCAGTTCCCTAAGATGGCTAAACATAAGCTTTGTTTTGCTTCCAGTAGTGTTAAAAAAAAGTTTCCGTATCTTTTGGCTTCCGTGGAACAGATCTACATGGTCTTATCTTCTCTGTGTTTAACTTCACTTATCTCAAACCAAATGCAAACTCTGGTCGATCCCCTAGTGTCAACAGACTTCCCTGGAGGAAACAACCTGCTTCAGGTTTTAATGAACAGGGCCAAGGCAGAAGGTCACACAACAACCGATGTGCAAATCGACTATTTCACCACACCTCCCTACATCTATAGAGCGCCAATAATTTTGTCCCCTTTTAACATTCCCATAAAATGCTGGTCATTACCAAGCTGAACCAGGGAACAAGGTCAAGTTGTAAACTACAACACGGTTTGCAATGTAACCACTTGTTGATTCTTCGATTTATAGATAATACGGCCACCCATACAAAATACAACAAAAACACTTAAAAAAATCAAAAATGTGCATTTGATGGAGATAAGAGAAAGTACTTTAGAGGAGCCAAGCCATTTCTTAATACCACATTCCCTGTGATCGCTGCTCTTGGGGACAGTTGCCAAGAGGGGAAAAATATTACAACCTTTGTGGTAAATAGGGGATTGATTAGCAGAGGTAGGGAATGGCTGTTTTGAGTTTATGATCCAGTGACGGTAGAGAGATTGGAATACGAGGAAGGGGATTATGAACCAAACTGTTCTGAATGCTGGAATAAGATCCATGAATACAGTTGCGCCGTATTGTGAATCAGCCGGATGCCTGCAGAGCAAGACAGATCGTACAAGTCTTACTACACTGCAGGTGGGAGCACGTTACAGCTTTTTGCAGCCACTATGAAGGAACGGGGGGGGGGGGGGGGGGAAGCTCATTCTTCAGTACTCAAGCTTGTTATCTTCAACAATATTAATACTAATCGTCCAACAGTGGAAGCTGTGGTTATGGTGGATGCTGTGAAAGTTAAGCAGGAGAGCGCACTCAGATGGTTGATGGTGCAATGAAAGTAGAATTCCTCCTTTAGATGCTGCGAAGAACTTAAAGGGTGCCAGACCATGAGGGAGTGAAAATGGAAACTGGTAGCAATAGGGCGTGACTTGGAATGGGTTGGAAGATGGAAGGGTTCTGCAGCAGTGGATTAGAGAACATTTAAGTCTTGGCATGGTTGTGCACTAAGCAGCAGACACTACTGGGTGGCACAAAGCCAACAGGACATGCCTGCAGAGGCCCTATAGGAGAAGGAAAAGACAATATTTAAAAATGCTGTGAGAAAGGTGAGAGGCCCAAACAGAATTGTATGTCATGAAGACAGAAAGTAGAGTTGTGGGGAAGCGACATCAGAACCTTGAGCCCCCCCAGGAAGAGCGAGGGGTTAAAAAAAACCACCAACCACAAAATAGTTAAACAAAACAAAAACATTCATTAAAGTTCCTTTTATTGCAAAAAAAGCAGGATTAATTACTCTAAAGGAAGCTGCCCTTTAGTATCCAAAGGTCAAAATCACATCACCCACATCAATCCTCCCAACCCTCAAGCAAATAAAGGCTATGAACGCAAGTCAGGCCAGTGTCCATCATCCCAAGTGAAAGTCTGGTCAACCAATGGAAAAATACCATATTAAATATAGGAGAACCTCCTCTATCCAGGCCACAAGCAAACGTGGAGTGGCCGGGAGAAGTTTACGAGAACTCGGAGTACTACGAATCACAAAAGCACAAATCCCTACACAAATTCCAGAAAATCTATTTCCAGCTCAGATGCTATTTGAGAGATCAGTACAGTCTGATATTGAGAGCACATGATGGACCAGCTCAAAGCAGAACCAGAATGCCGCAGGACAAATGCGCATAACAGCAGAGCATTCCCCTTAGTGACGGATAAGGGGGATACCGTCCAAATATAAAACAGATTATCTCAAGGAAAACTATGGCGTGCATTTTGAATTTTGCCGACCCAATGCCAAAAGGCTGGGCCAGACGATGCAGAGCCTCCGGCAGCCTAGGCTGCCATATTTTCAGTTCACAGCAGTGTCTTCAGCATGTGTTCACTGCAGCTGCTCCCACCTGCAGAGAAGAACAAATGTGACAGCCGGTCTGCATTGGCATAATGGCTGTCACTTTTCCATGGGCAGACTGCCAAAACGGAGGTTTGTTCTAAAAAAATTTAAACTAATGCCTCTTGCGCTGGAATTTCTACCTTTAAAACATTTTTTTCTGTTTGGTAGCACCATAATGTACCTGGACAGCAAAAGAAGAAAAATAAAAAAAACACACTAGGGAGTCAGAAGGCCTGCCCTAAATAGGGTGGGCCTTCTGGCGTGATGTTGAGGTCTACAGGCACTCACCGGGCCTTGGGGCAGAGCCAGCAGCAGCTCTGCCAGTAGGAAAACTGCACCCCCCTGACTTCTGAATGAGGTGCGACGCGATAGCTGGGGATATGGAGCATAAGGCAGTACGTTGGAAGATGCGAGGTTAACTACTGCCAAAATGACCCCTCCAAAGTATCACAATGGCCAACCGAGAGATTCCATATGAGAGCTTTAAAGAAGAGGTGAATGAAAAGGTTTCATTCTTCATGATGTTGCCTCCAGCCACCGTAGGAGAGGGTGAGAAAATCCATTCACACCACTCTTACAAAATTAGATGGATCTAGGAGCAAGCTTATCGGTAAGAGTCCCGATCCTTACCTCGCAAACAAACTCACAAAAGTGGGCCCCAAAAAAATAAAAAGGCTTCTACGAAGCTCCACTCTTCTCACCCCCCCTAAGTTCTAGATAACCAAATCTCTCACCCGATCCTTCTCGGGGAACGCCCCTAGAATTTGGAATGCCCTTCCTAAGGAATTTCGCGACAACCAATCCTACCTTCACTTTAGGAAACATTTTAAGAAGCCTCTTCTCAATAAATTCCTAAAACTCATCTACTTAAATTACTGTTTGATCGACCAAATACCACATCCAACAATTTCACTGCTTAATCTGACCTCTATTTCTACCCCCCTCTATGTACTCCACCCCATACCTACTGTATTCATATATGCCTCCCACTTGTATTCATCTCGTATAAACGACCCCTGTTCACCTTCTGCTTACCATATAATGCATGACTTTCCTTCCCATTTTATGTTGCCTCCCGTAAATGATGTTTATGTAATCCTTGTAAAGTCATATTGTAGGACTATCCTTCCCACTTTTGTTATATCTCCTGTAAATGATGTATATGTAATCCATGTAAGCGCTCCGATGCCCTTGGGTCAAGTTTGCGCTATATAAAACTCAAATAAATAAAAAAATTACACAAACTTTATTGCAGATTCGTCCCTCCTCAGCAACAGTACTAAATGACGCGGTTGCATAGGCTAATTGCTGGTCGCGTTCAGCCATGGACTCAGCAGTTCATATATTCTTAGAATGTCCATTGGTATATACACATGTTGGGAAAAGGTATTTAATACGATTAATGAAATTCTTGTGAGTTAGTTGCAGTAAGCTTTCTTGAGCATGTTCTTAGGAAATTTATCTCAGTAATTTAGTGGGTCTTCTGAAATTAGGAAACTACTTGTTTTATGAATAATGCTAGCTTTACAATATATTACTACTATCTGAAAAGATGCTACTAAATTATCTTCTGTGGCAGGGTGGTGCTCTAGCTGTAATAATTAGATAGGCTAGAGTGCACACTTCTTTCTTGAGGTTAGCAATCAAAGATTAGAATATATGAGTTTATACTTATCTAAGGGTAGTGTTCCTAAGGTTCGTAACTTACCAAAGAAGGATACTATGGGAGCTCGTAGACCCCACAAATGTTACGAGTTCCTTTTCCTTCAATTCAGATTACACTTGCACGTACAAAAATTGTTTATGCTCACTACATTTTTTGGTTTGTTTTTTACTAAGCCTTGATTTTTCACTAGAGCTGTGTAGTTTAGCATTTTGGACGTCCTTTAGTATTCACATTGGTCTCTTTCCCTTTCTTCATACAAATAAAATGAAAAGGAGAAACAAAAGGTTGGCATTTTGACTTTTGCTGACACATTGAGAAATATAAAGATATTATCTATTTATACTATGTCATCCTTGGAGATCTAGTGTATTTCACAATGTTATTTATGTATATGAATTCGCTTATCAAGCATTCATTGTTGTATTTCTGCATATTTACATAAAATGTATTACTTTTTACATTAAAAATAAAATTGGGCGCAGTGCTACCAAGGGGCAGACTGGTGGCATGCCATCAGCGGGCACGAGTGTGCTTTATTTCGGACAGCGTCAGAAAAAGAATTTTTCCTCTTCCCAAGAACAGAAAACCTAATTTTACGGCCATTATGATCAAGTGCAGCGAGTTTGCTTAAACCGTGTGTCCTTGTAACAAAGGCACCTTCCCTAGATCATAGCATGTAATTTAAATCAGGTCCCCATACATACTTCCTGCACCATGCGATTTAAGTATATTTTTGGAGTCCTCGTGAGAAATGAATGCATTTATTAAAAAAAAAAAAAAAAAAAATTGGGAAAATGTTCAACCTGAAAGTGACTTTAAAACATTGGCACTTGCCGCATGCAGTCCATTTTCCCCACAACATAATTAACGCTTATACCGTGAAGTGTGACTTTCAAGTGAAGGAATTTTACTTCTAAAAAAGGAATCAAACTTGCAGATGCGTGGTCCAAGGAAAACTCGATTAGATGCAATAAAGTCCTACACAGCTGGATGCATAGACTAAGTTCTAGAACTTTCAGACACCAAGCTGAGGCCACTTAAGCAGGACGTACAGGTATTAGAAGCCCCCTCTTGAATCACAATAAGCGACAGGGGCCTCTCCCCACCTATCACCAAATAAATGTCATCTATTTTCACCAACACCCATTATGCGCTCTATAGAGTGCGCGCACCTCCGTGGCAAAATGGACGAAAAGGCCAAACTATTAAGTTGGGATTTTGCTGTTCCAGAGACGGAGAAAGGGGAGGCTAAGGTACTCCAAAAGTGCCTTTAACTGCAATTTCAAACGTGCAATCGAACATTATTTTTAAGTACACTGCACACACTGAACACATCAAACCCTACCGAGGGCAAGGAACACGTTGTTTTTGGTAACTAACACCAATAAACATCTACAAATAAAGTTGTCCAGTGACGAGTAACCTTGGAGGCGAAATGGTCTTAATAGGGTAAGGTTTCCTGGAGTCGATGCACGCGCTTCACGTTCAGGCTGTAGAAGGACTCGTTTGTTTTTCCATGCCCTGAAGGCCGTTGCCTTCTGCTCGATGAGGTACAGGGAGTTTCCCTAATGATTACTGTTTACATCCGGGAATCGCCGTCTGCCTCGGTCAGGTACGAGGCAGAACACTTTTTAAACTCTTCCAGCATCCCCAGACAGGCTGTCCTCGCCATAACCGGTGTGCAAGTTTCAACAGGTAGATGAGGAGACGGACGGCGTCAGTCACCAGCCTGGGAGGTGACGTCACAAACCTTGACTTTCTAATCCGGTCGAAGCAGACCTCGAAAGCTGGTGCTCTCATTCACCTGAATGGATTGTTGCCAAAGCCACGCCCCCTCACTTTAACCAGATTGCTCTGGCGGGAAAGGGCAGCAGGCTGCTCCCGGATAACATGGCTGCCAGGCAGCCATTACAGCAAACTACGATTGCTTCACTCGCAGTGCTTTAAATGGGCCGGTACTCACCGGTACTGAGTACCGGCACTTCCTAATTTTTTTGCCGTCAGTACCGACACTTCTCTGTAGCCAGGGAGAGTACCGGTACCCTGATCCAAGGCACGGCAGTCTCGGTTTCTCTGCTCCAGTGCAGGGCAGAGGCCGCTCTGCCTCCCAGGAGCTTGTACTTCACTTGGCTGAAGTATCCTTTTAGAGTTGCTGGTGAAGATTCCAGCAGCGCCCATTTCATTGTCCCCAAACTGCAGGGGGTGAGAGGGTTTGTGCCACGGCAGTCACGCTGTGATTAACAGGGCAGGGTCTCTAGACAGACCCTGCACTGTCAATCAGGTGCGCAGCGACCATTCGGGGGAAAAGTGCCATCATGACTTTCATTTTGTTATGAGTTAATCTGTGTTTTTTGACATAAACACATCTCTCATGTGTTTTAAAATGTGCTGCAACTGGTACAGAAGTCTCTATGTATGATGTTATTTTGCCCTTAGCCCCGCCCACACCTCTATTTTAATGAGTACCTGCACTTATTTTTCCCCATTTAAAGCACTGTTTACTCGTGTCATGGACTGGAGGGCACACTTCCGTCATGACAGGAATACCAGGGTCAGCACACCCAGCTTCCCAGGTATTGGGTCCTTCACAGGCCGGGAGGACTTGGTAAGGTAGTGCCTACTGCCCTCCAGCGGCTGCACGTGCCGACTTGGAGCTCTGCAGGATGCTGGGCGATGCCCCCCCCCCCCAATATGCACTCGCTTAGGCCTAGGTACAAGGCAGAGCTATTCCAGCCACCACTGCAGCTCCCTGGGCTGTGACGGGCTCATTTATTTGGTGAAAAGGTTGGGAGAGGCCCCTCTCAGTGTCTGGTGTGCTGTGCTTCCTGACCAATGAGCATCATGATTCATTCCTTCCCCTCTTCACCCCACCGGCTTAGGAAGTAGGGATTGCATGCTACAGGGGCCATGCTCTTTGGACAGAAACTTTCTGGAAGCTCAGAGGTGGGCAATGCTGTCCGCAAGGGTACGCGACTGGTCGGGCTGCCCGGACTAACAGGGTTCCAGACAACGCTAGCTGGGACCAGGAGCAGGCCTCAAACAAATCATGGCGCGAGGAGTACGCAGAGAGGCACCAGAGGTCAGATTGCATGGAAGACGGAGTACCAGACTCCTTCTGGCCGTTCACTTCATGGCAACAAGGATGCCAAATGGATGGAGTATTTCTTCCGGCAGCCGGGGGGCCAGTCTTATCCTTGGAGGTTGACTATCATGCAAGAGCATTTTGACATGTCGGGTTCATTGCCAAAAGCTTTTTAAATGTCCCACCCACAGCAAGCCTTTTCCGCCGGCGCAGTACTGGGCTGCCAGCCTCATTCCTCTTGGTGACATCCATCAGACTTCAAGGGCACCTGCAGTGTAGAAAATACCACCCTTTTTCCACCTTCTCAGTTCTTCCTCCCTTGGTCTCCAGCAACAGTCTGCAAGTCCTGCACCATCACACACCAACTTCCATTGCAGCAGCAGGGCTCCACATTTATGTAGAATGGGTGCCCTCCACAGGTGGACTTAACTTTGGGAGTAACCAAGGATTGTAGCAAACTAAGACCAATGTGTAAAGATGCATACATTGCCTAACCCACTTATCTCCTTTGAGTAGAGTCGTAAACGTTCCTCTACTGAGCAATATTTATTGGTAGGACCTGTGATTGTGCAATAACAAACAGTTTGTGGAGAGTGGCACAGTCTTCTTGTGGTCCAACACCACACAGCATCTGGAACCCCAAGCCACACATACGCTGTTACTTGGGTGGCAAGCTGGCGTTCTTGTGTAACCAAACAACGGAAAATACAAACTATAATTGGGGGGGGGGGGGGGGGGGAAATGAGGACCCTACTGCCAATGGTGGTGCCCAAGGCAGTCATAATACTGGCTTGCAGTCAGGGCTGTCCTGGTATTAGTCTGCTTTTTATTCAGATTTGTCATTTCACACAGGACCACATAAGAGTGGCTATGAAATTAAGCGGTACAAAAGGGGGTGGTGATGGACGGAGCATCAGAACCAATCAAACACTCACACCCAGTCAACAGATCTGGGTTTGATCCATCACCGTTCTTTAGCCCACTCTGCCACCCCAGTTCAGACATGGCCATATGCAAATCAGTCTGACCCTGTGCCTCATGGGAACAGTTCAGCCCGAACTGCCAAGCCATGCCTTCCCTGGACCGGAAACAAGCTTCCTAGGACCGGTTTCTGGCATTTCAGCTGTCTTCAGCCAGGCTTGCTTGAATCCAGTGGCAAAGTGAGCAAGGGACTCACGTCTGAGCATACCCTGCCAACTTATGGCGAACAAAGCGGTACAAAAGGGGGTGGTGATGGACGGAGCATCAGAACCAATCAAACACTCACGTGGGTCCCTTGCTCTCCATGCCACTGGAATCAAGCTATCCTGGCTGAAGAGGGGTGAAACCCCGAAACCGGTCCTAGGATGCTTGTTTCCAGTCCAGGGAGGACCTGGCTTGGCAGTTCGGGCTGGACTGTTCCCATGAGGCACAGGGTCAAGACTTATTTGCATATGGCTGGGTTCAAACTGGAACGGCATGGTGAGCAAAAAAACGATGGATTTAGGCCCAGATCTCTGTACTGGGGTGAATGTATGACATTGTTCTGCATTCTGTCCATCAATTGTTGTTTTTGCATGAAATTAAGGTGAACAGTTTGTATTCTTTACAACTCACGAGCTAGGTTTCAGGGTGTAATGCGGTTTGAAAATGTGGTTATTCTGAGTTCACATTTATTGATCGAGTGGTTAGAGATCTAAGTGTGCCACATGTAGGCTAACAATGAAACTCTACACCGGAGCAGGGCCATCAATATAGATGTTCAGATATGTTGTGGACTAACACCTGCTGTGGGGTCTACACAGGGGGTCTCTCAAAGGGGCGTGGCCAATGTAAGGGCGTGGCTTAAAACATGTAAGCTAAAAATCTGCGCTTAGCATAATGTACCGCCCAACTTATATTTTGCTGTTTGTCATTGCATCCAGATATATGATACAAGTAAAATCTTATCTACAAGTCCGGACTATTGGCTTCGTCACTGGTTAGTTGCATAAAATAAAGAAGCAGCAACTATGGCTTGTATGTAATATTGAAAAAGCTTCCACTCAAAGCCCTGGTGACACCACAACAATGTTGCTGCTCCCGAGTTTCAAAATGAGAAGGGAAATCCAGAGAGAAAAACACTCAAGGACTTAATTCCCCTACCACGCTCACCTGGCATGACGTCATGCCGTAACTTTTTACTAGTGAGAAGCACACATCAATGTGCCTGCTGTCACTGCAGTCTGAAAAACGGACCGCCTGTGACAGGGCACAAAACAGAGCCCGATAGAGACCAGTTTGGAGGCCCCCTTTAAAAAACTGCCGCTCAGGACTGATGAGCCCCGACCCACTTAAAGCCCTGGATCCAAATACCACCCAACATTGCTGGTGTGGTGCAGAGATACAGGACTAACAGACATTAATTCTTGCATCACCCAAGGATTAGCCGAGCTGATGGCTTTCCGCAAAATGACTGCTTAAGAAGGCCTTGACCAGCACCATTATGTTCAGGACCAATGATCACTGCCATCCTCTTTGTTGGCAGGGGTACATTTCTCTCCTGACCTTATCTGCGGCAGGTTTTACTTTTGTTCTATCAGTCTCTCTGACCAGCTTCTCATCTCCTACCTATGCCTACGTCGGGCTTCTTTCTCTTTTCCCTCACAAGAGCAGGATTTCACATGCCTTTTCCCCTCATCAGGCGCAGACAATGGCATGACTCTTGCCCCCATCGCCAGGCTAGTTCAGACAGCCCCACCTGTCCACCCACCCTCCTATCCCCCATTGTGGGGCACTACATCATTCCTGCCCTCACTGACGAGACTGGCCCGTCTCTCCAGCTCTGACCAATAGCAATACTTGACATGTCTGCTGTCCACTTCCATAGCATAAGGACCCATCCCTTCTGCTCATACATGTAACATAGCACATTACTTACACCTTCACCAGCAGCAGATCTTCATAGCACTCATATCGGCCTCTTAAATGTACCTTAAGGTGGAAGATGGACTCAGTCTCAATATGTCCTGAAATCTGAAGGTCATCGCAATGACGCCTTACAGATCCAAGGACCAGTTCACTTCTGTATCCAAACTATTTTCAGTGCATTAAATGCTACTCAAATACTTTGAGAATGTTGTGATAGTTTTCCTTTACCTGTGAGATGACTGGGACACACACTCGGTGTGCGATCACTAAACCCTAGAGAGCTTACGACAACAGGTATGATCGAGCATGCCCACCAGAACACGTGTTTATATTAGTGTATTTAATCCTCAACCAAACCAAGTGCTGTTTAAATTCAGACTGGGGATGTGTATTGTGGCAATTACAAATATAGTTTCACATCCATTACAAGGCTGAAACGTGTTCTAAGAAGTATCGAGTTCCCGGGCAGCCTTTAGGAATGCACAGTTTGTAGGGTGTTGGATACAATTTACTTAACATGGGAGGCGGTGGGTGACACGAGTCAGGTTTAAAAACACGCTACACACATGGTAAGTTAAACGTTGATGTGCATAATTGTTGCAGGGAGGTTATACGCAGACGCACCCAACTACCACTAATAGGAGCAGTGAGTATCATCCAGCTGAGGCCACCATGAAGTGTTTAGCGTGGTCACTGAAGTGAACGCTATACGAGTCTATGCAGAAAAGAAGGCCCTATGCCAAGAATGCACTGTTAAGCAACCATAGTAAGTGATGGTATGGGGTTCACACAGAGGGAACAGACTCAAAGTTAATTAAATACTGTCAAGTACCCAGATTAGGTTACGTATTGGGTCCACCCTGAGGCAATAGAGACTCAATCAACAAGCATGACCAGCAATCGAGGTATAGACTCTGTGGGATATACCCCTAAACGGCAGTCGCCCATCCTCCCTGCAGACACAGTTTTAATCAGCCAAGGTATACCAGCAGAAGACATGGATCAGAGTGTCCAACGAGGGAAAATGGAAAGGTCCAGGAAGTCACTGCTTTGTACCCAGAGGAAGGAGGTGAGGAAGTCAACAGTAGAAGATCAGGCTAAGGGACTAACGGCCAGATGTACAAAGGGTTTTAGTGTTCTCATGCCCTCTGACTCTCTAAATCGGGGAGGGGCTGTGAGCAGTACAATCCTTCAAATGTACTAAACTCATTAAAAGATTCAGAAAAGGGTTTTTTGAATCATTAATGGAGTTTAGGAAACCATACTCCGAATATGTATTCGGAAGGGGCGTGTTTAGAGAGCCTCTTCCAAGTACCGATTCCTTCTGGTATGTATTATTTTCAGGCAAACCATATCTTACCAACTACAATCAATCAATCACATAATTTGTAAAGCGCACTACATACCCGGGAGGGTTTCATGGCGGGGGGGGGGTTTGGGGGGGGGGGGAGAAGGGGAGTGTGATAGGGGGGGGGGAAAAACTACAGAGAGGTAGTGGTAACCCATTTACAAACAGAGGGGATGCCTTCTCCTTTGTGAATGTTGACAAAATCATTTTTAGTAGCAGTTAGCGGTCCACTTCTTACGCCTTAAAAATAAAAATAAACTTTTGTTAAACGGTTTTTGAATGTATCCCATTTTTCCTTCAAGGAAAACAAGCAGCATTAAAAAAAAAAATGCTTGGTTTAAAAGTAATCACAGACATTTTAGTCTGCTGGCCACAGCAGACCAGCATCCCTGTAATGGCAGTGAATCGTAATAGGCAGCGAGTACCAGCACTTCAGTGGAAAGCAGTAGGTACTCTGGGGCAGATCTTATCGCACTTCTCAGTAAGAACCCAGTACCCTAGGCCCGCGAGTCACAGTGCTTCTCCGGTTGAAGCAGGTTCCCCCTACATCCGCGAGCCTCTACACTTAGTAGGAAGCAAGTACTCTAGGACAAAGAGTACTCACTTCTCAGTGGGAAGCGGCATGTATTCTAGAGCAGCGAGTACCAGCACCTCAGTGGAAGCAGGTACTATAGGGCACATAGTACCACAACTTCAGTAGGAAGCAGGGAGAACACTAGGACAGCGAGTACCAGCACTTCTTAGTAGTAACTGCAAGAACCTGCACTGCTCAGGTGGAAGCCAGGACCCTAAGACCGAGAGTACATGCACTTCCCAGGTGGATGCCAGGACGCTAGGTCTGCAAGCATCTACACTTCTCAGTAGGAAGTAGGTGCTATAGGGCACAGAAGACCAACTGATCAGTAGGAAGCAGGGGGGTGCTCTAAGACAGCAAATACAAGCACCTCCTGGTAATAACAGAGTACCTGCACTTCTCACGTGGAAGCCAGGACCGTATGCCCGCGGGTACCTGCACTTCAGGTGGAAGCCAGGACCCTAGGACCACGAGTACATTCACTTCTCAGGTGGAAGCCAGGACCCTAGGACCACGAGTACATGCACTTCTCAGGTGGAAGCCAGGAGCACGTACACGTCTAGAGATCCCCCTACTGCCTACTGAGGACAGCGAGGACTAGCACCTCAGTGGGAAACAGCAGGTATTCCAAGGTAGTGAGTACCAGCACTTCAGTAGGAAGCAGAAATTACTTTAGGGTTGAAGTACCAGCACGTCGCCGGTGGAAGCTGCTACCCCTTTGGCCACACCACGAGTACCTGAAGTTAGCAGCAGGAAGTGGAGACTCTAGGACAGCGAGTACCTGTACTTCTCAGGTGTAAGCCTGGGCCCTAGGCTCGCGAGTACCAACCAGCACTTCTGAGGTTGAAGCAGGTAAAGAGGTCCGCGAGCACCTACACTTCTCAGTAGGAGTCAGGGGGGTACTCTAGGGCAGCGAGTACCAGCACTTCAGTAGTAAGTGCACTTCTCAGGTGGAAGCCAGGACCCTTGGCTCGCGATTACCAGCACTTGTCGATATATTTCAAGCAGGGCTTAGCCGCTCACTCTGGCTATCACTGCATGAGCGGCCATTGGAGGGGAAGGATACTAAGGATTTATTCTATATGGTGGAGGCTATTTTAAGCCACACCTCGATTTGTTAAGTAAATTGCAGCCTCTGGAAAACCACTCGTGATTTGTAAACACCAGAGGGCCCGTGTCTAGTCAAATGAGCCATTTTCATTCATACAAATGAATCGGAGTCTCGTTGAGTACGCACCGCGGGTGCCACAGCCGTGACAGGCTCGCTTTTCAAGGGCCTTGAACTGCAGGAGTTCCCCACGGTGTTCGGCTCGGTGGCGGAGTGTGAAACTCTCTCATTTCCACACCTCTGCACACTGGCGCGCGACGCCTGTCACCCTGCACGCGCACGGCTCGGCAGAAGCGTTCACAGGCGCTCTCCTGCCAAGCGTCAACGTCACGCCACGTGCCACATCTTCTGCCAGCCGTGGCTTCTTAACCAAAGGCATTGCGATTAGGACTCAAGTTCCTGCCTTTGAATGCTGTGAACTTTGAACCCGTGTTTACAAAGCGCGGTTGTCCGAAAAGCCAGGCGTGTGCAAATGTGTCGCACACTAGGATTCACCCGACAGCTAAACCCAAGTCGCACAACCCACAAGATGAGGCATAAACAGTGAGCGAAAACACCAAAAAGCCCACACTTTAGGAAAATGCATCCCCACGCTGCCCCCTTTTATGACGCAAGCCAGGGCTTTAAGTGGGCCGGGTCCTGCCGGTGCTCAGCACCGGCAGTTCGGCAGTTCTAAAAAGCAGGTTCCGACCCTCATTTTGCTCTCACTCGCGGGGTGAAAAATTCTCAACTCTGGAGCTGTGCCACCCTTCACTGCCTGCGAAGTAACTTCAAAGAGACTCGTTATAGACTCGTTATAGTTCTTTGTCTAATTTCAGAAGGGAAGCATTTTTAATATTATATACAACGAAGCCATAGTCGTTGCTAATTTATCAAATGAAACTAACAACCACTGGCAACGCCAATAGCCCTGGCTTGTTTTATGTGTAATTTTACCTGTTGTACATCAGGATGCAATGAGAGAAACAGCAAACTACCAGACAGAGGGCACACTAAGCTAAGCAAAGATTTTTAGTTTAGGTGTTTAAGCCACGTCCCTAATTACCCCCCTCTTCATAGTTTTTTCATCCCACTTAAAGCCCTGACGCAGGCTCAAGAACACCTGGAACAATATACATCATGCTCATACCAACTTTTGGCCCTCTACTTCACTTGTATCCAAGATTAGGGGGGGTCCACCTTAGGCCCAGGAGGGCTGAATCCTACTAGATTCATACCATGTATGTGACAAGCCTTTACTATTTTTAGGTCTAGGTTTTGACATATTGCTTACAAAATACACAGAATGAGCCTATGGTCCGCTTTTCCAGCTGCTGACCTTTCACCAGCCTCTTTCCAGCCGTTGCCTTAACCTTTGTGACTCAGCCTAAGGCATTGGCTGTTTAAGTGTATCCTTCCGTCTCCACTCAAGTGCTTGCAATTGAACTGAATAGAGGACTATTTTACAACTGTGGCGCGTTGTCTGCACCTCCTGGCTCCTTCCTGTGTCTTGCTCTAATATGCCAATGCTGCATGCATTTCAACATGAACCCCAGCCCAGTTCGAGGGGTTTATTTTGCAGACGAGGGGTGTGACTAAAACAAATGTTAATGATTGGACAATACAGTTCCTACGCCTACTGTGACTGCAACACAATAGTGAAAGGGTATGTAGTAGCTGAGGGAGCGACATCACTTTGAACACTTGCATCCTCTTGGACATCACTGGATACAAAAAGGATCCACAAACAAGCCCTGGCAAAGCTAACCGGCCTGCCTTTGGCAAGCTGGAGTAATGGTTAATGGGTTTTTGGAAGCATACGCTACAAACATTTAAAAACAAGCGCCACCTAAAACATGGGAGACAAATACTAGAGTATTTTAAACTTTCAAAAATGATACCTCGCTATGATTTGTATAGTACATTATGGGTGCTCTTTAGCAGACCGGGGGAATTGAATCATGTAAAGAAACCTTTAGTAGTTTTCCTGCGATTCGCAGGTGACCAGGATTCCCTTTTGGCACAAAGACAAGTACTTTTAGATTTTAATCACTGCAACCTGAAAAAAGTTTAAACAAGAGTGGTTGATCTAAAAACGGATTAGGTATAGGAAAAAGCACAAGACAAAGGAAAGCATTGACTGGTGCTTATGTGCACTACTACTTATGCAGATGTGCGCGTCATAAGGCAAACTGCTGCAAGAGAGCCAATGGCTGAAGTGGGCCGACAAATGACCCGTGCCTTATGGGGTCGTGGACGGAAACAAAATGTGAATAACAGCTGAACAGACCAATGGATGGAGAGGACTGGCCCAAAGCCCCTCGATGTATGTGTAGGGAATTCACTTTTTCAGCATGGTCACCACAGATTTTCACCTTTGCTGGATCTTATTTGTTGCTAGTTTTAGAACCCTGCACTTTACCCCCTGCTAATCAGTAGTAAAGGGCCCGTCTCTACTTGATGGTACTAAGTGTATTCAGGGACTGGAAGTAAAAAACTACTACCGGACAGCAGCACCTATGGTACCACCTAATGCAGTGGCAGGGAAAACACATGTTCAGGCCTACCGTTGTAACTGGACAGCAGCAGTATAAAAAGTGCAATTCGACCTGTTACAATAAACAGCTTTCCAGGTAATAAAAAAGTCCCTTTTAATTAAGCCAACTGTATGTACTCGTGTTGTTCCAAGGCTGGTGTTATGGTATGTAAAAGCAGAAATTGTATGTTAACATGTCCTTACAGTAATCAAAAACTATTTTCACTGTAGGAAGGCTGGCCAGAGAGCAACACTGGATAGTGATGTTAATTATCAACCCTGTATCGCTGTAATAGAACAAGAAAGAAACTTTGAACAGCCAATAGCTTTTAAAAATCCAACCCTAATGGTGGTTAGGTTTTGAATAAATATAAAGTAAAGTGACTTTTAGAAAGTTACCTTTTCCCTGCCTGAAGTTCTGCAGGCTACTTGGCACTGGCTCTCCAGCTTTTACCTGCCTTGGGCGACCCTTGAATAGGTACAAAAAGGGTCTGAAATGTGTCCCAGAAGTCAACAGACTGACATGAATAGGCAGATTGGACTCTGAACTCCACAGAACATTCAAGGCGCGAGTTGTGGGACTCCTTTTGGCAGCACAGCGTCAAATCCTGCTTGATCGGTCTGTTGAGCCCCATGCAACGCTGGGGGTACACTTAAAAGGGGGAGGAAAAAGATGGCAACAATTCTTGTGAATGGAATGTCTAGTTGCTGAAGGACCCTGCTTTTGTCCTACCAGACGTTTGACTCTGGGTTGGTTTTTGGGTACAGTACCTGCTCCAAATCGGATTTTACTGTTAGATGTGGGAGGATACTAGGAGTACCACAGTATAGTACACTTCCAAATAATTTACACACTAAATTAAGCCGGTCTGCTCAACGCCACATCTAAAAGGGGGGTGAGCATAGGTTAATTTAATGATAAATTGTTCACCCTGACCACGGCTGTGATTATTCCTTGAAGTGAGTAGACACTCACCACAATCAATCCAATTTTTAAAAGTATGAATATGTGAATTTACATTTTTTTAAAGACTTCTTGATTGCATGAGGCTGGTCTGACCACTAGCCCAAACCAAAAGAAAGGGCATAGCAGGGCCCAGATTAAACCAAAAGAAAGAAGTCCATCCTTTTCAGTTGCTAGTTCTCGGCGCTCTACGCGGTCCCAATGCAATTATGTAGCAGGGTAGCACCAAATTATGCACCAGAGTTAACTAAATATGCGGCAATAAAAGGCAAATTATGTGGCATACTGCAGCATACTTTGAAAGTTTTACACGGTAGTACATTGTGCGCTCCGATATCAGCTCATTAGTACCAGTTTAACAACCAAATACAGAGATTAGCAACTGAAAGATGACCAGTTAACCAGTAAAGGGCCTTCCACTGCGCGGGACCATGTAGCACCTTTTAAGTAACTTTTGATACGTTTGAGCTAGCAACGGTCTTCTTAAAAGCTTGCATGTGATTATGTGGCAAATGCGGCACATCGATAAATATACGACAAAAGCCACGGTATCGCATAATGCCAGTGGCCCTGTTGGAAGAAAAATTTGAATAAAAGCGTTTGCTAACCTCAGACCTAAATGAAAAGGTCTTTGCTAACGCCCGGTCTATACATCCAGTTACCACTTTAATTGTTTAAGCGTCGTTTCAAGTTCTGCTAGTTGGCCTGCCTTTCACACTGGCTGCTGACAGAAAGCCTTGTGAAGTCAGTACTCAACGGTGTTAAGTAATTAGCGTTCAAACACATCCTTACGGAGATGAGCATCATATGAATGTTTAGACCTTAGAATGATGAAAAGCTGAGTGGACCTGCCGGGATTCCGGATTGTCAGAGTGAGGTCAAACGGGCGTTAATTCACTGCCACACCCCCGAAACACCGCCTCGCAGACTGTATGCACAGGCATGAACATTTGGGCAAGAACACTCCCAGACAAGCTATTCTAGCCCCCAGGACCGCATGTGTAAACATACCTAACGGTATCCACTTAATGCAGCCCAGAATTATACAAGAGCTAGATAAAATAAATATTACATCACGCGCGTGTGCAGGGATACTTAAATGCAATACTTGCAGAAATACTACTCGAGGGTACAATGTTCCACCGGTGCAGGGCAGGAAGTGGTTTCTGTAACCCAGAAGGGAAATGCTCGCTCGAAACAGGAAAATGGAACTTGAGTACTTTCCATGACATGGGTTAAAAAGACCTCAGTTCATGGTTGGAAAAAAAACACTAAGAGACCAGACAGCGAAAAAAGAATTTGAATGTCTAACCTTACGCTACCGACACAACCACAAACACCCCTCTTCATGAAGAGAAATGGTGCAAGCCCAGGGCAGACATTAGCTGCTCTCTTCATTCGGGCAGGCTTCGTTCACAAAGGGGTCAAGGGGCGGACAGGGCAGTCCGGGGCAGATTAAAGAGCGGGGGGGGGGGGGGGGGGGGGAGGCTGCCCGGGCAGATGGCGGAACAAATGTGGCAGATTATTGAAGGCAAGTGGCAGCCTGGGGCAGATTACATAACACGATGTGCACTGGTGCAAAAACAGCATAAATTCATTTGCACCATGTTTGCGGAATTTTCCCCAGTGCACGTCGGGACCATTCTCGGAGGGCATGGCAGCAGTAGAGAGCCTTCTCTTTCACAACGCTTTCTTCAAAGTGTGTCCCCGAACTGCACTAATTCTTTCCCTCGGTTAAATGAAGGTGCAAACAGCGAACAGCCAGGTTACTTTACTTGTTTTTTTTAACCTTCAGGTTTGCCCTGGTTCAACGAGTGCGTCCCGTAATCTGCTGCAGAAGAATATATAGGCTGATCCAGAATTACACAAGCAGCAAAAACGGTGAACATAACGCTGCCCCCTCTTCTGCCCCTGGGCGAAGTGTAGGGCACTGGCTTTCAGCCTCTACTACTAAACGAAATGTTATTCGGGACAATTTACTATCTTTGTGTGCATCAAACTAACTGTAGATTAGAAAGAAATATGGAAAATATATAGCGTGCTGGCAACAAATGCCCGGCTCCCCCCTCCCCTCCCCCCACTGAAATTGTGGTGGTATAGTCCAGTCTCCAAAGACCACCCCCCCCTCCCACTTCCCCCCCATGCCCAGTATGGTTCAAGGTACAACACGTCATGATGGACACCCCTCGCTGTTCTCTGCAGTTAGTGCCCGATTAGCGCGTCCAAGGCAAGGCTGCGGACAGGGAGGGCGTCATGGCTGTTTACCACGGGCCCCGGGCTTTGAGGGCCCTCGCACCCCAGATGCACACGTAGTCACATACATGCATCGGGCGGCTACTCCGGCTATCTTTCTCCTGGCGAACCTTTGAGGCTTGTCTGGTCTACTTTGTCTGTCGCGCACAAACAAAGAGTTGAGGTGCATTCCCTCAATGTCGCTGGACTGGATACCTCGGGCCTGCAGCTTGGTCGTGGAACTCTGCGCAAGCATTAACCATCTGAGTGGGCACCTGCAGTATGCAGCCCGCACACAGCTCGCTGCAGCGGATACACCCCTACCACCGTCCTGCACCACTGCTTGGCACTGGACAGACTTTATTTACAAATGGCTAGAAATTCAATGAAGTTTTCGCAAAAGTAATAAAGTTTGAAAGGCTTTCAATTGAAACGAGTTGAACATTGTGTTTTTTCCTTGTGGTACGGATCTGCCTGGCCGCTCGAGCCCTTCTCCTGCAGGTCCGCCGGTTCGAAACCCAAGGAGGGTCAGCTCAGCGTCAACAAAGAGTACCGATATCGACAGAGCAGGGGTGCTAGTCCAAAATTAGATGGGAAACGCATTGCTTGCTTACTTTATGCAGATCTGGTAATCTTAGATCGAACAGAGATCGGTCTGCAGAAGAAGCTGGATGTGTTGAACGGATATTGTAGTCAGCAAAAACTTGTAAACTTGGAAAAAAAAAACAAGGTTTTGAGTTTTGGCAAGAAAGGGAAAGGAAGGAAATCAGTTGGTTCCTGAGCTGGAAATAGTAAACGAGTACAAATATTTGGGAATTTGGTTTGAAAGATCAATAAAATGGTAATCTCATTTGAATGCACTAAGAATAGGAGCGCTGACCTCAGTCGGTGGGCTGACAAATATGAATAGAAATTATGGAGAATTGTCAGATAGACCCGTCTTGAAAGCATATACGGCCATGATACCGCCTCAGTTCCAATATATAGCCCAATTATTGTATAGGAGTGGCAAAAGAGGATGGGATATTGAAGAGGGGAAAATGTATTAAAAAAATGTGTATAACCAGGTTATCTAGGATTCAGGCGGTAAGAAATCAAACTGTCATGGTATCTTGGCAGGTAATGGCACGTATGGCATTAATAAGATTCTGGCAACGCCCAAGAAACTGGAGGAACAAAAAATAGCAGAATGTTGCAAAACGGAAATCTTGCAGCATGATCTAAAATGGGCAGCAGGGGTCAAGAAAACGTTATATACAGTATGTAGGGAACTGGGAGTTAAACTGTACCCTCAGGACTTAAAATGTGATGTTGTAAAACAAGAACTGAAGATTCTAGAGAAAGAATCTTCGAGATCAGGACTGCCAGTACCTGGAGGGGAAAAAAAAAAATGTTGATTTTATGATTAAGTCATGGCAATCTGATCAACCGTTCCCATACATAGATAAATTACCCAATCGCTGTTTTAGAAATTAAGTATTAAGATTACGAATAGGAATTAATCCTAGTTATGCAAATAGTGGGATAAAAGGGGTTATGATAAATCCTGAAAGGAAGTTTATCTGCATCTTAGGCACAAAATGCAATATTTTGCCCATACTATTAGATTGTTTTGAGGTTCTTGCTGCACTGAAACTGTTTTCACAACCAATATTTTTAAAATACGTTATTAAGAACCATGCACATGCAGCAGAATTGTTAACGGAAATGTCCTATTTGGACATTGCATGTGCACTTGAGAGATTTACGTTTGAAGTTAAAAATGTTTAAGAGCTTATAAAATTGGGAATTTTATGAATTATATTTTAGGATAAAATAAATTAGATTAGGAAAATGAAATTAACTTGATCATGGAATTGTAATTGCCTTATGTATACATTATTTAATGACTATGTACTATGAAAAGATCAAAATTCTCTTTTATGTTTAAGGACCAAGGGTCTAAATAAACATTCCTTTTGATTTGACAAAGTAACACGAATTGTGTATAAAAGTGTTCAATATAATGGGATTTACATGCAAATGCCATAAAAATAAGGGGTGTTCTGAGTCTTAAGCAACACAGGATAGTTTCTGAAATGAAATGAAATGAAAATGTGATTTGTAAAGCGCTGCAGTTGCCCTGAGGCGTCCAGGCGCTAGAGACAGAGAAAACCCTCGTGAGGTTATTTGTTAAACGTTAAACAGATGAGTTTTTAGCTGTTTACGGAAGCTGGTCAGGTAAGGGTTGTTTCTCAGCTGCAAAGGGAGGGTGTTCCAGAGTTTGGAGACATTGTACGAAAAGGAGCGTCCTCCTCCTCTAGCTCTATAGATTCTGGGAATTTTGGCTAGAAATGCCGTTGAGGAGCGAAGGGTCTTGTTAGGCCTGTATGGAGAGATCAGGGAGCAGTTGATGTCTGGGCCCGTTTCCCAGAATGTCTGGTGGGCAATACAGAGTGCTTTGAACTTTATTTGGTCCCTGATAGGTAACCAGTGTAGGGTGTTTAGGCCGATTTTTATTGAGGTCCTCCGAGGAATTCCCAGCAGCGCCCTGGCGGCACAATTCTGGGCGCGTTGAAGTTTTTGTAAGGTGTAGTCTGGTGCTCCCAAGTAGAGGGCGTTGTTAAAATCCAGACGAGATTGGATGAGGCCCTGTATGATTATTTGTTTGGCCTCGAAGGGGAGGAGGGGAAGGACTTTTTTGATCACTCTAAGGAGGCCAAAACAAGTGGCTGATATCTTGGTGGCCTGAGTATTAAGGCTCAGAGATTTATCGAGCCATACGCCTAGGCTTTTGATGTTCTCTGGGGGGTGGTGCCATTCCCATGCTTGGTGGCCAGATCGACTCTATAGTGGCAGGGGAGGCCGGGCCCAGGAGCATGAGCTCAGTTTTATCGTCATTGAGCTTTAGGCATGAGCTCATCATCCAGCTCTTTACGTCCTCCAGGCAGGCCGCTAAGTCTGGTGGTGACTGGAGGTCGCTCTTCTGTGTAAGGGAGACCACCAGCTGGGTGTCGTCCGCATAGGAGACGATATTAACGCCATGCGGACGAACAATCCCAGCCAGTGGCCTCATATATGCATTAAAGAGCGTAGGGCTTAGAGAGGAGCCCTGCGGGACTCCACATCCCAGAGGGCGAGTGGAAGAGCGGGATGTGCCGTTGAAGACCTGAAAGGTTCTGCCTGATAAAAAAGATTCGAACCATGCCAGGGCGTCTCCGGTCACTCCTAAGTCGGCAAGGCGGGTTAACAGGATTTTGTGATGTACCGTGTCAAATGCGGCACTTAGATCGAGGAGGATCACTGCCACTGACCCTCCTCGATCCAGGATCCGTCTTGCCTCCTCAGTTACTGCCAGTAGGGCGGTCTCTGTCCCATGTTTGGCTCGAAAACCCGTTTGGGAGGAGTCAAGGAGATGGTTTTCCTCCAGAAACGATGTCAAGATGGTATTGACATGTCTCTCCAGAATTTGACGCCCATGGGAGTAGTGAGATCGGGCGATAGTTACTGGGGTTGGCCGGGTCAAGGGAAGGTTTTTTCAGTAGAGCCCGTACCATAGCGTGTTTCCAAGTCGTGGGAACTGTCCTACTTATTATGGAGGAGTTCAGTAGATCCACGAGAGTGGGGAAGATAGTATTGCTTGCCAGGCACAATGAGCCTGGAGGACCAGGGTCGCATGGAGATCCGGTTTTTATTTGTTGTGCCAGTTTCTCGAAGGTTTCCAATGCTATCAGGGGAAAGGACTCCAGCCGCTTGGTCGGATTTGAGGCTGAGTGCGAGCCTTGGACAGGCGGATCAGTGGGCGGGTTGGGAAAGGAAAGATACATTTTATTAACTTTTTGAAAGAAGAATTCCACCAAATCGTTGCACTTGGACGGTGAGTTGATATTATCTGTAACAGGTGGCGGAGACTTGATCAAGGTATTAACTATACGGTAGATTTCTTTGGATTTAGATTTTGCCATAGTTATTTTAAGGTTGTAATAGGCAGCTTGCGTGGCTTTTATGGCCAGCTTATAGTTCCTGATCATTTCCCTATAGATCGCTTTTTCTTCGGGATTATAAAACGTGCGCCACTTTCTCTCCTGTCTTTTACAGAGACGTTTGTGGTTTCTAAGATCTTCTGTGTACCAAGGAGCAGTTTTACTATGTCTCCTGGAGTTTGGTAAGTATTCTGGGAGGACCGAGTCAAGAGAGGTGGTTATCCATTCATTGTATTTTATATTGTTAGAGGTAGGATCGTGGGAAAGAGAGGGTCTAGTGGTGCAAAGAACTTGCGTCCAACTGTCAATGGAAAGTTTAGACCAATTACGGGTTTTCCTTGTATTAAATAAGGAAGGGAGTGATTTGCTCGTGGTCCAGTTAAAAGCTATCAGGAAGTGGTCTGTCCAAGGAAGTCTGGTGATATTGCCCACTTTGAGTTGGTCGGAGTTACTGAAGATCGGATCTAACAGATGCCCCTTTTCATGAGTAGCAGAGGAGACCAATTGTTCAAGTTGAATTGCGGCCAGGCTTGACTGTATCTCTTGTGCTGAGGAGTCCAGCAGATTGTCAAAATGGATGTTAAAATCTCCAAGTAGGGTGAAGTTGGAGGGAGAGACAACCGACTGGGAGGTCACCGAAAGTAGAGAGGTGTTGAATTGTCCTATAGGGCCGGGAGTGCGATATATAAGAATACCGGAGAAGCAGGCATTGGGAGAGAACTCGATGGAGAAGGAGAGGTTTTCACAATCCTCAAGGTCTTCCGCTAAATGGCGGCAGGTATAACTTTCTTTGTAGATAATCGCAAGACCGCCACCTCTGCCGAGAGGTCGGTCAGCCCGCACTATCTGATATCCCGGGATGATGGCTTGTGCCAGGTCTGGCTGAGAGTCTAAGTTCAGCCATGTCTCGGTCAGAAAGAGTGCATCTGAGGAATATTCCTCCAGTAGTAAGGAGATTTCTAGGCAATGTCTTACAAGAGACCTACAGTTAAGAAGGAGCATGGAGTAGTTCTTTACCTCGGCTCTGGATTTAGGGATTGTAGTGAGTAGGTCTGATTTGCAGTACCAACAACGTCGAGGGATCTCCAGGGGGTGTAACGGGGTACCACACTTGGGAGAGACAGGTGGCCGTAGTTGATGTAGGGAGCTCGGGCTATATACCTGTCTGTCGTCTCTGGGAGCAGGGGACATGGCCCTTGGGCACGGCCGGGCGCGGACGAGCGCAGACTAGCTTGCCTTAAGCGCGCCTTTGGCGCGCAATCGGCACGCCCGCTGCGCTCGTCCGCTGCGCGTCCTACAAGTGGGCATGTTTAGAAGGATGGGAGGGGGAGGGCGCAAGAAAAGGGGGAGAGGCCTGTCGAGTGGGCGTGTCTCAGCGACAGCTTGCAATCAGCTGTGCGGGGTGCTGGCTAATCGCGTGGCGAGTAGCGAGTGGTGAGTGAGTTTTTAAGACAGTCAAACACACAAGTGAGCACAGTTTACCCTATTTGCAATTTACAGTTTAAAAAATTTTAAAAACAAGGACAGGGCGGCTCCCGGCTTTTCGCCTCAGGAGAGGATTGTTTCTCTTCTTCCTTAGTCTGTTCTTTAAACACCAGCATAAATCCAGCAGTACAACTTGCATTGATACAATTCCGCAACAAAATGAACAACAGCAAACAGCTAATTTAACCTAATTTAAACGGACGTGCTTTTTAAAAAAAAAAAAAAAAAAACACAAATTGCAGGCTGCTACTGCTGTACTACTTGCAGTTTTGTTTTTAAAGAACATATGGACAAATAAAAAGAACGATCTAGAAAGGATTTTTTTTTTTTTTTTTTTTAAATACAGTAAAACTTTGAGCCCCAATTATAAACCATGCAGAATCTTTGTTAAAAACTAGCCTGGCGAATAGGCAAGCAATTTGGGCCTGACTTTTTCAATTAATAGAACGTGCGTTGACTGAACATTATTTTCTTGCAGGTACATCATCTTACGACTTTCAGCTGCCTGTGCCATTTACTCTAGTGTTATCCATTTTCTAAATTCTTCTTTGAAAATGTTTTGCCTTTTTAGGGAGCTTGTGAAACAGATCTAGCAGTTCACTTGTAGGAAGAAGTGGAACACTAACAAAGGAGTGCGTTACAAGCACTACTCACTTAAACATGAGACTGCTACGTGCACCATCCGCATCCTGCCTTAGGCTGCTAGAGTGACTGCACCTGCCTGGGCTGCCTGGCTCCAGTCTACAAAATCCAGCAGACATCAAAAGATGGCCACTCTCCACATGGAAATCTAAGTAAAGGTGACATCAAATATGGCCGCTATCTAGAAGGAAATCCAAGTGAAAGTGAACTTTTAGAAACTGGTTGCCAGGCAACTGCACAACACCTACATGAAGACGCACTTTTAAACTGGGTTCCTCTGAATCTTTTGGGACAACTTTAAATCGGAACGGTAAGTTGGCCTGGGACAGACTGTCCCAGTTTCTGAATATAAAGTGACGTAGGTGGCTGATGTGGAGTTCATGTTCTGAGGAGGAGACAGGAGGCCGCTGCTTGACTCAGCCAGCTCCAGCAGTGCAGTCTCCATCTGTAGCCAGCCAAGAGAGCTGTGCGCACTCCCTCATCCACCACAAAGTAAGACTGAATAGCAAGCCACAGGCTCAGGAACAAACAAACTTGGAAAACGTAAGACCGCTTTGACAAAAGCTTTACATCTCACTATTTAAACTGGTCGTGGAAACAAACCTGCAGAACATTCACAGCATAAACCAGAGAGTCCACAGGACTTTTCTTCTAGGCGAGAACAAACTTTCATAACCTACTAAATATTACTTTAAATTAATACAAATCTAATTTTTCTAAATAGAAACAGCACATGTATATTTATTGTTAGAAATATACGTGCTAGCTGAAGTAAATGTTCTAGTCCTGACCAGTCTCTAGCACTTGGCCTGGATTGTTCAACCATGCAGCACCCTAAAAGCGAAAGCCTAAAAATGTAATACTTGGCAATACTATGAAATGTCAGATCAATGCAGTCTCCTCTGCCTGCTTCCACACCCTCGGCATGCTCCGAAAAGTCTTCTGATGGCTCCCCGTCAGCACCAATAAAACCGTCACTCAAGCCCTAGTTACCAGCCAATTGGACTATGGCAATGCGCTCTACGCAGGAAGCACCACCCAACTCCTGAAGAGACTCCAGATGATACAGAACTCTGCTGCCAAACTCCTCCTCGACCTCCCCAAACAGACTCACATCACACCCCCCCACCCACCCCCGCAACATCCACTGGCTCTCTATCCAGAAAAGATGCTAATTCAAGATGCAGATCCACACAAAACCCTCCACAACCATGGACCAGCATACATCAAACACTGCCTGAACTACCACCAACCTTCAGACACATGCGCTCCGCCACCCTCACCCTCGCACACTCCCCGCATCCGTCAAAGCTACAGTGGAGGACGATCCTTCTACCTCGCCGCCAAGTCTTGGAATGACCTCCCCCTTCAACTCCAAACATAGTCTCTCCCGCAATTCAGAAAGAAATGGACTCAAGACGTGCCTTTTTGACTAATCCCAGCAAGAGCCCAGCACCTGGATACCCCCGCGGGCGATTAGCCACACTCCATAAATCCGAGTTGATTGATTGAGAGAGCTTGCATAGTATCCGGCTTCTGTGATTCCAATGGAAACAGAAGAATGTTTCACAAGGAACATCTAGTTGCCCTCAAGTTCCACAGGCCCTGGAAAACTGGCCTGACAGTTGATGTCTTCGGTTTCAAGAATCATCATGGACATGATAAATAATGAAGTAACACTCCATAGACTGACAGTCTTAAAACCTGCAGGTGCACCAGCAACACAAACGTAACCTTTTTACTTTTCTATTAGGCACAGATGTATTGAAAGGGGTAGCAGGGACTCTTCATCTAGTTATTGTGGTTTTCAGAAGTGCAAGTGGATATTTCAGGTCTTGTGGACGTTTGGCTTCAAAGCATCGGATAGAGCGGATATGACATCCAAGAGGGTTAAATGAGTGAATTCAGCCCTCCACTAGTGTGCGTGCTCTGCTTCAAAACCCAAGAGTTAAAAAAACAGCTAGTGGTCACAGGATAAACAAATCTGACCATACTCGTTACAAATGCTGATAATGTATAGCACACTTTCTCCTAATCATATAGCCCTGTAGTGCTTGGAGACTGGTCACACCGTTTACAGTCCAGGAACTCTTATCAACCGAAGTTAAGTTGATACAGTGCCACTATTTATTTACTGTGAAACAGTGCCCAGTGTACTTTTTTTAATTTTTAGTAAATGTTTAAATTGATTAACTGCAGTTTAGTGGGTGTGTTGAGTAGAGGGGCAAAATGGTTATCTTTTTCCAATCTTAATGCAAGTAATAATTTTAAAAAAAATGAACAAGTTACTTGCTCTTTCTGGTGGATACTCTAACCACAGTTTAAAATATTCCCCAGGTACCAAACTGGAAACATTTTCCAGCAATGTTCTCGTATGGTATTGAGATGTACCCTGGGGCTCGCTCTTGAGCCATACTGCACCAAAAGTGACAGCCGAGCTACATATAAGCGCACTCCTGTGTGCAGACTTCAATTTCTTGCTGATCTCTTCCCACTCCATCATATGTGGCACATGAACAATCGTTTCTTCAGTTGTGGAGATTTTTAACTTGGGACCTTATTAAATGTTAAAGAGTCCACTCCACAGAATGGGGTTAGACAAGAGTATCCACCGAAAAGACCATTACCAAGGGCAAGTAACTTGTTCTTCTGATGGATACCTCCAACAGCAGATTACTCACCTTGTGAATGGATACCAAAGCAGTACCTCCCTACCTGAAAGGTCTGTGGAATGGAATCAGACAAAAAAGTCCTATAAGATCAAGACAGTAAAGTATTCTTCCAGCCAGATCTGGCTGTCAAGGTAATAGTGCTTTGTGAATGTGTGTATGGCCAACCACATCGCATCCTGGCTGATGCCATAAACAGGCAATCTGCATGCTAATGTAGTGTTAGCAGCCTTAGCCATAGTGGAATGGGTTGTGAGGCCATTCAGCTGCTGCTTCCTGGTGGGTGCGTAGCAGATCTTGGTTGCAATGGGCAATCCACCTAGTAATGGTCCTATTCTGCACAGCCTTCTCTTTTTGCTCCAGAGACCCCCATAAAAAGTGATCACCCACATAATATTCCTTAGTAGATCAATGTCAAAGCTTGAAGTCCTTTTGGGGGCAAAAAGACAAAGGATCTCCTCTTTTGAGCTGACAATATTAGTAGGGAGATGGACTGCTCAACGTGGAAGGAGACATGAGATTATTTTAACCACTTCGATGCTCATGACGGAGCGGTTCCGTCATAAGCATCGGTTGGGCTGTGCTTATGACGGAACCGCTCCGTCATGAGCACAGCCCTGGGGGAAGTGCTGGCGCCGCCCCCCCCCTCCCCCGAGGCATCGATCTTGGCACCACAGAGGGGGGTGGCAGCGGAAGTGTTTCATCAGGACGAGAAACTGAACCATTGAATCAAATTTAGCTGAAAAATAAAATTTGCCACATGTGTGTGTGGAATCACCGTGCTGGCACAAATGTCCAACCCCACAGCATTCCCCTTAGTGTCCTGAATAAAAGGATACCTCACTTGTGTAGGTGTCCAAAGCAGAATTGGCTAAAAACGTATTTTTTTAACAAATGTAGGGCTTCGAATTCTCGGTGCTATACTCTAAATCCCTATGTTTTGGGCTCTTCCTAGCCACAGGCCTTTGGCCCACCCACACAAGTGAGGTATCATTTTACTCGGGAGAATAAGGGGAACGCTGGGTGGTAGAACATTTGTGCCGGCACGGTGATTCCACACAAAAATGTGGAAAATTTGTTTTTTTCAGCTAAATATGAGGTTTGCATGGCATTCTGGGTAGGAAAACGATGGGGGATCCACGCAAGGCATACCTCATTGGACTCCCCCGGGTGTCTAGTTTTCAGAAATGTTTGGGTTTGGTACTCTCTCTAGATGGCCGCCGAGCCTGGGACCAAAATCTCAGGTTGCCCCCCCCAAACCACATAGTTTTGCTATAGTTAATTTTGAAGTCTCCACAGTACGATTTGGGCCATTTCCTGTTGCAGCCACTATGCCTACCCACACAAGTGAGGTCACATTTTTATCGGGAGACCTGGGGGCACATTGGGTGGGAGGAAATTTGTGGATCCACGCAGATCCCAGAACTTTCCCACACAGAAATTGGAGGGGAAATTTGAGGTTTGCAGGGGATTCTGGGTAGGAGAATGATGGAGGACCCACACAAGCCATACCTCGCTGGACTCCCCCGGGTGTCTAGTTTCCAGAAATGTGTAGGTTAGGTAGGTTTCCCTAGATGTCCACTGAGCCCCGGTCCAAAAACTCATGGACCCCCCTTGCAAAACCAAGTGGGTTTGTGATAGGTCATTTTGATGTCACCTCAATAGGTTTTGGGCCCTTGCCTGTCGCGGGTCCTTGACGCACCCACGCAAGTGAGGTACCATTTTTATCGGGAGACCTGGGGGGGGGGGGGGGGTGAACAATGGGAACACTGGGTGGGAGGAAATTTGTGTATCTCCACGCAGATTCCAGAACTTTCCACCACAGAAATATGGGGAAAATGTGTTTTGACAATTTTTTAGGTTTGCAAGGGATTCTGGGTAACAGAACCTGGTGGGAGGCAGTCGAGTCACCCCATCCTGGATTCCCCTGGGTGTCTAGTTTTCAGACATTTATAGGTTTGCTAGGTTTCCCTAGTTGCCGGCAGAGCTATGGTTCAAAAACTACAGCTAGGCACTTTGCCAAAAAAGGGTAATATTTCACTGCGAAATTGAGGTGTGTCCACGTTGCGTTTTGCGCCGTTTCCTGTTGCGGGCAATAGGCCGACCCAGACAAGTGAGGTACCATTTTTCTCGGAAGACCTTGGGGAATGCGGGGTGGGTGGAAATTTGTGGATCCACGCAGATTACAGAACTTTCCACCACAGAAATGTGAGGAAAATGGTTTTTTTGACAGACAAAATTTTAGGTTTGCAAGGGATTCTGGGTAACAGAACCTGGTGAGAGGCAGTCAAGTCACCCATCCTGGATTCCCCTGGGTGTCTAGTTTTCAAAAATGTATAGGTTTGCTAGGTTTCCCTAGGTGCCGACAGAGCTAGGGTTCAAAAACTACAGCTAGGCATTTTGCAAAAAAAAGGGTAATTTTTCATTGTGAAAATGTGGTGTGTTCACATTGGGTTTTGAGCCATTTCCTGTCGTGGGCACTATGCCTACCCACACAAGTGAGGTACCATTTTTATCGGTAGGCTTTGGGCAATTCAGATTTGTAAGGCAACTGTTATTACCTATTGAGTTTTGATGCATTTCTGCCTTCCAAATGAAAGACATTGTGTAAAAAAAAGTAATTTTAATAAATGACCGATAATTCTCATGCTAGTATGAGTATTCCCGATTTCGGAAATTTGCAAATATCTGTTTCTAAACTCTATATTTCGTTCCCATTTCAGAAATACATAGGTGTCTTTCATACCGATTTTCCCATGTATAAATTTTCCCACAATAATTGCTATATACCCGGTACATAATAAAAAAGCCATTGCAAATTGCTGCTCGGTTTTTGACTCTGGGTTCGTCGGGTTCTTGGTGAAAGTACAAGTCCTATATATCCCCACAACCAGTAATGTCCAGCGGATGTAACTGTATATTGCTTTCAAAGAGGTGTCATAATTAGAAGTTACAGGTGAAAAACGTTGACACAAAAGGCTGTTTTTTCAAACTAATTTTCAATTTTTCCTATATTTAACTGTTAGTTTCTATAAAGAAACCTTGATTGATCAACACAAATGACCCCTTGCGGAATTCAGAATTTTGTCTACGTTTCTAAAATGTAAAGCTTTCCAGGATCCATTATTGCTTTCATACCCATTTCTACCACTAACTGGAAAGAGGTTGAAAGCACAAAAAATAGCAAAAATAGGCTATGTCCCAGAAAACCGCCAAAACTGTGTAAAAAAATGTTGGTTTTCTGACAAAGTCTCTCATTCCCTAAAAGCTGGGGAAATGGTGATTTCAGCCCTACAAACCCTTTTTTGATACCATTTGCAGGGAAAACCCCAGGCGCTTTCATTTGCAGCCCTTTTTCCGCATTTTTCCCCCTAAAAACAAAATCTCGCTGTATTTTGGCTAATTTCAGGGCCCCCTCCAGGGAAATTCACAAACCCTGGGTACCTTTAGAATCCCCATGATGCTGGAAGAAAAGGATGCAAATTTGGCGTGGATACCTTATGTGGTCAAAAAGTTACAGGGGCCTAAGCGCGCACTACCCCAAATAGCCAAAAAAAAGCTTAGCACAAGGGGGGGGGGGGCCTAGCAGCGAAGGAGTTAAAGAATGCCTGCCGAGTCCTCTGTACCAGTTTATCCAGGAAGCTCACTTATGTGATGAGCTGACGTAATCATGATGAGAAAGGCAGTCTTCAAAGTCAAGATATGCAGCGATCAGTTATGCATCAGCTCGAAGAACGTACACATGAGGAACAAAGACTAAATCAAGGTCCCGCTGTGGGATCAAATGGCCTTTTCAAAGTTTTTATAAACCTCATCACAACAGGTGATTACTACACGCACAGTTGGTTTGGCAAATGTAGAAAAGCTGAAAGGGCATAAAATATTCAATAGAACTCACTGCAAGACCTTGCTGGGACGATGATAAATAATAAAACTCTAGACAGCTTTGCTTGTAAGAGTCAGTCTTGTGAAAGCCACACCCAGCAACATATTTGTCCCAGGGCCCAGTAGAAATGGATTTTGTGTAGAGGCGTATAATGGCAAGGATCAAAACCACTTCAGGCGGCAGTTCAGACTCCGTAAACTGCCACCGATCAATCTCCACGCATGAAGATCTAGATTGTGCAGCTTCGAGTGATGGACCCTGCCCAGCTGCTGAGACAGTAGATGCTTTCCAAGTGGGAGTATGACAGGAGGGCAGATGTTCATACTCCAAAGTTCTGGGTATCACACTCTCCTAAACTAAACCATAGCTATTTGGATGACTTGGGCCCAGTCACTCCTGAGCTTTTTCAGAACTCAGGGAAGGAGGAGCATGTTCCCACTGGAATGCATCATGTATCAAGTGTTCCAGCAGAAAGCAAAACACACAAAGCCTTTGACAATGCACGTTCAACTGTGGCAAAAGGATCCAACCACGGTTCTCTCCACTGCCGGAAGATGCACACATCCACATTGGGATTTAGACATTTGTGATGTGCCTGATGCTCCCAGTTTAGCTTGTCCGCTCTGGCATTAGAGGTTCGCAAGCAGGGAAATGCATCAACGCACCAACCAATTCCAGGGGAGCAGAACCTGCTGGCACAGGACCCAAAACCAGTGGCAGCCGGAACCTAACAGGGGTGGTGAGGCGGGCGGGGTGGGATAAGCAAAAGAAAATTCATTTAAAAAACACTTACCTGCAGTCTGGCTGCTGCCTCTCTGTCTTCATTGCTGCTTCCAGGGGTAGTAACAGGAAGCACCCAGGCTTCCAGACTCCCCTTGCCAATCACAATGCTGCTGATAGCAGCTTCGTGATTGGTCTGAGCACCATGGTTCGGCACACAGAGGGACTGGGGGCCTGGGCATGTTCTTCACCCAGGCTGTAGTACAGAGGGCCTAGAGGGCCGGCCAAACAGTCCTGCGCACTTAAGTGAGTGCCTACCACTTCTCCCCTGTTCCTGTTAGAGCCAGCCCCACCCCTAGCCAGCCGAGCCATGGAAAAATAAAGCGATAACGTTCCTAATTCTCATTTCATTTTATCTTTAACTGCTCACACAGCAGTGGGGCGTTGCTCCCCCGCGTTAGCGGAGAAGCCACCCCTGCCCAGAACCCCGCTCTGCCCCATATGCTGTAATAGAAAATGGTGGTGACTGAACTTGAACCAGTCCCTTCATGGACAACAGGAAGCCCTTCAGATTTAGATGAATGGCCCACAACTCCAAGAGACTGATCTGGAACTGGCCTTCTGTCAAGAGACCACAGATCTCCCCAACCCAGTAGAGATGTGTACATCACCACCATCAGCTCTGGGTGGGGAATAAAGGGGGCCTGCCACTGGGTGAATTTTGTTCAGGCAGCCATCACTGAAAATTGTGCGCACTCTTTCAAAATCTGAAGGGCATTCAATGATTTTCCTGATGCTGGGCTACTGGAGCTTCAGATTCCGCAGGAGACTTAAAAGGTCAAAAAGTTTCAGGACAGCTCGCACCAAGATCCAGGATTGAGGCTGAAACATTGGGATCATAGCCTGAATGTCATGGATTCATTATGGTAGAAGGAATGCCTTGGACATCACTGTATCCAGGAGAGCTCTAATGAATAGCAGCCTCTGCAAGGGAGTTGTGTGCACCTTAACCTGGTTGTGAATCCAAAAAATGTCAGGAGGTTAGCCATCGTTTCTATGCGGGTTAAAAAGGACTGTGGAGAGCCCTCTTTCAACAGCCAGAAATCAAGGTAGGGGAAAACTGGTCCCTCCATCATCTGAATATGAGCAGCAACCATCACCATCATTTTCGCAAAGACCAGAGGGGCACTGGTGCGCTCAAACTGAAAATGCTTCTAGCCTACCTGAACTACAGAAAGTTTGTGGTACTGTAGAACAGGGATATGAAAAAAAGGTATCCTGCAGGTCAAAATATCAGTCAGTCGCCCAGGTCCAGAGCAGACAGGATGTGGGCAGTGTGAACATTTAAAATTTGTCCTTCCCCCAGGACGGTGTTCAGAGGTCAAAGGACGAAAATGGGCCAGATATCCCAGAGCCCCTCCGTCCTACTTCAACACTAGTAAATATAGCACAAGTAACATCAAACTCCTCTTTCGGAGAAAGGCTCGGGAGCCCTCTGGTTAGCACCTTTGGAGTGAAAATCTAGCACCTCTCGTAACAGAATGAGCAGATTGTGACCTCTCAAATTTGATCAAATGAGGTTGGGAAGAAGGAGACACAGTTCCCAGTGCAAAAAGAAAAGGTAGGGCATACCTAATGCTGAACAATTTGTAAGACCCATTGTGACATGGCCTGGTTCCACGTTCTATGTTCTAGCGTGGAACCAGGTCTACAGAGGGTTCGTGGGTTGGCAGTTGGCCAGCGAGTCGATGGATGGGGTTGATTCATTAAAGCCTCTACATATATCTACAAGCATTGGTCTCACCTTTATTACACTGGCGACGTTTGATGCGTGCGTGGGAAGAAAGGTAGAGCAACCCAAACATCGGAGAGTCTCATGAGATGTGCAGGTTTAAGTGAAAGGAGGAAACTGCCTGGGCGGAAGAGCAAGGAAGAAACAGCCAGGTCGTCTGTGGTTGAGGAGGAGGTCGGCGGGAACAGCGTACAGCGTCTGATCCGGTTTTTGAGTGTCTCAGAGGGAGCAAGGAGTTAGTGTTGTTCCTGACACGCATTGGAGAGTCTGCTGTTGGATGTGTCGTTTTGGTGTGCACTACTTCCAGTAGAAACAAGACCGAAGGTTACTTCCAAGCCACAACAAAGAAACAAGCTACTCCTGCCATAAAAAGAGGCCCAAAGGTTTATGCTGTCTATTCAGTGGTCATTGTGAAGCTGCTGGGTGATAGCAAATTAAAGAACTGCAGGTTAAAAGGAAGAAGGTTGGTGATTTAAGTTTTTTTATTAAAAAGACAGCTTGTCGTCACGGTGACAAGCACACCTTGTTTCATTTACTTTAAAGAATACCTTGGATTGTTGCGATTGGCTTGTCAAGACGGTGACAAGCACACCTTGTACACTGTGTCTCAAGGAAATATGATAAATATATGGATGAGACTGACTGACTAGCACCTCTGTGGGAACATTTATGTACAAAACTTGGTGGTAATCTCAATGGTTAGATTGTTTTTTTGGTTTAGTTTTTGTATTTATCTGGCATTTTTTTTGTTTGAATAAGGAAAAAGGCAAAACAAAGCTAGTTTCAGAGTTCTAGTGGTAGATCTTTTTTTTTTAAAAAAAAGGAAGATGCAAAAGGTCACTGCGCCCCCGTTTTTTCTGTCTGATCCAGGGGAACCTCCTGTGAAATGGAAAAAATGGAGGAAAATATTTGAAAATTATGCAAGAGTGTGTGGCACTAATTTGAGTGCGGAGAGGAAACAAGCACTTTTACTTCACTGTTTAGGGGGTGAGGGACAAGAAGTGTTAGAGAGCTTGCCACAGCTGAGCCCCGCAGTTCAAAGGGGATTAAATGAATACGAGGTATGCATTAAGCAATTGGATTTACATTATCTGCCAAAAGTTAGTACCATTATGGAGCGGTATTACTTTGGTTTAAGAGAACAAGGAAAGGATGAAACCGTGGAGGAATTTGTGACTTCACTGCGCAAATTGGCTTCGAATTGTAAATTTGGGGAGTTGGTGGAAGAGAGAATAAGGGATCAATTTGTGTTAAGATGTTGCAGTGACAAGATAAGGGAAGAACTTTGGTTAAAGGATGAGCCACCGTTAGATGAAGTTATGATCATTGCAAAACGTGTGGAGCATATGCTCAAATGTGTAGGTGAGTTGAGTAAGGTTGATAAACAACCGAGTCTTACAGGAAAGGTAGAAGAGGTGGTATGTCAGACTGTATCGAAAGTTGATTCTGTAAACAAATCTGAGTGTGTCAACTACAAAAGTAAGGAGGAAGATAATAAAGCAACTAATATGCGATATGAAAGGAAAAATGAAATGACATTTCAGGGTACCTGCTATCGTTGTGGGAGATTTGGTCACATGGCTAATGCAAGAGAATGCCCTGCTCTCAAAGTGGTTTGTAGTGTATGTGGAAAAAAAGGGTCATGTCGCAAAAAACGGTCGTTTTCATAACAAAAAGGACAGCAGGTATGAAGTAAGAGAAGTTAGTTTTCAAGTAAATGAGTGTGGTGTGGAACACCCTTCCGAGTGGGTCATTGTGGGAGACGTGAAGATTAAAATGAAATTTGACTCTTGCTCTCATCTCACCTTCATATCTAAGGTTGAGTTTGAGAAGAATTTTGAGACTATGATCAAATTAAACGAAATCATATGTTAGACCCACAGGCTATGGTGGAACACCAATTAAGATGTTGGGTTATTTTATGACTTGTATAGAATGCAATGGAAGGTTTACTGATGCTAAAGTTTGCGGCGGAAAAGGGAGACAACTTGCTGAGCTGGACTCATCAGGCACATTTGGGTATCATTCTCAACCCCAATGCCAAACCCCCTGTGCAAGTGCAGTCCATTGAGGATGTTGATAGCAAATTTGTAAAGAAGTTTAATAGTTTGTTCAGTGACAATTTGGGTTGTCTGAAAAGTTATAGTCACCGGATTAAACTTAAGCTTGGCGCTAAACCTATTGCAGCCAAGGTGAGGAGGGTTCCCATCAGTGTGCAGGAGGCTGTGCAAAAGGAGATTGACAAGTTACTAGCTATTGGGGTGATAGAGCCCGTGGAGGCCACAGAGTGGTTGGCTCCCATTGTCGTGGCGCGCAAGGCCAACAATGAGATTCGTTTATGTGTGGATCTTCGCGCACTTAACAAGGAGGTTGTAGTGGACAGGTTTCCTCTTCCCAATATTGAAGAAATGGTTTCAACTTTAGATGGTGCGTGTTATTTCAGTACCCTAGACCTGGCATCTGCATACCACCAAGTACCCCTCAGTAGGGATTCACAAGAGCTTACTGCGTTCATAACTCCCATGGGGGCATTTAAGTTCTTACGGATGCCTTTCGGGTTAGTGTCCGCAGCCTCTGTTTTTCAGAGAATAATGAATGAGATCATCAAAAGGGATACCCGGGGTCAGATGCTACCAAAATGATGTTTTGATTTGTGGGAAGACCATTGAGGAACACGATGGCAGAGTAGACCGAGTACTGGGAAGATTGCTTAAGGCAGGTTTGTCTTTACGTCGTGATAAATGCAAGTTTGGTGTTACTGAGCTTGATTATCTTGGGCATCACATTTCGAGTAGTGGGGTAAGACCCAAAAAAGAGTTGGTTGACACTATAGAAAAATTGAAGGCACCGTGTTCAAAGGAAGAACTATCCTCGTTTTTGGGTATGGCTGAATTTTATGGCAAATTCATTAGGAATTTTGCAGATAAGACTGTTCATCTCAGACGTCTACTGTGCAAGAATGCTGAGTTTGTGTGGGATGAAGTGTGCAAGGAGGAGTTTTTAGGTGTTAAGAAGGATCTCAAGAATGCACCAAATTTACAGGCATTTAAACCTGGGGATGTGACATATATTGTAACTGACGCCAGCAAAAAAGGTTTGGGCGCACTACTTTTGCAGATGCGTAATAGTCGTGAGGATTTAATTGCGTGTGCTTCCAGGTGTCTTAAAGGTGCTGAGCTCAACTATTCGGTCATAGAAAAAGAAGCTCTTGCTATCTTTTGGGCTATCAACAAATTTAAGAAATTTGTTTGGGGTACCTCTTTTATTGTAAGATCAGATCATAAGCCACTCAAAGAAATTTTTGAAAAGAAAGGTCTTGACTATCTCCTCTAGGATCAGAAGGTGGGTGATATCTTTGCAGGAGTATAATTTTATTTTTGAATATATTCCCGGAAGTACTAATGTCTCTGCTGACTGTCTCTCACATTTAGTGGACACGGTGAACTCAACGGATCTGTTTAGTGACGGAGAAGAGGATGATGTGTGTGATGTAAAGGTGTGTGACATCACCTTAGGTGTGATAAAGGAAGATGAGTGGAAAAAAGAATTGAGTAAAGATTCTGAATTGTTGGGTGTGATGGAATTGTTGTCACAAGACAAGGCAAATAGGCTTGTGAAGCCTTGGTCTTTAGTCTCTAATGAATTAGCCATTGTCGAGGGCATCCTAACTAGAGGTATGAGACTAGTTCCACCTGAGAGTTTAAGGAACAACATTGTCAAGTTGGCACACGAAGGACACATGGGTATTTCAAAAACCAAAGAACGCATCAGACAAGATTTTTGGTGGCCAGGTTTGGATCTCATGGTGGAACGTGCAGTTCGTGATTGTGTCCCCTGCTCTTTAAGCGACAAAGTCCTCAAGCCCAGACAACCACCAATGGTTTGTAGGAGATTACCCGTGTGCCCTTGAGATGAGGTTGCTATTGACATTGTTGGTCCTCTTCATGGTGAACATCAAACCCCTTATTTAATTGTGTTGATGGATTTATATTCAAGGTGGATTGAAGTCAGTTCCGTTAGAGACATCACGACACAATGTATAATCAAGTTTTTAGATTCCATTTTTAAACGTGAAAGTTTTCCTAATTCATTACTTTCGGACAATGGACCACAATTCTGTTCACGTGAAATGGAAGATTATTTACTTAAGTGTGGCATTGAACACAAAAGAATTTCGTTTTATCATCCTGAGTCTAATGGTGCCATTGAGAGATTGAACAAAACTTTGAAGGAAAGCATTCAACTGGCAAGAGTTAACTGCTTAAACTGGAGGGTTGAGTTGCAAAGTCGTATTTCTGCTTATAGATTTACACCACATTCTTCAACGGGGAAGACACCTTTTGAATTATTCAAAGGAAGGTCTTCTAATACTTTCTTGTGTCCAGGGTGGATGATTCTGGATAAAGGTCTCAAGAATAAGGACATTGGTGAATGGAGAGGGAAAGAATTAGATCTTCAACGGAAAAGAAAGGTTTATCTTGATGCTCGCCGATCTTGTAAGGAAGTCGAGTTCAAGGTTGGTGACCAAGTCAAAGTTAAAGCTCCTGTGGGCTGTCAGAATTGGTCAAAATTCACTTCTGTGAAGAGTGTGGTTAAACTGTTTAAAAATGGTGTTAAAACTGATGATGGTCGTATCTGGAACCATAGTCATGTTGTTCATGTTAAACTTAACAAAGAAAGGATCCCTGAGCCTGAATGTACTGTTGGGGGTTCGTCTCTCTCGTACAGAATCTGTGCCTACACGAAAGAGTGATAGGGTCTGCAAAAGCCCAAGTTTTCTTCGTGATTTTATGAGATATTATATATTTTTTTTTACCATGTTTTTTACTGTCATATGGTGTTCTCTCTCTTGTGTATTTAAGGAGGATGAAGGGTTGTGTTGAGTTTGTTTTTCATCTTTGTTTCTTGCTGTTAATTTATCAAATTGTATTTCGAATGTAAGAGGGAAGAAGTGTGACATGGCCTGGTTCCACGTTCTATGTTCTAGCGTGGAACCAGGTCTACAGAGGGTTCGTGGATTGGCAGTTGGCCAGCGAGTCGATGGATGGGGTTGATTCATTAAAGCCTCTACGTATATCTACAAGCATTGGTCTCACCTTTATTACACCCATCTGTCAGACATGATGGATCTCCACCCGGGGAGAAGTGCTGAATACATTTCCCTACAGAACGTGTGTGCCACACTAAGGGCAAATTAAAGTGGCTTGGTTGCGGTTATCACAGGGGGAGCTGGGAGGACTGGTGCACTTGTTGGCCTGCACGTTCGTTGTCAGACCCCATGTGCCTGGCGTTAAAAGGACAGAAGTGGCTGCTATAGAAGCTGGGGAACTTTTGTTGTCTATATGGCAGCTTCTTTGGGTAGTCTCAGAATTCCTTGAGTTAACGTGGCAACTTCTTGGCCGGGAACAACATGACCAAGAAGAGTGCCGTGGCTCTGCTGTTTTGAAAATGCTCGAAGGCAGAACCTGCTTTTTCCCCCCGAAAAAAGCTTGAACCATCCAAGGACATCTCCAAGGTAAAAGCTTGTACATATTGCAAAAATCATGTGGAATTCATCCACGCGTGTCGGAACACAACACTGATGCCAACCACCCTTGTCAGGCATTCAGATGCATCTGGGCCAGTATTTTCTACCTTGAATTGTCTGAACCAGTAAGCCCGATCTAGGTGCAAGATCTCACTGAGCATGCATGTAGCAACCCAACAAACCACACCGACTGATCCTGATCTCAATGCCAGGCTCACAGAGGAAAACATACTTTTTCCAAATGGCTCAATCGTCTTGGGGTCCCTACCTAGAGAAGTCATGGGGAATGATTTTGGTTTCACCTTGCTAGTTAAAGTCTGAACAACCAGGCTCTTTGGAACTGGACATTTAGGGAGGAAATCTGGATCAACAGGAGCCAGTCTGACACTACGCCAACTGCCTGTTCACTGGAGGGCACTAACAGGGCTTCGACCAAGCGCCCATCAAGGTATGGGTGAGAGCCTTGTTAAATGAGAGTTAGGCAGTATGACGCTCGGCTCCACTTTTGTAATCTTACCAAGAAATCAGTCAAGATGGGGTTGAAGTTGGTTCAGTGTCAGACATCGGAATCAGAACTGAATTTTCTTCCCACACCGGAGCGTCAGTACCAGAGTCTTAGGCGCAGCCCAGCGTGGGTTTTGGAAGCAGATTGGATATCTGTACCAGAGTCGGTACAGGTCCAAAATAGATGCCAAGGGGTCATATGGTGCGGGAGATGGATCCACTTGCAGAATCCAGACAGGAGGCTCCTGCGGTTCCTTAGGGCCTGAGGGCATGTTAGAGGGAGCCAAATATTCTGCAGCATGGCCGCTTTGATGACTTCAATCTGCTGCGGCGTTGAAGTTGGCCTGGGATACTATGCTGCACCAAAACAGTCGGAAACTCAGAGGAGACAGACCGACAGTGTTGCTCTTGCACTTTCGTCTTGGATACAGAGTCGCGGGACAAGACCGATTATCGCTTCACTTTTTGTGTTGGAACTTAGATTTGGACTTACCAGATGACTTTGACTGTGAAGCCGATCTATTGCAGAGGGAGCAAGATTTAGTTCGCCCCCGGGACCTGAAACAGCAGCAAGGGCAGGGACTTCTTAGATTTGGCTATGAGTAGCTTCACTTCAGTCCCGGATTAAAGTTGGGTGTGGAGGCGCACACTTAACACACAAATAAGTCATGTTGTGAGACCAAACACCATTGGCACGCCTCGTACAGGTCCGTGACCAACATTTGTTTTCTGCCGTCACAGCATGGTTTAAAATTTGTAGTCTGAAAAAAGGACACTGTTTTCTAGCACACTGGATTTAATTTGAGGAGTCCTCAGGAGGCAGACTAATTTAGAAGCAGAGCTCCACATCTTCTTTTAAAAGATGCCGAGGAAAAGAAGGAGCCGACATCAGTGAGAAGGGATATCGCTTATATGCGACTCCACTAATTTACTTTTGTGGCAGTACAGAGCTACCACTGAGCCACATGGAGCCACCTGGTGGGGCACTGGTGCATTACTGGAAAACGTTTCCTTGATTGAGTCTGGCACCTGGGGAGTATTCTTAGATGTGGAACCTGCAGTTAGAATGATCCATCAGAAAGATTGATTACTTTCAATATGCTTGGACAGGCGTATGCATGAATATTCTGTCTGACATATGCCCTCAAGTACAAAAGTCACATGGAACTGCTCAGTGTAGTTGAATTACAATTCCTCAGTCACACAGTGAAGCGTGCCTGCACAGTTTATTTTGAGCCCTTAGGGTGCACAGATGTCCAGGGCCAAGCCGGAGACTTCTGTTGCTGCACAGCTTAGCTGCGGTGTTGTGCATGTGAGGTCATTGTAGGCTTAAACTAATTTGCTCAGGGTTGCATTTCAATCTCAGGATAAGGGTGTGCTACGGAGACGGATGCACCTTGCCAACAACATGGCCTTGGTGATATTGTGAGAGAATGAAGGTGCCAGAAGGACCATCTATTGCAGCCGGTGGAGAAAGAGCTTATTAAAGTCTATCTGGACCAGACAACAAGAGTTACAACCCGGGGCAACAGGAAGCTTGCGATTGATGCATTGGGGATATTTGAACTTGGATTGTGTTGGGCTCTCTATCGGATACAGAGTAGGCAGAATGTAAATGTAAGAGCTTTGAAACATGTGTGGTGGACAGGAACAGTTATGAAGGGTAAGAAGGTGCAGCTAAGAGATTCATTACATTTACGCATATGCTGGACGGTGGACAACGCTGCCATGAGTGAGGTGTGCCTGTCCGGCTTAAAGAGTCTATGGTATACGAGAACACCACCAGAGGAGACAAAGTGAGTGACCTGGTTTAACTTTAAGGGGACGACCCACAATTAACACATTTTCCTTTGAGAGCCGAGCGTTGTAGAGTTGGTCTATCTTTTACATTTAATTTTTTTTTAATGCTTTTTTTGGATCGCTACTCGATTGCATATTGCAATTGTTTATGAATTGAGTAATAAATAAATAAGTGAAATGCAATGTGAACTAAGGGTATGTGTCCCCTTTGATTTCTCCTAGACGGCTGTACCAAGCATCCCCCGAGAGCTCAAATGAACTGTGGAATTCTGATTGGAAGTAGTCACAGACAGCGTTACATGGGACTGTGGCCCCGATTTCACATCCACTGAGACACGGGTTCTCAGAGAAGGGGGGAGAACAAATTGAGTAGAAGCAGGCTATGTGGAATCCTTACGAGGAGAGTACAAAGGAAAGCGATGGATGGTGGAGGAAAAGATACTGGGGCAAAAAACTAGAAATTGAGAAATTACCCGGTTCTTAGAAAAATAAATACTTGTGAGCTCAATGCGTGTGTGAATTAATAAGGAATTGAGCGAGTTAGTCAATTTTTCCAGGAAGCTTGAGAAACACCACTTAATTCCACTCTCATGCACTGAGCACTAATCATTTGGCCCCTGTTCGAACCACTCATCACATTCCCTGACCCCATCTGAAGGAAGCTACAGGGCCTCAACTGTGGGGGTTGGGATAGTTGGCTGCGGAAGCCACGATGTCTATGCGAATACTGTTCTGCAAAAAGAGCCAAGAGCACGACCAAAATGCTCAGAGGAAAGCAACAGCTAGTAGCAAGAACATCTCATATGTCCTATATGCAAATAGAAAGTATAAGCTGGTATAGGACAGAAATCTATGCATTTATAGGACGAAAGAAGTCAGTTACCCAGAGGTGGCACGCTTCATCATAGGACCCCTTTTCACATGGTGGGCTAAGCCACCACATGTGCGCTCCCACCCTGGCAAGAGAGGGAAGCTCTCGGGGATGGACTTTAGTCCATCTTCCTGGGCCAAGAATCCCAATGGTGTTGACATGAAGGTAGAGAGGGATGTAACTAGAACCCCTTCCTGGTGAACTAGTTTCATTTATTGTTTTCCCCAGTGGGTAGGGTTAAAAAGGTACAGGGGAATTGTTCAACCCTTGTTAGAAAGGTCAACATGTTTCAGCCCTACTCGAAAGAGGCTCAGACCGGGTCCTCTTCAGCACACGGGCAAGCCTCAGTCTTCAGATGAAGTAGCAGCACATGGCATTGGCAACAGTTCTTTGGGTCACGGCGGTACAGTAGGAGCCATGCTCCCTAATCACTGCAATGGGACCAGGATGCCACAACTGTGGCTCCCACCTGGAACAGCAGTTAGGAGAGTTGGTCACTGGCAGCACCTGTGGCACACACATCACATTCCTCAGTCCATCATCTGGCAAACCCCACCTGTACTGGGGTATCACTGCACCTGGCTCCTTCTGGACAGTCACGCCTTCTGCAGGGTTAGAACTCTCGATCCTTCTGAGGCCCAGGCAGGCTGGCATTTAGGTGCTTAAGGTCAGATGAATAGGTTCTTCTAGCAAAGCTATATTCAGGATATGTCCCCTTACCTCTGGGAAGCTGTACGACTTCAAGACACCAGCTCTAGTTGCACAGCAGTCCTCCGAGTACTCTGCAAAGCATTCACTTCCTTGGATGAAGATAACTTGGAACTGGAACTACAAGAAGTCACCTTTTTATACAGTTAAAGCAGAGGGGAGAGCTGGATACTTGGACTGCACTTTCATAATTGGTGTGAGGTGCTGCTCATTTCAGTATTCCTTTCCAAGGCTGCTTTCCAGATGCAGCATTTGTGCAGGGTGTTCCTCCCATGGTCGTCTCCAGCCTGGAACACCCACAACAGAGGCACACAGGTGTGAGCTTTGTGCATCGGACGATCATCGGCCACACTGAATCGTGATCAGGGGCAGAGCTTTGAATGGAAATATAGAAGTGCAGGTACTCAGGATTTAGAGTACCTATTTGCTCCCGAGAAGTGCCTGTACTGCCCCATTGAATGTATCGCAGCAGTGCTGAGAAGCACAGGTACTCTCCCCTTCAAATCACAGAAGTGCAGGTACTGGGTACCGGAGAGTACCTGCCCATTTAAAGCACTGATCAGGAGAAAGCAAACACTGGTCTCACCAAGCAGCCCCTTTCACTCTGATCAACAGAGGCTGAAGTCCCACTCTCTACCAAATGGAAGTGTCACAGAAAAGCCAATTGGCAGTCCCAGCAAAAGCCACAATTTAATTGCTAAAAGGGACCGTGTGTCCTCATTTCCGTGCCTGGGTCTCCTCCCTGCAGCTTCAGGAAGGTCAGCCGTGCACTCCCATCATCAGAGAAAACAACCTCACGTCCATGTTGTGCACAAGAAAAGGAGCATCCCAAAATAGACCCAACAGGCCTCCACTACTCTTTCCCACCCATGCATGGACCATGCAGGTCACAAAAACGACCAACATACATCGGGCGGTCACCCCAGGATATGGATTAGCAGAACTTTAACAGAGTGGACCAGCAGGACTCAACACAAGTGATGCAGATAAAAAGAACAAGTCACGGCTATAACACGGTACGCTGCCACCCAGGCGCGCAACACCCATTGAACTCACCGGGCTTCAGCCCCCCCCCGTCGTGTGTGGCAGCCCGGGATGAGACACCTTCCCGGGCAAAAAAGCAGCCGCACCCGAGCACTTCACAGGTCTTTAAACGACCATTTACATGTTAATGAGGCCTTGCTGTTGTTTCACCCCTTCTAAGAGCCCCTGCAGCTCCACTCTGCCTATTGCTTAAAGTTCAGCCCCCCCCCGAAATTTTTGCTCAGCCCCCCCCGAAATTTTTGCTCAGCCCCCCCCCCCGAAATTTGGCTCTAGTTGCGCCTCTGCTGCCACCATCTCTCGGTCCTAAACCCAAGACAGGGAGAGTAGTTTACTGGCAGTATAATGAGGGCACGCCCATCAGGACACAGGATAGGTCCAGGGGGCCCTCACTCATGACAAGGGACAGATCTTGGCGTCTGCACACAAACTAGATTAGTGCGAGGCTAGGGACAGACATAAAAAAACAGGATACCCGATACACGAGTCGAGCACTCCGGGCAGAGGAACCGGATCATACACCATATGTAGGGGGGAATTCCAGTTCCAATGCTGAACAAAAATGCAAGGTACAAAACCCTTAATCTATTCAGAAACATAACCACGGTAGTAACGCAGCCTCTGAAGAATGTTTAATAGACGAGGCAGCATCACAGATTGTGCAATCTTAATGGCAAACTACACCGGAACCACTGACATGGGGCATCAAACCCAGAGGTGCCTCAAACACAGGCCTCCACAGTACCCAACATCACTAGTTTGTATCACACGCTCCGCCCTCACGTCGCTAGCCCCTCCCACACGGTCCATTTTTACCAGGATTGCCCCCCCCCCCCACCCCTCGCCCCAAACCGTAGTGTCAGGTAGGGCAACTATGGAGTGAACTGGGGAGGACATAAAATACCCCAGCAGGGCCCTAGTTGGGGCACATTTTGCAAAAAGGGTTTGCAGAAACGAATTTAATGATTAATATCCAGGCATTTGATAGCACCACAACAACGCCTTGTGATATGGACCAATCAATTTCCATCTTTTCACTGACGTGGCTCGGTTTCAACTACGAATAAAAAAACGGCGGGCAGTCACGGAATCCTGCTTGGTAGGGATGGCGGAGTCTGAATTTTCTCAAAGGGGCTGAGGGACTTCGCATAGATCAATACAAAGCAGGCAGGTTAGAACCACAGGCAGGGACGTTCACGCTTCTGCTTGTATCGACAAAAACTGGGGTACTGGGTCTTTACTGGGGGTTCCTAGACGTGGAGCGAGTCCCATAATTTTATGTACAATATACAAGGGATACTTCACTTGACAAGATAAGTAAAGCTGGTGTAAGACGGAAGGGCGCAGGCGCAGAGCGGAGGAGACGAGATGCTCTCGAAGGCTTTCTTGCTGCGGGCCAAGGTACCTGCGTGTCTAATAAGGTTTCTACACGCTGCAGCACGCTGCAAAACACCAATTAGAAATCTGCTATGGTGCCAAGGCCCATGTTTTCCACAAATGGCCAAGACGCTCCTTTTATTAATCCCCTTCTTCCCCCGTGGCAGCTTTTGTTCTTTTAGCGCGGGTTCTTATTAATTAACGAGGTTATAGCCGCAGCTTGGCTACGCAAAGTCAATGAGGACACGAAGAGCTGGTGGCTCTTCATCTCAAAAAGGGAAGATGCAGCAACCGCGGACCTGGAGCTGAGGCGCCCAAGACGAGCCGACGGAGGCTACTACACTTTCCAACCAGGGAAGGCCCGCGAGTCCCCTGGTCATCTAGAATAAGGGGGTCTCCTCTGGGGCCCGGTCTCCAAAAGACCGAGGACAGGGCTGATGCACAATTTATAAAAACCATGCGTGATCCGTTGGGCTCACAAGCTCAGCACAAACTGAGAAACTTCTCCGGGCTGGACCATGACTCAATCAAGCAGTAATTGCGCCATTCACAGCAACCCCAGGTGCTATAGGGACTAATGCATTGCAGGATGTGGCATAACAGCACAACAATGACAAGACACACTGTCCAACCCCTACAAGTGGCTCCAATAAGACTCCAAGGCTCAGCATGGCGATCACAAGACGCACGCTATTCAAACCCCTCAAGCACCTTCCACTAAGACTCAAAGGCTCAGCATGGCGCTCACAAGACGCACGCTATTCAAACCCCTGCAAGCCACTTCCACTAAGACTCGAAGGCTCAACATGGCGATCACAAGACGCACGCTATTCAAACCCCTCAAGCACCTTCCACTAAGACTCAGCATAGCGTTAACAAGACGCATGCTATTCAAACCCCTGCAAGCACCTATCACTAAGACTCGAAGGCTCAGCATGGCGATCACAAGACGCACGCTATTCAAACCCCTGCAAGCACCTTCCACTAAGACTCCAAGGCTCAGCATGGCGATCACAAGACGCACGCTATTCAAACCCCTCAAGCACCTTCCACTAAGACTCGAAGGCTCAGCATGGCGCTCACAAGACGCACGCTATTCAAACCCCTGCAAGCACCTTCCACTAAGACTCCAAGGCTCAGCATGGCGATCACAAGACGCACGCTATTCAAACCCCTCAAGCACCTTCCACTAAGACTCAGCATAGCGTTAACAAGACGCATGCTATTCAAACCCCTGCAAGCACCTTCCACTAAGACTCCAAGGCCCAGCATGGCGATCACAAGACGCACGCTATTCAAACCCCTGCAAGCACCTTCCACTAAGACTCGAAGGCTCAGAATGGCGATCACAAGACGCACGCTATTCAAACCCCTGCAAGCCACTTCCACTAAGACTCGAAGGCTCAGCATGGCGATCACAAGACGCACGCTATTCAAACCCCTGCAGGCACCTTCCACTAAGACTCGAAGGCTCAGCATGGCGATCACAAGACGCATGCTATTCAAACCCCTGCAAGCCACTTCCACTAAGACTCCAAGGCTCCGCATGGCGATCACAAGACGCACGCTATTCAAACCCCTGCAAGCCACTTCCACTAAGACTCCAAGGCTCAGCATGGCGCTCACAAGACGCACGCTATTCAAACCCCTGCAGGCACCTTCCACTAAGACTCGAAGGCTCAGCATGGCGATCACAAGACGCACGCTATTCAAACCCCTGCAAGCACCTTCCACTAAGACTCGAAGGCTCAGCATGGCGATCACAAGACGCACGCTATTCAAACCCCTGCAAGCCACTTCCACTAAGACTCGAAGGCTCAGCATGGCGATCACAAGACGCACGCTATTCAAACCCCTCAAGCACCTTCCACTAAGACTCCAAGGCTCAGCATGGCGCTCACAAGACGCACGCTATTCAAACCCCTGCAAGCACCTTCCACTAAGACTCGAAGGCTCAGCATGGCGATCACAAGACGCACGCTATTCAAACCCCTGCAAGCACCTTCCACTAAGACTCAAAGGCTCAGCATGGCGCTCACAAGACGCACGCTATTCAAACCCCTCAAGCACCTTCCACTAAGACTCCAAGGCTCAGCATGGCGATCACAAGACGCACGCTATTCAAACCCCTCAAGCACCTTCCACCAAGACTCAGCATAGCGTTAACAAGACGCACGCTATTCAAACCCCTGCAGGCACCTTCCACTAAGACTCGAAGGCTCAGCATGGCGATCACAAGACGCACGCTATTCAAACCCCTCAAGCACCTTCCACTAAGACTCCAAGGCTCAGCATGGCGATTACAAGACGCACGCTATTCAAACCCCTCAAGCACCTTCCACTAAGACTCAGCATAGCGTTAACAAGACGCATGCTATTCAAACCCCTGCAAGCACCTATCACTAAGACTCCAAGGCCCAGCATGGCGCTCACAAGACGCACGCTATTCAAACCCCTGCAAGCACCTTCCACTAAGACTCCAAGGCTCAGCATGGCGATCACAAGACGCACGCTATTCAAACCCCTGCAAGCACCTTCCACTAAGACTCCAAGGCTCAGCATAGCGCTCACAAGACGCACGCTATTCAAACCCCTCAAGCACCTTCCACTAAGACTCAGCATAGCGTTAACAAGACGCATGCTATTCAAACCCCTCAAGCACCTTCCACTAAGACTCAGCATAGCGTTAACAAGACGCATGCTATTCAAACCCCTGCAAGCACCTATCACTAAGACTCCAAGGCCCAGCATGGCGCTCACAAGACGCACGCTTTTCAAACCCCTGCAAGCCACTTCCACTAAGACTCGAAGGCTCAGCATGGCGATCGCAAGACGCACGCTATTCAAACCCCTGCAGGCACCTTCCACTAAGACTCGAAGGCTCAGCATGGCGATCACAAGACGCACGCTATTCAAACCCCTGCAAGCCACTTCCACTAAGACTCCAAGGCTCAGCATGGTGATTACAAGACGCACGCTATTCAAACCCCTGCAAGCACCTTCCACTAAGACTCCAAGGCTCAGCATGGCGATCTCAAGACGCACGCTATTCAAACCCCTGCAAGCACCTTCCACTAAGACTCCAAGGCTCAGCATGGCGATCACAAGACGCACGCTATTCAAACCCCTGCAAGCCACTTCCACTAAGACTCCAAGGCTCAGCATGGCGATTACAAGACGCACGCTATTCAAACCCCTGCAAGCACCTTCCACTAAGACTCCAAGGCTCAGCATGGCGCTCACAAGACGCACGCTATTCAAACCCCTGCAAGCACCTTCCACTAAGACTCGAAGGCTCAGCATGGCGATCACAAGACGCACGCTATTCAAACCCCTGCAAGCACCTTCCACTAAGACTCCAAGGCTCAGCATGGCGATCACAAGACGCACGCTATTCAAACCCCTGCAAGCACCTTCCACTAAGACTCCAAGGCTCAGCATGGCGATCACAAGACGCACGCTATTCAAACCCCTCAAGCACCTTCCACTAAGACTCCAAGGCTCAGCATGGCGATCACAAGACGCACGCTATTCAAACCCCTCAAGCACCTTCCACTAAGACTTGAAGACTCGAAGGCTCAGCATGGCAATCACAAGACGCACCCCATCTAAACCCTGCAAGCACCTTCCACTAAGATTCCATGGAATAGCAATCACAAGAGACACTGTCGAACCCCGGCAAGGGGCTCCAATTACACTCTGTGGCACGGCAATACACAAGACACGCTCAATCCAACCCCTGCAAGCGGCTTCCAATAAGACTCCATGGCACCGTAGCCACACAGTATCCAATCCCTGCAAGCGGCGCCAATAAGACTTTATGGCACAGCATAGTAATCACAAGACACTATGTAACCCCTGCAAGCAGCTTCCAATAGGACTCTGGATCATGTAAAAAACATCTACTTTGGACCAGACGGTGCCCACTAACATGGGTGACTAGTGTTGCAATATGCAGAATAGTGCAGCGCGCTGTTGTAGGTGGTAGCTTCCAATACGATTCCCAGTTTGGTTACAGCTCACTTGTCTTGATTCTCCTTTCACAGGTCTTGAGTTCCTGCTCATCGACCCACCTCCGAGATGGACCCTGGGCCCAACATGTCTTGACTCACTCAATGTGCTGAACTACAGATCTCAGATCGAGTGCGCAAACATCACTGGGCTTTACACGGATGTGCACTATAGGAAACTGCTAATAAAGAGCACACAGCTCATTCATTCTAGGAAATGTAAGGGCCAAGTTCTCCACTTCTTCTGCCACTTACCCTAAAACTGTGTTGAACGTGAGGGCAACTCAACAGAATGATGGGGTGCAGGGCACCTTCCTTTCTCATGGCAACAAACTTTCTATGAGCACCCAAGTACAGTCTGTGGTAGGCACCTGCTTTGCTCTGCTCAGGATGTTGCGGAATTTCCTTCCTCTACTCTCGCAAACCCATAGAAGGACAGTGGTGCAGGCTCTGATCCTGTCCCGACTTGATTATGTCAATGTCCTTTATCTGGGAATACCTGAATTTCTTCTTAACCGCCTCCAAGTAGCTCAGAATGCTGCCGCTCGAGCGATTTTTCTTGCTGATCGACGCTCACACACTTCCCCTCTTCTGAGAACACTTCATTGGCTGCCGATCCGAAAAAGAATTCATTTTAAGGCTCTGGTTCTTGCCTTTAAGGCCTCCCATAACATTGGTGCTCCCTATCTAAGAGCCCGCTGCCTTCACTACGTGCCGACACGCTCACTACGGTCTTCCTCTGCACACTTGTTCCGCACGCCCAGGTTTTACCGTGCACGACTGGGCGGCCGTTCCTTTCAGGTTTTGGTATCGTCTTTATGGAACAAGCTCCCTGTCACTCTACGCCAGGAAAACGATCTCTTATGCTTTCGCCGCAAACTCAAGACACTGCTGTTTTAAACTTTCTAGGGCTCTTTTCTTAGCCAGCTTTTTTGGTTTGTTACGGGTCTTGTGCTCAGCGCCGGGACACTCCTGGGAGTAGCCGCGCGCTTAACAAATACCTAGTAACATAACATAACATAACAGGCCAAGGCCATTCTCAGTCTTCCACCACCCCCTTCCTTGCCAGTGCTGCAGACAAGAAAGATTAAAATGGCCATAATCGTCACAGCCAACTACCTGACCACCTCCTCATGACAAAAGACACCATTTACTAACCACACAATAGCATTCTCCTGAAGCACGAGCACCGGCTGTGTACAAGGTGGCCATGGCCACACGAGCAAAACATCTCCATAGCGATGTGGACAGCCATTTAGGGATCGCTTGCTCCACCCAATATCGCTCAGGTTCTGCCATTTGGTTAGTTATGAAGGGTGCATAAACCTGTGAAGGTTTTACCAGTGCGAAAGGGGAGTAAAGCAGTAATAAACATGGTTTAAATCTGCGTTTGTGTAAGGCAAGCACCTAGGAGGTTTGTGAGATCTATCAAAGTAAGACATACGCCTAAGTGTGGCGGGCATCGACTTGCAGGGAGTGGCACACCCAGGGCCAAGAAGCCCCTGCCTCCGAGCTTAATGAAGGCAGTTATTGGTTTGCAGAGAAGGGTTAACCATCAAAATGTGTTGATGCCCCATCCGCTCGTGTAAGAGTGCGTACACTCTAAAGAGAACAGACTGGGCAGCAAAGATGTTCGGTTAGTTCAGCTGCCTTCTCCAAACTCAAAATGGCCGCCCGTCTTTGACAGCAGAATTTCAGAAGCAAATGGTTCAGTGACCACAGGGACACAAAGGGGAAATGTCTCTGCAAGCATCGATTCAGGAAGCTAGCAGCATTGCCACACAATTCGGAAAGCGTCTCTGGCTTAGATCCCAAGCCCGTCAATTTTCTGGGGTGAATGTTTGACATTATTCTGCATTCTGTCCAACAATTTTTCTTTTTGCATTTTTAACCAGAGTGGGATAGGTATGCCCAGACGTGGCTTCCATGCTCTCATGCCACTGGAGTCTAGCTAGCCTGGCTGACGAGGGGCGATACCCCGAAACCAGTCCCAGAATGCTTGTCCACGGAGGACCTGGCCTGGCAGTTCGGGATGGACTGTTCCCATGGGGAGCGGGGTCAAGGCTGATTTGCATACGGCTGGGTTTAAACTGGAATGGCATGGGGAGCAAAAAAACGATGGATTTCGGCCCAGATCTCTGTACTGGGGTGAATGTTTGACATTGTTCTGCATTCTGTCCATTAATTGTCCTTTTTGCATTAGTGAAATTTCTGGAGCAGCGATTTAGCATGGCTGAATTTGAAGCTATATTTTTAATGAGCTGCAAGCAGAATAGGGACAATTTAGAAAGTGCTAATGAAAGTGCCAGCCTAGCAAGGAACCGACTGCTAAGCATCGCTTTGTGAAGTATGAGCAGATGGAGTGAACAGGCTGAGACTTGTGCAATCAGACTCAATTCATCATCGAACTTCAGCCAAAAGGTCCTTACCACACCCAAAGGGAAAATGAAAGCTCCCTGTCTTCATTACTAGACCCCCTCCCCAAGCTGGTACTGCGGCCATTACACCGGCCAGACTCTAATCCCACTGCCGGGGCTCTGGTGATGCACCCCCATCATGCACCAGTTGGCACTATGTAGGTATTTGCTGTGCGTGAATCGTTGAGGGTTTCCAGATCTATTCTAAGTGACAAAAACGAAGAAATAAAAAGGCACCCTGTAGCTGTACCTAACTTGTCTCCTATTTGATCACGGTGTGCGAACATTTTCATGGTTTTAAAGTCGGTGGCGTTTGTCAGAGTGGGCCTAAGCTTTGAAATTGCCAAGGATATGTCAAAGGATAACCAGTGTTTGCTCAATGCCGGGTAAAGACGTGTATATGCCCAAATGTCTCATGCCACATTCACATATATGCACCTTTGTTGAAAATTAAAATAAGAATATTTAAATAAAAAAGGGGGGGGGGGGATAAGCAGCATGTGGCGCAAGCCAGTCAAGAGTGGCGATAAATAAATACGGTCTTCAAGGCTCCAAATATTATCACCCGTGAAAAGCTTCCATAGTACACAGGAAGTACATTGGTATACTCACAGTTTAGTGCAAGATACAAGTGCTAGTAATACCATTTCACAATGACAACGAAACAACCACATTTTTCACCCGACTACGCATTGGAAGCTACATCGAGTCCGATCTCTCATACTTTGAGTTCGAAGGCCTCAGATGGAGGAGAGGGTAAGGGGGTATATGTTGGCGAGTGTACGACTTTTTGACATAGCACAGAACTGTAACCTTGTACCTACTTCAAACACAAGTTATAACGGATGCCGGGTTCAACTGCAAACCACACGATGGAAAATAGGACACCAAGCGCACGGTCAGCGCTTCGCTTTGCCACAAACGCTCTTTGGTCGTGACCACTGAGTAATGACTTGGTGCAAACCATTTCAGTAATGTCAGTGCCCATCTCACACACGTACTCATGGTAGATGGTTCACGTGGGCAGAGTTTAGTCATGCAAAACTCATTCTCAATACTGAAATGGTGCATCGACTGTGTCCTTCCGAGACTGGGCATCCCCCTTCCCACCACCCCTTGGCTTCTCTGGGTTTTACTTAAAAGTAGAAGCTAGCAACGAGGCTTACCACAGCTTAATTTGTACACGTGGCTCGTGTAGTGGGCACCGGCGCTCGCTTTTGAGGACCACGACTTTTCACCTTGTGACTTTGATGAAAATCCAGAGCAAGACAGAAATGGGAGACAGGAGGAGAAAAATGATAACCTTGTAAAAGGAGAAAGCTGGGGAGTAAAAAATAAAAAATCCCATATAAGAGTTTAATAAAGAGGAGCATGGGCGGTAGTAAAAGAAGCAAAACGGGCAATCGAAACCAGGTAGCCTAGGTATTAGGAAACTGCAGTACATAGTAGTGTCACTGAAGGCTAAGAAAAGCTTGGGGCCCACTCATTTATTTGCACAAATTAAGCACGGCACAAAACACCAGAAACTGAAGACTATCCATAAATTTCGCAGCAGGGTATATCTAAAATAGTGAAGAAACCCGAATCAGTAAAATGACAAACACAAAACGTGTTACTATGTTATATATTCGATATGACCCACAAAGGCTACCAGCGATGATTCAACCACAGACCTGAGTAAACTCCGGGATCGTCAAACTAGCATTCCTAGTGTGAATTCCAGTTAACTAGTCGCAAATGTTTTAAATAGGCCTGGGTGGTAAATTCCGTTCCACTCGCGGAATTTGGGTAATTTCACGTTCCGCGGAATTGCCAAAAATTCCATGAGCCGCGTCTTAGTAGAATTTGCTTGTTTGAGCTCTCAAAATGCGTGTTCGCGAGATTTCTCCCAGAGCACGCAAACAGCGTTCGCGAATAGGAGAAAAGCATCGCGAACGGGTGGAAGAAACAATTCCGCATGTTTGCGGAACTTCTGCGTGCTCGCGGAGATTTAGAAAAAGACACGGAAACCAGATTTTCTGATGAGCTCATGACTGAAAAATTCCCTTGAGGTAATTTTACCTGGAAATCCCGGTTATGCTATAGTTGGGAGGGAACCAGAAAAACGTGATCCTGTGGCGGTGGGCTTTTTCGGTGTAAAATGTATATGCCTAGATTACGGATTATGTGGCAATCAGATGCATGATTTAAATTTAAAAAAAATATATCAGCTTTCAGCTAAAATGATCTAAAGTTTTTATAAACCGTGCACACATGGTGCAGCTCTGCACCTACACGTTGCTGCTGACCGATGGATTCAGGCATTTGAAGTGGTGACGTCTGCCCAGATCCTGAACCAGTCTTTAAAAGGTTCACCGACTTGTGGCTTTTATCACGAATGTTATTTTAAGTGCAGGGAATACTTCTTGAAATTGTTGTCTCGCTGTTCACACACATTCCGGACGCTGTTTTTTCGCAAAGGCCATCTCACACACGCATACCTGCCAACTTGAACTCTGTGTGTGATGAGGGCGCGGGGCTTCCTGCCGAGAAGTACCTATGTGCACTTTTGAACCCCAGCCTCCTCCGGAGGGGGGGGGGGGGGGGGGGGGAAAGCTTATCGAGGCTGATGTCGATGTCGGCAGTTCAAAGCCTCTCGAATAACTTACTGTAAAACCACTATTCGCAGTGGTTTTCAGCTCGCTTTCCCTGCCAGTGTGAGATCAGCTCCTCGCCAGGTGATGGGAGCCGATATCGTGTGTCACACTGTGGCACCGTGTGAGATGGCAGCTATGCACACGGTGCAGCTCCAATGAATGCTTCGCTCCATCACACTAGGCCCTGCCATAAAACACAAAGTAAACATGAATGTACTACTCTCCATAGCTGTTTCTGAAGGAGGCAGAGGCTCGCACAGCCCCCTGCACTGTAAACACGGGGTCACTAAAGGCAACTTTTACAAAAAAAACACAACAAAACGCACTCAAGAAATTCTGCCACGTTTGTTTGAATCGCAAGTGTGTTTTTTTACATCGTGTTTCATGCATTCTATTTCATTGGGATGTAGGCATAGCAATGTTAATAAAATGAAGTTCTTCCACTCACGGCAGAATTATTAATTAGTATACCCATAAAAAAATTCTTTTTTTTTTTTTTTAAACATCTGCAGTGTGTATTTTGACACCACTGAAAGCCATTTTTTCGGTTTTAAGAATGTCAAAACAGCTGTGCAGTAATGCCACAGAATACGTAGCACAATTTACCTTTAATCGTATAATACACATAATTTGCCTTCCCATGCCGCATAAATGAGACAACCCTGCCGCATACCTTGGCCGACCACTACGCTATTCCAGTTGACTTGATCAGGAACTACCACTATGTTCCTAGCTGCAATGGGGGCTGCAAGACTTCAGGGGGCGCGGGGTCTCCTCTGCGAAAACGGGGGCGAGAGTTAAAGTGACAGCAATTCAAATGCAATAGAAACTCACTGTGCAGGCCATAAAGCCGATTCAGAAAGGAAAATTCAGGCTAGGAATTACACAAAAGTATCCGACCACGTCTCATTCCAGCGCTATCCAGAGCGTGCACTTAGGCGCTATATGAACGAAGCTGTTCGATAGGCATCCGTGCATCGTTGCCAAGTAGGCTAGTGCACATCACACTAAGCATCATATACTGTGACACTGTCCGGCAACTGTTCTCTCGGTTTGTGTCCAATCAGCAGCGCAGTAAGATAAACGTTCAAAGGTTTTTCTTCAACCTGCCCTCTTCCATGCACACAGATACTTAACGGCGTTTACCGCTCCTGTCAACATTACAACGCATTTCTTTTTTTTTTATTTCCAACTTTTTTTTATTGTTTGTTTCCAAATAAATCAATACATACAATACTGCAAATGAGGGACATACGAAATAGACATAAAAAAAATGAGGATAAAACAATAAATAGGTGGCCAGCAGAATTCACTAGTGCACATGACGATAAGGTGGTACATCACAGAATAAACACATGTAGTATCAGTGTATTGCCCCACGGGCGACTAAATCCGTTATCGATATCATAAGCGGTATCCAAATGATCAGCATGGAGAGCTCTAGCGTGAAATACAGATCTTCGGGACATGCCCCACTAGTGGCACTGGGACATTGTTGCAGGAGGAGCGAACCTTATTACAAGTAGGTCGTGGGAGGGCATAGTTACTACACAAGGTGAGATTCATGGTGGTTTGGGTGAGCTGAGATCAAGAGTGTCCCACATTTGTCTGGTGGAAGATTTCCACGGTGAGTTCTGGAGAGTTAAAGATTATCAGCCCCTCTTAGGTTGGTGACCCAGTTTAGCCAGTAATTAAAGGAAGCTTTGCGTGTGTCCTTCCAACTGCTGAGAATAATCTTGACCGCTGCTACTAGGAGAAGGTCTAGGAGCGCCCTATCATTTTCATTGAGTGCTTCAGCTTTGAGGAAACCAAAAATACTAGTGTCGAGAGATCCCTGCTAGGAGAGTAGGAGAATAGTTTAGATACAAATTAAAAAATCTTATCCCAGAAGGGTATCGCGCATTTGCACTGGATCAATAGGTGTTCTAGGTCACCTACATGGTCATTGCAATTCCAACAGATGGCATCCTCCCTGATTTGTGTGAGTGGAGTCAGGCTGGTGTCCAAAAGGCCTTATGTAGCAACCAGAACTTCGTCTGGGAGTGCTGGGCTGATCTTATGTCTCATGGTTGAATTCCAAGTGTTGGTCCAATCCAACTCAGAGATCGGAAAAGAGGCGTTTGACTCCCAGAAAGATGTGAGCTTCTTATGGAGTAGAATGTTGGGGGCGTATCAATTTATAGATCCAGAAAACCTGGTGACCTAACTTGTGTAGTTTTGATAGGTAGCTCGGGAGGGAAGGGGGTATGGTTGAAAGATTCACTTTAGTTACTGCCGATTTTATTTTTAAAAAGTTGTAAAATTCCAGAGAGTCTAGGTTGCATCTTGATTGAATGTCTTTGAAGGAAAGAGGGTAGGCCCCGTTAAAGAGTTGTTGGGGGAAATCGATACCTTTATTAACCCATGAGTTGTTGTGTAAGGTTTTCCCTTTATAGAATATTTTATGGTTGTTCCAGAGAGATTCAAGATTAGACCACTTAATGCTAATATCTAAGAGTGTCAATTTTCAACAGAGCGGACTTTGTGTTCTTGAATGGGGTTTTGAGCAGGTGACCGTATTTAGAGTCAGGAGGGCCGCTGGGGTGAGATTCATAAGAAGTGACCTCTATGTCTAGCCAAACAGGGGTGTAATCGTCGGGTGGCATCAGCCAGTATGAGCCTTGTTTTGCCAGAAATGCCGTCTGATATAGCCTAAAGTCAGCCAGGTTGACACACCCCAAGGATTTATCTATTCTAAGTTTTTTCAGACTAATTCTTGCTTTTTTCCCCTTCCATAAGAATCGAGAGTAAAATGTCCAGCTTACGGTGAAAGTCCTCAGATAGGATGAGGGGTTGCATAGTAATTAGTTCACTAGTGGAGAGATCATCATCTTGATGGCCTCGATCCCACCCCACCATGTTATAAATCTTGGTGACCATGCGTCTAGAAGAGATTTGATTTTCTCTAGGTGTTGATTTTGTTGCGTTGGAGCGTATCTAATATTGTGCTGCCGAATTCAATCCCAAGACACTTAATGTACCCTGGTTGCCAAGAGAGGCCAGAGTCACCTAGAGTCACCTAGCATTGCCCGCATTACTACGCATTTCAGCACCAAACTTGAATTCTTGTTTCGTTCTCGATAAAAGCAATACTTTAATAACGTCTTGGTGGAGTGTTCCATTCTGATCCATGCCGAGGAGGGGACACCGGGTATCCAGTTCTGGGCTCTCATGTCAGGAGTTAGTGCAGCTGCTTCAACTGAAGCAAACTACCTATAAATCCCAAAATGCACCACTAGTGAATCGAAGCAGAGGATTGGACACTGTGCCCCGGACACACAGAGCTAGAGCAGTCCAACATCAAATAAACACTGAAAATAAATCCCCTCGTACCAAACCGCACAGCTGCCCTACAAAAAGCCAGGTCCATCCCAAACAAACCTCCCTTCGATCGAAAAGCGATGCTGCCCTGAAGGCTAGAATACAACCACGTCACTGCTGTCCAGGAGGAGGTAGAAACAGCACTCTCAAACTAGCACCACCAACCTACAGGACTTGATCCTGTCTCAGAACACAACACTGGTATGCAAGAAGCAGGGATACATATCCAGCAAACCGGAAAAGCCAAACAAAGAATTGAAAAGGGTGCAAGGTCCAACAACCAACAATACCCACAAGCCCCTCCGGGTCCGGACACATCTCCAGCATGTAGCACTATTATCAAAGCGGATCTTCCATTTCCCCAGCACACAACACTGCTCTCCAACAGCACAGCGGGCCTGCAGGGGGTCAAAAAAGACACCCCACGTATATCGCACTCAAACACACAGCTGGCCCACAGAAGGCTTGGATAATTGCAACATTAAGCCCTACTCTCAAACACTGCACTGCTGTTCTGCAAGAGGCCTGGGTAAAACCAAGGCCACTGGAATTATGCGATTGTGCAGCAGCAGAATTTTCAAATAATTACAGATGTGCTGCATTTGCCACATTATCCCTCATACAATTCTTAGCTCAAACAGATTCAAAAGTTACTAAAAACGCAGCGACACGTGCTGCTGATCAGTGGAAGACTTGTGCAAAGGTGGACTGGTCACCTTTCTGTTGCTTATTGCTATAATTTAGACTTAAACTGGAACTAATGAAGTGCAATGTTAAAATAATGAAATAATACCAGCACAAAGTGTGGCTAATTACGCCGCATAATTTGCATTTCCGTGCCGCATAGTTTACGTGCCGCATAATTTGGCCGTCCCCTGCCACGTAATTCCAGTGTCTCCGAGGATAACCACTACAAACACCACTACTGTCAAACTACGCGGAGGCCAGCATACTTCCACAGTTTGCATGTTTACTATCAAACAGCACAGCTGTACTGCAGGAGACGAGGCACTTCAACATATATCACAACTAGCAAGCACAGCTCTAAGAAGGTTAGGCTACCAGCATACAGCACTATCAAACACTATACCTGATATGCAAAGGGTCTAGGAAACATGCAGCAAACAGAAGGATTATGAAATACAGCACAGCAGATGTGACGGAAGCAAACGTTTACAGAAAGCGTGCATGTAGCACAGCCAAGCCGCAGGCCAGGGTAACCCCTCAATCTACAGAACGACTCTCAAACATGGTAGTTTGCCTGCAGAGGGCCTGGATACTTCTTCCGGCTGCAGCAAAGGTCAAACGCCGGGCTGGGGGTTAGGGGTTTCGCGGGGGTGAGGGGCTTCCTAGCAAGCAGCACTCCCATCAAACAGCACAGCTAGACCTCCAAGGGCTAAGAAACATTTCAATATACAGCACTATAAGCAAATAAAAGTATTCTGGCCTCCTTCAAGCCAGCTCTGCTCTATCACACAGTACTGCAGGGGGCAGTAAGCGTCCCAGTACACAGCACTGCTAGCTCGCAGGAGGCCCGGACACTTCCCCTGCACGTGCACCGCAGGCTCTGCAGAGCGCGCGCGAGGCAGTCCCCACTGAAGCCCTGTTGTGGCAGGACAGGTCCTCCCCTGTTCAAACGCGGGTGCCCTGGCTGGGTGCTAGGAGACCACGTGACGTGCCGCGGGCCGGAGCCGCATTTTCCATGACACCTCCCGCGCTCGAAGCGAACAAACAGGCGGCCCCGGGGAGGCCCGGCCAGCCGGCGCGCGGGAGATGGGAGCGCGTGTTTACCCCGCTCGGTCGATGACACGGTCCTTCATTACCTGCCCTTGCGAGCCCCCGGCAGGGGCGGGGCGTGCTTAATTAAATGTCAAGGGATGCTGGCCACGAGTGCCTGTAAAGAGAAAGTAAATACTATACAGCAGTCTAGAGAGAACAGGTAAACAACCGAACAATGACAGCGTGGCTCAAAGGACCCAGCACAAAAAGGAAGCCTGGAGCGACCGGTGGGTGTGTTTAATATGGGCGAGGGGCCCTCCATGAAGCATTTCATACAGTATACACCATGGGGACACTAATAGAAACAGCGGGGTGTTATGCGAGTGAACGGTGTGGGGGCCGGAGGGTGGGGGGCTGAATAGTACTACTCATATCGGTAGAATATGCTGCATTTTAATAAACTGACTCCATGCTATACTAATGCAACTTACAATCATGAAACGTCAACACGTTCTGTGTTAAACGTCCCGTACAGTGGAGTAACAATGGCCCCCACGGGGACGGCCAGGAACAATGAGGGTACGGGAGAAGAGTGAGCAACACAGGGACGTAAGCAACATGGAGGGTGTCGTGCCAGTCGTGGTAACATCAGGCAAGTACAAATGGAGCAGGCGAGGAAGCAACTGAGCGAGTACAAGGGCGAACCCAACGTGGAGGGAAGCAGCACACAGGCAACAGAGCGCAAAACTGAGTGCGGGGTCAAAGAAGCACAGACGCGAGAAACATGGAACACACATTTTCATGGAGTGCTCAACACAAAAGAAAACAAATTGTGCTTGAAAAGCAAGCAGTGGATGCACTGAAGCCAGCCAATCAAAAGCGGTGGTAAAGTGGTCATGTTCTATAGGAGGGACAAACACGAGTGACAAGTCGGGCCATGAATAAGAAGCTGGCAAATGCGGGACAGGAAAGCAACCAATTAGTGCACTCACCACACTCAAAACGTAAGCACTCCTACTACAAAGTACACATCGGCACACCACCCTCCGAATGATACCAGTGCAATAATATTTCATGGACAAAATAGACCATGCCATACCACAGATCTAGCATGTGAAAGGGAATAATGAAAAGAGTTAGCCCAGAAGATGAGACACAGCTCAACTTTCATCAGAAAAACACTATCAACAAAGTGATGTTTGAGAACCCCAGGTAGCTGAGGATTCAAGAGTCCGCTTTATTTGTTCAAAATAGTCTCACCCATTTTCTTCGCATTCGCTCCCTATACGGATTCATTAAATCGCCAGTCACTGCCAAGCAACCAGGATATCATTCCCTACAGAAGCTACACACCGCACATACCATTGTTCCAGGATATGTTGACATGGTAAACATCTCTTATGGCCTAACACTACATTAGTGATGCCAGGACGTACACTCTTCCATTATATAGTGCTGCTGCCAAGAAGGATGGCAGAAATCTGCTCTAGTATTTCTCCTTCCTACTGGCAGGGCCACCCGAACTATGTGGCAGGGGCGGACTAAATTCTTGCAGCAGTGTCGACTAAATTAAACAGCAAGGAAAAGTAAATGAGACATAATGCTGCACATTTTGATAGCACTACTTCATTATTTTGTCATTTCTCCACAGGTTAACACTATCGGGACCAAGGTTCACCTCATTAGTCCCACAGTTTACCACCCAATACAGCCATAAGCGCCTCTGTTGATCAGTTAACCCTGCAACAGCCCTTCCACTGCACCACAACATGCGTGGCAGCATTTTTAAATCACTTAAGACAAAAACATTTGTTAATCCATCATCTGGTGCATAATTTGCAGATTTTATGTAGCAAGTGCGGCAAATCATAATTATATGGAAAACATGGCAAAAGCAGAGTTAATAATTTCAGTGACTCTTCATACTGGTGACAGTACTAAGAGCCTTTTGAAGTGTTCTCACTTCCACAATGGATCCTGAGAATTAATGCTAAAAATACACTATGCCATATCCATATTACGCCTGTTGAACAGGATAAAGAATTGAAACGAATATAGACCATGTTCCACCTGCGATAGATGCGTGTGCCTGAAGCACCAATGGCGTGATATCAAAACGCACATCTTCAAGTTGAACTTTCACACAGGCTCCACGCCTAGTCTTCCCATCATTCTCGCCCACCCCAATTAGGTTTTGTTTTAACCTTGGTAATACCAACTTAAATTTATAGTGCTACCCATCCCGTTCACCACTTCCATGGCTAACAATTGCCTAACCGCCTCAGATTCTTCAACGTGTAAACTAGGAGCAAGATTTTGTTTTTCTCCAATCTAATCTGGCTTCCATATGCTCCAAGATTATTATTATTATTATTAATTTCATTTCTTCCAGGGAATTGCTTGTTCACACCTAAACTGTGGAATTTTGGACGAGGCTTCATCCACTTTCTCTTACTTGAAAAGGAGCACAAAAATACAGTGGCACAACCACCTAAATACGCGCAATGGAAACAATGCTCAGATAAAGTGGTCAAGTTTGACTCCTTTTTCCACAGAAGACGAACAAGGTCTTAAATCGACACGCATGGTATTAAACACAAAAACCTTCCATTGATTAGTTTTATCTTCCACCTGCATTACATCCGAATTGCTCCTGAAATTTCAGGCAATGCTTTTTAGATCTGGCGTTAGCCAAGACCATATCGTTTTATTAAAATTACATGCGATATACAGTCGGGGATTTCAGACAGCCATCTTCTTCCTTTGGTCTGTTCTGTGGTAACTTACATTTTTGTTCAGCAGACTATAGCATACAGAACGCAGCAGTGGGTCAGCCCATTTCAGCATTTGGGTAAGATCATGGCGAGTGAGCTCGTTCTGCCCTTTCACAAGGATCGCATCCACACACAGTGGTTTTCTTAAGTGCACAGGACTACTGTGACAATGAGCGATTTTAAAGACCAAAACATTTTTGCTTTAAGCCATTTTTTTGTGTTTATTTTTGCCGCTGTTGGAAGTACTCAGCAGATTCGCCAATAATCGAAATTGCAAAAGTAAAACAAGTACTGACAAAGCCAATAGGCTGGTAGCCAACACCAGATGTATTGCCTTTCCGAATGCTTGTTCTGAGTAGGTGTGTTTTACTCCATGCTTACATAGGTTTGCTTATGAACTACATAGTAAGGGAAGGTCGGTAACAAAAAACGACTATTTCCAAGTTGGCCAGTGATGCACTGAAGATGTGTGGATGGATCTGCGAGGAAAGATGCCATTTATGCCTGAAGCTCCCACCTTCAACATGCCTAATGGAGGCTTGCTGGATACAATTTGGACCAATAACTTATGCCTCCCCATTTAAAAGTTCACCAGCACCACGGAGCAGCAGCATGTTACTGGGACAACGCTGGACAACAAAATGTACTTTTAGGTTTTATATGTTCCAAATTGCACCACACCACACTCTTTGTTTAGTTTAAGTAAATAGCCGAATTAAATCCACCTTAGTTTTCCTCCTCGCTTCACCAAAAGTATGTGTGAATATTATGGAAGGGGCATCCTTAAGGTGTGACAGCGCCAATTCAGATAATTTACATGACGGCTTTCCCAGTTCTGTCCCCTCGCACACTAACAATAAAGGTATGTTAAAAGCTGAATATTTCTGCAAACACAGAAGGATTGACGGAATTCCTGCCAATGTTATTATTCTCCAGGGACAGAAAAAAAAGCAATGGCACAGTCAGCAGGCCTCGTTTCATGTGCTAGGGCATGCAGCTTGAATACATTGGAGCAAGAGACACTGGTTAAAGACCATGCAGAGAGGACAACATGTACAGGACACTCCCACTGCCAACAGCATGAGTTGAGATGATCACTCCACTGGGCTTACCCAGGACATGACGAAGCCTCAAGCCAGTGACTTTGGAGGAGGTTGGTTGCAGAAAGCGGATGCTTAAAGTGGGCAGATAGAAAGCCCACTCTGTTTTGTTAGCAGTTGGTCAATTTGACAGCAGCTCTGTCAAAACCAGCCCTAAAAAGAAAACTGATACATACATTATTTACAGTTGACTTTGACGCTAAACTACATACCATGGAAGTAAAGCCTTCCACTGGTTCAGCCCCCAGGACGGCCCGTTAGCCATCACATGAGGGGGGGAGAGCAGCTGGAGGAACTTTTCATAGAGGTTAGGAAAATGGCATGACTGAAGGGCCAATCCACCAGACACGGATGGTGCCAGGTAGGTCACCAACCAATAGCATCACAGTGATGAGGGGCATACATGTCGTGACATGCGGAAGATCTGCATGCATCAATGAACCATTTGTCGGCGCATGGTAGGACATGGTCACAATAAGGAGAGAAGACTGCTCAAGGCCCCAAGCACACCAGTTCAGCTCATCCAGTCAAAATGAGATATTTGAATGAACGGAGGAGGTTGGCATGACAATGGTAAAGGGTGTGCTGTGTACAGTATAATTCAGATCCTGTAGAACTACTTTCTAAACAAAATGGAGTTCTAGGGGTTCTATAAGACAAGAACAGCATAAAGGCACAGGGAAAGAAAGTAAACTGCCCAGACTCAATCAATTCTTTCAAGCAGGCATGCCAGCAGTCAAACCTAGATCTCCTAGCACCAAAGACTACCACCAAACCAAACTTAACCACAGTACAATCTCTCTCCCCTCAAACAGTGGTCCAGTGAAGCAATTGCAATACACGCAAAACCCCAAGCGGTCCTTAGCTGGCCTGCTCAAAGGGAAGCTTGGATCAGAGGGGATTCCTCAATCTTTCCAAAGTTGGATGGTCAACTGAATTCTAATCCCCGCGTGCTGCCATTTAGGTAGTAGGAAACTCCCCTTCCTTCCCACATGTAATTTACCATGGAGAAAGGAGTTGGTCTCATGATCTTTGGGTGAAAGGGGAGGAGGTGGGGTTAGTCAGCTGACCTTCATCTTCTGCCACACAAACACGTATTTGAACATTTATTCCCACTCCCGCTGTCGCAACGAGCACAGCCCGGTGCGAATTATAAAGTCAGGGCGTGCCGCGGGAACAAATCAGTTTTTGAAGCACATTCCGTTCCTCCCTCAGCTGAAGTTTGTATTTCTTCTGTATGCTCTATAGAACGGGCTTGTCTAATTTGCTTTCATGAGTTTCTAGTCATGGGGTCAAGTGTTACAAAAGGCCCTTTGATGACAGTTTGTCAATTTAGGAATAGGAGCCAAGGGCCGGCCCACATTCCTTGTCCAATTGATCTAGAAAGCATATCTTTCAATGGCTGCGCTTGAGAAATACATGTAAGAAATAATAACAGAGAAACTGTTTTTCACTAGAGGCTGTGTAAGAGGGATCCCACGCAAACCATCCAACCTTCAACGCATACATGATCCCTCTAGCCAGTATCCTCTGCTCTCACGATATCAATGTCCTCTCCTATGCCAAGGACAGCAAACTCATTCTCTCCCTCAGGGGCAAGCCACCTATAACCTGGAGCAAGTTCGAACACATCTGCTTTCACAAACCTTCCACACACCTCTGCTCGTCCGAGTCCTACTTGCACAAATGCAACACATACGGAAAGCCTTCCCCTACAGCTCCTAAAGTATGGAACGACCTGCCACTACACACAAGAGCCTCCTCCTCTCTTCTTGATGTCCACAAGTAGCTGAAAGCCCAGGGTAGTCCCACTAGGCCCTATGTGCGCCTAGACTCACACCTCATCACCAGGATACCTTCCAGGGCGAAATGCAGAAGCGCTCCACATATCTGCATAACATCTAATCCGCTCTGAAGTTTAAAGTTTACAATTAAAATTTGAAATAAATAGGTTTGTAGAGACCGGAGCACTGCGTGAACCCACTTGTGCCGCGGCTCTGCTAGATGGCGAGCTCTCGATTTGCATGCTTTGCAGCAAGGCTGCACAAAAGGAATTTGCTCCTAAATTAGGCCACGATTCTGCTCTCCTTCTCCCAACAAAAGATCTGAGGAAAGAGTTAGTCTTCGCTCTTGCCTTTCTGTGTTTGACCTCTACGTGCATCCCTCTTTGCTGAACTAAGGCCTTTGCAGGTTAACGCAATCCCTTACCAAATAATGCACAACAAATCGAGCTACACCTTTGCCCAGCACAGGGACAGGTGTACCAGCTCCCACAGGAGGGTAGTTTCAACCTGGAAAAATCACAGCTAGTGGTAACAGATCAGCACTTCTGGGGCACCAATTAGTAAGGAACCTCCTCGCCTTACCCGACAGTCAAAGGTAGAGCAATTTAAATGAAGGCGTTTCCCACAGAATAAGAAAGTACATGTAGGTGTGGCCTCCCACTACTCTCCAGCAGCGGGCACAACCATCTTTACTCACTTGGTCATGTAGCAGAGGGTGCATGGTAACAGTGTTTCTAGTCATGGCTTTGAATGAATATTGCATGGGAATGTGAAGCATTACAAGTAGATAGCATGGGAAGGGAGCAGTATGTGTGTGGAAGCAAAGAACTGTATAATAGTGTAGGTTAGAAGGTCAGCTGGCAGTTGCACGGTCATGCCAGACCTAAAAATTCATTTGGGTTATTGACTGCCCTCCTCACATTTGTACTGCTGCCACGGAAAAAACACCATAAATGAAGTAGTTAACCAAGACATGTTGACAGCATTGAAATGTCATGTGTGTGCCACTGAAAGTTCAAGCTCAGGCAGCTGGATAAATCGGCAAAATGATCAGAGCGGTTTGGAGTGCAAGCCCTTATTTGTGGAAGAACATCGCTTCAACCCAAACAAAACATGTACTCCTGGTTCCTGACCTGGCGGACCCAAAGCCCTATTCTAGTGACGCTCACATAATTGTCTGGCTACAGCTGCACTGTCAAGCCAGACCATAAAGAAGAGAGGTCAGTGATGTCGGACACACTATGCAGTGTGTGCCAGACTTGATTATCTATAGCCTTTTACTGTAAGACAAGATGCAAGATACACACATTCATTTCCATTATTGAAGGGTTCCCTTCATTCCTCTTCCTGGTCTCTCTATAGAAGAAGTTACTTCCTCCATGAGGTGAGCCACTTTATGGAGGAATCATATGAGGCTAGATCAGGGGAGCACAGCTCCATTTGGTCAGTAGACAATTGGTCTAAATTTGTAGAGAAGCTGGTAATTCCCCACAAACAATAGCAGGTTGCTTCTCCATTACAGTGCATCTATACAGGTTCTCCCTGGTTCCATTCTTCATCTTAGGGTACACTTCTAGGAGCTATCAAATGCTTCATTCTCCATGTCACAGAGCACTTATAGGGGCTGCCCCTAGTTTTGTTCTCCATCTCACGGGAAGTGCCCCTATAGGTACACCGACACGATAGCTAAATATTTGAAGGAAAACTGCAGCATGTTCAGTGCCCCAGATCTTTTATGGAGCATCATGCCCCACACAGCTTTAAATCACACTCCTCATGGTGTACCCTCACATTGGCCATTTGTCTGGACTTCAGGACATCTATTCTAGTCCGCTGTAGGAACCAGCCATTACACCTATGACTATAGGATAACAGGTCCAGTGGCTGGCCAAAAGACAACGTCTGGTCTCCTCCCAGGACCTCTTGTTTCTGCTATACTAGGATCCACCCACCAGAGCTGCTTGAGGCATGAATGCTTCAATGAACAATACTTCAGCAACACCACCCAATAAAAGCCCGCTACTTTGGCAAAATTAAACGTATTAGGCACACGGCACCAGTCTGAGGTCAGTCATGCAACAAAACATTTGTCTTGTTTAGACACAGCTGATGAATGCCAAATAAAGTGCTTGCTGCCAAATATAACAGAGCACGGTATTATTATCCAATGCAAGAGCGCTCATTTGAAACAGACCAATGATGAATGAAATTCGAGTCATCCCAGTGGGATCTATACCTGTGGCCCAATTGCTGCTGCAGATTAATTAATCTATAGACTCGGTCATGCTGCAAGGACTTCTATTTGTAAGGTCATGTCGCGGAAGCAAAACCCAGTCCAAGTTACTGGTAGAGCACAGCTAATGCGGCTTTCTATACCGTACTCTTATTTGGAAAGAGTAGCCCGGATACAACTGCAATCAGTAGGGCCACTATGCAGACAGCAGATTTAAAATCTACCAAATTAGTTTTGCCAATCAGTACAAGATTGTATGTGGCATGAAGGGATCTGGGTAGAATATCTCCGGAAAATATCAAGTTAACATTGATCATTATGCCACTGGGCATTAACCTATTTCTGTGAAAACACAAAACACTTTTGCTGGTTAGAAGTCATGCCATTTGTGATCCGAATGTTGCACGCCCCCTCATTAAAAACCTGTATATGTGGTTGAAGTGGTTTAAATGGGAAAGATCAACTAAGGCCTTTGAGAATTCTAGATCTCAAGAATCGAGTAGGGCTCTACGATAGTGGAACCACCACGCTTACAGCGTTTCACCGTCAATGGAGTCCACCTAGTTTATACAAATCAAATAAAATCTCAAAACAGCTACAGAATATTTATTCAGTGGCCAAAATAATTTGAGTTTTAAGAGAGTCAGGAGACCCCGAGTTAGAGTAAAAATTCAAGAAAGACCTCTAGCAAGGTGGCGACTATAGAGCATTTGAAGGTTAGAAGACCAAGCTATTCATCTTGCGGCTCCAACACCAGCAGTGTAAATAACCAGCTAAAAACAGGAAGGAGTGGACGCGTGTGTCTGCTACATGGATCCCATGTTCCATCAAGCCCAATGGATTTTTGTGTACACATGGACTGGGTTAAACACGCTTCGGAGTCTATTGTATTAGGTTGCTCAAAATATGTACACACAGTGGAGTATTGAGGTAATCTCTAAAACCGAGGTTTCACAGCTGATATTTGAGGGTCATACAACGTACAGAGATAAAATTTGCATCTCAGTAGTTAAAGTGGACAACACTACATAGGCAAAGCCATCTCAGCACTGCTAATGCCTTTGAACCGCCCTTGACAAGACCACACCCCACTTTGCAAGACGAAAACTAGAAGACTTACTTTGATAACGTCAAATTCGGTGCCGCTTGAATATGAGTGGAACACTTATTAAAGGAAGAGGTCCAAAAACATTGGTTTGAATGGCTGCAAGGGGAATTTGCACAAACTGAGAAATGCCTGAAGCAAAATCCACTTCAGAATTGGGAGCATGCATTGTTAATCATTTGTAAGGAAAAGACAAAAGATGGTGGCCCAATAGGCAAGAGAGCAATGGGAAAAAAAAAAGGCAGAAGCTTATCATTTGGTTGAATGTTGTTGAACAAAACCTATTCCGATGAGCTGGAAGCCTCAAATATTTTTTTTTTCCAGATGACAGCCTTCTATTTTTCCTTCAATTCTATTGTGAACATCAATATGTTTGCAGATCAAGGGAGGGGATAGCAAAAAAAAAAAAAAAAAAAAAAAAAAATATGGACTGGTTTAACCGGTTTTTATGACGGTCAAAAGTTTACATTTGCGTGGATTGTGCTTTTAATTAGAGAAATGTATGAAAAGTAAAACAAATATCGCAATGATAATGGACACTACACTAGGACGGGAAAAAACAGAACCAGTCAGAAAGCAGATGTTTAATAACATTTCAGCACCCCAGCACATCTGCATACCTCAAAATAGGAGAATGGATCACTTGTCCTGTGTTATTACCAGGGTCTAGGGTGTTGGCCATCTTAAAAAACCCTCATTCACGTGTGGTACCGTGGTGGTATATCTTGATTTTCCGCTTGTGTACCTACGTGAAAAGCATGATCATTGGGTCCTTTAATGTGTTTTCCTCCACCTGGAGGAAGACCCAATGGCGATTACTGTTGTGATCAGGTACGGGGAATGCGTGAATAAAGGGAGTTTAAAATTCCCTCCATCTCTCAACAACGTGTTTTATTCTATTGGAGATGGGGCAAGGATTAAAACAGAGGGGCGGTGCGTATCTAGAAGGGCTACTGTTCTATAGCACCTACTTTAAAAACTTGGGTTTTTTAAGACGGCCAACACCCTAGACCCTGGTAATAACACAGGACAAGTGATCCATTCTCCTATGATCCATGATAATGTAACTATCGTCCGGAATTCGAATGGATCTCCGCTTCTATCTCCCCTATTTGATTAAAAAATACCTCAAAATAGTGCAACAATTTCTTTAGAAGTCTGCAGTTGACCACCCACGTTCTCCTGGTCTTCCAGGAATTACCCATGCTTAATCCCAATTGACATTCTTTAATCTACACTCACCCCTTCATAAGGACTTTGTGCATCACTGTTCAAAGATTGCTACCAGTGGACACCATCTCTGGATTGAGGACCAACAACACTATCCCACTCAGTGCCACTGTGAGCAGCAGTCCATCTACCCCCGACCTGGGTAAGCATGCGTTCATGTACAACGCATCATTAGGGTCTTATAACCCTTCATGCATCCACTCAAATGGACATTCTACCCATGAGCCTTTGTCTTCCTCTGAACAATGTGCTTGTTCTGCTTCCCTGAGTAAAAACAAACACATTTTAATTATAGCTATACCCAAAGCTGAAGGTATCCCATAATGCACCTGTCAGACCTCCAAATCCTAATACAAGGTGCTTAGGGCATTTCTTTTTTATGAGAAGAATAAAGAACAAGCAGCAAAAGGGCACAACATTTGTGCTGCGATACAGATGCACAACCCAAAAAAATGTTCACCCACAACTTGAAGATCTCCTGAAATGGCTTACTGCAGTTCGGCAGAACCCAAAGTTTGGAGCTTTGCCTCAAAATAAAGTACTAAACCTTAAGATTCCACAACAATGTTGGCTGCTATGGCAGTGGAGGAGTTCACATAAATAAACTGAACTACGGACAAAAGCAAGAATTTGCAAATCCAATAGCCCTGGCCTTGGCAGGCGGTTGCAGCGGTATTTTTTTGTTGCTAATGTGCACAAAAATAGAAGAAAACATGTAGCCATAAAAAAAAAAAAAAAAAGTCTGCCATGTGCTTACAACAAAATATTAAAATTAAACATTAATTGATGTGGCCATTTTACCAGTGACCTTGTTTAATGTATCCATTTTACTCTTATCACCTCCTAACCAACAACCCAATTTGTTAATTTCCACAAAGTGACGTCACTTAAAATCTTTAGAAAAGCATTTTTAAAAGGAAAGGACAAAGAAATCGTTATTTAACTGTGCAGCCTTCGTGCATGAATAAACACCTAGTATGCAGAATAACAAAAAAAAAACACCCTTAGAACCAGATATGACACAGAGGGACTATTTTACAGTGTCTGTAAACAATGTGCAAAGGCTTTGTGAAGTCAAAGGGAAGAGAATCAATGGGCTAACCCACTGTCCCATGCTGTATGCCGTGGTCGGCGGACGAAAAATGAGAATGGCAACGTAAGAGACCAATGAATGAAGCCTGCTGACCAAAAGCCACTCCATGTATTATTATGTATGCATATTTGGGGAAAACAGTCTATTTCCACAGCTAATGGTATTTCAAATGCCAGACTTAATACATTTGGGCCCATACCAAATGTTCAGTAGAGCTAATGTACTGCATCATTCACGTATTTTATTTCTGGAATGATCCCATGTTATTTACCAGAGGGGAGCAAAACGGACATGAGGAAAAGGCCCGTTTACTGCCTCGCAGGTTGCATGTTACAAATACCTTTCACATGGAAGGCTCACTGCTAATATTTGCAGGGCTTCCTCAATGCGATTTAACTTGCTGCACAAATGCAACCCTTTGTATCCTGGTTTTGGTTAAATACCGTTGTTAAAAATAACGGATAGGAAAAATGGCAATAACCTTATATGTAGATTCACAGAGTGTAATACGCCATTTGATAGTATTTTTGCAACATTGCCTATCGAGAGCTTAAACCTGTAAAAACATGAATGCACACACCTTTAATTTACTGACTGAATAAAGCTAATAAAGCAGATCTATGGGAGGCTTACACCCACAAATGTTTTAATCACCTCAGATGTCGTCTTTTGACTTCTGAATTCAGAGTAATGTGCAACTTAAATGACGACACTAGGAGATATCCCCTGCATAAAGAATGCCATTCAAACTGCAGGATGTACTTCACATATCAAAACATTTACTCGCCCTAATATTGGACAGTCGGAACACGCAAAGGTACAAAACAGGGTGTCCTACAGTACGAAATTGAGATAAGCAACATATGCATTTCAGTCAAAAAACTAAAGTGGACATTCTCACTGTTGTGGTGTTTTCTTTCAAAACTTTGGTGTTTGCTGGTAAACAATAGCTGGAACCTTCTTCATTAAAATCTACTGGGCAGAAGTTAAAAAATACTTCCTTTAGTCGTAACTGGTTGCAAATCTGCAGCGAAAGGGGTTTGCTTAGTAGAAGCAATGACTGAGCAAGCATCGACGCAAGGGGGAGCGCCAATCAATTTTGTGGTAGGGGGACAAGCAACAGCAATGAGAGGAAAATGGGGAAAAAAAGTACCTCAATGCCAGTGTGAGCAGTGGAAGGATACAAGTCAAAACAAACAATCAGTACTTGGCCCATGCTCCACAGAAGGAGAGAAACAAACAAAGTGAAAGTGAAACAGGCACACGCTGACCCATCAAGAGCCAGCAAATAAGATTGACAATGAAGCCATCGAATGGTATGCAATAGCCGGGCACCAAGCCCCCTTTAAAAGTGTTTCACATGCATAGTCTCCGGGAAGACCTAAAAATGAATACAACCGGGTGTAATGTTAACAGGTGCTCCTGTAAAGTGCCCCAATGCCCTTGGGCCATGTTTGAGCTATATAAAAAAACAAAAACAGCAACAAAAAAAAATACACCGAGTTATTTCACCGCATAATCTAATTTTATTAAGAAGGACTGCATTAGTGCCTGCTCTTTCGTCGCAGCAGCTGTTGAGAGGAAAACGACTGGGCAAGGAGCATCACCGACGCCTGTCCCTGCAATGAGCCATAAGGAATGAATATCATGGCAAGAGTGAGGCACGGCTTCTGCATTTTGAACCCTGTTAAGGAAGCCTCAGGGGAAGCTTAATGTGACACGAAGCCCACCTGACACAGCAGGAGACATGAGTGAGAGCCCAGTGCCAAAAAAGGTGAACAGTGGAACTTTTAAAAACTGCTGCAAACATCTTTGACCGTTAGTGTCTTCTGCTTCCAGGTAACTGAAAGAGAGTCTGGCCCACTAGTCCTCACACGGACATGGAATAATTTGTGGGCGGGTTTGTGCACATGTGCAAGAGCAAAATGGCGTCACTCCGTGAGGGGTGTGACAGCTGGGCTATTGTCCCATGTTCTGTGCTGTGGTGGGCGGAAGCAAAATATGAATGACAATTCAACAGACCCATGGATGAAGAGGGGAAAGCCCCAGTAAGTTTGTAGATGTATGTATTTTTGAAGGATTTATTTGAAAATAAATTGTGCTGGCTAACGCAGGGTCGTCGCGAATGCCCTCTCCCCCCCCCCCCCCCACTCCCCGCTTTAGCAGCTACAGAGGGGTTGGGGGTCTGCAACTAGGAAGATAAAGACTCACAACATGATAAGGTGGGTGAGTGAAATTATATAAGTAAGGATGGATGTGTGAGTTAAAGGATGGGCGAGTGAAAGTGGGTGGATACGTGGAAAGGGGGGGTGGGCGAATGAAAGTGGGTGGATACGTGGAAAGGGGGGGGGTGGGCGAGTGAAAGGGGGTGGGCGAGTGAAAGGGGGTGGGCGAGTGAAAGGGGGTGGGCAAAAGGTGGGATGGGTGGGAGAGTGAAATGGAGGGTGGGCTTGCAGATACATTTAGAGATGGATGAGTTTGGATGGGGACAGGCAGATGGATGGATGACCGAGGGAATGGTGAAAGACTGAAATATAGATTAAAAAATAATTGATGATAGAATGTAAACATGAAATGGTGGATATCAGGGGGGGTGCATGGAAAGATGAATGGATAGATGTTTGGAAGGAAGAGGCAAGAGAGCTCTTCTGGGGCGGGTCGCAATGACTTGCTTTGCTTGCTTACTTGCAATAAGAGCTTTGGTTCAATGTGGGGGGTATTTTCATTTTCTGGATACTCTTTGGCTAACACCAGCCCTAACAAGCATTAGCACAGTCAACAAGTCTGGAATTGGCAGCCAGCCTTCTAGCAATTGTTTTTGTCATGGATTTTGCAAAACTTTCTTCAGGGAACAAGCAAGCCCACAATCATTTGGGCACCCACCACTTTCACTTATTGGACTATGGCTACCTTTCATTTTGCCGTGAGTTTCGCTGTAATTACACCAATTGTGTTAGATTTTTCACATTGTTTCAATGGATTTAAATTCGGAGGTCTTCCTTTTCGTCTCTGACCTGTTTTAGGAGCTTACGGGCCCTTTTCTTTCTAAACATACAGCCGGATTCATCGTGCTGCATTCCATTGGTAATTACCTTAAATCTCTTTAATTTAGCATTGTTTTTTTATTTATGTCACCTAATTCTAGCCTAATTTATTCCTAGGTGCTCCTCCCCCTTCACTAGCTCCTAGAGTCCTGATGAAGACCCCCCAATAAGAATGAAGTCACCTTTATGACTATAGGGTTCGAAACGTCAACATATTGTATTATGTATCAAACATAGGTGACAGAGACAGGTTTATCTGTGCCTATCATGTGATGTTTGTTTACATTTATGTGCCAAATAAAAGGCGGGATAGGTTCTACAATGCTCGGATGCATTTAAACCACATTACCTTCCCGTTCCCTTACACCATCACGCAACCCTCCCTCAACACTCACCCGTTCCCCCTCTTCCGAGCACCAAATTGTATTAATATGGATTTATTCCATGTTTGTTTGATTAACTCAACTTTCTGTGATGCAAATTAATTCACAAGAACTCAACCTTTTGGAGTGACGTATGAATTATTTTATGTGTTTGAATTTGGTTCTATTTACTTGGATTGGAATCATTATTCCAGTGTGACTTTTCTTATGTACCATAGTTATACCCGGGTCCAGTGGTCCGACGGGTTACCCAATTTATATAAAACTCGCAGTCATTTGCTACTGGGAAAAAAAACCCAAAAGCTTTATGGTCGCAAAAAAAACGCCCATTACCATAGTACTTCAAAGCACTGAAGGCATTGTGTGCATGTGCTCCTTGTGAAAGGGCGGCAAGCCGTAACTCGTATTATAGTTAACCAGTGGATGAAGTAGGACGATACATTGCCCCTAAATGCATGCTGGAGTGGGTGGAAGAAAAATGTAAAGGACACGTACCACAGACTAATGGATGAAATCTGGCTGAAATCCCTACAGGTAGCTGGTATACACATAATTTTAGTAAAATTAAAATATCTTGGCTAACACAGACCTAAACTGGCACTAGAGGAAAAAGGAGATTAAGAATGAATGGGAAAAAGGAAAGAAAGATGGAGTGGCAGGAAAATGGTGAGAAAGAAAGAACAAGGGAAACGAACAAAAAAGAAGCAAAGGGATAAAGAAGGAAGAAAACAGAAGGGATGAATGAATACAAGGAAAGAAGGCAAGATAAAGGAAGGAAATAAAGAAGAAAGAAAAGATGGAAAGAAATGAAAGACAAGAAAGAAATTAGGTAAGAAAGGAAGAATGAAAAAAAAAAGTAAAAAGGATAGCTTATCACAGAACACTTTCAAATGGACAATGTCATGCTGGAATGTACATCAGACGCTTCGTGCTATCACACCACACTAAAGTAAATTATAAAGTAATAACAAAAACACTGGCACTGAAGGGAACTAGCTTGTGTGTTGATGTGCCACTTGTGAGAGCAAAATGCAGTAATTCAAAGTGAAGTTAACCAGTGGCTTAAGTAGGCTGACCCACTGCACCATGCTGTAGGGGGCATAAGCAACATGTGTACGACAGCCCAACAGAACAATGGATGAAGAAAGGTGGCTGAAAATCCCTATAGGCAAGTATATTATACATATTTTAGTAAATTCAAAAAGGTCTGGGCTAACACCAAACCTAAAAATGATTTAAGATTTGGTTAAAACTAGGAATGGCATTGGAGTTAAGCAGTGGACATTTTTCTTAAACACTACATTTTAAAAACATTGCCATGCTTTGCATGACATATTTGAATATACTCTATAAACACCTGCACGTGTACCAAAGCCCCTACATCCGTTAGGATTCCATGAAAGAGTGCTTGGTTTCCGCACGACCGGCCTGCGTCTCTTCACTGGCGGGACTGGTTAGCAAGCAGAGAAGAAATTCTATGAAACAAGAGCAACAATTTCCAATGCAATATTGGCACAAAATGGAGACTCAGCAATCTGAGCTATACATTGTAGTTGGATTCGAAGGAGGGGGGGGAGGGAGGGGGTGGTGGCAGGGGGTCCGGGGGAGAGGTGGGTTAAGACTACAGGAAAGTAGGGGTAGAAAAAGGGGGCTGTTGGTGAAATGTAGGAAGGGTAGTGGGAGCTCAGTGAAGGCCGGTGTAAATGCATGGACGTCAATCAAAATGCCAGGCGTGATGAAAGGAACACCATGCACTCTTTGACATCCATGACATCATTGCTTAATTTGTTCCTACGAACTAGACGGCCTCTTATATGAGACTATGTAACTGGGTCAAAAGCAAGGTATTGAAATACCTAAAACAAACAAGATCTGTGGATTCTTGCTCAGTAAATCTGGAATGAGCCAGGATCTTTTGATTTTACTAAAGTTATAAACATATGTATAAAACAACATATGTATAAAACATACTTATAGGGGCTTCCATCCAGCCATCGGTCGATTGCTGTACAATTCACATATTTCTTTGGTCCACTATAGCACAATGTGGCAAGGCCTCTTCTGTCATTGGTCAACTTCGCTGTGAGTGACGTCATTCTGCTCACAAGAAGGATATCCACACACAAAGGAGTTCTCTTCAGTGGTAGGAGCTGCTATGTCAACGTATGCTTTTTGAGACCAAAAAAAGATTTACTTTGGAATTTTTAAATATATGGGCAAGGGACCAGCAGCTCACTCAACAAAGTTCTACAAACAAGTCAAAACAAGCATTGACAAAGCCAAAAAGCTGACAGCCAACACCAGTCCTATTGGCTGTGCCAATATCTATTTACGTTCTTGCTGCTGCATTCATTCTAGACCTAGGGATAGGAAGAGCAATGCTAGGAGTCACTCACACACGTTATTGACGACATCAAATATACTCGATCAAAATGGCTTCTGCCTCCTGATCCTCCTTGATCTTTCCTCCGCATTCGACACGATTAATCACGACAACCTCATTTCCACTCTGAACAGGATGGGATTCTCGGGCGTGGTGCTACAATGGTGCTCCTCATTCCTCCTCCACAGAACACAAAGAGTCAAGGCAAACCACTCCCTCTCCCAGCCCTCTGCAGTTCTCATGGGTGTACTCCAAGGGTCCGCCCTCTCTCCTATCCTTTTCAACCTCTTTTTGGAACCTCTAGCTAATTCTCCAAATGACATGAATATTCCCTTCCATATGTACGCGGACAACACGACTTTACCTGAAAATCTCATCCATGGACAACATCATTTCACTCAATTCTACATTAACACTACTCAAAATTGGTTAACTGAGAATCACCTCCTGCTCAACACTTCCAAAACTGAATTCCTTCTCATCTCTCCTCCGAACCACTCCCTCAAGCTAGACCTTTGGCTGTCTCACCTCACTGCTTTCAATTGCACCCCTCTCATAATAGACTGCCAAATCCCTCGGAATCACCTTGGACAAGCACCTGAATATGAAAAATCATATTAGCAACATATGTAAGGGAGCTAATCACCTGACGAGGACACTCAGAAATATCAAGCCCTTCCTTCCACAACATGACTTCAAACAAGCGGTCCAAGCACTGGTCTTGCCGAGGCTAGATTATGGCAGCGCTACGCTCTGTGGCCTTCCCAAGCACACCCTGGCACCACTGAGGTCAGCACTAAACGCTGCGGCCAGATTAGTTACTGGTACCAAACGAAACCAGCACATGTCCCCAGTCCTTAAGTCTCTTAAATGGTTGCCCTACGAAGATCGAATCCAGTTAAAGATTATCGTTCTAGCGCACAAAGCCGTGCATGACAATACACCAAAGTACCTTGCACAAAAGCTTGAATTATGTGGTGAGAGCTTCAAGAAGCGCTAACAACTTCCTCCTGAAACCACGTATCATGAATAAAAAGAGTACTTGTCGTGCTTTTTCAGGTGCTGCACCAAAGATCTGGAACTCTCTTCACCCGAATTTACGCAGAATATCATCAATAACTGCTTTCAAACTTGAAGCCAAAAGATTCCTAATGAACAAATTCTTACCGTAATTTGGGCGATGTGCATTTGCGCGCAACCTCTGATCCTACAACAGATGTTGATTGACTCTACATACTTTTTACCATCCTGTGCTTCTGCTCTCTGCCCCCTCAGATGTAAGGCTTGCCCCTCGGAGCAGCCGGTTATTGCCCTGTTTATTTCACAACTCGCTGTGTACCACCTGCTTGTGATTATTGTGACTTTAATTGTTTGGTATTCTTATCTGATATCATCACTGGAGCTGTATTCTCCCTCCCGTTGTGTATCACTAGTATGCGATTTTTTTTTTCCTCGAGTGACTAATACTGGTTGGCATTCGTACTTGATATTGTTACAGGAATAGTACTCTCCTTTCCTTCCTTTTGTAAAGCGCTCTGATATCCCTCGGGATCTGGTTCGCACTATATAAAACTTTATAAAATAAATAAAATAGGAGTATCAAAGCAAATTATGGGTGTCGCACATGCTTTCTTTCCCTGCCTACTTTTAATGGAAACCTAAGGATAAATGCTGCCATGTTGGATAGGTGAGAACAGCAAGAACACCCAAGTAAATCTGAATGAAATTAAATGTAACCGAAGGAAGACCGACTTAATTTGTAATTTCCTTAAACTGAAAGAGAGGGTTGAAAAGGGAGAAGCAGTTTCAAGAACAGTAACAGGCAATGGAGTCTTGATCAACCAACGAACAAGAAGTTGCTTCAGTCACTACATTTGGTGTCTTAATACGCTGCCGTGCTGTTGACACCCACGCTGCACACTCAACAGCATGCATGTCCGTCAAAGGCATTTTAGAAGCAGACTCTAAAGTCATCAGAAAGAAAACCATGCCGCGTCTCTAATGGCCAATTAGTGATGGACAGCTGAAGAGTAAGTCAATAAGTAAAACAACAAAGCATGCACAATTTTCTACTTGCAAGTAACATCTGTTATCTTAAAGCCAACCAGACTCCATTCACTATTGGTAGGAAACCTCCCATCTACTGGAGAAGGCTTGACACTGTACCAAACAAACAGCAAATGACAGAGCATGCCATATCCTCTCATGGCCAGCTGAGCAGCCTCTACACGGCTTCCATCCAGTTTCCCATCAACCACTTAACCCCCAACTACTAGAAGTACATTAAATACACAAAAATGGTGGCAATTGAAATGTGTCAACGTGAATAGATGGCTTTCGAATGACGCGCTAAAGGTACCGTGGAGTTGCATAAAGTCACTCATTTAAGTCTCACCTTTGTCAATATCTGGCATGATCACCAGAGAGGAAATCTATCAACACATTGATCTATTCTTGAACCGCTTGATCGTGACCATAAAATAGAGGGATTGAGATCATCGCAAGGGGGATTTTTCACACATTCCAATCTAAAGCCCTAATTTCGATATCCTGCTTCAATGGACATATTCTGGTATAGGTAACCAGGAATTTATTAACAGACTGGGCACCACTATTTATACGAGCCTCCCACTGCAGAGGTTGAACGATTAGAAGCGATGCAGGGTTTCAGAATTACTTTAGAAAAGATTAAAAAAAGAAAAGACAAAGAGGGCTGAGAGGGAACAAAGGAACAGCTGCAAAATGTCGCTTGCACAGTAATTGTAACCAACGAAGCACATCTAGGACAACCCTCTTGCTGTGCATTTAACATAAAGGGACATGTACATTGGTAAGGCAAATTTCCAAAAGTAGCACCTGCATCGCATGCTTAAAATATTCGCTGTAGGTGGAGGGGCGGGGAACCAACGCTTCAGGCCATCCCAAGCAAATAGCATGTGCTAAATATACCTGTTTGCACAAACACCTGTCGCCTAAACCTACACGAGAGCAAGGCCCACTGGAAAACCCAGCTAGAAATAGTCACCAGTCAAAGCAAAGGTTATTGCTTTGCAAAGCGTGTTGCTTGCCATGCAGATGGCGTGTACGGTAGGGGTTGATTCAATCTACTGATTAAATACCCCATACAGGTGGGCTCGAGAAGGCTGCATGTGGCCTGAGCGGCTTTCTCAAGACTCCACAGGATCTTGTTCTTAAAAGAAAATATACACATATTATATATATATATATATACACACACACATATATACACACACACACACACACACACACACACACACACACAACTGGAAATCTCAATGTTTCTCCCAACACCTTCTCAGACTTCATGTTAATCTGAAGTGATAGACCAAAACCAGAACAACTTGACCTACTTTTGCACTTACTATTCACAAAATTCCCTAGCACATGCGCGATTTAAAATGTGACGCCAGTAGCCAAGTACGTCAACCAGGACATATGTACAAAACAATTAATTCAAATCTTCAGTCTTTTATTCTTTTGTTGAGTGTGCTTTATGTAAGTTACTGTGACATGTCGAGAGCCCAAAGTCAACACGCGTTGTCGCTTATTTTGTATTAACATGCAACTTTTTCAAGGCTATATGAGAAATAGACCACAGTAACTGTTATTGCATTATAAACAAGTTCATGGCTCTAAGACATTACACCACTGTTCCTCCACCGTGACACGCTGTGTAAATGTCTTTAGTGTGAACTCTACATATTGTAACATGTTATTCCTCAAAATCCTACTCATGCTACGCATTGTACACATTTGTTATTAGCCATAATCAACTCCAAACTCATATGTACATAATGTGTTGTGTGAACACAAGTCTACTATGACTATTCACCACTCGTCCTGCATACAGTAGATGCTATGTAGTCCAACCAACAACCGGATAACCCAAACGTCAGTGCCCTGCCACCCACACGTGCAAGAAGTGAAGAAATTCGATACACGAACCTCAATTGGCTTCTTTTTGAAACTACTGTAAAGAAGTTAACAGAAGTCTGAATCACTATTTATCCATGTCATCATCTCTAATCACCTAATGGCATAATCTGTCACTAATTTGGGTACATACTTAACATGCGGTGATACTCCCGATCCTCTGGCGTGGGAGAGATTATATATTACAAAAACCGCAGCGTCCTCGGATTCTTTTTGCCACACACGAACACGGACTGCAAAACTTGGTGCAAATTAAATATTTATTTTGTGGATGTCTTCACCATTACGCGTTTCAACTCCCCAGAGTCTTGGTCACATGGTAACGTTCAACATCATTTGCATTATTTAAAGTGACATTGTGCGTTATGATAGGTACAAGGTTTGCACATGTTCATAGACATAGAAGATAGATAGATATATAGAAATGTCTTTAAAAGTTACGTTTTTTAAATCCAAACGAACCCACTGATATTTCAGCTAATGGCATATGAGGAAGAGTTGTTGGACTCGAAACGCGTCATGCCTGTTGGTCTTTTTAAAAGAAATTTTCTAAGCACTGCTGGTGTGGCCTGTATCGCGTTGTAGTTTGAACGCATGTTTCCTATGATACTATAGAGGTGTCTGACACACCTCAAAACGGGCCCCGATCCGCGAGGAAGAGGCGCTCCATTTGTCAGGGAAATCGTTTGAAGTTTGGAGCTTTCTTTGGGAGTGCCCTCCGGCTGCGAAAGTGAACAGGAACGAAAGTTTACCATGGAAGGGCCGCTTGGTGAGGCCCGCCTGAACTTGGGGAATGGACCCTTTCAACAGCCAGGATTTGCAGAGGAATCTGTCCTTAGCACTCGGTGCTTGAATTAATGACTTTGAAAGGCGAATGCAAAGCTGTACGAAGGTTCAGTGGTAGCGAGATTCTACTGATTCATCGTGACTGAGGTATGGAATTATCCGTTTGAAAGCAGGTGTTGCACTCGGTACACCATGGATTAAGTGCGATTTTGCCAAAATCGACTTTGAAAACCAGAATAATTATAAAGGACAGTAATGAAGCACTGTGGGAAATGTGGTCCCTTATGACATGATGAAAGGCAAACGAAATTGCATAACAAAGGAAAACTACGATAATGATACCATTTGGGGGTCAAATGATGACCTTAAAAGAAAACATGTACTCACCTTTGTTATACCTGTGTAATTCGGAGAAAATTACAAACAAGAAACTTTCAAAGAACTGTCCCTTTAAACTGGAAGCAATGGACGTTGGTCCCTTTTCAAGGTCTTTAAAAGTTACGTTTTTTAAATCCAAACGAACCCACTGATATTTCAGCTAATGGCATATGAGGAAGAGTTGTTGGACTCGAAACGAGTCATGCCTGTTGGTCTTTTTAATAGAAATTTTCTAAGCACTGCTGGTGTGGCCTGTATCGCGTTGTAGTTTGAACGCATGTTTCCTATGATATATATATATATATATATATATATATATATATATCCACGCTCCACGTCTCCTCTTCTTTTAGAAAAGACACAGCACTCGCAGGGGAGAGTCAAAGATTTATTACGACTCACAGCGCTAAAACCAGACGCGTTTCGGGTACGCCTTCCTCAATGGTTTACAGGCACATCAGAAGCCGCCATATTTATGTATCATTACCACATTTCCTGTGCAGCAACAAGGGACTAACATCACCGTAAATCGCTAGCGCCATATTGTAGTGGTTTATACATCATGTATCATTAGTATACCACAGGTACTTATTGTTAACAACGACTTTGTTTAGACAAGTACACTTATTGACAACTTTGTTAAAGAAATGAAATCAGGCCCAAAATGGGCTACCAGTTCAGTATGTACAAGGGGTAAGGGGCTCTTTACTCTTTACACTCCACTGGCTTAGTTACAGCGAACATAAACTGAATTGTTTTAATGAATTGAGGTAATAGGAACTAATTGTAAAACATATCTGTAGCATTCGATTATCTAAAGTCTCTTTTCTTTCTTCTTTCATCATGTGTATGATTTTGATCTTTAATGTGAGCGCTGATGTTTTGGAGGGCTTGGCCCATACAGGGCGAAATTAATTTGCATTTGCTCCCCAGAGTATAGGCAAGTACAAGAGGCAACACTGTTGTTCAAACCTGTTGGACTGTTTAGGGTTATGTACTAGTTGATGTGGTGGTACAGACATACTCCAACATGGCACAGGATAATTACAGATATAAATTGGTCCTTTTATTATGTTGCCATGTGAAAAATCGGGGAAATTAGGAATTTGTACATACTGAACTGGTAGCCCATTTTGGGCGTGATTTCATTTAACAAAGTTGTCAATAAGTGTACTTGTCTAAACAAAGTCGTTCTTAACAATAAGTACCTGTGGTATACTAATGATACATGATGTATAAACCACTACAATATGGCGCTAGCGATTTACGGGGATGTGTTAGTCCCTTGCTGCTGTTGCACAGGAAATGTGGTAATGATACATAAATATGGCGGCTTCTGATGTGCCTGTAAACCATTGAGGAAGGCATACCCGAAACGAGTCTGGTTTTAGCGCGGTGAGTCGTAATAAATCTTTGACTCTCCCCCGAGAGTGCTGTCTTTTTTCTAAAAGAAGAGGAGACGTGGAGCGTGGATATTTGGCGGGAGCACCCCCCGCCTTACAGCACCCGTTCGAGAGTGCGAGACACTGGTGCAAGTGAAGCGATATATATATATATATATATATATATATATATATATATATATATTTCACTTAAGAAACCATAGGTTTCACACATGTTATAGTTAGCTGGACATTTCACTCGTAAAAAAACAATGAAATTCCCCCGTTATAGTTAGTGCAGGCAACTATAACTCACACGACCGCAATCCTCTGCTGATGCTAATACTGTATTTAGACACTTATTTGCCCATGTCTTCTTCCATTAAATTTTAGCTATACATATATTACAAATATTTTTTTTTCATAAAGACATGTCATCAGCAGAGGATTGCGGTCGCGTGAGTTATAGTTGCCTGCACCAACTATAACGGGGGAATATCATTGGTTTTTTATGAGTAAAATGTCCAGCTAACTATAACATGTGTGAAACCTATGGTTTTTTCAGTGAATTTGTACGGTTTTTTAAATGCTAAGTTACTTTACGCAGTTCGTGGTGTGCGCGCCCACTTAACGCAGTTCGTTCGTGCGCGCACGGTGCGCTTTGCGCACCGTGCGCGCACAGTGAGCACGCGGTGAAAGGTAATCTATTACATTTTCCCAGTCAGGAATAAGCCATGCACAAAAGGTGAGCTTCAGGCACCCTTTACACACGGGGGGGGGGGGGAGAAATGTGGATAATTTTTTTTAAATTAATTTTTACCGTACGCGTACGGTAAGCACAATCGGCGTTTAAAAAAAAAGTTTAATTTTTGGGCCTTGGGGGTTCTTTTGGGACACCTTAACCAAGGTTAGGTGGTTAGGAGCTGTCTAGCCTGCCCCTTTACATGTTATCAAACTTTGTTTTTCCTCCCCCCTCAGAGTGCGAGAGAGAAAATGGCGGCCGCCACTTCCTGGTTTTGACCGATTCGAATGTTTACTAAGATCTAACAGCCAATCAGAATCGCGCTCGCGCACGGCACCGTACGGTAAGCTTACCGTAAGCGCACGGTAAGCGCACCGTAAGCTGCCACAGATATATATATTGATTTAAATGCTATTTTCTCAGGAACTACTGAACAGATTTACACCAGACCTACAAAAGACACTTCCTTGACCTGTAGACTACCTCTCTGCCAAATTTCAAGTAACTCTGTTCAGCCGTTCGGGCTGTAGCTATGTCTAAAGGTCCTATGGAAAAATGCATGGGGAAAACTCGTTTTGGGACCCCCCTTTTTTCTCGGCCCCCGCTTGACGAATCCCCCCGAGACTTTCAGGGTAGGAGCTGAGCGGAGCGCCCCATTAGTTTTGAAAATTTCACGAGGATTCGTCAACTATAGATAGTTATAGTTAGGACCTAGTTTCCATAGGAAATCTCAAAATTCTATTTTGAATAACTTTGGCGCCGGTTGACGAATCCTCGTGAAATTTTCAAAACTAATGGTGCGCTCCGCTCAGCTCCTACCCTGAAAGTCTCGGGGGGATTCGTCAAGCGGGGGCCGAGAAAAAAGGGGGGTCCCAAAACGAGTTTTCCCCATGCATTTTCCCATAGGACTTTTAGTCGAAGGTACAGCCCGAACGGCTGAATAGAATTACTTGAAATTTGGCAAAGAGTTAGTCCTCAGGTCAGGGATGTGCCTTTTGCATATATGGAGTCAATCTGTTCAGTAGTTCCTGAGAAAATTGCACTTAAAGTACATAAATATCTATAGCTGCGCACCGCACAGAGAGAAGAAGACTTCAGCGGGGTTGCTGCGTTTTATTTTTTTAATTTCATTTGCAAAGCACTCTGCCATAGATTTCTGAATCAATTTCTGATATTCCTTAATGGCTGCTCTATAGAGTGTTTTATAGAAGGATCATAGGAGCGTCTCCAGGCACATTCAAGGACCTTGCAGCTTTTTCTGGCTGAGATCAAGGTCTCATGAGCCAAGTGCGGTCTGAATTCTCTTATTATAGGCCGATCTGGCAGGGATGCACATGTCAAGGGCATGAGTAGGAGTCATGGAAGAGACCATTTGCTACCTCCACGTTAGAGGTCAGTTGAGGGCTCTGTGTTCTAAGAAGATCGCGAAAATTGTTGAAATCGAGCGTATGCCAAGGGCGTTTAGAGATCGGGTCTAAGTGAGCAGGTAGTTTAGAGCTTTCAGAGCAATCAGACATGGATATTAAAAAATGGTCTTTCCGAGTCATAGGAAGAGGGATGTGGACATGGAAACTCCAAGTGTAAAGAGTTAGTGCTAAGACTGTGCTTTGTCCTGCCAACTGTGCCTGCCCACTGTCCGATAACTGCTGACCAATCTGCATGGGTTATGTAACACTGCCCTGTCCTTCCTGGGCTCATAGGCAGGCCATTGTCTTCAGAGTCATTTACTCTCTCATCGAAGGATGTGTATTCCAGCTTTGGATGTGTGATAAGTGGCAGAACTGGTTTTAAGCCAGTTGTGGCTTAGGCAGATTAAATTATATTTATAAAGTTACTTTCCACTCACGTTATCAAACATCGGATTTCACCATTAAATCAGATTTTGAAAATTAAGAACAAAATACATTTTATAGCATTTGGGAAATCTGCAGTTGAATAGTTTACTTTAAACCTTGGTCTGGCCTGTGCAAAACGTAGCTGGACCTGCACTCTGAACTAGCATTTAGGCCTTCAGTCACTTCAAAGCACCATTTTTGAATATATAGCATGCAATATTTATACATATTCGGCACTATGCCTGTGAGCTTAGTACACACTTTAGAGGGCCACTTTTTAATATTCAAAAATTGTTTTTTTCTACAAGGTCAATGCCTGATGCCAACGACAAAAAAAAAAAAAAGGGTCCAGAAAAAGGTGAAAAAATATCCATTATGACCATGCAAGGTAAGGCAAATTTACAACAAACACTATACAGATTTTGAAACCTTCTGGACATGCACAGGCTAGAAGCCCACTAGAAGCATAACTGGACTTCGCAATGCCTTAAAAAAAAAAGAAAAGGATCCTTTTACCCTCAAAAAGGCACTCTGTATTCTGAGAAAGGATGGGAAGAATTGTTGCTTGCTACCATCTCAAATTACCCTGCATTGATGCAGATTCCTCATACAGCCAAGCTTTTATAGCAATTTGCTACTACATCAACCTATAAACTACACCAACCTTCTTCTAGAGGTTCCTCTCTGCCGCCCACCCAATCCTCCCTAAAGTGCTCCACCCAGAAGGGTACATTTCTTACTTTGTCAAACTCTATTGAGAAACTTAAGGCGGACACACTCCAAGCCCAAACTACAAATCACAACTGACATCACATCAGTTTATGTAGATTTAGATCTGGAGGTAGTAATGAGACGGGCACTTCAGATCCTGGCCAAAGTGCTGCATATTACAGGCTCATGTCTGCTTGGTAGCAGCCCTTGATCTCTCTGAAGCTGTCAACAGAGGTGATCATGAGAACTTAAAGTGCACTTTCCTCATGCATAGATCTCAGTGTTGCACTGATTCTATTCCCTCCTCTTTAACAGTTCACAATTTGTGAAGCATGACCTCCACAGATCTGCAGTTCTTCCCTTGAAGTCCAAAGTACCCCTGGGATCAGGACTTGTGTAATAATAAATCTTCTCAGCACGCTTAATTCAAGGTAAGAAGGTTTATTCATGCAGAGGATAATCAAGTACGTCTAAAACACAGCAAGACACCACAACTTGCCCCCTAAAATTTAAATGGCATCACTAGTGAGGGAGACAAACTTCAATAACCACCTGAACCCCAATTTTTGCCAAAATAATTTGCCTTCAGAATTTATTGATCAAGTGGTTAAAGAATGCACTCATCAGGGTAAACAATTTAGCAGAGTTGTACAGAATACAAATATTAGACGCAAAAAGGACAGTTCTAGATCAAAAATAAGTGGATAGGATTTTATTACAGAAAAATATGCAGTACAAGAGAATATAAAATACATTGCCATAAATGTCCAGCAAAAGTACATAATAAATGCACATTTATTAAACCCCTAGGTTTTTTTTGCTCTGAGAAAAATTCTAAATGCCAGAGTCGAAGAGCACTGACAACATAACAGGACATCTACAAGGAAAATGGCAAAGTATACCCATCCACAAAAAAAGAAAAGCCCGACGAAATACCAAAACCCAGAGGTTTTATTGCAAAACCACACAAGCCATTACTTGATTCTGCAAATTCAGAAAGGCATTATTATGATTAGGGTTATTTGGCAAATTATAATTAAAAAACACACAATTATTTAAGCACTAACCCATTTAATAAGTTAAGTTAAATCTTACATGGAGTCCTCAGCAACTTCACTCTGGAGATTTATTTTATGTACATTACAAAAGAAACATTTTTTGCACAATGGCTCATGGAGCTCACAAATCTTAAGCAGAACTTCCAGCGGAAGTCCTTGAAAATGATAACTTTGGTTAATCCATGGAAGACTCCATCACAATACACATTTTCTAGCAAGATGTTGTGCAATACTAATACACCGACGTCATCTGCTTGATTTTCTGTGAAGCAAGAGGAGAAATGGCCTTTTCAGAGAGGACACTGATTGGTAGGAGGGAATGAGCAGGAGAGGTTAAACAAAAGACAAGAAACTGCATCCATTTGAAAAATAATAGTGGACCACACAATAATGTGGCATTACCATTCATGGATTTATCTAAACTTCTCAATAACCTATATAACTTGTAGGTGTAACTTCACCAGTACGACTACGCATCATTAAAACATAGGCATTTTAAAAATGTATTTCCACAAGGTATTTGCTCATGGCAAAAACCTTTTTCACACTAGAATTTCCAGCGCAACATAACATCGCCATCTACCAGTACGCAAAAGACACCCAGCTTTATCTTCTAGTAAAAGATGAAGCTGGGTGAAAAACAAATGTGTACTGCCCATGCTCTGTAGAAATCCGGATAAATGGATCCTTCTTTATGCAAAGCCCCCCAAAAACAAATATACCTCACTATTTCAGAAGATTCCATCCAACACTTGACACAAAAGCCTCCCCCAACGTAGTTTTACAATAGAAGAACATTTTAGTAATTCACCCTGGCTAATCTGATTTTACAACTTTTGCATCACTGAGATACCAAATGTTGTTCTTTATCAACTGCAATTGTTGAAAAAAAGAAGAAAGCATCGTTGCAGATACTAATTTCAGATTTGTTACATAAGCTCTAGTGTTAGCCCACAAGGATGGTGGCAATCCCAACTGGGAAGGTACTCTAAAATCTGCTCTTACGAGCAGTCACCCAATCACTCACCCTTCTGGTGAAGGGATCACATTATTTACCCCTTCCTAAAAATCTTCATTTTTTTCCTGAGGCAAAGAATGTGTCAAAAACTGCTATGACTTTCATGTTCAATAACCACCCTAAGTGACAAGTGTGCAAGTGCATCTCGAAAGGTCATAGGAATCACATGCGTCAATCAATATTCCATTTACTATAAAATAAGACTCTTAAGCAGGCCTTATCCTGCTTTACTTCTGAGACGTGGACACTCATACCCGATGGCACCTACCTGAACTCCAAACCTGAAGCCAGCCATATATTTTAAAAACTCACTTCTCCTCCAACTCTCAAACCTACACCTCACTTCTTGAATGGTTACTTGTACCAATTTGATGTAAAGTGCTTTGTTACCCCTGTAACAAGGATTGTGCTGCAAAAAGGTCATTAAAAAGTCAATGTACAACTCTTACACTAAAGGGGGCCTGTTGCAATATACCTTTCTTAGAAAGACATTGGCTCAATCATACTGGAAAATGCAAATGTGAAAAATGAGCCGGGACCAGCAGTCAAAGAAATCACTGAATGGGATGATATGGTCATCAACGCAAACCGATTAAATTTACAGTTCTGACAGCTTGCAATATGCAAAATGTACACAAAGAAAATGCTTCTACTACAGCCATTTATCAAGTATTATTTATCAGCCGGTGTTAAGCAAAAAACGTAGGAATTTCATTGGAACCAGACACATCTTGGCGATATGATTGAGACCGGAAAGTTTTACAAAACGAAAAGAAGCTCAGATATTGTCAATTGTTTGAGGTGCAACAAGACTACTATAGAAAGAGAAACAAAATGGCAGGCTACTAGGAAAAGTACAAGAAAATGAACATTTATAAGAGGCCATCTTTAGCACAATGCCAGAACTAATCAGAACACAAGCATTTTTAATGAGCAGGAAGGCCATGGCCAGAGTCAACAACAAAATTCACTCTAGTCCTGGCAACAGTGCAATAATTAATTTGAGACATTAATCTTGGTGGAGGATCCTCTTGAGCTGCATTTGATTAAGGAAGTCCAGTTGAGTTGAAGTCTCACAGCGAGCCATTACGGAAATTGAAGAGTGGAGTAAGCAGTTTTGCACGCTGTGAAAATGTGAGACATGCCTATCATCCAAGACGTATGGAAAAAATGTAAAGAAGGTCAAGCAATGCAGAGAACAAACAAGGTCCAAGCTTCAGTCAAATTTTGTGCCATGCAAAAGCTTTTCCTCCTACCACAAACGTGTTTAACAAACATCAACACGGCTGGCGAGATTTCAAAACATGCAAATCTTTTTTCCATCCACAGTTTTGTTTGCACGCTGTGGAAAGTTTACGTAGTCCAATCTAGTGGCCTCTTTGTTAAAAAAGGAATCTCCTATTCTGTATATGTGCTAGAAAAATGCGCAAACTAGTCCCTTTATATTTTATCTTGGTTAGTTCCATTGTATTTCTCTCAAGGATGACCGAAGTGGCAGAGAGCAGTGGGTGACTTCTGGTGGCATAAACTAAGCTCCCTTTCCAGGCTATGCAGGACATAAAAGAGCTTTAGATGCATCAGTTTTCCCATTTCAAAGAAAGCAAATAGCAATAATGTTCTAGCCAGCGGAATGCCATGTATTAGACATCCACATATGTGAAATAAACCAATTGTAGAAAGTAACTTCCGTTTCCAGAACACTTAAAATGACCACAAACATGTGGTTCTATACCAATGCTGTCAAGTCACATGCTTCATCTATCAACCTTTCTACCAGATAAGTTAGCATATATGGTTGAGGTATGCATTGGGTCTCCTTTAGTTTCATGTTTAATATAAACGCTAACATGTTGTCATTTGGCGACTTAGGAGAGCCATGCAATATCATTGAGAGGAAAGGGAAAGATTAAAAGTTTGAGAACCAGCTGCTATACCTATGGGTAGGGTCTCTGGTTTTAGGTTTAAACCTACAATACCTGATAAAATACCACCGGAAGGGAAATAGCCCTCACCAGCGTAAACATATAAACATTGAAAAAAACTACACAAAATAAATGCCATTCAAAGAAAGGAAAAGGAGTGAAAGTTATTTTTATTTCTTCCTGAAGGAGCCAATACAATGTAAGTTTGTTCTATAAGGTAGCAGTAAGAAAGGCTGGGCTAACATTCTGCTTGAGTTTTGTTGTTTAGGGATGTCACTAAAATATTGTTTCTTCTTCCTCTTTTCAGTTTTGTAGCCTTTGGTCTAAAGATACAGGGGTTAGAAGCATGTATTAGGTGTTTATTTAATAAACCGACGAGAATCAGGAAATAGCAAAATCATATTTGAGTCTTTCACCGATAGGAAAAACTTAGGTTTCATAAGAATCTTTCCCAATATGTACTATCACATTTACCCACAGAGAATGGGTAAAAACCCTTGATACATCAGCCCCCTTTTCTAGTGAGTCAGTATTGATAGCAGGTGAATTGCCAAACACCCCAGGCTTTAAACATTCAATGCAAGGAATAGTGACAGGTATATGTGAAAAGAGGGCAGTCACAAAGCACCTGGGATACTGGTGAAAACATGACTCCAGACGTTTGGAAAAACATGGAACACTGTCACTTGGAATGCTGCTGCAAAAAGTTCTTGCCAAGTCCAACAAAGATTGGAGTGATATGGTTTGTATTTGCAGTGATTCAGCTATGTATATGAAAAGTTGTGTGATGACCTGTCAAAATCGATACCTGAGCTGAAGTGCTTCCCGTAAGAGATCCTCGCCACTTGCTAGAGGATGTGCTAAAAGCATCTTTACAATCTTCAGTTATTTTAGAATGCTATTGACATTTTAGTCCATTCTGGAGCACTATTTGGTCATGTGCGGAATCTAAAACACAAATATTTCTCATTTTGTGCTTGGTGTGGTATCAAAGAAAGAGTCATCCCAACGGAGTCACTTAGCTGCTAGTTCTCAGTCCTAGAGGCCATGAATGCTATATTATCCATGTGGTGAATGTTTACAGAACTTTTGCTGAGTGATGATGCCAAAGGCAAGAAATGTGAGGATCTTTGGTCACACATTGTGATTTGAAAAAAAGTACACTACTGCATTCTTAGATTTTTACAGGAAAGCATGACTGCTGTAGTGGCCATAATAAAAAAAACTAGAGTCTGAAAACACCCTTGTCTACCAAGTATTCAGCATAATTGGTGTAGATGTGAAACATCTCCTTGTGAGTAGGCCGAGCAACACTTTAAGTGACTTTGGCACTGCAACATGTTCCATGTTAGAGTGCTTGGCAGTTGAGTTGATAAGCAAAGAAATGTTGAGAAGCAATTCAGGAACTTTAATTTTACAATGTATGAGAAATAGCCTTTCACCAAACATGGCTTTTGAAGTCAATGAAGCCTCACTGTGGTACTCTGCACAAGTTATAGATCCCTTCCGTAAAGGGAAATTTCTCTGGAGTTTCATAAGTGCCGACTCATTTTTGACCGCTTCAATAACCGAGGACATATACGCCCAGTTCAACACATAGGTAGCAGACCCTGTCACAGAGAATCACAATCTTCAGGTGCACCAGTATTGGCATGGAAAACTAGGTCTGTGGCCAGAGTTAGCAAATTGTGTACTGGCTATTTTGGCGTTGCCTGTCTCAAGTGCCAATGTTGAGAGGGCCTTTTCACAGATAAAAGTTTACATGGGAAAGAAAGAGCAAGCGTGCATGACCAAAGACTCACCGATGAAGTATTTGTCTGGTGTACTACAATAAGTTTGATTTGTAAAAATGTATTTGGACCTCATATACACGGTCTATATACCATGAATCAGTGCAGAAAGCAAGCAATAATAAAAGCAAAAAGTTCCATAAACACCAGAAAAACGTATTAATGGCGCGAAAATGTGTAATCACTTTTTTTTTTTAAAGGTACTGAATTCACGACAACACTGGGGGGGGAAAAACCACCAGAATTTACCAAAAATAGAAACTGAAAACAGGAAAACCTTCCTATGGGTTCGCATAACTTAAAAACACAACAAAACATATCTGACATCTGGTGCAGTTTATGAGGCAGTGAGGGATTTCCTTGATGAAGGGAAAACAATTTCCTGGTGATCTGTAAGCCAGGCTGAAGAAAATTGATAGATGAAGATAGAGTGACAGAAGACTAGTGTTAGGAGGGGGAGGTTTGAGGTGGGCAGAAAATCCCAGGGCCATGAGTCTTTGTGGGTGAGCATCGCACTTACGCCATCCAGGGAATGCATGGTCACCTCAATCAACTTCAAGGTTTATGGCAATAGTTGGTAGCCTAAAATGCTACTGGCAGAAGCTTACAAAATATAGTTTTAGTCTTAAACTCACCTGGAATAAAAATGAAAGTCAAAATAGAAATAAAATCACATTGCTACACATTTACAATACCTCCAACACACCCTAGTAAATATTAGGTAGTCACGACTGTCCCTGCATCCAACTTTACTGTAAACTTTCTAAAGCATTCACTACAAACAAGTGTCCACCATAAGGAAGTGCATTCAATCACCATTTCTAGATAGGACACAAGGTAACTTCACACACTGGAGCATATTGACATTTGGCTCAAAGGGCTTTTACAGCCACAGTTCTCCTACACCGCATTAAAACTGTCCCTGCAAGCGGGATCTGTTCCACTGATGATAAACACCGACGTCAGTGTCTGAAAAGTGGCCCCCTAGATTACAACTGCTCCCACAACCATGACCAAATGAGTCATTTTGATCCACTGAAACATAGCCTGAGAGTATGGCCTACTCTCACATTTCATGCCACTGTGGAGTCATACGAAAACTGATATAAGTTAGGTTTAAGGCAAACTGTGGATCCGTACAAGTCCTTAATGTCAATGGTGTTCAGAGGGGCTTCGCCCAGATTATGAATAAAAGAGCTTAATATCTGAATCAAATCTAGCTTTTCACAGTTCTAGAATATTCAAAAAATGAGTAAAGTGGGACACCATTTGGTCTTCAGTTTTGAAATACAGCTAGCAGGTATAGCTTACATGGGCCTGCGTATGGACACACCTGTGCTACCGCAAAGCATTCCCCATGCATTCCATTCCCCAGCCCCTCCTCACAACTCCTTAAAAAACAAAACGCCACATAAACAAATATCACAACACCAGGAAACCACCTCATTACAGAAAGGAAGCAAATATTGTTGTTTTTTTGTGATTCATGTAAATAGCCTTCTGAAGCAAGGAAGAACCTACCTGAGGTCGTAACCCTTCTTTCTCTTCAGTCACCACGCAAGCAGCTCAGATCTTGCATCAAATATACCATAACGCTGTGTCAATAGGAGTTTGAGCAACAACACAGCATGTAGAGACTAGCGAATAGCTGGTGAGTGAATAAGGAACCCCCCCCACCCCCAAGTATTGGCAGAAAACTCTGGATGTACCGGTGTGTGCCCTACTACTGGAGAATGCACAGCGTCCTGATAATCGGTCTCCACAAGACACAACGACAAGTGGGTGCCGTAGAATGAATCCTACACAAAGGGTACAAAGCCTGGAAGGTAATACTGGGGCAACAAATGATAAAGTAGCGCTTGTCCTGTTCAGGCTGCAGAGCCAATTTTGTTCCTGACCTTCCACTCACCTGAACAATTTCCCCTCATTCCACCTATCCAAGATACATGGTCAGCATTACCCCTGAGGGAGGAGGAAATTTAGAGGACAAGGGAGGTGGAACAATGGGGGGAAAAAGACTAAGTGCAAAGCCGACTGCCAACAGATAGCCAAACTGAAGAGTCCTGGTGAGGATCCTAGATGGACATCCAGGAGGCATGGTCTGCAGGGCTTTTGGAGCCCAGAAAGCTCCACTGTGATGATGGCTTGAAGCAGTACTATGGGTACTCAAAACTTGTAGGGGATTAGGATGGCCATGGGTGAAGAGCTTCCAGACAAAGTGGACATGGGGGTTTTAACAGATGTGTAAAGAAGAGGTTGTAGAAGGAACACAAATGATGAAAAAAAGCCAACATTTGGACACGTCTAGTGAGGTACAAATTTAGGCAGTAACAGCTCCGTCGGCCAATGCATCCCAGTGAGCCAACAAGCCACAGTAGAGCCGGGAACTTCATTCACTATGCAGACAAACAGATGGTAATCAAATAAAATGGAAGCTCTGTAACATGGACAGAAACCAGCAGACAAACACTGGGGCAAGAGTAAGTGCTGCTTGTGGCTCCTCAACACCACCCAGCCAAGGGGTCCTTATAGAACCCGCAAAGTGAGCCCAGAAATGAAACCAGACTAATGCCAGATAGTGGAAACCAGCTTGCTTTTAGCTGTGGCTGCCAGATCTGCAGTTTCATTCCTCTGCCAAGTAATGTGCGGTCTTAGGAAAATCACTTAACGGCAACTATGTAGCTTCCCACTTTACATTATATTGCATCCACCTGCATCTATAGGCAAATGCTTAGCTGTAAACATAAAAATAAAAGGCACCCATCTGAAGTATGAAACCTACAAGAGATAGGAGTTGTATTAGGATCATGCAACTAGATGGTGACTAGCGATATTTCATTTACATGCTGTGTGAGATAGCTGAGCCCACACACTTGCAAGCAGCAAGGGCTGCCTTAGTATCGCTGCAAACAACTGCTGGGGTAAAGCTCGGTTTTCAAGCAGTGCTTGCTAGGTCAGATATTCCCATAAATCAGTGCTGTAATCGAGTGTAATTAGTATGACATGTAGTGCTATTCGCCACACCTAAATAATAAAGGCAAAGAACTAAAAATTATAAGGTAATGTCAGAAACAGACTAAAATTACCACTTATCACGGAGCAAAGCTTTCCGTGCAGGCACACAGATTGGTACTTTAAACACTCAGTTTGAAAAGTCGTATTTAAAATTGGAGTTCATGCAAATTTAAGAACACCTACGTAAGGCCTGGTCTTTGTCAGTCAACCCCCTGTGGCTGGCTTTCTGCACAAGGGCCTCCCTTCAGGACTAGAGTTGAAAGCATTCCCTACCCTTACTAGGGTAAAGAGACATCCTCCATTCAATTGTTTCAGATGCGGTCTATGATTAAACTCCCACTTGTACTTCATGTTATCCCAAAGTTAGTGGCCTCAATAATTAACCAGAATATGTCAAGTATTAGCCCGCCTCCGCCCACCAAAAAAACAGCTTTTGACTGGCCCTCCCTACATGTCTAGGTGACAAAGCCAAGACTAGAACTGAGAGTAGGGATTGTTCAGACCTAATATTCACACTGCACAATCAAAGTACCACGTGACCGTCGAGTTGAACACTGCTGCAAACTATGCTGAAACATTAATAATAAAAAAATCCACATTTGTAAAGCACGAATAATCCCCCGTAAGGGTCTCTAGGCGCTGGGGGCCGTCCGGAAGATTAAGCAAACTACTGCCCAGAGTCACATGGTGCTGGGCTAATCTGCCTGCCGGCACCGGGGATCGAACCGTGATCCCCAGATTCCGGAGTCAGTCGCCCTAGCTGCAGGTCGCCCTAGCTGCAGCGCCACACTGCGAATAATACAACATTGCTTTATTATTCGTAGAGCACAAGCAATGCCAGAAAATGCTTGCCTCAAGGCACATTGCCAATAAAATATTAACATTACAATGCATAAATATAAAAATACCTTAACGGCAACACTATACTCAAAGCACAATCTAAAGTGTACATCCTCAGTTACAAACAGCAGCAGACCACAATGATGCCCAAAGATACCAATGAAAAATTAAAAACAAAAAGGCATGTGTAAAGCCAAAAGCGAAGGAGGATAATGCGTAAAGTGCTGATGGCGAAGGAGAGAGTAACACACTAAAAGAGATTTAATAATGGGCAAGGAAACCGCATGCACTAGCAGTCAGACATCTTAGCAACAGGGTCTTGGCAGGTAGGGGCCTCACCTTGAAGACACCAGTGCTAAGTAAATCCATGATCAGAGGTTAAGCTCTTTCCCTGTCCAGCCCTCACACAAATTAACCCCTTCCTGCTATATATTTGCAAGGTCAGAAGTGTTGGAAATACTATGATTTCAGATGGTGTAAGGGATGTAATAAAGGGTATAAGCAGTGCATAGAAAAGGCGTGAGTTACAGTAAATGTAGTGTAGCTACAGAGTTCAATACACTATGGAGGGGTTCTAATAATGTGAAGGTGTTGCATAAAATATAAAATTAAGGAATATCTACAGCTTTAGAATTTCTAATGTTTGTGTAGTTTAAGTTTGGCTCGTATATAAAGAACAAATAAAGTTTTCCTAACTATAACAAAGTTTTAACCTTTGTTTTTCATTGAATATGATGTACACTCTCAGCACCCCCTCCCGGTTGTCACTCAAGTGTGTCACTCTGATGTGCAGGCACTGATACTACCAGCACATGTGTCTCGGACTTGGAGAAGGAATCTGAGGGGCGGGAAAGTCAGGCAAGTGCCGGCAATAAGAAATGAAGGACATGTTCTGGAAGCCCTACCGTTCATCCTCAAAACATTGCCCGAGTATCGTCCAGCTTACTACTCTGATTTAGGGTAATCAATCTTATCTACTTTACATGGAGGGTGCACGTGCTCAGGGCTCGAGTCGGGGTACCACGCGGGTGGACGGCGTCCCCCCACTTATTTTACCAGGTTTTTCCGGGTGGACGCCGTCCCCCCTGCCCAAAAGCTGGACAGCATTGTGTGAGCAGAGAGCCCGGGTGGGAGGGAAGTTTCCCGTAAATTACCAAAGATATGCTAATATTTGTAATTGGAGACTTTAAGAGGCACCGGTGGTGTGTGCAGGCTGGAGTGATTGGGAGGCGGAGCGAGCAGGCGTTGGCGGTTAACGCTTGGAATGTGTGTCCTTCTGTATCTTGTGCACTTTTGAGCACTTCGTTGTGCAACTGGGGCACCCCCTCGGGGGAGTGGGGGGGGGGGGGGGTTGCAAAGGACATCGAGGAACAGACCAGGGGTAGCAGTGCTGTGAAATGCCCCGTCATCTAAAGGCATATGAATACTTATGAGATTCCTGTTGTGACGTCACTTCCGGTGACAGCGTCCCCCCACTTCTTTTTTTAGGACTTGTGCCCTGCACGTGCTCATTAGAACATTGCTACCACTATAGCTGGGTGTGTGTACAATATATTTATTATAAATCATAGGGCAGTTATACGGCAATAATAAGGACAAGGGAACGCCTGGACCTCCCTGCATAATACATTTACGCCTGGAGATCCCCTTAAGTATATTCTTCAGAGACGCAATGATCCCTGGGGTTGGAAACTAGCGGGGGAAGGGCTTGAAAAACCAAGTCCATCACCGGTGTAGAACGTTTTGAGGGTTTATATTGGTTTGTCTGATTAACAATGTATAATAGAAGGAGGATGGGAGCACACTGCCTCATATCCCAATACTCAATGTGTCCCAATGCATCATGGTAAATGCAGTACATGACACTTATGTAGTAGTCTTTTTCACCATTGTTGGTGCAGCCAGCGCTGTGTACATCCAGACAATGTAGAATATGCATTTTCACACAATTTTACTTACATAGACTGAATACATACAACAATTTCCTTTGATACGAAGTTCCTATGATTTACAGAATTGTATTTGATATATGTTTTAGCTAGGCCTTCTTGCGGTTCAAAACGCCATCCTCAAGATGGAAGCCTCCTCCATCATTCCCCTCCCGCACACATCTTCCCCCAGAGGCTACGCAGTCAAGCTGAAGTCAGTGTGTTTCCACTGTTATTGTCCTGCTCACTGTGACTCTTCCATGGGGAGCCTTATTTTTCGCTTTAATTTCTGTGTGCCCCTACCTGGGAACTCTTGCTGGGAGAACAGGGCTGGTTGACAGACTTGTGTGCTGGGCGCTCGTGGTTTGCCTTGCCATTACCTCCCGCCGCCGCTGCTGTTGTTGGTGTTCGCAGCGGTTGCCGAGCGGAGGGAACTGACTACATTACCCAGGATTCCTGGCAGTGGTCCCGCCCCTACACACACCCACTTCTGCGCCCGGAGGCGCCAAATACGAACAGGCTCCCTCGGTGGAACGGGAGCCTTATTTTTCGCTTGAATTTCTGTGTGCCCCTACCTGGGAACTCTTGCTGGGAGAATAGGGCTGGTTGACAGATTTGTGTGCTGGGCGCTCGTGGTTTCCCTTGCCGTTCCCTCCTACTGCCGCTGCTGTTGGTGTTCGCAGCAGTCGCCGAGCGGAGGGAACTGACTACATTACCCAGGATTCCCGGCAGTGGTCCTGCCCCTACACACACACACACACACACACACACACACACACACACACTTCCGCGCCCGGAGGCGCCAAATACGAACAGGCTCCCTCCGCGTCGCGCCTGGGCGGCGCGGGGCTAAGCCCGGGCAAAGGGCGGGCCCTCTAAGGCCCTCACAGGCCAGAGGAGGCTGGGCTGGGACACTCCCCTGTCATTTCGTGATCATACTTTTCCTATCGCCTCTGCACGGTGGGGTGGTGAGAGAAATTTTGACCGTTGTGATTACGTGTTTACGTGTGTACGTGAGAGCAAGACACTAGCTGGTCTATATTAACTGCTCAGCATGGCGAAAGTTAAGAGCAAAACAGCCATGAGGGCAATGGGTATGGGGACACTTGATGGCTATTTGAAACAGGTACAAACGGCTGTTATTAGAGAGATTGATCTAGCTGAGCGCAGATTGTCCCTGGATCCTATTAGCAATCTGGTTTCTCCATCCATAACTGCCCCTATTGACGTCCCATTGGATCGGTTGCATCCTCATATGATTTCTAATGGGTCAGCAGTAGTTGATAGTTCCACAATTTCACCTGCCCCCCCCCCACTAGAAACCAGTATAGTTCCATCCCCTGTGGCTACATGCACTAGGCTATTGAGGGCTGGACCTCGCATAGCAACTAATTGCAGTAAAATCGCCCCAATAAAAAAGAAGGCCAAAAACACTCATCATGGTAGCCGGCAACGGGCTAAACAGCCAAGAAATAGTAAGTCCACATCTGGGTTGGATCAAACTGAAGTTATAATTCCACCCATAGCTATTGAGAATTGTGGGGAGGGTAGTTATGATTGTATGAACCCAGTTACTGAACAGAGTAGTGAGGGAAGCATGCTGGACATTGTTAAAATTTTGGAGACACGTCTTAAGTCATTTTCTTTGCCTTTAATGGCTAAGTTGGAATCAATAGAAGACCGTCTTAAGTCTATCGAAATACATTTGAATATGAAGGACCTAAAGAGTGGGCCATGTACCTCAGCAGCTCATTCACTAAATGTCTCTATAGAGTCCAATAAATGGTTGACGGAGGCTGTAATCACCCCACTCCAACAACCTGTATCCTTAGTTGATCACCAGGGGGGTGGACCCAGTGTTCCATCTTTAGTGCCAAGAATTAATGGAGTCACTCAGGGTAAGAAACCGGGTCCCCGGAGCCCAGTGGAGAGATCAAGTTCCTTAGTACCGCCCCATGAGAAAGAATCCTCGCTACATTCACCTGTAGAGGCTTGTCCCTATACTATAATACTTGCTAATGTTCCTAAAATTGAGGGCGGACATTATGAACATTGGACTTCATTGAAAAATAAGGCCCTCCATTTTCTATCCAACAAAACTGTTCTGGGACAGCACTTGTATAATAATTTCTTGATGATCAGAAGAGTGCCGTGGGTGGGTAGGACTAAGAAAAGCTTAGCTGGTGATTGTGTCGTCATAAGCTTTAGAGCCCCCAGGCTGGTGGATAATATCCTGAGGCAGGCTGGGTCAGCTAGAATCCTAAACTAGTATGTAAATGTACTCCCTTTGGGATTCTTTTACCCCCCACATAATATCAGGCCAGTGAGTAGTGACCTATTTAAAGGGAGGGGTCCTTACGAATTCACTGTCCCAGTCTCTAATAGATTTGATACTCTCTCAAACCTGGGGGATATTGAAGGACTGTGGAGTCAAGAAGATATTTCTTTCTCAGCTACCCCGGTTAGTACATGTATTCGAGGCACCTTGGTAAGAAAAGTCTCCCCTGTAGATGGGTGTGTTTTAGGGGTTAGGGGAACGTCTGTAAAGCTGGTAACCTGGAATGTTGCAGGCCTTAAACATAAAATAGATGATCCAGTTTGGAGGGATTTTGTAGGGCTGGGTGATATCATTGGCTTACAAGAAACTTGGGATTCAGGGAATATCCTGACATTGGATGGATATACCAGTTATTTTATCCCGGCGGTTCCATCGAATATGGGGAGGGCGAAGGGTGGCTTGGTCACCCTAATTTCAACTACTATTCCGGGTATCCATATACAGTTAGATACGGGATCACGATATTGTTTAGCTGTACAAATTTCCCTGAGTGGAGCGAGAGACGTTCTAATCATTAATTTTTATAATTCGTATGATAGAGTCACCCCGATTGATCACCTGTCTACGTTAGATGTCTTTTTGTCAGATTACAAGGCGGTCAATAAAAAAAAGAATGTTTTATTATAGTTATGGGGGATTTCAACATCCATGGTTGTCCAGATAAATGTTTGTCATCAGATTTGTTAGGTCCGGCAGAGCAAGGGGATACCCATTTTGATCACTCTGCACAGGGAGATCTCCTTGAAATTATTCTGGCGGATAATGGTTTGATGCTCCCATCAATGGTGGATGAGGAGATACCTACCTTTAAGGGGAATGGAAGTCACTCAGTCATTGACTACATCTTTATTAGCTTAGCATTGGGTGATAGGCTTCACGGTTATTCACCGGTTTGGTCACATTTTAGTGACCATAATCCAGTGGTCCTCAGTGTCTCGGACCTGATCTTAAAGCCTGAGATAGCTAAAAACAGAAAGGACAAATCTGATATCCGTCCAACAGATCAGGCCCGTAGGATTAGATGGAATAGAGTCATACCGGGTGACTTTCATACTAAATTAAAAAGTGAGGTAGGATTACAGCTGGACATTTGCTCGAATTTGGAAGCAGACGATGCGGAGGTCTTAGAGGCTTACTCAAAAATTAGTACCCAGGTCTCATTAGACCTTAGTTGTACAGGGTTAGCAAAGGATCCTGCCGAAAAGGGGTGGTTCGATCATAACTGTTCGTCAGCCAATAAAAAGTTGAGGGCCGCCCTGAATTGTAAGCCAGTGAACCGGGCCTCAGGGGCGTTAAGGAAAAATTATAACCAAGCTCTGGAAACCAGAAGAAGGCAGATACGTGAGGATGCCTGGGAAGAATTAACCTCTGCGGACGTGCTCAGGAATAGTGCCAAATTTTGGGCTGTTGTAAATAAACCCTTTTTACATGACCTTTGTAATAACCATTTAGACTGTGGTATTCAGGAGTTGTGGTGTTCTCATTTTAAGTCAGTCTATGAAGGGGTAAACTCTGTGGAGGGGGACATGCTCACTCCCTTTTTGGACCCTTATACTTTAACGGTTACTGAGACCGAGGTGGCAGACGCCATCGGCAAGTTGACTAGTAATAAGGCTCCGGGACCTGATGGCGTCCCAGCTGATCTTTTTAAATCAGATATCAAGACCTGGTCCATAGTTTTAACCAATGTTTTTAATAGGGTATGTACTGTAGGGATTCCTGACTCTTGGTCTGAATCTGTCATCATACCTATTTTTAAGAAAGGGAATAGAGGGGATCCCAGTTGTTATCGCCCCCATCTCGCTTATTGACTCTGCGGTGAAGGTGTTGGGGCGAGTGATTCTAAGCAAAATAAGTGATTGGTTGGAGGATACAGACACGCTTTCCTGCCTGCAATACGGGTTTAGGAAGGGGCGAAGGACCATAGAGCAAAGCCTTAACCTCTACCTATTAATTGGAAAATACACTATTGCCAAAAGGGGTACGCTATATTTAGCTTTTATGGACCTTTCCTCGGCCTTCGACCGCGTGAATAGGTCTAAACTTTGGGGATTACTCCTTAAATTGGGCATAGATAAAAATATTGTGTATTTTCTGGCTGATTTGCATAGAGACGTAACAGCCACAGTTAGATACGACAGGTTAGGTAACTGCACGGGTAAGATTGGGATCATCAATGGGGTCAGGCAGGGGTGCATTTTAGCCCCCTTGCCATTTACTCTCTACATTAATGATTTGGGTGCAGCTCTCATGGGGGCATGCCAAGACATTCCAAAGGATGGCAAGTTTTTTAATTCCGGCATTATTATATGCGGATGATGCCGCCTTAATAGCACACACAGGAGTGGGGCTGCAACATCTTTTAAATGCATTTGCTAATTTTATGAAAGCGTTGGATGTAAGAGTGAACTTTTCAAAATCTCATGTTATGATTGTGGGTAGTAAGCCTAAAAGACTTAAGACTTTGCACTGTGAAGGGAACGCTCTATCTAGGGTTTCAAGATTTCCATATTTGGGGGTGATTTTGACGAGAAGTCCTCCTGGTTGCCCCAATTAGCTGCTAAACGTAATGCCTTTTCTAGGTCCATCCTGGCAGTTTTGGACTTCGCCCGTAAATTAGGGGCGAAGCCCTTAGAGGCTGTATTGAAAACATATGATGCTAAATGTATTTCAATGGCTATGTATGGAGCAGACCTGTGGGGGGTGGAAAAATGTAAAGGCCTTGCAAGTAGCCGAGGATAAGTTCTTGAAATCTATTTTATCCCTTCCCCAGTCAACATCTGGATATATAGTTCACCAGGAGTGCAGGGTAGATTATCTTACAGATCGTATAGCTTTAGCCCCGCTATTAAAATGGATTTCATTATGGTTAAACCCTGAGTTAGAGTTGAATCACGAGATTCTCAGATTGTTTAGCCCTTGAGCATGGCAACACTATTCCCTGGTTGAACTATGTTAAAAAATTAACCATAGAATTGGGTTGCCCAGAACTGTTTATTCACCCACAAAACTTATTAAAAGGGGGTGTGAAATGGGTGAAAGACACATTTAAACAGTTGGCATATCTAGCAAGGGAGGAAATGGAATTGCGTAAACCAACAGTAAGGGCTCACCAGTTGTTAAATCACCTCCAGTGGCTTAGAACCCTATCTGAGAATTGTTAACAATATGAATCACAGATACTTGTTAACCAAATTTAGATTGAATAAATTCCATCTCCTGCTTACTGATCGCCCTGGGTGGACGAAGGGAATGGATCTGGAGATTTGTTCCTGTGATAGTTTTTCTATTAAAGATACTGTGCATTTTATCTTCTTTTGTAAACATTTATGCCCCATCCGTAAAAAGTTCATCATCCCTCTTATTAAAGATAGAGGTTTTAAACAAGTTAAACCTGCTCTTTTGTATTTACAGCTGCTGCAAAATTCTTGGGCGATTTATAATATAGCAAATTTTTTATCAATAGCACTTCGACTCAGGAAAAATATTAATTGGTTACAGAGCACATAGTGGGATATTATGAACTCTGACCGAGTCCCATGCTTTTCTTTTTAGATATGTTTGTATACAAGTGATTGTAATGCATGGCTTATAATTATTTGTATTATTGACTTGTCATATTTAAATAACAGGACCGGATATCGTTGTATTCTGTATTATACTTTTATGGTTTTTGAAATGAACCGAATAAAGTACTTTTGACTGACTGACTCTTCCATGGTGCAGATGTAATATTGTTATATGCAACTGTATTTTCTGTTTCCTCACTGCATCTAGTCATTCAAAGAAAGTCATATTGTTAATGTTTAATATTAGTTCAAACATCTCCAGATGACATTAGCATTGAGGGTGTTGAATAATTATTCAAGGACATTGGATAGTGCTTAGATGCTAAGGTAATGACGTGTATTTTTCTGGTCTTCTGAGGTGCGGAGGAAATTATAAATTTCCTCACACCATGAGGATTCAATAAAAGTTCTGACTTTTTTTTTAATGAAAGTCTTGTATAAAACCCCTCCATTTTGTAGGTGAGCCAGAAGACTTTCCCATTCTACTAAGAAAGCCCTCTGTTCGCCTAATGAGTTGCCCATTCGGTCTTCTATTTTATGACTTTTGTATACGCTGAATAAATCTGCATCGGAGAGCCTTCATGAATGACTATGTACCGCTTTTTTTTTTAATTTTGTAATAAAACCCTTTAACTTTCCATCTAGAACACAATTATTGAGTGGACCTAATTACTTAATGAAATGCATTATTCAGCTGATTGGATGTTTGGAGGGGTACCGTAACAATGTGACATGAAATTTAGGTTTAGCACCATCTCCGATCCAGTAACTGTGGGAGGACTGACTGAGGTAAATTGAGGTATTTACATTTTGGGGTTCAATTTTCTCCCACACCAGCACCAAGAACGGCAGTGCTCAAATAAAACCAGTCATGAGGGATTTAAACCCACTGGGAATCGTGCAAAGTGATGCCTTGAATGCTTGGCCTAAACACAGCTTTAATTGTTTTGCCAGTCTCATGCAACCCAAGACAATAAAAACAAATCCAAATCGGGGAGAGGAGTTGGCTTAACGGCTAGGGCGGTCAACCTCAATTCTGGGGAACTGGGTTTGAGTCTCGACAAGGACGTGCAACATCTTAGGATTCTGGGCAAATCACTTAATCTCCCCGTGCCTAACAAAAATGAATGTGTCCTCATGTAAAGCGCTCCGATACCCGATACCCTCGGGTCAAGTTCACGCTATATAAAACTAGGTTATAAAAAAATAAATAAATAAATAAAAAGACAAATACTACAATAGAATACAAATACTTTGGGGGTGGGGGTGGGGCGAACAGCCCTCTTCTTTAACTGGTCTCTTCTACTTGTATTCACATGTTGCTTCAGCCCACCACAGTATACAGCATGGAAGAAAGCCTACCTACTTCACTGACAGTGCAAGAGAATCAATGCTGGAGTCCGGTTTCCTGCTCAAGGGCCACATCCTCCTATAAATGAAGCGTGGGTCAATACCCTACCTGGGCAAATTATTTTCTTTCGACTTTATATCCTTTTTAAAGCGCCAATTGTGTGTTTAAACTTTGTTTAAATACATGTTCTAAGCACACCTGTCTCCCTGGAAGCACCCTACTGTTGTATTAAAATTATGTGCAACCAAATGGTTCATTTGATCTTTAATTAAAATTTTTATTACAAGCATAGGGCCATTACTTTAATTGGTAGTGTAGACGTTTCTTTTATTTTTGTGGCAAATCCTTGCAATTAAAGGCAGATTTGCTACTGCATCGGTTTGCCAACGCTCGACCCACGGACTTTGCCATGGTTTGCTTCACTGCACTTTACTAACGCCCCCACGAAGCATCCCTGCTGCCAAAGTGGCACTTCATACAAGAAGAACGCCTCGCCACGTGTGTCCTGGGAAAGTGGCTAACAACGGAAAAATGTTTTAGGTCATGGTACAGAATGTTATGCAGAGTCCTTCTTTCAAGAGATGAGAGATACGTCTCTCTTCGGAGGGGGTGTACTTTCCACTGCTAAATAATGAGGGCTTCGCAGACACTGCTCGGAATGCACACCAACTGCAAACCGACTGCACCAGAGTGAAGGAAAACGGAGTTTACTGTCAAGACTGCAGCTTATCGACTACTGGACCTGCACGTACTGCTTATCTTGTACCCCAGCCAGCCCGCCAAACAGGCTGTACGGCACGATAAGCTGTTTACGGTTTTCCACAGAGAAAAAATAAAGTACCCTACTGAATAATCACTGGCAAAGCCAATAGGTCTGGCCTTGGCATTCTGGTGCCATGATTTTTTTATTGCAAGCATATGCCACAAAAATAAACAAGCATTGGCAAATACATTAGGTTTCGTCTAATACATTTTTTTTTTTTTTTTGTTTTTTGCCTGGTGAGCAGTTGTGCAATATAAGTTAAAGAAACTTCAAAGTGTTATTACACAATATATTGCCTCTCAATAAACAAGTCATAAGCGGTGGTACTATAAAGCACTCCTGTATCTTTGGGTGATGTTAGTGCTATATAAAACTGACCCCAAAATAAACCTGAAAAGCAGGTTTGAATGTGAGGGCGATGGGGGTGTAGAGGATCTACGCAACGGTAGTTGACCCGGGGGTAAATTGCGCGATGTGGGAGGTACACAGGCAACATACAAGAAATGCGGGCAGCGACACACACACACAACAAAAAAGTGCAAACAATATTAAAAGTTAGTGATTTATAACCAAATACAATGCCATAACAACCCCACACTCCCAGGCCATGCAATGTGTTTAGCCCTGATGTACACCAGCATGGCTGCTTTCAGCATGGCTAAATGTTAGTGGTGTAGAGAAGCATGGAATGGAGTGGTGTACAATATGATTTCAGCAACAGAAGTCATGAATGTCTGTTGATTAAAATTGTGCAACCCACTCAAAATGAAAAATTACCAGCCCTATCCCAGCATTGTCGTCTTAGTGCCAGTAGACGTTTTTAATCTATTTTGCAAACTATTACAAGTTAATTTTATGCATATTTACAGAGACTTCAGTTTCTCAGTAGTATGGACATTGGCAATTGAGAGGTGTTAGCACTTCTGTCTCAAAGCATGCATACATTAACAAAAATAAAAGAGGATTGAAATTAGCTAACATTACATAATGCAAGATAGAGTGCATAGCATATTGTCACCACTGCTATATGTACTGGAGTAAGTGCATTTAGAAGGTGCGTTGCATGCAGGACCGGCCCTAAATCGGATTGACCGGGGCCCTGGGTGGAAAGAACATTTGATGTTTTGTTGATGGGGGACTGGGGGGTTGTTGTGGTCTGGCGGCAGGTGGTGTGAAGATGAGAGGAATTCAGAGGGGTGATAGAGTGCTAACAATTAAACGGAGGTAGATTAAAGGCTGATTACCAAGTCTTTAATGGGACCTGATTGAGACCAAGTGGGATGGACACGCGGTTGTTTGCATGGTCAGGCAGCTGCTACCTTGCTGCACCCCTCGGAATATTGGCAGCCTGGGCCCAGCTTGCCCATGCCAAAGCTGGGCCCTGGTTGCGTGACAGTTGTGAAACGACCGCATGTAATGTCGGACATCTTCCTCCAGGCCGGAATAAATTTTTTGCCTTCAACACTGGGACTCTACGTTTTGCATCTCCCATAGCAAGCATGCACTTCTAGACTAGCATGCAAAATTATTGCTGGTTGAGAATCATAACTTGGTCTGTATGAACACAGCAGTGGAATTAATATTTTTCCCCAATTCAGAATCAATTTCGAAATTGTGGTTAAAACCCAAAATTTTACACTGACGCCTGCAGTGCACATGAAATTGTTTGCCAGAAAACAGAGCTCACACAATTAACTGAATTATAGCAAAAACTATAATAGCCAATTAAAAATAACCTCTCAAGCAACTTCTCAATGTCCACTCATTTCTAATTTAAGCGACACGCAAGTTGAAAATCCCCAAGGCGAAGAACCAACAGGAAGAGAATTAATAGCTTTCGATAATATTTAGAAAGAAAAAAACAAAAAACAAAAAAAAACAAAAAAGGACTACAAATGTTCATTTCTTTTGTATTGAAAAACTGCAGTACTATTTAAAAAGGCTCCCTGTTAAAATGTGTAGTTCAATAAAGCCTCTACAAGGACAGCCCGCGAACCTAAGACAGATAAAAACGAGCCAAAGCGAGCATATGAAGGTTGAGGAGTACATGCAGTGTGCGTTTCAAAAGTGCGTTTACCTCGCAGGTTCTGCGTTGAAGATGCCAAAGTTCACACCGTCTTACCGGCTCTACACCACCAGAAATCTCCCGGGATTGCATAGTGCGGCCATGTTGGGGGCAGATTGATACAATATATAAAATAAAGAAACAAGCATGTGTTCTGGAATTATAGTCTCTGCCTTTCCAGACTCCACTGTCTTCACGTACAATTTGCTCTATGGATCAATGCTCTTGCATCACGCAGAAGAAAATGTATGCTGCTCCCTCTAATCAGGGAGAAGAAAGTACATTATGGTGAGCAACACAGGATGCCGACAGCACTCGCCCTCACTCAAAGTCCATGCTATACCTACTATTGCAGGTGCCATATTCGGGAAAACAGTCATTGCTAGAATGAAGAAAGTTAACCATTGATTGCCAAAAGCGTGCAGCCAGGGGCTGATGAGAATTGTAGTCCGGAGCAGGTCAGGACAAGATAACGTCCCATTTTACAGACTAACAGGAAGAACTCTGCATATGTAGTAGTGAGTGTGTTAAGTGAGCGATATAGCTCTGCTGCACTAGAGACACTGGCCAAAGTGAAAGTTAAGACCAAGGGAGAACTAAACTCAGCTAAACAAAAAAAATCCACAAAAGGGGATGTAAGCAGTACTTGGGCTTTGGGACAATGGTAAGGGCAAACACAATAAGAACAGGAAACGGTATAGCAATATAAACGGAGGAAAAGTGTCAAGCACAGGAACCAATGAAAAGCAAGGGGGTGGATGTAAGCCCCATTAAAGATATATATATTAATAATAGATTTCACAAGCACAGCGCAAGTGTTGTGCAGGCAAAACCTAAAAAGAAAGACAACTACTTAAATGTGGGAACAATATGCTTGCAATAAAAATATAAGGTTTTAGACATTTTCTGGTGTGCCAGTTATACTACTAATTACATTTTTTATTAAACAAGCTTTCAGATGCACCATGCGTTTTACCATTTGTTTTCGGTGTCGCCTGAGCCAGCGTGCATGCGCTGCTCTACGAGGCTTCTAGTAAGGACTTCCAACTCGGACCACATGCATGTGCGTGTTTTTTTTGTTGCTCACACGCTATTGGCCTTTGCGTGCGTCTTTCTAAGAAAGACAGAACAATTGGCAAAAGGCGGGTGCATATCCCGCCTTCTCTCTCCCCTGGCCCAAGGAGCTCGGAGCGAGCAGCAGCGCGGCTGGATGCCAGCTGCATTCCTGACATTCTTTTTCAATTAGCACGGTCGCTTTAACTTTCGCGGCCGCGCTGGTTACAGGATCGTGTCTCGATGCCTCAGCAGATATCACAGGGAAGGAGGGAAAGCACCCACTCCAAACACCTCTAAGTCGCAACTTTTAATCAGACTCATCCTCTTAACCATTCACGGTCGATAAAATGAGTGGCGCTGACATGAGTAACAAATGTAACTTCCATTTAAATGCCAAGACACAGATCACTTTGTAAATACGTTTTTAAACCACTCCTGCCACATTGAGGCGCTGTGAATAGCAGGTGTTACTTTTGAAATTTTAGTGCTACTCAGTTTACGGAGTTTGAGAAGAAGATGAAAGGCTGAGTTCTATCGTGCAGCACAGCCTCGTATGCAGCACCCAGCACCAATATCCGGGTCCTTTGCATCCACCGGGTATGCAGCGCCATTTGCATCCACTGGGTATGCAGCGCCAATATCTGGGTCCTTTGCATCCACTGGGTATCCATTACCATAAAACTCTGATCAGACCAACATATGAATACCTCTCCGCTTTCAAGGGCTCGGAGGCACTTCAGGACTTCGAGCAGTCTGCAATTCTGCATCGCTAACTGCATGGTGTGTCCGCTTCAGAGCAGGTTTTAAACCCCCGAAGCGTGAGCCGATCTGTCCAGCTACGCCCCCTACGACTGCCCCTCCCCCACCTCCCAGGATCCGTATCAGATACTCAGAGAATAAGCAGGTGCCGCAACAACACTTCAGCAAGGGCAGACGCTTCACATGTGCGTCCTGGGGACACTCCCTCCCCCACCCCTCCCTCCCTCGGACCCCTAATGGTAGCAATGCGTGCCTGACAAGACCACCCCGGGCTGAGATGGCACTAGGCCTGAGCCTCAGGCACCATTGTAGAAAGAGTACAAAATTCTCCCTCACCAACCACCGCTACCATTTGATGACTTGTGTTTTTAAAAAGTGCTCGTGTTGTTACGTGTGAAGGAAGGGTTCAGGCACAAAGGCTGCACTCACATTTACCTTGGTGCATTAGGTTGCTGGCGGTGGATTGGTTATAAGGGGGTAAGAAGTGTTACAGTTCAATCACAATCCATTACTATTGCACACTGTGTATTCACAAGTATATAGTGAACTTAGGAAGTGGGACGAAGGGGCTGGTAATAGGTGGAGAGCTTCTGCACCGCCCGTGGTGTCCCCCTATGGCAACCAGGGTACAACAGACCACCCAATGCAGAAAGAGGCACAGAAGTCACCCACCCACCCAAACCCATACAACTCTACAAAGACCTCTAAAAATCCAACGCAATTCACTTTCACACTAAGTGAAATACACCACTGGTGATCTGGACATTGAACCTACTCTCAACTAACCTGACACAACAAAACCCCAGCATGCTTCACGCACAATCGGCCCTTGGTCTTCCAGTTCTGCAGAAGAGGGTGCCCCATTGAGAATGCACCACAATGACACCGAAATAGTGGTAAGTGCTATAAAAACGTGAATACATGAATATACATGTAGACTAAGAACTAGGGGCAGCCCCTACTCTAAACAAGCATCGGCATAGCCAATAGGTCTCGCCTTGGGGACCTTATAAGTGTTTAGCCATGCAACGGTTGATGTTGTTGCACTAAGGATATTGTGCTACATAACTAAATGCTTATAAATGTCCCAAAAGCGAGACCTATTGGCTATGCCAATGCTGGTTATGAAGGCAACAGGAAGAAATCATCCAACTAAGTATTCAAATTATAGGCATCTTAAATGTCACATTGTCACAAACACTTTATAAAGGAAACGGGACTAAATCACAATTTAACTGGGTACCTGAAATGCAAGAGGAATACACAGACTATTCTTTAAAGATAATTTACAGAAATAAAATGTACTACAGAAGACTTTTAAAGAGCTGGTCACTGACAATAAAACAAACTATTCGTAATCTGATATGAACAAAGTGCACAGGCTTTGTGTAGTCACTCAAAGTGAAGTGACCCAAGGGGTAAAGTGTACGGACCCTATGCTGTGGTGGGCAGAAGCACAATGGGAATAACCATTCACCAGACCAATAAATGAAGCACCTGACCAAAAGCCCCTCTATGCATCTATATTCTGCGTGGTTTTTTTGTGGGAAGGGAGGAGGGAGGAGAAGGAAACAATAGTGTGGTGACAGCAAAAGCAGTCTCAAAGGCCAAGACCTCAAAACAAAAAAACACACCTCAACTTAAAAAAACTATTGATCAGATCTATACACGTTTACAGTACAGGTGCAATAAATCTGGGACTGTAAAGGGTTAATTTATTCTTTGGTGCATCCAGGAGTGGGAGGGATTTAAGCCTTGTATAGCATGCCAGTGGTTCTAAGCTTTTGGCTTCTGTGGACCCCCAATTTTAATAATTACTGAAGTCCGGGGACCCCTGGTGAATAATTATTGGAATCCAGGGACTCCCACTGAAACCCTGGCCTAAGCAATTTCGAGGATTTTAACCACAAACAAAGCAAAAATGAGGACATTTTGTATTTAATTCTCAAATTGTTTTTTTTTTTTAAATTCACAATTTTAATGGGAAGGTTGGAGCTTTCTAAATTCAATTAAGGCAACCCATCGTCTATACGATAGTTGGTATCCACAGTGGATTTGTGGGACCGTACAAGTGCTTTAAACAGACTAAATGCTTAGCCTCTAGAGGTTCACTTCCTTGGGATGCTTTAAACAACCGACCCTGCTTGCAAACCTCCTGGTCAGGGATCAGGTCCTTCCACGCCAGATGGTAGCAGCAGGGTTTGCCCTAGAGTCGTAGGCTTGGCCCACCAGTCTTGAGGGGAATTTTTTTTTCATAGCCCTATTAATGCAAAGAGGTCCTCCATGATCGTGCAGCAGCGAGTCTTTAGAAGGCCATTCATTTAAAACCAGACTGGTTTTGTAGTCGTGTAGTAGCACGAGGCCAATAAAGTTGATGTACCAGCTTGAAAATTCATAACCCCAGTATACCAAATTAGAAAAATGCTGTGGATGCCTCTTTCTCAGGCTTTCAAATGGGAAGGTGGGGAGAGGAAAGGAAGGGGGAGCTGGCACAAACTGGTCAAGAAATGGTGGCTCTCCAAGAAAGAGGTTCCTTTCGCTGGCAAGTCTTATGTGGCTGTTCACAATTTCCACTGTTCTCCTGACCTGAAGGGCCATAATGTAAGGTTCTTCTCCTGCATAAAGTATAAGTATAAAGAAGCTTATTGAGCGCTCGAATGCCATACAGCGTCTTGGCGCTGAAGTGTGTACAGGTCAGTGGAGAGAGGAACAAGTCGCTAGTGAATGTTAAACAACAGACTTCAGGGGCTTCCTAAAATATAATGTAGTGTAAGTATCCCAAAATATGAAGGCATTGTATTTAGATGCATTTGATAAGTTATATAGTATGTACCTACCTCTTATCTAGGCCCCAGAGAGCCTTTCACACCATCTGGTGAACACATACAACACCTGAAGTCAATGGATGTGAGAAGGGTTGTGGTTGAGGCTTCATAAATTAATGTGAAGTACAGATGGGAGGCAGCAAAGCGTGCTCCAGACCAGACATGGGAGGGTGTACATCTTATGCATGTGCTGCAAAACTAAAGGGGCGTCAAAATAGGTTTGCAAGATTCATATCCAAAACACTCAGGTTTGTGGCGCAAGGGTAATTTGGGTCCTAGTGTTAAGGAAAGCCAGGGCTGAAGCCAGCGCTTCAGAATTATCACCGTTTCGTGGCCCTCATTTTTTGAGAGCAGGTTCCATAGCTTGCATGTCTGACCTGCAAACAGGTATCTCAGATGTGGGGGTCTTGAATAGGAGGCATTTTCAGAAGTGGGGGAAATTTTGCTACGAAGATCTTTTTTGTTTTTTAAAAAAAAAAAAAAATTTCCACACATAATTGATGGTTGGTCCAGTCCATTCATCACCCAGTGTGCAATGCAGGGAACTTCGAAAGGATTTTAATCTAGCCACTGGTAGCCGGTGCAGGGATATGAAAGCAGGAGCTATATGGTCCAGGCTGGCCAGGTTTAGGACTTGCATGCTACCACTTTCCAGAGTTAGGCATTTTGTAGCTTGACAATTATTTAGCGAGTCCATTTACATGATGTAGCCATTGTATCACTAATGCCAGGAAAGCCAGTATATTTTGTGCGGGCACCAGGCACTAGAAAATAGGTCATAGAATACTCCACGTTGACAAGGGGTCTCTTTGTTGACGGATGGTTGGCTGACCTTACAGAAATCAATTCAACCAAAAAAATTTAAAGATCCAACATAAACACACTACAGATTCCAAACCAGAAAAAAATAGGAGCTCAACTCTGAACCAAAGACGCCCTTCACCGAATGTTAGTTTAGGCCAGGTTAGTACCTTACACGTTCATGCTCGGCAGCTGTAACAGTGAGAAGACCAGCATCAGAGTAGGGATGGTTCTTATTACTGTCCCGAACGTGCTCAACTTGAGAACAATTGGGAGAGGGCATCGTGGTCGATGGGAAAACCCGCCCTGTGATATATTTTCCAATATTTCCAATTTTCTCTGCTCAACCGGTTTAGCCTTATCCAGCTACAATTAAACTTTCGAAGTTACAGTTCCTAATTGGTTGGGTAACCTCTTCCCATCATCACACCTGTAGACATCTTTAAACGTTTCCCTGATCACCATCTCCGTTCAGCAGAAAGTTTCATGATCGACTTACCAAGATTGCACCCATGTGCTCATGTTAAGAATTCATACTGATCTCTACAGAAGTAAACAATACTTCTCAGATTTTAATTTCAAATGTTATTGCTAAACTGGTGAACACTGAGCCATGTTGTGCGTCAGATAGTAAAATGTTTCTACATATTTGGAAAGAGGTTTGCTTGTCAATGTTGTGTTTTAAAGGAGCAACTAGTGCTTTAGGGGGAGGGAGGATGCGTGTGTTTGTGATAAGTACATGGTGCGACTCTAGAGTTTTACATTCACTAACTTGTGGCCACCGCAGAATTTAAAGCTCAAGTTAACAGGGTGACTAGCCTAATATTTCAGCGATCATAAAATCACACGATATAGCACCCAGGTGATTTTACTCACCAGGGTCAGAAAAATGCATCCTACCACCACTCCCCCCTCTGTTGGGTCATACCACCTCTTGCGACATGTGCTCGAAGACTTTATAGTCCGAATTAAAGTGTGACTATTCCAATATAAAAGCGATCATTTTTTTCAGCAATCTAGTTTGTAGAATCTAAATAGGTTTGGTTGAATAACCCCTCCAGAAATTACATTTCGACAGATGGGAGACAGAAGGGATGGATTACTCTTTACCCCTTCACGACAAAACTGAATCCGGATAGGAGCAAAACAAAACTAAGAAAGATTTCCGAGAGATAGGCCTGGTTTCAGAAATTTCAGACTATTGGGAGAAGCCTGGAGACAAATCCGAGACGTCACCCAAAGCCAGCAGGGCACCAGAGCAGAAGTGATGACAAATTCTAAGATAGGTTATTTTGGGATACCTGCAAAGTTTTTGTTTTAACACCTTAGAGAAATTGAAGTTTGAAGCATAATTACATCTGGAGCAGAAGGGTAGGAAAAGCAGGAACCTTAGTGAATGAACTATGCTTGCCTAATGAAAACTTTCTATACTTCCAACAAGTCAGCAAGCTCTCATCCTTTCAAATGAAACACCATCTTTAAAAAAAAAAAAAAAAAAAAAAAAAATATATATATATATATATATATATATATATATATATATATATATATATATATATATATATATATATATATATATATATATATATATATATATATATATATTAAAAATAAAAAAACGCAACGTAAAAGCAGAACTCTCTAAAGAATAAAAGTGTAAAATATCAATGACAAAGTCCAGAGGCAGAAAAATAGAATAAATTAAATACATTAAAATAAAAAGAATAAAAAGGAGATGGATGAAAACAAACCCTTTCATAGGTACAGTTTTACAGAGGTTGCGCGAAGGCCACGGGCAGGAGGCGAGGAAACCCCAGGTTGATCCAAGGGAACAGGGAAGTGCAGTGATGAGAGATCAATTAGCAGCAGCAATCAGCAGCACAGAGGATTTAAGCGGTAGAACACCAAACAGTGATAAGGACCTGGTTTCATTGTGAGCAGAAGGTCTCCAGGAAGCAGTGATAATTCTGTCAACAACCCTCATGTTGACACTGAAGCTGGAACTTCACTGGGCGACACCAACTCGCGCAATGCAGGAGGGGTAATCTTCTATTTATTGGCTTGTGGTTATTTTACGGCTGGAAATAGATTCGGTACTGCTTCTAGTGTAAATAAGGTTTATTAACTTTGAGGATGCCGGTCTAAAGGGGATAACAAGACAGAATGACGGGAGGCATGATGAAAATATTCTGGCTAAACCACATCAGACCATGATCCACCCCCACCCTCCAGGGAATTCTGCCGTCAATTTGCCTGTTGGTAACATACAGAACTTACACATTTTATGTTGTACTTTTATGGTGGAAACACGCTGGGACACCGAGGGCATAAATAACAAATACAAGTCCACACACGTAGTACAGAATTAAACTGGTGAGTGGAGAATATGCATTTAAACACAAAGGGAAAAAACGCTTAGCTAACAGAGCAAGGAAGGGTCAAGTTAGAATTTAGGAGTAGGAACATGCAAGAGGTAACGCACTATTTTGACTCGAAAGCACTGATGCTTTATCAATTTGCTTGTGCAAAAGTCTACCAAAAAAAAGTAATCTACGGAGGCAAAAAAAACACCAAAAAAAACACTTTGAATTTACAGAATTAGGAATGATTTCACCCTTGCAAATCGGATTTGCTCTTATTCGAAAATCTACTAAAATCAAAGAAATGTGTGCAGATCTACGTCTGAGGCCATACCAGGACAAGTCCACCAACAATATTTGGTGCACGCTGATAGCCGACATGTTTGTAGGTATCCCCCACCATTCTGCTGGTAGTTCACCACCCAGAAATACCCGCTCCTTAAAAAAGGAGGAGTAATTTTTTTAGGGTGGCATTAAGAAGGGAACACCCCCTTCACAAAAATGTGTAGATGTTTCCCCTGAGGGAAAATATTTGCAGTACGGTGAAAAGAAAGAGTGCAAATGCACCACCAGGTCACACTTCTGTTTATTACTGTACCCGGAAGAGGCTATGGATATGCGTACCCCGGTAAATCTGCAACAGTTGCCAAATTTAAGTAGTTCTAGGATTTAAGAATGACAACCTTTTTTTTTTTTTTTTTAAAGTCAAATGTACTCCAAATATAGATGGAGCCCTACATGAATAGGACATTAAGGGAATTTTCAGATCTGGATTCAAGACAGCCTTGAAACAGATCTAGCCGTCCCACAATATTGCCCAGATCAAGAGTAATATACAGCTGGCAGCGCAGAAGTCTAAAGATTTTATTTATTTATTTATTTTTTAATTCTTTTTACAGCGAGATAGGTCTTGGTTTCAAAATTGAAAAGGTTCTTTCACTGATTCGCCAGCGGTTGAACAACCGTGGGTTGGGTCAGAGAAGACTTGCTTAACTAGATGAGCTGGGATGGAATCCAACAGACATGTATTTTTAATTGGCTTTCATACAGCTAGCCCACCTAAGAGTACTGCTCCAGCTATAGAACACCATCTATCCAGTTACTGCCATTATGTAACCACCCAGTTTCTGATCAAGCATAACACAGACTTTCAGCAGAATGCCTCTTTGTATGCCAATCTGCAAGCGCCAGTCCACAGACGCCACCAGTTTGCATCATAGCCCTCAAAGGAAGGTGCCAGTTCCCTGTATATAAAAGTTGCGGGATCAAGTCATAAAAGCCCAGACTTGGTAGTGTTTGATTCCCAACACTGACCAACAGTCTATACTAGAGGGTGCATACCTGCAAATGGAATGCTGCGCATGATATCGGTTCATGCAGCGGAACCCCTGGGATCAACTCTAGGGTACCTGGACCAGGGAATACCATTACGGCTGGTCTCTTGACAAATATGCATGATGTGGCCTCTGTAGGGCTCTTACACTGCATGAGGAGTCTTCTAGTTGCCCTGAAGTTAACGGGACAAGCATCTGATACAAGTGCACCCAGTACACCAGAACAAGGCGAGAGAAGGTACGAGAGGATCTTCACGAAGCAGCACCCCTCCGGATGCCAGTCAGAGAGAAGCGGTGTGCATCAGGTCCTTGCACATCCTCTCTCACAGAATGAATTCCGGTACCATTGTTCCCTCTTACACATGTTCCGACAGCTGCAAGGAAAGGACAAACCTACACAGGATGCACATTCGCAAGTTCCATGAATCTCCTATCTTTTAACCCATCAAATCCTGTTTTTATCTACCCTGAGGTTTGCAAGATGAAGTAGAAGATTTTCTATAGGAAAGCATCCCTCTGTCTTCCACTTGTTTCCCTCCTGCTGCTATGCATGCATCACTGCTTTCAATAAAAAGTATAAATGCAACAATGTACAATTGTTGATGGCCTTTCTGTGCATCCTCGCTACTGCCCCTCAGCCGACACTTCCAGTGGGTCCATACGTAAAAGAAACCTATGGCTCATTTACTCCCTTATGGAAGAGAAAATGAACTTTCACATTGAAAATGTTCAGACCAAGTCGCCCACCCCGCCCACCAAAGCAGAAGACACACAAACCCTCAAGTATGTGAACAATGAAATAGGTTAAAAAAACAAACAAAAAAAACACATGCTCCCGTTTGATACTTCAAGACAATCAGTATTCACAACAAAGGAGACATAATCTGCTTTACAGCAAAATTCATACATTTAGACTAATTATTTCAGCAACAGTTAATCTCTCATATCTAGGTACTCAACACATACATCCCATTCACATGCATTTATGATGACTTCACTTCAGAAGGGACTGCTGGGGAATAGAGAACCAGCTGCTGTTGTTCGTGTGGGGCAGCCTGGGATCTGTACGTGGACTTACGGTCCATGAGTGCGTGTCTCGGAATCCATCTCAGCCAGAGCCAAGGTACAAGAGCAACTGAGCATGGTGCGGTTTTTATTCCTGCTCTGGTCTCATCTTTAGCCTTTACTCTTCACTGAACCAACGGAATTCCCCCGAATCCTTTTAGTAATCTCGATTCAACATGCCATACATTTTAGTACGCATGCCAACACTTTCTTCTTGGATATTAAATCCCAGCTCTCCCAGCCAGAGGGCACTAGGGTTTGGCCGCACAGCAGTGAAGAGGACTTGGGACACTTCACGTACCCTACACTAATCCCACACAAAAAGACTGTGGAGACTGCAAGCAGGCCAAACCAACCTCCTATTAGCACCAATATAGTTTGCGACTTCGCCCAATAAATGGTTTCATGCTAGGTTGTGACAGATGTTCCCTTTTAATTTGCATTTGGTAATACATTTCGAAACTCGTCAGAGTTCAGCAGGTTGCAAAGTGGTTAAAAGTTGGAGTCTTTACAGGTCCAGCTCAGACTTTCATCCTTTTGAGGTCGATAAAGTAAGTGCTGTTGGGCTATGTAATCGTTCACCATTACTTCCTGTTTGCAAGCCCTTTTGCGGTTGGCACCAGACAGAGGAACGCTGAAATGTCAGTTCAGTTGCAATGACTAATCGTAGGCCTATAAAATGCATCGCAAGGTAGGTCTCTGGAACATTCATTATCGGTTAACTAATGCACCCACCGAGGTTTAGGTAAAACACATGGTCAGTGGAGCGGACAATTCTTATAAATCACCCTGCTCTGGGGTATGTTGGACAGGTGAATCAAAGTGCAGCAAATATAACAGAAACCTCTGGCCCCTGAGTCTTTCAAAGAAACTATTTCATGCTGACCACTTGTGGACCACAAGCCCCAACCTCTCAGCAAGAGGGTTATGAACAGCAAAATGGAAGGATAGAATTTATCAGTTAAAAAATACACAAGTGTAAATCAAAAATAGCAGAATACAACTTAGCAGCTTTTTTTTTTTGCAAAGTGTAAATCAGAAACTCAATAGCCAACTTGCATTTATCAAACAAGATCGAATGCCCTCCAAGCTTCGAATAGTCGCCATTCTTGGTCAGAAAACAAGTTAACACGTCTACTTGTACCTCCATCAATCAATAAGGAGGCAATGCGTTAAGATACACCTCGCGAACTCAGTTTCCTTTACGCAAAGTCTATAGCGACCGATGCTGCTCACTGATGAGCCGCGTTCATGTCAATTGTGGACTTTGCAGAAATGCGCCATTTTGATGGAGTCCTCTGCGTGGACCTGCTGAGTGAGGCCGTGGATTTATAGCAGCGAGTAAGAAGTACAGAACAAAATGATAGAAACATGTTAAAAGCAGATGGTAATTCAGTTCCATGCAAAAGAACACTGAATAGATGCTGCATGTACAACTTCGTCAAATGAGATCTAAGAAGATGTCCCCGAAAGGTAAATAGTAGGTCGCCATCTTGTTCCCACAGGATGCAGTAAAAAGGAGTTTAAAGAAACCCCGTTATTGCACCCGTCAGTTCTGTGTCAGATTGGTAAATGTGTAGCTGGTTACTCCCCTTTGAAATTATGCGACGAAAGACACTCTGAAGTGACGCAATTTCAATCTACTCAATCCCAGTTCGGTCACAAACATCAATTAGCAAATAGCTTGGTTTACCAGGGCACTGGGAGCGAGACCCCGGGCGCAGGACCACTGCGGTGGGTAAGATCCAGAAACCAGACACATAATGGCACCGCACGCCCGCCCTCCATTTTAAATGATGTTGTGGAATGGGCATGGTTTATTGGCAGCAAAGCTTGCACGTATCAACAGAACTGAAAAAGAGCAATACTGCAAATTAAAAAATAACACGAATCTCTTCCAGGCATGGAAAACTGATAAGTTGGTAGACTACACAAAACCCCCCACAGCTAAATGCAGTGTAGAGAACTGTGGTAAAGTTTAGGCACGGTTAAAAACATGTGGTTCGAGTAGTTCCAAGAAGCGACTAAGCCACAGAAAACCTGCTTGGTTTGCGCACACACCATATCTTAGAACAGTGCAATTCAACTGGCTTTAGAGAGGCCTTTTTGCCTCACAGAAGCCCATAAAAGTACAAATAAAGCCCAACCTTAACTGTCATAGGTGAGCCCTAAGAGACCCGTCTCCACCCAGTCCACACCACTACCTCCCCCTTCTATTCTGTAACTGTAACATTTGGGCATCTGCAATATTCCCACCCCTGTAAAAAATGCTTTTTGGATCCTTCCATTGGCAGTTTGAGGTGTAGCTGAAGTGCAGGTTTGTCAAAAGCTTCTTTGTGTCTCTTGATTTTTGGCCAACCATTTTCAAATTCGACAAGCAATGGAGGTCTACCTAGGCAGTCTCCAGGTCTAGCAAGATCATATAGTACGGCTTAAAAACATCAGGAAGTACCAAAAAGCACCTTAAGATGAAGAGTATCTATGGTTTTGAAAAGGCCGACAAACAGAGCGTGGTACTAGGGGTGGAGGCATTCATTATAGCATAGGCACAAGTGTAGGTCTATGGCAGTCTAGCATGGTGTTAACAGAAAGCATTTTTTTTAAATGTTCATAAAATACCAGGGACAAGTTATGTATGGCTTGATTTCTGAAAAGGATACCCGATAATGTCCCATTTTTAGTTTGTGACACAAAGCAAGCCTGAACCACACAGTCTAGTCTCTTGAATTGATTTTCTGGAAAGTTACCAGACAAATTAGTTTAAGGAAAACTGCGCCCAGGAGAAGACACCGCTACATAAATAGCAGGCAGTGTTCATACTAAAGAACTAGACTATGGGTCAGGGAGGACTACTGGATCAACTGCTAATCAATAACACGAGGTGCAGGGAAAGTGAGTTTGTCCAGCATTTGACCATGTACAGAGGCAACATTTTGCATCAAGTTAACAAACAGTGGGGTACAAAGGCTTTTATGTTAAAGGAAGTTCATACAAGCACAATGTCAGATGCCAATAAAGCAAAGCGCTCTTTGACAATTGAGATCTAACCAAGGCATGGGGGTGTCTTGGCTTTACCAGTCTGCTTTGCCGGGTGTTAGGGATCCGGCAACCTTATGCCAATCCCAGCCTCTTGCAGTTTCCCCATCCTACCTCCTGCCAAAACTGGATGGAAAGGCAATACTGCTTTATAGAAATATTTTAATCATGTTCGGGGCTAGCACAGATTTTGGGGAAATTACAAAACTGTGTTTAGAGTAAATGTAATTAAAAATTGAGTAGGTCAGTACATATGCAGAAAAAACTAATATGAAATTGTGTCCTAAAGACAGTAGGATAATGGCCAAGAGGTAACTTGTACCACAAACAAATTGGAATAGGAACATGCACAAACAGATTAGGTACAGAAAACTGTTGGTACTGGACATGCTGAGACTTTTTGGGAGAGTCCCCGGCCTGGGAAAAAAAAGAAAAGCAATCTGCTCTATAAGCCTAGAATTATTCCTTCACACAGTAGGACAGCATGACATCGTTGGCTATTGTCAATGTAAAGGTGTTGGGCTCAAGATCAGGTCTGGCGGCTCAATGGACTACTGCATCCACTCATGATCTCGGGAACCACAATCTGATATTTTCTACTTTCTCTTAATGTGGGACTGGCTTCATCGCTTGACTCTGTTCCTGCCTTAGTGGATTCAGCTTCCATCTGTCTTAGCCAGCCAGGGGACCACACAACCTACAGCAATCCGGTGACCATGAGAGGGACACACTTAATCACTCCTATCAACCACAGGATTATTAGCCACCACTTTTCTACACATACAGCAAAACCACGCATTTTGCCATGCACACTCCCATTTAGCTGGGATCAACACTTTTTAATCCATCACTAGCGCACAGCCATCTCAAGCTGATATTTCCATCTTCATTTACATTAACAATTACCCAGAGATAATTAAGGCAACTGCAGTTCGCATTTTAAATTGTTCCTCTGATTTGACCCTCTTACCTCCTTATCCACACCCCATATAATCATGGCAACATCACCTGAAACCGCAACTCCCTCAAACCACATTGCCAAGACAGGTGTCAACGCTTTCAAGATCTCATATCCTCCAAAACTCTTGAAATGCTTGAAAGAAAAAACTTAACACACAATCTTGAGACTTCCCAGAATCCCTTTTTGGAGACCAATACCACTACATGTGGAATGATGCCCTTAAAACAGACATGCACACACACAAGCGCATAGGTAATTTCCTTACAAAAGACGTTTCGTGCATTCTGCCGGTCTAACATCCCATTTGCAGGAAAAATGAAAAATTACCTCCCCGTTGGCCTGCCAAGTAGTCTCGCAATTTCCATGTTCGACTATGGGAAAATCATATTACATGGAAGAGAAAATCCTAACGTTTGTTGACAATATCTTTCCTATCTCAAACCCCTCTTAGCTAGTTCACATCCAATCCATTCTGATTGCCCACCCCTTTCTCATCTTTACCTAACATTTAACACTGCACAACTCCGATTTCTACACTCCACACCCATCAACAATCGCCAACCCTTCTAGTCGCTCTCCTCCTCCTCCTCCCTCATGGGCCCCTACCATTTAACACTTCACTCCTCTACTCCATCCTCTCTTCCACTCCAAACACCTTCACCCAACTCAAACACCTCTCATTATCCCCATTACTGTTATGTACCCATCGACTACCCAGCTTCAATCTTCCATCCACCAAACACTCCAGCACGATCCAAACACCTACTCCCCTCCACACCCAGCTCCTTCAACGAGTCCACAAACCACCCCCCCCACTTTTTGCACAAAACCACCCTGCCTCCTTCAAACTTCACACCTCCCATAAGTCACTGCCCGATAACTCCCCAAGGGAGGGGGGGAGGGGGGGGGGGGGGCGAGACAAGGCGGGCAGAGTTTATTTTGGGGGGGAAGGGGGGGGTTGGTGAGACGACAAAAATGCTTCCATCATTCAGTCCTGCAGTCAAACAAAACGGCCTCCCTATTCCCCACCATTATCTCGTACCGTATCCCATCCTCACCCAAAATCACAACTTATCCTACAACCTGATCCCTACCACCACCCTTCCTCTTGGGTAAACTGAACACAAAACATGCCAGTCCCTCCCTTACTTGCATATAACACAACTGCCACTGTGCAGTTAAACACCGACAAGATCACGGAACACAACATTGGCATCCTGAGCCTCACTGAAATCTGGCCGAACTGTACCACAAACAGCATCAGCATTCTCCCACTCTCTTCCACCAGCACTGCCAGAAAGCAACACGCTGCAGAGGTGCCACTCTTGGCCCGATCAGCTCAAGATCACCTCTCCTCAAAGGTATGAACATCTCTATTCCACCCTTCCTTCTAAAGTCCACAACATAGTTGAAGAGGTACTGCCTTGCAATGCATTACAAACATGGTCCTTTATTCCCAGTTTCAGACTACGTACAATGGTAAAACCCTCCAACCATCTTTGCGATGCCATTCCAGGCTCATCAGTAAATCCCTAGCCAAACTGCTTCTCCCCATTGCACAATCCTGGTTAACTCATCATTTGAATGAAACTTCTTGGTAGGTGGTTCTATACGGTATGGATGCTCCTGGGCAATACACAGGTAAATCTACTCTAGTACTGAGTGAGGAATGCAGTGCATAAGGGTATGAAGAGCCACCCTCGTCCCAAACGTGTGGATGTCTAATGGTGAAACAGAACAGTTCCCTGCACACGCTAACAGTGTATCAATTGATTAATAACAGTGCGACAAAAGCTTGAGCCTTTGCTAGAACATGCGCTTCACAACCTGCAGCGAGTGGGTACAATGCACCACGGATTTTATTTATTCATGCCTGAATAAACTTGCACGATTACTAAATCCTTGTTTAAAGGACTCCTCATTGAGAAACACATCCAGGCTAAATATATTGTGAATAGGAGTGATTATTATTGGACACAAGATATGTGCAGTCTTAACTGTGTCAAACATTGGTCCATATTGAATCCCATTCGGGACGGAAATACAACCGGATTTAAGGATCTACAAGCAAGGAGTACAGCCCTGAAGAAGTCGCTGCGCACAACTGTAAGCACGACGAAACAAGTGTTCACTAAGGCTGTTGTGAATAAACTGAGGCGCATGTTCCAGCAGAGACTCAAGCTTTTGTCACACAGTTATTCATTGATACACTTAGCATGTGCAGGGGACTGTTGTTCAACTCATCATTTGACCATGGTCTGTTCCCAGATGGTCTAAAAAAAAAAAAAAAAAAAAAAAAGGATAAATGAAATAAAAAAGGGCCACATTGTTCGTCTCTTAAACTGAACAAGAAAACTTCTTTGGTTCGGACGACAAACAACTTCTGCCCTGTATCCACCCGGTCTCTCCTTGGCAAGGTGATTGAAAGTTGCCTAGCCTCCTAACGGTCATCCCACATCCAGGACAATAACCTTCTTGACTCCTTTCAATCCAGATTCCATGAGGGCCACCGCACTGAGACGCCAGTTCTACAGATTGTGGACAACACCCTCCATATCCTGGACATGGGCAATTTCGGTCTATTTGTGCTCCTCGAACTCTGCGGCGTTCGACACAGTCAATCACCAGATGCTACTAAACACCCTGAAGCATTGAATGGGTATTGGTGTAGTCCTTAAATGGTTCACCTCTTACCTAACTAACCGCTCCCAAATTGTAAAATGGACGATGGACGGCAGCCCTTCCATCATTCAGAATGCCAAATTTCTGGGATTCACACTCCGATGTCTGAACCTCCATATCTCCTTGGTGGCTAAGAGTACCGGTTTCCAACTAAGGCTCCTTTGGAGAATCAGGAACCTCATCCCTGCACACAACCCTGAATAGTTGGCCAGGCATGTGTGCTCTCTAGACTCTACTATGGAATTGTGCTCCTTTCTGGCTTTCCCAAAGTTTACCCAAGTCCCACATACAGCCCGCTGCATGACAGGACTCAAGAATTTCAGTTACATTGCCCCCATTCGACACTTTCTTCAATGGCTCTCCATAGAAGCGAGAGCTCACTTTAAAACTGCCTGCATCACTCAAAGCAATGCACTCCTCAACTCTTGTACCTTGCAGAGAAACTGAAAATCTCAGGAACCAGACGTGACTCACGAAACCCTAAATTGCTCCTCCTCAAACCTCCTGCTTCAAGCATAAAGGGTATATATGAGACAATCCTTCTCTGAAAGCGCCACAAGAATATGGAACTCTCCTGCTGAGCCCCCGCCTGACCACGTATGTCACCTAAAAAAAATAAAAACTCCAAGCCCTTCTCTTGGAAGGGAACCTTGCCTAACCCGCTCCTACCCTCTAATGCAACCTCTAAGAGCAGGCCAATCTCAATCAGCACGAATGGTTGTACAGCTTGCAGCACTATCCCACCTGCTGGTCACGGCTAGATCTTACAATAAATGAATGAAGTCATCTACCTCACAGGGAGGCCATTCCTGGTTCTCTCCACTTTGAATGTGATTGTATTTTTCCTATTTGTTATTGATACATTCTTCTTTTTTGTAAAGCAATCATTTTGTACCACCCGTTTGTCACTGCTATGTTTTACATTGAAAATGAATGAAGCACTATACCTCCCAGGGAGGCTAACCCAGGGTTTCTTTCCACCATTGATGTTACATGTTTATCTTCCATTTATTATTGAAACCTTCTGCTTTATTGTATAGCACTCTGATGCCTATGGGCCATGTCCACACTATATAAATTTACAATACATCTATAAATCTGCGTTGGTCTTATGGTCACTGATTCAGATCTCAACAGGTCCACTCATCAGCCTTTCGAGACAGAGAATAGGAGTAGCACCGAGTTGGATAACAAACATCTGGTACACAGCACCAAGAGGCCCCAAGGGATGAATGTGCGCATTATAAATACATGTTAAGACGAGAACGGCTATAGATTTGCACAAATTATTCACCTTTGGGGGGGGGGGGGCAAGGTTTGTAAAAATGTTTAATTAAGTGTGAGAGGATAAATAATGTGAGGGGTTGAAATATTTGGGACCATCTAGGATTTAACTAATTCAACTACTAGGATTGGCTGTATATTATTCTGGCTAAGAAAAGTGAGATTCCAAGGAAGGAAGGTGGCCAGTAACTTCCCAACTATCATTTTCAAAGTAAGGTGCTGGTTTGGGTGCCGCTATGAAAAGGTTTAGAGCTCATCTGTTTATCGAATGAGGTGCGCACAGGGATAAAGTTTACATCCAAGAATTACTCATTTGTGCTAACAAATTTAAAGATTAAATTACAGAAGCATGCTTACAACAGGGTTAACATGGTGCAAGCAGCCAACCAACAGTCACAACTAAGAAAAGAGAATTGTGAGGTAGATCACAAATCTGAAAGTTGGTTAACTTGGGATTTAACCGAGCCGTACTAACTCAAGTCACAGGAAGATGGGCAGACAAAGTTGCTGCATATGCGAACATTTGAAGAGGTGTATCGGGTCACAGGAAATCCTGGAGCAATCTTTGGAAAGGTCACAGTAATGCTATATGCAAGAGGTGAACTACTACAAGGCTAGGCCATTCCCCCAATCAATATCTTAAGTAATGGAAAACCAATGAGAAAAACGTAATGTGTTTTATCTATACAAGGCTACAGGGACTTTAAGATGAAGTTTGAAATTCGATGCATATAGGTCATAATTGGTGTATGGCAAAAATATAAAAACTGGTATTCTGTCGATAGACAAAGCTTAACGCAAGAGTTTGATAAATTTGGAAACCAAAATCCCTTATTTGCAAGTCGATGTAAATTAATTAATATGTGCTGGAATAACAGACAGTCTTCTATAATAACTTGTCACGTTTCAGTAAACCACTGTACAATTACTTTGAGATTATCTTGAATAAAAAGTCTCAGAACAGGAAGTAACATATTCCATACTGAACGTCAAGTACACAAAGAAAGTTTTTAGGACTCTCTAGAATGAATAATGCAACCATCGCTCTTAAGGTACCCGAAATTTTAAAGCCTCAAAACGCACATGCAAGAAATGCATACAATAATACAACCAACTTAACAGAAATCAAATGACTAATGGCATGACAAGGACCATTAAACAACTCAATGCACATATCTATAGTGATCAGCAAGGTCAGGTAGTGAAAGAGTAAATTCATTACTGACACCACCACCACCTGGGGCAACAATTAACATGACTACCCAGTTTATCTATCAAAACCTACCCATATTTGCCTTTACCTCGAAGATTAAAAAAAGCAGTAGAATTTGCTACACAACCCGTTTATGGACTCAGGAGTTAAAATCAAATTCTGTCCTCTACCACTTGAAAGCTTATTCCAAAAGCACAAATACTAGTTAACAGTAAAAAAATAAATAAATAAATAAATAAGACCTACAACGAATGGAATGCTATTGACTTCCATTAGTTCAAGTGTGTCAAAGGCACACCTGGGAGGGGCGGGGAAAAGGGAAGCAAAGATATTCAAAACATGTTTTCAGGCCCTCTAAAGAATATGAAAATTAGTTCCCTAAGATTCACTTTATGGAAATGTAATTTATGGATACTCTAAAAAAAGTAACCTGGCATGGATTCCAGGCATCTAGAACTGGAGGCTGTGAACAGGCAGTGAACCCTTTGATTGCAGTAACTGGCAGCTTGAAACCAGCATGCTGAATGGCTTTTACCGCCCACTTAACAGGTCACATCACACCAGCTCACCTTGAATTTTCCATCTCAAGATGCACTCTTTTAGTAAAACCACATGTAGCACTAATCTCAAAAACCACCTCATGACCTCTTCTGTTTTCAACATAAAGTAACTTTCCATTGTCCGGATCATTTTTTATTTACTTGTTTTAAGTACAGATCACATCAAAGAGGACAGGGTTGTTGCCATGTTCCATTCATTAAACCAGACCATTCTCAAATGTTTCCCTTCTAAAGCTTTACCCTACTCCGCTCTGGAAGGAGGTTTCACGGTTTACTCAGCAGTTCACTGCTGTCCTGATCATTTCATTTTTACAATATAGGGTGTTAATGTGTTTAATCAGGAGGCGAAACCCAAATGTCTTATTCCTGATAATGCATCTATTTCCCCTGGGTACAGAAATGGCCTACCCTTTACAGCAAGGGCCACCTTTCCAAACCACTGGTCACTACTTGAGTGCGCACTAAAGACGACCCTCGATTATTTGCTTTGGAGTTTAACTTTGGAGCGTTAAAAATACCCCACATCTTTCAGGTCACCATCAATAAAGCGGTCACCAGTAATAATGCTGGGGAGGACCCATAACACCACAGAATTAAAAAGCTCATGTTAATGGAGCAAAAAAGTTAGGATGGAAAAACCTGCGGCTGTACATTATTTACATTTTACAGAGACTCAGATTCAAGATAAAAATTCCACTCCCAAAAACCGAAACGTGCTTGTATATGTCCATAGGCAAAGAATTTGAAGGCATAAAAATACCCAAGGGAAATTTGAAGGCATAAAAATACCCAAGGGAACCGGCGACAGTGCAAGAATGCCAGGATTACTCCTGGTGAGGTTTTCATTATCCCTATACAAAGTGTTTACTCCAATCGGACGTATACCTATAGGAGGACTTCAACATCTCTGTTAAGTGAGCCCTTAAACTTTTCTTACATGTGAATTTCCATTACTCATTTGATCCATGATTAACAGGGCTGGTCATTTGTACTTCACCGCATGTTCTGTAAAGCTACTAGTACATTTAGCAGCATAATTTGCAACCGCCTCAGCTAATACGACTCAACCTTGAGTATTTTGTTCATCAAGCTTTTAGCCTTTCTATAATCTAGTAGCAAGAGGCTTGGGAGAGTTCTGTTCAGTTGTTTAAATCCTTATTTTTAAGTTTAAGAGATGTCTGAAAACGGAAATATAAAGTGGAGAGAACTTGGGTGTAATGCCTCATGGATTATATTCTTCTGTGTTCACTTGCCCCTTACGCGCTTCTGATTACTACAGATTTATCAAGTACTTAACATAATTCATTTTGTCTTGCTGTTCACTCCTTGCACAGACTATACTTGGAGTTCACCTTTTTATGATCAGTGCAGCTGTCGCCAGACAGGTATGTATCACAAGAGAGGGAACTTTGGCTCCGCCCACAAGGAAGCCAGCCAGGAGTATACATTTTGATTGAGCAGACATTGTATGCTTCCCAAAAGAAAAGTGCTTCTCCTCCACACAGCAGTTGTCCTTGTGTTAATTTACTCAGCTGACTGAGCTTGAACTTTCAGGGTCACATGCATAGCATTGCAATGCATCTTGGATAACTAGATAATTTACGGTGCTTCTCTGACAGCAGAGATGGGAGGAGGGAAGTCATTAAACTACAAGGATGTTAAGGTCTGGCTTGACAATGCAACTGTGACCTGCCTTTTAACCCACACCGTTATTATTCTACAGTTTTTTTTCTTCTACACAATACATAGTTATACAATCGGTGGTCAGCAATAGGCAAAATGGTGCTCTAAGGTCTATCACAAGTACAAATCAGTTATGGCAGGTAATCTTGCATGGTGCATAAGGTAGGGAAAAACCACCAGATCCCCACGTGTGTGGCCAGCAGACCACTTATGCTATATATACACACAAATCCTCTGCACACATTCAAAAGGAAATACATAAAATATCACAATGATGCTGGTCTTTATATTTTCAGGTGTCTTTAATTCAAGATCTTTAAGCCTTCTTAGGCAACACGTGTTCGTCGCTGTTACAGGTGATTACTCCGTGACTTCTTCAGGGCTGAGGTCAGTTTCAAGTAGTCTTAGTTCCGGTGATACTTCCAACCCAGAAGGGGTTCCTATAAGTTCTGCTCCTGGAGAAGTAGACGGATTAGTCTTGTGTCCGGAAAGCTAAATATGCTTCCAAATGTAATGGAGTTTCTTTTAGAAGAGCTGCCCCATCTGGCAGTATTAGGTAGAACCCTTCGGCTCTCCAGGCCGTGGCGTGTTCGCCGTGCAAATCAGTAGTCACTATTAAATGGTAATACTTCACATTATAATACAACAAAGCTTTAAAGCAGACCTATTGCCAATGGTTGTTGATCAAGGGCCAAAGCCAGAATGTTACACTGGTTTTGTGGTTAAGTTCCTGACCTTAGAGACACAAGACCAAATCTCCTGCAACATGCATCTAAGCCAACCATTGTGAGTATATTTTAAAAGTCAATCATGCGAAGGATTACGGCTGCTCTCAGTGTTACAGTAGGAAATGGGATCCTCAAGTGACCGCAATAGAATTTTACGAAAATGTGAAATTCTCCATTGTGGACTATACCAAAATTGGTCATTCCACGCCCTCTGGCCCCAAACCCTACGGCTCAGATTTCACCGTACAGTGCACCTATTCTAGCAGAGGGTGGCACAGTTAGAACAAGATTGGACAGCACACACGGCTGTCAAATCCAGTGACCAGAGCAAGCTGTTTATAAACTGTGCTGAATACACACGTCCAATGGAGCACAGTCCTGAACAGGAGCGTGTGCAATAAAGCAAAACAGCAGAGCAGGATAAGATAAGGACATGCGTGGAAAGCCACATTTCACTCACTTAAATTTCCATGACCTTATCTTAATCCTAATACGCTTATCTATAGGAAAGAATTTATTACTGCAATCTACTTCTTGACAGCAAACTCGGTCAGTAAAATGAAACTGGAGGCTGGGCTTCTACCCAATGCCCAAAGAAGATATTTACAGGAACATAATGCTGGGAGGAAAGAACCTCACAGTCTGAGGGGACATCCTGCCTCCGTTTTGTGCACTCTAGACCGGGTTGTGCAATTTCTGCCCACAGGTCGTAAGACCATGCACCACATGCATTTTTACCCCTCTTCCCCCTCAAAATCAGAGTGCTAGACTGTTGGGACAAGATACAGCCCAAGAGTCCCCCCGGTCACAGGGGAGGAGGACTATAGTCCCTTTATGGTGCCTAAGGCGACACTGCTTGTTCGTGCTCAAGTGAGTCTCCTATGACTCGGATCCGTGACTCTCCTCCAGAATTTGTGTGACGATTGTACTTACCATTCATTTCACAATTTTCAGCCATACCCTATGTAAGTCGAGTGAGGTATGGCACACAAGATGCAGACATCTGCAACATGGTTAGAGTCATTCTAGTGTCCTTGTCACATGGAGGAGTCCACGGGCCTGTGCCTTAGATCCCCTGTTAGGACCACTGGATGCCCATGGTAGTTTCATGTGCAAGCAATATTCAGTGCAGGCCTCAAGCAATCAACTAACCAGTTACATTCAACAGTAGTGGATTGCTTAAGGCTGGTCAAAAGAATCTTGCCCGTCATCCAGTAATGTGAAAAATAAAAACACATTGTATGAAACCTTGCTTTTGGGCCCATTTCACTTCCTCAATAACCTCTTCCCCCCCCCCCCCCCCCCCTCCCCCATTTCTAGTCGCCTCTATGTAGTTTACCCTCATCTTGCAGCATAAGTAGTCAATTACCATGATCTTGGGGCAAAGGCTTGCTGGCACAATATTATTTCGCATTACAATATATATCGGGGGATTCACAAAGCCAGGTTTGCTGCTTGCCTAAAGGCAACATGTTGCCTTCATTCCAGGCTTTGCCGTTTAAGTATCCGCCCTCACAGCCGATCTTGAATTTCCATGCTGGTTCCCAGGTTTGGAACAGTCCTCCCTTGAACACACAATTCTACTTTTAGCATTCATTTAAGAAGCACATACACACCTAGGTTTATGAGAACCGGTTGTTGACTTCACTGAAGGGTGTATTCACTATTGTAACTTCACATCCGCTTTAATATGTAGGTACGTTGATGGTAACATTTAAAGAAGTGTGTGATACAATATTTTAAAATCGGACACTAAACTACTTATGAACATTACATGGACCAGTTCTCCTACAGATGGCAGCTGTACCCCTCAGTCATACTTAACCATGACTAGGGGGGACCTGTCCAATCCCCATGGAATGTGTGCTGGATACAAACCCTCCACTCCTTCCTAGCTGATGCAACAGGGAGATGAACTAACTTCAGGAAGGAGACTGGACAACTCATGAGCCCACCTCTAGTGCTGGCCATCGTAAAGTATCAAGGAACACCGTTTAATGAGAAAGAGAAAATGCAGCCACCAAACGTTTCTCCTAACCTTCCGTGAATAAAGTCCTAACCTCAATCTGGAAACGGCATCACTGATGCAATGTCCGACTCGCTCTACTACGGACGGAGCTACACAACTTCCAAGCAAATCCCTTCACACACCCTTGATTGATCACCCTACTCTCAATACGTCAAAATATAAATATGGGCAGATGCAAGGAGTACAGAGCTCATATGAAAAGCAAGTTGTCACCAGGTATCAATGGCAGCAAAGGTCTCAACGTGCGACACATATGAGCAGTGTATCAAGCTGCCGCACTCTGTGCTATTGTCGTTCGTATGTTCCGCATCGTTGCAAGGTTCTAAATTTGGAGTCGTTTGACCGGTTTGGTCAACTTGTTTTTGCTACCATTACTGCCTGTACAGGTGTCCTGTAAAATCTGCAATTAGGCACATTGCATGGGGTGATAAGAAATAGAAAAACAAGGTTAGAAGAGATTTAGGAATGACTGGTCACCGGGACAATGGTATTAAAATATACCCTGCTTACCTTTCTGCCTGTGGGGACAAAAATCAGTGTGTGCAAATACTAGTACATATGCAAACAATCAGTTTCCTTTAATACCACATCTCCGAGCAAGTACTGATGGAGAGGACAAAGGCACAAGTTAGTAATTCTGGACTTCCTGATTAAGATTTTTCAAAGCTAGATTAGGAAGTGATTTCTGGCAAGGTTTGTGTGGCACATTGACTAAAGATTTGGTCTCCATTGTTGAGGACCTGTTTTTGCTTTGCTCCCTCTAACTCCTTAATAAACGTCCAGCAGCACCCTCCAATGGGGTGAAGGAAGATGGTATCAATGCTGTAATCCCACATGCATACACACCTGGCATCAATGCTGTAATCCCACATGCATACACACCTGGCATCAATGCTGTAATCCCACACGCATACCCACCTTGTGAAAGGCCACGCACTAGAAACTCTGAACTGCACTTACCACTCGCGGTTTGGTCTGCTCCACCGTCTGCAGGAAGGCAGGTGTCGGATCTGTGGATCTCTCAGGGTCACTAGAAACCTCATCCTCCGACTCTTCCCAGGAAGAGGAGAAGCCAGTAGAAGAGGCCGAAGAGGAAGATAGCTTCCTGAGGCTGGGCGCGGCAGCACGGGGGCTCAGAGACATGTCCAGTCCGTCTTCCTGTCCGCCCAGGTCCGTGATGATCACTGCTGGTATGCTCCCATGGTCTGTGCGCCTCGCTTCCTCTTTCATCTCCTTTGGCTCCAAAGGAGAGTGGCACACCTGGGGACCACCAGATTCCTGCCCAGCATGAAGAGTAGCAGACTCCGTGCCTAGCTCCTTGGCTGAAGATGATGAAATGCCCTCAGAGAAAGTTCTGGTGGAGAGTGGGTCTGTGAACACGCTGCTCTTTTGCTCTGGTGTTATTCCTGGAGAAGAGACTCCACCATCCTTCTCTTTGGGACAGAGAGGAGGGCTGTGATGCAATTGTCTATGACCTGCTTCCTCCTGGTTAACAGGCTCCTCCACCCTACAGGGGGAACTCACTTGGTCTCGGTCTTGAACCCATTGTGTTAGCAAGCAGTCCCCAGCGGCTCTGCCTGGAGCACCGAATATACCCAATGGGGACGGGGATCTTCGTCCAAGTCTTGGGCTCCGAAGCAGGTTACTAGGGCCTGCACCTCCTGGAAGGCTCTGAGCCAGTATGTGTGCCTCAAACAGTCCAACTTTCTTATTAACCTCCACGTTTTGCAGCTCTCGCTGGATCCGAGCAGTCCGCTGCATTTCTTCCAGCCTCCAAGAGGGGTCTGCATTGGACTCTGATCTGACACCAACACAGCCCCCCTTCATTAGCACAAGCAACTCATTTGCTCGGACTGGTGAACGACTGTAAGGGGAGGTGGGGTATCTAGGGCTGTTGCATCCAGATCCTGGGCTTGAGGGGCGCCCATCATCTTCCTGTCGACCACGCAAGTTCGGGCTTCTGCTAAAGCGCCGACTTCTGGATCCTCTTTCCTCGGGACTGGTGGGACTCTCCGTGCGCCCACGGTTCTGTGGATTCTGTTCACTGCCTTCTCGGGAGCTAGGGAAGACAAATGCAGATTTCCTGGGCGACCCAGGGCTGAAGGGTCCACTGACGAAAGCCTGGCAGTAGGAGTTGTGCCTGTCCGGCACGGGCAGCACTGGTCTTCTGCAGCTTGGACTTGGGGGCGCCTTGGTCATGCTGCTGCCGGACTTCACGCTGTTATTCATCATCACCAAGCTATTCAGGGCAAAGCAATAAACAGCCATAGTACTGAGCAAGGGTAGAAGAGGGATGGCACATGCAACTGGGAGTGCTCTTCAGCCAGCCTTGGAGATCTTTCTAGGGCCCTCTGACCTGGATGAAGAGCAACATGGCCTCCGGATAAGCGATGAAGATGAGCTGAAGGCTTGACTCCCGCCCAAACCTCCATAAACAAATCAGCTGTAAAAGAGAGCAGAGACAAAAAACAAATGAGATGACCGAGCAGAGTAATGATGAAACAGGTGTAAGCATGAGCGACGCGGAACAGCATCCGACTACACCGGGCTCGAACGGTGTGCCAACATTTAGTGCTTGATCTACGCTTACCCCCTCCTTTCGAGAAGCACCTCCTTGTCTGCGTGCACTGAATCTGTGCATATATGGTACAGGACATAGCAGGGTATTTGCTCAAGCATATTAAAATCGCCTGCAGCATATTCCACTGATTCTGCGCCAACTTCACTGGCTGCCTACAATGTTTATGGAGATGTTTAAACTAGTTACCATGGTTTTTAAAGAGCCACCTGGCACAGATTCTATTTGTCGAACAGACCACTTTGCTCTAAAAATGTACCTCGGCATTCCCTGCCATCAGCTGAGCGGACCAGGCCACTCAAAGGTGATCAAACATTTAGGGTACACAGCAGGTCAGAACATCCATGCACCCAAAGGGGCCGCACATCTTAGGGCACCTTCCTCACTCCCCCAAACGGACCCAGTGTCATTCATTGCAATGGACAGGCGCATCTGCACTACAGATCTGAACACCGAGTGCTTGTGCGAGCCATGACGACAACGTGCGCCGGGGCAGGTTCGGATTCGGTAACCTGTTCTGCCATCTCTGTGAAGTTTTAAATCAAAAGCTTCAAAAGGGATCAGGGATCGCATTAAAAGAATAACGAGCCGATCCCAAACGTTTAATTTTAGGTTCTGCGCTGGCTTCCTACGTCAGTCTGTGAATCAGCAATAGAGTCATGCATTTAATTAATCATTGCTGGCAGACAAAGGTTAGGGAACACAGTATCATTTTAAGGGGCGACTAGAGACATTCATTTCAAGACTACTGCAGTGGTAAAAACAATGAGAAAAAGCAATGCAGAGCAAAGGGGTACTTTGTTGGTTGTTAATGTGCAAAGAGGTGCTAGAAAAGGTTTGAATACAGTAGAACAGGTGTATTTCGAAACCTTTTGTAGGGCCAACCTCAAGCTGCATCAGGCAATGGTCCTATGAACAAGCTTTTAAAGTACCAAAGACATATTTGGCTTCACACACATTCTGTTCAGGTAAAAGTTACTAAAAACCTTTGCTTTGGGGGTGATGAGAGATGTAAATAGCACAGTCCAATATAGGAAGGAATGGCCAATGTCCAAAGTGCTTTCTTAAACTGCTGCAAAGTGAGACACTGACCTACACGGGTTATTCAGCTGGAAACCGGTCAGATGAACAAGGGTGTCGAGTGCTGTATAAGGCTCGACTCTGCTACAGGTACCATAACTCTGGCGAATACCTTACTCACATGGTGATGTATGGGAGTAGTGCCGCATCTTAAGGTAGCGCCTAGTAAACTAATTTGCATTAGGAGCTCCAGAATGTTACTGCCGCAGTTACCTGTTACAGTACACTGCGTTCAGCCCTGCAGCTACAGACGGCCATAACTGGTTTTTAGGTCGAGCCTAGAGCAGCGCGCATGTGCTGCTTGCTCGACTTTTAGTAATGGGCTTTAGAAAGCTCACCACACGCTTGTGCGTGTGCTTTCGTTGGTCTCCCAGGCTATTGGGCTTTGCATGTGTCTAAGAAAGACAGCAAACAATTGGGCAAAGGCGGGTGCATGTCCCACATTTTTTCCCCGCCCACGGCCTATTGCTTACGCTTAGCCGCACAGGCAACATCTGTTTTCAATTATCGTGCCGCGATGGAGCCCGGCCCCCGTCAGTAGTAGAGGCCACCTGCTCGCAGCCCTTCAGTCTGCTCCAGGGCTCCTCTCCCAGTCACTAGTGTGTAAAGAGCCTTCTTCTCACCCCTGGCACCTGACCCCGCGCACCTCAAGATGACTGGCTACTCCACCAACATGTGGGTCAAGCTGCCTGTGATCTGCGCCATCCTGGAGGGCATCACCATCATCCTCTTTGCCATCTTCATGCGCTACGACCATGAGACAGATTCCCGGGCGTGGCACGAGCACACCAAGAACCTTAGCGCCTCGGACATAGAGAACGACTTCTACTACCCCTACCCGAGTGAGTGGCGCCGACCTGTAGGGAGAGGGCACTGGGACGGGGAGAGTGCAGACTAGTAATTGAGATTACAGTTGTCAGGATTGAAATTTTCTGGTTCTACTTCTACACGGGACCGCGATGTGTGATCCTGGGCAGATTGCTCGAGGATCTCAGTGTGCACTAGCTCCCTTATCTGCTACAAGTCTGGAGGGGAGCATGTGTGAAATGCTGGACCTGCATATGCAGTGTGTGATCTAGCGTTCACAATTCCTGCTAGTAAGTGAGAAAGGAAGGTAGGACTATTTCTACTGCACACGAAAAAGTGCACAATGTGAGGAACAAGTGATCCAGAGTTGCACAAGGCTAGGCTACACAGAAGCCAGCGCAGAGTTTTTTCACCCTGTTGGTAATGTTAATGATTGTAAGTGGCATTGAAAGTCCATTTCTTTACCGACACACACTGAATGCGCACGTGGCATGTTGCATTATCTTGGCGCGTGGGGCTCTGTTGCACAAGGGATATTTTGTGCTATCCATAGAAGGTATCGGAGCACGTCTGTCACGGTGATGCATCTGCACATGTCTCATCCGTCACAGCTCTAGGGGGGCTCGGGCATGTCTCCTCGTCCACACCTGAGAAGGGATCTGTGCGACCCTCCTCTGTCGCACCCGTAGAGTGACCTCTGAGCAGGTCTCTTGAGTGAATCACCTGTGCATGTTCTCAGACACAGCTGTAGCGGGACCTGTGAATGACTGTTCATTCACACCTGAAGGGGGACCTGAGCCCGTCACTTGAGTCACATACGTACACGGACCTTTGCATGTCTCGTCAGTCACACCTGCAGAGGGACCTGTGCATTGGTCTTCAGTGACACCTATACAGGGACCTCTACATGTCTCCTCGGTGATCTCTGCAAGCCTCTTTGGTCACAGTCTCCTCAGTGACGTCTACAAATAATTTTGTGTAGGTCTCTTTGACCACACATGTAGGGAGACCTGTGCATGTCTCCTCAGTCTAACTCCTATACTGGGACCTGTGCATATCTCTTAAGTCACACCTGCAGATGAACATGTGCATGTCTCTTTAATCACACATGTAGAGAGACCGGTGCATGGCTTCTCAGTCACACCTGCAGAGGAACCAGTTGGTCTCCTCAGTCACGTGTAGAGGGACTTTTGCATGTCTCTTAAGTCACATGTAGTGGGCCCTTTGCATATTTCCTCAAACACAACGACAGAGGGAACTGTGCTAGTCTCTTCGGTTACACATGGAGAGGGACCTGTGTAAATCTGTTAGTTTCACACATGTTGAGGGACCTATTCATGTATCTTCAGACACGCCAACTTTAAAACTGGAGACCCCGGTTCTAATCGCGGAGTAAGCTCAGCAACCTGTGATTCTGGGCAAATTACATAATCTCCCTGTGCCTACTACAAATGAATGTGTGCTCGTGTACAGCTTCAATACAAAACAAGCATTGGCATAGCCAATAGATCTCGCCTTTGGGTTCGAATAAGTGTTTAGCCATGCAAAAGTTAATGTTGCACCGAGGATATTGTGCTGGATCCCGAAACACTTATAAGGTCCCAAAGGCGAGACCTATTGGCTATGCCAATGCAGCACGATTAACAAGGTAAGCAGCTGACTAACACTGGAACACAGAAGAAATTTGGAGAAGAAAAAATGTATATATAAGGATTTAAGTCTAAGCGCTGTTGCAATCACCTCACATCAATGACTGGTCTTCAGCGGGTGGCAGGAACCACCACATAAATGGAAAACCATTGCTTCTGATGTGCAGAGAACACCGGTAACTTTTTTTTTTTTTTTTTTTTTTACAGTTAATCTGCTGTAGAATTTAAATTTTTCACAAAGGCTGAATATTATAATGTCTTACAGGGTGAAGACACCTGCTGCAGAGATCACTGTGTACCCAGCATTTTTTTTTACATTTTATGGAGCATTTTGATTTGTACAAAAGAAGAGAAAATACATTCACTAATCAAATGAAAAAAGGAAACCGCGAAAAGTAAACAGTAGTACAATGAGTTTCATGTATCACCCGTGAATCAGCGGCAAGTCAACATCAACAAGATCCCTTGGGTAGCTTTGGTGATAAAGGAGGAGTAGTACTGGATGAGAGAAGCTGGGGACATTTGTTGAGTTTCAGTGGTTGCCAGCAGAAGCACAGTAGTCGGTTGGGATTATACTTGGAGTAAAAATGGTAGTGAGGATAAAAGAAGTGAAACAAAGGACGATATGAAAGAGATAGGGGGGGGGGGGGGGGGGAATATCCAGTCGCATAAAATAGTTTTGACACCCAGTGTGAGAAGCAGGTCACATGAGAGCAGTTCTGTTGTATGGCGTGGTGGGGGGTTGGGGCGAGCCCAGGGTCCTAGAGCGATTAGCACCGGGGCCAGCACAACGTTACAGGGGAAGATGCGGTTTAGAGTTTTAATGATACTTTCCCAGTAGGAGCGGAGCACTGGGCAGTAGATCATGTTTTCGATGTCGCCCACACGCGAGCAGCAATTCCAACATCTGTTTGAGTTTCGCAGGCCTACTTAGCAGAGTGTAGGAGGAGTCTAAAAGTATAGTAACCGGTATTTACACTGCAGTATGGCCGGGGAGACCCCGAGCTTGGTAGCGTGCTTCCAGATGAGCGACCAGCTGTTTTCCGTTACGTGGGTATATCCTTTAAGGCAGGAGTTATGCCCTGTGTTTTGGTATCTGGAATGGGGTTGGCTGGCAATTCCTAAAGAACGTTATATTATTATTGTGGGAACCCAGGAAGTGAGCAACTGCAATGGAGTCCCCACAGGACAGCCTTGGCGGAGCAGAAATGCCCGAGGGGTGGAGAGGGCAGGTGAAGGAGCAGAAATGCCCAAGCGGTGGAGAGGGGCAGGTGAAGGAGCAGAAATGCCCAAGCGGTGGAGGGGGGCAGGTGAAGGAGCAGAAATGCCCGAGCGGTGGAGAGGGCAGGTGAAGGAGCAGAAATGCCCAAGCGGTGGAGAGGGCAGGTGAAGGAGCAGAAATGCCCAAGCGGTGCAGGGGGGCAGGTGAAGGAGCAGAAATGCCCGAGCGGTGGAGAGGGCAGGTGAAGGAGCAGAAATGCCCGAGGGGTGGAGGGGGGAGGTGAAGGAGCAGAAATGCCTGAGCGGTGGAGGGGGCAGGTGAAGGAGCAGAAATGCCTGAGCGGTGGAGGGGGCAGGTGAAGGAGCAGAAATGCATGAGCGGTGGAGGGGGCAGGCGATGGAGCAGAAATGCCCGAGCGGTGGAGGGGGCAGGCGATGGAGCAGAAATGCCCGAGGGGTGGAGAGGGCAGGCAATGGAGCAGAAATGCCTGAGCGGTGGAGAGGGCAGGTGAAGGAGCAGAAATGCCCGAGGGGTGGAGAGGGCAGGTGAAGGAGCAGAAATGCCCGAGGGGTGGAGAGGGCAGGTGAAGGAGCAGAAATGCCCGAGGGGTGGAGAGGGCAGGTGAAGGAGCAGAAATGCCCGAGGGGTGGAGAGGGCAGGTGAAGGAGCAGAAATGCCCGAGGGGTGGAGAGGGGGGGCAGGTGATGGAGCAGAAATGACCGAGCGGTGGAGGGGGGCAGGTGAAGGAGCAGAAATGCCCGAGGGGTGGAGAGGGCAGGTGAAGGAGCAGAAATGCCCGAGGGGTGGAGAGGGGGGGCAGGTGATGGAGCAGAAATGACCGAGCGGTGGAGGGGGGCAGGTGAAGGAGCAGAAATGCCCGAGGGGTGGAGAGGGCAGGTGAAGGAGCAGAAATGCCCGAGGGGTGGAGAGGGCAGGTGAAGCAGCAGAAATGCTCGAGGGGTGGAGAGGGCAGGTGAAGGAGCAGAAATGCCCGAGGGGTGGAGAGGGCAGGTGAAGGAGCAGAAATGCCCGAGGGGTGGAGAGGGGGGGCAGGTGAAGGGGTACTAAAATAAAGTGGTAACTGGTGGAAACCACTTAATTTGCAGTTCAGACCTACTGTGCGTTTCTTTGGGAAAAAAATAATTTCTAATGACAGTCTTCTTGTAGCGAAAACTACTTGTGTTTCTTTACAAAAAAATTTATAATTAATCAGAAAAAACAACAATCTCAGTGGCCGCAAGCAGGGATTCATACAAAGGAGTCAAGCAGGTCTGCATGCTTGGTGAATGTGGAGGGAAGAACAACATTAGAATGGGCATTATAACGAGTCAGTCAGAAATACTGGGATTCGGGGAAAAGGTGCATTGAATGAAGAGGGTTTTCGCTACAAAAAAAAGCCATGTGTAGCTAGAGGGCCCAACTACTTAGATGGATTTAAAAATATACCGGACATTAGCCATGGCAAAAACCATGGCTAATGCCGAAAGAGATCAAACAACATCATGCCGCCCCAACCCCTTAAAACACCCTACTGCAGACAAGCTTCTATATTGGAATTGGTGATCCGTGAAAAAATCGTGCAGGGGGAGCCCAGGGCATGATCAGAAAAGGTGATTTTGCCAGGAAGGGACGGACAAACAACTCTCTCCAGGTCGTATAAGAGAAGACACTGTTCCTCTCTACTCAAGGGAACGGGGTCTGCACTCCAAGCCAATAAACCCCAAAGGAATTTCACAGGTCAGAGGATTTTTAGAAAAACCAGGCAAATAAACAACTAGAATACCTGAAATCTGCATGCCCCTCTTACCATACAATACTCTGGATTAAACATACCTAAAGTATGATACTCAAAAAGGTTGTGAAAGTCCAGCCAAGGGTTTACGATGGTGGATTTTCTCTCTCTAACTTACAGAGCTACTATTGATCGGCAAATACTCATGGTGGGAGAAGGGAGCCCTACGGCACAGGAGGAACTCTAAAGGCACAGGAGGAACTCGCTGCACCTGCACAGATACAAAATGGGAGGAGTCGGATATTTACACTATAGGGGTGGAGATAGATTTTGGCCGTGATGCTAAATCCTACTTAAGTAGTTGTCAAAGTAGAGGAAACCACAAGCTCCTACATGGGAGGTAAAGGTAAGTAACCCAGAAAACCCCACTCTGGGGCAGAAACTAGATGCGAGAAGTCGCTGGACTTTCTGAATGTAGGCAGTGTGACCCGATAGGCGTTTTAAAAGTAGGAGACGTCTGGGGGTGATACGGGAGGATGTGGTTCAAGCAATTAAGCCAAGGAATCGAACTTCACCTAAATAATTTTTTAGATACATCCAAGTAAGACATGCAGTGGGAAACTAGGTCCAAATGTGGAAGGTACTCCCTGAAGCGCCCTACTGGAAGCTGCATCGCTGGTGGGCACGGGAACCAATGGTGCAGTGCGAAAGATTAAGGCATTAATGAACAACGCACCTTAAACAATCAAAGACCAAGTGGGAAAGATGTAGCAGGACCATCCAGTGGCTGCAACCAAACAGTTTGATTGTATTTTATTGAGGAGGATTTGAGGCGTGTGTAGAGGAGGTGGGGGGGGGGGGTTGCTTGAAAGCCACAAAAACCAATGGGAGGGTTATTTCTCCCCAAAACGTTGCCCTTTTGGTCCTGCCACAGGTCTGCTCGAGAAGATATCACTGCAGAAATACTAGCCAATAAAAAGCACACATTCAAGAAGGGGGTGGGAGACTTGTTCTGAGTCGCAACAGTTGAAAACACTTGGGATGACTTGGGTGGGAGGCCTGAATATATTTTGTTTTTCCCAACAACATCCTCAACATTGGGATACAAGGACAGCAATCTCCAGTGACCATAGGGAAACTCTGGCAGGAGCCACCAGAAAAAAATATATATATGGGGGTGGGGGCAGGGGCGAAAAGAACCATATAGAATCCCATAAACAGCCCCAAAGTCAACTCTGAAATGAGTAAGATTGTGAGAAAAGGTGTTAAACCCTTCACACAGGTACTATACATAGCCTGTCTGGCAGCAGCGGTCCGTGGAGGGTGTTCTGTGGGGCGGAAAGGCGGGCGGGGGAGGGGCAGGGGGGGGGGGGTACTAAACACCAGAACATGGATAATTGGAGGCAAGTAAACAAATAAATAAAATGAATTTCGTAGCGCTCCCTGCATCACAAAATGCGGTGCAGCTCGCGCTACGAAATTAGTTTTATTTAATTGTTTACTTACCTCCAATTATCCATATTCCGGTGTTTAGTACCGGCCCCTCCCCGCCTTTCCACCCCACAGAACTCCCTCCACGGACCGCTGCTGCTGTCTGGGGCAGGGCCGGCTCTAGGGCGGTGCGACCGCACCGGGTGTTGAGTTGGGGGCGTCATTTTTGAAAATGTGTATTTTCATTTTAAAAGCACCTGCTGTCTCGTTCCTGGCCTCCAGCAACTTTCAGACATCAATTAAAATGTCAAGAGAAGTCCCATGATTTATCGTCTGCCTGGAAAAAGACCAGAGGTTAGTCTAGTGGAAATTTGGACTCATCCTAAGGTAGCACAGCAGGTTAAAATGCCTGCTGCCAATAAAGTGTACCATGGAGATAACGAAGTGCATATAATATAAATAGGTCAGTGGGTTACTGCTTCTGTAAGAGAGCTCCTTGTGTTACTTGTAATTTATGTCAAAATCCTAATATAGAAAATTGAGCTATTATCGGACACCCTAGAGCTGCTACAAACTGCAAGGTACACGTTAAAGCTATATGTTTTGCCCAGTCTTTCATGATCCTAATCTTGTGAAAAGGGTTCATTTGGGTAGAACACAATTCTTATTATGAAAGAGACCCCTTAACAATGATGTTGCGTTTTGAATTCTGAATTTGTGCCTTTCCTGAATAAGAACATTAACTATATTGCCTACCAGTATCGATGACATGCCACTCCTACACTACACCTTGTAGTACCGTCTGATGCAACATTTCCCATACACTGATTTACACACATATGATCGTCTCTGTGCAATGTGTGTGGTATAAAGTGCTCTGACACCTTACACCAGTATGAGTGGTGCTATAAAACTAAATGGATCTAAGAGACAGTGGTAAGGAGACTTGAGAGGCACTGTTAAAGGGTGCTAGTGAGGGAATCCGTGGCTCCAACAGACATTGTCGCTCAGGGCGCCACCAGCGGTAAAGCTGGCCCTGGGCTGGGCAGACCTCAGCATGGTCAGGAGCGCTGCGCGGGACAGCGCGCTGCGCAGGAAAACACAGCGCGCGGCGCCGTCCACTCAGAAATAAGTTGTGTACCAACACGGACTACTCACCAGATAAATAACATTCTGCCATAAGATCTCACAAGGTACCAAGTCCCGCCGAGGATATTTCAAGTCAGCAGGGATTTCCGTGATCACGCAGAGGCAAGAGGGTGCTGGCAGAAAGGACAACGGGAGCTGGGGAATGTATTCCTTAATTAGCATCGAAAAGCAGGCGCGTTCTGATACCAGAAATGCCCTGAAATAATCCTAAAACTTGCGAGAATTATCGACAATATCCTTCCACTAAAACCCTTCTGGTGAAAAACAGCTGGAATTCCCTGTGCCGCTTTTATACGCGCACTGACGTTTACAAACTACGCAAGGGCTTTTCCAAAGCACACTTCTTGAAGCGGTGCCAAGATTATGTGGAATGTCTGAAGGGCACGTTTAAAGGCATAAAGGGGGTGTGCCCTAGAATCATTTACTGGGATGTCAAACTTTTCAACTGGTGGCCACACCTCCAAACGTTTAAGACTTCAAGCCTTTCCGAGTCCAGAAACCAACAGCATGGTTCAAAAAGACGTGTTTGAGCCTGTCGTTGCAAAAGCATATTTCAAATGAGGACTTTAAAATGACCGGCCATGAAAGAGACCGGTGACCGACGCCCCCCCGGAGATCCCCTCACGCTCTCCCTCTTGCACACACTCTGCTGGGGTATGGCTGCTTGGCATGCAGCCATTCTCAAGCGTCTTTCACGTGTACCAATGCCGTTTGTAGCACTAAAATCCGGACATACTAGTTTTGCTAGTGCTGGAACAAAGTAAAAATAATAGCTTTCGGTATACATGTGGAGTGTTTTTTTATAGATGCAAGTCAGGCCTGCATTCTAAGAAATACTTCCTGGAAGACAAAAATACAGTAGCATCATGGGAGTTTTATTCCCTTGGTGAAAAGTAAAGCTCACTGTGCCCATTTTAAAGAGCTGGTAACAATAAGACTTGCAGACAGCTGCTGTGCCGGAGCAGACCTAAAACTGGCGATGGTCGAGAACTGAAACACGAGAAAAAAAAAAAATATACAAAAAAAGTTTTGTTGAATAAACAAGGGCGAATGAATTTTTTTTTTTTTTTTTATCCCCGAGGGGTCTTTTTAGTTCGGCACAGCAACAATTAAAAACTGCACGGAAACCAATGAACTTGTGGCAACAGTTTTTCAAAATAGGGGGGCAAAAAACAAAACAAAAAAAAGCCGAAAAAGAAAAGCAGGCGAGGCCACAAGATTTCGTAGCAGGGTTATTTGTGTTGCTTTAGTTTGGCGTCAACAGGAAACCTCCACCCACTGCTCGTGCATCCCACATTCCAGCAGCTGGGTGGCGGTACAAGGTCTGCTGGGGTTAAAAGGGCAGCGCCGCCAGGAGGGCAGAAACGGGACGAAAGTGCGGTCACGAAGTGTTCACTGGAGTCGGAGATTACAGGACTCCCCAAATAGTAGGGGACCCCGGACCCAATACCCGTAGGAAGAGCGACACCACACAGCACGGAGTACCCTGCAGAAACCGAACAGCACGGCCGCGAGGGCTGCCTGGGAGGGTTGAACTTACACCCAACCCCTTTTCCGCCCTACACTTGCCTTCTTCCCGAAGCTAAAAAAAGATTATCTATTTTGGGGTGGGAAAAGGTAGTTTTAAGAAGGACTCCGCAATTCTATGCACCCCTTTAAAAGAACTGTAAGTGTTCAATCCCTGCACACGCAGAGAAACTGGGCTCTCAACAGTAGCCTAGCAGTGGGCCAGGGGCCCTGGCGCAAGGATGAAAAGGGGACCTCGGCTGCTATTTGAATGATAAAATCCAGCAATATTTAGGGATCAGTGGGCCCCTCATGCACCAATGGAAGCCATCAATGCCCCTGGGTCAACACAGGAGATGGACAGAGCGGATCCCTGTATTAGCTCCAGCCAGCGTCTTTGCCCAGCTGAGGCGGCGTTCGAGGGCTCTCCTGCGAAGTTAAAAGGGCTCTCCTGCGAAGTGGTTTAACAAATGATATGCAGGCCTTACCTAGGACAGTGCAGAGATGCAAGACAATGTGTGGAAGGCAGAGGTTTCCCCTCCATACATTTTTTAGCATTAGTCACACAGAGTACTTTTCTAATGATCGAGTGCTGGCATGCACCACTTGCCAAGTGCTGCTCGAACTTCAGAGACACGACTCATTGGGGTTCTCTCCCCTCCTAGTTCTTGCAGGAAATCTAAAGCACCCCATCTCTTGCAAGCTGCTCTAAGAGCCTAGAACCCTAGGCCAGATCTGACGCAAGAGGCCAGGTGAACCACGCAGCTACTGCTCTGAGCCTAGAACCCTAGGCCAGTTCTGCAGCAGGAGGCCAGGTGAACCACAGAGCCACTGCTCTGAGCCTAGGACCCTAGGCCAGATCTGACGCAAGAGGCCAGGTGAACCTCGCAGCTACTGCTCTGAGCCTAGGACCCTAGGCCAGACCTACAGCAAGAGGCCAAGTGAACCACTGCTCTTAGAGCCTAGGACCCTAGGCCAGATCTGACGCAAGAGGCCAGGTGAACCTCGCAGCTACTGCTCTGAGCCTAGAACCCTAGGCCAGATCTGCAGCAAGAGGCCAGGTGAACCACAGAGCCACTGCTCTCAAAGCCTAGGACCCTAGGCCAGACCTACAGCAAGAGGCCAAGTGAACCACTGCTCTTAGAGCCTAGGACCCTAGGCCAGATCTGCAACAAGAGGCCAGGTGAACCACAGGAGCCACTGAGCCTAGGACCCTAGCCCAGATCTGCAGCAAGAGGCCAGGTGAACCACAGGAGCCACTGAGCCTAGGACCCTAGGCCAGATCTGCAGCAAGAGGCCAGGTGAACCACAGAGCCACTGCTCTCAAAGCCTAGGACCGTAGGCCAGATCTGCAGCACGAGGCCAGGTGAACCACAGGAGCCACTGAGCCTAGGACCCTAAGCCCGATCTGCAGCAAGAGGCCAGGTGAACCACAGAGCCACTGCTCCCAAAGTCAAGGACCCTAGGCCAGATCTGCAGCAAGAGGCCAAGTGAACCACTGCTCTCAGAGCCTAGGACCCTAGGCCAGATCTGCAGCAAGAGGCCAAGTGAACCACTGCTCTCAGAGCCTAGGACCCTAGGCCAGATCTGCAGCAAGAGGCCAGGTGAACCACAGGGCCCACTGAGCCTAGGACCATAGGTCAGATCTGCTGCAAGAGGCCAGGTGAACCACAGAGCCACTGCTCCCAAAGCCTAGGACCCTAGGCCAGATCTGCAGCAAGAGGCCAGGTGAACCACAGGACCCACTGAGCCTAGGACCCTAGGTCAGATCTGCTGCAAGAGGCCAGGTGAACCACAGGAGCCACTGCTCTTAGAGCCTAGGATCCTAGGCCAGATCTGCAGTAAGAGGCCAAGTGAACCACTGCTCTTAGAGCCTAGGACCCTAGGCCAGATCTGCAACAAGAGGCCAGGTGAACCACAGGAGCCACTGAGCCTAGGACCCTAAGCCCGATCTGCAGCAAGAGGCCAGGTGAACCACAGAGCCACTGCTCCCAAAGTAAAGGACCCTAGGCCAGATCTGCAGCAAGAGGCCAAGTGAACCACTGCTCTCAGAGCCTAGGACCCTAGGCCAGATCTGCAGCAAGAGGCCAAGTGAACCACAGGAGCCACTGAGCCTAGGACCCTAAGCCCGATCTGCAGCAAGAGGCCAGGTGAACCACAGAGCCACTGCTCCCAAAGTAAAGGACCCTAGGCCAGATCTGCAGCAAGAGGCCAAGTGAACCACTGCTCTCAGAGCCTAGGACCCTAGGCCAGATCTGCAGCAAGAGGCCAGGTGAACCACAGGACCCACTGAGCCTAGGACCCTAGGTCAGATCTGCTGCAAGAGGCCAGGTGAACCACAGAGCCACTGCTCCCAAAGCCTAGGACCCTAGGCCCGATCTGCAGCAAGAGGCCAGGTGAACCACAGGACCCACTGAGCCTAGGACCCTAGGTCAGATCTGCTGCAAGAGGCCAGGTGAACCACAGGAGCCACTGCTCTTAGAGCCTAGGATCCTAGGCCAGATCTGCAGTAAGAGGCCAAGTGAACCACTGCTCTTAGAGCCTAGGACCCTAGGCCAGATATGCAGCAAGATGCCAGGTGAACCACTGCTCTCAAAACCTAGGACCCTAGGCCAGAACTGCAGCAAGAGGCCAGGTGAACCACAGTGCCACTGCTCTCAAAACCTAGGACCCTAGGCCAGATCTGCAGCAAGAGGCCAGGTGAACCACAGAGCCACTGCTCTCAAAACCTAGGACCCTAGGCCAGATCTGCAGCAAGAGGCCAGGTGAACCACAGAGCCACTGCTCTCAGAGCCTAGGACCCTAGGCCAGATCTGCAGCAAGAGGCCAGGTGAACCACAGGAGCTGCTGAGCCTGGGACCCTAGGCTTGATCTGCGGCAAGAGGCCAGGTGAACCACTGCTCTTAGAGCCTAGGACCCTAGGCCAGATCTGCAGCAAGAGGCCAGGTGAACCACAGGAGCCACTGCTCTCAGAGCCTATGAGCCTAGGCCAGATCTGCAGCAAGAGGCCAGGTGAACCACAGAGCCACTGCTCTCAAAGCCTAGGACCTATCTGCACCAAGAGACCCGGTGAACCACAGAGCCACTGCTCTCAGAGCCTAGGACCCTAGGCCAGATCTGCAGCAAGAGGCCAGGTGAACCACAGTGCCACTGCTCTCAAAACCTAGGACCCTAGGCCAGATCTGCAGCAAGAGGCCAGGTGAACCACAGGACCCACTGAGCCTAGGACCCTAGGTCAGATCTGCAGCAAGAGGCCAGGTGAACCACAGAGCCACTGCTCCCAAAGCCAAGGACCCTAGGCCAGATCTGCAGCAAGAGGCCAGGTGAACCACAGGACCCACTGAGCCTAGGACCCTAGGTCAGATCTGCTGCAAGAGGCCAGGTGAACCACAGGAGCCACTGCTCTTAGAGCCTAGGATCCTAGGCCAGATCTGCAGTAAGAGGCCAAGTGAACCACTGCTCTCAGAGCCTAGGACCCTAGGCCAGATCTGCAGCAAGAGGCCAGGTGAACCACAGGAGCCACTGAGCCTAGGACCCTAGGCCTGATCTGCAGCAAGAGGCCAGGTGAACCACAGAGCCACTGCTCCCAAAGCCAAGGACCCTAAGCCAGATCTGCAGCAAGAGGCCAGGTGAACCACAGGAGCCACTGAGCCTAGGACCCAAGGCCAGATCTGCAGCAAGAGGCCAAGTGAACCACTGCTCTCAGAGCCTAGGACCCTAGGCCAATTCAGCAGTAAGAGGCCAAGTGAACCACTGCTCTTGGAGCCTAGGACAGATCTGCAGCAAGAGGCCAGGTGAACCACAGAGCCACTGCTCTCAGAGCATAGGACCCTAGGCCAGATCTGCAGTAAGAGGCCAAGTGAACCACTGCTCTCAGAGCCTAGGACCCTAGGCCAATTCAGCAGTAAGAGGCCAAGTGAACCACTGCTCTTGGAGCCTAGGACAGATCTGCAGCAAGAGGCCAGGTGAACCACAGAGCCACTGCTCTCAGAGCCTAGGACCCTAGGCCAGATCTGCAGTAAGAGGCCAAGTGAACCACTGCTCTTAGAGCCTAGGACCCTAGGCCAGATATGCAGCAAGATGCCAGGTGAACCACGGAGCCACTGCTCTCAAAACCTAGGACCCTAGGCCAGAACTGCAGCAAGAGGCCAGGTGAACCACAGATCCACTGCTCTCAGAGCCTAGGACCCTAGGCCAGATCTGCAGCAAGAGGCCAGGTGAACCACAGTGCCACTGCTCTCAAAACCTATGACCCTAGGCCGGATCTGCAGCAAGAGGCCAGGTGAACCACAGGACCCACTGAGCCTAGGACCCTAGGTCAGATCTGCTGCAAGAGGCCAGGTGAACCAAAGGAGCCACTGCTCTTAGAGCCTAGGATCCTAGGCCAGATCTGCAGTAAGAGGCCAAGTGAACCACTGCTCTTAGAGCCTAGGACCCTAGGCCAGATCTGCAACAAGAGGCCAGGTGAACCACAGGAGCCACTGAGCCTAGGACCCTAAGCCCGATCTGCAGCAAGAGGCCAGGTGAACCACAGAGCCACTGCTCCCAAAGTAAAGGACCCTAGGCCAGATCTGCAGCAAGAGGCCAAGTGAACCACTGCTCTTAGAGCCTAGGACCCTAGGCCAGATCTGCAACAAGAGGCCAGGTGAACCACAGGAGCCACTGAGCCTAGGACCCTAGGCCAGATCTGCAGCAAGAGGCCAGGTGAACCACAGGAGCCACTGAGCCTAGGACCCTAGGCCAGATCTGCAGCAATAGACCAAGTGAACCACTGCTCTGAGCCTAGGACCCTAGGCCAGATCTGCAGCAAGAGGCCAGGTGAACCACAGAGCCACTGCTCTCAAAGCCTAGGACCTATCTGCACCAAGAGACCCGGTGAACCACAGAGCCACTGCTCTCAGAGCCTAGGACCCTAGGCCAGATCTGCAGCAAGAGGCCAGGTGAACCACAGTGCCACTGCTCTCAAAACCTAGGACCCTAGGCCAGATCTGCAGCAAGAGGCCAGGTGAACCACAGGACCCACTGAGCCTAGGACCCTAGGTCAGATCTGCAGCAAGAGGCCAGGTGAACCACTGCTCCCAAAGCCAAGGACCCTAGGCCAGATCTGCAGCAAGAGGCCAGGTGAACCACAGGACCCACTGAGCCTAGGACCCTAGGTCAGATCTGCTGCAAGAGGCCAGGTGAACCACAGGAGCCACTGCTCTTAGAGCCTAGGATCCTAGGCCAGATCTGCAGTAAGAGGCCAAGTGAACCACTGCTCTTAGAGCCTAGGACCCTAGGCCAGATCTGCAACAAGAGGCCAGGTGAACCACAGGAGCCACTGAGCCTAGGACCCTAAGCCCGATCTGCAGCAAGAGGCCAGGTGAACCACAGAGCCACTGCTCTCAAAGTAAAGGACCCTAGGCCAGATCTGCAGCAAGAGGCCAAGTGAACCACTGCTCTTAGAGCCTAGGACCCTAGGCCAGATCTGCAGCAAGAGGCCAGGTGAACCACAGGACCCACTGAGCCTAGGACCCTAGGTCAGATCTGCTGCAAGAGGCCAGGTGAACCACAGGACCCACTGAGCCTAGGACCCTAGGTCAGATCTGCTGCAAGAGGCCAGGTGAACCACAGGAGCCACTGCTCTTAGAGCCTAGGATCCTAGGCCAGATCTGCAGTAAGAGGCCAAGTTAACCACTGCTCCTAGAGCCTAGGACCCTAGGCCAGATATGCAGCAAGATGCCAGGTGAACCACGGAGCCACTGCTCTCAAAACCTAGGACCCTAGGCCAGAACTGCAGCAAGAGGCCAGGTGAACCACGGAGCCACTGCTCTCAGAGCCTAGGACCCTAGGCCAGATCTGCAGCAAGAGGCCAGGTGAACCACAGAGCCACTGCTCTCAGAGCCTAGGACCCTAGGCCAGATCTGCAGCAAGAGGCCAGATGAACCACAGAGCCACTGCTCTCAGAGCCTATGACCCTAGGCCAGATCTGCAGCAAGAGGCCAGGTGAACCACAGAGCCACTGCTCTCAAAACCTAGGACCCTAGGCCAGATCTGCAGCAAGAGGCCAGGTGAACCACAGAGCCACTGCTCTCAGAGCCTAGGACCCTAGGCCAGATCTGCAGCAAGAGGCCAGGTGAACCACAGGAGCTGCTGAGCCTGGGACCCTAGGCTTGATCTGCGGCAAGAGGCCAGGTGAACCATTGCTCTTAGAGCCTAGGACCCTAGGCCAGATCTGCAGCAAGAGGCCAGGTGAACCACAGGACCCACTGAGCCTAGGACCCTAGGTCAGATCTGCAGCAAGAGGCCAGGTGAACCACAGAGCCACTGCTCCCAAAGTCAAGGACCCTAGGCCAGATCTGCAGCAAGAGGCCAAGTGAACGACTTCTCTCAGAGCCTAGGACCCTAGGCCAGATCTGCAGCAAGAAGCCAGGTGAACCACAGGACCCACTGAGCCTAGGACCCTAGGTCAGATCTGCAGCAAGAGGCCAGGTGAACCACAGAGCCACTGCTCCCAAAGCCTAGGACCCTAGGCCAGATCTGCAGCAAGAGGCCAGGTGAACCACAGGACCCACTGAGCCTAGGACCCTAGGTCAGATCTGCTGCAAGAGGCCAGGTGAACCACAGAGCCACTGCTCTCAGAGCCTAGGACCCTAGGCCAGATCTGCAGCAAGAGGCCAGGTGAACCACAGGAGCCACTGAGCCTAGGACCCTAGGCCAGATCTGCAGCAAGAGGGCAGGTGAACCACAGGAGCCACTGAGCCTAGGACCCTAGGCCAGATCTGCAGCAAGAGGCCAGGTGAACCACTGCTCTTAGAGCCTAGGACCCTAGGCCAATTCTGCAGTAAGAGGCCAAGTGAACCACTGCTCTTGGAGCCTAGGACAGATCTGCAGCAAGAGGCCAGGTGAACCACAGAGCCACTGCTCTCAGAGCCTAGGACCCTAGGCCAGAACTGCAGCAAGAGGCCAGGTGAACCACGGAGCCACTGCTCTCAGAGCCTAGGACCCTAGGCCAGATCTGCAGCAAGAGGCCAGGTGAACCACAGAGCCACTGCTCTCAGAGCCTAGGACCCTAGGCCAGATCTGCAGCAAGAGGCCAGATGAACCACAGAGCCACTGCTCTCAGAGCCTATGACCCTAGGCCAGATCTGCAGCAAGAGGCCAGGTGAACCACAGGAGCTGCTGAGCCTGGGACCCTAGGCTTGATCTGCGGCAAGAGGCCAGGTGAACCACTGCTCTTAGAGCCTAGGACCCTAGGCCAGATCTGCAGCAAGAGGCCAGGTGAACCACAGAGCCACTGCTCCCAAAGTCAAGGACCCTAGGCCAGATCTGCAGCAAGAGGACAGGTGAACCACAGAGCCACTGCTCTTAGAGCCTAGGATCCTAGGCCAGATCTGCAGTAAGAGGCCAAGTGAACCACTGCTCTTAGAGCCTAGGACCCTAGGCTAGATCTGCAGCAAGAGGCCACGTGAACCACTGCTCTCAGAGCCTAGGACCCTAGGCCAGATCTGCAGCAAGAGGCCAGGTGAACCACAGGAGCCACTGAGCCTAGGACCCTAGGCCAGATCTGCAGCAAGAGGGCAAGTGAACCACAGAGCCACTGCTCTTAAAGCCAAGGACCCTAGGCCAGATCTGCAGCAAGAGGCCAGGTGAACCACAGGAGCCACTGAGCCTAGGACCCTAGGCCAGATCTGCAGCAAGAGGCCAGGTGAACCACTGCTCTTAGAGCCTAGGACCCTAGGCCAATTCTGCAGTAAGAGGCCAAGTGAACCACTGCTCTTGGAGCCTAGGACAGATCTGCAGCAAGAGGCCAGGTGAACCACAGAGCCACTGCTCTCAGAGCCTAGGACCCTAGGCCAGATCTGCAGCAAGAGGCCAGATGAACCACAGAGCCACTGCTCTCAGAGCCTAGGACCCTAGGCCAGATCTGCAGCAAGAGGCCAGATGAACCACAGAGCCACTGCTCTCAGAGCCTAGGACCCTAGGCCAGAACTGCAGCAAGAGGCCAGGTGAACCACGGAGCCACTGCTCTCAGAGCCTAGGACCCTAGGCCAGATCTGCAGCAAGAGGCCAGGTGAACCACAGAGCCACTGCTCTCAAAACCTAGGACCCTAGGCCAAATCTGTAGCAGGAGGCCAGGTGAACCACGGAGCCACTTGCTGCATCCTTCGACTACCTCTAGACTCCAGGCATCTGTACCCGCCACTCGTCTGCCCCGCTGGAAGTGTCCAGACCTCACCATCCAAGCTTTGGTTCCTCACTGGACCCTACTGGAAGGTTCCCTTCAGTACCCACCTATTTATATTGTTTAAAAAAGAAGAAAAAATATATATTACCTACTGGCAGTCGCCAGTAGGTAGTTATAGTTAGGACCCTGTTTCCATAGGAAATCCGCAACATTCTATTTGGAATAACTTTGGCGCCGGTCGACGAATCCTCGCGAAATTTTCAAAATAGGTGGGGCGCTACGCTCCGCTCCTACCCTGAAAGTCTCGGGGGGATTCGTCAAGCAGGGGCCGAGAAAAAAGGGGGGTCCCAAAACGCGTTTTCCCCATGCATTTTTCCATAGGACCTTTAGACACAGCTACAGCCCGAACGGCTGAACAGAATTACTTGAAATTTGGCAGAGAGGTAGCCATAAGGTCAAGGAAGTGCCTTTTGCAGGTCTGGTGTAAATCCGTTCAGTATTTCCTGAGAAAATAGCATTTAAAAGCATATATATATGTGGGCGGAGCCTAACCACACATCTCATCCTGAGATCTGATTGGCTGTCAGCACTTCATCCAAGAAGTGTTGGCAGCCATCTTGGGACCAATATACATGATAGCACCTCATTAAAAAGCATTGCAGTTAATAGAAGGTTTTAAGACTTTAGTTACATTATAAATCATTTGTTGATGGTACCATACTCATTTTAGGAATTGTGGTATGTTCTAAGGTGATTTCACCATGTGAAAAAGCCTTCTGCTGGGATATCATGATTGAGAGAAAAATATTTTCTCATGCTTTTACCACAGAGGTTTGGAAGGTGATCTATAGGCTAAACTGAGAGCTTATTTTCTGTAAATTCACATTATCTTTCTCAGTCATGTGAGAATGAAGTCTGACATTCTCAGTAAAACATGTACATCCAACAAGGGCAGAGACTGTCAGTTGATTCCTTTGTGTTCTACTGCAGCTTCCCAGAGTGTTCCAAAGAACTACTAGAGCGCTAACAGTCCTACTTATGATAAACGTATGGCACACCTGAAGCCATCTTGCTTGGATTAAAGTGGTAACTCTTAAAACATGTAATTTAAAAAGGAACAAAATGAGGGGGTTCATTTTTCCATAAAAAGTATGATTAGTGCTGCAGAAAGAAAAATTAGGGCACATTTTGAGTGACTTCTCAAATCCTCTTCTATTTCATTAAAAAATTCTGACATGCAGACTGAAACATGCACTTTCAATACCAGCAGCAGTTTTCCCTGGTGAGCAGTAGCTTTACTACAGTGATCTAATGAGCAAAAAGAGTGCTAACATTCTGAATTTATGGCAAATGTGTGACACATCTGAATACCTTCATGATGGAATCAAAGTAAAAAACTGAAAGCATTTCCTACTGAGGAGACTGCAGTACATGAGGAAATTAGGAAACTTCATAACAAATAAATCTCCCAAGATGGCCACCGGAGACAAAAGAGCCCAAATGTAGCCCAAAATCACCCAGATGTAGCCCAAATATAGCCCAATGACAGAAGTGTGCAAAACACTTATTATTTTGTGTTTTTGCATTGTTATATAGTGCAGACTTGTCAGGTATTGGAGTGCTTTACTTGAGCATTGGTTACATCACACAAGAACAAATTCATTTTGGTTGTAGACATGGGGAGACTAAGTGATTTGACCAGAATCACAGAATGTCGAGCTGAAGCAGAAACTTCAACCTGGTTCCCCAGTTGCAAAGTCTGCAGTTCTGGAAGTAACACCACATCCTCTCCCCTAAGTGCAACATTTAATCAAGTGGTCAACTGGATAAAAAAACATAAAGATAACAAATAATTTAAAAGTGCTTTGTCGCTATTTGAAAACTCAGAAAATATGTCCTTATTTTAGTCTTTTAGAGCACTAACCATAATTTTGATGCCAATAAGACCCTCTCATATATGTAATTTCTAAAGGAAATGCTCTAGGTATTACAGTTTTGATTACATCAAGATGATGTCAGGCGTTCCACACTTTTGTAATAAATATAGAATGTTAGCAATCTAGTTGTTCATTAGGATACTGTTGAGAGGCAGAGGCCAGGGGCACGGACTCTGAAAATTGAAGGCAGGTAGGAAGGTGCAAAGGCAACAATTTAACCACACTGAGCAGGCAGGAAGGGCCGTGGAAGCACAACAGACTATGGAGGGCAGTGGAAAGGGGGGCAGGGGCAACAAACCAACAATACAGGACTTGCAAGAGAGGCTGTTGGAGGGAAGATCTATTACGGGTCAAGGAAGCTAGGGGCGGTCCCTAGATCCCCGGGAGCCACCAATGAACTGAGCAGGAGAGTGAGTCAGGGACAAAAGGGGCACCTTAATTTGAGCCGGGGTGCCTAGGAACGCTTGCTCCAAAAATGAAGAAAACAGACATATGAGACATGGAATTGGAGGCAGAATACAATGGCAGTTTAATGAGAAGATGCAACTTCAAAGAAACCGCAGAATAGAGACATAAAGTACAAAATACAGAATCCAGATAATCATACAGCTGTCATAATATTCTCTGTATCTCAATTAATGTACTGACAGAGAGAGAGAGAAAACACATCTATAAATGCATCATGAGAAACAAGTTACACCAAGGAAAATGTTACCTAGGAACACTCACGTTTACTCTTAGAGCAAGCATTCCTGCAATTACAATACAAAATCTTTTAAATGCAAAAGTAAAGAGAACAATGGTTAAACATAACATGACATTTCATATAGGTAAAATAGAATAAGATACTTCAAGCAAAGCAGAGCAAGACATTTTAAGCAAAGGAAGACAAGAGCTCCCAGCTCTTGGGGAAAACCTGCACTGCCTGTTAACCTACATACAGACGGCGAGGTAGTCCGTCGATATCTGTGGGTGCTCCCTTTTTATATCATTTTGTGGGCTCCTTTGCACGCTACATCTACCTACGTATGCTACCCAAAAGCTTCGTCTGCAGATTTTACCAGACATTTCGTCATTTACCCACTTAATGCTGACAATGGACTGGGTGAAAAGGTCAGTCTCTCAGGCCAATCGCTTATCGTAAGTTCCATAGAGCAAGCAGAAAATAATGGGTATTGTACGGGAATTCAATATATTCATGTATAAAATCTCCTCAGTTCTCCTAACTTGACGCTCTGCGGTTGCCACTTCCTTAAAAGCGGGAAACCTGCCCAGGAAGCAAGTACCAGTCCAGGATGCAGCCTACTGTATGTCGACAGCTTCAGGGGGATGTTGAACTTTGATACCGAGCACGGAGCACTAGGGTAGGGTGGGGGCTACTAGTTTGGATCAGAAGGCCTCGCAGACCTGCCTTCAGACTGCTATACACTAAAATTGCAGAGCTATGGTCAATTTAACAAAGAGGCCTACATATTGAACAGAAGGGCCTACACAGGGGTTTTATGCTGGCTGAGTGGTAAGGATGTCTCAGGATAATTATATAGCAACACAGGACCCGCTGGTCAATTTAATACGGCCTACAAATGCAGCTGGCAGGGCAAGGACAAGGGTCTCATACTTCAGGTGTGGACAGAATGGGCCAGGGGCCCCCTGTGATACAAAATCTACCCTCCTTCAAGGCTGTGGCAATGTAATAGACCATTGTGGGCAGAAGGAAGAGGCAATGGTAGTACAACCATACATGCCAACAGACCCGATTCAGCCAGGAAACGTCCAATGTTTTTAAGCTCAAATGGGCTTTATTTGATCTGTCTCCTGTCTACAATATCCTCTTTTTCAATGTAACTCAAAGGGGAAAATCAATACCCCAGTTTTTTTTCAAAATCTCCCTCTTACCAAGTTCAAAATGTTCGCAAGTATGGTACATTGGATCATGGAAGGAAATGGGATAGGGACATGGACTTGGATAACAGAGGACAGGAGGGACATGGAGAGGTGCACCAAACTGACCCTGCAGGGCAGGCATCAGGGTTTGCAGCAGCCCAATACACCACACAGGGCATGCAGGACGGGAGTGCAGCACAACAATCCATAGAAAGCAAGAGGGAGGGGACAGGACCATGCACATGGACAACAGAGAACAGAGGGGCAAGAGGCAATGGTAGCTAGCTGACCATAATGGACAGACAGGAGAGAAAGCTGCAGTATAACAGACCATAAAGGGCAGGAGGGACGGATCAGGGGCATTACAATGGAACAGACAAGCCAGGAGGGAGGGAGTAGGGCTGGGGGCAAGGGGGCAGGGCAGGAGCAGCAAGATAGCCATGGAGGTCAGGCAGGATGGGCACTAGAAGCAAGACACACCATGAAGAGCAACAGTGAGACTGTGATGGCACACACAGACCATGGAGGGAAGGTGGGAGGGGGTCAGGGGCAGCTAACTGACCACACAGGGAAGGTGGGAGGGGCCATGGCAGCACAGAAGACCATGCATGGCAAGTGGGAGGGTTAGTGGCAGCACAATGGCTATGATGGGCAAGAAGGAGGGTGGAGGGGCATGCACAAAGGACGATGGAGGATAGAAGGAAGGGTCAGGACCTGTGCACAGACAAGAAAGTTCAGGGGAAGGGACCTCACAACAGACCACACGGGGCAGGCAGGAGGAGCAGTTGCAGCACAACAGACCAGGGAGGGCAGAAGGGTGTGGCAGTACAATGGACCATGTAGGACAGGAGGAAGAGGATAGGGGCATGGCATGTGGACAGGCAGGGTGGAGGTGGCAGGGACAGGTTACAGTCATCTGACAATGCTAGGCAGGTGGGAGGGGAGTGTCAGCTCAACAGAACACTCAGAGTAGATAGGAGTGGCAGGTCCATGGGACATGGTGGGCAAAAAGGATGGAGCAGGGGCATGCACAAAGACATCGGAGGGCAGGGGGAAGGAGAATAGGGGCAGCAAGCTAAGCACAGAGTTTAAGCAGGAGGTCAATGATGGGGCATAGAATTGGGCAATGGAGGGCAGGAGGAGTGGACTGGTACATGATACTAAATTGAGGGCAGTGGCAGCACATCAGACCATGCATGGCAGGAGGGAGGAGGCTAGTCCATGGATTCACACAACAGAGGATAGGGAGGAAGGGGATGGGGCAGCAAGCTAACTGTTCAGAGAAGGCGGGTATTAGGAACTTTATTGTTTTTAAAACATTGTGTCTGTGCGAACTACTTAAAATATGAACAAGTATGCAGCATAATCTCACTTTTATTCAGGAAGAAGAGGACGTTTGTGACTGTGACTCCGGGCTCACTTGGCAGAAACACCCCCTGACCCTCCACCCCCTATCGCAAAATGTAATGCCCGTGAAAAGGGTAGGTGAACACAGTGTTATATAGAACATAGTCCTGAGAGCACGATTGAAAATGAAAACTAGATATAGTGTATGGTATAAACTATGCACCAAAAAGTGTGATATAAGATGAACCGGGCGTGAAATATAATATGCAATACATTGTGCGCAATGACAGATTCATTGGAGAGCGCGAGATAGCACAGGCACTAGCGCGTGCTATGCGATATGCGCCTTGGAGTGTAATATGCACAGGGCAGTGTTGTGTAACCTAACTAGTCTCTAAAGTTGTAATATAAAATATGTGCTGGGGAGTGTAACGTTGCATATGCACTGTGACAAAGATATGGATCCCAGATTGTAATATGTATGGCATAGCACTGTGCGTTATAACATAGACATCGAGAAAGGCACGTTAGATGGGGCAATATAACCCGTGCGAAGACAAGTGTGGCATGACATATTCACGGGATGGTGTTACAGTGCACATGGGCTAGAGAGTGTCATAGCATATGCACTAGCTAGTGGAATACAACACAGAGGTGTGTGGCACTCGGCAGGCAATGGTGGGTGTAACACAGCATTGGGCTCTGTCAGGAGCACGCTGTGACTCTCAAGTGATGTTCGTCCCCTTTCCAGAGAGTAAAATAAAAAGTATTACACATCCGGCAGTGGATGTGTGTTTTATTAACCGTGAGGGGGGTTTCTTGCATAGTTTTGGTCGAATTTTTGTCGAATCCCCTTTGAATGGCTTGGTGTGCATGTGTATTAAATGTGCCCGTCAATAGCTACCCATGTTTGTATAAATAAACGACAAGGGTGTCTACCAGGATTAGGCACGGTAGGGCATCAGACATGTCAGAGCTTCACTAGTGGTGTGAATACATTCCACGTGGATTCATTGCATGCATAGTCGCCTTTTAATGAATATCACGCAAATCGTCATGGTGATAGGTACGTACGGTTTGTCCAGCATGTCCTAGGTGTGTCTATAAATATATATTTTTTAAAAATAATAAAAAACAGTGGCCGGCCCTGGGGATTGGGGTCAAAAAAATATAATTAGGAGACTGGCCCTGGGGGATGGGGTCATCAGGGCCAATAAATTAGAATAAGAAGGGGAACCAAACAGCCCCCCTTCTTAAAAAACTAAAATAAATAAAAGACTGGCATCGTGCCGGAGGCCATGCCCCCTCCGTGCAGCACTCTGCAAACGCGCCCCCAACAGGCATCTCCAGTATGCGCCAGGGAGCTGCGCTGTAGCCAGGTGCTCTGAGGCCAAGCCCCTTTTTACACCTCTCTGCAACGCAGCTCTGTGGCGCTTACTGGAGGTACCTAGTGGTCTAGTTTGACCCTAGGGACCCTTAGGATTCAGGGGGACTTAATCTCTCAACTTAGAACAGCCACAGGGCGCGTTTACACAGTGGTGAAGGGAGGGGACGGGGCCTGAGGTGACGTGTGCAAACACGCACTATGGCACGTTTTAAATTGGGGATATAATTTCCCTTCAATACGGAGGGCCCCTGGGGGCTAACTAGCCCACCAAGTGCTTCCAGTAAGCGCCACTGAGCTGCATTGCAGAGAGGTGGTCCAGGCCGTGCCACTTTTTACACCTCTCTGCAACGCAGCTCTGTGGCACTTACTGGAGGTACCTAGTGGGCTAGTTGGACCCTAGGGACCCTCAGGATTCAAATGAACTTAATCTCCCAACTAAAAATGGACACAGGGCGTGTTTACACAGTGGTGAAGGGAGGGGACGGGGCCTGAGTTAACGTGTGCAAAAACGCCCTGTGGCCTGTTTTAAGAGGTAGTTTTAATCCCCATGCCCTATTATACACTAGGGGCTTACAGAGGAGGTCATGCTAATCACAGGGGGACCCCAACACATAATGTTCCCTAGTGTATGTAGGTGTTTTCACTCTATTCTAAGTGTCTTTTAACATAGCACTGGCTCTAGGACTGGTTAGTCAGACTCAGTTACCACCAGTATCCGTCTGAAAAAGTTGAGGGTACAGGATGATTTTGCAACAAGGCTTCTTTCTGCTCTTCTTTTTGTTATTTCTGCACGTTATCCTTCTTCCTGCACTTTTCTTCGTATTTGAGGACTTCTGTTGCTTCTTTCTGCACTTCTTTTGTTTCTTTCTGTGCATTTTTTCTTCTTTCTTCACATGTCCTATCTCTGTAGGCATAGTTAGAAATTAGCATTTAAAAAACCTTTGAAATTCACAGAAAAAACCATAGGTTTCAGGCACGTTATAGTTAGGAATTAGCATTTAAAAAACCTCAGAAATTCACTGAAAAAACCATAGGTTTCAGGGGTGTTATAGTTAGCTGGACTTTTCACTTGTACAAAACCATTGAAATTCCCCCGTTATAGTTAGTTCAGCTAACTATAACTCGCGCGCCCGCAATGCACTGCTGATGACGTCACATATTACATCACTCATGACATGGTCAGTGACATCACTCATGACATCACTGATGACATCTCAAATGACATCACTGATCACAAGGATGACATCATCCTTGTGATAGAGTGGCAGACCTCCTCTCACCCTAATATAACCTTTGATACACACATTCAAAAATAGAGACTAAAATTTTCAAAACAATGGACATACCAATACCAGTTACAACAACCTCTTCAGTAATTCTAAGATCCACATACACATCCACTCATTCACCAACAGTCCTATACAGTCACTCATACATGTACTCACTCATCATATGTACTCATACACCTATACATCCTGTTACACAATGCCACTCATCCATAGAGTTACTCACACACATAGTCACTCATGCTAATAAAGAATCAAACATACATTTACTTGCATATACAGTTATACACACACCACCATACTTACTTCTACGGAAACTTACACATACTTAGTCTTTTAAACAATCACTTATAGAAACACATACTTATTCATACAGGAACTCTTTCAATCTCTCACATATACTCACATATATACACCAATAGTCACATATACTAGTTTAAAACATATGTAGTTACTCATAAAGACACTATTGAGACAGTCATTCACTCACTAACACACCCATACACACACTCATCCACCCATACAGTCCTGCACACATGCTGTGTTCAACACATACAAACAGTGAGTCACTCATTCATGCACCTATGCACTACGTAATACCCCCCACCGAACCATGCAGACACTCGGACTGATACTCAAAAAACCAACTAATAACCTATATAGACACCCATGTAGCTACTCACCAACCCATGCAGCCACTTATACACAAAGTGAGAGACTGATACAGATATTTACATATTTAAACATTACTCACTAAGCCATGTATTCACTATGATACACTTAATCAGTCAGTTACACAATCAATTTTTCAAAAACAAATCATCCATTTAGACACTTATATACCCATTTATTCTTCCATCGACCTTGAGATATACATATATAAAACATATTTAATTTTCAGAAAAACACACATTCACTGGATGATGTCATCAGTGATGTCATCAGTGATGTCATTTGAGATGTCATCAGTGATGTCATGAGTGATGTCACTGACCATGTCATGAGTGATGTAATATGTGACGTCATCAGCAGTGCATTGCGGGCGCGCGAGTTATAGTTAGCTGAACTAACTATAACGGGGGAATTTCAATGGTTTTGTACAAGTGAAAAGTCCAGCTAACTATAACACCCCTGAAACCTATGGTTTTTTCAGTGAAAATATATATATATATATATATATATATATATATATATATACACACACACACACACATATACACATATACATACACACGATTTGGGGACCCAATTAAGAATGAATTTTATTAGTTATACCTTTAATTGTGAACGTTTCTAGTAATGTATGATTATCATGTTAAATTAGGACGCTTTTATAGGTAGTTCTGCTATTATAAGAATATTTTTAATACGAAGTAAGAAATGTAGGAAAAGCACGTTGCACTGTGTTTTGACTATTTTGCACAAATCAGATATACATGGCTACAACATTGCCTGTTGGGATATTTTAAATGCAATTATATTAAACTAGAACAAGGTCCATGCTCTGCTATACTTGAACATTAAATCACTTTAACATTTAGTTGGGCATAAGGTAGCAAGATTACATTCCATAGTGGGTGGGTTATAAGAGGTGGATAATTATTATGCGACACAGGACCCAGGTTAACTATTCTCCTTACTACATGGGTTGAGTTTAAATGAAGAAAATTAGGTAACTGACGGATTTTATGTTATTTATGGCATGAAGTTTGATCTGGTGATCATATTGTGATGTAGTCTAATCTAAGTATTAATTAACTGAACAATAACGTCTTATGTCTCACACCCAAGGGGAGGGAGCCTGCGCAAAAGTCTACCCATTTCAGCTGTCCTCGGAGTAGGTCAGTGTTGCCTTTTGTTGTTGCCAGTGTTTACTTCAACCGAGTGTGAGGCACTGGCTGTCACGTTATGCAGCAGCACACACAGCTCAAACCCTGGTTAAAGTAGGTGTCATTCAGGAAGGAGAGCACTGCTCTGAATTACTGTCTCAGACAGAACAGGTGGCATGACTTCAAATCATATTTCAGGTGGTGGAAGGAAGGACTACTGTTTGTATGTGATTTCTGTGATGCTCTAACACCAAGTGTGGAGGAGAAACTTGGAGGATGGAATAGACAAGTAGGGCCTTCTGAAGATCCCCTTTAAGACAATAGGCTTTTTGAAGATCATGTCGAACAAATGGCCAGAAAGGCATGTAATGGTCAGAAAGCATGAGTTGCCTTACAACAGCAAAGAGCTGGGTTTCCCATATGCAGGCAGTTGGAAATCAAATCACTGTTTTCCACATTCAACAACTTCTTACCCCAATTGTTTTCCACCAAAGAAGGTTTTGCAAATACTCTGATCCAGTCTATCCATCTTGTGGTGCAAACAAAATAAAAATATGCATCGATCAACACTGTTGTAGTGAGCTAGATGACCCGGGTTCCATTGGCGGTCTTGTCTACGATATGGTCTCCACGCCTCCCGATTAAAGTCTCATCGTCACTCCTGTGATCAGAGACAAGTCTGCAAAGGCTCTCTCGGAAAGCATTTCTGCACTACACAAAATAAGGCAATTGTTACGGTTCCTGTAAGAGTGCATTCCATTCTGTGCGGAGAAAGTTTCAGGGGGCATAATTCTCCATCCTACCTCAGAAGCGAGCCAAATCTTGTGCTTGAACTATGCTCTTCAAAATAGACTGAGTACAGAAGATCATTTCTATGGTTCAGCCAGGAGATTTTCTGTCTGCTTTAGTACTGCTAGACAACCAACTTCATACTAAACACCTCAGTCATCAACAATTGCTAAAATTTGTATTAAAAAGGTAACCACTTTCTCTTTGGCGGCCGCTGTAAGGTCTCCAAAATCCTCCCATTGCCCAACCCAGAGTCTTTATCAAATTGCAGGCTCCTCCGGTGGGCCTGCTATGGGATGGACACCCTCACATGGTTGATTGGTTAATTCATGCATCTCCAAAAGATTAGATGGAAAAGCATATGAATAAAGTAGCAATCATTTTTCAGGATCACTGACTACGGATACATTTGGAGAGAAGAAGTCCAATTTGGATCCAACACGTGGGATTTATTGGAGCCCGGTCTTAAAGAACAGGGACTGTTTTTATATCTGGATCAACGGATTCAGAAAATCACGAATCATACTCCAAGCCAGAAATCCCCAACAACATGCTCTTGGCTGCACGTACAGGGAGACATGGAAGCTGCAATGATTGGGTTTCCCTGCGCCTGATTCTACTTAAGATTCACCTGAAACAAGCTCTCAGCTTGGAATTCAGTTGTTTAAGACTGAAACAGTCTGAATAACACATTCTTAGAAAATAACTTTTCTAGTGGTTTCACTTACATCATTTAGAAAAGGGGTCATTCTTAGCCCGCAAATTTAGACTACTGTGTCCACAGATGCCAGTGGGCGCAACTGGTGTGAGACAATGGAAGACTATGTATTCCAGAGTCGCTGGTCATTGCAAGACCAGAAAATTCAAGTTGGAGATGTAAGAAATCACCATCTTTTGCATGAAGTTCCTCAGTTTTTCATTCCGTTATGCTGGCTCTAGAACATTTTGCACTTTACACCTGCTAACAAGCAGTACAGTGTTGTGCACCAAATTTAAACGGTCACATTGGCATACTCTTAATTGGTACAATTAACTAAGTATGTAGTATATGGTAGAAAGTTGTAACCAGAACCTCAACGTTAAATGCCACTAGAGGTCTGTAGCACCTATTGGGCCATCCACTACAGTAGCAGCTCAAACGGTTTTATTCTTACCACTATAGTCTGACTATAGCAGTGTAAAATTCCAATTCAGCCTGTCAAAATAAACCCTTTCGACATGCGATAACCTCTATTTTAAATATTAATACACTGCCCCATCATAGGCCTTGTAGCCCACAAGGCAGGGTGCATGGTATTTAAAAGTAGGAAATGTAGAAATTGCCTTTATGTGAGTAACATTCAAAAGCTATTTTCACTGTAGGAAAGATGGCTGACCAATAAATCCATAATCTCAGGATACAGATTAGCAAAAAAACAAAAGTTTCAAATTGCAATAACTGATATTTATTAAACGCACAACGCAATAATGAAGTCAGATGTTAAATAAATATTAAGGAAAAGTAACTTTTAGACTTACTTTTTTCCTGCCTAAAACACTTAAAGGTGACCACAAAGGAGGGACTGCTCAGTACCATGGCCACACCTCTGGGTGGGCACACAGGCTCTGCACAAGGTGAAAATAGTTACCATTTTGGATTATAGGAGCGAGGGGCCATATTGGATTGTTTGCAGTACGCTAGACAGGCACTGCTGCACAAGTGAGAAGAGTTTCTCTGAGAAATTACCCCCCATTAGTTGGGGAGACACCAGGAGTCACCCCGCTCACAAGGTTGTGTCAGGCATAAATGTGGCAACCCCTGGCACTCTTCAGAACATTACTGGACCTGAGGAAGATAGAAGAGTACTGAACCTGCTATCTGACCCTACTATCCGAGACCTTAAAGGGGCCATAAAGGACTGGACCGGTCCCATCTTCTACCCACAGCAAAGTGGACTCCAAGCCTCAGAAGGCAGACATCCTGTTCAACCTAAAGAGACACAATAAGCTACAAGAGGCCTTTTCCTGCAACTGCCCAGCTGACTAGTTCCAACGGAACCTGCCCTGAGCTCCGCAGTTGGCTCTTGCTGGAGTGAGTCCTGATACACAAGTGCTGTCCCCGAGATCCCGAACCCTTGGTTGTGTCTGCCTGGACTTCTACCAACCCACAAAATTTTGTACTTTGAAACTTTCAACTTCAAGACCCCCAAAGTCCTGTAAATGACCTCAGAGCTGCTCCACAGCAGCAAATTCAATTCAGTGGGACCTCGTGAAGAAGGTATCTGGCCTTGTGGAGCCCTGTTCGGAAACCGCTTACAGTTTTGCCCCGCTGAAGGCTTTTGGCTTTCATTTTTGAGATAAATTCCCATGGTAAAACCTTTGACGGGGGTCAAACCTGTTTTCTGAAGTCGACCTGTGCCCAATAGTGGCTGGCCTTAATTTACACCTAGGACTTGGTCTACTATGACCAGTTGACCATGGTTGGCGCTTACTGCTTTTTGACATTTCGATTTAAAACCTTAAAATTCACATCTCCAGTTCCCCTTATTGGATTTTTGTTTTGGTGTACTTTTATAAAAAATTACCATATTTTTCTAATTAGATTTTCAATAATGTGTGTGGACTGTATTGCCATTTTTGGAGCTGCATAAATGCTTTACACATTGCCCCAAGTTAAACTTGTCTGCTCTGTACGATAACTACAATGAGATTGAGCTCCGGTTAATTTAGTCACCGACCTCAACCAATAAGCAAGTTTCTTACAGGAAGCAATTCAACTGGCTCTTAGGTTTTGCACCTCTGCTGAAAAGAATGGTGGTTTTGCCATGATGCAGAATGACAAATCCTTCATAAAAAGACAGGGGGACCTTGATCAGATGCTTTGGTGGAAAATGCAGATTTGACTTCCGATGGGGAGATTACCTTCACCTACCCCCACCTTGCCACCAACCCTAGCCGTACAGTTTATGTTCAAGGAAAACACAATGTAAAAGTGGACAGAGTTTCAGCCATACCAGGGCTACTGCCCAAATACACATTTGTTTACAGCTCCGCCACATGTGCGGGTTCCAGTGATGGATCCTTTCACATATCTGGACACACCAATTCCGCTCCAGGACTGAGATGGCGAGAGCTTGGGAGGAAGATGCTCTTTCAGGTTGTTGGCCTGGGCATTCTTTTATGTCATTCTTGTATTCCTTTCGAGCATGAAAGTTTTGCCTCAAATCAGGGAGAAAAGCACTAAAGTGATTCAGATTGCTCAAGCATGGCACACTCCTCCTGGTTCCTGCTGACGCATTGTTGGACTTAGCCCTGCTTGCATGGGTCATCACGGAACTTTTTTGCCTTCCGCCTAGCCTTTTTGCTGTTATGGTATGGGTGGTTTACGGACTGTGAGCACTTTGGCACTGGAGTTTGGTGTAAAGTGCATGTGCTTTATGCCCTCCATAGGCTAGCATTGAGAACTCTCCCCCCCCCCCCCCCACATGGATAACTCCTAGATGAAACAAAATAAATGTTACGGTTGGTGGTTGAACTGAAAATAATAAATGCTGTGCAATAGTGTACGCAGGTTTATGTTCACTGTGTTAGAAATTTTACTTTCAACAGTCGCCATTTCGGTGTGCTTTGTGCCACCTGCCTGAGGTGGGTTGCAGGTCTAGATCTCGGAGTGACAGGGTGCCCTACACCTCCCCCCAAAACCAGTTGGGACCGGTTTCCCCAGAGAGCCTTCCGGAAGCTTCTGGCCTTTTCCAATAGGTGGGGCGAGGGGTGTATATATAGGAGGAGCTGAGACTCCATGTGGGGCGGGGAGGGGGGGGGGCTTGCGTGGACTTTGATTTGGAGGGGACACTCATAGGAGGTACCGCCGTAAGAGCCTGCGTGCTGGCCCGAGCCCATCTGTACCCCTCTGCTGTCCACAGGGCCAGGGAGAAACCTCTGCTGGAGTGAAGACTGCTGTGCCAGGAGGAGTGCCACATTATGGGGGTTGACTGTTCAAGGAACTTCTGTCCTGTTCTGATGAGCTACACACTGCCTGCTGATCTTGCCCAACATTGCCTGTCGGCTCCCCCTGGCCCGAGCGCCTCGTGGGCGCTACTTCATTGTGTGGGACCCTGAATCTTTGCCAGCAACTTCGCACCTGGTGAGCACTATAACTTATTCCAGCTCTACCTGCCTTTTCGCGCCCTGTGAGCACTGTCTGCCCAGGAGAAGAGGAGCCAACACCTGCAGCGCTGTGCTGCTAAGGCGCTACAACTGTTCCCAGGGAAAGAGAACGGAGCTGGCGCCTGCAGCACGAGGCTGTGAGGTAATGCCCGGTGTGTAGGATTTCCCCCCCCCCCCCGCCCCTGAACTCAGCGGGTGCCCACCCCACGTGTTCTGCGCTTTTTGGTGCCTTTCACAACAGCAGGTGCCCAACCCCGCTTGCTGCCAGGGAGAGCTGCCGATTCAAGATTGCGTTCCAACAAACAATTGATGGACGGAATGCTGACAATGCAGACATTCTCCCCCAGTCAAGTGATCTGGGTTAAATCCATCGTTCTTTTGCCCACTACGCCACCCCAGTTCAGACATGGCCATATGCAAATCAGTCTTGACCCTGTGCCTCATGGGAACAGTCCAGCCCGAACTGCCAAGCCATGTCTTCCCTGGACCGGAATCAAGCATCCTAGGACCGGTTTCTGGCTATCAGCCGTCATCAGCCAGGATAGCTTGACTCCAGTGGCACCCCCTTTTGTACCGCTTTGTTCGCCATAAGTTGGCAGGGTATGCTCAGACGTGAGTCCCTTGCTCACTTTGCCACTGGATTCAAGCAAGCCTGGCTGAAGACGGCTGAAATGCCAGAAACCGCTCCTAGGAAGCTTATTTCCGGTCCAGGGAAGGCATGGCTTGGCAGTTCGGGCTGGACTGTTCCCATGAGGCACAGGGTCAGACTGATTTGCATATGGCCATGTCTGAACTGGGGTGGCAGAGTGGGCTAAAGAACGGTGATGGATCAAACCCAGATCTGTTGACTGGGTGTGAGTGTTTGCTTGGTTCTGATGCTCCGTCCATCACCACCCCCTTTTGTACCGCTTTGTTCGCCATAAGTTGGCAGGGTATGCTCAGACGTGAGTCCCTTGCTCACTTTGCCACTGGATTCAAGCAAGCCTGGCTGAAGACGGCTGAAATGCCAGAAACCGGTCCTAGGAAGCTTATTTCCGGTCCAGGGAAGGCATGGCTTGGCAGTTCGGGCTGGACTGTTCCCATGAGGCACAGGGTCAGACTGATTTGCATATGGCCATGTCTGAACTGGGGTGGCAGAGTGGGCTAAAGAACGGTGATGGATCAAACCCAGATCTGTTGACTGGGTGTGAGTGTTTGCTTGGTTCTGATGCTCCGTCCATCACCACCACCCCCCTTTTGTACCGATTCAAGATTGCAGCGGGAGCCCACCCCGCACCCACGCTCATTTTGGACCCGCGGGTGCCCACCCCGCGTTCTCTTCAATTTTGTGTTATAAAAAAAAAAAGCGGGGACCCACCCCGCGTTGTGCACCTTGGTCGCGGGTGCGCACCCCGCATTGCCGCCGCACTTTGAACTTCGCCCAGAATCACCGCCATGACCAGAGCCCAGAACGGGAGGAGAGCCGCTGTGCTGTTCGCGGTGACCCAGAAGGAGACCGGCCCTCCCCAGAGCCGGCGGGAAGGGAAGAAAGGGGCTCCCGGGGTAACGAGGGAGCCTCAGTGTCTGCAAAGGAGCCAGGTGGGAGCCTACCCCACGCGGGCACACCGTCGAAGTTCCGGGTCCCAGGAGGGGGCCCGGGTGAAGTCAAGAGGGGAGCTGCTGCAGGCGGGGTTCTCTGGAGTAGAGGAGAGCCCCACGTGTACTAAGCCCGCAGCTGGATGAAGAAGATTCCCGGTGAGTGTGCTGGGGTGCTTGGGAGTACCGAGGGGGCCGGGGGTGGTCCCAGAAGTGCCAGTGCTGGTCTCCCCGTACAGCTGCACCGCGGCGGCAGGCAGCTGCAATGTAGTGGCAATCTGGTCACCAGGAGTCCCGGAGGGGGGGTGGGGCGATTGCACAGTGGTGTCAGTACTCGTTTTGGCCATATTTTTACCTTTAGAGTCCCAGAGGGGGCATCGTGGTACATTGTCGGTGCCCGCCTCCCCTTCGGTCCCTCTGAGAGGACCATACTGGTCATACTCTTTTCCCAGCTGCCCCGCCTGGTTGTGAGCAGCTGCAACGTGCAGCCACATTTGTTTTGAAGCCCCGTGGGGCTCCACCACGGACCGGGTCACAGTGCCCCGGGAGCTACACAGCGACACCGTAGTTGCAGGACCCTGCTACGTTGGACAAACCGCTCTCCTAGAATCCCCGGGTTGGGGCTGATCAGGCACAGTGGTGTCACGAGCTTATCTGCAGCGTTTGGGGCATTGTTAATTTGGGGGTCCCAGAAGAGGGGTCCCCTCAGCGCAGTATTGGTTTACTGGACACAGCTGTTCAAACCTCGAGACAGCGGTCAACTTTAAAATCTTATTTGTGCCACTGCCATTTTTTCAGGAATTAGCGTGATCACAAAGGGGTTTTCAGGAAAGGGTGCCCTTACTGATATCCCCGGCACCCTGGTGCATACCATAAAGGAGCTTTCATCGGTGTATGCTAGGAATCTGCCCAAACAGGTTCATGTGGTCAAATGGTTCAAAGCATGTCAACTAGGTAGGCAGGCTCGAAGGGTTGCTATAGTGGGGGTGGGGGGGGGGGGGGGGGGGGGAAAGAGACCGGGACCAGAACAACCATTCAGGAAGCCAGTGATTTGTATAAAGTTGTAATGAGCAGGGACAAGAGACCATGAAAATGCTGAACGGGAGGCTTTACTGGCTGCATCCAAGATGAAAGACCACTGCTCCTTCCGGCAATTAGTGACCAATAATGGCCCCAATTGTGCCTCTCCACTGTGTAGTAAAGTAGCGGCTGACGCTTGGCTCGTACGTTTTACAAGCCTTTATGCCCAGGATGGGGGAAGAAACTAGGGGGCCCTGTTGCCAACTACTGGCCCAACATAGAGTCCGACTAGAGGGGCAAATGAGGTATTGACACATGCCAAAGGCATGACTACTCTGGGGGAGTGAGAAAAAGTCTCAATCATCTAGTGTCTTCCCTGATGGCCTGGCCTTTCAGATTGATCATGCCCCTAGCCCCATCACACTGAATGAAGTTGACGTAGCCATTGACTGGATTACATCAAGAAAAGAGCAGGGCTTGAAGGTGCCTGGGGACCAGTTTAAAGTAGAGAAGGAGATTTGGTGCCCTTAATTAGCACCTCTAATTCAAGATACTACATCCTACATTAAGAAAATAGAGGACATGTTGAGTGATGAGACATTATATACTAAAATAACTAGAAACCCTACCGGAATGAACAAAAACAAAATACCTAGACTCACTACAAAAGCCCTGCGACATGGGTCCATTTGTAAAAAAGAATATGAATATATGAATGTAGAGTACCCTAGGCTAGCTAGCCTGTACGGCATACCGAAAGTCCATAAAAATGAAATGGATCCCCCGTTTAGACCAATAGTAACCACCATTGGTTCTATTATGGAACCAATTTCCAAATATTTGGACACCATTCTACGTCCATATGTAAAGAAAATTCCAGGCTACGTTCAGGATACACGTCACATTATCAACCTAATGGAAGAGACATCTTTTAACGCAAAAAGACAATGGATGGTTACATTAGTTGTAGAAAGTTTATTCTCCAATATACCTTGTGCTGGAGCAATAACCGCAGTAGAATGGTTCATAAATGCATACAATATAGGTCTCCATCTACTGCATTGCTTTTATCGACAATATACCGATCATATTATTAAGGTTATTAGATCAGTATATCAAACTATGAATTGTTCCCTACATGTGATTTTTTTGATATTTGTCAATTATCTTCTGTAGATAATTATATATATATATATATATATATAAATAAATAAATAAAAACTCCGTCTCATAAGCTGAAGTAGTATCCTCAAAAAACGGAAGCAAACCCAGGGTGCGGTGAAAGAATCCAATTATTTATTTCAATATAACAGACACCACCGCCACCATTACGCGTTTCTGCCCGTCACAGGCCTTGGTCATATATATATTCAACCTTTTTTTGCACAGAAAATAAATCAATGATCTTAATAAAGGACCTTGAAGAGATATATATTTATATTGAAAAACTGTTGATAAAAATAAATAAATTTTTCACATAACTTCAAGAATTAGAATTGTATTTTTGACTTCTGTTGAATTAAGTTATAGATTATGCTTAAGTATACACCTGGAATTTATTGGCACATTTGTATTACAGTTTGCTATTGATTCTTTCCTAATATTGGTTAACATGCTAGAACATCGCAAGCATGACGCTCCGCATCTAGTCAACAGGAAAGTACCAGCTCTCCTGTATGCAGATGATACGTTATTGGTCTTGAGACCCCCAAATGGGTTTCCAAAATCTAATGGATCCGTTCGGAGTCTTCTGCAGACAGAGGGAGGGAGATCAAACTAGCAAAACCAAATATATGGTATTGAAAGTTTGAAAGGCGGCTCGATCACACCCGGTCCTCAATGGTACCCATTTGGAAAGGGTCCCCACCTGTGATTACCTGGAGCTTACTCTAAACAAGCAATTTGGCTGATCACCACAGATTCAAAATTATAAACTCAGAATAGAATATTAAAGTGGTGGCCTTCTGAGAGCCCTGAAGGGATACAGCTTTTGGCCGATGACACCGTGTTGCAAATTTACAACTTTCAAGCGGTGGGGTGGGGGTCCCTATATTGTGGGGAGCTCTGGGGCATGCTAATGTCAACGATCTGGAGTGGACTGAAAATAGTTTCCTCCAGCACCTCACAAACCTTCACCCCCCTATCACTCCACTGGTACCACTTTGCTTAGATCTTGGAATTCTCTCTCTTACCATAAAGCAAAACTTAGACCTCTGATGTACTGGAGGAGAATCTGGTCCTCAGTAGACTTATTACCCTATCAGCTAGGCTTGGAAGAGATTATTACACTTTCTGGGGCCACCATAATTCCTTGGTTGAGGTATATTGAGAATACACTTGAGGAGATTGGGAGCAGCGACATGTGGGTTCACCCGGAAACGTCCAGTGGCCTTTCTAAGCCTACACTCAAGGAGTGGTATTATAGACACGGAGATGGCAGATCGCACCAGAATGGGGGGGGGGGAGAAGAAGAGCAGGCTCTCCAACTTCTACCTTTTTGGAATTTAAAGAAATATATCATCTGTAAAGGTATATTAACAGAATTGAGCCTCTGGGTGCTAAGACAATTTATATTAAGTTCCGAATTGGGATTTTGCCACCAAGATCATTTACTGTGAAGTGGTGGCGCACCCTCGTTGATGCGGAACCTGACCTAAGCTGCACGTTTTGGCCAGAGTTTAAAGAAACAGTAGATTATGTTCGGTACTTATGCCTGCGGCATCATGCTCACAGGAGGAAATGGATTTTGCAGTTATGCCGTATCTTGGGCATTAGGGACTACAAAATTGCAACTAGGGTACTAAGGGCAGACGCAGCTCAAATAATGGTCTTTGCCGTCTCCTGGTTTCTGCTATACACGTGGAGACAGACAGAAAAAGACTGCCCCACTGCAAACCAGTACAGAACACTTAATATCCTGGTGTGTCCTAGTTGCATTTTGCTGTCATTTATGTTTTTTCCTTGTATAGACTGTTTAGCAGAAGATAACCGGTATAGATGATGTTGGATGAAATCCACTTTTGTTTCCCAAAATTGTTGTGATGTTCCCTCGACATGCTGCTAGTTTTAATTGTGGGTATCATAAGTAATTTTAACTGTGGGTATTATAAACATTTTAATTATTTTACATTTTATTCATTATGTTTAAGTGTTTTATTCCATTTTTTGTTTATTGTGATGGCTTTATGGCAATTGCAAAAATCAAGCTTAATATGATGAAAAAAGGGTGGCCACGTCCCATCTGTTCTTGAGAAGGCTTTCCAATTTAGCAAAAAGGTTTTTTACTTTTTACAGTCAGTGGGTCTCTTAAAGCCTTTCGTGGTTCTTGGGATGGATTGGAGACTGAACTTTGTCTACATGTTCTCCAATTTTTTTTAATTCTTGCCCTCCCTGTGGGAGCTAGCTACCTAGCTGGGATTTACTATTATTCTTTCAGATTTAACCGAAACTGCCTTTCAAACTTTTGCACTCAGTGGATCTAAAAATAAACAATAAAAAAAAGTAACACTTTTTTTGGCTAGCCTTAAATAGAGGGTGGTTTTAAGGTTGGTCCGAAGTGTCAATATGAACACGAGATTGACTTTTTCTGAGTTTATGACATGTCCATCCTCCAGCTGACAATGGGAGGAGGGTATCATATTTATTTAGAAAGAGAGTTCTTTTTCCCCAGGCAAATTCAAGCATGCTACATCCATCCAGTGTCATTGGTTCACATTCTTCATTTCTAATGGTCATTGCATTCAAGCTAACCCTCAGTCATTGGCCCTTCTGGGAAATTCTAATCAAGGCTTATCACCGCCCTGGGTTCTTCATGGATTGGAATCTGTAAGGGTTTTACGCGGGCAACATCTACTTTTGTACTTCACCGCTGTCTCCAACGCAAAGGGAGAGGTGGTGTTGATTAAGAGTCTCTTTACTAGGAGGAGAATATGTCTGAAAATTCAGTAATAAAATTTCAAGGGTGCTGCTGTATCATTGTTTGCAGAAATGTGCTCAATTCTTAAGAAGGCCAATCTAGTTTCATCCAGAATATTCCGCAGGAGGCAATGACTGCAACAAGGAAGTAACTTTCAATTATGTTCTTCCTCATTCCATTTATTAATTACCACTCTACAACCCAGCTGGGTCGTAGTGGAAAGACCAAATGTGTGTGTGGGGGGAGGGGGGAGATGGGCCTGTGTATAGTAAAGTGTCTCTTCTGAGTATATACTCCTGCATGAAGCAAAGTAGGGAATAGGTTGGTTTTTTTTACAGCGGACTGGAAAATGGGAGTCCCAGTCGGAGTGAAAAACATACACTAAGAGGCTATTAATGGAATGAGGATCAATGTAAGCAGTTTAAAGGAATTATTGGCAAGTCAAATGAACAGGATGTCATTTCGTATGCAGATGACACTCAACTGGTCATCACCATGATGCCAAATCCTGAATCCACTAAACAAATTTAGGGACTGCATGACAAAGACTGCTTCCTGGATGATGGTGAATTTCCTTCAAGCTGAACTTCAGTAAAATGGAAATGTAGCTTTTTGGGAAGGCACACAGTCAACCTTTCCGTGAAAGAGCACGTCAGCTCAATCTCTGGTACTTGCTTCGGTGTGATGTGCATGCTCAGGAAAGCTTTTCATTGGCTCCCTCTGCAGACCAGGAAAACACTCAAAGCACTGATAAGGAGTCGCCTGGACTAGAGAAATGCCTTAATGGTCGCAATGAACGAAGGCCTCTTTGCCAAACTCCAAGTTGCTCAGAACATGCCACCTGCTTGGTCTGCAATCTTCCTCCTCACTCTCCATCGGAACCTATATTGCGATCTCTTCATTGGCTTCCCATAAAAAAAAAAAATGTTTTTTAAAAGAGACTGCCCTCTTTAAACTTCTCGGTCTGTTTTTTTAAATCCTTGCATGCGAGTGGCTCATGCTATCTGAAAAAAACCAGCTGCAGCCATACATTCCAGCTCGCCACAGTAGATCCAGCGAATTATTGCAGTTATGTCCAAGGCGCATTCGTCCGACCAGGCATGCTGGCCCCTCCTTCTCTTACCTGCCCCCCGCCCCACACACAGAACCCAGCTGCCCCTGCAGCTAAGGGGCTATCCAGATCTACCTTCATTTAAGAAATCCTCAAAAACTTGGTTGTTTGATCTCAAATATCATGAACTGTGACCTGGGTTAGCTGCTCCAGCGCCATGAGATCCCATCAGGGATGATTGATGCGCTTAATAAATACATATAACAAACAATGCTTGCCTAGTGATGTGTCAATTCTTCACCCATTAAGTCCAGACACCGGTTAGAATCTAGTACTGGAGGATCAAACATTCACGTTAACTACTCTGGCCAATCACGCCATCTCTAAAAGTAAAAGGTGGGGTGCCCTGATCAATATAATTCGGAAGGGAACAACGAAGAAATGGGTAAAGGCCTTAAAAAAGGGAACCAAAAATAATTCCAGGAGCCGCTTTAGGATACCCACCAGAGTGGGGTTTGTCAATAACATATCAGTGACACAGCAGAACATCTGACAATGTCATAAGTTGTGCAAGAGCATGACACCAAGCGATGTTGGGTCCTGTAGACCGCAGTAACCTCCTGTACAGCATGCTATAAAAATAAAATACTATTGAGATTTAAAAAAAAAAAAAAAACACACACGAAAGCAACCATATGGTCTTCATTGTTTGCTTATACAATGAGGACCATTAGAGAGGACTTTCAAAGGCAGCATAGTTCACACTGGCATTCGAGTAAGAATTACAAGTAGCCTCTTTGTTAACGGGAACACTTGTCACAGATAACTAACTCACCCATACATCTTTACACCAATGCAATACTCCTGAAAACTGGGCAATAACGGAGGCATACAAGATTTGTTTTAATCAAAGGATCTGTGACTATCCTTCATATCCAGATCTTCTAGGACAATTCAGATCATCACAAATTACATTCTAATTGTGATTACTCATTTTAAGCAAGCAGTATTTTAGAAACATTAAGATAGGTGCAACATTTTCTGCTCGATCTACATTTATGAGAAATTTAGACTCAAATCTGAAAGGTTAATTTTTCATTAGTTATCCTGAAATCCAGAGTATCAGCCACATGTATAATCACAACACTAAAAATTACATTCCATCCACAATAAAGTAATCAGGAGAATAAAGAAAAAAGTGTGGCAGATTTAACCAGTCAACAAGCATGGATTGCTGGAGATATGTTGGCATATCTACACATTACTATAACATAATACAATTATGGTACTACATGAAAATAATGGCATACACCAAAACAGCAGAAAGAATGAACGAACAGGTTAATAAATATGTAGATTTACCACAAACAAAAAGCTCAGCTCAAGCATACAATGAAAAATTTCCTAGCTAACGTAACGGAAAGTTTCAATTCTATTAAGGACTCAGTGGCGAGGAGTATGCTCTCTCTTTCAAAGCTTTAGTCACAGCAGCCATTTTTTTTTTTACATGTAACTCGGACCACATTTCCCAAACACCCTCAGGAAAGAGTGATCAACAAAAAAAAAAAACGAATTTGAGACAACCTATCCCAAGCCCAAATAGCCAATCATATCACTGGATCCACCGCCTGGTCAGTCTTCACCCCTTGCTCATACTCTCTTTGCGCAAGTACGCCGCTATTCCTTTCCTAGTTGTCCTTTTTCCCCGGTATCCGTTCCTAAAACCAAAAGACAATGAGGACTGGAATACACAGAGGTGAAAGCAAAATTGCAAGCAAGGGCATTAAAAAAGAAGACTGAAAACAGAGTCTAAACATGGTGAACACAATTAAAACCATAAACATTATGCTGTAACAGGAGTACATGATCATACAATATCTATCCATACACTTCATTGAAGAAACCATAAATAATGTACTTACTTCCAACTGGTGGGATATCGCGCAGAGGTCCCTGGGTGAGAGAATCCTCGCCTCAAAGTCCTTAATAGAATTGAAACTTTGTTATGTTAGCTAGGAAATTTTTCATTCCATGTCAGGACCGGAGGCTTCGGATTATGCTAGTTCAAAGCTTACTTACCACCCAATGCGCCATATCGATAATAGGCTTAAAATAAAACAGTTGAATCAGAGGACCAATCCGCTGCATTCAAAATGTCGTCCAGTCTTGCTCCCAACGAGAATGCCTTGGAGGCCATTGCACCTCTTGTGCGGACTGAGCTCCGAACTGTAGTAGTCTAATGCCTGCCTCCTCCATGACCCACAGCACCAAACGTGCGATCATGGGAGAAGAAACCGCCCAGTGTGGTTTCTTGAGAGCAATTAATAGTTGCCTCTCCCCCGGAGGCCTGAGCTCCAAAGACATCTCCTCATAACCTTTCAAACACTGCACAACAAAGCTTGGGAGAGTCCAGAAACGCCGGGTAATCGATGACACGAGTATGACTCTTGGTCCTGCGTCTGAAGGAGAAAAAAAACAAAACAAAAAAAACAACAAAAAAAACTCTGCCCGAGATGTCAAGGGCTCTCACACCCGACACTCTGCGACATGAAATCAAACAAAGGAGCATCGCTAATTTCGCAGAGAGCTCCTTTCGGGATAAATAATCATTGGGTTGCCAGGAGAGGAATAAATTAAGTACTCCGTTAACATCCCACAACTTCAAATATAGGGGTTCCGGGGAGGAAGAGACAAACGGAGTCCTCTCAAGAGTCTGCATACAAAAGGGATATCCACCCACTGGCTTGCCTTCCATTGGGTCATGTCCTGCTGAAATCGCCAACCGAAAGGTGTTAACCGTCCGGTAGGCCAAACCCGGTTGGGCCAAATCCGCTAAAAGAAATTCAAGATGTGGACTATATGCGCCCCCACAGGATCGCAACCCCGTCGCACACAGCAACAACAACAACAGTCTCCAGGCCGAGCGATAGCGTTTGGTGGTACTATCCAACCAGGACTTAGACAAGAGGTCCTCAGCAAATCCCAAAAGATCTGGGAGTGACCATCTACCCCTGTAATCTTCCACACCATGAGGCGAAGAGCGGTCGAGAACCATCTGATGAGGGAGGTGTGTGGGATGGAGAAGAAGAAGCTCTGGAAAATGGGAGAGTGGGATTGGAAAATCCCAATAAAGTTCCAGAAGAGCTGGAAACCAAACTTGTGAACTCCCAATGGGAGTAATGAGAACCATGCTGATCTGGGCTGAAACTCTGGTAATCATCGCGAATGGCAGAAACGCATAAGGCCATTCCTGCGTCCAATCCTGCAAGACCGCATTTCTGGCTACTGCCAAGGGATCTGGCCTGCAGCTGAAAAAGCGAGGCAGCTGATGATCCAGCCTGGAAGCGAAAAGAGCCACAGAAAAAGGACCCCAAAAGGTCCTGTACCCGAGAAAAACCATTTGGATGCAATTAAAAAAAAAAAAAAAAAAAAAAAACTGGAATCCTTGAAGTGACACGATTGCCAATCTGCAACCAGATTCTCCCGACCGGGAGGATACTCTGCCGTCATCGCAATGTGGTGGTCGAGGTCTGAAAGCACCTTCGACCGAGTGCTCCCTAGGTGATTGACGTACCTGACCGCGGATATCTTGTCCCTCTGCAGGAGAACACAGGACTGGACTCTGTCCTTGGTCCAACAGCACGCGGCGAAGGAACCCGCCAGGAGCTCCAGGCAGTTTATGTGAAGCTCTCTCTCCTGCAGGGACCATGAACCGCTTGTGGCAAAAACTCCACACCTGGTGCCCCAGCCGGACTTGCTGACATCTGACTCTATAACCAGGTGCGGGCGGAACCGAAAATCGCCCTCCCATTACAGGCCTCCATGTGAGAGCCACCAACGAATTTCCTCTAGCGCCTCCTCCGACAGGGAAACCGGATGGGAATACGGGAGACCTTTGCATAGATGTATGGCCTTCAAGCGCTGCAAGGCCAGATAGTGCAGTGGGCCGGGAAATATTGCCTGGATCGAGGCAGAGAACAATCCCAAAATGTGGGCAATCTTCCGAAGCAGCACAGTGCCTCTGGTCATGGTGCGTCTGAGCTCGTGTCAGATCTTCACCACCTTGCGCGACAGAAGACTGAGAGTCGCATCCGTGGAGTCCATCACCAATTCTAAAAAGGTGACTCTTTGTGCTGGCACCAAAAGGGATTTCTTGGTATTTATGACAAACCCCAAACCTTCCAACAGATAGACTGCCTGTTGCAGCTGATCGCGAAGCACCAACGGATCTTGGGCCAAAAGAAGCAGATCGTCTAGGTAAACGATGAGCCGCGTCCCTCTCGCCCTCAGGTATTCCACCACCGGTTTGAGAACCTTGGTGAAGCACCAGGGGATGGAGGAAAGCCCGAAAGGGAGTGTTGTAAAATGAAATGCCTGTCCGTGCCAGAGGAACTGCAGAAACCTTCTGTGGGGTGAGGAGGGGGGTGGGAATAGGAATGGCCAAGTAGACATCTTTTGAATCCAAGCGGACCATCCAATCTGCCGGCCTGAGCACATCCCTCAGGAGGTGAAAACCCTCCATCTTGAAATGGCAGTAAACCAACCATTCGTTGAAATCGCGCAGGTTTAGAACCGGTCGCTGTCCCCCATCCGTGTTGTCCACTAAGCAGATGTTGCTGAAGAAACCCTGCGGATGCAAGACGGTGCGACAAATGGCTCCTTTGTCCAAGAGCGCTGAGACTTTCGCGTCGATTAACACTTCCTCGTACTGGGAAAAACGATTAGGATTGGGTCGTAACGTTGGCCTGGGTTCACCGCAAATCTCAATTTGAAAACCTTGCACTGTTTGCAAAACCCAAGTACCGGATGAGATCTCCTTCCACGCACTCACTCGGCCAAGCGGCCTCCCACTCTCACCAGCAAATTGGTGGAAACACTTACCGGAGTTAGAGGAGCCGTCTCCTCCACGGAAACCTCGGCCTCTGGAGCACCTCCCTCAGGAAGGGTAGAAGGTTGAATACCTTGCCAGGTTCTGGTATTGCCCCTGCCTGGAGCCTTGCCAACTGGAGGTGCTGAGGGCTTGGCAGGTCTCGAGTCCCCTTCAGCGACCGGCCCCGCGGAAAACACAGGAAGAAAAAAACCTTCTTAATGGAAGTCTGGGCCTTGTCCAGAGATGTGAACGTGTTCACAAATTTACCTAGCTCCTTTATGAACGGTTCGCCGAACAAACCTCCCTGGGTTACCGCCCCAGCCTCGGAGTCAGCTAAGTCCCCCAATTTTGGATACACCTTTATTAGAAAGTACCTCCTGCGCTCAGTTGAGAGCGCACCATTAGCGTCTCCAAGGAACACTAGCGCCCTTTGCGCCCAACTGGAGAGGTCGTCTGGGGATATTAAGGTTCCTGAATCCCTGGCATCCTCCGCCATTTCTAATATCATGGGGAGGGGGGGGGCGGGGGGGGGGGGGGTCAGGGCGTCCTGGAGCTTATCCTGGCATGCCCTCCCGGACGGATCTATCCCCTTCTTAGGGTCTTTAATACATTTTGCGAGAAAAGCCGCCAACCTGGGATCTAACTCCGGGGTATGTGCGACTTTCCCATCCAGAGAGGGCCATGGGCATTCTGAGCGAAGGCGGCTTCGGGCCTCCTTACCCACTGGTGTTCGGATCCTACTTGCCACATAGCCAGCAACCTTCGCTAAGGGGTACACTCAGAGGACTTCGGATGCATTAACAACTCTGTGTCCAGAATGTCGGATCACTCACTGGTACACTGATGATCTGTAGGAAGGGATGAAGGAGCCAGACGCCACGGCCTAGAATGCTCTGGCTCCTCATCAGTATCCCTGTGGATGCCATCTCCCATATCTTGCAAGGGGCTCAGAGGGTCAGTGGGCGTCGGTGTAGGGGTCAAGGGGGGAGCTGCGCTGGATTCTGCGCTAAAAAGGCCTCTCAAACGCTAAAAAGCGTCCTGTCAACCCCATCCAACTTGGGACGCTTAGCTGGCACTGGGTTGCTACCTGAAGCAGCCTGCGATGCCGTGGGAGTAGTACCTGCTGGGGGCCCATTTAGAACAAAACTCCTCCAATTTCTTACACAAACGTTCCTCCATGGGGGTCATGACTTCTTCTAGGCGCGGTAAATGGACGCATCTACCGCGTCACAGAATTCGTCATCCCAGGGCAATTGGGTCAGGGAATCCTCTTCCCCATACAGGTCTCCTTGTTGAGACATGAAAGAGCATCAAGACTCTATGCCACCTGGAGAGACTTAAAGCACCGGTGGCACCCTCCAGTCAACCGTCTGTCTATTCACGTGCTGGGGACCAGCCAATTCAAAGCAGGGACACCCCTAAGAAATGCAAACGAGGCACAACAGAAACCTCCGGAACACCCTGCACACACTTACACTCGCGGTGTAAAGATAAGTCTTTTAACCCTGGGAGCGTGTCCCTCCAGGCACCAAATCCAACCCGATTACAATAAGGCCAATTAAATACACCCAGCGGGCGTCAAGAGTTTAAACCAACACACACATCCCACTCAGCAGCAGCAGAGCGTCAGAAAACTGGCCTGAGCAAAGCTCTACCGACCCTTGATGAGGGCATATCTCTCCAGGGGCGTGAGGCAGGCAACGGCGGGCGGAATGAAGGGAAACTGACCCGAAGGTCAAATTCCGCCGACCGTTGCCAGCGAGGTGCTGACGCGCTGGTATCGTGCAACAGCGCCCCTAGCGGTCGGGGGACAAGACCATGCGTCACTGCAGGAATCACTGATGGCCTACCCGGGCCGCACACAGCTCCAGAGCACAGACGGTAGCGTGCTGAAGCGGCCCCTCAAGGACACGACAGAAATGAGGTGAGCCGCCACAGCATGCTAGCGTTGCAACTGAAACAAAACTCCGGCAATACAACCAGAACGACACAACTAAGCAATTAGGCAATAGAAAAACTGAAAAGCAAGCGCGGGACGCAGAAACGCGGTCCCGCGGCTGCTGGGCACCAAATATCGTTAGCAATACAACATCACAGAGAAGCAAAAAAACAACACTCATCTCATGGCTGCAATCAGCTACGAAAGAGGATGAGTAAGGGGTAAAGACAGACTAGGCGGTGGATCCAGTGATATGATTGGCTATTTGGACTTGGGATATGTTGTCCCTCTTTTGTGGACCACTCTTTCCCAAGGGTGTTTGGTAAATGTGGTCAGTCACAAGTTTAAAAAAAAAAAAATGGCTGCTGTGAATTAAGCATTAAAAGATAGAGCATAATCCGAAGCCTCCAGTCCCAACATAGAATCTAACAAGCATTAGCATAGCCAATAGGTCTCTCCTTTGGGACCTTATAAGTGTTTAGCCATGCAACTGTTGCATAACTAAATACTTATAAGGTCCCAAAAGCGAGACCTATTGGCTATGCAAAGCGGCCATGCGGCCGCGAAAGTGAAAGCGATCACAATCAAACATCAAAGCGAAAGTAATCGCGGTAAAGCGCGGCGCACGCGCACATGCACTGTAGCTCTAGGCTGGCCTGATAGCACTTTTTGGAGCCCTCTCAATAAGTCTCGCCAGACCAGCGCATGCACTGGGTCAGGCGAGACCTAAAAATCAACACCAAGTCCTACAGACTTGAGGAGCATATCAATGTGGTCATTCAGATTTGTACCAATCTAACAGATTCAATCTCTTTTCTATACAAACGGGCAAATCTTCCATCACCGAACATTCAAATATACACATGCATATTAGCCACTCTGTAGTTTTAGTTAGGATTCCCAGAGATGGCAGTTCCTCAGATATTTGCTCGCCAATAACTGCACCCATTTGAAGAATTTCCACGAAACTTTCCAGGACTATTCCTTTTTTTACATTGGAAGATGATGGAAAGTTTTAGATTTTTCAAGGGTTGCAAAGATAAGGGGGGGGGGGGGGGGGGTGGTCCTAAAACGCCTTTAGGCATCAATGCATTTTACATAGACTTTACTTATGTGTAGCTGGAAAACACTCAGTTGGATTTGCATTAAATTTAGCAGGATTGTAGATTATGGTGCGCTGATGATCCTTTTTGATATTACAAGTAAGTAGGGTCAGTATTTTTAAAGTTAAGGCATTTAAACTTTGTGATATCTGTGAAATTTCGCTAAACTACAGCAGTGCATCGCAATGAAGTTCTTATGCGATTGGCTAATGACTGCCTTTTCAGAAGTTAAAGGCAGCCATGTTGTTTTAAGGCCATTCCCCCCCCCCTTACCCGGAGTTCTGGGCTGAGATATAGGGAAGTATTAAGTTTTAATATTTTCCCTACCCATTACTAGTTAGACAGGGAATATGTATACATGTACGTTTATGGTGGACCTGAGCCTGGATATGTATGGATAGAGAGAACACTGAAAAAACCATAGGTTTTAGGGACGTTATAGTTAGTTGGACATTTCACTCGTACAGAACCATAGAAATTCCCCCGTTATAGTTAGTTCAGCTAACTATAACTCGCGCCCCCGCAATGCACTGCTGATGACGTCGCATATCACATCACTGGTATCATCCAGTGACTGTTTCTGTAAAGTTTAAATACGAGATATATATATATATATATATATACACAAAGGTGTATTGAAGAATGAGTGGGTGTATCAGTGTCTGGATGAAGGATTTAGTAGGTGCGTGACTGACTGTATAAGTGAGTGATTAAATGTGTCTAACTGAATGCATGGGTTAGTGACTTAACTGTCTGAATGTGTGTATCAGTATGTCTGTTGTGTAAGCTGCTGCATGCGTTGGTCATTAGCTACATGTGTGTCTATATGGGTTATTGATTGGTTGCCTGAGTACTTGTATGGGAGAGTGTGTGGGAGGTGTGTGACTGTGCATAGATGTGCGAGTGGTTGATTCACTGGGTGTATGGGTTTAAGAGTGCATGTGTAAACCGCTGTATGGGCAGGTGAGCGTGTGTATGGGCGGGTGAGCGTGTGTATGGGTGTGTTGGTGAGAGATTGGATGTCTCAGTGATACAAGTCCAAGTAACTACATATGTAAAAGGCAGTGTCTGTGACAGTTGGAGTATATAAATGACTATACGTAAGAGTCAGTGATTGGGAGAGTGGCTGTATGGATGGCTGTATGGATGAGTATGTACTTGTATCAGTGATTTTATAAAAAGAGAGTAAGTATGTGTTAGTATATGTTTGAATAAGTGAGATGTGTGTGTATAACTGTATAGGTGAGGAAATGGGAGTGTGATTGATTCTTTGCATGACTGACTGAGTAACTGCATGGATGAGTGGCAGTCTGTAAGTGTCTGTATAGGTGTATGAGTGCATATGATAGTGTTGTATTGATGAGTGAGTATGTATGAGTGATTGTATGGGTGGAGGTGTGTGTAGACCTAGGAATCAGTGACTGCGTATGTAGTAACTGGTATTAGTGTGTCGATGGTTTCGAAAATGGTAATCTGTATTTTACAGTGGGTGTATCAAAAGGTAATATTAGAGTGTGAGGAGGTGCATCAGATTTTCACGTGGATGACGTCATCCGCAGTGCATTGCAGGGGCGCGAGTTATAGTTAGCTGAACTAACTATAACAGGGGAATTTCTATGGTTTTGTACGAGTGAAATGTCCAACTACAACGTCCCTGAAACCTATGGTTTTTTCCAGTGAATTTCAATGGTTTTTTAGAATACAGTGAAAACACCTACATACACTAGGGAACACTATGAGTGATTAGCATGACCTCCTCTGTATTTGCCATGAGTTAGTGCCTGGGTCCTGAGTGGATGATTAGAGTACTGCAAGGAGAGTGCATGGTGAATTTATACAAGTGCTTGGGTTTTGGCGGAGTGATTGGATAAGTACATGGTGCATGCTGGGTGATTGGGGGAGTGCATGGGTAGCGACAGGGCGATGGCTGGACTGCATGGGTACTGCTCAGGGTATTATAGCAGTGCATGAGTTAGTGCATGGGTAGTGACTGGATGAATAGAGTACTGCAAAGAGAGTGCATGGTGAATTTATAAGTGCTTGAGTTTTGGCAGAGTGATTGCATAAGTACACACGACACATCTGGCCCTGCCCCCTCCCTTCACCACTATGCAAACGCACCCCCTGGTGGGTTTTAAGTTGGGGGATTAATTCCCCTTGAATCCGGAGGGTCCCTCGGGGCCAACTAGCCCACCGTGTACCTCCAGTAAGCGCCACAGAGCTGCGTTGCAGAGAGGTGGTCCGAGGCCACGCCTCTTTTACACCTCTCTGTAACGCTACTCTGTGGCGCTTACTGGATGTACCTGGTGGGCTAGTTGGCCCCCAGGATTCAATGGGACTTAATTTCCCAACTTATAACGCCTGGCCCACCCAGGGACTTAAAAATAACGAAGTGCAGGAGTCCATACTTCGTTTTTTAATTTTTCGTCCCGATTCACGCACCCAGCGCGAGTTCGGCCGATTATTTATGTATTTTTTTAATGCCTTTTTTGGCCTCTGGGGGTTATTGTGGGAACCCCTGAGCAGGCCTAGGGGGTCAGGGTGTTTCTACCCTGCCCCCTTAGCTTTTTTTTTCTTCCCCTTTGTTTTACTGTTTTCTTGTGACTCGGTTCTACCGAGTCACAAGATGGCTGTCAACACTTCCTGGTTTGGAGTGTTGACAGCCAATTAGAATGAAGCGCGTGGTTGGGAGGGGCCACGAATCAACCGCTGCCCTAGATATCGAAACTTTTTATTACTTTTTTATTTTTTATTTCTAAGCAACTACTGAACAGATTTACACCATTTAAAAAAAAAAGCTCTACCCTTTTTGCCAAATTTGGGTTAATTCCGTTCAGCAGTTCGGGCTGTAGCCCGTCTAAAAATTTCCTACGGAAATTAACATGGGGAAAATGCGTTTTGGGACCCCCCTTTTTTCTCAGCCCCCGCTTGACGAATCACCCTCAAATCTTTCAGGATAGGAGCTGACCTGGATAGACTGTTTTTGGAGAATTTCGCAAAGATTCGTCAAACGACGCCAAAGTTATTAGCAAATGAAAAAAATGCTTTTCCTATGGAAACTAGGTTCCAACTAGAACTACCTACTGGCGACTGCCAGTAGGATGGATATATAGAGAGAGACATGGAGCGATACAGCGATAGAGATCGATCGATACATCTATAGATCGATCTCGAGATAGGGATAGATAGACTTTTTTCTCTTTTATTTTTCCACTTCCTAGGTAGCAGCTCGTTACTCCATAAACTTAAATAAAATATACAGAAAAATATACATTTCCCAACCTAATAACCCTTCAAAAAAGTGGTAATAAGTAGGGAAAACAATAAAACCCGTTACTTACCTATATTTAAGGCCCTAACCCAGAACACAGCTCAAGTGTGGTAAAAACAACAACAAAAAAAGTCTACCTTTTAATTTTTGTAAAGGCAGCCAATTATATAATGCCTTGTCATCGCCATGTACAGCAAGTATACCACAAACCTACTGCGGTATACAGAGGCACAATATATACTCCTCATTGCAATGTTTTATTCTTGCGTCATGCATGATGTCACAAAGGTAATGCAATACTTAACTCAGATTTACCAAGCAACGTAAAGTTGCCCTGCGTTGCTTGGTTGGTTAATCTGGAGAAACGCAAGGCAGCGCAAGTCTCTACCTTGTGTTACTCTGGACACCCTATTCTACATTCCTGAAATATATGATCTGCCTCCATTTTCACACTACACCACTTTACACTAGACTATGCCATACCACACCACAACACTGCACAGCACAACACTCCATTCTACGCCACTGCACTCTACAACACCGCACTATACGTTAGCAAACTGTATGCCACTCCAGTTTATCACGCTGTAACATGCAACACACTATTGTACTCTATTCAATCCACTCTGCAACACTGTACACCACAACACTTCCGGATACGCCACCCCACTGTGTGACATGCTACTCGACTGACACTTTACGACACTGTGCTACTCCACGGCACTCTACTGTATGTCATGGCACTCCACTCTATGATTCCAACTCCAGTCTACAGTACACCACTCCATTCCACTCCACTGTACAACACTTTACCTCACTATGCCACAAAACTAGGCTATGCCACAGTACAACACTACTCCACTGTATGCCACTCTGACACTTTACTCCACTCTAGGACACTATGCAACTCCCTCCATGCCAATATACCCCACTTTACTCCACTCTATGACGCACTACTCCACTCTACTCCATTGTACTCCACAACACTATGCCACTCCACGATAGTCTACCATTCAACAAAAAACGAAGACACTACACTGTATGCCGCTGCAGTCTACTCTGTCCTACAACACTGCAATTCATTCTAGGCCCCAGTGTAAAACTCTGCTCCACTCTATGCCACTCCACAACACTATACTCCAGTCTATATCACGGACTAACACTCTAGTACCCTTTATGCCACTGTACTCCAGTCTATGAATCTCCCTCTACGCCACTCCAACCACATTTACTCCACTCTATGACACAGTACTCCACTAACCACTCTACGCCACTCCACTTGATAAACCTCTATGCCACTCAACTACCACACTGTATTATACTGTATGTCACTCAACATTATCCTCCATGCCACTCTACAACACTTTCCAACACTGTACAACACCACTCCATGACACTGTTCCACTACACTTTACCCCTCTACGACATTCCACTCTACTGTATATAAACACCGTGCCCCTATACTTCACTATATAACACTACTCCACTCTGACACTGTGCGACACTACTCCACTGTATGCCACTTTACTACACAACTCCATCTATGCCACTACACCCCACTTTATGACTCAACTATGACACCACTCCACACAATACTCTAGTCTATAGCACTCCACTGTACTCTAGTCTATGTGAGTATACAGCACTCTAGTTTACTGTATTGCACAGTATGACACCATGCCAAAATCCACACAACATTATGGCACTACACCCCACTCAACTCTATGGCACTACTCCACTCCGAGGCCACTTAAGTCTACTCCACCACACCGTACAACACTCTAATCCACTGTGTCACTCCACTCGGCTCTACTCTCCCAACACTTACCAAGACTCTACAACACGCCAGACCACTCCACTGCAAGACACTCCACTCTACTCTAACCTACGCGACTCGACTTCAGGATACCTTGACCGACACTACACCACTCTTCCACACTGCTGGAATGTAGGACCCTCTCCTCCACTCTATGCCTCTCCACAAGAGTATACTACACTGTATGCTGCTGTATGAAACTTTACTCCTCTAGCCCCATACACTCCACAACGTTGTACTCTATGAATTAACATAGCATGCCAGTGTACTCTGGCAGACACCACCCCTCTGTATGACACTTTACTCTACTATACGCTATGCCACTCCACAATACTCCACTCTCCTCTACAGAACTGCAGGACAGTCCACAACACTGGACTGTAAGATTTCAAACACATTTTGATAAAATAAAAACATTTTAAAAAATTTAATTATTTTTTTTAAAGCCCAAAGGGTAAGGATAAGTTATAGCTAGGAAAAGGCGGCATGCGAGTTATAACTTGAAGTTGGGTTTGTATAGAAATAATAAATACCGTTTTCCCAGCTATAACTTATCCTTCAGATACACACACGGTTGGTGACTGAAGAGAAGAACGTTTGATAGAAAAGGGTGTGAATCCAAATAAAGCAGCTGTTCACCTAAACTTGGTAACTACCCAGAGTTCCCGGCTTCGTTTTTTGCAATATATAAAAATATGAATACAATGAAGCTGGTGTTGGAACTTTGGTGGGTCGCCACTTCACTGAACTGGTTGCCAGGACTAAAGTAAAAGTCAATTACTTTGTCACAACAACAGTGAGAGAAAAACAAAACTCAAACCACAGGTAATCTCACAAGTATCTTTCAATTGTCCGTAAATCCATTTAAAAAATAAAACACTCTGCCCAGATCAGGGCTAGAGTCTTACTCCAACAGATGAATACAGAACATTAACCCCCACTTTCCCCTAGTGTCCTACGCCTGCTGTGGTCAGCACAGCGCCCTACCACAATAGGGTCTAGCATCATACTTCTGCAGACGACAGGAGTTCGCGTCCCTGGACAGATCTACTGTTTACATTCAGGAGCACTAGGATCTCAGTAGAACACCTCTAAGAACTGGACTATTTTATTCTAAGCAACAGTTTTAAACTAGCAGGTTCTCTGCGGTCCAAGCTGTATCTATATATCTATGGTCAGATTTGATATTTTTTCCACCGAAACAATACTTTAAATTGGAAAGCAATTACACTGCTATAGATGGTGCTGGCACTGCAACATAAAAGACGCTTTGCCTTCAATACAGTAATCCTGCATTGTCTAAACACTCATCTCCGATTGTCTTACTCAGATTTCACTCTATTTTCTAACTCAGCGAAAGGCGAAACCACTGGGAAAACCAATAGGCCACGCCTTTAGAAAACACGTGCTGAGCCTTCGCTTTGCCACGGTTTGTATGTAAATATGGTTTTAAAAAAATATTTTAAAAAAACTTCAAAATATTAGAAGAAAAGCAAAGGCATATCTTACACTATCCCAAAACTGTACATTAGGGACACAGCCAACATGTTTCGCCCCAAGACATAGGAGCTCAGGGCACAAGAATGTACAACTTGTCCTAAGCCCATAGAGGTTATAATTATATGCAGGGTTCTTTCCCGTTAACGTTCTGCGTACATTACAGAAATAGGTATAGTCACAGCACAAACTAATTGACCATCAGGGTGCAGGAGTATGGGTGCACTTACAAAAATGTTCAGCAATGCAGATTACAACGCGTATTCCACGCGATAAAACTCCGCAGCATCGGACATGTGTACTGAGAGAGAAAAAGAGTTTATTACTTGATCCATGCTCCAACAAGAGATACTGTGCGCCAAGGTTTAAGGGTGCATAAACACAGAATGTAGAATATAACTGTAGGAGGCTGGCTTAGTATATAGTACACACTTATTTAAGTGAAGCACCTTGCACTTATCCAGACAACCGTTATGGTGATTTTAGGGGTCTTAGACAACCATAGAAAGCTCTCTAAATGGAAATTGTGGAGAGCAGCCATCAGACTTAGTCCAGAAGGAGTGTTGAGCAGCTTGTTTTACCAGATCTAATCATGTAGTTTGGGTTAAATGAAAATGAACCACACAGTATTTGTAAAACTGTGTCCATTTACTAACACATCGGTATATATCCTACCCAGGGATAAACACAAATACACACAATACTTCAATTTCATATTTCACTATACTAATTCACCACTAATCCTTTATGGGTTCGGGAGCAGCATGCGCCTTGCCGAAAAAGCACTTCAACACCCCTTCCTCCCAGGACTAGGAATGGAGGCCACTGCGTGGAAAAGGCAGACCCATCTGCGCCCGGACCAAGCCAGGACCCCTGGCCCTCCAGCCACCAACCAATACTTCTCCAAGGAACTCCTGTATCTGGACACCGCACCTCAAAATGACAGCTGCTTCACCGCCGCACCATGATCAACTAAAGGACCTTTCACCTGCTGACACAGATACACAACCTACGAAAGATCCCGCGTCACTCCCGCCCAGAAGACCATAAATAACCCAAATGGCTCATATGCATCCTGATCAACATCCACTCCATCTACAAAACACGCCATGTAAATCTGGGACACCATCACTGAAACGTGGTTCAACCCTTCCTAGAACTCTGACACCACCACCACCACCTCTCCCGACGGATACAAGATGATAACCCCCTCCCCCAGCCTTCAACTTCCATCACTACGTCCTACTCTGTAACCTCAATGTTCACATAGATGACTCCAAATACGTCAACTCGATCGCCCTGCTGGAAAACATGCACAACACTAACCTCACCCAACTGGTCACCAAACCCACCATGCAGAAAGGCAAAAACACACTCAACCTCATTTTTATCTAAAGCGACAAAATCAAATTCAGCCACACCACAGAACTTATCTGAACAGACTACACCATTGTACACTTCAACATCTCCAACAACCAGCATACCATCACATCTCCTCCCCATGTAGCTGGGACAAGGTTACCGAAACTCAGTCGACAGGCCCTCACCACCAGCCACCCTCAAGCCTCAGCAGATCTCGACCAGGTCATTCAGAATTTCTTAGGCTGGATCACCAACTGCACGGACAGAGTCGTCGCACTGAAACCTACTAAAAAAACACAAAAACCTTGAAACACACCAGCTGGTACACTCCAGACCATCATGTCTTCCATCCACAACGGGACACCCTCAAACCCCTGCCCCCACCACCTCTTCATCCTCCGATATACAGCAAGACGCCCTCAGGTGTATCGCCTCCTTCCTTACAGGATGCACACAGAGCATCTGGCGGCCACACTTCATCACAGAACCCAAGAAATTATATGCTGCGTACCCCAAGAATCATCCCTCAGCCCCACCCTGTTCAACACCTACATGACCACCCTCGCAGACACCGTCAGTTCCCACAGCATCAACATAATCTCCTATGCAGATGACACTCAACTAATCCTCTTGCTCACAGAGGTCCCCGCCAACACCAAAATCAACTATTCCAACACCATGAACAACATAGCCAACTGGGTGAGAGACAACTGCCTCAGACAAGACCGAAGTACTGATCTTTTTAACAACATATCCATGTATTTGAACAATACCATACTCTAAAATATTATAAACAAGACATAAAAAAAAAATAGTGATCAAAAGCTCTAAGCCCAACAGATCTAAGAGTATTACCAGTATTTCTTTAACTGAAGCTCGCTCAGTCTTTGGGTCCTCCTAGCAAATGGCCGCTACAGGATTACGTACACACCCACTGATCATCTTGTAATGGCTACTCTTAATTTAAGAATAATCACCACAACAGGGCCACCAAGAAGTTTGCCATTAAGGGATACAATTATCCAATCAAAACAAGGAGATCGAAATAGTCCTTGAGCAAGAAACAAGAATAGGAAGGAAAGCCTTTATATTAGCAATAGGGAAGTGACAAAAAAGAAAGCCAGCTGCTTGTTTTGGCAGCCATCCTTCAGGACAGGGAGGAGCAACAATATAGGCTCAGTGAGGGGCGCAGAGATAATATCATGCAGTCCAGTGGATGGGGTCAGATACATACAAGGCCTACACGAGACAGAATACGGTTTCACCTGCAATCAACAGCAGCGGCATTAAACACTGGCAAGGCCAACGGGTCTCACTTTAATGAGCAAAGAGATGAAAACTGAGGCATTCACAATGCCTTTGCCAATGCTGCGGGTGGGGTGCGGGTGAATGTTACAAACAGTGTGATGCTGGAGTGTCAAGTTCAGACATAAGAGTTCTTCATGCATTCCAATGAAAGCAATTCCTAGAAAGTAAATAAATGCTATGATTGATTGAAAGTGGAATGATACACCAAACAGCTAATATCATGAGGTGAGAGGGTAATACTACTTTGGTGGAGCCAGAGCCTACTATGTATATATGACAATATGTCAGATGGCCAGCTTTGCTGTCAACCGGATCTAAAATCTTAAACAGGGATTAGAGTTCAGATATGCAACTGGTATACCTAGACGGCAAGGATTTAACCACTCCAGTCAATTATGGATTGACACGAAGAGGCCTAAAGGAGATGGTAAGACTTCTGGGCCAGGCTGTTGTAATATGCTCAAAGATTTGAATGCCCATGCCATGTGGCACAGTACGCTAGAAAAATCCAGACCTTGACACCGCCATGCACATGCTCTGCTGAGCAAAAAGTTTTTAATATTCAACATAGCTCAGTCTAAGAGAGTGGCAGGCTACTTGTCTGAGGTAGGGGGTGTACATGTGCTTATTGAATAGATCACACACTCTGGGAATCGATGGTTGTCTGCAAGTAGGGCAGAACATGGCTGTTTCTTACAAAAACAGGAGAGTGAGATTGATCATGGGGTGGCGGCGATCAGAAGATGGCTGTAACACCCAGGGGCATGGGGGGGGGGGGGGGGGGGGGAGGGGAAGAGCAGTGTAGGCAGTTGGGGACCACTAGCCTGGTAAGCCTTGAGATTCCAAATGGAAAGGCAAGCTGGGGAAGTAATGAATGGGGACACCCTACAAAAGACACTCAGCAGAAGGCAAGGAATGGGATACACCACAGGGGCAGATGCGGGACCTCTCAGTGCACACAGCAGGAGTCTGTGGATGGAAAGGAATAGGGAAACCCTCACAAGGCAGGTACAGCACTCCGAGCGCACTCAACAGGAGATGAAAAGGAACAGAGATATCCAAGGGGCAGACATGTACTGTCAGCACACACTCAGCAGGAGGTGCAAAGGAATGAGCATACCACACGAGGCAGACCGGGCAGTCGCATAGCACTAGGCTGCAGAAGGAAATGAATGGGGACACAGGCAGACGCAGCTCACTAGCAGCTCACACGCAACAGGAGTCTGGGGATACCACACAAAGCAGAGACACCGGTCACTCATAGCACGCACTCAGTAGGAGTCTGGGGACACCACACAAAGCAGAGACACAGGGCACTCATAGCACGCACTCAGTAGGAGTCTGGGGACACCACACAAACAAACAGGTCACTGAGTCTGCCTATGTGGTATTCAGGAGTCTGGGGATACCACACAGGTAGGCACGGCACTCGCAGCACACACTCAGCAGCAGTCTGGGGATACCACACAAAGCAGAGACAGGGCACTCATAGCACGCACACAGCAGGAGTCTGGGGGTGCCACACAGACAAACAGGTCACTGAGTCTCAGGGATGTGGAATTCCTATAGCCCAACTCCCAGGACATATTGTTTGGGGTCAAGGGCAGCAAGTTTTCATGTGCATTTTGTCCTTGGGACAAGTAGGCCCAACTCCCTACAGCACAAACCCTTTGGCTGCCAGTTTGCAGTACCACATATGGACCTGGGAAGGGCACTGTCTAGAGTTAAGGTCATATTTGTATCCATATATTAATGCTGTTCAAATTTGTATTTATGGATCACTAATTGAAAGCCTTTATTATTAGGGTGAGCACTCTAAGTAAATGTAGTAAGCTCTGACTGCACTGTTGCCAATCTTTCCAGTTTAAAAATGTGTACACACGTTTTCAAAGTTTAGCAATATGAGGCTATGTATAATGCTCCCAGAATGCTCTGATTGGATGCAAATATTTGCAGAAGCTTGAAAGCAAGATGATGATTCTTTACATTCAAAATAAAATGTTCATACAAAATGAAGTAGTAAAAAAAACATTTAGCTAAACTACTGCAAACTTTTAGGTATAATTTCTTTGCAGCCTCATTTAGTAAAATGTGTTGATGTATTCTAGAATTTCCCCAAATTATTCATAATGGAAAATCAGTGTAACCAGTTTCAATAAAATGAGAAACAAAAATAAACAAGCATTGGCAAAGCAAGAATATCTGAAATTGGGGTCAGCTTTTTAGGTTTGTCAATGTGAGACTTGTTTTAGCATGGATTTTGTAAAACCTTATTGGTGTGAGCTGCCAGGCCCTCACCATTATAACAAACACTGGCAAAAGCAAAATGTGTATTTAGGTTTAAAAAGCACACACTGCCACAGTAGTTACTGGCAGTGAACCAAACTACTTTGTGCCGATATTACTCCTTTTGAAAGTGCAGAATGAAGTCACTCACTGGAGAGTGAGAGAGTGAGAGAGTGACAGAGTGAGAGAATTTGTGAACTGCATTTTAGCACGAGCAAATGGGCATGTGTAGATTTGATCATGCGAAAATCTGAGTGTTTGCACGTTCTTTCCCTCCAACCACTTTTTTCCAACTCTGAAAGAAAGTTTGTGTCTGCCATTGTCAGGAGTAAATTTCCAACATTTCTCAGTATGAGAAAATATTACAGAAGAGTTGTTGAAAACCCTTAAAACACGCAAGTTAGTAGATTTGCACACGGCATTTCATCCCTGGAGCTTTTGCTCACCACTGCCTTCAGCCCCAGTATGAAGATGTGCGGAAACATGGCAACATAAGGGGATTGCTAGTATTCAAACAATACTATGGTATGAGCCCTAGCATAATCAGAGAGGCTATATCAGAGCTCTTGTATAAGGAGATTGCTGACATAATTTGTCGCCACACAACATGGCACCAAAAGGGACAGGGGAATTTTGTTACAGGACAAGTAGATTTATGAAGCAACCTGCCCCATGGACAAAGATATTGTTTTTTTAATTCCACACCCCTGGAGTCTGCCTTTGTGGTATTCAGGAGTCTGGGGACACCACACAGGCAGACGCAGGTCACTCACAGCGCACACTCAGCAGGAGTCTGGGGATACCATACAGGCAGACGCAAGTCACTCGCAGCAGGAATCTGGGGATACCACACATGCAGACTCCGGGCACTCGCAGCGCACTCAGCAGCAGTCTGGGGATACCGCACAGGCAGACTCAGGGCACTCGCAGCGCACACTTCGCAAGAGTCTGGGGACACCACACAAAGCAGAAGAGGTCACTTGCAGCAGGAGTCTGGGGATACCACACAGGTCATTCGCAGCGCACACTCAGCAGGAGTCTGGGGATACCTGACAGACAGGTCACTGAGTCAGGGGATAGATACCACACAGGCAGACACAGGTCACTGAGTCTGGGGATAGATACCACACAGGCAGACACAGGTCACTGAGTCTGGGGATAGATAACACACAGGCAGACACAGGTCACTGAGTCTGGGGATAGATAACACACAGGCAGACTCAGGGCACTCACAGATCACACACAGCAGGAGGGGATACCACACAGACACAGGTCACCGCGTCTGAGGATAGATACCACACAGGCAGACACAGGTCACTGCGTCTGGGGATACCACACAGTCCCTCTCAGCAGGAGTCTGGGGATACCACACAGTCACTCTCAGCAGGAGTCTGGGGATACCACACAGGCAAACGCAGGTCACTCGCAGCAGGAGTCTTGGGATACCACACAGGCAGACTCCGGGCACTGGCAGCACACACTCAGCAAGAGTCTAGGGATACCACACAGGCAGACGCAGGTCACTCGCAGCAGGAGTCTAGGGATACCACACAGACACAGGTCATGGAGTCTGAGGATAGATACCACACACGCAGACTCTGGGCACTCGCAGATCACACACAGCAGGAGGGGATACCACACAGGTCACTGAGTCGATCTGTGTGGTATTCAGGAGTATGGGGACACCACACAGGCAGACGCAGGTCACTCGCAGCGCGCGCTCAGCAGGAGTCTGGGGATACCACACAGAGCCGACACATTATTACCAGCTCTTCGCATCGCGGACTGCAGCCTGCTGTCAACTGCTGGCCATAAATTGCTCCATTTTAGTAATTACTGGCCCTTTCTGGGTCAAAGCGCCTACAAAATACGCGCGCATATATGTTTTCGCAAAACATATCACTCACTTTTAGCCACAAACACGTGATGGGGCTAGTACAGCGCTGCGCAAAGCGCTACAAGACACATTTTAACGCTGGTGTTTACTTTAAGTGCCCCTTCAGGTATGATTAAAAGCGTTCCCTGCTTGGATTGCCCAAAATTACCCCCATACTGTTCTTACGCCCTCCTCACAGTCCCGCGTTCAGAAAAACATTCCTGCTGCTCATGAAACTAGCAAAATAATTGACAGCTTCCTACCTATTTCCTCTGCTCGAATGCCGAGTGGACAGGGGTGAAAGCTTGCAGTGGGGGTGGGGGGGGAGGGGGTCGAAAAGTGCCCGGCGAGAGGGGAAAGTTACACACCACACACCGTTCGACAGACGTTCGTTAAGAGCACAGAAAAAAGAATGCCAACATCATGTCTGGATATGCACACACGTGAACCATGACACCGTACAAGCATTCAGCGGGGTCGTCTTTCAACGTCGATCAAAGGAGTAGGGAAGTGGGACAGAAGTCTCCACCTTTTAACATTTGTGATGGGCCAAATTCCACATTCCCTGTGGTTTAGAAGTCAAGCTTTTTTTGTTAAAAACAGTAATGTTTTATATAGCGCCGCGAACCGCACTCCTGTTTCTAACCGCTAGCGACATCTATTTAAAAACAGCCGCACGCTACAGAAGATTAGTTGCCCCGGACTGGACCAATTCACACTATACTACGGGTAACGTGGTAAAAGCAAAATCCAACACATGCTCAAGCGCTTCAACGCCTCGTCAGGGGTAGCAAGCGTTAAATAAATACAATTTACATGTAGCTTGCCCAAACTACAATACGGTCTCCCTGCACCCTACTCTCTTCACAGCAACGAGGGAGCTGCAAAGCACAGGGTTAAGGCACACTCCGCCTCCTCCTGCTCACAAAAGAATGCAACTGCTCATAAAACCTAAGCTCGTACCTGCGGTGTCAAGCGGGGGCTCTCGGAGCAGGCCCTCCGGGCTCCTGCAGCCTGCCCGGGCTCACGGTCCCATCACTGCCTCGCCGGAGCCGCCCCGAGCAGCAGGAACGCAGCTGCTTGCAGCTCCCGCCCGCTCCTCCCTGCCTGTGGAGTCCATTTCCTCCCGGGAGGGAACAGTCGCCGCACGCCCCAGCCCCTCTGTCCTCCTCCTACCAGCGAGGCTCCGCCCTTCCCTCATAGGTGCCTCTCCACCTCGGCCCCCAGTGCGCCTTAAGACGGTCCCCGGCCGTCCCAGCACCCGCCGCTCTCGTGTTTCTGTTCAACGTTCAATTATAAAGTCAGGAAGGAAGTTGTGAAGCCTGTCTGAGGCCGAACGGAACAAGTTTCTGCTCGCTCTCCTGCTGCTGCCAATGCTTGGCAGGGCCGCTGGAGGGAAACACTCGGAAATGTTCCATTGTTAAACTCGAAAAATGTCGCAGCCTTGGGCTTTAAAGATACAGCGTCTATTTTTTTTTTTTTTATTTCTACATGGCTCGTTATTGTCAACGTTTGGAGCATTGTGAGGACACTGACCAAGTTTATTGTTCTATTTAATTTTCAGGGGCATCGCGGTGGCTGCAGAGGGACGCCCTCTCCGCGGTCGGCACCGGGGGATGCATTTGATAGTTTCCCGCTGAGGCCTTTGCACGAGGCTTCCATGTAGCTTACAGTTTATTCTGGTGTCTTAAATTTGGCGCCTACGTTTTCAGGTTTGTTTACACAAAAACGTTTTAGGGAGAAAAACAAACAATGAAAAAAGTTTCCCTTTTCGGTGCCATTGGAACAACGCAGCATCCTGTTTTTAATTCTTTTGAAGTTTAATAAAAAGTTACAGTCATAATGCTTTGATGTCTGGACCGTGAGCTGTTAAGCAAATATTGCAAAACAAACATTGTCAAAGCCAACAGACTTGGCTTTTTTATAGTAAAAACATATTGTGTGCTGTGCAATAACGGCCCAATTGCTATGAGTTATCTTCCAATACTCGTGGCCCTGAGATTTCCGAATCTTTGAATTTACAGTCGCAGATGTCCTGGAACACTCCTGAAAAACATTTGCGAATTCCTACTTGCACCTGTGCACAGGGCTTTCTGCATGCTCACAGTTACATAATGTACAACTGTACACAAGAATGCCTTCGGGTCTGTTCATTGATTTTTTTTTCTTTTATTACTTTTTCGACAAAGAAATTATTTTTCCCTTTGGAGAAAGAAACCACATGGCCTGCCCTCATACATTTTGGGGCAGTAGGAAAAATATTCGTAGACTATATATTTTTACGTCTTTTTTTTCAGTTGCAAAACTAGATTTACATTCATAACAAGCACTGGCAACATCAATAGGTCCGGCTTTAAAGGAATATTGTATAGTAATGTGAAGCATCACAAGTAGATAGCATGGGACTGGATCTGCATTTATCGGAAAGCAAAGAACTGTAGTATAATTTTAGTGTAGGTTAAAAGGTCAGATGACAATTGCACTGTCAATACAAACCTCAAAAATCCATACAGGTTAATTACTTGCCCTGTTCCTATCTTCCTAGGAAGCTTGTTTCCGGTCCAGGGAAGGCATGGTTTGGCAGTTCGGGCTGGACTGTTCCAATGAGGCACAGGGTCAGACTGATTTGCATATGGCCATGTCTGAACTGGGGTGGCAGAGTGGGCTAATGAACGGTGATGGATCAAACCCAGATCTCTTGACTGGGTGTGAGTGTTTGATTGGTTCTGATGCTCCGTCCATCACCACCCCCTTTTGTACCGCTTTGTTCGCCATAATTTGGCAGGGTATGCTCAGACGTGAGTCCCTTGCTCACTTTGCCACTGGATTCAAGCAAGCCTGGCTGAAGACGGCTGAAATGCCAGAAACCGGTCCTAGGAAGCTTGTTTCCGGTCCAGAGAAGGCATGGCTTGGTAGTTCGGGTTGGACTGTTCCCATGAGGCACAGGGTCAGGCTGATTTGCATATGGCCATGTCTGAACTGGGGTGGCAGAGTGGGCTGAAAAACGGTGATGGATCAAACCCAGATCTGTTGACTGGGTGTGAGTGTTTGATTGGTTCTGATGCTCCGTCCATCACCACCCTCTTTTGTACCTATCTGTGCTGCTGCCACAGAAAAACACCATACATTATCTAGCTATCTAAGACCCTTTATTAGCTTTACAATGTCAAGTGTGTGCCCCTGAAATTTCAAGCTCAGGCATCTGAATAAACAAGCATTGGTATAGCCAATAGGTCTCGCCTTTGGGACCTTGTAAGTGGGTGCCTCTGAGGAACCCATAGCCTGAAGAACCTTGTTGGATATATAAGGTAATCCTCTTAGCTTGAAGGTTGGGAAATGCTATGGTTTTAGTTCAGTCAAGGATTGGGTATGCCATAAGGAGTTGGCTTTTCGAGTCACTCGACATATAGGACGGCATCACTGGATTAAGTAGTAGCTGTGGGTCATACCTGGATCATGTGAGTGCTGTTGCCTTCTTCGTGTAAGGATTGTGTAGAAAAAGCATTATGATCGGTATGCATGTGCTGCCTGCCTGTTTGGAAATTGGGATAAATACATCACAAATACAGAGGTGTAGCGCAGGGGCCAGAGTGGCTGACTCCGGAGCGCAGGGCTCACGGGTCGGTCGGTGGCGACAGCTCAGCTCGGCATCATGTGACTTTGGGTAATAACTTACTTAATCTCCCTGATAGCCCCCAGCACCTCGGCACCCTTAGGGATGATAAGTTCACACTTTATAAATGTGGAATTATTATTATTAGCCAAATAGAATCAGGTTGAATGGTCAACTAAATGATGCCAACCTCAAAAGAACTGCTGCAGAGCAACTTTGTGAATGGCATAAACTGCTGATGTGACATCACAGGCAAGGCATGTATACAATCCTAGCAGCCAGTAAACGCACTCTAATACAGAAATATCGATTTGTGTGCGCCAAGTTGTTATATGCGACCCACAATGCGGCCATTTTGAGGTAGTGTTCCAAAACGCGTAATCAAAACAGGAAGCACACAGAAAAGAATTGGTAGAATTCCAAACTCTAAAATAAAATCAGAATGAGTGATGAATATAAAACCAACCACATAAAAAAAAATACAGATCAAGACAAGAGCTGTTAGAAACTAAAGTAAAACTCAGAACGGGGAAAAGGATATAATAATAGGTGTAGAAACTTCAGAGGTTTATTACGAGAGATGTTTTGAGCGATTCGGAACAAACCAACTCACCAGGTATCGCTGAGCGGCATCTTCCATCGGAACCCGGGGATGGAGCTGGCCTTCCTCATAGGCCGCACTCACAACTTTCTCGTCTACTTCGCAGAAGTTTACCTCCAGGTGACGCTGCTCCCAAATTTCGCCACAATTTCCGTATGAAAAGGCGAGTGGTTTTGAGTTTGTCAGAGGCATGCTCGGCGGATTTGGGCCTCTCCTTCTTCGAGAAACAGCGATTTCTCTGAGCCTCTTAACAGCTGCTGTTCACGATGATGGTCGGAAGCGGTGAGTGCAGGACGATCTCGGGCGGGTGAATTAGTCTTTTGAGAGGTGGAGGAGGGAGGTGGATGTTGTCATGTGTCGGCGTGGTGAAGAAAAAGTTGCCGTAGTCGACGTCGTAAAGTCCGAAACAGTCTCCATACCAGCTTTGTTTTCTTAGACTCGTAGTCCGCCAAGCGAGGGCTCCGCAGAGAGTTCAGGACGCATGTTCTTAGTAACTGAGCTTGTAAGCAGCAGGGTACAACTCCGCACATTTTTTGCCTCTGGGCTTTGTCACAGAATGCCCTTTTAAGGGTTGGGATTGCGCCTTCAATTGTATACGTGTTGTATTGTGTAGGGTTGTCACCCCAGATACATAAAGTCTCCCTTATTCAGAGTGGGGATCACAAACGTGGATTGGCGGTCTAGTTCAGTTCTCAGTGACAGCAGGCACAATGTCACGTATTTGGAATGACTAGGACCTGATCTTTAAATTCACCTCTCTAAAAGTCTGCTCTGGACATAATTTCTCCCGGAAGCTGTATCACCTGTGGGGAATAGCCCTATTGCGTCTAAGCACTGGCACGCTCGGCTGACCCGTTGGTGAGACGGGCTGAAACCAACAAAACAAGTTAGACGAGGAGAGAGGAGGAGGCAGCAGGGGGAGGGGAAATAGGAGGGGGCCTGCGCCTGTTTTCCTTGCGGGAGAGAGCAGAGGGAACCATCTGTTTGAAAGTTAATCACAAACAGATGGTTTCAAAGCTCGCTCCCACAAAGGAATCGTCAACCGTGCACGCGTTGCCATTAAAAGCAATGCAATGCGTGCACGTTTTTGGCAGAAAAGGCAAATCGATTTCTAAAGGTCTTTTCCTAAGCAGCGCATGCACGCTGCGTAGGCGAGACCTAAAAAAACAAAATGATCACAGCGGTGTGGAGGGCAAGCACTTTTTTTGGATGCGCACAACTTCTCCCCAGGGCCAGGTTGGGAACCCAAAGCAGCCCTGGAAATTTTGAAGGACCAGGCCCCCCTGCTGCGTTTGTTACTGGGGGCCAAAAAGGCAGCAACGCTGCAAAATGGGCCCCTACTAACCAAAACGGCCCCCACTGCTGCAGAATCAGCCCCCACCCTTCCAGCCTCTCAGGGAAACACCTGATGCCCGGTACAGCCAGTCCCGCCTTGCCTCTCCCCAACCAAAACATGTACTCATGGTTCCCAGCATGAGGGTGCAGCCAAAGCCCCTCTTCTGGTGATTCTCACATAATTGTCTGGCGACAGCTGAGCTGTCGAGGAAGACCATGAAAAGGCTAGCTGTATGCTTCAGATAAATATACATGCACAGATAGTTTTGTAAATCAAGCCCCACAAGTCCAAACTTTCCTTATTTACTGAGCCAGCCTCACCTGTGAGAAATGTCAACTAATTTGCCACCCTAAGTGAAAAACATATTACCTTTTTTTCTAACCATCCCAGTACTTCTAACCACCCCAGCCCTACCTTGCATGATGCAATGTTTACCACCCAAACAGCGGAAATACCCTATCTGGGAGAAAGGGTTTTCAAAGACCGTGATGAGAAAGGCTTAGTTTCAGAATAATGATGATTACTTGAAACTAACTGTGCCATTCAGTGTCGCAGTCTTTACTTATTAATGCTATACCTTGGGGCATTCAAAGCACAAGGATGAGCTACACCTGAGATGCTATAGACCTGCATCTTTTATTGTTAGTTTCAGTAGTACTTGTGAACTGTATTAAATGCACCTTCAAGATACCAACACTAAAAACCGACGATTACTCACACCTATTATCATATGGTAATGATGGGGAGGCCCACATAGCATCAATGGGGATGTGTTAAAACAGGATTCTCTGATCCTCAAACCAGGATGCCACCATACCTCACGCATCTACCTTGAACCAATACTGGAAAATGAATCCTGCTTGATTTATAAGCTTTTGATATCACCAGACAAACCCATCTATTAGTGTAGATACCAAAGACCCCCCATTTGGTCCACCAAAAGTAAGAAGTAGGGAGTCACATGAACCTCATGTAGTTTACTTGGGACATTGACAAAGCCGTCTTCATATCCAGATTATGGATTGACACATATTCTGGGCAACAAGATCAGCGGAAACCCAGTATGGAAATTGCCTGATCTAGTTGAAATTGAGATGGTTTATGGGGCAAGACATCTGTCTTTGTACGTGATCCGAAGGAGTGCTGTATCTGAATTAACACCTCATTCAATTAGCCCTTGCATTAGAATCTTAATAAATACATTTTTAGGCCAATCTACAAACCCCCTGAAGATCTGTAGTCTAGAGTTGTGGGAACTAAAAGAGGAAATAACTATACCAGGAATGCTGCCAGGGAACTTAGATCTTTGTAGCAGGAAGAGGTACTCACTTTTCAGCTTCTCCGAATGAGTGCAATCAAGCTCATCTCACCAGGCTTTCTTTGCTTCTTAGCTAGTACCCTATGGAATCAGCAACATTGGAGGAAATATGTAGAGGTGCCTCCATGATTGGACACTGAGAATGTCTGTCAAGTTTCCTTCTTGATTGTCCAAAGAAAGGGCAACTCTTCCAAGTAGCTGCTGTGTCATCCTCCACATGAATGTTGTCAAGTTTATTTTTAAGAGAATCCCTATTAGAAGGAAAAAGACATCAAGGATGAAAGGGGAGGAGATGTGGCTCAACGTCTAGAGCTGCCAGCTTTGATACTGGAAAATCAGGTTCGAATTCTGGCCTCAACATGCAGTGATTCTGGGCAATTCACGTAACCTTCTGTACCTAAACATCTTGTCTGGTTCCAAAGTAAGCCTGTTTCTCATGCAAAGTGCTATAATGCTATTGGGGTAAGTTTGTGCTATAAAAAACTTTTTAAATCTTCTTGGTTGCCTTTTTAAAAAAATTCGACACTTTTTATAGCGATAAAAATATCAATAAATACATTTACAAATTATCAGCCTACCCGAGGTTTCTTCCAGAAACTGCCCCCATAATTTATCTAATTTATCAAAATTTCCTAGTCTCCTCCCCATAGCGCAGTGCGTACAGCCGTTCCTTATTTCAACTTGCCTCATTTTTACCACCCATTCCCCTATTGTGGGGATCAACCATGAAGTAATAAGGATCTGGCCACTGCCATTTCCTCATAATTTTACCAATTTGGGAGATAATTGAATAGTAGGATCATACTCCAAAACAATCAACCAAATACCAGGAGCTAATTTTGTCTGCCAGGCCCTCTCCAAGTACTGAAATATTTATTCCCAAAATTCTTGAATAGGGGCACACACGGCAATTACGTGTGACCAATTTCCAACAGTCCTTAAAGTGCATTGAAAGCAGTGACCAGACCACCTGGTGTAACATGCGCTAGAAATTGCAGAGTTTTATAGAGAAGCCACTTACTAAAGAACAACATTCTGTGCTAATTGACTCCTCCCCGAACCATAACATTTAGGTGCCGATTCCAATCGGGTAAAACCCGTGTACGATTCGTCGTATGGAGCGTTTTCTCCGTCCGACTCGTACCCGGGAAAAACACCTTACAAACCCGCAAGTACGAATTTTACCGAAACACCATTACCGTACGATTCGTAAAAAACACCGACCGGCAAAAAAATACATACAAATCTGAATCTGGACGACGCATACGCGACGTCCGGATGGAGTCAGGCAGCGTTTCACGGACCAGCAAGTACGATTCGTGCCGACGTCACTCCGCACGTAGCATTTTTTACGGGAGCCAAAAACTGCCGGGAAATTGAGGACGACGCGAACAAGGAGCACCGGTACGCGACGGACAGCCATGGATCCCAACCTACGCGTCATCCTGGCCCTCATAGCCTATGACCTCGTGTTCCGAAACCGACGCAGACGCCGCAGAAGGTCAGAACAACCCCCAGGGGCAAAGGGGGGGTGTGCAAGGGGTAGGAAACATAACCCACACCCCACAAAAAACAAAGATATCCTGCACAACAATCACCTCCATGGTCTGGTCACTTCGGGGGGCGTGTCCACCAATCCCACGTCCCGCCACAACGGAAGTGGACGTGGACGCGTACCCGTCACCACCACAATGGTGGTACGGGACATCCCCACGCCCCTCAGAGCGTGGGTACGGGCCGTACCACGCCTACCCCTACGTCACACCAACAATGGCGGTACGGCCCGTACCCACGTCCCAAAGGCATGGTTACGGCCTGCACCCCCAAAGTCGGGGTGCCGTAGGGGTACGGGCCGTACCCAGGCTTACAGCACGTGGGTACGGCACATACCACGCCTACCCCTACGTCACACCAACAATGGCGTTAAGGCTCGTACCCACATCCCAAAGGCATGGGTACGGCCCGCACCCCCAAAGTTGGGGTGCCGTAGGGGTATGGGCCGTACCCAGGCCTACAGCGCGTGGGTATGGCACAAACCACACCTACCCCTACGTCACACCAACAATGGCGGTACGGCCCGTACCCACATCCCAAAGGCATGGTTACGGCCCGCACCACCAAAGTCGGGGTGCCGTAGGGGTACGGGCCGTACCCAGGCTTACAGCGCGTGGGTACGGCACATACCACGCCTACCCCTACGTCATACCAACAATGACGGTACGGCCCGTACCCACGTCCCAAAGGCATGGGTACGGCCCGCACCCCCAAAGTTGGGGTGCCGTAGGGACACGGGCCATACCCAGGCCTACAGCACGTGGGCACGGCACATACCACGCCTACCCCTACGTCACACCAACAATGGCGGTACGGCCCGTACACACGTCCCAAAGGCATGGGTACGGCTCGCATCCCCCAAAGTTGGGGTGCCGTAGGGGTACGGGCCGTACCCAGGCCATCAGCACGTGGGTACGGCTCATACCACGACAGTGGACAGATACATAGGGGTGTGTGCCTATCACCCCCAGCAGTGCCCAGACAAATGAGGGGTGGGTGCCTATCACTCCCAGCAGTGCCCAGACAAATGAGGGGTGGGTGCCCATCACGACCAGCAGTGCCCAGACATATGGGGGTGGGTGCAGAGGACTCCCAGCAGTGGACAGAGACATGGGGTGTGTACATCATCCTCCGATGAGCAAAACTCCATGGGTGCATGAAGGCATCCACAATGTGCGACAATGTTGAGAGTGCCATGACAACACATCACTGACAGCAGTGTCCCACTCCCATGAGGATGGATGTCCTTCCCCCACTGCATGACACACCACATGTGGGTGTGAGGAACAATCACACATGCATACCCACCCCTGGCGGTGGCAGCACAATACACACACTGAGATCATGCAACAAGACTGTATCCACATGTTAAACACCACTAAACTAAGAGAACCTAAGGGAACACACACTGTCACCCACATTCCAGGACTGATAGGAATGTACAGGTGCCGGGGCAGCCAACAAGTTGTTGCCTCCCATGGAAGGAAAAAAGGGTGGAGTACACACAGATACAATGCCCACAATTGTCAGGCAGGTGCCCAAAGACCCTGCAGAACACGTAACACATGTGCGTGAGGCAGGGAGTACACACATGCATAGTGCGTAAAAGTGAAAATGTCCACATGAAGTCATGCCAATATACTCCATACACAAGTACAGTGTCCACCAAGGATGCCACAAACGATGCAGGTGGAGACATTGCAGAGCATGCATGGCCAAAGTTGAAGGGATGTGTCACACACCGAGGAAATGTTGACACAGCTCAGCACAACAATTGGGAAACACCCTGCAGGGAAGATGTCAGGTGCCACAGAGGAAGGAACACACCTTGGGACAATGTCACCATGCAGTAAGAGCTAACATGACCTAAGAATATATGCAGACATCTTGTGACGGCATGCAGATACCAGGGTCCACCCCATGAGCAGCACACTACAACATTTCCCAGACACCCAACACATCATCACCACCCCAACACAGGGAGCAGCAGCACCAACAGCAATACCAGAAAAGCAATAGTGTGCAAAGGAAAAACAAAAAGCCACATTCAGCATTCCAAAGAAAATTAGCTACAGTACACTATTCACCAAGCCCATAGGCCACGCCAGATGCAAAGTCCTGGGGGGGGGGGACACGTTGGGACACGTCTCCCCTAGCTTGACTGCACAGTTCACTGTTCCATATCATCCACAGAAGGGGGGCATCATGTGGGGGGGAAGAACCAGGCACCGCAGGGACAGGAGGGGCACGGGTAGGTGTCGTGGGTGCAGGGACGGACGACTCCACCACAGGGCGTGGGGCAGCGCCAAAGGAGGAGGTCAGTATGGCGCTGCACACGCCCGCAAGCTCTTCCAGTGTCTCCCCTGCACCCGAAGGAACCAAAGGCCCCAAGGAGGGGGGGTGTCGGAGGGATGGGTTGCAGCGCAACTGGGGGAGGGTGTGGACAGGGGGGGGAACTCAACTACCCTGCCCGGGGAATCCCTCAAATGCTTGCGGGGTGGTGTCACACTGGGGCTGAGGGACAGACTGGCCATGAAGGACTCTTTGTCCGACTGTTGGGCAGGAGAGCCAAGGGGAGTGGTGTTGGAGGTAGTGGGTCGTGAGGACTGCGGACTCCTACTGTGACAGCGTGGCTGCTGTTTGCCCCCTGACCCAGTGGCTGTGCCTTCTCCCCCCTGTGTGTGCGTGACAGGAGGTGTGCGCTTGGCCGTCCCTGGTGGTGTGCTGCCTGTGTCTGGTGGGGTGCGTGCATGGGGACGTCTGGGTGTGTATGGGACAGGCATGGGAGTGGGAAGTGCAGATGGTGCCGGGGTAGGGGGGGGACGGAGCGCTGCAGGAGACCCACTGCTGCCGTCAGTGACGAGTCCATGGACCTCAGCAACATCCGTTGGTCAGACATCGCTGATGACATGCCCTCCATGTACGACACCATCCATGTCAGCAGTCTGGTGTGGCCATGGAGGACACGCAGCAGCGATGTCTGACCAACCTGCAACTGGCGCAGAATGTCCACAGACTCTGCATTGACGGCAGCAGGGGAGACAGGGGCAGGGGGTGCGGTGCCTGGCACGAAGGAGACATGTTTGGTGTACCACAAACTCCCCTCAGAACCCAGAACCCCTTATCCGACTAGCTTAGTGTCCCATTCGTTAGCTGAGGTTGAGCTCGGCGGTCCCAATGTATAGACAACCCAGAACAAGCGATTTACAATATTCTCAGGAATGGTGGGAATCTGAAATACCTGTTCGTCATTATTCTCAGATCAGTCCACAACCGAATAGACAAAGACACGGTAAAGTTGAAAGAGTTCATTCAATGAACCTCGCGTCCTAAGATGCAGTACTGTGGCTAACATAAGCAGACAAATGGTTAAGTTCAGAAGCATCAGCATCGTTACAATATCATAAACAATGAAAGGAGCAAGCATAAGAAAATAACAGTGGAAACAGCAACCTTCCTGTCGCCAGTAAAATAATAGTAGTATCATTAGACTAATAGAAGGTCTCTAGGCTTGAATGGGGGATCCCCCACCGTACAGATCAGCTCAGTGGAATCACATCACAGGATCAGCTAGTCTCTACTCCAGCGAAAGTACTCCATCACAATGAAACTAAAACGTGCTGCACTGCAATATGAAAAGCACTCGTCTATCAGGTATCTGCAGCTGCGTGCATGTAATGGCTAAATAGTGGGACGATCAACCTGCACACAACAACATGCACCGTCTAGTTACCCAGACTGTTTGTGTACACAATGTACAGTACAAGCTCGCTGCTCACTGTGAAGGATGTCAAACAACAGACAGTTCTCATGTGAAGCAAACTCGAGTAGGCATTTTTCAATTAATAACACGCAACTACAGTGTCGCGTGCAAAAGCAGCAAAATTGGCAAGATGGCTTTCTAACAACTAACGCGGTGGTGCAAACTTAGCATTGTACATAGGGAGATAGTAATCATCACTACACCCCCCCTTGCTCGTACCACTAACCACTAGGGGCGCAAATTCAAGAACGCAGAGTTCAAGTTTGATAGAACGGAACCAAGGGCATGAACTGGAAGTCCATAGAAGGTAAGCGAAAAAGTCAGAAAAGAAATTTCAATTATAAACGATGTTGCAGGGAAATTAACCATGTAAAAGGGGAACAAATATAACATCGATGGATGCACCATGAAACGAGCAGGGCAAAAGTCAATCCATCAAGGTATAAGCACAATAAGTTGCAACAGCTTCCAAGAGGAAATCATTTGAACGTTCCGTAAAAGTATCTGCCATCCAGTTCAGCAGGGGGAAAGAACACACGTGTTCCTCAACATCAAGATAACTTCTGGATAAGAATTCTGTTGCAGCTGTTCCGATGTCCCAATTCCCTAGGACTCCATGTGCTGCAGCGCAGGCCATAAACCTGACGCCAGAACAGTCCAACTCATGAGCCACTAAGGGGCTCTTCAGTCGATCATAATCCGGGGCAGGAGCCACCGAGTTAGACAGGCACAAATCCAGAGCCCATTCGAATGGACAATCTAGGCAATGAAAGACAGGTTGCACGCAGGTAAAGAAGGGAAACCGGAAGGACAATCCATAGGCAATGCTTAAGGTCGCCAGCGGCAGAGTGCCGTAGAATTCAAGCATCTGTTTCCGAAGATGGAGCAGCCGGGGCATGCTGTCTTGTAACGCAAGTTGTGCAGCCATAGCGTAGTACGCAGATCAATAATAGCACCCCAGCTACGAGGGCGAGAAGCAAAGGGAGACCTCCGAAGACGCTTGAAAAAATCGAATGAATAAATGCGGGGATCACACCAAACATAGTTTGGAAGGAGGTCAGGAGGCCGGAGCCCACAATTTAGAAAAAATCAGCCAGGCCACTTGTTGACGAGGCATGAAAGATAGTCTGAATCAGAGTCCCAAAATGTAGTGGGAGATCAGTGTTCAAAAGCGCTTGCACCTCTGTGCGCGTGTTAGCTACGTGAAGGACAAATGTTTCTCGGGATGAAGTCAACACGACTTGTTATTGAGACAATAGAGCCCTTATTCTGCTCATCTTGTTGAACTCTGCTTTCAAGGTTGGAATGGAAGGCCAGATGGATACATCGAGCCGGCCATGCGGGGGTGGGAAAAGGATGTTATTACAGAAAACCACTCGTAGTGAAACAGTCACGATGTGAGGAATTCCCACCAGCATCCCACAGCAAGCTTCATCATTGAATAGCACATAACTACTGTTAGCAAGCAGCATACAAGACGGTGTCATAACTGGCACACGACTCCCTTTCAGAATACAAGCTAAATTATGAGCGTGTATGTTACAAGCACCATGCAATTGAATGTGCCTACACACTACAGAATGATCCGGAGTAGAAGTGCACCCTTCACCTTTTAAATACACCTCCTTGCCGTCTCTCACGCACCTGTTGTCGCCTAGCACGGACACAAGGGACCCGAGCAAGTGGGAGGCCGGTGATGGGAATGGAGGGTGCGGCGAGAGATGGAGTGCTGCTTTCAGCTCTGGGAGCAGTCTCCTCCCCCTCTGGGAGCTCTGCCTTGGACCCGTCAGCGTCATAGTCGGTGTTGGGAGTGAACAGCTCCTCCGCCTGACTCCCCTCGGCCTCCGTGCCACTTGCTGCGCCAGACTCCCCAGCACTGGTGGCCCCGGTGCTGGATCCCTCCCCACGTCCGTGCCAGAGTCTCCCTCGGTTTCCACCGACGATGCTGTGGGCAAGGTGAAGAGACAGGAAATGATCAGACACCTGTATACATATGACACATGAGTCCAAACTACATAGGTCACAGTGCATAGCATGAACAGCAACATGAGTAACATCTACAATACTACAAACATATGTAGGCCCTGCACCACACAGTTGGTTGACCCACCATGCCACTGGGAAACAATGGGGAGCATGACACAACTGCAAATTACTTGATGTCAATTTATACAGAGGAGCTGGTCTCTGGGGACAGTCGAGCACTGCTTTACTGGCATGGCACAGTCACCTACACCTGCAACTGTCCCCTGATGCCAGGTACACGGATAATGACACCTGACATGTAACTACCGGCGTTGCACGATGTGACTATGTCATGTGTGTGTCATGTGTTCCCATGGACTTGCTGTACTTGTTCCGTCACATGCATCTGCAGTTGCTGCATCCAACATGTGTCTGCGTGTTGATGGGCATGGCACACTATTACGCACACCAGGCCACATGTGCAATCAGACGTAACGTGTGTATGTATGCATCGCACATGGACTTGCGAGACAAGGACATATCTGCGTAGTCTCAATGTATGTGTGATCAGTCTTGACATGTACCCCTTCATGGCAAGGTGTGTGGACTGTCCTATTTCAAGGACATGTGACCTGTGCCTCTAGTGTTCCGCAACCTGTCTGTATGATAATACATCCTTCTTCTGCACATATGTGGATGTCTTTCACTCCTGTAATGCGTCTGCCTGTTCACTTACACTGGCCCACAGCTAGTTTCATGGCATGTCATGTTGACCTTGAGCACCCACGTGTGTAGCTGACTCTTGGTAGGAGTATCACCTGGCTGGCATACGTGTCCTGGATGCATTGCACAGAACAGACTTTGTATGTATCATATGTGTATTAGCTGTTGAACATGTGCTGAGTTCATTGACATTGGTGTAGTGATGTACCCAATCTTCGTTATTCCTTCCAAATTTCTGCAGGGCACCGCCTCTCCCCCGACCAATGCCAGACTTGGCTGCCATGAGGGAACGTGACTGTATACGCCGCTACCGCTTCTCCCAACCGTTGATTGACAATTTGACTGCAAGGCTGGCACCACACCTCCAACCGCTACACAGGTATCCTACTGCACTGACACCCAAGATGAAGGTGATGGCAGCCCTACATTTCTTTGCCACGGGTACGTTTCAATTGACCATAGCTGATGTAGGTGGCATGTCCCAGACCATGTTCAGCCGTGTCCTGCATGATGTGTTAGAGGCCATGTTGGTACACCTGGATGAATTTATACATTTTCCAACTCGTGAGCAGTTGACAGGTGTCAAGGGTGAGTTCTATGCCCTGGGAGGGATGCCCCATGTCATTGGGGCCATTGATGGGACACATGAGGCTTTGGTACCACCACAGGCACAGGAGGTAGCCTTTCGTAACCGCAAACATTACTACTCCATCAATGCCCTTGTGGTATGTCTTGCTAACATGCTGATATCCCATGTCTGTGCCCGTTTTCCAGGATCAGCACACGATGCCTACATCATGAGGCGTAGCAGGGTGCCTGAAATGATGCTGCAGCTGCGCAACGAACGTGCATGTCTTGTTGGTGGGTATACTCTGTTAGTCCTGTATTTTTCCGGTATCTTAATATCTTACTTCTTCTCCTGACCCACTTCTGTCCATGATGTTTCCATGTAGGGGACTCTGGCTATCCCAACATGCCAAGGCTGATGACGCCTCTCCACAACCCCAGAACAGCCGCAGAACACCGGTACAACGACACCCATGGGCAGACGAGGCGCGTGATTGAGAGGACGTTTGGACTCCTGAAGAGCAGATTCCGGTGCCTCCACAAGACCGGCGGCGCACTCCCATATGCCCCGGTGAAGGTCTGCAAAATCTTCATTGTGTGCTGCATGCTACACAACATGGCAGTGGAGAAGGCCGTGCCACTCATCCTGGATCCCGATTGTGAGAAGTTGGCCTGATGTATGATGTCACTAGTTCTAGTGTACACCTTATATCAGTCCAAAAACCCTTATGGTTATTGGTTGTAAAGTCAACCTTATAGACCAGCTATCCTAGTGGTAGCATGGACAAGAGCAGTCTTAGGCTAAACTCTGAATGGCATGTGAAGCCAGCTGTGATACCATATATAATCCCTTGAATACCAAATGAAAGGACACCACAACAGATATATATAGACAATAAAGTGTATTTATTCTAGTCAAACCCTCAGCACTCTTTATGAGATTAGAGGTAAGTACAACACAGTCTTATTTATGCATACATTAAGTCACACAGGTAAGTAATACAGTTAGGCCCTAGGGGCCACGCAAACCATATACTAAGAAAGTGGTATAAGGACCACTGTTAAGGAAATAGGATAGGCCTAGGCCTAGGGAATCGCTGGGGCTACACTACACTAGCAACAGTTAGGAAGTGGGAGGCCCACGGGATTCAGGCGCAGAGTGGAAACACTCACGCGTAATGCGTATAATCGTTAGAAATAGTACAGTTTTGAAATAAGCAGTTTAAGGACACTTCTGAAGCAGCTAGAGAGTCGAGACTCGGAAACTAGACCCTAGGATAATCAATACCCTTGTGAGCACCGAAGTAACCAAGTTACCTAGCCCACGGGCTGCGGGTGCATAGGTGTGAACTTGCGTCGGGTTTCGTCGTGGACTTCTATGGATGCCTGAAGGAAAGTTGCTGACAGGCAGTCAGTGAAGAGTGTCCGGTGGATCCCAAGGCTGGGATCAAGAAGAGAGGAGACCTGCAAGCAGAAGGGACAGAGTCAAGGTCACTAGCCAGTGACCACGTGGAACCAGGATGGAACCAGGCGACGTCGTGAAGATTGCAGGTGAAGGTGAAGCTTGTCGCTGCAGCCACGGGGACCAGGAGACGTCGAGGACGACCAGGACCAGGAGGCGAGCTGTCCCACGAAGGCTCTTGCTGTCGGCGGTGTCGAAGTTGAACTAGGACTCACCAAGCCTTGGCAGGCGGAACCCACGAAGAACGGAGGACTTGCTTCTGGTGCAGACCAGGAAGGTCTGGGGTGCTTCTCTTTTGCAAGGAAGCGGGAGCCAGTCTGGAGGAGCCAAACCAGCGGTGAAGATTTCAGGATGCGTCGTCACAAAGGCCACTAGCCAACGGGCAAGCAACCGGACAGACGCGGCAAGCAGGAAAATGCAGAAGGGCCCCACGCAGGACTCGTGGAGTGTGGGGGGGCTGATCTTCGGTGCAGATGGTGCTTGGGGTTGGGGCTTCTCAATCCCCGATGCACAACTTCGAGGGTGCCTCAGAAGCTGCGCTTGAAGATACTAGCCACTTTTCCCAGGTAGCCGGCCCCACGTCTCTCGTCGCCTCCACGGATCTCAGCTCGGCTGTGGATGTGGATCAGGGTCGGAGAAGTCTGGAAGTCAAGTCTCTGGTCGGGCTCTGCAGTCGGTCCCTCGTAGAACTTCAGCAAAGCAAAGGGTAGTCTCTTGATGGTGCCTGTTTGCACAGGGTAGCCACTCCTTGGCCACAAGGGAGATTCTTCAGTCATCTTCTTTCGTCGAATGTCGAAGGTCCAGAGTTTCTGTTCAAGTTGCAGGTTCAGGATAATCTAATCTCCTGGGGCCCAGCTACCACTCTTATACTAATCTGGGGGGCTGGGTTACCTGCTAGGTCACGCCTGATGGGTGGGACCTGGGAGGGGGTGGTTACACCCCCTTCCCTTTGTCCAGTTTCGCGCCAGGACTGGGGCTGGAGTGCCCCAGCACCGGTTTGAACTGGACTATGCATGGGACACCTTGTGTGCCCCAGGCATGTCTCATTCCTTTCAGCCCTCCCTGCCCCAATACACTAAAGTCTGTCTGGGGAGGTGCTAGCACCTCCCCAAGCAGGAAACCTATTGTCCAAGCCTCCCTTGCCGGGATCACTCCCAGCAGCAGGAGGTCAGACTTGTGTCTGTGGCAGCAGCATCCATTTTGTGATGCTGAGGCTTTGGTTAGAGTTAAACAGCAAAGTAGGATTTTAACATGTCTCTCCCTCTAGAAGGGAGGAATAATATCCTCATCACCAGAAATGGTATGGGGGTACTATTCCAAAGTGTTAGACACCTTACACGACATGTTTTGATACAGCCAAACCATAGTTACCATAACCGTTTAAGAGTATATGGTAGGCTATATCATAGAACAGCTATAAGGACATGGTTCCGAAAGCTGCAGACAGGCTCAGCTCATGCTAGAGCACCATCTCACATGTTACCAAGCACTCTGCCTCCAGGATTGTTAAGGCCTGCCATAGGAGTGACTGATAGGTACACATGTGTCTATATATAAGGGTAGATATAGGCATACTATATCTAAGCAAGGGGTGATTACACGACCTTGCCCCAGCTGAGTGATCAGCCAGTTGTGTCTGATTGGAAGGCCAGACCAGGGGTGGCATAATACATGCTGCAGCCCCTGGGAGGCCTAGGGTACACCTATGCCCTGGGTACCTAGGGTACACTGTACAGGGTCCAATAAGGTGATCCTTACCAATTGGGGATGTACCTAGGGTACATGGAGTCCATTTTAAAGAGAGAGCAGACAGCCTGAGACCCTGAATGGCAGGATCTCAGGCCAACTAAGTCGAAAAACCAGCTAGACACTAGGCAAAAAGTTGGGGGTAACCATAGTCAGATATCCACCTTCCTACACAACCCCCCCCCCCAAACGAAAGGAGATAAGGCTGGCCTTGACAAGGTAAGCCTCTATTGCCTAAGTGGCCATATAAGGAAGAACCAGCACTGGCATGGTTACCCCCTGTCTCATGGTCCACTAAGCAATCCCTCACCCTAAAGGTATCATAGGGTCTCCACCATAGGGAATCTCTACCTTTGGTGTGTCTTTGCAAAGTAAAAGGCAGGTGTTGAGATGGAGTACTGAAGTGAGTGTCCTCCAAGTGAGGCCTCAGCTTCCTCCAATCATCCTCCACCATGGATGCCTTTCTTTCTTTCACTGAGTTGCACTGTGCTCTCAGGGTCAGCCTCTGGCTACCTAAAGCTGGAGGCTGGGTCCCTTTTGTGGGCTTACTGGAGGGACAGGTCAGGTTTGGGGTCCCATGTTTGCCTGGGCCCAACAGAATCCCTCTGGGGGAGGTCCCTAACTACCTGTAAAGGAGATCCCTCAGGAATGTTTTTAACCATCACCTGGCTAGGGCTACTAGCCAGGCAATCCTCATTCTTTTGATGGGGGGGTTCTTGTGGACAGGGGCCCTCTTGGGGTCCATTGGCCTCCCTGACCTCTGCAGCCCTGGGCTGACTGAGGCAGGGTAGAGAGAGGCAGGCTACCTGCACCAGACTGGGTCCCACCTTGGAAGGGGCCACTGACATCAGAGGCTCTGCCAGGCCTGGCTACCTCTGGTGCAGTTCCTTTACAAGGGGTGAGGTCAGATCCCTGAGGAGGCTGACCTTTTCCTAATGTCTGGGGAGAGGGAGACTTTTCTTCCTCCCCACTACTCTCTGTTTGTGTGGAGTGATCCATAGTTTCAGGCTTCACTACACCTATGTCAGTCTGAGTATGGGCTGAGACCATTACAGCCTTGCCAACCTTTTCAGGGAGGCACTCAGTTTGGGTTTGAGCTGTGACTGTCACAGCTCTGCCAATGTCTACAGGGAAGTCTGTCTTTGCCTGGGCTGTGGCTACCACTGCCCTTCCAACCTTTTCAGGGAGGAAATCTACTTGGACAGGGGTTGTGGCTGGCACAACCCCACTACCCTTTTGTGAAAGGCCTACCATTTTAGAATGGGTGTCTTGTTCAACTCCAGCCCAAGCTGAGAGTTCTAAGTCATTCCCCAGTAAGCAGTCCACAGGCAAGGTTGGAGACACTGCCACCCTTTTAAGGCCAGTGACACCTCCCCAGCTGAGACATACCTCTGCCATGGGATGACTGTTCTGTTTGCCATCAATGTTAGTTACCTGGTATGAGAAACCAGGCAAAAGCTGCTCAGAGGGAACTAGCCTATGGGCCACCATAGTGATGCTAGCTCCAGTGTCTCTGTAGGCCTCAGCTTTTCTACCATTGATGTAGGGCTCCTGTCTGTACCTACCCAAAGTGTTGGGACAGGCAGTGAAGTTGGCAAACCCCATGCCACCATCACAGACAAGAGTAGCTGCTGTAGGGGAATTGGCTAAGCCAGGATCCCCCTGTGTTCCCCAAGAAAACCCAACAAACATTTTTGGGGGCACTCCCACCACCTGGGGGATTACTGCTGACAGTAATAGGTGGTGTGACAGGAGTAGTTGGAGGAACAGTTTTGTTTTTAGCCTTTGGGCAACTGCTGTCAGTTTTCCAATGCCCAGGAGTTTTACACTCATGGCAGTAAGGCTTTTTAACTGTGGTAGAGGAGGGAGCTTGGGACCCACCACCCTGTGTGGAGTTTTGGGGCCCTGAGGAAGATTTCTCTTTTGTTTTATCCCCACCCTTCTCTTGAGGCTTGGTGGTATCTTTCTTTTGGTCACCACCCTGATTTTTAGGCCTAATCCTGGTCCTGACCCATTTATCTGCCCTCTTTCCCAATTCTTGGGGAGAGGTCAAATCTGAGTCTACCAGGTGTGGATGGAGAAGCTGGTTCTGACAATTACTAAGGATCTGCTCCCTCATAATCAAGTTGTACAATCCTGTATAGTCCTGCACCTTGCTGCCAGTTAACCAACCTTCCAAAGCCTTAGTGGCACAATCCACAAAATCAGACCAGTCCTGTGTCTGTGTCTTCTGGGTGTCTCTGAACAACAACCTATATTGCTCAGTGGTTAAGCCAAACCCATCTATCAGAGCACTCTTCAGGACTTTGTAATTGTTCGCATCCTCATCACTGACTGTGAGGAGCTTGTCTCTACCTTTGTCAGAAAAGGAGAGCCACAAGTTAGCTGCCCACTGACTCTGGGGTACCTGCTGTACTTTGCAGGCCCTCTCCAAAGCAGTCCTCCACTTGTGGATGTCATCCCCATTCTGATATGGGGGGACTATCTTGCTTAGGTTTCTATGGTCATAAGACCTATCCCTATCTCTAGGAATGTTGCTGCCACCAGTGGGTTCTGACCCACACAATTTTTGCTCTCTAGCCAGAGCAAGCTTCTCCTTGGCAAGGGCAAGTTCTTCCCTCTGAATCCTCAGATTAGCTTCCCTCATTCTGGCTTCATGCTCCTTTCTCTCAGGGTAAGTCATTCCCCTGTGAGAGGAAGCATTAGAGATGCTAGAGACGTGGGAGTGGATGGATTCCCTTGAAGGGGATCTGTCTCTCCTGCTTCTCTGGTTAAGCCCACTTGGGGGTCTGTATGGGGGGACCCCATGCAATCTCCCATGTAAGCTTAGGTTAGCCTGGCTAAGTCTTCTTACTTGGCCCTGGCTGTCTACCTCTTTATCTGAAGTCCCATCTGACTCATCTGTGGTGGGTAGACCCTTATCTACAGCTATGGCACCATACTTGGCAGCTCTTTCAGCATCATAGGCCTCCAGAAGCTCCACTAGCTGTCTAAGGGTAGGGTTGGAACCCTGTTTTAATCTCCTGGAGGTACACAGTTGTCTCATCTCCTGGAAAGTGAATGCATCATATCTAGAGGGAATCTGTCCAGGATTCTCCTCTCCTGAGGGAGTATCAGTGTGATCTCCATTCAGGGACATGATTCTAGTGAGGGTGTGGTGTGTGCACCTACCTACACTAGTTGTATCTACTAAACCTCTCTAGTAGTTGTAGTCAGGGTGTGTTACTCCCTTCAACCTACAACCACTAAGTCCAGTAGGACTTAAGTATTATAATCTATGTTATATGTACCTAAACAATATCTGTGTGATCTTTCAATTTAGTATCTCAAGATTACAATGGTATTACAACAGCAAGCTCAGATCCCAACCGCTACTCACCAATGTGAGAAGTTGGCCTGATGTATGATGTCACTAGTTCTAGTGTACACCTTATATCAGTCCAAACAACCCTTATGGTGATTGGTTGTAAAGTCAACCTTATAGACCAGCTATCCTAGTGGTAGCATGGACAAGAGCAGTCTTAGGCTAAACTCTGAATGGCATGTGAAGCCAGCTGTGATACCATATATAATCCCTTGAATACCAAATGAAAGGACACCACAACAGATATATATATATAAAATAAAGTGTATTTATTCTAGTCAAACCCTCAGCACTCTTTATGAGATTAGAGGTAAGTACAACACAGTCTTATTTATGCATACATTAAGTCACACAGGTAAGTAATACAGTTAGGCCCTAGGGGCCACGCAAACCATATACTAAGAAAGTGGTATAAGGACCACTGTTAAGAAAATAGGATAGGCCTAGGGAATCGCTGGGGCTACACTACACTAGCAACAGTTAGGAAGTGGGAGGCCCACGGGATTCAGGTGCAGAGTGGAAACACTCACGCGTAATGCATATAATCATTAGAAATAGTACAGTTTTGAAATAAGCAGTTTAAGGACACTTCTGAAGCAGCTAGAGAGTCGAGACTCGGAAACTAGACCCTAGGATAGTCAATACCCTTGTGAGCACCAAAGTACCCAAGTTACCTAGCCCACGGGCTGCGGGTGCATAGGTGTGTACTTGCGTCGGGTTTCGTCGTGGACTTCTATGGATGCCTGAAGGAAAGTTGCTGACAGGCAGTCAGTTAAGAGTGTCCGGTGGATCCCAAGGCTGGGATCAAGAAGAGAGGAGACCTGCAAGCAGAAGGGACAGAGTCAAGGTCACTAGCCAGTGACCACGTGGAACCAGGAAGGAACCAGGCGACGTCGTGAAGATTGCAGGTGAAGGTGAAGCTTGTCGCTGCAGCCACGGGGACCAGGAGACGTCGAGGACGACCGGTACCAGGAGGCGAGCTGTCCCACGAAGGCTCTTGCTGTCGGCGGTGTCGAAGTTGAACTAGGACTCACCAAGCCTTGGCAAGCGGAACCCACGAAGAACGGAGGACTTGCTTCTGGTGCAGACCAGGAAGGTCTGGGGTGCTTCTCTTTTGCAAGGAAGCTGGAGCCAGTCTGGAGGAGCCAAACCAGCGGTGAAGATTTCAGGATGCGTCGTCACAAAGGCCACTAGCCAACGGGCAAGCAACCGGACAGACACGGCAAGCAGGAAAATGCAGAAGGGCCCCACGCAGGACTCGTGGAGTGTGGGGGGGCTGATCTTCGGTGCAGATGGTGCTTGGGGTTGGGGCTTCTCAATCCCCGGTGCACAACTTCGAGGGTGCCTCAGAAGCTGCGCTTGAAGATACTAGCCACTTTTCCCAGGTAGCCGGTCCCACATCTCTCGTCGCCTCCACGGATCTCAGCTCGGCTGTGGATGTGGATCAGGGTCGGAGAAGTCTGGAAGTCAAGGCTCTGGTCGGGCTCTGCAGTCGGTCCCTCGTAGAACTTCAGCAAAGCAAAGGGTAGTCTCTTGATGGCGCCTGTTTGCACAGGGTAGCCACTCCTTGGCCACAAGGGAGATTCTTCAGTCTTCTTCTTTTGTCGAATGTCGAAGGTCCAGAGTTTCTGTTCAAGTTGCAGGTTCAGGATAATCTAATCTCCTGGGGCCCAGCTACCACTCTTATACTAATCTGGGGAGCTGGGTTACCTGCTAGGTCACGCCTGACGGGTGGGACCTGGGAGGGGGGTGGTTACACCCCCTTCCCTTTGTCCAGCTTCGCGCCAGGACTGGGGCTGGAGTGCCCCAGCACCGGTTTGAACTGGACTATGCATGGGACACCTTGTGTGCCCCAGGCATGTCTCATTCCTTTCAGCCCTCCCTGCCCCAATACACTAAAGTCTGTCTGGGGAGGTGCTAGCACCTCCCCAAGCAGGAAACCTATTGTCCAAGCCTCCCTTGCCGGGATCACTCCCAGCAGCAGGAGGTCAGACTTGTGTCTGTGGCAGCAGCATCCATTTTGTGATGCTGAGGCTTTGGTTAGAGTTAAACAGCAAAGTAGGATTTTAACATGTCTCTCCCTCTAGAAGGGAGGAAAAATATCCTCATCACCAGAAATGGTATGGGGGTACTATTCCAAAGTGTTAGACACCTTACACGACATGTTTTGATACAGCCAAACCATAGTTACCATAACCGTTTAAGATTATAAGGCACTTTAAGAGTATATGGTAGGCTATATCATAGAACAGCTATAAGGACATGGTTCCGAAAGCTGCAGACAGGCTCAGCTCATGCTAGAGCACCATCTCACATGTTACCAAGCACTCTGCCTCCAGGATTGTTAAGGCCTGCCATAGGAGTGACTGATAGGTACACATGTGTCTATATATAAAGGTAGATATAGGCATACTATATCTAAGCAAGGAGTGATTACACGACCTTGCCCCAGCTGAGTGATCAGCCAGTTGTGTCTGATTGGAAGGCCAGACCAGGGGTGGCATAATACATGCTGCAGCCCCTGGGAGGCCTAGGGTACACCTATGCCCTGGGTACCTAGGGTACACTGTACAGGGTCCAATAAGGTGATCCTTACCAATTGGGGATGTACCTAGGGTACATGGAGTCCATTTTAAAGAGAGAGCAGACAGCCTGAGACCCTGAATGGCAGGATCTCAGGCCAACTAAGTCGAAAAACCAGCTAGACACTAGGCAAAAAGTTGGGGGTAACCATAGTCAGATATCCACCTTCCTACACCGATGAGCAAGATCATCCACCCGTGGAGGATGAAGGGCTTGGGCACGGGGCATGTGAGGATGAGGAGGAGGATGAGGATGAGGACATCCAGAGTCAACTTATCCGCAACTTCTTCTCATGATGGTGAGTCCCTGTGTCTGAGTGTGCACGCTTAGAGCCTTGTGTGGCATGTGTTGCAATGTGTGTGTCGAGCTGACTGTGTGCTAAGTGACTTGGAGGTGTGTTCTGATGTGTCATTCAAGTGATGATGTCATTCCACACATTTTTTGCGGGAACACAAAATTCATTAATAGCATGGTGACAACATAATTCCTGTAGAGTACATGTACATGTCTGCGGATTACTAGCTCTTCGCTGACTTGTTGTGTGTCTGTCCTCCCCAGGTTCCTGCGGCTGTCGTCTGCTCATGTCATCATTGCCCTCCTGCTATTCCTCATGAGTATTGCAACGTGTGCTGGATCAGAGTTACATGCACAGACATGGTGACAAGTCATTTTGGGTAAGGAGTGCAGCAAGGCGTTTTGTGGGTGGTACGTGTTTGTGATATGTGGGGACTGCTCCTGTGCATGTTGTGTTACCATGCATACATGTCGACTCACCATGGGCCACAATACGTGTTGCATGGCTCCCATGAATTGATAGTCACCCTTCCTGACAGTCATCTGTCATGGATTGTGGATTCTGATGAAGGCATCAATGTGTGTATAACGTCCCTCAGGAACATACGGGATGCTAATGGTGGACATGGTGTGGGACATCCCCATGACAGCCTCAATGGGGAATTGCAGCCTCTCCGTGTGGAGCAAGGGGTGTGAGGCTCAACCCCTTCACTTGTGTGCCAGCTCAGTAGGATTTACCACATCTGTGTGTTGAAGGGGGTGTCCAGTGTAGGTCACACATGTTCAGCCAAATGACCTGTGAGTCTGTTCCAATGGATGCATTTCCATTAGTGTGAGGCTGAGTAATAAAGGTGTTCGTCACACTCCAAGGTGCCTCATCTCTGTCAATGCATGTCTCTTGCCACTTAGCATGCGGCATATCTGGCATACTTGTAGATAATGCATAGGAGTCCATGTGTAGTTTAGCGACATGCATGCAGTTGCTCATGGATTATGCTCCCTATTGGGCATGAAGTACATGGTCGTGTATGTTTTTTAGCAAGGTCGACCACACAATGGGCCATCAACAGCTGCTGAGGGTGTGTCTCCTGTGCGCAGGTCGGCCTTCAGTTTCCTGATCCGGTGTAATGGCTCTTTGGTGATTGTGCATGCATTGTCTCTGGGTGTGCCATGTGACACTGGACACTCCTTACTTTACACACGCGCCTGTTGCAGTTGTCCTTCTGACATCCTAGTCCTTGTGTGCAAAATGGGGCATTTTGCAGGGAGATGGCGCCTGCTGCTGCGAGCCCTGCACAAGCACCCAGTGGCCACACACACAAGATGGTGTGCATCATGTTTGGCTCGCTCACATATGCCATGCTAGTCCACAGCATCTGTACCTCATGCTGCAACGCCCTCTGCATTATGCACATGATCCACAGATAGATCCACTCCAAGTACAGACAGACCATCCCCCAGGTCCATGACAACATCCGTGTCAAATACTGCCCTGCCCTCTACGGAGCTAGTACATCCATACTCCCAGGAAACTGGTCCACTTCCAGGGGGCATCTGCACACCTCAGCTTCAACACCCTGCGCCCCAGGCACCTCACCGTCCAGCATAGATAGCTGCAATGGATCACTGTCTGCTGCAGGATGACCTCCACACTCCCCACCCACACTCAGGAGGCAGTCCACAAACCCGACCCCACACCAACCTTGTACGTCTGTCATCCTAGATCCCGTTGGGCCATCTCCGTGCATCCAACCTTGCCCTGGCCACCGTTCTTCACATTCACCGTACTCCAGCATACAGGACATTGTTTTCCCACCTGGCCACACATACCTGGGACTCCCTCCCCGGGTACCTCCACATGAGCCATGACCTCTACGCCTTGATGATAATCTCCCAAATAGGTCTCTCCGCACAGTTTAGCAAGCCCCCCCTCAGCAGCCAGAGGCCATCACAGGTGAGTGTTGTGCTCCATGCTTACATTGAATGATACCTTGTTACCCATGTGTGTCCTGTACCAGACTCTGATCCCAGGGTATGGATGGCTGGAGTAGGTTCAACACTCAGGCATAGTTAGACATTTCCACACACATATGTCGTTGAATAATGCCAAATGACAGCAACATCTCATGTGCAGAAAAATAAGATTTTATTTTTGGTCGGGTGAGTGTTTTGGTAGATGTGCTAAGGTGCTCTACCGGGGGAATAGAATCCAAAGTTCACAGGGGGAGATGGCATCCTTGTCAGTTGGAGTCATCAGAGTCCAGACCACAGTGTTGGTCATCATTGGTCAGACTGTGACCAGCAAGTCCATGTGGCAGAGAATGTCATTGGGTGAGGTGGTGCTGTTGCGCCAGAGGGCCAGGTGCCAGGCCAAGTGACCTGGGAGATGGGGATGGTCCGCTGACTCTCACGGTCTTTTCCGTGGACGACCCACCTTCCTCCGGGGACCCTCAGATGCAGGCCTTGACGATGTTTGGCACGCTCCATCAGATGAATCCTCCTCCTCCTCCCTCCCTGTGTCTGGTGCTGGTCTACGCCTGGTGGTACAGGGAGGGTTTTCCAGGCTTTGGGCAATCTGACGGAGTGATTGGCTCACGTCCCTGTGCACCGCCAGGAGCTCAGCCAGTCTTGCCTCCATCCGTCCTTGGTATTGTTGATGACTGGCATGATGCTCGACCTGCAGGTTCTTAATCTCATCAAGGGTCCCCTGCATCCCGGAAAGTCTGGGCACAACCTGGTCGATGCCTCTGGTGTCACGCCGGTATGAGTCCAGGATGTTGCGTATATGTGTGACATACCGGTGTCCTGAGCTGGCTGGTCAGGTTCGCGCCTCCGCCTGCCTCCACTCCCACTACCCCTGCCCACTTGAGCCTGGCCTGCCCTTGTGGGCACATCGGGTCTACGGGACCCCTGAGGGATGGCATTTGCAGGGTTGCCTGCCTCCTCCTGGGTGCCCGGGGAACCTTGTCCATCCTGGTCAGACTGGCTCTGTTGTTCAGTGTGAGCGGGGCTCCTGGGTGTGTCCTGAGATGTGGCAGAAATGGGGGTGGTAGTTGGCACAGATGTACCTGACGCAGGTGCTGCAGGGGCTTGGGCATCAGAGGGGCCAGGTTGGTCGGGGTCATCCACGGAGTGGTGAGAGTCGTCGCTGCCGGTGGGATCGTCTTCACGCGTAGCCTGGGACTGTGATTCTTCCCCCCCAATGTTGGGGGGAGATCGACGACGTTGCCCTGTGTGTGAGAGAGAGACAATGTTAATGGTGTTTCATGCCACATCTATGTTTCATATATATTCAAGTTGGCACAGTTCCTCCAGGTAGTTGGATGTCCCTAGCATTCCTCTCAGTGTCCACTTGGGGATGGGTATGTTGCGGGGGACAGATTGGGATGTTCTCCTGAGTGTTTGACCTGTAGATTGTTGGCTCTGATGCTTATTTGTCTCTGGTTTGGTCTTGTTGTGTCACATGTCCATTGTGGGAGTGTGTACATCCATTGCCTGCCCCGGGGGTGTGTGCTTGTGTTAGGGGGGGGGGTGTGACCGGGCGTGCTGTTGTGTGTAGTGTGAGTTGTCATTGGGTCTCCCAGGTGATGTGTCTGTCCCCTCATGGTGCATGCTGGAATGACAGTGAGTGTGAGTTCCTGTGCTAGATACCTGTGCTTGTGGAGTTTGTGTTTGAGTGTACAGTGGTCCCAGTAGGGCCTTGTGCTGCATACAGCAGGGCCCGGTGTCAGCTACCTTGTCAGTAGTTTACCAGTCCCTGGGCATTGTGCATGGGTATGTACCCATGCCATATGGGCTGAGGGCATTGGTGTCTGCGTCTCATTTCCAGAATGTGTTGTGTGGGGCCCACCCTCCCAGCCTCACGAACATCCAGTCTTGTGTTTGTGGTTGTTGTAGGCTTGGACATGGCCTTGCCTTGATTTGTGAAGGGTGCATGGAGACGTTAATGGCATGAGCGTGGTTTTTTAGTGTGGGTGTGTGCGGTGAGTGCTTGAGGGAAGTTGCGTGCATTTGGTGTATATGTGGTGTGGACCCCATTGCCCCCATGTTACGTAAGTTGTTTGTGTACTCACCAGGCTCTTCGACTCTGTGTACTCCCACCGGTGGTAGCAGGGCCATCACCTTCTCCTCCCAGGGATGGTAGTGTACGGGTCTGCGGGGCGGCCCACCTCCAGTGATGTTAGTCTGGGCATATTCTTCATTCATTTTCCTCTTGACCGCCCGGCGCAGATCGTACCACCTGGCTTGGCATTCATGCCTGGTCCTTCGGACGGGCGCAACAGCATTCACCTTGTCAACAATCCTCTGCCACATGGCAGATTTTGTAGATATGCTGGTCTGTCTGACCAATGTTCCAAACAGCTGTGGCTCGACTCTGATGACTTTGTTGACAAGGAGCTCCAGCTCCGCTGTAGTGAACTTTGGATTCTTGTCTGTGGGCATGGTGTGGGGTGTGGGTGTGGGTGTGGATGGTTGTGGGTGTGTGGGTGTGAATGTGAGTGTGTGTGTGTCAATGTGGAGAGGGGGATGTTTGTGGAGGAGGTTGTGTGAAGTTGTGTGAGTGAAGGTGTAGTGGAGGTATGAGTGATGTGGAGTAGTTTCTCTGGGGAGTTGTTTCTCAGTGGGGTCTGGCAGCAGTGGGTCTGTTGCAAAGGCTCATGGGTTGTGTGTGTGGGCCCTTTTTATTGGTCCATTTTTGGGTGTGGCTGTGTTTGAATTTTGGTGGGTGTGTTATAAGTGGTGGTTGTGATTTGGGGCCTCTGTTTGCCTGTTTGGATGTGGCAGGTCAGTCATTGAGATGTATTTTGTCGTGTAGACGTGTTTTCTGTTGTTGTGCGAGTCGAATTGACCCTCCTTGTGCTGTTTTACAGTGTCCTGGTTCTGTATGAGTCTTTTTCGCGTAGGTACGATCCGTACATATGCGATGCTGGGTAAGGGTGCTGGGGTACGGGGTTGGTGTGCGGCGCGTACATGCGGTGGGGGTTCGGTGCGTCCATGCGGTGGGGGGCCTGGGGGTACAGTGCGTACATGCGGTGGGGGTATGGTGCATACACGTGCGGCCCTGGGGAACAGCACGTACAAGCGGAGGTACGGCGCGTACATGTGCGGGTGCTGCGCGTACATGGGGGGACGGCGCGTGCAGTTGCGGGGCTGGGGTACAGTGCGGACAGGGTGGTGTACGGTGCTGACATTTTTGGGGTTGGGGGGGCTGTACGGCTCGTACACGGGCATGGGTTTACCCGTGTACATGTGTGCTACTGCGTTAGCTCCGTACGGGTCATTTTCCGTGCGATTGTGTATTCGGACAGACGGTCGGGATCGTGCTTGCGTGTTCGGACTTGTGTTTTACGATTTGCACATAAAAATGTCCGGCTCACTCTCGTACACTTTTCCCGACGATATTCAGACGTAGACACTTTCTGACGTACTCTCGTAGACTTTTCCCGACGCTATTCGTAGATATTTTTCACGTACGAATCGTACTTGGCCGTTTGTAAGGTACTTGTACGACTCGTACGTAAAAAAATACGGATACGAGTCGTACGGTAAATTTTTTTAACGGATCGGAATCGGCACCTTAGTGTAAATATTTCATCCCACATCTTTTTAGTTAATTCCACCCCTTCATACTTTTCCCATTTTTTAATTGCTTTTTGGCAAAGATCAGGGCCCTTCTTGGTAATCTTGTAGCATTTGAATGAAGATGAAGATTATGCGAAATTAGAATAGTAGGGCCACTGCATCACAGATGAGGAAAAAGCCAAGGAAAGTCATTTTGTTGATTAGTGGTTCTAACTAGGGTCCAGGGACCAATGGCCCGCAACGCCTACTGAGAAGGTACACAGCTGATGAGAAAATTAAATAATATTAATAAAGTGTATCTAAATAAAGAAGCAAAATGTAAAGTTGAACATTTTAAAACGAGCTGTAAATGTGGAGGAATTTGAATGTGTAGACAAAAAATTAATTTGGTAGCCTCAGATTGATTGGTAAGAGCAGTGCAAGTGCATCTAACAGAATGTAGCACGGACGAAGGGTGGCCTCAATTGAATTTGGAAAAGCTCCAACCTTCCAATTGACACAAACAATTAGATTTTTAAATAGTTGTCTGTGAATTAAATATTTAATCATTTGTGTATTTCATAAATGCTTGTTTTGTAATTTTGTGTTGTTGGACCTGGTACCATTGGCGTGGGTCTCCCTTCCATTTTTCGCTGTTGACTTCCGTGTTTTTCTACCTGTTTTACTGGTCTAGATGCGTTGGGCACTTTGCCACTGCTAATCAGTGCCAGTGCTCCCTATTGTCAAGTGTTGTAATGGATTAGTGACTCTATGATTGGCTTATTTTGTTTACTTGTCAGACCCTAGTACAGTGCACCGTGTGTGCCCAGGGCCTGTAAATCAAATGCTGCTGGTTGGGCTTGCAGCACTGATTGTGCCACCCACCGGAGCAGCTTGTAAACTATGGCTCAGGCCTGCCATTGCAGAGCCTGGGTGCAGTCTAGGACTGCCATGTCGACTTGGCAAGTGCACACTTGCCAGTCGGCAAACCTTCCCTTTTCTACATGTTAGCCATCCATAAGGTAGGCCCAAGGTCCGGGTGCATTGTATGTGAAAGGTAGGACATGCCCTGATGTGTGTGGCATGTCCTGATAGTGAATTACAGCCATTTTCATTTTTCAATATTGCAAGGGTACCTGCTCCCATAGGCCAGAATGGGCAGTTTGATTATAACATCTTATAATCCTAACTGACCCAGGGAACAAGGTAGAAATTCGAGTTTAGTATGCATGAACTCAGAATGTCAAAATACATCTTTTAGTGTGGATGATTTTTACATTCTGTGTTTGAAAATACTACTTTTAGAAAGTAGGTATTTTCTTTCCTAACCATCCAGCCTGCTTCTGTTGGGGTGTGTATTGCTTGTCTGGGTTGTGAGTGACAGGAAGGCTTGGGCTCCTGCAGTCTGATGGGTCAGGGCTGGGCTGAATAGGACCTTGGCTGAATAGAGAGTACGGGACGGGGATTCCCTTTCACTCCCCTGAGCCTCATAGAATAGGGAGTAGGGGAAAGAGATTTCCTTTCAGCAACCTGGGCCAGGTCTGCTTTCAACAATGCTGTCTCCACCTCCTGCCAGGAAGCTGCACCAGTGAGGACAGAACTGATTTTGGCCAGGCACAGACACTCTCTGCCTTCAGAGAACAAAGGATTTAGGAGTATAAATATTGGGGCCCAGACCCCAGAACTTTGGATCACTTCTGGGAATCAAGACGAGCCTTTGCTGAGAAGAAAAACCAGGAAACTGAAGGAGGAGACTACCCCTGTGCTGTGTGCTGTTTGGGGGTTGGCTTGCAGTGGTTGCTTCATTGCCAAAGAAAGGAGAAAAGGTCTGAATGTGCTTTCATCATCTTGAAGAAGATCTCCAAGGGCTTGCAGATTGAGCTTGCTTCCTGCCTGAAGTCTCAGGGATACAAGACTTCACCACCAGCTCCCCCCTGAATTCCCTTCCTGGGAATTGAAGTGCCTGCTGTTGTGCTGGGCCTTCTAAGAGACTGCATGTCACTGGAAGCTGGAAGCGTGACTCAACAAAGAAGAAGCGTGTCTTCGCTGCAGCAGCTGTCATTGCATCGCCGAGTAAGCGTGCCACCGCTGTCGCTCTCGCATCACAGAGGCGCATCGCATCACCGGAGAAGCGTGCCGCTGCAGCAGAGGTCGCCGTCGCATCACCGGAGAAGCGCGTCGCAGGGCCAGTCACGGCTCAGAAGTTCACTGAGTCGCCGTCGGGCGTGCACGCATCGCATCTACATTGTTGCACTGTAACCAAGACGCCATTTTGTCGCATCGCACCGGATCGTCATCGCATCGGATCGCAATAAGAGACCAGCGCATCAACTCCCCACACAGTAAGGAAGCGAGCCTCAACTCCCCTGCACAGAAGTAAGGAACCGACGCATCCACTCCCCTGAGTGTAAGGAACGGCGCATCACCTTCCCTGCGACCCTTTTGGTTGTTTTGCGTTTCGCATCTAAGGTGCTTTGAGAGTAAAGTGTCGCATTTACAAGCTAAAGTGAACTAAGCTATTTCTACCATTTTAAAGTCATGTTTTGGAATATTGAATTGTGGATTTTTTTGTTGGTCTTGTGTTAAGTCTATATAAAGAATACTTATTTTTTCTAAACCTGTGTGGTGTCCATCTGTAGTGTTTTTACTGTATTACTGTATGTGTTCACAAATGCTTTACACACTGCCTCTGAGATAAGCCTGCCTGCTCGTGCCAAGCTACCAAGGGGGTGAGCAGGAGTTATTTTAGGAGTGTAGCCCCTTACCCTGACTAGATGCAAGGGTCCCTATTTGGACAAAGGTGCAAACCATTGCCAACTAGAGACCCCCAAATCTAACATGTTTATTGTGTTGTTATTCAAATTATTGAAACTACTTGGGCCAAGGTCCCTGGATTCCAATATTGACACAGTGGTCCTCCCCAGATTCTAATAAAGACTCAGTGGGAGTCCCCAGATTCCTATAATGATTCAGTGAGGGCCCATAGATGTGAAAAGATTAAAACAGCACTGTAGTAAATGATCCAAATGAAATCTAGACTGCAAGAAGCAAGAATCGGGGACAAAAATAGTAGCAAGTGGGCGAGAAAAACAAAAGAAAAGGAGGGCATAAATGCATTGCGACACATCCATCACTTGTTAAAACTTCCTTTACATATAATTCCAACAGGAAATGATAATGCAAGAAATCAATCAACTTCATCTTGGATTGCCAACCTCAGATAGAAATCTCTGGACTGACCACCATCGTGGAAAGGATAGTTCATTAATGTTGACCATGACTTTTTCTTGCATCAGTTAAACATGCCAGGAAGACAACCAAGTTTGACATCTTTCATCCAATGCCGAACTGCGCAGTCCTGCCATCCCCATCCCCAAGCGATACTCCTCACAGAGCGCTGAACACACCTCCTGATGAATGAAGAAATGCTGAAACAATCTACTCTACAAAGATACCCAGCCATGAGCTGAGTGCAGTGTTGTTCTGACTGCACAATGAACACACCATGTTCCTCTAAGTGCTTGACGCTGCTGGTAAGCTTTCAGCATGGATGCAACAGTATGTCTCCTCTAGAAGCTCCTGGTTTATTGATATGCATCTGGAAAAAAATGACAAACCAACAAGGGAGCATGAACAGAAAAAGCATCGTCCCAAGAATGTTCACTAGATAGATGATCATTCCAGACAATTAAAAATTGAAGATTGATTTGAGAATAACCAGAAATCACAGATTTTTTTAACCTCATATTCTTGTCTTGGAGGTTCAGATAGCAGTGGATGATAAGGATCAGGAACATATGGTTTAAACTGGGAAGAATGAAAAGTAGAATGCGTCTTCCAATTGCGAGGCAACATCAACTGGAAGGCCAAGGAATTATTCTGATGAGAAATGGCAAATAGACCAAAATATAGTTTCCAGAATTTGACTGGCAGTGTGTGAGTAGGAAGAAAATGAGAGAGGATCCAAACTTAACTCCAGGAACAAAAGGAAAAGAATTTGATCTTGATTTGTTTGCATGTTCCTTTATCTTGAAATTAGAATAATGTAAGCTTTCAGAGCCCAATTGTCTAGGTTTCTGAAATTTACACAAATAATCAGTAACCACTGGAAGAAAAGGATCAATACGAGAAGCAGAAATCCAAACTCTTGAGTATAAGCACTGCATACAGAAAAAGGTGACCCCTTAGTACTATGAGTTGCATTGTTATATAAAAATTTAGCAAATGTTAAGTAGGAAGCCCAATTACCTTGGGCGGCATTACAGCAGCATTGCAGATATTGTTCTAACCGTTAATTGGTTCACTCTGTTTTCCCATTAGATTGGGTATGATAACAAGAAGAAAGTGCCTCTTCAGTTTGGTACAGAGTAATTTTGACCCCCCTTTTGCACCTCACAAATGCATAACCTAAATGTGCACTTAGCACATGTTTCCTGTGTGAACTAACGAAAATTAAAATTAAATGTTGCACTTGATATCATTATTGAGGTGCATTCTCTGTAGAATTAGGGAATTCATACATAACACTGTGTGCCCTAACTCATTAAATAAGATTTACTGTTTAGATGATTGAATAGTGATATTGATATCTTTTTTTATAAAGCGCGACAAATGCCCGAGGGCATTTTGGCACTAAACTAAGACTAGGTAGAGAGCACCAAGTAAATTCGGACTTAAAGAAAAGCCGAAAAGAGCCACTTTTTAAATTCTTTCCTGAAATTAGGTAACTTCAACTGAAGTTTGAGTTGCAGAGGCAGTGTGTTCCATAATTTACAAGTAGACTACACAAAGCTCCTGCCACCCCATGAAACCTTTCTGCAGCTGGGTACTACCAAAGCACTGGATGCTACAGAGTGCATGTTTCTTCTGGGTACATACTACTTGAAACTTCTCTGCAGTTGTTTTGGACCAATCCCATAAAGGGATTTATGCGCCATAAAAAGTGACTTAAAGGTCACCTGCTTCTTACTTGGAATCCAGTGTAGTTCATCTAACATTTGTGACAATGAGAGGAACTTTGGTATCTTCTTTAAGAGACAGGTGGCAGCATTCTCTATCAGCTAAAGTTTATTAAGTGTGCCTAAGTGAAGACCCTGGTAAAGAACATTGCAATATTCCAACATAGACAGCACTAAAGCAACAATCACTGATTTTTGTAGTTCAGAAGGAATAAAGGGAAACATTTTCCTTAGCATTTGTAAAATGAAAAAGCAGAACGAGGTACGTTTGCTGACCTGATCTCTCAAGGTAAGGTTAGCATCAAACAGCACGCCTAAGTTCCTAACTTTCCTAAGTTCCTAAAGTTCCTAACTTTAAGAGCTGGAGTAGCAAGAAGAGATGAAGGTCACCAAGTTGAGTTCCAGAAGGAGAAGTCTTTACCCAATCTTGGTTTTGTCAGAATTTAGCTTAAGACAATTAAGCCTCATCCACTTGGCGACCTCACACATACAATTGTTGACCCGCTTAGCAAACTCTTATGTAGCATTTGAAATTGGCACAATAATTTGTGTATCGTCTGCATAGGCAACTGTAAAGAAGTCAAAGGATTTAATCAATTTTACCAAGGGGGCAACATAAATATTAAACAATTTAGGGCTCGTAGATGAGCCCTGAGGCACACCACAGGGTAACAAGAAGATTTTGCCCTGAAGTCCCAGAGACAGATGGACTGTTCCCTGGTGGAAAGAAATGAAAAGGTCTAAAGCTGGTCTGCAGATCCCAATATGAGCTAAGCGATCGATGAGGACACCATGACTCACGGTATCGAAAGCCGCTGACAAATCAAAGAGTATCACAGTGTCAGGGTTCGGACAGGTGCTCACCTGTGGAATTCTGCAGAAGCGCCCTGGAACCGATGAATAGGTCACAACTTCTCCGACCCCGTGTCACACCTATCAAGCTCTAGGTAGAGACACGAGGCCCGGGGAAGAAGGGAAAACAAAACAAGGAAAGTGGGGAATCTTTTGGATGACTTCACCAACCAGGAGTCCTCCCAGAGACGGAACTGAAAAGGAATAACAAACAATGTATTGCTACTCTCTACAACAATGAATCTTACTCTAAAGAAAGTATACATGGGATGCTACCTAAAACCACCCTTCTTCCTTCTTAGGCTGAACGGACTCCCTCTTCCTTGGTGCATCCACTAAAATGGAAAGGACAGGTCAATATACAGGACAACCTTTATATGAAGGAGAATGAGACTACTTGTCCCTACTGCTTACTGTGCTAAATGTGTGGAACCTCCTTGTAGTGGGATTCTGATGTAGAGAAGAACCAACCTTCGACTGCTCTTCCTTCAGAGAAGTCTGCCACGGTTTACTTCCTACATATCTTAGTGACTGTCCCCATAAACACGAAGTATAAAGGAAAATAAAGCAGCGATTGATCGCTGTTACCGTTTCCCCTCAGGCTGATGCCGTCCTCACCAAAGTCCAACTTGAGGGAAATACGTAAGGAAATAACAAAGGAATGAAGACCAAGATTTTCAGGGTTGCGGGAATGAGTAAACACGTCGACTCCCAGTCTCTGCCCAGAAGAATGAGCAACCCCCACACAGACGCGAGTTACACACGGAATCTGACCGGTCGAGGAACTCCGCTTCCAGCGACTAGAAAGACCCCCACTGCACTCTGCCTGCGTTAGGAACCACACCTTCTCCCGGACATCAACTAACGAGCCTACCATGTACCCGACGTAGGTTTGGGAATGAACTGCAAAGGAGGCCGCGACTAATTGTCTCTGTCCGGCCACGGGCACCAGAAGATTCAAGTCGGAGCCTTTCACGAACGGGCGAACAGGAACTCGGAAGGCACCAGACGACTTTGTAGAATCCAGGAAACGGAAAGGACGCAAAGCGCAGTTCCCGGCGGAAGTCAGGCTTTTGTTGACGGCCTGACCTCCCCGCACCTGCGCAGTATTCGCCCATAGGTTGCATTCGAGTTCAGACGGCAATCCTGACACACAGCTGCCCTCCCACCATTGCCCAAGATAGTTCTGATTTCTTCTGAGTCTACCACCAGTGAAGTTTCAGTACTGTGGTTAGATCTAAACCCATGTTGAGCTTCATCTACGATATCGTACTGATTCAGAAAGGGTGATGTTGAGATGCCTTTTAAGAATTTTCGCCACCATCGGTAGAAGTGAGATAGGGCGGTAGTTTTGCTCCTCATTTAGATTAAGAGAAGATTTTTTCAAAAAGGGGTGTATCAAGGCCTTTTCCATTCCTTGGGAAAATGAGCAGTGGTAATAACACTACTCATTAATTTAGTCAGAGTGGGTGCAACGTCTCAACTAAATCCTGGATAAGTTTTGAAGGACAAGGATCGGAAGGCACACCTGATTTAATGAAGGCAATGAGTTAAATCTTCCTGTTGTCCTTAAGAAGCAGAAACTCGCTAAGCTCCTGATTATTGAACTTACAAATAACTTCACGGGAATGGTAATGCTGACTAATAATATTCAAGTCAAAATCATTATAAACCCATATTCCTCCAATGATCCTGCCTCTCCAGTCTTTTCTTAGGTCCCTGAGTTGTCCCGCCACAGTCGCCTGTTGAGAGCTGCCCCCAGAGCCGGCTTGGGTGCCGTGGAAGATGAGGGGGCAGAGGTGTGGTGATCGGCGGCGACAGCGGCCTACCTGATACGAGGTTCCATCCTGCGCCGCAGGGTTGCGTGGATCCCCTGCCGTCTTGTCCGGCCGCGACAACTGTAGAGCGTGCCCGGCGCGGACTGCTGTCGGGCATCCGCAGCGATATCCTGTGCGGGGCCAGCCTTAACGTGTTGGCGGCCCTCCGTCCTCCTGAGGGGTGAGCTTGTCATCAGCGGCCTGATTGGGTCGTGGGCGATGTGACATGGGTGGCTGGAGTTCGTGGTGCAGTCGGCGGCCATCTTGGGGCTGCGGTGTCTTAGCAGTGGCCTGTGTAGCTCCTGGCAATGAGGGGGCCTCGAGACCTCCGAAGTCCTGATGCATTGGGCGCCCAGCATGTGAGTATGGCCGCATGGCCAGGGACAGTGGCCTAGTGGCTGCCGGCTCCTTTTGTCTCTCCCCCCTTTCTTTGCCGAAAGTGCAGGCCTACTGGGGGTTTGGTGGTCTTATCGGGCCACACGGGGGGGGGCAGCCTATGCTCCTGCTGCTCTTTGGGGATTTGATGTGAGTGACATTGTGCGGTGGAAGACCCCGGGTGGTGGCCCGCTGGTGCTCCCACCTGGCCGGCGCTTTTTGCCTCTTCGCCTCTGCCCCCCCCTCTCTCTCCTCCATCCGGGTGTGTGAGCCCATTGGGGTCCGGTGGTCTTGTCGGGCCACGCGGGTGGAGGGCCTGCGCCCCTACAGCGACACAAGGACCCGTCGTGGGTGACGGGGCTCCTGCCCTGCCCCTGAGTCCACCGTTGGGGCTTCACTGGGCCAGCCGGACGGGAGGCAGATCGGGCGACGGCCAGCCTTCAGGTAGACGCCGTCGGGAGTGGGACCTTGACATTTGTGGGAGCGGCCGCCTATCCATCGGCTGGGGGCTCCTTGGCTGGGGTCGGTGGCAGGGACTGGGCCACTATGACCAGGGATAAGCCCGTTGGCGGCTTGTCTAAGCAGAGCACTACGGACAAGTTCACAGGCCAGGGGGCTCAGGCGGTTCCGCCCAGGGGGTCCCAAAACACAGTGCCGGACAACGCGGCCCTCCTAGTCCAGGGACGCCCTAGAAGCCAAGATTGGGGCGGTTGGTTCGGATGTAATGCTCCTGCACCAGGACCTTAGGAATGCGGTTGCCCGTATCACGAGGATTATGGGCGTGGAGGATGTGGTCACTACGCTGCAACAGAAGGTATCGGCTCTCGAGACCACGCAATGGGGTCTGGCATCAAGAGTGGAGGACGAGGAGGGGAGGGCACGACGCAATAACCTGCGATTTGTTGGCTTTCCGGAGGATTGTGAAAAGGGGAATATAAAGCGCTTTCTTAATGAATAGCTGGAGGGCTGGCTCCCCCCTGGGGAACTCTTGACCTGCTTCGTGGTGGAGCGTACGCATGGGGCCCTGATGCAGAAGCCCCTCCCGGGTGCACGCTCCCGGCCTGTCATTGCCAGGCTCCTCAATTACCACGACAGGGACACTATCCTGAAACAGGCCCGAGCTAGGGAGCCGCTGCTCTGCAACAATTCACGCATCTTAATCTTTCCGGACTACACTAAGTTAGTACAGCAGCGACAGCAATCGTTCCTGGCCGCCAAGGCCCGTCTTCGTGAACTTAGACTCCCTTATGCTCTGCTTTATCCTGCCAGGCTGAGTGTGGTATACCGGTCCTGCACCCACTTCTTTGACACACCGGAGGAGGTGTTCAATTGGACAGATGAGACTGTGCGGTTGCGCCCTCCAGGAAGAAAATCAGACTCCTCTTCAGGAGGGCCTGCCCGGGATCGTCGTGGGCCGAGGGGGAGGGGGGATAGGCGCTCCAAATCCATGCGTCGCTCGCAATCTGCGGGTGCCGTGGCCCAGGAGGGATCCGTCTCTCGATTACATGTCTCGGCAGACTGACATCAGGTTGACCTGGCAATCATCCGAGCTTAAAAATTCTTCATAGACCGGAGCAGTGAGTTTGAAGGCCGGTCTCTCCGTGAGGCTCCATAGAAGGAGAGAAGGCCAATTGACAATGGGCTGTGACTTGGGGATCCATTGGCGGGTGAGGGGTGGGACCTCCTGTTGGGGTCAGCCTGCTCTGCCCGCTGCGACAGGTACTTCATTGTTTTGGAGGTACTGGGTGGGGGGGAGAGTTGATGGGTTCTGGTTTGGGGGGGGTTGCTGCACTGTCTACCTGGGTTCTGGACTCTTTTCTAGTATGCAGAAGATTTTTGATGCTGCCACTGTACTGTATGGAGCCTGCATGGAGTAGAAATGCCTGTTAGTATACAGGAGGCACCTGGCCTTATTTTAGTACTTAGTTGGAACGTGAGAGGGGCACTTGACAAGATCAAAAGAGGGGCTATTATAAAATCAGCCAAGCGTGCCCACGCAGACGTATTGTTGTTACAGGAGACTCACCTCATGGGGAGTAAGGCACTATGTTTTCAGCGGTTCGGTATTTTAATACACCGTAGGGTTGCGTATACAGATGTCAAGACCTGGGGGGACCTTCAGGGCAGGTACATATTTGTGCAGGGCATTGTGGCTGGTGAGATCGTGGTCCTGGGGAGTGTCTACGCCCCGCCTCTTTCCTGGGGGCTGGCGGAGAAGTTTATGACCCTTTGGGCGGATATACCGGAGGGATTAGCAGTTGTTGGAGGGGATTGGAATGATGTGATGGATTTGGCCAGAGACAGGTGGAGGTCTGGGGGTGTATCAGAAGCTCGCCACCCAACTAAATTACACTCTTTAGTGATGAGTCTGGATTGGGTCGGCCCCTGGCGCAGGATACACGGTAGTACACAGGGCTACACATATCTTTTGTCAGTTCATAGTTCCTTTGACCGCCTCGATTATCTGTTTGTTCCGCGGATCTTTGACAACAGGGTGGCGGCAGCGGACATTGTCCCGTGGGGACTTTCCGATCACTCTTCGGTGGCACTCATTGTACGAGCGGGGGGGGGTCGGTGGGCCACTCCGTTGGGACCTATCGGTCTGGAACCTTCAGCAGGAGCATTATAGAGACCAAATTGATGATGCCTTTGATCAATATCTAGCTGTTAGTTTGAGCTCGGTCTCGGGGTCTGGGACTTTTTGGGAGGCCTTGAAGCCCGCTATTCGGGGGGTAGACATCTCATTTTGCGCTGCTGCTTGACGTTTACGTAGAGAGGCCTTGATCCGAGCGGAGGCTACCATTCTGGAGTTGGAGGCACGCGGCAGGGAAGAGGAAGGGCAATCGGCTCGGCATCAGCTACTTCTGGTGCAGCAGGGATATTCTCGTATTCTCCTGGATGAGGCTCGCCAGGCTTGGCTAGCTACTCGCAGTAGGATCTACCAGAGGGGCGACAAATCTATCAAAATGTTGCATCGGCTGTGTCAGGGATCGCTTCGCCCCCAGGCTCTCCCGGGTATCGTAGGATTGGATGGGCTACCTTTGTCTGGCGCACCAGATATTGCATGTAGCTTTGCAGAATATTATGCTCAGCTTTTACCCCCATGGAATGCCTCCAGGCGGAAGTCATCGATCTTTTCCTGGACGATCTCCCACTGAAGGCACTTCCTGATGAAGTTTGTGAACAACTGGAAGGCCCGCTTACTGATGAGGAACTGGGGGCGGCCGTTGGGGAGCTGATCTCGGGCAAGGCCCCTGGCCCTAATGGCTTTCCGTGCACATTTTTAAAGAAATGTTTCCTGCAGCTGGGGCCCCACTACCGCAAGGTGGTGGAGGAGGCCAGGGACCGGGGATGTCTGCCCAGTGACTGGAGATATACGGAGATAGTGGTCTTCCACAAGCCCGGTAGACCGCCGGAACACCATGCCTCGTATCATCCTATTTCCCTCCTGAACGTGGAGGCCAAGATATTAGCTAAGGCACTGGCGAACCGCCTCCGCCCTCATTTCGCTCTACTCGTGCATCCGGACCAGGCTGGGTTTATGCCCCAGCGTGCAACCCGTCATAATATCAGGCGGGCTCATGTGGCGGTCGCGACGGTCCAGGGATTGGGGGAACGGGCAGCGCTTCTGTTAGCGGACATGGACAGGGCGTTCGATTCCCTGAGTTGGTTCTATTTATTTGCGCTCCGGCGGTGGCTGAATCTCAGACCGCGTTTCTTGTCCTATCTAACCCTGTTTTACACTGACTTGATGGCATCGGTGCTTGTTGCGGTCTTTGTTTCTTCAGGCTTCTCTATTGGGCGGGGCACCAGGCAGGGGTGTCCGCCTTCCCTATACCTTTTTGCTTTAACCCTCGGAAGTCCACCTTGTGGGTATTGGGGGGTCGGGGCACGCTCGGTAATTGGGCATCGTCGGTCCAGGTGGTATATGGGGGCATGAAATACTTGGGGGTGTATCTGTCTGATTCTTCCACCATGGCCTGGGAGCACAATCCTGCACCTGTATGGGAGCATGTGCGTGAGGTTATTAAGACCTGGTCCCATATGCCCCTGTCCATCTATGGCTGATCAGCCATTTTTAAGATGTTGTCGCTCCCGCGACTACTGTATCAACTACAAAATCATCCTTACCCGATTACCCCGCGATAGTTTAGGCAGGTGAAATCTGCCTTAGGTCAGTTTCTTTGGGGGTGGGGGAGCGGTGAGGGTGGCGATTCGGACATGTTTCTTATCTACGTATTGTGAGAGGCTGGCAACCTCCGACACCTGGTCTTATTATATTGCATCGCATCTACTTGTCTTAAATGAGTGGTGGTATGGGGACTGAGCGGACCCAGCCTATGCCGTAGAGCGGCGTTGCATGGGTGACCAGTCCCTTCACACTCTCCTTTACTCTGCCTCGTTGAGGCGTCCCCTACCGTCGGTCACGCAGCTAGTGTTTCAGCTTTGGAGGCAGGCCTTGCGGAGGACGGGTTGGTGGAATAGACTGACTCGGGAGACCCCACTTTGGCACAATGCTAAATCTCTCCAGGTTTCGTGACTGGGATAACATTGGGATTTCCACTTTGGGGACGTCATGCGGGGCACGATTTTAAAATCCTTTCAGGATATCCAGAAGGATTTCCAGATGCCAAAGACCCAATTCTTCAAATATTTACAATTTAGGCATTCTATCTCTCCCAGCTTAGAGGGCCTGGACTCATTACCAGAGTTTAGCCCCATGAAGGCTAAGATATTTATGGGAGACCTCCTAGACCATAAGATCTCTAAAATGTATCAATCTCTGGTTACGCACTGTTCCCCTCCTTGCAGCATCTGCGAGAGGCCTGGGAGGGAGATGTAGGTCAGATGGAGGAAGAGGACCGGACAGAAGCTTTGGCTTCCCCGCGTGGGGCGGCTATTGCGGTAAACCTGCGGCTTATTCAATTTAAATACCTTCATAAGGTCTATTTCACCAGGGTTAGGCTCTGGAGGGCGGGCTTCGTGGCTTCCCCGGTGTGTCTTTGCTGCAGGCATGTGGAGGGGACCCTGCTACACACTATTTGGCACTGCACAGCACTTGCACGATTCTGGACGGGGGTCCTGGCCTGTCTCTCCGAGGTACTGGGGTGGGAGTTCCCTGACTCACCGAAATTGATCCTCCTTCATGTGATGGAAGGGATCGGGGGCAAAATCTATAAGCGCCACCTTATGCTCCTAGGCTTTACCTTAGCAAAGAGAGATATAGCTAGAGCTTGGAAGGAGGTGGTTACTCCCTCGGTCTCGGCCTGGAAGAAAGGTCTGGACTTCTGTATGGGCCTCGAGATTCCCATTTTTAAAGCTAGAGGGTGCCCCCGTAATCACTATAAGATTTGGAGGCGCTGGGTGGATTATCGATGTTTGGAATTGGAGCCGCCGCGGGAGGGACGGAGCTGTGACCCGGAGTGACCAGTTGGCCTTCCCTGTTCTCTACATTCTCTTTTGGGTTGCCCCAACCTCTACGGCAGGATCTGATATCTTAGACATTGGGCTTCTATGTAAAAGCTATGGCAGTTTGGTTTAGAGATATGCTGTTCTGGGATAAGGAGACGGTGCACTGGGGGTTGGGGAGGGAGGGAGGGATGTTGGGTGTTTGCAGGGATCACTCTTATATGTATTGCTTTCATATTCTCCTGTTTTCACTGAGTAAAATGGTCAAAGTCAATTTCTTTTGTATCATACATGCGGCAGCTGGCTCTGGGATTCAGAGGTCTGCATCTTGGGCCTCATGTAGGTAGCATACAAGTTACCACTTCTTAAATACCGAACGTTACCGAATCGGTATTTAAGAAGTGGTAACTTGTATGTAGGTAATCCTTCGGAAAATATTACCGAATCGGTAAAATTCGGTAATTACCGAATCGGTATTTACCGATTCGGTAATGAGGCATACCTTCCCATTGATGGGAAGGTATGCCTCATTACCGAATCGGTAAATACCGATTCGGTAATGGGGGGAACACTTGCAAGGGTGGCAGGGTGTCACATTGACACCCTGTTGCACCCCTGATTCGGCCATGTGTGCACATGTGGCACACATACATGCCCTAAGGGCATGTATGTCTGCCACATTGCACACTTCTAAGCGCTATCACATGCGTTTACACAACCATACATTATTTACCACCAACTATTAGTTGGTGGTAAATACCGACTCAAAACATCACCCACACACTCCCCCTACATCTCATTTTTGTATTCGGAATTTACCGAATCGGTAAAATTACCGATTCGGTAATTTTACCGATTCGGTAAATTACCGAATTCAAAAATGATCCCCCTACATACCAAACGCCAAAATACCGGTCGGTAACGGTATAATTACCGAAAATCGGCCGTTACCGACCGGTATTTGGCGACCTACATGAGGCCCCATATGTGTTACCTTGACAAATTAAACCTGTTTTAAAAAAAAATCATTATAAACTACCTTGACCTTGTTCCTCCAAAAATTAACCAAACCATCACTTAACAACTGACTAGGTACAACTGTAGAAGTGGAGATCGGGCCAGAGAGCCTTTTGACTATTTTGAACAGTTCTTTAGCAAAGTTTTGTGGTTAATTATTCTTATCAGTAAAGTATTTAGATCTCTCTTTGATAATCAGATTATATTTCGTCCTTTCCGTGAAATTATAGACATTTCTCCAAATTCTCTTGTCTACAGCATTTTGTTTTTAAATCTCTAAGATGCAATGGTTTACTTCTGTAACTTTTAACTTGTTTTAAAGGGTCCAATTCTGAGACAGCTGCACGAATATATTCCTCATAGTTAGCATTATCAACATTGGGATTGTTAATCAAGTGGGGTCCAGAATACTCCCAAATTCCTTAGTGCTCACTTTGTTCCAAGCCCACTTCTTAATTATTGTGGCCATGGCAGTAGCTGTATTGGGAACTAAAGCTTTTAAACTAAAACCAATGGCCTTATGGTCTGACCAAGTTAAAGGTAACACTGCGTCAAGCTTCAAATCAGGGTGACTTGAAAAAACACCATCTAAAATGTGACCTGCCTCATGCGTAGCAGAGTTCACCATCTGGGTAAGATTGAAACAATTTAAGGAGTCTATCACTTGTACAGTTTCTCTGTTATCAAGATCCTCCAACTGAAAATTAATAGAAACCATCCTCACTTATTTAGAATGTGTTGACTCTAGAAATGATAATGAATTTATGTAAAGTGTGCACTAATGTTACACGTATATTTCATAACAAATGTAGTTCTTATGCATACTTACACATGCTTGTCAAAAATGTATTGTATACCAAATACAATGTGAATATAATGTACTGATAAGTTATATTCATTTGTGTTTCAACGTGCACACAAATATTAAATGTGCACCATTAATGTAATAGTTTTAACTTGCCCTTACTAGGCCTCTTTTCCACTCTGCATAAAATACTGTTTTCCATTTCTGCTGACATGACTTTTCCCTTGCAGGTGCATTCACACACATTATTAGTTTGTGAATAAATACAACACTGTATTAGCCTTAGAGAGAAAGCCTGAGAAGAAGACCTTGACGAAAGACCACGGAGAGCCGGAGCGTAACTGAAGATTCCTATTCAGCAATGTTAACATATGGGTTTGGTGGAGCAAGGACAATGTCGTTCCCATGTTTAGTGTGGGAAAGTTTGCCAATGTTTCAGTTAACAACCAGAGAATTCAGTAAGACAATGGATTCTCTGATGATGCAAACAGATGGGTGTTACCTAAATGATTTTATTGTGAATAACTGAAGTCTACACTGTCTGATGCTGTCGCAATTTTCCTTGGCCTTTGAGAGGTTTAGACCTCTTTGCCTTTTCTCTTTGATTCTTAATGAGTGTGGCTTAGGCTAATACTAAAAATTCCCCTGACCCCAGAAGACTCTTGACCGAGCTTCTGCAATGCTGACACCTTCCTTTCCCTTCCAAAACGTCTTGTACTTCCCTAGATTTTTTGATTTTTCTGCAGTTTCCTGAATTTCGAGATTCTTTAGACTATTGAACGATCTTCTTAGTTTGTACTTTAGCTTAGACGATTCTAGATTTACTCATGCGTAGACGAGATGATCGAAAACTCTTCGCCGAGCATCAGAAATTGATGAGTTTTTGTTGTAAACAAATGTTATTCCGTTTTTATATATGGTACAACAGAGGCCCCAGGGCCTACACATCAATACATTTCAATATAAATGCCACCATGTACCAGTAGTAAAAGTGAAAATAAACAGTTAACCTAACACTAAACTGAGTACATATTCTGCACCACTCAATCATTAACGCATCGTGTCTAACTAAATAATTATATCAAATTTACAGTGGCTACGCAAGTGAATTGCTTTCACGCAGTATGGGGGATTCCGGGGACTCTAATACCGGTAAGTCAATACCTCTATAATCTGCCCATTGTTGCCAAATCCTTCGGTGCTTCTGCGGGCCACCCCATGCCTGAAACACTGCTAATTCCATTCCCATGCACCAGTCTAAGGTTTTTTTCCACTTTCCTAAGGGTGGCGATGTGGCACTCTTCCAATGTTGGGCAATATCCGATTTAGCCAGTGTGAGCCCTAGCAATAAGAGGTGCTGTTTGTACCTATTGTCACCAATTTCATCTGTGCTGTGAAGCAAAACTAATTTGGGATCAGACGGGATATGCCACGATAGTACCTTACCAAGACAGGTCAATATTTTATACCAGTACGGTTGGAGAGCGCTGCAGCTCCACACCGTATGGAGGAAGGTGCCAGTTTCTCAGTTGCACCTAAGGCACACCGGCGACGATATTGTACCCATGCGCCGAAGGCGTGTAATAGGCTCAGTGAAGGAATTTGAATTGAATCAGATGGTTGCGAGATGCTAGAGCGGCACCGCAATTCTGTTGAAATGTGTGTCTAGTGTTGTATTGTTATGTGTAACTACCGTTTGATATATTTGTCTGATCTTATGTGTGCCTATGTCCCACAATAATAATCACCCTTCCAATGGATGGAATTCTGGGAGTTCTATCAGTGTTGCAGGGTATGGGGACAGAGCATGTCTCAGTTGCAGGTATTTGTAGAATTGATTATGGCGGAAGTGAAATTCTTCCTGTAGTTGCTGGAAGGATTTAAGGACTGTTCCTTTCAATACATCTCCTAGTGTGGATATAACAATAAGATCCCACGTGTGAAACCCGGACAATGTCCCAACTTGTCGAATATAAGATGCCTGCCATAATGGGGTCGTCTGTGTTAACCGCCCCACCCAACCCATGTGCTGGACCACGTGTCTCCACAACTGAATCACTACCTTGGTGGCAGGAGTTGATGGCTCAAGCAACTGTGGCTATACAGTAAGTCGAGCAGCAATTGTCCTCCATCATGCCTCTCTCAACGGCGAATACTGGGTCCGTATGAGAATTGTACTACCATTCATTAATGTTGAGGAGGTGGGAAGCTGAGTAATAAGCAAATATAACGGCCGCCGCAATCCCGCCACAGTAGGTGGATTGTGTACACGTTCAGAGTGTGACTCGTGTAGCTCAGCCGCCCCATAAAAAGTTAGTGAGGATTATATTGATTTGTGTAAATGACGATTGGGGGATACCATAGGGGTAATTCTGAAGCTGTTATAGCATCTGCGGTAATGAGACCATCTTGAAGATGGCGGACCTACCGTAAAGGGATAAGGGAAGAGGGGACCATGACCGCACCTCATCTCGGATCTTAGGTATTAGAGGATTTATGGTGCGTGTCCAGGACACTGTCTGATCGGGTGATATAAATACACCCCGGTATGTGAAACCGCCGGATATGTGTGTCAGCTATGATGCCCATGTGCCTCACCCCTGATCGCCGCAGACTGGGAATAATATGGATTTGGTCGGATCCGTGCAAAGACCCAACATTTCCCCAAACACTCTAAGGATCTGCAGTATCCATGGGCCCGTAAACCCTGGATTGGTAAGGAAAAACAGGACGTCGTCTGCATAATATGTGATCTTGTCTGACACCTCCTGGGACCAGTTGAACCCCAGACCAGGGGATCCCATCGCACCCATGTTGCCAATGGTTCAATAGCAAGTGCGAAGAGGAGCGGGGATAGGGGCACTCTTGTTGCGTGCCCCTACTAATGGGAAATGAAGCCAATATGGCTTCAGCCACCCACACAGAGGCAGAAAGATCTGTGTATAAGAGGCGAATGTAAGATAAGAATCTCGGGCCGAGGTTTAGAGCTTTTAATAGAAGGAATAAATACTCCCAGTCCAACAAGTCGAATGATTTATCAATGTCTGCGAGTAGGACTGCCGCGGGACGTCCAAGCTTAGGTACCATGGCAAGGGTGTTGTGCACTTACGTGATGTTGTGGCGTGTGGACCGTTGTGGCATAAAGCCAGATTGGTCTGGATGAACAAGTTCTAATATGTGTGGTAGGAGGCGTTTGATACGATCTTACCTAGGAGTTTGGCTTCTAGATTTAGTAATGAGATGGGGCGATATGAAGATGGGTCGTTAGGGGAGTGCCCTAGTTTGAGAAACTACAATTTTGGCATGTTAATCTATATTTGTATAGCGACCGGCTGCTCCCAGGAGTGTCCCGGCGATAAAGAGAAAAGCGAAGACCACATAACATCAAACCATGCACAACCACGACTCTGAGATTCACAGCTGAAAGAACCACGTCTTCAGACTTTTTCTGAAAATGAAAAGGTCAGGGCTCTGTCTGATAGCGAAAGGTAGGCTGTTCCACAGCCTAGAGGCCACGGCATGAAAAGATCTACCCCCTACCCGGGAGAATTGAACCTTTCGGACGGTAATCAGCTGTTGGGAAGAAGATCTAAAAGTGCGCTGAGGGAGGTAGGGTTGAAATCTGTCCCTAAGGTAGGGTGCTCCAATCTTGTGGAAAGATTTAAAAACCAGGACCAGGGCCTTGAAATGTTTTCTTTTCCGCACCGGGAGCCAGTGCAGTGAGGACAGAAGCTGAGAGGTATGGGTTCTGGGCCCAGTCAAGAAGATGCTGCATTCTGAATCAATTGTAGTCGGCCCAAGAGATAGTCCGGGAGGCCGAGATACAAGGAATTCACATAATCCAGTCTGGAGACTACCTAGGCCTGGACAACAGTTTTCCTATAGGGAATGAAGAGCAAGGGAAGGAAATTACGCAGCCACAGTCTGAACTTGGACTTTCATAGAGAGGGTTGCATCCAACTTGACTCCAAGGTTTTTCACGGTGGAGACAAATGACACAGGGGGGGACATGTCTTGTGGCCTCCATGTATGCCAGGCTTCAGAGGGACGTGGCCCGAAAAAAATAATCTCGGATTTCTCGGAGTTGCATTTTAAATGATTGTGACTAAACCAGGAGAAGACTTTTGAAAGACAGGAATTAATTAGAGTACCATTAAAATCAGCACCCTTCTCACAAGTAAACAGCAGCTGGGTGCCGTCAGCATAAGAAACTATTTTAGCCCCTGCTTCCTCGGCGAGAGGAGCAAGCGGGGCCATGTACAAATTAAATAGTGTTGGGCTCAATATAGAGCCCCGGGGACACCTACATTCATAGGCGGGATCTCTGCAGCAAAAGGAGGAGACCAGATGGTTTGGGCGCGGTTGGCCAGCAAAGATGTAAACCATCTCAATACCGTGCCACCAATACCGCTCTCCCTGAGTCTTCGCAGTAATATATTGTGAGGCACGGTATCGAAAGCTGCAGAGAGATCCAGTAAGACCAAGACTGCATTACCGCCTCTATCCAGCGTAGCTTTGATTGTTTCAGCCACCTCTAGCAAAGCTGTTTCAGTGCTAAAATTAGCTCTGAAACCTGACTGGCTAGGGTGCAGCAAATAATTGGTTTCCAGAAAGTTAGTTAAAACTCCTGTTAGAAATGAGGGGGCTCCGGTTGACGCAGGTGTGAACCCACAACAAGCAGGGACCCCTTACTTCTTGTCAGGGCGAAGGATGACTCCCCAGAATAACCCCTGCTCACCCTCTAGGTGCGTGGCGCGAGCAGTCTAGGCTAAGTCTCAGGCGTACACGGTTAAGCAAATGCAATTACACATACAGTAAACCCCTTGCATGCACCACAAACGGACACCAATCCGGGAGTATATAAAAATAAGCTTTTATGTAGTTTCAGCAGAGTTAAATACAAGGCCCAGTAACGTTGAACTGATGGGGCCACAATTCTTGGAAATACGGTCAAGTTCTCTTGGTTTTACGGAAAGTTCTTTAGGCGGGCACAAGGTAACTGTAGGCCTCAGCGCACTTCGTGCTGAAGCAGCGCCCGGGGAGCACACAGCAGATGACAGGGAAATAAGAACGTTGCGGACCCTGGATCCGATGCGAGCTCGCGGTCGAGTTCGTAAGTACAGTACCTTGTTTCTTGACGCAAAGGCGGGTGCGGGATTTCAGCGGCTCTTCGACAGAAGAGCGAGGCGGCGTCCGGGGCTCCCACACTTCACGATGGAGGTCTGATCTTCAGGCTCACGACAGGAGCGGGGTGTTGCAGGTGGCGGGTGAACAAAGCGGGGCAGCCGGGCACGCCGATGCGTCCGGGCCGTCCGAGGCTTGGAGATGCTCACAAACGCCGATTCCGGCGGGAGGGTGAAGGGGCACAGCGAGCCTCCACGAGCGAGGTGACGGGGCAGCCCAGCACAGCGTAGGGGGAGCGGCTCCGATCGAGCGAGGCTCTTCCCAAGGCGGGGGCGGCTAAGCAGTCCTGGTCACGGCTCAGGGAGGGACTGGGCACGAGGGTCACAGCTCCGGCGAGGGAAAGGACACCACAGTCCAGCAGCAGGCGAGTGAAGATCAGGTAGAGCCCACTGTTCCTGGGGCTCAGTTCAGGGGGCAAGCTCAGTTCCAAGCCCTTGGAGATCGTTTTGGAAAAGCACAAGTTTTGAAAGTAAAAGTAAAGTAAAAGTATTCAGCAACAGTTTCTCTTCTCTCCTTTGGCAGCAAGGTCACCACTGCAGGCCAATCCCCCAGGATAGGGACAGTCTTCCTCCTACAGCTTTCCCGGTGCCTCCTCCTCAGGCAGAGAGTCTTCTTGGTCAAAAGCGGATCTAGTTTCTTAGGAGCAGGGCTCCTCCATTTATACCACAAATCTTTTGTTCTCCCAGGCCAGGGGGGCCCTTGCCTAGTTCAGTCCGGTTTCTGAGCACTTTGTTTACGTGATGCAGGCTTCTTCTTTCAGAGTGCAGGGCAGAGTCATCAGACGCTCCACAGGGGGTGGAGCCGGCATCGAGGTAGCGGAGCACTGTCCTATTCAGAGCCTAGGAGCACTCCTCCCACCCATCTACCTGTCGATCGTCCTATTCATACCAGGCTACCTAGCCCTGCCCATCTGGGTTCCCCCAGCCCTGTCACTCACACCAGCCAGACATCAGATACACATCACGCAGAGGCGGCTGAAATAGTTAAGCAAGCAAAGGCCAACTTTCTAAAAGTGACATTTGCAAACCCGGAATATTAAAATAAACCTTGCGAAAAGATGTACCTTATCATTCCGAGTTCAGGCATACTAAACTCGATCTCCTACCATGTTCCCTGGGTCGGTTAGGATCATAGGGTGTAATAATCCAGGCCGCCCATACTGGCCTATGAGAACAGGGTAGCCTTACAGTAGTGAACAACAAAATGGCGGTCATTCACTACCAGGACATGCCACGCATCTAGGCTTGTCCTACCTCAGGCTCACAATGCACCCTGCCCGTGGGCCTACCAGAGGGGTGACTAACATGCAGCTAAGGGAAGGTTTCGGGGACCGGCAAGTGTGGGCACTTGTCGGTCGGCGCGTCAGTACCAGACTGCACGCAGGCTCTGCGACGGCAGACCTTAGACGTATTTTACCGGCCGCTTCCGTGGGTGGCACAACCCGTGCTGCAAGCCCACCAGCGGCGTTTGCCTTTACATGCCCTGGCGCTCCTGGCGCACTCTACTGGGGTCTGATAGTAAATCAAACAATCCAATCATGGAATCCAACCAACACATACAATTTATAAAGGGAGCACTCGCACCGTGACACTGGTTGGCAGTGGCACAGCGCGCTGAGCGGCCAACACCATAAAATCACCTGAGGCACAGCGACAAAAAGAGGAAGGGAGACTCACGCCAAGGTGCCAGGTCTAACACGTGTCCCCTCCAGCTGAAAGGTGGGGAGAACTACCCTACCCCAGGGAGTTCCTCACCACTAAGGCGGAAAAATCTGGACAGACCGTCAGCATTGGCGTGATCTGTACCAGGGCGATGTTCCACCGTGAAATCCATCCCCTGTAGGGAAATGGACCACCTCAACAGCTTTGGATTCTCACCCCTCATATGCATCAACCATCTGAGGGGCCTGTGGTCTGTCTGAACCCGGAAGTGAGACCCAAACAAGTAGGGTCTTAGCTTCTTCAGCGCCCAGACCACAGCAAATGCCTCACGCTCAATAGCACTCCATCTCTGTTCCCGTGGAAGTAACCTCCTGCTAATAAAGGCTACGGGTTGATCTAGGCCCTCCTCATTAATCTGTGAAAGAACAGCCCCCACACCATGCTCTGAAGCGTCTGTCTGAACGATAAACTCTTTGGAGAAGTTGGGAGCCAAGAGCACGGGCGCCGTGCACATAGCAGTTTTCAAGGCCTCAAAAGCTCTCTGACAGGTGTCAGTCCAGATCACCTTCCTGGGCTGCTTCTTCGAAGTCAGCGCTGTCAAGGGGGCAACCAGGTTGCCATACCCCTTGACAAACCTCCTGTAGTACCCGGTGAGACCTAGGAAGGCTCTCACCTCCGTCTGGGTTTTGGGCGCCTCCCAATTCAGGATGGTTTCTATCTTGGGCTGAAGGGGTGCCACCTGGCCACTCCCAACTTGGTGTCCCAAGTACACCACGGAACCCTGCCCGATCTGGCACTTACTCGCCTTGATCGTGAGGCCTGCCTTCCGCAGCGCCATCAACACTTCCCAGAGGTGTCGCAAGTGTTCCTCCCACGTGGAGCTGAACACGGCGATGTCATCCAGGTAGGCTGCACTGAACGAATCCAGCCCAGCCAACACCTGGTTGACCAATCTCTGGAAGGTGGCAGGGGCATTCTTCATCCCAAATGGCATAACCCGGAACTGGTAGTGCCCATCTGGGGTGGAAAATGCTGACCTCTCTTTGGCCCCCTCGGTCAAGGCGATCTGCCAATACCCAGACGTTAGATCAAACGTGCTGAGGTAGTTGGTAGCCCCTAGCCGATCGATGAGCTCATCAGCTCTGGGGATGGGGTGTGCGTCAGTCCTAGTGACTGAATTGAGTCCTCTGTAGTCCACACAGAACCGGAGTTCGGGTGTGGCTCCCGGCGCTGCAGCCTTTGGGACCAAGACCACGGGGCTGGCCCAAGGACTGCTAGAAGACTCAATGACCCCGAGTGCAAACATCTTGGAGACCTCCTCCTTGATGCATGTCCTCACCCTGTCAGTCACCCTGTAGGCCTTGTGCCGTACAGGAGGGCTATCCCCAGTGTCCACATCATGGACGCACCAATCAGTGACACCAGGGACCAGGGAAAACAGATCAGAAAATTGTCCCAGCAACTGGCGACAATCATCCTGTTGCTCAGGGGTCAGGGTGGAAGAGAGGATGACACCATCCACTGACCCATCTTGCTCCTTGGCTGACAGGAGGTCCGGAAGAGGTTCGGTCTCCTCTTCCATCCCCGCATCTGTTGCCAAGAGCATGCCCACTTGGGACCTCTCCAAGTGGGGCTTGAGGCGGTTGACATGTAGGACCCGTAAGGGGTTCCTGGGAGTCTTCAGGTCCACCACGTAGGTAACAGGACTCTTTCGCTCCACCACCTCAAAGGGACCGGTCCACTTATCCTGGAGCGCACACGGCTCCACGGGGGCCAAGACCCATACTTTCTGCCCAGGCTGAAGCTCTACCAGAGTGGCATTCTGGTCGTACCACCGCTTCATCTCCTCCTGGCTGGCTTCCAGATTTGCCTCAGCAAGTTGCCTGAAACGCCTAGTCTGATTCCTGAAGGCCAGCATGTAGCTATATACATTCTGGGGAGGTTTCCTGGGAGATTGCTCCCAGCCTTCCTTGACCAGACTTAGAGGTCCTCTGACGGGGTGACCATACAGAAGCTCAAAGGGACTGAACCCCAGAGACTTCTGTGGCACCTCACGGTAAGCGAAGAGAAGGCATGGTAAGAGGACGTCCCACTTGCGCCTCATGGGTCCTTCTAGGCCCATTATCATGCCTTTGAGGGTTCGGTTGAATCTCTCAACCAACCCGTTTCCTTGGGGGTGGTAAGGTGTGGTGAACTTGTAGGTTACACCACACTCTTGCCAAAGAGATTTCATGTACTTGGACATGAAATTGGTACCTCGGTCAGACACCACCTCTAGAGGGAATCCCACTCGGGAGAAAATTCCCATCAGTGCACGTCCCACCACGGGGGCCGTCACTGTCCTCAGAGGAATGGCTTCCGGGTACCGGGTGGCATGGTCCACCAGGACCAGGATGAACCTATTGCCCATCGCTGTCTTGGGGTCCAGTGGCCCTACAATGTCGATCCCCACTCGCTGGAATGGAGTACCGACCACAGGGAATGGCTGGAGTGGAGCCTTCTGCTTCCTTCCACTCTTTCCACTTGCCTGGCAAGTCTGGCATGTCCTGCAGTGAGTATCCGAACTCCTGCGCATTTGGGGCCAATAAAAGTGGGTGACAAGCCTTTCAAAGGTCTTGTCCTGCCCCAAATGCCCTGCCAATGGCACATCGTGAGCCAGCCCCAGTAGGAAGGCTCTGAAGTCCTGGGGTACCACCAGCGCACGGGCTGACCCAGGCTCAGCAACCTTAGGCTCTGTATATAGGAGGTCGTTCTCCCAGTAAATGAAATGTGATCCTGACTGATCACCTGCGGCCTGGTCTGCAGCCTGCTGCCGCATACCCACGAGAGAAGGGCACTCCTTCTGTGCCTTGCCAAAGTCCTCCCTGGTGGGACCCCCTTCCTGCTGCCAGTGGGTCAGCTCCGGCAGGTCTCCCAGTTCAGCTATCTGCTCCCCTGTAGGCTCCAGGGCATCCCCCTCAAGGTCTGCTTCCTCCTGGACCGTGGGAACTTCAGGGGCCGGCTTCCCACGCCCCTTGCCCCTTCTCTCTGAGGCCGGTTCCTGGGCCTCCCTCTCAGGCTCCAGGACCTCTCGAGTACCTTTACTGGCTGCCATGGACCGTGTGGTCACACACGCCCAATCCGGCATACCCAACATCTCCAGGTGAGCACTCCGCTCCACCTGAGCCCAAGGTGAGCTCTCCAAATCGTTCCCTAGCAAACAGTCTACAGGCATGGCGGGCCTCACAGCTACCTGAAGAGTACCAGAGACCCCCCCCCACTCGAAGGGAACCTGAGCCACCTTGCAGTGCCTCTCTGTGTTGTCAGCGGCAACAACGGGATAGAATGCATTGGGGACCACCTGCTCCTGAGACACCAGGTGACACCTGACAGCGGTCACACTGGCTCCTGTATCTCTAAGAGCTTCCACCCTATGGCCATTTATGGTCACCCACTGCCTGTACTTCTTAGTGTTCTCAGGCAGCTGGGTTGGAGGGACCACTTCACGGTCTCCTAGCGAGACCAGGGACATCTCTGCGGGACCCCACCCACCTTGGACATCCCTCTCCTCCCCCAAGGCTACACTAGTCACCTGCCGGGGTGGGGCACCAGTGGGTGCTGGTTTACCAAACATCGGACACTTCACATCAGAGGCAAAATGCCCCAAATTGTTACACCTGTAACATCTTACGGGCCCCTTCTGAACAGGAGGACCTGTCGGGGCCCCGGTCGGTTTCTGGGGTGGGGGAGGCTGAGAACCCTTCCCTTGGTTCCCGTGGGGATTATTTTGTGGCCCTTTTTGGAACTGCTTCTGTTTACCCCTGTCCCCCCCACTCTTCTGCTGGGGACCCTGCCCACCTTTGGCGGAATCTCCCACGGTACCCTTGTGGACCCTGGTACTGACCCAGCGGTCCGCCTCCTCAGCAAGCTTCCTCGGGTTAGTCAGCTTACTATCGATCAGGTGCTGGCGCAGCTCAGGAAAACAATTACTGGACAAGTGCTCCCATGCCATTAGATCAAGAAGCCCTTGATAATCAGTCACCTTACTACCCTTCACCCAACCATCCAGCGCTCTGCAAAAGAAAGTCACATACTCCACATACGTACTATTGGGAATCTTAGTGCAACCCCTGAACCTCTGTCTATATAACTCAGGGGTCAACCCATACCTAGTCATCAATGCTTCCTTCATATGGGGGTAAGAATTACGAACATCAACAGGTAAATCTAACAGTGTGTCCCGCCCTTCACTCAGGAACCTTCCCCACAACCCCGCTCCCCAATCTTTCTCAGGGACCCGGTGGGAAGACATGGCTACCTCGTAGGCTCTGAACCACTGCCCGATGTCGTCATTCCTGAAGAACTCCTTCACTACATCCTTAGGAATATAAACTCTTGGTTCCGCCGATCCTGGCGGTGTGCTGCCACCAGAGGGATTAAGCTCCAAACTTTTGGCTTTCAGCTCCAGCTCCCTCAGCTTCATGTCATGCTCTAATTGTAGTTTCTTTTCTTCCATGGCTAATCTTTGTTTTTCCATATCCATCTGCCCATGAAGTTTCGCCATTTCCACCTCGTGTGCCCGGGTTGCTGCCCTGTCCGCCAACTCCTCTGGCGACAGGCATCTGCCGAACTCATGGACACTTTCTGGTGGAACCACTTCCACCTGATTCTCTGGTGCCTTTGACTCATACCAGGCCCTCAGCGCCTTTACGAGTTGCTCCTTCTTTTTCAATCCAGTTTGGGCAATCCTGAACTTGGAGCAAAGACCTTTCAAGTCTTCATTGGTACGATCATGAAGTGCGCCTTCCTCCCAATCTATGTCTTCAAATCCAGAGATTACGGAAGCCGCCCTTCCGGCGGAAAGTGAACCAGGCATGGCTCTAACAACGGAGATTCTTGGCAAAACAAAAACAATGCTAGCCTTGTGGCTGTGTTACTGGTCTGCTCTCCCTACGTGGTGATCAGTGATTCACTACACGCAAACCACAAATGCAAATCCGTAAATCCTCACCGCTGCCACCAATGTTAGAAATGAGGGGGCTCCGGTTGACGCAGGTGTGAACCCACAACAAGCAGGGACCCCTTACTTCTTGTCAGGGCGAAGGATGACTCCCCAGAATAACCCCTGCTCACCCTCTAGGTGCGTGGCGCGAGCAGTCTAGGCTAAGTCTCAGGCGTACACGGTTAAGCAAATGCAATTACACATACAGTAAACCCCTTGCATGCACCACAAACGGACACCAATCCGGGAGTATATAAAAATAAGCTTTTATGTAGTTTCAGCAGAGTTAAATACAAGGCCCAGTAACGTTGAACTGATGGGGCCACAATTCTTGGAAATACGGTCAAGTTCTCTTGGTTTTACGGAAAGTTCTTTAGGCGGGCACAAGGTAACTGTAGGCCTCAGCGCACTTCGTGCTGAAGCAGCGCCCGGGGAGCACACAGCAGATGACAGGGAAATAAGAACGTTGCGGACCCTGGATCCGATGCGAGCTCGCGGTCGAGTTCGTAAGTACAGTACCTTGTTTCTTGACGCAAAGGCGGGTGCGGGATTTCAGCGGCTCTTCGACAGAAGAGCGAGGCGGCGTCCGGGGCTCCCACACTTCACGATGGAGGTCTGATCTTCAGGCTCACGACAGGAGCGGGGTGTTGCAGGTGGCGGGTGAACAAAGCGGGGCAGCCGGGCACGCCGATGCGTCCGGGCCGTCCGAGGCTTGGAGATGCTCACAAACGCCGATTCCGGCGGGAGGGTGAAGGGGCACAGCGAGCCTCCACGAGCGAGGTGACGGGGCAGCCCAGCACAGCGTAGGGGGAGCGGCTCCGATCGAGCGAGGCTCTTCCCAAGGCGGGGGCGGCTAAGCAGTCCTGGTCACGGCTCAGGGAGGGACTGGGCACGAGGGTCACAGCTCCGGCGAGGGAAAGGACACCACAGTCCAGCAGCAGGCGAGTGAAGATCAGGTAGAGCCCACTGTTCCTGGGGCTCAGTTCAGGGGGCAAGCTCAGTTCCAAGCCCCTGGAGATCGTTTTGGAAAAGCACAAGTTTTGAAAGTAAAAGTAAAGTAAAAGTATTCAGCAACAGTTTCTCTTCTCTCCTTTGGCAGCAAGGTCACCACTGCAGGCCAATCCCCCAGGATAGGGACAGTCTTCCTCCTACAGCTTTCCCGGTGCCTCCTCCTCAGGCAGAGAGTCTTCTTGGTCAAAAGCGGATCTAGTTTCTTAGGAGCAGGGCTCCTCCATTTATACCACAAATCTTTTGTTCTCCCAGGCCAGGGGGGCCCTTGCCTAGTTCAGTCCGGTTTCTGAGCACTTTGTTTACGTGATGCAGGCTTCTTCTTTCAGAGTGCAGGGCAGAGTCATCAGACGCTCCACAGGGGGTGGAGCCGGCATCGAGGTAGCGGAGCACTGTCCTATTCAGAGCCTAGGAGCACTCCTCCCACCCATCTACCTGTCGATCGTCCTATTCATACCAGGCTACCTAGCCCTGCCCATCTGGGTTCCCCCAGCCCTGTCACTCACACCAGCCAGACATCAGATACACATCACGCAGAGGCGGCTGAAATAGTTAAGCAAGCAAAGGCCAACTTTCTAAAAGTGACATTTGCAAACCCGGAATATTAAAATAAACCTTGCGAAAAGATGTACCTTATCATTCCGAGTTCAGGCATACTAAACTCGATCTCCTACCATGTTCCCTGGGTCGGTTAGGATCATAGGGTGTAATAATCCAGGCCGCCCATACTGGCCTATGAGAACAGGGTAGCCTTACAGTAGTGAACAACAAAATGGCGGTCATTCACTACCAGGACATGCCACGCATCTAGGCTTGTCCTACCTCAGGCTCACAATGCACCCTGCCCGTGGGCCTACCAGAGGGGTGACTAACATGCAGCTAAGGGAAGGTTTCGGGGACCGGCAAGTGTGGGCACTTGTCGGTCGGCGCGTCAGTACCAGACTGCACGCAGGCTCTGCGACGGCAGACCTTAGACGTATTTTACCGGCCGCTTCCGTGGGTGGCACAACCCGTGCTGCAAGCCCACCAGCGGCGTTTGCCTTTACATGCCCTGGCGCTCCTGGCGCACTCTACTGGGGTCTGATAGTAAATCAAACAATCCAATCATGGAATCCAACCAACACATACAATTTATAAAGGGAGCACTCGCACCGTGACACTGGTTGGCAGTGGCACAGCGCGCTGAGCGGCCAACACCATAAAATCACCTGAGGCACAGCGACAAAAAGAGGAAGGGAGACTCACGCCAAGGTGCCAGGTCTAACAACTCCATTAGCATATTTCTCTACGACCTTAGAGAAAAAAAGGCAGGAGTGAGATAGGCCGATAGTTGCTGGCTACCTCGGGGTCTGCCGTAGGTTTCTTTAGTAGCGGAAGGATTTTGGCATGTTTCCCGCTAGTGGCATGGAGCCTTCCCGCAAAGCAGTGTCCAAAATTGGGTTCACTATAGGATTAATCACTTCCGCTAAGGCAGACAGGACTTTGGCTGGGCAAGGGTCAGAGGGGAAGCCAGATTTCAGAGATTTCAGAAGCACTAGGGATTGCTCCAAGGAAATCACAGGGAACTCGATAAAGGAGGAGGTATGGCGTGGATGCACCTCCAAGAAAGGTTCTCCGACATCCTCCAGGTTAGGCAGCAGGACAGGGAAGGTATCCTGGATGAATTTAATTTTTTTATAAAAGAAACAGGTCATACGCTCAGTTCAATCGCTAGAAGGAGCAAACACACGACACATAGACGTGGGGAAGGAGAAACGTTTTGCAATGTTAAAAAGGGATTTACTTTTGTGGGCTGCAGAGTCAATTTTTGTTACTAGAAAAAGTTTATTTTCCTCGCGTACTTTTTTATAGTGTTTTTTCAGAGAAATTTTATAGAGTGATTTATCAGAGGAGCTGTAGTTCCTCCACCACTCTCTTTTGATATGTTTACAGGTCCTCTTGCTGACCCTTAGGGCTTCTGTGAACCAAGGCGCAGAATCCCGGGTGGGTTTAGCAGTCCTGAGTGAAGGGGGGGCCAGTTGCGATGCCTGGCATCGAAGCCAACATTCTAATGCCTGCACATCATGTTCCAAATTGCCACTTAAGGAAATCGGATGGTGACTCAAGGCACTCTGAATCACCTCAGGGGTCATCAGATGGAATGGCCTGGAACTGTGGTTCGTTCTGGCATTGTCTAAAAATTGGGATCTGACCTTATCTCGAGGAATATTAAAAACAACCAAATGATGGTCGGACCAAGTTAAGGCACGGGGGGCATCGACATGAATCGGGTTAGAGGAGAAGACCTGGTCCAGAAGGTGTCCTCTATCATGGGTAGGGAGGCGGACATAGGAAGCATGGCGCCAATCGGGCGGGAGAATCTCCTGCGCAAGGGACTCTTGTATTGCCGGGAGCAGGTAAGGGCCCGTCTGGGAAATGCATCCTCTAAGGAACTCACCTGGGAACCCATTTGGACCCGGGGCCCGACCAGGGCGCATGGCTTGAAGAGCGGCGGTGAGCTCTTCCAGTGTGATTGGGGCATCCATTTGGTCATGTATATTATCTGAAAGCGCCTTCGGAGGTATATCACACAGGAATTCTCTAATTAAATCTGGGGATAGGAGTTACCTTTTTCTGTATGAGTCTGTGTAGTACGCGGCAAATTCTTGGGCCACCGCATGGGGGTTTGTGCATAGGGTGCCGTCTGCGCCCCGAAGTACTGGTATTGGGGCCTATGACTGTGTTGCTTGACATAGGCGATGCAATGTCTTGCACGACTTGTCGCCCCATTGGTCCATTCTGCGATGGGTTACTTGTCACGCCTGTTGGGGTTCATTTGTGAGTAGTTGGTCAATCTGTTGTCGGGAGAAGCCCGTGTCTCGTCTTCAAGAGCACGCTGAGGAGACTCCAGATCTACCTATCTGTGCAAGGTAGAGCCGCCTCACGCCATCACAATAGCTGATATCGACTATGCTTATGGTGGGCTTGAAGGCCTCCCACAGAACTACACCCGAGGACGTGTGGATAGGAGTTCCCTTTTTCTGTATAAGTCTGTGTAGTCTGTGAAGTACGGGCGAAATGCTTAGGCCACCGCATGGGGATTTGTGCATAGGGTGCCATCTGCGCCCCGAAGTACTGGCATTGGGGCCTATGACTGTGTTGCTTGACATAGGCAATGCAATGTTGTGCACAACTTGTCGCCCCATTGGTATATTCTGCGCTGGGTCACTTGTCACGCCTGTTGGGCTTCATTTGTGAGTAGTTGGTTAATCTGTTGTTGGGAGAAGCCCGTATCTCATCTTTGAGAGCTCGCTGACGGACTCATGATCTACCTATCTGTACAAGGTGGTGCCGCATCGCGCCAGCACAGTAGCTGATATCGACTCCGCTTATGGTGGGCATGAAGGCCTCCCACAGAACTATACCCGAGGACGTGGAATCTGTGTTAAGTGCAAAGTAGTCTGAGACGGCCTGGTGAAGAGTTGCCAAGTACTTGGGGTCCCTTAAATGCCAAGGTGACATTCTCCAGCGGAACCCGGGTTGCTGAGGTCCTATATGTAGTTTAAGTGTCATGGGAGAGTGATCAGAGAGTCCCCACGGGAGGATAGAGGCAGATGCAACTCTGTGGACATACGACAATGGAAGAAACATATAGTCCAGCCGGGATAGGGACCCGTGTGTTGGCGAGAATAAGGTATATTCGTGCCCTCCACACATCAGACCACCCCAAAGAGGATGCTAGGAGATGTGGCTTTGGTTCGCTTGTGACGCAATCGCGTTTGCCAATGCACCACCTATCTATGGGTTGCATGGTGTCGTTCCAGTCCCTTCCCATCATGGACAGACCATCAGGTAGGGCTCCCCATAAACTTATGACTTTCTCCACAAATTTGTGTCCAAGTGGGGGGCATAGAAACTGCCTGAGACCAGGGACTCCCCATATAGTGTACCTGCCACTATGGTGTAACGCCCTCCTGAGTCCAACCAAGTTTGGGTGCATTTAAAGGGGATCCTCCGATGAACAAGAATGGCTGTACCCCGTGACCCCCGGGTGAATCCAGAGTGGTATATTTGATCGAATCCATAGCGTGTCAGGCAAGGGGCTCTATTGCCCATCATGTGGGTCTCTTGCATCAACAATACATCGACACCAAGTCTTTTGGCTTGTTTTAACACTGTCCCTGCTTGATTTTATCTAGCATCCCCCGCACATTCCAGGTCACAACATGGATCTCACCGGAATGGGCAATTATTTGTCTGCCTTTGGTAATTTCTTTGAGGTGGTGGTCTTTAAGGTGGTGGTGTGCATGAACTAGGTGTGTGGGAGCAGGTAGGTGCTTATGTCTGTGCCTAACCAAAAATGGACAGTATCTATTTAAAATGAACGTCCCTAAGCCCCTCCCCCCACCCCTATACCTCAAGGAACTTGAAGTATCTGTCGCGGTGGGAGTACTCCAGGCCAGAAATTGATGTTAATCTTTTGTATTGCTGTAATTGGACGTCTTGTTTGCTTAATACTTGCATGCCTAATCCTCTTTAGGAAGTTACGTTTCCCAGTTGTTCTGTATCTTTATAGCATGTTACTGAGATTCATGTATCTTAACTTGATTGCTACTTTGTAATAAACCTTCTTAACTCTAGTCACTGATTCCTGGTCTTTATTGTGTAGCCAAATGGGTTACACCACCGTTAATTGAAATTGATTGATGTAATGTTAACTCTCCTCACCTCTCAGAAGGATAAACATGTCAACTGGAGGGCAAAGGATAAGAGGGTAGCACAAAACGCCGCAACAAGTTCCTAATGCTTTACACAGAGCTTTCAAAAAAGTTCAAGATATTGAGTACTTCTATTAGCAAAAATGGTAGGAGATAACTTATGAAAATGAAAAACATTTCCTCTGTTGGATGTAACTTAAATAGAGGAGAAAAATTAGTCCTCTGCCAAGAGGTATCTAAGGTAACCATTATTAGTCAATATCCTTTTGAAGGTGAAGGATCCATTATAGAATCTGTTGAATTCATATGCCAATGTTCAGGAGCCACTGGTAATGGCTGTAAATCCCCAAAAGGCCGAGGGACAGATGGACAACGCTTGCATTTAGCGACTTGCAAATTGTGTTGCTTTGCGACTCACAATTTGCGAGTCGCAAAATGCAATGTACAACAGTGTCACAGACACTGTTAGCGATTCCCAATGGGGTCGCAAATTGCATGCCTCATCAATATTCATGAGGCAAGCGTAATTTTCGACCCCATTGGGAATGACTAGCACTCCCAGGAAAGGTGGCCTGCTAGGGTCAGCAGACCACCATGTTTGGGCCTGCTTTTGAATGAATGAAGGAACATTTATAGAGCGCGTGGTTACCCAGGGGCATCCCAACGCTAGGCACCAAGTAGAAAACTGCGAAAGGTTAATGAAAGAGAAAGGTTTTCAGCATTTTCCTGAACTTAAGATAGTCAGGTTCAGAGCGTATTTGGATAGGGATAGAGTTTCAGAGTCTGGATGCGTTGTATGTGAACAGTCGGCCTCCACTCCGTGCACGTTTAATCTTAGGAACTAAGATGAAGCCTTTATTCCCAGACCTAAGGGTTCTATTAGGTACATAGGGTTGGATCCAGGGATGAATCGGGGGGGGGGGCCTTTTCCTGAGACTGACTTATGGGTGATACATAGAGCCTTAAATCGAATTCTTTCCTGGACTGGGAGCCAATGCAAGGTTGCAAGGACAGGCCTTGCAGAGGAACATTTAGGAATGTTCAGCAGCATACGGGCTGCACAGTTCTGCACTGTTTGAAGTTTTTTAATAGTCGCCTGGGGGCTCCAAGGTATATGGCATTACCCTAATCCAGCCGTGATAAGACGAGGGCCTGCACCAACAGTCGTCTCGCAGCAAAAGGAAGCAGGGGGAGTACCTTTCTGAACTTTCTAAGTAAGCCATAGCAACTCCCTGCCACTATGCTTGATTGCTCTCTGAAATCGAGATTGCAATCGATCCAAACTCCTAAGCTCTTTATTCGATTTTTAGGGGCAGGGGGAGGACCTAGGCAGCTAGGCCATAGGTGATCCACATTTGGGGGGGCCGACTTCCCCAATAGCAGGAGTTCCGTCTTGGCTCGTTAAGTTTAAAAAAGGAACCACACATCCAATTAAAAACTTTCTCCAGGCAAGTGGCTAGATCAGGGTCCAGATGGTTGGCTTGCTTCAAGGAGATAATTAACTGTGTGTTGTCGGCGTATGTGACGGATCTGTACCCCAAATGGGTGTACTATTTCAGCCAACGAACTCATATAAACGTTGAACATCGTGGGGCTTAGGGAAGATCCCTGTGGAACCCCACAAGTCAACGGAATATGGTTCGAGGAGCATTCCCCTTCCACTGTATAGACCCTGTTTTGGAGAAAAGACTGTAGCCATTTTAGTGCCACTCCGGTCACTCCGGCCTCCAACAGTCTTTGTATCATTAGTTGATGATTGACAGTGTCGAAGGCCGCGCTGAGGTCCAATAAAATAAGGGCAGCGCAGCCTCCATTGTCAAAAGTCTTCCTAATTTCCTCTACTGCAGCCAGGATAGCTGTCTCTGTGCCTTGTTGGGGTCTAAATCCAGTCTGCGTAGGATGCAGACGGTTATTGTCTTCCAAGAAGGCCGATAAAATTGAGTTGATGTATTTCTCTGCTAATTTATTGACTCCTGGCAGTATAGGACGGTAGTTTCCCCAGTTATCTGGATCCAAGTTAGGTTTTTTTAGGAGTGCTTTCACCCTAGGATGTTTCCATTGCGATGGAACAATTCCAGTTTTAAGTGACGTATTTATGCAATCAAGTATAACTGGTGACACCACCGCCGAAATTTTATGGAGGATAGTAGGGGGGGGCGGCATCTAAGAGGGAACCCAATTTGAGTTCTCTGAGCAACCTTTGTAGGGTGTTGAGGTCCATTGGATGGAATTCCTCCAGCAAAATGGGGATATCGGGAGTGGTTATGTCACTTAATGCTGGCATTTGTTGAGCAGAGATAGGGGGAAAAGAGTTATAGATGGTTTTTACATAAAGCAGTTTCTTTTTTTAAATGCAGCCCATTTTCCTGAAAGGAAAACGGGATGCAATTAGAAAAGGAAAATTAAACTTTTCAGTTTCATTTTTCAAGGGCAGGCAGTGGTCCCTGGAACCACTGCCTGCTCCTAAAAAAATGTTTTCGCACCCATTCACAAAGGGGAAGGGGTCACCTTGGGACCCCTTTCTGTTTGCGAATGGTTTACCACCTACTTGAAGTAGGTGGTAAACTGCGAGTGTTTTGCGACCGCAAACGTGGTCGTAAAACAATGGTACATACCATTTGGACTCGCTATTAGGAAGGGACGCCCTTGGCACACCCCTTCCTAATAGCGAGTTGCAAAATAGCGTTGGTACATACCACCACCGTCTTTTGTGACCTCTAAAATCGGTTGTACATCTGGTCCTTAGAATGGTATGATTTAGATTGTTCATAACGAAGCAGGAAAAGGGCATATTCCTGAACATCTGAATGAACAGCTGGATTAAAAAAAGACTGCAAAACTAAACCCATTGTATTTTACATTCCTTTATGACCTGAATGGCATTTTCATGATACATTTTCATAACTTCAAGCTGTAGTACTTTGAAAAAGATAGACAAGATATTAACCAGTCACTCAAATACTGAAACACTTGTACTCCAATCCGTTCACCCTTCCACCAATGTAGTAAGTAACTTTGTAAAAAAAATCTATGTAGTAGAAGCCAGGGGGAATGGTTAAAATCATCAAGACTAGTATTGCTGGTTTTTCCCAGTGAATCTTAAGAGATGGTGATGGGGTGTATAGATTAGGACGTGCGGGTGCACAACCTCTTGGACTAAGACATAGAAGTCTATTTGTTGAAATTGAGGTTGAACTTCAAACATGCCAAGAATTGAACTGTGGCTTAAGGGTGCTATATAACCCTGTACCCTCTTGACTTCTACCATGCCAAGAATTAAACACCGATTCTTTTTTACATTTGAGAGACTAGCTGAAATTAATGTGCACTGTGCAAGAACAGTATATGGAACTGCACATGGAACGACTAACAAAGACAGCAGAGCATATTCCTGTGAACCTTCTGTGATGGAACAGCAATCACCGTGGGTCCACAATCAAGTGAGTAAGGCCCAAAGGTGTATAGGGTGGGATTGCACTTGTGGTTAATTCAGGAACCATGTTGTGAATATGAATGCCCTTGTGCACTAAACATGCTGCTCTCTTTTCCAATGTAGATCCTGTCACTGCCTGTCCCGTGGGACACCTGCAACCAGAGCTCGGCTCCAAAAGAACCTGGATACACATCCATCGAACAACCACTGCAGACAACATTCCTTCTTCTGCCTCCCTGCTTTTGCTCTCATAAACCTGGATTCCTCTGGAATACATAGTGCTGTATCCGATCAAGGGAGGACAGCACTCCATACGTGTTAGACCTGGCACCTTGGCGTGAGTCTCCCTCCCTCTTTTTGTCCCTGCGCCTCATGTGTTTTTATGGTGTTGGCCGCTCAGCGCGCTGTGCCACTGCCAACCAGTGTCGCGGTGCGAGTGCTCTCTATGTAAATTGTGTATGTTGGTTGGATTCCATGATTGGATTTTTTGGTTTACTGTCAGACCCCAGTAAAGTGCGCCAGGAGCGCCAGGGCATGTAAATGCAAACACCGCTGGTGGGCTTGCAGCACTGGTTGTGCCACCCACAGAAGCGGCCGGTAAAATATGTCTAAGGTCTGCCATCGCAGAACCTGCGTGCAGTCTGGTACTGACATGCTGACTGGCAAGTGCCCACACTTGCCGGTCCCTGAAACCTTCCCTTAGCTGCATGTTAGTCACCCCTCTGGTAGGCCCACGGGCAGGGTGCGTTGTGAGCATAAGGGAGGACAAGCCTAGATGCGTGGCATGTCCTAGTAGTGAATGACCGCCATCTTGTTGTTCACTACTGCAAGGTTACCCTGTTCTCATAGGCCAGTATGGGCGGCCTGGATTGTTACACCCTATGATCCTAACCGACCCAGGGAACATGGTAGGAGATCGAGTTTAGTATGCCTGAACTCGGAATAATAAGGTACATCTTTTCCCAAGGTTTATTTTAATATTCCGGGTTTGCAAATGCCGCTTTTAGAAAGCTGGCCTTTGCTTGCCTAAACATTTCAGCCCGCCTCTGCGTGATGTGTATCTGATGTCTGGCTGGTATGAGTGACAGGGCTGGGGGAACCCAGATGGGCAGGGCTAGGTAGCCTGGTGGTGAATAGGACGATCGACAGGTAGATGGGTGGGAGGAGTACTCCTAGGCTCTGAATAGGACAGTGCTCTGCCACCTCAATGCCGGCTCCGCCCCCTGTGGAGCGTCTGATGACTCTGCCCTGCACTCTGAAAGAAGAAGCCTGCATCGCGTAAACAAAGTGCTCAGAAACCGGACTGGACTAGGCAAGGGCCCCCCTGGCCTGGTAGAATAAAAGATTTGCTGTATAAATGTAGGAGCCCTGCTCCTAAGAAACTAGATCCGCTTTTGACCAAGAAGAATCTCTGCCTGAGGAGGAGGCACCGGGAAAACTGTAGGAGGAAGACTGTCCCTGTCCTGGGGGATTGGCCTGCAGTGGTGACCTTGCTGCCAAAGGGGAGAAGAGAGACTGTTGCTGAAGACTTTTGCTTTATTTTTACTTTCAAGACTTGTGCTTTTTCAAAACAATCTCCAAGGGCTTGGAACTGAGCTTGCCCCCTGAACGGAGCCCCAGGACCATTGGGCTCTACCTGATCTTCACTCGCCTGCCGCTGGACTGTGGTGTCCTTTCCCTCGCCGGAGCTGTGACCCTCGTGCCCCAGTCCCTCCCTGAGCCGTGACCAGGACTGCTTAGCCGCCCCCGCCTTGGGAAGAGCCTAGCTCGGTCGGAGCCGCTCCCCCTACGCTGTGCTGGGCTGCCCCTGTCACCTCGCTCGCTGGAGGCTCGCTGTGCACCTTCACCCTCCCGCCGGAATCGGCGTTGTGAGCATCTCCAAGCCTTGGACGGCCCGGACGTAATCTGCGTGCCCGGCTGCCCCGCTTTGTTCACCCGCCACCTGCAACACCCCGCTCTTGTCGTGAGCCTGAAGATCACACCCCCATCGTGAAGTGTGGGAGCCTCGGACGCCGCCTCGCCCTTCTGTCGAAGAGCCGCTGAAGTCCCGCACCCGCCTTTGCGTCAAGAAACAAGGTACTGTACTTACGAACTCGACCGCGAGCTCGCATCGGATCCAGGGTCCGCAACGTTCTGATTTCCCTGTCATCTGCCGTGTGCTTCCCGGTCGCCGCCTCAGCACAAAGTGCGCTGAGGCCCACAGTTACCTTGTGCCCGCCTAAGGAACTTTCCGTAACAAAGAGACTTTACCGTATTTCAAAGAGTTGTGGCCCCATCAGTTTAACGTTACTGGGCCTTGTATTTGAATCTGCTGAAACTACATAAAAGCTTATTTTTATATACTACCTGATTGGTGTCCGTTTGTGGTGCATGCAAGGGGTTTACTGGATGTATTATTGCACTTGCTTAACCGTGTACGCCTGAGACTTAGCCTAGACTGCTCGCGCCACGCACCTAGAGGGTGAGCAGGGGTTATTCTGGGGAGTCATCCTTCGCCCTGACAAGAAGTAAAGGGTCCCTGCTTGTTGTGGGTACACACCTGCGCCAACCAGAGCCCCCTCATTTCTAACATTGGTGGCAGCGGTGAGGATTTACGGATTTGCATTTGTGGTTTACGTATAGTGAACCACTGATCACCACGTAGTGAGAGCAGACCAGTAACACAGCCACAAGACTAGCAATTGTTTTTGTTTTGCCAAGAATCTCCGTTGTTAGAGCCATGCCTGGTTCACTTCCCGCCGGAAGGGAAGCTTCTATAATCTCTGGATTTGAGGACATAGATTGGGAAGAAAGCGCACTTCAGGATCGTACCAATGAAGAGTTGAGAGGTTTTTGCTCCAAGTTCAGAATTGCCCAAACTGGATTGAAAAAGAAGGACAAACTCGTGAAGGCGCTGAGGGCCTGGTATGAGTCAAAGGCACCAGAGAATCAGGTGGAAATGGTTCCACCAGAAAGTGTCCATGAGTTTGGCAGAGGCCTGTCGCCAGAAGAGTTGGCAGACAGGGCAGCAACCCGGGCACATGAAGTAGAGATGGCAAAACTTCATGGGCAAATGGATATGGAAAAACAAAGATTAGCCATAGAAGAAAAGAAACTACAATTAGAGCATGACAGGAAGCTGAGGGAGCTGGAGCTGAAAGCAAAAAGTTTGGAGCTTAATCCCTCTGGTGGCAGCACACCGCCAGTACCGGCGGAACCAAGAGTTTATATTCCCAAGGCTGTAGTGAAGGAGTTCTTCAAGAATGACGACATCGGGCAGTGGTTCAGAGCCTACGAGGTAGCCATGTCTTCCCACCGGGTCCCTGAGAGAGATTGGGGAGCGGGGTTGTGGGGACGGTTCCTGAGTGAAGGGCGGGACACACTGTTAGATTTACCCGCTGATGTTCATAATTCTTATGCCCATATGAAGGAAGCATTGATGACTAGGTATGGGTTGACTCCTGAGTTATATAGACAGAGGTTCAGGGGTTGCACTAAGATTCCCAATAGTACGTATGTGGAGTATGTGACTTTCTTTTGCAGAGCGCTGGATGGTTGGGTAAAGGGTAGTAAGGTAAATGATTATCAAGGGCTTCTTGATTTGATGGCATGGGAGCACTTGTCCAGTAATTGTTTTCCTGAGCTACGCCAGCACCTGATAGATAGTAGGCTGACTAACCCTAGGAAGCTTGCTGAGGAGGCGGACCGCTGGGTCAGTACCAGGGTCCACAAGGGTCCCGTGGGAGATTCCGCCAAAAGTGGGCAGGGTCCCCAGCAGAAGAGTGGGGGGGACAGGGGTAAACAGAAGCAGTTCCAAAAAGGGCCCCAAAGTAGTCCCCAAGGGAACCCAGGGAAGGGTTGTCAGCCTCCCCCACCCCAGAAACCGACCGGGGCCCTGACAGGTCCTCCTGTTCAGAAGGGGCCCATCAGATGTTACAGGTGTAACAATTTGGGGCATTTTGCCTCTGATGTAAAGTGTCCATTGTTTGGTAAACCAGCACCCACTGGTGCTCCACCCCGGCAGGTGACTAGTGTAGCCTTGGGGGAGGAGAGGGATGCCCAAGGTGGGTGGGGTCCCGCAGAGATGTCCCTGGTCTCGCTAGGAGACCGTGAAGTGGTCCCTCCAACCCAGCTGCCTGAGAACACTAAGAAGTACAGGCAGTGGGTGACCATAAATGGCCATAGGGTGGAAGCTCTCAGAGATACAGGAGCCAGTGTGACAGCTGTCAGGTGTCACCTGGTGTCTCAGGAGCAGGTGGTCCCCAATGCATTCTATCCCGTTGTTGCCGCTCACAACACAGAGAGGGACTGCAAGGTGGCTCAGGTTCCCTTTGAGTGGGGGGGGGGGGTCTCTGGTACTCTTCAGGTAGCTGTGAGGCCCGCCATGCCTGTAGACTGTTTGTTAGGGAACGATTTGGAGAGCTCACCTTGGGCCAAGGTGGAGCGGAGTGCTCACCTGGAGATGTTGGGTATGCCGGATTGAGCGTGTGTCACCACACGGTCCATGGCAGCCAGTAGAGGTACTCAAGAGGTCCTGGAGCCTGAGAGGGAGGCCCAGGAACCGGCCTCAGAGAGAAGGAGCAAGGGGCGCGGGAAGCCGGCGCCTGAAGTTTCCACGGTCCAGGAGGAAGCAGACCTTGAGGGGGATGCCCTGGAGCCTACAGGGGAACAGATAGCTGAACTGGGAGACCTGCCGGAGCTGACCCATTGGTAGCAGGAAGAGGGTCCCACCAGGGAGGACTTTTGTAAGGTGCAGAAGGAGTGCCCTTCTCTCGTGGGTATGCGGCAGCAGGCTGCAGACCAGGCTGCAGGTGATCAGTCAGGATCACATTTCGTTTACTGGGAGAACAACCTCCTATATACAGAGACTAAGGTTGCTGAGCCTGGGTCAGCCCGTGCGCTGGTGGTACCCCAGGACTTCAGAGCCTTCCTACTGGGGCTGGCTCACGATGTGCCATTGGCAGGGCATTTGGGGCAGGACAAGACCTTTGAAAGGCTTGTCACCCACTTTTATTGGCCTCAAATGCGCAGGAGTTCAGATACTCATTGCAGGACATGCCAGACTTGCCAGGCAAGTGGAAAGAGTGGAAGGAAGCAGAAGGCTCCACTCCAGCCATTCCCTGTGGTCGGTACCCCATTCCAGCGAGTGGGGATTGACATTGTAGGGCCACTGGACCCCAGGACAGCGATGGGCAATAGGTTCATCCTGGTCCTGGTGGACCATGCCACCCGGTACCCGGAAGCCATTCCTCTGAGGACAGTGACGGCCCCCGTGGTGGGACGTGCGCTGATGGGAATTTTCTCCCGAGTGGGATTCCCTCTAGAGGTGGTGTCTGACCGAGGTACCAATTTCATGTCCAAGTACATGAAATCTCTTTGGCAAGAGTGTGGTGTAACCTACAAGTTCACCACCCCTTACCACCCCCAAGGAAACGGGTTGGTTGAGAGATTCAACCGAACCTTCAAAGGCATGATAATGGGCCTGGAAGGACCCATGAGGCGTAAGTGGGACGTCCTCTTACCATGCCTTCTCTTCGCTTACCGTGAGGTGCCACAGAAGTCTCTGGGGTTCAGTCCCTTTGAGCTTCTGTATGGTCACCCAGTCAGAGGACCTCTAAGTCTGGTTAAGGAAGGCTGGGAGCAATCTCCCAGGAAACCTCCCCAGAATGTATATAGCTACATGCTGGCCTTCAGGAATCAGACTAGGCGTTTCAGGCAACTTGCTGAGGCAAATCTGGAAGCCAGCCAGGAGGAGATGAAGCGGTGGTACGACCAGAATGCCACTCTGGTAGAGCTTCAGCCTGGACAGAAGGTATGGGTCTTGGCCCCCGTGGAGCCGTGTGCGCTCCAGGATAAGTGGACCGGTCCCTTTGAGGTGGTGGAGCGCAAGAGTCCTGTTACCTACGTGGTGGACCTGAAGTCTCCTAGGAACCACTTACGGGTCCTACATGTGAACCGCCTCAAGCCCCACTTGGAGAGGTCCCAAGTGGGCATGCTCTTGGCGACAGATGCTGGGATGGAAGAGGAGACAGAACCTCTTCCTGACCTCCTGTCAGCCAAGGAGCAAGATGGGTCAGTGGATGGTGTCATCCTCTCTTCCACCCTGACCCCTGAGCAACAGAATGATTGTCGCCAGTTGCTGGGACAATTTTCTGATCTGTTTTCCCTGGTCCCTGGTGTCACTGATTGGTGCGTCCATGATGTGGACACTGGGGATAGTACACCTGTGCGGCACAAGGCCTACAGGGTGACTGACAGGGTGAGGACATGCATCAAGGAGGAGGTCTCCAAGATGTTTGCACTCGGGGTAATTGAGTCTTCTAGCAGTCCTTGGGCCAGCCCCGTGGTCTTGGTCCCAAAGGCTGCAGCGCCGGGCGCCACACCCAAACTCCGGTTCTGTGTGGACTACAGAGGACTCAATTCAGTCACTAGGACTGACGCCCACCCCATCCCCAGAGCTGATGAGCTCATCGATCGGCTAGGGGCTGCCAACTACCTCAGCACGTTTGATTTAACATCTGGGTATTGGCAGATCGCCTTGACCGAGGGGGCCAAAGAGAGGTCAGCATTTTCCACCCCAGATGGGCACTACCAGTTCCGGGTTATGCCCTTTGGGATGAAGAATGCCCCTGCCACCTTCCAGAGATTGGTCAACCAGGTGTTGGCTGGGCTGGATTCGTTCAGTGCAGCCTACCTGGATGACATCGCGGTGTTCAGCTCCACTTGGGAAGAACACCTGCGACACCTCTGGGAAGTGTTGATGGCGCTGCGCAAGGCAGGCCTCACGATCAAGGCGAGTAAGTGCCAGATCGGGCAGGGTTCCGTGGTGTGCTTGGGACACCAAGTTGGGAGTGGCCAGGTGGCACCCCTTCAGCCCAAGATAGAAACCATCCTGAATTGGGAGTCGCCCAAATCCAGACAGAGGTGAGAGCCTTCCTAGGTCTCACCGGGTACTACAGGAGGTTTGTCAAGGGGTATGGCAACATGGTTGCCCCCTTGACAGCGCTGACTTCGAAGAAGCAGCCCAGGAAAGTGATTTGGACTGACACCTGTCAGAAAGCTTTTGAGGCCTTGAAAACTGCTATGTGCACGGCGCCCGTGCTCTTGGCTCCCAACTTCTCCAAAGAGTTTATCGTTCAGACAGACGCTTCAGAGCATGGTGTGGGGGCTGTTCTTTCACAGATTAATGAGGAGGGCCTAGATCAACCCGTAGCCTTTCTTAGCAGGAGGTTACTTCCACGGGAACAGAGGTGGAGTGCTATTGAGCGTGAGGCATTTGCTGTGGTCTGGGCGCTGAAGAAGCTAAGACCCTACCTGTTTGGGTCTCACTTCCGGGTTCAGACGGACCACAGGCCCCTCAGATGGTTGATGCATATGAGGGGTGAGAATCCAAAGCTGTTGAGGTGGTCCATTTTCCTACAGGGAATGGATTTCACGGTGGAACATCGCCCTGGTACAGATCACGCCAATGCTGACGGTCTGTCCAGATTTTTCCGCCTTAGTGATGAGGAACTCCCTGGGGTAGGGTAGTTCTCCCCACTTTTCAGCTGGAGGGGACACGTGTTAGACCTGGCACCTTGGCGTGAGTCTCCCTCCCTCTTTTTGTCACTGTGCCTCATGTGTTTTTATGGTGTTGGCCGCTCAGCGCGCTGTGCCACTGCCAACCAGTGTCGCGGTGCGAGTGCTCTCTATGTAAATTGTATATGTTGGTTGGATTCCATGATTGGATTTTTTGGTTTACTGTCAGACCCCAGTAAAGTGCGCCAGGAGCGCCAGGGCATGTAAATGCAAACACCGCTGGTGGGCTTGCAGCACTGGTTGTGCCACCCACAGAAGCGGCCGGTAAAATATGTCTAAGGTCTGCCATCGCAGAACCTGCGTGCAGTCTGGTACTGACATGCTGACTGGCAAGTGCCCACACTTGCCGGTCCCTGAAACCTTCCCTTAGCTGCATGTTAGTCACCCCTCTGGTAGGCCCACGGGCAGGGTGCGTTGTGAGCATAAGGTAGGACAAGCCTAGATGCGTGGCATGTCCTAGTAGTGAATGACCGCCATCTTGTTGTTCACTACTGCAAGGCTACCCTGTTCTCATAGGCCAGTATGTGCGGCCTGGATTGTTACACCCTATGATCCTAACCGACCCAGGGAACATGGTAGGAGATCGAGTTTAGTATGCCTGAACTCGGAATAATAAGGTACATCTTTTCCCAAGGTTTATTTTAATATTCCGGGTTTGCAAATGCCGCTTTTAGAAAGCTGGCCTTTGCTTGCCTAAACATTTCAGCCCGCCTCTGCGTGATGTGTATCTGATGTCTGGCTGGTATGAGTGACAGAGCTGGGGGAACCCAGCTGGGCAGGGCTAGGTAGCCTGGTGGTGAATAGGACGATCGACAGGTAGATGGGTGGGAGGAGTACTCCTAGGCTCTGAATAGGACAGTGCTCTGCCACCTCAATGCCGGCTCCGCCCCCTGTGGAGCGTCTGATGACTCTGCCCTGCACTCTGAAAGAAGAAGCCTGCATCGCGTAAACAAAGTGCTCAGAAACCGGACTGGACTAGGCAAGGGCCCCCCTGGCCTGGGAGAACAAAAGATTTGCTGTATAAATGTAGGAGCCCTGCTCCTAAGAAACTAGATCCGCTTTTGACCAAGAAGGAAGAGAAGAGAGACTGTTGCTGAAGACTTTTGCTTTATTTTTACTTTCAAGACTTGTGCTTTTTCAAAACGACCTCCAAGGGCTTGGAACTGAGCTTGCCCCCTGAACGGAGCCCCAGGACCATTGGGCTCTACCTGATCTTCACTCGCCTGCCGCTGGACTGTGGTGTCCTTTCCCTCGCCGGAGCTGTGACCCTCGTGCCCCAGTCCCTCCCTGAGCCGTGACCAGGACTGCTTAGCCGCCCCAGCTTGGGAAGAGCCTCGCTCGGTCGGAGCCGCTCCCCCTACGCTGTGCTGGGCTGCCCCTGTCACCTCGCTCACTGGAGGCTCGCTGTGCACCTTCACCCTCCCGCCGGAATCGGCGTTGTGAGCATCTCCAAGCCTTGCACGGCCCGGACGTAATCTGCGTGCCCGGCTGCCCCGCTTTGTTCACCCGCCACCTGCAACACCCCGCTCTTGTCGTGAGCCTGAAGATCACACCCCCATCGTGAAGTGTGGGAGTCTCGGACGCCACCTCGCCCTTCTGCAGAAGAGCCGCTGAAGCCCCGCACCCGCCTTTGCGTCAAGAAACAAGGTACTGTACTTACGAACTCGACCGCGAGCTCGCATCGGATCCAGGGTCCGCAACGTTCTGATTTCCCTGTCATCTGCCGTGTGCTTCCCGGTCGCCGCCTCAGCACGAAGTGCGCTGAGGCCCACAGTTACCTTGTGCCCGCCTAAGGAACTTTCCGTAACAAAGAGACTTTACCGTATTTCAAAGAGTTGTGGTCCCATCAGTTTAACGTTACTGGGCCTTGTATTTGAATCTGCTGAAACTACATAAAAGCTTATTTTTATATACTACCTGATTGGTGTCCGTTTGTGGTGCATGCAAGGGGTTTACTGTACGTATTATTGCACTTGCTTAACCGTGTACGCCTGAGACTTAGCCTAGACTGCTCGCGCCACGCACCTAGAGGGTGAGCAGGGGTTATTCTGGGGAGTCATCCATCGCCCTGACAAGAAGTAAAGGGTCCCTGCTTGTTGTGGGTACACACCTGCGCCAACCAGAGCCCCCTCATTTCTAACAACACCACTTCTTCAATGCCCTGAATACCATGTTAGTGGGTCTAGACCTACAATGACGTATCTTCACCTATTGTGCCCTCTATGTCACAAGTAATTCCACATATGCTCTCCCGCCATATATCCTGATTATCTTGCCTGGTCCCACCATTGTGCCCCAATTTTTGAACAACTGGGCACCAGCCGCGGTCCATGCAGGTAACAGCGGTGGGGAGGTGGGGCCGGGTAAGGGGGGATTTCGAGGGACGATGCTGAGGGAAAACTAAATAAATAATACATTTTCCCTCAGCATCGTCCTCAAAATCCCCCCTTACCTGGCCCCACCGCACCACCGCTGTTACCTGCACAGACAGTGGCTGCTGGGCACATACGTATATACTTTGCGTCATAGGGTACACTTGTGGTCCAATAGGATGTGCTTCAGAAGTTTTGATCAAACAGGATGGGAGGAGTTCTACTCTACAACCCAGTAGTGGTGTGCCAGAGTAGCCTGGTCTGTTGTGTGTTACATATTATCAAACATATGCAGCTCCACCTCAATCTTAATCCACAAATCCTGGCAGCACATGTTCCTGCCACTTGTGGCATCGCACCTAAGTCACCATTCTCACATGTTTACCACACTGAATGGGCAGTGTTGAGGCCATGAGGACACAAAGACAAAAATCTGTCCAAACATACCATGCTGCGACACCATTCTCCACATCACATAATAGATCTTTTCCATGTTACAACTTCTATTTACACCTGAAAATGCATTATCTGTTTTCATCTCTCCGTTATGCATGCTGTGTCCTCACACATCAGTACCTCCTCATTGTGCTACACAACTTGTTCAGTGTTCAAATGACATCAATTTATCCTATCCACAAATTCCATTCATTTTACGTGGTAAGGTCATGTCCCCAGTCGGGCATGGGAAACAAACATAGATAGGCATACCCATGTTTGTTCCAATGGATGCCCTTGTTATGATATAATCTGATGAATAATTCCTTCATATTTAGTAATTTCCTAACATTATGTTTGCATTACCTAGTATTACAGTAAATTGGTGTAGTATTCTGCATATTGTCGCCCTGTATTGTGATATTTTAGCTTTTTATCATGACTAAGATTTGAAAACCTCCCTGATGATGTATGATTGAGTTTCATTTTTCTGTTTATCTTATTTTATATCTGAATGAAGCATTTCTGATTCTACACTACAAAACAAAGATGACCATTACTCTACAATACTCAACATAAGTGCAATCAATTCTGCTGTGAACACCATCCACATCCACCTTGCTGCTTTGTGGGTGTGAGAAGTTGGCCTGGTATATGCTGTCCACTAGTTATAGTGGGCACCTTGCACCAGTCCAAACAACCCTTATGATGATTAGGTTTTAGACAACCTTTATTGAAAGCTATCCTAGTGGTAGCTATGGTGAGCAGCCTTCAGGCTAAGTCTTGAAGGAGTGTAAAGCAGCTTAGTTTACCAGATTATAACCTCTTGAATAACTAAATGAAAGGAGAACCACACAAGGTATATATATATAAAATATATGTATTTATTCCTAAACACTCTCTACTAACCTCTTAATGAAGTTAGAGAGCAAGGCACACAATAACACAGTTATTAAACGACAGTAAATAGTACAATATACAATGGGCCCCAGGGGGAGAACAAACCATATATTAAGAAAGTGGTATAAGAACCACAACTTGACTAGACACAGTGCCTAGAGCACGTAGAATCGCTGGGACCCGAAGGAACCACCCAAGGTAGTGACACAGGTTAGCCAACCCCTTTTTCTCAAACATGAGAGGGATAGAGTCGAACAAAAAAGTTAACTTTGGCAACACAATCATCTTAATCAAGTTAACTCGACCAAAAATAGTAAGAGGAAGATGACTCCAGCCCTTCATTAAACTAGAAATATCCTTCCTAGTTTTAGCCAGGTTGGTTGTAGCAATTTGTGAGATGTCCTGAGTTATTTGTACCCCGAGATATCTAATCTGTCTTTTTGAAATTACATTCTCAGTTGCTTGATTCCAAGTCATAATTTCCGTTTTATCTGCATTCAAACAATATCCTGAAACTAATCCAAAGTTGTTCGTAATTGTTCCTATTGCAGTCAAAGCTTGATTCAAATCTGATGTTAAAATAACTATATCGTCAGCATAGAGGCCGATCTTTCTGCTCCAACCCTGAAATCTAAAGGGGGGGGATGTTATCTAGCTCCCTAATTCTACAAGCTAAAGGTTCAATATATAAATCAAACAAAAGAGGGGATAGAGGACAGCCCTGCCTCGTACCCCTCATTACCTTAATACTTTTAGTTAAGACCCCATTAACTAGCACTCTTGAGGTAGGAGCTTGATAGAGAGATATTAAAGATTGGCCAAAGTTTTTCCCCAGTCGAAGATGGCTAATCACAGCCTTCAAATAGATCCAATTAACACGATCAAAAGCCTTAGCGGCATCTAGAGCAATAATCGCCAAGGGGAGCTTCTTATCAGTAGCAATATCAATGCTTGTTATTAAAGAAAATGTTAATTCTTTAAGATATCTGCCCTTGATAAACCCCTTTTGATCTTCATGGACTATTCCGGGAATAACCCTGGCCAACCTGTCTGCCAAAATCTTCGCATATAATTTATAATCACTATTCAGAAGTGAAATTGGTCTGTATGAATCCATATATCTTGGCGATTTCCCAGGTTTGGAGATCACAATTATATTGGCCTGATTCCAGGAGGCGGGAAGCTTTACATTGCCTGAGAGAACCCCATTAAATATTTTTAATAATAATGGTGACAAACTACCAGATAGAATCTTATACACCTCCACGGGTAGACCATCTGGGCCAGGTGCCTTACCCTTTTTAGCTTGTTTGAGAACCAAATCTAATTCCCCCTGAACAATCTCTTGATCCAGCATATTTTGTAAGTCATCGGACAAGGGTTTTAGAGCAATTAACCAGTCTTCTATCAACTTCATATCAGGGATCAAATCTTCCCTATATACCTCTGCAAAGTAATTGAAAAAGGCATCCACAATATCCTTAGTATCCGTGACTATAAGGCCTGATCGTTCCACTTTGACTTCTTTAATTATATTTCTAACCCTGTCAATCCTAGCTTTCCAGGCTAGTAATTTACTAGTACCCTCCCCATATTCAAAATGAGCTAATCTGCTAGCCTCCCATTTCTCTTTTACCCGCCTATTAAAAACGGAAATTAATTTCTCTTTCAAATCCACCAAGTTTTGAATAATCTCATCCTTTTGTGCAATTTCACAGTTTACAATAGCTTCTTCACCCTGCCTAATTGCCATTTCCAAATTTTCAACCTCAGAAAAATATTTTCTTCTTCTGCTAGCCCCAATAGCGCCTAATCTGCCTCGCAAAAAAGCTTTAGTTGTTTCCCATACAATATCCAGACTTGTCGTGCCCAAATTTTGTTTTATAAACGTGTCAAGTTCCTGCTGAAGAGACTGTATAGCTTCCTGATCACATAACACTGTACGATCCAACCTCCATACAGACTCAAAATCGCAAGTTCCAGTCACAAGCTCCAGAATAACTGCCGAATGGTCGGATAGATGCGCCCCCACATGCATACTTTTTTTCACTTTCCCCAATAATCTTACATCAATTAAGAAGTAATCAATTCTAGATTTATGGCGATATTTTTTATTAAAAATGTATACCCAGCATTCTGACCTGCCCTCAATCGCCATACGTCACACAAACCAAATTGCTCCATCAAACCTCTTAATTTAGTTGCCATTTTACTATTTACAAGGGCTCTACTACTCTCCGATCGATCCAACTTAGAATCTAATACTGTATTAAAATCTCCAGCAAAAACTACAAAACCCGTAAAACTCAGCATCTCTGTAGCTAACTCATCTAATGGGCTAACATCATCAAAAAGGGGTTGGCTAAGCTGCAAAGTGAGATAGGGTCCTTTATATGGTCTTCTAAGGGGTCTAGACTATCATGGAAAAAGATAAGGAGGAAACATATTAAGGGAGGTCTGGCAGCCCCGGATTTTCAAATATACTCCTGGGCTTTTTTGCTTAAAAATTGTAGAATTCTCTTGGGGAGTCCAGGGAAATCAGCGACTGGGGAACTACTATCTATTTTGTTAAATATTGAAGGGGTCAAACATGTCGGGTTTATGTACAAATTTTCAGACCCAAAATTTTTCAAAAAAGTAAGATTGAAGATCTTAAGAGACCTGGCTATGCTCTGGTATCGGGTCAGAAGGACTACAAAAATTCCTTACTATAGTGCAAACGCACCAATTTGGGAAACACCGGGCGCCCCAAGCTGGACAGAGGACTTATTGGCAAAGTCTTTAAAGGCAGAAGGTCCCCAGAAATGGGGGGGAATTATTCATGAATGGCATCCTGTTACCATGGTCTGAATGTAATCTATGTTGGGGTTCAAAGTTCTCCAAATTTAAATATTATTAGATTCAAAGCTGGGCTGTGGGGAAAAACCATCTTATTGGACGCTATAACGATTTTGAGGAAAAACTAGCTTTGGAAGTTTGTTTTAAAAAAGAGGTGGCAACGTGGTACAGGGCTATCATCGAGTTGGAAGATGGCCCGTTTCGACTTCCGGAAATTCTTTGGGGAGAGAGCTTGCCGAGGATTGCGACAGAAGATCAATGGCAAGTAACTATGTTGATGCTTTACAAGTTGGTGAAACCAGCAAACCTAAGAAGAAATCACCTGTTCACTCTCCACAGGGCATATTGGACTCCAAAGCGGCTGGCAAAATTTAAAGATGGTGGTAATGTAAGATGCCTTAAATGTAACAGCTTAAATGAGGACGACATACACATGTTTGTAACGTGTCCGGCGATCAAGATCTATTGGGACGCTGTAAGCAACTGTCTGTCAGTTATTCTAAAACAGAAGATTGAGGTAAGCCCTGAAAGTATTATTACAGGTAGACTGGATCTACAAGGTAAGGGCTTAGATGACAGAACCAAATTGGTGTTTTATGCTATACTGTTGGCCCGTAGGGAAATTTGTAAATTATGGGTCTCTCCCGATCCCCCTACTGATTTGATGTGGATTAGAGCTATGAGAGCTACTGGTAAACTCGACATGACAGTACCCCTGAAAAAGAAGCATAGATTTTGGTTGTTATTTTATGAATATTATGGGTGAGGGGATGGATTAGGACTTCGAAGAATTTTGTTTTATGTTGGAAAATGTGGTCCTATGATTAAGTCGCTGGTAATCTCTTGGGGCTGTTGCTTTGGAGAGTTTAGGTGAAAGGGTCATATCCTTTCCCTTCTGCTTTCTAGTGAGCAATGTTTCCTCAGATATGAGATGATTTACACCCTAGGGCGCTTTAAGGAAAGAATTGGTGGATGCGGCACATGAGGACAAAAAAAAAAAGAAAGAAAAAAAAAAAAAAAAAAAGGTAGTGACACAGGGGACCCACAGGTGTGCAGCGTGAGAACACACCCGCGAGCCCTGTACAATTCAATGGGAAAGTCGCGGTTGGAATTTTAAAGAATAAGGACACTTAGGAGAGGACTTTGACCTAACCCTTTCAGACTTAGAGGGTTCTAGGGCCAGCACCCATGGGAGCACCGGAGTACTCGTGTTACCTCACCCAGGGAAGACGGGTGCATAGGTGCCAAATGGTGTCGGGAATCGTCGTTGATTTCAATGGGGATGTGCTGCAAAGTGCTGCTGCCATGGAAAGGAGAAGTGTCCAGGGTGATCCAAGCCTGGATCAAAGATGTGAAGAACCTGAAAGCAGAGGTGACAGAGTCTGGGTCACTTGCCAGTGACCAGGGGCACGATAGACGAATGCCCACTGATGTTGGGTGTTTCAGGTGCGAAGAGGTGAAGCTTGACTTCACTGCCACGGAGACCAGGAGGCGTCGACGATGACCACAGTCCACAGGCGAGCTGTCCAACAAAGGATGTCGAGTGCTGGGGGGTCAGTTTCCGAATTGGAGACCGACAAGCCTTGGCAACGGCAACCCATGCGGTGAGAGAAAAATGGCTTCGGTGTGGACCAACAAGGTCCTTTGGACCCCCCCAAGCGATGGAGAGTCAGGGCAACTTCTGGAGCAACCAGGAAAGCCCATTGAAAGTTAAAGTACCCTTCTCAGGGACCCACAAGTCGACGGACAAGGGATCGTGAAGGGACCTCAAGAGGAATCACTAGATACCAGCCCACAGGTCACTCGAGGAGTGTAGGCCAGCAATCTTCGTTGGAATCACTGCTCGGGGTCTGGACCACAAGTAGCCCAAAGCACAGCCTCAGGGATTGCCAAGAAATATATGCTGCTGCAAATGTGCTGCCAGGGTCTGTTAAGCTGGTTCCGGGTGTACCGGTGGTGCCATGTTTCTCCCTCTAGTAGGGTGGAATCATACCTCCCACACCAGTTACTGGTGTGGAGGTATGATTCCAAGGTGTTTGACACCAAACACAAAATGTTTCCATGCAGCCATTCCAAAGTTAGCATTTACCGCCAGGTTAAAATGCACTTAAGAGTATATGGTTTGGCTGCATCTCAAACAACCCCGGAATAAAGGTTCCGAAGGCTGCAGAGGGGCTCTGCTCATGCATGGGCACCCTCTCACATAAAACCCAGCACCCTGCCTTCATGATTGTTAAGGCCTGCCATAGGGGTGACTGATAGGTTTACATGTTCAGTGATATGGAGAGATATAGGTAACCTACATCTCAGTAAGGGGTGCATACACCACCTTACACAGGCTGCAGTAGCAGACCTGTTGTGTCATTTTGAATGGCTTCCCAGGGGTGGCATAATACATCCTGCAGCCCCCGATAGGCCTCTGGGGTACCTATGCCCTGGATACATAGTATACCATATACTAGGGACTTATTAGGGTACCCCAGAATCCAATCTGGAGCGTACCTAAAGTAAATGGAATCCATTTAGAGAGGAACCAGCTAGACTGGGGCCCTGAATAGCAGGGTCCCAGCCAGACTAAAGTCGAAAAACAGTGAAACATCAGCAAAAAGGGGGGTAGCCATAAGAAGCAGATCCTACTCTCCTACAGTTGGTATCTGGGAACATCAGCATAAATGAGTTACGTATATAGAAGGTCAACATCTTTGTGGTGAAGGAAGGTGGGGGCACGTCGGGAGAGGGCTAGCAAGAATTACTCTCTGTAACATGGGTCTTCCAATCAGCTTCTAGGTCTCTGTGCAGGACATTGAAACTGACTGGACGCCGCCAGAAAATGAGATTTGAAGACCAGGAAGGCTGGGACATCAGGAAAGCCTCTGGTGCAGGTCAAAACTTGAAGCGCTGGACACCCTGGATTGGTCTCCTCATCTGGAAAGGTAGGTGAGTTTGAAGATCACCACGTTGCAAAGGAAGGTGATAGGAGAGACCTAGACATTAGTCCCCAGCTGCAGGAGCTTGCACTTCAGCAAGGTGGTAAGTACCTTTAACTCATCACGCCACAGTACAAATGATGTTGTTTCTGCACAGGTGTCTATTGTTTGGCTTGTCTTGCAGTGGAACAACTATCTCAGCAACATGATGACCATATGCTACCCTTGGCATGTGCACTATTGGATTTCTGTTATATTTAGTGTCAGTTGTGTAGCATCCCTACTGCCAGAAACAGCTGTATTTGGTGGGGTTTGGCTCTCATGGTAATGGGCCCTACCAAATGATCCACTGTATCCCCAAAACCAAAATACCCATGGGATGCCACCTTGGATATCCATGGCACACATCCTACACAGTTCCTAGAAATCAATAAGCTTCAGTGGCCTACAGCTTTCAAGGCTCCATCTTAGCCCCTATGCTATTTAACCTGAATATGGAGACTCTGAGCAAAGTATGGAAAAGATTAGGTATGCGATCCATAGGTATGTAGATGACATGCAAATCTACCTAAAAGCATCTTCAATGAAAGACATCATTACTCTGCACACCATACTCATGAACATACAAGCCTAGTGCCTCTGAGCTGCAACATCACTTCTGCACAGCAAACTGCATTGTTGCACAAGTAGTGCTGGTATAATCCCTAAGGGGCTTTACCTCATTTCCATCGGGGCATGGACCTATTCAACTGAGGGAGCACTTTTCCTCTTCACCCACACCGTATTATAGGCACAGACGTGGAGGCAAAGGAGCTGTCAGTGTGTCAGTCAGTGCACCCCCAGGGTGACCCTTGAGAGTGGGTAAATGGGGTCTCATGGAGAACCCCTTCAGATGGGGGCAGTCACTCCCCTCAGAAGAACATTATCTGTACTAAGTTGTACTAACCAGATCTGCACCTGGTGCCTCGCAGACCAGGGCACTGAACCCTATACCTAATATTGGCCCTGGATAGCGAAGTTCTGCCTCACACTCAACCTTCCAAAGGCTAAATTAAATCCACTCTTTCCAAAACATAAAAACTATTTGGATCATATCCTCCTCAAAAAGTAGATAGTGGAAATCTCTCACTACAGATTGTTTGAAGGGGTGCTTCCAGTTTGAGAAGCATTTAATATCTTGATGCTGGGCCAGAGACCCGAGGTCAAGTGTTTTTGTGTATCTGTAGTGTCTTTGTTTACGTCTGTATTTTTTTGTGTATGTTAGTTTATAATGTATTATTTCCCATCACCCATATTCACAGAAAGTGACATCCGTGGACTTCTCCATCATCCATCTGGCAGAAAGTGGCATCACTGGCTTCCAGCCCACGGCACCCTGTACTCCTCCCCCTTCCTATGACCTATTTATTGGTGGTTGCAGCATAGATGCACCACTGGCGTGCCAAAGGTATGCCTTTATGTGTTTCTCTGCACCTGGATCATGCCCAGTGTCAGAAGCCTGAATCTCCTCTTACCCCCTGCTAGCTTGCTGTGTTTCTCTGTGCACTCAATCCTGGCAGCTGCTGACCCCACTACTAGCGCAACACACTGCACAACACAGAAGGAGCATTCACATGCGCCTCCTGCAATCTCTCATGCATTCTCTCACACTCCCACTCCTGCACCAGCAACACCCTGCACTTCACTCACTCACACTCACACAAACAAACCACCTGCTCACGCTCCCACAGACCAAACACCACCCACACAACATGGCGCACAAATATGAAAGCTCCTCAAAACCCGCTTGCTCACCAAACAGGCCAGGGAAACGTAAGACCTACTGCACAATCATGCTCCAAACCTGCTGTTCCTCACATAACATGGCCAAACACAACCTCTGCACTGGACATTGCTGCAGCCATCCCCGCTGGCTACAAGATCACCAGGCAGGATCATCAGCACAAGCCCAGAGGTGGAATCTCCATCATTTCAAAAATACCATCAACTGCACCACCTACACAGACATCCCCACCAGCTACATGGAACACCTCACATTGAAGATATACACTACAGCCAACTTCTCTCTGGGTGCAACCCTCATATATAAACCGCCAGCAGGATCCTGTACCACATTCGGCAGTGACATCATGGACTTTGTTGCACCCCTCATCATAGGACCCAATTTTTTCCTCGATCAGCAACATCACAGTCAAAAAGCCAGCAACAATGACCTGGACAGACCATGCCTTCGTCAATTTCAACATACCCATCCTGCACTGCCACAGACTTACCACCACTGGAACCACTCGCTGCAGCTGGAAAAGCATCACAGAAGAGGGATGGTCTTCCACCCCCCACTGCGCACCGGCCTGGCCACGGACCAGTTGGTACTCAGGGGGAACTCAGGCTGACGAAACACTGTTGCAAACAACTTTAGGACAAATGGAGACCACGTCAAGATACCACAGATAAAGACATCTTCAAATCAGACTAAGATGATACCAGAGACAGAACACTACTCTCGCAGATCACTTGATGATAGCACTAAGAGCAGCATGAAAATCTTTGCCATCATGAAAGAATTCACCACACCTACTGCCGCTTCCAACAAACATAACACCCTAACAAGATGTTTGCAACAAGCTATCAGAATTCTTCTGTAATATAATCACCTTCATATACAGAGACTTTGACTCTCAGCTGGATCACATCACTGTTGCAACTCAACTTCCCATCATAGCCAAAGAACGAACTCTGACATCTAAATCGCTGCTACCATGAAATCCATCCATCTGATTCTTGCCCCAACACGTGTTCACCAAAGGAATCGTACTGATCAACAAAACACTAACACTCATCCTCAATGCCTTCTTCGATTCAGCCATATGCACCCTATGTAAACATGCCACCAGCATGCCCCTGCACAAGAAACCATCCGCCGAACCAGCCATGCTTTCCATCTCCCTCCTACCATACCCGTAAAAGGTCTAAGAGAAACTATTCAAGCAACACTTAACTGACCACCTCAGCCACGACCAGCTCCTCAGCGCCACGCACTTCGAATTCAGGCCCAACCACGGTATTGAAACAGCAGAAATTGCCACCACAAACGACATCCACATGATCCTTGGCAGGAGAGATACAGCAGCCCTCATCCTCATAATCCTCTCTGCAGAAATTGTCTCACACCACATCCTCATCAAGCATATGCATGCCATTGTCATCCAAGAAACTGCCCTTCGCTGGATCTGCTCCTTCTTAACGGATAGAAAACAAGTTGTCAGCCTGGCACCTTACTCCTCAGAAACCCACAAACTCATCTGCGGAGTGCCTCAAGGTTCATCACTCAGCCCCACCTTCCTCAACGCATACAAGATCCCTCTTACCAATGTCATCTGCGTACACAACATCAACAACCTCTCTCATGCTGATGACACGCATCTCATACTGCCCCTCTAGGACAAGACCCCTAGTACAAGAAACAAATTCACTGCCTGCATGATTGAAGTCACTAACTGTTTCAAGCTCAACATCGACAAGACAGAGTGGCAGCGGCAGCTGGCACTGATCAGAGGTAGGGGGCAGGAGGAGGGAAGGACGCAGGGAAAAGCGGGTATAAAAAAATAAATTAAAAACGTACCTTCTCACCGCTTCCTCGTCACGTTGGAGAAGGTGACCATACCGACCTCATTAGCGCTCTGCGCGCTGCTTTGCCTGCTGTACTGATTTTAATTATCCCGTTTTTGTATTTTATTTAAATCTTTATTTTGTCACTTTGACCTTGTTCTTATCTCAAGCGCCCCCCCTGGCCTCACCTCTTGCACCGTAAAACCCCCCCTAGGGACCATCAGCACCGCCTTTGGCGGGTCCGGGATCACGGGGCACCGGGGACGATTGTGAGCGCCATCTTAGATCGGGCTCGGGCACGCTTGCGCATTATCGCGAGATTTCGTCCTGCAGAGACTATTTTAGGCAGTGAGAGACGGCAGGTCAGCCTGGAGAAGGTGACCATACCGACCTCACTAGCGCTCTGCGCGCTGCTTTGCCTGCTGTACTGATTTTAATTATCCCGTTTTTGTATTTTATTTAAATCTTTATTTTGTCACTTTGACCTTGTTCTTATCTCAAGCGCCCCCCCTGGCCTCACCTCTTGCACCGTAAACCCCCCCCTGGGGACCATCAGCACCGCCTTTGGCGGGTCCGGGATCACGGGGCACCGGGGACGATTGTGAGCGCCATCTTAGATCGGGCTCGGGCACTCTTGCGCATTATCGCGAGATTTCGCCCTGCAGAGACTATTTTAGGCAGTGAGAGACGGCAGGTCAGCCTGGAGAAGGTGACCATACCGACCTCACTAGCGCTCTGCGCGCTGCTTTGCCTGCTGTACTGATTTTAATTATCCCGTTTTTGTATTTTATTTAAATCTTTATTTTGTCACTTTGACCTTGTTCTTATCTCAAGCGCCCCCCCTGGCCTCACCTCTTGCACCGTAAAACGCCCCCTGGGGACCATCAGCACCGCCTTTGGCGGGTCCGGGATCACGGGGCACCGGGGACGATTGTGAGCGCCATCTTAGATCGGGCTCGGGCACTCTCGCGCATTATCGCGAGATCTCGCCCTGCAGAGACTATTTCAGCCCTCTGCCGGTCGCGCAGCGGTGACGCGCAGCGGGAGCGCCTTCACTGCGCCTGAGTCTCGCCAGAGTCCTGCCCGTCTGCGCCCGTCAGCGCTAAGGCAGGGCTAGGGCAGGATACTCAGGACGACTCAGGATGCCCTCCATCACGGACATACATCATCTACGCCAACAGGTGACATGCCGCTCCCATCATGCTGTGGACCCACGATGCGGCCCATATCAGTGTCCCAGCTGCCCCTTCGTCCTCCCCACCCCTAAGCTTATAAAGTCTCTCACGCGTAACTCATGCGCGCCTAGGCCAGGAATAGTGGTGACTGACGGTGCGAGTCGCCCCTCTCTTAAAGTATTTCACCTGAATGTCAGATCGCTTGTCTGCCATTTTTTGGAAGTTTTTACTTTATTAGAGGACGAGCAACCAGACGTCTTTTTCCTTACGGAGACATGGTTACATGACCAGGCTATGGCGTCCATTAATCTAGCCTTACCTCCAGGGTACACTATATATACCTTACACCGTAATTCTAGAGGTGGTGGCATAGCAGCCGCTGTAAAATCTTGCTACCCTTGCGTCTGGCAGAATAGTTCAGTGGCAGCTTGTGAAAGTGCGCAATTTAGTATTACCATATCCCCCCACTTTACGCTGTCTGGACTACTTATTTACAGACCTCCTGGTCCTGACGGAGCTTTCCGTCTTAGTCTTCCTGAGGTCGTTGCGTCTCTAGCCTTGAAGACAGCCAATTTTACAATCATTGGTGACCTCAACCTTCATATGGATTCTCTACTCACCAGCACAGTGAGCACCTTACTAGCCGATCTGGAGGCCCTTAAAATTGTCCAGTTGGTCGACCAAGGGACTCACAGTGGTGGGCATATACTCGACCCCTTCCTCACGAACATTCCGAATGTTCTACTCAGCGCTCCCATACTCATGGCCTGGACCGACCATTTCTTAATACAGGGTTATTTCACTCTATCTTCTCCTGTGTTCGAACCCTATTCTTTAAGTGTTTTTAAACACTCATGGAAGAAGCTTAAATTAAAGGAATTTCAGCAGTTCTTACTGATACACCGTCCTCTTCCTTCTACTGAAATCACCTGTAGCTATGATAGCTTTTGTGAGTGGCTTACGTCAGCACTTGACTCCTTTATACCTGCCAGGTGGACTAAAATTAGATCTAGTCCCTCGAGTCCTTGGTACACGGACTCGCTCAGAACACTTAAATCCGCCTGTAAAAAAGCGGAGCGTGCTTGGCGCAAAACGTATGACGTTGAGCTTAAAAAAGCCTACAGATCTTGTACGAGGTATTACCACCAGGCTATCTGCAAGGCCAGAGCTACTTATTATGCGATGGAAATTAAAAATAGCCCGAATCCTACCAAGATTATTTTCCAAATCTGTAAGGAGTTAACCAGCAAACAGACCTCCACTTCTGTTAAGGCCACTTTGACTCAATGTGAAAAAATAGCCACTTTTTTTGTGGAGAAGGTCGAGGCAATCTACAGATCCTTTCCCCAAGACTCTCGGGCGCAGAACCCTTCTAGTATCAAGTCTAATACCGTTCCACAGCTTCTTTCTATCCGTGGTCCTAATCTAGAGGAGTTCAAAAAATTAACCATGAAAGTCAGATCAGGTTCCCCTATGGACCCTTTGCGCCCTACTCAATTCCAAGAGCTCAAGGAGTGCTGTTACCCGGCTATCCTGGACCTTATTAACCTATCCTTTGAAACAGGAAGTGTACCAGGTAAATGGAAACAAGCAACTGTTGTCCCTATCCTGAAAAAACCCTCCCTGGACCCCTCCCTTTCTGAGAGCTACCGCCCCATTTCCCTTCTCCCCTGGATTTCCAAACTAGCGGAATCTCATGCCAATTGCGTTCTGTCTTCCCATTTGCTGGAAGCTAACATCCTCGACCCATCCCAAAATGGGTTCCGAGCGCACCATAGCACCGAGACCGCTCTCCTTGCGGTAGTGGAGCAAATTAGAAAGATACTTGACAGAGATCAAACGGTAGCGCTGATCCTGCTGGATCTCAGCGCTGCCTTTGATACCGTCTCTCACTCTGTTCTCCTCCAGCGACTTTCTGAAGCCGGGGTTGGTCAGGTTGCTCTCGACTGGTTTCGGTCCTTTCTTACAGACCGATCCTTTCAGGTGTCCACGCCGCCTTTTGTTTCCGCCTCCCGTCCCATCTTGCAGGGTGTTCCTCAAGGGTCTGCTCTCAGCCCAACTATGTTCAATCTATATGTCCAGCCACTGGCTGAGGTAGCCCAGAGATACGGTCTCACCATGGTGTCTTACGCTGATGACATCCAGCTGGCGGTGGCACTCAATGGTGAGTCTGCAATGGACGCCGCTGCCTTCCATATCGCTCTACGAGGAGTCGCGGGATGGATGTCGGACAACAAGCTACAGCTGAATGCCTCAAAAACCGAGGTCTTAATCTTTGGGAAAAACACCGACCTCTGGGGCAGCCAGTGGTGGCCTTCCGAGCTTGGTCCTGTTCCGGTGCCTGCTGCCGAGGTCAGAAACCTTGGGGTGTGGTTCGACAGCAAGCTGTCCTACATTCCCTATACCAAAAGATTGGCTGGGATCTGCTTTGGCACTCTGCAGTGTCTCAGACCAATCTTCAAATTTTTCGACCCTACTATCAGGCAAATCATAGTTCAAGCTATGGTCCTGAGTAGACTGGACTATGCCAGCTCGCTTCTACTAGGAGTCAACAAAGCGGAGCTTCTTCGCCTCCAGCGCATTCAAAACGCGGCGGCCAGGATGCTGGTTGGCCTGCCAAGATTTTGCTCTGCCCGCCAAACCATCCAAAACCTGCATTGGCTCCCGGTGGAGCAGAGGATTAAATTTAAGACACTTTGCCTTACTTTTAAAATTCTAAAGCTGTCCTCTCCTCCCATCCTCGCCCAGACCATTTCCCCCTATCTCCCGAATAGAGCGCTTCGCTCTGCGGGGTTAAATTTGGCCATCGTCCCCCGCTTTAAAAGAGCTAGAATGGGCAGACGCTCCTTTTCGGTGCTAGCCGCTTCACTCTGGAACACCCTCCCCCCCTCACTCCGCTCCATCCCTAATCTTCTTCCTTTCAGGAAATGTTTGAAAACCTTCCTGTTCTCCACGGTTTAGGTCCTTCAGCTTCATTTGTGATCTGTATTTTCTCCGTCGTTATGTTGCACCATCTCCTCAGCGCCAGGACGCCACTTTGCTGCGGCATCTGTGCGCTTTACAAAAATAAATAACATAACATAACATAACGTTCTTCCTCCGTAGTCCTCCCTTGCTTGGCCTCAACAGCAAGCACACCCAGGCCTTGTTTCGGCGCTCAGACGCTGACTGCGAGCCTGGGCATTTTCTCCATGCAGGCTGTTCTGCAGCATGCATGGAGAACATGCGAAGTGCGCAAGACTGTTTGGGCGGCCCGAGAGGGCTGGCCAAGCAGCCATTGCACACTTAGCAGGGTGCTAACACTCCTCCTTTGCCCGCCCCCTCATGCAAAGCTGCGGAAGTAGGAGAAAATAAAATGATAATAATATGAGTCGCTTCGCCGCCTACGCAACTCACTGCGGCACTCTAAGCCCCAGAAAGCCTTGCCCTTTGCGCCTGGAGGCGCCGATGCCACTGCTGTGCGCCCAGGGGGCGTATTTAACGACTCGCGGCACCCGCTTCGCCGCCTACACAACTCATTGCGGGGACTCTAAGCCCCAGAAAGCCTTGCCCTTCGCGCCTGGAGGCACCGATGCCACGGCTGTGCGCCCAGGGGGTGTATTTAATGACTCGCGGCACCCACTTCGCCGCCTACACAACTCACTGCGGGGACTCTAAGCCCCAGAAAGCCTTGCCCTTCGCGCCTGGAGGCACCCACGCCACTGCTGTGCGCCCAGGGGGCATAATTAACGACTCGCAACATCCGCTTCGCGGGAGCCGCTTCGCCGCCTACACAACTCACTGCGGGGACTCTAAGCCCCAGAAAGCCTTGCCCTTCGCGCCTGGAGGCGCCGACGCCACTGCTGCGCGCCCAGGGGGCGTATTTAATGACTCGTGGCACCCGCTTCACGGGAGCTGCTTCGCGACCTACACAACTCCCTGCGGGGACTCTTAGCCCCAGAAAGTCTTACCCTTCGCGCCTGGAGGCGCCAACGCCACTGCTGTGCACCCAGGGGGCGTATTTAACGACTCGCGGCACCCGCTTCACGGGTGCCGCTTCGCCGCCTACACAACTCACTGCGGGGACTCTTAGCCCCAGAAAGCCTTGCCCTTCGCACCTGGAGGTGCCGACGCCACTGCTGTGTGCCCAGGGGGCGTATTGAACGTCTGAGCTCGTCAGTGACCGGAGGAGAGTGGGCTGGGCCCCCTCTCTAAGTTCAACAGCTAACTCTGAGGTCAGTTCTGCCAACTTATTTATAAACTATAAGATATAAGCAATCCTGGTACCTCTATCTGTTACCAAATCGGATAGTAAGATGAATAAGTGAGAGGGAAAGGCCAGGAGTGTTAAACCTAGTAGAAGTATTGCGGGGTCACTTGACAAATTTCTAACTAGAGCGACCTCTGTTCTTGAATATGAGATCGAAAGAACAGAGCGTCACCTATCATTTGAACCTCTATTGCACAAAAGATCTTCTCTGGGTGGTATGGCATCTAACACAATCCTCGAACGCCGATTAAGTACAGACAAGGTGATCGAACTTACACCGGATCCAGATGGGATTCCGGAAACAACAATTAGATAGATACCTGGTGAGACAGAGCCTGAGTCTGTCGTAACTCGTACAATACATCGAACTTCCCCTAGGGCTACGGGTCTGACAAAACCCTCGGGACTAGGATCGACCCCTGACCCTGTAGTGAAGGGAAAGCGGGGAGGGGGTCCGCAGAGACCGAAAACTGCAAAATCAGCCAGGACGAACAAAAGTGGAGGGGGTGGCATAACAGATATACCTAATACAGATGAAAGAGTCTCATTTAATGTCGGAACGCTGAATCCCGATCCATCATGCGTCCCGTACCCTACCACAAATGAGGCCATGTGGATGAGACTGGAAAACCTAGTCCGTACATCTTCAAACCCCATTACACAAAGACTGAGTCGGATCGAAGAAAGACTAAATAGCTCTGAATCCCTGACCAAGTCTAATTTTCGTGCACTTGAGTTCAAACCAAGCCGACGCTAATGCCACTATCAAACGGAAAACCCCAGCCCACGCATGTGACATGCAAACCCACTCCTGCTGTTAAACCTAGCAAAATACCCTCTAAGAAACTTGTACCCCCAAGAAAGACTCCCTGTATAGTTATTAGCTCACTCGCTGCTGTGGCTGAGGACACCCCCGAGACAGCCAATACATCGAGCGAATTCGCCCAAACCAACGAGAGCTTACTGGGCGACAAAGCTTCTATCTCAGCGACAGATGCAAATAACACACTAAAGGTCAACTCCAATCCTAACTGTGTAACAACGGGGCAGGACAGTATACCACCAGGGAAGAGCGGCCCAGGAACTATGTGGAAGCATGGAAGATCGGAATATGGTATTTCTACAGCAGGATCTCAGACGTTACTCCTGCCCCCTGCAGCTGCTCCCCTGGTGGTGGTCCTGGGAAACGTGCCATTATTGCGTGAGGGACAGGCCGAATCCACAGACCAACTATTGTTTAAAGTTATGCACTGGTTGGACCAACGTCTGAAGGGTGTAGGGATTTTGAACGGGGACATACAAAACCAATTGATTATGGCTAGAAGAACTGCTTGGATAGGGCCCACTAGGAAGGAAGTGGGGCTAGATTGTGTGGTCGTAAATTTTAACAATGAGTTTATTGTTCGACTTCTTCTGGATTTTCTGGGAAAGAATTTAGACAGACACCCTGACAAAATTATTGTGCTGCCACTGTGTTCTTTTTATAGACCTCATCCCCAATTCTCAAAAGGGAGTGGCCCTCCATGTGTGGTAAGTCAGTCATGGGCAACCCCAAGTAGTCTATTTAGACTCACAGATTTAAGTCTTGCTAATAGATTTGCCCATTTAACTGACCTAGAAGCATGCGACTGACTGCAGCCAGTCCTCTCAAACCCGATAGTGAGTAATGCCAGCCAGTTCACACCAGTTCTTGACACTGATGAAGGATTACAGCTAATAAATTCCAATCAATCAGAGAGTAGCGAGATTCAGATAATCCCGGCATCAAATGGCAGGCCGGCTTGTTGACGATTATCTATTATTTCTTGGAACATTGCCGGCCTACCATCTAAGATTGTGTCATCTGACTGGTCATCCTTTATAGAGGGGCACGATATCTGTGCTTTTCAGGAAACATGGTCACAGAACTTGAACTGTCGCCCAGGCTACCTGACTTTTGGTAAATCGGCCATCGTAAGACAAAAAGGGAGACCCTTTGGGGGACTGGGTAAGGCAACACTCCGGATACCAGGTTGAAGAGTTATTAACGGATAGCCCTGACACCTTGGCCATTATAATTCGATCGAAATACGATCTAGACATAGTAGTGATCACTGTGTATGCGAGAGGGATGGCGGGCGGGAAACTATCAACTACTGTCTCCCAGTTAGATACTCTTATTGAGGCCCATAGGGGGAAAACCATATGGTAATCGCAGGTGATTTTAACTGTACTTTTGAGCCCCTTGTCTATGAAGACTGCGGCCTTAGTAGTGATGAGGATTCCACTGCTAATGCTGCCTCCAATCAAAAAATGGACTGAGGCGGCACTCCAGCTAAAAAGCTTGTGCCTGGAGAAGGGCATAAGGGCTGTAAACGGGAGCTCACTGTCAGACAGAGAAGGCCAGCACACTTTTAACAATGGGATAAGAAGTAGTTGAATTGACTACTTTCTCATTAATTTAGAATTATGGCCCGATTCCTGGACATGAAGATCCTACGAAGAACGGAGAGTGATCACAATCCCCTATTGTTAACCCTAGCGATAAGGGGACTGGAACCACAGATGGAGCAAAATGAAATAGTGACCGCAGATGTAATCGTGACAAATGATATGCGTAGGGTAAAATGGGCAGCACTATTAGAAAATGATAATACCTTAGATCAGATAAAGTTAACAGTAGAAAATACACTAACAGCTATTTCAACCTTAGACACTCAGGATGATATCACCTCTGTCCTCACGAAGGTACATGAGGACCTGTTTGCCAAGCTGAAAGTTTTCTTTATTAAGAATAAAAAATCTAACAGGCATGAAATCCAAAAGTCAGAAAAGTGGTATGACGGGCCTGTAGAGTCACATATAAACATCTCTCCCAAGCCATCAGGATGGGAACAGCACAGGAGGTTAGAATCGCACGGACAGCGTACAAAAAAGCGATATGTATGGCAAAAAAGATTTTCGATGAACAAAGATGGAACGATCTCCTGCGAGCAAGTAATGTGAAAAACATGTGAAAAGTTTGGCAGATAGTAAAATGGGGAAGCGGCGAAATTAGGCCAGCACCAGTAAATAATGTAGCTCCAGAACAATGGGTCTCGTATTACCAAGCCCAATTTGCTGCCACATCAGGCAACCCTACAGACTATCCTGAAATAGTTTCTGATACCTTACTAACTTTTGGGCTAGGGAAGATGGAAACAGCTCTGGATGCAGTCCCTACTGGAAGGGCCCCCGGCCCAGATTGCATCCCGGCCGATATATTTAAACACGATAAAACTAACTGGCTTAAATATATTCACTTATTATCTAACGCCGTAGCCAGAGGGGCCCCTATTCCCGAATCCTGGCGTGGCGCAGAAATAATACCCATATACAAAAGAGGGGACCACGCCAGCCCAAGCAACTATAGGCCAATAAGCTTAATAGATACAATACAAAAAATTGTGGCCAGGCTTGTGCTGAGCAGAATCAACACATGGATAGATGACCACGACATCGTATCTACTTTTCAAGCAGATTTTCGCCCCCATGGTAGTACTATCGATCAAGTCTTCAGGTTTATGATGATCTACTGGAGAACTGTAATTATAGCTGGGGGGACTTTATAAGCAGCATTCATAGATTTAAAATCAGCGTTTGATTTGGTCCCCTGAAATAAACTATGGGATACACTAAAGGAATTAGGGATGCCTCCTGAACTTCTACTTATTACTATTAAATTGTATGAGTCAAATTATGCCCAGGTACGTTGGGGCCAACAGGGCGGACTAATGGATCATTTTCCAGTAAGTAAGGGGGTCCGACAAGGGTGCGTCTTGGCTCCTACTCTTTTCTCCTTGTTCATAAACAAGGTTGTTACATATTATACTACATACCCCACTGATGCACCCACTCTTGCCGGCTCGAAGGTACCACTACTGTTGTTTGCAGACGATACTTTAATTCTGTCCAAAACCCAATCAGGACTGCAACGTGCCCTGGACAGATTTACGTCTTCTGCAACGACCACGAGCTAGTAGTAAATGTAGATAAAACAAAGATCATGGTCCTACATAAACACAAAACAGTGAAAGGAAGAGTGGTAATGAACAAGGCCTTACTGGAACAAACCGACACTTTTACACATCTGGGTGTCACTTTGGGTAAGAGGTTAAATTGGAAACCCCAGATAGATTTATTGGCCCTTAGCCATAACCAACTTGCAGGAGCCCCACTGAAAGAGCACCGACTTTCCTATACAAAACCGGTAGGGCCCGCAATAACGATTTATAACGGAAAAACCAGGGCATCGATACTCTACGGTGCAGAGCTCTGGGGTTTTGAAAGTTTCACTCCTCTAGTTTTAGCCCGAAACAAGTTTTTGAGATCCTTAACTGCTCTTCCCCAATCCACTCCCCTTAAACCACTACTCCTAGATCTGGGATGCAATGCACTTGAGGAGATTGCCCGTTTCAGACCCCTAGCGTACTGGAGAAGGCTTTGAACTACGCCGGAGCTACTACCATACGCAAATGCATTAAAATACATAAGAGAAGTGGCTGCAAAAGATTAAGTGAGCACTGGTCGATATGGGGCTCAGCCATCTGTGGGAGGACCCAGTAGGTAATCTGTTCCCATCAAAAAATTATTATAAAGCAATATATTGGGACATGGTTAACCTTAAGTCCATGTCACTGGTGAATAATACCTCTCTGACAGGCATTTTTCTGGAACACAAGTATGAATCCAGGTCTGAAGCATATTGGGATTTCATTGCTAGACCATGTGACAGGAATTTGTACCACCAATTTAGAGTTGGCTCTCTCCCCATAAAAACCTTCACGTCATAATTGCGGAATGCAATAGATACTAAACGTCCCTCGTGCTTAATGACGGATGAGTCCATTATGCACATATTGTTTGTATGTCCTGCATACAAGTGCCCTAGATATAAATGGCTCAAGTCGATCTGCTTAAATCTGGGCACAAAATCATGTAAAACAGCGCTTTGTATTTTGAAAACTGATACTCGCGAAGACATAGCAATAGCGATGGCAACGTTTTTGAGTTGGATGTGGGACATTCGAAGAAACATCTTGAAGGTCATAGCTGACACTGCTCCGCAATAACTTGCTAATGTTTCACATTCATTACTGAGAGTACTGTGCGCATTAATCCTGTATCAATAACTTACTTATTATGCTGGTGTTCTTTTTAAATATTATGGATATGAAACTTGTAGAGATTATTTGTGTACTATTATCAAATGTCAAATTTCTAATGTCTTTTAATATTTTTAGCATATTTGATCTTATAATTTTAACATTTTTTTTTTATCATTGATGCTGGTCTTCTAAGGAATTCTAATTTTAATGATTTCTATGTATTGTTACTGTGACTTTTATGATTGAAAAATATCAAAATAAAGACTAAACTTGGACTTGGATAATAATATGAGTTATCATTTTATTTTCCCTTTGTTTCACTGCAAAAAAGCAGTGGGACGACGCTCCTCCGCCGTAGCGGAGGAGCCGCCACTGAAAAGTAGAGATCTTTAGTAAGAACACTTCACCAGGGGGCTCCAACTGGTAGCCGGACGAACTCAGATCCAAATCAGGAACCTCAGAAGAATTATCAACAGCAAACTGAACATGACCGCACAAGTCAAATCCATCACTGCATCCTGCTTCCACACCATGCTGAGGTAGAGCTTCAAATGGCTCTGAAGCAACACTAGAAAAACTGTCACTCATGCCCTGGTCACCAGCAAGATGGGCTATGGGAAGACCCTCTATGTTGGGATCACCCAGCAATTCACTAGAAGACTATAGACCATCCAGAGCTCGGCAGCCAAACTCATCCTCAACCTCCCACACAGAACTCACATCACGTCACCCCTCCGGCGGCTCCACTGACTCTCGATACACAAACGCTCTCATTTCAAACTCCGCACACACACACACATTCAAGGCACTACACAACTTAGGCTCCACCTACCCTAACAGGCGCATCTCCTTCCACCAACCACCCAAACACTGCTGCTCCACAGGACTCCGATTGGCACACACCGCACGCATACACAGAAACAGCTCAGGAGGACAGGCGTGCTCTGAAATCACCCCTAAAGAGTGGCGCGACCTCCCACTCCACATCAGAGCCTCCTCCCCTCTTCAATTTCACAAGAAGCTGAAGACCTGGCTTTCTAGTTACCCAAACTACCAAGGGCCAGACACACATGCCTGCTGGTGATAGTCGCTTTACAAATACACATAATATAACGCAACATATAACAGAACATAACATTGTATGTTTTCCTTGAAGCTAGACATGTTCGGGCATAGGTGTGTGTGACAAATGAAATCACTTGATAAATACCAGATATTACGCTTGCAGATTGCGACATGTGCCAATTCACCCCTTATTTGCATAGGCAGATATTGGGGGACATCACATGACTCCGGGTTCATAACATTACCTGGGGAATTTAATCGCCTAGGGAGAATTTGATAGTTTTACACCTGTATATATAGTTGTAATATTATCTGCGTAGAGTGATGTTTGCAAACACCTTTGTGAATTTTGCCCAGTGTGTTTTTGATTGAATAAATGTCTCTTACTTCTGGAAGTTCAGGAGTACAGTATAGTTAGTTACTCAAAGAAAGATGGTTGGGAATTGGGCCATTTGTTACGATTTATCGCCCCGTCTTCTTTCAAAAGTAGAACCCTGCTTAGATCTCGTGCAGCCGAGCTGTCTCTCGTGTCATTTTCCCACGGGACTTCCAGGGTGAGACCGACCAGGCGCTTCACTCCTTTCAAATATAGTCTGACGTTAGTACAAGGAAGGGGTTGTCAAGCGCTCGCCTGACATCTTGTTTTAGAGGCCGGGGGCAGCGATTTTTTTTTGTCCCACTTGGCCTGCCATTAGATTTTATTTTGGAACCCGGCCACCTCGCCATAATTGGAAAGCTGTTCTCTTTATTTTGGCCATTTCTGAGGAAAGATGACAGCCGCTCTGCAGCTTGTCATATAAGGTGCGCTGCCGGAGAAAGGAGGCCATTTCCTGTCGTAAAAAGCTGATGTGTCGCCGCGGCCCGTGACAGGTTTGAGATAATGCATAGCACCTTTTTAGGCTCCGGATGAACAGGAAAGCGGAGGACGTTACTCAAATTTTCCATTACTGGCACCGATTATCACTGAAAAAAGCGGTTCTTTCTAACGTGAAGGGGGGTGGAGGAGGTGAGCGCGGAGCGCAGTGGATTTTAATTAAATGTAAGACAGCAAGAGTACACGTGTGGGTCTATTTCTGAGGACACAGGAATGCATGCCCGTGGCGCAGTCATAACTTACAGGGATTTACTAAAACATTTCTAATAAAGGACATGGCTGTTGACTCATCCTGCCACGCTAGGCACACGTATATTTCGCGTTTAACTTCAAGTGTTAATAGGTACAGGCCCGGCTCCAGGAATTTTTATTTGGGTGGGCCTAGGATGAATTTGGGTGGGCCACTACGGGCCCGATTGTCACTTATATGTCCATCCAGGCCTGCTTCAGGGCCCTCCTTTATCTCTCCTTAGTCTTACAATGGCCCAGTAAAACGCATTATTTTCTTTCCTTATCACTCTCATAAAAGTGTTTTTTTCCATGTAATGTCCCTTTGATGGGAAGACGAGGTTTCTGAGGTGGAAGTATCAGGCAAGTGACACTTCTCGGGCTCCTCCTCATGACCTCCTCCTCGGATTCCCTCACTGCCACCCTCCACCAGTGCCCCTCATCTCTCCATAGCCCCTCCCCCCCATTGACCTCCTTCTCAGACACCCTCACTACCACCCTCCACCAGTACCCCTGATCTCTCCGTAGCCACTTTTTCATATGCATTTCATTTGTTGTATAGCGCTACTCATATTGGTGTAGGGTGTCACAGTACTTTACACCATGCACACATTATACAGAGACAATCAATCATACAAGTATGTAAATCAGTCTACAGGGAATGTCACATAAGCCAATGAGGATTACAAGGTGTAGGAATCACATGTCATCCATACTGGTGGGCAGTATATTTTAAGAGGGTTTGGTCTGGAGAAGCGCAAACGCAGGATTTAAAGCATACCCCAGTGGTTAAGGGTTAGCTTGACTGATAAAAATGTTTATCTGCCCAAACAAACTCTTTTTAGCAACATTAGGATAATGAAAGACTGGGGAAGATCTAACTATATTACAACACAAAATAAAAAGCTATGTTATAACTATACCATTCAGGTTTTCAGGCAGCTCTTAGATCACAGTTCATAGGTCACTGCCCTATGATAGGATTGTAACTTCTGACCCGCAAGTAAAACAAGAATCGCTGTGACAAAGGCAGTTACCCACATACAATACAGAGCATCTGCATTTCCAGAACTACCAACAGACAAATGATTGCTCTCTAGCAGGATCCTAACTCACCAGAGTTATCTGGTAATTTTTAATTGTAAATGAAGCAAACACGAAGTATGTGTCTTGCTGGGCCTTCCCTGATTTTAAAAAAGAGGAACAAATAGCCACACATTCTCTTACCTGCTCCGTTCCTCATCACAGCCCGGTCTGATAAGCAGCTGCAAGGGTCAGGAGCGGTCAATCAGGATAATCAAACTTTTTCGCTCTAGCATGGAATAGAAAAGGAAATATCCACGCAGCAGGAAGGTTACGTGCCAAAGAAAGGATTTGTCCCCTTCCCATGCCCCTATTGTACCTGCACGAGTGGGTGGGGACACAGCCCACCTTTCTAAAAGGAGATGCGTAATTGTGGGTGCCTGTGAGAGAGAGCCCAGGCCCAATCACTCAACTCTCAGAACAGTAAGGAAAACAACGTTCGTAGGAACGTTTTCAATGAAAGTGGCCATTTACTACTGACCTTCGTGCCAGCACTTCTAGGGCCGAGGCTCATGTTTGGGTGGGCCAGGCTCATGCTTGGGTGGACCTGGCCCCCCCTCTAGAACCGGGCCTGAATACGTAGCTACTAAAGTGAAGATGAAATGAAGACTGCTCGTTTTAATGACGGGATCCCTGGTTAGTCGGCCATCTTGTCAAGCTTTTGCGGTTCTGCAGATTTGCCACAAGGCACTAGCAAAGGAATGGCCTGGCTTGACTTATGGTTGATTACAGGTCAAGCTGCGGGATGACTCTTACGTCTGCCACCCAAATGGACAGAGGACCGCCATATTTAGAGATCACCTCCAGGCCAGCAGCAACTTCTGTATTTTCAGAGGAACCACCAGTTCCTCTGAAGGTACTAAAAGTTTGATGGACAGCCACCATTGGTTATGACAGACTCCCATCAAACATCAAGAGCCCGATTTAAATCCTGTCGGGCAGCCCATTTCTCCACAGGACAGTGGAGTAAATTACTTCATCACCCTGCCAGAGGTGCTGCCCACCAAGTTTGACCACTGGCCTAGCGGATATGTCTCGCATTTGCAGAAACTGCCATCATGGCGGTTCCTGTCAATGCATTGTAAGTTTGCTGGATAACTCCATAAGACTGAGGAAGGCATATGGCAAACTTACAATGTTTTTTTTATTTTGTAAATGAAAATTCCAAAGCAGGATTTTATTTTTGAAAATAAAAAAAATTCCCTCTTTGCCATGATAGTTTTCTCCAGCGGCGAGGGGGACATTATATGCTTTTGAATGGCCCTGACCGCCAGATTTTTCCTGGGGATGAATGACATTGAAAATCAGCTGTATGTCCAGCCATTTAAATTAGGTGGGCGGACACAGAGCCAAACCTCCAATGGCCCATACGCCGTCGTCAAATCTATGGTCCACCCAAATCTGCATTGGACCAGCAGACCATGATGTTGGTGGGAAGGGAGTTCCCTCTCCATCAACTTTTAATTCAGTTCCAAACTCCCAAAGTGGGACTTTGTTTCTGCAAAACAAATAATGAATTATACTCACACAGTTTTTAGGTCTCACTGAGCCAAAGGCTCGAAGAGACATTTTGTATGTGGGCTTTTCAAAGTGCTGCTGGCTGGCCTAACGCTTGCGTTCACGTGATCGTGCACGCGCGCAGCCGGCCGCCAGCAGCACTTTGAAAACTCGTGCGTCATCGCGATCACTTTTGCTTTCAGAGCGATCACGATGACGCACGCGCACACACAACTCCCGCTTCTGCCCCCCCCACATATTGTGTCTCCAGCCCAGTGCTAATAAAACTGTTTTTCTGTACTTCGATTAACGACAAAATTATTCTGTGTGGACGAAGGGAAACCGTTTTTTACCGTACTACCGATGTGTATTAAAATACCAAAATCGCTAGATATTATTTATGCTACAATGTGCCTATAAGCTGTTTTTATTTGCAGAACACATCACATATTTTGGCTGGTTTACCGCGTGATTTTTTGTTTCCTTGCTGCATAATTTTCTGCATCTATTCATGCTAGCTATGCATGCTAGACAGCGCTTTGTCTTACCGCGGTTTCGTTTAAACTACTATCGAACTCTCAAAAGATCTAATTGTTAATCACTCCAACAAATATCCCCTTTTCAATAAATAGCGAGAGATAATAACCGAAAAAATATTAGACCGGATACATAAATATACCGATGCAGCCATGGGCGTCCGCAGAAATTTTTCCAGGGGGGGGGGCGAACCTGGCAAATTAAGGGGCGTGGCTAATGTTAATCAATAGGGGCGGGGCTAAAATGGCAGACAATCAGGATCGGGTAATGTTCGGGCCAACCTGAGAAAAACAAGCACTGGCATAGCAAATAGGTCTCGCCTTTGGGACCTTATTACTGACTCACTGACTGAAGAACTTATATAGCGCACTTTTGCAGAGGCGTCTTGGCGCTGGGTAAGTATGATGCCGGCAGTATAAGTATTTAGTTCTGCAGCAGGTCCCAAAGGTGAGACCAATTGGCTATGCCAATGCTTGTTGTTATATCTGGGCATGTTGAGAGGCTAGGGGACTGGGTCTCGATGTCGGGTTGGGAGCACAGCAATGACCTACTCAATTTGAATGCGTAGGGAATAGAACCGGAGGGGTGAAATGAAAGGTTCACTGCCAGGAATAACAGGAAGGTAGAAAGTTATGCTGGTTAGAAAGGTAAGGAAGGGTAGAGGTAGGCATGGTGGTGAGGGGAGAAACAGATGCATGCTAGGAGAGCGCTGTGAGGGAGTGAGGCGAAATGGGAAGAGGCACTGAAGGTGGGTCGGGTAAAGACCGTAGTGAGGCAAACAGAAGGGTAGCGAGGGGTGAAGGGTAGACAAAGAAGTGAGGTGTAAAAGAAAAAGATTCAGGAGCAGAGACAGGTAAATTAAAGCTGGAGAGGGGAGAATAACGCAGTCGTAGAACGTGAGGGGGCCAGGTAGAGAGAGGGAGAGGTGTGTCATAGACAGGTAGAGACAGCTAAGGAAGAGGGAATAATAAAGACTGAGGTAGACAGGTGAGGTAGAGGGGTGCGTTGATATAAAGGAAGTGCAGAGATGTGTCACAGATGTTACTGAAGAGGAAAAGAAGTAGAGATATTGAGAAAGAAGTAAGGCACTAAAAGAAGTAAGGGGTGAACAGAGGTAGAACGAGTCGAAGGGGAGAGAACACGTGGAAGATGAATGGCAGGGTAAAATGAGCGATCAGGCAGTGAGTGTGAGGAGTGGGATACAGAGGGATATGTGGCAGTGAGCGCGAAGTGCGGGGTACAGAGGGATATGTTGTGGGAGTGAGCACAAGGTGCGGGGTACAGAGGGATATGTTGTGGCAGTTAGCGCAAGGTGTGGGGCACAGAGGGATATAAGGCAGTGAGTGCAGGCAGGGCTGGCTTTAGCGCTCGTGGCGCCCAGTGCGATAATGCTTTTTGGCACCCCCAATGACCACCTCCACTACAGGTTCTTCATAACCATCCTTTCACAGCGCCCCTCAAGCCTCCGTAACCATTCAGTCTCAGGTGCATTTAATTCATTTTATAGCGCCGCTCCTATCAGTGTAAGGTGTCAGAACACTTTACATCACACAGATTACATAGAGACAATCAATCATAAGTGTGGAAATCAGTGCATAGGAAATGTTACATAAGAGGACAAGAAGGTGTAGGAGTCACATGTCATCCGTACAGGTAGGCAGGATAGTTTAAGAGGGCTTGGTCAGGAGAATCAGAAACCTAGAATTTAAAACCTAGCACCATGGATGGGGGGTTCTCTTTATTAATAAGAATTGATTTCTTCCCAAATTAACCCATTTTGCCACATTAGGATAATGAAAAACTGGGGGGAAATCAGAACGCCCTAGCCCAGTTTGCATGCATCTTTGATAACAGTTACTTGCTCACTGTTCCACATTAGGATTTTAACTCATAAAGAGTTATCAACAAGATGGTCTCTCTGACAAGTGTGACCCACTGACCTATTTACATTACATTATACGCATTTTGTGAGCTGCACGTTCTTTGCAGCAAGCATAGTAACCCTCTGCGCTACCTTAGGATGAGTAGAAACTTCCATTACACAAAACTTCGATCTCTCCCTCTCTCTCTCTAAGGAAGTGCATTAATCACTGCAGTCTCAATTTTTATTGGTGGCTGAAAATTTCTAGGAGTCCAGGAAAGAAGCAGGTGCTTTTAAAATCATCATATTAGGGCCCCCTACACGAAGTCAGCACCCGGTGCGGTGGCACCGGTCGCACCGTCCTAGAGCCTGCCGTGAGCACGGGGAGTGGGGTACAGGGGGATATGAGGCAGTGAGCACGGGGAGTGGGGTGCAGGGGGATATGAGGCAGTGAAACACAGGGTCGGGACGTCCTGCCAGACATGATAGGGTGCACACTGGCAGATAGATATGTTATTGACACGGGTCTGTGTACGTTTTAGTGGGATCTGAAATCCGGGCTATGCTGCAACCCCAATTTTTGACTTGGGAGAATAATGCATCGACTCCCCCCAGAACTTAATTCAGAAGACCCCTTGCTCTCAGGCTACAGAGTGTTAAAAGGAGGTCTTTGTGTCCAGACCTAACCACTCGTGCTTGTGGCGCGCAGCTCAAACTGGCCATTGTCATTCTGTTTGTGATAATCAGCCACAGACAGAATGACAATGGGAGGGAGGGGCTGCGAGGAGGAGCCCCTCCCTCCCATCAGGGAGTTGAGGCCTCTGGCAGGGAACACCTCTGCTCCCTGCAGGGCCCAGAATTACGGACAAAAGGCGTCTGTAAAAGCATGGGTGGCCGCAGGGGGGGCAAGGAGGAGCACTCGGGGGGGGGGGCAAGCGCCCCTCCTTGCCCCCCCCCCCCCGCGGATGCCCATGGATGCAGCCTGTGGCCAGCTGGCGCCCTTTGCACAGTAATCCCGCGCCCGCCGCCCTGGCTCTGCTGCTCCGGGCCTCCTGTACCCCCTGGCAGCCTTGTTCTGTGCAGGGCCCCTGTTACTCGGTGCACTCCGCTGCCTTGAGAGGTCGCATTATAGGGTGAACAGATTTTCGAAACCAAAAACCGAGACATTCCATCGAGACAGACATAGATTCTTATAGCAGTCTTCGGCATAGGCCCTGCGCATGAATTAGGCGGAGTGACATCACCTCACGCTTTTATTTGGCTCCACCATATTATACATTGTTTGGTTTTTTACCAGCCACTTTTACTCGGTGTGGGAGAGCTAAATACGAGGTTTTTGGTCAGTAAATGATGCACGACACTTTGGTGGCAGCAGCAAAGCTTCACTACACTTTTTTGTTGCTAGAAAAAAAGCTTCCTTTCTTCAAGACTCCCCTCAACTTCTCCCTCAAAGGCCCGCACAGGCCTTCACCTTCACCCCTCGCTCCGGGATACTCGTCATTGACGGTATGGTGCAAAATGGCCGCTTGGTAACAGTAAAACCAAATGTGATGTAATCCTTTCCCCAGTACTATGTATGCAACTTGTATATTCAGGCCGTTTTCTACAATAACACAGAAGCAGAGACGATTGAACATACCTATGACGATTCTACTAATAGTGATACACATTACACAGGCACTCACAGAGGTCACTAAATGCAAATGTTGTGACCTATGGTAAATGCCCATTTACGGCATAAAGACATGGTCTTGACTACGTCATGACAAGTTTAGTCCTGTAAAGGTTCTTGTTCTTTTATTTTTTTAGTCACTCCTGATTTGCAGGTCACTACAAACCGCTTTTCAAATGGCACATGACGTAAAACTCAGGCATGCTGTGTGGCATGTGACATGTTACATATATGTGGCAGCAAACCCTTCTCTCAGAATGAAGTTGACCTTCGAGCAGGCGTCTGGACAGGGCAGGTTTCCAGTGCCGTCACCTGAGCAACCCCCCTAGATGGTGTGGGCCTCCTACGCCGCTTTTTAACTCAAGGAGCAATTCCAGCTCTTATCTTAGGTCTAACATAAAGGGGGCACAACAGACTCCTCTCTGCACACACTACCTGTTTAGGAGACACTTTACCTCCCCCCCCCCTTTATCTGCCGAGTGAGAGGGTAATATTTTTACCCCCCCACTACACATAGTCTGGGCATCTCTCCCCACACTCTTCACCTCTGCTGGTCCTGATGAAGCGCCATGGATCACTCTGACCACTAATAGGCGCGAAACATGTCGACCATTTGACCTGTACTTTCAGTTACTACTAAACACATCACGTTTTGATTAGTAACATTTTTTCCACGTATTTTAGTGTACCAAGGGTGCCTTCTTATTAAATTAGTTTCCCAGGTAACCCTTAGGTATTTTTATTCCTGCACACACCACAGCCACCACCGACCCTTGTACTCCCCCTCCACATACCCGCATGCACCAATCGGCAGCTCTCTTAAAAGATCTCCGCTAAAGAGACCCTTCGGGGGACCCGTAGGGCATTGCACCGCCGGCCCGACGAGGAGCACCGCCCGATGATGAAGCATGACATCCCTCGGGGTGTGTGAGGGCAACAAGAGACACTTATGCTGTCTCCCCCCCATCCTGAGTACCCCATCCTAGACCTCTAACACATAGACCCTTCTCTTTACTTTCCCCTTGTTGAGGTACGGTCTTGGTTGACTTTCAACCATACCGACCCTGGAACAGTGCCTTCCAGTAATTACCCAAATGCCCATTTACGGCATAAAGACATGGTCTTGACTACGTCATGACAAGTTTAGTCCTGTAAAGGTTCTTGTTCTTTTATTTTTTTAGTCACTCCTGATTTGCAGGTCACTACAAACCGCTTTTCAAATGGCACATGACGTAAAACTCAGGCATGCTGTGTGGCATGTGACATGTTACATATATGTGGCAGCAAACCCTTCTCTCAGAATGAAGTTGGCAGAAGGGAGCGCTTGTTTCGGGAAAAGCGATGCTTATCTTTCGAAGGCGCTATAAGACCAATCACAAAAGAAGGTCTGATTTATTTGCTTTTCAAGTGCAAAACCGGGACATGTGTTTACTTTGGAGAAAGCTATCGAGACACCGGAATATGTGTCCAAAAACTGGGCCTGTCAGGTAAAATACTGGCCCGCCTATTGCATTATAAATAAGGCTCCCTAATTTACGTTTTTATTGATTTTTACAGATAAATACAGACAGAAAACCATTTATTTTTCTGTCTGTATTTAATTATAAATGTAAAAGGGAAATTGGGTTGTTTCTGTGTGATTCTAAATGCCCCATCACAATATGGAGCTATAGAGGGCATATGCCAAGCCGCCCTCCTCTCAACATTCATTAAACCAACAAAGGCCTTTGTTGGTTTAATGATTCTAAATGCCGTCAATCACAACTACCAGGCCAATAGCAGTGCGGATTGAAATGTAAGGTGATTAGGAAAAAAAGAACTTTAGCAAAGAGTCTTTGACAACAGCGCATGTGCACAAGCTTCATACTAACATTTGCATGTCTTCCTACAAGTGCATATTTTATCATCTGAGTGTGTTTATCACTGAAACGTGCAAGGCCAGGCATGAGTGCATATTTATTGGTTAAATAAAGGTAGATGTATACTCATTTGAGCTTCATTTGTTCACAAAATCGAAAATAAATATTGCTAAATACAGCTAAAATGATCAAAAAATAAATACAGCTGAATACAGACGGAAATGTCAAAAAAATAAATACCATAGAACCGGGAGCTCTCATTATAAAGAGAACAGACGTAAGACTACAGATTATCGCCTGACAAATACCGTGTCCTAAGTATAATTTGTAAAAACATCTCCCCATAGTAGTTAAGAACAGAGAATCGACGTCCAGTGGGTCATATTTTTCTACAATATATTTAGGACACACTATTTAGGCCATGTCGGAATACCACGTCCTGACACACATGTGAAGCCGCGACTTTATTTGTATTCGTTTTTGCAGACCGGGAACGTCATTACATAATTGTGTCTCACAAGAGGCTCACACAGACATTGATGTGTTGTGCACACAGGTACATGCTTAGGGGGCGGGGCATTCAGAGTGACATGCTTAGGGGCGGGGCATTCAGAGTGACATGCTTAGGGGCGGGGCATTCAGAGTGACATGCTGGGCTGACCTGCATTGGAAGAAGGTCGAGGTGCTTCGGCAGAGCCGTCAGTGAAGACAGGAGACGAGTCATGGTTGAGCAGTCCAGGGCCAGCCCCCCCCCCCCCCCCCCACACCCGCCACCCGTGAATGCCCCAAGTGTCCGCTAATTAAAAGAGGAGAAAGCCACCACTTGCTGTCCAGCTGACATGTCCTTTGAACCCCGGGCTGAGACGAATGAAAGACCCCAACAGGAAACACCCATTCACGGAATCAACATTTACCAAGTGAGCTGGAAAAGCCCCCTCGTCCCCCTGGGGGGCTAAACCGCACTCCCACCCCCAAATCCTTCATGGCCTGCACTAAGCGTGTCAACAGACAGCCCCTCGCATAAGCCGAGGCAGGGCAGACGCAGCGTTATAAACCTGCATGCTCAGCCCTGGGTGTCATTTCAGCCGTGGCCCACCAGAACGATGCCTCCCTGGTCGGTAACAGTGGCAGATTAGCAATGAGGAACAACCGGGGAATCTGATGCCTTGTGTTATTCCTCATTCCTACCCAAGGATCTCTAACAGACAGTGTCCCTGGGTGAACCCGTGCGGTGTCCACTGTTCTCGTATCGCGTCACTACCCCGAGTTAAGAGTCTTTCTCTGATAGACCCTGGAAGGATGAAATAATGTGTTGGCATGGCAGGGGGTGTTAGTATGAGGTGCTCACACTCCTAAGCTGTCGCCCTCTCTTACCATTTAAACGATTAATTTATCCATCGGGTGTAATTTCTTTCCTCCTGTGTTTTTAGGGTGTCTGCTGTCAGGAAAGCATTTGTCGACAAGCGGGTTCTGAGCTCGGGGGGCCGGGGGAGGGGGGGAGGTATGCCTGGCATGAACAGCTCTCCGTCCCTTTCCCAACATGCGTTGTTTATGACACGAAGTTTTGTTATCAGTCCGGGAACTGTTCATTTTGTTTCATATTTTTTTCTTGACAGAGCCTTTTCCTTATAAGGACCGATTCGCTTTTTAGAGATACACACGTAGGGCTTTATCTCCCAGGAAAATCTTTCTGTTTTATGGCAAACAGGCATAGCCAATAGGTCTCGCCTTTGGGACCTTATAAGTGTTTAGCCATGCAACACTTGATGTTGTTGCACCAAGGATATTGTGCTGGATAACTAAACACTTACAAAGACCAAAAGGCGAGACCTATTGGCTATGCCAATGCTTGTTTCTGTGGTTGTGGAGATCATTATTTGTATTTTTTGTTCGTCATCAACAAGTTTTCCTTGGCGGCATTGGATGAAAAAAGGACATCAGACTGTCGGCTCCAACTACGGTGTGATGCCCTTACTTCAACGGCCATCACTTTGTCAGGCCATTGGAGTAAGCTTCCCTTCAACACAGCCAAACGAGGCACCGCCGACGGCAAGCTGATGATTCACCCAACTCTTAAAAAGGGCAGCTGACCAGAGCTTAAGTGTCCAGAAAAAAAGAGAAGGGATCAACAGCTAAATTCAAAGGTCCAAGTTACAGAATCTGGCCTGGAATAGTATTCAGAGGAGGACTGATCCTTCCAGTGGCATCACCCGCTCTTGTGTCCCATCACCAAGGATGTTAATGAACGGAATTATTTTACTCTACTTCATGTGACTCTTTTGTTGGTGTCTAAGGAGGAGTGGCCTGCCAGGTTTATACTTTCATGTGTGGCATGCAAACCTTGATGATGTGAAATTCTAGCTCTAGCCAAGCACATCTGCAAATTATATCACCAGTTTAAACTGATATTCTCGATCTCAATAGGATGAAACGCTTATTTAACCGTGCTGGGATCTGCACGTGCAATCACAATCATTGCTTTAGCTGGTGAGTCTAATCAATATATCTACAAATATTACAATTATAAAATCTAAAAGTAAGACTGAAGAAAAAAATCCATATGAAAGCTGGGTATGCTTATTCCTGGCAAGGTGAATGTACACAATACAGAATGGGTGAATACACATGGTCCCATTTGTTTGTTAAAATACCTAAACCTACACTAGGAGAAAGACTCCTATCCATGCAAGTATATTGATGCCATTCTCAGAGTACACCCAGATGTTTGCATTAGTCACAGGTTTCCAGGCATACTCCTGGCTAAAAGGCTGCCTTTTTGCATGCACATTTGTTCAACCACACATGTGGAAATGCCATTACATTTCTTCAACATGGCTTTTTATCTCTCCACAGGAAAAACGAAAACCCTTTCGCCTTCACCTCCAGCAATCTCTTCCAGTTAGAACTCCAGAAGGGGATTTACTCCTTCCTTGACAAGAGTAAATGTCCAACCATTTTCAGGGTGGAAAAACGGTTTGAAAAGCATTTCCAAATACAGACTCAGAGCCTGATTCATAAAGATAACTTACACTTTTAAATAAGTTTACATGTTTGAATACGTTAACTACCTTTCAGTACTCTTTTGTAGTAATTTACATATATATATATATTCACTTAAAAAACCATAGGTTTCACACATGTTATAGTTAGATGGATATTTCACTCGTAAAAAACCAATGAAATTCCCCCGTTATAGTTAGTTCAGATAACTAAAACTCGCGCGCCCGCAATCCACTGCTCATGACGTCACATATTACATCACTCATGACATGGTCAGTGGCATCACTCTTGACATCACTGATGACATCATCCTTGTGATAGAGTGGCGGTCGCGCGAGTAATAGTTATCTGAACTAACTATAACGGGGGAATTTCATTGGTTTTTTACGAGTGAAATATCCACCTAACTATAACATGTGTGAAACCTATGGTTTTTTAAGTGAATTTGCAAGGTTTTTTAAATGCTAATTCCTAACTATAACATGTGTGAAACCTATGGTTTTTTCAGTGAATTTGTACGGTTTTTTAAATTCTTAGTTATGTATGTATTATTTTTTTTAATATATTTATTTTACAATAAACTACGTATTAAATGTTTTTTTTTTTTTAATGGTTTTTCACCGTGCACGCATGGTGCGCGCACCCCCGCGATTAAAAAAAAAAAAAAATTAAATGTTTTCTTCTTCCTTCGGGGTTCTTCAGGGACCCCCTGACAAAGGCTAGGGGGTCAGGAACTCTCTACCCTGCCCCCTTTTCACGTTCGCCACCTTCCTTTTCCACTCTCGCACTGAAAACAAACAAAATGACGGCGACACTTCCTGATTTCGACCGATTCGAACGTTGACTGACATGTAACCACCAATCAGAATTACGCTCGCGCACGTTAGGGTGCGCGCACCGTGTGCGCACGGTGCACGGCTATAGATATTTATGTGCTTTAACTGCAATTTTCTCAGGAACTACTGAACAGATTGACTCCATATATGCAAAAGGCACATCCCTGACCTGAGGACTACCTCTCTGCCAAATTTGAAGTAATTCTGTTCAGCCGTTCGGGCTGTACCTTCGACTAAAGGTCCTATGGGAAAATGCATGGGGAAAACACGTTTTGGGACCCCCCTTTTTTCTCGGCCCCCGCTTGACGAATCCCCCCGAGACTTTCAGGGTAGGAGCTGAGTGGAGAGCCCCATTAGTTTTGAAAATTTCGCGAAGATTCGTCAACCGGTGCCAAAGTTATTCAAAATAGAATTTTTAGATTTCCTTTGGAAACACGGTCCTAACTATAACTATCTACTGGCGACCGCCAGTAGATAATATACACACACACATGCATATATATACATATATATGTAAATTACAACAAAAGAATATATATATATATATATATATTCTGCTCCAAGGTTGTCCACCTGTAAGTAGCACTCGACCAGCAGCTTGATTTATGTGTAGGTAGGGACGGGGATCCGCTTGTAGGAGCCGCTCCGTAGTGGATTTGCCTGACGCGTTTCGAAGCTCCATATGCTTCTCTTCAGAGGCTTTAACGGAAACGGTGTGCACAACCCCTAACCCACTTCGCCATTTAACATATGACACACCCACCAATGGGAGGCTCAAATGAGACTGTGCATTATGGGAAGTGTGGTGCGGAAAGCACATAATCAAGTCCTGTATGGACCCTGCAAGTGGGCCCGTCCTCGATCCTATATACGGCTGCTGTTCCACTTTCGTGGCCCCCAAGGTTTCCGGGGTGGTGCATACTCCGCGGCTGGACGGCCGCGTGTTATATTCTGCTCCAAGGTTGTCCACCTGTAAGTAGCACTCGACCAGCAGCTTGATTTATGTGTAGGTAGGGACGGGGATCCGCTTGTAGGAGCCGCTCCGTAGTGGATTTGCCTGGCGCGTTTCGAAGCTCCATATGCTTCTCTTCAGAGGCTTTAACGGAAACGGTGTGCACAGCCCCTAACCCACTTCGCCATTTAACATATGACACACCCACCAATGGGAGGCTCAAATGAGACTGTGCATTATGGGAAGTGTGGTGCGGAAAGCACATAATATGGACCCTGCAAGTGGGCCCGTCCTCGATCCTATATGCGGCTGCTGTTCCACTTTCGTGGCCCCCAAGGTTTCCGGGGTGGTGCATACTCCGCGGCTGGACGGCCGCGTGTTATATTCCGCTCCAAGGTTGTCCACCTGTAAGTAGCATTCGACCAGCAGCTTGATTTATGTGTAGGTAGGGACGGGGATCCGCTTGTAGGAGCCGCTCCGTAGTGGATTTGCCTGACCCGTTTCGAAGCTCCATATGCTTCTCTTCAGAGGCTTTAACGGAAACGGTGTGCACAACCCCTAACCCACTTCGCCATTTAACATATGACACACCCACCAATGGGAGGCTCAAATGAGACTGTGCATTATGGGAAGTGTGGTGCGGAAAGCGTGGATTGAGCGCGGCTTCACTCCTTGGGGCTCAATGTAGAGCTATGAACTTGGCAATTATTTAGGAAGCAACCATCTATGGATAAGTAATTACGGACTACATCTCCCATTAATCATTGCGTTTTGTCTCATCCAGAGCAGCTGCATATCAGCGGACGATTGGATTAAAAAGGAGGATGTGGCCCGGCTTGCTTCCTTCGACTGCGGTGCCTCTGAGGAAGTGAACTACGAAACGCGTCAGGTGGCAGTCGTATGCTAATAGACTGAGAAGCGAAGCTGAGCATACCAAATAAATGCTTTTACTGGGGAAAAGAGTGTCGTGTTCGAGTGCTGCTTGCCCTTTGGTCACCCCAACGAGCCTTGATATATATATATATATATATATATATATATATATATATATATATATATATATATATATATATATATATATTCACTGAAAAAACCATGGGTTTCACACACGTTATAGTTAGGAATTAGCATTTAAAAAACCTTAGAAATTCAGTGAAAAAACCATAGGTTTCACACACGTTATAGTTAGGAATTAGCATTTAAAAAACCTTAGAAATTCAGTGAAAAAACCATAGGTTTCACACACGTTATAGTTAGGAATTAGCATTTAAAAAACCTTAGAAATTCAGTGAAAAAACCATAGGTTTCACACATGTAATAGTTAGCTGGACATTTTACTCGTAAAAAACCAATGAAATTCCCCCGTTATAGTTAGTTCAGCTAACTATAACTCGCGCGCCCGCAATGCACTGCTGATGACGTCACATATTACATCACTCATGACATGGTCAGTGACATCACTCATGACATCACTGATGACATCTCAAATGACATCACTGATGACATCACTGATGACATCATCCAGTGAATGTGTGTTTTTCTGAAAATTAAATATGTTTTATATATGTATATCTCAAGGTCGATGGAAGAATAAATGGGTATATTACTGTCTAAATGGATGATTTCTTTTTGAAAAATTGATTGTGTAACTGACTGATTAAGTGTATCATAGTGAATACATGGCTTAGTGAGTAATGTTTAAATATATAAATATCTGTATCAGTCTCTCACTTTGTGTATAAGTGGCTGCATGGGTTGGTGAGTAGCTACATGGGTGTCTATATAGGTTATTAGTTGGTTTTTTGAGTATCAGTATGAGTGTCTGCATGGTTCGGTGGGGAGTATGACGTAGTGCATAGGTGCATGAATGAGTGACTCACTGTTTGTATGTGTTGAACAGAGCATGTGTGCAGGACTGCATGGGTGGATGAGTGTGTGTATGGGTGTGTTAGTGAGTGAATGACTGTCTCAATAGTGTCTTTATGAGTAACTACATATGTTTAAAACTAGTATATGTGACTATTGGTTTATATATGTGAGTATATGTGAGAGTGAGAGATTGAAAGAGTTCCTGTTTGAATAAGTATGTATTTCTATAAGTAATTGTTTAAAAGACTAAGTATGTGTAAGTTTCCGTAGAAGTAAGTGTGGTGGTGTGTGTATAACTGTATATGCAAGTAAATGTATGTTTGATTGTTTATTAGCATGAGTGACTATGTGTGTGAGTAGCTCTATGGATGAGTGGCATTGTGTAACAGGATGTATAGGTGTATGAGTACATATGATGAGTGAGTACATGTATGAGTGACTGTATTGGACTGTTGGTGAATGAGTGGATGTGTATGTGGATCTTAGAATTACTGAAGAGGTTGTTGTAACTGTTATTGGTATGTCCATTGTTTTGTAAATTTTAGTCTCTATTTTTGAATGTGTGTATCAAAGGTTATATTAGGGGGAGAGGAGGTCTGCCACTCTATCACAAGGATGATGTCATCAGTGATGTCATCAGTGATGTCATTTGAGATGTCATCAGTGATGTCATGAGTGATGTCACTGACCATGTCATGAGTGATGTAATATGTGACGTCATCAGCAGTGCATTGCGGGCGCGCGAGTTATAGTTAGCTGAACTAACTATAACGGGGGAATTTCATTGGTTTTTTACGAGTAAAATGTCCAGCTAACTATAACATGTGTGAAACCTATGGTTTTTTCACTGAATTTCTAAGGTTTTTTAAATGCTAATTCCTAACTATAACGTGTGTGAAACCTATGGTTTTTTCACTGAATTTCTAAGGTTTTTTAAATGCTAATTCCTAACTATAACGTGTGTGAAACCCATGGTTTTTTCAGTGAATTTGCAAGGTTTTTTCTTCTATTTTTTTAAACATTTTTTTATTTTAATTTTCTTACCTTTTATAAAGACTATGATTAAATTTTTAAAATTCTTTAATATGTTTTTTTTAATATATTTTTTAAAATAAACATGTAAAATTTATTTGCAGTATTTTTTTTTGTTTTTTTTTAATTATTTTTTTAGTACGCGTACCGTAAGCTTACGGTAAGCGTACGGTTTACGCAACGTCCGTAATTTATCTACGCTGCTTGCGTATAGTTACGCAATTTGCGTAGCCGCGCGTACTCCGCGTGGGACGCGTGCGCGCGTACGCTACACGCGCACGTTACGCGGAAGTGTCGGGTAGTGACTGTTATGCGCATGCGCGCAAGCGGGTGTCTTTTTTACGCGCATGCGCACTTTTGCCGTAAGCGTACCGTAAGCGTACCGTAAGCGTACGGTAGGTCATGTGATCATAAAACACAACTTTTGATTGGTTGAAACTACTTTCAGTTCTAGAACTCTCCTACACCACACCCATTCCTCTCATTTCTGCTTGTGATCCCTTAGGAGAAGGAGCTGGGTTGTCTTTGTGATACGATGGCAGAACAGCAGAGCTCTTCTGAGAGTGAGGCTAGCACTAGCAGCACTGTTTTGAGGCAGAGAGCGAGGAAACAAAAGCCCTCTTATGTATGGGATTATTTTACTTTTCCTGAAGGCCAGCAAAAGGTGAATGCACCCTTAGTAACTTGCAGGCTATGTCAGCGTGTACTTTCTAGAGGTAATCCTGACAGGAAGTATTCCTTTGGGAATCATACCATGAAGAGACACCTCAAGGATGTACACAGAAGGACACATGGTCATCTTTTTGGAGGTAACTCTTCAGAAAGACAAGCAAGTACATCCACAGCAGCTCAGCCTGGACCATCATCTGCAGAGCTGACTCCTTCTTCTGCAGGTCAGGTGAGCCCTTCATCTGTGGGGGGAGCATCTCCTTTTGCTGGCCCTCTGGAAATGAACCCTCGGTTTGCGAGGGTTGATATTCGATGCGCCTTTTGTCAAGATCTAATTTGCCATAGGGAGGCCAGTGTTTCCCTAGTGGACAACAAAATAGATCAGCACATTTGTCGCTTTGAATAATTTTCCCATTCTTTCTTTCCTCTGTCCCTGCATGAACACAACGGTTCTTTTAAGAGCCAACCTTATCTTTCATCTTTTTTTTACATATGTTTTTTAAAACTTTTTTTTTTTTTTTTACCGTACGCGTACGGTGCGCGTACTTTTTTTGTTTTTTTTAAAAAAAAACACTAAAAATCAATTATCACATTACAAGGTCCTTGAGAGACTACAATTATTATTATTGACTTACCATACCCACTCAAAAAAATATTTATTCATTTGTTTTTTAAAAAAATAGCTTTAAAAATGGTTCTAGTTTTCAAAATTTTTCTATATCAATCTGAAAAAAAAGAAAAAAGTATTAATATTTTAAAAACATTTTATAATACAGTACACATATTTACATATTTTTCAAAAAATATTTTTGCCTTATTTTTGCTGTTTTCAGAATATATTGCATTTCACTATAAATTGTGAAAGCAATTGCATTCATCATTTTACAGCGGGCAAAAAAAAATAACAATCACAAAGATTGTATTAAAAAAGCCCAGAATCTCTTTTTACTTAAACTTAACATTATAGAAATGCATAATATTCTAAAAAAATATCATCTAATACCAATACTAATTTCTTTAAAATACCGTCTGATATGTTTGTTTCAGAAGTATAATCACAATATTATATCTCAAATAACTCCACAATACATCTGATTGCATTTCCTTTAGGCCAAATAGTAATTTTAAAAAATTTTTGGGAATAAATTTCCAACGGTAATCCAATAAAATTCTAAAGTTTAATTTGTCCAGATCTCACCGATTCTCTGTAACATTTTGGTTCACGAAAATTTTTTGAATAATTTATTAAGTCCACAATAGAATTGGTTACTTTTCCGCATGGCCAAATAGTAATTTTTTAAATCATTTTTGAAAAAATTTCCAATGGCAGTCCAATAACATTCCAAAATTTAAATTGTGCAGATGTTACCGATTATCTCTAAATTATTGGTTTTTGAAAGTTTCATTAAAAATTTAAAAAGTCCACATTACAATTGGTTATCTTTCCATTAGGCCAAATGATAATTTAAAAAATCTTTTTTTTACAAAATTGCAATGGTAATCCAGTAAAATGGTAAAATTATTTTGTCCAGATCTTGCCAAATCTCTCTAAAATTTAGGTTTCAGGAAGATTAGATAGGAATTTGCTAAATCAAAAGGCAAACGTTGTTTGAAAATCAATTGGGAATCATTACACAGTGTCCAACCTTTTTCACATTTAAGATAAACTGTGTAATGTCCAGAAGTAACAGTAGGTCCATCATGGAAAATTATTGCAACAGTTACAAAAGTTTTTCCTGAAATTGATAATTGCTGTCCTGTAAACTTCTTTATTAAAGTATCCAATTTTGAACCATCAGCTCTACATCGTTGCATCATTAAAATTACATACTGTCCGTATTCCTTTAAAATTAATGTTGAAAACATGTCAGATTTACACTCACCACATTTCATGCTATGATTAGCATCTTTAACTAATTTTGCAAAAGTGACTGTTTTACTCTCTGGCAATGTCAAATAAATAAACCTTTCATTATCAACATTAGAGCCACATATATTATAACAATTTTCACAACTATGTTCCCATTTATAAGAGAGACCAAAAAAAATTTCAATGTGTACCCCTTCTTCTTCCACTACCTGAAGAAAATACATCAAGAATTCCTGTGCGTCTTGCTGTACATTTTGAGAAAACTGTGTTCGTCCTGAACATACATCTAAAAGTTTTCTAATTTCTGTAGCACTTTCTATTTGAGTTTTATCTTTACTCAGCTTTTGAAAAAGGAGACTCAGCTCTGAACAGAATCTTTTTCCCTGATTTACTATTATCTGCTCTTGCAAACTTTCCAGATAAAATGCAACATTCAGCACTACATTTGCGTAGCAGTTGACACCAGAGCTATTTTCAAAATGACATCCTACAACCTGTTCTTCATTTTCCTTTTTCTTTTTGCTTGCAATTACATCACTCCTCTTTTTTTTCCTCTTCTCTACATCTTCATTACAGATATTCTCATTTTTTCTTTTACGAGAAACTACACGTTTCTCCAACACAGGATACTGACCTAAATGAGGAGCATAGCTTCTTCTTAATCTATTATACTCCTTTACACAGTTTGTATCAGCACTAACTTTTGAATCATCAAAGTCTATCATGAATAAACCTGATAATGTTTTCACTCGTGACAAAGCAACATATGCCATACCTTCTTTGAACACAGTTGAACCAATGTTCACAAATGCACAATCTACAGTCAATCCTTGAGACTTGTGAATAGTTACAGCATATGCTAGAGAAAACGGAAACTGCTTCCTACGTACAAATAAGTCTTTCACAAGCATGAATCGAACTGTACAACGACAAATATCTTTAACTTCTTCTATCTGATCAAATTATATTTTTAAACATTCAATTCCTTCTTTTTTCTGATAATTAATAAAACCCACAACTCTTCCCAGAGCTCCATTAACTAAACCTTTTTCAACATCCAAATTTCTTCTTAAAAATACTCTACAGTTCATGCAAACATATAGATTTTTTTCTAATCCAGCTGTTTTGGAGATGTTCTTCTCTAGTGAGTCCAATTTATTTTTCAGTTTGCCTGTTACTGTGACAGTAATTCTTCCATCCTCAATTTTGTCCACTGCTTCCAATTTCCTGATCTCTTCCTTTTCCAATTTCAAAAGCTCCTCATTAAATATTGAGCATTCACGTAGAGTTGGCATTAAGCAGATGACACTTTTGTTTTCTGCAATATTCTTGTATATCTTCTCTGCAACTATTTCTTCCTTTGGAAATAAATTATGTAGCAGCCGACTCTGTAATGCTTTTTTGCCAACTTCTGTGAGTAGTCCAATTCTGATATCTTTCAGAATACTTCCATATTCTTCATCGCTTGCTTGCCTCATATTAGTAGTAAGTTCCTTGTACTCAAAGAAGGACCAAATATTTGTATTTCCGATGCTTCCCAATGACTTCTTCGTGTCTTCATGTGTGACAGTATTAAATACTGGTTGTCCTTTAACTGGAGTAAGTTGCAAAAGATCTCCAAAAACTATGACGTGTTTTCCACCAAATAACATGTCATAGTCTGTCTTCAAAATTTGCTGCATTCTTAAATGCACAAAGGCAAGCATTAAGTTTGAAACCATGCTCACCTCATCAATAATGAGAACTTGCATCTTCTTCAATACTCTTGAAACTTCCAAGGATGCTTCTCCAGTTAGCTTGTTGTATTGTATTTTGTTCTCATGCTCCACTGGTAACATTAGCAAACGATGTAAAGTGATTCCTTTTATGTTATATGCTGCTAACCCAGTTGGAGCAGTAACCACACAAGACAAAGTAGAATCCGTTTTTTGCTGTAGGTAGCTTCTGATGACTTTTATTAGGAAACTTTTTCCAGTTCCAGCTTGTCCGCTTACATACGTCCTGATTGGATGAAATGATGTGCATGAGCACTCTTTTTTTTCATGTAGAAATCCGTGATCAATTTTGTTTTTGATCTCTTCATAAATTTGTTGCTGCTCTTGATTCAGTTGTCTTTCCAAATTTTCTAAGTCTATAAATTCTTCTTGAGCTTGATTCATAGCCGTTTCCACTTCATTCATGGCTATTGATGCTTCATTTTCAACGATTGGTTGTCCTAGGGGATCTTGACTGAGTGTTCCTGAACTTTGGCTGTCCTGAGAACTGTCTCTAGCTATTTCTGCTGCAATTGTAGTTTCCTGTTCAATTTCTTCATTTAACATTTGCAGATAAGTTGAGAATGTACTGCATTGTATGCTGTCTTTGCAAGCATTAAAAGAATCTTCATAGCTTTGAAATTCTCCCAGTAGTTCATCCTCTGTACGCCATGGTTTAAACAACTGTAAAAGAGCCAAGTAGTAAAATTCCTTCTTGTCAGTAGTGTCACAACTCAGCTTCCGGTGATTTATCAAACTTCCTTTTGTTTGCTTCACCAAACATCCTTCTTCACCAACGACTTTATATTTTCCATTGTTGATGTCTTCTGCGGCTTTCCGTGAATAAATGTAGTTCTGCAACACTTCATAGAGACACATGTTCTCCAGATGATGACTTCTCTTGGGATAATAAGTGTCCAACATGTTTGATTTCAAAATATCTGTACTTTCTGGGTCATTCTCGGCCAAATATTCAATTTCTCCAACAGATTTCAGTACCCGATTTCTCATTGCTGCAAGGCCTAAACTTGCCCAAATTATTCTTCTTGACTTCGAGTAGAGACTTGCAGAAGATAACCTATCAGAACATTCGTAGGATCCAATTTCTCGATGCGATAACATCTTCAAACTGAAACTGTACAGCTTCTTACTGACAGTCTTCTCATGAGAAATCTCTTCCCACATTTCCTTCAATTCTGTTTTTTCTGATTTTGTAATGTAAGACGTTACATATCGAGCAACAGCAATGGAATTGTCAGCAACATACTGTATATCCATGTTAGCGTTCCACATGGATAAAATGACTGGGTTGTAGTCATTTATATTTTTTGATTCTTCTTTTCTTTTTAGGTTGTAGGTATTCTTAGGTGATTTTCTTGTGATAGTATGTCTCACAGCTGACATAAAACTGTTGACTCTTCCATTAGAAAGAACAGGTCTTGGAAATCCAAATCGACATTTAGTGTAGTATTTATCTTTGCTCTTGTATTTCCGTCGACAGTATTTTCCACACCGATGACTTTGGAAACGTAAAACTTGCTCCTTTAACTTTTTCTCTTCTGTGCTTTTTGGTATAGCACATGTTGCATATTCTTCAATGTAAGATAACACTGCTTCATCAGTATCTGTTCCAAACTTTGGGGCATCCTTGATCCACAACAGCATATGAATATGAGGAGCACCTCTTGCCTGGTACTCTTTTCTCCAAAAGAAATCCTCTACTTCTCCAAGAGGTGGATTTTTTTTATTGCAGATGAAGGACATCATAGCCTCAAATCTATGATTGAAATATCTGCAAACATTAACCGGATCCAATGAGCACAGTTCTCCTGGTGTCTTGTATTCGATGTTTTTAATGTTTGAATTTGCCTCTCGTAGAAAATCCAGTAAATCATCCCAAGCGTACTCGGCACAGCTTAGGGTAAGGAACCATGTTGGTGTTCCTAAATTCCGTAACATGCATTTTAATTCACCATGGCGTCGGTACCAATATTCATTTGTCCCACGCTGACAAGCCATCAGATTGATCAGTTGTGTTTCCAAATGATCATCTCGGTGCTGCACTTTCTCCATAAAATCCTTAGCAGACACATTTTGTAAATGTACTCCACTTTTTAAAATGTGATTTACTGCATAAGACAGTGCAGACAAGTCGCTTTCAAATAAAAGATGGAACAAATAAGGAATACTTTGTCGAAATCTGGGATCTTCAGCATATAGTCTTGTAGTCCGATACTCAGAAGCTGGAATCTGTTCTGGACGTTCATCGTATCGTCCTCCTTTTCCTTTAGGAAACAGCTGGGGAAAACATCGAGCTTCCAAGCTCTCCTCCCATACACTCACGGGAGTTCCTTTTGCTTTCTTCATCTGAAAGAGATCAATATTGTCTCCCATAACTTCTTTTGAATGAAGAGGATGTATGCTAAAATGTTCATAAATTTCTTCTTCCTTTGACTTGTCCACTTTTTCAATTTGTCCAGTTGGTGTTTCTGTGTCTTCTTGTAAATCTTCTTCTTCTTCTTCTTCTATATAAATTGATTCATACCATTTGTTATTCCTTTTCAAATACAAATTTGCTTTTTGTACTTTCCGTACATCTACCAGCTCCTGCCAAATCTTCTTATTCTTTGTAGGTACACCATTAACCAGAATAATTAATGGTTCAGTTTCCAAAGTATCCGCATCAATAGTTTCCATATTTTTTTTCAAATCCAAGGGCAAATACACCACTCTACCTTTTAAACCTCTCAGTAAATCTGAAGGAGGTAATTTACCAGTTTTGGGCTCCATACGTACTATGGTCTGGAACGGATGAACACATTGAATGAGTATAGACTCATATGTATTTAATTCAGAAAGTTCAGCAGGAATAGCATCCAATTCTAAATTATTATGTACAGCTCTGGTCGGCATTCTATTTTCCTCTAACTTGTTGTAACAGTATTTACAAATACGCTGATCTTCACCCAATTCAAAACAATTTTCTAGAAATATATATGTGGCAAAATCCTTCCACTTATAATTATCTTCATTTTCACTCTTTCTGTAGAGATCAACATTCCTAGTTTGTTTTCTATAATGAGTTCTGCGGCAACAAATACAAGTAAAATTTGGTCTTTCATTAGAGACAATTGCAAATTTTGTTATGTGATCATTAAATGTGTAACTTACAGAGGGTTCTACATTCTCTTCCACTTCTTCCTCATTTAGTGTATCCTTCTCTGCACTGTTTTGTTCAGGACCAAAGTAACAAAACTGAATTTCATCAACAACCTTCTCTACATCTGATACCGTTCCTCGGAACAGAGCCCTATTCAATTCATTTAACTTTATTGCTGGACTTTTGGCAAAATACAACCGTCTCACAAACTTTCTCATTTCAGTATGATGAACAGCCAGCATCCTAAAATGATGGAAAACACTATTGCACACTTTTCTAGATAGACAAGCCAGAGAATGACCCTGCAAACCAGTATTCTCTCTCACTCTGCATGGATCCAGACTTTGAAGCACCTTAATCTTCTGTTTTATACTTTTTTTACTATATTCTCTTAGAAACTCTCGAAATTTGTCAATAGATTCCTGACGCACAGTGCAAATACTACTACAATTCCAAGTGTACACTGGGGCTTTAGGACGTCTCCCCATTGCCTCATCTGCCATCACTTGTACCTCATCTCTTGGAACCATTATCTCCTTCTCCATTATGCAACCATTTTTTACTTCGTATGAACGACCTCTGGTGTCAACTGCATGCAGCAAACTATTACTTTGAAAATAGCTCTCTTCATTAAAAAAAGGTTCACTACTTGAACTATGCATCCACTTTCCTAAAAACACTTTACAAAAGTTTGTTCTGTTCACTACTCTTTTCCTTTTGCTATGTGATTTCAGTACATTAACCATTTTGTCTAATGTACGCATCCTATTCAAAATTAATATGAATAGTTTCCTTTTTAATTCTAATGCCTTTGCTGCAATGGCTTCAATTTCTTTTTTTCTCTTATAAAACTTTGCCTTTTGCTTATATTTCTTCACATCCTTTATCAAATTGGACATAACTCTCCTCTGAAACATTTTTCTACGTATCTCTTTAAACGCTGTTTTTCTGTTTAAGTTTATCTTTTTAGTTGCAGAAGGTATATTTGCATTAACTAAATTCTCAATTTTTTCCTGTCCTTTTCGATTGAAATCATTCTTTCCAGTACAGACATTTTGTACATTTTTCCTTTTTTTGAATATGTTCCTTAGAAAATCTTTTGTTTGCTTACCAGAAGATTTTTTCTTCCTCCCAACATCAGCATCTTCTACTAACTTTGATCCTCTAGTTGTCTTCAAATATAGGTTTTTTTTTAGCGTTTTTTGAACTCTGGATTTTGTAGGCATCTTAAATTTTGTTCACTGCTCTTCAGCAATACCTGAAAAAAACTAAAAAAAAAATTCCTTTATTTTATTTAAATATATTACTACATTTCTTTTCACAATAGTCACAAAACGAAATTTCTTTGCCAATTTGAAAGCACACTTACTGCTCTTTTTTTTTGGCAAGTGAAAATCACTTTTACAGACTGACACATTATGAAACCACTTTTTTGATTTTTTTAAATGCACATGTCCAAACTGCTTTTTCAGACCACCACCATGTGTAACCTGGGTGGCTGCCTACATTCCAGCAAGGGCAACCAGCCTTAGTGATGCTGAATGTACTTGCATTACAGACTGAAACCTGAAAACCCCACTCGCTTGTAAATACTGTGCATGATTATACATGGCAAGCAGATGGGTGTGTGCTAAGAGTCTGCTTCTTCCCCCAAAAAATCGCTCCCCCTTTTTCCTACTAATGCAACTGTGAAATCACCAGAAAAAAACGCAATAAATCTCTGCCTGTAATTCCTATTTCCACACAGACTCATGTTTTCACATTAGTCCCAAAACGAAATTTCTTTGCCAATTTGAAAGCACACGTACTGCTCTTTTTTTTTGGCAAGTGATAATCACTTTTACAGACTGACACATTATGAAACCACTTTTTTGATTTTTTTAAATGCACATGTCCAAACTGCTTTTTCATACCACCACCATGTGTAACCTGGGTGGCTGCCTACATTCCAGCAAGGGCAACCAGCCTTAGTGATGCTGAATGTATTTGCATTACAGACTGAAACCTGAAAACCCCACTCGCTTGTAAATACTGTGCATGATTATACATGGCAAGCAGATGGGTGTGTGCTAAGAGTCTGCTTCTTCCCCCAAAAAATCGCTCCCCCTTTTTCCTACTAATGCAACTGTGAAATCACCAGAAAAAAACGCAATAAATCTCTGCCTGTAATTCCTATTTCCACACAGAGTCATGTTTTCACATTAGTCCCAAAACGAAATTTCTTTGCCAATTTGAAAGCACACTTACTGCTCTTTTTTTTTGGCAAGTGAAAATCACTTTTACAGACTGACACATTATGAAACCACTTTTTTGATTTTTTTAAATGCACATGTCCAAACTGCTTTTTCAGACCACCACCATGTGTAACCTGGGTGGCTGCCTACATTCCAGCAAGGGCAACCAGCCTTAGTGATGCTGAATGTATTTGCATTACAGACTGAAACCTGAAAACCCCACTCGCTTGTAAATACTGTGCATGATTATACATGGCAAGCAGATGGGTGTGTGCTAAGAGTCTGCTTCTTCCCCCAAAAAATCGCTCCCCCTTTTTCCTACTAATGCAACTGTGAAATCACCAGAAAAAACGCAATAAATCTCTGCCTGTAATTCCTATTTCCACACAGAGTCATGTTTTCACATTAGTCCCAAAACGAAATTTCTTTGCCAATTTGAAAGCACACTTACTGCTCTTTTTTTTTGGCAAGTGAAAATCACTTTTACAGACTGACACATTATGAAACCACTTTTTTGATTTTTTTAAATGCACATGTCCAAACTGCTTTTTCAGACCACCACCATGTGTAACCTGGGTGGCTGCCTACATTCCAGCAAGGGCAACCAGCCTTAGTGATGCTGAATGTATTTGCATTACAGACTGAAACCTGAAAACCCCACTCGCTTGTAAATACTGTGCATGATTATACATGGCAAGCAGATGGGTGTGTGCTAAGAGTCTGCTTCTACCCCCAAAAAATCGCTCCCCCTTTTTCCTACTAATGCAACTGTGAAATCACCAGAAAAAAATGCAATAAATCTCTGCCTGTAATTCCTATTTCCACACAGAGTCATGTTTTCACATTAGTCCCAAAACGAAATTTCTTTGCCAATTTGAATGCACACTTACTGCTCTTTTTTTCTGGCAAGTGAAAATCACTTTTACAGACTGACACATTATGAAACCACTTTTTTGATTTTTTTAAATGCACATGTCCAAACTGTTTTTTCAGACCACCACCATGTGTAACCTGGGTGGCTGCCTACATTCCAGCAAGGGCAACCAGCCTTAGTGATGCTGAATGTATTTGCATTACAGACTGAAACCTGAAAACCCCACTCGCTTGTAAATACTGTGCATGATTATACATGGCAAGCAGATGGGTGTGTGCTAAGAGTCTGCTTCTTCCCCCAAAAAATCGCTCCCCCTTTTTCCTACTAATGCAACTGTGAAATCACCAGAAAAAAACGCAATAACTCTCTGCCTGTAATTCCTATTTCCACACAGAGTCATGTTTTCACATTAGTCCCAAAACGAAATTTCTTTGCCAATTTGAAAGCACACTTACTGCTCTTTTTTTTTGGCAAGTGAAAATCACTTTTACAGACTGACACATTATGAAACCACTTTTTTGATTTTTTTAAATGCACATGTCCAAACTGCTTTTTCATACCACCACCATGTGTAACCTGGGTGGCTGCCTACATTCCAGCAAGGGCAACCAGCCTTAGTGATGCTGAATGTATTTGCATTACAGACTGAAACCTGAAAACCCCACTCGCTTGTAAATACTGTGCATGATTATACATGGCAAGCAGATGGGTGTGTGCTAAGAGTCTGCTTCTTCCCCCAAAAAATCGCTCCCCCTTTTTCCTACTAATGCAACTGTGAAATCACCAGAAAAAAACGCAATAAATCTCTGCCTGTAATTCCTATTTCCACACAGAGTCATGTTTTCACATTAGTCCCAAAACGAAATTTCTTTGCCAATTTGAAAGCACACTTACTGCTCTTTTTTTTTGGCAAGTGAAAATCACTTTTACAGACTGACACATTATGAAACCACTTTTTTGATTTTTTTAAATGCACATGTCCAAACTGCTTTTTCAGACCACCACCATGTGTAACCTGGGTGGCTGCCTACATTCCAGCAAGGGCAACCAGCCTTAGTGATGCTGAATGTATTTGCATTACAGACTGAAACCTGAAAACCCCACTCGCTTGTAAATACTGTGCATGATTATACATGGCAAGCAGATGGGTGTGTGCTAAGAGTCTGCTTCTTCCCCCAAAAAATCGCTCCCCCTTTTTCCTACTAATGCAACTGTGAAATCACCAGAAAAAAACGCAATAAATCTCTGCCTGTAATTCCTATTTCCACACAGAGTCATGTTTTCACATTAGTCCCAAAACGAAATTTCTTTGCCAATTTGAAAGCACACTTACTGCTCTTTTTTTTTGGCAAGTGAAAATCACTTTTACAGACTGACACATTATGAATCCACTTTTTTGATTTTTTTAAATGCACATGTCCAAACTGCTTTTTCAGACCACCACCATCTGTAACCTGGGTGGCTGCCTACATTCCAGCAAGGGCAACCAGCCTTAGTGATGCTGAATGTATTTGCATTACAGACTGAAACCTGAAAACCCCACTCGCTTGTAAATACTGTGCATGATTATACATGGCAAGCAGATGGGTGTGTGCTAAGAGTCTGCTTCTACCCCCAAAAAATCGCTCCCCCTTTTTCCTACTAATGCAACTGTGAAATCACCAGAAAAAAATGCAATAAATCTCTGCCTGTAATTCCTATTTCCACACAGAGTCATGTTTTCACATTAGTCCCAAAACGAAATTTCTTTGCCAATTTGAATGCACACTTACTGCTCTTTTTTTCTGGCAAGTGAAAATCACTTTTACAGACTGACACATTATGAAACCACTTTTTTGATTTTTTTAAATGCACATGTCCAAACTGTTTTTTCAGACCACCACCATGTGTAACCTGGGTGGCTGCCTACATTCCAGCAAGGGCAACCAGCCTTAGTGATGCTGAATGTATTTGCATTACAGACTGAAACCTGAAAACCCCACTCGCTTGTAAATACTGTGCATGATTATACATGGCAAGCAGATGGGTGTGTGCTAAGAGTCTGCTTCTTCCCCCAAAAAATCGCTCCCCCTTTTTCCTACTAATGCAACTGTGAAATCACCAGAAAAAAACGCAATAACTCTCTGCCTGTAATTCCTATTTCCACACAGAGTCATGTTTTCACATTAGTCCCAAAACGAAATTTCTTTGCCAATTTGAAAGCACACTTACTGCTCTTTTTTTTTGGCAAGTGAAAATCACTTTTACAGACTGACACATTATGAAACCACTTTTTTGATTTTTTTAAATGCACATGTCCAAACTGCTTTTTCATACCACCACCATGTGTAACCTGGGTGGCTGCCTACATTCCAGCAAGGGCAACCAGCCTTAGTGATGCTGAATGTATTTGCATTACAGACTGAAACCTGAAAACCCCACTCGCTTGTAAATACTGTGCATGATTATACATGGCAAGCAGATGGGTGTGTGCTAAGAGTCTGCTTCTTCCCCCAAAAAATCGCTCCCCCTTTTTCCTACTAATGCAACTGTGAAATCACCAGAAAAAAACGCAATAAATCTCTGCCTGTAATTCCTATTTCCACACAGAGTCATGTTTTCACATTAGTCCCAAAACGAAATTTCTTTGCCAATTTGAAAGCACACTTACTGCTCTTTTTTTTTGGCAAGTGAAAATCACTTTTACAGACTGACACATTATGAAACCACTTTTTTGATTTTTTTAAATGCACATGTCCAAACTGCTTTTTCAGACCACCACCATGTGTAACCTGGGTGGCTGCCTACATTCCAGCAAGGGCAACCAGCCTTAGTGATGCTGAATGTATTTGCATTACAGACTGAAACCTGAAAACCCCACTCGCTTGTAAATACTGTGCATGATTATACATGGCAAGCAGATGGGTGTGTGCTAAGAGTCTGCTTCTTCCCCCCAAAAATCGCTCCCCCTTTTTCCTACTAATGCAACTGTGAAATCACCAGAAAAAAACGCAATAAATCTCTGCCTGTAATTCCTATTTCCACACAGAGTCATGTTTTCACATTAGTCCCAAAACGAAATTTCTTTGCCAATTTGAAAGCACACTTACTGCTCTTTTTTTTGGCAAGTGAAAATCACTTTTACAGACTGACACATTATGAATCCACTTTTTTGATTTTTTTAAATGCACATGTCCAAACTGCTTTTTCAGACCACCACCATCTGTAACCTGGGTGGCTGCCTACATTCCAGCAAGGGCAACCAGCCTTAGTGATGCTGAATGTATTTGCATTACTGAGTCCAACCTCAAACCCTTAAACTATTCTTTTTTTTTCCAGTACACCTTACTGCTCTTTTTTTTTGACAAGTAATATTCACTTTTACAGACTGACACATTATGAATCCACTTTTCAGATTTTTTAAAAAGCCCATGTCCAGACCAATACACCTTAATTTATCGTGAAAACATAGTCCATATTATTTTACATGCTCCTCACATTTAAATTTCTCCCAAAACAGAAAATAATAAACACAACTTCAACAAAAAGAATTACATTTCTATTATTCATTTCTTAATTTACCATATACATCCCCTCTCAAACTCTAAACTCACCTTTAAAATTAGTTAGTTGTGAAAGAAATGTGGCACTCAAACAGCAGATTATCAGAGCCAGGATCTCTGTTGTGTTCACCTCTCTCCTCTCAGCAGAACCAGATAATGGCAAACTTTCCCTCTATTTTTCCACACATATACATGTAAGTTTCAAATCTCAGTGCTTCCCCCTTTTTTCAAATGTAATCACACATTTCTATTGGTTGAAAACCAACCCTTTTCCAAAAGTACCCTTCCCCCAACTTGACTTCTGCCTAGTACCCTTCCCCCAACTTGACTTCTGCCTGCTACCATAGCAACAGCTCATGGAACACTGCTGTGTGGAGTTAGGTCAGAAGTTCGCCACACAATGTTTCAATTCCACAGAGCAAGAGTGCTTGACTTTTCAAACCTAACAGCAAATCCATAGTACTGTTCTTTGGTAACACATTTTTTTGTACCAATACAAAACATGCTTCTATTAATTTACACATACAGCCTAGTTTTTATTCTAGAAAGGTATGAAACAGCCAATCAGTTCTTTTTGTTTTGAAAAAAATATGTATGCCTCCATTTCCAAACTGTCTTTCTTTTCATATTGCCATTCTACTGAAAGACACCTCCTGAGTGCATCCAGTTCTCCTTTGAAGATGTTCACAGTGTGGATTGTAGGGCACAGCTATGTCTTCTGGAGTGAAAAGTTTGCGGAGAAAACAGATATGGTGAGAGACCTTGCTTTGCCTAATGTAGACATTAAATGGATTGGTCAGAGAGGGTTAAAGTGGCACCAATTGATGCCATTGGTGAAATCCTTCATGCAAATCCAACACCCTGACCTCATAATAGTGCACTGTGGTGGCAATGACCTAGGCACTTTGACTGGGGTAGGTCTGGAAATGCTTATGAAGGACACCTTTGCACAACTGTTTTCACTTTTCCCTAAAACTGCCTTTGTGTTTTCCAACATATGCCAAAGGCAAAAATGGAACTGGTCCAATCATTTCTGTCCGCAGATTGACAAAGCAAGAAAGCACGTCAACAAATCTGTTTCTGCTTTCCTCCGTGACTATGGTATGGGTGCCATTTACCACAACAACTTGCGTTATGACATGCAAGACATTTATAGAGGAGATGGTGTGCACTTCAATGATGAAGGGAACAGAGTCTTCCTCTTGAACCTTAGACTCTGCATCGGTACTTACTTGTAGGTACCACTAAAAAAATGACTTCATAAACACAACAGCTCTTTTTAGAGCTCCCTAATATCTAAACTCTTAAATCTGCATTTCATTTCTTTTTTAATTTATTTTTTCTTCCGTACGCTTACCGTAAGCTTACCGTACGCGTACCCCGTGATTTTTTTAAAAATCAATAAATGTTTTCTTTGTACTTTACAGTCCTTCTTTGACCCCCTCACAAATGTAAGGGGGTCTGTAACTCTCCTCATTGCCCCCTTTTCTTGTTTTCACTCTTTTTTTTCTGAGTGAAACACACAAAATGGCGGCCGCCGCTTCCTGGTTTCGGCCGATTCGAATGTTTACTAAGATCTAACAGCCAATCAGAATCTCGCTCGCGCACGCCATTTTTCTTCCGTACGCTTACCGTAAGCTTACCGTACGCGTACCCCGTGATTTTTTAAAAAATCAATAAATGTTTTCTTTGTACTTTACAGTCCTTCTTTGACCCCCTCACAAATGTAAGGGGGTCTGTAACTCTCCTCATTGCCCCCTTTTCTTGTTTTCACTCTTTTTTTTCTGAGTGAAACACACAAAATGGCGGCCGCCGCTTCCTGGTTTCGGCCGATTCGAATGTTTACTAAGATCTAACAGCCAATCAGAATCGCGCTCGCGCACGCCACCGTACGCGTACGGTAAGCGTACCGTAAGTGTACCGTAAGCGGGCTCAGATATATATATTGATTTAAAGGCTATTTTCTCAGAATCTACTGAACAGATTTACACCAAACCTACAAAAGGCACTTCCTTGACCTGAGGACTACCTCTCTGCCAAATTTCTAGTAATTCTGTTCAGCCGTTCGGGCTGTAGCTCGTTCTAAAGGTCCTATGGAAAAATGCATGGGAAAAACGCGTTTTGGGACCCCCCTTTTATCTCAGCCCCCGCTTGACGAATCCCCCCGAGACTTTCAGGGTAGGAGCGGAGCGTAGCGCCCCACCTATTTTGAGAAATTCGCGAGGATTCATCGACCGGCGCCAAAGTTATTCAAAATAGAATGTTGCGGATTTCCTATGGAAAAGGGGTCCTAACTATAACTACCTACTGGCGACCGCCAGTAGGTAATATATATGTATATATATATATATATATATATATATATATAATATCAACTCCAAGAAAAATGGAATGTCGACGCCGTGTCGTTTGGAAAATAATTTTATGTCAGTTGAAAAGAGTCAGACGCGTTTCGCCTGCGCAGCAGGCTTGCTCACCAACAACTCCAATAAAGTTTTTTCCCACCATATACACTCGTGAATCAGTTCCGTGTCACATGATAAACTACTGTTATAGACAGTGAAGACATACTCGTAGTTTTTAGAGTATCACGTAAATTAAACTTGTTTACGTTTTTTCTCAATATGTGGGAAATTCATTTATGTGGCTAATACACATCATAATAACAGAAACCGTAATCATTTCAATACTCAATTGATGCTGAAATACATTTCTTTGGTGAAAATGATTAGAATGTTATCGTAAACTTTCAAATGCTGTTTTAAGTGGCTTATATTATGACCGGACCAATAATTATTGTTGACATTTAATGTCTCTAGTGAGACTAATCAATCGGCTAGTGCCGCAAAATAAAAATTTTTGGTCCTTCTACATTAATTAGTGCGTCACAAATATTCAACATTTATTACATATGATACTACCCCAGTGGGTTCTCATACTATTTTTCTAAAAGATATCAACGCGCCAGTGCGCACAAAGGTCTTTCAACATCCTAGCAGTTCCTGAGTGTGTGCCACAATGTATGTATTGCCTCATATTGACATATCTTCACATAATTTCATATTTGTGAAAAGTGAAAACCTAAACCAATTAAAATCTTTTGCAGATCTAAAAAAGGAAATGTAGGATCGTGAAGAGTGTTCATAAGTACGTGTGTAAATCTTCTTCCACGTTTAACCCCATAGGAGTTTTTGTATTAAGTTTAATAATATAACTAGATTCTAGTCTTCGAAGGGTTTTCTGCCGATCACCCCCTCTAATGTTAATTGGTACAGCATCTATGACAAAATATGTCAGACCACTCACATCTTTATTGTGCACTTGACTGAAGTGACGGGCAACCGAATAAGATTGGTCCGCATTCTTTATAGCCCGCAGGTGTTGTAGCACCCGCTTATGCACGTGCAAAATAGTGCTGCCTACGTACCTCAAGCCACAAGGGCATTGAAGCACGTAGACAGCAACCTCTGTCTTACAAGAGAACTGTCCCTTGATTTTCTGCTCCCTCTTTGTGAAGCCGGAAACATAACTGGTGGTATTCTTCCCAAAAGTGCAGGCCTTACATTTCGTGCACTTAGTGAATCCATTTTTTCTGGTTAACCATGTGCCTTTGGTCTTAGACTGTGTAGCAGAAGGTAACATATTGCTGACTAGTGCTTGTCTTAACGAACGAGCCCTTCTAAAGGTGATGAGGGGTTTTCTCTGAACACATTTTTTTAAAATTGGATCATTCCAGATAATATGCCAATGTTTTTGTAAAATATGGCGTAACTCCTTGTGTTGGTTGTTGAATGTGGTTATCATCCTACAAAGGGGATGCCCTGTCTTTCTGCTCTCTTTCTTGCTGGGTTTAAACAGTAGTTCTTCCCTTGATTGTTTTGTGGCTCTATATACAGATGAGGTAATGCATTCCTCTGAGTATCCCCTAGCAGAAAATCTGTTTTTAAGACATTCAATTTCCACCTCCAGATCCTCTTTAATGCTGCAGTTCCTCATGGCTCGAAGACATTCACCATAGGGAATGCTTCTTACCAAATTAACTGGGTGAAAGCTTGTGGCGTGTAGTAACGTGTTGCCATCAGTGGGTTTGCGAAATAATTTTGTGTGCAATTTGCCTTTGTGTATATACACAGTCAAATCTAAGAAATTTACCTCTTCACTGCTGATAACACTGGTAAATTTTAAGTTCAATTGATTCGATTGTAAGCTCCTCACAACATTTTCTGCACTGGTGATATCCCCCTTCCATATGACGAAGAGGTCGTCGATGAACCGACTCCACTGAATGACATTGTTCTGCCATTCTTGGGCAACCTGCGATTGGATCACCTGCTCCTCCCACCAGCCCATATGCAAATTAGCATAGCTGGGGGCGAAGCAGGTGCCCATCGCTGTACCGCATTTTTGGTGATATAGATCTTCACCAAAAAGAAAGAAATTGTTCTGCAAGCATGTGGTAGTCATGGAAACTAGCATTTCTGTATGGTGCCAAAATTTAGCAGATCTTTCCCCTAGGAAGTATCTAACTGCATTCAACCCATCTTTGTGACGTATGCTTGTGTATAAAGTCGTCACATCTATTGTCATTAACAGGAGATCTGGTTCCCATGGTACATCATATATTTTACGCAGAAAATCTCCTGTGTCTTGAATATATGAAGGGAGCTTAGTGACTAATGGATTTAGAAAAGAGTCAACAAATTTGGACGTATGTTCAAAAGCACTGTTTATAGCTGATATAATAGGGCGACCAGGGGGATTTTCTAAATCTTTGTGTACCTTAGGTATTAAATAAAATACCGGTGTGGTAGGGTTGGATATTTTTAGGTAAGCGTATTCCTCCTTACTGATCAAGCCTTGTCTATGCCATCCAAGTAACTGGGTATTATAAGTATCAAAACTGTCCTGCATTAAAGCATTCTGAGTTTTAACATAGTTACTTTTGTTGCTTAATTGTTTATTTGCCTCCATCAGATATTTTTCTTTTCCCCATAGCACCACATTCCCTCCTTTGTCCGCGTTGCGAACAATACATTCTTTGTCATTAGCGAGTTTTGCGACTAATGCATGATAGTCTCTCATTTGTTTGGTGGAAGGTTGTCTCTTAGAGTTGACCTGAGTATACAGTTCTTTCACTTCATTCACCACTAATTCATTAAAAATATCTACAGAGTCCCTTGCTGTCATAGGCATAAATTTCGAAGGTAGTTTGAAATCAGTTTTTTCACTCTGTCCTATATCCAGTTGTTCTTCTTGGGCCAGCACTGTAGCTTTGTTCGACGTATTTGGTTGGTCATTCAAGTTCGTTTCATTGTTCAATGCAACATTCTCAGTTTGTAGTTCACGTATTTCAACCATCAGGTTGATGTCGCTTACTGCCAAACCCCCTTCATTGTCGGGATCCTGTATGTCGGCTGGTTTAGTTGCTTTGTTAGGGGCCGACGCAAAGAATTTCTTCAATTTTAAAGATCTGGCAAACTTGAATAGATCCACTCTAGTGGCTGTATAATCCATATTCATTTGTGGACAAAATGAGAGACCCAACCTCAAAATTCTGCCTTCATCCTCTGTTAGTGTGATAGAAGAAAGATTAATTATTGTTGTATTACTCTCATCACTCATTTGCTGTTGGTTACCCTTGATTTCTCGCTTCTTGGCGCATAGTTTTGCGCCTTTGCGCCTCTTCCTCCTCTGCCTCTTCCTCTTGCTGGTTTGAGGTCCGTTTGGGGTCTTGGTCTTAGGTTGAAGCGTCTCTCCTCCCTTAAAAAATCAAACTCGTCAATCACTGAAGGAACTGATGTTGTTCTGTCCATGGGTGTTCCCTCTTCCAGGTCTGTATCCAGCTCTGAGCTCGGTATACTGCTCACATCTGATTGTTGCAACGGCTGCCGCGGGCCACTTGCATTCATTCTTTGCCGTCTCATGTTGTCGAATTTCCTGGCAAAAGTATAGATTTGGCCTCTGTCGTAATCGATTTTATCTCGGACCCCAAACGGACCTCAAACCAGCAAGTGGAAGAGGCAGAGGAGGAAGAGGCGCAAAGGCGCAAAACTATGCGCCAAGAAGCGAGAAATCAAGGGTAACCAACAGCAAATGAGTGATGAGAGTAATACAACAATAATTAATCTTTCTTCTATCACACTAACAGAGGATGAAGGCAGAATTTTGAGGTTGGGTCTCTCATTTTGTCCACAAATGAATATGGATTATACAGCCACTAGAGTGGATCTATTCAAGTTTGCCAGATCTTTAAAATTGAAGAAATTCTTTGCGTCGGCCCCTAACAAAGCAACTAAACCAGCCGACATACAGGATCCCGACAATGAAGGGGGTTTGGCAGTAAGCGACATCAACCTGATGGTTGAAATACGTGAACTACAAACTGAGAATGTTGCATTGAACAATGAAACGAACTTGAATGACCAACCAAATACGTCGAACAAAGCTACAGTGCTGGCCCAAGAAGAACAACTGGATATAGGACAGAGTGAAAAAACTGATTTCAAACTACCTTCGAAATTTATGCCTATGACAGCAAGGGACTCTGTAGATATTTTTAATGAATTAGTGGTGAATGAAGTGAAAGAACTGTATACTCAGGTCAACTCTAAGAGACAACCTTCCACCAAACAAATGAGAGACTATCATGCATTAGTCGCAAAACTCGCTAATGACAAAGAATGTATTGTTCGCAACGCGGACAAAGGAGGGAATGTGGTGCTATGGGGAAAAGAAAAATATCTGATGGAGGCAAATAAACAATTAAGCAACAAAAGTAACTATGTTAAAACTCAGAATGCTTTAATGCAGGACAGTTTTGATACTTATAATACCCAGTTACTTGGATGGCATAGACAAGGCTTGATCAGTAAGGAGGAATACGCTTACCTAAAAATATCCAGCCCTACCACACCGGTATTTTATTTAATACCTAAGGTACACAAAGATTTAGAAAATCCCCCTGGTCGCCCTATTATATCAGCTATAAACAGTGCTTTTGAACATACGTCCAAATTTGTTGACTCTTTTCTAAATCCATTAGTCACTAAGCTCCCTTCATATATTCAAGACACAGGAGATTTTCTGCGTAAAATATACGATGTACCATGGGAACCAGATCTCCTGTTAATGACAATAGATGTGACGACTTTATACACAAGCATACGTCACAAAGATGGGTTGAATGCAGCTAAATACTTCCTAGGGGAAAGATCTGCTAAATTTTGGCACCATACAGAAATGCTAGTTTCCATGACTACCACATGCTTGCAGAACAATTTCTTTCTTTTTGGTGAAGATCTATATCACCAAAAATGCGGTACAGCGATGGGCACCTGCTTCGCCCCCAGCTATGCTAATTTGCATATGGGCTGGTGGGAGGAGAAGGTGATCCAATCGCAGTTTGCCCAAGAATGGCAGAACAATGTCATTCAGTGGAGTCGGTTCATCGACGACCTCTTCGTCATATGGAAGGGGGATATCACCAGTGCAGAAAATTTTGTGAGGAGCTTACAATCGAATCAATTGAACTTAAAATTTACCAGTGTTATCAGCAGTGAAGAGGTAAATTTCTTAGATTTGACTGTGTATATACACAAAGGCAAATTGCACACAAAATTATTTCGCAAACCCACTGATGGCAACACGTTACTACACGCCACAAGCTTTCACCCAGTTAATTTGGTAAGAAGCATTCCCTATGGTGAATGTCTTCGAGCCATGAGGAACTGCAGCATTAAAGAGGATCTGGAGGCGGAAATTGAATGTCTTAAAAACAGATTTTCTGCTAGGGGATACTCAGAGGAATGCATTACCTCATCTGTATATAGAGCCACAAAACAATCAAGGAAAGAACTACTGTTTAAACCCAGCAAGAAAGAGAGCAGAAAGACAGGGCATCCCCTTTGTAGGATGATAACGACATTCAACAACCAACACAAGGAGTTACGCCATATTTTACAAAAACATTGGCATATTATCTGGAATGATCCAATTTTAAAAAAATGTGTTCAGAGAAACCCCCTCATCACCTTTAGAAGGGCTCGTTCGTTAAGACAAGCACTAGTCAGCAATATGTTACCTTCTGCTACACAGTCTAAGACCAAAGGCACATGGTTAACCAGAAAAAATGGATTCATTAAGTGCACGAAATGTAAGGCCTGCACTTTTGGGAAGAATACCACCAGTTATGTTTCCGGCTTCACAAAGAGGGAGCAGAAAATCAAGGGACAGTTCTCTTGTAAGACAGAGTTTGCTGTCTACGTGCTTCAATGCCCTTGTGGCTTGAGGTACGTAGGCAGCACTATTTTGCAGGTGCATAAGCGGGTGCTACAACACCTGCGGGCTATAAAGAATGCGGACCAATCTTATTCGGTTGCCCGTCACTTCAGTCAAGTGCACAATAAAGATGTGAGTGGTCTGACATATTTTGTCATAGATGCTGTACCAATTAACATTAGAGGGGGTGATCGGCAGAAAACCCTTCGAAGACTAGAATCTAGTTATATTATTAAACTTAATACAAAAACTCCTATGGGGTTAAACGTGGAAGAAGATTTACACACGTACTTATGAACACTCTTCACGATCCTACATTTCCTTTTTTAGATCTGCAAAAGATTTTAATTGGTTTAGGTTTTCACTTTTCACAAATATGAAATTATGTGAAGATATGTCAATATGAGGCAATACATACATTGTGGCACACACTCAGGAACTGCTAGGATGTTGAAAGACCTTTGTGCGCACTGGCGCGTTGATATCTTTTAGAAAAATAGTATGAGAACCCACTGGGGTAGTATCATATGTAATAAATGTTGAATATTTGTGACGCACTAATTAATGTAGAAGGACCAAAAATGTTTATTTTGCGGCACTAGCCGATTGATTAGTCTCACTAGAGACATTAAATGTCAACAATAATTATTGGTCCGGTCATAATATGAGCCACTAAAAAAACAGCATTTGAAAGTTTACGATAACATTCTAATCATTTTCACCAAAGAAATGTATTTCAGCATCAATTGAGTATTGAAATGATTACGGTTTCTGTTATTATGATGTGTATTAGCCACATAAATGAATTTCCCACATATTGAGAAAAAACGTAAACAAGTTTAATTTACGCGATACTCTAAAAACTACGAGTATGTCTTCACTGTCTATAACAGTAGTTTATCATGTGACACGGAACTGATTCACGAGTGTATATGGTGGGAAAAAACTTTATTGGAGTTGTTGGTGAGCAAGCCTGCTGCGCAGGCGAAACGCGTCTGACTCTTTTCAACTGACATAAAATTATTTTCCAAACGACACGGCGTCGACATTCCATTTTTCTTGGAGTTGATATTACATTACTGGACCGGGCTTCGGAGGTCCACCAACGTCGACGCGCCTTGCGTTCAGGAGGTGGCGGGTTGCAGAAGCAAAGTTTGAACCGAATATATATATATATATATATATATATATTATCCAGTGACGTTCACCACTGGGTAGTCATAGTTAAGTCAGTATTTCCATAGAAAATGCCTTTTCTGTTTTGCTAATTGCTAATAACTTTGGCGCAGTTTGACAAATCTTCATGAAACTTTCCCAAAAGTTTCTCTTATTTACCAAGTTTATGCATGGAAAGGTTCGGAGTGATCTGCCAAGTGGGGGCAGAGAAAAAGGAGGGTCCCAAAATACAAAATTCCCATGCATTTTCCATAGATATTTTTGAACAGTGCTACTGCTAAAAGAACTGAACGGAATTACACCAAATCTGCCAAAAAGCTACATCTTGGTCCAGAAAGCATACTTTTTGTGATTTGGAGTAAATCCGCTCAGTAGTTTTGATGATATTAGAGATCAGAAAAAGTTGTATACCTGGACTGTTGGGTTTGAGAGACTCTTCAGAGAGTCCCTTGTGAGAAGTTGGCCTGGTATATGCTGTCCACTAGTTATAGTGGGCACCCTGCACCAGTCCAAACAACCCCTTTTTGCTGATAGGTTAAAGACAACCTTTATTGAAAGCTATCTTAGTGGTAGCTATGGAGAGCATCCTTCAGGCTAAGTCTTGAAGGAATGTAATGCAGCTTGTTTTACCAGTCTATAATCTCTTGAATGGCTAAATGAAAGGCAACCACACCAGGTATATATATAAAATATATGTATTTATTTCTAAACACACCCTACTAGTCTCTTTATGAGGCTAGAGGTCCAAACACATAAGTTACACTTCAAATATTACAGTAAAATAGCACAAATACACGTCATGCCCTAGGGCCGAGGCAAACCATAAACTAAAATAGTGGTATAAGAACCACGACTTAACTAGATACAAGGCCTAGAGCCTGTAGAATCACTGGGACCCCAAGGAACCACCGAAGGTAGTGACACAGGGGACCCACGGGGGCCGTGTGCAGTGTGAGAACACAGCCCCGAGCTCCCGTTAGCTTCTATGGGGAAAGTCGCGGTTAGATTTTTGAAAATTAGGGACACTTAGAAATGAGTCAGGACCAAACCCTTTGGGACTTAGGAAGTTCTAGGGTTAGCACCCACGGGAGCAACGGAGTACTCGTGTTACCTCATCCAGGGAAGCCGGGTGCATAGGTGTCAAATGGTGTTGGGTCGTGTCGTCGTTTTCAATGGGAGCTGGGAAAGAAGTGCTGCTGCCGGGAAGATGAGAAGTGTCCGAAGGGATCCAAGCCTGGATCGGAGTCGAGAAGAACCTGAAAGCAGAGGGGACAGAGTCTGGATCACTAGCCAGTGACCAGGGGCACAATAGGCGAATGACCACCGAAGTCGGGTGAAGAAGGTGAAGCTTGACTCTTCCGCCAGGAGGACCAGGAGACGTCGAAGATGACCAGGAGCTGGAGTCGAGCTGTCCCACGAAGGATGTCGAGTGCTGCAGCGTCGGTGCCTGGATTGGACACAACAAGCCTTGGTAACAGCAACCCACGCAGAAAGGAGAAAGATGCTTTGGTGCAGACCAGCAAAGTCTGAGGGAATCATCACTTGGTAGGGAGTCAGGGCACGTCTACGGCAACCAGGGAAGCCCAAGGAAAATCAAAGTTGCCTTCTCAGAGACCCACCAGTCGACGGACCCGGGATCGCAAAGGGACCTCGAGAGGAATCACAAAATGACAACCCATGGGTCACTCGGGGTGACTAGGCCAACAATCTTTGGTGGATTCTCTGCTCGAGGTGGGGGCTACAAGTAACCCCAAGCACGACTTCAAGAGACGTCGAGAAGTCAATGCACTTGCAAACGTGCACGGTGACCAGGAGTTCCGGTTCCACGTTATTCACGAGGGCTGCGTGTCTCAGCTTTCCTGGGGTCTCGGGTTGGCCTCTGAGTTGTCTGGAAATCCTCTTCCTGGGCTGCAAATACTTCGGAGTCCGGCAGGAGCTTCGGAGATGCAGACCGGCAAAATGTTTCGTTGGTGCCTGCCAAGCAGGGGAGTCACTCCTTGACCCCAAGGGAGATTTCTTCAGTCCTCTAGTCTTGAGTAGAGCGTCGAAGTTCCAGGATTCAGCTTCAGTGTTTCGTCGAGGGATATCTAAAGTCCTGTTGCCAGGGGTTTCTTACCTATACGTAAGGAAGGGGTCGGACTAACTCTAGGGACCCACCTATGGGAGGGTTTGGAAAGAGGGGTGGCTACACCCAATTCGTTTGTCCAGGTTCGTGCCAGAGCAGGGGCTGGAAGCCCCTGAACCAGTTTGAGCTGGACTATGCACAGGGACACCAAATGTGCCCTAAGTGCAGGACTTCAAAGCACTCTGAGAGTGCTCCCACCTAGACCCAATACACATCGCCTGTCTGGGAGGGGGTTACACCTCCCTGTGACAGGAAACCTGTTGTCCAGGCCTCCCCTGCCGGAGTTCCGGTCAGCAGCAGGAGGCCAGACCCATTTCTGTGGCTTCAGCATCCATTTTGTGATGCCAGGGCTCAGTTTAGTTGGTACTGGGTATACCGGTGCTGTCATGTCTCTCCCTCTAGAAGGGTGGGATCATATTCTCACATCAGGAATTGATGTGGGGGTATGATTCCAAGCTGTTTGACACCAAACACAACCTGTTTCCGTGCAGCCAGTCCAAATTTAGCATTAACCATTTTAGTTATAATGCACTTAAGAGTATATGGTCAGGCTACAACCCCGGAGAAGAGATTCCGAAGGCTGCAGAGGGGTTCAGCATAAGCTTGGGCACCCTCTCACATATAACCAAGCACCCTGCCTTCAGCATTGATAAGGCCTGCCATAGGGGTGACTGATAGGTTTCTATGTGCAGTGATAGGCGAGGCATAGTGAACGTATACCTCAGTAAGGGGTGCATGCACCACCTTACCCAAGCTGCAGTAGCAGACCTGTGGTGTCATTTTGGAGGGCTTTCCAGGGGTGGCATAATACATGATTCAGCCCCTGGTAGGCCTCTGGGGTACCTATGCCCTGGGTACATAGTATACCATGTACTAGGGACTCACAAGGGTACCCCAGAATCCAATCTGGAGTGTACCTAAAGTTTATGGAATCAATTTATAAGAGAAAGCAGATAGGCTGGGGACCTGAATAGCAGGCTCCCAGCCAAACTAAGTCAGAAACCCTCAAAACACCAGAAAAAAAGTGGGGACAACCATGTTGTCAGATTCCACCTACCTACATCCCTCAAACCCAATTTTCAAAAACTAGAGTGTTCTGATTGTCCTAGGGCGCTTTTTTTTCTTGGGCCAATTTGCTCCCAATGGGAGTCAGGCTCCTATGGGAGCGGACGCTCTGATTGGCTCCCTGCAACATGAGGAAAAACAATTCAAGCAGCCATTACAGGACGTAGGAACTTAGCCCCCTTTCCAGAGTGAAACAAAAAAAATATAAGGGGGCATGCTAGGAATACCCTGCCCCCTTAGGCCTTAGGCCTTTTTGGGGGGTGGTCCCAGAGGGAACCCCCTCCCGCCCCTGGGCTATAATAAAAAAAAAATTGTAAAAAAAAAAAAAAGCAATGGGCCTTCAGGAGTACTGTGGAACTCCTGCAGGGTCCCAGCATATTAAAAAAAAAATCTGCTGACTTGCGTTTAATATTTTAATAATTTGACCCCGGGTTAGGGTTAGGGTCAGGGTTTGGGGTTGATCATTAAAAGTATTTGAGGAGGGGGCTGAGTGGGGCCCCCCTCCCTGAGCCAGTATTGGGCCACCAGGACTCCCTCCCCAGGGCCAAATTATAAATACAGGGGACAGTGGCATGAAGCTTCCCTCCTGAGCCTCTATTAGGCCCCGGGTACCGCATCCCATGAGGCCAAAATAATTACAACATGGGGGGAGGGCTGTGCACCCTAGGCCCCAGGGAACCCATCTCCCGGGGCACAATAATGTACAGCGTCCCAAAGAGCACATCCCCTGGTGCACTGTGGTTCCCTGCACCGGAGAGTGCAGGCATAACGTACCTACACTCTCCCGGGCAGGGAAACTCAACTTTGTCCCGCCAAGCGGGAGCAGTTAAAAAATGCTGCTCCTGCCCGGGCAGGAGCAAATTTTAGGAGCCAGCTTCTGCCAGCATGCAGTATGGTGTTGGCTGGGGAGCCAGTTTGGGCCGCAGGGGCTCTGGCACTTCCCCAGCACCCCCCAAGTTTGTGTTTTGTGGGTGCCCCGAGTGGACACCCGGGCACCCACCTGATGCTCCGGGGATGGGGTCCCTCGAGCTACTCACCCGTTCCCCATAAGAAAACAATGTTTCTGGGAAATGGGGTCCCTGGGGCACAAAGTGGCTTGGGGAAGGGGGGTGCATGCCCCCTCCCCTTAAAAAAAATAACAAAGGCTCAGGGGGATGGAGTCCCCAGGGCCCTAAGTATTTATTTATTTTTATTTATTTATTTACGCAACTTTTATAGCGCGACAAATACCCGAAGGTGTCTCGGCGCTGTAGAGCAACTGGAATCTATCATCAAGTCATCCTCTTACTGATTAAACAGCCATGTTTTCAAGAGCCTGCGGAAGCTCATCAGATTCGGGGCAGTTTTGATGGCTAGTGGCAAGAGGTTCCAAAGTTTTGGAGTGGCCACAAGAAAGCGCCTGTCTCCCCAGGTGACCGATCTTGTGCGTGGCACCGGGAGGAGACTGTTATTGGCCGATCTTAATTGCCTCCTAGGAGTATACAGCTGGAAAGCTTCAACCAGGAACCTAGGTCCAATGCCATGTACAGCCTTATAAGCAATACAGAGGGCTTTAAACTTGACGCGGCTCTCCACTCTCAGCCAATGAAGCTGACGAATACCAGGAGTGGTAGATTTGCGACGAGGGATGTTGAGAAGAATCCTAGCAGCCGCATTCTGAATAGATTGCAGCTTCGTTGTGACACGCTTCTGGGTGTGAAGGAGCAGTGCATTCCCGTAATCTATCCTGGAGAAGACTAGGGTAGAGACCAGGGTCTTCCCAGCTGACGGCGGGAGATAAGGCAGCAGCTTCTTGATTTTTTTCAAGATGAAAAAAGACGACGACACAACCTTGTTGGTGTGGAGGTCGAAAACCAACTTATTATCAAAGATCACTCCCAGATTTCTGGTTTTTTCTACTGGGACAGGTGGAGGGCCAAGCTTTTCTGGCCACCAACCAAAGGACCATTCAGGGGAGAGTCTTCCAAAGGTCATGATCTCGGTCTTATCCGAATTGAGGCGAAGGCAGTTCAAAGCCATCCAGCTACTAACCTCAAGCATAGCTTTCTGAAAGTTGGCTGCTACCGTGAGACCATCCTTATGGATGCCCAGCACCAGCTGGGTATCATCTGCATACGATGTAAGCTGTATCCCATAGGCCTTTATTATCCTCGCCAAGTCCGCTACATAGATATTAAAAAGCATGGGACTTAGCGAGGAGCCTTGTGGGACTCCACAAGGGAGTGCAGAGATAGGGGAATAGAAATCTCCCAACTTTACTGTCTGGGTACGGTTTGCCAGGAACGATGAGATAAGATCCCTGGCACAGCCGTTAATCCCCAGAGCAGTGACACGGTCGACCAAGGTGGCATGGTCGACCGTGTCGAAAGCTGCTGACAGATCCAGAAGGATAAGAACAGCCTCCCCTCCCTGGTCCATGATCACCCTGATCTCGTCAGAGGCCTTTATCAAGGCAGTCTCTGTTCCATGCCCTTTCCTAAACCCAAACTGCGTATCGTCGAGAAGCTGGTGAGTCTCGACGAACTCTGAGAGCTGTCTATTCATCAGGTATTCGCATACTTTGGCAGGAAAGGGCAGGCACGCGATCGGTCTATAGCTTACAGCAGCTATGGGATCTAAGGAAGGTTTTTTCAGGAGGGGTTTTATGACAGCGTTCTTCCATATACTTGGAAATTGGCCTGTCGAAAAAGCAGTATTGCAGATCTCCATGAGAGGGCGGGAAATCACTTCTGTGAGTTTAGACATCACGGATGGGGGACAAGGATCCAGTGGGGAGCCCGATTTGATGGTAGAGACGATTTTAATCACATCCTCATGTGAGGCGGGTAGAAAGCATGGAAAATGGTCATGGTTGTAGTAAGACAATGCTTCTTTCCCGCTACCACCTCTGCATTCAGTTCCAGAGTTATCTTCAAAGGAAGCATATATATCTGCAACCTTTGTGATAAAGAAGGCTGCTAATTCCTAAGTAGCTCAGGGAGGGTGGCCACATGCCCCCTCACTTAAGAATAATAAATAAAGGCCCGACGGATGGAGTCCCTGGGGCCATTATAGGCTCAGGGAGGGGAGCCATGTGCCCCCTCCCCATAAAAAAAAGAAGGGGCATGGTACATGACTGCCCGAAGACCCAAAGTAGCTTAAGGAGGGGCACTGTGCACCCTCCTTAAAAAAAGCCCCAGGGAATGGGGTCCCAGGGGCTCAATAGGGGCCAGAGGAGGGGGGCTTCATGCCTCTGCCCCTTTATTATGAATTTGGCCCTTTGGATGGGGTCCCCAGGGCTAATAGAGGCTCAGGGAAAGAGAGGCACATCTTCCTCCCCTTAAAAAATCACAAAGGCCCCTGGAGATGGGGTACCCTTGGCCCAAAGTGGCTCAGGCAGGGCACCCTCCCCCTTTATTTTATTTTTACAAATTGGCCCAGGGGATGGGGTCTGCCTGAGTGTGGCCAGGCCCTGCAGCCATCTGCACGCTGAGCACGGATAAAGGCCATTCATGGCAGGGAGTTGGCTGCCTGCGGGCTGTTGGATGCATGACTTGGCCGCTGGCCACACCCTGCGGCCAACCCCCGCCACGCCAAAGGTCGTGCATGGTGGGGGTTGGATTTATGTGTGGTAAAAAATATTACTTTACCCAAAACAAAACTAGAAATTTGCGGGAAAAAACAAAGGTTAAAGTGAAGGCATAGTTAGCTGAAAATTTCAGTCACAATGTAACATTTTAAATCCAAAAAACTCTGAAATTTCCAAGTTATAGTTATCTCAAGTAACTATACCTCGTGCCCTAAAGTAATTATAGCTTACGCCCTCATCATGCACAGCTAATAACCCACATCTTACATCACTCATGACATGTTCTATTACATCATTGATAACATCACTGCAACATGTGAAATTACATTATTGATGACAAAACTGTGCATGGCAGGGGCACGAGTTATAGGGGGATTGTAGAATCGGACCAGAGGATAGTATCTCTTTCAGTTTTTCAAATGCTTTCATGGTTATAGGAGATGGTTGCCTTAATTCGTTGTCAGCCCCTGGGCCCTTGGTTAAGAGGTTGGCCCAATGAGAGGAGTGGGGGATACATTGTCAGCAGTACCCCCCTAAAGGTAAAGAGGCCAGTAAGTCTATTTTAGTCTTTGGAAAGGAACTTTCAATATAGCTGTGACTTTTCTAATTGATTACCTAACAGATACTCCAAGTATTTCACTTGTTCTCCTGCCAAATTACTTTTCTTTGGATTGACTTTCAGATCTGCTTCCATTAGATACTTTAGCACCGCTTCCAGATGGGATAAGTGTTCTTTCCAGACTGATTATTATTATGATGTCATCGATACATACAGCAGTATATCTCTTGTACTTGTGCTTTTTAAGCACAGTATTCATCAATCTTTGTAATGTAGCTAGGGCCCCATGTAATCTGAAAGGGAGTGCCGTAAATTAATGGAAGCCACCCGGAGTGGAAAATGCATTTTCTCTCGCTCTTCCTCATTAAATGGGGTTTGCCAATACCCTTTACACATGTCTAATGTGTTACAAATTGACCCTGTCCTAACTGGTCAATCATTTTGTTGACTTGAGGAAAGGGGTATGGGTTAAATTTAGATATTTTATTGACTTCTCTAAAGCCTATACAGAAACGTATAGACCTATCTGGTTTTGCGTCTTATACCACGGGTGAGTTCCATTCACATACTCAGTGTTCTATTACTCCTTGTTGTAACATGTTTTGTACCTCCTCCTCTATTGCTGTCTTTCTTGATTCTGGTACTCTGTATGGCTTTAAACAGACAATTTTCCCTGGCTCCATAGTAATTTAACCTTGAATTGCACGAGTAGTCTTCGGAGTCAACAAATATATTTCTGGGCGTATTTTTTTTTTTATAATTCTGTTTATTAACGGTAGGAATCAAGTTTACATGGCATGAATACAATACGGTCAGGTGTCTTAGTTGGACATGGTACACATACTTTGTACAAACATATCAAGTTGGTTACAGGTGAATCGTGCAATTACTATAACAGTTCATCTTGAGCTGGTAATGGTGGGGTGCATATGGTACCTCTATATTCATTCCAATCATTCCAAATGCGGGACCACTTCTGAGGACATCCCCTGGCTACATAAACATATTTTTCCCGGAGCATGCACCAGTCCATGTCTTTCTTCCGCGCACATACTGTTGGGGCTTGCGATGCCCCCCATTTCTGAGCTATGTTACGTTTCGCTATCATCAGCCCCAATGTAACCCAGGTCATACGTGCGTTGTTTAAGTCAGTGGGCTCCCATACGTTTAGGAGGCATCTCTTAGCTTCCAATGGGACAGCGTGATTTAATACTTCACCCAAGACTTCATGTATTTTCTTCCAGTACCTCTGGACCAGGGGGCCCTCCCATATTATGTGTAGGAAGGTGCCCTCGTGTCCGCAGCCCCTTCTACACTTGTCATCTGGTGCACTGCCCATTCGTACCATCCCAGGTCCCGTGATATAGATCCGATGTAAAATTTTGATTTGTATTAGCCTCAACTTTGCTGCAATGGCTACCTCCCGCGGCGATGATACGGCTGCCACCCAATCCTCCTCGTCTAGGACTATGCCATCCCCTTCCCACTTCTCTCGCAGTCTCATTAGGGGATCTCCAGAATGGTTAACTAACTTTTTATATGTGAGCGAGATGGCCTTCGCTGGAAGATAGCCATCCAGGAGCCTGTCTTCGAGGGGTGTGGCTACAGGGGGGGTCTCCCTCTTTTGGAGACAGGAGTATAAAGCGTGGCGGACTTTAAGATATCTGAAGTGTTCTGTGGAGGCCAGCTCGAACTCTCGCTGCAAGGTGGGAAATGACTTGGCCTCCCCCTTTACCCATAGTTTGCCCACTTTTGAGATGCCTATGAGGTCCCATTTGTCAAAACCTTTGGTGGACCAGAGGTTCCCGAGCTGTTCCGAGGCACATAGTGGCGTCGCCAGGATTATCTTGTGTTCCCATCCCATGCCCCTGTTGGCCGCCCTCCAGACCTGCACTGATTGTTTGGTTGGTCCAGTTGGTTGGCGCCTCCCTGCATTCGAATAGAGCGCTCGGTTGTGGGCTGCCACCCAATCCTCCTCGTCTAGGACTATGCCATCCCCTTCCCACTTCTCTCGCAGTCTCATTAGGGGATCTCCAGAATGGTTAACTAACTTTTTATATGTGAGCGAGATGGCCTTCGCTGGAAGATAGCCATCCAGGAGCCTGTCTTCGAGGGGTGTGGCTACAGGGGGGGTCTCCCTCTTTTGGAGACAGGAGTATAAAGCGTGGCGGACTTTAAGATATCTGAAGTGTTCTGTGGAGGCCAGCTCGAACTCTCGCTGCAAGGTGGGAAATGACTTGGCCTCCCCCTTTACCCATAGTTTGCCCACTTTTGAGATGCCTATGAGGTCCCATTTGTCAAAACCTTTGGTGGACCAGAGGTTCCCGAGCTGTTCCGAGGCACATAGTGGCGTCGCCAGGATTATCTTGTGTTCCCATCCCATGCCCCTGTTGGCCGCCCTCCAGACCTGCACTGATTGTTTGGTTGGTCCAGTTGGTTGGCGCCTCCCTGCATTCGAATAGAGCGCTCGGTTGTAGTTCCCGCCAGGTAGTAGCCACCGATCCATCGCGTATCCCGGGTCACCTGCTTGTCTATAGGTGCCATGGTTAATGGCAGCCAGATGTGCTGCCCAATAGTATTTTTTTTTTTTTTTTTTTTTCCAAAAACCTTTATTCTTTTAAGACAGGGACACAGCTATTCAGCCGAAAACCCGGAGGTACGGCAGCTTTAGAAACACAACACAAGCGAGCGTCCACATTTCACTGACAGGAGAATCAAAAGGTTCTGTTTTAAATAAACACAAACCCAAACCTAAACACAAGCAAGGCGATAAGTACTTAAAGCACAGAAAGGGTTCCCATCAGGTGGAGCGAGCCCCATTTCGTCCATCAGGCACAGGTCTATAGTAAGGGAAAGGAGGGGAAGGCAGAGACTCAAGAAGACAAAAACATACCAGCAAAGAGTACAAAGCCGGAAAGAATGCTAGGGGGAGAGCTGCTCCTCAGGCGGGTCCGGGTCTGGGGGCAGGCATATGCCCCCTCTGTACTGGTTCCACCGTCCCCATACAGAGTGCCATTTCCGGGGGCGCCCTCGAGCACAATACACTGTCTTCTCCCTAAACATGCTCCAATCCATGTTATCCATCCACGCTGTCAATGTAGGAGGCCTGGTAGAGCCCCACAGGCGAGCGATGTCGTGCTTAGCTACCATGTTCCCTAGGGTCACCCACTGAGTCTGTGCCGCGTCGTGGTCAGTAGGGCCCCAAACATTCAGGAGACAACACCGCGCCTCCGGCTGCATGACGATGCCCGTCACCTCCCCCATCACATCGTGGATTTGCTTCCAGAACTCCATGATCGCACCACATTCCCAAATAATATGTAGGAAGGTGCCCACCATACCACAGCCTCTCTTACATAAGCCCTCCTCAGAGAAACCCATATGGACCAGCCTGGGCCCTGTCACGTAAACTCTATGGAGTATTTTAAGCTGCACCAGCCGCAGGCGCGCAGGGATCGCGACCTCTTTGGGAGAAGAAACTGCATACTGCCAATCCTCTTCATCTAATTCGAGGCCATCCCTAGTCCATTGAGCGTGCAACCCTAGAAGAAGATCTGCCCGAACATTAATCAATTTCTTATAAATGAGAGAGATCGTACTCTCTGGCATATGGCCATCCAGGATCCGGTCCTCCAACGGAGAGGACTCAGGCACCTTCTCCCCCTCTACAAGAACTGACCGCAAGGCGTGACACACTTGAGCGTATCGGAAGAACTCCGTGCTCCCCAGCTCATATTCCTTCTGCAGCTCCTCGAATGACTTTACCCTACCCTTAACCAAAAGGTCTCCAACCCTGGATATACCGATCAGGTCCCATTTCTCAAACCCTTTTGTATGCCAAAGCTTTCCCAGAATATCGGAGTCAAACAACGGGGCGGCAAGGGTAAGCTTACCCTTCCAGCCCAGTGAATCTGTCGCCACCTTCCACACATGCACGGCCACCCTGGTGGGCCCCGTAAGGGTTAAGTCCAATGACTTCGAATACAACGCTCTGTGGTAATTACCCCCACGCAGCAACCACCGGTCCATGGCGTATCCGGGACTCAGCGCCGGACCATAGACACCATGGTTAATCGCGCTCAACTGAGTGGCCCAATAATAACGTCGAATGTCTGGAAGCGCGATACCCCCGTCATACCACGGAAGCGTCAACTTAGCAATCGCTACGCGCGGTCGCCCTTCCCACAATAGCGCGCGCTGGAGGCTTTCGACCTCACGGAAATAGCTGGCCGGGACCAAGTCAAGGGTATTCTGCAAGGCATAGAGGAAACGGGGAAGAGACATCATTTTAAACAGGGCGGCGCGGCCAAGGAGGGAAAGCGGCAACCGCCGCCAGCCCGCGACGTCCCTCCGCAAACGTGCCAAGGGAGGGAGCAAGTTTTTCTCGTATCGTAGAATGGGGTCGGTGGAAATATAGATCCCTAAGTACAAAAAGCCCTGCCGGGCGATCTGGATCGAGCAGTTTCGCGGGACAGACGGAACATCCCCACACAGGACATACAAGTATGACTTTCCCCAATTAATAACAAGTCCAGAGTTCCTACCGAAAGAAGTCAAGACGTCACAAACCACTATGAGAGATTTCTTAGGCGAGGTGAGGTATAGCAGAATATCGTCGGCGTAAAGCGAAATACGGTCTTCGTGGTCAGGCGACCAACGAATCCCACGTATTTCCGGGTGCCATCGTATCCACGCCGCCAGCGGTTCAAGAGCAAGGGCGAACAATAACGGCGACAGTGGACAGCCCTGCCGGGTGCCCCTCCCGAGCTCGAACGGTGCCGACGCCCGCCCGTTCACCACGACGCTAGCAAGGGGCCCCTCATAAAGCAACCTCACCCAGCCTACAAAGCCAGGCCCGAAGCCAAACTTGGCTAGCACAGCCCACAGGTATGCCCACTCCACCGTATCGAAGGCCATCGTGGCATCGAGGGCCGCCACAATGGCCGGCTCTCGCATCGTGCCCGTCCTAGCAATCACTCCATGAAGGCGTCTAAGATTCAGTGCAGTGTTACGGTGCGGGACAAAGCCCGACTGGTCCGGGTGGATCAAATCTCCAAGCACCCGGACCAGGCGGTTAGCAAGGATCTTGGCAAAGATTTTCGGCTCGGCGTTGAGAAGTGATATCGGCCGATAGGAACTACACTTATCCCGGGGCTTACCGTCTTTATGTATTACCACAATCGTCGCCAGTCGTTGATCGAGCGGAAGAAACCCATTCACCCGCGCCTCCACGAACATGGCGCGCAGGTGAGGAGCCAACTTATCCGGACGAAGCTTATACAACTCAATCGGCAGACCATTTGGGCCCGAGGCCTTACCCGAGCGCAGCGCACGGATAGCACACGTCACTTCGTCTACAGTTATATCTCCATCGAGATCATCCCTATCGATGGCAGGAAGGCAGGGCAGGGCAATATCACGCAGAAGGTCGCACGAGTCCTCAGTCGGCCTATCCGAAACCGAGGTGTATACCGTACGAAAATAGTCCGAGAAACACTGGACTATACCGTCGGGGTCAGTGACAACCGCACCCCCATCCATCGACAACTCCGGAACCACTCGATTAACACGCTCTTTTTTATCCAACCACGCCAACAGTTTCCCGGCCTTATCACCGACATCGTACAAGCGACCCTGCTGCTCCCTATTGAGGGTCTTGGCGGCGTTCGTCACCAGATCCCTGTATTCCAATTGCTTCAGGCTCAAATTATGCAGTGTGGCCGCTGCAGCATCCTCCTCCAAGGCCACTTCTAAAGCCGCAATCTCGTCCTCAACTTGCGTCACCTCGGCGTCTCTCCGCCGCTTGGCGGCCACTACCAAGGAAAGGGCCTCCCCTCTCAATACAGTCTTAAAAGCTTCCCACAAGGACACCGCAGATTCAACTGAACCCTGATTATCTTGAAAATAGTGATCAACTGCCTTCAGCAACGCACTGCGCAGCTTGGGGTCACGAAAGTACCAGGGGTTAATGGGAGCCACCCTGCCCCCCACTACCCGGCCAATATCCAGACGGGCCCACACCGGCGAGTGATCGGATATACCCCGTGCCATGTGCCTAGCCTCAGATACCAATGATACAACAAACAAATGATGGACGGAATGCTGACAATGCAGACATTCTCCCCCAGTCAAGAGATCTGGGTTAAATCCATCGTTCTTTTGCCCACTACACCACCCCAGTTCAGACATGGCCATATGCAAATCAGTCTTGACCCTGTGCCTCATGGGAACAGTCCAGCCCGAACTGCCAAGCCATGTCTTCCCTGGACCGGAATCAAGCATCCTAGGACCGGTTTCTGGCTATCAGCCGTCATCAGCCAGGATAGCTTGACTCCAGTGGCGTAGTGAGCACGGGTCCCACGTCTGGGAATACCCATCCCACTTAGGGCGAAAAGCGTTACAACAAACAAATGATGGACGGAATGCTGACAATGCAGACATTCTCCCCCAGTCAAGAGATCTGGGTTAAATCCATCGTTCTTTTGCCCACTACACCACCCCAGTTCAGACATGGCCATATGCAAATCAGTCTTGACCCTGTGCCTCATGGGAACAGTCCAGCCCGAACTGCCAAGCCATGTCTTCCCTGGACCGGAATCAAGCATCCTAGGACCGGTTTCTGGCTATCAGCCGTCATCAGCCAGGATAGCTTGACTCCAGTGGCGTAGTGAGCACGGGTCCCACGTCTGGGAATACCCATCCCACTTAGGGCGAAAAGCGTTACAACAAACAAATGATGGACGGAATGCTGACAATGCAGACATTCTCCCCCAGTCAAGAGATCTGGGTTAAATCCATCGTTCTTTTGCCCACTACACCACCCCAGTTCAGACATGGCCATATGCAAATCAGTCTTGACCCTGTGCCTCATGGGAACAGTCCAGCCCGAACTGCCAAGCCATGTCTTCCCTGGACCGGAATCAAGCATCCTAGGACCGGTTTCTGGCTATCAGCCGTCATCAGCCAGGATAGCTTGACTCCAGTGGCGTAGTGAGCACGGGTCCCACGTCTGGGAATACCCATCCCACTTAGGGCGAAAAGCGTTACAACAAACAAATGATGGACGGAATGCTGACAATGCAGACATTCTCCCCCAGTCAAGAGATCTGGGTTAAATCCATCGTTCTTTTGCCCACTACACCACCCCAGTTCAGACATGGCCATATGCAAATCAGTCTTGACCCTGTGCCTCATGAGAACAGTCCAGCCCGAACTGCCAAGCCATGTCTTCCCTGGACCGGAATCAAGCATCCTAGGACCGGTTTCTGGCTATCAGCCGTCATCAGCCAGGATAGCTTGACTCCAGTGGCGTAGTGAGCACGGGTCCCACGTCTGGGAATACCCATCCCACTTAGGGCGAAAAGCGTTACAACAAACAAATGATGGACGGAATGCTGACAATGCAGACATTCTCCCCCAGTCAAGAGATCTGGGTTAAATCCATCGTTCTTTTGCCCACTACACCACCCCAGTTCAGACATGGCCATATGCAAATCAGTCTTGACCCTGTGCCTCATGGGAACAGTCCAGCCCGAACTGCCAAGCCATGTCTTCCCTGGACCGGAATCAAGCATCCTAGGACCGGTTTCTGGCTATCAGCCGTCATCAGCCAGGATAGCTTGACTCCAGTGGCATAGTGAGCACGGGTCCCACGTCTGGGAATACCCATTGCACTTAGGGCGAAAAGCGTTACAACAAACAAATGATGGACGGAATGCTGACAATGCAGACATTCTCCCCCAGTCAAGAGATCTGGGTTAAATCCATCGTTCTTTTGCCCACTACACCACCCCAGTTCAGACATGGCCATATGCAAATCAGTCTTGACCCTGTGCCTCATGGGAACAGTCCAGCCCGAACTGCCAAGCCATGTCTTCCCTGGACCGGAATCAAGCATCCTAGGACCGGTTTCTGGCTATCAGCCGTCATCAGCCAGGATAGCTTGACTCCAGTGGCGTAGTGAGCACGGGTCCCACGTCTGGGAATACCCATCCCACTTAGTTTTTGCATGTGTCACCCCGATTGGGAAGGGTATGCTCAGACGTGAGTCCCTTGCTCTCCATGCCACTGGAATCAAGCTATCCTGGCTGACGAGGGCTGAAAGCCCGAAACCGGTCCTAGGATGCTTGTTTCCAGTCCAGGGAGGACCTGGCTTGGCAGTTCGGGCTGGACTGTTCCCATGGGGCACAGGGTCAAGACTGATTTGCATATGGCTGGGTTCAAACTGGAATGGCATGGTGAGCAAAAAAACGATGGATTTAGGACCAGATCTCTGTACTGGGGTGAATGTATGACATTGTTCTGCATTCTGTCCATCTATTGTTGTTTTTGCATTTGTCACCCGAGTGGGAAGGGTATGCTCAGACATGAGTCCCTTGCTCTCCATGCCACTGGAATCAAGCTATCCTGGCTGACGAGGGCTGAAAGCCCGAAACCGGTCCTAGGATGCTTGTTTCCAGTCCAGGGAGGACCTGGCTTGGCAGTTCGGGCTGGACTGTTCCCATGGGGCACAGGGTCAAGACTGATTTGCATATGGCTGGGTTCAAACTGGAATGGCATGGTGAGCAAAAAAACGATGGATTTAGGCCCAGATCTCTGTACTGGGGTGAATGTATGACATTGTTCTGCATTCTGTCCATCAATTGTTGTTTTTGCATTTGTCACCCCGAGTGGGAAGGGTATGCTCAGACGTGAGTCCCTTGCTCTCCATGCCACTGGAATCAAGCTATCCTGGCTGATAAAGGCTGAAAGCCCGAAACCGGTCCTAGGATGCTTGTTTCCAGTCCAGGGAGGACCTGGCTTGGCAGTTCGGGCTGGACTGTTCCCATGGGGCAAAGGGTCAAGACTGATTTGCATATGGCTGGGTTCAAACTGGAATGGCATGGTGAGCAAAAAAACGATGGATTTAGGCCCAGATCTCTGTACTGGGGTGAATGTATGACATTGTTCTGCATTCTGTCCATCAATTGTTGTTTTTGCATTTGTCACCCCGAGTGGGAAGGGTATGCTCAGACGTGAGTCCCTTGCTCTCCATGCCACTGGAATCAAGCTATCCTGGCTGACGAGGGCTGAAAGCCCGAAACCGGTCCTAGGATGCTTGTTTCCAGTCCAGGGAGGACCTGGCTTGGCAGTTCGGGCTGGACTGTTCCCATGGGGCACAGGGTCAAGACTGATTTGCATATGGCTGGGTTCAAACTGGAATGGCATGGTGAGCAAAAAAACGATGGATTTAGGCCCAGATCTCTGTACTGGGGTGAATGTATGACATTGTTCTGCATTCTGTCCATCAATTGTTGTTTTTGCATTTGTCACCCCGAGTGGGAAGGGTATGCTCAGACGTGAGTCCCTTGCTCTCCATGCCACTGGAATCAAGCTATCCTGGCTGATAAAGGCTGAAAGCCCGAAACCGGTCCTAGGATGCTTGTTTCCAGTCCAGGGAGGACCTGGCTTGGCAGTTCGGGCTGGACTGTTCCCATGGGGCAAAGGGTCAAGACTGATTTGCATATGGCTGGGTTCAAACTGGAATGGCATGGTGAGCAAAAAAACGATGGATTTAGGCCCAGATCTCTGTACTGGGGTGAATGTATGACATTGTTCTGCATTCTGTCCATCAATTGTTGTTTTTGCATTTGTCACCCCGAGTGGGAAGGGTATGCTCAGACGTGAGTCCCTTGCTGTCCATGCCACTGGAATCAAGCTATCCTGGCTGACGAGGGCTGAAAGCCCGAAACCGGTCCTAGGATGCTTGTTTCCAGTCCAGGGAGGACCTGGCTTGGCAGTTCGGGCTGGACTGTTCCCATGGGGCTCAGGGTCAAGACTGATTTGCATATGGCTGGGTTCAAACTAGAATGGCATGGTGAGCAAAAAAACGATGGATTTAGGCCCAGATCTCTGTACTGGGATGAATGTATGACATTGTTCTGCATTCTGTCCATCAATTGTTGTTTTTGCATTTGTCACCCCGAGTGGGAAGGGTATGCTCAGACGTGAGTCCCTTGCTCTCCATGCCACTGGAATCAAGCTATCCTGGCTGACGAGGGCTGAAAGCCCGAAACCGGTCCTAGGATGCTTGTTTCCAGTCCAGGGAGGACCTGGCTTGGCAGTTCGGGCTGGACTGTTCCCATGGGGCACAGGGTCAAGACTGATTTGCATATGGCTGGGTTCAAACTGGAATGGCATGGTGAGCAAAAAAACGATGGATTTAGGCCCAGATCTCTGTACTGGGGTGAATGTATGACATTGTTCGGCATTCTGTCCATCAATTGTTGTTTTTGCATTTGTCACCCCGAGTGGGAAGGGTATGCTCAGACGTGAGTCCCTTGCTCTCCATGCCACTGGAATCAAGCTATCCTGGCTGACGAGGGCTGAAAGCCCGAAACCGGTCCTAGGATGCTTGTTTCCAGTCCAGGGAGGACCTGGCTTGGCAGTTCGGGCTGGACTGTTCCCATGGGGCACAGGGTCAAGACTGATTTGCATATGGCTGGGTTCAAACTGGAATGGCATGGTGAGCAAAAAAACGATGGATTTAGGCCCGGATCTCTGTACTGGGGTGAATGTATGACATTGTTCTGCATTCTGTCCATCAATTGTTGTTTTTGCATTTGTCACCCCGAGTGGGAAGGGTATGCTCAGACGTGAGTCCCTTGCTGTCCATGCCACTGTCCATGCCACTGGAATCAAGCTATCCTGGCTGACGAGGGCTGAAAGCCCGAAACCGGTCCTAGGATGCTTGTTTCCAGTCCAGGGAGGACCTGGCTTGGCAGTTCGGGCTGGACTGTTCCCATGGGGCTCAGGGTCAAGACTGATTTGCATATGGCTGGGTTCAAACTGGAATGGCATGGTGAGCAAAAAAACGATGGATTTAGGCCCAGATCTCTGTACTGGGGTGAATGTATGACATTGTTCTGCATTCTGTCCATCAATTGTTGTTTTTGCATTTGTCACCCCGAGTGGGAAGGGTATGCTCAGACGTGAGTCCCTTGCTCTCCATGCCACTGGAATCAAGCTATCCTGGCTGACGAGGGCTGAAAGCCCGAAACCGGTCCTAGGATGCTTGTTTCCAGTCCAGGGAGGACCTGGCTTGGCAGTTCGGGCTGGACTGTTCCCATGGGGCACAGGGTCAAGACTGATTTGCATATGGCTGGGTTCAAACTGGAATGGCATGGTGAGCAAAAAAACGATGGATTTAGGCCCAGATCTCTGTACTGGGGTGAATGTATGACATTGTTCTGCATTCTGTCCATCAATTGTTGTTTTTGCATCAGATACCAATGAGGCATGCGCAGCCAGAGTGAGCAAGTAATCAATCCGGGAGAGACTACCGTGGGCCCCGGAGTGAAAGGTATATTGTCTCTGAGTGGGGTGCCGTAGCCTCCAACAGTCCACCAGGCCAAAAGTATCTATAAAATCGGGAAGCCACTTCTGATCCCCCCCGGTGTCCCTGGGCGGGTACCTATCGAGCAATCCAGATCCAACCGCATTGAAGTCTCCTCCCACCACCAGCATCCCTTCAGGGAGTTCCAACAAGGCCTTGCCCAGATCAGCAAACGTGGAGGCCTGCAGGGCAGGAGGGACATAAACAGAAACCAATACCAACGTTCTGCCCTCCCACCTCCCCGCCACAGCCACAAAGCGCCCCCTGTCATCAGCAATAGTGGAGTCAACCTCAAATGGTAGGGAAGCTCTAACAAGTATGCCCGCACCCCTGGAGCCCGAGGAGAACCCCGAGTGAGCAATGAATTTATAACCCTTTCTATTGAGTGCATAACACGTATTCCCTATAAGGTGGGTCTCCTGCAAGAGGACCACATCTGGCGAGGTCCGTTTCAAGAATTGTAGGACTATCCCCCGTTTAATACGATCCCCTAAGCCATTAACATTCCAGCTAATTATGTTTAAGCCCCTATCCCCCATCCCCAAACACAAAGAGACCTCCACCCCACCCGGAGAACCACAATCGGACAATACTGACAACAATTACTACGCCTTGCAAGAAAAAACCCCCAAACAACAACCCCAACATCCCAAATCCCCCCCCTCCCTGCACCCCTGCGTCAGCTTGCAAAGCCCCCCCAACTTGCAGTGTGCCTGTCGCCCTATCAAAAACAAATCTACAAAAAGTACCCCAAGGGAGGAAAGAGCTCCTATCTTCCCCCCGCCGCCCTCCCATTACTGCAGTAAGGTGCTAGTCACTGTCCGGGGCTGAGTCAAAACAGACCGACACCGGAGGTATCACTCCTGTCCATCCCGGTCACCCTCCGTTCCAACCACACGATCCCCGCCGGGCCGTCGCCGAGGGAGCGCATCCAACCAGTCCCCTGCCATGTCCGGCGATTCGAAGAAGAAAGTCCGATCCTCATACACCACACGTAGCCTGGCGGGGAAAAGCATGGCATATTTCAGGTCCATCTCCCTAAGCCGCCTCTTCACCCCCAGGAAACTCTGCCTCTGCTTCTGCACCATCTGGGTGAAGTCAGGATAAAAGCTCACAGAGGCGTTCTGAAAAGGCACCGGGCCCTTCACCCTCGATGCTTGCAGGATAGCGTCTCGGTCTCAAAAATTAAAGATCCGGGCGACAATCGGCCGCGGGGGGGCTCCCACCTTAGGCCTTCCGCCAGGCACTCGGTGAGCCCGCTCAACCGCAAAAAACTTGCCGAGGCCCTTAGGTGCCAGATGGTTCACCACCAAATCCTCGACGAGTAGATCCACGGAGAGCTCCTCCGAAGTTTCCGGGACCCCAATAAGGCGCACATTGTTGCGCCGGGCCCGACCTTCAAAGTCTTCGAGCCTGTGGGTGGAAAGGTCATTCGCGGTCCGTAACTTGCGAACCTCAGCCTGGAGTTCCGAGACATCATCCGCGAGGCCAGTAGTCTTGAGATCCAGGGACTTGACCCGCTCATTGGTTTTGCCCAGGTCCGCGCGAATCAAGTTGACATCAACCAGAATCATGTCCACCTTGTGCGCCAGGGTCTCGAACTGTCGCCCAATCGACGATTGCATCCCCTCAATCGCCCCCTTGATATCCTGAAATGAGAGCTCCGAGGCTGGGGATGGATCGGCCTTCTGTGCTTCCAGCGACTGTCCCGATCCACCAGGCTGTGGAAATGTGGATTTTCCTGATCAGTTATGTCCCCTATCTTGGACCCCAACGGTTCTATATGCATGTTACAAGTACATGTATGTTCCCTCCAGTTCCAGTTTCTAAGACGCAAACATATGTGTGTCTACCGTCGACATGTTCTCTGTCAGATCCGCCATCGATGGGCTGGATATTCGATTCCTAAGTATGAAAGGCCACCGACTTTATATGGCTAAGTTACTCCATTTTTACAGTTCAGGCAAGTAGGCCCGATTCTGTCCTCAAAGCCTTTCCCTGCTCTCTGTCTTTTGACAGCTTCAGCTTGAGCTCGCATCTGTATCCATGAACTTTGTCCTACTCCCTGTGCAGCTAACGGTGCCTGCCTCGGCCAGTTTTCGCCTGCCTGCCAAGAAGCTGTATTTCACCTTCGAATTATCTATTTTGCTCTCCAGCCGATGCATTCCTGTCTAGTGATTTAGGTAAACATTTCCTTTAGCTCACAAGCAAAGGACTCAGCCTTTCCGTCCTCCTGCAAGTGATTCATAGCCCTGCTGCCATGGAAAGTTTTCTGCCTCTCGCATCTCATATAGACACTTAGGCGTTTGTGCACGCACACAGTCAGTATAGACTAGATTCTGTCCGAGAGTCCTTCCTTGTGGATAACATAGTTCTTTAAACATAGGATGTTAGATATGATTTGGGATTAGGTTGACTTGACCCCTCAGACTTCTCGTCTCCACATGTAGAGCTAAATGTCAAGTCCCTTCACCCCCTAGTTGCACGTCACTCACACGTCATGCTGCTGCGCGCGCATCTATGCCAAGTATTATCTTATAGATCCACCTATGTCTGATAATCCTAACCAATCATGTTTCTTTTATTCCTTATTACGCCTAGTTTCGATTACGTACCTGTTATGTCACTTTTCTTATCAAATGTTACGCCTTCTACATTCGTTTCATTGTAATGTACTTATTATAAAAATGCATGTCTGTCAATAAAGTATTGTACTTCACTTCCTGAACCCTCGTGGTGACGGAACCTGAAGGCCGCGACTCGAGTCGGCCATTTTGAGTGGAATAAAGCCCATTCAGAAAACCTCTTATACCACGGATTCTGCCTCTTGTTATTTTGAGCTATTTTACTTTATTTTAAGATTCCGTATGAAATTCAGTCCGGTAAAGAAGATTTTATTTACCACATAATGGCGCCCGAACAGGGACACTTTCTCATCTCACGCGCCGGCGGTGCGTTGCAGGCCCGGTCTCCTGCCACAACTGGACGGACCATAAACGCGTACCAGCAGGATTTCCTGTAAGCTCCCTCCGGTCAAGCGGGGGCGACTGAGGCTGCGATCAACCCAGACGAGGCGGTGAGAAGTGCGAAGTATCCCGACCAGAGCCTAGCTGAGAGAGCAAGATCCGAGGTATACAGAGGCCCACCAGGTTTCTCGAAATCCCGATGTCCAGAGGGTCCGCTGTCCGCAGTCATCGAGTCCTGTCCATTCTCTGAGGCCTTCCGTTTCAAGGAGCTACTCGGTGAGTACCATCGCCGGGGAGGCGTGTTGACGCACACATAGGTTGTGCCGGTCAAGACGGATTTGGGTACACAAATCCGGTCTGCACTGTTTAGCAGTGTATATGTACTGTTTAGCAGTATATCAAGTATTCCGAAGTATTCAGTTACTGTCAAGAATTCAGCGTGGTGATTAGTTAGGCAGACTGTCATCATTGTCGGTCATTGTTAAAATATTTAATGTTCAATATTTAAAGTGTTTAAATGTCTTGCATATTGTGGTATGAATGATTGTTCATTGTTCACTGTTCATTATTGGGTTTTTTTCGTATTAAGTAAGTTCAAGAGTAAGTATCAGATCAGTTGTCAATATGCCGCTCTTCTCGAAGTTAAGACAGATTACTACCAGAAAAGGGGTGCTTGAAGAAGCAGTTCCTATTCCTCCTAGGGACACTCCAGGGCATTTTATGTACCATAAGCATGGCTTAGATGCCATATTGTTTCTTGATCTATGGGTAGATTATACCAAGGGATTGCCGGAAAGTCAAAGGTGGCCCGTAGCGGGAACCTGGGATGCAGAGTGCATCATGAAAGTGGAGGAAGAGTTATGGAAAAGAAAGGTCAGACAGTCACAGAAAGACGCTGTTGAGTTATGGCGTAAAGAATCTCATAGACGTACAGAAAAAGCACGTAGACAAGAAGAGAGGAGTAAAGAAAGTTCAAATAAAGTTCAAGAAAATCTATTAATTAAGGAAGGTATCCGAGTGAAATCAGAACAAGTAAATAGACAAAGAAATGCTCTTATGAATGGTATGTATCCCCTTCTAGCCGAAGGACTACCTAAGGCTGCTCCAGAGATGCCAAAAGACTTGCCACCCCCATTATTTCCAATTAAGGTACATCCAAAAGGGCATCCCAGAACCGCAGAAGATGTTTTTCTTTCCTCATATCTAGACGACGCAGCTCCCGAGTATGCTAACGCCGCACCACATAGACCGTCTGGTGTAGGGGTTCAACGTCAGGATCAGGTATCTGTCCCCGTGCAACAGCAAGTCCCGATACAAGCTTCGGCAAGCACATCTGTTTCCGCATCTGTCTCCGCAGTCGATCCTACAGGGGTATCGACACCCATAGTTGCTGTGTCACGTTCAACGAATCCATTCACACCCGACGCCCCAGATGGGGCCACGGGAGGTGCTAGCAGTACCTTTACACCACCCAGAATAAATAAACTTGTTTTTCAAGAGTCAGCGCATTCACGTACACCTAAATTCGTAAGTGAACGTACGCTTAAAGAACTCCTTGTAAATTGTAGATATGACCCAGTGGCTGGTAAAGAGGACGAAATGGTCCTGGCATCATTACGTATCAGGCGAGCCGCAGAGTATTTAGCAAGGTTACCAGGAATGACTACGCATCTAGATAACATATATCATTTTGTTCAAACAGGACGAGACCCAGGATGTATTAACAGAGCTATGGAATTCCAGAAAGTAGAAATACAGGGGGAACTGTTACGTTTCCTCATAAACTGTGTGATCAGAAATCAAGACCGCCCGGGGGTAGACCCGAATGCAATGCTTATTCTTACAAGATGGAGTCAGAATATATCAGAAGGGAGACACGATAAGCAAAATTGTATAATAGCCATGTGCCGAAAAATCCGTAAAGAAATAGAGCGTATTCATGAAGAAAGATTGGGAACAGACGAGTTTGAGCAAGATGAAGTGTCCGAATCAGGGAATTCCGCAAGACAGTCAGAGACCATAGCCTATGTAGGCAGAGGAAGATCCTGTGATAATACTAGATGTTTTTCTGATCCCATACACTCTGTATGCCCAAATAATAGCAGAACGTATCCGACGCCTGTAATGAATCTGAAGTCTCCTGAACATTCGTTTCAAGCCGCAGATAAAATATTACGAGAACGAAGGGGTTACCACCTCCTCGATTCCATGGATGAGCAAGAATTAGCCAGATCAGCCGTTCACTGGATTGACAGTCCTGAAAAATACGGTGATGAGACCGTAGCACACACGTTTTTTAATCTCAGTGCAGATGAACAACGTTTAGCTGGAATATATATGATTCAGCAACTCCTCATATTATATAAGAGCCAACATGCTGACCCTGGTCCTTTACCTGATATATTAACGGAACTACTCACGAACAGATGGAGAGGTTCTAGTAACAAGCTAATTAAAGAGATATTAGTGTCACGTAAACAGTATGTCCTTTTTGTAAGTCCGGATTCTCTCTCGCTGCCCCGCAGAGAAAGAGCGCCGTACTATATGGATAGACAAAATCCCTTACGAGAAGTGCACCCAATAAAAGGCGAAGACAATGAGTTTCACCGTGTATTTGTTTACACACCCATATCAAAAATGGAATTATTAGAAATGAAAAAAGTAGTACCTAGTCATGACAAAGACCCAGCGGGTTTCCACCGAGAAATTAAAGACATGTTACTGATGGGAGAGTACACCTTTCCTGATATTATGACGATATTAAAGGTGCTTTTGCCTGCTGGCATTTATGAAAAACTGAAAGAAAAAGAGTGGGAAGTGGGAGACCAAAAGATAGACTGGACAGCATTAGCAGAGGAAGAAAGGGGCCGAACTGCAGGTTCAGGGCTCGGGGATAAAGTTAAACTGTTACCAGGTTTACTAGTACAGGTACTGCCACGTTTATTAACTACAAAAAAGGAAGATTGGGGTGCAATCACAGCCTGCAAACAAAAGCAAGATGAAGACACAAGCGATTATTATGCTCGATTTGAAAAATGTTTTGGTATAAATAGTGGTATAAAAGCAAGTAGTGACTCATATCCACATTTATTTGTGACAAAATTAGTGGAAAATGCATTGCCTCCAGTAAAGAATAGAATATTGAAATTCGAGAGTACCTGGCAAAGTAACACTCCGTCGCAAATGCTACAAATGTTACAGTATCATCACAATAGAATTAGGGATGAACAAGAACACGAGCATAGACGCATGAAGGATACAAAAATGAAAATGCTAGTTTCTCAGACAGTACCAGCAGATGGTCACAAAAAGGGTGTGACACATTCTGGTGATTCTGCAGTTCCTGTAAAGGGAACCTGCAATTACTGTAAACAACTAGGCCATTATGTACACGATTGTCCAGTCCTGAAACGTAATATAGCTACAGGTATTGCAAAGGAGAGACCACGATTAGTTAGACAAGATCAGAATGAACAAGGAACTATGCAGCATGGACAGTCCATGCCAGTTCAGCAACAGTCCATGCCAGCCTCACAGCAACCCATACAGTTTGTGCCAGCTGCACCACCGTTGCCTGCTACTGCCACACAAACCACAACACGACAAATGTATCAGACTGCACAGTATGAATACCCTGAGTATCAGCGTTACGCATGAACCAGCCTAGAGAGGGAAGTTGACTTACCGCTTATCGAGATTCCTGTAGATCAAGAAGGACCTTATGTACATAGTGAATTATTAGGTCAAGATAGAAAATTCTTACTCGATACAGGGGCAAGTCGAACAACTATAAAACGTAGTGAAGTTCCAGGGGCACCCCTCTCAGGCTCTCAAAATGTTTCCCTTGGTTTTTCAGGAAAACCTATTGTTAATGAAGTATCACAGCCTCTACCACTTACGATAGGACCTTTGACACGAACTACAGATTTATTGCTTACTAAATCATGCCCAGAAAATCTGTTAGGAATTAAAACTCTGAAAGCACTAGGAGCCATAATATGTTGTTCTCCGGAAGGAGTAAGGTTGTTTTTACGTGATTTTAAAGGTCACTATGTGTCTAGAGACATGGATCCCCGACTACAGACTTTACCAGTACATCTATGGGCACAAGGCCCTACGGATGTTGGCTGCATGAACATTACACCCTATCGAGTCACACTGAAAGCAGGAGTGGTACTCCCACGAATGCGACAATACAAGTTACCGCATGATGCTGTAGTGGCTTTGCTGAAAATCATTGATGAGCTGATTGCCCAGGGAGTAGTTGTAGAAACAGACTCCAATGTATGTAATTCACCGATAATTCCGATTCTTAAACGAACTGATCCTACTGCCCCACCAGTGTACCGATTGGTTATTGATTTGCGTGAACTAAACAAGTGCATTGTACCACAATTCCCTGTGGTCCCTGATATATCATCATTGTTGACAGCAATTGATTCCGAAGCAACATTCTTTACTGTAATCGATCTCAAGAATGCCTTTTTCAGCGTCCCAATAGATCCGGAAAGCCAATACTTGTTCGGATTCAGTTTAAATGGGCGCAGCTTTAAATTCTCACGCGCTCCCCAAGGATTCACAGAAAGCCCCAGCATCTACAGCCAAGCACTGAAACGAGAACTTGACAGTATCCACATGCCAGTCAATACTGCACTGCTTCAATATGTCGATGATCTGCTGATCACAGCGAGAAGCGAGCCAGAATGTGAAAAAGCTTCTCTGACAGTTTTACATTTCCTAGCCGACAAAGGGCACAAGGTGTCTCCTTCTAAGCTGCAATTCTGTGTCCAGCGAGTTATTTATCTTGGTCACTCGCTGTCCAAGGAGGGAAGGCAGCTTACACCAGATCGCATCCAGTTAATTGCTAACATGCCAATACCCCAGACACAAAAGGAGGTGCGAGCTTTCATAGGCCTCACTTCATATTGTAGGCAGTGGATCCCTCAGTACGCATTTCTAGCAAAACCACTCATTCAGTTAACCACACAGGAGGCAGCCACATCGACTGTTCTCCCTTGGACTCAGGAACATACACAAGCTTTTGAAAGCCTAAAGGAAGCTTTATGTCAAGCACCTGTTTTAGCAACACCATGTTATAGCAAACATTTTACACTCTTTGTTACAGAACGCGAAGGTACTGCCTTGTCAGTACTCACTCAGGATCAAGCAGGATCACGCAAGCCATGTGCTTATTTTTCCAGTACATTAGATCCCGTAGCTCAGGCTTTGCCTGCATGCCTGAAATCAGTGGCAGCGACAGCTTTAGCAATCAGACAAAGCGATGCCATAGTATTAGGACACCCATTGACAGTACAAGTACCACATGCAGTAGAGGTTCTTGTGAACCGAACACAAACACAACACTTGACCATAGCAAGACTTACCGGTTATGAACTGACATTGTTTCAACCACACATAGAGATCCGACGGTGTAATACATTGAATCCTGCTACACTATTACCTGTAATTGGAACAGACCCACTAGCTCATGATTGTGTTGAAATCATTGAAATAAAGACGAAACCTAGACAAGACTTGACAGACGTTCCATTGTTAGATCCAGACCTGACGTTGTATGTAGACGGATCGTGCATGAGAACAAGTACAGGAGATTTAGTGGCCGCGTATGCAGTCACAACAGACACTGAAGTTATTGAGACAAATTGTATAGATACTTTGTCAGCCCAAGCAGCAGAACTTATTGCTCTAACACAAGCCTGTATTCAAGCCACAAATAAGAAAGTTAATGTATACACTGACTCACGTTATGCATTCGGAGTTGTACACGACTTCGGCGTGCTGTGGCGAGAGAGAGGTTATTTAACCTCCCATGGTGCCCACATTCAGCACGGACCCCTCATTCATGCTTTGTTAGACGCAATACATCTACCCACTGCTATATCGATTATGAAATGTAAAGCACACACGAAGGTTACTGATATCATTTCTCAAGGCAATGATTTAGCTGACAGAACAGCTAAACAGACTGCTCAGAACCGCACATTAGACATGACAAAGCAAATGGTTCAGACACCAACACAGTGTATGACAATTAAGGATCCCGCACTTGACGTAATTGACATACAGACACATGCCACAGCAGAAGAAATAAAGAAGTGGACTGAACTAGGAGGGATCCAGACAGATCAAGGATGGATGACGAAGGAGAAATCTGTATGGTTTCTCCCTGATTCCATGGTTCAAGCCATTATAGCTACAGTTCACAGTCCAGCACATTTAGGAGAGAAGGCTATGCTAGACAGCATTCAGCACATTTGGTTCAACAAACATTTACGAGCAGCAGCTAAACAAAAAGTTCGTACCTGTATGATATGTTGTCAGTTTAATCCAGGAAAGAGTGTTCCCGTAGAGCAGGGTGGATTTCAGCCTCCTGACCATCCTTTTGAAGTCCTCCAGATGGATTATATTCAGATGGAACGTTGTCGAGGATTCAAATATGTTCTCGTAGTTGTCTGCGCTCTCTCCCGTTGGACAGAGGCGTATCCCGTATCAGATTACACTGCCCCGACTACTGCCAAGCAGCTAGTTCGAGAATTCTTCCCACGGTACGGTTTACCACGTGTTGTATATTCAGATAACGGCCAGCCTTTCTCATCCGAATTAATGAAACATGTCTCACTTTTGTTGGGATATCAGTGGAAATTCCACTGTGTCCGACACCCCGAGGCAGCAGGTCTCGTGGAACGACATAATCAACTTTTAAAAATCAGATTGTCTAAAATATGTCAGGAAAAAGGTGTGGACTGGATAGTAGCCTTACCAGTTGCGCTATTTTACATGAGGATGGTAGCACACTCTCGAACAGGGCTATCCCCTTATGAGGTGATCTTTGGTAGACCACCGAATATGTGGGGGACGCCTATACCCCGTAAAATAACTGATGTTGACTGTAATATGCTGACAGATTACCTGGCTTCCTTGATGTCTGCACTACAATCTTGTCGTTCACAGGTAGTCGCAGCTTTTCCCGACAAACACCGAGGTGAAACCTCATGATGTAATTCCCGGCGATTATGTTCTCGTCAGGAATTTCGATCGGAAAACCCAACTGGAGCCAAGGTGGAGGCTTCCTAAGTTGGTCCTGCTGACAACCAGAACAGCTGTGAAGATCGAAGGGAGAAAAGGCTGGGTGCATTCCAGCCATATAAAGAAATTTCATGGACTTCCTCCTGACACAAACAGTACTCCCCGTGTGTCTTCCCCCATTGACTCAAAGCTACCTTTGGCTGAGGCCAGTAGCACCGAACTCTATAAGCAGAAACTCAGGTCCAGATCCAAACTGTCGGACGATTTGATTGTTTAAGTCCTCTCCAAGGTGAAGCGGTTGAATCTGTCCCGACATGTATCCCTTAGGTCTGAATGATGTAGAGTCCAGAATCATAATGAAACGACATGCTTATTGTAAATTACTGCGTAGCCACTGTATTGTGACTTTATTAATTTTGTTTTCCTTGAGTTTTTTAATAGTTACTGCAAGCATATTGTTGCATATGTATTATCCTGTTTCTAAACGTGTTTTCAATATAACTGATGAACATTCTTTTAGTGAATTACCCCCACATGAGTTGTCCTATAGACTTGCGCTGCGCAACAACACCTTCATTAGTATGTTACATCATTCCCATCAGACTAGTAATGCCACCAATTGTTGGGTGTGTGGCCGACTCCCTCCCTATCAGAATAACAAAGGAGTTCTGCCTTTCTTTCCACATCCATTCACACACAATGGCTCCTGTGGAGCATGGTTTAGTTTATTAAATTCCATAGACCCAGACACAGCAGTTTATCAACAACATTGGATATGGGGAAATCTGAATCTAGTTTTATTCAAAGTCTGTCACCCTAATAAGGAGGGTCACCCCAGTAGAACAGGAACTGATTTAGAAAATGAAGTGTATAAATTAGGTAATTTTACGCCTAATCTTATGATTTTGAATGTCAAAACCGAAGTTGAACTAATTCTGCCCACTATGTCAGTATTTCCAGTTAAGGGTGAATTATGTGTAAGAAAAGTTGGTTCCATACACATGGGCCATAGCCAATGCGTTACTACAGTAGAATATAGTGATCAAGGTAAATCTTCATTTAGAGCTTCTCGCCATTCTTACTTTATATGTGGTCAGACTGCATATATGCGTCTGCCTCTAGATTGGGATGGTACCTGTTACATAGCATTCCTTTTGCCACCTGTTTTCCTAGCCCCCCCTGATTATTATCGAAATGTTCATTTAGTACACAATAGAGAGCGAAGAGATCTCCCAGTTGTCGATTATACTGAGACGGCATGGGACAAGTATGTAGATTTCAATAAAGGTATCTTTCCCTATATAGGTACAATATCAAATAGTAAGCTGATACGCAGACTCACCAAGACTCTTGAAGCTGTAGTAAACGAGACTATAGCCGCCCTAGGCAATCTGACAGAGGAACAATCAGTGATGAGAATTGTTGTTCTCCAGAATCGTCTTGTCCTTGACGTCATCCTGGCCGATAGGGGCGGAGCTTGCAGGGTCATCGGATCCAGCTGCTGCATATTTATACCAGAAAATTCGCCATCTGTATATAAAGCTATAACACGCCTTCATAAGATTGTGAGTCAGATACACGAGAATCCAGGCACTTGGACGTGGTCCGGGTGGTTTTGGAGTGTGATATCAGCCTGGGGATGGAGAGTTCTATCCTTCCTAGGTATTGGCCTTCTTATGCTTTTCAGTTGTTGTTTATGCCTGCAATGTGGACCAGCGATTTGTGGTCTGTGTGCCACATCATGCATTCCATATCACAGTTCTCGTTCAAAATACCGGAAGAAGAAGGAAGAAGAAATGATGCTCCATGAGCAAATCGATGGAATGATGAAGATTGATATCTCTTGAAGGGCAAGTAGGGGACAAGGAGGGAATGTGGAAATGTGGATTTTCCTGATCAGTTATGTCCCCTATCTTGGACCCCAACGGTTCTATATGCATGTTACAAGTACATGTATGTTCCCTCCAGTTCCAGTTTCTAAGACGCAAACATATGTGTGTCTACCGTCGACATGTTCTCTGTCAGATCCGCCATCGATGGGCTGGATATTCGATTCCTAAGTATGAAAGGCCACCGACTTTATATGGCTAAGTTACTCCATTTTTACAGTTCAGGCAAGTAGGCCCGATTCTGTCCTCAAAGCCTTTCCCTGCTCTCTGTCTTTTGACAGCTTCAGCTTGAGCTCGCATCTGTATCCATGAACTTTGTCCTACTCCCTGTGCAGCTAACGGTGCCTGCCTCGGCCAGTTTTCGCCTGCCTGCCAAGAAGCTGTATTTCACCTTCGAATTATCTATTTTGCTCTCCAGCCGATGCATTCCTGTCTAGTGATTTAGGTAAACATTTCCTTTAGCTCACAAGCAAAGGACTCAGCCTTTCCGTCCTCCTGCAAGTGATTCATAGCCCTGCTGCCATGGAAAGTTTTCTGCCTCTCGCATCTCATATAGACACTTAGGCGTTTGTGCACGCACACAGTCAGTATAGACTAGATTCTGTCCGAGAGTCCTTCCTTGTGGATAACATAGTTCTTTAAACATAGGATGTTAGATATGATTTGGGATTAGGTTGACTTGACCCCTCAGACTTCTCGTCTCCACATGTAGAGCTAAATGTCAAGTCCCTTCACCCCCTAGTTGCACGTCACTCACACGTCATGCTGCTGCGCGCGCATCTATGCCAAGTATTATCTTATAGATCCACCTATGTCTGATAATCCTAACCAATCATGTTTCTTTTATTCCTTATTACGCCTAGTTTCGATTACGTACCTGTTATGTCACTTTTCTTATCAAATGTTACGCCTTCTACATTCGTTTCATTGTAATGTACTTATTATAAAAATGCATGTCTGTCAATAAAGTATTGTACTTCACTTCCTGAACCCTCGTGGTGACGGAACCTGAAGGCCGCGACTCGAGTCGGCCATTTTGAGTGGAATAAAGCCCATTCAGAAAACCTCTTATACCACGGATTCTGCCTCTTGTTATTTTGAGCTATTTTACTTTATTTTAAGATTCCGTATGAAATTCAGTCCGGTAAAGAAGATTTTATTTACCACAAGGCGACCCCTTCTGCTGGGCATAGCGATCCATATTGTTGGATTGGGTATAGCCTCCCCGCTTGGTAGTCTTAGACTTCGACTTGTCTACCTCCGATTTGGTCGACATCTCGAACAGCAGGGCGGTCAGTTGCAAAAAGACGTCCCTCACTCAGCCAGAGGAAACAGGGTCAACCAGGACTTCAACAGCCGGCCAGGGTCGAGCGGAGGTCTTCCAGATAACAGGGGAGCGGCGTGCAGCACTCCCGAACCAGAGCAAGCAAAGGGCGAGAAAGCGAAAGTGAAAGTGCAGGGGCACCCATCCACCAGTTCACACCTCCCGGGGCCGCTGTTGTTCAATTAGTGGCCGGGCATCCTGCCAACGCGAGCCCCTGGCAACCTTCGGTGGTAGGCCGCAATCGTCCGCCATGCACAACTTCGGTTCCCGGTGGGCGATCTTAGCCCGGACAACGTCAATCGCCCCAGCTATGACTCATCTGCAGGATTCCGTGCATGAAAATCAGGATGTAGGACAGGATGATTGCAGGAGGGCGCGAGGGTCGCGGGAGCTCAAGGCTCACGCGGCCATCTTGGTCAAGCGCTAGGCTCCTCCTCTTTCCCCAATAGTATTTTTTAAGGTCATGGAGGGCGATCCCCCCGTCATACCAGGAGAGGTTCAGTTTGGGCAATGCTATATGTGGTTTCCCATTCCACAGGAGGCGGCGCTGGAGGGTCTAAATCTCTTTAAAGTAACTAGTGGGGACTAGGTATAGCGAATTTTGCAGGACGTATAGGAACCGGGGCAGGGACATCATCTTGAACAGGGAGGCTCTGCCCAGCAGTGAAAGCGGGAGTTCCATCCAGCGCTCGGAGTTTCTTTTCAGTCTCTGCAAGGGAGGGAGTAGGTTTTGGGCGAATCTGTCTGCAGAGTTAGTGGTTATATAAATGCCGAGGTATTTGAAGCCCTGCGTGGTGATCTGTATCGGGCAGCCCCTAGGGAGGCCTGTAAGGGGTCCTCTGAGGACATACAACACTGATTTGAGCCAATTGATGGTGTAACCCGAGTATCTACCAAAGATGGCAAAGATGTCAAGCACTGCTGTTAGCGAGGTCTTCGGGGAGGCCAGAAACAAAAAAATATTGTCCGCATACAGTGAGATGCAGTCCTCCCAGAAGTCAGCCCACCTAAGACCACGGATCACTGGATCCTTCCTTATCCAAGATGCCAGAGGTTCCAGGGCCAAGGCGAATAGGAGGGGGGAGAGCGGGCACCCCTGCCTCGTACCCCTACCCAACTCGAACACCTCCGATTTTTTATTATTGACCACTATCTGAGCCAGTAGCTTCGAGTAGAGGAGTTGTACCCATCGGGTAAATTGGGGTCCGAAACTGATTTTCTCAAGAACTGCAAACAGGTATTGCCATTCCAACCTGTCGAACGCCATGGATGCGACTAAGGATACTAAGACTGCTTCCTCCTGTATTGTGTTCGCCCTCCCCACCACTCCGTGTATTCTGCGCAGGTTTACTGCTGTGTTCCGCTGAGGCATAAATCCTGATTGATCCGGATGTACTAGGTTATTGATGACCTTGATCAGTCGATTAGCGAGTAGTTTGGCTAGAATTTTGGGTTCGGCGTTCAGTAAAGAGATCGGTCTATAGGAGGAGCAGTCTGTCCGGCTTTTACCGTCTTTATGAATCATCACTAAGGTCGCGATTCTTTGATCCCGAGGTAACTCCCCAATCTCCCGACTCTCCTTGAACATATTACAGAGGTGAGGGGCAAGGATATCCGTCCCTAGTTTGTAGAGTTCTATCGGTAGGCCGTTGGGCCCCGATGCCTTCCCCGAATTGAGTCCTCTGATTGCCAGTGCCACCTCATCTGGTGTGAGGGCCCCCTCCAGATACGCAAATTCCGACTCTGAAAGCTTGGGCAGCGTTATGTCACTAAGAAGATCGAGAGATTCCTGTGTCGTATAGGGATTCTGGGAAGCATAGACCTGCTGAAAGTGATGGGCGAATGTGTTTGCGATGTCTTGAGGGTCTGTGACTACGTGCGCATCTTTATTGAGTAGTTCCGGTACTAATCTATTTGCCAGTTTTTGTTTATCTAGCCATGCGATTAACTTCCCAGCCTTGTCTCCTTGATCATGAACTCTACCCAGCGTCTGCCTACCCAGTTCTTTAGCCCTATCAGTCACGAGGGCCTTATAGTTATCTTGTCTTAACAGTAAAGTGTGTAAGGTATCTGGGTGAGGTTGCTCTGCCATCTCTCTTTCTAGACGGAGGATATCTAGCTCTAACGCTTCTTCCTCCTTGACCTTTTCTTTCCTCACCCCCGCTATTTGTGAGAGGGCTTGACCCCTGACTACCGTCTTGAAAGCTTCCCATAGTGTTTGGTGCGAGCTCACCGATCCCTCATTTTCAGGGAAGTAGTGTTCCATGGAGGCACGGACTGCTTTGTGTACAACCGGGTTGCGAAGATACCAGGGGTTGATGGGGGCCACCCTTCCCACTCTGTGATGGCCCACCACCAGGTGCATCTGCAACGGGGAATGATCAGATATACCTCTCGCCATATGCCTGACTTCTCTTACGTGGTACAATTGTTCAGGGGGGCTAGTATGTAGTCTATCCTGGATTGGGTGTTGTGTGCACTTGAGTAGAAGGTGTATTGAGAGGTGCCGGGGTGTAGTGAACGCCATGCATCCTGCAACCCCAAAGCTCCCAGGAAATTTGGTAACCAACTGTTGGATGGGCGAAGTTGTCTTGGCGGGTTTCTATCGCATGCACCATCTACTACTGCGTTCAGGTCCCCTCCCACAATTAACAGTCCCTCCGGGATTGTCATCAGGATGGAACCCAGGTCCTTAAAAGCTAAGTCCTGGAGGGCTGGTGGTACATAAACCGACATGAGGGTCAGTATTTTCCCTTCCCAAAGGCCTGAAATGCCCACATATCGCCCCCCGGCATCCACCCATGTAGATTTGATTGTCAAGGGAAAGGAGTTTCTCAGTAGTATTCCTGTCCCTCTCGATCCCGAAGTAAAGCCAGAATGTGCTACCAAACTGTATCCCCACCTGTGGAGAGCTTTGCAGGAATTCCCCACTAGATGCGTCTCTTGTAGGAGTATCGCGTCAGGGGCGTGTCTCTTAATATACTGTAGCACCACAGTCCACTTAACTTTGTCCCCCAGCCCATTAACGTTCCAGCTCATCAACTTGAACCCTTTATCCCATTGCATATTAATAGACATTCACGTATCACCTATGTGCCTGCGTCGCCGGATAATGATGCCTTGATGATTCCCAGTAAACATGAAACAAAACTTAAACCCCTCCCAACTTCCCCCCTCCCTGCTCCCCTGCACTCTGGGCCCAGAACTGCCTACGATTTCAACTATGTAGAATGCCTGTCGCCCGCTTAGTTAGACTAAATGAAGAAAAGTGGGGGGTATACTCTACTCCAACTCTCCCCTCCCTCCCAGTAAAGATTGTAGAAGAAACCCCCGGTGACAGCTGGCTACCCCATGGTACAATAAATCCCATATCTCGTATAGGACTTGGCTGAGAGATAACCTGCACCTCAGCCGGTCTCCAGAAAATCCCAAGGTCCGTCGTTCGAGTCGCTGTGCCTCTTATTCCCGTTGTGAGCCGAGTTCCACTGGGTTTCCCCATCCGTCCAACCACTCGGAGGCTTCCTCTGGAGTCTTAAAGAACCTGGTCTTTCCCCCGGCCTCCACCCTGAGCCACGCTGGGAATAACGTGGCGTACTTGAGGCCTTTGTCACTCAACCGTTTTTTGACTCCCAGGAACGATCTGCGCTGTTTTTGAACTACTTGGGTGAAGTCCGGAAAGAAGCTGATTTCCGAGTTTTCCAGTCGTATTGGGGGAGCTACTCTGGCAGTTTGCAATATTAGGTCCCTGTCCCTATATTTCAGGAGTCTGGCCAGTATGGGGCGGGGCGGGGCCCCCGGCTTCGGTCGTCCCCAGGCACTCGATGAGCCCTCTCCAAAACGAAAATATTAGACAGGCCTTTGGGCTGAAGGTGTTTGGTAATCAGGCTTTCCACGAAGAGGTCTGCTGCCGGTCCCTCTGCCCGTTCCGGAACACCAATGATGCATACGTTATTGCGCCTACTGCGGCCTTCGTAATCATCCAGCTTTCCTTCTGCTAATTTCCTAAATGCTTGAGGGTCACGTATCTCTATCTGGAGCTGGTTAGTATCATCTACAAGGCTTGCCGTCGTAATTTCCAATTGCTGGACTTTCTCCCTGTTTGTGGCCAGATCCGCCCTGATTAGCATGACTTCCGAGGAGATCACGTCCATCCTCTGCTCTAGTGACGTGCGGATCCCTCCAATCGCATCCAATACATCCTTTAGTGTGTGTTCCGGTGTTCCTGCCTCTGGGTCCTCTCCCACTTTGGGTGGTTGATGTATGGCCATGGCCGACCTGGGACAGGTGTATTTGTCCAGTTTGTTACTCTGGGTGGACTTTGGGCCCCTCGAGCACGACATAACTACCAGTCGGGTCGCCGCCCCCGGGCACAGGGGGGTGTACCACGACTCCCGGGTGGTGATGGATCCGCCTGTACGTTTCTCTCCAGGACCCTGGTGCACCCCCGGCTGTATGTTGAGGTCTTTCAATGGGCGTTTTTCTTCCCTGCTGTACCTGGGGCATCCGGGAGCAGCGCCCCGCCCCGCGCGGAAGTCCAGCAGCAGTCGCGCAGGGGATATGTGGCCCCGAACGACACCACTCCACCAGAGGGCCCTATCCGCCACCCGCACAGGAGGCCGCAGGAGATGTCCACACTGGGGGGGGGGCCCTCGCAGCAAAGGCCCAGTTCTTAGTCAGGGTTTACGTATGCTGCCCGTTATCTGCTGCTCCACTGCCCCCCGAACGAGCCACTGCCTTCACTGGTGGGTCTGCGCCATTGGTCTTTTGAGGCTCACTGGGGTCGCGCTCCCTCCAATTGCGCTTCCCCGCACCACCTGGCCTTCTGCGCACCGCACCGGCCGAGGCCGCCGTGCTGCCTGCGTTGCGTCCTCGCCAGAGCCAGCTGTCCCCGTGGTCCCAGATGCCAAACAGTCACGTCTGCTCCCCGTAGTATGTGCACGGGTAGGGCTCACCTCATCTCTGCCGATGGGCCCAAGTGGATCCGGCTGTCTCCTCCGGTCCCTCCCAGGGCCTCCGAGATTACTGCTGCGATTTGGGCTGGGGGCCGAATGCTCCGACCACCATCAGGAGAGGAGGGGATGCCGGCGGGGGGGGCCCAGTATTATGGATGGGCCGCTCCCAAAGTGCATCCGATCATGCCCCCAGATGTGCCCTTGGGGCCGCCGCAGGCCGAGATCCGTCCAACAAGGCGTCCGCCCGGGGCAGCCGAGCACTTGAGGTCCCGGCTTTCCTCGCGCTGTAGGCCGCCACTCTGCGTGCCCGTATCTTCGGTTCCAGCGGTCCAGCGGCTGATGCTGGCACCGGGATGCGGATTCGTGGAGCGGATGTATGCGGGGGAGAGGGTGAGTACTGGAGAGTTCCGACTACGCGGCCATTGTGCTTCACCGCTAGGCCAAACCCCCTTCTGGGCGTATTTTAAGAAAATTCAGGTGCTCCTGTTGTTTATCTTGACTGAGATCAGGATCAATACTTGGTATTTCTTCTTTACTGATCGGTATGCCACTGACATATAGAGAGGGCAATGGGGCCTTCCCATTTCTTCTGGAGATTCACATGGTATATCTGAGTGCCTTTCTTCACTTGGTTGATCTCTAACTTATATGTGACGGGAATCACCTTCTCCAATACTGTAAAAGGACCTTGTCACAGGTTTAGCAGCATATTTTCCGTAGTTTGTAGTAACAGCAAGACATAATCCCTTGGAGAAAATTGTCCGCGTTTAGCCTTTTTTCATGTAGGGCTTTCTATCCTTGTTGACTCATCTCTAAATTGTTTAAAACTATTTCTCTCATCTCTTGTAATCTTGTTTTTACTTGGCTCACATATTCTAAGGTATTTTTTAGATTAACCTTTCCCCTGTTCTCAGGCCTTCTTGGCCATATCGAGCAGCGTGCTGGGTTTTCGCCCAAACAACAACTCAAACAGACCTTAGTTGGCTGTTAAGATGGCCGAGTAGACGTGTCTCCTGTCGCTCCCAGAGGGCAATGAGAGGATGCGGAGACCGCTGCGAACACCGTAGTATCGCATAGGGAGAGAGGGGCTGCGCCAGTCAGGATGGCGGAGCTCTGCCTGCCTAAACAGAGTCCTGAAGCAAGAAACAAAGGCCGGACCAACGGCTGATCGCGACAGCAGCTGCCCAAAATAGTAGAGAGAGACTAAGGAGTCCTGAGAGAGATGAAGCTGTACAACAATGGGTGATGTACAAGGCACAAAAGCCAGAGGAGACTGTGCAGCGGCCGGTGGCCCAGAGTGCGGCTTCCACGCAGCCCTGTGACATGATCCGACTCGCGCCGGCTGCTAAAGGAGGAACCCAAAGAAAAACAGAACAGTGCTGCCCTAGGTTCGGTGCATAGATATTTCACGATAATTAAGACATAGACTGAGAGCGGGTGTGGAGAGGCTGCCAAGGTGACGAGGAGATGTAAAGAGGAGAAATTGGGGACAAGGGTGCCTGATCCCTGAGCTTTGACAAGGCGTCTATCCAGCTCTTTCTAGACCGTGCGCTCCTGGAACTGAGGAGGATGACCAGGGAGGAGAACTACAGTCTACTTGAAAAATGGGCCAGAAGAGCTAGAACTTCTACGGAACTGCGTCTGGGAACCTAAACATACGCAAACACGTATAGTGATAGGTAGCTGAGGAGTGGTGGGGGCCCCTTTAAAGAATAGCTGCAAGCTGATCAGGAGCCACCCGCTGGGTGTAGAAACTATAATGGTGAAAGACAAGGGCACCAAAGTGCAAGCCAATAAGATCCTGAATTATGCCCAGCCTTACCCCTAGGGGCCTGACCCGCAGGAAATGGGTTCTCATAAGCAAGGAGAGGGGGCAATGCGCTCCTCAGATCAAGACCCCTCACTCGCGGATATACTGACAGTGATCTAAACCACCAAGGATGATATGGTCCATAGACTAGACGTAGTAGCCATTGACATCAACCTGCTAAGATACAACTTACGTAAGATTTCCGATAGAGTCTCCACCAATTAATAAGATGTGGATACACTTCAGAAGGAGGTCTGCTCTCTCCAGAAAACAGTTCTTGACCTACAGAAAAAAAGTGATACAGCTCAACGACCGCGTGGAGGATGCCAAAGGGCTATCACGAAGGAAAAATCTGAGATTTGTGGGGTTTCCAGAATGAGCCGAAGGACCGTCGGTTGAGCTATTTTTGGAGAACCGGATTATCAAGGACCTGGCTCCTAAAAGACTCTCCAAATTATAGAGCGTTAGTCCCCCTGCCTCGCCCTGGTGTCCGGCCATGGGCCATCATAGCCCGGTTTTTCAATTACCGGGACAGAGACACAATCCTGCAAACCACCCGCAACAGGGGGCCGCTCATATTCAAGAGCCACCCCATCGCAGTCTACCCCGACTATATGCAGCGAGTACAGGATCAAAGGCAGACATTCTTGATGGTTAAACAGAGGCTAAGAGATGCCGGGATAAAGTACAGCCTCCTCTTTCCTGCCAAAGTGTGGGTTGAGCACAATGGGAAAACCCTGTTCTTCTTGGCAGCGGTTGGTGACTGACTGGTTGGACGCCAATGAGGGGACGGATGCTTGCCTGGCCCCCCACGGGGTCCTCCAAATCATTGGGAACAACGGGCCCAGCCCAGGGTAGAAGAAAACAAAACCAGAAGAGACCCCGAGATAGTGCCGGAAGCCCGGGACGTATCCAGGTGCGGCCTGACAGAACCTTGCAGATGGCAGGGATAGTGTCGGACCTAGAGGCAGCAACACAGGACTTGATAATGGAGTCTATTGCCTCCAAAGACTATACCTGTTGAACACAGTGGACCACAACTATCTCTATGGGGACCAGCTAAGTGCACAAATGTATGTGATTTATGTTTGCAATATATGTAGGGGGGTTCTATATTGTTGATAAACCCTGCTGCTGGTGAGGAGACATGACCCCCTCAGAGGTTGAGACCCGAGTGGGGAGCAGGAGGCTATGACCTCGCACTCCTCCGGTTACTTGGGCACTGGTATTCCAACAATCACCCCAAAAAGGGTTACTGTACGACCAAAGCTGAGAGAAAACTGAGATATGTACTATGACTAATGGTGCAGTGGCTACTTGTTTTGTGCAGGTGAAAGGGAGGGTGGGTGTTGGCGTGGGAAGCGCTGATCGTAGCTCTCCGCACTGTGGGGGGGACCCGCATTACTGCTCAAGGAAAGGGGGGTTGGGGGATTTGACACATTTGATAATGTTAGGAAACGGTTGAGGATGATATCTGGGTTCCCGTGCTGGAGTGTCAGACTAGCGATACAAAATGTACACCTCAGAGTGGGGGATAGAGGGGAGATGGGGGGAGTCTAATGCAAGATGGCTCATATGGCTTCCCCCTTGATGAAACTACTTACCTGGAATGTAATTGGGTATGGCAATGTTTGAAAAACGAAGACAAGTGTTTGCCTTTCTGAAAAGATATAGATTGTCAATAGCATGCTTGTAAGAAACTCACGTTTGGGGTGTTTCAATACCCTGTATAAAAAAAACGTGAAGGGGGCAAATATATGCGACCTCTTTTTGGGGATTTGCACAGGGAGCTCTTATATGGGTAGCACCTGGGGCCCCGTTCCAGTACTTGAATCATATAACAGACCCTAGGGATGGTATGCAATTATACATGGTAAATTAGAAGCTCATGAAATATGCTTTATTAATGTATATGCCCCGAATTTGGATTGCCCTATTTTCTTCCCCACCATTTTGGCCGCTGCGACCCTATATCTAGGGGCAGGGGTGATTGTGATGTTTGATGTCAACTGTGTCCTTGACGGAAGGATGGACCGTGAACCCCGCCGAATGAACACAAAACCAAGAATGACAGGGGCTCTTAGGGAAGTCATACAGGGTTTGCAATTGTATGATATTCTGAGGTTACGGTACCAGGACTGAAGATCCTTTTCCTGTCATACCCCTGAGACAAATGCATTCAGCCAACTTGATTATTGTCTCCTGTCATTGGAACTAGCCCCTGATGTAGAGAGGGATTACCTACCTGCCCAGGTATCTCTCAGATTATTCAGCAGTTCTGTTCACTCTAGGGGCAAGGCACCCCTGCTCAGCAATACTAACATGGAGACTGCAGGCAGAGGCACTGTCAGATCCACCCTTTGCCTAAACGATCTCTGATGCGATATCTCGGTATTTTGACGAAAATTGGGGCACGGCATCCACAAGGGCGTACGACTGGGATGCCATGAAGGTTGTGATTAGAGGAGTCTGTATACAGACAACATATGGTGTGCGATGTCAGCTAGAACAGGATATCAAAGTTCAGAAGAAAAAGCTGGGTAGGCTGGAGGCAGATCTCCCTTCTGCCCCCCATGGTATGGAGGAGTGGTGTATTGCCCGCAGGGAGCTATTAGAGTTCCTGGGAAGACTGGAAAAATTAACTTATACAGCGTACCAACAACGCTTACATATGGAAGGGGATTGATCCAGGGCTCTGTTCGCTAAGCTAGTGAAAAGAGAGACCGGCAACGCCCATAATACAAATGAAAAATAGCGATGGGGAGGTAGTATACAACCAACTGGCGATCCTAGCAATTCTTGCCAGTTACCTGGCTAATGTGTATAAGAAATTAATCTCTCCGCCACAAGAAGCGATACAGAAATTCTTGGCTGCCGTGGAGATCCCCCAACTGGAGGTAGAGGAGGGTGAGTCACTGGGCGCCAGATCACTAATGGGGGCCATATGGCGTCTTAAGCCAGCCAAGATCCCGTGAACTGACGGCCTCACAGCTGAGTTTTATCAACGGTTTGCGCCTTTATTGGTGGACCGCCTTGTACAGGTGTATAATGAGGCCTTGAGGATACAAGCTCTAACGGCCTTCATGAGGGAAGCAGTAGTAATTATGATACCAAAACCTGACAGGGATCCACAACTGCCAAGTTCGTACCGACCCATTTCGCTCCTGAATCTGGATAGGAAATTACTAAGCAGGATTTTGGCGGCTTGCCTCCTTCCACATATGCCCCACCTGATACACCCGGCTCAGGACGGATTTATACACAAAAGTAACACTACACATAACTTGCGTCCGAGGTCCATGCTATAGTGCTGCTCGATATAGAGCAAGCCTTTGATTCAGTGAAGTGGTCCCATATTTGGGCAGTCTTACGAGAAATGGGAGTGGGGTTAGGGTTTCTTCAATGGGTGCAATTGTTATACAAGGTCCCTCATGTCCAGGTCCAGGTGGTGGGTATGGTTTCGGAGACCTTTCCATTGGACCGAGGCACCCGACAGGAGTGCCCGCTATCGCCGCTCCTATTTGTAGTGGTGATGGAACCCATGGCGGCGACATTGAGAAAGCTGGTTGGAGAATGGGGGATACCTATAGGAAGCACTAACCACGTGGTTTCCCTGTATGCCGACTGTTAGGCCTAGCACCTTGGTGTGGGTCTCCCTTCCATTTTTGCTGTTGCCTCATGTGTTTTTGCTGGTGTTAGATGCTTTGGGCACTGTGCCACAGCTGTCCAGTGCCACAGTGCAAGTGCTCCCCATTGTAAATTGATGTGTGAATTGGTTGGTTTGGGTTACCTGTCAGACCCTAGTACAGTGCACCAGGAGTGCCCAGAGCTGGTAATCCAAACACTGCTGGCGGGCTTGCAGCACTGGTTGTGCCACCCACAAAAGCAGCCTGTAAAAGTGTGTCTAAGGCCTGCCATTGCAGAGCCTGCGTGCAGTCTAGTACTGTCATGCTGACTGGGCAAGTGCACCCACTTGCCAGTCCCTAACCCTTCCCTTTTCTTCATATGAGTCACCCCTATGGTAGGCCCAAGGGTGGGGTGCATTGTAAGTATAAGGTAGGGCATGCCCTGGTGTGTGTGGCATGTTTTAATAGTGAATTACAGCCATTTTCGTTTTTCACTATTGCAAGGCTATCTGTTCTCCATAGGCCAGAATGGGTAGTTTGATTATTACATTTTATAATCCCAACTGACTCAGGGAACATGGTGGAATTTAGTATGCCTGAACTCAGAATGATAAAATACATCTTTTAGTGAAGTTGGTTTTAACATTCTGTGTTTGAAAATACCACTTTTAGAAAGTAGGTATTTTCTTGACTAACCATTCAAACCTGCCTCTGCTAGGCTGTGTATTCCTTGTCTGGAGTTTGAGTGACAGGGCTGGGGAATTCCAGGAGACAGGGTGAGGCTGCCCAGTGGTGAATAGAGAGATCTGCATCTAGATGGGAGGGAGGAGTTGCACCTGGGACCTGAATAGGGCTGTGCCTTCCCTCCACAATGCTGGCTCCACCTCCTGTGGTGCAGCTGATGTCTCTGCCCTGCACTCTGAAAGGAAAGAAGGAGTCGTGTAAATAAAGTGCTCCCGGACTGACCAGAACTGGTTTGGACTAGGCAAAGACCTCTCTGCCTTAAGAGAACAAAGGAAAACTTTAGATCACTTTGGAAAATAAGAAGAAACCTTTGCTGAGGAGTGGAACCAGAAGAAACTGAGGAGAGACTATCCCTAAGCTGAAGTGCTGCTTGGGGGATTGGCCTGCAGTGGTTTCCTGACTGCCAAAGACAGGAGAAAGGAATATGTGTGCATGTTCATTCAACTTGTGTAAGGATCTCCAAGGGCTAGGAAAAGAGCTTGCCTCCTTCTGAAGTCTCAGGGACAACAGACTTCAACCACCAGCTCCCCAGAGTTCTTTAGAAGTGCCTGCTGCTGTTTTTGGGCCTTCTGAGGGACTGCGTGTCGCAAGGAGCTGGAAGCGCGACTCACGGAGAAGAAGCGCGTTGACGTCGCAGCCGCTGCCGTCGCATCCCGTAACAAGGGTGATGCAGCTGTAGTTGACGCATTGCACCGCATAACGAGAAGCGTCCCGCAACACCGAAGAAGCGTGTCGCCGTCGCAGCCGCTGTAGCTGTCGCATTGCACCGCATCGAGAGAAGTGTCTCGCATCGAGGAAGAAGCGTGTCGCCGTCGCAGCCGTTGCCATCGCATCTTGGATGTCGCCACTGTAGCTGTCGCATTGCACCGCATCAAGAAAATCGCCTCGCATCTACGGAGAAGCGTGCCGCCGTCGGAGCTGCTGCCGTCGCATCACAGAACAAGGGTGTCGCCGCTGCAGTTGTCGCATCGAGCGGAAGCGTCTCGCAACGTCGGAGAAGAGTGTCGCCGCCAAGGCCGCTGTCGTCGCATCACGGAACAAGGGTGCCGCCGCTGCATCTGACGCATCGAGTCGAGTCTTCTTGCAACATCGTTGAAGCGTGCCGCATCAGAAAGATCATATTTTTAAGGAACAATGGTCCCATTCACATAAAATAGATATAATACCACAATTGATACAATGAGAAATCGGGTTTTATATATGTAGTCAATGCAGGGAATAATAGTCGATGCAGTACAATTGTAAAACAACCAAAAATTATAAACCGGTGAGTGAGTTAACTGTGACAGGGTAAAAGGGAAATCAGCCGATTTCCTAAACCCAGGCAGGTGACTTAAAAGGTGACTTTTTAGTGAACAAAAATAAGCAGTAACAAAAAGTCAGATCGGCATCTCATACTCCAACAGTTAGATAGCAGTTATTATAGAGTTTAGAGATGGTAGTCGACGACGTTTCGATCCCCTTGGAAATAGTGGGATCTCTTCAGGACAAGTGGATGACAGAAATGCCTGAGAAGTTAGCCTGGGTAGGAGAAGGAAAGAGGGTGAGGGGGGTTTTTGGGGGGAGAGAGAGAGATATGGGGGGGCGGGTAGGGATGAGGGGAAGGAAAAGGTAAAAATGAGTGGAGGATAAAAACAATAGAAAGGTCAAGTCAAATGAAGTAACGTAAGGAAGGGTTACTGAGAGGAAGGGAAGGTAAGAGGAATTCCCAAAGGGAGAGTAAAAATTAATAATAATTCAGGCAGAATCATATGTGAAGGGAGAAGGCAGAATAGTAAGTACAAAAATATCCCAATTGGAAAGAGGAGTAATCAGGCAGTGAGGGAGGGAGAGAGTAGTGCACAGGGAATGATGCTGAGAAAGGGAAGTAGAACGAGGAAGGAGTCGCAAGGGACAGGAATAAAAGGCATGTGACTTACAATGAGTCAGCCGGGGGCGCCATGTGGGCTAAACCGGCAATACCATGGCGGTACGTTGACCACACGGGGTCTGAGGCGAGGGAATGCAGATAGCGGAGGAGCGGGTACGGCGTGAGACTGGCGGCCGTGGTGAAGGTGAACATAGTTGGTTTCTCTAACACCTCAGCCGAACCCTCATACATCTCTGACTCCACTGAAGGCCCTAGTACATCTAGAAATAGAGCTAACAACCCTAATTTTTTAGGACAGGATCAGGGCAGACCATCCAACCGCGGCACGCTCCGCCTGCCCTGGTGGCACAGTGCTCCCGGAGACAGACAAACACGCCAAAGGTACTACCAATGTTGAGAAATCTTAGCCTTCACACTGATTCCATGAATATTTACCCTACCGCTACTATGTCCGAACAGGAAACCATCACCATATTCAACCTATCGAACCACCTTCTTTCTGATAAAGAAATCACATTACTCAGCAAAGGCTTGTCCTTCGTCCCCACCATTAGACCCGATTACCTCCAATTACAGATTGAGTTGTTACGCTTCTTTAGAAAGATACGCCTTCGTGTATTCTTTTTGAACAAACCATATACACCTCCCACAGCATTTACTACATTTCGCCCCCTCCACCTTCTCCCCGCCACCCCACAGCATACCAGCTGAAATCCTCACTTTTGAAAAATTGATCCTCAATGATATTGCTGAACATGAACACAGACGTGCATATATCTCTTATAACCTCACACTGTTCGAGAAAAACGCCCTACGAGAGCTCAAACAAATGGACAATTTGACAATCAAACCAGTGGATAAGGGTGGAGGCATTGTCATCCAAAACACTGGTACCTACAAACAAGATATTCTGAGACAACTCTCCCGAACAGACCACTACTTAAGACTCCCTACTGATCCTACTAAGGAGATTCAAAAACTTATTCTGGACATCACTGAAGAAGGCGTTACACAGGGCTTTTTGAGCAAGAATGAATTCCAGTTTCTTAATACTATTCCCTCACAATCCATTCAGGTCCCACATCCTAGAATGGAAGCGCTATATAGATGATATTTTTCTCATCTGGAATAGTACTGAAGACCACCTCTCTTCAATTTCAGAACTGACTTAATCACCACAGTAATGGCCTTAATTTGACTGTTAACAGCAGCAAATAACAGATAGCATTCCTGGACCTTCCATCATAGCCCACAATGGGGGCCTCTATGTACCGTAAACCCACTGAAAAAAACACTTTACTCTCATACAGCAGTCACCACCCTAGAGCCCTGCGTGACTCACTCCCATACTCACAGTTTCTTTGCATACGGCGCAATTGCTTCTACAAACAAGATTACTTTTCGGAAGCCAATTTGCTATTAAAGAATTTGACGAGCACCGAAAATTAGTGATGATAGCACTTAAAAGAGCCTGGTATTGCCCAAGGGATATTCAACTTAACCCTAAAGAAAAAAGAAAACTGATGATAAACTTGTATGTATCACTACATTTACGCCCATCTCCAACACAGTGAAAAAATGTATTCTTAAACACTGGTCGACACTTATTGCTGGCAACCTTAAGCTAGATCTTCCTCTATTTGCCTTCAAGAAGAGCAAAAGTATCAAGGACCACCTGGTCAGGGCAACTCTCCCTGACGTCAAAAGGGACTCAACCCTTAGAACTTTTTGTAATATACCGCCTTTAGTAGGCCATTTCAAATGTGCTGCTTGCAGTGTTTGTAGTCTCACATCGGATACAAAAAAATGTGTGCATGCTAACATTAACATTACTCTTAGCCACTTCTCTAACTGTAATACCATGAATGTCATATATGACATAACTTGTCCTTGTAACTTGATTTATGTGGGGCAAACAACACAGAAGATCAGAATCCGGATCTGCCAACACAGAAGCCGGATCCGTTGCAAAACTGCCAATGCGCCACTTGTTGAACACTTCACACAACTGAATCATACTGAAGACGACATAAAGTGGCAGGTTATTAGTGTGATCCTACAACCTTCCAGAAATACGAACATTGCTACTATTCTCAACAAGGAAGAACTCAAATGGATAATTCGTACTGACAGCCTCCACACAGGACTGAACCGTCTGGAGGATTGGTCTAATTTACTGTAACCTGTTCAATTACCCTTGGACTGCCTTCTATGAGCTTGTGCTGCATAATTCTGTGCCCTTTCACCGCTTCTGCCCCTTTTATCATTCCCTCCTGCTCCTCTAGTTTTTCTATGAGCTTATGCTGCATAATTCTGTGCCCTTTCACCGCTTCTGCCCCTTTTATCTTTCCCTCCTGCTCCTCTAATTTTTCCCTCTATCCCCCCTCTGGGGTTTCCATTTTCTCCTTATTTCAAATATATTTCTCCCTTCATCCCTCTATCCTACCTCATTGACATTGACCTGTCCCAGGGCCCTTTTTGTTGGGTTTCCTAATTACCCTTGCTGACTTCATGCACAACTCCCCTTCTTTACCTTCACCCCTATCAACCCCCCCCCCCCCATTCCCCATCTGGTTTCCAATGCCGGTCGGGACTCGCTGATCTCCGCGGTGCTCCCTCCGTGTGCTACCTTCACCACGGCCGCCAGTCTCGCGCTGTACCTGCTCCTCCGCTATCTGCATTCCCTCGCCTCAGACCCCGTGTGGTCAACGTACCGCCATGGCATTGCCGGTTTAGCCCACGTGGCGCCCCCGGCTGACTCATTGTAAGTCGCATCCCTTTTATTCCTGTCCCTTGCGACTCCTTCCTCGTTCTACTTCCCTTTCTCAGCATCATTCCCTGTGCACTACTCTCTCCCTCCCTCACTGCCTGGTTACTCCCCTTTCCAATTGGGATATTTTTGTACTTACTATTCTGCCTTCTCCCTTCACATATGATTCTGCCTGAATTATTATTAATTTTTACTCTCCCTTTAGGAATTCCTCTTACCTTCCCATCCTCTCAGTAACCCTTCCTTACGTTACTTCATTTGACTTGACCTTTCTATTGTTTTTATCCTCCACTCATTTTTACCTTTTCCTTCCCCTCATCCCTACCCGCCCACCCATATCTCTCTCTCTCCTCCCAAAACCCCCCCTTACCCTCTTTCCTTCTCCTACCCAGGCTAACTTCCCAGGCATTTCTGTCATCCACTTGTCCTGAAGAGATCACACTATTTCCAAGGGGATCGAAACGTCGTCGACTACCATCTCTAAACTCTATAATAACTGTTATCTAACTGTTGGAGTATGAGATGTCGATCTGACTTTTTGTTACTGCTTATTTTTGTGCACTAAAAAGTCACCTTTTAAGTTACCTGCCTGGGTTCAGGAAATGGGCTGATTTCCCTTTTACTCTGTCACAGTTAACTCACTCACCGGTTTATCATTTTTGGTTGTTTTACAATTGTACTGCATGGATATTATTCCCTGCATTGACTAAATATATAAAACCCGATTTCTCATTGTATCAGTTGTGGTATTATATCTATTTTATGTGAACGGGACCATTGTTCCTTAAAAGTATGTGTCCAACCTTGGTACCGTCCGTCTTCTAGGGTTTCCTTGTTTCTTACTTCGCATCAGGAAGATCTTCACGTCTTTATTTCTTTGCACCAAACTTTCATCGCATCACCATCGTTGCAACACTTTTGTTGCCCTGTGTGTCGCATCTAAAGGTACATTGACTCAAAGTGTCGCATTTAAGATCTAAAAGAGAACTAAGCTAAATTCTACTATTTTTAAAGTAACAGTATTGTGGATTTTTGTCGTTTATGGTCTTGTGTTAAATCTATATAAAGAATACTTATTTTTTATATAAAACCTGTGTGGTGTCCATCTGTAGTGTTGTCACTTGATTACTGTATGTGTTCACAAATGCTTTACACACTGCCTCTGAGGTAAGCCTGTCTGCTCATGCCAAGCTACCAAGGGGGTGAGCAGGGGATATTTTAGGAGTGTACCCCCTTACCCTGACTAGAGGCAAGGGTCCCTATTTGTCACAAATACCTACCTTTGTCAACTAGAGACCCCCCAAATCTAACACCGATGACACACTAATGTACACCTGGCACCCGATGCAGGCCATCCCCCTACTGCTGGATGTGCTGCAGAGATCTGGAGAGGTATCAGGCCTGCAAACGAACCCCGAAAAATCCAAGCTGGTCCCAATCGGACGAATGGCAAGAAGGCCAAGGCATACGCTACCAGAAGTGGGGCTTCCATGAGCGGCTGCTCAACCTAAATACTTGGGGATCAGTTTGGCACATACACCTTCCTCGTACTTAGAGCTTTATATAGGCAGGTTGGTGGAAGGTATTCGTGGCTCGGTGTGTTTTTGGAGAGAGCTGCCACTGTCCCTTATGGGCAGGATAGCAATCACAAAAATGATTATCCTACCCGCTGCCTCTATGTGCTACAACACTCTCTCTACAAAACCCCTATCATTTCTTTAAGACACTAAACACCTTGGTGATAGAACTCCTGTGGGGTACCAGCCGTAAATGTGTTCGCCTGACGACACTGCAGAGAATGTGGCAGAAGGCAGGCCTGGAAGTACCATGCCTAGAATTTTATTATATGGCTTCCCAACTACAGCTTGCGATTCACTGGCTTGATGAGCATGACAATTGGGAAAAACAGCTCCTTGCGGGCACATGTGGGGTAAGATCTCTGTCAGAACTCCTGATGCTCGGCGTGAGAGTTCCCCCTCGTGTCCCTACATAATACAACACATAGCGGAAGTGTGGGAGACCACTGTAAAGGTGATCGGCCGGGCGCCCTATGCCCTGGATATGCCACTATGGCAGGGGTCTTCAAACTGTGGGGCGCGACCCCCAGGGGGGCCGTGGAGTGATGCAAAGGGGGTCGCGCCTTCCCAGTCACACTTCTGCCCAGGCCCAAGGGATTCAGCCCCCCCCCCCTCCGTCTTCCCCCTCCTGTGTCTCAGCCCGGGCTGCTGCAGTGAAACTCGAGCTGCTGGGGGCTCAGCTGGGCAGTGTCTGGAGTCTTATCTCCAGCACTCCCGTGTTTTTCACAGGTCTTTAAAGACCATTTGCATATTTACATGCCTTTGCAAACTGGTTACAGAGGCTTAGGTTTTTCCCCTGGTTCCAGTACCCCCTGGGTCCCCACTCAGCCTATTCCTTACATTTGTATTTTACATTTACTGCTGTAGTGTGAGAATGCATTTCATGGAAAGGAATACAAAGTAGGCTTGCCAAAAGAAAAATGCCTGCCATGTTTTGTTTAAAGAGCCTGCAAAGATCTCCTCTTGGCACTAAATAGACTTAGAAATAAAAAAGTATGTATGCATTTGTTATGTGACTTTAACTGTCTATGTTCTCTTTAATTATCAGTCATGGATCATTGAGGCAGCCCTAGAACACAATTCAAAGTGCTTTCTATTTATATTTAGGTGACTGCTTTTTTTGTACCGACTGGGCCATCAAGATAATCTGCTGGCAACCCTAACCATAAGACTGGAAGTTTGTTGCAGGATCAGCACATTATTTATTTCCTTCACCCTCGATCCCCGATTAAGGCGCAATAGTTTAACTTAGATCTTAAACTCTACGCCGCCGTCAATAACATGCTGAGTTACTTCATGGGTCTGGGAATGCACCCTGCATTCAGACAACTCACTCATCATTCTCGCCCTTTACTTTCACGCTCACCCTGACTCACAGCGATCACAATGCACACACACTGATCACCATGCACTCACACCATTCACCCGCTCACCCTGCACTCACAGTGATCACTCTGCACTCACAATGCACTTGTGCTGCTCACCCTATACCTCAACCTGCAGTCACACGAGTACACTACTCATCCTGCACTCATGTGACACTTCACTCACCTGTCCCCCTCACTACTCAATATGCAACTCACTCAAACAAGCCCATCAGTAATCATTCATTCCATTCTGAACTTGCATCCGTACCCAAATTCATACGCCACCTCACTCACCCTGCAGTCACTCCTCTTGCCCTACTCTCACACTGTTGCATCGCTCACCATGTACTCACATGGGCACTCTTGTCATCCACACAGGGCAGAGGGTTAATGTGCCTGCTACAAAGAATATGTACCATGCAGATCACAGAAATGAGTGTGAGTAAACTGAGTAGTGCTATAAAAAATGAAATGTTTGTCAGAAAGGTGCTATAGAGAGATGCGGTGCATTGTTGGTGAGTGGCAGTGAAGGAATTCATGGAGAAGGAGGAAACGGGGGTGGGGCATCAAAAAAGACTGATGCACCGGATGCGACCAGCGTTAGGACCAGCCCTGACTGGGAGTGTTAGCCCCCCCCCCCTGAAGTTCTGCTCTAGTGGCTCCCCTGCTTCTGCCTATTATAATTTACATTTGTAATGCACTACTGTTACCAAAAGATGTCCTGGGGCTAATAACCATCTGCTGCCTGAAGGCAAATGAGAAACACACAGAAGGAGAACCAGACAAATGGGGTAACCTACAGAGCATAGCGAAAGGTTTTTATATCTTCCTAAAGGATAATAGATTCTTGTTGGAGCGAAGCAAAGGAGGATGCACGTTCCATAACTGCGCGGCCTGCATCAAAACAGCGCGACAGACAACTCATGCCTTCTTGAATTAGGGAACAAAAAGCAGATTGGCACAGACCGTGAGGAGCATACGGGTCCGACCCGTATGCTTGGTGAGGAGAGATGAGAGGATGAGAGAGGACAGCAAGGGAGTGAGAGAATTTGATTGACGAGGTCAGGGATGAGGAGAAATGTGAATTGCCGAAGAGAAGTGTGGACACGCAAGAAGTGAGTGTGAGCCAAAGGGGAGGGCTTCTGTTAGAACAAAGGGGAGATGTGACAGAGGAATGGGGGGACTGCAGGGGTGTAAGAAACAAATAGACAAAAATTTGAATGGAGCGACGAGGTGAATGAGAAGTGCTGAGGGGCACGGGAGGTGACAGGGCCAGAGAGGCCATGAGATAAATGTGAGAGACTGTTAGAGATGAGGGCAGTGAAAAGACAGAATGGCAAGAGGTGATTAAAGGTGAAGTGAGAGGTTGAATGGGGAGAATTCAGAAGTTGTAAAAAGGGGTGAAAGAAAATGGCCTGCAAAGTGAGAGAGGGATCCGGGGTGAGGAGAGGGATGGAAGGGAGGGGGTGAGAGGAAAGCTGCATGGGTAAACTGTTTAACTCTGCACAAAACTGCCAAGGTTTTAAGGGACCCCTGCTTCTCCCGGCCAGGGCCATGTGAGCTTCTAATGTGGCAGCACGTATTCCTGCAGAGTGGAAGGCCCTTCACAAAAGTTGACTTGAAATCTTTCTGATGATAATTGCTGTATTTTGGCTATAAATGGGTACTGATGGGGTGAAATCTTTCCTCGGTGTTACTGTGTGTAAAAAATGTCAAAATAATGAAGCAATGCTATCCCAAAATACGCGGCATCACATAACCTCATTTACATTTTCATCCCACACAATTTAGTTAACAGGTTTAGAAATTTGTGTCAGGAGGGGGTCCTTACGCCTCAAAATGTTGACAGGGGGGTCTCGGCAACCAAAAGTTTAAAGACCTCTGCACTATGGGTTGTACAACCCTTTCACAAAATAGCAGATTCAATGTCGATGCGCAAATGGAAAGAAGGCGGCTGCCTCACAATCGGGGACTTATATGAAAACCGTCAGTTTATAAAACGAGAAAAGGTGGAGGCCGCTTTTGTTTTGAGAAAGGGGCAGTTTCTGCAATACGGGAAGATCTCACAGGTTGCCCAAGAGATTTGGTCATACTTACCGCAGGAGCCCCCCACCACTAACGTTCTCCTAGTAATGCTTTATATGGCCACGGGTTGGTGCCTTATCTCTCATTTATACCGGGCAATATGTAGCGACTTGGCAGATAGAGCTCTCCCCATACAAACATGATGGGATGATGTCATAGGAGATCGTTTGAAGATGCAGGATTGTACGAGAATTCATGAGGGAGTGAGGAGGGCGATTAAAAATAGTTCAATATAATTTCATACACCAAACCTACGTCATCCCCAAAACATTAAGCAGAATATACCCGATGCGGCATTCTTGCAAATGGTGTGGACATGCCCAGTGTTAGCCTCTTACTAGGCCGAAATATTAACCAAAATAAACGACGTCACAAGATGGGAGGTGCCTAAAGAGATCAGCACAGTGTTGTTGGGATTGCTACCTGATCCCAAAAGTAAAAGATTAAGCAGGAAGTTCATGCTTGTGGAGCTCGTGTTAGCAAAACTTCGAATCGCCAAAGCATGGCTGAGCCCCACCCCGCCGCAAACTGAGGTAGATGTATGTGAATGGGCAACTGCAGAAGTGGTTCGAATGAAACAGATTAGACGAGACAAGTTAGAGGATGATCCGCGTGCCTGGGCAGCTATGATAGCGGACACGAGGGCCCCACAGACACCCATAACAACTGACTGAGCAGAACACGGCAGGTGAATATGCCCCGTAGATACTATAAAAGAGGGTGGCCAATGGGGGGAAACGGTGAGAGATAATGACTGATAGGCACTCCCGGAATATCCTAGAATACCACTGGCACTCTGGCATGGAAAGAGGGAGGGATGGGAGGGGAGGGTGGTAGATTTAAGAGGTTTTTTTGGGGGGGGAATTATTTTTATTGACCGCATTGCTTCACATTACATCATGTACCATTACCATACATATATTTATACTGCGCCATCTGCATGACCTTGTACTGCTACGTCCTCCACATCTGTGGTGCACAATACATTTTTAAGAGTTATATTGGCATGAGATTTATTAGAAATGAACAAGTTCTGTTCCTGTTATCAGCTCATAAACAATGTAGACAGGCAGGGGAGGGTTCTCCCCAACACTACGTTACCTCCTGTATGTAACCAAAGTTAAAATTACATCTTTATGCATCTATAAATGCCAATAAAGAGATATAAAAAAAACACAGAGAGAATCCCGTACTCCTTTGTTCTTTGCATCACATAGCAAATAAGGCTACAGGTAGCATACAATCCCTTTTCCCTTTTTCCATCGCCAGTAATTTCTTAAGAATGAGTTTTAAGGGGGAATTATACTATTCGACCAGAACATCAGTTTGTAGGTGATAGACTGCTGTCCAAACTTGGTGTATACCTAGTTGTTGACAAATCTGAGCCATTAATTTAGAAGTAAATTGGCTCCCCATGTTGGTTAAAATCTCTTTGGGAAACACTACTTTGGAGAATATCTCAATCATGGCTTCAGCTATTTGGGTAGTATTGAGCTGGTGCAAAGGAATACTTTGTGGCATATTCTACCATGATGGCAATAGGGGTCCTATAATATCCATTCTCAACCTTGAGAAGGGTTCTTCTATTATGAGCAAAGGATAGAAGGGACCTGTGGAGGCTGATACTGACTAATCTTTTGACATTCTCTACAATACGTCTCAATGGGGTTATATATCCCTGGCCAATAAAAGTGCTCCAGGATGTCTTTGTCTGTTTTCTCCTGCCCAAATTGCCCTCCCAGTAAGTGACTATGTGCTAGATACATCACTTTTTCTCTGAAAGGTTCTGGTATTCAGCTGTATGGGCTGATTTCCCCCCGCCCTATCCTGAGGCCATTTCGGTTGAAAAACTGGAGACCTGCCTCTTCAAAGTTATCTTCTTCTGTTGCTTTAGTCCAGGCTTTCCTGAACAGGGAATCCACTCCCTGAGTTGCCTTGAACTTCCTATCAGATTCTTATAAGACCTCATCCGTCGAGGTGGGAGAACTGGGAATATACCCTTTTCCTGTTCTCGCCGTTTTTGCTTTCTACTCTCTTTTTCTCTAGAAGTAGGCCATTCAATTGTATCTATGTTGGAAAAGGCCTGTTCCCACCACAGTTCCTTTTTCCACCAAGTGTCCTGCACGAGGTACTCCAACTGTGGGCAATTGATACTAATATTTAAAGGTTCTGGCAAATTGGTATCAGGCCTACGATAATTAGTATAAGAGGTTCTCAATTGTTCCCTATGACCTCTCCAAACCGGGTATTAAACAGCATGCTGAGAAGGGACAACAACAAAAAAATATATGTACACTTCTTTGATCACTCCCCACTCTCCTGATTTGTGGCAGGAAATTTTTTATGTGCTGGTGGAACCCACCAGTCCTCATATCACATGTCTTCATCTACTTTGCTATCCGCGCCTTCTCCCTCGGATTCGGGCTGGTCGGCATCAGGCTGTCTTGGCATCCCAGAGTGTTGGTCTTCATGCTGGGCCTTCTTGTCCCCAGTTGTCGTCTTCCCAGTGTCTACCCCCGGCACTTCTAGCATTGTTGTTCTGCCTTACACTCCTGCTCCATATACTAAAAAGAGAAAACAAGAAATAAGGACGATAATTACTTGTTAACCTGCATTTATACCACTACGAACTCTCTCAAGCACATCTGATTTTTGATTAAGGCTTATTTTTATAAGGACATTTCTTGATATACAGATCAGTTAGTCAAGTCAAGTCAAGTTTATGTGCATAGTTAATAAAAACCATTGCATACAATCAGTAGCGGCTGGCATCTACGGGGAGGGGGGGCATGCATGCATGCAAAATAATTTTTTCTTTCAAAACTTACCAGGTGAGCGCAATCTCTTCTGCTCCCGACCTCCACAGGAACTGGAAGCTGGAGCCTGGAACTCCCTTGACCAATCAGGGTGCTGCTCTCATGCTGTGAGAACAGCGCCCTGATTGGAGGGAGCGGTCTCACTCGGCGCTCCACAGCGCCCTAGAGACCTGCGCTGACTCTAACCCAGCTGTCTTAAGACAGCTGGGCTAGAGATGTTTAAAGTGCGCATGTGTGGCTGGCCATCTCAAGAAGGCTGGGCAAAAAGACATGCACACTTTAAACATAAGTGCATAGACGGACCCCTCCTTCACTGAGCAGGGACCCTGCCCCCGTCCTGACGCTTCGCTCGGGATGGGGATGAAAAATAAAATGGTAATAAATTACCATTTTATTTTTCATGGGGTTTTGGGGGGATTTTAAGTGGGGCGATGCTCTTCCGCTCCAACGGAAGAGCCACCCCTGCATACAGTTGCTAATAAAAAGAAAACATTTCTAATAAAAGTAATTTAAAGTACAGAAATGAAAAACCTAAAAACCTTTTCTTTGGCAAGGTAGTCATCAATTAAAAGTTGCTGCCATTTGCACAGCTGTAAAAAACCCTTCTAATAAATCATTTATGGACGTAAAAGGAAAACTTATAACCTTTTCATGACTGTAAAATCAACAATTTAAAAGACTACAGTGTGAGTTTCTTATGTATAGAAATGTAAGTGCCCTCATGACCCGATTGTGCCTTTGGCACCTTCCCAGAGACTTGCAGTGGATTGTTTTAATCTTTGAGTAAACCTCCTATTGCGTGTTGTAGCGAGCACTTAATTTGTGCCAATATAGACCCCTTGAATTGGGTTATAAAGTGCAAGAGATTTATGCCGATCAACGTTCTTAAAGTAGCCTGTCCTTGCTCCTATGTTCGCCCAGTTCTTAGCCTGACCTTGCTCGTTCACAAGTAAAGTGCAAGTGACTTGTGCAAACCACCATTCTTAAAAATAGCCTGTCCTTGCTCTATCATTGGCCTTCTTAAAGCAGGTCATAAAGTGCTGATGACTTGTGTTGTTGAATGATATTGGGAGTGGCCTGACCTTGATCATTCACGCGTAAAAGGCAGTGCCTTGTGCAAACCAACGTTCTTAAAAAATAGCCTGTCCTTGCTCCTTCTTTGATCCATGAAGCGACCTTTTTAGGCATCATCGATTGTTATCCGCATGAAGCTGGTTATAAAGTGCAATTGTCCTGTGCTATTGAATGCATCTGAGAGTATCCTAACCGTACTCGCTCACTGATTCACGTCTTTTAGAAGGGGTTTTTGGAATTTTAGTTCCTTGCAGGCTAGGGTATTGAGGCGCTGCTTAGCCAAGTAATTACTGCTTGCCTGCAGGAGCGAATTTAGAGATTTACAAATATTGGTTTCAGCAGGCACGGGGCATAGACAGAAAATGTGAACTAATGTCTCTTGCTTGTATCCGCAGAGCTGGCAGTTTTGATTTTGCGACTGGTTTTTCCAGATGGAATGAAGTTTTTCGTGAATATGATCCCAAATCGATGTAACATAAACTGCTGCTTTAATGCCTGGGAATAATGCCCTGAGATATACTCCTGAGGTCTCAAATTATTGTATCATTTGATCAGAGTCCAGACATGGTGTCTTCTTGCAAAGGAGTCTTTGTCTTTTAGATGAGACAGGAATCAGGTTGAGGCATTGGTTACTTGGGTATAAGCAGCTTTTTCCATACTAGAGACCCACGCATCTTGCATGCCTAGTTTTTCAGTTGCCTGGCTTAAGTATTCACCCCACAAGCCTTTTCAATTACTGGGCTGTGGTTCCTCGATTTCAAGCCAGCATAGGTTGTTGATGGAGCCCCTCTCAGAAGCAGGTGTCTCCAGCACAGTTTGACAAAAGCACTCTTTGAAGAGATTGCTTTTTTAAGCCGAACTCTAAACGTACCTGGGCTGGTGAAGCTGCATAGCGGCTAAATGATGTTTTAAGGTCATTTGATGTTCCAAATTGATGCCTACTTATTTATATGTGGTAGCACCCTCGACCCTTTTGCCTTCTAAGAACCAGGTGAATGGCTTATATTTGGTATCAACCAACTGGAGCACTTTCGTTTTATTTAAATTTAGCTCTAGCCCTTGCTCGTCCATGCAGTTTTTAGGGCATTCATGCTGCGTTTCAGGCCTATTGGCATTTGACTCAAGAGAACAGTATCAGCCACAGATTTTGACTTTTTACCAACTAACACTGCTTTGCAATGAAAGGTGGTTGGACAAGTTAATGTATGTGGCAAGGTGCATTTTCAGTTTTTTTTTCTCTGTTGCCTTCTGGACTAATCAACAAGGAGCAATCCATTGGTTTAGGGGGACTTGGAAAGTACATTTCAGTATATCAGGTTCTGTATAGTCCAGGCACACAAGTGCATCCCCAGGGTTTGCCATCACAACATTGTAAAAATATGCCACTCTACCTGTTGGACCTGTCAGCCTTGGGGCAGTCTCCCCCTAAATTTTTGCCCTTTTTGCCTCCCACTTCGACCATACATTTTTGTTGGACTTAGAACTCTGGGCGCCTTACCACTGCTAAACAGTACTACGGTGCAGGTGCTCTCCCCTAAAAACATGGTGACACTGGCATACCTGACACAGGCCCCCTGCTACCGCAGTGAGGCCTACCCCTCCATAGGTTAACATTGGGTACCCCCCTAATGAGATAACTTCAGACTGGGACCTAATAAGTATGTCATGTTTGGTATAGTTGGAATCGTAGCGGGGAGCCCTCTCTCGTGATATATGGGGTTTGGGCACTACTGCTTTAGAAATCCCACTTTTAGAAAGTGGACATTTTCCTGCCTGCACTTAGTTTGTGCACTGCAGACTCCCCCCTCCCATCTGCATGCTGATAGCCTTCCTGGGCTGTGAGGAGGGAGTGGTGATTCACACCTTTACACTTGACTAGGCTGGGCCCGGATGCCCCACAATAGGTTTAACGACCCTGCCTTTGTCACTGTAGACAGCCAGGAGCCAGGTCAGGGAAGGCAGGGAACACCCCAGAACCCCCTAGACCCTTCCAGAAGCTTCTGCCCCCTTCTAGTGACTAGGCACCAGGGTATAAAAGGGAGGGTCCTGGCCACACATCCTTGTTACACCACTGGATTAAAAAGAGACTCTGCTGGTGTAAAGACTGCTGCCCCAGGAGGATTGCCACTGTCTGCTGAGGCTGACTGCTCCCAGGAACTGCTGCCTAAACTAGCTGAGCTGCTCTGCTGCCTGCTGATCTTGCCCTGCTAGAGGGAAACTAAAAACATCACTTCCAGAGTGTCTCCACTATTCTTCCCTCTTTGACTGGCCCCTGCACCTAACCTGGGAACCTTTGTCCCATCTGCATGATTGAACAAGAAACCCTGATGCAGTGAACCTGGGGACCGCCGCCGCAGCTGCAGGCACGAGTGAAACAATTTTTAAAACTGCCCCTGAAGTCACCGCCGCCGGCCCGTGACTGGAGGAAAGCATTGTGCGGGTCAATTTCACCACCGCCGGCCCGGGATCCCCAAGAACGACCGGCCTGTTTCCTTGCACCGCCGCCGGCCCAATCGCAGGACCTAGCAACCCTTCCTTCTTTCGGAAGTACACTGAGTAGCTGTCGCAGGAGCCGCTCCAAACCCCCTGGTGTCTCGTCACCGCCTATGGCCCGGGCTCCAATAGGAGATTGCGCTGCAGCAGGAACCGCGGCGAGACGTTGCCTTTCAACGCGAGTCAGTTGCAGGGAGAGAGTGAAGCATGCTCTCTTTCTCTCTTGCGGGCCGGGCAGTGCTTAATTTGTGCCGGTGCTTTCCGGTGCTTAGCACCGGCACTTATTTATCAGGGCCGGGTCTACAAGCGCCTGCACGTCGTATGGCATTGATCATATAATTACCTCGTTCAGTTGCTGACTCAGCGCAGACAGCGTTGTTAATTTTGTCTCCCGAGTGATGAATCCTGGTAACGAGTGTTGCGGCTGTCAGAGCCGAGATTCCTATGATATGATATGAATCACTGGTCCAACCATAATTATTTACTCTGCCAATATCCATATCGCATGCGCATTGCGAATTCGCCTAGGTGCCGACGCCGGCCCTTATTTCAGTGTTGCCGGTGGGAGGATGGGAATTGATTGGCCTAGATTTGGTTTGACGGGGGTAGGCAGCAGCGTGCGCAGGTTTCTTTTTAGAATGCCACGCCCCGCCCCCGGCACACCCGTACTCCACGAGTCAAAAACGGACGACATTGAGGGCAGGCAGCAGCACCTGCAGACCAGGCCTATCAGTAAAACAAGCATTTACAATGCAATGGTCTCGGCATTGGTAAAGTTAGAGCTATTGGCATTGCTCATGACATTATTTTTTTTTATGTGTTTGTTTTTAAAACATTTAAAGAAACGGCATTGTCATGAGCAATGCCAATAGCTCTAAGTTTAACAATGCCGAGACCGTTGCATTGTAAATGCTTGTTCAGGATATCCAGCCTGCCCCCCGCCTCACGTGTCCTTAGCCTCCTCTGTGTGCAGCCGAGCTCGGTCTGTGGCGCACAGGAGCACCCCACTCTCTGTGTGAAATCCGGCCCGACAGTCTCTGACAGACCCCTCCCCTCCAAGCCCTCTTGAGTATACGAGCCAGCCCGGCTCTGTGGCTCACAGATCACCTCCGTGGGTGTGTACAGCCGGGTCTGTGGCGCACAAGACCATGCTGTGTGTAATCCAGCCCGTCTTTCTCTCTCACAGACCCCTCCGAGCCAGGCGCTGGTGCCTGTTTCAGACCGCTGTGTTAGTTGCTCCATGATGCAGAACACTGGATGCCATCGATTTTCAATTGGAACAAATTGTGCGGTGTATCGATTACTGTGCTCGTGCAAGTGGAGCCAGCAGCCCTTGCGGTGGAAGGGGGTGTGGGGTCTTCGCCAGCACATGCCCCCGGAGAGAAAGGGGGTTCGGAGGCAGGCAGCACACGGCCCCCCAGAGAGAACGCAGCACAAGGCGCCGCAGAGCACACATGGCGTCCGTTTAACATCCCCGTCCCAGTGTCTACAGACCTGCTGTGTGCACACAGCTCACTAGTGCAGCCAGACAAGCACCTAGAGCTCACACGCGTCACAGCACAATGAACGAGAGACACGCTTGTGTGCACCAGATGAAGGTAACAAATGGTTATGATCCAAACATTAAATAAATGAACGCACAACGTTGTTTAAATACCTGTCAGGCTTTCACTCTTGGGGAGGGCACCACCCCCGCCAGGTCTTTAGTTAGAGTTTTCACTCACTCGTGCAATGGTGCGGTAGCACCGTCGGTGTTTGACTGCGTCCCCCGCGCCCTATACTGCTGTCTTCTTGGGGTCCGGAGTAGGCGCTACTCGCCGAAGAGATTAGACGCCTTGTTGGAGTAGTAAGCGCTATAAAGATACAGCACGTGTCTGAATACGTGACATCTCACATAGAGGCACTGAAGTACTCAGGGGGAAGGAGTTTAGTGTCACGTTTTTACACAGACAAATACAGACCGAAAACAAAGCGTTTCCTGTCTGTATTTACTTCTAAAAGCAGAAAAATAGAGAAGAGAGCGCTTCTTGTGAGGTGTCCATGCCACCGCGCAAAAGATTCCAGGTTAACAGCTGAGCAGATGGACAGAAGGGGTCAAACAGATCGAGATGTTCTTAAATGCAAGTATATGTTCACACATTTGCATATAATGCTTATATTTACTTCTCGTGTAGCGCGTTATGTCTGGCTGCTTCATTTTCTAAAATGCTTACGTGCGTTTATCAAGTGCGCGCCTCTATTCATTCTCAAAACTCAAAATAAATATGAACACCAGCACGACGAGCGGAAAAAAATCTGGGATAGCGAAAGAAATATGGATAAATACAAACGGAAATATTAAATGATTGCCATAAAACCCGGAAGCTCCAGTGATGGTCGGGGGGGGGGTGGAGGGGCTACAGGGTGCAGATTTCAGTTCTTTCTAATTGTCCTCCGTGCTCTGGCTGCAGGGTGAGTCCTTGCGCGCAGTGTGACCTGCGGCGCACGGCAGCGGCCACGGAGGCCCCCGCCCTCCCCTCCCTGTCACCACCGGTACTTGTCACCTGAATGCCCGGGAGCCCTAATTATGATGGTATGGTGGTATGGGGGGTGGGTGGAAGTACTTTAATTGCCTTCCGTGCTCTGGCTGCAGGGTGAGTCCTGGCGCACGGTGTGGCCTGCGGCGCATGGCACCGGACAGGGAGGCCCCCGCCCTCCCTCCCTGTCACCACCGGTACATGTCACCTGAATGCCTGGGAGCCCTAATTATGATGGTATGGGGGTGGGTGGAAGTACTTTCTAACTACCTTCCGTGCTCTGGCTACAGGGTGAGTCCTTGCGCACTGTGTGACCTGTGGCGCACTGCACCGGCCAGTGAAGTCCTCGCCCCCCCTCCTTGTCACCGCCTGTACGTCACCAGATGCAGCCAGATGGGCAGAAACACCAGACCTGGCTTGAACACCCCGCGTTAAGAACGGTCCAGCGGCTCCAGTGGGCCCAAGGACCACCTGCCCATGTAGGGCCTTAACGCACTGACGACCGTGCACTATCAAGAGGCGCTGACCGCGCTTGGCGGCCCCGAAAGAACAGGCTCATTGTTCAAAGCACCCCAAGTGGTCCGACGGGCCACTCCAAAAGGGAAACTGCCCCGGATGGCGAAGCGGTGATACATGGAGGGGTTTGTCCTGTCACGGAGCCCAGCAGCCCTGGTGGTGTTGGGGGAGGGCTGGGGGTAATATCCGTTCAATATTAGCGGACTGGACCGCGGTTACCAACAGTGAACCCTCCACCTGCACAACGCCCTCGAGCCAGCAGCGTCAGCCACGGAAACCGTCGGCCACCGACTTCCCAAAATTCAAAGGGGGCGAGTGACGCGTAAGTGTCTAACGTGTATGAGAGGGAGAACCGAGGGCCAATCGCGAGTTTGTTTTGACCCCAACCAAGGCGCCCGGACGTTCTCACGATGCTGGCTGCGGTGGTTAAAAATATCGACGAGGCTACAAAAGGACACAGGGCGCAAGAAGCTGGTGACACGAGGCCAAGAAAAACACTGTCCCATGAAAACGATTACACAGCACCACGTCGCGGGTGACACGAAAGCGCCGCGGGTTCTTCACTGTGCCTCCAGACACTAGGATTCATTCACTCGGACAGATGCCCTGGGCGGAGAGGGGGCGCCTCGAAGGGTGCGTCTTTTGAGAAAGGAAAGCCCTTTCCTGGCTCAGCGCCTCGCGAGTTTCCTGGCTTCTGCGCGCTTGCCATTTGGCCCCATCGCTGCCTCACTCTGCTGGCTTGAACGATGGTGCCCACAGCCGGCACTAGGCTGTGGTGTCTCCACTGGCTCCAGCCGGGGGGGGGGGAGGGGGGGGAGGTTCGCGGGTGCAGCATGCTACAAAAGGACACAGGGCGCAAGAAGCTGGTGACACGAGGCCAAGAAAAACACTGTCCCATTAAAACGATTACACAGCACCACGTCGCGGGTGACACGAAAGCGCCGCGGGTTCTTCACTGTGCCTCCAGACACTAGGATTCATTCACTCGGACAGATGCCCTGGGCGGAGAGGGGGCGAATTGGAAGACGTAACACATACACCACTAGCGGAATGGACTCACCCGACTACATGAACTCTCGCGATGACGATTTTACCTGAGGATGGTGACGCTACCCCTCCGCACAGGCAAAAACACCACTGGCTCGGACACCCGGATCGGCTTGAACTGGAACTTGCAGCCGAAGCACAGCGCCGAGTCGCTGAAGACGGACACAGAAACGATGGGCCTTTCGAAGATGTGGATGGGGTCCAGGTGCGAGACGATGCAGCCTCCGGGCTGGTAATCGTTGATGACGAAGGAGATCAGGTGAGGGAGCAACGCCGGGACACCACCGCCTTTCTCCGAGGCACAGCAGAAAATGCCTCGGAGAAAGGGAGTGTCCTTTTCGGATTGGGGGGCGTGTTTTGCTGTTGTCTCCTCCCTGAGACTTCTCGCAAAAAACACGCCCCCCAATCCGAAAAGGACGGGGCAGGATCAGAGTGACGGGACCTCTTCTCCAATGGCTGGCCAGCATTTACTAGGCCAGCCAATGGAGAACAGGGAAGAAGAGGGGCGGGTTCAAGCCCCTCTTCACCCAAGTCATTATGTCTCGCGAGCGAGACTGCGCAAGCGCAGCCATCGCTAGCCGAGACCTAAAAAGGCAGTGCCCCAGCCACCCACCACCAGTAACTGTAAGTAATAAGTAGCCATGCTGTGCTCATTTTTTGGTTGAGGAGGTGTTGTGACAGTTACCGTGGTGGTAGCGCCACAATCTGAAGATTCGATGATACCCGGGGCCCTGGCCTAGCTGTACACATTATACCACGATAGGGCCGCCGGGGTTACGTTAAAGGCCCTGCCCGGCCACTCCCTTGAAGTATCCTCCACCTAAACAATTTACCGCTCAAGACTAGAGTTGTTAAAAGCCTTGAAAAGCAGGATGTTAATGAAACTTGTTGCCTTCTTTTTTTACGTATAGTTGCAACCTAATGAATGAGCCCATACTCTTGAAGGCTCTTTAAGCGTGCCATCGTTTGTTCATGTAATTGTGCTTTAATATGTATAAAGTGATGTGCTAAGCCAACTGACAGGGGTAGGTATGCCTCGCAATAATGTCCTGCAATAATTTAATTCGATGCAATCTATACAGCGTGGCGTAGCGGCTTCCCGCCTCCTAGTCCTGGCCAGGGGGCTAATGAAAATCGCGCGCCATCTGAGCATTCGATTAAACAGGCTCTCCGTGTCACTGGCTTTCCTGAGCCACCCGTGCGGATTTATTTTTCCAACTAAGTCTTTTTTTATTTTTTATTTATGGCAGAGGCTGCAGTATGTATGTATCTTCTATGGAAATACCTGGGAATTATTGAAGATTAGAAAACGCTCCAAGTTCAAGCTTAATGTACGATCGACCGTACTCTCCCCTTTCTGCTGCTAAAAGACTTTTAATCACCAGGAGACCCCCTCAGAGTTTCTTCCCTCTCCCCCAGCCGCTAAACAACCTGAATCTGGCACACATATCTCGCGTGGCCTTCAGAAGTTAAAAAGAGCCTCTTTAATGGACACAAATATTGTTTCATGGAAGGGCTGCTGTTTAGTTAGTGTTACCGTTACGTACTGTGTACTGGTTGCTTGTGTTATTGATGATGGCTGATGTTGAAAATACTTGTTTAGCTTTCATTATTTCTGACTGACTCACTCCGATTTTGTTTCCTCACGAGTCAAACGTTCAACTTGGTTCAAGTTAGTTCGGGGCCCCACCCGGGAGTCGGACACTGAGTCGCCTAGTAACTGGGCAGGGCTTTGGTGTTCTGCGGGGGCTGTGTGCGGCAAGCAGTGTGCGCAGATTTTCATTGCAATGCGCGCGCATTCGCTGCTTTTTGCCACGCCACGCCCCTGCATACCCGGCCGCACCTCACCGAGTCATCATGGATGTGGATCACGGCCGCTGCCGCTTTTCAAAGTCTCTGAGCGAGAGGCAGCGCGATCTGGAGCATTGGTTGGCCACGTTGAGGAGTAGACAGTAGTACATCAGCACCAGGTGAGGCAGGGCCTGGTAGGCCTAAATCAAATAAAGCTGCGCAGCCTAAACAGCAGCAGGAGGTGAGGCAGGGCCTGGCAGGCGCCGCGGCCTAATCAGTTAATGAAGCAGCTGCGCAGCAGCTTTAGCCTAACAGTCAGTGACAGTCCCGAGTGAGACAGTGAGTCAGTCAGGCCCACTCAACTTGCTAGTCAGGGGTCCGGGTCCCACAGTCATGAAGACAGTGTGTTTCGGCCTGGGCAAGCCTGTGACTGTGAGCCAAGAGAGCAGTATGGAGATTCATGAATAAATCTCAATGTCTCCGACTGTTTGATTATTCGATTCTTCGACTGATTATGTTGACAGATTGATGATGGCCTGGCGATTATGATATTCGATTCGACTGATATAATTTATATGTTGATTCATTGATGGGATGATGGCGTGGCCCTTTGTTTGATGTTGCTGGACGGGCCGGGCTGGATTCAGTTTTGGTTCCACAAATCTGTGGGGGTTGGGGATGTGCGCGGCAAGCAGCGTGCGCAGATATTTTCAGATTGCACTGATTGCAATGCGCGCGCATTTGCTGCTTTGCCACACCCTTACATCTGGTCAAGAATGATTTGCAAATGGGTGTTGCCTTCTGTAATGGCGGACATGTTAGAGATTGAGTAAACACCACCCAGGGCATTCAAAGAGGTTATCGAGCACTGACTAAAGCTGTCGTGTTATTTATTTTTTGGTTGCACACTTCCATACCTACAAATTGGTACAGCCGGAAACTGTGCATCTTTGATGCATCCTCTTTTTCAAAGGGTGTTGGCAGAAAATCTGCCCCAGTGCTTAAGGTGTATGGTGTCAACAGACACAGGGCAGTCCAGCGAGAAAGGACAGTGAATTGACCACCACCCTTTACGTACTGGGCAACTAAGCTAAGCATATTGTATATGTTTGACTCTGAAAGCCTTAGCTCATAAGTCCTCATATCATTCAATGCCAGTGTCAAGACTAGTAAAGCAACCCAGTGAATTAATGCACTGTCTGTGGGGCTTTCTTGGCAACTTCAAAGAGAGGAGTTAAGATCCCCGTCTGCCTTATTCTTCTTTCAGATGTGGAGCAGGTGAGATAACAGCAGCACTGATTATTAAAGTGCTAATAGATGAAAATGCACACAGGCAAGAGCTATATTAAAATAATGCCTATTAAAACTGTAAATATTGTGTGGTTTAATTTCTGATGGTGGTGTTGCCATGACTCACCAGATACCTCTATATGTAGAATCCCTTTACAAGTACATATTTCAACGTGGGTTTTAGAGGGGTCTAAAAACCTCGCTCTTCTCATCCGCAATATACAGACCTCTATATAAATTCTAAAACAGTGCTTGATTTTCAGTAATTATTTTACTAGTTCACATATTTCAAACTCTCAGTAAGACAGTGTCTCCCTCGTGTGCACTATGCATTGGCAAAGCAGTGTCTACCTCCATAAACTGGAGTAATAACACCATGCCACACTTTTCGTTCTCTAAAAACATGTCTTTTCGTTCTACCTGTGGCATTAGTTTTGGACCCAGTTTGGCAGATTCAGTTTAAGCAAAAATCACCCTCATATCTCAGCCATGGAAGTACAGCTCTGAACGTTTGTGATGAAAAGCTTTACCCTCCTCCAGTTTAATAGGGGAAGAACTTAGTACCAGTGTCACCCACCTAATTTTTCTTGTGTGGGAAAATGTTATTTACCATAAGAGTTAAAGGATGGAATTGCTTAAAAATGTGGGGGTTACTGCAGAATGTCTCTAGCAGAATTTTTATCGCCGCACTTTTACGTAGATCCTTCATTAAAGGATACAGCATAAAACGCGCTTGAGGATGAGAACACTTGTCACTCCTCGTCCTCGCCCCCACAGTAAGGAGAGTGGTGGTGCTGAGGAGTGAGCAGCAGCGCTAACGGGTCCGCTCTGCCCTCCTCTTTGCAGTGGAGGGCACCCGGAGAGACTGGGCCCGTTTAGGGTTGTAAGTGTCGTTTCCAATACTCTATGGGTCCTCGGAAGCCCGCCCGATGCTGGCAATGCTGCGCAGGTGTAGTACATACCCGGCGGCACGGCCTCACCTCTCACCACCACCGAGTCATCATGGCCATTCAAGTTCAAGGGTTCAAACCTATCAGCAGCGTCGGTTCGTTCACTAAGTCTTAGTAAGTCTGTCTAAGTGAAAGTAAGCCAGCAGCAAGCGCGAATGGCCAGGCCGGATGATGTTGTTCGGTTGTTGAGGTGCGACGTGCATTGCCGACTTGTCATTGAGGATGCTAATCATGACTTTTGTACATCTCTAGCCTTTATTCCCAGCTCGTGCTGAAGATGCAAACTGAGATCCCCAAAGAATCCCCATTTCCCCGCATCCCCCCAAAAAAAGTGCAGTAGCGAAAAACATGCCATTTCTTGAGCTGCTAGCTAAATGGTCGGCATTAATAGGGGGCAGGAAAATCCTATCAGGGGTCTGTGACTGAACCCGCAGGAAGGAGGAATCTTTATGCCCTGTAATAAAAATGTGTTTCTAGTGGGCATCCTAACTGTGCAACACTTACTACATGGCACACAGTTGTACACTCTACTCTTGCACATACATTGCTAAATGTTCTCGGCCACAATGGCTTTCCATCATTTGCATGTGGCCACTCACCATACAAATGAGGAAACACCCTGCAACTTTGAGTCTGTAATACCCTATCTAATACAGAACTGCCACAAGAGTGGGTGGGTTTCAAAATGTGGCACAATGCCTTCTGTACCCTGTGGTACTTATGTAATACCGCCCCTCATGGTGAAATAATGAGAAGGTTCATTAAAAGCAAAGAAGTTCACACCCCTTATCTCCCTAAGAACCTGAGAATCATGTTCCCTTTGTGGACTAATATTATATACTGTAGATGGTGATCCACAAGGAGACAATGCCATAATGAGTTATTAAAAAAAATAATAATAATTAAAAAAAAACAGTACCAGACCAAAGCACTGGAGGAGGCAACAAAATGTACAGGGTGACAGTTAAACAATAGATCTGAAGCTCTCATGTATTATGTACAAATGCGTTGCCAAAGTATGTCACCAAACTATTTATCAGTAGTTAAAGAGCAATGCATGACTCTGGTGCGCCCTTTGCAATGCTAAGGCCTTCTATTGACTTCCTGGCCTCATAGACTCTGTTAAAATGGCATACCATACCCCAGTATTGTCCTTTCCCCAAATCAGCACATACAACACTGAAATTGTCCCTTTTCAATGCATTAGTGATTTGCTAATTTATTCCAAAATTGTGCTTTAAATGCACTTTTGATTTAATCTTTTTCAAAATGTTCACAGGGCAGGGGAACCTCCTATCAAAACCTTACTATGAGGAAGGCTCCCTTGCAGAAATGCAGATCACGTATATATTACATCTGACTTTTAGCAGTGCCAGTTGATGATGTCGGTGGAGCTAATATAGTAAATGGGTGGAGCGAGTGGATGAAGTGGGTGGAGCCAGAGAAAAGTAGGTGTGGCCTCCGACAAACATTTGAGCACCTGCTCTTCATATTTTACAAATTAAGCACTGGGGCCGGGATCCCGCGTCATCGGGTAGCCGTCGAGAGTCTGAGTGGCAGTCAGGAGAGGACCGGGGTGCCAGGAGGAGATCAACAACACTCCAGGTAACGCCCAAGCTGAAATCCGGGACTGCAGAGTGTGTGGCGTTGCCTGGGGGCGGGTTGCTATCTGTGACGGGGATACGGACGGCCGCACATGAGTCACCAGGGATCAGCTGTCCCGGGGGCCGGAGTTACGCCTCCCGCCTTCGGTAATTGCTTCAAGGACAGCTTGTGGCAGTACCAGGGACTGTACAAGGCCGATCTGGGCCTTATGAGAGTAGATCTGGGGCACATCTCTATTTTTATGCATTACAAAGCAAACACTGATAACGAAGGCAGCGCTTCAGCTGTCAGCGCCTCCGGGGGCCCAGTAGTGTAATTACGACCTATCACGGAATGAAGGGTCTTGCACACTAGAGACCAGCCCCGCTATTAAAGGACCTCATTAATCTGATCCCGCAACTCGTTTTTCACAGGACTTCCATACGCCTGGGACAGGGGTCATTCCCACAGATACCTGAGACTGAACTGGTGATTTGACGAATGTTGGCCTGAAAGACTTACAGAACCTGCAAGTTTATTCCCTTTTTGTTACAAAGAACACTCAGAAAATATTGCAAGGAAAAGCTCTTGGCATATGTGAACCTCCTGTGATTTGGTTGTGCCTAAAATTTAGATAAAGATGCTTTTATTTTTATAAGAACCGGTGTGGTGTCCTTTCTGTGGTATTCTCACTGTGTTGCTGTGGGTGGGTGTTGTGCAAGTACTTTACACGTCGCCTTGTGAGTTAAGCTTCCTCGCTCTGCGCCAAGCTACCAGAGGGTGGTCCAGGGTGTGTTTGGACTTAACCTGTCGGAACCAGTGGTCCCTACTTGGACTAGGGTGCGTGCCCCTGCCAACTAGAGACCCCGTTTCTAACACTACCCGACCCCCTTAACTACTCAACGGGGAGAGATGCCATAGATGGGGCAGATGGAGAATAGCTGCAGCTGAAAGAGAAATGCATCAAACGCTGTGTGAAAAAGAGGGAAAGTCTGATGCCACGTAACCAGGAAATTCTTATAGTAAGCAAGGACTCCTCGTTTCAGGACCAAGAGGGAGGATCTATCGGATAGAAAAGGAAGACGGATGCAGAGAAATGGGTTCCATGCAGCTAGAAGGACATGAACCTGGGGAGAGAAAAGAACTCTGATGGAGGACTACGCTGAGGCCCATAAAGAAGAGCAATCGAGTGAAAAAAGATTCCTCACTGCCAGGAGAGAGGGTCCTTACGCAGAGCCACAAGAGGAGGACGAGGACCCAGAGAACTGGTCTGAGGAGTGGTGGATGCCACCAGCACATGTGTGAACACCCACCACAACTTTGGAGAGTTGTGGACCCGGTGGGGCACTGGTGGCTAACATCAACCAGGACCTGGATGAAAAGAAAGACGAGGTGAATCATTATATGTTGTTGTCCTAAAAGAGAGACTATACAGTAAGCACAAACTCATACAACCCACCTATCCCTATTCCTTTTCTTTTAGTCATCCTTAATAAAAATCATCAAATGCACACTAGACAAGCCTAAGTCTTATTTCCGATCATCCCTCCACAAAGTGGTGTCAGAAATGGGATTGGAGGAAATGGAGGCTGTTGTGGCTAAAATGGCAGAAGGCCAACAGCGCCTAGAGAAGACGTTAGAAGCGCTTATGCTAGTGGCAACTGAAGGCCGTAGATGGGGCAGATGGAGAATGGCTGCATCTGAAAGAGAAATGCATCAAACGCTGTGTGAAAAAGAGGGAAAGTCTGATGCCACGTAACCAGGAAATTCTTATAGTAAGCAAGGACTCCTCGTTTCAGGACCAAGAGGGAGGACCTATCGGATAGAAAAGGAAGACGGATGCAGAGAAATGGGTTCCATGCAGCTAGAAGGACATGAACCTGGGGAGAGAAAAGAACTCTGATGGAGGACTACGCTAAGGCCCATAAAGAAGAGCAATCGAGTGAAAAAAGATTCCTCACTGCCAGGAGAGAGGGTCCTTACGCAGAGCCACAAGAGGAGGACTAGGACCCAGAGAACTGGTCTGAGGAGTGGTGGATGCCACCAGAACATGTGTGAACACCCACCACAACTTTGGAGAGTTGTGAACCCGGTGGGGCACTGGTGGCTAACATCAACCAGGACCTGGATGAAAAGAAAGACGAGGTGAATCATTATTATATGTTGTTGTCCTAAAAGAGAGACTATACAGTAAGCACAAACTCATACAACCCACCTATCCCTATTCCTTTTCTTTTACTCATCCTTAATAAAAATCATCAAATGTACACTAGACAAGCCTAAGTCTTATTTCCGATCATCCCTCCACAAAGTGGTGTCAGAAATGGGATTGGAGGAAATGGAGGCTGTTGTGGCTACAATGGCAGAAGGCCAACAGCGCCTAGAGAAGACGTTAGAAGCGCTTATGCTAGTGGCAACTGAAGACCGGGAATCCTTCCATAAAGCCATTTAGAGTCAAGTGGGCCGGATGGAAAAGGTCTCCCAAACTCAAGAAGCCGCCGTAGGCAAATTGGCTGATGTGCTGGGCTAACAGTGGGAAACTACAGCCCTACCCTCTATAGTGTTACAGAAGTACATGGGTGGGGAGGATGGCAATTTTTTTTTTTTAACAATTGTGAACGTCTAGCTGAAGCAGCTGCCTGACCAGCAGATCAGTGGGGACAATACTTGGGTCCACTGCTAACTGAAGAACTGCAGATAGCCTATCGGTCTACGAACCCGAAGGGGACAACTGCTTATACAGACATAAAGAAAAGCATATTAGAAAGCTATGGGGTAGATGACGAGACATATCTGATTTGGTTAAGGCATATTAAAGAAGGCCCGAGTGAAACCCCTAGAGCCTTATATAATCGGGTGAAGGACATGATAGATAGATGGCTAATACCTGAAACCACCACCAAAGAAGAGATGTTGGAAAACATCTACCTTAAACAATTTTTGTCCTCCCTGCATCCTCCAGTACATAAATGGGTAAAACAACAAAGCCAGCTGGAATTGGCTTTAGAAATAGCTAGCACATACAGCCGGACCCAAAAAACTTGGAGAGGGGAAAAAGATGGAAACTCACTGGGAAGATGGGGGGGCGGGTAGGACCTGAAAACCCCCCCAGACTGATGGTATCAGGAAAATCTGACACTGTTTCCCTGAGCCCCGGAATGAGACAAATACATATTTCCCCCAGTCTGCAGTGTTTTAATTGTGGACGTATGGGACATATTGCTCGATACTGCCCCTAGAAGGTAGAACCAATGGAATTTGGATTATCAAGACCTATATTGTGGGCTAATCTGGAACCCCAAACATCGTATGATTGCCTTTTGAAAGTGAATGGAAGCCTAATATCTGCGTTACTGGACACGGCTTGCTGACAGAGTGCGAAGAGACCCCCAACATCTCCGAGGGGAACCCCTTGAACAAACTGGTGTAGTAACAATCCATTGTGTGCATGGAAAGAAAAGGTTATACCCGGTAGTGAAGGTAGATGTGCAACACAAGGGAAAGAAGCTGATACCTCTGCAGGTGGGGTTAATTCCCAAACTACCAGAACCCCTTATTGTAGGGAACGATTACCCCAAATTGGATCCATTGGTTAAGTATTCCTGGAAACAAGGAGACTCTTGGTGGGACGGAGCCCCTTTTGCAGAAGTGGGAGATGAGGAATGGCTTCCCCCCAAACACAGGAAAAGCAGAAAACAGAAAAGGGCAGATAACTTTGCCTGTATATAAAGAGGAAAGCATTTGGAAGGCGGATAGGAGTTTTAAAGCCGCTAAGAGAGGCGATCCCCTGTTCCGAGAAACATTAGCTAGAGCCAAAGAAGAAGACTTACAAGCGATAGGCCCCCAGTTTTTCAAAAGGGATGGTCTGCTATATCAGAGGGGTGTCCTATTGTGTTAATCACAAAACCAGATGACACTATCCAGTTTTGTAATGACTTCCAGGAAGTCAATACAATTTCAAAATTCTATACTTATCCCCTTCCACGTATCGATTAAATGATTGAGCAACTAGGACAGGCCGAGTACATTATCACTTTTGATCTGTGTGAAGGGTACTAGTAGATATCCTCAAACCCAAATGACAAGAAGAAAACAGTCTTCTCCGCACCGGGGGCGGGGGGCTTTACCAAATCATGGTATTACCCTTTGGGTTACACTGAGCGCCTGCCATGTTCCAAAGAATGCTGAACACAAAATTGAGGTCCCATAGGGTCTATGCAGCTACATATATAGATCATATTATCATCCAGTATCTGGTACATGTGCAAGCCGTCTTGAAGACTCTACAACGAGTAAAACCTAAGGTCAACCCTGCAAAGAGCCATTTGGAAGCCAAACAAGTAAAATATGTTGGGTATTTGTTAAAGAAAGGACTGATACGACCCCAGGCAGAGAAAGCGGCTTCCATTCTACAGGTTCGCTTTCCAAAAACAAAAAAGAGATCTGCGAGTGTTTCCTGGGTTGGTGGGGTATTACCGGAGGTTCATTCCGAAATTCTCCCATTAGGCCACCCCCTTGACTGATTTTTAAAAACCAGCCGAGAAACTGACAATACATTCCGGAATCCATCCCCCCAGTGTAATGAACGCTTTTAAACTGCTACAGACCGTCCTAACATCAGAACCCATTTTACTTACCCTTGATTATTCTGAGAAATTCATCCTGCACACTGATGCTTCAGGGGTCCATCTAGGGGCGGTACTCTCCCAGGAAGATGAAACTTGGGTTGAGAAGCCCATGATTTATGTAGAAAACTCCTTCCGAGAGAACGCAATTATGCGATGGTTGAAAAAGAAGGACTGGCATTAAATGGGCGATTAAAACGCTGCAATATTGCCTTGAAGGGTCAGCATCTGATTTCCATGCCCTCTTAGAGTGAACGCCTCAGAATAAATACAATAATACCTAAGTATTAAGATGGTTTTTGGGCCTTCAGCTCTTCAGGTTCAAGACATATCACAGGAAGGGAAAAGAACAAACCAACGCTAATTTCCTGTCCCGGTATCGTCAAGGATGATACCTTCCAAGGAACAAAGTAAGGGAGAAGAGTTGTAAAAACCTGCCACCCTACCCGATCCCCTTACCTGCTCCACGGGGAAAAGATGCCATAGGAGGGTCCGATGGGGAATAATGGCATCTGAAAGAAAAAATACACCAAACACTGCATTAGGAAGTGGGATGGGCTGACTATGCATAACCAAGAAATGAAAAAAATTAGGAAGGATTCATTGATTCAGGCCTAGGGGGGAGGAACTATCAGACAGAAAAGGATGATTGATGCAGTGGAAGGGGTTCCACTGAGACGGAAGGACCTGGGGAGAGAAGAGCACGCCAACTGAGGACGCGGCGAAGCAGCAGGAGAGCCTGCGGACTATGCTGAGGGCCAGAAAGAAAAGAAATTGAATCAAGAAAGATTCCCCTCTGCTATGAAAGAGGGTCACGATGCAGAGCCAGGAGAGGAGGACGAGGACCCGGAGAGCTGGTCCATAGAGTGGTGGACACCACTAGCACAGGGGCAGACGCCCACCACAACTTGGGAGCATTGTGGCCCTAGCCAACATCAACCAGGACCCGGAAGAAAAGAAAGAAGAGGAGAATCATTACTATATGTTGTTGTCCTAACAGAGAGACTATACAGTGAGCTCAAGCTCATACAACCCACCTATCCCTATCACTTTCCTTTACTCATCCTTATTAAAAGCCATCATACGCAAACTGGGCAAGCTTCCGAAGCCTTATTTCCGACAATCCCTGCACAAAGATCCATTATGAAATGTAACAATTGGAAATGGGAGCCCACTGCCTGACTGCCTGCACCAGATCTCCAATGCACTGTGAAAGATGCAGCTACAAAAAGTCTACCTTGGTGAATCCTCAAATGATGTCCGTGCTTGGGTTGATCTATTAGGCGTTCTTGCAGCAGATTCGATAGGGCAGATTCACCTATATTTGTTCCCTATATCATTGATAGAACCACCCTTTAACTATGTGAGCCTTTTGAGACAGTGGAGGTTTTGCTTTAATGCACCACAGACCATTGTCCATGGATGTTGGTGACAGGCATACCTTAGTCCAGGAAATCTTCACTCTGAAGAATGGGCGATTCCTTTCTGCAGCCACCTTACCAACTAGAGGTAGAAAACCAATCTGCTGGGAAGTATCCTCATACAGGAAACCACTTCTGTTGGAGGAAAAAGCTGATGCCATCAAAAAGACTCCAGATTAAGGACCAGAAAAGGATGGATTCAAAAAGAGGATCCAACAGACTGGAGCTGGAGATTACTAAACTGATAATGAGGAAAAACGGGTTAATAAGTAATAAGCAATACTACTGGTAACACGGGAGTATCCAAAGATCAACTGGGAACATTGGGACGCATCCTCCATCTGGCCTGCCACTCTTAAATACAAAAACATGATCAAGAAGAGGAAACTGCAAATTGGCAGAAGTGTGGGAGGAACTTCAGAAAAATTGTCAGAAATGAAAAGTATATCTTCCAGGTGTTAGAAAGCTTTACGCAAACGGTATGAATTATTCTCTGTATAATAGGAAAGAGGCCTAGAAATTGTGGGCCAAACTTAGATTGAATATGCCTTGATGGTTTGAACTGAGAAAATAACCATACCTTATCACAATATAGTTATTAGGTTCTAGCTGTCTGTGTTCGTCTGCCTGTATTTTCATCCTTTCTAGTTTTAAATGTTAATTCATAGCGACTTAGGACGAGATGTATGGAGCATTTGGAGGTCGCTTTTTCTATGTAAGGTTATTGGAAGCAGAAACAACTGGTTATCAGTTTCTGGAACAAATTGTGAAGTTGAAACTTGAGGAAGAATTTTAATATCTATTCTCCATCCTCTCCTGAGTTGGGTTTAGTAATTTTTCTGTTAACTTATTAGGGCGGATATGACATTGTCTTATTAGGTGAACATCTTTCCCACAATATAGACAAAATCTCTTGAGTCAACGTCTCATTCTCCAGTAAGGGTCCTCTGATGTAGGCTATTTGCATCGGTTCTTCAGCTAGCTCGGTACCCTTGGTTTTGTTCTGGTTTGGAGGTGGTAAGGACTTAGCAGCAGAAAATGGAAGACTGAGTGGTTTGACCCGTTTTGTCTACCTCAGTTCTTTTAAGTAAAATTCAATATGCAATTCGATCTCGGTGGCTTCCTGCAAAGACGCAGGGGGAAGGACATGTACTAGCTCATCTGTGTTCTCTTCTTTTAGTCCATGTCGAAATAAGGTGAGGAGAGTATGCTCAACCCATTAGGTCTCAGCAGCAAGCTGCCTAAATTGGGTAACATAGGCCATCACTTCTTGAGAGCACTGCTGGATGTCACAGAAGGCTCTTGAGGGTAGCATTCCCGCTCTTCAAAGAGTTCAGCTCAAAATTCTGTTGTTGGATAGTCTCCCGAAGACTTTAAATTGCATCCATGGCTACGAATGAAGGTATCGCAATCTGTCTATTGCTGGTCACGACGGGCATACTTTAATTCAAGCGATCTTCACCCTGAAGAATAGGCAATTCCTTTCCGAAGCCACTTTATCGATTGAAGGTAGCAAACATCCATTGGGAATAATCCTCGAAAAGAAACCACTCTGGTCGAGGAAAAAGCTGATGGCACCAAAAACCCTCCACATGAAGGACTAGTGGAGGATGGACTCAAGATAAGGATCCAAGAGAGCACAGCAGGAGAATCCGGAACCGACATGGAAGAAAAACAGGTTAACAAGCAGTAAGGATTATCACTGGTAACTAAAATCCAAGATGGCACCTGCAAAGCCTCAGATGGAAACACCTTCCTTGCAGCTTGTCATTTACGTGACCATGAACAACAGCAATCCAGCTCGGAATGCAAAGACACCAAGAGCGGCTGGTCTCCGGAACTCCAGGAAAGTCCTGCCATAGGATCCATGTCCAGCGCACCGCGCCCCCATTTGAAACCTTGGTAGACGCCAAAACAATTGTACTCTTGAGCAAATTGCTATGGTATTTTCTACCCTACTCTAAATACCTAAGGGTATTCAACATCTTTATTAGTTTTCATTGTAAACTTTTTTTTTTTACAAACATGATTAATTTTAGAAGCTACAACACAATCATGATGTTCTCACAAATGCCGATCTGGAATGTTAATAACTTTACTTTCTTGTTAAATCACATCTGGGTGGACCTAACATCAAACCTCACAAACTATTTCATTCTCTCTGTTATTTGTAATGACACCTCTGGGCCTATACCAGGCCCACTGGCCCTGTTTGCGCCACGGCACACCTGCACAGCCCCTGTTTGCGTCTCGGCACACCTTTCATCAGGTGTGCCGGGCGTGAACAAGGACAGTGCGCACAATTACAAGTAATGCACTGCCCCAGGACAGCCACGAACCTGCGCTATCCTGAGGGCAGCGCATTAGTGAAATAGGGAGTGGCTGTATGAATCAGAGGAAATGTCCTCCAACTCATGTGAGAGGTCACACCTGTTGGTGAGACTTGGAGGTATGTGCTCACAAGAGTTGTGGCATCCCACAATATCTTCCTGCATGCATACTAACATTAAGTGAGCTATCTGAAGTGGGCTTCAGGCCTGGAGAATAGTTGCCTTCAAGGCTGGTGGAAGCCTCAATACCAGAAGGTTGGCCACAGGAGTCTGAGGAGGTTTCCAGAGAGAGTCAGCTGAGTGAAAGGACTTATGTATTGTTTGAATTACGATTTCATCACTGCGGTCCCATGGGACTCTTTCATAGGATTACCATATGTAATAAATCACCGGTAATTGAATTCATCCCACATATAATTAATCAAATGATTGATGCCAAGAATATATGCCTCTTTTGTTTCTGGTATGTAATTATATATTTCCTATAACATATATTTCACTTGCAGTAAACAAAGTTGCATCAGGGCAGACGACGCAGTGGATAGGGAAATCAAACGCGTCTAATCAAAATTTGAAACGCACTGTACATCATTTTCGGTTAATTTCGTAATTAACGATAATGTGGAGCCAGCTAGAAATTGTACCAATTATTCCAGTATGAAACAAATAAAATTGCACCTTTCGACACGGAATTGATTTGATGGGTCTCATCAGGATGAAGTCATCTGTCTAAAGCACCATGTCAAATCAGTGCAAAGTGGGGCTTATTCAATCATATTCTATGAATTCTATGACGTGGAGTGCGTGGAACGAGAATCGCTTCTACAGCCACCATACTCTATAAATCCAATTTAAACGACTCCAAGATCAAACCTCAAAATTGGCGTGTGGTAAATACTTCCCTTTGCGTCTCAACAAAATATTCTGTTGAAGTATGTTACAAGAAATATATAATTACATACCAGAAACAAAAGAGACATATATTCTTGGCCTCAATCATTGGATGAATGTTAACGCATTTAGCATTACTTCACTTACCTGGAATTTATTACATATGGTAACCCTATGAAAGTATCTCACAGGATCACTGTGATGTTTGTTGTGATTCCCATGATCCAAGTGGGTAGATTGGGTTTATCTTTGCAGTTATAATATTGCTTGAATTTTGGGCATGGCTTGGTTTGTGGGATTTTGGCGAGTGTGATGCTGACATCTGGGTGGCTCTCCTGGAAAATGAGATTCTCTGCATTTCAAATGTGAATGGAACTCGCAAACACCTTCCTTGGCGCTAAGTAACTCTCTACTAAACCACAAACTGCTAATCCTCACACATTTCACGAGAACCAAATAACATTCTTTGTTCTTTGATAAACTGCATCTGGTCACAAACACGTTCCAAGCCCTGAATAACTGTCTGCCTTCCTTTTAAAGTTCATCAGAGTAAATCTTACAAATGACGCCCCAGGATCTAAATATTTCTAAGGGTTCCTTCCGATGCCAAGTCTGTGTGCACCCCATTAACACCTTCCTGGGAATTGAGTCCTTTTCTGCATTTTCGGTAAACTGCACCTGTCTAGACCTCACAAATATTACCTGGGAAATGAGTAAACGTCCAACTTCCTCATAACTAATTCCTGGTAAGATCCTATAAATACCTTCTTGGAAAGGGAGTTACTCACTGTATTCCTTTGAATACAACATGTCAGTGGACCACATTAATATTTTTCCAGGAAATGAATGTCGCTCTGATGGGTTTGTAATTCGCATCTCGGTAAAACCTCCACTCTTTTCCTGCGGTAAATGTATCTCTTTGTGCATTACTTGTTAACTCCCTTCAGGGCGATCTGACAAATATTTTCTTGGTAGCTGAATAACATAATATTCGCAATGTTTTTCATCTCTGGATAAACCTGAATCCCGGAATAATACCGTCCAGCCTTCAAACACGCCATCTGTATTGACCCTACAAAGACAAAAAGCCCACCCTACATTAACTGTAGCGCATGGATCTTCTCAGAGCATTAAACGAATAAACAGAACTTATAAATTCTCAACCACCAACTCTTCAAGCCCATGCACATCCTCTCCCTATTAATGACTCATATTCTCCACTTAGAATCCAGCAGGTAATGGACCCCCCCCCCTGCTTAAAGCACTGATGTCTTGCATGTATGTATGTGTTGGCATGGCAATGTCTCTTGCATGATAAGTGGGCAATTACCCCTGCTCTGACGGATCTGACAACATGAGGAACTGGCATCCTGACTTTTTATTGACCCAGCTAAAATGATAATCTGGGTGCACACTGAGGCCTATGCCTGTCCATGATGATTCTGATGGCCGAAACAAGTTCTGTGACCGGGTAAAGCATACCATCTGGCTCGACATGGGACTCATGTTCATGTCCTGGATTGGTGACAGAAATCAGCATTTGCAGCGTACCATTTTTCATTATTTTACTGAATAGGCCTTTTTTCTGGTTCAGATAGAGTGTGGTGCATACAGGGGCCCTTTGTGAAAAGTTACATTTGGCAACCAGGCCCTTGCACAGACATCTCATGTGCATGTCAGGTGTGTGTGGGTGTGACGTGTAAATGGTAGCAGGACTTCATGTTGTTGTGAGTGTATGGTTGCTAAGACCAGTTTGATTAATTTTGGATTGCCCCTGGTTTTACATGACACAAGGTGGAGGTTGGAATAAAGCTTCCCCAGATGTGTACTTGTATTGCCTGCATTCCTGAAACTGAAGGGAGGCGCCCCTTAGACACTGAAGTGTGGGAGGCTGAAGACAGGATTGCCTTTGGAAATTCTATGACAACCTTTCAGCAGGTGGTTGCTGATAATTCCTTTCTGAACACTGCCATTTGGTTAATGGTAGAGGAATGGGGTGGTCAGAAGATTCTGATTTTAGAGGGCAGGAAGTTTCTAAATATGGCTGCCCCCTTTTATCTCTCCCTGAATGCTACTTTAGGTTGGCTGATGACAGCCAGATGCTGATGTTTTGCAATTCTTTGAGCTCATGTTTTGGGTACTCCTACTTGGATGGCTGATCAATGAACCGTGACTGTGTCCTGCCATCACAACTATAAAAATCGCTCCTACTACGAAGACCATCCACTCGGGGGCTCCATCTGACCCTTGCCCTCACCACACCTTCACCAAAGGACTGCTACCGATCAGTGAAGCACTAACACCCATCCTCTACACCTCCATCGACTCAGCCTCATTCCTGGTCACCTGGAAACATGCCACTGTCATGCCCCTGCTCAAGAAACCGTCTGGTGACCCAGCCATGCTTTCCAACTACAGACCCATCTCCCTCCTACCATACCAGCAAAGTGCTTCCAAACAATTTAATTAAACAATTCCTCACTGGCCACCTCAGCAACCACATGCTCCTCAACGCCAAGTAGTTTGGACTCAGGCCCAACCACAGTGCAGTAACAAATTTCATTGCTGCCTCAGATATCTGCAGAATCCTTGACAGAGGAGACACAGGATCCCTCATTCTCCTGGAGCTCTCTGCAGCATTTGGCACAGTCTCACACCCCAGCCTCATCAGGCTCCTGCTCGGGATTGGCAACCAAGGACCCGCTCTTACCCGGACAAAACACAAGCTGTCAGCCTGGCACCTTATTCCTCGGAAGCCTTCTAACTCATCCGCAGAGTGCCTCAAGACTCTTCGTACAGCCCTCCTCCTCTTCAATGCAAACATGATTATTCTGACCAACAGCGACTTCTCCTCCCATGCTGACAACACACAACTCAATCAATCAGGGTACTTGTAAAGCGCGCTACTTACCCGTGAGGGTCTCAAGGGGCTGAGGGGTGGGGGGTGTGCCGCTACTGCTCGAAGAGCCAGGTCTTGAGGAGTCTTCTGAAGGCGAGTAGGTCTTGGGTCTGTCGTAGGTGGGTTGGGAGGGTGTTCCAGGTTTTGGCGGTGAGGTAAGAGAAGGATCTGCCGCCGGCGGTCGTACGTTGGATGCGGGGGACATCTGCGAGGGCGAGGTTGGTGGAGCGGAGCTGGCGGGTGGGGGTGTAGAAGCTGAGTCTGCTGTTCAGGTAGGCTGGTCCGGCGTTGTGGAGTGGTTTGTGTGCATGGGTGAGAAGCTTGAAGGTGATCCTCTTGTCGATGGGGAGCCAGTGCAGGTCTCTCAGGACGGGGGTGATGTGGCTGCGGCGGGGGGAGTTGACGATCAGTCGGGCGGAGGCGTTTTGGATGCGTTGTAGCCGCCGTTGGTGATTGGCTGGGATTCCTGCGCAGAGTGCGTTGCCGTAGTCCAGTCTGCTGCTGACGAGGGCCTGTGTCACTGTTCTTCTTGTTTCGGTCGGGATCCATTTGTAGATCCGGCGGAGCATGCGTAGGGTGTTGTAGCAGGAGGAGGAGACGGCGTTGACTTGCTTGGACATGGATAGGGAGGAGTCGAGGATGAATCCTAGGTTGCGTATGTGGTCGGTTGGTGTAGGTGCTGTCCCCAGAGCGGTCGGCCACCAGGAGTCGTCCCAGGCTGAGGGGGTGGGTCCGAGGATGAGGACCTCCGTATTGTCCGAGTTCAGTTTCAGACGGTTGCTCCTCATCCAGTCGGCGATGGCCTTCATGCCCTCGTGAATGTTGGTTTTGGCGGTGTGAGGGTCCTTGGTGAGGGAGAGGATGAGCTGGGTGTTGTCGGCATAGGAGATGATGTTGAGGTTGTGGTGGCGGGCTACTTGTGCGAGGGGGGCCATGTAGATGTTGAACAGCGTCGGGCTGAGGGATGAGCCCTGGGGGACGCCGCAGATGATGTCGGTGGCTTCTGACCGCAAAGGTGGGAGGCGGACGCTCTGGGTTCTGCCGGAGAGGAAGGACGAGGTCCAGTCAAGGGCCTTCTCTTGGATTCCGGCTTCTTGGAGGCGTGTCTTTAGGGTGCGGTGGCAGACCGTGTCGAATGCGGCTGACAAGTCCAGGAGGATGAGGGCTGATGTTTCGCCGTTGTCCAGTTGGCGTCTGATGTCGTCTGTGGTGGCGATGAGGGCTGTCTCTGTGCTGTGGTTACGTCTGAATCCGGATTGGGACGGGTCCAGGATGTTGTTGTCTTCGAGGTGGCGGGTCAGTTGAATGTTGACGATTTTCTCGATGATCTTTGCCGGGAACGGGAGCAGGGAGATGGGTCGGAAGTTCTTGAGGTCCTTGGGGTCCGCCTTGGGCTTTTTGAGGAGGGCGTTGATTTCGGCGTGCTTCCAGCTTTAAGGAAATGTTGCTTTTTCGAAGGAGATGTTGATGACCTTCCGTAGCTGGGGTGCGATGGCCGCGTCTGCTTTGTTGAATACGTGGTGTGGGCATGGGTCTGATGGAGATCCTGAGTGGATGGAGTTCATGATCTTGCGTGTCTCGTCGTCGTTGGTGTTGGCCCTGGAGGTCAGGCGGTTGGCGCTGTTGGTGATCGCGGGGCGGGTGGAGTCGTGCGTCGTTGGTGCGGTCGTGGAGTTGAAGCTGTCGTGGATGTCAGCGATCTTGCGGTGGAAGAAGATGGCCAGTGAGTCGCACAGTTCTTGTGAGTGCGGGATGTCGTTGGCGCTGGCGTCGGGATTGGAGAGTTCTTTCACGATGCGGAAGAGCTCTTTGCTGTCGTGTGCGTTGTTATCCAGGCGGTCTTTGAAGGAGGATCTCTTGACAAGTCTGATGAGGTGGTGATGTCTGCGGGTGGCGTCCTTGTGGGCTGCGTAGTTTTCTGGCGTTCGTTTGTGGAGCCATTTCTTCTCCAGCTTACGGCAGGCGCGTTTGGAGGTCAGGAGCTCACATGCTCCCTCTCGGACAAGACCCCCAACACATGAAACAAGTTCACCGCCTGCATGACAAAAGTCTAACTCTATAAAAGCCAACTGTTCAAGCTCAACACCGGCAAGACTGAAGTAGTGATCCTTGGCAAGAACACCTCACTATAGGACTGGTGGCTGGCTGAACTCGGATCTACACCCATACCTACACTCAAAACCCAAGCCAGGAAGCTCGAATAATCATCGACAACAAACTGGACATGCCTGCACAAGTCAAAACTGTCACTGCAACCTACTTCCACACCCTGAAGATGCTGAGAAATGGCTACCAAGCAACACCAGAAAAACTGTAACTCAATCCTAGTTACTAGCAAGTCGGACTATGGGAACACCCTCTACGCCGGGATCACCAAGAAATTCCCTAGAAGACTACAAACCATATAGAACTCAGCACGCAGACTCATCCTCAACCACCTACACAGAATCCACATCACACTACACCTCAGGGAGCTCCACTGGCTTCTGATACACAAATGTGCTCATTTCAAACTCTTCACACACACATTCCGGGCACTACACAGCTTCGGGCCCACCTCCCTGAAGAGCTGCATCTCCTTTCAACAATCACCTGGACACCTCTGATCTGGAGGCCTCCTATTGGCACGCATTACACACATATACAAAAACAGATTAGGAGGATGGATGTTCTCCTACATTAGTCCTAAAGCATAGAATGACCTCCCACTCCACATCAAACTCTTCCTCTCTTTTTGAATTCCACAAGAAGCTTAAGTCCTAGCTTTCTAATTAACCAACCTGCCATAGGCAGGGCTATGTACATGTCTGTTCAGCTTCAGGATACCCTCGCGGGTTATAGTGTAATTTACAAATACACATAACAAACAGAAATTTGAATTGAAACACCCCAAACCCCTTTGTTCCAGTTCCAAGATCGTCTTGACGAAGGAAGGGAATGCTAATTAGAGTACTTGAAAAGCCACTCTGATTCAGGGGTGGTGTCTGTCCTACGGGCATTCTCCAATAGGTGAGGTGACATCTGAAATCTGCACAACTTGCTGTGGTCTGCCTAGCACCTAGAAGCCTTCCTGCCTGTTCCGAGAGGGGAGGAGAATGCCTAGAGCTGCAGGAGGAGAGACTGTTGAGGTCTCCCAGCGTGGTTTATGTGGTAAACTATGTAAAGCATCATCAACCACAAGCAACAGCGTACTGCCCGGCATTGCTGCATCTCAAGACCATTAGAAGGGCAGCCAGCCAACCAACACCAGAGCTTCTTGATAACACTCCAACACACATTGTGTTGGCATATGGGGTGTGCCACATGACCAGCTGTCTCCACTCTCAATCTAGCAAAGTCACAAGCATATTGGCCATGTTGTAGGCCCTCCTCTATCAGTCACACTGTGCAGGTGAGCAATGATCCAGGAAAGAGGAGGGGCAGCAGTAGCCACTTGATGTGGGGGGGGGGGGGGCACTGAGGAATGGGACTGCAGGTGCCAAATTGAGAATGTGTGAGTTTTTGTGCATAATCTGCCAAGGAGCTGAGGACAGCTGGTTCTGGATCTAGAGATGAGATATTTAAACGCCACACATACATGTGTCTGTGTGTGTGTGTGTGTGTGTGAATGTATCTACATTTATGTGTGTGTCTGGGTACGCCTGGCATTACGTCCCTCACTGATACACAGTGACACCCCTGTAACCTATAGCTGGTGTCAAGAACCAGCAAAAGTACATGCTGCCCCCATCATAAGGGGTTAATCTCTGGCACAATTTTGTAAGTGGAATAATAGCGTCAATGGTATAATAATAGTCACTGACATAGATTGAGCATACCTGGTCTAATTGTGTCATGTCAACAGTCATCATTGACATATTAAGAGCATGACTGGTCTAATATTAGCCATCCTTGACATAATATTTCTCCTCCTACCGAACTAATGCCCATGACTGAAATGTTAAGGGCATCCTGTACATTATATTGTTCCGTTTGGGTATAATGGTGGCCCTTTTACAGTGATGGCCATTATTGTTGCATTACAGGCATCCCTGGTGTTGTGGAGAGCATCCTTAACCTATGACTGAAATTCCTGGGGATCTAAAGCAGAAGCTTCCCATGTGAGGCATTTGTGCATGTGAGTACTTCACACAAATCACAAGCTGATTTTTGGGGGCTTTGTATTTCCTAAAAATGAAAGATGTTATTTATTTATTTTGTCAAAAATAAACAGATACATAAACAATAGCCATCCCCAACCATGCCACATAGAGGTACTGTCAGTACAGTTTGTGTCGATCCATATATTGTGTGCCTTACACCTAAGTTGGACTCCTTCTCAACAATGATACCATTCACCGTTGGTGAGTGTCTTGGAGTGCTCGCAGGATCTATAAATTTGGCCAGGAGTTCCGCCCACAACCCTAAGTCCTCCTCCACCTTTTTATTGTGTCTGCATTGCTCCAATCACACTAAAAATTAAAATGATATTTTGAAGGAAAATTATATTTTTTTGAAAGAGGGGTTTCTTGTAAAAATGCTAATTTGATTGCCCAAAACACCAAGGTGCCAATTACGATCCGGCAAAAACCGGGTACGAACCGTCGGACGGAGGCTTTTTTCCGTCCGACTCGTACCCGGTCGTAAAACTTTACAAACATGCAAGTACGATTCGCACGGAAACACCATTTCCGTACGAGTCGTACAAAACACCGACCGACGAAAAGATACATACAAATGGGATCAGGGGAAAGAGCCGACGTGACGTCGGGACGCTCTCAGGCCGCGTTTCACGACCCAGGAAGTACGATTCGAACCGACAGCAGTCCGGACGGCAATATTTTTACGGCACCCAAAAAGTGCCAGAAAAGCGAAGTACGGCGCGAAACGACCAGAGTAGGTGGCCCGGTAAGCGCCGTACCCCCCCCAGCCCCCGCATGTACGCGCCGTACCCCCCCCAGCCCCCGCATGTATGCGCCGTACCCCCCCTAGCCCCTGCATGTACGTGCCGTACCCCCCCCAGCCCCCGCAAGTACGCGCCGTACCCCCCCAGCCCCCGCATGTACGCGCCGTACCCCCCCAGCCCCCGCATGTACGTGCCATACCCCCCTGTGTATGTACACCCGAGTACGTGTCGAACCCCCCGTGTATGTACACCCGAGTACGTGTCGAACCCCCCCGTGTATGTACACCCGTGTACGTTCGAGTCGTACCCCCACCCGTGTATGTACGGTGCGTACCCCCAGCGCGTGGGGGTACGACTCGAACGTACACGGGTGTACATACACGGGGGGGGTTCGACACTTACTCGGGTGTACATACACGGGGGGGTTCAACACGTACAGTTCGACACGTACTCGGGTGTACATACACGGGGGGTACGGCGCGTACATGCGGGGGCTGGGGGGGTACGGCGCGTACATGCGGGGGCTGGGGGGGGTACGGCGCGTACATGCGGGGGCTGGGGGGGGTACGGCGCGTACATGCAGGGGCTGGGGGGGTACGGCGCGTACATGCGGGGGCTGGGGGGGGTACGGCGCGTACATGCGGGAGCTGGGGGGGGGGTACGGCGCGTACATGCGGGGGCTGGGGGGGGTACGGCGCGTACCGGGCATCTGTTTGGACGTCTCCATGGTTGCTATTGGAGTTCGGTGCGGACGGTCTTTTAACCATACGGTTGTACATTCGGACGCCCGGGACGGATCGTGATTCCCCGGTCTGACTTCGCTTTTCACGTTTGTACGGTAAATCGTCCGAGGACGTGTCGGACACTTTTTCCGACCCGAGGACGTGTGGGGAATTATTCCCAATGCGACTCGTATGGCTTTTTACCATGCGAATCGTGATTGCCAGTTTGTACGGCACTTGTACGATTCGTACGGTAAAAAGACCGGATACGAGTCGTACGGGAATTTCTTTTACCGGATCGTAATTGGCACCCAAATGGTCTTTAATAGAAAAATGGGCATTTCCAGAAACTGATATGCTGATGAAGACAAATAGCTGCTTTTCCAAAGCACATTTAAAAGCTGATATTTAAATAACAATTTAAGAATTTAAGCTGAGTTGGGGATTCTTATTGCAATGTAATTTGTGTCAGAGGGCACCGACTTTGCTTTGGCTGTCATTTTGTTAGGCATGTGGAGACGTTTCATATTGATAAGCTTTTCCTGGCATTTCTGCTGGTAACCTGAAATATTTGGGTGGTCGCTACTGACAATCCTTTTCAAGAGGGTCATAGTGTAATGTCAACAGATGTGGTCACTAGTTACAGTAATAAAATGTGCTATTATGTCAGCAGGATTTTCCTTGAGCAGAAGTAGCTGTCACTATAGAAAAGGTTGGAGACCCCTGATATATCCAGTATGTTAATCTACAATTCAAATTTGTTTCTCAACCCTCTGATCATATTGCATATAAGACCACAGTCACACATGGTACAATTACCACATTTGAAAATCATTTGCTCTTAAGCTATGTAGGTCTATTCTTATTTGGTCTATTCATAGATGGTAAGAAGAAGCTGTGAGCCAGTCTATCTGTACGATTCCTCTCTTTCATATATGTGAGTGCAACACTCACACTCATTCATGCGGAGTTCATTCTGCAGGCAGAAAGTCTGGCAGCGCTCCTGGTGCATTGGTGTCACTTGGCGAATACTTAGTGTCTCTGAAGAATGCCCTCAACAACAGTGCCCTAAAGCAAGCTACATTTTTCAAAAGTCTGCTGAACGTTCACATTGTTTGGAAATAGCAGCAGACATTTTAAACTTGCCTGGTATGAGGTTTCTCATGATTCACAGCTTTCTTCTTCAGCGATGCTTTGTTGCTGCATCCAGGACCTTCCATCTAGACTTCATTACATATTTAAGAGGTAGAAAGAAGTCCTCATGATACAACAAACGTTTACTTACCATCTCCCCTATGGCAAAAAAATTTAAGCAAAAGAAAGCTAGGTCAATTAGTCAATGAAGAAAATAAGTACTGGATTATACATTTAAAAAAAAGAAATTGATTAATACTTCCAAAAAGAATGTATGTGAGATCTCTGTATCAATGCTTGCTTGATCATTTCACAAATAGGAGAACCTAAGAAAGAAATTAGTCCCCAATGAGTATATGGTGCTACAGAGAAGCCATGAACATTGCACCCCACGTTTGTTAGCAAGAGATTCACAGACAAGGCACTTCGAAAGGGGCGAATGCTGAGTGAAGCCTGTTCGTGTCATGCAGTGCAGAGTGAGAGTCCGTGGGGAAACCCTAGGTGAACCCGCCACTGGTAAGTCTTTTTCATGTACAATAGGCTACTGTTACAAGTCATATTTGCAAATGAACATTGCTAGTTTGAATTACTGATTCTGAATTACCTTGGAGGAATATCACACTATGGGGCTCTTTACAATGTCAGTTGGTAAGCCTCCGACCGCTTGTCGGAGGCTTACCAACGACACTGTAGATTCACATTCCTACCATCCAATTCCAATGTCGGCTGTTGGAGTGTAAACCCGCCGGTCAATCCGACTGTGTTCCGACGGCTCAAGGAGCACGTTGGCCAGTTGGATACATATCATAATCCCTCACGGACAGTGTTTCCGTCGGGGTAATGGTGTCGGATTTTGACAGCCTTTTCATGTCTACTTTGGGAGCACTAGCAGGGCCCGCATCCTTCTGCGGTCTATGGTTGTTGGCCTGGCGGGCACCTAGGGTATTACACAAACTCCCATTTTTCTATGAGAGCTTGTGCTCCGGGTGGTTTCCACCTGCAGTACAAGCTACCATAGAGAAAAGGGAGTTTGCGACCGTACCATGTGCGGTCGCATTGTAATATGGTGTTCCGAACTGCCGACCTATGATTGGTCAGTTACCACACTGAGATGACTCCGACCGATATTGTAAGAGGGCCCTAAATGTTTGTTGCACCTTATGGGATCATATTTACTTATTTTTAAGTCGAACTTCAGAAAATAATTGTTATTTAATTTCATATATAAAAAATAAAGATTGAATTCAAAATTTGTTAATAGTCCTTTAGCTGTTTATTTTGTTTCTACATATAAAATAAATATGTACAACTAATTTACATTAATATTTAACATAAACATATTTTTACTAATTTATTATAAAGTTTAACAAATGTTTTTATTTTTCCCTATACATTATCGCAGGAAGATCTCCACCCTGACTGTGGAAACTCGGGAAAGATAAAAATCTTATTTACCTAAACAAAAAAACATTCTGTTGTGTTGAACCTACTCCAGCTTTGAGCTGATGTCATTTTCTATTGTTTTTCCTCTCTTTCTGACTATAAGTACATTAGAATTGCAGTTTGTGAACAGCAATAAGCTTACTCTTTGTGGGTGAGCACACAATCCTCTTTAAACCCCTCCCTAACCCTCACTAAACCCCTCCTTACTATTCCCTAAGCTTACTCCTCTATACGCCCCTCCTATTTAGTAGTAAGTAGGCCCCTTTTTCCAGGCACTCCCCTGGTCCTTTCCCCTTTTTCTACTAAGTATTAAACACATATGTGTGAGGATGTCTCTATAGAAAGATAGGAGAGGTGGAGGTGGAGGTTGTAGTACTATTCAATGTACTATACAATGCAACTTGTGAATAGGCACCATGGTACTTGAGGTAGTGGTGTGTGTTAAGGGAAGATACTAATTGGTAGTAGTGCTTGCTACATAAATCTGGTATATATGTGTTATATTACAGTTTTACAGCAAGATAACCTTGAATCTCACCACCAGAAAATGTGTACTCACAATTATGAAAGAAGTTACATTATCAAACAAGGGAGTGAGCTTATGCCAAAGGATGAATAACATTGATTACATAAATATCATTTGTGTTTCAGTTTTCAGAATTACCTTTGTTCTATATCTACACACAGAGAGCTAGTCGCAAACTGCATTTTGTGGTATGTTTAGCAGTACTATAATAGTATTACTAACATACTACAAAACACTATACACTAACCTATGTGCGGAGGCCTCTGCCTCTCCTATCTTTTATGTGCAGATATCTGCCCTAATTGCAGACATTTCTAACACATAGGTATATGTTTTAGTAGTACATGTTGGATGGACGGAGAAGTGGCTGGAAAATAAGGAATTTTTATGATTAAATGGGAGCGGTTTAAGGAGGAGTCGGAAGGTTTAAGGGAGGGCTTAGGAGAGGTTTAGGGACGGATGAACATCCACTCAAAAAAGAGTAAGCCCATTCCTAGTCACAAACTGCACTTCTATAGTTACTACAGCCAAAAATACCCAAAATAGTCCTAAATGGACACTCACTTAGAGCTGGAGGAAATCCAGCATCACTCATGGCCAATTACTGTTACTGCAAAAATAATGGAGGCAGGGACTTAAAATAAAAGTCCATCAGAACTAAAACTAAATTAAAATAACTTATTTCAACTTTTTTTTAAATATAAATAAAATTAATTGAATGTTAAAAAAAAGAGCTAACATATTATTTTATAACATATGTTAATAACCTTTTTAATGTAAACATTTATATAACTTTGATTTAAAAAGCAAGTATTTTTTAAATTAATCAATATTTTTTTACTACAGAATAAAATGATACAGTTTTTATACTTTACGTGGCATTTTGTAATATAAATCGCAAGAAAAATAATTTTTATTGAATATATTTAAAATAATGAATATTTAATTTTAAAAAGTTAATGCGCTAGCTTTTTTAGTTTTGTTCTAATTAAAAACAAATACATTTATATCTAACATTAACATTTTTATTAACTTTTTTTATATGTAACAAGATGTACCCAACTACAGAACATCATTGCCCTAGATGCCGCTTAGAGGGAGCGGACCTTATACATATGGTATGGTCCTGCCACAGACTTAGCGGGTACTGGGATTCGATTAGACGCCATATGGCGGAGATTACACGTAGGGAAGTACCTGCTACAATTGAGAGCTGTATCCTGGGATTAAGGGTGGGGACTTCAAAATATAAAGTACAGAACAGGTTTGTGAACTTAGCACTTTTATTGTCAGTGCGAGCAATCACCAAGAGATGGAAATCAAAAACCCCGCCTACAATCTATGAATGGCATACTGAGATGGTGAGATGAGGGAGTGCAGAGAGTGCAGCACTGAGACGGGAGGAAGCGAGAGGGTTAAGGAGGACTCCTATTGCGATGGAATGGGATGCTATGCTGGAAACGGGGCGAGCCTTAGATGTAGATTATCCTACCACTAATGACAACACGCAGGGTAGTGGATGAGACCGGGACACGGGCAGACCAGTACAAAGCAGTAAGAAATGTGTATGATGAGTGAAGCAGGTAGATACAGACCGAACATGTTGAGGGGAGATATGTATAGTCCCAGGGAGAAAGGGGAGGGGGGAGGGAATGTTAATGTTGTGGATATATATTATTTGCTGAATAGAGCACTATGGTAGACAATTGCAGGAGCTGGGAACAGCGGTGGGAAGCGGACAAGATGCTATTTTACAGTGCAAGTTATATGTAAGAGTTATTATGTAATGCCACGCCATTGTAAGAAATATGCAACTTTGGTACAATAATAAAATTATGTTTAAAAAAAACCTTTTTTTATATGTAATAAACTTTTACACTTTTCCCTATACTTTACCAAATGGAGATCTGTGTCCCAGTGGTGGAGATCTCTGCCTACATGTGAAAGTTACAAGTAATTTTACACTGGTAGGGTTTAAGCTTCACCCTCTGATCTTAGGGGTTGGTAATATGTATGTCTACATGTCTGAGTAATTTTACACTCATAAATGGTGAATAGCCGAAAGTAGTAAAGTTACTCAAAAGTGTAAAAGTAAACTTACCCATGTGTATTTACTCACATGTCAGTTTACCTTTGTGAAAAGGCCCAAGAGAGTTTGGAACACAAAGTTATTCTGATGCTATAGCATTTCCTTAGAAAGAGATAGATAATTCCATATAGTAATCAGATACTAAAGACATAAAGCTTGACTTTAGATGTCCACTGCAACCCTTAGATGCCAGTGACTAAGTGAGTGACCAGTCAGCATGGTGATATCCAGAATCTCAGTTTTCTCTGTTATACCATGCCACTTTTCCTGGAGTTACAGTTAGCAGACTTATTGTTACTATGTTGGTACGGAGAAGTGTTGAAATATTTATCACTTCCTGTGGATCCAGACCACAAAGATAGTGCTTTCTAATAGCTGGTTGTGATGGCTTTGTAAGTTATGCCGCTGGTTTTGAAGATGGTATGGTTCAGTAGGGGGAGCCAGTCGAGTTCCACCAGGATGATGGTTACACTATTGGAAATACTTCTTCAAGCCCTGGTCAATAAGAAACTTAGGGGTTCCTTTTGTGTTTGGCTGAGCAGTAGCCTCATCCTAAATTGGTGAGTCTCCCGCCCTGCCAAATTGATGGTTTCCTCATCTTGTTTAGAGGTAGATACCTTTGACATAATCGACCATATGGCTTCTAAGTCAATGTATCAGAGAACCCACTCCACCTATAGCAAGCTTCCTAAAGCATAGTTTTCCTGCCTAGAACCACCATATGAAGCATGGTAGCGCATACATTATGGACCATAATTCATGTTCACCACGCACAGAGATGGAACTCCCTGCATATCAGGGCTATTGATATGCAGGGGTAGGTTTAGCTGAAAAACAAAAGTGATTCAGGCATGCCAGCAAGAGCACCTATGCCAACACAACTTTCATCATGGCTGAAATATTTAATTGAGGGGTGGAGTCCTCAGCAAGCAGCCGGAGGCAAAATCACCAGCTAGCTGGGGGCCACCCATCTCCTTATAAATGAGCCTTATGGCCTTACCCTATAACTTTCTGCTTCAGGGAAGAATGTCTCATGTTTTTCAACCAGTTACAACTTTTCTTCAAGGCACTCGGTGCTGTGTGTTTCAGGATGAGCCTTCTAAGTGGAATGGATTAGTCCGTACTCAAAAGAGTTACTGGACTAACCACTAAGTGAGTTGTCATTCTGAAATATGTGTGATCAGGTGAATCCTGAAAAACATTACTATGTGCGGAATGCTTTGTGCACATATCAATAATAAGAATTACACTCCATACAATTGTTTTCACTGACCAGGGTCTTTAATGTATGTCTTTTTTTGGTAAAATGTTTTGTGTCTAGTATGATTGATGTCTGCTTGTTGTGGCTTTTATCCATCCTATATCCCCCAAATTCCCACATAATTCAGCCTTGCCGTGAAACATGTCAGGCCTGAGAGCATTACAGTAAGACAAGATCAGGTGCAACTCTTTGACATGTGGTGGGTTAAATCCTGTATCATATGCATGATGAGGTGAAGCACCTGATTATGTAATGCCACATGAGGATGACAAAGTGTCATGTATAGGCAAGGTATATATATATATATATATATATATATATATATATATACACACACACACACACTCTACTGGCGGTCGCCAGTAGATAGTTATAGTTAGGACCGAGTTCCCATAGGAAATCTGAAAATTCTATTTTGAATAACTTTGGCGCCGTTTGACTTATCTTCGTGAAATTTTCAAAACTAATGGGGCACTCCGCTCAGCTCCTACCCTGAAAGTCTCGGGGTGATTCGTCAAGCGGGGGCTGAGAAAAAAGGGGGGTCCCAAAACACGTTTTCCCCATGCATTTTCCCATAGGACCTTTAGTCGAAGGTACAGCCCGGACGGCTGAACAGAATTACTTGAAATTTGGCAAAGAGGTAGTCCTCAGGTCAGGCATGTGCCTTTTGCTTCAATGGTGTAAATCCGTTCAGTAGTTCCTGAGAAAATCAAAAGTAAAATCACATATAAATCTGGGCGGAGCCTAACCACACATCTCATCGTGAGATCTGATTGGCTGTCAGCACTTCATCCAAGAAGTGTTGGCAGCCATCTTGGGACCAATATACATGATAGCACCTCATTAAAAAGCATTGCAGTTAATAGGAGGTGTTAAGACTTTAGTTACGTTATAAATCATTTGTTGATGGTACCATACTCATTTTAGGAATTGTGGTGTGTTCTAAGGTGATTTTACCATGTGAAAAAACCTTCTGCTGTGATATCATGAATCATGTTTGAGAGAGAACTATTTTCTCATGCTTTTCCCACAGAGGTTTGGAAGGTGATCTATAAGCTAATTGAGAGCATATTTTCTGTAAATTCACATTATCTTTCTCAGTCATGTGAGAATGAAGTCTGACATTCTCAGTAAAACATGTACATCCAACAAGGGCAGAGACTGTCAGTTGATTCCTTTGTGTTCTACTGCAGCTTCCCAGAGTGTTCTAAAGAACAACTAGAGCGCTAACAGTCCTACTTATGACAAACGTATGGCACACCTGAAGCCATCTTGGTTGGAATAAAGTGGTAATTCTTAAAACATTTAATTTAAAAAGGAACAACATGAGGGGGTTCATTTTGCTATAGAAAGTATGATTAGTGCTGCAGAAAGAAAAATGAGGGCACATTTTGAGTGACTTCTCAAATCCTCTTCTATTTCATTAAAAAATTCTGACATGCAGACTGAAACATGCACTTTCAATACCAGCAGCAGACTTCCCTGGTGAGCAGTAGCTTTACTACAGTGATCTAATAAGCAACTAGAGTGCTAACATTCTGAATTTATGGTAAATTTGTGACACATCTGAATGCCTTCTTGATGGAATCAAAGTAAAAAACAAAGTATTTCCTACTGAGGAGACTGTAGTAAATGAGGAAATTAGGAAACTTCATAACAAATAAATCTCCCAAGATGGCCACCAGAGACAAAAGAGCCCAAATGTAGCCCAAATATCACCCAGATGTAGCCCAAGTATAGCCCAATGACAGAATGTCCCAGAGTGTTCTAACGAACAACTAGAGCGCTAACAGTCTTACTTATGACAAAAGTATGGCACACCTGAAGCCATCTTGAATGGAATAAAGTGGTAATACTTAAAACATTTGATTTACAAAGGAACAAAATGAGGGGGTTCATTTTGCCATAGAAATTATGATTAGTTCTGCAGAAAGAAAAATTAGGGTTCATTTTGACTTCTCAAATCCTCTTCTATTTCATAAACAAATTCTGACATGCAGACTGAAACATGCACTTTGAATACCAGCAGCAGACTTCCCTGGTGAGCAGTAGTTTTACTACAGTGATCTAATGAGCAACTAGAGTGCTAACACTCAGAATTTATGGCAAATGTGTGACACATCTGAATGCCTTCTTGATGGAACCAAAATAAAAAACTGAAAGTATTCCCACTGAGGAGACTGCAGTAAATGAGGAAATTAGGAAACTTCATAACAAATAAATCTCCCAAGATGGCCACCAGAGACAAAAGAGCCCAAATGTAGCCCAAATATCAACATGATGTAGAACAAGTATAGCCTAATGACAGAATGTCCCAGAGTGTTCTTAAGAACAACTAGAGCTCCATTGTCACATGTTGGAGGGGATGGCTACGGAGGGCCACGCCTCCGTGTAGCCACAGGTGATCGCTGCTCCGCTGACCCGCCCATCGTAATAGCGAAACTGGCGTTCTGCCGCTCGGGCTGGTGAAGGACTCTGTGGATTCCTCCCGGATGTGTTATCGGCAGGGTTAGCTCTGACCACGCAAAGTGAATACCTGCTTCGACTTCCTCTGAGGATTTCTAGAAGGCGAGGAGTACGGAAATTTTGCAGTATATGCTGAGCACTAAGAAGGTAACGAGACCGGAGTCCGGAGAGAGAAGAAAACGGCTCGATGTGGAGGAGTCCGGCGTGCCGGTGAGCGGATGAATTGAGTTGGGAGACACCGTGCCCGCTTACCCGTTCATGGTACAAGGAGAAGGATATAGAGTTTCTCCTGCGCCTTAACTCCCGTATTTATTCTCTCCACCTTTCATAACTTTCATAACTTTAAAGCTCTAAACGCGATGGTGTGCCCTGCTTGAGGATACGAAGGAGTACAGGGGGTGAGACTTTTAAAAATAGCCTTGCGCAAAGACACCTTTTTTTTTAAAAAAAGCGGAAAAGTTTTTCCCGAGCTGAAAATAGGATTAGCAAGGGAAAGAAAGGTGAAGAAGAACAGAGGGAAGAGAAGAGCTGAGGAAAATCGATAATAAAGATAAAGGAGGGGAGTTTAAGACATGGGAAAACCATTGAAACAAGGAGGCACGGCTGCAAAATTCGACACGGCGGCACGGTCAAAAACTAAAACTTGCCGAGCCCAGGCACAAGAAAGTTCACGATTAGCCACTAAAGGAATCAGAGAAATTAATATCAACCCTCAAGGGCTTGACAGCACTTTGGAAAGCACAGAAGAAGAACAATCTTCTACTGTATCTCCGGAAACCGAGGTGATAGGGACTGATCCAGACAATATGGTTTCAGACTGCCCAAGGGCCAACTCTAGTGGGGCTAAACAGTTTCCATTATTTTTCAAAAAGGCTATTCCCCCATCGCCCTTGATAGAGTCAATTCTAGATCTATCTAAAACTGGGCCAGTCGAATCAGCGCCTCTCTCAGCAGTCCAAGTCTCCCCAAATGCAGAAAGAATTCAAATTGATAAGGATATTGTCCATCAAGTCATCCCAGAAGCCGCAAAGGATCAAGATCAAAGCCAGGCAAGTTACCAAAATCAAGAACCTAGTACAACACCGGCAGCTGTAAATTCCCCAGAGCCAGAGTTACAGAATGCAACCTTGCCTAAGCGTCCGGGAGAAGCCACAATTGGGGAGACAACTATTGTTACAGCCGAAAGGCAGAGTCATCCTGATCAGACTATTGATACTGCTAGTACACATCAATTGGATGTCAGGGACATGTTGAATTTAATACTAGATGAAGTGCGCAAAATTAAAAGGACCCAGAAACTGGAAATCACGGCCTTACATGCACGTCTGGGGAAGATCGAGGAGGTAATGTCTGGATTCCCTGTCAAACTTCAGGAGGCAGAAGCCCGGATTTCAGTGTTGGAGGACCAAGTCAACATGGTTATGTGTGAAGTGAAGGAAGCGACAGAAAAGAGGAAATATCTGGAAAATAGACTTGAGGACATTGAGGGTCATTCACGGAGATCAAATTTAAGAATAGTGGGGGTTCCGGAAGGCATTGAAGATTCGCAGACGCTACAATGGGTAAATACATTCATCAAAAAGACAGTGCTTCCAGAATTTGAAGGGGACCTCACAATTACCAGGTCCCACCGGGTCCCTGCACATCCCTTCCCGAACTCTACAATGTCGCGAACTATCCTGTTGAATTTCGCTGATTTTCGAATCAAGGAGAGAATATTGATGAAAGCTATTCAGCAGAGACAGTTTTTTGTCAATGCAACTTCAAAGTGTCGTATATTTGCAGACATGACTGCCTCCGCAGCACGAAGAAGGAAGGAATTTGTAAAACTCCTCCTGCTATTTAAAACCCATGGAGCCCAAGCCTCAATAGCACAGCAATCAAAATTAAGAGTGCTAGTTAAGGGCAAGTTCTTTATTTTCTCAGAGGTGGAGGAGGCCCAGGCGTTATTAAAGGAGATTTCACAGGGTTAATAATTTGAAGAGAAACCTCCTGTTATAAAGGAAAGGAGAGAAGTAGGGAAGGGGTAGAAATAGGGAGGGGGAGGTGAGAAAAGAGGGTAAAAAGAAAGGCACAATGGCATTTTATAAATCTGATTTTGATTTTGTTTTTTTTTCTTTATGGTTTTGAGGCTTTTTGGGGGGTCATAGGGGTAGCAGAGTCACTAGGGTGTAGCACCATGACACCCATGAATAAAGAAGGGAGGGGGGGGATGTGGTTGGGGTGGGTGTATCCACATTTGAAGGGGTGGATGGGAGGGAGGGGAGGGAGGGGGGAAATTGGAGCAAAAAAGAAAAGGAGCAGGAGTAAACGACATAGAAATTACATTATTAGAAACTTAAGGTCATCTGTAATTAGATATCTAAATGAATTTTAGCAATTGCAAAATCCTATCAGTCAATGGTATGTTAAATAAGCAAAAGTATGGCGCTCTCATAAAATGGTTAATATCATTTCACCCCCAAATGGTATATTTTCAAGAGACTCACCTAAAATCAAATTTTCCCAAACTTTTTTTACCTAGATTTTTCTCCCACGCTTTTTTTGCATCAGCTGGTTTGGCTCAGAGGGGAGTCGCAATTTATCTTTCTAGAAAAATACCTTGGGAAATCCTACAAGTCCAGAGAGACATACAGGGGAGATGGATATGGGTAATGGTTAAGTTGCAGGGGAAAATTATAAACCTGGTCAATTATTATGGTCCGGTTACGGATGAGATTGAAAGCCTGATCAAAATTCACGAGCTTTTGAGGGGAGTACCAGGGCAGATTATAGTAGGAGGGGATTTTAATTTTATACAAGATTTGAAGAAAGATACATCAAATAAAAATAAAAAACAACTAAAATCAAATACTTTAAGAATTGTGGAGGCCTTCAAAAAAGAATATCAATTGGTAGATCCTTGGTGACTTAGGAATCCCGAAGAAACAAAGTTTACTTGTTATTCAAATCGCTTTTCAACTGCATCTCGAATCGATTTTTATCTCATATCAAGATCCCTTCAAATTCTAAAAATTAATAGTGGGTGTAATCCTTTTTCTGATCACGCCAGAATTGAACTCACAATTGTATTAGATGGTGGGAAAGGGGAGCGGGCGAGGTGGCAGCTCGACCGCACTCTCCTCCAAAATCAGGACTGGGTAAAGGATTTTAGGGAATGGATCTTGGAATATTTTAAGTTAAATGAAAACACTGCTGATGTGTTTTCGGTTTGGGGTTTGTTTAAAGCTGCTGCCCGTGGTCAGATTATCGCCTATACGGCGGCCCAGGCAAGAGTAAGATCGCTCAAAATAACTCAACTTCATGTTGCAGTTGAAAAAGAATATATTCTTCGGGACCGGAAATGTCCCAATGAATTTGAACAGGCAAAAACCTTCTTGCGGGATTTTTTCGTCTTAGAAGAGATTTGTAGTTCTAAAATGTACCAGCAAAAGGTTTATGAAGAAAACCAGTTAATAGGCAAATTGTTAGCAAATACAACAAGGAAAAAACAGGAGTCAGCATTCATTTTAAAGATACAAGACCCTCAGTCTGGCTGAGATGAAGTTGATAGGGAAAGGATCTCACAGATTTTTGTTGAACATTATCACAGTATTTACTAAACGGAGTATTTAACAGACGACAATATGATTTCTAACTATTTGCCTAACGTGGCAATTCCTAAACTTTCTGAGAGTCGGTTTTCCCAACTCGAATTAGAGATTGAAACAGCAGAAATATCAACCTCTGTAAAAGAAACAGCCGGGGGGAAAGCATGTGGGCAAGATGGATTTCCCATCGAATTTTATAAACTATTTTTAAAAGAACTGCTGACTCCTCTGAATCGATTATTTAATAACATCAAAGAGGGAGGTCATATACCGGCAACGTTTAAAGAGGCGATAATCGTGTCATTCGTAAAGAAAGACAAAAATCCCGAAGATATTAATTCCTACCGGCCCATAAGTCTTTTAAACTCCGACTATAAAATGTTAATGAAAATATGGGCCAAACGTTTTACATTCGCGGCTCAAGAGGTGATTAATAGTGACCAGACCGGATTCATAGCCGGTAGATCCATGGCAGCAAACACCGAGTTCCTAATACAAGCTTTAGATTATTTTAATACTAACTCGACTCCGGCATGTATTGTTATGGTAGATGCCGAAAAAGCTTTTGACTTAGTTAATTGGAATACCCTGTTTTTTACTCTTGGACAATTCGGATTTCCTGCCCAGATTGTTGATATGTTACGTAACATTTATCAAGGTGCCTCGGCCCAGGTTTTTATTAATACGAAAACAGCTGGCTCAATAAAAATTAATAGAGGGACTAGGCAGGGATGTCCTCTTTCGCCGTTGCTTTTTACCTTTTTTATTGAACCTTTAGTAATTAAGATCAGAAACAATGCTGCTATTCGATCCCCGGTTCCCCGAATGTCCAAAATAAAATTGTTTGCTGACGACATTATTTTATATTTGATGCCCAATAAAGAAAATATAGAGTGTGTTGAGAGAATTTAGAGAATTTGAGCAAATTGGTGGCTACAAAATAAATTCTAATAAAACAGAAATACTCGCATTAAATACCGATCTAAATTGTCTTCCATCTGGCTTGAGGACACAAGCAGCCAGCAAAGATCCGATTAGGTATTTAGGAATCTACATCAACTCTCAATACCATCAGTTGTATGAATTAAATTACATCAGAATGAAAGATAAAATCAAGAAACTTTTTGATCAATGGCTTTTACTACCACTTTCAATTGTGGGCAGGGTATCCCTAATCAAAATGTCGATACTACCGTTGCTCATATTTCCATTTAGAAATATCCCTATAAAAATCAAGTTCTCCTTTTTTAAAGAAATAGAGACGATGTTTAGAAGTTTTGTATGGGGGAGAAAATTTTCCAGGGTTAAATTGCCAATAGTACAACTATGTACTGCACAGGGAGGCTTGGCCCTACCAGATGTGAAAATATATTATGAGGCCGCCTTTTTAGACATAGTGGCGGGACTGATGGGTTCTACATATAAGCGAGAAAGTTTCTTTTTGGACAAAATGCTACAGGAAAACGGCTCTAACTTACAAGTGTTTCTAAAAACTTCCAAATATCCCAAAAAAAAACGATAAAGGGAATATTCTTTTAGACTTCAGTTTTTTTTTAAAAAAACAGACTCCTCCGGCATGCAATTTCTGAGTTTGAGGGAATGTTTCGATCTCGGTCTCCAATTGAACAAAAATCATCTAATTCAGTGGGAAAAGTGTGGGCTAAAAGAATTAAGACACTTTTTTATTCTGAATAGAATGATTTCGTGGCAAGAGGTGATGACTAGAGCAAATAGCCCGAATAGACCTACTTTTTTAAATATCTACAAATTGTATATTTTATAAGGAAAATGCATGGCCTTTTTAATTCTCCATCTGAACTAGCGGTAGCCCTATATGGGGGTCAAAACAATGGGCATAGGGAATTGGTATAGGCTGTTACATCGACAGAAACAAATGCCATTGGTTGAAAGCCACCTAAGAAAAATAGACCACGTGATACAATGCAGTCTTTTATGTATGGATTGGGAAATGATCTGTCATCTAGGTAATAAAGCATTGCGAGCGGCTAACTTTAAAAGGATGGCCTTTTTATCACGTTGGTTAGCCTATCTGACTCCGGAGGCCCTGGGGAAAAGATACCCGGAAGTTGAAAATAAGTGTTTTAGATGTCTTGCTAATGGTCAGGGTGGCTGGCATCATATTTTCTTTTCCTGCCCGAAACTAGAATTATTCTGGAATACAATTTTTGCGGATTTAGGAAGGGCATTGGGCAAGAATATGCAGCCCGAGGCCGTATTGGCTTTGTTTGGCATCTCTAAAAATAGAACAATATCCAGCAGGGCTGAAGAGACCTTTGTATGTATTTCTTGTACGGTTGCCCGCTCCTTAATCCTACAGAATTGGAAGTCTACTTATGCTCCCTCTCACTTGAAGTGGTGGATGAAAATGAGAAGAACTTGTAATTTTGAAAAAGCATATGCAAGCCGGGTGGGGGCCATTAAGAAATTTGAGAAAAACTGGAAGTATTTTAGAGATCTGGAAAAAGATAAAGGAAATTGAACAATGTCTTGGTTGTGTGGTTGAAATTGTAGTAGCTTTTACAATTAAGAGCACTAGCACTTTTTTTTTTTTTTGGTTGTTTTTTTTGGGATCATTGAATTATATCTTGTTGTAAATTACAGTAGTCTCTGTAAATGGATGCACTAGCACTTTTTTCTAAGTGACTATACTTGAGAAGCACCAGCACTTTCTTTTATGCAATTGCTGCACACTATTACAGATATTATATCTTTCCCTATAGCACTTTATTGCTGTTGTTTAGTACATCATGTCCCTTCTTAAACATGGTTGAGATCTCTGATTATTACTTTTAGTAATATGAAGGAAGGAAGGAACATAGATGGGAAGGTTATTTAATATTTTTTAGAGGTTTCAATAACTGTGTTTTTGTAATTGTAATGCCTTGTTAACATAAATTGTATATTGTATATGGATGTTATGTCGTTTCTCTGCTCTGCTCAATAAAAAAAAAAAAGAACAACTAGAGCACTTACTGTCTTACTTATGACAAAAGTATGGCACACCTGAAGCCATCTTGATTGGAACAAACCGGTAACACTTAAAACATTTAATTTAAAAAGGAACACAATGAGGGGGTTCATTTTGCCATAGAAATTATGATTAGTGCTGAAGAAAGAAAAATTAGGGCACATTTTGAGTGACTTCTCAAATCCTCTTTTACTTCATAAAAAAATTCTGATATGCAGACTGAAACATGCACTTTTAATACCAGCAGCAGACTTCCGTGGTGAGCAGTAGCTTTACTACAGTGATCTAATGAGCAACTAGAGTACTAACATTCAGAATTTATGGCAAATGTGTGACATATCTGAATTCCTTCTTGATGGAATCAAAGTAAAAAACTGAAAGCATTTCCTACTGAGGAGACTGCAGTAAATGAGGAAATTAGGAAACTTCATAACAAATAAATCTCCCAAGATAGCCACCAGACACAAAAGAGCCTAAATGCAGCACAAATATCACCCAGATGTAGCCCACATGTAGCCCAATGACAGAAGTGTTCAAAACAGTTATTTTTTGTGTATTTGCAGTTTTATATAGTGCAGACTTGTCAGGTATTGGAATGCTTTACATGAGCATTGGTTACATCACACAAGATCAAATTCATTTTGGTTGTAGACATGGGGAGATTAAGTGATTTGACCACAATCACAGAATGTTGAGCTGAAGCAGAAACTCCAACCTGGTTCCCCAGTTGCAAAGTCTGCAGCTCTGGAAGTAACACCACATCCTCTCGCCAAGGTGCAACATTTAATCAAGTGGTCAACTGGATAAAAAAACAAAGATTACAAATAATTTAAAAGTTCTTTGTCGCTATTTGAAAACTCAGAAAATATGTCCTCATTTTAGTCTTTTAGAGCACTAACCATAAGTTTGATGCAAATAAGACCCTCTCATATATGTAATACTGGGATACTGTTGAGAGGCAGAGGCCAGGGGCACGGACTCTGAAAATTGAAGGCAGGTGGGAGAGTGCAGAGGCAACAATTTGACCCCACTGGGCAGGCAGGAAGGGCAGTGGCAGCACAACATACTATGGAGGGCAGTGGAAAGGGGGGCAGGGGCAACAAACCAACAATACAGGACTGGCAAGAGAGGCTTTGGCAATATAATAGACCATTGTGGGCAGAAGGAAGAGGCAGTGGTAGTACAACCATACATGCCAACAGACCCGTTTCAGCCAGGAAACGTCCAAAGTTTTTAAGCTCAAATGGGCTTTATTTGATCTGTCTCTTGTCTACAATCTCCTCTTTTTCAATGTAACTCAACGGGGAAAATCAATACCCCAGTTTTTTTTCCAAAATCTCCCTCTTACCAAGTTCAAAATGTTCGCAAGTATGGTACATTGAATCATGGTAGGCAGGAGGAATTGGGGTAGGGACATGAACTCGGATAACAGTGGACAGGAGGGACATGGAGAGGTGCACCAAACTGACCCTACAGGGCAGGCATCAGGGTTTGCAGCAGCACAATACACCACACAGCGCATGCGGGACGGGAGTGCAGCACAACAATCCATAGAAAGCAATAGGGAGGGGACAGGACCATGCACATGGACAACAGAGATCAGATGGGAAAGAGGCAATGGTAGCTAGCTGACCATAATGGACAGACAGGAGAGAAAGCTGTAGCATAACAGACCATAAAGGGCAGGAGGGACGGATCAGGGGCATTACAATGGAACAGACAAGCCAGGAGAAAGGGAATAGGGGGTCTGCACTTGAAAACAGAGGGCTGGGGGCAAGGTGGCAGGGCAGAAGCAGCAAGATGACCATGGAGGTCAGGCAGGATGGGCACTAGAAACAAGACACACCATGGAGAGCAACAATGAGACTATGGTGGCATACACACAGACCATGGAGGGAAGGTGGGAGGGGGTCAGGGGCAGCTAGCTGACCACACAGGGAAGGTGGGAGGGGCCATGGCAGCACAGAAGACCATGCATGGCAAGCGGGAGGGTTAGTGGCATCACAATGGCTATGATGGGCAAGAAGGAGGGTGCAGGGGCATGCACAAAGGACCATGGAGGATAGAAGGGAGGGTCAGGACCTGGGCACAGACCAGAGTTCAGGGGAAGGGGCCTCACAACAGACCGCGCGGGGCAGGCAGGAGGAGCAGTTGAAGCAAATAGGTCAGGGAGGGCAGAAGGGTGTGGCAGTAAAATGGACCATGGAGGACAGGAGGAAGGGGATAGGGGCATGGCATGTGGACAGGCAGGGTGGAGGTGGCAGGGACAGGTTACAGTCATCTGACAATGCTAGGCAGGTGGGAGGGGAGTGGCAGCTCAACAGAACACTCAGAGTAGATAGGAGTGGCAGGTCCATGGAACATAGTGGGCAAAAAGGATGGAGCAGGGGCATGCACAAAGACATCGGAGGGCAGGGGGAAGGAGAATAGGGGCATCAAGCTAAGCACAGAGGTTAAGCAGGAGGAGTGGACTGGTACATCATGCTAAATGGAGGGCAGTGGCAGCACATCAGACCATGCATGCAAGGAGGGAGGAGGTTAGTCCATGGATTCAGACAACAGAGGATAGGGAGGAGGTGGATGGTGCAGCAAGCTAACTGTTCAGAGAAGGTGGGTATTAGGAACTTTATTGTTTTTAAAATGTGTGTCTGTGCGAACTACATAAAATATGAACAAGTATGCAGCATAATCTCACTTTTATTCAGGAAGAAGAGGACTTTTGTGACTGTGACTCCGGGCTCACTTGGCAGAAACACCCCCTGACCCTCCACCCCCATCGCAAAATGTAATGCCCGTGAAAAGGGTAGGTGGACGCAGTGTTATATAGAACATAGTCCTGAGAGCACGATTGAAAATGAAAACTAGATGTAGTATAAGGTATAAACTATGCACCAAAAAGTGTGATATAAGATGAACCGGGGCGTGAAATATAATATGCAATACATTGTGCGCAATGACAGATTAATTGGAGAGCGCGAGATAGCACAGGCACTAGCGCGTGCTATGCGATATGCGCCTTGGAGTGTAATATGCACAGGGCAGTGTTGTGTAACATAACTAGTCTCTAAAGTTGTAATATAATGTATGTGCTGGGGAGTGTAACGTTGCAAATGCACTGTGACAAAGATATGGATCCCAGATTGTAATATGTATGGCATAGCGCTTTGCGTTATAACATACACATCGAGGAAGGCACGTTAGATGGGGCAATTTAACCCGTGCGAAGGCAAGTGTGGCATGACATATTCACGGGGTGGTGTTACAGTGCGCATGGGCTAGAGAGTGTCATAGCATACGCACTAGCTGGTGGAATACAACACAGAGGTGTGAGGCAATCGGCGGGCACTGGTGGGTGTAACACAGCATTGGGCTCAGCCAGGAGCACGCTGTGACTCTCAAGTGAGGTTCGTCTCCTTTCCAGAGAGTAAAATAAAAAGTATTACACATCCGGCGGTGGATGTGTTTTTTATAAACCGTGAGGGGGGTTTCTTGCATAGTTTGGTCGAATTTTTGTCGAATCCCCTTTGAATGGCTTGGTGTGCGTGTATATTAAATGTGCCCGTCAATAGCTACCCATGTTTGTATAAATAAACGACAAGGGTGTCTACTTGGAGAGTACCCACCGGCTGGAGCGCCGGGATTAGGCACGGTAGGGCGTCAGACACGTCAGAGCTTCACTAGCGGTGTAAATACATTCCATGTGAATTCATTCTATGCATAGCCGCCTTTTAATGAATATCACGCAAATCGTCATGGTGATAGGTACATACGGTTTGTCCAGCATGTCCTAGGTGTTTCTATAAATATATATATTTTTAAAATAATAAAAAACAAAGGCCGGCCCCAGGGATGGGGTCCCCGGAGCCATAAGTGGCCTGAGGAGGGGGGCAACGCAGCCCCCTCCTAAAGAATTTAAATAAAAAAAAGGCCATGATCCGGGGGTTGGGGTCCCCGGGACCGATACAGGCCTTGGGAGGGCCAAATTTATTTTTTTCAACAAAAAAAATTAGGGTGCAGGCCCTGGGGGATGGGGTCCCCAGGGCCAGTAAATTAGAAAAAGAAGGGGGGCCACACAGCCCTCCTTCTTAAAAAAATTAAATAAATAAAACACCGGCATCGCGCTGGAGGCCACGCCCCCTCCTTGCAGCACTCTGCAAATGCGCCCCCTGGCCACTTGTAAGTTGGGGAATTAATTCCCCTCCAATATTGAGGATCCCTGAGGGCCAACTAGCCCAACAGATATCTCCAGTGTGCGCCAGGGAGCTGCGTTGCAGACAGGTTTTCTGAGGCCACGCCCCTTTTTACACCTCTATGCAACGCAGCTCTGTGGCGCTTACTGGATATACCTAGTGGGCTAGTTTGACCGTAGGGACCCTTAGGATTTCAATGGTTTTGTACGAGTGAAAAGTCCAGCTAACTATAACGCCTCTGAAACCTATGGTTTTTTCAGTGAATTTCTAAGGTTTTTTAAATGCTAATTCCTAACTATAACGTGCCTGAAACCTATGGTTTTTTCAGTGAATATATATATATATATATATATATATATATATATATATATATATATATATATATATATATATATTTTTCTTCAAAGATGCCCATGCAATGAGAGGCGCACTCCTCCAGCTGTTGGTTAACAAACCCTTTATTTTAATGAAACAGCGCTGCAAATTTGAATTTTGTATCCATGTGGCCTGACGCGTTTCAAAGCAGTCGTGCTTCTTCCTCAGAGGCAGTTTGTCAGCACATCAAGTTCAGGGTCCCACAACTCCTAGCGTTTCTGCATGCATTTATTGGCCTCAGGTGTGCCTCTTCTAGTAGTTTTCGCCATGCACGCTGGGACTTGTGGTCTCAATACCCCCATTATACACCTCCAGTGGCTGTGTGCTTGGCAAACCAGTAATGGATTACTCGTCGCCCTCCAGTTAGCGTCGGATTTGAAGTTCTGTTCCTTGCTCCAGTAACAGCTGCGCCGTCGCTGAACCAGACAATGCCGGTAAGACGATCCCCAGCACAGTGTAGGGGGCGGTGCGATCTCTCCGCGGCTGGACTTGCCGCGTAGAATTTTCTTCAAAGATGCCCATGCACTGAGAGGCGCACTCCTCCAGCTGTTGGTTAACAAACCCTTTATTTTAATGAAACAGCGCTGCAAATTCGAATTTTGTATCCATGTGGCCTGACGCGTTTCAAAGCAGTCGTGCTTCTTCCTCAGAGGCCGTTTGTCAGCACATCAAGTTCAGGGTCCCACAACTCCTAGCGTTTCTGCATGCATTTATTGGCCTCAGGTGTGCCTCTTCTAGTAGTTTTCGCCATGCACGCTGGGACTTGTGGTCTCAATACCCCCATTATACACCTCCAGTGGCTGTGTGCTTGGCAAACCAGTAATGGATTACTCATCGCCCTCCAGTTAGCGTCGGATTTGAAGTTCTGTTCCTTGCTCCAGTAACAGCTGCGCCGTCGCTGAACCAGACCATGCCGGTAAGACGATCCCCAGCACAGTGTAGGGGGCGGTGCGATCTCTCCGCGGCTGGACTTGTTACTCACCAGCTGGAGGAGTGCGCCTCTGAATGCATGGGCATTTTTGGAAGATTTACGAGCGGCACGTCCAAGTCGCTGGAGATCGCACCGCCCGTGAAAACTGGAATTGGGACCTTGTTTCCGAAATACTTCGGGAATGAATGGCGCAGCTGGGTCTTCATTTCAGAACAGAATTTCAACTCTGGGGCCCACTGGAGGGCGAGAATTGGTCCATACAAAGTTTTAAAATGCACACAGCCACCGGAGGTAATGAGCAGGATATTAAAAACCACAAGCCCCAGCATGCATGTGAATGAAGTTACCGGACTGACCGGAAAAGGCACACCTGAAGCCTACAAATTAGTGCGATGCAATGGAACTGTGGAGAATCCAAGAACTGCGGTGCCTTTTAAGACTGCCTCTGATGAAAGAGCATGGTTGCTCTGAAACGCGTAAGGCGGATGGACAGGAATAACTGGAGTTGTAACTCTGTTTTGTGAAAATAAAGGGTTGTTACTCACCAGCTGGAGGAGTGCGCCTCTGAATGCATGGGTATTTTTGGAAGATATATATATATATATATATATATATATATATATATATATATATATATATATGCTCTTCAATGCGGCTTGGATACGGATCGCTCAGCAGCGGGTGCGAGTGTTGGGCCAAGCCAGCGGCCAAAAATCAATTTTAGAGCAAATGACACTCGCACTCAGGAACCTTGCAAATATTTATTCTTAACAGAGTTCCCTTCTGTTACACCGACGCGTTTCAGCCCTGTCGGCCTTGTTCACGGTAGGTGACACCATTTCCTGTTACAATTTAAAGCATTTCCTATGCAACGTACTACGCCCCATGGAATTCTGGGAACTGAAGTTTTTATCACATTTTGAAAAATAAATTTAGGTGATCACCTCGTAACAGTAAGAAGCAAATTAATTAGATTTCCCAAAACAACAAAAGGCATTTGGACAGTTGTCAGTTGTTACAACAGTATTAATTAAATGAGAATTAATTCCACAATGTATTTTTAGGTAAACGATACTGCTCAAAGAATAATTTTTCGATGTATGCATGCTCAATGTTCCAATTCTATAGTAGCCTGGTTATGGAACATTTAAAATGGCAACGTATAGCAATTTAAAATAGGTGTTTCATAAGCCGGCATTAGTGGCCAGTTTGATATTCTAGAGAGTATCTAAGATTTTTTGAGTCATCAGAAAATCTGCAAAAATAATAGGTAACTATTTTCAAAAAGATAGGGAAAGGGAGTTTGCAAAGATGGGTACGTAAGCAACGAATCCTTATATGATACAATCCAACTAGAGGTGTACATAAAGTTCCTCGTCCAAGTTCATCCCTCTCGGGTATTTGGTCCGAAGTCGGATTATGTATTTCGATTCAAGTTGTCTCAGTTTTTTCTGGCGGTCGCCCAGCCTCTCATTGGTTTCAATAGAATCGATTGCAAAAAATGACATGTTCATCCAGTTTCCCTCCTGGCATGCTATCATGTGTTTTGCGGTAGCATAGGAGAGATCTTTGTTTTTTACCGCTCTGACATGTTCCAAAATGCGTTTTTTTAGCATGCATATGGTGCTACCTATGTAGAGCATACCACAGTCACATTGAATTGCATAAATAACAAATTTGGTTGTACAAGTTATTTTATGTTTGATGTGAATGGTTTTGCCTTCTGGATCGGTAAGTGTTCTCATGTTTTTCCCAATTTTGCATGCTTTGCAACTGTTGCATTTTCTAAAACCTATTTGTTGTTGCGTGAGCCAGTTAGGTTGTACCGTTTTGATGCCTTGAAAATGGCTCTGAGTAGTAAGGTCTCGGATAGATTGGACCTTTTTGTATGCAATTGACGGTTGTGTTCCAATGATTGGCATCAAATCTTGGTCCTGTTGTAATATCGACCAGTACTTTTGGATGATTTGTCGGATTTTGTACGATTCTTTGCTGTATGTAAGTATCAGCCAAGGAGCAGATTGATGTTCAGTGATTGGTTGGATATTCGATTCTGAATGTTTTTTGACCAGAATGTCTGTTCTACTCTTAGTTTGTACTCGTTTCATACATTTGTCCAGGTCTCTTCTTCTGTAACCACGTTTTTGAAGTCTCCTCGTGCATTCTAGAATTTGGTCATTCGCATCTGCATCTTTTGAACAGTTTCTTTTCATGCGGATGAACTCGCCATATGGAATGCTTCTGAGTAGAGCCTTAGGATGAAAGCTATCTGCATGCAGGATGCTATTAGTGGCTGTTTTCTTCCTGAATAAAGTTGTCTCAATTTGATCATTTTCAATATAAACAGATATATCAAGGAAGTCAATTTTATGGCGGCTAGTATTGCACGTAAAAGAGAGGCCAATGTTGTTGTTATTGAGACTGTTGAAATATGACATGAAATCTTTTTTGTCTCCATTCCAAATTAAAAACAGATCGTCAATATATCTTGTCCATAAAACGATTTTCTCAAGTGCTGTGTTATTTTGGGGGCCCCATGCTATTTCCTTCTCCCACCATCCCATTGTAAGGTTAGCGTAATTGGGCGAGAAGGAAATGCCCATGGCACAGCCACACAGTTGATGGTACAGTTGATGGTTAAACAAGAATATATTGTTCTTTAGACATATTTCAATCATGGTCAATAGCATGGCTGAATGTTCTAGTTCATGTATGCTCTTTTGGCGTAGAAAGTAGGCACAAGCATTCAGGCCAATTGAGTGTTCTATAGAAGTATACAGTGATACTACGTCTATGGTCACCATAAGATAGTTGGGGTTCCATGAAGTGTTAGCCAATATCCGTAAAAAATCACTCGTGTCTTGAATGTATGAAGACAAATTTCTTACTAGGGGTGCAAGATATCGATCAATGTACATGGAAATGTTCTCATATATTGAGTCACAAGAGGATACGATTGGTCTCCCCGGTGGTTTGATTAGTGTTTTGTGTATTAGGAAATGGTGTCACCTACCGTGAACAAGGCCGACAGGGCTGAAACGCGTCGGTGTAACAGAAGGGAACTCTGTTAAGAATAAATATTTGCAAGGTTCCTGAGTGCGAGTGTCATTTGCTCTAAAAAAAAATATATATATATATATATATATATATATATATAACCTACTGGCGCTCGCCAGTAGGTAGTTATAGTTAGGACCTAGTTTCCATAGGAAAAGCGTTTTTCGAAACTTCCCCGAAATTACCAAAAACTAATGGGGCGCTTTGGTCAGCTCATGTCTTGACAGTTTCGGGGTGATTCGTCAAGCGGGGGCCGAGAAAAAAAGAGGGTCCCAAAACCCGTTTTCTCCACGTTAATGTCCATAGGAACTTTTGTCGTGGCTACAGCCCGAACTGCTGAACGGAATTACACCAAATTTGGCAGAGAGGTAGCTCTTGGTCCAGAGTGCACTCTTTGCTTGTGGTGTAAATTCGTTCAGTAGTTCCTGAGAAATTTTAAAATAAAAAAATATCGATAACTGGTGACCGCGGTGGATACGAGAACCCTCCTGATCACAAGCTGACTTCTGATTGGCTGCCAACACTCCCAACCAAGAAGTCTTGGCAGCCATCTTGTCAATCTGTAGAACCCAATCACAAGAAAAAAGATCAAAAAACATAAAAAATGAAGAAAAGGGTGCAGGGTATAAACACCCTGACCCCTTAGGGCTGGTTAGAGTCCCACAGGGACCCCGAGAGCCCAAAAAAACATTTTTTTCAAAACAAATTGGCTGGATTCGTGAGGGTCCGTGCTTAATTTGTTTTAAGGCCCCGGGTGGGCCAGGTCCCGGGGGCAATTCATAATTATGGTGTGGGGGCTCCCACTCCCAGGAACTGCCACCTCCCCAGGGCTTTGCTCATAATGTGTGGGGGCACACGGCCCCTCGCAGTCCCGAGGACCGCCACCTCCCCGGGGCACCCGTAATTATGTGCGCGGAGCCTCAAGGGCCCCCCAAGCCTCGGGGACCGCCACCTCCCTGGGCCTTAAATATGAATAAAGAAAGCGTGGGGGGCTCCTGCCCTTCCCCGCACTGCCCCGGGGACCACCAGCTCCCTGGGGCAGTGTGGGGAGGACCTCAGGACACAAGTGGACTTTATCTCCCAAGCAGCAGTGTGCCAAGAGGCACGTTTGCAGAGTGGTGTAAAAAGGGGGCATGGCCTCAGACCACTTTCAGCAGTCCAGCTGTGTGGGCCATACTGGAGGTACCTGATGGGCTAGTTGGCCCCCAGGGACCCTGAGGAGGCAAGGGGACTTCATCCCCTAACCAAGAGCTCACAGGAGGCGTGTTTGCAGAGTGGTGGAGAAAGTGGGCGTGGCCTGTGTCCAACTGTCAGCAATCCCACTATCTGGGGCATTCTGGAGGTATCAGGTAGGCTAGTTGACCCCTAAGGACCCCCAGCAGCAAAGTGGACTTTAATCCCCATCCAAGAGCGCGCCAGGGAGCGTGTTTGTAGAGTGGTGGGGAAAGGGGGCATGGCCTGCTGTGAGAACTTAGCAATCCTGTTGTGTGGAATTTACTGGAGGTAATAGGAGGGGTAGTTGGCCCCCAAGGTTGGCCGTGGGGGCCAACAACCCCTCCTGTTATCTCCACTAAGTTCCATACGGTGGGATTGCTAAACAATCTATGGAAGCCACTCTCACCTTTCTCCACCACTCTGCAAACGCGCCTCCTGGCACAGTACTGGTTGGGTGATAACGTCCACTTTACTCCAGAGGAACTTTGGGGGCCAAGAAGCCCTACTGGTACCTCCTGTAAGTGCTACTCAGCGGAATTCCTGAGCGCTGCTTGGAGGTCCAGCCACCTTTCTCCACCTCTCTGCAAACGTGACTACTAGTTAAAGAAGCATTTGCAATGTAATAGGTTTCACATTTGCGAGAGTTAGAGCGATTGGCGTTGTAAATGTAAAAGTGTTATACTAATGTTTTTTGGAGGGGAGTGGATGTAGGTTGTGTGTAGTGGAATTATGTGGTATGATGTGAAGTGAAATGATGTGGATAGACTTTGACTTTGACCTAGATGTGGATAGAAAGTATGTGGTATTTAGTGTATAGGAATTATGTAGAGTGAGATTATGTGTTGTGGAGAGTAATTATGTGGTATGGTAGTCTGTGTTGTGGAGTGGTAACCTCAGGTTTAGTCTTCCTCGTTTCCATATAAGCTAAACTATAAACACAATGAGACAAAAAAAGAACCACTAAGTAGCACATCTGCACCTAGTCAGAGGAATGAGGAGGTCCACTGGAATTATGCAACTGTTTGGCTGCACCAACTTTTGCACAATTATACATTTTCCGTATTTGCCACATAATCCATCATCTGCTGCATAATCTGCAGATTTGAAAATAAAAAACCTTGTTTCTAGGTCTAACTGCTCAAACGCTACCAAAAATGCAGCGACAAGTGTTACAGTGTGGTGGAAGGCCCTGTGCAAACCTAGAATGGTCACCTGTATTGCTAAATGTGGGTGTTAAATTGGTACTAATGGTGTGCAAACCACTTTTGCTTCTTTCTGCGCCTCTCTGGCCACGTTCTGCATTTCTGTTGCTTCTTTCTGCTAATCTCTTCCACTTTCTGTACCTCTCTTGCCTCTTTCTGCACCTCTCTTGCCTCTTTCTGTATCTCATTTGCTTCTTGCTGTACCCCTCTAGCCTCTTTCTACACCCCTGTTTCTTCTTTCTACACTTCTCTTGCCTCTTTCTGCACCTCTGTTGCTTCATTCTGCACTTCTCTTGCTTCTTTCTGCACCTCTGTCTGTTGCTTCTTTCTGCACACCTCTTGCCTCTTTCTGCACCTCTCTTGCTTAATTCTGCCCACCTGTTCAATCTTTCTGCACCCCTTTTGCCTGTTTCTGCAACTCTCTTGCCTCCTTCTGCACCTCACTTGCCTCTTTCTGCAACTTTCTTGCCTCTTTCTGCACCTCTCTTGCCTCTTTCAACACCTCTCTTGCCTCTTTCAACACCTCTCTTGCCTCTTTCTGCACCTCTCTTGCCTCTTTCTGCACCTCTCTTGCCTCTTTCTGCACCTCTCTTGCCTTTTTCTGCACCTCACTTGCTTCTTTCTGTACCCCTCTTGCCTCTTTCTGCACCTCTGTTGGTTCTTTCTGCACTACTCTTGCTTATTTCTGCACCTCTGTTCCAAATTTCTGTACCCCTTTTGCCTGTTTCTGCAACTCTCTTGCCTCTTTCTGCAGTTTGCTTGTCTCCTTCTGCATCTCACTTGCCTCTTTTTGCACCTCTGTTGGTTCTTTTGCACTGCTCCTGCTTCTTTCTACACCTCTTTTGCAAATTTCTGCATCCCTCTTGCCTCTTTCTGTATGCCTCTGACCTGTTTCTGCACCTCTCTTGCATCTGTCTGAACCCCTGTTCCCTCTTTCTGTACCTCTTTCGCCTGTTTCTGCAACTCTCTTGCCTCTTTTTACAGTTCTTGCCTCCTTTCTGCATCCCTGTTGCTTCTTTCTGCACTTCTTTTGCCTCTTTCTGCACCCCTATTGCTTCATTCTGCACTTCCCATGCTTCTTTCTGTACCTGTCTTGCATCTCTCTGCACCCCTGTTGTCTCTTTCTGCTCTTGTCCTCATTCTTTCTGCACCTCTCTTGCCTCTTTATCCATCTCACTTGCCTCTTTCTGCACTTCTGTGCTTCTTTCTACACCTCTGATGCTTCTTTCAGCAACTCTCTTGCCTCTTTCTGCAGTTCTCTTGCCTCCTTTCTGCATCTCTGTTGCTTCTTTCTGCACTTATTTTGCCTCTTTCTGCACCCCTGTTGCTTCATTCTGCACTTCCCATGCTTCTTTCTGCACCTGTCTTGCTTCTCTCTGCACCCCTGTTGTCTCTTTCTGCACTTGTCCTCATTCTTTCTGCACCTCTATTGCCTCTTTCTGCACCTCTCTTGCCTCTTTCTGCACCTCTCTTGACTCTTTCTGCACTTCTCTTGGCTCTTTCTGCACCTCACTTGCTTCTTTCTGCACCCCTCTTGCCTCTTTTTGCACCCCTCTTCCCACACCTTTCTTCCCTCTTTCTCCACCACTCCTGCCTCTTTCTGTACCTCTGTTGCTTCTTTCTGCACTTCTCTTGCCTCTTTCTGTATCCTTCGTTCCTCTTTCAGCACCTCTGTTGCTTTTTTCTGCACTTCTCTTCCTTCCTTCTACACCCCTCGTGCCTCTTTCTGCATCCTTCTTCCCTTTTCCTGCACATCTCTTGGTTCTTTCTGCACTGCTCTTGCCTCTTTCTGCACCCCTCTTGCCTCCTGTACCTCTGTTGGTTCTTTCTGCACTGCGTTTGCTTCTTTCTGCACCTCTTTTGCCTGTTTCTGCAACTCTCTTGACTCTTTCTGCACTTCTCTTGCCTCCTTCTGCACCTGTTTTTATCACTCGCCCTCATTCTTTCTGCACCTCTCTTGACTCTTTCTGCATCTCAGCGGCCTCTTTCTGCACTTCTTTTGCTTCTTTCTACACCTCTGTTGCTTCTTTCAGCAATTCTCTTCCTTCCTTCTACACCCCTCGTGCCTCTTTCTGCATCCTTCTTCCCTTTTCCTGCACCTCACTTGCTTCTTTCTGCACCCCTCTTGCCTCTTTCTGCACCCCTCTTGCCTCTTTCTGCACCCCTCTTCCCTCTTTGTGCAACTCTCTTGCCTCTTTCTATACCTCTTTCCCTCTTTCTTCACCACTCTTGACTCTTTCTGTACCTCTGTTGCCTCTTTCTGCACCCCTCTTCCCTCTTTGTGCAACTCTCTTGCCCCTTTCTATACCTCTTGTCCCTCTTTCTTCACCACTCTTGCCTCTTTCTGTACCTCTGTTGCCTCTTTCTGCACCCTTCGTGCCTCTTTCAGCACCTCTGTTGCTTCTTTCTGCACTTCTCCTCCCTCTTTCTGCACCCCTCGTGCCTCTTTCTGCACCCTTCTTCCCTTTTCCTGCACATCTCTCTGCCGCTGCCTCTCATTACCCGGTATGTACGATACCGGGTAATGAGAGGCTGCGGCAGAACAAGTCACTTACTCCCGTCCAAAAGAGCGGGGATAAGCCTTCTTTATCCGATGTAACCCTCCACTTGAGTACATAAGGTTCAAATTGAACATACATTTGTTGGTGGAACAATTTACTCCATCTTTTTCACAAGGAGACCTATCAATATTAGTGTCCTCCACACATAGACAAGGTCCTGATGAAAGCCCACCTGACCCTTAGGGGCACGAGATAGGGCTGAAGCATGTCGACCTCTTTTTTTGGACACTTTTTCATAGTGCACCAGACCCTAAATTATCTGCCTCGTGCACGAAAAGCGTTTTTAACCAACTCGAACCCAGTTTTATTAAAATTATATACTGGTTTTACGAGTTTCTTAACTTTCACTCACCCAAACCACTTCACTATACACCCACACGGTTCCACGATCACTACCACGATCACTACTGAAAAAACCAGAGGAAAAACCTCCGGGTGGAGGAAGCATTCATTAACCCAATGATGATGCTGTCACGTTGTTAAGCACGAAGCGGATAACCGAACATACCGCTAAATTCCACCTGCGATAAACGTGATTGAGGGTTTCTTAACAGTACCCAGTACTGTTTATGCTAACCCTGGTTCTTTCAGGACCAGTGATCCACTCCCTACCTGATATTTAGACATTTGAGAAAAAGAAGCTGAGTGGGTCACAACCCCTTCTTTCTCCCCCCTTTTGATTTGTATAAATTGTTATTTTACTAACACCATTACTGCAAAGTCGTGGAATGAATTTGAAAACATTTTCTCTGTTTAAAAACAGCTGCGTCTGTTTTCCTTTATTTTTGAGCACTTTATTGAGTGTTGTCACGAGTATTTTGTTTGTCTATATACACATAGCTTTAAAAACATACACTATGGAGGTGGTGGTCATGTGACCAAGACCACGGACGTGGTCGAAACCTGTCGTCCATACCTGCTGTACCGTGAATAAACTGCTGCAGCTGACCGAGTGGACTTGTGTGATTTCTTCGCCGAAAATCGCTTTTCTTCTAATACTACGGCAGCGGCGTCCGCCAGCAAAGCCCCTACTCGAGAGGAAGGGTACTCTCAGCTCCTCCCAACTTCATTTGGATTTCCTTGACCGGAGTACCCGCCGGCTGGTGTGCAAGATAGCGGCTGAAAACCGGAGGTCTTTCCTGCATTTGTGAAGAGTGTAAGATAACCAGCGCTGATAGGTAGAGCAGGAGAGGGAAAGCGGCTGCGTATCCCAGTGCAGTGTTCCTTCCCGAGTCACCGCTCATCCCGGTCCTGGCCATGGAAACTGAAAACAGACGAAAAGGAGAGTAAACGTACGTGAGGCTTATGGGAGATGCATCGGCACTTCCGATTCCTGACTGACTCTCCCGTCAACTCGTTACATGCGGTCAGCCAAGGAAGCAGGGGTGCCAATGACGCACCTGAATCTAACACCGGTCTCATCATGGCAGATGAGTTCATGAGAGGACGTGAAGAATCCGCAAAGGCTGCATTTAACGTAACACCATTACACACACACAGCCATCAGTGAGTACGAACACCGAAGGAACTAAATCCACGCTGAAACAGAAAGTCAACATGCTGGAAAATTTAAGACGTAAAGAGACAAGCAGGTGGTGGAAAGCAACCGCGCTTCAAAACTGCCAAGAGATGAACCGCACCCCGCGTGGTCTTCGCATCTTCATTACACCGACTCTGTCAATACCCAAACAACAAGTACTTAAAGACTGGGTAGATAACACCACTGCACGTTCGAGAAAAATGTTGGAAATGCTCATCGCCAATGCGTGGGACGATCACAAACGCATACTGGAGCAAATCCACGCCATCATGGAAGACCTCGACAAAGAAACAGACAAAAAGGAAACTGAAAAAGTTATCAAAGCAATAGAGGATAAAATGAAGGTCTTTGAGAGACATTATTGCGAGAAAACAGCACAAGTTCCTAAGAGACGAGAGAGACTACGCGACTGGGCGCATTTTAACTTTTGATAAAAAATTTGACAAAATGCGGTCGTAACTTAACAAGGATTGCACAATGAGTCTCTTGGAAACAACAAAGGAGGGCTCTATAACAGACCTCAGCTCAGACGCTGAATCAATTGATAGAATCGCATCAGCAACTACAGAGCAGCAGTCTTTTTCTCACGAACTACGCCTCACGCAGAAGGCAAAACAACAGTCCAACAGGGGGAGGCCGAAAAGAAAAAAGCAACCAGAAACCAGAGAAAAAACCACAAGCGGAACCTTAGGCGCAGGAAATCCAAGAACGACTGGTATGGGAACAAGAGGCCAGAAAACCTAGAATGCATAATGGAGGACACCACACCGTTGCTCACGGTAATGAATTGGACCGATAAAGTTCTGAGTAATGATGAATTGAGTGTACTCAAATTGGGTTTGTCTTTTTGTCCTGATGTTGGGTTTGATTATGCACAGGCGCTTGTTGATGTATACAAATTTGAAAGAAAATTAAAATGATGCAAAATACATGTGGCTAATAAGAAAGCGACAGGGACACCATGTAGACCAGAAAGAGCAGCAGGCACTGGTTTAGTTATTGAAGATATTCCCACTTTGCACACCCTGACAACCCTTGAGGAAGTCACTACCGATTCACTTGACCCCTTCAATCCTTCACACACTGCTGAGATATCAGACCTCCTGGGGATTGACGTAGCCACCACAGCCTCTACTGAATTCAGGGCCAAATCCAAATATGTCCCCATTACAGCTAAAGATAATGTTGACGTCTTTAGCAAACTAGTAGCTCAGGATTTCCTTAAACTCCTCAAAGAAAGCCCCGTAAGGAATAACATGAGTAGTGACCAATGGGAGGCAGTCTCCAGACTACAAAAAGATCAGGAGCTAATCATTAAGCCCTCCGATAAAGGGGGCAATGTGGTGCTTATGACTAGGGCTATGTACACCCAAGAAGCATACCGCCAACTAGGGGACCCCACATGTTACTGTAAGGTCGACAGAAAATACATTACTGACCTCAAAAACATGTACATAGGCAAATTACAATCATAGCAGGAGAAAGGCTTACTCTCTTGGGATGAAACATGATTCGTTAGGAACGACACACCCACTACACCCATGCTGTACCTCCTTCCTAAAGTCCATAAAAACCTCAGCAATCCACCTGGCAAACCCATTGTGTCTTCCAAAAACAGTTTACTGGAAAACACGAGTAGGTATGTTGATCACTTCCTTTTTCCCTTTGTCAAGAACCTATCATCCTACATGAGGGATACTACACACTTTTTGCAAAGAATCAGGGATGTCAACTTGACCTCACACAAATAGAGGGAAAAGGGGGGGCTTTTTAATAATAATCAATTTTATTATTATCAGAGGTCCAGCATACATGCCCATGAACAAGTGAAAACAAAGGGTATGCAGTTCCTAAAATTGACGCAGGGTGTATTAGAGACACGGGTAGTGCTGTGAGCAGAATAAAGTGAAAGACAGGAGTAAATGTAACTCCTTTATTTGGAAAAGAAGACCCTCACACACCCAACAAGCGGGTGTCTTGCTTCATCACCGGGTCTTTGCTCCTTATCGGGCCGGCAGGTGCAATGCCCGATCAGGCACCCATTGGGGCCTTCCTATCGGAGATCTTTATTTCCAACGCCGGTGAGTGAGGTGTGTGTGGGGAAGAGAGGTTAATAGTGAGTGTAGGTGCAAGTCAGGTGAAAAAAGTGTGCTAAAACAGGGATAGGTGATCCACTTCAAACAATTTTAATGAAGCATGGTCACCCTCCTGATTAAAAATAATCCGCACATTTCTCGCCGTAAGGTGTGTGAGTAAATATGCTAAGGGGATTAAGGGGTCAACATGTTTCTTGCCTATTGATGTATTAAAATGGCAATTCTTCAGGACCAGGAAAAGATACGGTTACCTACACCTTTTTGGTGGTGTCCACTACCTCTAAGAGGTATGTGGGTGGACACACATACAGCACCCTAAAATTGTGTGGTACCGTGGGTCAAAAAACATACAACCTGCGAAGAAAGAAAAATACAAATGAAAGCATAATAATAATACAGTACAATCCACGATATCAGGTTAAAAGCTAGACAAGTGGTAATATCTAGGTGAAACCGTGACATGCATGGAAATGAGCAATGTTGGTAGGACTTGTTGAGGGATTGAAGCAGTACAGATTTTATAAAATTAATTCTTGGACTATCTCAAGAAATGTTGGGTTAGAGATCAAAGATAGATATCAAAACTCACCCTGTTAGGTTGTGTTGGGGTCCAGGCCAGGGTGAGAAGAGCACTAAATTTTAGTGTCCTGCAATGGGGAGAGATAAATAATGTGAGGTATAACCCTAGTGGAGAACACAGACAACACCCAAGGACACCTAGAGGGAGTCAATGCCTTCATTGTGTCTACTTTAAGGTGAGTAAGGCTACCCACGGAGCAATCAAGCGCTAAGCCTCACAGGAAGCCGAGAACACAAAAAGGACTCGAGTAAAGTTCAATGCGCTCTGTAGCAAGCCCGTATCTTAGAGCGGCAAGTGGTGTATTTTATGCATGAGCACTTGAGCTGTACTGTCCACTTGGAGCGTGTAAGGGCACCTTCTGTTGGTCAGTGTCAAGAGAGCTGCAGTCAAAATAACCTATGGTAGGTAGATCTGTGCGTGCGGCGCACAAAATGAACTGCTGTTGCTAGGCATGAGCAGAAACAGAATATCATGCGAAGCAAAGATCGTTATGTTCTGGGGTGGCCGGTAGCCTGGATGTCAACCTGAAGCCTACAAAGAACACCTCTACCTGTCGAAATATCGAGCAGTCGCCAAAGTTAGTAATAGGCATTTTGTGCGCAGTGTATACACCGCGCGCTGCTATTGGTAAGCGTGTACACGAGTAATGCAATGCAAAGTACCACGTCCGATCATCGGTAACAAATACACGTCTGTACTTACGATTCCGCCAGTATGGGAACGTTGTGTACCTAGAACCTCACCAGCCTCTGTAGTCTGGTGCTTACTGATCCGGGCAGTTCCTTATTATGGACGCCACACTAGCGTGGCGCGCGGGTACGTAAGGGGCGGGGACATCCGGAGGACCCAGGCGTGCTCTGGCGGTCGACACTAGACCGCTAACCTAGACAATGTCGTAGGAAGTGTGCGCATGTGCGCATGTGTGGTAAAGATTACAACGGGTGCGTGAGGAGACATAACGCTCGAGTGAAAGGAGCGGAAGCTAGGCACCTAATAAGATATGTGACCGCGGTAATACCACGGGAGAACACTAGTTTAAAAGGTGGCGGTCAGGTCAATGTAAAGCTCTCAAACTGGAACATCACATATTACGTATTATAAAGACCTGGCACCGTCGAGTGTGGGACGCCCTGGAGCAGAAGGCTATTTCACAGTAGGGTGCCGCTATGTTCCAAAAGGAGGGAGTACATAAATTTCAGTTATGAGAAATTCAGGTGAGCATACTCCATGGAATGTCCTCATTCAGGCCGGTGGTATCTGCAGTCAATCTCAATACCCATCGCTGTTCGAGTCTAAAAAGGGCTTTCTTAGACATATGTGGGTGAGATTCTAAGACAACCCATTGAAACGAATTCGGGGCATGTTGTTCAAGATGATAGTGGGATGTCATTTTGGTGTTGGTTCTAGCACACCTGAGACTACTTTTGTGTTCCAACATGCGGGTTTTAACTGTACGAGTGGTCATACCTATGTAAGGTAGGCCACATGGGCATGTCATCATGTAGATGCATTTTGATGAATTGCAATTAGTGTGTTTACAAATATCCCAAGTCAACCCGTTAGGAAATACCAATGTTTTACTCACGTGTGTCTGGGGACACATAGAACAAGACCCACAGGGGTAATGGCCCTTAACTGGGGGAAGATCCCACAACGTTCTTTGAGACCTAGTGGTGGATTTCTTTGGTCTGGTGTGTGAGTAAATCCTTCAGGTTGTTAGTGCGTTTAAATGCGAACCTGGGAGTCGCTACATCCAAGTCTCCAGTGTTCAGGATACCCCAGTGTTTTTTGATGATGGATCTGATCCTATTAGAATCAGGGTTAAAGGTGGTCACACACGTGATAGAGTGGTCAGGTTCTTTGACATTGATGTCTAGCAAGCTCTCTCTGTTGTTGTTTCTTGCTCGTTTGCGAGCCCGTGACACTACTAGTTTGGGATATTCTCGCTGGACCAGATCATTCGAGAGGGTCGCGGACTCTTTCTGGTAGTCTGACACAGAACTACAGTTCCTTCTGATGCGCAAAAATTGCCCAAAGGGGAGATTCTCCTTCAATGACTTGGGGTGGTAACTGCTGAATAGAAGGAGGCTATTCCTATCAGTTGGTTTTCGGAATAGACTCGTGGTAATCTTATTTCCTTCAAGTCGGATGAGGAGATCAAGGAAGGGGACTGCAGTGTCAGAAATCGTGTGGGTAAACCTCAAATAGGGGTTTAGGGTATTGATCCACGTACAGAATTCTGTACATTTCGTGTAGTCTCCTCTCCAAAGGACCAAAATGTCATCTATGAACCTTTTCCAGAGCAGTACATTCGCCGAGTAGGGGTTGGAAGGATGATGGATTTCCCTGGCTTCGAAAGCCGACATGTACATACATGCTAGACTCGGCGCGAATGTACTGCCCATAGAAGTCCCTTGGGTTTGATGGTACAGTTGGGTATTGTACTCAAAAAAAATTTGGGTAAGGGCCAGACTGGCACATTCCATTATGAATGGTACAGGTGTGGTGAAAGAATGTTCACTGTTCTGCAGGGCAGCTTCAATGACCTGGAGCGTAGCTTGTTGGGGTATATTAGTATCTAACGCCTCAACATCAAGGGTAAGCAACAGGTCTATCTCCTGTGGTTGTTGAATACCCTCAAGGAGGCGAAGAACATCAGTGGTGTCTCGGATGTACGAGGGAGTAGTTGTAACCAAGGGTTGGATAAAATGGTCAACAAATTGCGATAGTGGTTCCAGAATGGATCCTATGCCTGACACAATGGGCTGGCCAGGTACTGGAGTAGTCCCTTTGTGTATTTTGGGGAGGCAGTAGAAGAAGGGGATCACTGGTTCTTTTGCTATAAGGAAAGCTGCTTCTTTCTTAGAGATCCACCCTTCTAATTCCGCTGTCGAGACCATGGAACCTATAGTCCTGGACAACTGTGGGGTAGGATCTTCCTTGATAGGAGTGTAGTATCTAGTGTTGTTAAGTTGTCTACGGCATTCAGTGTCGTAGTCAACTGAGGACAGGATAACGGTTGCACCGCCCTTATCTGCCTGTTTGATTACAATCGTATCGTCATTAGCCAGATCTCTTATAGCCAATGACTCACGGGTGGACAGATTATAGAAGGGTGTTCGACTGGCATCCAAGTTAAGATCCTTTAACACTGCCTTCTCGAAAGTCAACACTTCCGGTGGGACCATATTTCTGGTAGGCGTGAAGGTCGATGGTCTATGTAGCCCTGAGTCATCATTGGTCGGCGGTGGACGATCTTGAAAGAACGCCTGTAGCCTGATCTTACGAAATAGTTGCTGGACCTCACAAGTGTCACGGAATCTGTCTATTTTAGGTGTGGGGACATAGCCCAACCCTTTCTGGAGTACTCTTTCTTCCACAGGAGTGAGAACCCTCGGGGAAAGATTGATCATCAATCTCTCTTGTCCCTGGTTTGACTCCTGGTTTCCACTGTCCTGGGGGGTTGTTCCTGCCATTGTACTCTTTTTTGTTGTTGTCGTCCTCTTCTGCGCCCTCTTCCTCTGCCCCAGCCTCTGTCTAAAAAAGGTTGTTCAAACCTAGGTGGGAAGAAGGGCGGGGGAGGGCCTTGATGGTATATAGGGTATTGCCAAAAGGGGGGGCCCTGATATGATGGCATGTTGTATGCCGGATGACCTGATGGCTGGAAAGGTCTTGTTTTCCTGTTACTGTTCCAACTCCCTGTGCTGGATTCACTGTTGGTTGAGGAACTCCGTCTAGAAGGTCCTGAACTCTCATCTGACGAGTAACTGGTTACCGTGGAAGTGTAATCTGCTTTGAGATAGGGATATACCTTTTCTGTTGAGAACTTCTTTATATCCTTCTGAAGTTTAGATATTTTTTGCTTCATAAGGTACTCCCTATTCTCGGCAAGCTCAGCGTTGATTTCTGCTAATTTAGTCTTATAAGCAGCAGTTTGGATGATGACTTTGATCGCACCCTCTGCTGTTTGGATCTTGATTAACAAAGTATCAGCTATTCTTTTTGCAGTGTTGATAATCAAGATGAGCCAGTCCCAGGTGCATTTCCATGCTACCAGGGACCACTCTTTTTTTGAACAGCGCATCCTCTAAGAAGAGGCGAGGAAAGTTGTTCACAATCAACCCATTGGGAGCTATATTTGCTCTAAGATATTCAGTCATCATGGCACCATGGAGTGTAACTTTGAGCCACTCATGTTTGAGGTTGGATAATGACGTCCAGTCTTCTGTATGACTCCCAGAGGCAGAGCTGCCATCAGGGGCCAGTAAAGAAGGTGTTCTAAGAATTTCTGCAGTTGCTTCATCATCAAAGCTCAGTCCTTGAAAGTCCTCCATAGAGAGTTTCTTTATTAATAAGTCCACAGGGGACCAGAGATACTAAAACGTAGAAATGGTAAATTCTGAGCGTAATCTACTGATGAATGGTCCAAGGGGACAGAATCGACCCACTTGGTATCCTAAATTTCCCACGGGGGTCACTCGTCCAATAAATCTCACACAAATAGAGGGAAAAGGGGGGGCTTTTTAATAATAATCAATTTTATTATTATCAGAGGTCCAGCATACATGCCCATGAACAAGTGAAAACAAAGGGTATGCAGTTCCTAAAATTGACGCAGGGTGTATTGGAGACACGGGTAGTGCTGTGAGCAGAATAAAGTGAAAGACAGGAGTAAAAGTAACTCCTTTATTTGGAAAAGAAGACCCTCACACACCCAACAAGCGTCTTGCTTCATCACCGGGTCTTTGCTCCTTATCGGGCCGGCAGGTGCAATGCCCGATCAGGCACCCATTGGGGCCTTCCTATCGGAGATCTTTATTTCCAACGCCGGTGAGTGAGGTGTGTGTGGGGAAGAGAGGTTAATAGTGAGTGTAGGTGCAAGTCAGGTGAAAAAAGTGTGCTAAAACAGGGATAGGTGATCCACTTCAAACAATTTTAATAAAGCATGGTCACCCTCCTGATTAAAAATAATCCGCACATTTCTCGCCGTAAGGTGAAATAAATAAAGATCTCCGATAGGAAGGCCCCAATGGGTGCCTGATCGGGCATTGCACCTGCCGGCCCGATAAGGAGCAAAGACCCGGTGATGAAGCAAGACACCCGCTTGTTAGGTGTGTGAGGGTCTTCTTTTCCAAATAAAGGAGTTACTTTTACTCCTGTCTTTCACTTTATTCTGCTCACAGCACTACCCGTGTCTCTAATACACCCTGCGTCAATTTTATGTCAACTTGACCACCAATCATTGGATGGTCTGCTTAGATGTTGAGGCTTTATATACAAGCATCAAACACTATGATGGCATCAAAGCTTGTCAATTCTTTCTCAAGCAACGCAGAGCAGAATACCTTGAACACACCATCATGCTTATAGAGATGATAACCATATGTCTGAAAGAGAACGTGTTTTTGTTTGAGAGGGAACTCTTCAAACAACTACAAGTGATTTCAATGGGCACCTGCTTCACCCCCAGCTATGCCAACCTCATGGTGGGCTGGTGGGTGAAGCAGGTGCTATGGAATATTCAAACCTAACATTGGACATACAATGTCTCTACATGGCTCAGGTACATTGATGATATTTTCTTTTTGTGGAAGGGATCTGAAATTGAACTCAATCAGTTTATTGATTGTCTGAATAACAATAATGTGAATCTCAGATTTACCAGACATTATAGTCAGAAATCCATCGACTTCTTAGACCTTAAACTCAGCGTAGAAGAGGGCAAAATCAATACCTCACTATATAGGAAGGAAATAGCAGGGAATTCCATTCTCCATGCTGCCAGCTCCCATCCATCCAGCTTCAGGTGGGGGATCCCTTACAGCGAGTTCCTCAGGGCCAAACAGAATTGCAGTTCCACCACCTCCTATGAAACCACGAAACAGGAAATGAAGTCTAGATTCAAAGAGAGAGGATATTCCAGGAAAGTAATCTCCCAAGCGGAGAAGCGAGTAGAAAGGAAGTCCAGGGATGAGATCCTAAGCAAAACACCAGAGGAGAGGTCCCCCCCAACTGAGAACAAAAATCCAGTAAAGTTCATCACTAAATACAGCAACCAATCACATCAGATACGCAGTATTCTTAGTAATAGGTGGGATATACTCAGTTAGGATCCTATCCTCAGAAGTGAAATCAATCCCATCCCTTTGGTCACATATATGAGAAGCCCATCCTTGAAAGAATGCTCACACATAGTCACCTCCAACCCAAAGAAGGCAGTTGGCTCAAGCAAGCAAAAGGATTCCACAAATGTGGAAAGTGTAAGGCCTGTAAGAATAGCAACAACATATCGGAGGTTACCCTAAACAGAACTAAAACCCTCTGGAAAATTGCGAAATTCATCACATGTAGTACGGACTTTGTCGTTTACGCCATCGTATGCCCTTGTAATCTTTGGTATATAGGGTCTACCACATTTCCCATCAAAAAATGCATTTTAGAACATTGGCGTGCTATCACCAATCTAGACCACAGCTACAGCACAGCAAGGCATTTCACCAGGGAGCATAGTTCCGACTGGACCAAAGCCAAATACTTTGGCCTAGACTCTGTCACCCAGAACCCGAGGGGAGGCAATCGGATTGCGGACCTTTGGAGACTAGAATCACATTTGATCCTCCTAGCAGGCACTAAGTACCCTAATGGTTTGAATCAAGATGAGGAATTGTATACCCACCTGTAAAACAGTATGACATATGTCACTTGTTTGAGCCTTATCGGAAAGTACCCCCCTTTTCTTTCATCACATTTTGACCAAAGTTGAGTTATAGCCACGAGGATCTTTTCCTCTAGACACAAGTGAGATTAGCAACTTGGGCACTAGTCCCGTGATTTTCTTTAATTGAAACCGACCCGAATACCAGGCATGTAATACCTTTTTACTTGACAGTAATCCCCGGAGCAGACAATTTTTTCTTACCACACAGATTATGTCATTGTTATTTTACTAACATCATTACTGCAAAGTTGTGGAATGAATTTGCAAACATTTTCTCTGTTTAAAAACCGCTGCGTCTGTTTTCCTTTATTTTTTAGCACTTTATTGAGTGTTGTCATGAGTATTTTGTTTATGTCTATGTACACATAGCTTTAAAAACATACACTATGGAGGCGGTGGTCATGTGACCAAGACCACGGACGTGGTCGAAACGCGTCGTCCTTGCCTGCTGTACCGTGAATAAACTGCTACAGCTGACCGAGTGGGCTCGTGTGATTTCTTCGCCGAAAATCGCTTTCTTTGGAATATATATATATATATATATATATATATATATATATATATATATATATATATATTACCTACTGGCGGTCGCCAGTAGGTAGTTATAGTTAGGACCCTGTTTCCATAGGAAAACCGCAACATTCTATTTGGAATAACTTTGGCGCCGGTAGACGAATCCTCGCGAAATTTTCAAAACTAATGGGGCGCTACGCTCCGCTCCTACCCTGAAAGTCTCCGGGGGGATTCGTCAAGCAGGGGCTGAGAAAAAAGGGGGTCCCAAAACGCGTTTTTCCCATGCATTTTTCCATAGGACCTTTAGACACAGCTACAGCCCGAACGGCTGAACAGAGTTACTTGAAATTTGGCAGAGAGGTAGTCTACAGGTCAAGGAAGTGCCTTTTGTAGGTCTGGTGTAAATCTGTTCAGTAGTTCCTGAGAAAATAGCATTTAAATCAATATATATATATCTGTGGCAGCTTACGGTGCGCTTACCGTGCGCTTACGGTAAGCTTACCGTACGTGTACGGTGCCGCGCGCGAGCGCGATTCTGATTGGCTGTTAGATCGTAGTAAACATTCGAATCGGTCGAAATCAGGAAGCGGCGGCCGCCATTTTCTCTCTCGCACTCTGAGGGGGGGGAGGAAAAACAAAGGTTGAAATCATGTAAAGCGGCATGTTAGACAGCTCCTAACCACTTAGCATTGATTAAGGTGTCCCATAAGAACCCCCTAAGGGAAAAAATACAATTTAAATTTTTTTTCGAAAAAACGCCGATTACGCTTACCGTACGCGTACGGTAAAAATGTAATATAAAAAAAATAGTATCCACGCTTTCCCACCCCCGTGTGCAAAAGGTGCCCACTGGGCACCTTCAGTGCATGGCACATTTATTAAAGGAACAATCAATAGATTACCTTTCACAAAGAAGCGCATAATATGTCCTCCGTGTGCGGACGGTGCGCGAAGCGCATCGTGCGTACATGGCCCATCCAGCGTAACGTGGGCACGCGGTGCGCGTAGCGCACCGCGTGCCCACCGTGCGTGCACGGCACTAACTGCGTAAAGTGGGCGCGCGGTGCGCGAAGCGCACCGCGTGCTCACTGTGCGCGCACGGTGCGCGAAGCATGTATTGGGGTGTCCACTTTCACCAGTTTTGTTTTCTGTTGAGATGGAGCCCTACTCTGTGAGATTGAGAGTAACGGGGAGGACGCAGGGCATCCAGATTGGCACCTCAAACCACAATATATCCTTATACGCAGATGATATCCTGTTATATTTCCAGGATATGGAAATAGACCTAGCTATGGCATTGGAAATTATTTTGTGGACATTTGGCAATGTATTAGGCTTGAGTAAGAAAAAAAAATCATGCCTTTTTCTGCTAAAGCTAAAACCCAAACTTACTGCCCGGGATATCCCTGGCAAATGTTGCAGTAAGAAATGATCACCTTCAGATATTTCGGGGTTAAAATATATTACGAGACTAATGATTTGGTTGGAGGCAATTTGAGCAGGACTAGTACACATATCAATTGTGAGTGGAATTTTGGAATAAACTTCACCTCTCACTAATGGTGAGAAAAACTATTATCAAAATGATTAAAATACCCCAGCTACTATATTTGTTTGCCACTGTGCCAGGAATCCCACAAAAGAGCTACTTTAGATAGACTGCCATGGTTCTGAAAGATTTGATATGGGGTGGCCTAGACATAGAGGGGCACTGACTAAGTTACAGAGCCATGTGATGTTAGGTCGGTTGGCTGAACTCAAAACTGAAAGCTATTTTTAAGGAGGACGACGGCACCATCTCTGATTGATGGTTCTTGCATTCAAGAGCCATTGGGGAATGTTCCCCTGCTAAGTCATTCTCACCATTATCCCAGAAGTGTAAAAATAACTCCTTGGTAGAAGTGGCTGGCTGGTTCTGGCAAAGACAAAACGAACTCTGGTATAGGCCTTGGCAATACAATTGTGGTGCATGTCAGAGTTCAATCTAATTGCATTCAAGTGGATGTGCGGGCTTGGGATGAGCGGCATTTTTTTTTTATATTGAGGCCTTACATACATTTCAGAGTTTACAACAAGACTGCGCGATAAGGAAAAATAGAAGGTCCTTTAAATGTGCATGCAGTATTGGAAACAATGTCAGACTAGGTACTGCAAGAAAAGCTTGGACCAGGATCTCTTTGTCTTTATAATTGATGACCATACCAAATTTGCTGCCCCTTAGAAATAGAAGGAAAGTATATGTTACAAATGAGATCTCTGACCTTGAATGGAAGTGAATCTTGGCATATCCGAAACTGGCATCAAGGAATACCAGATTAAAACGTATTGAATAGAATACCCTACACTGTATACATTGACGCCCCCACAACAAACTTAATAAGATGTACCTAGTGACTTGTGATGAATGCCCAGTGCCTGGCAACACATGCGGACTTGATCCATGTGGTTCTGAACCTGCAAAGAAATTGTTCCCTTTCGGGACCAAGTTCTACAAACTACGGAGAAGATAACTAGCATTATAGTGGTGAAGGACGAAGGACTCTAAAACCGGTCTTTTGTGGTTAATCCCCTGGACCAATAAAACATAAATATGAACGTAAAGTCATTGACCTCTCATTTATCCTAAGTAAGATACTGAATGCTCAAACTGGAAATCACATTCCTGTTTCTTTTAAACAATGGAAGCAGGAATTAATTAAATGAGCCTAAGCTTAGATTATGGTCATGGAACGTAAACACCAAAATAAAGTAGTAGCAGTATGTAAGAAATCTGCCTTTTCTGCATGTCACCCTGGATTTTTGCCTCTTGCTGGACCCTATATTACTTCTTGTTTTAGAACTCTGTGCACTTTACCCCTGCTAACTAATGGTAAGTACCCGAATTCCCCCGTATAACATGGTTGAATAGGCATATTCCTTATTGCCATATTTAACTTACCTATGAGCCCCTAATAAATGGTAGAAGATGGATGCAGGACCTGGAAATTAAATACCACTATTGGACGGCATCACCTATTGTGCTATCCACTACTGTAGCAGTGCAAACATGGCTTCAGGCCTGTCACTGTAGTCTGACTGTAGCAGTGTATAAACTGCAATTCAACTTGTCTTTAATATGTCAATTCTGTGTAGTACTTGTAGTCCACAGAGCAAGGTGTACTGTATTGGTGGGGCACTTGAAAGGACCAGAACAGGATGATAAGAGAATTCTTGTGTATCCACTATCTGGTTGTTGACGACCCCTGTTTTGTTCTGCCAGACTATATTGTACCAGGGGTCAATGGCTACTTCACACTGGCTACTAGCATGAGATGTGGGAGTACACTAGGATTACCATAGTAACTTCTCACACATACCCTCAGCGCCCAACTTTAGTGTGGCAAAAGACTTTCGCCAACTAGGAACTTTTACCCCATTAGTTAGGACATGCACAGAAGTCATTCCCGCCCACTAGCCTATGCCAGGCATAAATACGGCATCTCCAGGCACCCAATGCAGAACACTGTTGGACCAGTGGAAGAAGAGAAGACTGTCTGTCACCTGAGAAGAGCTCTGAAGGACTGAACCTGCTCCTTCTTTTACCCAAGTCAAAGAAGTGGATTCCAAGGATCATAAGGCTGACCTCTTGTTCAAGCTACATGGACATAACAAGATGCAAAAGGCTTTTCCTGCAACTGCCCAGCTAACCAGTGGCAATTGGACCCTGATGTTGGCCTCTTCTTGACACACTGTGAGTCTCTAAGTGCCTTCCATGAAGTCCTGAGTTGGGTTTGCTTTTGAAGTGTACTCCTGTGGTGGATTGAGACTGATAGGACTAAGCCAGAAGGTAAAATCTTTGACCAGACCGAGCCTGATGGTGTATCCTACCCATGCTCCATCGCAGTCAGCCTCATTGACTATTATTGACTCTTTCAGCTTCTTGGTGCTATTCCTACCTACAAATGTTTACATTCCTATCCCTGGCTCCCCTTAGTGGATTTTTGTCATTTTGTTTATTACAGTTAACTCTAGTTTTCTAATTCAGTTTGGGATTTCTATTGCTTTACATTTCGACTTTATTACCGTTTGGTACTTCACAAATACTTTACACATTGCCCTAAATTAAGCCTGTCTGCTCTGTTCCAAAGCTACCAGGGGATTAGGCTCAGGTTAATTTAGTGACTTTAAGGGTTCGCCCTACCAAGGGTTGTGATTAGTCCTTGAGGTGGGTCGTCATCCATCCCAATTAATAATCCAATTTCTCACACCATGTCAGAACAACTATAATATGATAATATCATATCAATTTCATAGCACCAGAATGCTTCTTACGAAGCAGCAGTTGCGCTTTATAAACCCATTTTCATTCATTCATTCATTTCATAATGATGACAGACCCCCCTGAACGCATGCCACATACGTAAGTGATAAATAATAATGACTGAAACACATTGAACATGAAGTGATGCAAACCCCGTAAAAGGTTCTACTGCAGTTGCAACTGTGAGCGCTGATTTCCAGTGAATAGAAAGAGCACTTTCATTTGAGCTTGTGCTAACATTAGCTCGTGTTTACACTGTCCTCCATCTTGCCCCAACGTCACAGGATATCACGTGATGACTGCTGTTTATTCTGTTTCTAAACAAAATTCGTCAACTTTTGCTTGAATAAGCAGAAAATGTTCTCATAGAAATGTCCTCGCTGAGTTGAATCAAAGACAGGTCTTACTGTCCAAGCGATGTTAACAATTTGTGTCAGCCTAATTGTACCGCTAAAACTGTGAGAATGGGTGAATCTTAATGTATCCTTATGTTGAGACAATCTTCGAATGTATTCAATAGTAAAATGTTTCTACTAAGAGGTTCCCTATTGGTCAAAACCATAAGAATCCTGTATCCCCATCGAATGTATGAACCTTTTTGTCTAAAGCCCTCTATAAGAGTGTGGATTTTGCTAGTAAAGGAACCCACCCTATTCCCTATCTTAGAAAGCGAATCTATGCCGGATTTCATTAAGAACTGTACTGATTTATTTGCACTTGTATGCGTTGCTTCTAAATTTGCTCATGTCCCCTTTCTGTATTTTAATAATTAATACTTATATAAAAGCACAGAAAGAGAACTTTTGTCTTGTCATTCTTATGAGAATGATTCACCATCATTGAATGAGTCCTTCTAACAAGAAACAGTTCCAGTCAGGGAACACCCAAGACAGTATCAGGACTATCCTGCTCCCGGTCCTAGACGTCGGTAATTGACCAAGATTTCTGCGGTGACACAACACTTACCTCTGATCCTGAAATTAACTACCAGATTAAATATGTAACTACGCCTTTATGTAGATATCAGAGAACTGAATAAGGATGTATGGTAGGTGTTGAAAGCAATTCATTAATATTGTGACCTAGGATGTACACTTGGAAGAGGTATCATTCTGATTAGCATGAATAAATAGCAGGATAGCTTGTAATTTATTTATTTATTTATTTATTTTTTTTTAAACCTTTATTAACCGCAGTTGCATCAGTTTACAATGTACTGTCATTTGCCAAGGCGTCAATTCAGCAATACAAAAATACACATGTTCGGATGGTGAGACACAGCCATTTAGCCGACAACCCGGAGGTCCGGCGGCGGTAAACAGTTGAACATATGCATAGGAATCAGGTATGTACATTGTGTGTAAGTGGGTCGATGGTGCTTTTCTGTATTTCGTCGTGTCTCATCTGAAGCGCATTGCCTGCAAGAGAGGAGGGCGCTGTGTGCCAGCCCTCAGTGCGGCGCCGTCAATTAGCCCCTAGGCCCGTAGGGGGAATCGCGCAAGGCACCAGGTTCCCCACCAAATGCCCAGGTCTCCGGGCAACGGAGCCCTGGTGGCCTACTCTTGGCGTAAGCTGGAGCGCGACGAGGAGGTTGCAGTATAGCTCACAAAGACGCACATATCAGCGTGTACATCCGACAAGCCCAGTGTGCCGTTTCGCAGCTCAGCCCTATGCGCGCGGCGCATGGCGCTCTATCATCCCTTCAGCGGTGCGCTCCCCAGGCCGCCGAGTGCCTGTGCAAGCCTGGCGTGGAACTCTGCGCATTTTGAGTGGATCATTCCGCATGTGCCAGGCATAGCCGCCGTCTGTGCGTAGTGTACGCCAGTGCTGCCTCATCAGTGCTACATAGAGCGCGCTAGGTAGGGCAGCGCCTCGGGGGTGTCGGGTAACGCTTCCAGCAACTGTTTCTGTGGTTGGACACGGGTTCGGTCAGGGAGCGGAACCAGTCGCCGAACTGCTCCCCGTGTGTGTAATATGAACGGAGGGGTCAGGGTTAGGGTCGAAAACTCGGGTGAGGTCTAGAATAAGAGGGGAGGGGGGGAGGTGGAGATCGTTCTGCATCAGTGTAGTAGGAGACAGGAGCTGTCAAGCGGGGCATAGCTGGGCCATATGGGAGGCATGCCGAGCAGCAGGTCGTGGGGGGGGGGGAAAAAAAGGGGGGGGGGAAGGTGGGAGGAGGGGGGGGCAGGGGGCCGTCGAAAAGGGGGCCAAGAGCCCGCTGTGTCTGCGTCCGCAGTCCTTGATTATCCTCTCGTACGAGGGAGGTATTCCTCCACGCCTAGGAGGGGGCTTCTGAGTGGGGCAGAATGGTCATATCTTCCCGGGTGTGCCCGTATCCTAGTATCGCGCGCGCCCTCTCAAACAGCGGCGGCAGCAAGCCCCGCGCGCGCGCCGTAGACGCACTGTAGGCGATGTCTAGCAGCAGCCCCCTGCAGCGCAATAAGCGAGAGGCGCTAGGGGGGCAAGCAAGCAGAGGGGGCCGGGAGCTATCTCCGTCATGGTCTCAGGGATGTCGCCATCCAGCCAGCAGGGCAGCGATGCCTTCCTAAGGCTCAGGTTATCCCTCGGTTCCGGCAGGCCACCTGAAAGGCTGTAAGGAGGTCATCCCAAATTTGGGCAATGGGGAACTTCCGGAGCCCTGCAGTTTCCTCACGTAGGAGCACTGCACTCTCCGCCTGCGCCCAGTTTACGAAGGAGGCCCTCCAGTGTCTGATGTGCGGGGGGGCCGTCGCCTTCCAATGCTTGGTGAGTAGGCGTTTGGCCGTTACAAGCCCCATGTCCCAAAAGCGCGCCTGCACTTTATTTGCTTTTGTGCGCTTGTATAAGCCTAAGATGCATGCCTCCCACATGCGTGGTAGCCGTCCATCGGCACCGCGCTCAATCAGTGACAGCACGTCGTTCCAGTATGTCTGCACACCAGTGCAATGCCATAGCATATGTAAAATGTCCGCTCCCGGTAACGAGCACCGCTGGCAGACAGCGTCCGTCCGCAAGAAATATCTGTTTATCTTCTCAGGTGTGAGATACGCACGCTGCAGTATGTAATATTGTATGAGTTTAAAGCGGGGGTTGCGTGGAACGTTGGTCGGGCTGGCCAGTATCATCGCCCATTCTTTGTCTGTCCAGTCTCTGCCCCTGTCTGTCGCCCAGCGCTCCCTCAGCACCAAAGTGGATGGTTGCGAATGCGCCAATAGTGCCTGCGCTAGCCAGTGTATGACATGTGCGCCATTTCCCATAATGTGCAGATATTGGATGAAGGTATGCGTCGGCGGCTCCACCGCCATGTCACCCCAGGAAGCCGTGAGTGTCTGCATGAGGGAGGCATGCAGGAGGAACTGCCCTGCCGGGAGCGCCGTGCCCTCAGCCAGGGCGGCGAACGTAAGCAAGTCGCCATCTTCATATAGGTCACTTAGCGTGTCTACTCCTGCCTGTTCCCATCCTGTCAAGTGGGCCTCTGTGAGCAGGATAGCTTGTAATGCATCGAATTGTACACTGTACAGAAAGTGGTGTTCTCCACTGCTCTTAAGGTTCAAATGTTTTAAAGTACATAATGCAAAGATATTATTGAGTGATCGTAATCAAAACTGAAATGGAAAACAACAATAACTAAAAATGTAAAATGTTTGTTTTAAAATGAAAAAGGTATAGTCATTTAAAAAAAAACACTCAGAGTTAAATCAGTGCCTCCCATGCTCACTCTTTTACTTTCCTACTGTTTGTTTTCATCAGAATTTGGTCTGTAAGTACTCGGTCATGTGTTATGTGCTCAAAGTCACATGAAACTGCAGGAATCTAAGGGAGAGACATAATGATTCCATTCTCCCCCTGCTTCCTAGAATAGAACTTCTGTCTCTCCATGCTTGTTCTTTTTCCATAGCTTCATCTTGCTTGTTCGACCCGCTTCCTTCAAAAACGCCAAGAGCTTGACTAGCTTCTATTACCTAAACTGGTTGACTTTTATGTTATTTAATGCCAACACCACCTAGACTTCTATCTGTCTGTTTGTCTGTTTGTCTGTTTGTCTGTCTGTCTGTCTGTCTCAATATTGTGAAGTAGGTAACACCATAAGCTGTGCGGAAGTGCCTCTGGGTGACATTAGTGGTGGAGAAGTGTGGCTCAATGGTTAGAGCGGCAGACCTCGATGCAGAGCACTGGTCCGGGACCAGGGTTTGATTCCCGCCGCGGCAGGGTCTCGGGCTATAAATTCCTCAGACCAGATATTCTCGCCTCAGTGCCTATTCTAATCATGGGTCCCACGCTGCAACTCTGGGCAATAGCTTGCTTAATCTCCACAACGGCCCCAACAGCGCTGGGATGCCTGGCCTCACCATGGGGGTGCCCAGGAGTGGACACTTCACATGGAAAGCCAGGAAGGGTTCCTTCAGCGGTATGAGTACAGCGCTGAGATACCCATAGTGGTGACTGGCGCTATATAAATACCTATACATTTACATTTACACATTACTTGCGGCACAGAAGATGTGGTCTGCAGCTCAGCTTTAGATGAAGAGGTTTGTTATTCCCTGAAGTGAAGCACCCCTATTCCCGGAGGGGACAAGTCCCAGAGCCAATAATGCAGCTGCCTGATTGGTTCAGGTGATGCTGAGGGCAAGTCTGCCCCTGCGCATAGATTAAAAAGATGGCTTGCAGTTGTCACCCTGGCTTTATATTTGACACCTCTGGCACTCATGCTCCTAGCCATGGCCTCGGGCACAAGAAGAGAAAGAGCTCTTGCAGCCAAGTTTACATTCTGCAGTTCTCACTCCTTGCCCATAGCCAGCCCCTTGGTAGGTGCTAGTGGGCATTTTGCTGCTTGGGCATTTTTCCTATGGGGTGCAGGGTAAGGGGTTCTCTTCAGAGCTGAATGGAGTGACATATGCATTCTAATAGGGGCGTCCTGTAGTGTTGCGCTGGTTTGAACATTTTTGCTACAGATGATTTTAGTTTGAAGGGGGGTCAGGGAATCAACCCATTAATGTCAGCAGGAGCAAAGTGTGCCACGCCCAGAACCCCAAGCACAGAAAAGGTGATGGGAGGAATGCTTACAATTTTGTCTGACCACCGGCAGTCGCTCGGAGTAGCTTTCCAACTCATTACACTTGTGTCCACCATGTCACCTCAGATTAGGCCCAGTCATATGCAAATCAGCCTTGACCCTGCTCCAATGGGAACGGTCCAGCATGAACTGCCAGGCCAGGTGCTTCCTCAACAGGAACACAAGCAAACGAGGACCGGTTTTGTCCTGTTTGGGCTCATCAATCTACTGCAGCTTGGTTTCAGAGGCACAGTGAGCAAGGGTCCCATATGTGTCCACTACCTCTCAGGTATTTTAGTGAATCGACGTCCATACCAATGTCTGCTATTCATCTGTCCTGCCTTGTAACAAATGTGCAACATCAGCTTGCAGCCTTAACGGCATAGATAAAGAGATGTATGTTGAAAACTGAGGCGCTGGCCATCAGCACAGCAGAGGCCTTTGTCTGCCTGCTGCAGCTACAGGCTCGGCTGTCTAACAAGGAGCACCGTCCTCTCCCACCTCTTGACGTCATGACTTCTTGCCCAAACCCTTGTTAAATCCCCCACGGTTGCATCTGCGCAGTGACGTCACTCTAGCACAAAGCGAGGGCCGGGGAGTGTCTGTGCACAGCCCTCAGCTCCTGCACGTGCCGGTTGAGCTGCGTAGGCGGGATGATCCCGCCAAAAGCACCGAACGCGCACATTGTGCTGAGGGCGGGGAAATGAATGGGTGCCACGCTTCCTGTCAGACGTTCACCGCTTCCAAACACTTTGCAGTGGAGGCGCCTAAGGAACACGTTTTCCTGGGGTGCTAATTTTACATTAACAGATGGCTTAAGATCTTCAATTAAATGTAATTGGACGTTTAGCATATTCTGTCTCTTAATACATCCTGCGTTATAACCAGGCCCTCATCACGTGTGGCCCTATATCTTCCGGTATGTGTGGGGTACTCCTGTTACTTCACATGTTGAAATTATGAGTTTTAGGAGGAGACCTGCCCTTAGGGGCGCGTGCTGCTGGAGATGGAACCTCTCCGGTTTCCAATGCTGTCTTTGGTGCTAGAAGTAACATTGTGTGATTCTGAGCAGATACTTCCCTTGCTCTATAGCTAGGTTTGCCCTTATATACACACCTATGTGCCTTCTCGTTGCCTTCGCTCATCTACTGAGGGGAAATTCTCTGTGCCCAGAATCAGATTATCTCGGATGGGTGGTAGATCATTTGCATGCCTTGGTCCCTCACTTTGGAACTCCCTTCCCACAGCTATTCGGACGAAACAGTTTATGTTCAATTTCGCAAAGCATTAAAAACGTGGCTTTTTAACCAGTAATCATTTAAGCTGTTATATATTCCTTGGTCTGCCTTGGCGCCGGGAAACCCTTTTTGGGTAGCTGTCGCACCTTATAAATTTAATTAATAATAAGAATAATACACACAAGCGTTTTGCAGGATTTATTGCAGCTGGTACATATTGTGTGTGATAATAAAAAAAAACACATCTCTCTGGATAAAGTTCGACAATTCAAACCTGCCAGTATTTGTCAGGAGACAATGCCTGGTAACTATTGAGCCATACAGATTATGGTGTGGTAATCCTCATATATTAGGCAATACCAGGGCCGGTTCTAGGATTTGCGGGGACCCGGGCCAAAAGGGAATGTGCGAGGGCCCTCTAATTTACATAAGTGACACGGCTCAGGAAGCTGCTGTGTGAAGACTCCTCCTAGGCTGAAGTTCCTCCTCCTCTTTTACAGCTCCATCCGGCTGAAGGTGTGAGAATTGCTTGTGGGCGGAAAGTTAAAACTGTGAGGGCGCTAAAATGCTGGGAAATTGGCATCCGACAGTGTCTCTGAATGGTCTCCTTGCAATTGGGAGAAGAGGAAGTGTCCCCCTCCCCTAGGCCTTCCAACACCATCCCTGAGAGGCCTGGGAAGGGGGGGACCCTCCCATGGACCCTAATTGCAAAGAGACACCTTTCTTTCGAATGGATCGCCAGGGAAAACAACAGGACGCACCATGCTGGTGGGCTGAGTGCAACGCCTGGGCAGCTGCCTACACTGCCCATGCCTAGCGCCGGCCCTGGACAATATTTATAAAAGGCAATAACTATTGCATACAATAAATTCCATTTATTTCGGTGTCAGGTTTTATCATGGGCGATGATTATTGCACATATATCCAGGCCACTTTTAAGGTGGGTGTCAGTCAAAAAAAGCAAGGCCTGTTGTCCTCTTTGGGGAGCACAGATGGTCTGTGATCTCTTCACTCTGCTAAGTCATTTTTGGTGAAGCAAACTGTACCTGGCATCCTTGGTGTGGTTTCCCCTGACTTGTTACCCTCTGACCTGCTGTTTTGCTGACTTTATTTTGCTGGCTTTAGGATTCTGGGCACTTTACCACTGCTAACCAGTGATAAAGTGCACATGCTCTGAACTCAAAACATGGTAACATTGGCTTACTCACAATTAGGATATTTCATTTACTTATAAATCCCTAGTAAAGTGCACTATATGTGCCCAGGTCCTGTAAATTAACTGCTGCTGGTGGGACTGCAGCACTGATTCTGCCACCTACATCAATAGCCCTTTAAACATGTCTCAGGCCAGCCACTGCAGAGCCTATGTGTGCAGTTTGAAACTGCCATTTCGACCTGGCAAGTTAACCTACTTGCCAGGCATAAACCTTCCTTTTTATTACACATGAGTCCACCCTATGGTAGGCCATAGGCCGGCCTATGTTCAGGGTGCAGTCTATTTAAAAAAATAGGACATGTACTTTTGCATTTTACGTGTCCTGGTAGTGAAAAAGTGCAAAATGTGTTTTTCACTACTGCTAGGTCCATCTCTCCTATAGGTTAAAATCGGTTTTGCCTTAAAACATCTTTTAAGTGTAATGTTCAATTGGGAAAAGATAGAAATTTGGAGTTTGGTGTCCCTGGACTTCCAATTTAAAATAACAGCTTATGGTGAAGCCAGATTTGAAATTGTAAGTCTGAAAATGCCACTTTTAGAAAGTTGGTATTTTCTTACCTTAACCGTTCTGTGCCTGTGCCTGCTTCTGAATACACGTTTGGGAAGGTGACAGCTGGGCTTTGTGCATTCCCTCTAGACAGTCACACACAAATGGAGCTGGGATGTGAAATTTGCATCCTGATGGCCCATCACCAGACTGATGGGTCTTCCTGAGGTGAATTGGGAGGGAGGAGCTGACACTTGCACCTGAATAGGGCTGTGCCAGCACCCACACAAAGAGCTGCATACCCTCCTATAGTGAGTCTGGAGCCAGGGCAGGAAAGGCAGGGACCTTGTGAACTTCAAAGGACTTTTTGGTATAAGTATTGGACCCCTGATACCACCAAATCAGAACTTGGCTGGAGCCAAGGACATTCTTACTGGAATGAGAGCTGCTATGCTGCAGGTGGGACTGCCATTTTACTACCTGCTGTGCTGGCTTGCTGCCTGCTGCATCTTGCCTGGCAGTGAGAAGGGCTGGACCTGCTCTCTGCATTATTGAACCCAAGTTTCTCCAAGGGCTTGCTCCCTGTTTTTTGAAGTCTCAGGGCCATCAAAGACTTCCTTCAACTCTGCTTCAGCTGCTGGATTTTGCCATTTGAGAGTCTTCCCTTGCCTAAGGTATCCCTCCAGTCCTCGGCCTCAGAAGTGGGTTCTGCAGCTGTTCTGCTCCAAGATCAATGCATTGTCACATCTGTGCCAACCGTAACCGATGCAACGCCCTTCAACGACGGCCCAGTGCAGATCCGAAGACATCCCTGCGCGGCTCGGCGATGATGCGGAAACCAATTGTGAGGTTCGACGGCGACGCACCTCCAATCCGAGGTCCCAACTGCGAGGCTCGACGACAACACAGCGTCTGCATCATATATGGTTCGAGGATGACGTGTGAACCGACTGAGAGGCTTTGTCCATCTAAGGTAGATTTTGCCCACTACGCCACCCCAGTTTAGACATGGCCATATGCAAATCAGTCTTGACCCTGTGCCTCATGGGAACAGTCCAGCCCGAACTGCCAAGCCATGTCTTCCCTGGACAGGAATCAAGCATCCTAGGACCGGTTTCTGGCTATCAGCCGTCATCAGCCAGGATAGCTTGACTCCAGTGGCGTAGTGAGCACGGGTCCCACGTCTGGGAATACCCATCCCACTTACGGCGAAAAGCGTTACAACAAACAATTGATGGACGGAATGCTGACAATGCAGACATTCTCCAAAAAGGTCACTCCAAAAGAATTTACAGCAGCATTAGCAGCAGATGGCATCTGTTAAAGCTGGAATGTGCCCTCTGGTCACATCAAAAGCGTTCTCATATCCCATTAGGCTCTAAATACAAAGACAACACAAAAGTAATTAACACTGGCATTGAAGCGAACTACCTTGGGTGGGGATGTGCTCCTTGTGAAAGAGCAAAATGATGTCACTCAAAGTGAAGTTAATCAGCGGCTTAAGTAGCCATTCCACCATGCTGTATGCTGTAGTGGGCCGGAGCAAAATGTGAATGACACAACAGACCAATAGACGAGGAGAGGTGGCTTTTAGCCCCTTACGTAAGTGTATTATACATATATTTCAGTAAAATCAAAAGGTGTTGGCTAATGCCAGATCTAAAAAGGCTAAAAAGGCTGGAGTTCAGCACGTACTGCTCTACTTTGCCTGACAATATGCCAGTAACTGAACTGGCTGCAGGCAGATATCACAACAGTTCCACATTAATATATTAATCCTGCTGACTGCATTTTTTTCCTCTTTAAATAAAACTAATTTGAATTGGCAGCCTCCTAGAATTGTATATAATCGGGTAGCACTTGGAGTCTGTTTGTGTTAGAAATGTGGTCTCTAGTTGGCAGAGGTTTGCACCCTGTCCAAGTAGGGACTGCCATCCTAGTCTGGGTAAGTCAGATACACAACCTAAATTAACCTGTGCTCACTCTCTGGTAGCTTGGCACAGAGCAGTCAGGCTTAACTTAAGAGGTAATGTGTAAAGCATTTGTGCACACTTTAATTACAGTAACACAGGGAAAATATCACAAAAAAGACTATACACCCGTTTATAAAAATAGAGAAATGTATCTGAATATAGAAAGATCATAATGACAAAACTCCAGTAAGTAGAACATTAGATATGAATTTTTAAAGATTAAATCCAAAAACAATGCTAAGAAGTCAATAGCCATCAAAGGTTACTTAAGGGTGGGCTATACAAGGGTAAATTCAAAGTTTAGGCCAACCAACGATGGAAAGCGTTACAACAAACAAATGATGAACGGAATGCTGACAATGCAGACATTCTCCCCCAGTCAAGAGATCTGGGTTAAATCCATCGTTCTTTTGCCCACTACGCCACCCCAGTTCAGACATGGCCATATGCAAATCAGTCTTGACCCTGTGCCTCATGGGAACAGTCCAGCCCGAACTGCCAAGCCATGTCTTCCCTGGACCGGAATCAAGCATCCTAGGACCGGTTTCTGGCTATCAGCCGTCATCAGCCAGGATAGCTTGACTCCAGTGGCGTAGTGAGCACGGGTCCCACGTCTGGGAATACCCATCCCACTTAGGGCGAAAAGCGTTACAACAAACAAATGATGGACGGAATGCTGACAATGCAGACATTCTCCCCCATTTCATATCAGCTCACATGAACTCTGAATATAAACTGATCACTGTGTTCTATCCATCTTTTCATCCCTGTCTTTCTTTTGTTCATTCTTGGTTTCTTTCTACCTTCTCTGTTTCATTCTTTCCTTCTTTTTCTTTCTTTCCTGCCTTTCTTCTTTCGTTCCTGGTTTCTATCCTTCCTTCATTCCTTCTTTCTTTCTTTTTTTACTTTTTTCCTTCTTTCTTTTCTTTCCCTCTTTCCTTCTTTTTTCATTCTTTCCTTTTTGTTTACTACCTTTCCCCATTCTTTCTTTGTCCTTCTTTCTCTTCTAATGTATTTTCTTTTTTCTTTTTCTGTATTTCCTTTCTCCTTACTTTCCTGCCTTTTCATCCTTCCTTACTTTTCTGTTTTTCCTTTTCCTTGCTTCTTCTTTTCCCTTTCCTTCTTTTTCTTTCTTTCCTTCCTTCTTTCTTTCCTTCCTGCCTTCTTTCCTTCTTTCTTAACTCCTTCTTTGCTTGCCTTCAGCTCACATGAACTCTGAATATTAACTAACCAGTGCACTCTATCTATCTTTGCAACCATTTCTTTCTTTCTTTCTTTCTTTCTTTCTTTCTTTCTTTCTTTCTAGAGACTAGCAGCCAATGCCAAAACTTTTTAAGGATGTGTGTTTTTGTTTCTTTCTTTCTTTCTTTCTTTCTTTCTTTCTTTCTTTCTTTCTTTCTTTCTTTCTTTCTTTCTTTCTTTCTTTCAGGCAAGAGGCTAGCAGCCAATGCCAGACCAATTTGGTTTTTTAGGGCTGTCTCTCTTTCTTTCTTACATTCTTCGGTTCCTGCCACAGGTAGGGGGTGGGTGACGATCCTATTACTGGTCATCAGTCAAGGCCCAGGCCCTCTAGGGTCACCATGGTGGCTTTGTTCCATGGTCAATAGTCTCAACTAGACCATGTTTCTTGCTTGGTCCCGGTAGATCCCTCTGGCATACAGGGGTCACCATTCTTCCTCTGAGCATGGGCTTCGACTCAATCAGCACGGCAGCAGTCTTCACAGCGGCCCTCCCTGGCATACAGGACCATCACATTGATACCGAACATGAGTTAAGGTCCGATTGGCATAGCAGCAATCTTCTAGGTGGCCTCTCGGCATACGGGGTCACTGACTTCATACCGCACATGGGCTATGGCCTGATCGGCACAACAACAATCTTCATGGTGACCCACATGGCATTACTTAATGCTTCACACAGGCAATGACACTTTTGGTGCAACAACGATCAAAGCCCACTTCACAGTGGCCCTCCTCTGGCATACAAGGGTCAACAACTTCTCCCTGCACACAGGCAACAACCCGATCAGTGCAGCAGCCGTCTCCTCACATCTACTTCCTGAGATGTGGCCAGGCCTTTTTCCTCTCTCTGCATCAACGAGCACCCTCTGAAGTGTACTGGAGAGCCTGGCTCTTGCTTCCTCCAGAGTCTCACCCAGCTTACAGGAATGCCGCAATACACAAATCTGTCTACCTCCTCTCTCATGTTTCTCCATTCAACTATGGGTCTCCCGAAATGCAACCCCGAGTTTTTCTGTATTGAACCACTCACAGGCACACATACACCCGGTACATGCATATAGCATACACACACTGCACAGTACTGCATTATCCCTGTATTGTACCATTCACATGTACACATACACCCAGCCAGCACATGCACATCACACATGCACTGGGAAGCACTACACACCAAATTGATGTAGGTCAAGGGTGAGTTATGCACCCAGTAGTGAAACTTTAAATGAGGGAGCCTGTAGGGCATACTCCGGTAACAGAGGTATAAAGGCCCTGCTCACTCCTGCTAATCACTACATGGTATGCTGCCACCACTGCGCTCATGCTGCTTAACTTCTTGCAAAGGCAGTAGACATTCACCACTTCGAGGTTAGTGCTTTGAGCGCCCCTCCCAGTACAAAAAGACTACAGTCCATGAGACGAGTCTATGGCATGGCTCACAGGCATGATCCATGTTCGCCAATGACAAACAAAATCGGTATTAGCAATCCAGATATCATTTCAGTTGGGGCATTCAGGGCAGGGGTGCACGTCCATCACCACATGAGGGACTTTTGATTCCCAATAAGGCCTTTCACCAGTGATGTAGCGCTTAAAAGTTTGAAAATCGTAGGGGTGTGTTATATTCACTGTTAGTCGACACCCGCATATAACCAAATGTGCACTTAGGTATTTTGTGTGCAATGTATTAAGAATTGTATAACCTATATCGATTTCAATAGAAGTGCTAGCTATGTACAAGCACATAATAAACGTGTTAGAAGAATGCATAGAGTTTAGCTTACATGAAAATAATGTGGTGTTAGAAATGTGTAACTTAGAAAATGTGTCTGTAGACTGTTTAGTTTAACGTACATGAAAGAAAGACGTAAATGTCAATACTGTGATTTAGACATGCTTGTGTAACCGAAGTAGTGGCCAGAATTCGCATATATCGTTGAGGCGAAAGGCCTGGTATTTTCTTATGTTGACCAAGGGCAATAGGCCAAAAAGGATTTATTCCAGTAGAGGTTTTAGGCTGTAGTAAATTGCAACTTAAAAGATGTGAAGTATGTCTGCCTTGCATGATCTCACCCCAGGTGCAAGGACAGTTGCTCGTTAGTAGAGAAGTTCTTTGTTCACAAATTGACTTATGTAGTAAAAGCCAGACATGGGAGTGCATTGGAATGTGCCAATCGTAACTCCTAGTGCGGATGGCGTCTGGGACTCAAGGCCAAGCGATGGACGATGGAACTGGACAGCGCTCTGTGGAAAATTACTGAAAGTCGACCCCGCAGAAGAGGAGGCGCAAAGGGCGTGTTCTGAGATTTGGGGTTCTGTATTAGGGACAGCGCCCCGAGGGTGGAGGCAGTTCAGAGCAGCCCAGAGCAGAGGAAGGCTAGGCGAAGAGCTAGAGGGGGCAATTTAGAACAAGCTCTCTAAGTGAAGACTTCTTAGGAAGTTTCACTCTGACACCTTTTACTCGATGAGGGTCTCAAGGGATTGCTAAGTAGGGATGTCATCTAGTAGAGTAGGGACAGAGATGGTATGGTTCAGTGTCCCTAGTATCGACATTTGCTTGGTAGTTTTCTACCTCATGCTTTTAGAGATTGTGCTTTTAGTTATTTTTAGCCGTATGCGGATTCTTCGTAGAGTAGCATTTGTGTTAGTGCCTATGTACTTGTTGTGCCTCGTATTGAGGACTTTGTATCTTCAAATCTTTATGCTGATAATAAAAACCCGAGAGCCAAGAGATTAAGTCTCGAGTCCTTGATTATGACAATTTGTAGATTGCATTCTCTGTTAATGGTGTTTATTCCCTCCACGCTATTGGGCAAGTAAAAAGTTCCATTGGACCAGAGTGGGTTCTAGTAGATAATTGCGGGATACTAAAATGGGCCGGAGCAGTTGGTAGCAGAGGATGGTTTCTTTCTGATAGCGAGGGAAGATTAGATAAGGATAAGTGATCCTTGAGGCCCAGAGACGATAAGTGATGGTGAATCATCAGATGGCGAGCAGCAGACGGCAGCAGATGAGCATCGACGGCGAGTAGCAGTGCGGCAGAAAGCAGCAGTTCCAGGAGTGAGTATGAACATAATGAGATGTTGTAGATTGCGGTGTTGATTTGTTGTGTGATGTCTTCCGGAGTTGATGTGTATGTCGTGTGATTGTGAGATAAGGCTGTGAGCGCGCGCAGCCCGGGAATTGTGGTGTAGAAGACACCTGAGATAGATTTTGTTGACCACCCAAAGGAGATCGTGAGGTACCATCGATCACCTGGACCGAGATAGGGGGAGCGAATGCGTGTGTGTATGGCAACTTAACGCTGGTCGTGGGTTGTGGTGTGCGGATCGAAGTGTTAGTAACCTATCAGTGGCGATCTGTCTGGCCGGACGGGGGCAGACGGGCGCCAATCGAGGTCAACAAGGTCGAGAGACTGTGGACGAACAGTCAGAGGCTGTGGACGGACAGCCAGAGAAGTAACTTAATCGGTTATTTCAGTGTATGAATGGGACGAGAGTAAGCGTGAAACGAGTTTGGAGAAGGGAACTGCTGCGAACGGAGGAAGGTGACGTCAGAGAGTGTCGCGCTGTGATAGGCCGGTTGGTGTGAGTCGCGCTGTTATTGGAGGATTTGAGAACAGGAAGTAAACAGAGCGTGAGATCGAATTCGCTCATCATGAAGTGTCTTAGGGTTTTGCGAGAACTGTGTAGAGGCGATAAGCATGTGGTTGTTCGTGGGGGAGAAGAAGCTCCTCCCGAGGATACACCGGCACATTACATGGCAAAGAATGTGGGGTTACATACTATAGTTTGGATTGAGAATTGGCACAAGATTACACAAGGCGAAGGGGAACTAGCTTTCCCGAGGTATGGCTCATTTAGATTAGCGGTGCTGTACCAGCTGAAGTCGGTGATGGGGTCCTTAAGACCCTTGCCAAGACCAGCACAGTTCGAAGCATTACATGCGTGGATTAGAGCAGCGCATGATAAGGAAAAGGGAAGAAGTCAGGAAAGGATGAGGAAGTCAATTAGGGCATTTCAGGATGCCAGGTGGGATGCAGCGGAGAAAAGATGGAGAGTGCAGACAATTGAGGAAGAGAAACTGTATCCCTTACTGATAGACGCGACGGGGATAAGGCATGTGAAAGCACAGGAAGAAGAGAGTGACTCCGATGATGGGGTACTGCAAAGATTGTTAGACGAGAGACCACCTCCGTATAACCCAGATGAAGCGGATGATAAGTGGGGGTGAGAGAGGGGAAACTGGAAGGGCAGCAACCCCACCCGAAACCCGAGTAGAAGGGGTGATTTCGTTCGAAGCAGCGAGTTCACCGGGTCAGCCTGTGGCTAGTGGGAGGATTGAAAGAGAGATGAGGTTACCGGATGCATTGAGGGTACCGGTCACCATTGGACCGATTGTGTCGATATACAGTCCGGAATCAAGAGGAAAGAGAGAGGTCTGAACGAGTGGCAGAAAGAACGAGGAGAGAAAGCGGGGAAAGTGGGTTGGAAGGGGCAGCGGCCCGACTTCCAAGCCCTGTACAATGGAGTACACCATTAGCAGCGGTGTCAGATACATCTAGGGGCGAAGAGTACCAGAGATCGGAGAGGCCGAGGACTCTGATGGAGTCGAGATCAGATTTAAGGTCATGGGTACCGCCAGAGAGATGACTTTAAGAGTCATTCTGCTCCCATAGAAACACCAGAAGAGAGGAGAGAGAAGGAACCAGAATGCGAATATGATGAGGGACGTGGAGCAAGTTGTCAGGTGTTGAAAGGAGCCTTGAGAGCGGGGACGTTGGACGTAGTTAGGCTCAAGGCTGAGGTGGATGAAATAGTCAATGGAAGTTTACCGCTTGAAAGGATAGTAACATACAATCCGGATGAGCTGTTCTTTATAGCGAAAGATGTGACTCGTAAAGCACGAATCGCACATGAAAAGTTGAGAGGATTGGCGAGAGAGTATGAGGTGGATTTATCCAAGACTAGAGTGTTGCAAGGAAGTCATAGGATGCATTATACTGAGCGGGAGCTGGAGGAGAAGAGGGTTGTTGGACTGAGGTCACATACTAGAGAACTGATTCTAGCCATGCGGCCATGGTTGACGCTTGATAAGTGGGAAGAGAAATGGTCTAAGAAAAAGACCTCAAGGGGAGCAGAAGGAGGAACTCCGGCTGAGGGGGTGCTATTAGCGAAGACCTTTCCCCTGAGGGAGGTGGCGAATGGAGGGTATGTGCATGTACCATGGAGCAGGGGGGATTTGGCATCATTTACGAATGATTTTCCCAGGCTCAGGGAGAAGCCTGCAGAGTGGTACAAGCAAGTTGAGCGTTTTGTTAAGATTTCGAAGGTGTTGTGGATAGATCTGAACACCCTATTCGATATCGTGGTTCCGGGAGATTTGTGGAACGCATGTAAAATCGCTGTTGATTGGCCGGATTATGAGCCTGAGAGGAATATGATTACAAATGGTCAGTCGCCAGCAGTGATGAGGCTGTATGAGAAAGTAATTACCTGGTTGAAATCGAAGGTTTCACCCCAAGACATTGATTGGGTGAAAATAGATAGGACAGTGCAGGAGCCAAAGGAGACAGTACATGAATTTTATGAGAGACTTTGGAAGGCTTTTAAGCAGTACAGCGGCCTAGATGAGCTGGAAACGAAAGACATGGGACAGTTTGTGTCTAAGTTTGTGCTGGGTTTGAAGCACGAGGTCAGTCTCATGATACAGCAGCATTTGATCTGTTGGCAGAATAAGCCCGTGGATGAGATCTTGCGGTATGCCAGGTACTGCATGGATGAGATTGAGTCAAAGCACAAGAAGATGAAAGATAACCTATTGCTCATTCAGATGCAAGCTGCTCAGGGACCGCCGAATGGGGGTCCAGTGGTACGGAGACAGGGAAATTATCAGACAGGGAATCAGAATATGCAGGGTCAGGGAAGGCCGAGGCCCGTTGACCCTAGAACAGGCATAGATGTAGCGATCTTGAAAAAGACGACCGCTTGTCACCAGTGTCACCAGGTGGGACACTGGAGGCGCGAGTGTCCCTTGAACCCCTATAATCAGCCGCAGATGGAGGGAGGAATGGGTCAGGTCCCTGGGGCGGAACAGGTACAGACGGTGACTGTACCGAGAATGATGCAAGGGGGGACCGGCATCTCGCAAGTGCAGGTTCCCCAGCCACCCAAGATACAGAACATACAGCAGGGATCTCGGACTTATTTGCAGATGCCTATGTTCGAAGTAGGAGAGGAGAGGGATGCAGATTTGCTGGCTCGGTTGAGTTTAGGCCAAGATGACGATTGCCTACTTAGAGCCATTTTAGAGGTAGATCAGAGAGGACCCTTTGTGGAAGCAGAACTCGATGGACACCCTACTACCTTTTTGGTTGATACGGGGGCTACCAGGTCAACGATAAGATCAGCAGTAGTTCCGGGGGTAGCCCTTTCTGGAGAAAGCATACAAGTGGTTGGAGTGGCGAACAAGAGGCTAGTGAGCCCCTTGACAGAACCGATTCCAGTTAGGATAGGAAACTTTAGGGATCGACATCAGTTCGTGGTGTGCGATTCTAGTCCTGTTTGTTTGTTGGGAAGAGACTTATTGTGTAAGCTCAATTGCACAATCTACTGTACCCCAAAAGGAGTAGAGGTACAGACAAGGGATGATGACGCGACCTTTAAGGTTGCGAATCAGCGGGTGTGTGTGGAAATGTACCCAGCTTTGACCGTGGAGGAGCTTCCACAGGATTTGAGGGAGTCAGTGTCGTCTGACGTATGGGATCTAAGCGGAGAGGAGATTGGCTTAGTCAGGGGAGTGGAACCAGTGAAAATACAGGTTAAGCCGAACGCGGAATTCCCGAGAACACCTCAGTATAAACTATCGCCTGAAACAATTGCAGGGATTAAACCTGTGATTGAGTCTATGATTAGGCAGGGAATACTGGTGGAGATCATGGGTAGTCCATGTAATTCACCCATTATGGGACTGCAGAAACCAAGTGGGAAGTTCAGGATAGTGCAAGACCTGCGGAAAATAAACGACATTGTTGTTCCATGTTGTCCAGTGGTACCGAATCCATCTGTGATATTGTTCCAGATCCCATGTGAAGCTGGATGGTTCACAGTGATTTGACTTGTGTCAGGCATTCTTTTCGATTCCCCTACATGAAGAGAGTAGATTTCTTTTTGCATTTAGGCTAGAGAATCGGGTATTAACGTGGTGTCGTATCCCACAGGGGTATACGGAGAGCCCGTCGATTTTTAATCTGCTCCTAAAGAAGAATTTTGAAAGTCTTGTGTTGCCGAAAAATTCTGTTTTGGTGCAATACATTGATGATCTGCTAGTCGCGTCAGAGACAGAAGACGCTTGCAGGGCCGATACCATTGCGTTGTTGAATTTCCTGGGAGAGAATGGTCACAAGGTGTCTCCAAACAAGCTACAATACTGTTTACCTGAGGTGCAGTATTTGGGGCACAGAATTGAAAAGGGTAAAAGGAAGGTGTCTCCAGATCGCATTGATGCGATTCTGAGAATGCCAGTTCCCTCGACGCAGAGGGAAGTTAGAATGTTTTTGGGAATGGTGGGCTATTGCCGCCAGTGGATCCCAAACTTTTCCTTTGAAGCGAAGCCTTTACAGCGGCTGACGCGAAAGGATGCAAGTGATCCGGTACCATGGGACGACGACTGTTTGAAATCATTTCTGAGGCTGAGAGAAGCCTTATGTAGCGCTCCTGCGTTGGGAATGCCGGATTACAACAAGGCATTTGCATTGTTCTGCTGCGAAAGAGAAGGTTGCGCGTTAGCAGTGTTAACCCAGAATCATGGAGGTGTCCGTAGACCAGTTGCCTATTTCTCAGCTACTTTAGATCCAGTAGCGTCTGCGTTGCCCGGATGTCTCAGGTCCGTTGCGGCAACAGGTGTCAGCATCGAGAGATGTGAGAGCATTGTGATGGGTCATCCTCTTACTGTACATGTGCCACATTCTGTTGAATTGTTGATGACTAGGACTAAAACACAGCACTTCACGAATAATAGGCTGACTCGTTATGAGCAAGTCATCCTTGCAGCCGATAATGTGATACTGAAGAGGTGTGCTGTTTTAAATCCTGCCACATTGTTACCTATTCCAAATATAGATGATAATGAAGATTGTGAGGACCATGATTGTCTCGATGTGACTGAACTATGCACCAAACCAAGACCTGACATTGTTGATGAACCGCTCCCAGTGTCAGATGAGATTTTCTTTGTGGACGGTTCATGTTTAAGAGACAGTGTTGGTCGATTGAGAGCAGCGTTTGCTGTATGTACCATCACGGGGGTGGTTGAAGCCGCTTGTTTAGAAGGAGTACACTCCGCGCAGGTGGCTGAGCTCATTGCTCTGACTCGTGCCTGTTTGGCAGCCGAGAAGATCCGTGTAACTATTTACACGGACAGCCAGTATGGGTTTGGTGTGGTTCATGACTTCGGACAGCTATGGTCCCAGAGAGGGTTTATGACGTCTTCAGGTTCTCCTATAAGAAATGGTGATCATGTACGGAAACTGTTAAAAGCATTGCAAGGTCCTGATGAAATTGCTGTTGTTAAATGTGCTGCACACACCAAGGGAAATGATTTTGTCTCATTGGGTAACAATTATGCTGATGAAGTAGCTCGATTTTGTGCAGAGCAGGGATGCAATTTCACGGAGACCCACATTGAGGAAACTGGGGAGGAAGTGGTGTACGGTCAGATGTTAGCAATGGCAGACTCATGGGAGGAACTGAAACTGCTTCAGGAAGGGGTCTCGGATCAGGAACGTGACAGCTGGATACGAGCTGGATGTGAGAAAGGAGATGTGGATATATGGGTTTCGAATGATGGACGAGCAGTGTTGCCGGAAAGTTTGTTGAATCCCATGGCGAGGTTGATACATGGTGCTGTACATCTTGGTAGGGATGCCATGATGAGAGTGTTTCGTCAGACTTGGTACAACCCGAAGTTTCGGGCAGTGGCTGAAACCGTGAGCCAGAGGTGTGTCACTTGTCAACAGATGAATGTAGGGAAAAGAACTGCTGTGACGTTGAGTCACATAGGGAGGTCAGGTGGACCTTTCAATAGGATGCAGCTGGATTTTGTTGAAATGCCGAAGTGTAATGGGTTGAGGTACATATTAGTGATAGTATGTGTCTTTTCTAGGTGGGTGGAGGCATACCCTACACGCAGATGTGACACACTCACAGTAGCGAAACTATTATTGAGAGAACTCATTCCAAGGTACGGGTTCCCGACGTCCTTTGAATCGGACAGAGGGACTCATTTCCACAGCGAAGTTATGAAGTTGCTTTGTGCTGCTTTGAATATAGATCAGAAGTTACACTGTAGCTATAGACCGGAAGCTTCAGGGATAGTGGAGCAGGTGAATGGAACTCTGAAGGCTCGGATGGCGAAAGTGTGTTCGTCTAAGTCTCTGAAATGGCCTGACGCATTACCTTTGGTCCTTATGAGCCTTCGAAGTGTGCCAGATAGAAGGACTGGGTTGTCACCCCATGAAATCCTCATGGGAAGAGCGATGCGTTTGCCTGCCATACCTGCTACTGCTTTGATAAATATCACTGATGATATGATCCTGGACTATTGTAAAGGCCTTGCTGACGTGGTCCGTTCTGTGTCTCAGCAGGTGCAGACAGCAACGGTTCCAGCTGCGAGTGACCGGTGCCACGACCTGGACCCAGGCGATTGGGTCCTAGTCCGCAAGCACGTGAGGAAGAGTTGCTTGGATGCTAGGTGGCGCGGCCCCTTTCAGGTGATCCTCGTGACGAACACAGCCGTCAAGTGTGGAGGTTTACCGAATTGGGTGCATGCTTCCCATACCCGTAGAGTTCCAGCACCCTTGGAAGATACAGCCCCTCTCAAACGAAGATCCCATAGAGCCGACAGAACCTCTTGAGAGGGCCAGTCAAGCTGTAAGGGTTGCTGAAGCAGCTGATGGTGCACTAAATCGAGCTGAGGAAGAACGTGAAAGAAGTACTGACCCAGAAACAGGCGAAGGAGCAAGAGGTGCAGTGGGCAGTACGGAATCGAGTTCTGCTGAGGAAGAGGAAGTTAGTGCACAGGGTATCGAAGGGAAGACCGGAGGTGCCACCGAAGCAGAAAGGGTTTGGCCCGCAAGACAGAAACGGGTAAACCTGAGGTTGGTACCGGACACAGATCTTGCACCAGTTTCGGAGGAACCCGAAGAAGAATCAGGCGACGAGGAGCATCCTCAAGGTACTCTGAGAAGGTCAAAGAGAACCAGAGTGCCAAGTCGGAAGTACGCCTCACCAGAGTGGGCATATCCAGTGACTGATGCCAGGGTTACCGAGCACGGGAAGATTGAGGTCGATGACATTGGTCAACAGTGTCCCGCTTCAGAGAGTGGAAGTGTTGCTGAAAGTTCCGGGATTGGAGATCGAAGGAATTCTGACTATTCACATTCCGAGTCCGCCTTTCCTGAGTGTCATTCGAGTTATGATCTTGGACAATTTAGAGTTCCCGACGTTCACAGCTGTGCCAGATCCACAAGAACTGATCATTCTTAAGCTCGAAATATTGCAGGGAGTCCTGGAACTGTTGGGACCAGCGGTTATGTTAGATTGATTTGAGAGGGTTGCAAGCAGAGAAGAAGATAACCTAGACCCGAGCGGAAGAAGAACAAAATTAGGGATTTTTCCGTTATAGAACGAAGAAAAGTTAGGGAGGTTTGCCTAAGTTCACGAAAGAGACATTAATGAGAAAGAGACTTACCCTTTCAGAGACTGTATTGGACACGGAGTATATTCCGAAGATGGCAGATCCTGCAAACACACATCGTAGGGCTAAATTGATAATAGGCACATTGATAGGAGTTGTGATAGTCACCATATTTGCGGTAGTGATAAGTTCATACATGGTGGCTCACAGGCAAGAGGGGAAGGTTCAGGGAGCACCCACACCTATTACCCCAGGGCAGAGTGGTGTCAGTATCAGAGAACCGGAAATATCGAAGTTGAGGGATGATCGCAGACTCCACATGGATTTGTCGAGGGGTGATTTTAAGCTTAATGCTTATGCAAAGTTGCTGTATGAGTATGTTGATGCGATGGATGTGAAGGATTGCTATGTGTGCATGCAGTTGCCTGCTTCAGTGGATGAGGGTATCAAGTATCATCATCTCCCATTGACATATGGGATTTCTTGTAGTTTATTACTCAGTTTATTTTACGACAGGAGACAGTTCGAGTATTTCTTTTCAAATTTTGATACGGTACTTCCTGAAGTTCCAGCAATCAAACATTTGAATAAGTATGATTATTATAAGAAAGAGGACAGACTCCTGAAGTATTTTAGACCGACTGTGAAGTTGGATACTGCGCATGCTCACCGGAATAACCTGACATGTGCGTTATCTGAGACGGAGAAGAAATTTATTGACCAAGTAGAAGACAGGTATAGGAAATTGACCCAGACACGAGACACCGGAGATAGCCCAGTAGATTGGACTGAGGAGGAGAGAGCTCATAAGTCTAAGGGAAGCTATGGACCAATAGCGTTAGATGAGGTACAGAGAGGGAATTTGTGTATCGGACGGCCTCAGTCTGATACGGATAAGGTTGCAGTAGGACATAGCACCTGTTCTCAGACCTTCACCATGGAAGCCTCTGTTAAGAACTTTATGCAAGGGGTGGTACAAGTAATTCCGACGGTGTATTATGTATGTGGAAAGAATGCGTATGTCAGACTGCCTGCAAATTGGTATGGCATATGTTATTTGGCCATCATATTCCCGAAGATATATCATACAGAGGACTTGGAGTTGTTAGAGACGAGACAACAATCTAGAAGACGTAGGGCTGCAAACGCAGGTGCAGTGATTGGGGACATATACGGAGCAATGATACCTAGTATGGGTGTGGTATTGAATGACGTGAAGATCAGGAGGTTGGCGACTGTAGTTGATGAGTTGTCTATGAACACGGCGAGGTCTTTGTTGTTGGTGGCTGGAGAGATGTTGTCGATACGGAATATGGTTATGCAGAATCGCCTTGCTTTAGACGTGTTATTAGCCAAAGAAGGCGGAGTCTGCAAATTATTGAAGGTTCAGGAATGCTGCACATATATTCCAGACAACACGAAGGAGATGGGGAAGTACATAGATAACATCACGACAATTCACAAGGAGATTATGGATTTGACGGAGGAGAATGTGTGGGAGAAGATTGGACAAGGATTTGGAAGAGTGGGAACTTGGTTTGCGAATCTGGGAAGAGGATTTCTGGGATCAGTGTTGAAGCCAATTATCATTGCTGTGGTTTGTGTGATTTGTTTGTGGGGATGCGTGAAGGCATGGAAGTGGTATCAAGGAGGCAAAGTTGAAAGAGCTCTTAGAGCAAACGAGAAAAGAATGGCGAAGTTCCAGGAGCAGCAATACGAGAGTCTTAAGAGAATGGAGGGAGTTCGACATGGCAAAGTTATGACTAGCGCGGTTTAAATCAGTCCTAAAGAAGAGAAATGTAATGGTGTGATGACGGATGTCATCAAAGGGGGGAACTGATGTAGCGCTTAAAAGTTTGAAAATCGTAGGGGTGTGTTATATTCACTGTTAGTCGACACCCGCATATAACCAAATGTGCACTTAGGTATTTTGTGTGCAATGTATTAAGAATTGTATAACCTATATCGATTTCAATAGAAGTGCTAGCTATGTACAAGCACATAATAAACGTGTTAGAAGAATGCATAGAGTTTAGCTTACATGAAAATAATGTGGTGTTAGAAATGTGTAACTTAGAAAATGTGTCTGTAGACTGTTTAGTTTAACGTACATGAAAGAAAGACGTAAATGTCAATACTGTGATTTAGACATGCTTGTGTAACCGAAGTAGTGGCCAGAATTCGCATATATCGTTGAGGCGAAAGGCCTGGTATTTTCTTATGTTGACCAAGGGCAATAGGCCAAAAAGGATTTATTCCAGTAGAGGTTTTAGGCTGTAGTAAATTGCAACTTAAAAGATGTGAAGTATGTCTGCCTTGCATGATCTCACCCCAGGTGCAAGGACAGTTGCTCGTTAGTAGAGAAGTTCTTTGTTCACAAATTGACTTATGTAGTAAAAGCCAGACATGGGAGTGCATTGGAATGTGCCAATCGTAACTCCTAGTGCGGATGGCGTCTGGGACTCAAGGCCAAGCGATGGACGATGGAACTGGACAGCGCTCTGTGGAAAATTACTGAAAGTCGACCCCGCAGAAGAGGAGGCGCAAAGGGCGTGTTCTGAGATTTGGGGTTCTGTATTGGGGACAGCGCCCCGAGGGTGGAGGCAGTTCAGAGCAGCCCAGAGCAGAGGAAGGCTAGGCGAAGAGCTATAGGGGGCAATTTAGAACAAGCTCTCTAAGTGAAGACTTCTTAGGAAGTTTCACTCTGACACCTTTTACTCGATGAGGGTCTCAAGGGATTGCTAAGTAGGGATGTCATCTAGTACAGAGTAGGGACAGAGATGGTATGGTTCAGTGTCCCTAGTATCGACATTTGCTTGGTAGTTTTCTACCTCATGCTTTTAGAGATTGTGCTTTTAGTTATTTTTAGCCGTATGCGGATTCTTCGTAGAGTAGCATTTGTGTTAGTGCCTATGTACTTGTTGTGCCTCGTATTGAGGACTTTGTATCTTCAAATCTTTATGCTGATAATAAAAACCCGAGAGCCAAGAGATTAAGTCTCGAGTCCTTGATTATGACAATTTGTAGATTGCATTCTCTGTTAATGGTGTTTATTCCCTCCACGCTATTGGGCAAGTAAAAAGTTCCATCGGACCAGAGTGGGTTCTAGTAGATAATTGCGGGATACTAAAATGGGCTGGAGCACCAGCATAGTGGAGTTGAGAACCCACACCAAGGAAACCTCAATAATTTTGTGTCACAGTTCGTTCTTGGGTTGGTCCGGAGAATAGTTCACACTTCCAGCAGAATGTGATTTGTTTTGCAGTCCAAACCTATACAAGAATTTCTGTGATACGCAAAGTATTGCAGTGATGATTTGGAAGCCAGACAAAAGAGAATTTAAGGAGAAATTCATGCTGGCTCAGACAAAGTTAGACCAGAAGGTATTTCAGAATGGTCTGTACCTGGTGAATTCTGGCTATATTTTTATTGGTGGAATCTACATGTAGTATGGAGTTAGATATCAAGGTGGTGGCCAGATGATGCAGGGTGGAAATGGTGTCCAACTCAGTAAAGGATGAGGGATGCCTGTTGACCTGAATTCAGGAATGTATATAGCTATGTAGAAGAAAACCTTGACGAGTCAATAATTTGGACCATTGGAAGCACGAGTGCCATTGAAATTCAAATAGAGTACAATTTGATGGACATGGGCCTAATATGAATGTTATTTCAACTCCAAATATACAAATACAAAGACCTCCTAATCCTAGCATGCCCCAAGCCTCCTTGATGCAACATAATCTGAATACACCAAGATTTAATGTGAATGCATGTGCCCAAGTTCACCTGGATCCCTTTCCGAGTGTAGAAACTTTCTAATAGTTCCCGATCTTCAACACTTTCAGAAATACTGGATCTAACTAATCACAATGACAGTGCAGGAGGAGAGGTGAGAAAGATTGTGTGCTGGCGCAGTATTGGAGGTAGACCAGAGTGATCCATATGTAGAAGGAGAGATGAATGGCCACCCTGTATCATTTTTGATCGACACTGGTGCTACCTGTTGTACAGTGGTACTCCCATACCTACACCTCTCGGGAAAACAAGCCCAAAATGCAGACATTGCAAACAAACAGACAGTGAATACTGTTTCTATCAAAGTCCTTGGGAAAATAGGTCCCCTTGATATGTAACTCCAGCAAGACCTGGTTTACTGTTACTTTGCTGAGCGTATGCTTGTATGACAATATTTCGTTTTTAAATCTCAAAAACCCCAAATCCTTTAAACAGGCTTACTAGTGTTTTCATGTGCATGGGGGGCACCACTTCTCATTCTGCATCACTTTTCCTCTCCGGTCCGCCACGGCCAACCCGATTGTGTGGTGAGAGCAATCATCTTCTGCCCCACTTCTTGGTGATGCATTAACTGTGATTTTGGGTAGTTAGCACTCCAGTTGTTCTGCTTCATTGGGGGTAGCCTTTTCAGGCAGATACAAGTCCGGATGTGCCGCTGGCACACTGCTGGTGCCCCGAAATCTACGCTCCTCAGTGGCCGGACTGCGCCATGCGCCAGAACCCCTGGTCGTTTTACATCAGAACAGGCCTCACACTTAACTTACTCTCGGGTGCATCTCTGGAGCTTAAGAAATTATGGTAAGATGTTAAGTTGATCTCCGTTTGAATTCAATGGGCTTTATCGGAGAGAGGGATGGACCTGCATATCATGCTGGTTGGCAACTGGGATTGCTCTTCCCTCAACTAGCACACCTAATATAGTAGAGAGTGAGCATCTAAAGAAGGAGATTGCATAAAGTAAGGTATCATTGCCTCATGAAACCCATACAGGGTTTGATTCCCTGTTACACTTCACTTTATAAATCCAACCCACAAAATCTTTTTCTGGCATTCTAGTCTATAGACTGCCAGGCCCTAGATTGGTCTTCACCCTAGAAATTGGCCAATTGATTGAACAATACTTACAGAAAGCTAATTTCACAATATTGGGAGATTTTAACTTTCATTTAGAGTATACCACATGCAAAGAATCCGTGTCATTTATTGACACTATGTCTTGGTTTAGTCTTTCTCAACTGGTCGATGCTCCTACACATAGTGCAGGCCACACACTGGATGGAATCTTTTCCAATGATTCCCAGCTGCAACTTAGTGAAGTGCTCCCTCTTAGTTGGTCGGACCACTATACAGTTGGCTTTACACTCTCTTGCAAGCATATGCACGAGGACAGGAGCAAGACCAACAACAGAGAAGTCAAGCGAAACTGGAAGGGTTTATAAGAGGACAACTTCTCTACTGCCCTTAGAACCAGTAACAGGACTGAACCTGAGGTTATTGATCTGGCCGCAGTAGTGTTCTCATTCTAGCCCAGTTCTGCCTTAGACTTCGTTGCCCCTTTTAAGTCAACTCAGAGGCATGGGAGCTGCCAACAGCCCTGTGGTTCTCTGACCGGCTCAGACAGTTTAGACAAGTATGCCGACAGCAAGAACGAAACTGGCAAACATTATGATGCCCAGGAAAAAATTGCACAAAAAACCCTTATTAGAGATTACAAATTAGTAATCAGAGAGGAGAAATCAAAAAGTTTCACCAACAAAATTAATACCGCCAATTCCACTAAAGAATTACTCAAAGTGGCAAACCTTATGTCCTCACCTAAAGATCTTACCTACCTAGATGGATCCCAGGAGTTCTGAGATCAATTGGCAAACTATTTTCAATCAAAGATCCTTACCATCTATTTAGAATGTAATTCTTCAACTCATGATATACAGAATTCTGCAACCTCTGATTCACAGGTTAGTTAAACTTAAAGAGATAGAACAGATGTAACTACAGAGAATGAAGTGGTCCTCTCTTCCATCATGCAAATATCAGAAGTTCAAACTGAGTCCCACCTTCTTAATGTTACATCAGGGTCCCTTTTTGAGCCGCGCCTTCCTAAAGCTATCCAATTAGTAGCCAGCACAATTGCTGCCCTTTTGACCTCAATCATGAACAGGGCCATCATCATAGGATGCTACCCCCCGCTTGTTGAAGGAAGCAGCAGTTAGGACCTTGTTAAAAAAAAAACTAATTTAGATCCCAATAATTTAAAAATCTATTGTCCCATATCATTGCTCCTGACATCCGCAAAACCAAAACATGGCGCAGAAACTGCCTTGGTCTTAGTTGTGGATAGCATTGGAACATTATTCAATGCAGGGCAGGCTTCTGCATTGATCCTATTGGATTTGTCCGCAGCCTTTGATACCATCTTCCCGACCGTTTTGACAGATCAACTACTACACCCAGGTATGAAAGACTCAGCCATAAAACTTCTAAAATCTTTCTTAATCAAGAGATCTCAAATTGTAACCTATAATCAATTTGAATCGAGCTCCTATGCTCAGCCATGTGGGGTTTCTCATGGATCATCCCTAAGCCCAACATTGTTTAATCTATATGTATCCTCTCTGGCTAAATCAATTCGATTTTTTGGGTTACAGGCACTCTCATACACAGATGACACACAAATAATTGTGTCCATCACAGATGACATACATTCTACATCCGTCAATTTTAACAACTGTATGAAGGCAGTTGCCAATTGGATGAGAACAAATTGTATAAAATTATATGCAGACCAAACAGAAGTCATCATTTTTGGAGTCCAACCCTCTATATAGAATATTAACTGGTGGCCAGATATGCTGGGATCGCTGCCTCTACCCACCATTTAGCAAAAATTCTGGGTGTTCTTGTGGACCAACAGCTTGTTTTTGATTTGCAGTTAATCGAACCATACCTACATGCTTTAACATCATCAGGATTCTACGCAAAGTTTTCCCTTACATCCCAGTCTCAACGAGCACAGTAGTTGTTCTTGAACTGATTTCTTCACGACTTGACTATTGTAATGCACTTTATTTAAATATCAATAAGTCATCTTTGACTAAGCTGGTAACTATTCAGAATGCAACAGCAAGACTGACATTGGGTATCCCCAAATATCAGTCAATCTCAGTGGAATTAATTAAGCTTTGTTGGCTCCCAGTGAAAAAACGCATCATGTGTAAGGCCCTGTGCATTGCACACAAATCCTTACATAACTCAAGGCCTAGAGCAATCGGAGCAATGGTTCACTGGTATGTGCCAACCAGATCTCTTCACTCTACTACTCATAAACCTGGTGATGGTCCCCAAATTTCACAGAGTGAGATGGAGAGGCAAATCCTTCTCGGTGGCCACTGCTAAGTTATGGAACACCCTCCCTAATCATCCTACGAGTCTGAAAGCCACATGGCCTTTAGGAAAGCCCTTAAAACCTGGCACTTCACTTTATAAGCCTCAGGTCCTTTTGGGGTCGTGGTACGATAGTCTGCTCCTATCAACTGGCCTAGCACTGTCTTTAGCACATTATCGCGCTTTTATAAATTTACTCCATTTCATTTCATAGCTCAATTAATCTGTTAGGAAGGGGTCTTTTATTGCAAGCTTAACTGTGTGAATTACTGTACAGTGGTTGGCGTCGAGCTTCAAACACGTGATCAAGATGCCTATATTAAATTGAGCACTCAGAAGCCCGTTATTGGGCTGGTGTTTGTTTTTGACAAAAGAGGACTTGCCACCCATCTTAAAGCACTCTACAGAGGAGGTTGCCTGGGTTTACTTTGGCAAGTATTTTGGTCTGATGAAAGGTGTTGAACCTGTAATAATCACGATTAAGCTGAATGCTGAATTTCCTTGAATACCCCAATAAAACCTCTCACCAGAGGAGGTGGCTGCAATTACCTCCATAGTTGAATCCATTAGAGCAAGGTATTTTAAGAGATGTTAGGACGTCCCTATAATTCCCTGATTTTGAAGATACAAAAGTGGAACAAAAAGTGGCAGGTCAAGCAAGACCTGCAAAGATTAATAATATTGTTGTCCCATATTGTCTGGTAATACGAAAACCAGTTGTAATACCGTTCTAGATCCCCTGTGACACGAATGATTCACAGTCATAGACCTATGCCAAGAGTTCTTTTCCATTATATTGCATAATGACAGCCAGTTTCTCTTCACATTCAAGTTCCCAAATAAAGTTCTGGCATGGTGCTTAGTACCTCAAGAGTATACAGAGAGCCCTTCAATCTTCAACCAGATCTTGAAAAAAAATCTGGAGACCCTAAAGCTTCCATTTGACCAAGTCCTGATTCAATATATCAATGACCTATTGGTGGTGTCGAAGATGCAAGAGGCATGCAGGCAAGATACCATAACCCTGTTGAATCATTTAGCTGGGAATGGACATAAGGTGTCCTCTGGCAAACTACAGTACAGTCAGAAAGAAGTCCTGTGTCTAGGACATCACATTGAAAAAGGAGCCAAAAAAGTGTCCCAAAAGAGAATATCTACTATATAGCAAATTAACCCTCCCAAAATGCAGAGAGAATTCAGGATGTTCCTGGGCATGGTGAGCTATTTTCGTCAGCGGATTCCCAACTTTTCCCTAGTGGCCAAGCCTCTACAGAGGTTTACACACAAAGATGTGTCACATCCACTACCATGGGACAACAATTGTGAGAAATCCTTCCTCAAACTGAGAGAAAGTCTCTGCCCCCTGCCCCGTTCTGGGAATGACCGACTTCGAGAAGCCTTTCATTTTGTGCAGCTCTAAGAGGAAAGTATGCTCCCTATCAGTGCTAACTCAAACCCATTGAAACTCAAAATGCCCAGGCACCTATTTTTCTGCCACTCATGACCGAGTACCCACAGAATTACTGGGATGCCTAAAGGTGGGGGCCGCACCTGGTGTCAGCATTCAGCAATTTAAGGGAATTGTTATAGGATAACCTCTCACAGTCATGCTTACCCATTCAGTAGACATCTTAAATACCCGCACTCGAACGCAACACAAGACCAATAGTCAACTTACAAAGTAGGAGCAGGTTATTCTTGCTGCTGAAAACATTAAATTGCAGAGATGTTCTTGTCTCAATCCTGCCACACTGTTACCATTGCCTGTTGTGGATGAAGATGATGATCGGGTAGATCATGATGGCCTGGATTGGACAGGATTGTGTACCAAGCCAGGACCCAATATTCAAGATGTCCCGCTGGAAGAGCATGATCATATATTGCTTAAGGTCAGCTCTTTTTTAAGAGATGAACAAGGGATTTTAAAGCAGTGTATGCTGTTGGCACCTTAGACGGTGTAGTGGAAGCCTCCTGTTTGCGTAATGTGACCTCTATGCTGTGACCAAATTGATTGCTGAGCCTGTTGCGTCTCTAACAATGTAAGAGTCACCATCTATATTGATAACCAGCACAGGTTTGGTATGTTCCACGATTTTGGGCAATTGTGGCCCTGGAGAGGTTTTGTGACTTCATCTGGCTCCCTTATTCAAAATGAGCTTTATGTTTGGAACTTCTTGATGCATTGCAGATGTCGTCTAAAGTAGCTGTTGTAAAGTGTGCAGCACACAATAGCATACATGACTTTGTAATGGCTGGCAAGCAGCTGGCAACCACAACATGGATGAGATGCCTGGATATTGCAATCATGGGTCTTGCACATTTAATGGCATTTTTTCAAATTAATCTGAGTATGACATGTCTTTGAGCATTCTGCTGACTGTTGCTGAAGAGACACCAGAATGAAAACAAGAGGAGAGGGTCAAAGCAGGATGTACAAAGAATTAAGATGAAGTTCAGGTTTCTGTGGATGGTCACACTATGCTGCCAGACTCAATGTTACCTCCTATGTTACCTACTATGGCACAAACAAAGGAATGCTCAATGACCCAAAACAACCAAGCACAACATAGCTACTGAGAGGAAATGAAAAGAAGAAACGTTGAGATACAAGGAAGAAATCTGCTTTATAACTCTGGGAAGACAACCCGCTCAAAGCAGGAGGAAGACCAATGCCCTATATTCTTGACCTCTTCTTGAGTGAGCCCTACCCCTTCAGCCAGGGTGGCCACTCCTTTCCTGAAGGAATGCGATGTGTAGTTGTCTGGGCAGATGGCAGTCACTTTAAACGCCACAACCATCAATGCCGAAAATTGGTAACGTGACATAGGTTGAAAAATGTGTGAACCCCAATTTTACGGTGTAAGGGCAGGTAAGCCTGCATGTGGGAGTTGGGGCATGCGAGGGTCGAGGTGGATAATAGTAAATTGATATTGGTTCCTTTTATCATTTGGTTAGTTTTTCACCATGCCAGATGAATAACATGTTTCCTGTCATGAATGGGGACATCTTGGAGCTGTAACCCCCTTAATTGGTCCTGTTGAGATTTTCCCACTAATTCACTGACCCTGAAGGCCCTATAGAATGCTACCAGGAAGACACTTGATAACAGCTCAACCTCATACAGTGTGCTGCATACCTTGTCTAGGTAAGATAACATTGCCGAAAGCTTGATCAGGTCAAGAGGCTTCCTACTGTCTTTTGTCCCTAGAGACAGGCTTGCCCAACCAGCCAGTGCTTTCTTAACCAAAAAAACAATTTGCCATATCATGGTCCCCAGACAACTTTGCGTAGAAACCAAAGTCTGTGGCGTGAATTCTGGCACATGACGCTGTCTTCTGTTGTGTACATAATTCGCCTAAAAAAAGGTACAGAGACAGGACTGACAATGGGTTAGCAAAACGCCGCCCCTGCAAAGACGTCCTGTAGTTATGGAAAGCGCACCCATATGCAGAACGTGTTTGCTTTGTAAGCAAGGCTACCACTAAAGCTGACAAGACAGGACACCAACCTTCCATACATCTTCCAGACACTTGGTCATCTGTTTGGCCGCTTTGGGGTGATAGATCCAAAAAGCCTTTAACTTGGAGCTAGATAGAGCATCAGCGGCATTAATAAACATGCCTGGTACATTTTTCACCTTAAGGACCACATTGAGTTTCAAGCACAAAAGGACCAAATGTTTCAGTAGCCTTAAAACATAACGACAAGAAACCCTCTGCTGGATGATTGCCTCAACCACTGACATGTTGTCTTACCAGAAAAGGACCATTCTATTTTTGAAATTGTTTCCCCAAAAAGAAATTGCCACACTTATGGTAAATAATGCCAAAAAGGCAATGTTGTTGGTGTGGCCAGTCTCAGGCCATGACAAAGGCAAGTTTCCCCTACCCCACTGGTTCCCCAATATCACCCCAAAACCAATACTGACTGCTTCATCATTAAACATGCCGAGCACTTGACTGGTCAAATCACCGAGCCATTAAACTGAACTAGGAAACTATGCCATATATTAAATCTTCCCTTACTTTCACTGACAACCTTGTATAATGATGTTTCTATTTCAAACCAGTCTTGTACCTGGATGTTGAAAGAGAAACAGAAACAGGCTAGGCCATTGGGATAATCCGCAAGGTGAAATTAAACTGTACGACTAGTACCTGAAGTTGGTGCAATGTGACCTTTTTGTGACAGGGCAAGCTCAATTGATTGTATGAAGGCTGTCATTTTCTCTTGTGGCAGCCTGCCTTTCACCAACCTGGAATCAATCACTTTCTGTGGTGGCAGCCTGCATTCACCCAACCTGGAATCAATCACTTACTCTTGTGGCAGCCTGCCTACACCCAACATGGAATCAATCACTTACTCTTGTGGCAGCCTGCATTCACCCAACCTGGAATCAATCACTTTCTCTTGTGGGAGCCTGCATTCACCCAACCTGGAATCAATCACTTACTGTGGTGGCAGCCTGCACTCACCCAACCTGAAATCAACCCCAATCCCTATAAATGTGACACATGTAGGGCCTTTAGTTTTCTCCCTTGCTAATGGGTCAAGCTCTTGCAAAACGGTGACAAAGGTATTGAGTGCCTGCCCGCATTCAGTGGAACCTGAAGGCCTAGGAAAAGGAAATCATCAAGGTAATGTATCATATTGGGGGCTCAAAAACCTTACTAAGAAAATCCACTGCAGGCAAGAACTAAACTGCTCAAAATCAGCATTTGAGACAACCCATTGTCATAGTAGAACATGGCATTAAACTGAAAACCCAGGAAATTATAACCATCAGGGTGCAACGGTAACAACCTGAAAGTAGACTCGATGTCTGCCTTTGTGAAGAGTCCCCCGCTACCCAGTTTCCTCAATTTACTTAGAGGCTGGTCAAATGAGGCATACCTGACAGTGCAAATGTGTGGATCGATGGTATCGTTGACTGAACATCCCTTATGGAGATGACAATTTGTGAATTAGCTGGAACTGGCCTGGCTCTTTTTTTGGGTACTATTTGCAGAGGAGAACACAAAAAGATCTTGAAACGAAGGCGATGCAAACAGACCCGCAATCCTTCCTATAGTACCTTCTTTTAAACCGATAACTGGTTCTTGCGATGAGGATTGAAGGGGACTATTTTGACAGGGATTCTGAAACCCTGAGAGAAAGTAAAGAGCCTGGGCTGCATTTTGCTAGCATACATTTTGAGCCAGTGTAACAACCTGTCTAACCTTACGGTGTGGGAAGTGGTGTTTGAGTTGGCAGGCTTTGCAATGTCCTTCCCTCTCTTTTGCCTTTATAACACATTTGAACTCTGGATGAGAATGGAGTCATCATATTGCATGCTTAACCTTACAGGATCCTGAGGGGCGCGTACACACCTTCTTCTTGAAATCTCAGCAGACCCCTTCTTGTTCATACCAGCTTGGTGCTGGCAAAAGGAATGTTGCTGAAGGCACTCCGATACTGCACTGAGTCCAACCAAACATTCACTTTGATATGATCCACCTGATGTCAGGATCATCAACTCTTGCTCATCTGAAATAACATTTGTAGTCTAACAACACTGTACCACCATTTTCATGATGCACCATAAAAAGTTTGTTTAGGTAAAAAATCATTGGGCCAGCAAGTTTTTTTTTTCTATCATTACTGTCACACTCGGGCATATGTATCAAGCCTTTTTCCCGTTCGCAAACGGGCCGATTCTCAGAATTGGCCCGTTTGCGAACGGGAAAAGGCCTTTTGGGATGTATCATCCCAAAAGGGCCTCACAAATTAGAGAATCGCGAAATTTGCGATTCTCTATTTTGCAATTGCATTTAAGGAATTCCAAATTGCGATTCCTTAAATGCAATGTATGAAGCACAGAAAAAGTGTGATTTGGCCTTAAGGAATCGCAAATTACCACCAACTTCAAGTTGGTGGTAATTTGCGACTTCTTTGAAAAATGCACTTTTTTGCATTTTTCAAAGTGCCATGTGGCGCACATACATGCCTTTAGGGCATGTATGTGCACCACATATGCACACATACATATTTCAGGGGTGCAACAGGGTGTCCTTTTGACACCCTGGCACCCTTGAAATTGCATTCTCATTTTGCGATTCTCTAACTGCGAATTGCAAATTGAGAATGTCTTCCCATTCATTCCTATGGGCCTCCTAGCCCATAGGAATTAATGGGAAGGTATTCCTTAGTTGCGATTCGCAATTTGCTAATCGCAATTAAGGAATGCCAAGGAATTGCAAAATATTTGCGAATTTTTTATTACATCCCGTTTTGCAATTCTCAAATAGCGATTCCCTAAAAATCGCTATTTGAGAATCGCAATAACGGTATTTGATACATATGCCCCACTGTTGCATAAACATTAAACGCAAAGAGACAGTTCTTGATGGTCTCTTCAACTTTCATTTTTTAACCTTTGCAGCATCTTTGCCCTCCCTTTCCTTTGCCTCAAGCTCCCTTTTCTTTGCCTGAATCAAAAAACAAAACCTCCACGAAATTCCCCCTGCAAATGTTTTCCTTCACATGAGCAGATACATGGGACGCAAGCCTAACCAGTTTAGAGAGCATTGTCTCTTGCCCCTTGGTTGGGTATTTTGATCTCGTACCATTCTGACAAACCCTCACCCTTCTTATCTTTTCCTTCCACAGTCTTGTTTTCCTTTGTTTTCCTTTGTTTTCCTTTGTCTTCCTCAACTGTTCCGCTAGACTCTTCCTTCTCACGCTTTCCATGCTGCTTTTCTCTTTCCACCGCAATAAGGAAGACCTGCTTTTGAAGGTCAACAATCACAGCGTTAACACTCCCTGATGCTGGCAAGGGGCTAGTGTCCACACTAGGACTGAATGGCTTGTCAGGCCCACTAACAATCTAGGAGAGCAACTTTTCTACTGACTTTAACCTGACGCTGTGCTCTTTGAAGTACCTTCACCTGAGTTTAGCTCCACCACTGGGCCTGCAGACTGAGAGGTCACTTGTGTGACAGAAGGAACAGGGACAGAGGCAAGCTCCCAGCTCGCACCACTGGTTGGCACTGGGACTGACTGCTTGCCTTCGGTGTCCTGGCAGATTCCCTTTAATATGTGGCTGGTTTCCCCCATTACCCTCATAACCTTCGAACTGTCCTTTTCTTTGCCCCCGCTATCCTGTGTCTGGCTAGCTAAAGGGTGCCAAATGGCTCCTCTGCTGCGGGGAGCCTTGGTTCTGAGGGGGCTTTGAATCCTGTTGGTGGCTGCACAATGTCCTGTGAGAGCCCAGGCTCTCCCTGCTAAAATGCAATTCTAATCCTTTCAGGCCCAGTTGAAGTACCAAATGAGCTGGAAGGCTCTAGCTGATCACAGCTCCTACTATCACTCTTTGACCTAGCGGCAATAGGCAACACCGGCTTTACTCACTGCTTCCTGGACCTCTTTTTACTGGTGGAAAGGATGCACAAAGGATAGACCCCACCCTCCTCAGTGCACAATTATTTCTAAATCTGGCCTAGTATTGGAGCTGACTGGGGACTCAGTCATCCCCTAACTTAGCCAAGACCAGCTTCCTCTTCCCTGCTTGGTTATTTGCCGTCTTATTATAAATTTATACATGCAGCAAACAACACACTTGGTAATAAGACATTGGCAAACATCTAATGATTAACCCTTTCAATCTGCTCCAATTAAGCTTTAAAACGAAAAAATTATCCGTAATGCAAAAAACTTTGAAACCTCAATTGAGAGTCTAGGCACTTAATCACTCGACCACCAGTAACCCCTTGGTCAGTCACCCATATTCAGTATCCGTTCCCTAGCCCAGCAACCTCAATCTATTTTTGCCCCTCCTCTCATGCAGCCTAGTAAAGGGTCCGCACTTTCAGCCCCTCTACCTCATCTACCTCTTAACTGATCATGAGCAGGCTGGGTACCAGGCTACATGGCCTTAATATGGGGGGCAACGTGCTCCCCGCTCAAAATGCAGTGGGCGCTCCACGAGCCATTCACAACATAGTAAGCCAGTTTTCTAACGAAAATTGTTCACCTTGTGATAGAAAGCTGAGAGTTGGAACATACATTTTCTTTGTAATAGTAAGCATATAAGAGAGCAAGACCCCAAGTAGATCTGCCTATATCATCATATAGTCTAATCGAAATCCAAGATGGCTGACATATATGAAGAAAATAATTAAAAATCTTCCAATTTGCATCAAATTTGGCACAAACGTTCATGTGTACATGTCAGTGCGTGTCATGAGTATACCCGCGTTGGAGCTAGAGTGTGATGTCCTAAATATAAAACCAAAATGGCTACCAAAATCATGTAAAAACTTTAAAATTCAAATCTGTTATAAATTCGGTGTAAATATTCATATTTATTGACAAGTATCAACATTTATTAATATGTATTATATATCAATATGTAACTTTCTTTTTTTCAGCTTCAACACGTCTCTGCAATGCCTGAAAATGAGTAGCATGTCGAAACAATACTTTATTGCAACACCCAGAATGAGTGGTCAAGCTGTCCAGCATGATGATGATGTCACAACAAATTGGTCCATCTGTGTTCTTTGTCAGGAAAGCACTTCAGAAAGACATTAAGGAGTAACAATGCAGTGTGGCATAAATTGTGTTTTACCAAGTGCGACAATCTAAAGCTGCAAGGGGCTCCGAAATAAACATAGTGATGCGGATCTATATGGTAGCCCAGTTAAAACACGTTCAGCAATTCCAGTTCCAAATGAAATTCAACAGTTTTTATACCCTACTTAGAAACTCAAGCAAGGAATGTGAAACAATTGGACCTTGTGGGGGATATATATATTACTGGAAGCATCAAGCAAAGTGTTAGAGAAAAAAGAGGTTGGGTCTACGCAGGTGGGTTGAATCTAGTACTCCTGCAGCCAAAGATTGTTTCCTTAGACGAGACGAAACCAAGACAGAGTTGTTTAGTTTACTGAGTAGGAGTGTGCAACTTATTAACATAAAAGGGAAGCCAGTAATTGGCACCTGTGTAGATAAAGTTGCAAGCTACACAGCAATTATGAATTTCGAAATGTTATCACCTTATAATCATGAGGAAGTGGACACACAAGTTATGCTTCATTTTTTCCATGCAGCAACTGAACGTCATTTCAAAATAATGGTTCGTACAGTAGATACCGATGTAGTCGTTCTTAGCATGTGGTACAAGAAAGAAGTTAAACCTCATACCAGCTCCCAGTATTGCAGCAAGATTAGGCGTTGATATATGTGAATCTCTGTCTTTTTTCCATGCTGTAACCGGTTGCAACACCATGTCAGCTTTTCATGGGAGAGGGAAGAAAGCACCCTATGACACCTGGATGGCACCATCTTCTCCTACTCCTGCAAGTTCGAGAGATTCATTGTACTAATGTACATTGTCGATTGCATGAAATAAATGGTGCTCACCAAGTCATGTCTGCAAGTGGTTTCAGATCTATTGACCACATCCCTCCTACACAAGATGCTCTTCTTCAACATGTTAAACGATCTGCGTACCAGTGGGGCCCTGTTTGGGGTCAGATTTTAGGGCCCATGCAAGAATTGCCACATTTAAAGGATTGGGGCTAAAAGCAGATTGATGGAGTAATGGTACCATGTTAGACAACCATTCTGGAGCCATCTAAGGCATGCAAAGAACTTATTTGGTGTGGGTTCAAAAAGTTGTGCCGAAATCAATGCAAATGCTCAAAAGCAAGCCTTCCGTTCACCGACCTTTGCTTTTGCAGTGTAAACTGTTATCAAGATTAAGACAGTATACAAACTTGAATCATCATTGTTTCATATTATAGATATGTTATCAGGGTTTAATTTAGTCTTGTTTTGTTTAAGCACAATGGAAACATCCATGTGTTCATTGTGTGTGTTGTAAGGATACAAATGATGCAAATTATAAGTCTACTTTCGCTACAGTGTGTGTTACTTATTCCTGGTGTCCTTATTGTGTGCATTTTGGTTATATATTCCTGCCGTCACAGTCTAGATCCAACATGGGCATGCACATGACATGCACTGACGTGAATACATAAACGTTTGAGCCAAATTTGCTGCAAAACAGAAGATTTAAAATAATTTTTTGATATTATTCGGCAATCTTGGATTTCAATTAGACTATCTGACGTCATAGGCAAGATTCGCCTGGGTATATGATTACTATTACAAAGATAAATGTCTGTACCAATTTTCAGCTTTCTATCACAAAGTGAAAGATTTTTCAGTCTAGTCTAATATAAAAAAAATTAGGCAGGGGGCCACCATGCCCAGGAAAGTTCCCTGTCCATGAAGGCCGCTCTGGAAGAATACCAGGTGTGGGAAATGGCCATGTTAGAGAGATTCTGAGTGTGTGATGCGCCTCTCCTTGCTGTTCCGGGTCCTGGTGTTGTGGTGTCAAAGAGGTTGTGCCAAGAATGGTGCTGCCAAAATGGCCTCTCAATTCCCTTGAGTTTCTTCTTCTGCCTGCTGGTCCTGCCTGGTTCGTGGTGGTGGGCAAAAGTATGTCAGAATGAGGTCCCAACTCCTGGTGTGCTTGCATACTGTCCCCTGCAATAGGCCAAAGTGTTGCGAGGGTAGGGGAGGGGTAGAAACCCGGGCTGCTGCCGCGTCCCCTTATTGGGGTGCGCTTTGTTTATTTTCTGCTTGATGGCAGTGTTTTATTTGTAAATGTTCAGAAATTAACCCAGTGAATCTGGGTGTGAGCAGTTAGCTCCTATTTTTGGGGGGAAACGCTTAATGGACAGTTTGCAGTGAAGATAACGGGCGGTAAATGTTATTTAGGGGCTCTATTATCTCTATCTTTCTATATTCACTTCTCCACATCTCTCTGTTTCTACTGCACCACTGTCTCTACCACACTCTCTCTACTAGTGTATCAGCCTCATCTATCTTTCTCTACAGCACACCTGTTTCTCTTATTCATGTTTTTTCTCTCTAGATCCCATCTCTCTTTCAACCATTCACCCGTCTCTCTTCCTTTATTTCTGCCTCACTAATCTCTTTACCTGGGCTGTTTTTCTTTGCCTATCAGGGATAAAACTGGGACGATGAACGTTGGAATGCGTTCTTCTCTCTGCTGGACACGCAGAGGCAGCCGGAACCCAACAATCCCCAGAAACCATCCACCAAGCACTGTACCAGAGACACCAGTGCTTATTTGATGACCTCAAGGGAAGGGGGTTTTGGGAACACACAATAAACTAAAATAAGAAATTTAAATAAAAACGCTAAATAAAGAAGGTAACAACTGGTGCTCGTTCATGTTGGTGGAGAATGCAAATGCTGGGTCACTGAACCGCCTGGAAGAGATGCGCTGACCCAGACCCTGGAAGGGAAGAAGGGGTCAGCTCACGTTCACACAAATACACCTGAAACCTTGTAACAACTCAAATGACATTCATGCATTCACTTCTAGATCTGACGGTGCCACTCACACACACAGACACTATGATAAATAGGAAATAATCCTCAAGACAAACTTGACAAGATTACCATAAACGATAGTTCCATAAAAGGCTTCGGAGCATTACCAAGACCTTTGCCAATAGGCAACTAAGGCAAAACAAGAGAAGGAGCAATACAAACAAAATAATAAAATAACATAGGTTGCTCGGCTTATCAACTGAATTCTAAATCAAACAGGCGGAGCTGAGTGCGATGCAGCGCGCGCAAAGGAATTGGTTTTATTAATTTAAATGTGTACTTACCTCCATTCATCCATATTCCGGTGTTTACATTTCCCCACCCAGCCCCTCCCCCGCCCCGCCTCACTGCCCCACCGAACTCCCTCCACGAGCCGCTACTGCCAAGCAACTCACTAGAAACTACAGACTATCCAGAACTTGGCAGCCAGACTCATCCTCAACCTCCCACACATAACTCGCATCACACAACACCTAAGGGAAGGCCACTGGCTCCAGATACACAAATGCACGCAATTCAAACTCCTCACACACACACATTCAAGGCACTACACAGCTCAACTCCACCTACCTGAACAGTCGCATCTGCTTCCACTAACCATCCAGGCACCCCCGCTCCACAGGACTCCCACCTGCTAACATCCCACGCATACACAGAACCAAATCAGGAAGACGAACATTCTCTTATGTGACTCCTAAAGCAAGGAACGACCTCTCTCTCCACATCCGAGTCTCCTCCTCTCTTCTTGAGTTCCACAAGAAGCTAACGTCTTGGCTTTTCAATTAACCAACCTACCATAGACAGGGCTAGGCACACACGCCTGCTCAGTGCCAGGATACCCTTGCGGGAGATAGTGTACTTTATAAATATACATAACAATGTTATAGAAGTTCTACTATCCCAACAAGGAATAAAGTATTGCATGTATTCTCAATACATTCTCAATGTCACCGCTGCTATTCAGAATCATAAATATATTACGCTCTTCAGCAGGGCCGACCTTGGGCATGGGCAAGCTGGGTGTAAGCCCAGGGTGCCTAGGATAAGGGAGCTGCCCAATGAGCTGACCTAACTGCCTGCTTTGATTTTTTATTTTATTTCAGCTTGCACCTGTTCATTTTCTCTATAAATCTTCCCATTCTCTTCATTTGTTTCCTTCTCTTTCTCTTCCTCCAGGCCCCTCCCCATCCCTTTCACTCTCACCCCATGGCCTCCCACCTCTAATATAGCATGAATATGTGATTCAGGTGTGGGGAATCAGCGGGAATGTGTGATTACAGGCTGGGTATTGCTAGGGTAATCACCCAGGACATGACTGACCTGTGAACACAACTCCCCTCGGCTCCCCCACCCCCACCAAGACCATCTGCAGTAGCAAGCGAAAGACAAGACAGCAGCAGTGACGGAGGCAGGGCACAGACCTTCCATAACTCAATATTGCCCTGTTTCACCTCCAGCAGGGACGTATCGCAGGCCCTGAGGTGCAGAGTGTGCACCAACCCCTCATGGGACCCCCAGACCTTCAGGGGCCCCCATTAAGCCTAAGGCCAATAAATATCATTGAGATGTGGGAGACTCAAGCGCCCCTCATCCAGGGCCGGACTGGCCGTAGTGGGCACCGGGCATTTCCCCGGTGGGCCGCCAGGGTGGGGGCCAGTTTTGGGCCCCTGGGGGGCCGTTTTTGTTACAGAGCCGCTTTTGCAGCATAGCTGCGATATCGGCCTCTGTTCCAAAATCGTCCGAAACCGGCCCTGGCAAACAGCTCGGCAGCACCCCCACCCCCGAGGGGCCGGCCGAGCATTTTGCCAGGGCCGGTTTTGGTTCCCAGTCCAGCCCAGCCCCCATCACATTCTGCATGGGGGCTGCTTCTTTTAGCGTTACGCCACTGGCCACCAGCATCGTTTCACAGCATCCACTGCACCAGCAGTATCGACAAATGTAAAAAGCTTGAAAGACATTTGACTTGTATTTTAAGATTGTATATATGACTATTGATTGTAATGGTATATCGTTACAAGTAAAAATGCTTTGAAAGCAATCTGACTTGGAATTTTACCATTGTTTATGTTATTGTTGATTGTTAAGTTACCAAACATTAAACATATTATTATTATTGCCACTGCTAGGGATCTTCAGCTAAATGTAGTGGCTACAGTATTTTACTCATGAATGAATTCATGAATGACATTTATAAAGCACACAGTTGCCCTCTGGAGGGTGTCCTGGCGCTATGCACCATTATGAGTGGAACATGCAGCGGTGTCAGACAGCAGAGCAGGCTTTTCAATTCCCACAGAAAGACTGGCTCAAAAGCAGCACTGTTGTGTTACACATTAACAGTTATTATAAACAGCACTTAGAAAACGTATAATGGTAGAGGCCGGGGAGGGGTAATTGAGGGGCAAGGATTGGATGGGGGCTGGGGCGCCAAACTTGGTTTTGCCCAGGCTGCTGTTTGAGCAAAGGCCAGCCCAGCGCCCTTGTGTGCTCTTGTGTCACCTTTTTAAACTGAACCAGTGGCGGCCGGCATGGCTTGCAGGTGGTGAGGTGGGCGAGAGGGAAGGCCGCACAAGGGAAGCTGGGGGGTTGTGCACAATTTAAAAACAAAAAAAACACTTACCTTGCCGCCGGTACCCGTGTCTCTGCTCCTGCTCTCCTCATCTTGACTCGAGGAACAGGAAGCGCAGCCAGGTTCCCCAGATCAATCACAATGTTGCAATGCAGCGTTGTGATTGGTAAGCACCCAGGCTCCCCAGACCAATGAAAACGCAGCAGGGCAGCATTGTGATTGATCTGAGCATCCTGGTTCGACGCTCAGCCAGGGAATGGGGGCCTGGGTATGTTCTCCACGCAGGCTGTAATGCAGTCTGCATGGAGAACAGGGAAAGTGAGCATGACTGTTTTGGGCAGCCTGAAACAGTCATGTGCATTCAGGAGTGGACAAACCACTCCTCCCCTGCCCTGCTTCGAGAGCAGAGCAGCTCCGCTCACCCGCCCTCCTGCAAAGCAGCACGGAAACATAAAATGATAATAACTCAAAGTTATTATTATTTTGTTTCCTTTACGTTGCACTGCTTAAAAGCAGTGGGGCGACACTCCTCCGCCATAACGAAGGAGCCGCCACTGAACCGAACAGAGAAGAAATGAATTCGACCTTCCAAGGAAACTGGTGTTGTTCCATTCATACTGATGACTCATTTCCCAGTATACACAAAAATGTTTTTGGGTTATCAGGAGCTGGTTGGGCTTCCCTTCTCACTGGCATTGTAGGTGATAATGTTTACAGGACCCACTTTTGCTTAAGGGGTCACATAATGCTATGTGACCCTCACACAGAGTATCCAGCCACCACCACATCGGTGCAGTGACTTTATACCATACATTAGGGTGACCGCCTCACCCCATGTGTCACGGGCACAGTTTCCAGTCCTGGGCTTATAACCTACAAATCATTGCTATCATGTGTTTTACGCTAATTAGCAGAATCGAAGCAAGCAAAGACTACAACACCCAGAGTTCATTAGGTTTCACATGAAGGAGGAAATAGTGAGGAGATAGTGAAGAAAAGACTACTGGTCATCTTTGCTCCCAGAAGCCTCCCATGCGGATCCTGGCCATGTGCAGAAATGTGCTTGTCGTGGAGGAAAAACTGATATGAAAGGCCATATATTTTTGTGGTGTTGACTGAGCATCAGGCATGAGGGTATAAGATTGAGGTTTGTGACAATCATTTTTCACTCACAAATTTTGATACCTGTAAAATGATTTGGAACATTTCTGGGGTATCCCCAGGGCCACTGGAATGATGCAATATGGCAGCCGCAGCATTTTCCGTATAATTATGGATTTGCCACATAATACATTATTTGTTGCATAATCTACAGATTTTAACAAAACATTTTTATAACTCAAGTGGATCAAAAGTTACTAAAAACGCAACTACACGTGTTACTAGAAAGTGGGAGACCCTTCGAAAAGATTTACTGGTTACCTTTCTGTGACTTAATGCTGTATTTAAGTGTTAATTTGGTACTTATGACGTGAAAACGTAGCCTAGAAGTGTTAACGTGTAAAATTGGCAAAATAATAAAGTAAAACTGTCACAAAATGTGCCGCGTTACACCGTAAAATGTGATTTTTCTTGTTACATAATCTAGTCAACCCCGCTGTATACTTTGGCCGTCCATAATTGCAATGACCCTGGTATCAGGGATGTAAGCAATGCAGGTCATTGTCTTTAGAAAACTACTGTGCTGACTTCTCATCTTGGCTCTCATAATCAAATGTTTTGATCCAATGCTTAATTTGTAAAAAACATAAGTGCCAGTGATCTGACGAGGAGATCACTGCAGCTTGCACCACCCACAGCCCTTGTCATCACTGCAAAAACAACTACTAACCCTCTCTCTCGCCTGCAAGTGTGACAGTTCAGATTATTCCAGGCCCTAAAAGCTAAAGAAAAGGCTAGCGAGGCAGGTGTTAGTAATTTTATATGTATATTGTATTCATAAACAATCGTTGTTCTGCTCATCTCTAAATTAGATATTAGTGCCGTGTTGACAATTAAGTGCCGGTGGGAAGCACTGGAAACCACAGGCTCAAATTAAGCACTGGTTTGATCTTAGGTAAATCATTTTCTCCCTGTGCCTCCGTAGAGGAAACAGGCATCATGGACATGCTACCAGAGCAACCTCCAGTGTCCCAGTGTGGTTTTCTATCATATATCATTTTATTACACTCAATAAGCTCATTTTCTGATTAGATCTATATATATTAAAGCTACTAGGGGCCTGATTTAGAGTGGTGCAGTATGGAATCAAATCCTAAAAAGTGTTCTGCAACTCATAATCCCCCAAATAAACATTTCTGATGTCTTTGTGTGTGCATAGCGCCTCTTTTGCAGAGTGCTGCGAAGTGATAATGAGTCTTTTGAAATCTGTGGGACATCAGGAGCAGTAGACCGGTCAGCTTTGTTGCGGTGTCCGTAGATGCAGGGGAGTGACACCTTCACTCCAAGGGAGATTACTTTGGGTGTCCTTGATGCCCACAGGTCTGTTGAAGATCCTTGAAGAAGACAGACACAGACGATGAAGGAGACTTGCAGAACAGCGAGACCAGGAACAGCAGGAGTCTTCCGTGATGCAGTCTCGGTTCTAGGTGAAGTCCAGCGAAGTCCAGGTGTCCAGACGGTTGAAGAGTGATGTGGTTTCAGGCTTGAGTCTTGTCCCACGACAAATCTGAGGACCCGCCCACTGGTAAGCCATTTTATACCGTAAGAAAGAGGTTAGGACAACTCAGGGGTCCCTCCTAGAGGAGGCGCTGGACAGAGGGGAGGATACTCCCATGTCGTCTGTCCAGTTTTGTGCCAGAGCAGGAGCCAACGGCTTCCTGAACTGGTTCCAACTGGAGTATGCAAGGAGGGCACCTAATGTGCCCTTCAAAGAAGTCTGGTGGTACTGGCAAGTGCCCTCAACCTGTCCCAATACACTAAGTCCTGTCTGGGAGGTGGTCACACCTCCCTGTGACAGGAAATCGGTTTTTAAAGAAAATATTTTTATTGAATGTCATCCGACCAGGATAATAATACCTTTATGACAACTTAAGGTACAAACTTAGAGTTACAAATAGTGTACATAGAGAAGATATAATACTACATCTGCGAACGATATATTCATGTTGACAATTCAACGTGAGTTCGCCGCATAGATGAGTCAGATATACCAATTACTCTTCCATCTGTTAACCCAACAATTTTAACTTGTCCCTCCCCACCCCGCACCCTCCCCTGAGTCACACGCAAATTACATCACCACTTTTTCTGTATCTAGATCACTGGGTTACATGCCGTGGGCTTTAATACATGCTACAACCAAAAGTTTTAGCCTGCTTGTTCCCCCTCATCCGTTCCACTACTGTCACCTCGCGTTCTCACAGTCACTTGTGACCTGGGGGTTTCACCATGAGCGATTTCTAAGATGATGATATACCACGACCTCGCATCTTCCTCCAATTTTCCATCTCTTCGAACATGCCGCATTCGAATTAGCTCTGCTGTAGCCCACTTTCTCAAATCTTTTGCCCAGTTTCCTACCGTAGGGGGCCGTGAGCTCATCCAACTGATTGCAATCCTTCTTTTGGCCAGAACTAACCCCAGCTGGATGAATCTACGGGTGAGTTTCTTACCCTTGGGATTGGGAAGAAGTCCCAGAAGTACTTCCCTGATGGAGTGAGAGAGCGACCACCCCGAGACCTACAGCAGGCGTTCCAATATCGCCCCCAGAACAATCGCAGTTCTGAGCATTCCCATGTCATATGCAAGAACTGAGCATCCAAATGACCGCACTTGGGGCAACAAGCTGGACGATCCGGGTATATTTTATGCAGTACATGTGGAATGAGGTATGTTTGATGAACAATATTAAATTCGGTAAGCTTAAATCACACATTGGAACTAAATTGTTTACCCCCTTGTGCACTCTCTTCCATTCTAAATCCGTCAGAGGATCCTCCAATAGCCCTTCCCATCTGGCCTGAACCGGAAGCGAATCCGAGACGAGGTCGTCTTGTAGCGCCCTGTAAATATGTTACACTAAGCTACGTACCCCCGCCAGTGACAAAAGAGCTTGCAGAGTGGCAGTGATGGGCGGTTCTTCCGGAAACATCGGCCACAGCTCTCGTGCCACTTCCGAGATCTTTGCATATTGGAGGTACTGCCCCCTGCCCAAGTCGAACATCGACTCCGCCTTCTCCCTCGTGAGGAACCGTTGTTCTGTATACAGATCACCGAATATACAACAACACCCCTCTGTCCACCGAGTGATTGCCATGTTATGACTAATTCGTTTGAATGGAACTACTGCCCATAGCGGGGCTTCCGGGGTGTATGGCGCACGCTTCACCACTATTTTAATTGCAGTTTCCCAAACTGCGGCCACATGCCTGATAATATAGGGGACTCTCTGTGACACTCTCGCTCCCATCATAAGAAGGTCAGATAAAGAGAACACCGGATATGTACCATCCAAAAGCCGTGTCTCCCAATTGTCGCCCTCATCTAACCACTGTACTGCATGTTGAAGCTGTGTGGCTATATAGTAAAAGCTCAGTCGAGGAACCTTCAAACCCTCCCCCCCCCCCCCACCCCCCTGCTCCCAGGTCTTCTGTAATGTGTCTAATTTCACCCTTTTCCTTTTGGATCCCCATAAGAGGACAACTAACAGACAGTCCATTTTTCGGAAGTACACCCATGGAACGCGATAGAGGGAATTTTGTAGAGCATATAAGCATCATGGAAGAATTACCATTTTTATGAGGGCTACCTGCCCCATCAAAGATAGAGGGAGCTCCAGCCAAAACTCAATTGACTTAGCAACACCTTCCACACATCTCCAGATTTTGTGTTCTAGATAGACTTCCTGTGTGTGCACCAGCCGGACTCATAGGTACCAAACCGGATCCGTGACCCAGCGCATTCCCACGTCAGGCAGCTCACTCTCTGGCACACTCCGCAGGCTGCTCATCGGGAACAGCTTCAATTTCCCTTGGTTGAGAGAGAGACCTGATATTTCCCCAAAACTATTTAGCTCCCAAAAGAGCGCTGGGACTGGCGACCTGGGGTGCCGAAGATACACCATCGCGTCGTCGGCGTACATGGACACCACATGTATCATTGTCCCTATCCGGATACCCCAACACTCCATCTGGGTTCGGAGAGTGATATCCAGAGGCTCCATCGTAAGGGCAAAAAGTAGTGGCGACAGAGGGCATCCCTGTCGGGTACCCCGTTGAAGCTCTAGACTTTCCGATACTTGATTTCGGAGGCGGATGCAATAGAGCAGTTTCAGCCATTTTATGTAATCGTCACCCAACCCCATCTGTGCAAGTACCGTCTACATGTATTCCCACTTAATAAAGTCAAAGGCCTACCTTATGTCTAAAAGACAAAGAGCCTACTCCGATTCCTCAAGATCTGATGCATGCCACACATACTCTAGTCTACTAAGATTATGCGTAGTATTTCGCCCTGGGACAAACCCAGACTGGTCTGCGTGGACCAGTCGAGTCATGTATGGCAATAAACGCGCCGCCAATACACTACTGAGTATTTTCTCATCAATATTCAGGAGAGAGATGGGCCTATAGGAATTCGGGGAAAGGGGATCTCTATCCGGCTTGGGAATCATGGAGACTAGCGCCTCCATCATGGTATTAGGCAGCATCCCCTTGGCTAGAGCCTCCATATGTACCTGAGGAAGGTAATCCACTAACTGAGGGGCAAACGTCTTATAAAATTCAACCAGTAGGCCGTCGCTCCCGGGGCATTTCCCGGACTTCAGCTGTTTAATGGAGGTTAGTATTTCCTCTCTAGTAAGTGGCGTCCTGAGGACTCCTGCCTCTTCCTCGCCTCGACGCGTTGTCCCTTCAAAAAATTCCTGAAATGTACTAGGTCTAGCCCGGGCATGAGTTGAACAAGTCTGGTGCAATTGCAACGCAAATTCGCTAACGATCGCATCCTGAGTGTGTATCACGTTCCCCAGACCATCCCGAAGCTGTAGTACTGGCGTGTGTTCAACCTCCGTCCTAATAAGTCAGGCTAACAACGCCCCTGATCTGTCGCCTTCCATATAAAGCATCTGTCTGTAAGTGGTGAAGTTGTGCTTCTCCAGTCGTGACCAGGCCTCAAGTAACTCTCCCTGCACCTGTGTCCATGCCGTCCTATCAGTAGGGTTCCGGCATAGTGCAGTCTCAAGGATCTGTAAACGTTTTTCCAGGGAATCGATCAGCACTAAGCTGACGCCGGACCCCATTGGTGGACTTCATACAAACCCCTCAAATAACCACCTTCATGGCCCCCCAGTTCTCTCCAAAATAATGACTGAGAGCCTCTGTAGCGGTCTGTACATATGGAGGGTCCGTGAGGGCCTCAACCTGAAGCCACCATAGTGGGATGAATGGTCGCCCCGGTCCAGAGGACAACGTCAGCAACAAAGGTGCATAGTCTGATAGGTAGCCCAGCAAATAAGCAATGGCCCTAGTCATAGCAGAGAGATCAGCCATGAAACAATGATCAATCGTGAAAAAGTGCAGGCTGCTGGAGTGAAACAGGAGAAATCCCTCTTAGTTGGATTTCCACTCATCCCGCAACTGCATACCCTGCAGAATTCCCATAAGTGATCTCCCCATACGGGGCTTAGTGTTATCTCTAGGGGGCTCCCGATCCAATGCCCATCAACAATACAATTAAAATCCTCCAAAGAGGAGAATTTCAGCTCCCCTGTAAGGTGTCGCTGCCTTCAGGACTGCCGGATAAAAATCAGAGCCGTCTAGATTGGGCGCATTGACGTTAATAATACACAATTCCCTCACTTCCCACCTTCCAAACAGAATCACATATCTCCCTTCGGGATCTAGAACATGATGTAGGTGCTGGAACGGGACCCCAAGGACCACCCATATCAATGCCCCCAGCACAAAGCCAGAGTAGGATGTAGCATAAATTTGTCCCCTCCATCGTCTACGAAGGCATTTTATAGTATTCCCCCAAATGTGTGTCTCCTGCAGCCCTGCTATCACTATGCCATATCTCTTCAGGAATGCGTGTATTCGACAATGTTTGTCCTGACCAGCCATCCCACGGACGTTCCAATTAAGAAACTTCAATGTCTGTGCTGTCATGGCAGTGTAGTGACGTTGTCAGACATGCCCTTCCCCTTACCCAAGATCTTCCCCTATTTATCTTCATTGTCCATATTGTGCGATGTGGTCCCCGTGTGACCCCGGAAACTCCCCAACATGTAACCAAGAAACCCCCAAAAACTAAACAGTTGCAGTCCCTTCCCCCTCCCCCGGGCAGCCAGTATACATTTGAGCATATATCCCCATATACACAACCATACGTACCGCCCCCATACCTCCCTCCCTTACCTTCAAGTAATAGCCAAGTGCTGTGCAAGAGAGTGGTTACACCGGGGCGCAAGATTTCTCTCAAGCTGCCCCGGCGGACCTAGTCTCTAGTGGGGACGGCGCTACTCTGGCGGCTGCTCAAATCCACGGTACAATTAGTGAATCCGTATGACCCCTCAACTCTCACCCCAGCCCTACTGTAAGAAATCAAAAAAGAGCACAGCACCCCAGGGGTCAAGTGACCGCCCCCGAATTTCAGAACTTCCGCTATCCTCCAACACTCCCACATATATTATAGACCAGTCTTTCCAGGACCCACAGTAGTTCGAAACCCATCTTGGACTTATCTGGAGTGCCCAAAAGTTGCTGCGTGACTCATAGGACTCAGACATGTCCATTGTCCGTTTCCTCTGCTCCACGGTCAAGGTCCGGCGTCGCCTCCAGTGAATCCGGGACAATATCCGGGTCTGATGCCTGCAGGGTACCACCTCGAAGGACAGTGATTCTGCCCAAGCTCATTGTTCTCTTCGGGGGAGACTGCGAAATATGCATCCCGGCAGAACTCGTAGAGGGGACCAGACGCCTCCCCTCTGGTGCCCTGGCATTCAGCCAGTCCCTCGCCTCCTCTGATGGGAAAATGGACAGGGCCCGGCCTTCGTGATCCACTTGTAGTTCCGCAGGGAACATGAGGCTATATTTAAGGTTTAAGTCTCAGAGTCGCCGTTTGACTGCGATAAAGATCTTTCTCTGCTCCTGAACTCTTTGGGTGTAGTCTGGATAAATGGCTAGGGAATGGCCCTCGAAGAAGAACCGTCGTCCACTGCGGGAGAGCTGAAGCAACAGATCCCTATCTTTGAAGTTAAACAATTTTGCGATAATGGCGCGGGGGGGGGTCGCTCCAGGCCTTTCAATGTTAAAGAACTTCAACAGCTGCTTGGGAACCAATTCACGTAGAATCCAATCCTCCAGGAATAGATCTGCCGCAGGACCCTCCACCTTCTCGGGGAACCCCACAAATCTCAGGTTCCCCAGTCTGGACCGACCTTCTGAATCTTCTGCCCTGGTTAACTCCACCACCGTGACACCAAGGCTCTTGACCTCCTCCTTAAGGACCCCCGTACCTTTTCCAGTAGTCGTCACTCTGTCGGAGACTTTCCTGAGGTCACAACTCAACAAATTGACGTCTATAGCCACTGCATCGATCTTCCGGATCATCTCGTCTCTGGTCACCTGAACGGCTCTGATAACATCCAACAGTGTCGAAGAATCGTCTCCAGCCCTTTTGTGCGCTCCTCGCTCCGGTGGTCTATCCTCGCTTCTGTCCTCCGGACCATGGGGTATGGGCTGGGCGTAATTCAGTATTTTATTGGATTGCAATTACGCCATCTTATCTTTACCCATCTTGCCCGTCTAGGTGCACACTATATATCTTAGGGAATGTTCCCAGATCGGGGAGGGGCACGACCCAAGGTGTACTCCAATTACTCGCCTCTCTGGCTCTCGTGTGTGCGTGAGTCCAATGGTGGCCGGGGACTCTCAGCAGCAGTACAGCCTCACCTCCAATATCAGAGCGTCATGCCCCCATGGCTCCCGGGAGTTTGCACGCAGCCGAGCCAACACGCCGACCACGAGCCGCCCGGTCTCGTTGAGTCCAGAAACACCCTTCAATGCCAAACACCTACTTCAGGGCACTTAGTCAACGTCTCTTTCCATCTAAACAATGCCGCTAGTAAATCTGGGCCTGTCCGTACTAGCTTACCCCGGCCCGCCGCCTCCTTCAGACGTCAGTATCCCGCCTGATAGTCAGTGCATGCCCAGCGCTCTTGAACCACAACCGGACCAGCAAGGGCCGGGATCTGCGCTCCGAAATGAGCCCCGGTGGCAAGGGTTACATCAGCCCCAGGCTCCGCGAGCCTGAGAACGATCCCTTGGGGGCAGCCGCTCCACATCCAGTCTCACCCAAAGACCGCAGGCGCCCCACAACTTACAGAATGCGCGAGGGCCAATATTCAGTGTCTCCGTTGCCGGGGAGGGACTCCGCCAGCCCGCGCCGGGGGTGCAGACAATCCACGCAGTAACAAGCGGCGCTTGGGAATCAATGGGCCCGCACGGGCAGAGACTGGGGATCGCTCAATAATTATTCGCTCCACGTCGGCATGCACCGTTCCGTTAGTCCTGCCGCAGAAGCTTTGCCCAGCCTGCACAGCTCCACTGAGTCACAGCCCGGACAGCTTGTTCCGATTCCTCCGTTCCAGCCCAAGATGGCGGACGCTCCCTTCCTCAAACCATCGGGACTCCGAGCCCCAGTTCAATTCACGGGGTCCCAAACCTCCTCGCCTCCCCACGACACGGGCAAAGGTCTCGGAGCTGTATCCCTCAGTAAGTAGGGGTCAGGATTCCACAGGATTTCAGTGCATTATGGGCAGCCCCACGGAGCCCTTTTCGAGCGCTTCTATGCGGCCATGTTGGCAAGCCACGCCCCAACAGGAAATGTGTTGTTCTACCTTTCCCTGCTCGAACTCACCAGCAGGAGGGCAGAGCTTGCTGGCAGACCCTAAAAGCTGTTACCGGGAGTACTGGGAGCTGCCCGGAGGAGGGTAACGGTGTTGGGGTATGATTCCAACATGTTTGATACCAAACATGCCCAGGCACAGCCACTATATAGTTAGCCATCGCTTAATGGCGAATGGACACTATTTGTATCAAAACGGCTGACCACACTTACAAAGCCTGGAGAATCGACTCCGGGGATTGTAGGGGGTGTCCTGCTCATGAAAGGGGCACTCACACACTTATAACCCAGCACCTTGCCTTCCAGATTTAAAGGTCTGCCTTAGGCATGACTTATAGGTTTTTAGTGTAATGACCTCGGATATAAGAAAACGCATATCTGTTGTAAGTGCTAGCACCAGCTTATACAGAGTACAATGACAGGCCTGGAGTCACAGTTTGAGTGGTCATTCATGGCTGGCACAATACATGCTGCAGCCGATGGAAGACCCCTGGTGTACCTATGCCCTGGGCACTTCAGTACCATATACTAGGGACTTATGGGGGTACGCCATTATCCAATTCTGGAGGTATAGAAGTACTTACCATGTCAAATTTAGGGAGGAAGCACACAGTGACTGGGGTCCTGACTTGCAGGATTCCAGCCAGACTAGTCAAAAAAACATACTGACACCAGCAAAAAGTGGGGGTAACCATGAAAGCAGATCCTACTTTATTACAGTGAGGCACAGTGTCCTGCAGGATGCAGGTAGCACATTCATAGATGGAAATGCACAGAAGGAGGAATGTGAAAAACTGCAGTGAATAAGCTTTGAACCAGCAGGGAAGCACCGCAAATGCTTTCATGGAGCATTCAAACAAGTGCATTTTAGGATGTTAACTTTCTGACAAACGGAAGACCTTTAATTATTGTAATGCAATTGATGATCAAATTTGGCCAAAAAATGGCAACATTTTTAATTAATATGGCAAACCTTTTAAAACGTAAGGCACTACAGAAGAATGTATGTCACTGTGATTAATGTCCAGCCAACCCCATAACACACATCGGCTATTACCCTGGGAGAGACAGCGTTAATGTGCTTTGGGCCAGATGTACGACCCTAAATTGCATGCGCAAATGGGTTTGCGACCCATTTGCGCATGCAAAATGGCCTAGGGCCATGTACAATTCCTAAGTAGCGAGTTGCATTTTATTTGTGACTCGCTATTTAGGAATTGCGATTCGCAATTAGGAATGTTTTGTGACCGCAAAACACTTGCAAATTACCACCCTCTTCAAGAGGGTAGTAATGCAGTCGCAATTTGGAAGGGGCCCCCAGGAGACCCCTTCCACTTTTTGACTGTCTGTAAAAATCTATATTAAGGCCAGGCAGTGGTCCCAGGGACCACTACCTGCCCTAAAAAAATTAAACAAAAACGTTTCTTTCTTTTTTCTAAATGCAGCCCGTTTTCCTTTATGGAAAACGGGCTGCATTTTTTTTTTTTTAAACTGATTTATTTAAAAGCAGTCCCAGACATGGTGGTCTGCTGAGCCCAGCAGGCCACCATACCTGGGCGGGCCTGTCATTCCCAATGGGCTCGCAAATTGCGAGAGGCCTCGCAATCTGCGACCCCATCGGGAGTCGTAAACAGTGTTAAACACACTGTTGTACATGGCAAATTGCACCTCGCAAATTGCAACTCGCAAATGAGTCGCAATTTGCGAGGCGCAATTTTGCTGGTCGTACATCTGGCCCTTGGTCTGTTCACCAAATTGTTATAGACAGTGAAAGCTGATAGCCTTGGATCAAGCTGTCTTGTATGTCAATCATGACTCTCTTCCAAAATTGTTTAATGTCAAGTAAATCATGTGCTCCCTATTCCGCGAGGGCAGCCTCCGGTGTGTGTTTTTATCCTACATAGTATTATCACACTCAATAAACTCAATTTCTGTTCAGATCTAGATACATTTTTAAGTGACTAGGGAACTGATTTAGAAGAGTATGGTATGGAATTAAATCCCCAGAAAGTGCTCTGCCACTCTTAATCCTCCAAATAAACATTTGCCAATGGGTTTTTGCAGGAGCGGTTCTTGCGGGTAAGAGTGGTGTGCCTGGGTTGGGGGGGGGAATTGGATAGTCGACCACGAGGGAAAATTAAAAAAAATAAATAATTTTCCCTCAGCGACGACTGACGAAATTCCCTCTCCCCCACCCTGCCCCACCACCCCAACGGCTTGGTTTGTGGACACATTTGCAGAGTTCTTTGGAGTGATAATGGAAAGTTGACCTGACTATTACCACCTCATACTCGGATTCTCCTCTATACATTTTGGAAAAAAATGACAAACATAATGGATTTTACAACATGTTTTAATATAGAACATCGTCCAGTCATTGAATTGATGTATGGAGATTGAAGAGATGGCGGCATGGCCCAATGAATAGATGAATAGTTGGATGGGTGGGGAGTGGGTGGATAAATTAATTCAAGAGTGGATGGTAATTAATAAGGACATTTAACTATGTTGGGTGCTCTAGCTTTCATTTTAGCTTCTGCATTAAAACATATCCCTCCCCAAACACAATCACCACCAATCCTTATGAAACATGCATAGCCCGGATGTATTTAACACAGCCTACTGGCAGAGCGCCTCAAAGAATTAAACACGGGGCATTAAGCTTTGATCTAAAATGGAAGAGAGAAAGAGATAACCATGTAGTGGACAACGTGCACAATAGGAAACCAGGAAACCTTGCACCAGTCCAGTCTTCCTCTTGACCACAGTATGTGATCCCAGACAATTACTTTTTTCCTCACAGTGCCGCCTTTTCCGTCATCATCACATGACAGCACCTTTAAATACACCAGTTCAGAGTGTTCACTGCACAAAAACAAAAGACTGTAATGTTACTCCATCTAGAGTAACACCCCAGAAGGGACAAAAGACAGCTGACTACCCTCTTGATTGGTTGTGAGGGCAGTGGAGGAGGGCCATGAATGTTTCTAAGCTAATGATTACAATCACTTATAACACTTTTTACTCAATGCAATAGTATGTTATTTTATTGAGTTTTGTATATCGGTTGAATGCCCAAAGGTATCTTGGCGAATGGATGAACCCCTAAAGACCCCACTATTGGTTAAAGAGCCATGTTTTTTATGCTTTCCTAAAATGCAGAAGGTTCTGAGAATTTTTCATATCAAAAGGAAGAGAATTCCACAATTTTGCAGTACAGGTCACAAAGCTTTTTCCGCCCCAGTGGGCCAGTTTGAATTTGGGAACCTCGATATTTTTCATGATTGAGGAGCATAGCGGTCTGAGAGGGATGTACTAGCGAAAACGCTGAATTAGGGATGCCAGTCCAGTATTGTGTAATGTCTTAAAGGCAATACATAGGACCTTAAACGCAATAGTTTTTTAGGTCGAGCCTAGCGTTGCAGCACATACGCTGCAATGCATGCAGAATCCAGTATAGCGTGGAAGATTTGTGGAAACTCCGACCACTCTCCGCCCATCATTTTCATTGACTTGTGTCTTAAATGCTGCCTTCCGATTGGTTGTAGGCGTGTTAGTCCCTCCTTATGACGGCCATGTCGTCATTTGTGTCCTTCCATGGCTACTGGCCCCTTTACTGCACAGACTACTTTCTTCCTGTGCCCCCTCCCCGCAGTCCAATGCCTTCTCGCCCACGCCCCCCCGTTCGTCGCCAGCCCGCACTCTTGTTTGCAATGCAAAAGGTCTCGCGTAAATGCAAGTCCTATTGCAAGTCCTATTGCATTGTAAATGCTTGTTTCATAGGCAACCAATTAAGTTGGCTCAATGCCGTGGCTGCTGAGTAAAATTTTATATTTAATATATACAACTGAAATGAATTTGTAATGGCCACGTTATGAAGAATGACACAATTTAATTGTCAACACCGGAGCTTGTGACAGTATTCCACAAGGTGGCCCTATCTGGCTAATTTAGAGATGACCACAACAACAGTTAATTGGTAATTCCATATACATAAAAAAATACTATTACCTGCCGCCCAAGCCATTCTTATAGCTTTAGGGGCCTGGAATAGTCAGAATTGTCACACTTGTAGGAGTGTGAGGGTTAGTAGTTGTGTTGTTACTATCATTGGCAGGATGGCAGGGGTGATTTGTAGTGCATGCTGTAGTGATCGCCTGATAACAGCCCTGACACGTATTTTCTCACAAATTAAGCACTGGTCTTAATCATTTATGTACTGGATTCTGTGACCCGAGCAACAGCAGACCTCTCAAATCCCTTCTCCCTGAATTTCAGCACTGCTCATGGTGGCCATGCAGAAGACAGAAAACAAATTTAAAAAAAAAATGGTTTTAAAGCGTGTGAGGTCTAACTGGCACACTTTAAAACCATTTGTTGTGCATTGTTTTGTAAAGCGCCAAAGCACTACTGGCAGGAAACATGGCCAGCCTGGCCCTAGCAACAAAACTGGCCACCACCATCAGTAAAAAAGGCCCCCAACCTGCCCGCCCACTGGGAACACGCCTGGTACCCAGGAGGGCCAGTCTGAGCCTGTCGATGGGGATAAAATGAATACTGTTGAGTTGGGTAACAATGAAGACCTGTTGCCAAGATACCCCAATGGGCCAACATGCGTTTTACTAATACACGTTTTGTTTACCTCGTCTGTCGAAATTAACTACTCGGGGGCAGCCCAGTTAAAGTAGAGTCGAAATTAAGCCCTTGGGGGTCAGCCAAGTTAAAGTGATGCTCAATGCCCATGGTTCATGCAGAGTGAGTTCCTGATTGATGTGATGAAAGTCAAGCTCCTCACGCACGCATACAGGGCCCTCCACAACATTGGACCAGCCTCTCCTTCCACGAACCCAAGAGAAACCTCCGATCAGCCGACCTCTCTCTGGCCACCATCCCACGCATCTACAAGACCAGAGCGCATGGAAAGTACTTTTCCTACCTCACAGCCAAGACCTGGAACGACCTCCCCCTCCGGCAAAGCCCTACACTGCTTCAGTTCAGGAAGGACCTTAAGACCTGGCTCACAGATGACCCCAGAAACCAACGGAACCGCCCCTCCCCAGTGCCTTGAGACCTTCACGGGTGAGTAGCTGAGCTTTACAAACCCCTGATTGATTGAAGCATCTCAGGGCAGAGGAAGGCCGTGTGTACCACATATGAGGATAATGGACTTTGCTGACATAGGTGATGCCAGCAAAGAGAATACATACACATGAAAGATATGGAACCGCATCAAACATGTAGCTCAACCCTATCCTTTCCCGGAAGCTCAGGAATAGTTTGCACTGCAGTCAGCGAGGCACACTCTCGGTTCACCAGACGGTGCTTCCAAGTTTCCTCCATTTTTGGAAGCCTCGTCTGCTCCCTTGGCAGAGAGGAGCCTTCATCATTAGACTCCCACAGCCTCCTTGAAGCAGCAGATGTCACCTTCGTGAACTTTCTCCTCTTTCCAAGGATTTATGCATCTAGCCATGTGTCTTTTTTCTGCTAAGCCCTCCCAGACTGTTTCTGGATTGATTTAGATTGTAGGGTGTGTTGCTGCGCAGTGCCGCATGTCTTCTCCATCAGCTCTCCACCTAATTTGGAAAGCCTGTGGAATGCCCTTATCTTGCTGGTTGGCACACAGTAGCCATTTAACAGCTCCCTTTTCACTTATCTCAGAACTTTAGATAGTATTAAGTGCAGCAGGGCGGTAGGCACTAGGGTGTGCTTGACTTTCCAAGCTGACAATTAGGGCTGACCTACAGGGCTGAGTGGTTAGTACAGTTTATGATCCTCTGCTAGGGCCACTTTTACTTGTACACGCTGCAGGCTGGCAACTTCCCTCACTTGGCGAAAGTCCCACTTTGTATTGAAGGAGACTCCTGCACACTCACCAAAGAGCTCTTGGCTGCAGTGCTTAACTGTACGAAAAAAAGTGCCAGGGCTCTTCAGGAGGCCTCTGCAGCTTGCACCACACACATTGCCCCGGCCAGCACTGCCAATGAAAGTAGCACCACAACTACTAACCATCACACTCCTACAAGTGTGACAATTCCGACTTTTTCAGGCCTCCAAAGCTTCAAGAATTGCTTGGGCAGCAGGTGATAGTCATTTTTAATGGGTAAACAGCCTTTACTTTGCATGCTAAACAACGCATGCCATAACAACGCGGTCGTTACAACGACTGCGTTGTTATTTCGCATACCGTTACAACGCATGTCGGAAAAACGACTAGCGTTAGGGGGGAGAAGGTGTTGGATTTAAAATCCAACACCTTCCCTAGTGTCCGCACAGACTGGAGTTGGAATAGTAAATTACACTATTCCAACATCCAGCACCCCCTAAAAGCAAGTTGTTGTTCCAACTTCCATTGTAACGGTATGCGAAATAACAACGCGGTCGTTGTAACGACCGCGTTGTTATGGCATGCGTTGTTATGGCATGCGAAAAAAAGGCCTATATTCTTTTTAATGTATATTGAAATAATAATCAACTGTTGTTGTGATCATCTCTAAGACAGCACCACGATGTGGCTAACTGTCATAAGCTCTGGTGTTGACAATCAAGTGCCGGTGCCGAACACCGAAAACCACTGTCTCAAATTAAGCACTGCTTGTCTGCCATAATCCCATAGCACTCTTGTCTCAAAGCACTTCTAAAGCAGATCAAAACAGTGGCTCGCTTTTAAAGAATATCTTTCATTTGGTTGCTTTCAAATATTAGACTATGTTACAGCACTGTCCTGGGGGCGCTGTGGTGTAATTCCCTGTGCCGTCAATTCCACATCCTACTGCCCACACCAACGACCCTCATTTCCAGTTGATCAGAATTCCTATTAGGACTGAAACTTACATTTTTGGCAGAAACGGTAAATGCACATTTACGAAGGTAATTCTGGCTACTTTTAGCACTTGTATTATGTGGTGGAAAAACATGCGATATTCAGAGCGATAAATCGAATTTCCCAACGGTATTCACAATTCCATAAAGGCCTGCATTGTCTGCCTTAAAAGGGCCTGCGCGACATGGCCGGCACAGGCACTAATGACGACCTACAAACACAAGTTCGACCACAGATAACCCAGGAGTGCAGCCATCCGCGCGGTGGCGGCTCATCCTACAAAAACCTGGCATGCCATGCCCGTGCTGGCTCGCTCTCACGAACTTTCAAACAGCAAAGCCGAACAGAGGGAAGTGGCCTCTCAAGTATCCATGAAACCAGATCCTCTGTTGAGGATTAAAGATAAAGTAGTGGGCGGGGGCAATTCAGAACCGAAGGCCGCCTCGAACAACCACTGCACTGAGCACCCCACAAAACACCTGTGTGAACTGCGGGCTGGAACGACACTCGTCACCAAGGTCGCCCTGCTCCAAATGCGACAAACTAAACCACTTTGCACAGGTGTGCTGGAGTGGAGGGCAAGATCAAAGAACCCCCAGGCCTTCCAATGCCTTTTCACTGGTGCACGCCATATTGACAAGCACTAGCCAGCAAGTGAGGCCTTAGCCTGATGATAGTACAGAGTCTGAAACAGATGAAGAGGAAACACAGGACTTCTTAATATTCCACATTGGGAAAGGAGCAAGATTCAAGAGGTCCCAATCAGTATCTGAGACAGAGGTGCTAGGAGCACATATCCCAATGTTCATAGATACTGGGGTATATGTGAACGTCATGGACTACGATCTGTTGGGAACTCTAAAAGTCAGACTCCATTTTGAGAGTTTTAAGTTAGCCTCTCTGCCTTTGGCCCACATTCAGCATGTCGTCATCTTTCGCAGAACTTGTGAAAGTGTCAGACGACGCAAGTCTGCCACAACCTACATGATATCTGCATTTCAGGATTTGACAAATGACGTGTAAGGTAAAAATTTAGTCCAAATTGACATATTTACATCCTGCTCGTTTAGACCGGTTACAGCTCGGATTGTTGTAAAGTCCCCATTAGTCTACATAATGTAGATTAAAAGTCAAAGGTCAACTCTATATAAACCCCTTCAAATGACCACTGAATTCCAGAGGTCCTTTACTCCAGGTTATCACAAGAGGTGCTGCCGGAATATCCACTCTTATGGTAAGAGTCGATCCACTGATGAGAGGAGCTGAGCCCAGAAGATTGTGCGTTTTCCTTTTGAGGTACCACTCTCTCCCGGTCGAAGTCTGACAACCACATCTAATCTGCTTTGAACAGATATGCAATAAACTAAGCCTCAAGAGCCCACTCACATACATGATAAAAACTGACACAGCAGGACGAATCGTTTCCAAGATTTATAACATGTCTCAGCGATATCGGGAAAACCACTACACTAAGGCTAGGCTAGCTTGGCAGGTGGACCGGGGTAAGATTATTGAAGACAAAGCATGGAAATATTGCTGTGAGAGTACGAAACAAATCTCTTTGATTGGGCGTCACAGGTTGATACATTTAAAATTTCTAAACGGGTTTACTACACTCCAGAGAGGCTCTGTAGATATGGGCTGCGGGACTCTGCTGAATGTGGCCGATGCGGTGCCAACTCTGCAGATTTTTTCCACTTAGCCTGGTTGTGCCCTGGGATCGCCGCCTTTTGGGCATTGATATTTAAAACTTTGGGGGACATTACCAGCATGACGCTAGTGCCAGACCCTATGCTTGCCCTACTAGGGTACTCTATACACTTACCCAAAGCTATAAGATGGCTGGTTGATATGGGACTGCTCATGGCTAAGCGTAGAGTAGCAATCTGCTGGTCTCGAGGCTCGACCCCTACTATAGCTAACTGGTCAACACATATGATGTACTGTAGCACACAAACTGAGATTCATAGTGACCTGCTATCCCCCGTAATCACCCTAAAAATTTCTGGGGCATATACCAAACCTATTTAGCTACCAAAGAGGAGGGAGCAGGAAGAGAAGATGCCCCCGATACGTAAGTCCGAGGAGAAATGGCAGTTTGCGTTGTAGTGAAGGATTCACGTAGTTCACAGGCTCATTAGGGGTCGTATTGTTGGTCAGATTGATATGACTGGATATTTGGACGGGATTACGATGTGGAATGTTAGAGCTGTTTTTGTCAGGCTCGAAATGATATGGACTGCTTCATTAATGATCTTGATGTATATTGCACAGCGTTGTTAGCAGATGGTAACGTGTGGCACTGATTACGCTATGTATTCTGTAATATTGAACTCTATGTATGTTGATGCTAGGATGATATGTCTCTATTTTTTTGTTATCAATAAGCAATTTTTTTTTAAACTAAGCCTCAAGAAGCTAGCCATTCCATGTTCTCATAGTATAGCTTTATGGTGATAGATTGCTAGGGACTTTCTAAATATGTTAGAACTTGTTCATTTCATTTTCACTGCTAGCAACATGCACAAGAGCTGTTTTAATTATACTCTATGTGGTTATTACCCATGTGCTAAGTAAAAGGATGAAACTGTTGAAATAAATCACTTTAAAATACATGGTGTCTTTTTTGAGTGCAATGCTTGAGTGTGTTGTTCTAAGAACAAAATTCCCTGAGTCCTTTAAGGACTGTTAGTAGCCCAGAAAGCAGCACACTAGCAGAAATGCTCAGTAGGTTGTGTGGGACTACAGTAACTTGGACTTCCCTGCTCAGCGATAGTGCACTGAACTAATTCCCTGCACTCATGGGTTAGAAATCCAATCCTTGTAGACCTGGGCACTAGACCCCAGGTTATACAACAGATCAAGCTCTGAGGCCCAACGTCAAGCCCCAAGCCCCAAGCTGTGCCCCACCAGAACCAAGATCTATGCATATGGAGACCAATCACCATTACTATGAGAATTTAGGTTGTTGGTTGAGTGGGGTGTAACCCTGCTCAAAAACAGCCACTAAAGTGACTAAACTAACCTGCGCTTAAACCTCTTGTAGCTTAACACAAAAGAAGTCAGGCTTAAATTAGATACAATGTAAAGAGTATTTATGTAGCACACAAACAGTAATAAAGTGAAAACATAATACAAGAAAAATTCCACACCTATTTAGAAAAATAGGCTAGATTTTAATAAATTATTTGACACCAAATCAACCAAAATCCAATCAGTACAACAGGAGTTATGATTTTTTAACGTTTAAACTAAAGATCTAAAAGATCAAAGCGCCAATCATGGACATCTAATCAGATGAGATCAGGGCAAAGTTTAAAGTTATGGCCGAATGTGATGGAGCACGGGTCAGATACAAGAAGTGGATTGCGTCTGGCCTGCGGTTACCGTTGGACTTTTTGAGAAAAAATGTCTGACAAAGTAAAGTTCAGTGGGGCAAGACTGCAGGTGGTGTCCAAGGATGAGGCATCATTGTCGGGGCGCCGTTGGCAGTGTTGTGATTGTCTGGGACGCCAACCGCACAGGCGTCTATGGGGATGCCGTTTTCTCCATGTAGTCTGCATTGTGAATACGATGGTCACTTTAAAAAATGTATTACACACAGTATCTAATGGGCTGTACACAGATAGGCTGTCACAAAATGCGTACAAAACACTCAAGGGGAAACTTACTAACACTTTTCACCAAGTTTGCAACACAAAAGTGACGCAAAGCCAGGGCAAAGTATTGTGTTGGGATTTACCTTCCAAAACAAATTCTGCTTTTCTTTGGAAACCTAACACAAAGTAGAGCTTCGAGTTACTTTGTTGTATGTAAGGCGACATTCCGTGGGTTGTACATGGGTATTCCCATGCAACTACCCATGGTTTTTGATGCAAAGCCCTATCTTCTAATAAAGTAGACAGGACTTTGTGCCAAAAATGTACGCCTCCTCAAGGCTTGTATAACTTTTCAAACGTTGTAAGTGTACTTTACTTCACAGTATACATACAATACAGTGGCAAAAGTGTTCAACTACGTTAAGCATAGTTTTTGTACAGCAAAGGTGCACTGCCACTCCAATAGCTATGCTTGGCATTACACCTCCACCCTTGCATTATTGTAGAATGTAATTAAAAATAAAGCATACTTGTAAACTGTGACTTCACGCCTGCCTTTCTATTTCACTTCAGAACTATGCGATTGTATAGATTATCTGAGCCTGGTGCTTGCAGACCATGGACACTTTGTATAGAGTTAAGGGAAAGTCCTCAAGGGTGTCCCTGTCCCCCCAGAAATGTAGTGTCTCCTACGACCCTGACTTGCAGGAAGGATCCAACACCATCCATGGGACGCAGCCAAAGGAAACAGGAAGGATGGGCTACTGAGATGCTTACGCAGAGGTCGCAGTTGCCTCTCAGGGAAGATGAAACTGTGATCACCCCAGGCACGGAGCCATGGACAGAGGAGTGGTAGTTTCCCGGCATCACCAGTGACGCGCCTGGTCTCACTACTTCTCTAGGAGAGGTTAGAGCTTGCTCAGATGGGTACTAGGCCAAGACCCGTGGTCAGGAAAAGTGGAGTAGAGCGGGGACCACAGGGAAGAAGTCACCCAGATAACTTGCTATAAGGAGCACCAGGCACAGCTTTGTTGTGTTTTTTTTCTTTCTTTTTCTTCCTGACATGAAGCAGGAAAGTAAGAAACTGCACAAGGCATTTTAGTAAGGGGCAAGTGGGGAAGAAATCCACTAGTAGACACCCTGTGTGTGTTTCTGTTTTGTTATTGCAATTTATTGTCCTCATTGCTTTTTTTCTCTTTTCTATGACTACTTACCTGATATTCATCCAAGGCCACTGAGATTGATCACTGGTCAGGGACCAGGAGACAACTCTGCAGTGAAGGAGAAGTTCTTAGTTCTGCAGTCGCGCAGGAGAATGGCGGGCTAGGACCAGACAGAAAACAGAAGAAGAATGGACACACAATGATGAGACTGTGAACATTTGATTTCCTTCATAGCATAATGACTAAGATTTTGTCAGGGCACACGCCGCGCGATCGCACTGACGGCTGCAGCGGAGGCAATCGGGAATGGGAATTACAATTCCCGTCATCCGCCGGCGCTGCCAGAAACACGTACTGACGCGGCACGCTGCTGACGTGCCGTCCTCGGAAGTGGTTATCTGGGAACGGCACTTCCATGAAGACGCCGATTATTCTGCAGACATCTCGTGGATTGAAGTACGGTCCGGGTAAGGGTGCGCTCCAGCACCAACCTCAGTTCCTTATTCTGTGTCTTGGGGTTCCAGGGGCAACGGAGGTATTCGCTGCTCACTATGTTGGTTGCTCCCGTTGGCGAGACACACGTTTTCGGCGGTCTCATGCAGGAGGGCTAAAAGAATCTTTGTTTATCTTTCATGCTATGCCTTTGATTCCTCCCGTTGGTGAGACACGCGTTTTCGGCGGTCTCATGCGGGAGGGCTAAAAGAATCTTGGTTTACCTTTCACGCTACGCCTCTGATTCCTCCCGTTGGCGAGACACGCATTTCCAGGCGGTCTCATGCGGAGGGGTGTTTTGATCACTTGGTGTGTTCTAACCAAGGCATTGTGACTGGGGCTTTATTTACGTCCTCTCTCTCTCTGAAGCAAGAGTGGGAGCCCTTGTGTTTGTTTTGTGAGAACAATATACCGTTGGTGAAATCCACCATTCTACTACGTTACACGAGCAATTACACGAGCAAGGCGGTGGTGTTTAATCCTGAAGGGAAATTAACACTGCAGTGTTACCAGAGTGCATATCTAATCTAATGGAAGCGTATTTGGATATCTGACTCTTCTGTGTCTACACTTTGCCTGAAACAAACTGTGGCTTATGGTTGTTGTATTCTCACCCTTTAGGGGAGATCAGTTGAGTCCGGTAAGGGCAAGCACGTTCTATGACAAAGGTATGCGTGATATAGTATGGTACATAAACACGAGAGCAAAGGATGTATAGTTCTGTGTAAATGCGAAGCGTTGCTAACCATGCTCATTTCTTTACTAGAATATGAATGTGCTGTTACCTTGTACTCACCCTCACATCTCGCCCAGCAGAAAGCCATCCGTATTTTGCTTTACAGGTAGAGTGGGTTTTCACTAACAAAAGTCCTTTTAGATACCAAACCTTAAGTCATTGATTCTATTTTGATATTGTTTTCTCTCTCTTTTCTCTGTTCCCAGGTCTCCCTCCCCGCTGTTCCTACCCTTTCCTTGCCTCGCTTGACCATCTCACTCGTCCGAGAGGATTTATTCTATCCGGACTTGGGGCTGTCAAGAGGTGGACCCTTTTAGAGCTTCGATCCAATCCTGAGGATAACCCGGTGACCGTAACAGATTTCTACAAGCCAAAATAGCACTTGTGTATCCCCTTGAGAAGAGTCCTGTCCGCTTTTTGGTGGGCCGGCGCGTCACTCCACCACTTGTCAATACCAGGGTTCAAACGTGTGACCCACAAGTCCTGGATGACAGCGGTGAACACTGAACTCACTGATCCATTTTACCAGTTCTTTTAGGAGATCTTAGGCCTGAGGATGACTTGCCTGTTCGGACTTTCACTGAGTAGAGCTCCTTGGATTTAGGATCTCCTGGTCTATGGTCAAGGACTAATAAAGAACAATTCAAACAGTTATCTCACAAACCTTTGCACTGCACCCAAGTTAGAATACTGTACCTCTCTGGATTCTGCATGGTGTCTCATTAAAAACGGCTCTTAGAGAAAAAATAAATGTGCCTACAATAATATCAACAAGGTTTGGCAAAGCCAATAGGTCTCGGCTTTGAGGCCTATTAGCTTTGCCAATGGCTTTTATTCAAACTGTACATCGGCTAATGCTGTACAGCATGAACCAAAGAAAAGAAGAAGTAATTATACAGCCACTGGCGCTGTAGACATGCATGCATCATGGCATATGTGTGTGATGCAGGTGCCCTTATTTTATCTACCAATCTGAAATGGGTCGATAAATAATCAAAAATGAAGTAAAACGAAAGTACTTTTATAATAAAAGGTTAAGGCTGGCAGAGATTTAAAAAAAAACAGAAAGTAAAATTATAAAGAAAAAATAGGACCACTTGGGGAGACAGTAGAGGTGTGGGTCGTGGTAGCAGGTGGGGGAAGCAAGCGAAAAGGACCCAAGACAGATAGCAACAAGGAGGGTGGGGGGAGACTGCAGGTGGGAGAGAACAACACAAGAGAGAAGCACCTGGGCAAGAGAAACAGGGAGTTTAAGGTAGAGAGAAGCACAGGGGCAAGAGACAGCAACACAGAGCACAGGGAAGAAAATCACATGGAGAAAGAGGAACCCGGAGAAGGGGGAGGGAGAAGCAAGCATCAAGAGACATCTGTAAAATGCACATACTCTGTTGAAGTGCTTAAGCGAAAAAAGAAAAATGTAGTTTCCTAGAAAGTGAGCTATAGAAGTACACAAGTAAAAAGGCTATGCTCCAGGGGAGGGAAAAACTCAAGATGGACAAAGCAAGCTTTTGAATAGGAAGCAAGCAAATCTGAGTGGCAATAAAACTAATCAATGGTATACAATGTGCAGGCTTTGAGCCCAGTGTAGGTGACAATTGGTCTAAATATTCTCACTTTTAATGAGCGCTTCCTTTCTGTTCTCCTGAACCATTATTTCTGGATTTTTTCATTGTTTTAAAATCCCTTTTGATATTAATTTTTCATTTGAACCATTCCTTTTTAACATTTACTGGGCATTGGTAACTGGTCCAGCATTCTCTAAGAGCTGGTCTTTATCATTTCCAGGGTGGGCATGCAGTAGTGAGAATTGCAGAACACTCTATAACCACAGAAATATTCAGAAACACAGGGTTATTGACAGTTGGGCCGGCATGGCTTGCGGGTGGGTGGCGGGTGTGTGGAGGCACGGGTGGTGGGGGTCACGCAGGGGGTTTGGGGGGGTCGCGATGGAGGAAGCGAGCAAAATAATAAAAAAACAATAACAAATCACTTACCTTGCCGCCGCCGGGTCCCACGTCTCTGCTCCTGCTCTCCTGCTTCCGACTTCAAGAACAGGAAGCAGGCAGCCAGGCTCACTCCCCATAGCAAATTACAACGCTGCAATGCAGCGTTGTGATTGGTCTACGCACTGTGACACGGCACTCAGCCAGGGGCTGGAGGGATGGGCATGTTCTCCATGCAGGCTGTAATGCAGTCTGCATGGAGAAGTGGGACAGTGCGCATGACGGGTTTGGGCGGCCCAAGAGGGCCTACCAGTCGTTGCGCACTTAGGAGTGGGCAAACCCCTCCTCCCTTGCCCTGCTCCGAGAGCAGACCAGACCCGCCCACCCGCCCGCCCGCCCGCAAAGGAAACATAAAATGATAATAACTGAAAGTCATCATTTTAGGTTTTTGCTTCTAGCACTGCTTGAAAGTAGTGGGGCGATGCTCCTCCGCCAACCCATTGCCAGCAGCCTGCCTGTGAGCAGGTTAGAATCTTCATCACCTCAAACTTCCAAAAGGGGAAAGGCCTGGAAGGCTAGGATTAGGAACAAGGCAAAGGACACAGGGGCGGTTCCACCATTGGGCAGAGGAGCGTAGCCCCACTGCTTTCTCGCAGTGTGAGAATCAGAGACATAAAATGGTATTTTAAATACCATTTTATGTTTCTGCTTCTTGTACTGCGAGAAAGCACATGGGTATTCCTGGTTGGGGGCGGGAGGGTGGTCGGGTCTGGGAAAAGTGAGCAGAAGGGTATGCCTGGTTGGGGGCGGTCGGGAGGGTATGCCTGGTTGGCGGCGGGTGGGTGGGCGGGTCGGGGAGGAGTGGCTTGCCCAATGATGTGGACCCTGACTGTTTGGTCACCCCTCTGGGGCCGACCAAACCAGTCATGCGCACTCTGTCTTTTCTCTATGTTGGCTGCATTCAGCCTACAAAGAGAAAATGGCCTCCCCATAGGCGTACGGCTGGGCACCATCCCCACCAATCCCAATGCTGCCATTGCAGCGTTGTGATTGGCTTAGGGGAGGGAGGCTGCCTGTGACTGCTTCCTGTTGGGAAAACGCGGGACCCGGCCATGAGCTAAGACGGCGCGCACCCGGTAAGTTTTTTTAAATTTTAATTAAACACCTCCCCGCGAACCCGCGTGACCCCCCGCGCGATACCCCCACCCATGAGTCATGCCGGCCACGACTGAAAGGACAAGGAAGAAGGGGGAAACAAGTAGGACTGTACCATTAGGGAATAGTACATAACAAGAACAACCCCTTTAAACATCGAAAGGAATTAATCGTAGCAAATACTTCTACCTATGAGTTAATGTCAACACACTGGGCCAAACTGCATTCAGTTTTGTCGAGTGACTAGGGAGGAAAGGTTCACTGAGGTCAGGCAGGGCGACAGTGACAGAGAAATATCCAGGGCCACTGCCTTCTTCCAGGGTGAATCTAGGCAAGGGTTTCCCCGGCCCTGAAGGTGATTTGGAACTCCCTTTGCTATAAAAGGAACGCTTAATTTACTAAAAAAGGAGACACCACAGAACTGGAGAGGTGAAGAACAAAGACCCGTTGTATCCTGTGCGGACTCCTGCCTGAACCGCTGCGGCCTTGTCCCGAAATACCTTACAAATGCCAGAACAATGAATGCAAATGGGCGATTCGAAGAGAGATTAAAAACAGACGTGGGGTCGGAGCCAGTTACACGCACTTTCCTCATCCGCCACTAAAGATAGGCTTTTTCAACACAGTTTATCGGTTGTTTTTCAAATGCAGACGGCTTTTTCATGTTTAGAAGACAAAGTAAGGAAAACCCGTGTCATGGCAGATCCATTACTCGCACACACACTCAGGGGCCAGGTCGGGTAAACAGGGCGAGTGCCAGATATGTCTGCCCTGGTGGCAAGCACCTTTACCTGCATTTTAAACTGACGTTGAGACACATGCTAATAAAAACAACATGTTTTGCACGGTCAAGTCAGTGGAAATGTTTTTTTGTTGGTTATAAGTGCAAATGTTGCCTCAAAATTTGCAGCTAATGCACAAAATTGGCAGGAACCAGTGCAAACCTTCCCATCACTAGTGCAATGTACATGCTCTAGTGAAAAGACGTGGAATTTAGACCTGGGATTCTATTGTGTTCTTAGGCGGAGAGACATGGCAAATGTGTTGATGAAGACATAGGGACGTATTCACAGGCTTAGTAAGGCTATTGTAGCAGGAAAAGCCCTGGACTGGCTGGACTCCCTCCTGATGGACAGATCCTTTCAGGTTTTCGATAAGCCTTCTGTTTCCGCCACTCTTACCTGTGGAGTCCAAAAAAGGTCTTCTCTTAGTCCTACGTTCTTTAAAGTGTACCTTCAACCCTTGGCGGATATTATAACTCCCTTTGGGATATCTATCGTCTCTTATGCAGATGATGCCTGTTTTTTTCAATTGCACCAGGCATGGATCCCTCTTTGTCCATCTTGGGACCTTCTCTGGAGCAGGCAGCCAGCTGGATGAACAAAGTCTGTCTTAAATTGAACCGCACCAAAACAGAACTCATGATCTTTGAGACTAATTCCCACCCCCAAAGGACCCTTGATTGGCCGGTCTGTCTCTGCCGTCCACCAGCTCCCAAATCAGCTATAACAGTTCTGAGGGTGCGGCTGGAAAAACCTCTTACGATGGCAACCCAGGCTACTAAACTGTCTGCTATCTGCTTTGGAATCATGCGTATGTTGCCTAAGATTCTGCCTTTACTCCCTCAGCCGCAAGGAGGCTGGTAGTCCAGGCCTTGAATCTCTCGCGCCTGGACTACAGCAACTTGCTTTACCTAGGTGCTCCCATGTCAGTTATTCGGAAACTACAAGTCGTGCAAAATGCTGCTGCACGTTTGCTGTTAGGGCTATCTAGGGATAAGTCAGCTAGACAGGGTTTGATTGTTGGTTACCTGTCGCCCAAAGGATTGAAGTTAAATCCTTGTGCATAGTAAGCCTTCTATGGGCACGGCCCTCACATTGTTCACCAACTGGTTACCCCCTACTCCCCAAAAGACTTCTTAGATCAGCCAATGCATACCTAGTCACTGTCCCAACTAAGGAAAGAGCTAGAAGTGGAGGAAGGTCTTTTTCTTTTCACCTTAATGCGGCCAAGACCTGGAATGCCTTCCCCATAGCCATTCAGTCCAACAATGAGCTGAGTTTTTGAAAATCTCTTAAGACCTGGCTTTTCAAGAATTGATCTTCTCTACCTCTGACCTTAGTGAAGCAGTGCTTTTTCTTCGTTAGCGCTGGGATGACTTCTGCTCATCATGCGCTCTATAAATCCCCTATCATAGCATAGCGTATTCACAAAGGTAAGATTTCACACAAACATTTCTGTATAGCGAGTTATGGTTAGGTGGAGATTTCTGGATGGAATTCTCTGAATCTGGGTGTAAAATCTCCATTTAAATGTAGATTTTTGAGTCTTTACCCTCCCCAATGAGGGAGTGGAGTCTCTTACAACTGAATTTAGGTACTCACAGTTACTACTATTAAATCTTCACTTGTATTTCTTCTTTCCGACTGTTTAGAGAGATCTCTGCCACTCAGGCATTTCCACTATTAGGCAGGACATCTCCAAATGGAATAGAATTGGAAATGCTCTAATTCAACAGCTCTTAACCTGTGGTCCTGGGGACCACTGGGGTCGGCAACACTTACTCAGGGGATCAGCGACGTTCTAGAAAATAAAATAATATTGACATATTATTAAAGTGTATATAAATAAAGAAGCAAAATAAAAAAAAAGTTTTTCAAATGTTTTGTAAATATGAAGGAATTTGCAATTGGAGGCTAAAATGAAGACAGATCCATGGGAGCAGCGCAAGTACATCAAACAGAGAATAGTATGGACTATGAGTGGCCTCAATTGAATTTAGAAAAGCTTAACCCTTCCCATTAAAATTAGAGAAGGAGGAGCTTCACGAATGTGGGAACAGCTTCATATTTGATTTTGCAGTGAATCATTACCAACATTCTTGTGGATTGAGTTCATACAATCTCAATGAACTGCCGAAGGTAGTCTTGTGACAGGGAGATACCGAAACAGTTAAGCCATTGGGTGAAGTGGTATGCACTGTGGGAGACAATCAAGGATTAGAGGAAGTGGGTGAAGGAGAAGGAAAAGATCTCTAGGATATAGGTTAGTATTCCTGGAAGCAGACATGTAGCCCCTCTCTGTCTCACCCCTTGAGGGGCATATCCTTACAACAATGCACCCTGTCCGGCTATATGGCCTGCCAGTTCCTCAAAACCCCAACCTCAGGCAAGGTAAGAAATCTACACATCTCTATCCCAACTAGTTCTCATTTGACCACACATGCTACTTGATCCCACCACAACCTACACAGACAAGCACATATCACACACATATGGGTCATGCACACTCTTAAGATAGTAAACATTTGATTTTCATCTTCACACATACTCTCTTTCTCTTATATAGCCCTTGTTGCAAATGTTTTTGGTTGTTTCAGCTGGGGAAGGAGTAGTTCCATCTACAGCAGGGCATCACACAGGGCAGGTTTCAAAACACGTCCACCCAATACATACAAGTATGTATATGTTACATGGTACTACAAAAATATGTTTGCATTTTACTTTATCGTTATTTGTGAAAACAAAATGAAGATAATCTCTTAAATGTTATTAAGCTTTGAAAATGTATTCAATTGTAACTTAGATTGTCAAGAAATAGAACTGATAAATAGGTTTCAATTACCTTGCTTACTCGACTTCCGGTGTCCTGTGTTGTCGTGCCATCAGCTTAGGTGTATGTGTGTAGATATGAATTTCTCATAATAATATAAGCACAACGTGGACAATAAGTTATTCATGGTCTAATAGGCCACATGTTTGTCTACTCATGTCAACATATGTACCCATACTTTGTCTAACTTCATGTGCAAGCATATATTGATGTTTCTCATCACACATCTGCCTACCCACTCACGTCTTCATTGTATTCAAATATTGAATGCGTTAACATTTGTCCCTGTACCTAATCCTCTAACATTTTATTGCAAAGGCAGCACAATAATGCCATCTTAATATAAGCTGTTAACACTCAAGAATTGTCACTCTGTTGTGGATGTTCTGTGGATGGAACAAGTAACTGTACCTTCATAATATTTATGTTTGTTTGTCTCTTTATGCTGTATATGTTACTTTTGTCAGCTACAGCGAGACAAAAACCACTGGCGTCCATACTGCGACCAACAGCACAGGGGACATGCTATCAGCAGCAATTCGTCCTTAAATAATTTTATGACCAACTTACTTCCACTGCTCTATGTTATCATTTCCACTTTCTTGGCATCATTTCACATTCCCTACCGATGTATGTTGTTTGACACTGTAATAATTGTAAATGGAATGTGGTATGTGTCTCATGTACATCTATCTGCATTGTGTCAAATATCGGTGTTCTCTGTTTGTTATACAGTTACCACTAAAAAGGTAGGGCTGCGCATTAGGATGACAGAACTTCAGAATGTAGGGACTGAGCCCATTTACACCATCAAAAAATGCCAGCCTAAATCCTAGCTAGCTCACAGTGCCTCACCAAACTCCGAACCATCCTGGGTGGCAGGGGATTTTGGTAACCTCAGACATGACACTCTGATCCCCAGGGGAATCGTGGAAACAGATCTTACCCTTTTGTTGTTTACTTATGCATAACCATGGTAAACACAAGACATATCCAAATAATGTTTTCAATCCATTTATTGAATGAGTTGAAGTCTTGCTTAGAAAGAATGAGCTGCAATTATTAACCAGATAAAACAAAGCAATGTAACTAGCATTACGAACATGGTGAAAAGAATAAATAGTCCAACCATGGCAGTCTGATTTCTATATATTGTATTGCTGGAATTTTTTTTGTAATGGTTTTTATGAACTATACAATCAACTCACTCAATATATATTTCAACCTATTGCTACTCCTACTCTGAGAGCATAGTGAGTGTACCCGCTGCCCGATCTTGAAGGTTAGCCTGAGCCCCCATAACTGGATAACTGAGCCAAGGAATGGACCTGAAGTGGAATTGGCAATGCTTCTCTGCAGGATGGAAGGTCAGCGTTGGCATAGCTGCATGTCAAACACAGGCTTTGTTCCAGGACAGTCGTGACCAGAGTGCTCCGCTGCTCTGTATAGGGCATTGCACCATTTATATAACAAAAACCCCACTGTGTTAGAGGTACAGCTCTGATGTAATGATATGTCTAGATGTTTGAAGCTGTCTCCGAATGAACAACGCAAGCACTAGGACATCTTGTTCTGTGTTTCTAGCCTTGAACAGAGTGCACAGATTACATAGCGAGAAAGGGTTTCTGAAAACAAGCAACATGTACAGCATCTTCTCTGAACAATATTGTGCAAACATAAACATGTAAAACAACATTTCTAAGAGAAAGCAACCTAAACGTAAAAAGTTTAAAACTAATATGAAGAACCAAATTGAGCCCAAGAAGGCCTCAGGACATGTTCAACAGGGGAACAACCTTTACAACACAACTTTTACAACGCACTACACTTACAACGCAATTTTTACAACGCAACATCCACTACAACGCATTCCATTACATCGCATGACACTACAACGCATTTTTAAAAACTACCTTTACAACGCATTCCATTACATCGCATACTACCTTTACAACGCATACCATTACAACGCATAATATTACACTACACTATCCAACACTTACCCTACTGTTGCACCCCCTGGAGTTAGAATAGTAATTTTTACCCCTATACTATCCAACACTTACCCTACTGTTGCACCCCCTGGAGTTAGAATAGTAATTTTTACCCCTATACTATCCAACACTTACCCTACTGTTGCACCCCCTGGAGTTAGAATAGTAATTTTTACCCCTATACTATCCAACACTTACCCTACTGTTGCACCCCCTGGAGTTAGAATAGTAATTTTTACCCCTATACTATCCAACACTTACCCTACTGTTGCACCCCCTGGAGTTAGAATAGTAATTTTTACCCCTATACTATCGAACACTTACCCTACTGTTGCACCCTCTGGAGTTAGAATAGTAATTTTTACCCCTATACTATCCAACACTTACCCTACTGTTGCACCCCCTGGAGTTAGAATAGTAATTTTTACCCCTATACTATCCAACACTTACCCTACTGTTGCACCCCCTGGAGTTAGAATAGTAATTTTTACCCCTATACTATCCAACACTTACCCTACTGTTGCACCCCCTGGAGTTAGAATAGTAATTTTTACCCCTATACTATCCAACACTTACCCTACTGTGGTAAATAATTTAATTACCGGGACTTAATTTGATACAGAACATAATAAAAATAGCTCAGTAAATAAGAGGCAGAATCCGTGGTATTAGAGGTTCGGAATGGGCTTTATTCCAATATACGATTCGGAATCGTGGTCTCCAGGTTCCATCACCACGGAGGTTCAGGAAGTGAAGTACATACATTATAGATAATTAATCACTTTTATACAATAGGCATTACGGTGAAGCAAAGGCAAGAGGCGTAACAATTGATAGTAAAGATAACATTTCACATGCGTAGCTGAAGGAGGCGTAATTGGGAGTAACAAGAAAACGTCATTGGTTGTGATGTCACATATGGGTGGATCTATGAAATAATTTCGCAATGTCAGCAGAAATACTTGGCAGAAATGCGCGCGCAGCAGCATGACGTGTGATTGACGTGCAGCTAGGGGGTGAAGGGGACTTGACATTTAGCTCTACATGTGGCGACAGATGTCTGGAGGGTCAAGTCAACCTAATCCCAAATCTTATCTAACATCCTATGTTTAAAGAACTATGTTATCCAAAAGAGAAGTCTTCTTGGAGTAGAATCTTATTCTATACTGACTATACTGACTGTTAGTGCGTGTACAAGCGTCTAAGTGTCTACACTAGATGCGAGGGCAGGAATCTTCCATAGTAACAGGGCTATGAATTACTTGCATAAAGACAGAGAAGCCGGGCCTTTGCTCGGTAGCTGGCAGAATGTTTACTTAAACTACTAGACAGGAATGCATTGGGCAGGAATCGGAACAGATAATTTCGAAGGTGAAATACAGTTCTTGGCAGGCAGCAAGCTGATGTCAGGCTTCGTGAGCCGCGCAGGGAATGAGACAAAGTTCATGGTCACAGATGCAGGCTCAGACTGGAGCTTCAGAGGCAGAAAGCAAGAAAAGCTTGATGACAGAATCAGGGCCTACTTGCCTGGACTGTAAAATGGCATAAGTGAACCATATAAAGCCGGTGGCCTTTCGTACTTAGGAATGGAATATCCGGCCTATTCATGGCGGATCTGAAAGAGGACATGTTGGCGGTGGACGCACATGTGTTTGCGTCTTCATAACTGGAACTGGAGGGAGCATACATGTACTTGTGATTCATACATGAAACCGTTGGGGTCCAAGATAGGGGACATAACTGACCAGAAAAATCCATATTTCCACATTCCCTCCTTGTCCCCTACTTGCCCGTCAAGAGATATCAATCTTCATTAATCCATTGATCTGTTCATATAGCATCATTTGTTCTTCTTTCTTCTTCCGGGATCTTGAACGATGTGGAATACACGATGTGGCACACAGACCACAAATCGCTGGTCCACATTGCAGGCATAAGCAGCAACTGAATAGTATGAGGAGGCCAATACCTAGGAAGGATAGAACTCTCCATCCCCAGGCTGATAACACGCTCCAAAACCAACCGGACCAAGTCCAGGTGCCTGGATTCTGGTGTATCTGGCTTACAATCTTATGAAGGCGGGTTATAGCTTTATATACAGATGGCGAATTTTCTGGTATGAAAATGCAACAGCTTGATCCGATGACCCTACAAGCTCCGCCCCTATCGGCCAGGATGACGTCAAGGACAAGACGATTTTGAAGCACAACAATCCGCATAGCAGACTGCTCTTCTGTTAAATTGCCTAAGGCGGAAATAGTTTCGTTCACTACTGCTTCAAGGGTTCTAGTTAATCTACGTATCAGTTTACTATTAGTAACGGTACCTATATAGGGAAAGAGACCTTTATTGAAATCTGTGTATTTTTCCCATGCTGTTTCAGTGTAATCGACAATTGGGAGATCTCTCCTTTCTCTATTGTGTACTAAATGAGTATTTCTGTGATAATCGGGAGGAGCTAGGAAAACAGGTGGCAAAAGGAATCCAATGTAGCAGGTACCATCCCAATCTAGAGGCAAACGTACATATGCCGTCTGACCACATATAAAATAGGAATGGCGGGAAGCTCTAAATGTCGACTTGCCTTGATCACTAAATTCTATTACAGTGGTGCATCTACTATGGCCCATATGTATGGAACCATTCTTTCTTACACATAATTCACCTTTTACTGGAAATACTGACATGGCGGGCAAACTTGGAGTGACTTCGGATTCGACATTCAAGATCAAGAGATTAAGCGTAAAATTACCTAATCCATATACTTCATTTTCTAGATCAGTTCCTGTTCTTTTGGGAAGTCCCTCCTTGTTGGGGTGGCAGACTTTAAGTAAAACTAAGTTCAGATTTCCCCATACCCAGTTGTCTTGATAAACTGCAGAATTTGAATCTAAGGAATTAATTAAGCTAAACCATGCTCCACAGGAGCCGTTGTGTGTGAACGGGTATGGAAAAAGAGGTAGAATTCCTTTATAGTTCTGATAGGGAGGGAGTCGGCCACATATCCAACAATTTGTAGCATTGCTAACCTGATGGGAATGATGTAACATACTAATAAAAGTGTTATTGCGCAGCGCAAATCTGTATGACAATTCATGCGGAGGTAATTCACTAAAAGAATGTTCAGCAGTAATATTATAAGCATGTCTAGAAATAGGATAATATATGTGCAACAATATACTTGCAATAATTATAAAAAGACTTAAGAAAAACAAAATTAATAACGTCACTGTGCAATGACTACGCAGTGATTTACAATATGCATGTCGTTTCAACATTTTTCGGGTTTTTTCTCTATTCAGATCTAAGGGATACATGTCAGAGACAAATTCAACCGCTTCACCTTGGAGAGGACTTAAACAATCAAATTTCCCGACTGATTAGATCTGAGTTTTAGTTTATAATGTTCGTGACTACTCGAGTCAACCAAAGGAAGTTTTGAGTCAATGGGTGAAGACACGCGAGGTGTAGGTTTTACATCTGATGGTAGTCCATAAAATTTCTTGATATGACTTGAATGTACCCAGCCTTTTCTGCCTTCGATCTTCACGGCTGTCCTTGTGGTGAGCAAGACCAATTGTGGCGACCTCCACCTAGGATCCAGCTGAGTCTTTCGATCAAAGTTCCTCACTAAAACGAGATCCCCCGGAATTACGTCATGGGGTTTCACTTCAGTGTTGTCAGGAAAAGCTGCAGCTACCTGTGAACGACAAGATTGTAGTGCAGACATCAAGGAAGCCAAATAATCTGTCAGCATATTACAGTCAATATCAGTTATTTTACGTGGTATAGGCGTCCCCCACATATTTGGTGGTCTGCCAAAGATCACCTCATACGGAGATAGCCCTGTTCGAGAGTGTGCTACCATTCTCATGTAAAAGAGTGCAACTGGTAATGCTACTACCCAGTCGACACCTTTCTCCCTGCATATTTTGGACAATCTAATTTTCAGGGTCTGATTATGTCTTTCCACGAGACCTGCTGCCTCGGGGTGTCGGACACAGTGGAATTTCCACTGATAGCCTAACAAAAGCGAAACGTGTTTCATTAGTTCGGATGAGAACGGCTGGCCGTTATCTGAGTAGACAGCACGTGGTAAACCGTATCGTGGGAAGAATTCTCGAACTAACTGTTTGGCAGTAGTCGGGGCAGTGTAATCTGAAACCGGGTATGCCTCTGTCCAACGGGAAAGAGCACAGACAACTACGAGAACATATTTGAATCCTCGACATCGTTCCATCTGGATATAATCCATCTGGAGGATTTCAAAAGGGTGATCAGGAGGCTGAAATCCACCCTGCTCTACGGGGATGCTTTTTCCTGGGTTGAACTGACAACAGATCATACAGGTACGAACTTTTTGTTTCGCTGCTGCTCGTAAATGTTTGTTGAACCAAATGTGTTGAATGCTGTCTAGCATAGCTTTCTCTCCTAGATGCGCTGGACTATGGACAGTGTTAATAATGACTTGGACCATTGAATCAGGAAGGAACCATACAGATTTTTCCTTCGTCATCCATCCTTGATCCGTTTGGATCCCTCCTAATTCAGTCCATTTCCTTATTTCGTCTGGAGTAGCATGTGTCTGTATGTCAATTACATCAAGAGCGGGATCCTTAACCATCATGCAATGTGTTGGTGTCTGGACTATTGTCTTTGTCATGTCGGATGTTTGAGTTTGAGCAGTCTGTTTAGCTGTTCTGTCAGCTAGATCATTGCCTTGAGAAATGATATCAGTAATTTTCGTATGAGCTTTGCATTTCATAATCGATATTGCAATGGGTAGATGTATTGCATCTAATAAGGCCTGAATGAGGGGTCCGTGCTGAATGTGGGCACCATGAGAAGTTAAATAACCTCTCTCTCGCCACAGCACGCCGAAGTCATGTACAACTCCGAATGCATAACGTGAATCAGTGTATATGTTGACTCTTTTATTTGTGGCTTGAATACAGGCCTGTGTCAGGGCGACGAGCTCTGCTGCTTGAGCGGACAAGGTATTTATACACTTGGTTTCAATAATTTCAGTGTCTGTTGTGACTGCGTAAGCGGCCACTAACTCTCCTGTACCTGTTCTCATACATGAACCATCTACATACAACGTCAGGTCTGGATCTGACAATGGGACATCTGTCAAGTCTTGTCTGGGTTTCGTCGTTATTGTAATAACATCAATACAATCATGAACTAGTGGGTCTGTTCCATTTACAGGTAAAAGTGTGGCCGGATTCAATGTGTTACAACGTCTGATTTCTATATGTGGCTGAAACAATGTTAATTCGTAACCTGTAAGTCGCGCTATAGTCAAGTGTTGTGTTTGTGTTCGATTCACAAGAACCTCTACTGCATGTGGTACTTGTACTGTCAATGGATGTCCTAACACTATGGCATCGCTTTGTCTGATTGCTAAAGCTGTCGCTGCCACTGATTTCAGGCACGCAGGCAGAGCCTGAGCTACGGGATCTAATGTACTAGAAAAATAAGCACACGGTTTGTGTGATCCTGCTTGTTCCTGTGTGAGTACTGACAAGGCAGTACCTTCTCGTTCTGTAACAAAGAGTGTAAAATGTTTTCTGTAACATGGTGTTGCTAAAACAGGTGCTTGGCATAGAGTTTTCTTTAAGCTTTCAAAAGCTAGTGTGTGTTCCTGAGTCCAAGGGAGGACAGTCGATGTGGCTGCCTCCTGTGTTGTTAATTGAATGAGTGGTTTTGCTAGAAACGCATACTGAGGGATCCACTGCCTACAATATGAAGTGAGGCCTATGAAAGCCCGTACCTCCTTTTGTGTCTTGGGTATTGGCATATTTGCAATTAGCTGGATACGATCTGGTGTAAGCTGCCTTCCCTCCTTGGACAGCGAGTGACCAAGGTAAATAACTCGCTGGACACAGAATTGCAGCTTAGAAGGGGACACCTTGTGCCCCTTTTCGGCTAGAAATTGTAAAACCGTCAGTGATGCTTTTTCACATTCAGGTTCGCTTCGGGCGGTGATCAGCAGATCATCGACATATTGAAGCAGAGCAGTGTTGACTGGCATGTGTATACTGTCAAGTTCTCGTTTCAGTGCTTGGCTATAGATGCTGGGGCTTTCTGTAAATCCTTGAGGTGCGCGTGTGAATTTAAAGCTACGTCCATTTAAACTAAATCCGAACAAGTATTGGCTTTCCGGATCTATTGGGACGCTGAAAAAGGCATTCTTGAGATCAATTACAGTAAAGAATGTTGCTTCGGAATCAATAGCTGTCAGTAATGAAGAGATGTCTGGAACTACGGGGTATTGTGGTACAATACATTTATTTAATTCGCGCAGATCAATAACCAATCGATATACTGGGGGAGCCTTTGGATCAGTTCGTTTAAGAATCGGAATTATCGGTGAATTACATATATTGGAGTCGGTCTCCACAACCACTCCCTGGCCAATAAGCTCGTCAATGATTTGCAGTAAAGCCATTACAGCATCTGGGGGTAACTTGTATTGTCGCATTCGTGGTAGTACCACTCCTGCCTTTAGTGTGACTCGATATGGTGTAATATTCATGCAACCAACGTCAGTAGGGCCTTGTGCCCATAGATGTGTAGGTAAAGTCTGCAGTCGGGGATCCATGTCTCGAGACACATAGTGACCTTTGAAATCACGTAAAAACAATCTTACTCCTTCCGGAGAACAACATATTATAGCTCCTAAAGCTTTCAGTGTTTTTATACCTAACAAGTTTTCTGGACATGATTTAGTAAGCAATAAATCTGTAGTTCTGGTCAAGGGTCCTATAGTAAGTGGAAGAGGCTGTGATACTTCATTAACAATAGGTTTTCCTGAAAAACCAAGGGAAATATTCTGTGAGCCTGAGAGGGGTGCCCCTGGAACTTCACTACGTTTTATAGTTGTTCGACTTGCCCCTGTATCGAGTAGAAATTTTCTATCTTGACCTAATAATTCGCTATGTACATAAGGTCCTTCTTGGTCTACAGGGACCTCGATAAGGGGTAAGTCAACTTCCCTCTCTAGGCTGGTTCATGCATATCGTTGGTAATCAGGATAGTCATACTGTGCGGTCTGGTACAGCTGTCGTGTCGTGGTTTGTGTGGCAGCAGCAGGCAACGCTGGTGCGGCCGGCACAAACTGTATAGACTGTTGTGGAGCTGGCATGGCCTGTGCATGCTGCGGTGCTCCTTGTTCATTCTGATCCTGTCTAGGTGGCCGTGGTCTTTCTTTTGTAATACCTGTGGCGATATTACGCTTCAGGACTGGGCAATCGTGTATATAATGACCTGGCTGTTTACAATAGTTGCATGTCCCTTTTACAGGTCCTGCTGAATCACCGGACTGTGTCGTACCCTTTTTATGACCTTCAGCTGGAACTGTCTGGGAGACTAGCATTTTCATTTTCGTGTCTTTCATGCGTCTTTGTTCATGTTCTTGTTCTTCTCTAATTCTATTGTAATGGTACTGTAACATTTGTAACATTTGTGATGGGGTATTACCTTGCCAGGTACTCTCGAATTTTAATACTCTATTCTTCACTTGGGGCAAGGAATTTTCCACTAATTTTGTCACAAACAGATGTGGGTATGACTCGCTACTTGCTTTTATACCACTATTTATACCAAAACATTTTTCGAATCGGGCATAGAAATCACTAGTATCTTCATCTTGCTTTTGTTTACAGGCTGAGATTGCACCCCAGTCTTCCTTTTTCGTGGTTAATAAACGTGGTAGTACCTGTACTAGTAAACCTGGCAGTGCTTTAGTTTTGTCCCCAAGCCCCGAACCTGGGCCTCGGGCCTTTTCTTCATTTTCTAATGCTGTCCAATCTATCTTTTGGTCTCCTACCTCCCACTCTTTTTCCTTGAGTTTTTCATAAATGCCAGCAGGCATTAATACCTTTAATATTGTCATAATGTCGGGATAGGTATACTCTCCCATGAATAACATGTCTTTAATTTCTCGGTGGAAACCCGCTGGGTCTTTGTCATGACTGGGTACCACTTTCTTCATTTCTAACAATTCTATTTTCGATATGGGCGTATATACATATACACGTTTAAACTGATTGTCCTCGCCCTTTATTGGGTGTACTTCTCGTAAGGGATTCTGTCTGTCCATGTAATACATCGGTCTTTCCTTGATGGGCAGTGAAACATGTTCTGGACATCCAAAAAGAATGTACTGCCTTCTGGATTCTAGTATTTCCTTAATTAACTTAGTACCTGAACCTTTCCATCTATTTGTGAGTAATTCAGTCAATATATCAGGAAAGGGACCAGGATCTGAATGTTGGCTTTTATATAGTATAAGAAGTTGTTGAATCATATAAATCCCAGCTAAACGCTGTTCATCTGGGGTGAGATTCAAAAATGTGTGTGCTACTGTATCATCATCATACTTTCCGGGACTGTCAACCCAATGAACGGCTGACCTGGCTAATTCTTGTTCATCCATAGAATCGAGAAAATGATAACCCCTTCGTTCTCGCAGTAATTTGTCAGCGGCTTGGAACGAATACTCGGGGGACCTTATATTTATTATAGGTGTTTGGAAATTCCTGTTATTATCTGGACATATCGGACGTATCGGATCAGTAAAACATCTAGTACTATTACAAGATCTTCCTCTACCTACATAGGCTATGGTGTCTGACTGTCCTGTGGGCAGTCCTGATCCTTCCTCCTCGCTTTGTTCGAACTGGTCTACCGCTAATCTCTCTTCGTGTAGGCGTTCTATTTCTTTACGGATCTTTCTGCACATGGCTATTATACATTTTTGCCTGTCATGTCTCCCTTCTGATATATTCTGGCTCCATCTGGTAAGAGTTTCCATTGTTTCCGGGTCTACCCCCGGTCGGTCTTGATTTCTGATCACACAATTTATGAGGAAAGGTAACAGTTCCCCCTGTATCTCCACTTTCTGGTATTCCATAGCTCTGTTAATACTTTCAGAATCTCGCCCTGTTTGGACAAAATGATATATATTATCTAGATGCATAGTCATTCCTGGTAACTTCCCTAAATACACCGCGGCTCGTCTGATACGTAATGATGCCAGGATCATTTCGTCCTCTTTGCCGGGCACAGGGTCATATCTACAATCTACAAGAAGTTCCTTAAGCGTACGGGAATTTATGAGTTTGGGGGTACGTGGATGTGCTGACTCTTGAAAGGTAAGTTTATTTATTCTGGGTGGCGTAGAAAAAATATTGGTAGCACCTCCAGTAGCCCCGTCTGGAGTATCGGGCGTGAAGGGATTCGTAGAACGTGATACAGCAACTATAGGTGTGGACACAGCTATAGAAGTAGCTGTAGGAACAGATGTGGAAACGGACGTGCTTGCCGGAACTTGTGTCAGTATTTGATGCTGTAAGGATACAGATACAGGATCTTGGCGTTGAACCTCCCCGGCCGACGGTCTGTGTGGGGCGGGGTTAGCATACTCGGGAGCTGCGTCATCTAAATATGAGGAAAGAAAAACATCTTCTGCGGTTCTAGGATGCCCTTTAGGATGTACCTTTATTGGAAACAATGGGGGTGGCAAGTCTTTTGGTATCCCCGCAGTAGCCTTAGGTAATCCTTCGGCCAGAAGGGGATACATACCCTTCATAAGGGCATTTCTTTGTCTGTCTACTTGTTCTGATTTCACTCGTGTACCTTCTTCAATTAATAGATTTTCTCGAACTTCATTTGAATTCTCTTTACTCTTCTCTTCCTGTCTACGTGCTTTTTCTGTGCGTCTATACGATTCTTTACGCCATAATTCAATGGCGTCTTTCTGTGACTGTCTGGCTTTCCTTTTCCATAACTCTTCCTCTACTTTAACGATGCAATCTGCATCCCAGGTCCCAGCTGCGGGCCACCTCTGACTTTCTGGTAATTCCTTAGTGTAGTCTACCCATAGATCAAGAAATAATATAGCGTCTAGGCCGTGTTTATGATACATGAAGTACCCTGGAGTGTCGCTAGGAGGAATGGGAACAGCTTCTTCGAGTACCCCTTTTCTAGTTGTGATCTGTCTTAGTTTCGAAAAGAGCGGCATATTGAGAACTGGTCTGATACTTGGTCTTGAACAAACTTAATACAATAAAAACACAATAATGAACAGTCATTCACACCACAGTATGCAGGACGTATTAATACATTTAACATTTAACATTTAAATGAGCAGCGATGATGATGACGATCTAAAAAAACTTAATCATAAAACATAATTCTCGACATTAACGGAAATTATTCTGAATTATGACGATCTAAGAAAACTTAATCATAAAACATAATTCTCGACATTTAACGGAAATTATTCTGAATTTATATACTTGATATACTAGATATACTGCTAAACAGTACAGATACACTGCTAAACAGTGCAGACCGGATTTGTGTACCCAAACCCGTCTGGACCGGCACAACTTATGTGCACGCCAGAACGCCTCCCAGTAATGGTACTCACCGGGTAGCTCGGAACGGAAGGCCTCGGAACGGAACTGAACTGAACTGGACCGGACTGGACTGGACTCGACTCGAAAACTTCGGACACGTCAGGACATCGGAAACCTGGTGGGCCTCTGTATACCTCGGATCTTGCTCTCTCAGCTAGGCTCTGGTCGGGATACTTCGCACTTCTCACCGCCTCGTCTGGGTGTTGATCGCAGCCTCAGTCGCCCCCGCTTGACCGGAGGGAGATACAGAAAATCCTGCTGGTACGCGTTGTTGTCCGTCCAGCTGTGGCAGGAGACCGGGCCTGCAACGCACCGCCGGCGCGTGAGATGAGAAAGTGTCCCTATTCGGGAGCCATTTATGTGGTAAATAATTTAATTACCGGGACTTAATTTGATACAGAACATAATAAAAATAGCTCAGTAAATAAGAGGCAGAATCCGTGGTATTAGAGGTTCGGAATGGGCTTTATTCCAATATACGATTCGGAATCGTGGTCTCCAGGTTCCATCACCACGGAGGTTCAGGAAGTGAAGTACATACATTATAGATAATTAATCACTTTTATACAATAGGCATTACGGTGAAGCAAAGGCAAGAGGCGTAACAATTGATAGTAAAGATAACATTTCACATGCGTAGCTGAAGGAGGCGTAATTGGGAGTAACAAGAAAACGTCATTGGTTGTGATGTCACATATGGGTGGATCTATGAAATAATTTCGCAATGTCAGCAGAAATACTTGGCAGAAATGCGCGCGCAGCAGCATGACGTGTGATTGACGTGCAGCTAGGGGGTGAAGGGGACTTGACATTTAGCTCTACATGTGGCGACAGATGTCTGGAGGGTCAAGTCAACCTAATCCCAAATCTTATCTAACATCCTATGTTTAAAGAACTATGTTATCCAAAAGAGAAGTCTTCTTGGAGTAGAATCTTATTCTATACTGACTATACTGACTGTTAGTGCGTGTACAAGCGTCTAAGTGTCTACACTAGATGCGAGGGCAGGAATCTTCCATAGTAACAGGGCTATGATTTACTTGCATAAAGACAGAGAAGCCGGGCCTTTGCTCGGTAGCTGGCAGAATGTTTACTTAAACTACTAGACAGGAATGCATTGGGCAGGAATCGGAACAGATAATTTCGAAGGTGAAATACAGTTCTTGGCAGGCAGCAAGCTGATGTCAGGCTTCGTGAGCCGCGCAGGGAATGAGACAAAGTTCATGGTCACAGATGCAGGCTCAGACTGGAGCTTCAGAGGCAGAAAGCAAGAAAAGCTTGATGACAGAATCAGGGCCTACTTGCCTGGACTGTAAAATGGCATAAGTGAACCATATAAAGCCGGTGGCCTTTCGTACTTAGGAATGGAATATCCGGCCTATTCATGGCGGATCTGAAAGAGGACATGTTGGCGGTGGACGCACATGTGTTTGCGTCTTCATAACTGGAACTGGAGGGAGCATACATGTACTTGTGATTCATACATGAAACCGTTGGGGTCCAAGATAGGGGACATAACTGACCAGAAAAATCCATATTTCCACACTACTGTTGCACCCTCTGGAGTTAGAATAGTAATTTTTACCCCTATACTATCCAACACTTACCCTACTGTTGCACCCCCTGGAGTTAGAATAGTAATTTTTACCCCTATACTATCCAATGCTTACCTAAAATGCAATGTAATATTATGCGTTGTAATGGTATGCGTTGTAAAGGTAGTATGTGATGTAATGGAATGCGTTGTAAAGGTAGTTTTTAAAAATGCGTTGTAGTGTCATGCGATGTAATGGAATGCGTTGTAGTGGATGTTGCGTTGTAAAAATTGCGTTGTAAGTGCATGCGTTGTAAAAGTATGCGTTGTAACGTCATACATCCGTTCAACACTATACTTATTTATTTATTTAGGAATTTTATATAGCACTAGCCAGACCCGAAGGTATTGGAGTGCTTTACAACATAGGTAGCGGGGAAGAACACACAGATAAGAGTAACAGTAGTATACATATTGACTCAGTGCGAATCGAAAGTCTCATATGATATCACAGCTTGGGAGTAATATATACATTGGCTCGTGGGGCGGCCCTTTCTGGGAGGGGGACACAGGAACGAGCCAGGAGGTGTGAGAGGTAGAAGTCTTAGTGTTAAGGTGGCTGAGTGCTGCAATGGGCAAGAGTCTGCAGCAGCTATCCATTCGGAAAGGATCGGGTGAGGAAGAGGTTTTTGAGTTGCCTTTTGAATTTTAAGAAGGAAGTGGTAGTCCTAATGAGGACTGGGATGGAGTTCCAGATTTTGGGTCTGTTCCAGCGAAGGATAGAGAAGGGGTTTTTTGTTTGCGCTTTTCGGAGGAATGAGGAGTAGAGTGTTGGTGCTCCTGAGGCTCCTTGCCTGACTGGCTTTTTTGAGTTTGGCGGCCAGGTAGGCGGGTTTCCCAGTGTGTAGAGCTTTGAGCGTGAGACAAGCAGTTCTGAAGTTGGCACCCACTCATTTCAATAGAGAGCCATTTTAGTTCTCTGAGTGCAGGCAGGATGTGTTCACATTTTCTTACTCTGGTTACCATTCTGGCTGCTCCATTCAGAGTTGTTCTGAGGGGAGCTAAGTGGGACTTTGCTGTTCCGGTGAGGGTTGCGTTCCCGTAGTCCAGTCTGGACAACACCAGGGATTGAGTGGCTTGTTTGAGGTCACTAGGGGGGTTGAAGGCTTTTATTTTGTTGAACAGTTTAAGGTTGAGGAAGGCGCTCTTGTCGGAGTTTTTGATGTGTTTGGCAATGCCTAGTTTTGGGTCCAGAGTGATTCCCAGTGATTTTACAGAGTCGGCCAAGGTGAGATTGTGGTTGTGGTTACTTATGTAACTAAACTTTCATATTACTCCCTTCTGCAGTTGCTGGATCATGGGAGACATTACCACCACCAACTTCAAGGACACTTGTTCACTAGCTGACATCAAGGGGTTCATACACATAGCAGGTATCTGTGGCAGTACCAGATAAGGTGCCATTGCATTTAAGTATTAATTCCAAGTATGGATCAACCATTACCTTCATATATTTATGTATGCTGTCATGTGAAATTTGTTTTGATATTAAAAAAGAACAAGAGCGACCCTAATGTCTATGTGAACATGGGTATTAAGTATAAGTATAAGAGGCGGTCACATGGAATTCACTTATATAAACAATAAGCTACCACAGAAAAATCCTATGCAGAATTAATCAATAATAGACAATCCTTAATCTTGACAAAAATATTCTGTCATGTGTGAATCTCTGCATGGAATCACTGGAAGAGTCAACCAGTATATTAATGAATTCATCCCCATTTACTTTATTTTAAGAAAGGAATTAGAATATATACAAAAATTAGGTCACACATGTTCAAGTGAGGAGTGAGAAAGAGTTTTTTAGAACAGAACCCCAAGTGCAAAGAACAATAGCAAAACAAAGTAAAGGAAGTGACAATGTGACAATATAAAAGCATATTGGTATAAAATGAAAGACAGCCGACGGTATTGCATACAAATGAGAAAGCCAGAGGAGATAACTGGTGTGATTATAATATCTTAGGTCTGTCTTTAGACGGTGCTGACGGTGTTTCGACCCTGTGTCAGATATAAGGATCTCATCAGGACTTGATATTAACTGGGGAGCTGAAGAATGTGGGACATTAGTAACATGAATTGAAAGGAAATTAATTAACTTACAAGAATTGAAGGAAGATACATACTGGTTGAATATTATGAAGGGCCATTGGTGTAAATGAGCCAGGACAACTGTAAAGCTGCAAGGGATGTAGTCGTAGGATACCCGAACAATTGGTCTTTGTAGAGGCACAAACTGGGCTCACTGAAGGTGAGACAACAAGGTGCAATGGTGTTCTTGAGGTGTGACCTATAACAAATGTAGGGCCAAAAGTTACTTTGGTGTTAACAAATAGACAGATAGTGGAATCTCCACCAAGTGTTGTCTGGAGCGCTTACCCGTGAGTTCAGAGCTGGCAGAAGCTGTCATCGAGCCTGGGCGATGTGGAAAACCGCCAATATCCACAGTTGGAGTCACCAAGGATAAGGTAAACTCCAAATGGAGCTGATGAATCTACAAGAAGAAGCTAGATGAACACACTAGTAGCATTAAGACATTAACCACTGTTGCTCTAGTCAAAGTATTCACATAGTCAGCATTAGAGAGAATAAGCGAGTGGTGAGACAACCTCTGCATTAGCTCTCATTGATCAAAGTATTGACATAATCAGCATTAGTATATTAGCAAGTATGTCAACATAAAAGACAGTGCTAGTGTGTAAGTTACAATTTTGAAATAACCAGGAAGCAGAAGTAAAGTGCTTCCACCCTAAGTAGTGTTAACCCTTATAAAGACAGAGGTGCGCTGCGGTGAGCATGATGGTTATGGCGCTTAGAGACATTTGGAACAGCGTGGCTGGTATATTACGCTTATCCACTCACAAGTAGAATAGGGAAGTAGTGCGGCTTCTATGGGGAAAAGGAGACACAGCCAGTGTTTACCTGTATAGAGTCGCCTAATAATGCTCATGTTTGCGCTCTCCCGATTGGAGAAATGCGCGCCCGATAGGGTTGATCCACGGAGTACCGTGGTGTCTTTCTGAAGATAAGGATAATACATCTCTTGTGAAGGGCGTGTCGGGGCGTGGCAGCAGGGAGTGTCTTCCTACCCAGTGCTGAGCGGGTCATGTAAGAATATGCACAGGGAATCAGCGTCAAAAGGCAAGTAGCCGTGTGCTGTAAAGCACCCAGCAACCAAAAGAACCATTGCTAATGGCCAACCTTGAGCATATGGCCATTTATATGAATTTTGCACAAAGAATGAAAATACATTTAAAAAATGTCTTGTATTGGTTAAACAAGACAAACAAAGACCTAAATATAACAAATAAATTCAATGCCAGAAATGATAAGTAAAATAACGAATTGCATCAACAATCCAATAGGACATACATAAAGAAAATATAATACTACATTGCAATGGGAATGTAAAAAGCAACATCATGAGGCAATGAATTCTTTGCTGTAGAAGGGTGGGCCCCCAGTTGGTATGGCCTGATTAGATACAGTCCCCGTACGCTCTGGAGACACAAGGATTGTGTAAATTGTTGCGAGATCAGTTCATAAGAGCAATTATTTTACGCCATTCTTCCATAGTGTTAAGTCCCTGTCTTATTGAATTGCATTTGTCAATCCATTTGCACTCAAGTCTTTGAAGGGTGTATGATGTGTCTCCATGTCGGAGGGACGGTCGGAAGCAGAAGCGGGGAGGCCGCATGTGGTCAATAGTGAGGTTTTTATTACAGAAAGTAGTACACACTTGGGTTGAGAGAAAAAAAACCTCCAGTTAAACACAGTAGGCGATTGGAGTTCAATTGATGGTTTTTGGGCTCCAAGGATATCTCCAGGGAAGGAAGTAGGAAGCGCCCTCAAGGCTTGGTTGGCGTCGCTTGTAGTTGGTACCGTGGTGGGAAACCTATTACGGGTTTCAGACGCTCTGTTGGGCTCCCGGAGCAGGCTCAAAAGAGAAAAAAGAAAGTGGCGGTCAGACTTGAGTTCTACAAAAATGCATGACACCGTCAACAACCATGTGAGGGGAAGTTCGCTAAAAAAGAAGGAGGGGCGTGAGGGCAATGTTGGGGTACTGTGCAAGGGTGTGAGGCTATTAGGGAAGGGCCACGGGTTTCCGGGTCTTGAGGTCGAAAGAATAAAAACGTAGCGCACAAGAAGAAGGCGGCCACAGGAGTACTGCTTCTCTCTCTCTCCCCCCCCTTTATTTAACAGTTGTGACTACTTGTTTCCCTTGCCTCCTGCCCCGCTACCCTTACTTCTTCCCTCCCCCTCCCTAAGTCTCACTACGTACCGCTGAGAGCCACAACTCTCCGGAGTGGTGGCGGCTCGTGCGTCCTCCGGGATCCACCAGTCTTCGCTCCAAGTCTCTGGTCCCTCGTCTTCGTTCTCTCCCTCTCCGGCGTCTGTGTTGCTCCTCGGCTGAGCTCAACGATCTTCTTCCGGGTCTTCATTCGCTGACGCGCCTGCTGCTGTGCCTCCTTCCCTTTTTCTGCCACCCGTGACCTTCCGCTATGGTTCCTGATTGGTCGACGTGATTTTCAGTCCCGACTTCCACATCCGGGTGACGTTCGGGGTTCTGCGGAGGGAGGCAAGAGGTATCCATTAGTTTTACGGGTCCAGAGCCGTCTTCGTTTCTGTGCCGGTAAGGAGTCCATGCCGTCTCCCGCGGAACGCCGTCCTCGATGGTGAGAACGGGCTCCGAGGCTCCCTCACACTCCACCTCTTGAAGATGGGAGCACTTTTTCTATCACTTGCCATCTCAGGCCATCAACTGTGAGCTTCTTTTCTGCATAGTGTTGTAGCAAAGGGGCTGTTTCAATTATTCGGCGAATCCAGCTCCTGTGTTGACTTATGCTGGGTTTCACTGATTGTGATTTTTGACCAATGTAAATCATGTACACAGACACCATATTCAATTAATGACATTAGTACAGGCACATTTTGTGTGGTGTTGTAGTGTGCTCTGGATGTTGCCATGCACAAATGCTTTCATGTTCTGTGTGTATTGACATGAGATAAAATATCCGCAATTATTGTGGCCCTTGATGGGGCTTAAGTCCCATGTGGATAGGATGCTCTCAGTGGGCTCGGGAAGAATTGTGTTGGCATGTACTAAGTCATCATTTATGTTCTTACCTTTCATGAATGAGAACAAACAAAGTTCTTTAAAGCTATCCATAGTGTTGAGAGTGGACCAGTGTCTCTTTATGATCTTCACTGTCTTGCTAATGTCTGGGCAAAATGTTGTGATGCATGCCATCTTATCGGAAGAAAATCTATCTGTGGTCTGTAATATCTCCTCACTGCTCTTTTCATGGAGGTCTTTACCAAGCGTGTGTGGTACCCCCTTTCCCGGAGTTTGTTAATAAGTATGGTTCCTTCTTTGGAAAAGTCCTCCTTAAGTGTGCAATCTCTGCAGAGCCAAATAAATTGTCCAATTGGCAACACGTCTTTAAGGGTTGTATGATGGAACCACGCGTTTGATTATATCGTATGCCTTAACAACGCGGTCTTTACTACGACTGTGTCTTTACTATGCATGCCTTTATCACCTATGCCTTTACAATGAATTTTGTTGTGAAGGCGTGATTGTTAAAGTCATATGTGTGGTAAAGATTACACCCCACCCCCGCCCTGAGCCATAAAATCCAGTCCCCAGCCCTGCAAACGACCCACCCAGGTCTAAAAACTACCAGAGCCCCCCACCTAGAGCACTAAAACCTGGCCCTCGTGCCTGTAAACGACCCTGCCCCAGCCCTAAAAATGATAATGCCCTTAGTCCTACCCCCAGCCCCAAAAATGACCCCGACCCCAGCCCCCCACCAGGAGCCCCAAAACCCAGCCACCAGCCCTAAAACCTTCCCCGACCCAGCCCTAAAAATATCCCACCCCCCCCCCACCCTGAGCCCTAAAACTGACTCCCATCCCTACAAACTACCCCGAACCCACCTGCCCTAATCCCTAAAACCCGGCCCTACTTATCAAGCGGGGTCCCTATCCTTCCTGTTCCTTCTATTCTCCCCGCCAATTCATTCTGAATCTAGAGTGCTGACTGCCTTTACCACACATATGCGTGGTAAAGGCATATGTGTGATAAAGGCAAGCGTGGTAACGCTTGCGTGGTATCAGAACGTGTGTGTCCATCAGCACTTTAAATGCTGTTTCCAGTCTTTAAGAGCCCATGGGTGAAAGCTCCTATACTGCAATAGAGTGTTGCCTTCAGTTGGCTTTCTGTACAGAGAGACAATGAGGTGATTGCTGTAGTTTTTGATTTCTAGGTCTAGGATGGGGAGATATGGCAATCTATGGTGAGGATGAATTTGAGGTATGGTTGACACTGGTTCAGGTATTGAATAAATAGTGCCAGTGTGTCATGTGGGCCATTCAAAATCATAAAGATATCGTCAATATACCTCTTCCAGCAACAAATCTTGCTGAGATATGGATTTATGTCAATGTGGACATGGTCATTCTCAAATTGGCTAATGTAGAGGGTCGCAAAGTTAGGTTCAGAAATTGCTCCAATCGATATCCTGGAGCATTGTTGGCAATAGTCCCTATCAAACAAAAAAATTGTTGGTGGTCAAAGTGAACTCCAGGTGTTCAACAATAAATGAAGTAGGCACACGGTAGGGGGCGGCTGTTGGTCAAGGATCAGTCTGATAACATCAATGCTGTGTTGCCGGGGGATGTTCATACACAGTGATACAATATTGGGAGTCACTAGAATTTCTTCTGAGGGATCGAAGTCAAGGCCCTCAATGAGATTAATCATAAAGGTGCTGTCATGAACACATGTGTCAAGTAGCAGGACATATTCTCCTCTGGTGTCCTTTGTTTGTATGCAATACCGCTGGCTGTCCTTTCTTTTATACCAATATGTTTTTCTATTATCACGTTGTCACTTCCTTTCCCTTGATTTGCTATGGTTCTTTGCACTTTGGGGTTCTGTCGAGAAAAAACTCTTGCTCACTCCTCTCTTGATCATGTGTGACTTCATAGTTGTATATATTTCTAAATGCTTTCTGAAAATAAAGTCAATGAGGATGAATTGATTAATATGCTGGTTGACTCTTCCAGTGATTTCATGCAGAGATTCACTCATTACAGAATATTTTTGTCAAGATTAAGGATGGTCTAATATTGATGAATTCAATCCAGGCTTTTCCTGTGGTATCCTATCGTTTAAATAAATACACCTGTTTTGAAACAATAATCCTGCACCATGAACATGTGGAAAATGAAGAGAAATTCCAGGAGCAAACCCTGTCCTACTCATGACAGTTGTCTTGGCTTCCACCACTTCAGGATAAAAGGAGAAACAGGAAGAGGAGGAGGACATTGTTGGCTCCACCGAGAAACAGTTATCATACACAGTCATCAAAGTCTGCCTCACAGCCAGCCAGCATTTTTTCTAAAGGTCTCACCTGAGGATTGCTAGACGCCCACCAGCTAAGCAGCCATGGATGCTTGCCCCGGCTACACTGGACAGCACTTGACCCATTAAATTGCAGGTACCTCAGTTGACCCTAAAGACACCTTTCATTCAGGTGCAACTCCAGTCTTCTATTAATCATCATTGGTACAGGACACCTCTGTTAGGAGGAGTCTCTCACATTCTTAAATGTCCCCCCACCTCCTCCCAGTTGCCAACCCTCACTTTGATGGGCAAACTGCTGTCCATGTCATGCAGTCAGACATTCGCGGGGAGGTTGGCATGGCTGAATCCTGTCCCTTAGGAAAGCAGTCCGAGAAAAAGGGGTGACCGTGTGAGATAGCAGATCACCTTCACAGAATTCCTCCAATGTCTAACAGGTAGACTCATGCCTTGGAGAACTTTGAAAATGTTACCACAACATGTCAAAGTCACACTGTCAATATCTTCATTGTGTGAAGGAGAAGAGTGCAAAAGAACATGCCCTCATCCTGCAGATGTTAAAGGCAATAGTAAACAAGTGTCAATGTCAATCTGCAGGGCTAAAGGCATGCACAGGATTAAACAGAGGCAGTGCAATAGCCTGTTAGGCTCACACCACCCTCAAACCCTGATGTTAATCCACCTGCACTATCCACAAACCACCCAGACCCTTCCCCAACTTCACCTCCACAACCACAAGCTTCAATGCAACCAGTTTTGCATAGCTGGAGATGTTTACAGACATCCCTCCTCCTCACAAACGGTAATACTATTCTATTAATCGCTATACTTCTCTCACAACCCCTCACACACTCAAACATGCTTTTTAGTAATTCTCTAAGCAACGTTCACTTATCACTTATTCTAAAACTCTTACTCGTGAGCAAACTTGAAACTTGATAGCATCAAACTTCCCACGTGTGTGTGCTTTAATGTGTGTTGCTAAGTAAAGTGCTAGTGTAAGTTATTTGTATGATGGTACTATATGTCATACACAAGGAGAGAGAGAGAGAGAGAGAGAGAGAGAGAGAGAGAGGAAAAAGACCTGGTCATATCCTCCCTAGTCTAAACTAAAAACACATAAAGGCGACCAGGTGGGGGTTACAAGGTTACAATGTGGTGTTCACATGAGGAAAACCCACACCCTGCTGGGCTTTAGATGAATGGCTGAAACAAATTGACATCAGACACACTGGAGATTTTATTTATTACCATATCTAAGATACACAATAATTAAAAGGGAATTCCTTGAATATACCTTAAGATATTTTTCATTTGTCTGGATCCCTGCTATAATCCAGTTGTCTAAGAACTTGCAGAAATGGTCAAATCCACCACTTTAGTATTCACCTACCATGGTGTGTATATTCGCATATGATGAAGCATGCCACGATAAGTTGTGGGTGAGGCATTTATTCCAAAATCGTTTTGATTTTCCTCATGGGACCACCACATTGTAACTCCCCACCTGGTCATCTTCATGGGTTTTGATGGTATTGTGTAATATCTATTTACTTTACCTTTTCACACTAATGTCATGAAATTACATTCAACTATTTGTTTAGGTACTTCTTCAATAAGGATAATCTGCCCTTTTAAGATTATTTTGTATTAGATATTTAAAAAGATAAATCTTGAAAATTGTGGGTCTTAGGGACAGCCCTTAGCAATGGGTAAAATAAGCTCAAATACTATCTTTGTTCAGCTGGAAAAATTTAATTTGAAGGGATGGGGATCATTAAAATATATTAGGAACAAAATCTATTTATCAGGGGAAAATAAAGTTAAAAAATTACTACAAACTTAAGTCCTGGTTAAACACATAATAAAAATGTCCTAAAACGAAGTCAAATATGTACATGAAAGCAGGCTAAGGATGAAATTGAGTTGAACCCGCTGTAGGTTGCAAGATCCTGGAAGACACGCCAGAGCAGTCCGCGTCTTCAGGCGAGTGAGAAGAGCTGCAGTGGACGGCTCCGGTGTATCTTCCTGCATCCTGTGATCCACAGTGAGTGCAACGGAATTTCATTCTTCACGTGCTTATCATCTTTGGCCTGCTCCCCACTAGTGCTCCGTACTGTTCTGGACTCTTGCCCAAGATGTATATCTCCCAGCCACTTTGTTTAGCCTCTTCTACTAAATGCACTGTGGATCACACAACCTTTCTACTTTTGGGAAATTGCAATAGTTATTTGAGAAAGTCAACTAAAATGTATGAAGATAATTTTCAGAAAAATATAAAAATTAGCAAACATATTATAAAAAACTGTAAAGCCATTCTAAAATATTTTCCCTTTACTTGTCTATTTTTCCCATTGTATTCCTTGGCTCCATGGGTTTCTTTGAGTGTGTTGCATATCACTGATCAGCCATGTGTGATGCTTGATTTACTCTAGAAGCTTGCTGGAGTACATTCAAGCCTGCTATTTCAGTGGTTGAGCTGTAGTAGAATTAGAAGTGTATTTTCGATTAGCAATTGCCTTGTTCTTTGTGGATGTATTTACATGCCCCTCCTAAACCCCCTCCTTAAATGTATCTAGCCCCCACCCATTTAATAGTATGTATTCCTCATTTTCAACTCACACCTCCTTGGCCTCCCACATTTCTAAAACTGTGTATACCTTCATATGCAGAAATCTCTTCACATGTGGCAGATAACTTCATATAGAAAAGATACGAGAGACAAAGATATCCAGCCAGAGGTTTGTGAATTGGATTTTGGAGTAGGTAAAGTAGTACTCCAAAATGGATTCTGTGAATTGAAACTCTAGTACGTTGCTTCCCAGTCATCTCCAACACAAAAGAATTCTTTTAATACAGTTTTCACATACACACTTTCGGATGTCTAAGCGACCTGGTACTGATCGATGACTGCATCCTTCAAAACTACAACTCACTAAGGATGGCTCACTCACCTAACAGAGGGACACCCATCACCCCACTGCCTGCACATCTATATAAAATGATTCAGAAACCACAGAACCAGAGGCGTACCATTTTTACTCAGAGAAGTGTGGGTATGCTCGGTGGTAGAAATGTTGGGTATGCCTACTGATTCTGGACCTTTCCTACACAGAAATATTTGGAAACTATGATTTTAGCCAAATTTGGAGGTTTTCAGAGCATTCGGGATAATAAAATGTTGTGGGATTCACACAAGTCAGGACTCTCCTGGGTATCTAGTTTTCAGAAATGTGTACATTTAATCGGTTTCCTTGGGTGGTGGCTGAGGACAGGCCCAATTAGCACAGTAACCCACATTGGTAAAATGGGTCAATTTTTGTGGTGAAAAGTTGAAGTCTCTGAGTAGAGTTTGCAGTCTATCGTCTCAAGGGTGATAGATACAGACGCACAAGTAGGGTTCTATTTTTATCAGGAGAAGTGTGGAAACACTGGGTGCAAACGTGGAACAAACGGCAAGGGGCAGCATGCAAGGGACAAGCAATGACAAATTTAAAGATGTGCAGAAACCACAGTTTTGACAGAAAGCATTTATTTAATGTATTTTTATAACAATGACTAAACCACAAGTCAATGAAGCGCTTCTCTTACCAGGATAAGTACATACATATAACCTAGAAGGTTTGTGGAGAAGGGGAAGAAGGAATGGTTAGATGTGTTCTTAAGTCTTTCCTCTAGAGAAGGACTGATTTGTAGTCTTTTTCAGAATTTCCAGGACTAAGCTGCATTTACTTCTAGTGTCTCTTTGCCCTGTTGTGAGAAATAGTTTTCCTTCATTGTCAAGGATTGGGTGCTATGAAGGCCTCTCTTGTTCACTCTCTCAGAAAGGGGCAACTCCTTCCAGCTGCCAAAGTGCCACTCTGCACTTGTATGCACAAAAAAGGTGTCATGTGTCTCCGGTATATGCCTGCACTTTGGAAAAAAAGTCACAAAGGACAGAAAAATGGCCTTTGCAATATTGGTAGTTCTTGATTTATGATAATCAATTAAACAAGTGTTAAAAAGGATGCCACCATGAATATCCTGGGATAAGGTCAAGAAAGAGCCCAGCATAAAGTCTTCCAGGAAATATATCCAGCTAACAATGCAGCTGAAGCAAAAATCTGTAACAAAAATTGAAACTAAGTCGGCGATGAACATGAAGAAAATTAGGCATACAAGAGCTTAGTGCAACACGCTACTCTGACCAAGCCTTCCTTGCATATCATCGTGAAATGACATGACATGGAAAAGAGTTTATACCAGTTTGGTTTGAGAAAATCTGCTTATACTGGATATACAACTACCTTGGATAAGAACAGATTTAAGGCTGCCCACATCTTATCCTTGAGGCATCTGGTGAAAGATGATGGACCATTTGTTTAACACCCTTCTATACCTCCATGTTTTCATGTTCCAAAAAACTGACCTGATCTCGGGCCCTGCACTGCTTGCAGATGAGCCCACAACCAGTGAGGAACTTTGTTGAATCTTGCTGGGTTCAGCAGCATCAAAATAGATGCTGAGCTCCAGACCCAAGGATGATACTTTCTCTTTAGCAAACACCACACCAAGGGACCAAGCCACTGCCTCTGTGGAGTTCCATTCCTGAATGTAGTGATGGTTTTAAAAAGACTAAACACTAGAATAAAACTTAAAAAACTTAAACTTGGAATGTAGCACTCATGTAGCTTGGAGTACCATGCTGGATGGCTTTGTGGATGATGTGTGCCATCATGAAATGTACTTGTGCTCAAATGCTAGAAACTGACTGGCATTGAACCTAGAGGTCCCATATAAAGGTTGAAATTATCTACCAGCGATTTGTCAATAGTTTTTTAGTTTACTTCTCACGCCTTTTTTTTTTATAAATAGACAGTAATATGGTAGCTCCAAATATTGTTGGTATCGCACCAGTGATTATATATTCTTTAACCAACGTGAAAATTATTCTTCCCCAATTTTATGCATCCCTCATTAGTGGGTAATTCATGAGGACATTGAGTGTTAAAGTATACAGAGTTCTTAACATAATTAGTAGCTCATTGGGGCCTTGGGTGTTGAACTATATAGAGTTCTTAATACAACTGGTAGCTCATGGGCCTTGGTTGGTGAAGTTTTTAAAGTTCTTAACACAATAAGTAGCTCATCGTGGCCTTGGGTGTTGAAGTATATAGAGTTCTTAATGCAAATGATAGCTCATCGTGGCCTTGGGTGTTGAAGTATATACACCTCTTAATACAACTGGTAGCTCATCGTGGCCTAGGGTGTTGAAGTATATACACCTCTTAATACAAATGATAGCTCATCGTGGCCTTGGATGTTGAAGTATATACACCTCTTAATACAACTGGTAGCTCATCGTGGCCTAGGGTGTTGAAGTATATACACCTCTTAATACAAATGATAGCTCATCGTGGCTTTGGGTGTTGAAGTATATACACCTCTTAATACAACTGGTAGCTCATCGTGGCCTAGGGTGTTAAAGTATATACACCTCTTAATACAAATGATAGCTCATCGTGGCCTTGGGTGTTGAAGTATATACACCTCTTAATACAATTGGTAGCTCACCGTGGCCTAGGGTGTTAAAGTATATACACCTCTTAATACAAATGATAGCTCACCGTGGCCTAGGGTGTTGAAGTATATACACCTCTTGATACATATGATAGCTCATCGTGGCCTTGGGTGTTGAAGTATATACACCTCTTAATACAATTGGTAGCTCACCGTGGCCTAGGGTGTTAAAGTATATACACCTCTAAATACAAATGATAGCTCATCGTGGCCTTGGGTGTTGAAGTATATACACCTCTTAATACAAATGATAGCTCACCGTGGCCTAGGGTGTTGAAGTATATACACCTCTAAATACAAATGATAGCTCATCTTGGCCTTGGGTGTTGAAGTATATAGAGTTCCTAATACAACTGGTAGATCTTCGTGGCCTTGGGTGTTGAAGTATATAGAGTTCCTAATACAACTGGTAGTTCATCGTGGACTTGGGTGTTGAAGTATATAGAGTTCCTAATACAACTGGTAGTTCATCGTGAACTTGGGTGTTGAAGTATATAGATTTCTTATTACAACTGGTAGATCTTCGTGGCCTTGGGTGTTGAAGTATATAGAGTTCCTAATACAACTGGTAGTTCTTCATGGCCTTGGGTGTTGAAGTATATCGAGTTCTTAATACAACTGGTAGTTCAACAAGCCTTTGGGTGTTGAAGTATATCAAATTCTTAAAACACTTTAGAGTCTTGGCAATTGATGATAAAGTCATCAAAGCTACACTCACATTGCTGAGGAAAAATAGCCATAACTATTTAATGGCAAGGATCACATACGATTAGATCACCTCACATAAATTAAGGCGTAGTTCCAGCTGTACAAGAAAATGCAAGGCTTTTCAGCATCCTTGTTTAAATCACATTTTGGTGCATCCTGTGCTGCAAATTGGGTAGGATTTGATGCTTCTGTTGGCTATCTGGCACCCCCTTACCGTTGCTGCTCTAGGCATCTCCTAGTCTTGCCGTAATGTACCACTGCGTGCAGCACAGCACTGGAAAGCACCCGAAAGGTGAGACTGAGTGACATCAGAGGGGCTAGGCGGAGCTTCTCCTGTCAAGTAAACATGACTGTCGTCCTGTAGCCATGTGTGTAGTTCATTTCAAAAAATGTTTATGTATGAATCCATTAGGGTAAAGACAGGTATCAAAACTGGTTATTCAGAGCTTTGATGTTAGAGCAGGAAAAACACGAGTTTTGTTCTTTCACTGCTCCCACGCCAGGCTCCGAAGCCTGTCATCTCTATGATTGCGAACCAAGGGAAATCAGCCGCGGCCCGTGCAGGTAAGGGCAGTTGGGCCGGGTGCGGGGGATGGGGGAGGGGAGATTTTGACGGACAATAACGAGGGAAAATGTATTATTTATTTAATTTCCTCACCGCTCTTACCTGCACGGGCCGCGGCTGAGGGAAATGCGGGAATGCGAGTGGCACTCCACAGTAGTGGTCGGTTCTCATAAAGCCACTGTCAGTGCAACGCTACTGCTCTTCTTTTAATGTGAAAGGGGGCTTTGGGTCACGAGGGGGGAGTGAATGCACCAATGGTGGTTTTGGAAGGTTGGCAGACCCCAAGTAGTTGGAAAAAGATGAGGTTGGTGGTGGTGGGTGGCAGGACACCAGGTAACTTTTTTTATATTTGGGGAGGGGAGGGAAAGGCGATGCCAAAGGTGATGTCAGGCGGTATCTTCAATCAGGGGCGGCTCCTCCACAATGGCAAAGGAGCGTCGCCCCACTGCCAGCAGATGATAAATAAAACAATAACACATTTTTATTATCATTTTATATATCTCTCTCTGGGCTGCTTATGTCTGGCAGGAGTAGCGGGGCCAGGCCATGGCAAGGAGGAGTACTGTGCACTTATCAGTGTGCATGTCAGTTAGGCGATCCGTCTAAGGCCGGCAAAACAGACATGTGCACTCATGTTTCTCCAACCCAGCTGTGTTCCACAGTCGGATGGAGAAACCCCACAGGCTCCCACGTACAGTATGAGCGGCAAACGAGGTTGCTCAGACCAATCGAGGCGCTGCTCTCATGCTATGAGTGCAGCGTCTGTAGCAGGAGCAACGAGGCAGCCGGCAAAGGGAGCGCAGCTGAGGAACAGGTAAGTGATTTTAATTATTTTTATTTCCTAACCCCTCCTCTCTGTCACCTTCCATTCCCCCACCAGTTTTGATTGGCGGCAGCCGCCACTGGAGTTTGGAGTGTTATATAGTGCCCCACCCCAAAGAATGTATTCTGTGCCAAATAGTTGGGTACAGGTGCTTTCAGTAGGGCATGCTGAGGCGTCTGTCAGATTTCACTCTGGATTTTGACATGCCCACAAAGACAAAAACACACAAACTCACACTCTCTCACAAACTATTGTGTTTTAAGTACCCCTAACAATCCTCACTCCTCTCTCTTTTCACTGCCTCTCAAGCCCCCCTTATGTCCTGCTTCTCATAACATATTTTAGCAAGATATGCCTAATTGATTGTTGGGAAATCTGAAGCTTACACCCCCACCCCAACCCCCACCTCCCCCCCAAATCTTACCGACCAAGCTACGCCCCTGGGTGATGTGGGTGTCACGCCACCAGCTATTTAAATCTTTGAGGACTAGAGGGTAATGCAAACGGGGGTACGGAGAGGTGGCACCACAACGGGCAATTTCTTTTTATATTTGAGGAAGAGGAGGCCAATGCAGATGGTGGTGCGGTAGGTGTAGGTCACCAGGATTTTTTAGGTCGAGTTTAGGCAGTGCATGCCCTGCTCTGCGAGGCATGCTGTATTGGAGTATGTACTTGAAGCTCCGCTTACTCTCCGCCCATATTTGTCATTGGCTTGTGTCATTGTCCTTCATAAATGCCGGCTTCTGATTCAGTAATATGCTTGTCAGTTCCTCCTTAGTACCGCCTTGCCTTCATTTGTAACCTCCCATGAGGACTGGCCCTTTTACTTCGGTTGTTACACAGTATGTTGTATTGACTCTGTAAGCACTATTTTCTTTAATGAGTTTCTTCTACTGCAGGCACTATATGCTTTCCTGCAACATTCAGCGTGCCATGCGTGCTTTCACTGGGCACTTTTACAAAAAAAGGCATTTGTTTGTCAACTTGACAAACAAATGCTTTTTTTGGTAAAAGCGCCCCATACTGCGATTTCACTTTAATAACAGCCGCTGACCTTTTTTTTAGACACGGCTAACGTGAAAGCACAGCATGGGGCGCTTGTAAACAACAAGCATTTGCAATGCAATAGGTCTCACATTTTAGAAACTTTGACCTATTGGTATTGTAAATGACCCTGCCTTTTATTATTGCACGTTTTTTAAAAATATAAATAAAAGGCATTGTCATTTACAATGCCAATAGCTCAAAATCTCACAATTGCGAGACCTGTTGCATTGCAAATCCTTGTTTTTTACATTTCTGGTAAGGTAGAGAGAGGGTGGTCGGGTGGTTGGCAGGCAGAATACGGCTGTCCAAATTACTCATACCTCGGAGTCCAGAGTGACATGTTAAACAAGCACAGCTAAGCTTGGGGTTTCTGTAATATGACTCAGAACTTCTCAGTGAAAACATACTGCAGTTATTCACAGTTGCCCTTCTTTAATTCTAGATGTTTCTCCTTCCTAAGACCTCTCGTAATGAAGGGTATAGGTTGGTTGGGGATTTCAGAATTATTTTTCTTTTACATGAAAGTTCTCTTTCAACTACTAGAGTATGTGCCTTCCTCTCCAGCACTCTTTCTTTATCTATATGTCAGTAACCTACTGTTAGCTACTTTATAATGTTATATTCTAGTTCATGGTATTATCATTTAAACCAAAAAGTCCTAGTCCCAAGTTCTTTATCCAACAAAGAAGCCCTAACTGGGAAGAGATCTCTGTGCCAGGGATGCCAACATTGCATATTTTTCATGCTGGCGTGTGCTGCTACCATCCTGAAGAGTGGCTTACTCAGCGCCTTACAAATGTTGAATAAAGATCTGGTTTACCGCCAGTGAGCTGGGAGCAGGTGGGGTGAACCTGGTGTGACATAGACTCGTTCTGCCATCTAGTGTAATAAAGCGGCAAGTGCAATTAAATGTATTCCAACACAACTTCAAGCTGCTTGGAAGCGGCACGCGGATGGAAGTGTTTTATCTCATTCTTAGACATCATCACACTCCGCGTCTTATGACTGTTATTGTTTTCGGGGGGTGCTAGTGGAAACTTGCTGGGTAGAATGTGCTGTTGGTGGGGACTGGGAGGCCGGTTCAGTGTCGTCTTAAGGATTTTTGATGCTCTACATAACACGTATTTAAGGGCCCCACCTTTCAGAACAACATGAAAGGTATTGCTCGTTTTCAGCCAATTCAAGCCCTTGAGAGTGGTGAGTTCGAGCGTTGAGGTAAAGAAAGGAGGTGGAGAGGACGGTGATTACTTACTGATTCGTGGTGTAGAGAGAGATGAGGTATAACAATGCAGAGGTACAGAGAGATGAGGCAGGGAAAGGTGCGGTACAAAGAGGGGCAGAGGCAGAGTAAGTAGCACAGAAGTCACCAGGAGGTAAGATAAGTTACAGGGAGGTAGGCAGAGAAGCAAAGAGGGGCAATGTAAGAAGAGATGTGAGCTCCAGTGATAGTCCATTTGTTGCTTTTATGATTTGACTAAATCTACAGAGAATGATTCTGTGGTAATAGGAAATTGTTTCCAATAATGCGTTCCATGTGAACACTTGTAGTAAGTTGATAGTTAGTACCCAGTTCGCATGGACATATGGGATGCTCTTGTTTTTCTGAAAGTTTAAGCCTCTGGGGCCAGGCGAACAGTTGGCTAATTCACAAATGGCCCGGATTCTGAGAGCCTCCATGGGAGACTAGCTAATTGTGGTATAAGAATCTACCCGCCCCTTAAGCACACCTGCAGGAGATCTTAACCGTGCTGCCAACAATGTGGGGAGACAACTCTACACCCCTATCACAATTTGGAGGCCAGTCTTGATTAATGCCATAGGCCCAACAGATCCCTCCAACTGCGAACCCTCAAACTTAATTATAAAGGGCACTGACTTCATGAAGGGCGCCTTTTTTGTAAACATATTGGTGTTTTAAAGCCCCTGCTGCCACAGTGCTGGCCTTCAACAATTTTCAGACAACAATAAAAATGTCATGAAATTTCCGGTGATTAATATTGTTCCTAGAGAGAGATCGGAGTTTTGTCTAGTGGAAGTCTTGACTGTAAGATAGCGTAGAGGGTTAATATGCCTGCTGCAAAGAACGTGAACAATGCAGATCACAAAGTGCATATAATGTAAAATAGGTCAGTGGTTTACTGCTTTTGTCAGAGAGATCCTTTTGTCACTTGCAGTTTATTAATTAAAATCCTAATATAAAACAGTGAGCTATTAGCTGTCATCAAAGAGCTGCATGAAAACTTAGAGGTATAGATTAGAGAGTTGTGATTTTTTCCTTGTCTTTCATTATCCTAATATTGCAAAAAGGGGTTCATTGGGGAGAAATCAATTCTTATTAGTAAAGAGTTTGTGCTTTTCCAGACCAAGCACTCAAAGTATACTTCCTACCAGTATGGATGACAAGTAACTCCTACACCTTGTAGTACTCTGTCTTCTGTAACATGTCCTATACACCGATTTACACACGTATGATTGATTGTCTCTGTGTAATGTTTGGTATGTAAAGTGCTCTGATACACTACACTGGTATAAGTGGCACTATAAAACTAATTAAATGCATCTGAAAGAGAGTGGTTATGGAGATTTGAGGGGCACTGTTAAAGGGTGGTAGTGAGAGAATCCACGGCAGAGGTGGTAATTGGGGGGCACCAACAAACATTGTCGCACCGGGCGCCACTAGAGCTAAAGCCATCCCTGACCAAGCTGCGCCCATAGGAAAAACACACTTGAAGACGGGACATGGTTGCCAGGTACCCTTTAGCAGTGGTCCTCGCCGCGTTCCTTTAAAGATATCCCCAACTTGCATTAAGCAAACCCACCAATACCATGTAGTGGAAAATTCTGTAAGGATTTGCTCATGGAATATAAGAGGTGTGAAAGAGTCTGCTGACAAAATAGTGGCCACCAGACGTCTGACGGAATTTGACATAGTGTGTTTACAGGAAACATGGGCAGTGTCCTCCATTCCATAGCCTAATTATTTAGAGTTTTCCTCTCCTAGGTCACTCCCTCCGCTTGGGAAGGTCACCCTTCTGGAGGGACAACAATTTACATCAATAGCTGCTTAGGAGCAAACCCAATCTCAATAGGGAAAGGGGAAGGAGACTTTATTTCTGTTAAAGTCCAACTTGCTAAAACTAAAAGCCATGGTCAAGCCACACACTTAATGATTGACAGCATCAATATTCAGCCCAACCCATCATTCCGGAAGAGAGCCATAGACGCTCTCCTCCCAATGGGAAGAGCTTTAAGGTTGGAATATAGGAATGCAATTGGGTTAATCGCCGGCGATGTTTATGGGAACTTATTTGACCTCAGTCCTGACCCACACTGGCTGAACAATGATAACTATTATTGGAACATTCTGTCAAAATCTATACAATTTCAAAGGGAGGATGCACACAGCTCGCACGTGGAAACTTCTCTCAAGGTTCTGGGTTTGCGAATGCTCAATGGGAGAAGCCCAGTGACCATCCTACACGCACATTTCTCCAGGCAGACTTGCAACGTTAAATTACATGTCATGCATTTCCGCCAGGTCAGATGTTTCAAGGTATCCCCATTGTTAGTAAGTGGCCATGCATGGCTGGAATGCATCCTGGACTTACAAGTCATTCAATCTCTCCCACAAGTATTATTGGACATTCAGACTCCCTCAAAGCAGTTTGCTAAATTGAATGGCAGTTGGACATATGCGAGCAGATGGATACCTGGCCGCAGCAAAGTTTGATCTTGTTACCCCCTGACAACCAACTGGAGATTATGCATCCTTAAAGAGGGTCGGAGGTGGCAACTATACGTCCGCTCCCGGGAGGACCGGGAGCGGACGTATAGGTTTCGGGACGCATCGATCACAAGTTACAAGGAGACACAACTGTGGTTTCTCTCCCTCGCCCCTTCCCCCATGGGACAAGTTGTCCAATTAACTAGGGCTTCACTAATGGAAGCAGCTCAAATACGGTGAAGTGTGACCAACGCCACACTCCCGCAGTGGTAACACCTTACCAAAATTGGTAAGAACGGAGCCCCCTCTTCTTTACTTCTAGGTCCTGATGAATGCCATGGACCCACCTGGGCCACTTAGGCAGAAACATGTCGACTATCCCTAGACGGTTGGGAACAATAACCATCCCAATCACCGTCACACCTTTATTTTATTATCATATAGTTTTCATTTCACATTAAAAAATCGCTACTGACTACTATAATGATTTTTAACTTCACTCACATAGTCACGGGCCCCCACTCAATCACTTAGAAGTGCATCCTTGTCGTCAAGTGTATGCCCGCCCTCCATCAAACGAAGGTTTTGGAGGGCGAGGACTGGTCAATGATGAAGCATGACACCAGGTGGTGTGTGAGACCAGTCCGTATCTTTTTGTGAGATGCCCACACTTACGACGTTCTTGTAACTCGTTTGGGTTATCACACTAGGAGCAGCTCTTTTGTGGTAAACATTTAATATTGGAGGCCATTTTGACCCCTTGTCCAATCAATGCCTGGAGAGGGTCCATGTTGGTCCTCACCTATAAATAGGGGGGCCACAATCTTCTAGCGAATTTTAGACTCATTGGATGTAGAAAGGAAATGTTTTGCTAAAATTCTCAATGAAGAGCTCGAAATTTGGGCCTGGGAGAAGCAACTAATTCCATTTTTCCAGACAGAGTTTGGAAAAGGCTGCAGCATTGGGGACGATCTCTTTTGCTTCACAACACTGATTGGAGATTCAGTGGAGAAAAGGGGCCGCAACTGCACGCAGCATTCATTGACTTTGCCACTGCCTTCAACAGTGTTGTGAGAAATGTCTTATGGAAGACATTACAGAAATGGGGCATTCTATACCAGACGTCTTAAGGGCAAACACTGCTCTCTACACTGGCACGTGGGTGAAAGTTAGAGTTTCACCAACATGGGCAACCACAAAACAGATTGTTACCAACTGAGGCTTGAAACAAGGCTGCATCCTCCGGCCACTGTTGTTCAATCTCTACCCAGCAGACCTGCTGGCTGCTCTGGCTTCCAACTCAGCCTTTCCACCTAATTTTGCCGGTCAGACAATTCAGGCGCTACAATACGCCAATGACACTATTATTTTGGCCCAAACGCTAGTGGGGCTGTAAAGATCACTGGATGCACTTGGCGTTTTGCCAACAAAATAAAATTGAAATAAAAATTGCCAAAACCAAGCTGGTGATCTTTGGCCAAAAACTATTAATTAAAAGGGCATTCAGGTGGATGAGCCAGCGGCCTCTTTTGTCAACCTATATCCCCATCACACAATTATTTGGGGGTATAACCGGACAAAAGAGGGCGCGGGCTCATCCACCTGAATGCCCTAAAAATCATCTCTCGATCCCTAACTGGAGTTTTCCTAAAGTTATATATAAATCTGCCCTGTCCAGATACAAATGCAGTAAGAACAATGATCACCAGAAATCTAATGCCCAAATTATTATATGGTTCCATTGCACTTCCAAACAAACTTGCTGGTTGGCTGGATAGGGAACAGTGCAACTGCTACCAACACATTTTCCATCTGTCTTAATGCACCGGGGTAGCTCAAATTGGACTAGAACTCAATCTTAGAAGACAGAATCTTATGCTTATGTCTGGATTTCTATCCTATTGTGGCAAAGAAGAGAAGACTCAGAATGAACCTCTTAAAAGGCTTATATGGCGAAAAATAACGTGTGAAGGTTCAACTTGGAACAGTCGCCTCAGGCAGGCATTACACAATTTGGATGCAACAGATCTTTGGGAAGCCTCTCTTCACCCCAAATTACTAGTGAGGGCACTCACCAAGCAGGTGAAAATCATCTCTGCACTGGCTGATTTAGAGGAGCTGCCAAAATGCACACATGGTAGCTGGGCGTTCAAACTTTCTGACCCTCTGCGCCTGCGTACATATTTATCTTCGCCTCTTTCGAAAAGCGGCGATAATGGGCTTGATAATATGCTGCAGAGAATTCCAATAGAAGCCCATGTTGACACCAGAACATGGGCTTCTATTGGAATTCTCAAGTTTTCTGCCGTGATAATTTTAACTCCATTTCTTGATAATATTCCCCTTAGTGCTGCATTCTGGCTAAACGTGGCTATGATTTAATGCAGAAAAGGTAGATCTCAGTGAGAAAGTGAGGCCTTGAACTGCTAATTGGGGTTTCTCAAGGTTGCAGTTTCTCACAGACTAGCGTTGAACTTTTTTATATGTTATAATCTGTATGTTTGTATATGTATGATAATGTTTTAATTCGATTATGGAAATGATTCTTATTAATTTAGCTAGATAAAATCTTCCTATCTGTCTAATTATCTGTCTGTCTATCTAAAGAAAGAGATTATAGAGCAAGAGATAAGTGAGATAAAGAAAGACAGGTGGACCGTAATTTAGGGATAGGTACGATAAGATGAGGTAGAGGTAGGCAGAAAGACATGGAGATAAATAAACAGAAGCGAATGTGAGAGAGAGAGAAAGAGAAAAGAAGGAAAAAGTGAGAAAGGGAAAGATATCATTTTATTAGGGGGCCTCACTTAAGATGGGATCCCTGGGCAATTGCCCACTTTGGCCGTGCTTAAAAATGTCTCTGGGTCTGTCTAATTTGGCTATTTCACTGCTCACTTTAACAGTACGCTCTCCGATTCGGGTTGGGAGAATCCTTGATTTTGTTTATGTCAAGAATTCCTGTCATGCGAGGGGAGGAAAACGGTAACCAGCGTAAACGGACTACAGCTCCCAGGATGCTTAGCGGGTAAGAGGTTATGTAAACAGGAGAGCTGTTACATAACTCAAGGAAAACACGCCCTTATGTAAACAGGAGAGCTGTTACATAACTCAAGGGAAAACACGCCCTTATGTAAACAGAAGAGCTGTTACATAACTCAAGGGAAAACACGCCCTTATGTAAACAGGAGAGCTGTTACATAACTCAAGGAAAACACGCCCTATAAAGGGAGAACCCGGGAGGTACAACGCTGTCGGATATTGTGTTTACACCGACGTACCTGCTTCGTGAAGAGCAGTGTTCCGGAGTGGTGCTCCAGTAAGGCAAGAACGGAGGTAGGTCGAGTCGTTACTCCCTGGGCCGTGTCTTGCCCCATCGTCACCTGTGAAGGACCCGGAAGCTCTACCGGATAACCATTGAGCTTCGCTTTTTGACTCGGCTGAGTCAAAGCGCAGTGGCGCTTTTGCTGGTTGGAGTCGTAACTCCCAGCCCGACCAGAGATACAGGGACTGCCAGCTGTAACGCACACCAGGAGGTGTTTGCCGCGTTACAGACTCGGAAGTCCACAGGATCGATCGAGCGGCTGCTCTCGGTTCAGTCTTCTTTGCTTGTGATTGGGGTATCGGTGACGCATCACCAGGAGGTGACTCCGCGTCCCGGTGCAGTCTGAGGAAGAGGTTGAGCGGCTGCTCCCTTCAGGTAGAGACCCCGGCTGGGTGTTTCCCTGACTCCTCGATTCTCCCTAACACTCTTCGTGCCCCTCACAGCCTACCGATTGGCATTGTCGGCCATTTCATTTCTGCCCTCTGTTGGCATACGCCGGGATCGGCGTATATGCAGAGGACGGTTAGGACCATCCGTGCTGTGGGCTGGTAACGTACTTAGCCTGGAGGATTCCAGTGACTATAACTTTTGTTTATTCGTTGTATTGTTTTTGCCTTCATTAAAATAACTAACCCTTCACAAGCGGTTGCGTCCTCATTATCGTGTCTGTTAAACGATCCTGAGACGTTCAGGGCGTTACAGTTTATGTTGGAGTGGGGATAGTAATTCTAATACCTCCAAAGTCCAACACTTTTCCTACTTTTTCCTAAATTGGAGATAGAATAGTCAATCTGACTCCTATGAAGTCCAACACTTTTGCTAGGTGTTTTTTTTATTTTTGATGGTTATATTTTAAAATATTTGTAATTTTTTTAATTCAAGTTTATATGTTTTTATTATTGTTTTACATTCATTTTATTTTTTAATTAAGTGTAGTATATGTTTTTGTTAATGTGAATTTTAATGTTTAAGGTATTGGTAATATTATTAATGTATTTTAAATTATTTAAATATTGTTTTTATATATATATAACCAGATTGTAACTGGGAGTCCAGTATTGCTCCAGAAAGTAATATCCAGGTAGAAGGAAAGAAACGAGAGACCAGAAAAACCTTCCAATTGTCCAGGTCAAGCAGCAAGGTGAAAAGCAAAGGAGTATCAAGGCAGAAACTGGAGAAGGCAGAGATTCCACGAGTCCAGTGAGCGAATAATCAAGGAAGCACAGTTGCGACGTACCTGGACTCAAAATGGACTCTATTTTTGTAGTAAAGAACAGGAAGTGACAAAATTCAAAAGTGATTCAGGAGTAAACTAAAGAGTTTAACATAATATAACTGTAATTCTATACAATATATGTTTCCCAGATAGAATACTTGAAGTGGCACAAATAGAAATAGTTACTGGAGCATTAAATCGCTAATGTATTTTCCAAACTCTCTCTACATGCGGCGTTTTAGACACACCAACATGTAGGGAGGACGTTGGGCAATAATGCAAAGCACATCTCAATCGAGAGACGAAAAGACAAGTAATCACACAAGGAAAACTGTCTGACCCTGCGGAGCTAAACAGAAGAGGTGCAAGCGGGAGCCACCGCTCAGAGGAGGCAGGAGCGCAAGTCGCAGGGCCCTGAAGTTGCCACTTCTGAGCTTAAGAGTGGTGCCAAGAAGGTAAGGGAAAAACCTCTGCCCTCCAGCTTTATGCTGAAATTTGGAATAGAAGGTTGTACCATAATGAGGACATGAACATGTTAGGCTATTTACCATAAATAATTGTAGCCTTTCTAATCAATAAGGTATTGAAGCTTCTCTTTAACATCAGGAGCCACAGATTTCCTGAAATTTGTACTTAGGTTGCCCATCTACAAGTATGGGAGCAGCTTATTTTAACCTGATGACCTCTCCTGCGATGACAAAGGTTTTTAATATGAAACAGGAAAGGAAGGATGAACCCTCCAGTAAAGGGAAAGTTTGAGGGGTACAGTGACAGCGTTAATGATCTTAGAAATTTCAAAAGGGCCAAAATATCTAGGAGAAACATTTGACGTTGAAATACAGTAAGGCAAATGTGTGGAGGGCAAAAGAATTGTCTCCTATTTTATAAGCTAGTCATCTATGCCGATTGACCTGTAATCTCTGGATTTAGTGGTCTGAAAATGTTGAAATAATTCATTTTGAATTTACTTCAATCTGTCCAATGAATCTTGAACTGCAGGTTTTGGATCTTCTGTTTCCAATAAATCTCTAAAGGTTTGAGGATGGATTCCCGTCAAGGTGAAGAAGGCAGAGAAGCTTGTGGAAGTATAGATTGAGTTCTTGTAAGCAAATGCTGCTTAAGGTAGAGATTTCCAGTTGTCTTGGGTAGCAGAAACAAAGCACCTTGGGAACACTTCAAGAGTTCAATTTAACCTTTCAGTTTGTCCATTAGTTTGAGGGTGGAAGCCAGAAGATAATGCCCTTTGGATGCTAAGGGATTTCCAAACTTCTAAGACATAGGGGGGTCGCCATCAGAAATGATTTACAAAGGGAATCCATGGAGTTGAAATATGTCAAAATAGAAAATCTCGGCCACTTCTGACACATGTGGTAATTTGGGAAGAGTAGAAAAGTGAGCCATTTTAGAATATACATTACTGTAACCATTATTTTGGTGCAGTTGTCAGATGAAGACAGTTCTACTAAACAATTAGTAGAAATGATTTCTCTGGGGGTTGGTGGGAATTTCTAGTGTAAATTATAATGCTGCTTTTCTCTTTGTGTTTTAGATTTATTCTGGGCACAGACCTCACATGAGTCACCAAATCATGAAACATCATTGTGAAGAGAAGGCTACCAGAACCTCCTTCTAATTAGATCTTCATTGACTATTCTTTTTCTAAATCCAGAAATTAAGGAATATTCACACAGTTATCCAGATAAACTTTTTGAATGCTTTGAAGGAATAAAGAGTTTGTTCCTAACAAAAATCAGAGCATTTGTTTTATCAAAAATCAAGAAAAATGTTTTCCCAAGTGATGGAAACTAATTTCTTTTGTTTCTTGATGCATAACCTAAAGAAATGTAGGTGAGGAAATGAAGGCTTGAGGAGTAATGATTTTCTCAATGGTCATGGAATTCTCTGACTCTGTATATTGCCTAGACAAGGAATCAGCAATAACATTTTCTGAGCTGGAATGTAGGTAAGGACAAAATTGAAATGTTGAAAAAAAGAATACCCTGCAGGCTTCCTATTATTCCGACATTCAGCCTGTTGGAGAGCTTCAAGATTTCTGAAGTTGATGCGGACAGTTATTTGAAAATGGTGTAGTAAGTACAAAATATCTCTTTTCTATAAAGCTGATTTAATAGCAGGAAGGTATTTTTTCCAGGGAGGAATAATTTCTTTCTGCTGGAGAAAAAAAATGCAAAGGGATGCTTTTCACCATCTTGACCGAGCTGAATCAAGACAGCTCCGATAGCTTTGTCTGAGATACCAGTCAGAGAAGACTTCAAAGCATTGAGTTCCTGAAAGATGGGAGCTTGAATAAACTCTTTGTTAGTTCTTTCAAAGGCTACGTAGGCACTATGATTTGACTGAAAGGTCTTGTTCTTTTTAAATAAATCGGTGATCGGAGAGGCTGGTTTAGAGAAATTCTTGTAATTTGCCAGGCCTAAAAAAATTTGTGTTTCCTTTGAAGAAGAAGGAATGGGTCAACTCAGGATGGCTTGCATTTTCTGAGACTACATAGCTATACTCTCAGACAAAAGAACATATCTCAGATAAACTACAGACTCCTTCTCAAATAGATACTTCTCTGGTTTGGCCAACAGGATTTCTCCCTCAGACACTGTAGGGCTAGTTTGATATGAGAAGGATGGTCTGCTGGGTCGATACAGAAATGAGGATGTCATCTAGCTAGGCGACCATCCTCTGTTGGGTTAGGTTTGAAAATATTACATTGATAAAGCGCTGGAAGACAGCAGGGGCACTACAAAGGCTGAATGGCATCACACAATATTCGTAATGCCTAAAAAGTCTTCTGAATGCTGCCTTCCACTAATCATCCGTTTGAATCCTGGCCAGGTGATAGGCTCATCTCAGATCCAATTTAGTGAACACTTTAGCCCTTTGGACAGCTTCCAGACTACTAGACAAGGGAGGCAAGGAATAAAGATCATTGAGAGATACTAAATGTAACCCCTGTAATCTATACATGGCTGAAATTCTGAAGATCTTTTCTCCGGTCCGAAAAATAAAGAGGCTCCATCAGGTAATTTGGATAAGTCAATCAGACCATTCTCAAGATTAGCATCAAGCTACTCTCTTAGAGCCTGTCATTTCAAAGGAGACAGAGGAAGCATGCACCCATAGGGAAGTATAGCCCAAAGAGGATTTCAATTGCATAATCAAAAGGTTGATGAAGAGGTAACTAGTTAGTAGACGACTCTTGGAATACATCAAAGTATTCATAGTAGATCTCAGGAATTTCAGATAACTGTGCTATGGCTATTCATGTACTGTCTTGCATGAAGCACCAGACTTGAGGAATCCGGGGTCCTTCTGGCCCTTTATGCCAAGAAGGCCTTTGACTCACTGGAGTGGCCCTATATGCTGGCAGTGCTTACTAAGATGCGCTTTGGTGCTTCTTTTCCCTTGTGGGTGAGATTGTTATACAAAGATCCTGTGGCGAGGGTCCGGATCAATGGGGCGCAATCAAGGATTTTCCCACTTTCCGAGGGCACCAGACTGGGATGCCCACTATTGCAGCTCTTTTCAAGGTCACCTTGGAGCCACTCGCAGCTTGGGTCAGCAAGGATGCACAGATCAGGGGCCTCCGATGGGTCCCGGAGTGGGAGGGCGTCATTTCCCTGTATGCAGATTGTATCCTGTTATATCTGGCAGACCCTGCCGAGGATTCCGTGTATTTTGGAAGCTTTTGGTTCCTACTCAGAACTCCGGATTAATTAGCACAAATATGTGGCATTTTCCATGAAGAGGGTGGGTCAGGACCAGAATGGGGAGGACCTGTTTCGGTGGGCGCAAGAGTGGTTCCAATACCGGTGAATTTTGTGACCCCTGACTGTGATCTGTTCAGTGAGAAGAACTTGGAAAGAGTCCTCGAAGTGTACCGCCACTGTGTAGGAAGATGGTGGAAGCTTACCTACAGGGTTGGGTGGCCCTATACAAAATGATTTACCTACCCAAGTTTCTATATGTACTGCAGAACACCCCCTTCCCAGTCTCCAATAAATTCTTTCAGGCTGTGGACGGGACAACTAGATGACTGCTGTAGGATGGAGGGATCCTCCAAATAGCTTTCACCCTGCTGACTAGCTGAGAGGCAGTTAGGGACACTGCTCTTCCGAACCTTCAGCTCTACTAGTGGGCGACCCAGCTGCAGGTGGTCAACAACTGAGTTTTTGAGATCAGCGGGAAACATCGCTACAGACGGACAGGGTAGTGATAGCCTCGGAGGACCATCTGAGGAGACTCTACAGTGGGAAGGGGCTGCCTGCCCTACCTTACCCCTGGAAGACTGTGGTTGCAGTTTTGAAGCGGGCCACCCGAAAGCTAGGATGGTGGGGTAATTTTACACCGGAGACTCCCCTTTGGGGCTCAGATCTTCTCAATGGTTTGTGTGAGATTGAGGGACACAGGAAATGGAATTTCCTTGGTATTTCCAAGCTGGGGGATGTTTGGAAGGAGGGGGCATTGGTATAATTTGCTGAACTGTAGGCAGACTTTGAACTTGCCAGGAGTCAGGGTCTACGCTATTGGCAAATTAAATACATCCTAGAGAAGGGTGGGGCCCTCTGGGATACCATAGAAGAGGAATCCCCACTGGAATATAGAGTGCTTGGGACACCTTTGACAGATGACGCAGTGTCCCGCATTTATTCTACTCTATTGTGTAATAGCCTTCCACTGCTGGACTTGCTGAGGGAGAAATGGGAGAGAGACTTGGGGAGGCTTGAGGATGATGATTGGAGTCAGGCGTGCAGATAATCTAGTGAAGTGGCTATCAGGGTGGGATTCTGGCTGACTTAGCTAAAGATACTGCACAGAGCATATTTCACGAGAACTCGATTGTTTAGAATGAGCAGCGCAACTGATGATCTTTGCCTGTGCTGCCTGCATATGTAGCGCACCCTGCTTCAACACCTTGTGGGTATGTCTGAAGATCAGGGCTTTCGGTGAATGGACTGGTGAGCAATTGTCAGATATACTGGGGCACGAGATACGGCTTATGCCCTAGCTGGTTGCGCTGGCTATTTGGGGGGGACAGTGTCTGGACAGGTATGCCCAGCTCCACTGTAACATGGCCCTGTTGGTGGCCCGTAGACACCTTCTCAAACGTTGGGGTGTTAAGACGTTGCCAACAAGGCAGGAATGGGAGGAAGGAATGGATTGGGTAATGGCTGCTGATAGACAGATATATGCCCCCGGAGGTTCGACAAGGTGTAGGGTCCATGGCTGGAGTCTAGGGAAGGTATTGGTTAAAATTGTGAGGGTTGAGTCTGCAGGGAGGGAAGCCTACCAGGAACCTGGTTCAGAAGTCCAATGGAGTGGAGTCCACCAGAGGGCTATGGCTGCGGACAGGAACCCAATGTGGTCATCTCAGGCTGGATCTGTGCATAATTGCACAAAATCCTGTACACATGCCTTCAGTGATGGCGGTTCGAATCCACTGAATATCCATGAAGTCATTGGAGACCCTACATTACATAAGAACAGATTCCAATATGTCTTGAGACTGAATCAGTAGCTCTTCTTGAGGCAGTAAGACGCTTTTACAGGAGAAGGCTAGGTGGTCTAATTAACACTTGTCTCTATTCCCTGCATTAGGGGCGTGCTTTCTAGTTTTATGATCCTTAAAGTGATTATTAGGGCATTCAGGAGTGGTCTGGTGGAGGGACTTCTTCATGCAAATGAATGAGCCATAATCTCCACAAAAAACTCTAGACACCAGATTCTAATTGGGAGTCTAGTATTGCCCCAGAAAATAATATCAACTATGAAGGGAAAATATGGAGATCAGAAAGAACCCTTCCAACTGTCCATACCACGCATGAATGCGAAGAGCAAGGAGTAACATGGCAAGAGATGGTGGGGATTCCACAGTGAGTGAGCAATCAAGCAAGCACAGTTGCAATGCAACGGACCCCAAATGGACTGTCTTTTTATAGCAAAGAACAGGAAGTGACAAAATCCAAGAGAAATTTGGCCATTTTGGATTGGGAATAAATTAAAGAGTTAAACACAATGGGCCCAATTCACAGAAGTAATCTGAGACGAAAGTTTAACTTTAAGACTTTCGGTATTCACAAAGGGCATTTACAAGTAGTACTTTACTATTACTAAAGTTAGACTTTTGGTCTAAGTTAGACTCTTGGTCCAAACGTAGACCTAAAGTTTAACTTTACTACTCGTAAATGCCCTTTGTGAATACCGAAAGTCGTAAAGTTAAACTTTCATCTCCGATTACTTCTGTGAATTGGGTCCAATATAAATGCAATTATATACAATATATATTTCCCAGATATCACAGAAGTATAATTTAAATCGCACAAATACAAATATTTAATGGTACATACAGGTGCCGATTCCGATCAGTTAAAAATAATTTGCGTACGGCCCGTATCCGTATTTTTTTACGTACGAGTCGCACAAGTACCGTACAATCTGCCAAGTACGATTCGTATGTGAAAAATAACTACGAATAGTGTCGGGAAAAGTCTACGAGAGTGCGTCAGAAAGTGTCCACGTCCGAATATCGTCGGGAAAAGTGTACGAAAGTGAGCCGGACAGTTTCACGTACAAATCGTAAAACACAAGCCCGAGCGCGCAAGTACGATCCTAACCGTCCGTCCGAATACACAATCGCACGTATAAAGGCCCGTAAGGAGCCAACGTAGTAGCACACATGTACACGGGTAAACTCATGCCCATGTACGAGCAGTACAGCCCCCCCACCCCCAAATATGTCAGCACCGTACACCACCCTGCACCCCAGGCCTGCAACTGTACGCGCCGTACCCCCCCATTTACGCTCAGCACCCCCTCATGTACGCGCCGTACCACCGCATGTACGCACCGTACCCCAGCACCGCATGTACGCACTGTACCCCCAGCCCCCCACCGCATGTACGCACCGTACCCCAGCACCGCATGTATGCACTGTACCCCCAGACCCCCCACCGCATGTAACCACCGTACCCCAGCACCGCCTGTACGCACTGTACCCCCAGCCCCCCACCGCATGTACGCACCGTACCCCAGCACCGCATGTACGCACTGTACCCCCAGCCCCCCCACCGCATGTACGCACCGTACCCCAGCACCGCATGTACACACTGTACCCCCAGCCCCCCCAACGCATGTACGCACCGTACCCCTGCACCGCATGTATGCGCCGCACACCAACACCGTACCCCAGCACCCTCACCCAGCATCGCATATGTACGGATCGTAACTACGCGAAAAAGACTCATACAGAACCAGGACACTGTAAAACAGCACAAGGAGGGTCAAATCGACTCGCACAACAACACAAAACACGTCTACACGACAAAATACATCTCAATGACTGACCTGCCACATCCAAACAGGCCAACAGAGGCCCCAAACACAACCACCTCTTATAACACACCCACCAAAATTCAAACACAGCCACACCCAAAAATAGACCAATAAAAAGGACCCACACACACAAACCATGAGCCTTTGCAACAGACCTACTGCTGACAGAGCCCACACACAAACAACCCCACATAACTCATACCTTCGCTACACCTTCACTCACACACCTTCACACAACCACCTCCACAAACATCCCCCTCTTCACATTCACACACACACACTCACATTCACACCCACACACCCACAACCATCCACACCCACACCCACACCCCACACCATGCCCACAGACAAGAATCCAAAGTTCACAACGGCGTAGCTGGACCTCCTTGTCAACGAAGTCATCAGAGTCGAGCCACAGCTGTTTGGAACATTGGTCAGACAGACCAGCATAGCTGAAAAATCCGCCATGTGGCAGAGGATTGTCGATAAGGTGAATGCTGTTGAACCCATCCGAAGGACCAGGCATGAATGCTAAGCCAGGTGGTACGATCTGCGCAGGGCGGTCAAGAGGAAAATGAATGAAGAATATGCCCAGACCAACATCACTGGAGGTGGACCGCCCCGCAGACCCGTACACTACCATCCCTGGGAGGAGAAGGTGATGGCCATGCTACCGCCGGTGGGAGTACACGGAGTCGAAGGAGTTGCAGAGCCTGGTGAGTACACAAACAACTCACGTAACATGGGGGAAATGCCATCCACACCCCAACCACAACAAATGCACGCACCTACCCCCAAGCACTCACCGCAACCACACTCAAAAACCAGGCCCATGCCACTAACGTCACCATTCACCCTTCACAAATCAAGGCAAGGCCATGTCCAAGGCTACAACAACCACAAACACAAGACTGGATGCCCGGGAGGCTGGGAGGGTGGGCCCCACACAACACATTGTGGAAATGAGACGCAGACAACAATGTCCTCAGCCCATATGGCATAGGTACATACCCATGCACAATACACAGGGACTGGCAAACTACTAACAAGGTAGCTGACACTGGGCCCTGCTGTATGCAGCACAAGGCCCTCCTGGGACCACTGTACACTCAAACACCAACTCCACAAGCACAGGTATCTAGCACAGGAACTCACACACACTGTCATGCCAGCATGCACCATGAGGGGACACACACATCACCTGGGAGACCCAATTACAACTCACACTACACACAACAGCACGCCCGGTCAAACCCCCCCCCCCAACACAAGCACACACCCCCGGGGCAGGCAACGGATACACACACTCCCACAATGGACATGTGACACAACAAGACCAATCCAGAGCCAAGTAAGCATCAGAGCCAACTATCTACAGGTCACACACTCAGGAGAACATCCCAATCTGTCCCCTGCAACATACCCATCCCCAAGTGGACACTGAGAGGAATGCTAGGGACATCCAACTACCTGGGGGAACTGTGTCAACTTGAATATGTATGAAACATGGATGTGGCATGAAACAGCATTAACATTGTCTCTCTCTCACACACAGGGCAACGTCGACGATCTCCCCCCAACACTGGGGGGGAAGAATCACAGTCCCAGGCACCGCGTGAAGACGATCCCATCGGCAGCGACGACTCTCACCACTCCGTGGATGACCCCGACCAACCTGGACCCTCTGGTGTTCAAGCCCCTGCAGCACCTGCGTCAGGTACATCTGTGCCAACCTCCACCCCCATTCCTGCCACATCCCAGGAGACACCCAGGAGCCCTGCTCGCACTGAACAACACAGCCAGTCTGACCAGGAGGGACAAGGTTCTGCGGGCACCCAGGAGGAGGCAGACAACCCTGCAAATGCCATCCCTCAGGGGTCCCGTAGACCCGATGTGCCCACAACGGCAGGCCAGGCTCGTGTGGGCAGGGGTGGTGGGAGTGGAGGCAGGCGGAGGCATGAACCTGACCAGCCAGCTCAGGACCCCGGTATGTAACACATACGCAACATCCTGGACTCATACCTGCATGACACCAGAGGCATGGACCAGGTCGTGTCCAGACTTTCCGGGATGCAGGGGACCCTCGATGAGATAAAGAACCTGCAGGTCGAGCATCATGCCAGTCATCAACAACACCAAAGATGGATGGAGGCAAGAGTGGCTGAGCTCCTGGCGGTGCACAGGGACGTGAGCCAATCTCTCCGTCAGATCGCCCAAAGTCTGGCAAACCCTCCCTGTGCCACCAGGCGTAGACCAGCACCAGACACAGGGAGGGAGGAGGAGGAGGATTCATCTGACGGAGCGTCCCCAGCATTGTCAAGGCCTGCATCTGAGGGTCCCCGGAGGAAGGTGGGTCGTCCACGGAAAAGACCGTGAGAGTCAGCGGACCATCCCCATCTCCCAGGTCACCTGGCCTGGCACCTAGCCCTCTGGCGCAACAGAAGCACCTCACCCAATGACATTCTCTGCCACATGGACTTGCTGGTCACAGTCTGACCAATGATGACCAACACTGTGGTCTGGACTCTGATGACTTCCAATGCCAAGGATGCCATCTCCCCCTGTGAACTTTGGATTCTATTCCCCCGGTAGAGCACCTTAGCACATCTACCAAAAGACTCACCCCACCAAAAATAAATTCATATTGTTCTGCACATGAGATGTTGCTGTCATTTTGCATTATTCAACGACATATGTGTGTGGAAATGTCTAACTATGCCTGAGTGTTGAACCAACCACAGCCATCCATACCATGGGATCAAAGTCTGGTACAGGACACACATGGGTCACAAGGTATCATTCAATGTAGGCATCGAGCACAACACTCACCTGTGATGGCCTCTGGCTACTGAGGGGGGGGCTTGCTAAACTGTGCGGAGAGACCTACTTGGGAGATCATCATCAAGGCGTAGAGGTCATGGCTCATGTGGTGGTTCCCGGGGAGGGAGGCCCAGGTATGTGTGGCCAGGTGGGAGAACAATGTCCTGTTTGCTGGAGTACGGTGGATGTGAAGAACGGTGGCCAGGGCAAGGTTGGATGCACGGAGATGGACCAACGGGATCTAGGATGACAGACGTACAAGGTTGGTGTGGGGTCGGGTTTGTGGACTGCCTCCTGAGTGTGGGTGGGGAGTGTGGAGGTCACCCTGCAGCAGACAGTGATCCATTGCAGCTATCTATGGTGGACGGTGAGGTGGCTGGGGTGCAGGGTGTAGAAGCTGAGGTGTGCAGATGCCCCCTGGAAGTGGACCAGTTTCCTTGGAGTTTGGATTTACTTGCTCCGTAGAGGGCAGGGCAATATATGAGACGGATGTTGTCATGGACCTGGGGGATGGTCTGTCTTAACTTGGAGTGGATCTATCTGTGGATCATGTGCATAATGCAGAGGGCGTTGCAGCATGAGGTACAGATGCTGTAGACTAGCATGGCATATGTGAGCGAGCCAAACATGATGCACACCATCTTGTGTGTGTGGCCATTTTGCACACAAAGACTAGGATGTCGGAAGGACAACTGCAACAGGCGCGTGTGTAAAGTAAGGAGTGTCCAGTGTCACATGGCACACCCAGTGACAATGCATGCACAATCACCAAAGAGCCATTACACCGGATCAGGAAACTGAAGGGCGACCTGCGCACAGGAGACACACCCTCAGCAGCTGGTGATGGCCCATTGTGTGGTCGACCTTGCTAAAAAACATACACGACCATGTACTTCATGCCCAATAGGGAGCCTAATCCATGAGCAACTGCATGCATGTCGCTAAACTACACATGGACTCCTATGCATTATCTACAGCAAGTATGCCAGAGATGCCGCATGCCAAGTGGCAAGAGACCTGCATTGACAGAGATGAGGCACCTTGGAGTGTGACGAACACCTTTATTACTCAGCCACACACTAATGGAATTGCATCCATTGGAACAGAATCACAGGTCATTCGGCTGACTATGTGTGACCTACACTGGACACCCCCTGCAACACACAGATGTGGTAAATCCTACTGAGCTGGCACACAAGTGAAGGGGTTGAGCCTCACACCCCTTGCTGCAGACGGAGAGTCTACAATTCCCCATTGAGCCTCATATGGGGATGTCCCACACCATGTCCACCATTAGCATCCCTTATGTTCCTGAGGGACATTATACACACATTGATGCCTTCATCAGAATCCACAATCCATGACAGATGACTGTCAGGAAGGGTGACTATCAATTCATGGGAGCCATGCAACACGTCACGTGGCCCATGGTGAGTCGACATGTCTGCATGGTAACACAACATGCACAGGAGCAGTCCCCACATATCACAAACACGTACCACCCACAAAACACCGTGCTGCACTCCTTACCCAAAATGACTTTTCACCATGTCTGTGCATGTAACTCTGATCCAGCACACGTTGCAATACTCATGAGGAATAGCAGGAGTGCAATGATGACATGAGCAGACGACAGCCGCAGGAACCTGGGGAGGACAGACACACAACAAGTCAGCGAAGAGCTAGTAATCCGCAGACATGTACATGCACTCTACAGGATTGATGTTGTCACCATGCTAATAATGAATTTTGTGTTCCCGCAAAAATCTGGGGAATGACATCATCACTTGAATGACACATCAGAACACACCTCCAAGTCACTTAGCACACAGTCAGCTCGACACCCACATTGCAACACATGCCACACAAGGCTCTAAGCATGCACACTCAGACATAGGGACTCACCATCATGAGAAGTTGCGGATAAGCTGACTCTGGATGTCCTCATCCTCATCCTCATCCTCACTTGCCCCGTGCCCAAGCCCTTCATCCTCCACGGGTGGATGATCTAGCTCATCCGGATCCAGGATGAGTGGCACGGCCTTCTCCACTGCCATGTAGTGCAGCATGCAGCACACAAGGAAGATTTTGCAGACCTTCACTGGGGCATATGGGAGTGCGCCGCCGGTCTTGTGGAGGCACCGGAATCTGCTCTTCAGGAGTCCAAATGTCCTCTCAATCACGCGCCTCGTCTGCCCATGGGTGTCATTGTACCGGTGTTCTGCGGCTGTTCTGGGGTTGCGGAGAGGCGTCATCAGCCATGGCATGTTGGGATAGCTAGCGACCCCTACATGGAAACATCATGGACAGAAGTGGGTCAGGAGAAGCAGTAAGATATTAAGATACCGCTAAATACAGGAATAACAGAGCATACCCACCAACAAGACATGCACGTTCGTTGCGCAGCTGCAGCATCATTTCAGGCACCCTGCTACGCCTCATGATGTAGGCATCGTGTGCTGATCCTGGAAAACGGGCACAGACATGGGATATCATTATGTTAGCAAGACATACCACAAGGGCATTGATGGAGTGGTAATGTTTGCGGTTACGGAAGGCTACCTCCTGTGCGTGTGGTGGTACCAAAGCCACATGTGTCCCATCAATGGCCCCAATGACATGGGGCATCCCTCCCAGGGCATAGAACTCACCCTTGACACCTGTCAACTGCTCACGAGTTGGAAAATGTATGAATTCATCCAGGTGTAACAACATGGCCTCTAACACATCATGCAGGACACGGCTGAACATGGTCTGGGACATGCCACCTACATCAGCTATGGTCAATTGAAACGTACCCGTGGCAAAGAAATGTAGGGCTGCCATCACCTTCATCTTGGCTGTCAGTGCAGTAGGATACCTGTGTAGCGGTTGGAGGTGTGGTTCCAGCCTTGTGGTCAAGTTGTCAATCAACGGTTGGGAGAAGCGGTAGCGGCGTATGCAGTCACGTTCCCTCATGGCAGCCAAGTCTGGCATTGGTCGGGGGAGAGGCGGTGCCCTGCAGAAATTTGGAAGGAATAACGAAGATTGAGTACAGCACTACACCACTGTCAATGAACTGAGCACATGTTCAACAGCTAATACACATATGCTACATACAGAGTCTGTACTGTGCAATGCATCCAGGACACGTATGCCAGCCAGGTGACACCCCTACCAACAGTCAGCTACACACATGGGTGCTCAAGGTCAACATGACATGCCATGGAACTTAGCTGTGGGCCAGTGTAAGTGAACAGGCAGACGCATTACAGGAGTGACAGACATCCACATATGTGCATAAGAAGGATGTTTTATCATACAGACCGGTTGCGGAACACTAGAGGCACAGGTCACATGTCCTTGAAATAGGACAGTCCACACACCTTGCCATGAAGGGGTACATGTCAGGAATGATCACACATACATTGAGACTACGCAGATATGTCCTTGTCTCGCAAGTCCATGTGCGATGCATACATACACCCGTTACGTCTGATTCCACATGTGGCCTGGTGTGCGTAATAGTGTGCCATGCCCATCGACACGCACACACATGTTGGATGCAGCAACTGCAGATGCATGTCACGGAACAACTACAGCAAGCTCATGGGAACACATGACACACACATGACATAGTCACATCGTGCAACGCCGGTAGTTGCATGTCAGGTGTCATTATCCGTGTCCCTGGCATCAGGGGACAGTTGCGGGTGTAGGTGACTGTGCCATGCCAGTGATGCAGTGCTCGACTGTCCCCAGAGAGTAGCTCCTCTGTATCAATTGATATCAAGTAATTTGCTGTTGTGTCATGCTCCCCATTGTTTCCCAGTGGCATGGTGGGTAAACCAACTGTGTGGTGCAGGGCCTACATATGTTTGTAGTATTATAGATGTCACTCATGTTGCTGTTCATGCTATGCGCTGTGTCCTATGTAGTTTGGACTCATGGGTCATATGTATACAGGTGTCTGATCATTTCCTGTCTCTTCACCTTGCCCACAGCATCGTCGGGGGAAACCGAGGGAGACACTGGCACGGACGTGGGGGAGGGATCCAGCACCGGGGCCACCAGTGCTGGGGAGTCTGGCGCAGCAAGTGGCACGGAGGCCGAGGGGAGTCAGGCGGAGGACCTGTCCAGTCCCAACACCGACTATGACGCTGCCGGGTCCGAGGCAGAGCTCCCAGAGGGGACGGAGACTGCTCCCAGAGCTGAAAGCAGCACTCCATCTCTCGCCGCACCCTCCATTCTCATCACCGCCCTCCCACTTGCTCGGGTCCCTTGTGTCCGTGCTAGGCGACAACAGGTACGTATTTAAAAGGTAAAGGGTGACTTCCACTCCGGATCATTCTGTGGTGTGTAGGCACATTCAATTGCATGGTGCTTGTCATATGCACGCTCATGATTTAGCTTGTATTCTGAAAGGGATTCGTGTGCCAGTTATGACCCCGTCTTGTACGCTGCTTGCTAACGGTAATTATGTGCTATTCAATGATGAAGCTTGCTGTGGGATGCTTCTGGGAATTCCTCACATCGTGACTGTATCACTACGAGTGTTTTTCTGTCATTACGTCCTTTTCCCACCCCCGCATGGCCGGCTCGATGTATCCATCTGGCCTTCCATTCCAACCTTGAAAGCAGAGTTCAACAAGATGAGCAGAATAAGGACTCTATTGTCTCAAAAACAAGTCGTGTTGACTTCATCCCGAGAAACATTTGTCCTTCACGTAGCTCACACGCGCACAGAGGTGCAAGCGCTTTTGAACACTGATCTCCCACTACATATTTGGGACTCGGATTCAGACTATCTTTCATGCCTCGTCAACAAGTTGCCTGGATGTTTTTTTCTAAATTGTGGGCTCCGGCCTTGTGACCTCCTTCCAAACTCTGTTTGGTGTGATCCCCGCATTTCATCATTCGATTTTTTCTAGCGTCTTCGGAGGTCTCCCTTTGCTTCTCGCCCTCGTAGCTGGGGTGCTATTATTGATCTGCGTACTACGCTGTGGCTTCACAACTTGCGTTACAAGACAGCATGCACCGGCTGCTCCATCTCCGGAAACAGATGCTTGAATTCTACGGCACTCTGCCGCTGGCGACCTTAAGCAGTGCCTATGGATTGTCCTTCCGGTTTCCCTTCTTTACCTGCGTGCAACCTGTCTTTCATTGCCTAGATTGTCCATTCGAATGAGCTCTGGATTTGTGCCTGTCTAACTCGGTGTCTCCTGACCCGGATTATGATCGACTGATGAGCCCCTTAGTGGCTCATGAGTTGGACTGTTCTGGCGTCAGGATTATGGCCTGTGCTGCAGCACATGGAGTCCTAGGGAATTGGGACATCGGAACGGCTGCAACTGAATTCTTATCCAGAAGTTATCTTGATGTCCCCACCTGTTGTCCACAAATGGTGCTGGATGCCCCGATTGTTGAGGAACACGTGTGTTCTTTCCCCCTGCTGAACTGGATGGCAGATAATTTTGCGGAAAGTTCAAATGATTTCCTCTTGGAAGCTGTTGCAACTTATTGTGCTTATACCTTGATGGATTGACTTTAGCCCTGCTCATTTCATGGTGCATCCATCGATGTTATATTTTTTCCCCTTTTACACGGTTAATTGACATTTCTTTTCTGACTTTTTTGCTTCCCTTCTAGGGACTTCCAGTTCATGCCCTTGGTTCCGTTCTATCAAACTTGAACTCTGCGTTCTCGAATTTGCGCCCCTAGTGGTTAGTGGTACGAACAAGGGGGGGTGTAGTGATGATTCCTATCTCCCTATGTACAATGCTAAGTTGGCACCACCGCGTTAGTTGTTAGTAAGCCATCTTGCCAATTTTGCTGCTTTTGCACGCGACACTGTAGTTGCGTGTTATTATTTTTTTTTATAATGCCTACTCGAGTTTTCTTCACATGACTGTCTGTTGTTTGACATCCTTCACAGTGAGCAGCGAGCTTGTACTGTACATTGTGTACACAAACAGTCTGGGTGACTAGACGGTGCATGTTGTTGTGTGCAGGTTGATCGTCCCACTATTTAGCCATTACATGCACGCAGCTGCAGATACCTGATAGACGAGTGCTTGCCATATTGCAGTGCAGCACGTTTTAGTTTCATTGTGATGGAGGAATTTCGCAGGAGATGAGACTAGATGATCCTGTGATGTGATTCCACTGAGCTGATCTGTACGGTGGGGGGTCCCCCGTTCAAGCCTAGAGACCTTCTATTAGTCGAATGATACTACTATTGGTTTACTGGCGACAGGAAGGTTGCTGTTTCCACTGTCATTTTCTTATGATTGCTCCTTTCATTGTCTATGATATTGCAACAATGCTGATGCTTCTAAACTTAACCATTTGTCTGCTTATGTTAGCCACAGTACTGCATCTTAGGACGCGAGATTCATTGAATGAACTCTTTCAACTTTACCGTGTCTGTGTCTATTCTGTTGTGGACTGATCTGAGAATAATGACAAACAGGTATGTTTGATTCCCACCATTCCTGAGAATATTGTCATGCGCTTGTTCTGGGTTGTCTATACATTGGGACCGCTGAGCTCAACCTCGGCTAACGAATGGGACACTAAGCTAGTCGGAAAAGGGGTTCTGGGTTCTGAGGGGAGTTTGTGGTACACCAAACATGTCTCCTTTATGCCAGGCACCGCACCCCCTGCCCCTGTCTCCCCTGCTGCCATCAATGCCGAGTCTGTGGACATCCTGCGGCAGTTGCAGGTTGGTCAGACATCGCTGCTTAATGTCCTCCATAGCCACACCAGACTGCTGACACAGATGGTGTCGTACATGGAGGGCATGTCATCAGCGATGTCTGACCAACGGATGTTGCTGAGGTCCATGGACTCGTCACTGACGGCAGCAGTGGGTCTCCTGCAGCGCTCCGTCCCCCCCCCCCTACCCCGGCACCATCCGCACTTCCCACTCCCATGCCTGTCCCATACGCACCCAGACGTCCCCATGCACGCACCCCACCAGACACAGGCAGCACACTACCAGGGAAGGCCAAGCGCACACCTCCTGTCATGCACACACAGGGGGGAGAAGGCACAGGCACTTGGTCGGGGGGCAAACAGCAGCCATGCTGTCACAGTAGGAGTCCGCAGTCCTCACGGCCCACTACCTCCAAAACCACTCCCCTTGGCTCTCCTGCCCAACAGTCGGACAGAGAGTCCTTCATGGCCAGTCCGTCCCTCAGCCCCAGTGTGACACCACCCCGCAAGCGTTTGAGGGATTCCCCGGGCAGGGTAGTTGTTTCCCCCCCCCTGTCCACACCCTCCCCCAGTTGCGCTGCGACCCATCCCTCCGACCCCACCCCTCCTTGGGGCCTGTGGTTCCTTTGGGTGCAGGGGAGACACTGGAAGAGCTTGCGGCCGTGTGCAGCGCCATACTGACCTCCTCCTTTGGCGCTGCCCCACCCCCTGTGGTGGAGTCGTCCGTCCCTGCACCCACGACACCTACCCGTGCCCCTCCTGTCCCTGCGGTGCCTGGTTCTTCCCCCCCACATGATGCCCCCCTTCTGTGGATGATATGGTACAGTGCACTGTGCAGGCAAGCTAGGGGAGACGCGTCCCAACGTGTCCCCCCCCCCAGGACTTCGCATCTGGCATGGCCTATGGGCTTGGTGAATAGTGTACTGTAGCTAATTTTCTTCGAAATGTTGAATGTGGTTTTTTGTTTTTCCTTTGCACACTATAGCTTTTCTGGTATTGCTGTTGGTGCTGCTGCTCCCTGAGTTGGGGTGGTGATAATGTGTTGTGTGTCTGGGAAATGTTGTAGTGTGCTGCTCATGGGGTGGACCCTGGTATCTGCATGCCGTCACAAGGTGTCTGCATATATTCGTAGGTCATGTTAGCTCTTACTGCATAGTGACATTGTCCCAAGGTGTGTTCCTTCCTCTGTGGCACCTGACATCTTCCCTGCAGGGTGTTTCCCAATTGTTGTGCTGAGCTGTGTCAACATTTCCTCGGTGTGTGACACATCCCTTCGACTTTGGCCATGCATGCTCTGCAATGTCTCCACCTGCATCGTTTGTGGCATCCTTGCTGGACACTGTACTTGTGTATGGAGTATATTGACATGACTTCATGTGGACATTTTCCCTTTTCCGCACTATGCATGTGTGTACTCCCTGCCTCACTCACATGTGTTACGTGTTCTGCAGGGTATTTGGGCACCTGACTGACAATTGTGGGCATTGTATCTGTGTGTACTCCACCCTTTTCCTTCCATGGGAGGCTACAACTTGTTGGCTGCCCCGGCACCTGTACATTCCTATCATTCCTGGAATGTGGGTGACAGTGTGTGTTCCCTTAGGCTCTCTTAGTTTAGTGGTGTTTGACATGAGGATACAGTCTTGTTGCATGATCTCAGTGTGTGTATTGTGCTGCCTCCGCCAGGGGTGGGTATGCATGTGTAATTTGTCATCACACCCACATGTGGTGTGTCATGCAGTGGGGGAAGGACATCCATCCTCATGGGAGTGGGACACTGCTGTCAGTGATGTGTTGTCATGGCACTCTCAACATTGTCGCACATTGTGGATGCCTTCATGCACCCATGGAGTTTTGCTCATCGGAGGGTGATGTACACACCCCCATGTCTCTGTCCACTGCTGGGGGTCCTCTGCACCCACCCCTCATATGTCTGTCCACTGCTGAGGGTCCTCTGCACCCACCCCTCATATGTCTGGGCACTGCTGGGAGTGATAGGCACCCACCCCTCATATGTCTGGGCACTGCTGGGAGTGATAGGCACACACCCCTCATATGTCTGGGCACTGCTGGGAGTGATAGGCACCTACCCCTCATATGTCTGGGCACTGCTGGGAGTGATAGGCACACACCCCTCATATGTCTGGGCACTGCTGGGAGTGATAGGCACACACCCCTATGTATCTGTCCACTGTCGTGGTACGAGCCGTACCCGCGTGCTGATGGCCTGGGTACGGCCAGTACCCCTACGGCACCCCAACTTTGGGGGTGCAGCCCGTACCCATGCCTTTGGGACGTAGGTACAGGCCGTACTGCCATTGTTGGTGTGATGTAGGGGTAGGCGTGGTATGTGCCGTACCCACGCGCTGATGGCCTGGGTATGGCCCGTACCCCTATGGCACCCCAACTTTGGGGGTGCGGCCCATATCCATGCCTTTGGGACGTGGTTACGGGCCGTACCGCCATTGTTGGTGTGACGTAGGGGTAGGCGTGGTACGGTCCGTACCCACGCTCTGGGGGGCGTGGGTCCGTCCCGTACCACCATTGTGGTGGTGACGTCCACTTCCGTTGTGGCAGGACGTGGGATTGGTGGACACGCCCCCCGAAGTGACCAGACCATGGAGGTAATTAATGTGCAGGATGTTTTAGTAATTTGTGGGGTGTGGGTTATGTTTCCTGCCCCTTGCACACACACACACACACCCCTTTGCCCCTGGGGGTTGTTCTGACCTTCTGCGGCGTCTGCGTCGGTTTCTGTACACGAGGTGGTAGGCTATGAGGGCCGGGATGACGCGTAGGTTGGGGTCCATCGCTGTCCGTCGCGTATCGGGGCTCCTTGTTCGCGTCGTCCTCAATTTCCCGGCAGTTTTTGGCTCCCGTAAAAACTGCTGCGTGCGGAGTGACGTCGGCACGAATCGTACTTGCTGGTCCGTAGAACGCTGCCTGACTTCGTCCGGACGTCGCGTATGCGCCGTCCAGAATCAGATTTGTATGTATTTTTTTGCCGGTCGGTGTTTTTTACGACTCGTACGGAAATGGTATTTCTGTGCGAATCATACTTGCGAGTTGTAGGAAGGTGGATATCTGACTATGGTTACCCCCAATTTTTTGCCTAGTGTCTAGCTGGTTTTTCGACTTAGTTGGCCTGAGATCCTGCCATTCAGGATCTCAGCCCATCTGCTCTCTCTTTAAAATGGACTCCATGTACCCTAGGTGCATAACCCATTGGAACTAGATCACCCTGTGAGCCCCTGTACCAGTGTACACTAGGTAACCAGGGCATTGGTGTATTTAAGGCCACCAGGGGCTGAAGCATGTATTGTGCCACCCCTGGCCTGGCCTAACAAATTTGACACAACTGGCTGATCACTCAGCTGGGGTAAGTTGGTGTAACCACCTCTTACTTAGGTGTAGTATACCTATACCTAACCTTAAATGGGACACATGTTAACCTATAAGTCCCTCCTATGGCAGGCCTTGACAATCCTGAAGGCAGAGTGCTTGGTTCCATGTGAGATGGTGCTCTAGCATGAGCTGAGCCTGTCTGCAGTGGTCGGAACAACTTCCTTCTACCGTTTCCAGATATCGTCATACCATATACTCTTAAGTGCATTATGAACCTCGCGGTTAAATGCTATCTTTGGTTTGGCTTTATCAAAACATGTCGAGTAAGGTGTCATACGAATTGGAATACTAACCCCTCGCCAATTCTGGCGACGGGGTTAGCATTCCACCCTTCTAGAGGGACACGACAAGTACGGTACCTGAAACCCGGGTAAAATCAGACATAGCCTCAGCTCCACAAAATGGATGCTGCCACCACAGACACAAGTCTGCCCTCCTGCTGCTGGGAGTCCTTCCAGCTTGGGAGGTGTGGACAAAGGGTTTCCTGCCAAGGGAGGTGCGAGCACCACCCAAGACAGGATTTTGTGTATTGGTCAGGTAGGGCTTGAAAGCCACCAGACATGCCTGAGGCTCACAAGGAGCCTCGGTGCATATGCCAGTTCAAACCGGTCCTGGGGCACACCAGCCCCGGACCTGGGGCGAGCTGGACAAAGGATTGGGGGTGTAACCACCCCCCTTCCTGGTCCCACCCTTAGGGAGGGACCTAGCAGGTAGTCCGGCCCCTAGAATCCGCTTAAAGGTAGGAGCTGTGTCCTAAGACTTCGGACATCCTGGAAACAACTTAACCACAAGAAGAAGACGGGAACTTCGACGCTCTGCTGCACAGAGGACTGAAGAAAATCTCCCCTATGGTCAGGGAGTGACCATCTTGCTAACGCAAGCACCAACCAGCTATTGAACGTCTGCTTTGCCGCCGCCTCCAGCCGGAGCCCGAGCCCAGAGCCCGACAAGACCTGGACCTCCAGACCTCTCACCGCCCGATCCACAGTCCCTGCAAAGAAGGAACCCGTGGAGGCACCGAGACACGTGGAGCCAGCCATCTTGGAAGACCGACGACAAGCTGCAAGCGCAACGACAGAGGCTCCCTCCAAGTTGTGCTTTGGGTCCTGAGAAGCCCAACCATCGAGCAGCATCTGCACCAAAGGTGAGCCCTCCAGCATCTCCACGATCTGCGTGGGGCCCCTCTGCACTTTGCATCTCGATGCGCCTGCCCGGTCCCTGGCCCGTTGGCTAGTGGCCATTTTGGCGACGAACTTTGAAAACCACGATGCTGGTCTGGTTGCTCCAGACTGTCCCTAGCTGCTCTCCAAAAGAGCAGCCCCTCTGACCTTGCTGGTTAGAACAATCAGCTTTCATCTCTTTCCACGACTCCTGCCTTTGCCAAGGCTTGTTTGCCTCTTTTGAGTCGCCGACACCGCCGACAGCGAGAGCCTGCGTGGGACAGCTCGTGAACCGACTCCTGGACGTCGTCAACCTTCAGGGACTACGTGGCTGCGGAGACAAGCTACCCTTCACCACCTGTTTGCACCCGACATCGCCTGGTACCTACCTGGTGCCACGCCGGTCACTGGCTAGTGACTGTGAACACTGTCCCCTCTGCTTTCAGGTCTTCTACAACTCCGATCCACCCTTGGATCCAACGCAGCTCTTCTGGATCGACCGCCTGCAGCATCTTTGTCATCAGGCTCCATTGAATCGATAGAAGAAACCCGACGCACTTCGAGACCTATGCACCCGCTTCCTGTGGGTGAGGTAAAGCAGGCACTCCGGTGCCCAAGTGTAGAGAATCATCTCTAGTGTCTGTGTTTCGAATCTTGAGATTGTAGTCCACCCAGAAGGCCCTTTCTGCAGTAACTTTTTAACTTTTACGCACCCATTGAAAACCTATGGGAGCACGCGTGTGACTTTCCTCACTGCACACGCAACCCGTGGACCTCCTGGTCACTAACTGAAGTTAGCTCCTTGTAGGCCCAGCGATTCTAGAGGCCCTAGGCCTTTTCCCTTTCCTGTTCGTGGTACTTATACCACTATTTTAGTATATGGTTTGAGTGGCCACCAGGGCCCATCCATATAAAGTGCAACTTCTGTGTATTATAACGTTGTCTTGTTTAACGATTTGTGCTCCTGTGCTCATAAAGAGTCTAGGGGATACTTTGAGAAATAAATACATATATATTTTCAATATATATCTGTGTGGTGTCCTTTCATTGGTATAAAGGGGGATTGTATTTGGTAAAACAGCCTGCTTAACACGCTTTAACGAGTTTAGCCTCAAAGACTGCTTAGCCTACGCTACCACTAGGGCAGCTAGTCCGAAAAGGTTGACTTACAACCACACCATAAGGGTTGCTTGGCATGGTACAAGGTGGTCACTTTAACTAGTGAACATCATATACCAGGCCAACTTCTCACATTGGTGAGCAGCGGTTGGATTTGAGCTTGCTGTGTTTTACCATTGTAATCTCTTGGTTACCAATTGAAAGATCACATAGGTACCTGTAGGTACATATAAAACAAGATAGATATACTTAAGTTCTACTGAACTTAGTTGTTGTAGAGCAAAGGGAGTAGCACACCCTGACTGCAACTACTAGATAGGTTTAGTAGGTAAACCCAAGTGTAGGTAGATTGCAACACATCCACCCACACTTAAGAGCAATGGAGGGGGAAGAGGGGTCCAAGGTACCCATCTCTGTCGAGAGTGACCCCCAGAGGGCACCAACTCTCTTTGCTACCCTAAATCAAAATGAGCTCAGGCAGTTGGCAAATATCAGGGGCCTTAAACAGCCCAAGAACCCTACTTCTGCTGAACTCAGAGAGCTTTTGCAAGCTGATGAAGATCAGAAAGCTCTCAAGAAAGCTTCCCAGTTAGGCCCCTTAGGGACTGGAACAGGAGGCCCCCCTTCTGAAGATGCTACGGAAGTACCCCTTTCCAATAGTCATCCCTTAGATGAGAATCATACAACAGAGGATGAAAGTGATAGGGATACAGATGCTAGTGGGGATGAAGGGAGGACTAGCCCAGTGCCAAGTGTTCAAGTGTTATACGTGGCCCGGCTAACCTAAGGCTATTGGGGACTGACAATGGGATCATCCCATTGGATCTCCCCAGTGGACTTAACCAGGGGCTTGGGAGGCAAAGGAATCACTCAGGTGAATCTAATGCTTCTCATGCCTCTAGAGGCTCTCAAGGTCACCCCAGGAGAAGGATGACCACCCCTCAGAGGAGGGAGCATGAGGCCAGAATGCAGGAAGCCCAGCTGAGGATCAGGAAGCAGGAGCTAGAGGTAGCCCTGATGGAAGAGAAACTGAACAAGGCTAGGCAACCTAAAGAGAGTGGGTCTATACCCACTGGTGGCAGCATTGTCCCTAGGGACAAAGATAGGGTCTTTGACAATAGGAACCTGTCCAAGGTTGTGCCCCCCTACAAAAGTGGGGATGATATCCACAAGTGGATGACTGCTCTTGAGAGAGCCTGCAAAGTACAGCAGGCTCCTGAAGACCAGTGGGCAGCAATCTTATGGCTCTCCTTTGAAGGTAGAGGCAGAGATAGACTCCTCACTGTTAGAGAGGAGGATGTCAGAAACTACAGAGCCCTGAAGAGTGTCCTGGTTGATGGGTTAGGCTTAACCACTGAACAGTGCAGGTTTAATGTTCAGAGATACCCAGAAGACACAGACTCAGGACTGGTCTGAATATGTGGAATGTGCCACTAAGGCTTTGGAGGGTTGGTTGCTGGGAAGTAAGGTGTCTGATTATACAGGATTGTACAATTTGATGACGAGAGAGCAGATTTTAAGTAATTGTCAAAACCAGCTTCTCCATCACCACCTGGTAGACTCAGATTTGACCTCTACCCAAGAATTGGGAAAGAGGGCAGATAAATGGGTCAGGACCAGGATCAGGCCTAAAATCCAGGGTGGTGACCAAAAGAAAGATACCACCAAGCCTCAAGAGAAGGGTGGGGATAAAGCAGAAGAGAAATCTTCCTCAGGGCCCCAAAACTCCACACAGGGTGGTGGATCCCAAGCTCCCTCCTCTACCACAGCTAAAAAGCCTTACTGCCGGGAATGTAAAATTCCTGGGCATTGGAAAACTGACAGCAGTTGCCCAAAGGCTAAAAACAAAACTGTTCCTCCAATTACTCCTGTCACACCACCTATTACTGTCAGCAGTAATCCCCCAGGTGGTGGGAGTGCCCCCAGAAATTTGGGTGGGTTTACTTGGGGAACACAGGGGGACCCTGGCTTAGCCAATTCCCCTACAGCAACTACTCTTGTCTGTGATGGTGGCATGGGGTTTGCCAACTTCACTGCCTGTCCCACCACTTTGGGTAGGTACAGACAGGAGCCCTACATCAATGGTTCAAATGCTGAGGCCTACAGAGACACTGGAGCTAGCATCACGATGGTGGCCCATTGGCTAGTTCCCTCTGAGCAGCTTTTGCCTGGTTTCTCCTACCAGGTAACTAACATTGATGGCAAACAGAACAGTCATCCCATGGCAGAGGTATGTCTCAGCTGGGGAGGTGTCACTGGCCCTAAAAGGGTGGCAGTGTCCCCAACCTTGCCTGTAGACTGCTTACTGGGGAATGACTTAGAACTCTCAGCTTGGGCTGGAGTTGAACAAGACACCCATTCTAAAATGGTAGGCCTTCCACAAAAGGGTAGTGGGGTTGTGCCATTCACAACCCCTGTCCAAATAGATTTCCTCCCTGGAAAGGTTGGAAGGGCAGTGGTAGCCACAGCCCAGGCACAGACAGACTTCCCTGTAGAGACTGGCAGAGCTGTGACAGTCACAGCTCAAACACAAACTGAGTGCCCCCCTGAAAGGGTTGGCAAGGCTGTAATGGTCTCAGCCTATACTCAGACTGACATAGGTGTAGTGAGGCCTGAAACTATGGATCACTCCACACAAACAGAGAGTAGTGGGGAGGAAGAAAAGTCACCCTCTCCCCAGACATTAGGAAAAGGTCAGCCTCCTCAGGGATCTGACCTCACCCCTTGTGAAGGAACTGCCCCAGAGGTAGCCAGGCCTGGCCTGGCAGAGCCTCTGATGTCAGTGGCCCCTTCCAAGGTGGGACCCAGTCTGGTGCAGGTAGCCTGCCTCTCTCTACCCTGCCTAAGTCAGCCCAGGGCTGCAGAGGTCAGGGAGGCCAGTGGACCCCAAGAGGGCCCCTGTCTACAAGAACCCCCCATCAAAAGAATGAGGATTGCCTGGCTAGTAGCCCTAGCCAGGTGATGGGTAAAAACATTCCTGAGGGATCTCCTTTTCAGGTAGTTAGGGACCTCCCCCAGAGGGATTCTGTTGGGCACAGGCAAACATGGGACCTTAGGGCCCCAAACCTGACCTGTCCCTCCAGTAAGCCCACAAAAGGGACCCAGCCTCCAGCTTTAGGTAACCAGAGGCTGACCCTGAGAGCACAGTGCAACTCAGCTAAAGAGAGAAAGGCATCCATGGTGGAGGATGATTGGAGGAAGCTGAGGCTTCACTTTGAGGACCCTCACTTCAGTACTCCATCTCCACACCAGCCTTTTACTTTGCAAAGACACACCAAAGGTAGAGATTCCCTATGGTGGAGACCCTATGATACCTTTAGGGTGAGGGATTGCTTAGTGGACCATGAGACAGGGGGTAACCATGCCAGTGCTGGTTCTTCCTTATATGGCCACTTGGGCAATAGAGGCTTACCTGGTCAAGGACAGCCTTATCTCCCTTCGTTTGGGGGGGGGGGTTGTGTAGGAAGGTGGATATCTGACTATGGTTACCCCCAATTTTTTGCCTAGTGTCTAGCTGGTTTTTCGACTTCGTTGGCCTGAGATCCTGCCATTCAGGATCTCAGTCCATCTGCTCTCTCTTTAAAATGGACTCCATGTACCCTAGGTGCATAACCCATTGGAACTAGATCACCCTGTGAGCCCCTGTACCAGTGTACACTAGGTACCCAGGACATTGGTGTATCTAAGGCCACCAGGGGCTGAAGCATGTATTGTGCCACCCCTGCCCTGGCCTAACAAATTTGACACAACTGGCTGATCACTCAGCTGGGGTAAGTTGGTGTAACCACCTCTTACTTAGGTGTAGTATACCTATACCTAACCTTAAATGGGACACATGTTAACCTATAAGTCACTCCTATGGCAGGCCTTGACAATCCTGAAGGCAGAGTGCTTGGTTCCATATGAGATGGTGCTCTAGCATGAGCTGAGCCTGTCTGCAGTGGTCGGAACAACTCCCTTCTACCGTTTCCAGATATCGTCATACCATATACTCTTAAGTGCATTATGAACCTCGCGGTTAAATGCTATCTTTGGTTTGGCTTGATCAAAACATGTCGAGTAAGGTGTCATACGAATTGGAATACTAACCCCTCGCCAATTCTGGCGACGGGGTTAGCATTCCACCCTTCTAGAGGGACACGACATGTACGGTACCTGAAACCCGGGTAAAATCAGACATAGCCTCAGCTCCACAAAATGGATGCTGCCACCACAGACACAAGTCTGCCCTCCTGCTGCTGGGAGTCCTTCCAGCTTGGGAGGTGTGGACAAAGGGTTTCCTGCCAAGGGAGGTGCGAGCACCACCCCAGACAGGATTTTGTGTATTGGTCAGGTAGGGCTTGAAAGCAACCAGACATGCCTGAGGCTCACAAGGAGCCTCGGTGCATATGCCAGTTCAAACCGGTCCTGGGGCACACCAGCCCCGGACCTGGGGCGAGCTGGACAAAGGATTGGGGCCGGTAGTCCGGCCCCTAGAATCCGCTTAAAGGTAGGAGCTGTGTCCTAAGACTTCGGACATCCTGGAATCAACTTAACCACAAGAAGAAGACGGGAACTTCGACGCTCTGCTGCACAGAGGATTGAAGGAAATCTCCCCTATGGTCAGGGAGTGACCATCTTGCTAACGCAAGCACCAACCAGCTATTGAACGTCTGCTTTGCCGCCGCCTCCAGCCGGAGCCCGAGCCCAGAGCCCGACAAGACCTGGACCTCCAGACCTCTCACCGCCCGATCCACAGTCCCTGCAAAGAAGGAACCCGTGGAGGCACCGAGACACGTGGAGCCAGCCATCTTGGAAGACCAACGACAAGCTGCAAGCGCAACGACAGAGGCTCCCTCCAAGTTGTGCTTTGGGTCCTGAGAAGCCCAACCATCGAGCAGCATCTGCACCAAAGGTGAGCTCTCCAGCATCTCCACGATCTGCGTGGGGCCCCTCTGCACTTTGCATCTCGACGCGCCTGCCCGGTCCCTGGCCCGTTGGCTAGTGGCCATTTTGGCGACGAACTTTGAAAACCACGACACTGGTCTGGTTGCTCCAGACTGGCCCTAGCTGCTCTCCAAAAGAGCAGCCCCTCTGACTTTGCTGGTCAGAACAATCAGCGTTCATCTCTTTCCACGACTCCTGCCTTTGCGAAGGCTTGTTTGCCTCTTTTGAGTCGCCGACACCGCCGACAGCGAGAGCCTGCGTGGGACAGCTCGTGAATCGACTCCTGGATGTCGTCGACCTTCAGGGACCACGTGGCTGCGGAGACAAGCTACCCTTCACCACCTGTTTGCACCCGACATCGCCTGGTACCTACATGGTGCCACGCCGGTCACTGGCTAGTGACTGTGAACACTGTCCCCTCTGCTTTCAGGTCTTCTACAACTCCGATCCACCCTTGGATCCAACGCAGCTCTTCTGGACCGACCGCCTGCAGCATCTTTGTCATCAGGCTCCATTGAATCGATAGAAGAAACCCGACGCACTTCGAGACCTATGCACCCGCTTCCTGTGGGTGAGGTAAAGCAGGCACTCCGGTGCCCAAGTGTAGAGAATCATCTCTAGTGTCTGTGTTTCGAATCTTGAGATCGTAGTCCACCCAGATGGCCCTTTCTGCAGTAACTTTTTAACTTTTACGCACCCATTGAAAACCTATGGAAGCACGCGTGTGACTTTCCTCACTGCACACGCAACCCGTGGACCTCCTGGTCACTAACTGAAGTTAGCTCCTTGTAGGCCCAGCGATTCTAGAGGCCCTAGGCCTTTTCCCTTTCCTGTTCGTGGTACTTATACCACTATTTTAGTATATGGTTTGAGTGGCCACCAGGGCCCATCCATATAAAGTGCAACTTCTGTGTATTATAAAGTTGTCTTGTTTAACGATTTGTGCTCCTGTGCTCATAAAGAGTCTAGGGGATACTTTGAGAAATAAATACATATATATTTTCAATATATATCTGTGTGGTGTCCTTTCATTGGTATAAAGGGGGATTGTATTTGGTAAAACAGCCTGCTTAACACGCTTTAACGAGTTTAGCCTCAAAGACTGCTTAGCCTACGCTACCACTAGGGCAGCTAGTCCGAAAAGGTTGACTTACAACCACACCATAAGGGTTGCTTGGCATGGTACAAGGTGGTCACTTTAACTAGTGAACATCATATACTAGGCCAACTTCTCACACGAGTTTAAGGTGTTTTTCGAGGGTACGAGTCGGACGGAAAAAACGCTCCGAACGACCATTCGTACCGAGGTTTTACCGGATCGGAATCGACACCTAAATGAGCATTGTATTTTCCAACGTCACCCTGAATATTTTTTTTTAGCTCCATCTAGGGAGGACATCACTCCATGATGCCTATTGTGTCTTGATTGAAATGTGCAACGGCAAGTAATGGTGCAGTGGAGGCTGTCCCTCTTTCACAGAGCTGAACAGAGGAGGGGAGCCATAGGGTCACAGAATAGTCGCACAGAGGCGGTGTGAGCGGGAGCAGCAGTAGTCACAGCATTTGCGCTCCGAAGGTGAGGGGAAAACCCTTATATTTAATTTATGTATTCCCAGTATTAATTGAAATTATTTTTTATAATAGTGTTAATATTATTTTAATATGTATTTGGTTATGTATATGTTCACTAATTATTACTTTTTTATTTTCAAGTTTAAATAGTGGTTTAATATTTCTTAATGTGTATATATATATATATATATAAAGTATGTATGTATATATAAATATATATAGTTATATATAAAAAATAATTCACATTACTTATTAAACCTAGTTTTTAATATTAGCATTTTAATATTTTATATAAATTATACATAATGGTATAAATATGATTTTTTTTATATACTTACCTTATATTTGTCAATATTCTGTTCCACAATATTTTTGACTTGATATTTTGGTAGTTTGCATACAAAGTATGTAACCTCTATATATTTATAGACAATATGTATGACACGATATTCTGGTATGTCAATATTGGTTTTCTTGATATTCTGTCATACACTGTATGTAGAGTAGTCTGTGTTGAATGTACTTGCCTAGAATAGTAAACCAAGCGGCCACAAGGCAAGGAAAGGCAGTGCACGGTGCCCCTACCCACTAATTGTAAGGAGGGTGTGCTTTATACATAACTGTTAGCTGTTGTGTTTTTTAGCGGAATTATAATATGCTGTGTGCACCCTTCAGTTACTTCAGAGCTCTGTGTAGTATCTTAAAGTTAGACTGTGACACTGTGATGATATTATAGAACAGTGTTTCCCAAACTGCGGGCCACGCCCCACTGGTGAGTCGCAAGCAGATTTTTGGTTATTCACAAAAGTCCAAGCATAAAGATGCCATGTCTTCTGAAAATGTGCTGCTTAATTTGAATATGGGAATTAATGTTTACAAACTCCTTTTACTTTGCAGTAAGAGAAAGCAAAGTAAAGCGAATTACGCGTCGAACCCCCCCGTGTATGTACACCCGAGTACGTGTCGAACCCCCCCGTGTATGTACACCCGAGTACGTGTCGAACTGTACGTGTCGAACCCCCCTGTGTATGTACACCCGAGTACGTGTCGAACTGTACGTGTCGAACCTCCCGTGTATGTACACCCGAGTACGTTCGAGACGTACCCCCACCCGTGTATGTACGGTGCGTACCCCCAGCGCTACGCGCTGGGGGTACGCACCGTACATGCGGGGGCTGGGGGGGGGTACGGCACGTACCGGGCACCTGTTTGGACGTCTCCATGGTTGTTATAGGAGTTCGGTGCGGACGGTCTTTTAACCATACGGGTGTACATTCGGACGCCCGGGACGGATCGTGATTCCCCGGTCGGACTTCGCTTTTCACGTTTGTACGGTAAATCGTCCGAGGACGTGTCGGACACATTTTCCGACCCGAGGACGTGTGGGAAATCATTCCCGATGCGGTTCGTATGGACTTTTTACCATGCGAATCGTGATTGCCAGTTCGTACGGCACTTGTGCGATTCGTACGGTAAAAAGACCGGATACGAGTCGCACGGGGAATTTTTTTACCGGATCGTAATTGGCACCTAAATGTAAGTACTTGCAAATAAACGGCACGCATTCAGCAGGTAAGTAAGCAAAAATGAATCCCTTTTTTTGAAATTCTGAAGTGTGATCAAAACAAAGATTTTGATAGGATCAAAACAAATCAAGACGATTTACTCTGTGATGCAAAAATAATATATATTCACTGAAATATGGTTGCCACACACTATTATTTGTGTACAATATAGTTTTATCAGTACAACTGTCTGTTTGTGCAAACTTAGTAGCCATTTCAGTGAAAACTGTGCTGTTTGGAAATTACAGTACCTAACCTCACATTGCTTTAGTGACATGAATAAATCATCTGCCTCGTCCATTAGAACTAGGTGGGGCGGTAAGGTTTGTTGTTCTGAAAATTGGGACTTGGTTATAAAAAGTTTGGGATTCACTGTTCTGGAACAAATAGAGATAATGCTTGAGGTAGTGAAGGAAGAAGAGAGAGAACTGGGAGGACAGTGGTCTGCATCTGCTGAGAAGCATTTGGTTGATGAGGCAAAATATATATGTAGTAAACTTGATATATACTCAAGCATACATTCTACAATGGCAACGAGCTTCAACCCATTGTTTGGCCCAGCTGGTCAAGTTTAATGCCTCAACACCTCAAGCTACTAGAATAAGTTATCTCTAAACATAGCCTCAATTAACTGTCTGAAGGTTTTACTACCAAAGGAGGTGCTTTATTTAATTTTGCATGTGTCTCGTCCTATCAAGCTACAGTAAGTACTGAGGGATGTAATATTTATTGGGCCGCTGTATTTTACTTAACTGCGGGATCAATTCACGTCCAGTGTGACATGCCAAGCAATGGTGTCTGGCATAGCCCCTCATGATCTACCTTGAGACCAGTGAACCTGCTTTCCCATACTTTACGTGCAGACGTCCACTAACAGAGATATGTTATGTGTACCATGTATATGGTTCAGCTATTGTATCCCAACCTTCAGTTACCATACATATGATTGGATGACAAAAGTGATGCTGATCAATGATGCTTGATAAGTCCACCTTGTGCACACATATCAACATCATCTCTGTAATCACAGAGCCACCATGTGTGGTAAAGAATGTGAGACACACAAACTAGAATACTGTCTGTCAGTCAAATGATCAGAGTGGCCTCACAGTGCCAAGATTCAACGCTGACACACATGTCTGATACTGAGTGTCAGATTAACATACAGCACAATCTGATTATAAGAATGTTAGTTAAACTAAGGAGACAGGAATTTTAGACTGACCAGGACACGCACATCATAACATTACATGTCAACAGTTTCTATTGAAAAGGTGTAATAAGGTTTTTGGACACTATGCCAGAGTGTGCTGCACATCACCAAGTGCAGAAGGTAAAACACCTTTGCTGCTACATTGTTTGGGGTTAGAAGAAAAGTTTTTTTTTATCACCTACCAGAATTTAGTAGTGAAAATTCAGATGGGATTAACAAATTCAAAACATGTATTACAAATTACAGATTTGCACTATCTTCCCGCACTGAGCACTATTTTAGAAAGGTATAACTCTGGGAAGAAAGTACTGAAAGCGGGTGAGACAGTGGAGTAGTATACTACTGATCTAAGAAAACTTGTGTCGTCATGTAAATTTGGTTACATAATAGAAGAGAGGTAAAGAGACCAATTTCTATTGAGGTGCAAAATTGAGAAGGGCAGAGGAATTCATGGCAAAATCTCCCTGCAAAGAAAATTGAGCATTCTATAGGTTGTGTGGAGGTGATTAGACCACACAACGAGAGAGATAATGCTGTACAAGTTGGAAAACACAAAATTCTGGAAAAAGGCTTCCAATGTGAAAATGTTGGACATATGTCTAATGATAAAAAATGTTCAGTATGAAGGGTGATTTGAGGTGGTTGCATGGGACACCTAACAAAAATTGTTGAATTAAGAGAGGGGAAAGGAGAGATAAGAAAGGTGATGATCTGGTAGATGGTAGTGAAATAGTGTTTCAGGTTGGAAGCGAAATTTAAGAAGGTCCTTTAGACTTGGTCAGTATAGAGAAAATGAACACGTGTGCTTTTTGATTCAGAAGTTAACTAAGGGAAACAAATTGTTTAAACCAGATATTAGACCATTAACATATGATGTAATGCGAATTGAACTGGAAGGTTATTTTTTTAGGATCAACAAAAAACAAAGGGCCACATGCATCAACGAGAAAACTGGTCGCAAACGGGCAGATTAGCAGAATCTGCCCCTTTGCGACCGGTCATTTTGCATTTGGGATGCATCATCCCAAATGCAAAAATCGCAATTTAAGGAATCTCTAAATAGCGATTCCTTAAATTGCGATTGCATTTAAGGAATCCCAAATTGAGATTCCTTAAATGCAATGCATTAAAGTTAAAATATTAGCAATTTCGCTAATAGGGGGAGCAAATTACCATGAAGCTGAACTTCATGGTAATTTGCAAAAACTTTGAAAAATGCACTTTTGTGCATTTTTCAAAGTTTCATGTTGCGCACACACATGCCCTTAGAGCATGTGTGTGTGCAACATATGTGCACAGATCAATTTCAGGGGTGCAATAGGGTGTCATTTTGACACCCTTGCACCCTTGAAATTGCATGAGCAATTTGCGAGTACCTACTGGTACTCGCAATTTGCTCATGCAATCTCCAAATCATTCCTATGGGCCTGGAGGCCCATAAGAATGATTGGGACGGCATTCCTTAATTGCGACTTGCAATTTGCGAGTCGCAATTAAGGAATTTGTAGGAATCGCTATTTTTATAGCGATTCCTACATGCATAGGCTTTTGCAATTCCTTAATTGCGATTCCTTAAAAATCGCAATTAAGGAATCGCAAAAGTCTTTGTTGATGCATGTGCCAGAAAGTAGATTGAATGAAGGAAACATTTGTTTTTTTCAAAAGGTGATAGTATTATTGGTTGAATTCATCAAAAAAAAATGGGACTCATTGTGGATCCTAATGCCGATCCCTCCATTCTACTTAAGAAAATGGCTGCTCTGGAAAGTGTTGAAGACAAAAGTGAAGCACAGAGATGTTTAGATGAGGGATTCCCAAGAGTATTCACTGAATGTTTGTGGTGTTTGAAAGATAATGTACATAAATCCTTGTCAGTGAACTGCTTCCCTTTGCACAGTTACACCTGGTAGCTGCTGCCCCTGACCCTTGCAAGTCTGTAAGTTGAGGCCCTCCTCTACTCGCAAGCACCCACCCGCCTGTGTCTCGTCCCTGGTGGTCCAGTGGGAAGCATCTCTGCTCTGCTGCTCCTCTGCCCTCTGTCTCTCTGCCTTTTTCTCCTCTGATCTCTTTGTTATGTTCCTTTCATCCTTCCTGCTTTTTGTCACTTTATTTCACTTTTGTCACTTTATCACTTTTTGTGCCTTTTTCCTCTCTGTGTCCCTGCCACTGCTTGTCCCCCGCAGACCCGCTCCCTCCAGCACAGCTTTCCCGCTTCCTACTTTCCCGCTCCCAGATATCCAGCCCTCCCCTTCACACTACTTAACGGCTATACAAGAATGCCTCAACGCCAAAGCGCACAACAGCAAACTACTCTTCGCCTCTGTCAAAGAGTTCACCAAACCCGGCACGGAGATGACAAACATTTCCCATCCCAAGACCTCTGCGACAACCACACCACCTCTTACACCCCAAAATCAAGGTGATCTACGACAGGTTCACTAAAAAAAAACCACCGACCCCAAGTGAAACCACTGCACCCAACAGAACTAGACACCAACAGATGCTACTCAACTGGACCTCCCTCACCACCGACAATACCCTCAAGTTCATGAAGAGCATCCACTCTGGAGCCCCCTTGGATCTCTGCCCTCACTACATATTCAACGTATGCAGCGCCTCCATCACACCCGAACTCCGCTGCATAATCAACTGCTCCATCGCATCTGCCACCTTCACTAAAGACTGGAAACACGCTGAGATCAACCCCTGACTGATGAAACCATCTGCCGACACGACAGACCTCAAGAACTACGGGCCCATTTCCCTGCTCCCCTTACCAGCCAAAGTCATCAAAAAGATCCCTACTCTCCGAGTTCATCGAATCAAACAACATCCTGGAAGTATCCCAATCTGGATTCAGGAGCAACCACAGCACCGAGACCGCTCTCCTCGTCACCACAGATGACATTTGTATCCTCCTCAACAGAAGCGAAACAGCTGCCCCCATCCTCCTGGACCTCTTGGGTGCTTTCGTCTCGCACGACACCCTCTGAGCTAGACTTCATGAAGCTGGCATCTGCTACAAAGCCCTAGACTAGGTCTGCTCCTTCCTCACCGGCTGAACACTGAGAGTCAGACTTCCAGCTTTTCTACCAGAACCCACAGAAATCAGCTGTGGAGTTCCACTCTATGGCAACAACATGAAAAAACTGCAAATAAATGCCACGAAACATCCAAATTGCTCATCCTGAACATCCCTCACTGCAGCCACATCACCGACCAACTGAGAGACCTCCATTGACTCCCTGTCAGCAAAAGGATCACCTACAATTTCCTCACGCATGCCTACAAAGCCCTCCACAACCCCAGACCCGCATACCTCAATCACCACCTCTGCTTCCAGACCCCCTCCAGACATCTCCGCGCTGCCCATCAGGCCCAGGCCACCATCCCAATGATCCACAGGACCACCGCTGGAGAAAGATCCTTCTCCTTCCTCGATGCAAGGACCTGGAACTCCCTTCCTTTGCATCTCAGGCAATCACCATCTCCTCCTCAATTCAGGAAGGACCTCAAGACCTGGCTATTCGACTGACCAGCAGACCCCCCATTCTCCCACAGTGCCTTGAGTCCCTTATGGGTGAGTAGTCATGCTCTACAATACCTTGATTGATTGATTGATTGATTGATTGATTGATTGATTGATAAATCTATATAAGAGAATGTTCAACCTAAAGTTTGCAAAGTAACAGACGTAGCCATTATGGTATGAGAAGCCATGGAGAAAGAGCTTAAAAGACTTCAAATGCAGGACAATATTGAAGAGGTTGGCTCCCATTGTAGTGATATGTAAACCCAGTGGTGATGTGAGCTTGGCATTGACCTACGAGAATTGAAAAATAAGTAGTTATAGATTGATAGCCATTGCCCAACATGACAGAAATTATGACTTTACTCATAGGCACCAGGATAATCTCAACACTTGAATTAATGTTGGCCAATCATCAGGTCAAGTTAGATGAAGAAACAAAGAATCGTACAGTATTTATCACTCCGTTTGGTATTTTTAGATATAACCTAATGCCTATTGGTGTGATCCCCACTGCCTCTGTTTTTCAGAGAGCCATGGACAAGGTTTAAAGTTAAAGAATATCAGGATGTTCTGGACAATGGATCCTCAGATGATGAACATGTAAAATGACTTGTGAAGGTGTTGTGTAGATTGAGAGAACATTCTCTTACTTTATAAATAGAAAAGTGCAAGGTTGGTAAGAATGAGATATCTTACTTGGATCATAAGGTGACTAGTAATGGTACACTAGTAAAGACCAAGGGCCATATGTAGATAGCTAAATACCGGTCGGTAACAGCCGAAAATCGGTCATTTTCCCGTTACCGACCGGTATTTAGCCCTTTCTAATGTAGGAGGCAGGTTTTAAGGATTCGGTAATTTACCGAATCGGTATTTTAAGGAATCGGTAACATACCGAATCGGTAAATTATCGAATCCTTAAATCCTATGTAGGGAGCACTCAAGTGAGTGCTTTTTTGTTTTAAGGATTCGTTATTTACCACCAACTACAGGTTGATGGTAAATACTGAATACCTTGTAAGAAGCAAATTTGTGCTTTTCTAGAAATGCCATGTGGCAGACATACATGCCCTTAGGGCATGTATGTGCACCACATGTGCACACATGCACGATTCAGGGGTGCAACAGGGTGTCAATGTGACACCCTGCCACCCTTAAATATGCTCCCCCTATTACCGATTCAGTATTTACCGAATCGGTAATAGTCAATGGCTTCCCATTCATTCCTATGGGCCTCCAGGCCCATAGGAATGAATAGGAAGGTATTCCTTATTACCGATTCGGTTAATACCGAATCAGTAATACCGAATATTAGCAAATCGGTAAAATTTACAGATTTTTTACCTACATTCTATTTACCGATTCTTAAATACCGAATCGGTAAAATTTGGTATTTAGGAATCGGTAAATAGAAATTACCTACATATGGCCCCAAAAGAGGAGCTAGTGAGTACTGTTTGTGCTGGCGAGCAAAGAAGAACTGGTGAAATATCTAGGGATAAAGAAATATTGTGGCATGTACATCAAAACAATTACCATGAGAATATTTTTTTAAAAGGGGGTCGAATTAGATTGGAATTCTAAGTGTAGTGAGGAGCTTAGAATACAAAACGAATTTAATAGAACCAACTTATCTTCAGGGATTTAACCCCAGTGCCATGTCTATGATAATAACTAATGCCAGGGCCAAAGACATTGGTGCAGTTCTTAGTCAGGCTTGTGGTGAAAATAAGAAATGTATCATGTTTGTTTAACAACATTTGATAGGCTGAGTTGAGATACTCTATTATTAAAAAGGAGGTTCTTTCAATGTATGGGACTGTCACGAACTTGAAGAATTTTCTTTGGGGTTGTAAATTTGTTGTGAAAACAGATCATAAACTATTAAGGTTTCTTTTCCTGAAACAAGGTGATGATTCTGTGGCAAGCAGGATATGCAGCTGGTTGGTGGCTCTCTAAAAATGTAACTTAAATATATATATATTTTAAACTCAACCTATCAAATGTTGTGAAACAAACATGATACATTTTTTAAAAATTATATATATTTATTCCTGGAGCCAAAAATTAGATAGCTGACTGTATTTCAAGGTTGAGTTTGTACGATAAAATTGATGACAACCTTGATGAGATTGGAGATTAAACTTATAATGTTTGTGTTGTGACAGAGGGAGCAATTAAGGACTGCTGCGGAGAGAACTAGACTCACATTCCCTTTGCCCCACAGTAGGCTGCGGGGGGAACGCTATATAGCGCGCATCGGCCTCCCGCTCACGGGACACACTTCAAACCTTGGCTGCTGCTGCTGCGGGGACTACAAGACCCACATCCCCTTGCCACAGAGTAAAGGAAGGTGTGCAGGGGAGCGCTATTTAGCGTGCATCGACCTGTCATTCGCTGGATTCATTTTGCACTTGGCCTGCTTCTGCAGGGACTACAAGACCCACATCCCCCTGCCCCAGAGTGATGGAGGGGTTTTGTGGGAGTGGTATTTTGCCCCCATCGGCCCCTGCTCGTGCCACTCACTTCACACCTTGCCTGCTGCTGTTTGGACTACAAGACCCACATCCCCTTGCCCCACAGTGAATGAGGGTCTTCGAGGTAAGCACTACTCATCAGCGACAGGAAGAGGGCAGGGCCACTCGTCTTGGCCCTGCACGCTGGAGAAATTCCAACACACAGTTGATAAGCAGTGCAGTTGGTATGCGTGGTTAGGTTTGTAATAGCGAGCACTTCTATGCATATTAAGAGCTCTTTATGATTTGAATGTGACCAAGGCAGTGGTCGAAATGGGGAAAAAAAGGCATGGAACTGTGGGCAGAGAATCAGAGGGCGGGAAACCCCTGAGGATTGGGTCAGTAGGCGAAGTCAGTGGTATGGCCAGAAAAAGCAAAACATCACACTTTTTGTATTTTTATGGCATTTCACCGACCAGTAACAGCTTATTACGTTATTTAATTCAACCAATGGATGCACATTTTTATTTATGGTTTAATATGAGTTATTGACGTTAAAATACATTCACGAAGTGGGCTACGTTTCCAATCACAGAATGTCCCAAATATATTAAACGTCGAATCACAAGCCATTTGACTCTGAGCCATGGACTTTCTGTCATCAACACTTCTCCCTTTTTCCACAAGAGCAGTTCAAACATGAATGGCAAAAAATCCTAGTTTACAAACCTTTTCCACATAATTATACTCTGCAATATTTGCCACATCAAAAATTACAAAAAAAATTGACTTCTGTTGCTGAGAAGTGAAGGACTCTTTACAAAGGTTGACTGGTCACCCTTCTGACTGCTGCATTTGAATATTACACTGGTACTAATGAGGCAAAATCTTTGCAGAGACTATTAGTATGTGTAAAACATTTTAAATAATAAAGTATCAGAAAATGTACCGCATTACGCTGCAACCTTTTTTTTGCTCCATAATTTGGTCAACACTGCAACATCATTTTGTCTTCCATTGTTGCATAATTTTAGTGACCCCAAAGCAGGCAGCACATGTTAAAGTGCTTATGCATGAAGCAGAGAGACTGTAAAGTTTGCGAACTTAGTTTGGTGTGCGTGCAAATCCCGCATTGCCGATCCCTCGTAAATTGCACCACAACTGCTGAAACTAGGCCAATGGAGTTACCAATGGGTGAGGCGGACTGGCTTAAGGGTCCCGTGACCTCAGTGACGCTCTAGGGCATGCTGCTTTGTAGGCCTGCCCCCAAGACTTTAGGTGAACTTCAGTATGGATTGTGGTGGACAGGTCTTCGAGGTTAACCCACCCTTGCCACTGGTAGGGTCCACCTGTGGTCAGTGCTTAATTTGTAAAACAAATTGAGTGCCAGGGCTCTTGTTAGGAGGACACAGAAGCTTGCACCACACATTGCTCCTTCAATGTGGCCAGTTTTTTTTTTAAACAAATTTTATTAAGTTTTATGTTGTTTACAGATCGACTGTATGTCACATCATTTGCGTCTTATCCAGTTCACAATTATATATACATTCACGAGACAAGCCGGATTCGCTGACTTCCAAAGAAGCTTGCAATCTCCTCAAGCTGTCGCCAATTCAGTACCGCTGCAGCTACCTTCATCATTCTTATCTTCCTGTGTAGTGCCATGTCTTCAACTTACAAAATCAATTAAAGAACTATCCCGTAACAGTGCGTGTACCCTCCCCCCACCCTATAGTCCCATATGCGTTCTAACTTCAGATCCTGGGTCCCAGCCCTGCTATTACATCATACAATACCGCCGACATTGTGCCCTGCTTGTGACCTGGAACACACAGATACAAATCACAGCCCTATGCCTCTTATTGTGTGCTGACAGCAGCATTATCAAAGGCTATGTCCAATGATATACCGGCCTCCAACATGGTGTCCCATTCCAGTGCTATTGGAATTTTCCGCAGCCCCCTCACCTCCTCCCACCTCAGTACAGCACTCTCTGCACCTCCCCATCGCATCAATTCACTGTCCCACACATATATAGTGGGCGGGGTTTTTTGATTTCCACCGCATAGTGATGTCCCTTACTGCCAAGAGAAGTGCCAAGTTTACCAACCTATATTGCACTTTGTGTTTGGCTGCTCTCTTCCGTAAGCCCAGGATACAGTCCTCTATGGTATCATGTATCTCCCTTTGTGTGATCTCTGTCGTGTGGCGTCTAACCGAGTCCCAGTACCCTCTAACACATGGGCATGACCATATCGTGTGCACTAGATCGGCTCCCTCCGTCCGACACCTGGGGTAGTGGTGTTGTGTCTGTGGGAACATCTTGTCTAATTTGCGTGGGGTAAAATAAGCCCTGTGCAGGAGTATGGTTTGTATAAACTTGAACTTTGCGTTCCTCGATACTTTTTTGGGAAGTTCGACAACCTTCTCCCATTCTTTGTCCTCTAGGGCCCTGCCTATGTCTCCCTCCCATGCGGTACGCAGTGGCGTCAGGTCAACCTGTGTATGAGAACGTATCCCCATGTACAGCCACTTGATGAGGTGCCGGCCCCTTCCCATGTAATACAGTGTTTTGACCAAGTCGTGAGTGGTGGGTTCTTGCCTTTGCGGGGCCCAATGCACCCTAACATATTGCGTTAATGCCGCATGTATTAAATATAAGTGGGCAGGCGCTCCTGTCTCTCTGACAAAATTATCATGGTCCAATAACATCCCAGCGCCAAACAGGTCTGCCACCATGCTAATCCCCGCATCTAACCAAGGTGTGAGTCTGCGTGTCGTTAGGTGTCCACCTAGCAGAGGTATACCAAGCAGGGGTATATTTCTGGCGTATGCAGGGGGAGCACTAGTATACTGCAATGCCGCACTCCAGCATTGTAGTGCCGTGCGTAATGAAGGGGGGAGATTTCGTGGAATTTTGCTACTGGGCAGTAAGAGGGCGTGCAAAGTCCCTTGTCCTATGTCCCGTTCGACAATCCTATCTCCTGTAAATTACGCCCCGCAGTCCAGAAGGACAGCCACTGCAGTTGACAAGCGTAAAAATCGCTTTGAGGTCAGGTACTCCCAAGCCCCCTCCGGACGTGCTGCGCTGGAGCCTCTTGAGACTTATTCTCCGCCTACCCGACCCCCAGAAGAGTTCGATTAGTAATGTATTCATTTGTTTAAATGTGGCACTCGGTATCATAAGTGGTAAATTTTAAAAATAATAGAGTAGTCATGGGAGGACCACCATTTTTGCAATGGCCGCCCAACCCGCTACTGATATCGCTCGAGTGGTCCAAAAAGCAACACTGGATTGGAGGGCTCTAAGGGCTCTATGCAGATTACCCTCCAACATGTCTGCATGTGTCCGATACACTTGAACGCCCAGATATTTAAACGTGTGAGGCGCAACCTTGAACCTCATTGTGCCAAACTGAAAGTCCATTGAGGACACTTGCTCTGTGAAGTAGAATACAGTCGATTTCATGGGGTTGATAGCGAGACCTGATATCTTTTCGAAGAGCTCAAACACCTCAGCTATAGTGTCCATGTGTGCGTGGAGATCATGCAGATACAGGATAATATCGTCAGCATATGCAGACAGCAAGTGCGTGGTGTTTCCCATCTTTATCCCCATATCAGACAGTCTTGCCCGGATCTTTAATGCCAAAGGTTCAAGTGCCAGTATAAATATAAGTGGCGACAGCAGACATCCCTGCCGCGTCCCCCTGTGTATCCGGTATTCCGCCGAAATATGCCCACCCGTGCGCGCTCTAGCCGTAGGAGCATTATACAATAAGCGGACCCATTTAACATACTCCTCCGGCGTTCCAAATCTCGCCAGGGCCCTAAACATGTAATCCCACTTAACAGTGTAGAATGCCTGGCGCATGTCCAATGAGATACAACCCGCATTCTCATAGCTACTTGGGACCTCTGTAAGCAGGTGGTGCAGTTTCCTAGTATTTAAGGACGTACTGCGGGCGGGCAGGAAACCCGTCTGGTCTATGTGTATCAGCTTATGTAGTGTCGGCAGAAGTCTGTTAGCTAACACTTTACTAAGTATTTTATATTCCGTCGTTAGCAATGATAATGGACGGTAGCTAGCCATATCAGTGGGTTCCCTGCCTGGCTTTGGAAGGGATACCACGAGTGCCTGCGCTGTACTGAGGGGCAGGTAGCCCTTATCCAGTGCCTCGTTGTATAATATTTCCAACTGGGATACAAGTAAATCCGCATATATTGCATAAAATTCAGCCGGCAGGCCATCCAGCCCCGGGGTTTCATAACGGGGAAGTCCCTTGATAGCAGTTCTTATCTCTGACTTTGTAATGAGACCCAATAGCCCCTTCTGTGTGTCTGCTGACAGCTGAGGGCATGGCGCGGTGGATAGAAAATCATCCATTTGTGTGTCTACCCCTTCTGCAGGTTCGCTATAAAGTGCAGCGTAATTCCGTCAAAATGCCTCATTGATATCTCCCCGGGTAATCACTGTCTCCCCTGTGAGGTGGATGATGATATTAGGGGGGTCATCCCGCAGCAATTTGGCCAACAGGGTCCCAGCCTTGTCTGCCTCTGCATGTCTCAGCTGCGTGTATTTTTGATGGTCTATGACACAGAGAGACTCTAGTAATTCTGCATGCCTAATTCGGGCCTCCTGTAGGGGGGCCCGCTTGTCAGCGTTTGTTGCAGCTTCCTGTTCTAGTCGGCTTAGTTTCGTTTCTATATCTATAAGGGACTTGTGAACCTCCTGGTGTGCTCCCACCGTTGCACTAATTGCCTTCCCACGGATAATCGTTTTAAAGGCATCCCATTCGATTAATCTATTAGATGCCATATTACTATTTTCCTCAAAATAGTGTTGGATAGTGTCAGATATTGCAGAGCGGAACACTGAGTCCTCCAGCAATTGGGGCCATAATCTCCAGATGGGCACTGGGGTGGGCACCTTGCCCCAATTGATCACTATTTCCATTGGGTTGTGATCGGATAGGGTCTTCGCCAAGTAAGTAGTAGATATCACCTGCATTGCGATCCTGTTTGAACAGTACATTCTATCTATTCTCGTGTGCAACATGTGAACCGGTGAATAGAAGGAGGACTCCCTATGCGTTGGGTGTCTCATCCTCCACACGTCACCCAGCCCTCAGCCCTCAGCCCACCCACACAGTGCCTTCGCCTGTTTACATACCCCTGTCCTGTTGAGAGGAGGATGCGACCTATCCATTACAACATCCATGACAGCATTACAGTCCCCGACAAGAATCCATGGGTACATCTCCCATCCTGCTAGCGCAATGGATAGCGTACTCAGGAACTTCTGCTCCGAGTTAGGCGCCATCTAGGGTTCCCCGTACTAGAGTATATCCCCCCTGCTGGTCCACCCATTGTTCCATTGACGTAAAGGGTACCCCGTGTCTGACCCAGATTGTAGCGCCTCGTGCAAACTCCGAGCATGTGGTGGAAAAGGGTATAAAGATAGAATATCGACGGGAAAATATCGACTAGCATTAATATCGTGGTAAGAATATCGACTGTGAAAAATATCGTAATAGAAAATATCTTTTTAAAAAATATTGTTTCGTGAGAATGACAAAAATATCGTCATAAAAAAATATCGATGAACAGAATATCGTTGAACAAAATGTCGTTTCATATAATATCGACAGAAAAATATAAGTTGTTATTAAATTTATAAAAAAATATGTATTATGTTTTTAAAAAACTTACAAAACTCCTACTAGTAATAATATGTGTTAAAAAATATTTTCTACAAAAGAATTGTTAAAATTTTAGTAGCGGGTTATTGGTATTATAGGGGATAAGGGTGGGTAGTAATTTAAAATTTGGTTTTTAAAAAATTTATAAAATATAAACAAATTAGAAAATATTTAAGAAATCCAAATTTTAATTTGAAATTTCGAATTCTTCACGAAATTAAATTTGTAATTAAATTTTATAATTTCAAATAAAAATTTTAGGAGCGGGTTTTTGGTATTATAGGGGATTAGGTGGGTAGTAATTTAAAAATGTAGTGTTTAAAAATTGTATAAAATATTAATAAATTATAAGTTTATAATGAAATCAAATTTTAACCTCGAAATTTAAAATTTTACACGAAATTTATTTTTTAATATTAATAAAAAATATTAAATTAATATTGAAGAAGCGTTATTTTGGTATTATAGGGGAATAGGGTCTAAAAAATAATTTAGATAGAAAAATGTATATTGTTTACTAACCTGCACATTTCCTGACTTATGTTGGATTGGAGTTAGAATAGTAAATTATTATAAAATATAAACAAATTAGAAAATAATTAAGAAATTTAAATTTAAATTTTAAATTTCTAATTGTTTACGAATTTAAATTTGTAATTAAATTTAAAAATTTCAAATAAAAATTTTAGGAGCGGGTTTTTGGTATTATAGGGGATTAGGGTGGGTAGTAATTTAAAAATGTAGTCTTTAAAAATTGTATAAAATATTAATAAATTAGAAATGTATCATGAAATCAAAATTTAACATCGAAATTAAAATTTTTACACGAAATTTATTTTTTAATATTATTAAAAAATATTAAATTAATATTGAAGAAGCGTTATTTTGGTACTATAGGGGAATAGGGTCTAAAAAATAATTTAGATAGAAAAATTTATTTTGTTTAATTACCTGCACATTTCCTGACTTATGTTGGATTGGAGTTAGAATAGTAATTTATTATAGTTTACTATCCAGCACTTTCCCTGAGTTATGTTATGTTTGGAGTTAGAATAGTAATTTATTATGGTTTACTATCCAGCACTTTCCCTGACTTATGTTGGATTGGAGTTAGAATAGTAATTTATTATGGTTTACTATCCAGCACTTTCCCTGACTTATGTTGGATTGGAATTGGAATAGTAATTTATTATGGTTTACTATCCAGCACTTTCCCTGAGTTATGTTATGTTTGGAGTTAGAATAGTAATTTATAAATGGTTTACTATCCAGCACTTTCCCTGACTTATGTTGGATTGGAGTTAGAACAGTAATTTGTTATGGTTTACTATCCAGCACTTTCCCTGAGTTATGTTATGTTTGGAGTTAGAATAGTAATTTATTATGGTTTACTATCCAGCAGTTTCCATGACTTATGTTGGATTGGAGTTAGAATAGTCATTTATTATGGTTTACTAACCAGCACTCTCCCTGACTTATGTTATGGTTTACTATCCAGCACTTTCCCTGACTTATGTTATGTTTGGAGTTAGAATAGTAATTTATTATGGTTTACTATCCAGAACTTTCCCTGACTTATGTTGGATTGGAGTTAGAATAGTAATTTGTTATGGTTTACTATCCAGCACTTTCCCTGAGTTATGTTATGTTTGGAGTTAGAATAGTAATTTATTATGGTTTACTATCCAGCACTTTCCCTGACTTATGTTGGATTGGAGTTAGAATAGTAATTTATTATGGTTTACTATCCAGCACTTTCCCTGACTTATGTTGGATTGGAGTTAGAATAGTAATTTATTATGGTTTACTATCCAGCACTTTCCCTGACTTATGTTATGTTTGGAGTTAGAATAGTAATTTATTATGGTTTACTATCCAGCACTTTCCCTGACTTATGTTGGATTGGAGTTAGAATAGTAATTTATTATGGTTTACTATCCAGAACTTTCCCTGACTTATGTTGGATTGGAGTTAGATTAGTAATTTATTATGGTTTACTATCCAGCACTTTCCCTGAGTTATGTTATGTTTGGAGTTAGAATAGTAATTTATTATGGTTTACTATCCAGCACTTTCCCTGACTTATGTTGGATTGGAGTTAGAATAGTAATTTATTATGGTTTACTATCCAGAACTTTCCCTGAGTTTACAATTTATTTTTGATCAAAAGGGTATTTAGTCCTCTGGAACGCGTAGACCCTCGGTTTGAGTCGTCACATACTGTAACTACATATTCTGTGGGAAAGTTATGTCAATCCTGGCTGCGACATTCCACCTTAGCATCTGTCAAAGTTCATTTATCGAAGTTACATGACAAAATAGATTTGAATTATTTTGTTAAAGGTCCTGTGGGTGGCAGAACCAAAAGGTGGGCGTATGCTATTTACAACGAAGTGTGGAAATTTTCGCAAATTGAGGCGGCTTCAAGATTGAGAGCTATTGACCAAGCAAACATGGAAAAGGTTTTAGCCGTTATAGATAACAGCATTAGCACTCTCTCTTCCAGAATTTATACATTAGATAATATTGTTTCGTCAGTTGTTGATATTGTGCATGATGATATGTCTGTGTTATATAATGGTCAAAACCAGTTGCGTTCTGTTATGCAGTTTGCATGGACATTGCAGACGTTAAAGGCAGGGAGGGTCCCTTGGGACTATTTGAGCACTACATCGTTATTCATTCCTTTTAACATTACTGATAAGCAGCTATTTATGTCCATGAAAGATGCTACATATTCATTATTACATATTGAAAAATTAGAACCGTTACCTTTCTCTGTGGCGGAAATCAATTCAGTCACGTGGCTTATATACGGGTTGATAACTCTACCGTTCGCACTTCTTAAGTTTACGTCTTGTATGAAACATTATGCTCTGGGTAGATATGAACAGCTGGGCACCGCTTTCATACATGAGGTTTGGTCCCTCCCCTTTACGTATAGATGTACTAGGGACGGAACTGAGGTTTATCTGAAGGGTGAGGAATGTACCACGACACCAGATCATTCCTTGGTATGTAGGCACATTCAATTACACGGTGCATGCAATGTACAAGCCCCGATTTTGGCCTGCGTCCTACGAGGTGTCCCAGTGCCTGTGATTAAGCCTTCTTTGACGCTGCTTGCAAACAGTAGTTATTTAATTTTGAATAATGAAGCTTGCTGCGGGATGTTAGTGGGAATCCCATATATAGTAACTGTATCGGAGAGGGTTGTCTGCTGCAATAATGTTCTCTTTTCACCCCCGCACGGGCGGGTGGATGTTTCCATCTGGCCTTCGATTCCAACCTTGAAAGCAGAGTTCAACAAGTTGAGCAGAATAAGAGCTGTATTGTCCCAAAAAGAGGTGTCATTGACTTCCTCTCGTGAAACATTTGTCCTTCACGTTGCTAATACGCGCACTGAGGTACAGGCGGTTTTGAATACTGACCTCCCCCTACATTTCGGAGCTTTGATCCTAACTATTTTCAATGCCTCGTCCACGACCGGCCTGGCTCATTTTTTTAAACTTGTAGGCTCAGGCCTCGTGACCTCTTTCCAAACTATTTTTGGTGTGATTCTGGCATTTTTTCATTCGATTTTCTCGAGCATCTTTGGAGGTGTTCCGCTGCTTCTGGCGCTGGTGGCAGGTGTGCTGCTTTTACTTTTCATACTACGGAATGGCTGCTGTTTCTGTGCCACACGAGCACCTGTCCCGTCTGCATCTTCTTCGTGATAGGATGCTTGACTTTTATGGTACTCTGCCATTGGCGACTTTAAGCCTGGCATATGGATTATCCTTCAGGTATTCCTACTTCACCTGCGTGCAACCTGTATTTCACTGCCTGGATTGTCCCTTTGAATGGCCTCTGGATTTGTGCTTGACCAACACGGTGTCTCCGGTGCCGGATTTCGATCGACTGATGAGGCCCTTAGTGTCTCACGAGTTGGCCTGTTCTGGTGTCCGGATTATGGCTTGTGGTGCGGCGCATGGTATCCTGGGTAATTGGGACATATCAACGGCTGCCTACGACTTCTTGGCTATGAGCTATTTAGAGGAACATTCCGGTTGCCCTCTGATTGTGCTAGAGGCTCCGATGGTTGAAGAACACGTATGTTCCTTTTCTTTAATTAATTGGATGGCTGAGACTTTTAGTGGCCCTGCAAACGATTTTTTGTTGGAAGCAGTTGCCACGTATGCTGCCTATACATTCATGGATTAACTGAACTATCCTCCTTTGCGCCTGTGCTACTGGACAGCAACCTAGCGCAGCATTCATTTTTTTTTTTCTAATCATTGTGTTACTTATAGTATTTGGATGATAGTAGTTGTTAATATATGAAGTAAATTGTACATTTACTTAGCAAGTTTAAATAATTTTTGTCAGCTATCTAAGTAGACATGGATAAGGTAGTTAATAAATGTTTTTACATGTAAGTTTCTGGTCGTTGTTGATAAGTTCAACATGTTCTTTTTTCACTCTAAAGAAGAACACTTTTTAATTTAGGGAGTTTATCTACTTTATGCTAAGTTCGAATGAAAAAAGCAATGGGATTTTACTTACTTCAAGTGTAGTATGACGTTTTGTAGTTGTAGTCGTAGGTTTGTATTTTCTTCTCTCAGCAAGGTAACCATTTTTCTCCAAGTTTGGCCCAAAAATGGTAAATTACGTTAAGTGTATAATTGTTTTTATATTAGTGAGTTAATTAATGGTAGCTTTTGATTGGTTCAATTAGTGAAATTTCAAAATCATTGGTCGAGAACGTTATTTTGAATTAGAAAACCGTTAAATAATTATATGTGTGAATAGTTTTGTAAAGTAAAATAGTTTTAAAAAGTGTGTAAAATAAAAGAATAGTGCATATCGAGTTGGTAATAAAAAGACGATATTTTTTGTATATTTCTATAAGCAGATAGGTCGTCGATGTTAGTGTAGTCGATATATATGTCTAAGGTCATGTTATTTAAAATAAAGTCGATCATGTAGTAGTCGATATTTATGTTGTCGATATTAGTGTGAACGATATTAGGGTTGTCGATAAAAAAAAATCCTTGTTTAAGTATAGGATGACGATATTAATGTAAGCGATATTTTAGTGACGATATTTATTTCTGACGATATTTATGTTAACGATATTCCATCATGGAACCGTGGAAAAGACCTGACCTTTCCACTTCCTGCGAAGCTTCCCCACTTCTTTTTCAACTATATGAGACTCCTGCAGGTACACTATTTGCGCCTTGCGTCTCAGCAACTGAGCATGTATCCTATGGCGCTTCTGAACAGAGCCCAGGCCTCGAACGTTCCACGTTAATATCGTATACTTGTTCTGTATTTGCATTGTGTTCCGAGGTCTGACTTCCCAGCGGTCAACATGACATGTATGGTGCATTGCCAACACAGGTGAATACGCAATACAGGACTATTTCCCTCCCCTAAATTACCCAATACTCGGTCCGGTCGAAGAACTATACCGGACTATACAACTAAACACAATAAATATAAATCTAAATTACATCCTTGCAGTGCATTCGCATTTTGGGGTACATGGCCAAAACTACCCATCCAGCGCACTCTCCTATTCCTGTAGATAGTGGTGTTCTAACGGCACCCTGGGCTATATCTTCAAGCAGTGTGGTGCCATTGTAACATTAGAATACAAAGGGCATAGTGACCGTTCACAGTACTGATCAGATCCGGGTCCACAACGCAACCCATCTAGTTATGGAAACAATCCATCCGCCGTCTGCGGAGTCACGGTGGGAAACAGAGCTACACTCCCATCAGAGTCCGACCTGTCTGCGTCCACTTCGGAGGAGGTCATGTCGCCAGTCTGTGTGGTAGTTCGAAAGGAAGAGACTGTGAGGATCGCCTGCTCCTTGCTTCTTTGCAGTTGCTGCAGTGTTGGGCGGGACTGCGTGTTTCTCTTGCTCAGACGCCGCGAGCTGCGTTGTCCGGGTGTCCGAACACTACGGGCGTTATGTGCCGCGTTCTGGAAGGTAGCACTCATTCGTTTTTCGGGTTCAGCCACTTCCAACCATTCCTCCACGTCCCTGGGCTCTCAAAAAAATATCCCTTCTGTTCATGGATGACCTTTAATCTTGCCGGGAAAAGGAGAGCATATTTCAAATTCAATCCTCGCAATTTCTTTTTAACTGACAAGAAGGAGGAACGTTGCTTCAGCACCAGGAGCGTATAATCTGGATATAGCAATACCCAGGCATTCTCAGAGGTGACGTGCTCCTTGAACTACCTTTCCATGTAGTGGGCAGGGATGTTCCCTTCACTTCTCTCCGTCATGCCTATGATGCGGATATTGTTCCTACGTGCTCTCCCTTCCGCATCCTCCACTCATTCATCAGGGTGGCAACTTGGGACTGCAATTGTTTAATATGGGCGGTGTTTTGAGTCTGTTGGGGAGACAGATCATCTAGTGCTATCTTGTGGTCTTTCACCTTGTCAGCTAGCTTGGCGTGATCTGCCCGGTGCAGGGAGAGACCAGTCGTGAGTGCACCAATTTGATGTTCAATGACCTTTCTAGAGTCTCTCACTTCTTGCAATATTAAGTCTAGCTTGTCCGCGGTCCCATTCGCATTAGTGGGCGGTATGCAGCTGTGTACTTGGGAGGCATCCGTGGATTCTGCAGTATCTGGAACATGGTCAGGGCCAGTATCTGCATCCTGCTGTTTACCTTTTAAGCGCCCCATCTCGAGGTTTCAGTGAGCTCCGCCTGCTACCAGAGCAACGGTATCACGCACAATGTCTCGTAGGGGCGAAGCCCTCCTATGTCCGAACAATCGCACAAGGTCCCACAGTGCTATTGCTCCGCCGGAACACACTGTCTGCCCCAAATCCAATATGCGTCCTTTGTCCTCGATCCTCCGTCTGCAAATCTCCCACTCCTACACCTCTGCACCAGTAGGGCCTGCGCGGTGTGCAGCCCATTCTTTCCCCAGCGTCGTAGTGCTGCGTGTCTGTGCTGGCTCAATCCTTACACAGCGTGGTCCAGGTGGTAAGGGGGGCAGGATCACACAGAGCAGGTCTCACTACTCCTGTCTTCAGAGACAGGTGCTGCCCGCCGCCGCCCCCTGTGTCCCCACTGCCTACGGCTCCACTCCCTCTTGCATACTACTGCCACCCACCGTTTGCTGGTCCTATCGCCTCTACTGCTCCCGGTGCACTTATTATCAGCCACAGATAATGTCACTCCATTCTGCCCGCTTAAGGAGCTCAGGCCGCTGCATCACAGTTCAGTCACTGCCAACCACCTCGCTCTAACTGTCTCAGGGCCGTCTCCTCACCACTCCTGATTGCCACACCTCCAGCAGGCGTCCCGTTCCCCCCTGCTCGCTATGACAGTCCGCTATTTGCCGCCAGGCGGAGTAGGCCCTCGTAGGCCACGTTGCGTCCCCAGCACTCACGTAGGCGGGACACCCGGCCTCTCTGTTCGGTCCCGCGGCCGCTCACCTCTGTTGCCTCTGTCGGAATCTCGGGCTCCACTCCGCCGTTTTCATGCGTCTTCACCAGGTCGTCCCAGCACCAATTACGCACAGCGCCGCCACAGAGCCCCAGCCTGCACCCAGGCGGTCCATGGCAGCGAGCCACACTCCAGCGCCGACGCGTCCTACCACGTATCCGAGCCAGACTGCCGATCTTCCTGCGACGGGTTGTACAGCATCTCACCGGGCACCTCTCTGAGACCAGAATGCAGGTCTGATTGTCGGCGCCGGTGCCTTTCAGTGGCGCCCACCACTAGGGAACAACTGTTGCGGCAAAACTCCACCTTTTTGTCAGGATAATGCTGCCGAGGTCCGGAGCACTCTTAAGAGGCGACCGCCATCTTCAGCATCTGGCCACGCTGCCTTCAATGCGGCCAATGACAGTAACAATACAACTACTAACCATCAGACTCCTACAAGTGTGACAATTTGGACTATTCCAGGCCCGAACGCTATAAGAATGGCTTGGATGGCAGGTAATAGTCATTTTTAGTTTATATTGTGTGCATCTCCAAATTAGCCGGACAGCACCACCTTGTGGCAGAGTGTCACAAGTGCTGGTGTTGACAATTAAGTGCTGGTGGTGAGCACCGGAAACTACAGGCACAAATTAAGCCATGCTGCTGGTGCTAAGATACCAGAGGGCTTATTTACAAGCTCCTTTTGCCACTGGTGCGCCACTTTTAATTTGGGGAAAGTCGCATCCCAGCAGCACAAGGGGCTTGTAAATAAGCCCCCAAGGCTTCTAAGGTCTAGCGAAGCCTTCTAAGGTCTAGCATGGGAATGTGCTTCATCAGGAGAGTGATCTGGTGAACTGGTCATGAAGGCAGAACGGGGTTCCCCAGTTCCAAATTCGGCAGCTCTCCCCCTCTGAACACCATACTACCCCACTGAGAGAAACTCCCACTGCCTTCAGCTGCAACCCAATTGTGCCCCGCTATACACACTTGGATGTGACTCAATTCAAATAATGCACTAGACAAGAGTAATATACTGCCTAAAAAAAAGTAAAAACATCCTTAAAAAAGGAAACACTCATAGGGAATGCAAGATTAAGTAAAGCATGTGAGATGTAAGCAGGAACAACATGGTTACCTTAATGCTTTTACACTCATTATTCAGAAATCAATTAGCTTTTTTGTCTGAAAAGTCAAGGATATGACTACAGGGCCCGTAAGGGACCTGTTTCAATGTCCATTGCTTATATCCTTACAAAATGTAAGCAGTATGGTTGAAAAGATTACATCCATGAACACCGAGCCATGGTATACATTTTGTAAACTAAAAGAGAATAGCTGAACATTAAATGTTTTCCACTCCACGCATCAACCAAGTATTGCAGAACCTCCAGGAATGGTGCACTTCCCTACCCGCGCAGAGCAATGTTGTTCAAAGAGAGACGAGAAAACGAAAGTAGCGATTCACTGACAAACTCTGTAAAGTGGCTCTAATGTGTTTGGATGTGAATAAAATCAATATGGCCACTTTGCGACCACTCTGTCTTGCTTCCGTATTTCGTATTTTGAACCATTTTTTCTCTCTGTCCCGAGCCTGCACTTTGGAATAGAAAAATGTCAGAAAAAACGACATTTCCAGCAAGAGTGTTTCTTTCTGCTTTGGAACCATTTCACAGGGGAAGGGATGAAGGAAAGGAGAGGAAACAGAGCAGCCGCGGCCCGTGCGTAAAAGCCATTTCGCGGTTTTCATTCAGTAAGTGAGGAGGAGCGAGACAGAGACAGAAAGAGAGAGAATAAGAGGGAGAGGAAGAAAGGGAGGGGGGCAGCATACAGCGGCAGATCAGGAGAAGGGGACACTGCCCTTGTCTTCTTTGGGAAAGAAGGAAGACAGAGTCCTTTTCCTTCTCTGCCCACCCTGCCTGTCTCCAAATGGGCACGAATGGCTGAGCCTTATCTATAGGCCTTGGCTATTTCCGCTATACTGGGATGAATTTTTTACATAAAAAAGTAGTGGAACAGATTCTATTAAATTGAAAAAGTAGGGGCACGCCGTGCCCTGCCAATCCAGACCACTTCGACCAACAGGCCACGGCCTAAGTTCTCGAAACTGACTTGTGAACCGTTGCACGGGGTTTAGTGGACCAGAGGCAGGACACAAACATGGGTAAGAGAAAGGCAGTTGACCACCCATTGGGTACCATGAAGAAGCCAAAGTCTGCCAGAAGGCACATGGATGAAAACCGTACTTTACAGATATCGATAACTTAATTGTGGAGGTGAAGGATATTATAAATAAATAAAGGAAACAGCCTGCAGCACATGCCTCCAAGTCAAAACTAACCCAAAAGAGGAAAGTAAACAATGGAAGTTCTAACACTAAGATCCACCCTTCCACGGATTCATAGGCCACTGTTGGGGCTAAGGCTTTGGGTACCATTGACATTTCTGATACCCAGCTAATTTCCACCACCAGCCAAACCTCCAATGGAAGTTCCAGTGATTGCCCAACCAAATAGCCCGACTGGCCTACCATGCTCCAATCATTATACCTTACTTGCTAGCTCTGACACAGCAATGAAACAATCCTGTATTCCTGATACTGCTGCTACATGTCTGGAGGATATTAGAGTTATTGTTGGTAATCTGAGGGGTGTGTAATGGGCGCCACGTGCGGGTGAGTAATTAGCATCAATCGGTATTCTCTCAGGAAACTGTAGATGGCTCTCTCCAGGGGCGCTCCTTCGGCATGCTTAAAGCGTATCACCTTGTTGAGAGGGCGCATGAATCTCTCTACTTCCCCATTTGCTTGGGGCCAGCTCGGGGTCACTTTCCGATTTTGGATGCCCCAAGATTTGAGATAGTCAGCAAACTCTTGCCCCTGGAATGGCGGACCGTTATCCGTCTTCACCACCTCAAAAATCCAATGAGTTGCAATGGTTTTCTCCATTTTGGTGATCACCTCTGTTGCTGTTTGACTTTCCACGATTTCAATCTCGGAATACTTGGTGTAGTCATCGATAACCACGAGTGCCCATCAGGAAGATGCCCAAAGTCAATACGAACGCTCTCCCACGGTCGTCGGGGGTTGTCTTCAGTGATGACGGGGTGAGGACAATCCGGTTGGCCTGATATCTGGCACCATGAGCACGTTCTGACCATTTGCTCGACCATCGGGTCCATCCCCAGGAACCACACCTTTGCTCTTAGCCGACCCTTTGTTTTTACCACGCCTTGGTGCCCTCTGTGTGCGAGGTCCACAGCTTGTTGAGCAAGGCTTGATGGGATCACCAGTCGCGGACCTCTGAGTAGGCAACCACTGCTGTCAACAGAAAGTTTGTCCTTGATCCGCATGATTGACTCTAGGATGGTCTTCGCTTGGGGAGTCCGTCGGGTCATTGTGGTCTGAATGGGGCACCAGTCGTTCGCCTGAACTGCGATGATGGCCAGTTGCAGGCATTCATCATTCCGGGTGGCCTCCACTATAGCTTCAAGGCTCATCGGAAGTGGTCGGGACCTTTCCGCTATGAACCGGCATATTCTTCTTCTGCTTTAGTTGCAGCCCTCGGATGTCTCGATAGTTAGTCTGCAGGGTTGGATGAGCCTGGCTTGTATTCCACTCGGTAATCATACCCTTGCAGTTGGAGGATCCATTTTTCAATCCTCGGGGGAGGCTTTGATGCCGACCCTTGAAACAGGGGAATGAGGGGCTTGTGGTCAGTGGAGACCGTAAATGGATGGCCATACACGTAGACATGGAAATGCCGACAGGCCCAGTGGATGGCGATTGCTTCTCTCTCTATCTGAGAGTAGCGCTGTTCCGTGTCCGTTAGGGAGCGGCTCGCATATACAATCGGGGCCCATTCACCATTGCATTTTAGCTGCGTGAGCACTGCCCCTAGCCCGTAGGGAATGGCGTCAACGGCGACATTGGTGGGCCGGGCTGAAATACGATAACGTGGTGTCTGCCGAAAGGGCTGCCTTGGTGTCTTTAAAAGCTTGTTCCTGGTCAGGGCCCCACTGCCATTTGGTGGTGGACTTCGTCAGCTCCCTGAGGGGCTTTGTGAGGTTGGATAAATTCGTGACGAAGCGCCCATAGAATTTTACCATCCCTATGAAACTCCGTACTTCTGAGATGTTGGAGGGTGCCGGGGCTTCCTGAACGTCTCGCACCTTGTCAGGGTCTGGGGCCACTCCTTTGTCTGAGAACGTGTAGCCAAAGAAACTGATTTTGTTCTTCAAGAACTGGCACTTTTCCTTGTGCAGGGTAAGTCCGGACTCTTTGATCCTTTGGAGAACACTGCGAAGTCGACGGTGGTGATCTTCCATTGACGATGCATATACCAGGTCGTCACTTACGTTCAAGACTTGTTCCACACAGCCACACAGGCACTCCCAATGGCTGCAGGGCCTTCACAGGAGGCATCAGGCTTGCAATGGACAACAGCAGGCCTGCACAGTTCAGCTGGCTCCTCACGTGGCTGCAGGGCCAGGAGTGATGGCTCAGGCCACTCACGGACACCGGCAGAACAAAGGCAGTAATTAGGGCTCGTTACCACCTCGTCGCCAGTGTAATGGGTGCCACGCGCAGGTGAATAATTAGCACGGCGGCGGCTGTAATAAGAGCCTGGCACACTTTCGTGGTTAACTGCGTGGTTCCGACTGCCGGCGCCAGGCCACGCCTCTTTATTTATAGCACGCGCATGGTGTCACGTGCCAGCGCTCACGCATCACCTCCGGGCGCGGGTAAACTGAAACGCTACCCCACCGGACGACATTACAGGGTGAACTTGATGATGTGTAAGCAGTAGTTTCCACCTTGAGTCAAAGGCTAGCTGATCTTTTAGAATCCAATAATATATTCACTAGTAGACTCCTAGCATATCAGACTTGTGAACACGTTATACATCGGACGGAACCAACTCATGGCTACCCGAGACCAGCAACATCTACATGATAGATGTAATTTTATAAATAGACTTCTTCCCCCTCCTATTCTTTTCCCCCATCCAGTGACATTAATGATTGCAAACTTTCCGGGGTAGCAAGGGGCCATTCATGCTAATTCAAATGCAATGCTTGTTAGATTGCAGGAAGGCACAGAAGCTAATACACCTTATTTGCGGTTTACCAGACCTACTTTAAATTCCTTTAGTAGCACCAGAAACATATTTGAGCAAAATAAGCAGATAATTGATAGAGTTGGCATACATAAGCAGGCTAACTCCCCGTTAGCTCTTCAAAATAATCGTTCCCCTCCAATTCGAACCACAAGCGAGCTATTAATTTACATGAGCAAAGTCCTAAAATGAAGAGACGGTCAAAGCGAGTCCTCTGGATCATTGACAAATGAGGTGACCCACTGGATTCGCTCCCAACACCACTAATGATTTCAGACATCATTCATGCGCAGCGTCTAACAATAGGACTGATGGCCTTGATGCCATCAAATTGATTCTGAGAATTTCCAGTTAAGTAGATGGATTACTGGTGCTGGTTGCTCGTACAAGTCCCCCATATGGTTCCACCATTCAATTGGTCTAAACCCTACTGTAGCATCTCCTTCCTTAAATTTATGCACGCGAAGTAATCCAGTTCAAACCACTATTCCCAATTCTTCCAGTGGCTCAGGTCTTGCTGGTAATGTTGCTCCCCCAAAACCATATGTTACTATTAGATTGTAGCCAACCACCCCTCACCGAGGTTGACTGACTGTACAACTCCGTATCAACAAACATATCCGCTGAAGCTTCTTGCATTTCCAAATCTACTGTACTATCCTCTTTGCCTTGCAACCCTCATGACAGTACTGATTTACTGCCATCTGCAAATACATGCACACAACTTTTTAATAATCCTACACAGGACTAGCAAAGCATTGCTCTCCGGGAATGTAATTCTATTGCGAACAAGAGTCTGTCCCCTATTTCATATGATTATCATGGAACATAGCAGGTTTACATGGGAAAATTTGAGACCTTGAGTGGGGAAATTTTGTCAACCAATTCAAAAGAATACTCCTTCAGGAAACATTGGCATTAGAGACATCATTTAGATCAGGCTGCTCTAGCTACAGTATAGAGCCTCTCACCCCCCATCCTTCTGGCGGTGCACTAATTTGGTTAAGGAATTCACTCAATGTAACCATTAAAAAACTTGAGTCTGGCAGTAGAGATATTATAGGGAGGACTCTAAGAGGAAACATTGGCTGAAAGATAAACTTGTACAATGTGTATAGTCGTCCAGTCCACAAAAAAAAAGAATCCCCCACACTAAAAGCACTTACCCATCACCTTTCCAGTAGGTTAGACGCAGTACCCCTGCTGATTGCTGGAGATTTTAATACCACGTTTGAGCCTTTAGATGGCATTGCACCGGTCACTGATATGGAACATGAAGCTAGGGGTCAGAAACTGGAGTCCGAGCCATTACATACCTGGTCGGCATCAGCTATGCAATTATTGTCCCTTACTTTGAACTATGGCCTGCGTGCTTGTAATGGGAGATTTGCATCAGACAGGCAAAGAGTAAATACGCTTGCAAGAGGTAGTTGCCACAGCAAAATTGATTATACCATCTTGGACACCAAATTATGGCACATGGCGTCCGGCTTTCAAATATTGCCCTGGTCCGATAGTGATCATAATGCCCTACAGCTAAGTCTGAAAGGCAGCCTGTTTACCAACACCATTGATAGGAGCAAAAGATCTGGGACGGTGTTGTCCTTAGGGAATAGCAGGAAATCCATTAAATGGTCAAGTCTGTCTTCTAAAACCGACACAATCTTGTTAATTTACAGTGAATTTCATGATGTTTTTGGTCCATTTGAACACTGTCCACCGTTTTCAATTCTCTTACTTGAGTTCCACACTGATCTGGTTAAGGCTCTTCCTCGTTCATGTACAAGAGAAACCCCTCCAACTAATTCGATCACCACCAGCCATCTGCTTGGATTTCAAAAGAATGTTGAGAGGCCAAAGGAACATTGATCGCAGCCATCAAATCAGGGCATCGCAATGCAATTAGCGAAGCACGCTCCCATTACAAAAGACTGACAGCTTCTTCTAAGCAGGGCTGGACTGACCTCAACTGGCAGGCTTTGGTTGCATCAAAAGCAGGGATGATAGTTGTGTTCATCCTGAGGTTACACTGGGAGCTACATACTTTTTGTTTAACAATGAGCCGATTGCCGGAGGGGATAGGATACAAGCACAGGTATCCGGGTCATGCCACTATGCAGGAATCTCACTTGGGTCTTTTTTTCTCATCCTTTGCCTTTGTCCTCATCATCTGGGCTAGGCTTATATTGTATTTCCCAGGGTAGTTCTTCCTCGAGTTGGCTTCTATGTTGCAGGTGTCTCCTTGTTTTAGTCTGCTAGGAGGATAACCTCATTGTCAGCTCTCTCCTAACATACTCCTCTGACACCCCAGGGTCCCACAGATCTAGGGTTTCTGCAAGATCCTGAGGCCCAGCCCCAGCCCATGGGACTATGGCAACAGAGTTCCACTACTGACATGCACCCTCACCTGGCCTGAAGAATTGGCTTCCAAAGTCCAAAGTGTTACCAAGAAGTAGATCCAGAGGCACAGTACTTACACACTCTGCGTGGAGCCAGTGGGTAGCTGCTCCGCAGATAGGAGAGTGACTTCCTATAAATTTCAAGAGGTCAGCCAGCAAGAGCAGTCGATTAGTCCCAGACTTTTCACTCAGAGACGGAGGGCAGATAGGATGGAGCTGCTCAAAGCTCGGTGGATGTGTTTTCTACATCCAATGTCATCAAATGCAAAATATGTGGTAAACAATAAGGAAGCTTCCAGGGGGAGCTATCAAGGGCTTCTGCTTCATGAAGTTCACATCCAAATTGACTGACTCTCATGTGAGTAAGTACTGGAGAGACTTTCCTGAGAGTTCCAGGCTGGTGTAAAAACTCCAGTACCTTGAACTATCTCCAATAATTTCACCAACCTCCCTCCCGAGAGCCTGGTGAGGACGCTAGTCAGACCAGGTCACCTCAAGTGTACAATTAAAATGTAGTTGAATTTAGTACTCAACTATATTACTAGAGATCAGCAGAGACATGGAGCAGGCCCACCACTGATAAAAGCATTGAAAACGTACGCAGAACAATACTGTTGACAGTGTGGGTGTGGGTGCTTTCGTGCGCACACACCCTAACCACGAACAAATACTTTGACTTTGCCCACATCTTTTTTTGCAAAGTTTCAAACTTTGCTCAACCTTATTAGTAACCAGAATTACAACCTCATCGTCATCATAGTTTTACATGCTGGTTAATAACCAGCAGATGGGATTGGGTGCACTGAATAGAGTGTTTCACTCTGAATAGGAACATCAAGGGTCACTATGGTCACATGTTGCATTCTGAGGTGGAAGCTGTAAAGGATACTGGGGGCGTTTGTTAGTCACATCAATGTAATGACCTCAATTACAGGCATGTTGCAGTGGTGCTGAAATTACTGGGTCTGGAATCACTGAATCCCATCCAATAAATGTGTCTTTGCACTGTGCAATTGCACGTTTTGTGCAATTAATGGGGAATAACCACACAAGCTCCTTTTCCACATAGTTATCCCTGATTCTAGGGGCAGTTCCACTCCTATTTACAAGCTTCTCTGAGCAAGTGGTAAATGGGTGGGGAAAGCATAAGCGGATTTCGCATGAGAGTGGGATGGGGAGGTTGTGAGGTGTAGGGCAGGCTGTGGGCTGCCAGAGGTAGAGTACTGGACTCTCCCTCTTCTTCTGGGAGGTTTTGCTGCATTCGATAATCCCAGGTGCAATAACTATCAGGCCACTTGTGATCGGGATAAGCGGTCTCAAACCCAGAGATACTATTGTACTTGACATGTAATGATCCCCGTTGTGATTAATACAGAAGACATTGGATGTGTTTTAGCGTCACACTGTTATAGTCTGATTAATAATTGAGTGGGCACTGAGGGCCTCATTTACAAGAAACTGATGCATCAGAAACGATGCGTCAGTTTCCTTGCGCCTGTACCAAATGTCTTTGCAAAACGATGGATGCGCTGTATTTACAATACAGCGCTCCATGGCACAACGATTAGCAGATGCATCAGAAATTCTGACACATGTGTTGGCGCAAAAGTGACACATTGCTGGAGTTGGTTGTAAAACTGCGCAACTCCAGCAATGCATCAGAACACATAGGAAAGCCCCATTGTAAAAGCCCTGCATCATTCCTTAAGTTTGGTTTGAGAAGGTGTAGGGATTTTGATTCAGTGAAGTCGCAGAGTGACACAGTGAAATGTTGTAAATCAATCCAGGTTGGATGGAGGAGGGTAGGTCTGACGGCAGTGTCCGGTCCAGATAGCAAGTGTCCCAATTGTGGTTGGGACCCTCCAATCCACCTATGAAGCACCATACACCTCTAATTGAGGTGGAATCGCTGACCAGCACCCCAGCAGGGGATACCGGCACACACTACTAGGTCCTCCTCGACTAGCGAGGGTACACCTAGCCCTGACAGGGGACACATTGATTTTTTTGGTCCTGACGAAGTGTTGCCTGAAGTTTGGGCCTAGAAGGCACGAAACATGTTGACCTCATGACACTAGCGACCTCTTTCGACTAGTAGCTATACTGGTACCTAAGGACCACAAGATAGCACCACTGTTTTTACCTAGTCCTGGGGCCCATCGCTGATTAAATTTATTGTTTTTGGGTTCCAGAGCCTATTTTAAAGTTACCTTTAACTCATTAGACTTACTACAAAACCACCCACTTGCATTCATCATTACGGCATCTTCAGATCAGAAGATCTCTGAAAAAGCAGCCCCCAGGCCTGTCAGGCATTGCAGCACCAGTCAGATGAGGAGCACCCAATGATGAAGCATGACACCCTAACAGGTGTGTGTGGGCATTAAGATCTGAAATACAGATCTCCCAGCGATACGTACCCCAGCCACTTGGCACAACTACTTGTGCCGACTTGGCAGAGGAACTACCCCTTTGTTGATAACAATTGTACTGTTTCCTGGGAGGAACCAGGGAGTAGGACCTCATTAAATATACGTGCTTCCATCCCCCATTGATTTAAAGAAAATTTCACTGCACCAGTTGTACATGTCTTTTTTGTGTGGTAACGCCTACCCTGCATACATTATACCTGATGCAGGGCTCTACAAACTGATGTACTGAACCCAATGTGTCAGATTGTAGATATGGTGCAGTGTGGTGCACTGATTTCACTGCCGCTGCATTAAAAAAAAAGTGGCGTAAGGGGTTTGTAAATTAGGCCCTGAGTGCACAGTCTAGCAACAGTGTTACAAACTGATTTATAGCCAACAGAGGACCCTGGGGTTCTTTGTATAATCACAGCATTGCAGGCTTATTAACTACCACCAGAAGGTAGTAGGGGCCAGATTTACGAAGCCATTTAGCAGTCGCTAAACCTGATATTTGCTAAATCACAAGGTTTGCCACCACTAAATGGCTCTCTAGTATGCTCTAAACCCATTTTGTGATTAGATAAGTGCTTGCCGAATCACAAAATGGATTTAAAAATGCATACCAAATCAGAATTTGGAAGGGGCATGTTTAGGGCATCCCTTCCAGATTGTGATTCAGAATGCTATGTATCGGTGGTTTATGAACGCTGTCCTGGTTGCAAACCATTGGTAGGTTACTGACTCCTCAAAGAATATAGACGGTAACAAAATTACAAAGGGGAAGGGGTGCTGATGGGGCCCCATCTCATTTGCAAATGTAAGAAAAATAGTTTGTATGGGAGTGGTCAGGGGTCCGTGGACCATTGCCAACTCCTAAACAAACTTTTTAAAACTCGTAAACAAACAAAAGTGTTTTTTTTCAGACAGCTCCGTTTCCTTTGAGAAAACTGGGATGCATTCAAATAAATCCACTGTTTGAATGTAATCACAGGCATGGTGGTCTGCTGACCCCCGCAGGCCACCGTCGCATTGATGGCATCCAATCGGAGTAACTCGCAATTTGAGACCTAGGTCATGAATAGTTATGGAGTATACTGAGCTGCAAACAACTCTGAATGGTGAGTTTGCGAAGCAACACTTAGATCGATTTGCAAAATCAGAATCGATCTGAAAAAGTCGGTGCCCAATTTCCAATCACATTTTCTGAATCCACTCTTATAAATTCATCTGGTCCTAGGTGTTTTGAATTGGTGCAGTGTTGCATTTTAAGTCATCACCAGCAGAGGACGCTAAGTTCATTATACAGTCAGTTTTTCGTTCAAATTATGTAGCCAATCGAAGGCCCTTGGCACACTGTATAAATTACAACATGATATTCAGAGGGCACCAAGTGCATTGTGCAGTCGAGCTGGCTGGCACAAGATGTTAGTAAACAGCGGTGCGAAGTACGCGCATGGGATAGCGTCCGCTTTACAGTTCAAGTGGCTGACCTAGATAGTCATGGCGTTCGAGGTCTAATAATAACCAGCAGAGGGCGCTGGTGCATCGCAGTGCCGTGGGAATGTTTTCTGATTAATAACTAGCAGAGGCCATAGCATAGAGTGCAAACTGTAGTCGGAGTTAGTTAAAGTCTGGTTAATGACTACCTAAGGGCAGTGGGTGTATTATATTGTCGTAGCGTTAGGCGCTGATGAAAAACCTTCGCGGGGTACATTCTACAATCACAGTATTATTGTCTGATTAATGACGTGCGGCTAAGGGTCACGAGTCGAGTGCCGTCCCTCCCGAATACAACTTTAACCTGGCGCCCAGCGCATTCGGGAACACCAGAAACAGGCCTGAAATCTGGGAAAACGGCTGAGTTGGCCCTGGGTGTTCTCCGCCATTCCAGGCCCGGCGTCCTATATTTCTTTTCTTATTTATGTGCAGTTTTTATGCCATGAACCAGGCCCATCATGGCAGCAGAGCACTTGACATACATTGACTTTAGTTGCTGGTAATATAAAGAATAAAGGGGCATATTAACAAGGGCTTTATCTCCGCTTTTTTGGCTTTAAAAGCCAAAGAAGCGGAGATAAAAATATCGCCCTATCAACAACAGGGTGCTAACATGCAAAATCGCATGTTAGCGCCCTTTTTCACTACGCTTCCCTTTGCATCCCTAATTAGATGCAAAGTGGGCGTTCCAGAGCAAAATAATAGGAGAAATGTCGCTAAGCGACATTTCTCCTATTATCAAGCTTCACGCTAACCCTGTTAGAGACAAAAAAAGCAGCGCTAACCACGGTTAACGCTGCTTTTTTACGTCTGCTAATTTTCAGATTTAGCCATGTAATCCAATGGGAGGTGGATTACATGGCTAAATCCACCATGGGCTATCAACAAGGATATCCCTATCTTTGTAGTTTTATCGCTGCATTACCAGCGATAACCTCTCAAAATGCCGCTATCGCTGGATTTTTAACACCTAGGTGGTTAGCGTTGTTAATAACGCGATAACCAGGCGATATTGTCCAGCGATAACTGGCGTTAAAAAATGTAACGCTAAGCGCCCTTAGCGTTAATTTTCCCTATTCCTTGTTAATATGCCCCAAAGATCGGGAGACTAGATAATGTACCTGTTATGAGGGAATCGCAACGGAGGCGGTGGAGGGGTGGGGATTAGGGAGAAAGGGGGAACACAAGTCTCCACCAAAGTCTAAAGGGCCGAGCCAGCGGAGGTATTGAGAGTGGGGTATTTAATATAGCAAAATGTTCAGCATGAACATTTAGCGAAAAGAGGGGGCAGAGCCTAGTGCCCCGGTTGCTGGTCCCCTACATAGCGTTTTTCAGTTTTATGGATCGCGAGCGCCTTAGAGGAGCACCATTCTCGTGACACAACGCCACATTCCTGCTTTTAGGCACCTGAGATTAAGTGATTTGTACAGAATCACATGATGTTGAACGGGAGGGGGCACTGACCTCAAAGGGGGGGGGGCTGTGTTTAGTAATCTCTTATGATTGGAGAGATGAGGGGCACTTTTGCACTGTGGTAGTGAGAGAATCTGGGGAGGTGGTTATGGGCGTCAAAAGTGATTGTCGCACCGGGTGCCACCAGTGCTAAAGCTGGTTCTGCTGAAACTGGAACCTGAATCCCCAGTTCCTAGGTCGGCATCTCTGGCCATAACGCCACATCCTCTCCCAGATATCAGCTAAACAGAGTCATATCTCAATTTGAAGTGATGCTGGAGATGTAGAATTTCAATCTCTTTCTGCAGGTTGGCATAAAATGGATGGAGTTCCAGATTTTGGGGGCGCTCCCAGAGTGTCAGGATCTCACCTGGTGTGCTTTTCCGCAGGAGTGCAATGGTCGGTCAAGGAGAATACTCCCAACCTCCAGGTCAAGCAGAAAGTCCCAACTATGCAAAGCCTACCCTTCCCGTCACGGAAGAGGGGACTCGTTCTTTTTCTGTGGTGCCTTTAAGTCCCTTCTCTCTACCCCTGCAATCAAACAAATATTTTTTTTAGTTTTGTGAAAATATCGCTTTTTCCCCACATCCAACTCAAAGAGGAACTTATAAAGAAAATACCTGACTATTCTCTCTTCCGTCTGACATCATAAACGTCCTAGCTACTAAAAGAAAAGAACATATTATAATTCCTCAATTGCAATAACTGATAGTAATGTATATGTATAATACTGCGTAATGTCTCACCTATTCTGCACCCTGTAGAGCTTCAGAGATTTGTTTTCCTTGGAACTTGCAGGTATAGTACATGTATTCAAATATCTGTCAACTTTTAAGCATTCCTTCATGCCTTAAATAATGTTCAAATAACTATAATCTCGGCCTTTATGTTCAATTGAACTATATGAATAACAAATGTAACCAAAACATGATGAGACATCAACAATCAGACATTCTCCCCAGAATTGTATCAAATAATATATGTCCTTGTTTCTTTCTCCTTTGACAGTCAGCAAAATACACAAAAATGCAGTGTTATTCCCACACTACAAACAGGTAAGTTTTCTTTCAATTAATGGGAGTGCATGCGGCATGTTACCCCGAAGAAATTTGTGAATGTCTCCTCGTTGTCCTTTTCTTTTGGTAACTTTTCAGCACAAGACCAAGAAGGACAGGAAGACAGGAGCCCGTCCCGAAACAGACCACGCAGTGTAAGCCTTCACCAAAACGGCCGGTGGCTGAACCAAAATGAAGTCCAGATATGGGAGCACAGGGATCACCAGGGGCGAGATGCCAACCAAATGCCTCACCAGGTAGGGTTTCTCGAAGAACACAGGAAGTCACACTAACGATAAGTGACTTCCTGCAAGGCAGCGCGTAGTCTTAAATACTACATGCTCCTTCCCTTAAGAGCGTCGCAGTAATCTGGGCCTGCATTCAGGCGGATTCAACTGTACAACTCCCTCCACCCCGAGTAGCATTCCCTGTAGGCTTGGGCTTGTCAGGGTGTTGGCGATGAAAGTGACGATGCCATCAATGAACCATATCCTTTCCAGTTAATCAAGTAATAAAGTCTGAGTTAAATTCTTTTGGAATCCAAAATCGCCCCCACTTTAAATTTGGGCTCACCATTGACCATAATGGCTGGAGGTTTTGGTGGTATCATAGTCCCAGATGCAACTGGATTTAATAATGACACATGGAATACTGGATGGATTCGCAGATTGGAGGGTAAATCTAATTGCATGGCAACGTTATTAATCTTTTTGATTATTTTGTAAGGACCTATGAGTCCTGGTTGAAATTGGTGAGGCCCTTTCAGGCTTAGATATCGAGTTAACAACCACACCGCTTACCCAATGTGGTATTCAGGGCTAGATCTGCGATGTTGATCCATATTCCTTTTGTATACAGCCTTTGCTTGTTCTAAATTGTTTTGCGTTGTCTGTTGTAGTTCTTTTGTCTTTTCAACATTGTCTTGTACTTCTGGTACTTTAGAAACAGCTAAGGATGGAAGTATGTTGAACCAAGGATGAAAACCATAATTGCATTGAAAGGGTGAGGTTTTTGTGTAACTATTCATTGCGCTATTATAAGCTAACTCCCCTGCCCAGAGAATCACATCCCAATCCTTCAAGCAATGAAATATTGCTCTAAACATTGGTTTACTCTCTCCATCTGACCATCTGTTTGAGGATGATATCCGGAGGAGAGACGAACATCAATTTGGAATGTCTCACGCAATGTCTTCCAGAATTTCTTGACAAATTGCGGGCCTCAATCAGAAACAATAATATATGGAGGCCATGTAGCCATACAATTGTTTGAAGAAATATATCTGCAAGTACCTTGGACTCTGATAAACCATGTAAGGGAGTAAAGTGAGCCATTTGGTTAATAGATCCACTATGACCAAAGCTACAGTATTTCCCCGATCTCTCTTAGGAAGATCTACAATGAAATCCATAGAAAGTATATGCCAAGGCACGGGAGGAGTAGGCAGTGGAAGCAGTAAACCCATGGGAGCTTGATGTGTATCTTAACTCTGGGCACAAATGCTACATGTCTGTATGAACTGCTTTGTGTCATGCGCGAGTGTTAGTCACCAAAAGCAACTCTATGGTCTTTTTTCCCCTGGATGACCTACGAGTATCTGTGAGTGACACCACTCCACAGCCTGTTGTTGTAAAGCATTGGTAGAAAGAAACAATTATCCTTGTATGTAATACAAATCCTTTATCCTCAGACTGTTATCACTAAGTATAATAATTTTTGCTTCTTTAGTTTCTTGTGCCTTTGCTACTTCTGTCATAAAAATTTTCTTCTGAGAACACAGCCCCTAAAATTAGTTCCATAGGGATTATATTGAGATGATCTCTTTCTTGATATGAAATGTCATAACCCAAACGTGATAACTCCTCAGCCTTACTGTGCTGGCGTCCTGATTGAAATTGTATTACATAATGATAAACAGAGAAAAACTGTCGCATAAACAAGTCTGTAGCAGACTTAAGGAATTTCAGATTTCTATGATCAGTAATCACTGTGGCACTGCGTAAAGAGCCTAACAAGTAATGTCTCCATTCCTCCAAAACCTTTTATTTTATGGCCAATAATTCTCTATCCCCTACTGAATAATTAACTTCTGCTGGGCTTAACTTGTGTGAATAGAAGGCTACGGGATGGAGCAATCCTGTTTCAGCATTTTTCTGTGATAACACTCCACCTATTGCCACCTGTGAGGCACCGCCTCAATATGAAAGGTTGGGTAGTATCTGGGTGTCGTAAAATACGGGCACTTAAAAAAGCCTTTTTCAGTTCCTGAAAGGCCTGTTCTGCTACCTCATTCCACTCCTTTTTTTAATGACTTAGTAATAGGGGCCAATAAGGTAGAAAAATGGTTTATAAAATGCCTGTAAAAATTGGTGAATCCCAAAAGGCTCTGTACCTCCTTCACTGATTTGACGGTGTTCTATTGTATGATGGCTGAGACCTTCTGGGGTTCTATACTAACTCCCTCTGCAGACAGAATGTATCCCAAAAAGGAAAACATGGGATCATTAAATTCACATTTCTCTAATTTCACAAACAAGTTATTATCTCTTAATTGTTGTAGAATGCCCCCTACATGTCTTTTATGCTCAGATATGGACGTTGAGTATATGCCAAATCAGCAATATATGCCAAAGCACAAACATCCAGAAACTCTCTTAGCATTTCATTTATGAAAAAGGCGGCAGGGGTAATGCACAGTTCAAAGGCAACACCAAATATTCATACAAGCCAAAATTAGTACGGAACCCGGTCTTCCACTCATCCTCCTCTCTAATACACACCAAGTGGTAAGCCCCCCTCAAATTCATCTTCGTGAAAAGTATAGCATTTTAAACCTGATCTAGGAGTGTAAGGATTAAGGGCAAAGGGTTATAATTTTTAACTGTTACTTCATTCAGGACTCTAAATTCAATGCAGGCCCGCAAATCACTTTCCTGTTTTGACACGAGGAATGAATCAGGTGACCTAAGTGGCCTAATAAACCCTGTACATATCATCTCATCAATGCATTCTCTCAAATACAGAGTCTCTTTCTGTTAAACCGTAAATCCTACTGCAAGGAATGCGTTCCCTAGGGAGAAGGTCTATTTGGCAGGCATATGGTTCCTCTGACCCTCCTCTGTCCCAATGGTGTTCAGAAAGACGGTGATCTTATTTTATCACCAGGTCTATTAATTCACTGCATTTCTCAGGAGGGTTAACAACTTGAGCCACAAGGTCCTCTAATTCATCTATGAGTCCCCTATAAAACAAGGAACTCCTTTTGCTTTTAGGCCAACCGGACTCAGCCACCAAACGATTGCATGTAGTTTGTCATAAGATCTTTGCTACCCTGACGTAAATTGAGCAACTCTGCATCAACCAATTGTATGAAGGAACGATGATCGAACAACCTCTTTAATTCTGTCTTGAAGGCAGGGTCGCTGTAAAGCAGGGGGTCATCCATTTCTACTAATGGAATCAATCAGGTAGCAGTGGTACCACCCAGATAAGATAAAACAAATGCAACTTTTGATTGCTCATTAGGAAAACAGGCCAGTTTACACATAAAATGTTACTAGCACTGTAACGAAGTTAGCAGTCTAGCAGTTGGGGGGCGGAGCGAGTAGGGTGGAGGGGAAGAGGAGGAGTCACGATAGGAGGAGCAGTTAGAGTAGGGACAGTGTCGAGGTTGGATGTGTGGAATAAAGCTCCCAATATATATATATCCACGAAGTGTCTGTGGTCCTTTGTAGCGCGATGCTACAACTGGCGACGAGGGTGGGATGACCAAGCCCCACTGACCACAGAGCTCCAGAGATCGTCGAGGAGCCGGTAGCAGCCACAGGAACAAGTGTGGACCGGCCTGAAGTGACGAAGCCGATCGCTCCGAAGCGCGACTCACGCTAGATGCGTGTGTCTTGAATGACTAGTGTTTGCAGAAGTCAGGAGCCCACCCCGACCCTGCCTTGTGCCCAAGAGCGGAGAGAGAAGTGCCCCAACGTCGGAGACGCTGTCCCTGAAAGCCTGCCAGCGAGCGCCGGTGAGCGCGTTGAAATAGGAGCTGAAAGCCCATCGATGCCGGCAGACCTCACGCCCGATGCGTGAGCTTTGGCACGCTATCGCGAGGGAAAAGCGGGAAGCTGCAGAATAAGGCGGGAGCCCACCCCGACCTCACCTGATAGCTGTTGCCGCTGAGGAAAAGCAGGGCCTGAGGAGTGCCACCCTTGAAGCTGCCCGCCGGTGAGTCCAGCATGGAAAGGACTGAATGAGCCAGGAGAGAAAGCCTCGTGCGTGTGTAGTGACGGCGGCCATCTTGGAGTCAGGCGGCTTTCAAGACAGACCCCTTGAGTGTTGCAGAGCGGCCATCTTTAAGTCAGGCACCAGCAAATAAGCAAGCCTTGTCAAGTGCAAATAAAACAAGCATTGGCCAGAAGAAGTAAACAAGCATTGTTAAGTGCAAACAAACAAGCATTGTCAAGCGCAAATAAACAAGCATTGGCAAGAAGAAGTAAACAAGCATTGTCGAGTGCAAATAAACAAGCATTGTCAAGTACAAATAAGCAAGCATTGACGTGAACAGATAAAGACACGGGCACCTACATAGGAGTGAGAATAAACAAACGACATTATGGCGACTCCTACTGTCGTGGGAGGATCACATCTGCGAGCCCCGGAACCCCTGACAGTGACCACAGGAGGGAGCATGGGCCCCAAGTGGCAAGAATGGTTGGAAGAGTTCGAAGATTATATTGAGGGATCCAAGGTGACGGAAGACAAAGAGAAGTTAATTGCCCTCCGCAACCTGGCAGGCCGGGAAATAAGCAAAATCATCAAGGATCTTTCGCCTGCTGAAACGGGGACGTATGACAAAGTGCGTGAGGCACTGAACAAAAAGTTCCTTCATAAAAGAAACGTAGATTATGAGCGCCATGCATTCCACCAAGCACGCCAAGGGAAGGAGGAAGCAATGAGTGCATTCATCACCCGGTTACGACGTCTGTCGAGATACTGCGAGTTTGAAACCTTCTCGCCTGACGCTGCCATCAAATCGCAAATCATAACCGGTTGCCATTCAGAAACACTCAGGAGACGGCTACTGAGGAAACCCCACGAATTAGAAGAGATTGAAGAAATGACCCGCATATATGACCAAGCGGAGGAACACGCTGCCACCATTGAAACAGGCCACAACGTCAGTCATGAGCAAGCGCACCGTGTTCAAGACCGACCTCGTAGCAGAAGGAAGTATTCGCGGGAGAATAAATGGAGACAGAGACCGTCGTCTCACCAATGACGCCCGGAGTACAGGAGAAGAGAAACAGGGCGAAGGGACCAAAAGCCAGAAAGGACTTGCCGATGTTATCGGTGTGGTTATGACTATCCCCATACAGACACCTGTCCGGCCATGGGTCAGCGATGCAGGAAATGTGGGCGATCCAATCACTTCGAAGCCATGTGTGGGGATTATCACAAAGAAAGGCAAGGTGAGACAACGAGATCGTCCCGCTATGACACAAGAAAACATCACATTAGAGCTGTTCAAGGAGAGCCCAGGTGGTCCCCAGGTTCATCACATTCCAGCCGGGAATCACGTTGGGGACGCAGATCCCCATCTCGGGACTCGAGATCATCTTCCTCCAAAGACTCGACCTACACTGTGGAACACTTGAACCTGATTGCGGACCCTGAGCAACTAAAAAAGTATCCACGTCTAGATATTAGAGTGGGGAATCACGACACCAAATTTATATGGGATAGCGGAGCCTCGCTGAACTATATTCCAGTTACGGAACACGAGAAAATGGTCCCGAAACCCCCACTAACTTTTGCACCAGTCCGCGTCTTTACGTGGATGTCCAAAAAACCGCTCCCCTGTCTGGGTAAATTCCACACAACTCTCACCCATGACGACATCACTGTACCGGCGGTCATACATGTCATCAAGGGGCCTGACGCCGACTGCCTACATAGCCTCCCCACTGCGGAGCGTCTTCATCTGGTGGAAGTCTTATTCACAGTCAACGACAATAAGAACTGTGTCAGCAAGTTTCCCAAATTACTTCCCAAACCGGGGAAGGCGGAGAACCCGGCTGACTACATGCCATGCCACCCTCTACCCTCTAGACATGCTGTGTTCGGTATGTAGGCTTCAATTCGCCCCTCCCTGGCGATTCGTTCAAATGGGTGTCGTTCTTAAAAGCTTGATTTTTTTGTATAGTTTATTGCCCTTATCGGTCCCACCTTTTCAGTTCTCGCTCCTCTCCTGGAGTATTGCCCTATTGCGAGTATCCTTTCTCTAAAGGCTTTTTACGAATGTGTTTGCACACTAATTTATGTTCAGGCTTGAGGATTGTTTTAAGAATGGTCCTTTTTGGTCTCTTTATTTACAGAACCTTATGCGTGATGTATTGTACGCTAATGCCACTTCGGCAGTTGTCGTGGCTTGGGAGATGGTCAGGGGGGTCGATCTGGAACAGTGTTGATTTCAGCGCGAGGTGAGACATAGGCTCAGCACAGCCAGCAGGCAGATTTCGGTGGTGTCAAGGGGCTGCCATCGGGGAAGGTCTGGAGGTGCCACTGCCACCATTCGCCTTCAACTGCAGTATCTTTGAGCACTGCTGTGCTCTTCGCCACCACTAGAGATGTCGGGTGAGGATAGGATAGTGTTGGTTTTGTGACTCATATCACATTGCAGTCACTATCTGTGGAGTAGGAGCTTTGCTTGTCAGTCTTGCTGCCTGGCAGGATGGGCTGCGCCGAGAGGCTTGCTTGGCACCTCCACGTGCACTCCCGCTGTGTCCCCGAGTGTGTGTGATCTTGGACGGGGGGCTCTCGTGGCTTGCTGTTGCACAGAAGGGGCTCCACTGTTAAGCCCATTATTCTGAATTCCCCTTACCCTCATTCTTCCTAAAGTGCCTAGAATGCTCCATGCTGAGGCATGTGTGCTACGGCTATCCAAAGCTAATATTGCCCCTTTTGGTCTCTGCAGGATGGTGTGACATGCGGAGGTAACATAGTCCGAAGGGACTGCGGTTCCACTGATTGTTCAACCATGCCACTCCCCCATCCTCCCCTTTCACAAAGGGCACAGGCTGTTGACCATTGTTGTGCGCCATCCTCTGTGGATATAGGCACAAACAATCACTGACTAATCTTGCCTTTGCTGCGTTCTCTCTCCGGTCACCTCGGTGCAGCAGCAATGCATGCACCATCTTAATGATCAGGCCTGCTGGCCGATTTTGAGTTTCCACCGCGTGTTGCACGTGGTGTTGGAGCTAAGCGCTATATGGAGCATTGTGTGGGGGTAGCCATCTCCAATAGTGGCACACGTGGTGCAGCACCAGTATTAAAATGGAATTACTTGGGACCGGATGCCTCTGTAGGATAATAACATGCTGCACCATGTCCCCCTCTCGCATTTCGCTGGAGGTATATCAAAGGCGGGCCTACAGTGCTGTTCGTCCTAACACTTAGGAGTCAGGCAATTAATTCCGGGAAGCACAAGAGTTGGAAGCCTCCTTGTAACATCTCCCTTTCATACAAGTGAATTACCGCGTGAGGCATCGCTGCAACTGTCTGCTGTTGATGGATGTTACTTTCTACCTTTGAGGAGGGGCTCGAAGACGAAAACAAATACTAAAGTGTTCAGTTCTTATTCTGATACTGTCCAGTCTAGGATTAGCTCCCCAGTAAACTAATTCTTCTGTACAACAAATATAAACCGTATTTTGGATACTTTGATAGTGCAGAGATGCAAAGGTCGCGGGGCCTGGGAAAGCTGCATACGTTCAAACCGGGTGGGGAAAGACGAAGTGTTGTTCATGTCAAGCCTGTCTTTGATCGCCAGGCATTCAGTGGTGGCACCCCGCCAAGGCGCAGGAGTGGTGCCCCACTGCGCAAAACGGAAAAATAAAATAACAATAACTATTGTTATTGTTGTTTTATTTTACCTATTGCATGCAGTCAGTAACCTTGTTCAATATGGGGCAGGGGGGGCTGGCCCGAGCAGGGGAGGAGTGATTTGTACTCCCTAAGTGCGCATTAACTGTATGGCCTACCGTCTTGGACAGACCAAACAGTTCATGCGCACTTTGCATGTTCCCCACAAGGCTGCATTACACAGCCTGGTGAGGAACATGCATAGGCTTCCTGTTCCCTTCTGAGTGCCGAACCACAACACTCAGACTAATCACAATGCTGCATTGCACTGTTGTGATTGGCTCAGGGGTGCCTGTGTTCGAGGTGCTTCCTGCTGCCGGCCGAACTGGAGAAAGGAAGAAGGAAAAGGACGCAGGGGAAGCGGTGGCCGGTCATTCCATTTTTCTCTAATTAACGTACCACCCCTGTCCGGTAGCAGCCGCTACTTCATGCATTCAGGCCTCATTTGAAAGTGAGAGGTTCACATATATTGCCATGCATTTGATCTGTGGTGCAACTTTTTCAAAATGTAAAGGTAGTTGGTGGCTGCACCTTTTGCTTCCACGCTTGCAACCTTAGCAGGTCGCTGCTCATACACTAGCAATCAGCGTCACTGTTTGGGCAGGTTGCCAGATCATAATCTGGACCGAATATTCTGGCTGAAAACCGTCTGTCCGCCTGCACAATCTGGTGAAACCTGCAGTTTTGTGAAGAGTTTTCCAAACTTTACCTCGTGTAAAGCACTGCACTAGTCACACTTAGTGCTAATAATACTTTGCCTCTGAACAAGTAAATCGATTTCAGACAGGAAGTGGAACATCTGCCAAAGATATTTTAGGATGTAACTTCCAGAGAAATCCCTGTCTTGACTCAAGCGAAATAAAGGCTGTGAGCGAGAATAATTCCCACACTTTTCACCACCTACACTTGTGGCACTGTATGATGTGAAATCAGGGGGCAGGTGCGGCTTTGCTTCCACAAATTAAGTGCTCTTGTGATTCGGTCTGATCTACAGTAAAACCCACTCTCTTCGTCACAAAAAAAAAAGTTTTTCTTTCCCTTTTTACCCCAATGTTTCACCTTAACATTACAAAAGCTATACAATACCAATAAACAAATAACACGCATACCCTCCTTTTGTAACAGTATATTCTAATTACACAAACACAACCTTTTTATACGTCCACAAACTTATCTCCCAGTCTTTCTCTCTCACACACACACACACACATTTTCTACTACTCTCTCTACTATTATTTTACCAATTCATACACAAACTACATCACTCTCTCAAATTAACTATCAAAATATTAAATAAGCTCTCAACACTAATCTCTAAACCACATAATATTCAAAACACAAATGCACTAAACACCACATAATTCCAGTACACAACTAACAATAACAATACAAACAAAATATTACCTGTAGCATCTACACCTCACATGCCCAATACCCCCTAATATCTCACTGTTCAACTACCCCCTCACATCACACCCTCAAAATCCATCTCTACCCTCCAAACTACCTAACAGATGCTACCTTCCTATAATTACTAAAAGTATTTTCGAATGCATCTCTCACCTCCTCCACCCTCTATTTAACACGTACACTACTCCCTCTCTCTCCCTCTCACAACACTATCTCGCTCTCTCACACACTAATCTATAATTTCTCAGATTCGTTCACTTCACGTCTTTTGGCACAGTTCCAGACACAAAAACAATTCTAGAAATTGGCACCTCTAACACACACTACCTTCCTCTGCTTACGGTGTCTTCTAACTACACAACACAGCCTCTTTATAAGACTTCAACATTCTCTACCCTTCTTTCACTCTTTCGCACAAGCTTTTTCAGCTAATCTCTCCAGCGTTCATTCACCACATCATACACAAACTACCTACCCCTCTCCATATTACTTTCAATATATTCTACACACCTCTCAAAATCTATTCACTATACCACGTAATTCCAAAACACAAATACCCTAAACACCACACAAATCCACACCACACAATTCCGCAAAGAACAATTACAATACAAAGCACACAATACCACTACAAACAAACTACATCCACTACACTACAAACGTATGTAAATAAACATTATCATTTACAATATCATAGCACTAACTTTCACAAATGCGAGACTGATTGCATTGCAAATGCTTGTTGATTAATAGGTGTGCATTAAAGAGTTACAGTATTTTATTTATGAGTTTTTGTTGAACTTGAGCTAGCCCCTGGGACGTGTCGCACCACTGAACATATGAACGAGGATGTCAATGAGGGACCGTCAAAAAAAGAGAAAAGTCATCTATCTATGGGTAGTCATTACACAGAAACTCAGACGCACAGGCAGGAGAACGCAGCCCACTTATGCGACATGCTGTTTGACATCCACGCAATGACATTAAAGGTACATAAGAGTAGAAGATATTTAAAGCATATATGAATTTACAAGATTGAAAATGTTGCATGAGTGGAAGCAAAGATGCAGGCAAGGGCACGACAAACGTGTCAATATCACACTTTGATTGGACGCAGCATAAAGTTGCACAGGGATCTCATGGTCTCATGGTTACATTTTAAATTCTGAATTTGCGCTTTTCCAGTCCAAGGACTCTTAAACTATACTGCCTACCAGTATGGATGACATGTGACTCCTACTCCTTGTAGGCCTCTGTCTTATGTAACATGTCCTATATACTGATTTACACAGGTATGATTGTCTCTGTGCAATGCATGTGTGATGTAAAGTGTTCTGAAATCTTAAACTGGTATGAGTGGCGCTATAACACTAAATGAATCTAAGGGACAGTGGTTATAGAGACTTGAGGGGCACTGTCAAATGGTGGTAATGAGGGAATCCGTGGCGGAGGTGGTCATGGGGGGCGCCAACAAACATTGTTGCACAGGGCGCCACCAGTGCTAAAGCCGGCCCTGCATGGTCTTACCTTATTGTATATTATATTGTGCTAATTCAAGCCGATTGTATGGCCTTGCAGCGCACGCAGGTTAGACCAGACCCACCCCACCTCACCGCCCGAAGCGATACCTGTGCGAGCCGCCACTGAGGTCCTTCTCTCACTCGTATCAAGGATTCCAACACAGACCACATTCTTGTGTTGCTTCTGAGTTGTGATAAGTAACAGGCATTGTGACAATAGTTGGTGTTTTGTTGTTGATACCTAGATATTTTAAAAGTTTCTGTCATGTAGGCGAGAGTCTCGCCCAAGGTGCTTACGTGCTAACTTTTTTACTAGCGCTTTTCCTGGCAGGTTTGTGTCTGTGTGAATTAACTAGAAGTAAGGGGTGGTGCTGAGGGATCATACTATCTGTCTGCTGGTTTAGCTGGACTGTTTTTGCTTTTTCGGGGCGGGGGTTCTGTTTAGATATGCACTGTTGGTGGCATGGCTGAGCGCTGTTGAGAGCCCCCTAATAGCTACATGGCTCCAGTGTCAGTGGTGCCACAAATACCGCTTAGAGCACAAACTCCCATTTGCTTCCAACACTGGATTACAAATCGGGTGCAAATTGCGCCTGACGTTGGTGTTTGCCCTTCCAATTAGCACCAGGTTAAACCTGTCACCAATCAAGGGGAAAACAGAGTTCCGTCCTGTTAAGTCCTGTCAGAACGAAGTAAGACATTCTAATTTGTCCAGTTATAAAATAAGTCAATAAATAATACATCAGGGTTTTTAGTTCTGAAGCAAAATGGAACTGTTTTAGGACTCATTTTTGTGCCATATGTACTAAAATGTTAAGTTTACCAATACATGTGATCTTCTCCATTTAGTAAACCTTCAGAGGAATGGACTTCCTAGTTTGTTCCTAGGCCAGTGTTTATAACTGTACTTTTGGACATATAGTAGACTTTGAAAATTGTGAATCCACATTATCCTGTACAGGTAATAACTTTAGTCTCTGATACTGCGAAAACATGCAAGTTAATGTGATTTGCATGCTTTCCTTCTAGATATTATGCAACTGAGGTTTATGGGTTTCAACAACAGTTTAACTGTGGACTGATTTAACGTTCGAGGTAACCCTAAACATGCTAAAATGAGTTTAATCGAACATGTTAATGCTGCAACTTGGTTTAGAGCGATACAGAGATCCTGTTGAGGCTTATTGCCTTTTTTAGGTCTCGCTTAGGCAGCGCTTGCACTGTCTCTTCGAGACATGCTGTATTCAGGTATTGACTTTAAGCTCCACTCATTTTCAGACCATCTTTTCAATTGGCTCCTGTTACTGTCCTTTGTAAATGGTGGTTTAAGATTCGTGAATAGCCTTAGTATTCCCTCCTAAGTACCTCCTTTTCTCACCTCCCATGAGGACTACCCCTGTTATATGTGTTGCTACTTTGTATGTTTTATTTAAAGTCTGTGAGCACTATTTTCTTATTTGCTGCCCCCACTTAATCTCTCCCAAGTGCCATACCCACACCACTACCTCCCATGCTCTCTGCTTTAACATTTCTTATTTTGTTTCCATGCCATCATTTATTTACATTATCTATGTTTTTGCTTTATCTCCATTTGTGGCCTCCTGGAGAGTTAGGGATTGTTGAGCATTCTCATTTTGTTTCCGTGATGATCATCATGTACTTACATTTTATTTCTTTAATGATGATCGCCATATATTTATATATATATATTTTAAAGGCACAGTTTTAACCAATGCTGAGACTTGAACCCTATTCCCCAGGCTTGTAGCCCGGAGCTCTCTAGGTTATGCCACAGCCTCTCTCCTACTAGGCATTGGCACTTTTGCTTTCCCTCTCCACTTGTGACCTCAAGCTCAGTTAGGGATTGTTGAGCAGTCCTCATTTTGTTTTTGTGATGATCGTCATGTATTTACATTTTATTTTTTTGTTTTAATGACGATCCCCATGTATTTGCGTTCTATTTTTTTTTTTAAAGGCACCGTTCCCCAGGTCTGAAGTCAGAAGCTCTTGAGGTTACGCCACAGGCTCTCACATTGATTTGTTTTTTGGTTGACCAGCTCTGGCAAGGAGCGATGAGCTCCAAAATGCATCATGCGTTTATTGCTGCTTTTGAAATAGATAACACGCTAAAGGAATTGAGCCGTGGCTTGTCTTTCTATGTGGGAAACGAGAAAAAAAATGTCCATATGTGTGTAAAAATACACACATATGCTGCTTTATTTCCCTTTCTCCTTCTTGTAACACTCATAAAGTCACCAAGCAAATGAGACTCCGTGAACACAGAAAAATAAAGCGCACTTCACACAATAATTGCTGGGGCAACAACCATTTGCAATGCAATAGATCTCACATTGCTGAAAGTTTGGGTTATTGGCATTGCGAATAATATTGCAACGGCAATAGCTCAAACTTTCAGCAATGCAAGACCTATTGCATTGCAAATGCTTGTTTAAACCTTTACCATGTGGGTGGTGTAAGTCCACAATTTGTCCATAAAGAGCATTCAACTCTCATGCCATTTGCACAGTTTCTGTACAGTATTACTATGGGATTACCTAAAAGTTATATACATCTATTTGTATTTGTTAATTTGTTTTCATGCCCTTGGAGTACAGCACAAGCACTGGAGGTGTTTAGCAGGTTTCCAGTTCCTGAAAGTCCAATTGTCAGCTATATAGGTCCATAAACATGAAAACCAAATATGTGAAGACCACGTGAAAGGTGAATTCATGCACAGTCTGCCTTGGGCTTGTTACCACACATGCACACATACACTCTATTTTATTTTATCAGTGTTTGTATGGTGCCTTCACCATTAATGTGGTGCCAGACCGCTTTTTTGAATGAGGAGCCCTATTTGTGGGAGAAACTTGGCCTTAGTGTGAGTAACTGAGGGAGTATGTGGTTCTCTGTCTGCCAGGTGACACAAATCTGGCCTGTCAGGGGATTATGATTCAGTGAAGCCTTTTAGAAGGATGCTTGGCTAGGGAGCATCTCAGGGAAGGAAGAGGCTGATACCTCCTCCCCTCTAACAGTGTCCGCACTCAGATCACTTCCAGCTGCCTCTCCCTAACTGATACATTTAGCAGGATCTACAAGTTGCAGATGGAGTTGGTGGGAGTTAGAGTTGGAGCTCTGACTTCTGAGAGTGTAGAAGTGTTAGGGTTAAAAAAAATAAGACACTTCAGAATGTTGAAGGCAAGATTGCTCACATGGATGTTCTAGTGAAGCCCCCACTCTCTTGGTTAGATAAGGACTGGGCCTCACGGGAGCAGAGGATTGGTTTGGGCATTCTGGGACACAGGAAAGCATATAGGGTGCTTACTCTCTGACCTCAGATAATTGTGGCTAACGCGACTAGTAATTTGAATTTTATATAAAGGTTTAACCATGTAGTCATGTATAATTTTACGTATAACTATTTATTGTTGCTTTGTTATGTATTGTATGTTGCTTTTAACATCCTGGAGATCAAATAAAGCTTACCCACCTCCTATAGGGTGCAGACCCTTGTATGTTTTTTTATAGGACCACAGGATTGGGGAGCATGACTGAGTGACAGAATGAATATAGTGTGGTGAACTGCAATGGATCATGTTTGAATGGGAAGAAGGATAGAAGGGTGCAGGCCATGGGAGACTGATTCTAGGCTTTCAGAACCTTGGGCTGCATAGGGAATGTGACGTATTATGTGAGAGAGTGGCTGCAGTGAAGTGTGGTGTGGTGCAGGGCAGTGAAGTGTGTCTGTCAGGGTGGAATGATGCAAGGTGTAGACCTCTGCATGGTCTACTGTAGACTTTCATGCTCTTGGGCTTCCAAGAAGCAGTTGTCAGTGAGACAGTGGGTACAGTACGGTGCCATGCACTCCAGCATAGTTTGTCTGTGAGGAAAGAACTGAATGAGTGAGGATCAAAGAGGGTAAGCACCTCTAAACCCATAATCAGGTGTACAGCCTGCACATCTTCTGCAATTAGAGTGCAAGATGCATACACACCCGGGGGAGGGGAATGGGATAAGAGAAATAAATATACAGGGCCAGATCTAGAGTGTGGTGATGGTACTCTGTCCCTCAGAGTCAGAGAGGACATTATGTCCTCCACCCTGACAGACTACCATTTGCCAAGTTTAGAGATCACCACTGGTCTTTGTACCTTGACATGGGCTGCCATCATGGAGGTTCCAGTCAAGGTGCAAAAAGGTTGGTGGACGGGCACTATCCAAACTTTTACAAACTTTTTGTTTTTCAAAAACGAACTCCTAAAGTTTGTTTTTAAAAATAAATAATAATAATGACTTCCTACACCCAGGGCTTTATTTTATACTGGAAGCTAGGGTCATTATTTTCTTTTTTCTGCCCCTCACTGCCAGACTTTGCCTAGTGGTGACTGACTAAAAGAAAATAGGACATCAGATCATCTACCCTATTTAATACCGTTAATTAATTAATGCAGAATAGGTGCACAAGCACCATTGTTAAAGCACAGCATGGCGCGCTGTTGAAAAAAAATGAATGTTTTAGGAGAGCCGCACAGCACAAAAGAAAGGCTCACGGACGCCATTTAAAATGTGAAACAGGTGTGTCACATTATAAATACAAACACAGTTAAAGTGTGATGCAGCAGCATGCGGGGGGTGCTTTTTGTGAATATAAAGCGGCCACACAAGAGGTGCTTCTGCCATATTTTAAGTTAAAGCATGATGTCACGGTGTGCGGCAAGCGCTTTTTGTAAATATAAAGCGTCAAATAAAATGCGATCTCCAAAGCAGCTGTAGCCAAGGTGGGGGAATGAGTGTTAAACAGAAGAAAAAGTGCTCTGACTCTAATAAATAACAAGACAAGTAACACCACATGTAAGAGGGGCAGTCCTCATGGGAGGTTACAAAAGCAAAAAAGGAGGGACTAGTGACCATATTAACCAATGAAAAGCAGCTATTTACAAAGGACAGTAAAATGAGCCAATTAGAAAGATGGGTATTGCTTAATATCCGTACCCCAAATACAGCATGTCTAGAAGAGACAGCACAAGCGCTGCCTAGGCGAGACTTAAAAAGTGGGATTCGATTCTGGGAAAGGACATTTCAATGTGTTAATGGCAGAAGCTTTGGAAAGATATCCCTAACTGCATATGAAATATAGAGAACAGAACATAGAAATGATGTAAGAACAAATGACCCTATGGTATATAAAGTCAATGAACCCTAAGACCATTTACAATGGGAGGGATGGGCAAAGCTAGCAGGGATGTGTACAGGATGGGGATGAACTATATATGTGGCGGTCATGTCCAATGCTGACTGCCTTTGGGAATGAGATAGCCATATAAAAGAAGTCCTGGAGTATCCTTTCCCTCCAGACTCAGCAGCACTGATCATGGGAATAAACTGGGGACATTGAAAGAAATTTGAACTACACACTGGTCAGTGGTAATGGATTGTTATTAGTAGCAAAGCAACTAATTTCCTTGAAACATAATGCAAAAACTTCAGCCAGCATTCACGGGGTGACTGATTGCTATTGAAAGACTATCAAGGGACCTGAGGAATCTGACACACTGTGGAAAGCTCAAAGTAAGGAGAGATCACCAACCTTGTGTCATCCCTGATTGCTTCCCTCCGAGTCTAGGAACAGAATGATGGATGAAACTGAGGGAATGCTGAATTATAAGAGGTGTGTTTGGGCCCAAATGGAGTCAACGGATTAGCCTCAACTATGCATGATTGTTCTCTCTGATTATTCTCACAAAGTATTTTTGAATCCATGAAGGGGGGGGGGGGAGGTTTAGTCACTGTATGGAAATATCTTTCTTCTTTAGCCATCATGCCAGACACTGAAGTTACCATTCAAAGAGTTTTCCTTTGCAATGGCAGTTCACACAAATTAGTGGAATATCATGCCTCCTAATAAGTCGACATGTTTCAGCCCTCTTTAATGCCTATCTTTTACTTTCATAGTGATCATTCCAACACATTCAAGGCCTCAAGGACTACTGATAAGGTAATTAACTTGATCAAGATTGTAGGTAGTGTACTTTTTCAAGTGCTGTTAGAAATGGGGGTCTCTAGTTGGCAGAAGTAGGTACCTTTGACCAAATAGGGAAGTCAGGGTAAGGGGGAAACACACTGTTGATAACCCCTGCTCACCCCCCTTTGTAGCTTGGCATGAGCAGACAGGCTTATCCCCAAGGCAATGTGTAAAGTATGTGCACCAACACCCACAGTAATACAGTGAAACACCACACAGGTATTTATAAAAAATAGGTTTCTTTATATAAATTTAGCAAGTAATATGCCCCCAAAAAGATGCGGTATGAAAAATAAGCAGACTCCGTAGAGCGGACTGCAACCCCTAATTACGCTGCCACGGCTCGCAACTCGAGCAAAGATCTCAATGCACAGGCCGGCTCGCAGGGCTACCGCTGATGCAAACCGCACCTCTCACTTGGGCGCAGTTATCAAATACGCAGGCAGGCTCGCAGGTCTACCGCTGATGCCAGCCGCACCTCTCACTCGGGCACACTTATCAAATGCGCGAATGGCTCACAGGGCTACCTCTTTGATGATCCCTTCGCCATCTCCTGGACTCGAGCACGGCTTCACTTCTCAATGTGGCGAAGACGTCCTGCTGCCAAGCCACGGCTTACAGCGGTTCCGGTCCCAACGCAACTTCTCTCCGGGCCGAAGCGGTGAAAGTCAGGCACGCAGTACTTGGATGATCACGCTGTTAGCCCCCACGATGGCCACATGGCCGGGCAGACGACATGCAGACACATGCACACCGCGTTTGCAGCGCGCTATCCTCTGAGGCCTCTCGGTGTAGATTGGTGCGTGTGCAGGCACAGGCATGTAGCGGGGAGGCTCAGAATATCCCGATCTTCAAGTAACACGGCAGGCTTCACGTAGATTGCAGTTTGGGTCCAGGCACACTCACCCAGACAGATCTGGTCGATTCTGGAAATTTTTATATCCCTGTGTTTCTCAAACAGGAGGCCAGCTCTTCTCAGGCTCTTGGAGACAGTTTCACTTCAGAGGTACAAAGCACACAGCACAGTTCCTCTTCAAGTAGGGGGACACAGCACACAGCAGAAAGTCCCTTAGTCCTCTCCCTCAGCAGAAACAGCAACTGCAGGTCAGCCCCCAGACACACAGCAATGGCAGCACTTTTCCTCATTCTTCTTCAGCTGTTCTCTGTGTCAGGGATTCCTTCTTGATCACAAAGTTTCCTAGTCTAAAGTTTAGGGGTTTCAGCTCTGATATTTATACCCCAAAAGTCTTTGTTCTTCATGTGTGAGGGGTCCTGGACCCAGTCCAAACCAGTTCTGGGCTCACTCTGACAGTGCACATCTTCTTCCTTTGTGAGTGTGGGCCAGGGTCAACAGACACCACAAGAGGTGGAGCTATCATTGTGGAAGGCAGGCACAGCCCTTTTCAGGTCCAGGTGCTACTCCTCCCACCACTCAAGATGCAGATAGGTCTATTTAGCCTAGTGCTGACTCACCCCCTCTCCTGGAGCCACCCCAGCCCCTGTCACTCACAAACCAGACAGTCAATCCACAAACAAGCAGAGGCACACAGAAAGCTTGAACAAGAAAATAGCCACTTTCTAAAAGTGCTATTTTCAAACAAAGAATTTAAAAACCATTCTTCCTAAAAGATGTGTTATTAAATTCTGAGTTCAGGGATACCAGACATCAATTTTCCATCTTGCTACTATGGGGAGATATGCAGGTACACATGGGACACAGCATTCCCCATTTTGTTCTATGGGCAAGATGGCCTTTCAATAGGGAAAAACGAAATTGGCAGTATTTCACTATCAAGACATGTTACACACACCATTACATGTCCTAGCGTTCACATACACTGCACCCTGCCCAGGGGGGTTCCTTGGGCCTACCATAGGGGTGTCCAATGTGTAAGAAAAGGGAAGGGTCAGTCCTGGCAAGGGGGTACACTGGCCAGGTCTACATGGCAGTTAACAAACTGTGCGCAGGCACTGCAGTGGCAGGCCTGAGACATCTTCTTAGGGCTACTCCTGTAGGTGGCACAATCAGTGCTGCAGGCCCACTAGTATCATTTGAATCACCAGCCCTGGCACACTCAGTGCACTTTACTAGGGACCTACTGGTAAAACAAATATGCCAATCATGGATAACCAATCACAATAACAATTTACACAGAGAGCATATGCACTTTAGCACTGATCGGCAGGGGTAAAGTGCCCAGAGTCCTATAGCCAACAACCACAGGTCAGAAAAAACAAAGGAGGAAGAAGCAGAAAGTTTGGGGATAACCCTGCAAAAAGGGCCATTTCCAACACAACCCCCTTCCAGCCTAAAGCCAGGGTAGACCAATCGATACCTCGAAGGGCTTCCCTGCTTGGGGCGATAGAACATGGAACCTGGCCCGAACAGCAGGGATCTATTCCTGTTCTACGCCTTCCTGAACCCAGTTGAATCCCTCTATCCATACTCTCAGGGCCCACTAAGCTAAACCATGGGGGACCCTTCTCCTCACCTGGGGACCCCATCTGTGCAGCACCTAACCTTACTATGCTCACAGATGTGTCCACACTGGTAGACAGTACCAACCTGGCCAACACAGCGGTGTGGCCCAGTCCACCCCCAGGGAGTACCTCCAGCCCCCCCAGGGGCAACTCTGTCCACCAGGACAACAAGCCACAGTGGCCACTGACAGCTGTCAGTGATGAGAGCCAGGCCTCATGCCTGACAGGCCTCTCTAACCTCTGTGGCGTCAGAAAGTGGGGGGCAGTAGCCCCAGGTGCCTGGCACCTTTTCTCCACTCTCCCTCCTGGCAAGTCAGGTATGGCACCCTGACACTGGCCTGCCAGCCCAGGGTCTGTACCCTCAGGCTGACCAGAGGTCACGGGTGATGCTCTCCTCCTCCTACCTCTCCTTCTGGGGTCCCGCACTCTCCTCCCAGGAAAGGCACCCTCAGAACACAACTCTCCCACCAGTTCAGGACCTCTCTCCTGCAACTGGTCTCCCAACCTAGGGTCTAAACCCTCAGGTTGCACCGGGGTCAGAGGCGAGGACTTCCTCCCTCTGTACCCCCTTCCAGAGGGCTGCACCCTCTCACCTGGGGTGATATCCCTGGAAACCAAACAAGTCAGGACAATGCTTACAGACGTCCTTCCCTCCAGGTCAGGCAGAACCCGAACCTGCCCTCCCAACCTAGGGGCTAAACTCCGCGGCTGAGCACTTGCCTGGCACGCCAGGACTTCTGGGGACACACACAGTATTCCCCCCGAGGGAAACACATGACTCATGTGTCGTGTGAGAGTCTGCCTGGTGTAGGTCTCCCGACCTCTGTCAATCTGACAGTGACTGTCCCCCAGGACAGTCACCATGGTTACTCCTAGGAGAATCAGCCCTTCTGGCTGGTCCCTGACCCACTGGTTCTCCCACTGAGGAACACATTCCCCTCTCACCCCTCAATCTGGACTTCTGCACCCTCCCAACTGGAGCGGTACCGCCAGACACCAGAACCACTGGAGCTCCGTTTACAGACGCTCCAGGTTCTACTGACATTAGTAGAACCCCCTCAAATGGCCTACTAGTACAGCCTAGGCCCCCAACTTGGTGTTCCCTTAGGGAACCCTCCAGGCCCTGAGACTGGGTTTTGGGCACCTTGGGACACACGGACCCACACTCACTCCTTCTCCACTGAGACAGAACGTGAGCCCCTACACCCCTCCCACTACACTGGGACTTAGCTGGGCTACTCTGAACCACTTCCACCACACCGGAAAGGAAGATACCTGAGCCACTCCTTTTGGGATCTCTCCCCCATGCCACTTCAGACCCTCTGGAATCCACTAAGAGGTCTGCCTCCAACGCAAGCTCCCTGTAATCAGAAAACTCACACCCCACCGGGTGTTGGCATAGCCTGGAAAACAGGGACTTAAAATATGCTCTCCAGTAAATGAATCACACAGCCCCCCACAGTTGTTAACTGTGTGTTACTCAAAAATAGAACCAAAAACCAAACAATACAGTATGTGGTTGCGTAGTGGTCTGCACTAAACTAGTGATGTACACCGATCACTGTGGGTCAAGTGCAAATACAAGTTTAAATCCTCACCGCTGACCACCAATGTTAGAAATGGGGGTCTCTAGTTGGCAGAGGTAAGTACCTTTGACCAAATAGGTACCCTTGCTTCTAGTCAGGGTAAGGGGGAAACACACTGTGGATAACCCCTGCACACCCCTTGGTAGCTTGGCACGAGCAGACCGGCTTATCCCCAAGGCAATGTGTAAAGTATTTGCACCAACACCCACAGTAACACAGTGAAACACCACAAATGGACACCACACAGGTATTTATAAAAAATAGGTTTCTTTTTATAAATTTAGCAAGTAATATGTCCCCAAAAAGATGCGGTATGAAAAATAAGAAGGCTCCGTGGAGCGGACCGCAACCCCCAATTACGCTGCCACGGCTCACAACTCGAGCAAAGATCTCAATGCACAGGCCGGCTCACAGGGCTACCGCTGATGCGAGCTGCACCTCTCACTCGGGCGCAGTTATCAAATTCGCAAGCCGGCTCGCAGGTCTACCGCTGATGCGAGACGCACCTCTCACTAGGGCACAGTTATCAATTGTGCAGGCTGGCTCACAGGGCTACCGCTGATGGGAACCTTACCTCTTTGATGATTCCTTCGCCGTCGCCTGGACTCGAGCACGGCTTCACTTCTCATTGCGACGAAGACGTCCTGCTGCCAAGCCACGGCTTACAGTGGTTCCGGTCCCAACACAACTTCTCCTTCAGACTCGGGCCGAAGCGGTGAAAGTCAGGCACGCAGTACTTGGATGATCACGCTGCTACCCCCCACGACGGCCACATGACCGGGCAGACGATATGCAGGCACACGCACACCGCGTTTGCAGCCCGCTGATCCTCCGAGGCCTCTTGGCGTAGATTGGTTTATGTGCAGGCACAGGCACACAGCGGGGAGGCTCAGAATATCCCGATCTTCAAGTAACACGGCAGGCTTTACGTAGATTGCAGTTTGGGTCCAGGCACACGCACCCAGACAGATCTGGTTGATTCTGGAAACTTTTATATTCCTGTGTTTCTCAAACAGGAGGCCAGCTCTTCTCAGGCCCTTGGAGACAGTTTCACTTCAGAGGTACAAAGCACACAGCACAGTTCCTCTTCAAGTAGGGGGACACAGCACACAGCAGAAAGTCCCTTAGTCCTCTTCCTCAGCAGAAACAGCAACTGCAGGTCAGCCCCCAGACACACAGCAATGGCAGCACTTTTCCTCAGTCTTCTTCAGCTGTTCTCTGTGGCAGGGATTCCTTCTTGATCACAAAGTTTCCTAGTCTAAAGTTTAGGTGTTTCAGCTCTGATATTTATACCCCAAAAGTCTTTGTTCTTCATGTGTGAGGGGTCCTGGACACAGTCCAAACCAGTTCTGGGCGCACTCTGCCAGTGCACATCTTCTTCCTTTGTGAGTGTGGGCCAGGGCCATCAGACACACCGCAGGAGGTAGAGCCAGCATTGTGGAAGGCAGGCACAGCCCTTTTCAGGTCCAGGTGCTACTCCTCCCACCACTCAAGATGCAGATAGGTCTATTCAGCCTAGTGCTGACTCACCCCCTCTCCTGGAGCCACCCCTGTCCCTGTCACTCACAAACCAGACAGTCAATCCACAAACAGGCAGAGGCACACAGAAAGCTTGAACAAGAAAATAGCCACTTTCTAAAAGTGCTATTTTCAAACAAAGAATTTAAAAACCATTCTTCCTAAAAGATGTGTTATTAAATTCTGAGTCCAGGGATACCAGACATCAATTTTCCATCTTGCTCCTATGGGGAGATATGCAGGTACACATGGGACACAGCATTCCCCATTTTGTCCTACGGGCAAGATGGCCATTCAATAGTGAAAACCGAAATTGCCAGTATTTCACTATCAGGACATGTTACACACACCAGCACATGTCCTACCTTTCACATACACTGCACACTGCCCAGGGGAGTCACTTGGGCCTACCATAGGGGTGTCCAATGTGTAAGAAAAGGGAAGGGTCAGGCCTGGCAAGTGGGTACACTGGCCAGGTCAACATGGCAGTTAACAAACTGTGCGCAGGCACTGCAGTGGCAGGCCTGAGACATCTTCTTAGGGCTACGATGGGGAGACATAACAAACAGAACAATTTAGTCTCTAAAGTCGACTCTGCGACCTGCCTTAAGGCTAAGACTCGCCTGGCACAGTCACAGGCAAAGGCGTTGTCTGCTGGGGTAGGAAGAACAGGGCTTTTGGGGAATCGCCCTGACCACAATTCCAGCTTTGAGAGCTCAGAAGAGGATCCGGCGGAAATGCTCTCTGGAATTAGCCAGGGAGCTAGAATCTCCCCCTTGGTGCCTACAAAGGAGTTCGCCGATTCGGGCAAACAAAAGTGGACAACTCTGCGATTGTACCTGCCGAGAGTAGTAAGGAGGAGTGTAAAAGTGTTAAGGAGTTTCCCCTCTTTATGAAAAAGCTACTACAGTCAGTCCCTCCTCAGCCCGATTCACCTCAGGCAGCGGCCATCGATCTTGCTAGCCCGAGCCAACTTCCACTTGATCTGAGTTCATCATCGTCGCCTGTTACCTCTTCCGCCCCGTTAGCGCCTCCGCACGCCCAAATCTCATCAGCTTCAAACTATATGATACAAGAATTGAATACGAATTCTTCGACTCCTGTCCCCACGCCTGCGGAAGCATCAGCACTGCAGGTATTCTCCCAGCCGGATCAGGATCTGATTTTGTTGGATACCAACTCGGTCCCTGCGTCTGGGCCCCAGGTTCAGCTACATCAACAAAAGGTTACAGTTCAGAAGTCAAAGACCTCAAAAACGTTACTATTGGCCTTTAATGAGAAAGTGCAGAAGGTTCCAGATACTCCTCAATCTTCAGCCTTCGACTCAGCCTCAGATCCTGAAGAAACTCCAATTGATGATTTAACAGAGGCTGACACCACTAAAGAATTAGATATTAAAACGCTGCTCAACCTCATACTCGATGAAATAAGAGACATGAAGCGGTCACAGGAGCATGAAATTGCTTCTCTTCATCTCCGTTCAGGAAAGATCGAAGAGGCAGTGGCTTGTCTTCCAGTTAAAATTAAGGAAGCTGAGTCCAGGATTTCTTAATTGGAGGACCAGATGACCGGTTTGCTTACTAAAGTACGCAAAGTCACTAAAGATAGGAGCTCGCTAGAAAATAAGCTCGAGGAGCTGGAAAATCACTCACGCCGTTCCAACCTGCGTATAGTGGGAGTTCCCGAGAAAATAGGAGCCCAGATACCGCAATGGGTAGAATTCTTTGTTAAGGATAAAGTCCTCCCCGAGTTTAGCGGCGATCTAACTATTACCAGGGCTCACAGAGTTCCGTTCCATCCTCTGCCAAGCACGAGCGGCCCTCATACCATCTTGGTCAACTTCGCTGACTTTCGAATTAAGGAGAGGATATTGTCCAAAGCCATACAACAAAGACAATTTCCAGTGAACTAAACTTCCAACTGCAGAATTTTTCCTGATATGTCTGCAGCTGCGGCTCAGAGACGCAAAGAATTTGTCAAGCTGCATTTTCTGTTCAAAGCTCAAGGCGAGCAGGCGTCAATTGCCCAACAGTCGAAACTGCACGTCCTGGTCAAAGGGAAATTCCATTTGTTTACTGATTTAGAAGATGCACAGGATCTTCTTAAGGAAATTTCTAGTACACAATGAATTAACAAACTTATGTATGCTTTTTCTTCCTATTGACGTTTAGATGGTTTCATATTTCTCAGACTGGGTGTATAAAGCATCGCTTTATACACCCAGTCTGAGAATGGTACCACAGGTGCAGTTTCATGGCACCCATTAAAGTAGCGGGGGGAGTGAGAGGTGGTTAACGGGGTGGTTCACCATTCCCAAGGGGCGGGTTGAGAGGGGGAGGGTAGGGCGAGGGGGAGGGTTCGAAGGAGTTGTAAAATGAGCAGTAGCAGGATTTTGATGGGGAAAATAAGGGTCAGGAGTATGTGTAATATTGACGCAATTAGCAAGGCTTACAGATTCAGGGCCAAAAATGATGAGTAGGTGCTGTACTCTCTCGCTCAAAGTAAATGGGATTTTGAACAAACAAAAATATGGAGCTCTAATTAGATGGTTAACTTCCTTTTCACCCTAAGTATTATTTCTACAAGAGACCCATCTAAAAACCAACGCTCCAAGAATATTCCTCCCCAGATGGTACTCGCATGCCTTTTTTGCTTCTGCAGGATTGGCTAAGAGAGGAGTAGCGATATATTTTTGCAGGGGTCTTCCCTGGGAATTTGCTCAAGTAAGGAGAGATCCCCAGGGGAGATGGATATGGGTCGAGGCAAAATTAAACAGCACAATATTGCATTTTATTAACTATTATGGTCCTATTGTGGACGATACTACTGCCCTATTCAGAATTATTGAGTTACTTAGGGGGGAACCAGGGAAAATAATTATGGGAGGCGATTTTAACTATATTTAGGACTTGAAAAAAGATACCTCGAATAAAAATAAAAAGAGCTCAAACCCAAAACTAAAAAGATGATCGAGATTTTAAGACAGGAACATATTTTGATGGATCCATGGCGTGTTGCTAATCCATAGAAATTGGAATTTACGTGCTACTCGAATCAATTCTATACGGCTTCTCGAATTGATTTCTTTTTAATATCAAAATCCTTGGGCAGTACAACCTCTGCCATAGATATTAATCCATTCTCTGATCATTCTTTAATTAAACTTAATATGGAAATAGGGGCTAGCAGGAGGCCAAGATCCAGGTGGCAGATGGATCGTCTCCTCCTGCAGGACCCCCAATGGGTGGCTGATAATAAGGACTGGATTGCTGAATTTTTTAAGATCAATGAGAACACGGCAGAAATTTTCTCAGTCTGGGGGGGATTTAAGGCAGCCCTTCGTGGGCAATTGATTACACTATCTGCCTCCCAAGTTAAAATGAGGAAAGACAACATTTTTAAACTCCAACAGGCAGTAGTAGAAGCTACAAAATTAAGATATGCCCAGCCTGTGGGGATGGGGGATACTAAAGCAAAGTTAGACAGGGCCAAAAACGAATTAAAGGAGTTTTTTATTTTGGAGGAGATTGCCAGCTCCAGAACATATCTACAGCGAGCGTACGAGGAGAGCCAGATGGTTGGCAAGATGCTTGCCGGTAGTACTAAAACCAAACAGGAGGCAGCCACCATCACGGAAATCACAGACCCCAAAACAGGAATGTCTTTAATGGGCAAAGAGGATATAGCACAAGTTTTTTTAGAACATTATTCTCAGTTATACACTACTAGATATGAAGCTGGAGTGAATCAAATCAATAACTACTTTGAGGGGGTTGAGTTACCCACTCTTCCAGGGCCAATAGTGGAACAGCTTCTGCTAGATATTTCTGAAGAAGATATTATTAAAGTATTAAAGTCTATGGCAGGAGCGAAAGCTTGTGGAGCCGATGGACTTCCAATTGAATTTTATAAAACTTTTTTTAGAGAGCTGACCCCTTTTCTAGTAAACCTTTTTAATAAGATCACTCAGGGAGGTTGTGTCCCACCAAGTTTTAAGGAATCCATATTGGTTAGTTTTGTCAAAAAAGGGAAAAACAGTAAAGATGTTAATTCGTATAGGCCTATCAGTCTTCTCAACGTGGATTTTAAAATACTAATGAAAATTTGGGCACACCGATTTACCCCCATCGCCCAGGAGCTAATTCACTGTGATCAAACTGGGTTTGTAGCTGGAAGGTCCATGTCCACTAATACTGGGTTCCTAATTCAAGCTCTTGACTATTTAACAAATAATAAAATACCTACCCTTATTACTATGGTCGATGCTGAAAAAGCATTCGACCTGGTAAATTGAGATGCACTTTTTTTGGCCTCGGTAAATTTGGCATCCCGGTTCAAATACTAAATATGCTGAAAAATATTTACCAAGGCGCTCAAGCCCAGGTGATAGTCAATGGAGATTAAATAGGGAGTGCACTAGACAAGGGTGTCCGATGTCACCCCCACTTTTTACTTTTTTCATCGAACCCCTAGCGGTAAGAATCCGCAGAAATCCCCTGATTAGAGCCCCATGCGAAGGGATGTCCAAGTCAACATTATTTGCGGATGACATAATTAGGTACCTCTGTCCCGATAAACAGATCATTGAGGAAGCTCTTCTAGAATTCAGTAAATTCGAACAAATAGGAGGCTATAAAATAAATCAAAATAAAACTGAGATTCTAGTGGGGGGATACCTACACTAGCCTTAGCACCTTGCCACAAACTTACCTGGGGCTCAGAGCTTTCAACTTTCGGCGGGGCGCTCACGCTGTTTGTCTCCTCCGCTGCCTTGACGACATCGAAGGCTGCTGTGGGGGGAGACTACAGCTCCCGTGATTCAACAGTGACACGCCCCCTTCCGGCTGATCGCGCGCCCGGAGGCGCTTCATAACCGGCGGCTCCCTCGGTGGAGCGGGGGATACCTACACTAGCCTTAGCACCTTGCCACGAACTTACCTGGGGCTCAGAGCTTTCAACTTTCGGCGGGGCGCTCACGCTGTTTGTCTCCTCCGCTGCCTTGACGACATCGAAGGCTGTTGCGGGGGGAGACTACAGCTCCCGTGATTCACCAGTGACACGCCCCCTTCCGGCTGATCGCGCGCCCGGAGGCGCTTCATAACCGGCGGCTCCCTCCGGTCGCGGGACGCGCGCGGGCGGCGCCGGGCTGAGCCCGGGCAGAGGGCGGGCCGTCTGTGGCCGTCCGGGGCCGGACGTGGCTGGGCTGGGCCACAGACTTTGTTGTATCGTCTCGGACTACTAGATATGTGAGTGTGTAGTATCCTTTATTTTGTGGTTCCTGCTTGTTTGGCTTGACTTACTGGTTTGTCTATTCCTTTAAAGTAGCGCTATAGATTCCATATTTGATTTTGGGGTGGCATTATTGTTAATACTTCATTATCGAGTATGCCGAGTGCTAAATTGGATAAACCTGCAGCTGGGTCTGGCCTAATGGACAACTATCTAGTCAAAGTGGTCAACAAAATTAATAATGATCGCAGAGTTTCCCTTGGTAAGGGGGCCCCCCTTGCTCTGCCCGATGCCACCTCCAACCCAGTGGCTGAAAACCCCTGTGAGGATTCTACCAGTGTGAACGCTTGTCCAGTTATAACGGTCGAAGCCCAGGTTCATTCTGAGTGCCCGGTGGATTCTCAGGACTCGGCCACTGTTGTTATAGAGGATGCTCCACCTAGCCCTAGGCCTGTAAGAGCTTGCAGAAAACAAATAAACAAAAGGGGGGGGAGGCCTATGAAAAAAAGAGTGGAAGCCCTACATAAAGTCCATAATAGTTCTGTCTCTGGGACTGGTCCACAGGAAGCTAGAAGCCCAGTCTGTAGCATTTTAGACACAGACCAATTTGCATTACTTGTAGCTACTTTAGAGGCCAAATTTGAAACTAAGTTAGCCGAGCACACTCAATCTTTATTGCTCCAACTAAAAAACTCAAATAAGGAAGTGCAGAGGCTTGGCGATCTGGTAGCGAAACTTTTGCCCGGTAGTGGGAAAACCAAGTCACTAGATACTGGTTCTGCGGGGGTCATTGAGGATATTATAAGTAAACCCTCGCTGCAACCTTCCCAGTTATCAGCTCTACCGGAACTTGTCCCTACTGACCCTTTACCTCCTATTGGTCCTGTCAAACAATCCTCGGTGGGACAAGGTGGTACATCAACCTTTAGATATGGAACGTCCACTGGTTCCACTAACCTTCCCCCTGAGTGTGCGCCATATGTGGTTGTCTTGACAAATGTGCCTGTTTTAGGATACAAGCACGTTCAATCCTGTGAGGAAACACATGAGTCGTTAAAAAATAAAACTGTGTCCTGGCTCAACAGGAATTGTGGTTTCCCGGTACACTTCGCTGATCAAATTATATCCACTAGAAGGACGAAGTGGGTCGGCCCATCCCAGAAAAGCTGCAGTGGGGACTGTGTTATAGTTAATTTTAGATTTCCTCAACATGTCAATACAGTCCTGCTACGTGCAGCCTCCTTGGCCAGTGATACTACTAGTATGTGTGCGCGCCCGTTGGATTTTTTTTATATGCACCAAGGTAGTCTCCCGAATCGAGCAATTTTTAGACCCTTTTCAACCAGGGAATCTCAGATGCCCGTAGAACCCCAAGGGTTTATTGCGGATACTCTTCGTGGGTATGGCCCTATCATTACCACCCATAATAGATTTGGGGTACTTTCGGGCTTGGAGGCCTGCGATTGACAGGAGGACTCTGTATCTCAGGGGAGCGCCAGTGTGGTAACTTTAGATCCCAGTGAAATTATAGAAGTTTCAACGTACCATGGAAGTTCACAATTAAATTCTGACAGCACTGCATCTGACCCCGGCGAAACTATAAAAATGCTGAGCTGGAATATTGCGGGCTTACGGTCCAAAAAAAGCGATAGTGGTTGGTTAAATATTTTAAAACAATATGACATTATTGCCTTACAAGAGACTTGGGATAGGGACTGTGACTTTTGGTTGGATGGTTTTACCTCCTATTTTGTGCCGGCCCTGAGTTCTACAGCGGGGAGAGACAGGGGTGGCCTCATGTACCTTATCTCAGTAAATATCTTGGGTAGTGTCAAGAAGGTTGTAAGTACCTCCCATAACTGCCTTATTTTGGAAGTAAGTCTGGCAAACGATATCAAGTTTTTATTAATTAATTGTTATAATTCCCAGCAAGAAGAGTCCCCTAATGAGCATATTCTCTGGTTGACTAAATTTTGTAAAATCTTATAAGGACAGTCAAACCACTTTTTGTCACTATATTCTGATGGGTGATTTTAATGTTCATCTATGTAATGTAAATTGCCATTATAGAGATAAGGATGGCCCTCAATTTACAACTCCCCAACATTTTGAACACAGTCCGAAAGGGGAAGCTATGGAGTCCCTTTTATCAAATAATGATCTCTATGAGGTAGGGTTCCGGGACAAGAATTCTCGTGTCCCTACCTATGCTGCAAGGGATAGTGAAACTATAATTGATTATATATTTTTATCTGCAGGGCTTTTAAGATATGTGTTTTTTTATAACGCCCTACGGTCCTGTTTTAGTGATCATAACCCGGTGGTATTGATTATGGCCAATGTTTTCCCTTTTATAGACAAACGTACCCTGACACCTACGGTGGTCTCTGTGAATGCTAAAGATCAAGGGAGGAGACTAAAATGGAGCAAGGTAATCCCTGAAGACTTTTTTAACTTAATTACCCTAAAGGTTGGCACTCATTTCAATATATGTACCGATCCACCCTCTTATGATAAAGATGTAATAACGGCCTTTGAAGCCATTTGTTCTCAAGTGGCTAGTGAACTTACCATAAAAGGCGGAGCTGTTAAAAGCAAATCCGGCCGAGGTTGGTTCAATCATAATTGTACCTCGGCCTTAAATCAACTAAGAAAAGCCCTTAATGATAAACCGAGGAACAAAGGACTTGTTACACAGTTAAGGAAAGAGTATTCCCAAATAATACTGGTAAGGAAGAGGGAAATTAAACAAGAAGCTTGGGCAGCCTTAATGGACAATGCCATCTTGAAAAACAGCTCCAAATTCTGGGAAATTATTAATTCCCCTTTGCTAACCGGTTCCCAGAACTCGGTCCTAGAATTGAATATCGCCGAGGAGGACTGGCTAGCACACTTCGAAAATATTTATGGGAGTAATCTTGAGCTGGAAGCTTTTGTGTCTCCAATTTCTTGCGCTCCCCTCTCCCCTATTATTTTTACTATTGAAGAGGTGGAGAAAGCAATTGAGGGATCGGCCGGCCGTAAGGCTCCAGGCCCTGATGGGGTACCTACGGATATGTTTAAGGCTAACCCTAAGTACTGGGCTAAAGTCCTGTTAAATGTTTTTAACTCTGCGACTGCAGTAGCCCCACCGAAGTCGTGGTCCCAATCGATCATAATCCCTGTGTTCAAGAAGGGCCAAAGGGGTGACCCTAGATGCTATCGGCCCATATCCCTGCTAGATTCCTCGTTTAAAATTCTGGGAAAGGTTATTCTAGTGAGGATAAGTGACTGGGCATCAGAGAAAGGTGTAATCTCTAATGCGCAGTATGGGTTTAGATCGGGGAGGGGTACAGAGGACCAATGTCTCAATTTATATTTAATCACTGCAAAGTACACCAAAGCCTCAGGGGGTTCGATTTTTGCAGGTTTTATGGACCTATCCACTGCTTTTGACCTGGTCAACAGGTCTAAGCTTTGGTTAAAACTCCTAGAATTAGGTCTGGATAAGCCCCTTGTGTACTTTTTGGCCGAGTTACACAAAGATTTGAAGGCCTCAATTAGGATGTCACAGGAGGGGAAATGCACTGCTAGCTTTAAATCTGGTAGAGGGGTACGTCAGGGGTGTATACTTGCTCCTTTACTATTTACCTTGTACATAAATTCTCTCGAAGATAGTCTGCTAGCTGCTTCCCTTGATATCCCCCGGATTGATGGTACTCCCATACCTGTACTACTTTACGCGGACGATACCGTCCTATTGGCGCGGACCCCGCTTGGTCTTCAAAGATTATTGAATTCTTTTGGTAGTTTTATGGAATCTTTGGACCTGGTGGTCAACAATGGCAAATCCCATATTATGGCTCTGGGGAAGGGAAAAAACCATCTTAAAACGTATTACTGCAATAGAGCAGTTATCTCTAGAGTTAAAGTCTTCACCTACTTGGGCGTCGTTTTTGACGATAAATGTAACTGGGTTCCCCAAGTAACTACTAAGGTGAAAGCTGTACGTAGTTCTTCGGCTGCAATATTGGGTTTCGCAAAAAGGTTGGGAGGGAAACCCTGTGAGGCTATTTTAAAATTATACCAAGCTAAAACTGTAGCAATAGCTAGGTATGGGGCTGCTATTTGGGGATATATCAACCCTGAACCCATTCAAACAGAAGAGAATAAATTTTTTCGTGCTCTTCTCGGCCTCCCTCAATCCACAGCGACCTATTCGGTCCATCTTGAATTGGGGACTGGATATATTTCCGATACTTTAAAAATAGCTCCACTCTTGTTATGGATAAGAACTTGGCTGAACCCGGACCTTACATTGAACCATAGTATTCTGAAAGATTGTTCCAAATTAGATAATTGGAAAGGTATTCAGTGGCTGTCATACATTAAACTGATTTCTAAAGTGATAGTGTGGAAATTTAGCTCGTAACTGAACATTATCTGCGCCATCTTGTCTCTCCCCAGCGCCACACACAGAAAAACGCACGGCAGCCATTTTAGGCACCCTGGTCTCTCTCCCCGCTCATTGCCGACCGCCAGCGCGCCCCTCAGGCGCTGTGAACATCCCCCCGCGCGCTGGCCATCCCCCCGCTCTCTCTCTCTCTCTCTCTCATACATGGGCCATAAAACCTCTCCTCCTGCGCAACCCTGCCTTGGAACCACATCCCGTGCCGGACCAACACCTCCTTTCATCCCTTACATGGTCACACATCCTTTTGATAACCCCCTTCCTCTGCGCCCGATTGTCCGAACCGATCCCAGGCCATCACCTAGCCCTGCGGATGCAGTTTATTGCCCCTACTGTAAGGGAAACACCTCACATCAAAGGGATTACAGTAGATCAAGGCCCCCACCCCCTGAGACCCGACCAGTTGCACACACCCCCGGGAATTGGCGGAATGTCCAGCTGTGTGATAGCCATCTCCTACTGTGGGTAGGGTGGGGACTTCTACTGTAGATATGTGTGGGAACGAGCTTGAAGTGGGGATTCCGAGGATGTTCTTTCATGTATCAAAGCAATCTCAAGAATGTGCCATGTACAATAAACCGTGTAATAAAGCAATAAACTTGTGTATAAGAGGCCAGGCCTCAGAGATGTGGTTAGAGCACCTCGTGACGATACCTTGCTGTCTGATCTGATGTGTTCTACGCCGACGGAATAAAACTTTGTTTCCTGCCTTCCAGTCTCCGGCGCCTGCCTCTTTTATTGGTAAATCATCGAATGGTATAAGAGGCGATTACCGCCGGGCAATACTTAAAAGGTTATCGACTGAACCTGCCACTACCATTTAACAATTGGCGTCCCAAGCGTGGGGCCCGTCAGCGACACGTGGATCCAGTGGGAGAGGTCCCGACGACAGAGTGAACGACTGCAGCGATCGGGAGGGCTCCTGCCTGATAGACCCTCGTCTGGCAGCCGATCATCCGAACTTCACTGGTTCCGAGCAGACCTCTCTCGAGTGATCTACGGTCCTGACTGGGAACCATCAGGAGTGCCGCGGCAAACACGGAGAGTAGAGGGCGATCGGGGCGCTGGAGGTGGAAGACGGGAAACTGTCCATGCGGTCCGGGTAAGGTCGTGTAACACGACAAATTGCGAAACGATTGATTGATTGATTGAAAATACTAGTATTGCTTATTGATTGCTCTTTTTGAGGTCTTCGCTGCCTACAAACGGGGAAGAGTAGAAATACTCTCTCTCCCTTTGCAGATAGTGAAGGGTAGGTAACGCGGACTTTTGTCCCCCATTGTAATCTGTTGTGCCTATTTTCCTCCCCACTGATTGATTGTCCGAATATTGATTGTTTTGAAGAATAGTACTTCTTGAGATATTCTCTGTTTGCAAATAACGTAGAATAGAAATATTCTGTCTAGTCTTTGCAGATAGTGAAGGATAGGTAACGCGGACTTTTGTCCCCCATTGTAACCCGTCGTGCCTATCTCTTTCTCACCATTGATTGATTGATTGTCCGAACACTAGTTGTTCGATATTGGTTCCTTGGAGGTATTCTCTGCTTACAAATAACGTAGAATAGAGATATTCTGTCTAGTCTTTGCAAGCAGTGAAAAGATAGGTAGTGCAGACTTTTGTCCCCATTGTAACCCGTCATGCCTATCTTCTCCCCACTGATTGGTAGTTGGTTATGCCCGGACCGCTTATTAGAGGTGAACCATCCGGCCCCACTGGAAGGCACCCCTAATAAGGACATGTTCACTAAATATGGACTAGTCGCCGTAGCTTATAGCAAGCTATGGCATAAATATACAAAGAAGGACCCCAAGAGTCAGTGGCCACTGATGGGATCCTTTGACGATCATAAAATAGAAACGCTAGACATAGCTCTACGTAGTAATAAAACGACGCCTACTATGCTCGACAGTATCGGCATGTGGCGCAAAGAAGCAACACAACGAAAAAAGAGAGAAGAAGTAAAAGCAGAAAAGGAGTTACGAAAGGCAGCTCACCTTGCCGCTAGAAAGTTAGAGGAAGAGATAAAGGAGAGAAAGGAAGCTAAACTAAAACCAGAGTCTGAAACATCAGGCCAGTTCCCTGTTAGGACCCCCTCTACGCTCTACCCTGAGTTACCTTCCAAGCAACGAGCGAATGACGAATTGCTATTAGGTCCCCCGATCATCTACATGCCCCCTCCATATGCTCCCTCCCAACCTATAGTACAGCACCCACAACCCCCAAACGCAAGTGAAAGCAGTACCAGGGCCTCGGTCCTCACGGCCTCCGCGCCGGCCGAGCCTCTTGTACTGAACACAACGTTAGCAATAACGTTAGATGACCCTGAGATGAGAAAGAAAGATTCCGCCAGAATGAATCGACTAACAAAGGATGAACAAGCCGGAATCGATAAGGTAGTAAGGACACTAGTAGAACGAAAAGAAAGTGAGGAATACGTAACAGACCTGTATAACTCGCATGCCGACAACCACAGACGACACTTTGTCGTACGACTTTGTTACCACACCCTGAATGCCCATGAGGATAGGTACCAAGATAGAGGACCCGAAGGCTTAGCGACCTTGTATAGGAAGGTAGACATTGGGGAGGGGGGAGAAGGCGATGTGACGAACCTCTTCACTCGTACACTCGAAGTCTTCCGGCATCTTAAAGAACACCGACAGACAACAAAGACAGAGACCCCCATAGCGACTGAACCCCAGGCAGGAAAGGCTGATACCATGATGCCCATCAAGGAGGCCGCCCCCTACTGGGTCCCCCCACGAGGTCAGGGAACACACGATGACATCAACCACCAAGATGCGAAGGGAAGGGTTGTATATAACTGGGTCTATCAGCCATGGGACCGACAAGACATCTTGACCTTTAGAAAAACCCTACCCGACTTAAGAAAGAACCTGACTGCCTTCTACACCGAACTAGGAACGGCCTTGGGTTCAACTATAATGACCTTAGCGGATATCGACTTGTTCTTCGGGCTATGTCTGCCGGCTGATGTGTGGAAGCAAATCCGGAAAGTCGACCACGCTGAGCCGTTCGGATATACCTGGGTACAACTCGATACCATAGATAAGCAGCGAGAACCTGGACAAAAACCCCTAAAAGCCATATTGGAATTCCCAGACAAAATTGTACAGAAATTGAAGACTCTAATCCCAGAAAGAAAGGTAGACTGGTCGATAGTGACGGCTTGCCGCCAGAAACCCCAGGAGGATGTGTCCGAATACTTCTCCCGATTCGAGACAGTGTTTTCCGATTATAGTGGCCAGGACATGACCACTGCAACCGGACATCACCTCTTTGTCCAGAATTATGTTAAGGGTCTGTCCCAGGAAGTCTCCCAGAAGCTGCAGACCAGCGAGAGTAGTTGGGCAGCCTCCAAACCCGCGGCTATCCTCCAGATGGCCCAATACTACGAACACCAAAAGAATGAGAATGATAGGGCGTCCGAGAAAAAGAAAAAGGAACTGAAGGAAAGGGTAATGATCGCACAGTTGCAGGGGGTGACCATAGCAAGGGAACCTCCCAAGGGAAATTATCAACCGGCTGTTCCTAGAAGACCACCCCCTAGAGACCATGCACCCACACCCTACGCTGGACGCAGGGACTTAGACGAGAATCAGTGTGCGTTCTGTAGAGGGTCCGGACACTGGAAATCCCAGTGCCCGGTCCTTCTGGAAATGAACAAAAATAGAGACACCAGGGACATAGCATATGGCCCCAGAAGTAGAGGACAGGGACGAGGGTACACGAACGACGCCACCAACCACAGGCCAAGCAGACCAAACGCCTTTGACCGCCCCCGACAGAACCAGTGCCAACAGTCCGACTATGAAGATACCCATAACTTTGCATAGGACCGCCAGGGGCAAGGGAGGGATCCAGTCGAACTCCGTGTTGACCAGCAAGGTCCTTACGTCACTGCTAAGGTCTTGGGCACAAAGTCTCCATTTTTGGTAGATACTGGGACGACTGATTCCAAGGGCACCCTTGTCTGGCTCACACGTAACCTCAATAGGCTTTGATGGAACACCCTCCACTAACCCCTTGTCCGCACCAATCTCCTTTGACTTAGAAGATAACACCACTGACACGACCTTTTTGCTCTCCTCCAACACCCCCGATGCCATTATGGGTCTCGATTTGCTAAAACATTTCCGAGCCACCATCAGATGTTCCCCAAACGGAGTTCGAGTCATACTGCACGATAATCCAGATCTGTTCAGGCCTTGTCTCACACGACGTATGTTCTCTATAACCGATGCTGACTTGTCTCTACTCGACACGTTGCCCTCACACCTATGGGCTAAAACCGACTCAGACGTAGGACGCATGGTGATCGACCCTGTACACATAACTGTCCGACCGGACGCGGTGCTCCCAAAGCTTCCACAGTATCGGATATCGCCCGAAGGCGAGAAGGCGTTGGTGGAAATCATCCAGTCCCTAGTCGATGCAGGAGTGGTAGAAGAAGTAGTTAGTAATGTTTGCAACAGCCCTATCCTACCCATTGTAAAGAAGCAAGGCGAGGGAGATGAGAAAGCATACCGCTTCATTGTTGACTTACGAGAGGTTAACAAAGTAGTCATACCTCAATACCCCGTGGTCTCAGACATCACCACCATCCTCACCCTGATTCCATCCACTGCCACTACCTTCACTGTTATTGACCTCAAGAACGCATTCTTTTCTATCCCCATCCACCCAGACAGCCGCTACCTCTTTGGCTTCACCTTAAAGGCCCGTTCGTACAGATTTTGTAGGGCACCCCAAGGCTACACTGAGAGCCCCAGCATTTATAGCCAAGCCCTCAAAAGACAACTGGATGCGGTCCAACTGCCAGATGGAGTGGTGTTAATACAGTACGTCGACGACATTCTTTTGGCGGCCGACACCACTCCACTTGCAGTCACGGCCACCATCCACCTCCTCCACTTCCTCGCGGAGAACGGTCACAAGGTCTCCAGGAAGAAGTTGCAATTCTGCCAACCCCAAGTGACATATCTAGGCCACCTCCTATCCAAAGATGGGAGGAAGCTTACACCTGACCGAATTCAGACCATCCTAGAAACCCCTGTTCCCAAAACTCAGAAGCAAGTGCGGTCTCTGGTAGGCCTCACCTCCTTCTGTCGACAATGGCTGCCAAACTTCAGTCTTATTGTAAAACCTCTACTTTCCCTGCTAGCTAAAGACGTCACCATCCCCCTCCCCTGGACACCCGAATGCCAGTCCTCCTTCAAAGAATTGCGAGATGCCCTTTGCTCAGCACCAGTTCTAGGCACCCCAGACTACACCAAACCTTTCTCCCTCTTCACCCACGAAAGGGAGGGATGTGCGTTGTCTGTTCTAACCCAGTCCATAGGTCCCAAACAATGCCCTTGTGCCTACTTCTCTGCCACTCTTGACCCTGTAGCCAGAGCTTTGCCCGCCTGCCTTCGAGCAGTAGCTGCCGCTGCTGTCTCTATCCGACAAAGCGAGGGGATCGTGCTCTCGAACCCCCTCACTGTGCTAGTACCCCATGCTGTTGACACCCTCCTGAACCAGACCAAGACTCAACACCTGACTAGTGCACGACTGACGGGTTATGAACTGACTCTGCTTGCACCCCATATCACGTTGAAACGATGCACCACTCTGAATCCAGCCACACTGCTACCTCTCCCTGACACAGACCCCAATGCGTCCCCTATACATGACTGTGTGACCCTCACTGACGAACAAACCAAGAGTAGGGTCGACCTCCGAGATACAGCCTTCCCTGACCCTGACGGAGAACTGTGGGTAGATGGCTCATGCATCAAGCTTCCCGATGGCACCACCTCAGCTGCCTATGCAGTCACCACGGCCCGAACAGTTGTTGAGACAGCCCGCATCACACAGCGATCCGCACAGGCGGCTGAGCTGATCGCCCTCACACGAGCATGCATCCTAGCAGCAGGGACAACCGCAAACATTTACACAGACAGCCAGTATGCCTTCGGGGTAGTTCACCACTTTGGACTCCTATGGAAGGAGAGGGGATTTCTGACTTCCCATGGCACACCCATCCTACATGGAGATCTAGTCTCCGCTCTGACCGAAGCAGTCCTCCTCCCCACAAGGCTGGCTGTGATCAAATGCCAGGCTCACAAGAAGGTGACAGACATTATAGGACAGGGAAATGCACTGGCTGACATCACTGCCCGAACCACAGCCGAAAATAGGTCAACGTCACGCATGTACGTGACCAGGTCACAAACTGAGAAATGGAAGGATGCTAGGGAAACGACTAGGGACATCCAATTAGCCAGCACACCACACGAATTGACTGAATGGGCACGGGTAGGATTGAAAGACGATGAAGGCTGCTGGCAAACTAAAGACACGAACAAATGGTTACTACCTGACTCATACCTGATTCCCATGCTGACCATGGCACACTCCCCCGCACACATAGGGTCTGCCCCCATGATCGAACTCATCTCCAAAGTTTGGCACAACGACAAGATCCCAGACTCAGCCAAACGTCTGGTCCAACAATGCCTGGTATGCCTCCAACACAACCCTGGTAAAGGAACTGATGTACCCCGGGGAGGGTTTGGGGTTCCTAATCATCCCTTTGAGGTCCTACAAATGGACTACATCCAATTAGAAAGGTGCCAAGGCCTGAAATACGTACTTGTCGTTGTGTGTGCCTTCAGCAAGTGGGTGGAAGCCTACCCAACCCGCGACAACACTGCTATGACTACCGCCAAGGTACTACTAAAGGAATTCTTCCCCCGTTACGGCCTTTGTCGAATTCTGTGGAGCGACAACGGCCCCCACTTCGTAGCCGAAGTTATCCAACTCATCTTGAAGGGGTTGGGTGTAAAACAAAAATTCCACGCAGTCTTCCACCCCCAATCCGCATGCTTGGTTAAGCGACATAATGCCACATTGAAGCTCAAAATAGCCAAAATAGTTGCCAGCACAGGACTAAAATGGCCAGACGCCCTCCCGCTAGCATTGCTATCAATGCGTTCCACTCCCACCAAACACCACTTAACCCCCTACGAGGTCGTCTTCGGACGACCCATGAACCTGTGGACTGCACCGACACCGACGTCCATCCACGACGTCCCGGACGTCCTCATGTCTGATTATTTGTATAACCTAACTAAAACGTTGTCTGTTATCCATCAACAGGTGCTGCAAGCCATTCCCGATGCTTCCAGGGGCCCCGGACACGATATCCAACCCGGAGATTACGTCCTAGTGCGTAATTTCCAGCGTGCAAGGAGTCTGGAGCCCCGGTGGACGGGCCCCCTGCAAGTCTTGATCACCACCCGAACAGCTCTTCGAGTGGAGGGGAAGCGCAACTGGCTGCATGCACATCACTGCAAAAAGGTATCACCGACCCTGACGACAACCGACAACATCACCGGCCAAGAAGAACTCCCGGACAAAGGCCGACCACCCCTGAACTGCTACCTGAATACAGAGACACTTGAGTTAACGAAATATCCCGATCCCACTGTGCCATCCAAAGAAGGGTATAATCTGCGACGAAAGGAGGGAACTTCGGCTAAGCAGACCACGAACTGAGTTGAAATCTCAGATAGGTAGCCTAATCACCTCAAGGCCTCCAGGAGAGAAACTAAACAAAGTCTGTGGTTCTGCCCGCTACCGAGTCCCTTGAAGGTGATGGAAGCAACCGGACGTCCGAAGATCCACTATCAAAACCCAAAGACTGACAAGATGCACAGCTCAAAGACTATCGCACTTTTTATTACCCTTCTCTTTTGCCTTCTCCTCATGATCACCTTCTGGATCATGGAAGAGAGTGCACCCGCTCATGAGACATTGTTGACCACTGTCCAGCCTACCACCATGAAAGAACACCATCTGATCTCACTTTCACCCCAACTCCGAGAAAGGCGTAAGGAGTTCTGGAATAACTCTTTTGTGCAGTTGCTCCACCAACACAATCTTGCCGCCAATGCCACTAACTGCTGGATCTGTGGATTGCTGCCACATGCCACTGGACATTCTATCCCTTTCATCCCTTCGCCCTTCTCTGTCCACGGCTCCTGCCTCGCTTGGCTAATCCTCCTGCAAGAAAGCTACAAGGACAATGCCACTTCCGGCAAAACTGTGTCACACTTCTACCATGGGTTCTGGCTGAACAAAACTGGAAAAACTTCTGCCCCCTTCTGTCCTCTGAGAACAAACACTTCCTTTCATATGGACATCCCTGCCAAAGAGCGAGTCGAAATGCAGGTGTTCAACAACCCAGCCAGACCCACCTTCTCTTACCTCCGGAAACGAACGGCCGCCACCCTAACAGTGGCCCTATCCGTCGTCAACATCACAGGTCTTGTGTGCCTCAAAGGTCTGGGAACGCAGCTGGTGGGCCACAGTTCCTGTCTCATCACCCGAACACTGGACTCAGTTGACCCGCCCTCCTTTGTTACCTCCCCAAATATGTACTTCGTCTGTGGTACTAAGGCCTACACCTGGCTTCCAAAAGGCTGGGGAGGCACCTGTTACATCGCTTTTATCCTTCCTCCAACATATGTGGCTCCAGCAAACCATCACCGGCAGAAACGTGCCAAGGACATTGTGCAAGCCGACTCCACCGGAGCACAGTTCATGGACGCAGTAAAAGGACTTGTTCCACTTTGGGGTCCGATGGCAAACAGCCGTGCCATCCTGCACTTAACCCAGGCAGTCGAAACAACAATGAACATTACGGCTGGCATCCTCGCCAACAACACCGCCGAGCTTCAGGCCGTCCGCCTGGTGGCTCTTCAGAACCGCCTCGTTCTAGATGTGGTTCTGGCTGATCGTGGAGGAGCATGCCGCATCATTGGGTCCAGCTGTTGTACCTACGTACCGGACAACTCACCCTCAGTCTACAAGGCGATCGAACACCTCCACAGACTTTCCTCAGAGGTGCAGCAGGAACAAGAAGGATGGTCGCTTGGGAATTGGTTCTGGGACTCGATAAAGAACTGGGGGTGGAGGTTGTTTACGTTTATCCTAATACCGATTGTGATTCTATGTGGATGTTGCCTGGGGATTCAGTGTTTGCCACCCTTATGTTCACTTTTCACAAACTGCATCTGCCCTAAGACTCTGAACTTCGAAGCAGAAAGAATGAAAGCTCTGTACGAGGTAGAAGTACGTGGCATTATGGGGATAGATCCGAACTAAACAAGCTGGCGAGATATGTTAAAAGGGAGGACTGTGGAAATTTAGCTCGTAACTGAACATTATCTGTGCCATCTTGTCTCTCCCCAGCGCCACACACAGAAAAACGCACGGCAGCCATTTTAGGCACCCTGGTCTCTCTCCCCGCTCATTGCCGACCGCCAGCGCGCCCCTCAGGCGCTGCGAACATCCCCCCGCGCGCTGGCCATCCCCCCCCCGCTCTCTCTCTCTCTCTCTCTCTCATACATGGGCCATAAAACCTCTCCTCCTGCGCAACCCTGCCTTGGAACCACATCCCGTACCGGACCAACACCTCCTTTCATCCCTTACATGGTCACACATCCTTTTGATAACCCCTTCCTCTGCGCCCGATTGTCCGAACCGATCCCAGGCCATCACCTAGCCCTGCGGATGCAGTTTATTGCCCCTACTGTAAGGGAAACACCTCACATCAAAGGGATTACAGTAGATCAAGGCCCCCACCCCCTGAGACCCGACCAGTCGCACACACCCCCGGGAATTGGCGGAATGTCCAGCTGTGTGATAGCCATCTCCTACTGTGGGTAGGGTGGGGACTTCTACTGTAGATATGTGTGGGAACGAGCTTGAAGTGGGGATTCCGAGGATGTTCTTTCATGTATCAAAGCAATCTCAAGAATGTGCCATGTACAATAAACCGTGTAATAAAGCAATAAACTTGTGTATAAGAGGCCAGGCCTCAGAGATGTGGTTAGAGCACCTCGTGACGATACCTTGCTGTCTGATCTGATGTGTTCTACTCCGACGGAATAAAACTTTGTTTCCTGCCTTCCAGTCTCCGGCGCCTGCCTCTTTTATTGGTAAATCATCGAATGGTATAAGAGGCGATTACCGCCGGGCAATACTTAAAAGGTTATCGACTGAACCTGCCACTACCATTTAACAATAGGACGCCCAGAGCTCTTTACCAACCCCGAAGGTTTATGTAAAGCCAATTTAAGATGGGTTAAGACGAATTATATAAAGCACTGCGAGGTTGAGCGAGAATCCCATGAGCTTGGTAAAAATTCAGTAAGGGCTCACCTCTTGCTTAATTTATCCATGGTTATGCACCCATATTTGTCTACTGTCACAAATTTTTATCATAAATGGCTCTTGACAAAATTTCGTTTTAATCAAATTCACCTAGTTTTAAGTGTCCCACAGGGGTGGTTTAGGCCTGAAGATGGGGTTCCTTGCAGATGTGACAATTTCTCTGCCCAAGATATGATGCACTTTATACTTTTTTGTCCTTTTTACCTTGAGGCCAGGAAAAGGTTTATTCTGCCTATTCTGAGAAAGGAAGCATTTATCCAAGTTAAACCAGCTTTGTTGTTCTTGCAATTGATGGAATCACCTACAACTATGTTTTGTGTGGCTAGCTTTTTAGTTGCTTGTATTAGATTAAGGAAACTGAGATTGGCTGCATTGGAGGAAATTAATTAGTTTTTATATATTGAATCACCGGGTTAATTTTTTTTTTTTCTTTAACCATGTATATGATGAATTGTTTTAAATTTGTTGTAAAATGTATTGTACACTTTTATGATTTTAATTAATCGAATAAAGTGGTTTTGATTGATTGATTGATAGTGCTTAATACAGATTGTAACTTCCTACCTTCGACTTTAAGAATTCAGGCCTTGAAAGAAGAGCCGAAAATATATCTGGGTATTTATGTTTCGACCCGTATAGAACAACTTTTTAACCTGAATTACCTTGCAATGCGAAATAAAATAAAAACCTTATTGGATAAGTGGTCGCTTCTACCTTTGTCCTTGATCGGTCGTGTAGCATTCTTAAAGATGTCAATTCTTCCACTTTTAATATTTTTGTTTATTAATGTACCCTTAAAAATCAATGTCAAATATTTTAAAGAAATTGACTCTATGTTCAGGGAATTTTGATTTGGAATAAAAAAGCGTCAAGGGTTAAACTGCCCATACTACAACTGGAGATAAATCAAGGGGGCTTGGCCCTACCTAATATCCGTACTTACTATGTTGCAGCTTTATTAGATCTTACAGCTCATTTACTGGAACCTGGTGAGCGGATGGACACATATTTTTTTGAAAGAATGATTGGCGAGTCCGGCACACAAATTCCAATTTTTTAAAAAACATCCAAACTTCCGAAAAAGTCCCGTTATAAGACTATCCGTGACTTTTCTGATCGACTCCAGTCTTTTTTTAAACAGGCGAACTCGTCAGCGTTTGCTTTTTTAAAATTAGAGGAATATAGGGGGTTTGGCCTGCAAATTCATTCTAGTCGTTTAAAGAGATGGAAGGACTTTGGCTTTGAAAATCTGGGCCATCTCTTTATTGTAAATACGGTAATTTCTTGGGAAGGAGTCCTAGGTAGAACAGGGAGCCGAATTAAGCCAGGCTACCTGGAATACATGCAGATAGTAAATTTCATTAAAAAACATAATTCCCTGCTAAGCGGGGTTCCAAATCCTATGGTCAATGCTTTATATAAAATAAAATTAAAGGGAGTAGGAAACTGGTACTCCTTATTGATGAAACACAAGGCACTCCCCCTCGTTGATGAATTTCTGGAAAAAATAACCCGGAAGACTAATTGTTCCTTCTCTCACCTGGAATGGCAGGCTATAGCCCGGATAGAAAGTAAGGCCCTGAGAGCAGCTAATTTTAAAAGAATGGCCTTTTTGTCTCGGTGGCTGGCTTACTACACCCCCAAAAAGCTAAATAAATGTCATGTGGAAGTGGAGAATAAATGTTTTCGATGTCTGTCCCATGGCAAGGGAGATTGGCTCCATATATTTTTTACAAGCCCAAAGCGTGAAGCCTTCTGGAATAAATTTTTTTTTAGCAATGAGCCAGGCTATAAAAAAAAAGTTTAACCCCGAGACAGAAGTGGCTCTCTATGGGCTCTCCAAAGTTAGGTCAGATTTGACCAGGGCCGCTCGTTAATTCTCCAAAATTGGAGATCAAAAGAGATTCCATCTTATCCTAAATGGATAAATAAAATGTCTAGGATAAGGAGATTTGAGGAAGTTTTCGCTAAACGGGTTGGTGCAATAAAGATTTATAGAAGTTTGGAGGTTTTTTGACAACTTGGATGTATCATTGGAAGTTTAGCATTTTAGCACTTTAGCACTTTAGCACCTTAGCACATTAGAAAATTTAGCACTTTAAGCCCCTACATAATGGGGGGAAAACCACCGCACTGTATTATTGCTAAGATTCTGCACATGAAGAAGGTTGTAGAGAACCCAATTGTAATAGGGACTATTAGAAGGCAGCAAGCCTCTGGATAACTCCAATGTGGAGGTGGCTGCTAATAACTTTAATCAATGGATTACCCAATCCTTGGACAAACTTATTCCTAAAAAACCCTCAACTATTAGGAAGGGAGAATTGAAACACCCATGGTTCACCTCAGAATTAAGGCTGCTAAAGCAAGAATGCAAAAGGGCAGAACGTCATTGGAGGAAGGATTTTAGTGCCGACAGGAAGTTCAGTTATAAAATCCTACTGAAGAAATATAAAAATGCTCTTATCGCTACTAAAACGGCCTTCTTTGCAAATAAGATTGAATCCGCCGCCAATGCACCCAGGGAAATGTTTAAGATCGTGAAGCTCCTTAATAAAATCCCGGATCCTCCTGTAATAGCAGGTGAGCTGAATGCTAGATGCGAGGACATGGCAAACTACTTCCAGACTAAAATAGATAAGATTCTGGAGACGATTCCGGTAGTGGACTCTACGGTATGCCACCCGGTCCCTCCTTGGGAGGAAATAAGTGAATGTCCAACACTCTCTGAGTTTGCCCCCCTTACGGAAGAGCTTCTTCCCTCTCTGATGGGGAGCATAAAAAGTGGATCACCACGAGATCCAGCTCCTATGAAAATTCTCAATCAGGCATTTCCTGCCATTAGTGAACCGGTAACCAAGATGGTTAACGCCTCTCTGGATTTGGCTACGGTTCCCAAGGTATGGAAAGTGGCCATGGTCAGATCTCTAATTAAAAAACCGAACCTCGACCCTGAAGACCTAGCGAATTATCGCCCGGTATCCTTGTTACCTGGGATGGGGAAGCTAATTGAGAAACTGACAAACATCCAACTGGCGGCATTTCTGGAGAAGCACAATCTCCTCCATCCATCCCAGACAGGATTCAGAAGGGGACAAGGCACTGAAACAGCATTGTTGAAGGTGGTGGAAGAGGCCAGAAGGATTTTGGACGCAGGTGGCAGCGCTGCCATTATCCTTCTGGACCTCAGCGCCGCCTTCGACACAGTTAACCACCATCTGCTGCTGACTCGACTCCGGAATCTTGGGATAACCGGAAAAGCCTGGAGGTGGCTTAGATCCTTTCTGGAGGATAGATACTTCCAGGTATTTGAGGGCAATAGCTGTTCCCGCCTGTTACCGTTACAGTGTGGGGTACCACAGGGTTCTTCCCTTAGCCCCACACTGTTCAACGTATACATGGCCCCGCTGGCAGAACTGGTTGCCCCGTTTGGCATCCAGCTAATAAGTTATGCTGACGACACCCAGCTGGTGTTTTCTCTGCAACAAATAGAGTCCCCGCCGAACAACCTGGCAAATTGTCTGGAGACGGTGGTAAATTGGATGAATCTGTCTCAACTGAGACTCAATGGAGGAAAAACGGAGCTGATGCTCTTAGGCAGACAGGATATTCCCGACCATCTCGCCTGGCCTACCAGTATGGGTGCTATACCATCTCCTAAGACAGAAATAAAGAGCCTAGGCTTTTGGCTTGATAATGGTTTATCTTTTGAGAGTCAAGCCAGAAAGACATCTGCAGTCTGTCATGGGATACTGAAATCCCTCCGTAAAATCTTGCCCCAACTTCCAGAAACAGCAAGGAAGACCGTAGTCCAGGCGCTGGTCTTGTCGCGAATCGATTACGGGAATGCTATATATCTAGGGGCCCCAACTTCCACTTTTAAAACCTTGCAAGTGGCCCAAAACTATGCTGCTAGGATCTTAACGGGCACCAATAGATATATGTCGGCAAAGCCAGCCTTGAGATCGCTTCATTGGCTCCCGGTGAAGGAGCGAGTGCGATTTAAATCGCTCTGCATCACACATAAGATCCTACATAGAGAAGGTCCTTCCATATTGGAAAACATGATACATCCTTATAGGCCCCAACGTAAGCTTAGATCGAGCGAACTTAATCTGGCAATTATCCCGAGGATAAAACGAGCCCGCTCAGGCGGCCGACTCTTCTCTCTGCAAGCAGCAAAAGAGTGGAATTCCCTCCCGGATTATTTAAGACTGGAACATACCTTCCTTAAGTTTAGGAAGCAACTTAAAACGTTTCTATTCCCCAGAATTTAATGCAGCATAACATTGTGATGCGAATCCACCCTAGGCCCACTCTGTACCAAAAGCGCTGGGATGCTTACGGGTAGCCATGCGCTATACAAGTGATTTTACAATACAATACAATACAATACAATACAATCCAGTTGTCATTTTCTTGATCATCAGGCACAAGACACTTTTGGGTATTTTAGGAAGTGGAAGATGTAATTGCTTCTAGATGTTTATGAATTTATGGTGTACCGGACTTCTATTTATTTATTTTAGGACGTGTTCATTCCTGGTTTTTAAAGGTTTAAGCTGTTAAATGTATTTATTGTGTATTTGCGTCAAATACGGATGGTTATTGGTTGTTCTTTTTCCTTCTGACCAATGTAACAATGTTCTTGCTCTCTGCTCAGCAAAAAATAAAAAAAATAAAAAAACAATTTTCACAGAGAGCATATGCACTTTAGAACTGATCAGCAGGGGTAAAGTGCCCAGAGTCCTATAGCCAACAATTACAGGTCAGAAAAAACAAAGGAGGAAGAAGCAAAACGTTTGGGGATAACCCTGCAAAAAGGGCCATTTCCAACAAGTGCCATCAAGTGGATAACCAGGATTAACCTCTTAGGTAGGCTATGCTGAATGACATACATTGAAACTCCTGCTAGGGAATTGTCCCTGTACTGCTGGACGATTCCAGAATGGGGTGTTATGGAAGGTGGTCTGTGTCCTTGGTCTAGTGTGCACTAATAGATCCCTTTGATAGTCATCATTTTATAAGAGAAGTGGGCACTTTCAAATCTGAGATATTTTGATGTTAAAATATGCCAGTGTTTATTGATAATTTTCTGTAAGGGGTTAATGTTGTGTTGTGACGTAAACAGTCTGTCTTGTTAATACCTTGGTAAGTTTCTAAAAGAGCCTCCTTGCTGTTATTATGGGCTTGTTTTCTAGCTTTGTTAGCAATCGTTTATGGTTACTTCCAGTCCTACAATTTAGTGGACAGTATATCTGTTTGCTTTTAAAAACCCTGAGTCGAGAACTAATTTTGGAGGAGTGACAGGAGCCACATGGTAGGTTTTCCATAAGAGAACAAGGGTGAAAATTATCAAATATTAGGAGACTATTCTTGTCTGTTTTCTTGTGATGTTCATCTGTCTCAAGGTGACCATTCACAGGAAAGATATGAAGGTCCAAAAAGACCAATTTTTTGGTCGAAAAAATGTGTCAATTTTAGATAAGGATACTGGTTGTTCATCCACTTGTAAAAAATCCTTAGCCCTTTTAGAATTCCCTTGCCAAATCAAAGATATAGTTGAAATATCATCTACAGACTTTTATGTTGTTTTTAAGGAGATTTATTGTCTAAGTAGAAAAACGCAAGATCAAATTTCTGGACACATAAACATGCCAAATTGGGAGCCACAGGGCTCCCAATAGATGTTACATCCTTTCCCTGAATAAATCAAAGAGTTTTTCTGTTACTGTAATTTTAACTAAGTCGAAAACAAACTGTCTCAGTGCAGCAGAATCCCATTCAGTTTCATATCACGTCCTTATTTCGGACATCTCTAAGCATAAAGAATTGTGGATAGAAAAATCCAAAAATACAGTGGGGAGATGTGACTAAAAGCATGTCACGGAAGAACCAAGAAGGGAAAGGCAATCAGGCAACCTAGTGGTTAGTTTAACCCCAAACACATTCACAGAAAGACAAATAAGACTACTTATCAAAGGCATCAGTTATGACCGCGCTAATATCCTGGGTAAATGTATATTGTGATGTGAGATAGCTGAATTCAAAATATTATGATGATACCTGCCGACAAGAGGGTTGCAATATTGACTCAAACAAAGGAGGCAAACACACAGGAATGCCTCAGACTGGTCAGAGATTCATGAAACTACAATATTTTGAAATAGGATCCAACGACAAGACTAAAACCTGAAATTAAGAAGGAAGTACAAGTAAATTGTCAGTTGATCCTGTGTCGGCCCACAGTGAGGGTCACAACTGAACAACAACCCCCTCTGGAGGGTGGAGCTGGTCCTGGGACTGGTCGCATGTCGATCACTTCAGTAGCGATCTGGCAACCTTCTCCCTCATGCCTTTTGCAGAACCTGCAACCAAGCCTTCCTGCCATGTAATGCAACTGACCATGCTGCCTGCTTGTATGTGCTGTCTGCCAGGGACTCAGGACCAGTGGTGCAAGCAAGCCAGTGAATTGTCCTTGCCCCCTTCTCCATGTGGTATTGCTGCCAACATTAGACAAAGGATCAGAAACTTGCTAATTGGCACTCCACCCTCCCTAGAGCTCTGATGACCATGTTCGGAGGACTAACAATAGGAGTCCTAAAAAGTTTTGTGCCTATTATTTAGACGTACTAGCAAATAATATTACTCCAGCCAATGATCCCTCTAATTTTTTTCCCCTGTGTGCGGCACTGTAAGGTCTCTGTGCGCTGCAGCCAAGGCTGTGTGCGCCAGTAACCCGACCGCGCGTGTGGTTGCAGCAACACATATCAGTGCAGATTGTATGAGTATTCATGTTAATCGCAGTGCCAGTCATGTGCTGCAATTACCATGAATATTTTCTCAGAGGCACACAATATGCCCCGCACAGGGCCGGCCTTAGCGCTGGTGGCGCCCTGTGTGAGAACGTTTGTTGGCGCACCCCAATGACCACCCGCCAGTGATTCCCTCACTATTATCCTTAAACAGTGCCCCTCAAGGTCTCCATTACAACTCTCTCTGACATGTATTTTTTTTTGATAAACAAGTTTTTATTGTTTTATGTGAAACAACAGAAAAACAGTGAGCCTGTCGGACCATCAGCAGACAATAGCACCGCCTGAGAGCGCACCACCTCTCCGACCCCTTCCCGAAATCCCCCCCGCCCCCCCCCCCGGACCACATGCTCACAATACATTGCCTAACCATTTCCCCCAGACCCTTCGATACTTTTTGTGACAGCCCCGCGCCTGGTAAAGAGTCCGTTCCTGTGCCGCACACCAGTCCACTCCGGTGCTCCATTTGGCCAAACTAGGCGGCTGTGGTTGCTTCCAGGCCGCTGCAATATCTCGCTTCGCCACCATTAACGCTGTCATGAGAAACAATTTCTCGGCACGTGTGCCATCCAGGCCGTCAGTGATGTCCAGTAGGGCGTGCTTAGGGTCATGTGGCACTTCCCACCCCAAGACCTCCGTGAGATCAGCTTCTATGCCCCTCCAGTACCCCCCCAGTTCCGGGCAAGACCACACCATGTGGATGAAGTCGGCTGGGTCGAAGCCACAGCGAGGGCAAGCTGCGTCAGTGGAGAGGCCCGCACGGTACAGGCGAGCCGGCGTGAGGTAAGCCGTGTGGAGGTAATAGATTTGAATAAGCCTCAGTTTGGTGGAGGCCGTCACCAGCCTGGGGGCCATAAGGGCATCCCGCCAATCGACCTCGTCCAGAGGACCCACCCACTCCTCCCACCGCTCCTTCAGCCCTTCCCGGGGCGCGGGGGTATTGTTAACAAGAGAGCGATATATTCTGGATATACCCCCCTCCCCAGGTTACCCAGCATGACCTGAGCCTCCGGGGGGCTGTGGTCCGGCAGCCTAATGTCCAGTGGGGTGTAAGTGCGGATAGCGTGTCGCAGTTGGAGGTACCTATAAAATTGCGGTGAATGGAGGGAGAAGCGCGCCTGCATTTCCGAGTACGAGCACATGCGTCCCCCCCGCCAGACATCTCCCAGCTGGGAGATGCCGAGCAAATCCCATGATTTAAAACCCTCCAGTCCCGCAACTTCCCGCAACCATGTCCCATGCCAGAGGGGGGTGGCGCGAGTCAGCTTCCCGGTCCACCGGGTGTGGCGTAGCGCCGCTCGCCACGCCAGGAAGATCGCCTTGGTGATATCTGGGCAGGAGGCGGGGATAGGGGCGCCGTACAGGCGGTCCTGAATACAGGAGAAACCCAGGTCCTCCAATTCCACTCTGTAGGCCGGGTCAGACCATCCCCCCCCAAACCAATCGTGAATGACCAGGAGGCGGGTGGCCAGGTAGTAAAGATAGAGATTGGCCATGCCTAGCCCCCCATCAAAGGTGGGCAGGCGACATATCGACAGGGCCAACCGTGGCCTCCCACCACCCCAGAGAAATCTGGTGGCCAGCCCGTCCAGCTCGCGAAACCACGGCCTTGGAAAGGACACAGGGGTGTTCTGCAGGACATAAAGGAACCGGGGGAGAATCATCATTTTGTAGAGCGCCACCCTCCCCAGCGGATTGAGCGGGAGTGATTGCCATCGTGCCAGATCCGCTTTGGCTTTCTGGACCAGGGGGGTCACATTGAGTGCCCAGCTCAATTCCTGGAGGAGGGAGACCCAGATGCCCAGGTACTTGAAGGACAACCGGCGGAGGGGAATAGTGTCTTGCTAGTCGAAACATTCCCGGGAGGGGTGCAGAGGCACAAGGACCGACTTGCGCGAGTTTAGGTGGAGGCCAGAAGCGCGGGCAAAGCGGCCCAAGATATGGAGTGCACGGGGCCCGAGCGCGCCGGGTCACTCTGGTACAACAGGACGTCGTCGGCATAGAGGGCGATTTTGTCTGCCTCGAGGCCCGGCCATTCCCAGCCCCGAAGAAGAGGATCCGCTCTGATCAGGGCGGCAAGGGGCTCCATTGCAAGCGCAAAGAGGAGGGGCGAGAGTGGACACCCTTGCCGCGTACCCCGGCCGATCCGAAACGATCTCGACAGTGCCCCATTAACCAATACTCTAGCACGGGGGGGCGCATAATGGACCCGTACCATTCCAACAAACTTGGGACCGAAACCCATGTGGGTCAGGACATCAAACAGGTATGGCCACCCCACCGAGTCGAAGGCTTTCTCGAAATCGGCAAGCAGGAGGGTGAGATAAGGAGATATGCGGTGGCGATGCGCTAAGGCCACATGAAGGCGACGGAGGCAGTGCCGAGTACCCCGATCCGGCATAAAGCCGCACTGGTCCGGGTGCACCAAGCACGACAAAAAGGGCCGGAGCCGCTGGGCCAGGACCGCTGCGTAAAGCTTGATATCGGTGTTGATAAGAGAGATCGGCCGATAGGCCGACCTGTCACTGGGCAGAACCACAATGATGGCTATGTCCGCTTCCGGAGGGAAGGAGCCTCTGCTGACCGCTTCCGCATAGAGGGCACCCAACCGTGGGACCAGGTGATCCCTATAGGTGGCATAAAACTCCTGGGGGAAGCCGTCCGGGCCCGGGGTCTTCCCCGCAGACGTGCGCCCTATCGCGTCCCCGATCTCCTCAGGAGAAATGGGCACCTCCAGACTCTCCCAGTCGCCCGGCCGTAGTCGCGGAAGTCGTAATTCACTAGCGGCAAGCAGTGATGCCAGGGACAGATCCGACGCCCGGGCCCGGTACAGCTGTGAGTAGTACTGAGCAAAGGCGTCTGCTATAGCCACGGATGAGGATTGGAGCGCGCCATCAGAGTCGGTCACCGCCGGGATGATGCGCGACGCCCTGGGGTAAGTGGCCAACCGATGCAGGAGTGCACCATTCTTATCGCCCCATCTGTATACCCTCGCCAACGAGGATTGCCAGAGGAGCTTGGCCGCGTCAAGCGAACGTTGACGAATCTCCTCACGCAGGAGTCGCAGCTGCCGGCTCTCGACCGGATCACCAGATTCGGAGATAGATTGCTCCAGGCGCAGCGCACGTGCCTCACAGGCGGTGAGCTGCTGCAACTGCGTCTGGCGGTGCTTTACCACATGTGCCTTGGCGGCCCCCCTAACAGTGGCCTTACAAGCCTCCCAAAGGGTGCCCGCCGAGGAGACCGACCCGTCATTGTCACTAAAGTAATGCACCAGTGCGGACCCCACTTCCCTACGGAGCGTCCTATCCTGGAGGAACCATGCGTTAAAGTGCCACATTTGGCGAGCCGCGCGGGGCGGGGGGCCCAGGCCTAGTAGGAGTGGAGAATGATCGGATATCCCCCTAGGGAGGATGCGGATGTCCTGGATGCCTACACAATCGGCGGGGGGACAAAAATCGCGTCAATGCGTGCATGGGTGTGATGTGCAGCCGAAGTGTGAGTGTATTGCCGCGTGTGCGGCTGCCAGATCCGCCATACGTCGCACAGGCCCTGTGCCTCCGCCCAACCCGCCAGCTGCCTCGCCCGCACGGCGCGGGAGTCTGAGACCGGACCCGAGGAATCGAGCTGTGGGGCAGAAACGGCATTGAAATCCCCCCGAGAACAATAGTGCCCGGCGGAAGAGTCGCCAGCCAGGATGCGACCTAAGATAAGGCCGGAGACAGCCCGGAGGGCGGCGCGTAAATCTCTGACATGTATTTAATTTTGTTTTATAACGTCTCTCATACCAGTGTAGGGTGTACTTTCCATTGAATATATGTCGTTACTACGCATTCCGTTGCAACGCATGCCTTTACCACGCATGCGTTACAACGGAATGATTTTTCTACGCATATCCTTTACCTCGATTATTCCTTTACCACGCATTTGTTTTGGGGGGGGGGAGACCCCCCCAAGCCCCCTTTTTTCTTTTTTTTGCCTTTTTCTCACGTCTTCGCCGACACTAAAAAAGGACTGAATCGGATGAGGAAGAAGACGTTCCGTGAAAACGTTGCTTGCGTGGTAAAGACGGTCGTGGAACCAATATGCGTTGTAAAGACGTTTACGAGGTAAGTGTACCGTTGTAAACGTAACGCGTAGAAAAGCCTTCGTGGTAAAGGCTGTTTCCCCTTTCTATTACACACATATTAAACAGAGACAGAGACAATCAATCATTGTTTTTTTTTGCAAACAGATTTTATTGAGTTTTCTAACAGTTCCCCCTACCTGTCCCTCCCGCCCAGGCGTGTCATATTAGGCCCTTCATTATGCAGCCAGTACAATGGCAGAACACCACTTTTGTTCATGATCTCAGGTATAGTCTCAATGATCAACCTTACCATCAGAGGGGACACGTTAAACATGCATTCACTGCTTTTGCTAATGTTGCACTGTTGCAGCGAACACTTCCCAGCTGCTCAGCCATCTACTACTGCACTCTTCAGTTATCAGGACATGAGGTGGGGGGTAAGCACGCTCCCAACCCTCATTCATGCTGCGGCTAGGCCGTACCACACGCCAGCTCCCCCTCAAGGCCTCCCAATGGCGAATCTATGCCTCCACAAACAGTTTGCTCCTTACTGGGCTGCAGGGAGATGAAACAACAGCTGCCGTCTAATGTATCTGCACTACGGCGCACACCCAGGAGTTTCCGGTCTCAACTGGGTGCCACCTCCGACATAGGCCTCTCCGCTACTCAGCCGCGAGTGCAGTCCCCGTCTTTGCCTTGCTGTGACTGGTGTGAGGGGTCTATTAGGTCTTCCGCCAACACCTTTCAAAGTGCGGCGTCTCCGCTTCCGGCCCAACTCCGCTGAGTATCATGGGAGATACTCTTGGCCCTCGGTTGCTCAGGGTCCAGTCAGAACGTCGCGGGCTAGCTGCTCCTCCCCTCGTCAGCCGCCATCTTCTATTGCTCCGGGCCGCTCACTCTCAGTTCATAGCCAGACGGTTTTTCTCTGCCATGCAGCCCGCTTAGCTGCAATAATGAGAGCAACGCACTCCCAGGACAGTCCGCCATTCAGCAGGCACAAAATATATGTGCCCGGGGCTCAGGATAATCATTTACCGGGGGTATGCCGGCCGGAGCTCCGAAGCCTGCCTCCTCTCACATCGGCTCCAGGCCACACACCCCCAACAGAGACAATCAATCATTGGTATGTAAATCAGTGTAGAAGAAATGTTACATATGACAGAGGACTGCAAGGTATAGGAGTGACATGTCATTCATACTGATAGGCAGTATAGTTTAAGAGTGCTTTGTCTAGAGAAGCACAAATTCAGAATTTAAAATGTAACATCATGGTTAGGAATTCTCTTTAATAAGAAGCACTTTGCGCCCAAATGAACCCTATTTACAACATTAGGATAATGAATGGCTGGGGAAAAAAAATCATAACGCTCCAATCTATACCTTGCAGTATGCATGAAGTTCTTTGATGACTATAATAGTTTACTGTTCTATACTAGGATTTTAACTTATAAACGGCAAGTAACAAAATTACCTCTCTGACATAAGTAGTAACCCACTAACTAATCTTCATTCTATGCCCTTTGTGATCTGCATGGTACACGTTCTTTGCAGCAGTTTGCAAATGTTTACTATATAATTATGGCTATGCAATATTTGCCACATAATGCATCATCTGCTGCATAATTTGACGATTTTAATCAACTACTGCATTTATGTGTTACACTGGTACTAATAAGGCAAAATCTTCGCAGAGACTGTTAGCATGTGTAGAAATGTCAAAATAATAAAGTATCAGAAAATATGCTGCATTACGCTGCAGCCTTTCTTTGCTGCATAATTTAGTCAATACTGGCATAATTTTGCCCCCCATTACTGCATAATTTCAGTCCCCCAAAGCAGGCAGCACATGCTAAAACGCATGTACATGAAGCAGAGAGACCATGATGTTTGTGAACTTAGTTTGGTGTGCGTGCAAATCCTGCATTGCTGATCCCTGGTAAGTTGCAGCTACAACTGCTGAAACAAACCCAATAGAGGTACCAATGGGTGAGGCGGACTGGCCTCAAGGGCAGGGCCGACTTTAGCACTGGTGGCACCCTGTGTACCAATCTTTTTTTGGCGCCTCTCTTTCCCATGACCTCCTCCTTGGATTCTCTCACTACCACCTGGCCAAAGTGCCCCTTATCTCTCCATAGATCCTCTCTCACATGCATTTAATTTGTTTTAATGTGCTGGTGAAGGCTGGCTTTACTAATCCACTCAGATATCCACATAAAATATAGATCTGTTCTTTGCAGCAGGCATATTAACCTGCTGTGCTACTTTAAGGTGAGTCAAAACTGCCACTAGACAAAACTCCATCTCAGTGTCTCTAGCAGGAACATTAATTACAAGAGTTATCATGACATTTGTATTGGTGCCTGAAAGCTGGAGGCACAAGGAACTCTGCAGCAGGTGATTTTAAATTGTAAGTTGTTGCTAAGCACTGCACCCCCCCTGAGGCCAGTGCCCCCCAAACAAGTCAGCAGCCAGTGCCGCTGCACTGGTCGCTCCACCCTAAAGCTGGCCCTGATTCCCTCACTACCATCCTTTAACAGTGCTCATCAAGTCTCCATCTCTCTCTCAGGTGCATTTAATTTGATGTACAGCGCCATTGATACCAGTGTAGGTTATCAGAGCACTTTACATCACATACATTACACAGAGACAATCAATCATACATGTGTAAATCACTGTATAGACAATATAACATATGACAAAGGACTACAAGGTGTAGGAGTCCCATGTCAACCATACTGGTAGGCAATATAGTTTAATAGTGGTTGGTCTGGAGAAACACAGACTCTGAATTTAGAATACAACACCATGGTTGGGGTTTCTCTTTAATAACCAGAATTGATTTCTATCCAAATGAACCCTTTTTGCAACATTAGGATAATCAAAGACTGGGGCAAAAACAATGCTCTAATTTATACCTTGCAGTTTCCATTCAGCTTTTAGATGACAGTTAATAGCTCACTGTTCTATGTTAGAATTTCAACTTATAAACTGCAAGTAACAAAAAGATCTCTTTGACAAAAGCGGTAACCCACTGACCTATTTACATTATGTGCAGTTTGTGATCTGCATGGTACATGTTCTCTGCAGCAGGCACATTAACCCTCTACGCTCCCTTTCCATGAGTCAAAACTTCCACTTGACAAAACTTCATCTCTCTCTAGGAAGAACATTAATCACTAGAACTATCATGGCATTTTTATTGTTGCCGAAAATTGCCGGAGGCCAGGAAGGAGGCAGCAAGAGCTTTTAGAAACATAATATTTATTGCCCATAATCCTGTGAATTTTCAATCCTGTAGATGACTCCTTTTATATGAGAATACTTCTCTGATTCTAGACGTGTATTTTGATGACTTCTCAGACTAACCGGCTACACGAATTCTAAATTCCAACTATCTGCACAGCTGCAGCAACTATGGATCACAATTGCCTTAGCAAGGATGCTATGGACCACAAGGAACTTCAGGTGTTTACAGTGGCGGCCGCCGTTTAAAGTCTTGGGAGAGTCCTGTGACTCCTTAGAGATAAGCGGTTATATTTGTTTCCTGGGCTAATGTTGAAACGTGCTTCACTTTTCCTGACCTTAGTGTTCTTGAAAGTCTAGCTTTCTGGCCAGTGGTTCATATTACATTTTGGTGCTCTTAGTCTCTAAGATCTCTCTAATGCATCTAAAAAATAAAACAATATTTGTTTAGTTACTTTTTCACATTTTGAACCTTTTATTTCTCTACGTCTCTAGGCTGCACTTTGGAATAGAAAAATGTCTGAAAAAGACATTTCCAGCAAAAGTGTTGTTCGTTTGTGGATCCATTTCACGGAGGAACAAATAAACGAAAGGAGGAAAGAGAGGGTGAGAAACTGTTTCTTGAAGTCACGGTTTCCAGTGAGTGAGAAGAAGCAAGACAGAAAGAGAGGGAGGATGAGTGAGAAAGAGAGGGGGACAGCTGTCAGCGGCAGAGCAGAGGTCGACACTGACCTTGTCTTCTCTGAGGAGGAAGGAAGAGACGTTGCCGTTCCTTCTCTGCCCGCCCGTCCGTCCGTCCGTCCCTGGACGTGTGTTAAATATAATAAAGTAGGGGAACGGAATCAATCAAATTAAAGAAGTAGGGGCACGCCGTGCCCTGCCGATCCCGCCCACTTCGACCACTGACTGCATTTCTTTAGTTAAAAGGGCGCGGCTGCAGGCAGATTGTATGCCTTTGTTAAAGTAATCATGTTAATTGCAGCGCGTGATGGGCGCTCCGATTAACATGAATACTTTCACAAAGGCTTACAATCTGTCCTGCAGCCCTGCCCTTTCAACTAAAGAAATTCAGCAAGTGCAGGAGGCACTTGCTGCTGGACTAACCTGCTGTTGTGCGCGCTTCAAATGCCACACTGCGCGCTCGAAGAGAGACTTGTGCGCGCGTGACCAGGCGCGCAGCTTACTGGGAACAATGACTCCAGCTGTAAGGAGTGACTGCCACGCCTTTTCTCAAGCACAAACTGAAATAGTAAAATAGACAAATTTACCTCTCCCACACTGGAGATGTTGCATCATTGCAACCCACTCTTCCTCAGAGCTTGCAGGTACTGACTCCATCCTTCAAGCAATACATCCCTCCTGGGCTGCCGTCCGTTTAGACTAAAATCAGAGAGGTGGATTTGCATGTCACTCTGCTACAGCAGGACCTGCACAATGTGCTAAACCAGGTCTCCAAGACAGAAGGCCATATTGCAGAGCTAGATGAAGTTGCGGAGCTAATGTCTACTGTCATTCAACTTACTACGGCATCTAAAAAGATAGCAGACTGTGCTGAAGATACAGAAAACAGCACACAGTGTAAAACCTGAGATTTTCTGGGTTCTCAGGAGGGGTGGAAAGATCTTTGAAAAGTTTCTTGAATCCTGGATTACAATCTGGCTGTCGGCTGACTACCCGTCGACCTGCTTTGTTCTAGAACTGGGCCCTCAGCATCCAACACCTGGAACTCCCCCCATCTCTCATCGCTACGGTCTTGAACTATAAAGAAAGAGATGCCATCCTTCACAGCAAGGGCACAGGGCAGCCTTCCCCTCCGGTTCACAAGCATCCTTATATTTCCTGATTATACTAGCCTGGTCAAGAAGCAAAGGAAATCCTTTGAGGCAGTGAAGCAGATGCTACGAGCAATGAAATTCACATACATGCTCATGTTCTCTCTCAGACTTGAGGTGCTCCATTATTCCAGCTCCATCTTCTTAGACACCCCAAAAGCAGCATGGGACTGGGTCGCCGAAAGGATAAATTTGAAGTGCAATCTCCCGCCTTCATGTGCTAAAGACAATAACCCAAAGCCGCAGGAGCTTAAAACCTTCTTTGAACTAAATATGGGTTCGGTGACCTCTGCTGGACACTATCGGCTGCAGGAAAAGCCACATGTGTGGAAAGGTCAGAGCTTTTCTGTACGTAAAACACAGTGAGAGAAACCAACAAATGAAAGACCTGGCGGAAAGGATACTTGCCCTTGAGCGGGAGTATCTTGCTACCAAAGATGAGAAAAACAGCTGGCAGAAGGCAGGACATCTTTCCATCATATCTGACTGGAAGAAACTCAACAAGACTGGAATGCCTCCAATAGATATTTTTATGAATGGGGGGACAAGTCAGGGAATCTAATCCACTGGCTGACAATCAGCACGGAAGTTGGGCCAGAGTGATCAGGAGCTAAGAAACCCGCTACAAGGTAAGTTTGCCAAAGCATTGGAGATTGACTCCAAGTTGGCCTGCTACTATGTCCAGCAGGAAAGGTTAGCTTGTGAGTGCCCCACCCCCTTCTTGAAGACCTAGCACTGGAGGCGTTAAGTGAAGCAGACAGGGAGCTCTTGACCAGCATATCACAGTGAAGGAAACTGAGTTGGCTATAGCTGATATGAAGCAGGGAAAGATGCCGGGCCAGATGGGTTTCTACTGGAATACTACACTAAATGTGAGTTGATCCTTTCGCCTTACTTACTAAATATTTGTCAGAAAGCTATTCGAAAGGCCTGGTTTCCACCTGAACTTGATTTGGCCACCATCGTGATCATTCATGAAGACCATCGTGGTCATTCATAAAGAGGTGCGCCTTCTAAACCAGCGTTCTTCCTATTTTCTGATGTCCCTCATAAATGATGAGATTAAAATCTACACGAAGATCCTGGCCAACTGGATCCTTCATGTGGGAACCTCGCTGGTGCACCCTGATCAATGTGGCGTCATCCCCAGCCAGAGCACCTGTCCCTGTATCTGCAAGGTTCACATGGCCCTGGAACTGTGTAAGGGACTTTTAGGCCCTATAGCCCCCATGAACATTGACTTCGCAAAATCCTTTGACTCTCTTGACTCGCCTTTCGTCTTTAAAGTCCTTGGCTGCATTACGTTTGGCCCCTGCTTCCTGTCCTTTATAAAAACACTACATGCTCAGCCTCATGAACAGGTAAGAATAAATGGCATTCTTTCACCCTCATTCCTGATACATAGTGAAGACAGACAGGGTTATCCCCTCTAGCCACTCCTCTTTTCATTGGCGATAGAACCTTTGAGGACATGGGTAAGAGGTGACGCCCAGATATGGGGCTTCAGATGGAATGATGACCCAGAAGACCACATAGTCCTAAACGCTGATGAAATCATTCTTTTCATGTGTTGCCCCCAATAGACAGGCCCTCACCTCATCCTCATGCTAAAACCGTACGGCAAGGCATCTAGTCAAAGAGTTAACTGGTCCAAATCATTACTGGTCCCTCTCAGTGGAGATAGGGTCGCAACAGACAGGTATTCCCGCCTTCCTGTTCACTTGGATTGCACATCGCTTTAGAACCAGGACTCATATGTAGTCTCAATCTCACCCCGCTGCTAGCTCAGACCTGGAAAACCTTTTCAAAGTGCCCAGTCTAACCCTCACTATACTGGACAGGGTGGGATTTTAAAATGTTTTTATATATTCATCAAAACCTCCCCCTGGTGATACCTCAAAGCTGGCTCGCCACAAGAAGGCAAAGATACACACCTTCCTCTGGGCCAATCAAACTCCCCACATTGTGTTTAGTAAGTGCACCCAATCCACTTGTCATGGAGGCATGCATATGGTAGACTATAATAGTGGGAATCCCAGAGTCTGGTGGTGAATGACTGGCTGTTTGGCGGCTATGAAGATCCGGTGTTTCAGGTCGAGTTGTCCTTGCTTCGATGATGTACCACCCGAAGTTTACTGTATGGTCATACACTAAATACTCTCTTCCAGAAATCATAAAGTTGGTTATCCTTTGTTCGCAATCTTCCCCCTGCTGGCAAGGCAGATGACTTGGAGGGGTTTGAACCATAGAACCTCAGTGGTATTTAGAAATTGAGGGATGTCTGGCATGGTGCACAGATGAAATCATTCCAGGCTCTTCGGGAAGAATGTCCATAAAAGCCAATTCTATAAGTACTTGCAACTGTGTCATGCACTGGCGGAGCATTCCGCTAGAAACCGAAATTTCCCTAGGCCCTCTGGAGAAAGGTGCAAAAAGAAGTATTGATGGACGGAATGCAGAACAAATCAAAACATTCACCCCCAGTCAAGAGATCTGGGTTTAATCAATCATTCTTTTGCTCACCATGCCACCCCAGTTTAGACCTGGCCATATGCAAATCAGTCTTGACACTGTGCCTCATGGGAACAGTCCAGCCCGAACTGCCAGTTTATATATATGTATTTGCATTTGCTATTCTAAAATACTGCTATTGGAACGGTAAATTAAAAAAGGCAAAATGGCCACCTGAGTGGTATGACGTATGCTTAAGCACTTGCAAATGGTAGTGTTTTGGAATGTTTTCACCATTCTGCGTGCAGCGACAGATGGTAAACCGAGTGACCCAGCAGCAGTGAGTAAGTGACTAGCTGGTGAGCTCTTTAACCGGAAGTAGGGACGGGGGCCATTTATATATAACAAATAATGAATCATGGGGTGGAGAGCGGTGGTTAATGAGTGTAAAAGAGAGGAAGAGAGCAATTCCCATTGAGTGCTTAAACAAAGCTATAAAAAAGTAGTCCCCTCCTGTCAGGAGTGTAAGGATACATGGCTTTCAATTACAATTGATGTAAACAATCTGTCGTCCTCCAGGTTGTTATCGGCAAAGGCATCGAATAAGGAGATCAGAGGTAGACAGGAAAGCCACCTAGTGATGAGCAAAGGCTAGACCCAAAACGCACTTTATATATTGCATTTTAAATAATAGGTTTTTGGCAACACACACATACAGCTGGCAGTAGGCAAGACCTAAAAACTGAGCAGTTTATTGAATGGAAGAAACAGCGGGATGCTGGGAGAGGAGAGTCCCGAGAGTTGCTAAGCACATTGACAGAAACAACTGGTGGCATAAATTGGCTCTGTCCTCGAGATAAACAACATAAAACAGGTGCGTATGCAATGTTTAGCACCAACCACTTCGCTTATTTAAATGCGTCTATATCTGGCCTGCTGTTTCTCAATGCACACTCAGAGAACACAGACATTCTTGGTTTTAAAACAACTGTACACCAGCTCAAAACATGTCTCTTCAGCGCTGAGCGCCCCAGGGCAGGAGAAACAGACCACCTTCAACAAGGAAGGACAAGGGAAGCTAAAGAAACACTACTCATTGGTGAGGACAGGGCTGACTGAATTTGAAGCGGCGACCATTTCAGAGGGATTTATGGGACCCATTAGCCGTACTTGGGACCACACTGTGAGGGGAGAAGTGCAGTATGCTAGAGCGTCGACCTCGAAGCTGGGGAACCGGGTTCGAGTCTCAGCAGGGACACTCAACACCCTGTTATTCTGGGCAAATCCCGTAATCTCCCCGCGTTTAACAAAAATGAATGTGTCTGTAACACAGCTGGTGCTCATGTAAAGCGCTCTGATATTCTCAGGTCGAGTTTGCGCTATATAACACTCGCAAACCAAATTACCTTCCAATTAATAAACACCGTAGAAAACAGAAAAACAAACCCTATTTCATACAAAGTGTGAGCACCCGGAGAGACGGCAAAGCGTAATCTCAGTGTTGTGCGTCTGCTTGTAGCTGAAATTATAGGGTCTAAACCCCCAGGAGCTTGCGTCTCTTTTGGCCCTGACGCTAGCCTTGGCTTGGACCTGGGCAATGGCAAAGAAGCTTTACTGTAATAAAACAATGGCAAAACCAATCAGACTGGCCTTGGAGAGATTGTGATGGTTTTAGTATTTATTTTTAAAAATATATTCAATGTGCAAAATAAAATCGCTACAGTATAATAGTCCTGGTAATAAAGTGCACTCCTTTTGAGGCGACAGTGCACATTTGATCAGAAAAAAGACTGTCACTCACAGTGCAAGACAGCCAATGGAGGAAGAGGGCTGACCCACTGCTCCATGCTGTGTGCTGCAAGGGTGGAAGCAAAATGTGAAGGACACTTGAACAGACCAATGGATGAAGAGGGCTGGCTGACCAAACGCACTTTCATGTTTGTATGTATGGCTGTATTTTTATTATGAATTGTTTTATAAAACAGGAGGCTGGAGAGACAGCTGAAGTTGCAGGTTACAGTAAAGAACCCCATGCTGACCAAAGTGCTTAAAAATAGGCGATGGAAATAAATGCTGTTGTTTATTCTGCTACCTTTGGTCATGGCAGCGAGAACAATTGCTCTTCTGTGGATGCAACTAGACAAACCCACAAATGTATTATGAGAAAACATCCTCATGTAGTATGTTAAATGTCAAAATGATAATATAATAAGAGCAGTGTTCCAGCTTTCGAGAGAGAGAAGCAAAATCACATTTGGTCAAAGGGAGAGAAGCAGTAGAGGCCTGAAGCACAAAAGAGTTTGGTAACAGCGCAATTTTTTCTTTGTGCTCTGATCAGCCTCTTTCTTTGACGGGCGAGAAATGTTCAAAGCCCTCTCATGCAAAGGGTCTTTTCGCAACACGTTGCCATCTACCTGCCTCATGAATATTAATGAGAGAGAAATCATATTACGACACCTTTTGAAATGTGATGAATACTGTATGTGTGCCATCATTCGCCTTCACAAAGGACCTACATGTGACCACTCCCCCTTAAAGAGACAGAGGCCGCAATGGCGCAAACAGTGGCAGATTGTGAATGCGACACCAGGGGGTGCACGCACTGTCACATCCCACCAGTCTATGCTAGCGACTGTGAAAAGTCACATTTTGACAGTTTGCACTTCACAAACCACCTTGTGCCTACGACAGGGCATTTGTGCATTACAGTGTGAGCTGCTTGTGGCAAGGAGCACCCCTAGGTTGCCCCCTTTCCCATGAAACTTGCAAGGGGTTCACAATGTTTGTATTCTGATTTGTATTTGCCCACTGTGGATGGCAGTGCACTTTTATGCTTTGAGAATTGTGACTATGTTAAGTACGTAAGGTAGGAGATATCCTGGAAGATGTGTCATGCCTGTACAACAAGTAATACATAAGAAACCAGATTGTAGGGCTGAGATCAAGTGCCGTATAACAAAAAATGTCCTGGGGCTCAAATGGCATTTACACCTACTTGATGCGTCCCTGGCGCACTTTGGTATTATGGAAAGGGCCATAGGTGCTTGTGCAGTCTCGTGTATAAAAATGAATCATGCTGATGCACATTTTGGGCTGTTGCAGTCATGAGAGGGGTGTAGGAGAGTAGGGTCTGCAATCCTATGATCACCCAGATTTTTTGCTTTTGCTTCATTGGTTTACGACTTTCTCCGGCCGTGGGCCTGCCAATCAGACCCACAGCCTAGCTGTTCTCTCTCGAAATTAACACACATGTACATTAGGTGCATCCACTAATTGGAACTGGGCCGCCTTGTCAGTCCCTGTCTCAGCATACCACAGGTATCCAGGGCATCGGTGTACCCAGGGCCTACCAGGGGCTGAAGCATGTATTATGCCACCCCTGGAATGGCCGCCCAAATCTGACACAACTGGCTGCACGACAGCTGGGGCCACGTGGTGTAATCACCCGTTGCTGTAGGTGTAGTATTCCTACACCTAAACCCTAAAATGGACACATGGATTCCTATCAGTCACTCCTATAGCAGGCCTTATCAATCCTGAAGGCAGAGTGCAGGGAATCATGTGGGACGGTGCTCTGGCGCGAGCTGAGCCCGTCGACGGCTTGCGGAACCAAGTCCTAATAGCCGTTCCATGGTGACGCGGGCCAACTACTTGTAATGCATTATAATCCTTGCGGTTATTTGCTAACTTTGGCATCGCATCACCTACACATGTCGAGTAAGGTGTCATACGAATGGGAATACGAACCCCTCGCCAGTCCTGGCGACGGGGTTAGCATTCCCCCCTTTTAGAGGGACACGACATGGAAGTAACCTTGAACCCCGGTTAAAGTTGACTCAAGCCTCAGCATCACAAAATGGATGCTGCCACCAGACACAAGTCTGACCTCCTGCTGCTGGGGGACCTTCCAGCAAGGGGAGCTTGGACAAAGGGTTTCCTGTCGAGGGCGGTGTTAGCACCATCCCAGACAGGGTTTGTGTATCCCAGGTAGGCAGGGCTGAAAGGAAGGTGATTGCAAGTGGCACCCCGGTGCTCGCTGTGCATAGCCCGGCTCAAACCAGTTTCGGGGGCACACCAGCCCCTGAGCTGGCGCGAAGCCGGACAAAGGATAGGGGTGTAACCACCCCCCTCCTGGCTCCACCCATAGGTAGAACCTAGTCACGGGCCAGCCCCTTTTCTTAGAATAAAGGTAGGAGCGAGTCCCCTTCCCAAATTGGATAATCAGATAATCGGATAACTCCGAATCACGAACCACTTTCCACGAAAGGAACTCTTGACTATTTCTGAAGACTCTCCCTTGTGGCTAAGGAGTAGCCACCCTGCACCAGCAGGCACCATCTAAGCGCTTGCGGTTTGCTGTACGTCTCCTACGGATCAAGACTGCCCAGCTCGACGAGACCCGAGTTCCCTGCCATCTCTGACCTTTTACCTACCTCATCAGCCCAGCTGAGAGTCGTAGGTGGGACGAGACCTGCGGGACCGGCTATCTTCAGAACCTGCACGACGCTTATCTAGCACGCCCACCGAGGGACCCTCGAGTGAGTGCACCTAGGGTTTGAGAAGCCCTAAACCCTGAACAGCTCCAGCATCGAAGTCTGTCTCCCCAGCATCCACGAGATCTGCGTGGGGGCCCTTCCGCTTCTTGCTGTTCCCAGCGTTGTCCGACCACTTGCCGACCGGCTTGTGGCCCTCTTCACGACGCTCCAAGATTATTTGCATCACCGGTCTGGTTGCTCCAGACTGGCTCTTGCTCCCCTTCAACAGAGGAGTACCACGGACCCTCCTGGTCCACTCCCGACGCCATCTTGACTCCCCCGCTTGGGTTGCCACTGCCAAGATCCGCTGCCCCTTCCTGGGCCCAGCATCATCGACAGCAGACACCTTCGTGGGACAGCTCGCCCTCCATCCTGGTCGCCGCCGCGCCTCCTGGTCCGAGGAACAGCCGAGTCCGACGTCACCCACTCACCTGGTCGAGGTGACTTCAGCCGGTACCCCCCCTGGTACCCGCACGATCGCTGGCTAGCGGTTGAGAACTGAGTCCCCTCTGCTTTCAGGTTTCCTTCACCACCGATCCAGGCTTGGATCGCTCTGAACATCGTCACTGGTCGCCTGCCAGCAACTTCTTCTTTCAGGCTCCTGAGACTACACGAGGACTCCCGACGTCTTGCCGAACTTCACGCAGCCGCAGCCTCCGGGCTAGGTAACTCGAGCATCTCGGTGCTCCATCGCAGGTTCGCTCTACAAGTGTCCAGTTCCTTTTTCGTTTAGTCCCACTGATCGGAACACTCCGAATCAGTACCTCCAGACTCTAACCATTCGCATTTCACTGTTAGTGTAGATGGTTTCTCGTGCCCCTCGGGCATTTGTGTAAATTGTGCAACTGAAGTATTTTCCTAAGAGTTTTGTAGTGTGCTTAGCTCCCTGACTCATAAAGAGCCAGGGTAGTCTTGTCATAAATAAATATCCTGTTATTTTCATAACAACTTGTGTGGTGTCCTTTCACTTGGTGTTCAAGGGGTATATGTGATGGTAAACAGCTGGCTTAACACGCCCTCTAGAGTTTAGCCTAAGACTGCTCGTATCCACGCTACTAGGATAGCTGGTCTATACGGTTGACTTACAACCAATCATCAATAAGGGTCGTTTGGAATGATACACAGTGATCACTAGAATAGTGAGCACTACATATCAGGCCAACTTCTCACATTGGTGAGCAGCGGTTGGGATTTGAGCTTGCTGTTGTTTTACCACACACGTATCCTAAGAATATCGCAGTGAAAGATCACATAAGTACCCAGGTACATATAACTTAACTTAGAATACTCCGAGTTCTACTGAACCGGCTGTTGTAGTGTAACAGGGCTTAGCACACCCTGACTACAACTCTTAGCAAGGGATCAGTAGGTAAACCCATAGTGTAGGTAGGTGCAACACTTACACCTCACTAGAAAAGCATGTCGGTCCACGGAGAGTCTGCAGGGACTCCCTTAGTGGTCAGTGACCCTCCACAGGTCGTGTCACGATATGCGACTCTTAGCTTCAAGGAGATGAGACAACTGTGTGCCTCCAGGAAGCTAAACCAGGGTTCTAACCCTACCATCGCAATACTGATAGGTCTCTTAGAGGCGTACGATGCTAGGAGGTCCTCTAACCCAGGTCCCCCCAGTGCAGATGGGAACATGCCTCCCTTAGAGGGAACCCTCGGTGACCCCGACCTCGACCTCCACACAGAGGACGAGGACGAGTTATCGGGAGACGAGGCAGACAAAGGTCCAGTGGTAGTCGGCAGGCTTACAAGGACCAACTTAAGCAGGCATGAGAATGGAACTGGGGGAGCCCCGGGCCCACGCTCAAGCAGGCTTAACATTGGGAACGGACGAGCTAGGTCTCTCTCCAGAGGCTCTGGCAGATCGGTTCATACACATGTCTCTCAGGCACCTTCTCAGAGAGGAATGACTTCCCCTCAGAGGAGGGAGCATGAAGCGAAGATGCGGGAGGTCAATCTGAGGATCGAGCGGGAAGAACTTGCCCTCGCCAAAGAAAGACTTGCCTTGGCCCGAGAGCAGAAATTAAGTGGGTTAGATCCCACTGGTGGCAGCATTCTCAATCGAGAGAAAGACAGGGGTATAGACACTAGACACCTGAGTAAAATAGTGCCCCCCTTTAAACAAGGGGACGACATCCACAAGTGGATAACTGCCTTGGAGAGGGCCTGCACTGTCCAGTGCGTCCCCCCAAGTCAGTGGGCAGCTATACTGTGGCTTTCCTTTGAAGGTAAAGGAAGGGACAAGCTCCTCACTACAAGAGCTGAGGATGCTAACAACTACCAAGTCCTGAAGAACACACTGATTGATGGGTTCGGCTTAACCACGGAACAGTACCGGGTGCTGTTCCGGGACACCCAGAAAATTCAGTCTCAGGATTGGGCTGACTTTGTCGATTGTGCCACTAAGGCTTTGGAAGGCTGGTTGCTGGGTAGCAAGGTTACTGATTACACAGGATTGTACAATCTTATCATGCGAGAACAGATTTTAAACAACTGTCAGAACCAATTGTTGCATCAGCACCTTGTCGACTCGGATCTGACCTCTCCCCAAGAATTGGGAAAGAAGGCAGACAGATGGGTCAGAACAAGGGTCAAGCAGAACCAGAATCAGAACCAGGGTGGTCAGAAGAAAGCAGACCAAAAGGGTAACAAGAACGAACAAAATGACCAGAAGTCCTCGACAGGTCCCCAACAAACCAAAGAGGGTGGGGGTCAGGCTTCACAGAAGAAGAAGACTCAAGAAGGCCAGTCAAAAAGGTGGTGCCAATACTGTAAAAGTAAGACTCACTGGTTTAGTGAGTGCACCAAGAAAGGAGGGCAAACTCCTGCCACTGCAGCCCCTAAGGCACCTGCACCCCCTAGTACAGTCAGCAGTGGTAGTGCGCCTCCCAAGGCATTAGTTGGGTTAACCTTGGGAACCGAGGGGAGTGACGACTTAGTCGGCACGCTCACTCAGGCCGTCCTTGTCTGTACAGGAGATATGGATATGTCCCCTGATGCCAGCCCCAATACTTTGGGCAAATACAGACAGACACCTTTGATAAATGGAAAAGTGGCTCAGGCCTACAGGGACACGTGTGCCAGTGTCACCATGGTGACGCCTAACTTCGTGGACCCTGGACAGATCATGCTAGGTACCAGTTACCTAGTGACCAATGCCAGCAACGTCACTACCAATCACAGTATGGCAGTTGTTGATTTCTCCTGGGGAGGGGTAAGTGGCCCGAAAAAGGTTGTGGTTAGTTCAGACCTCCCCGTAGAATGTCTGTTGGGCAATGATTTGGAAACGTCACAATGGTCAGAAGTGGAGCAGAGGACTCACATGGAGATGTTAGGCTTGCCAGCACATGTCCTTGCTGTGACCAGGTCACAGGCCAAAAGATGCCCCACTGAACAGGTGCTGGATCCTGGAAGAACGGACCAGACACCTTCCAAGAAAAGGAGCAGTAAGGGTAAGGCTTCGCCTTCCCCCTTGCCCCAGGTCGTGGATCAAGTCTCCGAGGAGGCTGACCTTAAAGAACTGAGGGAAACTGAGCCGCAAGAGCTTGAACCTGGTCAGGTTGAGTTTCTGGGCTCAGGGGGACCCTCCAGGGAAGACCTGGGGAAGGCACAGTTAGACTGCCCCTCACTTGAACCCCTCAGACAGCAGGCCGCTGCTGAGGTTGCAGGGAACGCCACAGGTACCCACAAAGTGTACTGGGACGATGGACTCCTGTACTCCGAGGCAAGAGACCCCAAACCTGGTGCGACCAGGAGGCTGGTCATCCCCTTGTCTCTGAGAGGTTTCCTTCTCACCTTGGCCCACGAGATTCCCCTTGCAGGCCACTTAGGCCAGAATAAGACTTGGGACAGAATTGTTCCACACTTTCACTGGCCCCACATGTCCGAAGATACGAAGGAGTTTTGCCGCTCCTGTGTCACTTGCCAAGCCAGTGGTAAGTCAGGTGGCACGACAAAGGCCCCCCTCATACCACTACCAGTGGTGGGGGTACCCTTTGAACGAGTGGGGATCGACATTGTCGGACCAATGGAACCCCAGACAGCATCAGGGCACAAGTTTATACTGGTGGTGGTGGACCACGCCACCAGGTATCCTGAAGCTATTCCCCTTAGGACCACTACAGCACCTGTGGTGGCACGGGCCCTACTTGGAGTGTTCTCCAGAGTGGGCTTCCCTAAGGAGGTCGTCTCAGACAGAGGTGCAAACTTCATGTCGGGATATCTGACTGCTATGTGGAAGGAATGTGGTGTCAACTACAAATTCACCACACCCTATCACCCACAATGCAATGGGCTTGTTGAGAGATTCAACAGGACCCTAAAAGGGATGATTCACGGACTACCTGAAAAGCTTCGGCGGAGATGGGATGTCCTGATACCCTGCCTCTTGTTCGCCTACAGAGAGGTCCCGCAGAAGGGGGTTGGCTACAGCCCTTTTGAGCTTCTGTTCGGACATCCTGTAAGGGGACCCCTTTGTTTGGTAAAGGAAGGATGGGAGAGACCTCTCAGAAAGCCGGCATCAAACATCGTGGACTATGTGCTCGGTCTCCGCTCGCGGATGGCGGAGTACATGGAAAAGGCGTCTAAAAACCTGGAGGCGAGCCAAGAATTACAGAAAGCTTGGCACGACCAAAAGGCTGTCCTGACTGTGTACCAGCCTGGACAGAAGGTGTGGGTGCTGGAGCCAGTGGCCCCAGCAGCACTCAAAGACAAATGGTCTGGGCCCCACACGATCATTGAGCAAAAGGGAGAGGTCACCTACTTGGTAGACCTGGGAACTCCCCGGAGCCCCCACAGGGTGCTCCATGTAAACAGGCTCAAGGCATATGTCGACAGGGAGGGCATGGGCTTGCTCATGGCCACAGATGAGGGACAGGAGGAGGAGAGTGACCCTCTCCCAGACCTGCTCTCTCAGAACCCTGACGATGGATCAGTAGACGGTGTTGTCTTTTGTGGCAGCCTCTCTGGACATCAACAAGAGGATTGTAAACAGGTTCTTCAATCCTTTCGACATATGTTCTCTCTGACACCCAGTCAGACCAAGTGGTGTACCCATGAGGTCGACACTGGGGACAGTCTGCCCGTAAAGAGTAAAATCTATCGGCAGCCTGATCATGTCAGAGACTGCATCAAGACAGAGGTGCAGAAAATGTTGGAGCTGGGAGTCATTGAACCCTCGGACAGCCCCTGGGCTAGTCCCGTAGTGCTCGTGCCGAAACCTCACACCCAGGGCGGTAAGAAAGAGATGAGGTTTTGCGTGGACTACAGAGGTCTCAATGCGGTCACTAAGACTGACGCCCACCCGATACCAAGAGCAGACGAACTTATCGACCGGTTGGCCTCGGCCAACTACTTAAGTACGTTTGACCTGACAGCTGGGTATTGGCAAATCAGGTTAGCTGAGGAGGCCAAGCCCAAAACAGCATTTTCTACCCCGGGTGGGCATTATCAGTTCGTGGTAATGCCCTTTGGTTTGAAAAATGCACCTGCCACCTTCCAAAGGCTGGTGAATCGAGTTCTCACTGGGTTGGACGACTTCTGTGCGGCGTATCTGGACGATATCGCTGTCTTTAGCTCCACCTGGGAGGATCACCTGGTCCACCTGAGGAAAGTGTTAGAGGCCCTGCAGAAGGCAGGCCTCACTATCAAGGCCACCAAGTGCCAGATAGGGCAGACACAGGTTGTATACCTGGGCCACCTTGTAGGCGGAGGCCAGGTTCAACCATTGGAGAGCAAAATACAGGCCATCCAGGACTGGGCTCCTCCAACCACCCAGACTCAGGTTCGAGCTTTCTTGGGCCTGACTGGTTATTACCGGAAATTTGTCAGAAATTATGGATCCATTGTGACCCCGCTAAACGACCTGACAAGTAAAAAGATGCCAAAAAAAGTTCAGTGGACAGCAAGCTGTCAGAAGGCATTCGATGACCTAAAGCAGGCCATGTGCACAGCACCTATCCTAAAGAGTCCAGACTACTCCAAACCATTCATTGTCCAAACAGACGCTTCGGAGCTGGGTGTGGGAGCTGTTCTATCGCAACTGAATTTTGATGGTCATGACCAGCCCATAGCTTTTATTAGCAGGAGGCTGACCCCCAGAGAGAAGAATTGGTTAGCTATTGAGAGGGAGGCCTTTGCTGTGGTTTGGGCCCTGAAGAAGTTGAGGCCATACTTGTTTGGCACTCACTTCAAGATTCAGACCGACCATAAGCCCCTCTTGTGGCTAAATCAAATGAAGGGTGAAAACCCCAAACTACTTAGGTGGTCCATTTCCCTACAGGGGATGGACTTCACAGTGGAGCATAGACCTGGCACTGATCATGGCAATGCAGATGGGCTCTCCAGGTATTTCCACTTAGAGCAAGAAGACTCACCTGGTCAAGGTTAGCTTATTGTCCCAAAGTTTGGGGGGGGGTCATGTAGGAGAGTAGGGTCTGCAATCCTATGATCACCCAGATTTTTTGCTTTTGCTTCATTGGTTTACGACTTTCTCCGGCCGTGGGCCTGCCAATCAGACCCACAGCCTAGCTGTTCTCTCTCGAAATTAACACACATGTACATTAGGTGCATCCACTAATTGGAACTGGGCCGCCTTGTCAGTCCCTGTCTCAGCATACCACAGGTATCCAGGGCATCGGTGCACCCAGGGCCTACCAGGGGCTGAAGCATGTATTATGCCACCCCTGGAATGGCCGCCCAAATCTGACACAACTGGCTGCACGACAGCTGGGGCCACGTGGTGTAATCACCCGTTGCTGTAGGTGTAGTATTCCTACACCTAAACCCTAAAATGGACACATGGATTCCTATCAGTCACTCCTATAGCAGGCCTTATCAATCCTGAAGGCAGAGTGCAGGGAATCATGTGGGACGGTGCTCTGGCGCGAGCTGAGCCCGTCGACGGCTTGCGGAACCAAGTCCTAATAGCCGTTCCATGGTGACGCGGGCCAACTACTTGTAATGCATTATAATCCTTGCGGTTATTTGCTAACTTTGGCATCGCATCACCTACACATGTCGAGTAAGGTGTCATACGAATGGGAATACGAACCCCTCGCCAGTCCTGGCGACGGGGTTAGCATTCCCCCCTTTTAGAGGGACACGACATGGAAGTAACCTTGAACCCCGGTTAAAGTTGACTCAAGCCTCAGCATCACAAAATGGATGCTGCCACCAGACACAAGTCTGACCTCCTGCTGCTGGGGGACCTTCCAGCAAGGGGAGCTTGGACAAAGGGTTTCCTGTCGAGGGCGGTGTTAGCACCATCCCAGACAGGGTTTGTGTATCCCAGGTAGGCAGGGCTGAAAGGAAGGTGATTGCAAGTGGCACCCCGGTGCTCGCTGTGCATAGCCCGGCTCAAACCAGTTTCGGGGGCACACCAGCCCCTGAGCTGGCGCGAAGCCGGACAAAGGATAGGGGTGTAACCACCCCCCTCCTGGCTCCACCCATAGGTAGAACCTAGTCACGGGCCAGCCCCTTTTCTTAGAATAAAGGTAGGAGCGAGTCCCCTTCCCAAATTGGATAATCAGATAATCGGATAACTCCGAATCACGAACCACTTTCCACGAAAGGAACTCTTGACTATTTCTGAAGACTCTCCCTTGTGGCTAAGGAGTAGCCACCCTGCACCAGCAGGCACCATCTAAGCGCTTGCGGTTTGCTGTACGTCTCCTACGGATCAAGACTGCCCAGCTCGACGAGACCCGAGTTCCCTGCCATCTCTGACCTTTTACCTACCTCATCAGCCCAGCTGAGAGTCGTAGGTGGGACGAGACCTGCGGGACCGGCTATCTTCAGAACCTGCACGACGCTTATCTAGCACGCCCACCGAGGGACCCTCGAGTGAGTGCACCTAGGGTTTGAGAAGCCCTAAACCCTGAACAGCTCCAGCATCGAAGTCTGTCTCCCCAGCATCCACGAGATCTGCGTGGGGGCCCTTCCGCTTCTTGCTGTTCCCAGCGTTGTCCGACCACTTGCCGACCGGCTTGTGGCCCTCTTCACGACGCTCCAAGATTATTTGCATCACCGGTCTGGTTGCTCCAGACTGGCTCTTGCTCCCCTTCAACAGAGGAGTACCACGGACCCTCCTGGTCCACTCCCGACGCCATCTTGACTCCCCCGCTTGTGTTGCCACTGCCAAGATCCGCTGCCCCTTCCTGGGCCCAGCATCATCGACAGCAGACACCTTCGTGGGACAGCTCACCCTCCATCCTGGTCGCCGCCGCGCCTCCTGGTCCGAGGAACAGCCGAGTCCGACGTCACCCACTCACCTGGTCGAGGTGACTTCAGCCGGTACCCCCCCTGGTACCCGCACGATCGCTGGCTAGCGGTTGAGAACTGAGTCCCCTCTGCTTTCAGGTTTCCTTCACCACCGATCCAGGCTTGGATCGCTCTGAACATCGTCACTGGTCGCCTGCCAGCAACTTCTTCTTTCAGGCTCCTGAGACTACACGAGGACTCCCGACGTCTTGCCGAACTTCACGCAGCCGCAGCCTCCGGGCTAGGTAACTCGAGCATCTCGGTGCTCCATCGCAGGTTCGCTCTACAAGTGTCCAGTTCCTTTTTCGTTTAGTCCCACTGATCGGAACACTCCGAATCAGTACCTCCAGACTCTAACCATTCGCATTTCACTGTTAGTGTAGATGGTTTCTCGTGCCCCTCGGGCATTTGTGTAAATTGTGCAACTGAAGTATTTTCCTAAGAGTTTTGTAGTGTGCTTAGCTCCCTGACTCATAAAGAGCCAGGGTAGTCTTGTCATAAATAAATATCCTGTTATTTTCATAACAACTTGTGTGGTGTCCTTTCACTTGGTGTTCAAGGGGTATATGTGATGGTAAACAGCTGGCTTAACACGCCCTCTAGAGTTTAGCCTAAGACTGCTCGTATCCACGCTACTAGGATAGCTGGTCTATACGGTTGACTTACAACCAATCATCAATAAGGGTCGTTTGGAATGATACACAGTGATCACTAGAATAGTGAGCACTACATATCAGGCCAACTTCTCACATTGGTGAGCAGCGGTTGGGATTTGAGCTTGCTGTTGTTTTACCACACACGTATCCTAAGAATATCGCAGTGAAAGATCACATAAGTACCCAGGTACATATAACTTAACTTAGAATACTCCGAGTTCTACTGAACCGGCTGTTGTAGTGTAACAGGGCTTAGCACACCCTGACTACAACTCTTAGCAAGGGATCAGTAGGTAAACCCATAGTGTAGGTAGGTGCAACACTTACACCTCACTAGAAAAGCATGTCGGTCCACGGAGAGTCTGCTGGGACTCCCTTAGTGGTCAGTGACCCTCCACAGGTCGTGTCACGATATGCGACTCTTAGCTTCAAGGAGATGAGACAACTGTGTGCCTCCAGGAAGCTAAACCAGGGTTCTAACCCTACCATCGCAATACTGATAGGTCTCTTAGAGGCGTACGATGCTAGGAGGTCCTCTAACCCAGGTCCCCCCAGTGCAGATGGGAACATGCCTCCCTTAGAGGGAACCCTCGGTGACCCCGACCTCGACCTCCACACAGAGGACGAGGACGAGTTATCGGGAGACGAGGCAGACAAAGGTCCAGTGGTAGTCGGCAGGCTTACAAGGACCAACTTAAGCAGGCATGAGAATGGAACTGGGGGAGCCCCGGGCCCACGCTCAAGCAGGCTTAACATTGGGAACGGACGAGCTAGGTCTCTCTCCAGAGGCTCTGGCAGATCGGTTCATACACATGTCTCTCAGGCACCTTCTCAGAGAGGAATGACTTCCCCTCAGAGGAGGGAGCATGAAGCGAAGATGCGGGAGGTCAATCTGAGGATCGAGCGGGAAGAACTTGCCCTCGCCAAAGAAAGACTTGCCTTGGCCCGAGAGCAGAAATTAAGTGGGTTAGATCCCACTGGTGGCAGCATTCTCAATCGAGAGAAAGACAGGGGTATAGACACTAGACACCTGAGTAAAATAGTGCCCCCCTTTAAACAAGGGGACGACATCCACAAGTGGATAACTGCCTTGGAGAGGGCCTGCACTGTCCAGTGCGTCCCCCCAAGTCAGTGGGCAGCTATACTGTGGCTTTCCTTTGAAGGTAAAGGAAGGGACAAGCTCCTCACTACAAGAGCTGAGGATGCTAACAACTACCAAGTCCTGAAGAACACACTGATTGATGGGTTCGGCTTAACCACGGAACAGTACCGGGTGCTGTTCCGGGACACCCAGAAAATTCAGTCTCAGGATTGGGCTGACTTTGTCGATTGTGCCACTAAGGCTTTGGAAGGCTGGTTGCTGGGTAGCAAGGTTACTGATTACACAGGATTGTACAATCTTATCATGCGAGAACAGATTTTAAACAACTGTCAGAACCAATTGTTGCATCAGCACCTTGTCGACTCGGATCTGACCTCTCCCCAAGAATTGGGAAAGAAGGCAGACAGATGGGTCAGAACAAGGGTCAAGCAGAACCAGAATCAGAACCAGGGTGGTCAGAAGAAAGCAGACCAAAAGGGTAACAAGAACGAACAAAATGACCAGAAGTCTTCGACAGGTCCCCAACAAACCAAAGAGGGTGGGGGTCAGGCTTCACAGAAGAAGAAGACTCAAGAAGGCCAGTCAAAAAGGTGGTGCCAATACTGTAAAAGTAAGACTCACTGGTTTAGTGAGTGCACCAAGAAAGGAGGGCAAACTCCTGCCACTGCAGCCCCTAAGGCACCTGCACCCCCTAGTACAGTCAGCAGTGGTAGTGCGCCTCCCAAGGCATTAGTTGGGTTAACCTTGGGAACCGAGGGGAGTGACGACTTAGTCGGCACGCTCACTCAGGCCATCCTTGTCTGTACAGGGGATATGGATATGTCCCCTGATGCCAGCCCCAATACTTTGGGCAAATACAGACAGACACCTTTGATAAATGGAAAAGTGGCTCAGGCCTACAGGGACACGTGTGCCAGTGTCACCATGGTGACGCCTAACTTCGTGGACCCTGGACAGATCATGCTAGGTACCAGTTACCTAGTGACCAATGCCAGCAACGTCACTACCAATCACAGTATGGCAGTTGTTGATTTCTCCTGGGGAGGGGTAAGTGGCCCGAAAAAGGTTGTGGTTAGTTCAGACCTCCCCGTAGAATGTCTGTTGGGCAATGATTTGGAAACGTCACAATGGTCAGAAGTGGAGCAGAGGACTCACATGGAGATGTTAGGCTTGCCAGCACATGTCCTTGCTGTGACCAGGTCACAGGCCAAAAGATGCCCCACTGAACAGGTGCTGGATCCTGGAAGAACGGACCAGACACCTTCCAAGAAAAGGAGCAGTAAGGGTAAGGCTTCGCCTTCCCCCTTGCCCCAGGTCGTGGATCAAGTCTCCGAGGAGGCTGACCTTAAAGAACTGAGGGAAACTGAGCCGCAAGAGCTTGAACCTGGTCAGGTTGAGTTTCTGGGCTCAGGGGGACCCTCCAGGGAAGACCTGGGGAAGGCACAGTTAGACTGCCCCTCACTTGAACCCCTCAGACAGCAGGCCGCTGCTGAGGCTGCAGGGAACGCCACAGGTACCCACAAAGTGTACTGGGACGATGGACTCCTGTACTCCGAGGCAAGAGACCCCAAACCTGGTGCGACCAGGAGGCTGGTCATCCCCTTGTCTCTGAGAGGTTTCCTTCTCACCTTGGCCCACGAGATTCCCCTTGCAGGCCACTTAGGCCAGAATAAGACTTGGGACAGAATTGTTCCACACTTTCACTGGCCCCACATGTCCGAAGATACGAAGGAGTTTTGCCGCTCCTGTGTCACTTGCCAAGCCAGTGGTAAGTCAGGTGGCACGACAAAGGCCCCCCTCATACCACTACCAGTGGTGGGGGTACCCTTTGAACGAGTGGGGATCGACATTGTCGGACCAATGGAACCCCAGACAGCATCAGGGCACAAGTTTATACTGGTGGTGGTGGACCACGCCACCAGGTATCCTGAAGCTATTCCCCTTAGGACCAGTACAGCACCTGTGGTGGCACGGGCCCTACTTGGAGTGTTCTCCAGAGTGGGCTTCCCTAAGGAGGTCGTCTCAGACAGAGGTGCAAACTTCATGTCGGGATATCTGACTGCTATGTGGAAGGAATGTGGTGTCAACTACAAATTCACCACACCCTATCACCCACAATGCAATGGGCTTGTTGAGAGATTCAACAGGACCCTAAAAGGGATGATTCACGGACTACCTGAAAAGCTTCGGCGGAGATGGGATGTCCTGATACCCTGCCTCTTGTTCGCCTACAGAGAGGTCCCGCAGAAGGGGGTTGGCTACAGCCCTTTTGAGCTTCTGTTCGGACATCCTGTAAGGGGACCCCTTTGTTTGGTAAAGGAAGGATGGGAGAGACCTCTCAGAAAGCCGGCATCAAACATCGTGGACTATGTGCTCGGTCTCCGCTCGCGGATGGCGGAGTACATGGAAAAGGCGTCTAAAAACCTGGAGGCGAGCCAAGAATTACAGAAAGCTTGGCACGACCAAAAGGCTGTCCTGACTGTGTACCAGCCTGGACAGAAGGTGTGGGTGCTGGAGCCAGTGGCCCCAGCAGCACTCAAAGACAAATGGTCTGGGCCCCACACGATCATTGAGCAAAAGGGAGAGGTCACCTACTTGGTAGACCTGGGAACTCCCCGGAGCCCCCACAGGGTGCTCCATGTAAACAGGCTCAAGGCATATGTCGACAGGGAGGGCATGGGCTTGCTCATGGCCACAGATGAGGGACAGGAGGAGGAGAGTGACCCTCTCCCAGACCTGCTCTCTCAGAACCCTGACGATGGATCAGTAGACGGTGTTGTCTTTTGTGGCAGCCTCTCTGGACATCAACAAGAGGATTGTAAACAGGTTCTTCAATCCTTTCGACATATGTTCTCTCTGACACCCAGTCAGACCAAGTGGTGTACCCATGAGGTCGACACTGGGGACAGTCTGCCCGTAAAGAGTAAAATCTATCGGCAGCCTGATCATGTCAGAGACTGCATCAAGACAGAGGTGCAGAAAATGTTGGAGCTGGGAGTCATTGAACCCTCGGACAGCCCCTGGGCTAGTCCCGTAGTGCTCGTGCCGAAACCTCACACCCAGGGCGGTAAGAAAGAGATGAGGTTTTGCGTGGACTACAGAGGTCTCAATGCGGTCACTAAGACTGACGCCCACCCGATACCAAGAGCAGACGAACTTATCGACCGGTTGGCCTCGGCCAACTACTTAAGTACGTTTGACCTGACAGCTGGGTATTGGCAAATCAGGTTAGCTGAGGAGGCCAAGCCCAAAACAGCATTTTCTACCCCGGGTGGGCATTATCAGTTCGTGGTAATGCCCTTTGGTTTGAAAAATGCACCTGCCACCTTCCAAAGGCTGGTGAATCGAGTTCTCACTGGGTTGGACGACTTCTGTGCGGCGTATCTGGACGATATCGCTGTCTTTAGCTCCACCTGGGAGGATCACCTGGTCCACCTGAGGAAAGTGTTAGAGGCCCTGCAGAAGGCAGGCCTCACTATCAAGGCCACCAAGTGCCAGATAGGGCAGACACAGGTTGTATACCTGGGCCACCTTGTAGGCGGAGGCCAGGTTCAACCATTGGAGAGCAAAATACAGGCCATCCAGGACTGGGCTCCTCCAACCACCCAGACTCAGGTTCGAGCTTTCTTGGGCCTGACTGGTTATTACCGGAAATTTGTCAGAAATTATGGATCCATTGTGACCCCGCTAAACGACCTGACAAGTAAAAAGATGCCAAAAAAAGTTCAGTGGACAGCAAGCTGTCAGAAGGCATTCGATGACCTAAAGCAGGCCATGTGCACAGCACCTATCCTAAAGAGTCCAGACTACTCCAAACCATTCATTGTCCAAACAGACGCTTCGGAGCTGGGTGTGGGAGCTGTTCTATCGCAACTGAATTTTGATGGTCATGACCAGCCCATAGCTTTTATTAGCAGGAGGCTGACCCCCAGAGAGAAGAATTGGTCAGCTATTGAGAGGGAGGCCTTTGCTGTGGTTTGGGCCCTGAAGAAGTTGAGGCCATACTTGTTTGGCACTCACTTCAAGATTCAGACCGACCATAAGCCCCTCTTGTGGCTAAATCAAATGAAGGGTGAAAACCCCAAACTACTTAGGTGGTCCATTTCCCTACAGGGGATGGACTTCACAGTGGAGCATAGACCTGGCACTGATCATGGCAATGCAGATGGGCTCTCCAGGTATTTCCACTTAGAGCAAGAAGACTCACCTGGTCAAGGTTAGCTTATTGTCCCAAAGTTTGGGGGGGGGTCATGTAGGAGAGTAGGGTCTGCAATCCTATGATCACCCAGATTTTTTGCTTTTGCTTCATTGGTTTACGACTTTCTCCGGCCGTGGGCCTGCCAATCAGACCCACAGCCTAGCTGTTCTCTCTCGAAATTAACACACATGTACATTAGGTGCATCCACTAATTGGAACTGGGCCGCCTTGTCAGTCCCTGTCTCAGCATACCACAGGTATCCAGGGCATCGGTGTACCCAGGGCCTACCAGGGGCTGAAGCATGTATTATGCCACCCCTGGAATGGCCGCCCAAATCTGACACAACTGGCTGCACGACAGCTGGGGCCACGTGGTGTAATCACCCGTTGCTGTAGGTGTAGTATTCCTACACCTAAACCCTAAAATGGACACATGGATTCCTATCAGTCACTCCTATAGCAGGCCTTATCAATCCTGAAGGCAGAGTGCAGGGAATCATGTGGGACGGTGCTCTGGCGCGAGCTGAGCCCGTCGACGGCTTGCGGAACCAAGTCCTAATAGCCGTTCCATGGTGACGCGGGCCAACTACTTGTAATGCATTATAATCCTTGCGGTTATTTGCTAACTTTGGCATCGCATCACCTACACATGTCGAGTAAGGTGTCATACGAATGGGAATACGAACCCCTCGCCAGTCCTGGCGACGGGGTTAGCATTCCCCCCTTTTAGAGGGACACGACATGGAAGTAACCTTGAACCCCGGTTAAAGTTGACTCAAGCCTCAGCATCACAAAATGGATGCTGCCACCAGACACAAGTCTGACCTCCTGCTGCTGGGGGACCTTCCAGCAAGGGGAGCTTGGACAAAGGGTTTCCTGTCGAGGGCGGTGTTAGCACCATCCCAGACAGGGTTTGTGTATCCCAGGTAGGCAGGGCTGAAAGGAAGGTGATTGCAAGTGGCACCCCGGTGCTCGCTGTGCATAGCCCGGCTCAAACCAGTTTCGGGGGCACACCAGCCCCTGAGCTGGCGCGAAGCCGGACAAAGGATAGGGGTGTAACCACCCCCCTCCTGGCTCCACCCATAGGTAGAACCTAGTCACGGGCCAGCCCCTTTTCTTAGAATAAAGGTAGGAGCGAGTCCCCTTCCCAAATTGGATAATCAGATAATCGGATAACTCCGAATCACGAACCACTTTCCACGAAAGGAACTCTTGACTATTTCTGAAGACTCTCCCTTGTGGCTAAGGAGTAGCCACCCTGCACCAGCAGGCACCATCTAAGCGCTTGCGGTTTGCTGTACGTCTCCTACAGATCAAGACTGCCCAGCTCGACGAGACCCGAGTTCCCTGCCATCTCTGACCTTTTACCTACCTCATCAGCCCAGCTGAGAGTCGTAGGTGGGACGAGACCTGCGGGACCGGCTATCTTCAGAACCTGCACGACGCTTATCTAGCACGCCCACCGAGGGACCCTCGAGTGAGTGCACCTAGGGTTTGAGAAGCCCTAAACCCTGAACAGCTCCAGCATCGAAGTCTGTCTCCCCAGCATCCACGAGATCTGCGTGGGGGCCCTTCCGCTTCTTGCTGTTCCCAGCGTTGTCCGACCACTTGCCGACCGGCTTGTGGCCCTCTTCACGACGCTCCAAGATTATTTGCATCACCGGTCTGGTTGCTCCAGACTGGCTCTTGCTCCCCTTCAACAGAGGAGTACCACGGACCCTCCTGGTCCACTCCCGACGCCATCTTGACTCCCCCGCTTGGGTTGCCACTGCCAAGATCCGCTGCCCCTTCCTGGGCCCAGCATCATCGACAGCAGACACCTTCGTGGGACAGCTCGCCCTCCATCCTGGTCGCCGCCGCGCCTCCTGGTCCGAGGAACAGCCGAGTCCGACGTCACCCACTCACCTGGTCGAGGTGACTTCAGCCGGTACCCCCCCTGGTACCCGCACGATCGCTGGCTAGCGGTTGAGAACTGAGTCCCCTCTGCTTTCAGGTTTCCTTCACCACCGATCCAGGCTTGGATCGCTCTGAACATCGTCACTGGTCGCCTGCCAGCAACTTCTTCTTTCAGGCTCCTGAGACTACACGAGGACTCCCGACGTCTTGCCGAACTTCACGCAGCCGCAGCCTCCGGGCTAGGTAACTCGAGCATCTCGGTGCTCCATCGCAGGTTCGCTCTACAAGTGTCCAGTTCCTTTTTCGTTTAGTCCCACTGATCGGAACACTCCGAATCAGTACCTCCAGACTCTAACCATTCGCATTTCACTGTTAGTGTAGATGGTTTCTCGTGCCCCTCGGGCATTTGTGTAAATTGTGCAACTGAAGTATTTTCCTAAGAGTTTTGTAGTGTGCTTAGCTCCCTGACTCATAAAGAGCCAGGGTAGTCTTGTCATAAATAAATATCCTGTTATTTTCATAACAACTTGTGTGGTGTCCTTTCACTTGGTGTTCAAGGGGTATATGTGATGGTAAACAGCTGGCTTAACACGCCCTCTAGAGTTTAGCCTAAGACTGCTCGTATCCACGCTACTAGGATAGCTGGTCTATACGGTTGACTTACAACCAATCATCAATAAGGGTCGTTTGGAATGATACACAGTGATCACTAGAATAGTGAGCACTACATATCAGGCCAACTTCTCACATTGGTGAGCAGCGGTTGGGATTTGAGCTTGCTGTTGTTTTACCACACACGTATCCTAAGAATATCGCAGTGAAAGATCACATAAGTACCCAGGTACATATAACTTAACTTAGAATACTCCGAGTTCTACTGAACCGGCTGTTGTAGTGTAACAGGGCTTAGCACACCCTGACTACAACTCTTAGCAAGGGATCAGTAGGTAAACCCATAGTGTAGGTAGGTGCAACACTTACACCTCACTAGAAAAGCATGTCGGTCCACGGAGAGTCTGCAGGGACTCCCTTAGTGGTCAGTGACCCTCCACAGGTCGTGTCACGATATGCGACTCTTAGCTTCAAGGAGATGAGACAACTGTGTGCCTCCAGGAAGCTAAACCAGGGTTCTAACCCTACCATCGCAATACTGATAGGTCTCTTAGAGGCGTACGATGCTAGGAGGTCCTCTAACCCAGGTCCCCCCAGTGCAGATGGGAACATGCCTCCCTTAGAGGGAACCCTCGGTGACCCCGACCTCGACCTCCACACAGAGGACGAGGACGAGTTATCGGGAGACGAGGCAGACAAAGGTCCAGTGGTAGTCGGCAGGCTTACAAGGACCAACTTAAGCAGGCATGAGAATGGAACTGGGGGAGCCCCGGGCCCACGCTCAAGCAGGCTTAACATTGGGAACGGACGAGCTAGGTCTCTCTCCAGAGGCTCTGGCAGATCGGTTCATACACATGTCTCTCAGGCACCTTCTCAGAGAGGAATGACTTCCCCTCAGAGGAGGGAGCATGAAGCGAAGATGCGGGAGGTCAATCTGAGGATCGAGCGGGAAGAACTTGCCCTCGCCAAAGAAAGACTTGCCTTGGCCCGAGAGCAGAAATTAAGTGGGTTAGATCCCACTGGTGGCAGCATTCTCAATCGAGAGAAAGACAGGGGTATAGACACTAGACACCTGAGTAAAATAGTGCCCCCCTTTAAACAAGGGGACGACATCCACAAGTGGATAACTGCCTTGGAGAGGGCCTGCACTGTCCAGTGCGTCCCCCCAAGTCAGTGGGCAGCTATACTGTGGCTTTCCTTTGAAGGTAAAGGAAGGGACAAGCTCCTCACTACAAGAGCTGAGGATGCTAACAACTACCAAGTCCTGAAGAACACACTGATTGATGGGTTCGGCTTAACCACGGAACAGTACCGGGTGCTGTTCCGGGACACCCAGAAAATTCAGTCTCAGGATTGGGCTGACTTTGTCGATTGTGCCACTAAGGCTTTGGAAGGCTGGTTGCTGGGTAGCAAGGTTACTGATTACACAGGATTGTACAATCTTATCATGCGAGAACAGATTTTAAACAACTGTCAGAACCAATTGTTGCATCAGCACCTTGTCGACTCGGATCTGACCTCTCCCCAAGAATTGGGAAAGAAGGCAGACAGATGGGTCAGAACAAGGGTCAAGCAGAACCAGAATCAGAACCAGGGTGGTCAGAAGAAAGCAGACCAAAAGGGTAACAAGAACGAACAAAATGACCAGAAGTCTTCGACAGGTCCCCAACAAACCAAAGAGGGTGGGGGTCAGGCTTCACAGAAGAAGAAGACTCAAGAAGGCCAGTCAAAAAGGTGGTGCCAATACTGTAAAAGTAAGACTCACTGGTTTAGTGAGTGCACCAAGAAAGGAGGGCAAACTCCTGCCACTGCAGCCCCTAAGGCACCTGCACCCCCTAGTACAGTCAGCAGTGGTAGTGCGCCTCCCAAGGCATTAGTTGGGTTAACCTTGGGAACCGAGGGGAGTGACGACTTAGTCGGCACGCTCACTCAGGCCATCCTTGTCTGTACAGGGGATATGGATATGTCCCCTGATGCCAGCCCCAATACTTTGGGCAAATACAGACAGACACCTTTGATAAATGGAAAAGTGGCTCAGGCCTACAGGGACACGTGTGCCAGTGTCACCATGGTGACGCCTAACTTCGTGGACCCTGGACAGATCATGCTAGGTACCAGTTACCTAGTGACCAATGCCAGCAACGTCACTACCAATCACAGTATGGCAGTTGTTGATTTCTCCTGGGGAGGGGTAAGTGGCCCGAAAAAGGTTGTGGTTAGTTCAGACCTCCCCGTAGAATGTCTGTTGGGCAATGATTTGGAAACGTCACAATGGTCAGAAGTGGAGCAGAGGACTCACATGGAGATGTTAGGCTTGCCAGCACATGTCCTTGCTGTGACCAGGTCACAGGCCAAAAGATGCCCCACTGAACAGGTGCTGGATCCTGGAAGAACGGACCAGACACCTTCCAAGAAAAGGAGCAGTAAGGGTAAGGCTTCGCCTTCCCCCTTGCCCCAGGTCGTGGATCAAGTCTCCGAGGAGGCTGACCTTAAAGAACTGAGGGAAACTGAGCCGCAAGAGCTTGAACCTGGTCAGGTTGAGTTTCTGGGCTCAGGGGGACCCTCCAGGGAAGACCTGGGGAAGGCACAGTTAGACTGCCCCTCACTTGAACCCCTCAGACAGCAGGCCGCTGCTGAGGCTGCAGGGAACGCCACAGGTACCCACAAAGTGTACTGGGACGATGGACTCCTGTACTCCGAGGCAAGAGACCCCAAACCTGGTGCGACCAGGAGGCTGGTCATCCCCTTGTCTCTGAGAGGTTTCCTTCTCACCTTGGCCCACGAGATTCCCCTTGCAGGCCACTTAGGCCAGAATAAGACTTGGGACAGAATTGTTCCACACTTTCACTGGCCCCACATGTCCGAAGATACGAAGGAGTTTTGCCGCTCCTGTGTCACTTGCCAAGCCAGTGGTAAGTCAGGTGGCACGACAAAGGCCCCCCTCATACCACTACCAGTGGTGGGGGTACCCTTTGAACGAGTGGGGATCGACATTGTCGGACCAATGGAACCCCAGACAGCATCAGGGCACAAGTTTATACTGGTGGTGGTGGACCACGCCACCAGGTATCCTGAAGCTATTCCCCTTAGGACCACTACAGCACCTGTGGTGGCACGGGCCCTACTTGGAGTGTTCTCCAGAGTGGGCTTCCCTAAGGAGGTCGTCTCAGACAGAGGTGCAAACTTCATGTCGGGATATCTGACTGCTATGTGGAAGGAATGTGGTGTCAACTACAAATTCACCACACCCTATCACCCACAATGCAATGGGCTTGTTGAGAGATTCAACAGGACCCTAAAAGGGATGATTCACGGACTACCTGAAAAGCTTCGGCGGAGATGGGATGTCCTGATACCCTGCCTCTTGTTCGCCTACAGAGAGGTCCCGCAGAAGGGGGTTGGCTACAGCCCTTTTGAGCTTCTGTTCGGACATCCTGTAAGGGGACCCCTTTGTTTGGTAAAGGAAGGATGGGAGAGACCTCTCAGAAAGCCGGCATCAAACATCGTGGACTATGTGCTCGGTCTCCGCTCGCGGATGGCGGAGTACATGGAAAAGGCGTCTAAAAACCTGGAGGCGAGCCAAGAATTACAGAAAGCTTGGCACGACCAAAAGGCTGTCCTGACTGTGTACCAGCCTGGACAGAAGGTGTGGGTGCTGGAGCCAGTGGCCCCAGCAGCACTCAAAGACAAATGGTCTGGGCCCCACACGATCATTGAGCAAAAGGGAGAGGTCACCTACTTGGTAGACCTGGGAACTCCCCGGAGCCCCCACAGGGTGCTCCATGTAAACAGGCTCAAGGCATATGTCGACAGGGAGGGCATGGGCTTGCTCATGGCCACAGATGAGGGACAGGAGGAGGAGAGTGACCCTCTCCCAGACCTGCTCTCTCAGAACCCTGACGATGGATCAGTAGACGGTGTTGTCTTTTGTGGCAGCCTCTCTGGACATCAACAAGAGGATTGTAAACAGGTTCTTCAATCCTTTCGACATATGTTCTCTCTGACACCCAGTCAGACCAAGTGGTGTACCCATGAGGTCGACACTGGGGACAGTCTGCCCGTAAAGAGTAAAATCTATCGGCAGCCTGATCATGTCAGAGACTGCATCAAGACAGAGGTGCAGAAAATGTTGGAGCTGGGAGTCATTGAACCCTCGGACAGCCCCTGGGCTAGTCCCGTAGTGCTCGTGCCGAAACCTCACACCCAGGGCGGTAAGAAAGAGATGAGGTTTTGCGTGGACTACAGAGGTCTCAATGCGGTCACTAAGACTGACGCCCACCCGATACCAAGAGCAGACGAACTTATCGACCGGTTGGCCTCGGCCAACTACTTAAGTACGTTTGACCTGACAGCTGGGTATTGGCAAATCAGGTTAGCTGAGGAGGCCAAGCCCAAAACAGCATTTTCTACCCCGGGTGGGCATTATCAGTTCGTGGTAATGCCCTTTGGTTTGAAAAATGCACCTGCCACCTTCCAAAGGCTGGTGAATCGAGTTCTCACTGGGTTGGACGACTTCTGTGCGGCGTATCTGGACGATATCGCTGTCTTTAGCTCCACCTGGGAGGATCACCTGGTCCACCTGAGGAAAGTGTTAGAGGCCCTGCAGAAGGCAGGCCTCACTATCAAGGCCACCAAGTGCCAGATAGGGCAGACACAGGTTGTATACCTGGGCCACCTTGTAGGCGGAGGCCAGGTTCAACCATTGGAGAGCAAAATACAGGCCATCCAGGACTGGGCTCCTCCAACCACCCAGACTCAGGTTCGAGCTTTCTTGGGCCTGACTGGTTATTACCGGAAATTTGTCAGAAATTATGGATCCATTGTGACCCCGCTAAACGACCTGACAAGTAAAAAGATGCCAAAAAAAGTTCAGTGGACAGCAAGCTGTCAGAAGGCATTCGATGACCTAAAGCAGGCCATGTGCACAGCACCTATCCTAAAGAGTCCAGACTACTCCAAACCATTCATTGTCCAAACAGACGCTTCGGAGCTGGGTGTGGGAGCTGTTCTATCGCAACTGAATTTTGATGGTCATGACCAGCCCATAGCTTTTATTAGCAGGAGGCTGACCCCCAGAGAGAAGAATTGGTTAGCTATTGAGAGGGAGGCCTTTGCTGTGGTTTGGGCCCTGAAGAAGTTGAGGCCATACTTGTTTGGCACTCACTTCAAGATTCAGACCGACCATAAGCCCCTCTTGTGGCTAAATCAAATGAAGGGTGAAAACCCCAAACTACTTAGGTGGTCCATTTCCCTACAGGGGATGGACTTCACAGTGGAGCATAGACCTGGCACTGATCATGGCAATGCAGATGGGCTCTCCAGGTATTTCCACTTAGAGCAAGAAGACTCACCTGGTCAAGGTTAGCTTATTGTCCCAAAGTTTGGGGGGGGGGTCATGTAGGAGAGTAGGGTCTGCAATCCTATGATCACCCAGATTTTTTGCTTTTGCTTCATTGGTTTACGACTTTCTCCGGCCGTGGGCCTGCCAATCAGACCCACAGCCTAGCTGTTCTCTCTCGAAATTAACACACATGTACATTAGGTGCATCCACTAATTGGAACTGGGCCGCCTTGTCAGTCCCTGTCTCAGCATACCACAGGTATCCAGGGCATCGGTGTACCCAGGGCCTACCAGGGGCTGAAGCATGTATTATGCCACCCCTGGAATGGCCGCCCAAATCTGACACAACTGGCTGCACGACAGCTGGGGCCACGTGGTGTAATCACCCGTTGCTGTAGGTGTAGTATTCCTACACCTAAACCCTAAAATGGACACATGGATTCCTATCAGTCACTCCTATAGCAGGCCTTATCAATCCTGAAGGCAGAGTGCAGGGAATCATGTGGGACGGTGCTCTGGCGCGAGCTGAGCCCGTCGACGGCTTGCGGAACCAAGTCCTAATAGCCGTTCCATGGTGACGCGGGCCAACTACTTGTAATGCATTATAATCCTTGCGGTTATTTGCTAACTTTGGCATCGCATCACCTACACATGTCGAGTAAGGTGTCATACGAATGGGAATACGAACCCCTCGCCAGTCCTGGCGACGGGGTTAGCATTCCCCCCTTTTAGAGGGACACGACATGGAAGTAACCTTGAACCCCGGTTAAAGTTGACTCAAGCCTCAGCATCACAAAATGGATGCTGCCACCAGACACAAGTCTGACCTCCTGCTGCTGGGGGACCTTCCAGCAAGGGGAGCTTGGACAAAGGGTTTCCTGTCGAGGGCGGTGTTAGCACCATCCCAGACAGGGTTTGTGTATCCCAGGTAGGCAGGGCTGAAAGGAAGGTGATTGCAAGTGGCACCCCGGTGCTCGCTGTGCATAGCCCGGCTCAAACCAGTTTCGGGGGCACACCAGCCCCTGAGCTGGCGCGAAGCCGGACAAAGGATAGGGGTGTAACCACCCCCCTCCTGGCTCCACCCATAGGTAGAACCTAGTCACGGGCCAGCCCCTTTTCTTAGAATAAAGGTAGGAGCGAGTCCCCTTCCCAAATTGGATAATCAGATAATCGGATAACTCCGAATCACGAACCACTTTCCACGAAAGGAACTCTTGACTATTTCTGAAGACTCTCCCTTGTGGCTAAGGAGTAGCCACCCTGCACCAGCAGGCACCATCTAAGCGCTTGCGGTTTGCTGTACGTCTCCTACGGATCAAGACTGCCCAGCTCGACGAGACCCGAGTTCCCTGCCATCTCTGACCTTTTACCTACCTCATCAGCCCAGCTGAGAGTCGTAGGTGGGACGAGACCTGCGGGACCGGCTATCTTCAGAACCTGCACGACGCTTATCTAGCACGCCCACCGAGGGACCCTCGAGTGAGTGCACCTAGGGTTTGAGAAGCCCTAAACCCTGAACAGCTCCAGCATCGAAGTCTGTCTCCCCAGCATCCACGAGATCTGCGTGGGGGCCCTTCCGCTTCTTGCTGTTCCCAGCGTTGTCCGACCACTTGCCGACCGGCTTGTGGCCCTCTTCACGACGCTCCAAGATTATTTGCATCACCGGTCTGGTTGCTCCAGACTGGCTCTTGCTCCCCTTCAACAGAGGAGTACCACGGACCCTCCTGGTCCACTCCCGACGCCATCTTGACTCCCCCGCTTGGGTTGCCACTGCCAAGATCCGCTGCCCCTTCCTGGGCCCAGCATCATCGACAGCAGACACCTTCGTGGGTCAGCTCGCCCTCCATCCTGGTCGCCGCCGCGCCTCCTGGTCCGAGGAACAGCCGAGTCCGACGTCACCCACTCACCTGGTCGAGGTGACTTCAGCCGGTACCCCCCCTGGTACCCGCACGATCGCTGGCTAGCGGTTGAGAACTGAGTCCCCTCTGCTTTCAGGTTTCCTTCACCACCGATCCAGGCTTGGATCGCTCTGAACATCGTCACTGGTCGCCTGCCAGCAACTTCTTCTTTCAGGCTCCTGAGACTACACGAGGACTCCCGACGTCTTGCCGAACTTCACGCAGCCGCAGCCTCCGGGCTAGGTAACTCGAGCATCTCGGTGCTCCATCGCAGGTTCGCTCTACAAGTGTCCAGTTCCTTTTTCGTTTAGTCCCACTGATCGGAACACTCCGGAATCAGTACCTCCAGACTCTAACCATTCGCATTTCACTGTTAGTGTAGATGGTTTCTCGTGCCCCTCGGGCATTTGTGTAAATTGTGCAACTGAAGTATTTTCCTAAGAGTTTTGTAGTGTGCTTAGCTCCCTGACTCATAAAGAGCCAGGGTAGTCTTGTCATAAATAAATATCCTGTTATTTTCATAACAACTTGTGTGGTGTCCTTTCACTTGGTGTTCAAGGGGTATATGTGATGGTAAACAGCTGGCTTAACACGCCCTCTAGAGTTTAGCCTAAGACTGCTCGTATCCACGCTACTAGGATAGCTGGTCTATACGGTTGACTTACAACCAATCATCAATAAGGGTCGTTTGGAATGATACACAGTGATCACTAGAATAGTGAGCACTACATATCAGGCCAACTTCTCACAAGGGGTATTCCCTATTTTCCAGTGGGCATGACCCCATGCAAATAAGCAAACACTTTGTCTTTGCACCTGCGCCGTATTACAGACATCGGAGCAACAGGAAAGGGGCTGTCGGAGGTGCACTGACTGTTTGCCACATAGGCGTGGTATGCTGTCAGTACCCCCCACACCTGAGGGCACTCCTATGGAGGTGAGCAGGAGGGTCTCAGGAATCTCCCTGAGAGCCCCCTCTATGTGGGTGCAGTGAAACACTGCGCCCGCCTGTGGGGCAATCCCTGCCCACCTTTAAACTGACACCAGCGCCCAGATTCATGACGGTTTAGCGTCAGGTTATCGTTAATTTTTTATGGAAACCCGATACTCAACCTTTTTGGGGATTAACAAACCAACGCCAATTGGTATTAGCATTTGGTTTGGTTAGTAAAGTACCGCAAACCAGCATGAAATTCTGCTTTGCATTTCTTTGCATCAAGGTAGTGTTACATGGGTAGTACATGGGCGTTCCTATGCATCCACTCTTGCTTTATGATGCCAAAACTTAATGCCACTGGAAAGCAGGCATTAGAAGGAGAAATGTCGTTTCTCCTTGCTTTTCCGACTTTGCATGTGTGCTGCACACAGGATTTAAACTTGTCTAGGCATAGTATTTTGTACAGGACTCTATGGTAGACTCAGGCTGGCACCCTAGCACTTTGGCACTAAGGTGTGTGCCGGCGCTAGGGAGAGGGGAGGAGAAAGCAATATCTCTGCAGATATGGCTCTACTAGTCCCTCCCTGTCATGCAGCACAGCATTTTTGTCTGCTGCGCTGCGTTCCGTGATGTTTTTAAGAAACTTGTCACAATGTCTTTGGCTGCAAGTGAAGGGTAGACTGGTGTCCTAAAGTAGCTGGTCACCTTTTCACTAATGTCTGTTGATAAGCTGGTTTACTGAGATCTTAGGTAACATCAAAAGTGACCTCAAGAAGCTGGCTCCTCTATATAATGGGCACCAAATGGTAAGGTACAGCAATGAAACTCTTGGCAACGCAAGCCCTGTAAATAACAAGCACGCATTGCCCAGGGCTCACAGGATGACAGGTCGAGGTGGCCCTGAAAGGAAGGAGAACCATTATATGCAAACTGGATTACCTGAAAGGCCCTTAAATAGCCTTTTCATAAGGCGCATGCAACATAGTGACACATTGGCACACATCTCAGTGACATCATTTGGGCACTGAGACATGTAGAGCAGTAAATGTTGTTCCTTGGCAATCATAGAGTTAACTTCTGAGAGTGCCACTGTGCAGCACACAATGTTAACAAGCAGTGTGGACGGATGGAATGCCCACTGGGCACAGTTGATCTGGCAGGCTGTGAGTGCTGCCTCCAGACACTATTTCAGGACTGATATAAAAATAGCTATAAATAATTTCTGCAATTTGCCACATTGGTGACAGACGCGTGTTCCCCAAGTCACGCAGTAGGAAGGTTGCAGCCAGAGGAATATTCCACGCCTAGCCTGAAAGCCATTTATGTTGACTTCAGTGAAGTCACTTTGTCCAGGGACAGACATTTGTTCAGAAGGGGACGTCACTTTGCATTCTATCCACTGGAGTGGTCATGGTGCAGCACAAGGGGTGCAGTAATGTAGATGAGTATCAGTTTGTTTCTGGTTTTATATAGCGACAACCCAACCCATCTGGACATCAGACAACTATACGTGGTTAAAAGCAACCACAAAGAATAGACAAAGAATATACAGCATGAATTTAGGTTCAGAATTCATTTATTTGTTAAGCAGCTTTTTTACAGCACTATAAGCCATTGGAGGTACCCTCAGAGAGCTATGGATCAGACACCATTCCTGCAGGCGTAGTTAGGATGTTAAATGTTGGCAAAGGCATCAAATGTACCAAAATATTTAGGATGAAGATGTAAAAGACTTATGAAGAATTAGAGTGGGCCTTCTATGGAGAGGTTGGTTTTAGGTGTCAAAAATACCATAGGATATCTTTGTGAACATGTATAGATACTCATGTAAAGATTTACACTTTCAGAGTTTTTTCTCTGGTTCAACGCAGAAATTCCCAGCCCATGATCTGAACCACATAATAGGTGGAAGTGACACTGAAAAAGTAAAAGTAGGCATTTAAAGTACTTTTCTAATTTTATCATGGAACGGGTTTGTCTTGACAGAAGAAAGGACTCTCTGAGAAAGTTTGACTCAAAGTTCTTGATTTCCTGAAGGTTGGATTTTCAAGTCAGTGTCTGCACTGCAAATGAGCAAAAGCATAGTTTGTAGATCTAGCCTGAAGATTTATATGAAATATTGAGGGAAATTTAAATAAACTCCTGGCTTTGACAGGAAGCTGTTAAAGGGAGATCAGGACCAGGGTGGTGTGTTCAGATCTTCTGGTTGCTGAGCCTAATCGAGCAGCTGCATGCATGGGGGCCTTCAGGGAGGCTCGGCTCATTCAGGAAATACCAATGAGTTAAGAGTTACAGTAATCAAGCAACGAATGGGCTATTGATTAAACCACTAAAGTCCTGTGCTGGGATTATAGATTTTTTTCTATCGAGGAACCTGATTTGGAATTGTGCTCCTCTGGCTAAATAGTTTATGAGGATGTGTAGCTTCGGACCTTTGTCTAGAATGAAGCCCTGGTGTTTCGAGCATCCAATAATGGATGGCTTCCAATTGAGGTTTAATGAATCAATTCATAATTACACTGGTGTAGAACAACGGGAGAGTGTTTAAAAGGCACTAGTTGAAGTGGGTTCACACACACACACACACACACTAGCACACACACTTGGAAAAAAACAAAGGTTAAAGTAACGTTATAGTTAGGTGAAAATTTCAGTAACAAACATAAAGTTTAAACAAAAAAAATCTGAAATCCACAAATTATAGTTGTCTCAAGTAACTAATACTCGTGCCATAAGGTAACAATAACATGCACCCCAGGCCATGCACAGTGTTGTCATCAATGATGCCAATTCAGATGTCATCAGTAATTCTATCAATGATGTCAATGAACACGTCATTAGTGTTCATTGACTCCCCATTTTTCTTGGCCCCTGCTTACCGGATCACCCAAAACATCCCTTGAAGGAATAAAGCAAAAAGAGCACTTTTTCGGAAAGTTTCTTCAAGATTCGTCAAAGTTATTATAAAGCAAAAAATGCTTTTCCTTTGGAAACACAGACCTAACTATAACTACCCAGTGGCAACTGGAATAAATTAATCAAAAAAAGAAGCAGAGAACTCTGGGTAGTTCCCAGGTCTAGGTGGAGAGCAGCTCCAATATAGAGCACACTACAACACCAGTGCTGGTGCTCTATATAGGACCTAAACCTGGGAACTACCCAGAGTTATCTGCTTCTTTTTTGCATATATATATATAATGCAGGAGGCTGGCTTAGTATATGGTGCACACTTAAAGGAGTGATGCACCTTGCACTAATCCAGACAACCCTACTGGTGACTTTAGTGGTCTTTGATAACCTTAAAGCTCTCAAAGTGGTAGCTGAGGAGAGTAGTCTCAGGCTTATCTTGAAGGAGTGTAAAGCAGCTTGTTTTACCACATTTAAACAATAGCGTAGATTAGATAAGAAAGAACTACACAGTGTTTATGAAAATAAGGCTATTTATTACACAACACAATCACTATCACATTGCTATATCTCCTAGCCAGAGATATCAACAATACACATGAAGAAATCAGGTAAATAGCACCAATGTACACTGGTCTCCAGGATGAGAACAAACCATATACTAAAGAAGTGGGATGCGAACTGCAAGGAAGAATGGAACTTGGACCAAAGGACTCAAATGATCTGGGAGAGCCAGGAACCACCCAAAGTAAGTACCCAGGTACCCCATAGAGACTGTGTGCAGAGTGGAAACACAGCCACGTGCCCAATGGAAGTCAATGGAGATGTTGCATTTGCAGTTTTAAAGAAAAAGGACCCTACCCAAAGGACCCTGAAGAAATCCTATGGAGTACGGAAGATTGGAGAGCCACCCCACCCATTGGTCAAAAAGGAATTAGGTTACCTGCACCAGAGAAGATGGGTGCATAGGGGTGAAGTGACTTCAAAACATCCCATAGACGACAATGCAAGAAAGGCCTTTGCAAACATCTCTCAAGATGTCCGGTGAAATCCAAGGGTGGATTCTTGAAGAGAATAACCTGCAAGCAGAAGGGACAGAGTCTAGAATGACCAGGAGGCACAGAAGCACAATGCCCACCCTTGCCAGGATCCGTACACTAGCTGTCCCACGACGGGTGACAGAGTCTAGGTGGTCAGTGTCCGGTGGGATCACCAACAAGCCTTGGTAGCCGCAACTGGTGTGGAAGAGGACAGGATGCAAGTGTTGATTCTAGCAAGGTCCAAGGGACTTACCAAGTGCAGGAGAGTCAGAGCAGGCCCTGAGCAAGTAAAGTAGCCCGCCAAAGTAGAAGAAGACCCTCAGAGTACCCACAGGCCAAAGGCACAGAAGTGGCAAGAGGACTCGGGCAGCTCACCAAAGATGGAGGCCCACGGTGCAAGGGATGCAGTTAGGATGCTGATCTTTGAGGGATGAGTTGCTGGAGGCTGGATGGCAGCCATCTTGTGACTCGGTAGAGCCGAGTCACAAGAAAACAGTGAAAAAAAGATAAAAAACAAGAAAAGGGGGCAGGGTAGAAACACCCTGACCCCCTAGGCCTGCTCAGGGGGTTCCACACGGACCCCCAGGGCCAAATAAAGCATATATTTTCTTTTAATTTTGGCGAAGTTCGCGCTGGGGTCGCAAATCCCGCCGAAATTTTGTTAAAAAATGAAGCACGGGCTCCCGCGCTTCATTTAATTGAGGCCACCCGGTGGGCCAAGTCCCAGGGGCAATGCCCAAAACTATTAGCCCCGGGGACTGCCACCTCCCCGGGGCTATGTTGATAATATGGGTGAGGGAACGCAGCCCTACCGCAGCCCTGGGGACCGCCACCTCCCGGGGCTTGTTTAATTTGTGAGGGGGCCTCCAAGGCCCCCCAAAGCCCCGGGTACCGCTACCAACCTGGGGCTTTTGTCAAATATACATGGGGCCTCACTGCCCCCCACAGCCCCGGGGACCACCACCCCCCAGGGCTTCTTTTTATACTTTAATCAAACTGTGTAAGGGGGCTCGGGCCCCCCCACATGCCCCGGGGACCACCACCTCCCGGGGCACTAATCATGTAAATTCGGAGGTCCGTTACAGACACCCGAGTGCCACGGGGACCAGCACCTCCCCGGGGCTGTACACTAGTTGGGAGGGGAGCCGTGCAGCTCCCCTCCTGAAGCCCTCGATGGCCCTGGGGATAGCCACCCCCCAGGGCCGGCTCCTGCAGTGTCCCAGGGTGCACACCCCGGGTCACTGCTGTTTGCAATGACAGGGCGAGAGCCGTGCGGCTCCCGCCCTGTCATTGCAAACTCTGCTTTGGATTTTGGAAGCGAGAGCAGGTTTCCTGCTCTCGCTTCCAAAATCCAAAGCAGATTGCTTTTCCACACGGGGAGCTGCATGTCAGCTGCTCCCCGTGTGGAAAAGCAATGCCGACTCCCACAGGAGGCAGGGAGCCGGTGGGACCGTGGGGGCATTGGGGCTCCCCCCACGGTCCCCAACTGATAGGGCCGGCCCCGGGGGATAGGGTCCCGGGGGCTCGAAGTGGCCCGGGATGAGGGCCATGCGGCCCCCCGGCCCCCCCAAAAATAAATAAATAATGGCCGGCCCTGGGGATGGGGTGCCTGGGACCAATAGAGGCCTCAGGAGGGAGCCACGCAGCCCCCTCCTTAAAAAAATAAATATATGTGGCCATGCCCCGGGGGATGGGGCCGCCAGGGCTGGAATTGGCCACGGGAGGGGGGCCCACGCGGCCCCCTTTCCTTTTAGATATTTTTTTTTTAGAAAGGCCCTGGGGTATGGTTCCCCGGGGTCCAAAACAGGGAAAAAGAAGGGGGGCAACACAGCCCCCTTCTATAAAAATATTTTTGTTAAAGACCGGCATCGTGACGGAGGCCCTTCCCCCTCCCAGCAACACTCTGTAAACGCGCCCTATGGCGCGTTGTAAGTTGGGGAATTAATTCCCCTTCAATGCTGGGGGTACCTGGGGGTCAACTAGCCCACCAGGTACCTCCAGTATGCGCCACAGGGCTGCCTTGCAGAAAGGTGGTCCAAGGGCACACCCCTTTTTACACGTCTCTGCAACACAGCTCAGTGGCGCTTACTGGAGGTACCTGGTGGGCTAGTTTGACCCCAGGGACCCTGAGGACTCAAGGGGATTTAATCCCCCAATTTACAATGCACCAGGGGGTGCGTTTGCACAGTGGTGCAGGGAGGGGGCATGGCCTGATTTAACAAGTGTGCAAACGCGCCCTGTGGCATGTTTTAAGTTGGAGGATTAAGTCCCCTTCAATCCTAAGGGTCCTTGGGGGCCAACTAGTCCACCAGGTACCTCCAGTAAGCGCCAGGGTGATGCGTTTCAGAGTGGTGGTCCAAGGCCGCGCCCCCTTTTTAGACCACTCTGCAATGCAGCTCTGTGGCGCTTACTGGAGGTAGCCGGTGGGCTATTTGGCCCTCAGGGACCCTCAGGATTCAAGGAGACTTAATCACCCAACTTAAAATGCGCCAGAGGGCACGTTTGCACACTTGTCACATTAGGCCCCGCCCCCCTCCCTGCACCACAGTGCAAACGCACCTTGTGGCACGTTTTAAGTTGGGGGATTAATTCCCCTTCAATCCTGAGGGTCCCTGGGGGCCAACTAGTACACCAGGTACCTCTTGTAAACGCCACAGGGCTACGTTGCAGAGGGGTGCTCCAAGGCCATGCCCCTTTTTACACCACTCTGCAAACGCGGCTCCTGTTGCACTGCTTGGGTGGCGATGAGGTCCTCTTGTGTCCTGAGGACCTCAAGACACAAGTGGACTTCATCCTCTGAGTAGCAGTGCGCCAGAAGCCGCGTTTGCAGCGTGGTGTAAAAAGGGGCGTGGCCTCAGAACACCTCTCTGAAACGCAGGTCTGTGGCACTTACTGGATGTACCTGGTGGGCTACTTGGTCACCAGGGACCTTCAGGATTCAATGGGACTTAATAGGGATGTCATAGTTAGAAATTAGCATTTAAAAAACCTTAGAAAATCACTGAAAAAAACATAGGTTTCAGGGACGTTATAGTTAGCTGGACATTTCACTCTTAGAAAACCACAGAAATTCCACTGTTATAGTTAGTTCAGCTAACTATAACTCGCGCACCCACAATGCACTGCTCATGACGTCACATATTACATCATTCATGACATTGTCAGTGACATCACTGATGACATCACTGATGACATCTCAAATGACATCACTGATGACATCACTGATGACATCACTGATGACATCATCCACGTAAAAATCTGATGCACCTCCTCACACTCTAATATAACCTTTGATACACCCACTGTGAAATACAGACTACCATTTTCTAAATCATTGACACACCTATATCAGTTACTACATATGCACTCACTGATTCTTAGGTCTACACACACATCCACTCATTCATCCATACAATCACTCATACATGCAGTCACTCATCAATACAACACTATCATATGCACTCATACACCTATACAGACACTCCGTGCAGTTACTCACACACCTAGTCAGTAATGCTAAGAATCAATCACACTCCCATTTACTCACCTATACAATTATACACACACCACCTCACTTATTCATACAGATACTAACGCAAACTTACTCCCTTATATAATCAGTGATACAAGTACACACTCATCCATACAGACAGTCTCACAATCACTGACTATCATGTAGAGTTATTTATAAACTTCAACTCTCACATACACTGCCTTTTATATATGTAGTTACTTTGACATGTACCACTGAGACATCCATTCACTCACCAACACACACATACACATACTCACGCACCCATACATCTGTTTCCACATGCACTCTTGAACCCATACACCGGTGAATCAACAACTCACACATCTAGGCACAGAGTCACACACCTCCCACCCACCCACACACACACTCAGTCTCCCCCAAAAATACTCAGACAACCAATCAATAACCTATATAGACACTCATGTAGCTAATGACCAACCCATGCAGCAGCTTGCACAACAACAGACAGACTGATACAGGCATTCACACAGTTTAGTCCCTAACCCATGCATTCAGTAAGACACATTTAATCACTCACTTATACAGTCAGTCACACACCTACTAAATCCTCCATCCAGACAGTTATACACCCACTCATTCTTCAATACACCTTGGAATATATATGAAACATATTTAAACTTTACAGAAACACACAGTCACTGGATGATGTCATCGGTGAAGTCATCAGTGATGTCATCTGAGATGTCATCAGTGATGTCACTGACCATGCCATGAATGATGTAATATGTGATGTCATGAGCAGTGCATTGCGGGTGTGTGATTTATAGTTAGCTGAACTAACTATAACGGTGACATTTCTGTAGTTTTTTAAGAGTCAAATGTCCAGCTAACTATAACGTCCCTGAAACCTATGGTTTTTTTCAGTGAATATATATATATATATATATATATATATATATATATATATATATATATATATTATCTACTGGCGGTCGCCAGTAGATAGTTATAGTTACAACCTAGTTTCCATAGGAAATCTCAAAATTCTATTTTGAATAACTTTGGCGCCGGTTGACGAATTCTCGCAAAATTTTTAAAACAAATGGGGCGCTCCGTTCAGCTCCTACCCTGAAAGTCTCGGGGTGATTCGTCAAGCGGGGGCCGAGAAAAAGGGGGGGTCCCAAAACACGTTTTCCCCATGCATTTTTCCATAGGACCTTTAGTCGAAGGTACAGCCCGAACGGCTGAACAGAATTACGTGAAATTTGGCAGAGAGGTAGCCATAAGGTCAAGGAAGTGCCTTTTGAAGGTCTCATGTAAATCTGTTCAGTATTTCCTGAGAAAATAGCATTTAAAAGCATATAAATATCTATACGCACGCACCGTGCGCGCACCGTGCGTAAACCGTGGGCGCACCGTGCGCGCACCCTGTCGTGCGCGAGCGCAATTCTGATTGGTTGTTAGATGTCGGTAAACATTCGAATCGGTCGAAACCAGGAAGTGTCGGCCGCCATTTTGTCTCTCGCAGTCTGAGGGGGTGAAAAACAAAGGTGGAGAACATGAAAAGGGGGCAGGGTGGACAGTTCCTGACCCCCTAGCCTTTGTCAGGGGGTCCCAGAAGGACCCCCAAGGGCAAAAAAATGATTTGATTCTTTTTTCGAAAAATCGCGGAGTGCGCGCACTGTGCGCGCACGCTGAAAAAACACACATAAACATTTTTTTTTAAATTTTTAACGGAAAATTAAGCGAGGTTCGCGCACCGTGCGCGCACGCTAAAAATCCCATAAAAAAAATAAAAAATACATACATAAATTAGCAATAAAAAACCTTTGAAATTCACTGAAAAAACCATAGATTTCACACACGTTATAGTTACGAATTAGCATTTAAAAAACCTTGCAAATTCACTTAAAAAACCATAGGTTTCACACATGTTATAGTTAGCTGGACATTTCACTCGTAAAAAACCAATGAAATTCCCCCGTTATAGTTAGTGCAGGCAACTATAACTCACGCGACCGTAATCCTCTGCTGATGACGTCAGATATTACATCACTGATGACATATGTGTCTTTCTGAAAAATAAATATTTGTAATATATGTATAGCTAAAGATTAATGGAAGAAGACATGGGTAAATAAGTGTCTAAATACAGTGATGTAATATCTGACGTCATCAGCAGAGGATTGCGGTCGCGTGAGTTATAGTTGCCTGCACTAACTATAACGGGGGAATTTCATTGGTTTTTTACGAGTGAAATGTCCAGCTAACTATAACATGTGTGAAACCTATGGTTTTTTAAGTGAATTATATATATACACATATATTAACTACTGGCGGTCACAGTAGGACCTAGTTTCCATAGAAAGAGCATTATTTTTTTCAAATCTTCAAGAAATTTTCATAACTAGTACACCACTCATTTCAGCTGCTGTCTTTAAAGGTTTGAGGTGATTTGTCAAGCAAGGCGATGATAAAAAGGGGGGATTCCAAAATGTGTTTTGCCCATGCAATTTCACAGAGGGATTTTGAACACGACTACAGCCCAAACCGTGTTTGGCAGAAAGCTAGCTCTTGGTCCAGAAAGCGTGTTTTTTGTAATTTGGTGTATGTCCGTTCAGTAGTTTTAGAGATATTAACTGAAATCCAAATTTGTATATCTAGAGACGCGGTTCCTCCACGGATCCGACAGTCCCCGTGCTGAAATCTGGTTGGCTGCCAACACATCAACTAGGAAGTTTTTGCAGCCATTTTGGGACTCGGACTAAGCCAGTTCCCCAAAAAAACATTTTTTTAAAAGAAAAGGGGTCAGGGTCGGAATACCCTGAACCCCCATCCTTGGTGATGGAGGCTCCCCGGGACCCTGCCAGGGTAAAAAAACATTTTTATTTTATCTTTTGACAGAAATTGTGGGCAGAACCACGAATCCAGTGGAAAAAAAACATGTGCAGCTTCAGGCACTTGATTTTTATGAGCCCGTGGGTGGGCCTGGTCACTGGGGCGTTCTTTTCAAAATGTAAAGGGGGGGCACATGCAGTTTCACCCCTGGGGACCACCACCTCCCCAGGATTATTTTTTGGAAGGGCGCCCCCGATCCTAAGGCCTTTAAAAGCCTTGAGGACCACCATCTCCCGTGGCTTATGAATTAAAAAAGAGGATGGCCGCCCGGACCACATCCTACTTATTAATTGCCCCAGGGACCGCCACCTCCCCATTTACACAAAAGTACTGAAAATATGGGAGGGGTGCAGCACAGTCTCACTCCTGGGCCATATATGGCTCCGGGGACCACCATCTTCCTGGGGCCAGCTTGTGGAAAGTTAAGAAGGGCGGGCCATGCGGCACCTTCTCCCAGAGCCAATAATGGACCTAGGAACCACAGCCCCCCAGGGCCTGCTCCCTATGTCCCAGGGTGCCCAACCACGCCACATAGCTGTTTGCTTTAGCTAGGCAGGACCTTTGGCAGCTCCCGCCAAGCGAGACCAAAAAGTAACTGCTCCAAGCGGGCAGGAGCAGGAAAACTGCTCCCGCTTGCTGGAAGCAAAGTTTTCATCTGTTTTCCTGCCCACTGTCAAGTGGGCAGGAAAACTGATAAAAGGATTGCTCCTGCAGGAAGCAAATAGGAAAAAGGATTTGCAGCTTTCTGCTTGCAGGAGCAATGCTGACTCCTGCAGGAGGCACGTAGCCGGCAGGGAGTGCAGGGACATTCAGGCTCCCAGCGGTCCCCAATGTTGCACACAAGGTGCCCTGGGTGGGCTCCAAGGCACCCAGCATGAAGAGGTCGGGGGATGGGGTTCTGGGGGCTGAAATAGGCCGGGAGAGGGGCCCCCAGTTGGCCAGACATTTTCAGCAAAACTGTGGACTTTTCTTGGAAAGAATGAGGTTCCATTCTGGCCCTGAAATTATGCCTCAATAAGAAGCACTACCAAATACAACCAAAGCTGGTGCCCCAGTTGAAGCTCCACTCCAGTACAGCAATCCTAACTTCTTGGGCTTCGTGAAGGCAAAGCAAGTGTGTTTTCTCTCATATTCCACATTGAAAAACTAAATGAAATCTTTAATGGAAGTCAATGCGTCATTGATCTACTGGAGCGCAATCTGATCTGTAATGACTGCGATGAGTGATCAGTTCTCCCTTTAGGTACCATAAGTATGCAAATGCCCAAAATCTATAGAACCACTCACATACACACACATAGACGCACACAGTCCCACTCCCAGACCTACATAGGCACCTGCAGACCTACTCAAAGACCCACAGAGGCTCTCACAGACCCACTGACAGATCCACACAGGCATTCGCACACCCATTCACAAACCTGCACAGCCACTCACACATCCACTCACACACCCATACAGTCATTCACTCACACACCCACTCACACACCCACATAACCACTCACACACTCACTTGCAGACTCAAAACCACTCACACACCCACACAGCCACTCACACATCCACTTACAGATCCATACAGCCACTCACACACCCACTTACAGAGCCATAGTCACTCACAGACCCATTCAGTGACCCATTCAGCCTGTTACACACCCACTCACACACCAACTTGCACACCCACAAAACCACTCACAGACGATGTCATAAGTGATGTAATATGTGAGGTCATAAATAGTGCATTGCTAGGGACGTAAGTTAGAGTTAGCTCAGGTAACTATAACTGCTGAATTTCACTGGTTTTGTACGAGTGAAATCTGAGCATAACTATTACATCCCTGTAACATTTGGTTTTTCAGTGAATATATATATATATATATATATATTACCTACTGGCGGTCGCCAGTAGGTAGTTATAGTTAGGACCCCTTTTCCATAGGAAATCCGCAACATTCTATTTTGAATAACTTTGGCGCCGGTCGACGAATCCTCGCGAATTTCTCAAAATAGGTGGGGCGCTACGCTCCGCTCCTACCCTGAAAGTCTCGGGGGGATTCGTCAAGGGGGGGCTGAGATAAAAGGGGGGTCCCAAAACGCGTTTTTCCCATGCATTTTTCCATAGGACCTTTAGACATGGCTACAGCCCGAACGGCTGAACAGAATTACTAGAAATTTGGCAGAGAGGTAGTCCTCAGGTCAAGGAAGTGCCTTTTGTAGGTTTGGTGTAAATCTGTTCAGTAGATTCTGAGAAAATAGCCTTTAAATCAATATATATATCTGAGCCAGCTTACGGTACGCTTACCGTAAGCTTACCGTACTCGTACGGTGGCGTGCGCGAGCGCGATTCTGATTGGCTCTTAGATCTTAGTAAACATTCCAAACAGCCGAAACCAGGAAGCGGCGGCCGCCATTTTCTCTCTCGCACTGAGAGCTAGGTTGTTAAATAAAACCAATAAACATGTAAAGGGGCTGTTTAGACAGCTCCCACACACATAGCCATGTTGAGGGAGTCCCCAAAGACCCCCCAAGGCCAAAAATGCAATTTTTTTTTTTTTGCTAATTTTCGCCGATTACGCTTACCGTACGCGTACGGTAAAAAATGTAAAAAAAAAACACTATCCACACTCACCCCACCCCCTGTGCTTTTGGATGGCCGCAGGCCACCAAATGCGCAGGGCTTATTAAAGTTATCAAAAACCACAATAATTTAAACAAAAATAATAAAAGAAAAAATTAACAACACTCTCTCCACCCCACTTATAAAAATTACGAAAAATTTAAATATTACCTTTCAAAACGAAGTGCATCATATGTCCTCCATGTGCGCACGGTGCGCGAAGCGCATCGTGCGTACATGGCCCATCTAGCGTAACGTGGGCACGCGGTGCGCGTAGCGCACCGCGTGCCCACCGTGCGTGCACGGCACTAACTGCGTAAAGTGGGCGCGCGGTGCGCGAAGCGCACCGCGTGCTTACTGTGCGCGCACGGTGCGCGAAGCGCACCGTGCGCGCACGGAACGAACTGCGTTAAGTGGGCGCGCACGCCACGAATGGCGTAAAGTAACTTAGCATTTAAAAAAACGTACAAATTCACTGAAAAAACCATAGGTTTCACACACGTTATACTTAGAAATTAGCATTTAAAAAACCTTGCAAATTCACTGAAAAAACCATAGGTTTCACACATGTTATAGTTAGCGGAAATTTTACTGATAAAAAACCAGTGAAATTCCCCCGTTATAGTTAGTGTAGGCAACTATAACTCACACGACCGCAATCTTCTGCTGATGACAAATGTGTCTTTATGAAAAAAAAATATTTGAAATATATGTATAGCTACAAATGTATGGAAGAAGACATGGGCAAATAAGTGTCTAAATACAGTATTAGCATCAGCAGAGGATTGCGGTCGTGTGAGTTATAGTTGCCTACACTAACTATAACGGGGGAATTTCACTGGTTTTTTATCAGTAAAATTTCCGCTAACTATAACATGTGTGAAACCTATGGTTTTTTCAGTGAATATATGTATATATATATATATTCACTGAAAAAACCATAGGTTGACATTGACATTGACATTGACATAAAAAACCAATGAAATTCCCCCGTTATAGTTACTGTAGGCAACTATAACTCACGCGACCGTAATCCTCTGCTGATGCTAATACTGTATTTAGACACTTATTTGCCCATGTCTTCTTCCATTAAATTTTAGCTATACATATATTACAAATATTTTTTTTTCATAAAGACACATATGTCATCAGCAGAGGATTACGGTCGCGTGAGTTATAGTTGCCTACAGTAACTATAACGGGGGAATTTCATTGGTTTTTTATCAGTAAAATGTCCAGCTAACTATAACATGTGTGAAACCTATGGTTTTTTCAGTGAATTTGCAAGGTTTTTTAAATGCTAATTCCTAACTATAACGTGTGTGAAACCTATGGTTTTTTCAGTGAATTTGTACGTTTTTTTAAATGCTAAGTTACTTTACGCCATTTGTGGCGTGCGCGCCCACTTAACGCAGTTCGTTCCGTGCGCGCACGGTGCGCTTCGCGCACCGCGTGCCCACGTTACGCTAGATGGGCCATGAACGCACGATGCGCTTCGCGCACCGTGCGCACATGGAGGACATATGATGAGCATCGTTGTGACAGGTAAAATATATGTTTTGCATTTTGTGTATTAAGCGATGCACACGGGGTGGGGAGAATGTGGATATTTTTTTTTTTTTTCTATTATTTTTTACCGTTCGCGTACGGTAAGCGTAATCGGCGAAATTTTCGAAAAAATTAAAATTGCCTTTTTTCACTTGGGGGATCGTTGGGGACACCCTCAACATGGCTAGGTGCTTGGGAGCTGTCTAAACAGCCCCTTTATATGTTTTTGCACTTTGAATTCCATCCCCCTGTCAGATTGCGAGTGAGAAAATGGCGGCCGCCGCTTCCTGGTTTCGACCGATTCGAATGTTTACTAAGATCTAAGAGCCAATCAGAATCGCGCTCGCGCACGCCACCGTACGCGTACGGTAAGCGCACCGTAAGCGCACCGTAAGCTGGCTCAGATATATATATTGATTTAAAGGCTATTTTCTCAGAATCTACTGAACAGATTTACACCAAACCTACAAAAGGCACTTCCTTGACCTGAGGACTACCTCTCTGCCAAATTTCTAGTAATTCTGTTCAGCCGTTCGGGCTGTAGCTGTGTCTAAAGGTCCTATGGAAAAATGCATGGGAAAAACGCGTTTTGGGACCCCCTTTTATCTCAGCCCCCGCTTGACGAATCCCCCCGAGACTTTCAGGGTAGGAGCGGAGCGTAGCGCCCCACCTATTTTGAAAAATTCGTGAGGATTCGTCAACCGGCGCCAAAGTTATTCAAAATAGAATGTTGCGGATTTCCTATGGAAACGTGGTCCTAACTATAACTACCTACTGGCGACCGCCAGTAGGTAATATATATATATATATATATATATATATGTCAAACAATGCCTCCTCGGTTTAAGGAGCACTCTAAAACAGACGTAGTATCAGCTTCAACCAGCATTCTTTAATTCAGAGCATATTTACAAGCCTTACGCGTTTCGAAGTGAAAACTTCTTGATCACAGGCACAATGTGAGGCTTTGCAGGATTCAAAGGTATATATATATATATATATATATATATATATATATATATATATATATATATTACCTACTGGCGGTCGCCAGTAGGTAGTTAAAGTTAGGACCTATTATCCATAGGAAATTCGTAACATTCTTTTCCCAATAACGTTGGCGCCGGATGACGAATCTTCGCGAAATTTTTAAAACTGGTGGGGCACTCCGGTCAGCTCCTATCCTGAAGGTTTGGGGGTGATTCGTCAAGCAGGGATGAGAAAAAAGGGGGGTCCCAAAGACTGTTTTCTCTATGTTATTTCCCATAGGAAATTTTGGAACAGGCTACGGCGTGAACTGCTGAATGGAATTTCACTAAATTTGGCTCATTTAAAAATGGTGTAAATCCGTTCAGTAGTTTTTGAGAAATTAAGAAATAAAGATAGTGATATCTATGGCCGCGGTGGATCCGCCCACCCTCCCGATCACGAGCTACATTGTAATTGGCTGTCAACACTCCAAACCAGGAAGTGTTGGCAGCCATATTGTGCCTCGGTAGAACCGAGGAACAAGAAAACAGAAAAAAAACGAAAATCAATAAAAGGGGGTAGGGTAGAAACACCCTGACCCCCTAGGCCTGTGCAGGGGGTCCCACAAGGACCCCCAGGGCCAAAAAAAGCATTTTTTTTTTTAAAAATTGCCGAGATTCGCGCACCCAGTGATGGCCCTGGGGACCGCCACCCCCCAGGGCCGGCTCCTACAGTGTCCTGGGGTGCCCACCCCCGGGGCACTGATGTTTGTAATGACAGGGCGGGAGCCTCGCGGCTCCCGTCCTGTCTTTGCAAACTGCTTTGCTTCATTGAAGCGAGAGCAGGGAAACCTGCTCTTGCTTCAATGAAGCAAAGCAGACTGTTTTTCCTGTGCCGGCAGGGACCGTGGGGGCATTGGGACTCCCCCCACGGTCCCCAAAGGAGAGAGCCAGCCCTAGGGGATGGGATCCCTGGGGCTAGGAGTGGCCCCGGGTGGGGGGCCAGGCGCCCCCTCCCCAGTGCATTAAAAAAAAAAAGCAGAGGCCAGGCCCAGGGGATGGGGTCCCCGGGGCCATATTTGGCCTGAGGAGGGGGGCCATGTGGCCCCCTCCCAAAAAAAAACCAAAAAAGCAATGGCCAGGGAGGGGGCCCCCTCAGCATCATGGATCTGTAAATTCACATCATCCCCGATGTTATTGGGGGCCGTTATAACTCTGTTTGATCCAAACTTCATTTTGAACAATTTCATCAATTTTAACTTGCGAATAAAAAGGAATAGATCAATTTGGGTGTCCGTGTAATTAAGATCATTGGTAGGACAGAAAGACAGGCCAAGTTGTAGTACCAATATCTCCTCTGCAGTCATGGTTCTTGACAATAAGTTTATTACTTATTTGTTTGGTGTAGAATATTCACTATTAGGTATGATGTTCCTTGATTTTCCTCTTGTTTTTATTCAATCTGCGTCTTTTCTTGTCCCTTGACCTCTTCCTCTTGTTGCACCTTTTCCTCTGGCCCTGCCCCTTGTGGGTGGTTTGTCTGACTGGTTCTGGTCTTTTTTCTGCTTCGGTATTTGAAATTCATGGAGGAATGTCAGGGGACGGACACCTAAAGGGCGCGGGTTATCAATAGGCACCTACTCGCATATAGGCATTTGCCTGTCACCAAACTGATTGCATCAATCCGTCATAGCGCAGGCAAACTCTATAAGGTGCCGCACCCTGCTGTCATGGCGACCCACCAGGACACACACCGCAAATGGGTGAGGGTTATCTATAGGTACCTACTCGCATATAGGCATTTGGCTGTCACCAAACTGATTGCATCAATTCGTCATAGCGCAGGCAAACTTAACAAGATGCCGCACGTTGGTCGTTCATCGGGAGATATACTGTGACTAGTGCTTGCTATTAATAAGCACCTATCCCCACCTTGGCACTTGCCTGTAATTGAATGAGATCTTAAGAGTTTGCCCTGGTGCATCTAAAATCAGTATGATGTGGCAACAAGGTGCCGGATATAACTTTATTGTTTGTTATTGGAGAACAGTTGCCGGTTATATGATTTGTGCTGTTTTCATTGAGACATGGATCTGTTGGCTGTCTTAGACTGTGATGATATGTCAGAAAATGTTATTCTTGTTGAAACTTGAGATTAAAAAACTTTATTATACATTTTCTTCTGCGATTCCGAGGACAGAGCGGACAATTGAGCATGCGCATTTGCATACATAGATATTGCGGTATTTGAGCCGCTAAACTATTATGAACTCGCCATTTGGATGAATTTTATTAATTATTTGTCACAACATTTATGTTTAGCGTTCATGCTATCAGGCTGTAATTGCAGAACTGTACGCAACATTGAAGTATGTTTTCTATGTCGCCAAACCGTTGGATGTATTTCTATGGGCGGTTGCCCTACAGGAAATTGCTTGACAAAGGCTTCACTCTGAAACGATTTGCCCTTTGATTTGTGCACAATAAATCCTGTGCTTCCTTCTGGTGTGCCGCAAGCCGTTATTGTGGTCAATTGAGCAGAATACGGAAATCCTTATATGTTATACGGCTGCTGCCGCCGTCTGCAGACACCGACACCGGAGGCTGGGAACCACAAAGTGCAGCAATTGTATATATATATATATATATATATATATATATATATATATATATATATATATATATATATATATATATATATATATATATATATATATATATATATATATATATATATATATATATATATATATATATATATATATATGTGTAAACAATCTCCCTCCGGTTCGAGGATCACTCATTTATTGCGGCGTCCAGTAGCCGTGAGGAAGCACCACCCTGAGAATGAAGGGGCCAAGGACATGGTAACTTGCCGAGTTCGTTTGGGAATGCAGACTGGCTTTACTTGCTGAAATTCTTTCTTCGGAGGCCCACTGAGGGTAATAATTGTTTTAAAATGACTCATCTGCTCGGAACCTACCAAGGGCAAAACTAATTTCAAGAGGCATTCTCGAACACAGCAGAGACTTCGTACTACACATCCCAGGATGCAATGATACTTACCCAAATGAGGGGCCCACTGTAGGGCAACGAAATAAAAGGCAGACTGGGACATATGCCTCCTGACAAATGCCGTGCAGCTGATGTAATGCCTGTGAACAAGGAGTTAAAAACTCCGAAATGCGTAAGGCTGAGAAATAAAGCTCCGAATTTTGAATGCTGGTAGCCTGCACTGAGTCTGCTTTCGAGTGATCCTCGAACCGGAGGGAGATTGTTTACACATTTATTGCGGCGTCCAGTAGCCGTGAGGAAGCACCACCCTGAGAATGAAGGGGCCAAGGACATGGTAACTTGCCGAGTTCGTTTGGGAATGCAGACTGGCTTTACTTGCTGGAATTCTTTCTTCGGAGGCCCACTGAGGGTAATTGTTTTAAAATGACTCATCTGCTCGGAACCTACCAAGGGCAAAACTAATTTCAAGAGGCATTCTCAAACACAGCAGAGACTTCGTACTACACATCCAAGGATGCAATGATACTTACCCAAAGGAGGGGCCCACTGTAGGGCAACGAAATAAAAGGCAGACTGGGACATATGCCTCCTGACAAATGCCGTGCAGCTGATGTAATGCCTGTGAACAAGGAGTTAAAAACTCCGAAACGCGTAAGGCTGAGAAATAAAGCTCCGAATTTTGAATGCTGGTAGCCTGCACTGAGTCTGCTTTCGAGTGATCCTCGAACCGGAGGGAGATTGTTTACACATATATATATATATTGTGTGTCAAGGTCTGAGAGACACTGGGGCAGACGCGTTTCAGTCGGTATGACTTTCTTCAGTGCCGGTCTCGCAGGCTGGGGTAAGAGTCCATTGTAGCCCTTCCTCCTATTTACAGGTGAATCCCATCACGTGTTGCATCTGGTAGGCGAATTGCTTTCTGGTATATGCAGTCCCTCGTGGAGCCCATACAGTGAAGGGCAAAATCCAAACACACAGTGGTGCCCCTTTCTGGCAAAGGGCTACACGCCGCCACAGTCACCTCACATGCGATAGTCCCGCTCTACCACCTGCTGTCTCCTTCTCAGGCAGTGAAATACTGCCTCCTCTCTCCCCAACAAGGGGGTGCGACGCGCTGCAAAGTATGCACGGACCAGATGGCTGACTTTGTGCATAGCTCCAGACCGAGAGGGCGGTCCCAATGCCGGAGTCAGCAATAAAGGCCAAACATGAAAACCAATTCTTACTCTTGATAAAAGAGCAAGCAGGACAACAGCTCTGGGTAAGCAGGTGGATTTATTGAAGTATGTCGCCAAACCGTTGGATGTATTTCAATGGGCGGTTGACCTACAGGAAATTGCTTGACAAAGGCTTCACTCCGAAAACGCGTTGCCCTTTGATTTGTGCACAATAAATCCTGTGCTTTCTTCTGGTGTGCTGCAAGCCGCAAGCCGTTATTGTGGTCAATTGAGCAGAATACGGAAATCCTTATATGTTATACGGCTGCTGCCGCCGTCTGCAGGCACCGACACCGGAGACTGGGAACCACGAAGTGCAGCAATTGTGAACCTATATATATAAATATGCCAAAGTGGATAGAGCAGCAAATATGGAGGAAATTGACCGGATTCAAAAAGAACTCAGTAAACCAGAATGCCTTGCGAGCAAAGATCTCATTGATAAAAGTATGAATGAAATGAGGGATCGCATAAAAAAACAGGAACTGGTTATCAAAACAAGGAAGGCTTACAAATTTGCCCGAGACAAAGGCGATTATGAACAAGGGCAGGTGTTCACGTTTGCCCGTAAGTTTGACAAGTTACGTAAAAACCAAAGCGAACAGCAGAAAACTATGTCAGCACCCATGCCTTCTTGGAGCAATGAACCTGAGGTTGACGATGATAGAAACTCCAATATGTCTACAGAAAGTAGCGCTATGACCAGCGCAACCACCAGTGAGGTGGATTCGGATAACCCAAGCTTAGGTAATGAAGCGGGGGATTTAGGGCTTTTAACTTTGGCAGAAGAATTGGATTATGTTCGCATGCAACGCAAACAGACTCTACGCCCACGTCAGCAGCAAGCACAACCCGCCAGAAGCGAAATGTCAGAATGCGGCAAAGAAGGAAGTGCAAGAGGGCGAAATCAACAGCGACAACAATGGAGGCAGTACAGAAAGTAAGTGACAATACTATTATTAATCTCACGGATGTCGAATTGAATGCGGTGGAAAAACAACTGCTTTCATTAGGCCTTTCGTTTTGCCCAGAAAGTAACTTCAATTATGTGCATACGAGAGTGGACATGTTCAAGTTCATTAGGAAGATCAAATTAAAGAAGTATTTTACTATTAAGAACAAACTAAGTTATGAGGCCAATAAGGGGCCTGAACTGGATATGACCATAAGCAGTTTGTCTACGAGTGACAGTAACACAAAAGGATTGGTGGTATCGGATATGCATGCAATTAATATCTTAAACGCACTGTACAGGGGCCAGGAAACTGAAAGTGCTACACAGGAGGTGGCTGATCACGAAGGGATTAATATCTCTAAACCATGCAAAAGTCCCTTCAAACCGGCCTCAACGTTTATGCCAACAATGCCGCGTGACTCGATAGACGTATTCCATGATCGTAACACTGATGAACTAAAAAAGTTACAACATCAGACTCAAAACAACAAGACAAAACCTACACAGAAAATGAGAGAATATTTTAAGTTGATGTCTAAATTGAAGGAAAACAGCAATGTCATTATTAATAAATCAGATAAAGGTGGTAACGTAGTTCTGTGGGGCAAAAAAGAATGTAAGAAGGAAGCATACCGTCATTTAAATAACTCGGAATGTTACCGTAGGATACCTAGAACATTGATTGCTAGCACACATAAGCAATATAAAGATGAACTACATGTTTGGCACAAAGAAGGTCTGCTTACGAAGGAAGAACTAAACTTTTTGCACAAAGAGTATCCGGTTCTTCCTAGCATCTACTTTATCCCTAAGGTGCATAAGGGAGTTAAGCCAATTCCAGGACGCCCTATAGTGTCGGCAATTAATGGTATGTTTGAGAACACCTCGAAATATATCGACTTTTTCCTCCAAGAGTTGGTAGTGAAGTTGCCAAGCTATATAAGAGACACTATGGATTTCCTACATAAATTGAACAATCTCAATCTACCTTCTGATGTTGTTTTAATGACTATGGACATCACAGCGTTATATACCAGCATAGCCCATAATGATGGTTTGAATGCTGTAGAACATTTCTTAGGTGAAAGAGACATTGAATTTTACAATCACAATATCATGTTATTGAAGATGATCCATATATGTCTAAATAACAATATGTTCCAATTTAACAATGAGACATTTCAACAACTGAGAGGCGTGGCGATGGGGGCATGCTTCTCTCCCAGCTATGCATGTTTACATGTAGGCTGGTGGGAGAGGCATGTCCTCATGGCCCGCCATGTGGAACAGTGGTCGAACAACATTTTGTCATGGTGGCGTTATATAGATGACATTTTTGTTATTTGGAAGGGCACAGAACATGAGGCATTGGGTTTTGTCAAGGATATTAATGATAATGATTTGAATCTGGAATTCACAGCAGAAGTGAGTACCAGTGTTGTAAATTTTCTAGATGTAACAGTTAATTTTAAGGACGGAAAATTGGAGACCAGTTTATTTCGTAAAAATACATCAGGGAATACGGTACTGCATGCAGAGAGTTTCCACCCACAACACACAATAAAAAGTATTCCATATGGGGAATTCCTGCGTATTCACAGAGCTTGTAGTACAACAGCAGCGAGCGACAAATATCAGTTGGATGCCAAAAACAGGCTGTTAGCGCGTGGATATGAGGAATTAAGTTTAATTAAAGCAATGATGAAAGCCAATCTTAGAAATAGGGATGACCTATTGGTTGTTAAAAACATCACAAATCAGGAAACTCCAGCAGTTACCAGTACTATCCCAGACAATGATTCCAATAAAAGTGAAATGAGACTCATCACAACCTACAGTAGACAGGCTAAGAAAATAAAGAACATAATTTGTAAGGAGTGGCCCATTGTGCTGACTGACCCTACCCTGAAGGCAGTGCTTCCTAAAATCCCCACTGTCACATACAGGCGAGCGTTCTCTATGAGGGACAAACTGGTTTCCAGTAGTCCGGAAGTATCTGTGGGTGGTACTTGGCTTACTGCCACAAAAGGATTTTTTAAATGCTCCTCCTGCAGAGCTTGTAAGTTTGGAACCAACACTTACCACTATACCACACCCTTCAGTGACAGTCCTAAATATCAAAAGGGACACTATACATGCCGCACTGACCATGTGGTTTATGTATTGCAATGCACTTGCAAACTCCAATATGTTGGGAGTACAAAACTACAAGCTTATAACAGAATTTTGCAGCATTTACGTGCCATTGTTAACTCCGATCCCACGTACCCGGTAGCCAGACATTTTAAAGCTTGCCACAACAACAATCTGAGCTGTCTGAGCTATTTTATTATAGACTCAGTACCTAAACAGAAGAGAGGGGGTAATCGGGAAAAAGCTTTAAGACAATTGGAGTGCAAATATATATTGGAGTTAGATACGCGTATCCCGGGAGGCTTGAACAATGGGGAGGATTTGCACCATTTTTTATGAAAATAGAGGACAGTCGCACTACATAGTAGGTCGCTAGATATATCAGTCTAATTTGCAGATTTGGTTCTTTCTTTCTTTCTTCTCTGGTCCTTACACACTCGTATATGCACTAATATTTGATTGTGTCCTCATCTTTCATGAAGTAAAATGATAGGTGACTATGATATTGAAACATTCTTTCTGTACATCTTAGATTTTTGATTATATATTAAGGGTAATTAAGTAACTGAGCTTCCTCGGGGCTAACATGTATATATAATGTGTTTTTTGTAGTTGTCCTTTTATGTTATTTATGTGTGTCATCCATTGCGGTTTTATTAGACATCAAGTGGCTGAGTATAGATTTTTTACCATTTATCCAGATGTAATTTTAGGGTAAATCCAGAGTATTGTGTTATGTTTATCAATAGGTTTATAGTGAATGCTTTGCATATTTTGCACATTATTTTGCGGATTTGTACATTGAGCTGTATTTGCACATTTATTATGAAGGTTGCTAGATTTGCACATTAATTTTGCAGATTTGCACATCTTGCTGTATTTGCACAGATATTACCATCTTGCTTATTTTGCACATATTTTGCGTTATTTGCACATTATTGGTGAGGAATATCTTCCCATTTATGGGATTATTTTCTACCCAATACATCTGTTTTACTACATTGTAGTACTGGTACTTTATGTACATCTCCGTTACAAGCATAGTATAGAAATAAGCGCTAAGCATTAAGCAAGTTACTTTGTCAACTGTACTCTTACCTGAATTGAAAACAAACAGATACACATATTGTTATACTGTATTTCTGGATGTGTTGGACATATATGCAAACGGGATTGGTCCCTGTAATTGTATATGAGTGAGAACCTCAGCCGAGTGAAAGTATTTTATCTATGTCTATACGCAATGTGTTACACTATACCTTTAAAAGAATCACGTTCAGTTCGTGCTAACCATGTGACCAAGACCGCTGTGTCGGTCGAAACGCGTCAGAGCCGAATGAAGTTTGTGGAAAAATAAACCGAGCACTTTATTTTGCACCAACATATTTGTGTCCGTGTCTTTTGGTAGCACCGGCTGGTGCTACGGAAGGAGGATTTGATATATATATATATATATATATATATATATATATATTTTTTGTTTCAAAAAGTTCCCAAAAACAAAGACGCACTCGAACAGGAAAATTTCATCCGATTTCTTGGCATTCGTCATCAGAGTAGTAAAATCATTCGCCTTACATGTTTCAGGCCACCTGGCCCTTGCTCACAGGCTTAAGATAGAAAGACTTTGCACAAGCAGTCCGAGGCCACTTCCCCATGATTTATTTTCTTTCTGTGGGGCCTCTCAGGTGAGTCCAATTACCAGCATGCACGCTGGGATTTGTAGTGCCTTGGACTGAAAATGTAAACCCTTCGGTGGGTGTGCTCCGTATTTCAAATTTAATTCATTATTTCAACCCTTCAGTGGGCCTCCAAGTTTGAATTGCCACGTTAATTTATGGAATTCCTGTTCCTGCAACGAGGCTATGAACAGTTCTGTGCCCCAGCAGCCCCTTTTACCATAATAGGGCGGTGCAATCTTCCCGGCGGGGATGCCGTTATCCTTTGTTTCAAAAAGTTCCCAAAAACAAAGACGCACTCGAACAGGAAAATTTCATCCGATTTCTTGGCATTCGTCATCAGAGTAGTAAAATCATTCGCCTTACATGTTTCAGGCCACCTGGCCCTTGCTCACAGGCTTAAGATAGAAAGACTTTGCACAAGCAGTCCGAGGCCACTTCCCCATGATTTATTTTCTTTCTGTGGGGCCTCTCAGGTGAGTCCAATTACCAGCATGCACGCTGGGATTTGTAGTGCCTTGGACTGAAAATGTAAACCCTGAAATTTTCCTGTTCGAGGGGCTGCTGGGGCACAGAACTGTTCATAGCCTCGTTGCAGGAACAGGAATTCCATAAATTAACGGGCAATTCAAACTTGGAGGCCCACTGAAGGGTTGAAATAATGAATTAAATTTGAAATACGGAGCACACCCACCGAAGGGTTTACATTTTCAGTCCAAGGCACTACAAATCCCAGCGTGCATGCTGGTAATTGGACTCACCTGAGAGGCCCCACAGAAAGAAAATAAATCATGGGGAAGTGGCCTCGGACTGCTTGTGCAAAGTCTTTCTATCTTAAGCCTGTGAGCAAGGGCCAGGTGGCCTGAAACATGTAAGGCGAATGATTTTACTACTCTGATGACGAATGCCAAGAAATCGGATGAAATTTTCCTGTTCGAGTGCGTCTTTGTTTTTGGGAACTTTTTGAAACAAAGGATAACGGCATCCCCGCCGGGAAGATTGCACCGCCCTATTATGGTAAAAGGGGCTGCTGGGGCACAGAACTGTTCATAGCCTCGTTGCAGGAACAGGAATTCCATAAATTAACGGGCAATTCAAACTTGGAGGCCCACTGAAGGGTTGAAATAATGAATTAAATTTGAAATACGGAGCACACCCACCGAAGGGTTTACATTTTCAGTCCAAGGCACTACAAATCCCAGCGTGCATGCTGGTAATTGGACTCACCTGAGAGGCCCCACAGAAAGAAAATAAATCATGGGGAAGTGGCCTCGGACTGCTTGTGCAAAGTCTTTCTATCTTAAGCCTGTGAGCAAGGGCCAGGTGGCCTGAAACATGTAAGGCGAATGATTTTACTACTCTGATGACGAATGCCAAGAAATCGGATGAAATTTTCCTGTTCGAGTGCGTCTTTGTTTTTGGGAACTTTTTGAAACAAAGGATAACGGCATCCCCGCCGGGAAGATTGCACCGCCCTATTATGGTAAAAGGGGCTGCTGGGGCACAGAACTGTTCATAGCCTCGTTGCAGGAACAGGAATTCCATAAATTAACGGGCAATTCAAACTTGGAGGCCCACTGAAGGGTTGAAATAATGAATTAAATTTGAAATACGGAGCACACCCACCGAAGGGTTTACATTTTCAGTCCAAGGCACTACAAATCCCAGCGTGCATGCTGGTAATTGGACTCACCTGAGAGGCCCCACAGAAAGAAAATAAATCATGGGGAAGTGGCCTCGGACTGCTTGTGCAAAGTCTTTCTATCTTAAGCCTGTGAGCAAGGGCCAGGTGGCCTGAAACATGTAAGGCGAATGATTTTACTACTCTGATGACGAATGCCAAGAAATCGGATGAAATTTTCCTGTTCGAGTGCGTCTTTGTTTTTGGGAACTTTTTGAAACAAAAAATATATATATATATATTTATATCCAAACCAAACTCCTTTACTGTGTTGCTACAGGGAGACAAGCACACACGGGGTTTCAGGTTAAAGTTGCACTTTAATCATTCTTTCAGCATGACGGCATGACGCGTTTCGTTTTACAAACTTCCTCAGATGCCACAGATTGACACTGTTTCTTCCGCCCACCTTTTAACACACCGATGTTCCTCTACGATTGGTTGAGGCATCGCGGGCACATTTGCATAGGGAAAAGCTCGAACTCGACAATGCAAATCTGTACGGAGCAGACATCTTTTGTAAGTACTAGCCCCAGTGGGCGGTGTCTGCTCCTTCCCCATATATGCTATCGATGATTCACTGGGCGGTGTGCAGCTCCCAGATCCCTCACCTCACCGCAGAAAGTCCTGAATTTGAGCCTGTTGGCACCGCCCGAGTAAGCGGCAGCCTCCCTCGAAGTCGAAGTCCATCAATGATGGCAAGGCAGAGTTTCCAGGTATGCGGGGTTCCAGCGTTTCTAAAAAGTTTTTAGAGACACCACAGTTTACCACCAAAACCGCCGGACCACTTTTGAGGTTGGTGCTCCTTACGGTGCTGGTGGACGCACCAAACATCCAAACCAAACTCCTTTACTGTGTTGCTGCAGGGAGTTGAGCACACACGGGGTTTCAGGTTAAAGTTGCACTTTAATCATTCTTTCAGCATGACGGCATGACGCGTTTCGTTTTACAAACTTCCTCAGATGCCGCAGATTGACACTGTTTCTTCCGCCCACCTTTTAACACACCGATGCTCCTCTACGATTGGTTGAGGCATCGCGGGCACATTTTCATAGGGAAAAGCTCGAACTCGACAATGCAAATCCGTGCGGAGCAGACATCTTTTGTAAGTACTAGCCCCAGTGGGAAGTGTCTGCTCCTTCCCCATGTATGCTATCGATGTTTCACTGGGCGGTGTACAGCTCCCCGACCCCTCACCTCACTGCAGAAAGTCCTGAATTTGAGCCTGTTGGCGCCGCCTGATATATATATATATATATATATATATATATATATATATATTCACTGAAAAAACCATAGGTTTCAGACATGTTATAGCTAGGATTTAGCATTTAAAAAACCTTAGAAATTCACTGAAAAAAACATAGGTTTCAGGCGTGTTATAGTGAGCTGGACATTTCACTCGTACAAGACCATTGAAATTCCTTCGTTATAGTTAGTTCTACTAACTATAACTCACGCGCCCGCAATCCACTGCTGATGATGTCACATATTACATCATTCATGACATGGTCAGTGACATGAATATTGAAGCCCCGGGGGTGGCGGACCCCGGGGCTGGGGGGGGGGGGGCTGTGAGCCCCCCGTACATAATGTTTTTAAGCCCTGGGGTTGGGGGCCCATCTGGGCCCCCCCATTCACATAATAATATTGCCCCCCCCGGGACCTGGCCCCCCCGGGGGCTAATTACCAACGAAACGCGGGAGCCCGCGCTTTTTTTTTTTTAATCGGCAGGATGCGTGCACCCTGTGCGCATCTTCCCGTTTAAAAAAATCTATATTTTTGGGGGACCAGGGGGTCCTTGTGGGACCCCCTAAGCAGGCCTAGGGGGTCAGGGTGTTTCTACCATGCCCCCTTTTTGCCTTTTGCGCACTTCATTCAAGGATTTCTTGTGCCTCGTTTCTACCGAGGCACAACATGGCTGCCAACACTTCCTGGTTTGGAGTGTTGACAGCAAGTTGACAGCCAATTAACAATGCAGCTCATGATCGGGAGGGTGCGTGCAGGGTGCGCTCAGGGTGCGCGGATCCACCGAGCCCATAGATATATATATATGTAATTTTACTTTTGATTTTCTCAGGAACTACTGAACGGATTTACACCATTTAAGCAAAAGGCACGACTCTGAACCAAGGGCTACCTTTTTGCCAAGTTTGGTGAAATTCCGTTCAGCAGTTCAGGCTGTAGCTGTGACTAAATATTCCTATGGAAAATTGCATGGGGAAAACTTGTTTTGGGACCCCCCTCTTTTCTCAGACCCCGCTCGACAAATCACCCCGAGACTTTCAGGATATAAGCGGACCGGAGCTGGCCAAAAGTTTTGAAAATTTTGCGAAGATTCGTCAACCGGCGCCAAAGTTATTGGGAATAGAATGTTGCGGATTTCATACGGAAAATAGGTCCTAACTATAACTACCTACTAACGACCGCCAGTAGGTAATATATATATATATATATATATATATATATATATATATATATACGCAAAAAAAGAAGCAGAGAACTCTGGCTAGTTCTCAAGTTTAGGTGGGAAGCAGCTCCTGTATAGAGCACTCTCAACATCAGCGACCCTCTAGATCTGCTCACTTCAAATGTCTGCTTTTCTATCAAAGTCTTTAAGCATAGGATTAGCACAGTGACATCCACGCCGAGATATGAGGGTACAAAGTCTTTTGCCTTTCTAAAGCAAAGTCTTTAAGCATAGGACTAGCACAGTGTTGTCCATGTTGTGTTGTAAAATGACAAAAGCCATTTAAACCACTCCAGGCACAGTATTACAGCTTTAAATTGGTAAAATACCAACCAAGCCAACCTGAAGTGAGTAAAAGCAACCCCTGAAACAGTGTTTCGCTCTAATTAGAGCTCTTCAGAGAGGTATAGCTTTGTCCAGACACAAGGGAGCACTCAGTAGAAGTCAAAACAATACCCTTTCAGGCATAGAGTGACGCATAAATTATGCGACAAACTCAGCATCTGATGTTTGGGGGAACCCTATCAACAGCAAAGAACATCAGTAAACCAGGATCACTTTCATGTATATCATAAACGTGTTTCGCCCCGGAATTTGTAAAGCCCTGGTTCCTAATCGTTTTCTGATGTTTCAGCATAATTTTTTTAAAGGGAAAATAGTGCTTTCCACGTACATCATGGGACAAGGACAGTTAAGTGCACAAATGCAGTGGTCAGTATTGCAGTTGTAAAACCCATTCATCTTTTTCGTATGTCCATCACTTGATTTAAAAGTGAGGACATTTTTCACCATTCTACAGGCCTTACAATGATTACACTTATAGAACCCCTTCGTGGTTAATAGCCATGTCTCTGGTTTACAACTGACATCGAAAGAGCTATGTGTCAAGTTATCACCTAGTGTCCTCCCTTTCCGGTATGTCACAGGCGGTGCGATAGGTAAATTTTTGCCAATTATATCATCGCTTTTGGCTACCTGCCAGTGTCTACTCAGGATCTGATATATTGTCCGAGACATTTGATTGAAACAGGTGATAAACTTGGCCGCTGTCCCTTCCTTGGGGGCTCTATCATTCGGATAAAGCAACTGATTTCTGGTGACACTCTCTGACTTGCGTTTTACCTCAGCCAACGTCTTAGAATGATACCCACATTTACTGAACCTCTCATTCATTTTCCGTACCTGCCCTTGGAATTCCTGTTCCTGGCTACAAATTCTTTTAAGCCTTAATGTTTCCCCATAGGGGATGCTAGCTTTCAAGTTGGTTGGATGTTGACTTTTAAAGTGCAGAGTGCTATTACCAGCTATTGCCTTGTGATATGCTGTTGTGTTGATTTTACCATCCTTTACTTGTAGCAAGATATCCAGAAAGGATATCTCGCTTACACTTATCTGTGCGGTAAAATGTAGGTTGTAGGGGTTCTTGTTAAGGATCTTTACATACTCTTCAGCCTCCTGTCTGGACCCGCTCCTCAGCAGAAATAAATTGTCGATATACCAGGTCCAGACCAGGGTATGTTGTTCTTATTTGGCATTTTCATCTGCCCAGGCCACCTGCTTCACCCACCAGCCCATAACCAAGTTGGCAGACCTGGGGGCGAAGCAAGTGCTCATAGTAGTCCCCATGGTCTGTCTGTACACCCTTCGTTCATGCATGAAGATGTTTATCCTTCAAACAGACTCGAATCATCTCCAACAGCATTCACGTGTGTTCTAGAAAACATGCTGGTCTCTTTTTCAGATAGTACTCGCATGCTAGCATCCCTAATTCATGGCCAATCGAAGTATATAGGGCAGAAACATCGAGAATGATCATGATATAAGAATCACTCCTAGCGAGGTCATTGATTTTAGTGAGGAAGTCTCCACTATGTTTGCAATAGGATGGTAATGTTTTGACAAAGGGGAAAAGAAATGAGTTGATGTATATGGCTGTATTCTCCAGGAAACTGAAGAAATCTTGGTATGCTCTGATCTTAAAAAACTCATACCAAGAATTGAGCTGTATTTGAAATCTCTTCACGCTAGCATGATATTCCTCAAGTGTAATAACCTGGTAACATCCTACATCTTGCAATTGCCACATAGCTTCTTGGTTATACTTCTCTGCATCCATAATAACCACATTCCCTCCCTTGTCAATGTTTTTTATTACAATGGAGGTATCCTCTTTTAAGGTTTTCAAGGCCTTCTTCAATTCAGGTGTTAAATAATCATTATATCCCCCACTTTTGGTTCTCAATTCAATTAAGTCATCAAAAACCATCTTGTGAAAGCAATCTATATTGTGGTGAGCTTTGACGGAAATTGCGCGAGACTTAGGTTTAAAACCACTCATACTGGCGCATCCAATATCGATCCTCAAGTTTGACATAAGATGTTCTATATCAACAATGGGATCCGAAGTCTCACTTTCTCTATGTAATGTTTCAAGCGCTAAAAGTCCCTCAGCCTCCCCTATCGCTAAATCACAAGACGGTACACCAGACTTATTTTTCAATTTGTGAATTGTGTTTAGTTTATATATATCCCATAGCTGCTCAGTATGATAACATCTTGCGAAATTTGTTAAGTCTGACAACATTTTTAAAAGATTGAAAAATAGTAAGCATCAACCGAGACTACTTTTGAGCAGTACCATGGAGAGTGAAGCTAATCTTCTTGGAGCTGACTTCAGAATAAACATTCAACTTATATTCCTGTCTCACTTCAATGGTGGAGATGAGCTACTGACCACCACCAAAGAAACCCCTACTTCTAGAGATCTTGAATGGCTCCAAATGCCTGATCTCATCCTTTTTAAGACCTGTTGAATCATCCATAAGGCAGTCAATGATGACAGACTACCATACCTAGAGGTCAAGACCCCTATCAAAACCAGAGTTAGATCTACTAGCAGGGAGTGCTGTCTCTCTACAGGAACAAGGTAATTCAGGAATTATGGCTTAGTGTACACAAGAAAGTACCTGAAAGCTTGGAAGAAGGAAAAGAAGAAGCTGAGGACCAGAGCAGTTTGGAATGGACTGAACTGGGACTGGGATTGGGACACTTGGCAATGCCTGCAAAGGCAAAAACTAGAAAGACTTATAATGTTCAACAAAGAATAAGGAAGGCAATAAGAAAGTACAAAGCAGAAGAACAATAGATAAAGGATAGTTTGTATGCGCCATGGAAAAAACAATATTTTTGTAAAGGAAAAAGATCGAACAATAAGGCAAGCAGAAGTCTTTGAAGACACTCATCAGGGAAGAAGAGCACAGAGTGAGCAAGTCTCGGAACTCACTGGCATTCTTGGTAACAATAACTAAGATTTCAATATAAACATAACAGAAAGTGGCGTGGTCAGCCTGGGAAGTTGGCTGACGAGGAATAATGTTGCTCTGTGTCATTCCAGTTCTCCACAACCATCGAACACAGCAAACCGCTGATTTTGCCTGATCCCTGCCAGCAGGAGTTGCCCTGAGAATCTGGATGGCCATCTGGGATGACCTTTCACCCACTGCTCATCGCCTGCTGGCCACAGAGAGCCATGACAGAAGCAGCATGGGCCTGATTAGCCTGATCGCGTGGGGGCCACCATCTCATGCGGTCATTCCCCAGACACGGAGATTGGAGAGAATTGCTGTGTTGTGCAGGAGGGGATGACTGTGTGTGGGGGGCACCCCAGTGATTGAGTCTTGCCAATGTGGAAGAGCCATTCAGGATGTGGAGTAGACTGTGACTGGACTGGGTCTTTCTCTGGCTGCAACTGGGGATGCGACTTGACCATGCCGACCTGTGAGATTGACTTTCAGTCCCCATGGACTTCACACATTCTGTGCCTCGTGTGGGGCCCCCTCACCCCACTTCATTTCTCTTGGACATACGGCTACCGTGGATGTACAGTGGTCTATGCCTGCCTACACTACAAGGACTGATAGGTTGTGACCTCATGGGCTCTCTCAGCTGCTGCAGTTGGATTCTGGTGTGCCTTGTTGGGCCTACAAGGCCAGATCTCACCTGCTGGATTTCAGCCCTCCTCATGGTGGCTTGCAGCTGGTGAACTGGTGAGTCACCGGCATACATTTTTTGTGGCCTGTGCTGACCCTACTTAGGGCCTGGAAACAGGCCTTGCTCTCTGCTGATTGGTCCAGGCTGGGAGGGGAGGGTATTGCGCAGTGTTGACAATACGGGGCACTCTCTCATTGGGACTCCTACTGACTTTCTTCCTGGTCTGGATTGCCCCCACTGGGATTGGCCTCCCCCTGTTGTTTGGGCCCCTCCTTGGCAGACAGTTGCCTTTGGAGTGCACAGACTCACCTCACTATTGGGCAGATGCGTATCCTTTGTTGGTCCTTAAGGAGGAGTGACTTGGGCTGTTTTTTTCAAGGCGTCTTCATCCAGACCTGGACCTCGCCTGAGCTACTCTTAGTGACCTGTGGCTGCACGTGCCCACCGTCCCTCTTCTCCTCTTGGCTGGTAGAGGTGACTGGCCGGCAATGGACTAATTTGCCCTGGGCTTAGTTGTCGGCACTCCTCCTGGTCCCCTCTGCTCGGCCCATCAGCACTATTTAGAGGTGTGGCCCCTCATCCGTGGGCAAACTCTATGATTGCTGCCTCCACCTTTCTTTTCTTTTGTGTTTTGGATTTCTCACTGATCTGCAATCTGGAGGGCTCCGGCCTAGTCGGCTCCGGTGCCCTCATATCTATTTCAGGGGCAGAAAACACCTGGAGTCTAAACCCAACCTGGCTGCAATAGAGAGGCCATCTGTCTTTGCTGGGGAACAACCTTTACAACGCAACTTTTACAACGCACTACCATTACAACGCATTTTTTACAACGCATAATCCATTACAACGCATGATATTACAACGCATGACACTACAACGCATTTTTAAAAACTACCATTACAACGCATTCCATTACAACGCATACTACCATTACAACGCATACCATTACAACGCATAATATTACACTATACTATCCAACACTTACCCTACTGATGCACCCCCTGGAGTTAGAATAGTAATTTTTACCCCTATACTATCCAACACTTACCCTACTGATGCACCCCTTGGAGTTAGAATAGTAATTTTTACCCCTATACTATCCAACACTTACCCTACTGATGCACCCCCTGGAGTTAGAATAGTAATTTTTACCCCTATACTATCCAACACTTACCCTACTGATGCAACCCCTGGAGTTAGAATAGTAATTTTTACCCCTATACTATCCAACACTTACCCTACTGATGCACCCCCTGGAGTTAGAATAGTAATTTTTACCCCTATACTATCCAACACTTACCCTACTGATGCACCCCCTGGAGTTAGAATAGTAATTTTTACCCCTATACTATCCAACACTTACCCTACTGATGCACCCCCTGGAGTTAGAATAGTAATTTTTACCCCTATACTATCCAACACTTTCCCTACTGATGCACCCCCTGGAGTTAGAATAGTAATTTTTACCCCTATACTATCCAACACTTACCCTACTGATGCACCCCCTGGAGTTAGAATAGTAATTTTTACCCCTATACTATCCAACACTTACCCTACTGATGCACCCCCTGGAGTTAGAATAGTAATTTTTACCCCTATACTATCCAACACTTTCCCTACTGATGCACCCCCTGGAGTTAGAATAGTAATTTTTACCCCTATACTATCCAACACTTACCCTACTGATGCACCCCCTGGAGTTAGAATAGTAATTTTTACCCCTATACTATCCAACACTTACCCTACTGATGCACCCCCTGGAGTTAGAATAGTAATTTTTACCCCTACACTATCCAACACTTACCCTACTGTTGCACCCCCTGGAGTTAGAATAGTAATTTTTACCCCTACACTATCCAACACTTACCCTACTGTTGCACCCCCTGGAGTTAGAATAGTAATTTTTACCCCTATACTATCTAATACTTACCTTAAATGTAATTTAATATTATGCGTTGTAATGGTATGCGTTGTAAAGGTAGTATGCGTTGTAATGGTAGTGCGTTGTAAAGGTATTTTTTTAAAATGCGTTGTAGTGTCATGCGTTGTAATGTCATGCGTTGTAATGGATTATGCGTTGTAAAAAATGCGTTGTAAGTGCATGCGTTGTAATAGTGTGCGTTGTAACGTCATACATCCGTCTTTGCTACTTTCTTGGTGTGACTCCAGCTCAAACTTACAATGGTGGTGATCACTCGATTGTTTTTCAGGTTGAACTGTAGCCATGCAGGGTTTGTTGGTCCTCATTCTTTCTGGGCCGCTATCTAATGTGGAGTCTTAAATCTGTCAAGAAGATATCACTACTCATGGGTCCTCTCCTGAGAACACTGCATTGTGTCTTTTATTTCAGCCGACCCATAACAGCCTACCAATCCAGTCTCCTCTGATAAACTGGATTAGATTCTTGGAGCTGTTCACAACGCTCGAGCCACGATGGAGGCAAAAATTGATGTGATCTCCATAGACATTAATCTTCTTCAACAGGACCATCACAAAAAAGGATAAGGCAGACCATAAATAAACTATGCCCTCAATGTGCTGAAATGGTTACATATCATCCTGGAACCCACTGAAAGAATTACATTTCTTGAGGCCGTGCTGAGGTACGCTGAGGGCCAATCCAAAAGTAATAATCTGAATCATTGGCATTGCCATAATGTTGAAAGACACTCGTTCGGTAAGGTATTTCCTTTGTTTACTTTGTATATATATTTGATGAATTTCTTTGCTCTGTGTACATATTTCATATGTTTTTTTTGCTTTGTTCACATGTTATCTACATTTGACTCCTTTCAGTTGATATTTGGGAATCTGCATTAACCAATATATTTTGTCTTCCTTTGAAAAGTGTTTAATTAATAAATGGACGTTTTTATTTTAAATGCACCTGAATCAGTTTCCTTGCCTCATCTTGAGAGTGCTGAGTTCCTTTTCTATGTGTGTCATTTAAGGTGCAGTAGTACATTTGCCTCGTCTTTGGAGTGCTGAATCTAAGTGTGTCCAATTGTTTCGAGTCAGAAGCAATACAAATACCCACCTGGCGACTGTAACCATTATGACTGGAAGATGGCGCTTTCAAAGAGACAGAGAGCAAGGCTACTGTGCAGCATTCTCAGGATAAAGAGAATCGGCCTCCTCAAGAGCGCATCAATGGGAGGTGTCCAAGGTCATTACATGGGGAGACACTGTGCCCACTTTGATTGGCTCTCCTGCGTCTATATTAGAGGATTTGATGCAGACTGAATCTGCCATGCGAAACCTTTAGAAAAGAGCAATTACAGCCCCATCAACTTTCTTAACATTGAATGCAGGTTAAAGATGAACATGCTGACCTCATGGATTAGCTGAGGTGTCTCAACGCCGCAATATATTCGTCCAGACCCCACACCGAAACTGATAGACCAGGTAGGCTGTTGGCACACCTGATTTACCATCACAGCCCACACTATTCCATACATTCCACTAGGGACTACTAGGGGACATTGGTTTTCACAAAACATTATATTATTTCTGCATTTACAGAACACTACAAGAAATTCAGATTCAGTTCCCACTTGTTGAAGTGGGTCAAATTAACATATGCTTCCTCAACAGCAAGAGTCAACAGCAGCAGTCACATTTCGGGCAGTTATTCTATTGCTAGGGGGAACTAGACAGGCATATCCTCTCTCTCTCTCTTCCTGTTCATATTGGCAGTAGAGCTCTTGACAATTAAGCTGCGGGTGATGGGGCACGGGCCATACCGCTGGGAGACAAAATTCTTGTTGTATCTTTATATGCTGACGACATGCTGTTATTTCTCTGCTAATTTGGCCAGGAACGTATACCTATTGCTACTAACCTGAATGCTTTTCATGCATCCTGTGGTCTTGAAGTTAATCCCACCAAAAATTTCCATTTTCATCTGTGACAGGGTACAGTCCCCCAAGTGCATAGCTTTGGAATGGGCCTCATACATTGGGCCGCTTAATCCTTTAGGTTCCTGGGTATTAAAATATTGCACTACCCGAAAGATTTATTGGAGGGCAATCTTGGTGGCACCATACTTAAACTTGCGTTCTTGAATACCCAACCATTAAAGGTAATGGGAAGAAATAGCTCTCTCTAAGATGGTGGTTCTCCTGTGCTTGCTTTACCACTTTGTGAATCTATGACTAGTTATCCCCCTTATGACGTTCAAAGAATGTGATATTCTACTGCTTGAGTGAATATGGGGTACTGGGTCAGTGTATTGCTCTGACCAACCTCAGACTTTCCACTGAGCGAGACAGCAGGCCTCAGAATGCCCGACTTTCATGGCTACTACTATGCTGCCCAACTGCAGTGGCCCGCTTACTGGCTGTCTATGCAAAGTATATACGGAGGTTCTGTGTCTCCTCAAGCAGGGCTGTAAGAAATTGGAGCGCGCCTGGCGTCTTAGCAACTACTGCTCGTTAGCAAAGAAGCGGCTTAGGCTGGGTCAAAAAACCTACTATAAAGCGATCTCTTCTGCTAAAAGGGCTTTCTTCGCCACTCGGATTGATCGAGCCAAGAATAACTCGAAAGAAATTTTTTCTATCGTTCAAAGTTTTCTGTCTCCTGTGGCGCAGAGCTGCGTCCTACCAGCAACCACGGCTTGGTGCGAGACACTCTCTACATTTTTTCGGGACAAGATTTTAAAGATACAAGGCAGCTTCTCTGCCCCGCCTGTCTCTACGGGGCCCTTGATTCCCTGTGTCTCCTCTCTCATTACTTCTGCAGTGCTGCCTACCATTCATTCCATGTCTTATTTCTCCCCGGTGGATCTGGCGGGTACCTTGAGAATTCTTCAGGGTCTGAAGTCCGGTTCTCCGGACGATCCTTGCTCAGCAAGACTTCTGGCTTCGGTGGCAGAAACAGTCAATGAGGAAGTTAACTGCATCATTAATCTATCCTTGCAGGAGGGCAGGGTCCCTAACTGTTGGAAGCAGGCCAAAATCCTCCCCCTACTGAAGAAATCGACTCTCGATCCTTCAGCGCCGGGAAACTACAGACCTATTTCTCTTCTCCCCAGCATGTCTAAAGTCTGTGAGAAGATAGTGAACAGACAGCTGTCTGAGTATGTCGACAGTGCGGATCTTCTTCATCCTGCCCAATCGGGTTTCCGGCCTTCCTTCAGTACGGAAGGTGCTCTTCTGGAAATCTCTGAAGCCGTTCGGGACTGTCTAGATGCCGACGGGAAGGCTGCCCTTGTGCTGCTCGACCTGTCGGCAGCCTTTGATACTGTCCCCCACTCTCTGTTGCTTGACAGACTCTCGGAGATTGGTGTGTCGGGCGCTGTTTGGGGCTGGATCAAATCTTTTCTGGATGGCCGCTACCAACAAGTCTGGATACCCCCGGCGGCTTCATCACCTCTTCTCGTTGACACGGGTGTTCCCCAGGGTTCCTCCCTTAGCCCCCTCCTATTTAATATCTATCTCACTCCTCTGGTCTTTTTAGCAGAAAGGCTGGGAGCTAAGGTCATTGCATATGCCGACGATACGCAACTTTTGTTCACTTGGGACAAACAGGGGTCATCGGTGGCCCATGTGCAGAGGTGTCTTTCCTCGGTCTTCAAATGGATGGCGTCGGCACATTTAAAATGCAATGAGGATAAATCCGAGGTCTTGATGTTTGGTGACTTCCCCTCTGGATTTAGAGAGTCTATCTGGCCGCCTGAGTTCCCACCGCCGGTTTCAAACAGCAAGACCGTTAAGAACCTGGGCATTTATTTTGACAGTAACCTTTCCTTTTCTAGCCAGGTTACTCGTTTGACAGGCTGCTGTTTCGGTCTTCTCAAAATTTTGAGGAAATTTCTTCCGTTGCTCCCTCAAGCGGCTAGGGAATCGGTGGTGCGTGCACTTATCTTGTCCCGCTTGGATTATGCTAATGCCCTCTATGCTGGGCTCCCAGCTTTTGTACTCAATAAGCTTCAAGTTACCCAGAATGCGGCTGTCCGCATGTTGGGGGGGCTGGGTCCCAGGCAGAGTGTTCATGACTACCGCCGTTCCCTCCATTGGCTTCCGGTCAGGGCCCGGATAGCTTTCAAATCTCTTACCCTTGCTCATCGCGCCCTGCATAGACGGGGGCCAGGATACCTTCAGAAACGGTTCTCGTTCTACGTGCCGGGGCGACACCTGAGGTCTTCCTCTCTCAGGCTCATGAAGGTACCTCGCTTCCAGCGCCATAGACTAGGTGGCGTTTCCCTGGTTGTGTATGCTGCCCGCGCCTGGAATGCCCTCCCCCTTTCTCTCCGATTGGTTGAAGACTCTGGGGTTTTTAAGAAACTTCTAAAAACTTACCTCTTCTCGTAGGGTTGAGCTTTAATTCTGTCCTCCTTGAACGGCGCCGGGACACTCTTCGAGTATCTGTGCGCGTAATAAAAGTAAATAACATAACACACACACATAACATATAAGCAAGCAACCCAAGCAGTGTGAACCATCAGATGGTTGCAGTAGTATGAGTGACCCGGTATTCCTTACCCCAAATTGTATTGCGAGAGCTGTACTGTGAAAGAACCCACTGCTAAAGTATCCGAAATTCGCAGCTTTAGAAAAACACATAAGAACATGAGCACTATATATCTTAAACTTCAATTTCAATGTATGGCTATTCATAATATTACTTAACAACACTATCTTTACATTCAAAATACGAAAAAAGATTTGAAGAACATCAATTAATGAAGTAGGGCGGGAGTCAAATTTTCTGTATATTGTTCATTTTATTTTTTATTTGAACTTTACATCATTCAGCCCAGCCAACACGTTTCGTCCAATAAGGACTTCATCAGGGTTTAAGTCTATCTCTGTATATAATTCAGCTGTTTCTTCTGATATTATTCCCTGTTGAAGGTAACTCCAACATGTTTTTATTCAAAGTCTAAAAGTGAGACTTGGGCCAGTACATAAGAGAGTATCAGTCCGAATATATGTGCTCCAATTGATACCTTCAGTGTATACTGATTAGTTTCTGATCGACAGAATATCCTCTGAAGTCCCACATGAGAAACCGAGTGAGGCTGTCTAGGCATCACCTGGCTGAGACAGGCCTCACATCATCCCGAATTAAAACTGGCACTCTACATGGTGCCCTTTTCTCTCATGCCAGAGAAGCTGTGCATAAAGCCTTGCAACTTGAAGCGGCGTGTACTTGCTTGTGCAACTCCTTAGGATACACTAAGGCCATACCTCCTTACGCCCCGGCAATCCCACTGTTGAGTGTTCCTGCTCAACCTGACATTGTTTGTCTATGCATTTGGCCCACTTGAAGGGCTCTGGGCTGGGCTTAGTCTGGGTCTAAGCACACAGGGTGGAAACAGCTTAAGCAATTTCTACCCCAAGTAGTGAAAGCAGTCCTACTGCTTGCGACACAAGTCTGCATCACACGTTGCAGGACTATGGGTTATAGGCTGCAACGCAGGGAACTAAGGAAAATCTTCATATGCTTCTGAAAACCTTTAGGTAGTCAAACTAATTGTAACATCTGTATGTCACCCAAACTCTTCGAAGCATGCAGCTTGTGACATAACTTGACAACTACGCAGATCAGATTCCTTGAACTCACCATACCCTCTGACGTGCTCCACCTTCAAGCAGTGGAGTTAGTTCCTAGTCCATGCCTTATAAAGACAGGCAATACATGAATAATATTGAGACTGTGATACCAATGGTGAACTTGTGATCTAATTATTTATCTGTGTGTATTAGACATATCAAGCCTCAAGCTACCTGAACATAGCAACAGAAGGAGGGCAACCAATTCAATCCGGGAGGCAGACAAGCACCCATGATAGAGTCTCTGTCCCCTTTCCTTCCCCCCTGTGGGCACCTTTGGGTCACTCTTCAAACAATGTCATATAGAACGCTGTCAGGTATATGCAATCCAGATCTGACAGATTGTGTAGCCCATGTATCTATCCAGATTGATCCAAACATCAAATTAAGTTCTATTATGTACTCCCTTAGAGCTGTGCAACAAGAGGTTAGTGCCTTGTGGTCTGAAACGCAGCCTTGATTCAAATATTGTTTGCAGGAGGTAACTGTTTTTACTGGGAAAGACATAGTGTGACATAAACACCCATCCACCCACTGACCAGAATCCATAGGCTTTACCGGTGCCCAATAGGGGGTTCATCCATCTCCAATATTAATCCAGTTGTTGGACCTGGCCCTTTTTGCAGGTTATCCCCAAACCTTTTGCCTTTTTCCTCCTATCTTTTCTGACCTGGTTTGTTGGCTTTAGGACTCAGGGCACTTTACCACTGCTAACCAGTGCTAAAGTGCATATGCGCTCAGTCTAAAATGTATTGGTGATTGGTTTATCCATTATTGGCATATTTGATTCACTAGTAAGTCCCTACTGAAGTGCACCAGGTGTGCCCAGGGCCTGCAGCACTGGTTGTGCCACCCACATGAATAGCCCTGCAAACATATCTCAGAGGAGTGCACCCACTTGCCAGGCCCAAACCTTCCCTCTTACTAAATGTAAGTCACCACTAAGGTAGGGCCAAGGCAGTCTCATGGGCAGGGTGCAGTGCATTTAAACGGCAGGACATGTACTGGTGTGTTTTACATGTCCTAATAGTGAAATACTGTGAATTTTGTTTTTTCACTACTGCAAGATCTAGCTCTCCTATAGGCGAAAATAGGGATTGCCTTGAAATATCTTTTTAAGTGTAATTTCCCCTTGAGAACAGATAGAGATTTGGAGTTTGGGGTCTCTTACCTCACAGTTCAAGAATACATCTTTTTATGAAGTTAGTTTTTAAATTGCGTGTTTGAAAATGCCACTTTTAGAAAGTGGGCATTTTCTTTCTTAACCATTCTGTGCCTCTGCCTGTCTGTAGAATACACGTCTGGGTTGGCTAACAGTTGGGCTCTTCTGTAGTCACTCTAGACAGTCACACAAAGGGAACTGAGGCGTACCTTGCATATTCCGATGGCTCATCACCAGGCTGATGGGCCTTCCTGAGCCAGAGTGGTGGGAGGAGTTACCACTGACATCCGAATCGGGCTGTGCCTGTCCTCACACAAAGTTGTCTCTGCACCCCTGTAGTGTGTTTGGAGCCAGGTCAGGGAAAGACAGGGTCTTGTGCACTATAAGGACGTTCCTTTGAAGTATGCCTACTTAAAAGGCAGAAAGGGGCATAAGTATTTGACCTCTGATGCTCTCAAATCAGAACCCTTCTGGAATGCCAGGAAGAAGAGCTGGATGCAGTAGGAGGAACTGACATTCTACCTGTTGCTTTGTTGTGCTGGCCTGCTGCTTGCTGCTTCTGTCCTGGGAGTAAAAGGACTGGACTTTGCTTTCTACATCCCGCTTCAAATGTACTCCAAGGGCTTGTGCGTGCCTGCCTTCTGTTAAGACGTCTCAGGGCCATCAAAGACTACACCCGGCAGTGCCTGGGCTCTTCTGTTGAGAACCCAGACTTGCATAGTGGTGCCAGTCCAGCTCCTGGCCCTTGAAAGTGTAACCTGGTGATCTTTAAGAGAAAATCCACACATCGACCACCAGCACCTGTTTTCTCACCTCATCACTGGAAAAGATCACTGCTGCTTGAACCGAAGCATGGTTCTCCTGGAAGCATCAACCACAGCTTTCATTGCAGACCCCAGCTCACTGTTGCAGGCCAACATAAAAATCACTGCAGCGTGAGTCCCAAACATTATGTCACCGACGTCCCTGGCGCCCGCTCCAACTCTAATGCAGCACCTGCTCTTGGCTGAACAATCAACACAGCCCCTGCCTCTTGGCTGCAAAATCGTCCCTGGCACCCACTCCAACTCCAATGCAGCACCTGCTCTTTGCAGAAAAATCGACATAGCTCCTGACTTTTGGCTGCAAAATCAACGCTGCGCTGCCATCGCTTTTCGATACATCGCCCCTCAATGAATAATCTTAATCGACACAGCACCACAGTAAGGAACCAAGGCCGCGTGTCTGCAGCATGATACATCACCTCTCCTGTCAGTAAGGAACCAGTGCATCACCTCCCCTGCCTAGTAGTAAGGAACCAACGCATCACCTACCCTGACAGTAAGGACCTGATGTATCACCTCCCCTGTGTAGTAAAAGGACCTGACGCATCGCTCGGCTTTTTCAACACCTCACCTCCCTTGCACTGTTCACCATCATTGATTTTTGAATCATTTAAGGTACTTTGTGCTTAAACGAACGCATCCATTGATTTCCATGATCTAAACGTGCTTAACCTTTCAAAAGTGATATTTAGACTTGTTTATGTTGGATTCTTATCGTTTTGGTCTTATTTTATTCAGATAGATATTGGCTATTTTTCTAACCTGGTGTGGACTGTTTTTTTTTAGTGTTTTCACTGTGTTACTGTGAGTGTGGGTACAAATGCTTTACACATTGCCTCTGAGATAAGCCTGACTGTTCGTGCCAAGCTACCAAGGGAGTGAGCAGGGGTTATCCTAGCTGTGTTACTCCCTTACCCTAACTAGAGTGAGGGTCCCTACTTGGGCAAGGTGCAATCCACTGCCAACTAGGGACTCCATTTCTAACACCAGTATTAATACTTTACCCCTGGTTCAGGGAGCCCTTCTGTTATTCCCACTCCGAATATTGCCCTGGCCACTTCTCAAATACAAATACTGTGTTTGCTAGTATTCCTGTTAGCACCCCTAAATGATTATATGGCGACCAAAATAAATTTGATGTATTTCTTAAACAGTGCTGTTTGCATTTCCTATGTATAGCAGCTGTGTTTCCAGATGACCAGACAAAGACTTAATTTCTATTATTTTACTTGAACGGTAACACAGTAAATTGGTCACTTCCACTCACAGAAAATAATCCTCTCATGCATAATTTTGGGGTCTTTTGTGACAAAATGAAAAAGAACTTTGATTGTAAATTACATGCCTTATCTCTTGACCCAGAGATTCTGACCTTGAAACAATTGGCCCAAAATCTCTTATCACATATAACTACATTCAATTGATTGGTTATAGAGATGGAATGTCCAGTGGATAAAAGCCCTCTCTATTTTATCAAGGGCTGATGGGTGGACTAAAGGACATTCTAGCTCAAGTCGTAAACATACCGTGTACCTGTGATGAATTAATCATACTAGTGGTATAACTGGATCATTGCTTAAATGGAAGAAAAAGAGAGTCGAAGCATGACACAAAGACAGATGAAGGGCAGAAAAGATAAAATTGGGTGAGATAAAGCATACATTTTCCAGAGATAAATTCAACAAAAGGCATAAGATAAATCAGAGTATGTATTGGGGTCACTCAGGTCAACTTATAAAATACTGCAAGGCCGAATGGAAAGCTCAGTGACATCACGTATTTATCAACACTCAGGCAGTGGTGGCCCTGGGCCATGAGGACAATGAAAAGTTGTAAAACTAGAGTCCTCAATGATGTATATGACCAATTCATTAGGAGAGACATAATGAAAGGTCTCAGTACTATTAGCCAACACACAATAGACATCAGTAATCCACATAAACGTGTTAATGCAATTGGACATATCCGAGTTTGGCACAAAGAAAATAGTTGCCCTACTTGAATCAGGTGCCACTGGAAACTTCATTGACATACAATTTTCTCAGTTTACAACTGCTCTGCATTAAGAAGAAAACATAAGAGCCAGTTAATGCCGTGGATGACACCAATTTGTCTTCAAATCCCATTTGCTACCAAACCTGCCAGCTGATCATGAGTACACTCAGAACGTATGAGGAGAAAATCCAGTATGACATAATAATTTTTCCACAGTTTAAACTCATCCTATTTATGCCATGGCTAATCCTCCATGAACCTATGGTACTCTGGGCAGCCAGATGTGTTGAAATGGGAATTCAGTATTATCAGATACATTGCTTCCAAAATATAACAGAAGAAATGGCTGAGAGCTCACCTAGGCATTTAACAACAATTGTCAGAATAGGTCATATTGGGTGGGGTCTGCTTTACCAGAAGGCTGCCATGAATATCGCAATATCTTCAGTAAGGAAAAGACAAGTGTCCTCAAACCACATTGCAGCTATGATTGCCATACAGACTTACTACCAGAGATACCAATTCCAAGTAGCAGAATGTATACCTTCACATAACCTGAACTAGAACACCTGTGACAATACATCAAGGAAATTCTGAGAACTGGATTAATCAGACAATAACAGTCAACCACTTATTTGCGTCTATTCTTTGTGCCCAACAAGGGAGGGGTGTTACAAGCATGTATTGACTATCATGCAATCAGACGTGCAACCATCAAGAATAGGTATCCGCAGCGTTTTATTCAAGTCCTCCGTGACCAACTTAGAAGAGCTTTTGTGTTTACCACACTGAACCTTCAAAGGGCCTACCATCTCATCAGAATCCCAGAAGGTGACGAATGGAGGCCCGCCTTCCAGAAAATCTGAATATTAGATAATGCCATTCAAACTCTGCAACACCACGGCAGGGTGTCAGTACTTTGTGGCCAATGTCCTTTGGGCACTTGGACAAGTTTTGCATGGTATACATTGGTGACATCCTCACATACTGGAAGACCCAGAATGAGCATGAAACATGCGTAAGAGAGTGCTTCAAAGCCTACAGAACCATTAGTTGCTCTCCAAACTAGAGAGGTGTTGCTTCTATTTGTATACTGTAGAATTTCTTAGGTACATAATTGCCTATCATTACTCAACTACCCATTCCCACAGCCTTATTCCACGCAGTTAATATTAATGCTCGACTCTTCACCAGTTAGCATCCTCAAAGTGATTAAACCAAGCATTTAAACCAAATGCTAGAACAATAGCTCTGCTGTCTAGCTGTACAACAGAAGAAGGAATGGAGTGAGACACTGGTGGCAGAGATTGTATATCATAATCATACTACCTTGGGAATGTTACAGTTTTATTGTTCTCAGGGTTATCATTCTAAGACCTTACCCTTTGACTGACCCGTCACTTCCCCCTTAGCATAAGAATAATTATATCATGATGACTTATATAACATTCAGCAAAGAGTCCAACAACATTTCGAAGTAGCCAAAGAGAACTATAAGGTGCAAGTAGATAAACATATATGTGCATCGCTGCCTTATAAGGTAGGTGACACAGTACATGAGTTACAAAACATTTTCCTCTCCAGGGACCCAAGAAACTCCAAAGTGCCTTATCAAAATAACTGTCAGCCCAGTGGCCATTAAATTAGATTACGGGCCAGATTTAGATCTTGGTGGACGGGTTACTCTGTCACAACAGTGACGGATATCCTGTCTGCAAAAACATAAATCCCATTATATCCTATAAGATTTATATTTCGGCAGACGGGATATCCGTCACCATTGTGACGAAGATCTTAATCAGGCCCTCCATGCCTCAGATTCCAGAACAATCTTCCCCATTCATATTTATCCCGATGCAAAAGAATACAAAGTATATCAGCTACTCAATCTGAAATTTAGGAGGAACACAGGGGCCTATCATCAAGGAGGCGATATAAAATTCTCGCCTCTTTTGCGCCTAATCAGCAAGGTCGTGCTATCGCGTGAATCATTGCATTATCGCCCTTTCCCCCAACGCCCATCTTTGCATCTCTGATGAGATGCAAAGTGGGCGTTCCTGCCCTGACATAACAGGAGAAATGTCGCTAAGCGACATTTCTCCAATTATCAATGGGCACGCTAACCTGCAGAGCGACAAGCAAAGTAGCGATAACCTCTGTTATCGCTACTTTCCTTACGCCTGCTTCAAAACTGACTTATCCATGATATCCTATGTAAGGTGGATATCATGGCTAAGTCTGCCCTGCCCTATCAACAAGCTATCTCCAAACTTTGTGAGATTATCGCTGAATTTCCAGCGCTAATCTCACATTTGGCAGTTAGCGCGTGGAATTTTATCGCTTTTGAGATAAGCGTTGCTAATAGCACGCTATCTCAGCGATAAAATTCCACGTTACCCGGCGATAATTATCCTAGCACTAAGTGCGCATAGCGATAATTATCACCGCTCCTTAATGATATGCCCCTTAAGTTTTCTACTTAATTTACTGGAAGGGATTTGGATATGAGGATCAGTAATGGGAACCAGGATCCATCATCCTTTCACCCCAACTTTTATGATGATTTCACAAAAAATACTGACCAGATTCAGTACCACCGAAGCAACAGTCTTTCATAGGAGGTACTTTCACGGTAATAGCTTGCCCGCCACTCATTGAAGTCCCGAAGGAAAATATGTATTCTAGGATATATCATCAACATCACCCTCAAACAAACATGTCCTGGATATCCCAAGTGCGGTTCTAGAGGAGGGAGCTGGCTAATTAAATGCTTCTCATGAAGGCTGGCTAGCCATAAGTGAATCCGGAACCAAGTCTTATTTCTAGCATCATGGTGTACTCTACTGACGTTCTATGTGCATTATTGTAGTTGGGTCAACCACACAAGGCGTGTGAAATCTTGAAGTCTCTGCAGTCATTTTAGGAACCAAAAGTACATAAACCACACAGACGTGTGAGAGTTGCTAGGCAATCTCGCTCTCTTGATCTGGATCAAGGCTCGATGAGTCGGCCTGAAGCTTCCTGAAACTTCAGCATCTTGCAAGTTTTGTGAGCACCAAGATTTGGCTGGAGACTTCAGGTACTTTGTGCTTAAACGAACGCCTCCAAATCTTTGAACTTGTATGGTAATGAAAATTGCTTGAGATGCTATAAGTGTAAAAACAACAGTTGATGGACAGAATGCAGAACAATGTCATACATTCACCCCAGTACAGAGATCTGGGCCTAAATACATCGTTTTTTTGCTCACCATGCCGTTCCAGTTTGAACCCAGCCATATGCAAATCAGTCTTGACCCTGTGTCTCATGGGTACAGTCCAGCCCGAACTGCCAAGCCAGGTCCTCCCTGGACTGGAAACAAGCATCCTAGGACCGGTTTCGAGGTTTCACCCCTCTTCAGCCAGGATAGCTTGATTCCAGTGGCATGGAGAGCACGAGACCCACGTCTGGGCATACCCTTCCCACTCGGGGTGACAAATGCAAAAACAATGTTTTGCCAATGTGCAACATCCGTCCATCATCTTGTTTGTTTTGCTGTTCGCTCTATGTGGGAAGGGTATGCCCAGACGTGGGTCCCGTGCTCACTACGCCACTGGAGTCAAGCTATCCTGGCTGAAGAGGGGTGAAACCCCGAAACCAGTCCTAGGATGCTTGATTCTGGTCCAGGGAAGACATGGCTTGGCAGTTCGGACTGGACTGTTCCCATGAGACACAGGATCAAGACTGATTTGCATATGGCCATGTCTGAACTGGGGTGGCGTGGTGAGCAAAATAACGATGGACTAATCCCAGATCTGTGACTGGGGGTGAATGTTTTGCCAATGTGCAACATTCCGTCCATTATCTTGTGTGTTTTGCTGTTCGCCCTATGTGGGAAGGGTATGCCCAGACATGGGTCCCGTGCTCACTGTGCCACTGGAATCAAGCTATCCTGGCTGAAGAGGGGTGAAACCCCGAAACCGGTCCTAGGATGCTTGATTCCGGTCCAGGGAAGACATGGTTTGGCAGTTCAGGCTGGACTGTTCCCATGAGACACAGGGTCAAGACTGATTTGCATATGGCCATGTCTGAACTGGGGTGGCGTGGTGAGCAAAATAACGATGGATTAAACCCAGATCTGTGACTGGGAGTGAATGTTTTGCCAATGTGCAACATTCCCTCCATCATCTTGTGTGTTTTGCTGTTCTTGAGATGCTATAAGACATGCAAGTTTGGTGACGCATATAGATAGCCACATAACTTGTGAAACAAAATGTGTTAGGCCCACGACATAGAGAAAACAGTCCTATAACTTGTGACACAGTAAGTCTTGCTAGAGCAGAGGTGTATGGAGACAATAACAATACTTGTGATGCAACAAGCCTTGATGTTGTGCGATGCAGCCAGTGGCGGCTCCTTCACTACGGTGGAGGAGCGTCACCCCCCAAAAACGTCAGGAAAGAGAAAATAAAATGACACTTGTTTTATTTCTCCTTTCCTGACGAGTCTTTGGGTGGGCCTGGGGGGTGACAGCACTGAGGGGAGTGGTAGTGCACTCCCTTCACTGTGCATGATGGCTTGGCCGGCCGTCTCAGGCCGGCCAAACCACCATGCGCAGTGAAGCTCTCTCCAACCCCTGCTACATTGCTGGGGTTGGAGAGAGCAGACACAGACTCCCAATCTGTCCAGGAGCGCTAATCAAGAGCACTCAGGCCAAAGCTGAAGCTGCTCTCGAGAGCAGCTTCAGGATTGGCCGCAGGGCATGCTGGGAGCCTGTGCCTTCCTGAAGAGGAGCAAAGGACCAAGACGCGGGATGTGGGATGCGGCTGGCTGAAGGTAAGTTTTTCACAAAATTATGATTATTTTTTCCCACTCTCTTCTCAACCCCTATGCCATCTTGACACCTCCCGCCCGCCCCGCCACTTGTAGCAAATACCGGCTGCTATTGGATGCAGCAAGCAATGGAAAAGCTTCTAACGACCATCAGGGGGTCAAGCTATTTGCACCAAGTGTATCGCCTTGGAACTCTTCCAACCGCTTGTTATGTAACAAGGCAACTACACAGATATGAGATCAAACATATTCCTTGAACTCATACCCTGTGATTTACCCTGCACACAGTGGAGCTACCTCATCAAAAGAACATGTATTATAAAGGTAAATAGTAAATAAATAGTTTTGAGACTGTGATACCGTTCAATGGTGAACTTCTAATCAAATTATTGTTAACTGTGCTGCCCTAGACAAAGGCCCTCCATCTGCAAATCAGTACTGACCCTGCTCCTCGTGGGAACAGTCCATCCCGAACTGCGGGGCGAGGCCTCATTCAGAAAGAACCACAAGCAACCTCAGGCTGATATTGGTCTATTAAGCCTTGTCAGTGAGGTATAGCTTGGATCCTATGTCACAGTGAGCAAGGTAGCCACGTCTGGGCATACCCTTGCCACTTAGTGCATTGCATAATACACATAAAAGATGATGGGAAGAATGCTAGCAGATAGTCTAACCACTGGCAATCGACTGGGGTAGCATTCCTACTTTTTGTTTTTCACCAACTGTGCCACTCTAGACAAAGGCCCGCCATATGCAAATCAGTGCTGACCCTGCATGGAACAGTCTATCTAGAACTGCCCGCGAGGCCCCCTCCTGCAGGGACCACGAGCAATCCCAGACCAGTTTAGAGATATCAAGCATCAAGGCTTTAGTGGCGCCTGAACAAATGTGATTGTGTTTCAATAGCTTTCAGGATTTTATATATTTGCAGCAGAAACCAGAAAATAGTTGTACTGCCCAGTACTTTAGCCTGATGAAGAGTTTAGTCAGTGTATTTTTGGTCCACCTCGTATGTAGGTTTACAATCCTTGCCATGGCGGTGGTTGATACTCTGCAGTGTTTAGTGTGTAAATTAGGGTTGAAATTAGACAGGTTGTTTTATATTAAATGTTTTGCATTAACATGACATTAACACATATAGACACTAGTTCTATTTGCAGAGAAAAACTATGTTTACTCACAGTTAGATTGGCTATATTTAATGTAGGCATAAATTTTAATTTTAAAATGGCTAACGTTGGTTTCCATCTTTGCTTTGTGAAACGTAATACAGCGTAGCAATGGATCTTGAAAGGGAGAGAGCAGAAATACTCCATATTTACAAATATATGGAGCAGTTATGCTCGCTTCTTGCACTGGCGCACTGCTTACAGCCTTGGGCTAAGGTAGGCACCCTTGCACCATAGTGCAAGGGTACTTGTGTTAAAGGCTTTGTTTCTGTGGAGGAAGCAATACCACTCTGCACAAAAACAATCTAAGGAGGCATTTTCCTTTTTTGATACATGAAGCAGAATGCATCACGCATTGAAAGAGGAGATAACGAGGAGAGAAAAATCATTTTATCCTCATTACACCATCCTCTGGGAGGTACCAATTTGATGCAATCCCAGGTTTACAAACCTTTGTAAATCAGGAATTGCATCAAATCCATGTGTGGATGCACAGGCACACCCATGCACAACCTGTAGGACGCCTACCGTCTCAAAATGTAATGTAACGCAGCACGTGTTGCGTTGCGTTACCTTTCTTTTCAAAGCCACGTAAGGCAACGTAAACCATGCCTTGTGTGGCTTTGTAAATCTTACTGAAGCCTTTGCTTTGTCCTTGCGACGCCTTGCTATGGTACCTTAGGCATAAAAAAGAATTAATTTAGTTGTACTAATCACCTCTTGGAATGAACAAAATCTGTAGTCGTCATATCAGTCGCGATGTAGCAGGTTGATAGGCACCATCAGAGCTTGCTTTTTTCCACTTCAGGCTTCGCTATACAACTTAACTACACGCATAAGTTGCCACCTTATTCCGGCTAAACCAGCTTGACAATAACAGAGGTTACATACAGGGTTCCAAACATAGCAATATTACACTCAGCGGTGATGCCATCCCATTACTTACATTTCCTAGGCTACAAGAACTATTTTTAGGCTCCCTTTTGAGTCACAGAGAGAGCAGAGGCATTAGTCACGGTTAAGTTCAGCTTTTGTCACATCTTCTTTTTCCATAGCAGGTTCTTCTTTGCTCGAGTTTAGCTCTGCTGTGGGGGTCGGAGTAGCAGCAAGCGGAGGACACATAGCAAGTACCCCATTATACCCACAGATCCTACATTTGTTTCACTCCTCTAATCATACCCTCAGCCAGCGAATATGCCACCTTACCACGCATGCTTTTTTCCGTATGCAATTACAACGCGGTCGTTACAACAACTGCGTTGTAACAATGCATGCCACACTCTGTAAGTCGGAACAGCGACTTGCTCTGGGGGGGGGGGGGGGGCGGGGGGCGCTGGCTGTTGGAATAGTATAATTTACTATTCCAACTCCAGTCTGTGCAACAGTAGGGAAGGTGTTGGATCTGACCCCTCCGCAAGCCGTTGTTCAGATTTACATAGTAATGGCATGCGTTGTTACAACGCAGTCGTAACGACGTTGTAAGTGCATGCAGTGGTACAGATTCAGGGTAAAGGATATTTACCCAGCCAGCACCACATTGGCTGTGATAAAGGCCCATTTAAACTAGCTGGAGGCAAGAAATTAGTCCATACCGACAGGGGTCGAACCCAGGACCAAAGATTATTCCTTGTTCCTTCCTGTTCCTGATCAGATCAACAGGAGCCCGAAGGATGTTGCAAAATGTGCTCCTAGATGGTAGAAACATCTAGAGGTGGAAGGAAGCTCCTGGAGCAGTGCATTGTCATTTGTTTATCATCTTTGCGAAGAGGGTCAATGTTACCTACCTCTGGCAAGACAACAAATTAAAAGAGGTCAAATTGGCCGGTTTGGTCTTTTCCCTCAAACACATTTTAGCGGTTCTCTTATACTTACCTCTCTGACATCTCTCCCCCCATTCCAAATATCTGGAGATGCTGGTAAGCAGCAGCTGTCTGCCTCCCCCCCCATTCCAAATATCTGGAGATGCTGGCAAGCAACAGCTGCCTCCCCCCCATTCCAAATATCTGGAGATGCTGGTAAGCAGCAGCTGTCTGCCCCCCCCCTCCATTCCAAATATCTGAAGATGCTGGTAAGCAGCAGCTGTCTGCCTCCCCCCCCATTCCAAATATCTGGAGATGCTGGTAAGCAGCAGCTGTCTGCCCCCCCCCCATTCCAAATATCTGGAGATGCTGGTAAGCAGCAGCTGTCTCCCCCCCCATTCCAAATATCTGGAGATGCTGGTAAGCAGCAGCTGTCTCCCCCCCTCATTCCAAATATCTGGAGATGCTGGTAAGCAGCAGCTGTCTGCCCCCCCATTCCAAATATCTGGAGATGCTGGTAAGCAGCAGCTGTCTGCCCCCCCATTCCAAATATCTGGAGATGCTGGTAAGCAGCAGCTGTCTGCCCCCCCCCCCTCCCCCATTCTAAATATCTGGAGATGCTGGTAAGCAGCAGCTGTCTGCCCCCCCATTCCAAATATCTGGAGATGCTGGTAAGCAGGAGCTGCCTTCCCCCCCCATTCCAAATATCTGGAGATGCTGGTAAGCAGCAGCAGCAGCAGCTGCCTCCCCCCCTCCCCCTTCATTCCAGATATCTGGAGATGCTGGTAAGCAGCAGCTGTCTGTCCCTCCTCCATTCCAAATATCTGGAGATGCTGGTAAGCAGCAGCAGCTGCCTCCCCCCCTCCCCCTTCATTCCAGATATCTGGAGATGCTGGTAAGCAGCAGCTGTCTGCCCCTCCTCCATTCCAAATATCTGGAGATGCTGGTAAGCAGCAGCTGTCTGTCTCCCCCCCCCATTCCAAATATCTGGAGATGCTGGTAAGCAGCAGCTGTCTGCCCCTCCTCCATTCCAAATATCTGGAGATGCTGGTAAGCAGCTGCCTCCCCCCCTCCCCCTTCATTCCAGATATCTGGAGATGCTGGTAAGCAGCAGCTGTCTGCCCCTCCTCCATTCCAATTATCTGGAGATGCTGGTAAGCAGCAGCTGTCTGTCTCCCCCCCCCCCATTCCAAATATCTGGAGATGCTGGTAAGCAGCAGCTGTCTGCCTCCCCCCCTCCATTCCAAATATCTGGAGATGCTGGTAAGCAGCTCCTACATGTGCTCCCCTCCCCTACCCCAAATGTCTGGGGATGCCGGTAGAAAGGGTATGCAGCAGCTTTGTCTGCTAGGGCACAGTAACACTATTTCGTTCTACGCTGAGCCCTGGACAGACTGATGCATCGCTTTGGAATGGCATCTTCCAGGCACACACTGACGGCTCACATCTCTAGCTCTGTTTCAGAAGAGTTTAAGAACTTCTACTGAAGCGGTGCTCTGAAAGGGGGGGGGGCACCCCTCGACCCGTCACCACAGGGCCTCAAGCCTTTGCGATGCTGACTGATGCTTCCTTTCCCTACTCTACCAGGCCCTGATTCTGCTGTATTGTAACTCTGTCCATCACCACCCCCTTTTGTACCACTTTGTATCTCCTGGCACAAGAACTCCACAGAGTGCACCGGACAAATAGTGTCCATTTCTATGTGCTGTTCTCCTGCATGCTCGAGGTGCACTCTACAAGGTTGATAAATCTGTGACCACTCCCAGACGCACTGGATACAGAGAAACACTGATGATACATGCAGCTCAAAGGGCCCTCTCTGACACATTATTGAGATTTACAAGGGTGATCACCTCTCTCACTACAGGGGCCCTGGTGATCAGTGCACGGCAGGATTACAGGAAGTCTGCCCTTCACTACTGTCCTTTGCAGTGCTTGGGCGTCACATGCGCGGCACTAGGCACTTCCCAGCAGTCACTGAGCAGCATAATCCTTGGCCATAAATCAGTGTGCTGCAGAATATTTGTCAGTCACTGTGCCACACAATATCTGTCAATCAGTCACTGTGCCACACAATATCGATCAATCAGCTTCTGTAACACAGAATATTTGTCAGTCAGTCATTGTGCCACGGAATGTTTTCTCGTCACTCACTGTGCAATGGAATGTTTATCAACCAGTCTCTGTGCCACAGAATGTTTGCTCGCCATTCACTGTGCTACAGCTTACAGAATATTTGTCAGTTACTGTGCCATAGAACAATGTTCAATCAGTCACTGTGCCACAGAATATCTGACAATCAGCCTCTGTACCACAGAATATTTGTCAGTCAATCATTGTGAGGGGGGGGGGGGGGGTGAATGTTTTGATTTGTTCTGCATTCCGTCAATCAATTGTGTGTCTTTTGCTTTCTCGCCCTAAGTGCCCCAGGTATGCCCAGATGTGGGTCCTGGGCTCACTGTGCCACTGGACTCAAGCTATCCTGGCTGAAGAGGGGTGAAAACCCAGAAACCGGTCCTAGGATGCTTGTTTCCAGTCCAGGGAGGACCTGGCTTGGCGGTTGGGGCTGGACTGTTCCCATGAGGCACAAGACTGATTTGCATATGGCCAGGTCTAAACTGGGGTGGCATGGTGAGCAATAGAATGATGGATTTAACCCAGATATCCTGACTGGGGGTGAATGTTTTGATTTGTTTTGCATTCCGTCCATCAATTGTGTGTCTTTTGCTTTCACAGAATGTTTTCTCGTCAATCACTGTGCAGTGGAATATTTATCGATCAGTCACTGTGCCACAAAATGTTTGCTCGCCAATCACTGTGATCCAGAATATGTGTCAGTTACTCTGCCACAGAACGTTTGTCAATCATTTACCGTGCTACAAAATCTTTTTCAATTAGTCACTGTGTCACAGACTGTTTCTTTGTCAATCACTGTGCCACAGAATCTTTGTCAATCAGATATTGCCCCAAAGAGTATTTGATAATCACTCACTGAATTACAGAATGTTTGTGGGTCAGTCACAGAACGCTTCGCCATCATTAGTGCAATACAGAATACTTGCGCATAAGGTGCGCATGCAACACAAAACACTTCTCCATCAGTTACTGTCCTATGCAACCCCGGTCTATACATTACAATCACACAGGATCTTTGTGAATTAGTTGCTTTCATACAAACATCCTGTCATTCGGGCCCCTCCACTGTCCTTCTCTATTTACCCCGCATCTCACCAGTTCCTTCGCTCATCCCGTCTTCTATCACCCCTCCCTCTATCTACCTTTCCTTAGTCACTTCTCTATTCCGGTTTCGTTTCTAAACGTCCACGGGCAGATTGACTATTTTTTCACGTGGTGCACTGCAACAGCCGCAAATTCTGCACTGCGTGAAAAAGAGAGAGGAGGGGAGCGCCCTATTTACTAAAATAAGGCACTCTCCTCCCCTCCTACTAGCGCCACGGAGACACCTCTGCGCTATGGTCCAAGGGTGTCTCCGTTAGTCTAGCATAGGGTTTGTACTGGAAGGAATCCTTCCAGTACAAAATACTACGCACAGACTCACTTTAACCATTTTCCCACTTTGTATGTGTGCTGCACAGTGCAGTACACGTGCACAGTGAGAAAAGAAAGGAGAAATGAAAGGCTTTCTCCTTCCTTGCACCTAGTTTAAAAGGGCGCAGTTTTCTCACGCTAAACCCAATCAACTTTATTTAGTGAATTGGGTTTAGCGTGGGAAACCTTGGGTGGTTGCGTGGGAATGCCTAGGCACCACCTTTGGCACGCCGCGCAAAGTAATGCGCGCTGCTTCGCATTACTTTTCTATTATTTCCAAGTTTAGCGCTGGAAAGTAAATTGGAAAAAAAGATTTTGCTCCAATTTGTGTCACTTTCGGCACAAAACCTTAGTAAACCTCCCCCTGCCCCGGTATCTTCCTTCATTCTCAGCGTATCTTTCTACTGAATTGCATTTTTTCTCTCAACATCAGACTTTCTTTGCCACACCCTCTCTGGTTGTCTTTCTGTAATTCTTTTTGTCACTCCGCCATTCCCGTGTGCCCCCTCGATCTGTTTCTCGTCCCTGTGTCCCATCTCTGTCTCTCTTCTCTGCATCTTTATTTGTCTTTAAAGCACCTCAATCTCGCCTTTAGGCCAGCGTATTGTGCTACCCCACTAGACAGACAATGAGCACATGGGTATCCGGTCAAGCAAAGGCCTGCTCCTGAACTAGTGGGGTTTGGGACACTCATTAGAGGGGCATTGCTCCAGGCCTGATTGGCTACAGACCATAGGCCCATATTTATGACCCAAAAGTGCTTAGAAGAAGGCGAAAATGTCAGTATGAACCACTATAAAAAAGCTGTAAATTGACATACTTTCAAAAGGCAGCCTGTGGCAGTGTTTAAGCTCAGCCAGTCATGCCCTCTCCCTTGCTCCTCTGCAGGACTCTGATACGGTTCCATGTATTCAACCTTTGTGTCTAAAGTGGGGACCCAGACCTTCTGCCTCAGGCGTGTTTTTATTTTGTTGGGTCCCTGATGACCTGGGTACGCTAGGGCTAGCATTGTTGTCCGTATTGAGTAAGGGTTGACGATTCAATGGCTGTGCAGGAGGAGGCCTGGTGGTGAGGTGCTGAGCTTATGAGGGATATTCCATAGAGCGAATAGGTCACAATGAGTGATGTCATCATATCTCTTTGAAGACGTCCTTCCATTTTCCGGATGTAGCAGCTTTCCATGCTCTTTGGATGCCTAGGTCCAAGGCAATGGCGATGTCGTGGAGGGTAATGGTCTTGTGGCAGGCGATTTATGCCATTCAGCTGGACGGGCTGTCTGCCAGCAGGCGTGGGTGCATGGAGAGGCAGTCAGTGGGGGCGTTGCAGCCTGCTGTCAGTTGGTACTTCTGGAGCTGCAGGGCCCACTTCTCGATGCGGTGTGTTGGGTGTGGCTCAGTGCCAGCAAATAGTGGATCCATGATTTATGGTCTGTTAGGACTCAGACTGGATGACCGTATAGAAAATAGTGAAAGTGATGGCAGCCCCGCTTGATGGCAAGACCTTCCTTCTCGATGTGGACATAGCACTTTTCAGTGTCAGTGAGGGCTTTGCTGGCAAAAGAAACAGGTGCCCTAGGGTCGTTTCTCCATGCTGCATCAGGATGGTTCCAAGACCAATGGGGCTGGTGTTGACCTCTAGCTCAGAGTCCTTTGTAGGGTTGAAGTAGGCTATCACTGTGTCTTGGAGGAGTGCCTTTTTGATAGCCTGGAAGGCGTCATCCTCAGTTATTCCCCATGCTCATGGTGATGATGCCTTGGTGAGGTGTCTAAGAGGGCCTGCTAGCGTAACCAGGTTGGGGAGGAACCTTCTACGGTATGTCACAAGGCTGAGGATGGTACTGACTTCGCCTGCATATGTGGATGTGGGCGTGGCTGCTTCCTTGAGGTCAATGCATTTGGATGGATCAACTTTGATTCCTTTGGAAAAGATGTATCCAAAGAACTCAATTTATTGACAGAAGAATTGTCATTTTGTGCAACTGAGGATAATGCCAGCTGTATCAATTCTTGTGAGTGCCAATGCAGGTGGTGGCAATGGCTGTCGAGGGTGGGTGCATGGATGAGAATGTTGTCACTGACATTGATGACCACTTGAGGCCTGCCAGGACTTTTTGGATTGCATTTTGGAATACTTTTGCCGCCGCCAATATTCCAAAGTTGAACCCTCTGTAGTGGCGGAGGCCAACATGAGTGGATAAAGTTGTAATGTCACAGCTGTCCTTGTGGAGCTTGCGTTGGTGTTAGCCTGTGTTCCGGTCTAGTTTTGAAAACCATGTAGAGCCACTGATATCAACGATCAGATAATAAATTGCAGGGGAAATATGCCATTCTCTTTTTACTCCTCTACTGGGAAGGCACATGTCCATATAGTTTCGGATACACCCTGGCTGGTTGGGTTTGTTTGCTACCACATGACACCCATGGTGGTACTCTTTCAATGACTCCAGCATCCTCCGGTTTTTGCAGCTCTGCTTCCATTGCCTGACATAAATGAAATGGAACTCTGCACTGTTGGAGTGCAACGAGGCAGACAGAGGGATCAGTTTGGGGAGGGATTGAAGGACCCTTCAGGTTGCGCAGGCCAGTGAAAAGGCAAAGGAAGCTGTTAGAAATGAGGGGGCTCTGGTTGGCGCAGGCAAGTACCAGCGACAAGCAGGGACCCTTTACTTCTAGTCAGGGCGAAGGATGGCTCCTTAGAATAACCCCTGCTCACCCTCTAGGTGCGTGGCGCGAGCAGTCAAAGATAAACTTCAGGGCGTACACAGTTAACCACTTGCAATTATACACACAGCAAATACCTTGCATGCACCACAAACGGACACCAGGCAGGTTGTATACAAAGATAAGACTTTTATATATTTTAAGCAGGCTTAGTACAAGACCCAGTAACGGTGAAAAGGTGGGGCCACGATCTCTATTGTTACGGAAAGTTCTTTTATACGGAAAGTTCTTCTTATGCGGGGCAACAAGGTGAACTGTGGGTCTTAGCGCGCTTCGCGCTGAGACGGTGACCTGGTTGTACGCGTCAGACGGCAGGGAAAACAAAACGTTGCGGACCCTGGATCCGATGCGAGCTCGTGGTCGAGTTCGTATGTTACAGTACCTTGTTTCTTTTAGTAAAGGCGGGCACGGGAGTCACGGCTCTGGCGAGGGAAGGAACACCACAGTCCAGCGGTAGGCGAGGGAAGGTCAGGATGAGCCCAATGGTCCTGTGGCTCAGTTCAGGGGCAAGCTTGCTTCCAGGCCCTTGGAGATCGTTTTTGAAAGCACAAGGTTCATGCAATACAAATGAAGCAAAGTCTTAGTAAAGGGTTCCTCTTCTCTCCTTTGGCAGCAAGGTCACCACTGCAGGCCAGTCCCCCAGGATAGGGACAGTCTTCCTCCCTACAGCTTTTTCTGGCGCCTCCTCCTCAGGCAGAGATTCTTCTTGGTTCAAAGCGGATCTGATTTCTTAGGAGCAGGGCTCCTTCTTTTATACACCATTTATTTTGTTCTTCCAGGCCAGGGGGGGCCTTGCCTAGTTCAGTCCAGTTCTGGAGCACTTTGTTGGTGCGATGCAGGCTTCTTCTTTCAGGGTGCAGGGAGAGCCATCAGACGCTCCACAGGGGGCAGAGCCAGCATTGTGGTGGCAGAGCACAGCCCTATTCAGAGTCCAGGTGTACTCCTCCCACCCATCTACAGGTCAATCTTTCTATTCACCACCAGGCTACCTAGCCCTGCCCATCTGGGTTTCCCCAGCCCTGTCCCTCACACAAGCCAGACAGCAGATACACATCACGCAGAGGCGGGCTGAAATGGTTTAGGCAAGCAAAGCCCAACTTTCTAAAAGTGGCATTTGCAAAAGCAGAATATTAAAATAAACCTTACGAAAAGATGTACCTTATTATTCTGAGTTCAGGCATACTAAACTCGATTTTCTACCATGTTCCCTGGTTCGGTTAGGATCATAGGATGTAACAATCTTAACCGCCCATGCTGGCCTATGAGAACAGGGTAGCCTTACAATAGTGAAAAACGAAAATGGCTGTAATTCACTACTAGGACATGCCACACACATCAGGGCTTGTCCTACCTTATGCTACAATGCACCCTGCCCTTGTGCTTACCATAGGGGTGACTAACATGGAGTTAAGGGAAGGTTTAGGGACTGGCAAGTGGGTGCACTTGCCACTCAGCATGTCAGTACCAGACTGCACGCAGTTTCTGCGATGGCAGACCCTAGGCACATTTTACCAGGCCGCTTCTGTGGGTGGCACAACCAGTGCTGCAAGCTCACCAGCGGCATTTGTATTTACACGCCCTGGCACACTCCTGGTGCACTTTACTGGGGTCTGACAGTAAACCAAATAAGCCAATCATGGAATCCAACCAACATATACATTTTACATAGGGAGCACTTGCACTGTGGCACTGGTTGGCAGTGGCACAGTGCGCTGAGCGGCCAACACCATAAAAACACATGAGGCACAGCGACAAAAAGTGGAAGGGAGACTCACGCCAAGGTGCCAGGTCTAACACGTGTCCCCTCCAGCTGAAAAGTTGGGAGAACTACCCTACCCCAGGGAGTTCCTCATCACTAAGGCGGAAAAATCTGGACAGACCGTCAGCATTGGAGTGATCTGTACCAGGGCGATGTTCCACCGTGAAATCCATACCCTGTAGGGAAATGGACCACCTCAACAGCTTTGGATTCTCACCCCTCATATGCATCAACCATCTGAGGTGCCTGGGGGCTGTCTGAACCCGGAAGTGAGACCCAAACAGGTAGGGTCTTAGCTTCTTCAGCGCCCAGACCACAGCAAATGCCTCACGCTCAATAGCACTCCATCTCTGTTCCCGTGAAAGTAACCTCCAGCTAAGGAAGGCTACAGGTTGATCTAGGCCCTCTTCATTAATCTGTGAAAGAACAGCCCCCACACCATGCTCTGAAGCATCTGTCTGAACGATAAACTCTTTGGAGAAGTTGGGAGCCAAGAGCACTGGCGCCGTGCACATAGCAGCTTTCAGGGCCTCAAAAGCTTTCTGACAGGTGTCAGTCCAAATCACTTTCCTGGGCTGCTTCCTAGAAGTCAGCACTGTCAAGGGGGCAACGATGTTGCCATACCCCTTGACAAACCTCCGGTAGTACCCGGTGAGACCTAGGAAGGCTCTCACCTCTGTCTGGGTTTTGGGCGACTCCCAATTCAGGATGGTTTCTATCTTGGGTTGAAGGGGCGCCACCTGGCCGCTCCTTACCTGGTGCCCCAAGTACACCACGGAACCCTGCCCGATCTGGCACTTACTCGCCTTGATCGTGAGGCCTGCCCTCCGCAGCGCCATCAACACTTCCCAGAGGTGGCGCAGGTGTTCTTCCCAAGTGGAGCTGAACACTGCGATGTCATCCAGGTAGGCAGCACTGAACGAATCCAGTCCAGCCAACACCTGGTTGACCAACCTCTGGAAGATGGCAGGGGCATTCTTCATCCCAAAGGGCATAACCCGGAACTGGTAGTGCCCATCTGGGGTGGAAAATGCTGACCTCTCTTTGGCTCCCTCGGTCAAGGCGATCTGCCAATACCCAGACGTTAAATCAAACGTACTGAGGTAGTTGGCAGCCCCTAGCCGATCTATGAGCTCATCAGCTCTGGGGATGGGGTGTGCGTCAGTCCTGGTGACCGAATTGAGTCCTCTGTAGTCCACACAGAACCGGAGTTCGGGTGTGGCTCCCGGCGCTGCAGCCTTTGGGACCAAGACCACTGGGCTGGCCCAAGGACTGCTGGAGGACTCAATTACCCCGAGTGCAAACATCTTGGAGACCTCCTCCTTGATGCATGCCCTCACCCTGTCAGTCACCCTGTAGGCCTTGTGCCTCACGGGTGGACTATCCCCAGTGTCCACATCATGGACGCACCATTCAGTGACACCGGGAACCAGGGAAAACAGATCAGAAAATTGCCCCAGCAATTGGCGACAATCATTCTGTTGCTCAGGGGTCAGGGCGGAAGAGAGGATGACACCATCCACTGACCCATCTTGCTCTTGGGCTGACAGGAGGTCAGGAAGAGGCTCGGTCTCCTCTTCCATCCCAGCATCTGTCGCCAAGAGCATGCCCACTTGGGACCTCTCCAAGTGGGGTTTAAGGCGGTTGACATGAAGGACCCTTATGGGGTTCCTTGGAGACTGCAAGTCCACCAAATAGGTAACAGGACTATTGCGCTCCACCACCTCAAAGGGACCGGTCCACTTAACCTGAAGCGCACAGGGCTCCACTGGGGCCAAGACCCATACCTTTTGTCCAGGCTGAAGCTCTACCAGAGTGGGATTCTGGTCGTACCACCGCTTCATCTCCTCCTGGCTGGCTTCCAGATTTGCCTCAGCAAGTTGCCTGAATCGCCTAGTCTGATTCCGGAAGGCCAGCATGTAGCTATATACATTCTGGGGAGGTTTCCTGGGAGATTGCTCCCAGCCTTCCTTGACCAGACTTAGAGGTCCTCTCACTGGGTGGCCATACAGGAGCTCAAAGGGGCTGAACCCTAGAGACTTCTGTGGCACCTCACGGTAGGCAAAGAGAAGGCATGGCAAGAGGACGTCCCACTTACGCCTCATGGGTTCTTCCAGACCCATTATCATGCCCTTGAGGGTACGGTTGAATCTCTGAACCAACCCGTTTCCTTGGGGGTGGTAAGGTGTAGTGAACTTGTAGGTTACACCACACTCTTGCCAAAGGGATTTCATATATTTGGATATGAAATTGGTACCCCGGTCAGACACCACCTCTAGAGGGAATCCCACTCTGGAGAAAATTCCCATCAGTGCACGTCCCACCACGGGGGCTGTCACTGTCCTCAGAGGGATGGCTTTCGGGTACCGAGTGGCATGGTCCACCAGGACCAGGATGAACCTGTTGCCCATGGCTGTCCTGGGGTCCAGTGGCCCCACAGTGTCAATCCCCACTCGCTGGAATGGGGTACCGACCACAGGGAATGGCTGGAGTGAAGCCTTCTGCTTCCTTCCACTCTTTCCACTTGCCTGGCAAGTCTGGCATGTCCTGCAGTGAGTGTCTGAACTCCTGCACATTTGAGGCCAATAAAAGTGGGTGACAAGCCTTTCAAAGGTCTTGTCCTGCCCCAAATGCCCTGTCAATGGCACATCGTGAGCCAGCCCCAGTAGGAAGGCTCTGAAGTCCTGGGGTACCACCAGCGCAAGGGCTGACCCAGGCTCAGCAACCTTAGGCTCTGTATATAGGAGGTCGTTCTCCCAGTAAATGAAATGTGACCCAGACTGATCACCTACGGCCTGGTCTGCAGCCTTCTGCCGCATACCCACGAGAGAAGGGCATTCTTTCTGCGCCATACAAAAGTCCTCCCTGGAGGGGCCTCCTTCCTGCTGCCAATGGGTCAGCTCAGGCAGGTCCCCCAGTTCAGCTATCTGTTCCCCTGTAGGCTCCAGGGCATCCCCCTCAAGGTTTGCTTCCTCCTGGACCGTGGGAACTTCAGGGGCCGGTTTCCCGCGCCCCCTGCTCCTTCTCTCTAAGGCCAGTTCCTGGGCCTCCCTCTCAGGCTCCAGGACCTCTTGAGCACCACTACTTGCTGCCATGGACCGTGTGGTGACACACGCCCAATCCGGCATACCCAACATCTCCAGGTGAGCACTCCGCTCCACCTTAGCCCAAGGTGAGCTCTCCAAATCGTTCCCTAACAGATGGCGGGCCTCACAGCTACCTGAAGAGTACCAGAGACCCCCCCCCCCCACTCAAAGGGAACCTGAGACACATTGCAGTGACTCTCTGTGTTGTCAGCGGCAACAACTGGATAGAATGCTCCTGGGACCACCTGCTCTTGAGACACCAGGTTACACTTGACAGCTGTCACACTGGCTCCTGTATCTCTTAGAGCTTCCACCCATTGATGATCACCCACTGCCTGTATTTCTGAGTGTTATCAGGCAGCTGGGTTTGGGGGACCATCTCACAGTCTCCTAATGAGACAAGGGACATCTCTGCAGGACCCCACCCACCTTGGACTGCCACCTCCTCCCCCAAGGCTACACTAGCCATCTGCCGGGGTGGAGCACCAGTGGGTGCTGGTTTACAATACAAAGGACACTTTACATCAGAGGCAAAATGCCCCAGGTTACCATACTTGTAACATTTTAGGGGCCCCTTCTGAACCGAAGGACCTGTCGGGTCCCCGGTCGGTCTCGGGGGTGGGGAAGGCTGAGAACCTTTCCCTTGGTTCCCTTGGGGATTACTTTGGGGCCTTTTTGGGAACTCCCTCAGGTTACCCCTGTCCCCCCCACTCTTCTGCTGGGGACCCTTCCCACCCTTGGCGGAATCTCCCACGTGACCCTTGTGGACCCTGGTACTGACCCAGTGGTCCGCCTCCTCAGCAAGCTTTCTAGGGTTAGTCAGCCTACTATCAATCAGGTGCTGGCATAGCTCAGGAAAACAATTACTGGACAAGTGCTCCCATGCCATTAAATCAAGAAGCCCTTGAAAATTATCAACCTTGCTACCCTTTACCCAACCATCCAGTGCCCTGCAAAAAAAAGTCACATACTCCACATACATACTATTGGGAATCTTAGTGCAACCCCTGAACCTCTGCCGCCCTATACATTTCAGGAGTTAACCCATACCTAGCCATTAAAGCATCCTTCATATGGGGGTACGAGTTTTACACATCTGAGGGCAAATCTAGCAGTGTGTCCCGCCCTTCACTCAAGAACCGCCCCCACAACCCCGCTCCCCAATCCTTCTCAGGGACCCGGTGAGAGGACATGGCTACTTCGTAGGCTTTGAACCACTGCTCTATGTCATCATTCTTAAAAAAAACCTTAACCACATCTTTAGGAATATATACCCTTGATTCCGCCGGCACTGGCGGTGTGCTGCCACCAGAGGGATTAAGCTCCAAACTTTTCAGCTCCAGCAGCTTCATCTCATGTTCCATTTGGATTTTCCTCTGTTCCATGGCCAATCTTTGTTTGTCCATATCCATCTGCCCATTAAGTTTTGCCATCTCCACTTTGTGTACCCTGGTTGCTGCCCTATCTGCCAACTCTTCTGGCGACAGGCCTCTGGTAAATTCATGGACGCTTTCTGGTGGAACCACTTCCACCAGATTCTCTGGTGCCCTTGACTCATACCAGGCCCTCAGCGCCTTTACAAGTTGGGCCTTATTTTTCAATCCAGTTTGGGAAATTCTGAACTTTGAGCAAAAACCTTTCAAATCCTCATTTGTGTAGCTCTCAAGTGAGCCTTCTCCCCAATCTACATCATCTATTCCATAGACTATAGAGGCTGCCCTTCCTGCAGGGAGTGAACCAAGCATGGTTTCTCAAAAATGGAGATTCTTGGCAAAACAAAAAATCAATAGTATTGTGGCTGCGTTACTGGTCTGCACTCACTATGTGGCGATCAATGATCTACTGTATACAAACTACAAATGCAAATCCGAAAATCCTCACCGCTGCCTCCAATGTTAGAAATGAGGGGGCTGTGGTTGGCGCAGGCAAGTACCAGCGACAAGCAGGGACCCTTTACTTCTAGTGAGGGCGAAGGATGGCTCCTTGGAATAACCCCTGCTCACCCTCTAGGTGCGTGGCGCGAGCAGTCAAGGCAAAACTTCAAGGCGTACACAGTTAAGCACTTGCAATTATGCACACAGCAAATACCTTGCATGCACCACAAACGGACACCAGGCAGGTTGTATACAAAAATAAGACTTTTATATATTTTAAGCAGACTTAGTACAAGACCAAGTAACGGTGAAAAGGAGAGGCCACGATCTCTATTGTTACGGAAAGTTCTTTTATACGGAAAGTTCTTCTTATGCGGGGCAACAAGGTGAACTGTGGGTCTTAGCGCGCTTCGTGCTGAGACGGTGACCTGGTGGTACGCGTCAGACGGCAGGGAAAACAAAACGTTGTGGACCCTGGATCCGATGCGAGCTCGCGGTCGAGTTCCTATGTTACAGTACCTTGTTTCTTTTAGTAAAGGCGGGTGCGGGGCATCCAGCGGCTCTTCAGAAGGGCGAGGCGGCGTCCGGGGCTCCCACGCTTTACGGGGGGATCTGGTCCTTCAGGCTCACAGCAGGAGTGGTGTGTTCAGGTTGGCAAGTGAGCAGAGCGGGGCAGCCGGGTACGTTTTCCACGTCCGGGCCGTCCGAGGCTTTTGAGATGCCCACAGCGCCAATTCCGGCAGGAGGGGTGAAGGTGCGCAGCGGGCCTCCAGCGAGCGAGGTGACGAGGGCAGCCCAGCTCGGCGTAGGGGGAGCGTCTCGGATCGAGCAAGGCTCTTCCCAAGGCAGGGGCGGCTAAGCGGTCCGGTCACGGCTCAAGGAGGGGCTGATGGGCACGGGAGTCACGGCTCCGGCAAGGGAAGGAACACCACAGTCCAGCGGTAGGCGAGTGAAGGTCAGGATGAGCCCAATGGTCCTGGGGCTCAGTTCAGGGGGCAAGCTCGCTTCCAGGCCATTGGAGATCGTTTTTGAAAGCACAAGGTTCTTGCAATACAAATGAAGCAAAGTCTTAGTAAAGGGTTCCTCTTCTCTCCTTTGGCAGCAAGGTCACCACTGCAGGCCAGTCCCCCAGGATAGGGACAGTCTTCCTCCCTACAGCTTTTTCTGGCGCCTCCTCCTCAGGCAGAGATTCTTCTTGGTTCAAAGTGGATCTGATTTCTTAGGAGCAGGGCTCCTTCTTTTATACACCATTTCTTTAGTTCTTCCAGGCCAGGGGGGGGCCTTGCCTAGTTCAGTCCAGTTCTGGACCACTTTGTTGGTGCGATGCAGGCTTCTTCTTTCAGGGTGCAGGGCAGAGCCATCAGACGCTCCACAGGGGGCGGAGCCAGCATTGTGGTGGCAGAGCACAGCCCTATTCAGAGTCCAGGTGGACTCCTCCCACCCATTTACAGGTCAATCTTTCTATTCACCACCAGGCTACCTAGCCCTGCCCATCTGGGTTTCCCCAGCCCTGTCACTCACACAAGCCAGACAGCAGATACACATCATGCAGAGGCGGGCTGAAATGGTTTAGGCAAGCAAAGGCCAACTTTCTAAAAGTGGCATCTGCAAACGCAGAATATTAAAATAAACCTTACGAAAAGATGTACCTTATTATTCTGAGTTCAGGCATACTAAACTTGATTTTCTACCATGTTCCCTGGGTCGGTTAGGATCATAGGATGTAACAATCTTAACCGCCCATGCTAGCCTATGAGAACAGGGTAGCCTTACAATAGTGAAAAACGAAAATGGCTGTAATTCACTACTAGGACATGCCACACACATCAGGGCTTGTCGTACCTTATGATACAATGCACCCTGCCCTTGGGCCTACCATAGGGGTGACTAACATGAAGTTAAGGGAAGGTTTAGGGACTGGCAAGTGGGTGCACTTGCCAATCAGCACGCGGGTTCTGCGATGGCAGACCCTAGACACATTTTACCAGGCCGCTTCTGTGGCTGGCACAACCAGTGCTGCAAGCCCACCAGCGGCAATAGTATTTACACGCCCTGGCACTCCTGCTGCACTTTACTGGGGTCTGACAGTAAACCAAATAAGCCAATCATGGAATCCAACCAACATATACATTTTACATAGGGAGCACTTGCACTGTGGCACTGGTTGGCAGTGGCACAGTGCGCTGAGCGGCCAACACCATAAAAACACATGAGGCACAGCGACAAAAAGTGGAAGGGAGACTCACGCCAAGGTGCCAGGTCTAACAGATGCCAAGGAGTTAGTGGTTGATAATGCCTCAGGGGTCTCTAATGCCTGTGGTAAAGTGAATGAGTTGTAGACCCTTAGCAGTGTTGCATCTAAGGAGTGTCTCAGAGTCCGCGAGGTAACGAAGAATTTTGTCAGGCGGGAGTGGGAGCCATTAGACAGGAATCGGCTGAAGGCTTCTGCCAACGGGTTAGGTATTGAACTCCCATGGGCAAATGTTCGGACTGTTGTTGGCTGTTGGGTGGGTCGTGGATCCAGGGCGTTGAACTGCCCTATGCTGGTGATGTTGAATAATGCACCTGTGTCAATGAATGACATGATCGGTGTGTTGTCAATGTTGACTAGGCAGATAGGGTAGATCAGTCGTGTCAGTTGCCCCAGCTTCAGGCGCATGGTTTGAGGAATATTTCATCATCTTCCTCCTTGACAGCGATGTGTCTTGGGAAGGGAGTGGTTGATCCATCCACTGGGTCTGGTGGTTGGTCCTGCGTTATCACTCTTTCTACTTGTTGTCTGTGCACATTGTAGCCCCAGAATGTGGGCTGTCGATGTCTGCATCAGAAGACTTTGGCAAAGTGATTGGGACAAAGGTATGTGGAGCAGGTTTTGCCTCTGGTGGGCACTCGGGAGTGGGTGTAAGGAGAACCTGCTGTAGCCACAATGGTCTTTCAGGGTCTCTCTTGCTGGGATGGAACTATGGGTGGTTTGGGATGGGGGCCCCTGTTGATATTGCCACCGCCATTCCTGTTTTGATAGGTCAGTGTGCCTGGGCCTAGAATGGTACCACGTGGTGGAGGCTGGATGTGTGCATCGCGCACCAGCGGCTGGAGCGTGTAGTTGGGAGGCTGCGGGGTTGACTCCTCCTCATCGCCACTGTGGTGCGGTGCATGACACGCTTAGTCAGGGTTGGGGCAGCCACTGTAAATACCAACGCAGAGGAAGAGTGTACGTGTAATGCCCCGTACGAATTCTACGTGGGTGGGGTAGGCCCCTTTTTCTTAACTTATCCTTGACCACCAATGTGGGGTCAGGGAATGCATTCGTGTGTGCGTCAAGTGACCCTGCTCCGTGCTACACCCCATATCAATATTCACGGTCTTTTGTTGTCTTTGTGCCCCATTTGTATGACACATTCCGGTGTCTTTGCTCTTATAAGTCATATTCCACTCTTCCCTTTTTCCTCTCTCCTCTATCTTCTCTTACAGGTGAAAGAATATAGAAATCACTAAGGAATGCATCAGCAAAAGCAGAATCTTGATGGTTCAGCTGCTTAGGGTGCAATCCCATAGTGGTGTAATGCTAAATTATTGGGTCCCTTCTAGAATGTCTCCCATATCTCACGGTTTTAAATTTGCCTTGAGCTTAATGGGGCCTCCTGCACCCCAAGGACAGCAGGGACCTGTGTTACGTCCCTGCAATCACAGCAATGAAGGGCAAAGAGTGTTCTTCCTCACAGCTAATGCTTAAATTGAGCCAGTGAGGGCCAGCGGGGCCCACCAGCACTCATTTCTTGGGTCTGGCATTCATCTTTACTCATCCAACATTTCCAGAGAACAAGAGAGGGAAAATATAAAACGGAGAAAGAATGAGAAAGGTGAAAAACAAACGTCATAAAGGGAGAAAGCAGGAACCTGCAAGATAGAGATAAAGGGGCAGGGAGTGTCTGGAAGTCGGTTAAAGAGACATGACGCTGATTCCAGACCATGTCGCTTTGGTACTCTGTGCACCAGTGCCGGCAGCGGGCTTCTGAGCAAAGCTTTGATCACCGGCAATTAGTCTTCAACAAATTAAGCACAGCTCACAGCCGTAGCCATAAGATCTTGACCAACATGCACCGACAGCTGAACACTACTCACCAACTTGTACAAATGTAATGTTACCTTGAAAGAATGAAAAAAGAGGGGAAGACACGTTCTCCTAGTTCTTGCAATGATTAAATGCTGGGCACGAGAGAGCGATGCAGGCAGTGCTTAGTAAAATAATATGTGCTGGTGCCCAAACTTTTATTGCTCAGAAGATGCTGCCGGTGCTGCCGGAGATCGTGGTTCCAAATACATTAATCACTCTTTTTCTGTCTATGCCTTCCTCCTTCTTCCCTCTCTTTTTTAATTTTTCTCTTCCCTGCTCTGGGTCACAGTCTGATGGGGAAAAATAAGTGCCTGTACCAATAAATAACTGCTGGTGGGCCCCCACCTGAAACCACCTGTTCACATTAAGCCCTGGATGCAGGACTACTCTTGCTTCCTTTACTCTGTTTACCTTTTGCTGCACAACAAGGCAGTTTCCTCTCGTCTCTCTCATGTAGAAACACGTACTTGAAAATACGTGACTCCAATCTCTGTTCCTCTGAGTCTCCTGAGTGTGAAGGTACCAAACATGCAGAGGCTTTCTATGAGGTCAGGTGTCCACAGGTGATAAACTGGGTGCAGTCCATTTATTATATTTGGAAAGCAAGTGTGTTATATCCTCAGTATTACATTTACATGTAATCAGCCTAGGTCCTCCTAGCTGCTCAGCCAGAGTGAGAGATGGTAACGGAATGTTGGTGTGCCTGTGATGCGTGGAATGCCTGGTTGGATGAGTGGTGACAGATAGAGATGGGCTGAGCAGCTAGGCAGGCTGCTCCTGGTGGGGCTGGTACCTGGTTGGTACTTGACCAGAGCTGGCTGGAAAGAGATTAATGCTACCTTGACATGGAACCAATAAAGAAGACTTGGAAAATACTACATGGCTACCAGTGTCTCTATGTACAGGGTACAACAAACTGAAAGCAAAATGTCAGTTTAGAGGACTTGTATTGTGGTTGTATATGTCACCCATGTACTGTACTGAAACATACTACCACCAGACCTTTCTAACATCTACGCATCTTAAGGTTTCTATCACTGAATTCCAAACCTCCTTTGCCCTGAAACGGCAACCAGAGTATTAAAATAGAGGCAGAGGCTGTATGGATTTTTCTTAGACTTACAAAAAATCTAAACAGCATCTCGCTCCTTGCTGTAGCACAGTAACGTGTCTGTGCCCATGAAAAGAGCAAGACGCTTATTGTATTTTTTCATACTACCTCTGGCTCCTTGCTGGTGCCCAGTCCTGTGTGTCTGTGCCCTAGAAAGAAGAAAGATGCTGTTCGGATTTTTACTTAGGCTAAGAAAAATGTCAATGTAATTGACATTTTTACGTTGTGATCTCCCCAACAATCGAACTACTCCAACTTCCCCATGTGTGGAGACGCACATATAGGAATACTTTCTCTGCAGTTACATTCTCCAGAAATTGTTCCATACCTACAGGGATCTCCTTCATTTTAAAGACATGGCCCAATGGTTTTTGTTTTGGTTACCATTAATGCTGAACAGTAAATCAAATTGTCCAGTGTATAGAGCAACCTAAAACCCCAACTCCTAAAACAACTTGTGAGCTCTCAAGCACGTCTTGTAGGATGTCAAGAGAGTTCCTTTCATTAGGTATTGTAAAAGAGGTTCCCAGACCAATTAGAAGTCTTTATTGATATTGGATTGCCTGGTATGGCTAAGATTGCATGTCAGTTTTTCCATTGCCATAATATTCAAAAGTCTTGCACACCAGTGGGCAATATCTGGGGATTCTTTTTCCGTCTACAATGATGCCAATGTGGTCTTTGCTGCTCCTGAGTAATTCCATAAAAGAATTTAGTCTTCTTTGGTTTGGTACTGCATGTCAAAGGAATGAGAAAATCTCCAGAAGTGGATAGCCCAGCACAGTTCTCATTCCACAAAACACCCTGCTCCAAAAAGGTTTAATCTTGGGCAGTCCCACCAACTGTGACTCATCTCACCCATTAGGCTGCAATCTCTCCAGCATTTCAGGCTGACTGGGGGGTAGGATTTGTGAAATTTAGCCAGATGTAGGTACCAGTCAATCATAAGTCCTAAGTTTTCTCGCTTCCCAAAACACTTTGTGTTGGCTTCTCCAGATCTATTCCCATTCAGTCAGGAGTCTCTCCGCCTGTCAGGATATCCCATTTATACTTGTAAGTGGGGTTTTTATCTAATGTTGCAGCTATCAGACGCTGGTATAGTGCAGAACTATTCCCCCTCACCCCAGTGGCTTTGCGTACAAATTTCTCCATAGGAGTGAGTCTTGATTGAGGGTTGTTGTACCCTGTGTCGGATCTGTGCATAATGTAGTCTCTCCCTTTAGTTTAGATGAAATCCTTTCTTCCAGCTATTAAAGAATGTAATTTTGTCTTTACTAAACATATCACTCACCTTACGGCAGTCGTCCTCCCGCCGGATGTCTAATGGGCCCAGCAGCAATACAGGAGTGAAAGAAGGATTAAAGTGGATGCGAACAATGGGGGAGGGATGTGGGATTAGTCCCAGTTGTTTGTTGACCTCATTCTAGAAGTTAGGGGCATATTTACAAGCCCCTGATTTGCATATGCCATGTCTAAACTGGGGTGGCATGGTGAGCAAAAGAATGATGGATTTAACCCAGATCTCTTGACTGGGGGTGAATGTTTTGATTTGTTCTGCATTCCGTCCATTTATTGTGTGTCTTTTGCTTTCAGTGAATGTTTTCTTGTCAATCACTGTGCAATGGAATTTTTATCAACCAGTCTCTGTGCCACAGAATGTTTGCTCGCCATTCAGTGTGCTACAGAATATTTGTCAGTTACTGTGCCACAGAACAATTTTCAGCCAGTCACTGTGCCACAGAATATCTGACAATCAGCCTCTGTACCACAGAATATTTGCCAGTCAATCATCGTGACTGGGGGTGAATGTTTTGATTTGTTCTGCATTCCGTCCATTAATTATGTGTCTTTTCCATTCGCCACCAGGGCATCACTTTTTGTGACTGTGTAGTTTCGCTGGGTGTTATGTTATGTTGTTCTCTTCAGACGTCGCACAGCCCCATTTACCGTTGCATATTCTGAAGTGCCTTGGAGAAGCCCCCTGTATGTGGGCCTGTTTCAATTATATCAAGTGTAGGGTTCCAGACCATGTTGAAATCCTCCTCATCATACGGTATCTACCCTCCTTGTCCCGCTTAACATCTGATGAAGGGAAGATGTGTTTGGAGGAAGAGTACCACTCCAGTGTGTTGTGAAGGCCCTTAGGAGTAAAACGTTTGCAAGTATTGTTAATGTTTAAGTCTAATCTCCTCAAGTTTCTCTAAATGAGTTTCTAGGACGGACTGTATCGTATTTCTCTGCTATTATGTAGTTTCAGGCTTTTCCGAGTTTGCTCCCACCTTTTGTTAAATTCCAAACAAGACGAACCAACATATAAAAAATTCTGCAAGGATACTATAGAAGGATTGTCCAATGGTGCTGTGGAGACACCCATTGGGGAGTGGACTCTTGACGTTTGCATTTCTGAGAAAGAAGGGAGCTTCCTCTACTCTATTAACCGAGTCACCTCTCGAATACCCATTCTATTCAACTCCAATAACATACTGCTAACCTTTAGTGGGTTTATGAGGGAGGAAATGGGCCAGCATACTTCTTTTGGTCTATTTATTCTGCAACTGACTGTGTAGTCAGCATACAAAACCAAATTTTCTTTAAATATTTTTGGCTTATGAATTTAATCGCGTAGCATAGCTGAATGACTCATATTGCACGATCATCAACACTGGAGTAGTCTAAGGGGGCGGTGTATCTCTGAAAGTGTGGGAGTGTGTAAGACTTTACTAGGAGGCAGGGTATCTCTGAATGTGTGGGAGTGCGTAAGACTTTACTTCAGGACATGTTGTCAGCGGAAAACAGGCTTCGGGAATTGGAGAGGGAATGGCCGTCACAGGGAGCCAAGCAGGAGGAACTTCTAGCGGCTAGGGAAGAGGTGGCTACATAAGTGGAGAGACTTTGTTGTTTCGACTATAAAAATTATATAGCTAGAGCCCATGTTTATGTTTATGCAATTTATAGAGCGCGCAAATACCCGTGCTGAGCAAGATAAATCTGGAGCCTTGCTGGCCTGGCTGGCCAACCCGGCTTGACGGGGATCAGCGATACTGGAACTGAGGGGACAAGGAGAGGAACCCTTATACCGCCAGCAGGACATCAATAATAGATTCTTCTAATTCTATGAGACGTTATATAAGTGCAAACAATCACCCACTCCTGTTGGCTTGGCTAATTTCATTGATGCGGTGGACTTACCGGTGGTGTCGGAAGAAATAGCAGAAGAACTGGAAGCCGACATTGGGTTAAATGATTTGTGAGGGGCTATAAAAACTATGGCCATAAATATTACGCCAAGTACAGATGGTCTCCCGGTGGAGTTCTACTTGACCTTTATTGATCTACTTGCTACTAAGTTAGTGGAGCTCTATAACCAAGCGCTGCAGGAGGGTCACCTCCCTTCCACCATGAGGGAGGCGGTGATCATCCCATTACTGAAGCAGGGGCCACTGTCTATGCTGAATCTGGACTATAAGGTCTTTAGTAGGATACTAGCGACTCGGCTTCTCCCCCATATGTCAACTATAATCCATCAGGATCAGGCGGGCTTTATTCCCACCAGGAACACCTCATTAAACGTTAGGTGACTCCTTCGGATTCTAGAGGCGAGATCTGACTGTGAGAATGGTGAGACCGTCTTTGCAGTGGATATTGATAGCCTTGAATGGGCATACCTCTTCGAGGTGATGAGGAAGTTTGCGTTAGGCCCAGCATTTATTAAGTGGACGGCCCTGCTATCCGCGCAGTCTACGGCCCGGGCCAGGATGGGCAGACTGATTTTTGAAAGTTGTAGAATAGAACGGGGCATGCTGCAGGGATGCCCTTTGTCGCCTCTGCTATTTGCCCTGGCCATGGAGCTGATGGTGGATAGGGCTCGCACAGGACAATATTTCTCAGGACTGGAGGTGGCCGGTCAGATTCACCACATTGCACTCTATGCAGATGATCTATTGCTGTTTCTGGCGGATGATCGTGATGCACTTAGGGGAGTGAAGGACCTCCTTCATGGTTTGGGGCAAGTAGCAGGCCTAAAAGAGAATTGGGCAAAATCCTCCCTGTTCCCAGTCAGGGTGAATTTAGCTGTCCTCTTAGTAATGGAAGGCGTGCAATGGCACCCCCTGCTGCTTGGCCTACCTGGGCACCCAGATTTATTACTTTCCTGAAGATCAATTGGAGGGGAACGTAGGGAGGGCTTTACGGGGAGTTAAAAGCAACTTTGATTTCTGGGGAACTTTGTCAGTTGCGGGTAGAGTGGCCCTGCTAAAAATGGTGGCTGCTCTATTATTATAGAGTTCTCCCGGTTTGGATCCCGACCCGAATGTTCACCCAACTGAAATCATTGGCAAGGGCGTTCATATGGGGACCCGGTAGGGGGCAGGTAGCACTTTACACACTTATGAGACATAGAATAGAAGGCGGGTTAGCAGTGCCTGACTTTGAACACTACTACATAGCTGCGCAATTACAATGGCTCACGAAATGGGTGCCAGATAAACTTAGGGGACCAGTGGAAAGAAGGGGTGAGGCTCCAGACTTGCGGCTCCTGTCGCAAATAATTCTGAGACTTCCTTGCCGTGAAGTGGACCTCCCAATGGACCTCAGTGCAGCGTGTAAATGCTGGAATAGAAGTCTGCAGAGAGCCAAGATCAAACATCTATATGCGCCAGAAATCCCCTTGCTTACAATGGCGGTGACTGGCGTAGGTTGAATACATGGGCGGATCTGGGTATCTCTAAAGTTGGGGACCTTTATGAGGAGGGCACACTGATCCCATTTAACGAGCTGAGGGAGCGTCACCATATACCGGGGGATTACTTTTTATTACACACAGCCCTTATGGCAGCCATGAGGAAACATTGGAATGAGGGTCTGGCTGAGCCAGGTACCTTGATGGGATGCCAATACTTAGTTACTGCAGCAGGCACCTTTAAAGCAATTACATGTCTGTACAGGCGACTTACATACATGACACTTCACCCCCTGACCAAAATCCATAGAGCATGGGAAGCAGACCTGGGCAAGCCGATAGAAGATAAAGCATGGGGGATACTAGTGGAGAGGGCGTGGAAGAGTACTAGAAATGCACGGTTTTAATTGATCAATTTCTATGTGCTACACAGAGCCTACCTTACCCCAGACAAGCTTAATAACTATTTCAATATGGAAACTGCTGCCTGCCCATGATGTCATACAATAGGAGCAGATTTTTTGCATATTTTCTGGAGCTGCCCCGAACATAGGGGACTTCTGGGAAGAGGTAACCTTAATATTGGCGGAAGTGACTGAGAAGGAAATAGGGAATACTCCGGAATACTGTCTGTTGCACTGGTTTCCCCATACTACTAAAAACAAGGTAACGAGTAAGTTCAAAGACCTTGGGTTCGTTTAACTAAGAGACACACTATTAGTCACTGGGAATCGAGAATTGGTCTTAGTTTCGCTAGATGGAAAAAGGAATTCATTAAATGGGCTGAATGTGAAACTATTGTCAGACTGAGAATAGCTAAACGAACGGTAAGTGAGAAGCCCCTGGAAGTGGCTAAAGCATGGACAACATTGCTTGAAATACTTAAAAATCCAAATGTTGCGGATGGGAGTGATTAAGAGGAAGGAGGCCAAGGTGGGGCTGACTGATTTCCCTGCGCTGGGTCTACGGAGCGAGGTCACCCCATATTAGATACTCTCCCCGAACAGAGGGAAAGTACCTTGAGCATATGTTAGTGACCCTCAAAGTTAAAATATGAGGCCCGGCAGACGACTGAGCAGGTTGCCGACTATAGAGACACACCTGGATGGAAGGGTAGGGTGGGGGGTATAGTTGGGGTGCGGTTAAGATAATATGTTTGAGTCATCTGATTTACAACTTGCAGTGACACATGCAATATTAATAATGAGTAAATAATAACTGGTCCAGAAGTGGGGTTATGGAATTGACCGGTGAGCACCTGATCCCGGCAAGAACATTAAGGGGAAGCATATTCTCTACAGTCTCATTGAAATGCTAAGTTGAGAAAAGTACCCTGCTACTGTTTGATTGTAATGCTTAATTGAAAATGCAATAAAATTCTGTTTACAAAAAAAAATCAACACTGGAGTAGTCTTGCTAAATTAATAATTAATTTTCAGGATCAAAATCCATTTCAATGCTGGTCCTGCAGCAGGCAAATACTAACTTTAAAAATCTGGGAGCCACCATCTTCCCTTTGGCAATGTTGCTAGGGGGTGAGAACTGGACATGCTTATCTGTTCCACTGGTGTGCGGGTCCACAATGCAGACAACGGCCACAGTGGTATAGGAGAAATGTAGGGAGCTGGTGACAGCAGGCTTGGACAGTGGGTGAAGTAGAAAGGGATGGAAAATGCTCAAAATCGGCCTTGTCTCCGTGTTTCCAATTCAAAATTGCGGCCTCAATAAAAGATGGTGGTCCTAGTCCAAGACGGTGTCTCCTATAGGGAAACATGAAGGCTTGCTAATCCAATATCCCAGTCCCCAATTTATAAACCAGGTTAGGTAAAGTGAATTTCCTAATTTTTCATAAAAAAAGACAATCTTGTTTACAGGTATCTCACAATCCTTGATGCTGCTATTGGTGGTTCTTCTGAACCTCTGGATTTACAAATCCTGTTATTCTGCTTCCCCAGGTACAAACTCCTTTTGTTTTGTTCGGGAATATTTTTCCTGCTATCACTTTATGAAATACAGTTGATATTACAAGTCTAAATAAGGCCCTGTTCTAGGACAATTTTTTATTTATTTCATAGTTCCTTAACTATCCCTTACATATGGGTGTTTTCTGAGGTTAGGTGTTTAAACATCTATTCCTGTCTTGTACTCTGAGACTTACACCTTACTTCTGTATCATTTAACCACTGTGTATCCTACTGATGTTATCTTTTTGAATATCCTGCTTGCCCCAGGTGCCCCTACCCAGGAAATGTTCATTACCCCCAGATGTGCTGCGACTGGTGTAGATGATGCCACCATGGCATCAGATGCTGTTCTTCAGCTGTCTGTCTGCTGCCTGATCAGATACCCATCAGAAGTAGCACACAACCTCTGACAGCTCTGACTTGACTAAACTGAAGAAAAAATCCTGATGTTTAAAGTGCTAGGGAGATTTTAGTAGAAAAACAAGCATTGTGACTATGGGACCATCTTAATTATAGTTGTGTGGTCTACTAGCAAGATCTCGAGATTATGCCAAAGAAGAAAATCATTTTTGATATTTTTAAGTAAAGTTTTAAAATGTATGGCATAGTGGCGCACACTGCTCCCAAGTGACAAATAGGAATGAAAAATAACAAGAACACCATGGGAGTGCTCTAGACTAGGCTCTCCACTATGAAACCAGAGACCACTTCTTCACAAAGAATTGAATGCAATGGAGAATGAGATGGGGCGGAACAAGAGGACAAGCGTGCTGGGAGCTTGACTTCCTGGATATTGCTTCAATATTGACATCTGGGCTTTCTAGGGACTGCTAGGTCTTATGGACTGCTTTGTAATTCCGGTGTGCGCAGTGCCCACTGTAAGTGGACGAGAAGGTTCCCAACCCGAGCTAGGTATTCTGGAACCCAGCATGACTTGCCTCCCTCCCTGAGCTGGGTATTTTATTTGCTATGCCCCTGGTGAAAGGGTGGCTGTAGGAAGGCGAAGGCCAGGGCAAGGTGGCGGGCTGACTGAGAGACAGTAACTTAATCGCATCTCTCAATCAGTCACTCCACGTTGTAGAGTAAGTAAGTACTGGTTTTCACTGGCCTTAGCACTGGTGGCGCCCGGTGCGACGATCATATTCGGCGCCCTCACACCTAATGACCGCCTCCTCGGATTTTCTCACTACCACCGGGCAAAAGTGCCCGTCATCTCACCAATTATAAGTTATTGCTAAACCCAGGGTCCCCTCCACAGGTCAGTGCCCCCTCCACAGGTCAGCGCCCAGTGGGGCCGCACCAGTCGCACTGCCCTAAAGCCGGCCCTCCTGGTTTTACATTAAAGGTGTTATGTTCAGGTGTTATTCATCCAATGTAATGCGATCACGAGTGATTTTTAAAGCTACAGACGCTTGTTGTGAAGTTCCCTATAATCCTCACCTTCCTCTCTACCTCCTCTCTCCCTCCTGTCTCCTTTATCTCTTACTCTGCTTCTCCCTCCACTTCTCCCTGCTCTCTCCCTTCTCTCTCTGCTCTCTCCATCCTCTATCCCTCATCTCTCTCCTCTATCCCTACCCTCCTCTCTTCTTCCTCTCTCCCTCCTCTTTTCTTCCTCTCTCCTTTCTCCATGCTTTCTCAATCCTCTCTTCTTCCTCTCTCCCTCCTCTTTTCTTCCTCTATCCTTTCTCCATGCTTTCTCCATCCTTTCTTCTTCCTCTCTCCCACCTTCAGTGCAGCATAGACTGATCCTACCTCTCTTTCATCAGGTGAGGATGAGTGAGTCATTCATAGCGCCAGTTTCACTCTAACCCAGCCCACTAGGCGCTAATACCTCTCACTCTACCGAGATAGGGCAGTTGAGTCATCCATAGTGCCAAACTCCAACCCAGCCTTTCTATGGCTCCCGCTCTTACAGCCTTCGACTCATGTGCAGTGCACTGCACATGCCCACTCCCGCGCTGCCTCACTCAGGAAAAGGCTAGACTCGGCCTACTCGCATCTCTTGAGCCAGTCCAGATGCTGCTTCCATGCCGTTTTAATTAGAAAACAGCATGAACACAGCACCAGGGTTAAACAGGCAAATCCAGCGCTCCTTAGGAGACCGGTGAGGCTGCAACTAAAATCCCCAGCTCACTAGTAGTAAGGTGATAGAAGAGGCTTCACGTGCGCATGTCAGGTTGGCTGTAGAAAGACACCCGCCCAACCTGACATGCGCACTAACACTGCAGTTAAGTGCAGACCCATGCAACCTGTCTATAATAAATTAATAAATATTAGCATTGTCCGAGAGTCTGAAATTATTTTATTTCATACTCAACAAATTTAGAAAAACATGGTGAACCTTATACTATTTCCACGCTCAGCTCGAAATATCTCTTAGATCCAAGTGTCTCTCCTCAGCATCTCAAGAGCAAGGATCCCAGCTACAACCACTCCATCCCCTTCTACTCAGTCCATAAAAAAAATATTCTTTCTTGACCACTTGTCCTGTCGGAACTTCACGATAAGAATGTGAGTTCTACTTTTGTTTTAGTTTTGCGATTGGCACCTTTTTTTTATTTTTATTCAATAAATGATAAGAGCTTATGTTTCTCTGGTCTGCCCTAACACATTGTAATGATATCCCTTCCGCTCCCATGAGCTGGAAACCAAGCAACGCCTCCAGATTGGGTTGAAGGCATCCTACAGTAAAAAAAACTGCAACTATATAGAATGACCCAAGCGTTAAAACCCAACCTCTGACACAACCAAACAGCAAATGTAGCAGAAACTCCTGGAAAACAAACTTGGCAAACTGACCACACTGCTAAAAATGCAAGGCCGATGTCAAACATGAAGTAAACAGACGAAATGAGAAGAGAGGTAGCTGTCACTAGCATCAGTGGAAGGATAGAATAAACCTTTGCACATGGCAGGCCCATGACTGAGCAATAGCTTACTGATAAACTGGAAGAAAAGCATTTGAAAGGGAAGCAAAGTTTCCCCAAACAGGAAGAGGACATTTTAAGATTAACATACCTGAATAATTAAAATAAAAAATGGAAATAAACAGGACGCAGGACTTTCCACCCATTTTATACACAAAAAAAGTATAAACTACATCACAACTAAACATGGCGATGAGCTGTAACTTTTAAAACTTAAGCTGTAAACTTTCCGTGAATAAACACCTTGTAATAAAGTAAAACATGTGACTGTACATTTAATTTATACACCAATGTCTGAATTATAATTTTAAGCACTGCAAATATAAACTTAAAATGCTAAACATTTAGATGGTTGAGAAAAAAAGTTACATGCTTCTACTATTGGGTATGATACCGCTCCACTGACAGCAGGCTGAAGCACAAAGATGAAACTTCTAATGGGCAGCTCATGCGTCATCCTGGGCTGCACTTTGAGGGCTGTTGTGGCGACGAGGATCTCAAGATGTTTTTGACCCATTTTTATAAAGCATGGCACAAATGACCAGCTAAACCTCCTATGGCCATCTGAGAACATATTGAGCGTATCCACAAGTACATGTACAGTGTCTATGGGGGAGAGTCCTCTGGTATTTTACTGTTCACAGGGATGTCATGATGTTTGTGGAAAAGTCGATAGAAGACTGGCTAAGAGCTTCAAAGGGTAAGATATCACACAATAATAGATAAAGGAGAGAATGGAAAAAAAACACTAATGCAAAGGCGCCAGATCAAAACGGTCATGGAAATATCTTTGAAAATTGGCTACATCCACTGTCTAAACTTTTTTCATAAGAGTTAGGTCGCAGCTTTACCACAGAATAAATTACAAACTGAGAGGGCAAAGTGTACCTATAAGACTGGTTACTAAAAGTGGTTGCAAATTGTGCACTGACATGTTGCAACCAGACTTTAATTTTGTGATGTGAACTATGTACCATTAGGTCGCATCGCAAAATCTACAGCTGCAGGGGGTCACACAACTACCTGTCTAATGAATATTTATTAGGCAGGGTGCAGTTTGTATTCCCAATTAAGAAAAACTTTTGTAAGCAGTTGCTGCTTCAAAAAACATAAAACTAAAATATTCCTGGTTAGGAAAATATCAGGATAGTGGCGTACGGACCCGAGCCAGCCAACCAAATTTTGCAATTGCAGTCAGAAGCCACTGATAAATAGCAAACTGAACTGCAGTTAGGAAGGAACCTCCCCTTTTATGCCACTTCCTAATTGCGCTACCGTATGGGTTCCAAACATATTTTGAGAGTCAGAAATGGATTTTTGACTCTCAAAATGGTGTAAACAGTAAAAAAACATTTTGGGGCCGATTCCGAACCGGGTCTGAAAGCTCTCCGATCGAGCCGGATCCAGGATGTTTTCCGACCGAGCCGAAAACCTGCAGTCCGACCGAGCGAGTACGATGCGGCCATATGCTGCCGGACTCGGTTCGGTCGGACTCCCATAGAAGTTAATGGGAGCCGGTAGTACGACGCGTACATAGGCTCCCATTAACTGAATGGGTACGTCTCGCAAAAGGGCGCCACCTACAGTGGGTACGCGTCGGTGCCATGCGCACCGTACATGCCTGTGTTGGGGAGACCCCTCTCCCCCTGTGTCCGAGTCGTAGGGCTGCATGTGACAGAGGGTCCGACGCGGACCCCCAAAGGCAACTTCCCGGACGTTTTGCGAGCCGGACACTCTGGCTCGCTCCGGCTGTCCGACGCGTGCATCGTACTGGCTCGGTTGTAAATCGCATCTATTGCACGCCACGGTTAGCTTACGGCCGAGACGTACGGAGCGGGTCGGACTCGGGAACGACTCGGTCGGTGAATTTCACGTAGCTCGCATCATACTTGCTCGCTCATACAGCTGTACGAGTCGGGCGGAAAACACGCGTGCGACTCATAGTTTTTCCGGCCAGATCGCCCTTCCGACCCGGATCGGAGTCGGCCCCTTTGTGTTAAAAAACCCTGTGAGTTTAGGACTATCAGGGTTTTAAAATGCAAAATGGTTTTGTACATCTGGTTCAGAGTCTCTCTTGTATTTGGGACCTGATGTACAAATATTCCATTCACAAATTGTGCACTGATGGGGCGTGGCTTACGCGCTTGGACAAGATGGCGGCGGACTGCTGAGATCCGTCTCCTCGTGGAGCTCACAAAGGAAATTTCGGCCGCTTTAAGACCTTGTCCTGCACTCCCCAGGCTGAGTACACCTCCTGTTGCATGGCGGCTCACATTTGTGATAGCGGGTGAGTCTGCAACTCACCATTTGGTTAATTTCACTGTGACGTCATCTTACTGATGCGAGCGGCCGCCATTTTGTTTGCGTGGCCTTCGCATCACTCGCAATATGCATCCTTGAAATATTTATGGCGGAGGTATTGACCTGGGTGAGCCTCCTCTCGTTTTTACTTCATCCAAATTTTGAGTGAAGGAATTCCTTATATATCATAGCAGGAAATATATTTAAAATTGGAAGACCTCGTGTAAAAAGCAGTCAAATTGTCCTCTCCTGGGACTATTTCAATCTGCGTTGGTTGTTATTGGCATTTGAACAATGAAGATTCTATATAAATCTTACAATAGGTTCTAGAAGGCGCCTTCTTAGATGTTAGAGGTGACTGGTGCAAATGAACAGGGAATGTCATTATCCATATCCTTCTTTTGCTTAGGATGTTGTTTGTTCTTTACTAATCCCTAAAGGAATGTGCCACCATTATGTTAATGCATTTCTTTTATTGTTCATTTTCTGGTATCTATTGAGGCAGACAACCTCTGGGTCCCTCCCAAGTGAAACATTGTTCTATATTCTCTTCAACTTTCATATTTAATTACCCTATTACACATACCATGATGCATAATTGACTTGTATATGGGTCATAATGTCACTACTGTAATGGTCCCATCCTTTTAATCTCTCATGAGTTTGAGCCTGAGGGGATATGAATAGATATGCACTTGTTGTGAGCTGTTACCTCAGTAGTCATTTCACATCCGGTTTCCTGCATTTCTACAAATCTGTGGATTCCTTTATTACTCTCTACTCTATATCTTGCCATATGTTATAATCTGTCACCTGGGACTTGGTTGTGACATTCATCAATATTTTGACTGAAACATTTCATATCCTTATTGAGTTCTCTATCATTGATCACCTACTTTATGGGCAGGATCTCCACTATTAAGAATCTTCCTCACCGACAACTACACTTTGTCAAGATGGCTAGTGACTCTCTCTCTCACGAAAACATCTTCATCAGGCACTAAACCAAAAAGAGCCAAAAATGATCCCCCATCTCCGGTGCAGTCATCCTCTAATCCGGTCTTGGTCTCAATTTTAGATAAATTACGAGCACTCAAACTGTTCATGAATACCACCAATAAGAAACTACAACTGATTGAGGACCGCTGGATCAGCATGGAAGGTAAAATATCCAAAATGGAACAACGTATAAGTAATCTTCAGGATATGGTTACTTAAGTACCCTTACTGGAACAAGAAATCTACAATCTCAAACTCCATACCGAGGATCTCGAAAATCGCAACAGAAGAAACAATCTTCGACTGTATAGCCTACCTGAAAATGTTGAAGGTCTGGATCTTCTTTCTTTTTTAAAGAAATTTTTGTCTGACCTTCTCAACCTTCAATCTTGGATTCCTCTCAATATCCAATGGGTACATCGTCTTGGTCGTCCTCAACCTCAATCCAACAAACCACGTGGTATTCTAATGCTCACCGATCTGATGCTTGTATTTAAAGTTGCCAGTGAAAAACTTAGTCTTGTCTGGTCTGGTCACAACAGCGTCATCTCACAGGATCTTTCCAATGCCACCAATGCCAGACGCAAAGAATTTCTAACCCTTCATCCACAGTTAAGATCCATGAATATCCGTTATAGCATCTTACATCCTTGTCTTTGCAAAATTACCCATGAAGGTGTCTCTAGCTCGTTTGAAGATCCGTCTAAGCTAAGACTGTTTTTGCAATCTATCACTAGAACACCTATGGACACAAATGCTCAATTTTCTAATTTCTTAAAATTGTTAATGCTTCGGAATTCCTGATTTCTTGTTGTGGTTTTTGTTCTCTAAAATTTTAAATATGGCTTGTGCGTCCTAAGTACCTTATTTTCTTTATTATCTTACTTCCTTCAGTTCCCTCTTCCTCCGTTGTTGTTCTTGTTCTTAATTGTGGACATGCCCAATTCATGTTTCTCTCTATTCATATTTCAGATCTGGCTTTCTGTCCTTGATCTGTCCCTGTTCTTCTTTATTTCGTTTATTCTCTTTTCATTCCTTCCTTTCCTATATCCTCTTTTTCATTTCTCTCTTTTTTTCTTACTCCCCCTCCCCTACCCCTCCTTATATTTATATGAATGATTATTTTATCTACTTCTTTATATTCTTGCTAATTCCAATATATTTCCCGTCTTTTATGACCAGAGTCTTTTGTCTCCACTGTTATTTTATGCAGTTCATCATCACTGTGACTATACCCCTGTTTCATAAACATTAACATGTTTAATGTTGTATCCTGGAACGTCTGTGGTCTGGATCATCCTGTTAAACGTCAAAAGGAACTTTTTCATTTATCAAAACTTGATTGTCAGATTGCTTTTTTGCAGGAAACCCACTGTAATGATGTTGAATCATGTAAACCCAAATGTCAATGGGTGGGTCAGGTTGTCACTATAAAGAAAAACGTATTGGACTCCGAATACCTGGATGGGGGTACCGAAGGGATTTCTTGACCTTGTTGCACTGCTATATACCTCCCCAACAGCCAGGCTCAGGATTAATGGCACACTATCTTCCCAATTCCGACCCTCCCGTGGCACACGGCAGGGTTGTCCGTTGTCACCACTCTTCTTTATTATAGCATTAGACCCCCTGGTTAGACATTTACAGGAGAGACACCTTCATAGAGGTCTCCAATTTAATACAGGCCCCCTACTTATTTGACTTTACGCAGACGATATCATACTGTATGTCCGCCACCCGCCCGGAGAACCTAGAACCACTCATAAGAGAGATTATTTGATTCGGGAGATTCTAAGGCTTAGGCATCAACTGGGGAAAATCGGAAATTTTCCCACTGACATCCGGAACAAACAGATGGGAATGTGAGTTTCCCCTGGCGTGGTGTGATGAATCCACCAGATACTTGGGCAAACAAATTCACAAGGATGTCGATCAAATTATTCTACTGAATTACGGCCCAGCATTATACAAATTGGAACAACAGGTTGACCTTTGGATTAAACTCCACCTTTCGCTGGCAGCTAGAGCAGCCATTATTAAAATGATGGTGCTCCCTACATTTTTGTATTTGTTCCAGAATATTCCCATTCTGCTCCCAAACAGTTTCTTCCGTAGAATTCTATCGCATTTGATTAGATTGGTATGGGTGGAGGCAGAGCTAGGATAAGCTGGGACACACTAACCATGCCGTACGAGATGGGTGGACTGGGGATCACAAATTTCCAGATATATTATTTGGTGTCGCAGTGCAGCTTTGCGCATTCATGGTACCACCCGGATGCACATCTTCACTATTCCAGACCTGAAGTTGACCTGATGTTATCAGCCTCAGTTAAAACTATTCTGCCAAAGGGGTTTCCTAAGGATCCCCATGACATACAGATGGTGTCCACTACTAGCTGGGCGTGGAAGAAGTTAGCGCGAGTGACGGGAGACCACTCACTATGCTCTTCGGCCATACCAGTTGGTAATAACCCATGGTTACCCATCACAGAAGAAAAATTATTGAGACACTCACTTAATAAATATTCTTTAGATATTATGGGGGACTTATTCCCAGGGAGCCATGTTTTTTACAGCACTGAAGAGGATAGGTTAATTGAGGCATCCTTCATACTCTGTACAATCCGCAGTGCATTGAGGGCTATGGTAGTGGAATTTCCCTTGGAGCCTGAATCCTTCACACCACTGACCTTACTCATTACACACAAAGAGGGAGGCCATCTTATTTCCAAGTTATACAAACCTTCCATAACACTTGCCCCTAGTAGGGATACTAAGATACTTGAGAACTGGGAACGAGATTTGGGCCACCCCATAGAAGATGAACATTGGACTTTTTGTTGTACCCAACTTAAAGAAATCTCCCTAAACAGTAAACACAAACTCTTACACTTTAAGTTCTTCTGGAGAGTATATATGTCACCAGCCAAACTCAACTCCATAGATCCTGCGAGACCCCACACATGTCCAAAATGCGGAACACAGCGAGTGGACTTTTCCCACATGACCTAGAATTGCGCAAAAATAGGGGAGTAATGGAGAAATGTATACATTGCACTATCGCGCATGATAGCCCTGGAAGTTACCCCCCTCCCAGTGGTGCCCCTGATGTTGACCAAAAGAGGAAGGTATCAGCCTATGACCATAGTGCATCAGTCGCAGACTGACCAGAATGGAGAGACTAATGTGGAGTACATGTAGAACACTGCTGCACTTCAATGTCAAGACAACAACAGAGGGGCCGATTCCGATGTCGGATGGACTCAGGTCCGTCCGACATCGGTCAGGAGCCGTAACGACCGACCTGCTGTCGTCGGTTACGGATCTGCAAGTACGATGCGACCGAACTGGGTTCGGTCGCACTCGTATACTTCACAATGCAAGCATGCATTCTGAGCGGAATGCATTCTTGCATTGTGAAAAGCAGGGGTGCAGTTCATCCCTGCACCCTGTGGCCAGCACCCCAAGGTGCCTGCCACCAGGTGCAGGGATCAACAGAGGAGCACCATAGGTGCCCCCAGGCAGCCATTCGGCAGCCTTGCACCCATGGGGGCCCTACTGTGGGCCCCCAAAGACAGTTTCCGACTGCCTTTTCATGCCAGAAAGACCGGCACGAAAAGGCAGTGAAAAATTGCCATCGCACTCCCTTGTTCGCAAAGAGGTGGCCGGGGGAGTACTGAGGGATTTCCGGACGGCGGACGGGCTCACCGAGCCTGTCGTCAGCAATCCGGAAATCCAAGTCAGATTCCTTTCCGACCGAGCCCATCAGAATGGCTCAGTCAGAAAGGAATCCGGCCGACACGTTCCGATTCGGTCGGAAGGGCTCCGACCATCGTTCGGAGCCCTTCCGACCGAAATCGGAATCGGCCCCAAAGTGAAGCACCGTCAGTTCTCTAATGATAGAATGACATGAATGGGGAACTTCCTATCTTATGCACATGGTGAGTGTGGCTATCCACCGTTCTCCAATGAGAGTGTTGTGTGAAACAGGAAGTTCCAACTGTACATACACGTTTGTGCTATAGTTGTTGGCAATGGGGTTTCATCAGTCTCAGTCCTTCTGTGTACCAAGTGGCCTGGGGTCTGGATCTTGTTGTATTGTTGTGTCTTAGAAAGGCAAGAAAGCCTGTACAGGAAGTGATCTAATTGTTGAAATTCTCAATGGCTTTGAGGAGGCTGTTGTTGTGTTCAGGTTGGTGGGTGTTGAGAGCAGTGTTCCAGTTTCACAGGCTGGTCTGCAATGGTGCATGTGCCTTGGACGGAGATGCTGAACTTGATGAGGGTGTGGTCCATCCAGGGAACTGGTGTGGGCTCGTTGACTCGGATGTGGCGAATGTTGGTGAAAATAGGGTCCAGGAGGTGCCCAGCGACATTGGTAGGTCCTTTAAATCACTGGGTGAGACCCAGGCTAAAAAGGTCTTCAATGACTGCTCTTGAGATGGGGTCGGCGTGGGTTTCCAGGTTCAAGTTCAGGTCTCCAAGTAGGAAGTGCTAGCGTAGAGGGTGAGCGATGCGACGAAATCTGTGATGGTGTAGGTGAAGTTTGTGCCTAGTCCCAGTGGTCTGTAAATGAGAGTGCCGCTTAGGGTGAAGTTGGCTTTGACGTAAAGCTTGAATGACAGGTATTAGATGTTGGAGGATGATGTGTCCATGGACATGGTGCAGGTGATGGAGTTTTTGTGGATGATGGCGTTTCCCCCTCTGTGCTTGTGAAGTCTGTCTTCCCTGGCAATCTTGTAGCCGGGGAATGGCTGTGGCAGTCAGGTGCCGAAGCAGGGTTCAGACAGGTTTCTCTGAGAAGAGTAGGTCAGGGTCATTGTCGTGGAACATGTCCCAGATCGCTGTGGCGTGTTTGGTGAGTGAGCGGGTGTTGAGGAGCATGCAAGTGTGGATTGTTGTGTGGGTAGTTGCAGGACTGTCTCTGTTTTAGAGAGTGGGGTGTTGGGTGCAGTGAGAGTTGGGTGTGGGTAAGTGCATGAAAACTTGCAGGAAGTGCTCCCTATGTGTTGTGTGGTGGGGTTAGGCAGCAGCATGTGGACCAGTGGCCAGCATTAAAGGTGCAGAGAGTCACAGCTTGGGAGCCACGGGAGGATGGAGGAACAGGGTTCCTGGTGCCGAGCATGGTTCAGATGAGGAAGGGCACAGACGGGCCTGCCTTTGGCATGCCAGCCGTGCGCATCTACTACGCAACCATGCTGTGGAAGCCATTAACTAGGTCCTGGTGGGGAGTGATGTCACTGCCTGTGCAGATGGATGATAGAAGATGTAGATGTAGAGGTGATAGGAAAGTACAAAGGAGAAGATGTGGCTTTGTTATACATTTGATTTGAATGCTAATGGGTGAGACCAGTTACAGTTTTAGTTTAAGGAGCAGGTGGCCCTTCAGAGTAAGTGTTTTTGGGGTTATAAGCATTCAGCACATGAGATGGAATGAAAAATGTCAGGAGATTTGGCAAGGGAAATGGGAGTAGTGAGGCGGTTTCCGAGGCTGGCATTATTGAATGTTTTACAAGTAATAGCAGCAGTACTAAAGGAGGTTTTTTTATGCTTTGGTTACTGAGTAGATCAAACTGTGCCTGGCTAGATAGGTTTAGGGTCTCTTTAGGGCTTTATAACTGGAAGCAGTAATGGTGGTGATGGGTTACTGCGGGAAGATGAGCAATGGTGGTATAAGAAGTTAGTGACTAGGATAATGAGGCCAAAAAGGGACCAAGTGGGAGTCTGAAAAGAGTTGGTGGTGTTTAAATATACAAAAAGTGACTTCAAGCCAGAGTTCAGTTTTGCTCATTATAGTTCATACGAGTGAACAGCGAGGGGGAAGAGCACCTTTCAATTCTTCAGCATCTGCTGCTTCAGCGCAATCTTGCAGAACTTTTTAAGTGATGTGGTCATTTGTGACCATGAAGCGGATTGGAAAAGATCTGTGCTGTCTACAAAAAAAAGGTCTACTATTATAAATCATACATGGTATGAGAGGTTACTTACTTTATTGCCCTAATGAAGACCATTCTCCAATAAAATATATGGATCGAAACATTGACGTACTAACTTGCTGACTGTTATAAACTATAGTGAACAAAATTGAACTTTACCTTTCAGTCACGTTTTGTATGTGCGAACACTACCTAGTCTGCATTGTTGATATATTTCTTTTATATATAGCACTAGTGCACTTTGCAGTCAAATCTTGTCACTTATCACTTTCACTGTGCCGCTGACAGCACCTATTAATTGGATTCTGTCTATATGATGTGTAAATGCAGTAATTAAAAAGCTTTTTAATTGTGGAAGTTTACATATTTGCTTTTTCTTAGGAAGCTTAGTCTATAAGCCATCTCCAACAGAACCACTACTGATGTTTTTGATTATGTTCCCAGGAATACCGGGTTGCCCCATACTATTAGTTCAGTTGTCGCGTGTACCCAGCATGGTAAACACAGGTGCATATCACTGCCAAAAGTTACCTAACAGATGTGTTTCCTAAAATAGGAGGCGGTCTGGAGCCCAACTCGTCCCATAGTCAAGGACAGCAGCTCTTTTCAAAATTATTGTTGAGTCTAATGACATTTCATGAGAGGATGCGGTGTTGCCTATCTATGCCGGCCTGTGTTGTTGTGGGGATTTGTGCATTGCGGTAGGGCTGAAAAAGTTTTGCTGGCAGTGTAAATGAAACAGCACAAACTCATCTAAATGAAGAGTGCAACCAGCAACCTCAAATTGAACTATCCCACACTTCTAGAAAGGAATCATCTGCCGCCCTCTAACATGAGCTCCCTCAACAAACATTCAACAATGTGAAGAAAAGCAATAAATTCAATTAGCAAAAAGATGGAATGGGCCGGGAGAATTGTATCACTAAGGAGAAAGGTGTATCAAACCCAGGCCTCTCTCTGCCCACTTCTAGAACCTAGGGGCATATGTATCAAGTTCCGTTTTTGCAATTCTCAAATAGTGATTTTTAGGGAATCGCTATTTGAGAATTGCAAAACGGGATGTAATAAAAAATTCACAAATGTTTTGCGATTTCTTAGCATTCCTTAATTGCGATTAGCAAATTGCTAATCGCAATTAAGGAATACCTTCCCATTCATTCGCTATTTGAGAATTGCAAAAACGGAACTTGATACATAGGCCCCCAAGTCTTTAAAGTTTAGCATTGAAAGTCATCTTTGTAGTTTTTTTAAACACATGAATAATAAAGACAATTGCCTGGTCGAGCCATCAGGGGGAAGGCGCAGAGGACCCCTTGTGCACCAGCCAGCCACCCAACCTAGTTGTACACCTTATGTGGGAATCTAGAATAACTCTAACTCTACTACCGCAGCTATGGTTAGGTGGCGGCAGGGGATGCCATCGTATCCAATGTATTGGATTTTTGTTGTTTTGGTGTTATTTAACTTACTAAACATTACTCTATTTTCTACAGGTGAGTTCACTTTCGGGATCTTTTGGGCTAATTCTCATGGGTTTACATTCATTGGAGAATTGGACACTTTCCTCACTTTTGCAGGGTGGTCTGCTATCTGGTAGGTTTGATCTTGCTCTATCAGAGCATACATTGATTTAACCTATGCACCGACTGAAGTGAACAGATGTGCCCAGGTGAAATTGCAGCCTTGTCTCACTGCCATCGTAGTGAAGACACCATAACATAGAAAATGTCATAAATAATGTTTGTACTAGATCTCTCAGCCTTTGTATGTTAATTTATCCCTTTAATTGTAACACTCGTGAACCATCCAAATCCCTTTTCCTTTTCCACAAGAACAGTTCTCCGTCTACCCGCCTCATTTTATTTAAGTCTCTTGCCTTTAATGACCTGGGTGGCTGGTGATTGGATTTTAGCTACAGTTTAACCTTTTTGTTATTTAAGTTATACTTTATGTCTGGTCACCCTAATAATTGTTATACCCTCAGTCTTGATGCACATGAAACCTCATTGTTATTCTTTTTAATAAATGTGATTGATGTTTGATAGGTATTCAAGCAGGTAGCTTTGCTGCCATAATATGACACATATGCTTTCCATGGACTTGTAGTTTACTCCCAACGCCAGGCTTACACCAAACAAACGTGTGTGTAAAACAAAAGTTTGCAGACTGTAGTAAGGTCGTTAGTTTACTCAATGTACTTCAGGGATTATATTTGTAATTAGTCTTTCATTTAAGAAATAAGTACATTTGGGAGTTGTAATATTCCTGTACTTGAATGGAATCAGTGCACTCAATAACAATAATAATTATAGTTAGAAGATGACTGGGTATGCAGTTTAAGTGTACATGGAGCGTGTGGCAGGATGGAACATATATGTAGAGAGTGTGCGCTTGTTCCATCAGATATTGAAATTTGTTATGCCTGAAAGAGGATCAATTACTTCAGATTAGCAGTTGCCTCAGATTACATTTAGCTTAGACTAATTCAAATCTAAATCAGATAGCATGTATGTTAATATGTGTGGGTGTGTGTGCGTGTGTGTGTGTGTGTGAGTGCGTGCGTGTGTGTGTGGTACCTTTTGTCAGCACTTCTGTTTTTTAGACAAGAACTGATCTATTTAAACTTCTCATTCGAATCAGAATGAATAACTTCCCTTTTAGTACAAAATCCTTCCCTACTATGCTGTCAACATACTCCTTTTGACAAATTCTAGTTCCTCTTTTCTTCTCTGGCTTCATTGATGTTTTTATTGGTTGTTTTCTTAGAAAGCAAATACAAATATAAAAATCTGACAAAAAGATCAACATAAAAACCAATAAAAATTACATTGATGGGTGAAAGTAAAGTGGCAACATTAATTCCAAACATTATGTTACAAGATCTGCAGTATTACACGTTGAAAGGAAAGGTGATGGGTTGCATGGGCCACCTGAAATAGACCTAAAAACGTATAAAATACAAAAGTACATCTTGTAATTTAACAGTATGCAGCAATTAACATAACATAACATAACATAATTGACCTATTGCAACACTTTGAAAGGGGATATTTGAGCAGGGCGGATAACCCATAGGTGAGGTCGGAAGGAGGACCTTTCTCTTCATTGATTATTGTGAATCAAGGCGGTTTATGTGATTCGAAGAATAGATCAAGGCTATTCCACATATGTCTTAGGGGGGGTCTCCATGGTGAGTTTTGGAGAGCAATATTGTCAGCGCCCCTAAGGTGAGAGACCCAATTTAACCAACATTTAAATGACGCTTTTTGTGTATCTTTCCAATTATTTTAAATGACCGCTGCTGTCAGTAGGAGGTCCAATAATACTCTATCCTTATCGTTTAATGTGTCCACCCGGAGGAAGCCGGATATCACCGTGGAAAGTTCCCTTTTAAGGTAGCATGAAAATAGCTCAGAGATGAAATCGAATACCCTGTCCCAAAATGGCACTACGCATTTACAGAATAGTAGCAGATGGGCCAGGTCCCCTGTTTCCGATTGTGAGAAATCTATATAATATTGTGTTTTTTCTGTTGTCTTCCTCCTTCACTATTTTCAGTTGTAATATCACTTCCTTTCCTTTAGTAGCCAAGCTCCATCATCTTTTTCTGCTGCTGCTTAGTAGGCATTTTAATATATGCAAAACAGCTACAGAAGAAGGAATACGCGATACAAAAACAAATGTGTTAAAAATATATGTTTTAAACTTAATATAGTAATAAAAAAATCAATAAATAATTTTAACTATGTTATGTTATTCAAATAATCCATCTTTATATCATGTTTATCTTTGTTTAACTCATAACGGACAATATTAGGTGAACTGTTTACTAGGGGACTCAGCTCTGTATACATACCTTTACTATCAGAAAAAGCATTTGATAAAAATGGCTCGGTGCACCATTACAGGATCTTTACTTAGGGGAGAGTTATATGCAGAAGTGGGTGGGCCTAGCAGTAGGTAATGGGTGTAGTCAAACTAACTTCACATATGAGTACATCAAATGTATGGTATGGGACTGCAGTGTTCATGATCCGCTCTGATATTGGATACATTTATAATATAAAAGCTGACGTCCATCAAAATGGAATGTTTTTAGTAATGGAGTACACATTATACTTGGGTCTGGCATTTAGTTATGTACACACTTAGCAACTGGCCTCTTTGATTTCGAGAATTCTTCAAAGTGAGAGGTGTGTGCTTACACCTGCCACTGCATGGTATGTATGGGACTAGACTTCACAATGCACAGTCAGCTCTGTTCAGGGAGAAACTTGTATATTGCAAAGGCTACAACCTTTTATCTCTAAATATCAGTAGCAGAAAGGTAGTCAGTTACCTATGAGCTTTGCCAGGGCTTGTTATTGGGAGAAGTGTGGCCATGGGGATTGGCCTTTTGATACTGAGCTTTGTTATAACAGATAGTTGTGTGTTCAAGAGGTTTCAACTCCGGCTACATAGTGTGTATGCCCTGACACTGGACAGTACACAGCCAGCTCTGTTCAAGCAGAAACATTTATATTTCAAAGCCTTGCATCTGTTAACCCCTAAAATGTCTAATAAGGGAGTAGTCAGTGAACTCTAACCTTTATCTAAGGCAGGTGTCTCCAACCAGTCGATCGCAAGCTACCAGTAGCTCCAGAAACCTTCAGAGTAGCTCCCATCCTAGAGTTAATTTCCTTTTAAAGTTAAGGAAAGGCTATGTTTATTTTACATTATTAACAGACTCCAAATAGTAGAGCGTGTGAAAGAGCAGTGCTCTACTCAGATTTATGACCCATGTAGGTCACAGAGGTTCAGAACTGAAGCACTGAGGTGTTTAACTCTTAAATAAAGGTTGTTCTCAACTCAAAATTGGAGCATGAGAACAAAATGATATTTCTGAATGCTTTTAAGTTAACTCGTCATTTTAATTTTCTCCCTATTTAAAGTGTCACATTCACAAACAGCAGGCATCTTCCTCCCTCTGGCTGGTAGATACAGTGTGTATCTATAACTGAAAAATACAGTAATTTTTTTAATCAGAACATTTTAAAGTGAAGAGAAATGTTTCTATGAAACATTGTCTTAATGTCTTTCTCTACTTTAAATTAAGCCAAGTAAGTCCTAATGTTTTATGAAGCATGTTTCTTCACTTTACATTCCTCACATTTAAACAAATGACTGTATTTTCCTGTTATAAATATGGCACCATGTCGACAGGCTTCTGGAAGTAATATGCCTGCTGTTTGTAAAGACCCATTGACATGGATGAAAATTAAAATGATAGGTTTTATCTAATGCATTTAACCTAAATTTACATTTCCAGATGATTTTTCTCCCATTTCAAAGTGTTGCATTTAGACACAGCAGACATCTTGCTCCCAGTAGCTGGTAGACACGCTGCCATATTTATAACTGAATAATATTTATAACTGAAAAATACAGCCACTTTTTTTTAAAAAGGGAGAAAGTTAAAGTGCCTTAAAAATGTTCCTTAATATAAGCATTTTTGCAGAACATTTTTCTGCACTTTAAATTTTTCCCATTAAAACAAATATTGTATGCTTGTATTGTACATGTAACAGTGCCACATATGATGAAAGGTATGCCCAGTGTCACAAGTACATACAAAAGGCTCTCAGTCACTGTCGCAAGGAGGAAGTGTGCCACACGTATGTTGCTTGAAAGGGTGTTATTTAATAATGAATTTGTCCCAAAGGAAAGTTCGGAGGGTCGTAGGATAAAGGAAACAAAACAAAGTGCAGGGACAACTCCCACGTGGTCCTTCAGGGAATACGTTTCTCCACCAGGGCGCTGTTCCTTGGGGCCTTTTCCGTCAGGGCGTAGACCAGGGCAGCCGGACCAACATAGGAGGATATATGTAAAGCAAAGAAGAAAACAGCACGTTTTAGGGCTACGGTGCTCTTTGGGGTTTTTGTTTCTTTAGTAGGAGAGGGTGTGGGGGGGGTTAAACACCAGGTTCACTCAGGGCAGTGTGAGGAGGGCAACCGTCACCAAGGTCGCGCAGGTATCCGGGGCTGAACTGCATACACCAGCCACTACGCGATCACTCCAACAGCGCCCCTGCTCTAACGGACCCACCACCCGTCTCCCGGTTTCCCCGCAAGCGCTGATGCACCTGATCAAGCCACGTCCCTCCTGGAACGCGGCTGTGCGGCTCACAGGAACGTTGGCCTCCAGGTTTCTCGTCTCCAGGAACTGCGGGCGTCTTCGGGAACTCCGGCTCGTGAGGTGTCTCCTGTCTCCCGGGATCGGCTGCCACGGCTTCTTCCTGCTTCTAGGTTTCTCCTCCTGCGGGATTGGCTGACAGGCCTTTATCCAATGGTGACGTCGCTTGACTCCACCCCCAGAGGCTGGATGTAGGAACCTCCACATCCCCGTTAAAGGGCCAGGCGTATGGAACAGCGGAGCGCGAAGATCCGGCCAGGGTGGGCTTTGTATTCGGTGGCTGTAAGGGGAAGAAAGGGCGGCTGTATCAGGTAGGCTCGGAGCTGGGCTCGCACAGTCCAGACTCCGACAGTCACCCATGAACATATATTCCATTCATTCACACACATGTTCATACATCCCCACAGACCATGAACTCATTGATGTACATGGCAGCTCTATATTAGTATCCCTAGTCACAGTATCGGGCTTCATAGAAATTAGGTTTGAAATCAATGAAGCTGGGCAAGGGGGTGTGTGGTAACAATGGGTGAGCTACTTGGCCTTTGGTAGCTCACGCTGATTTTCAATGATCAGAAGTAACTCACATTACAGAAAAGGTTGGAAACCACTGATCTAAGGGTACAGTTCTGTAGAGAAGTACGTCGTCCTCTTATTTGGTGGTGTGTGCTTTGGCACTTGCCTTTTGAAGCACAACTTTCTTTAGGGAGACAGCTGTCTGTAAAAGTGTCTGTACCTACCAGTATAAGGATTTAAGAGCTAAGACTGGAGTGTTCATAGTCATCTCTGCTCAGGAAAAAACTTTTACATAAAAGGTGGTCAGTCATTTCAACATTAAATATTTTCTAGTAGGGAAGTAGACACTTTCTTCTAAGCATTCCTTAGGGGGAGATTTGTACGCAAAGGTGTCAGGACCTGCAATGAACTGATGAGTTCACTAGGAGAGTTGCCTATTAAGGCACAGAGGGGCATATCAACAAGGGCTTTATCTCTGCTTTTTTGGCTTTAAAAGCCCAAAAAGGAGAGATAAAACTAGCGCCCTATCAACAACAGGGTGCTAACATGCAAATTTGCATGTTAGCACCCTTTTATTCTACGCTTCCCCTTGCATCTCTAATGAGATGCAAAGGGGGCGTTCCAGACTAAAATAATAGGAGAAATGTCGCTAAGCGACATTTCTCCTATTTTCAAGAATGTCGCTAACCCTGTTAGAGACAAAAAAAAGCAGCGCTAACCGCGGTTAACGCTGCTTTTTTACGTCTGGTATTTTTCTAACTTAGCCATGATATCCTATGGAAGGAGGATATCATGGCTAAGTTTGCCTGTCCCTATCAACAAGGTAACGTGAGATTATCGCTGGGTTTCCAGCGATAATCTCACGTTAGCCTGTTAGCGTGAGGATTTTTATCGCTATTGAGATAAGCGTTGCTAATAGCACGCTATCTCAGCGATAAAAATTCACGCTAGCCGGCGAAAATTATCCTAGCGCTAAGTGTGCTTAGAGATAATTATCGCCGGTTGTTGTTGATATGCCCCAATTTTGTTTAGAGAGGCAACTCTGTGTATAGGTGACTTCACCTACAAGGACATGCTATGTGTGGGAGGAGACAAGAGTCTTCACACTCACTTCTGCTGTGAGACAAACTTCAATATAAAAGAGGTATATGCCTTTTAACATGTAACGTGTCCACTAGATGACGAGAGACTTAATTGCGAGATTTCTTTAGGGCAAGAGATGTATGTAGCAGTAGGGGTGCCTGGTATCAGGCGATGTATGCACTTGGGGACTGTTCTTTTCATGCAAAGCATTGTCTATAGTGAGAGCTGTGTTTGCAAGTGCTTTCATCTGCCAGGTCAGGAAATATATGGCCTGAGAATGGACACTCCACACTCAGCTGTGCTCAGGGTGAACCTTGTATATTAAAGAGACTTGAACATTGTATCTCCTAATGTGGGTACAGGAAACTAGTCACTGACCTGCTTTCCTTATGGGGATATTTGGATACAGAAGTGCCCGGGGCCTGCTACTAGGAGAAGTGTGCTCCAGGGGACTGGCCTTTTGATGCTGAGCTTTTTTATAAACAGTGGTGTGTGTGCAAGTGGTTTCACCTACCACTATATAGGGGTCGATTCCAATCCGGGTCGGACAGCTCTCCGAGAGCTGTTCGTAGCCTTACCTTGCGACTGCGTACCCGGAGCAGGTCCGTCCTGGCGATGAAGTACGATGCACATAACTGACAAAAATCCGTCCGACATGTAGGCTGTGATTCAAGCTTCATTCTCCGTCCGAGCCGTACCGCCGAACGCCGAACCGAGTCGCCCGGAAGCAGTTTCCGGCTTTACAAGTACGATGCGCACATCATACGCGCCGGACGGGTTGCCACGTACGGCACGTTACAGCATCCAGAAAAGAAGCATACGGTCGATTCGCGCCAGAACTCAATCAACGGCTACGAGATGGACCCGCTTGCAACGGGTATGAGACGGAGCAACAAGCAGCGTGTAGGAGACGAACACATCATGAACCCATCGCGCAGGTTATACCAGTACTGTACATCTATGACCGGATCAGGAACCGACGCGGACGGCGCAGACAGTAAGTCAGACACCCACCACACAAACAAACAACACGTACCCGCAAAATGTCACACACACACAGGGGATCCATATCCTGGCCACTAGCAACAGGCCACCATAGGGGTTGCATGGCCAGCACCACTACCACCACCACTCATAGGGCTTAAGTTGCCCATCACTACTGCCACCCCCACCCATAGGGGAGCTGTTGCCCATCACTATTGCCACCCCCACTCATAGGGCTTATGTTGCCCATCACTACTGCCACCCCCACCCCCACCCATAGGGCTCATGTTGCCCATCACTACTGCCACCCCCACCCATAGGGGACCTGTTGCCCAGCACTACTGCCTCCCCCACTCATAGGACTTATGTTGCCCATCACTACTGCCACCCCCACCCATAGGAGACATGTTGCCCATCACTACTGCCACCCCCACTCATAGGGCTTATGTTGCCCAGCACTCCTGCCACACCCACCCATAGGGCTTATGTTGCCCATCACTACTGCCACCCCCACTCATAGGACTTATGTTGCCCAGCACTCCTGCCACCCCCAACCATAGGGGTTATGTTGCCCATCACTACTGCCACCCCCACCCATAGGGCTTATGTTGCCCATCACTACTGCCCCCCACTCATAGGGCTTATGTTGCCCATCACCACTGCCACCCCCACTCATAGGGGACCTGTTGCCCATCACTACTGCCACCCCCACTCATAGGGCTTATGTTGCCCATCACTACTGCCACCCCCTCATAGGGGACCTGTTGCCCATCACTACTGCCACCCCCTGCTCCACACATCCATCATACACCAACATTAGGTATGTCAGCAAAATACATCCCCCCTAACATCATGACAACAGTGTGTAGTCTGTGACAAATGTCCACAACAGTGATTATGACTTCGAACATATAGTGTAACTACCATCACATACGTGACCAAAAACTGAGTGTGGCCTACACAAGGCAAGCATCACTAGCACCGTGTCAATGTAAAAATAACACCCCCTCACTGTGTAGAACAAAAGTTAAGTGTGTGGTTCCAAACTGCAGCAAATGTTGAGCATTGTGGTGATGGGTAGGCCTGGGCCAAAATTCCATTCCGTTCGCGGAAATTGCAATAATTTGGCATTTTCGCGTTCCGCGGAAAGCGTGAAAATGTAAAAATTTTAGCATTCCGCAGCTTAGCGATAATTTGTTTCTTGCTCGCGCTGTAAAATAATACATTCTCGCGTGCGCGCGATCGCCTTACCTGAATCCCCGCGTTCGCCGACAAGTTTTCCCGATCCGGTTGCATTCTCCACGCGATGTTGGATTTTTGGTAGCCATTTGCGCTGTCTCGCGACAGTTCGCACCCGCAGTAACGTCATGCGTCGCGCGATCACGTCTTTCTTCTCGCGATCATGCACCGCGAGACAAGTGAAAACAAGATGGCCGCGCCCGCGAGCAACCGCATGGGTAAGTTGGCGAGCCGTGACCACGCAGAAAATACCGCGAACGGGCGGGAAAAAAACTTCCGCATCATCGCGATATTTCCACATGTTTGCGGAGATTTTTAACATTTTCGCGATAATTTGCAAAAGTGAATTTCGCAAATTCCGCCCACCCCTAGTGATGGGGTCCAAAACCCCCCTGATCACAGTGACCAAAAGGTAAGTGTCATCATGGTCAAAGCTGCAAATAACAAACAGCATGTATGATTTCTGGTACCAAGCGTATTTGTGTAAGTTAGCGCACACCTGCTGTATGATAAACAGATAGCAATTTATACAATTGAAGGCAGTGAGGCGTGCAACTCAGAGATGAGGGAGCCCACCTCGCATAATGATATGTGAACTGCTGGTGTACTGTCACCAGTATCCTGAGTGCACAGCTGAAAATCTTGAGAGAACAATTATTTCACATTTACAATATAGTGATGAAAAAGGACAACATCAGCATTGGCTCAACAGACCATGTATCTATGAGACAATAAACCAAAGGTTTTTGAAACAAAACCATTTTTATAATCCGATCAAAACGAACAGAAGGATTGCACATGGCGTCAATTTTGGAATAACATTGGAAAATAGAATATATTCAAGTGTGCAAACTACAAAAGTAGCAACAGAGTTAACCGTCAATTCATGAAGAAGTGCCCAATGCATTTCGGGATGGACAACATCCCTTCTTCAGGGGCTGCTGTGAAGAAAATACATTTCATTATGACAAAAAACAATGTTGTGACATCTTTGTCAAATATGAGAAAACTGGTACAAGATGAATCGTGGGTGGGGCAACGGAAAGGAACATCTGGTCTGTTTCAAACCAAGGCAATTCAACGTGCGCAGTGCATGGGAATCATTAAGACTAGAGCCACAGATTAAACACATGCGTAAACAGCGAACACACACGAACTAATGGGAAATGCATTGATGGTTACATAAATGCAAGAGTGACAGCGAAGGCTGAAAGAGGGTGGTGTGTGGACATCCGTGTGTAAAATACCTAACGTGCGGTAATAGTGATGGAGCATGCGTGATTACGAGCAAACCCAGAAGAATGACTCCCAAGGAACTAAATAGGCTCTTACTTCAAATGAAGCGACGAAGGAAACAATTCCTTGAAACTGAAGGCCGCAGTGACAGTCAGGTAAATCAGAGATTTCAAGAGTAAACCTCTAGAACACAGAAGACATACTGTTGACAACCAGAAAGAGGAGGAAAGAAGGCTGCGAAGAGTGAATAGAGAGTGTTAAAGAAAACTTACTGGGAGGAATGTCCATAGGTTGCTGGTCAGAAAGTTGTGAGACACTGTGAACCAGCGTGGCAGGAAATGCCACTACACTAAGGAAATAAACGGAGTGTCAGAAAGAGATGCGAGAAAAACTAAATGCAATAAGCGTGTCACCAAAGACTGCATGCTGAGGAGAAACGTTAAAAAATACCTGAACAGGAGAAACGCACGTACTTCAAACGTGGAAAGGGAAGCTGGAACAGAGGTGAAAAAAGAAGAAAAACAAACAGTTGCCAGCGTGTGTGAAAAAAATAATCGAACGAAGATGACTGAAGAAGCAGAAATATACTTACCGACGATGCGTGAAAAAGGACAGGGTAACCGTGGCCACTGCAAGCCAAAGCGAAGAAAAGCCACCGCAAACGTATGAGCTAGTGAATAAAAGCGTCACAAACAGAATCATGTGAGAACCATGAGTAAACATAGAAAACGAAAGAGGACTGCATGAAAGGGAAGCGCCATCTTACACATGAACCCGAGATAAACGTTGTGCTCAGAGTGTTATGAAAAAAAGCTGAAGTGCACAAAGAAACTGAAAAGTGAAACGGTAGAGAAATTGAAAACAAATTGAAAACAGAAGGGACAGCATGAAGGGAAGCACCATCTTCCACATAAACCAAAATAAGCGCAATGCTCAGAATGTTGTGAACAAGTAACTGAAAAGTGAAACGTAAGAAAGATAATGATCAAATTGGAAAAAAGAAGGGAAACAGTAATGACAACAATGTGCTGGTACTGATAACAGAAGGACATGTGCGAGGGGAAAGAATAGGGGACAGACTGAATAGAAAAAATAGACGAAAGGTCAGACTGGTGAAAACCGGAAAAACGTACTGAAGGGAAACACTACAAACATAATAGAAAAGATGATGAAAGATACAGTGGGAATCAATAAAAAGAAACGAAGACAGGGATTGGAAAAAACGCGCATAAGGCACCAGAAAATATGAAGCAAGGAATAAGGCAGAAAATGAATAATGATAGAAGTATCGTGACTGGTAAAAAGACAGGAATTGTTGAATTGCTCGGAATGGAACAGGCGTACAATCTGGATGGAACGGAAAGGAATGAAACAAGCTGGCGGTCTGAATTGTTACAAAAAACATTGCGTTTCTAATTTGTCATTGAGCCCATGGGGTGACAGAGTCTGCAAGAATTTGGTCCACCAAACTTCTCTCTGCGCTAGAAGCCTCTCAGTGTTAACTAGCGTTTTCAAAGGCAAGATTTCAAGAATGGTGTATCTCAATTGTGCAATGGTGTGATGGTGTTCTAACCAATGTGTAACGAAATGAGATTTGAGGCTTTTAGTGCGAATTGAACTTTTATGTTCTGAGATCCTGACTTTCACTTTGCGTGAGGTTTTACCGACATACAATAGACCACAGGGGCATTTGATGGTGTAGATGACGTTGGTACTGTCACATGTGCCGGTGTATCTGAGGTTGATGGTTTTACCTGAACGATGAATAGAATTGCCGGTGATGACATTGTGACAATTGACGCAATTATGACATCTTTGCATGCCTTTAAACTGATCTGGATTGACGTTAATGGTGGATGACAGCATGTCTTTGATATTTTTGCTGCGAGTGTACGCAAATAATGGATCTGTTGAAAACAAACCATTGAAGTCCGGTTCATGTTTTAAAATATCCCATCTGTTTTTGATGATTTGACGAATGCGTCGAGAACTGGTGGAAAATGTCGATACAAAAACATGACGGTTTTGAACATTTTTAACTGAAGGAGATAGAAGTTCTGTGCGTGTTTTGTTGAGAGTTCTGGATATAGCAGACTCAAGGACAGTCTGGGGGTAACCCCGCTCTTTGAATTTAGCAACTTGTGTTTGGAGTGCTGAATCCAGATGTTGGTGCTCGGAGACAATTCTCTTGATACTGATGAGCTGTGAATACGGCAAATTTTGAATAAGAGAAGGTGAATGGAAGCTGGAATGCAACAGGAGGTTGTTTCTGTCAGTCGGTTTGGAGTAAACTGACGTTGACAAAGTGTTTGATTGTTTGGTGATAAGTACATCCAAAAACGACAAGTTTTCAGAACTGATGTTGTATGTGAACTGGATGCGTGGATTTTTGAGGTTTAATTCACCAATTTGTTTGACCAATGAGATTTCAGAGCTCTGCCAGATCAAAAAAAATGTCGTCAATAAATCTCACATAGAATACTAAATTGTCACTCCATGAGCGTTCGGAGAAAATGTAGTCATGTTCGAACTTGGCCATGAACGCATTCGCGTAGGCAGGTGCACCGGAAAAACCCATTGAGGTACCGCTTATTTGAAGATAGAAGTCATCTTTCCATTGTAGATAACTATGTTGAAGGCAAAAAGTGAGGAGCTCCAAGACAAAAACTTTTTCTGTGGCTATTTCTGGTAGTTGAAGTAAGGCCCATTCACTGGCTTCAATGCCTTCAGTCAATGGAATCGATGTATATAAAGATGTAACGTCAATGGTGCAAAGTAACCATGTTTCTGAAAAATTCTTGTTAACCTCACAGAGGAGGGTTAGAAAATGAGTAGTGTCCTTGATAAAACTTTTCCACGTTTGTACAAATTTTTGGAGAAAATGATCAACAAATTGACCCGCAGGCATGAAAATGGAATCACACCCAGTGACAATGGGTCTAAATGGCGGATCTTGAAGATTTTTGTGAATTTTCGGGAGCATATAGAGCTTGGGTCGTCGGGGATGAGACACAGTGAGGAAACTCCGAATTTTTTGGGTAATCCAAGCCATTTCTTCCGCATGATACAGAATTTGAGACAAAGTCTTTTGAAATAGAATGGTAGGATCTTGATCATGTTTTATGTAAGTAGTGGTGTCCTGAAGATGAAGGCTGACTTTCTGTTCATAGAATGTGCGATCCATGACGACCAAGGCCCCGCCTTTGTCTGCGAGTTGGAATGTAAGTCTGTCATCCTTGGCTAGTTTGTTAATGATGGCAACTTCATGTTTTTTCAAATTAGTGGGAACGGGTGGAAAAAACTTTTAATTTGGTGAGGTCACTGCGAATAAGAGTTTCAAAGGAATCAAGAGTTTTGTGAGAAACTGGTGGCATAAAAGTGCTTTTAGGTTTGAATTGTTGCATTTCTGAACAAAGGTCATCTATTTGTCCATCAGTAGGGTCTTGGGAGGGTATAACGTTGGAGAAATTTTTTTTCAATCTCAAATTTCTCATAAACTTAAAGACAGAGACCTCCACATCAAGAGGATTGGTGTGGTGTGCGGGGACAAAGGACATGCCTTTATTAAGAACTTGTTCCTGTGCTGGAGATAAAGCAACAGACGAGATGTTTATGGTAAGGGTTTGCCTTTGCTCCTTAAATTCCGGGCCTCTGATTCCTTTTCTTTTGCTCCTCCTGATTTTTTTGGGTCTGGTGGACGGCTGGAGGATGGTCCGCTGGCTAAAAAAGAAGTTGATTGGGAATTTGAATCCTTATCCAGAGGTTGAGAACTTGTGGTGGGTAACTCATTTGGAAGCGAAACTGGTGTGCGTGTGGTGTCAAGCTCGCGGTCTGAGACAACAGATTCCTGGGATGAGGTGTTAGGTTTTTTAAATGGTCTTCTGCGGGCATATACCTCCGCCCAGGTGTAAACCTCATTCAGCTTATAATCTATTGTATCTCGCCGGAATTTGCGTAATTTACGCTCTTGCAATTCTTTACCATACGTTTCAAGTTTATTGTTGATGTCATCAAGAGTTAATTTCCAATAATCATCCTCGCAGCGAGTGGAAAGATCAGATTTTATAGAATCAATTTCTTCATCGAGTTCTCGAATTGTTCGAGCGAGTTCTTCAATAAGTAATAGGATAAGGTCAAGTGAGCATTTGTTAAGCACAGCCTGCCATTTCTCCATAAAAACTTTATTGAATTGGAATTTGTATAACAGTGGTTTAATGGGCAACCGTAAGCCACGAGGAATGCGTTGAACTTTATGGTACTGAATGAGTGTGGAGGCATGTAGTCTTTGACTGAGAGCCCTGCGTGTAACAAATTTGAGTTGGCGAATTTGTTGTGAGACAGAGCCGCTTTGAGCATTAAAGGACGGTGCATCTTGTATAAGGGAATAAATGTCGTTGACTTGTGATGATGAGTACGTGAGAGTGTCTGCTCTATTGTCAGTAAGATTGGCAATACTCTCAAAGGACATTTTTAAACAAATTAAAGGGGTGCAGCTAACTAAGAACGGACTGTCAGGATGATAAGCGTATTTGTGTAAGTTAGCGCACACCTGCTGTATGATAAACAGATAGCAATTTATACAATTGAAGGCAGTGAGGCGTGCAACTCAGAGACGAGGGAGCCCACCTCGCATAATGATATGTGAACTGCTGGTGTACTGTCACCAGTATACTGAGTGCACAGCTGAAAATCTTGAGAGAACAATTATTTCACATTTACAATATAGTGATGAAAAAGGACAACATCAGCATTGGCTCAACAGACCATGTATCTATGAGACAATAAACCAAAGGTTTTTGAAAGAAAACAATTTTTATAATCCGATCAAAACGAACAGAAGGATTGCACATGGCGTCAATGTTGGAATAACATTGGAAAATAGAATACATTCAAGTGTGCAAACTACAAAAGTAGCAACAGAGTTAAACGTCCATTCATGAAGAAGTGCCCAATGCATTTCGAGATGGACAACATCCCTTCTTCAGGGGCTGCTGTGAAGAAAATAAATTTCATTATGACAAAAAACAATGTTGTGACATCATTGTCAAATATGAGAAAACTGGTACAAGATGCATCGTGGGTGGGGCAACGGAAAGGAACATCTGGTCTGTTTCAAACCAAGGCAATTCAACGTGCGCAGTGCATGGGAATCATTAAGACTAGAGCCACAGATTAAACACATGCGTAAACAGCGAACACACACGAACTAATGGGAAATGCATTGATGGTTACATAAATGCAAGAGTGACAGCGAAGGCTGAAAGAGGGTGGTGTGTGGACATCCGTGTGTAAAATACCTAACGTGCGGTAATAGTGATGGAGCATGCGTGATTACGAGCAAACCCAGAAGAATGACTCCCAAGGAACTAAATAGGCTCTTACTTCAAATGAAGCGACGAAGGAAACAATTCCTTGAAACTGAAGGCCGCAGTGACAGTCAGGTAAATCAGAGATTTCAAGAGCAAACCTCTAGAACACAGAAGACATACTGTTGACAACCAGAAAGAGGAGGAAAGAAGGCTGCGAAGAGTGAATAGAGAGTGTTAAAGAAAACTTACTGGGAGGAATGTCCATAGGTTGCTGGTCAGAAAGTTGTGAGACACTGTGAACCAGCGTGGCAGGAAGTGCCACTACACTAAGGAAATAAACGGAGTGTCAGAAAGAGATGCGAGAAAAATTAAATGCAATAAGCGTGTCACCAAAGACTGCATGCTGAGGAGAAACGTTAAAAAATACCTGAACAGGAGAAACGCACGTACTTCAAACGTGGAAAGGGAAGCTGGAACAGAGGTGAAAAAAGAAGAAAAACAAACAGTTGCCAGTGTGTGTGAAAAAAATAATCGAACGAAGATGACTGAAGAAGCAGAAATAAACTTACCGACGATGCGTGAAAAGGGACAGGGTAACCGTGGCCACTGCAAGCCAAAGCGAAGAAAAGCCACCGCAAACGTATGAGCTAGTGAATTTCTGGTACCAACACATGAAACCCTTTTGGGGCAATGTAGTGGTTGTGTCCCATACCCACAGAGATGTGGTGAGGCTAACAGTGCTGTGAAAATCAAACATACTCTCGGCCATGTGCAGACAAGCACCACCCATGGGGACTGACAATGCATACAGTGTACAATGACACAAAAGCAGAACTGACCATCACAAAGCATACACACATCTCGAATCTAGACACACAAATCAAACCAACCTGTGTAGACTGTAGGTGTCAGGTCACAAACTCCCATTCCATGCCAGCAATGGGACCTAACAACCAGGATGAATGTGCAGAATGATGTGATATGACTCACAGGGACAGCAGGATAAATCACAAAAACAACATCCAGACAATGGCCCACAACAGCAATACCAATGCACTGGTGCAGATGCAGAAACACAAACAGGCAACCTCACACTGCACATCTGACACAACGTGTGTGTGTGTCTCAGCATCCCCAGGCAATTACACAACACATGAGGGGGGCTGAACCACAGTGAGACAGATGTGGACACAGTGCCATACAAAAGTAAACCATCAATGGTCCCCCCTTAGTGGGCAATCAGGCATTGTGAGATGAGAGGGAGCACAACAGACACATGTGACACAAGCTGGAATGAACAGCAACTAACACAGAAAGAGACTGACACACAACAGCACTACCCCCAGGGACCAGACATTGGGGTGACACAAGCATGCATGACACGTCCACTGTGATGACAAAGGTAGATGTCGTACAAACTGCGAAACCCAGACATGTGTCCTGTGCCACAAACGTACATCACACCTACACAAACACAAATCACTCAGCATGGCCCTTCATCCATGGACAAACGGGAGCCAGGGGCCCATCCAGGCAAACATTTACATCAGTCCACCCTCAACACCACACACCCTGAACTGCACCAATATGCATCTGTGAACCCCACATGGACATGTGACATTGCACATGCACCCATGACAAACACACTAATGTTGGGAGGAACTAAGGTGCACAGACTCATCACACAAGGACAGTTTACAACCCTGGTGAATGACAGACATACTGCACAGTATGTGGTACATGGCCATGACGTCAAAGCTCACGTAACCTTCCGAATACCTACCACAGTCCCAGGACAATGCAGAAGCCAAGGAGAACCACAAGGCACACATGCTGACACCTGCAAACATTGCAGCCCTGAACCGGACTAGTGGGAGCATTCACACATACATACACATGTCTCAATCACTGAAAGGTACCACCTAGGGACAACTCCATGATATTGCGAACAAACAAGTGCCTTGGGGAACCCTGACTGTGTCCCATCTGCGTCTAAACACATCATCACCACTCAGAACAGACAAATCCCAATGATGAAACACCAATTAACAGTAGTGTGTCATGCACCCACACATCTGATAGCTCATGGTAAAGTTGTGGAATGAACACAGTACCACTCAGCAAGCATCAACAACAGGAACATATCAAGGGAACACTGCCTGTGTATGAAAAGGGATGTCGACACACACATACATGCCCACACAATGCACAACATGGCTCCAGGCAATGTCACGGAACAACACACTTACTTGAGGGGACTCAACTCATGTGGAAGCTCAGCTGTGCTAAACATAGTCCCGGCAGGTCTCAGTCATGTCAGCAGAACACTTGGTCAGTCAGCCATCAGTTACCACACAATGAAGGCTCTGGTCACAACAGCCTGGGTACGGGAGTTTCCCTTAAGTCCTCCTCACATACTCAATACATATATCCAGCAAGTAGCACAGAGGACCCAGTTTCTCCTACACCAATGATGCCCACACTTACATGTCCAGTGGAGATGCGCCCACAGTCAGGGAAATAGACAAATTGGACAATGGGAAGCACATCATATGTGCATGTGTGCAAGCCACAGATGTGACCATGTAAATGCAATGTTCACAGAGATGTCCACAAATTGTTAATCATGACACACCCATTTAGCTGCTAAGGATGATATGGATAACGACCAGAATAGAATACATATCTCATGGACCACATGGAGTACCTCACATCAACACCTCAGTATTCAACATTTGAAATCCAGCATTACAACTGCAACGCCATGGTAAACATCATCAACATAATGTACAGCTAAATAAAATTCACAAGGATAAAGAAAATAGCTTTATTCAGCAATTTTAAAATGCAAAGACCTTTCGAAACAAAGGACAATGGGCAGTCCATATCCAAATGACAAACAGTTAACTTGAGTGACAACTGTCACACGTTGCTTGCCTGCACTGATAAGGACAGGGGACATCCCCTCGGAGGGGCATACATGGGGGCAGGCCAGGCACCGCAGGGACAGGATCAGTGCGCAGCAGAAGGAGGCAGTGAAGGGGTGGTGGATGCAGAAGAGTCACTGGCAACTGCAGTGGAGCTGACTGAAGTAATGGATGCAGTCACAACTGTGGGGCACAAGTCAGATGGGGTGGGTGCCGGCACAACTGCAGTGGGTAGGTCAGATGGAGTGGACTGGCTCCCCACTGCAGTGCCCAAGTCAGGCGGGGTGGTCGTGGACTCCACTGCAGTGCCTAACTCAATGGGAGCGGAATGGGGTTCAAGTGAGGTCAGCAGGACAGAGGTGGGGGACACGGTCCCCACATCAGTGGCACAAACTGTCTGACCGGGGGTGGAAGAGCAAGTGGTGGGGGGGAGGGCCACAGCATTTTGGGGATGGTGTATCTGTGGGTGGGGGAACCTGGGGCAGGGTGTGGCGGGGGAACCTGTGGAGTCATGGCCTGGGGGATGGAGGACGGAGACTTCATCGTGGAGCTGCGGGGTGGGGGTGGGGTCTTGCTCTTTCAGCTCCGGGGGGACTTGCGGTGGGGGCCTCAGTCTGACTGCGCCTGGGGGAGGGTGTCCGAGTGTGAGGGGCACTCCCCTCTGTGTGTGGGGACTTCCCCTTCCCCTTGTAAGATGGATCTGCTGGGTCGGTGGGGAAGAGGCCATGGTCACAGGGGAAGAGCTTCTGTGGAGATGAGGTTGCAGGTGAGGCAAGGGAAGGGGGGCGGGAGGGAGAGGTATCGGAGGACTGCGGAGTGGTTGTAGATGACTGTGTGTGTGTCTGCAAACCATCCCGTGAGTGTGGTATCAGTCCCCTGCGCTTGCTTGTGTGCACGTCTAGACCTTGGTTTGGGTGTTTGTGTGCTGCACGTGACTGTGGGTTTGTGAGAATGTGCAGGTGTGTGTGTACTTGGGACAGGTAGGGTGCTAGGAATCGTGGGTGGTGCAGGGGTAGGAGGAGTGCAGGACTGTTGGAGGAGGCACACTGCTGCCGTCAGGGAGGAGGCCACAGACTGATTGGTCCTCTGTAGGGCAGACATGCCCGATGAAATGCCCGCCATGAACGACACCAGTTGTGTTAACAGACTGGTGTGTACATGGAGGACACTCAACATTGATGTCTGCCCTACATGGATCTGTCGAAGCAAGTCCACAGACTCCTCACTCAGGGCAGCAGGGGACACAGGGGCAGGGGGTGCAGTGCCTGGCACAAAGGAGACATGCTCCCGAACACGGGAGCCTCCACGGACCTCTGGGATGGGAGCCGATGGGAGGGTGGTGATGGTGGTGGCAGGGACAGCCTCACTAGCTGGGGTTTGGTGGCTGCTGACACCCGCCTCCACAAGGGAGTCATCCTCCGAGCTGCTGTGGCCCTCAGCTGGGGTGGATGTTGCTGAGGACTCCTCGGTGTGGCTTCACTCGCCCTCCGTGCCACTGGGTCCGTCCGACTCCTCGCCTTCTGTCCCAATCAGGCTCTGTGGCTCCTCCTGGTCCGTGGAGCTGTCCCCTCCTGTGGCCATGGATGCATCTGGATAGAATTAGGAAAAAAGAGAACAACATCAGTCACCTGCACTGACTGCATACACCACAGTGAGTACATCACATCACAGGGCAAGCCCTGGCATCATCAGGTGAACACTGCTCAAAGTGCTCACACTGTTTAGAAGTAGCCAATTGTCAGTCTCACCATCAACCATGGCACTCATATCCCTCCTGGACTTGCCCCATATGTCTGCTGCATGTTGGATGCTAACACCCCAATGTGCCGACATGCACCACCTACACATTTTTTGGACATGCAAGTGAACATGTAGGAGGATGTCACTATACACACATCACATCTCTTGCCACTGACTCAGCACAGGTGTCAGGATGAAGGGCAGAGTCTCATTTCACATGCTTGTGATGCATGCCAGCAACACACACTATGATGTTCTCATGTCCTGATAGTCAGTGCCACAATGGGGTGCATGGAGAACATTTGAACACAATGCAGGACCACTCATAGCAAGTTAAATGCCATGGCACTGGCATTCCTGGAAAGTCAGTCAACACTGTCTCCTGTCACAGTGGCAGGGCATCCAGACAACAACAGTATGCACTGTGTCACAATCGTAGCTCATGATTAAAGCTAACTCGGCAGCTGACAAGTGCACTAGCCCATCCCCTGCAAACAACATATCCCGGACCCAGAAGACCCCACATCATACAAAACAGACATATGAGTCTCTGCGAACACAACTCCCTGTACATTAGCACATCACAGTCTGCTGTGCATGTAACACAGCTGCCTGAAGTGCACACTTGCATACACCATTGTGCACTGTCAAGTGATCACACACCTATATGTCACACAGGTCTTGTCTCTCATAGTCACATCTCAGATGTCCTGCTGCCCCTCAAACTCATGAACACCACAGTTGTACGGAAAAGGAAGCCACACCACAATAGCACAGAGGCAGACACCTGAAGGCACATGTCACTCAGCACAACCTGTAAGTTGATACACAGGAGTGGGATTACAGAGTGCTTCTAAATGCTCTTGAGTAGGCATGACTGCCCAGGTCTACGTGAAACAGTGTTTAGCCCTGGACAGTAGTCAGGTGGCTAAGCAAGTGTGGCACACTTGAAATACATACTCCTGAGGCACACAAATTGGAGTCCCCTGCTGCATGGGTTTGTTTGAAATACCCCAGCCACATGTGGCGAGTCAGACCAGCAATGTGAACACATATCAAGGGCACACACAGATCACATGTCAGATCTCAGGCATTGTGTAAACAATTGACCCACCCATGAAACCCACAACTGAGTCATAATAACAGATGCTGTCTGGAAGCTGAAGCATAGCTGACTGCAGGGACACAGTGGCCTAGTGACACAAGCAACAGACTGTAAGGTCCACACCTGTGGATCAGATGAGGAGGGTGCATCACACAATTGAGGGACATGAGTATTGGGCTACAAGACCTACGTAATGTGGAAGTGTGACCAGGCCAAAAGACTGCAATTAGCATGTCAGACATAGTACACAGATTAGGCATGGACTAACCCCCTCCTTGCTGCTGTCTGGCCCTCAGCTGCCCATCCAGGTCCGGGAAGACCACCGCCAGGATCCTGAGCATATGGGGGGTCAGGGTCCGGTGTCCGCCCCTCCTGCGAGGAGGCAACAGCTTCAGCTGGACCCTTGCGATCCTCCGAGTCCAGCCCGAAGGTCCTGCCACCTCTTCTGGCAGTTGCGGATCCGGCGCTTGTAGACCCCCACCGATCGAACTGCCCGGGCGATGGTCAGCCAGATCTCCTGCTTCTGGTGGTCATCAACCTGTGAGGATGACAAAGTTAAAAGTCCATTAACACACATGCCCCATATTTGTGCTGCACAAGTTGGATATACATGTTGTCATCACAAAGGAAAATGAGTTACACAGGTAGTGCACCCATGGAAATGGACAAATGGCCTGCATGCCTGACATGTTAACAATGCCTGGGAAGTTGAAGCTTTCACAAATGCACGTTAGCTGCAGAACACCTGTTCATTACATGTACCTGCACACTTTGGGGAATGAAAGTACTAAGTGAGTATGCTTGCCACTGGTGTACACACTGTTAGTACTGCCAGTCAGACAACATGCACAATTAGGAAAGCAGTTTACTGCACACTCACCTGCTCCCCTGGTTTCCCATACAGCTTGCTGTACTGTGGAAGGAGCCCGTCCAGCAGGGCCTGGTTCTCCTCCTCAGTGAAGGCTGGGGCCCTCTCCAGAGCACATGCCATAGCAGTAGCCATAGGATGCAGAGACAGCAGCAGTGGTAGCAGGGATGTGGTCCAGTAGCATGTAGTGCAGGCAAGTGAGCTCCCTGGGGGCCAGCTAGCCTTATATCTGTGCTACAGAGGCAGACTCTGTGCCATGTGTCCCAAGTGATAGGTCCAACACAGTTGCATTCTATGAATCTGGCCAATCCATGGAAATGTACGAGTCGTACACGTCTTCCGCATCGTTCAAATCTTCACCTTCATAAAACCCGAGTAATTGCAACATTGTTGTAGGCATCCAACTGAATTTCCTGCGCACGACTCGTACAAGTTTTGAATCTGCATCTGTCTCCATGACAGTCCAGAGCCAATGGGTGCGCCCGGCTCGGTCAACTGACTGTACAACGTGTAGTTTGAAAATACACATGCACACCCGTCTCCATACGATTCAATGGCCAAGGCGTACGCCAGTCTTGGACCATGCCTGCCCGATGCGTATGCATGATAGTCACCCGCGTCGGACCTCATTGCAGTCAATGGCTAAGCGTACACACGGCTCGATCCTGAACTGTGCAATGCGTACGCATAGTCACCCGCGTCGGACCTCATTGCAGTCAATGGCTAAGCGTACGCACGGCTCGGTCCTGAACTGTGCAATGCGTACGCATAGTCCCCCGTGTCGTTCCTCATTGGTGTGACTATTTGACGGCTTTAACACACAATCACCTGCCAGGGCCTCAGGTGCACACCTACCACACTACAGCATTGGCCACATAGTGTCCCATGGCATGTAAGGCTGCATTCCCTGTGTGTTTGGGGGGAACATTTGGTTTGTTGTGTGGCACTTTTGTGCAGCCACTCCCAGGCTGTGCACGTGTTCATAGGGACAGAATCCTTTGTGTGTTGTGCACATTACCACTGTGATGTGCAACTGTACAGTTATGGGCATGAGTCATGAACACAGTTTCATGTTGGATATGTTTAGGACATGTCACATACACCCTGAGTCCTGAGGGTGATGGCATGTTTGTCACAGTGAGACCTATAGCCACAATTCTGATGTACACCCACAGTCTGTATGCATGTTGTGTCTCAGATGTGGCTGATCAAATGTGCCCAATGGGAGACAGTCTCCACATCCATGTAGTTTGTGCATCAACATTGATGTTGTCTGTGTGTTTACGAGACGTACATGAAGGGCCTGCAGAGACAACAGTGGCCACTACCTGTGGGACTCAAGGTTGTTTTGTGGCGTGTACATGATACGCCATGTCATGCCGGTGTCCATGTGGCAATACAGGGACCCTGGTTATCTGCATGTCAAAGAGCTGTGATGCCTGGGAGACATCAGGCTTCACTTGTCACTGTGGTGTGTGTTTGTAACGTGACAGCAGTAAATAGGTACTGTGACACAGCCCAGTGATTGGCCATTGCACTACATGGAACTTATATAGACATGTGGACTTGAGATGTGAGGTGATGTGCATGTAGGTGACATATGTGTCCATACCCAACAGCACACACCTCAGTACATTGTGTATTGTCATGATGTATCATGTGATATTTTGCTTGGTCATAGCGACATGGGTGGATGAATCAACAATCTTCCTTTATTCATCTCTGTACTGCAGGGCACCAGCTGTCCATAGACTGTTCCCAGACCTTGCAACCATGCAGGAACACGACTGCATCAGACAGTACCGCTTCACCAGGCCACTGATTGATGAGTTGGCGGAGCAGTTGGCGCCACATCTGCTACCTGGCCGGACATACCCTACAGGACTGACCCCAGAGGTGAAGGTGATGGCAGCACTGCACTTCTTTGCTACTGGTACCTTCTAGTACACTGTGGCTACTGCTGGTGGTATGTCGCAAACAATGTTCAGTCGCGTGCTTGGAGGGGATGTTGCATTTCCTTGACCTGTACATCAAGTTTCCTAGCCCAGGTCAACTCACTGACATAAAGGATGCTTTTTATACACTGAGGAGGATGCCGAACGTCATCGGATCTATTGATGGTACCCATGTGGCCCTGGTACCACCACGGGCACATGAGCAGGCATACCGGAACAGGAAGCACTACCACTCCATCAATGCTCTGGTGGTATGTCTTGCATACATGTGTATCACACATGTGTGTGCACGTTTCCCCGGTTCTGCGCACGATGCCTACATCATGAGGAGTAGTCGCATTGCAACGCTGATGTCACAGATGCCAGACCAGCGTGCCTGGCTTGTCGGTGTGTACTGACTGTTTACCATTGTGTGTTTTTGGCAAAGTTGTATTCCACCCTCTTTCAAAACTCAGCTAATTGTTCAATTGTTTGTATGTAGGTGACTCCGGATACCCCAACACGCCGTGGTTGCTGACACCCCTCCGGAACCCTGTGACACCAGCCGAGCTGCACTACAATGAGGCACATGGTCAGAGCAGGAGGGTGATTGAGCGGACATTTGGTCTCCAGAAAACCCGCTTCCGCTGACTGGACAAGACCAGAGGGGCCTGCCCATATGACCCTGCAAAGGTGTGCAAAATTATCCTTGTATGCTGCATGCTACACAACATGGCAGTGCGGAAGAAGTTACCTCTCATCCAGGATGACGCTGACCTACCTCCGCCACCTGTGGAGAATCCAGGCCTGGGCCACGATGCCAGTGATGATGATGATGAGGGTGACGTCCGCACACAGCTCATCAACAACTTCTTCACCTGAATATTGTTCCCTTTAACTTGTATAATTGTTGCTTTATTGATACTGAGATTAGTGTGTGTGTGTTGTAAAAACAGGGGAGGGAAAAAGAAATTGGATAAAGAAAAGAAAAACAAGAGGTTGAAAAGAGAACCGCAAGAAATTGAATTAGAAGAATTGAGGGAGAGTGTTTATTTAGAGACAAAAAGGGATGATGAAAGAGTGACTGGTGTGTAATGATGTATGAGGAGAAAAAGACATTTCCGATTTCTCCTAAAATGGGATGGGACTAAATTTTCACTAATTTTTTTTTTTTTTGGGTTTATTTGGTGATAAAATCACCAAAGGGGGGATTGCTGGAGCGGAGTTTTCAGTTTGAAAATTCAGTGGCTTTTGAAGCTCTGGCATGTCTATTCGTTGTACTAATTTATTAATAATTAATAATTAATTATTTGTCTTGTGCAAGTGTGTTTATATTAATCAATCCGTTTGTCTTAACAAGAGAGAGAGTTACACGAGGCTACGCATAAACGTGCTGATTAATTATAAAGTGCGTGTTTTCATGTTTAAACGATGCTATGTGCTGTTTATTTTTGAGCACAAAACGCTTTCCGAATTAATGCTTTTCTATGTTGCAAGAGCTAGATAAATACATACACATAAGGGTATTAGTGGGGTTAACACTGTTTAATCACTATGCTGTAGTAACGATTGTTTTTGTCTCTTTAATTAAGATGGTCTATTGAGGCCTATGATGGCCTAGAAAAGATGGCCGATTTGTAAGCCTGGCTGTGATTTATAATATGAAAACTGTGACGAGGGAGACCCCTGCTGGAAATGGTCCTGAAGCTAACTGACCATGGTCCTTGCTTGCTTGTTTGAAAATTTTCCATGAGGACAGCAGCAGTTTTGGGAGATCTCCAAGTGAAATGAAAATGTCCTTGGCAGCCTTGGGAAACAAAGGAGCCTTAGAGAAAAACTCTGAACTGTGGCTCGATTGCCGAGGAGAAGTAGAACTAACAAGATACATTTTTTATTTCTTGGTTCCTGGTCCGTAGTCTTTATTTTGTGAACTTTTCCTGAGCGGAGATTTTCAAATGTAGCGATGTTACATCCTTTCCTTCTCGCTCTGCTCAGCAGGTCCGGCGGACATTACAACTTTTTCTATGTTTCCAAAGTATCTTTCCATTGTTTTAGACACTATAAGAAATGTTAGCCTAGAGAGGGTTTTTGCCACTTGCCATTTTGCCTTTGCCGCGTACCGAATCTGCGTTGCTGAGGATCGATGCTGAAGGGACTTCGTCTTGAGAGACATTTACCGAGAGACTTGTCCTGACCCGTTCTGACATTTAGCTAGAATAGGTAACTATGAGAAAATGATTTTCTCTGATTGATTTCCTTTGACTAATTTTAGATAAAGCAATATAATTTTAAACATGGTGTTGGATATTCTTTCTTGTCAATTATTGGATTTACATTTTTGATCATTGCTGTATATGTTGTATAGATTATGTTTAAGGACAGTCACAAAAACCAGGTCTTATCGACCTCGATATAGATGCAGGGTGATTAGGAGTTTTCTTTCCACAGGTTTATTGCTGGTAGAGTATTTGAGCGTATGTTAGTGTAGTGAAATGGGCCCTAGCGTATGATGTATGCATGTGCGTGTAACTGTGAGATTACTCTATCCGTGGTAGTGGGAATATTATACACACCCTGATCTCTATCACAGCCACTGGGTCAGCTCAGGCAGGTCCCCCAGGTCGGTACTCTGCTCCCCGGTAGGCTCCAGGGCATCCCCCTCAGGGTCTGCTCCCTCCTGGGCCGTGGGAACCAAGGGGGCCGGTTTCCCGCGCCCCCTGCCCCCTCCCTCTAAGGCAGGGACCTGGGCCATATTCTCAGGCTCCAGGTCTTTTTAAACACTCTCTTTGGCTGCCATGGACCGAGTGGTAGCACATGCCCACTCAGTCAGTCCCAACATTTGCAAGTGAGCTCTCCTCTCCACTGTAGCCCACGGTGAGTTCTCTAAATCATTGCCCAACAGACAGTCCACAGGCATGGCGGGCCTCACAGCCACCTGAAGAGTTCCTGAGAACCCCCCCCCCCACTCAAAGGGAACCTGAGCCACCTCACATTGGCTCTCTGTGTCGTCTGCAGACACTACTGGGTAGAATGCATGGGGCACGACCTGCTCTTTGGACACCAACCGGGAGCTGACAGCAGTTACACTGGCTCTGGTGTCCCTCAGAGCCTCCACTCTATGGCCATTGATGGTTACCCACTGCCTGTATTTTTTAGTGTTATCAGGCAGTGCAGGCTTAGGAACCATTTCAAAGTCTCCTAGTGAGACAAGGGTCAATTCTACGGGATCCCACCCACCTTGGGCACCCATCTCCTCTTCCCCCAGGGCTACACTAGCAAGCTGGCGGGGTGGTGCACGGGGTGGTGCAGGAGTATCCCTTTGGGGACACTGGGGATCAAAGTACCTGTGGCCCACCTGGCCACACTTAAAACAAGTAGGGGGCCCCCTTGGAACAGGCCTACCTGTTGGGGGCATTGGCTTCTTATCTTGGGGAGGCTGGGACACCACTGCCTGGTTCCCTTGGGAATTATCTTGGGGCCCTCGGTAGAACTCCCTTGGTTTACCCCTGTCCCCCCCACCTCTCTGCTGGGGACCCTGCCCACCTTTGGCGAAGTCTCCCACTGGACCCTTGCGAACCCGGGTGCTCACCCAGCGGTCCGCCTCCTCAGCAAGCTTCCTAGGGTTAGTCAGCTTGCAATCTATCAGATGCTGGCGTAGCTCAGGAAAACAGTTACTAGAAAAATGCTCCCATGCAATCAAGTCATACAGTTGCTCAAAAGTTTCTACTTTGCTGCCTTTTACCCAGCGCTCCATTGCTCTGCCAAAAAAAGACACATATTCAACCCACGTGGTACCCTCTATCTTCTTGCAGGTTCTAAATCTCTGCCTGTACATTTCAGGGGTCAAACCATAGCGGGTAATCAAAGCTTCCTTCATGTGGGCATAAATCATCCTACTTTCTGGGGGTAGGTCCAACAAGGTATCCCTCCCTTCACTCACAAAGCGTCCCCACAACCCCGCTCCCCAATCCTTCTCAGGGACCCGGTGGGACACCATGGCTAATTCATAAGCGGCAAACCATTGCCCAATATCCTCACTTTTATGAAAATCCTTAATAACCTCTTTAGGTATATACACTCTACTCTCAGTATGCACTACTGGTATGCTGCCACCAGAGGGGGAGATCTCAATACTCTTGGCCTTAATCTCCAACTCCCTCAAAACTCTCTCATGTTCAAATTTCATCTTCATTATCTCAACTTCCAACTTCTTATTCTCTAGGTCTCTCTGACCGTCCAATTTAAGCTTAGCTATCTCCATATTATGCCGCCTATCTCTCTCCCTGTCCTCCATCTCTTCTGGAGTCAGGCCCCTTGAGGACACACTAGTGGCCGGGCTGGAAACTGCTTTATCCCCTACCAAATCTACAATTTCTTCCTGCTGCTCTCCTGCATTCTCTCCCCCCTCCACAGGCCCTTCCTCATTCCTAGGGGCATCCCTGGCTTCAAGCCAGGCCATCAACGCCTTGTAATACTCTTCCCTTCTAGTGAGACCTGTGATACGGACTGTGAAGCGTTTTCAAAAATATTTGAGCTGCTTGGCATTGTAGGTGTCTAATTTCTCTTCTTCCCAGTAGAGATCCTCAGGGGCATTGGATCTGGGCTTGCCCATTGTGGCAATAACTGGCAATAACGATCAAAAATAGAATCAAAAAATCTCAACAACGTACGTGGTTATGTTATGGTCTGCACTCACTAGTAGTGTACACTATAATTACTGTATGCAATCATAAATGCAAGTCCAGATCCTCACCGCTGACCACCAATGTTAGAAATCGGGGTCTCTAGTTGGCAATGGCTGGCCACTGTCCAAGTAGGGACCCTTCTTCCTAAGTCAGAGTAAGCAGCCTACACCCTTTAACAACCCCTGCTCAACCCTGTGGTAACGTAGCACGAGCAGCTAGGCTTATCTCAGAGGCAGTGTGTGAAGCATTTATTACCATACACAGTAATATAATGAGGAACACTACAAATGGACACCACTCAAGTAGTTATGAAAAATAGGTATTTTTATATAGACTTAATCACAAGACCAATAACAGTAAAAATCCACAATACTATAAAAATATAATTACTTTAGAAATGCTGCAAGGAAAAATAGTTCAGGATGCACAAAATGAGGTTTAGTTCAAGGCAGTGGTCTCTGCGACCCTTTTACTCACAAAGTATCTGGTTCCTGGAGCAAAGCAACAAAAATGTCGCTAAGGCATTGTAGCGATAAATTTCCTCACGCTAACCAGCGATGCGTTGAATCCTTACCGCAAGGGAGGATGATGCGCTGGCTTGCGGGCAGGACAAAGCGACAAACTTCCTTACGCTAAGCCGGTGATGCGATTAAATCCTTGCCGCGAAGGGAGGATGATGCACCGAGCCTGTTGCGTGTGCGATCTTGCTGCAATGACAAAGATGGCGCTCCGCGAGGAAGCGACGATCCGGATTCGATGCGGGGAAAATGGCGAACGCTCGGCGTCTGCGCTGCGATGATCCTGTTGCGATGATTTCCAGATAGCGGGCGTTTTCAGGCCCGCAGACAGGTGCTGCGACGATCTTCGGATAGCGGGCGTTTTCAGGCCCGCAGACAGGTGCTGCGACGATCTTCGGGGTTAGCGAGCACTCGGCGACAGCGGAGCGGCGATTTTTCTCACGCTCACCAGCTGCAGCGGCTCGCTAACGGAGGTTAGCGACGATTTTCAGCGCTCTCTTCTCAGCAGTAGAACTAGAGGCCCTGGAACACACAGGAGCCTCACCTGCAGATAGTAATCCTCGCTGGGAGGAAACAGGAGGCTGATGGTGGAGTCTGATGTGCCTGAGACTCCAGCAGGAGGCTAGCTCTCTTCTAGCCCTTGGGTGATTGCTGTAGCACAAAAATAAAAGTCCAATCAAAGTTCTTTTCCTCTTCTTGAAGTCCAGTAGTAACAGCTGCAGGCCAGTCCCAGAAACAGCACACAAGCACAAGGACAGTCCTTCTCCTGCAGATTCTTGTAGTCACACGGACAGAGGTTCTTCTTGTTATCCAGGAGCAATACAAAATGTAGGGGTTTGTGCACAAATATTTATACCCCCAAAGTCTTTGTTCTTAGGGGTCCCAAGTCTCTGAACCCAGCCAGAACCAGTTCTGCCCAGCCCTGGAGCACTTTGTTGATCAGGCTGCATCCTTCCTTTCAGAAAGAGGGGGTCTGCCTCAGACGCACAGTGGGAGGTGGAGCCAGCATTCACCTTGCCAGGCACAGCCCTATTCAAGTGCAGAAGCTACCCCTCCCCTCACACCCAGGCAGGTCGCTCTATTCAACCCAGGTCTGACTCAGCCTGCCCTGTCCCTCCAAAACCAGACAGCCAATACACATCATAACAGAGCAAACTGGAAGGCTTAGGCAAGAAAGTACCTATACTCTAAAAGTGGTAGTTTCAAACACAGAATATAAAAATAACCTTCACTAAAAGATGTATTTTAATATTCTGAGCTCAGGCATACTAGATTCGTTTTTCTACAATGTTCTGTGGGTCAGTTAGGACTATAGAATGTAATAGCCCCAACCTCCCATTCTGGCCTATGGAGAACAGGTAGCCTTACAGTAGTGAAAAACGAAATGGGGTATAATTCACTACTAGGACATGCTACATACATCAGGGCATGTCCTACCTTACACATACAATGCGCCCTATCATAAGGGGGGCTTACAGGATGCCAAGGGAAGGTTTAGGGGCTGGGAAGTGGGTGCACTTCACAGCCAAGATGGCAGTTCTGGACTGCACGCAGACACTGCAGTGGCAGGTCTGAGACACACTTTACAAGCTGCTTCTGTGGGTGGCACAAACCAGTGCTGCAGGCCCACCAGCAGCATTCGGTTTACCAGCCCTGGGCACACAGGCCACGCTACTAGGGACTAACAGGTAAACCAAATAAGCCAATCATGGATGTACCAATTCATATGTCATCTTTACAAAGGGAGCATTCGCGCTGTGGCACTGAATGGCAGTGGCACAGCGCCCAGAGCATCTATAACCAGCAAAAACAGAGGAGACACAGCGAAAAAATGGAAGGGAGACTCACGCCAATGGTGCCAGGTCTAACACAGTGGGCTTCTACATCCGCTTTCATTCTGGGCCAGTAGAAGTGAGTCACGAGGCGACTGTAGATTTTGTCCTGGCCCAAGTGGCCTGCGAGGGGGACGTCGTGGGCCAAGCCCAGGAGGAGGTCTCGGAAGCGTAGGGGTACCACCAGCACCCGGGCGGATCCTAGCTCCACCGCCTTCTGCTCGCTGTACAAAAGGTCATTTTCCCAATACACCCGGTGCGTTCCAGTTTGGTCGCCCGCGGCCTGGGCCTCTGCTTGTTGCCGGGGCCCGACCAGGGAAGGACAGGTAGCTTGCTCCCGGCAGAACTCCTCTCGGGAGGGTCCCCCCTCGTGGCGCCACTGGGCCAACTCGGGCAGATCGCCTAACTCGGTGACCTGTGCGGAGTCGGAAGGTGGGGGTTCGTCGCTGGCGACCGACCCTCCTTGTGGGGGGATGTGGGGCCCCTCGGCGGGGACCATCCTGTCTTCTGTGGTCGGGGCATCTTCGACTTCCCCAAGGGGGGTCAGTTGGGCTGCCATAGATCGGGTGGTGGCGCACACCCACTCAGGGAGACCCATCATCCCTAGGTGGGTCTTGCGCTCGACTTGTTTCCAGGGGGAACTTTCTAGGTCGTTCCCCAGGAGACAGTCGACTGGCTGGGAGGTTCTCACTGCGACTTTCAGTTTACCGACCACCCCTCCCCATTCAAAAGGCACCAGGGCTACCTTACACAGACTTTCCGTATTGTCAGCGGAAATTACCGGGCAAAAGACGTTGGGGAGGACCTGGTCTTCGTTGACTAAGTGACTGAGGACACCGGTGATGCTGGCCCCGGTGTCACGAAGGGCCTCTACTTGGTGGCCATTGATTGTTACGAGCTGCGCATATTTCTTTGTGTTGGAGGGCAGGAGGCTTCCAGGGACCATTTCTCTATCTCCTAAGGATACTAGGGCCATGGCGGCGGGTTCCCACTCTACGGTCTCCTCAACCTCCTCCTCCAGTGCTACATTGGCTATCTGTCTAGCGGGGGGTGCTGTCGGGGTGATGTGTGGGGCCATGGGGCATTCAGGGTCGTTGGCGTAATGCCCGGGCTTCTGACAACGGAAACAAGTGATGGTCACCCGGTGCCCCCGTCTCACGGTGGGCCGGATACAGCTGGTGGGGGCGCCGGGAAAGGCGGAGGTTGGGTTTTCGGGGGACTGGACTGGGACTCTCTCTGCCCTCCCTGGTTCCCCCCCCCTCTCTGACGGGGTGGTCCCTGACTGGCTCGGGGGTACTCCCCTACGTGGCCCCGGGAGACCCGGGTGTTGGTCCAGCGATCCGCCTCGACAGCCAGCTTTCTCGGATCCGTGAGCTTGCTGTCGAGCAGATGCTGGCGTAGTTCCACAAAGCAGTTCGCAGCCAGGTGTTCCCACAACATGAGGTCGGTTAGTTCTTCTAGGGTGGTTACCTTGCTGTCCTTGATCCACCCATCGAATGCACGGCTGAAGAAGTTTACATACTCCACCCAGGTGGTGCCCGGGATCTTCCTGCAGTCCCGGAACCGCTGGCGGTACATCTCCGGGGTGAGGCCGTACCTTGTGAGGAGGGCCTCTTTCATGTGGTTGTAGGAGGTCTGCATGGAGGTTGGTAGGTCGAGCAGGGTGTCTCTCCCTTCGCTCAGAAATCGTCCCCACAACCCGGCCCCCCAATCCTTCTGCGGGACCCGATGGGAGGTCATGGCGACCACGTATGCCCTGAACCACTGTTGGATGTCATCGTTTTTGTAATATTCTTTGACCACATTCTTGGGAATGTGGACCTTCTGCTCCGCCGGGGAGGCCGCCTCTCGGTTTCCCGGGGGCCGTGCTTCTTCGCTTTTTGCTTTTAGCTCGATTTCCTTCAAGCTGCGTTCGTGCTCCAGTTGAAGTCTCCTTCCTTCGTGTTCCCGTTGGAGTTTCTTCTCTTCTAGTTCTCCTTGTACTCGCATCTGTTCCACTGCTAGCTTTTTCTCGGCTAATTTCAACTCGCCCTCGATTTTAAGTTTGGCCAATTCGAGTTTGTGATGGCGACTTCTCTCTCTGTCTGCGAGTTCCTCTGGGGATAGGCCCCCGTCTGGTACGAAGCTTCGCACCTGGTTGCTGCTGCGTTCTCCTTGGGAGGCTCCAGCTTCGTCGTGGAGCTCCACCGCTCCTTCTGGGCGGGGGGCTCCAGAATCCACCCAAGCTTTCAGTGCCTTCTGCATATCTTCTTTGGTGTTGAGACCAGTGGTAGCGATTTTTAGTTCTTTGCAGAATTGCTTCAGTTCTCTGTGCGTGTACTCTTCCAGTTGTTCCGCCTGGAACACGGTACTGGTGTCGTTTTCTGTGAGACTCATGGCGTTTCCTTCTGCCATCTTTGTCGGTAGTGCGTCAGCCGTTCACGGTACGATCTCTAGATTATGGGCCCGAATCCCGTCGCTTGCCACCAATGTTAGAAGGCGACCTCAGGGGAGCCCGGAGGGGGCCCTGACTATCCTGAGACCAACCCTCGAGGTATCGTAGCCGGGCACTGGCGGGAGACTCCTCAGGGGAGGAATCTCGTATCTAGGATCGTACACTCGGCACCACACGACAAAGAGACGCCACACCGTGAGTTCTTAAGAACAAATCTTTATCAAATCGGAGTCGTAGGATCTTTATGATCAGCAAGGCAAATATATACAAGTAGAGCACGGGCTCATAGAGTCTCGGGGGGGTAGGAGGTAGCGGGACAGTCTTTGGGGATATGGATCAAATGCAGGGGCGTACCCGGTGCACAGCTCACAATCCTCGAGCTGGGGGATACGCTTGTCGTCGTCGGGGTCCGGCGGGACCAGGAGAGTCTGTGGGAGCCACGAGTCACTCAGCAGGGCTCAAGCACAAGTTCGGAGGTCTTACGATCTTTCGGGGAGCCGCGAGTCACTCAGCAGGGCTCAAGCACAAGTTCGGAGGTCTTACGATCTTCAGGGAGCCGCGAGTCACTCAGCAGGGCTCAAGCACAAGTTCGGAGGTCTTACGATCTTCAGGGAGCCGCGAGTCACTCAGCAGGGCTCAAGCACAAGTTCGGAGGTCTTACGATCTTCAGGGAGCCGCGAGTCACTCAGCAGGGCTCAGGTGTTTCCAAAGGCGAATCTCCCGGATAGTCCCAGAGCACCCCTTGTTATAGGTCGACTCCTCTTTGATGTCCGGAGTCTGTGCAGGCAGGGGTCTTGTCACCTGGGGGTCGCTTGTCGGGGTTTCCTGCCATTGTCTTTTGATCCTTTCAGGGCCGGGCCGGGAGGAGTCCCAGACACCCAGCAGGCGTGGAGCCAGCCCTCGGGGAGGCCGGAGGGCCGATCGAAACCCACCTTCCCAGGGGAGCTCAGAGGTGCGATGGAAACTGCTCCTCCCTCTCTTATCCCAATGGGAGCGCGATGTCCTCCCGCCGGAGTGGCGCCTCTAGGCCAGGGTCGCGCTGGGGCCGGGCGGCCATCATGGCGCATGAAGTGGGCACGCGGGCCCGGTGTGGCCAAAAGGAGGAAGGCCACGGACGGGGAAGTCCTGGTTGTGTGTGTGTGTGTCCTGGTGGGAAGGATCGGCTAGGCCGTGTGCTCGGGGGTTGCATGAGGTGCATGGGTCAGGATATGTGGTGCGGGGACAGGGATGGCCATGCCACGAGGCCGGGTCTAACAATGTGTATTGCATTTCCCTCCTGTTCTGCTGTGCTTTTGACTTTGTCATGTGTCTGTCCTTCCCAGGGTACTATGCCTGTTGTTTGGTCAACACTGACCCCCAACACCCAGAATCCAACACCAGTGTGGAAGTTGTCAATTCCCATCAAGTGATGTACCACACACCCCTGAACTTCAATTCTCCGACACTTTGTGACCATGTGTCCACTGTCACGTACAATTACCTTGCAACTATTGTGGAATAAACATGTTGCTGAAGTGTAATGAACCTGCTACGCTTTGTTATGTGCGTTGTCTGTCTTCCCACATCTGACTGACATTTGCTTACCTCACCTGTGGGATTGTTACCACTGACTGTCGATAGGTGTGGTGTCTGTGCATTCCAATGTATTTCAGGTCAACATCATTGTGTGGGATGAGCTACATGGCGATGGTGAGTATGTGTTGTGGTGCCATAGTGGTGTCTCTCTCACATGTGTCACATCACCATGACTCACATAACGGTGATCACATTGTTGTAGTATTTGGCATGCACTGTGTTGTTTAGCAGATCAACATCTCCATGGCACATGACAAGTTGGAATCACAACAGAGGCAAGTATAGTGTACTGGTGAGTTTATTTACAAACATGTGTGAGGATAGTGCACAGGATGGTGTGTGCTGTACATTGGGTTTTGAATCCAAAGTTCACAGTAGAGTTGGAAGTGCTGGTAGCTGAAATGTCCAGAGTAAAGTCCACAGTCATCTGCTACATTGGACCAACATGGACCCTCCATGTCATGTAGGCGAGTTGTGTTCGATACGACAAGGTGAACGGTTTGCGCACAAAGGACATTGTCCAGAACAGGTTTTGAGGCCCTGGGGGTTGTGCATGGACATCTGCCTTTCACTTGTCCTTCTTCGGACGACCCCTCTTCTTCTTTGGGGGGGATCCTCAGGTGCAGGCGTCTGCGGTGCAGAGGACTCTCCGCCAGACTCATCCTCCCTCCCAGTGGCACTGGCAGATGGTGTGGCAACAGATGTTGTGGCCACATAGGGAGGTGTGGACATGTTGGTGCTTATCTGGCGGAGGCATTGGAGTATGTCCCGATGCACCGCAGTAAGTGCATCCCACTTTGCCTCCATGCGGGCATGATGGGCAGCCTGCTTCTGTTGAATGTCCTTGAGGATCCCCACTACCTGGCCAAATCCTCCAGTGCTATCCTGGTATGCTTCTATGATGCGTGCCAGTTGGGGGTCATCATGCAGTCCAGACCCCTCTGCAAGGCGCGCCCTCTGCCTACCACCCCACCCAGCACCCCTATCCACACGTGCAGGACCTGCGGCAGCACGCACAGGTGACACTGGGCCCCCTTGGGTGTTGTTGCTGGTGGTGTTGTCCGTGGCTTCCTGGGTGGCCTGTGTCCCTGTGCTGTCGGTGTTCTGTGGCCTTGGTCTGTCCGTGTTGGTTGGGGTGCCCTGTCTGTTGCCAGATGCTGGAGGCGTGGGTACAGGGGGTGCAGATGTTAGTACTGCTGGTGCTGCATGATGACTTACACCGGAGGTGCCAGGTTGTTCGTCGTCATCCGAAGAGGACAGAGACGGATCCACACCAGAGAGCTGAGGGTCCACCGGAGTCTGGGACAGGGACTCCTCTTCATTTGGTGTTGTGTCCCCAGCACCACCTGTGTTTGGAAGAGACACACAATGTGAGTTATGTTTCTACAGGCATCAATGGTTCACATACAGGACATTTTCTACTGTAAGTCAGGATGCGCGCCTGTACACTGCTTTTTCCAAGGTTGTCACGGACAGAGATTGATATTGTTGTGGCACATAGCCCAGCCAAAAAGAAACATTTCAATGTGCATGTTGAAGTGTGTGCATGCCCAGCTCATGTATAGATTTGTCTGTACATGGCCATTACTACTCAAGGGCCATCACGTTGCTGACACAGGTGTATCATCCCTGTACACATTTGAGCTTTAAAAAGGACATACGTGCAATTCCACTGAGGAGATGTTCTAAAATTGGGGCATGTGTGGCAGCAGATTTTGCTAGTCTTTGTGTGTCACATTGGTGTGTTGGTACGACATGGTCACAGTCCGGTATGCCTGTGATCTCTTTGGAGAAAGTGTATTTTTCCTGTGTTCCTAGTTCCCATCTCATTTCATACAAGTGATGATGTCACCATCGTTAATGAGTCTGGTGCTGAGTTTTGTATGTGCACATGTGATTTGACTTGTCAATGCTCTCCATGGGGACATGGATTGGGCAAGGAGTCACTCTGGCTTTCCAATGCTCATGACAGTGAGAGCCGTTGGTGTGTGTGTTGCAGTTTGGCTGCTGTGAGTAGCATGTCTCCTCCAAAGGAGTCCAGGTTAGACCTTGTGTCTACAGTGTCTATGTCAGTGAGTGGTGTGTTGTGTGAAGGATGCATATGTTGCAGCACGATGTAGGAGTGGAATGCAGCTCACAACAGCACCGAGTGTGAATGAGACCATGCTATGGTGTCAGCTATATTGGTGAGTCCATTCCACTCACTGTCAGATGTCCCCTGTCAATGATGTGAGTTCCTGTGTGTTTGATGCAATGTACTATATATGGCTTTCCACACTTACCATCTGCAAGGCACACCTCCCCAAACAGGCCAGGGGGCACCCCTGGACACTGCATCTCCAGACAGTGCGTTTAAACATACGGTTACAATTGCTGTGTGTGCGACCGTGTTTTGTTTGGCCAGTGCATATGTGTGATTTTCAGCCACATCATTTCTCAGGCCCACGTGTTAGACATCTTGCCCGGGCATCATCTTTGTGAGTGACTGGTACCATGTGTGCAATGTGTTTTAGCATAGAAGGTGTGTGTATGGCCAGCATTGGTGTTATTTGTTTTCAAGTCAGGGCTTCCTTCTCCCCCAGGCCAGTTATCCCATCCTGAAGCGTTCCACCATTGCAGTGGGTGCAGGTTAACTTTCAGGATGTCAGTAAGTGCAGTCCTGGTATTTGTTGTTGCCCAGTTCCCAGCAGGGCCTTGTGCTTCCCACAACAGAGCCCAGTGTCAGACATCTTGTCAGTCCATTCCCACTCCCTGTGAGGTGAGGATGGTTCAGTGTGAGCTTGCTGGGCCATGTGGGTGGGTGGGGATTGTCTGTGACTGCAACTCCCATCATGCTCTTGGCTACACCCCCCTTCCCAGCATGCCCATACTTCCTTCCTTTAGACTCTGCTTCCCTGTGAGGGGATGTGACAGCACTGGCAAGATGGCTGACTGTGCAGTCCTGGTGTTTGTTGATGCCCAGTTCCCAGCAGGGCCTTGTGCTCCCCACAACAGAGCCCAGTGTCAGACATGTTGTCAGTCCATTCCCACTCCCTGTGAGGTGAGCATGGTTCAGTGTGAGCTTGCTGGGCCATGTGGGTGGGTGGGGATTGTCTGTGACTGCAACTACCATCATGCTCTTGGCTACACCCCCTTCCCAGCATGCCCATACTTCCTTCCTTTTGACACTGCTTCCCTGTGAGGGGTGTGACAGCAATGGCAAGATGGCTGACTGTGCAGTCCTGGTGTTTGTTGTTGCCCAGTGGTTCCCAGCATGGCCTTGTGCTCCCCACAACAGATCCCAGTGTCAGACATGTTGTCAGTCCATTCCCACTCCCTGTGAGGTGAGCATGGTTCAGTGTGAGCTTGCTGGGCCATGTATGTGGGTGGGGATTGCCTGTGACTGCAACTCCCATCATGCTCTTGACTACACCCCCCTTCCCAGCATGCCCATACTTCCTTCCTTTTGACTCTGCTTCCCTGTGAGGGGGTGTGACAGCAATGGCAAGATGACTGACTGTGAAGTCCTTGTGTTTGTTTAGCTACAAGTCCAAAGAGAGCCCCTGTGCTTTACACTAGCACCCAATACGGTTTCTCTTTGGGTTATATTTTACTACGGTGTGAGTCAATGCATTCTACACGGTGAGTTGTGTGGAGTTTGTGTTGAGGGGTGTGTGTGTCTCCACATGCTGGTAAGTATGGTCTGAGCTGTCAGTCCTCCTTCCCACCCAGCCAGACATCCCACCGTGAAACGTGCTTCCATTGGAAGGCGTGCAAGTTTTCTTTCAGGATGACAGTCAGTGGTGTCCTGCTTCTGATTGGCGCACAAGCCCTACCAGGGCCTTGTGCTCCCCACAGCAGGACTGAGTGTCAGGCATCTTGTCAGTCATTTTCCACTCCCTGTGATGTGGGCATGGTTCAGAGGGGTCTTGATGGGCCAATTTGGAGGGGGAGCATTATCTGTGACAACAAACCCCATCATGCTTTTGGATACACTCATTTCACCTGCATACCCACTATTCCTTCCTGTCAGTCAGCTGCACTGTGAGGTAGTGTGTTTGTGGTGGCAAACTGTCTGGCAGTGTTTATTTGGCTTTGTGCCACTGCCTTGCTCTATTTGTTTGTAGGTTGGTACATGTCATGACACAGTTCCAAGTCACTATGAGATGGCAAGTATTGTGTTTGTCTGACTAGCATACACATCTTGGGATGATTATCTATTGGTTACTGTGACTTGACTAACAGTGCATGGTTTCACTGTCCCCTTGCCACACAATATTGAGTATGTTGTTTGTGTACTCACCAGGCTCTGGTATGTCTGCTAGATCATGGACGCTCTCTGGTGGTAGGATGTTCCGCACCTTCTCCTCTCAGGTCCTGAAGTATACTGGTTTGGCAGGAGGGCCACCTCCAGTGCGTGATCTTTCTCGATGAGTTTCTTGACCCTCCTGCGCACGTCATACCACCTTTTCAGGATATCGTCCTTGTGCGCAACATTGGTGCTTGTGCGTTCACCTTGTCCACGATCCTTGCCCACATCTTTGTTTTCTGTGACATGGGGGTCCTTTGGACCAATGTACCAAACAAATGTGGCTCTACTCTGATGATCTTGTCTACCAGCACTTCTAACTCATCATCTGTGAACTTTGGATTCTTCTTTGGGGGCATGGTGATGGTTGGTGGTGGTGAGTGATGTGTGTGTGAGGGTGCAAGTGAGGGTGGGTTATTGTTTGTTTTGCTAGCTGTATGTGTGTGTGCTTTTGGTGAGGTGCTAATGGTGTGTAAGTTGTGTGATGGGTGAGTTGTGAGTGTGTCTGTGGTTGCTGTGTGATGGTGTTTTCTGCTGGCTGTTGTCTCCTATTTGCAAAGGATCATGGTAGTGATTGATGTCCTTTATATATGTGGAGTTGTGGGTGTGTCTTTGTTCCAGGTTTTTTGATTTTTTATTTATTGACTTTGTCATTGCTTGTTTCGTCCTTTTTTTGTATTTTTTCCTTTGGGTTTTCTGGGCATGAAGGAGACGTTCTTCTGACCGAGACGGATGCTGATGTTGGCTTGTGCGTGCTTCTCCGGCTCGTTCACACTGACTTTCTTCTGTGTTTCATACGCGTCGGTCGCGGAGATCTCTATTGCTTGATGTCCTTTTTCTGTGCATGTCGGTCATGCGGCTTGGGCTCCGTGCAAGTCGGTCTGGGTTAACATGCATTGCATCGTACTGCGTGGATCGGACATCGCAGGTACGTGTCGGTCGGGTTCATTCCTGGTACGTGTCGGTCGGTGCTACTCGCGTCAGTTTTCCTGGCGAATCACTGTTTTCCCTACGGCTCGGTCGTACGGCTTGTATTCCGTACGTGTCTGTTGTAATTCACATGCGTTGCATTGTACTGCACGGGTCGTACGGCGCCGGTACGTGTCGTTCGTTCTCTATTCCGGGTCCGTGTCGGTCGGTACGTTTTGCGGCCGGAATCGGAATCGGACCCATAGTGTGGATACCCTGACACTGGACAGTACATAACCAGCTCTGTTCAGGCATTAGAAAGGCTTGCACCTGTTAACACCTACACAGTGTAATCAGGAAGTAGTTAGTGAGCTTTGCTTAGGGGATCACTTTCCTTAGGGGAACAGTTCTGTACAGAAGGGTTTGTTTGTGTTAGTTGGTGAAGTGTGTACCTTGGAACTGGCCTTCTGATACAGACCTTTCTTTAGGCAGACACCTATGTGTAAGAGTGGGTTTATCTACCAGTACAAAATAATTAAGAGCTGATACTGGAGTGTTCTTGGTCATCTCTGCTCAGGGAAGAACATCTATTTTAAAGAGGGTTGGTCCTTTCAACAAGAAATGTTTCTAGTAGGGCAGTAGACACTTTCTTGTAAGCTTTTCTTAGGGGGAAAGTTGTAAGCAGAAGTGCTAGGGCATAGAATGAACTGGTAAGTTCACTAGGAGAGGTGCCTTTTGATGCACAACTTTATTTATGAGGCAACTGTGTGGACAGGTGATTTCACCTACCAGTACTTGCTATGTGTGGGAGCTGACAGGAGTTTTCATGCTCAACTCTGCTATGAGACAAATGTCAATATAAGCGAGTCTCATCCCATGCTTTTTTAACACATAACATGCATGGACATCAATTCACCAAAATGCCTGGGGTGGCGGGAGTGACTTCACATGCCCCTTGACCTTCACTTTCACTTTCACTCACACATACACATGCTTATATATAAAAACAAATTCACACATACAAACACGCACTCACACATACACACACTCTGCCTACACATACACACACATTCACACATACATACACTCTCTCTTGCATAAACACACATATTCCAGCTATCTGAACTGTATTTGTTATTAAATTAATAACTAATAATGTAATGTTATTCACTATTAGTATAATAGAAAATTAACAAAAAGGAAGGAGTGAAGCCCCTACCGACATCAATAAGAACGGAGTGCTTCTGTTCCTGGCACTGGTTTTGCCACTGCTGGCGTTAGGGTCACAAAGGCAGTGCCAGGGATCACAAGGGGCATGTCAGGGGTCACAGCAGTGACCCCTGGTGACCTCCACAGGATATCCATGTTAACATGTTTACCAAATGACTACAGAAAAATGTCAGCTTTCTTTACGGTATGAGATGTATGCAGCAGTAGGGGTACCTGGTATGAGGTGATGTGTGCACTTGGCAACTGTTTTTTTCATGCAGAGTGCTGTCTACAGTAACAGATCTATGTGCAAGTGCGTTCACCTACCAGGACAAGGTATGAATAGCCTGAGACTGGACACTACACATTCAGCTGTGTTCAGGGAGAAACTTGTATATTAAAAGGGTTTGAACATTGAAAATATTTCAATGTTTCATCAGCTGGGTCAAATTGTTGTATTCGGGCCCATTGGCGCAGGTGGTGGTGAATGGAAGAGTATCGGCCCCATTCGAGCTGGGACGGGGCACGCGACAGGGTTGTCCCTTGTCGCCGCTCCTGTTCGCGCTGGCCTTGGAACCCCTGGCGGAGTGGCTGCGGTGGCACCCTTCCATCCGTGGTCTCCGTTGGACCCCCGAGTATGAGGACCGCGTGTCCCTATACGCTGACGATATCCTTTTGTATCTAGCCTCCCCGCGTAAATCACTGATTGTCCTGGTTGATGTTTTGCGCTCATTCGGCCGCAACTCAGGCCTTGTCATCAACTGGGCTAAATCATGTGTGTATGTGCTTTCCGGGGAGGCTCCCGTCCTCCCGCGGGGCTGTCCGATCCAGATTGCCTCGCAGGGGTTTCGGTACCTGGGGGTTTACATTACTCTGGACCCGGAGGCCCGCTACGAGCGGAATTTGCTTCCCCCCTCCAGCGCTTGAAGGAGGACGTCGCGCGCTGGCGGCGCCTGCCGCTTTCGCCGCTCGGCCGGGCGGCATTGTTTAAGATGATGTCGTTGCCACGCTTCCTGTACGCTCTCCAGAATACTATGGATTTAGTCCCGGCGCGCTACTTCCGTGAGGTGGAGAGTCTACAGCGCCGCCTGTTCTGGGACGGGAGGCCGCGTATTGCCCTGGCGAAGTTGACGCTCCCATGGTACGACGGGGGGATTGCCCTCCCGGATATTAAATGGTATTACTGGGCATCCCAGCTAGCTGCAATTAATCATGGCCTTTACGGGCCCGCCTTAAACCCGGCATTTGAAATGGACAAGATGCTCCTGCCTGGTGGCGACTATAATCGAGCGCTCTACTCTGGCGCGCCCGGACCCCGCCTGACGGGACCTACGCGTGTCATGGTACGAGTATGGCACGCGGCTAACGCAGCTATGGGGTGGAAGGACCGTTTGACCCGGGCATCACCGTTGTACGCATCTGAGAGGTTGGGCTCCCTGTGGACCTCGAAGGGCTTCGAGAAGTGGGACACGATCGGCATCAGTAAAGTGGGGGACCTCTGGACGAGGGGGGGATTTAAAACATTCGAGACGCTGCAGACGGAGTTTCAGCTGCAGGGCAGTGAATACTTTCGGTACTTGCAGGTCCGTCACGCGCTGGGCTCAGTCTTCCCAGACGTCGCCTCCATCCCAGAGTCTTCCCCCCTGGAGGATAGAGTGCTGGATGGCCACGTTCCGGACAGCACGATCTCCCTCATTTACAAAAAATTGATTAATGATCGCTCGGGCTTGCTGACTGGCCTCCGCGAGGCTTGGGTTGCCGACGGGCTGGAGTTGGACGACGAAGACTGGATTTCCGCGGTGGCCTCTCCGAAGGAGGTGGCCATACCGGCTCGCCTTCGCTTCGTCCAGCTTAAGATACTCCATCGGGTTTACATGACGGGGCCAAGGCTTCTGCGTATGGGCTATGCTGAGGATGGGTTGTGTAAGCGTGGGTGTGGTGCTTTGGCGACTTTTTTGCATATTTTGTGGGAATGCCCGAAGGTGGAGCGATTCTGGCGTGGTGTGCATGAGGTCCTGCGAGTGGTTACGCATGTCGCGCTGCTGCCTGAAGCGAGGAGATGCCTGCTGAATGTGTGGGAACCAACTGACTACTCGGTTCCGCAGACGCGATGGGTGACTCTGGGATATATGATAGCTAAGCGTGACATCGCTCAATTGTGGGGATCCCAGAGGCCCCCGGCGGTGTCGGCCTGGAAAGAACACATGGATTGGTGCATGTTCCGAGAAAAGGTGGTGTATGTGGCGAGGGGTAAGCCTGGGGCATGGGTGAAAGTATGGGGCCCCTGGAACGCCTACCGCGGGGGTATCTGCGCGCCACCATTGCTGCCTGCGGCCTCACCAGCCCCGTCCCCTTAGTTGACTCCTTTCCATAGCCCCGCGCACGGAGTTCCCCCAGTCCTCGATCTGTTCCCCTTCCCCTCTTTAGACTCCTGTGGATGGCTGGGGTCCCCCATTCGGGGAGCACGTGCTGTTACTTTCGATTGCGGGTTGCCTTGCGGGTGCGGTTTTTGTGTTGTGTGTATAAAATGAAACCGTATTGTGGGGTCAGAGTGATGTGGCCCACGACGTTGATACCTCCTGATTCTGCTTCTCTGCACCGCCCAGTGTTTTTGTATGTATGTCATATGCTCCTGTCATTCTAGCGGCCGGCCGGAAGGTTGTAGGCCCATACTTGTATATTCTTGAGATTGCAATAAACGGTTTCAAAAAAAAAAAAAAAAAGAAAATATTTCAATGTTGACAAATACATCATTACTAAACAACAGAACAAACGTCATAGCTTCAGAAGGGTCCTGAACAGAAGTCTTCAGCTCTGAATTGATGTCTTCAAAGGCAGACTAGTATTTTTGAACAATGAAAAACTGCATCTTATGTCAACAATTTTATTTAGTACTTTAACAAATAAGTAGATCTACTCACTTGCACAACATTGGACCATAAAATACATAACCTATTATTATCCAAATCTACAATTTGTTGCAATCCTCTATAGAAGTTATCACAAGAAACGTAGTCCCCCACAAGGCACTCCTCCGAGCCTCTTCCACATACACAATTCACCCAGAACATAGCTCATCATCTACCAATGTGAACAACACCATTATATTTTTTATTTTTCAAAGTTCTGTTACATACAATTTTCATGCAAATATCATAGTGCAACTCCAATTGAATTACCTAATAAATGGCCAAACAACCACTACATTTCATTACAGTCATTTCATTACAGATATTAAAACATATTATAATTCATATTCTGAAGCTTGCCTATTGGATTTGCGCATCCATCATGGCTTCCCCGCCCCATGTAAATTGGAGATGGATTCTTGGACACCCTTAGAAACTATGAATTACCAAAGTTAACGTATATATTTGACATCCTTATCTATACATATTCTCTTCTTTTCTCTTAAAATCCATAATCATAGTGGGTGAACCAATTTACTTGGTTTTTTTCAATATGTGCACTCTCCATTATACCCTTCCACCATACACTTTTCTACCAGCCCAATTTCAATGACAACCGATCTGAAAATCCTTAGAAGCAAGGTCCAGGTGAGAAGTTCATATAGTGTAAGCTGCTCTGTAAATGTGAAAACAAAATCTCACTGGACGTCACTGTATACACAGAAAAACAGTAAACCTATGAAAGAATGCAGAACACAAACTGTTTGCTATCTCCCAATCTGAGTAATCAATTTAGATGGCAGTTATTCACCATCTATGCTACAGTAAACCTTAAGCCAACCACATCCTTAGCAGGTTTCTTTTCCCTATTTTTCATCACTATCTATGCTCTATATTAAAATTTCTCATTCTGCTACTGACTCTTCCTGTACCTGGTTCCTGCATACCAGCATCATGGTGAGAGTGTGGATTGTGGAACACAGCTCTGTATTTTGGGCCAGAGAGCATTCAAAATATTGCAGCATTGACAAAGATGTAAGATTTCCACAAGTGGACATCACTTGGATTGTCTAGAGGGGTATGAAATGGCATCAATTGTTGTCTATGCTTAAGAGCAGTTTAGATTGTGAGCACCCACACCTCATGATTCTGCGCTGTGGTGGCAATGATCTAGGCATAATTACAGGAACTGGACTTGCAATCCAAATGAAGCACACATTGGCACAATGGATGGCTCTATATCCTCACGCTGCTTTTATATACTCCAATATTTGTCAAAGGCAGAAGTGGCAGTGGTCATCTGAGTTTTGTCCAAAGATTGAGAAATCTAGGAATATGTCAATAAAAACTATTTCAGCATTTCTCCATGACCATAACATGGGCTACATTTACCACCTTCGATATGCTCGGTGTGTTCGAAAAAGACGGGGTCCATTTCACGGCAGAAAGAAACCAGATCTTCTTAACAACATAACAATTGTATCCAATTCTATCGATGAGTGTGCACAACATATTTTAAACACAAAGACTCTTTTCAGAGACACCCAGTTAACAAATAACTATATTTTTATATTTAATTTAAAAAACAAATATTAACCAAATTCACTGTGAGGTCAAGTACTGGTGCTTTAAAACGAATGGTGCTAAATAACAGCTCATGGTGGATCAATGGATCGCAGTTAAAAAAAAAATTCAAGTTTCTAAACTGTTTCTACAGAACTGTGTAAAACAGTGTCTGTGTGTGCACAAAAGAGAGTAGATGTTGTAGACTGTGTCAATATATGTGACTATATGAATGAATGTGTAAGGGTGTATGTGTATCTCAGTGTCTCTCTCACTATAGATATGTCTGTGTTTGTATGGGGGTGTCAGTAAGTCAGTGTAGGGGCCTGTGTGTATATGTGTGTGCCATCTTGCATGTGTTATTCTGTATGTGTATATGTATGTGTGTGTGGTTGAGGTGCTGTGCGTCTGCATGAGTGGCTGTATCAGTGTGGATGGGATGGTTCAGGCTCTAGCTACTCAGTTGTGTGACCATGTCTGTAAGTTAGTATCTGGTTGTGTGAAACTGTGTATAGGGTTGTTTCACTATCTCCATGTATGTACCCCGGTGTGTGTGTGTTGGGGTGGTTCTGTGTGTATGTAAGGAGTGGGGGTATTGTGTGTGTGGCTGTGAGTCATATGTCTATGTATATGTGTGCGCATGGAGTTGTGTGTATGTGTGATTGTGTGTATGGGATTGTGAGGGTGGCTGTGGCTTTGTATAGGGAAGCATCAAGTATAGTGGGAGTCATATGTGTGGGGGTGTTGTGTGGCTGTGATGGTTGGATGGCATAAGTGTACGTGTGTGTATGTGTTTGTGTGTAAGGGAGTATGTTAGCTTGCATGAACTTGTGTTTGTGACTATATTTATCCAATTTTCATGGGTCGCACTATGTGTGTGGAGAGTGGTTGTGTGTAAGGGGTGTTGTGTATGTGTGTGTGAGTCATGTGTGTATGTGTTGAGTTGTGTGTATGCATGTATGTCTGATTCTGTGTTCAGGATTGTGAGATTAGCTGTAACTCTGTTTTTGTGGGGGCATCATCTGTGTAGGTAGTTATGTCTGAGTGGGGTTGTTGTATGTGTGTGTGTATGTGTGAATGAGTTTGTGGCCTTGCTTGGACTTGTGTGTGTGACTCAATCTATGCAATGTGATGGGGATGCCTAACGGTGTGGAGCAGTTGTATGTGAGTGTTGTGTATGTGTGGATGTCTGTCTTGTGTCAGTGTGTAGAGTTGTGTATTACAGGGACTTGTGTGGGTGTGTGTAAGTGTGTGTGTAGAGAATGTGTATCTTGGTGTATATCGTTTTTTTTTTTTTTTAATGATTGTATGGATTCTTGGATCCATTGCGAAGTCTCAGGGGCCATGCTGAGCGCTGCGCTGGTTCTGCGAATCCACCATACAATAAATCATTTTTTTAATTAGGTTCAACTACATAGAGGGTCCCTTCACAAAACCCTCAACCAAACCAGAGGGTCAGGGTACTTGTACCCTGCCCCCTTCTACCTCATTTCAAAATGTTACAGACAACACAGGGATTGAGTCCCCGAGTCTTAAGGTGAGAGCTACAACTTGCTGATCAAGTTGTGACCAGCTAATCACACTGCGAGGAGTGTCTTGCAGATTTGCAAATCCATTGTGAAGGATCCAAGGCATGATATATACAACGTTTTTTAACCTTAATTTCTTAAAAACTACTGTCAGATTCAAACCAACTCAAAAGCACTTCTTTTGGACCAACATCTAGCTTTCTACCAAATTTGGTGTTAATCTGATCAGCGGTTTGGGCTGTAGCTGTGTCTAAAGTTACCACGGAAAAATGAATGGGGAAAATACATTTTGGAACCTCCTGTTTTTCTTGGTGCTCACTTGACGGGTCACCCCGAAACCTTCTGTGAGCAAACCAGTCAAAAAGAACACTTTTTTGGAAAGTTTTGTGGAGATTCTTCAAACAGTGGTGAAGTTATTCGCAACACAAAAAATGCATTTCCTATGGAAGCACCACTCTAACTAAGAGAGGTTCCTACGAGTCCCGCAACAGCGAGCGCTCCAATCAGCTGGCTGTCAGAATTTTAGAAATAAAATGGCCGCCATTACTGTTTACGGTGAAACATTGGAGGAAATGAAGAAAAATATCTATATAAGGGGTCAGCAGAAAGGTATGCTGTCCCCCTAGATTAAGAGAGGAGGTGTCTAAGGGATAACTACTGTGAAGAAAATAAATATATATTGTTTTTCACTAATTTTTATGATCTCGTGGGACTCTTGCTGGATCGTGAATAGTAAAAAGGAGTAGATGAAGTCTAAATAGTCTAAATACATTCTACTAGTCGGGATGCATATTGTGCTCCTTGTTTTTGAGAGGAAGTGTGTAAGAGATAAGTACTATGATGAGTAGAAGGTTATTTCTTATAAAAAAAGTTGTGATCTCACGGGACTCAATGGAGCGTGAAAAGTAGGCAGGAGTAGGTGATCTTTCAATACCCTCTGGTATGCACACTTTTTACTGTAGGAAGTAGTATGGATGGCGTTTATCAGAGTCTACTATTTACCCCCATTGGTCTGGAAAGAGTTGTAAGTAGAGTTAAGGCTCTTCCCACACATACCCTACTACGCACACCCTTCATCTGAGTTAGAGGTCTGCCAGGAGAGGTCTGTCATTCAGCATACACCCTACTATGCACACCGGTCATCTGAGAGAGAGATCTGAAATATGAGACCAATCTATCCACACATCCTATTACACACACCTGTCATCTGAGAGACAGGTCTGAAAGGAGAAGCAAGTCCATCCACACACCATACTACACTCACCCGTCATCTGAGACAGAGGTCTGTATGGAAAGGCCAGCCCATTAACAACTCTACTACGCACACCCGTCATCTGAGAGAGAGATATTTGATAGGAGAAGGCAGTCCATCTTCACACACTATAATGCAAATATGGCATCTGATAGAGATGTCTGAAAGGAGAGGCCAGTCTATCCAGACACCCTACTACGCACACCCGTCATCTCAGAGAGTGGTCTGACAGGAGTGGTCTATTACTCCCCATACACCCTACTACCCATCATCTGAGAGAGAGGTCTGAAAGGAGAAGGCAGTCATGCACATACCCTACTATGCATACCCATCACCTGAGAGAGAGGTCTGACAAAAGGGGTCTGTTGCTTTTGACACACCCTACTATGCACACCCGTCATCTGAGAAAGAGGACTGAAAGGAGAGGCCAGTCCATCCACACATCTTGCTATGCAGAACAGTCATTTGAGAGAGAGGTTTGTTATGAGAGGCCAGTCTTTCACCACTCACTACTACACTCGCCTGTCATCTGGCAGAGAGATCTGAAAGGAGAGGCCATTCCATGCACACACCAACCTGTCATTTGAAAGAGATGTCTGACAGAAGAGGCCTGTCACTCCCCTTACACTCTACTACACACATCTGTCATCTGAGCGAGAGGTCTGAAAGGAGAAGTCAGTCCCTCCGCACACACTACTTCACACACCCTTCACCTGAGAGTGAGGTCTGAAAGGAAAGGCCAGTCCATCCACACACCCTATTAATAAGACCCGTCATCTGAGAGAGAGGTCTGACAGGAGAGGACAGTCACTCCCCAAACCCTACTATCTGGAGTTGTTGCCCTGGTGAGAGGTGTCAGCAAAGAGCCCAGTCCATCCTCACAACCTACTATGCACTCCTGTCAGACATTGAAATGGTGGAGAGCCTACCTTCTTGTCACACCCTTCTAGTGGGGACTACAAGGACTATGTACTGTAATGCATGAAAGTGCAAAATCCTCCCCATAAACAATTTCACGATCTCGCCAGACTCTCACGGGTTCATGACATTTTTTTTAAATAAGGTGGAGTTAGAGAGAATCTTTCTCAAAAAAGAGGTTTCAGTGTAGAGGATTGTGTGTTTGTAGAGTCTAATACACACACCCTATGATACAGAACTATTATTAATGAAATATAGGTTAAATAGGCTCAGGAGCATCTCATGAAAATCAGAAAAATACAGGGGCAGAGGCAGGCATTTGGGTGCTCCAGTTCTCGAGTCTCTTGCAGGTGTCAGGAAATAAGGAGTTATAACATGAAAGAATCACATAATGTTGTAATAGGGTGGCACTGACTTTGCCTTTGAGTTTAAAGTGTGCACTGTGTAGTTCCACATAAAACTGGATGCATTCCTTGATGTTATTAAGGAAGATCCTGTTCCCTTCTGCAGTGAAGTGCACTTCATCTCGCCTATAGACACCTGGTATATTGAAGCAGATGGTATTATGATATAAAGAGCCCATGTCATGACAACGAAGAAATGCAGATCTTTTTTTATTAACATGCTTCTGGGACTTGCCATTCTTAGCACAAACTTCTTTAGACTACTGCCATTTTTAGCTTTGACATATATTAGAATATACAAACACTATGGGCCATATGTAGGTAACATACCATCTACCGATTCATAAATACCGAATTTTACCGAATCGGTATTTATGAATCGGTAAATAGTATGTAGGTAAACATTCTGTAAAAATTACCGATTCGGTAAAATTCGGTAAATGAATACCAAATCCACAATACCGGCCGGAATCATGAATCGGTATTTACCGAATCGGTAAATACTGAGGTGGTATTTACCGGATCGGTAAATACCGAATCGGAGTTTACCGAATTGGTAATTCAAATATACATCACTTGATGAATCAGCCAATCCTGTGCAAGGCCAACCCCACCCAACCAGGAAGTGGCCACACCCAGGCAGGTGCACACAATCAACAGACTCTGGAGAGGCTGGTAGTGCAGAGCAGAGCAAGGGAGCCAGTGCCTGATTGTGAACCTCAAACTGACAATGTCCAGCCAGGAGACAGAGAGAGATGGAGGGGAGAGGAGGAGAAAACAAAAATTCAGCCCAAAGGAACTGCAGGTACTAGTGGAGGAGGTGGTCAAGCAGCACCAGAAGCTGTTCGGGAAGCAGTCCCTGCAAGTGCCTGAGTCCGAGAAAAGGAAGATCTGGCTGGGAATCCAGGCGCAGGTCAATGCTATAGGAGTGACCCCCCGGGACATAGACGTGCTGAAGAAGCGGTGGTACGACCTCTGTATCGTCACAAAGAGGAAGATGGGGGAACTGCAGAAAGAGGCCAGCCGGACAGGAGAGGGAAGGAACAGGGCACCTGCCCTGACAGAACTTGAGGAGCTGGTGGAGACAACAATTGAGCCCGAGAGTGTCGTGGGCATTGGGGATGCAGACAGCTCTGCCAGAGCCGCCACCAAACAAGGTAAGACGCATGCACAGCAATGTGGCCCCCCCTACCCCTATCCCAACTCCCCAACTGGGCAATGAGAATCCCACTCCAGTACAGGTGTTAGTGCATACTAGCAATGCATTATGGGAGATGTAGTCCCTGAAACCCCAAACATGAGACGAATAGCACAGAACAACAAGGCATGTTACACACATTAGCAAGAAGCAGGCAGAGGACAATGAGAGAGTGTTTCAGAAATGTATTGTGATGCTAGCAATGCTGTGCTTCAGGTACACTTAGCTGATGTTGCATTTCTGTCCACAGGCGATACTTTGCGCAGAACTGCACATGAGAAGGGAGAGAGGGCACACCGGAAGGACAGCTCTGAGAAGGCCACCACAAGTTCTGGGCAGGGATCAGCACAACAGCCAGCCTCACCACCACAGCCAGCCTCACCACCACAGCCAGCATCGCCACTCCTGCTGGAGTCACCGGCATCATCACCACCTGCATTGCTCAGGTCGAGGAGGCGTGCTGCTGCCAGGTTGAATGTATCGGAGTCCTCATCTGAAGACTCGAGGGGTGCGGAAACGTCCACTGTGCCCCTGGATGTTAGCCATGCCAGTGTGCCCTCCGCCTCTGAGGGAGCACACACAGGTGCCAGACGTCGCCGCAGGGCTGGGGTGCAAAGTCCACCTCCACAAGGTGAGAGCCATGGAGTCTTCTCAGGGCTTGAGGCCACCATGGTAAAAATACAGCGCCTACAAGCAAAGGCAATGATGTCGGTACAGCGCCAAATGCGGGGCCTCAATGATACTTTTGTAAATATTGACAGGGGCATCAGCGCTATGGCTGAGGGAATGGTTGAGATGGCTGCGGGCATGCGGGACATGTCCCAGTTCGTCATGCTGCTGTGCTCGAAGATTGATGAGGACAGGGCAGCACGGCACAGGGAACGTCAGAGGAAAGACCATCACACAAGGGCAGTGAACCGGCTGGCAACTGCCACTTCGCTGCTCTGCAGGCGCTCGGTGGCAATGCAGGAGGGCCTTGCGCACTGCAGCACTGACGTGTCAAGGGGGATGGTGAGGGTCACCAGTGCACTAGAAGTGCTGCTCACCAGCCAGTCTGCCACAACTGGTGCTATGGATGCTGGGGACAGCGAAGAAACCACCAGCAGGCGCAGCATTACCGCCCCTGTCCCAGACACACGGAGGAGCAGCAGGCGGCATGGGGCTGCCACTGGTCCCACAGCCAGTGAGGACGCACACTCAATGGCATCCCGCACTGGAGTGCGTGGGCGCAGACACTAATGCTGCACACAATAGCATGAGACAATTGGGTGAAGTAACCCTTGACTCACAAATAGTGATTGCACAATATTGATGGGACAGGTTTTCCTTTGTGTTGTGGCGTAGTGCCGCATGATTAAACTACGTCATGGCATCCAACTACTGGCTGTGTCCCCTTACTTACTCAGAAATAGTTGCATGTGATCTCTGTCCGCCTCTCTCTCCCATCTGTTGCTGTTGCCACTCCTGCTGCGTTGGCCTCTGGCTGTGCAGACTCATCATCATTGTCCTCACAATCAGTTATTTCCACCTCTGTACCTCTCTTCGTGGCAAGGTTGTGCACCATTGCACAAGTGGCAATGATCTTGCAGCAGATGATGGGTGTGTACTGGCGTGCGCCGCCACTTTTGTGGAGGCAGCGGAACCTGCTTTTCAATAGTCCAAACGTGCGCTCCACAACGTTGCGTGTTGATTTGTGTGCCACATTATATCGTCTTTCACTCAGGGTTGATGGGTGTAGTTGGGGAGTGAGGATGAATGACCGCACGGCATATGCACTATCGCCTAGGTGAGTAAGAGAGTAGCGTTAGTCACATGCCTCAATACACAATCATTTGCAATCTGTATTAGGGAGCGTCACAGTGTATTACCTAGCAGGTATCCTTCTCCAAATTCTCCGGCAACCAGGCGTGTGTAGATCCCACTGTTCTGGAAGATGTAGGAGTCGTGGGTGCTCCCAGGAAACTTAGCCACGATATCAGTGATTATGTTGCCTGCATCGCAGATTACCTGCACATTTATGGAGTGGGTGGACTTTCTGTTCCCGTAGATGTGCTCAGTGGCTGCTGGTGGGCAGATTGGAATGTGTGTGCCATCAATACAGCCTATGACATGCGGGAACTGTGCCATCTGGTAAAAGTCTGTCTTGGTTTTCTGCAGTTCAGCCTGTGTGTTTGGGAAGCTGATGTAGTGTTGCATTCTCTGCATCATGGCATCCAGGAACTTCCTGAAGAAACGGGACAGGCAACTCTGGGATACCCCGCCTACCGCAGCTATCACCCCCTGGTAACTGCCAGATGCAAGTAGATGTAGGCTACAGAGAACCTGCACATGTGGTGGTATGGTATGCGCCCTTGTTGTTGGCTGGTCCAGGAGTGGGTGCAGGTCCCTTATCAGGTCCATGATGGTTTGTGGGTGTAGCCTGTACCTTTCATGTATCTCTGCGTCAGTCTGTTGAAAGAGTGTGATGCGCTGTCTGTAAATGCGTTCCTCCCGTCTCCAAATCCTCAGACCTGCTGCCTGTAGACGTAGCCGCCTTGCAATCACATACAGAGAGGCCTTGGTGTCCACGCTGTTGCATTTTGGGATTGCTTATATGCACTGTTGCTGATTACCACCTGCTTTCAATCTGTGTTAATTACCGACTCTTAAATACCGAATTTCATGGATTTCTTAAATACCGAATTTACCTACATCTCTTTTCTCGTTTTACCACTTCATATTTACCAAATCGGAAAATATGTATTCGGTAAATATGAATCGGTAATTTAGAATTCGGTAAATATGAATTAATATTTACCGATTCATATTTACCGAAACCTTCTTTTTGCCCTCCTACATCTCACTTGACTAAATACCGGTCGGTAACGGGATATTTACCAAATTTCGGCCGTTACCGACCGGTATTTACCTACCTACATATGGCCCAGAATGAGGACAGAGAGACTTCAATTGTGAAAAGGTCTCCGTCATTTGGATTTCAAGAACAACCCAGTGATTGTGCCTAGGTCACTGCCACCACAGTGCACTATCATCAGGTCTGGGTGCGCAGAATCCAAAATGCTCTCAACCATTGTTAACAATTGATACCATTTCATACCTCGATGGCCAATCCAAGTAATGTCCATGTTTGGAAATCCAAGATTCCTGTCAATACCACAATTAATGGCATATTCTCTAGCCCAGTGGACGAAGCTGTGTCCCAAAATCCAGAGGCGAGCCATGGTGCAGTATGGAGATGTCAGTTTTTGTTTTTTAAAAAAGCCTTAGAAATTCACAGAAAAACTAAAGGTTATAGTTAGCTGAATTTCTCAGTGACCACATTAACGTTTTGAACAAAAAAAAGAAATTCAGCAGTAAAAGTTAGCAGCACTAACTATAACTTGTGCCCCGTCATGCACTGCTTATGACATCACTTGTGACATGTTCAATTACATCATTTATGACCACTCATGACATAGTTTCCTGTTTTCCCAGTTTCTTGTTTTTGTTCTATCCTTTTTTTATTAAAAAAAAATACAAAAAGTTTTTTTTTTAAATACACACATGTTGAAAATGTTACTTGAAAAGTTCTTTTCAGAGCTACCCTGTACTACTAAGTAGCCTTTTTTCTCCCACTTGATGACTCTCCCAAAACCTTCTTGAGAGCCATGATGCTCTCATACACAGCATGGTTGACTTTTGCTGGCCTCTTGAGAGACTGAGGCACACAGTCCCCTGCTTCCACCCTGAGGGGACAGTATTTGCTGCTTTACACTCACGAGCCTCTCACAAGAACATACTTTTATGACGGAATTTGTGATTTCATTGAACATATCCTGCTGTAATAGGTAGGATTTATATGCAGCAGATTTTTGCTACCCTTTTGTATACAATCCTGCAAGTCTCTCACGAGTATATAAAAATACTTTAGAGGAGGAACTAACATTTTTCTTCATTACAAAACGTACCTCTTACAATCCCCACTACTAGACTATGGGGGGCGCTGCCCACTCCACTGAGACCTTGCATGAACTTAACTGGTGTTTAGAGTAGGGTGTAAAGAGACACTGCCTCTCCATTTACACCTTTCCCAGGTTCAGTTGTATCCTAATAGGTTGGGGATGATACTCACCTCACATGTAAGACCTCACTATTCCATAAAAGTATAACAAATACTAGTCTCCCCATGGACACCTCTCCGCAGGGAAATGACAATATTTATTATTATGTGAGATTGGATTTCTCGGTCCACTCACAGCTCTCCCCAGCATGTTAGAAATATACAGTAGTATGTATGGAAACATTATCTTCTGCACTAAATCCTATCTAATTGACAACTTGGATATATAATACAGTGCAGTAAACCAGAGACATCTGTTCTTATACCTCTCCCTAGAACAATAACGATATGTAATGCTGCCTGGGAAGAAAGTCATCCCTCTGCCAACACATATTATTTATCTATTTTTATTTATTTATAAAGTTTTATATGGCACGAACATGACCCTTGAGGGTATCAGAGCACTTTATAAGGGGGGTGAAGTAGGAGATAAGTAAGAGACAAAAACAACAATCTCATATACGAAAGAGGTGCAAACGAAGATTATTAAGATGATAAACTAGACTTCCAGTTCAGGGATTTTAGATCCAGTGAGATATGCTTGTTCCTTTTCATTCCGGTGACGAGTCTGGCCACAGAATTGAGATAAGCCCTTAGACTGGGCCAGCTTGTGTTTAGGCAAGCCACAGACTGTAGCACGTACATAATCCACCCTGGTCAAGAAGAGAGCTTGAGCCACAAATTTTAAGTCTTCCTATGGGGAGGAGGGGTTTAGTTTCCTTAATTCCTTGCATGCGTGCGTCGGCGAACGACCGTCGCGAGCACTGCCTTCCATTACTTGTTCAATAAAAGATAGATAGTCTCCAGGAGGGTGATAAATTCCGTGAGGTTTGCAAGTGAGTCTATCATTGGTAGTGATTTTGATCCATAGATAATCACAAGTGGAAAGAGCAGTGGTTTCTGACTGATTCACAGAGAGAGTGTGTTGCAGTAGATGCAAGGTACTTCCGCACCCGATCTGATAGTTCTATCAAGACTAATGATGCCCTGACTAGGGGGGACTAGCAAGTCTAGAGTTAGGGGAGATTAATTGTTTAGCCAGGTTTCTGTAACAATAATGATAAAGAGCTCATGTGTGAGGATGAGGTCATAAATATCAGACGCATGACTGACAGCCGATCTGCAATTGAGGAGCATGCATTTCAGGTGGTTATTGGTGTACCCATAGCAGGGCGAGCAAGGTTAATACGATCGATACTAGCCTTATTTACCACTATGTAGTTGTAGCTAGGTTCTCTGTACGGGTTAGCCTGAATGGATTGGATTTGACCCTGATAGACCTTGTTGGTATCTTTAGTGGGGAGGTAAGTGAGGAGGAAGGCATGGATGTCACTTTCTGATAGACAATCTCATAGGTCAAGGGGTAAGAGGTGTATTTACAAGGGTTTGTGAGAAATGCATCTCTCTAATCATACCTCTTCTCATGGTAGTAGCCTGTTTCCTGAGACAAGCCTCTTGCTTGATAAGTCTGCATAGTATAGTGTATAGAGTGACTTGCCTCTCTGCTCTGATGTGCCTCTTCTTGAATGATGTTTGTGCAAATTAGACACACTCACCTTTCTCTCAGACTACCCCTTATGGACACAGGCATGTGTAGTATAGTATACACAATGACAGAGCTCTGCGCTGAAACTTCTCTCCAGAGTGACAAGCATATATACTAAGATATGCAAAAGAACAGCCCTCTCCACCAGCAGACAGTAGTGCGTAGCATACTATGTGAATACATTCGCCTCGGTACCAAAACCTGCCTCTTGTATAAATCTTTTTATTGCACAGTGGAAAGAAGCATTATAGTTCCTTAAACATACATATACATGCAGGAGAAAAGTTACAGTTCTTGAAGAAGGAACTGCCACTTTAAGTCAACATTAGAAGACTGTATTAATGTTCAAATCTTTAAAAGCTATTAAGAAATCAATAGTAACTTCAAACTTTTTATTTAAAAAAAAACAACATAAAAAAATAAAAACATTAATAAACTACAACAGTAAAAACAACAAACTTTATAAATTATTATTTATCTTTGCTGATTTGTAAAATATACGAAAAGGAGTTCAGCAGGGCAGCAAGGACAAGGAATACACCATAAGTACCACTGGCATGTGACTATGCATCTTCAACACATTGCTCGGGCTGAGTTAACGTGTGCTGCACAGCTTAATACCCCCGCAGGGGTGTCCTTATCTTTTGAACCTGGCGATACTGTGCCTCCCCAGGTACTTAGTGCACATGCAGATAACAACCCTCCTTATATAAATAAAGCACTTTTTACTGCTTAAGCAAGGAGGTCATTTTGTCATCAAAAGCAAGCAGAATAGAGCTACACAGAGCAATCTTCTCAGAGGGTATAAATATCACCATAGGCAGTAAGAACAACATCAGTTGTACAGTTACACTTTTTCCTGACTTTCCACACAGTTACTGTTCCATCTTTCTTCCAAAGTAAACAATTTTTGTTTTACTCCTCCATATATTGTGACATGGTAATTCTGTTTTTCAGAGCATCTGTTTTCCATTTTCCACCTAAGAAAAGACAAGAAAACCAAACAATTTAAAGTTTCACGATGAGCAATAACTGATAACAGTGATACATCACTATATACTCTAAAGTTGTTCTTTAAGTTTTTCACACACAATCATAGTTATATGTAATTACCACTATCTTCATATTCCTTTCTATAGGAATGTAACACCCTAAACCAGTGCATTTTTCACAATTTAATTATAACATGCCATCAAACGTGGTTCCATAACAATTTGTAAAATACTACATTTCTCTTTACACACCTTTCCTATCAGTAAGCACAGTGTTTCACTCTAGAAATGGCATTATCTCCACTCATATATCTCATAGGGGTAAAATATGTGCACAGTAAGGTGCCTAAAAACACTAGGCCTTGTATTAACAGGTTACAGATGCTCTGCTTTATAATTTCAGAAACATGGCCTCTTTTACGTACAATTACATACAGATTATACATTTCATTTTTTTACATAACGTCCAATACTTGGTGATATCTTGACACATTCTAAAGTCTACCTCTCAAAACCTATATTAATAAACATGCATCTCTACAGCTTTTGACTCAATAAACCTTGTATAGAATAAGTTTACCAATGGAAAGGCACTTACTGACACTTATCAACAAAGTTCATGAAGTATATTTCTAATTACCTGAACTAAGAGCAGTTTCTTATATACAGCTAAAGGCAGCATTCCATCTCAGTTCCAAATTCAGTCACTTCTGCTGAGCACAAGCTCAACAGCCTTCCGTTTCCTCCAACTAACCAAGAACAATCTGAGCTTCGACTGGGGACCTGATATGGATTTGTGCATGCTGGGAAAGGGCTGTTTAAGAAGAAAGAGGCGGCCCTGGAAAATGGGTCAAGGTTTGGGGGAAATTTAACAATTTTAGAGGTGGCTTGTGCACTATGCCACTCTCTCCTGATCCTGGTGCCCTAGGCTTGGGACCGCCCGCATGTGTGGAAAGCTCATTATTCATAGCCACATTGAATTCTTGCAGACTCTACCTGCATGCTAATTAATATATATGTTATTGTTATTTTCATTTACACAGCGCACAGCTACTCGGAAGTGTCCCGGCGCTATAGACCGCTGGGGAACCCGTCCTGGCTATCCCTGTGAGATGGTCCCTTTCTGGGTATCTCCAAGGTGAAACCATGCATCCCCGGCGTCTGTGGGGGGCCGTTGTAGAGATGAGGCAAGCTTAATGCCCAGAGTTGCCGAGTGTGTTCCTGGTTAGAGTAGGTACCGAGGCGAGAATTATCGAGTCCGTTTTTGACCCTGGTCCACGACCCTGCCGCGTCGGGAATTGAACCCTGGTCCCTGGCCGATTCTCTGCTTACGGATCTGCCACCTCTAACCAGTGAGCCACACCTCTCCACATTTAGCCATCCGGTGGGTCTCACAGGTGAGTGTTTCACAAAGCATGCTGGATTTTGTAGTTTCTATGAAGGCATAAATAACGGCAGTCCATGCCGTGGAGGACAGCACTACCCTCGAAATCAGGATGGGGCCACATGGGCTGGAACTGGTGAAAACCCACGAGTGGCAGAGCAACTTTGAAATTCAAACCACGCCATTGTTTTTGTGAGGCCTACTGGAGGGTTGCAAATATAAATTTTAATAAACTGCAATCAAGTAGAACCCACTAAAGGGTAAGATTTGGCTGCCAAGAAACTACGAAATCCAGCATGCCTTGTGAAACACTCACCTGCGAGGCCCACCGGAGGGCAATATATTAATAAGCATACAGGCAGCGTCTGCAAGATTTCAGTGTGCCTATGAATAAGGAGCTGGGGGCTCCGAAACCTGTCAGGCAAAGGAAAGAAAATCAGGAATGCAAATGCTGGTTTCCCTCATTAAAGAATTCAGATAGATTTCTGCTCTGGAGTGCGTCTTCGTTCTTTGGACAACTAAGGAAGATTTATATATATATATATATATATATATATATATATATATATATATATATATATATATATATATATAGTCAAACAAAGTTCCCAAAGCAATGAGAGATCACTCGACACCTACTAAAGGTTTTGATACTTTGCTTTAAATTCAACATACATTGAACTTACTAAAAGGAGATTTTCTGCGCGCATTTAGGGACTTCACATCCCATCATGCATTAAGAATAGTGCTTTTTAGCATACGCCCACTGGGGGCGAGCATGGTAATAAATTGACCGGAAATGCAAAGAAATGAATGCGTGCCTCTTTGTATGTTTGCAGCAGCCCTGGAAGAAGCGGCGTGAGGCCGTGAAACGCGTTGGCATACAATACTCAGTTGGAGCAATTAAGCAAGCTGCATCTAAATTGCCGGATGGCTGAGCACTGTCGAGTGATCTCTCATTGCTTTGGGAACTTTGTTTGACTATATATATATATATATATATATATATATATATATATTATCTACTGGCGGTCGCCAGTAGATAGTTATAGTTATTTTAAAATCTCTTACTGTTTTCGGCTCATCTACAGCTTCCCTGTTTTCTAGGTCTGCAAGCTTAGGGTTCATCCTCATAAGGATGGACTTTCCACTTTCGGCTACAAGTCCTGTGTTAGCATTCCAAAGCATGCAGACAGCCCACTGTCTCCAATCCCTCAAGAGATTGATATCCTCAACTATGTTTTTATAATGTGCCTCTTCAGCCATATGCAAAATACAAGCCAAAGGGCCCAGAATATCTAATAACCTATCCTGGCACTGTTTCAGACAGTGGTCAATTTCCTTTCTTGAGTCCCTTCCTGTTTTAAAAAGGAACGTCATGAGCTCTGGGTCAAGAATTGGAGTAATATAGGTCTTATTCTCAATGAAAGGTCTGGGGCATTTGGCCCTCATTAAATTGCGAGTGTCTTTATCTTGGGGCTTTTGCAACCAAAACTTAATACACTAAGCAACTTGCTCCATTGGCCACCAATCCGAACTACAAGGGTGCCTGACAGAATTGGGATTAAACATAACCCCATTAAGAGGTCTTAATAGCTTTAGAGGTTGAAGGCTGTTCTAAATCATCATTGAGGGATTCTGTAATTTCCAGGGCCTCTTGTGGGTCAAGCGAAAATCCATCTAGTTCCATTTAATCATTGTCATTTAATTCCTCACCTATGTTCAGGGAGGGTTGGCTGCATTTCATGCCAGTAAGGTCAGTCTTTCTGTTTGTGCAACCCTGAGACCTAATCCAAGTATTGCACCAGTACGGTAGTTTTTGCTTATTTTGCTGCTGGAAACACCATTTTCTATTGTAGCCCTAGTGCTACCATGCATCAAACAGGGAGACGGACCTCCCTGTACAGAGGTATCTCTCACAACAACAACCTCCTCTCTCTCTCAAGGTGTTTTGTCTTCTTAGACACCTTAACTCCCTTCTTAATAATAACAGGTGTATCTCTCTTCTGCTTAGATAAAGCGGCTGCCACTGCTTCCTTGAGGGAAGTTTTCAACTCTTGCTAAAGTATTTTCTTAAGCAAATCCTGACTCAAGCCAAAAGAAGGCAGGCCCTGAGGAGCTGATTCAGCTACCATTTTCCTTCACCAAACAAACCAAATATTTGAATCATCAAATATGCCTCCTATTTTCTCTACCCCCCTCTCTTTTTGGGGATATTTGACCTAAGATCACGTTGTATGCCAGCAGGGGCCCTACAGTGAGTGGTTTTTGAGTAACTGACTCCAATATCATTGCCATTGTAACTGTGCATGTGCTGACGTGACAAACAAACCAGCACAATATAGTCTCTATTATGATGCACAAATGCTCTCCACTTGTCATTGTCATTCACATGTACATTTATTTCTAGTACAAGTACATATTAACAGAGCCCAACAATACTCTTCCGACACCATCCGCTGTCCGCTTCCAGTTGCCGTAACCAAAGGCGTCCGAACCTTACCAACATTCCACTTTCCATTCCCCTTGTGACACTCGTGTGCCACATTAACCAAGTAAGAAAAATACAGTAAGTAACATTACCAACATATACATACCCAAGAACATCTCCGACTTTTACCAACAAAACCCCCCCAAAAAAACACAAACGTAACATTTTTATGTCAATACAATAACCTTTATCTAAGTGCAAAAATACTGTAAATAACCAGGTTTCTTGAAGATACATCCCAACCTGGTTGTAACTTCCTCCACACATCTTGCAACCACACCATCATCCTGATTAGTACCAGATCCAATAGAGTCAACCCCATTCCGTACTGTCATAAACCACTATCATCAGGAGAAAGGCCACCACAACAGTTACCAGAGTACTTTTTTGCGCAATCACCCTGTTTGTAAAACAAGACTGAATACAATTGAGAATTTTCAGAACACTTCAAACTCCTTTCTATAATGTCTTTTTTGAAAGTCTTTAAACAGAACCAAATTCCAAGGAGGCCACCATCTTCCATCAGGAAGTCGCATTGAACATTTTCTTTACTTGAACAACTCTATGTGGTGCACAAAATTTAAATTCACACTTCCTGCCTTTGTCACACATGTTCTTTACCATAACCCATGCACCAACTCTAAAATCCTAATTAAATAACCTTCTCTTATCTTCATGACAGGCCTTCATGTTTTGATTAGATTTTCTCACTCAAGATTTGCCAATATCATAGTTCACATAAGCTTATGGTAACAAACTAGTATTGCTTTGCAGCCATTCAGGAAAAAGTTTGGAGCGAGAACACCTTCCCCTCAACAACATGAAAGGAGACACACCCGTAACTGAATGTGGCATGTTGTGATATGCCCACAATTGCTCAGTGACAAACTCTGCAACATCCAAACCACAGGTTACAGCAGTTTGAATACCCTCCTTTAACAACCTGTTCACTCTCTCCAAAGCACCGTTGGAATGTGGACTATAAAATGACACTGTGCAATGTTTAACATCATTCTTCCTGAAAGACAATTCAATTTTTTCAGAGATTAGCTGTATACCCTTGTCCGTAACAAGTTCCATGGTGAACCTTCAACCGCAAATATTTTAGTTTAAAAAGTTATTGCAACTTGAGTAGTCATGCTGTCCACAAAATCATAATAAACTCATTTAGTAAAATAGTGTCAGGTCATTCCCCTGTATATACCACTGACCTGTGGAGTCATCCAGCGGGTGTGATGGAAAGCTGCTAGGTCCCTGCAACTAAACCCACTGCCTTGTATACAAGCACACTGGGGAGAACAGGGAAAGGGAGAAAACAACAGGCGCTGCCTACTGCGAAAGCAGCCACACCCAGAAACCCTCTGGAGGAAGTGGATCACCAACGTGTGGGAAGGAACCTCTACTTTGTGTGGAAAGGCCTGCACACAAAGAGGAGGCACGTTACCAGCATACACACACAAGCCCCATTACCCAAAACACACCCCTGGGTTCTTGTACTTACATGCAACCAGCAGCGTGCAGTGCTAAAAATCAGGCATACACTGAGATACCTTCCAGCAAGTATAAGTCAATTCTCTCCTCCAGGAGAGTCCATAACCAAAGTTCTGGACGAAAGTCTTGTGAGCACAGGTAAATGCAGGAATGAAGAAAAAGAAAAAAAAGAAATGGAAATCAATGTTCCCACTTATCTGGGGTACTTCGTGCACGTAGCTCCTTGTTAAGTTCACAGGAGCCGTTGTTTGTGGGCGTGTGCACTGGGTAAAGCTGATATACAGAATTCCCGCACTGCCCTCGACCTCCTCAGGCAGTCAGGCGGGTTCCGCTGGGAAGCAGGGGGTGCAGCCCGTAACACAAGCCGCCAGAGAAAGCAACACGGCTTCAGTTCCCCGCAATGCCTTCAATCTCCTTAGGCAGGTGGCTGGGGTCGCGCTGAAAACGGAGGAAGCAACAGGTAACACAAGCTGTCCTGGAACAGCAGCGCGGAACTGCTGGCGCCGCAGACTGAGAAATGCCCCGGGAGTCAGAGTTAAGCACAATCTCTGACCGGGCGCAGGGAAAGTATCCGGAATCACAGGACTGAAACAGAAAGTAGTAGTTTAGCAAGCTCATTCGCCTACCAGTTATTCCGCAATAGCGCAAAGAGGCGTTGGCTAGCTTGTGTGTCCCTCGCACATAAATAACCTTGCCTCCGGACACCACCATGACAGTAACCCCCTGCAAGGACCGTCGTCTCGGCAGTCTGCCTGGCTGTGCATGGAATTGATCATGAAAGCGCTTAAGCAATAGTGGACAGTTAAGATTCTGGGTTGGTTCCCACTACTTCTCTTCTGGGTCATATCCTTTCTACTCAATTAAGTATTGAACCCGTCCCTTAACTACCTTCGAATCCATCACACTCTGTACTTCATACTCCGCTTCGCCCTCTATCTCTACGGGAGGTGGTTTATCAAGTAATCGTGTCTGAGCATTGAAGGGCCGAAGTAGGAACACCTGAAAGACAGGATGGATCCTCTATGTGGAAGGCAGAGACAATTTAAGAGCCACTGGGTTGATGATTTTTTCAATGGGCTAGGGACCTATACATTTGGGTTTCAGTTTATTAGCTCCCTTTATGTGCACGTTTTTGGTTGCCAATCATACTTTGTCCCCCACTTGGTAGTCTGGTTCTTTTATATGCTTTTTATCAGCATAGCGTTGGTCGTATCTTTGAGCCTTGGTCAAATGTTCCTTCGCCTCTATGAGGGTCGCACACAAACATGCGTGGTGTTCTTGCACAGACGGCTGTTTGGAGGTAGTTGGCCATGCAAATGGAAGAATGTTGGGATGGACTCCATTTAAGAAAAAGAAAGGAGTACACCCCAACGAGGAGTGCTCCGCATTGTATTATGAGAATTCCGCTATCCAGAGGAGAGAACTCCACTCGTCTTCAGTTTGGAGAGAAACACATCGAAGGTACTGCTCAAGAGTCTGGTGGAGACGTTCGGTCTTTTGCAGTCTATCTGAGGATGGTAGCTTGTGGACAATCGGGCGCCAATGTTCATGGCCTCGCACAACGTCTTTTAAAAACGGGAGGTGAACTGTGTTCCCCTGTCGGTGATTAGTACTGTTGGTATTTCATGGAGATGTGCTACGTGTTGTGGGAAGGATTGCGCTAGCTCAGAGGAAGACGGAATCTTTTTCAGAGGGATAAAGTGACCCATCTTTGCTAAATGGTCCACCACCACCAGAACCACAGTGTAGCCTTCACTTATGGGCATCTCCCAACCTAGTCCAAAGATACAGTGTGCCATGGAGACGGGGGAATGGGAATAGAGCGTAAAAGACCTCAGGTTTGGTATGACTGGATTTTCCCTGAATGCAAACGGCACAACTGTTTACATACCGCACAATGTCTTGATGCAATGTGGGCCAACAGAAGTATTGTGCTGTCAAGGCAGTGGTCTTGTGTATGCCCATATGTCCCCCTACTATTGAGTCATGGGTCCAGGACAAGGCTCGATTTCATCGTGATTCATCCGGTACAAAGAGCGCCTGAGCTCGGTACAACAGGTTATCCTTCTGGTTGCGGAGGGTTGGCTCCTCCAGAATCCATGCTTGGTAGTCTACCAAGGCCACTTGAGCCCTCAGATCCCTCAGAAAGGTCTCGGTAGAAATGGCTGTTTGCACCGAGCCTGGGAATAAGGCTTTCTGGAGAATCGTGAGCGGTTCTTCCTGTTCTTCGTCTCCATCCAGTTCTTGAACCACCCGAGAAAGGGCGTCCACCTTGCCATTTTGTGGACCTGGCCGGTATTTGATCATAAAATCATAATCGAAGAAGAAGCGAGCCCATCTCAGCTGCCTTGGTGTCAGGGCCCTATCTGTTTTTAGGAATAGCAGATTCCTGTGGTCAGTAAAGATCACAATGGTATGTATGGCCTCTAACAGGTAGTGTCTCTACTCTTCGTATGCTCTTTTTATGTCCAGTAGTTCTTTGTCGGTGATGCTGTAGTTGATTTCACTGGGGGCTAACTTCTGAGAGTAATACGCCACAGGGTGTAGCTGGCCGGTCTCAGGATGCCTTTGTGATAGCACACCCCCTAATGCATACTGGGATGCATCGGTTTTCATTGTGAAGGGCAGACGGACATCAGGATGGCGTAGAATAGGAGCCTCCGTGAATTTCTCCTTTAGCTCCTGAAAGGCTTGTTCGGCTTAATAACCCCACACATAAGTGGCATTTTTCTTCAACAGACGGGTAATGGGTTGTACGATATGGTAAAAGTCTTTAATGAACCTCCTATAGAAATTTGCAATTCCTAAAAAGCTCTGCAACCCTTTCACATTCTTAGGGGAGGTCCACTGAGTAATAGCCGACACCTTTCTGTTGTCCATGCGTAGTACCTTGTTGTTTATTATATACCCCAGGAACTCTATTTCGAGGCCATGGAACAAACATTTCTCCAGTTTGGCATGGAGAGAATACCTCTGTAACCGAGTCAGTACAGCCTTAACATGCCCCACATGCTCTGCCAAAGTGGCGGAGTAGATGAGAATATTATCAATGTAGACGATATAGAACAGGTCGAGGTACCCTCGCAAGACCTCGTCCATAAAGTATTGGAAGGCAGCGGGGGCGTTGCACAACCCAAAGGGCATCACCTGGTACTCGAAGAGTCCGAACTTGGTTCTAAACGCCATCTTCGATTAGTCCCCGTTTTTAACATGAACCAGATGATAAGTCCCACGAAGATCTAGTTTGGTGAAGATACAGGCCCCCTTCAGCTTTTCCAAGAACACAGGAATAAGAGGCAATGGGTAGCGATTCTTCACAGTGATCCGATTGAGCGCTCTGTAGTCTATACAGATCCTAAGATCCCCTTCCTTCTTAGGGATGAAGAACAGAGGCGACAAAATCAGGGGACGAGGAGGGTCGGATAAAGCCTGACTGGAGGAGCTCATCGATGTATTTCCTCAGGTGTTGTGTCTCTATTCGGTAGTTGTATTCTTGATGAGGCGGTAACTGGCTGGCTTGTTTGCTAAACACGGAGAGAAATTGATCGTAATCCAGGGGCAACGATACAGCGGAACACATCAGAGAAGAACTGCATCCCGCTGCCAGATAACTGGACTGTGATTCCTGTTTCTTCCGTTGCAGGACTTCGTCTTTCTTGCAGTAGTCCTTGCAGAATGTGGAATTCATGGTTACAGAGCGATCAGCCCAGCGCACTAAGGGGTCGTGTAGAGTCAACCAGGGCATACCTAGAATCAGGCGAAAATGAGGAGCATCTATCAGATCTTACTGTATATACTCGTGGTGGTCGTCCCAAACTGCATCCACATGGGATGGGTATGGTATTTCACGGTACCTGATGTTAAAGCCGTTCCATCCACTGCCTTCACAGGTTCTGGGATTCCCTTCTTTGCGCATGGCATGCCCAATTGTTGTGCATAGGTTTGATCCATGAAGTTGCCGGTGGCACCGGAATCCAGTAATGCTGGTACCTTCTGAGGTCGTTCTGGTCCCACCCATAAAACCACATCCACGTTGAGGTGAGCTACGGAGATCTGCAAAGTTAAAGCAAAAGCAAAGGTGCACCACAAAACAAGGAAAAATATTCAATCTGTGTCCAAAAGTGTATTCTTCAAAGGTTCTTCTTTTATTTAAACAGGGTTAAAACAATGATCTTGACGAGTCAAACAGCCGACGTGTTTTGTCCATATACATGGACTTCTTCAGGGCATTAATGGTTGATATGCAATAAGAGGTGGTAAACAAGTAAACGGGTTATACGAAATGGCAGGTATGGTAGAGTTCTTCTCAGGTACAATGTACATGCTAGGGATCAACTAATGACGAGTCTGGGCCCTCCCAGTTTAACGTAGGCCCAGGGAAGTGGCTGTTTGCCGTTACCTGTCTCAATAATCCGGGCAGTGTGAAAGAAAGCGTCTCCCGTCGATTCCTGTCAGAGCAAAGTATTGGCCACACTGGGGGAGATCTCAAGGTGGTCTTCTCTCGAATAAGGGATCTCGGTCTTATTCGAGTTCTTTAGTTTCCCGAGTTCCCACTCAGGTCCCAGTCTTGTTGAAGAACAGCTTGAGTTCGTGCCACTGGTGTCTTCTCCGCCGTCCTCATCCGGGCTTTACACTCCTTGAGGAAATGTACTCCCTTGCCACAATATAGGCAGAGCTGTTGTTTGCATCTCTTTTCCCTCTCTTCCATGGTTAAGGGACACCAAATTCCATTGATTTGCATGGGTTCCACACCGTCGGTAAGCCGGGATCCGCCTTTGGTTACTGGCTTGGGCCGGGGTAGGAAGTATTGTGATTCCGTCTTCCCTTTATCCCCTTTCCTTTCCTGGAGGCGATGGTCCAGCTGCACAGTGAGGTCTATCAACTCATCACAGGACTGGGGCATGTGTACTACCTGAGCGAGGACGTCCTTCAGTTCACCCTGTAACCCCTGATAGAAGAGTGATGTACGTTTGCTCTCAAGCCAGTCTGTTTCGATAAGCAACAGATTGAAAGTTGTGATGTACGTCAAGAGGTCCCACGTGCCTTGTTTTAGGGTGATCGTCCTTCTCGATCAAGGGGATAGACCAGCTGGCAGCATTACCACTCAGATACGACATAATGAATGTGGTTTTGGCCTGATCTTCATGAAACACCTAAGGTTTGCAGAGGAAGTGCAATCGGCACTGATTCAGGAATATGCCAAATTTCTTTGGGTCCCCAAAGAACCGTTCAGGCAGGCGAGTGGTAATTGAGGTTGTTGTATTATATTGATAGGAATTGTGTTGCCTTCCCCTTGTGAGGAAGTATGGCTAGCACCAAAACCCCCAGAAACAGGTGACGGGCCCTCTAACACGGTATGGGCATTATGCACAGGGGGAACCCCTTCCTCATGTGAGGGAGGTGACAGTGTCCAATCCTTGATAAAGGATCTGGTGCTGCTCTCTGGTTTCCCTTGTCTGGATAGTCCTGTCACTACTCTGTGCACAGACCCGAGCTCTTTGCGCAGGTCTTGGTTCTCAGCCCAAAAGGCCTGCACCTCAATTTGTAAGGTGGTCAGCGTCTCAAGAACAGTGGCAAACATTTTGTTGGTTTCCATCACCCAGGCTGTACAATAACTGTGGGCTTGTCAATCTGTCAGATCAGTCCCCTGCATATACCACTGACCTGCGGAGTCGTCCAGCGTCGGTGATGGATGGCTGCTAGGTCCCTGATTCCTCTGTAAGCTGCCACACAGGTAGTGCAACTAAACCCACTGCCCTGTATGCAAGCACACCGGGTAGAACAAGGAAAGGGAGAAAACAACAGGCGCTGCCTACTGCGAAAGCAGTCACGTCCAGGAACCCTCTGGAGGAAGTGGATCACCAACGTGTGGCAAGGAACCCCAACTTCGTGTGGAAAGGCCTGCATACAAGAAAGGAGGAACGTTATTACCAGCATACACACACAAGCCCCATTACCCAAACACACCCCTGGGTTCTTGTACTCACATGCAACCAGCAGCGTGCAGTGCTAAAAATCAGGCAGACACTGAGTCCCCTTGCAGTGTTGAAGAATTTATCCTGAGCCCAAGCGCACTTCTGGAATTACTTCCAGCAAGTATAAATCAATTCTCCCCTCCAGGAGAGTCCATACCAAAGTTCTGGACAAAAGTCTTGTGAGCACAGATAAATGCAGGAATGAACAAAAGGGAAAAAAAAGAAATGAAAATCAATGTTCCTACTTATCTGGGGTACTTTGTGCACGTAGCTCCTTGTTAAGTTCACAGGAGCCGTTGTTTGTGGGTGTGGGTTCTGGGTAAAGCTGATATGAGGACTCCCTGCACTGCCCTCGACCTCTTCAGGCAGTCAGGTAGATTCCGCTGGGAAGCAGGGGATGCAGCCCATAACACAAGCCACCAGAGAAAGCAACACGGCTTCAGTTCCCCGCACTGCCTTCAATCTCCTTAGGCAGGCGAGCGGGGTCACGCTGAAAACGAAGGAAGCAGCAAGTAACACCAGCTGTCCTGGAAGAACAGCACAGAACTGCCGGCGCCGCAGACTGAGAAATGCCCCGGGAGTCAGAGTTAAGCACACGCTCTGACCGGGCACAGGGAAAGTATCCGGAATCACAGGAGTGAAACAGAAAGAATTGGGTAAGTTTCCTTCTCAGGTGCTATCAGGATGAAGATTGACAAGCACCAGAGAAGCATGCAGGAGGGGCTTATATCCTGCCCTCCATCAGCAGATGCATATCAGCACGCTTACTGAGACCGCCCCAGAGGATTCTGGGGCATGTAGTTTAGTAAGCTCATTCGCCTGCCAGTCATTCCGCAATAGCGCAAAGAGGGGTTGGCTAGCTTGTGTGTCCCTCGCACATACATAACTTTGCCTCCTGACACCACCATGACAAATAGTCTGCCAAAACATTCAAATACTTTTGATGATTGGTAGAGTATTCATGGTTCCAGGAAAATCTAATGCAATCTTTTGTCAAGGTGCATCAGATAATGGTACAGTAACCATAGGTGTATCACACAATTTCGAATCTTTATTAGAAAATATTCACTGATCACATTCAACAAACTCCTTCAAACAAGTATACATGCCTGGTCACCAAAATGTACGTCTCAAAATCTTCTTAGTGCAAGTTGAACCGAAATGACCAGAATGAGCCAAGGAAATAATATTATGTAATTTACATGGTGGAGCGAATTTGTCCCCACTAAGTTAAATATTATTTTCCACCAATAGTTCCTGAGCAATTTGCAAAAAACATTTCAAATAACCCTGCAAATGTTTAATACTAGGCCAATCTTTCTCCACAAATTCACAGACCTTCTTTAATGCAACATCCCCTTCAAACGCTTTGTACCACTCTGTTTTATCAATTCTGCTGCCATTATTCCGAAACACCTACACCTGCTACAATACTCTCCTCATTAACCAGAAATGACTCATCCACTTCGATTCCAACAGGCAAACGTGACAGACAATCCACTCTACAATTAGCAGTTACAGCAATGTACTGAACATCAAAATCGAATTCTTGCCATTTTGACAAACGTTTTGAGTCTAGAAGATGCCCCAGACATCCTTTTACACCTAATAAGGTCAAAGGCTTGTGATCTGTACACAAAATGAAGCGTGTCCCCGCACACATACGTCTTAAATGTTTAAATGCTCCACACACATGCCAATGCCTCCCTCTCTATGATACTATATCTCCGCTCAGCATCCTTGAGTGCTCTAGATGCAAACGCAACCGTACTCTCCATCCCATTGACATTCTGACATAATACAGCCCCAATGACAACGCGCTCGCATCTACCCGAATAGTACATTCCACAGCAGCCACATACGTTCTCAAGGTAGGCACATTCATCAAAACAAAATTATATCTTGAAACACATTTCCTCAAGTTTTCACAACACAAAGTTTTCTCTTTTACATAACAACCCTTTTGACGGGTTTCATGATGACAGCATACCCCTCCACAAACCTAGAATAGTAATCAGACAAACCCACAAAGACTTCAACTCATCTTTGTCTTTTGGAGTAGATTTAGTGAAAAATGTACATTTGTCTTCAACCACTGTCATAACTCTCTCTCTCCAAAGATCCTTAAAACTTTGTCAAGAATTTCATTATGTTCTTCAACTGTTTTAACATAGATCAGGATATCATCCTAGAATGCATGAACACCGTTTACATCCTTAAATAAGCAATATATACTTTTTGTTAAATGCTGGCCACTGAGGCCAGCCCAAATGGCAGTCTCACAACTTATACGAACCAAACAGCATGATGAAGGTGGTTAACATTTGTGATTTTTTTCCAAAGCAATCTGATGATTTACTGCTTTCAGATCAATATTGCTAAAATAATTGGCTCCACCTATCATAGTCAACAATTCCTGAATTTTTGGCAAGGGATGTAATGCCACATCAATATTCTTATTTAAAGAATGTAAGTACATTTTTAAAGTATTCTCTGACAACACAGTGACTGGCAATCAGCCATAATTCGGATTTTTTTTATCACCAAGCATGGTAGAACACAACAGACCTTTCTTACTTACAACACCACCTCGTATGTATGTGCATTGTTATCCTTCGAGCCATCCACACCCACCACCAGCACAACTTTCGTGAATTCCTCAGTTACTTCATGTACATCAGATTGATGTACATAATTTACCTTCACATGATTACCAGCCTTACAAACTTTTATAAAGTGTCCAATCATCCTGCCTTTACTGCACCTTTTACCTTGTGCTGGGCAATTAGGCCTTTCCCCTATATAAGTAGTAGATCCATATCTGTAACAGATTCTTGTAGATGTTTTGTTAAATGTACTCCTTCCCTCCTGTTCACTTCCTTTACTCACCACATTCACACTTGTGCTTTCATCCTCAATCAACTTCACTGACTCAATTGATCTCTTAATGCAATCTTGATGGTTCATTTCCACATAGGATTTGTACAACACAGTAAATGCTCCTGGACTTTTTTCAAATCGCAGTCTACCACCCCATGATCTCATATATATGGCTCTACAGATTTCTCAAATTTGCAAGTGCTAGCTGAAATTCTTAAAGCTGCCACATACTGAGCCACACTTTCACCAGCACTCTGTTTCCTGGAATGAAGATTTTAACATTCTAATACAACACTGGTTCATCAGCAAAGTGCTTTTCAAGTCGTTTCATGGCTTCCACATAGGCATTCCATCTTTGTGCATTTCCAGCCTTTGCCGCAGAAGGTCTAACTTCCGGTAAATTGTCAAACCTTTTCTGAGCAATTTGAAAAAAACATTTCAAATAACCTTGCAAATTTATAATACCAGGACAATCCTTCTCCACAAATTCACAGACGTTCTTCAATACAACATCCTCTTCAAATGCTTTGTACCGCTCTGTTTCATCAATTCTGCTGACATTGTTCCGAAATATCTACACCAGCCACAACACTCTCATCATTAACCAGATACGACTCATCCACTTTGATTCCGAGAGGCAAATGTGACAGACAATCCACTCTACAATTAGCAGATACAGCAATGTACTGAACATCAAAATCGAATTCTTGCAATTTTGACAAAATTTTGAGTCTAGAAGATGTCCCAGACATACCTTTTTCACCCAATAAGGTCAAATGCTTGTGATCAGTACACAAAATGAAATGTGTCACACCATACATACGTGTCGCCTGGGCGCTATGCTCCCCTGTCTATAGGAAGGACCCCAAGAGACGACGTAGGAGTAGTAACGTTTTTTTATTTCGGTGGGTTGGGACAGTTTCTTGGCACTTCTTCTTTCTCCTCTGGTTGTTTTGGTCCCCCTCTTCTTCTCGGTCTGCGGAAGTTGGTGTCTGCCCGAAGTCTCCGTGGAATATGCAAAGAAGGGAAACAATACCAAATTTAGGGGACCTTTCTCGTCTTCTCGGGTTCTGAGGGGGAAAGGGGAGTGAGGAGTCACCGGGGTTCCAGCACCAAAATAACACTCGTGTGATTAGGAGTCAGTAGGTGAGTGAGGGCTCTCTGGATACAACAAAAACGGCCACAGCCCAGGTGCCCTCCCAACAGTGAACAACCTCCCCTAGCGCCCTCCCCGTGTGTTTAAGAAGCCCAGGATACGACCCCGTACCTTTCCCAGCCACGCTCCTCCGGGCGCGTGGCGGGGCGAGACGTGGTGTAGTTGGCCTCCTGGCTCAGCAACTCCCTCCGCTCCTCTCCAGTCCTCCGACTCTCGTGCTCCTCTCTTCTCCGTCGCCTCTCGTGCTCCTCTCTTCTCCTCCGTCCTATTCGTTTCACTCGCCTCGTCTCCTCCTCGGGCTTTCGCGCTGGTGTCCTGTCCGGCTTCCGTCTTAGCGTCGTCGCTGTTCTCCGATTGGCAGGATATCCGTGACGTCATCGGGGGCGGGTCCGTAGTTGCTCCCAGCCAGTCCACGTTAAAGGGACCGCCAGCATCCTGCATGAAAGGTTTAAAGGAGCCGTCAGCGAGGGAGTGAATGGAGGACGCCTCGGGTTCCGAGACTCGCTGACACATCCCATCCCCCGGATTTTCACGATCGGGGGAAATCGGATATCTGGAGACAAAGTCTGCGTTCCCTTGGTCCAACCCCTTTCGATGCTTAACCTCAAAGCGGTAGGGCTGTAAGGCCAGGAACCAGCGGAGGATTCGCTCATTATGGCCTTTGTTACGCTGGAGCCATGTGAGAGGGGCATGATCCGTAAAGAGAATGAAGGAACGACCTTCTAAATAATAACGTAGTTTCTCCACTCCCCAACGGACGGCTAGACATTCTTTTTCGATCGTGGAGTAAGCCTGCTCTCGGGGAAACAGCTTCCTGCTGATGTAGAGAATTGGGCGTTCACACCCCTCAGCATCCTCCTGGGAGAGCACTGCCCCTATCCCAACACCGGAGGCATCTGTCTGTAAGATAAAGGGCTTCTGAAAGTCAGGGGACACTAACACAGGGGAGGATGTGAGAGCGTCCTTGAGAGACTGGAAGGCTTTAGCCTCTAAGTCCGTGGGGGCCCGCAAGCGGGGCGAAGCCTGGGTTTTGCGCAGGAGATCCGTCAGGGGTCCGGCTAGATCGGCAAATTGCGGGATGAACCGTCGGTAATAACCTACTAATCCTAAGAATGCCCTTAGGTCTCTTTCGGTTTTGGGGTAGGTCAATGCCTGAATAGCCGCTACTTTTTCGTTCTGTGGTTGTAGGGTCCCGTCCCCCAATAAAAACCCTAAATATTTTACCTGATGATAAGCGAACCGGGATTTCTTGGCATTGATATGAAAACCCGCCTGACAAATGCTGTCTAAAACCCTGGTCAGGTGTTGTATGTGTTCGGGCTAGGTTTTGCTGAATACTACAATGTCATCCAGGTAAGCAGAGGCATAAGGAAGGTGGGGTTTCAGAAGGGAATCCATGGCTCGTTGAAAGGTGGCAGGGGCGCCATGCAGCCCAAATGGGAGGACAGTGAAGTGGTAGTGCCCTGAGGGTGTTGAGAAGGCGGTTTTCTCCTGGTCCCCAGGAGCCAGTGGGATCTGCCAGTACCCTTTTGTGAGGTCGATGGTCGTTATGTACCTGGCCTCCCCAAGGCGTTCCACCAATTCGTCCACCCGGGGAAGAGGATAGGCGTCCTGTTTGGACACCCTATTTACAGCCCTGAAGTCTATACAAAACCTGATGCTTCCGTCCGGTTTCGGCACCAGGACCACCGGAGAACACCAGTTGCTATGAGACGGGGTGATAACTCCGGTTTGTAACATTTGTTGTATTTCGGCTTGAAAGGCCGCTCGTCGGGCCTCTGGTATCCGGTAGGGTTTTTGCTTGACGGTGATACCGGCTGGGGTAGGGATGGTATGTTCTGCTAGGTGTGTTCGTCCTGGTTGGTCGGAGAACACCCCCGCGAACCGGAGTAGAAGAGCGTCTACATCACCCCGTTGACTGGTAGAGAGACTGGGATTGATAGGTACCTCCTTGACGGTATGACACAGGGGGACGGTGAGGGAGACGTTTTGGGAAGAAACCGGAGGTTTTCCAAGCCACTTCTTTAATAAATTAATGTGGTACAGCTGGGTTTTGTTCCGGGACGTCTGTACCACGTAAGTGGTTTTACCCAATTTTTTCTGTACCTGAAAGGGTCCTTGCCACTCCTTCCTCATCTTTTGTGTGGACGTGGGTAACAACACCAAGACCCAGTCACCCACCTCTAGGTTCCTCCATTTTTTTCCTTTATCGTAAAACGATTTTTGTTTGTGTTGAGCGATAAGTAGGTGTTCGTGGGCTAGGGTTCTCAACTTGTGCAGCCGGGATTGTAATTGGCGGGTGTAATCAAGCAGGGCCTCGGCTTCCTGTTTCCCTTCTGTTTCCCAACTGTCTTTCGTTATCTCGAGGAGGGTTCTGTGTTTCCGCCCAAATAGGAGTTCAAAAGGGGACGCTCCTAAACTAGACTGGGTTTGGCTCCTTAGTACAAAAAGGGCTAATGGTAACAATTGGTCCCAATTCCTCCCATCCCCAGACAGAAGTTTTTTTTAGGGTCAGTTTGAGGCTACCGTTGTAGCGTTCCACTAACCCATCTGTCTGTGGGTGGTATACTGAGGTTTTTATGTGTCGGATGTTGAGCTGCTGGCATACTTGTTTCATAAGTTTGGACACAAAGGGAGTACCCTGATCAGTGATTATTTCTCTAGGGAAGCCCATCCTCGAGAATACTTCAACTAGACGCTGTGCAATGGTAGTAGTGGTGGCTGCCCTAAGGGGGAAGGCCTCTGGATAGCGGGTGGCGTAATCCACCAAAACAAGGGCATATTGGTGTCCTCGACTGGATTTGGGCAAGGGTCCAATGAGGTCCATGCCTAACCTGTCGAACGGTTTGCCTATGATCGGGAGAGGCTGTAAAGGGACCGCAGGAGGAGTGTATGGATTGCGCCGCTGGCATATGTGGCATTCTTGACAATATTTCTGGACCTGAGCATATACGCCGGGCCAGAAAAAATGTTGGAGGATGGCTTGTCCGGTTTTTTCTGCCCCCACGTGCCCTGCCAAAAGATGGGCATGTGCAAAAAAAAGAATTTGATCTCTAAAGGTGGAGGGAACCAGTAGTTGGGGAATAGCGCCTTCCTTTGCTAGCCGGTATAGGAGACCATTACGCTCAACGAAAGTGGGATACGTCTTATTCCGCTGGTTTAGTTCTGTTCGAGCTTTGTTCCAGGCATGGACTAGGCTGGCGTCATTCAATTGGGCCGTACGAAAGTGGGTGTCTTTCGCCCAGGGCTCTGGGGTCAATACCGAGACAGGACAAGGCTTGGGGGTACCTAATACTTAGTACATCATTGAAGTAAAACAGGGATTGTCGGTTCCTATTATAACAGGTTCGGGGAGGTCTGGAAGAACGCCCACTATCGCAGTCATGGTAGCCCCTGCTGGTGTTTGTAGTTGGATGGTGGCTAGAGGGTAGTCCCTGACCTCCCCGTGCACACACCTGATTCCCACTCTCCGGCCTGGTAGAACCCAAGAGGAGTGGACTAGTTCTTGTCTTGCTATGGAATGCTTGCAGCCTGAGTCAAGTAATGCCCTAACTCCCTTTCCTTGTATTTTGACACTTACATAAAACACAGGGCCTGTTTCCTGAGCGAAGAGAAGGGAATGGGGTGCGTAGCTCACATCCATGGGCTCCTCCTTTTCCCTCTTCTTCCTACAATAGCGAGCTATGTGTCCCCACTCCCCACAGTCATAGCACTGGGGACCGGAAAAAGGTGGGTTTTCTGGCCTGGCTCCTCGGGGTCGTACTGGCTCAGGGGGGGCTTTAGTTGTCCTGCGATCTCCTCTTCCCGGGACAAGAGGCTTGGTTGAGCGTTCGGGTTCTTTAGGTGGGGCTCGACCTTGGGCTCTGACATACGATGTGGCCATGTCCACGGCCTGTTCTAGGGTTAAGCCGGCATGTTGTTTCAGCCAGCGTTGGCTGGGATAGGGGAGAGCTTCGAGGAATTGTTCCAAGTATATTTTTCCCATCACTTCTTCCATAGTGGACTCGTGGGGTTTCAACCACAAATCTGCCGCCTCTTTTAATTTAAAGAAGAGAGTCTTGGGTAGATCCCCGGAAGCGCCACGCTCTTGTCGAAATCGCAACCGGTGAGCCTCTTCGTCCACTCCCAGTCGATCAAGAATGTATTGCTTCACTAGGGCATAGGTGGCAGTTCCGTCCTTGTTCACAGTCTGATATGGCGCCTGGGCCTCCCCTACCAGCAAAGGTGCAAGATAAAAGGGCCACCGCTCCCCTGCCCAAGCACTAGCGCGGGCGGCCCGTTCAAAGTTGAGAAAGAAGGCCAACGGATCTTCTCCGGGTGTAAGCTTTTGGAGGGGAACCACCGTTCCTGGAGGGGCGGGGGTTCTAGCCTGCCCTAGAGAAGCCATAAGGAGATTTTGTCCTTCTGTCAACTTCACCAGATTCTCCGCTTGCGCTTGTATGGCTGACGTGAAGACGGCCCTGTCGGCTTCGGCTTGTGTGGAAGTCTGTTCTATAGCCCATTCCATTTTAGCCTGTCCCTCTCTCATTTGGTGAACTAGCGCTTCCATCCTGTGTCGGGTGGAGGTTACTTACTACTCCTATCTGGCTTGCCACTTGTCGCCTGGGCGCTATGCTCCCCTGTCTATAGGAAGGACCCCAAGAGACGACGTAGGAGTAGTAACGTTTTTTTATTTCGGTGGGTTGGGACAGTTTCTTGGCACTTCTTCTTTCTCCTCTGGTTGTTTTGGTCCCCCTCTTCTTCTCGGTCTGCGGAAGTCGGTGTCTGCCCGAAGTCTCCGTGGAATATGCAAAGAAGGGAAACAATACCAAATTTAGGGGACCTTTCTCGTCTTCTCGGGTTCTGAGGGGGAAAGGGGAGTGAGGAGTCACCGGGGTTCCAGCACCAAAATAACACTCGTGTGATTAGGAGTCAGTAGGTGAGTGAGGGCTCTCTGGATACAACAAAAACGGCCACAGCCCAGGTGCCCTCCCAACAGTGAACAACCTCCCCTAGCGCCCTCCCCGTGTGTTTAAGAAGCCCAGGATACGACCCCGTACCTTTCCCAGCCACGCTCCTCCGGGCGCGTGGCGGGGCGAGACGTGGTGTAGTTGGCCTCCTGGCTCAGCAACTCCCTCCGCTCCTCTCCAGTCCTCCGACTCTCGTGCTCCTCTCTTCTCCGTCGCCTCTCGTGCTCCTCTCTTCTCCTCCGTCCTATTCGTTTCACTCGCCTCGTCTCCTCCTCGGGCTTTCGCGCTGGTGTCCTGTCCGGCTTCCGTCTTAGCGTCGTCGCTGTTCTCCGATTGGCAGGATATCCGTGACGTCATCGGGGGCGGGTCCGTAGTTGCTCCCAGCCAGTCCACGTTAAAGGGACCGCCAGCATCCTGCATGAAAGGTTTAAAGGAGCCGTCAGCGAGGGAGTGAATGGAGGACGCCTCGGATTCCGAGACTCGCTGACAATACGTCTTACATTTTTCAATGCTCCACGCACATGCCAACGCATCCCTCTCTATGATACTATATCTCCGCTCAGCATCCTCAAATGCTCTAGATGCAAACGCAACCATACTCTCCATCCCATTGACATTCTGACATAATACAGCCCCAATGCCAACGCACTCGCATCTACCCGAATAGTACATTCCACACCAGCCGCATACGTTTTCAAGGTAGGCACATTCATCAACAAATTTTATAACTTGAAACACATTTCCTCAAGTTTCCCAACACAACGTTTCCTCTTTTACATAACATCCTCTTGACGGGTTCCATGATGACAGCATACCCCTCCACAAATCTAGAATAGTAATCAGACAAACCCACAAAGACTTCAACTCATCTTTTGGAGTAGATTTAGTGAGAAATTTACATTTGTCTTTAACTACTGTCATAACTCTCTCTCTCCAAAGATCCTTAAAACTTTGTCAAGAATTTCATTATGTTCTTCAACTGTTTAATCATAGACCAGGATATCATCCTAGAATGCATGAACACCGTTTACGTAGTTAAATAAGCAATATACATGTTTTTTTAAATGCTGGCCACTGAGGCCAGCCCAAATGGCAGTCTCACAACTTATACGCACCAAACGGCGTGATAAAGGTGTTCAACATTTGTGAATTTTTTTCCAAAGCAATCTGATGATATGCTGCTTTCAAATCTATATTGCTAAAATACTTGGCTCCACCTATCATAGTCAACAATTCCTGAATGTTTGGCAAAGGATGTAATGCTACAACAATATTCTTATTTAAAAAATGTAAGTAAATTTTTAAAGTATTCTCTGACAGCACAGTGACTGGGGATCCAGAATCAGCCATTATTCGGATTTGTTTATCACCAATCACGGTGGAACACAACAGACCTTTCTTACTCACAACACCACCTCGGTATGTATGTGCATCGTTATCTTTCGAGCCATCCACACCCACCATCAGCACAACTTTCGTGAATTCCTCAGTTACTTCATGTACATCAGATTGATGTACACAATTAACCCCTTCAGCGCGGCGCGGATTGCCGCGCCGTGCTGAAGGTTCGTTGCGCAGGCGGGGCCGTGACGGAGCGGTTCCGTCATCCGCACAGCGCAACCGATGCGCATGACGGAACCGCTCCGTCATGCGCATCGAAAGGGTTAACCTTCACATGATTACCAGCCATACCAACTTTTATAAAGTGTCCAATCTTCCTGCATTTACTGCACCTTTTACCTTGTGCTGGGCAATTAGGCCTATTCCCTATATGAGTAGTAGATCCATATCTATAACAGATTATTGTAGATGTTTTGTTAAATGTACTCCTTCCCTCCTGTTCACTTCCTTTACTCACCACATTCACACTTTTGCTTTCATCCTCAATCAACTTCACTGACTCAATTGATCTCTTAATGCAATCTTGATGGTTCATTTCCACATAGGATTTGTACAACACAGTAAATGCTCCTGGACTTTTTTCAAATCGCAGTCTACCACCCCATGATCTCATATATATGGCTCTAGAGATTTCTCAAATTTGCAAGTGCTAGCTAAAATTCTTAAAGCTGCCACATACTGAGCCACACTTTCACCAGCACTCTGTTTCCTGGAATAAAGATTTTAACATTCTAATACAACACTGGTTCATCAGCAAAGTGCTTTTCAAGTCGTTTCATTGATTCCACCTAGGCATTCTATCTTTGTGCATCTCCAGCCTTTGCCGCAGAAGGTCTCACTTCCGGTAAATTGTCAAACATTTTCTGTGCTTCAGTTCCAAGACAATTAAATAACAGTGATTGTTTTCGGTAGGCACAAAGTCGACCCCATCAATTGCAACAATATAGTTCTGAAACACTCTGTACCAATGTTTCCATTTCTGGACTGGCTTTCCTGTATTTTGTAAAATATTTACTGGTTGCTGTATACTATTGCTAGAAGCCATATTAATGAGCGTGACTGGCAAATAAAATAATGTGGTTTCGCAACAAAAAAAGCACAACCAAGAAAGTACTTTTAGCCTGGTGGAAATCAAACAAACTGATAAAGAGTTCAAATTAACACATTTACCTCTTGCGTGTTCAATTCACAGGATGTTCAATGGCAAAATTCATGCTGCACTTTATAATAAATGCAGCACCGCTGGAGCAATAAATAACTAGCAGTGTAGCAAATATAAGCGTTACATGCGTTGCTGTGGTGACGCGATAAACTTAGTGCCAATGCAGCAAAGAAAATGGCTGTCGGACATTTGAAACGCAATACGCTGTGTTGCAGGCAGCCATATTGAAACAATCGCAGTCAAAAACACTTAAGATGGCTGTCTTCCGTTTAGTTCGCACCATACTGCTTTGCACGTCTGCATGAGTCTGAACAGCGTTAGACTGACACGAGCATCATCAATTCATTCCTGTGCCAGTCGCTGATATAGAAACACTTCTTCAATCCACGTTAATTAAAATAATGGCGGAGCCATCTTTAAGCGCTTCGCACATCGCACCATAAACAAAATATATATATTCCACACCTGGCAAAGTGATCCAATGGGCTCCGGGCACAGATAACAATTCTCACTGTTAAGCGCCTAACAAAAACGCTTCTCCAAGTCGATCCCGCTCATCGCCATATATCATGATGTACACATTTCTTCAGTCGTCTTTGCAGTTTACAAGTACATTTATTTCTCATACAAGTATATGTTAACAGAGCCCAACAATCCTCTTCTCACAATATCTGCGGTCTGCTGCCAGTTGCTGTAACAGTCGGCGTCCGAACCTTACCAACATTCCACTTTCCCTTGTGACACTCGCGTGCCACATAACCAATTAGAACATTGGAATGTTGGGAGCTCCATTGAAGACAATGGAGTGCTCCATGCTTTTACGGGCCGGTAAAGGCCCGCAAAGCAACATTCCAATGTTGTTTTCAAACGCCTCTCGGAGCCAGAGGGAATGTAAACCCCTCGAACTCCGAGAGGCCTTTTTTTTTTTATTGGAACATTTTGCCCTCTAGTGGTAGATGTTTTAATAGCCTTATAGCCCTTCGTAGCTGGGCTATACCGGCTATTTAAGTTCCGCTCCCTTGTTAAAGTCCCTCGCTTTTGGCTCGGGCATTTAGTGCTGGAGCGGGCCTTTAATAGCCGGTATAGCCCGCTACGGTGGGCTATAAGGCTATAGTAAGCACAATACAGTAAGTAACATTACCAAAAAATACATAAACATACCCTACAACAATGTCCCAAAGGAAAAAGGTGACAGATTCTCTCAGGCCTCAGTTCTCCTTCTATTGCCATGAAGTGTTGTGCCTTTGGCTGAGGACTGGGGCTGGGGAACAAAACATGGCTCGCTTCTCCCCCTTGCGTCAACTGCGGCTGGGCACCAAAGGAAGAACCAGAACCCCATTTGAATTACTCTGGGGTAGACTGGCCATTACACTGTTGCAACCTTACTGGTCATTAGCATGGACAATATGGGAAAGTAAGAGTCAGGCAGAGAAAATATGCCCACACACGGAATATGGTTTCCAAGTGGCAATGCTATTTGAGTAGTATGTCTGTACAAATTGGTGACCTAGTAAGAGTACGATATCCCTAAAAGAAAATCAATTGGAGCAAATACAGTGAAACCAGGTGGGTAGTCAAACATTAAGGCACAGCAGTCTTGCTAGACAATGGGCTGTAGTGGAATGGGTTGAATATCGTTGTCATGAAACCCACTGAACCCTTAGTCGGATCCATGTTCGATTTTTGTAGAACGCCAGAAGTAGTAGACAGGGCTGCAAGTGACATGCACTGTGGTAATGATGATGTGAGAACAAGTGACAAATGTTCAATCAATGTTCCCTCGCCCAATGAACTAACCAATCCTGCTGACAGTGTTTGTGCCAGAAGAAATGCTGCTCCTTCTATTCGATTTAAAGACTATGTACTGGAATAAATTGCTGATTAGAGGGAAAATATGTAATATGCTGAGTATTTATATGCCTTTATGTACCTTGTTTACTCCCTTGTCCTTCACCAGCCCCAGTCCTCCCTCCCTTTCATGTGAGTGCATGTGTGGCCCGCATGCTGTCAAGTTATGGAATGTTGAACAGGGTTAATGGTTGTTGGTGGAATTAATGGCATTCCATGAAGAACTGTTCTGGAATAAAGTCCTTCCACATTACCTGCGTCTCCTCGTTATTACAGCTTCTTACACCAGTTATATGCAACTACTTGTGAGATGTGTACCACACTGTGAAGCCTGCAAAGAAAGGACACAATCCTTATATGCATCCATGCATGAGTTACTGAGATTGGTACCCTGCAAAAAAGACTGTGGTTTTGGTGCTGCCTTGCATCAGTTGCCCCTACAGTGTCTGTGCCATTCACAGGCATTGTAAGTGCAGTGAAGCCATTTTGAGAGCAGGGGCTGGGAGTTTGTCATTACGAACTCCACAGCTCCAGGATGGCTTCACTGAAGACTTGGAAGTTTGGTACTAAACGTCTCAGCATATTAAACCCAAACTGATACCAGTGTTGGATTTAATGTAAAATGCGCTCAGACGGCATCTTAGAGATGCAAAGAAATCCTCAGCACATGTCGTAGGTGTATAAACAATTCATTAAGTGCACAATTTAAGCACAAATTATACACAAGTTATTTCAATTCTTATTTTCTTTTGGTCTTGCTTCAGACAGTCAACACGTGTTTCGTCGCTTACAAAGGGAAATCGTCCCGCGACTTTCTCAAGGTTATGTCCTTTTTGATAAAGTCCTTTCTTTTGTGGTGATATTTCCAACCCACAAAGGGATTCAGTATCTTGCGCGACGGCAATAAGGCAGTCCATGCGTCTGAGGGATCCTATTTTGTCCCCAAATCTTGAGCTCATGAGTCTGACGGTCTCGTCCCAAACCAGAGGGTGACGTTTGGGACGAGACTGTCAGACTCACAAGCTCAAGATTTGGGGACAAAATAGGATCCCTCAGATGCATGGACTGCCTTATTGACATTGCGCAAGATACTGAATCCCTTTGTGGGTAGGAAATATCACCACAAAAGAAGGGTCTTTATCAAAGAGGACATAGCCTTAAGAAAGTTGCGGGACGATTTCCTTTTGTAAGCGATGAAACACGTGTTGGCTGTCTGAAACAAGACCATAAGAATAAAGAAAGAAAATAAGAATTGAAATAACTTGTGTATAATATGTGCTTACATCGTGCACTTAACAAATTGTTGATACACATATGACGTGTGCTGAGGATTTCTTTGTATATTTTGTTGGCTTTGGCCGCTATTTTGGGGAGGTTGGTGGTTCTCCTCACCTTACAGCACCGTCTTCCAAATAAGTGGTTTTATGTACAAATACATGTGTTATTCTCCGGAGTGGTGCCAATATACCTAAGCATTATACCGCTGTTCATTAGTAGTGGCATCTTAGAGATGCCCCCTGAAAACCAACAGCCCTGGTGTGGTTCCTGAATGGCTATCTGCCACCACCAGACATGTTTCTAGACCCCTGAGTAGAGAGCCCCCGCTCTCTGGGTCCTGAAACCAAGCCCATCCTAGACAGAGGTGTCATGCCTACTCCCCCAGGATGGGCAGGATCCACAAAGGGGAAGCTTCAAAGGCTTTCCACCTTTGTTAGCAGCCCCAGCCTCAGCTTCTATCAGCAGCTGGCTCCCACCGGTTCTGGCCCCCACTTTGGGTAGGAGAATCAGCAGGACAACCTAGAAAGAAAGGAAGATGTGCCCACCTTTTGCCAACTCCATCCCTCAGGTGGGGGAGGCAAAGTGAAGCACACAACTCAGTCCCCACCATCTGGAAGATGAGGGGACTCCCCCAATCAGGATGCGGCAAATGCCTCCCACTGGAGGGTGGCATGAGAGTTGGTGTAGACACCGCAGGGAAGGGACCTATTGGTCCCGACCTGCACACCCCTGTACCTACCTATATATAGTATTTAAGCGCACCCCTGAACCTTGCACCTTAGGTTTGATGACCTAAGAAGAAGAAGGACCTAAGAGCCGTGTAGCAGTGGAGACGAAGATGACGACTGACTTGGCCCTAGTTCTACCGGCCTGTCTCCTCCTCCAGCGAACCTGTTTCAAGAAATCAGCATGCTCCTGCAACCAGCAACCTCAAGAACCCTAGATGACCTGTGCTGTCTTTGACAAAGACTCCCGTCTCCTGTGGACACCGGATTTGTCCAGCAAAGAAACCGACACTAGTCTCCAGATCCGGGCGGATACGCAACTCTGCACCTGACGCCTATAGCTTGAGTTTGAGTGACTCGCCTATCCTGCGAAGTCTCATCGGCAATCCTTGCCTGGTTGGCATCAGTGCTGACCTCTCCAGAAGCTGCCCCTCGACGCATGCAGATGCTTTTCTGAGGGTCCCCTCCAGCGCGACAGGAACCAGCTGAGAAAACCAGACACCAAAAGGCAAGCCTACAGCCTCCACCCTCCGACTCTGGGGAACACAGCTGTCAGTGCCCAGGTGTCCCACAGCTATCCAACTTACCTGCCCCGCCATTGGTCGCCTTCGTCCAGCCTCCTGGTCCAAGCCTGCAACCTCTTTCTGAAACCGGTGACTGCTATTCGAAAGCATTGGGCGCCCTATGCTGATTTGCACTCTGCACCCGGCTGCCTCTGTGCCGCTGGTGGTGTAGCTTTGGTGCTGCATTGTGGCTCCCCTCTGTGCTCCCCTCAACCCCTAGGGCACTTGACCTAAGACCCTGGGTACCTACCTGCAAACCATGCCTCTTAAATGTACCCCCGGCTTTATTGGATAGCATTGGGCCCAGTGACCTCTGCACCCAGCTGCCCCAGTTACATTAGTGGTGCAGTACCTACCTAGTCTTGAACCTTGCCCTGTGTTGTCCAAAATCCCCAAAGCCTGGAGAAGTAAGTCGGGTACCTATCTGCAAATTGTTTACCATTATTTTCCTCCATTGGATTGCATTGTAAGTCTATCTGTTGCATTGAACTGTCTAGCCGTATCACTGCCAAAGCATACAAATGTACTTTATTTACATTTACTGGAAGCATTCATAAAACGTCTAACTGAATTTAGAAAACATTACTGCATTCTTGAAAAGTATTGCTACTTTTACAACACTGTACAACTTACCTGCACTTAGTGATTCTTGGTTCTAGACAAAAATAACAAAGTAACAACTTTTTATACAAACCAATTGGTCTGGATTCAGTCTTTGAGTGTGTGCTATCGTTGGTTTCCTGGAGTGTGTACAATAAATGCTTAACACTACCCTCTGATAAGCGCCTAACTGCTCAGCCCAGCTACCACTAGATTGAGAGTAAGGTATTATCTAATTTAACCTCTGCCAAACCTTTGGGGACTCACTAGACTATACACAATATATCTCTTTTTTAGTGTGGTATATGCAGAGCCAGAGTAGGAAAGTAGGATTTGTTTCTTATGGTTAACCCCACTTTTTGCTTGAGGTTACACTGTTTTTGACTAGTCTGACTGGGATCCTGCTAATCAGGACCCCAGTCTATCTGCTTTCTACGTAAAATGTATTGACATGAACTTAGGTACACTCCAGATTTGGATACTGGGGTACACTTATAAGTCCCTAGTATATGGTACACCTGTACCCAGGGCATAGGTTCCCCAGAGGCCTACCATGGGCTGAAGCATGTATTATGCCACCCACGAGTTGCAGCCTGTGTAAGCTGATGCTTGCACCACTTACGATATAGTTTTACTATATCTATAGGTCACTACACTTAAAACCTATAAGTCGTCCCTATAGCAGGCCTTAACAATCCTAAAGGCATGGTGCTGGGTTTTACGTGAGAGGGTGCCCCTGCAGAGACATATAGGTAGAGGTGCAATATATCCTCGAGATAAATGCTATCTCAAAAACGGCTAAAACAAAACATGTTGTGTTTGGTATCAAACACCTTGGAATCATACCTCCACACCTTTAACTGGTGTGGGAGGTAATATTGGCCAGTAGTGGAATGGGTCGAATATTGTTGTCATGAAACCCACTGAACCCTCAGTCAGACCCATGTTCGATCGTGGTTTAACACCAGAAGTAGTAGACAGGGCTGCAAGTGACGTACACTGTGGTGATGAAGGTGTAAAAACAAGTGATGAATGTTCCATCAATGTTTCCTTGCCAAATGAATGAACCAATCCTGTGGACAGTGTTTGTGCCAGAACAAATGCTTCTTCTTCAATTCGATTTAAAGACTATGTACTGGAATAAGTTGTTGATTAGAGGAAAAGATGTAATATGCTGAGTAGTTGTATGCTTTTATGTACCTTGTTTCCTCCCGTGCCCTTCACCAGCCCCAATCCTTCCTGCCTTTCGTGTGAGTGCAATTGGGGCCAGCACGCTGACAAGTTATAGAAAATTGAAGAGGGTTAACGGTTGTTGGTTGAATTAAAGGCATTGTGTGAAGACCTGTTCTGGAATAAAGACCTTCCACTTTACCTGTGCCTCCTTATCATTACAGCTCGTTTTGCTAATTATAAACAACTACATATGAGACTTGCACCACATCGTGAAGCCTGCAAAGAAAAGAGAAAATCCTCATATACATCGACGCATGAGTTACTGAGATAGTGAGATTGGCACCCTGCAAAAGGCCTGCGTCAACACGAGGGGATCACTCTTGATTTCCATACCCTCACAGTCCACTTTAGAGACATGTAGCCATCCAATGACAACTTCACCCTATTCCTAGGGAATAGTATCTCATCCCCAATGTACACATCTGCACCAGATTTGCTCAGCCTTGGTGACAGAACCCTTAATCCTCTCTAATTTGGAGTCAGACACACATTTGGGCATTGGGTTAAGCTCTCACCTTACAACTAGCAGAAGGCTAAATGTCACAACCCCTAAGAAGGCAGAGATCCTAAACTCTTTAGAGGGGGCGGCCCCCTAGTGTTTCCTCACTGCCCAGGGGTAGTATTTTTTCCTTGGCCACCTGGCCTTGAAGTTGGCCACTGTGGGTGCAAGATCTCACCTCCCCCGTGACCTCTGTATGAGGTCCCTTCCAGGTCAGCAGCACATATGCAAACTATACAGCACCGGATGAATAACATGGCAATGTAATGCCCAGTGGCTAGATATTGTTTCAGGATGGGTGTCAGAGGTTTGTACAAATCGGCGTTCCACTCTTCGGATCACCCGTAAATTAACCTTACCTGACTACTGCATAACAGAGTATGAATAAACTCATTACAGTTTTCCCAGTGTGTGGTCTGTTTTGTTTCTGATTATGATGCACCTGTATTTTGTTGCAAAAGTATGTCAGATGACAGAAGGGCTAGGGGTGGAAACGCTAGGGACTCATGTTGGTCTCTTCTGTACTTTAAGTTGGCCCACGTGGATATTTTGGAAGCAGCCGGTCGTTCCCTTCAAATGGGGCAATGTGTTAAACCACTAATGTCGCAGAAGTGTGAAATGGATGGACCATCCTTTCCTAGAACTTTGCTCTCTCGAGGCTGAACACAGCGAGCAGTTAGGGACACTCCCAGCACTTCGCCGCACCGGGACCGTCTCCAAACATAAACAGGACACGTCAAGGCGTCGAGGGCGGGAGGAACGGGCCGGACGGCGCGTCCGCTGTTGTCGAGGGCTCTGCACAGGGAGTTCTGCAGAAGCTCACTTGCCATTGGCCGCAGGATACTGTGTTGTTTGTGAAGTCTTGTCTGGTCTTAAGCCCGCCTTCTATTCCAGCACACACTTAACAATCCTTGGATTGGTCGACTGTCTCAAAGTGAGAGCACGTTCGACCAATCCTCGTGCTACATGCGCAGCAGACCTAGCCCACTTCAGCCAATGGGCGGGGCCGCGTGTGTCCCGCGTGCGCTCAGTAGCGCGGTCGCTTGAGGAACAGGTAAACAGAGAAAGAAGCTAGGGTCGCGTGCAGACCGGACCCAGTACGAGGGTAGCGCGCGCACGGACACAACAGTGGCTGCAGCCGAGAGGAACCCCCTGCCAGCGCCTGCCGCCGCTGCTGCTGGGTAAAGAGGCGCGAGCTCTGGACACCGCATGCGCCAGGTAAACCGACGCAGGCTGCACCCCAATGTGCGAGATGGGGGCGCTGGTGGTGGAGATGGTGGTAGTGCCTTGGAGCGGGGTTTAAGGGGTTATGGGCCCGCTGTTCGCAGAGGCCTTCCAAACAGTCACCGTGCACAGAAGTGGGTGTGTCCGCCCGCCCTATATACACTTGGTGCCCCCTGCTGTTGCCAGTTGTCTTTGCTGACCTTGGCCTGCCCCCTGCCTTTTAAGCATATCTCGAAGGTTCCATGTTCCTTCATTGTTGTCAGTGCACAACAGCTGCTGCGACAGAGCTCTGCACGGCTCTGGTTAATGCAGAGCTGCAGGGCTGCTCATCGCCTGTGCAGTAACGGTGGAGCTGTCGGTCTGTCCTGTGGAGCTCCGGTGACGGGCACATAGAGCCCCGTTAACGTGTTTAAAGAAAGGCTTCTGCCAGTGCATTCAAGTGGTGTGTATTTTGACTAGAAAAGTAATTTCTAATAGAATCCACAAAGTAAAATGACTCAGCCATTTTTATACAGAAAGGCTATCTGCTAGCTACATTTATACGCACATTCGCTCTTTTCCAGGGCAGCCCATGTGCTCTGAATTTAAACATATGTTTGTTTTCATCCTGCAGCGAATGCCTACTGAGGGTGAACAAAAACAATAACTGCTTCTTTAATCACTTACAGTAAACAATAGCTGCATGGTAGTGTTTGGAAGTAACCAGAGTTAACTGACATGACCCTGTAGGTAATTTATGTATTGTAGCGCATTGAGAGGTGATGTAATCCCAGGTTCTCCATTTGGTCAAACGCATTGCTTAATCCTCTGTTTACATATGTCAGTATTGTGTCTTTTGAAACGGATCACAACCATTAAGAACCACTGCGAGAGCGTGCAAGCTTTGTAGCTGCATTCGTATAGCGCTTTATGCCCCAGATACAGCGGTAAGCTGCTTTTATGGTTGGTTGCTTTCTTCTGTTAGTGCGATGGAAGCAAGAACAATAATCGCTATGTTATCTTAATGGGTAGGGTTTGGATATCACGTGTGGGTACTAGACTCCTGCTCTTCACGTGTTTTGTTGCAATGCACAGGCGTGAAGTTGAACCGAAAAGGAGCCGGGCATAGGATACTTTCATGTGAGAGCTGATGTTTAGATGAGTACAGCGTGTGAGCACAGCCACAAAGGGGAAACCATGCTCAAACCGTAATGCTGCTCGTGTGAGGCTGCGCTTATGAAAAAATGGAGATTAGACATGGCCATCCTGCTGTTTTAATTGCTCTCTTGTCATACAGTGTCAGCCTATTTGAGAAGGACTCCATGGAATACCTCAAAAGTGAAAGAATCTTCCATTGGTGGTGCATGATTCTATTGACTATAGTATAACTTTTGGTGGTTCACCCAGGAACGGCTGTGGAGCATCCCAAGAAAGGACATTATGCACCCAGCCACTAACTATGCTGTGGGGTTCATCACCAGTGGCTTCGGAGGAACCCTTAGGAATGGGTGTTATAGAAACTGCCGTAGCACATACACTATCTAAGTCCACCCGGGAGCAGCAAAGAAATAACTCCTGAGAATGGGCATTATGCAACCATTCATAGTGTGTGCGTTGGGTTCTATTCTGGACTAGCAGAGGAGCAAGGAATGGGTATTATACAGCCAGTCACTGAAATATGCTCACAGTTCTACCCAAGAAGTGAAACCGTTACAAATGGGCAATATGCAACCAGCTACTGTATGTGCCCCGATCTACATGTAGGAGTGGTAAAGAAACCCTTAGTATTGTACAGCTCATAATAAATGCCCTGTGGGGTGCTCCCAGGAATGCCATAGAAGCAATTAATATAAATTGGCTTTTTGCAACCAGTCACTGTTCTTGTGTCCTTCCAGAAGTAGCAGGGTAGTAACCCATAGGCAGGGGCGTAGCTTCAGGGGTGGTGGTTGGGATGTTATACACCCCTAATAAATGTATTTTCTGCTAAATATTGGATACATGTCCTTTGAGTATGGTGAGGTGTCAGTTGGATTCCAACAGGAAGTTTTACCTACTACACACAACAACAAAAGCTTTTCCTTTTCTTGTTTTGAAAGTCTTAGGCAATGTTGATTATTTTACAAAATGATGTGTTTTCACTCACATAGTACCCCTCCAATCCGCATTTGTCTCCCTTTCCATTGCTCCTTTCGCCCCTCTCATGCGCCCTCTTTGTCGTATAATGTATTTTAACATTTTATGTGCAAGCGCCATTGTTGGGTAATCTTATGCGCACGCCACCCCTATTTTACTAACCAAGCTACTTCCCTGCTGATAGGAAAGGCAATTGCACAACCAAGTTTGGTCTATTCTCCACAGGTGTACGGTTCAGGATGGGTGCTACTAGGTGAGCCTGAATTGTTCACTAAGTGTGTGGGAGGGTCGAGTTATATTGCATAACATGATACTGACACGTGGAGGGCATTAAAGGAAGCGGGCCTGGTAAGGCTAGAACAGAAGCCCTGAATTTATACCCTTTCCAGGCTCAAACATGGAAGACGTCCTTAACCTTTGTTATTTAGCTAGATGCCTGGGATTGACGCCCTAAGAGGAGGGGTTAACTGGAAAACAAAGATGGCCGCGTGAGTAGACTATTCAATTCGAGGGAGAAAGATTTGGAGATAAGAGTGTGCCATAGAGTTCAAGCACCTGAAAATATTTAATTAAAAAGCAGATGGAGCAATAATTTTAGCCGTAAATCATCAGTAGTCCCCTCGTGAGCTAGAAGCAGTGCCTATATTTCAATTACAATCTTGTGCTGGCTACTTGGAAATATGGTGACAACACACTTTATTAGAAGCAGCCACATGGCAAAATGTAATTAAGAAAGACACCCTGAAAAAGGAGGTATGGAAGGAAGGAATTCTCTGGTTTATGGTGTTCTTCCCCACTTGGATCACGTTACAGGATACCCGGGTAATCGCTTTGTGTGCGCGCACTCTGGTTTCCTTCTACTAACATTTTAGCGCTTGGAAAGGGATTTCCTCTTTCCCCAGTATAGCCTTCTTCTGACTGCAGAATATAATAACGGTCAAAGTCTTTACCAGGCTAAAATGTTTGTGGCCGCCCTATCTCTGACTACTCCATGGCAGGGGTTCAAACGAGGCAAGAGTGAAGGTTGTTTTGGACTCTGTACATGCTTTTGCGTAATGTTCAGGTTGTGTGATCTCCAAAGAGTCATACTGTGAAAGTAGGAGGGGGCCACCGGCTATTGATTATTATTAGAGTAGCAAAGCGTTGGGACCAAAGTTTGAGAATATTTCAGACAGGCTCCAGCTGCCAGCGCTTGCTGCCAATTTCTCTTTACCTGGCTCTCTCCCCTTAACTGTTTCCACCCTTTTGGCTTTTCTCCTGTATGTTGCAATATCTGTTATTTTCTGTTGCAGTGTCTTATTTGGTATTTCATTAGAAGTTTTTTCTTCTTCACAGAATGACACACATTTATGCCTTTTCCTTCTGCAAGACGTAGCCGTTTATTATGAGGATACAATGGTAATACCAATTCCCCAAGGGTAAGGTACTGCCTCTCCTTCGAGATTGAAAGTTGATCCGCCATTACGTGGGTTGTATTTGTACATGCATCAACTGTGGGTGTAAGATGAAAGAGCAGTTCGTAAGATATATGCATTTCAGTTTCCTACAAGGCCAGTGTCCAATTGTCAAGACGCATTACGATTCTTCTAGTGGTTGCTATAAACGTGCCTGCATACCCAATAAATGTCTATTAGAACTTCCACAAGAATTCTTTGAGAAAAATTGTGGCAAGTACGGTGCGTCCACCCAAACTCGTGGCTCTATCATTGTGCGATTATGGTACCTAAGCAAGGGCTAGACCGTGGATTATGGCATATGTATGGCAACGCTGATTGTGAGGAGTGAAACAACTGATTGTGGCGCTGTGGGCAGCTTAGTTACTGTGACTGCCCCTTGGGAAGACCAGTGGATGGTGGATCTGAGGAAAGAAGTCTGTAACCTATGTTATGAGTTTTTATCAGAACACATATGCAGTGCTGTGTATTTCGGCACAGTCGTCTGTTCCAGTACATCCTAGCCGATTATATAAGTGATACAAAAAAGGCACCCGAGGGAAAGGACTTTAAACCTTCATCTTATTCTGTAATTAAACCTGGAAATTGGTCTGGGCTTGTGGTGGCTTGGAAACTGATTTTTTTGTTGTTGTAGGAAATCAGTAGAGTACCGAGCGTAAAACCCTAGCATGTATCCCGAATTGTGATGGTGGAAGCCAAATAAACTATTTCACTTCTAAGTATATCATTTAAGAATTATAGTATTGACTTTGCTATCCTTCTCATAGTTTTCTGGGAGCAATGCACCGGAATCAAAACAATTTGTAGAATACTTTTGTCAGTACAATTAAAGCGCACTCAAGACTTAACCCAGCTCACTTCACTGTTTAACTATTCATCAAAAAAACACTTTTCCTTGACGGTTCATAACACGCTGCACCAGCATTGAGCTAGCTCCCACTGTGGGCCTGGCTTGCAGAGTACAGTGAACCCTTACGAGTAAGCCACACCAGCGACCTCTGTATAGATCATACCGAGCACTGCACACACAAAGCTTCGCACATGATGTTCCCACATTGGTAAAGACCTGCTGTTAAGCACAGTCCATAGCACTAACCATTCCAAGGCAAATACTCCCGAACAAATACCCAAAAGCGATATAATTAAGACACCCACAAGCCTGATTCTGATCTTGAAAAGTTAGAAATCCGAGTCTGTTTGTGATGGAACCCTCAAGACCAGGGTGTGTAGTTCAATTAATGGCAATACGAATCTTTGCAACACAACTTTAACAACCATTGAGGGACTTTATAATATCTAGAGGTGGGCAAGCCACTGAAAGCTAGTCAGATGCCTGGCTCTGCACGAGGTCGTCTTGGACACTCGAGCCCCAAACGACCCGAGCGTTCACGTGGTTTCCGCCAGCCAGCCACGCTTTAACCTCATGTGCTAAGAATTAAAGAGAAAGCTGTAACCTTTTCTGTGAAGTGGGGAGGAGAAAGCGATACCCAGCTAGAAGCTGAACTGCACAATGTCAAACAAGAACCTGTGTTCCTTCCTGCGTGCCCCGCTTGCAAACCGTGTGATCCTATTTATTCATTCAGACATGAAAGTTCATACAAAACGAGAGTTTAGGAAGCGCAAAGTACGAAAAACGTGCACGATTCACTAGACTAGAATTTTGTTGCATCTATTATTATAGTCTGTACCACATACATGACAACTGACTTGCCTCTTGGTTTCCTAATGGAATTGTCATGGAGGGAGCACTAAAGTTTCGAAGTTCAGGTTTAAAAACTATCACTTTTAAAAAGCACCTCTTTAATTTAACACAATAAGGTGACTCGCTTGCAATATGGAATACATTTTTTTAATTTTTATTTTGGAGAGGCTTTATCATACTTTTACACATTATTTGTTGCATTATTTATTTACATGCCAAATATTATCCTATATTCGGATCGTGCATGGTCTGCTAGAGCCTAGGCGGATGCTCGACTCCGTTTCAGCTCTCCCTGTTGAAGTGTTTACTCGCCCACCTCCAGCAGTGACGTTGTATTAAGTTCCCTTAGGAGCGTCGCTGCTGCTATTAAACCACCTCTTGGTAGCAATTATAAAATTTACCAAAGAGCGGTAAATGGGCAGGTCGGTACTGACAGAGTTTGAAGCTGTCAACTTCCGGTCGCATTTCGTTATCTCTCGCTTATGGTAACCTGCTTAGTTATCTCACTGATAAAGTAGAACAATACGTGTTGTTGCTGGGAGAACTGGCATACGTCAGATCAAGGGTAACCAAACAACCTGATGGAATCGTTTTTTTTTTTTTTTGACTTGTGTTCGGGTCACACCCAGCTTCGAAATGCCTCCGGAATCTGAATTGGACCAGTGCCTACCCAGAAACCACAGTTAACTTTGTTTAGGCACGCATTTAACTTTACATTTTTTTTTTGTGATGCCTCTGTTTTCTTGTGCCCTTTAATTCATTCTTGGGGTGGCTCTGTTGACATGTTAGCAATTCAGATGTTTTCTAGATTAAATATCTATACCAGTGAGGCTTTTAGTTTGCCTTGGTGGAAAAAGGTAATTGGTTTTGAAAAAAGATTGTTTTCTCATGGTTGTAGTTGTTATCCGTGGGAAATTTAAATATGTCAATATTTTGAGACGCGTAACTCTGGGCATTGCTAATATTTTGTTTTGCAGAAGTTTTTCGACTATTGTTTATTGGCGAACCTCCTGTACCGCTATTGGTTTCCTGTTTCCGTAGCGTTATTTGATATGGGTGCTGCCTTCCAAAAGTAATTTTGTTGTACGTTTTGAGGGCAGATTAAAAATGTTCTCTTGGGAAGCTGTTTAATGTCATTGATGTCTATAGAAAGAGCGATGATAAATTGTCCAAGAAATAGAAGTCCGCTCTTGTGTCCCTGAAATTGAGATGGAGGGCTTCACATTCTGGCCATTTTGGAGACAGTTGCGTTTCTGTGGATGACTTCACTGCGAAGAACTCTCAGCCATTTCCCAAAGCCCATGAATATAAGCATAGTACATTGACCTTCGTGTTGGGCCCAGTTCTTTAAAGTACATGGTGTGAATCCAGTTTGTGGCTGGCAGTGCAATGACCTTTCCAGTCCTGTGGACACAATGGTTGAATTTTAGATAGTGGAGTCGGTGCGCCCGTTTGACCTTCATGTGGGCACAACACAGCTATTCAGGACTGTTAACAAATTTAAGTGTATAAACAGTAGAGAGAGACCCCTTCGACTGAAACCAAAGGGACTGGAGTACTATCAAATATTTAAACAAATTTAAGTGGTCAAAAGTGCAATATAATTGTGCGCAAATGGATTTAAACTGATTTGAAATTGAATATATGGCTTGCATCACAGTAGATAACTGTTGAATGTGTGTTTTAAGATGTTCTGGAAAAACCTTGCTTTGCTACACCACAGTGTAAAAAACACAGTAGCTTTATACATTTATACATTCAGGGTACTGTTACTCCATTAGTGAGAAGACTGATTAAGCATTTCAAAGAATATGGAATTTGGTTATGAAAATGCATTTCAAGAATGGGCTCCCCACTTAAAAAAATCCTTTTTAGATTTTAATTAATCTACAAGTAAGGGTAGAAATGGTTATTGTTGGAGGAGGTTGCTTAAGTGATTGGTATGTTTTGTGGTCTTGCAGAGTATGAGACCACTGACCACAATGCCAGCTGCATGTCTGACTCTTTAACTCTCTTTTTGGACACCCCTTTACCAGGGTTGGGCCACTAGCCTGGGCTAGCGTTATAGTGTCCGTTTTAATGTTATCACTTGACTCAATGCCTTGTCTGAATTGCCAACAACCACCTTTTCTGTTTAGTGACTAAAATAGACCACTTAAGCACACCACATAGTATATCTGCCCATCGGGCTCAAAGCAAGCGAGGCATTTCGGTCAGCAGTGTTGACTACTTCTTCCACTATGATCCAGACAACCTGGTATTTTGAAATATTCCCAGATTTGGGTTTATAGGCTACAACTGCCCCAGAGTCATGAAGGCAAGTTGGCTATTTGAAGTTTTAGGTTTATTATTGCACCTCATGGGTTGACCAGGAGGTTCTTGCAAGCTAATAGTGAAAACAGACCTGGAATCTTGTTGCAGATAATGAATGCAAAAAGAGATAAGGTGTAGAATGCAAAACATGCTTGTCTTTTGCCTAGCCTACGAGGTGGGCGCCCAGCTGGCTGGGCACTGGAAGGGGTTTCCAATTTACACTTTGTGGCTATTTTTGTAAAATGACAGGAATCTAATTCTTTGCACGGGATGCAACAAGTTAATATGTTGCACTTTGTATTCATATTAATCCTGGCCCCTGATATTTCTCCTTGTACCTAGTTGTCCAGAGATTTTCATTTTTGATTTGTGTTTTTAGATCATTAGAGAAGTAATTTAGCTTGGGTAGACGTTGCTGATCTGGGTTAAATTTTTCTGGACAACATTATTAACAAGTATTTGCGATGCAATAGATCTTGCATTCAAAAGAGAGCGCTATTGGTATTGTAAATGACAATGGCTTTTATCTGTATTTTGTTTTGAGTTGGAGAAGATGTACATGGTTTGGAGTGGAATTGTGTGGGTTTAATTAGAATTGCTGTGGAATTGTGTTGGGTGGAATTGTGTAGTGCATTTGTGTAGAATAATTATGTGAGATGATGAATAGATAGGGATGAGAGCTGCACATAATAGATAGAAAGATGTAGAAGGCTAGGTAATTTGTGCACAAAGTGGTGAAATGGAACAGAAGTGAACAAGGAGGGACAAAGAGGCCTGACTGACTAATAGCAAGCAAGGATTTTTAAAGGACATTGATATAGGCAAATGGAAAAGCAATAGCAAGCAATGAGAGGAGTTGAACTCCATAAACCATATACACCCAACAGAAACTTTCTGTTGAAAGTGGCTCTTCCCCATACCATCCCGCTCTGCAGGGCTTTAAGTAGGCTGAGTCCTGCTGGTGCTCAGCCCTGGCTGTTCTCAAAATCGGGTGCTGATTCTGGTCCATATCTGGCTCTCTATTTTTGCCCTAACCCTCAGGGTGGAAAAAAAAAATCTTAACTCTGCAGCAGTACACATTTCCCTGCCTTTGATGTCACTTCAAAGACACTGATTATAGTTCTTTCACAGTCTCACCATTTCAGAACTGATGCATTTTCAATACTATATACAACAAAGCCGTAGTTGTTGCTTATTTATCTTATGCAACTAACAAGCATTGACAAAGCACAGATTTTTAGCTTGTTTGTAAGTCACGCCCTTCAATACACTGGCCACACCCCTTTGAGAGACCCCCAGTTTTTTAATCCTACTTAAAGCCCTGCCGCTCTGGAGAAACTGTGTGATCCTAGTAAACTACATTTGCTACCTAATTATGAACTCCGAAGTCTGCATACAAACAAGAGTATGTGTGAATTATGATTAAGCTCTGACTTTACTGGCACACTGTGGTAATGTGGCAGACATTCCCAGTATCTGCTGGCTTAGACGGTACTGTGAGATTCGCAGGGTGTGACAGCTGCACCAGGAACCCGACATGTGAAACAGCGTGGCAAAGGCTCATAGTGCCATTTTGCCATTTTGCTAGCACAGGTGGGGTTTGTATGCGTCTGTGTGTAGGGGTGGGGCATGGTGCTTAGCCTCCTGGTTTGGGATATATAGACTGCCTGGCCTCACTCCTAACCCAACATTTGGGGTGTTAAGTCTATTCCCATGCCGGCTGCAGACCTGGCTCACTTGTAAGGCCCAACCCATGCCCTAGGCACTATGTGATTTTTAGTTATATTTTCAAGTAACACATTTGGTGGTAACTGTGCCAGGAATGCGATTACCAAACAAACCACAGAGGGAAGCGGGATTACTGCAAGCCACAACCTCAAAAAGCATTTTTTCATTTCATTACTACTGGTTTCTAAGGAGAGTTGCCGAGTAGAGAGTCAGAGGCTAGAGATAGTAACTTCTGTGGGTAGAGGCATTACAAATTTCGTAGGCTTTAGCACCCCATCAATATCTTCCCAACTAAATTCACACTGATCTTTCGCTCCATATGTATGATACAAAACATTAACACATCTTCTGATCAAGTAGACCACTCTTTTAATGTGTCCACGCACCGAATATGATGTTGGTGGAAGGCCACTTAGCGGGTCTGATCTCTTTTCCAGACACGCGCATGGTATTTTTCTATGTCTTTAAAGTCGTATTCTTCTTCCGTCTCAGCAAATCCTTTGAGGAACTTCACAGGTTCACCAGTTAAAACTCCAAACTTTGTTCCAATTTTGCTTTGCTCATGGTGTCATCACCCATAAGAATATGCACCCTGATAAGAACACTGGGCATCTCTGGGTCAAGTTTCTTGTCCAGAATATGAAGCAGGATTGTGTCTTTTCTTGCCTGTTCCATAACTCGGAAAGTTCTTGACTTATGAACATTGCAACAAATCTAAGTAGCACAGTAATAACATCCATGTTATTTGACAGTACAGTGATTCGATTGGAACCATTTCAAACAGCCCACACAACATGTGACACAACACAAAGGTCGGCTTCCTCCAATTTGCTATTAAGTTCTTCAACAATATGTCCCGTACCCTTTGAATATATCTCTGCAGGCACCAACTCCTCGAAGACTATCATTCCACTTGCAATAATTGAAAATTCAGTGTTCACTGAAGGATCAGCAATGTTTTGTCGAGTTAACATCTCCAAGTTCATCTTGTTCGAGGTTGATGACCAGAATTTGTCAAGTTGCACAGGTATAAGTGTTTTGTCTCATTCTCTCACATTCTTTGACAGATAGTCCAAGATAGCTGTCAAAGATATTCTTGCAAGGTGCACACTGACTTTCTTAGCTGTAGAACAGTCTGAACAACCTCTCCGAAGTTTGGCATAGATGAAATCTTGACTATTCGCAATTGTGACATCTAGTCCACAACAACAGCAGTTTTCAATGAGGTCACATTTCCGAATTGAAATTCTTCACGTAAAAGTTTTTTTAAAATTCTTGTACAAGTTTGTGCTTCACTGGTTTGGTTGCAGCATCTCCATCAAATGTGTTGTTTGGAAGAAGATCATCCAACAGAATGTCCTAGATAAATTCACCCCTTTTCTTTTGTGGTATCCATCTCTGGGCTTGCAAAAGTTCTTTTTTTTTTTTTTTGTAACCTTTTTTGTAGTCACTGGTTGGCCGAAACTGTTACTATGGCAATTAAAGTGTGAACGTTTAGCTTTAGTGATTTTGTCAAACAGGTTTTTTTCTTTCAGCACAAATCTCTCTTCCTTCAGTTCTGCATCTAGTAGTTTTGATCCATGTTCCAGGACATCTAATAGATGTCTTTATATTGTTATCCACATATTGTTTGGTCACAAAGTTGTGCAGTTGTACAGACTCTGTCATTTCAAAAGGATTTCTTTGTTGCTGCGTGAAATAAAGAAGGCTGTCAACATGTTTGTTAAAATGTTTCCTTCTCTCTCCCACAAGGTGTGGTGAAGAACAGTTTCATGACGGTCCATTAATTTTGAATTTGTCATCTCTGAAAACATTATAAATAGAAAGTACTTCATGGTAAACTAGCTGCCATTGATCAACATATTCACTTTTACATGTCTGACCAACTATTCCCATGGAGCTTTTCTGTGATCTCTGAATTGTATGTTCCAGTTTTATATCTGGAGCCACAGCATTGAAACTTCCTGTCTTTTACCACAAAATGTCTTTGCATGAATTTTCTGTAGAGATATCGTTTTTCCACTTCTAGCTTCTTTACTCTTTCTAAATAGCAGGGCCCATATCTTGGGTAGTCTATGCAATCGAACTAGCAAAACACAGTAATCTGTGACTCCATAGCCTTCATGTGCAGCTCCCAATCACTTTCCCGATGAGCACGTACCAAGTTTTTCACTAGAGCTATCATGAGTAAAAAAAAATCCTAGAACTTGCAAAGTTCAACTTGTTCTTCCCACTCCTTTACAAACTTGGGCTTCAGGTTTTCTGATTTTGAACAGTGTGTATTGAACATTGCCTGGCTTTACATTATGTCGTTTGAATGAAGGGCACTCAGTGCCTTGTTCACTTCTGAGATTAGATATGCAAAACCTAATTTGTCTTTCGTGTTCCAGAAAGCATTCCAAAACCATGTTTCTATAGCCTCTGGTATGATGAGCATATTGTGTAACAAACAAATCTAATGAGTTCAGTTCAATAGTGACTGGAAAGTTTTGCATTCAGAGATTTCAGCATCACCTATGCCACATCCACTGAGTTAACTTCCTGCACACCGCAACTTTTGTGATGTAGAAAACGCCCATCATTGGATAAAGATCATCAAATTCTACTGGATTGCTCAAAAAAATATCGGGTAAAATACGGAAAACGCCATCACAGAAAATTGGCAGGATAGGCTGGTCTTTAAACTGAGCACACACATTTTGGATGTTTTTTTAGAGCTATGTATACTATTGCAAAGTTTATGACTGGAGTTGGTATTACTGGTAAAAACCCAACCTTCTTCAGTGGGACGGTGTTCTAGGAGATCAGAGCATCAATTCCAGGCCACGGAGGAACTGGCTTTTTTTCATCCTTCATTCCACACCGAATAAGCGATATGATAAATTTAATTAAATCAGCTTTGTGGACCGCACCATCAGGTAGAAGAAGATCCATGTCCCAAGTCCCTTTGAAACTTTCTGGTAGACTGGGACGTGTTGATTGCTTTTAGTGATTTTGCACACGTTGGCAAGGCAGTTGGGTTATAAGTTTGCAGCTTCCATTTGTTTATGCCTACAGCTGACACATCTTGTTTTCCAGCAGCTACTTCATTGGTACAATCTTGAAAAAGCACCATGGCAGTATCGTGTGCTGGATGTTCCAGACAAAGTAGAGCTGTCTTCAAAATCAAAAATTATCAAGAGCATCTATTGGAAATCCTTTCCTGGTAAGGTGATTTAGAAATTGTGTGCTGTCAGACTCGCAAGAATTTACAGCATGAGCTGCTAACAAGTTCCATCTCCGAACTGTCATTATAACTTGTTGATACACCAATCCTATTCATTGAAGTGATTAGCTCTCTACTTTTGCACCTGTCATGGGTTGCGTGGGGAGTCACCATGTGTAGCAGAATTTTCTTTTTGCCTTGATGCAATTCATAAAACCTGATTTGGAAAAGACAGTACATTTGCACAGTGTCAGTTCATGGGATTGTCTTCCACTTCTTTGCTTATATCTTCACAGCCATCATCAATGTTGTCGGCTTCTGTTCTGAACTCAAGAGCTTTCGTTTGTAACAGTTTTGCTTTGCTGATATTAAGCAATGACGTAAAAAATGTTAAGACCACATCTGGCATTCTTGTTGGCTCCCATGATTTGTGGAGCTATGGTGCATCACAAAAGTTTTCATTAAGTCCAAAATCTAAATCTTTCAGGGCATTTCTTAAAATGGTTCCTGCTGATTTTCCTGCATCCTGTGATCTTATTTTGGCAGCGAGAACTTCAGGAGTCAAATCTGCTGCGAACACCATAAGTAGCTCATTCTTTTTGTTAGTCTGACAAAAACAAATTCTGCTATTGTACATTCTCACCAGAAAAATCTTAATTTCATTATGGATCGATACAGTTTCGTCAATGTTGACCATTATTTCTCTGATCTCACCGAGTGTGAACCTGTAGTCAGCACTCAAGAGTGACTTTAAAACAATATTTAGCTTTTTTCAAAGAGTGCAAACTTAACTGATGGCTGGCAGTTATGTTGCTGCTGGGAGATCCTTGTACATTTATATTTTCGAATGTATGCATGCATGCAGTTCGGGTGGGCATACAAGTCTGCTGCCAATAAATTGACATCGCCGTTTAGATCAGCTACTCGGCTGAACATTTCATCATGGAAGAAATTAGCTGCAGATTAAAAACCTGTTTGCCCTTTGAGACTCACAGGCTCTGTACTTTGTTCTTTCATCAATCCCTTTGGCTCTTGTTCAGACTAAACCACAGATAACACTTTGAAGTACTCTGCTTTTGAGGAGTTGTTGCAGGTGGACGAGGGGTAGCAATCTATCTTCTAAGCGGATGGACATTGGGTTTGGTTGCCGTCGCTTTCTTAGAAGACTCAGATTCCTATTGAGACTCACCGGTTTCTGCTATTTTTGACAATTTTTTTCCCAGGCTTCTTTCTATTGTATATGACTTATAGCACTTGTTACAATGATAAAATGTTTGATCCTCTTCTCCCATCAGTTTCTATATTTTGTGAACTTCGTCTTGCCGTATTTCTGCAGCATCTCGAACTCTCTTCTGTCTAGCCGCAGTTGATTTTAGCTTTTCTTTTGGATTAGTTTGGCATATGACACATTTTTCTTTGAAGGAGCCCTCCGATTTTGTATTTAGCAACAGTCAGGAGGTAAAGATCCTCTGCTCCCACCTGGTTGGCTTGTGTTTGCAGATTTTAAACAACCGAAAAACCAGAAACAAAAACAATATTAAAACAAATTGCCAATATGATGGCTAAATCATATCATTATAGAGCTGCCATTTTGGAAAGTGGCTGAAGGGTTGCTCTGAGGAGTTCTTTTCTGGCTCGATAAGACTGCTTGACCCCCAAAACCTATATTTTGACACCAAAATGTAGTAAATAGGTCTCATGGTTTCTGAAATAGTACATCATCAGTGCAACACATCATCCATTTAAAAAAATGTCATATAGAAAAATTTGTATTAGCAATGTCTGCTCAAGCTAAATTACTTCACTCGTGATACAAAACCCAAATTAAAATCTCTGGGCAACAATTTTTTATGGAGGTATATCCAGGGGCCAGGACTATATGGTTAAATTGCTGCACTGTTAGACATTCACCTGTAGAATCCCCAAAATGTGCTTCGAGCTAAAGAGATGGAAAAAACTAAAAATTGTCTCACTTTTACTGCATTAAAAACCCAGATGCCAGCCGCCTGCTCGTGCTGTACCCTTTTAGCACCTTCTCCCTTTTTGGGTCCAGTTCCATGCAGCTTTAGTTGTTGAAGACCTTCTGTTACCCATACCTAGCTTGAGCATGCATGAAAGAAGTAGCACAGAGAGCGGGCCTTTTGGAACCCTACTTCACCCTTTTGCTTTCTTGGAATTTTCATGGTTTGCCATTGCTTGAATAGGCTGTCCATCAAACCATATTATTTTGATATGGTACGTTGTCCTGTTTATTTTTTTACATTGTTGGTGATGGTGCTTGTAGAGTCCTTTTTTTGTTAGACTGCGTAAACAACATATATAGCTTTTAATTCAGTGTGTGTGTTCTCATGGAGTGTTTCACTAAAGAGAAAAAAGTCAGAAAATCGGACACTGGTGGAATCTTAGAAGGAGCCACTGAGAGATGGTAAATTAGGCACTGCTCAGTGGAAGGAAAGGGCACAAGCTGGATTAGCCAAAACAAATAAAGCCAGCGAATAGAAACCAAGGAGATGTGAGTGACAAAGCCAATAGTGAGCAATGGGCGGAATGTATTCTCAGATAAGGTTTCAACATGTCCCAGTATGTCTTTGCAACCAAATAGCAGAGCTGACTGGTAGGCTTCAACCTAAAAATAAATGCCAGTAGAACGTTAAAACATTATTTCCATCAATAAACATTGATCCAATGCAACAGCTTCTTATTCTGAACTCAAAAGGTTAGATGTTTTCATACAAAAAATGGATAATCTCTCAGATGTAAACAGGCAGCAGAGTATAACTCCTTTTTGAAGTTTTTTTTAACCTCTATCCAAATAATATTTCATAGAGCATAAACCTTGAAAGAAACACTTTTGAGGGTGGATTTCCTACTGGTGCAAGCCTAGTCCCTTTGGATGTCCCTATCTCTACTTGAAGTTGACTGTTTTAAATTATGGGATGAAATGTTCTCTAGATTTGGGGACTATAGTTTAGCTGTCTCTCAAGCTTCTGACCGATACCTTACCCTAACCAATTTGCAGTATTTCAATTTTCCTGTAATTAGTTTTTCCCGTAAAATTCCTCTAAACCACCAGCCATTTTTAGGTCGAGCCTAGAGGCAGCACACATGCGTTGCTCTGCGAGGCATTTAGTAATTCCTCTGTGGAAAGAAACTCGCCTACCGCTTTTTTTTGGTTGCTTGGCGTGCCATTATAAATTCCATTGTTTTGATTGGTGCACAGGGTACATTTTGTCCTGCCTTGTGGGCGTTTAGTCCCCACCCTGGCGAACGCCCCTGCTACATGGATCCTTTCAGTGTGGGTAAGGTATTTGATTTCACTGCACTACGTTTAGTTTATTTTTGGTGTTTCGTGGACCAACACATCCTCACACATACGCCTCACTTCATCTTTAAAAAGGCTTGTGTACGAACACGTCGCCCGCTTAGCGAGCATTGTTAAAGATAAAGTGTGGCTTATGTGTGAAGCTGTCTCTGCCACGTACATCCGCTGTGCGAAAGTAAAATAAAAAATAATTGACATGAAGGGAAGCTACGTTTTCCAACTAATAGCCTGCACTGCGCCCGCAAAGAAAGAGTGAGTGTGTTTGGAGCCCGGGTCTGTAAACACCATGTGGCAACAATGTGGATCTGTACTAGTAATTGTTTTGGTTTTATGTAGATATTGCAATTTCGTAAATCATCCTGCATACAGACAAACGACAGTCCTTGTTATGGGAGTCCTCAGCCATTTAATCCTACTTTTTTGTGATTTATATTTTACAAGATGCCGGTGAACAAGGATCAGAAATCCTCTCTTAATTAAGCACTGGAACTGAATGTGTCTGTGAACTGAGTCTGCCGTCCAAATCACTCGCAGGGCTAAGTATGCATTTGCATGTGAGGGGTAGACGCGAATGTGCCTTTTAAGAGCGTCTAGAGGTGTGTAAGTGTGCACTTTTTATTGTACTTCAGCTCAGCTCAGTCTTCGAGTGCAAAATAGTCGCGTGGGACACGATTGCATGAGTACACGGTAGCCTAGTATAAAGGTGCTCTTTCCTCGCTCGAGGGAGCTGATATGCTGCTCTGCTCCTCTGTATTCTTTGTTTTACCACTCTTCTCACACACGAGCCCGGCATAGCTGCACAGCTATTTTTTCACACTGGTTCCTGCCCAGCTGTGCCTCTTTGTTTTGGCAGGCGCTCTTTTTATGTGTGTGTGTGTGTGTGTGTGTGTGTATATATGTGTATATATATATATGTATGTGTGTGTGTGTGTGTGTGTGTGTGTATATATATATATATATATATATTCTCTCTTTCTCTCTACCTCCCCGTCCCTCCCGAGATGTATGACTGTACATGCAACTCCCCTCTTTCTTCAGTAAACAATCAGGCGTCAAACGTAATGTTAACAAGAGAATCCGTGTCCATATATTTCAGAACCAAAATAGGCCAGCTGACCCCGATCTTGTATGGGTTTACGTTTTTAAATATTTATAATGTTGTGAAAGGTTCCTTTATAAAATCTGCATTGACTGATTAAATTCTGTTTAGGAAGTATTTTATTTAGAGTAGCTCATTTCCCATTCCCATTATAATACTTCTAATTTCAGCTATTGTTTTTGAGCCAAAATATCGCATTCTCTGAGAACTCCTTTGGAATTGCGCCTTAAGCACTATCTTTTGCCCATGCTTTCACGTGCATCAGTTGTACTGCAGATTGCGCTCATAACTTCTATTGTGAACAACAGAATCTCTGCACTTAATTCTCCAAGCCACATTAGCTGAATGATTTAAGGCAATACATTCAGGTTACATTATAATTTGTAGGTGTTGCTTTCAAATGCTTTTTCTGGCAGCATTTCCCAGTTCTGTGTTTGTAAATATTATTTGAAACCTTGCAGAGCTTCCTGTTAAGTCATTATGTATTTAACAATTATTTTTTGTTCCAAAAGCTGCTATTTGCAAAAGTTAGATTACACTTTCCATTAAAAAAAATCTTACTGTGGCTAATACAGGTCATGGTTACTATGCATAATTTTAACAGGGGTGTACCTATGTGTGATTTCCTTCCCCCCCACCCCCTCTCCCGCAACTATCAATTTTTAATGTCTTTTCTTAAAGCATGAGTAAATACAATTAAAAACAGGCGAGACCTATTGGCATTGCCAATGCTTGTTTTATGTCTATTTGCCCTGAATCCTGAGAGCTTGAGCATTACATGACCACTACAACTAATGACCTTAGAAATATCGGATCTCCAGACCGACTAAATCATTGTTGAAAATAACCTCATTATAGATATGCTAGAAACATGCAGAGTTCAGCTATATCTTTATATTGCCTTTGACAATTCTATGACCACTGCTTTCATTCCTTCCAGCAACCCCCTTTTTTTGCTAAACATGATCTCAGACTAACCACTTGCTTCTACAAAATTTGCTTTTAAATAGATGAGTAACCTTCTGAAATGAACTATTGCGATTACACAATGATCTACTTTCCCTAATGAATACTATGTTCCTCTTAACTGAACGAGCATCGTACAGTTGGCAGAGTTGATTGGTAAATGTTATAATTGCAATCTGTAGAAATTAACATTTTTATCGTAAAGTCTGGCTTTGTCAGCAGAAGATAATGTTCACACGCCTCGGCAAGTTTCCGTGTCGCCATTTGCTCTTGCTGCAGCTGGTTATATCACATCTGCTTTTAACTTGATGTAATTGTGCAATAAAACTGTGATTGCTTTTTAAAAAATATTTGTAACTTTTTTTTAGTTGCAAAGCACAGTAAACATTTTAGATACTTGACCAAATCCATGCGCTCGTCCCGAGTAGATTGTTACTAGATAAGGGCCCTTCTGCATGGAACCGAACAGCACAGTTTGGGTTTAAAGAGAAGATTTATTCAAATTTACCAGAAATAGAACTAACCATTTTCTTAATATCAAGTAGGAACCTTTTAAAGGCATAACAAACCCTACTGTTTAATTTTCAATTGAGTTTATCTGCCTATACAAAACATTCACCTCAAACCCTCTATGGACCTCACAGCACAGTAGAAATGGATGATGTGGGCATCGGAGCAGAATGCTGGAATTGTTTATTTAATGCTGGGTGTGGGTGGAGTGGTTAGACCGTTTGCACTTCTTTTTAATTGTCTCCCATTCAGAAAATAATGAAGATGCTGCAGTTCGAGGATGGACAGTTGGGGCTCGAGGCCTCTTCAGTTTGAGTGTTAGTGGCAACAAGAGATTAAACAAAAAATTGGCAAAGCCATTGGGTCTCACGCGGCTAGCTGATCTATTGTTCTTTATTTGTTAACATAGTATTTAATTTTAATAAAACTGAGTGCGTGCAGGTGCACTTACAACAACTCAAGAAATCCTTTTTAGTTTAAATTCACGTCACAGAAAAACGTTATTGCTACCAAAACGTGCGTACATGGTTTAAATATATAAATGTGACTGTAAACGAATGATTACAAGGCACCAAGCTTTAGCAAAGTACACTTTTACCCCACCAGCCCTGGCACTAAGTGTGCTTCTTGTGTGGTGAATTGCACATGTGATCAGGGAAAATACCTTCACTCAGTGCGAGAGAGCCAATGACTGAAGTGGGCGGACACATTGCTGCACGCTGTATGCAGTTGGAGGCAATCAAAATTTGAATGCCAATTGAGTAGACCAGTGGAGGAAGAGTGCTGACCCAAAGCCCCTGTATGTATTTATTATACATGTGTGTATATTGTTATCGTTTTTGTTAGTACGTGAAGCTAGCAATCCACCTAAAGCTGTCTGTATGCCAGACCTAGTCGGTGCTGTTATGATTGAGATTTGGTTGACACTGGACGGTAGGTAGCAGTTAAATTGGCTCTTAAATGCTACACGGCAGCACAGAATGAGAGGAAAACCTATGCACGGTTAGGAGTCTGATGAGAGGTTTTAACTGAGCATTAGTGGTGTGTGTGAAAAGCCGGGATGAGCGTGGGGATTGTCCGAACCTGCTGGAAAGGGGGGGGGGGGGGGGAGCTGCATCCTCCCTGCCCAGAATGAGACTTTTATGAGTTTATGCAGGTTGGTAGTACTGTGGTGCTCCTGCATCTGCTCGAGATTCAGCCTATGAGGCAGAATTGATGAGCAGACCACTATCGTATAACACACACAAGGCGGTCGGAGAATGCTTGCAATTTTTCTGACCACCGGCACCTCTTGGGGTTGCATTCCAACTGTTGTAAGCCTGATTGGGCATCTTCAGTCGGGGCTGCTTGGCTCCTGTGGTACAGTGAGCAAGTGGCTAAAGTTAGGCACACCCATGACAGCTTAGGGCATTTCATCAAACACACAAGGTGATGAGAGGAGTGCATGCAATTTTTCTAACCACTAGTATTCGCTTGGGGTAGCATTTTGGCCCAATATGCCTGCTCTGATTCGACCCAGCTACCTATCTGCTAATCAGTCTTTGTTCTGTTTAAATATGAACAGTCCGGCCCGAACTGTCAAGCTATGGCCTTTCGAAACCAGGAACACACGCAAAACAAGACCGTTATTGCCCTGATTGGTGCTCTTCAGTCGGTGCAGGGTGATTCCAGTGACGCTACACCCAAGTCTAGGCAGACCTCTGGCCACTTTGAATGTTACGCTTGGGGGGGCGGTGATAAAGGAGGATTACAGGAGTAGTTCAGAAAAGGAGCTGCAAGTAATCGGTCTTCAGTTTACCACTAGAAAAAGGTAGCTGTGCTTGACAGAGTATAAATATACTGTTCGGTGTTTTGCATTGTTTCGAAGGAATTTGCTTCTATTCTTTTAAACCGCTCGGTTTCCTGCCAGAAGATGCAGGAGGAGGAATATGGATTAAGGATAAGGTGATGGAATCCTGACTCATGAGTCGAAACTGGTTATGTAGTGACATATACCACCGTCATAGGACCTATTCCCAGAAGTTCCTAAAGGTAGGTATTTAACTGCTGGCCAGCTGTTACATTTCCATTTTCAAATGGATGGAGATTTGCCACTCTCAAGTGGCTATGATGTGGCAGTTTTAAATTTGAGACTAACCCAGTAGCTTGGATTGCCTGATCCTTTCAGCACCCTTATTATAGTTTATGCTGAAGGCACATGTTAGTAAATATAATCCTGTTGTGTTCAGAATAGACGGCACAGCTGGACTGTAATTGGATCGCCTGCAAGAACTGAAATGATAATCCTTGTTGTGATCTTGGTTTCCAACTGCTCGCTACAATCCCAAATCCACAAATTTTCTACACACTGTTTCTACTCGATGAAAATACTTCTCGTTCCTTACCCTCCATAGAGTGCTTACACCGGATTAAGGTAAGTCTTAATGATGTCATCTCTTGAGAATACAAATGGTTTTGAAGTTGAAATCTCGAGAAACCCGATTTGCAGCTTACTGTACTTTGCACATAGACCATTCCAAAGCTAAATAATTTGGACCACAATACCCCTGTGCTCAAAACATTACTACGGTTACTAGTTGCAAGAAGGATATTCCTCAAATCCCTTTTCATGGCACACCGTGTGAACTAAGGAATAGGTCCAAATTTCCTGTAATTTGAACTATGATTATACAGCGAAAGTAGAAACCTCAGATAATTAATGATCCCACTCATTATAATTCCTATTTTATTTCTTTCTAAAAGCCTGTCTGGGAGTAAGTTTGTGTTCAGTATATGCATGTAGGCTGTGGCACGTGTGGTTGTGGCACTCCAAAAGCAAATGCACAACACGAACAATAACCAAGAATTCATAAAAGTAAAGAAGCTGCCATTTACAAAAAGCAGTACCGCGCGCCTTAGAATGACACGAGGCCCCGCCCCGTACCTGGAAGCTCTGACCGTTGGAGAGGATTGATGATGGCGTGAGGGTTGGGGAGAAGCGGATTTCTCAGCAGCTGCGGCTTGCTCTGTGCCTTGGGTGCTGCAGGCTGCAAGGAAGAGAGGGGCGCGTTGCTCCGGTCCTGACTGTGGTGTCTGCCCCTGCTGTGGTTGCTTCGCTCGACAGGCTTGTTTACCGGTGCTGAGAGACCCGGGCGGCGTCGGGGGCAGGCTGCTTAATCGAGGAGGGCCCGACTTGCTTTGGACGGTTGGCTGACCCGGTGTTTTACCACTAAGGCTGCAGCGAAGGAATCAAGGTTCGGAGCGGTTTACAGCGGCTGGGGCGAGATTCCGGTTTTTGAAAGGAGAGATTCCCTCTTTGGCCGCGGCTGGCTGAACAGCAAGGTGAGAAGTAAAACGGAGGGGAAAACAAGATATGAGCAGTCAGTGTTTTTTCCTTTTGTGACTTGGCACTTGGAGGAGGAAGAGTTGCAGGTGGTGGATGACCTGGAGGCTGTATTAGTCCCGAGGTGCAGCAGGCCATTGAGCAGTGTTGAAAACGTACATTTGAAAGCGCCCTTATTCTCCTGGTGTGTTGGTAGCTGTCACCTTACCTGTTTGCCCTGGAAAGGATCGTTGTGCCTGCTGACCGTCTCCCTCCCGCTGCCACCATCTCACCGCGGCCGCTGTGAGGAGAGGAGACTACACCCCCCAGCATCCTCTGCGGCGGAAGAGGAAGCCGCCCCGTGTACTTTCGCGCCTGGAGCTGGGCCAGTGGACAAGTGCACCAGGAATTATTTAATTCTTAACACGGACAGATACTTGTCGTGTATTGGTTTATTATTTTAGTGATATAGAGATTCTGGTTGATCCAGGCTATTCAGAGTGCGCAGTTTTATTACTTTTTTGATTGTTTATTAAGTGTATTAACCATGTCAACAGCTACTAAGGAGATTGTGCGATCCAATATAGCCACCCTTGACAATTACCTTGTGAAAGTAGTGGATAAAATTAACAAAGAACGTCGACTTTCCTTAGGCCGGGGGTGTACTTTGGATCCTCTTTCTAATACTCCTAATCCACCCACCTCTTTGCCTATCTTACCCGGGGGTGGCAGTGACAATTCAAAATGCCTCGAACCATCTAGTATGGTTTCCGTCCCAGAACCAGAGTCCGTTCCAGAACCAGAACCAGAGTCCATATCGACTATGTCAGATCCACCCCAAGTACCATTGGTTTTATGCTCTCCGGTTCCGAGAGCACAGAGAGTGCTAAGATCAGGGAAGGGCGCTGGTAGGCCAACTATTTCAAAACGGGGGGGGAACCATAACAAAAAAAGATTAGACCCCCCCCCCCCCCCCCCCCCATCTAAGTGCATAGTGAGTGATCCAGTCATAGAAACTGAAAACACCCAAGTTAAATTAGATTCTAAGCAATTAGAGTTTTTGGTCAGTATAATAGATACGAAACTTGATAAGATCGTTTTGCCTTTAATGGATTAACTTGATACTCTTTCAGAAGAAATTAAGAGGCTGGGCGGGCTTTTAAACTCCCACCCAGGGGCTAAGCTTAATACAAAGGACCCATTAATGGTTAAGGCACCAGAACCGAAAACTCTTAATAACGAGGATCCTTGCCCTAATACTACAGCCATACTGAACTTAGCGGTGGGTCCAAATACACCTCTTACATCCACCGTGGTGGATAAGTCAGGGAATATTGCCAATAAGACTAAAAGTCATGGCCATCCTAGACCTAATTTACCCCGGAATGTGCACCATATGTGGTGGTTCTGACTAATGTTCCACCACTTCAGGTCAATGGGTCCTGTAGTAATCCAGAAACCCATGAGTCCCTTAAGAACAAAACGGTGGCTAGGTTAAATCGAGAGTGTGGGTACCCAGTAGCATTGTCTCATCAAATCTTAACTACTACTAGAGCGAATTGGATAGGGAACTCTCCCAAAAGCAATGGTGGCGATTGTGTGATCGTCAATTTTAACGACCCACAACTAGCTACCACCACTCTGCTTAGAGCCACCTCTCGATCCTCGAATGAACAGGGTATTTTACTCAGACCACTGGGGTTTTTCTATCAACATGTTATTAGTAAACCCTCTAATGTTTTTAAAAGGGGTAGTGGCAGTGCCTCTAATGTGTTCAATAGGTCTGAGGTAGTTACATCTAATCGGTTTCAATGTTTGAGTGATCTAGACTGTAATGACTGACTGGTTCCTGATGTGGCACCCTGCGAAGATGGATTAGCACTCAGTGGGGTGGCGCTAGAAGGAAATACTCCTGGGACGTCTGAAAATGTTAGTACTCCCCTTGACGTCTGCCCGTTAATCAGTTCTGCGGACGATATTGAGGGGGATAAAGGAGTATCTCATGTAGTTGACAATCCCAGCTTGAGCCCAAGCATTTCCCCCCTGGTTGAAGGCATCGAAACATCTTCTGGTTCTATAAGTAGCTTTTTGGTAAGCTGGAATATTGCTGGTCTAGCCTCAAAAGAAACTAGCTTGGGGTGGTCAGAGTTTATTAACCTCTTTGACATTTGCTGCTTCCAAGAAACATGGTGTAAACATTGTTTAGGTTATAATGGTTTTGTTTCTTACCAGTTACCTGCAACTGCATCCATTTCCGGTAGAGCTAAGGGAGGGCTCTTGGTTTTAATTTCCATCCAAATCCCCATTATTGTTAAGAAACATGTTCTAGTGGGAGCCCACTCACAGATTGTATGGCTTTCAGAGAAGGATGGAAGAAATATTATTTTAATTAATTTTTATAATAATATTTTTGATAGCAGTAGGTATTTGGTGGTAGATGCTCTGAGTAGTGCAATTGAAGATATTGTCAATGATTCTAATGTTGTTTTTGAATTTATTTTTGCAGGGGATTTTAATACTGTTTGCCCCCTCTCAAGTCATAGTTTGTGTGGGATTACCAACCGCTTTGGGGACGTGGATCTTCATTTTCCTCATAATAAATATGGGGACTCCTTGAATTATCTCCTAGCGGCCCTTGACATGGAAATATTGGTTAATGAAAAGAACGATCAAGATGAGAGTATCCCGACATTTACAGGGAGGGGGGCAAACACAGTTATTGATTTTATTTGTATGTCTACAAGTCTTGTCCCATTGAGTTTGGCACCTAAGGTCGTGGATATCATGCTTAGCGATCATAATTGTATTGTTGTAGAGGCTGTCCTGTGGAACAAAAAACCTGTATCCATACAAGAGACTATAGATAATATCGAACCACATAGACCGAATGGTATTAGGTTAAGATGGAAAGGTGACAAATCGGAAATGACGTCCGATTTTATTATTAATAGTTGCTTACCTGAAATTACGGAGATCCTTGTGCAGGATGACGTCACTGCCGATCTTGTCCAACACTTCGTCCGAATCAACACTATAATAGCCCGAAAATTTACAAAATTAAGTGAGGGTAAGTCTAAACAACCAAGGGGTTGGTTTGACCGTGCCTGTACCTGCGCTGTTAAAGAGCTTAAAGATGCTCTGGCAATTAAACCTAGAGATAGGGACCAGGTGTGTCAGCTCAGACTTTATTATAAGAACACTGTTAAGCGCAGGAAGATAGAATTACAACAAGAGGCCTGGGATAAATTGTCACAGGCTGCTGAACTGAAAGATTGTTCATTATTCTGGGCTACGGTTAATTGCCCCTTTTTTAAAGATGAGAAGGTTCCGGAATTAACCTCAATGGTTAGTATGGACTCTTGGGTTTCCCATTTTTCTACTATTTTCGATACAGGTAATGTTTTGCTCAACCAAAATGGTTGCTGGCCTATAGTGCCCCTGAATATTAGTATCACGGAGGTTCTAGATAGTATTACCACAAGTAAAGGTGGTAAGGCCCAGGGCCCTGATGGAGTGCCCATTGATATCTACAAATTTATACCAGAGATTTGGGGACCTATATTGGTTAAGGTTTTTAATGCCGCAGTCTGCCTTGGGGTTCCCCCAACTTGGGAGGAATCAATTATCATACCTATTTATAAGAAAGGCGACAGGGGGGATGTAAAGAATTACCGCCCCATTTCCCTGTTGGACTCCTCTGTAAAAATAATGAGTAGGGTACTCCTGGTAAGGCTGGAAGAATGGGCAGAAACCAATGGCATCCTGGCAAATTGCCAGTATGGTTTCAGAAAGGGCCGTGGGACGATCGAGCAATGCTTGAATCTTGAACTTATAATTGGGAAATATACCCAGGCTAGAAAGGGCTCTATTTATCTCTGCTTTGCAGATTTAAGTAGCGCCTTCGATCTGGTGGATCATGCTATTCTCTGGGCTAAGCTGATCGAAATGGGGGCCCCTGAGGGTATCATCTTTTTCCTGGCCCGTCTTTATGAAAAACTCTGAACTAGTGTTGGGTACGGTTCAAATGGGGAGTGTACCACCAAATTGGCAGGGGCATAAGGCAGGGTTGTGTTCTTGCCCCCCTGCTTTTTACCCTTTTCATAAACGAAGTGGACTGTGTCCTACAGTCAGTAGCGGCCGACGCACCCAGAGTCAATAACATTAATGTACCGTTCTACTCTATGCGGACGATGCCGTTTTATTGTCTAGGACCCCGATAGGTCTCCAACGCCTAATGGATAGGTTTTCACAGTTTATTACATCTAGAAAGCTTGTGATTAACAAAACCAAAACCTATACCATGGAATGTGGTCGCGGAAAGAATAAGCCTCATTCCTATTATATTGATCAACACAGGGTTAAACTAGTTGATAATTTCAGCTATCTTGGAATTGTTTTTTCTAAGAATTGTAGTTGGGCTAATGAGCACACCAGTGTTAGAGCCAAGATGGCTAGAAGCTCTAATGGGGTGTTCACCTTTGCAACTAAATTAGGTGATAAACGAATAAGCGATATGCTCAAGATTTTCCAGTCACGTTGCCTCTCTACTGCGCTTTATGAGGCAGGGATCTGGGGCTTCACTACGGCTGGGTGCCTACAGGTGGAGGAGAATGTCTTTTTGAAAAAACTGCTGAACCTACCCAAATCTGCCTCAAATGACTTAGTCCATAGTGAACTTGGTATCCCTTTTTTAAATGATTTGATTCTCCTTAGGCCATTATTGTAGTGGTGGTCAATTTGGCTTAAAGAGGAGACGTCACTAAATAGAGCCATTATCAATGACTGCCTCACTGCTGACAATCATTTAAAGATACCATGGATTAAGTATATTGTCAACAGTTTCCAGGAGATTTATGGTATAGATATCAAAACTGATAGATATGGGGCCGCAGTAATCTCGAAGTCAGAAATGAAGCATATTTTTCTGCTGAGTAAATCTGAGAATAGGATTGGTAATTATGGCACTCTATCTACCTGTGTGCAATATAATATTATGAATGAATTAAAGGGTTACCAGCCGTATCTCACCATGGTGAACAGAGTTTCCCACAAGTTTGTCTTAACTAGACTCAGAATGGGGATGGTGCATAAATTGGTCGCTTTCCCTTCTGTGAATAAACAGCCTGTCGGTCCCTGCCCCTGTTACCATTTGACAGCACAAAGCACGGTGCACTTTCTTTTGATGTGCCCATTGTATGGGAATTTACGTGTAGCTTTTTTAAAACCTATTTTTAAAAAATTTGGTGTTAGGACACTTCATGATTCTTTTAAATTGCTTTTTAATCTGCATCATGCTGATATTTGTTTTTTACTGCAATATTTTTACTAAAAGCTATTTATATCAGGAAAAGCATGAGTTTTTAACTATTTTATTCTCCTCTTGTTTAGTTTCATATGTTTGTTTATTAATTATTTGTTGACTACTGTGATGATCTGTAATGCCATCAATCTTTACTATGTATGTGCTTATATGGACATTATTTTTTGCTCCGAATAAAGCCTTATGAAATGAATGAATGAATGATCCCACTCATTATAATTCCTATTTTATTTCTTTCTAAAAGCCTTTCTGGGAGTAAGTTTGTTTTCAGTATATGCATGTAGGCTGTGGCACGTGTGGTTGTGGCACTCCAAAAGCAAATGCACAACACGAACAATCTCCAAGAATTCATAAAAGTAAAGAAGCTGCCATTTACAAAAAGCAGTACCCAAGTGCTCCTAAGACCACAACCTTGGCTGGCGTGTATATGCAGTTTATGAAACTATTATCTTATTCCTTTTGCTTACTATCCCATGCGTAAGATGCTCAAACAACCACATAACATGGGAGCACACTCTCCAGGCCTCAAAACAACACCATATATCAACACAAATGAATATTAACCAACGTCTTTGCATCCATGCACTATAGGAGAAACAATTTCTCCCGTGACGTGCTGAAGAGCTCTTGGGACCCTTGGCATGAGTGTGAAAGTACTATAGAAATGATCAGATACATTACCTGTATAGCAGCCGTCTTTTCTTTCAGCTAGCCTTTCTCTTTTCATCAGAAGGAGCGGTGTTATTTTTTCTTCTTTTTATCTGTTAAAACCTATAAAGAGGACTGTGTGGCAATCTGTATTTTGCTAATCCCAGTGAATGATTGGTTTAATGCAGTAGGACATTATCATTGAACCACAGTAGTGGGTTTTTACCAGCCAAATACAATTCTCCTAGCCTGCAGGTTTTGGCTCGATGCTGAGCTGTCCTACTGTATTCACGTTGATGGGAGGCTAAAGAGGCTTGTTTAGAGCCTCCTAAATGGAGAATTTTTAAAGTTTCTGTTCCTAAGTACAGTGGCTGTAAACGTATACATTGTAGAGGTCTTGGTGCTACCAGATTTTATTACAATCTGTTTTTTTGTAAAGTAGGCTACTTTTTTTGGGGGGGGGAGGGGGGAATGATGTAGAGAGGTAATTTTTATAGAAAGGAGCGGGCCTTGAAAGAATAAAGCATTTATCAGCACAATGTTCACCTGACGTGTCTTAGTGTTTAGTAAGTAAGGAGACACGGGTGGCATCAAAATAAATACAGATCAGGGATAATCCCCTGTCGCTTATGTGGTTATTCAAAAACATAGTATAAAAAAAATATTAATTTACAGAAAATTTTTCTCTGCTGTGATTCGCAAGTAAACAGATAGTTGCTTCAAGCCCTTTGATGCTGGAGCTGCTAAAAATTTTCTTTCAAGCTGAGTTTGCCCAAAACAAAGACTATTGCCATAAGTGTGTAAGACAACCTGAAGAGTATGCTTGCGGTTGTAGTTGCTAATAAGCACGTTAGTTACCGGAGGCCTGGTATTGTATAAAGCTTGCAGATTCAGGCAAAGAGATTTAAAAAAAAAAAACCCTTGTTTCACTTTCAACCAGTGCAGATTCCACCAGGCGTCAGCAAAATGGTCAAACATGTGCAGGTCAGTTGAGTTTGATGGTGGAGTTACGAATTAGTCTCGGTATCGCTAGACATTTAGCGTAAAGCCCAGTTTAGTATGTGTTGTCATAGTCCAGCCTGGAACGGATGGATGCTGCTACAACTTTTGCTTTAAATTACCCTTCAGTTTCAACTGCAATGTACAGGAAAATGTCACAAAATTGATCTGCACCTCAAGAGGTTTTTTTGTCTACTTGGAATCCAAAGTTTTTGATAGCGTACACTGACGTGCGGGGGGGCATAGGGGGGGGGGGATCTTAAACTGGACGATCAGAAGTCCTCTTTCCAAGGAGAGTAGGATCCAAAGATGATGATCTCGGTTTTGTCAGTGTATAAATTGAGCTGTCTTTGCTTATCCACTAGTGAATTGCTGACAAACATGGCTTAAGAAAAAAATGAACCTCCACCCTGACCAATGCAAGGATTAACAAGCATTTGCAATGCAATAGGTCTCGCATTTGCGAGACTTTGAGCTACTGGCATTGTAAATTACAAACCTTTTATCTATGTATTGGTTTTAAAAACAGATAAATAAAAGACATTGTCATTTAGAATGTCACTAGCTTAAAATTTCGCAAATGCGAGACCTACTGTATTGCAAATGAATGAATGAATGAAATGAGTTTTGTCATGTGCAAACTTTGCCCAATGGGCGTCAAGGCGCCTAATTCAAATAATACAGCTCGCAAATCAAACCAGCATTCTCTCATTAGTAGGCTTTGGTAAAGTACCACGTCTTAAGGGCCTTTTTGAACAGATCAATTGAGGGAAGGGTTTTGACCTCAATAGGAAGAGAGTTCCAGAGCTTAGGAGCGGCAACAGAAAAGGCTCTCGCTCCCCATCTGGCTAGCCTTGTGCGGGGCACTACCAGTTGAAATAACCCAGCAGATCGAAGAGATCTGGTTGGGATATAGCGGGTAAGCAGAGACCCAAGTGCATCGTCCGTGCCAGCCGCAAGAGCTCTGTATGTAAGACATAGAATCTTAAAAAAGACTCTATGCTGAACAGGGAGCCAATGAAGATCTCTCCTAGCAGTCGTGGCTGAAGATGCCAAGGGAAGGGCCAGAACAAAACGTGCTGCAGCATTCTGCACGATTTGCAGTCGATGGATAAGGCCCTTGTTGGACTCCACATACAGGGAGTTGCAATAATCGAGCCTGGGGCCAACAAGAGCGACTGCAATCTGCTTACGAGCCTGGAGAGAAAGATAGTTACGGATCCTATTTAGAATCCTGATAACACCCCAGCATGTGGCCACGGTCCTATTTACTTGGAGCATCATAGAAAGTGAGGTGTCAAAAACCACGCCGAGGTTTCTGGCTGATTGGGAGGGAGTGGGGCAGGTGCCAAGAGATGAAGGCCACCACTCACTCGACCAAACATCTTGGTCTTTCCCAAAGTCCAAGACCTCTGTCTTGTCGCCGTTTAGTTTTAGGGAATTGATGATCATCCAATCTGCCACATGCTGCATGCATGACCTAAAGCTAATGGCGGATGTATGGACAGAGGAATGAGCCAGTGACACCATGATCTGGGTGTCGTCGGCGTAGGACACCACCTCCATCCCCTGCGATCTTACTAGTCTAGCAAGGGGGGGCCACATAGATGTTAAACAGGGTCGGACTAAGGGCCGACCCCTGTGGCACCCCACATTGCAATGACTTGGCAGGGGAGAGGAAATTTCCAAGCTTTACTCTCTGTTCTCTACCAAGGAGAAAGGAGTTAAGAAGATTCAAGGCCGGCCCAGTAACCCCTGCCTCCCTAAGCCGAGATGTTAAAATGGCGGGAGACAGGGTATCGAACGCGGCTGTGAGATCTAATAGGACCAGTATTGTAGTTTGGCCACTATCCACTTTACGTCGGATGTTGTCTACTACAACAGTAAGTGCGGATTCGGTACTGTGGTACTTTCTGAATCCGTGCTGTGTGTTATCAAGATACTCACTGGTTTCAAGAAAAGAGGAGAGGTGGGAGTTGAGGTGTGCCTCCAATATTTTTGCAGGGGCCGGGAGCAGAGAGATTGGCCTGAAGTTTTTTAAGAAGGCCAGGATCCAAAGACGGTTTCTTAAGGAGAGGCTTTACAATAGCCTTCTTCCACACTGGTGGAAAGGAACCCTGGACAATAGCCCTATTCATGACTTCCAACATGGGCGGAAGAATGCTGTTTCTGCACTCCTTCAGTGTTTTTAGCGGTAAAGGATCCATTGGGGAGGAAGATTTAGTCCTATCGAGTAGGAGGTTCAGTCCTTCCAAAGACAATAAGGGAAATTGCCTGATTAGTTTGGAAGGGCCTTCACCCAAAGTGTCCAGCTATAGCAGAAGGAATATCCTTATCCAAGGAGTGGCATTGGGCTTCTAAGGCGATGTGAATGTCCGAGATTTTGCTGTGAAAGAAGTCAGAGATGTTATTACAAAGATCCTGAGAGCTAACTACAGGATCAGGGAGTTGGAGAGAGCATAGTGAATCAGCAATTTTAAAGAGTTCCCTGGAAGAGGTTAGGGAACCTGTAAGATTGGAAAAGTACTCCTGCTTTTCCACTACAACTCTCTGTTTGTAGTCCCGTAAAGCGGACTTATGAACCTCTCGATCTTTCGGATCCCAGGATTTCCTCCAGCTTCTCTCGCTGCTCCTACACCCCTGCCTTAGGAGTCTCAGATGTTCAGAGAACCAGGGTGCAGTGGGTTTCTGCCGAGCTACATATCGAAGGGAGGCGGGGGCAAGCTTTTCCACTGCATTGGTAATAGAGTCCATAAGTTCTTGAGCTGCCTCATCCGCATCCTTCAAGGAGAAAGATTCCGAGATCCGAATGTGAGAAGCAATAGTGTCATCGGTAATATTTCTAAAGTTTCTCCTAAGAGTAAATGAAGTAGCGACATGATTAGCTAAGGGCAGGGCAGGAAGAGCAAGTTCAAGCGGTACTGCAAAATGATCTGTCCAGACCAACGGCAGAGGCGGGCCAGTAGATAGCCTAGAATCACTAGAAAATACCCCATCAAGAATATGGCCGGCCTTGTGTGTTGGGCTGCTCACCAACTGAACGAGGTCACAAGCTCCGAGTGACTCAATTAATGTCAGGGTATCCTTTGAGTGGATTTCATCAAGATGGAAATTGAAATCACCCAAGATGGAAAGATAGGATTTTCCAAAATAAGGTTCTAGGATTCTGAGGAGATCTGAAGAAAAACTAGCCCTAGGGCCGGGTGGCCTGTATATGAGTATCCCAGTGAAAGAGACAGATGGAGCACACAAAAAGCAAAAATAGAGTGCCTCAAAGCGATCTCCAGGCATTGATAGAGATTTAACAGTGCAAGAAAAAGAAGATTTAAAAAGAACGGCAATTCCTCCACCTCTACGCAGTGGTCTATCCTGCCTATGGAGAGAATAGCCATCAGGAATGGCCAAGAGTAGATCGTGACCGGAGGAATCCGAAGCCCAGGTCTCCGTGATAAAGACCCAGTCCGGCTGTCTTTCTTCCACAAATTCGTGGAAGGCAACATTGTGCTTGATCAACGATCGCGCATTAATTAGGAAACCGGTTTTAGGCAGCGAAACAGAAAGGTATCCCGAGCGCAAATGGGATCTAATAGTACTGGGAGCGGGGCAGCGAAAGGAAACCTTACATGTCCTGCATCGCTGGGAATGTAAGATGCCTTCAGGAGAAAAGCGGTGAAAGCATTGCTGCACTGATGGCCTAAAAGCCATGAGTTCCGACATAGAGTATTGCCTAGGCACCTCATAGAGTGGAGGGGGGGTGCCAGCCGAGTCCAGCCCGCCCTGCAGCACGTCCTCCGCGCGGACGGGCGCAGACGGGCTGAACTCAGGCGTAACTCCGGCGGAACTCCGGCGATCCCGCTGCGCGATGACGCTGCGCGATGACGCTGCGCGTAGGCATGGCTGCTATTTATGTTGGTCGAGCCTCCTAAATGAGGACTAGACCGCGATGTGGCTCACCCCTCACCTAATATGGCCGCCAACGAGACAATGGCGAGGGACCCGCGAAATGCGGTGCTTTTTCCAAATTACCGTGCAAGTAAGGATGACAGCATGCAGGTAAGCGTGGCCGGCAATGTTAAAAACACGGGAAAAATGCTTGTTACGAAACAAAAGGACCTCAACTCTGCAATAATACAACCCGTCATTGCCTTTGATATAACTTCAAAGTGACTAACTTTTCAGTTTTATATAGCGCAAACTTAGAGCGCTTTACATGAGCACCAGTTACATTACACAAGGTGGGGTATATTCATTTTTGAATCGCAGGATGTTGACCCGTGAGGCTCGAACCGGTTTTCTCAGCTCGAAGGTCAGCTCCTCTTATCTTACCACAACCTCGCCCGCAAGAGCCAGTCGCATTTTCAGTATTCTATACAGCGAAGTCATAGTTTCTGCTTATTTATCTTATGCAACTTGAAACCATTGACAAAGCCAATAGTCCTGGCTTGTTGTAGGTATGATGTTACTTGTGTGATATATCGGGATCAATGGACAGATCAAGCAAAATACCAGTGGGAAGGCATACTATGCTAAGCGCAGTTTTTTTAGCATTGTTTTAAGCCACACGCTTAATTACAGTGGCCACGGCCCTATGAGAGACACCCTGCCAGTTTAATCTTTTATGAGTGCTGCACGTGAGCTCTTTCCCTGCAGGGCCACCCCCTCCAGCGTGGCCACTGCTGCCCCCTGCCCCCTTCATCCTGGTGTCTGAGACTTGAGCTGTGGTTAGCCCGCCCACCCCCGCCTGCAGTGACTTTACACCCCAGGCCTTTGCAAGGGGTGTAGGTAGGGACGGAGCACCCCTCTGAAGGTGGATGGATTTACTTGGCGCTATTCTGGCTACAGAGCACTGTATGCTGAAGTGGTGGAGCAAGGGCGGGGGGAGGAGTCACGCCAGCTGGAACCCTCAGCCAGAGGTTTACACGTGGGTGATGTGTTGAGGGAGGAGCGCTAAACATTAGTGTCCGTGTTCTGGGGAGAAGACAGGAGGGCGGTGGGCGAACTTAAAACAACCCTGTATGAAGATCTTTTTTTTTTTTTTTTTTTTTAGAGACCTCGAGATGTCCTGTGCTCCGTGGGAGGAGACAGTTCAGTTATGATTGTTCCTTCGCATTATGGTGCTTTGGTTTTGCATTGACCTGTCCTAGCCAGTGAAAGTATTTGAAGGGCTAGTGCCCAGCTCCATTTGTCCCGCACACCGTAGCTACAGAATGTACCGAGAGGTAACCTGGAATAAAACCGACATTGCGCCTTACTACCCACAGTGGTGCTGCGCAGTGGCAGGCCCTCTGTAAAGACAGAGTGGTCACTTTTTAGTAGTTAATTTCTGTGTTAACTTGTTAAACTAGTCCTACCAATGTACCGCTTTTACCCAAGTAGTTTTAATTCGATTCAAAATAGCAAAATAAACTGCCTCACAATGTGCAGCATTATGCTACGTAATTTGTGTTTCATGCCGCATAATCTAGTAAACCCTACTGCATAATGTGGTCCTCCATTGCTGCCTATTGGCCTAGAGTTGCTCTCTCACCTACATAAAAGCCCAGTTTAAATGCATTTACTCAACACGCAAAGCTGAAATCTGATCCAAACGCTCGATCATCAACCTTAAGCAAAATTAAAGCACTGCCCACTTCTACTCCTGTCAAGTGACTTTATCATGCCACAGATAAAGTATCTATTCTTGCAGTGCTGTGCAGTGGAACACACTATTACTTACCGGCACGTGCCCTAATGAAAGTGCGGCTGCATCATGAAAAGTTACCGGCGCGGGCCCTAATGATATGCCAACGACCGAATCTAGTGGAAATGGGCAGGGTAGGGCTGGGGAAGGTCAGTCTCAGTCGGAAAGAGACTGGGAGGGGTGGTGTGACTGAAGAAGCCCGGCGCTGCCGCATGTGTATCAAGGCTGCAGCTGACCGCCCCCGGCACCCCGAGCTTTAATGAGGAAATCCCACAGAGGTTGCTAATCTCCGTTTATCTGATGAGGGATGTAAGACTCGCACTTCGCCGAGCTGCAGTAGCGGAGGGGCTGCTCTTGCCAGCTTGTCCTCCACCTGCCTGGCGACCGGAGGCTACTTACGCTGCCAAAAGCGGGCGCCGCGCTCAGTGTTACAGTTTTTATAAAAATAAATAAATAAACCAAGCGCGATGTCCCTGAAGTGGGTGCTGCGCTCACTGTTGTCAGGGAGCATGCCCTAGGAAAGTGAAAGCGCGGCAGGAGCTGTACACGTGTACATCGCCTGTCTGTGCGCGTGCACATCTCCTAACCCCCGTCCGCCGAAAAATCGACGACAATAGATCTCGCCATGGTGAGCAACACATGTGCTGCGTTGCTAGGCGAGACCTAAAAAGCATATGCAGACCAAATGAAGTTCATTGGAGGCTATATCTAGACGTTAAATAAAAGGGGTGTATAGTGACAGGCCGTGAGGTAATCTGCATGTCACCTTGCTGGATTTAGACCTAAAACTGTACCTAGGGAGAGTTTGACTTGGATTCGGAAGAAAGGAGAAGAACCTGGACAAAGCGGTTCCTCTGAAGCTGACTCCCACTATATAGTTGATCATACAGACTGTGTAAAAGGCTGCCGAAAGGTCTAAAAGTAATAGAACTACTGGATGCCCTTTGTCCAGTTTTATTCTGATCGTTCAAGAGGGTGACCAAGACAGTCCACAGTTCTCTGGCCTGAAGCCATTCTGTGCTATGTCCAGTAAGTTCTTTCGCTTAAGATGGTTTGATAACCATATTGCCTCATACTTTTCTACAAGGGAAATGGCTATAATTTACCCTCAGTATTGGATTAAGATTATTTCTTCATAAAGGCTTGATCGCACTTTCCATTTGTTAGGAACCTACCCAGCTGCAAAACAATAGTTTAAAACAGCTGGAAGTACAGGCACTATATCTCTTGCATATCATGAAATATTTTGAGATGGTAGGGGTTATACGGAGAACACGATTTTATGGCTGTCCATAGAATTGATATTTCTTGACTCAAAGACATTGCATTAACAGTAATTGCTGTTTTAATCTCAGAAGGCAGTTCAGTGGTATCTGTGGAATGGTGAATGTCACTTTCTATGTTGGTATGTACAAGATAAGAGATCACTTCAAAAAATTCCTGAGAATGGGGAGGGGAATTATTTGTGCATGTAGGAGTTATTTAATGTTTCTGACAGGGCTCATGTTGAATTGGCGGCTCCTTGCATGTGGTTTCTATGGTATGAGGTTTAAACTAGCAAAAACAAGTTTTACATGCTTTAAATTGGGCTTTAAGAATCTCGAACACAATATTGTCATATGACAAGTGAGGTTTTCTTTCTGCCAGTCTCGCCCTTAATTTCCCCAAGTTCAGCAATAAAGTGGGATCGTTTGTTCAAAAGAATTGACAAAAAAAGAGTAAAAGTGTAAGGTGGGAATTACAAGGTCTTGAGAAGAAGGCAAATTTGGCCAATCGTCAATACATTTCTTCGAGACCTTGCTGAGATTAATCTTTTGCCAACACCGCAAGGGGACTGGATATTTTCTCGCCTTAATTCTTATTTTTAGTAGCAACAAGAAAGTCTAATTGTATGAGAAAATGATCAGCCAAACCGAACATAGTGGAAAATTCCAGCTTAATTAGGTTGGGAGTGCCTAAAATAAGGTAAAATATACGACTTTCCTGCTATATGAGCTAGTTTGTAAATCCTAGAAAAGCCACAAAAAGACAATGAATTAAAGAAACCTGAATTAAGGCTAGTCTGGTGGAGGTCAAGCCATTAGTTACTAGACTGCAAGCCGTTATAGCCAATTAGTGAGCGAATTGGAGAGACGTAAGAAGATTATTGGAGAGAAAGGCCGACCGATTGAGTCTACATCCTATAGCTTCACCTCCATAGATAAGTTTTACACTGTCCTCAATTGAACCTTTAATTGTTGTTTATGGATCAAATCACCCCCTTCCTTCCCCTCTTCATGCACTATATTGTAAGCTTGGTGAATGGCGTTCATAATGTCTGGTCCTAAAGCCCCGTATGTTGAGGTTGAAGTCAACGTGCGCAAGTCTAATATAGAATCATTACATCCTCTGGAAAAGTTAATCCTTATGTTGTGGTAATGATCTAACATTTAGGAATGCGCTTCTGAGACCAAGTTGAAAGCTTTTATTCACTCTACCCTTTAGAACCTTAGACAGGAGAATTGTTTTGTTTGAAATATCAGATTTGCACAAATTCTACCACGCCTACTGCTGAAGCTGTAAGAGTTCACTTCTTAATGCAGGCAGTTTGGAGGAGTGCATCATCCCTGATTAAGAAGGGTCACAGGCCTCCTGAGCTGGACCGTAACCTTATTAAATATGGCCTTCTCATACCGAACAAAAAGGAAGTCCAGCTGTAACTGTGTGAAGGTGTTCCCCTCACAAGCCATTTGTTTTTACTCCCCTCCTGCGCTGTTTCTTGTGGCACATTCCTGCTGATGTCACTAGTTTGGACATATTAGGGTAGTGCGCAGGGAGGCATCCATCACATTAAGCAACCTAAGGCCTTTCTTACTCGGTGTTATCAGACCAATATGACTGAATGATGAAATGAGGAGTAACAGATGTGTGGGAGAGCATTCATGTATTTTTGGTTGGGCGTGTTGGCCTGTTTTTTAAATTGACTAACCGAGACTAGTGAGCCGCCTATCCATTGGGTTGGTAGGGCTGCTTTTCTTCCCTTTAGAACCCTGCATGTCATGTGTAATTGGCATTGATTGATTGGACTCTTTCCCTACGTATCTTGCAGAGCTGGACTTGCTCTATTGTTTGCTTTACCTGAGGTTTCCAAGCACTAATTAATATCCACACCCACTTTGATATCAGTACAGGTTGAATATTCTTTCATCTCTAAGTAACTTTCCAGAATTATTGGTAGTTGTCTAGTTGGTGTAGAATCTTTTCTTGTTAGGAAGTAGTCTGCGCCTGGTCAAATCTTGCTGTCTCCATACAGTGTGTATTCCTTCTTTAAAAAACACCCAGTAACGCTATTTGCAAGACAGGTTTTTTTTATGGGATCATTCCATCCATGACCTAAGAACAGGAGTTGATACTTCTGAATTCTACTTTACTCTTCGAATCTGAAGTTCCATAGTTGGCTTATTTGGAAGTGATGGGAGTGACGTTCAAGGGATACTTGAACTTTAGCCTTTTCTGTTGTGGTCCTCTTATTGGACAGTGGCTTGCTGAACTCTTACTAAGTAGGTAGGTACTGTTGGCATCACAAGTGCTGATGTTGGACAACTCCTGGCTTTGCATTTTCTAACTCGGCCACTGTTGGCATGATCAACAGTGCCTTAGGGGCGATCATGATTTGCTTTGTAGTCGCTTGGATTCAAGATCTTATTACTGTTTGGACTGCTTGATCTTGCTGGCTGATCTTGCAGATCCAGTGCTATTTCTATCCCTGATAAGTGATGTGCAATGGCTCTGCTCATTTTCTTTCCCATTGCATTGAACTCCAACCTATCAAATACTGCCAGCTATTGTATTAACATGGCCTTAATGCTGTAGGGCATAGCAATTTAGCTCTTTTAAGCCAAGGATTTGGGGTACCCGCACCTTGGGGGTTTTGCCAAATAGTAAAACCAGCTTGTTCGAGGCATATGAGCTGCAGATCACACACTTAGGATAGTAGATCGCCATCTGATGTTGGGCTCGATGCTTGCAGGTTTTTGTTGTCTTCGGAAAAAGTCTTTGGTCACGAGATAGGTGACTCCATCTTCAAATTGTTTTTTTCCGCCATTGGGTTCGGATGTAACTTTTCCACTCCGGTAGAAAACTTCAAAAACAAGCTTTCGAAGCGAAAAACTTTTACAAAACTACATCGAGGCACCTTCACTCGACATCGAATTCATCGGACCGGTTCCGGACATCGATGCGGGCGATTGGACCTATCCGCGCCGTGAGGCCTACGGCTCATGGAAAGGACCGCCGTTTAAAAAATACCCCCAGTGTGGAGCAAAATTCCCACACAGTGACCATCATAAGTTCTGCAACCTGTGCCTGTCGCCGGAACACGACGAGTCCAGCTGTCCAGCCTGCGTCGCATTTCGATCCAAAAAGACCATTCGGGATCGAAGAGCTCGACGCCATATCATGGCACACAAACCAGCCCCGGAACCAGAAAACATCTCCCGGAAGAAGATTCCGAGGAACTTCAAATTATCTCAGAAGCAGACGACTCAGACGACCCCATTACTCTGTGGCAACGCGTGAGTACCACTGCCCCTACCCCTCCAAAACCAAAGGCATTGGTCAAGACTTCGCCAGCTGGCCTCAGTCGAGACGGAAAACACCCTTCAGAAGCCCCGCCTTCGGGCTCGGCTCCGAAGAAACACAAGCCTTCCGGTGGCTCGGGCCCGAGCAAACCACATATCGTTGTGCCACCGACACCTTCGGCACCGTAGACACAAGACCTCTCGGCACCAAAACCGGCTCCGGCGCCTTCAGCACCGAAACATCGAGGCCCATAGACAAACCGGCACCGAAAGCTCCCAAGCTCAAAGACTCAACTTCGGCACCGAAACCACCGGCTAAGGAATATAATACACCTCCTAAAGCCAAAGACTCTACCGATCACCCAAAACCTCGATCGGAACTGAAAAAATCAGCGCCAAAGTCTGTTCCTGAAGACCAAGAACTTTTCCACCCAGATCCAACACAAAAAAAGATCTATATTAATCCAAAAACTGGACATGTCACTGCTGTACCTTGTAGGAAACGGGAACTGGACACACCTGCCCCAGTTCCTGTAAAGAAGAAGGAATCGGCAACATCACCAATTCCTCCTTCCTCTCCTGTACCACCTCCTACCCCACCCCCTCTGCCTACACCACCATTACCTCTACCATCTCCATCACATACACCACCCCCACAGGATGATGATGATGACCTAGGGGGAGGGGGTAATCCGAATGATCCAAATGATCTTAATGATCCGTTCACAAATCCAGATACCGTACCATTGGACGACTGGGCATACCCTCTACCAGATATGCCTGACCCTACACCATATCCCTCCAAACCATCACCTCCAGATGACCACCTGGGGCTTGGACAACTAGTACACAGAGCAGCACTTTATCATGGCGTCACCATGCACTCCGATGCACCCGAGGAAGACTTCCTCTTAGACACTTTTGAACAGTCTCAGAAGTCGGTTCAAATTTTACCCATGATAAAAGGGGTCATAAAACACGCCACAGAAGTATTTAAAGACCCCGTACGGGCCAGGGTACTCAACCCAAGAATTGAGAAAAAAATATAGACCTGCCCCAGAAGATCCTTGTTACATCAAAGGACAGCTCCCTCTGGATTCTCTGGTCGTTTCCAACGCAAGGAAACGCGCCAACTCCCAAACTACGGGAGATACACCACCCCCGACAAGGAATCCAAACTATTAGAGGCATCGGGCAAAAGAGTAGCAGCACAAGCCGCTAATCATTGGCGTATCGCCAACACCCAAGCCCTATTAGCATGCTACGATAGAGCTCACTATGATAAGTTAGAAGACCTGATACAACACCTACCAGACCAATACAAGGCCCAGGCTAATGACCTTATACAAGAGGGAAAACTTATCTCAAACGCCTCAATTAAATGTGCACTTGACACCGCAGACCCTGCCTCTAGGGCAATAAACACAAGTGTACTCCTTAGACGCCAAACATGGCTACGCATTTCAGGCTTTAAGCCAGAAGTACAAACTACTATACTTAGCCAACCATTTAATCAAGAACAACTGTTTGGGCCAGCAGTAGACACTGCACTTGAGAAAATGAAAAAAGACACAGACTGCTAAATCCATGGGAGCATTGCAGTCTCCACAACCACGTGGCTCCTTTCGACGCGCCTTCTACAGAGGAGCCTCCAAAAACATGGGAGCAGACACCACCTCCACATTCAAATCCTCTACACAAACATCCCCCAGTAGAGGATATTTTAGAGGAGGATATAGAGGAAACAACACCAAGGGACGAGGTCGAGGCAGTACCAACACCCGTACCTCTCCCGCCACAAAACAGTGACTTTTCTCCACTCCCCCCAGACCATTCCACTCCAGTCGGGGGAAGACTCAGTTCCTACCTGTCTGGAACTCCATCACAACAGACAAGTGGGTAAGACAAATTATCCAGTATGGTTATTGCCTGGAACTCCCCACTACCCCCCCACACATTCTACCCAAGCAACGCTATATGTCACCAGACCATCTTACGCTCCTCAAACAAGAAGTACTCTCATTGCTTCAAAAACACGCAATAGAACCAGTTCCCTTACAACATCAGGGTACAGGGGTATACTCACTGTACTTCCTAATCCCCAAAAAGGACGAGAAAGTAAGACCAATACTGGACCTCAGGCTCCTAAATCAGTACATAAACTCAGATCATTTCCATATGATCACTCTTCAACAAGTACTCCCACTAATACAACAAGGCCACATTATACCTCAAGGACGCCTATTTTCACATCCCCATGCATCCTGCTCACAGGAAGTATCTAAGATTTGTGGTGGACGGTCAACGCTTTCAGTTTACAGTCCTTCCATTCGGGGTAACAACTGCGCCCAGAGTATTCACCAAATGCCTAGCAGTAGTAGCAGCGCATCTCAGGAGACAACAAATTCATGTCTTCCCATATCTAGACGATTGGCTTATAAAAGCCAATTCATTCAACAAATGCATCCTACACACTCGCCAAACTATTCAAATCGTACACAACTTGGGATTCACAATAAACTATCCCAAATCTCATCTCAACCCTCCCACATACATCAATATCTGGGAGCCACCATTAATACCTCCAAAGCACTTGCATATCCCAGCCCAGCCAGGATAGCCAAAATACAAGCTCTGATCGCACAATTTCAAACCCAACACTCTCTTCCAGCAAGTGTGTCCATGCAACTCATAGGCATGATGGTGTCATGCATCTTCATTGTGCCTTATGCAAGACTTCAAATGCGTCCCTTGCAAGAATGTCTAGCACGTCAGTGGAATCAGGCTCACGGACAACTGGCAGATCTGGTGTTGGTGGACAGCCGCTCACATCGCTCTCTAAAATGGTGGAACACCATAAACCTGTCCAAAGGGCGGCCGTTCTTAGAGCCTTTTCCACAAATAGTGCTGACAACAGACGCATCTCTCACAGGATGGGGAGCCCATCTCTTAACACACACCACTCAGGGCACATGGACCCCTCAACAGAAAGGGCTCCATATCAATTACCTGGAGCTACTGGCAGTATTCCTAGCACTAAATCATTCCAATTACACCTCCAAAACAAAACTGTCCTCATCCGGACGGACAACATGACAGCCATGTATTACATACAAAAACAAGGAGGCACTCATTCTCTCCAGCTGTCCCAGCTCGCACAGAACATTTGGAGATGGGCCATTCCCCAGAACATATACCTGCTTGCAGAACACCTTCCAGGGGTTCACAATCAGATTGCCGACCTGTTGAGTCGACAAACTCAACAGATCCACGAATGGGAATTACACCCACAAGTCCTACTCCCATTCTTCCAAAAATGGGGCCAACCAGACATAGACCTGTTCGCCACACACGAAAACGCAAAATGCCCAACCTTCGCTGCCAGGTTTCCCCACCGACAGTCGAAGGGCAATGCAATATGGATGAACTGGTCAGGCAGATTTGCGTACGCTTTTCCGCCTCTCCCACTCATTCCATTCATGGTACGCAAACTCGGGCAACAGTCTCTCAAGCTGATACTAATAGCTCCCACATGGGCACGTTAACCCTGGTTCACAACACTGCTGGAACTCTCTAGTTCCACACCAAAAACTACGCCTCTCCCCGGCCTTACTAACACAGTACCATGGAGAAATCCGACACCCAAATCCACATCAACTGAACCTAGCGATCTGGCTCCTGAAGTCCTAGAGTTCGGTTACCTCAACCTACCACCAGACTGCATGAATATTATAAAAGAGGCCAGACGGCCTACTACTAGAGCCTGCTACGCTGCAAAATGGAAAAGACTTGCCATTTACTGCACTAACAATGATATACGCCCACTCTCTGCATCCATCCAGAACATCATTTGCTACTTACTACACTTGCAAAGATATAATTTAGCGTACTCATCCATACGTCTCCACCTAGCAGCATTAGCAGTCTACTTACAAAATCGACAACACTTGTCATTATTTAGAGTACCAGCGATCAAAGCCTTCATGGAAGGTCTTAAAAGGATTATTCCTCCCAGATTACCACCTTCTCCAGTGTGGAACCTAAATATTGTTCTCACAAGGCTCATGGGTCCCCCATTTGAACCTCTGCGTAAATGCAAACTACAGTTCCTTACATGGAAAGTAGCGTTCCTTATTGCTATCACATCCCTTAGAAGGGTAAGTGAGATCCAGGCTTTAACCATACAAGACCCATTCCTACAGCTACACTGTAGCAAAGTGGTTCTTAGAACAAATCCTAAATTCCTACCAAAAGTCATTTCTCCGTTCCATCTTAACCAATCAGTCGAGCTACCAGTGTTCTTTCCAAATCCAGACTCGGTAGCTGAAAGAGCTCTTCATACCTTAGGCGTTAAAAGAGCCCTGCTTTATTACATTGATAGAACCAAATCTTTTTGCAAAACCAAACAATTGTTTGTTGCTTTCTCTCCACCACATAAAGGCAACCCCATTTCCAAATCCGGGATAGCCAGGTAGATAGTTAAATGTATCCAAATATGCTACCACAAGGCTAAACAAACGCACTCTAACAGTCCCCCCTAGAGCGCATTCCACACGCAAAATAGGGGCTTCCATGGCATTCTTAGGAAACATTCCCTTAGAAGATATTTGTAAGGCAGCCACATGGTCTAAAACACACAACTTCACTAAACATTACTGTGTTGACGTGCAAGCCAAACAACAAGCTTCTGTGGGTCAGGCTGTCCTTAAAACTTTATTCCAAACTGCTGCAACTGATACAGGTGACCACCGCTAGGGGAGACACTGCTATATAGTCTATCCTAAGTGTGTGATCTGCAGCTCATATGCCTCGAACGGAATATGCTACTTACCAGTATGCATCTGTTCTTGGCATGTAGAGCTGCAGAGCCACACACGCCCACCCACCTCCCCGGGACCTGTATCTGTTCCAGCATCGTCTTTCTTAGACATTACACATGGACATCCTTTCTTTATTTTTACAAACTCCCTCATTTCCCATCATGGCGAAAAACAATCTGAGGATGGAGTGGATGCCCATGCGCACTGTAGTCCAAGGGAGGAGTCGCCTATCTCGTGACCAAAGACAACCACAACCTGCAAGCATCCGAGCCCAACACCAGATGGCGATCTACTATCCTAAGTGTGTGGCTCTGCAGCTCTACATGCCAAGTACAGATGCATACTGGTAAGTAGCATATTCCTTTTGTGGTACCTCAGAATTCTCTTAATTACAGCAGTTTTGAGGGGCAGGAACTGGTGCAGCAGGACCTGGCTCCGACATTGTGGCAAAAATACAACTTCAATTTGTTGCAGGTGACTATACCCTTAACAAAAGGTGACTGCATGCAAAGACCATGTGTCATAGTAGTTGAAGAGAGTGGCCTTGATTTAAAATCCCTATGTGCTTGGGACTTCAGATATTTTGTCACGGCATCTGGGCTGTTTATTGGGTCGCCACTATTTTTTTATGTCTTCTAGGTTGTTGTAAGCTCCCCATTACTCAAAGGGTGGTACATCCAGCAGCCACTCAGTCATTAAGCGTGTTTGTATGTGGGCACCAGTGAGGTATTACATTTAACTAAGGTATGGTGTTAATGTGATGGCGGGATGAAGGTTTATAGATACATGCTTGGCAGTTTGGAGAGATGGCCGATGCTGCATTTTTAGCGCTTAGTCTGTAGAGGCACTCTTCCAGGAGCGCATTTGTTCTTGTGGATCCAACTTCTGAATAACTTATTAGTATCAAGTGGGTGCATTTTTTTAATTCTGCCTGCAGAGCCGACACACTACCAAGTCTCCGCCTTCACAAACCTTCATCTGGGAGCAACATGTCTAACATTAACATTTTCTTGCACACTCGCACCATGAAAACGCTTCTTTTAGTTAGTAGCCCATGCTGTTCTTCGCGTAAAGAAGCCACCCTTTTGTGGCATTTTCATACTTAAATGTAATTCTTTTTTTGGAACTTTACAAATTTCACATACCATCAATGACGTGTATTTTGGACGCACATTTTCAACTGGGTGAGACCGTAAGACATGAACGACTCCTCTGAATTTATTGGCCTGAGCTACATGCCGGGGAGGTTTACAGCCTGTGTCACCCTTCTGTGAATATCAACCCTGTCTGACTGCTGGACTTGAGTGTATCCGGGGACGTCCATGCATCTGTGCCAGGACTTGAAATGCGATGCTTGTCCTGTGCTGTGCCTTGTGAACTTCAGACGCACTAAATCTGAAACGTGCTTGTCATTACACTTGAGGCTTGAAGGGCATTTCTAGGATTTACTGGAAGCGTGACTCCACACTCCAACTCACGCTACTGTTTTTGACCTTGAGTGGGCCATTGATAGAAGTAATTGTTGCAGTGGCGAAATCGGCAAACAAGCCTTTTGCCCTACTTTGCACCTTACTCCAGGACAGCAGCGAGTGTGGCAGACACCTGAAGGTCAAATTTACAATTCTGACTCCAGTCCTAGAATATTTGGGGAAAGAGCATCTTTCGCCCAAAAATTGACTGGTGCTTATTTACTACTTTAAATCCAGTTCTGGGATATTTTGGGAAAAGTTATAAATTTCACGAGTATTTTTAGGAAGGGTTGAAAAGCAGAAAGTGATGCGCGGAGGGCACAGCCAGGGGCAAAAAACGAGGAATACCTGTTTTTGAGGTCTCCAACTGTCCGCATCGTGAAATAGTTTCAAATAAGCCTTTATGCACATGCGATCTGGATTAGTAATGATTCCTTGGTGTTCTAACGCGTGGCATTAGTGGTGCTTTTATGGTTGCTTAAGTTCAAGAGCGTTTAACTTCGGAGTGTTAAGGGAGAGACGCTGCAATGAAAGGAAATGAGTTAAAACATCTTCTTAAATTTGTTAACCAAGTATTTAGTTTATATACATATTTTCTGTTTATTTTATACACAGATTGAAGCGCAATGTGACCATTAATGTTTTGATTTTCCTTACCTCTTCAAGGGATTGTTTGTGGGACAAGTGTATTGTGGTGGTTGTTAGCGTACCAAGTGCCGTAGGTCACTGTAACAGGAAAACTGTGACCCAAGCATCATGAAAATGAGGTGCCTCATGAGAAGGTGTTGGACAGAAAATCATGCAGAGGAGGACACAGCATTGTGGTGCTCTGTCATATCGGCCTTCTACAATGCCCTGTTGAGTTTTGCAGTTAACTCAGTGATTTAGAAATGTCTATATGTGATTTATACAACTTTTGATATGATATAGAGTTTTGTCCTAGTTGGTTATACATTCAGAAGTAACATAGACAAAGGCACTAGACAGCACTGACCAGTCCTTGCGGATTCTACTTTCCTCGAGTATAAAATGTGCTTGACTTCTTGAGGTATGTGTGTGTGGTACCCAGAAGCACCACTGAAGTAATGTTCTGCTTGAATATAATGCCCACAGTCTGCGTTGACATACCAGTTTGCATGTGTTGTACGTCCATATGGATGGTGACTGGTAGCAGGACTCCATGGTTATTGTGAGTGAATGGTTGCGGGGATTAATAGGATCCATTTTTGATGCCCCTCGTAAAGCAAAGCTAAAGAGAGCTGGTGATCGAGCCACTTCCCAAAAGCCATAGTGCATTGCTTGATTTCCAGAGTAAAAGGGTTTAGCCTCGGACTCTGAAGTGTGAGCGTATATAGACTTGGCTGCTCTAGAAACGAAACTGTCACCTTTGTCAGCAAGGGCCGGTTGATTATCGATTCCTGAACTCTACCGTTTGGGTGATGGTGTGTACAGGTAGGTGAGAACGGCGGTCTCCCTTTTGTTATGCAGAAGGAGTCTTCTATACAGGGCCTATCCCGTTGTCTTTTCCCATAGTGCTAGTCCAGAGGGCTGGTGATGGCCAGATGCAGCCGTCACACTTCCTTGTGCTTATGTTTTGGGTGCAACACTTTGAAGACCGCATCATCACCATCTAGTGTGAGAGCAATCCCCTGAAAGAAAGACTGCTTGCACTGCACAGTGAAAATGTACTTTTGAAAGGGAACTGCTTCAGACTTGCTCCAGAATACCTTCCTTGGGCTCAACTTCCTGTGTTTGGATAAGGACTAGAGGAGGGAGACGCAAACTATCTCACTAAGCTTCAAGTTTCTGAAAAAGGGAGGTAGTGCTCCACAGAGTACTTTAAGAACTACGGTTTTGCAGGGATGGTGACCTTATCTAAAGTATGTGCCATCTTGCTAGAGAATCTATAGGTCTGCTTGGAAGCTTGCCTTACCTACTGAGAGTGGGGAAAACGGTGTCTGACTCTCCAGGGAGACAACCTTCCGATGAGTAGAGAAACTGCCACTGTGCCAGGAGCATCGGACAGACCAGAAGAGCAGACTTCATCCAGGGAGTGTAAATGGTGCAGAACTGAGTCTTATGAGTGGATCTCAGGGCCTCATGCAAGCTGATCAAGCTTTGTAGGCCTACACAACCAGCAGCCTGAAAGTGTGACCATCAGGGCTACTGCAACATTAAAACCCACCTGCTTGAGTGGACTGAATTGTGCTGACTCTGCTGGGAGCTCACAGTGCTCTCCGGGGACCTTTGACCACCTGAAGTGGCTGGGGACGGGGCCACGTGTGGTTTGGGTGATGGGCCCTCCTGGGCATGTGATGCTACTCTGTTGGCGCCGACTGATGCCTTGACTGAAACTTAACATATGCTGCTGTGAACCACGGTTAAGACCATTCATGAGAGCCTGGTTTTTCAGCCTAGTGAATTTGAATATGGACTGTGCCTCGACAACTAAAATGAATGAGTATTTTTCTTCTTGATGCCCTGAAAGAAGTCGTGTGACATGATTGAAATGAGTTAGGAGTTAAATAGGAAGGCTACTCACTCACGCCATTGTGAGCTCGCACCTGTGCCATACTTTCACTTTGTTAAAACCTATATGGTTATAATGGTGTACCACCTGGTTTACAGCTCTGTGCCTGATTCACCTTACTTTGTTTGTTTAGTACTATGCTTTGTTGTATAAGAAAAATAGTTTTTTTCCTGTAAAGAAAGTAACTTTCTGGGCAGCATTTTTTGTCTCTGTTGAATAACTGTTTTAGTTTTGAGGGCCATCTCCCTCGCAAACTACTGGAACGCTTTAGACTGACCGGCCTCGCTATGCGGAGAGGTAAGCGTGGAAACAATGTACTTGGCACCCTGTTTGTAGTGCCATTGTAGGTCAGGCTCTAGGACATCTGTGGTAAAAGGCCCCAACACTGATGGATGGAGCCCAGTAACCCCTACTTGGCCTACCTCCCCCAAAAAGTTTCTGAAAACGTTGAACAATATTACATATGTGTTTCTTACAGAGCAGTCTCTTTTGTGTGAGCTGATACTACAAAATCTCCTACTTTGGGTTTTATGTTTGATCTGATTTCACTTGGGAAATCTACTAGTCAATGTATTCCTGGTCCTCAATGTTTTTGATAAAGTGTAGTTGGTAGCCTGATCACTTACCTTAAAGATCTTGGTGCCAATCCCGAAAAGGTTTTGTGTACAGGAAGTCCTAATACAGGAGAGATCTAATGTACTAAAACAGATCTTTGAGAGCCAGCCCCGAAAAGTTCAACGCCTTATTAGTAAAAGTGCACAGCTGGCACAGTCGTTCCTATTTGTGCTAATATATGATCATTCCGTTAATGTTTTGGGACCAATTCACAAAGGCACTGAAGAGTACTTAAGAGTGCCACAGGATTACTAATGTATGCCTTTGTCAATAGGCTTCCTTGTGTAAAGCAGTTTTAAACTTGTCCCTCTCATGGGACTTACACTCATCACTCCATTCATCCTCCCACTGGTCTTTGCTTGTGTTCATTTTCACCTATCCATAATAAAGACGCACGCAAACTGTGTAAGCATTAGCAAAATCAGCAAAAGAAAATTTTCTCCCAACTAAACGTCCCAAAGCAGTGGTTCTTAACCTGTGGTTTTGGACCCTCTCGGGCCCGCCATGCCCACTAAGGGGGTCTGCCCCTGCTTGGAAAATTAAATAACAGATTGATAAGGTGTATATAAATAAAGAAGCAAAACTGAATTTTAAAACCTTCTATAAGTGTGAAGGAATTTGAAATTTGTGGCTAAAATTAAGTTGGTAGCCTCAGAGTGATTTGTAGGCGCAGTTAAACAGAATGCAGTATGAAAGATGAGTGGCCTCGATTTTAATAAAGCTACTACCTTCTAATTAAAATTTAGATTTAACAAAAAAAATGATTACATATTTGTTTGTGAATTAAATAAGATATTTATCATTTGTTTGGATGCTTTTTTCCTTAATTTTGTGTATTGATTTGCAGTTAAAATCAGCAAAATTGCTTAGGCCAGGGATCCAGGATTCCAATAAGAATGCAGTGGGTCTGTGGATGCCAGTAATGTTTAAGTGGGGGACTACAGAAATAGAAAAGGTTAAGAACCCCTATCATAAAGTCTACAATAGTTGATGGTTAGAATGTTTTAACTTTTCTCAGGCACCGGTAATTACTCGGGCCGCATTCCAGTCCATCATACTTTTGCACACCATGCCTGTTCAGTTTGGACCCAGCCATATGAAAATCAGCCTTGCCCCTGCACCAATGGGAACATTCCAGCCTGAACTGCCAGGACAAGTTTTCCTTGAACTGGAAAACAAGTTACCCAAGACTGGTTTTGCTCTAGTCAGGGCTCATCAGCCAGTTATAACTTGGCTCCAGTGATAGAGTGCACAGGACTCGTGGGACAGCATACTTGCCAATAGACATTGATTCGGGCAGCAGACTCCCAAATTTTGAAGCCAAAATGAGCTTTATTATTTTTTTTTCATCTGAAATTGTTCCTGCTTCAACAAAAGTCAATGGAAGAAACACATTCTCCCAATTGTATTTTTATTTTTTTAAATAATCTCCCGCTTTCCTCTTCTAAAATGTTGGCATGTTTGGGGCAAGTATGCCCAGATGTGGGTCCCATGCACAGTGCTCCATTGGAACCAAGCTATACCTGGCTAATTAGCCAAACTGAGATGGCATGGTGTGCAAATAACAATGGACTGGGATGTGGCCTGTGTAACTATCCATGGCTAAGATTAATTCAAGCATTCTATCGTCACTTTTTTGTATACTATGTCACCAGCTAAATGTGGCACACACATGCTTACAATAAAATAATATAAGGAAAATTAAACATAGCAGTGGGCAGACATCTTTGAAGAGTTTTGTGCACGGTGTATTGTAGTTTTAAAGTTTCAAGTTGGCCGTCGTGTTCAGAAACAGCGTGTTGTGTGTCTTTGTAAGGAATTTGTTTTTTGATTGAGGGGGTGAAAACCCTTCTCAAGCAACACCCACAATCCTTGTCAGGGTTAACCACAAAAGTCACTAAATTAACCTGTGCTTAACCCTTTGGTAACTTGGCACAAAAGCAGTCCGGCCTGAACTAAGAAGCACTGTTAAGTTTTTATACAGCACTCAAACCATAAATAAGTGTAAACACCACACAAGATACTCAACACCAGTTTAGAAAAATAGAATACATTTAATAAAACAAATTAGACCACAATGACCAATCCCATTGGTAGAATCCGAGATGTGCCATTTTAAAGGTTTAAGTAAAAATAGCATCTAGAAGCAGAAAGCGTTCACTGTGGGCATCTGGTCAGGAGGACACAGCCTTTGGTCTCCTGGTCCCATCCTCCTGGACCACCACCCTGGGAATCCAGCCTTCTCTGTTTCATCGGCCTCAGGATCATACAAGTCTTCATGGCCTCCTGAGCCTGTGGCTCTCCCGCCCAGATCTGTCTCAGTGTAAGGCCAGTCGGCTGAGGTCCGACCTTCTTGCAGATCTCCAGCTAAGCCCAGATGTCCTCAGACGTGTCGAAAAAAGTGACTTTTTCCCCTGAGCGTTGATTAAGCTGGGCCGATCGCAACTTATACTTGAGGTGCATTGCCCAAACTCTTTGCTTGACTTCATAAATGATTTTCCCTGTGCTTCAACAATCCTGGTGTAGTCTGGGTACATGGCTGTGGTGTGTGTTTCAAACTGCAGTTGTGCTGGCTGCCTGCACGTGGGTGTTTCTGTCCCTGTAATTAAAAATCTGGGCTTAAAGGGCTCTAGGTGGCACCTTGCTGTGAGACTGGCCCCAAAATCCTATCTGCTCTTTCCACCACAAACCTTTTCATGCAGCTCCCGCCAGACCCACCTCCAGAAACACTTCCATCGATGTGCCCTCAGCGCACTCCAGCAATCCAAGAAGGCCCAGATTATTTTGGGAGAAGAGGGCCTCTGCATCTTTGGCCCTGTTTTCCAGTATATTTGTTTGGGTCCACTTTGTGCCTTTTTGTTCCTGCGGCTCCTCTACTTCAGGCTTCAATTTTGTGATGGTGCTCTCTGCAGAGTGCACTCTTTCTACCACCTTTCACAGGTTTACGGAGTGGTCAATGTTCCTTTCCAGTGCTGTTCTCAATGATATGATTCGGATGCCATAGTATCTGCCCTTGAAGGCCCATCCTCAGTTATCTCCTGGTCAGCCGCATTCTGCATGCCCATTTGTTTAGTTGTGGCGGAGATTGGGGGTTGAATACTACATTGTGTTGCCCTGTAGGGGCTTGAGGGCTTGGTCTTTGCCCTTAATATGCCACATCATGGACAACTGAGGAAAGGCTGTGGTGATCCTTCTGGACCTATCTGCAGCCTTCAACACTCAGTCATGGGGTCCTAAAGGAAGTCCTTGTTGAGATTGGGATCGGCTGTTCTACCTACGATCTCCTCTGTTCATTCCTCACTGACGGGGAACAATCGGTCACTTTTGGGGAGTTCACATCTTGTTCCTTCTCCTTGCCCTGTGGTGTCCCACAAGGGTCCTCCCTGAGCCCTACACTTTTCAATATTTGTGGCTCCCCTAACCAAGCTGATCCAGTCCTTCTGATTCTCAACCATGTCTTATGCTGACGACACACAGATCATAGTGTAAATCACAAGTAAAGGTGAAAGGGTGGCACACCGTTTTAACAACTGCATGAGATCAGTAGTCAGTTGGATGAGCAGTTGCTGCCTGAAGCCGAATTCAGAGAAAATGGATGTGCCCCTTTTTGGGAAGAACACCTCTTTCTGAAACGCGGCTTGGTAGCTACATTCATCGCGCTCTGTCCCCATGCCTGCACCCGGCGTAAGAAATCTGGGGGTAATATTTGACTCCCAACTCTTTCACAGATTAGATTAGCAAACTTGCCTCATCCTGCTTCTTCCTGCTGAAAGGACTGAAAATATTTTTGCCTTTCATTCCATTTGAGCTACAGAAGATAGCCATAATTCCCCTAGTCTTGTCGAGACTTAATTATTGTAATACCCCTTTATTTGACCATTCAACGGGCCCCTTAAATAGACTGCAGAGGCTGTAAAATGCAGCGATTAGGCTTCTCAAGAAAATTGTGAAATGCCACTCAGTCTCGAAGGCATTGGAGGAGCTTCAATGGCTCCCAGTCAAAAAAGAGAGCAGCCTTTAAAGCACTATGTACAGTGCACAGAGCTCTCCATGCTACTGGCCCAGAGTGCTTAAGGGATTTTTTTTATGGTATACCCCATGCAGAAGTCCGTGTTCCGAAACAAACCTCTAAAAAGGCGACCGTCCCCAAAACCAAAAAAGTTTCTTGGGGTAGGAGTTATGTGTCTTCCTCCTGCCTAATTTGGAATCAGCTACCTGGGCATCTAAGAGGTCAGCCACATTTGAGCATCTTTAAGAAACACCTAAATCTGGCTTTATTCCACCACTCTTTAGTTCGCTTAAGTCTCTTTCTACCACATTACAGTTTCTTACCGACATTCGTGCCAAGACGCTCTTCTGCATTCATTGCGTTTTATAAATAACTAGTCATATCAATATTTCCTGTTAGAGAATGATCCTGCCAGCCGCAAAATGGTTCAAAGATCCCTCACTCCATTATCCACAGTATCCCTGGGGCAGCCATCTTAATTCCTGTAACAGCGGGGCAGCCAGCAAATCCAGCACCCCATCCCTCACGGGTATATCCGCAAGGGTGCAGTAAAAGTGCTCACCCTTCATACAGAGACCAGTTATACACCAAGCCTCAATGCAGTACTTCTAATTTGGTGGAGGCAGACAATGTCCAGGTTTATGAGCTGGCAGGATCTTGCACCCTGCCCCGCAAAGGCAGAGTCTCTCCACCTTTAAGTCCCGTTTTACAACAAACCTGGGCAGGTGGAATGTCTTCCTGCCACTTTGATCCCCCTTCCCTTGTGAAGATCGCTGTACTTTCACCCTTCCTGACAGAGCACCAGGCAGTCTTTGCCGCACGATGCTTGAGCCTCCCACTAGTGTGGCCCAATGCCGTGCCACCTCCAGGGCTCTTCTCTAACGTAATCCACCCATGTACTCTCTAGGCCCCCACCTGTGGACATGGACTCACGGCCTTGTAGTGCGAGCAGCACGCCTCAGTGCCTGCACCTCCCGACGGCCGCTTAACTGCTTGCGAGTTGCGACTATCAATCCAGTGCAGGAGCACCACTGTGCCGACTCTTGGGAGCCACTCAGCCACTCGCCAGGCCTCACCTCTCTCTCACTCACGAGAAGCCCTGGTGGCATGGAGCAACGTAGCTGCCAATTGCAGGCTCTAACCACTGGGTCCTCCACTCGGTCAGCAGCAAGGTAGGCCCTATGAAGCTCATAGCAAGCGGGGACAGAGCTGTTATGGTTTCAGGGTGACCCTGTGGTAAATCACTGTGCCTTTGGGAATTCAAATGTCAGGACACCTCAGGATGAAGCAGAGTGGAGCAGGAGCCCCTCAACATGTCCCCTCAATCGTCAATCAAAACATGATGCTCAAAAAATGTTTTTAGGGCATGTCTTGAATTGCAATTTTTCCTACATCCTATAGAACCAAAAATCTATTGGAAATTGCATTTACCGTTCATATCGGTTTTAAGGTGTTATTTACGAACGAGTAACTTACTATGGCATATTTTAATTCATTAATGATAACCCCACTGCTAGGACAAATTAATGCTCCCAGTGCATGCCTATTGCTGTAGTTGTAATATTTTTCACAATGAAAAGCAGGTAGGTTATTCACTCTTAGGAAAATTAAAATCCCTCTTTTCTGTTGCTTACTCGAGTGCCTTTTACGGACTTCTTGTGGCCTACATCTGAAGCAAGTGTTGCATTGCGGCGTTTCTGTGAAAAACAGACAGACTGGGGGCTAGTGTCATTTTGCGCTGCTTCAGTGTTAACATGTCCCAGAAAAAGGCTCTCAGTCCGTCGCAGACTGACAGCCTGTTTAATTTTAGGATTATTAGAAATGTAAGGCATGTTTGTAAGCTGTGCCTCTGCCTTTAGTTGATATCCGTGCGCATGCGAAGGGACCTTTTTGCTCACCTTGCCTGCATTTGCTGCAATGGTCAGTCCCTGCGATTGTCCATGTCCCTCCCAGACATCCACTAATCTGAACAAGAGCTTCCAAATACATAGTACCTTTCGCCTAACTTTGAAACAAGTTACTAACCTCCTCCAGCCGTCAAACAAGAAGCCAGTCCCTGACCCCTATGAACCTGAAAGCTGTTGTCCTATTTTGAAACTTCCCTCCTTAATGATTGTTACTCATATTCGCGTAACTAATGTTTTAGCGTCCAATTTGGCTACCTCTTTTCAGACTGCCCTGCTTGCCTTATAAGATTACCTTTGTTAGCTCATTCTTGGTGGGTAGAATACACGGTGCAGTGCGAAGGCCACTGGACACATATGAATCATTTAAACCTTCACTTGCTGCTCCTCAAGCGATTCCAGGTGGCCAGTTTGTGGGATTGGATGGGTCAAAGCCCAGAATCGATGCTTTTTAAATCGGAGATGTTGCCAGAGACCAGGAGGGCGAGATCCTTGACCGGCTTTACACACACACGGATTAAAACATATTAAACTTGAAATAGTTGCCTGCATCTCTATAGAGCTGGAAAGTCCGGCACATGTCTCGCTTTCCACGCATACTTTGGACTTCCCTATTTTGCAGTTGAGCTGAGTCGTGGTTCATGCTTGCACGTGGGCCACAACAGAGTATCTTTCTTATAACGTCACAGATGCTGTTAAGTGCAGTTATTCAGCTGCTTGAGAACCTGCTAGTGCCACAGGATGCTAGTTTAAATGGTGTTGTGTAAAGGGAGAGATCTGCTGAACACCTCCAACTCAGGGAGAGGATGTGGTCCGTCGGCTGCGCTGCCGCCTCTGGTGCAGGAAGATTTTGGGCAAATCACTTAATCTGCCCGTGCCTGAATGTGTAATGTAAATACGGCGCTATGTAAAGCGCTCCAATACCTTCGGGTCGAGTTCGCGCTATATAAATATGCAAAAAAAAGAAGCGCTATATAAATATGTAAAAAAAGAAAAACTCAGAAGGACCCGCGACTCACCCCTTTCTGTTCCCAGTGACTTCAGAGGTCAGCTGGCGTGTTCTTTAGCAACACAGTTGGCTGGTAATCCCTTGAGCCAGTAACAGGTGGGGCATGATGACAACACAGACACTTGTGGCCAGAGGTCAGCCGGCCGAGGAGCCCCCTTGGTGACTCTGTTGAAAGCATAATGACACTTTTAAAAGCTGTCCATGAACTTTGACCCACCCTGCCGCCAGCAAATGTCCGGTTTTACCAGGTCAGTTTCTGTTTGACAGTAAATTGTAGCCTGCATGCGCGGTATGTGGGCGGGAAAAAAAGTGATAAAGTCACGGGTATAAAGAATTTAAAAAAAAAAAAACTTTTAGGAGCATGTGAAGTAGATTCAAGTCTCGCAGGTGTGCAGCAGACGAGTGGTCGATCAAGAGGTACCCTTGTCCAAGAAAGGCCTGCCTGCTCGTGGTTTGCTTCATGTCTGTTCTGCTGCTGGTTTATAACGCAGTGGTTATTGTGAGACGGCGCAGGGGCCACCCAGTGGTGCTGCCGATTGCGTGGTCGAGGAAAGCGCAGTTCCCACCTCCTACCCCTTCATTCCATCCCCCTACTACCCTTCTGGTCACTTTCTCTCTCTTGCAGGTTGTCTTCATCTCTGCTTTCTGCTACGTCACTGCTTTTCTCTTCCTCCTGTGACCTACCTGTTCTGTCTTCTTCCGTTTGAAAAAGGGTCAAGCTGTTTACAAAAACAAGTCCTGCTTCCTAAAAATGAGTCCTGATGCCACCATATGCATCCCCCAGCACAAAAGAGGCTTTATCTGCTGGCGCAGAGTGACGCAGTCAGCAAGAATTATAATCTCTTTATATCCCGAGCATTCTGTATTCCCCAGTTCAGTTTAACAGTTCATGTCCGGGGTCTGTGGTAAGTCCATAGTTGAGAACTGACTCTGTTTTTGATGTGAAACCTTTGTGGGTAATGACGAGCAACCACATTTTGACAGTGACGGCTCTGAGAACGCATTCCTAGTGTCCATGTGTCTGGGAGGTTATTGGTAGCTGGACTGTTTGTGGTTGCGGTTGGTTGGTGGTTTTCTCATTACCTGTTTACTAATACGAACTTGGACAACTTCAGTCTCGAGTCTATGCGTATGTATGCAGTTAAAATTACAAAAAATATTGGTTTTATCTGAGCGTTTTAAGGTAGAGTATGGATTTGATCGAAGTATCTTAGTTAATTCTCTCAACGCTTGTGTCGATATTAATAGAACTGATTTCAGGAAGAGGTAGAACTAGGGCGGCTCCTCTCAAGAGACCAGGGTTGGCTTGGATGAGCCCAATTACAAAGCTAATGACCTGCTGGTCCAGGTCCAAGGGGTGACCAAAGGGCGGCCAAAATGGCCAACTGGGCTGCACACTGGAGAATCTTGCTCTCTCCGCAGCTCAGTGGGCGCAGTGTCGCTTGCTGAAATGCTACACTGAAAACCACAAAGTTTTATTCAGTGTCTGATGTTGCTAGATTAGAGTCTGAAATACTCAAGGATAGACACCGGTGATATCATTGTGGTGTTTCCCTGGATTTAGGGACCGGGTGTAAATGGCTACAGCTGCACGGACCAGAGCAAAGGTGTGCACAGTAGGTTAACTTTTAGATAGTGGTAAGATGCGCAGATACACACGCCTGCACCGGGCATTCCCCATCCAAAAGGGACAATTCCTGACTAACCGATCACTTAAGAGACCGAAATGTCAAACATGGAAAAATGGCGGCACAGCCTGACTGGCTGGGTTAACAAACTGAAAAAATGCACCTGAAAGGATTGAGAGAGGACTGTTCTCAAAGTGCCAGACACTGAAAATTTAAGTTGGAGCCCCACCTCAGTGGAGGGAGGACTTTCTTTGACCCACAATTTTGGGGACCCTGTTTCACCTACTTGTACATCGGCTGACTACTCAACAAGCTACAAGACACTGTGAGGCATTGCATCATATCTGGAGTAGGAAAAGATTTTTTTTTTTAATGAAACTTATTTTTAATTTATCCTTAGCTAATGTATATGAAACATCCTACAATGCACTGGTCAAGCGAGGTTGTGGGGGTAATGTATTGCGGTACAACCTTTGCAGTGCAGAGATTTGGATCTTGCATGCTTACGTGCCGTGCAGATTCTAAAGCGAGTCCTGCGAGATTCGTACATGTGCCCTTTATTCTTTGGCACCCACACTCCAGTTTAATGGGGGTTGTACACCGTCTCCTGTCTGCCCTTGCATTACCAGCATCTGCTGCTCCTGGTAGTCCAGCCAATGACCTTTTGTTACCAGCTCCTTTAAGTTGCACAATTTGCAGCTGTTAAGATACAGGGCAACTCTAACTTCAAAACATAGTCTGTGAAGATCTTAATTTCGATGTGTTAATGATCTTGTCTTGTCCTCGCAGGCTGTGGTCTTCGTACTCAGCACTTGCTTCACTAGTCTTCGAGATCAGTCTGCTAACAATCGCAGATGTGCTAGGAGTGTGCTATGGGTCTCCAGTGTTTTTAATTGTTTTAATGTGCGAGTCTGTTTTATTCACTTAAGTGCGATTGCTTGGTTCTACTTTTTACTGTAGACCTGTTCAAAAGCGTTTAAAGTAGGGAGACCAGAGGGCTTCAGAAATGTGAGTATGTGATGATTGGTGTGTAGTTGAAGGTCATGGCAAGTGTGCAGGAAAAGACAGTTAAACATAAAACAGAAACGGAAATTGACCATGAAAGGAAGCGGGGTTAAAAAGATGAATGAGTAACAAAATGTGCAATAGACAAGGGGAAGTCAACTTCAGGCTGCAAGGCCAGCCTAGAACGCAGAACAATTTAATCTCTAAAATCAGTGTCCAGTTGTATTTTATATCGGAATTTATTTTTGGTGCCATTTCCACTAAAAGAAACAGTAGTTTGTTGTCAAAAGTTTCATCCGGTGCCATTCAAACATCCTCCGTTGGTAGGTAAGCTGGAACAATCTGTACTCTTGACTCACTCTGCGTTAACTCTGACACTTTGTTCACCACCTCACAATTTCTGGTCAAGATTATTGGTATAACTCATTAGGAGGGTTGGTGGGGGGGGTGGAAACATGTTACACCCAACTTATTGTGGGCATTAAGCGGATACCATCCCTCCTGACTCTCTAATTTCTCCCATGACAAACAGTCAGGCTTTCGCTGTCTCCTCAGTGATGCTGTTTTCACACTGGGTGAGCTTCTCCGTAAACAAGCAGTTGTTACCATCAACACTTTGGCTGTGATTAGTTTTGGGTAAGCATGGAAAAGAAAGACTTGTCATCAGCAACTGCCGGGTCTGGTGGCTCAGTGGATTAATGCATTCACTGCAAGGGCCTGTGTTCGACCTTATGGTCACAGGTTCAAATCCCGGCGGGTCCACCCAGCCTTTCATCCATCTGAGGTGGATTAAAAGGAGTACCATTGAGTTGGGTAACAATAAACATCTGTTATTCAGTGCCCAGCTACCCCGTCAGGGGTGAACGTGAGCTTTACAAATACACATGTTATAGGTCTGAAACTCAAAGACTACTTCACACTGCGTCCATCACTCCCCCAATAACTAGACTCCTTCACATCTAGTGGATCAGATTACTCCTATAAAAACATCCGTGAGCTCCCCCTCATAGGTGAGGGGTTGTAGCCCTTGGCGTCACTAGAGTGGCGCTAGGAGGAGACCCAGTTGATGAAGCATGTCACCTCGGTGAGTGATGGAAATCCGTCCTACCAATAGGTATGCCCGGACAAATGTTTTGGTCATCCTATATATTGTGTTGTGTGGCTCAGAAAACCTTACTATATTGTAGACCCATGGATATATCCATGCTTGATCTCTAAAAGTTCCCTTAGACCCTTCTTTCCTCTCTTTGTATTCTTGAAGTCTAGGTTATACAAATTTACCAAGATCAGGGAAGAAGTTTGGTGGTTGCGTGGGACTAAAGGAGGTCATAAACCTTTTTATGTGTGTACAATGTGAGACGTATGTTACATGGAGTAAACAACGGAACCTAGCAAGGAATTTTAACAAAAGGGAATTAAGAGAAAAAGTAGACTTGATCAAATTAACCAGAGTGAGATATAGAGGTGATGTTGTAGTGCTGGCACGAGTGGTAATGCGAGAAATGTCGGATTCAAAGATTAGTTAAAAAGGCAGATTATGTCAAAGGGGTTGTTTGTGGAGGAGTGTAAGAAACTGGGTTGGAGTGGTGAGAGATGCACTGATTAGAAAGTGGGGAGAGAAATTAAAAGCAGTCAAATATTGCAAGGGGTCATGCGGAAGTTGTTAGACTACTAGTCAAGTCATTGTGGATTCGCCAGCTGAGGGTTAAATGATTCAAAGCGACCTCCTTTGCTGGTAGTAAGTGCACATTTGTAACCAGAATGCCATTTAAGGGAATGGTTTAGGTTTGTAGCACAATTGGTCCGTGCGTAAGCAGCTTGAGACTCAGTAAAAGAAAATTAAGCCGTGGTTGAAGAGTCTCACACGATAAGGTTTGAGGAGACCTACACCGTGTAAATTGGATGATCTAAAGACCGAATGTAAAGGACGATCAACACATATGATAAAAGTGTAAGAACAGTGGAGGCCAGGATTTGAGCAGAGGCAGTGTCCTCTGAGGAGAGCTGAATGACGGAAATTCTGTAGAGGGTGTTAACAAGCATTGTTAATGCCAATAGTTTTGGCTGTTGATATGTTAGCTTTGTCAATACTTAATTTTTGTATTGAATGATTTTTGTATACGTCCTGCATTGTATGAAAACTTGAATTGTTTAAGTGCCAAAATGTAAATATTTTTATGTAAAAGGACACATTACACCAGTTGTCACAGGCTCGAAGAGCAGTACTTATTGTGTGCATGAGCAGAATAGCATCACTCAGTCAGGTGAGCCCTGTGACCCTTGTTGTATGCTGTGGGTGGGCAGAAGGAACATGTGAATGACACTACAGCCAACCAATGGATAAAGAAAGCGAACTCAAAACACCTGAAAGTATTATAGTGTGTATATGTATGTATACATGTATGTATGCGTGTATATTTACACATAAAGATATAACAAAAGGTCTTTGCTAACGTCACACCTAAAAATTCAGTATCAACTCACAGGATGGGGTGAGTGCTGCCACAGGAGAGGTCAAAGGCAAAATTGAAACAACACAAAATATTGGTATACATTGAGAATGGACTGTACCATCCAACAGTTGGGATCCTGGAAAAACTAAGGAACATGTTGGAGAAAGGGCCTCGATTGAACTATATTTGCAGAAATTCCGAAGCATTTTAAAGCGATGTAGCTGGAATGTCATGTCATAAGACTTGTACGGGAAGAGGCAAAAGTGTCCGCTCTAGTTTTGAATCCCCATTCACCCCCCCCCCACCAGTCTTTAAGCCCCCATTTTATTTCCATGAAATCCCCCCGACCTATTTACGCCACTCTTTATCGTCAGTACCCCCACCTCCTTCTCCCATGGTACCTTTAGTTTTTCCACGAAAACCTGTTTTCGTTGAAAAGGCATTACAGCACTAAGACATTTTTCCGAACCTAAGTTTTTCGTCCGTTTGAGTTCGCTAGGCTGACCACCTTTTTGGAAATTGGTCAACATTTTGGAATTCCTTAAGTTACGTTATTTAAAGCGCTTAGCAGTGCAGAGCGTGACATGAAGAGCTATGTACATAGTAGTTATCATGAAAAATAACAAAAAGGAAGCGAGTGGGGCCGTGCATAAACGCACAATCGCCGAGTTGAAAAGAGTACATGGGAAGTAGTTTGCATTGTTCCCCGTCTGCAGCCGCGGTTTGAATCCGGTCCTGGAAGCCCGGGGCCCCGCTGCCGCCGCAGCTTGGCACACTTGTGGTTGGAAACTATGACTCGTCTGTTTTTGTGTAATCTGGCGTAGGGGGGTTCGTTTGCCGTGTAATTACCGAGGCTCCCGCTCGGATGCATTGAATCCCAGCGCACCCTTTGCGTCCCGCTGTGCACGCATGCACCGCCCGGACGAGGCCACCGCGCCATGCATTGCGGGGAGATGCATCATACGAGCCCCTCGAACGTGCAGATCTGCACACCGCTCCATGCCACCGACTGAGGCGGGGCAGGGTCTTCACAGTGCCGGGTGCCGGGGATGGGATAGCGCCCTAGACGCCTCGCCGTGCTGCGGGCTTTGAAAGGTAAATGAACATTTCGGATTATAAAACGTTTAATTCGACCGTGCCCGGTGTGTTTTCGTTTTCTGTCTGGAAGCGTCGCAGCTGCTTTAGATGCTGCTGCGATACCAATGCCGTCTATTCCTGGTTGCTCTCTAAAACATATCCTGGCCATTTAACAACGATATTTTTCTCAAGGTCATATGTGTGATTGTTATGGTAAAGGTCACGTGCCACGCGGGTACATCTTTGCCACATAATGCATTATACATAAGTGCGTGCATCCGAATCATTTTCTTTGATAATCGATTGATCTTCATTTTCAGGCATGCATGTTTAATGCAATTGACTCGATGTCATATTTCAGTACAACCCAAGGCTTCATTTTTTGTTTCGATATAAGTGTAAATTAATTTTAATAAAAACTGTTCAGTTAATGCTGGAATCTGCCTTTGCGGTTTAATATATCCATCCTGTTAGGATCACGAAGCAAAATATGTGGTGCTGATTTGTAGTCGAGTGATACATTTCCTAAATAGGCCACTCTGGCAGTGTCTTTTTTTCCTGATAGGTTTAACCCTGGCATACTGGCCTCGGGAGGTAATTGCTGCCAGTCAAACTGAATAGAACTGAAAATGTGTCCAATAAAAAAATCTTTCAGAAAAAAAACTCCCATCTCAACGTTTAAAAAACAAAAAAAAAAAAAAAAAGTTTAATATTTTACCTTCAGCTGTATTGAATGGAATTTTTTTTTTTGCATGCCATACACGTTCAAATTAGTCATAATGCGCCAAAAATCATCTTCCGAAATTCACATTTAATCTCTGCTTTTTTATATGACGTTGATATTTGTAGATTTCTCTGGATGAGTAATTTTAACATCTGGCCTGTGATCAAGTTAAAATGTCCTCCTTGAACAAAGATTCGGCCCTTCGCTTGCCCTGGTCAGTGTGAAACCAAAATGTGTGTTTCTGGGTTGTAGGGCTGAAGTGTAGAGTGGTAGACGGTGCAAGTCCGGAATATGGAGGTCAGTGGGGTTTCCCTCCACTGCGAACGAAGATTCCAAGTTGACATTGTTAAGCAGACCGCTGTCTGGGTTGTAGGTGCTGAGTAGTGCCAGTATCCCAGACGTATCCCGCTCATGGCAACAGTGAAGGCGTCTGCATGGCCAGCAGAGTGAGGCATTCACCGTACGTAGATCGCTTTCATGGTTGGGTGATCATTGGATGGTTGCACTTGTATGGTCACTTACCTCTGTTTTCCAGAGTATTCTTTCGATTGGGGGTATAGCTAAGAACATTTTGGCAGAAGAAACCAAGTGATGGCAACATGTCAACACTTTAGAACGTTCCCTGGTGCTCTGCGTATCATTCGAGTGCAGGCTTGCCCAAATATGGATCTGTTCATTTTGAGTGATTCCATATTAGTTGCTTGGTTAAAGTAAAAACTCCTTTTTCATCAATGTACAACCCCCCCCCCCTCCCCCTCCCCCCCAATAACTTTTTTTTAGCAACTCCAAGGAAGACCGCACGCCCTACAGATTGTTACTGTTGTTGCCATATTACACATGCATGACTTCCAAGTCAAAAAGACCAGGTGACTCCCAGCTCTTGCTTGTGTTGTAGCACCGCATGGTACAGTCCTTTTGAAACAGTTTTATATCGCACTTGCACAGTTTCTAAGCACTATAAACAATGGCTATTACCCAGAATGTATTGATAATCACTGTACGGACTCTGGGAGTCTGAACTGGCCTTGGTAGTATTTGAACATACATCCTACAAATTGCTACAGCCATAGTAGCCACTAGTTTAATACTGATATGTTTCTGCTTCGGTTCCCTCCCTTCTTCCTCTTCAGAAACCCACTAGTGATAAAACTTGCTGCATGACCCGCCCAGCTGCTGCAGCTGCTCTATATTTTTAACACCGCTGGAGAGAAAACTGTGCTTTGAGGTAAATGTTATGTTTGTGGCTGCTGGTGTGATAGCGATGTGTTTCAGAGACGCGTGCTTGACTTTGCTTATGAGCGGTGTTTGGCTCAGTCTATCCTCTAATGTTTATGAAATAGACCTTTTTGTACTATAAACATGTCCCCCTGTGATGAATGGTGGGTGGAGCTTGGCAACGCCCCTCCTCTTTATGCAGAGCACCTGCTCTGAATAGATCATTCCTAGACAGGCGGTGGTATCCGAACACAAGGCTCCTGTCCAGGGCCCTTTTATCCACCGAACAAATGAGGACATTGTAAAAAGAATCATCTTTAGTCCAACCACCCCAAAACAAGCCTGTGTTATGGAAATACTGTTGACTCTTCTTCCAGGTAGTTAGTAGTTGAGTAGCTCGCAGTGTGGTCAGGTTATTTTATGTTTAGGTCTGGCGTAGAGTGAGCTTTTTGTTTATTAGTATCAAATCGAAACAAATCAAATGAGAAACAAATGCATCCATAGATATCGATATATATATATATATTTGAACAACAAACGCCCTGAAGCTTTCAAAAGGAGCACTCGACCATGCTCCTGACCATCAGGTCACTTCTGCCTCTCCGCAGCCTGCCCCTCCTTTCGCCATGAAATTTCATTCACTGATGCAGACGCGTTTCGAGGCATTGCGCCTCTTCATCTAGGGCACAAGCAGCCATTGGAAACTTAACTCCATTCCCCTTTCCGGTTTTTATTCAAACTGCCCCCAGTGGGCTTGGCTTCACATTGAGTTCTTCCGAGCATGATGGACTTTGTAGTCCTGTGGGTTAAGCTTAGTAACATCCTTTAGTAGGTTCAATGTCTTATTTGCCATTATTTTCCGTTATTTATTTTCCTTAGTAGGATAGGCAAAGTCGGGGCACGCTTTTGCCTATCCTACTAAGGAAAATCCATCATTGGAATCCATCATGCTCGGAAGAACTCAATGTGAAGCCAAGCCCACTGGGGGCAATTTGAATAAAAACCGGAAAGGGGAATGGAGTTAAGTTTCCAATGGCTGCTTGTGCCCTAGATGAAGAGGCGCAATGCCTCGAAACGCGTCTGCATCAGTGAATGAAATTTCATGGCGAAAGGAGGGGCAGGCTGCGGAGAGGCAGAAGTGACCTGATGGTCAGGAGCATGGTCGAGTGCTCCCTTTGAAAGCTTCAGGTCGCCAGTAGATAGTTATAGTTAGGACCGAGTTCTCATAGGAAATCTGAAAATTCTATTTTGAATAACTTTGGCGCCGGTTGACTTATCTTCGTGAAATTTTCAAAACTAATGGGGCGCTCTGCTCAGCTCCTACCCTGAAAGTCTCGGGGTGATTCGTCAAGCGGGGGCTGAGAAAAAAGGGGGGTCCCAAAACACGTTTTCCCCATGCATTTTCCCGTAGGACCTTTAGTCGAAGGTACAGCCCGAACGGCTGAACAGAATTACTTGAAATTTGGCAAAGAGGTAGACCTCAGGTCAGGCATGTGCCTTTTGCTTAAATGGTGTAAATCCGTTCAGTAGTTCCTGAGAAAATCAAAAGTAAAATCACATGTATATCTGGGCGGAACCTAACCACACATCTCATCGTGAGATCTGATTGGCTGTCAGCACTTCATCCAAGAAGTGTTGGCAGCCATCTTGGGACCAATATACATGATAGCACCTCATTAAAAAGCATTGCAGTTAATAGAAGGTTTTAAGACTTTAGTTACATTATAAATCATTTGTTGATGGTACCATACTCATTTTAGGAATTGTGGTGTGTGCTAAGGTGATTTTACCATGTGAAAAAGCCTTCTGCTGTGATATCATGAATCCTGTTTGAGAGAATTTTCTCATGCTTTTCCCACAGAGGTTTGGAAGGTGATCTATAAGCTAACTGAGAGCATATTTTCTGTAAATTCACATTATCTTTCTCAGTCATGTGAGAATGAAGTCTGACATTCTCAGTAAAACATGTACATCCAACAAGGGCAGAGACTGTCAGTTGATTACTTTGTGTTCTACTGCAGCTTCCCAGAGTGTTCCAAAGAACAACTAGAGCGCTAACAGTCCTACTTATGATAAACGTATGGCACACCTGAAGCCATCTTGGTTGGAATAAAGTGGTAATTCTTAAAACATTTAATTTACAAAGGAACAAAATGAGGGGGTTCATTTTGCCATAGTATATTTGATTAGTGCTGCAGAAAGAAAAATTAGGGCACATTTTGAGTGACTTCTCAAATCCTCTTCTATTTCATTAAAAAATTCTGACATGCAGACTGAAACATGCACTTTCAATACCAGCAGCAGACTTCCCTGGTGAGCAGTAGCTTAACTACAGTGATCTAATAAGCAACTAGAGTGCTAACATTCCGAATTTATGGCAAATTTGTGACACATCTGAATGCCTTCTTGATGGAATCAAAGTAAAAAACTGAAAGTATTTCCTACTGAGGAGACTGTAGTAAATGAGGAAATTAGGAAACATCATAACAAATAAGTCTCCCAAAATGGCCACCAGAGACAAAAGAGCCCAAATGTAGCCCAAATATCACCCAGATGTAGCCCAAGTATAGCCCAATGACAGAATGGCCCAGAGTGTTCTAACGAACAACTAGAGCGCTAACAGTCTTACTTATGACAAAAGTATGGCACACCTAAAGCCATCTTGAATGGAATAAAGTTATAACACTTAAAACATTTAATATACAAAGGAACACAATGAGGGGATTCATTTTGCCATAGAAATTATGATTAGTGCTGCAGATAGAAAAATTAGGGCACATTTTGACTTCTCCAATCCTCTTCTATGCCATAAAAAAATTCTGACATGCAGACTGAAACATGCACTTTGAATACCAGCAGCAGACTTCCCTGGTGAGCAGTAGCTTTACTACAGTGATCTAATGAGCAACTAGAGTGCTAACATTCAGAATTTATGGCAAATGTGTGACACATCTGAATGCCTTCTTGATGGAACCAAGTAAAAAACTGGAAGTATTTCCTACTGAGGAGACTGCAGTAAATGAGGAAATTAGGAAACTTCATAACAAATAAATCTCCCAAGATGGCCACCAGACACAAAAGAGCCTAACTGCAGCACAAACATCACCCAGATGTAGCCCACATGTAGCCCAATGACAGAAGTGTGCAAAACACTTATTTTTTGAGTATTTGCAGTTTTATATAGTGCAGACTTGTCAGGTATTGGAATGCTTTACATGAGCATTGGTTACATCACACAAGATCAAATTCATTTTGGTTGTAGACATTGGGAAATTAAGTGATTTGACCACAATCACAGAATGTTGAGCTGAAGCAGAAACTCCAACCTGGTTCCCCAGTTGCAAAGTCTGCAGCTCTGGAAGTAACACCACATCCTCTCGCCAAGGTGCAACATTTAATCAAGTGGTCAACTGGATAAAAAAACATAAAGATTACAAATAATTTAAAAGTTCTTTGTCGCTATTTGAAAACTCAGAAAATATGTCCTCATTTTAGTTTTTTTAGAGCACTAACCATAATTTTGATGCAAATAAGACCCTCTCATATATGTAATTTCTAAAGGAAATACTCTAGGTATCACAGTTTTGATTACATCAAGATGACGTCAGGCGTTCCACACTTTTGTAATAAATATAGAATGTTAGCAATCTAGTTGTTCATTGGGATACTGTTGAGAGGCAGAGGCCAGGGGCACGGACTCTGAAAATTGAAGGCAGGTTGGAGAGTGCAGAGGCAACAATTTGACCACACTGGGCAGGCAGGAAGGGCAGTGGCAGCACAACAGACTATGGAGGGCAGTGGAAAGGGGGGCAGTGGCAACAAACCAACAATACAGGACTGGCAAGAGAGGCTGTGGCAATATAATAGACCATTGTGGGCAGAAGGAAGAGGCAGTGGTAGTACAACCATACATGCCAACAGACCCGATTCAGCCAGGAAACGTCCAATGTTTTTAAGCTCAAATGGGATTAATTTGATCTGTCTCCTGTCTACAATCTCCTCTTTTTCAATGTAACTCAAAGGGGAAAATCAGTACCCCAGTTTTGTTTCAAAATCTCCCTCTTACAAAGTTCAAAATGTTCGCAAGTATGGTACATTGAATCATGGTAGGCAGGAGGAATTGGGGTAGGGACATGGACTCGGATAACAGAGGACAGGAGAGACATGGAGAGGTGCACCAAACTGACCCTACAGGGCAGGCATCAGGTTTTGCAGCAGCACAATACACCACACAGCGCATGCGGAACGGGAGTGCAGCACAACAATCCATAGAAAGCAATAGGGAGGGGACAGGACCATGCACATGGACAACAGAGAACAGATGGGAAAGAGGCAATGGTAGCTAGCTTGACATAATGGACAGACAGGCGAGAAAGCTGCAGCATAACAGACCATAAAGGGCAGGAGGGACGGATCAGGGGCATTACAATGGAACAGACAAGCCAGGAGGGAGGGAATAGGGGTCTGCACATGCAAACAGAGGGCTGGGGGCAAGGTGGCAGGGCAGGAGCAGCAAGATGACCATGGAGGTCAGGCGGGATGGGCACTAGAAACAAAACACACCATGGAGAGCAACAATGAGACTATGGTGGCATACACACAGACCATGGAGGGAAGGTGGGAGGGGGTCAGGGGCAGCTAGCTGACCACACAGGGAAGGTGGGAGGGGCCATGGCAGCACAGAAGACCATGCATGGCAAGCGGGAGGGTTGGTGGCAGCACAATGGCTATGATGGGCAAGAAGGAGGGTGCAGGGGCATGCACAAAGGACCATGGAGGATAGAAGGGAGGGTCAGGACCTGGGCACAGACCAGAGAGTTCAGGGGAAGGGGCATCACAACAGACCGCGCGGGGCAGGCAGGAGGAGCAGTTGCAGCACAACAGATCAGGGAGGGCAGAAGGGTGTGGCAGTAAAATGGACCATGGAGGACAGGAGGAAGGGGATGGGGCATGGCATGTGGACAGGCAGGGTTGAGGTGGCAGGGACAGGTTACAGTCATCTGACAATGCTAGGCAGGTGGGAGGGGAGTGGCAGCTCAACAGAACACTCAGAGTAGATAGGAGTGAAAGGTCCATGGAACATAGTGGGCAAAAAGGATGGAGCAGGGGCATGCACAAAGACATCGGAGGGAAGGAGAATAGGGGCAGCAAGCTAAGCGCAGAGGCTAAGCAGGAGGTCAATGATGGGCCATAGAATTGGGCAATGGAGGGCAGGAGGAGTGGACTGGTACATCATTCTAAATGGAGGGCAGTGGCAGCACATCAGACCATGCATGGCAGGAGGGAGGAGGCTAGTCCATGGATTCAGACAACAGGATAGGGAGGAGGTGGATGGGGCAGCAGGCTAACTGTTCAGAGAAGGTGGGTATTAGAAACTTTATTTTTTTTAAAATGTGTGTCTGTGCGAACTACTTAAAATATGAACAAGTATGCAGCATAATCTCACTTTTATTCAGGAAGAAGAGGACGTTTGTGACTGTGACTCCGGGCTCACTTGGCAGAAACACCCCCTGACCCACCACCCCCATTGCAAAATGTAATGCCCGTGAAAAGGGTAGGTGGACGCAGTGTTATAAAGAACATAGTCCTGAGAGCACGATTGAAAATGAAAACTAGATATAGTATATGGTATAAACTATGCACCAAAAAGTGTGATCTAAGATGAACCGGTGCGTGAAATATAATATGCAATACATTGTGCGCAATGACCGATTCATTGGAGAGCGCGAGATAGCACAGGCACTAGCGCGTGCTATGCGATATGCGCCTTGGAGTGTAATATGCACAGGGCAGTGTTGTGTAACATAACTAGTCTCTAAAGTTGTAATATAAAATATGTGCTGGGGAGTGTAACGTTGCATATGCACTGTGACAAAGATATGGATCCCAGATTGTAATATGTATAGCATAGCGCTGTGCGTTATAACATACACATCGAGGAAGGCACGTTAGATGGGGCAATATAACCCGTGCGAAGGCAAGTGTGGCATGACATATTCACGGGGTGGTGTTACAGTGCACATGGGCTAGAGTGTGTCATAGCATACGCACTAGCTGGTGGAATACAACACAGAGGTGTGAGGCAATCGGCGGGCACTGGTGGGTGTAACACAGCATTGGGCTCAGCCAGGAGCACGCTGTGACTCTCAAGTGAGGTTAGTCTCCTTTCCAGAGAGTAAAATAAAAAGTATTACACATCCGGCGGTGGATGTCTTTTTTATTAACCGTGAGGGGGGGTTTCTTGCATAGTTTGGTCGAATTTTTGTCGAATCCCCTTTGAATGGCTTGGTGTGCGTGTGTATTAAATGTGCCCATCAATAGCTACCCATGTTTGTATACATAAACGACAAGGGTGTCTACTTGGAGAGCACCCACCGGCGGGGGCGCCGGATTAGGCACGGTAGGGCGTCAGACACGTCGGAGCTTCACTAGCGGTGTAAATACCTTCCATGTGGATTCATTCTATGCATAGTCGCCTTTTAATGAATATCACGCAAATCGTCATGGTGATAGGTACATACGGTTTGTCCAGCATGTCCTAGGTGTTTTTATAAATATATATATATATTTAAAATAATAAAAAACAAAGACCGGCCCCGGGGGATGGGGTCCCCGGAGCCATAAGTGGCCTAAGGAGGGGGGCAACGCAGCCCCCTCCTAAAGAATTTAAATTTAAAAAAAAGGCCATGACCCGGGGGTTGGGGTCCCCGGGGCCGATTAAGGCCTTGGGAGGGCCGAATTAATTTTTTTAAACAAAAGAAATTAGGGTGCAGGCCCTGGGGGATGGGGTCCCCAGGGCCAGTAAATTAGAAAAAGAAGGGGGGCCACACAGCCCCCCTTCTTAATAAAATAAATAAAAGACCGGCATCACGCTGGAGGCCACGCCCCCTCCTTTCAGCACTCTGCAAACGCGCCCCCTGGCCAGTTGTAAGTTGGGGAATTAATTCACCTTCAATACTGAGGGTCCCTGAGGGCCAACTAGCCCAACAGGTATCTCCAGTGCGCGCCAGGGAGCTGCGTTGCAGACAGGTGTTCTGAGGCCACGCCCCTTTTTACACCTTTATGCAACGCAGCTCTGTGGCGCTTACTGGAGGTACCTAGTGGGCTAGTTTGACCCTAGGGACCCTTAGGATTCAAGGGGACTTAATCTCTCAACTTAGAACGGCCACAGGGCGCGTTTACACAGTGGTGAAGGGAGGGGACGGGGCCTGAGGTGACGTGTGCAAACACGCCCTGTGGCGCGTTTTAAGTTGGGGAAATAATTCCCTTTCAATCCTGAGGGACCTTGGGGGCTAACTAGCCCACCAGGTGCTTCCAGTAAGTGCCACTGCTCTGCGTTGCAGAGAGGTGGTGCAGGCCGTGCCACTTTTTACACCTCTCTGCAACGCAGCTCTGTGGCGCATACTGGAGGTACCTAGTGGGCTAGTTGTACCCTAGGGACCCACAGGATTCAAGGGGACTTAATCTCCCAACTTAAAACGGCCACAGAGCGTGTTTACACAGTGGGGAAGTGAGGGGACGGGGCCTGAGGTGACGTGTGCAAACACGCCCTGTGGCGCGTTTTAAGAGGTAGTTTTAATCCCCTTCCCTATTATATACTAGGGGATTACAGAGGAGGTCATGCTGATCACAGGGGGACCCCAACGCATAGTGTTCCCTAGTGTATGTAGATGTTTTCACTGTATTCTGAGTGTCTTTTAACATAGCACTGGCTCTAGGACTGGTTAGTCAGGCTCAGTTACCACCAGTATCCGTCTGAAAAAGTTGATGGTACAGGATGATTTTGCAACAAGGCTTCTTTCTGCTCTTCTGTTTGTTCTTTTTGCTCGTTATCCTTCTTCCTGCACTTTTCTTCGTCTTTGAGGACTTCTGTTGCTTCTTTCTGCATTTCTTTTTTTTCTTTCTGTGCGTTTTTTCTTCTTTCTTCACATGTCCTATCTCTGTAGGCATAGTTAGAAATTAGCATTTAAAAAACCTTTGAAATTCACTGAAAAAACCATAGGTTTCAGGCACGTTATAGATAGGAATTAGCATTTAAAAAACCTTAGAAATTCACTGAAAAAACCATAGGTTTCAGGGGCGCTATAGTTGGCTAGACTTTTCACTGGTACAAAACCATTGAAATTCCCCCGTTATAGTTAGTTCAGCTAACTAGAACTCGCGCGCCCGCAATGCACTGCTGATGCCGTCACATATTACATCGCTAATGACATCACTGATGACATCATCCTTGTGATAGAGTGGCAGATCTCCTCTTCCCCTAATATATCTTTTGATACACACATTCAAAAATAGAAACTACAATGTTCAAAACAATGGACATACCAATACCAGTTACAACAACCTATTCAGTAATTCTAAGATCCACATACACATCCACTCATTCACCAACAGTCCTATACAGTCACTCATACATGTACTCACTCATCATAAGTATTCATACACCTATACATCCTGTTACACAACGCCACTCATCCATAGAGTTACTCACACACATAGTCACTCATGCTAATAAAGAATCAAACATCCATTTACTTGCATATACAGTTATACACACACCACCACACTTACTTCTACAGAAACTTACACATACTTAGTCTTTTAAACAATCACTTATAGAAACAAATACTTATTCATACAGGAACTCTTTCAATCTCTCACTCACATATACTCACTTATATACACCAATAGTCACATATACTAGTTTAAAACCTATGTAGTTACTCATAAAGACACTATTGAGACAGTCTATCCCTCACTAACACACCCATGCACACACTCATCCACCCATACAGTCCTGCACACATGCTGTCTTCAACACATACAAACAGTGAGTCACTCATTCATGCACCTATGCACTACGTAATACCCCCCACCGAACCATTCAGACACTCAAGCTGATACTCAAAAAACCAACTAATAACCTATATATACACTCATGAAGCTACTCACCAACCCATGCAGCCACTTCTACACAAAGTGAGAGACTGATACAGATATTTACACATTTAAACATTACTCACAAAGCCATGTATTCACTAAGATACACTTAATCAGTCAGTTATACAATCAATTTTTAAAAAACAAATCATCCATTTAGACACTTGTATACCCATTTATTCGTCCATCGACCTTGAGATATACATATATAAAACGTATGTAATTTTCAGAAAAACACACATTCACTGGATGATGTCATCAGTGATGTCATCAGTGATGTCATCAGTGATGTCATCAGTGATGTCATGAGTGATGTCACTGACCATGTCATGAGTGATGTAATATGTGACGTCATCAGCAGTGCATTGCGGGCGCGCGAGTTATAGTTAACTGAACTAACTATAACGGTTGAATTTCAATGGTTTTGTACGGGTGAAAAGTCCAGCTAACTATAACGCCCCTGAAACCTATATATATATATATATATATAATCTATCTATCTACAGATGGATGTGACGGCCCTCCTCATCCATTGGCCTGTTCAGCTTTCGTTAACGTTATGCCTTCCCAGGCTGCCGGAAGGGGCAATGGGTCACCCCACTTCTGCTCTCTTGCACTGGTAGTAACCGCATAATCCTGATCACTTGTGCGCATCCACCTAATTAGAAATGTGTGTCTGTGCCAGGGTATAGTGGCCCAATACTTTGCTTTTCCAATGCATCTTTTTCTATTCTTGATACTTAGTTTTTTTTTTTTTTTTGCACATCCTTGCATGTTAGAACTATGCTTCCTGGTTCCAATCTTTCATAATCAATAGTAGCTTTTTGTGACCATAAGAATCAGATTTTCCTGCAAAGTTCATTAAAACGAGTTTATTTACCCGTTATAAGCATGCCAGCCTGCTAGGAAGCACTCGCAGCGTTCTATTCAAGTTTAAGCAATTGCTAAAAAAAAAATAAAAAAAAGTTTTCCATTTAAGATTTGTGTTTTGAGTAACTGCCACGTTTATGGCGGTGTTTATTATTATTATTTTTTTGTGGCATGCTAGCAGCAGGTTTTTAAAAATTAAAGTACCCAGCTTGCCAAGAATACCTACCGTCTTGATCAATGGATTTTTTTTAAGTCTATCGACTTTGAAACCATATGATTTATTAAGGTGTAGGTAAAATATATTAAACTTTCTTAGATGTGTGGGGGGATTCTGTGGGCGCAGAGGCAGGGATGTGGACTATCAGATGGTGACATGAGAGCAAAATAGGCTGGACAGTATTGCAGGTTTCAAAGTATAGAATCAGTCATGAGATATTACTCCTATATGTGTCGCACAACAAAGCTTTTTCTGTGCTTTCTAAAGTAAAGTATATATTCCACCATTGCACCTCTTACTTTTCTCAGAGCGCACTGATGCGACCCCAGCTGCGTGAAGCACTTCACAAAAGCTGACAGTAAGTTACAAATCTGAGCCTAGGGCCTTAATATCTCAGTTTGATAAATTTTTTTTTTTTTTGCAGAGTTTTATATAGGGCGAACTTGACCCATATCCAATCCGGTATCGGAGCGCTTACATAGCACCAGTAACGTTACCTGAGGACACACATTCATTAGGTCTCGCCTGACCCAGCACATGCGCTGGTCTGGCGAGGCTTATTGAGAGGGCTCCAAAAAGTGCTACCAGGCCAGCCTAGAGCTACAGTGCATGTGTGCGGGCGCGCGCGCCGCGCTTTACCGCGATTACTTTCAATTTGGAGGCCGCTGTGATGTTTGATCGTGATCGCGATCACTTTCACGGCCGCTTTGATGTTCTCCGTGAGGCTTCAATAGATTGCAGTAGTTAAAACAAGCATTGGCATAGCCAATAGGTCTCGCTTTTGGGACCTTATAAGTGTTTAGTTATGCAACTGTTGCATGGCTAAACACTTATAAGGTCCCAAAGGCGAGACCTATTGGCTATGCCAATGCTTTTTTTTTTTTTTTGTTTTGTTAGACATGGGCAGATTAAGTGATTTGCCCAGAATCACAGGATGTTTTAGCGTCGTTACCGAGACTCGAACCCAGTTCCCCGAGGTCGAGCGCCCTAACCGTTAGGCCAATGTCTACTGTCTCAATGTTCTCCTTTCTCCTCCACGCCCTTTTTCTGTTCCTAAACCGGATTTGCTCCTGTTTGAGTAGAAAAAAGCTTATATACTCCCCTTCAGGTGAAACTCTGACTCCTTCTGTGTTGCATAAACGGTTTGTGCAGGGGAGGCGGTCTCTGGCTTGATCTTGGTACAATGGTGTAGAAAAGTGAAAATTATGTGCAGGTTTTTCTGAAGTTGTACAAGTGAGACAAGCCGAAAATAGTCTTTGTTTACAACCATTTTAAAGTGGATATGCTTCTTACGTCGAATTGTTTGACGATATATAGAGAAGTATTGTAAACCTCAGCGAATATTGTGGTTTGTTTTTTAATCCTTTGTTTTTTTGGGGCACAGGTCGATGGGGGTTTCTTTGACAGGAACTCTCATTGCAAAGTTGCAGTGTGTTTTGTTTTGGGTTTCTTAGCCATTTGTTGCCACAACTAAAGCCGCCTGCTTTGGGAGGCATGTTGCCAGCAGTGAGAAAGTATCTCCTTTGTGTGTAGTACTCAAATATGGGTACATGTTTATCTGCAAAGCCTGGTGTGGAGAAAAATAGTCTTTCATTGCCACAAAACAACGTTGGCCATCCACACTTTCAGGCCACCAGTCGGGTTTAATAAAAATGTATTGATGGATTAATTAAAATCTTTTTTTATTTGCATTAGTAAACATAGGCATCAATCCATAAAAGGATAAAACCTATTTGGGGCGTTAAATCCTGGAGCCAGTCCAGGGCAGCTATATCCATCTCATGTATAATTCACATAAATGGACCCGCCATGTTTAAATAAAAAGCCTCAATTAGAGGGTGAAATGCTGGAGTTGGGAAGGCCAGTCCAGGGATTAAGTGCTTAATGCTTTGTGCATTAATATAACGGCGCCATCCAGTCCACGGATTAAGTGCTTGATGTGTTAATATGACAGCACCATCTCAAGGTGAGGTTGAACCTAAGCTGGATTTCTGTCAAAGTAATGTTAAAGTTCTCCTAAGAGAGTCCCTCAGATGACTGGTGCCAAATCAGTTTTATGGAAACCTGCGGTTCAGATACTGGGCCTTTCCAGCATCTTAAAAGCGTAGTTCAGAAATCGCGAAGCCTTACATGGTAATTGCACCGGATTCCTTCTTAGCAGGGCTAGTACTGCTGGGCTGAAGTAGGATAGTCATTCATTGCCACAAAACCATGTTGGCCATTCACACTTTCAGGTAACCGGACGGGTTTGTATAATGTAGTTTTTACTGAGTGATAGAGAAATACTCTGCATTTGCACAGCTTGGACATAACAAAATCAGTTTAAGCCACTAGTGATCAACTGGGCGCATTCCAATCCATCACCTTTTAGCTCGTCTCTGCTATGAGGGACCAGGACTGATGGGATGTAGCCTAATGGCTAGGACGGTTGACCTTGGAGCTGGGGAACCAGGTTCGAGTCTCGGCAGGGTTGCTCAGCATCCTGTGATTCTGGGCAAGTCCCTTAATCGCTCCAGCCTAACAAAAAAAAGAAATGTGTCCGGCTGTGATGCAACTGGTGCTCATGTAAAGGGCTCTGATACCTTCGGGTGTAGTTCGTACCATATTAAACTCCCCCCTCCCCCCAAAGAAACAAATAAAATCACTCCTGACCATACCACACCATCCTCTCTGTGAACATCTGTTTCTCCGTTACATGTGCCCACCTTGTAGATCTTGTTTCGGTTCTGTTGATTAACAGAGAGGAAGCGGTTAGGAAGGTGCGTTATCCTCCTGCGGTAAGTTGGATTTTGTTTTGGGACCTGCAACACCCTCCTCCAACCTTGGGGTTTGTTTTACTTGGAGCTGAAAGGCCATTGCAGGCAGGCATAAGGGCTCCACAGTGATGCACATGCTCCCTCTGATCACTCAGTCAGCTGAACTCCTCTTTAATTGAATACATTGGTGCAGTCTCTGAAGGTCGGCAAGCCTCAGTTTTATTACAAGTGACTGCCTTCGCTGGCAGGCGGGAAAAGCATCCAATTAATATAGCAGTGTTCACAGTGTTCTTCACTGTACCAATATTGTAGCTTCATCTTAAGCAGTTATTAAGAAGTAGTCTCATTTGGTAAGCTTTGGATGCTCTCAGGATTTTTTAGGACCTCCTCTTTTCTTACGGTCTCTAGCCTTAACTTGCTACCGTTTGTCCATTTCAGCCAGTTTCCCGCCAGGTGTGGTTTGCCTTGCAGCAGTGTCCCCCTTTTTACCCCATTCCCTGGCCGGCCCTGCCTTTTGGCATCCCAAAACTTGCCATGTTGATATCTGCCCCTTCCGGCCTTCACATGCCATTTGATGATCTCCCGACTGACTTATTACCACACAGCTGTTTTTTTGCCCGCCAAAAGACTTGATTGCTTCGCTCCTGTTTGCTTGTAGTTGTGTGGTGTTATGATTCTTTCAACTGTCTGTGTGGGTTTTCTTGCCAGGCTCAATTTTTAATCTCCATTTCTTTCTCCCAGATTAGGCCCCTCAAATGTTACGGTGTAGTTGAGATATTCAGCCTTACCTTACCTTGCCCCTCTCTCTTCTTTCACACCACTTTTCCTTTTTGCGGGCAGTGTAATATACCCCCCTCACCTGCTCATTGTTCTCGTTTGCCCACTCTTTGGTTGGAAAGGGAGGGTATACTAGATCATTCCTCTACTGTTTTTAGGCCCCATGTGAGGATGAGGCCTTCACATTTTAAAAAATATCTATTTATTCAATTTTTGCTGAGAAAAACAAACGGCATAACATACCCTCCAAATGTTGAAGACGTGAGCAATACGTACATCAAACATTACATAGGTCTACCAAAGGCTTGGGTCCGAACATGCCACCAGCACACCAATCGGAGCCTTTCTGCTTTCATTGTTCACATCAACATAGAAACCCACCAGTTCTTCTTGTGGCTCAAGCCCTCTCCACCCTCCATTTGCTAGACATGCTCCACCTTTCCTCATTCTCTCCCTTCCATCACTTCTCTTCAGGGATCCCAGATCTTCTCCAATTTGCGTGTGCAGCCTCTTGCCTGGTATACCGGCTTTTCCGCCCCATACACCAATCCATACCTTCATCCTACTCCCATATGGTAGGTAGAGTGGGCCCTCCCCAGTACTTTAGGCTATCCTTACAGGCTACCATCAGGGCCATATTGCAAAATTGAAGGGCATTGTGGTCTAGGGTTTGCTTTCTCCAAATGCCTAGTGAGGCCATTTGGGGTGTAAGCCCCACTTCATAGCCCAAACCTCTGCTGTTCTAGCACCCACCCGTTTCCAGTAAGCTCGAATCTTAGGGCTTCTCTTTTATTTGAGAAACAATTAAGCGTTGTGTTCAGTTGTGCCAAAAAGCACAAAGTGCCAATGTCTGTCGGTGATCAGGATAGACTTAATTTGATGCCGACCACTCTGGAACACAGGTCTGATGTACAAACCAGGTTCGTCCTGGTCATAGATTTTACATTCAGAATTAGTCTTTTAAACCCCAGTCCACGACAGGAGCACACCTATGCAGGCCCCCCGAAAATCTGGGGAGGCTGTTAGAGACTTGGGGTGTCAAGCAGAGGCCTAAAGCGGGTTCCAGTTGCCTCTAGTCATACGGGCAGTTACAGTTAAGGCTTTTATAGCTTTTTATATCCATGTAGCTTGAACAGAAAGTCAGTCTTCTGACTCTCGGATTCCACCTCTTTGTCCTGAGTACAAGAGGGAGCAGGTTCATTTAGTTTTTATGGGGTTCTCTTCGGTCACAGACATCACGTCCAGTCCTCCTATGTTCTTCATGCGGGTCCAGCAATCTTCTGAAGTGAGTGCCTGGAGATGCCACATTTATCCATGGCACCAGCTAGTGGGTGGAATTGACTCCTGTGCAATGGGATAAAAGTTATGCAATAGCACCTGCTTAAGCATATTCAAGATGTTGTAAGTCTTCGGTCACATTAAACTTGGGCTTCGGGCTGGGGATGAGTGTTGGAAATGTACTGTGGCAAACCTGGTGCGTCCCTCCCCACTCGGACACACACACGCCTCTAACACCAAAATTCAGTTTGAAGCAGCCACTTTACCCCAATAAAATGAGAGAAAGAAGTCTGGTAGAATAAAAGCAAGGGTTATCAGCAACTATACAGGGGATACACAAGAATTGTTGTAGCATCCTGTTTACTTTCCAGGTGTGCCAGAGTATTGTATTATATAAAAACCAAGCTGGATTTGACACTACTGTAAACAAGCATTGGCATGGCCAATAAGTCTTGCCTTTAGGATTTTTTAAAGCGTTTAGCTAGAGCTATTGGCTTTCTTTCCGCATTGTCACTTGGATGTGCACAACACATGCTTTAGGCTTTCAAGGTCTATGTCAAGTACGATTCATTTCCTATTATAACCAGGGTCACGTTCAAGGCAACAGTCTTTCCGTTCTTATCTATATTTTTTAATCTGCAAGCTCCACGTTCAAAGTAAGGGGCACAACTTGGAAACTAGAATGAAGAAGAAGCAACTTCTCTTCGTGTCATATCGCGGGAGGGGACGGAGACAGAGGGGTCGTGAAGTATATCCACGCAGAAAGCTTTAGCAAGGGGTTGGGAGGCTGCACAGGCAAGTTGCTTCAGCAAGTGACTTAGCAGCTTTCTGTGTACGACTTGGCTATAAACGGGTTTTGGTAACACCTGATGCTTTAGTGCACTATGAAGCAGCATAACTACAGTATATTAAAAGCAATAAGTTATTTCAACTACTGTTAGTCATGGGTTACAGATTATCTATAAGGCAGGCAGCCACTCTGGCTGAATCACATCACCTTGAAGGCAGCTTCATGTGGCAGACGTTGACGTCAATACGGCGACACGGAAGAGTTGGCGGTGTGAAGTTTGAACTGTAGCTGTGAATGCAGTATTTTGATCAAGAGGAGGAAGGCGCTTTAAGATAAAGCTAGGGATCGTGTGGAAGGCACAGACTCGTGAATGAACGCAGAAAGTGAGAAACGGTGGTGCGGGGCTCTACACCTACCATTATTTGGCGCGACTTGTCGCTTCATTTCAGAGTGGTAAATATTTAATCTCACCTTCTGGTGTGTTGACCCCGACTGCAGCAGACACCAGCTGCTCGAATAATAGAGGCACTGGCAGGGCTGGCGGCGTCCTCTGGGAGGGGCGTTGCTGCCCATGAAAGGGGCACTGTGCAAAGGGGCCAGGCGGGGAGGGGGGCGAGCAGGAGCGGAGATAGGAGCAGCCGATACCGAGCAAGCGATTGGAAGGGGAGGAGGCGAGGGTAAAAAGAGATATTCTCATGAGAGAAATGAGTGAAAGAGGAGGCACAGATAACCGAGCCAAGCTCTGAGCAGGAGACGGGCACAAGAGAACATAAAACAGAGGAATACGGGTGGAATGTGGAATGTAATTTAATCTGATGCACATTTGTAGTTCTTCAATGCCCCTGGGCCGTGTTGGCGGAATATAATGCTGAAAATAAAATAAACAAGTGCGGCCCCGAAAATGAAAGCGACATGTCCCAGGGAAAAGTAACATGATCCACAACAGATGGCACCCTGCGTGCGGCTGCTCGCTCCCGACAGCAAAACGCCATGGGAATGAACATTTTAAGAAGAGGTGGAACATGCACCCGCCTTTGGCCAATTGCGTGCTTTCATTTTTTGGAAGCCACACACAAAGGCCAATAGAATGCGACAACCACACTATGAGCTTTCTGAAAGCTTTCTGAATGTCTGGAGTGATTCCAAGAGGTCCTCTCCTAGAGCAGCGCATGCGCGCTGCGCTAGGCTTGACCTAAAAAGGATGCCCACTGCTCCATTCTACATATTCTGTGAGGTCTAGAGGCGTCTTCTCCTCCCATTCAGGTCAGCCTATTGTTTGCTCCTAGGAGGCATTTCACACCCATTCAAATGCTAACCACTGGCTGGGAGAAGCCCCAGAGCTCCATGATTTTCAGGCAAGGAATAGGTCACTTTCAAAAAGTTACTTTCCTTAATAATTAGTAAAAATCTGACTTCATCATTGAATTGTTTTTTTTACTATTAAAAATGTTTCATAATTTGTCTAGCTAGTCCCATTCCAGAGATACACTATCAGTTTTTTTAATCTGTATTCTGTTTTTCTGTGCAAGACCGCTAGGTCTGCCACAGTGAAAATAGCTTTGGGATACTAGTCCCTGTAAGGACATGTCTAACATTACATTTCTACATGTCCCGCCTTTAAAAGGCTTATGTGGAGGTTATGTTTTGGTTTTGCAAGGAAGGGTTTGAACTGTCAAAGGAGTTTATTTTGACCGATTGAATTGCAGTTTTTTTACTGCTTCTGTTGGGCTTCACAAGGTAGGTCTGAAGCCATGTTTGTACTACCACTGCAGTGATTTCACAGTAGATGCTGCAGTCCACCAGTGGTGTTTACCCTATGGGCCCTGGGAATTTTGTACCACATATTAGGGACTTGCAGGAAGTTGAATATGACAATTAGCCAGCAAAAATATAGGGTCCAGCAAAAGGCAAGCAATCCAGGGTGACCACGCAGCATAGGTGGATGTCCTGCTCTGTTGCTTCTACTGAAGGTTTTGTTGTTATAGACCTTTCAGGGATGAAGCCACGAGTCACTGACTGACTTCTGGCTAGAGTGGGTGTCTCCCTTTGGGGCTAAGGAAATGAGTCATATCTGGGTACAGTCATTATTGGTTTGGATAAGTGGGAGTCCACAAGAATGTGCATCTGTCCATTGAAAGTCATTTATGAATTCCTGCAGCAAGCATGTTTACCCACAAAGCTGTACGTGGTGAGTTTGATGCTGCATAAAGATTTAACTGTTTACATTATTGCTGTGTCTTATACCATAGGCTGGGTGAATTGTGGCGCAAGTTACACTGCTTTATGCTTTGTTTTCTGGACTATTTACACAAGCTTTGGTGTTCGGTATGCTTTAATTCCACGCTGTCTATGGTGAAATTAACAATGTTGTTGTGCAAACATTCACCAAGACATTGTAGCTGAAATGTCACTTGGTGTGAATTAACTCCACGAGTGTGAAGTTTGCGTTGCCTAATGGGAAGTTTTTGTAGTGCTGGGCAAAAATGCATGGTCTTTGGAAGGATGATGCATGGGCATGGCCCCTGATTGGAATCAGCGGACATGAGACTGGTTTTGCGGATCTTTAGATTTGGATGCATATCATGATATCGTGCATATTAAGCACATTGCTATTGCCAGTGTAGTAGGCTACTGTACTGCATTCCTGCAGAGCGGCATGGGGTGTTACATTCAGTGGAAGTGTGGAAGGCTTGAACTTGTATTCCACTCACCTAGCGCCATGAGACTGTTTTGGTCTAAGTGCATTCCTACAAATGATTAGTAATGTGAATTGAAGAACTGCGGTGTTTAAGGATGCCACAATTTCAAATAAAGCTACCAGGGAGTGTATTTCTGTTGTTGTGTTTTGTGAATTCCTTTATAATGGTTTGCTTCCTCCAACGAGGTGTTCTCATCTTCCAGTTATGACAATGTCAACTTGGCTGTATGCTTATGATAACAAGCTTGCACCATTTGAACAGTGGTTGACTTGGGTGCAAGCTCCAGTCAGATGTCCCACACAGGACACTTTCCATTCTAGGATCATATAAGACCAAGAAGACTCAAATAGCTTATCTAGCCCCTACCTGTGTGTCCGGATGCTGTAATGCAAGCCTGATTACCCACATACACTCCTAAATCCAAAGTATGACAATACTTCATGTCTGCAACTCTGTGAGGTCTAATACACGCTCCTAAATCCAAAGTATGACAATACTTCATGTCTGCAACTCTGTGAGGTCTAATACGAGCACCTCTAGGTTGGGTATCAATTGCATAATGACAATTGGATGCATTGGTAGGAGTTGCCTAAATCATTGTGCCCTGTAAGATTTAAATTTTCTATTGTATTCAAGATGAACGTGCTTATCCTTACGGCCATTTTATATTTGTGGTAGCCATAGGAAAATAAAGCGTACCACGCTGCTGAATGAGATTAGCACAATATAACTGGAACAAGTAGTTTTTAAGGAATGCCCAGATTTGGCGAATTTCCTGTTTGAGATAGTCCACCAATATCTCATTTCCGCCGCTTCCATCTCTTTTATATGCACTTGCTAATCAATTTCCTCTGCCCAGCTCGGGATGGCTAGTCCGTTTTCTGTTTCAACTCTTCAGAATAATAAATAAAAAGTGCTTGCAGTGAACAGTTGGGTAATGCGGTGCCCGCTCTGGCCTTGTGTACAAGCTGCTGCGAAACCTTGGGTTTGGCACGCGCTCTCTCCGTTGTATTTTCTGACCAGTTTATTTCATCATAGAGATTTGAAGTGTTTTTAATTGGATTTTCATTATTCACATAATGGCAAATGATCAACAATGTTGTCTTGCATGAAGTGCGTTCTCGTTTATATTTATATGTAGAGCTTTCGGTTTTACTTTGTTTCTGTGTTTGCTTCTGTACTTAACAATAAGCAAAAAATGCACGTTTATCATGCTCTGCATACTGTGAAAAAAAAGACAGCTGCTACTAGTATTTTCCCACATATTTGTATCTGATACATGTATGCACCGTTTTAGCACCAGAAACGGTCATATTTAAAAACGATACTCCTGAGCTTGTAGCTCTCAACAGGTATATCTTTGTAGTTATTTTAAGAAATGTTCCGATTCCTCCTCCTTTGTCAATCAGCACAAATATTGGTCTGTGTGTCGTGATGGACAGGCCGGATCACTCAAAACAAGACTGACTGCGTATTTTTCTGTTTGGAAAAAAAATAATTGCAAACAGTAAATCCTTTGTTTTCCTTCTGTGTTTGTGTAGGAATTTGAAAAAAATAGCTAACTTGGAGTCTATTGAGATACCACTCGAAGGAGAGTCTGATCGTTTGCATAGTGATGAACGCAAGGCGCAGTTTGTTAAGAATTTCAGAATGTAGGGGGGTTTATACCTCACAATACGCTGGCCCGGCAGCGTGCTGGGAGGGGAAAAAGTGCACACGTCTTATTTAAACAGGCCTCCGCGCTTTGCCGCTCTGGGTGACGCTGCCTATTCGCTGGGTTTCACTTGCACTGATTTCCCCCCAGGAGTCTTTTAGAGCGTGCACGTGTTAGAGGCTTGTGCCCTATACAGAGATGAGAATGCAATCGTTTATTCGGCCAGGCTTAACACAGCAACTGTGTGCTGTCATACACGAGTCTTTAAAATATACTCCATAGTAGTGGCCTCAAGGTCCTCCTAGAGAAGTATTTCTCACTCACTGTCCTGCTTAGTCTATAGATCCACCACCTATAGAGTGCTTTCGTTGCAATGCAGGCACAATAGTGTACATCTCAGAAATATGCTGACTGTTAACTATATAAATTCTTTATCGTATAGATGCATCTTATACAGAGATCACTTCTTTTGTTCCTTTCACTGCAGTAGCCTGTTGGTTGTTTTAGTTGGGGCTTAAATATTTGCAAGGCTTCTCCAGTGCATGTTAGTGATACCTTAAGTACTTTTGAAGCCTTGCCAAGACTAGCCATATAATCACTATCACAGTCTGTATTTTGCATTACTTTGCTTCTCGTGGCTTCTCTAAATTATATTTTTGTATGAATTGAAATATCTTCCATATTTTTTCCCTTGTTCATTGGTTGATGTAAAGCGTATTTGTTTTTGCCTGCGTTCTTTATTAAGCGGAACTTGTCTATAGTTTGTGTAACCCTGTCCTATTGCTTCCTCTTTTCTCACCTCCTGTTCTTTGTATCCGTCCTACAGGAAGGCACAGAAGAACGTCCACCATGGCAAGCGATGCCATCATGCTTCTAAGGGGCCTTTCAAAGCTCAGCAAAGCAGTTGCGGAAACCCAATCTGGACAGATCAGAAATGCAGTGTTCGGGGGACAAGCTCTTGCCATGGCACGGAACTGGCAGGTGGCCGCAGAGACCCGCTTCAGTTCGGCCATGGAAAAAATGCAGGTAAAAGCAGACTTGGTTCTTTTCTCCGTCCTAGGATGTACCTTCCTGTAAGGAAATCAGAAGGTGGGTTCCATCAAGGGAAATTGTGTGGGAGCCTCACCACCAGCTGCAGTTGCCGAATATTGTGTTGGTCTTTGAAGTTACGTTGTTCACTACCTGTCTTTAGCTGTAAGAGATCAGGAAGCTTTTCAAGGCATCCATGGGCATATATAGATTTAGACACATGCTCCTGGTTTGTCCTTGTTTGGAATCGTCGCTATTGATGTAATACATAGCAGGAGTTTGTTAGTTTGCAGCGAGTCCTTTGTCTAGGAGTTCTTGGAACAGAGGAGATTTCACATGCTTTTCATCTTTTATTAAATTATGTTGCTCCCAATGGCCATAATACCCCCTGTGGCATCTATACTATTGAATGTGTAACGCCTTATCTGTGAATATTGTTGCATTCTGGAGCTAGTGTAGATCTCTTTACCTTTGTAGAGGCAGGGGAACATGGCTTTGTCTTTTGCAGTGGGTAATGCAAGATACTGTGCTGGTAAGGTTGACCCACTAGTTCACGTCCGTGATGAGTGATTTATATCCGGTGTTTAATTTTATTAATCCTGCTTGAACTCGGATACTGATCATTTATAGTAACGAGTAATTCTGCATAGCCTTTGGTGCAAGCATGGTCATTTCTACAGGGGGTCTCAGTGGCATCGGATAGGGTTTGATTGTTAATATTGGGAACTGGGAGGGTTGGTTTTGAGGCGAGGAAGACAAATCCTAAGTTGCAGTGCAAGCTGTAGAGCAGTCAGTCCATCTTGCATACTATTTAAAATGCCCCAGTTAGTAACTAAATTCTAAAATTGTGTGTGAATCTGAATTTGTCCTCTTCAGCTATGTCATCAAAGAGTAATTGAAAATGTATAGTTTCACTCCAACTTGGTGCTCTCCAGTCAAATATCGGGGCCTCATAACCCCTTTAATACTTCTGTAAAATCAGCAAAATGCATTATTCACACAAAAAAATTAGTCACTTATTATCATCCAAAGGTTTCTGATGAAGAGTCTGTGTTACCAGTTATTACTGAGGAAGATCAAGAAGCATGGCACCACCTTAAACAGTGTGTAAAAATAGCATCTCCGAAAGCTTCAAGACCCCTCGCTGGAGCAAGAAACGCCGACCAGATAACCCAGTCCTCGATGTTCGTCTCTGGTGTCCCCTTGAACCAGTGGTGCACTTCAGACTGTGCGCTCAGTTGCTAATATTTATATGTAGAGAAGTACATGCTTCTTTAATACCCATGTTCAAGGCATGTGAACAGTAGATCACATGCTTTGCATACTCCTGCCATCTAGTGTTGAGTCAGAGTATTTGCAAGTTGTTTTTCTTCGAAGAAGTTTTTGCAGTCACGGGGTCAGGTGACTCCTCCTTTCGGGGATAGTGCACATGGGCATCGACTCCATTGTTACAGTTTTTTTCCGCCGTCGGGTTCGGACGTGTATTGCTGCGCTCCGCTTCAGAATCGTTCCTTGGGTTCCCCTCGTTGCGCAATCCACTCTACCCTCAACCGTATTGTTTTCAAACGCTTTTCCTTTTCTCCATGGTTCAACTCTATCATCAAGAAATCTCCCATTTTTGCTCAGAAAATTCACAGGTGGCTTTCCGGTCTATCCACATTGGTCCGGCTCCTTGTCGATGGAACTAACTCCATTCAAATTCTTCCCCCTGTATCTGTGTACGGACTTGTAACTTGTGCTTGTCTCCAGAGCACAAAGAACAAGACTGCGACGCGTGCAGATCCTTCAGATCGAAGAACACTCTCCGTGATAGTCTGGCTCAACGTCGAGAGATGCAGTGGCAGCAGTTAGACGATACACCGGATCTTTACGGCGAAGACTCTGAGCAAGAGGAGATCTCAGCGACCGAAGAAGAACAGCCCACAGCCGCGTCTGACTCTGAATCAGAGTTGCAGATTGACCTCAACAACGATGTGCCGCAGGGACAAGGGGACGTGAGTACAAAAGACAATTCCTCCCCCGCCGTCCCTAAAAAATCTAATGCTTCGGCACCACCTCTGCCTCCAGGACTAGGTTGTCACAGAGGATGTTTGACGCTCTGCACTGAAACACTCTGACAAACCTTCTGGCTCGGGACAGAGTCGGCTAAAACTCACTTCCGAGCTGCAACCTTCGGTCTCTAAGCGCAAAATCGGTTTGGAGACGAAACCTTCAACACCGAAAATGAAGAAACATTCCTTGGAGGCAAAATCTTCAGCACCAGAAGGACATTCCATCTCCGCTCCGAAAGCTTCGGTGACAAAAACTAAAGAGCTGCCAGTAACACAAACGGATCCAAACATAGACTACATACTACCTAAGTCTGATCCAAAACAGAAAAAACTCTATATTACTTCTGACACAAGGCATATTCACGCTAAACCGCAATCCAAGCACAAGCTTCCTGATGACCACAGCCCTTATAAAATTCTATTAAAGAGGAAAAATGTGGGTAATAGTCCTTTCCACACACTACCATCTCCTCCTCCTCCTCCTCCTCCTCCTCCACCACAGCTTGATCCTTTACACATCACACCTCATCAGTCTCCTCTACCTCACCTTGGTGCAGGTGATACTGATGACGATGAAGCACAGTGACCAATATATCCTTAGACGGCTTATACAGTTCATCCCCCACAGGATACAGACCCAGATCTTTACCCTGCCAGGCCGTCTCCACCTGATGACAATCTGTCATATCAAGAGCTCATTACTAGAGCCTCACAATACCGTGGTGTAGAGCTCCATAAGGAATCCTTAGAGGAGGACATTCTCTTTGAAACTCTAGGAACACAAAAGTCCACCCAGACACTGCTTATGCGCAAGGGTATGTTGAGGCACACAGGCAACATTTTTAAAGATCCGGTTCGTGCTAGAATCCTCATTCCTAGAATCAATAAGAAATACAAACCTTCCCCAACAGATCCTATTTTCTTTAAAGGTAAGTTACCACTTGACTCTTTAGTAATATATAATGCTCGAAAGCGAGCAAATTCTCAAGTGTCTGGGGATGCTCCTCCCCCAGATAAAGAGTCAAAGCTTATTGATGCTTCTGGCAAACGTATAGCTGCGCAAGCAGCTAAGCATTGGCGTATTGCTAATACGCAGGGCCCCTTAGCAAGATACGACAGGGCCCACTGGGACGAAATGGAGAAATTACTACAGTTTCTCCCAGATAAGCATAAGACAAAAGCTCAGGATTTGGTTCAAGAAGGTAAACTAATTTCCAACGCTTCTATTAGATCCGCATCCAGAGCACACTGCAGGTAGAGAGGTGAATACTAGCATCCTACTGCGAATACATGCCAGGTTATGGATTTCAAGGTTCAAACCTGAAGTCCAACAATGCATTGTCCACATAACTTTTGACCAGTAACATCTTTTTGGCCCTGAAGTAGATCAAGCCGGCTCAAAAATGAAAAAAGACACTGATGGAGCAAAATCGATGGGAGCGCTTCAATCTCCCTCAAATAGAGGAGGTTCCTTTTGGCGCTCCTTTTACAGCGGAGGGTCCAAGTCTACAGGGCCAGACCAAAACACTTACTCCTACAAAGTTAATTCTCAATCATCTTCTACAAGTGGATTTTTCAGAGGAGGTTATAGGGGAAATAGTCCCAGGGGCAAACGTAAGAACACCACCCCTCTTCCCCAAATAAACAGTGACTTCCCCACACGTCCCTCCGACTATTTCACACCTGTCGGAGGAAGACTTCAAGAATTTCTCCCCATTTGGGAATCGATAACAACCGACAAATGGGTGCTTGGAATTATCCAACATGGTTCTTGCCTGGAGCTTACCACAATCCTCTAAATATTTCACCTCAATACCACAAATTGTCTCCGGACCACCAGCACTTGCTTCAACAAGAAGTACTATCTCTATTACTCAAAGGGGCCATAGAATCCGTTCCACTACAGTACCAAGGGTCAGTGGTTTATTTCCTTTACTTTCTAATACCCCAAAAGAACGTCTCGTTAAGACCTAGTCTAGATCTGAGAGTTAAACAAATGCATACTGTCAGAGCACTTTCACATGGTGACTCTTCAAAAAGTACTTCCACTTTTACAGCAGGGCGACTTTATGTCTACTCTATATATAAAAGACACCTACTTTAACATTCCAATTCATCCGGCTCATCGCAAATACTTCGGATTTGTGATAGCAGGCAAACATTAGCAGTTCAAGGTACTTCCATTTGGAGTCACCACGGCCCCAAGAGTTTTCACCAAATGGCTCGCAGTAGTAGCCACTCATCTCATGAGACAGTGTATCCATGTCTTCCCTTACCTAGACGACTGGCTTATCAAAGCGGGCACTTACCAGAACTGTATACTACACACTCCGGCACCAGTACACGTACTTCATCTTTTGGGTTTCACAATCCATGCACAGAAATCTCACCTGTGCCCTGCACAGGTGCAGTCTCATCTGGGAGCTTACCTCAACACACTCAAAGCGCTAGCATCTCCCATTGTAGCCAGGATTCCCAATATTCATTCCACATTACTACAATTTCAACCCAATCAAACCTTACCAGCCAGAGTTTTCATGCAACTGCTGGGAATGATGGCATCCTGCATTGCAATCGTACCTCCTGCAAGGCTTCACATGTGTCCTCTACAAGAATGTCTAGCGCATTAGTGGAACAGTCACAGAGTCCATTAACCGATCTAGTGTTGGTTGACGGCCGCACCCATTGCTCTCTGCAGTGGTGGAATCCTCAAAACTTATCAAAAGGACGACCTTTCATAGACCCGATTCCATAGCCTGTACTGACAGCAGACCCATCTTTAACCGGTTGGGGTGCCCATCTACAACATTACACAGTACAAGGGCTGTGGTCCGACAATCACAAACATCTCCACATCAATTACCTGGAACTTCTATCAGTGTTCCTAGCACTCCAAGCTTTTCACACTCAACTTGTAGGCAAAACTGTCCTAGTCCGCACAGACATGATAGCAATGTACTATCTAAAAAACAGGGAGTGAAACCCACTCTCTCCAACAGTCATGTCTTGCACAAAGCATTTGGAATGGGGAAATTCATCACAAAATTTATCTCCTAGCAGAGCACCTTCCTGGAGTAGACCATCAAATTGGCGACCTGCTCAGCAGACACAGGCAGCAAGTTCACGAGTGGGAACTTCATCCCCAAGTTCTTCTTTCCTACTTTTAACAATGGGGACTTCCACAGATGGATCTGTTTGCCACAGTATACAACTCAAAATGAACAAACTTGGCATCCAGGTTCGCACACCATCTGTCCAAAGGCAATGCCCTATGGATGAATTGGTCTGGGATATTTGCCTACGCTTTTCTGCCTCTCCCACTAATTCCATTACTGGTTCGGAAGCTCAGACAAACATCCCTCACACTAATCTTAGTAGCCCCCACATGGGCTTGTCAACCTTGGTACACCACCCTGTTAGAACTGTTGGTGGTTCAACATCAAAAACGACATCTCACACCCATAGTCTCCTCACTCAGAGCTATGGAGAAAAAAGACATCCAAATCTCAAGGAACTGAACCTAGCGATTTGGCTACTGAAGTCAGAGTTTGGTTACTTACAACTACCACCAGACTGTATGCATAGTCTGAAAGAGGCTAGACAGCCTACTACTAGAGCATGTTATGCAGCAAAATGGAAATGGTTTATCTATTGTAACATCAATCCACTTGATGCTTCTGTACAGAACATCATTTGTCATCTGTTGCATTTACAGCAATCTGGATTGGCTTTCACATCCATTCTTTTACACCTAGCAGCAGTTCCTGCATACTTGCAAAATAGGCAGCACTTATCTCTATTCAGAGTACCAGTGATCAAAGCCTTCATGAAAGGACTAAAAAGGGTAATACCACCAAGAGTTCCCCTGCATCAGAGTGGAAGGTAAACATAGTCCTTACAAGGCTCATGGGTCCACCTTTTGAACCAATGCACAAATGTCAGTTACAGTTCCTCTCATGGAAGGTTGCTTTCCTAGTAGCAATACCCTCACTAAGGAGAGTTGGTTAACTTTAGGCATTAACTATACAAGGGCCTTTGTTTCAACTTCACAAAGATAGTGTGGTTCTTTGAACCAATCCTAAATTTCTCCCTAAAGTAGTTTCTGCCTTTCTTATTAATCAATCAGTTAAGTTACTAGTTTTCTTTCCTCAACCTGATTCTGTAGCAGAGCGAGCACTACACACACTTGATGTTAGAAGAGCTATACTATATTATGTAGAAAGAACAAAAGCATTCCGAAAAACAAAGCCGCTACTTGTTGCTTTTTTCCACCACACAAAGGCAATCCCATATCTAAGTCTGGTATTGCAAGATGGATTTTGAAATGTATCCAAACATGTTATGCCAAAGCAAATAGAACTTTGATAATACCCCCTAGAACGCATTACACTCGCAAGATAGGGGCTACTATGGCCTTCTTAGGGAATATTCCCTAGCCGACCTCTGTAAGGCAGCAACAAGGTCTACACTGCATACATTCACCAAGCACTATTGCGTTAATGTGTTCGCGAGCCAGCAAGCAAATGTAGGCCAAGCAGTACTGTTTCAAACAACTACAACCACTACAGGTTAGCCACCGCTTTGGGAGTATACTGCAGTATAGTCTGTGCAAAGCACGAGATCTACAGCTCACATGCCTCAAATGGATAATGTTACTTCCTCAGTAAGCATCTGTTCTTAGAGCTGTAGATTCACTTGCGACCACCAGCCTCTCCGGTCTCCTGTAGTTGTAGTTCACAATTTACATTCATACTCATGGACATTTCTATTCTACACTTACTAACTCCAATCTCCCCCTCGGCGGGAAAACCATCTAACAATGTAACATTATCCTTTAACATTTTGTGTGTGTGTGTGTGTATAGATATATATATATATATATAGATAGATAGATAGATAGATAGATCATATAGTTGTGATAGTTTTCTGCTGAGTTCATTTTTTAATAAAAATGTTTTAGTTGTATTTGTTCGACATGTTTTGAATGTTAAGGAACTTTGTTGGGTTACTTCTTGCTCGAACATCAGGAGGAGATTGCGGTTGTATTTCTTGCTGAGTTCATTCCGATGATAGGTTTCTCTATTCTGTTCCATTAACAAACGCAGAAATGATCACAAACACCTGCATTCATTATTCAGAAACTAAAGGGTACCTGTTACCGTAGGTGATTAGTCTGATTTACACCAAATATTTGGTCAATTTGGAATCTCCCCTAGCCGAGCTGTTGTGCTACGAATAGGCTGTCCCTTCCAGTACCTGGGGCTGAAGAAGGGCATACTTCCCAGAGACTTGTGGGAAAGACATTTTTATACTCTATTTACTTGTGCATTGTCACTGGTACTTGGATCTCATCAGACGGGAGTACTTCAGATCATAACCTTGTGCACTAACAGATGTGGCCTTTCTTGCTTGAATGCAGTCTGTGCATCTCTGATTACTTCTCAGTCTTGGTTAATTATCTGTTGGTTTGTTGAAATCCGGTTCACTGCAGTGTTACCATGTGACATCACCAGGCACCCATTGGTGAATGGTATTTCTGCAGTGAGTTATTGAGCTGTTAAGTTACAACTGCAGTTAACAAGACCTGTAGCTGTCTATTAGTCTAAAAAGCGTGTGTGATCTATTTAGTGGCTGAACAGACCTCAGCACAGATCGCCCATCACGGCTCTATTGGAATGGTGTTTGCATAATGAGAAGCGTTCCATTTCTCTAACCATTTAAAATGGTTTCTATTGGAAAGCGCTATTCTCGTCTAAAGTTATATGCAAAGATGCTAACTATTTAAACGGTTGCAGTGGGATAGGAATTGCACATACAGATAAAGGGTATGGCTAAAGTATGAAGCACGTACAGTAAGAGGTAACCCATGTTTGAATTATACACTTAGTGCTCACCAAGCTAACACCCTCCCACATAAGGGTGTCATGTGATTGACTGGACAGTGCTGTCAATCAAAGCTATATATCGGACAGATGGGAGCACACCTGTGTAGTAATATTGAAATGGTTACCATATTATTGGTCAAAGCACAAGAAATTGGATTTTGGGTGGGTGTTAGACATGTCATCCCTAGGGTGGTTTTCCCCCATACTTTATGCGTTTTGCTTCTTGTTTTGCTGATTCTTTTTGTTGGTGTTAGGACTCTGAGCACTTTACTACTGCTAACCAGTGCTAAAGTGCATGTGCATCATCCCTCAACATGATGACATTGGTGTATCCCTGATTGGCATATTTGTGGTACTGGCAAATCACTTGTAAAATGATATAGCATATACCCAGGACCTGTACTTCAAATGCTACTAGTGGGCTGCAGCACTGGGTGTGCCACCCACAGAAGTTGTCTTTCAGACCTGTCTCAGGCCTGGCACTGTAGTGCCTGTGTGTACAGTTTACCTCAATTTCGACTTGGCGTTTGAAACCTTTTGCCAAGCCTTAAACTCCGCTATTTATTACATATAGGCCACCCCAAAGGTAGGACAGGGTTCTATGCAAGTGAAAGGTAGAACGTATACTTTTTGGTTTTGCATGTCCTGGTAGTGACAAACAGCCTATTTCGTGTTTCACTACTGTGAGGCCGACTCCTCTCCTAGGCTAGCATTGGGAATTCCTTAATACACTTTTAAGCTGTAATTCGGGATCAGAGAGGAGTAGCTTTTCCATGGTTCAGTTCTTTAAAATGGTAATGCCAAATCCTCTTTACTGGTGAAATTGGCTGTAACATCACTGTTTTAGAAATGCCACTTTTAGGAAGTGTACATTTCTCTGAACCTGCTGCTCTTTGTGCCTAAGAGCATGTCTCCAGTACACGTCTGGGTTGGGTGACTGCACATTGTGCATTCCTTCTCGAAGGCCACAATGGCCACAAACGCAGGAGTTCTGTTTGGGGATCGACCACCCCATGGTGAAAGACTGTGTAGGGGTGTTCACAGATGGACCACATGAGTAGGCATTGGTTGGTCCCGGCTGTGACGGCATGGCAAAAAGCAATGATAGTCAGGACCTGACCTCATGGTCCTTAGCCAGTGGGTAACCATACCGAGCCTGTGCTGCCATTTTTCATTTCGAAAAGTGCTTAGCGGCCTTGCACCCTACCCACGGCAGCCGACTCAACAACAGGAAGGTGAGGCTCTTCTGCATTCTGAGCACTCATCTGTATTCTAATGGGTCTTCCTGGACAGGGAGAAATGGGAGGGGCTGACACACTTCAATAGGTAGTGTCCTGTCCCCCACACACAGCACTGATTTACACCCCACAGATAGCCTGGCAGACAGGGCTGGGTTTAAATGGATCCTTGTGCACTTCAGAGAGCTGCTTTGAAGTCACCCCTAACATCAAAGGAACCGTTGGTAATAAGTACTGGGTCTCTAATCCCCTAAAATCAGACACTTCTGGATCTTGAACTGAACCTGTGTCAGAAGGACTGGTGTGCTGATTAAAGAACTCAACTGGACTGCTTTCTGGAAGGACTGCTTTTCTGCTTGTTGACCTTCTGCCTGCTGCTCTCTGGCTCTGCTGAATCTGAGAGCTGGACTCTACCTTCTCTTCAAGTGATCGCAAAGGGCTTGGTGACTTGCCTCCTGTTTTCTGAAGTATCTGGGACACAAAAGACTTTCTGCTAGACTCTGGCTTCTGTGAGTCCTGCCTTTCCCTGAGGTGCCCTCTCAAAGTCCTGGGCCTCGGAAGTGGGTTCTGCAGCTGCTTTGCTGCAAAACCAACGCATCGTCACCTTTGCGCTGATTGAAACTGACGCATCGCCCTTTGACTCAGAGGCTGTTTGACAGCGATTCTACAGCCCAATAATGCGCTGCGCTGCATGATGACGAAGCATTGCCTTCACCTTAGCGAAGCTCAACAATGCAACAACCCTACTGCTTGGAAAAGATTGTCGCATTGTGCCCTCAGCGTCGACTCTTTGCTCCATCCAAGGTACTTTTTCAGCTGGCCCTGCGTGGACCCTATATTCGGCCTGCCCTCCATTGCAGTCAGCCTGAACTTTAGATTTGCACCAGTCCCTTGTGACCACAAGTAACCTTTTGACCGCTAGTGACTTCTAAGCAGTGTTTTTTGCATTTAATCTTTCAAAAATCATATCCCAACTTCTCTCGAATGGATTTTTGACATTTTGGTCTTGTTTTAATCTGATAAATATTCTCGAATTTTCTTAACCTGTGTGGAGTCTTTGTGGTGCATTCATTGTGTTGCTGTGTGTGTATTTCACAAATACTTTACACATTCCCTATTTAGATAAGCCTGACTCCTCTGTGCCAACCTCGGAGGGTCAGCACAGCCTATCTTTTAGTGTGTACCTAGCTTACCCTGACTAGAGTGGTGGTTCCTGCTTGTCCTGTGTGCACACCTCTGCCAACCAGGAATCCCATTTTGAACAGTGGGATTATTCATTTTTAGTCCCTATATGTCCGCATAAAGAATAGAGTATCACTTGCAACAAAAACAGTCCACACGTGTTTCAGATACAGACTTTCTCGAGGTTGTAAATTGTCAAGAATTTAAAGTGTTAAATATTCCTTTGTTGACAGGAATGACGAGCCGAAGTACTTATTTCTCTATAAATGAGCAGAAATCTAAGTGGACAGGGGAATGGGGAATGAATTTCCAAAGCTTTAGCAGTTTGCTTTATACAGTTCCCTTACTTTTTTTTTTTTTTTTTTAACTGATCTGGGTGAGAAGGGATTCTTCTATGAAGTGAGTGAAGGGAGACACAGCTAAACAAGAAGCAAGCCTTCTTTTAGGTAGCAGGCACCCTGAAGAGAAGTGCAAATATATGTAATTTGTTTTTCAGCAAACCTAAGAACTAATCACATAGCGAATAGGCTTTAATTGATAGAATTTTCCCTTTTAATGGAAACCAATAAAAGGAATTGCACTACGTATAATGAGCATATTACTTAAAACAGAACTACTAAAACCACTGTAATCATTTGAACTAAATCCTTTTCCGACAGCCTATTTACACGCTGTGCAACCTATCTGATATTTTTTATATATACATTTTTTTTTTTTAACTAATGACTTTTAAAAAGTGTTTTTGTTACAGGCTAGGACCGCTAAGCACTATAAATACACTTTGCTATTTCCCCAGTACACCAACAAGAATTCAAGTCTTTGACCATTTGCTTACACCCCCAGACACCTGAGGTGATTGTATTAACCAACCAACCAATCTGGCCTACCAGAGAACTGCATTTCCCAGGGATAAATTTAAGTTTTATTAATATTTCATCAAAGGTGTGTTCATTATATCTTATAGGCATTCACCAATAGGGGAAAGGCCAACAAAAATAGTTAGAATATTTTGCAGTTCATAGCCATCTTGACCCCGCCCCCGGCACTCACTGACCACGCCCCATTGTACCCAGAATCACAGTTGCCATACTTTTTTTTATGTATTTCGACCACTGTAATTGAGACTAGGGTACCAAGGGGAAGAGAGTGTAGGGGTAAGTATCTGGGTTCTCTGCTTAAGGGGATAATGTAGGATGAATTGATTACACCAGATAATTTGGTGAAATCCATGAAAGGTTGTGCAGGTAGTCTATTCCGCGGAGTCACTGTTGCCTATTATAGTTACAGAATTATTCATTCCATGCAAATACGTTAGTAACTTGCATTTTATAGGTTTAACGTGTAGGTAGCTGAATTTATGGCTAATGTATTTTAGCCAATACTTAAAGGGACGTGTGCCATTGACTACTTTGGTTTCAGAACCTAGCAAAAGCATCTGAAAAGAAAATGGATGCCATAGGATGGAAATGGTGGTTTTATTTTCTGTAGAATCCATTTGTAAGATGCTTTATTCTATACGCGTGCATGTTCGATCTGCACACCATATAGACATCAAACCTATTGATTTTGCCAGTGCTTGCTTTTAATTATGTTTGTTGTGTAAGGTAGCAGATAATGATTCTGATCTGCGCTGAACAGCACCGAGTGAAGCAGAAACCGGATAAACAGGAATGTCTTAAGAAAACCTGATCAGTGAAAGTCCAATCTGGTGCCAAACCTTCCATTTCGTGGAGGCTTGACTTCATGTTTGAAATGTCGATGCACCGTGGGTTTGGGAGGGGCTGGCTGAGAGGAACCCTACCTAGTTTTCCACTTTACACCTCTTTCTATTGCCATATTTTGCTCTGTTTAGAAGATGTAATTTTTTTTCCCCTCCCACACTGTTTAGAGAGTTACCAGCAGCTTATGAAATAGTTTAAATGTCCTTGTTCACTTAATTAAAGCAGCGCTCTAGGCATGTGTGAGATGTATTTTGTTTATTGCCCTCGCTTAGTTCAGCGTACCAATCCCACTGCCTGCGAGAACACAGGCCCACTGTCTCAGCCTCCTCCCTGTGAGCTCCATTGTCTTTTGACTTGGCTTTCCTTTTTCTAACTCCGCTCTGCTGCTGGCCACCCTACTCTGCCACATTCCCCTCCCTCCTTTTTTTTTTATGCTGCTGTTTTCAATGAAGAGCCGTTGTTGTTCTCTTTTTTCAACAGTTGTTGCTTTTAACAAGCATTGGCAAAGCCAATAGGTTTCTCCTATCCAAGATCTGTTGGCTCTGGCAATGTTTTAGCCATGTTGTATATCGGTGTGGCTGCTGTTCAGCATGGCTAGAAGTTAGTGGGGTGGCGTGGGGTAGAATGGCGGGGCGTGGCATTGTGTGGAGTATGCAAGGTGTGGCAGCGCGTTGCCATTACAGACCACGCACTTTCAATTTAAATGGCCACTGCATTTGCAAAGGCATACAGTTTTACTGCGCACTAACGATGAGTGGAAATGCCGTCACTCAGTGCATTGATGTTTTGATTGTATTCAAATATTTGTTTCCCACCACACATCAGTGGATCAAAATAATCTTAAATTGTACTTCCCAAATTCTGAAATATCAGCTCAGTTAATTTTTTTTGTATGCTAGAAAAAAAAACTTTTGTTTTACAGCAAGATTGTCCCATAAATGCTCTCAATTTGAAGCTGGAGAAGGAAAAGTAAACACCATGCTCTCTTGGAAGACTGAACCTGACTTTTGACCTCTGTCTTTGAATACACAACATATATGAGATAAAACCAGATTTAAAGGCCTTTTAACAGAAAACGAGCACTCGGATGGATACAGTATAGAGGCAGTGTTCCACCTGATGGAGGAACTCAAGCTGGTCAGCCTAAAACCAATAAAACTAGCAAGTAGAAAGCAAGCAAATGCCAAATACCTACCACAAAACCAATGGTCTGCAATGGGCAGAACGCATTCCCAGGGAGGCTTTCAGAATGCCCACAAGAAGTAGTTTGCAAACCAGACCACTGCACTGCCTGGTAGGCTTCAACTTAAAAATGTGTGTTTCTGATTCCCTCTCACAGACTTGTTTGCAGCGTGAAGAGGTTGACTTTCAGATTTCGGCCTCTGCTGAAGGCACAACGCCTGTTGATGTGTATATATTTTTTTAAATGTTTAATTTTTATTTATTTACTCAGAGCCATATCCTAATTTCTGCAGTGAAAGAGACTATGCAATAGTGTGTAATGAATCACAAAGTTCTAAACTCCTGTCTAGATTTCAGATAATGCATGTTGCTCATGCTTAAGATTTGTGTCTGAGATGCCTGATGTTACGGTAGAATCTGTTGAGGTCATCAAGTAATTAGGAAAATGCTCTGCATGAAAAGGTTGCTATATAACCTTGCTTATCAGTATTAATTTTGACTAGTACACTGCAAAGAAAATGGAGCCTTTTAATTATTTGTAATCTAGGGCCCAAGCTAGCTTAGTACAACACCTGTAGTAATGGTACCTGTCTTTTGTGGAACATTTACTTTATGATGCCCAAAAATGACACAGTATGTCCTGTTTGTTGACTTCTGTATTTTAACAGGCCTGTCACTTCCTTCTCAGTATGCCCTTTGCATTTACCTCTTTAATGCCAGAATTTATATATATCTCATCAGTTTGCAATGAAAAGCATTCTATTTCTGTGCAATTTCGGTCCTTTCTGATTTACAGTGCATAAGACCTAAAAACTGTTAATGCTCGTCTGTGTGTGTTGCCATAAAAATTGTGTGCCAGAATCTGCGAATGCTAGGGGAAATTCCTTTTTATCCAAATCTGAATTTCTGGTGACTGATTTGTGTCTCTTAACTTCCTCTTCATCCTTCTTCAGGGTTTTGAGGCCCGTGAATTCTCTGCTGTCACTCTCTGCTCCTTCCCTTAGGGTACAAGCTCCTTGAGTGTGGCCAGACATCTAGATTGACAACCACATAGACCACTGGTGATGCCAATTTTTATTGGGGAATGGTTCTTAGGAAGATTAGAAGCAGGCACTGATCTGAGTGGGTGAGCAGAGGGTAGAGGAGTTTTTTTCAGGTTCTAAAATAGTTATCCAGTGGGCCACCCTTGTCTTTTATGTCGTGGCCAGCATTAAAACTGGGCTTTCCAACCAAAGGTGTTAACCCAATTTTGAGTGAAACTGTCTACCTCCGTCTCAACCAGCACTACATTCTGATATTGTAATGGCAGATTGATTATAGTTGTGAAAGTGGGCCACTTTAGCGTGTACAGATGTTGGGAGACTGCCTACTAGTTCTACCCTGTAAACATGTTATGGATATCCTGTCTATATCACATGTGGGAACATTTATAAATATGCTTGTATGTTTGGTAACAGTGAGTTAAGAGCATACTAGTGAGTGCACAAATCCATTGGACACCATGTGTATTTGCCGGCCACAACAGTGGTCTCTGTTGTGCTGGGCTAGTGTTGTCCATACTATTTCCCCTTCCAGGGTGAAAATCTCCTCCTCCAGAATTCCGCTGCTGTCAAATCTCCCTTTTCATCGAGCGTAGGGCCAGCTCACAAAATGAGCCATGTATGCATAAAACCTGGGACCATCAGACCTGGTCTCAGTGTGGTCACCGAACAGGGAGCCTCCAAAATCTGTCCAGCAACAGAATGCTTCTACACATTCAGAGGAGCTCTCAAACCTATGAATGAGTGGTAGGTTATTGCAATCCACCTAAAGACTTTGGGCATAAGTACTAACCTCGTTGGTCAGTATTTTGACCATTGTTGTTGCCTTGACACTGAAGAGGCCTACGCACCAATGGAGAAAAGCAGACCCAAGATGTGGGGTTGAATGTCTGTCAGAGGCACAGTGTAATGGATAATATGTATGTGAGATAAGTGCACAGTTTGCGGTTCTCAGTAAGCTGGTAGCTTGGAGCAGCTACATAGGGCCTTTCTTGGTATTTCTAATGTTTATAATCCACTTCCCTGGTTACTGTACTGGATTATCCATTCCGAGATTTTTTGTTACATTTGATGGTCCTGATCAGGCTTAGGTTAAAAGGAGAAGTGGTGAACAGATCTACTTTGTTACAATCATCCCAAATCTGATTATCGTTGTGAAATACCAGGAAATGGCCATAATATGTTGCTAGCCGGGACATGCAGTGTTGGACAAAATTATAGTCCTGTTGCCCAGAGGTATATGGCAGATCTCTTCAATCATTCTGTGCTTATTTGGTTGGTGATGCATTGTTTATTGCTCTGTACTGATATAGTACTGGGTGATGGATATGACCTTTAGCCGTTATGTTTATGAGAGTGTCGAGCAGTAAAAGGGAATTAAGTAGCCTGTATAAAGTACAATTGACTGACTTGAGTGTTTTGGTATTGGTTTTAGTGTGGGTTATATTTTGTTTTGTAATTGCATTATCTGATGGACATCTAACGCAGATTCCTTACCTGTGAATTTCCAAGGCATTAGGCTGGATGCGGAAGATTTTTCACTCAAGCAATACCCTTTCTCACCAATAGGTGGTGTTGGTCGGCTCCTCGTGACATTCGTGTTAGCGCTGTTGTGAAGTCCGCGTCACCTATATAGGTATCCGCGGCAGCTAGCGCAGATCTGTGAAGCAAGCTACCCTTTGTCACTATTTGACAGGCTTTATTCGACGTTTTCTATTTTTTGGGGTGTGTAGGTCTTCCAACATGGCAAAGAAGACTTCTGGATTCAAACCGTGCGGTGCCTGCCATCGCGCCACGTCGGTAATGTATGCGCACTTGATTTGTCTCTGGTGTCTGGAGCGCAACCACAGCTCAAAGTCGTGCTCCAACTGCCAGGCCATGGTTCTGAAAGCCTTGTGGGAGAGGTCCCTATAGCTGATTGTGGCCGGTGCTCAGCACTGAACCGATTGCCCCGGAGGTCTCGTTCTTGGTCCTCGCCGAGAGGAAGGTCTGGGCACTACTCTGGACTCCTCGTCCTCCCACTCGATGTAATCGGGTCGGTCATGTAGGAGGCATCAGAAATACAAGAAGTCAAAGCATCCATTAGCGTCTCCCCGGCTGACGGGGGAGCTTGACACTCTAGGCCTCGTTCTGCAGAACCTGGCCCTGTGTCGGCTCTGCGCTTCCCTGCCTTTACAGGTACCAGAGCGACCCCGCCCAGCTTAAAGAATTTTATGACACCTTGTGCCTCATCTTTGGGCGACCTGACCCTCCCGGTGGCACCTCCAGGGCCCCAAAGCTCAGAAGGGGCTACATTGGGTTCCGTGTCAGCGGCTCTTGAGCTGATTTCCCTCCCCCTTGCCCCTTCCCCCATGAATGGTAAACAACGTTTACCACGAAACTTTTTGCCTGCAGGATATCACAACGCGGTCGTTACAACGACCGTGTTGTGATTCCGCATACCATTACTCCGCAAGTCAGAAAAACGACTTGCGGGGGGGGGGGGGGGGGGGGGGGGGGAACGAAAGGTGTTGGATTTAAAATCCAACACCTTCCCTACTGTCCGCACAGACTGGAGTTGGAATAGTAAATTATATTATTCCAACATCCAGCGCCCCCCATCCGCAAGTCGTTGTTACGACTTGCGGAGTAATGGTATGCGGAATCGCAATGCGGTCGTTGTAACTACCGCGTTATTTCCTGCGAACAAAAAGAGTTAGGGATAACAACACACATTGCCCATGAATCGGTGGTGACTCCAGGCCGGCACTGGCCGCAGATCTGCCCCTGCCCTGGAGCCGGCCCTCGTACCGAGACTTCTGGCGCCAGCCCCATTCTTATCCTTAACGACCCGGATTGGTGCCTACCGACACAATTTCTGGCGCAGACAGCACCCTTGGGTCCTAGGTTGGTTCCTCAGCCTTATTTTGAAGGGCTAGGAATGAAGGAAGGTTGAGGGGTCGCTGGACCCTTTACAAGACCAGCCTGGTATGAGGAATTAAGTGAAAACAGTGGACTGAATACCTCTCCAGATTCTTGCCTGCTTACTTCCCGTATCGTTGCTACAGAGGAGAGAGATTCATACGCTATGGTGGTGAGGAGAGCAGCCAATGTCCTGGACCTTCAGCATCCTTCTGTGGAAGTCAAGGCGAACATCTTGACTGAGGTCCTGCAGCTAGGTGTCTCCTCGTAACACCTCGTGCCTTTCAACGAGGCCTTGACTGATATCATTCTATCCTAGCCCAGCACAGGGGCTCCTGTGACGAGGACAACCACCTGCTGCCATCTCCCTGCAACGGGTGCCCTAAAATTCCTCTCGAATCACCCTACCCCGAGACCTTGGTAGCCCAGCCTCTACCTCACAGTGCACGTTCCCTTCCGCACCCCCGGAGAGGGAATCCAAGACGGTGGTTGGTTGGGGCAAGAAAGTTATTGTTTTTTCTTCTTCCAGCCGCGGTCGGTGAACACTGCATGCCTATTCAGCCATTACTCCTACTCCTTGTGGGAAACTGTTGCGCTAGTGCTGCCACGGGTCCCAGAGGAGGCCGTGGCCATTCTCCTCCAAGTTATATCGGATGGAGAGGGATGCAGCATGGTTCACCATTCGTTGTGGGCTTGACACGACCAATTCTCTGGGCAGAGCAATGTCATACGGTGGCTGTTGGACGCCATGCCTTGCTGAGAACCTCTGCCTTTTCTGTGGATGTGCAGGATTCCCTTATGTACATTCCCTATGATAGCACCTGCATCTTCAGAGACAAGGCAGACATGGCCCTGGAGTGCTTTAAGGGCTCAAGGGCTACGGCCAAGTCCTTGGGCTTCTCGGTGGCCAAACGGTCATTGTCTGCTTTTCGCCCCTTTTGTGGATATGGGCGGGATTGTCAGCCGCGCTAGCCATATGCCAGCCACAAGACCTTGCAAGTTCAGCCACCTCTGCGCGGCCGTGGGTACGACTCCTTTCAACCTTGTGGGTCGGGCAGCCAGAGGTTGACTCAGTCCACTCCTCCCCTCCCGCCTCCAAACCTTTCTAGTCTGGCCCGTCACGATCATGGGTGGCTAGTTTGTGGCAGGATCTTCTATAACCTCCACCATTGTCAAAACATCATGTTGGACAGGTGGGTTCTTCAGATAGTCTGAAGGGGCTACTCCCTCCCTTTCAAGACTACACCTCCCACCATGCCTCCAACTTCAGACTGGCTGATGGAGGGCCACCTGCACTTGCTTCATGAGGAAGTCGGGTCTCTCTTGGCTAAGGGAGCCATAGTTTCTGGTGCCAGATGTAGGCTGTGGTTGCTATTCACGCTACTTTCTGGTCCTGAAAAGGGTCAAGGGTCTTCGTCCTATCCTAGATCTGCAAGCCCTGAACTGCTTCCTTAAAAAGGAAAAGTTCAAGATGCTCATTCTGGCTCAGGTCTTGCCGGCTCTGGACCCAGGAGACCGATGGTTGTGTTGGACTTGCAGGATGCGTATTTTCACATTTCCATCCTGCCTGCTCGTTGGCGTTATCTGCAGTTCATGGTAGGAGCTCCCCCTTTTCAGTTCACGGTGCTCCCCTTTGACCTTACCAGCACCCCTCGGGTGTTGACCAATGTGATGGCGGTGGTAGCAGCTCATCTGCACAAATCAGTCTCCCCCCTATTTCGACGATTGATTGTTGAGGACGAGCTAGCCCCAGGCTGTCGTCTCCCACCTCCATACTACTGCGAACCTCCTGCTATCACTGGGGTTAGCTATCAAAGTGCTGGCGTCACACCTGACTCCCTTTTAGACTCCTCCTTTTATCTCTGCTTTTCTGGACACAGTGCAGTTTTGGGCCTATCTTTCCAAGTGGTGAGTCCAGGATATTCATGCTATGATTCTGATGTTTTTGCCTCTATCCTGGATTTCGGTTAGACTGAGACTGCTGGGCCTCATGGCCTTCTGCATCCTGTTAGTGACAAATGCCAGAAGGCATATGCGGGCTCTGCAGTCGAACCTGAAGTCCAGTGGGTGCAGCATTAGGGAAATCTCTCTGACATGGTCCAGATCTTGAAGGGAACTGCACAGGACCTGCAGTGGTGGCTGATCAACTGCGATTGGGTCATAGGCAGGCCACTCTCCCTTCCCCCAACTAGCTTGACATCAACTTGCTGGAGCTCCGAGCGATTCACTTGGCATTGAAAGCTTTCCTTCCTTCCATCAAGGGAAAGCTGGCTCATGTGTTCACAGACAATACCACTGTCATGGGCTACCTCAACAGGTGGGGTGGGGTGGGGTCGTGGACCCTTTGTCAAGAAGCTCTGCAGCTGGAACATCACGGCATATATCCCTGGTGGTTCAACACCTGCCAGGTTGCCTGAACACCAGGATGAGTGATCTCCGCTGTCAGTGCCTAGCGGATCACTAGTGGTGCCTCCATCAGGAGGTGGCACAAGGTCTCTTTCAGCGGCGGGGAGAGCCTTGGTTGGATGTTAGCCTCTGCTGAAAATGTGCAATGTCAGCAGTTTTGCGCGTTGGACTTTCTAACGCGGATGTCGCTTGGAGATGCTTTTTGGCTTGAGTGAAGCTCAGGCTCAAGAAGATCAGGAGTGACCGGGCCCAAGTCATTCTTGTGGCTCCGGACTGGGCATGGAGAGTCTGGTATCCTGAGCTGCTCCAACTGAGCATTGATCCTCCACCTGAAGGGGAAGCCTGACCGGATCTTCTGTTACAGCAGCAGGGGAAAGCCCTCCACCCGAACCAGTCAACTCTATTCTTTCTTGTGTGGAGATTGTGTGGTGGCAGTTGATAGCAATCGACCTTCCTCCTGAAGTTTGCAATGTTATTTTGGCAGCCAAGCAGCCCTCCACCTAGACAGTGTACGCCTGCCAGGGGACAACTTTGTAAAATAATGTACAGAAAGATCGGATCCTCTTTCTGCTCTCCTCTCTCTAGTTCTACTTTTTATTTTGAGCCTTGACCAGCCGGCCACTCTGCTCTGGGTACTTTCAAAGGGTACCTTCCGGCCCGGTCTGTCTTTTTGAGGTTGCCAGACCAACCCTCTTTGTTTAAATCACCCATTGTAAATAGGTTTCTTAAGGGGCTTGGACTTATGTTCCCACCTGCCCCTATTATCATGACTCAGTGGGACCTCAATTTGGTTCTCACTTTCTTGATGTGTGCTCCGTTTGCACCTCTGCACAACTTCCCTCTCCAGCTGCGTACCATCAAAACAGCCCAATTTTAGTGGCAATAACATCTACTTGAAGGGTGAGCAAATTGCAGGCTCTCTCATAAAAGCCTCCATACCTGACCATCTTCCCTGATGAGTTGGTGCTTGGCGCTAGGGCCTCTTTTTTTACTGAAAGGGGTAACACCTTTACATGTGGGGCAATCGTCACCATATTCACTTTCTATCCTCCTCCGCACACCTCTAAGGAAGAGGAACAACGCCACGGTCTGGACATAAAAAGAGCATTGTCGTTCTAACTTGTCCCTCCTCCAGGGATGGTATTGCTTGGGTATCCATTCACCGGTATCTTCAGCTAGATGTCTCTAGCAGATAGACAAGTTAGTTACCTTCGGTAGTGCCTTATCTGGGAGATATGATCTAGCCGCAGATTTCTTACCGACCAACGCATCCTCCTGCTCTGCGCACAGGTGCCTAGGGTTGGGGCTTGAACCCTTTCTCAGGTCCCTAGTTGTTCAAAACACACCGATGTCAGTGCACTTCATGGCTTCATGCTTCTGGCGTGGAAAGTGGTGAAAGTAACTGACGTCGGCACGCCACAGTGGCGGCTAAATAGGTTATGCGGACATCACAACGGCGGAGACAATGCCAACATCACGTGGAGCTGACCGACACCACTTACCGGCACTCAAGGGTTGTTCAAGGGTAATAAATCTTCTGGAGCCAGCCTGACGCCTGGTAAATTCAGAGGTAAGGAATCTGTGGCTAGATCATGTCTCTTCCAGATAAGGCTTTACCAAGTAAGTAACTTGTCCATATAGATCTTACTATTTCTGACAAGGCATTGTTGTGCTTTTACCGTGAGCTGCATGCTGCTCCAGGTCCTGGGGTTAGTGTTTTTGTTTTTTGGTAGGTATTTTTGGTTATTGGGATTAGTCTTGCGCTCCACAGGAACCATTCCATGCCTTTACTCAAGTTTCTGGTGGATGGTATGAATTAGGTGCGATCTCAATTGGTGCTACAGATGTGCCTCTCCTTTCTCTTGAATGATCAGAGTGGGATGAAGGAGTGCAGAGTCGAAGTGGATTTGTATAAAGTAAATCTTCTCAGGGCAGGTAACACTGGGGCTGAAGCACCCACAACATGGGCAGAATGAAGTTAGCGATCCTACGCTTGACTGTCATTTAGCCTTCATGTAGCAGTAATTAGACGCACAGAGGAAAGGCCCGGTCTAGAAACTTCCTCACCCGTGCAGTAGAAACTGTTGTCCAGCTCTTCACACTTCCCATGTGTCAAGCAGGCAGTGCTCATGAAGGCCAAGCGATTAGCATCCACTCCCTAACGAGAGCCTCATTGAATTTCAAAGGGGACCCCGGTCACCATTTATTCCCTCCCAGAGTCTGGTCTCCATCCTCAAGTCATAGTAATGCAGGGAAATGCTGCATTAACACGGCAAGTACATGCGGTGGAGTTAGACTCACGCAAACAAATTGCTGACTGTAAAAACTGAAGCAACATCTGCTTTTACTTGAGGAGCAACACATCCTCTTACTAGAGCAATGTGAGGACCTGGAGAACACAAACAATCGCAGAAACAATATTCGTACTAGAAGAATTCCATATGTGTGTGGCATGTGCCTAACTGAGCCCAGACCTTAGCGTGCTCTCAAAAGACAGAACCATGCTAGAAGTCTGGCAAGAACAGACAAAACATATGATTACGTTTTTAATTGCATGTGGACTTGGACTGCTCTCCAAGCTAATAATGGGGAACACTGTACGATGATCATTAGTCTGTGTGTCTCTTTAGAAATATTATATAGTGAACAATGGCTTGTGAGAAAGTATTCGTTTGTCATACGATTTTGTGTGATTGTGCAAATGCTGTTCAAGGGGAAAAGCGTTGGTGCTGTATTGTGTTTATACTGCATCTCAGTGAGTGGTCTATACCAGTGCTTTTCTGCAACCTGATAGTTCTGAGTAAATGAGCAGGTGTTAAACTTGATTAAAGTTTGATACACCAGTTGTAAGAAGTGCTGTTGTAGGGGCACCAGTCACCTTGACCTTTTGTTGAAAGACGAAACTGGTATGGTGAAGCAGGCACACAAAACCCAGTCTTTGGAAATTAAGTGCTAAAAAATATATTTTTATCACTTGTCCCACTCCTAATGCTACTGCTGCTATTACTTTGATATTCTGTCTCAGCCAACGTACTGGTTGGTATCTAATGCCCGGCTTGTTGTTGTTGCCTAGTTTTGTAGACCATGCATCACATTTGTGTCGTAGGAGACTTCGTACAGTCAACCATTAATGAGTGGACAATATTAAACTAATGGGTTTTCCAGCGTTTATTTCTTATTTACTTGTGAAATTAATTTCATGACTCGTTCTAACTGTAATAACAGAAAAATCTGAAAATTTCATTTATTTACTGCATTCTCTACTTGCCTTGAAAAGCAACTTCTTAATATCGATGATCTTTCTATTTCATGAGTTAACGCCACAATCTCCAAACGCTTGTATCTTGCAGTTGCAAGTTGTTAATTTTGTGTAATCTAGCATAGTGATTCTTAATTTTTGGTTGTGGTCTCGTACCCCTGGGTGCCCACGACTGTTGAGAAAATTTAATATTAGCAGATTAAAGAAGTGTATACAAATTAAAAAAAAGAAAATTAAAAAAGTTTAAATAGCTGTGTGTTAAGGATTTTGAAATTGGAGGATACAAATTTAAATGGATGCCCTTAACTCGACTTGTGGGTGCAGCGCAAGTACAGCAAAGGAATCTAGAATGGACGGTTGGTGGCCCCAGTTTTAGCACTGGTAAAAGCTGACAAACCGAGCACTCATTTGGATCACTAGAGACAAAAAGCTATACTGGAGTCCTGCTTGTCAATGCATCTTTTAGAAATAATACTTACATTTGGAATCCTCCAACCTTCTGATTAAAATTTCGATCTTTGCATATGTTTTTGTTTGTGAATTAAATACACTATTGCATCATTTGTGTATTTGATGTACTTGTTTTGGTATTTGTGTAGATTGTTTTGAGGTTGAAATCATACAAATTGCACAGGTTGGGTCCCCGGCTTCCAGTAGTGATTCAGCAGGGGTCCACAAAAGATTAAGCGTTGCTGATCTAGTGTACAGCTCTACATTACTGCATGATAAATAGTGAGAGCACTGGTATTTCGGCCAACTAGTAGCTTGCCAATTGAGTTTTTTTTTGTTTTTTAGGGGGGCTGGTATGGAATGATATTCCTTGGGGATTACATCCGGATGTTTGCAGCTGCCAAAGTGCTTTTTTCATTGGTAGTTTTATTTGTGGAGGTATCTTTAAGGTATGCGATATTGTGTGGTTTTTTTTCTGTTCTGAAATGTTGTCAATATTTTCTTACAGGATCTAGGTAAGAAGCAGGAGAATTTAGAAGAAAATGATTTTGACAGCATGGAGTACAGTTTCTCAGAGGCCGCCCCAGACACATCCATGAAGGACCATGCTACTCATACAAGCCAAGTTCAGGACAGTGGAAACTTTCCGGATGGGCCACCTTACAACTCCGGCCCAGACAAGCCTTTTGGTAACCTCGGTGAAGCAGAGCATGCTTTCCCACCTCCTACTGCTTCTGCTGGTGGAACAATTTTCAAAGGCGTCACGAACTCTGGAGGTCCGTTTTCTGGACCGGGGCAGTACCGGACCTTCCATCAGGATCATTCCTCAGTCAGTGGGCTAACTGCTGAAGATATTGACAAGGCCAGAGAGGCTAAAAGTAACACTGAGAATAAACCGCACAGGCAGATGGTAAGTTAATCTCCAGTTTCCCTATTATTGTCAACAAGATTGAATTGGGACCCAAGAAAGTAACTGCTGGAAAGGTTCACTGTTAAATTATTATTATTTTTTTTAAAAGGATAATTGCTGGGTTGGTGGGTAGGGGAACTCTTGCAAGAGGTTGAGATCAGGAGCCTGTGGTCTCCAGTACAGAGCAGCCACAGGTTGGTGTTCTAGATCTTTGGGCGATCTCAGGCCCTAAATGCCTTCCTGCCATCAATCAGCCTGATGCAGGTGCTCATGGATAACATGACCACCCTGTGGCACTGCAAGAAGCAGGGCGGAGTGGGATGCTGGAGCCTGCTTAGAAAGCCTCCACACCTCTAGATGTAGCTGGACAAATAGAACATCTTCTGGTTGCCAACCATCTTGCAGGGTCTCTGAATTCAAGTGCATTAAATTGAGCATCTATGTTCGGCAGTAATGAATGTAGTATTTTTTAGACTGATTTTTATTGATGTTAAGACTCTAAAACAGCGACCTCTTAGCAAAATGTACAGTAATGTTTGAGTACAAATGAGGTTAGTGTTTTTTTTTTTTTTTTAATAATCTGCTTTCTCTCAAATAGATTCACATGGGGATATGCAACCTCAGTATGGAATAGATATTCTGGTGTGTCTTTGACAGCCCTAACATTTTGAGGACAGGGGTTGTATGTCAAGAAAATATATTTGAAAATAAATTTTTTAATTGGTACCTCGTGCACATTATCGCTTCTCACTGAATTTCTTTGCTTCAAATGCCTTTTACTGCTGGTGACAGTTACTGTTTTGTCTTTACACTTTTTTTTTTTTTAATTTGCTGCGCAATTGTTACAGACATACTATATTACGTAAATGAAGAAAAATTGTGGTATTTTGTCCTTACCCCAAAAATAGTTTTTACAATTTAGTGTGTTTCTTTCTTACGAAATTGGTTTAGTGTACCTGAAAACAGTGTATACCTAAAAACATTTCTATATTGCAACATTGGAGTTATTTTTTGATTGTTCCACTATTTTGAAAAGTCACCAGCTGCCACTGCTGTGTGCTGCTTTTTCCCTGCAGAGAGCATCTGGGAGTTGCATTCCATCTGCAATTAGACATAGGTGCCTAACACATTCTGACCTTACCTATTTCGCCTCATGTTCTTATGAAAATCAGGTCAGACCTAGCTAGTCATTTTGATAGCCCTGGACGATGTGATACTCCGATTGAGCATAATTTTCTGTCCTCAGATCTGGCTACCTCTTCTGAAGGACCTCCTGTTTCTGCAACAGTGGAGTGTTCTGTACTGTAATCTCTGCAACCTACATTTCCATTCATGGAGATTAAGTAGTTAGGCTGAGTTCCTTTGATTTGCTTCCTTGAGAGAGTGGTTCTCATCATTGAAGTCAGTTGTCCTTCAATGATATCCCTTTATTCAAGATGCTGGGAGATGTTTGTGGTGTCGGAACCATCATCTTGATGCTCTCCTGGTCTAACTTTCTTAAGTGTTTTTGTTTTGTTTTGGGCTTAGCATGCTCTTACAGTGCCCACAGCTAAAGGTTGTATGTTAGCCATTTTGTGTACCAGATCATCCTTTTCTTTTCAAGTCAACTGTTGTGATGAGCTTTCTGACATGTGTGACTCACTTGTTTAATCCAAAACCTTTTGTCGTGTGACAGCGAAAGCTCGGTGTGGTCTTCACATTTTTCATGTGCACACCATTTGAGCTGATGCATGGTTGTTCCCTATAGCTTCCTGCTTTCATCATCGCGAAAACTTGTGTGTCGCATGAGTCAACTGCAGGGGCTGTCAGTGCAACTTTCTTACACCACTTCCTTTCAAGGCAATTGGTCCTGAGGACCAAAAGTTATTTTGCCCATTCTACAATCCTCCACACACCTTGAAAGTATAGACGGTTCATCCACTTTACCCTAAATGAGTGAGCTTTTATATTGACCATACAATGGACTAAAGTGTGGACGACCACCTCTTTATTGGTCTGGATGGGACTAAGGAGGGCAGAGCGGTAAAGAAGTGGTTTCTGTTGCAATGGATATCATTTGTATAGAGATGTTATTCTTTTGTCCTAAAAGAGCCCCAAGGGTCCATTCTACCAGAGCCATAGTTGTAGCACCTGCGCTGGCAGAGGGCCTGTCTTGGACATAGGCTTGATTGCGAAATAGGCATCAGTTCATACATTCACAAAGCATACTTCCTTGACAGCCAGGTCCACAGTGCAAGGTCCTGCAAGGCTTCTAGGTTTGAGTCCACTGCTCACACCGACCCCCATTTGGGCGGATTAGCTATGGTATCTCTTCTAAAGGTGGGGAATCTGTAGTTGGAAGTATCAATCAGAAGAACAAGTTCCATACTATCAGTCACTCTGTTCGCGGGCATGTGTAACTGCAGATACACATGCTCTGCATACTCCTGCCATCTAGTGTTGGGCTTGGACGTGCACAACTTGTTTTTCTTTGAAAGTCTTTCCAGTCACAAGCTATAGTAACTCCTCCTGTGATTTGATAATGCACATGGGCATCGGCTCTATTGTTAAATTGTTTTTCTCCGCTCTCTGGTTCAGACGTGTGTTGCTGAAGTTCTGAGTCGACGCCGCATGGCACTCCTTTTCAGGTCCTCTCAGTGCTTCCACTTCCTTTGGCTAAAAACAAGCGTATTCAGCAGTTTTTTCGATTCCATCCTTGTTCCGTGCCCGGGATAACTTTCCCTCGTTTGGCACCTAGTCCTCCCTCGGGCCCTTCTCTTTGGTCACACTCTTGATAATGTGCAGGGCATAATGGATAGGACCCCTTTCAGTACTGTCAAGAATGCCACTCAAAATACTTGTGGCAAGATCATTATTTGATCTGTAATCTCTGCTTATCGCCGGAGTATGAGGAGACCTCTCCTGCCTGCCTCCAGTTCCAGTCGAAGAAGATCCTCCTATACTGACACAATAAACTCCTCGCTCTACGCAAGATGGCAGAGCGCAAAGATGAGCATATCCTACACATCTTGGGGGAGGACGTAGAAGGGTAAGTGGGCACCTCCACTGACCAACCAGCAATCTTTAGCCTCGAGCAGAGTTCACCATATGGCTCTGATGCTAAAGATCATCCACCCCTGCCAAGCGCAAGTCTGACGATATTGACAGTGAGTACTGTGTTCTAACACTAAAAACAACTGGTCGAACACCACGCCTAATGGAGTCGGACGTTGAGTCCAGTAATACCTCACCAGCCTTCCGGGCTGCCACTGCATCCCAGCCAGTCTTTGGCGCCAACTCCGATCACTACACTGAAACAGCGGCATAAGTCCTGGCCTTCCTTGGTACTGGCTGCGCCCTCTGCACCGGTGCAGATGGGCTCTTCGGGAGCCGAAGCATCATTCGATGCCCAGAAGCCAGCTCTGACACTCAAAACAGCTGTCAGTGCCATCTCGCCCATCCATGGCACATTCCTTAGCAGACTCTGGAGATTCTGATTCCACCATTCTGCAGCACCTTCAGCAGGAGGAATGCAGTAGGCAGAAGAGAATATTCATTCACCCACAAAAGGGCAAGATTTCTGCCAAAGCGCCACCAAAGATGCAGGAAACTCTTCGCAAAAGGAAGTTTACTTTGAGGAGCAGCTTGCACTGGAGCCACCACCTCCCAAGTCGAAGAAGCATTAAGATGAGGACGCTAGCCCTATACCCTTGCATTCCTCAATTCCCCCTCCTTCCCACTCAGACTACCCACCCTTCCACCTAAAGTCTCTACTCCTCCTCCACCACATAGGCTAAGTCTTCCATCCTTGCCAGAAGGATACCCTCATTTGTCCTATGGGAAGGGTAGTTCCCCCAGATCCATATAATGTCCCATACGACCTGAAGCCCCAGGATGATCCATGGGATGATTATGGTGTTGTACCCCCCAGGCCTTCTCCACCAGATAATAACACCTCATATCATGAGGTCATTCTCAGGGATTCCACCTTTCACAAGGTGAACCTGCATTCCACCACAGAGGAGGATGACTTTTTTTATCATTAATTTTTTTGCAGGTATTATACACGATAGTTCATATAGCATACACAGCAGGTATATTTGCAATACAAAATCTGCATTTGTGTTCCATTAGATCTGTATTCGACCCCACCGAAAGCTAATCATTGCCCCTCGGGTATAGCATAAAGTATCGACCACAATGTCAACATTAAGCAAACCAGCAGTACAATTTCCCAGAATAACCCATATGATGATAATCATGGGAAGTTCACCGAAATAGGTAATTACATTACCAAACAAAAGTGGAAGGAGTGTAAAGTGCATATGCCTTACCAAAATGGAGCAGTTTTAAAATATATACATACCATGCTAAAGCATCAGTCATTCCTACAAATAGGACAGGTGATATGGAAAACGTTTATAAAAGTCATGAGGCACATCGTGCAAGTGCGTAATCACTTCACATGCTTCACATGCTGCAGGTATCACAAAATAAAAGTGCCAAGCAGCTATACCATAGATAAGAGGCAAAACTTGGATTTCTAAAAAAAAAAAAAAAAAAGCACAGTAGTGGCACAACATACGCTTCAGTTTCATGAGAAACCTCAATCATTGTAACCCCCTTCCGTGCAATCATACATTGCGGCTGGCATAAAGTGCAAATGCATAATCTCAGACGGAGCTGTCATGCAAATTAAATGAACGCTGTATACCAAATGTTTACCAAATATGAGAAAAAAAGTCACGGCTGGTAGTAGGTTAGCCACAGTTACCCACAGTTACCCACTAACTAATTGGAACCCCACACTGCAACAGAGTTGGAGCGACAATTGTTATTTCCCCGGTGAATCTGCTCTCATAATCGGGGGAGTACAAGGCTGAGCTAACACTAGCTCCTCTGATGGAGGGTTACGAGGACGCTAGATTAGTCTGCTCCAGAATTACATCCATTACTAATGCTCTGCATCCAGTTAGCTATGGGGGACCAAATCATGGCCCCATGCCTGCGCGCCTTTTGACCTTTACATTCATATAGACTACTCTCCATGGTGTACATTGCTAAAAGCAGAGACCTCCATTCAAAGAAAGTTGTAGGTCTTGGGCTTAGCCAATTGGATGTGCCACCGCCATAACCTCCAGTATCGGAAAGGATTTTCTACTAGAGCATCTGATGCCGTCCGCAATCCCTTACTGCATCATCTGAAGGGTAATTTGAATCTCCTCATTTCAAATCCTGATGACAAAGGCCCCGGTTTTCCCTTAAAAAGGTAATCCGTGCTGGCAACAAAAAACATATGCATGAATTCTGACTGCTCCACCCCACATTGATGACATTCCTATCCCAAATATATAGCTTAGCTGGAGTTTAGAATGGATCTAACAGTCTTAAAATGCCAGCTCTTTAACCCAGCCGTCAAGAGTACCCCACAGCTAATCTCCACTGACTTCTGCTCTATCAATGCATATAGCGCAAGCTTTTCTTCCCATTTACATTTCTGATTCTGAGCCTCCAAATAATCAGGTAATGCTTGTATAAGTAAGTTGTAAATCTGCCCAATCCTGGCTCCATTTTGTCTAGCTTCTGTAATTGGGATCCTGCTTGTCGTTATCTGATTCCTACCCATTTTGCTAAAAACAGTCCCTGCAGATATTTGAAAAAAAATTCTCTAGGCAATCCATAAATTTCCTCCATCTCACCAAATGAGTACAGTTGCCCATCTTCAAAGTCGCAGAGCATAGTAACACCATCTCGTGCCAAATTTATCTTAAAATATAGAAGGCAAAGCGAGAGAGTCCAATAAGGGTGTATAGTCATTATATTTGACTTTTCAAGATCTCCTCACCACTTGCCTCCATATCCGATAACCCCCTCCAGTCTTAAACCTGGTCTTTTTATAGTAGCTAGGTTAAGTGTTCTTCAAAAAACAGCCTTTCGCCTCAGCTCCCAGTGTTAATTCCTTGATCATTGGTGCTTCGTAATAACTTAAATCAGATTTCCTGCCCGTGATCAAAACCCCCTTATGCAGTAACACGCAGGACCATTCGAAAAATGTGAGATGAGGAACTGCCCATCCTCATCCCACCCCCGGCACTTAGGAAGAATCATATACTTAGACACCCTTTTTGGCTTCTTAAATTGCCCTAAAAAACTAAAACCCATACCCCTCAAGTTTAGTAAGCCATTGCTAGTTAATTTCCAAAGGAACAACCCTAAAGACATACAACTCCTTTTGGTAAAACGGAAATCTTTAATCCACTGCACCTCCCTACCAGCGAAAGATGCAGTTGGTTGATCCTGGTAAACTCCAGTTTAATCTTATGCAGCAGGGGTGTTAGATTCAATTCTAGTAGCTGATCTAATGTTGAAGTTATCCTAACCCCCAAATAGGTTGCGTCCTCAACCACCTGCTGGTCACTAATGGCTATTCCTCCTGTGCAAACAATCTGTGTCTTACACTCATTCAAGAGGTAACCTGCCAGTGCCCCAAACTTCTTAGCTTCACTCTACATTTCCTTTAAAGCCTTTTGTGGATCTGTCGTTACCACAGTGATATTGTCTGTAATAAGCGAACACTTTATATTCAACCTGGTGCACTACCACCAGCCTTATTCCAGAGTGTTTACAATAATGATTTAAAGGGATCAATATACAGTGAGAATAAAAATTGTGATCATGTGCACCCTCGTCTTGTCCCTCTAGTGATTAAAATTCTGTCCGACTTTATTCCCAACATCTGCAGTCTTGCATTCGGGGCCGGACAGAAGGCCCCGATAGCTTTTATAAATCCGTGGCCAAAGCCGTTCCATTTCAAGACTGCCCACAAGTATCCACAAGAACCCCGGTCGAAGGCTTTCTCGGAGTCTAATAGCACTAGGCCCGGCCCATACGTGTTCTTGATGCCTTTGCTGCATCAAACCGAGTAATAACCCTACTGACCTGGACGTATAACAGTGCCCTGACCCGGATGAAGTCATGTAAACGGGGCTAAACCAAAGTATCTATATATAACCTTACCCAAAGGGTTTGCAAGAACCTTAGTGTAGGTTATAACATCACTGATATAATTAAGAAATTGACCTGTATAACCCTGGGTTTACGTGAGCCTTACCTTTCTTCCTAACTACAATAATATTTGTTGATTCCCTAAAAGTAGGAATCTCCCGCTCCCGCTGCACTTTCAGAAAGGTCAAAATCCTCTCTTGTCCAAGTTCTGATTAAAATATCTCGTAAACCTCCAGGGGTAGCTAATCTGACCCTGTAGCTTTCCCCGAGGCCAGTGACTGAACCGCCCCCATTAACTCCTCAGGAGCAAACGGAGATTCCAAAGCGGCTCAGTCTTCTGTTTTAACCCAAGCCCATTTACAGTACTCAAGAACGCAGCATAGCTAACTGGGAGCGGGAGGTATTCTTATGTATATTGTCCAGTTGCCCCTATCCGTCTTGGCTAGCCCCTTAACCGCAAGTTCAATCACTAATGGATTATGATCCGATAAGACCCTAGGATTTCGCTCAATTCCCATCTGCCCTCCAGGCGCAGCTGTGACTAGAAAATAATTGAGGTGAACTAACTTATGATGAGGGAAGGAAAAAACTGTATACCCAGGGTCAGGGGCGTTTTTTTTTATTTTTATTCCAAGCATAAATCAGCCCATTTTCTTTTATCAACCAATGGAGTGCTTTAAAAACCAGAGATTTCCGGCCTGAGTATGGATTAGGTCTCAGCGACTTCCCCATCACTCCTCAATGTATGTTGAATTCTCCACTTGCAATAAGGGATCCAAACGATCAAAAACATCAGCCTCCTCTAAGTTAGATTTGCACACAGAGCACAGAGTAAATTTCCCTCCTCCCACTTGGCACTCCGAGAACACCCATCTCCCAAGTTTGTCTGTAGAGCTCCATGTAACCGAGCAGCTAATCCTGTTAGCAAGAATAGCCACACCCTGGAATGTTAGACCCTGTTTAGTACAGCCAAGCAGCTCAAACCCCAGATCTGTCCACAGCTTCCATCCCCCACACCGCTCCCCCAAGGGATGCGAGTCTCCTGAAGGCACACAATTTCAGGCCTCCTTGCTCCGCTGTGACAAACATCTTTACCCCATATCATCACAAACCCCCACCCATACCACTCCAGGATCCCAGAAATTACACCCCCCCCTCTCCCCCCCCAGCCGCCCCAATAACCTTTCCATCCCCGGCTTCTCCCCTCCACCCAGATAAAGTATTTGGACCAGCCAGGTCCATAGATGGTGGTGCCTCCATGTCTACACCAACAAAAAAAAATAGGAAACGTGATTACCAACACACTACCTCCCAATCCTCTACAGCAAGCTTTATAGCAGAATAAACAATCCTACAATAATAACCACTGAATCCCCACTGGCTCCAGCACAGCTTGCATAGTGCCAATCAATGCCCCTTAAATTACCTAAGTTATATTGCAGCCCATGAGAATTCATTGTGACGCAACACTATTATCCTATAAACAGTTAGTCACTCAGTCTAAATCTATTTGGGACTCCGACTCTGGAGGAACTCCTTAGTCTTGATCTCAGAAGTGAATAAGAGGATCTTGTCTTGCATGATAACTTTTAATCTAGCATGGTTCATCAGAAAGACTTGAACCCCCTTGCTCTGAAAAGGTTAAATCATCTGCCTCAACTGCCATCGCCTCTCCACAGTGGCATGGCAGAAGTCCAGCCTCACAAAAAATGTACATCCATCTGCAGTGTGTTTCTGTTCCGTGCGAGCCAAGTTAAATACAGCATCTCGAAGTAGGAAGCTGCCAAAAAATACCAAATTGTCCTTGGCTTTCCCCTCTCATGCAGATGACGCTGAAGTTGTTTAATCGGATGTCTGTGCCACCTTTGAATTAACAAATCCTAGTTCCAATGAGCTAGCTCTGGAACGTCATTCTTAAATAGCCCATTTATGTATTTCAGGGCATCCGCACCTTCAGCAACACCCAGCACGCTAAGATTGTTGAACCTTAGCCTGTTCTGAAATTCTTCTAACTTCCACTGGGTGTCAACCAATCATTTCTCATGTTCTTCAGTAAAGTTCTTGTTGGCTAACGCATCATTTTCAAGGGTAACCTTCCTGTTTTCCACCTCAACCATTCTTTCGGAGAATGCTTTAGTTTAGGCACTTTCCGCATCGTGCCTTGAAGTTTTCTGTTGGTGGTCTGCGCCTCGCAGCTATCTGCTCAGGTCTTTTGTGGATGTGCCATAATTCCGTCGTATATAGCCTCCAGGGTGGCAGTGTTGGAGTGTCCCAATCCCCCTTTTCCTGACTGCATGGCCTGCTCCCCTCTAGATTAGGCCCTGCTGAGTAGTCCCACTTTAAGTCTGTACCTGCTCGAGCAGACCCTCCGAATTTGCTTTGTAGACTTACTTTCTTGGCAGTAAGACCAGGATCCTTCTTGCCCCCTTCAGTCAGTGCAGTAGCCCCTCCCTCACTTGGTCCACTTGTGACGCTCGAAGTGCTGTCTTCCAAGCCCTTTCTATGACATTCCTCAAGGGATTCCTTATCCTCCTCTGTCCAATCACACTGGCCCGAGAGAGAGAAATAATGTTCTGTTGTATCCGCTTCTGCCCTCGAGTTGTTCTCATTGCTATTGCCTTTATTTAATGCTGCATTTTGGTGCCCGTCAGTCTTACCTGATAAAGCACAACCAAATGTAGGGCTAGCTAACACCTCTAGTGTGGCTAGGGGCTCCACATTGCCCTGCAGTGCGTAGTCGCAGAGTCCTCTCTCGCTGCCCTAGTTACCCTCCAACTCCCGGGCCATCTCACCAGATAGTATTTCCCTTGCATCAGAGGCTGCTTTCAATCAGCATTCATAGTTGGCCTGCTTTTTCACCTAGTGGCTCTGGAGGGGGCAACTTGGACTGTGCCATAGAAATACCAGCTGAAGAGATACTAGTGTCCCCCTGATTACTCACTGTGTCAGTCGCTCCTCCATCAACCCCAAGGGGTGCCAGCATTGTCCAACACTGTGCCCAGCCAAGCTTTTTAAAGAAATGTGCTGCCGTCCCTGCTTAAGTGCCAGGAGGGCTCCATGCCGGCTTAGCTGCCACTCCCATCGAGCCTTTTATTAGTAGACTCTTCGCTCCGTCACGGGCAGAGCTTCCCTCACTCCGGCCCACCTCCATTGCTGTTGGCTGTACAGGGCTTAACTTCCCGTGCTGCCTTAGGGGTCATCCAGCCCACCGCTGCTACCAGAAAGATTCTGTACCATGGCCTCCTCCTGAGCACATGGGAGAGAAACCACCCAAACAGTACTTTTGCGGCATGATCGACCTTTGCAGTAGCCGCAGTACTCTGCGTATTGGGTTACCTCTGACAGCCTGACGCCGCACATCACCGGTGCATCCTTGTAGTAAGGAGTGGCATTAAGATGTTCACTGTCCTGGTCGTCGCAAGCTGGCAGGAGGGCCCAGTTGACTGTCCTCATACGGTCGCGATCTTGCTCCTCCAAGGAGGATGACTTCACCATGGAAACACTCTCATACACTTAGCGCTCAGCACAATGCCTACCCATGCTTAAGGGAATGTTAAAATCAACTCAGGATATCTTTAATGTACTTAAGGCCCGAGTAGTTATATCCGGTGTTCACAAAGTAGTAATTTGGTACGACGGGGGGGGCCTTATATCAGAGGACAACTCCCCATTAAATCCCCTGATTGGCCATACCGCCTGCAAATGCACAGGGTACTGGAGACCTCCCGCCCTCCCTAGAAAGTAAAAAGGTAAATGCAGTGGGCAAACAGGTGGCCACTTAATCTGTCACACATTAATGCCTCACCAACTCGTCCTGTCTAATCTGGAGGTAAAACAGAGCTCAGTAGCATGAGATGGGAGCCCTGATCAATACCGCCTGGATCAGTACAGGCAAAGAGCTTAAGAGCTCATACCTCAGGGACCGACGATCCCTAGCTTAATCATTAGGTGTGCTCTGGACACGACTGACACTGCCATAAGGTGTATTAACTCCAGCATTCTCCTCCACCGACATGCCTGGTCTTTTGTCCCCCTCTTTAGGCCACAAGTCCAGCAGCATCTGATCAACGTGCCCTTTGATGGGGGACATCTGCAACACCTTTTCATGCCTCAATTTGATCAGATGCTGGAGAAAATCCAGAAGGACATGGCCAAGGTAATGGAGGCTCTTTAGTCCCCATTGCCCTGTGGCTCCATTAGTCACTTACGTGGTGGCGACCTCCCATAAAGCTTCTACCTCATACCAGAGTCATTAGCAGCAGCACCAAAACCTCCCATGATTATTCCAGAGGTGCTTATGGGGGAAATGACCACAATGGAGGAGGTGATGAGGTAAAGGGAGCCGCTCTATCCAAGCAGTGACTCCCTCTCCATTTCTCCCTACCCCCGACCACATTACACTTGCTAGGGATCCCTTGCAGCAGTTCCCCATACAAAGGCAAAACACCACCTCAGACCAGTGTGTCCTGTCCATTGTAGAACAGGGCTGGTGGCTGGAACTCACTGCTCCACTCACCCCCCATCTACTCCCCCACACTCCCAGCTAACACTCCCTCTCCAAAGGAGGAGGTGGACGTGCTACTATACAAAGGCACCATAAAGATGGTTTTGCTAAAACAATGCGGTAACCAGTGTACTTTTGTATCCTAAAGAAAGACGCGGCCCTAAGGCCCATACTGGACCTCTGGCCGCTCAACAAATGCATCCTGTCAGAACACTTCAAACTTGTCACTCTCAAGGACGTCGTTCCTCTGTTGCAACAAGGCGACTTCATGACTGCTCTTGACCTGAAGGACGGCTATTTCTACACCCTGATCTACCTGACTTAGCTTCAGTTCCAGGTAAACGGTCAGCACTTTCAATTCAAGGTTCTGCCCTGTAGGGTAACTACAGCTCCCATTATCTTTACCAAAAGCCTTGCAGTGGTAGTCTCTCCTGCCAGGAGGAGGGACATGCACACATTCCAGTACTTCGACGACTGGCTGATAAAGTGTGCAGGCAGATAGCAGTTGTTGGCCCACACCCACATCACCCTAGATCATCTTCACAATCTCTTGTTCGTAGTCAACGCGGGCAAGTCCCACCTCCCACCCCTTCAGATACACTCCTCCCTAGAGGCAATTATAGACAGTCACTGGGAAGGCTTATCCCAGTTCTGAATAGGTTCAAGCTTTCCATCTTCTGCTGCTTTATTTCCAGCCAGATCATCCGCTAAGAGTCAGGATAGTAATGCGCCTCCTGATGGTGTCATGCATCGCCATTGTTCTCCACGACTGCTTATACATACGTTCACTTTAAGAGTGCTTAGCAGCAAAGTGGTCACAAGCGGATTGTCTCCTGGAGGATCTAGTGTTGATTTGGGCCAGCACTCAAAGGTCTCTGTTGTGGTTGAATAACAACCTGTTGCAGGGCAGGCTCTTCCTACACCTGGTTTCCCAAGCGGCCATCACCACGGACTTCTCTCACAGGGGTAGGGTGTGCTCATTTCGAAGATTTGACCGTTCAAGGCATGTGGACACCCCCTCAACATAACTTTCACAGCATTTATCTGGAACTACTGGCAGTCCAGCTGGCTCTCGAAGCTTTTTCTGGCTCCTCCATCACATAACAGTTCTGATCAAATCTGAGAACATGTATGGAATGTAGTTCATTTGTAAACAAGTGTACATGCATTCTTGTTCGCTTGTTCACTGCCAGAGCTGGTGCAGAACATTTGGATTTCGTTGATCCACCACAAAGTACATCTGCTAGCTAAGTTGCTTACAGGAGCAGTCAGCTACTTTGCAGATTCGCTCGGTCAACAGGATGCTGCAACAAGTCCAGTGGGAACTCCATCCCAAGGCCTGATCCCTGCACTGCTTCCAGCGTTGGGGATTCCCCAACTTGGATCTGTTCACAACTGCTGAAAATGCCAGCTGCCCAAGATTGGCCTCCAGATTTCCGCACCTACAGTCCATGAGCAATGCACTGTGGATGAACTGGTCAGGGATATTTGCCTACGTTTTCCCGCCTTCACACTTCTTCCATACGTGTTCTGGAGGCTACAGCAGATGTCCCCCTCCCATTCATCCTGGTGGTTCCCATGCGGGCTATACAACCCTGGTTCACAACCCTTCTAGAGCTGCCTGTAGTCTGGATGAATCTTCTCACTCAACACCAGGGCACACTCAGGCTCCCCGATCCCAAGCAGCTCAACTTAGTGATTTGGCTCCTGAGGTCTTAGAGTTTGGCAACCTCCGTATGCCCATTGTGTGTATGTCTATGCTCATAGGCTTTCCATCCCACTGCTCGAGCTTGGTATGTGGCAAAGTGGAAAAGGTTTGCCCACTACTGCCTACCCAAACTCTTATATCCACTCAAGCCAGCAGGACAAGACCTTGTCTGCTACCTTTTTCACTTGCAACTTTCTGGTCTTGCTTACACTTCCGTTCTGTTTGCGTATCGCTGCAGTGGCACCATATCTACAGAACAGAGAGCACTCTTTATTATTCAGAGTCCCCATCATTAAGGCCTTTATGGAGGCACTTAAGACTGTTCTAGCTCCCAGCCCCAATCTATATATACACTCAGTGTGATCTTCACTAGGCTCACGTGCCCCCCTTTTGAGCTGCTCTATAAGTGCCCTCTCCAGTTCCTCTCATAGAAGGTTGCTTTTCTAGTTGCAATTACTTCACTCAGGCATGTATGACACCCAAGCTCTCATTTATTTATTTTTTCAATAAGGTCTACGCTGACAGAGTAGTACTTGAGGCTAATCCAAAGCTTCTGCCTGGACCAGACAATTGAACTCCTTGTGCTCTACCCACACCCGAACTCGGTGGCAGTGAGAGCCGTTCACACTTTAGATGTCAAAAGGGGTTCTCCTATATTACATCTATAGGAAGAAACCATTTCCTAAAACGCAACACCTATTTGTTGCCTACACTAAAACACACGAAGGCAGTGCCATTTCAAAACCAGGGATAGCTCAGTAGCTAGTCAAGTACATTCAGACCTGCTATTCCTAAATCAAAAGACCTGACCCTGCTGCTCCTAGGCCACATTTTGCACCCAAGAAAGTGGCCTCCGTGGTCTTTTTGGGGCTACATCCCTATAGCTGACATCTGTAAAGCTGCTAACTGATCCACTTTACACTCGTTTACCAAACACTACTGTGTGGATGTACTAGCATGTCAACAGGCTCAAGTGAGCCTGGCTGTACCACGTACACTATTTCAATCCTCTGCAAAATCTCTGCCTAGCCACTGCTTAGGGGTGAACTGCTTCACAGTGTATTCAGAGCATGTGTATCTATAGATCACATGCTGTGAACTGAAAATTTTACCTACCCTGTTTAGATTGGTTTGTGGCATGTAGTTCTGTAGATTCACATATGACCACCCTCCTCCCCTGAAGCCATCGGCTGTTGTAGATGCTTTACTTTTTATTCAACATTCACCCGCATGGTCATCTTCTGTTACTTCTCTGTTCCTTCTCCATCCATCCTCACCCACTGGGCAGGAAGACAATCTAACAATGGGGCTGATAACCATGCACATTGCCGGTTGTAGGAGGAGTCACTATACCTCGTGACTCAAAAGACTTCGAAGAAGGGCAAGTTTGACATGTTTGAGCTCCACTGTAGATGGCAGGAGTATGCAGAGCATGTGAATCTACAGCACTACATGCCACAAACAGATGCTTAAAAGTCAATTAAAACATTTCATTCAGATTGATACTTGAACTGCAGCTTTCTCGCTGCCCTCCCTCCTCTCCATTCTGTGGAGTGCACATTTGCACTGCGTAATTAGGTCCCAAATTAGGTTTCGAAACACTGTCACCTACAGTGATCCATGTCCGTAGAATGAGAGCCTAAAACTGACGCCAGCACACACAGGCGGGGCCTGTATGTGGCTTTGCTCTGTTACTTCGGAGGTGGTATGAAATTGCAGCAGAGCCTTGTAGCGCCACCTGTTGAAGCTCGGGAGTCGTTTCTGGGAGAATTTTCTAGATCCAGTCTGGCACCTGGGATATTCTAAAGGTGAGGAATCTGTGGTTAGATAGAGTATTCACAAGAAATAGCGTTACTGAAGGTAACTTGCTATTTTCCTTTTAAAAAATTACAAATGATGGTTATAAAAGGTTTTGCCATAAATGTTGTTTAAGAGCACTTGTATTTATAGAAGGGTCTGGTTTATTTGACGAAAGTGAAATTACACAACATTTATGAAACTGTTGAACTTGCTTTGGTTGAAACTTTCAAACACTTGTTCTAATTTGTCTTGCAGCTTAGTGAAAGAGCACGTGAGCGAAAGGTGCCTGTCACTCGGATTGGAAGACTAGCTAATTTTGGAGGTAACGTTCTATGCATGTCTCATTTATTTCTTTAAATATTCGTTAACAATTTGTGTTTGTTAACAAAGACCAGTTGTGTTCCCTAGGTATGAAGAGACACTTGGCACACAACTCATGCTTTTAAGGACATTTTTCGCTTTTTGAGATGCAATTTGTCTTCCTTTTTTTACTGGTTATAGAACTATTGGGACTTCCTTAGTGTGATGGATATAAGTTGTCTATATGGTTTAAACAGGACAGGCTGCGACTTAAATAGCGCATGCCTACTGCCACAATGGTCCATTTCTGTAAGTTATCAGCCCCTTGGTCAACCTTAGTTTAACTGCTGTGCTTTACTGTGTCGTATAGTATGAAATCTGTTTTCCCTGTAGTTTTGCTATCTGAATGCGAGCGGAGTCTGTAATCGTGCCTGATTTTTAATTTTTGGTCTATACCGCTATGTCCTTGTGACTAAGACATTGAAAATACTCGCTCTTAAGCCTTCCTCTGGCTTATTAACATAGTTGTTGCTCCAATAATTGCATTGGCCAGTCTAAGCATTTGATCATAGTTTCATCTGCCAATCATGAGGCCCTCTTAAGGCGGCCACTCACTGCTTTCCATCTGGTCATCATTACGAAGAGCTAATGTTGCTAATGGCCTAACCAGTTTGGGCCCATTGGGAGCAGGAAGGGTTGATGTCTGAAACTATGACTGAATCACCTATCTGCAAAATATAATAATAGTTCCCAGTTACTGTGATAACTTTGCAGAACATCTTGAAGAAATGTGCTCCTATCACACAATCTGCTATTTGCTTAACATACTACTACACCCCCATGCCGAAAACCAGTGCTGCTACGTGGGCATAGACCATGCCTGATAAATATCAGGTCTGCCACCGAGCAAGCTCATTACATACATAACTTTCTTGCAGACAGCAACCTAGACCAAAACATATTACATTTTTATAAGCATTATATAAATCTAACTTGGTAGATCATTCATTTGGCAAGCACAGGTATGAATCAGCTTACTAGTTATGGCCTGAGGAAACACGCATATTATGACCCATGCTTCTCTCTCAGCTTGCCCGTAGATAAAGTGTGTTAGGCATGCGACAATGTCAAACTGTTGGCCATATTTATTATGAATTCTGGCAACCTTTTGCCACAAGCACATGTACATGAAAAATCTTCATTGTTATTTTTAAAGATTGCTTGAAAGTCAATTTTAGTGCAGAATAAATCAAACAAAATGATTTGCTGAAATCAATGGTAACAATAGTATTAGAAGAAAATCTAAATGGTCAACAAATTGTATTCAGTGCATTTTTAATAATCCCAGTATGCCTGGGATCTAAAGCATCAAAAGTATTGCCATAATGAGGGTCTGTATTTCAACAGAAACAATTCACATTCATACCTCTACTACATTTTATTTTAAAAATATTTTGTATTTTGATTTTCAAACATTTCAAAACATTGTCCCATAATAGTACATTTTAATTTGCAAAGTGTGTAGTTATCTTTGTGTGTACAGGTGATGTGATTAGCATAGGAGAAATCAGTTAATCTTTTGCCATTGGAATACAAAGCATGAATAACGTCCCTCTAACAAATCCCCTCCCCCCAATGAGAGTCCGTTTCTGTTTGTGCGTGAATCAACCAGTCTTCAGGGCAGCCGTTATTCCCGTAGTAGATGTGGGGATGGGAATAGCACTTACATCTGGTGCAGTATGTTGGGGGAAGGTAGTATGTAAGTGAATGGCTTGACCATTGCAGCCTGTTACTTGCGGGCTGCAAGATATCCTGAGTGTGGGTCCTGCACAGGCGTATGTCCCTGTCAAATCTAGGTAGATGGGACTTTCTCCCGATGGAGTGCTCAGACTACTCTGAGAATGTTAGCACTCGCCTTGTCTAGGGGTGCATGGTGTCATCCCTATCCGCTTTCACTAATCCCTGCATAATGGTTTCCTAGCGATCTGAGTTTGTTTTTATTTTTGTTTTGTTTTTTACGCCATCCTCTGTTCTTCCTGCGCTAGTGCCCTATATTCTAAATTTGACCAATGCCCCATGTATTTCTTACGTTGTTCCACCCAGTGGGTCTAAGCGACTTCCATCTCATGGTAATTGCTCTTTTTGCCAAGAGTGATGAAAGATTTTTGGCTGCTTTCAGCCTTGAATAAATGCCTAGTAAGTAGCCATCTACGGAGTGGCGGTTCTCTCGACCTATTACCCGGTGTTATCTCTCCTAGAACTGCTGTCGAGAAGCCATGAATTTGTGGTAAAGTCCACAGCATATGCTGAAAGTCCGCCTGTTCTGTATGGCACCAGGGACAGCAGGCAGAAGAGGTCGTACATGTACTTCATTTAGGTTTGTAGGCCTGTGTACAAGACACATGAGTTATGTCTGTGTGAAGAAATGTTCTGGCACAAAAAGCCTAGTTGGCCTTGGGAGCTGTGCTGTTCTGGTTAATGGAGTGTTATTGAAGTCCCAAACTCTTTGATGGAGAGGACTCTGAACAGCCATCCTATACCCTTTGAGCCATGTATTTTGAGAAAAATAAACCTTGTGATAGACATAACTTGAGAATTCTCTCATAGACTCACGAAAATCTAAAGCTATTCTGCTTTCTCCTAATCACCAACTATTCAAATGAATATATGAATGAAAGCACACTATCAAATCATGCAATTAATATAATGCACTTTGTTGTACAATAATATAAATACAGCTATCACCTATTGCAAATTAATATAACGTAATACACCGAGCAAATAACCTAATATGATTGGGGGAGGGGGGAGAGGGTAGCTTAAATGACATGTAAGTCAGAATGACCCTCCTGAATGATAGTAAGCTATTCCAATTTAACCATCCTAGTTTACTATGCACATTGATATATGATGATCAAGCTAGGCAACAGCCTTATCTTTAATTCATGTAGGAAGGTGCAAATATTGGGGGGGAAAAGCCGGAAGAATAGGATCCTGCTATGACAGCAGCAACTGCTAAACCTAGTTCTCTTTTAAACTGAGGTGCTGGAACTTCCAAATCCAAAGTATCAAATGTTGATTCGAGGTCAGTGGTGATGATGAGAAGCATGTGAACATGAAAGAAACTGGAACTGATGTAGAACTTCAATTAAAAGTTGCAAAAAGCAATGGATGGAATGCTTTCATTAATAACGGCCACTGGTAATTTTGTGGGGCCTCTTCAGAGTCCATCGTTATTATGCACATTGTGCCACCTCAGTTTGTACTCCGCTAAATGCAAATCAGTCTTGACTCTGTTCCAGTGGGAACAGCCCAGCCTACGAAGCCAGGTCCTCCCCGAACCAGAACACAAGCAACCCAGTCTCTGTTGCACCCTAGTTATGGCCTCATCAGTCTGATACATCTTGGTTCCATGAAAATGTGCACTCAATCTGGGCATACCTGCCCTACTTGGGGTGAGATACTAAGGTATACAAAAAGTAATGGATGGAATGCTTGAATTAAACTCAGCCACTGGCAATTATTCTGTGTTGTATTCCAGTCCATCGTTATTTTGCACACCATGCCACCTCAGTTTGGACCCAATTGTATGCAAATCAGCTTTGTCCCTGTTCCAATGGAAACAGTCCAGCCCGAACTGCCAAACCAGGTCCTCCCTGAACCGGAACACAAGCAACTCGGGACTGAATTTGCCCTAGTTAGGTCTCATCAGCCAGGTATAACTTGGTCCCAGAGATTCATTGTGCACCGGTATGCCCAGACATGGGTCTGGGCATACCTGTCCCTCTTAATGTGACATACTAAAGTAAGTGGGATGGGGTATGCCCTGACGTGGGTCCCCTGCACACTGCCACTGAGCTACAAATGACTGATAAGCCCATAACCAGAGCAAAACTGGTCATTGGTTGCTTGTGTTCCATTTCAGGGAGGACCTGGATTGTCAGTTCGGGCTGGACTGTTACCATTGGAACAGGGTCAAAACTGATTTGCATATAGCTTAGTCCAAACTGAGGTGCTACGGTGTGAAAAATAACGATGGACTGGGATGCAGCCCGAGTAATTTTTCAGTGGCTGAGATTAACTCAGCCACTTTAGTTGTTCTTCAATTGGCATCTCCATTGGCTCAAAATGTTTGAAGCTTGCAATCTAAGGTGCAGCAGGTAATGAAAGCATCCGATTTGCTGCAGGTGTATAAGTCTTCATTGATGATGCAACAGGAAGTGGAGAGCCGTAAACATCAAATATTATGGTGATATCAGCAGCATACCCTAAGTTGCTGGCACGTGAGACAAAAACAAAGTTCCACCATAGGAAGCAGATGTGATGGTGGGCAGCTGAATAATCAGCAGGTGGGTTTGCTCCAGACAGTTTGCAGTAAACGCAGCCAAATGTTCTTTCTAACAGGATGTTTAGCACCATCGTATAAAAAGAACAAGTGCACTGGAAGAGAGGTCTTTACTTGGAGGTATTTGTAAAGCACATTATTTCTCTTCTTTGCATTCTCAAAGTCATTTAAAGATACCTTTCGAAGAACTGAACAAGAGTTCTGTTGTGCAGATAGATTTTTAATTGCTTTCTGAACTTTAACAAATTCACCTTTGCTCATATTCGTAGGGGCTACTAATTCCTTAATTTTGGTTCTAGAGTGCCAAAGGCTCACCCTCCCCAATATTTAGATTTGAGCTTGCAAACCGTGAACTGACACTTGATTTCTGATCTTAGAGATTGGGGAGTTTTGTATTTGATTATTTTGTAAGAATTGAACGTGGGGCCGGTTTCATTATTTCATTTGTATAAAGTGCATGCTCCCTTGAGTTGTACCCCCTTTTGGGCTGGAAGCTATTGTAACTGCTGCATATATGGTCACTTTACTTTTAAGTTAAAACTAATTAGTTACTGCAATTTTGATGTACCTCAAATGTCTGATATAAATCCTATTCTTTTGTGTCCAATCCAAAGTGTCAGTCTAAAGGATAGGCTAATCGTTTGAAAAAACAGGTGTCATCAGCATAAAAATATATCTTAATACCAAACGTTAGTAATATGTGTACTAAAGGGCACAAATACAAATTAAACAGTAAGGGGAAAGAAATTATTCTTGTAGCATTTCTCTCCATGCTTTGGTTTTTTGTGAGGTAACTTATTGCATTACCACCTAAAAAGATCTTCCATGTAGAAAGGAAGTAATCAAAATCAAGTAATCAAATTTAAGACTGTCCCACCTATACACAAGCCTTTTGGACTACGTAAAAGAATAAAGTGGACTATGGAGTTGGAGGCAGTGGAGAGGTCTAAAAGGATCTGCATCCCCTCCACGCATTTGTCTACCAATTTGTAAATCGCTGATACCACAATTATTTCTGTACTCGTTCTGGTCTGAAGCCCTCTTGTGCTTGCAGATTGTCATTAGGTGCTTCAGGAGGAATAGCAATTGATATTAATTTTTCCATAATTGTTGATTGAGGAGTTTAAACTCCAGCTATTCAAAGATTATGAAATCCCACACATCAGTGCTCCTCTAAGTTTAGAAGTAGCTTCACTCCCAAGTATGAAGCCATTGCATGACAGCAGTGCTGCTCAGATAAATCCAGCAAATACACGTCTGAGCAGAATGATTAAGAAGACCATCCCTGTGAAAAAGAGACTGTTGTAAATCTGTCAAACCAGTGCAAAAATAGTGAGCCCATATTTGAAGACATTTAATAGTCCAGCACCTGCATTCATAAACCGTTGCAATGCCGGCAGTGTTCAAGGCATGAATGACAGCACCAAACAGTGACAAGAGTCCAGATGCATCGAATGGGCACCAAAATGTCTCGGGTTGAGTATTTAAAAGGCCTATCCATTTCTGTTACAGACTGTGCTGAAGATCAAATGCCTGCAATGCAGAAGTTCAAACAACTTCCCTATATTAATATTGCTAGAGCCTTATTCACTTTATCAAAGTGTGTAGGATTTAGAATTAATCCTGAGAAAACTGGAATATCAGACACCTTTTCTGGAGCAGGATAGAATGTTACATCACAACATGTGACAGAACATTTTACAGTAAACTGACATATGTAGCCTTGAACCAGCTCCCAACATGAGGCATTCATTCTCAAAGCAGAACCACCATTGTTGAGAAGCGCATAGTAAGAAGGAATAACCGCAATGCAGCAAGAAATTTACAAGCGAAGCAATGCTGCACTTTGATGGTCTCATACTAGTGTGGAAATGGGTTACTGCATGAAGAGTAAAGGGTAGAACCATCATTCCTTAATTGATGAAATTGAAACCGAAATTCCAAGTGATTTAGGAGGGTTTTCATTATGTGCTTTTTTTTTTTTTTTTTTTTTTTTTTTTTTTTTTTTTTTTTGTTCCAGCGTCATTGCACATGCGCGGTCTGCAAGACCTGTTGGGATCACTTGTACTGAGTGTAATCCCGCCTGCTGCTTGCAATTGGTTCGCTCTTCCGTCTCTTGCATTTCCTGGCCCCTTACTCGTTAGACCTCTGATGGATAATTTCCGGTTTTACAGCGCGGAGCACTGGTAAATTACAGATTCTTTACACACAAGTGTTGTGTGTTCTTTGGGGACTACTTGTTTTTTATAGCACGGGCACATTTGGTGTTGTGAGTCTCTTATTTTGCTCCGTAGTTCTTCCTCCATGTGGAACAAAAGCGCATGACTTATACAAGTTCGGCGACTCTTAAGTTAACAGAAGCAGCCACCATGGTGGCAGAGCAAGCACAGAGAAATGAAGCAGGGCCGTAGGATAGGCATGGGATGGGGAAAACTGCATGAGGTTCAAAAGCATGGTTTTGCATTTTATATTGAAGAAATATAATGAGAGCAAGGATTGGATCAGGACCTCAGCTTTAAAGTTGAGGCCAGGAAGGTTGTTGCCTCTTGTTATGGCATCCTTAGGATTCTTCGCAAAGTGCTCCCTCTTCTTCCCTTCCAGGCTAAAAATCTGATGATCCAGGCACTTATCCTATCTAGGATGGATTATGGCAATACCCTGAACCTAGGCGCGCCGATCTCTGCAATTGCGAAACTGCAGATTGTGCAAAATTACACAGCAAGGATGCTTATGGGGATGCCGAATCGACACTCTGCAAGGCCCACTTTGCATTCCCTCCACTGGCACCCTATTCAGGAGAGAGCCAATGTCAAGGCTCTGAGTATCACCCATAAGTTGCTGGAAGGGACTGGCCCACCAATAAATAACCTAATCATCTGGCCTTCCGAAAACAGTTAGAGACGTGGCTCTTCCCCTAGGTGTTTGCTTCTGCCCCAGTTACCTGCTTCAGCGCTGGGATGCCTCCAGGTAGCCATGCGCCATAGAAGTGCTGTTTCATTCATTCAGTCATTCATTGTGATAGAAGCCTGAAAACGGTGAATGCCGTGAGGTCATCTCGTGCCATCTGTTCCACTGCGTCCACCGCTCAGCACTAATAAAGTTAGTTCTCCCATAGGCATGACGTCTCAGCCTTTAACTGTCTTCTAATGCCACTACCCTCTGGTACTTCACTGGCTATCTCTCCCCTCGTCATTCTGTCCCTCCTTTCACAAGAGGCTCAGCCATTCCCTCTTTTCATCCCAGCCTTTTAGTCTGTCCATCTCATCCATTCGGTCTCTCTATACGGCTCTCCCACCAGTACTTCATAGCAGTCTCTTCGCTCTACTTGACACACTGTTCCTCCTTTAGGCTCGCTCTTTTTATTTCCCATCAACTCGTTCCCCAGCTCCGCAAACACGTACCAATAGCACAATTAAAATATTACTCTGCAAATAAAAAAGCACAAGTAAAAAATATTGTCATTCTCAGCCAGACCGCAAAGAAGTTAATAGCATGTAGCCGTAGAATTGAAATGTTTTGCAGCGTGAATCTTTCTGGATTCACTATGCTGTGCATTATTCCGCGGTCTGGTGGTTGGGTCCGGAATCGTAGTCTTTGTTTTGTCTTTTTTTTTTTTTTGTAGCCCAGGTGAGCGTCGACGTCCCACCATTTGGTGTACTTCTCGTGACGTCGGCATGCTTCCTGCGGAAGTCCCACCTTTGGGCGCCATCTTCAGATTCTTTTTTTCCGCCGTTGGGTCTGGATCGTCACCGAGAAGCTCCAGAGTTTTTTTAACGAAGAAAGAAGAAGAGCACGAGTTTCATCGGAGGAAAATTAAAGGAGACTACAGACAGAAAGAACATCGAGCCGGGACGACGAAGAAGGAGGAGAACCTCTATCTTTGACGTCCAACGGAGAATGCGCACTCAGGGACACTTAGCGCAGGAATGGACAAAACACCTTTTAAATTCTGCCGTAACTGCCACCACAAGTACGCGCAGAAGGACCAACATCCGGTCTGCCTGCCAGTCGACCAGGAGAGCAAAGACTGCAATGCCTGCTCCGCCTTCGCACTGAAGACACTCTGGGTGGGAGAGAGGCAGAGGAGAGTCAACTACAACATGGAAGGCAAGGGTAAGGCACCGTCTCTGTATGACCTGGGCCTCTCCACCGACGATGAAGACAACGTCGCCGAGGGACCTGATGACTTCACGGTCGCAGAGACCGATAAGAAGACGTCTGACAAGGTAGGAGAGACGTCGAGCACAAAAACCCTGAAAGGGCCCCGAAAACCAGAGACTGACTCTCGAAAAACAGAGTCTACGTCCTCGAAAGGAGTACCGGCGCCGAAAATTTCGACGACCGCGAGTGGATCCAAGGACGAAAGGCCCAGCGGATCCTTCGAGAAGGACTCCCAGGTGCTGAAGGCTGACGAAAAAGGCCCACGAGGTTGGTAGTTCGACGACGGACAAGGTCGCGTCGATGCAAGCTCCGTGGAAAAGGCCAGCGCCTCCGCCGAACATGCCTCCGAAATGGAGAAGAAAAAGAGAAGGCTCGAGGCGGAGATGGAGAGCATCCTTCAAAGGAAGAAGGAGTTTGATGAAAAGATGAATAAATTTACAATCCCCGACGAAACCAACAACGGTTATCTAGGTCGAAGGCCAGGACGAGTTCAACGCCAAAGAGCAGTCGAAAACTCCCGAAGAAGAGGAAGATGACCTCTACTATGAGGGAGAAGAAGAAGAAGAGGAGGAGCAGCAATCGAACTACGGCTCGGCGCGGTCGACGACGCAAGACCTGGAATGGCGGGACCTCGACGCCGAAAATCCAGAAGAGCCCGTGGAGACTTAACCCTTCGAGGCCTTCCCCGCCAGATGATATTGGGGCTTACAACATGGTCGTAAAGAGCGCGGCTGCAGCTTTTGGCGTGAAACTAGAGGAGGAAAACCCGAAAGCGGACTTTTTACTCAAGACACTGCTCCCCATCCAAACTAGGAGCCAGTTCCTCCCCATGCTTCAGAGTGTCATGAACCAGGGGAAGGAAGCGTTCAAGGACCCTGCAACATGCAGAGCCATCACACCCAGAACAGAGAAAAAATATAAGCATTCCTCTCAGGACCCTCCATACATCAAGGGATCTGTCACAGCAGACTCCATTATCGCATCTACAGCCAGAAAGAGGGCCAATGTTCCGGCAACCTCTGGGCCACCTCCTGACAAGGAGAGCAGAAGGATGGACCTCACTGGCAGGAAAATGGAGAGAAACGCGGCAATGCACTGGCGCATGGCGAACTCCAATGCACTACTGAACAGGCACCAGTACCAACATTGGGACAAAATAGGGGACCTAATCAAGCATCTCCCCGAGCAATACCAACAAAGAGCTTCGCATCTAGTGGAAGAGGGGAAGAATATAGCAAATTCATGCCTTTAAAACAGCGTTGGACAGGGCAGAGACATCAAGCAGACTGATGGCAATAGGAATCACTGAAAGGAGACGGGCCTGGCTCAGAATTTCAGGATTCAAGCAAGAGGTACAGAACAACATCCTGAACACCCCTTTCAACGGAGAAACGCTGTTCGGGGGCACCAGTCGATGAGACTCACCCAACTCAAAAAAGAGAATGAGACGGCGAGGTCCATGGGGGCCCTGCAATTCAGAGGGATGAGAAGAGGTACCCCGACACGGAGACCTTGCGGAAGGGGAGGAAACCAGCCTGGAACGTCACATCAAACATTCCAGCAAGGCGAGGGTCACGGGCAACAGGGGCAGCAGAAACAGAACTGGCAGTACCAGCCTCTGAGCCAGTCCTTTCGCAGTAGGGGAAACGGACAAGGCCAAAGAATAAGAGGGGGAGACCAACCCGCCTCAAAGTGACTTCGCACGAAGGAGAGTGCTCACCCACAACATCCCTCCAAGGGTAGAGCACAAAGGAACCAACAAAAGAGGGTTACACGAACCATACGCCTATGAGCATGCAACACCTGTGGGCGGCAGACTCAGATTTTTCCTCCAAGAATGGAGAAAAATAACAGACAAATGGATACTCAACATTATACAGAACGGATACTGCATAGAGTTGGAAAGGAGACCCCCAAACAAAAACCAAAGAGAAGGGAAGACACAGGACAAGAGCTAGCACAACTCGTAGAGGAAGCACTACAGCTACTTCAAAAGGAGGCCATAGAACCAGTACCTTTCAAAGAAAGGAACAAGGGAGTGTACTCAAACTACTTCCTGGTACCAAAGGTGGTCGAAACACTAAGACCCATCCTGGATCTACGGTTCCTAAACAAGTACGTAAGGACGCAAAAATTAAAAATAACATCCCTACAAGAATTACTCCTTCAAATGAGATATGGAGACTTCATACTTCATATCCACCGTGGATCTCAAAGATGCCTACCTGCACATCTCAATGAACAGGCAGCACAAGAATCTGTTAAGGTTCACCATCAACAAGGATCACTACCAATTCACAACCTTGGCATTCGGTCTAAAGTCCGCACCAAGGGTTTTCACCAAATGCCTTGCTGCAGTAGCAGCGTACCTGCGGAGGGAAGGAATTCACGTGTATCCTTACCTCAACGACTGGCTAATAAAGGCAAGCTCACGCGAAAAATGCGAGGAACACGCACAGCGTGTCACAAGGACACTGACAAAGCTGGGGTTCTCAATACACTGGGGGAAATCATCAATGGAACAAGAACAAGTGAAGATCTTCCTGGGGGCGCAGATCAACACCGTAGAGAAAACGGTGATGCCCAGCGAGAAGAGGACACGAGCCCTGCTGAAGGAGACGCGCCTCTACCAGAAGGGGCGAGCTCTGACAGTGAGAACAGCGAGCAAGATCATGGGGATAATGGCGTCATGCATTCACCTAGTTCCCAATGTGCGCCTACACATGAGACCATTCCAGGAATGGCTGCAACAGCAATGGTCACAAGCAAACGGAAGTTGGGAGGATCTAGTGGTTGTAACGCACGCAGTGCAAGAAGAGATAGCATGGTGGAACAGGGAGAAGATAACAATAGGGAAGCCCTTAACACCACCAAGCCCAACAGTGACCATCACCACAAACGCATCCCAGATAGGATGGGGAGCACACATGAACAAGCTCAGAGTGAGGGGTCTGTGGACTCCAGCAGATGCGGTCAGACACATCAACTATCTGGAATTAAAGACCGTACTGCTAGCACTGAAGGCCTTCCAGAAAAAACTGTACAACCAAGGGGTGTTGATACAAACGGACAATACTACAACTATGTTCTACATAAACAAGTAAGGAGGGACACAATCGTTCCCCTGTCCAACCTGGCACAGGAAATTTGGAGATGGGCCATCACGCTCAAAATAGACCTGCTGGCCATAAACCTACCGGGGAAGGACAATGTAGAAGCAGACTGGCTCAGCAGGCAGACTTCAGCATCCCACGAGTGGGAACTCAATGGGCAGGAAACACAAAAACTATTCAAGAGGTGGGACACACCGACAATAGACCTGTTTGCAACACACCTGAATGCAAAATGCCAAAACTTCGCATCCAGACAACCAGGAAAACTATCCAAGGGGAATGCCCTATGGATAAGTTGGTCAAGAACATTTGCCTACACTTTTCCACCGATACCACTGACCGGGTACTCAACAAGTGCAGGACCAGCAACATGACGCTGATCCTTGTGGCACCACTGTGGGCAAGACAGACATGGTACTCGCAAATAGTGCAAATGGCACAGGGGCCACCACACAAGTTCACAAGAAGAAAAGACTTACTCTCCATGCAGAATGGAGAAGTTCTTCACCCAGAGCCAGAGAGCCTCTGCCTAGCGGCATGGCTCCTGAGGACATAGAGTTCGCACACCTTAAGCTACCCCAAAGCACTATGCGAGTGCTCCGGGAGGCAAGGAGACTGACAACACGGAAATGCTATAGGGAAAAATGGAAGATGTTCACACTGTGGTGCAGAAAAAATAAACTACAAAATAAGTTGACAAGGGAATCAACGGTGCTTAGATACCTCACGCATCTACTAAAAGCCAAGCTGAGTTCGTCTTCGCTAAGAGTCCACCTAGCGGCGTTTGTGGCCTACACACGAGGTGAGACGGGAGAACGTTTCTTTACGTCACGAGTGGTAAAGAGATTCCTGGAAGGGGCAAAAAGGATAGCGCCACCAAAGAGGATTCCGCCGCCGGCATGGAACCTCAACATAGTCCTGACGGAACTTATGAAGGCGCCCTTCCACAAGGCCTCACTACAAATGCTGACAATGAAAACAGCCTTTCTGGTAGCAATAACCTCGCTGCGCAGAGTGAGCGAACTGCAAGCGTTAACGCTGCAAGAGGCCCTACATCCAAATACACAAGGACAGAGTCGTAATGAGGACTGACCCACACTTCATGGATAATGTGTCAGCATTCCATATGATCCAAACTATTCAAATACCTAGTTTCTTTCAAAACCCAGTCACAAGCGCAGAGAGGGCACTACACACTCTAGACGCTAGAAGAGCGGTGATGCACTACATCGAGAGAACAAAGGAGCACAGGAAAACCAAGCAGTTTTTTGTTTCCTTCGCAACCAGCTTCCTGGGTAGACCAGTAACAAAAAGCACCATCGCGCGATGGCTCGCACTAACGATACAATTCTGCCACAAACAGGCAGGGCAATAGCTAACGGAGGGGGCACGGGCCCACTCTACAAGAAAGAAGGGAGCAACGATTGCCTTTCTGGCAAACACACCCATTCAAGACATATGCCTGGCGGCAACATGGGCTTCAGTGCATTCGTTCACTAAGCACTACTGCGTGAATATACAAATGAACAAGGAGGCACAAGTAGGGCAAAGGGTGCTTCAACATATATTCAACGACCAAAGCTCATCTTCCACCCAGCCGCCACAAAGATGACAAACCGCTACAAAGTCTATGCACAGCATAGTGAATCCAGAAAGATTCACGCTGCAAAACGAATAGTTTCTTACCTGTCGGTGTAGTTTTGCAGCTTGAAGATCTTTCTGGATTCACTAGCGAACCAACCCACCTCCGCCAGAAAGATGAGACCGGAGAGGAAGGTGGAAGGACAGAGAGTAAAAGAACAAAAGAATACTGAAAGTGGATACATTGAAAAAGGAAAATACTAAAGAACACCTAGGGTTAAAAAAAAAAAAGGGAAAAAAGAACCCGAAGATGGCGCCCCAAGGTGGGACTTCCGCAGGAAGCATGCCGACGTCACGAGAAGTACACCAAATGGTGGGATGTCCACGCCCACCTGGGCTACAAAAACAAACAAAAAAAAAGACAAAAGAAAGACTACGATTCCGGACCCAACCACCAGACTGCGGAATAATGCACAGCATAGTGAATCCAGAAAGATCTTCAAGCTGCAAAACTACACCGACAGGTAAGAAACTATTCAACTATTCGTTATTATGGACAGTGAAACAGTCCCATCTATTAACCATATTACATTAGGATCATTAGCAGGGAAAAATGGTAATTTTACTGCGTTTTGAACAGACAAAAGATTGTAATAGATCTAAAATAGACCCATTTAGATAGTGTGCAGAAACTATTATCCATAGCTGGAAAGATATACTGAAACCCCTCTTCATCAGTACCCTTCATATGGGTATCCTCTTTTCTAGAATAGGCATCACCCTCTTGTATCAATCTGTAAATTAAAATAGGAAGAAAACATTTTCCCCCACGCAGGAATAGGACATAAAAGAAATTCAGTCAAATTTATATCCTGCATTTTAATCGTGATATTCACACATTGAAGTTGAATTTTGATAACTATTGTTGGAATTACTTTAAAATACTATAGGCAGTAACAGTAACTGGTGAATTTCCTACAATCAGGTATGTTAACGATTGGCCCGGAAGTTTTTAACAAAAATCTTCCTGCACACTTGTTAGTATGTACAGGTCAGAATGCCACTCATTTTGAGGCATATAATTGCTTACTAAGTAGACTATTTTTAATTAATGTATTGATCTCATCATTGGATAAAGCACTTCCCATGTCCAATCTGTGCAACTAACCTGTGGATTTAATGGAATTTTCAAATATTCTCGTGAAGCAAAACCCAGTCAAGTTGTTTAGTGTACTATTTGAAAGAGAAAAATATCTTGGATATAAACAAGGTTACAGGGTGTCAGAGCCCTTAATTAGCTTTGACTCTGTACCCCAAGTACTTTTTCGTTGGAATGGTTTAATGCCAATATGTGTAGTCTTGTTCTAAAAAGAAAATAACATTTGAGGAGAATAAATAGCTTTATGTTGTGTAACCAGAATCTCGGACCGTAAATCAAGATCTTCCAACTAAAAATAAGCCAATGAATCTGATCTTCTATTGAAATCAAAATAAACAAATTTCTGCTGATAGTCCCTCCAGCGGTGAGCACATGGAGTCTCACAGTGCTCCTATTGAGTGAAACTTTACAATTCACATTGGCCAGTCGATTGATTAATGTAATGGCGTCCATAGTGATGAAAACAAAATGCCTCTTCGTAATTGCCCATTTCAATAAAAAATTATCTAATGAAGAGTAGGTGTTGCTGGGCTGCTGTTTAAACCTATAGACTTGCAAAATAACCTGGAATAGCAATGTTATCCAGCGAAATATGCAGAATGTGAGGTATCTATACCACCTTCTTTGGCCCCAAAATCTGAAATGGAACCCGTTCCAAAAAATAGATCTGGTTTGTAGTTCCTTAATACATGTTGTGAAGTTGAATGTGGCTGCTGCTGTTGTAGAACAGGAGCCTATGGAGAATACTCCGAAAGTTGGTTTCCATGCACCATTTTCAAAATAATAATCAGCAAATCTAAGACCATGATGGATGGATGTACCCACTACTATGCCAGCAACAGTCGTTCATTCATATGGATTACTGCCTGCTGGCTTCAGGTGACACCTTTACTTGAGAAATAAAGAAGAAAAACCTCTGTTAAGGCAGTTTCAGGAAGATCTTCTGATAATGCAGCCACTTGAAAAGGAATCTAATCTTTCACTGGTGATTCTTGTGATGGTGCTGCGGCTGCAGTTCATGTTGAAGCTGTTTCCTTCGCTGTGTGCATCAAATCAATCCTTATTGGTTGAACTTGTCAGTATAAAGCTAACATTAAGTTGGAGACTCTGGAGTCCCTCCGATAGGGGTGGCCATCCCAAACTCTAGTGATGTCGTCTTGGACGTACCTCCAGAATAGGGAAAGGATGTATTCATGTAATCTGGAGACACTTCTGCATCCGTCGGGGGACCCGCTGAACAAATTCTGCCACATGATACTTCTTGATATGTTCAATTGACACCTTCCAGACGTTTTTAAAATAATAAATGATCAACCAATGGATAGGTGGCAGCTGGGACAACTGATGCCATGCTCTGGGTGGCAAATAGAAGTTCTGTTGTCTGACTGCCAGAATGGATGAGAGTGGAGCTAAGTGAGTTTGACCACACATGAAGCATGCTCCCATAATATTAGCCAAAGCTGTGTTGTGGGTGAGCTCTGCCTGGATATTGAAGAAAATGAAGATGGATGAGTTGAAGTTTAAAAGGTGAAGAGGGTCGCTAAGTCTGCACCGACATTCGAGGTGGACCCTAGGAGGTTGGTAAAGGCAATCCTTGCTTAAGTATTTGTCTGATGTAGAAACTTGGGCTGCTAGAATTGCAGGTTTATTGTTCAAGGTCCAGTCATTGGAATGAGCTGAAAACTGATATTAGACTGAAATGCTGTCTTCGGTGTGGTAAAGATAGTCAACCTGGAAGACTGTATATTAGTCGGGTATGGGGGCTAGGTTGTCAGGAGGGGACTACTATTTAAGCCAAGTTTACATAGCAAGAAGAAAATTCAGGCTTGATGTCTGATAGTAAAACATGTATTTTGGAGCAGTGCTTGGGATGTGACAGGCTTTCATAAAAACCCCATGGAGTGAGCAAGGTGTTTCCAGGTGAGGGTAAATCTGGCTGTAGGATGTTAATCTATTCCTGGTGGTTGGAGAATCTGAGTTCTGAAGTGCTGTTAACCCTGAAAAGAGAATATGAAAAAGGTAAACCACCTTTCCACCTGTAATCAAGCATTCGGGCAAAGTCTGATGTTATTACACCCTCTCTCTGCCAGAACACTCCATTTGAAAGGGGACTGGATTTGAAGGTGAACTTTGGCTTAGACCAAAGAAAGTAAAATGTGTAAACACCAGGACTGAAATAGAATAATCAGTTAATGTAGGTTAATGTTTAATTATACACATCACAAAAACAAGTAGTTCCTTGCGGTGCCACATACTACTTATGCGTTGTTTGTTTTCTTTAAAAGAAAACAAGGGCAGCTCAATCAGACCTTGGTGAAGGAGAACATGTTGTGGCGTATCACGGAGGAAATAGCAGAATGCAATGTTATCAATTTCGCAATGGAATCACAAATTAGTGTTCTTACTTCCCTTGTTGTAAGCCTTATTCAAAATGTTAATTGCTCAGCCTTTTCCCATGACACCACAAAAACACATGAATAACCAGTCTCCCGGATCATTTGTGTATTCCATTGCAGTTCCTGCTTCGGTGTTGGGTGTGTACACCCGCCTACTCTCTTGGATTTCGATCTCAATAAAAAGAGCCACATCAGTCATTAATATGGCCCCTCCACCCCAAGTCTTGACACACCTTTTTAAATGTGCTCTTTTTTTCTAAGCGACACTCCTGCCAAGGTTAACCACCTATTATCTTGAAAAATATGACTCCCGACAATCTTTTTCAACAACCTAGCACTTTCAAATTGTTCTCTGGAAGAAGTAGCCACCTTGCTTTAAACATTTTTGTATATAGTCCTATACAAAAAAGGCAAGCCCCATAATTATAGGTTGTTTGGTACATCTCTCTGTCCCTGGAGGATGTTTGTTGAAAATATTTTTAAGGAGACACACAAAAACACTTCTGGATTTAGGCACTTTACCTCTGTGAGTAGGAGCTTTGAGATCACCGGTAGCAAATGGTGGGCTGATGTATGATATTGGACTGCGCTGAGTTAAGCGGGTCATCAGTGCATGTTCTTTAAATGGGAAATTGACCAAATAAGGTCCCCTGATTAAAGTTAGTTCAAAACAACATGTTGGGAGTTGAACATAAGAAACCCAGGCCAAAAAACAAATGCTGTGCATAACGTGGTTTGAGTTTATATCATTGTGGGATCCTTTCGCTAACTACCAAACATTTTATAACTGTTAAAATATAAATGCTGCTATGGAGAACTAGAGCATTTATGCACAGTGAACCTATTATGCCATAACAGAGGTCAGTTATTTTGTTTTGAGGACTGGTGTAGTTTAGGGTAATTCTTTTTTTCCAAAGTAATTAAGGGTTAAAGAGATGGGAGTGGAAATTGGCTTGGAAGAGTCACTGGAGATTATAATGTTAGACTTTGAAATGAGCCCTTTGATATCAAGGGTGGCTCCATTAATGAAAAAAGGTTTGTGATAAGGCTATGTATATTTTCCAGGGTGCAGTGAGTAGTTGGAAAGCCCAATCATTGTCCCTGTTGTGTAGTAGTGTCGCCGTGAGAGAACTATTAGTGACAACATAATTAGAAAACATACATAATCTTTTACAGTTCTTTAAGAAGCATGCAACTTGTAAATGATTAAAAAAATATATATATTATGTATTGTCCGTGCAAAGTACAAAAGTACACAGGGCTGTCAACACATGCAAAATAAAAAATATCTTTGGACATTTTCAGTGACAATTAGCTCATCTCATGGGGACTAAATGCAAACTGTACATGTAGAGGTGATTGAACAACTGCTCAGACTATTGAGTCAAATCATAAGATGAACATTTATAAAGGCCTCTGACATAGGAGTGGAACCCAAGCTTTGAGACCTTGATCTGCAAATATAAGTTCATAGGGGTGTCCACAGGTTGCGATATTTTTCAAGTCTTTCACCATAGCTGTTACTCCATTTCTCTACACATACATAATCTGCAGTTTTGACCACCATACACACATCTTGTAGTGACATAAAAGAAATCCAAGAACATCCGTTGTGAACCCCACACCCATTATATTTAATATCATGGAGGCTCTCTACACATGTTTTTATGTGTAGAAGATCACCATGCACCGTCCTGCCTTAAATCAGAGAGGGCTGACGTACAATCTTATGGTGATTTTATCGGCATTCTCTTTTTGCTGTGGACATAGACACGTATGTTGTTGATGCTCAAAACCACCCAGTAGCAAAAACATCTTCTGGAATCTCTAGGCTTCGTTCCTCCTTCCAACTCTTAATGAAACTGTGTGCAAGGCTTACTCAAGTTTACCCACAACTTATATGGATTCTATTCTCCCTCCCTCAGGTTAGTTACATGCTATGCTTTGATTCCTTCTGGGTTACCTTCTGTATGCTGATCACAAAAAGCTGAATGGTGCAGGAAAAGTCAATTGAGGGCACAAGTCCTTCAGTTGGAGCCTCTGTGTGATAAGACAATGAATTGCCTAATTTGTCTTTTCTAATCTGCTTTTTTTTAGGTCTGGCTGTTGGGCTAGGTCTTGGGGCATTAGCAGAAGTTGCAAAGAAAAGCCTTCGATCAGACGACTCTAAAGGTTAGTGAAAAGTGATGTATGTGCTGAAATAATTTGGACCTTTGACATAAGAGGGGAAAGAAGCATATTTTTAAAACAATTTGCATTGTGTACTTATTTTTTACTATCTTTTTTCCATGAAATTATACAGTCTAATAACAGGATAGTCGACAGTGTATGTGCATTTTGTGATTATTGTGGCTGTGGGGTAAAGTTTGTTTCATTTCATTCCTTCGTGTTCACATGCACCCTTCTTCCCACCGATGGCAGTCAGTAGGTGGCCACATCCATTCCCAAAGCATCCTAGACTTACCTGAGTGACTGTAAAGAAAGAATGCTGTAGTGTTTGTCATTCCCAGTCAGGTGAGCTGCTACAAGAATTCTTAGGAGCTTTGTGACCTTTTCTGGGCATGCCTTTGAGACTGGATATCATACCCACTCCAGAGAAGATAATGTGATTAGTGTTTAGTAAAATCTTAGTTCATTTCACTTGAAGGGTTTCCACCATCCCTTTTATAGGTGAAGTTAATTTTCCATTTGTACTTCTATTAATTATTGACTAAACAGGCAACGTGATTCACCATGCTCTCTTCCACTTGAATACTTGTAAATTGTACACCTCTTTCTTGTTAGGTTTTTGGTTCACATTCTTCCTTTTGGACTGTTTGCAGGAGTGCAGGCAGTTACTTGGATTTGCATGGTTTTTGCTTTCCACATAATTTTAAACTTAACGGGATTAACTTCCTGTGACTGATATTTCTAAACCCTTTGTACTGTTTTGCATCACCCTTGATAGGCACTGATTGGGGTGGATTATTAATAAGAGAGATCTTTCTTGCTGAAATACCAATCCTGCTTTTGGAGAATGGTGAAAAGTAATGGGCACGGCCATTGGAGGGTTCTTGTAACATTCATGCCAGAAAGCCCACATCCCTTGTTCTCCATACCGTGCGCTGTAGACTTGGAAGGTGCTGCATTTTCTCTGATCCACTTGCCTTTTGGCAAGTTACTCAAGACGTTCATCCTTGCCAAGCTTTCTAATTATTGCCAAAATGTATGCCTTGCTATTTATATCATAATTACATTATTTCCTTCATTGTGTTTTTACATAGACTGCTTTCTTGTATACAGCGTGAGAACGAACTATAAGCTATGTTTCTTAAAAACAAAAAATTGTTAATGATTCATTGAAACCAGCCTCATACCGGGGCCCTTTGTTGGTGTCTCAGTACCTCGGATGCTTTGACCAGTTCCTGCCCAATCGCCTCAAATTCCTAGTTCTTCAATCCTAATTAGTACAATGTCTCACTAACCGCTTATCTGGCTTTCCAGAGATGCCTCTTTGGTAAACTGTCATTACGCTCATTCCATGTCTTTTGTGAATGTTTTGCATCTGTGTTCTATCCTGGTTTTATCCTGCTTTCTAGCCCTCCTGTTTTTCCCCCCAAGATGGTCTACAAAAGGTAAGTTAACCCTTTATTCCCCAAGCTGTTGCAGTACTATGGATATGAACCAGGGGTTTATAATTTGCTTCCAAGGGTGTCCCTGCTTAGTGTTTTCAAGGCAGGTGATGTAGCAAAATAGCCTTGGTCGCTCCACTTTGAGGAATCAACAGCTGGTCTTTAAAGTCCTCTTTTCTCCCAGTGGGGCACGACCCTGTGCACATTCCTCATGCACTGATACAGGACCAGCAAACTGTGCGTAAATTATTATTATAATATTATTATACTCATTTGTAGTGCGCAACGAGTCATCCCCAGGGGGATCTCTCGGCGCCAGAGTAGCAGTCACCTAAAAAGAAACTGATTCTTAGAACAGCCAAGTCTTTAGCAGTTTCTTAAATTGAGACCAGTTAGAACAGGCCTGGATCTCATCAGGGAGACTGTTCAAATGGACGGGGGCTAGATGAGAACAAGCATTTGCAATGCAATAGGTCTCGCATTTGCGAGAGTTTGAGCCATTGGCATTGTAAATGACAATGCCTTTAATTTGTGTGTTGATTTTCAAAACATAAATAAAAGACATTGTCATTTACAATGCCAATTGATTAAACTCTCGCAAACGTGAGACCTATTTCATTGCAAATACTTGTTTATAAGGATGGGGAATTGTGAATCCCAAAGCAGCAAAGAGAGGGATTGTGAAGTTTGTGGTAGAGTGGATTGAGCCATCGGGAACCTTAGCACCTGGTTCACTGGGAGAACTCAAATATTCGAGTTGTAGAATGGCTTTGGGGATTGTCTGCAGAATCTCAATCAAATAATTTGGAAAATAAAGGTGAACTGATAGTTGAGGAAGAGCTGTGGTCTACAGGGTAAAGTTGCAAACTTTGGTATATGGACAACTAGGCTTGAGTCCTGATTTCGGCACAAACCCTGTGGTGCTGACAAAACTCCTTAATGTACCTGTGCCTAAAATAGAAACGAAAGTATGGTTCTGCAAGGTTCGCGCTATTAAAGAGCACTGCATGAAACAAATTAACGTAAGCCAGGGCAACAAGGGCTAATCAAAGTGTCTGAATGGCACAGAAGCATACACACTGGCAGAGATTAAATATACGTAAAGTACAATATGGAAACAAGAATACCCATTAACACGATTTTCTAGTGTTTTGGGGTTTGTCATTGTAAGATCACCATGAGGAAACAATCTCTCGGCATGTGGGGGAGCGCGTTCCAGGCAGGGGAGCGGACCCTTTGAAGTATGATGCCGAGGCTGTGGCTACACGTGCACGCGCCAGTGGGCTGAAGCGCTTCCCCAAACGGATTGCATGGCGGCACGATGCACGTGATTGTGCGCGTGCTCGCCATGCAATCCACTTTTGGGAGCACTTTGAAATGCCCCTCTTACTAGAGTCTCGCATAACGATTGCGTAAACGTAATAGCTAAGCGAGACCTAAAAAGCACGTCTGCCCATTTTGGCTTTCCTGATTCTCCGTGTGCAGAGCAAGTTGTGATTGCTAGATCTCAACTGACGCACGGGTTGATACAATTTAAGTTTCTTAAGGTAGGCAGGGCCGGTCCACTGAAGGGACTTAAAAACAGTACATAGAGGCTTGAAAACTGCTCGTTTTCGAATAGTAAGCCAATGCAGTTGACGTAGGAGAGGTAGTGATGGAGTGCCTACCGGTTTATTGAGGGTAAGGCGGGCTGCAGTATTCTGAACCACCTGTAATTTTGATAATAGGTCTTCCCTGATTCCGACTAGTAGAGTGTTACCATAATCCAGTCTACTAACCAAGAGCGACTGGATGAGTTTTCCTTGCAATAAGAGGGATCCAAGGGAACATCATTCTTAATATCCGCATTATTCCGAAGCAGGTGCCTGACAACGTCTTCACATGTTCCTCCATAGAGAGATTATTGTCAATTCTGATGCCTAAATTCTTTGCCCATTTTTTGGGGGTGAGGGAGCCTCCCCTAGTTCTGATGGCCACCATTCTGGAGTCCACAATTCCTCAGCTTTACCAAACAGCAGTATCGCGGTTTTGATGTTATTAAGCTGAAGAAAATTTCAGCTTCATCCATATGGCTATATTTGACATGCAGTTTTTAAACTTCGCTTTGGTCACTGCAGGATCTGACTCTATGGGGACTATCACCTGCGTGTCCTCAGCGTACCAAATAGTCTTGAACCCGCAGCTTCTAATAATTACGGCCAGCGGGGCCACATATATATTATCAAGATGGGGCTTAAGAAGGATCCCTGCGGGACACCCTTATCCACCCGCGTGGTCTGAGACACAAAGGAGTCCAATTGGACACATTGTGTTCTGTTGATCAGAAAACTTTGTATCCATTTAAATGCCATGCCTCTGACACCAATCTCTCGTAGCTTATCCAGAAGGATGCGATGAGGTTCTGGTTAAATATGTGGACATTTTTGTCCTTTCCTGATACAATACATTTCTTATTACAGACGTTGGTGCAGTATGCTTAGTATGCAGGCGTGCATATAGGATTTCATTTCATTTGGTAGGTTATGTGCGCTTTTCTAAAGCGCTGTGTTCACTCTTCCCTTGACCGCTAGAAGCTGTCAGGTGATTAGGCAGGATGCCAGTACGACTTGGAAACTAATGTGCTTTAAGGGATCCTTTACATGTTTGACTTCCAGTTGTGCAAAAAGAGTTTTATCTTTTTGCTTAGTATTCTGGCTCTTTACACGACATGCTCTACTGCTTTCTCTCCCCAGTAATACAGGCACTATCAACAACCTTTTCTTTGCTGGTCTGAGTCGTTTAGATATAGATCTGCTTGATCTAAACTTGGCCTGTATAGTGCTCGATGTTTAAGTCACATAACTTTAAAAAAACACTCTTATGGTTAGCAAGGGTAATGCCTGAAGGCTGGTGTTGTATGCTTATTCTTTCCAGCACCCGTCTGAATTCTGAGAGGTTGGGTGCGGGTCAAGGTTGGGGTACTTTTGAAGACTTCACCTGCAGATGCACAGAGGCTTAGGTGGCAGTCGCTCTGGAGGGGCCTTTTTATTGATCTATTTTTTTGGGTGGGTTGTGCTTCTAATTCTTGTTATTCGTCCAACTCTCAGTTGCCAACAAGCATCTTGCAGACTTGTTTTTAGCAAAATAAATGTGAACATCAGTGTATTATTTGCATAATTACAGGAAAAGTTAGTTATAACATCCTGTCAAGGGACCAACATTAAAGTTTAATGAATAGGGTGGGAGTAAACTGGCCAAGTAGCTGACCACAGTGGATGGCCGAAGAGCTTATGGTCTCTTTGATCTTACCTTCAGTACATACTCCAGCCAACAAGAAAAAAGCTAGAAATCCTCAGCATAACCTGACGAGGAAGAGGGACTATGGTAGGCTAGGAACCAACACGCCCTGAAGTCCTGCAAGAAGGTGGTCCTGAAGTAAGTTCTGATAGTTGGAAAAGAAGTGGTGGTGATACACCCAGTTAATTTCAAGGTTACTTTTCACTCTGAATTAGTTCAGCAGTAGAGTAGCTACATCGGAGAAGAGGTCGATAGGGGCGGCTTCTCCGCTAATGCGGAGGAGCTTCGCCCCACTGCTGTCAGAGCATGAAAAATAAAATGATGATAACCTCGTTAATATCATTTTATTTTTTGCTATGGAGCTGGCTTAGAGCTGGTTGGGAATGGGGTCCCAGGGCGAGTAGTGGTGGCACACTCAAAGTGCGCATGGTGGTTTGGCCAGCTGTCTTGGGCCAGCCAAACAGTAATACACACTTTGCATGTTCTCTACCAGGCTGTAATGCACAGCCTGATGGGGAACATGCACAGGCTCCGTCTCCCCGTCTGAGCATGAACCACGGCGCTCGGGCCAATCACAGCGCTACATTGCAGTGTTCCGATTGGCTTAGGAGAGCATGTGTGCTTCTGGGACCGACGCTGAGGAAAAGCGGGTGTGAAAAGGTGCGTTTTGTTTTTAATTTTTTTTATCCCGTTCTCCCACCCCGCCGCCCCCGTTGCCCGCCATCCGCCACTGGAGGTCGACCACGTTGGACATGACTGCAAAGGACTTGTACCTAAGGGGCATGGGCACACTACTGCATGTTTTTGGCCACTGACAATAGGATGGATGCTATCTTGAAGGAAAATAGAATCCTGACCTATAGAACAGAGCTGCTGGGAAATACTGTTATTAACCAGTTGGGGCCTTAATCATCCTTAAGGGTGCAGTGGATGATGTCCCAGTATTCTTCATTGCCTAGTAGGAGGAGGAACAGCTGGGGCAGAGACATTTTAAGGGTGTTGGGGGCCCGGGGGCAAATGTATTTTGGAGGCTCCTGTTCATAACCGCTTTTAATTTAGGAACTAATTTCAGCTCTTTCATGGCTTCTTTGGCCAGGCCACTGACAGTGCACAAGCATACTCGTCCAAACCCTTAGTTTATCTCTAATATTCAGGGATAGTGATGTGTTTTTTCAATATTTTAATACAAACTGCAGCTCGCTACTATTACTGCAAATAATCTCCGTGACTTCCTCCATTTTTCATATACGAGGTCCTATTTTGATCTAAAAAACTTTTTATGGATGTTGCATGAAACTTAAGCACAACGTTTCTCTGCAAAATGTCTGTAATAGACTCTCACACATAACCCACATGAAAAATTAAGTAAAGGATAATGTATTTAAAACAATCTGTTTGAGAATTATTGAAGGCCGTGGCTAGACTATACAGAACAGAGCTGGCTGTATCCGGGGCCTCCCGGAAATCTGGGGCCCTAGGCCAGAGCCCACTTTGCCCATGCCTTAAAATGTCTCTGAGCTGGGGCTAGAGTTGGAAGCAGATGCATATATTTTGATGCTTGCTGCGGCTTCAACCCTGTGATGTGAATTTGCAACTCTGTTTCCCAGTCTAATATTTAGACTAATTGATGTGAGAGCAGCAAAGAAACTTGAAAGAAATAAGGTGGCCCATTTACAATTGGTGGAGAATGCTGCTTTTCCAGTACTTAGTACTGGAGAAAATGTGCAAGCAAAAAAACCTTAATGTGGTATAAAAAAAGCACTTTAGTTTTATGTAGAGCCCTATCAATGAGCGCATTAGTTAAGAGGGTCCTGGCAGGGAATCCTTAAAAATAATAATAATTAAAAAAAAAAAATCTATCTATCTCTGCCTGCCTGCAACACGTCCGGTTATCACCATTGAAGGCTCTGATCTGCCTTCTCTAAGACGTGGTTGTCTCTGAGAAAACCCCAATGCTGGGCCCATTGATGGTGAAGGTTGCACTGATGAGCCCAATGGTGACCCCAAAATGCAGAAGGGCTAACTAAGTGTTCTATCTCCAAAACCAATCCAAAGAACAACATGCATGACACGCATAAGGACATACGTGTCCTGCAAGGGCACCATGGAGTTCCCCAGGGGCCAGAGCAGACAGAACTTGGACCAAGTTAAACATTTTGAAAGTTTGCTTCTGAGGAGATGTGTTCAGGAATCAAAAGTGGCATGTCTGAGCACTGGAGTGAAGTATAGAGGCTGTGGGAGGTTCTCCAGTGGCTGGCAGAGGGTCACACAGGTGTTCAGAATGCTGCTCCTCCTTCTTGCTTGGCCCCTCTGCATAGCGCACAGCCCAATGGAGACATGCCGTTTGTAATTATAAACGGAAGCAAAAGCATGTATATCAGGGTGAGGGAATGTGTCAGTGGAGGCTGAAGTAGCCAGATCATACTGGCATAGCAGGGCTCACGCCAGTGTTTATCATCAAATTGCCACACCACAGCTTCGCTGCCCAGGACAGTGGCATCCACTGCGTTGGGCCACGCAGAGCTGGATCATGGCTGAGAGGTCCACGGACGTGGCTCCCTTTCACTGATCCTTGTATCCATTATCAAGTGGTACCTTGTAAACGGGTCTCTTGCATACCTGTATGGCATGTCCAAGAACGCAAGTGATGCAAAATGGGGCTCATGTTCTAAAATGCTCAGTAAACATGAGGGTGGGAGACCGTATTTAGAAACTTAATTAGACTCCTAATTCAAAATCAACATTAAGGTAACCATTCGATTGTATATAAAACCATACAAATATTTTACAATAATCAAACCGCGACGAACCAAAATGGAAACCAGTCCGTTAAACACTCAGTCAATCTTAATCATTATTCGAAAATGATGTGTTTCCAACACAAGTGTTAGCTTTCATCTAAGAACGAGGTCATTTCTATCTGTCATTTAGTCCCATTGATTGTTCCGAGTTAATTGTCCGTATCCAATATAATTCCCTTTGTAGGAGTCTCTTATGTGTTTTTATTTCAGGATTCTGAGTGACATGTGCCTATACTGGAGATCGCAATTGTTCCATGTTATGTCTTTCAGTATTGAAATGTATGGCTACTGTAGTTGTCTAGGTTGAACAATGGTGCATTCTTGTGGTAAATGTTTACATTGGTTTCTCTTTTTTGCTGTAGAACTCACCTTATTTATAGGTCACACTCTACACTGGTGAGGAGCAATCTCACGAGGACTGGATCAGATTACTAGCAGATTAAGTTTATATGGCTGAGATTAGAGTAAATGCCCGCTGATCGACTATAGTGCAGAAAGTTCTTGCATATGTTGAGGGACCTTCCTCAAACTGTAGCCTCTTTATTTTTCTTTTGTTTTGTTTCTCTTTTCTATTGCTTAGGTCATGACTGAGACAAGTATTTTTTGAAAAAATGTACAGTAATATTACATTGAGTGATTGAAACATATATCGTGCACAGTGTTAACCAAGCATTTGCGATGCAATAGGTCTCACATTTACGTGAGTTTGAGCTATTGACATGGCAAATAACTATGCCTTTTGTTTTTGTTTTTAAAACCTAAATAAAAGGCATTGACATTTACAATGCCAATAGCTTAAACTCGCATAAATGTGAGACCTATTGCATTGCAAATGCTTGTTTTCTGTGGAGTTGCAATTTGCCTTGGAAATTCTGGGCCCATTGGCTACAACTGCAGACTGGGGTTGAAATTGTATGATCTGCGTGAAGTCATACCGTTAGAGACTCAACTGTGCATCTCTTTCTGGAGTGAGAGTGATAGAGTGGCCTCCCATCTGGACTTGTGTTTCCATCAGGAATTGTTCTTGAACCTCGCCTTCAATGTACCTGGGGATGGACACATGGAGCATGACCTGGTCCGCTTTTGAGGTTCTGCGACGTAAAGCTTCGCCTCACTCCTTGATGACCTTCGGATGCATCGGGAAGTACTTGCCACACAACGTTGCATCATGCTTGGATCCAGTACACAGAAGGCAGACGTATGGACATCTACTTACTGCAGTTCTAGCACAGCTTGACACCTGTAGTCTTCAGGGGTGATGTCCATAGCACACTGTTTTCTGAAACAAAAACTAATTTTGGAGGTCAGTAATACCCTGACGGAGTTAGGGAGTGGAGCTCCTGATCCATGTCAAAGCGTACCAAAGAAAAACTGATCTTTGCGCGCAAGGGTGGTACCTCTTTAGAGCTCTGCACCATCACTTCGAGGCGAGATGAAGCTGCCACAGACTGTTGTGGCGCCACCTATCTGCATGCAGGAGCAATTGCTGAAGAACGCTTCGAGATCTTTTATTTTGCATGGTGGAGTTAAAAGGGCGATGAATCTGCAATTACCCTGGTCTATCAGACCTGATACTATAATTGCACCGCAACGTGTGAGAATTGCAGGAATTAGTTATAGGAGTAAAGAAATCAAAGGTTAAAGGCAGCTGTACATTGCGCGTAATTCGCAGTAGGCATATCCCATGCAGTCTCTTGGAATGCCCTTTTAGTGACCCTATGCTGCAGTCGAAACTTCTTCATATTGCATGCAGATACCGGGCAGCCCTACCAATTTTTTAAGGGCCATTCATGATGCTCGGCCCCTGTCAAGGTTTTTTTCTTCGAATTCTGGGACTTGTAGTCTTGTTTGTTTCATTAGAAAACAGAACTACAAATTCGATAATTCAAAGGGAAAAAATCTGGACTGGAGTAGCACATCACGCATGGACCTGTGGAACTTGGCAGCTGTGACCTGCTCGGTTATCTTTAACGTTGAAGGAGTACAACCTGTGCAGATTGCGCAAACTGATCTCATCAAAAGTTGTGTGTGTTTTCTCCTTTATGTCCCAGCCTCATTCCTGGCCTGCCTGCTTTGGGTGAAGTTTGTGTGCATGCCTAAGAATGCCAATTTCTGCTGTCAGGGGCCGGGAGGTGCTTTTGGGAAGCAAATGCCACGTGTTAGCAAAATGGGTAAAACACCAGTGATAAAATCGAGGATAAAAGGTAGTTGACGCAGCAGTTCAGAACATTCCTTGCAAAAACAAAATCGAAGGTATAAAGTCCCATTTGCACAGAATGTGCTTCTATCGAAACCGCATTTTGGGGGATTTTCTATAGTGAACTGCCTGCTGTAACCTTGCTGCTTTGTTTTCATTATTGTGCTCTGTAATTTGTTTGCTCAGTGGATAAGGCTGCACGCCTATATTTTTTTTATTGTTGGTTCTGGCCCCACCTCTCTTTCTGGCAATGCTAACACTAGCTTTGTGTGTAAATGTTTTTCACCTTCTGTTCGGCCTGTGTCACTGTAACAGTGCATTCACGCTAAGTACACAGTGTTAATCTGTGCCAGGGAGTCAGGCGAGCCCTGCCTTTTTCAGCAGGGCCATTTCTTTCACACAATGAATCTTTGTCCTTGTGTCAAAGATCAGTACACTAAAGTTTAACCGCGAGTACAGGTTTGGCATTGACTGATCCTTGAAGGATTGGAAAAGCGAAAAGTGACCCTGGTTTACCTCTCCTTCTGTATTGTAAAATGGCAAGGCTGCTTGTGTTAACTTCAAGGCCTGGTGACAGCTGCATTCCTTGGGTTGCCCTTCATCGGAATCCGTGAGTACGTATGCTTGTAATAAAGGCATTAAATACCTGCTGTAGTTTCCTCCATTCTGAACCTGCCTGAGAACAGCGAAGTACTGAGCATGTCTGCATGTACTGCATTGTAATTGCATTTATATAGCGCTTACTACCCCAGACGAGGCGTCCAAGCGCATTTTGGGGAGTAGCACGCTACTCCGGAACCCATAAAGGATTAGTGCTGAATTAGTCTAGTGAAATATGAAAGTGATTTGAGTGGTGGCTATGCAAGTCAGTTATTTGGATTAAGAATGTGGGTCCAGGAACAGGTTACAATACATTCTTTTATCCAAAGGCTTTTGGGCTTAAGTGGTTTCATCGTGCCGGCAAGGTGGCTGCCAATTACTAGTGGTTAACTTTCTCAACTTTGGACAACATATGAGCAAAAAGCTGCACTGCCAGTGTACTGTGTCTTTGGGTGATATTCTTACTACAATCTCGCCAGTGAGTGACATTTGAAGCGGTGGCAAACGTCCTGTGGTGTAACTACAGCACTTTAAGAGCCTGTGTATTTGCTCATTGTTGTATTTTAATGCACTGATAAAATCCACCTGCAAATTTGTTGTTCGGTGCTGTATGTCGGTTGTATTTCTGAAACAAAAAAACACATACACCTTTCGATACTGAAACATAAAATTGCGACCACTTGGGTTAGCTTAGCAAGATTCCTCCTTGTGCATAACATGGGCCCCTCCTTACTAGTTTTGAAAATCATCCACAATTTGTAATTTCGAATGATTTCACTGGCTTGAATAACATTGCTAAATTCACTGGTCTGTACAGGCGTTTGGAGGTGTGTTTTTTTTTATACTTGGACTTATGGGCTAGATTTTAATGGGCATGTGTGTTTCATGTGAGTGTAGGCTCTGCTGTCATCAAAAATGTTTGCCCTTGCCTCAAATACTGGATGGTGGTAGACGCCAGTCATGAGGTTACATGCATGCAGTTTTTGAAGTCCTTTCACTAATACTGAAAGCAGAATGCCTGAAACAGCAGTCGCTGGGATTTGTAAGAAATGGACTGAGTCGTTCTGGATACGTCATAGGTAAAAGAAAATAATTTCTTAGAGTAAAGCAACATTAGAGGATCTAAAACTAAGGCATTCATTAAAGATCATGCTCTTTGTAAGAAACTGGATTATTTATTATTTAGATTGGGTGACTGCTCACCTCTAGGAATAATCGCTACATTTGTCAGGGTGAACACTCGAAGTCACTACAATAAACTGAACTCAACCCCCTGGCAGCTATGGCACTGAAGAGACCGGTTTAACTTGGGGAATTGTGTAAAGTATTTATGCAGTACAAAACTGTTAGGCTTGGCCCTTTCTGGAGGGTCTTCCCCAAATTATTTGCCTTTTCATTCGTGTTTTTGTTGGCTTTTAGGCCACTGGACACGTTACCACTGCTAACTTCTGATCAAATGCTTGTGCTCTCTCCTTTAAACCATGTGAAATTGGCTTACACCCAAATGGCCCATTTAATTTACTAAGTGCCTTGTAAAGTGGTTCACCTTGTACCATGGGCCTGTAAATGAGATGCTATTGGTCGGCCTGCAGCACTGATTGTGCCACCCATCTAAGTAACCCTTTGAAATATTTCACAGGCCTGCAATTGCAGCCCCTGTATGCAGTTTTAAACTGCCATTTCGCCCTGGCAAAATAAACCTTTTGACAGGCCTTCGTCCTCCTTTTTAGGTCTCGCCTGAGCCAGCGCATGCGCTGGCGAAACATTTAGTAGCTGCTTTTAAAAGTGCTACATTGCCGGCCACCAGCTTGCTATTACGCGCACAAGAGCGCGTGCGACATGCACAGCTGGCATTTGGCTTCTTGATCGCGCGCGTGAATACCCTCCCCTACCCACTCCCTCCTCGTCCGCTTCAGCGCGCGCTTTTCTCCTCCCATTCTTCTACTACCTTCATCAATGTCGCTGATATATTTCCTGACCACCATTTCCCCTTTCTGCTTTTCCTCTGTTGCCCTCACCCAGCTGTGCTGTCCCCTCGCCGCATATTATTCCCCCCTTTCAATTGTCCTTGCTTTCTCGTAAAAGGCAGAAGTTTAGACTTCCCCTACTGACAACGAAAACACATATATGTAATCTATTAACACGCCTAGCGGAGGTCTTCCTGATGTGACAAGTGGCACATACCGGATAGCGGCTGGTCGTCGACGTCACTTCCAGTGTTCTCGTTCAACCAATGTTTAAACACGAAAGAAAAGACTATGTTTGGCCACCAGAATAAAGTAGCGACTAAGGCTTGCGTGCAGAGTGAAAAGCCTTGCGACTACCCTGATGGCCTTATTAAGGTCATGAGTGTCTAATAGTTGGTATTACGAAGTGAACGGCAATTTAAAACAAATTACTACTGAAAAGATACATTTCCCTGTCCAGAAAATTAAATTACAAGAGCATCTCTGCTCGGTCTCCAACTTGCATTTATGGTGATATCTGCTAGGGCAGCATTGACACCCATGTGGCCAGGCATGTGGCACGGTAAAGCGTTTAGAACCCTTGAGAAATCTCTGAAGCGCTTTCCAGGCATGTAGCACGCATGGGTAGTATTTATTTATGCGTTTTTATATAGCGCGTACTCGGGGCTTTAAGTGGGATGAAAAAACTAGAGGGTGTCTCAAAGGGGCGTGGTCAATGTAATTAAGGGCGTGGCTTAACCACTTAAACTAAAAAACCTGTGCTTAGCATAGTGTGCCGCCCGACTTGTATTTTGTTGTTTGTCATTGCATCTAGATATATCATACAAGTAAGATCATACCTACAAGTCAGGACTATTGACTTTGTCAATGATTGTTAGTTGCATTAGATAAATAAGAAGCAACTATGGCTTGTTGTATGTAATATTGAAAAAACTTCCACTTAGAACCCTGGTGACGCCAGGACTGTGTTGTTGCTCCCGAGTTTCAAAAAGAGAACGGAAATCCAGAGAGAAAATAACTCTTTAAAGGATTTCCCTTCACCTACAACGCTCACCTTGCATGATTTCATGCCGTAACTTATCCACTAGTGAGAAGTGAGCAGTGTGAGCACGCCGCATAGCCAATAGGTCTCGCCCTTGGGACCTTATAAGTGTTTAACCATGCAACAGTTCATGTTGTTGCACCAAGGATATTGTGCTGCATAACTAAATACTTATAAGGTCCCAAAAGTGACATCTATTGGCTATGCCAATGCTTGTTAATGCATATAATTCACCTCGAAGAATGGCCTCAAAGCAGCTCATAGGGCAGGGTGTAATGTATTTAAAAGTTTGACATTTAATTTTTAGTTTTACTTGTCATGGTAGCGAAAAACTCTCAAATGTATCTTTCACTACTGTGAGGCCTACTAATCCCATTGAATAATATTGGGTTAACTTTTTACATTTAATAAATAACATTACTACTTGCTCCCAATTAAAAGTTTTGTCTAAAGAATTGTAATTTAGAACCCTTTCTTAATTGTAAAATCGAATCACAATTCTCAAAATGCCACTTGTAGAAAGTTTTAAAAAGAACAATTGATGGACGGATTGCAGAACAATGTCATACATTCATCCCGGTACAGAGATCTGGGACTAAATCTGTTGTTTTTTTGCTCCCCGTGCCATTCCAGTTTTAACCAAGCCATATGCAAATCAGTCTTGACCATACGCCCATGGGAACAGTCCAGCCCGAACTGCCAGGCCAGGTCCTCCCTGGACTGAAAACAAGCATCCTAGGACCGGTTTTGGGGTTTCACCCCTCATCAGCCGGGATAGCTTGACTCCACTGGCATGGAGAGCACGGGACCTGCTTCAGGGCATACCCGTCCCATTGCAGCCTCTGTGTGCCATTTTAAACTGCCATTTCGCCCTGGCAAGATAAACTTTTTGCCAGGCCCGCATCCTCCTTTTTAATGCATATAATTCACCCCTAAGGATGGACCTAAGCAGCTCGTGGCGCAGGGTGCAGTGTATTAAGAAAAATTTGACATTTAATTTTTAGTTCTACATGTCATGGTAGTGAAAAATTCTCAAATTTATTTTTCACTACTGTGAGGCATTCTAATCCCTTAGAATAACAGTGGGCTAACTTTTTACATTTAATAAATACCATTACTACTTGCTCCCAATTAAAAGTTGTTTGATGTCTAAAGAATTGTAATTTAGAACCCTTTTTAATTGTAAAGTTGACTTTTGAGTCACAATTCTCGAAATGGCACTTGTAGAAAGTTGGCATTTTCCTGCCTTGACTATTTAGTGCCAGCAGTCTGTTCCCTGTGTAACAAGGATCCGTGTAGCAGGCAGTTCATCTTTGTGTATTGCTCCGAGAAAGTGGAAGAAAGGGGGTCTCGGTGTTGTAAGAATGGGCTGTCTCTGACTTGATGAGGGGGTGGAACTGTCACCTACAACACTTGTACTTACAAAGGGAATGGATCTAGTCTTTTGTGACCCCTGGTGGCCAGGGAAGGAAGGCAGGAAATTCCAAGCCCCTTTGAAGTAGGAGGAGCTTCTGGAGGCTTTCACCCCCAAAGTGGGCACCAGGTATGAATAATGCACTCTCCGACCCAACTCTTCAGTACACCTCTGGATGTGTGGAAGACTCATAGGACAGCTCTGCAAGAAGGATTTCTGTTCTGCTGCCTTAGTGAAAAGGAGTGGTCCTGCATCTTGAACCCAGGACCACCGGAGTGGCTGAAAAGGCTAGTTGGCTGGCCTCCTGATCAGAGCCTCAGTGACCGAAAAGGCTCCAACCACCTTGAACCCAGCACCTGGATTCTGTCTGTCCCGAGTCCTACCCCCCAGTCTTGGACCTTTGTAAGTGATCCTGAAGGTGATCTGCCAGCCCAGCTGTAATCCTGTGGGCTGAACCACCACATCGTCACTCATCCCCGATGTTGGACCTCGTTTCGCAACCCCGTAGCTTCTTTATAACTGCAGGTGAATGTCGCATCCTCAACACGGGCTCTTGCAACTCTCTGCAAACCGGGGTTTAAGTTACTTTGTTTTGTTTAGCGGGCCTAACTGGGTTCCTGCCCGCGATCCATCTCGGTTGGCCTGAACATGTGACTAATCCGGGTCGAGAGCGACCAAATAACATCAGTTGGAAGTTTGTGCTATTATCACTTAAATCTTTGAAATTGTATATTTTAGGTTCTACTGATTGAATTCTTGTTGTTTTGGTCTCAAATGATATAATACATTTTACTCTATTTTTCAAAATTGGTGTTGGATTTTTCTTTTGTTGTGTTTTTATTTTATTACGGTTTGAAGTGCTGCAAAATTTCTTTACACATTGCCTCAAAGTTACGCCGTACTACTTTTGTGCAGAGCGTTAAGCACAGGTTATTGTGGGGTTTCCTTGTGTTTCATCCTGACTGGAATTGTGGTTGCTGCTTTAGTAGGGTTTAATGCCCCCAGCAGTAACCCAATTTCCTACAAAAACCATAATGACGTTCAAATGCAAAACCATAAATATCCCAAACCGAAGGAGAGAAATAGAGTAAAATGTGAAGTTTTAGGTAGGAATTGCCCCGATATGCACAAAGTGGTAGTTAATGGTCATGGTAGACTAGGATCTAGGCTTAATTTGAGGCCGACCACGTTGTGGCGCGGGTCGCATACCCCAACCAGGTTTGTCCTGATCAAAGATTGTACCTTCTAACTTTAGTCCTTTGAGTTTCAATCCACTGGAGGAGTACACTTATAAAGCCCGCTAGGACATCAGGGGGAGGCACTTTAGAGGCTCACAAGGTGTCAGGCAGAGGTCAGCAGCAGGTTCCATTTGCCACTGGTCAGCATGGTAGTTGCAGGAAAGGCCTTTTGTAGCTAGTTGTATCCCTTGTAGCTTGAACAGCTCAGCCTTACAACTGCCTGAGTCCACTTCTTTGTCCTAAGAGAGCGGGTCTCCAGGCCTTGAGGGTTCCTCTCCGGCCACAGACAGCAGGTCGAGTCGTCTTCTGTACTTCCTCAGGTCCAGGAGTGGGTTCCTGGAGGTTGCCACGTTTATGCTTGGCATGAGTTAGTGGATGAGAATGACTCATGGGTATGCCCTAACCAATAGGGAAAATGTTTCTGCCCTTCTGTCTCTCTATTTTTTTATTTTCCTTTTCTTTTCCCCAGACTTTTTGCTTTTTTCTCCTGTTCTGATCCTTCTTCGCCCCTGCTGCTGCGATGCCCCGCCTCCCTCCAGTGACCCTGGCCGCATTTTCCTGCCTTCCAGCTGTCCGGCCCCCCACACCCACATTCCCAGCAGCACTACTTAATGTCGGCAGTTGTGCGGCCGCCCTTCTGCCGCATTAAAGGTAAGCCCATCCGTGCCTGGACCGCACCCAGCGCTAGGGACCCGGGTTCTCAGATCTTCCACTGCTATGACGCAAGCGCCCTCCTTGTCCTTAACTCAAGACACCACACCACCTGCCACCTAGCTTCGCCGAAGTTGACCCATGGACCCTTTGCCTGCCAGAACTGCAACTACACCTTCACCCAAGCCAACACGCCAGCTCCTCTCGCCCCCCCCCATCCGACCAACAGGGCACCTGACCGCTCAACTGCATCCTCCGCAATGTGCGATTACCTCCACAAGCACGCCACAGAAATGTGGGACCTCCTTGACGCTGCCACTTCTCCACGGCCAACCCAAGTTCTGGACCGGACATCGCCATCCCAGATCACTACAAAATCACCCGCAAGGACCGCACCGACCGACCAGGAGGAGGCAGCGTCATCGTCCACATAGCACACTCCGACTAACTACACACCCAAACGACTCAACGACAACCATGGAACACCTCCACTTCCAGATCCAGTCCAAAACCTCCCTCCGCAGCACCCTCGTCTGCAGGTCCCCTGCCCGCCCTTCACCAATGCCATTGTAGACTTGATCGCACCCCAGGCTCTTGCATCCACCAAATACATACTACTCTGAGACCTCAACTGCCACCTGGGCAACCCAAGTGACCAGGACACCACCTCCCTAACTAGAGAACCTTGCCAACATTGGACACAAGCAGCTAGTGACCGCACCAACCCACTCAGCCGGAAATGCCCTCGACCCCGTTGTCTCCGCCAGCAGGAAGATCACCTACAGCCACACCGCCAAACTCCTCTTTACCGACCACCACTGCATACAACTTGCTTTCACCATGCCCACCGCACACAACTGACTTAATCTCCCTGCCCCCCTATTTGTGTAGCTAGTCCCATTCCCAAGATGCAGTTTTATGATTTTAATCTGTACTCTGGTTTTCTCTATGGACTTATCAACCTTCCAAAAGTGAAAATAGATTTTGGGTGCTAGTCACTGTAAGGACACATTAACATTACATTTCAGCAGGTCCTGCTTTTAAATACAAAGCACCCTGCTTTGTATGCAATAATGCCTACATAAGGGTGACTTACTATTATTTAAAAAGGAAGTATGACCTGTGAAGAGAATTTATTTTGACAGTTCGAATTGCAGTTTTTACACTGATACACACAGGGTACACTAATAGTCCTTAAGCCATGTTTTATACTGTCACTGTAGTGGATGGCATCATAGGTGCTGCAGCCCACTAGTGACTTTTAAATTGCTGGCCATGGGTACATTTTGTACTATATACTAGAAACTTGCGTATAAGTTAAATATATCCGTTGGGAATGTTCCACTTCGTCCATATTCAATAGGGGAAGCGCAGGGACTTTAGCACTGGTTAGCAAGGTTAAAGTGCACACAGTTCTAAAGCCAGGTCAAATACAGGGTCCAGCAAAAGGTGAAAAATATGGGGATGACTTTGCAGAAAAGGCAGACTTTCTGTACAGTCTATGCCAGTATGATTTCCATGTTCACCTTGATCAGAGGTTTTCTGGACTAAAGAGCCCCGGCGGTTTCACCTGAAGCATTACTGGTCTCATCCTTGTTAGTGGTTACCTTCTATACTTCTCGTCTGCTTTGGATTCATTTGTATTTTGTACTTCAATTTTGTCGTATTTTTATTCATATTTTACAATGTAAACAATCCATTGTTCATCGCTATCTGATTCTTACTTGATGCTGTTTATTCCGTGAGTTTGCTGTGCTGCTTCCCTTTTTGTTTTATATTCTCTGTGGTTCTAGCTTGGCATGTTCTCTGAATACTTATCATTGTACCCTTTTTCTGACCAGTCTGCTAGTTCATACAGTGGAGGCACTCTAACCTATTACTCTAGTGTTTCCTGCTCCCTCTCAGCAAATATTCCTTAACAACTGAGTTTTTATCCTGAATCTGCTTTGAGAAATGTACTCCGTTATAGATACAGGTTTATCTGTGCCTTTTTTCCCTAATGTACTTATGGTTTTAACTGTTTGTACATTTGGTATGTGGTTCAATGGTCTTAAATTTCCGGGTCATGGGCCTGGCAGTTTCCTGTAGCATTCTTGGTTTAGGGCCTTTGCCTGTGCTTTAAGAAAAGGGTGTAGCCTCACTGCTTTTCAAACTCTCTGCTTCTAAGGGTTCAACTGGAACTCCAGTCTGGCCTTGTGCTTGACCTGGAAAAATGATGCATCTGGATACCCTCACGGTTGGTTAGCCACGCTCTACAAAATCACATAACCTGCATCAGTTTTCTCTCTGTTCCTCACAGATATTAATAATACCTTTCAGGCTGGATTGTTCCTTTTGGAGCAGGACCAAGGCTGGTTTTCATTTGGTTGGTTTCAGTCTTAGGTGTATGGTGGACAAAATAAATGGATTGGATTATGCGCCAGAGAACCTACCAATGACTAATACTAATTCAAACAATTCACCCTTCACTTGTTTGTTTTCCTCACTACGACAAACCTGTCCAGATGTAGGTTCCTTACTCTATGTGCCAGAGGACACTAGTCTTCCTGTTCTGACAAATCCCAAATAACCCGAAACAGGTTTGGTGTTGGTTTTGCACTGTTCAGAGGGGGCCGGTAGTTGAAGCTGGACTAAAACTCGTTGGCCTGCCAACATGTAGGGTTTCATTTTTATGATTTTACTGTAGGGTGTACGGTTTTTGTTTTTTTGGAAGTTGAAGTTCATGTAATGGAGAACTTAAACTAAGTTTATTTCGAATTTCTCCTTAATCTTTTTAGTGAGTGGATTACATTTTATGTGGTATGCCTGTTGTCTGGGGTGTAATTTTGTGGGCAAAATAGATTTTTTTTTTATTATACGAGGAAAGGTTGTTGATACTAAAGGAATCTAAATATATCTGCTGGGCACGGTTTTAAAGAAGCATGCAGCCATTACTGCTGTGATGTGAGTGAATGACCAGCTACTCCGTGGCTGCCAAGCTGCCAGACTAAAAATAGTTCAGAGTTAACGTTTGCCCTTGCTCTGTCGACTCAGAGTTTTGTGCGGAAATCTACCATAGCAATTGGACACGCAGTAATATCTAGACGTGTATTTATAGCCTTGAACTCATGCAGGCAGTATTGACAGTGAGTGGACAGGACCAAAATACAGAGAGGGACTCTCTAATTGTGAGTCAAAGGTTTATCTTAGTAGGCGCAGTCTTCTGGAAGAGTCTGAATGTCCATTTTCCTGAAGGGTGAATTTCCTTTTATTAGCGGAATTACTGTCCTCCCATCTCTCCTCGAATTGCCAATAGCTAGTGACTTAAGCTGTTTCATTCTTTTAATGCTAAGTCTCTTCTCTTTAAGTGATAAAACCACTTTTCCAAAAAAAGAGTAACTGACCTCTACGTGCTTGGTAATGTTCATAGTCCACTAAATAAGCTTGTTGTATATTTGTTTTACTTTTGTCAAGGCATGCACATCTTTCTTTACATGATATTGACTCTGTACTTCTGTTTTGTTCAGTAATTTTCCAAGTCTTCGCAAACCCTGTGGTTGCTCCTTGCTTCTACCTAGGTGCAAAGGTTCCTCCTTCTTTCTCTGTGTAACCCAGTGCTAGTCCGAGTCTCATACTGCCTTCCAGAAACACTGGATCATGACAGTGCTAGCTTGTCATGAAAGTGTCTACCTGCCCACCTTCTCGAAAGCAGCATGACGCTTCCAGGTGAAGAATTCCTTCTTGGTCTCTTGTGTGATGGCGCCTAAACAATGCCTTGTTTGCAGGTTCTCTGATCATGTTTAATTTGTGTGAGGCTTCTGGCTGGGCAGAGACCTCTCTCGGTCATGCCTTATATATCTACATATTCAGGAGTGTTGCCAAATGTATGTCCTGTAGTTTACTTCCCGGATAGCATATTTTCAGGTTTTCTTATCCCTCGCCACCATCACATCCTTCAACCTATCACAACTTTGAAAGTTTTTTTTGGTCCTTCTACTGCTGGCTGACTAAATGCATCAACATGGTTTCTTTTATGAAATATGCTTTTCGCTATGTATTCATTTTTGTAAGCCCATTTTCCACCAGTGATAATTCTAAAATAGTATTCAACCTGAAAATATCCTTGTATCTGAACCACCAGTCCCCTGGTTTGACTTTGTAGGAGACCTTTTTAAAATTGTTCATGCTATACAAATTGCATTTTCTATTTGCAGCTTCACTGATGCTACCTTTCGGGCTGAGAGTTTTCAGACTTTGTTTCAGCCAAAGAATATGTCCTTGTTTAACATGCAGCCTAAAGCTTTTTTCAGTGAGAATATCCCCATTTTTAGGTCGATCCTGGGCAGCTCATGAGCTGCTCTGCGAGGCATGCTGTGTTCAGGTATGGACTTGATTCTCCGACCATATTTTTCATTGGCTTGTGTCATTGTCCACTGTAAACTGAGGCTTTTCATTGGTCAATAGGCTAGTAGTTCCTCCTTAGTACCACCTTGTCTCATTTTGTAACCTTCCATGAGGACACCCCCAGTTACGTGTGTTGTTACTCCTTAGGCTTTAATTACCTCCTCCATGCTCTGTATTCTCAAATAGCTTTGTCCTGCCTTCTGTTTCAGGCAGGACACGCTCTCTTAACGGTTTTAAAAAAAAAAATCATAACTTATTTGCAAAGCAATAGGTCTTGCTATTGCGAAAGTTTAAGCTATTGGCATTGTAAATGACAATGACTTTTATTTATCTGTTTTAAAAACAACACACAAATAAAAGGCATTGTCATTTACAATGCCAATAGCTCAAACTCTCTCAAATGCGAGACCTATTGCATTGCAAATGCTTGTTGTCAGTTTGTAACTGTTTCTTTCCTCTGTATATAAAAACAGGCTGCAGTTTACGCTGATATTCTTTCCGAGATTTCAAAAGCCTATCTTTGGGTACAGGTTTCTCCTTTTGTTTTCAAACATACCCCATTTGAAATGCACATGCTTGTCTGTCACTGTTACAAATATTTTTTCTACAGGTCATGTGGATGCAGAGATGTTACTGCGTTTGCGAACAGGGATACGGTTTGCTAAAATTACTTTCTCAGGGACACACTGTGTTATCAGCCAGGCTGTGTTTTCTTTTAAACACAGCTGAAATGGCCTAATCCATTAATTTTTAAAATGATTGCAGTTACAGCATTTTTGCGTTTTCTTCGCAGCACTTAGTACAAAGGCTTATATTATTTAAAGGTGTAATTTTTCTATTTTGAGATGGGTGGCGGTCACTGCTTATGTGAACCAGATTACAGATGTAGTAAAATTGATCTCGTTTTGAGATCATGTAATGAGCGTTTGTATATTTCCCTTGTTGTCTGACACAAGCACCCATGTTATCGTTTGGTAAGATAGGCTGTTTGTCTACAGTTGGATGTTGTCCTGGCGCTTTTCCTTTGGTAATAACATCGGGCACCGGGAAGCTGGACCTCTGTTTGAAGGAGTAGCCAAGAGGACACTTGGAAACAAAAGGTTATCTTTCCGAATTATGTTTCGATATGTATGGACTGAATACACATGCATTGGAGATGCACTTGAGGTGCAATTGTAATGAGCACACCAGTGCTTCTAGAGCCTTTTGTTTACATCTTGGAACAATGCCGCGGGGTATTTGCAGAGCATATTTGACAAACTCAAGGGCCATGTTGAAAGATGTCATGTGACTGGCTTGTTCCTTCGACTCTGGATGCAAACCTTATTTACAGCTAAAGTTTTACCAGGCATTAATTTGACTTGTAAATTGGTACACTGTGCAGTTCTGTGGAGCAGATTAATAACGTGCTGGTGCAGGGATCACCACTTCGCCACGGGTTCTTATCAAGTAAGGAGGAATCAACAGTGGAGCGAAGTACAAACCATAGGTAATTTATTAAGCATTCAGAATGGGTCTCCATCCAACGAGCACCATGGAGTTACTCAAGGAAAGGAGCACACTTGAACAATAGCTACATGGGTTTTTATAGGGAAGATGACAAACTAGGAACGCCTAGAGGTAAATAGCACTTTAGAAAGAACACACAAATGAGCTACGACAAGAATCTGACAGCCTCGGTGTTTTGTGCAATTTCTACGTTTTAAGGCTGAACAACAAAATGTGCTACTCTGAGTAGACTTTACTTAAGGATTAACTATTGCCTGAAAACCTTCGAGCAAGCTGACTCTGCATGTTTACGCAGCCTACAATGTCTCAACTTTAGCTTTGTGACCTAATGTTTATGCAGGTAGCGTCAGGGACAGAATCAGGCTGAAAACAGATCAAAGGTGAGTATGAATGAAGCACAGCTAAATTAAGAAAATGAGAGATTGAGATTTTAAGGTTTCACAGTCCTTCCTTTTCAGCTGTGCTGAATACATAAGGAAGGTACATAAATACATTTTCATTATTTCATCAATTTCAAGTTGTATCATCATTTCTCTACTTAATTCATGAACATAAATTGGGGAAGGCTTGATACGGTTACAGGTAGCTATATAAGCTGTACATGTCACAGGGGCATGCTGAATGCAGCAACAGCAAGTGAGAAAGATGGCTCCTATAATCACTATTCCCTTTAATTATGTCCAGTCCCAAGCAGAAACCATACCTCAAAACCATTCTGACCAAATCCATGTTCCTTTTTCCTGGTGTAATTCTGCAGTTATTTGATGAAGCTTTTGTGTGGCTCAATTAACATTAAGGGTGTTTTATGTATTTGACAGTGTGAATCCTTAAGAGAGGACAAGGTGAAGTGATAATGTTCAGATGCGGTAGAAGTAGGGGGCACTAGACTATGAACAGGGTAATATGTTTTAAGCCTCAAAAATAGACCCAAAGAAAAATACCAATACTAACAATAGAAAACATACAAATATCCCTATTTTTCTCTTTCTAATCCAAGACTGTCGGCTTTTAGCGGGCACCTTCCTAAAGGGCCTTAATGACCGACAACTCTACCTATTTCAACGTAATCTATATACAAATACCTATTTCAGAAGAACACCGAACACTATTCCCTATACTGATCTTTTATATCCAACCTGTATGTTTCTTAACCTTCCTTCCTCTTAGTGTAGTATTTGTTGTTTGATTGCCAAGATAACAAAGAGTAGCGTAACGATCGGCCAGAAACAGAGCAATGTAGTCTCAATTCTCCCAAAATGTCCTCTCTACACTATCAGAGTATTAAGTCCCAGGTGTCTTTTGCTTCAAAGCCTCACTTGCAAGCTTACGTACTGGTCCGGACGTTGGCGGTCTTGACCACCGGCATGGGTTGCCATCTCTCCACAGATAGTTTCTTCTATCAAAGTCTATAGTTCTTTTGGCCCTTGGCCACGTTTTGTATCAGGGCTGAACAATGTCAGGATGTTCAAACAGAATCTGTTCATCTGGGTCAGGAATGATGGCAGCAAGTTATTATTCCAATGACACCACTCCACCATTTAATTAAAAAGATCAGCATCTCCAAAAGGCACTTGCTGAGAGATCTGATTATATTCAGGTATTCCTCTTGTTATCCACTGATCATATGGCAAAGGGAGTGGCGCTTCTTTCTCCACATCACTGGCATGGAGCTGGTGCCTGTGGGCTTAATAGCAGTCTGGATGGCGAAGAAAACATGGACTGGCCTCTGAAAACTGTAGGGTAAAGACACCGTCTCTAGGCCTCCGCTTGTGACCTGGACCTTTAAGACTGGGAGAGAGACTGGCCTTCACCTGTGAATGGATCAAATGCAGATCTTTAGTCAATACAGTAATCAACAAGAATGGTAAATTCAATGTGAGATTGTCCTTGATCTTGGTACACCCTATACATTTGCTGACCTCCCCATAACCACCTCAACTGGTTGCAAGACCTTCAAAGGGCAGATCTGGGGGTGCAAAATATCCTGTTGAAATGGGGTACCTTTTCATGTGCTATAATATAAGTATGGCACATCCTGCACTTCTTGACATAGAACTCTGCCACCCTGGGAATCAGATTATTGAACCATACATGATCTGACATGGCCACTAGTCCTTTAGCACTGATATGGGCTAAACTGTGGGCCATGATAACAACAACATTCACATAATAATTTGGAAGCATTCATCTTGGCTTTCCTGACAGATCTATCCAACATCCTGTTGCATCCTGGCACCTATATTTTTTACGTTGTTCCTTCTGTTCCTCCGTAGCTTCTTCCTGTACTTCCCTAATGAAATCTAGAGTTTGATTAAACATAGTCACTTCTGGTGTCCATCTAACTGTCCCTACAATATACATTAAACTATACTCTAAATAGGCTGATCGTTTAGCTGTTTCATTGGCAAAAGTATTTCCCTGTATTACCTCATCTATAATTTTCTTGTGGACAAAATATTTAACAAAAGCAGCTCTTTTTGGAAACATCAAGGTATCCAGTATCTTTACTGCTCATTCCCCAAACTGTATCTTATCACCATGCAAAATAAAACCTTTTTATTTTTTATTTTTCCCTTCAAAGTCATCCGAATGAGGGGGCATCTCCAAAGGTATATATATTGATATTTACAAAAATTGGGGTGCGTCCCCTCTCCTACTTTTATCCAAATGGTCAATTGAGGCCAGAAGTAAGTGGTTGGACACATATTTCGCATCCGCTCTGGGGTGGTGCTGGGAAATCAAGACAAGCCCCCTTTGACCCAAAATGGTCCTATCCCCTCTGTTCCAACAGGTTCAGTTGCCTTGACCAGGTTGACTGACTGGCTAGGCACAACCATACAGCTCAGGGTCCACCGGGGGGCAGTATCCTAGGCTTAGAGCCCACTGAGTCGTCTAGGGAAAGGAGCTTGTCTCCTGGTAACAAGGGGAGCACCTCTATTACTGTGGGGATTAGTACTAGTAATAGTATTAATATCCCCCAAGAGTACTCTACATTGTCTTTTGTTCCCCACCAATCGCCAGTTACTCTCCAAAGTGCCAGTACCACCCTTATTGGGCCAACTGATCCACACCAGCAGAGTAGCTCTTCCCCTCTACCGGACCCCTCACTTCATCACCCGTGTCATCCTCAGTGTATGAACTTATTATCATGGAATGTGGCAGGTCTAAAAAATAAGCTAGCATGTCCAGCATGGGGCTCTTTTGTGGACACTGCTGACGTGATTTTATTGCAGGAGACCTGGGCAAGGGAGGAGGTTCATAGAGTTGGGTTCGTGACCTTTAACATCGCAGCCCGATGGGGAGGCAAGGGCCGCCCTTCGGGTGGACTGACAACATGGATCGGTGTACACCTGGGCTGCAGGGTGGATCTGATTCAGACAAATTCGGACGACATTCTATGCGTCCTAATGACCTGGCCCAACTCTCACAAACTGGCAATAGTGAATGTGTACTCACGTCCTATTGCTATGGCAAAGGAATCCAACACCGTTGGGGAACTAGCGTTTTTTCTTGAATCTTTAAACCGAGACATTCACTATGTGATCGCAGGAGACTTCAATTGCCATTACGAGCCCCTTCAAGGGCTGAATGAGGGGGCACTGCTGGATGAGGATGAGTTTTGGGGTATCCCGCAGTGCAGGTCCACTTTCGCAAAGGCATGGACCCCATTGGCCATGCAGATTATGACCCTAACTTTGCAAAACTCAGTCAGGGCGGTTAACGGTCGGATGCCCTCAGATATTCCCTCCAAATGTACTTATAATAAAAAAGATCAGGAATCCCATTTAGACTACGTAATGGTCCAGACCAGGATGTGGTCTAAGATTGTGGATCTGGAGGTTGTGAATAGAACGGACAGCGATCATAACGCACTGCTGTTGAAAATGGAATTGCCCATATCTGCGAAAGCCCACATGGAATCAACCGCCGACCCAGGCCTGGTTCTTACTAACAGGAGGAGGGTAAAGTGGGCGACCCTGCGTGAAAGGAGGGATGTACTTTCTAGTTTATATTCATCCATCCTTCCCCTGCTCAAAATGGCAAGTGACATCTGGGCTCAAGGGTGGTCCTCGGACACTTCTGTAAACCTGCTTACTGTTCATCAGGATCTGGTTGATACCCTTGCAGGCATTCTAAATCCTATCGCTCCCCCCAGGCAACCCAGGACTATCTCCTCGTCATGGTATAATGCCACATGTAGGAGAGCTAAATCTGATCTGATTAATGCCATCAAAATTGGCAGTGACAAGCTAATGATCCGCTCACTTAGGATTGCCCACTAACAAGTATTAAAACAGGCAAAAATAGATTGGGATTGGGAGAGATGGGAAAATTTAGCCTCTGCTCTTGCCAACAAGGAACCGAGCAGATTCTGGGCTATTGTGAATTCAGGGTGTGCGGAACCCCGCAATGCAATTGAAGTCAACCTTAATCCGGGGGTGTGGGAATCCCATTTTAAATCCCTATATGCAGCCACCTCTGACTTAGACCTTCTGCCCTTTCATTTACCTCCTACTGGGGATGCCGAAGTTCTGGAATTCTCCGTAGAGGATGTTACCATTGCCCTAGGAAAACTGGCAATGGGCAAAGCACCAGGTATAGACAAGCTACCCGGGGCTATGTTCAAAGAACAGCCTAAGATATGGGCGCCGTACTTATGTGCACTCTTCAACACAATTTTGTACGGTGCAGAGGTTCCGGGCTCGTGGTTGGGAGCGGAAATCATTCCTATATATAAAAAGGGTTCTCCCCTGCTCCCCGTCAATTACAGGCCCATTAGTCTCATTGACGTCCCCCCAAAAATATTTGCACAACTTATTTTAGATCGTTTGCAGGACTGGATCAATGAGAATGAAATCCTTTCTCCTTATCAGGCTGGCTTTAGAAGTAAAACATCTACCATGGACCAGATCTTCCGTTTAATAATGCTGTATTGGAAGACTGTGGTAATAGAGGGTGGCAGCCTCCACATGGTATTTGTTGACTTACGCTCTGCGTTTGACACTGTCCCTAGGGTTAAACTTTGGGCTGTCTTACGAGACTTGGGTGTACCCAATTCTCTTTTGGGAATATTGGTGAGGTTGCATACCCAGAACTTTGCTCAGGTCAGGTGTGCAAGAGGAGGTGTATTGTCCGCCAGGTTCACCGTGAACAAGGGAGTCAGGCAAGGGTGTGTCCTGGCCCCCACCTTGTTCTGCATATATGTCAATGGACTGTTAGCTAGCCTGGACGCAGTTCTAAACAACGATGCACCCAGGCTGGCAGGCAGGAAAGTCGCAGCCATAATGTTCGCTGACGACACCTTGCTCTTATCTAAGTCACCAATGGGTATCCAACGTATATTGGAAGGATTTAATAACTTCTGTCGTGAACATGGTCTACAGATAAATGTAGATAAGACTAAATACATGATTTTTAATCCGCCCTTACACACCAGACCACCCCCCACCTTAGACTCGGTCGCACTCGAGAGAGTTCACACTTTCCAATACCTAGGTGTCACACTAAGTGAAAAACTTTCCTGGGGCCCACACCTTGCCAAATCACAACTCAAACTGACCCAAATAGCAGGGGGAATATTAAAAATGACAAATGTCTCCACTTATAAACCCATCAGCCCTAGTCTTGAAATTTATAAAATGAGGGCCAGAGCGGCAGCACTGTATGGAGGGGAACTTTGGGGGCATGCCGTTAGACCTGGACTGATTAAAGTTGAGAACAACTTTGTGAGGCAGTTGCTCTCGCTCCCCCAAAGCACACCTCTATTACCGCTGAGGCTCGACTTGGGTATTTTTCCCATCCAGGAGGAACTAGCCATCAAACCCCTCAGGTTCTGGAGGAGGATTTGGCTGACCCCCGAGCTTGTGCAGTACAAAACTGAGCTACAAGAAATACTGAGATTAGGCAAGGCAGTGCATATCCCTTGGCTCTCTTATATCAAAGACGAACTCATGAAATTGGGTCTTGCAGACATGTGGGTGAATCCGGCAACAGCCTGTAGTGAGATCTCAGGGAATCTATTCACAGAGTTATACAGATCTCGATGTTCTAATGCATGGCTCCACGACTCACAGAATGGTACCATGGTAAAATCATTCATAGAGATTAAATCTGTATACTCATTCGAAGATTTCCTGGATGTAATTTTTCCTGTCATGGCCAGGAAGTTATACATACAATGGAGGTTTGGTGCACTTCCTTTAGCGTGCCTAACCAGTAAATGGTCCCCGTCCAGGTCATCACACTGTCTTGGCTGTGGCATGAATAAAGAGGATGAATGTCATATTCTCTTTTTCTGCCCTCTCTACAGTAGAGCAAGGAAGAATTGGATTGTACCCATCTGTAGGAATCTAGGATTTAGGAAGTGTTCAGATGCATTAAGGGTTTTTAAAACTGATACTGCAGGACATATTGTGTTTGCTCTTGCTAAGTACTTGCATGCTATCTGGATTAAAAGGAGTTTTATAATTTCAAATAGTGCCTAGCAGCCCGGGCTCATATCTGATTATGTAATTCCAGTTATTGCTGCAATAATGTATTTTTAACAGTGACTTCCACCCCTGCTTTACACTTGACTGGTATTTTTAGATATTCCTTCAACATTGTATTTTTAATGTATATATTATTTTATGTGTTCTTTTATGGCTGAAATATTGCCGAAATAAAGATTCAATTGATTGATATTTACAGTCAAATCTTTACTTAATTCACAAGCTCCAGTCAAAGCTGTCAGCTTCACAAATTGCGTTGACATTTGTTGTATTTTACATAACTCAGCCACAGATTTCAAGGGAGTAACTGTCTAAGCCGCTGTACTAGAGCCATCAGGTAGTTTGTAACATGCACCATCCACAGACAGTTCCCCTGGTGGATCAGATATAGGGGTATGTGTCAGGTCTACCTGTCCCTTATTACTGAGAAGGAGTCTAAAATATGCAGTCATGCTTCTCATCTTGTTGGGACTCCAAGAGGGGTAGTACAGCGGGTGGATTCAAAATGTTACAGCATTTCAGAGTGATATTTTGGAGCAAAAAGTAACTCATACCCTGTTAATATTGCACTGGTCAGGTGCTGGGTCTGAATAATTGTTTAGATATCCACTAAATGTGGTACTAGAATTGTTCAAATTGTGACCTTAAATATACACTTCAGATTGCTTTATCGCAGTGGGGTCCAATGTGGAGGAGAAATATGCACATGACCTATTCCTTCTTACATGGGACCGTGCCAAGTTGCAACCATATTTTACATGCAAAAATTAGTAATAATCAAGTTTTACCTGAAGCAGGAGCATTACATAAAGCATTTCTAAATTACATAAAGACAGCTTCACACTGATTAGTCCAAAGAAAACGGCATGCATACGTGCTTTAATGTTAAGGCAAGCAGGGGGTTTGCAAATTATGAAAAATTTGGTAATAAATGCATAGATATTAGATTGTCAGTGGTTTCTGCAAGTTCTACACCAATTATATCCTATGTTGTCGTATCGTCTCACCCCCCCTTTGACACGAGAGACCTAAATAGGTAATCTTCTGTTGATAATACTGTTATTGAAAAAGAGATACTTTATGTCCCAAGGATACTAAGTGATGCAATGATTTCACTGTAACTTGTTTCAAACCTTCTGCTGTATTACTATGTCTCCAACGAGTAGCTTACCAGTGTACGGTCCAACCTGTATTTAAAAAAATAAAACTTTGGCATTCAAAACAACATTTCTTTTATATTTTCACAACTCATAAACTGATGCCTACAGAGAAAATAGGTAACATTTTAAAAATGTGTTTAAAACTATTATTTCAGTTGGAGATGTTTATTACTCATTTTTATACCTTGGTGCAAGGGGTATTGTAGCTATGGTTTGCATGTACTACACATGCAGCTCTTCAGTTCAAATTGTCAAAGCCTTGCTTTTTTTTTTTTTCATTACTGCTGAAAACCCTTCCTAATGCACCAATGTGATCACTGCTGATACTCTTGAATGGGGTGCTCATTTTACATTACTAGTAACTTTTGTCACAGAAAATGTTGGAGACCCTTGTACTAACATTAAGTTGTTGTGAAATAGGGCTTTGAACGGGGATGTCAGAAAATTCCATAGGTGTATTAACTTTACCTGAGAAACAACAGGATATTGAGGGACTACTATCTTGTTACTTTTTTCTCAAATCAATCATAAATTGATAAACTTTTATCCTGTATTTCATCCCCCCTTTTAAGGACAGGAAGAATAGGGCTATTACTTACATTAGAGGAAACTTCCTCAAAGCGAGTAAAGAAATCGGGGACGGCCTCTCCCCGTTTCTGTTTACAAGCAGTAAGGAGTGTCCAATCTATTTACCTAGCTGGAACCATCGTTTTTATATAAGTAAGTATGTTACCATGGTAGATCCAGAATGAGCTGACTAGGTTTCTGACCAAGTTTCCCATCTCTATCAGCTGCTATAATGGCAGTCCAATCTCCTCCCAAATCAACAGCATGATCCTGTTTCCAGGTAAATCGCCACATATCTGGTGGCAGGATCATACCCCAAAAAAAATATCGATATCCGCTAAAGTCATGATACAGGAATCAATGGCTGCCTATACATGATCATAAAATCCCCTAGGATTTTTCCTTATGTCTGGTAAGGAGGCTTTTAAAGTAAGTACATCCATCCTTTTCCAGGGCGTATATATCCAATTGTATAAAAAATGGGCTCTAGCAGTAGGACTATTTGGGTCATCATTATCCTCATTCCCTCTTCCAGGAATGAACTGTGGCGCAGCCTCCCTCATAGGTCTCTTTACTCAAGGAGAGGAAAAGAGTTCATTAAATTATCAAATTATCATTGCAATAGCATAATTAATTCTATCTACAGGGAAGGCCTGTCTATTAATTGCTCCAACATCATCCAGGCCATTTCGCCCTGTAGTCATCTCCCATTGAACCATAAGTTGATGAGAGAGCTTATTTATAAGACCAATAAGCTCACCTTCAGAAAAAATCCTGAATCTGGTTTATCATGTCTTCTACGTCTATTTCAAAATCACTTAACCAATTTAATACCTTCAATCTTATCGCATCCTGACGAAACTGAGGTACAGTAGAGCGAAGAACTCGAGGGGTTAGAACAGATGCAGAAAGTACATAATCATTAGACATTTGAAGTGCAGTGGCCTGAGGTGGAGGCGCAGAGGCTTGGGATGGGGGTGCAGTGGCTTGGGGGTGCAGTGGCCTGAGTTGGAGAGGGTAAAGAGTGTACCGGTACTGGTTGAAAAATAATGGGATGAACAACCGCAGGCAAAGGAGATGGAACCAGGGGTACAAGGGGAACAACATTCAATGATGCAGGGGGAAGAGGTGTTAAAGGTACATATGAGGGTGGGGGTCGTTCTATCCACAACCTATCAATATCTGAATCCACATCTTCTTGGTGGACCTCAACTGCTACAATTGGTCTACCTATATATTCCTTAGATATTAATAATCTATGCTCCTTATCTAAACATGACTTTTTCTCCTGAACTTCCTTATCCTTCAATTCCTTATACTTCTGATACTGTCTTCCTTTACTGTTTCCTTTGTACCTTCTCTGCTTTCTGCCGCTCCCTCACTTCTTTTCTCCACATGCGCAAACTGTCAAACATAGCCGGCCTAACTTTCTTCAAAAACAATTGAATCTCTAAATACTCGAGTTTGTGAGGGTCCATGGTATAACTGGGGATCCCCTTTTAAAAATTTGTTCCAAAATGCATTTATACATGATGGAACAAATAGCATATTTGATGTACATCTCTATATTTGGCATACCTTCTGGTGGCGCTGGCTAACTTGCTTCCAAAATGCTCTGCTTATCGCGGCAGCAACAACAAAACTTCCAAAGGGTGCTAATCACAGGCATGTTATATAAGATTAAAAAAGACTTGTAAACAGAGAGAAATAAAAAATATTCCCACATCACCTGTAAGAAAAAATGTTAGCAAAAACAAATGGCAAGTTCCAAAACAGAGTCTAAGTTTCAAAATACCAAACTGATCCTAGGTTTCAAAATTCCAAACAGATTCCGAACGGAGTACCAATTCCGAATGGATTACCAAACAAATACCAAGTCAAGACGAATATCTAGTCAAGCAAATACCAAACAAATCCTAACCAAATGAACAAATGAACCGGTTCAATACAGATTTACCTCATGCGTAGTCTTCACCTCCCACCTGTCGATCCTCCCTGATCCAAAGAAAATCACCAACCGAAGGCCACAGTCAAGGCTAGCAGCCGCCAGGAAGATCAGAGTTGGAGAGCAGAAAAATCACCTTGGACCACGAGCAACACTAATCTCATCTGGTGGGGCGCTTCCTCAGCGAAGTTCATGTTACCAACCTGATCTCCTGCCCTGGTCCGACTGCAAGCGCTTGATGAGGACCCACGTTGAGCGCCAATTTGTGGAGCAGATTAATTAATAACCTGCTGGTGCAGGGATCACCACTTCACCACGGGTTCTTATCAAGTAAGGAGGAATCAACAGTGGAGCGAAGTACAAACCATAGGTAATTTATTAAGCATTCAGAATGGGTCTCCATCCAACGAGCACCCTGGAGTTACTCAAGGAAGGAGCACACTTGAACAATAGCTACATGGGTTTTTATAGGGAAGATGACAAACAAGGAATGCCCAGAGGTAAATAGAACTTTGGAAAGAACACACAAATGAGCTAAGGCAAGAATCTGACAGCCTCGGTGTTTTGTGCAATTTCTACGTTTTATGGCTGAACAACAAAATGTGCTACTCTGAGTAGACTTTACTTAGGGATTAACTATTGCCTGAAAATCTCAGAGCAAGCTGACTCTGCATGTTTACGCAGCGTACAATGTCTCAACTTTAGCTTTGTGACCTAATGTTTATGCAGGTAGCGTCAGGGACAGAATCAGGCTGAAAACAGATCAAAGGTGAGTATGAATGAATCACAGCTAAATTAAGAAAATGAGAGATTCAGATTTTAAGGTTTCACAGTTCGAACCTAGATAATATTCTTCTACTTAACGGGCTCTGTTTTAGCAAAGTAACTCGAGGGCATCAATGAGGGTATGTAATGGGTAAAATGTCCTGTTTCTTCATTTGTGATGCTGGGGTTAGACCGGGAAAAGGAGCATGAGCGTTTGGACTCTGCACAGAGTGGCTTGTGGGCAGCTCCTGATTCCTTGGATTGTCTGGCTTGTCCCAGTATCCCTTGACCATACTATGATTTCTAAGTATCCTCCTTTTAGGGGAATCACACAGATGACCTCAAGATGACTGGCTTTGTCCTGGCATACAGCTTTATTGGAAATAATACCTGGGGCTTGGTAATGGCAGCGGAGACCAAAATGTCAAACGATGTCTGAGTTTTCTAAAAACATTGTGGTAATTGTGCAGGGGACTGCCTGTGATAAATAATAGGTTTTTAATAAGTATTTAGAAACCGTAGACAAACCTATTGGCCTCAGGAGGGGCAGGGCAGTCAACATGAAAAAATAGCTGACTCACCCTTGTGCATCCTTGTTCTTGCTCATTATGATGCGTCTCTTCTTCTGTTCTCTTTTGTGCAATAGTGACTTGCTTTTGTATGTATTTTTTGCATTCTTGCTCATTCCTCTCCATTAGTAATGAAGTCACATTTCCTTTGTTTCTCGTGCTTCACCAGCTATGCTTTTAAGCCTGTGTAGCTTGGATGTAACCTTTGGGCAGCCAAACTAGCTCCCTTGGCAGCACCTCCAGGATGTATTAGATCTCCTGTTCAAGTGAGCCTCGCTGTTTCCTTTAGCATTAGAATGCCCTAGAGGACAGGGAAGAGAAGAGAAGAGAAGGGTTTTCTTCATGAACATTTTACCCTTTTCCCTGACCCTGCTGGTTAGCGCTTTGTGAACAACAGAGAAGTATGCTGTGGAGATGGAAGAGCAGGGTATCTGAGACCTATATGGACCAGTGTAGACTGCTCATGAAAGCTGGGCCTCTGTGGAAGGTGTGTGCAGAATATGGAGCACACTCAGTTCTGTAAGCCAGATGAACCAAGGTTTAGCACCCGGTTGACTGCCGAACCAAGGTGTAGCCCCAAGAGTGACATTAGAAGATCTCCCTAGTTCAAGCACACATGGAGACTGCAGGTGAGCTTTAGTTAATGTGATCTGGTGGAAAGTGCGCCAGCATTGCTTAACTCATTGCACCACTTTGCAAGCAATAGTGCCTTTCAACCTTTCAGTTCAACGCTACTCTATACCACCCTTCATGTTTGCTTGCTCCAGCCAGGCACTGAGGAGCTTTGAGTTGCTGGTGTTTGAGGGTACTAGTGCCGCTGCCAGGCTGTATGCACTGGAAAAAGTAGCACTATGGCATACGTCAGAGAGCTCACCATGATAAGCATCCTAGGTATTTGTTTCTGGAGGCAGCTGCTGAAGCCAAATGTCCTGGGCCACCTAGGCAGCTGATCAGATGTTCCATGAACACACGGCTCACATAACACTTTTTTAAAAATCTGAATCGGGAGGTTCTCGGGCATTAGATTTGTCTTGTGCAATTGAAGGCTGGGAATCTGCAACAGTGGCTTGAAATATTTGATGTTTGAGTATTTCTAATTCGCATCTTCCCAACTGCTTTGCCTGACCAATCAACCATAGGTCTTAGCTTAATGTTAGTTTCCACTGTTCTCGCTTTTTGTTTATATGAATTTATTTTCATTGAGTTTCTATTGACATTTTGATCTAGTGATATTATTTTTCTTTTTGTCAGAAATTCAAAAGTTTTGTGTTTAGGCATTCCATGAGACTGCATGTGTTATTCAGCTGTCTCCCAAGCTTGCTTCTCTTCACCTTTCCGTGCTTCTCTCTCTCTCGTACGTGTAATTCTCCCCCTGAACTTCTCCATGAGGTGGTTGCCCTCTTGTGCCCCCCGCCTTTGCTGCTTTACTTTCCATGTGCTTCTCCCAGCTCGCTCTCCCTCTCGCCCATTACAGATAGCAAGTTGTGCTTCATAGAAGAGTGGAAAGAAAATGCCATCAAGTCAGACTTCTTTACTGGACTAGGACCTTATTAAGGTCACCTTAGTAAGCATATGGTTTCAGTGGATACATTGTACTGTCCAACTATTTTACATATTTAAGTGCTACAACAGACTATATCTCAAAAGATATGAGGTAAAGTTACCTGTTATTTAGATGTTCTTATCCAAGATATTCTGAAGAGAAAATAATTGTCTACATGTTTCTGGTTGAAAAGTACATCTTCCTGTAACCTACTGTTGATCTTTAAGTTGTTGTTTTTTAACAAGGCTTGGTCTCAGTGCTTGGCTAGTTGTGATTTGCTCTCCGACCTCCATTCATCTTCTCGTCTGTGTCCTCATCGTGAAAAATTGCAGTTAAGAATTTCTGTTCTCTCTGAGCACTCCTTCCCAATATTCAGTCTAGCATCATTTCATTTGCGGTAACCTCTTGGTGCATACCACAGGGCATGCTGCTGCATCCTGGATGATGTGTCCTTTTCCTAATACCTTCTGTAGTTCCTCGTATAGCTTACCAGGCTTGTGTTCCAGTTGGCCATCTTTGAGGTTCTGCGTCACTCTTCTGCTATGCTCATTTGTCTTGCATGGGGCATATGTGTCTGTTAAAAGGCGTGAGTCACCTTTGAGCAGATAACTCCCATTGTCGAGATTCTCGTGGTGCATGGATCGGAAGAACTTGCATCATTGGGCGAGCCAACCTTTTCTTGTGCGGGAATAATATTTTTGCTTCATGCGCATGACTGCTTAGTGCGTGGGAATTTCTGGTCATAGTGCTGTTTTAGCAACAACAACAAAACATTCTGATGTGCGTTTGACCTGTCTTCATTCCTGCTCAATGATGAGTATGCTTTACAAGAGACTCAAAAATAGATTTTAGTATGCTGGCCAATTTTTATGTGGGTGTAATCCATAAATCCGCTTCCCTGAAAACTGGTATCCAAATCAGCTATTTAACATCTAGTTACTCGCACACTGTTCTGCAACACGAACTGGCTCTTTTTGTGGAAAGCTGTGCCGATTTGAGCAGTATTTAGTCTTTTAGGGTTGCTTGCTACTGGTGGTGAAGTGAAACGGATGTTTTAATTCCTAACGTTATCAACATCTTTATCCATCTCCTAAATTTAGAGGAGCCATTCGGTGTGTTGGAAAAAATCCTTTTCCACAGTCCTGCTTCACTAACCATCCCTAGTCGTAGGCTTTCTAGAATGTTGCTTTGTTTGAGGACGTCTGTTTGGGTTTTGAGATGCATTAGGGCATCTTTCACGGAATGGCCCCCTGTAAGGTTTGTTGGCCCACAGATATCTCCAGTTGTGTTGGTAGCCTATGTTACTTGGCATGTTCTGTGTGGGTGGATGGGTAAAGTAGTGTCATTTCTTATTAGATGGGTCGGTTATAGAAATGACACCATCTATCTTACAGAAATGCCACAGTGGATTTCTTTGTCGGAGCTAGGTTGGGGACTTGTGGTTTTCCAAAAACCTTTTTTTGTAAGTGCTATTAAATTTACAATACGGATTCAAGGCTGAGCTTGCTATGAAGGGTTCTTGGCAGGAATTGAGTATTGTACAATATCCTTAAAAGGAGGACTAAAGAACTAACTTTTTGTGCTCTTTTTCTTGCACTTTAGGGAAGAAAGCCGTTCTGGACTCGAGCCCATTCCTGTCTGAAGCGAATGCTGAGAGAATTGTTCGCACCTTGTGCAAGGTGCGTGGCGCCGCCCTGAAGCTGGGTCAGATGCTGAGCATTCAAGGTAGGTGCATCTCTCCTCTGCTCATAGCGATTAGTGACCACTTGGCCACCTGTTTACTTCCCCCTCAGCCTTTGCAAGAAGGGTCACTCCAGATCCTCGATTACCCTCCTTACTACTACTCATGAACTCTAGTGCGTCACTGTATTAAATAAATGACTGGTTGTCTATTTTGTCGTGCTCTTGTTGCCAAAGAAGAATGCTTACCGATGTGCTTTTGTCCATAATTGGATTACAGAGACTTAAAACTAATTTTACAACAGCTCTGTTGACGTCGCCAAGCTCTGTGCCCCAGCAGAACTGGATTAAATGTGATGTGTTGCCTAGGTTATGCGCATTCCCTTCACAGACTTTATAGCTGGCAGGAGAGATGTGGAGGGAGAGACTGGCCTGGCTACATCGTTGCTTGTTTCAGGTCTTTTTTTCCCCCAGATTCTATTCGGTTTTTAAGTTAGAGAGTTTAATAAAATGATAATTTCCTAATAAGATAACAGTATTAACTCCAATCACCTGCTACATTTGATAAATACATATAGTATTCAGATTAAGCATCCTGGAGTGGGCCATTAGTAGGAAGTTGAGGGGTGCAGACTGAAATTTTGGACCATGAGTCATTCTGAAATATATTGTGTGGCTGGGAGATATAGAGCTGTCTTGATTCACTTTTTTTGCGGGTGGTCCCACGGGCAGCAGATTGAAGTACTGAGAAGCACAGTTTTGTGAACGTTTTAGCACATGAAGGTTATTGAAAAGGCAAGGAATAGGGTATGCTACTGTGCCTTTTCAGAGCACATATATTGCTGGATATAAGGGATTTCCTCATTTGTCCTTGGGACATATGGTCATGATTTGAATAGTGCAACAGGTGCAGTGGCACAGGGGCCAAAAGGTTTAGGAAACACTGATTATTGCAATATTTTACTACTAAACAAGCAGTCACACTTGCAATTACCTTGCAGGCACTAGGGGCATTGATTTGAATGGTGCAGAAGCACAGCAGCCAAAAGCCCTAGGAAACCCACTGAACACCAATTGTTACTAAACAAGCAGTCACAAGTCCAGTTACCATACTAGCACTAGAGCCATGGTTTAAATGATACAGCAGGTGCAATGGCACACGGACCAGTTTAAAGGGTTAGGGTTTTAAAAAGGAGATGTTGTGATCTATGATTTGAGGTATCAGTCAATTGTAGAATTAGAATAAGAAGGACTTAGGCAGACCGGCATGAGACTTAGAGTAGCCTATACTCCGAAATAGAAGGCATGCATAGGATGAAAGGTACGAGGAGGGTCACTAAAAAACAGAAAGGAGTGTTGAGCAGTAAGTATTTAACTCACTGAGTTGCTTTCCTAACCTTTCTGCAATGTTGCATGGTACCCTTTTTGCAATAACCAGATGATGTGGAAGACCTCCAGCTCACATTTTGTTTCTTTTCAATTTACATTAAATTGAGCAGTTGCACACGATGGGGGTAAGTAAATAGGTCACCAACTCAAACTGAATACCTAGACTAGGAGATGTTTGGGAGGCTTGCTGCCAAGTTTTTGTATAGAGAGAACATTTGTGATTCAAGAATAAATTAAGAAATTATAATGCAGAACCTCGGAGAAGGTACTCTACATCAACAGGAGCGTCTCCAAGGCAGCGTAGTTTCAACATGAATCCAGGTATCTGATACTAACTTCAGATTATTCAGACTAGCTGTGTGTACGTATTGTAAAATTATCTGGCAGTTTCATGTCCTGTGTTTGCAATGGTATTTCTGTTTAGCCTCACAGTGATAGCCCTGCTATAGACTAGATTCAACAAGGCATTAGATTTATAATTCCAGCGATTGAAGGTCACTATTGCTCTCACAAAGTCCCATAGTGTCGATCTGCATAAATCTTGGATCATGTTTACATGCAGCATAATCACTTGGAATTACCTATGGGTTCTGCAAGAATTAAGCAAGAAGATTAATGCCCCTTTTGTCGAAAAAGCGGTGTGAGTGTGCATTTTGCACTAAGGAAGTGCTCTAAATGAAACAGAACATGAACAGTGTCATAAGCAACTGCCCACGCTCGCTAAGTATGCACTTGGGATAGGATTGTCCCCTAACCCACTCCTGGCATTTAGCACTAGTTTCTTAGCGCAAAGTGCACTATGCCGTGAGAAGATAGTGCTAAATGCAACAGAAAACAAACAAAAGTGCTAGCAGTCTCTTGTGCTTGGTAAATGTGCTCTCGCAATAGATTCACCCAATTACTCTTAATTACTTGAGTCGGAGTAATTGCATTATTGTCAGTAATTCCATGTCCGAGTAATAACGGAATTATTAAAATTGCTCCGGCATAAATACAATTACTCCCATACCTATTGCACACCCGTGAAATAGAGAGCGGTGGCTGACAGATGATTTTTGCACCATTGTAAAAGATTAATTATGTACAGTGCCACCTCGAAAGAACTTCTCTTAGCTACCTATTTTTAAATGTAAAAGTTTTCCCTACATAATTAATATTTGGGTGTTTTATAACATGACGTAACATGAAGCCTCCTGGCTACTTGAACCTTCGAAGCACTGTACGCGGACACAGAGGCAACAAAAACTAGGAAGTTCATGAAACCTGGGTGTGGCTGTAGAATTCCTGGCTGCCTAAGCCATAGATTAGCAACTTCCTTTCCTTGCTTTTAAACAGTGTTTTTTGGTAAGTCCACACCATACTGTACGTGTAATGGGAGATATGTTTAAGCCAGAGCGTTGGAGTTCTCTGCGATTATCTACTAGAGAGCAGATAAACAGATGGGGGCGTCTTAGTTGGAAACTCAAGCGCAACCCATTTAATTTTGGAAAGTGACTATCTCATTTACTGGCCTGTTGCAAGAGATGCCAGTTTAGAGCAGGGGCGTGTGCCACCTCATGATACAAAGGCTCTTAAACAAGATGAGCTCTACTTGGGTGCACACTAGTTTGGCACTGTCTGCGGCCCGGCTGGACTAGTGCCTTGTAATGCCCTTTTGGACTCTTGCTATTGGTGGGCTTCTGCCTTGCTTAGCCAAACGGTACAGGCATTGCTCTAACCATTCTTTTGGTCTCCCTCCTTTACTGTAAGCTACTTGCACACCTAGACCTTTTTGAACACTTCCAGAAAATGCTCAGTGACTTGGGTGGTTAGTATGTTGGTGTTCCTCTAATCTACTTTCCTTCCAAGCATTTAGCATTCATTTTTGAATGAACTGTTTACATAGTTGGGACCTAAAGAAATGTTTAGTTCATTGTTGAACATTTGACCTTTGACCCTACAGTAGCACCAAACTAAAATAGATATGCAGAATACAGGAAATAATCGTGTAGCCTCTGACCCAAAGAAATGGCGCACTGACTTTTGAGCACTGTGGGCAGTCTTACCTTCATCAACCTATCTCTTAATCATAAAATGTAATATTGAAAATAACCAGGGGAGGGACCCAGTGGGCGTGTTAGTTCGCCTCTAGTAACTCGTCCATGTCGGGAGGAGAGTGGGAGTACACTGCCTCACATCCCAACACTCCATTTCCCCACTGCTTCATGGTAAATGAAGTGCATGATAACACTGACTTCACAGGCCTCAAATTACAGAAATACCACTAGACCTGCAGGTCTATTAACGTAGGGCCTGATTTAGATCTCCGCAAACACCAGAAGATGATGGGCGGACCCCTGAAACTTTTCGTACACCCCCCCCCCCCCCCCCCCCCCCCCCCCCCCCGTCACAGATCTGGGTTGAATCCATCCTCATTCTTTAGCTCATTTACATTTACAAACCTTTGTGGAGGTCATATAAAGTTATAAAAATTGGAAGCAGGGCCTCTTACAAAATAAATAGTTTTATTCAAATTAAACAAGCTCATCCTAATAGGTCTAGGGCCTTCAGAAGCACAGCCTTTGTTGGGCTTTCATGATTAATGGTGACTTTGCATCATCTTAAACAGAGTTTCACTAATCCATTGTGAAGCAGTATTAAAAGTAAGTTTTCGGGCAAAGCACGCAATCCTGGGAAGAGTAGTAAGTTTTCTACAGGGTAATGATGTTTAACATATCTTCCCAGAAGTTAAGATTACCAGAAACTCCTCTTCCTTGGGCGGCAGAGCTGAAATAGATTGATCATTCAGAATTTACGAGAAAGCTTAGGCGTGCAATTTCAGGAAAAGATTAGGCTTTCATGCACCTCATCAGTGGCTGGAAAGGGTGAGGCTTTATTCATATTTGTAGAGTAAAATGGCATTCCATAACGCTGGTTGATATGGGTGGAATTTAGATTCACCTTTCTCCTAAATGATGCAATGCAGCTGGTGCATTTCTAGTTATGCACCGTAGCCTAAACAGGTTCCTATTGGGTGGGTTTTTTGTTTTGGTCATTAACCTGATTCTCTGATTCCCTATCCAAACTTCAGGCCATTCCACTCTCTACTGTGATTGTTTTTCTGTTTTGGTTGTATGTACTTAACACCACACAAAACACAATTTAACATAAACAAATGTTTTGGTCTTCCTGGTTCTGAAGTTTAAACTATGGGTTTATCAGCTTCAAGAGAAAGCACTGTTAGTTTTGTGACTATTGCAGCTTGTGGGTAATGGATGTTTCTGCCCAAGTGGCACTTTTTAGCCATCTAGTCTTTTGCAGTGACACACCTTCCGCTTGGGGACAGCAACAAGGGAGTTAAAAAAAAAAAATACGGGCCAGGTGTTTCCGAACACATTTAGTGTCATGAACTTTTTTCCTGTTTTACCATGCTCCTATCTGATTTTTGTATTTGTGTCTAGAATATATATTCCATTTACCCTCCCATTGGTATTTTGGTATATTGCTAGTTTGGGATAGTACAATTCACTGTAAACTGTGGTGTCCTTATTAAGGAAAGACTTTTTTTTTGTGTGTGTGTGTGTGCGCATTAGTCAGCCATTAGTCATAAGGGAATTTGCTGGATCATTAACTCCATTACATTTCTAATTAATTTGACATGGGTCTGGGAGCTCAGTTCTGTTATTGGAGTACCTAAGTGCACAGCATGGCTGTAGTGTGATAATTGCTTTCCTGAAAGTGGAATAGAGTGAATGGCAGCCTAAACTCTTTCTTTAGCTTGACTGGCCTTTCAAAATACTGACTTTAGGATATGCCCTTTAATAAGCATGTACAGCTCCACCAATTGACTAAATTGAAGAGTGATTTAGCTTTGTCCTTTTTGGGAGTTTTCTTCCCAAACAATCCCATCCTTAATTGGTCATCCCGTTTACGTAGATCCCAGATAAGTTAACGAAATGTGTTGCAAATTTACTTTCAATTAAGGGTGGAAATATCCAAGTATTATTGTGGCACTGTGAGCATGTATATAAGAAGGTTTCACATCCTAAGTATCTTGTGAAGAGGTCTTCTTAATCATGGTGGAATCTTTGTATCATTATCAAGCCACCGCTTCTACTTTTTATTTTGTTATGAGAAATTACAATTTATCATTAGAGTCAAATACCGGAGTTAGTGATGTGGATTCAGCTGACCTTGATTCCATAACAAACGGGTAGCTTGAATGTTATGTGGTTTGGGCCCTAGGCTTCCTACTGGTGTTGTGTAAAGCACAGTAGCACACGGGCTGGTTGTGGCAAGTGCTGCTGTAGGTGTTTGACCAGCTGCTGTGTAATTAAAAAAAAAAAAACGTTTTATTTATTAGTTTATTGGAGAGATCATACACAGTGTAAACAGATATAGCAGGAGTATAGATGGCAACAGACTACATATAGTGTACATAGGCGAGTATTCTCATTACCCCGTAATCGGTCAGGGAACCCCGCCCTAGGGAGACATAGCAGGGCATGTAGCGATTGGTCAAGACTGAATACATGAAAAGGCAAATTTACTTTAGCATTATGGATAACTTACAGCTGAATACACCAGCCTCGTCGTCAAATCTACATTCTCACACCTATGCAAAAGCTCAATATGCAAAATAATGTCTGGTCAGTCGGAAGTCTGATCCTCGTTAGGTGTAGTTGTGATGGGTGGTGATACAGCAGAGTCTGAAGGCGCATCATGGGCGCGAAGCCATGTCCTGAAAGGTTCCCAGATATCTTTGGTCTGGATGCTATCGGCATGAGGTCCCAGTAAAGGGTCAGCTGCTCTTGACGGTAGGCAATGTCATGTAACCAGTCTTTGATTTTGGGTCCCCGGGTGGCTCCTCAGTGTATTGCGAGCCTGCGTCTGGCTAGGACAATCATTGCCGTTAAGCGCCGGTATTCAGGACGTGTCTGTGCTACGTAGCCCAAAAGCAACACCAAGGGAGTATGGTCAATGGGCTGTCCTGTAATTTCCTGTATAGTTTCAGTTACCTTTGTTCAATAGTCAGAGACCGCGGGACACTCCCAGGCCACGTGGAGGAAAGCGGCTCCCTCCCGTCTACACTTCCAACAATTCGAGGTATATCTAAGGTTTATTTTGAAGAGTTGTTGGGGGGGGGGGGGTCTATAAAATTTGTGGATACATTTGAAATGTATTAATCTTAGCTTATAGTTGGAGGTAAATATTTTGTGTGAGAGCATCAATGGGCCCACTGCCTCATCTGTTGGGATTACACCCAGGTCCAGACGCCATTTGCGTAAGCGCTGCAGGGTCTGAATATGGTGTGTGAGTTTGTGTGTTAGTGAACAGCCTGGTTACAAGTTTGCGCGGCAATGGTGTACTCGATAAATTATGAAGGGAGTGTAATGTTGCTGGGGGTGTCAGAAAAGTAGGATGTAATGCCTTACAGGTCGTCTTTAATTGGTGGAAGAGGAGCTTATCCAGTAGTGGGGTCTCCTCCCCCTCCCGCCCAGCAGAATTTGGTAAAAAGACATAATTGGGGTAGAAATCTCCCATGGTAGTTATACCCATACGTGTGGCTCTGCCATTTGCGCCCCTATCATGGAGGAAGGGGAAGTGGGGATGTCTCGTCAGCGGCACCGATGGAGCATATAACAGTGGGGCCTGGACTCGCCTCCTCAACCCATCCCAAGCCCAGCGCTCCACCTCTACGGTATTAATTTTGTTTGGGGTACGTCGAAAAGGATAGTAGATGGCTGTGCTAAGCAGAATGGGGTCCGCTATGTCTCTCTCTGTGGCAACCTTGGGCTGAAACGGGACAGGGTAGGTCCAGTAATGAATAAATTGAGCCTAAGCGCTTAGGGCATATAGTTCAAAATCAGGGGCACCGAGGCCCCCCACGCTCAACGGGCGAGTTAGGACATCCCAAATAATCCTTGGTTGTGTGCCAGCCCAAATCAACGATATGTCTGCAGATCGTAATGTGTTAAAAAAAGGCCTGGTCAGAGGAATTGGGATGTTTACAAAATAGTATAAAAACTTGGAGGACAATCATTTTAAGAACGGCAATTCTGCTTGCCAATGATAAGGGGAGCAGTGACCAGATTTTAATTTTTTCTTCCAGCCAGGAGTACAGTTTGCCGAAATGTAGGTTCCACAGGAGTTGCAGATCTCTTCAGAGCCACACTCCTATGTTATGTTATGTTATTCATAATTTGTAAAGCTCACGGGCACCCAGAGGTTTCATGGTGCTAGAGAAGAGACAAAAACAGATGGTAAGCAGTATCCTAACCGTGTGCTTGTTATAACAACCAGGTCTTCAATGCGCCCCTGAAAATCATAAGATTAGTGCAACTCCGGAGTGATAAAGGAAACGAGTTTCAGATCTTTGGGGCCCAGTAGGCAAATCGGCATCCACCGAGGCGTTTCTTGTTAACAAGGGGTCAGGTGAGGAGGAACAGGTGGGCAGAGCGGAGATTGCGAGTCGGTTCGTGTTTCTTTATGAGATGGTTTATAAACTTGGGGCTTTTTCCATGAAGAGCCTTAAAGGCTAGGCAGCCCACTTTAAAGGTTACCCGTTGGGCTAAAGGTAGCCAATGAAGAGAGGCTAGCAGTGGTTTCGCCGAACTCCTACCATTGCATTTAAAAATTAGTCTGGCCGCTTGATTTTGCACAATCTGCAAGCGATTAGAAAGAGCCAAGGGAATGCCTAAATAAATGGAGTTAGAGAAATCTAAGCGGGAGAGGACCAAGGCGATTACCACCTGGATGAGGGCGGAGTGCGTGAGCAGATGAGCAATCTTCTTAATCTTCCGTAGCTGGAAGAAACATGAAGAGATCACAGTTCCCACCTGACTTTTTAAAGAGAGATCGGTGTTAAGGGTGATCCCAAGACTTTTTTCTGAGGGGGAGGGAGACTGGGAAGATCCCATAGCGGGCGGCCAGAAATGAGGCCCCCAGCTAGTTGCACTTTTACCCGGTAGAACCAGCTCGGTCTTTCCAGGGTTGAGTTTTAGATGGTTCATCTCCATCAAACCTTGAATGTGCAACACAGTGGCCTGAAATTCCTCAACGGAATCTGTGGAGTTTAGTGGGAATATGAGCAGCAGGTCGTCCGCATAGTTGTATATTGTAACCTTCCTGTTTTTCAAGGAGTGCAGCAACGGTTTGAGGTATAAATTAAACAGAAGGGGGGACAATGACGAGCCCTGTGGAACGCCACAGGTGGTGGAGAGTTTGGGCGCTGTAAAGTTCTGAAGCTTGACAGCCTGGAATCGGTCATTCAGAAAGGACTTGACCCATCCGAGAGCCATGCCTCGCAGGCCGGCCTGTTCGACAACGTGTAATAAGATGGAATGATCCACCGTGTCGAACGCTGCCGACAAGTCCAGAAGCACCAAGGCCTGATGTATACCCTTATCGGCATTAGACCTCAATGTGTCCAGGACAGCTAGGATCACCGTCTCGGTAGAGTGCGCCTGGCGAAAGCCGGCTTGATTAGGCTCTAGGAAATCAGATGTCTCTATAAAACTAGAGATACAGCTGGCCACATGGGCTTCTAGAATCTTTGCGCCGAAAGGGAGAAGTGATATGGGCCGGTAGTTCGATAGATTGGAAGGGTCAGCACCAGGTTTTTTAATTAATGGGACCAGCACGGCGTTTTTAAAAGAGTTGGGGACTGTTCCCTGTAATAGGGACTCATTCAGAAGGGGAAGTATTCCTTGGGGTAATGTAGTATAGACTTCCTTCAGTATGTGCGGGGGACAGGGGTCGTTGGGGGACCCGGACGTTACTCGGTTCATCAATTCAGCTAACCTCAATTGATCTATCGGAGGGATAGCCTTGAGTTCGTGAGGATTTCTGCAGATGTCGACTATTTCCGCCGTAGTTGAGCTAGGTTGAATGCTGGCTTTAATCTTGGCAATCTTATCCTTGAAGAAATCATTGAGTTGATTGCACATCATTTGAGTGGGAACTTGAGAGGGGGAGGTTCTGACATCATTACATAAGTCATTAACGACCCTGAAAATTTCTTTGGATTTATTTTGGGCATTAGAGATTATTTCGGAGAAGAAAGCTGCCTTAGCAAATAAGATAGTTTTTATACTTCCTGCGGGCGGCTGTATATAATGATCTGTCTTCATCAGAGTACCCCTGTCTCCATTTTCTCTCCAATTGGCGCAATTCTAATTTTTGATTTTTCAGGTCTGTAGTAAACAACCTATGGGCATCCATGCGGCGAGCACGTGAGAACTTGGTAAAAGGAACGTGCTCGTTGCTGGCTGTCAGGAGCCATTCAGTAAGATCTTTGTCCATGCGATTAATGTCTGGGGAAAAAGCTGGAAGAGAGTTGGCCAAGGTGGACAGGAAGTCCTGTTTATTTAATGAGCTCCATTTCCTTATTAGCCCCCCTGCATAAGCGGGAGCCTTTAGGTGGCCCTGACAGGTGATGGAGAAATGCAGTTGATGATGGTCCGACCATATGCAGGGCATTATCGTAGGAGTGGATAGTGGGACATTGCAAGACCAAATCTGGTCCAGAATATGTCCCCTTTTATGAGTTGGAATCAGAACTGATTGAGAGAAGTTCATGTGGGAGAGAAGCTCAAAAAGTTCTGTAGCCTGGGGTCCTGCTTCCGGGTCATTGTACCAATAATTTAAATCCCCGATCAGCATGACTTTATCATAGTTAACAATTAGGCTGGCCATTTGCTCGGACAGCGAGACTGGGAATGTAGGCATAGTTTTGGGTGGACGATAAATCAATACCAGCACCATAGTTGCTTTGTCTGAGTTGGATTTAATTACGAGGTTTTCCGTGTCTGGTAAGTCCAGAGGGGGTAGAGTGGAAAACGTATGATTTTTATGAATGATTGCGGCAACACCGCCCCCAGGTTTTCCTGGTACTCTATTTGCAGATAGAATGTAATAGTCTGCCGTAAGAGCTGTGAAAATATCTGGTAAAGAATCCGCTGTGAGCCAGGTTTCAGATATAAATAGTATATCTGGTGTATCGGATTTAAGTAATAGGAAGATGTCTAGTTGGTGTTTTACCAGAGATCTGGTGTTAAGGTAAAGGCAATGGAGGGACGTAGCTTTTGGGCTTGGAGGAGAGCTAGTGGAGGAAGGACTTTGAGAAGTGGTATAAGAGCTCTCCTCTATCAGATGGAGAGGATAAATATTATTAGCCTTTAAGCGGGTGAGTGTTGCAGGATCGGGGTCGGGAGTACCAGAGTGTTGCAGAGAGAGGAGTTCAAAAGAAGTGTAGCTGATAATTTCTCCATTCTGCCTAGTCCCTGCACTCGTCCGCTGCGCTTCCTTGCAAGGCACATAATTATGAGGAGAGATAGGGGCGTGGCCTAGCAGTAGTGGGCGTGGCTACTGTGTGTCCCGGGAAGATGGCGGCAAGAATAATAGGGCCCCGCGTCAGCGTTACCCTCCGCGGGTGGTCCTAGAAAGTACCCTGTCACCAGATAGTGTGCGAGAGGGAAATGGTGAGTAAAAACACAATATTAACAATCATACGTTTTAAAATGCTAGCAAGCATCAAAATACTGACAGCGATTCTCCCGGCTTTCCGCCTCAGGAGTTAAAACTTCTCTAAGTACTTCATCTCTCCCTCTGCCCACTGTAATGGGAACTCAAGAGTTCTGCACAGTGGTGCATCTGCTAATTGCAAAATGGAAGATATTCCCCAATTGATATCAATCCCAGACAACCCCCCAAATCTTAACAGCTCCCTAAGTAGCGGGTTAAGGTTCTCGTCTGGGTGTCTTACATATGTTATGTCATCCGCGTACGTAGATATAGTAAGATTGCGATCAGTAAATATTACACCTCGGGAGGGGTGATGTTGGTGGATCTGGGCTGACAGAGGCTCCATCCCAATCACGCATAGGAATGGGGAGAGGGGACACCCCTGACGCGTGCCTCTAGATATCGGGACGGCATCTGATAGGAGACCATTGGCTAGGAGTCGTGCTGTTGGCTTAGTATATAGCAATTTTTGATCAACTTGAGGAAGTTGGGGCTAAATCCCAGGCGCGGCAGGATCGTGAATAGATAGGGCCACTCAAGGGAGTCAAATGCTTTGGTAGCGTCTAAAAAAAAAAACAGCCGCCGCCGGAAGTTAGGGATCCATTTGATGTAGGACCGAAAAAAAGGTTTGCAGGTTTTGGGCTGTCGATCTCCCGAGAATAAAACCGGATTGGTCAGTGCGAGCAATAATAGGTAGAAGGGGTTGTAGTTGGTTCGCAATTAACTTAGCTAGGATTTTGGTGTTTATGTTTATGAGGGACAAGGGTCGGTAGGAATCAGAGTGTTGGGGATTTATCTGGTTTGAGCAGTGCGATGATTACCGCTTCTCGCATGGACTGGGGTAAAACCCCGGCCTCCAGTGATTCCTGGTAGGCATCTAGTAGTCTGGGAGCTACAGTGTCGACATAAGTTTTATAGAAAAGGGTGGTTAGTCCATCTCGGTGCCTTGCCAGTTCGGAGAGCACTGATCACTTGGGTAATGTCCTCTATCGTGAAGGGGAGGTCTAGGTACGGTCTGTGTCTCGAGCTCAGCCATAACTGTTGTAGGGAATCTAGATATTCAATCAGATCGGGGTGTATGGAATTTTGTTTGGCCTCATATGAGGACGTGTAGAATTTGGTGAGAAGTTGGCGTGTGCCTGTTTGTCCATGGGTGGGAATGGATTCAGCATCTAGGAGCTCCACTATACTTGGGGGCAGTTTTCTGACGCAATAGATTGGCAAGAGTTTTGCCAGCTCTGTCCCCTTCCCCATAGCCATGGGCTCTGTCTTCCTTTCCCAAGAATCATATCTCGGCCTCTTGCTCAAACTCCGTGATGAGAGTACGAATAGATCCTAGATAGGCAGCATATCTTTGGTTACATAAAACTGTGTTTCCATCTTTGGTTGCATGAAACTGTGTTTCCAAACCCTTAATGTCTTGCTCCAGTCTAGCCAGAGTTGTGCAAATGGATTTAAGAACACCTGATTGTTTGGAGATACAGGCTCCCCTTATAACCACCTTAAAAGCTGCCAATAATACGGATGGGGAGTCCACTGAACCCTCATTGATAGAAAAATAGTTTTGAATTTCTGTGGCTATTTTGGCCTTAAAGACCGAATCTAAGCGGGTGTGTGGCGGGACTCGCCACACAAAGGCGCATGGTTTTGTATTTGGAATTTGCCACTTTAATAGTACCGGGGCATGATCGGAGAGGGTACGTGGAAGGTGTTGCGTGTCGGTAATCCATGTGATCAGGTTGGCAGACACCAACCAATAGTCGAGCCGCGACAATTATTGTCGGAATGAGGTTACACACGTGCCTTCCTGTGCGAGTGGATGGAAGTGGCGCCAGGTATCATACAGGTTATGTTCAGATATAATAGAGTTTAGGGACAATGTGGCGTTACGATGGAGATTAAGAGCTACGCCCTCCCTGTCAAGTGCGTTATTAAGGATAGCGTTATAGTCACCGCCCCACATGGCCGTATCACATCCTGCCCACACTGGCTGAAAGAACAAGGGTTCATCTGTATTTGGACCATATATAGCAGCCAGTGTAATTGGATTAGATGCTAGCTGACCTCTCACTATAACGAATCGTCTGTCCGAGTCTATCGTGGTATGATGCGTCCGCCAACCAAGACCACGTCTGATCAAGATGGTAATGCCCCAGGCATATTGTGAGAAGGTGGCGGAGTGGACCTCGCCCCAAGAGAGAGGGAATAATTTTGAGTCAGCCAGGTTGCATAAGTGAGTTTCCTGCAAGAAGCATATGTCAATATGGTGTCTTCGTAGGTAAGAGTTGACTAGTCTAGCCTTCTTGTGATCATTTAAACCGCGTATGTTCCATGTTAAAAAGCGTGCGTCTGTCATTTGTATTTGCAGCTTGTGATTTGCGCATGCAGTCATGTTGTATCCTGTTTCCAGTATCTCCCAGACCCCCCCCCCCCCCCGCCCCCCCCCGACCAACAGGGCATCCGTGCCCAGTGCACACCCACACTCCCTGCATGTCAGTCGAATTTGAAGTGGCTGTCCCCAACCTGTAGTTTGTTTGTATCTCATCCAAAAAACAAAACACCCACCCCGGCTCTCTGTAACCACCCAAACAAATTTCCCCGTTCTCAACCCTCGCCCTCCCACTGCAACCTCCTAAACAGGTCGAGGATTAGAGCCCTTCCCCCTCCCTAAAATACCCCCAAAACACAAACGGGGGAATAAACATATGTACCCCCCCATAACAAGAACCAAAGTAAAGTCATGGGAGATCTCCCTGCGGGGCGAGGAACAACAGCAGAGACCTGCCAGTGGCAGGGTTACGGGCAAACCTGGAAACGAACTCTAGAACACCGTGCAATAAGCAAAGTAAACATGAGGGCTGCTGCCCAATAGAGTAACCAACATTTTCGTTCTAGCATGACTATGCATCCAGGCCACCTAAGGGTAGGATGTAGAGATACAACTACTGTGTCAAATAAAAGAAGCAATATGGTGGAAAGCAGAGGAATATAACTTGTGAGGCACATTAGTTCAGTCATTCTCGTCCAGTGTATTCTCGTTGTTGTCGACGCTCCGTGTGCCTTTAGAGGAGTTTTTAGGACAAATGTGCTTGGCAAATTTAAATGCCGACTTCTCGTCCGTAAAGAAATGGGCTTGGCCGTCGTGGGTAATTTTCAGTTTAGCTGGGTAAAGCATAGCATATGGAATGAAAGAGTTCTGCAACATGCGTTTCGTTGATTGGAACTCTCTTCGTGCAGCCTGCACCGTTGGGGTATAGTCTGGGAAGAACGACCGTGTATTACCTTTGTAGACAATCGGACTTCTGGCCCGCGCCTCTTTCAATATGGCATCCCTGTCAGTGTAATTTAGCAACCGTGCTATGACCAGGCGTGGTGGTGCCCCCGGGTTCGGTCTGGGGCCCAGCGAACGGTGGGCCCTCTCCACAATCATGACCTTAGATAATGCAGCGCCAAAGAGTTCCTGCAGCAAGTCCGTGATGAAGGTTTCCATTTTCTGGATGGCGGTTGACTCCAGCAGGCCCGCTATGCGGAGGTTGTTCGGACGGGAACGCGCCTCTAAGTCCTCATTCTTAGCTTTTATAAGTTCAAGGACTTTTTCCATGCTAGATACCTGCGCCCTTGTTTCAGATTGGGAATCTTGTGTATCAGACAGTCGATTTTCAAGCCTGTCTAGTCGAGTTTCGTGTATTTCGACTTTTTTCTCCATTCAGTCCAGAGGTTAGGGCGTCTGTTTTACAGTCTATTGTATTTAGACTTGAGCGGACATCAAGTAGAATGGAGCGCATGTCTTCCTCTGGGGCGTCAGATGCATCTGCACCAGTTCCAGTGGTACCCTGCTCGATGGTCGTATCCATATTGCGCGTCTGGCGCTTTCTCTCAAAAGGGATCTTGGGCTGCCTAGGATCTGGTTTGCCCATCGTAGCGTACAGTCCACACCTGTTGATGATTGGCCGTGCAGTTAGTAGCCCCAACCACTTTAGGTTCAAGCCGCGAGCACAAGTATCAGGTCTTAGGAGTCCCAACGATTAGTGTGTGATCAACTGGACTCTTCCCTCCGTTTTGTAGAGAATACAGACAGGCCTCTTGTCGCCTCAGGGGTCGAGGAGCCGATCCCAAATAGTGGCCAAAGTGCTCGCCACACCGTTCCCGCAGCCCTCCTCCAGGTGTATGACCACAGTGTTCTGATCAGGGGGGGGCCAGTCAGCAGGGGGGCTCAACTAGTGCAGTTGAGAGCATCACGGCGCTTGCCACAGCGTCCCATCTCCATTGGTAGACCAGGACAACAGGCCTCGGTATGACCAGATGGAGGCAGGTAAGGGCCCCCGCTCGAGCTACGCAGCACCCCGCTCAGTTCCCAACACTCTTGTGGGCAACTAAGCCCAGATCCACGTTAGCAGGGTGCTGCCCGCCCCCCACCCCGCCACGCTCCCTGATTCTGCCGCTCATTGGGGGTAGGCTCAGGTGCGCCCTCCCACTCGCGCCCCACAGACCGCGCTTAGGCGCCAAGTCCCCGCCGGGCTCATGAAGCCCGCCTAGGCCCAGGTCCCGTGACGTAGTGTCGCAGCAACACGAGTCGGGCCACACCAGCAGTCCTCTACCTCATTCAAATGTGGCACCAGGATCGGTGCGTATAGTTGGCAGACCCCAGGGTCTCGGGCCGAGTTCCCCTGCCTTCGCCGGGAGCCAATCAGCGTCCCTGGATGGCGGCGGCACGTCGCAGCTGTCTGTGTCCCAAGGGCGATGCGGCCCAACAGTAAGGAGTGGATTCCAATATAGCCAATGCAGGTCTTCCTCCAGATGCAGCAGCGGACTCCTCGTCTCACCGTAGACCAGGCAACCGGGCTATACTTTCGGATTCCAGTGCTCGGTGGCCATTTTACACGCTGCCTTGGCTGCCGCGCCTCGCCGCTAACAAATTCCAACTGCTCCCTCTCCAATGTCGCCGAAATCCGCACCCCAGGTGCGATGGGTGCAGATGCAGCTCCGCTCTGTAGCCCAGCAAGAATAGCGGTGTTCTAACGGTGGTATTTGCCAAATGTTCGTGCCCGACCTGCAGAGCCCCTTCAACAGGCGGCCATACTGCAGCGCGTCGTAGCCACCAGCTGCTGTGTAATTTAGAGCAGATTTTCTTTATCTGCCTTACTGTTACCTTTGTGATCCAACTGATAGCAGCTAATATGTAATCGGCTGGAAAAGAATCTGAAAGCTTGCAAATATATTTGTCTGCTTTTAAAAGACCCTCTACAGTTTTGATTTGGCTCTGTTTCGTACTTACAAAATACCTGCTACTTCGCTCGTTGGTCAACTCGCCAGACTACAAAAAACATTACTGGACTGTTCCTCCTTGTCTGGCATTGTCTTCCGTGGTATACTGATCACAATAGACATATGTGAGATACTCTTTACATGTACGAGTGAGCAGAGATTAACTGGTTGCAATGGGGGGACGGTTCTTGGCTGTTGCAGGTTCCTGATAGGCACTCAAATCACTGTCACAGATGTGCTAGAGTTAATGACGTAACAAAATAAGAGTTGTCCTTTTCAAAGATCTTGTCGGAGCATCCTGCATGTGTCTTCTCACAGCCACACTCCAGCTCCACCAATATCCAATGTCCCCAGACTGATCAGAATTTTAGTCTCAGCAAGCCCCTAGGTGCCATATGTATTTCTATCACCATCTATCGCACCCCTGGTATTTGATGTACATTGGAGCTTTGGCTTCTATAGTGTTACTTGAAAATCACAAAATAAACGTCACCTGGCTGGATTGTTTGTGTGATTCGTTAGTGCTGTGGAGCACCAAGCAGTATGCGACTGTTGGGGCAAGACATTAGAAAGACCAGTTTGGTTGCAAAATTAGCTCTCTTCTCAAGTTCAATATGTCTGTGGTTGCTGTGTAGGCTTCAGTTCCATAGCTGGATAAATGTGTGTTTTATCATTATTTCACTCCTGTTAATGCCCAACAAAATCTTTGTGTTTCTGGGTTTAGAAATCAGCATTTTCATTGATAGTCCATTGGTCTCAAGCTAATCATGATCACTAAGGAACTCGCATCTATTTATATTCTATTTATAGTCTCTTGTGCATTTCACTTTGTTTCTTTAAGTCTTGCATAGTCTTGATATGCTGTTGTCTACCAAACCTACTCAGGGGTTGTTTAGCAACTTATTTTTTTGTATAGTGTGAGTATGCTTTTATTCCAGCATTAAATTTGATATAAAGCCACAGATTAGCATTTTTTTAATGAATATGCATTTGTGTATATGGTATTTTTGTAGTGCGAGCCTAGCCAAAAGGCATCTGGACATCAATTGAATATTTCCATTGTTGTCCAGTAGGATCTCATTATGTCTGAGGGAGCTGAAGGAGCCATCTGTCTTCTGTAAGGGTTAAGATGGGAATTTTAGTGCAATAAAACATATTCTTTTCATTAGTATCCCTTGTGAACCCAGCCCTGTTTTATATAGAAAAAGGTTTCGAACTTCCTCTATGCCACCCCAGATCTGGACCCCACTTTGCCTCTGTCCCGTTCTGTCGGACAATTTTTGATAATTCCATCTTATCTGTTCCTGTGTGTTCATCATCCTTGCATTGTGGAGAGAAGGTTTAAAAAAAAAACGAGGGTTTCTCTCTCTCATGAATGGAGCACCCCAAGTTCACTTATTTACCCCAATCCATCCTCCGATATGGTTCAATGAAAGTAGTCGTGGTTGAAATTGTGCAGGGAAGAAAATCGCCTCAGTCCAGAAGTTTCCCTCTATATTGCTTCTTTATAATTCTGTGAGCTCCACAAACCCTCGTTCTTGCCCCTTACCCCCTCCTTTTGGACTCACATTTCTCATTAGGGTGTACTTGCTACGTTTTTTTTTTTTTTATATATACCTCATTATTTGGTCCCTGAAATAGTCATTGTATCTTTTACATGCTCATCAGAACAGAAACGTTTTGATTCCGCTTTTGCCTGGCTCATAGGCTCCAATCCCATTGTACATTTATCCCTGGACTCGACACTGATCATGTATTACCCTATGCCAGGGGTCTCCAACCTTTTCTGTACTGAGAGCAACTTTATGTTCAAAGAAACACATTAACAGCTACTAATATAATTACTGCTTTATAATTTCAATATTTTTATATGTATAATAAATCAACCAAGCAAAAGCTTTCTAATTTAATAAGCTGGGCTGCACACAGGTGAGCTACTAAGAGGTAGCTGGAGAGCTAAGGTAGCTCACCATCTACTGGTTGGAGACCCCTGCCCTATGCCCTACTGCCCACTTCTGTACTCTCATTAGATGCGAACTGATTCTGCAGTTTTGCCATGCACTGAATTGGATCAAAATCCACTCCCTGTGGCTTTACATGAAAAGTATCATTCTCCTTTTAGAGATTGGAGTGGGCAGACGGGCACTGCCCCGGGGCCACTACTGTAGTTGTTGAGGTTCTTAAATCGGGGTAGTACGGCGGAGCAGTCTGAGGCCTCTCAGAATTCAACAATCAGACACAGTGACTGTTGTCTGGCTGTTACTAATCGTTTTAGTGAAAAAAAGTAATGTAATCACACAGTTTCACTTGTACAGTACAGGTTACAATCCTTTTGCAACTTTATTGGTTCACCTAAGCCTTGATTTTTATTTTAACTCACTGTAAAAATGGTAAAATAATTCTTGATGTGATTTTTTTTTTTTTCAGAGCTCAAAAACAAAGCTAAATAATAGTTACATTTTTTAATTGTTAATCCAGTACACATGGCATCCCAAATTCCATATTCTTTTGTAGACTACGAAAATTCACAAATTGAAACATGGCAAAAGAGAAAAGGGATACCCCCTCATCAATACTAGAACTCTTGAATGTCAGGTGAAAAATAACACACCATTATCTGATTGAATTGTCATGGGCAGTGTTGACAGCCTACTCTCCCAAACCCCTAAAATTATTAAAAACAAATTGGGGTTGCTTATATCCCAGAAAGAGTGCTGATGATGCTGGCACAGTACACCAGTTTAGAAGTTAGAGTTGAAGCAAGACTCAGCTGATCAAAAGCCTGTGGCCGTTTCTGTATCCTCTACTAATGTTTTATTTTGTTAAACACAGCCAAGTGAGATTAGATTAAGCACAAAGTTTATTTTAAGACTCAAATAACACTAGAGGCAAAAATAATGTTCTCTCCGCAGCGACAGACTCCTAACTCCTATTGTGCTCACTGAACGAGATGTGAGGCACTCTTTGATTTTAGGCAGCGAACATGGCTAAAAACAGGGTCGCGAAAGTTCCTTCTTTACTTCAGCTACACTCCGTGTTGGTATCTGTTGCCTGTGTACTTGTCCCCCTCCCTCTGTGTTGCACTCTCCCTCATGTACTTTCCCCGGCCCCAAGTTGCTTTCTCACCCATATGCTTCTCCCCTGCCAACTCCCCGTTGCTCTCGCCAGCTGCTTCTGCCCAGTAGTTTGTTGCTTGAGTTCCCCCCACCCGTGTCCTCTGTGTTGCTTCCCACGCCCTTCATGTTGCCCCACCTGCATCTTGTGATGCTTCTTCTCACCCTTGTTCTCCATGCGTCTACTGCCACTCGCCGTGCTTCCCCCAAAAAAACAAACGATAATTATTATTTTTTTTTACTGATCCAACTTGGTACATTTAAAGTAACAAAAAGTTTGTCATTTTGTAGGTGCATACACATTTGTGTGGCCTTTTTTGGGTGTTTTTTTTAGCCATGCTTCATAGCATCAGGGATGCTGTACAGCTTGGGTATAAACTCAAGGGTGTGGAATTTAGTAAAATAACTACATGTCCATGCGGCAGGTTGCTTCTTAAGTCTACTTGTCCTGTAAAAATCAATCCACTTGCTTCTTTGGTACCATGTAGTCCAGCAACAAATTATGGCAGCAATCTCATTATATAAGAGCTCGAATATAGCCTCTAATTATGCCAGGGCTCATAACATAGTAGTGTTTGAATACTTGCAATCCCCTTATGTTGCCACGTATCAGCAGATCTACATACTGTGGCTGAAGGTAGTGGTAAGCAATAGTTCCAGGGTTAGAATGCCCTTTTGAGTCTGTGCAAATCTACTAACTTGCATGCTTTAAGAGTTTTCAACAACTCTTCTCTAATCTTTATCCATACTGAGAAATGTATTCCTGACCATGGCAGACGTAAATCTTCTTCCAGAGTTGGGGGAAAAAGTGGTTGGAAACACTCAGATTTTCACATGAGCAAATCTACACATGCATATTTGCTCATGCTAAAATGCAGCTCACAGATATTTTCTAGGAGTACAATTTCTTGTCCTACTTCTGTAATTTCTTGGGAATTCACGAAAGCCATAAAGCTACATTTAATGCAAAGACATATACCATGGGTGAACGTTTGAGACTTTCTTTAATAATTGGGCTCCTAATTTGGTCTGGCGTTGACCGTGACCTTTTGTGTTTATTAAACCGCATTCTGATCTTTCACAAAGAGCATATCTGCAAACTAAGTAGTTTTGTTCAGTGCCAGTAACTACTGTGGCAGTGTGTGCTTTTTTTAAACGAAAAACTATTTTTGCTTTTGCCAATGTAGGTTAGAATGGTGAGGGCCCGTCCGCTCCCACACCAATAAGGTTTTACAAAAACCATGCCAAAACAAGTCACATATTGACAAAACTAAAAAGCTGACCATCAATTTCAGACCTACTGGCTTTGCCAATGCTTGTTTATTTGTGTTTCCCATAATCTTATTGAAACTGTTTTAAACTGATTTTTGTTATGAATATTTTTGGGAAATACTAGCATGCATCAACACATGTTACTAAATGATGCAGCAAAGAAATGGTACCTGAAATTTTACAGTAGTTTAACAAAATGTTTTTTTTTTTCCTGCCTTCATTTTTTTTAGGAACATTTTATTTTGAAAGCAAAGAATCATCAGTCTTGCTTTAAAGCTTCTGCAAATATTTGCATCAAATCGAAGAGCATTCTGGGAGCATTATACATAGCCTCATATTGCTAAAGTTTGAAAACGAGTGTACACCTTGTTATACTGGAACCACGGTCAGTAGTGCAGTCAGAGCTTATAACATTTACTTAGAGCGCTCACCCTAATAATAAAGGCTTTCAATTAACGAACCATAAATACAAGTTTGAACAGCATTACCATATGGGCAAACGTATAACCTTAACTGTAGACAGTGCCCTTCCTTTATCCATAATGGGGTACTGCAAAATGGCAGCCAAAGGGTTTGTGCTCTAGGGGGTTGGGGCCTACTTGTCCCAAGGACAAAATAATCTAGGGGGTTGGGTCTACTCGTCTCAAGGACAAAATACACATGAAAACTTGCTGCCCTTGACCCCAAACAATATATCCTGGGTGTCGGGCTATAGGAATTCCACATCGCTGAAACTATTGGCAAAGCCAGTCTCCAAGGTGAGACCTATTGGCTTTGCGAGTGCTTGGTGTATTTCATGGCTGGTATCCTGCTTTTGTGGCCATGTTGGTGGTAGTCTCTTCTCATGTGCAAGTTAAACATGCAAAGATTTCTTGTGGTTAGTGAGAAGGAGCATTTGTGTGGGAGATCTGTTGTGTTTATAGAAAGGGGATTAGTCATGCAGGAGTACAGATAATTCCTGTTTTGAATGAATTGAGACTATTGGAATCTAGTGTAATCAGCGGTTTGTTGTCAGTCTCAGTTGAAAACGAGAATAGATCTGAGGTAATAGAGCAGGAAAAGAAGGTGGGTGAACCAATCAATCAATCACTTACTTGTAGAGTGCGCTAATCGCCCGTGAGGGTCTCAAGGCGCTGAGCGGGGGTGGGGGTGGGGGTGCAGCTACTGCTCGAACTGCATTGAGGCCATAAGAGAAGCCATCAAGAGATGATGGCACCCAGCAGTGAGGATAACAGCAGGAAGAGTTACAAACCTGAGGGAGAGACTTAACTGGGAACGAGATGGATGTAATGAAATCTTAACAGGTTACCATACACTCATTGAACTAACAAAATGTGAACACCATGGAACTGGGATAAGTGATGATAAGTTTGTATATCATGCCATAGTGTCTCAGCTAAGCAATAGACTAAATGTTACCAGCAAGTGTATTTGTATGTTGGAATTTGTGGTGAAGCACTGACATATGGGGTGGGGGTGGGGGCTTGTGGGAGAAATCTGCACAATAAAGAGCCTGAAAGGTCAACTTTGACTGCTTCAAGAAGGTGATTGGTAGAAGGTTGCTCCTTGATTGAAGAGAATAGACATCCAAGGATATCGGAGAAGGGGTAGTAAAGACCGACAAGTAGTCAGAAGGAAATACATGCTCAGCCATAAGTTTTATTTAACAGTAGAACCAAGACTCACTTAAAGCATTGAAATTCTCATTATCGCCTGAAAATTTAATTTTGAAGATTTAGCCTAACTATATTTTGTGGGTGTTTTTTCTTTTCTTTCTTGAATAATTTAAATGTTTGTAGATCTTGAAAATAAAGTTTGCTTGTTAGGTAAATTTTTGGTATTTTAGATTGTTTTAACGGGACAGAAACTTTCCAGCAAAAAGTAGCTGATTCAGTGTTGCCTGTATGGGTATTTTGGCTTTAGAACCCGCTAATTCCGATCTGCTTCTCAGCCATGTCATACTTTATAACAGCCAGCACCACTGGGGTGTTGAGCTTCACTGTCCACCAGATGCTGATCTAATCTTGGATGAATGCAGAAAAATACTTGAGATTTTCTAGACAAAGTTGAATGCTTTCCTCTGAGAACATCTCCTGTGTTTGATATTTGGAAGTAAATAGCCCCTCTGAACGGTCTTTGTAAGTCAGTTTTACTGACTCAATCTAGCAAGAATGCACCTGTAGGAAGGTGGAATCTGACTAATGGTTGCCCCCAACTTTTTGCCTGGCATTTGAGTGGTTTTTGACTAGTCTGGCTGGGATCCTGCTATCCAGGACCCCAGCCTATCTGCTTTCTCCCTAAAACTAATGTGAAGTACCCTAGGTACAAACCAATTGGATGCTGAGGATGCCCTGACAGTCCCTTGTAGATAGTACCCTAGGTACCCAGGGCATGGGTCCCTCAGTAGGCCTACCAGGGCTGCAGCATGTATTGTGCCACCCTGGGACAGCCATACAACCTGACACCACCAGACCACTACTGTAGTCTGGGTAAGGTGGTGCTAGCACCCCTTACAGGGATATAGGTACCCTATATCCCACCCTATTACAACACATATACTCTCATAGGTCACCCTATAGCAGGCCTTGGTAATCCTACAAGGCAGGGTGCTGAGGTATGTGTGAGGGGGGACCCCTACATGAGTAGGGCCTCTCTGCAACCTTCGTAAAATCATTGCTGGGTTGTTTGTAGTGTAGCCATACCATATACTCTTAACCGCATTATAAGTCTAACGCGATAACTTGAGAATGGCTACACAGAACCATATCGTGTTTGGTGTCAAACATGTAGGAATCATACCCCCAGTCCAGCCATGGGCATGAGGGTGCGATTCCCCCCTGCTAGAGGGGCGATATGGGAAAAGCGGCAGAATTTAGACACCAATTTAAAAGTGTACAAGCAGTACAAAATGGCTACTACCCACCACCTACACGACCCTGGCTGGCTGTTGCTGGGGAAAACCCCAGCCTCGCCAGCTGGACAATAGGGCTCCTGTGGCAGGGAGGTGCTAGCATCTCCCCAGACAGGATAATGTGGATTGGAACAGGGTGGGTGCACCAAATGTCCTTTCAGAGTTGCACGTAGGCAGCTGCAGAGACCTCATTCTGCATACACCGCTTGGAACCGGTTCAGGGGCATCCTGCCCCTCGCCCAGGCGGGAAACACAAAGGGGAGAGGGTGTGGCCAGCCTTTCCCGCCTCACCTCACCTCTCATTGGTGGACACTACTCTGGACACTCCCCTAATCTTGGGGATAAAGGTGAATAACGTGGCCCCAGAGCCTCAGATTAATCTTGAACTTTACAGTCTTGACCTTCGACTTGCTGCTGCCCAGCTGACGGAAGAAATCTCCCTTGGGATAAAGGAGTTACCCCCCTGCTTGGCAGGCACCTGAAACACTGCAAGTGACCCGGTTGGAACCTCGCTGCTCCTACGGACTTCAACGACTTCCAGCACCCTTGAGGTGGGTTTCCAGCGCATCCCAGAGGCCAGTGAGTGTGCTCAACGAATTTGGGCACCGTGGACCGCGTGGGTGCCGAGATCCCCAATACCCCAGGACACCGGCCACCTCTTGCATAGCACACGACCCTGACCAGTGGGGAAGTTGTGCTTTGGCCGTTTTCGAGCCAACCACTCTACAGCAATTGTGCCAAAGACCAGCGCCCTAGCCCCCTCCGGTGGCCCGTGGGTGCCCTTTTACGCACTCCAAATTGCTGCCTCCCGCGGTCCATTGTCTCTCAACTTGTGGGCCCTAGCGGAGGTCTATTTCTACAAACAAGAGTTCCCCTGGTTGCTCCAGGCCTGCTCTACAGTCTCCTCGAAGGAGACCTCTCCCAGACCTTGTGGGTCTGCACTGTAGCAGATTTGTTTATCTTTCGTGGGTTGCGGTTGCCAAGGCTTAGTGGATCCAATCCGGACACTAACACCGCAGCGACCCTCATCCGACGTGGGACAGTCGCCCTCCAGAAGCTGGCCTTCCTTGAAGCCTCCCGGAGCTCGTGGCTGCAGATCCAAGCTACACCACTTTCCACCAGAAGCACCCGACATCGAAGGGCTCTTTGCTTTGAGCCTCCTGGTCACTTTGCCGTGACCCAGACTCTGTCCCCTCTGCTTTCAGGTTCTTCTCTACAATCTTCACATCTTTGATCTTCACGGAATCATCGACGCTTTTGGCTAGCAGAACTTTTGACTATTTTCCCATTGAAAATCAGCCCGCGACCCGATAGCAGAAACGACCTATGCACCCGGCTTCCCTGGGGCAGGTAACAGTGGTACCTCTGTACTCTCGTGGTAGTGGGCTCCTCAAAAGCTTAAGTCTAAAGTTTTAACTTTGTACTCCTGCTAGACGTATTTTTAAACTGTTTATTTCCAACCGCGACATTCTCCATAGGCTGTAATAGAGATCCCGATAGCAGCAACTTCCACTGCACGCGCCTCCCGTGGGTCCCCTTCCTCATAACCTGGGGTGGATTCTTAAGGGGCCAGCGATCCTAAATGCCCTAGGCATTGTCTGTAGAATTGTCGTGGTTCTTATACCATTTTTTTAGTATATGGTTTGGTCCCCCCCCGGGGCCCAATGTTATTAGTGCTATTTATTGTGTCTATCAATGCTTGTTTGATATTGTAACTTTGCCACAGCTTCATAAAGAGACTGTGGGATTCTGTCTAGAATAAATACATATATTTTATATATATATACCTGTGTGGGCTACTCTTTCATTTGGTTATTCAAGAGGTTATTATGGTAAAACAATAAGCTTAACACTCCAAGACTTGGCCTGAAGGCTGCTCTCCACAGCTACCACTAGGATAGCTTTCTTTAAAGGTTGTCTTAAACCTATCATCAATAAGAGTCGAATTGGACTGGTGCAAGGTGTCCCTATAACTAGGAGACAGCATATGCCAGGCCAACTTCTCACTGCTTCTCAGCCATGTCCTTCTTTATAACAGCCAGCACCACTGGGGTGTTGAGCTTCACTGTCCACCAGATGCTGATCTAATCTTGGATGGATGCAGAAAAATACTTGAGATTTTCTAGACAAAGTTGAATGCTTTCCTCTGAGAACATCTCCTGTGTTTGATATTTGGAAGTAAATAGCCCTTCTGAACGGTCTTTGTAAGTCAGTTTTACTTATTTCCCTCCTGACTCAATCTAGCAAGAATGCACCTCTATGGAAAAAAGATGCAGGCTTAACGGGTAAGTTCCTGTTATACATGGGACAAAGTACCCCCTGCCATTCTTCATAAGGATATTTTTAGGCATTGAAGTGTTCGATGACCATATAGAGGCATGAGGCCGAACACAAAGTTCTTTTAAGGTCTTGGAACTCCAAGGTAATTTCTTTTTCTTTTTTCTTTTTTTTTTGGGGAACTCCGAGGTGACTTGAAATGTCCTTATAATGTACAACAGAGGGTATTTTATTTCTTATAATACGTGGTCTCACCATCAACCTTTCCACAAACTAGTTAAATCTTTGGTGGCTTGTGAATTCACATGATCCCTGTTTTCAGCACTTCTCATCTTTGGTCGTTGACCCAGCCCATAAGAGTGAGGTATTTTATTTTTATCAGATGTGCTGGAAAGCTGGGCAGTAGAATTTTGTGTCTCCCACAGATTCCACTAATAGCTTCAACTCCTTTAACTGAAAAGAAGGTGAAGTCAGTGTGCTGCTAGTCACACAATCTAAAAAAAAAAAATCCTTGGTTTGTGGCGGATCCTCTTCCCTCAGGATGTGAATTTCATTTTTAAAAAGCAACTCCTATGTAGTGGCTGAACTGGTCACATCCTCTGCACGTAAACTGTACATCCAGCGTGCGTAAGGTGTAAACTGCTGGTTTAATGATCTGTGGCCTGCCTTTCACCTTTGCTAGCTGCGGCACAAGACATTAGGAAATCAAAACTCAACCATAATAATTTATTAAAGTTTAGCAGTTTTGTTTTTATTTCTTATTGCAAGTTACTAAAGAGGTTGCAAATCAACTTTAAGGAAATTAGCGTCAGGTTTTTGTATTGGGGTTACAGGCTTATTTTTATTGATACGTATTGTGTATCTACCACATACATACAAACATTATTGCGGGCATTAAATTTATTTATATGTATTATATAACAACGATATACATAAAAAATTTGTAAAATTGACGTCTGGGATGGGATGCAAGGGTATGTGCCGACATGCACCAAACAGACACCCTGGTAAGTTGGACAGAAGTTCACATGACTGAACCTGTAAGGAGTAATGAAGTTCAACTTTATGTAAATCGGCCTCAATTTAAGACGAGTATCCGCATAAAAGTAGAACTTGTTTTGTCTACCTTTCGGCATATGAACATGAAACTTTTTTAGGGGAGAAGGTAGGATTTTTATACCACAATTTGTTGCTTTTTTAAATTGTGGTCAATCTTATAAAATGCATTCTACTTCTCCTGTCATGGATGTGATCATTTTCTTTAAATACCAAAATAACTTTATAGTGTATCAAAGTAAGCATGTGAGCACTCTGTCTGTAGGCTGCTTGTCAGAAATTTGCCAGTTCTCTGCAGTGCCAGGTTTTGGTTCTGAACTTTGTAAAGGCACTTTTTGTTCTGAAAAGGAATGCTTTGTGTGCAACGCTTTGTTCAATAGCTCTCATGCCTCTCTAGTAGAAAGAAACAAGTCCAGCAGAACATAGTCTGTTCTGAAAAGGAATGCTTTGTGTGCAACGCTTTGTTCAATAGCTCTCATGCCTCTCTAGTAGAAAGAAACAAGTCCAGCAGAACATAGTCGCCTCACCTTGGAAGCTGCCCAGGTAACTAGGCGACCCCCATCTGTGCCTCCAATCTGATGGGCAGCAATAGTTGAGATGACCTGAGACATAACTCTTCCCTAATGCTTTCAAGGCTGTGTCAGGACTTTTCCATATCGAACGCTGACATATGAATCCGCTGCACAGGTCACGAGGTAGATGTCAGACAGGGTGTGCTAATGTTTATTTGAATTTTGTATGCATTGTTTATTAGGTCTGGCGTTAGCCAAGATCTTTCAGTTTTACTAAAATTATGTACTTGCTTTATGGAAGGCTTCCAGCCCTGTTCATCTATTTGTCAGTACTGTTAATCTGCCCACTTGAGTGTGATTGACAGTATTCTGCCCTTTCAAAAGGAGCACGTTCGCACACAAAGTAGTTTCCCCTCAGTTCCAAGTACTACAATGCCAATATTTACATTTTGAGAACAAAAATATTTTTTGCTTATAGCCAATTTTTATTTTGTTTTAGCATGTCCCTCAAAATGTAGTTATAAAACAAATACATTTGCTTAAAGTACAGCAACACTTGAAAGTCTGAGTTTATTAAATAGAACTTAAATCTACATATATTACCTTCTTTATACATGTATACCTTCCACGTACTTGTATATCTTTATATTTATTACCGTAATTCTAATTCACCATCTTCAATGCAGTACCCTATATCTCACCCTATACCTCATTCAATATATCCTATACCACCACTCTGACTCTTCCCAAACATCATTTTACTACTTTCTCCAATGCGTGGCCCTATTTGTCACCCTATACCTCTCTCAATATATCCTCTACCTCCACTCTGACCCATCCCAAACCCCGTTCTACTATTATGATCCGTAAAATGACCCTTTCTACACTTCACTATCCTTTTCAATCCAACTAACAGACTCGCATGTCCATCGCTCAAATTAATTTCATATCTCCCTATACTAATTCACCAGTAATCCTTTTGGGTTCCGGAGTAGCGTGCTACTCACTGAAATGTGCTTTGACACCTCGTCGGGGGTAGAAAGTGCTATATAAATGCAATAACAATTATAATGTGCCAGGTAGCACCCTTCACAATAGCTTTTCAAAACTGACAAGACCAGCATTGACAAAGCTAAATGGCTGGCAGCCAACTCCGGACCTGTTGGTTGTGCAGTGCTTGTTTGGACTGTTTCAGCTTTGTTGCATATACACTAGAGCAAACCTGGTTATGACATAACTTCATTGACTACGTATGGTAGTGTTGAAAGTGCATACTTGCTGTTCACTGTGCATATGATGAATACCTAACTAATAGCTGATATTCTGAAGTCCTCTCAATGAATTTCTGATTCTCAGACAATTGCTAAACCTAAAGTTAAACATCAGATAACATAATGGACATGTTGACTACATAGAAAGCAATACGTTTATTTTACCTTGTTCGCTCCCAAGCCATTGATGCACTGACTCATGTAGAAGGATTACCTACAAGTGGTGATGCCTGGATACACATGGAATAGCTGCCAGTTGGTAGCCCACTGGCAAGAGGCATGCCAGCCTTACAAAGTAGTGTTCCTTGCAAGTTCGTTGAGTAAAAGGTGGGACTCTACGCTTGGTACTACTTGCTGGAATGTTTTCATTTGTTTTTTAAGCCAAAGAAAGCCAATTTAGAGCGACTTGGTTTAAGATCTGTTTGACTTTTTTGTGGAATCTTGCTGTATGACCCTTTCAAGACCTGACCAGAGGTAGCACTGTCATAATAATGATAGGAAAGGGAAACATATGCATCCGTGTGTAGACCATTGGTTCTTAACTTGTGGTCCGAGGATCTGCAAGGCAAACTCCGAGGGTCCGTGACTGTTTTACAAAATGAAATAATATTATTAATTCATTACAATGAATAAAGTATATACAAATATTGAAGCAACTTTGAAAACGATTTCTATATTTGATTGTGAATTATACAAAATATTTCAGTATTTGAGCATTTGTTTGGTGTATGCTTGTTTTTGTAATCGGAGAAATTGCTTGAGCTGGGGGTCCCCAACTCCCAATAATGACTCAGTGGGGGTCCCAGGGTTCCAGTAATGATTCACTGGAGGTCCACAGAAGTTAAAAGGTTAAAAACCACCGGTGTAGACCATTGTGATGCACACAGAGTGCGTTTGTGCCTGTTTATAAACCGTTACTTTGGATGTGGCCTTTAGCAGAGCAGAGATCAGAGACTAAGCCAAATCATTAAGACCATCTTTAGCCCGTCTTTATATTTACCCAATGACGCCCTCCATGCTGGGACTTGCAGGACCATCCTTAAATTGGGAAAAGTTAAACTACTCATGCTAGCTCACAGAGACCAGAAATGTGGACCGACCTATGTTCTTCCTGATCACTTAGGGCCAGTTCGCTGCAATCTGAGATGTAACCTGTGACATCCTATTCAAAGACCAGTGTCTGGATGCATGTGTGAGGCCGGGTCAGAATCTGCTCAAGCTGAAGAACTTATTGGTTCCAAAGCACGTTTGATCGAAATGGCATGCATTTGTTGTATCCATTCTTTTTGAGATTTTATGGTGAATACAACACCCTCATCCTCAGAACTGTTAAAGGGTGTGTGCCAGAACGCTTATGTGTATAACCAGATATCTCAGTCAGTCAAGCCATTAAATGCACTTCAAAATTAGCCCGTGGGTACAGCAATTTGGATTTTTTTAATTGAGGTTGAAGTTGCCCATTAATGTGTTAGAAGTGGATTTATCCAGCCCGTTCACTCCATTGAGGATGATCTAAGTTTATGTATCAATTATCATATGATTATTTCATCACTGTTTTGTGCCTGTAGCCTTAACTATTGATAAATTACTGGTCTTTATTTCATATGCTTTTTTTTAGATGATGCCTTTATTAACCCACAATTGCAGAAGATTTTTGAACGTGTTCGTCAGAGTGCTGACTTCATGCCAATTAAGCAGATGATTGTAAGTCTTAAACCGCTGCTCCTGGGTGATTTTAGTTTTTGTGAATGTGATCTTGGACGGTGTCTTCAGTCCATCTGTTGTAGAGGTCCTGTGATACTTCAAACGTTTCCTGTGACCATGTTAACTAGGTATCAGTGCTACTCACCTTGTCTGGTTTGACGAAACACCATCCCAGTGTCTAGCTGGTCCTAATTTCAGATCATTTGTATACCCTGCTCACATTTAGCTTGTAATCTTGCAACAAGCACAGGTTCCCTGTAAACTGTATTGATGTTGGTCGGTGGGTAAACAAGCTGTTTTTCATGTTTCTGTATAAATTAGAAAAAATCCTTGCTGTAAGCCCCCTACTGCAGTCTGAATAAAGGAAATTATAGTGGAGTGTCCAGTCTTTCAATCCTGGAATCCAGTAGATGTGTGATCATTCTTGCAGTAATCTACCAGAAGACTCAAGTGAACTCTGGCTGTCGATGGATGAATATAGTACACTACTATATAATGCTTGCAGCGTTTAAATGCCCCAGTTACAGGAGGAATATTTTTTAAATGAAATGAAATGAAAATGAAATGAGATTAATTTATAACGCGCAACTTAGCCCAATGGGCGTCAAGGCGCCTAACCAAATATAGGATCCACCATCACAGTTGCCTACTGATAGGCCTTAGAAAAGTACCAGGTTTTAAATGCTTTCTTGAACATAGTCATAGAGGGTTGAACCTTGATGTCAAAGGGAAGAGCATTCCACAACCGCGGAGCCACGATAGAAAAGGCCCTACTTCCCCATCTAACTTTCTTAAAACGAGGAATTACTAGCAGGTGCAGATCTGCAGAACGAAGAGCCCTGCTAGGGGCATAGCAAGTCAAAAGAGAGCCCAGAGCATTAGGAGGATCTGCCCTTAGGGCTCCAAAAACCAGAGTCAGAAGTTTAAAAGAAATCCTATATTGAATGGGGAGCCAATGAAGGCTTTTCCTGGCTAAGGTGGCCGAAGATGCAGCAGGAACAGATAGAACAAATCTAGCTGCCGCGTTTTGTATCACCTGAAGGCGATGAATCAGACCCTTGTTAATTTCAGCATATAAAGAGTTGCAATAATCTAGTCTTGATCCAACCAGTGCCTCCACAATCTGCATCCGTGACTGAGGAGAAAGATAGTGGACAATTCTCCTCAGAATCTAAAATGACCCCCCAGCATGTAGACACCGTTCTTTTAACCTGGAGGGTCATTGACAGTGAGGTGTCAAATATGACGCCCAGGTTCCTGGCGGAATGAGATGGAGTAGGACAAGAACCCAGAGACGGGGGCCACCACTCATTAGACCAACAATCCTGATTGTTCCCGAAGATCAGGACTTCGGTCTTATCACCGTTCAACTTCAGAGAGTTTAGAATCATCCATTCGGAGACTGCCTGCATGCAGCTCCTAAAGTTGAACGCTGAGATATTCTTTGAGTGGGTCAGGGACACCATGATTTGGGTGTCATCGGCGTATGACACAACTTCCATCCCCTGCGATTTCACAAGCCTTGCCAAAGGGGCTATATAGATATTAAACAGGGTCGGGCTAAGGGCCGAACCCTGTGGGACCCCGCATTGCAAGGCTTTGGCAGGGGAGAGAAACTCGCCGAGCTTAACCCTTTGTTCTCTTTGCTCTAAAAAAGAGGACAAAAGACTTAAGGCAGTACCCGTTACTCCTAACTCCCTCAGACGGGAAGTTAAAGTCGAGGGAGAGAGGGTATCAAATGCTGCTGTGAGATCTAAGAGGACCAGGAGAGTGGTCTGACCCTGATCCACCTTTTTTCGAATATAGTCTGTCACCATAGTAAGTGCCGATTCAGTGCTGTGAAACCTCCTAAAGCCATGTTGGGAGTCATCCAGATATCCAGAGAGATCTAAAAAGACCGACCGATTCAAATTAAGATGAAGTTCTAGCATTTTCGCAGGTGCTGGAAGCAAAGATATCGGACGAAAGTTCTTAAGAGTTTCCGGATCTAAGGTGGGCTTCTTAAGCAGGGGCTTCACAATTGCCTTTTTCCAGACCGCCGGAAAGACTCCCTGTGTTAACGCACCATTCATCACCTCCATCAGAGGGGGTGCTAAGGTATCCTTACATGCTTTCAGCACTTTCAAAGGACAGGGATCCAAAGGGGAGGCCGATTTTATTCTATTTAAGAGAAGGTCCATCTCCTCAGAAGATAACAGCGGGAAACAAGAGAGAGTCTTAGAAGGATCTCTCGTCCAGGCTTCAGAACTTAGATATGCCGAAGGAGGTTGGAGACCCAAAGTGCTCCTCTGAACTTCCAGGGCAGTAAATATGTCCTCAATTTTATTATGAAAGAAGTCTGAGATTTTATTACAGAGCTCCTGAGATCCTACTACCGGATCAGGCATTTGCAGAGAGCAAAGGGAGTCCACAATTTTAAAAAGCTCCCTAGATGAGGTAAGGGAGGCAGTAAGGTTGGTGAAAAATTCCTGCTTTTCACTTATTAGTCTAGCCTTATAGTCTCGTAACAAACGCTTATGTGCCTCGCCTTCAGAGGGGTCCCATGTCTTTCGCCATCTTCTCTCCTGCCTCCTACAGGTCTGTCTCAAGAGTCTTAGTGTGTCAGTGAACCAGGGGGCCGAGGGACTGCGCCTTGCTTTATACCGGAAAGAAGCAGGTGCCAATGCTTCTACGGCTCTAGAGATAGAATTAGCAAGTACTTGTGCAGCTTCCCCAGCTTCCCCAAGAGAGGAAGGCGGCCCAGCCCTTATAAAAGGAGAGAGGGATTCATTGGTTATATTCTTGAAATTCCTTTTAAGTTGTTTATTACAGGTATTCCGTAAAGGCACACATGCTAGGGGAGCTTTTAATTCCAAGGGTACTGCCAGATGATCAGACCAGGCCAAGCGAATAGGTAAATCGACCGACAGTCTCAGATCACTGGTAAATACTCCATCTAGAATGTGGCCGGCCTGATGAGTAGGGCTACTAACCAATTGGGAAAAGCCACATGCGTTAAGCGAATCCAACAAGGAGTGAGTATCTTTACAGCCCGTATCCTCAAGATGAAAATTCAGGTCCCCAAGTATGGTGAAAGAGGGCCTACCAAAATATGGTTCTAAGATTCTGAGCAACTCATTACTGAAATTGGATCTAGGTCCCGGAGGTCTATATATGAGGATGCCAGTAAAGGAGGCCGACGAAGAACAAGAAATAGAAAAGTATAAAGCTTCAAAAGAATCCGAGGACTCGGATAGAGCCCTTATACTACAGATGAATGACTTTTTATAGAGAATGGCCAGCCCACCCCCTCTACATCTAGTTCTATCCAGTCTCTGGAGAGCATAGCCCTCAGGTATCGCCAACAGCAGATCATGGCCCGAGGAATCCGAGGCCCATGTTTCGGTGACAAACACCCAAGAGGGATCCCTAACAGTCACGAAATCATAGAAAGCAACGTTATTTTTAATTAAGGACCTAGCATTGATTAGGAACCCACTACCCAATGGTAGTATATTTGGCGGAGAGTGAGAGATATGGTTAACCTCATAGTTGGGACGGGAGAATGACAGGCATACCTTACACGAGTGACATGCTATGGCATGCCGAATACCGTTAGGCGAAAAACGGTGATGACAAGGCGCTGGCAGGGGTTTTAGAGCTCGCATATCAAGTTGCGTGTACGCTAATTTTACCTGACCCGTTGAGTCCAGCGCGTCCTCAGCGCGGACGGGCGCAGACGGGCTGAACTCAGGCGTAACTCCGGCGACCCCGCTGCGCGATACCGCTGCGCGTAAGCATGACCCCCTTATGTAGACGTCTAGCGTCCTTATGATGACTAGAACGTCAAGCCTCCAAAATGGCGCCGCCAGGCGTCACAGTCCACCCCAATACACACCCAATATGGCCGCTAGGAAATCTCCGCGTCTCCGTGAAGGGGTCCGCAAAACAGCGGTGAGATCAAATTGTTTTATGGTGCAAGTGAGGGGCAGGTAATTAAAATCAGGGGTACAGTAACTAAGAATAAACAAAGATACAAAACAGGGCAGATTAAAAGGCCGCTCAGAGCAACTGCGTGCAAAGCGCTTAGCAGATCGCGTTCAATACAGAGTGCATTCAAAGCGCTCCCAAATAGCAATTTTCAATCATTTCAAAGAAATACCCTGGTTCTGCTGCACATGTGTGAATTTGAGCACATAGAAGTAATACTCTGTGCCATAGATTATGAAATGCATTGTGTTTAAGGTTCCGGCTTTTCTTACTGAAGCTGATTTTTGTATTCTATAGAAAACTTTGAACAATGACCTGGGACCCAACTGGAGGGATAAGCTGGACTTTTTTGAGGAGCGCCCCTTCGCTGCAGCTTCAATTGGGCAGGTTCACCTGGCTCGTCTTAAGGATGGAAGAGAGGTGGCAATGAAGATTCAGGTTGGTAAAAATGCGTCTGTCAAATTGTATGTTTAAGAGCTGTAGCAGAAAAGCTTGTCGAATGCCAACAAAAGGGACCACAAGCTGCCAGTTTATATAGGAATGTTATAAAGACTTTTCATGTCACATGGCCTCTCCAGAGTACTTACAAGAAATGAACAAAGAAACTTATTTGAAGAACAGAGCATGATGTAGAGTCCATTCGTATTCATAGAAAGAGCCTAAATCCGATGTTCTCCTGTCACTACCTTGTGGATAAAGACTTCATTGAAATTGTCAGTATTCAGGAACTAGAGATAACAGGGTTCTGACGTTGGGCTAAGACTGTTTTCTATTTTCGATCCTAGGGGCGCCACAGAACTTCTTACGTCGTGTATGAGCAGTGTGAATGGTGTCTAGCTGCCTGAATAGAGCATCTTGGCGTTCCAGCTCTATAGATACAGTTGGGACTTTTGGAAAATTATGCATTGCGCATAATGCATAGTGTTATTAACTTGATCATGAATTCAACAGGAAGCCAATGGGGTGCTATCTGGGCCCTTCTTAATGTGGTCACATTTTAGCTGCCTGAATTTGCAAGCTTCACAGTCTGGTAAAGAAAATTTGTTTTTTGGAAGGGGGGTGGGGGGAGATCTTTGTAGACTGTTGGAATTCATTCGGACCATGGCATCCGTTCTCTCTATTTAGTGGTCATTTTGATGAAGCTGCAGCATGTTTGCAGGGAAAAATTAAGTTCCGCATCATGCATGATCCCCGGATTTCAAATCTGTTTGGAAGAAGTGTGAAAGGGCCCAGGTTAGGTCACTTGAGAGGTGGTGACTCTGAATCAGCCCTGTCTACTGTTAGAACATCAGTTTTTGAAAAGTCCGATGAAAGACACCTTTCCTTTATCCAAATGAGGGCTTATCTAGACATTCCACATTGCTCACATATTTCCCATTGACGGTCTCAAGATGTGTGTATCCGGTGTCCTTGAGGAAAACAGAAAGGTGTTCCGTGGATTGCTTGTAAATAATCTCAGCCATTGCATTTGCTCAGGACCACATTTAGCTCTATTGGTTTTGTCCCTTTATGCTTCTTCAGACAGAAACCAGCCGTGTGTGAATCAGCCTTGGTTCTGCTCCAGGTGGAGCAGTCTAGTTTGCGGTGCCAAGCCAAGTCCTTTCTGAACTGGAACACATGCAGCCCCGGACTGGTGCAGCCTAGTTGAGTCTTGTTGCACGCTGACCACAGGAGCCACATCTACCATAGCTGTTGCACTGAGGAAAACACAAAGGTTATGGGTGAAATACTTGTACATAGTCTCAGCCACTGGCAGTCGCTCGTGAGGCGCATTCTGTCATCACTGTACCTTTTGACATTTTAGCCAGTGGTCTAATGGTGGATTGTGTGGCACACATCAGTGTTGGGTCCAACCTAGTTATGCAGATTTCAATTTCATTTTTCCCTAAAAGAGATGGGAAACGTTTTTGTCTAAATCTTTCTGTGTGACAGTATGAGATCTAGCCCTGTTTTACTCAGAGAATTTTTCCTGTGAAAAATCTGATTTGCGTTTAGAAAATAAAAATATGGCAGGTAATGGTCACTAACTTGCTTTACAATGAATCCGGATATTTTTCTGATATTTAAGCACATTTGTTGGTGCTCTTGCAATAAATTGAGATGTTTGATAAGCTCTGTTCATAACCTCAACTAAACAGTGTCTTACTTTTGGTTAAATATTTGGAAGGATTTTGCAGATTAGTTCGCAGACGCATACCTTATTGTTTACAGTAAAAGATATTTCGGAGGATGAGCTATAAGGGGACTAATTTGCTACACTGAAACTCTCTATCCGTGAAATGTTTCTGTGAAAAAGTTGATGCTCTTAATTTTGTACAGAAATTATATCAACCTCCTATGGCGACAAGGTGAAAGGCAACATCCTCTAGAAACCATACTTTCAGCAGGTGAAGTACAATACTAGCGTGATGAAGAACAAGATCTAATGCTCATTACTTCTGATGTTGTGTTGGTCTGTTATCTGGATCTTAAAACATGCATGCGTTTGTGGCATCCACCTAAACCGGGTGATGGACGCTGGTTTGAGGCTTTTACTGACTTTTTCTGACTCCAGGCAGGATTTCCTTAAATGACGCCTATTGCCTAATCTCACGTCTGTTAATCGTTGCAGAGCAGGGACTAAGCTATGTAAGTTTTCCATACAGTGTCATCTGTTTTTCTCGTCAACTAAATTTCCTTGGCATGCTCTTTCTCTGCCAATATCGATAAAGGCAAAGGGTACATTTTATACCAATTAATTTGTTCCTAGAAAACCTATATAATGCCTTATAGATTTGTGTTTTTTAGTAGTCAACACTTTTTCCTAAAATGATATGCTCCAGACTCAATGAACGGCAGGTGGTTCAATGTGGCACCATCTTTGTTCAAACCTTGGTTGACCGTCGATAGCATCAAGTTTTACTTTGACTTTAGTCTAAGGTTAAGGGAGCAGCAGATTATTTTAAAGCATGAAGATGGTACCACACTGTGTAACTACTGTGTCTTGACCCTAACTTAATTGTATACTCATTTAATTTAAGAGTAATATACATGAATTAATTTGTAGGCCATTAACTTAGGTCCGGTAAGGGCTCCATACAAAGAATTTGTTAGGTGAGAGCGAGAAAGCATTGCTTTTAAAATCTTTAAACATGTATCTTTGTGTCATGTAGATTGATATTCAAAATTGGTAAAGATTTTAAATGTTTTAATACCGTGGCCTCTTCTATCTCCTGCCATTCTCTAATTTTTCATTTGTTTTTGCACAGTACCCTGGAGTTGCTCAGAGCATCCATAGTGATGTGAACAATCTTCTGGCAGTTCTGAGTATGAGCAATGCTCTTCCAGAAGGTACGCGAGCTGTAGACCATGCTTTTTGATGTTGTCATGATTTTTCATCGTTTCTTGAATGCAGTTTGATCCTGATGACGTCATGAAAATATTTAAGAAATAAAAGTTTTCCTTTGTGCTACTGGTGTAACCATAAACAATTGTGCAGATTATCTGTTTTCTAAAAGAATTAAATACTTATTTTACAATGCATAATTGGTTTCTTGCCACACAGCTACTAAGCATTCTGTTGAGAATATCTGGCGTCTCTTTTCACTTTTCCTACATGGCATTCCTGAATAATTCTGGTATTATCACACGTTTATGCTAAATAAAGACCTCAAACTCTTCCTACCTTACATTTTCTAAATCTGTTTTGGAATCTGTTATTGTTAGATCCTAGCTTATAAATCCGAGAAATAAAGCCAACTCATTTGATGTGAAAGATCTCCCATCTGAAATTCTCTTTTTTTAAATCCCGTGGAATTAACTCTGCTTGAGACAAAAAATGTAATGGCCATAAATCGAGTTGGACTAAGTGCTGAGGGAGTGAATGTATCATTTGATCTTCCAGTATGTTTTTATCTGGAGACTTCCTAAGATATGAAAAGATGGTTTGTTCATTGCAGCTACTTACTGACACGCCCAAACCCCCTGCTTCCAGTTCCTACTGCAGAACAGGGATCAATTTGGCCCTGCACAAAATAGTTTTGAATTCACCACAGGCTTCTTTTTTAACCTAAGTCACACGCTGAGCCTTTGACCAATTCCCTCTGTTCAACCTGGCCATGTGCGGTAGTCTTTGTACTCCTCAGTATTCTATACCATTTAAAGCAAAATGTAACCTGGTTTGTGTTGTTAATGCTGATTGTTAAGTGCTTTTATGACAAAAGTTGAATAAAGCTATTTGGATTGGTTAATTCTCATTGTGACCTTTAGTCTTAAAGAAAAGGAACACTTAAAAGTAACTGCCCCGTGTTGTTGCACTTCACTCCTAATGCTGATGTTTCTTTAGGGTTTATGGGGGCTAATGCTAGGCTTCGCTGGGTGTGTATGTGTTGGGTCGCATATGTCATTTGCAGTCTTTTCAGATTTCTAGTTTAAAGACCTTTTAATTCATATTTTTCCATCTTTCTTAAATAAAAAGACACTCTTCTCTTGTTCCACCCACTCTCGACTACCCCTCCCTCCCGGCAGGCCCGTCCACCACCTCTATTCACATGAGACCGTCGCCCTGTCTAACAATTCCATTTGGTCAATGTCTTCATGAATTTTAGAGTGTCTCGGACTGACTATGCCTTACATCTTACTTTAGTACACATCCAGTTGATGTCTCGAGGATGGGTAATATCCTCAGCCTTTTAGGGCACTGTATTTATCTATTTTCCAAAATAGTACAACAGTGGTTCCCACTGCTGGTATTAGTTTTGACCCAGGTGCTTTTTGCTGCTTCAGACCCTTTACTATAGTAGGTAAAGCTTAGATTTTTAATGTATTGTGATAATGAGTACCCTTCTAAATACAGTAGCTCGCTAGCACCACAAATCCTGAAGGGGTCGTTCAGCACATACAGCTTTCTACCCAGGGCACTCTTTGAAACATAGTCCAGTTCCCCTGAGGTGCACTGTGGTGGCGCTCTTGCTCCAAGATAGCGAGGTACTTCCCTCTTTGTTACTTTATTTGCCCATTGGGGTCTGAGCCTTTTGTCGTATGACCTGGGACTCCCACACACCTTTTCACTTCAAAGACCCATGTTTTCCCTCTATATGATCTCGGCAACCCCTTGAAACTTGATCTCAGTCTCAGGACTTGTACTTAAAGCTTAGTTCATGATTTTATCTAGAGTTTTGTGTGCATGGTCCTTTAGTCAGTCACTGTACTGTGATGTTTCTCCTGTGTGCCTTTATGACTTGCTCTGAGAAATCTTCACATTGCAGTCATGCCTGACCTCCTTTGTGTGAAAGGCAAACAATGCTCCCCATCACCATCCACCTACAGGCAGCTCCTGAATGTGCTCCTTGACCAGCTAGGGGTGGAACCACTCTTCACCCTTCAGCAGGGTTCTGTCATTCTTCGAGGTGTCAGGCGTTTATGTAATACAGGCTATAACAAAGACCTCTATGTCCCAGTTGATGATCAAGTAGACTGTTCAGGTCCAAGTGAACCTGAGAGAGGTCCTGTGCATTTCCTTCCAGCCCTGGTTCACTGCAGGGATTTATGACTGTGGGATAAGGGAGGGAGGAGATGGATGAAGGAGGAGCTTCTCTGGATTATCATCCATTATGTCATTTGCCATTCTGAGGCCACGAGGTAAGAAGATCTTACTGTAGGTTTACCTGCAGCTCCAGTAAGTGAATACAGAGTCTGTTCGACATTAGACCATTGTCTGTGCCGGAGTGCGCATTAAGGTTGTGAATTTCCCTTCTAGGATTCCATTTACATCCTGTGCTTAACTCTGCCATTCTGATCTTGACCTCTTCAGTGCCCATGACGAGATAGTCTCGTCATGGAGCACGGTTGCGCTGTGCCCATGACGAGACTATCTCGTCATGAACCCCGCCCGCTAATGCAACGCCCGGCACAGGGCGGGGAAAGGGCGGGGCACTGAAGGGGTTAATTATATCGACACCACAGTCCGACTTATTGTCATGGCTTTGTCACGATACCGCGATGTGCATTCCAGTTGTTCATAGTGTCATGGCATGAGCCATTGAGATCCCTTTTTCTACGACTTCTTTTTGACCAGTAGTCCTGCAGCATCTTGACAGTAATTTGTTATGTTATTATGGTGGAGGTTCTTACAAGCTCCTGTGATCGTCTGTCTGTTGCTAGCCCTGCTCATTCGCTTCATTGGCATCTATCATAGAAAGGCGAAATGGATTTTTGAGTGATGTATGGCTTTCCAGGAAGTGGCTCTCTTGTGATGGAGACAGGTGGCTGCTGCTATTTTCCTCCAATTTAGCTGTTAGTTTGTAGTTCTCAGCTTTCTACTGTTCTTACTTTTGATTCTTCATTTTGCAAAATATTCTTTGGGGGAGGCTCCCATGCCTTAGCACAAGGCAGTGAACTGCACACAAGCTCTCCCCACTCTAAGCTGGGTCTTTGTCGTCCTGGATTGATTTACTTTGATCTTGGACTTGCAGGGTAACATGTCTTCTGGACCTTTCAACAGAACGGAAAAATGTAATGTACAATTAAGAATAGTCCAAAGAGTGATGGAATATCTGACTGCTAGCGTGTGCAGCACCACATATTATGTGTAACTGTTTTCGGCATTAATCAGAGGTATTTGAGTCCTTCAGATACCTGCATTTATCACGAGTAAACAAAACAAGATGCTTAAAGTGCCATTTCCTTACAACTTTTCATCTAAAAAGTCAATCATTAACTCAATCCCAAGGTATTCTATGCATTTCAAATGTTTTGCTTCAAGCTTGATGCACTATTTTCTTTCACAAGGAATTAAATAGTTTTAGAATTCCACAGTTCTCAATAAGCTGATTGTCAGTTACACTGGGATACCAGATAAAATCGAGCTAGCTTTCATGTACTGTATATCCAGTTATAATAGTGTTTCCCATTTAATCTTTTGTAGTTCTCCAATAAGTTCCCTTTAATCTCTCAGACTTTTTCATCAGGGAAACCCCATTCACTTGATTTCTTGTACAGCAAGTGCATTTTGGCGAGAATTGTCTGTGCTGGGCAACTATCTCTTGTATACCCCTTAAAAGGTACTCGTGCAATTCTCAATACTTGGCTTTAGGCATTCTGGCAGGGTGGCTGTAACCTGCTATTCTAAATAATTTGGTATAGTGTATGTTCCCACTGGTTGGTGTTTTTGGTCTCCCCGGATGTTTAAGAATATGGTTGGGGACTTCTGACGCCTCGCTGCTTGCTTTGAAACCAGCCCGGCCAGCTCTCAGGCTTGCTTAATGCTTGCTTAAAGTGTAAGGCATTCCTAAGGAAGACCTAGACCCCACTCGGATAATTCGTTGCACAATGATGGCCATGAGGAACAGACACGGGTCCTCGCTGAACCAACGTTGGAAAGTGTTTTCTAAGTAGAAGAGCAACATTTCTCTTGGCTCGCTCCAGGGCGGTCTCTGCACACAAGACCTCATGCTCTGCATTCTATGAACTTTCAGCTACAGTTTCAGAAATCTCTCTGCTTGCTTTTTCTTGATTCTGACTGGTTATTGGCTTGGTATGGCTTTTGACGAAACATTAGTATATTTTGCTGGCAGAGACATGGTGTGAACATGCCGGCCAAACTCTTTGTTAAACACAAGCTCAAATATCGTAGTCCGCGACCTCTTTGTAATATCAGCTCAATGAGGTTCGACATTTCACAATCCTTGCACTTACTTTAAAGGCAGCCACGATGTTGCCATATTCCAGGGACTTCCATTGCTATGCACAATATTACCCACAGTGGGTAATACTGCATGAGCCCAGGAGAACACAAGTCGCGTGCTGGGTAACAGACCCACCCGCAGGAGCTACACAGGGTGGATTGCCACAACCCATATTGTGGACAACACACCTTAAGTGCCACAAAATAACACTCTGGAAGCTACTACATTCAATATTAGGGAAGGTACACATCATCCAATGAATCTGAGTCACTAGCTTTTCCCCACTTTAAAATTTGCCAAAGTGCCACAATGACAAATGTAAAGCATTTTTAACATACCATTAATTATAAATATTTAGATGCCACACCCACTCCATTTTCAGTCACAGGCAAGGAGGGGTTTCATTACGGCACCTCGACAATGTTGTGATCTCACTGGGGTGAAATGATGGCAACACATCCATTGCATTCACAGCTTTGTACTGACATTGGGAAGCCCTGCCTACTATCTAGAAATTTGGAAAGTCCAGGGCGTGCCACTTCTTTTGTGTTTTTACTCATGACAAAAGCCCTAAAGCAAAGAAGTGAAAATGTCACCTAAAATATCTCGTAGCGCCTCCCAGTTTTATATAATATGAAAACCATTCACTTGAGTCCTGCTAGCAGACAGGTTGAAGAATTACCATCCTTGTTTATAGGTAATCCTGTGCCTAAAGGATTTTAAAGTATGTATCTTTGCTCTAACAATATTTCATTTTGTGGTGGAGCTACATTCTTGTGTGGTCGAGTGCTGTAGTGACATGGCGGCGCCTTGGGTTTAGATCACTTGTTTTGCTGCTGTTCCTATATTATGCAATATCACTTCTGTTTATTAAAAAAATCTTGCATCAACACTTGCCTCGAGTAACCTTTTTAACCGTGGAAAAGGGTGGAGTTTTTGATTAAGCAAGTACTGTAACTAAAAAAGTGAGCCTGTCTACTATTTGGCATATCAGTAGAAGTGTGGTTATCCAGATGTGTACTTGTGAGGACTTCCCGGCACATTTCAATTGAGGAAACTGCTCTCTCTGTTTGAAAGTTTGCATTCCCAGCACCCATGTATCCAGGCACACCCAGTGTGAATTGCTGAGATAAAGACTGTTCTCTGGCTACTCATTAATTTATGGGAAAGATAAGTTAATACAAACGGTGCACACTTTGAATGGAAGAAGATGAATGCCTGTTGTTGCTGCTTTAGGTCTGATGGAAAAATGGTCTCCTCTACGTTGGAAGATGGTCTACTAAAAATATGTTGGTAGTACCAACAATTCAGAGCAAAATTTGTCATTTGTTCAGTTGTTTCCATTCACACGTCTTCAAAAGCCTAGAAGCAGAATTTTAACATTCAGTTTCTTCTTTGCTGAATTGCTTGTTCTAGTTGTAAACAATGCACACAGATAAACAGTATCCCTGTGTTCAACTGTTTTCCTACCTCTGTTGCTCCTCTGCTCCCCATCCTGTGGAAGCAACCAGCTCTACTGCTGGCACCAGTGCATGGTTTTGTTGGTGGACAGTGGTGTAGCAAGGATTCCATGGGCCCTGATGCAAGCAGGGAAGTGGCCCCTTGTCTGCTGGTTAAATAGTAATATACAGCCATGCGTTGGGTTTAGTGGACCCCTAACACCCATGGGTCCTGCTGTTGGTGGCTGAGCTCGAGATGGTGACACCTGCAGAACACATGCACAAATGGAACTAGGTAAGATCTTTAATAGTACCAGGAGCACAATATTTCTCTAAACACAAAAGGAAGAGCACCATGAGTAGGGATGCACACTGCGCTGGTGAGCTATCCTGTACCAAAAAGGCCCATTGTTAATTGTTGAATCCTAACATTCTTCTTGAGGAGGACCTGCTGTTGCTTTAGTCTTGTACTTTCAACAGCACTGTTTACTGGAGATGTTGCTAAATTCAACTATACTCATTTAATTAACCATGGGGTGCGTATAGTTGTAGTTGGCCCTACTGGCATTTAAATTGGTTAACCACAGATCGTTCAATAAGCACTTTAACCCAGTGAGCAGGAAAAGCAACTTTAAAAAAAAAAAACTTGCAGAGCTGTGATATGTCCTTGATTTTTGTTTCTCAAGCAGACTGCATTTTTGTGCCACGTACATGTGGCACGAGTCATGCTCTTTTCCAACGTAATAAATAGGCAATTATGTTTTCTGTAACTTTAATACAACATTCTCTTTTTGTGGATATTTGGCTTTTCCTCTCCTCCCTCTCCCGGTCTAGTTTTACTCGCCCCTCCCCCTCTCCCTTTTTTTATTTTCTATTTATTTTTATTTTTTTTAACAATCTTTTAAATTTATTTTTAATCTTGAAGCAGAGTCTATCTTTTTTGAAACTGATGACAAAACAGATGCATTTTGGAACCTCATTAGTTTTGAGTTGGTGTGGACTAATATCGAATAGCTTCGACCTCTTGAGGAATCGCCATCCCATCTCCAGATCACTCCAGATAGCACTGCAAAACTCCAGTCTGAAAATAAATTCAGTTGGAAAGTCACTGGAGTGGAGCAACAAATAGCTTTCATCATAGTTCTTAGTGCTCTGTTTTCTATAACTGTACCACATCTTCTTGGTACAGTGCCCAGTTACCGCCTGCCTGCTTTCTGTTACTATGTCTCTTCTGCCACCAATGCTGGCTCTTGCCTACAAATGACTGAGCAGAGTCTAGCTGTCCCAGAGGGCCTCTAAAATAGTTTCTCCCTCTTTGTGTGCCCATCTGAGACTTGTCCACCACCTCTAATCTCTGGAGCTGTATGTCCCAAAGTCGATTCAGGTTAGGGTTGTAACATAAATTTCCCAGTGCATCATAAAGTGCCTTCGTCGATATTAATACAGTTTAGTTACTGATCAGGTTTTTTAGAAAATTATTTGCCAAAATGCAACGAAACGTAGTTGTATTTTCCCCCTACTTAAATTTAAGTATTCACCTAAGAGCTTGAAAAAACATCTGTGGTTGGACAAATGGTAAGATATGGGTGGACTCTAACCCCACTATAAGCGTACAATAGATCTTCTCACCAAGAGAGCTTGCGCTGTCTAGTAGGTGAGACCTAAAAAAAGAAATCACTCAAGCGAAGTCTGCAGGAAGAGAAAGAGGAGTTGGGGAGAGAGGGAACGAGGATTCTGCGCCAAGTAATAAAAAGATGCTAAAGTGAAAAGAGCTATGCAGGCTAAAGCATGGCAAGGGAAACTGCGGTCACTGGAAGGGTGTACCCCCTGCCCCAGTGCAGTTAAAGAATAAAACAAAATTAAATCTTCTGCACAAAAATGTTACTTTTTTGTAGAAATATACGTGACGTTCCATTACAGAAGACTTCCAGAAACTTGCCATTTTGATCACTGTTGGGAAATTGTTCTCACTCTTTTAAAGAACTGCTGTCTTCTCCAGCGGTCACATCTGCTATTTCAGGTTAAGCTTAATGCCAGTCTTATCGACGTGGGTCTTGTTATTACTGATGAATCTCTAGGTGTGGTGTTTACAGCAGTCATTTTAGTGTTGGGCATTGTATGTTTTGTTTGCCATATTTTGAGTCCCTTTTTTTTTTACTGTTTGAACATTAATATTGCTGTGTACATTTTCTTTTCCGACAATATTTGTATAACTCCATTTTGCCCATGGATTCGTCCTTCCGGGCTAGTACCTGGTAATCCAGCATTATCTAGAGATTACATAGGGAATAAATATGTTTAGGCTCTTGGTATAGTGCTGCGCAGCTGAGCTGCAGCAGTTCCAAAATGTCTTGATGTTTGATTTGTCAGAGGATTTCCGTGTTAAGAGAAGTACACACGGGTTGTAATCTCATTCTTCAAATACTGTTTGGTATTTTGCTGGAACACATTATTTTCACTTTCCTATCCAGTTGTAAGAGTCTGCAGTGTATGGTCGCCTCTGCCCCAGGAAGGTGATGCAACCATAGCTTCTTAAATGCTGCCATCCATTGTGGTTGTGGAACAGAAGTAGCATGTTGTGAGGTCACTGCAGCCTTCTGTGTTTGAGGAAACCCTTTGGCATCAGAGCATTCAATCACAGACATGCAGAGGATGGCCACAGTCCTTTAATGTGGTCTTTCCAGTCCTTGAACACTGCTCTTCGATCTCATTGAGCCGTGTGTAATTCAATCAAGCCGGAGCAGGCTCCTTCAAGGATGAGTTTCCATCCTCCTGTGTGTACGCTGCCCTCCCTAGACAAGCTGACAACCCGATAACCCATCAACCTGCTGTAGTTGTTTGTTTCTCCTCTGTTCACTGACCAGCTCCTGTTTCCATAACACCTGTCATTGTTTGTCATGCTTTCTTTCAGAGATGGTAATCTTAGACCATGTCCTCAGTTTCAACTTCAGTGTATCACTTGAAATGCACTGTAGGTGTTGCCTGTCTGTTGGCGCCTGCAAAGACATGTATTTAGTTTTTTTCATACTGTTGTTAGTTCCTTAAGCGTGCAATTACCCAAAGGTGTCCTGGAGCTAGAAAAATAGTAAGATATAATAAGATCCGCCTAAATTATTTGAACAGATGTTTTTAGATTTTTTCTGAAACTTGAATGTTCATCTCAGTCCGTAACTCTAGGGAGTTTATAACAAGCCTGAAAAAAATATTAACATAATATTCAGGATTTTATCACCGTCGTCACAGTGAATGTTTGAACCGAAATTCTGGCAAACATTTCCGTTCTGATCTGTGCTGCGATTTTTGTTCATTCTGTTTTAAAAGCAGAGTTTACTTAAACCTTGAACCATGTTGGAGTCGTTAAGAAGATTACCACAAGAAAGTGCTGAGTTGAGCATGTCCTAACTAGACCCAACATCCTCACCATTTAAGCTATAATGGTGCAAGGAGTTGACTAGAGAAGACTTTTTTCTAGAGAAGGCTTGTGAGGTTTTTTGTCGTACATTTGCATAGCTGTCCACTAATATAGATGTGCCTGTTGTCAAGTTATCTTGAGATGTTGTCCTTTAGTATGTTCTGCTAAGAAGTCTTCTTAAATCTTTGATCCCTACTAGTGCTTTCCCCCCACTTCACTACCGCCTCTCCAACACCACCAGGATGAAGTGTTTCCTTTTGCAGGAGAGGGTCAATAGATGAACCACTGCCTGGAGTGGAGTGATTGAGTGACTTCTGCATGGGTTCTGCCAGACTAGATTTTATTGGTGGCTGGGGGATGTGCAGCAATGTGGCCAGACGCCTGTTAACACACACTACATCATTTAGTCTTTACACCGTCTTGCATCTGCTAATAGACATGCATCACTCTAATACGGTCAGATTGATAACCATAATTTTCCATAGCATACTGTCAAGCCCATGAAAGGGATTCTGACCCGTGTACTTTCCCATGTGGTCCTCCGAATCAGAATTGGATCTCCTGTCAAGGGGAGACATCAAATTTCTTCTGAAATGTTCCTACTTTACGGATCATAATACTACTTACTAACCTATCCTTTTACTCGCAACTTATCAGTTGAGGGCTGGTGAACTATCTTGCTTATAGTAGTAGGTTTTCTCATTAATTTCAGGCTTTTCATTTAAAGGGGCGTGGGAACTCCCCATACCCTCCTGCTCACTTTAGTTTTGTTCAATTTTCTGGGTTTGCAGTTTATTTTTCTCTCTGGCTCTAGAAGAAGTTCTTCTATTTGTGACATTTTATATAGAAAAATAAACCCTCTCTCCCACCATGCGGCGGTTTAAGCCCACCTTGATTGTCAAAAGTCTAGGAGTGGGAATCCCAATGATGAAGCCTGTCACAATCTTGGGGTTGAGGGCTTTTCCCAGTTTCCATCCAACCCCACCCCCCTGATTTATGACAATAGTTAAACCAGCCTTATTCTTATTTTAATGTGTGTTTATGGTTTTGGAGACCCAGTCCTTCAGTTTTGCTGTTGATAAAATCATCCCTATTTACTTCCGGAGGTCTGGTGGTGTCGCTTCAGTTTGACAAGGAGGATGGGATGCGAATCTACACATGCAAAGCGCAAGGGATTAGCAACTCAACTCAAAAGGGTGGTGTTGCCAAAAGCACCCTTTGAGATTTGCTCCTAATAAAAACATCCCTGTTTATTTCTAAAGGCCTGGTGGTGTAATTTTACCTTGTAGCGAATGTTCATTTAAATGTGTCTTTATAGCATGATTGAATCCACCCAGTTAGCTTTGTTGCTTAATCTAGATATCTTTCTTTTAGTTTTTTATATCCATCACTGGCTGATCCACCTTCCTTCCATCTCTCTAGGGAGGAGTTGGGCTGCAATTGGACGTTACTCTGTTGCTTGGCGATATCACCGGATTGCAGGGGTCTAGAGTAACAAGATTTCCATTTACATGTTTACACTTTTTGTCCACAGTATAGTGCCCTTTTTTGCTTATATCTGATTGTTCTTTAGTGCACAGGTATGAATGCCACCAAAGAGTGCATTGACACTGCAATGCTTCATCTTGGGTCGCATGTGTAAACTGCTTAGTGAATTAATTTGTCCAGCTCCTACAGTACCTTGGTGGTCAACTTTGTTCCTAGAACAGTTTTTATTTAAAGACCCACAAGTTTGTAATAGTGGAACTTAGGGAATTGTAATCTCTTTCCCCATATCAAAGCATGGAATTGGTGTTTGTGTGCAGTAGGTTATATAACCGTGCCCTTCCCTCTGTAACATCGACATCTTGTTAGGGGGGGCAGTAAATGATTATATTCTGAAATGAACAGAACCGTAGACCTTGTGCACTTATCAGATTAGCATATCATAACTCAGGACCCTAATATGGCAACCCCAGCTGGTCGTGCTTACTCCCCAGTTCACTGCCCGTTAAGATAAACCATCAATGTTATTTTACAAGATTGTCCAGGTCAGTTAGTCTACTGCTCCCCCCGACCTCCCCTAACAACCCTCCACTTACAAGTCCACCGCCTTTCTCGTCCTCCCCTGCGACACCACCCCAAGGGGATTTAAGGGAACCCTCCTTCTCAATAGGCCACGTTCCACACTTGTGGCAATTAGGGTGGCCTATTTTCCAGTTGAGCCTCTAGTTTGATGTATGCATCCCATGGGGAAATGGACTGCAGTGCCCCAGAACTTCGACACGTTAAATGTATGGCTGCCTGTTTTGCTACAGCCAACTTCTGGAGGTCTGCGAGCCACAGCGATGTCTGATGGGGTTTGTTCAGGGGGCTTACAATAACATTGCAATATGGTATTTATTCATCGTCAATTGTAGGTCAATCTTGCAGCACTTTTAATGTATTCTTTTTATTCTCTCTCTTTCTGCCTAATATGCAGAAGCCTGGATTAAGACTCCGTTGCTTGCCCACCAGGTCCGACTCTTGGACCAGCACGCTAGCTCAAACTTTTCAAATATCCAGGTATTTCTATAACATGTGATAAAAGGACTCCTTGGGACATTACACTGAGGACGTACGGAGAGTAAGTCTGGGAATATATAAGACCAGTGTGCTTTGAAGAAAGGCAAGATTAGTGCAAATAATTAAATTACAGCAACTTAAAACTTGAGTTCAGCTAAACTAATTTGGTGCATCTTTTGATATCTGTCCACTGTTTGTCCGTCATATCAATCTGCAAGCACTAGGCCCACATGGCTCGTACATAGTCACAAAGTCTCGTTAGCTGTACTTGCATTGCAGCGTACAAGATTGCTACAGCTCGGGGGCCTCCTCTGTGCTATAGTAGGCAGTGCAAAATCATGTTTGCTGCTGCTCCACCTAGCCCCAAATGTCCGCATGCGCATAAGCCAATGGTCCATATGCCAGAAAAAAGATCCGGTACCAGCCCATAGGTGTCCATTGGTCTGCAAATGTGTACATTTTGCCTTGTGTATACAAGTTCCCTACCTTCATGATGCCAGATGCTACCCAAAGGTGCATATCAAACGTGCCGGAGTTGCTTTTATGCCCGGTAGCTCTCACAGCAGGAGAAATTCTGAGCAATTGTATTTCAGTGGGCTAACTGGTAAAGAGCCATTCCCCTAACCTGCTATGCCCCATCTCTCGCTTCAGTGCAATACAGTCTGTGTTGGCTGGGGCATGTAGCCAGCGGAGTGGCCACTGCAGTTGTGCTACAGCGTAGGATCATTAATAGTTGGGTGCCCCAACCCTCCCTCCCGAACAAGTCTGATGACATTTTATGCAAGTCCAGAAACAAGGTGCATGGCAACAGAAGCGGGATAGCAGAGAACATATACTGTAACTGTGGTAGGATGGGCCTTTTGACAATTGCTATACAGCCCGCTGGTGACAAAGGTAGTGCACACCAGAATGGCTAAGAATGTCTAAAAGTCATAAGGATCCTGTCTAGATTGAACTCCACCAAGTCATTGTTATCATGATGTACTTGGACCTCAAGATATTTAAACGTATTCTATGCCCCCGTCAGTCTAGTATCCTGTAGTACTATCCCAACATAGAATGACTGCTTCCTAAGAGGAAAAAATACATGACTTAGTCCAGGTTCACTTTAAGGCACAAATGGTGGTCACCGCCTTGCGGAATGCCGCACTCTGGGACTCTCTGCTAGAGCGAATAACATTGAGGACAAGGGACATCCCTGCCGAGTAACGCGCTATAGGAAATTCAGACGATGCAGCATGTCCTATGGTCACTCTAGCCAAAGGCCTCACGTATTGCAAACTCTCCCACCTCTGGAACACGGTGCCTACGCCCATGTGCTCCAGGACCAGTTCCACTCAGGGCCAACTGTGCTGTCAATGGCCTTCTCGATGTCCAAGGAAACCGGAACTTCACTCCCGCCCGTTAAACCCAACATGTCCATCATAGTGAATAATCTATGCATTCTTAGGAACCAACGCAAGGTTTAGTATTTTATAGTCTTGATTAAGAAGATACGGTGGCAGTAGGAGCAGTCATCCAATGGATCTCTCCCCTCCTTCTGGAGCATCACAATCAGGGCTACTCTCATTGACCTGGGTAGTACTGCCTGGTCAAAGGTCGTTTAATACACTGGTTGCAGCGTTTCAGCCAACTTGGTCGTAGCATAAAACTCTGCAGGAAGCCCATCTACACATGGTGTCTTGTCTGTGCTATGTGAAATAGTGCCGTACGCATCTCATCTGTAAGCAGTTTCTCAACCAATTCCTGTTGCCGGAGTGGCATCCAGCATAGTAGTCGGTGCCGTGAAAACATTGGTGCAGCCACTCAAATGATGGGCAGTCCCATGGTGTATAGCTCAGATAAGCAGTAGTGGGAACAAGTGGCTAGCAATAATTGGCCATCAAAGAGCCCCTCTATCACCACATATCTACTGGCTAGCTCTATTTGTGTGCTCTCCATCCACGGTGAGACCCCTGATGCCACCCAGATGAACAGTTCTCGTGCATATGCATAATGTGGTCCCATAGGTCTACCCAACCCATTTACAGACCTTCTTCCAAAATGTCACCCCTCAGTTTGGCTGGGTACACCAGGGAGTATTGTATGACCAGCGCCCTTGAGTGCTTTGTGATTTCAATGTAATTAGCGTATTGGCGCTGGAGCGCTGTGGTTTAGTCTGGGTATATGTTCACTTCTTATCCATTGATCCTCCAGAACTTTTGGTGCGAGATATTTGCAGCAACCAATCTCGTTCTCTGAAATTGTAAAGATGGGCCACTATCTGGTATGAAGTGGCCCCCGGAGGGGGAAGATGACCAGGTACCCCATGGGCCTGCTCAACTGAGAAAAATGTTGACTTTTAGTCAGGTAGCGCCATAGTCTCAACGAATGGGTCTGTGCTGGGGCCTTCCTTACGCTCTGGCAACCCCCACAATCCTCATGTTGCGCCTTGAGGACCCCTTCATCATCCTTCCCACGGAGTTTGAGGGTCGTGATTTCCACCCTGCTCCCCTTTATCTGGTCCTGCAGTTCACTCACCATGGGTCTCAGCACCGTGACCGTGGATTCAGCCTCATCAACCGTGTCTACTAGCTTTCTGTTATCCTCTTGAAGGAGATTGTTTCGCCTGAATAGTTTGCAAGATAGCGTCACATTTGGAAGTATGAGTCCAGCGTGGCCTCCACATGGCTGATTATTGTGTGTTCTGGCGGTGCCATCTCCCTTGTGGCCGAAGGTAAGTGGTCCAAGTTAGGTTTAGTTATTTTATTTTTGCTATGGCAGACACATAGCTGTGGGGTGAGCGGGGTCTACATTATCTCCTATCTATCTGCAAAAATGAGCAAACGTTCTGACCTTGTGGCGTAGCAAGGGGGAGCGGGTTGGTCCACCCCAAGTGGCGGCACGAGTTTTGAGGGCGGTGGCCTCGTCCCCATCTGTTTACAGCTGCCTGCCTCTAGCAGAGACAGAGTGAGACAGAGGGGCAAGGGGAGTTCATGGTGGAGGGATCCTGCTATGGATATACACACACAGTTGCAAAACTTGCGTGTGTGTGTGTGTGTATACCAATGGTCGAAGTGGGCAGGATCGGCAGGGCACGGCGTGCCCCTACTTCTCTAATTTCATAGAGCCCGTTCCCCTACTTTCTTATTTCAAACATGCCTCCCGGACGGCAGAAATCGCTAAGGCCGATAGATAAAGCTCGGATTTTGGGGACGGGCGGAAGGGGCAGATAAGGAAAAGGACTGTCTTTTTCTTCGTGCCTGGAGAAGACGAGGACAGTGTCCAGTTCTCCTGCTGCTGGCAACAGCCCCCCCCTCTTGCTTCCCCCTCTTCCCTCTCTCGTTCCTCCTCATTTAGTGAAAACCGACACTTCAAGAAATTCTGATTACCTTCTCTTTCCTCCTTTCGTTTATTTGCTCACCTGTGAAATGGATCCAAAAAATATTTTTTTTTTTTTACTGGAAATGCCTTTTTGTGACATTTTTCAATTTCTAAGTGCAGCCTCGTGCTGGAGAGAAATAAAACATTCAAAATATGAAAAATAACTAACTAAAGCAAGACCGAGTGGTTGCAAGGTGGCGAGATTGATTTATTCACACCTAAACACATTAGCGCCTCTTTACAGTGTTTTCCAGTGAAGCCCTACTTTTTTTTTATTCATCACTCTTTGAACATCATTGTTTTCCCTGGGCTGGAAATTGCACTATTCCTGGAGGTACTGAAATACCTGCTTGATGGGTGAATTGGAAAACAAAGGGCCAGATGTGCGACCATTTGAAATTGCCACGCGCAAATTGCGCTCGATTAGCGAGTCGCAATTTCGCAATGTCTGAGACACTGATTGTGAATCCCAATGGGGTCGCAAAATAAATATTACTGAGGCACTCGCAGTTTGCATACCCATTGGGAATGGCTGGCCCTCACAGGGATGGTTGCCTGCTGGGCTCAGCAGACCTCCATGTCTGGGACTGCTGCCATAAAGGAAAACTGTACATATTTAAAACAAGCATTGGCATAGCCAATAGGTCTCGCCTTTGGGACCTTATAAGTGTTTAGCCATGCAACAGTTGCATAACTAAATACTTATAAGGTCCCTAAAGCGAGACCTATTGGCTATGCCAAGAGGCCGTGTGGCCGTGAAAGTGATCGCGATCAAAACTCAAATCGGCCGTGCGGCCGCGAAAGTGAAAGTAATCGCGCTCAAGCGCGGCGCCCGCGCACATGCACTGTAGCTCTAGGCTGGCCTGGTAGCACTTTTTGGAGCCCTCTCAATAAGTCTCGCCAGACCAGCGCATGCGCTGGGTCAGGCGAGACCTAAGGACAGGTAGTGGTCCCTGGGAACTCTGTCTGCCCCTAAAAAATATTTTCCCCTGCATTTGCAAGGGGGACGGTGTCCCCTGGGGACCCCTTCCCTTTTGCCATTGCATTACCACCCTCTTGAAGAGGGCGGTAAATTGCGAGTGTTATGCAACCGCAATTGCGGTCGCAAAACATTCATACATGGTCGCTATTAGGAACGGAACACACCTTCCTAATAGCGAGTCACAAAACACTATTTTGTGAGAAGCAAATTATTTGCGACGCGCAAAATAGTGTTATTACATGGCCCAGGGGAAAATTTCATGCGCAAATGGTTGGCAAACCCGTTTGCGCATGGAATTTTCCATCGTACATCTGGCACCAAAATGTGTACAGCGGCTGTGTGTTCACGAATGTGGTCTTTTTAAACCATACTGCTTACGTTTTGTAAGGGTATAAGCAATGGGAATTGAAACGGGTCCCTTCTTGGCCCTGCGGTCATGGCCTTAACTTTTCAAGCAAAGGCACTCGCTAATTTCTGACTGAGTGTAAAAGGAAAAAGATAACCATGTTGTTCCTGCTTACATTTCACATTCTTTACTTAATCTTGCATTCCCTATGAGTGTTTGCTTTTTATAGGATGTTTTAAAAAATAAATGTAGGTAGCATATTGCTCTTGTCTAGTGCGTAATTTGAATTGAGTCACATCCAGGTGTTTACAGCGGGTCCGTGCAGTGCAAGTTCCTCTCAGTGGGGCGGTATGGTAGTGGGGGAGAGGATGTGACACTATGGTCAGAGCTGCTGAATTTGGAACTGGGAACCAGGTTCAGCCTTCATGACCAGTCCACCAGACCACTCCCCCAGAGGGAGCATATTCCGGTGCTAAACCTTAGAAGGCCCCACAAGATCTCAAAAGCCCTGGTGTATTAGCACCAGCAGGTGGACCCTAACCGTGGCAAGTGTGGGTTAACTTTGAAGGCCTGTCCGCCACAATTCATTCTGAAGTTCACCTCCAGTCTTGCTGGCAGGCCTATTGAGCAGCACACCATAAAGTGACAGAGATTCTGTCACTGAGGTCACAGAACCCGTGAGCAGGGTGGCTTTAGGGCAGTGCGACTGCACCAGGCGTTGACCAGCCGCGGTTCGTGCAGGTAACAGCGGTGGGGCAGAGGGGCCGGGTAAGGGGTGATTTCGAGGGACGATGCAGACGGAAAATTAAATAAAGTTAATTTTCCCTCAGCATTGTCCCTCGAAACCCCCCCCCCCCCCCTTACCCGGCCCCACTGCTCAAACGTTGTTACCTGCATGAACCACAGATGGGGCTGACTTCAGGTGAGGGTGTCGTGCTTGCAAGTATAATATGGTTTTAAAAGCACTTGCTGACTCCTTCCTAGACTCCAACAATTTTCGGCAATAATAAAAATGTCATGATAACTCCAGTGATTAATGTTCTTAGTAGAGAGAGATGGTGTTTTGTCTAGGGGACATTTTGACTCCTGGAAAGGAAGCGCAGAGGGTTAAGGTGCCTGCTGCTAAGAACATGTACCATGCAGGTCACAAAGTGCACATAATGTAAATGGGTCAGTGGGTTACTGCTTTTGTCACAGAGACCCTATTGTTACTTGCAGTTTATAAGTTAAAATCCTAACATAGAACAGTGAGCTAGTAACTGTCATGTAAGAGCTACATACAAACTGCAAGGTATAAATTGGAGCATTATGTTTTTCCCCAGTCTTTAATTATCCTAATGTTGCAAAAAAAGGTTCATTTGGGTAGAAATCAATTCTTATTATTAAAGAGAACCCCCAACCATGGTATTCCGTTTTAAATTCTGAGTTTGTGTTTCTCCAGACCAATCACTATTAAACTATGCTGCCTACTAGTATGGTTGTCATGTGACTCCTACACCTTGTAGTCCTTTGTCTTCTGTAACATTTCCTATACAGTGATTTACAAACGTATGATTGATTGTCTCTGTGTAATATGGGTGATGTAAAGTGCTTTGACACCCTACACTGGTATTAGTGGTGCTGTACATTTTCTCATTCTTTATTATTTTGACTTTTTTACATATGCCAACAGTCTAGGCAAAGATTTTTCGTTATTAGTACCAGTGAAACATAAAACTGCAGCAGCAAGAAAGGTGACCAGTCAACCTTTGCAAAGGGCCCTCTGCTTCATAGCAGCACAAGTCACATTTTTTTTAAACTTTTGATCCGTTTGAGCTATAAACAATTTATTAGTTAAAATCGGCAGATGTATTAATTATGCAGCAGATTATGTATTATGTGGCAAATATGGCAGAACCATAATTATGTGGAAAACATTTGCAAACTAGGATATTTTGCCATTCATGTTTGAACTGCTCTTGTGGAAAAAGGGGGGCAAAGTGCTGATGACCGAAACTCCATGGCTGGGAGATAAATGGCTTGCGATTCCACTTTTAAGGATATTCGGGACATTCTGTGATTGGAAACGTATCCCTCTTTGTGAATGTATTTTAATGTCAATAACTCATATTAAACCTTAAATAAACATATGCATCCATTTGTTAAATTAAATAACGTAATAAGCTGTAACCGGTTAGTGAACTGGGAAACAAATACTAAAAATTGAGATATTTTGCTCTTTCTGCCACACCTCTGACTCCGCCCACTGACCCAATCCACGGGTTATTCCAGCCCTCTTGATTCTCCGCCCACAGTCCCCCAACCCCCCTACTCCTACGCCCCCCCCCCCACCTCCCGACCACTGGTATATAAACATTAAAAGCCGTTTGTGTGTGTGTATATTTCTATATGTGACTATGCAAAAAACGGGGCAGACCAGATATTAAAGACTAGAGGCTTTAGTCCTACTTTTATGGCTGGCCTGTCCTAGTTTTTGCTTCTCAAAATCTGGTCACCGTATCCTTGCGTATCGTACGGCCTGTAGGGAGTAACCGCGCAGCCGATCGCCACCTCCCCACTACTGCCGGTGTACTGTACCCTGGGTGGGCGGCTGCATACTCCGGTGGCTCAGGATTATGACCATGGGCCCGAGGGCTGCGCTGGAGCTTCAGCATGGAACATCCGCTCTCAGCGCCATCTTGGCCCCGTCCCTTATTTTCCACATTTTACCAGATTTTTTTATACTGCTACCCACATATTCTAAATGACCCCCAAAGTAGTACGTCTTTCAATGATAAAACACACCAAATGCTAGTGCATGACTATTGACATTTTTCGTGATAATCCATTTAGGTTAATTTACCCTTTTAGATCTGGCTATATACATAAAGTGGGCTTTGCCAGGTCTCCACTCAGAGGACTATTTCACTCTCACCATGTGCTATCAACGTGATGATGTATCCTTCCAATAAGTTATTCCATAAGAATGCACAAGGGATTATTCTAACTCTGAAAAATAAACTCCACTCCTAAACACGTTCTAAACGAAAGCAATATTTTTGTCAGTTCTTACCTGCATTGGCAAAGCCAGTGTGGCAGGCTTTAATGTGATAAACATTTGTGCATACAGTGCATGCAAACACCACGTGTGAATGCCCGTGTTTACATTTGTTGGTACATGAAAGCCAGACCTTTTGGATTCTCTGAACTTGTCTTCATACCGCCAAAGGGGCTGCAGAGCCAAGCATAGTCTTACCATGTGCTTTTCCCGCCTCCCTCGCCGCAGGATTGGTGGGCATTGCAGAGGATGATGCCAAAAGCTAATTGGCTGGATAATAATTTAGCTAAGTTCTGGCCGGAAGCTGTACCCCAGACTTCTCTGTCCCCAGGTTTTCCGACTGTGACATTTATAGGCTGCATAGTTTTATTTTCTTTCTTTTTGCAAAGTTTTATCATTGTTGTTCATTGCCTATGGTAGTTTCCAATCGACATTTGAGAGGGTTTAATGGTGTGTTCTTGCACCGCACAGCTCGGCTCGGTGCAGTGTGTACCCGGCAGCTGAGGGTTGTTTTTATCTAATGAACATTGGACAAGGCGTTCTTTCGGTTTTGCAAACGCGACCTATTTCCTCAGGGCTTCCTTCTGCTTTTCTATTGCAGGCCTCTTCCCCGAACACTTGATTGACGTCCTCAGCCGGGAGCTGGCCCTGGAGTGCGATTACAAAAGAGAAGCTGCCTGCGCCAAGCAGTTCAAGTAGGTCAAAGTGGATTTACTGCTCCGACTTCCTTTGTCAGTAGGGATTTGTGGTTCGATCCCAGAGGGAAACCTCTCCACGGGCACTGATTGGGCCTTTGGGGTGACCTGCTTCGATGCTTGGAGTTGGGCCAAAGAAATCTAAACAGTCAAGCGTTTCTACTGTGCTGGCTTCAGTGCGAGAGCTGTGTGCTGCTTGGTGCAGAGCCGATAGTACTGACTGCAGAGCCGAGCTGTGTGCTGCTTAGTGCAGAGCCGATAGTACTGACCGCAGAGCTGTGTGCTGCTTGGTGCAGAGCCGATAGTACTGACTGCAGAGCTGTGTGCTGCTTGGTGCAGAGCCGATAGTACTGAATGCAGAGCTGTGTGCTGCTTGGTGCAGAGCCGATAGTACTGAATGCAGAGCTGTGTGCTGCTTGGTGCAGAACCGATAGTACTGACCGCAGAGCTGTGTGCTGCTTGGTGCAGAGCCGATAGTACTGACTGCAGAGCCGAGCTGTGTGCTGCTTAGTGCAGAGCCGATAGTACTGACCGCCGAGCTGTGTGCTGCTTGGTGCAGAGCCGATAGTACTGACTGCAGAGCTGTGTGCTGCTTGGTGCAGAGCCGATAGTACTGACTGCAGAGCTGTGTGCTGCTTGGTGCAGAGCCGATAGTACTGACCGCAGAGCTGTGTGCTGCTTGGTGCAGAGCCGATAGTACTGACTGCAGAGCCGAGCTGTGTGCTGCTTAGTGCAGAGCCGATAGTACTGACCGCCGAGCTGTGTGCTGCTTGGTGCAGAGCCGATAGTACTGACTGCAGAGCTGTGTGCTGCTTGGTGCAGAGCCGATAGTACTGAATGCAGAGCTGTGTGCTGCTTGGTGCAGAACCGATAGTACTGAATGCAGAGCTGTGTGCTGCTTGGTGCAGAGCCGATAGTACTGACCGCAGAGCTGTGTGCTGCTTGGTGCAGAGCCGATAGTACTGACTGCAGAGCCGAGCTGTGTGCTGCTTAGTGCAGAGCCGATAGTACTGACCGCCGAGCTGTGTGCTGCTTGGTGCAGAGCCGATAGTACTGACTGCAGAGCTGTGTGCTGCTTGGTGCAGAGCCGATAGTACTGAATGCAGAGCTGTGTGCTGCTTGGTGCAGAGCCGATAGTACTGAATGCAGAGCTGTGTGCTGCTTGGTGCAGAACCGATAGTACTGACTGCAGAGCTGTGTGCTGCTTAGTGCAGAGCCGATAGTACTGACTGCAGAGCTGTATGCTGCTTGGTGCAGAGCCGATAGTACTGAATGCAGAGCTGTGTGCTGCTTGGTGCAGAACCGATAGTACTGACTGCAGAGCTGTGTGCTGCTTAGTGCAGAGCCGATAGTACTGACTGCAGAGCTGTATGCTGCTTGGTGCAGAGCCGATAGTACTGACCGCAGAGCTGTGTGCTGCTTGGTGCAGAGCCGATAGTACTGACTGCAGAGCTGTCTGCTGCTTGGTGCAGAGTCGATATTACTGACTGCAGAGCTGTGTGCTGCTTGTTGCAGAGCCGATAGTACTGACTGCAGAGCTGTGTGCTGCTTGTTGCAGAGCCGATAGTACTGACTGCAGAGCCGAGCTGTGTGCTGCTTAGTGCAGAGCCGATAGTACTGACCACAGAGCTGTGTGCTGCTTGGTGCAGAGCCGATAGTACTGACTGCAGAGCTGTATGCTGCTTGGTGCAGAAGCGATCGTACTGACTGCAGAGCTGTATGCTGCTTGGTGCAGAGCCGATAGTACTGACTGCAGAGCTGTCTGGTGCAGAGTCGATATTACTGACTGCAGAGCTGTGTGCTGCTTGTTGCAGAGCTGATAGTACTGACTGCAGAGCTGTGTGCTGCTTGGTGCAGAGCCGATAGTACTGACTGCAGAGCTGTGTGCTGCTTGGTGCAGAGCCGATAGTACTGACCGCAGAGCTGTGTGCTGCTTGGTGCAGAGCCGATAGTACTGACCGCAGAGCTGTGTGCTGCTTGGTGCAGGAGCGATAGTACTGACCGCAGAGCTGTGTGCTGCTTGGTGCAGAAACGATAGTACTGACTGCAGAGCTGTGTGCTGCTTGGTGCAGAAACGATAGTACTGACTGCAGAGCTGTGTGCTGCTTGGTGCAGAGCCAATAGTACTGACTGCAGAGCTGTGTGCTGCTTGGTGCAGAATCGATCGTACGGACTGCAGAGTTGTGTGCTGCTTGGTGCAGAGCCGATAGACTGCAGAGTTGTGTGCTGCTTGGTGCAGAGCCGATAGTACTGACTGCAGAGCTGTGTGCTGCTTGGTGCAGAAGCGATAGTATTGACCGCAGAGCTGTGCTACATGAGCATTTAGGACTGATAGGGCTGCGTGGGATACTTATCCATTCAGAAGTAATGGTACTGGATGCGCGGCTGTGATACCGGTACTGAGTGCGCGGCTGTGATACCGGTACTGAGTGCGCGGCTCTGGTACTTGGCCATGCAGAACTGATGGTATTGACTGCACGGCTGTAATATCCGGCCATGAATAACTGATAGTACTGCATGCAGGACTGTGATACCTTACCATGCAGACCAGTGGTACTGAATGCACAGCTCTGATACCTGTACACGCAGACAAATTGTATTGAATGCATTGCGGTGATACCTGACCATGAAGAACTGAATGCACGCCTGTAATACAGGGGAATGAAGAACTGACGGTATTGAATGCAGAGCTGTACTACATGAGTATTTAGGAACGATAGGGCTAAGTGCACAACTGTGTTACTTGCTATGCAGCACTAATGGTAAAGAATGCCCGGCTGCGATACCTGAGCATGCAGAACTAGTGGTACAGAATGCACGGCAGTGATACCTGACCATGTAGAACGGATAGTACTGAATGCACGCCTGTAATATATGGACATAGTGCTCAGTGCACAACTGTTACTTGGTCATGCAGAACTAATAGAACTGAATGCACTGCCTTGATACTAGTACTGAATGCACTTTGGTTCGGAACCAGTTGACTGTTGTACGGGGCACGGTAGGACTAACGCGGGCACTCTATCTTGATGCAAGTGTTCCTATAGGAGGCGTCCACCCCAAACAGAAAATGAGGCAATTGCCTTTGTACATTAGGTTTTTGTGCCTAATGCTATTCTAAAGGAGAGGTAGGTCCTCTCTTAATACATTCTTTGGTACTCTACAGTATTTGTTTATTGGTGAGGAAACTTACACCAGGCCCTGATGAATGCCCGAGACCGCCCGGCTCAAATATAAGGGCAGAAACATGTTGGCAAGTTCAGTCAGTCACACGTAATGGTCATAGTAACCATGTAAGTCCTCTGACAACACCTTATGTTTTTTTTAAATAAGCCTAGGATTCCAACTTATTAAAGGTTACTTCGTGAGCTGGATCCAAGTTTTATCTAGAAAAAAATAAGTAATTTCTAAGAACTCCCTCAGGCCAGCCCCACTCTGAGTTCGAGTTCGCCCTGGTCGTACCATCACTAGGGTGGGCCGAGGAGGCAAACGAAGCATGTCACATTACCTGAGTGAGCCCACCTCGTCCAATTCATGGAATTGCCTTGTGTTACCTGGAGGGAGTGTAGCAATAGGCGGTAAGACTGACATTAGCTATAGGTGTGCCAAGAAAAGTGTTCCACGCACCAATAGAGGTGTCACGCTACCTTTTTGTGTTTTGATGGTTTCTCTGAGGCAGGCGTGAACCCGATAGTGCCTTTTTCTTTCTCTGTATCTTATATGGTGGTAGTGTTACTTGGCCATGCAGAAATAATGGCACTGAATGCTTGGCTGTAATACCGGACCATGCAGAACTAATGGTACAGAATGTACTGCGGTGATATCTTACCATGCAGAACTGATAATACTGAATGCACACCTCTGATTCATGGGCATGTAGATTTGATAGTACTGAATGCACGGCTGTTATTTCTGGCCAGGGATAACTAATAATGCTGAATGCGTGGCTGATACAAGGTCATGTAGAACTAATGGTACTGAATGCAGAGCAGTGCTACATGGGATTGTAAAACAAATGGAATTGAATGCGCAGCTGTGATACTTGGCTGTGCATAGATAATGGTCCTGGATGCACAGCTCTGCTGCTTGAGCATGTCAAACTAATAGTAAATGCACAGCTGGGATGCCTGTTAGATCTGAACTATTGGCCCCAATGCTTGGCTCCGAGACATGCAGAAGAGATGGTCTTCAGTGCATAGTGGTGATAGGGCATGAACAACTGATGGCACTGAACACAGCTGTGATAAATGAGCATGCACAAGTAGCAGTACTGAATGCAGAAATTATAGTACTGAATACATGGTTGTGATGCGTAAGTATGCAGAACTAATAGTGCTGAATAAATGGCTGTGGTACATGGAGAACTTGTGTTTCTAAATGCAGAAATGATGAAATACATGTTATTTCAGAACTGATAGTACTGTATGCTTCTCTCGAATACATGGACATTCAGAAGTGAATACACAACTATGATATATGGCTGTGCAGAACTGATACTACTAAATGCACGGCTGTAATACATGGGTTTGTAGTATTGATGGTACTGATTGCACTGCTGTAATACACGTGCATTGAGAACGAATGGTGCTGAATACACTGTTGTTAATCTTTGGCTTTTAGAAGTCAGAGCACTAAATATAAGTCTGTCAAACACGGTTGTGCCGAACTGTAAGTAGTGAATGCTCTGCTGTTGTTGTATTCCCACAAGCTGGTGTTGTTACCATTGCCACATGGGACATACTCTCACATAACTTAACCAGAAGCAAAAAACAAGTTTTGCAATGCAGATTTAGACAATGTTAAGGGCAGTTGGATGTGTCACTGTGTTTGAATGTATAAAAATAAGTTCTCTTGTTGTTGTTTATCCGCCAATTCTTTCCACCAACCTTACCACTCACAGGGCATTGTTGATTTCAGTCCTCTGGTCCTCAAATGTGTCCTGCATTATCATCCTTAGTATGACTGGTACTCTGTCCAGTGTCATTGCCTTTACCTAATCCTTGATCTGGACTAATGTGTGTTTCTCTCAGGCATACTTTTCAGACACAAACGGAGGTGGAAATGCCAAATTGCGAATGCACATCTAGATCATATAATAACCGGAAAGATGAAATCAATCCATTTAGTATAATGTGGTGCTCTCCAAGCAACAAGTCTTCTTCCACCAAGAGAGACCAACCGCTCCACAGGCAGATGCCTCCGTGGAGTATACAAATGAATTGCATAATTGGAAACCAGTATAGACACACGAGTTCCGAGTGCCCGTATGTAGATGACCTGTAAACTACCCGTCATCCGTTGCTTCTCTATCAAACGTTGGATCAGCATACAAACGAAATTATTCCTGGTCACCAACCTTTGTTCCCACACCGAATGCCTGCAAATATAGTTAGTGCAGTATGTGCAAGCACGTGGACATGGAGTACTATCTGAGGTTCCAATAAACCTAAAAAAGATTGTACCTATAGGGATCCTCAATGTAATGCGGGTGTCCGTTTGATAGCGAAGTTTGTCCAAAAAGAGTGTCCTAAGCACCTAAGGAGCGGTGCTACCCAAGTCTTTCTTGTGATTGATGAAGATAGAAACCGGTAAGTTTCCCGAGTACAGAAATAGGACCGTACGAACCACCGTATAGTTAGCGTGGACCCCTAGTACTAGGGCCCTGATACGCCCAGAAGCTCTAGAGCTCTCCTTCCTGCTGGACGTATCAGGGCCCTTGTACTAGTGGTCCACGCTAACTATAAGGTGGTTCGTACGGTCCTTCTATTTCTGTAGTCAGGACTCTTACCGGTTTCTATCTTCATCAATCGCAAGAAAGACTTGGGTAACTGCTCCTTAGGTGCTTAGGATACACTTTTTGGACAAACTTCGCTATCAAACAGACACCCACATTACAATGAAAATCCCTATAGGTGCAATCTTTTTTAGGTTTATTGGAACCTCAGACGGTACTCCATATCCACGTTCTTGCACATACTGCACTAACTATATTTGCAGGCATTCGTGTGGGAACAAAGGTTGGTGACTTGGACTAATTTAATTTGTATGCTGATCCAATGTTTGATAGAGAAGCAACAGATGACGGGTCGTTTACAGGTCATCTACATACAGGCCCTCAGAACTTGTGTGTCTATACTGGTTTCCAGGACTCCATACTCTGGGGGTGTCTACTTTCTCTGCCTATCTTAATTAGCCTTGAAAAAGTCCTTTGGACGAAACACGTGTCGGCTGCCATTGCTTGCTTTTGTACATGAACCATTGAGAAGAATAGAGAGAAAGAAATACCTAAATGGACTTCCTTTGATTACTGCATGGGTTAATGCCCACTTTACAGTGTGGACTTATAATTTAGTGTGCCTCTGCAATTGTGCAATTCATTTGTACTTTTCAGAAACGTTAATAGAATATTGATTTGGAGCTCTACCCCTCAACTCCAGTTTGCAGTCTTGATTATACAGCAATTTGTGTGCCATTGGATAATGTATACAAATAAACTTTGTTTGGAAGCAAACTAAGACCACACCATAATCCTTTGCCCCATGAAATTTCTACACTACTGAAAAATATCTGCCAGGATTTATGGCCCAAATAGTTTCGGATTAGCCAAGTGTATAGCTTTGTGGCCGAGTGGGTTGGTACCAGCATGACTATTAAACTTTCAGTGGTGGCTAATGAGGGGATCGCTGAAATTCCTCTGGCTTCAGCATTGAAGAACACTGGTCCTCTATGTAGCAACAATCTTGTAACTGTTTACCATGACGTAGAAAACACAAATATGGTCTACGAAAATAAATCTCCTGGTGTAGAATTCAAGTGACTATCCTCAGAAGGCATCCTGGTGTACAAAGCTTCGTGGAGACGCTTCTTTAAAGAGAACTCAAAAACAGAATATAAATGTGAACTGCTCTGTGGAGCACGAGACCTGGCTAACCGTTACAAGAGAGACGGTAGTGCGAACCATGCACAGTACTCGGATGAAGTCTTTTCTGTTGTTGCACAATGTTCCCCTTCTGTAAAGATTTAGTCGTAGAAGAGTTCATCTTCCATAAAGATAGTTGGAATGATATCAAGGGCTATCTTTACCTTGATACTGTCTACCTGAACAAGTTGCTCTTAATCATTTTATTACATGTACTTGGAATTTCAAGGGTTCATCAGCTATCAAGAAATTAATTTACAGAATTTCAGAGGTACTGGCAAAGGCCAATAGTGACTTTCCAGAAATCATCATTTTTTTACTACCAGAAGGGTTGACTCTTCCAAAAAGTAAAAGTAAAGAACAGCAATGACCATAGTCAGATCCAGTGAAATCTATTTGCATATGAAACTTTATTGAAGTTATTTGTACTGCCTAAGCCTTTCCATATGTTCATTGAGAGCATAAACAGAGCATAAATAAAATGTGTTCCCTCCAGTAGAACTTCCCTGAACCCTCTGTAATTTTCTAATGAAGTACCCAAGTAAAGTGGCACTTACGAGGAGGGTTTTGATAGTTTGTAACGTCATAAGGGTACTTGACGTTTGTGTATGTATTCCATGGTTCTCCACTGCCACTAAAAGATTGTTCTGCCAAATGTATAAAACTCCAGAAAATAAGTGCTGGAGAACCATTGTCCCAGGGAAACACCCATCTTTTGTGCACTCTTAAATAATGTACTAACCTGATTAGATGAGTATGCTATGTTTGAAAGAATTGTTGAGTAGATGGACAAGTTCTTGTTTGTAACATATCTTTGTTGGCAACCAATCTATCTTTATTTTAGGTATTTTCATTAAAATTGGTTTGATTTCCAAAGAAACTTCACTTGTGCTGCAGTTCATTATTTACAGTTACATTTTTTCCTTTTTCTCTTCAGGGAGTTACTAAAGGATCATCCCTTCTTTTACGTACCTGCTGTAGTCGATGAACTCTGCAGTCAACATGTCCTTACAACAGAGCTAGTGTCTGGTTTTCCATTGGACCAAGCAGAAGGGCTGAGCCAAGAAATCCGAAATGAGGTAATACATAGTTCATTTGATGCCTATGTTATGCTGGTGCAAAAAAGAAAAATACCATATACCATGAACGTCCTCGTAAGGTTGTTGTAACAAGGGGGGGGGGGGGTTTTGGCGTAGCTGGAATTGTTGCTGTGAAAAAACTGATGAGTTATTTATTTTATCATTATCTACCAGCCTTTGTCAAAGACCTTGCCGTTAAACCGTGAAGAAAGATGTGAAATAAACACAAGTTGTATTCACTGATGTAAGCACTTTTGCAGAGTTTGTGCAGGCTCACTTATTCGGGCGTAAGGCCCATTTGTCTGTCAGTGCTGTGAAATAAAGGGGGAAAACATAGTCCAGCAACCCCTTAACCTGGTCCTGGGGGAGGGAGTTTGGTATTGTGCCGAGCGTGCAACTTTGGTGAAAGTGGGGCATGTATGTGGGGTAGAAGTAACTCTTTCCTCACCTTAATACTCAATACAAATTTATACATATGAGGATAAGTATTAAATATGGCTTAACAAGTAATTGTATCACTTTAATTTATCAAAGATATCCTCTCCATGGCTCTGGATATGGTACTTCGAAGCAGAACCTTATCCTTACAAGTGCACAGTTGGAATTCACAATTGTCTTGCAAATTTGTTAAAAGCCTTACTCTCCCACATTTGAGGGGGACACACATGAAGTTTCACTGATAGCACACAAAAGTTAGGAGGGTGGCTATTGATCTGAGATACATTCGCCATGGCATTTAAGGGTCATGGCCAGATCCATGAACCTTTGTTACATCCATAGGCAATCGCATCTTTCAGTCTGTTTTTCATATTTTCCTCACCTTTCTTCGCCAAAAGGGAAATGTGGATGGAACAATTTATTTTCTTTTTCTGCTTACTTGCCCCTGTTTCTTTAAATGTTTGCACAGGTGGCAGCCAAGACTTTGATGTAGTTTTGTTAAAAGATGTAGAAAGTCACAATCCGGCTAACTTTGAAGGATGGAGAGGGATCACATTAGACCACGCTTGAGGAGTGTCTCCTATTGGTCATTCAAATGACCAGCATCACACTTTCATTGCAGACTTATAAAATTGAGCCTTACACCACTGTAGTTTTCCCCCAAGTGGGAAATGTTACCCATGTTGCGGCATTGACTGTTCTGCACTCCCTACTATTTATATTGTGGAGCACTATTTCTGATCCTAGAAAGGAACATAGTTGGTGTTAAGGCCCAATTTTACCCCGTGGTCCATTCATGGTTAAACACGTTAATCATCAACCTAACTTGGTGTAAAACGTTTAACTTAAATGTTGGGGACACTTGAAGATCTGCCATATAACTTGCCACATGCAACTTTGTTCTCAGCAGTGACTCACTGGAATGCCTCACAACACAATTGACTACAGAAGGGATGTCTGATATAACCATTAGAAGTTAATTCCAAAGATATGTTTAATAACCAGGCTGAAATGTATGCAAAAGTGTTTTGCCAGAAATTTTAAAGAAATGCTTTTCTGAACTGTTACATTGTTGTTTCAAAGAAATTTAGAAGGACAAATTAGGTCTCAACTGAGACGGTAAGAAATTGAATCCACCATTGAAAAGGGACAAAAGATATGAACACACTTGGAATAAGCTGCATGCTTCCCTACATTACCTTTAGACAGGTTGAGCACATGGCTTTGTTTGTGGGAGAAACATTGGCCTATTTAAGAGTTATTTCACAAAATGCTCACATTTGATTCTGTCAAGGATAAACTTTGCGAATAGCATTTTATCAATCTTTGAGCTACATTAAAGTTTGGTTTGATTTAGGCTTAAGCGTTCAAATAATTGTAACGTAACCGTGCCATTGAAAGAAGAATAAACCTAAACATGCAGGAAACATTTGACAATCCACTGAAAGCTACGTGGAGTGCAATTTGTATTTATTTAGAGTAAATACCCAAAACTGTGAACTGTTTTCAATACCATCTGATAGACCTAGTCTAGTACCTGACCGGACAATCGCACCTTCTTTTCTCCTCACTTGTAGAAACATTTGCTTGCTGAAACATTTAAAAAGTCACAGCACTTCTGTTTTTCCTTTTATCCACTTTGAATCCTACTTCTTAAAGATTTTACCATGCGCGTGTTTGAATTCTAGTTTCAGGTTATGATCTCTCCATGGGAAGTCCAAATGATCACTCTAAGATGTGTTGTCTTATCATTCAAGGCCTGGGGGAGTTGGCTTTGATGGGGAGTAGGGGCCGAGGGGGAGTAGGGGCCAGATGACTAGAAACCTAGCATCCATTTCAGGCAAAGGTGAGTGGATTCCACCTTTCCTGATGCCCTCTAGAATTTGAATAGCTAGGTTAACACCTGGGTCAGGTGCAGTTGATTTTCTCCTGTGTTGTTCTAAGCAGCCACACTGTGTCTGCATTTACAGGTTTCTAAATGTTTCGCTGATGGGGTAGAGATTAGCTTTATCCTCCATTTGGTGTTCCTCCATAAATTAAAGTCTCAATGTTGGGTTCGTTTACAGGAGCATCTACGGCCTAGTGTCTCTTTTAAGAAAGTAAAGAGGCAACAATAATTGGGAAAAAGGCCTGTCTCAAATTGCCAGCACATGCAAGGCTGCTTCTGAATGGGATGTGCAGTTAATTGTAAGGCTGAACTTCCAGTTCCCAAAAGCTTTGAACTGAAACGGATGTTGTTGGCCAGCCATTGCTCCCGGAACTGCTCTAGTGAATCCAGGACCACGACCAGCCTTCACGAACAATGCCTCTGCCCGTTAGTCAAACTGTAGGTGTGACCGGAGGTGTAGTGACTCAACCATACCATGTTGCCTGTACCCATAATTGATTAGATGGGAAGTCCTTTACACCATTGTGGCCTTCGGCGATAGATAAATATCAGTCCTACAAGCTTGAACTTCTATTTAGCTCTCTGCTCGTCATTTCTTGCTGGTTGGCCATAGATTTGAAGATTTACATTTGCCATTGCTGGCATCTGTCTTGTGATCCAGCCTAAATGTCCACTAGTTCATCAGTGTCTGTCCCTTCTTGCCCGTTTGAGCTCAGTGCCATCCATCACTAATCCAAATACCATTAGGCAACATCTTGTGTGGCTAGAGGTTGTGGCTCTTTGGAGGAATGCCTTCCTGCTCCTTGGTACAGGATAATTTCCTGTACAAATATTCATTTCTCTGACCCTCTGCCCCCACCCCCCTCTTCAAGCTGGCTGTGCGCACAGTGTGCTAGCCTTGCAGAATAATTATTTTTCGCTGGTAGGCCTCTGAAAACGTGGTTTTCACGCAAACTCTTTGTTTAATAACTGCATCTTTCATCTACCTCATATAAAGAGCTCTCTGGTCTAAGACTAGAACAGAAGATTTTGCAGGGCTAATGCACTTCATTTACTAACTAAAGTTCTTTGGATATGGAACACTAATCTTCATTTTATGTACTTTTCTGCGGTAGTGGAAGTGGCGAGGAAGGTCGCGATCCACTAAGGCAAATTAGAGAAGCTAGTGTCTTTGTATCTGGTACTGTGCCTTTGAGAAGAAAGTTAATGTCTGGGCATTAACAAAAGTTAATGTCCTTGCTTCGCTTATTAAACCACATCAGACGTTTGTCTTGATTTTCCGTACTATGTCCCACCAAAACATCATAGTACCGCACAAATGGTAGCAGTGAGCGGACTAAATGCTGCCAGCACGCCCTATTCTTTTGGTGACGCTGTGCATACCCAGCTTTTTCTACCTGTGCGTTTCCTGTGCTGAGCTCCTTTGTAATGTGCAGTTGTACTGCGTTTTCATAAAATATAAATTTAAACTTTAGTTTAGATTTTAACTTTACTGTTTACATTTTAATGTTCTCATAGCATGTAAAGTAAATCACATTAACAGTATTCAGTTGCATTCTTTTATGGTCCATAGTGACCGAAATAAAGATTTGGAATGAAATCACATTAACATTCCTAAATTAATGTTAAAACATTTTCTCAATTGTTAACTAGGTGTTCTGGTTTGTTGAAGACTAAGTACAAGCTTTTGTTTTCATATGCTGTTTTTATACTGATGTTGGACATATAGAGAAATTGAATAACCATGTTTAGCGTTTATTCCAGTGTGGATCACTTTAAGCCCTGTGCCCACATGGCTAGGGCATAAATCTATGGCAACAAATCTATTCAGTTTCTGCTGCTCAACTCTCTTAAGAGGGTGAACATGTGAACGTCCTTGAAAAGCGTGTGCCAGCTATGCTTGTGTGACAATCTGCAGCTGCTAATTTGGAACAAGAGAACTCATTGCAGCTTCAAGTGCTGCTAGATACCAGATATAGTTCACTGTCCAAGGGCTTAATGTAGGACAAGCAGCTACGAAAACACATGACGTGAACTAAATGAACCATACAAGTCTTATTTATGAAGCTGGTGTTCAAAAGTAAACTGCAATAGAATGGCAAAAAAAACCTTCAATTTATGTTTATATTTCCCCCCCCTCATTGAACTGTTTTCAATACGTTATCTGCCTACATTAGGCACAATGTTGGCAGTAAGAACACTGTTTATTGGCAGCTTAAACAAGCTATTTTCAAAGGTGTATCCCTGATCTAGTGAGCTAAGGCAGAGCAGATTTTGTGAGACTCTTAGCAGTGACAGAGCTAGCTGTCACTGTGCAACAACTTATGAAATTCCACTCCTCTTAGTCATGAGCTGTCCATGTTACAGCACCCAGATTTACTGGGTGAAAGAATGGATTTATATTGACTGGAAAATGTTCCTGGTAAAATCACTTTGGGAACCGGCTGCATCGTAGCCTGGACCAGTTTTCCAGCCCCCGCTCAACTCTCAGCCATGGCACAATGGGACAAGATTAGTCTCCCCACGCCCCTCCCACCACCACTCGCCTACTTGCCCAGCATCAGCCCCCCTGCCACTCTGTTTACAACATTCTTGGATCAAATGATGAATGTGAGCGATAATATATGCACAGAAAAGGGATACTGCGCGTAATTCCTCCTTGAAAATTGGGTCTGTATTGTCATTCTGCATTCCAGGGTGATACACTCGGAATTGCATGATACTGATGGGGTGTTACCATATGCTACCGGTTTTTACGAGTGGGAATTTCCTATGTCCCCAGTACTGTGCCACTCAGTCGGATTATACGGGATTTGGAAGTAAGATGGAAGGTAGTTTCAGGATTGGAATGCCTTGAGTGTCTGTGCACAGCCGCAAACATATCTGTCAAAGGCTATTTACCAACTCCTCTCGAATCTCTTTCCCCATTGGGAAAGGTTGGGAATGTATTCCTGACAAAGCACAAGTAAAGCTTATCATGGTGTGGAAAAAGAGGGTGAAGAGAAAGTGATTTTCAGTTGCTTAGCAGATTTTACATGAGCAAATATACATGTGCATATTTACTCAGGAGACATGGATATTAGAAAAGTTTCCTAGGGGTACAGTTTCCAGGCCTACATTGATTACCTTGTGAATTCCTAAAAGTCGCAAATCTGTAGGTTTACTTGCTCTGCATACTCCTGCCATCTAGTGTTGGGCTCCAACGTGCGCAACTTGTTTTTCTTCGAAGAAGTCTTTCGAGTCACGAGCTATAGGGACTCCTCCTATGAATAGTAATTGCACGGGCATCAGCTTAATTGTTAGATTTTTTTTTTTTATTGCTGCCTGGGTCTGATGTGCCTCCATTGAGCTCCAGGTCGACAACCTGTGGTGTTAGTTGTCTGTGGTTCTCATTTCATCAACTCCCGTTGGCTCAGCCAATCATCGATTGTGGATGATCGTTGCTACCTTTGTCAGACTCGGAAATTGGGTTCTTTTGACGCCCCTCTCAAGGTCCCTGCCCCTATCGGTATCTTATGCTCCGTCTTCCTCTTTAAGAATGCAGACTCCGTAATGGAAAGGACTCAATTCAGTACTGTCCAAACTGTCATTCGAAATACCCCATGACATATCACCAAGTCTGCAACACCTGTCTCTGGAGCATAACGAGGCCTCCTTTTCCCACTGCCTTACCTTCAACTACAAAGACCCTCTGAAACCAGTGATATCGATGGCTCGCTCAACGCACCATGGCACAGCGGCAGGACCACATCCCTGACCTCTTAGGGGACCTCGCCATTGAGGGAGAACCATGGACCTCAGATGAGCCGAGCTCTCACTTGGTGTCCGAGACGGAGGAGCGACCGATTCAGGAGGGACATCCATGAAAAAATTTCAACCGTGAGTACATCACTCCTCCCCTCGCTACCGCCCCAACATTAAACACAGGCCAAACACTGGCCCTGATAAGGTTGGGCATCAAGCAGCAAAGCCAAACGCCATGCTTCCAGTCCGCCACTGCCTGAAGGTCATGGATTTCACCGACAGAAGGCCTTTGATCCAACTCAGCCACTGGTGCCGAAACACCCGGACCAGACCTGGGCTCTGACTCTGCCAACACTTTTGACACCGGTACCAAAAGCACCTGACTCTGAAAACTCGATCGCCGCCAAAAGCTCCTTCGAAGCCCCCGGGCCCAAAACATTCTTTGCCACCCAATGCCCTGTCCTCCACTGTATCTGAGGAACTGGAACAGCCCATTCGTTAGCGCCTACAAGAGGTACTCAACACCCTTCGAAAGCGGATTTTCACCCACCTGTAGACCGGGAGGTTTGTGACCAACCATCTTCAAAGGTCCAGGACACACTCCCTCACAAGAGGAAACTAACCTTCAAGGAGGAGCTTGCATGGGAGCCTACACCTCCAGCCAAGGACCAGAAACACCAGGAAAGGGTCACGAGTCCTCTACAAACTCATCCCTGTCCACTTCTGCCCCTCGTCCATCTCCTCTTCCATTCTGCTGTCCCCCTCCTTCCTCACCACCATCACCAGTGCCATAAATTCTTCTTATTGAAGGGGGAGCTTGTTTCAGAGAGTAAGATCATTTCAAATACCACTGTTGGTGTGCCCTAGAGGCAGCTGATCCAGTGTGGGACATAAATTCAAGTGTCCTTATTGGGTGCTATGTCTGGCTGCTCGTCAGCCGGAGGTTTAACAGCATCTGCTCAACCTGCCCTTCGAATTGGAGCACCTCTTCAGACTGCAGGTTGATCAGATGCTGTACAATATTTATAAAGACAATGATATGGCCAAGGCTTTGCGGTTGTTGTTCTTTTTGTAGATCCCACTTTAAAGGGGGGTGCCAATGCAATCTCCCACAAAGCATCTGCCTCATACCAGAGACCAAAACAAAAATCACGTAGATGGGGCTACTCTGGTGGAGTCAATAGCTGTAACAATTCCAGGAGTAGAGGCAGAGAGGGGTGCGGCTAAGCGAGCCCCCCACCCCCAACAGTGACTCCCTCTTCCTTCCTCACTATCGCGCTACATCTGTCTGGGGAAGACTGCAGGGGTTCTTTCTCGGTGAGACGAAATCACCTTAGATCAGTGGGTTCTCTACAACCTGAGCCAGGGTTACTGCTTAGAATTTCCTGTAACCACACCAAACACTGCTGGCATGCAAACACACATTCTCCCCAGCACATCAGCGGCTCCTTCAGGAGGAACTAGGGGCACTGATTCGCGAAGGGACCGAATAGTCTGTGCCGCAACACCAACGCGGCAAATGGGTGTACTCCCTATACTTCCTCCTTCCCAATAAGGATGGGACACTCAGACCTATACTCTACCTCTAGCTGCTCAACAAATACATCCTGTCAGAGAACTTCCACATGGTCACTATCCAGAATGTCATTCCTCTTCTGCAGCAAGGTGACTTCATGACCGCACTCGACCTGAAGGACGCCTAGTTTCATATCCCAGTCCAGTTTGGACACTGCCGGTACCTACGGTTCGTTGTAAGCGGCCACCATTATCAAATCAAAGTGCTGCACTTCGACGTTGCCACAGACCTCAGGGTGGTCACAAAATGCCTTGCCGTGGTAGCTGCTCATCACAGGAGAGGCGGCCTCAATGTGCTCCCTTTCTTAAACCACTGGCTGATTGAGAGCGCAAACAACAATGCTTGGTGCATAGTCAGACCACCATAAACCTATTGCACAGTCTACAGCTAATCATCAATACCCTCAAGTCCCACCTTTAGCCCCTTCATATACAGCATTTTCCGGGAGTGGTTCTCAACCCAGTCACCAGGAAAACCTTCCCCAGCCAAGCAAGCGCTCCAGTTGTTACTGCCTCTTTTTCAACGAGATCACAGAATGGTCATGCACCTTCTCAGCAGGATATCCTCCTGTATTGCTATAGTTCCGTATGCAAGATTACACATGTGTCCACTACGGGAGTGTCTAGCCACAAAATGGTCACTAGCGGAGGGTCACTGAGAAGATCTAGTGTTGAATTAGGCCAGCACCCATGGCTCTCTGCAGTGGTAGAACAGCAACAATCTGTTGCAGGGCTGGCCCTTTCCCGACCCAGTGCTGCAAGTGACCATCTTGACAGACACTTACCTGACAAGGTAGGGGGTTAGATCAACAGGACTTGGCCATTCGGGGCATGTGGGCACCCCACCAGCTCGGTTTTCATATCAACTTTCTAGAGTTACTGGCTGTGCAGTTGGCTCTCAAAGCTCTCTTCTGCCTCCTACAACACAAGGTAGACCTTGGGAGAACAGACATGATGACCATCATACGATACATCCAGAAAAATGGAGAGGCACACTCACAGCAGCTCTCAGCGTTGGTTGTATGATGGTACAACGCATGCCTGTACCACACGGTCTCTACCACTAACGTGCCTTTAGCACGCAGGCCTTTACCACACAATTTTGTGGTAAAGACATGATGGGTAAAGGGGCATGTGGGCTAAAGATCATACCCCTGCCTCCTGCCCTGTAAACTGTCCCTTTTCCCCCTGCCCCCTAAAAATTAAACCCACATCCCAAAAACTACCCAAGCCCCCGCCCTGAGCCATAAGCTACCACCTACATCCCTAAACTACCCCGACCTTGCCCTGTAACTGGCCCTTCTCCCCCTGCCCTGAGCCCTAAAAATTAAGCTCACGCCGCAAAAACCACCTAGACACCCTGCCTTGAGCCCTAAAAACAATCTCCTACATCCCTAAACTAACCACCCCTGCCCTGTAAACAGTCCCTTTTCCACCGCCGCAAAAAACCTCCCCAGCCACCTGAGCCCCAAAAAACTGTTCTTTACCTCCGTGAAGGACCCCGCCCCAGTCGCCCACACACCCTGAGGCCTTAAACTGTCCCCTGCCCTGAGCCCTAAAAACTATCTGTGAGAAAGTGGCTCTGTATATACTGTTCCCTAATAGGTACAGGGTGTACAGAGTCCACAGTCCCCAAGGCTTTGACAGAGGCTACAGTTGGATATAACCTTAACTCTCTAAGGTGCTAGCAGGGTCGAGCAGTAAGGCAGTATCAGAGGACAGTGTAAAGCATTTGTTGTACACACTCAGTCAGCAAATGGTCTCACACACTCAACTGAACTCTAGGCCAATGGTTTATATATAAAAAAAATATATGCTTGTTTTATTTTAGAACCAACACTTGGCATTAAAATAAACTTTCTCAGAATGAGATGCTGTATATAAATACTTTTGCAATGTGCAATTGACTTTTGTAAACCGTTACAAGTGGTTGCAATAGGCAACACTATTTTAAACACAACAGTGCATTGAGTTCAATGGAAATTTCAAGTTATTTGCAACAGATTACTTTTAGGATTACTTTTGGAATTCCAGGCCTGGATCCTAGATTCAGTCCTGGGTCAGTACTTAGAATCAAGTGATGAAAGTCGACTTAATTACTGTGATGATTTTTAAACAATATTTAGCTATTTTAAAAGTTGACACTTAGAAAATATTTCAAAGAAAACAGTCAATGATTTCCGATGGAAGCAAATTCAAGTTGCAGGTACAGTATGTTCTCGTTACTTTTGTAATCCAGTACTGGGTACCTAGACTCAGTACTGGGACCTTTATCCAAAACAGGTAAGTAATTACGTTTTCAGATATACGATTTTTAAAGAATATTTAAAGATTGCAGAAATTGACACTTAGAAGAAATTTCACAGGAAAACAGTCAATGATTTCCTATGGGAGAAAATTGGGTTACTGGTAAGTACAGTTGTAAGTATTTTTCAGAGTCCGTGCTGGGCACCAAGATCCAGCACTAGGAGCTCACCTAAGAGCAGGTGAGTATTTTCGTTTTCGTTACTCGTTTCGTTACTGATTTTTGGTGAATATTTTAAGATTTGAAAAGTCCAAAAAGCCAGTCAATGTTACCCTATGAAGAAAATAGAGTTATCGGTTTAAAGGTAAGTACTCGACTGGCAGAGTTGAGGTTCTGGGCATAGACTCAGGGGTCCCCCAGGGTCAGGTAGGTACAGGTGGTTCACCCTCAGCGACTCTAGGGCGGCCGGGTGCAGAGAGAGTTAGGCCCAATGTATCCTATGAGGGATAGGGGGGGCCTTGGTTGGTGGCTGCTGACTAGCAAGCCACGCGGCTGTGGGAGCTGGGCTCCTGGTCACTTACTCTGGGCAATTGGGGAAGTAGGTAGGTGTAGAGGTTGCACTGCCAGGGCCACTCGGGCGGCTGGGTGCAGGGTGCTTTTGAGCCTTCGGGGACGAGGATTCTTCAGGTGCCACCACCACTTCGAGAGGTAAGTTGGTTAGTTGGAGGATAGGTAGGTACCCCGGGATTGGGCACAGGGGGCCACGGGGTGCCGCGTGCAGGGTTGCCTTTTGGTGTCGGGAAATCTTACCCTCTGTTGATCGCGGTGGGGGGGCACCTTGTTCTGAGGCTGCAGGCTTCTTCAGGAGTGTCGAGGGAGGTCCTTGGGTGCCGCACTCTGGGTCACAGTCGCCGTGAGGTTGTCCTCGTGGTCTTTGTTCACTCCGGCACTGGCCAGGCTTGGCTGGTGCAGAGTGTGCTGGGTTCGCGGTTCCGGGCTGCTGCCAGGGATTAGAGGTAGGTTTTGAGTAGAGCCTCTACTCATGGGAGTCCCAGGGGCTTAGAGCCAAAAGGTAGCCAGGTCCTCCGGGGTTTGTGAGGTTGCTGGCCACAAGAGATGCCGGGTTGGAGCAGGAGCAGGTTCGAGGGTCGACAGGCCAGTAGGGCTGGGGTCAAAGCAGTTGGTGTCTTCCTCTTCTTAGCAGCTGCAGGGCAGGTCTTCTTTCTTCTTGCTCTTCTTTGTATTTTGGAATCTGGGGAAGGAAGGTTCAGGGTGCCCCTAAATACTAGATTTAGGGGGGTTACAGGTAGGTGAAGGTCCCTGTCCTGGGGTGGGTACACCCCCTATCCTGCCTCTCTCCTGTGGGAGGGGGCAGTAGCCTAGTCCTGATAGGGTAGGGCTTCCCATCTTCAAGATGGCGAGAGCCCGGAGATGTGCTTCACCTCGCCTCCCCCACCTGAGGGGTGGGGTTGGCAGGCTGGCACATCCCGTGTCCTTATTTGGGGTTTCCGGCCAAGCTTCCTGCCAGAGTGGGGGGTTGCAGTGGCCTGGGGAAGCTCACAGAGGCGGCATGCCTTTGAAGCTTCCCCCTGCCCATCCTGGGGGAGGAGATTTAGCACCTCCCCCAGGATGTGCATTGTTGCAGGCCCAGGAGAGCAGGGGCTCTCCCACCCAGGGGTCCAGCAACATGTCTGCTGTGTGGCAACCTAGGCAGCCTCAGAGCAGACGTGGATTGTAGGTTAGGTTTAAGGGGGCATCTCTAAGATGCCCTCTGGGGTGCTTGGTACATTAAATCCCACACTGGCATCAGTGTGGGTTTAAGGTGCTGAGAAGTTTGTTACCAAACTTCTCAGTCTTCAGTGTTGCCATTATGGTGCTGGGGAGTTCGTGTTTGACGAGCTCTCAGCACCATGTACTCTTAAATGGCAGCACTGCACTTACAGTGCTCAGGAATGGACCTGGGTACTGTAGGGGCACATACCATTGACATAAGGCACCCAGCTAGAGGGGTGGCTGATGTATGCCATGGCAGTGTAGGTGATGGGCATGGCACACAGGGATGTGTGCCATGTCGACTTTGTTTTGTCTTGCACCCAGACACCCAGCCTGCAAAGGCAGTGTGGGTGTGTAAGGGTACAGGGCCTCTAAGGGTGGCACAATGAGTGCTGCAGCCCTTAGAGGCCTTCCCTGGTTACAAGGCCCTGGGTACCTAGGGTACCATTTACCAGGGGCTGACATGTGGCCAGGGTTTGCCAATTTGGGTTTTGTGTGTTTTAGGGAAGGAACATAGGCCCTGGGCACCTGATTGGCAGGAGTCCAGGGCATACTCAGTCAAAGTACATTCAGCAATTCAGCAAAATGTGGGGGCATACCATGCAAGAAAGATGGCACTTTCTCACACTATCCTTTAATACTCAGACCCTGCCCTGTTAACTGTCCCTTCTTTCCCTGCCCTGAGCCCTAAAAATTGAGCCCATGCCCCAAAAACGTGCCTGACCCCAGTCCTCCTGCCATGAGCCCTAAAAATTAAGCCCATGCCCCAGAAAACTACCCAACCCCATCCCCCCTGCCCTGAGCCCTAAAACCTATCCCCTACATCCCTAAACTACCCCGACCCTGCTCCCTGCCCTGTAAGTGTCCCTTTTTCCCCGCCCTTAGCCCTAAAAACTGTCTCCCACCCTACAAACTAATCTGACCCCCTCCTGAGTCCTAAATCCTTCCCCCACCCCGAAAAACGACCCCCTCCACCCACCCAAGACCATGACCCAGTCCCACTTGCCTCACCGTGTCCTCTCCTGATTCTTGATAGTCCTTCCTCTTCCGGTCTTCCCCTTCCTGTGCCTCCGCTCTGCAGCTAGACAGCGCATTGCCTTAATCATGCATATGCGTGGTTAAGGCAAGCATGGTACGAATTGCGGGGAAACGGCACGTGTGGCTCCGCCTGTGATGTTAAAACCTTCTCTGGGTCCCCTCTGTGTCATCACAAGTGTTGTCCATGAATACCTGCACTAGCTTTCCCTTAATGGAGGAATCTACCGCTGACTTATTTGTGGTTCGTTAGCCTCTACTGCAGGTCCTCTACAGTTCCCTCTGAGATCTGGACCATGTTTTAGAGATTTTTCTGACGCTGCGCCCACGGGAACATCCGGTCCCACTGCAGAGCCTGCACGTACCGGCGGGCATGTGTTACCAGCAGGATGCAAGAGGCCCCGAGTCTCGATAGCCTCAGTCAGTCTCACTGAAATCCTGGATAGAGGCTGAAACATCCGTATAGCCTGAATATTGTGGACTCGCCATTCGGAGGATAAGACCAGAACTGCACTGTCAAGAACAGCACCGTGTCCAGAACAGCACCGATAAAAGGGGACTTTGGCGCGTTGATCGTAAACCCTAGCGAGTGCAGGAGGTCCGCCATAGTCAGGAGGTGGGAGACAACAGCTTGGGGCAAGCGTCCTTCAACAGCCAGTCATCGAGATAGAAGACTGCTACCCTTGATCTGTGCAGATGAGCTGCAATCACTGCCATCACCTTTGTGAACACCTGAGGGGCGCTGGTACGGCCAAAGGGGAGCATAGTGTATTGAAAATACTTGTGACCTACTGTGAACCGCAGGTAACGCCTGTGGGCAGGCAGGACAGGGGTGTGAAAGTATGCATCCTGCAAGTCCAACTCTACCATCCAGTCTCCCGCAGACAGGACCTGAATGAGCATTTTGAATTTCTCTTTCTTGAGGAAGAAATCAAGAGGGTGCAAGCCTAGGATAGGACGAAGACCTCCATCCATTTTGGGCACCAGGAAGTAGCGGAAATAGCAACCATGGCCCACTTCTGGCGTCTGCACCCTCTCTGTAGCTCCCTTGGCCAAGAGAGATGTAAATTCCTGGCAGAGAAGGGATAGGTGGTCCTCTGTCAGCCTGTTGTAAGAAGATGGCACAGAGGGGAGGCAGTAGCCCCCATAGACAATCTGCAAAACCCACCCGCTTGACGTTGTAGACCACCAGTAGGGCTGGTGATGGCAGATCCTGCCACCCACTGGGTGCCCATGATGGTAGGAGGGCAGATTATAAGGGTCTGGAGGCTGCGGCAAGTGGTGGACTGGCCTGACCTTTCCCTGCCCAACCAACAAGGTCTGTGGGTATCGCCTCTTCGGCCAGGCAGAGGCTGGGAATCTTGCAAGTCGCAGTGGCTGGGAGGGTATAGACACGGCTAAAAGCCCCATCTGTGGCCGTGAAAGGTGGATTGGGGATGACGAGGGGCCATGGAAAGGCTCATGGGCCTAGCTGTAGCCCTACTGTCTTTAAAGCGCCCCCAGCGCTGAATCTGCCTTGTTTCCGACGAGACTGGATCCATCAAAGAAAATGTACATAAACAATGCGTGGGCATCCCCAGAAAAGCCAGTTGTCCTCAACAAGGCGTGGCGCTGCGAGGTCACTATTCGCAAAACCGCTCTGCCAAGTGAGTAGGTGGTGTCTAGTCCACATCTTATTGTGACCTTAGCTGCATCCCTCTTGTTGACAGCAGCCTGGGAGAATAGGGCCTACTCCGGAACTGTTGGCAGCACCTGCGGAACTGTATCCCACAGGGGGTGGGAATAGCAGCCCAAAAAGCATGCAGTGTTAACGAACCGCAGTGCCAGGCTGGTGGAAGAAAACCTTTTCCCCCAAGGCGTCCAGCTTCTTGGATTCCCGATCCGGTGGTGCGGTTGGGAATGCACCAGGATTTACCTGGGAAGTGGAGACTTGGACCACCAAGCTCTCTGGGGCAGGGTACTGTGTGAGGAAGTTGGAGTCCCCTGGGGCGGTGACCAATCGTCCTGTTTACAGGAGCTCCTGTGCTGAGCTTGGGCCAGGTCCCCAGCAGGATGTCAGTAAGGGCCTCATTAAAAGGGAGTAGCAGTTCTGAGGTTCTCCCTCCCGGCTGAGGCACCTTCGTCAAGACGTTTGTCTTGACTGCCACAGAGGGTAGACTAAGGTCAAGGACCTCTGCCACCTTCCTCACCACCCTACCAAATGACGCTTCCTCCTCCATTGCCACAGAAGTTCGAGAAAGCATGTCAGTATCTGGTGAGGTGTCCAGTCAGCTGGCTCCCGCAATATCCTCACACCAGTCCATATTGGTACCAAAAGGCTAGCATTCTTTAGGGTGCAACAACCCCTCCCAATTGTCCGAGAGTCCTAGCCCATAAGAATACGGCTTAGGCTCTAGCCTGGAAGGCATGGCTCCAGTCTGTGTCAGAGTTGACGTTGGACAACGCCCCTCCGGCTGTGTGTCAGTTGGGAATCAGAATGGGGATTATGGCACCAGGAGTGTCCGCATTAGGATCGGCACTGGGGAAAGTTGAGGTGGCATGATCAGCACTGGTCCAGATCCATCTGTGGTTCCAAGGGGCCTGACTGGCACTGGGGCTGCCAGCTTGGGTCCAGTAGGGGCCCCTCCCGAACCCACATGGGCCAAAGGCACAGAAGCGGCCGTTCAAATATGAGGCGCATGTCCTCATAAAATTCTTGGAGTTGAGTGAGGGTCAGAAACTCGAGAAAGCGTGGAGCTGACCAAGGCGCTGGCTCAACTGCAGAGCCAGCCCTCAAATGCAGATGCTCCCTCGTTGGCTGATAAACAAGGTGAAGTCGAAGACCTCTTCGACTTCTTGCTCTTCTTCCTGCGGTGTGACTTACCCCGACATCTTTGTGTGCTACAAGGATCTCGTATTCGGCGACCGCTCCTGGGACCTTCCACTGGACCAGGATCGATATTGTCACGATGTCACACGCCGAGCCTCAACGAGCTTGAGGTATCGCTTCCTCAAGGTGTTCGGGTGCATGGCTCGGCAATCAGAGCAGGCCTTCAGATCATGGTTGTGCTCTAGGCACCAAAGGCATTCAAGATGCTGGTCTGTTACAGACTTCGAGCATTGATAGGAGCCAAAGGGCTTGAAACTGGCCTTCCGGGATGACATCCCTCGCCACATCAGATGAAGATCTCAAAAACACTTTGACAAAAGTCCCAAAACGTTTAGTTAATAAGTGCCTAAGGGGTAGTTCTCTCCTGATCTGTGCTGACTGTTGCAGAAAGAAAAGAACTGACATCAGCGTCCTGGGGTGGTGCCTAAATAAGCATCAAGCACATCACTTCTGGTGCGGACCACAACGCCACACTGAACTGAATGACACCACATGCCGGTGCGCAGGGTACTGCTCGAGAACATTTTCCAGATCCAGTTGGACACCTGGCGATAATTCAAAAGGTAAGGATTCTGCGGCTAGAAGTCTGCCAGATGAGAGAATGCTGAGCATGTGAATCTTCACCGCTAAATGCCACAAACAGATGCTTACAGGGTAAGTAACATTTTCCTTCTGGTGGATACTAGTAACAACCGATCCCTAGTCTTAAGAATATTCCCCTGTCACCAGAGTTCACCTGGAGGTTTACATGCTTATGCTGCTGTGCACCACTAGGTGGTGGAGTGGAATAGATGCTACCTGGAAGTGATGGGGCAGAGCAGCCTATAGGTGTCACCCATGTGGGTTGTCAGTTCCTTTCTTTCCATGTCTTTGTCTGCTGATCCTGGGCTCCACTTCCTTTGGTCAGTGGACAAATTCTTTCACTGCGTAGGAGGATTTCTTCACCGAAGACTACAGGGTTCAAACTGTGCTGTGGCTATTAGTGCTGTGACTAGCACGCTTGAGGTCTGCCACTGGTGTTTGGACTTGGCGCATGACTCCTGCACAGGAAGATGTCCAGGGCTGTACATCTCCAAATACCAAAAGAAGTCACAGACCTCTCTTAAGTCCTATTCCAAGTCAAGGGAGCAAACTAGTTCCGGCTCTCAAGGCCACAGGTCCTCTTCTCAATGGAAGTTGTCCAGTAAGTCAATATTAAAAAAGAAGTAAGTCGAATTGGGACTAAACTGCATCCCGCCACTCAGTCCAGAGAGCAGTCAGAAGAGCGTCAAGGTGCCACTAGATCTCGCACCTGGTCCCAGAGTGCTGTGCAGATTCTTCCACTGGTCCCATTGCATCTTAAATTTCCCAGGCCATCGGCGACGCTGTGTCAGACTATGCATAATTTTGACATTCTGCAGTTTGCATTTGGGCCTAGGGATCCACAGAGGCCTCCAGCCGGGTTATGGACTGCAAATCCATAGTCTGTGCCATCTATGTCCCTCGAACCAACTTTGGTTTTTACCTCAACCCTGTGTGAACTTGCATTCCAGCTCCAAGATCTACGCCAGTCCCTTTTTCCTGATTCCAGTACGAATCCTCTGGAGGTAGAGCCCCTGCCAACTGTCTGACCTTGAAACGAATCTGCTTGGACTGCAACCAAAGTAATGCCGTTCCTCCACTCCACATACCCAGGCCCAGTAGGCTCAGATTCTGACAAAACCCTTTCTGTCCCACAACGACTTCCTCACAAGCTTCACACAACCTTTTTTTATTTTGGACTCTGAGCCACCTGACAATAACAATTGTGATGATGGGGGTCATTTACCACCACATTACGATGAGAAGAATGATTTTTACATGGGTTTTCAGGAGGCCATTGTGCTGGATACGTGCCAGGACTCAGGGTTGGAGTCTTTCTTTGGACCCCCTATTTAGGAGTCTACATCCTTTGGTGTGGGGATTATATGGGCAGCTGAAGTCCTGGATCTACAGCTGCCATCAGTTGAGGTCAAGACCGGTGTCCTTGCCAAGACCAACCTCATCTGAGCCCTTACTTCTTTTTAATGACAGCCTGACTTGACACCCTTATGGGTACTTGGACGAAGCTCTGCTCTTGCCCACAGGTGAACAGGCAGGTGGCTAGGTGCCATTGACCAGCGCTGGGCAATCTAGGCTTTATTACACAGCACCCAACTTCTGAAAATTTGGTGGTCCAATCATCCCCAGTAAAGTTAACTCTAATGCATTTGCTATACTCCCCTCTGAACTTGGAGTCAAAGCGGATTGCGGTGTTCAGAATGCAGGTGTTTTCTTCCACCAGCTTGGCGAAAAGATCTGTCAATGCTATCTGCCTATTAGGCCGCAATCTGCACGCCCTTGTGGCTATGGCTGCCTAGAACGTGCTGATGTTTCTGGAGACTTTTCTGGCCTTTTTGGCAGCTCACTCTCTTCAGGACAGTCCGAATGCAGCAAAGTATGTCATTATGTCTGACTTGGATATGGTGGCTGCTGGAGGCGTGTGGTGGGCACTTGTGTGGTGCTTCGCCGCCACGTGTCAATTTGATACACTGGCTTTTCTGGAGATGTGCAGACATCTTTAATGCATATGCATTTTGATGGGTCTTGCCTCTTTGGAGAAATGTCTGATACTGCCCTTGCTTGCTCTAAAGAAAGCAGCAACACAGCCTTACCCAAGGGTAAGTAACTTGTTCAACAGTGTTTCACAATAGTTTTTCAAACCCTGTTTTCGATCTGCAGGTTTTTGTTTACATTTTACATGCGTCATCACCAGTCTTGCCACTCTTGTTGTCATGTTTCTGCATGTACTTGCACATAATCTGGAAGAAGTCTGGGAGCATTCAAACATTTGTGAGGATGGTTTTTATACTTGAACCACTGTCAGTGATGCAAGCAGATCTCAGAGCTCACTGCATTTCCCTAGAGCGCTCATCCTAATAGTAAAGTCTTTGTGTTTGCGAATCATGCATACAGACTTGACCAACTTGTGTGTATGGAGGCGCAGCTTGCCTTTTGGCAAGGAAGTTGTGTTGCATAGGTTACGACTTTGGCTTAACTGTACAAGCGGTGCTTTCCCACCTACGGGTGACATGGGCGAACTTGGTTTAGTGCACCAGCAATGAATGTGAAAAAAGTTATTGTAGCCCCACAAAATACTATTCAATGTGTAATTGACATAGAAGTATTGCTTTTGGGTTGCTAACAGTCCTATGACGGGACTAGGGGCACTGTGGAAAGCAACAAACCTTATTTTGTTATTCACTGCATCATGCACACTGTACTAAGAAGATTTAACACTTCATGTTAAAAGTATTTATTACTACAGGAACAATCTTTTCTGTAGTAGGGGATCTCTGTGTATAGTCATAATCTATGAATAGTCCCGCCCATGTGCGGGGACCCCGGAGCAATCAAAATATCTCTTAAGCTGTCCTGCATTTGCAAACCTGCAAAGAAACTTAAGAGACAGACAAAATAATACAGCCTAAGAACAACATGGCTGCACTGGCCAGCACTTCCTCTGAAGTGAACACAAAAGCCAAAATAAAGTTTAAATGTCATTTTTATTCACATCTGACATGTTCCTTTATTGTATCACACTCCCTTCACCAAAATCCCTTTAAACAATAGAGAGGAAGGGGTGGACAGACAAGCCCTATAGGCTGTCATTATGTGTCTGCTAAAGGGATACCGTGCCTTTAAGAAACTCTCCAGAGACCCCCGGTATCCCAGGATGCACAGCCAAAGCAAGTTACTTTCAGTTCTTTTTTCCGTTTCCTGCTAGCAGGACCCTGGAGCTTCAGCTCTACCCTTTTGGGTGGTTATTTGGAATAAATCTTAGATTTTTGGATATATAGTGTGTTTCATTCGACGTCTAGAGCCTTTCTGTACTGCATCCTGAGTTTTGGTGCAGTTTGCTCACTCTTAGCATGGCTTTATTTGATAAATGCCCTGAGTGTGGGAGGAAGAAGGTCAAGACGGACCCACATGATGTCTGTATCCTCTGCTTGTCTTCCTCACATGTCCCTGCTGCGTGTGCCATCTGCAAGACCTTCTCCAAGAGGACCCTGAGGGACAGGGAGAAGATTCGCCTCCAGGGACAGGAGAAGCAGAGGACCGGTGGGACTTCGGGGCATGGAGGATCCCATTCCCCTTCTTCTGCCCATGCTTCAGCCACTGGAGGGACCTCCGGGCAGAAACGGCGCCTACCGGCTGGTAGATCGCGTTCGACGTCGACGGCGAGAGGTAAAGCACCGGTGTGTTCGCCGTCGATCCCGGGCTCGGGATCGCGGCGTTCTCGACGTTCGACGTCTAGAGAGGGGCCGGCGAGACCTAGGACTAGGTCGCTGTCGAGGATTCCACGGTCGTCGTCGACACACCATCGACGTCGTACCGAGCCCCGCGACGGATCGACGCCGAGGACATCGACGCCGAGGCACCGGCGACTGCCGTCGAGACGGAGAGGATCGCCGTCGAGGCACAGATCGCCGTCGAGGCACAGATCGCCGTCGAGGCACAGATCGCCGTCGAGGCGAAGGAGATCGACGTCGAGGCGAAGGAGATCGACGTCGAGGCGAAGGAGATCGACGTCGAGAAGAAGAGGATCGGCGTCGAGGAGACGTCGTTCACAGTCGACGTCGAGGGGCCACCGATCGACGTCGAGGGGACGCCGGACGGCGAGGAGACGACGGTCGAGGTCGACGATCAGTTCGACGTCGGTGACATCGGGGAACACGTCTTCGGTGATTCCAATCTCCAGTCGTGGATCTAGGAGGCGACGGCGCTCCCCCTCGTTTACTTCAACACGGGATAGGCCCGCCAAGAAGAGAAGGGTGGACGGGAGTCCGGACAGTGCTGGTCCTGGTTCCCCTGCAAGGAGTGATGGGGCTCCGCAGCCTCTCCCCCAGCCGCTGCCTCGGAAGCCTCCAACGACTCCTCCTCCTCCGCCTCCTCCTCCTCCTAAGCAGCCTACTCCACCTCCACCACCGCCATTGCCGCAGCTGCTACCGGCGGCTCCTAAGGCTCCTCGCAGACGAAGGTCGCGTTCTCGATCTCGCCGGAGGTCACGGAGTAGACGCAGGTCGTCCACTCACACGAGGCATGGGCGACGGAGGTATAGATCTCGTTCCAGAGGCACGTGGTATACGGACTCTTCTGGCAATGGACGGCTCTCCCCCTCACTGTCGGAGACTCCGCCTACCCGAATCTCGCCGGTGGATGATATTGCCACGTTCCAGGATGTGCTGATGAGGGGGGCGGCGAAATTGGGGATCTCCGTAGCAGTCCCGGTTCCCACTACTTCGGTGATCTTTGAGACCTTGCACAAGGCTCATCTCTCACGCCCCCTCCTTCCTTTGGTTCCGGGTTTGGAGGAACCAGCCATGGAGGTTTTATTGACTCCTGCGGTGGTGAAGTCTGCTCCCTCACGGTTGCAGAAGAAGTACAGGGCCCCGGATTCGGACCCGGCCTTCCTCAGGGTGGACCCTCCCCCGGACTCTGTCATTGTGGTGGCAGCTCGTAAACAACACTCCACGACGCCCTCTTCCACGGCTCCTCCGGATAAGGAGAGCCGCAAGATGGACTCCTTGGGGAGGAGAATGTGCTCTACGTCGGCCACGACTATGAAGGCCGCTAGCGCCTCTGCCCTGCTGGGTCGCTATGACCGATCGCTTTGGGACTCTCTGCAACAGTTTGCTGCCTTCCTGCCTAGGGACAAAAGAGAGGACTTCCAGGAGGTGCTGAACGAAGGCATGATGGTCTCCAACCAGATCATCAGTGCGGCGGGGGATGTCTCGTTGCTGGCGGCCCATGGGTACTGTCATGGAGTGCACATGCGGAGACATTCCTGGCTGAGGCTTACCTCTCTCAAGCCTGAAGCGCAGCAGAAGATCGCAAACTTGCCTTTCTCTGGCTCGACGCTGTTCGGGTCTCATGCGGACGACGAGATGGCACGCATGAAGGCTGAAGCATAAACCCTGAAGGCCGTGGGGTTGGAAAGACCCAAGGAGCAGAAGAAGTGCTTCCGTTCCTATGGCAGGCGTTACTCTAAGCAACGCGGTCAAGGGCGCCAGTCTGGTCACCAACAGCAGCACCAACAGCAGTTCCCGAGGCAGTCCTTTCAGAAGCGCCAGAGGGGCAGAGGCCAGCATCAATCCTCGTCGGGGAACAAAGGCCCGGCCGGGTCGAAGCCCTGAAAGGTCACTTCCCCCTCGTCCGTTACCCGCTCCGGTGGGGGGGGGAAGTATTCCGTTCTACCTGGCAGAGTGGAGGACAATAACTCAGGACAAGTAGGTGCTGAATATTGTTTGCAATGGATACAGTCTTCGTTTCACCAGCCCGCCTCCTCAGATTCCACCAGTGCGCTCTCCCTTCATGGTACGGGAGCTCCAGGGGGAGGCGGACGTCCTGTTAAGGAAGAAGGCGATAGAAGCTGTTCCTTTGAGGCAAAGAGGAACAGGCCTTTACTCCAGGTTCTTTCTCGTCCGAAAAAAGGACAAAAACGAGTTCAGGCCTATTCTAGATCTGCGTCAAGCAAACAAGTGGATCCGCAGAGAAAAGTTCCGTATGTTGTCCCTGCATCAGATTTACCCTCAGTTGCATCGAGGAGATTGGCTGTGCGCCATAGATCTGCAGGACGCTTACTTTCATGTGCCGATCGCACCAAAGCATCGCAAGTTCCTGAGGTTCCTGGTAGGCAACAACCATTACCAGTATACAGTACTCCCGTTTGGTCTGAAGTCTGCCCCACGGACGTTCTCCAAGTGCATGGCAGTGGTGGCAGCACACTTGCGGAAGACCAAAGTGTTTGTGTATCCATACCTGGACGATTGGCTGATCAAAGCTTCCACGTACCAGGAAGCCCAGTGTCACTTCAACAGGACAGCTGCCTTGCTTCATCGCCTGGGGCTGCACATCAACATGTCAAAGTCAGTGCCGGTTCCTGTGCAGTGTCTCCAGTACTTGGGGGGCCTCAGTCAATACCTTGAACGCAAGCGTGTGTCCTTCGGAGGAGAGACGCTTATCGATCCGTGGGAAGTCCCTGCACCTCCTCTCAGCCCACTCTCCTACAGTGAGGACGGTGTCCTCCTTACTGGGGTCGATGGCTTCCTGCATCTTTCTCACCCCCAATGCACGTCTGCATATGAGGCCTCTGCAGGAATGTCTGGAGGATCAATGGGACCAGAGGCGGGGGCGTTGGGAGGACAAGATTTATCTGTCCCAACACGCTCTCCAATCTCTGAAATGGTGGTGCTCCTCAGAGAATGTTTGCAAGGGGACTCCTTTCCACAAGGATATTCCGGTCCAGACCATAGTGACCGATGCGTCTCTCCAGGGCTGGGGAGCGCATTCGGGCCCTCTTCAGATTCAGGGGATATGGTCGCAGACGGAGATGACTTACCACATCAACTTTTTGGAACTCAGAGCAGTACACTTGGCCCTGAAGGCGTTCCATCCCTCCTTCACGACGAACTCCCTGCTTGTTCAGACGAACAATACTACTACCATGTATTACCTCAACAAGCAGGGGGGCTCCCGTTCACGCACGCTGTCTCGGGAGGCTGGGAGGAATTGGCTGGTGGCCAGGAACCTGACTATCACGGCAACCCATCTGCCGGGAGTGCAGAATGCCCAAGCCGATGCGCTCAGCAGGCTCGTTCAAGAAAATCACGAGTGGGTGCTAAACGACGACGTGCTCGGAGACGTCTTCGCAGAGTGGGGCACTCCGGATATCGATCTGTTCGCTACGGCAGAAAACAGCAAATGCCGCGACTTCGCGTCCAGGTACTACCAACCAGGGACACTGGGGAATGCCCTATGGATTAGCTGGTTCAACAGCTTTCTCTACGCCTTTCCACCCATTCCCCTGATTCCGGCGGTGCTGATCAAGCTGTCGCAATCCAGAGCCAGGATGATCCTGATTGGTCCGGAGTGGCCGAGGCAATGGTGGTTCACCGACCTTCTTCACCGGTCTGTTCTGCCACACCGGCGCCTGCCGTGTCGGCCGGACCTTCTCACGAAGTTCGGAGGACAGATGGTTCACCCCAATCTCTCGTCCTTGAGTTTGGCAGCATGGCTCCTGAGCTAGTGCAGTATGGACACTTGAACCTACCTCAGGACTGTATGGAGATCTTGAAAGAGTCGAAGAGACCGTCTACAAGGACTTCTTACGCCTATAAGTGGAAGAGGTTCTGCTTGTGGTGCAAGGCGAAGGACATTGACCCTACATCCTGTAAAGAAGATATTTTGCCTTATTTGCTGCAGTTAGCTCAATCTGGGCTTAATTTTCAGTCTATTAAAGTTCATCTCGCAGCTTTGACTGCGTATAGAAAGGGCCCTTCCCAAACCTAATTTTTTAAAATCCCTGTGATTAAAGATTTTTTGGAGGGTTTGCGTAAGGTGTTTCCCCCTGTTAGACGACCTTCTCCACCATGGGAATTGAACGTGGTGTTGTCCAGATTGATGAGGGAGCCTTTTGAGCCTATTCATAAGGCTTCTTTGCAGCATTTGTCCTGGAAGGCTGCCTTCCTTGTGGCCATTACATCGGCCAGGAGGGTGAGTGAGATTCAGGCTATGTGTTGTCAAGAGCCGTATACTGTATTCCATGCGTCTAAAGTAGTGCTGCGTACTCATCCTAAATTTTTGCCTAAAGGGATATCTGATTTCCATGTAAATCAAATGATAACTTTGTCTACATTTTTTCAGCATCCCTCCTCTCCGGCGGAGAGGTCTCTGCATTCACTAGATGTGCGTAGGGTGTTGAAATTCTATCTAGATAAGACAAAAGACATCCGCAGGTCGGATCAACTATTTGTAAATTATGGTTCGGTAAGAACTGGTCTAGCTACCTCAAAACAGTCCATCTCCAGATGGATTGTGTCCTGTATTCAGCTTTGTTATCAGAAAGCTGATAAGACGTTAGGGGGTAAGCCTACAGCGCATTCGACTAGGGGCAAAGCAGCTACTACAGCTTTGCTTAGGAATGTTCCTATTGCTGACATTTGTAAGGCTGCCACCTGGAAGTCGGTCCATACGTTTACAAAGCATTACTGCCTGGACTCTGATGCTAGGGCAGATGCGCAGGTTGGACAGGCTTCGCTGAGGAATTTGTTTGCACAGTGATTTGTTGGTGTTTGGTCTTACTCCACCGCTGTTTGTTGGTTGGGATGGGCTTGCCATTCTATTCATAGATTATGACTATACACAGAGATCCCCTACTACAGAAGGAGTAGTTTCTTACCTGTAACTCCAGTTCTGTAGTAGGGGCATCTCTGTTATAGTCATAAGCGACCCTCCCTCCTCCCCGGTGGAGTAAACTGACAGTATCAGGCATGTTGTTGTACACCTTCAAAAAGAACTGAAAGTAACTTGCTTTGGCTGTGAATCCTGGGATACCGGGGGTCTCTGGAGAGTTTCTTAAAGGCACGGTATCCCTTTAGCAGACACATAATGACAGCCTATAGGGCTTGTCCGTTCACCCCTTCCTCTCTATTGTTTAAAGGGATTTTGGTGAAGGGAGTGTGATACAATAAAGGAACATGTCATTTAAACTTTATTTTGGCTTTTGTGTTCACTTCAGAGGAAGTGCTGGCCAGTGCAGCCATGTTGTTCTTAGGCTGTATTATTTTGTCTGTCTCTTAAGTGTCTTTGCAGGTTTGCAAATGCAGGACAGCTTAAGAGATATTTTGATTGCTCCGGGGTCCCCGCACATGGGCGGGACTATTCATAGATTATGACTATAACAGAGATACCCCTACTACAGAACTGGAGTTACAGGTAAGAAACTACTCCTTTCTCAGTACCTCTAAAACAACTGCAGAGAATATTCTGAAAACAGCAACAAGGCATGTTCTAAACCGCAAGAATAAAATGAAAACTTCTAGCTTTGTTAGAATGTCCTTAACATGCCATCTAGAACCTAACACCCTGATGTCTACTTCTATGCGCTATACTATGAGAGCATGAAAGGCAGAGCATCTTGCAGTCCAGAGTTTTCTTAGGGAAAAGAGACACACTGCATACCTTGTTGACACAAAGGCTGTCTTCATCAGCGGAGCCATGAAGACAGTGTTCCCTGTGAAGGGCAACCAGTAGCGGTCAGTCGGTCTTCTTACAGAACTTGATTTTATCAGCTTCATTCTTCAGGAGAGATTCCTCATCTGTGAAATGTGCTGACTGCTGGTGAGGCAAAATCTGGGGCAATAATCTGGGCGAAGGACATCTCCTGAAAGTTGTCATATTACAGTCTTTATATCCTAAATCTTCTCCAGTATTGGATCTTTTATAGATTCACATGCTTGGATCATTCCCCGTCGTAGAATTGGTAGTCCCACAGTACCATAATAAAGCAGTATGTATCACTATCCTAGTCTACAATAGCAAGAAAAAGTTTAACAGCCTACCTATGTTTTTAAGAAAGGACCAAACATGAACTACAACCAATCAGGCGATGGCACCCTCTTGAACACTCCTAATAGATGCGGAGTCACTCAGATTTTCTAACGCACGTCATGTGAAGGGAGTCTTCCTGAGCTCTGCTCAGTTTCTTCAGCTATTTCTTCTTTTTGGATCATCCATTACTATATTTGGTGTTTCATTTCTCTGTTCCTGGCACTAATGCCAGAGTAGCAGAAAACAAGGTAATGGACTACAAAATTTGTCTAACCTTTTCCTCAAAAACTCATATTCAGAAATATCAGGCTATTACTGAAAAAACAAACTTAAAACTGCCTCTTCTGATGAGGACAGGGAGTATTCCTTCACCTCGTCAAAGGGAGAGGTCGCACCAAGGTTCTCCAGAAGGCATGCAGAAAAGCCATAAAAAAGACTTACCATGAGTACCATGAGTCTTGATAAGGCACTTCTCACAGAGAGAGAATATGGGATGGTGGGAGGGAAAACTTCCTCAGAGGCAAACCCTACAACTCCATCTTCAGCCCTGACACTACATCCGGGAAATCCTCATAACCTGGCAATGAGGCGTCTATGGCAAAACCACAGTTAAAATTATCGTCAACCACAATTACGATGACCGCGTCGACAACCACAACAATGTAGACTATTACGGCCCCGTCTTCAATGGCCTCCTCTACGACAGAATCCTCATTGATGACAAACATTGTCAACGTCATCCTAGTAGCCTATGTCCGCCTCGTCGACTACGATCTTGATGACAATAAAAGTGACGGCGAAAGCACTGTAGTCATCAACAAGAATAAAAGACCCATAATCCAGAATAACTTAATGTCCAGAATTGAGGGGAATAATATGAGCATGTCTACAACAGTTAGCAATATATGCAGAGGCAATATGTGGAGCAATTTCACCACTTGACTCCGCCTCCAAATTCAGAGCATGCATCAGCTTCATGTCGCTCTATTACTAGACCTACAGGGCACGTTACAGGATTACTGCAAACACTTACCCGAGCTTGCAAGGTCACATCATGTCCGATATGTCCGCATCCTCCTATGCTCCTGCCCCTCAAAGAATAATCCCAGGGTCAAATATTACCATGCTTCCTGAGAACAACCTGTTTCTGACATTAGTTTAGGTATGTCGGATATAGATTATGTGCATCAAGGTTTGCGTTTGTCCTCTCCTTATGGACATTTAAGGCAAAAGGACGTCAATTCAGACTACATTATTTTGGTTATGTCTGTATGTGTTCTTACTTAAATACAACTGAATATCCCGTTTGTTCAAGTTACCAAGAAAAGAAACCGATAAAGTAGTAGGTCTGGAAATGCCTGAACAAGCAGATCGGGGGATCCAATTTCTCAGAAGCAAGAGCCTTTACACACCCAAATGGGTGTCATGCTTCATTGGGCAGCTCTTCGTAGGGCCGGTCTTGCAATGCCCAGTGGGATCCAAGCTGTATCTGTGTCATTTGTCGAAGAACTCTGCGATATCACAGTTCCTAGAAAGATGAGGTCTGGCGACAACTGTGTTAAAAGTCAGGCGGGCATGACCATGATTCTGAATAAATCGAAGAATATGGTGGTATCCATTGTCTAAGCTGAGGAAGATGGCGGCCTCCGGGAGCTATGATGGAGTCGGGGCCTACCTAAGATGGAGTCAGACCGTAGGGACTTAAGTCAGTTGGACCATTGTTTAGTGGACAAAATAAACATGAAAACCTGATGTCTTTGACCCCAAAAAATTTACTGGGCGTCGGCGATGGAAATTCTGCACACACCCATTTTTTGATGTTTGGAACCCTTTGCTCCTTGGGTGGCAGATTGGGAATAAACACTCCCCAATCTGCCCACCCCCATCTGTGGGCGGGAAACAGAAAGACTGCTGTGGTGGTTATAGAGTGGGGGTATGGACTGGGTAGACCACTCTGAATTGTTGTTTTTTTTTTTTTTTAAATAGATCCTTAGTGGGCTTTCTGCCCTGTTGGGGAATAACATTGTCCTCTTTCCAGCTTTATCTCTCCTGCTTGAATCTGGTGAAGTTGTGCCCGAGCACCAATGAAAGTAAAACCAGTCTACCCCATTAGATCCAGATTGGTTTTGCTTCCAATCAGTGTTACGTCCACAAGCTGCATGTGTCACTGATTGGGGGAAAATATATCGTTGAGGAGGTCTTGCATCCCAATATTTTCTTTTAACAGAAAATCCTTCCGGTGCGTGCACCAAGCTCCAGAAGGTCTTTCTTTTTCAGTATGCTTGACAAACTATTCACGTCAAGCTCAATTCAAAATTAGTGCACTTGACATGAACAGTTTGTCAAGCGCTCTTATGAATCAATATCAGTTGGTGAAGATTAACAAGCTGTGGTGATTGCACACTGGGGTGGTGGTACTGTGTCAACACTAGGACACTGGGTTTGCATCACAATACTGAATTCAACCAGAGATCAAAATAATTAAGGCACAGACATAAACACTTGAACATAATGAGTTGTACACTAGGGATAGAGAGAAGCACTACAAAGGGCCTAGCTCAGACACTGGAACAGGGAGAGTCAGGGAGGCAGTAGAACACATTTGCATAGAAAAGGTAAACAATAATACCAGTATCACATTGACATAGTGAATGAAAACTGGGCATGAGTGAGAGTAGGTGCATACGCTAGGAGAGGGTGTACAAGTGTACTAGGACTGAATTTTACCAACATTAGGTCAAGGGTAAACTTTACATCAAGTTAGGTCGCGCCTACGCTATAACTGGAAACCGGTAGACACCGGGACATTAGTATAGACTGAGAAGGGACAGAGGGGTTACGAACACTATGAAGGGGGGATATAAATGTCTGCTTTTCTGCAGATGTGGTGGACTGTGCAATAACGAAGTACCCCTTTGTAGCCACAAATGTTGAGTATGCTCAAAACTAGTAGAACACAGAATTAACTGACACAGCACTGTACAATACGTTTTTAATCTACACTGTCAAAGTTGCAACTTGTACTTACAATTGTTTCGTGTCTCCTCATTGTAGATATGCCACAACATCTTGGTCCTGTGTCTAAGGGAACTGTTTGAGTTTCGTTTCATGCAAACCGATCCAAACTGGTCCAACTTTTTCTATGACCCTGACCTGCACAAGGTAAGTGGTTGTTAACTCTTCCCTTAAAACGTGTGTTGTAAAGAGATTATGGTTAGTGTAAATTCTCAAAACGCCCAAGATTCTCAGTGTACCATTATCTAAGTCAAAATATACCTCTCATCCAGCGTGCATTAGTTGTGACTTCACGCATGGCATCCCAAATAACACTTAGTATCACTCTGCATTTGTAATGATATGATCTACTTTCATTGTACCCTCTGTTTGCAGAAAGTAAGCCTCCAAAACCCAGGTTGTGTCCAAGGTGGCTGCTGAAGCCAAAATGTGCCTCTTCTCCTAAACAATCGGACAGTTCAATTAAGGAATTCTGGCTTTGTGAATCTCTGCTGTTCTTTCCTTTCGAGAAGTTTTAACAACTTGACCGGTTTATTCCAAAACTGGTCATGGATATCAAGTCATCTGCTGGTGCGAAGCATTCTTTCTGGTCTTGTATTTTTTTTATTTATTTATGCTTCTTTCATATAGCACATTCAAAGGTCCTAGAGTCTCAGAGCACTTAGGAGTGAATGAACGAATGCAGAGCAACAAACCAAATGATAATAGTGGCAGTGACCAAGGCTGCTGTCTCAAAAACAGAGGTCTGTGAAAGATAGTAGTGTACCAAAATAGATAGTCACATTTTAGAAATGTTCAAATATCAGGACATTAGGACATCCGTGTGTATAGAGGTATAAGAATTCTGTTCGATCCGAGGTCAGAACAAGCCACAATACATGGAATTATCTTCCAAAAGTAATAGCATCTGTATCACTGCAAAAGCGCCAGTAACATTTTATAGGTGAGGGGAAGAGGGGGTTGGGTCAAGTACTTATTAAGAGAATGGACAGTAATAATAGTTTTAGTTCTTTTTTTAAGTGGCAATTGAAGCAGAGGTAAAGATATTAAGTGGAATGGAGTCCCAGAGTTGTGACTGCTATCAGAACAAGTGTTTCATGGTGCTTTTCTTGTTGGAGATGGGGGTTTCAAGGAGAAGAGTGTCTTGAGCTACAAATTAGACTTTGAACAGCCCTATTTACACCCACTCCCTGGCCGACAAGGTCTTCAGTTTATTGGGAAAGTAGTGTGATTGATTAGCAAGTAGACATTTGTGCACTAGACCCGCAAGCTTAAAGGTGGGTCTCCCATCTACAGGGAGCCAACTTGGAGCTGAATACCGGAGTGATATGATCAAAGTGACCACCAAAATCATGGAGGTCAAGATCCTGGGAGGAAAGGTTTTATCCCCCAATAAGTCTCCATTGGTCATTTAGCCCTGTTGGCAAGAGCGTATACGTTTGTGAAGATGGAGCTGCTACTCATGAGAAAAAAAAAGGATGCAGCACTATTAGTGGCATTGGCTTGAGAAGAGAAGTAAAAACTCACTTTTAGAAGTATTGAAATTGAGATTTTGAGTAGTCATCCAGGATAGTGTATTGTCAGTTGTTGAAGCTGCTATGGAAATATTAGCAGGAGATAAAGGTTATGGTAAAGAAGGGTATCATCAGCGTATTGATGACGGAAGATGCTCAACTCTGCTACTGTCTTTAAGGATAAGAGATTAAGGTTTAGGAGTGAAGGGACTAAAACTAAACCCTGTAGAAGTTTGAAGAAGGGCAGCCATGTAGGATGAGTCATGTCTTTTGATTAATTGGTTACAATTTAAACAAAACCAGGTCTTTGAAAATCAATGCATTCATTTTAAGTTCTTGTAAAAATCTTCTGGTCAACAATATTGATGAGCACAGACCATTCTAGAAATATCAACAAACAGGAGTCTCCATTTGCGGGAATGTATAAAGCATTTACATTTATCTGGATAGCAGTTTCAGTACTTCAACCAATTCTGAAGCCTGAAGGGAAATTGCCAAGGAGATAGTTCCCTTTTAGGAACTGTTTCAGTCGGTTGTTCAAACAGCTTTCCAACAATTTGACAAAAAGGAGGACAATGTTGGGGAGAGGAGTTGGCCTAACGGCTAGGGCGGTCGGCCTCAAATCTGGGGAACCGGGTTCGAGTCTCGGCAATGGTGCTGAATATCCTGTGATTCTGGGCAAATCACCTAATCTCCTCGTGCCTAACAAAAATGAATGTGTCCTCCTGTAATGCAACTGGTGCTATGTAAAGCGCTCTGATACCCGATACCTTCGGGTCAAGTTAGCGGAATATAAAACTCTGTAAAATAAATAAAAAGTAAAAAATTATGGTTTCTTGGACCTGCATAGGGATTCTTTGAGAGGATATGCATGCAGCCCTGCCAAGTGCCACGCAGCTCACATTGAATAACGCATTTCGGATAATTTTCCCACATTACCACAATTGCAGAGATTGTCACGCAAAAGAACAGTGTCCCGAAGTTCGATAAAACAGTGTAGTTCCAGTTTCTCGTTTATTTGGGATGGGCGCATAAAAGCTGAGCTTGTTTTTCAAAAGCCACAAGATGGCACTAGTGTACAGCGGGAGTCTCAATATATTATAATGTGGAACTATCCAGCTATCACAGAAACTCATACAAGTCAAACTAACTTCAGAGATTTGAAGACCGAAACACAAAATCACGCACACCCCTAATTAATGTAGAAAGCACCCCCTGCTCAATCTTAATATCAAACAGATGTGGCTGTCCAGCCGTAAAACGAAGCGTCTAAATACATGCCTAAACCTGGTCTAGTCTAAACTCCTGTAAAAGAAGGGCCTATTTGAGAATTTTACAGGGCGAAGATCCCCGCTGGGGACCCTCTCATATCCTGTAGTCTGCCTCGGGTCCCTCGTGGCAGAGAGCCTGGACAAACTCAATTGATCATGATTTGATTATGCCATTAATTTGATTTGATTGGTTGCCAGCCAGGGAGGCACAGGCTGGCTAAGATTGGGTATCTGTTTAATTTACTGTTTCTCTGCCGCCTCAACTGGCAACAGGTGTCCCACCTATTCTGTGGACTGTGCCATGCCATTATTAAGTGTGGGTGACATTATACTGTTCGCGAGAAAGTGTCACTCAGTCATTGAATGTCACTCATAATTACACTGAAATTATGACAATGTCACCCATAAGCAATCTGAAACCTTGGCAGCTATCTACCTGGCTTATTTTTAGCCATCCGAAAACTGAGTTAGAGTGAGGTTAGTTGTGTTTGACCAGTGAAGGATAAGGTTAGAACGCATGACATTTGCCGATTTTGATGGTAACTGTACAGCTATGTGGTTAGAAGGTTTGTAGAATATTAGAAATAACGTAAGCAAGATCAGTATGCAGTATTTCTTTGAAAAAGACCAATTGTTTGGGGATTTTCTGGCCTTAATAGGGTCAGAAGAACCTGGAGAAACATGGAAGAAAAATTTAGCTCTTTTGAAGTTATCAGAAAAAAAACTACATTCTTACCATTTCTGGTCTGGACCTGTTGTATTAAGAAGGCAAGAAGTTAGTCAGAGATTTAACAATTTAAGAGTCTGAATTTATAGGGATTGAGCTTCAAAGATGTGTGCTTCGTAAGATCATCTTCCATCCTGATGGTGCTCAGCTTTAACCATAGAGGAATCTTGTCCCATCATTCAAACTAATTGTATGTTCGAGGCATATGAGCTGCAGATTACATACTATGCATAGATCGCTATCTGGTGTTGGGACCGGATGTTTGCACTTGTATTTGTTCTGGAAAGTCTTTGAAAGTCACAAGATAGGTGACTCCACCCTAGGATGCTAGTGCGCATGGGCATCGGCTCCATCCTCAGATTGTTTTTTTCCACCATCGTGCTCGGATGTGTTTCTCGCGCTCCAGTTCGGAACCGTTACCGATTCCATTTCGACGCGCAATCCTTCACCCTTTCTACGGTATTGTCTCGCTCGCGAACTCTACTCGTCGCGTATCTCTCCATGTCGAAGTCCTCGATTCCGGTTGTCGACGAAGGCCTTCGGGCCTACCTGAGCCTTAGCATCTGGCTCATGGAAAGGACACCATTCAAAAAGTGTCCTCGATGTGGGTCGAAGTTTCCCCACACCGATCTGCATGAGGTGTGTAACCTCTGCTTGTCACTGGAGCACGAGGCCAGAGACTGTCCAGCTTGTGCCTCTTTCCACTCCAAGAAGACCATTCGGGATCGGTGAGCTCGGAGGACCATGGCTTGCTCGTCGACAGCAATCCTGGACGACATCTTCCAAGAGGGCGTCGATGTGCCGGAGAGTATTGAAGGCGGCCTTGTCAGCGCTTCCGAAGCCGATGACTCAGACATCGAAGAAATCACTCCGGCGCAGAGGGTCGTAAGTAAAGACGTCGACCCCTTACCCCCTCCATACAAAAAAGGCTTCGGTCACACCTTCGGCCCCAGGTGCACACCGACACACCGCTTCCCACGCCCTGCCCTCGGGCCCGGCAAAGAAGCCCACCAAGCCTTCAGGCGACTCTGGCTCGAGCCAGCCTACATCCGGTGCCGAAACTCAATCTTCGGCACCGAAAAAGAAACCGCCCTCCTCCTTCGTGTCAACCGCTGCTCTCGGAGCCGACCAAGATGACCAAGAAGCCACTCCCCAAGAGTTCAGACACGCACTCTTCGGAGCCGAAAAAATCATCGGGACCCAAAAAACATTCAGAGACTGTAAAACACTGGTCCAAACCCAAGGACACTCCGGAGTCGATGCCTAAAAAGTCCTCGGAACCGAAACACTCGGCGACAAAAAACCAAGATTCATCAGAAGAGCTTTTTCGACCAGATCCTGCACAAAAGACTCTGGTTAAAGACCCTAAAACTAAGCTCCAGGGAAAGACCACTGGACAAGCCTATACCTGCTCTACCACCTAAAAAGAGGGACATTGCCACGTCCCCTCTTAAGAGTCCCTTCACCTCCTCCACCCCCTTCCTCCCCCTCCACCACCTCACTCTCCTACACCGGTAGATGAAGATGACCCCTCTGACACGGGGGGGGGGGGGGGGGGGGGGGGGTGAGCGGACAATGTGCCACTAGGGGATCCCAGCCCACCTGGTTCCCCTGACCCCTGGGATGACTATAATACACCAGATGTCCCAAATCTCCCGCAAGACATCTACCCCTCGAGTCCTTCACCACCAGAGGACACCATGGGCTTTAATCGGCTCGTACAACAAGCTGCCCAGTACCACGGGGTCGACCTACACACAGACCCGTCGAGGAGGATTGTTGGACACTTTTGACACCACACAAAGGTCAACATCTACTTTACCCATTCTAAAAGGGGTTATTACGCATGCTCCTGATATATTCAAAGATCCTGTTAGGGCTCGGGTCATCAACCCTCGCATAGAAAAGAAATGCAAAGCTGCCCCTACAGACCCAGCTTACATTAAGGGCCCTGTTCCATTAGACTCCATGGTGGTATCCAATGTCAGGAAGAGAGCTAACTCTCAAACATCAGGTGACGCAGCCCCACCCGATAAAGAGTCTAAACTCTTGGATGCCTCCGGCAAGAGGACAGCCTCACAAGCGGCTAACCTATGGCACATCGCCAACACTGCCAGATATGATAGGGCACATTATGACGAGTTAGAGTCCCTACAAATATAAAATATAAAAACAAATCCAACGACCTCATACAGGAGGGTAAACTAATCACCAATACCTCCATTCGTTGCGCTCTTGATGTGGCAGATACCGCCTCCAGAGCTGTAAATACCAGTGTGCTTTTTCGTAGGCACGCTTGGCTATGCATTTCAGGCTTTGAGCCTGAGGTACAAAGTTCGATCCCGAACCAGCCATTCGACCAGCAGCACCTCTTTGGCCCTGATGTAGACTCCTCCCTGGAGAAAATGAAAAAGGACATGGACACAGCCAGGTCAATGGGAGCCTTGCAATCGCAAGCTCCCAGACGTTCTTTTCGTCGCTCCTCCTACAGAGGCAGATCCAGAGGATACTCATCAGACAACCCTTCCACCTCTTACAAGGCTTCCACCCAGTCAACCTTCACCAGAGGTTACCGGAGAGGAGGGTACAGAGGCAACAATAAAAAGGGCAGAGGCAAGACTAACCCGCTCTGCCTCCACCCCTACCCAATGACTTCCCTCTGCTTCTCCCGGACCATTCCACTCCTGTCGGGGGAAGACTACAACAGTTCCTTCCTGTCTGGAACAACATCACCACAGACAGGTGGGTGCGACAGATAGTTCAATCCGGTTACTGTCTCGAACTCCCCTCTACCCCCCCCCCCCAAACATACCACCCTAACAGCGTCCAATGTCACAAGAACATCTATCTCTGCTGAAGCAGGAGGTAATCTCCCTTCTACAAAAAAATGCAATAGAACTGGTTCCCCTGCGCCAACAAAACACGGGAGTCTACCCCCTGTATTTTCTCATACCAAAAAAGGACGGCTCTCTGAGACCTATTTTAGACCTCAGACCCTAACCCTATACATACACTCAGACCATTTCCACATGGTCACACTTCAGCAGATCCTTCCTCTTCTTTCACAAGGCGACTTCCTTGCTACCATAGATCTCAAGGACGCCTACTTCCATATTCCCATTCACGCAGCTCACAGGAAGTATCTCAGGTGTGTAGTGGACGGGCAGCACTATCAATTCAAAGTACTCCCGTTCGGAGTCACAACAGCACCAAGGGTATTCACCAAGTGCCTAGCGGTAGTAGCAGCCCACTTAAGACCGCAAATTCACGTCTTCCCATATCTCGATGACTGGCTCATAAAAGCCAGCTCATACAACCAGTGTGTACACCACACTCACACGACTATCCATCTACTCCACGACCTGGGGTTCACAGTAAACCATACCAAGTTTCATCTGCAACCGTCCCACAAACAATACCTCGGTGCCACCATAGACACCTCAAAAGCGCTAGCCTATCCCACTCCAGCCAGGATAGCAAGCATGCAGGCTCTCCTCTCCAAATTTCAACCTCAACACTCCCTTCCAGCTCGAGTGTTCATGCAACTCATAGTGATGATGGCCTCTTGCATATTTATTGTGCCTCATGCAAGACTCCAGATGCGTCCGCTACAAGAGTGCTTAGCACGCCAATGGAACCAGGCTCAAGGTCAGCTAACAGATCTGGTGTTGGTAGACAGTCGCACTCATCGCTCTCTGCAGTAGTGGAACACTAAGAACCTTTCCAAAGGGTGACCGCTCCTAGAGCCAGTTCCGCAAATTGTCATGACAGCGGACACATCGACTCTCCGGATGGGGAGCTCACCTATCACATCACACCATGCAGGGCAGATAGACACCTCAACAAAAGTTACTCCACATCAACCACCTGGAGTTACTAGCCATATTCTTAGCCTTAAAAGCATTCCAAAAGCAAATATCAGGCAAAGCTGTCTTGGTCCGCACAGACAACATGACAGCCATGTATTACATACAGAAGCAAGGCGGGACACGCTCTCTGCAGCTCTCAGCTAGCACAGAGCATATGGAGATGGGCTATACCACAGAATATATTTCTCCTTGCCCAACATGTCCCGGGAGTCCAAAATACCATCGCCGATCTGTTAAGTCGTTAACACAACAGATCCACGAGTGGGAACTTCATTCGCAAGTACTTCAGCCATTCTTTCAAATGTGGGGGCAACCACTGATAGACCTCTTCGCCACCCACGACAACGCCAAATGCCCAAGCTTTGCCGCCAGATATCCACACCCATTGTCCAAAGGCAATGTAATATGGATGAACTGGTCAGACAGATTTGCGTACGCTTTTCCACCTCTCCCACGCATTCCACTGGTGGTGCACAAACTACAGCAACATTCACGAACTCTCATTCTAGTTGCTCCAACTTGGGCCATACAACCGTGGTACACCACATTGCCGGAACTGTCAGTAGTTCCGCACCAAAAGTTACCTCTCAGCACGCCTCTTAACCCAGAACCGTGGAGAGATCAGACACCCGGACCCAGCTCAGCTCAACCTTGCGATCTGGCTCCTGAGGTCTTAGAATTTGGTTACCTTAACCTTCCTCCTGACTGTATGAACGTCATTAAAGAAGCTAGACGTCCCACCACTAGAACCTGCTATGCAGCCAAGTGGAAACATTTTGTGATATATTGCCATAACAATAACATCTATCCAACACATCATAGGTTACTTGCTACACCTCCAAAGATGCAACTTAACTTATACATCTGTCAGGCTACATCTTTCTGCCATAGCAGCATATCTACAAAATAGATGGCCTCTTTCACTTTTCAGAGTACCTGCTATAAAAGCCTTTATGGAAGGCCTCAAAAGAATAATTCCTCCCAGAGTACCACCTTCACCTGTGTGGAATTTGAACATCGTTCTCACACATCTGATGGGTCCTCCCTTTGAACCTTTACATAAATGTGAGCTTCAATTCCTCACATGGAAAGTTGCTTTCCTGGTGGCCATTACCTCTCTACGGCGAGTTAGTGAGCTACAAGCACTAACTATTCAGGAACCTTTTCTGCAAATCCATCATAATAAGGTTGTTCTCCGAACAAATCCTAAATTCCTTCCTAAAGTCATTTCTCCCTTCCATCTTAATCAGTCTGTAGAGTTGCCCGTATTTTTCTCGCAACCACACAGTCGCAGAAAGAGCTCTTCATACTTTAGATGTTAAAAGAGCATTGCTATATTACATCGAGAGAACACAACCCTTTCGTCAGACAAAACAACTTTCCGTGTCTTTCTCACCAACTCACAAAGGCAACCCCATATCAAAATTGGGGATAGATAGATGGATTGTTAAATGTATACAAATTTGCTACCACAAAGCAAAACGTACTTTAACTGTTCCTCCTAAAGCCCACTCTACATGAAAATAGGGGCTTCCATGGCATTTTTAGGGAACATTCCCTTAGATGACATCTGCAGAGCAGCTACATGGTCTACACCGCACACATTCACAACACACTATTGTGTAGATGTGCAAACAAAACAAGCTACTGTGGGCCAGGCTGTACTCGAAACACTATTTCGAACTACTGCAACAGATACTGGTGGTCGCCGCTAAGGAGGGGTACTGCTATACAATCTATGCATAGTGTGTAATCTGCAGCTCATATGCCTCGAACGGAATATGCTACTTACCAGTATGCATCTGTTCTTGGCATGTAGAGCTGCCGATCTACACACGCCCATCCACCTCCCTGGCTACCTTGATCTGTTCCAGTAAGATCTTATTTAGATACACCATACATGGGCATATTTACTGTTTCTTACTAAGCTTCATCATTTCCCTGCTGGCGAAAAACAATCTGAGGATGGAGCCCATGGGCACTAGCATCCTAGGGATGAGTCACCTATTTCGTGACTTCCAAAGACTTTGCAGGACAAACACAAGTGCAAACATCCGGGCCCAACACCAGATGGCGATCTATGCATAGTGTGTAGATCTGCAGCTCTACATGCCAAGAACAGATGCATACTGGTAAGTAGCATATTCCTTGCCGACGAAGATGTGATTATTGTTGGCGGAGTTAACTTGAATGGTTATGTTAGACAAACAGGCAATTATCACCTGGCCTATGATTAGAAATTCAAGTAAGTTTAAATGTGAGACTTTAATTCAACATTGAGATGTCTTAATGCAGGGAGAGTGGCAGAAGCCACAGCCTGACAGTGAATAGAATTTGTGTAGATCACGGTGATCCCATCTCCAGTTTTCTCAAGACATAAACTGGAGTAGTCAAGCAGAATAAGGAAAACCATGAGAGATGGGAATTCTTTCTGGAGTGGGGTTTCTGTTGGAATCATGAGTTTGAGATCTGAGCCCTCTATTGGATCAGTGATCTCAATACAGTGTTTGACTGCCGACTTGTAGTTGTCTGACACAACTTAAATGTGAAAGAAGAAATTCTCTTGGACCTATGTATTTATAATTCAATATTCACACATACCCAACCATACATACTTGTGTTATATAAACAAGGACATCCAAGTAGGGACAAAGATTTAAACCCAAAAAGACAACCACATAGCACACAAAGATAACAAGCATTTACAATGCAACGGTCTCGGCATTGTTAAAGTTAGAGCTATTGGCATTGCTCATGACATTAGGGAAGTGACGTCACGAAAGGTGGCTTGCACTATCCGTTTCATTGCCTCCCCTCGCTCACTCCGTTAGATGCGATGGCATCAGAGAAGCCAGCGTGTGAGCAGCGTTCTGAATGAGCTCCGATCTCACCCCAGAGAGGCCAAAGAGTGAATGTGTGGCTCCATTTGCTCCAGTTATCGAGCTCCCGGTAAATTAAGTGGGGGAATGCCGTCCACCCGCGTGATAGTGGTACCCCGACTCGAGCCCTCGGTGGAGCTATATGTAAAGATACATTAAAGGGCACACTGACTTCTCGGAAAGGGCAGGTAGCCAAATGTAATTAAACTGAATCTGAAATACAATTAAAACACTTGACTGCATCGAGAGTTAATGGATGCAATTGGTTGCTAACCACCGCAATGTTTCAATTTTAGTTTACTGAGGTTCACTTTAATCAAACGTTAGATTAATTCAGCAGCGCCCACACAAAACGCTCCTCAGTCCAGTGCTCACAGTGAGGCATTGGTTTTTGATATTACTTCTTACATACGCTTCGCGCCAGACTTCTGAGGATTCTAAGTGGTGCAAACAAACGATGCTGATATTACTCGAGGTTGCTACTACTGCTAACATTATAAATTGTTTGTGAATGCAGTTTTGAATAGGGTCTGGTGAACGTTCATAGTTTTATTTATTAAACTTCTGTGTATTTTGGATATGCCTCGTCTTGCCAATGTATAGATGTATCGTAAATAGCTATTAATATCACATAATACGCCACATGTTTGCATTACATCAAACAACATGACTTGTAGTTTGCCGTTTGCCTTGTTGAACAATTTGCCCTTCATATTTCACATCATTTACTGAACACTACTACATAATCACCCCGCCCCCCGCGTAATCCTGGGCATGATTCATTCCAAGTGACATGACTCAATCCTTGTGAGAGGGGCCCTGCACATGTTTCCCCATCCTCAACCCCCAGCACCTCGGTGAGGTCTCCAGGATTAATAAATGCATCAGTCAGTCTGATGAAACGTGAGGACATTCAATCCCGTGACTCGTCCGGCCTGGGAAGACGGCGAGCGGCTCTCCGTGCAGGCCGGTTGAATCAGAGCACCTTTCTTGGGGTGTTAACTCATCCTCTTTCCTTATCGGGGTTAGCCCGGTCCGGGCGGGTCTCTCGAGAGGCCTCTGGTCCAGTCCGTGAGACTGGGTTCAAGTCGTGACTGAGGTATTCCATCTGAAGCGGCCCGGACTGAGGCACGCGGACCTTTCATGGAATGGATCCGTTCGGGCACTGTTGGGATTGGCGGCCGCTGGCTCAGCAAGGATGCCGTGGGCTTTAATGTAACTAAATATGTCCTTTCGCCTCTTGGTGGGTCATAAAGGGCAGTCACGAACGGGATGCAGCTGGACATTCACACCCGCGGGCACTGGCGCCACTGCACCTGCTGCACTAGCGAGTGTTGCACCGCTGATAGGTGCTGCTGACCAACAGCTGTTCTAATGAACAGGCCTATTCATGCGGGAGGGCAGTTCTAGCGCCATCACTAGGGGGCAGCCTGTGGTAGAATCAAGACTAAGCAGTTTTGGTACAGACGCCGTGACATTCGAAAGCCTCCTAAGACACCTTGGGCCCTTGCACTTGTATGTTTTAAAGCGCTGGCTTTACCAAACACAGGTACAACGTACCATGGCTGATCAGTTATCAGTGTGCAGGCCTTTAATGCAGGCACAGTCGCCTGGTTAAGGAGCTGTCGAATAGTTGTGACTTGATTTAATTTTACCATTTTAATGTGTATGAACCCATTGTTAAAACATGGTAAGGCTCGTCAGATCCGATGCCTGCTCCCTGTGTGCATCCTAATAGTTGATAATCTTGTTCCTGGTTGCTTCTCTCCCTGGGGGTGCGGGCGGGGGCCTGCTAATGGCCGCCTGACAGGATCTGCTCTCGACGTCACACTGGTTCTGACTCATATAAGGACGCGCTTCTGCCCGGCCGCTAGCTTTCGTTTTTTTTTTTCACTTTTTGTTCAGGCGGATTCTATAGGGGCAGCTAAGGAATCATAAACCGGGGCACTGCTCTATTTATGCTAACTACTGAATTTGACTTGAAAATCGCGTCCCAGTGCGTCTTGTGGTCCACACGTTGCCGCGTGATTGATGGCTGCCAGGCCGCCCTGGCAGATTGTGCTGGGTGGAGGGGGAACAGATGCCCACTGGCTGCAGGGGCTTGGGTGACCGAAGGAGTGCATTCAGAACAAAAGCAGGTTCAGGGCAGGGCGAACGTGGGGCCCTCTTTCAGGGGATTGTCTCCAGGGGATTCCTCTGCTGCGGTCTCCCGGTGTACTGAGGTAATGTGATAAATGAACAGTCGCCATCACAGGCTCGAGCGGAGCCTCGTGTCCGCGTTGTCAGCCGTCCAAGAGGCAGCCCGTGTTTGAGAGGCGTTTATTTACAACCTTTCCAAGGCCTTCCGTTTTTTTTTTTTGTTTTGCCCCAAGATTCGCATCCCTCGCTGGCTCCGGCCTCTGTATGCTGGAGGCTTTCATTTGTGTACGCGGACTTCAGTGCCGGTAACCTCTTCACGTGAGTATTCGCCCCTCCCATCTTCTCGTCCCTTGTGTGCACTTGAAAGCAGAGGAGTCTCTTAGCCGCAGGTAGCTAGTGTAAAACAAGCCGAGGGCACCGGAAGACACCACCGCCTTTCTCCGAGGCGAAGCAGAATTGCCTCGGAGAAAGGCAGCGGCGTTTTCGGATTCGGGGGCGTGTTTTTCTTTTCTCTCCTCTTGCCATTGGCTGGAGGAGAAAATGAGAAAAGTAGCAAAAAACACGCCCCCGAATCCGAAAAGGACGGGGCCTGTTCGGAGAGACGATCCTCTTCTCCAATGGCTGGCCAGCATTCAAGAGGCCAGCCAATGGAGAAGAGGGGAGAAGAGGGGCGGGTGCAAGCCCCTCTTCTCCAAAACATTAATTTTCCGACTTCCGGTTCTGCCTTCGGCAGACCAGACGGTCCTCGACCTAAAAAAACTACAATATATACTGCAATCAAGGTTTATTAAAAAATAATATAAAAATTGTTTTACAAAGTTAATAATGACTAACAATGAATAAAATACACAAATGTATACTGAAAAGAAAAATTAAAAAATCATTGAGAGAAACAAACTTGTATGTGAAACACTTAAATTCATCAAATGGAGGTTATTGCCAACAGGAATCGAATACATAAACACCATCAGTCTATTCATTCATGTTTGTTTTTAGACATGAGGCTGTTCCTGGATATAACCCAATACAGAAGTAGGCGTCGACGCATTTCAGTGGTGAAAGATTATTGCAGTACCACCTTCATCAGGACTTAAAGAATACTTGTCTCTCTCGCAACAAATGTTAAGAATTATTTGGTACACTGCTAATCGGGCAGGAGGACTGGATGCTGATTACATCACCGATCCTGTCGCTAATGGTTTAAAAAATGCACGTGGTCAATCTAGATCCAACTGTCTACAACGTATCAATAGTTTTCGGCCTTCATAATTTTGAGAAATGCATGCGAATTTGCAGATCAAATATCCACAGGTAGTTTAAAACGAGGTTACATTAGTAATCTCCGCTGAGTATAGGGCCACGGGTTTCACACCTTGAAATGCGGTGAACACAGATAACCGTGTGTAGCTGGATCCTCTTCCTTTCGTCTCGTGTATAGAAATGAAGCCCACTTTGTTTTACAAAGTTAATAATGAATAACAATGAATAAAATACACAAATGTATACTGAAAAGAAAAATTAAAAAATCATTATGAGAGAAACAAACTTACATGTGAAACGCTTAAATTCATCAAGTGGAGGTTATTGTACACAGATAACCGCGTGTAGCTGGATCGTCTGCCTTTCGTCTCGTGTATGGAAATGAAGTCCACTTCATTTCCATACACGAGACGAAAGGCAGACGATCCAGCTACACGCGGTTTTCTGTGTTCACCGCATTTCAAGGTGTGAAACCCGTGGCCCTATTTCGGGATATACTCAGCGGAGATTACTAATGTAACCTCGTTTTAAACTACTTGTGGATATTTGATCAGCAAATTCGCATGCATTTCTCAGAATTATGAAGGCCGAAAACTATTGCTACGTTGTAGAAACAGTTGGATCTAGATTGACCACGTGCAATTTTTAAACCATTAGCGACAGGATCTGTGATGTAATCAACATCCCGTCCTCCTACACGATTAGCGGTGTAACAAATAATTAATAACATTTGTTGCGAGAGAGACAAGTATTCTTTAAGTCCTGGTGAAGGTGGTACTGCAATAATCTTTCACCACTGAAACGCGTCGACGCCTACTTCTGTATTGGGTTATATCCAGGAACAGCCTCATGTCTAAAAACAAACTTGAATGAATAGACTGATGGTGTTTATGTATTCGATTCCTGTTGGCAATAACCTCCATTTGATGAATTTAAGTGTTTCACATACAAGTTTGTTTCTCTCAATGATTTTTTAATTTTTCTTTTCAGTATACATTTGTGTATTTTATTCATTGTTAGTCATTATTAACTTTGTAAAACAATTTTTATATTATTTTTTAATAAACCTTGATTGCAGTATATATTGTAGTTTTTTTAGGTCGAGGACCGTCTGGTCTGCCGAAGGCAGAACCGGAAGTCGGAAAATTAATGTTTTGGAGAAGAGGGGCTTGCACCCGCCCCTCTTCTCCCCTCTTCTCCATTGGCTGGACTCATGTCTAAAAACGAACATGAATTAATAGACTGATGGTGCTTATGTGTTCGATTCCTGTTGGTAGCAATAACCTCCACTTGATGAATTTAAGTGTTTCACATATAAGTTTGTTTCTCTCATAATGATTTTTTTATTTTTATTTTCAGTATACATTTGTGTATTTTATTCATTGTTGGTCATTATTAACTTTGTAAAACATTTTTTATATTATTTTTTAATAAACCTTGACTGCAGTATATATTGTAGTTTTTTTTATCTTTGTGTACTATGTGGTTGTCTTTTTGGGTTTAAATCTTTGTCCCTACTTGGATGGCCTTGTTTAGATAACACAAGTATGTATAGTTGGGTATGTGTGAATATTGAATTATAAATACATAGGTCCAAGAGAATTTCTTCTTTCACATTTACCAGTGTGTGAGAAAGTGGCTCTGTATATACTGTTCCCAAATAGGTACAGGGTGTACAGATTCCACAGTCCCCAGAGGTTTGGCAGATGCTAAAGTTAGATATAACCTTTCTCTCTAAAGTGGTAGCTTGGTCGAGCAGTAAGGCAGTATCAGAGGCCAGTGTAAAGCATTTGTTGCACACACTCAGCCAGCAAATGGTCTCACACACTCAATAACTGAACTCTAGGCCAATGGTTTATATAAAAAAATATATGCTGGTTTTATTTTAGAACCAACAATAGGTATTAAAATATACTTTCTCAGAATGAGATGCTTGATATAAACACTTTTGCAATATGCAATTGACTTTTGTAGAAAGTTACAAGTGGTTGCAATAGGCAACACAATTCTAAACACAATAATGCATTGAGTTCAATGGAAGTTTCAAGTTATTTGTCACAGATTACTTTGAGGATTACTTTTGGAATTCCAGGACTGGATCCTAGATTCAGTCCTGGGTCAGTACTTGGAATCAAGTGATGAAAGTTGACTTAATTAGTGTGAGGATTTTTAGACAATATTTTGCTATTTTAAAAGTTGATACTTAGAAAATATTTCATAGAAAACAGTCAATGATTCCCTATGGCAGAATATTCAAGTTGCAGGTATAGTATGTTCTCGTTACTTTTGTAATCCAGTACTGGGTGCCTAGGCTCCGTACTGGGACCTTTATCCAAAACAGGTAAGTAATTATGTTTTTAGATATTATACGATTTTTAAAGAATATTTAAAGATTGCAGAAATTGACACAGAACAAATTTCACAGAACAGTCAATGATTTCCTATGGGAGAAAATTGGGTTACTGGTAAGTACAGTTGTAAGTATTTTTCAGAGTCAGTGCTGGGCACCAAGATCCAGCACTGGGAGCTCACCTAAGAGCAGGTGAGTATTTTCGTTTTCGTTACTCGGCTGATTTTTGATGAATATTTTAAGTTTTGAAAAGTCCACACTTAGAAGAAATTTCAGGAAAAGCCAGTCAATGTTACCCTGTGGAGAAAATTGAGTTATCGGTTTAAAGGTAAGTACTCGACTGGCAGAGTTAAGGTTCTGGGCATAGACTCAGAGGTCTCCCAGGGTCAGGTAGGTACAGTTGGTTCACCCTCAGCGGCACTAGGGCGGCCGGGTGCAGAAAGAGTTAGGCCCAATGTTATCCTATGAGGGATAGGGGCGGTCTTGGTTGGTGGCTGCTGACTAGCAGGCCACGCAGCTGTGGGAGCTGGGCTCCTGGTCACTTACTCAGGGCAAGTGGGGAAGTAGATAGGTGTAGAGGTTGCACTGCCAGGGCCACTTGGGCGGCTGGGTGCATGGTGCTTTTGAGCCTTCGGGCGCTCAATTGATTTCAATGGGAAATCTCCGGTTTAGAAAAAGACTGCAAGCTCGGGGACGAGGATTCTTCAGGTGCCACCACCACTTCGAGAGGTAAGTTGGGTAGTTGGAGGATAGGTAGGTACCCCGGGATTGGGGCCGCGGGGCGCCGGGTGCAGGGGTGCCTTTTGGTGTCTGGAAATCTTACCCTGTGTTGATCGTGGTTGGGGGGCACCTTGTTCTGAGGCTGCAGGCTTCTTCAGGAGTGTCGAGGGAGGTCCTTGGGTGCCGGACTCGGGTCACAGTCGCCGTGGGGTCGTCCTCGTGGTCTTTGTTCACTCCGGCACAGGCCAGGCTTGGCTGGTGCAGAGTGTGCTGGGTTCACGGTTCCGGGCTGCTGCCAGGGATTAGAAGTAGATTTTGAGTAGAGCCTCTACTCATGGGAGTCCCAGGGGCTTAGAGTCAAAAGGTAGCCAGGTCCTCCGGGGTTTGTGAGGTTGCTGGCCACAAGAGATGCCGGGTTGGAGCAGGAGCAGGAGCAGGTTCGAGGGTTGACAGGCCGGTAGGGCTGGGGCAAAAGCAGTTTGTGTCTTCCTCTTCTTAGCAGCTGCAGGGCAGGTCATCTTTCTTCTAGCTCTTCTTTGGAATCTGGAATCTGGGGAAGGAAGGTTCAGGGTGCCCCTAAATACTAGATTTAGGGGCGTTACAGGTAGGTGAAGGCCAGGGACCAATGGGTCCTTGTCCTGGGGTGGGTACACCCCCTATCCTGCCTCTCTCCTGTGGGAGGGGGGGCAGTAGCCTAGTCCTGATTGGTCAGGGCTTCCCATCTTCAAGATGGCGAAAGCCTGGAGATGTGCTTCACCTTGCCTCCCCCACCTGAGGGGTGGGGTTGGCAGGCTGGCACATCCCCTGTCCTTATTTGGGGTTTCTGGCCAAGCTTCCTGCCAGAGTGGGGGGTTGCAGTGGCCTGGGGAAGCTCACAGAGGCGGCATGCCTTTGAAGCTTCCCCCCCTGCCCATCCTGGGGGAGGAGATTTAGCACCTCACCCAGGATGTGCATTGTTGCAGGACCAGGAGAGCAGGGGCTCTCCTACCTAGGGGTCCAGCAACATGTCTGCTGTGTGGTAGCCTAGGCAGCCTCAGAACAGACGTGGATTGTAGGTTAGGTTTTAGGGGGCATCTCTAAGATGCCCTCTGGGGTGCTTGGTACAATAAATCCCACACTGGCATCAGTGTGGGTTTAATATGCTGAGAAGTATGATACCAAACTTCTCAGTCTTCAGTGTTGCCATTATGGTGCTGTGGAGTTCGTGTTTGACGAGCTCTCAGCACCATGTACTCTTAAATGGCAGCACTGCACTTACAGTGCCCAGGAATGGACCTGGGTACTGTAGGGGCACAGGGCTCCTGCTCCTGTGCCCACACCATTGGCATAGGGCACCCAGCTAGAGGGGTGGCTGATATCTGCCATGGCAGTGTAGGTGATGGGCATGTCACACAGGGATGTGTGCCATGTCGACTCTTTGTTTTGTCTCGCACCCAGACACCCAGCCTGCAAGGGCAGTGTGTGTGTAAGGGTACAGGGCCTCTAAGGGTGGCACAATGAGTGCTGCAGCCCTTAGAAGCCTTCCCTGGTCACAAGGCCCTGTGTACCTAGGGTACCATTTACCAGGGTCTGACAAGTGGCCAGGGTTTGCCAATTTGGGTTTTGTGTTTTTAGGGAAGGAACATAGGCCCTGGGCACCTGATTCGCAGGAGTCCAGGGCACACTCAGTCAAAGTGCATTCAGCAATTCAGCAAAAAGTGGGGGCATACCATGTAAGAAAGATGGCACTTTCTCACACAGTGGTACCCTGTCTCTTGGTCAGTGGGGTCACTCCCTGTTTTATTGTTGTTGTGACACATAACTTAGCCTTGATGAATGTGATGATGTTGTAGTGTGAAAGATTCCAGTGAGACCACATTGAATTTTTCTGCTGGAGACAGCTACATGAGGCTTCAACCAGAACGGGATATTCTGGAAACCAGGCTTAGTCTGTGTTCGGGAGCCATAGCAATCAAGATCGGAAAAATCTGTGTTACATGTCTTAAGACCTGTTTAATCATTCGGCATTTCATATAGACATCCAGTAGTGCATTAATCTCTTCATTGAGAAGAAATGTGGTTGCTTGATAGCGACACGTTGCTGATTAGATTTGTGTATGAGCTACAGATTGTCCCATGACGCCACCAGGAGTTTGGTTTTCATATGAGGAATCTTACAGCTGGGCAACCATTTATTTGAAGTGTTAGTCACACAGAGTTCAGAATCCCTGGAAATGCAAATTACTTTTGAGCAGTATACGGAGTGTTTTATTCCCTGACATAAGTCGAGGTACCTCTGCAGATAATTGCAACTTAAAGTGGCTATCATAACAGTAAACATTTGAGTGGGAGTCCGAGCTTTTAAAAGAACTGAAGATTATATGAGCTGTTGAGAGACATGGGGTTAGCTTGAGCGTGTGTGTGCAAGGATGGAGCAGGGTGGAATAACGGCGACCTGGCTAGAGCCTGAACTGGAGGGTGAGGAACTCAAAACAGTACTATTACCATACAATTCAAGATGTGTGAGAAGTCATAAGGAGGGCACAGAAGCATTTGAAGATGAGATGGTTGGTAGTAGAAGTTGATGGGGAGGATTATCTACCCAGAGAGAGCAAATGGTATGCTGTGGCTTTACAAGAAGAAAGTCAAGGAGCTGAGGGCAGTAGGGACGTAAAGGTTCAAGCAGTGCGGGATTCCAGAGTAGCAAAGGCTTGAGAATTCCTAAATGATTAGATATTTACAGGAAGTGTTTGAGATATTTTGAGAAGGGTTGCATATGCCAAATTTGGGGATTGTGGTGAAGCCAGGGTGAGGCACATCCATGGCTAACTTCTCTGCATCCTTGGATGAGTACAGTGTGAGAGGATTGCAAGCTCTTGTAGGTAAAGAAGTGAGTCAACCATCCAAGCAGTTCCAGAGTGTCCTGAAATGTTTGTCACATTTTTCTCATCTGCGGCGTGATTCATAATTTTTCCTTTGTTAAAAATAGCAAATTGTGTTATCGTGGTTGATGTTTGAGGCGCCGGATTCTTCTGACAAATTAACCACCAGCTGAGATAACTTTGTAGGTGAGCTGTGGTACATTCTGCTTCCACCTTGGAACAAGAAAATCTACAGGTAGACCAGCCCTTAACCTCCAGCCAGCTAGCATCATTATCAGGGCACACTTTGTTTCTGTATTGAACGTGCTGTGGCAGGCCAAACTCACTTTATTGAAGAAAGAATGCAGTGATAAATAAGCCTTTGTTTATAATGAATTGTGTTATTGTAAGCTTGTAGGAAATGGCCTCGGACCCAACAAAGGACAATAAGAGAATTTGATATATTGTCTATTATGTGGGCAGTTATTCTGCTCTTGGACTTCCCACAAATCTAATTTTCATCACATTGTTTGTGTAAGTGACATTGGCAGGTTCATCTCAACTTTGTGATTCCAATTTCTTCAAGACTCTGTGCCAATTCAGTAATTCTTCCTTGCAATGCCGCTTAATCAGAGTCGTCTCCGGAATGGGCGTTGAGCATCTCAATGCCGTCTGACATTTCAGGTCCCTTCCAAAAGACTTAATCTTGTTCTGAATGGCCTAGAGGTTAGGGAGGTGAGAGTGTTATTTGTAGTTAGTTCATGCACCTGTTGTTGAGCACCAGCTGACCTTTTCACACTGTTTACAGACAACGCTTTGGTTTACACTCGCAGCCAACTCCTTTGCCAAAGTGAAAAGCTCGACTGAAGTATAAAGTCTGTAACCAAAGAACAAAATGTACAGTAATTAATTTATAATCCCTGTAGCTAGTTTTGTAGCCTGTGTGGTCAATCCACCTTCAGGTGTGCCCCACACTTTCAAAGTAGTGTGCACCAAGTTACTTATTCCAAATAGTTACCTTGTTCCCTTCAACACACGACTTTCCCTTAGTAGAGGTTGTTCCTTTCCCGTGTTCCATGTTTTGTGATACATCCTTGTCAGGCTGGTGATTCCAATATTGTATCTAAGTGGCGATAATCTTCTTAATCTTTTCTGGGTTGCAGGAAAATGCTGCAATACATCCGTCTTTTGCAAATGATCTAATTATAAATTTTTTTTATAAAATTACTCCTATCGTCCATTGATGGGAAGCCACGTTTGTGCATGCCGCTTTCTCTCTCAACGTTTCCACTCGCCTACATTTTTCAGGTTCTTGCTTTAGTCAGCTGGCAAAATCTACTGCCTTTGTCATTTGGAAGCTTTGGTCTACACCAAGATGAATTGGCTTCGTGTTTTCTAATCTGTGCTGCCTGCATAATTTGTGATGTCCAACAGTCTTGGTGATTTTCTTCTCCCTATGGAGTAGATGATTTTGGTGCTTTGAACAACAAACTAGCCATTCAAGGCATATGGGCTATTGCTGCATAGGAGTGTGAAGTTCCATACCTTCTTGCATCGATCTCATTCCCGTCTTCAGAGAAAGGTCACTTCTGTAATGCTGCCTCCAATGGCTGACTCCAAGCACCAGATCTTGGGATTAGCTGGTCTCTTCAAGCAACGGTCCAGTTAAGTGGTGGGCAGCACAACCAAATGAATTCCTTTAATTCCGCTTCCAAAGAAGAATAGGCTTCTCTGGAGATAGTAACGAGGTGTGCTGACTGCAGGATGTGGAAAGATATGACGGAATGGGTTGGTGGCAGGAGAGCCTATTCAGTCCATTGTCTGGGATTCCTCTTTACAAAACAAAACCGTTCTCGTTCATACTTTACAAGAGCATTGTGTTTTTAGGAGGCAGAGAGGTACAGTCTCTTACTATGATCTCTTGGAGGCACAAATGCTTTAAATCAGAGATCCTGTGAACACAGTTGATAGTGTTGTCAATTAATTAGTTTGTCAACTTCTATAACACAAATTTCAAAGCTTTATATCTTGATTCCCAGAAAGATGATCATGGCCAGACTGGCGACACTGGCACTTTCCAGGTGGGCTGCTGGCAAGGGGGGATTGCTCTCAGAGCAATTTGTTCGACCATGTCAGAACCACAGTTTGGGAGTATTTGCCAGGACAGATTGTGGTTTCCAGTCCTGCCTGTTAATGCTTGAGGGCAGTGCCCTTTGTGAATTTATCTCTTCATCCTCGGTGATTTTCCAAATAACAGTGTTAAGTATTTTGCTTCATTGTCCCTCCAGAGCTGAACCACAGTTGATTTTCCATTGACTACTCCTTCAATAAATAGTTAGCATCAAATGTCCGTGCAAGCATCTTCTATCGATATATAAAGAAGAGGTTGGGAAAGGGTTCTTGCATCAGTTTTGGCAGCTTGATCACTGTTGAACATATATACAAGTCTCTAAACTACTTACGTGAACTAAGGAAGGAAAGGTGACCTGCCTGCTTGTCATGCATTCAGGTAGAAGAGTTGCACATATGGTCTTTGGAAGAAGTTGGCCTTCTTACCGGTCACACAGAGTTTCTCAGTACCTTTTGTATATTGTCAAGTTTGACTTGCAGTTTTTAGTGATGTGGAATGTTTGAAAGCATTTTCTTATGCCTTGCAATTGTGTTTCTACTTGGCAACCTAATGTTTCTGTTAAAATTCACTTTGAGCTGAATTAGAAGTGTTGCCTTGTAAAGTAGCATTTGTTATAGTTTTCACTTAGGTTACATGATTTAGTGAAATTCAAGTTAATTAGCAGTCACTGCTCCTTGATCCCATTAGGAGACTGCGTACTTTGGATGTTGAGGTTATTTTACACGGATCGAACACATCATTTTAGGATTAATTGATTGTACTTGTGGCTGAGGGTGCATAAGTGAAGCAATTGGGTGGTTTGTCTCATACCTAAAAGTTTCTTTTTAGGATGAAATGCTTCCCATTGGTCATTTGAAGTGCTTCATATGATGAAGCTGCATACTGATCTCATCAAAAATATTCCAAGACTGTAATCTGTAAAGTATCTATGTATAGCAAGCGTTAGTTGGATTTTGAGCCGTATAGAAAGTGCAAGCAGCCCTTGATCATCTGCTGTTATAGCGTACAGTCTTCAGTTTCTCCTAGTGGAATGCTAATATTTCTAGAGCATTTAAATCTAAGAAGTTTACATATGGGTCACATAAGGCACAGCACCTCCACTGTTTTATTTTGTACCTAGAATTTGGTATGCTACTGTGAATAATTCCATCTGGTCTGTACGCACCCCTCCCCCCTCAAATATTTATTGGACACCTGGCACTAGTGGCTGAGGCCTGCTAAACAAGACCCAGGAACATGAGCACAGTATTCAAAATGCACACCTTATTTGCCTTTCAAACTGTCCCTACAACATGTAACTGGCCCAACTATATGTTGACGGGCTAAGTGACTGACACTAAGCAGGAAACCAAATACTTAGAATTGCTGCTTTGTGAATTAGTGATACATGCAACGTGATTACATTTAAACAACTCGGCTGAAGCGAGAGCTCAACTATTCCTAGCTAGGGTCTGGGGAAAGTGCAAGTTGGTGTGTGCAATATATATTGTGTATATACCACAAGGCATTAGTTCAGAAGCTAAATTAAAAAAAAAAACAGTTCTTAAAAAATACTTGTTAAATATTAATTCCTGCACATCATTGTGAGACTCCTTAGGGGCACCACTAAATATTGCTATAAATAAAACTGAATTCATGGCACATTTTAAACCAGGCTAAGTTTATCCCCTAGTATGATCATTACATGCTTGCCAATGTGCACCTCTCTCGTTGTCAACACTGCAAACTTTAAATAGATAACTGAAAGCAAGTATAACTTATAAAATTCTCTTGTTAGAATAGATTTGGTGAAAAGCTGAATATACTATTTGGCCCCGGTAAATAATTCCTAATAAATTACAATTAGATGGAGCGGGTTGAGGGACCACTGAACTTGATGGGAATGTACAGCTTATAATAAACATTTATGTAGGGGTGCTTTTCTAAACAGGGGACCTAAACTTGGCCAATTGCTGGTGCATTTGAGCTGTGAGAAAATGTTTATTGCATTTTAGAACAACATATCTTTATCTGTTGCAGGATAACACCAACAACAATACAAGAAAACTTTGTTTAAGAACGTTTTAAAGTGGGCCTTTTTCAATGTGAAGTGGCCTGGTTAAGGGTGCATGAAACAAAAATAAATATGTATATGGATGGTGACCGAGTGAGAGTGAGGGCGCGCGGCTGGCCTCATAAGCACACTTAATACAGTGGATGTTATGGTTTCAGGTGCAACAACTGGCACCTTTAGGCAGGTTTACAAAAGTTACGATGCATCCTGGGGCATGTAGTCCCTTGGTGTGCAGAAGATAAATGGTGATATAAATATGCTGCAACAATGCTGTATGCTTTTAGAAGTGATAAGACCTCCCATGTGCCACCTTTCTCCTATCTCTTCTCCTATCTGGACAAGACTCCCAGTACCCTGATCAAGTTGAGTGCCTGCTTGACTGAAATCGCCCACTGTATGAAGACCAGCTGTCTGAAGCAGAACACGGACATGACACCCATGCCAAGATCCTCTGGATAGTCATGGACCGCAAACTCAGCTTGACTGCCCAAGTCAACAGCGTCACTGCCTCACACTTCCACACACACAAAATCACAAATGCCCTTCTCACAAGCAAGCTGGACTACGGGAAATCCCACTAAGCTGGGATAAACTAAAAACTCACCTGAATGTTACAGACCTTGGCAGCCAGAATCACTCTCAACCTCCCACACCACACTCTCATCACACCACACTTTCATCACACTGCACCTGAAGATCAAGTGGCTCTCCATACAGAAATTACTACAATTCAGACTCCTCACGCACATTTTCAAGGCACTACATAACACTGGCCCAGCATATCTCAGCAATTTGGTCTCCTTTACAAACTTTCCAGACACCTCTGCTCATCCAGACTACTACTTGAACACATCCCACGCATATGGAAGACCAGGTGGCAGGTTAAGCATTCTCCTACGTCATTCCTAAGGTGTGGAACGATCTGTCACTATATGTAAGAGCCTCCTCCTTACTGATTGACTTCTACAAGGAACTGAAGACTGGGCATTTTGTGTAGGCCTTAGTTTTGACTAGACTCACACAGGCTCAGCCCCAGGATGACCTCCAGGGTGAAAGCGTACTCTTCAAATCTGGAACGGACTCTAGTTTCCAAGCAAAGAAAGTTCTGGTGTTTGACCTTCTGGTCTTCAATGATAGTTTGCCCCACTGCTCTTCGTATGGAATGGGTCAAGATTTGGTGACAGTGAGCTTTATTGATGTATTATCTATTTCGCTAGACTTCATTTGTTTTTGATGTTTTCCAATACCCAGGATTCAGAATCCAATATTTTTGAAGTTATGATGAGTGCACTGCAGAGCCTCACCAGAAACAATTTATTGTCACACAAAGTGAACCCACACAGTTGTTAGTGGCAGTAACAACACGTACACCATTAATTGTTGCCACCAATGAGTAACAAGATGAGTGAAATCTTCTTGGATTTACCAAGAAGGGTTGAAGTTTCAAGAATCTTTGGAATAATATTGAGTATCCACTGTCCGCCTTCTACTCTTAGGCAGATAACATTCTTCGAATGAGTATCAAATTGTCAATTAAAGTAGGGACTAACATCTTTCACACAGGTAGCTATTATGGTCTCTACTTTAAATCGGAGTAGAAAAATGAGAGAAGCAATCCATACATAATAGTAAAGATGGAAGGTTTTGAAATGTAGTGCTAGTGTACTGTTACACATCATTAGAACTTCCTTGGAGCAGAATGCCACAAACAAATTGTTTCATATAATGTCAGATTTCATTTTATAACAGTGCTAAGACGTATAAAGATGTACTAAAACGAATAAATGGTCACCTCATGGAGAAAGTGCACTCGAGGATAATTCGTAGCAGGTGTAAAACATTGTAACGAATATGCAGACTGATGTGTTCGAGGCATGTGGGCTGCTGAATTCATATCTGTGCATAGATCGCCGCCTAGTGTTGGGTCCGGATGTTTGCACGTTGTTGTCCTGGAAGAGTCTTCGAAGTATCCTTGGATAGGTGACTCCTCCCCTGGACTACAGTGCGCATGGGCATCCTCTCCATCCTCAGATTGTTTTTTTCCGCCATTGGGTTCGGATGTGCTATCTTAGCTCAAGTTAGGAAAATATTGGGTCGAGGCCAAAAGGCCTTTAGTTCGCGTCGGTACTGTTTATCGATCGGGTTTCGATAGAATTTGTTAGTTTACTAACTTTTCAGCACCGACTTCTTTCGCATTCACCTGTCCATCGACTACTTCGACGATGGAATCCAGGACGCCGTTCAAAAGGTGTCCGGTATGCAATGCGAAGTACCCACACATCGACGTCCATCCGGTGTGCAACAAATGCCTTTCACCGGACCATGACGAATCGACATGCATGGCCTGTGCCCGGTTCCGTTCTAAGAAGACCCTGAGGAACCGAAGAGCGGCGAGACTCGAGGCGCGGCACGCGGCACCGGCCCCAACGGACATCTTCGACGAGGACGACGTCGAAGAATTAGAAACCATACCCTCCAGTCCCGTTTCCGAACACGACCCCGGATCGGACGAGGGCGACGAGTCGCTCTTCCACAGAGGTGAAGACGACACCGAGGTAGGAGACGACGAGGAGGCCTTAGGGGCCGAGGAGAGTAGCTCCGATGATGAACAAGGCCTACCTGTTCACACCACGGAAACACCAGCGCCACAGCCTTTGGCTCCGGTCGAGGGATCGCCTTCGGGCCTTACCCGAGTACCGTCCCGTAGTTCCTCGGCCCCGCCCTCGGGCCCGGCCTCGGACGTTCGGCGGCAGCCATTGCTGCATACGCCAGCTGGTTTCCCTACCACAAAACCGAAACCAAAAGCTGCTCCGGTTCAAACGAAACCGAAACTGAAAGTGGCCTTGGTCGGATCGAGGCCTTCCACGCCTTCGACGCCAGCGCAACGCGTCGGCACCGACCGCACCAAGAGGGACTTCGGTGCCGAACTGGAATCGGGCGACATCGGGGTCGACAAACGGAAAAAGGCCATCGGCACCGAGAAACCTACTCGGCTACCGACGCCAACGACACCGAGGGCAATACCGCCTGCTTCGCCACGCGTCGCTCCCTCGCCGACGCCGAAGCCTCACGTGTCGAAGACGTCGGTGGTGATCTCCACACCTCGACTCGAAGACCCGCCGGCACCGAAAAAATCCACGCCCGGCTCTACGGCCCTGCCCGGTGCCAAAGCCTCAACGACGCCCCACGTGCGGCCTGGTGCGACGCAAAGCAACAAAACCTCGGCGACACTCAAAGACCCGTCGGGTTCCGGGCCGATGGGAGCTCCAGCACCCTCTACGGGGCCAGCCAACATTACCTTCGGCTTGCCTCCGTCAACGATCCCGAAGATGTTCCAACTCAGGACACGGGTCACCCAAACTACGGTCACACCCGCTGAGACGTCTCCGGCGCGCGTCATCGACGCCGACACTGGCAGGATGATTCTCCACGACCGAAGGATAACTTCGGAGCCGCCACTGGACCCTTTCAGGATCCCACTAAAGAGGAAGTTGCCTTTAGAGTCAGAACCTCTCCTTTACGAACCCTTCCATTCACCCTACCAGGATCCACACCGGTTCTCCCCCTCACGCTCCGACACGGATGCTTTGGAGGACTACATGGGGGACCAAGCACCCTACCATGTAGACACAGACCCTGATGACCAGCAAGACCCTGATCAAACTTGGGGCGACCCTGCAGACCCCAGTGCACCTCTCGATACACAGGACCCACAACTCTATGGGGCAAAAACATCTCCCACGGAGGATACTGCGGCGTTCAACGCACTTATTGAACGTGCCGCTAATAACCATGGGGTACAGCTTCACTCAGATACCATCGAGGATGACTTTCTCATGGACACCTTTGCATCCTCAGAAAGACATGTGAAAACTCTGCCAATGCTGAAAGGGGTCCTCAAACCTGCTAAGGACATTTTCAAGGAACCCACCAGGGCGCGTGTGATAAACCCCAGGATTGATAAAAAATACAGATCAGCACCTGGGGATCCTACTTACATCAAGGGACAATTACCACTCGACTCCATCGTCGTGGCGAATGCTCGCAAGAGGGCACACTCGCAAACGACAGGTGACGCTCCTCCCCCGGACAAAGAGTCCAAGGTGCTGGAGACCTCTGGCAAGCGAATTGCCGCCCAAGCTGCCAACATCTGGCGCATAGCCAACACTCAAGCGCTCCTCGCTCGATACGATAGGGCGCACTATGACACAATGGAGCAACTACTCCAACATCTCCCTGACCAGTTCAAAGAAGGTGCAGAAATTCTTATCAGAGAGGGACAGCTACTCACAAACGCTTCCATCAAGTGTGCACTAGATGCTGCAGACACAGCTGCCAGGGCCATTAACACAAGCGTCATGCTGCGCCGACATGCCTGGCTACGAATCTCAGGATTCAAGCCTGAGGTACAAAACAACATACTGAACCAGCCCATCAACCCAGACTATTTATTCGGCCCAGAGGTTGACACCACCCTGGAAAAGATAAAAAAGGACACGGACACTGCAAAGTCCATGGGCGCCCTCCAAACTCAGTCCTTTCGGAGCGGCTCCTTTCGTCGCCCCGGAAACAAGGGGGCAGGTAGAGGACAGGGGTCCCAACAAACATATACCAAGGGCAATACACAGACCACCTACGATAAAAACACCCGAGGTGGATATCGTGGCTCCAGTACAAAGGGCAGAGGACGTGGCTACGGCAACACCAGGTCCTCCCCCAAGAACAAGCAGTGACGCCCTCTCCCTTCCTCCCGACCACATAACACCTGTCGGGGGAAGGCTACAAAGGTTCCTGTCAACGTGGAACTCCATCACCACAGACAGGTGGGTCAAAGATATTATAAAATACGGTTACTGTCTGGAGTTAAAATCCACTCCACCCACAATACCACCAAGAAACCGTCCTATGTCCTCAGAGCACTTAACGCTCTTACAGCAAGAGGTGCAAAGTATGCTTCTAAAAGGCGCTATAGAGGTCGTACCCATCCACGAGCAGGGTACGGGGGTGTACTCCCTTTACTTCCTAATTCCAAAAAAGGACGGGTCGCTCAGACCTATATTAGACCTGAGACCCCTGAACCAGTACATTCTTTCAGAGCACTTTCACATGCTCACTCTACAGCAAGTCCTTCCGCTTCTCAAGCAGGGAGACTTCCTAGCCACACTGGACCTCAAGGATGCGTACTTTCACATACCCATCCACCCCTCACACAAAAAATACCTCAGGTTCACTGTTCAGGGGCAGCACTATCAGTTCAAAGTCCTTCCCTTCGGCGTGACAACGGCGCCCAGGGTTTTCACGAAGTGCCTAGCTACGGTGGCAGCCCATCTACGGAGGCAGCATATACACGTCTACCCCTACCTGGACGACTGGCTCGTTCAAGCAAAGTCAGCCCAGCAATGTGCAAGCCACATGTCACGCACCATTCACCTTCTTCACAGTCTGGGATTCTCACTAAATTACCCAAAGTCCCATCTCCAGCCCGCACACGTACAACAGTACCTAGGTGCGACTATAGACACTCTGGCGGCCACAGCTCAGCCAAATTTAGTGAGGATCAACAGCATACAACTGCTGATCTCCAAGTTCAAACCCAATCACTCACTTCCAGCGCGAGTGTTTATGCAGTTGATAGGCATGATGGCCTCCTGCATCTTCATAGTCCCACACGCGAGATTACATATGCGCCCGCTTCAGGAGTGCCTAGCACGTCAGTGGAATCAGGCTCAAGGACAGTTGAAAGACCTAGTGTTGGTGAGCGGTCGGGCATACAACTCTCTGCATTGGTGGAATCCACGAAACCTTTGCAAGGGCCGACCGTTCCAAGAGCCTGTCCCACAGATAGTACTGACAGCGGACGCGTCTCTCCAGGGATGGGGAGCTCATGTACTCCACTTCACAGTGCAGGGACTATGGACAACGCAACAAAAGAAGATGCACATCAACCTTCTGGAACTGATGGCAATCTTCCTAGCCATGAAGGCATTCAAAGTACATCTATGCAACAAGGTCGTGTTGATCCGGACGGACAACATGACCGCAATGTACTACATACAGAAACAGGGAGGGACACACTCTCCACAGTTGTCTCATCTGGCTCAGAGCATGTGGAAGTGGGCCATTCAAAGGAACATGTTCCTCATGGCGGAACACCTCCCGGGCAAAGACAACCAGATGGCGGATCTGCTCAGCAGACACAGCCACCAGATGCACGAGTGGGAGTTACACCCATCAGTACTCCAACCATACTTCCAGCAGTGGGGTCATCCGGAGATAGACCTATTCGCGACAAGCGAAAACGCAAAATGCCAAAGCTTCGCCGCCAGATTCCCACATCCGCAGTCGCAGGGCAATGCGATATGGATGAACTGGTCCGGCAGATTTGCGTACGCTTTTCCCCCAGCGCCGTTGATACCGCTGGTGGCTCGCAAACTCCGACAACACTCCCTGACACTCGTCCTAGTTGCTCCCACGTGGGCACGCCAGCCGTGGTACACCACCTTCCTCGAACTTTCCGTGGTGCCGCATCAAAGGCTGCGGATCAAACCCGCGCATTTGACGCAGAACCATGGAGAGGTTCAACACCCAGATCCGCAACAGCTGAACCTAGCGATCTGGCTCCTGAAGTCCTAGAGTTTGGCTATCTCAACCTGCCACCTGACTGTATGGACATCATCAAGGAGGCCAGGAGACCCACTACCAGAGCTTGCTATGCAGCCAAATGGAAAAGGTTCGTCATTTATTGCAGTAATAATGACATTAACCCGCTGGACGCATCCATCCACAACATCATTTGTTACCTATTACACCTATACCGATGCAATCTGGCGTACACCTCTATACGTGTCCATTTGACTGCAATATCAGCCTATCTGCAAACCAGGCAGCATCTCTCTCTATTCAGAGTGCCTGCCATCAAAGCATTCTTGGAGGGACTCAAACGAGTCATTCCACCACGCCACCCACCGGCTCCAATGTGGAACCTCAACTTGGTCCTCACACGCCTGATGGGTCCACCCTTTGAACCTCTACACTCATGCGAGATTCAATTCCTTACCTGGAAAGTGGCCTTCCTCGTGGCGATCACTTCCCTAAGGAGAGTTAGTGAACTCCAGGCACTAACCGTTCAAGAGCCATTTATACAGGTTCACGCCAACAGGGTCGTACTACGTACCAACCCCAAATTCATGCCCAAAGTAATATCGCAGTTCCACATGAATCAGACAATTGAACTGCCCGTTTTCTTCCAAAACCCACAAACTGTTGCAGAAAGGGCACTACATACACTAGATGTGCGGAGGGCCCTCATGTACTACATCGACAGGACTAAACCCTTCAGGAAGACAAAACAACTGTTTGTTGCCTTTGCCCCACACCACAAAGGTAACGCCATCTCCAAAGCAGGGATAGCCAGATGGATAGTTAAGTGTATTCAAATCTGTTATCAAAAGGCAAAACGCACATTAACTATTCCACCACGAGCCCACTCAACACGTAAGTTGGGGGCTTCCATGGCCTTCCTAGGAAATATTCCCCTGCATGATATATGCAGAGCAGCCACATGGTCCACTACACACACATTTACAAAACACTATTGCGTAGATGTGCAGTCAAAACAGCAGGCAGCTGTAGGACAGGCTGTTCTCAAGACACTTTTTCAGACCGCTGCAGCTGGCACGGGTAGCCGCCGCTAATAGAGGGCACTGCTATGTATTCTATGCACAGATATGAATTCAGCAGCCCACATGCCTCGAACTGAATATGCTACTTACCAGTATGCATCTGTTCTTGGCATGTAGGGCTGCTGACATTCATATCGCCCTCCCTCCTCCCCGGCGCCTGTCGCAGCTGCAGCTCTCAGAATTACTACAAGCATGGTCATCACTTTCTGTATCTACTCCATCACTGCCACAATGGCGAAAAACAATCTGAGGATGGAGAGGATGCCCATGCGCACTGTAGTCCAGGGGAGGAGTCACCTATCCAAGGATACTTCGAAGACTCTTCCAGGACAACAACGTGCAAACATCCGGACCCAACACTAGGCGGCGATCTATGCACAGATATGAATGTCAGCAGCCCTACATGCCAAGAACAGATGCATACTGGTAAGTAGCATATTCATTTTTAAGCATAGGGAAGGAAGGCAAGAGCCTTACATACTACTTGCCTTTCACCCATTTTCAGGGATCATAAGTGTAGCATTTTAGGTTTCTGAATCTTCATAATGTGACAGTTAAAATATTGACACAAATAAGCGTACCTTTACCACTATGTCTTTAAGAATGCTATGTCCATGAAGATGCAAATTGCTGTGGTGCCTCATTTAAGCATTGTTTGAGATCAGGGTGATTGTTACCATTGGTTGTAACCATCCTTCATAGCGTTTCTTTTCGTGAATGATCAGGAAACCACTTCTTTAAAAGTCCTTGTGTCACCGTTTTTTAAAATGTACTGGGAGATATGTATATCCCTGATGGCCTCATATACATTATATTATGTTCCTATGAACATAATTGTTCTAGAGTGAGGTAGTGTGGAGCATTATTGGTGAAACAAGAAAGACTTATTTCTACAAGAGTGTTCGACATTGAAATTTGCACGCCGCGTCCCTTCACTTCTCTTCCCTTCACTTCTCTTCCCCTCCTGGCTGACTGCATTAAAGATGCAAATACTTTAAGCAGTAGTCTCACTCTCGCTGTTGGATCCGCAAAACCTATTGATTATTCATTATTTTTTATAGTTGTCTATTTTTCTATGCATGCTACCAAGACTAAACTCTTAGTAATTAATCCACACAAGTCTCTTAAAGATAAGTATCTTCTCATGGCATTGTTTTAGATAAGGTGTCTGAAATAAACTAGCTTGCTATTAGAGTGAGTGCTAATAGGAACTGGTGAACCCAGCTAGGTAATATGAAATGCATTACATTGAGTTGAAAGAGCTATTTCTGCTGTTTTAAAGAGCTATTTCTGCTGTTTTAAAGATTTAGAAGGTCAAAGCCCATGTTCGTGGATTTGAGAATGTTTGAGGGCTGACCATTTCTGTGAATCGATTCATAAAATTCCTGCTGTGACTTTACCAATGCCTTGGCGATTCCTTTATGCTTAGAACTTGGTCTCAGAAATTCAGATACCTTACTTTAGCATTAGACCTCTACTCTACTGTGCCTCTAACAGGTCAGCTAATGAGCTCTCACCCTACGGAAGGGCTATATGGCATTGGGGGTGAATAATTTAGGGTGACTAAATGCAGCGCCATTTTTTAATGTTATCTGGATTAAGCCCCAAATTGCAAAATGTTTCAACCTAGAGAGTCGCCTTGGTATACTTCCTCTCGCTACTTTTGCCTATAATATGAAGACTTCGGGCATGTTTTTACACATTGTGGTTGGTGTTTTCATGAGGGAAGAATCTGATGTACTTTATAATTATTATTGTCGTTATTAGCATCATTATTATTCTTTTGGCCCCCATTGCCTAAAGATAGAAAATTGGTTATAGCTGTTCCAAGGAACCATGGTATTTTTCTTAATGTTTTGGATTGGTAGAACCAGTAGTCTAGGCTCTATGGTGCATGCATTTTCTAGTTTCATAATATCCTTAGTTAGTATTAAAAGTGAAGTATTGTTAGCCTATTTTAGGACATATAAAGTATCAAGCCGTCCTTAGCATGAGTAAGCATGTAGTAGCTTGGAATATTTTATGGACTGTCATTAATCTGGCATACTACAATTTTTGTGCTTTGGCTGTAACCAGAATGTGTGTTCTAGTGAACATTTGCATAAACACCCAAAAAGCGTACTATGAAGTTGTTTTAGAATATTGTTTATCAGTGTAAAAGAGATCACACACCCATGGGTTTAGTATTCCCTTATAGATTGGTTCACTCTCAAACATTAAGTGACGAAGCATCAGGTCAATTCGCGTGAAGGGGCATCTTACCTTGTAACTGGTCTGACTGGTGTATGAATCATTTTCAACTAGTAAGCTGAGCAAGGGGAATAGATTTGATTGTGTATTAGAGTAGCTGGATCAGTTAATGCCGGCAGTGTTCAGGAACTCAACAAAGCATCTTTGTGTTTACATCCAAAGTTCGAAAATTGAAATGCCAATAATTGTTAAAACGTTACATTTATTTTGCCATCTACTTTTACTTGAAAACACATTTGAGTTTCCTGAATGTAACATTCTCAATTGTTTCAGGTTGCACTTTTGGACTTTGGAGCCACCAGGGGGTTCGATAAAGAGTTCACCGATCTATACATTGAGGTGAGTGAGCACCCTTGTAGCATCACGAGAGAGCTCTGGCAATGATCAAGCATGTTGTGCAGTGGTACAGTAGAAAAAGAAGTAGAAAGTTGTTGTCAGAGAGACACCGCTTCTGTTCATGCCTCCGGTAAATGTCAATTCCCAAAGCCAAAGTGAGCAGAAAACATAACCCTATTAGATACATTTCAGAAGGTTGTTTTCCTATTTTTATATAATGCATCACTACAGTCTTCAGAGGTCAGTTGGCAGTGTTGATTCTCTGAGCTACCTGGTAAAGGGTTGACACATTCTGGTAGGTTTAAACATATGCAAAAGCATATGGCTTTTCAAACACATGCTATTTTCTGACATCTGGCAAATCTAGGCCTCCATCCTCATCCCCTGTTGCAAGTGCAGTTTAATCCACTCTGCATGATATGTCCTCAAATCAGCTGAGACAGTAGCTTTAGATAGTTGCCTCATCACCATCCTCGCTTGCCTTTGTAAAATAGGGATAACAAGCAAAGCCTGATACATGGAGGATTGGCGCTAAGAGGGGCAGGGGGCACTGGTCCCATATATACTTGTATGAGTAATTGTTGCCTTACTCCTTATTGATCTAGCACCCAGAGTTGGCATGAGACTGTGATGGGAGTTGCACCAGCTCTCTCCATGATGGGGTGTGAAAGGTAGTTACCTCACTAGTCTTCTAGACCTGCAACTACAAAGGATTCCCCAAGTTTGTTTACAATCTATAAAATGTGCTGCTGTGGTACATTTAAATGTGCGGATTAGATGGTGACCCCTCTCCAGTACAACATAGCACTAATTAGGCTGAACATCTTGGAGGACTGAAGTCTTAGGTGAGAAGATTTCCAGCACCAAAAATATAAATGGTTTAAAAATGTGTAGGCCCTAAAAACCACCTCCCAAACCTGATGCTGGAGTTCACTGTTCATAGTTGTTGGAGCCAAGGAGTCCAGTCTATATGAAAGTTTACTAGGATTTAACAACCAGTTAAAGACCAAAACTATATTGTTTAATGGTGCCAGATGTTGTAGTAAACCAGGGTTCCTTGAGGTATCGACACTATAAGGATGTGTATCTCACTCTACTAATCCCAATTACATTTTTCTGTGAGCAAGAGCATCGGGATGACCAGGAGTTCTCCCTGAATCCTGTGGCTGTACCTGGGCTCACGCTGTCTAAACTCTGCTCTGGGTATTCCTCGGCTATACATTGGGTATGTTCTACACTGCTTTTCGGAATAGGGACTGACACGTCGCCCCTGGAGTTCTTTGACTCTACATGTCCCCGTTTGGAATTTACAGTTTACATTTCACTGGCAGCCATTTGCCCTCCTACAACACTGGCATTTTGTGCCTCAGATTGGAGCTTGAAGCATAAAAATAGAAGAGGCACTCACTGCTTTTCTCTGTCAAGGTTATAGAGATAGTACTTGCTACACTAGTAATAGAAGAGACTTGCTGATCTTCCTCAACCTGAAACTTTCTGGAGGGCCATAGAAATTGAAGCTGGCCTGTAAGGCAACCACAAGGAGTAGTGTGAGAGCATTGGAAATGAAAGGAGTGTAGTGGATACCAGGGGACTGGCTAAGTTGGTGATGTGGTGCGCAGTCTTCAAAATCTCATAACGAGATCAGTACATCACTGAACAGTAATGGATGTCAAATGCTTTTAAATGTGGAAGAGCCTCAACTTTGATTCTTTGCAACAAAAAAGTTATTCTTTTTGAAACGTGGGCTGTTATTTTCTTACTTATTCACAGATAATCAAGGCAGCTGCTGACCAAAACCGAGACCTGCTGCTGAAGAAGTCAATAGATATGAAATTTCTCAGCGGTTATGAGACAAAGGTATGGAATACAGTCTGCTGTTCTGTTATTCTTTTTTTAGAGTTTTATATAGCGCTGGCTAGACCCGGAGGTATCCGATCGCTTTACATAAGGTTCCAACAGAAATTTCATCAGTTACATCAGTTACTAGAAGTTACAAGAAGCGCTGGCTAGACCCGTGGGTATCAGAGCGCTTTACATTAGGAATTGCATTAGTACGCAGTTAAAAACAGTTACAGGTTACATCGGTTATACGAAACACATTTAAATAGTATGGAGGAAGGATAAATAGGGCAGATAGGGGGAAGGGTGTAGATGGAAGGAGGGAGATAACTGCAGGAGAGACGAAGGAAGGTCTGCTCAATGTCCGGCTGGGTAGGTGACAGCCGAGGAGGGAATTCACAGCCCATCTCCCCTATAGCTATCCGGGTATCTCCACCGGGCAACGGTCATGTAGCAAGGTTCTGTTCTGTATAACTACGGTGTAAAGCTTTGCCTGGAGCACTAGTAGATGAGGGGAAAAGTAAATCGAAATAAAACGTGATGTATAAGCTGGAATACTTGCAGTGCTCCTGAGAGGTGCGGCCGGGAGAGGGGTTGAACTTTGCCAACATCAGGACAGAGTCCCAACTGCATTCCAATGGATAGTAGTTCTCTAGAGTACAGTTTGACAACTAACTGGAGTACGACCCCTTCACCCCACCTCCCCCCTCCCGCCCCCTCCCCCCCCTCCAACGTGGCGGTTCACAGCCGCTGGTACCTCCAGTGTCAGTAATGTTTCATGTTGCATCTGCAGAGTCGCTGGGCACAGGTGAGGAAAAGTTTAAATCTAGTGGCTTGTAAAGATTAGGTTCCCCTGACTCACTACCGGCCTAAGAAGTCTTTCTCTCTATGGCCGGCTGATTGCAAGACCAGCATAATGGTACCACCACCCTCTTTCCCCTGATGGAACTCTCATGGGCAGCCTGAAGGCTTTGTGTGCGTGCCTCTCCATAATCCTCCTGGTCCGTTGTACATCATTCGGCAGGGTAGAGACCATATCGTCCACCTCTGTCTTTATGTTGGGTGCTTTCCACAATGTGTATATCCAAGCTTGAGTGCTCTCAAAAGTTCCCATTTTTGCCTCGGCGTTAAACAGGGTGCCCACGACTGTCACTAGAATCTTGCATACCTCAAATGAGAATGCCCTGGCGCAACAGCGCTTCAGGGCATTTGCTCAAGCTTACGTGTTATGTACGTTTTAATCCACTTTGAGCATCCATTTTAGATTCCATAGTCTTGATTGCTGCTGTGATTTTGTGAGGAATTTACACACCTTAGGAAATCTTGCACCATTGGCGAAGTCCGTCTACCCTGCACCCTGCAAGGGCTTTTTAGGCATACGAGTTCATGGTTTGAAGAAGGCTTCACCTTAGCACCTTCTTATGCTTTTGTGACATAGTTGTTCTCCACGGTCTACTGCTTCCAGATGGTTATTTTTAACACAGCAGAACTCCGGGTTCAGGCAGACCACCACTGTCTGTACCATATATCGCAGTGGTCTTCTATGGAATGGTATAGTCCCACCACTCACCGTCCAGCTGCAGGTCCTTCCCACATCTGCCAGCTCGCTTGCTCATGTTTCAGCCATTGCAACGAGTAGCTGCCCCTAGTAATTAGGTGCTACTCCTGATGCTCTTAAAGCACAGATCTATATTGATATTTGTCTCTTGATTCATATCATTCTATGCACATTTGTTCCTTGAAGCCTTTATCAAACGTTAATATCTTGGCAGTTCTCAAACACAAGTGTAGTACATTCCTTAATTAATTGTCCCACCGTTCCGTGTTTTTGAGTATAGGCTCATTAGGTATGTACAGTTTTACCCCTGTGCCCCAATGTGTTATGGGGTGTGACCTTTAAGTGGACTTGGTTGCACATTAAATGAATGAATAATTCTTAGGTGCACTGCTACCCCACAAAAAGGGCATCCTGGCACCTAAATCCTAGAAGAGAGCAAGTCAATTACCTGTTGGAATAACCACGTTTACAGACCCTTTCTAAATCCAGCATAGTCTAGGGTAAGCCTCAAAGAGAGGGAAAGTATTTCCAGTTTTGAGCTGCCGTGAGAAAATGAACGTGTTCTGATTCAGTTTCTCTGAAACTTTGACACCAGCAGAAGCATAGAACCAGAGAAGTGGGAAGCCCGACCTGGCTTATAAAGACAAACTTTTCTAGACAATTGGGTAGGGCCAGTGCCCTTAAAGGCTTTATTAGCTAGGCAGAGAGCCTGAGCAGAGAAAACAACAATTCAGCAAACAAATCCGAACAGTATTGTACGTTGGATGCAAAAATACTAATGATACACATGAACAGTTAAACACTCAAGAAAACCAATCTATGCTTAGGAATACATTTGCTAATTAAGAGGTAACCCAGTGGTGGAAATGCATGAGAAAAATCAGTGATACAAACAGCTCAGCAAAACAGTTCAGCGTGAGGAAAAAACGATTTTATGTATGAGCAAATCCAAATTCTGATGGTGACTTCCAACCATGGATTTCTCAACTTTTGATTGTGCCCAGGAGCCACACTGTATGTGGAAACCTTTTTACATTGCTCTACTGCACAGATAAGTGGTGCCATCAAACTTTAGCTTTGTCCTGCCTCTTGAAGTGATGGCACAGACCCATATAAAGGCATCACCCCGCGTGCTGATGTTTCGTTTTTTTCCAGTGCCTTTTGATGTGTATCAAGAGCTTTGCTACTGAATTCAGTGGTGCTTTACCAACTTTAAAAATAATTTTTTTGGGGAGTAAATGCTAAGGGACTGCACCCCCTCTCCAACTGTACCCTTAATGACTACAGGCTTCAAGGCATGTTGCGCCTGCAGGAAGCAAATGTATGTTACAGACCCGCCTGGTGTCTCAGATCCGAGCGTGATTGCAAGTTATGCTACAATGCTCCCATGTCAGCATCCAGGTGTCAGACAAGGCAGCCTGGAAAATTCAATGGTAGATGTCACTGCACCAAATGGAGCGGAGTGGGGGTTGTGTGTCTATGCCCAGGAGGCGCTGAGGCTGTGGCACTGGCTGAACCTTAAGGGAATTTGACAGTTAGCCATCTAGCAAGGCCTCTGAACACCAGGGCAGGTAAGCTCATAAGACGCCATGTAGCAGGCTGCGAGTGGCATCTGCACCTAGAGGTAGTTGAAGGCCTCTCTTCTCAGTGGAGTGTGCCTTGGGATGGATCTTCAGTTACCGCAAAGAACTCTTTGTCTAGCCTTTTACATGCTAGTGTTTCTACCACAGTGCTCCCTAGGGATTGCGTTCTGTCTTCAGTGGTACTGTGGTCTCCTCTTCATATTCTTGCCTCTGCTGCTTCTTTCCTGGGTTCTGAAGATCAAGAGGAGATTTGGTTGTAGTTTATCCTGATAGTCCCATTCTGGGCTCCGAGGATTTGTTACTCTGATGTACTGAGTCTGAGCATCTGCTACCCAGTCAGTCTATCCCTTTGAGGCTACCTACTGTCCCAGTCGCTGGCCCGGGTGCTGCACCTGAACTGCCACAACCTGCACCTCCTGCATGGAGATTGACCAGAATCAGCTGAGCAGATTTGTTCTGCCTGAGGAGATGGTGAATGTCCTTTAGGCATCTGTCCACTGTGTCAGTCTATTCTGGACGATGGGCAAAAGTTGCAGCCTGGTGTGAGGACTGTCTGGTTGATCTGGTGTAGACTAACCTTTGTGATGTACTTCTGTTTGCCCGGTCTGTAGCCTGGCAAACCTTTGCTGTGGGCACCTTTTAAAGTTTGTCAGTCCTTTTGGCACTTTTAAGTTCACCTGATCAGCCCTTCCTGTTAGTAGGAATGCTTTCTTGAAAGGTTTTACATACATGTTTCCTCTTGCGCCTTTTGTTATACTGCTGTGGGAATTTAATATGGTTCTTACTTTTTTCATCTGCACACCTTTAGAAACTGAGTACACCTGTCCTTTGAGGCTATTGAGCCAAAAAACTTGTCTTCCTCATTGCAACTACATCTGCCCTCCATGTCAGTGAATTGCAGACACTGTCAGTGCAACGGCCATATACCCCTTTTTCCAAACTAGCTGGTGCTTCAGACTGAAGAATCAATTCTACAGGTGGTGGAATTCTATATCCGTGTGATGCAGTCATTCATGTTCCCTGATTTCTTCTCCTCTCCACATCCCTTTAAGGAGGAGTGGTAGCACCCGTTGGACCCAAAAGAGCCCTTTGTATTTATATTCATCAGAATAAGCAGCACCAAGTGGATGACCAACTTTTTGTGGAATTCTGTGGATCTAAGGAGAGAAAGTCCGTCCAGGAATGGATCATGTCCACGTTTATGATCCTCTGCATTAAATAAAGTAATGCCTCAAGAGGGACATCTGGCTCATTTGACCTGACTTAAGGCTGCCATTGTGGCCTTCGCAAGGGGTTTTCCAGTTCTAGACATCTTCCAAGTTGCCATGTTGGGCGTCCAGCCACACCTTCACAAGGCATAACTGTGGCACTCAGATCCTGCTTAATCCTGCAGAGTTTCCTCTTGTTAACTCCACTCCTCAGACCTTCCATCTTTTTAGAGGTATTGCTTTGGTATCCATTCAAATGAAGTGTAATCTTTAGTTAATAGCATCAATCGGAAGAAAGTTAATTGCCTTCGGCAAAGCTCTTTCAAGTGAATATTTTAATTGCAGGACTCGGCACTGATCTGCATCCCTTCCCTTTCAGTGGAGCAGACGTCTACGTATTAATAAGGTTCCTTTTTAGATGCTGCACACTTTTGCGGTTCTCTGTCTATTACAGACACTTGGAATGGGTTATTGAAACTAACCTCAGCGTGTGGGGGAGACCCTGATATTCTGCTCCCCGATGTCCCTCTCAGAGTGGCTGGCAGCGAATGCAGAGTCTGAGGATGCCACTCTTCGGCACGCAGAAGCTGTGGCTAAAACGTCTATGAATCCTCTTGACACCTGAAGATTTGCAAAAAGGCAGGAATTTGTAGTTAAGAGTTCCACTAGAAAGAATGTTACCGAAGGCAATTAACTTCTTAGAGTCTCTAAACCTAGTGGTACGAAGTTCTGAAAAACAATCCCTTGTGCTTACAGTCCAACTGTTGTTGACAAGAAATGGTTCATGAATACTGTGATGATGCCCTGATCTGTCCAATGTTTTCAAAATGTAAGTGGCTGAGACAGGAGGGAGTTTTAAAAGAAACAGTGGTCCTTGGAGAGAGGGAAAATACACTTGGGATAAATATAGTCCAGAATCGAAGCTATATTATATTATGGGATGTCCAGCCGGACAACCCTATTTATTTCTAGAATTTAAAAATAACAATTACAATAACATACTAATGGTGGGACACAATCCTGTATCCTTTGGGGAAAAAAAAGACAATACATGTAAAACAATTACATACAAAGGGGCATTTCAGGCAAGACGTGATGAGCTTTGTTACAAATCCAATGTAGAAGCTTTTTGAGTAACAACAGTTGCACTTTTTTAACACACTGGCTTAATGTGCAAGTTGGTAACTTGGGTCGACGACGTTTCGATCCTGTCTAAAATACTAGGATCATCATCAGGACAAGAATAATTAGCTGGCCTGAGCATAAGAAATTGCCCACTGGTCGCGGGAGCAGGGCCAGGTGGCCGGCTGAATTAAGCAGGGCTCAACCGGGGGCAAAGTCAGGTGTAGCTGACCTGTGTGAGGACAGGCAGGGAGTTCCTGTCCAAGGGTAGGGAAACCAAGGGGTCGGAAGAAGGCTCACTGGCAGTGCAGGAGAGCTGAGCCAAGCCACGGAACCAATGCCGTAAAGGGTTAATCCAGTCGAGAGGACGGTAAGGAGGCGAGGCAAACTGGCTGTTGCGGGCCTGGAGTTCCGGTCCGAGGGTAGTGGAATCCGCCGGATGATTAAGGCAGGGTGAAAATGCACTCAGAGCTGCCTGGGACCTCCGGAGAAGGGATACGGAGTGAGACAGGAGGGAGGGCACAATGTTAACAGTGAGGGCGACATGGGGGCGCTGGTTGGCATTTCCGATTCATGAGGGGAAGCAATGAGACAATGCAGATCATTTGAAGCATAAGTGTACACTTGGTAGCAGATAGTCTTGTTGTGTTAAAACCTGTCGAAAAAATGTCAAGGTGTAGGCCCAGGTTTGTATAATCTGGGGGTAAAGTGGGGCCATGTTGGAGAGAGATGCTATATGTGTTACAAGAGCTGCCTTTAAACCCATGGGATCTGGGTAAGGGAAGTTTCAAAATTAACAGGGGCTCTCTTTGGTATCATTTCAAAACATTTTTTCATAAGAGACTAAATCACCTCCTGCAATAAATACAATACCAAAATAGAAATTGGTGGCCAACACATTAGTTTTGTAATATAAAAAAAGTTTATACACAACTGGAAACTACAAAGATGTGAAATAGACTTCCAACAATAGTGTAATGTGCCCCCTGTGAGAGAACCACAAAACAAACCTAGCTGACAGGCCTTTAGGGAGGCAGAACATTATTTTAATGTTCTTTTAACAAACTTCTAATTTTACTGATAGTCCATTGGCCATACTAGCCAAGTTATTTGTTTGTTAAAATTGACCCTTATGCTGTATATGAGGGTCTCATCAGGACTCAAAATGACGGGGCAGCTGATTAAGCAAGGCCAGCCAAACCCCAGAGAAATCCCCCACCCACAAGTACTGCGGGGCAGGCACAAAAGGAGCAGCAAATCCTCCTGACTTGCAGCAGCGCAGCGAATGTCTCTGTCTGCTGGGCATCTAAATAGATGTCCAACAAAGTTGGTTGCCCAGCCAGACGGCGACAGTCCCCACAGCTGGACTCGCTCTCCATACTACGAAAACGTATTTTTAACAACAAACATATCAGGCAGTTACCGCGGGTCCTGGTTACTCTTACTTGGGGGTATTACGACCACCCTGAGTAAGTACAATAGTATCCACTGACGAGTGAGCACTTCCCCCAGTACCCCGTTTAGGTTGAGCTAGATTTTACGTATCCACATAGTATACGGGCTGTTATGATGCCCATCTTTTTAGTTTCCGATGATACTCTTTTATCCAGCCTATGGGTCAAAACACTGTCTGCAAGATTAACAAACAAGCGATTCTGCTAATATGGGCAGTGGACAATATACGTTTTGCTAAAAGAACTCTCAAATACTTTTTTGTCTCACCGAGGCTCTGTCTTCTATGCTTGTTAGGTGTTTTTTTTCACATGGGTCACATTGCACTATTGTTGGAAGTCCAGGTCAAGTCTTACTAGTTGGCAATTTTGGATTCACTTTCTTTTATATATAACAAAGAAAGAGTGTTGGCTGCTAATTTTCTATTTTGGTATTGTATCTATTGCAGAGGTTTCTCTAGTAAGAAAATGTTTTGAAAGGATACCAATGAGAGCCACTGTTACTATTATAGAATGTTTGGGAGATATGGCAGATTGGAGTGAAACATGCAGGGACCAGGAGGCAGGTGAGCAGCGGGTGAGATGAGGAGTCTCTTGAATAAAACCAAAAAAAGCAGGCAGCCATTAGGATTAAATAAATCGTGGGAGACCTATTCAAACACACATGAGCTGCAAATAGCATCACATTTCAGTACGGTTATTGCAACCCGTTAGCCGCATGAAGGAGTTTTTGTTTTGTTTTGTTTTTTTACCGTCCACAGAGATTAGACTGATTTGGTTATTGTCTCTTTCCTGGTTTTTGCAATTAGTTTGTACTGACAAGAGACCACACAACTGAATGTTTGTGCTGCGAATAAATCTTGGGTAGGGAGGGAACGTTATTGCAATAGTATATTGTAATGCCCTTTACGACGGCATTGACTGCTAAGAACTATTATGCATGGTGCAGCACAATGTTATTCTAAGGAGATCCCTTCTCTTTATGCACCTGATTTGCAAATTTCCCCTGAAAAGGTATGGGCCTTCAAAATGTTGGTTCAGTACAGCCCAAAATAAAAAAAAATGTATTAAAAATTCCACCCTTGGGGGGCGTGGCTTGCAGCCAAGCAAGATGGCCGCATCCTAGTTGGGCTCCGAGGGTGAGATCGACTCCCCGGACATCCGTAAGCTGATCCGGCCCCAGGGTCCTTGAGCATGTGGCAGAGAGAAAACGACGACGCCTGGTCCAACTCCCGAGTCTCTCCGGCGCCTGGGGCAGGGGCGACGAGTCCCGTGGATTTGTGGCCCACCCTGGCGTGGTGAGCCGGGGCCTCGAGTGGCGAGCGGACCCCGGGCAGAGCGCGGCTGGACGGGATCGGCCTTGAAGCGAGGGCGGAGCTTTGACGGCCCGGGGCGGACACGGCGCCCGAGTGGAGGGACGCTGCCTGGGCGGCACTGAGGCGAGTCCCCCTGGGAGGAGGCACATCCTAGCCTGGAGATCCGGTTTAGCCCCCGCTGCGGGGCCTGACTGCCGTGTATGCGCAGAAGCGCGAAATCTGCCGCCCGTCCCGAAGGCCTGGGACGCAACTACTGCTGCCTTGGACCGACGCCGGTGGGACCTCCGGAGCGCTCGCCGTCGGCCGGGAGTGGCGGGGAGGAACGCGAGCGGTGACCCTGCCCTGTGTCGGGCGCGGTCCTGCCTGGGACGCCGCTGCGGACCCCGGGGTGCGCGACCTGGGACGGAGGACGTGCCCGTGCTGCCTGCACAGACCGCGGCCTGATCGGGGCGACCCGCTCCGCCGATTCTCCAGCGGTCTGGGGGAGGGTGAATCTGGAGACGCCTTCTGCCGGGACCATGAGCGGGAAAGGGGCCAAAGGGAACTCGCAAGGCAAGCTTGATAAATTTGCCTACACCAAGGACTCCCCCGCATTGCCGGACCGCGGCGGGCGCACAGAGAAGGTGGTAGCGGATAAGGAGGCGCCGAAGGTGACGCTCGAAGACATTATGGCGGCCCTGGCACAAGTACAATCCACTGTGGGGGTCAATCTCTACGGATGTGTCTCTGCTCCGCGTTCCAGAAAATGTCCGCCAGGGTCGCGGACGTGGAGCAGGTGACGGAGACCCTAGCTAAAGACTCGAACTACCTCCTTCAAAAGGTGTCGCAGTTGGAGACGGAGAACAAACGTATGGCGGCCCGGCTGGACGATCAGGAGGGGCGCTCCCGCCGCAACAATGTGCGCATCACCGGGATTCCCGAAAGTGAGGGGCACCAAGCCATGGACCTCTATGTTGAAGACCTGATTAAGTCCAAGCTACAGCCCAAGGGCCTCTCGGCCGTCTTTTCGGTGGAACGAGCCCACAGGGTACCAGGTGGCCGACCACGGGTGGGTGCGCCTCCGCGGCCTGTCCTGGCCCGCATGTTCAACTTCCGTGACAGGGACGCTATTCTTCAGGCGGCGCGGGTGGTCGCCTCTCCGTCTCCAAAACTCCACGGTGTCCTTCTTCCTGGATTATACGGCGGCGGTGGAGGCGCAGCGACGAAGCTTCTTGGAGGTCAAGAGGAAACTGAGGGCCCGAGAACTACCTTACGCTATGCTCTTCCCGGCGCGGCTTCGTGTTGTGGCGGAGGGCAAAACCGTATTCTTCAACACGCCCGAGAAGGCTCATGACTGGCTGGAGGGGTGGCGACCGGCCAAGGGCGCCAGGCGCTCGAGCCGCAGGACGAGGCACACCGGAGGTGCGGAAGACTCTGATGGTCACGACCGGCGACTAGAGGAGGTTGGGGAGGAACCTGCCGGATGAAATCCTGGCCTGAACTGCCTTCGACGCGAAGTTGGGGACTGACCTCCATGGCATGGCGCTGCTGGACCGGCCTACTTTTTGTAGTTACAGGGCATGAACGATGGGACCTGGGGATTGGGGATGTCATGGTCTTCCTCGGACTCCACGCTCCTTAAAGCGCAAGTACTGGTTGGGGTTATGGGGATTGAGCACTCTGCTGAGTTGGGGTGGCGGGCAGTTTTGAGTCTGTGTGGCAGGGAGGGGGTTAGGGGATTGGGGAAAGTTTTCTAGTTTTGTTCTTATGTTTGGGTTCTGGAGGACACAGGCTCACGACCTACACCATGCGCGATCCCACCGAGCGTCTTGTGTCTCACTCCATAGTGTCCACATCCGGCTCCGTCCCGTCTTCCAGCCACCATAATGTCTGGCTCGATGCATGACACATCCCCTGACACCGCTCTGACCCCGGTGCAGCCCCTCTCTCTGCTTACGTGGAATGTGCGGGGATTGGGAGACGAGATCAAGCGGGGCCTGGTTTTGCATAGTATCAAGCGATGTGCCCTGGCAGTGGTCTTACTCCAGGAGACCCATCTCACTGGCACCACTACTAAAGCGCTGAACAGGTGGGGGTACAAGATGGTGGCGCACTCTGAATTCACCTCGGGGTCCCGGGGGGTAGGCATACTACTGCGCAAACAGTCCCACCTCAGCGTGCTCAGTGTGCACACGGACGGGGACGGGCGCTTCGCGGCGGCCCACACTCAATGGGAGGGGAGGTCCCTCAATATAGTGTCCGTCTATATCCCACCTGGGTTGCATGCTGTGGCATTCCCGGCGCTTAGCAAATTTTTGCTTGCACTACCGGAGGGAGAGGTGCTCTTGGGGGGCGACTTTAATGCGGTGATGAATGACCTCATTGACCGGTCTCCGCCTCGTGTGCGGGGTGGGGGGGGGGTGTCCCGCCTCGCGAGCTTTGCGGCGGCGATCGGGTTCACAGATCTCTGGCGGCGGCATCACCCGACGGCGCAGTGCTACACGTACCACTCCGGGGTGCACGATAGTCTAACCTGCATTGAATACTTTCTGGGCTCCCCGGGTTGCCTCCAAAATATTGAAAGTATTGATATTAGACCCAGGGGTATCTCGGATCACTCCCCAATTCTTTTGCAATACACTTGCTACCACATGATGCGTCGCCGCATCTATCCGATACGCCCCAGCTACATGCGCTTGCCGAAGATTGGTAAGTCACTAGCGCGAGCGTCGAAACTGTACTTTCATGAAAATGCCGCCTCGGTCGACTCCCCTACGATTCTTTGGGAGGCGTATAAGACAATGGTGCGGAGCTGGGCGATGGTCGCAGAGTATAAGCGCAAACAGGTGGCGGAATTGAGGTCGCTGGAGCTTGAACTCCAGGCAGCGGAGGCACGCCAGGCCGAGGCCCCTTCCCGTGAGGCCTCGCACGCCCTGCATGTGGTGCAGATGAAATACAAAGAGTACCTGACCGAGCGTGTCCGACAGCGCCTAGAGGCCTCGAGGCACACAGTCTACGATGTAGGCGATAAAACCGGTAGGCTGCTCGCGTGGCTTGACAGACGTGACGACGGCTCCCGAAGCATTGTGCAGCTGGACACTGCAGAAGGGCTGACTACGACGGACCCACGAGCCATAGTGCGCGCCCTGGCGGAGCACTTTCGGGGAGTGTACTCCTCCACCTCCTCCATGTCAGAGGAGATGGCACTGACTTATATCCAGGACTTGCAGATGCCCAAGCTCTCCCCGGAGGCCCGGGAGACTCTTGAGGCCGAGCTCACGTTAGAGGAGCTACAGGCGGCTATTGGCGCATTACAGCCCGGTAAGGCGTTGGGGCCAAATGGTGTCCCGATAAAACTTTATCAGCGGCTGCCGGAGACGCTGGCCCCGCACTTGCTAAACATGTTCACGCACAGCTTGGAGATGGGAGAGCTCCCCGTTGACCAACGGACGGCCACTATCGTGGTGATACCGAAACCGGGTAAGCCCCCAGACCAATGTACCTCTTATCGTCCCATCTCGCTGATCAACGCAGAGGCCAAGATCCGTGCGAAATTGTTGGCCCTCCGGCTCACACCACACTTAGCTGACATAGTGCACCCGGATCAGTCGGGTTTTATGCCCGGGAGAAGTACGTCCCACAATCTGAGGTGGCTGCATGGTGTGCTGGCCCGGGTGGAGCGGTTGCGAGAACCGGCTGTCATTCTCTCCCTTGACGCGCGCATGGCGTTCGACATGGTGGAATGGCCCTTTCTCTTTGCGGTGCTGGCGCACCTAGGGTTTGGACCGAAATTTTGTGCCTGGGTCCGGCTCCTCTTCACTAAACCGCTGGCCCATGTTGCGGCCAAAGGACACATGTCGGAGGACTTCCCTCTGGCACGCGTCAGGGCTGCCCACTGTCGCCACTGCTTTTTGCCCTAGTGCTCGAACCGCTCGCAGCTTGGATACGGTGGGAGCCTGGGATGAGGGGCCTTCGGTGGTCCGCCGACTGGGAGGACCGAGTCTCCCTCTATGCGGATGACATACTGCTTTACCTGTCTTCCCCTAGACGCTCCATTTTGACACTGCTGAACATCTGCGACATATTTGGCCGGGCATCGGGCTATACAATAAACTGGTCGAAATCGTTCCTCCTGGTGCTACGGGGCCCCCCTCCGCGGCTACCGGCGGGATGCCGGCTACAGGTGGGGTGGAGGGGTCTTCAAATATCTAGGGGTGCAGGTGACGATGGATCAGGTGGAGTTTTTCAAGCGTAACTTAGGCACTCAGGTGGACCGCCTCAGGCGCGATGTGCAGCACTGGGGAGTGTTGCCTCTGACCCTGGTGGGGAGGGCGGCGCTCTTCAAAATGATGGCCCTGCCGCGGTTTCTCTATGTTTTGGAGAATACTCCGTACCCGGTGCCTCCGACCTACTTCCGCACGATAGCAGCGCAGGTTTCCAGCTTACTCTGGGGCAATAAACCGGCGCGCGTTGCGCAATCAAAATTAGTTCGCGGGTGGTACGATGGGGGACTTGCGCTCCCGGATATCCAACTCTATTACTGGGCGGCGCAGCTTAAGGTGATCAACCAGTGGCTTCATGCGCCTCAGTCTGATCCCGCATTTAAGGCGGACAGGGATGTGTTGGGGGAGAGGGGTATGCTGTCCCCTCTATATGATGCCCGACTGGCCTCGCAGCTGATTGGCCCCCTTAAGCAGACTGTAGTTATCTGGCATGCGGCACAGGCCAGGTTGGGATGGCGAGGGGTCTTAACTCAACTTACGCCCCTTTGGGACGCCAAGCAGCTGGGCCGTTTAAGGGATAGCAAAGGGTTCGACGCTTGGGATAATATCGGAATCTCGGTGGTAGGCGACGTGTGGCAAAAAGGGGCGGTCGTCCAGTTCTCATGTCTACAACAGCAATACGAGCTGGCTCCCTCAGAATGGTTTAGATACCTCCAGATGAAGCATGCACTGATGGCGCAATTGACTCCTGGCGCCCAGGTTCCGGAGGCGTCCCCGTTAGAGGATAGACTGTTGACGGAGTACATGCCAAAGAAGGCTACGTCCTTCACGTACCGCAAACTGATCAACAACTTGCCAGACCCTTTGGGGCTCCTGAGGGAACGGTGGGCTGCGTAGATCGGTGACTTTGATGATCCGGAGTGGCTTGAGGCGCTGGCCTCGCCGCGTGAGGCGGGTATATCTTCACGACTGCGGCTGGTGCAGCTACGTATTTTGCATCGCTCGTACTTCACCAGATGCTTGCTACACAAGATGGGTAGAGCGACTCACCCCTTCTGCCTGCGGGGTTGTGGGGAGGAGGGAACCTTTTACCACACTGTCTGGGAGTGCCCCGTTCTTCAGGTGTTCTGGAAGCGGGTGTTGCGTACAATGTCACAGGTGTGTAGGATATCGCTGATGCCGGAGCCCCGGCGCTGTTTGCTGAATGTGTGGGAGCCCAATGATCTTGATCGTCAGGCGCAGGGCTGGGTGACTCTGGGGATCATGACGGCCAAACGGAATATAGCCCAGAGGTGGGGAGCGGCGGAGGCGCCGTTGCTGTCTGTGTGGAGGAGGGAGATGGATGCAGCCATGTTTGCTGAGCGGTCAGTGTTCGTCAGGCGGGGATGCCCTCGCAAGTGGGCCAAGGTTTGGGGGGCATGGAACAGGTACAGGGGAGGACTATGTGATCCGCCGCCTGTGTCTGATGGGGACTCCTCTGATTCGGATGGTTAGGTTGGTTTGTGGGGAGACGGGGAAATATGGTCCTTCTCACTGCATTGGAAGTGGGCTTGGTTGAGGAATTGTGCATTTGGGTGGGAATTTGTCATAAGATTTCTGAACAAGGTCTGTCTCGATGTCCTCCTGTTCTAACTGTTGTGAAAACAATCAAAAAAAAAAATTTACAAAAAATTCCACCCTTAAAATGCAGTAGTCATGGGTCACCTTGAGGGTGACCCATGACTACTGCAATCTGAAAACTGACTGGCTGGTACAAAATTACTTCCTTTATCAGTACAGTCTGTCTGGAACCTTTACATTAAATTCCTTGTATGCTCTTTTATAAATGCTTTAATATATTTTTATTCTACATGTGTAATGCTGTGTTTATAGACATCTGAGAATAGCAGCATCAGAAGGGTACGCAGAGGTTACTTGTAACAACCGTGGGGGGTTGAGGCCTTTTGCTCCTGTTGTCCTGGGGCCCGTCCTACTTTGGATCCCCAGCAACTGTACCAAGCACGTCTTCTGCACTTAACTCTCAGCAGTAGCTGTGGACGAGCAATCAAAGGTACCTTTGGGGGCATGGGATGGTTGGCAGCTGGGGATACAGACTAAGTTACGATCCTTATTCACTAAAGAGCTCGCAGCAGCAATAAATGACTGTCCAACTAAATACTTTTAATTATAAAAATAAGCATTTTATTTTTAACGTCTAATCCTGGGTACTCTCAAACCATTTCCCAAGGGCCAAAATGTTTGGTCATGTTGAGCCCAAGGGGTGCATTGATGCCAGCGGGATGGCGGTTGGGTGAGGGCTTGGGGGTAAGTTAGGTGTCGGTGAAGCAAAGGATATACATAGGATATACATTTAGTGGCTGAATTGGGAAACAATGTACAACTAGAAAACAGGAGGTTAATCCCGGCTTCCCCACATTTCCAGATTGTGCCTCCTGTCATATGGGGTTGCTGCATCAGTGTCACACAAGGCTTTGGTCCTTACCACAGCAACCCCTCCTGGCATTTGGAGTCACCGCAACGGTGCCATGCAGACCTATGCACTTGCAACATGGCATTTTTGCCACGGCGGCCCTCTCATAGCATGTGGAGGTCACCGACTTAAGTCTATACTAGGGCAACAGCCCAATCGGTGCAGCAGCTGTCTGCTCATGCCAGGACTCAACTCAACAGGCCTCTCCACTGGACCTTTCTCCCTCAAACGCTCTCTTCATGACCGGGCACGATGGTCTTGGCAATCAGGCAGGCGCTGATACACCAGAGCAGGTGATTTTGTTTTCCCTTGATGATGTCCCCTGACCCAGCAGGGAGACTAGCAGGCCTTACCTGCCTAGCCTCCCCAACCCCCTTCCCCCAGCTCCCGGAGCCCTGGTCACAGGCAAAAGTCTCGTAGAGCTTCTCCTTCTCACTGCCCATCTGGCTGCTTGGCAGATGACCGTTTTTGGGGTCTCAACCTCCCCTTCTTATAGTTCACTGCCAGACACCAACTGTGATTTAGGGTCCGGGTCTTTAAAGTTTTATGTTGGGGTTCTGCTTATTTGAAGTACATCTTCTCCTATTCCTGTTAAAAAGCAGTCTGTCACAGCAGGAGAGACTACGAAGCTGATAGTCCCACAACACAGGCCATTGGAGTGACTAAATTGACACACGGATGTCAGTCACAGTGATATGTGCATTAAAATATTAATCTATGCCTCCCAGTCGCACTCTGTATCATTGCCCTATCAGCCCCATCTCCTTCCTGAGATGTGTCCTGGCGCTTCATTGTGATCTATCAGTGAGTCCTTTGAAGTGTACAGGGGGAGTGTCTCTCTACATTCTCCCATGTGTCGCACTCAACTGCCAAGAATGCAGCAATACACATCTGTCTGGGGGATCCTCTACCTCCTCATGTCTGCACCAGGCAGACCAGGGCCTCCCAAAAGTGAATCAAGGGTCTTCATCGTAATGTACCCTTACAGTGTCACTTGCACCCAGTGTATGTACACAGTGCATACACTGTCCAGTACTCTTACCTACATGTATTGTACCACCACAGTCAAACATACCCTCAAGCACACATTCGCCCTGTGCGCCCTGCAAAACTTTACACCCTTTATGTTCTGTACTTCTCACAATACACGCACTGCATAGCACTACACCTTTCATGTACTGATCTGCTCAGTTACATATGCACTCATGCATACACTGCACAGCACTATTCATGTACAGTCCCCTTCCTAGGCATACATACATACATACATACAAGCAGTGCAGAGTCCCCACTCCTGCACTGCAATTATCTACCTGATGTAGGCCAAGGGTGAGTTAAGCACACAGCAGCGGGACTTTTAAAAAGTGAGTGAGCCTGTAAGCGTCACTCCAGTGACACAGGTTAAAAAGTAGCTGTTCACTCCTACTGATCACTAAATGATATTCTGCCACCACCACGAATGTGCTGCTTAACTCCTGGTGAAGGCAGTAGCCTTTCACCATTATGAGGGTAGCGCTTTGGGTAACCATACCAACACAACTGCAATCCTTGAGACAGGCCTATTATATGGTGCACACACATGACCCTTGATTGTATGAAACAACAAAAATCAGCTCTAGGGATCCAGGCAGCAGTATAGTTGGGCATTCGGAACAGGGGGACACGTCCATCACCAGGCAGAGGACATTTTCATCCCAACAGGCAGGAAAGTACACATGTAGTGTTTTCCCTCCGTTGCTCTTTATAGCTAGACTACGCTTTGTTTACTTCCTCCATACATGTGGCTTTCTGGAGTCAGGGGAGGTTTATATGATCAGTTTTGTCACGTTGCCTTACTAATGAATTGCACTTCCGGTATATATTTTCTGTGGGTGTTTTCTATGAGTGTTAGAATTTGAGCCTTCCTTAAAAGTTGTCATATAGAATTATTGAACGTTTTAAACCCATCCTAAACTTTAGGATTCTCTATTTTGAGTTTAATACACTTTATACAGCTATGCTTTGTGTGTTTACTACTTTTTTTCTGTTTGACTGTATGTTTTCATTTGTTCAGGTTATGGAAAATGCTCATTTGGAGGCAATATTAATCCTGGGAGAGGCGTTCAAATCGGATGTACCATTTAATTTTGGGTCCCAGAGTACCACAGAGCGGATCCACCGCCTAATACCGGTTATGTTGAAACACCGTCTCATCCCTCCACCTGAGGAAACCTACTCTCTGCACCGAAAGATGGGTGGCTCCTTCCTCATCTGCTCCAAGCTGAAAGCCGAGATCCCATGCAAGAACATGTTTGACGAGGCTTATAAAAAGTACTGGGACGGCAGAGATGATAAACCCGAATAGCGAGTCCATCGATGTGTGCGTGTTTAGACCCGCATTATACAGAGAGATGCTACACAGTACGCTATACTATCCTGTTGGCATTGCCCTGCTGACTGTTTCCAGGTGCACTAAATCATGTGTCCCAGACCCCGCAGTAGAGGATTTTAAGAGACGTATTCCCCGTACAGTGCCTATGTGTATTTGCTGCAGTTCTGCGGACTTTATGGTAGTCTCGAGTTAATGAAGTTGTATTAACTAATGAATTCCCAAATGTACGTTTTTATCCTTCCTGGCACTGTAAAGGACTTTAAAATTATCATTGAAGCAAAGCTATTGCAAATTGTATGCAGATTTTACAGTGATTATGGATTTCCATGAGAAGATATTTTGCTTGAGAGAAGTACTGCAGGAAAAAGAACATATTTACTAACCGGTATTCTACTTAAAACTTAGGGTTTTACTTATTTGTTTGCTTTTCTCTCATGAGTTAGACTGTAGGTGTATTAATGTGAACTCAGCATAAAAAACGGATACTGATAAAATCAATAATTTTTTTTTTTTGTTTTTGGCAAGGAGCCCTATTTTTGTACAAACCAACAAATGTTGCGGCTTCCAAAAGGTGTTTAAAATAAAACTAGGATACAGCTAGGAATTTTATGGCTTTTGGTCTATCAGATGTAAATAGAAATCATTTTATGTTTGCATTTTTGTGTTGATGTGGTCTCTCCAGAACCACCCTTTTATGGCAGGGTACTGGTGACTCTTCCAAAAGTATATTAATTGATACACACTCCCTCCAGACCCACTAATTCAATGGATTGTATAGGATAAATCTAAAAGAGGAACGACTTTGTGATTGTTTTTGAAATCCTACTCGTACATTGACCCGGCATATAGTATAGAGTGAGTGGTTATCTGTTTATATGCTCTGGTGAATTGATCTCATTGACAGTAGAAAGCTTTAATCTCGACTTGTGCCAAAAACTTAGATGGATATTGTATATATGCTAGGGAACATGGCAGCTGTCATTTTGTGTTGACAGTTGAATGTATATGAATAGGGAAAAGAAGAGCTGTAACTTAGCATCAGTTTTGGGTCCCCAAAAAGCGTGATGTTTTCATTAAAACTATCAATCTGTAAGTAAACTGCCGGTGATGGTGCTTGCTTGCATCACATTGTGCAGTGAACGCTGCACCATGGAGGTTTTGTTCTGATGAAATGCTATTTTTTCTATTTAGCTTTCTTTATCTCCTAATATCCTCTTTTCTGGTCATTGCCTTCTCAATTCTTCCACTGCCTAAAGAGGCTGTGGATGTAATCTTAAAAGATAGATGAAAATGTCCTGTTTGTCTTTGCTTATTGAATCGGTCTGCAGTAGTGTACAGGTGTTCTTCCAGACCAGTGAATCGGTTTCTGAACTCTTAGTTTTATTGGGATGGTGGATTGTAATTGAGCCCCCAGCAGTCCAATTGTTGGGTTTTAAGTTCTCAAGAACCGTTGGATTACTTTTGTATCCTTGTTTTCCCTTTGTACCTACTACATGTTTGTTTAGCAGGTTCTCTGCAGAGCACTACATCACTCGTGCTTTTCGTGTTTACTACCAGAAATGCAGAATTATATACAAGTCATTGTTCTAGCCTGGAAGGTCCTTTTTTCTGGCTACTCAAGGAGATTGTCTTGGCTCCTTATTGTATTGTAGGAGCAATACAATCTTTTTCAGCTCTACATGTGTATGATTGGCGTGAAGGATGGCAACATACCTTTACACCTCTTTTATCAAGTATAGAGATTCCACGACAAGTCATTTTTATAAATGGTTGGCCATGGAAGGTGATGGCTACGTTTTGGAGAAAGTGGTGATCTGCCTGCCTAAACAGTCTTTTGGCAAGACCAATATATTCTGTGTTTATTTCTGCCCCATTATTGGGAGTGGATTGTGCTTTTCATTTGATTTTTTTTCTTTAATATGTATGCAGAGTTCAAATTCTGCATGTACGCAGAATAATCTCAAATTATCCTTTAATGCTGCAAGGCAGACTTGCTTAATGCCGTCCACCTGTTTGATTGTCAGTGTCCTACTTTTGGCTTTTTTCATAGCTACTAACTGGTGAAAACCATTTTATGTGATGTTCAACCAGCATCGGATTTCCTTTTACCAGAAATCTGTATTATAGCCTCTATTAGTGGAGATCTGCAAGCTTTGAGTTTGCTAAATAGATCAACAGGATATCTGTTGAAACTCATTCTAGCATTTCTTTCCATAGTCCACATACCTTTTCAAAGTATCCTGCTGTTTCATAGACTTTAATTGGAGTGCACATTTAACATGTCTCTCCTTAATTTAGGCTCATAACTAACACTTGTGTAGTTATTCTTAATGGAGAAGTGTGCACCCAAATTGTGGTTTAAATTGCAGTTTTATCCATTTCTGCAGTGGAAAAGTGAGCGGTAATAGGTAATGGCATTGTGGCATTTTCCTCTTTATTCTAATGTGTCATCCTCTTGGGCAGTGTAATGATTTATATGATTGGTAAAGTGTGAAAAATAAAGAACTGTTAAAAGTTAAGTAAGATGTTCTTTCTTCCTGTCGATGGGGCATTTCAAGGTTATGCTTCAACGAAAGGTTGTACTGCGCACAATTTTAAATGATTTAGTCACATAGGCAAAGAATGTATTTTTGGAAGGTTTTTGTACAATTATTGTAACATTATGGATCTTGATTTCAATTAAAAAGTACTTATGAAAAAGTTTGCCTGGTGTATTTTTTCAAATTTATAGTAACACTGCTTACATTACATTTTAATTGCAGTTTAAACTCCTTTTGTATTTCATTGTTAAAATGAACTGCCTCCTCATTTATTTTGCCACTTCATTTTGGAGAAGTAAATCTAAAAAAATTAAAAAGTAGTGCAAATGTAAGAGAAGAAAGGCATGGGTGATTAACATTGTTTGTTGGCTTGTTTTTTGTAATTGATCTAGTAATTTTGTATGACCTATGAGTTGTGCTTATAAATTGTTTGTCCTCTTTAGTTTTGACTTACCTGGGATTGTTGTGAACCCCTATTGTTTTTGCGATTATCTGAGCCCATCTTCTCTGATAGCTATGAAATGTCTTCCATGTGTGTGGAGTTTACTTCTTTTGATATTGAGGGCTGGACACTGTTTTCAGTTTGGCCTCTTTTCATGTAATATGAGACAGCCAGAGATCCCAAGAGGTTTAGTGTCCACATAATAAATCCAAGGTTTACTCTAGTATTGGAACTTTCATAAATTCCCATGCTTGAATCATTCCCCGTTGTGAAGATGGGAGTCCCGGTGTTTATAAAAATAGCAATACAAACCATTACAATTAGAAACTAGACCTAGGCCCAATATAGTTTTGTAACATATCCACCTCTTTAAGGAAAAGAGACCAAATTAAATCAACAACCAATCAGATCAGCCTCACCCTCTAGAACCCTCCTGAGAGAGCCTCAGACCATCAGATTTTCTACTGCGTGTTGTGTTAGGGAGTCTCTACTGAGCTCTGCTCAGTTGTTTCCTAATTACCTTACTCTTAGTTTTTTCAACTGATTTCTTCAACAGCTTCTTCAACAACTTCTTCAACAACTTCTTCAGCTTCATGTCAACATGTCTGAGAAGGAGAAGAAAGGACAGTTTAAAGCCTGTTGCACCTGCTCTAAAAAAAGGCTTAACATAGATGACCCTCACAAGGACTGCATCTTTTGCCTTTATCCAGATCACAAGGCTAAAGATTGCAAGGTTTGTCGTACTTTTTCCACAAAAACCCTGAGAGACGTCTTCTGACCTGGCTCCAAAAGCTGAAATCCAGGAGGGACCCTTTATCCAGTGAGGATAGTGATGAGGCCTCATCAGCTTCCTCTTCCAAGAGATCCCTGAAGAGGTAGAGATCTGACCCCTCTTCTTCTGAAGAACGACCTGGTAAAGTCTCTAAAAAGACCTCTCATAGGTCTGACAGGCCAAGTCCAAGCAAATCTCCTCACCGAGGTGTAAAGGAGAGGGAAGGACTATCTAAAGGAGATTCTGCAGTGAGGAAGTAGAGTTCTGTTCCTCCATCTTCGCCTCCTGACAGGAAAAAGGACTTCAAAAAGTCCTCCTCTGTACCTTCTGAGGGGATTCCGCTGTCGACGATACCGTCGACAGAGAAACAGTCATCGTTTTCGTCGACGTGCAGCGAAAAGGTACAGTCTTCTCAGTCTTGTCATACTCCAGTGACTGGATCGTCGACGAGTTTCCTGGTCTTCGACGGCGATGCAGTTTTCATCGTCGATGCCAGCGACGACGGATGCAACGGTGATGGTGAAGTTGTCGTCGACAACTCCGATGAGGATGACGACGGCCGTGGTGACGTCGACGGTGATGACGACTATCGGCGACGATGGCGATACCTTCATCGTCGACCGGTACAAATTTCCGGAGTAATCATCAGGAAACGTTGCATTTCTCCAGATCTCACTTCGCCCAGCCTACTCCCCTTCTAGAGGAGGAGTATTCGGAGGATGAAGGTCCATTTGGGTATGCTCATAGCCCTTCTGAACTGCACATGAAGTGCCAGGACCTAGATTCAGAGTATGAAGAACAGGAATATGATCCTCCTCAGGACTATCGTGGAGGTTACCCAGAAGAGATGGTTTGTATGCCATCCTCCTTGATTTCGGACTTGCAGCTCATGCTTTCAAACTATAAAAGTAGATTTCCAACTACATCTTGTTTCCAACAACATCAGGAGCAGGTTTCAACCCCGGCTGCTCCACCTGCAGACCCACCACCCCCTCTGCAATCATTTGTGGCTCCACCACCGTCGACTCCGATTATTCAGGAGGATACCCTTGAAGACGACCAGGAAAATGCAATTCCCCCGGATCCAGACAGGGAATGGGATGAGTATATTATCCCTACTCCTGCATCACCTTCACCGGTGCCAGTGGATTCTCCGCCTGGAGATGTGGGCGGTTTCTAGAATTTGTTGGAAAGAGCAGCAAAAAGATTTGAGCTTCTTATGCCTTCGGTCCAGTCTGAGTGCTTCCTATACGATTTCAAAGAGCCCTTTAAGAAATCTATGAGATCAATTCCTATTGTTGGTCATGTTTGGGAAGACTGGCTCAAGGTTATGAAGACCCTGGCTACAGTGGTTCCGGTGCTTCCTCGTTTAGAGAAAAAGTATAAAGCCCCGGAGGATAGCCCAGCATGCCTGGTGAGTCAGCCTAAACCGGACTCAGTGATATCACAGGCAGCACAGAGAAAGTCTAAAAATCCAGCAGCTCCTCTAACAACACCTCCAGTCAAGGAAGGCAGACGCCTGAACAATGCTGGCAAAAGGTTTTTTTCAATGTCAAGCCTTCTCATGAAAGCGGCTAACGCTATAGCCATCTTGGGGCGCTACAGTCACCAGATGTGGTGTGACCTCTCTCCTACCTTGACCAGTTGCCTGATGACAGCAGGGCCGAAACGAAAAACATTCTCCAGGAAGGGGAGAGGGCCTCCTTAGAAGTGATTAATTGCGCAATGGACATTGCAACAATTCGTTCCGTTCCCTAGCTGGAACGGCAGTCCGTCGCCAGGGATGGCTGCGAGCGACCTCATTTACGCCTGAGTTTCAGAACAAGATTCTGGACCTCCCCTTTGATGGGGAGGCGCTCTTTGGGAAGCACATAGACGATGCGCTTCAGGACATTAAAAAAGATACACAGCAAAATGATTAGGGACACTTCAATACCGAAAGGTCCCTTTTCGTGGCACAAGGGGCAGCGGTCTTCCCTCATACAAGGGAGGTTGCCAGCAATATCGGTACTCCTCGTATACGCCGGCTTCGCAATTTTACCACCCGCAATATAACCAGTGGCAGGGGCATTCCTCGTCATATTCGAGATCATCAAACAGAGGAAGAGGGGGGCGCCAGGTGAAGGAGTCTTTTCTGCGCCAGTGGCGGCCTGCTGGCTCTGTCTACTGTTCCTACCCCTTATTTAACACCTGTGGGGGGCAGGATTTCACGTTACTTCCAGGAATGGCAAGGGATAACATCGGATTGTTGGGTTCTCAATCTAATCCAATTCGGTCACACGTTTGAGTTTGTCCATCCTCCTCCAACCAAGCCCCCTCGTGCCAACATAACAAAACATCCTCGTCTCCTGAGCTTTGAGGTCCAACAGATGCTGCAGAAGGGGGCTATAGAGGCGGTCCCGGTCTCGCAAAGAAGAGAGGGTTTCTACTCCCGGTTCTTTCTAGTTCAAAAGACTGTAGAAAAGTAGCGCCCTATTCTAGATCTGAGGGAGCTCAACACCTATCTCATAAAGCAGTCGTTTCGGATGATCTCTTTGCAGGACATACTTCGACTTTCAGGATATTTCATGGCCACTTTGGATCTAGAGGATGCATAATTTCATGTTCCCATACATCCATGCCACAGGAAGTTTCTTCACTTCACAGAAGCCAAGAGCCACTTTCAATTCAGGGTTCTTCCCTTCGGCCTCCGATTTTTACAAAGATACTGGCTCCGGTAACTGCTTTTCTACAGAAACAGCACCAGGTTTTCCCTTACCTGGACGACTGGTTGCTAAAGGCTCCTAGCATGACAGCGGCCGAGAGGTCAGTGACAGCTTCTGCAAAGCTGTTCAACTGTCTGGGTCTTACCCTCAACAGGCAAAAATCAAATTTGTACCCTTCAAAGAAAGCCGAATTCCTAGGAGCCATATTGGACACATCCCTGAACAAAGCTTTTCCGTCAGTGGAAAGACAAGCCAAATTGATGTCAATGGCCCGTCTACTTCAAAAAAGGTCACTCTCAGTTCGCCACTACAAGTCCCTTCTAGGGTCCATTTCGTCCTGCATTCCTCCGATTCCTCACTGCAGGTTACGAATGCGCCCTCTTCAGGAACAACTGGACCTTCAGTGGTGCCAAGTGGAAGGGTCTTTCGAAGACATGATCACAATCACTGTCAATGAGAGAGACTGCTTCATGGTGGACTCTCGAGGAGAACATTTCCCAAGGTCTCTCCTTCATGGTCACTCCGGCTCCTCAGATTATTGCTACAGATGTGTCTCTGGAAGGCTGGGGAGCAGTGGCGTCTGGTGACATTTTAAAGTGGTGAGGCGTAAAATTATTGGCGTACTGCACCGTGGCGGGCGAGTGCAGCGAACGCGCCCGAACAACCTACGAGGGGTTCGGAGGGATTCTCCCCCTGAGAAAATTTTGGAAAAAAAGAGTGGATAAATGGTGCATTTTCAAGCAAATTTGAGGAAGCAGGAACGTTAATAGAGCAATACGAGCACTGCCCCCATCCATGACTTGCTGAACCATGACAGCTTGTTTAAAATCTGCCTGCACCCACCGTATGGCTGTGCTGCAAACTGTTGCATCATTACTGCCTGTGCAGGCACCCACTGCATGCTACACCACAGCTGCTTTCCCCATTAGCCGCTTGCGGCACATCCCACAGATCTACACAGTCTGCTTCTATGCACATATCAATTGCAACTAGAGTTAGACCATGCCTGCACCGGAACGTGTCTGCTGTCCTGCCCAGCTTTAACATCCTATGACATATTCTGTGTATGTTTTTTAATGTGATGGTGTTTCTAGAAAGTGGACCGAAATGTGAGCGTCGGGTCGTTTATGGTGGACCAGGTATAAACCAGGCACACTAGTCACGGTTCGCTCATGAACATAAAACTATTACACTTAGATGGCAGAGTAGCAGCAACACCTCCCCCAACATTGTCCACACCACATAAAAATGCTCTTTATCACATACGAAGTATCCATGTCATGTAAACCCTGTCTCCGCTCCTCAGAAGAGCCGGTTCAGCACAAGTGCGCACTCATAGAAGAATTCTCTACACCATGCACTTGCTGATTGTACAGTATAAGAACTCCTTATGCATAAAGGCATTCTCCTTGCCATATAACAATTACCCATAGATACAATATTCTTCATACCACGTAAGAACTCCCTATACCTGCAAGGGTTTTCCTTGCCATATAATAACCACCTCTACAGAACTACAAGCATTCCCCGTGCCACATAACCACTCCTTGTACATACTTGTATTCTCCATCTCGTTAGAACGTCCTATACATACTAGCATCTTCCATGCCATTGCCATATAAGCACTGCCTATACATTCACACACTCTGCATGACCAATAAGAACTCTCATGCCATAAAAAGAAAACTAACTTACCTGACACTGCGCGCCGCCTCTGGTCCCGGGGCTCCGATGGGCAGGCCCTGACACCTGGGACAGCGATGCCCTCGCCGGCGGGATGAACGCCCAGAAGCAGCAGAGGTCGGACGCCATCTGGGCCGAGGTGCGGCGCCACGAGGGCCTCAAGGCGCACCTCAGCTGGCTCTTCCGGCTGATGGTGCGGGTGGGGGACCCGCAGCTCAAGGGGGCCCTGAACAGCTCGCTGCTTGGCGTGCAAGGTGAGTGCACCTGCTGCTGCGCAGGAAGTGGCAGCTCTCACAGGGACATGGATGTCTGCCGGTCCTGCCTTTGTTGCTTGCATCACTTGTACTGTGTTTGTAATCCTGTCCTTACCCCTCCCCGGCGGCTCTGTCACAGACTGGCTTTTTACCTCGTATCACCCTGCCCTGGGTACTTGTAAGTGGTTCAGTATCACACACTTGTCTTTTTAACCCACATCAAGTTGTATTCTGGGATTTTGTACTGCTGAATTTAAATCTGTGTGGTACTCAGTGCTGAAAGTGGATGAAAAGGGTATGTGGGCTCTCCGTTGGGTGAGTGACCCTATCAAGCCCTTTTTTAAAGAGGGGGATGGGGGGGAAATTAAGCTTTTGTTTACAAGGAGAATCTCTGGACTCTATAAGCATCATACCTTTTACCATTTTATGGCACCCTTGTCCTAGGCCTATAGCAGTAGGACAACAGACGTACGTGTAAAATATATGAAGCGCCACGCAATTACATTATTAACAGTCACTGTTCGGTTGTCATCTTTGAAATAAGGACTTGCGCGCCCAAGTTCATTAGCACATTGAATAATGCAGCTCAGTGGGTTACCACACCTGCTGAAGAGATGTGGATTCAAGCTAACTTTTAATACTTGTAAAATACCTCGGAGCTTAATGTATCTGCCAAAGTGCATTGTGTATAATCTGCAGGTTACATTTCATTTTACACCTAATGCTAAAGTGTACGTATGGTACAAATGGCACAAGCTTGCGCCCCTGCAAAATGAAATTAATCTTTCATTCTTCTAAGCAGGATTCTGTTGTGTTCTATAGCCCTGGCCATTATTAGTAGTAGTTTTAAGCCCAGTATATATAAATCTGCACTATTGGGAAGATGCTCAACTTCTCAAAATAACATTTAAAAAGGGTGTGAAGTGCTTGTCATCAGGTGAGCAGTTATCTGTTTTAAACACAATAATGAAACGACCTTATTTACGCTCTCCATTGCCGCTGTTTTTTTGTTGTGGTCTCATAGGGAGGGCCTAGTGGGAAGTCCTGCATTCATAGCTGCCAAGATACCCTGGGGAGCATGCGACATCTTGTTACCTCTCATCACATTGCATTCTGGTACTTGTGGTCTTGCCCCTATAGGTGACGTATAGCACCAAGCCTTGTCTGCTGCAATGTGCCTGTCTTGGCAGTTTGACACAGGTCACACATATGTTCATGTTTTTATAGCCATTCATTCAGGTCTAGCGATTGTATACATCTGCCAGGTATATTTTTTTAAGCTTTCGCTACTTTGCATTGGACGGACCCTTGTCCTGTGTGCCATCTCAGTAGACTTTGGCCTTTCAGCCATCAGCACTTTGGAGTCTTGACACCCAACCTTTACAATGACTTGTTAAAAATGCCAAGCTAGCCCATGTGTGCTGTGATCAGCGTACATGGCTCTGCATGCGTTTATGTGACATGCGGTTGTGGTGGTTACACCATAATAAAAGAGACATAAGCTAGATGCGCATACGTTCTTCTGTGCGAGCTATACGCAGCTCACCCAGTCTAGGGGATTCCTTTTCACGGTTTTCAGTGTGCCTTTGCCTTACAAATGCAGGCCTCTATGCAGCTGAACGCCGTCAACAGCCTGGATTATCTGGCGCAGCGGACGGGGCCCAGTTTAAAAACCGAGTTATGCCCCCCGTTTTGTCAGACATTCACAAGACCTCCCTGTAGAGACGCTTAGTATGACTCAAGAACCGTTACTTGCTTGAGATCCTAATGTTATGTTTGCGTCAAATGACTTCCCCTGCTGCCGAGGTGCATCCTGCCTGCTCTTGTTGCACGTTACAACAGAGGCTCGAGGGAGAAACTGGCAGTTTTTCTAGAGATGCGTTGTCTCTGCGACTCTTGCAATTTATTCGCACCCACACGTTTTTATTCGCTTTGCATTCTGGGACTGGTGGTTTTGTACTGTCCTATTATAAATTGAAAGTAATGAGTGCCAGAATACAGCGGACCTTAAAAGCAACTCCCACCTTTATATACCAGCATGTACACATATGTTCTTCGCAGCTCCCGTCATGCGATGTTAATGACGGGAAGTGTGAACACAAGGGTCTGTATCTGCGGGTAGAGAAATAGTACATACACGCATTACATACCCGAAGGGTTGGGTGGAGGGGGGGGTAGATACTGTATCCTCCGGGCAGAGGGCTTGACATGCCCACTGCTCCTGGACCGGGGTCCCGTGTTGGCGCGTACAGGAACAGCCGCGTCACAACCCCTCTCATCCAATACTGACGCTGCTCTTGCAGCGCCAGGATTGGCTTAGCAGGGATACTCGCTGTCCGCCTGGCCAATAGGAGACCGAGGGTTGCGGCGTTGATCAACAGACTCAACACTAGTGTGCATGATTGGGCTGGTCGGAAAAAATCTCCGACCTAAACCCAGCATGCGCACTTGTGCTGCTGTGCACTCCGCGCCACCCCCTGGCCTGGCAATGCATGTCAGTCAGCATGACGCCGGACTGCCCACCCCCTTCAGACTCTGAAGGGTTGTGGGCAGTCTGGCGTCATGCTGACTGACATGAATTGTCAGTTTGCTTCAGTCAGCCGCCGAGGGAGCTGCGGGCATGGGCGGCTTGCGGGTCAACGCCCCAGCGCCCTAATGGACACAACGTCACTGCTGGGAAGCAGTCTTGCAGGACCTCCAGATAAGCGGGCAATGGCTACACCACCATCGCCTATTGCACATCAATCTACTGGAACTCAGAGCAATTCGCCTAGCCCTACAGGCTTTCCTCCTGAAGATAAAGAATGTCTGTTCGAATAAGAACAGACAATACCACAGCCATGCATTATATCAACAAGCAGGGCGGCACAAGATCTCGTCTGCTGTCAGCGGAAGCTCAGGCTGTCTGGGAGTGGGCGATCCTGCATGAAGTCTCACTAAAAGCGGAGCATCTCCCAGGGAATCTCAATGAGACAGCAAACACACTGAGCAGACTAAAGTCAGTCAGACACGAATGGGAGCTAGACCAGAGGACTCTGGAGGAGATTTTGCGACTATGGGGCAGGCCAGCCATAGATCTCTTTGCTACACCAGAGGACAAGAAATGCCGGTTCTACGCTAGCTGGTATCACCAATCCGGGATCCTCGGGGAGTGCGTTTTCGATGGCATGGTCAGGCGCCTTTGTTTACGCTTTCCCCCCCATTCCTCTGATCCCGAGGCTGCTCAGAAAGCTAAAAACGGAACCCTGCAAGATGACCCTAATAGCATCATCTTGGCTTCGCCAGTACTGGTACACGGAGCTTCTTCTCCTATCCTTGGAGCATCCGGTTCCTTTGAAACCGATTCCATCGCTGATGACAATGTCCCGGGGACAAGTATTGCATCCGGATCCCAGATCCCTTCAATTATCGGCGTGTCTACTGAGCACAGAGAGTTTCTCGACTTAAAGCTCTCTGCAGAATGTAGAGACATCCTGACTCAGGCTCGTGCTCAAAGTACAAACAAAACCTACTGGATGAAATGGAAGAGGTTTTGTCACTGGTGCAGAGATTCAGGGGTTCACCCTTTCGCTTCTTCGGCGCATGAAATCCTTCATTACATTCTTTCCTTGGCAAAGGCGGGCCCTGCGCATTCATCTATTAAAGTGCATCTCGCGGCCATTTCTCACTTCAGGATGACCTCCTCAGGCTCTTCGTTCTAGTCGGCAAGAATAATTGAACAGTTTATGAAAGGTCTTTTTCGAGTCTTCCCTTCAGTGAGGCCTCCTCCACCACTGTGGCACCTTAATCTGGTCTTAACCCAGCTCATGAAGCATCCCTTCGAGCCGATACATAAAGCAAACTTGAAATTTCTCTCCTGGAAGGTGGCCCTTCTTTTATCCTTGACTTCAGCTAGAAGGGTCAGTGAGTTGCAGGCTCTCACCATTCAAGAGCCTATTCTTCAATTTAAAAATGAAACAGTAGTACTCCGTACCAATCCAAAGTTCATCCAGAAGGTACCCTTGGACATTCATTTAAATGAACCTGTGATACTTAAAACCTTTTTCCCCTCAACCTCCGACCCCGGCTGAGAGGTCACTTCACTCATTGGACATTCATTGTTGCCTGAAGTTCTATCTTCATAAGACTAAAGACTTCAGAAAGTCACGACAGCTCTTCGTGGCTTACAGCGCCCCTCGTCAAGGTCTTCCCCTTTCCAAACATGGGATTGCATGGTGGATTTCCAGCGCTATCCAATATTGTCATCAAGCGGCTGGTAAGCCCCTTGAAGGAAAAGCCTGTGCTCACTCCACGAGGGCGATCTTTTCTTGTTCATAGGCATTTCCAAATGTAAGCGCAAGAAAACAGAAAGCGCACTTCTGCCAGCACGTAATTTATTACACCCCTCATTAGGCATCTGCTGAATCCACAAATGCGGCATACTGGGATTTGTAGTAAATTGTTGCCTTAGTACGCTTTCAGTGCCCTTCCCGATTGTTCCCAACAGTTGGTCCTGCGCTTGCACATCATTTACTTTGATTCTTGTTATTTGTGTGTGTGTGCATGTAAGTGTGTGTGTGTGTGTGTGTGTGTGTGTGTATATAAATATATGTGTATATATATATATATATATTCACTGAAAAAACCATAGGTTTCACACGTTATAGTTAGCTCGACATTTCACATGTACAAAACCATTGAAATTCCCCCGTTGTAGTTAGTTCAGCTAACTATAACTCGCGCGCCCGCAATCCACTGCTGATGATGTCACATATTACATCACTCATGACATGGTCAGTGACATCACTCATGACATCACTCATGACATCTCAAATGACATCACTGATGACATCACTGATGACATAATCCATTGAGTATGTGTTTCTGAACAATTTTAATATGTTTAATATATATAGGGAAAGGCCTGTTGAAGAATGAGTGGGTGTACAAGTGTGTGAATGGGTGATTTTCTAGGTGCGTAACTGACTCTATAAGTGAGTCATTAAATGTATCTTACTGCAGACTAGTGACTAAACTGTGTGAATGTCTGTATGTGTCTGTGTGTTGGTGTATAAGTGACTGCATGGTTTTGTGAATAGCTATGAGTGTTTATATGGGTTATTGATTGGTTGTCTCAGTATCTGTATGGGTTCCTGAGTGTTTGTGTGGGTAGGGTGTGTGTGACTATGCATAGATGTGTGAGTGGGTGATTCTATGGGTGCATGGTTTTAAGAGTGCATCTGTGATGGACTGTATGGTTGAGTGAGTGTATGTATGGGTTTGTTAGGGATTGAATGTATATCTCAGTGGTACATTTGTGACTAACTACATATGTGAAAGGCAGTATATATGCGTGTAAGAGTATATAAGTGGGTAGATGTGAGTGTGTGATTGTGAGAGTGACTGTATGGATGAGTGTGCTTGTATCAATGATTCTATAAGAGCGTAAGAATGTGGTACTTTTTTTATGAGTAAGTGAACTTGAGTGTGTATAACCGCATAGGTGAGTAAATAGGAGTGTGATTATTTGCATGACTGACTAGGTGTGAGAGTACCTCTATGGATGATTGGTGGTGTGTGAGTGTCTATATAGGTGTATAAATGCATTTGATAGTCTTGTATGGAGTGACTGTAAGTATGAGTGACTGTACAGGTGAATGAGTGGAGGTGTATGTAGACCTAAGAGTTAATAAGTGGGTATGTAGCTATTGGTATTGCAGTATGTATGGTTTTGAGAATGGAACTCTGAAATTTTTAGTCGGTGTATCAAAGGTTATATTAGGTTGTGAGAAGATGTGGTAATTTATCACATGGATGACGTAATCAGTGATGTCACCAGTGATGTCATTTGAGATGTCATCAGTGATGTCATGAGTGATGTCACTGACCATGTCATGAGTGATGTAATATGTGACGTCATCAGCAGTGGATTGCGGGCGCGCGAGTTATAGTTAGCTGAACTAACTATAACGGGGGAATTTCAATGGTTTTGTACGAGTGAAATGTCCAGCTAACTAAAACATGTGTGAAACCTATGGTTTTTCCAGTGAATTTGCAAGGTTTTTTAAATGCTAATTCCTAACTATAACGTGTGAAACCTATGGTTTTTTCAGTGAATTTGCAAGGTTTTTTAAATGCTAATTCCTAACTCTATAACGTGTGTGAAACCTATGGTTTTTTATGTGAATTTGTAAGGTTTTTTAAATACTAATTTATGAATGTATTATATTTTTTAAATATTTATTTTACAATAAGCTACCTGTATATAGTTATAGATTGACTTTATCCTGTAATATAGAATGGCTCAGCTCTTTTTTTTTTTTTTAATTTGGATAAAGTTGAACAGCATAGTTAATATCTTCTATAAACTTATAAACACTTTTTTTTTTTTTAAGGGTTTTTGACTGTGCGTGCTCCGTACGCGCATGGGCGCGTGCTCCAAACGCGCGTACTCCGTGCGCGCACGGCAAGTCATGTGATTTAGAAACAACACTTTTCATTGGTTTATAGTAGTTTCAGATCATGTGATTAAGAAACGACACTTTTCATTGGTTTATAGTAGTTTCAGTTCCAGAAACTTCCAACACCACACCCACTCCCCTCATTATTTCTTCTGATTCCCTGGGAGAAGGAGCTGAGCAGCTTTTCCAGTACTCCAGTACTTGAGAATGGCAGAGCAGCAGTCATCTTCTGGGAGTGAGCAGGAGACCCTTGTGAGACAGAGGAAACGGAAAGACTCATTTATATGGCAATTTTTTACATTTCCAGTGGGGCAGAAGAAGGTGAATGCTCCAAAAGTCACCTGCACTATTTGTGGTGTTGTCTTATCAAGAGGAGATCCTAAAAAGAAATACTCTTTTAGTATTTTCACTATGATCAGGCACGTTAAAGGAGTACATCCTGTGGCTTTTGCTCGAGCTGCTAGAGACAACCCTCCAGCAGCTCAGCGGAGCACATCCGCAGCAGCTCAGCCGAGCACATCCGCAGCAGATCAGCCGAGCACATCGGCAGCTCAGCCGAGCACTTCATCTGCGGCCGCAGCTTCACCTGCTTCTGTTCCTCTGGATATACACCCTCTGTTCAAGAGGGTGCATATACGGTGCAATGCATGCAATGCTCTTCTCTCTTATGGTGACACCAGCATTCCCCTAATAGAGAGCAAGATACAACAGCACACATGCGGCACCCCATAATTTTTTTCATTTTTTTGTTCCTCAATTAACACAACGGCTCTTTTTAGAGCCACCTAACATCTAAACACTTAAATTTGATTTTTAATTCCCATTTTTTTAATGATTTTTTTCCGCCTTGCACGCACCTCGCGAAGGTGCGCGCTCCTCGCGAAGGTGCGCGCGCGCACCTCGCGATTTAAAAAAAATAAAATGTATTTTTCACCCTTCGGGGTCCTTCAGGGACCCCCTGACAAAAGCTAGGGCGTCAGGAACTCTGTACCCTGCCCCCTTTTCACGTTCTCCACCTTTGTTTTTCACTGTCACACACAAATTGGCGGACAACACTTCCTGATTTCGACCGATTCGAATGTTGACTGACATGTAACCACCAATCACAATTACGCTCGCGCACGTTAAGGTGCGTGCACGGTGTGCGCTTATAGATATTTATGTACTTTTAACTGCAATTTTCTCAGGAACTACTGAACAGATTGACACCATATATGCAAAAGGCACATGCCTGACCTGAGGACTACCTCTTTGCCAAATTTCAAGTAATTCTGTTCAGCCGTTCAGGCTGTACCTTCGACTAAAGGTCCTATGGGAAAATGCATGGGGAAAACGTGTTTTGGGACCCCCCTTTTTTCTCAGCCCCCGCTTGACGAATCACCCCGAGACTTCCAGGGTAGGAGCCAAGCGGAGCGCCCCATTCGTTTTGAAAATTTCGCGAGGATCCGTCAACCGGCGCCCAAGTTATTCAAAATAGAATTTTCAGATTTCCTATGGAAACACGGTCCTAACTATAACTATCTACTGGCGACCGCCAGTAGATAAAATATATATATATATATATATATATTCACTGAAAAAAACATAGGTTTCACACACGTTATAGTTAGCTGGACATTTCTCTCATACAAAACCAATGAAATTCCCCCGTTATAGTTAGTTCAGCTAACTATAACTCGCGCGCCCGCAATGCACTGCTGATGACGTCACATATTACATCACTCATGACATGGTCAGTGACATCACTCATGACATCACTGATGACATCTCAAATGACATCACTGATGACATCATCCAGTGAATGTGTGTTTTTCTGAAAATTAAATATGTTTTATATATGTATATCTCAAGGTCGATGGAAGAATAAATGGGTATATAAGTGTCTAAATGGATGATTTGTTTTTGAAAAATTGATTGTGTAACTGACTGATTAAGTGTATCATATAGCCTTATAGCCCGCCGTAGCGGGCTATACCGGCTGTTAAAGGCCCGCTGCAGCGTTAAAGGCCCGAGCCGAAGGCGAGGGACTTTAACAACAGCAGCGGGACTTTAAAAGCCGGTATAGCCCTGCTACGAAGGGCTATAAGGCTATTAGAACATTCTGCCACTAGAGGGCAGAATGTTCTAACAAAACGAAGCCTTCAGGGAGCGCGAGGGGATTCAAATCCCCTCCGGCTCCCTGAAGCCTTTGTTCACAGCCAGAGCTGTGAACAAAGACACATTGGAATGTTGGAGCTCCGGGCTTATACCAGCCATTATAAGCCCGGAGCACTCCATTGTTTTCAATGGAGCTACCAACATTCCAATGTTCTAATAGTGAATACATGGCTTAGTGAGTAATGTTTAAATATGTAAATATCTGTATCAGTCTCTCACTTTGTGTATAAGTGGCTGTATGGGTTGCTGAGTAGCTACATGGGTGTCTATATAGGTTATTACCTCATCTTCAGAAAGAAACTTAAAACCATGTTGTTCCCTAACACTCACTAAAACGCTCGCTGTATATTGTTCAATCTTAGCGCAATGATATCCTTTGGGATGAATATTAGCGCTTTAGAAATACCTTTACAATTACCATTACAATTACCATTATTAGTTGTTTTTTTGAGTATCAGTCTGAGTGTCTGCATGGTTCGGTGAGGGGTATTACGTAGTGCATAGGTGCATGAATGAGTGACTCACTGTATGTGTTGAAGACAGCATGTGTGCAGGACTGTATGGGTGGATGAGTGTGTGTATGGGTGTGTTAGTGAGTGAATGACTGTCTCAATAGTGTCTTCATGAGTAACTACATATGTTTTAAAATAGTATATGTGACTATTGTTGTATAAGATTGGCAAAAATAAGCATGAAAAAACTTTCTGTAGTAGAGGACAAATCATGCCTCGCAAAAAGGTCACATGGATGGCTAACCCTCAACACGTACTCCAAATTGTCTTCTCAGGGGTACCTAACTTTACCATTCTCGGCACATACTAAACTTCGTTTCTTAAAACTAAGACTGGGAGTACTCAACCTGCTTTGTCATCTGCCGAAGTGGAAAAGAGATCAAACACAGCAGCTATGCCGCCTTTGTGGGAAACACAGAGAAGATATAATCCATATTCTCTGTTTATGCACATGCCTGATGCAGGATAGAAGGTCCCTCCTAAGGAAAATTTGGAAATCAGATCCTGCAGAGCCGCAGTTTTAGCAAGTTTCAACTCACATAACCCGGAGCTAAATTACGCCTTAGTCAGGTTCATGGAGCAGGCCGACAAAAGAATAACGAAAGGGTCAAAAAATTGAAATCATCATCATGGACTTAGCTGGGTGGCTGTTCTTGAGGGGCGAGGTTAAATGAACTTGAAAGCACCCCACACCAAAACTTTGCAAAAAATTTTATTATAGAATTTTGAAAATGTTTTAGCAAGAGCGAAAGGAGAATGGACTCCGAACCTGAAAGGCTGCACTTTTAGTCACTTAATGCACTGTATTGATTGCACAGAATGTCATTTTAAGAATCAGTACAGTCTTATGGTAATATCGCAACCTCTTAAAGTAATTAATTAAATCTTTTTTTTTTTTTTTACTCAAAAAACGTTGCCAATCTATTTGGGCTTATGTTATTGTATAATGAAGTGGATTGCAAAGGTTATTTTAACTAAGCAATAAAGTATTATTATTATTATTATTATTATTATTACTATTGTTGTATATAAGTGAGTATATGTGAGAGTGAGAGATTGAAAGAGTTCCTGTATGAATAAGTATGTGTTTCTATAAGTGATTGTTTAAAAGACTAAGTATGTGTAAGTTTGCATAGAAGTAAGTGTGGTGGTGTGTGTATAACTGTATATGCAAGTAAATGTATGTTTGATTCTTTATTAGCATGAGTGACTGTGTGTGAGTAACTCTATGGATGAGTGGCATTGTGTAACAGGATGTATAGGTGTATGAGTACATATGATGAGTGAGTACATGTATGAGTGACTGTATAGGACTGTTGGTGAATGAGTGGATGTGTATGTGGATCTTAGAATTACTGAAGAGGTTGTTGTAACTGGTATTGGTATGTCCATTGTTTTGAAAATTTTAGTCTCTATTTTTGAATGTGTGTATCAAAGGTTATATTAGGGTGAGAGGAGGTCTACCACTCTATCACAAGGATGATGTCATCAGTGATGTCATCAGTGATGTCATTTGAGATGTCATCAGTGATGTCATGAGTGATGTCACTGACCATGTCATGAGTGATGTAATATGTGACGTCATCAGCAGTGCATTGCGGGCGCGCGAGTTATAGTTAGCTGAACTAACTATAACGGGGGAATTTCAATGGTTTTGTATGAGAGAAATGTCCAGCTAACTATAACGTGTGTGAAACCTATGGTTTTTTCAGTGAATTTGTACGGTTTTTTAAATGCTAATTTTTGAATTATTAAATAACATTTTTTTTTTTTAATAAAATAAAATTCCTATGTATTCATTTATATATTATCTGTATCCTTTTATTTGTTTTTGCTCTTTTTTTTTAACTTTCAATTAGGATAAAGTTGAACAGTTTATTTAATTTTTTCAATTAATTTTTCTCCACTTTTTTTTATATAAATTCTTGGGGTGCGCGCTCAGAGCGCGCACCTAGTACGTTTTCGTAAGTTTTTTATGAATACCGTCGTACGTTATTTATGTACGCATACATACGTTCTAGTGTGCACTGGGAGCGTGCACCCAGTACGTATGCGTACGTACGTACGTATGCATGCATGCGTGTGTGCGTCGTACGCGCTCCACGCGGTTCACTTCCGCATACGCTTAAATTACGCGCATTAACGTTCGCGTATACGCGTGTGCAACGTATGCGCGTTACGTACGCGCATATGACGTATGCACATGCGCTCCTAGGCGTTCGCGCATGCGTAAACACAAGGTGCGCGCTCGGAGCTTGCTCAGTGCGCGCACCTCGGGTTATATGCATAATAAAACAACACTTCTATATGGTTTACATTACTTTCAGTTTCTGATTGTTTCAACACCACACCCAATCCCCTCATGGCAAGTCATGTGATCATGAATCATCACTTTTGATTGGTTTGAAGTACTTTCAGTTCCAGATTCTTCCCAAACCACACCTACTCCCCTCATTATTAGTTCTGATTCCTTTGGAGAAAGAGCTATTCTGTTGTTGAGAGACAATGGCTGAACAGCAACCATCTTCAGACACTGAGCAGGACACTCTTGAGAGGCAGAGGAACAGGAAGCAGAAAGACAACTTTATATGGCAGTTTTTTACTTTCCCAGAGGGACAAAAAAAGGTAAATGCACCGAAAGTTACTTGTACATTGTGTCAAAAAGTCTTATCACGTGGGAATGCTAACAAGAAATATTCTTTTAGCATACACACAATGACGAGGCATGTTGAGGCAATGCATCCAGTATCTTTTCGTCGAGCTTCTGGAGCAAACCCTCCACCTGCTCAACCGACGACATCTGCAGCAGCTCAGCCGAGCACATCTTCGGCAGCTCAGGCGAGCACTTCTTCTGCAGTGGTGCCTTTGCCTTCTTCCACACCTCTTTTTGGACCACCTTGTTTGGCGAGGTTGTCCACACGCTGCACTGATTGCGGTCGACTTATTTCTGTGGGTGAGACCAGTCTTGATCTCATTCAGAGAAAATTTGATGCGCATGAGTGCAGTAGGCCATAGATGTTTTTTCTTTTTTTTCGTTTTTCTCTTCCTGTTTCCCTCCATTAACTCAAGGGCTCTTTTAAGAGCCACTTAAAAACTAAACCCCCAAAAAGTTTTGGGGAATTTTTTTTTATTATTTTTTTTTTGGGTGCGCGCACCCTGCGCGCACCCAAGGATGTTTTTTAAAAAAACTTTAAAAAAACAAAAAACAATTTAATGTACAAAAAGAGGTGAAGAAATGGAAGCATGAAAAGGGAGGATTGAGAAATACAAATATTTTTCACTTATTTTTTTAAAAAAATAACTTATTTGTAAAAAATAATTTTTTTGTATTTTGCAAGGAAACAGAATTTCTTTTTTTTATTTTTTATTTCTAGTTCTGCAAAAAAAGAAAAAAAGTATTAATATTCAATCATACATTACAAAAAGCATTACATGTTTTTACATATTTTACAAAGCAATTTTTTGCCCTTTTTTTGCTGTTTTCAGAATTTTTTAATTTTCACTTAAAATAGTGAAAACAATTGTATTCATCATTTAACAGCGGGCAAAAAAAAACAATCTAAAAGATTGTTTAAAAAAAGCCCCAAAACTATCCTCACTAAAATATATCTTGTTAGAAATATTACATATATATTACAAGTACTTTTATAGATGAATAAAAATTTTCTAGATAAACCGTCTTTAAACCTTGTCGCAAAAGCACACATGCCAAAATAATTTCTGTCAAAGGAGTCCACAATTGTTTTTATTACTTTTCCTTTAGGCCAAATAGTAATTTAAAAATTCTTTTTAAGTGATATCTTCAATTTTAATCCTTTAAAATTACAAAAAATGCTTTCTTCAGATGCAGTTTTTATTTTTCAAAATTTAGGTTTCAGAAAAATTAAGTAAGAATTGGGTAAATCATAAGGCAAACGTTGCTTGAAAATCAATTGGGAATCATTACACAGTGTCCAGCCTTTTTCACATTTAAGATAAACTGTGTAATGTCCAGAAGTTACAGTAGGTCCTTCATGAAAAATTATTGCAACTGTAACAAAAGTTTTTCCAGAAATTGATAATTGTTGTCCTGTAAACTTCTTTATTAAAGTATCCAATTTTGAACCATCAGCTCTACAACGTTGCATCATTAAAATTACATACTGACCATATTTCTGTAAAAATAACGTTGAAAACATGTCAGATTTACATTCAGAACATTCCATGTTGTGATTGGCATCTTTAACTAATTTACTAAAAGTCACTGATTTACTTTGTGGTAATGGTAAAAATATGAACCTTTCTGAATCAACATTACTACTACATGTGTTCATACAGTTTTCACAGCAATGTTCCCATTTGTAAGAGACAACAAATAAGTTTTCTACTTCTACTCCATCTTCAAGTACACTCAAAATATATATTAAGAATTCCTGTGCATCTTGCTGGACATTTTCTTTAAACTGTGTAGAACCACAACATACATCTAAAAGATTTCTAACATCAGTAGCACTTTCTATTTCAGTTTTATCAGTACTCAGCTTCTCATAAAGGAGACTCAGCAGAGAACACAATCTTTTTCCATGATTTACTATTATCTGTTCTAGCAACTTTTCAAGATAAAATACAACATTCAGCACTACATTTGCATAGCAGTTGACACCAGAGCTATTTTCAAAATGGCAACCAACAACCTCTTCAACACTGTCCTTTTTCTTTTTCCTTGCTATCACATCACTGTCCTTTTTTTGTTTTTTTTGTTCTGTTCATCCACATTACAGATATTTTCAAATCTCCTTTTCCGAGAAACATGTTTTTCAATCACAGGATACTGTCCTAAATGAGGAGCATAGGTTCTTCTTAATCTATTATACTCCTTTACACAGTTTGTATCAGCACTAACTTTTGAGTCATCAAAGTCTATCATAAATAAACCAGATAACGTTTTTACTCGTGACAGAGCAACATATGCCATACCTTCTTTGAACACAGTAGAACCAATGTTTACAAAAGCACTATCTACAGTCAATCCTTGAGACTTGTGAATAGTTACAGCATATGCTAGAGAAAATGGAAACTGCTTTCTACGCACATATAAGTCTTTCACAAGCATGAATCGAACTGAACAACGACAAATGTCTTTAACTTCTTCTATCTGATCAGATTTTATTTTTAAACATTCAATGCCTTCTTTTTTCTGATAATTAATAAAACCCACAACTCTTCCCATAGCTCCATTCACTAAACCTTTTTCTACATCCAAATTTCTCCTTAAAATCACTCGACAATTCATGCAAACATATAGATTTTTTTCTAATCCAGCTGTTTTGGAAATGTTCTTCTCTAGTGAATCCAATTTATTTTTCAGTTTGCCTGTTAATGTAAAAGTAATTCTTTCATGCTGAATTTTGTCCTCTGCTTCCATTTTCTTAATCTCTTCCTTTTCCAATTTCAAAATTTCCTCATTGAATATTGAGCACTCACGTAGTGTTGGCATTAAGCAGATTACAGTATTTTTTTCAGCAATGTTCTTGTATATTTTCTCTGCAACTATTTCTTCATTTGGAAATAAATTATGTAGCATCCTACTCTGTAATGCTTTTTTGCCAACTTCTGTGAGTAGTCCAATTCTGATATCTTTCAGAATACTTGCATAATCTTCGTCGTTTGCTTGTCTCATATTGGTAGTGAGTTCTTTGTACTCAAAGAACGACCAAATATTCGCATTACCAATGCTTCCTAATGACTTCGTGTCTTCATGTGTTACAGTATTAAACACTGGCTGTCCTTTAACTGGAGTGAGCTGTAAAAGATCTCCAAAAACTATGACGTGTTTACCTCCAAATAACACGTCATAGTTTCTCTTAAGAATTTGTTGCATTCTTAAATGCACAAAGGCAAGCATTGAGTTTGAAACCATGCTCACCTCATCAATAATGAGAACTTGCATCTTCTTCAACACTCTTGAAACTTCGAAGCATGCTTCTCCAGTTAGCTTGTGGTATTCTATTTTGTTCTCATGCTCCACTGGTAACATTAGAAAGCGATGTAAGGTAATTCCTTTTATGTTATAGGCTGCTAACCCAGTTGGATCAGTTACCACACAAGAGAAATTTGAAGCTGTTTTTTGCTGTAGGTAGCTTCTGATGACTTTTATTAAGAAACTTTTACCAGTTCCAGCTTGTCCACTCACATACATCCTGATTGGTTCAAATGATGTGCATGAGCACTGTTTTTTTCATGTAGTAATCCATGATCAATTTTTTTGGTGACTTCTTCATAAATTTGTTTTTGTTCTTCATTCAGTTGTTGTTCCAGATTTAGTAAGTCGATTGAATCTTCCTGTGCTTGATTCATAGCCGTTTCTACTTCAGTCATGGCTACTGCAGCTTCATTTTCTATGATTGGTTGTCCTAGGGCAGTGGTTCCCAAACTTTTGACTCCTGAGGACCCCCATTGAGTCACCACTGGAAGTCGGGGACCCCCAAGCAATTTGTCAAAATTAAAACAGTAATTCCCAAAAAATAAACACACATGTGCACACTTTTTGCGACATTACCGTGTCGATAGAGGCTTTGTCTTATTTACAAGGGAGCGTTAAGCCACATAACATGGCTTAATACTGCCTTTTAAATAAGGCCCCCCTGTCAGGCAATGCCACCGCAACACCCATTGATTTTGACATTGCCCCCTATTTACAAGGGCAGCATAAATAGGCAGCGCCAAAATTGAGACCAGGGAAAACCAGGTCTTAACTTGGCAAAATAAGGAGAAATCCCTTATTTCTCCTCGTTTTTGCTTTTTCCATGTGGCTTGCCTTGTACAGCACACATGGAAAAAGCAAAACGCCTTGAATTGTTTAAGTTTAGGAAGGTGACCCTTCTTGCACATAAACAATCTTTTTAAAAAATACCATTAGGCAGCACACATAGAAGTGACAAAACGGCATTTCAAGATTGTTTATGTGCAGGAAGTGGGACCTTCCTGTACATAAAGAATCTTCCCCTGCATGCACATAGTGCAAGGGAGCCTGCGTTGGCGCTAAACTGCTAAGTGTAGCGCCAGCATTGGGGGAAACGCAGGGCTTCACCATATTCTTGTAAATATGGTGCAGCCCTGGGCCAGACTGGAAACCCAAAGCAGCCCTGGCAAATGTTTTCAAACCAGTCGCCATACGGTGTAGGAAACAATGGTGCATTCTAAAACAGATTTATCATTGTATATTAAATTGTATTAGCTTTTAACGAATAGTAAATGAAGACCTTACTCTACACTAGGATATGACATTCTTTGTTGGGGTTCTTCAACGATTCCCTTATTATCACCCTTCAACAGTGCCTCTCTTCACCCAGTGGTCAGCATTGACTTTAACAATAAAAATATATTTCCGCCCAAATAAACCTTTTTAGCAGCATCAGGATAATGAAAGACTGGGAAAAAACATAGGTTACTAACTTGTACCATGCAGTTTGCAAGCAGCTCTTTGATGACAGTTTATAGGTCACTGTGATAGATTTTGGTTGTCACTTATGCACTGCACAGTAACAAAATAATCTCTGTGAAAAAAGCAGTAACACACTCACCTATGCACATAAAATACTGTTTTTCAAAATGCATGGTACACGTTCTTTGCAGCAGGCATATTAACCCTCTGTGCTACACTAGATAACTCAAAGCTGCCACTGGACAAACTCTCATCTCTCCAGCAGGTGCATTAATCACTGGCTTTATTTTGACACTTTTATTGCTGCTCGAAAACTAATTAGACAAGGAACTTTGCAGTGCTTTTAAAACTGCCTCCTGCGGACCCCCTGGGAATGTGTCACGGACCCCTGGGGGTCCGCGGACCACAGTTTGGGAAACACTGTCCTAGGGGATCTTGACTAAGTGTTCCTGAACTTTGGCTGTCTTGAGAACTGTCTCTAGCTACTTCAGCTGCAATTTTTGCTTCCTGTTCATTTTCTTCATTTAACATTTGGACATAAGTTGTGAAAGTACTGCATTCTATGCTATCTTTGCTAGCATTAAAAGAATCTTCATAGCTTTGAAATTCTCCCAGTAGTTCGTCCTCTGAACGCCATGGTTTAAACAGCTGTAAAAGAGCCAAGTAGTAAAATTCCTTTTTGTCAGTAGTGTCGCAACTCAGCTTCCTGTGATTTATCAAACTTCCTTTCGTTTGCTTGACCAAACATCCTTCCTCACCAATGACTTTATATTTTCCATTGTTGATGTCTTCTGTGGCTTTCCGTGAAAAAATGTAGTTCTGCAGCACTTCATAGAGACACATGTTCTCAAGATGATGACTTCTTTTTGGGTAATATGTGTCCAACATGTTTGTTTTCAAAATATCTGTACTTTCTGGGTCATTCTCGGCCAAATATTCAATTTCTCCAACAGATTTCAGTACCCGATTTCTCATTCCTGCAAGGCCTAAGCTTACCCAAATTATTCTTCTGGATTTCGAGTAAAGACTTGCAGATGATAACCTATCTGAGCATTCGTAGGATCCAATTTCTCGATGCGATAACATCTTTAAACTGAAACTGTACAGCTTCTTACTGACAGTCTTCTCGTGAGAAATCTCTTCCCACATTTCCTTCAATTCTGTTTTCTCAGATTTAGTGATGTAAGATGTGACATACCGAGCAACAGCAATAGAATTGTCTGCCACATACTGAATATCCATGTTAGCATTCCACATGGATAAAATGACTGGGTTGAAGTCATTTATAAATTTTGACTCTTCTTTTCTTCTTAGGTTGTATGTATTTTTGGGAGATTTTCTGGTTATAGTATGTCGCACAGCTGACATAAAACTTTAGAAAGAACAGGTCTAGGAAATCCAAATCGACACTTTGTGTAGAATTTATCTTTGGTCTTGTACTTCCGTCGACAGTATTTTCCACACTGATGACTTTGGAAACGTAAAACTTGTTCTTTTAACTTTTTCTCTTCTGTGCTATTAGGTATAGCACATGTTGCATATTCTTCAATGAAAGATAACACTGCTTCATCAGCATCTGTTCCAAATTTTGGGGCATCCTTGATCCACAACAGCATATGAATATGAGGAGCACCTCTTGCCTGGTACTCTTTTCTCCAAAAGAAATCCACTACTTCTCCAAGAGGTGGATTTTTTTTATTGCAGATGAAGGACATCATAGCCTCAAATCTATGATTGAAATATCTGCAAACATTAACCGGATCCAATGAGCACAGTTCTCCTGCTGTCTTGTATTCAATGTTTTTAATGTTTGAATTTGCCTCTCGTAGAAAATCCAATAAATCATCCCAAGCGTACTCGGCACAGCTTAGGGTTACAAACCATGTAGGAGTTCCTAAATTCCGTAACATGCAATTTAATTCACCATGGCGTCGGTACCAATATTCATTTGTCCCACGCTGACAAGCCATCGGATTGATCAGTTGTGTTTCCAAATGATCATCTCGGTGCTGCACTTTCTCCATAAAATCCTTAGCAGACACATTATGTAGATGTACTCCACTTTTTAAAATGTGATTTACTGCATAAGATAATGCAGACAAGTCGCTTTCAAATAAAAGATGAAACAAATAAGGAATACTTTGACGAAATCTTGAATCTTCAGCATATAGTCTTGTAGTCCGATACTCAGAAGCTGGAATCTGTTCTGGGCGTTCATCGTATCGTCCACCTTTTCCTGTAGGAAACAGCTGAGGAAAACATCGAGCTTCCAAGCTCTTCTCCCATACACTCACGGGAGTTCCTTTTGCTTTCTTCATCTGAAACAGATCAATATTGTCTCCCATAACTTCTTTTGAATGAAGAGGATGTATGCTAAAATGTTCATAAATTTCTTCTTCCTTTGACTTGTCCACTTTTTCAATTTGTCCAGTTGGTGTTTCTGTGTCTTCTTGTAAATCTTCTTCTTCTTCATCTACATAAATTGATTCATACCATTTATTATTCCTTTTCAAATATAAATTTGCTCTTTGTACTTTCCGTACATCTACCAGCTCCTGCCAAATCTTCTTATTCTTTGTAGGTACACCATTAACCAGAATAACTAATGGTTCAGTTTCCAAAGTATCTGCATCAATAGTTTTCATATTTTTTTTCAAATCCAAGGGCAAATACACCACTCTTCCTTTTAAACCTCTCAGTAAATCTGAAGGAGGTAATTTACCAGTTTAGGGCTCCATACGTACTAGGGTCTGGAACGGATGAACACATTGAATGAGTATAGACTCATATGTATTTAAATCAGAAAGTTCGGCAGGAATAGCATCCAATTCTAAATTATTATGTACAGCTCTGGTCGGCATTCTATTTTCTTCTAACTTGTTATAACAGTATTTACAAATACGCTGATCTTCACCCAATTCAAAACAATTTTCCAGAACTATATATGTTGCAAAATCCTTCCACTTATAATTATCTTCATTTTCACTTTTTTTATACAGATCAACATTCCTTGTTTGAATTTTATAATGGCTTCTGCGGCAACAAATACAAGTAATATTTTGTCTTTCATTAGAGATGATAGTAAATTTTGTCATTTCATCCTCAAAATTTTTAGTAATAATGAGTTCTACATTCTGTTCCTCATTTTCCTCATTAACTGTGTCCTTTTCTGCACTTTCTTGTTCTGGACCAAAGTAACAAAACTGAATCTCATCAGTAACCTTCACTACATCTGATACAGATCCACGGAACAGAGCATTATTCAACTCATTCAACTTTACTGCTGGACTTTTAGCAAAATACAATGTTCTCACAAACTTTCTCATTTCAGTATGATGAACAGCCAGCATCCTAAAATGATGAAAAACACTTTTACACACTTTTCTAGATAGACAAGCCAGAGAATGTCCTTGCAAACCAGTGTTCTCTCTCACTCTGCATGGATCTAGTGTTTGAAGCACCTTCATCTTCTGTTTTACACTCTTTTTACTATATTCTCTTAGAAAGTCACGTAATTTATCAATAGATTCCTGACGCACAGTACAAATACTACTACAGTTCCAAGTGTACACTGGGGCTTTTGGACGTCTCCCCATAGCCTCAGCAGCCATTACTTCTTCCTCATTTCTTGGAACCATTTTCTCTTTTTCCATCACACAACCATCCTTAACTTCATATGCTCTACCATTGGTGTCAACTGCATGCAACAAACTATTACTTTGAAGATAACTCTCTCCATTAAAAAATGGTTCAGTACTTGAACTGTGTTTCCATTCTCCCAAGAACACTTTACAAAAGTTACTTTTTTTGACTTCTCTTTTCCTTTTGCTTTGTGACTTCATTGCATTGACTAATTTATCTAATCTACGCATCCTATTCAAAATTAGAATAAAAAGTTTTCTTTTTATTTCCAAAGACTTACTTACAATATTTTCTATAAAAAAAAAAATTCTTAATAATTTTTGATTTTTTCTTATATTTTTTCACATCCTTTAGCAAATTTAATATCACTCTTCTCTGAAACATTTTTCGACGAATGTTTTTAAAATCTAATTTTCGTGTTAAATCAGTTTTACATACTTCTGATTGTACATTAGCTTTTGTTTTTTGCTGTTGACTCTGTTGTTGCTTTGTACATAAAACACTGTTTGTTTTACATTTATTTTTGCCATTTTCTTTTTTTTGAAGATATTTTTAAAGAAAACTTTACTTTTCTTACCAGTAGAGTTTTTCTTATTTCCATCACATGCTTCTCCTCCTATTTTTTTTTCCCAGTTTGTCCAGATATACTTGTTGTTGCTTTTCTTTCCTCTTTCTTGTCCTTAAAGGCATTTTTTAATTTTTACACTGTTGCTCAGCAATACCTGCAAGAAACTTAAAAAAAAATCTTTTTTGTAATTATAATTCATTAAAATATTTTTTAAGCTTTTCATTAATTTCAAACGTTTTACCATTTGCCTCTCATTTGTAATTTACTAATTTGTGCAGAGTGCTAACCACCACAGTTGAAAAAAAACAAGCTGCCCCTTTCCTGCAACTGCAAGTCTTTCAGAACAACTGCAACAGACTTTAAATCTCTGCCCACAATTCCTGTGTGCACACAGCCTCAATGTGTGATTCTAGGCAGAAAACAATATTTGATTGGCAATTTAAATGCACATTTACTACTGTGGTAGAGCAACTGATAATTGCTGTTACAGCCTGACACATTTTTCTTATAGTTTACAGAGACAGAAAAGAGCACATTTCCTAACAGCTACTTCATACCATAAGCATCTGCAACCTGGGTGAGTGATTAGAGTAGAGCAAAGAAAATGAGGCCTTGATTATGTTTTTTATGTGTTTGCGTTATACACTGCTTTCTGAAACATCACACAGAGCTAAGTACTACGCATGGGAGTGTTGGAGAAGCTGCTGCATGTGTGCCAAGAGTGTGTTTCTGGAGACTATGTATTGTCAGCTGCAAGAGAGATGAGCAAGGAGACTTCCAGAACTGCATGAAGACTGCAGGGATGTATGTAACAGTGCATGTGTGCTAAGGGATAATTTGTGTAAAGACAACAGGCTGCCCCTTTCCTGGGACTGCAATTCTTACTGAACAACAACTTCACAAATTTAATCTCTGCCCACAATTCCTGTGCGCACACAGACTCATGCCATCATTTTAGGAACATAACACAGGCTGCCCCTTTCCTGGGACTGCAATTCTTACTGAACAACAACTTCACAAATTAAATCTCTGCCCACAATTCCTGTGCGCACACAGACTCATGCCATCATTTTAGGAACATAACACAGGCTGCCCCTTTCCTGGGACTGCAATTCTTACTGAACAACAACTTCATAAATTAAATCTCTGCCCACAATTCCTGTGTGCACACAGACTCATATCGTCATTTTAGGCACATAACACAGGCTGCCCCTTTCCTGGGACTACATTTCTTTCAGAACAACAACTTCACAAATTAAATCTCTGCCCACAATTCCTGTATACACACAGACTCATGCTATGTTTTTTGGAACAAAACAGTGTTCCTGAATAGTACCAAATTACTGTTACAGCCTGACACATTTTCCTTATCATTTACAGAGGCAGAAAACAGCACATGTCCTAACAGCTCCTTGAGACCATGACCATGTGTTACAGGGTGAGTGATTAGACTAGATCAAAGAAAATGAGGCCTTGGTGACGTTGAATGTGTTTGCATTACACAATGCTATCTGAAACATCACACAGAGCTGAGTACTACACATGAGAGTGTTGGAGAAGCTGCTGCGTGTGTGCCAAGAGTGTGTTTCTGGAGACTGTGTATTGTCAGCTGCAAGACAGATGAGCAAAGAGACTTCAAAACTGCATGAAGACTGCTGGGATGTATGTAACAGTGCATGTGTGCGAAAGGTTAGTTTCAGTTTTGAACATATGGCAACTACCTGTGCCTTTGCTATTTAGAAAGAGAAATCTACCCTTTTGGTTTCAAATGTTTTAGCTTTTGCCTCTCATTTGCGATTAAGTGATTTCTGCTGAGTGCTAACCACCACATTTGAAGAAAACAAGCTGTCCCTTTCCTGCAAGTGCATGTTTTACAGAACAACTGCAACACAAATTACATCTCTGGCCACAATTCCTATATGCACACAGCCTCATAGTGTGCTTCTAAGCAGAGAACAGAATTTGATTTGCAATTTCAAAGCACATTTACTACTATGGTAGAGCAAGTGATAATTAGTGTTACAGCCTGACACATTTTCCTTGTAGATCACAGAGGCAGAAAAGAGCACATGTCCTAACAGCTCCTTGAGACCATGAGCATGTGCATTCCGGGTGAGTGACTACACTAGAGCAAAGGAAATGAGCCTTGTTGACGTTGAATGTGTTTGCGTTACACAGTGCTATCTGAAACACCACACAGACCTGAGTACTACACATGGGAGTGTGGGAGAAGCTGCTGCGTGTGTGCCAAGAGTGTGTTTCTGGAGACTGTGTATTGTCTGGTGCAAGACAGATGAGCAAAGAGACTTCCAAAACTGCATGAAGACTGCTGGGATGTATGTAACAGTGCATGTGTGCTAAGGGTTATTTTCAGTTTTGAACATATGGCAACTACCTGTGCCTTTGCTATTTTGAAAGGGAAATCTACCCTGTTGGTTTCAAATGTTTTAGCTTTTGCCTCTCATTTGCTATTAAGTGATTTCTAATTCCTGTATACACACGGACTCATGCTATGTTTTTTGGAACAAAACAGTGTTCCTGAATAGTACCAAATTACAGTTACAGCCTGACACATTTCCCTTATCATTTACAGAGGCAGAAAACAGCACATGTCCTAACAGCTCCTTGAGACCATGACCATGTGTTACAGGGTGAGTGATTAGACTAGATCAATGAAAATGAGGCCTTGGTGACGTTGAATGTGTTTGCATTACACAATGCTATCTGAAACATCACGCAGAGCTGAGTACTACACATGAGTGTTGGAGAAGCTGCTGCGTGTGTGCCAAGAGTGTGTTTCTGGAGACTATGTATTGTCAGCTGCAAGACAGATGAGCAAATAGACTTCAAAACTGCATGAAGACTGCTGGGATGTATGGAACAGTGCATGTGTGCGAAAGGTTAGTTTCAGTTTTGAACATATGGCAACTACCTGTGCCTTTTCTATTTAGAAAGAGAAATCTACCCTGTTGGTTTCAAATGTTTTAGCTTTTGCCTCTCATTTGCGATGAAGTGATTTCTGCTGAGTGCTAACCACCACATTTGAAGAAAACAAGCTGCCCCTTTCCTGCAAGTGCATGTTTTACAAATCAACTGCAACACAAAATACATCTCTGGCCACTATTCCTATATTCACACAGACTCATGCTGTGTTGGTAGGCACAAAACACAGGCTGCCCCTTTCCTGGGTCTGCAATCCTTACAGAACAACAAATTCACAAATTAAATCTCAGACAACAATTCCTATATGCACACAGACTCATGCTGTGTTGGTAGGCACAAAACACAGGCTGCCCCTTTCCTGGGTCAGCAATTCTTACAGAACTAATGCTAATTTCAAATGTGCTGCCATTTTCCTCTCTTTTCTTTCAAAGTGATTTCTGCTAAATCCTAACCATCACAATTAAAAACAAGCTGTCCTTTCCTTTCAACTGCAAGTCTTACTTTTCAACAGCAACGCAAATTAAATCTCTGTCAACAATTCTTCTCTGCACACAGACTCATGGTTTGATGGTAGGCACAAAACAGTATTCCTCATTCTTACCAGTACACATAAACTTATTGTGAAAACATACTCCATAATATCTTACAAGTTCAAAACAGTTAAATATCTCGCAAACCTCAAAATGTAAAACATAACTTTTGAAGAAGATTCACAATTCTAATATTTATCTAAAAAATCACCACATACATCCCCTCTCAAACTCATAACTCACCTTTTAAAATAGTTAGTTGAGAAAGAAATGTGCCACTCAAACAGCAGACTATCAGAGTCAGAATATCAGAGCTCCACACCTCTCTCCTCTCTCCAGAACCAGTAAATGGCAATGTTTCCCTCTCTTTTTTCACACATATACATGTTAATTTCAAATCTCAGTGCTTCCCACTTTTTTTCAAATGAAATCACACATTTCTATTGGTTGAAAACTTCATCCCCTTTCCAAATGTACCCTTCCCCCAACTTGTCTCCTGCCTGCTACCATAGCAACAGGTCATGGAACACTGCTGTGAGGAGAGAGGTCAGAAGTTCAGCAGACAATGTTTCATATCCAAAGAGCAAGAGTGCTTGACTTTTCAAACCTAACAGCAAATCCATAGTAATGTTCTTTGGTAACACATTTTTCTGAACCAATACAAAACATGCTTTTTAAAATTTAAACATACAGCCTAGTTTTTAGTGTAGAATGGTTTGAAACAGCCAATGAGTTCTTTTTTATATAAAAAAAACTATGTGTGCCTCCATTTTTCAACTGTCTTTCATTTCATATTGCCTTTCTACTGAAAGACACCTCCTGAGTGCATCCAGATCTCCTTGGAAGATGTTCACAGTGTGGATTGTAGGTCACAGCTATGTCTTCTGGAGTGAAAAATGTGTAGAAAAAAGAGGTATGGTGAGAGATCTTGCTTTGCCAAATGTAGACATTAAATGGATTGGTCAGAGAGGGTTAAAGTGGCACCAGTTAATGCCTTTGGTGAAAACCTTTCTACATCTCCCACAGCCTAACCTTATTATTGTGCACTGTGGTGGTAATGACCTAGGCACTTTAACTGGGGTAGGTCTGGAAATGCTTATTAAGGACACCTTTGTGCAATTGATGTCGCTTTTTCCACAAACTGCCTTTGTATATTCTAACATATGCCAAAGGCAAAAGTGGAACTGGTCCAACCAATTTTGTCCGCAGATTGACAAAGCAAGGAAGCACGTCAACAAATCTATTTCTGCTTTCCTCAGAGACTATGGTATGGGTTCTATATACCACAACAACTTGCGTTACAACATGCAAGACATTTATAGAGGAGATGGTGTACACTTCACTGATGAAGGCAACAGAGTCTTCCTCTTGAACTTTAGACTGCATCGGTACTTACTTGTAGGTACCAAAAAACACACAAACACAAGGGCTCTTTTTAGAGCCACCTTATATCTTTTCACTTAATTGCGAATTTTTATAATTTTTTTGTTTTTAAAAAAATTTTGGGTGCGCGCTGGGTGCGCGCACTCGGCGATATTTTTTTTCAAAATATAAATCTTTTTTTTTGCCCTACAAGGTCCTACTGTGACCCCCTTACAATGCCTAGTGGGTCAATATCTCCCCACTCTGCCCCCTTTTCACGTTCTCCCCCTTTGTTTATCACCCCCTCTTTATGCGAGAGACAAAATGGCGGCCGCCGCTTCCTGATTTCCACCGATTCTAATGTTTACTGACATCTAACAACCAATCAGAAGTGCGCTCGCGCACGGCAGGGTGCGCGCACAGGACTTGCTCAGTGCGCGCACGCTGCGCGTGTACAGATATATATATGGATTTAAATGCTAATTTCTCAGGAAATACTGAACAGATTTACACCAAACCTGCAAAAGGCACTTCATGGACCTTATGGCTACCTCTCTGCCAAATTTCACATAATTCTGTTCAGCCGTTCGGGCTGTAGCTGCGACTAAAGTCCCTATGGAAAAATGCATTAGGAAAACGCGTTTTGGGACCCCCCTTTTTTCTCGGCCCCAGCTTGGCGAATCACCCCGAAACTTTCAGGGTAGGAGCTGAGCGGAGCGCCCCATTAGTTTTGAAAATTTCGCGTGGATTTGTCTACCGGCGCCAAAGTTATTCAAAATAGAATTTTGAGATTTCCTATGGAAACACGGTCCTAACTATAACTACCTACTGGCGACAGCCAGTAGGTAATATATATATATATATATATATATATATATATATATATATATATATATATATATATATATATATATATATATACACATACACACAAACGAAACACCTCCATTGTCGGGAGCCACCAACCCTGCAGGGCGACCTCAGATGGTTTACAGGGACGGAGCTTCCTGTTACTTGTGCACACACAACAGAAGAAAAGCGCTGAAGCCAGATTCTATAGACAAACAGGGCGTTTTATTCTTGTTTTTAAGAAGGCACACACTCTTCCTCCTTACACGTTTCGGCTTCTCCATTAAGCCTTGATCACCGGTGTGTGTATATAATATATATATATATATATATATATATATATATACATTTATTTGATTCGCATTTCAATGTTTAGTGATTTCTTTATTTCACTTAAAAAAAAAAAGAAAGAAAAAATAAGATCTAAACTGCGAGATAGGCAATTTCTTTTCTTTCTTTAATCTTACTAATGTATTGTTTGATCTCTTTTGAAGATGATACAAAGGAAGTGTGCTCATGACTGCTAACTACTCTGATTCAAGCATGGGAATCTATGAAAGCCGTTTCAAATATGTTCAAACTCGAATAGATATTTTCAAATTCATTAGGAAATTGAAATTGCTTAAACACTTCAAACTAAATAAAGCATCAAATGCAGCTGCAAGAATAACTACTTTGGACACACCCAACATACGATTGACCACGAGTGATGTAACCAACCTCAAAACTCTATATGCCTTAGACACCAACTTGGATGATGTCGAGTGTTCAACTCAGGAACAACTACTCAGCCTAGGCACCAGTGGTAATTCCCCTATCACGCGCCCATTTCGACCTAACTCCACATTCATCCCACTTATGCCGAAAGACGCACTGGATATATTCAGCGATTGTGTTATTCAAGACCTCAAAATACTCAATAAAAGGATTTTGGCCAAGAATAAACATCAATCTTACCAGAACCAGAAATACTTCACATTAATGAAAAAATTGAAAAATGAGACTGAGGTTATCATATCAAAAGCTGATAAGGGAGGCAACATCGTCCTGTGGGCTAAAAATCTTTATTTACTTGAAGCTTATCGCCATCTAGATGATGAATTATGCTATAGGAAGGCGAACGTCAATGGTATAATGAAGTTGAAAGATCAAGTCCATGGTGAACTTGGACAGTGGAAAAGAGTCGGCCTGATCAACAAAAATGAGTACAACTATCTGAAGGTTGAGTTTCCTACCACTGCGGCCTTATATTTTGTGCCAAAAGTACATAAACAACAAAATCCCATTCCGGGCAGACCTATCATCTCTGCTCAACGCAGCTTATGTGAAAACATCTCGAAGTACGTTTTTTTTTCTCTATGTGAATTTGTTGAAGAACTGCCATCATACATCAAAGATACTGGACACTTTCTCTCCACCATACAGAACATATCCTGGCAAGAGGGATATGTGTTCATTGTCATGGATATTTGTTCCCTGTATACAAGCATACGCCATACTGATGGCTTACAGGCAGTGAAATACTACCTGGACAAGAGAAACATTATTTTCCTCAAACATAACGCCATGTTAATACTTAAGATCGAACTATGTCTGTATAACAACTATTTTATGTTCAACAATGAGTTATTCCAACAGCTTCAGGGCGTAGCGATGGGAGCATGCTTCTCCCCTAGCTATGCGTGTTTACACGTTGGCTGGTGGGAGGAGCATGTCCTCAACCACACATATGGTGAAACTTACAGGGCCCATGTTATACAGTGGTGGAGATTCATTGATGATATATGTATCATTTGGAATGGCTCAATTGAATCAGCTAACGAATTCGTAAAAAAGGTTCATGTGAATGAGTTGAATTTAAAATTCACTGCTCAGATCAATGCAGAAAGAGTAGAATTCCTGGATGTAGAATTGTATGTTAGTGACAACAAGATACAAACCAAACTACATCGCAAAAGCACAGCTGGTAATTCTATACTCCATGCGCAAAGCTCCCATCCCTACCATCTACTAAAGAGCATTCTCTATGGAGAATTTTTGCGCATCAGACGTATATGCAGCTTAGAGTCTGACTGCAACATTTGTCTAGCAGAATCTTTTTCAAGATTCTTAGCTCGGGGATATAAAGAAAAGACTTAGAACGAGCTATGGTGCAAGCAAAAATGATGAATCGTAATGCCTATCTTGCAACAGTCAGCAAAACCACTACACATACTACTACTGACAACACAAGCAGTTTACCCCACAACAAGGGGGATTTGTTGCGCTTCATAACTACTTTCAGTAGTCAAGATAAAGATATAAGGAAACTTATATATAAAAATTGGCCTATAGTGAAAACGGATCTGACCATGTCACAAATGGTACCAGACCTACCCCAAATCACATTTCGAAGAGCACCATCCATGAGGGATGCCCTGGTGAAAACCAGCCCTGAGGTAACCATTACTAATACCTGGTTATCCAAACGCAAGGGTTTCTTCAAATGCAGCTCTTGTCGAGCTTTCAAATTCGGCATTAACACCTCTGAATTTGAGAGTGCATTTGATCATACCCCTATCAGTCTCAAAGGTCTGTACACATGTAAATCTGACCATGCAGTATATGTACTTGAGTGTTCTTGTAAACTCAAATATATTGGTAGCACGAAACTACAGGTATTTACCAGGATTTTAGATGAAGATGATACAAAGGAAGTGTGCTCATGACTGCTAACTACTCTGATTCAAGCATGGGAATCTATGAAAGTTACGATACTGGAGTAAGAAAAAAAGTTACTTACCTGTAACTTTAGTTCTCCAGTATTGGTAACTTTCATAGATTCACATGTGACTCACCCTCCTCCCCTGGTAAAGCTCGACGTTCTGCTTCTTTATGGTTATCCTGTGGCACTACGGCTACGAAAATTTGATGGTCTGAGGCTCTGGAGGGTTCTAGAGGGTGAGGCTGATCTGATTGATTTTTGATTTTATTTGGTCTCTTTTACAAAATGACGTGGATATGTTACAAAACTATATTGGGCCTAGGCCTAGTTTCTAATTGTAATGGTTTTGTTGCAGGGATTCTGCTTATACACAGAACTATGCGTAGAACCCCAGGACCTCAGTGAATTGTGGTGTACCAGAAACTCACCTCAGAACACAGAACCCAGTATCCGGCTAGCATAAGTGTCCCATTCGTTATCCGAGATTTAGCTCGGCGGTCCCAATGAAAAGACAACCCAGAACAAGCGACTCAGTGTACTCTCAGGAATGGTGGGAATCGGAAATACCTGTTCGTATATTATTCTCACATCAGTCCACAACGAGAATAAACAAAGACACGGTGAAAATAAAAAGAGTTTATTTTATAGACCACGTGTCCTAAGATGCAGTACTTTGGCTAATACAAGCAGACAAATGATTAAAATTAAAACCATCAGCATCGTTACAATACCATAGAATATAAAGGGAGTGATCATGTTATAAATGACAGTGGATACTACCACCTTCCCTTTACTAAGAAGCTACTATTATTATTATGCTAATAAAAGGTCTCTTAGGCTTGAATAGGGGACCCCATACCTCAAAGATCAGCTTAGTGAAATCACATCACAGGAGCATCAGAAGTCTTCTCGCAGGAAGGCTCGTCTTCGGTCTGAATATTAAACATGATGTCTACAATATTAAAAGCACCAACTTTCAGGTATTCGCAGCTGCCTATATGTTATGGCTAAATAGTGAGTCGATCAACCTAGAGTGGAAAACATGCATTGTCTAACGACCCAGACTGTTCTTGTTACACCATGTACAGACCAAGGTCGCTACGCAGAGCTCGGGATGGTAACAACAGATTGCTCTCGTGTGAGGCAAAGCGCGAGCCAGCAGTTTGTTTAAACAATAACATGTAGATGCAGTGTCGTGCGCAAAAGCAGCAAGATGGCTTTCTAACATCTAACGTGGTTATGCTAACTTAACAATGTATGTACGTATTAAGGGATTCCTTACTACAGTTTGTATTGCTATTTTTATATATACCGGGACTCCCATCTCAATGACAGGGAATGATTCAAGCATGTGAATCTATGAAAGTTACCAATACTGGAGAACTAAAGTTAAAGGTAAGTAACTTATTTTCTTCTGACGCTGATGTCAAGTAATGGTGGTTCTCCAAGCTGTGGCAACCACAGTAAAGAGGACAGTTCCAACAACATGCTGTGCAAGTGAGGATTTTGATTAAATTAAGTTAAGGTGGTCCTGGCTCATTCCATTTCCATGTGTCAGCAGGCATTGTCCCAGAGTGTAATGTTTGGTGTTTGAGACTTTTGTTAGTCCTGAAATTATGTGGCTGCAGGAATAGTTGGAGCAAATTAAAATGAACTGATCAGCTGCGCTTTTAGCAGCAGAGATCAAATCATGGATCCTTGTGGAACACCTGAGTGTACTTCAGGCAGGATGTTCTTCAAGCGGGATGTACTTTAGGGGGGTGAGTGTGATGAGAGGTTGAACATCTGAATCTTACATGAATAAAATGCGACTCCTTTCCTTGGGTGCCCTTTTGGTCCTGTTGGCAGAAAAGCATAGGTTGGGCATAGAGTGTTGAAAGGTGCTGAGAAATCTACAGGTAGGACGGTAGTTTCCCCTTTTTAATTAGCAGTTGTTTTTACGCCTTCCTACAGGGACATCATTCCACACAATACGGATGCCAACTTCGCCCTACGACAGGGATTTTTCACTTGAATTAGATGTTATCTTCAATGAATCCAGAAACTTGCAAGGAAGCCAAGAATAATCCTTTGAAAAGTTTTGATAGTTTCCTTTGTTAATAGCCTGTGATTTTAGTGAGAGGATTTGATGTAAGATGATTCCAAGTTATAAATAAACTGTACCATTTTGAGTGGGGGAGATTATCATGGTGTAGCTAATGTATGTTGTAAGCGTCCATTGGAGAGTCTGACATTGTGCAGGGCTTTACAAGGTCGTGAATTCAGATGCCGACATAGCAAAGAAAGAACATTAGTTGATGCTGGAGTTGATCATGTCCGTTCATAGATCAGAAGGTCACGATGCATGTAGAAGCAGTACTTCAGACCACAGGAATGTGTCAAGTTCTCTTAAGGTGTGATGTCTTCCTTGATACCATCCCTGAATTCTGACAACTCCTTGGAAGTGCACTCTGTCTTAGTAATGTGTATGGAACTACAGCTTTGCCATTTTCCTTGATGGACTCTCTATGAATTTGTGTTGAAAGTAATGCCAAGTTTGTTCTCTTCATCCATTGCCGTTTCATTAGTTTGCCTAAGTCGTTCATGGTGTTTAATGCGGCCAAGTCTTTGGAACGTATTGGTGATGCTGGTCTTTTGATGGCACATTTTGGCTACATGGGTTAAGTGAGTTCAGGGCTTCGGTGAGCATGTGGTCTAACCAAGAGATTGTCATTATTGGGTATGGGGTCAGAATTGGGGCAGTGGCAATCATATTTGCATCTAGGCTAGTGAAGAAGGTTGGTTGCTTGTTGTGTGCTTATAGTAAGGCTGTGCATTAGTTGGGAGAAGAATACCATGGTGGTCGGTCCAAGAACAAGGGTATTAGATTTATAAAATATGTTCATTGCATAGGTTTTACAAACTTTATAACACATACAAAAAAGAACTTTGTAACAAAACCCTTCATAATAATTTAATATTTTATTTTAATATTTGCTAGCATTTTTAACGCTAAGTACAACAGTTTAACATAGTTGATTTGTTAACAATGTTCTCATCATGTACTCTGTACTCGTCTATGATGGATGCTCCCGAAATCACCCACTCGGGCCATGATTGCAGATGACCAGAACATCATACTAAGAAACCAATGTCCCTGGAGTTCCAGATACTGCTAGTACTCCCTTTCTGGATAGTAAGTTCACGTCCTGTGGCTTTCCATCACTGTTGACTGCACATTGATGTCTAGTAGTCAGAAGTTCTTAGCCGAACTCTGAGCAGTGTCCGAGTCCAGGGTAAGCGGTATCACAATGATGTCACCCTCCTTCACTTAAGACAGAGATTTGCTTTCTGAAAACTCGGGTATCCGGATTGTTCTGCATTAATTCTTTAGCAGGTTTATAACCTTTGTTTATTAATTTATTTTATAATACATGAATTATCCCAGTCTCTTTCTCGCATCTCGAAATCAACAGGACCGTATGATGTTAGCTTGCAATAATAGAGCCTTAGATGCCCCCTAATTTATAAATATCCTGTCCTAATAGAAAATTTGCTTTTAGCTAATCTTTGCGATTTGTTTGAAGAATAGTTGTTAAATGCCCACCCTTAACCTTTTATGTGCTGCAGCCAAATCTGAAATGAGGTGCAATATACCTTTATCCATACATATCCTTACATGGGGAACGACTGACTGCTTCTAAGAACAAATTCAAGGCAAGGATACAAAGAAAGGAGCTAGCCACAAGATTTAAGTAGGGTAGAACTGATGAAGAATGAACGAGTGAAGGAAGGAAATAAAAGCAAAAGGCCTTTATTAGCATTGGGAAAACACCAGCCCTGATATTTTAGTTTTTTGATAAAAAAAAAATAAACATTCTTAACCACTGATTTTTACAATTTTGAAAAACATTATAAAACAAAAAACAATCGGAATTCACAACACATAAACAGTGAAAACAGGAAAGCCTAACTTATGAATATCTTGCTGTGCCAGAGTACACTAAAACAACTATCAGCAGAGGTTCTTCTGTAATGTCAATCTTGACTCTGTTCACAAGGCTTTCACAACATTGTCCTAGATTTTCACACTTTACTGACACCAAGGTGATGGCTGTAGTTGTGGCATATCTTCATAGGTCTGGGTTCTGATTATCCAGAAAATTCAGGGCATTCTGATAGGATTCCATTGTTTGAGTCTAGCCCTGATGGTCCTTTGCATGCTGGTTTGCCTGCTTTTTTGCTAACTGTTGGTCACTCATGCATGTTGACGCATGACTGCTTTGCTGTTGTGTTGCCATATGCATATGGTTCCAACATGGGTGGGTGACTGACATTGAGCCATCAGCACCACAATGGATCTCCAGCTGTGGATGGGACAGGAGTACCTCTACTGTTAGAATTCCTTTTAACCACCACCCACATAGGCCACCGTAGTCATGGATGCAACCACCTTAGGGACTGAGGAACTCTGGTCAAATGTCTGGTCTCCAAAGGAGAAAAAATTGCATTGCAACTTACTCAAACTGTTTGCAGTTAACCTGGCCCTGAATGACTTATGCCCCCCCCCCCACACACACCCCACTTTTGCCGTTGGTTTGTCCAAATCCATATTGAAAACACGAGGGCAATGTGGTATGCAACCAAGAAGGGCTGGGTGTGCTTTAGCAACCTCACTACGCACTGGATCGGTCTGTCTGTCAACCATCTAATAGGCTTCTTGAACACAAAAGCTGCCTGACCATTCGTGGTCTCTCCACCCGGGAGTGGTACAAGCCATCTTTATCCTATGGGGTACCCCTAGGTGAATATTTGGCACTTGTGAGACTGTGCATTGCCCACTATCCTGTGCCTTCTAATTTCTGGTGCAAGGAGACCTGGAGATATGTTTTTTTCTGACATGGAACCCCAGCACCGCAGTACATTATATCCCCCATTCACTGGATTCCTCAATTGATTTAGGAAACTGCACCAAGAATGAGCACAAGTGATACTGGTTTCCCTGGCCTGGCGACATAGGGTGTGGTATGCAGACCTCCTGCTGACGTCACCATGCTTCCTCCAACTTCTGCTCTGGCTCAAGATGGGTCTCCTCCTCTTGCAGTTGGGAGGACACGTTTTGCAACGCAACCTCCAGTGCCTTCACCTTCATTTCTGGAGATTGACCAGGACATTTCAGTTCCATTCGCTGTCTGGAGTGGTGGAAGGCCTCCTGTTGGCGAGCTATCCTTCCACAAGGTCAGTCTTTGCGGGCTTTGAAACCATTTTCATCCAGGTGTCCCGAGAGGGTATTGACTCTCAAAAAGTGCAACTTTCTGATGCATTTTGTTTTCTTTTCCCTAGCAAGTTTGTGCAGTGTGCATAATTAAAGCTTATGTTTCAGCTTTATCAGCCTTCATTGGGTTGCCAGATTAGCCAGCTCTGTTCAAGTCCCCGATCATTATGAGATTTCTGAAGGGGCTGCCAGATGATTCACCTTTTCCCTTTTATTGTGCCTTAGTGGCGTCTTTTCATAGTTCTGAAATTCTCAGTCGGAGCTTTGTTTTGCGAAAATTCATAGCTGCCAGTCATAGCTTTTGAAGTTGAAGGTGGTGATTTTGATACCCATCGGTGATCTATAAGAGCTTTGTGTCCAGCCTCTGATATCCTTGTTTTCATATAAGCTGATGTTGAGCAAGGCATCCTTTCTGCAAAAGGTGTTGAGCCCGTTCCATGTGGGTCAGTCCATCACTCTGCCCACATTCTACCTCTAGTCCCATTCCATTGAGGAACGGCTACATAGACCGGGTTCCTACAGTGCAGAAAGCTATTATGTTTACAAAGGCCAATGTTGACATGGATCCCTCCACGTTGAGGTCGGGTACTCATCAGGGGTAATGATGGTGCGACCCTATAGTCCTCATTGGAACAACTTGAGCTCCTCAGTGCAGAGTTTTGCAGAGTTTTATATAGCGCTAACTTGACCCGAATCCAATCAGGTATCAGAGCGCTTTACATAGCACCAGTTACGTTACATGAGGACACACATTCATTTTTTCTTAGGCACGGGGAGATTGTGATTTGCCCAGAATCACAGGATGTTCAGCGTCATTACCGAGACTCGAACCCAGGTTCGAGGTAGAGTGCCCTAGCCATTAGGCCAACTCCTCTCCCCTCGGTTGTCTAGATAGCCCTAACAGTCTTTCCTGCCTCCATATCGGGGTGCCATTTATTGAAGTGCTTTCGACCAGCACCTCCACTGTCTGCTTAATCAACAGGCAGATGATGGTGTGAGTTGTTTACTCCTATATTTGGAGGCTTTGCATTTGTGGCAGTGGATTCTGCAATGGTTCATTTTCCCTTTGGTGGCCTATATGGTGTTGCCTCTTCTACCCCCATCCCCACACCCAAGCTTACCTTTATGTTGCTCACTTTGGGGTGCACAGAATATTAATAAATAACTTAATCTGATAGAGACTTCTAGTTGTAGATTCGTACGAGCCCATCAGGTTATGGGTATTCCAGCTAAAGAACCTGATAGATACTTTCCAGCACTCATGAAGACCTCCATCTTTGAATGACCAAACCATCTCCACTCCAGAAGCTGAACTGGTTGAATATTTCAACCTATGCATCCTGTAGATTTTAGTCTCAAACCACACATTGTAATGGTCATGTTATAGAGATGTAGTTTACAAGACATCTGAAACTTGTCCTATCCTTTCCCTCTTTACATCATGCAGCTGCTTCTTTGTCCTGACAGTACCCAGCCAGTTGCCCAACTGCCATACCGCTGAGCCCAGTCCCTCATCAGCGATGTGCGCGCTGGGATGACGTCGCAGGACTTACATAGACGCCGCCCATGCACGCTGATGTCAGTTTTTTTCCACGCCAGCCAACCGCAGATGCAGAGACAGTTACCCCTAGCCACTTTTTGGCTAACATTTTGTTTTACTTTTTGTTGATGTTTTTTTCGAGTCGTAGACTCCTGGTGCGTCGAGGACTTCCCAGTGAAGTACCGGCTTCAACAACTAGCCTAGCCATCAAGTCCTGCAAGCTGTCCTGCCTCTGCGTAGCCGTGGAACCCTTGTGGGTTAGGAAGCCAGCGGGCAAGCCAGTTGCCCCTGTGCCACTGCCTCCAAACCTTCCTAGTCCGACGCTCTAGGCCCATCACCAGCCATAAAGTATCAGCTCACTTGGCCAAGGGAGCTATAGAGAGGGTCACTGTGCCAGAAGTAGGTCATGGTTGTTATTCCCGCTACTTTCTGGTACCCAAGAAGGAGAAAGGCATTCATCCTATCTTAGACCTCCAGGCCCTCAACTTCATCTTCCAGAAGGAAAAGTTCAAAATGCTCACCCTAGCCCAAGTTCTGTCTGCACTCGACCCAGGAGACTGGCTGGTGGCACTGGAGTTGCAGGACGCTAATTTTCATATACCCATCCTGCTCGCTCAGAGATGTTACCTTTGGTTCACCGTTGGCCACAAGCACTTTCAGTTCACCATCCTCCCCTTTGGCCTTACCAGTGCCCCTCGGGTGTTCACAAAGGTGATGGCGGTGGTCGAAGCTCATGTGCGCAGATCAGGTGTTCTAGTCTAACTATTTCTCAACAACTGGCTGTTGAAGGCAGGCTCGCCCCAGGCTGTCGTCTCCCACCTCCAGGCTATGGTAGACCTCCTGCATTCCCTGGGGTTCACTATCAATGTGACAAAGTCACACCTGGCTCCCTCTCCCTGGCTCCCTTTCATAGGACAGTTCTGGACAAAGTGCAGTTTTGGGCCTATTGTACCGAGCAGCGAGTCTGGGATATTCGTTTCAGTCTCTATCCAAGATTTCAGTGAGAATGACTGAGGCTGCTGGGCCTAATGGCCTCCTGTTTCCTGCTGGTGGATCATGCCAGGTGGCTCTGCAATGGGACCTGAAGTTCCAGTGGGCGCAGCATCAGGGGAATCTTTCCGACTTCGTCAAGATCTCGGAGGGAACTGCGCACCAACTGCAGTGGTGGCTAACAAACCAAGATTGGGTCAGAGGCAGATTCCTCTCCCTTCCCCAACCAGATCTAACTGTGGTGACTTATGTGTCACTTCTGGGATGGGGCAGCCTCTCAGGAGAGGCGGAGATCAGAGACGTCTGGCCTCAGGTGGATTAAGGCCTCCATATCGACGTTTGGAGCTCTGGCCGTTCAGAATGGCAATGAAAGCATTCCTTCCTTCTCTCAAGGGGAAAGTATTGCAGGTGTTGACCGACAACACCACTGCCATGTGGTACTGCAACAAACCGGGCAGGTTGGGCTTGTGGACCCTTTGTCAAGAGGCTCTCCTCCTCTGGACATGGCTGGAAATCAGGACATAACCTTGGTGGTTAAACACCTGGCAGACTCCAGGGTGGACAAACTCCGCCATTGGTGCCTAGTTGATCAGGAATAGCGTCTCCATCCTGAGATGGCGCAAGGTCTCTTTCAGCGATGGGGAGAGCCTTGGTTTCCTCCAAAGAGAACACGCAATGTCAGCAGTTTTTCACGTTGGAGTTTCCAAGGGGACGCTCGCTCTGCAACGCTTTTCGTAGCAAGTGGAGCTTCGGCCTCCTGTGTGCTCAAGTCATTCTAGTAGCTTCGAACTGTGCTCGAAAAGTCTGGTACCCAGACCTTCTGAGCATGGCCATCTATCGTCCGATCAGACTGCCCCTTTGGGAGAATCTCAGCAGCAGGGGAGGGTTCTTCACCCGAACCTGTCCAGCCTCCACCTCCTTGCATCGAGATTGAGCGTGGCAGTTGACAGCATTTGACCTTTCGCCAGAAGTTTGTGATGTTATCTTGGCAGGCAGGTGTCCCTCCATTTAATTGTTATATGCCTTTAGATGGACAGATTTATGGCATGGTGCACAGCAAAGGCTGTAGACCCCCTTTCTGCTCCTCTTTTGAGGTCCTTTTGTCCGTTCTTTCCTTGACACAGCAGGGATCTGCGTTGGGCACTCTGAAAAGATACCTTGCAGCCATTTCTACTTCCTTAAAGGGCCTAACTCATTTGTTCTCTCCATCTCCTTTTGTAATGCCCAATGCGACTTAAAATCGGGTTCTCACTTTTCTTATGTGTTCTCCCTTCGAGCCTCTTCATAACTGTCCTCTCTGGTTGCTGCCTTTCTTGTTGCCATCTTCTCTGCTTTCAGGGTGAGCGAGCTGCAGGCTTTATCTTCTAAGCCCCCATTTATATCTGTCTATGTGGATAAAGTTGTGCTTTGAGCCAAGCCTTCATTCCTTCCTAAGGCCGGTCCACCAATTCATGTGGGACAATCTATCACTCTGCCCTCCTTTTATCCTCATCCATCCAAGGAGGAGAGACTCCACAGTCTGGACCCAAAACGTGCATTGTCTATTTATCTTGATCGCACAACAGACTTATGGGTGGATGATCAACTCTTCATTGGCTCTGTGGGTGCCAAGAAAGTTCGGGCTATTCAAAAATGTACCATCTCCTGATGGGTTTTCCTTTGAAATCAAATTAGACGGTGCTTTGGCGAAGAGGGACGCTCCTGTGGGGTTGAGTGCTCATTCTACCAGAGCAATGGCGGCAACCACTGCATTAGCACGTGGAGTTTAAGTCCTTGACATCTGTCAGGCAGCAACATGGGCATCCTTGCACACGTTTACCTAGACACTTCTGCCTGGACAGCCAAGTCTGGAGGGATGGCTACTTTGCCCATTCGGTCCTTCAGTACTTTCTGGTATGATCTTGCTTCGCACATCCTCCTAAGGGGATGGCATTGCTGGGGTATCTATTCTAAGGTAAGTACTCTACAACTAACAGTATCTATCAGATGAACAAGTTACTTACCTTTGGCAAGAATGTATCTGGTAGAGACATATGTTGTTGTAGATTCCTTACTGCCCCACCCATCCTCCCCGCCCTGCAAACTGATTTCTATGGATAGGGGCACTAGACGTCAGTGAAATGTATAATGCTATAAAATGCAAAGAATGCAAGCAAACTAAATGTATCCTAATGCATCATGTTTCTGGAAACTGCAAATGCCAATAAAAACATGTTTAAAAAAACAAAAAAACAGACGGCAGTGGGCGGCATCTATGTAGGTCCCGCAACATCATCCCCGTGCCCAAGATGCCGACGATGGCCGCTGAGCTGACTGTCGCCACCTAATGACTGGCAGGGGTACTGCTGAATAAACTCTCCGGTTCCAGACTGACGCCTGAGGGAAATTCTAAGGTAAGGAATCTACAACTAACTTGTCTCTACCAGATACATCGTTACCAAAGTAGGTAACTTGTTCTTCAGTATGTCTATTGTATACTCACAACTCTTCCTCCCCCAGTCAGAGTGAATTTCTGAGCAGCACCTACCTTTCAGAGCAGCTAGGGTTGGGACTACTGGTAGGACTAGGGCCTCTATTGGATGTAGAGATCAGAGTTTTCGAAACTGATTGGGAGCTTGGACTAGTGCTAAGATTGGCTGTAAGGTCCTGGTCTCCTATTGGTTCTAGATTTTAGGGCTAGTGTTGTGATTAGATAGTGTTAGGGCTAGGGTTCCCATTGGCTGTACGGATCACTTGACTACTAGGGCTATACACGGCCAAGGCTTAAGGAGTCCCAGCCCGGGCGTCGAGGCTAAGGGTGGAGAGGACAATGGTGAGGGCCTGTTTGAGCCTGTTCGAGACTGGTTGGACCCTGGTCCAGAAATGCTGCCCATTTTCCCATTCATTAATACCCACCCTATGTATGTGTCCCTCTGTGTATATAAGCATTCATTTCACTGTAGATATGTACCTATCTTTGTGTATTGCTTTGTATAAACATGCAGAATAATTATGTTATAAAAACAAAAAAAATCTATGTTCTACATGTACTTGCTTGCATTGTGCATCTATGTACCTCCATGTACTTGGATCTGTGTGTCTGTTACTTTTCTCCTGAAAAAGCATATCCAATGCACTACCCTATTTCTCATCCTGTACCGCTATCAATATCTTTAATCTGCATATACTTACCTCCTTTATGCATCTATATACTTTCAATGTACTTATGGATCTATATATTTATCACTTTCGTCTAATTTAGCATTTCCAATGCACTACCCTATTTCTCAGCCTATACTTCTCTCAATATATCTTCTAGCCCAACTTTCTGACTCATCTCAAACTTCTTTCTGCTACTCTTTCCAATGCACTACCTTATCTATCACCCTATATATATGTCATTACATCCTCTACACCCACTCTCTCATTTATCTCAAACCCCATACCACTATGTTCCCCAAAATAACCCTTTTTTGACTCTCTCCTACTCTACCCCTCCTTGCATCATCTGACACTTCTTTTACTATACCGATCCCCCCCCAAAACAAACCTTTCTAAACTCTTCCCTCTGTAGTGTAGTTCCTATTTCCATTATAGGCTCTGCGCATTGGAATAATATACACTATAGTTTTTGCATAGGACTTAGGTCAGTATGCTCCTATCGAGTACATTAAACTTAATTACTTGTGTGTGCCAGCTAACTCAGAGGTCACTAGAAACTTCTCTAATGAACTAGAAGGGATTAGTTTCTGACAACCGCATAAACATGACAACTTTGTTTCCCTTAGAATCGGAACGCGTCTCAGAATCGTGGAAACAATAGAGAACACTTTCACTCAGTCAATCGTGCATGCTTAGTTTCTCCAGAGTTTACACAAAAATAGATAGACGGGCATTTCAATAAAAGGGTTTATTGAACAGTCTTGTTTCTCGTGTAAGAGATATGAGCTGTTACAATCATTAGAGAGTATGCAACATATAATACGCACAGCGTAAGCAGTAAGAAGAAATAATACTGCAGTAGCGTTGTCTTTTAGCTATGACATATATTCATATATACATACATAAATAACACAGGCTAAAAAGTGAATACTCATCTGTTGCTTCTAAATAGTCCTACCCCAGTGTACCTAACCTAAGTGTAGTACGAGGTAAGAAGTAGGTGCTGTTTTCTATAGTATTGTATATACTAAGTTTATTTGCCAAGAGTCCCTGTAATTTCTAATTTAATTTCTAATTTAAAATGCTTATAAAGCGCAGCATACACCTTGCGGTTTCTTGGCGCTGAAGGTTCAGTGGCTGAGGGGAAGGAAGACCGGGGAGAAAATTTAGGCGGGGAAAGCCTGGCTAAATAGGAAGGTTTTCAAGTCTCCACGGAAGGAAAGGTACTGAGTTGCGGAGCGGAGGTTATCAGGGAGAGAGTTCCAGAAGGAAGGGGCCAGAGTAGAGAAATTGGATCCACCCCACTTTTTGCGCGAGAAACGGGGGATCAGAAGAAGGGACTTGGAGGAGGACCGGAGATTTCTTGCGGGGACGTAGGGTTTGATGAGTGAAGTGATGAAAGCAGGGGCAGTGCCCTGACGGGCCTGGAAGACCATGCACCCGATTTTAAAGAGGGAACGTTGTTTCACGGGGAGCCAGTGGAGTTTCTTTAGGAGGGGGGTGGAGTGGTGATAACGTGGGAGGCCAAATATCAGTCTGGCCGCCTGGTTCTGGATGGCTTGGAGTCTACGCAAACTATAGGCAGGGATGCCATGAAAAAGAGCGTTGGCGTAGTCCAAACGCGAGATTACCAGGGCGGCCATGATGGTCTTGAGGGCCTGAGGGGTGAAGAAGCGGGAGACAGAGCGGATGGTTCGAAGAGTGAGGAAACAGGAGGAGACCACGGAGCTAATGTGTGAGTGAAGAGTGAGCTGATTGTTCATTTTGACACCCAGTGTTTTGACAGTGGTGGAGGGGGAGGGTGCAGGGCCGAGAGAGGGGGGCCAGAAAAGAGAGTTCCAGGGACTGGACGAACCACCAGTGAGAACCAGCTCAGTTTTATCAGGGTTCAGTTTAAGATGGTTGTGATTCATCCAGTCCCTGATAAATGTCATAGTAGACTGGAAATTGGAGACCGAGAGAGAAGAGGGGGATAGATCAAAGATGAGCTGGAGGTCATCCGCGTAGTTAAAGACGGTGACCTCCAGCTGCTGGAGAGCAAAGATGAGAGGAAAGATATAGAGGTTGAAGAGAAGAGGGGAGAGAGAGGAACCCTGGGGAACACCGCAGGTGACAAGGAGAGGAATGGAGGTGAAGTCGCCTAGACGGACCGCCTGAGTGCGGTCCCTCAGAAAGGAGGAGAGCCAGACAAGAGCTGATCCCCTGATGCCAGCCGCCTTGACACGGGTGAGTAGGATGGTATGGTCCACCGTGTCAAAGGCGGCGGAAAGATCGAGGAGGACCAGTGCCTGGTGGTTGTTGTCATCCATGCCCTTTCTGAGGTTGTCTAGGACGGCGACTACGACCGATTCTGTTGAGTGCCTGGGGCGGAATCCTGCCTGACGAGAAGCCAGCCCCCCATTAGCCTCAATGTGGGTGCTCAGAACCGCGGTAACATGGCGTTCCATCACCTTGCCCAGAAAGGGCAGCAGGGAGATGGGGCGAAAGTTGGACGAGATAGAAGGGTCCGAGCCGGGTTTCTTCAGCAGTGGTACTATGGTGGCTGCTTTTAGTACCGGGGGCACCACACCCTGTGCCAAGGCGCTGTTGAGGAAGGCAATCGGGGGATCAGGGCAGCTAGAATAGATTTGCTGTAGGATGCGAGCGGGGCAGACATCCCCCGGGGACCCTGATTTAACTTTGGGGAGAATCGACAGAAAGGATTCCTGAGTAAGGGGAGGGATGACAGTGAGATGATTTTGTACTGGGGGGGGGGAGGGATCGACGAAGGTAGGCGAGGGTAAAGGGATATTGGCCTTGATATTGGTGATCTTATCCACGAAGTATTTGTTTAATTGGTCGCAGAGAAGCTGGGAGGGAGGGATTAGGGGCGAGGCTCGATCTGAGAACGCCAGGTCGTTTACGATGTCAAAGATAGCCCTGGGTTTGTTGGCGGCCGACATTATTCTCGTAGAGAAGTAGTCGGTCTTTGCAGCTAGAATTGCTGATTTGTAATCAGCCAACAGTGTCAGAAAGTAGGTTTTTAATAACGGGCAGTAGTCCTTCCTCCACTGCCTCTCCGCCCTCCGGACGCCCAGTTTGAGTTCTTTTAGATGGTCGTTAAACCATCGGTTAGAGTCCTTAAGCCGGCGGATGGAGATGCGTCGTAAGGGGGCCTCTGAATCACAGGCTCCAGCCAGCCAGGTGTTAATGGCCTTGGCCTGTGAGGCCGATGATAAGCCAGAGAGGGGGGGGATGGAATTGTGAAGCAGGGAGGTCAGGGAGGGGAGATCCAACCTGTTCCAGTTCCGCGCCCAGGTGTTTTTGGCAAGCGGGGTTTTGGGGGACAAGTTGTGGGGAATGGAGAAAGAGATGAGGGCATGATCGGACCAAGGACAAGGGGAGACCGCCACCGAAGCCAGTGGGAGGTTAAGAGCCCAGACCTGATCAAGTGTGTGCCCGTGAAGATGAGTGGGGACAGAAATGTGTGGGACAAAGTTGAGGGAAAACAGAGATTCAGTAAATTCTTTTGAGGCGGAGCACTCGTGTGGGTCTGAGGGCCAGTAATTAAAATCCCCCAGCACCAAGACCGAGGCAAAGTTGACCGCCAGGTTTGCCAGCAGGTCTTGGAAGGCAGGTAGAAATGAAGGCGAGGGCTGAGGGGGGCGGTACATGAGGAGACAAGTGATGGGAGGGGCGGTCTGGAGGGAACGGGCCACCAGGAAGTCGACAGGGGCCATAGGGGAAGAGGGAAGTAACTGGAAGTGCAGATCTGACCTAGTAATTAGCGCGACCCCACCGCCCGCCCTGCCGGCCGGTCGATCGGCACGTAGGGCCACATAAGACGGTGGAAGGGTGGCCAGGAGAGCGGGAAGGGAGGTATCGCAGTACCAGGTCTCGGTCAAGAGCAGTAGGTCAGGTTTCTCGGTATCGAGTAAGACGAACAGCTCGTGGTGATGCTTGACCGCCGACCTGGTATTGAGTAGAATAACGGACAGAGCTGGGGTGGAGGGGGGTGGGTCAGGGCAGGGGAGGCAAGGTGGCAGGGGAGATTGCGGTGGGGAGTGCGGCAGTGCAGGGAGGGTGGGGGCAAGGTCCAATGAATCGACGAGTCTACGGACAGGGTTCGGAAGGGGCCAGGTGCCTTGGAGGGCGATAAGGTCTTTAGAGGAGTATGATATTATTTGAGCATAGCGTCGTGCCCCTTGCCCCGTTCGGCCGCGGACGGGCGCAGACGGGCTTGACTTATGCGCGACTTCGGCGCGAAGTCGGCGCTCCCGCTGCGCTCGTCCGCTGCGCGTTCTGTATTGACACATTAATAAGGGCGGCCGTAAAGGCGGGAAGGGGGCGTGGCCTGGATGTGGGCGTGGCCAGCCGGCAGGAGGGCGTCACGTGAGCGCTGGAACCGCTACACGGAGCCCTCGGTGTGGAAAGAGCAAATAGCAGCAAGGTACAGTTTTAAAACACAATTTTCCAGAGTAAAACACAAAGCGTCTCCCGGCTTCCGCCTCAGGAGCAAAGAACCAAGTGAGCGCTCGGTAGCTGGCGCTTAAGAAGGGCGGGAAGGGGGCGTGGCCTGGATGTGGGCGTGGCCAGCCGGCAGGAGGGCGTCACGTGAGCGCTGGAACCGCTACACGGAGCCCTCGGTGTGGAAAGAGCAAATAGCAGCAAGGTACAGTTTTAAAACACAATTTTCCAGAGTAAAACACAAAGCGTCTCCCGGCTTCCGCCTCAGGAGCAAAGAACCAAGTGAGCGCTCGGTAGCTGGCGCTTAAGAAGGGCGGGAAGGGGGCGTGGCCTGGATGTGGGCGTGGCCAGCCGGCAGGAGGGCGTCACGTGAGCGCTGGAACCGCTACACGGAGCCCTCGGTGTGGAAAGAGCAAATAGCAGCAAGGTACAGTTTTAAAACACAATTTTCCAGAGTAAAACACAAAGCGTCTCCCGGCTTCCGCCTCAGGAGCAAAGAACCAAGTGAGCGCTCGGTAGCTGGCGCTTAAGAAGGGCGGGAAGGGGGCGTGGCCTGGATGTGGGCGTGGCCAGCCGGCAGGAGGGCGTCACGTGAGCGCTGGAACCGCTACACGGAGCCCTCGGTGTGGAAAGAGCAAATAGCAGCAAGGTACAGTTTTAAAACACAATTTTCCAGAGTAAAACACAAAGCGTCTCCCGGCTTCCGCCTCAGGAGCAAAGAACCAAGTGAGCGCTCGGTAGCTGGCGCTTAAGAAGGGCGGGAAGGGGGCGTGGCCTGGATGTGGGCGTGGCCAGCCGGCAGGAGGGCGTCACGTGAGCGCTGGAACCGCTACACGGAGCCCTCGGTGTGGAAAGAGCAAATAGCAGCAAGGTACAGTTTTAAAACACAATTTTCCAGAGTAAAACACAAAGCGTCTCCCGGCTTCCGCCTCAGGAGCAAAGAACCAAGTGAGCGCTCGGTAGCTGGCGCTTAAGAAGGGCGGGAAGGGGGCGTGGCCTGGATGTGGGCGTGGCCAGCCGGCAGGAGGGCGTCACGTGAGCGCTGGAACCGCTACACGGAGCCCTCGGTGTGGAAAGAGCAAATAGCAGCAAGGTACAGTTTTAAAACACAATTTTCCAGAGTAAAACACAAAGCGTCTCCCGGCTTCCGCCTCAGGAGCAAAGAACCAAGTGAGCGCTCGGTAGCTGGCGCTTAAGAAGGGCGGGAAGGGGGCGTGGCCTGGATGTGGGCGTGGCCAGCCGGCAGGAGGGCGTCACGTGAGCGCTGGAACCGCTACACGGAGCCCTCGGTGTGGAAAGAGCAAATAGCAGCAAGGTACAGTTTTAAAACACAATTTTCCAGAGTAAAACACAAAGCGTCTCCCGGCTTCCGCCTCAGCTCCATACCTTTAGAATGAGCGAGGTGGGAATCTCTATCCGGGTCTCAAACTCTAACACCCCATGAAGGAAGTCAGAACACTGTAAGCTGGATTCTCTGCAAGCAAGGATGACAGCATCTGGTCAGTGTGTCTGGCCGGGATATGGTCTCTTCCGAACTTGCCGTGGCGAACCGTGCAGTCAAGTCGTGCTGAGTCGTGCCGTGGTTTGCCATGGTAAGGAAAGGTATATTTATACCTGGAAGGTGTTTAGGAATGCTAGCATTGACGTAAAGTCGGGCAGAGCAATACGTCATGGATGAACCCCTAAGGAATAGTAGTTCATGCATAATAGATGAGTTCTTGGAGAAATCAATAATCGTAGCTAGGGAAAGTCCCGTTCGGCTTAAGGGTCTGGTTTCTAAGAACTCGTTGTGACGTGGGATGGACGGATGTAGGTAACCATGCCTGTATTTGGTTAGCATGACTAATGCCTAAAATAAGGACGCGGATTCTATGCCTAAATAAGGGCAATGCGAATTGTGCCTATATAAGGACATGATTCAGGGAAACCTATATACGGGTATCTAAATCGAAACACAGCACCCACTCCATTGACGAATGATCGATATTACTAAATGCTAAACATGCTAAGCACATAAAATTGAGTATCACATGATTACTAAAAACATTTGTAAAAGCATACTAAAATAATTTGTTGTTAAAAGTTTGCTACGCATGGAATGCAAAGGTGCTGTACATATCAAAGCAATGTTGCATTCTAAGCATATATTTACAGTGAATGCTTAAGTGAATGAACAGAAATATATACACATATGTAATTACATAGGCTAGTTGTACAGTAAGGAAAAAAAACATTCTAGAGCCATTTCACGACATGATTACATAAATGTGGAAAGAGGTGACAATGTGTCCCTGGAAGTGTTTCAAAGAAGTCTGTTCTCCCTGAATAGCTCTACTGTAAGCAGAGTTTTTCAGCCAAAAAAGAAAAAGTCAATATTTACAATAGTGATCTTAGGAAAGTTCCAAATTTAGTCTTTTGTTTTGAAAAAATGAAGGCCAAATTCATAGATTATATGGTACACTGTGAGCCAAATCAAAAGTTATTTGAGGATGCTGGGTAAAACATGAAATCCTCTAATCCTGTAGACAAAAAGTCGTCTAAGTTGTCGGTGATAGGTCGATTACCTCGTTTAGAAGACTAACTGCACATAGATGTGATGCATCGTCAGTAGCAGTGTTCGTTGATACCGGTGTGCCTGTTGATCCATATTGTACCTCAGCAGTAGCATGTTGCATCTGTGAGATCTCAATGAATGACGTCATCAGGATCGGTAGCCTCTGGGGACAACACAGAGCATGGGCCGTTATCGGGTCCAGCAGAGTATCGATATCCGTTGGCACGACTGATGGGCGTGTTAGACTGATGAACACGCATTCTTCATTGCAAAGTAGGCAGCATAGAACAGGTAAGATGCAATCTTGCCAGATTGGTCTGAACGACAGAAACCATGTGGTATTTAGTTCTCATAGACGAGGTAAACCCAATAGTTGCACTATGCGCTCATGACACTTCCTTTCCAGTAGAGCATTCTCCAAGGTGCTGGGAGTGACGCTGGTGGATTGGCTTGCCATAGCGTAAGCAGAAGGAATAAAAACAGGATTCCTGCAACGAGTGCTAGAATTAGCAGCAGACCACCAAACACCGAGTGCATGAAGTTTGGAATGATTCCGAGGACTGCCTGAAAAGGTGTTAACAGTCCCGAACATACTGTCTTAAATACATGCACAATACCGCTTAGGTCAGACATGTTTAAGATACGTCCCAACATTTCTGTAAAATGTGTAGGGCAATTTGTCTATAACAGAGCCTGTATCTCAGCCGACGTTCTTGTGACTTGTAGATCATAGGTTTCTTTGTCCGAGGTCAAAGGCACTGTTTGTTGTAAAAGAATGGCTTTTATTCTGCTTAAAGTATCCATTCGTATGGAAGAGATGTTCAGTGAAGGCCATAAAGGTGTCTATTTGGTGGGGCAAGACTTGCATACAGCAAGTGACCCTGGAAGTAACCGTTACTAGATATGGAATACCTGTCAACATGCCACAACAGCACTGATCATTCAACATAAGGTAACTCCCATTTGAAAGTTGTCCAAACGTTGGATTAATCACAGCGGCTGGTGAACCTTGCAGGTGGCAGGACAAATTTGCAGTGGAACCGCTACAGGCACCGTGTAAACTAATATCCCAACATATGAGTGAACCGCTCCGTGCATTTTAACAGTGTGTACCGCTAGTAAACACTTCACGCCCCCCACTCCAACATCTGTGTGTGTAAGGTAAATCCCAGGATGTCCTGATGTATTCTTTACCCAACCTTTCATATTTTCCTATTGGCATGTGTTTAAGGCAATACTGAAAATGGAAAGTTGTGACAGGCAGTTATTTTGCCATGTATGATCCATTCTGTAGCTGGTTTTTCTGCTACCGTAAATGGCAATTTTTCCAGTTTTTCAATGCTCAGTACTGTGTACTTTGCTCCCCTTTGTGCCAGTTGTTTTTCAGTGAGATTGTAATCAGAAAACAGAGAAGACGTGTTGATGAAACGCCAAGGCACATAGCCTGCACGCAAGTTTTGTAGCGTCCAGCCTAATAACAGAATAGAACGTAATTGAGACTGGCCTTTATGCAGCAGGACCAAATCTTGTTCCACAATGTCTATAGCAGAGGATACAATGTTGCCCAATGAATATATCCTGGATGACAGTCGTTAAACCATTGTCAACCACAGCGAGAGATTTCTCTAAATTAATACGATCAATTTCTCGTATTCTTTCAGCAGCGTCTGCTTGGGTAACCTTCCATATTTCATTATAAGCAGCATAGATGCCGGCATATATTAAACGTTTTTGATGCGGTTTTCTTGGACCTAGCAAGAATTCCCTACGGTTTGCGTCTTCTATAAGTAAAGATAAGTGTTGTTTCACATCCTCTAGTGTAAATGTCTGCAGCCAATCAAGGCAGAATTTTCCTTCACAGTATGTTGTTACTACCCCTGGATGCTGTCTTTGAACATAGCGTGGGTCTGGCCTATTGATTGTGAACCCTTGTGTTTTGTTCAGGAATCTTTTTTGACAGATGTTTGTGACTGTGGGCCAGAGCAACCATTTATTTTTTCCATTCGGAATCTGATCTGTTGTTTTGTAAGATAGTATGTACGTCGACCACCCCCTGTGTAGTGCTATTACTTGTGTGTGATGGTATGGACGGTTTGTTCATGTCTTTGATCTTGGCTAACCCAAGGCAAGATGTTTGTTGGACAGTGTCATTCAAAAACATTATCTGCTGTGAGATGATGCAGGCTCTAAACAAAGCTTCTATCCCCTGCACTTGCCAATCTTTTGTACCCCAGACATATTTTGTCAATTGTGTCTTTCCAAAAGACGAAACCTTGTCTAGAGTGTTGGGCAATAAAGGCTGCAGAATAAATCTGTTTGGTATTTGTTAACATATTCTTCGTACCCGTTTTGTTCACATTTTTAACGTAAAATGTTTCTGGACTGGATTTATTGTACCCTGAAAAATATGGAAACTTAATTTCAAACGTTTTTGAGCTACCCCTTGGTGGTGTAGGACAATGTTCTCATTGGTTATACATAAATACATTTCTAGGTGTTGCAGATTTATCTAAGAAATGATGACCATAGTGGTTGTAACAAAAAAGCTGCTCATAGTCTGTTGAACCCTCTAAGTATTCGTGGTTAGAGAATGCAGCAGATCTTTCTAGATCATACAGCATGTTATTAACAGTCTCAAAGTCCCAATCATCAGAATAGGTACTAGAGGTAATAAAGTCACTTAATGATATCTTGAATAAGTGTGGAATCTTCAAAAGTTCCGACGGACCATATATATCATAATCCGTTTTGTCCCAAACTATACCATCTTGTATAGGAACAGCTGTGATGTTCACTGCTGGCAAGTCTCTTGCTTCACGGTGGAATGATTTGTGTGGTTTCAAAAGTAAGTTCACATTTTTACTTCCTTCCTGTGTCCAAATGACTATATCGTCCATCTATCAACATGCTCAGAGTTATTACTAAAGCTAGCCAAAGTAGAAAGAAAAATATACCAGAAATAATCCATGGTGAAACCAGATAAGTCTTTTTTACGTGTTGAAAAAAGTCTTGTGATTGATCTTTGAAAGTTCTTTTCGCTGGCGTCGTTTCAGGCTCCCTGGGATCCTCAGAAAACGTATCAAAGTTAATGAAATAGCCAGAAGCAGTTCTGTCAATGGTTGAAATTGCATCAGGATTTGTTGAAATCGCTGGAACCAGTGGATCACTTGCGACGTTGGTGTAGACCGGTGTATCAGGACGAACTGTTATTTGGGTTTCAAGAGAAATGAGTTCCATAGCATTGTTGCTTAGTCCTTCATTTCTTACTGTTGGATTCTCAGTGGTGATGGGTCTTTCAGTTTGAACCTCTTGGATAGTAGCTAGAGGAGTGCATCTGCTACTTGGTCAGAGTCCACATGGCCTAGTGCTTAGTATTGGCCACATAGTGTAGTTTGATCAGGTCAATGGACACCAATCTTTTCTCCTTTTTACCAGCAAGGGGCGGCAGCAGTACTGTTCTTGATCCGTGGATTGCTAGGACAGGTACTGATTGTCTGTAAGAAGGCCCAAATTCCTTCTTGTCTGCGATCTTCTCTCTGACTAGATCCCCGAGCTGTGAGATCCTGACACAGGCCTTGCTGGGACGGCTGGATTATCCCCAGTGATGGTTGGCTTCAGGAACACATTACTTTGTTTCGATCTTAGTTCATTTAAGTCCTGTAAAACAGCCAAACGATCTTTGATATCAAATGGTTTATTTTCCACCACTGTGCCTTTACATTCGAGATCAGGAACCCACATTCTTGTCCCAAATAGGACCTCATATGGAGTGACCCCCTAGAGAACTTCTTGGCAAATTGTTTAATGAGCGTTGGACCCCATAAAGATGTTTGACCCACCCATCACCCGAACCTAATACCCTAGCTGTTATAGACCGCTTTATGTCCCGGTTTTTCCTTTCCACAACCAAATTTCCCTCAGGATGGAATGGAGAGGAGAACCGCAATGCAACACCCAAACTGGCCATGGCTTCTTTGTGAGCCCGAGAGCTAAATGCAGGGCCCTGGTCAGAGTGCAGCGTGCCTATTGCGTATGTGCCGATAGAGACTCGCAAATCTTTTATAACAGTTCGAAAGTCAGCCGAGCGCTGAGGCCACATCCATAGGAACCTTGACTTAGTGTTTGTGGGATTGCATTCGTCCAAGAGGACGTCTGCATGTAGATAGTCTAATGTTGTCTAACAATGGTGTCTGTACTGGGCAGGCTACTTCGTAGTCTGGTGGCGTTCTGCGCTGAGATCTCTATTGCAGTCTATGCAGTTATTGATGAAGTGTATTCATTCCAGGCTACCAGTACATCTCTTTTAATGTTAAGATTGTTTTAGAGATCCCCAGATGTGACAAACCCTCTCCCAGATGTGCTTCATAAATCAAAGCTGCTCTACGTTCCATGTTTGGAATTACCCTATCCCCCACTCCAGGGATTTGAGCAAACGGAACGCTGTTCGCATCACTTATATTCGAGTATTTGAGTGAAAACTTTTTTGTTAACACTGCACCACTGCCTTTGCTTGAAGCATTGACAGCCAACAATATCTCACTGTCTATTTTCGTTTTTGAACGAGTGATCGCAGCTAAGTAAACCGTTTGCACAGCCCCCTTTGCGGCTTCGTCAGCCAATGAATTCCCTGCAATGTGAACGCCATCACGTTGATGACTCAGCGTGTGTATGACGTGAGTGTTTTGTAGTCCGTCTCGCAACTGAACTACTTGTTCCCAAAGCATTTCATGCTTGAATGTGCCACCTTTTGCATCTTTGAAACCATTTTGAAGCCAATTCGGTAAATATTAATTGTATGATTGTACACAGTAAAAAGAATCGCACACTATAAGTAAGGGGAATTGGCGATCCGTATTTTCAAGTGCCGATTTGAATGCTTGTAGTTCAGCTCGCTGAGCTGTACAATCTTCTAAAGATTGTGTTTTAGTGACCATCGGTCAGAATTTACCATTGCGCATACGACCTTTAACGATCGTGCAGGCTGCACTGTAAGCTTGTTTACTCCCCGTAGTGGGTTGTGCTGATCCGTCAGTATAAATTATGAATTCATACTGGTCAAGAGGAAGAATCTCAATAGGCAGAGGGCATTCTTGTTCGAATTGCAGGAATCCTTGTGTCTTTAAATAAGGATCAAAAACATATTCAACATCTGTTTCAGCAAGAGAATTAACCCATTGTATCCATCTTGGATGTAAAGCTTTTGCATTCGGAATGCTCGCTTTTGTAACCGCCTCTATGATGCGTTTACCCTGAGCTAGAGTTCTTTCTTTTACTACATAGGTTTGAACTGCTGTCAGAATGTTTTCTGTTGAAGTGAAGCGCATTTCCGCTTGTGTGTACAAATGTGATTTGTATGCAATTGGTACTTCTTCACCTTCATTAAAAGTTAAGTAGGTGAATCCGCATTGCCCCGAAATTATTCGGATCACTAGATTACGTGTATTTCCGCGTGTTTGTAAGTGATTTGTTGCTAACAAGTCAAATTGTAGTGAACGCAGAATTTCTGTGTGTCTCTGTGTCCAATCTTTGTTTTTGAAATCAGGTTTGATTAATTTGTTGAGGTTTAACCCTTTCTGCGTAATTTAGAATGTAAATTCTTCCAAAATTGAGGAAACCTAGAATCGACTAGGTTTTTCAGCGTTTTTGGAGGTTGGAGCAGTGCACACTTTTCTAAAAAGTTTGCTGCCAGGCTTTTGCCTTCACTTGAAAGTTCATATCCTAGGAAAAGGACATTGTGATGGGCAATTCTTGATTTCTTAAAATTGAATTTGTAGCCCTCAGAGGCAAAGCCCAGTATAATGGTGTTCACCCTGTTCAAGTGCCTATCCAGGTCATTGTCTTTCAGATAGATATCATCGACATATGACAATGCCTCGTCATCATAAATTTGTAGTAACTCTGTTACTGTTGCTGAGAATAACCCTGGGCTGTTCTTGAACCCTTGTGGGAGTCGACAGAAGTGACACCATTATTGAGAAAGCTGTCAAGTACCTACTTTCAGGTGCTATATTTTGACAAAAGAAACCATTTGAAATATCCAACGAGGTTTTATATTTTTTATGCACAATGTTATTCATTAATGCTGTACTGTGTGCATTTTGTACAGCAAATGTTTTAGAACAAGTGTTCAGGTGTCTGTAATCCAAAACTAGACAATATGTATTGTCTGGTTTGGAAACAGGAAACAAAGGATTGTTTATTGATGAGGTGCATGTTTCAATCACCCCTTGGTATTCAAGTTGATCTAAGATCTCCCTGACCTGTTTTTTTTAGCTTCTTGCTTAATTGGGTACTGCCTTTGTGCAGTAGGTTGACATTTTAAATGGATTTTATGGTGAGGTGAGTCCTCATCCCATCATACATGATTTTTGTATAATGCTGGGGCCTGGGCTACTGCCAATTTGTTTGCTGGCATAAGTATATTTTAAATGTATAGGAACATGGTTGTAGAAGGCTGGCATAATGATGTCTTCACAATGTGGGCACTCCCTGACAAATTCTGGTGGCTAGTCTCTTTCTGCTAGAAGTATGTCATAACCCCTTCAAAGCTTTTCCATAAAGAGTGCTTTCACTTTTCTTGGTATGTCTCCCTCCATCCGAAGTGTTATATCATATAACTTTTGTTGAGAACTAACCCTGGTGTCTACAGTTTCAACTGTTATATACTCATTCAAGTCCACTGTCTCCAGAAGTTTCTTCAGGTTCTGGCGAGCTATTGTTACTTCTGCTGCACTGTCCAGCATTGTCTGAGCCCATTCTCCGTTGAGTTGTGTCCTCAGGATTTTCAGCATGTCTGATCTTCAGCTACCTTTTTCTTAGTGAATTGAGGTTTTGGTTTGTTCTGAACGTGCTGATCGTCTCTGGACTTCACGCGTTCTTTTTTATGATCTGACCGTCCTCTTCTTTCGGATGTCTGTGAAGACGTCTGAAAGGTACGAGAGGAACGTGCATCAGTATCTTGATACCGGTCAGGTTTTTTCAAATTATCCCTATTCCCGAGGTTATACCTCCTTTCAGAGTGCTCCTTTTGAGGAGACCTACCTCGGGATTGAGAACGTTTCTCTTTTGAATGTTGTTTTTTGTTTCCCCACTTCGTTTTTTAGAAGCTGTAGGATTTTTTTTAATAGTCTTTTTCAGGACCTTCAGACAGTTGTGGTTTAACTGGTTTCCCACCTAAACTGTCTCTGCCTAATTCTTCATAGGATTTTTCTATTATTCTGGGTAGTTTATGTTGATGTTCTGTTACATCAAATCCCTTAATTTCTGGCGGATCGCCACTGATGCTGCCTCCCCTTTAATATTAGATAATATTATTGTTGAGACCTGGTCGAAGTTTTACAGTAATTTCATACCTAAGTTCAGAGCAGGCTCTGCCCCGTATTCGTTTTGAATTTGTTTCAGGATATCCGGTATTACCGCAATAGACGGAACATCATGTGTTTTAGAATAGATGGCAGCAAAGATGGGCCTCAAGTGGTGCAGTCTTCCAGGTGTCGTGTGATCCCCATTGGTAAACAGATTGTTAGGATTCTGTGTTTCTCGTAAGGGCTAATATTAGGAAATACTGCTTCGATTTGAGTAATTTTTTGAATGGAATTTGTTCACGTTTTGTGGGCATTTTATCCATGACTGCGTGTAATGTCTGTGGAGTAATTTTCAGTGTATTCCCCTGGTGAGGGGTTCGATTTGGAATGGTTAATGGTGGTTGGACTGTTAAAGTCTGCATGACATATGGTACTAACTGCCTGTAAATGTTTATCAACTCTAAGTTGAGTGAGTAACTCCTCGTCTGACATTGTTTCAGTATCCGGATGAGGTGTGTAGCCGGATAAAATCGGCCATGTTGCTCCTTGTCTACCTAGTGGACCGAGCCTGGTTATGTAATTGTAATGTTTGAGGGCGCCTTTAAACCAGAGCTGATGCTCCTGGTATGTGAGTGGAATTTCTAAATCCTCAAAGGGAATGTATTCCTCAGGTGGTTCATCTTTTTTGAAGAAGTGAAACATTTTTGTTACTGGATTTGATTCTGGGAATACTATCCATGAATAGAATACCTCTGTCTGAAAAGATTCATGTGCCTTTATCACAAAAACCGCTCTAACACCTCTTGGCGTTAGGCCATGTTTTATAAGTTTTAGAGTGATGGCTTGCCTTAAATATGGATGGATGTTTATAACACCCTCATCGGTTTCATTTAAACCTGTAGAATTTAAACCTGTTGTGACTTGGTCAGACGCAGTCTCTGTATCAGGCATTTTGTTTTGATGAAAAATGTAGAACAAGTTTCAAGGGAACAAAGATAAGGTGCACAATATTTTGGAACACTGTATCCTTCAACGTTGAACAAACCAAACAGTCAATACATAGGAGTCTCATCCTACTCAGCTATGGTGGATATTATCCCTACCCACTCCAGACGTCTTATGGAGTATTATGAGTAGGGGTCTCTGAGAAAAGCACAACTGAGTTACTTCAGTATCTAGCGTTAAATTAGTGCCTTACCAAACAGTTGGGCGCCATGTAGTGTAGTTCCTATTTCCCTTCTAGGCTCTACGCATTGGAATAATATACACTATAGTTTTTGCATGGGAGTAAGGTCAGTTTGCTCCTATCGAGTACATTAAACTTATTTACTTATGTGTGCCAGCTAACTCAGAGGTCACTAGAAACTTCTCGAATGAACAAGAAGGGATCAGTTTCTGACAACCGCATAAACATGACGATAGACAGGCGTTTCAATAAAAGGGTTTATTGAACAGTCTTGTTTCTCGTGTAAGAGATATGAGCTATTACAATCATTAGACAGTAAGCAAGATATAATACGCACAGTGTAAGCAGTAACAAGAAATACTGCAATAGCATTGTCTTTTAGCTATGACATATATTCATATATACATACATAAATAACACATGCTACAAAGTGAATACTCTTCTGATGCTTCTAAATCGTCCTACCCCAGTGTACCTAACCTAAGTGTAGTACGAGGTAAGAAGTAGGGGCTGTTTTCTATAGTATGGTATATACTAAGTTTATATGCCAAGAATCCCTCTAGGTTCTAGTCAGCTCCATACCTTTAGAATGAGCGAGGTGGGAATCTCTCTCTGGGTTTCAAACTCTAACACCCCGCGAAGGGAGTCAGAACACTGGAAGCTGGATTCTCTGCAAGCAGGGATGACAGCGTCTGGTCAGTGCGTCAGGCCGGGAAATGGTCTCTTCCGAACTTGCCGTGGCGAACCGTGCAGTCAAGTCATGCTGAGTCGTGCCGTGGTTTGCCATGGTAAGGGAAGGTATATTTATACCTGGAAGGTGTTTAGGAATGCTAGCATTGACGTAAATGCGGGCAGAGGAAGACGTCATGGATGAACCCCTAAGTAATAGTTCATGCATAATAGATGAGTTCTTGGAGAAATCAATAATCCTAGCTAGGGAAAGTCCCGTTCGGCTTAAGGGTCTGGTTTCTAAGAACTTGTTGTGATGTGGGATGGACGGATGTAGGTACCCATGCCTGTATTTGGTTAGCATGGCTAATGCCTAAATTAGGACAGGGATTCTATGCCTAAATAAGGGCAATACGAATTGTGCCTATATAAGGACATGATTCAGGGAAACCTATATACGGGTATCTAAATCGAAACACAACACCTCTGACTCTTCCCCTCCAAAAACACTTTTTACTTGTCCAAAAGCCTCCTCCTACTGCTATGACCTAAAAAAAGAAATCCTTTACTCTTCTATCCCTCCACTATGTCAATGTCAATGTCAGATATTTTTATATAGCGCGCATATCACCAAACGGTCTCAGGGCGCTTTGCAGCCAAAGACAAAAGGGTAAAAGAACATACTATCCTTTTCAATCAAAATAACAGACTAACATGTTTACTTCTCTAATTCCATATTCCACTATACTAATTCACCACTAATCCTTTATGGGTTCCAGAGTAGCGTGCTACTTGCCTACAGAGCGTTTCAACACCTCATCAGGGTTAAGAGCGCTATATCAATGCAAACCTTTCTCCCTTTTTTACCCCTCCCCAACCCTTCTCAATCCAAATAACTGACTAATATCCACCACTCAAATTAGTTCATATTTCACTATACTAATTTTCGACACTAATCTTTTATGGGTTCCGGAGTAGCCTGCTACTTGCCAGAAAAGTGCTTCAACACCCCATCAGGGGTAACAGGCGCTATATGAATGCAAACCTTTCTTACCCTTCTATCCCTCCGCTATCCTTCTCACTCCAAATAACTGACTAATATCCACCACTCAAATTACTTTCATATTTCACCATACTAATTCACCACTAAACCTTTATGGGTTTCCGGAGTAGCGTGCTACTCGCAAAAAAAAAAAAGCGCTTCAGCACCACATCAGGGGTAAGATGCGCTATTTAAATACAACAATTCTTTCCTCTTCTATCCTTCTGCTATCCTTCCAAATCCATATAACTGACTAACATATCCACCACTTAAAATTTACTTGCATGTTTCCCTATACTAATTCAACACTAATCCTCTATGGGTACCGGAGTAGCATGCTACTCGCCGAAAGCGCTTTGATGCCTCATCAGGGGTAGTAAGCGCTATACAAATGCAATTACAATACAATACTCATTCTCCTACGAAAGGTTGCACACACAAAATGTGCTATCAATAGGGTTCCGGACTCGGAAAAAGGAGAGGGCTTTTTTACTGTTAATATTTCCTTGTGCTGACGGAGGACGGGGTCTCCTCCCTGTTTCAAATTTTCGACATGATTATCTTCCTGCAGAGGGACAAATTCAAAATGGTTATGCTGGCCCAGATCTTGTCTGCTTTAGATTTCCGGACAGGATGCTGTTCTTGCACCTGCAGGAGAACTGTCTGTCTATCCATATATATCTATATATGGATCCTGCAGTCCCATAGACATTATCTGTGGTTCAAGTTAGGCCAGAAACATTTTCAGGTTGTTGTTCCCTTTTGGCCTCACCAGAGCCTCTCCAGTATTCATGAAAGTGAGGGCTGTGGTCGTCACCCACCAATGCTTTGTTTGTGTAAAACAAAACACACAAAAAACACTGTAGCCTGCACCACCCATTGCCTCTGCAAGTATCAGCAAATCTACTAACCACTACACACTTACAAGTGTGAGAATTCAAACTAGTTTAGGCCAACCAAAGTAATAAGAATGGCTTGGAATAGTCTGAATCGTCATTTTTTATGTATGATGAATTATTAAATACTGATGTTGTGCTCATCTCAAAATTTTACAGTACACCACTTGGTGGCACTCTGCATTAGTGCTGGTGTTAAGAATTAAGTGCTGGTGCCGAGCACTGGAAACCTCCGCCTGAAATTAAGCACCTATTAGATATTACTTTTCCGCTACCCGGACAACTTGCACTTGAAGGCTGGATCACCACAGATCACTTCCAGATGATGCCATACATTCTGATGTCTCACCTGACTCCTTTGTAGAACCCTTTTGGCCTTTCTACATTTGATGGACCAACCATACTTGTTTAAATCGCCTGTTGTGATGAGATTTATAAAAGGTTTGCCGGGTAGTAGGACCTTAACTTGGAGTTGACAGTTCTTAGGTTTTACTCCCTTCAAGCCGATACACAGCTGCGTCCCCTGAGTGTTAAGACAGTCTTCCTCATTACAAGAGTTTCAGCCTGTGATGTGAGAGGACCAGCTTTAAAGCACCTTTTCCCCCAGACAAACTGGAGCCGAAGACTTGAGTGTCCTCCTTACCTTAAGTTGGAACAGCCTTCAACGCTGGCCATTCTGTCACCTTACCAGCATTCTTCACCCCTGCACACTCTCAAAAGAGGAGGAGAGACTACATCGGCTGGACCCCACAAGGGCTTTAAGCTTTTATATTGATCGTAGCAAAGGAACACCGAGAGGAAAATCAGCTTTTTGTAGGGTTCTCTGGTGCAAAGAAAGGGAAGGCTGTGCAGAAGAAGGCTCTGAGGTGGATAGTCCTCTGCATTAAGAGCGGCTAAGCACTAGACAAAAAAAGCAACTACCATAAGATATTGCTGCTCATTCCACAAGGGCTAAGGCTGCTACCACTGCCTTGACACACGGAGTGCCTGCCCGTGATATGTAGGGGAGGTACTGCTTTGGTATCTATTCTAAGGTGAGGTATCTGCTGTTAGAAGTATCCATCAAAATGAATAAACATGGAGGGGGAAAGTAAGTATCCATCAGAAGAACAAATCGCGTACCTTTGCTAATGCACTTTCTGGTACAGACTATCGAACCGCAGATATCTCACTGCCCTCCCAACTCCCATTCTGTACAGTGGTCTTCTTTTAACATCTAAAAAGGTCTCAAGTTAGGAATGAGTGTACTTGTACTAACAATTGTTCACTCTCCACATTTGTTGGCGCGTCAAGGGAAAAACAAGAAACTGACGTCCGCACTTAGGGGTGGCACTTATATGCAACCCTCTCTCATTTTCGACGTGGTACGAAGCCAGTGTGGAGCAGCCTAGCGCCGCCTAGCGGAAGGGAGAATTGCTGGAGAAGAATTTCCAGATCCAGTCTGGCACCTAGGAAGTGTTCAAAAGTACAGAATCTGTAGTTAGAGTATGCAACAGAAAGAGCATCACTGAAGTTAGTAACATGTTAGTTCGGGAGAGTAATTGTTTTATCTTCTTAAAAAAATATTTGTAAAATGAATATATTTATAATATATTATTTAATTTGTTACTGTGCTGTAAAATGTTTTCCCCCAGGCTAAATCAATCACATTCTTTATTCGATTATTAATTAATAATCATAAAAGTACAATTGAAAACACAGTATAACGCAAATCATAAAACAAAAAAGCTGTGAATAAATATACAAACAAATATATCCTAAAACAGTCTAAAAACCAGGAACGTTCTTCTTTTTAATGCATTCAGTTGGATATTTACATTTTCCCCAGGTTAATAAATATTTTAAATTAATTTACATTTATATTCTACATTAAAAAGCATTTTTTTAAACAAACTTTATTGAAGTTCTGTATACTTTACTATGAGGAGCTCTCCATCTCCATTGTGGAGGTCTCTGCAAACATGGGCGCAAGTAGTAGGAACGTAAAATATGGTTGTAAAGTGGAAATGTACACTTTTGGGTAGGAGCACATATACATGCGTGTAAATATACATGGGTATATTTACCTCTGTGACTGGCCCAAAAATCCAGTACATTTGCTTTTAGGTAAAGTCACCTCTCCTTAGCCTGTTTATGACATGATTTTCTGGCAATTAGGTTAGGTGTATAGATGACATCAGGGTAAATACAAAAGCTGAGGCTGTTTGAAAATGCATATTCTCTTTCTCTGTTTCAGAGCCCTATTTTGTGTCATTACCCCAAGGTGTTTCCAGATCTAAGGTTTGCACCTGGTTATTAAATATGATTAAGGCTCCCTGTTTTCACTGATTTGTACAGATAAATACAGGCAGAAAACCATTTATTTTCCTGTCTGTATTTATTTTTAATTGTGGATAAAAACAGAAATTGGGTTGTTTTTCAGTGATTCTAAATGCGGTCAATTATGACGGCCAGGCCAAACTCTGTGCGGATTGACAGATAAGGGGATTAAAAAAAATATAGGGATTTTAGTAAAGAGCCTTAAACAGCAGTAGATTTCCACAACCTTGATGCTAAAAATTACATATTTTCTTACCAGTGCATATTTTACCACCAGGCACGAGTGCACATTAACTAGTTAAATAAATGCAGAAATATACACATTTCAGCTTCATTTTTTCACAAAACATACAATAAATATGGATAAATACAGGTAAAATATGCAAAAAATACATATAAACGCAGACGAAAATGACAAAAATATAAATACCATAAAAACGTCAGCCCTAAATATGATTTAAACCCATTGGATTGGCCCACATAGGGTTGCTGCTTCCCTTGGCATCACCACCACTGCCTGGAAGGTGGTGATACAGTGGCTTGAAAAAGGTCAAAATCACCACATTGCTTAAAATAAATCAGCCTCACACATCAGATATCCATAACAATCATCCTGCTATTGCCATCCCTCTTCAGAAGCTTGTGGCAGATCGAATACGAGTTAACGCAATTGGCTGAGAGCTGTGATGGTTTGCTGAAGGCAGCAGGATGATAGCCACTTGTATTTGGTCCACTTTACTGGTCAAGTGGATCAACCTATGCTGCATTGTTATCTGGATATGATTGCAGGCGTCGCCGAAATAGCAGCACCATGTTCTTCTTCGCTTTCTACAGACTGTAAGCAGGTTGTTAAATCCAGGTCCCTTTACACCTCACCCTCTTAGATTAACTATGGTGTGCCACCGGTTTCACCTTTGCCAAACGTTTATATTAAAATTTTGATCAAACTTGTTTAGTGCTTAAATCTCCACTTTAAGTCAAAGGCTAAGGCACCCATGGTTGTGTGGAGGTCACAAGCGAAGAAGACCAATGAAACAATCTTGCCAAGTGTTTCTTTCAGACCAATGGCTGAATGAGTTGAAGCTGGTTACAGGGTTAATGCTCAAAATAGGCATTTTTGTTTCTCCAGTGACACCCCACATGCTCATTGGGATCAGATTCTCCACTCTTTCTACTAGTTGAAGGCCCTTGCTCTGGATCCACGATTACATTGAGCCGGTAAAAACACATTTAGAACTATAGCCTAACTTTCCAGTTACAAACATATTCCCCTCTGGCTTTAGTTGATTGGTAGGGAGGGCTACTTAACTCCTGATAAGGCTTCGCAAACAGCTTTGATCTAGTAATCTACAGGAATGAAATTAGCAAATTTAGGCATGCACAGACTACAGGGGGGTAGGCTCCTGTTCACCCCTCTGAAAGAGTTATCCCATCTCACTAGCTTGGTGAAGCACCGATGGTTTCCAGTGGTCAGTAGAGCTATATGTAATTGCTTATTGTCTTGTTTTCTTGACTTGATAGCCCCTAATAAAACTGTTTGTCTTTTGAGATCATGAGGCCAAAGTTCTAGTTGCAAAACTCATTTGAATTTTTCCACCACTGCTTATGATCATCTTTAGGCTCATTTTAGAAAACAGGAATCTAACTGTGGAATTTTCAAACAGGTTGAAATCTTAACTATTTCACTGATCCATATCTAACCAGGCATTTTAGCAGACTGGCATCTGGAGACAGCATGGCTGCGTAGTAAGCCAAGTAAGTATTTTTAATTTTAGGGAGAAACCCGCTTTATTAGAGACTTAAAGCCAGGACCAACCATCTAAATATTTTCCCCTCCATGACTACCAGAACCGCAATTGCTAATTGAAAACTCTTACTTGCCCCTCGCCAGTTGCATCTCTTAAATGAGCAAACATCTCTGAAGACCATTAGCATCTGCATTAGAAGCACATAATGTTTGCTGTAAAAGAAAGGCTCAATGTGAAAGTAATTTTTCCCAGTCTTTCCAGCGTGGCCAAGTAGACTGAGTCTTCACCAAATAAGGAATTCTATCTAAATAGACATTTTCTTAATTACTTTACGACAGCTATAGCTTTTAATGGACCCATCAGCCTGAATATATATATTCTAAAACAACATGGAGTGTTAAGACAATTTTAGATAGGGTTATTATTGTTCCTTTAAAATTTTTGTCGAGATTAGTTAATACACTTATGTTTCCTACATCGATTTTACAGTAAAGTCTTCTACTCCAGTCTGCTACCAAAAATAGAAAGCTGAGGGTACCTTAGACAATGCATGGCTCACAGGATTGCAGGATTGCAGATCTCCCGAGGCTTCGCCGGGAGCAACGGTGTTTCTTTTACTTCCCTGACGTCTTGTTTTAATTGACTTGTGCCTACCTGCGCATCTCGCTCAGCGCTCAGGAACCAGCGCCAGCAACTTCCTGGCTGCCCCTTCGCCTGCTTTCACGACCCAGACAGCCAGACCGCCTCCGCTGATCGCCCCCTCCTTGCCTCGCGTGGGGAGTGGGACGGGCGGCCAGTACACCTTGGGCGGGTCTGGGCTGGGCGTGCACTACTCTGGCTCCTCCACCCCCTGCCACGCCCCACTCAAAACTCCCCCCACATGTGTCCCTATATAATCACTTCCCCTCACCGACGGCGCAGCGGGCGGGCGCAGCGGGCGCGACGAAGGCGCGCCGAAGTTGCGCCTAAGTTAAGCCCGTCCGCGCCCGTCCGGGGCCAGGGGCACAATTCCCTGCCCAAATCACTTCTTACACTCCTTCCCAGCTTCACAGGCTACAGGGTCCGTGGGTTCTATCTGCCTCCACACACTCACGGATATCCCAGCTAGATTTATCCCCTCCTTCTCACTGTTCCTGTTCATTCACTTCTCCTATCCCGGTCCCCCCTTCCACAGAAGCCGTCAATACTGCCCCAGTTAAGACCCTTAAGGCGTATTATCTGAATACCAGATCGGCGGTGGCTCATTCACATGAACTATCAGTGTTGTTAGATCATCATGCACCAGATCCTCTTCTTTTAACCGAGACATGGTTCTGTGATGACTCCCTACCCACCTTGCTAGCTACATTGCCCGCCCCCTACTATGCACTTCGGGCCGATCGTTCATCCGGCAGAACGGGGGGTGGCGTCGCGGTCATTGCCCGTTCTGATCTTCCATTTCAACTGCTCTCTCTCCCCGATATTGCCACCACAGAGTATCTTGCTATTCGAACCACGTCCACATCCCCCCCTCTCACCTGTCTTCTCATTTATCGACCTCCCCAGTCGCCTCTACGATTTCTCCCTGATTTCCAGGAGGTGTTAGCCACCCTCTCTGTCAATAACTCTTCAGTGTTATTACTGGGTGATTTTAATTTCTGGCCCTCCGACCCAGCAGAGTGTTCATCTTCTAGAGAGTTTTCAGACACACTTTTATCTCTTAATTTTGTTTCTCACGTATCTTCCCCAACTCACGTCAAGGGGCATATCTTGGACCAGATTTGGTCCTTGAACTGCCCTGTCGACTCCCTTCTTATCTCTCCTTGCACTTGGTCTGATCATCACCTGATTTCTTTTGTTCTTCCTATCAGTTCTCCAGTTAGGGCCCCCCTTCCTAATAATGTCTGGGTCCGCTCGTGGAGTAGAGTTGACCCGGCGAACTTATCAGCTCTTTTAAGTGCTTCCTATCCCGTCTTACACGGGCTTTCCACCTCGGCTCAGGTTAATAGCATTGAACAATGGCTCTCCTCAGCCAGTGAGTCCATTGCCCCCTTGAAACGTCTGACTTCCAAGCGAGAGAAAGATGCCAACCTGTGGTTTACCGATGACTTGAAAACCATCAAATTATCGGTACGCCGTGCTGAGAGGGCCTGGAGGAGAAACTATTGTCCCATCTTAAGAGCTGATTTTACCACCCTTTTAGCTCAATATAAGAATGCCATCTTGGCCGCTAAAACGGCCTATTTCTCCTCCAAGATCCTCACAGCCGAGAACCAATCTAGGGAAATTTTCTCGATTGTTCAGAACCTAGCCTTTTCAGATCGTACCTCTCTTAAGCCCTCTCCTTCCCTTGCCCTTTGTCACTCTCTGAACAGCTTTTTCATTGATAAAATTGCTGCCATTAAAGCTAATATCCCTGCACCTTCCCCGTCTTTTGTTGATCCTCAGTGCCCTCCTTCCCAAGGACAATTAAACTCTCTCCCTCTTCTGACCAAGGAATCCTTCACATCCTTAATCCCCCTTGTAAAATCTGGCTCTCCCCTTGACACCTGTCCCGCTCAAATACTTCGTCACATTTACATTTCTTGCCCTGATCCTCCCCTTCACTTACTAAACAGTTCACTCTCTCAGGGGGTTGTTCCCAACCCCTTGAAATCAGCTATCATTTTACCCATTTTAAAAAAACCTGGCGCAGACCCCTCGATCCCAGCCAACTTTCGCCCCATTTCTCTCCTACCATTTTTGGCTAAGGTGCTCGAGCGCCATGTCACCAGGTCTCTGAGCACCTTTGTGGAAGAAAATGGGGTTTTGGCTGCCCGCCAGGCCGGTTTTCGCCCCGCACACTCTACGGAGTCCGTAGTTCTTTCGGTCCTTGACAACCTCAGGGAGGGGAGGGACACCAATCAATTCCAGGCACTGGTCCTCCTCGATCTCTCTGCCGCCTTCGACACGGTGGATCATACCATCTTACTTTCCCGTGTCGCGGCGGCGGGGATCGGGGGTACGGCCCTGGTTTGGTTGTCCTCCTTCCTGAGGGACCGCACCCAGGCAGTTCGCCTGGGTGACTTCACTGCGGACTTTCGGAAAGTTCTGGGCGGGGTCCCCCAAGGCTCCTCCCTTTCACCTCTTCTGTTTAATCTTTACATTTCTCCCCTCATTTTTTCTTTACAACAAATGGAGGTCTCCGTATACAACTATGCGGATGACCTCCAACTTGTCTTTAATCTGTCCTCTTCTTCTGCCTCTATCTCTAATTTCCAGTCCACTATGATTTTCATCAGGGACTGGATGGATTTCAACCACCTGAAACTCAACCCTGATAAGACCGAGTTGGTTTTGACGGGTGGTTGTTCCAGTCCCTGGTCTTCACTCTTTTGGCCCCCTTCCCTTGGTCCCTCTCCGGTGCCCTCTACTTCGGTCAAAACCCTTGGTATTAAACTCAACTCTCACCTTACCCTTCACTCCCAGGTTAGTTTTGTGGTTTCTTCCTCTTTTCTGTCTCTTCGCACCATCCGCAGGGTCTCTCGTTTTTTCACCTTTGAGGCCTTGAAGTTGATCGTCCTTGCGATGGTCATCTCCCGCCTGGATTATGGCAACGCCCTATATGCAGGTATACCTGCATATAGTCTCAGGCGGTTGCAGATGATCCAAAACCAGGCGGCTCGGCTGGTCTTTAACCTTCCTAAACCCTCACATGTCACCCCCCTTCTGAAACTTTTACATTGGCTTCCGGTTCGGGAACGTATCCAATTCAAGCTTGCATCTATCACTTACCAGGCTCGATTGGGTACGGCCCCTGCATTCATTTCTTCGGAGATTATCCCCTACTTGCCAACTAGGGAGCTCCGATCTTCTTCCCAATCCCTCCTGATAGTTCCCCGGTTTCGCCGGAAAAAGTGGGGGGGCTCAAAATTTGCGACCCTTGCCCCAACCCTTTGGAACTCATTACCCCTTGATCTCAGATCCCTAACCCCATATTCCCAGTTTCGAAAGAAACTTAAAGCCTACTTCTTCAGCAAAATTTTCATTTAATCCTCTGTTACCCGACCTCCCTTCCTTGCCTATTGAGGAGATCTGCCAGTTACAGCGCCATGAAACCGCTGGTGTAAGAGCGCTATATAAGAATTTTTAAACTCAAACTCAAACTCACAGACACATATTCAAGCACACCGATTACAAAGGCAAATTCAATCTCTTCTTGGTAGGAAAGCCCAACATTATCATTAAGGAAAACGTTACCTACCTGTAAAAGTTTCTGTGCAGATTTTATTCTGTTGTACATTCAATACAGCCAGTAATCCTGCCATCCAGTGTTACAAGTTGTTCCAAGCCCAATGACTCCTCCCTGTCACCCTGAATGTCTCTGGACATGCTCCACTTTGGTTATGTTTGTATCCCCACTCAGTGGCGCATTTGTGACCAAAGCATGCGTGTGTAACAATATTGCAGATTGTGTCCACTTCCTTCGAAGCAGGGCTGGTCACATGAATCTAACATAGAAACTATCTACAAACTCAAAGTTACAGATTATTTCTGTTGCATCATGTATCTATATATATTTTGCATTGACTACAAAAGCAGTAACCCTGCTCTTTTAATGTGGTCTACATAGCATGGAGTAGTTATGAAATGGTAAACAAAAGGTTGCCCATCTGGCATGAATATCAACAACAAAAAAATTCTGTGAAAGTGCATCACTGAAGACGATGGTCCAGGTTAACCAACGTCCGCTAACGATATGACCCCAAAGGCAGCCTCAGCGCCTCTTTTCCTATAGTCGGCGAGTGAGCAAGGTTTCAAAAGGATTTGGGGATCCACCGCTTAGAAACATAACTGGGTACAGTGTACGATTCACTGGTCTAGGCTCAGTCTTCAACATGCTTCCTGCTTGTGAGCCCACAAATAGCTGATTTGATGTGCTGAAGGCTGTTGTGCGATCAATGTGGTACAACAAACCTGAATTGGATATTAAGTGTGATAACGCTCTTTCGGGTGGAAAAATCTAACTGCAGATTCTTCACCGTAGAATATCTCCTGAAGCCAGACTTGATCCAGAGATGTTCGTCATAGCAGTGCTTCTGCATTTTGCTAGGAGGCGTCCGGCGGCTCTGCTTTGGCTCCACACTGTCATGAAGCAGTGCTACATCTAAGCGCCACTGATATCAGTTTTGTTACCCATTCCACTGCCTCAGACGGTGGATAATGTTTGGTTACAGTGTACGAATACTAACTTTGGACCTTTTCAGGCCTTTTCCACAGAACAGGGATGTGGGAGGGCAGTATGGAATGTGGTTCGAGTATCCACTAGAAAGAGCTTTACTGAAGGTAAGTAACTTGTCCTTCTGATGGATACTTCTAACTGTAAATTCTTCACATGGAATAGATGCCAAAGTAATACCTTTCCAAGGTGTAAGGTCTCTGGAGTGGCTTCAGACCAAAAAGTGATGCTGGATTGAGCAGGCAAAATGTCCTTCCTGTCTGTCAAGGTAGTAGTGCTTTGTGAACGTATACACTGAAGCCCACATCACAGCCTGGCAGATGTCATGGAGTGGCATTCTTTGTGCCAATGCAGTGGTAATGAGCCAAAGCGCTGGTGAAATGGGCACTTGGGTCTTCCGGAAGCTGTTTCTTGGCCAGCGTGTTGCAGATCTTAAAGCAGAGGACTGTCCACTTCGATGAGGTCCTCTTTTGCACAGCTCCCTTCTTGTTACGATAATTGTAAAAGCCCTAAAGCACTTTTAAGGTCCAACCGATGGAGCCTCTCCTCCTTCAAGAGGTGAATGGGAAAAAAGAGTGCTGGTTGATTGATCAATCAATGTGGAAGAGTCTTCGCTTTTGGTAACAAGGCTGCCCGAATCTTCTGTGCTATCATCGCGGAGATATTAGTGCTGACGGCGCATCGACTTCGCCGGGGCTCATTTGTCCCGAGCTAATGGAGCAACTGAAGCGCAGCACCATCGCTCTCTATTGAACAGCGGCCCACCAAAGAGATACACGGCGGAGGCACAGTGAGAAGCCTGCCGGTAGGTTGGGGACGCTCACAACGCGGAATGGAGACAACACCGATCCCCTGAGCCCCCGCCATTTCTAACACTTATCGGGAGATGGAAGACGGTGAGCGGGAACATTGTTAACATCACCGTGAGCACTGGGAGTCCAGATGGTAAGCCCAGAAGGCTGGGGCTCTTGACCTTGTCCTCCTTAAGACCTTTTGCGCAAAGTATTTTTAATCGAATGCCGCTTTCGTATCGCGTCTGACTCCCAAATGGCGCCGGCAGTCGATCGTCGGCAGGGGTCATAGCAACACCCAAAGGAGACCCCCCCCGTTTCCTTCTATAGCGTAAAGGCCACAAAATTGAACTGAAACTGCAACTACTGCTCTGACCTTTGGGGATGACCCTGATTAGCGCTATGAATAAGCAAGAAAGACCCCGGAGGCACCCCGCCTGACCTGCTAATGGCGGCTGTCTCTTCCATGGGCGGATATTCTCGACATCATGCCCCCCCCCCCCTCTGAAGACATGCGGACCCTGGCTCTGTCCCCTTACCGATCCACTGCTTAGCTTACACCCACTTTCCTCCTGGTTATAGAGAATAATGGGGACCGACTGAATTCGAACTTCAAGGACTCATCCCCTTGCCTGACTCAAGATGGCCGCCTCAGTGGGATCCTACTCGATGCTCTATCTCTCCTGGTCTAAAATCATTGGTCATCGTCCTGAGCTTGATCAGCCCTCACCCGACCCTGTTCCTGCTCACCCACCATGACATTTACCCTGAGAACTTTCCCTCTACAGCTGAGATCTAGCCATTTTGACTGATGCCCGGTGGAGCTACCTCGTGAGCTAAAGGGGAGATGGGCAATGGATTCCCTCCTTGACCATCACCTACCCAGCCGATCTTTGTGCAAATTCTCCTGGGTCTCTCCTGACCTTATCTCCCTCCTCCACCTTCACTCTACCCCTCTCCGCTCTACTCTTCTCCTCTTTCCAGCTATTGACCTTTGCCCCCACCCGTCCTTGCTCATAGTGCCCATCCTGTTTATCCACTGGACTTTCTTCTGTGAACTTTCCCTCGTCCGTTGAGACCTAGCTAGTTGATTGATGCCCGATGAAGCTACCTGGATTCTGGATTCTCTCCACGTATGTCACCTACCCAGTTGGTCTTTGGGCACACTTCCTTTCGTCTCTCCTGCCGTCTTTTCCCTCATCCTCCCCCTTCACACTTCCCCCTCTCCGCTATATTTGTTTCACCTTTTTTCCTCTCTCAATGAGTTGCTTATTTTTGATGTAATGTGTAATTGTTATAATTTTCTGTAACATTGTGTAACCTAATGTAAAGCGCTGTGATACCTACGGGTCTAGCCAGCGCTATATAAAACTCATTAAATAAATACATTTGTCCAGGAAAAAGGTGGAGTAGGGCAACTGTACTGAACGTTCCTGAGGTTTGCTCACTCGACAAGCTGACAATCTCAATTAGCAAGACTTTTCAGAGTAAGGCGATGCAGTGAGCAGCTGTCCATCAGCTTGAAGGACGTACACAGAAATGACCCACTAATATGACTTAAACCAGGTCGTTCTTGATCTTTTTCAGAACTCTGGGCAGGATAGGCAGATACAGGAAGGCACACAGGAGTCCCTTGTTCCATTCCAGCAGAAAGCACCTCCTAATGAATGTTCTTGTGGAAAGTGCAATGCACAAAACTGTTGGCACTGCATATTCTGAATAGGTGGAAAAAGATCTTGGCAGGGTTCTTCTCACTGTTGGAATCTGCCTTGAACCACCTTGGAATGCAGACACCATTTGTGATCTGCCAGATGACGTCTGCTCAGTTTGTTTACTCTGTCATTCACAGCCTCTGCTCGGCGATTTGTGATTAGAATGATGCCATCACTGCTGCAACCACTAAGTGAGATGCAAAGCCTGCTGGCACAGGACCCCACATCACCATGCTTGTTGCAGTACCACATGGCTGTGGCATAAGGGGGAAACTGCACCGATCTCTTGCTGAACAGCAAGAAGGCCTTCAGAGGCCGACAAATGCCAAGATTAATGCAGAGCCAGACATCCACTGGAAACCAGAGTCCTCTGACCTCCACCTTCCCGAGGTGACAACTCCCCCAATACACTCCGCAGTGATGCTTCCATCACCACTGTCCGCTTTGGATGGGGATGAGAAAGTGGCCTGCCACAGAACCAACTGTGGCTGGTCAGCCACCTTTGTAGATCTTGAGCTGCCTCCTCCGAAATATGGATGGCGTAGGATAAGCAGCCCTGGTACTGAACCCACTAGAACCTCAAGTTACATGTAGAGATATGCATGCACCATCTGTCATGAATGACCAGGGGGATGCACAAGGCTAAGACGATAATAAGCCTCACAACCAACCTTACTTGGATCCAGAAGGGATCCTGAAACATGGAGACTATAGTCTGAATAGTCTGTACTCATTGCTTCAGAGAAAAGGCCTTGAACTCCACTATATTCAGGATCACATCACACCACTGAATGGAAGCCTCAGATAGGGAGTCAAGTGGGACTTTGGCTCGTTTATGGTGAACCTAATGAAGTCAGGAGCTGCACCACCATCCAGAAGTGGTCCACGACTGACTGCGGAGGGCCTGCCTTCAAAAGCCAGTCGTCGAGGTACAGGAATAAAGCACCGGCTATACAGCATGAACAAAAGTGCAATGATAATGATGCTGCATCATTTTCTAGGCGTCCATGCATCGTGATGTATCTGTGTGATGCGGTCAAAACAAATATCTACATGAACTAGCACAAAAGCGATTTGTAAAACGGAAGGACTGGTTGCACTTTGCTGCCTGGCCCTCCCCACTGAAAAATGTGTGAAAAAAGTAGATGGTATGGTTCGAGTAAGAGTAGAAAATGTTTGTGTGTGGCATTACATAAGATAGCAGATGATGTTCCTCCTAAGGTATGCAGTGCCAGTTAGGTAGACACAGACAATGAAGAAAGGGAAACGGAAGCTGTTGCTGGGTGATGAAGAATGAGTCTGCCGCTGAGTTTTACACAATTTGCAACCAATGGAGAAGGTAGTCTCTATGTTGCCATACTTTAGTCACAAAGGGGTAAGTCAGTGTACCACAGTTTTGAAGGCTGAGTCAGGTAGAGGAGGGCGGACTTTCCTCAGCAAATGTAAAGAACAAGTTACTTACCTTCGATAAGGCTCTTTCTGGTAGAGACTCTATCTAGCCACAGATTCCTCACTTTTTAAATATTTCCCTGGCATCAGACTGTATCCGGAAACCTTTCTGTAGTACCTCTATGTGCCTGTAGGTGTTGCCGTATGGCGCTGCACTAATGCTGTTCTGTTTCAGAAATGATGTGCAGGGCTTATATAGGCATCACTCCCATGCGCTGACATCGATTGCTATCGAGACTATCTGCGTCCCCAGACGCAGAGCCCCAAAAGCAAACTGCTGTGACCAGTGTGCAGATTCCTAAAGTTGGGATATTATTAGGAGAAAGAGGCCAACCACAGAATGAGGGGAGGGGAGGAATCTGCTGCTAGATAGATTTGAAAGAAGCCTGGCAGGGAGAATGGAGATCTGTTGAGGAGGAAGGATCCAAGCTACTTCAAGGCACATTACAGACTCCTAACTGAAAAGCCACTGATTCAGAACACTGAGTGATAGTGTTGAATGGTGCTGACAGGTCAAGTAATTTAGAATTTCCCTCAACCACCAGCATTCTCTGGTAATCGGCTATGGAGACCAGAGGTGGTTCTGTGCTGTGGAGAGGATGGAAGCCTGACTGAGGGAAGTCAAGTAAAATATTGCTTTCTAGGCAGTGGGAAAGTTGGGAAGCTAAGATTTTTCTCCAAGATCTAGGTGGAGAGAAGAAGAGAGATGTGTCATTAGTAATTGTAAACCATGGAGTTGGCATTAGATGTTTTCAGAAGTGAAAGAACATGTTCATGCTTTGTCCACAGCAGATCTAATAGAGAGGTTACACAGGTCCATCAGAACACGAGCTAGGATGTCGGGGATTTTTGGTCAAAAGCAGAGCTAGATTTAACAAGAGAAGGGCGTGTTTCATTTGTTCTCGCAGGATAGTGTCAAAAGCAGTATGAAAACAGTACCAGGATGCTCAGACTGCACTAGAAAGTAAGGTGATGGGAGAAGTTTAAGGATAAAACATAACTTAGACGATTGCGATTTTGTTGTGGAAGATGTCAGTGAGTTAAGAACAAAGTTCTTGTGAGGTTTGAATAGTGTTCGTGCATGCAGCTGGATTAAAGAGACTTTTAACAGAGAAAATCTCCTGAGGGGCGTTGCCAAAGGATTCTACCTTTTTAGCGTATTACTCTACGCAAGCCTTTCAGAATATGCACTGGAGCATAAGATTGGCACCATGCACATTCCAGGTATTTGCATACACTGATCTAAGTCCTTTCAGTACCAAGGGAAAGGTCTGATGGTGGATGCTGAATACCTTATATGGTGCTATTTCCTTTACGACATTGAGAAGGTATTTGTTGAACAATAGAGCAGCAGAGGTGGTATCACAGGAGTACATGAACGGTGATACTTTTACTGTGGACACCAAGTTAAGAGTATTCATTTTGAACCATTGTCTTACCAGAGATTCTGATTTCTTGGTAATTCTGGGGCTAAAGAAAATTAAAACAGTAATTTGTAAAGATTTCATAGAGACTTCTAGCTGCAGATTCCTTACCTTTGAATTCCCCAGCCCACCGCCTGCACCCGGAAATGTTTGCTCGAGCAAAACCTCTTGCGCTACCTGTCAGGTGGCTCCATTCAGCTCCCCGTGATGTCGGGGTCGTTTATGATGTCGTAGTCACCTATATAGGCACCACCCAGGTGCACAGACGTCCGTTCTTTTCTTTCCCCACCAGTTAAGCACCGATCAGAAAAGAGCTACCCGTCTATCGCTTTGTGACAGGTATTTTTTTTTACTTTTTGTCGACTTCTGAATTTTTTCCAGCGTTGTGTGTAGGGATGCCTTTGAGGAAGACAGGGTATAAACCGTTCGGTGCCTGTCACCGCATGGTGTCGAGTACCGATCCCCACCTCGTCTGTCTTTGGTGTCTCGAGCGCAACCACAATTTGAGTCATGCTCGGACTTTTGGGCCATGGCTCCGAAGGCCTTGCTGGAGAGGGCTATGAAGCTTCTTGCGGCCCAGCAGACAACACTGTCCAGCAAGACTCTGCAGGGATCCCAGTCAAAGAAGAGGAGGTCGCAGGACTGCTCCCGGAGCCCCAAGTCCTCTTTATCACACTCGAGGTCTTTGAGACACTCGGGGAAGAGGCAAGCGGTAGGAGCCAAACGGACTTCATCTTTGCCTCAATGAAGGAGGGAAGGAGCACCAACTCTCTAGGTACGGTCCTGCAGAGCCGGGGTCGACTTCGTGCATCCCTCCCTTTCCGGGAGCTGGAGTGACCTCCGCTCAAATTAAAGAATTTTACGAGGCCATGCACGGTGTTTTTGAGCAGGCCAACCCCTATGGTGAGCCCTTGGGCCGCGCGAGGTTGGATGGAGCCCCATTGGATTCAACACCGTCGGCTCTGCACAGCACCGGGGGCGGGGGGCCTCAGGGATTGGATTCAGGACGATGCCGGTCGTGCCATCGTGACCTCCCCTGGCATTGGACCCAATCCTTATCCCCGATGACACGGAGTCGGAACAGCATCACTCGACGCCGATTCCAACGTCAATTGAAACCAGGGGTTCTGTGTTGCCTGAACACTTTGAAGATGTTTTGGGGTTGGGAGAGGAATGGGAGGGGTCTATGGACCCTTTGGAACACCAGGGTATGTCTGCAAAGCAGATCGCCTGGTATGGGGAACTTAAGGAGGCCAGTAGGCTGGGCAATTCCCCAGATACTGTCAGGATTAATCTCCTGACCGAAGTGCTTCAGCCTGGGGCTTCCACCTCTAAACCCCTTTTGCCCTTCAATGAGCCACTAACTTATGTCCTCCTAGGCATGTGGTCCAAGCCTAGCTCCTGTGAATAGTGCACGCCTCCATCGGCCAGCTCTGGGCGCCCCAAATTTCCTCAGCCAACACCCACCCCTGAAAGCTTGGTGGTGCAGGCTTCTTCATCCCAGGGCTCGTTCCCTTCTGCCCCTTCTGATAGGGAATCCAAGAGGCTGGATTCACTTAGGAAGAAGATGTTTTCTTCCTGCAGTCTGGTATTGCGGTTGGTGAATACCGCATGCTTATTGGGCCATTTCTTTCACTCCCTTTGGGAGACTGTTGCGCAAGTTCTGCCACAAGGCTGTGCTCGCTCAGGCGGTTAATGACCGGAGAGATGCAGCAAAATTTACCATAAGGTGTGGCCTTGACATGACTGATTCGCTGTGCCTTCTTCAACAGTGGCCTGGCTTAGGACAACTGGCTTCCCAGGCGATGTCCAGGCAAATTTGATGGACATGCCAATTGACAGAACCCGCCTTTTTGGGGAGAAGGCAGACTCGGCCCTATTGAGGTTCAAGGACTCTCAAGATGTGGCCAGTCTAGCTTTCGTCCCTTTCGTGGCAATGGAAGAGGATACCAGCCGCGTCAGCCCTATCGCAGCCACCATCTTGCACAGACTTCCCAAGTTGTGTGAGGACGCGGTTCATTCCGACCAAGAAATGGAAGCCAGAAGTCATTGGCCACCCTGCCCTCAGCAGCCTCCAAGCACTCCTAGTCTGACTCTGAACGACCACACCACTTAAGTTGGTGGGAGCATCCATTATCTCCCCCGCTGAAGGGCCATTAGACAAGTGGGTCTTGCAGATCATTCAGGAGGGCTATTCTCTGCCTTTCCTTTCTTTTCCTTCTCCCATTCTGCCAAATCAATAACGGCTGTCGGAGAGTAATTTAAAATTGCTCTAGGAGGAAGTTACACCTCTCTTGGCCAAGGGAGCTATAGAGAGGGTCCCAGATTCAGAAGTAGGCAGTGGCTGTTATTCCCGCTACTTTCTGATTCCAAAAAAGAACAAAGGGTGGCAGCCCATTTTAGATCTTCCGACCGTCAATCTCTTCCTCAGGAAGGAGACATTCAAGATGCTCACTCTAGCTTAGGTCTTGTCTGCCCTAGACCAAGAAGACTGGATGGTAGCATTGGACCTTCTGGCCACAGGCGTTACCTGTGGTTCAAGATAGGCCACGAGCACTTTCAGTTTACCGTGCTCCCCTTCGGTCTTACCAGTGCCCCTTGGGTGTTCACCAAGGTGATGGCGGTGGTCGCAGCTCATCTGCACAGGTTAGGGGTGTCAGTCTTCCCCTACCCCCACGATTGGTTGTTGCCAGCGTCCCCGCCCCAGGCTGTCGTCTCCCACCTTCAGACTATGGCGGACCTACTGCATTCGACGAGATTCTCTATAAACATGCCAAAGTCACACCTGATCCTTCTCAGATGCTCCCTTTCATCGGGGCTGTTCGGGACACAGTGCAGTTTCGGGCCTATCCTCACGAGCAGCGAGTCCAGGATATTCAGGTTATGATTCCGATGTTTCAGCCTCTATCCTGGATTTCGGTAAGATTGACTGAGACTGTTAGGCCTCATGCGTCCTGTTGGTAAAGCATGCCAGGTGGTGTTTTCGGGCTCTGCAGTGGGACCTGAAGTTCCAGTGGGCACAGCATCGGGGAAATCTCACCGACCTGGTCCAGATTTCGGAAGGAACTGCGAGAGATCTGCAGTGGTGGTTGACGAATGGCAGATCCCTCTTCCTTCCCCAACCAGAGCTCACAGTCGTGACAGATGCGTCACGTCTAGGATGGGGTAGCCATGTGGGAGAGGTGGAGATCAGGGTCTCTGGTGGAGTTGGGGCTTCACATCAATTTGCTGGAGCTTCGAGCGATTCGGTTGGCATTGAAGGCATTTCTTCCCTCTGTCAAGGGGAAGTTAGTGCAGGTGTTCACGGACAACACCACCACCATGTGGTACTGCAACAAGCAGGGCGGGTGGAGACGTGGACCCTTTGTCGAGATTCCCTGCATCTCTGTACGTGGCTGGAAAAGCAGGGCATAGCCCTGGTGGTTCAACACCTGGCAGGTTCCCTGAACAGCAGGGTGGACAAACTCAGCCGTCGATGCCTAGCGGATCACAAATGGCGTCTCGAGTCAGAGCTGACACAAGGTCTCTTTCAGCAGTGGGGGGGATCCTTGGTTAGATCTGTTTGCCTCCAAAGAGAACGCGCAATAGCAATACTGCGCACTGGAGTTTCCAAGGCGGCTATCGCTCGGCGACACCTTTCGTTGCGAGTAGAGCTCAGGCCTGCTGTATGCCTTTCCGCCCATACCACTCCTGCCTAGGGTTCTAAAGATCGTCTGCAGCGACCGGGCCTAAGTCATTCTTGTGGCTCCAGACTGAGCGAGGAGAGTGTTATCCAGAGCTTCTGAAAATGAGCATCCATCCTCTGACCAGGTTGCCCCTTTGGGAGTATCTTCTGTTGCAGCAGCACAGGAGGGTCCTCCACCCAAACCTGTCAACTCTGCGCCTCCATGCATGAAGATTGAGTAGCGGCAGTTAAAGCTTTTGACCTTCCTCCTGGAGTATGTAACGTTATTTTGGCAGCCCTCCACTAAGACAGTATATGCCAGTCGTTGGCAGAAATTTGGATTATACTGTAAAGAAAGGTCTATTGACTCTATTTCTGTTCTCTTTCTAGTGTTCTTCAATCCACTCTTACCCTTGCCCAACCGGGCTCTGCTTTGGGAACTCTCAAGGGTTATCTTTCTGCTCTATCTGCTTTTTTGCGACTCCCAGTCCAACCCTCTCTCTTTAGGTCTCCAATGGTAAATAGGTTTTTGAAGGGGCTGGCTCATTTGTTTCCGCCCTCGCTCTTTGTTATGCCGCAGTGGGACCTTATTTTTGGTCCTCACTTATTTTGTGTGCTCCCTTCGAGCCTTTACACAACTGTCCCCTCTGGCTGCTTACCATCAAGAAAACATTTCTAGTGGTTAAAAGAGCATATGCAGCCTGAAATTTCGCTTTGTGGGTTAATATATATGACGTATACAGTGCAATCCCTCCTTGAGGAGTTCCCCTTTTGGCCTCAGTTTTGGATGGTATGATAGAGCAACAGTTAATTTCTCTAACAGATTTGACAATCGTGTACATCAGAGGCTGAATCTGGAGCAGCGGTGGAAGCACCTATGGATGCAGTCCTTGAAGGCGGATTCTGTTCAGAAAATAGTCTTCATGAAATTACCTTTTGATGGTTGTTCACTCTTTGGCCAACAATTGGAGGATATGATGAAGAAAACTTAAAAATAAATAAGCGGATTACTCCAGTGAAGTCTTATCCTAAAGGGTGAGGTTTTGGATTCAAAAGGGCCTTCCCATCTAAAACTGGAACAGGAGTTTCACAGCCCATCGAGATGCCCTGATCCCAGCCACACCTGGTCCATCAAAAGCATAACAATCAGCCTCAGCTGCAGGTGGGGGGGGGGGGGGGCGGCTGTCCCTTTTAAAGGATTACTTGGCTCAATCTGTGACAGATCTATGGTCAGTCAATCTAAAAACTGAAGGGTATCGATTGGAGTTCGCAAACCAGCCTTCAGATCATTTTCAACCTACCTCTCTTCCTCAAGATTTGAGAAGGCATCAGGCTGTTGAAGGAAGTGACCCGATTAGGGCCACCCAGGTCACTTGTGACCACCTCTCAGCCTTCTATACAAATGAAGAGTCGGTCAGACAGTAGAGAATACAAATCAACGTTATTTTATTAGTATTCGCTCAAGCGGAGTCCGGTCTGGCTAGCCTCAGGATAGCTGCCATGGGACTGACCCCTGTTCACAAGGTAAAGTAAAATATACATTTCCAATACCCCTAAAACACGCCCAGACTAGAATTTTCCAGCCTGGGCACTGATGAACAAAGGTGGTACAGACGGACAAGCTATCATACTGAGACCGGGTACACATTGTCTTAGCTTCAAGGTTACTCAGCCTGTGCTTGTCTCTCTGAGGTGGGAGCAGGGCTTACTCCATTGAAAAGGCATGCAGAGACAGAACTAATCTATTCATTAGTGCAGTGAAGCTCAACCTTGAATATGAAGACGAGAAACAATCGAGGCTGCTTTCTGTTGAGGCAAACGTTATGAGAAGAAGCTTATGTTCGATCATAGTAAAAAAATGGCGGCTGAATACAAAATGGTGCCGCAAATGCTAACTTAACTCGCACAATGCTAGAAGGAGATCAGCTAGACACATTTTCATTCCAACAGACCCTTCCTCTTAGCACTTGCCAACAAGATTGACATTAAATTGTGGACAGCTTGCATCATCATAGTTGAGGACTTAGTATCATGTTCTGGGGCCTTTGGTGTAGGTGTTAACTTTCTAACACAGTATGTGCAACAGACAGGAAGGCAATGGATGCAGTCAACAAGTAAAAATGACACCCGCAATGACTACTAGAAAGATAAGGACCTTCCAACCCCAGGATGCTATTAAACCCCAATACCAACCAGAAAGAGTCCAAGTGCCAATCTCCTGGTGAATGTCGGATGCAAGCCTGTGCAACTTCTGTATTGCAGCATATACATTAGGAGCGTGGTCCGGTGTGTATACACAGCAGCTACTGACGATGACACGGCAGGCCCCACCCCAATCAGCAAGGATGATGTCTAACACCATCCTGTTCTGAAGAGCAACGAGCCTCGTAGCCTGGAGCTCAGCTGTAATATTGGTCAGAATTGCAGCCGTAGTATTATTGACTCCTTCCACCACCCTGGTGAGACGAAGGATATTAGGCTATTGGACATAGGGCCCCAGAATGGAACGATACCCTTCATAGCATTAGTGAACTGCTGCAGAGTAGTGGTGTCTGATCAATGTCTTCTGTATTGATAACCCTTCTAATACGGGATAGATGGATACCCCTACCGTGCAATCGGTGATCAATATGGTAGTTGGACGGTGCTAATACACTGGGGGAAGGAGGAAAGAGACATTACATATGCCAGACTACCCCCTAGGAAGCCACACATAAACCTGGGACCCACAAACGAAATAAACATTATGGGGTGGGAGTAAAGGTGGGCTACTGGTCATGCTCAACACATAAGTATAATTGCAATTACTCCTTCCCACGTTAACATTCCCAAAACCTTGAAAACAAAAACTGGCTGTCATGTTAACTACCGGCACCGGCATTGCTTCCTCCTGAGTAATATTGCGCATCCGGAAAGACTTGAAATATTCAGTAACATTAAAGCCCTGAAAATCCATCATTTCGTTTTGAAGCCATGTTAAATTTTTTTTGTTCTCATATACGCTCATACAGGCTGTCAGAGACAAGGTATCAGGGGCCCCTTGCTCTCCTGGAGTAAACCCCTGGTGACCACGAATATATTCTAACACAGTGTCATAATCAGCATATGTCATATTCATGGCATCAGAATGGTAGTGAGTATACACCATATTAAACAGTTGAAACCAGGACTCGCAAGTCCCAAGATAAGAAAATGGCATGGACAGTAATATATTGTTCTTATGGGTCACAGAAGGGAGTAGTCCACAAATCTAACAATTAGTAACAGTCGATGTATTATGTGCCTGGTGAAGCATCTGTAAGAAGACATTATCGACATATGTTTTTCTGTGCTTGCCCTTATGAGGGACCAAGGTAACAAACATGTGCTCAGGGGGAGCGGGCGTTGTAACAATCAAAGAGTGCACAGGATATTTCTCCTCAAGGAACCACGCTATTCCAAGTACTGTTATAAAAAAAATCAGGACAATTACTACGAAAACTATCTTTCTCTTGGTAGACCAGCCGGAACCACCCTGCCTCAAACGTGGGGATGCAAAGGGCTGCTCTTCCTCCATAATAGGGTGACCAAATAGGTACATTTTTAAATCAGAGGAAAGGACATGCAATGGAGCCAACGATGAGAAAAACAAGAAAGAGGCAATGTTCCCAGCATCTGTCAGAGCCTCGCTGGTAGACTCCTATTGTTCATCAAGTACTGGCGTTATTGAGCACCAGCGGTGGAGCTAGCCAATCCTAACTCTCTGAAGAAATCCTGCAGCGCACAGGATGAGGAACTCCATTTCCCAGGGGAGCACACTCAAGCAATCCTATTCAATGTCCGAACAATGCACCAATGTCACCTCTCCCTATTCTACTGTGGCCTAACTTGTCGAGTCCATCCCTGCTAATCTGACTTTCCCTTTGGTGCACTGTTACTCCCTCGGGGGCGCAAATTGTACCTAACTGCTCTAGGGACAAATGGGTCTGCAAAGAGGGGCTCAGACAGAGAGGGGCCAAGGGACTCAAACACAGATGGGGCTCCTGGATAGCCTTGATCTCAGGTGCCACTGCCTCGTTCAACACTGCGTTGCTCTCCTCCTCCGTGGGTGCCCACATCAGTCGGACATCTGAGAAGGGAACAAAACAAGGTACTTTCAGAGTCACCGATCCCATCAAGTGCCCATTGATCGTAGGGCACTCTCCAGCAGTGGTTAGAATGAATCCAATTCTTCCAGCCGTCCACCTTTCCTGCCGTGCGAGTGGCCAGGAGGACCTGGACAGGCCCCTTCTAGCGCAGCTCCAAATTGCCTTTCCTCTGAAAATTCCTCACCAGGACATAGTCACCGGACCAGATATCAAGGCATGGCCCCTTGGGAGCTGGCGGCTAGGCTTCATAAATCTGTTGGTTAATAGAGCGCAAGTTTTTAGTCAACTCATATAAATAATCCACAACTAACGGGTATTCTATCTCAGAGAACCGACGAGGTCGCGGGACGCCCCATACATTCAGCGGGCATCCAAACATGACTTTGTACGGTGACAATCCTGTCCTAGAGTGAGCTGTAGCTCTTGTAGACAAAAGAGCTAATGGTAAAGCATCTAGCCACTGCAATCCTGTGCTCTCTTTGATCTTTGCCAGTCTCAGTTTGAGAGTACCGTTGTACTTCTCAACTAAACCTGCCGACTGGGGGTGGCTCGCAGCATGAAATCTCTGCTTGATGTGCAGACCGTCGCACACCAGCTGGATAACCTTTGATTTGGAGTGACAACGGAAGTCACTGCAATTCAAACAGGGCAAAGCAAAACGCGGGAAGAGCTCCTTTAGGAGTGCCTTTGCCGTCGCCATGGCTGTGTTCTCTTTAGTGGGGTAAGCCTCAATCCATTTACTGCATGCACAAACAACTTTGAACACATATTTCAGATTGTTGACTCGTTCCATTTTGATGAAATCCATCTGGAGAATCTCCATGGGAAGGAAGGTGGTGCAAAATTACCAGAAGGTGTAGTGGTGCCTTTTCCCAGATTATACATCATGCATACCATACAGTACTTCAGTAAGTGAGCAGCAACTTTGGGAATGTTGTCATTCTGCCATACAGGGTATAACAATTTGCAGATGCCCTTCGCACTAATGTGGGCTGACCCGTGGGCCATAGTGACTACAGGGAGCACATATGCATCTGGTAACATCTATCTCTGTTTTCCGGACTTATCTGTCCAACATCCATTTTCATCTAAGAGTGCTGAACTTTCTTGACATACTGCCAACTCCTCAATCGGTGCCTCACTCTGTATCTCCTTCACATTGTCTAGAGTATCCACAAAAATGGTGTCCTCAGGTACCCACCTAACAGGACCCGCTACAAACATCCTTTTTATCTTTGTTCGAGCTGTCTCCTTAGCTGTCTGGTCTGCAAATGCATTTCCCCTTCGAACATCATCAGTAATTTTCTTGTGGGCACTGCACTTAATCATGGGCAATTACTTTGGAGGGTCAGGGCAGACAAAAGCCTATGAGCAAAGGGCCCATTCTGGATGTGTGTCCCATGGGATGTGAGAAACCTTTTCTGCCCAGAGCCGCCCAACATTATGGGCGACCCCTAAGGCTTACTGGCTGTTAGTATGAATATTAACAGCGAATCCCTCGCTCTCACAAGCTCTAATAAGGGCGACTAACTCAGCAGCCTGGCAGACTGATAAGGAACTCGTGATGTCTCAACTACCATATGCAGTGTAGTGAGTGCATATGCTGCTGTGGTAGTGCCATCTGGTCATTTGAAACAAGAGCCATCGACATATAGTTCCCCTTGGTGGTCAGATAAGGGAACATCAGTCAGATCTACCTGTCCCTTCATCTCTTCTTCTGTCCGAAAGAGACAATCATGTATGTCTGTTTCCGCACTCTCAGAAGGGAGGGGTAGTAACGTGGCAGGGTTCAGCGTGGCACATCTTTTTATCGTAATATGCAGGGCAAAAAGAGTTAGCTCATAATCGGTCAGACGTGCACTAGTAAGGTGCTGCATCTTGGTCTTATTCAAGAGAGTGTCCACAGCATGGGGGACCATGACTGTGAGGTCAGTATCAAGGACTAGCCCAGCCAATTGCCTTATAGAGATGGCCACAGCCGCGACCGCTCTTAGACAGCTCGGGAGGGCTCTGGCGACTGGGTCAAGCAAAGCGGAAAAATAAGCACACAGCCGTTGCTTACCTCCAAAGGCCTGTGTTAAAACAGAAAGCGTCCAACCAGCCGTCTCGTGTACGGACAACACGAATGGCTCCATATAGTCAGACGTGCCAAGCACAGGAGCAGAGCATAGTGCAACCTTTAATTGCTCAAAAGACTGCTGACATTCAGAGGTCCAAGGCACGGGCTCATGCACATCTTTAGTGGTTAGCACTAGCAGACTCTTTATCAATAATTAATAATTAGGGATCCAATGTTGACAGTAGAAAGTGATGCCAATGAAGTCGTGTACGACCCTCTGTGTTTTAGGGATGGGCATTTTAACAATGGCACAAATGCGCTCAGGTGTCAATCTCCTACCCTCGTTCGACAGTAGGTGACCTAAATAGGTGAACTCCTGTTGACAATATTGAAATTTGGACTCTTTATGTCCAATGTGAGCCAAATGGAGCAACAACTTAACCGTACTGTCTTTGCATCCCTGTTCACTGTCCGAAGCAATCAATATGTCATCCATGTACTGGAGCAATACATTACCAGGAGCAGCGTGAGGGAATCCAATTGGGCTTTCAAGGCTTGGCTTTATATACTAGGGCTCTCAGTATAGCCCTAAGGAGCCCAACAGAATCTGAAACCTCTGCCAGCTAGTGTAAAACCAAATAAATGATGGCTATCCGGTTGAATTGGTATACTGAAGAACGCATTTAAAATTTGGCAGAGGAAGGAATCATTGTGAGAAGGGCAGGAATGTCAGCATCCACCGGGAACTGAGGAACTACTATTTTGTTAACTACGAGCAAATCAAGCACAAAACTTTAAACATCTGCATTGTCATCGGGGGAGTCTGGGGATGCCTTTTTGGGAATAGGAAAAATAGGGCTGTTACACACGTTCTCTGCTATCTCCTCAACAACCCTTGACTCAATCAGATCTTGTATAATGCATAACAAAGCTCCCTCCCCCGCTTGAGGAATTTTGTACTGGGGAACACGGGGCAAAACAGCGTTGTGCTTAACTTTGTTGGAAACTGGGGAAATTTGCAAGAGTCCCACATCCGTATCACCCACAAAGTGGGCGGCACATCCTTAAACTCAACAGGAAGGGGCACATCTTTAGACACACACTGCTTGGAACTGATTACATTTGGTCCCATCGTCATATAGACACCTTCTGGAGAACAAAAATTTGTCGCATTCAACTTCTTCAATAAATCTAGGTCCATTCAATTTTCTCCACAATTGGATGTCAATAGACATTTCAAATCCACTGTAAAAGGACAGCTAGTCTAGGCAAGAGGTGTGGAAATGGGACTCACACCCGGTACAACTGAAAAGCCTACCGAAACATTATTTTAGCCAGACAGAGCTGCCCCGGGGACCAGCGAACGAGAAACAGAGCTTATCATTGCACCTGTATCCACCAAGAATTTCTTAACTGAGCCTTGCAAATGCGCAGTGACTTAAGGACCGCACTGATCTACAGGTATCTGAACTGGTACCTCACCCTGCGCTTGGCTTTCCCAACTGTGAGACATCCCTGTCACCTCGTCCAGATCATAATCATCATGATAATACGGTCTAACTCGAGGTCATCAAAATAGTTCTGGTCAGAGCGACTCTGCAGTGTACCATCCTCTTGAACCCCAACCTGATCACTTGCTCCATGGCCCCATCCACGAGAACCTTGTCCTCTGGGTGCCGCAACTTTCTGCAATAACACCGGGCACTCACTGCGCCAGTGCCCCTCCTCCTTATAGTAGGCACAATGATTCGGCACCTACTGGGGGAGCGTTCCTACTAATACGAGAAAGCTGCTGGGCCGGACCAGTACCTCGTCCCCTGCCATTCCCCATAGATGCCTGCTGCAACAACACCTTCGTCTTCAACTCCTTGTGGTTCTTCTAGACCTTTTCTTTCTCCTCATTCTCCCTGTGTTCATAGTACTGCGTCATACTCAGTATTACAGAAGGGGAGGAGGTAGTCCACATACTCTCCGAAGCCTGGAACCAAGTTGTGATGACAGGAAGCAGGTTCGTAACAAATCTATTAACAAACAGTCTGACTCCCCTCTGCACCGACAGATCATGTCTGCTAAAATCCCAAAACACACCCTCTAACCGAGTGAGAAAATCAGACACACTTTCATCTTTCTTCTGGCGACATGCCGTTAACTTGTCCCAATCTACCCTTCTCGGTATGAATAAGAGAATACATATATGTAATAATTCGACCAGGTAAAGCTAGTATCACAGCCTTAGGCTTCTTCCCAAGTTTCCGGTCTTTGTCCCACTGTTCAATCTGCTCCCAGGTACCACCCAATTCCACAACGTGATCCTGCGTGTGCATCTGCCTCCAAATGTTGACAGGCACCAGCAGACCAAAGAACATTTCAATGTCTGCAAGCGTTATTATAGTCAAAGAAGCTGCTTCAGTCAATTCCTTATAATATGCTGTTGGATTTTTCCTAGGGTCGGGTAACTGAGTCTTAAGGGACAAAACCTCACTCCTCTTCCATGGAGTGTAAACCCATTGTTCTTGGAACCGAGTCTCTACCTTTGGTCTGATAGAGACATCATGCTGGTCTCGCTGCTCTGGTATTTTTGGGTGCTATGTGGGGTGCACCTACCTCATCGGAAACTGAGACACCTTCATCTGGCTCCTATCAAGTAGCCTACTCCAGTAGACAACCATCGTCGCAACATTACCAAACACCTGACCAGGCGCTATATCAGCTACATAGACATGATCCTTAATTTCATAGATAATCTGTGGCGCTGCCTCAATAAATCACTGTTCCCATAGCCCCATCAAAGTAGCCGACATGTGCTTAAGGGCATGCTGCTGGACAAAAGGCTCATAGTCTTTCATCACCTCCCACCAGTCACCCCTCTAGCTGGGTGCCCTATGCCAGATGTGAGGGTACAGGTGCATGAGCCCTGTACCCCTACAGTGCCCAGGTCCATTCCTGGGCCCTGTAAGTGCAGTGCTGCCATTAAGAGTATAGGGTGCTGGGAGGTTGTCATTACGAACTCCACAGCACCATAATGGCTGCACTGAAGACTGGGAAGTTTGGTGGAGTTGGCCAGGATTTTGTTATGGATGAAGTTCCTCTTGGTGGCTCTGATCTGGTTGTGGTAGTCCATCATGGCGTCCTTGTAGGTGGTGTGGTTTTCGGTTGTCTTGGTGTTTCTCCAGTTCTTCTCCAAGCATCTGCAGGTGCGTCTGGCTTCTTGAAGAGCGGTGGTGAACCAGGCGGCTTTCCTGGGGCGTTGTCTGTCGGGGTTGCCTAGCGGGGCGAGCTCGTCTGCACAGTTGGAGATCCAGGTGTGGAGTACTCTGGCTGCGTCATTTGCGTCGGGTGCCCAGGTGTGGTTTTGTCAGGTGAGGGTAGATTTAAGTTGCTCGTCTGTAACCTTGCTCCAGTTCCTTCTTGGTGGGGCTGGTTTGGGTGCCTTGGGTTTGTTGATGGCGAAGTGTACGCAGTGGTGGTCGGTCCATGCCGGCTGCGTTGTGTGGCTGAATTGGACGCTGTTTCCTGCCGTGAAGATGGGGTCGACGCTTTGTCCTGCTCTGTGGCTGGGTGTGTTGATGAGTTGTTTAAGTCCGGTGCTGGTGAGGTTGTCACAAAGGATAGTGGAGTTGGGGTCGCTGGGGTTATCGAGGTGGAAGTTCAGGTCTCCAATGTGTATGTAGTTTGTTGAGGTGATGGCGTGGGGTGCGATGAAGTCAGTGATGGGTGTGGCGAAGGGTGTTCGGGGGCCGGGGGGTCTTTAGATGAGGGTTCCTCGGAGTGTGGCTTTGGGAGTGGTCTGGATCTGGAAGTGCAGGTGTTCGGCAGAGGCGAAGGTTTCGCTGGAGGTGATTAGGCGGAGGGTGCTCTTGTGGGCGATGTCGAGGCCCCCTCCTGGGTGGTTGGGGCGGTCTTTCCTCTGGATCTTGTATCCGTCTGGGATGGCGGTGCTGATGTCGGGGGCGGAGGATGCGTTGATCCAGGTCTCTGTGAGAGAGTCGAGTAGGTTCTAGATCTCCATGGCATGTTTGTGTACGGAGCATACGTTGAGGAGGATGCATTTTAGGGTGTCGTCGGTGCTGGCGTCGGCGGTGTTGGAGGCCAGGGTGGCAGTGAGGGGCTGGCGTCAGTGGAGGCAGGAGAACTGGCCGTGGGTCGTGTTCGGCGAGGCCTGTTGGCATACTCTAAGTCTTCCAGGGTTCAGTGCGAGGAGGGTGGTGGTGTCATAGCGATGGGTAGTGGGAGGTCCAGGGTTCCTGGCCGCAGACAGGCGCAGACGGGCTTGCCGTTGCGTCCGCTGCGTGACCGCACAGCGGCCGCCATTAAGTAGGGAAGATGGGAGGGAGGAGAGGCTGGGATGCGGGAGCGGGGGAATTCCCGGGGAGAATTTCGGGAGGGGAGGGTCCGCAGTGGCAGCAGCGGGAAAAGGAACAGACATGCACGAGAAAATAAAAACTGTGATGAAATTAGAGCACGACACAGATGGGCACAATAACAGTGGAACAACAGGGAAAAATTAAGAAAACAAAATGGCTGAGAAAGGTTACGGTGGTTGCAGGTAGTCTGGTCCCAGTTGGAGCGGGCAGCAGGCGCAGGAGTGGGCAGCAGCCTTGAACCTCCCAAGGAGGAGGTCAGGGTCTGGAAGCAAGAGACGGCAAAGCAGAGCTGCAGGGAGAGAGTGGACCTAGACCGAGGGTCGGAGATCTTACACATGCCCCTACTGTGGACGCCAAGTCCACTTGTGGAAATCGGAAATAATTTCCGTTAGCATAAGCTGTCATCCATTTTGTTAGCTGTGTAATTCTCCCATCTTTACTGTTGCTTGCTCTTCTATTCTGCTTGTGTCATCAGCTCTAGTTAACTCCTTCTGTACTGAGCCAAATCAATGTACGTGCTGAGAAAAGGCCTGTAGCTGCTAAAATACACCTGGTTAAAGATGTAACTGTCAATCATTTGTGCTGTTGTAAACAGTTCTGTTCTCCCTCCCACTTTGCTGACTAAGTGATTACCCATCTGCCCATGTCTGGCTGTAATTATTACTCTGTAGGCTTGTACCTTCTATTTGTATCTACATGCTTACTCTACAGCAAACTCTGTATATAAGCACCATGGTCTGTGTATTCAATGTACTACCTCAGGCAGCACTTGAGAGTGCTGTGTGGACGTAGTCCCACTCACGAGTGAAATAATAAACTTGTTATTTGAATTCCAGCTTCAGTGCCAATCTCTATTTTGTTGGTCTACGGACCCGTGGACAGAGAATGGTGACCCCTGCACCGGTGTGCTCATTAAAAGGCTCATTTCCACACACTAAGACACCAGACCGGAAAGAGCAAGTAGTGGCATAGAACTAGTAATATCCCTAGGTTATAGGGACAATACATATACCACTAGGATATCTCCAAGATATGCACAGACTGAGGAGTAAAATAAAGAACCTCCTATGTACCAACAAGAGAAAGTATAACATATAGCTAGAAGTAAAACTGAATAATCAGTCAGACAGGTCTGACATAACAGTATGGAAACCATAATGAGTATAATACAAAGTAGGAAAGCAACATCCATCCAACACTTTAGCGAAATGCCAGTCGCCAGAGACGGCATCAACAAGCAATAGAGTTAAAGTTGAATAAGTATAAAAAAGAAATCTTGAAGTTTAGCGAAATGTGTGATAATTCGCTATGAATAGAGACCCATCTTCAGATGATCTAGAAAAAGTCCCTTATATTGGAACAGGAAAAGTTAAAGGATTCCATATTAAAAGGATCTGACTGATATATAAATAAACATCAATATATAAATATCATCTAGGGACCACGCTTTGCAAAGTGTGAACCTAACTACAAACAACTACAGTTAGGTAAATGAGGAAAAGAGTTGCCCCCTAGAAGAGCAATGATCCAGTAAGAAAAGAATAAAAGCCATCTAAAAAAAGTAGAAGCTATGAGTCCCCTCATATAAATACCTTCATAAAGATGAAAAGGTATATCATTAGAGAAATAGAGAAAGAATAAATCTTTAGTAATAACACAAAGTGTTGGAACAACCAACAAAGAGTCAATAATATCAAGGGCCCTTCATGATAGAAGGAATAGTTTCCAAGGGGAGACAAGGTCTCCCTGGAGACCAACAAAAGCATGCCACATTCCCAGGAAAATAAACAATCGTGTTCAAGAAACATGTACAAACCAAACATGCCTACAGGAAAGGGTGGAAGAGTCAATCAAATAGCAATGGCTATTAGATAAACCTGAAGAAGCAAAACACAAAGTGTTGTGAGGTTCACAAGATGATATTCTTGTGGCCAACAATGATCACACATACTGAGACTCCCATGGAGGTACAAATATTAAAAGTACCTAAGAAGGGGTACCAAACTTCATAAGTGTATGATAATATATGTCAACTCTGCACCCCCCTATGAGGGTGCAAAAGTGCACAAGCCTAGAAACTCAACTCAGCATATATATATTAAGAAATGCTCACAAAGCATACAAAACATAATTCACATAGAGTATGGAATGTACCATGAGGGTATCAACCCTTGAGCATGAGCTTTTCTGCCGAGTGGAGCGAAATGCAAGAGCTGTATATCAGGTAATCAAAAAATCAAACATAAAGAAGCGTCTGAAAACTGTCATCGACAAAGCTGAAGGAGAAAGTCAGCACTACTGCACCAAGCAGAAAATAGTAATCCAGAAAGTGACTTGATGTGAAATATACTCGCTAGAGTAAAACTTTACTGAAATATTTCTGCAGAATAAATGTTCTACTATATTTGTAACTGACTGGAAGTAAGGCTCAAGTAAACACGTGTAAAGAACGACAAGGTTAGTTAAACAACTATAAACTCCTGCAGTAAGCAGAAACACCACACAGGTTGCAACTAGATGAATACACATTGCAACTAAGTCATTTATAATCACTACTGTCCACACAAGTCAGAAAGATCCAACCAGATCCTGCAAAGAAATGTCTACCTGTTTTCATCACAACGTGCAGCTCTAAATCACCCTAAAGCCGAATCAGCATGTACACAAAATAAATGTACACCATCAAATGGCATATCTTCCAGGTTATTCTGTACAGGCTCTGAAAACCCAGACTGATGCAGCCATGCATGCCTGCACTGTGCAACTGACTGAGCCATAGCTCTACCCACGAAATCGGTTGTGTCCATACTACATCTTATGGTGAATTCTGCCACCAAGTGTAGCAGCTCATTTTTCCACGAAGAGAAGGCAGCAAACTCTCCACTGAGTCCCATAACGCATGGGAATACCTGCAGAGAACACATGAAGTGTTCAAAGACTGTAATTCTGGACAAGGACAACAACAGAGTCCGTGGGTCTATACAGGTCTACCTAAAAATGAGCTCTCAATATTTTGTATGTTTGTCCCAGGTCAAAGTTGATTTTATCCAAGTAGAAACTATTTTGTTTTTCTCAACAGGTGACCTTAATACTTCCCGACGGTGCCGTATATCAATTGATAAGCAGGTACCATTGTTGGTTGTATCGTTCCTTTTAAGTCCCTGTGCACACTTTATCACATTGCAGTAGTGTTTTATTATGGTCCTGAAGAAAGCCACGGTCATCTCTTTGAGACGCTAGTTGGCTGAAACATGTAGACCTACACCTAGAGTACGTGTTCCTTATTGTTTGGTGTACACGTTTTACTCTACCATTTCTGCGTCTTTTACTGTTGATATCACCGGATATTGAATAAAGGATTTTTCCAGTGATAATCAATTTTAATATCACGTTTTCACACACTGCACCTCACTTCACTACACTATAGGCAGCTTCCTCCTATTTTGGGAGTAATTCCCTCAAAGTTTATTAGTTAAAACATCCTTGAGCTCCTCCTTTTTATAGTAACTTAAGGAGTAGTAGCTCTTTAACCGCACCAGGTGCGGTTAAGGGAGGTCCCAGATGATGAAGCATGCCACTTCGGTGGGTGATGGGACTTGGTCCTTTCTGAAAGGATTCCCTTATCTAGGTTTGTAGCTGGCATCTTCTGCTCATTTTTAGGTAGACCTGTATAGACCCACGGACTCTGTTGTTGTCCTAGTCTTAGTATTTGGGGATTTGTCCGTGCTGGTCTTTAAACTCCCTCAGACCCTCCACCCATTTTCGTTTGTCTGTAATTCTGGACAAACAGATGAGAAAATATTCCTCCCACAAGTTTCCAGTCATCTGTCCTCAGGGGAAGCAGAGGTGGGATATTTGTGTCAGCAGAGGCTGTAGCTACTTGCACAACCATACCTTTTGTGGAGAGATATTTAAGAATCCGGAAAATCCGTATCCCCATGGTCGGGCAGATGCCTACGGGATGTAGCCCGGTCTACAGGCAGGTCCATTACCGGCCTTGCGCAAGCCCCTATCAATATGTTGTGTAAAGACTCATTCTAAGTGAGTATGGGCTCCACCCCGTGTTACCCTGATGAAGAACATCCACCAAAGGGTCTGTGGATAATTACACTGAGGGAAGCTAACATTCTAAAACAACAGCTACCCTCCTCAATACCACAGCATACAAGGAACTCACCTCTGTTGCCATAGCAGGGGGAGAAAGTAAATCTGTAACTGGGGAGGACTAGCCTCAACCAGTTCAGTCAGCCTATTTTCCTCCTTGGGAGGTGGTCACTATTGCCCAAAGGGTTTTGACACCCTATATTTTCCTCTTCGCCTGACAAACTGTGCATTTCCGTAGGAGCAGCAGAAATCAGCTGGGTAGGGACAGATACAGAGCTACCTAAAGCAGATGCCTCAATCAGCGCAGTGTCCAGCGCCAGTGAGGCGATATGTCAACGTTGGGAAGAATAATTGGCTGACCCAACGCCAAACGTGAAGACCTCGAAATGTTGTACGAATAACGGATTCAGAGGGCCCGACTGGCTCTCAAGGCAAACCCGCCAGTGAGGATTCAGTCGGGGCACCACCGCACCAGAGGGGGATTTATGCAGGGATATGTAATTTTCCTGCATTTGGGCTAGAGTCTGCCCGGATCCAGGATATTTAGGGAGGCGTGAGGTGAACTCCGGAGAACGTTCTTCAACCAAAGGTCGAGAGTCTGCATTACAAATGTACTTACGTTTTGGTGGTTGGTGCTTTGGAGCCTCCGTCGACGGAGAAGGCTCTTCAACCAGCCTCTGAACTTGGTCGAGGACTGATAATGCAACAGTGCCTCAGATAGTAGTGCTGCCAGAATTTTCATTTGACGCGCTCTCTCAAAGCCTTCGGCCAAAGACACTGCTAGGAACCACACTCCTCGGAATCATGGTGGTCTCCCAGGTGCTACAACAGATGGTATGGGGATTTGTGACCGGCTGTCACAAGAGCCACAGGGTTGAAACCCTGAAGGCATCCCAAAAAGCACACAATTGCTCACACAGAATGTGGAGATAGGCTGAAAACAGCCCCCTAAATGCTCCGGATCCACGTTGCAAGCTCAGAAAAGAAATAACTGACGTCAGAGTGTTGGCAAGGGGGTTATATAGACTCTGTGGACTGCACATCACATGATGATGTCGATGCGGAGTCACGCAGCACCCTCTTCTGTCGGCGGGCGGGCGGGCGTGCTGTGAAAAACTTTCCAGATCCAGTCTCGCGCCTGTAGGATACTAAAGTAAGGAATCTGCAGCTCGATGTCTCTAGCAGTTTTTTGTTTTTTTTAGAGGTTTCCATCTTACTTTTGTGGTAGAGTATGTGCAGGTGATGGATTTCGGTTAAATATTTCTGATGGATACACCTGCCTGTGGATTCCTCACCTTTTGAACTACTCCATGCACAGCATTCCACGGAAACCTTTCTCCATTGCTCTCCCACATTGTCGAGGACATCACAACGGAACGGCTCCGCAAGCGACTCCGCGTGATGTCATCAGAGCCAGAAGGTCTTGTCGGGGTGCTGACGTCAGTTCCCTTTTTTCCGCGCCATCGTTGTGTAACGCTTTTTTCCAAGGCTCTCCATTTCTGGAGTTTCATTGTTGCAGGTTCTTCCTGAAATTGTAGCAGTGATATGGCTGCCCAGAAGACGTCCAGTTTTAAGCCTTCCAGGGAATGTGGGGGTCATATGTCTATCACTGACCCCCATGAAGATTGTCTTTGGTGCCTCTTGTCAGACCACAATGTCGAAGGGTGTTCGTCATGTAGAAGCATGAATCTGAAGACCCTGAAAGAGAGGGAGGCCAAGCTGTTTATGGCCAGGGCGAAGAAACAGAAAAGGGGCTGTTTAAGGATGAGATCTAAGTCCAAGTCGACGACTCCACATACCTTGAAGTTGTCGAGGAAGCACAAGAAGAGGCGTCATGGATCCAGACTTCTTTCATCTAAGGATAAATCACCGAAGTCGGGGGTCGCACGTACTTCGGCGTCACTGTCGCCTCAGGTGACTCCAGCACACTCTACAAATCCGAGAGTCTCTCCGGTGCCCAGAGAAGCGACGCCTTCACCACCATCCTTTCCATCCCCGGCTCCAGTGTCTCCGGCACCGCAACTGGAGCCAGTAAAACAGCCTTCTCGAGCGGTCTCTGAACCGACAGTACCAGATCCAAACCCACCCTTTCCAGCTCCAGGTACGGATCCTTCGCATTTCTTGAACGCAATGTTCGGCATGTTTGCCAAGGCGGCTAGCCCTGCTGGTGTGCCTTTTGGCCCCATGGGACCGCTTTCATACAACCTTGGAGGTTTGCCACCTCATTTTGCACAGGTGCCACTCATGCCTTATATGCCAATGACCCCGTGTAGTGGCCTCTCCCGACGCTGAGGTTCTCGACACCAGTGAAATCCCTGGAGGAAAGAGTGCAGTTGGAGTCCTCTCCGGTGCACACTCAGCCTTGCCTGGTGCCTTGATCTAATGCTGTGGAGCCTCCATCATTGCCGGTCCGAAGTCACCGGTGCCGCTCCTGACACCGGCACCCAGGATGAGATCTAGAATGGAGGCACAGAGGCTGCTTGAGTAGGAAGAATATCAGGAGCAGCAGGAAGAGGCTGAAAAGGGAAATTATTGACCATATGCAGGAATTTGAGGGACTGCAGGAGGATAGTGGTTTAGAGCCACCGACAGAGTGGGAGCTCTCTTCACCAAAAGGCCTTCCGTCGCAGGAGGTTTCCTCATACCAATCTAAAAGAAGAAAGGCAGCTTATCTGTTGGACTTGCCATTGCCTAGTGCAGAGATAAAGTCGAATATTTTAACAGAGGTACTTCAGTCTCCTTCTCCGTCGAAACACCTGCTTCCATTTAATGAGGCTTTGACCAAGACCATTTTAGAGGTTTGGCAGAAGCCAATGACTGCCTCTGCTGTGTCCAGATCATTGCAAGGAGATATAAGGTAGCACCTGGAGATCCAGCTTTCCTTTCCACACACCCCTCTCCTGAGAGTTTAGTAGTCCAGGCATCATGCTCTACTAAGCAGTCTACAGGCTCTTTCCCAGCCACCCCTGGAAATCGAGAATCTAAGAGGATGGAGCAATCGGCTAAAAAGGTGTTTTCTTCAGCCAGCATGCCTCTGAAATGCACGAATGCAACGTGCCTGCTGGATCGATATATCCATGCCCTGATTGATTCTGCAAAGGAGGTGATCCCCAAGCTTTCGGAGGACGTTCAGCGCCATTTTGCGGGCGTTCTATCGGACACACAAGCTCTGGCCCATCAAGTCATACAGTCAGGGTTTGATACAGCGGACTGTGTTGCTAGAGTTATGGGTTCCTCAGAGGCCACCAGGAGGCATGCCTAAGGGGGTCTTTCTGATGTACAGGCCACCCTATTGGACTTGCCTTTTGATGGCTCCCGTCTTTTTGGTACCAAAGCAGACTCGGCACTACAGCACTTTAAAGATAGTAGAACAAAAGACCCGGGGTAAACCCAAATTACCCTCCTATACCAGGACATAGAACATCATACAAAGACAGAGAAAAAGAGTACGGAGGGATTAATATCCAATTTATTTTCAATGTAGGGCACAGTTAATTACCCTAACATGAGTATATAATTCTACACGGACCATGGACAATTTATCAAAATTAATTTAGCACACATATATGCCATGGGACTGATCTCCCACCATAAATTATTCCAAAACACATCAATACCGAATGAGAATCTGCCAGAATTGCTCAAATAACAAGCATTTGCAATGCAACAGGTCTCACATTTACGCGAGTTTGAGCTATTGGCATTGTTAATGGCAATGCCTTTTATTTATGTTTTGGTTTTTGAAACATCATTAAAATGCAGTCATTTACAATGCCAATAGCTTAAACTCGCGTAAATGCGAGACCTATTGCATTGCAAATGCTTGTTTCACTAGAGACAGCCCTGCTTTACGCCCTCTGCTCCCTTGCAGCATAATACATGCTCCTCTTAGCCAGAGGCTGTCGGTCCCCTAAATGCTGCTACACAAATGTTGCTTAAAGTGTACAGTGCTATAGTTAAACCCTGTGAAGAACTTTACTAAATTCATGTTTTTTTCCTGCACGTCAGTGTTGTAAACAGACCACACGTAGTCGAACAGACCTGATTTGAAGGGTGTATGCCAGAGAACCCTTGTTTTATAGTAGTTTTGCCACTGAGTGGGGTCTCGGTAAGCCGAGTGGAGACAGGCCTCCTGTCTGCTCTGCCTAGCGCACAGAAGCCGTTGTCGAGGGCAAGTCCTGGCGCGTTATTTTCCACCAGTATTTTGACAGGAGGCGAGGGTAGGGCTGCTTGTCCAGAACAGAGGAAGCGCTTGTGGGAGAGACGGCGGGGAGGGGTGGGTAAGAAAAGACTGTTGTGTTACAGGGCAGGGAATAGAGGTTCTTTCTTGGAATAGAGAAGTGTGGCTTTCTGTGGCTGCCCTCGCTGCTGGCAGTCATCGCCGTGGCCATTTTTTTCATTCTTTGCCCTCCATCACCTAGTGATAGTGTAGCAAATGTATAGCGATGTGGAACCCTCATAAAGTCTCGAAGCGCTTTTGGGTAGTACTGTAATATGCTACTGCATTTGTTCTGCATGGTTGTAAGGTGTGAGGTTATATAGTGCTGTCTATTAGAAAGCGCCTTGAGGCGTGTCGGTTGACGGTGCTACACTCCACTAAGTAAATTGCCGCTAAATAGCCCCCAGACTCCAGAAACCCAGGCCTGCACTGAAGACCCCTGGATTGTCAGATCCCAGAGCCCTTCTTTTCTCACCGGTCACCAGAGCCCTGGGTCCCCGGATTGTAGGACCCCTGGAGCCCCGAAGCACGAAGGTCTAAAACCCCTGGTCTGGCACTGCAGTGAGGGCACGCAGATTGTAGCTCCGAAAACGGCACACCCCGAAACGGAGGGCGCGACCCGCAGTGTTTAATTAAGGTAAGACCCATCCGGTCACATCCTACCCCAGAGCACCCCCGCGCTGTGACACTAGTGATTGTTCTCTCAGGCTGGACTTATAGAGGGCGCTGACCCGTGCCCATGCACCACACCCCATCACCCGGTGGCGAAAGTTTCCCTGAACCCACTCCCCTCTGTGGCCCCCACCGCCACCCAACAAAACTCTCTCAGTGGTGCCCCATACATCACATTCGTGTGTGTATTCAGCCTCTGCCCTCAGCCCCCTATGGTGGGAGTCATGTTGTATCATCCGCCCCTCCCAAGCCCTATATCTGGCCCCCACCTGCACGAATCCACACCCAGTGCAGCGAGGCAGCCACGATGACACAAAGCGCAATACTAGCACCCAACGTGAATATATTACAGAGTCAAATAGTCCCCAGTGGTCGCAGCGCCATAGAAAACCTCCCATCATAAATTATAGCGCCTCGTCGGGTAGCTGTGCGTTTGGGGCACGGCTGATGAAATGCGTCCGCTAATATTTCTAATCCTCTCTTCCCAGCGTGGCCCAACGCACTCCTGATTCTGTCTCCCACTAGTTACGTTATGGCATGGTATGTTACGCCCCCAGCAAGCTACATCGCCCCTAGGCGCTACATGGAATGGAAGGAGGAACCACACAGGTCCATTTCACGCTTCAGATTTTGCTATTTCCCATAAAACTGTGCGAGTAATTCCTTAACGTTCAATTCTATGGTTTCATAAAAAATAATAATACTTATGTATGCGCTTACGTTCCACAGGCTTGGCTCGGTTTGTATAGCGTCTTATGCTTTCCTTACAGCCAGTTAGCGCTGTGCGTTAAATAACAAGCGCTCGCCATTCCCGCTGTTTATTTTGCATCGCGCTTTCACTAAGTGAAAGCACGATGCAAAAATAAACACACAATGCCCTGTCTCCTTTTGGGACGGCCCATCCAGGCTGGATCCCACGCCGCCTTCAGATAAGAAATTGCTTCACGCAATCCAGTCCGGATGGGCCGGACCAAAAAGCGAAAGAGCTGCAACCAATATACCCCATTTCCAATGGCAGGCCAACGTTTAGTATAAACGGTGAAGCCAGCCAATGGAAATGAGAGGCGGGGCTTGAAGCCCTCTTCTGAAAGTCCTTGTTAGCAATAAATCTCGCCGAGCAAACAGCGCATGTGTGCGCTGCAACGCTAGGCGAGACCTAAAAATGACTACTTTAAAAATGCGGAATCTTTACAACATAAATTGTGCGATAGTGGGTATCCAAAAAAGTTGGTTCAGGCCGCTCTTAAAAGGGCATGGTACACACCCCGGGAAAGTCTTCTTACACCTAAGAGTAAACAAGGCTCTGAACAATTGACAAGCGTTCTCACTTTTATCCCTAAAGCGAATAAAGTAAAACAAATCATCTCATGTAACTTGAGGTTGGTTGAACATCTCAATATACCCAAACCACTCTCCTCGTTCCGAGGAGGAAAACACCTACGACAATATTTGGTAAGAGCAGCACGTTTACAACCTGTTAAGAAAGATGTGAGGGGTTTATTGGGTCTCCCAGCGTTGGTAGGGCATTACCGATGAAATAATTGCACTGCATGTCAACAGACGAATGAGTCAAAGTTTGTGATGATTAATAACAAGAAACATATCCAACAGACGTTATCAAATAGTAACACAAAAAATGTTGTGTACTCTGTGATATGTCTATGTGGGAAGACATACATCAGACACACGACCAGGCTGTTAAAATGCGAATATTACAAAATAAATCACGCATAAGATGTAGAACTCATGGAGCCCCACTAGTTCAGCATTATGTACAATGTGGACACAATGAGAATGATTTAAGCTGGTCAGTACTCTTAGTAGTGAAAGCTCAAAACAAAGCCCAACTCCAAATGACGTTGAATCGATCAGAAGCACGTATGATTGAAAGATATCAAACAGCGACTGAAGGCTTAAACGACCGTGACAAAACTTGGTCATTAATCTAAGGTTGGTGCCTGACAATGAAATAATCTAAAATGGGTTCTCACACTACGACAACACTCACTAAAACACGCCCCTGGTCCAAACTCCCCATAGAAGACTGGATTCGTGAACTAGATAAGACCACACCCTTCACCGTTACCAACCCAGTCGTAGCCTACAGAAACTTCTCCAACTGGATCGAGAACTCCCTAAACACGGTGCTCCCAAAAAAATCAATCCGGAAGAATACCGGACCTAATAAACACGCATGGTTCACTCCCAAGCTTCGCCTCCTGATACAACACGCAAAAAATTGGAGTGGACATGGAGGAAAGACTTCGCACCTAATAAGAAAGTAGATTATAGGGCAGCCATAGCAACTTATAAGGCTGAAATAAAAACAGCCCAGGTCTCAGCCAACTCCCCTCGAGACTCGTTCCTCATTATTAAAAAACTAATCAAACTCCCTGATCCTCCGGTTGCACCAGACCTCTCGGAACGACGCTGCAATGAACTAGCAGATTTCTTCTTTACCAAAGTTCAATACATTCTGAAACATATTTCCCCCCAGACACCACACCCACACTTAAACTTGAAGACCCGGAACAGCATGAGAATAAGCCTCTCCTGGATACTTTTACCCCTCTCACCCATGAATCCCTCCTACCCATTCTATCCTCTGTTAAGAGCGAGTCTCCACTCGACCCGGCACCACTCAACATTCTCAAACGGGTTCTACCCACAACTATTCCCCCCCATCACTCACCTGATCAATGCCTCAATAACATCGGGAACAGTCCCTCCTGAATGGAAAAAAGCAATGGTCAAGGCACTGATTAAAAAAACCTCACCTTGATCCGGCCGAACTCGGCAATTACCGGCCCATTTCGCTTCTCCCTGGCATTAGCAAACTGGCAGAAAAACACGTTAACAACATACTTTCGGTGTTCCTTGAACTCCACAACCATCTCCACCCCTCACAAACAGGTTTGTGGCCCCACCAAGGCACCGAAACAGCCCTGTTAGCGGTCGTGGAAACTTCAAGAAAGATCCTCGACCGGGGAGGGTCGTGTAACGCCCTGAACGTCTCAGGATCGTTTAACAGACACGATAATGAGAACGCAACCACTTGTGAAGGTTTAGTTATTTTAATGAAGGCAAAAATAATACAAGGAATAAACAAAGGTTATAGTCACTGGAATCCTCCAGGCTAAGTACGTTACCAGCCCACAGCACGGATGGTCCTAACCGTCCTCTGCATATACGCCGATCCCGGCGTATGCCAACAGAGGGCAGAAATGAAATGGCCGACAATGCCAATCGGTAGGCTGTGAGGGGCACGAAGAGTGTTGGGGAGAATCGAGGAGTCAGGGAAACACCCAGCCGGGGTCTCTACCTGAAGGGAGCAGCCGCTCAACCTCTTCCTCAGACTGCACCGGGACGCGGAGTCACTTCCTGGTGATGCGTCACCGATACCCCAATCACAAGCAAAGAAGACTGAACCGAGAGCAGCCGCTCGATCGATCTTGTGGACTTCCGAGTCTGTAACGCGGCAAACACCTCCTGGTGTGCGTTACAGCTGGCAGTCCCTGTATCTCTGGTCGGGCTGGGAGTTACGACTCCAACCAGCAAAAGCGCCACTGCGCTTTGACTCAGCCGAGTCAAAAAGCGAAGCTCAATGGTTATCCGGTAGAGCTTCCGGGTCCTTCACAGGTGACGATGGGGCAAGACACGGCCCAGGGAGTAACAACTCAACCTACCTCCGTTCTTGCCTTACTGGAGCACCACTCTGGAACACTGCTCTTCACTAAGCAGGTACGTCGGTGTAAACACAATATCCGACAGCGTTGTACCTCCCGGTTCCTCCCTTTATAGGGCGTGTTTTCCTTGAGTTATGTAACAACTCTCCTGTTTACATAAGGGCGTGTTTTCCTTGAGTTATGTAACAGCTCTCCTGTTTACATAAGGGCGTGTTTTCCTTGAGTTATGTAACAGCTCTCCTGTTTACATAACTCTCAACCGCTAAGCATCCTGGGAGATGTAGTCAGTTTTCGCTGGTTACCGTTTTCCTCCCCTCGCATGACAGGAATTCTTGACAGTTCGTCTGCCATAATCCTCCTCGACCTAAGCGCAGCCTTTGACACGGTGAACCACCGTACCTTGGTTCACCGCCTCAAAAAGGTGGGAGTGTCAGGAACAGCCCTTGCATGGCTTCAATCATTCCTGGAAAACCGATACTTTCAGGTATTCAATGGTGATACCTTATCTAAATCCCCCCCTTTGCAGTTTGGAGTTCCTCAGGGCTCGTCCCTGAGTCCCACTCTTTTTAACGTATATATGGCCCCGTTGGCGGATATTGTATCCCCCTTCGGTGTGCATATAGTTACATACGTCGATGACACCCATCTGGTTGTAGCACTGAATCAGGCCGAACAGTCACCCAGAGATCTTCACACCTGCCTTAAGGAGGTCACCAACTGGATGACCTTATCACATCTAAAGCTCAATGATGATAAAACCGAGCTGATGGTGCTCGGCAACCAGCTTAGCTTCAAATCTAACACCATGTGGCCAGCCTGTATGGGCCCAGCTCCCATCTGAAAAACTGAAATAAAAAGCCTGGGAATCTGGCTGGACCAAGATCTTTCTTTCAAGACCCAAGCGAGAAAGACTGCCGCTGTGTGCTATGGCCTTCTCAGAACGATCCGGAAAGTCCTCCCCCTGCTCCCCGGTCAAACTAAAAAGCTTCTGATTCAGACTCTGATCCTGTCCAGAATAGATCTTGGCAACTCTATCTAGGTGCCCCAAAGTCAGTAACCACCAAGTTGCAGGTCGTCCAGAACTCGGCAGCCAGATTACTCACAGGAACGAGCAATCGCTGTTCAGCCAAACCCGCTCTTCGCTCCCTCCACTGGCTCCTGGTACAGGAGAGAATCCACTTTAAGGCCCTATGCATCACTCAGAAATCTTTGAAGGGAAATGGCCCACCCCACACCAAGGCCCTAGTTAGATCATACAAGGCCCCCAGAAGACTCCGTTCCGACGAGCTCCACCTGGCAGATGTCCCCAGAATCACGAGGGCCAGATCAGGTGGTCGTCTCTTCTCATTTAACTCGGCCAAGCTTTGGAATTCCCTACCTCTCTCCCACTGGAAAGAACCCAGCCACCTGGCATTCCGGAAACAACTGAAGACCTGGCTCTTCCCCTAAGGGCCTCCCCCCCTCCTCCTCAGTCCTGCCACAGCGCTGGGATGCCTCCGGGTAGCCATGCGCTATATAAAAGTCTATTCATTCATTCATTCATTCATATTAAAATGTGCAGTAGTAGTACGGGGAATGTAAGAATAAGATATTGTTACCATTGTGGAGGACTATCAGAAGATTTATTTTATTTCCCTGGTATGTTAGGTGTGACCTCTGTATATATGTGCACATATAAAAAATACATTATTGTGTATTTTTTGTATATATTGTAGGTTTGTGTATTAGACTGTAAGCCCATATTACACAGAGTGCGCTGGTGAAGTAGATGCTAAGTAGTGGTTCATTTATTATTTGTATTCAACTTGTGCACGTTGATCTCTTCCTCCCCGGTTTGTTTTCACTGTGTTAGGGACTTGGGAGACCGGATGTTTAGGAGGCATGCATACATAACATCAACATGCGCATCATTTGTACTTTATTATTACACATCATTTTGGGGTTTTTATTAATTTTGGGTGGTCAGAGAAGCTCACCCGCATCAGAGTCTTAAGTGAGTCTGTTGTTACTCCTAGGCATCTAATGCCCTGATTTGTCAGTCCCGCGTTGTATTTGCCGGCATCACGAGAGGATTTTAAGACAGTTCCTGACTGAGCCTACGGACACTATAGTATTGAATTGCGGTAGAGGGCACTTTTACAGTACAGACCCGTGGAGTCTGGTTGCGATTTCTCTTGTAGTTGCTGGTGGCAGGTAGTAGATAGCTTTTGAACCTGTGACGGCTCAGATTCTATCGAGTCTGTTTTCTATGTTCATTTCAGCCAGCGCCGGCACGCGATTGGTTACATCGGCTGGCCAGCCTTTAAATATTTGTTTTCCCGGGGCTTGAGCTGGCACACATGGATTTGCCACTAAGGAGAGGGCTCTGACTATTGCGGATGCAGACTGTCTTAAAAATTGGTGAGTTTGTGGCATTTACTGCACTCTTGGCGTTTGAGTAAAGAGCCAGATCATAGGCTTTATAGACTGAGCGATTTAGTTTTTCTCTTTTTTCTTGTTTCTGTCCCGGTTTGCTGATTAGGAAAGGGAGTTGGCGTATGGGAGATGGAGGCCCATATAGAGCATACGGCCACCATCGGAAGAGGTAACCTCCCTGTTTTTATATTATGCAACCATAAACTCTCAATGTCCAACAGTGGTTAGTAGGGAATTGTCCTACATTTTCGTTTGTTCCCACATGTATAGGTGACCACACCGTGGGTAGAAGTGCAACACGAGTAAGGGTGTTTGTACTTATGGATCGCGACCTGATAGAAGAAGGTTTGCAGTGTGAATTTTAAAGCGCAATCCAGTATTGTAGGTACGGTTTTGTTGATACATACAGCTTGACCATTAGGGGAGCACATACAGAGGGTGGATGTCCAGGTCATAGTAGTATCTTGGACCAAAGAATTTATGTGTTTCTTGGCCCTCACACGGAGTCGGTGTTATTATCACTACCATCACTTTTATTAATTCACCTTCCTTTAGTTTTTCACTCGGTGGTGAACCCGTATCTGTGTCTTTGGTTGATAGTGGTACTATACCAGCACACTGTGTGTAATATATGGGACAGATGTGGATTCTCTATATTTATGTTATTACATTTTTCATGGATATTTTAGATTGGTTTCATTGCCCTTGTCCTGAGGAAGCCAGAAGAAATAGACGGCTGAAACGCGTCCGCGTCGACAGCTTCGTATAGCGGAGTCTCTATGAATTCCAAATATTGTTGTAACAGTGATAGCATATAGAGTTGAAAGGATAGCGAGGTGTTTTCACCTCAGGTGCTGTTAGGACTACCTCTGAGTGTATCACCCAGATTTAATGAGTAAACACTAGCTATTAAATAACATTTTGGGGTATTGGTGATATATACTGTCGTGTATATATATATATATATATCACCAACTTCCGTAGATCAGCCTCGAAGCATTCACGGACACGGACCAGGTAATTCGTGCAAAAGATTTATTTCGTGCGGTATGTCGCCATAACGTTTCGGCTCGTCCGAGCCTTGTTCACATGACAATGTGAATGCGTTAGACCACAGAATTTAAAGTGACAGTGCAAATTTTACAGAGTTCAAGCATGTGATTGAATTATAAATGGAGGTAGAGAAAATACTACTGCATGATCATGTGTGAACATTGCATTATCAAATACATTACCAATTACATTGTAGGTATCACACTTATTAAAATAACTTCATTCATTAGATAAAATACAATTGATTTACAATTAAAAACAATTGTGCAGATCCGCAAGTAGTGCAAATCTGTGTAACAGTCGATTAGAACATAATATTAATTTTCGACTGTGGGCCCCCTCCAATGCGTCAGGGTTAGGGGTCCCGCAAATCCCTGTCATTGTAACTGGAATTGCCTCTAATGATATAAGGTACCAGATCAACCCGAGAATTCACCTCTGTGGGGTGCACCTTTTGTTGTGCGGAGATCGTTGTGATGTTCAACCACCCGATTATAAGCATAACAGTCAGATACTGTGTACCTTAGTTGGATGTACTTTTGTGTGTAATCATTGGTTGAATCCAATAATTATAGATTGTGTCTAATCTTTTTTGTGTACAATCATGGGTTGAATACCAATTGAGTAAATTGTTTTGAAACACAATGCTCGCGTACTTATTTTCTATAAGTATGTGCAAATGAACTTAAAACATATTAAACCAAATTCTCTGTGTATTAAATACTACATTTGTTTGGATACACATATTCATATTCTCTGTTCATTGAAAAATTGCTTATCTACCCCTTAAGTAATATTTTTGTAAATATTTACTTTTTAGATCTACTTTCTCATACTGTTGTTTGTTTGGAACAACATGGAACCCTTATGTTATGTGATATAAAATATAAATGTATATGTCTTATGTGGTGAATGGGACCAACTAACCCAGCTATACTTTAGTTAGTACTGTTTCAAAATAGCAACTGCTAATAAATAATTTTAAAAGAATTTTTTATTTTATATTATAAAACTGTTTCTTGGCAAAGCCTTGATGTAATCATTAACCGGATGGAGGGCCACTTAACTCGGGGGATGCTTACTTAGAACAATGTCATTTGTATTGCATACATGTTAAGAATGGATGTATGGTCCAAGCCTGGAGTCCATACAGATTATCTAATAGGTGGTGAAAACTCATACGTCGATATAAGAGACAAACAAATTGTGTTCAGCGAGTGTAAGTCTCATATAAGAAGGGCATGGAAATACTCCTCCAAATCTACTGTATATGAATAAAACAATAAATATGTAAGAAAGTTAAAAGGTCCCCAAAGGGATCTACTATCTCTAATAAATGATCACCACTTTAATTTAAGATAAACATGTGTGCAAATCTTCTGTAATGTTCAGGCCTCCTGGGTGCTTCGAGTCCAGTTGCAAAATGTATCTGGTTTCTAATTTACGTAACTTGGACTCGCGGTCACCTCCTCTTCTACTGGCATTAACTGCATCTATGACATAGAATTTGAGGCCCTGGTTGTCACTATTGTGATGTTCTTTAAAATGCCTTGCAACAGGATAAGTTTTGTCTTGATTTACTATTGCCCGGAGATGTTGCAATATACGTTTGTGCACTGCGTGTTTCGTGCTTCCCACGTATTTTAATCCGCAAGGACACTGTAAAACGTATATTGCAAACTCAGTCTTACATGTAAGTACCTTGCTGATTTGATGTTCTCTATCACTAAGTGCATCCTTATATTTCTTCGTGTTTATGCCATGTGTACATGATTTACATGTTTTGCATTTGAAAAAACCCCCATTGTTTTGTAGCCCTGAGGTTTTTTCAATGGTTTCCGGGTTAGTATCAACCAGTCTATCCCTCATCGATGGGGCCTTGCTAAAAGTCAAAGATGCTTTGCGAGGTAGGGTGGGGCCAATTAAAGGGTCACTTAGGACAATGGTCCAGTTACTATTGATGATTTTATATAACTCCGAATGCTGTTTACTGTATCCAGTGATTATCCTGAATGGGTTGGTAGGGGAATTTGTTAGATCAGGAATTATCCCCTCTATGGCCTTGTTAGAGAGATCAGCCGATTTGTAGACATCAAGCAATTCCTGTCTATTAGTTTTCATTGACTTCGCAACAGAAATGTCAATAGTGTGTTCCGAATATCCCCGTTCTAAAAATCTGCGTTTACTGGCCTGCTGGGCTACTCTCAACTCATATTCATTGCTACAAACCCTTCTGAGACGTAGCATTTCCCCATATGGGATACTGGATATAAGATGTACTGGGTGTGCACTGCCTGCATGGAGGATCGTATTACCTGCAGTGCTCTTCCTAAACAGTCTTGATTCAATTTTGTTGTTAGCTATATAAATCTCTGTATCCAAGAATGTAACTGAAGATTGACTCATAGTGGCTGTAAAATTTAAATTGAGCTCATTGTTGCTAATTTCAATGACAAATGCCTCTGCCTGCTCTTTAGTTCCCCTCCACACAATGAATAAGTCGTCAATAAAGCGTAACCACATTACAACATTTTCATCAAATGCTTTCCTGTGTTTCACTTTGAGGACCAGTTCCTCCCAAGCGCCCATATGCAAACAGGCGTAGCTTGGAGAGAAACTGGCCCCCATAGCTACACCCTGTAACTGTCGATAAAGCAAGTTATTGTACATGAATATATTATTCTGAAGACAGTGACTTAGCATTTGGATTAGCATATCATTGTGGTCATTAAATTGAACCGACCTACGAGATAAAAAATACTGTATTGCTGCTAGGCCATCTGTGTGCCTTATACTTGTGTATAGCGAAACCACATCAAGCGCAAGCATCTAATAACCCTCCACCCAAGTGATCTGCTGGATCTTCAATAAAAAGTCCCCTGTGTCCTGTACAAAGGAGTCCGCGTTTTTACATGACCTTAAAGGAAATAGTCAATGTAAACTGAAGATTTTTCCATTGGGCCTCCCCTGGCAGAGATAATTGGTCTGCCGGGCGGCTTCTCCTTGTTTTTGTGGACTTTGGGAATGAAATAAATCATTGGGGTTATGGGAAAGAAGTTCTTAAGAAATTTAAATTCATCCTCCGAGAGTAAGCGTTTACTTTTCCATTTAATTAGTTTTTGATGGTATTCATTAAGTGAACTTTTCATAGTTGCCTGGTTGATACGCTCAAAGCATAGTCTGTCATTTAATTGGTGGTAAGCCTCTTTATCATAGTCGTTTCTTGTCATTAAAACAATATTACCTCCTTTGTCACTGCTTCTGATGATGACTCCCTTGTCTTTGCTTAATTTGGACACCAAAGCCTCATATTGCTGGGTTTGTCTGTCATACTTGATTTTCTGATTGCAGATTTGTTTCTGTAATCTCGTCAATTTTGCTGTCACATTTTCGTGAAAAATATCGATTGTATCACGGGGCATCAGTGGGTTGAAAGTTGACGGTGGTTTGAATGGAGTGTATGGCCCTTTGTGACTAGAAGATTGTACATTCGTACTCTCATGATTGTCTAAAACTGAAAGGGGACAGCGGTCCGCTCCTTCCGTTACCCATAATTCAAAAATCTCACTGGAAAGTGATGAGCCACTTGACACTACTTCGTCCATCATATTCGAATTGTCGGATATTGAATTTTTGTTTGTTTTCATCATGTGGAACTTGCGTAGTTTGAGCTTTCTTACTGCTTTGTATATATCCAATCTAGTAGTAGTGTAATCGAAATTCCTATGGGGCGCAAAGGAATGGCCCAATTTAAGTATGTTCTCCTCATTTTCCGTGATTTCGAGCTGGGTCAGATTGACAATAGTAGAGTTGCGATAACACAAACTAATATAACACTGCAAGTCAATCTGGAGTGATTAGTGAACCCTCACTCATCAACATAGTTGATGACATGCTTCATCATGGGGTTCTGCTGGAGGTACCTTGTGTACCACCAGTGTGCTACGACGCTATGTTTAAGGCGGAGCAACAAAGAAAGACTAAAAAAGTTCATCGGAATCAGTGTAAGTGAAAGTGAAAATAAACGGTTAAAATGTCAAGATCCATCCAACAATCAATTTAATTAGGATGGGGCTTAAACTTTAAAAACAGTGACGGATGTATACTCTTGACTATTAATGAGTCAGAAACATCCAGTAGTGGTCATCGTGGTCGACATGTTTCAGCTTATTGTGTCTGATTTACCAAGCTTTCATCAGGACCTAACCAGAAATGCACCAGGGCGGTATAGGCTTACTAAAGCCCACCCTAACCTCAGGTGTTTTTGGGAACCGATACACTCACGGTTTCCGTTGCGTTCCTTCCGTACTCTCGAAAGGATACCTGTATGGGAGTAATCACATAAAGTGCAACACATCAATCAATGACTCTTAATTATGTGGTACTTTATATAAACAACAGATTGAAGTCAGTGTTAAACGTGGGACAGGATGTCGATTCGAATATGTCATGCCCACTGGCTATATTTTAATGTTGAGAATACTTGAAAACATGCTAAAAGCATATATACCCTATTTAGGGAAACTACTCCAATCGATACATTGACCGACGAGTATTAAAAGATAAACAAAACCAGTAAATTGCAAAAATAGGCACTCATAACCAAATGAAAAAGTACGGCACTCACATGTAAAAAGACAGTGCTGTGCTCCTTAGGCAGACAGTGGGTGGCGGGACTACAGGACAACTGTTAGGGATAAACGGGAAAGGTATAGGTATAAATAACCCGAAACCCAAATCGGTCCATCACGTAAGTTTGCGCGGCGGGCCAAAAGGAGTAAGAAAAAAGCCCATCCTTGGTACTTACATCTTCCAAGTCACCTGCCTGGCGCGTACACCTAAATGAAACCACCTCGCCTGGAGTCAGCGTTTGATACGATCTTCGCGGTAAAAATAGGCGAGATCTAATCATTAACCGGAAATCCGGTTGGTGTAAAAGTGAGAGAAACAAACAACAGACTCAAGGAAAGACTAGAGCGCTGAGTGTTTCAAAATTTAGAAAGTTTAAAACTTTATGCGTCGATAGACAGATGAACAAATACATCGTAATCACAGACTAGGGACATTGACTCAGAGTGTAACTCTAGTGAGTACATAATGACCAAAACGAATCATGTAAAGTATTAAAATTGGAAACTAAACCCTCGTTGGACTGAAATTATTTAGTGCCCATTTGTTGGATAGTCCAGTCGGCAACTAAAGAGTCAAGGGTCATATGTATGCAAGAATCATCATTAAGCTCAATGGTAGAATATGCCTAAACTTCACTGATAGGGCTACTCATTTCCGTCTTAAAACGGAGCCCCAAGGGATATTATCGTTAAGACCAGATGCATGTGTAGAAAGACGGTAAATCCAACGTTGTTCTTTCTCGAACAAAATCGATGGATTAGCCTGTTCAATCACAGTCCAGTGCAGATCGTCCACAGTATGGTTAAAACGTAAAAAATGTTCAGTGAGTTTAGTGGTACTTTTCTTGCATCGGATGTTACTTCGGTGCTCGCCAATTCGTAACTTCACTTTTCGTGTCGTCATTCCCACATATCTTAAGTCGCAAGGGCAAGTAATCAGATATACCACATCAGCAGTATTACAATTGGTATGGCTCCTTTGCGTCCAAATTTTGCCTACTTCCAAAATTAAGGTTTTGGTAGAAGAAGTGAGATAACAGACACTACATGACCCGCATGGGAAATGTCCAAAGACAGGTGGTAGGCCCCAAGCACTAAGGACAGACCTATCAGTGGGAACATCGGAATTCCGTGGTCTCGTGTGGACAAGGGAGTCTTTTAGACTGGTCGCTTTTTTGTACGCAAATAGAGGTTTTTCCCACTTAATATTGTTGCTCTCCAAGATGCGCCAATGTTTCTTGATGGACTTAGAAATAGCATTGGAGGCGACATTATAAGTTGTCACACAGGTAAGTGGGGCAATCTGTGATGGTTTGGGATAATCACACAATAGATTCTCACGTGGTTGATTTCTGGCCCTCTTACAGCTAGCTGTCAAAATCTTATCGGGGTAACCTCTCTGTTGGAGTTTTTCTGAGAGTTCCCGAGACTGCGTACGGAAATCAGACAGCTTACTACAATTACGCCTGATCCGTAAGAACTGTCCGTACGGTAAATTCTCCCGTAACGGACGTGGATGAAAGCTAGAGAATGTAAGGAGGTTATTTTTTGCTGTTGGTTTGTGATATGTTCGGGTCAATAGCATACCATTGACCTTAGACACAGTCACATCCAGAAAAATCATTTCATGGCTATCAAAAGAGTAGGTGAATAGCAAATTGGGATCACGTGTGTTAATCCATGCAAAAAATTCGCGTAAGATATTCTCAGGGCCCTGCCAGACGATAAAAATGTCGTCTATATATCTCTTCCAAAAGGAGAGATATGGAGAGAATGGATTGGTAGGGTCCAGGATATGTTTGCGTTCAAAATCGTAAACATAAAGCCCCGCCACACTAGGCGCAAATGTGCTGCCCATAGAAGTCCCCGTACATTGGAGATACAATGTACCTTGGTACTCAAAAAAATTCTGTTTCAGGGCCAATGTTGCGCAATCAATCACAAAACTTTTTGATGTTTGAAAAGTCCAATTAATAGAGTCTAAAGCTTCCCCTATGACCTTGATGGTATCGTCTTGGGGGATACTGGTATAAAGACTCTCAATGTCCAATGATACAAGGATGGTATTGTCATTGTCAAATGATAAATCTTGAAGGGACGCCAAAAAACTTTTTGTATCCCTCAGATAGGTGACCGTATTCTGGATTATTGGTTTTAGAAAATAATCACAGTAGATTGAGAGAGGCTCTAGAAGAGAGCCAATACCCGATACTATCGGGCGGCCAGGTGGAGGTAATATGTTCTTATGTGTCTTAGGGAGGGTATAGAAATAGGGCACTATCCCTTTCCCCTTCGACAAAAAATCCGCTTCATGTTTGCTGATATAACCATTGTGTTCAGCACGTTCCACCAGATTACAAATAGTGTCTCTCAAAATAGGAGAAGGGTCAGTAGTCAGTGGAATATAGTTCTTAGTGTTACCAAGTAAACGTTTGCATTCCAGATCATAATCGGTGCTGTTCTGAATCACGATCCCACCACCCTTATCTGCGGGTTTGATCACGATAAGTTTATTGGATCGGAGTGATTGTAGAGCCTGGAAATCGATGGAACTCATGTTTTTAAAGGTCCCTTGGTCTTGGAAAGTTTCCACATCATTAAAAACTGCCTGTTCGAATGCAGTTATCTCCGCTGGTATAGTATGTGGGGGAGGAACAAAAGTTGATTTCAAGCGTAACCCAGTATCACTGGAATGATCTGCAAGGACTTCTGATTGATGTCTTTCAAAAAAGAATTTGAGTTTTAATTTTCTAAAAAACTCAGATAGTTCACAATGTAACTTGAATCGGTCAAAACGTGCAGTGGGGACAAAACCTAGTCCCTTTTCAAGAACATCACTCTCACTTTGAGTAAGGACCACAGAGGATAAGTTGGTGACTAGACTTGTATGTTGTTGACTGCACCCTTGCTGCGTGTGTTGTTCCCCACATTCTCCTCTTGTTCCCAATGAACCTGATTGCGTCCTCCTCTTCTTCTTCCTCGTCCACGTCTGCCTCTGTCCAAAAAAGGAGGACGAAACGAAGGTTGAGGGTAAGGAGGGAGCTGTACAAAGCCTGGGTTCCAACCCATCATTGGGAATGGTGCTTGTTGATAATGGCTATGGTAACCCAGGTTACCCTGATTTGGAGGGGGGTTTTGCCATACAGGTTGGTATGAGTAGGGTCTATTTCTACCTCTACCTCGCTGCCTAGACTTATTACTGTCAGTGCTAGACCCACTAGAAAATGAGTCATTATCATCAGTAATCTCAGTTTGGTCATTAGTAGACATCGGCACTGTGTAATCTGGATTGGCATACGGGTAGATCTTAATATAAGAGAAACGTTTCAGATCTTTCTGAAACTTTGAAGCTTTGGACTGTGTTAGTGTGTCTTTGTATTCATTAATCTCTTTATTAAGTTCATCCAACTTCTTTTTGTAGCCAGTCAAAGTAGTGCGAAAGTGTGTTTCAGATAATTGGATTTCCACCATTAAGGCCTCAGAGAGGCGTAGCGCTGTTTTAATAATAAGGACGAGCCAGTCGTGCGTGCAGTGCCACGCGATCTGTGCCCAATCTCTCCGAAAAGCTGGATCTTCCAGAGAGATTCGGGGGGCATTGGTTACCAATAGTCCTTTTGGCGCCACATTATTGCGTAAATACTCAGTGAGTATGGTCCCATGAAGAATTGTGCGGATACGATTACGTTTTAATTCCGTCAATTTGTCCCACTCATTAGTCTGTGATATGGTCTGTGCTATCGATGAATCAGCAAAAAGAGAGGGGTCCGCAAAATAATACTGCTGATGTGGTATATCTGATTACTTGCCCTTGCGACTTAAGATATGTGGGAATGACGACACGAAAAGTGAAGTTACGAATTGGCGAGCACCGAAGTAACATCCGATGCAAGAAAAGTACCACTAAACTCACTGAACATTTTTTACGTTTTAACCATACTGTGGACGATCTGCACTGGACTGTGATTGAACAGGCTAATCCATCGATTTTGTTCGAGAAAGAACAACGTTGGATTTACCGTCTTTCTACACATGCATCTGGTCTTAACGATAATATCCCTTGGGGCTCCGTTTTAAGACGGAAATGAGTAGCCCTATCAGTGAAGTTTAGGCATATTCTACCATTGAGCTTAATGATGATTCTTGCATACATATGACCCTTGACTCTTTAGTTGCCGACTGGACTATCCAACAAATGGGCACTAAATAATTTCAGTCCAACGAGGGTTTAGTTTCCAATTTTAATACTTTACATGATTCGTTTTGGTCATTATGTACTCACTAGAGTTACACTCTGAGTCAATGTCCCTAGTCTGTGATTACGATGTATTTGTTCATCTGTCTATCGACGCATAAAGTTTTAAACTTTCTAAATTTTGAAACACTCAGCGCTCTAGTCTTTCCTTGAGTCTGTTGTTTGTTTCTCTCACTTTTACACCAACCGGATTTCCGGTTAATGATTAGATCTCGCCTATTTTTACCGCGAAGATCGTATCAAACGCTGACTCCAGGCGAGGTGGTTTCATTTAGGTGTACGCGCCAGGCAGGTGACTTGGAAGATGTAAGTACCAAGGATGGGCTTTTTTCTTACTCCTTTTGGCCCGCCGCGCAAACTTACGTGATGGACCGATTTGGGTTTCGGGTTATTTATACCTATACCTTTCCCGTTTATCCCTAACAGTTGTCCTGTAGTCCCGCCACCCACTGTCTGCCTAAGGAGCACAGCACTGTCTTTTTACATGTGAGTGCCGTACTTTTTCATTTGGTTATGAGTGCCTATTTTTGCAATTTACTGGTTTTGTTTATCTTTTAATACTCGTCGGTCAATGTATCGATTGGAGTAGTTTCCCTAAATAGGGTATATATGCTTTTAGCATGTTTTCAAGTATTCTCAACATTAAAATATAGCCAGTGGGCATGACATATTCGAATCGACATCCTGTCCCACGTTTAACACTGACTTCAATCTGTTGTTTATATAAAGTACCACATAATTAAGAGTCATTGATTGATGTGTTGCACTTTATGTGATTACTCCCATACAGGTATCCTTTCGAGAGTACGGAAGGAACGCAACGGAAACCGTGAGTGTATCGGTTCCCAAAAACACCTGAGGTTAGGGTGGGCTTTAGTAAGCCTATACCGCCCTGGTGCATTTCTGGTTAGGTCCTGATGAAAGCTTGGTAAATCAGACACAATAAGCTGAAACATGTCGACCACGATGACCACTACTGGATGTTTCTGACTCATTAATAGTCAAGAGTATACATCCGTCACTGTTTTTAAAGTTTAAGCCCCATCCTAATTAAATTGATTGTTGGATGGATCTTGACATTTTAACCGTTTATTTTCACTTTCACTTACACTGATTCCGATGAACTTTTTTAGTCTTTCTTTGTTGCTCCGCCTTAAACATAGCGTCGTAGCACACTGGTGGTACACAAGGTACCTCCAGCAGAACCCCATGATGAAGCATGTCATCAACTATGTTGATGAGTGAGGGTTCACTAATCACTCCAGATTGACTTGCAGTGTTATATTAGTTTGTGTTATTCAGACTCATACGTTCTGTCTTCATTACACTCTTTTGTTGTTTTCTTATGATTGATCTAGGGGGACTAGGAGTGTGTCTTGACCCTCTCTCTCTTGTTGTTCGAAATTATTAATAGTAGAGTTGCTGCTTATTGTAGATTCTTGGGTGCCCATTGGCCCCTGCCCCTCCTTTTGTTCTGATAGGGGGCGCCCCTTCCTCGCCCTGTACCTCTGGCGCCGTTTGTAATTTGCGTATTTTCGCTGTAATTTCTTTGGGTCCTGGGCCGAAGAGACTGCATCCGCTCGTGGCATAAAAAACCTATTTCATCCCCTGGTGAAGGTTTGGCAGACTGGTCTAATGCTTCAATGTTACGGAGCTCTGATTCTGACCCACTACTCACTGCTGAGCTCAGATCTGATGTTGTCGTGTCCAATTGGTCCTTGTTTCTATTGGGTACTCTGGCTTTGCTGTATGTCTTTGTCGCCGGGCCTCTTAGCGAATCATACTTTTTGGAGAATGTAAAGATTTGGCCTAACTCGTAGTCATTCCGATCGCGTTGAAATTTAAAAGCTTTGCGTTCCATTATTTTGGTTTCTTCTTTCTTGAACCTCACCGTCATCTCATTGGTAAGTTTGATTTTTTCATCTGTTTCACCGTTTTTTTCCAAATCCTCATAGATATCTCCTATCTCTTTAAAAAGCTGTGCTCTGTCTATGTCAGCGTATTTGATTAGTATTAAAACCAGGCGCCTCGATGCTTCCAAGTTGCTCTCTGCCCATTCCCGCATTAAATCTGGATTGGGATTCTCATAGCTCGGGGCAGTTAAAATTCTTAGTCCTCTCGGGATTCGATTGACGTCGATATACCCTTGGAGGGATTTTGATTCCCATCGCTTGCTTTGCTCATTTTTTTATTTTTTCTCAAGTATTTTGAATTTCTCTTTTAGAGTATTGCTTGGGTTGGTCTGAATGTCCCGTTTACCACGAATATTGATGGGTAGTGGGAGGCTTTCAGAAAACATATTGGTAGCAGCCGCCTCCCGGTCTTTCACATTGTCGGCAGACATACTCGTAATGCACCTATACACAATAATGGGCGTTTACAAACGGTTATTTGAATTATATCACAGTTTGTTTGTAGCCCGCGCACAATAGCTCTCTTCCCCTGAATACCTGACTTATATGAATGCCGTGCAGTCAGGAATCTCCTTCGCGTGTATCGTGTCGTCCGGCACTGGTACCGCTGGAACTTTTTCCTCTCGTTGCACTTGTTTGGCGTCTAGCGTGCAGGTTCAGGGGGGTCAAACGCCGTATTCCTTCCGGAATGCAGAATCTCCAGGATAACCGGAAGAGTGTTTCGCAGTCAGCGTTGTCCAATTCACAGAAAGGGTCTCGTGTAATGGCCGCGCGAAACCATCGGCCAAATATATCACCAACTTCCGTAGATCAGCCTCGAAGCATTCACGGACATGGACCAGGTAATTCGTGCAAAAGATTTATTTCGTGCGGTATGTCGCCATAACGTTTCGGCTCGTCCGAGCCTTGTTCACATGACAATGTGAATGCGTTAGACCACAGAATTTAAAGTGACAGTGCAAATTTTACAGGGTTCAAAGTTCAAGCATGTGATTGAATTATAAATGGAGGTAGAGAAAATACTACTGCATGATCATGTGTGAACATTGCATTATCAAATACATTACCAATTACATTGTATGTATCACACTTATTAAAATAACTTCATTCATTAGATAAAATACAATTGATTTACAATTAAAAACAATTGTGCAAATCCGCAAGTAGTGCAAATCTGTGTAACAGTCGATTAGAACATAATATTAATTTTCGACTGTGGGCCCCCTCCAATGCGTCAGGGTTAGGGGTCCCGCAAATCCCTGTCATTGTAACTGGAATTGCCTCTAATGATATAAGGTACCAGATCAACCCGAGAATTCACCTCTGTGGGGCGCACCTCTTGTTGTGCGGAGATCGTTGTGATGTTCAACCACCCGATTATAAGCATAACAGTCAGATACTGTGTACCTTAGTTGGATGTACTTTCGTGTGTAATCATTGGTTTAGAAATAGACGGCTGAAATGCGTCCGCGTCGACAGCTTCGTATAGAGGAGTCTCTATGAATTCCAAATATTGTTGTAACAGTGATAGCACATAGAGTTGAAAGGATAGCGAGGTGTTTTCACCTCAGGTGCTGTTAGGACTACCTCTGAGTGTATCACCCAGATTTAATGAGTGAACACTAGCTATTAAATAACATTTTGGGGTATTGGTGATATATACTGTCGTGTATATATATATATATATATCACCAACTTCCGTAGATCAGCCTCGAAGCATTCACGGACACGGACCAGGTAATTCGTGCAAAAGATTTATTTCGTGCGGTATGTCGCCATGTTGGCTGGTGGGAGGAGCAGGTTCTCATGGGGACACATGCGGAAATATTCAATTCCCAGATTGTCACATGGCTCAGGTTCATTGATGATGTTTTTATGGTCTGGAATGGGGATCTTTCTAGTGTAATGAATTTTATTGAGATTTTAAACAGTAATATTTTTAATCTCAAATTCACGTCGCACGTAGATCACAATTCAGTTGAGTTCCTTGATACTAGAGTCATGATTGTTGACAACAAAATTGAGACAACCCTGTATAGGAAACCCACTGCTGGCAATTCCATTCTGCATGCCAGCAGTGCCCATCCGCAGCATCTGATAAGAAGTATCCCCTATGGGGAACTCCTCCGCATAAAGCGTATCTGTAGTACATCTGAGGAGAGAACTAGATGCTCGGAGGAGGCTATAACAAGGATGAAGGAAAGAGGGTACACTGAAAGAATTCTGAGGGAGGCCTATGATAAAGTACAATCTATGCCCAGAGATACTTTACTAATTGATAAGTCCAGCATCCCCATCATCAATGTACCTGATCTGGTGGTGGATGATTCCATTTTGGACGTACCACGTTTAATTACTACTTACAGTAGGCAACACCTTAGAATAAGGTCTATTGTTTCTAAAAATTGGCCCATTCTACTTACTGATGGTGTACTGGCCCCAATATTACCTTCTAAACCTGTGATCACATACAGAAGGGCTAAAACAATGAAGGGGGAACTCATGGGATCCAATAGGGACAAACCTGCTAACAGCACATGGCTTAAACCTAAAAATGGATTCTTTAAATGTACAAGCTGCAGGGCATGCAAATTCGGTCAAAACACCACCGAATATCGTGTACCCTTTAGCCCCACTGTAAGACAAATCAAGGGCCACTATACATGCAAGTCAGAATTCGTGGTTTACGTCCTAAACTGCACATGTGGGTTAAACTATATTGGCAGTACAAAACTCCAAGCCCACACCAGAATCCTTCAGCACCTAAGAGCAATTGTCAACAATGACTCAAGCTACCCCGTAGCGCGACATTTTAAAAAGTATCACAACAATGACCTGAATTGTCTCAAGTACTTTGTTATTGACCATATTCCTGCACAACGCAGAGGGGGCAATAGAGAAAAATCGTTAAGACAGCTCGAAACAAGGTACATCCTTGAGTTCGACAGTAAGGCCCCCACAGGACTCAATAATTCTGAGGACTTGTACAATTGTATATGATAGTATCAGATTATCTTTACGTGAACATACGCATATACATCCTTTCAGACCAAAATCTGAAAGAGTCAAATGAGACATCCATCAACATCTGTTTTGTGTTTGGTCACCTGTTCCTTGATTTTAGTCTCCTTTATGCTATTTTAAATTTTGACCATAAATAGTTGGTAAAACAAGGAAGTAACATTACTTATTACTGTCCAAACATTACAATGAGGGTTTATAATTGATGAACCATTTACTAATTTTAAATGCGTATTTGTTTCTTGTTTTTTGGTTCTTTTTCTCCTGCCTCTTTCCGCCTTCTGTTTGGTTACTTTTGCTCAGTCTACTGCCATCTCAACTGTCGCCCATATTCTTGTTGGAACCGATGTTTGCAACATCTTCAATGGAAAATACACCCAATGTAGCCTCTACAAAGTCCATAAGCCATCATATGTTTGGGAACGTCGCGACTGAAGAAATTCACATCACAATTTTGATGCAAACGCCCATTAACCAATCCCTACAATTTGAAATTGGACTTTGATTTTGGACTTATTTGATATTCAGGCCGGGACATTCCATGAATTTCCATTGCCAGACACATGTAGGTTCCTTTCTCGTGTTCTCCTATTCTATCACTTTAACACATTTTGCACTTGTTTTGAAAATCAGGATTCACATGAGCGATATATTGTCATTAGGTTTTGAATTTCTATTTTTTGCTTGTCAATTATTGAACCTTGTACCCATGATCATTTGTAAATTAGGTTGAGAGTTCTTTTTTTGCTGATCAGTGTGGATATAATCATTGCGTATTTTGCACATAAACATCTTGATATTGTTTTATAAGCGATTAAATTCGAGGGCTTTTATTAAATGTATTTTATACTTTTAAATAGTTTTATAGCTACCCCCTATTTATAATTAAATATCCTATGCAACTATTTTCAGTTTACACTTTTCAGCATATTTTGCACATAATTTGCATTTTGCACTTCAACCTATGCACTTTAAATAGCTAGTATTTGCACCTTATTACTGATCATGTATTTGTACACCTCCATCAGGCTATATAATGACAAACAAATCACGAGTATCTCTTCCATATCGTTCAACACCAATCATCACGTGACTTTAAAATGCTGTATAAAAGGATGTTCAGTATGGTTGTTACTTTATGTGATCAAGGCCACCTGGTGGCCGAAACGCGTAATGACATGCCTCGCCGTTACCAACCTTGAATAAATCTTTATGAAGCACGTCTGGTGTCCGTGTGCTTTTCCTCCTCGCCCGCTGGGAAGTGGAAGGATGCGCTTGATATTCATATATATATATATATATATATATATATATATATATATATATATATTTCTTTATTTCGTTAAATGTACATGTATTGTTGTATTTTTTTGGTATTGATTTGTTTTGGAAAAATTTATGGTCGGAGATCGTTCCCATGGCATGTATGTGTGCTAAATTAATTTTTTATAAATGGTCCATGTAGAATTATATACTCATGTTAAGGTAATTAACTATGTCCTACATTGAAAATAAATAGGATATTAATCCCTCCGTACTCTTTTTCTCTGTATTTTTTTAAAGATAGTAGAGCCACAGCGCTGCCGGTCTCCATGAGAACCACCCTCTGTGACGTCCACGGTCAAGCCTCCAAAATACGTGCTACTCTGCCCGGCATCTAAGACTCGAACTCTCCAGAACCTTCAGTGCCCCGTGCGTGGCGTCACGTCCCATGAGTGCTCTGGGCCAAGCCTCCACATCTTGACCAATCACCTGACAACAACAACACCTGACAGGCGTGGTCAACCCGGCACTGCTTTTCCTTTGCTCGAATGCAAGCAGGGATAATTATACCAGATGTTTTTCAGTTACGAATAGGACAAGCAAGGGAGCAGAGCACAGTGTAGGTTGCAAGCAGTGAAGGACCTTTGACGAAGTAAGTGTCAGATCTTTTTCACAAGGTGAAGGTATAGGACGCCTCTTTTAGGAATTTACCAAATATACACGTTTCTAATATTTCTCCTTATGAGCCTCGCATTTTCTCAATTTTTACTGAGTGTTTGACTACAAGGCCTCCCTCTCATGCCCCAGTTGGGAGCAGATGCCCTGTTAATGTGGGGTGAGTGCAACTTACCACCCTAGACTAACATTCAAAATTAGACTTTTTGATCAACACAAGGAAGTTGGGTGTGTTGATGAGAATGTGATCAACCCCACCATGGAGTTGGCAGTATGAGTGAAAATACGCCTGCACGTTCAATCCATGCACCCTATGTTTTGGTTGGACAAGTTAAGCCTCTTGCCTGAGTATCTCTGGTATGAATCATTTCAGGCCTTTAGATCTTTCCTGGTGAATCTTTCCTGAATACCAATACCACGCACCCACACGTAGTGTGTTTCTCTCTGTGAAGTTACACGGCAACATCACACCTTCACTGGCTTTACAGCACATATGTTACAAAATGTACCTTTGTGTTTTTTTTTTTTCTTTTTTTCCACAAGTGATTCCTCTTGGAAACAACGGCAAGTACTAGACTTGTTCTAGCTATACCCTTATACTACTACACATGCAAGTTGCATGCTCACGTTCACTCACGTCTTTGGGGGAAGTGACTTCATCGCATCCCTCCATCGTCGACATGTCCTACCACATCGGACACATTTGTTTGTGAACCACATTTTGTTATGTACTTGAAGCTTGGTGCCACTGTGGTCTTTAGGCAAGCAGATACTGTATATCATATGGTGGTTTTTTGAGAGCGTCGGATTATTGAACTGGGGCAGAATTGAAATGAAATATTTTTCATAATGCTGGTGTCTAAATTTAAGCTGGAAGCATTCTCATATGACTTGAGCCACCAAAGTCTGCGGTAGCCTTGACGTGAGAATCCTCTCTCTTGATGGTCACTGGTCCTGCATTATTTAAATGGAGTGTACGACAGAATATTGAGATACAAGAATATAGTGTTCAAAATATCGAAGACCAGAATATCGAAAGATAAGTGCATATAGAAGAAGTATAGATTTACGATTCCTAACTCCAGATCTAAGTACCCTGAAGATATGTGTATCTTCAAGGTACATATATGTGAAATTAGCTATACAAAATCTATACTTGCCTTTCGCACTTTTGGGTTTGATATTTTGTCCTCAATACTTGTATACCTTGATGTTCTAGTTCCAACATTCAGGGGCCATACCTTCCTATATTCTTTCATGCTGTTCTTAATGGAAATATTAATACTTTATTATCGATTAGTGCAAGATGTTTAGAATTAGAGCCTAATGGCTGACAAACATTTAAGGTGGGGGTCTTTGTGCGGAGGCACTGCTGGCTTGATGAGTCATTCTGGTAAGGCAAAGCTAAACACTAAATCGCAGGATTAGTCACTGCATGCAAATCTAAAACAGCGATATACTGCAAAGCATGCTACATGAAATCAACCAAGTATCATTCACGAGAACATCAACTATGTCCTACCAGAAGATACACAACTATTCATTGCCAAGGGAAAATTGAGAATCACATAAACAGCTTTGAGGCCAAGCAGTTTGAACGTAAGGGAACAAATGGGCATACTAGACAGAGCTGTTAAACCATCTCAATAAAAAGGGTCAAGCCTGATGGCATTTTTATCTCAGTGGAACCAGTGACAAGGACAGTGACAGGATAATCATCATTATTACAATTTGGTATGATGGCTTGTGGAATGGCTGCGTGTACAGAACACGTGACCTCAGGCTTCGAATCGTGTTGGTCAACCATATCGGGGCCCCGTAGACAGTCACAGCTTTTGTTCAATTGATGACATGTTCCTTTACTTTGACACCAAGTGAACAAAAAAGACAAGTTCCACTTGAGAATTTATTTTAGGAAATTGGCAACAAGGTCACAGTATATTTTCCCTTTTCAGTTATCAGAAGGACATCAACAACTTCAACACTGGAAAATTATTTTGATTTTGTCTGTTTGAGACAGACAAATATGATTCTCAGAAGTGAAACATCTTCTACACAGGTCTTTTGGTGCATTTGTGTTTTCTTGTTAACATCCGATTACTGAAACATCAAGACCAAATGATCTGTCCATTGACAACATTAATCAAAATGGTGAAGAGCACAGTCCACATCCCAGAAGAAAAAGGCTTCAGTTTTCAACTGAAGAAAAATGATTATGTCCTCTGATGTCCCATTAAGGGTATTCTTTTACTTTATGGGACTGGTGTTTGTAGTTAAAAAAATGCTCTTCAACTTTGTGAAGTTTATTTTGGAACATATTAATTTCATAAGCTCTACAATGTCTGCAAAGTTTCAAAAGGTTTAAAAAAGGTGAAAACAGGCAAAGATTGACACTTAACTAAGTGTAAAAATAACTACAGATTTTATGATTTACAAAATGTATCAACTCTGCAAAAGTTAACACAATTTTAGTTTTTCCCAACATTCATTATCATTCCAGAATAAATAGTTCTCTTGCTTCATCATAAAACATTTATAACTAACCAGCAAGTTAAATACAGTACAAAATATCAATAATAAATAATTGGACACTCATAATGACTTACAGATCCCTGTTTTATTGCAATACATCAAAGTCAGATTAATATTTATTTGTGTTTTACCAACATAAAATACTGGCAGCCAGTCTTTTATTACATTTTTGACTGTCCACCTTAAATATTTCTGTGCAAAAGAATCTACATCATTGTTCAGTAGCAGAGAATCTCTTACAAAGTTCCCTACGACTCGGAGGGCACAAAACAAAACCAAATAAAAAGTGATAGGAGCTAAAGCAATGTCTCGCTCCTAGCCAGCCCCATCCCCCAAACTGTTTGGATTGTATTCTCTAAAACATAAAAGTGATTACATCTATGACATGCAAAACTGTACAATAATATTACATGGAAAAAGCCTAAAAATATTTATATTTAAAAGTAAATGATATGAACTGTTTTACATAAAAAGGCAAGTAAAATGTCACAAAATAATGTAGAGCCGTTTGATTTTTTTTGTATCAACCATATTACACCCTCATTGCAATTTTTCATAACGTATGTTAGTTTACGATAAGTGAAAATGGAAAGTAACGAAATAGTTATAAATTAGCTCAGTATGTGATACAGTGCAGAAACGTAATTGTGTCATCCTGTCTATTTATGGTAATACAAAGCCTTCTTGGAGAACAATAGTGTCGAGAACCCTGGGAAGTAACAATGACGCGCTTGTAAAACAATTCTGGAGGCGGGATTAATTTGATTGGCAGTAAACAATGCCTCACTTCCTATTCTTTAGCTGTGCAGTACTCAATTGCTCACATGCTCCTGATGATAAAAGAACACATTATTTTGGAACCATAGTTTTATAGTGACTATTTCTGTTGACTTTAGGTAGCTAAGGCGGCTCATACTTCACAGAGATGGTGAGTAGTGGGGAAAGCATTGATTTATTCATTTCCCAGCAGTATATACCTTTAACGGAGATAACCAAAGGCATACATCACACATAGGAAGAAAGGACAAGCTTCCCCCTACTAACACCGAGGGTCCACTCAGTTAATGGGCTGAGAGAACATTGCTCTGTCAGCCCGTTGAGCCTGGAAAGCAGCCCACTGTCCCCCAAGTCCACCGCAGGTTTCCGACCTGGCCAGTCCAGCACTGCCCCAGAGTACAGGCTACAAAAATGAGTTCAGGCACCAGTGGCAAGAAAATGCTACAGAAGAGTGCTCTTTGGGGGTGTGACAACCAAGAAGCTGAGCACGAACGATATGTAACAATGCTCTGTTGGAAACTCGCTAGCCTCAGACTGATGCGCAACACTGCTCTGCTAGGATCGTCGCTGGCCTCGGACTGATGCGCCTCATTGCTCCGTTAGGTTCATCGCTGGCCTACAAACGCTCCTACCCTGCCGTTTAAACATGCTAGAGACCCCACTGTTAGATCCCGTAGAAGGCTCGCAAAGAGCCAATCAAACAAATACATAACAGCAATCATTGCTATACGCTCTGTTGAAAATATTCCACAGCTTTTCTTCAGACCTTTTGTTTTGTAGCTCCTCTGCGGCAGTATGACCTCACAGAGAAGGACCGGAACCTGATCCCACAAAGGCTGCGATGGGATCTCCCAAGAGTCTTAACGAGTGAGGAGAGGTAGAGAAGCAGTGTGCGAGAATCTAATTCTACAATGCACCTTCATTGAAGCTGCAGATCTACTGGGTATGACAAACACTACGTTTGTCAGTAAAATGATTGGTCATTGCTTCACTGCACTAGAGTAATTAAGTTTAAAAGAAGCACACTACCAGAGAAGAACAAAAGTAGATGCTAGAAGCAACTTCTGCTTAAAAAATGCTTCAGCGTGTTCCCTCATGTAAGGCTATTTTGAGGTGCTATCAAATAACTTTTCTCCATTACACATCACGAAAGAAAAGAGTAAATGGCAAACAGGGCGGTAGAGGGTTGAAGTCCATTGTTCATACTGATGAACAGCACCACTCTTAAGTCACTAAGAGTTAAGAAATGTCAAATCAATAAAGATTAGCAGCATTTTTCGTGGATGAAGCTTTATTCATCAAGTCTAAGCAGTTTCAACCCCCCATGAACGTGATTTAATAATAATGTGCAAATTAGCAATTCTATGACACCCAATGTAACATAAAACTCAACTGAGCTGCATGATGCATGTTAACTTTTTATGACTGAGCACATAACAGCTCTCAGATGCCAAGCACTAAATAAACCTGAGTGAGATTATGCACTGGACCATCACCAGTAAGAAGCCCTGCTGATAAGACATGGGAGGTGGAGGCACTGAGCGTCTAGTCCTGAAATGCCAGTCTGGTCAAAATGGAATTGTTTTGCAAACTTGGCATCCCTCTGCTAGAAATCCCTCATGTAAGAACAAGGAACAGGACCAGAGCTAAATATGACATGTTCAAATAGGCTCTAAAACAATATAATCCGCGATGGATGAATGCAGATGACAGGATTTCAAGCATTAGGAATGCTCTTTTGATACGGGAAAAACTCCCAGCGTGTATGTTTTAAAAAAATGTTTTTACTGATACCGAATATTTTATAAAATAAAAAATGTGATGTCTAAAAAAAATAAAAAATGTGGATCTGCCTTTTCTTCAGTCTTTGCGCTTGAAGCTATGGTCCACGTCGATACTTGCTGAAATACCCTACCTAAAGCTAGCAGCTGCCCGTATAATGTGGTCAACATCAGAATGTTGTCTCGGGAGATTGTAGAAAATACTTATGCTACAACACCAGTCGATTGCTTGATATGCAAGGCCATTTCCCACTGACTAGCTTAACTGTTAATGGAATGCAATGCTGCACCCCTAGGCCCATGTCTTGCACATATTACGCAAGATGTCTTTATTGTTACCGCTCAAGATTATGAGGCAAGATGCCAATGAGTGACTTTGTGATATGTAACAAAACAAGTGTGTATTATGAAAAATCTATTAATACAGAGCAATGATGCAGAGGGGATCATGGGTTCTAAGACTTGTACCCCCTCCTGACATACCACATGATCAAATAAAATATACAACATGCTTCAGTTTTTTCAACCTTTCTCGCCTCATCTAGGGATTGACAGCATTTTAGTTTTTTTCATAGATGTGTATTTTTTTTATAAAATGTACCAGCATATGGATTACAAATAGGCTCCTATTAACAGATAAAATGAAACTGTAATTGCAACAAACACAAACTAAACTGGCAAGTTGTGTGAATAATATGACATGTCACACAAGAAAGCAGCAGAACACGCAAGGGTGAGAGTCCTTTGGTACATGGTCTGTCCTAATAGTAGAAGAATATGTTGTTTCAGAAGTGTGCACTACTGTGCCACTTCGACTGAAATCGCCACTTGATTTCACAGCTATGTGACCATACACATGCCATCCTGATGAGCACTTGGGTGCAGATAGCACTTGTATAATTAGAGAGTAAAGTTTCAGCAGAGAAAACCTGATGTGTGCTGGGATTCAGAAAAATGGGGCAAAACTATAATAAATACAAGTACAAAAAGGATATAACAACAGAAATGGCTCCAGAGTGTACAATCTCTCCATTCATCTACAGTCCTAGGCTTGCAATTAAGCATTGTTAAGCGTAGCCTTGCTGCACTAAATAGAACTTCTCATCTGGGAAGAATGCACTTGAGAGCTCCAGCATCTCTTGAAGCAGAGCTTTCACAAAGAGAGGTACATCTAAATACTGGAATTAGTGCAGCCAGTTGTAAGTGTCTGCCCGATAACTTAACAACTGAGGGATTGTCTGCAAGAAAGTTGTCAAAAACACACAAACTGATTCCCTTATGTTCAAGGTTCTGTCTGGAAGCCAGTGCCTATCTTGCTTACCTTTCCTCCTGGATGATGGTGCTCTATCGTTGTCCCCCAATCAGATGTCTGAAGGAGCCGCTAGGCTGTACTGTGGATGGACGATGAAAGTAGGCAATATTATGAATCCTTTAACATTAGTTTATAAGATGTATCTCTACAATGTATGCATTCATTCCTTTATTCTTCTTCAGATTTGAATCTGGACAACAGGGCTGTTTGTAGGCCCGAAATATGAATCTGATAATAAATGCACCCACAGATTGTCATTTACAGAACGATTGTTAGTGTGCAGAGATAGTGCTGTAACAAGTGTATAGTATGCGTATACTTTAAACTGAACATGACATGTGTGCACATCTCGCGCTTATGTCCAGCTCCCCCTTATTTTTCAGGTACATGTAAGATGAAAAGAAATATGGGGGATTTAGGCATTTCTGGTTTCTTACAATTGATGAACACTGCAAAGTGGTCTTTCATAAATGAGATGCACGTGTTTATACAGCAACTGGCCGAACAATAAAGTAACATTCACCCTGTGTTGTCAATGCTACACAGTACATTATTAATGCCTTCGGTGAATGAGTGGAGAAGAAGTGAGTTAAAGGTTTCTCTCTTGTTCATTTTTTTTTTCCATCACTAAAACAGGTTTTGCAAATAATTTTAAACTTAATTTCCTAATCGTAGTGTTTTCGGGAAATGGATATTCCACCATTAAGCAGCAAACTTCACACTGTTCAGTCCACAGATGTCTTGTAGGGTGCAGTGATGTTAGAAGTTCAGAAACAGATAGACCCCAACACATCACCTTAAAAATAGAGGGCTGTAGGCGCTTTGGTGCATGCATAAGCAGGTCCAATAGTACTCATCATTATTCCAACAACCCACAGCGCCTTGAAATGACCTTTAGGACAACAAAAATATTTGCTTCTTATTCTGTAGAAAAACAGCTGTCTGATGAGCTGTTGCCTGCGTTACACCATTACCTTTGCAACCATTTGAACCGGGAGGCCCGGTGGACGCTTCTATGCATTTCCCCCTAAAATCAGGATTAATTAGTAAGGAAATGGGAAGGACATTAAATTAAAGGATAGGGTTTAAATATGCATCTTGGTCCAAGTGAATCAATGATGCTTTTATATACATATGTATTTTACAATAAACTTGAATTTGCTTTAAAGAGTGGAGTATGCATTGTCTCTCCCAGTGGGGGGGGGGGGTCATTGGCATCACTTAGGTAGACATTCATCGCTGGCCATTGTCTGGGAGATCGTTGCACCTTTGATATACTGCACGTCTAGAACACAGTGATAATCCTGAATGTAGTGTTGTATATTAGGCATTGTGAAGAAATCTTTCAGCTTGTTTTTTCCTAACTGCATTGGCTTTTTTTTTTCTTTTGCTTATTTAACTGTACATAGAAGCTCAGTGTTTTCAGCTGAAAGTTAAAGCAGGTGCAACCATGTAAAATGAAGCGTATCTCTCTTGCCCGCTCTCTGAGCTGCTGGTCGTTCTCCGCTGCTGCTGCTCATGAGTCTGGGATGGGTTCAGTGCGGCTGGATGTTGGTGAAGAAGGCAGAGACTTTTCTGCCACATCGCTAATGCCCGGTCATGTGCAGAGGCAGTAGGACTAAGGAAAGCAAAAGACCTGGGGCAACTGAAGAGAAGCCAGGGGGACATAAAGATGCTGGGATGTCGGTCGCCACGAATGCTGAAGCAGTTCATGTGTCCCAACTTGCTTGGTCAGTACTCTCAAGCGAGAGGCTCTTGGTCTTGTGCGGTGAGATTGGGCTCGGAGGACTGCTCAGGTTGGAACTGTTTGAAGCTGTAGAATGTCTTGGAGAATCGGAGTCCTGTTTAAAAACAAAAAAAGACATAACTAGCAATAATCACAGTCTCATTCCAAAGAATATGCACTTAGCAATTTTTTTTTTTTTTTTAATATGGTGCCGTTTAAACCCAGAGAACAATGGGGCATTTTTCAACTGGCATCATGTTGAGAGATTTAGGTCACAAATGGACATTTTTATAGCAATGGGAAACATACGTAATTGCATTATGGGACATCTGTAGTTTAGACAAAGCGTTTATTAATTATGTTCAGGTACATCAGAGGTATACAGTGGGAGCCAAACCGTATGTTATGAGTGGGGGATGGGTATGGATGGAAAAGTGGGGATCTTGAGTTCTTTCCAAAGATCAGGAGTGAATTGGCCAGTCTAAGTTGGACAAACTAAGAAGGAAAAGGATTGTTTCCTAGTCTGTCCTAGTCTTCAGGATCCGCAATAACATTAGGTTTGGTACCGCACGTGGTGCGTTTATTGCCAGAGAATACTTGTTTTTCAGCTAGGTAGTGTGGTTTGTTGGTAGGAATGGCTATGGAATTGAGGCAGCGTAATGTAAATGTGCCAGAAGACTGATACAGTGGGAGCGCTAAAAGGGTTTAAGAATGCTTGAAAGAAAGAACAAGAAAAGTGGGTAATGGCCAACATAAAACAAACACAGCTTCTTCTTTGTTTAATGTTGCCTGGTTGTCCGCTCTAGCAGCCAGACTTACTATGAAACTTTCTGTGGGAAAGCTAAGGTGCCGACCGGTGATTTACTTGGAAACAAGCGCAACCCACCTTTTACTTGGGCTGGATTTTGGCCAGGATGGAGGTAAACAAGGCTCTTTTGTCTGGGCAAACCTTTGGGGAGAGGAGTTGGCCTAACTGCTAGGGCGCTCGACCTCAGACCTGGGTTCGAGTCTCGGTAATGATGCTGAACATCCTGTGATTCTGGGCAAATCACTTAATCTCCCCGTGCCTAACAAAAAAATGAATGTTTGTCCTCATGTAACGTAACTGGTGCTATGTAAAGCGCTCTGATACCTAATTGGATTCGGGTCAAGTTCGCGCTATATAAAACTATGCAAAAAAAAAAAAACCTTGCCCTGATGGAACATCATTATATCATTAGAACTGATATAGAAAATTTGTAGGCGACGTAAAGAAAACGCTTACAAAATTATGACAAGGTGGTACTTGGTTTCAACCTGATTGAGAGCGATGTTTGGAAGATCAGAATTGAGTTGGAAGAGTTCTGCAGAAACAGGCACTCTAGCCCATTTGAGGTGGACATATACACACATGCAGTCTTACCGGAAAGAGATAATGTCTTATATTAAAACCACGATATTACCATTGAGTCCCACATTTTTTATATTTGAAGACCCACGAGACGCCCTATACCCAATGACAACGCCAACGCGAAAGCTAATCACGCACTTGCTACCTGCCGTCCAACTAGCAATGTTGGAAGGTCTGTATAACCCACTCCAACACATCTATGGTGGGGAAATATTTTGAACATATATGCTATGAAAAAATGATCAGCATTAGCTCATGATAGAGTACTCGTGTATAAAAAGGTTGGGTTACTGTTTAAGGCACATATGAAAAGAGATCAAGTGATGGGGGAAGGAAGGTGGGGCATTTCACTAACATGTATGAAGTGTTTTGCTGCTCGGCACTGTGCTGCGTATCTTTATCCTCCAAGGACATGGTATATGATGAACCCCCACCGCTGGTCTGTATCACATGATTTTTGTTTCTTGATGATGTCTGGTACCTTTTTGCCAACTATTATGTTTTAGTACGCAATTATGAACAACTATTACAACAACTTGTGTATAGTTACCCTCCCATTCATTCATTGTAATAATTTTAAGACAAATGCCTCGTGCAAGTGAAATAAAAACACTTGAATGAAGTTGCTAAAACACAATAAATAAAACTGCAGCATGAAAAATGTCTCCTGAATTTGCCTGCAAATTTTTGGAGATAAGGACTCTCGGAACAGGTGCATCTTAATAGCCTCCCCATGCAAGAGGTACACTGTGGACGCTTGCGATTGTGGAAAGAAAACTGGTCTATTTATGGAAACCCAGATTTCAGTGACAGGGAGAGCAGTTCAGTTAACTGAATATACTTGTCTCAATGTTTTCCCACAAGGGTATAGAGGAGCGAATTCTCCTTCTCCACAAAATATATTTCTATAGTTATTAAGATAATTAGATAGGAATTTCTACCTCCGACATGTTCACGCATAACACTACAGTCATAATACCCACACAAATGATAACTGTCCTCGCGTGGACAGATAACATGTCCAAGGAACCACACAGAGAACAAAGATATTTAAGTAAAACAGTTTATCATTGGATGAATCTGTTTTTACACTCAAAGTGCCAGCACAACTGTGCACAGAGGAGTCCTTGGTGATCGGTATCTCTGCGAGAACCGCAGCCACAGTAATAACTGAATCTATCAGCATCCAGATGATCTCAATACAACTTTGGGGTTTGTCGACAAACCAAGAAATTTTCTAATCCCAGGGTCTGGCTTAGAGGACGAAAGGTATAAAATTCTTGGCTGGTGAACAGCAGAACCTTAATACCCAAGGCAATGGATGCTGATAATTCTTGATTCAAAAATGTCTGCAACAAAAGAAAAATCAGACATTCCAATCTAGCCCACAAGGAAAATGTTTAGATCAGGTCGAACTAAGAACAGAGTGGCACTCAATAGTCTGATACCCACAATACATTACCCACTGTAAAGTTTACAATAAACTCAGCTGGGCTAAGCTTCCAGGATGGATAGGTTAGGCCACGCCACATATTAGCAATATATTTAAGTTTCCTATTGTCAACCAGCCGCATCTTTATAAAAGAGGCTACTGCATTTCATGGAGTCAACACTGTGGCCACAGACTAAAAATCATACTAAAACTCAGTGATATTGAAATGCAGCTATAAACACAATGTCATGTCAAGACAGGTACACAGACATAAAATTAATAAATTAATAAAATAATGTACCAATGAAAAAGTTAATAGTAGCACGTGTTGATTTGAACCAGAGAAAATGTTAGGGGTGTGGGAAGTAATGTTGTGAAAGCAGCAACATGAGTTTTCAATTTGTATATTGACACTTTTTAATTGTTGGCCAAAGCACATGACTCTATAGACCAAATTAGGGAGAAAGAAAGTAGACTAGCTTAGAACCCAGATGATTCCTACATGGACTCTGCAGTTGTAGCACAGACCAATAATGACATTTCTCTAAAGCACCAATCTGTGTGTGTGACTCTGAGTGTTGATTTGTTAGTTCTAAGGCCAAAAGCCCTATAGACAACAGAGAGCAGTATATGCAATAGAGAGCTAGGCCTCAGTTTGAAGGTAGAGTGATTCTCTGAAGAAACCACTGATTCACCTTCCTACCTCCCTTACAAGGCATGCTTGGACAATTTATCCCACCATTGGATCAAATTTTAAGGTTCTTCTTAGATTAAAAAATAAAATGCCTAATGCCATTGTATTCCCCAAGAAGGATTTAGAAATCATCATTTCAAATTCGCTGTCTGGGCTTAAGTAAATGTTACTTACCTTTGGCAACAATATTTCTGGTGGATACACGATCATAACTGCGGCTCCCTCCCCTTTAGAATATTCCTCAGGGATCGTGCTTTTCTCAGACTCCAGCCGCAACTTTACCCACTGGCTACGATATCAACAGTGTAGAAAATGTGCCAATCTTTGCACTAATATCAGTTCCTGATACTTAATCCACACCCCACTTAGGCATGTGGAGAAGAACAGAAACGACAATCAATGACAGTGACAAAAAACAGCACAAAAACACATTCCCATAGCTTGGGATCTTATTTTATAGCGCTCTGACTGATCAAGGGTTGGGATAGACCAGTAAGGAACCTACAGGAAGATTTTGCATCCACCAGAAATATTATTACAAACGGGAAGTAACTTTTACTTTTGAAGAATATATGTTTCTGTAGATTCCTCACCTTTAGCATCATTCCCACATCCCGGCGGAGGGAGTATAGTATAGGGCCCTTGCTGATCAACTGGATGACCAAGTGGTCCAACATGTTTAACGCCAAAGTGGAAGAACCTTCTCCCCATCAGACGATGGTGGAGTAGATAGTATACATCAGGGAGGCTTTGAGGCAGCAGATCCAAATGACTGCAGTGGGGGCTGCATCAGCCGCCTCAAATGTAGTGGAACACATTTGCTTAGGTGTCTAGACCAACTAGGAGGATTGTCTCTTCCGAGAATGGTAGACTTTAAAGTGGCCCCTGGACTTCCTGAATCACTGATGGAATTGCCAGGAAGGCGGGACCTGGTCCAATAAGCAGCCACAGCTATGCTATTTTTAAAGTGCTCCAGGGAGAAGAGAGCCTTTCCACTAAAAAGCCCAACCATCAAAGGGATGGTTCATGCTAGTGCCATGGACATTTCTTGAAACACCAGTAGAATGCATCCAGGAATGCCAATCTAACCTGATAACAATGCCCATGGCTTGAGCCACAATAATTGCAGGATAGAAGCTCCATTTAGGAATCTGTTTTGAGGCATCCAAGAGATCACTGACCAATTAAGAAAAAGGTTTCTGCATGTGTTCCAATATATGCACTGCAGCCAATTCCCACAAGGCATCAGGAAAAGCTTTGGAGTTCAGTTTCGAACACGAAGCCTGAACCACTAGGCTCTCAGACAACGGATGCAAGAAGTTTTGATCTCCTGAGATAGCATATGGCATCTGGCATCTGAAATTGTGTCTGTGGACTGTTATGCCAGAGAAAGGCTTCTCTCAAGCAGCAAAGGCAGGTTTCAGCAGAACCTTGTTACATCAGAACCAAGGTTCTGCAGTCAAAGAAGTCTTTGTCAAGGTTTTCTTCAAAATGGTAAACCTAGGCACCTCAGAATCCCAAGTAAAATCAAATCCAACTTACTTACAGCTTTATGCACCTCTGTGGTAAAGGAGGATACTTCCTCTGTCAGAGCCCAAGAGCAGTATGGGATGTCCACTTTTTGGGAGCTGAATAGGACACTGAAATTTTGTAAGTCAAGTTAAAGATCTCTACAAGACTAATAGGGCAGAAGAAGATTATTGGATTATTAATCACCACAATCCTTACAGCCGTAGCAGAATAACATTTCTTCAATGTAAGTTTTGACCTTCTCTTGCACCACACAAGATAATTTCAGCTGACATCAAGAGTGTTGGCAATATCGACAATTTTGTGGATGGCACCAGACAGACAAGGAATGGTATTGTATTACACACTTTTTATAGGCACTGAGCCCTATGCCTCTGGAGGTGCTAAGCCATGAGGCGTTAGCTCAAATGGTACTGAAGTCATTGTAAAGGTCAGCAGATGGAGCGAGAAATTCTGAATGAATCTTCTGTTTCAAAATCGTCTTGAGGATGAGAAAGGGCCCACCATCAGGGAATTGTGCCATAACTCTGAATGGTCCCTGGAATGGGATCAATTTCTACAGGAAGAAGCGAATATCTCCTTCCTATCACAATTTCTAATCACATGCCGATATAATGATCCGATAAATACATCCACTAGTAGCATTTACAGCATAGCTCAAATGCTTAAAGCTTTAGAGGGGATATTCGACCTTGTTTCTGTCGAAACTGAGAAATTATTTTGCTAGTGAAGAACTGAGCGAGAGCTCAGGACTATGCCTATGAGGACCAGGAAATACAATAAGAGCACAGGACGGTACATTTTATTCACTGCTGGTGTCTTGTCCAGAGTAGCAGCTGGAGCCGCATTAGCCCATGTGGCTGCACTGGAGTTGTACTGAGGGGAAAAGCTTTTTCTGGACAAGTCTGACACCTGAGTAATATTCTAAAGAGGGGGAATCTGCAGGAAGATGCATCTATCAGAAATAATGATATGCAGTAAGGCCAATCTGCTCCTCTAGTTTCACTATACCAACCCCGAGGCCAAATTACAGAAATCCTGCAGTCACTCCTGCTTCTAAGGGTCAACATTCAGAAGTAAATGCAAGTGCTTGTGGAGCAATCTTCACTTTTCTTTGCCCATTCAAGGCGTGTGCTCACAAAGTCTTTTAACCCTCACGTAGTCCTGGGTTTTTAAAGGATTATGGAACCTTCAAGTTCTACAGGCCTCAGGGCTAAACCTAGCCCAAAAAATATTTGTCTGTCAATCAATTTTTCAGACAAACTGAAATGCTGCACTAGCTGGAAAAGAATCCAGAGGTACAGCTAGACATGTCAAATGGTAAGGCGAGTAACAGAGTGATCCACCATGTTTACACACTAGACTAATCGCACATACTGTGGTCAACTTAACAAAATAGGCCCTACTCACAAAAAAAGTTGTACATGTATGGATGAAGATTTGCATATCTGCCTGAACATACTTGTACAACTTATTTCTATTCGCAAACAGTCCCAGGAATATGCCTGGAAAGCAGTGCCAGGTGTAGGTTTTCCGGTGTACTTCCCGGAATATTCATTGTTTTTAAAATGCTTATAATTAGCCTCTGTGTAATTCCCCACAGAAGAGAGCTACACACAGAAGGAATGAAGCCTCTGGTGCAAATGGATTCTTTTTTGTACAAGGACAAACCCTTTTTTCCCCGTGAAGTAAGCCCTTCCTGTATGCCTCTAGCAAATCTGGGTGTGTTCTAGTTCCTTTCAATTCTAGAAGGGGATTTACTCTAGCCCATGGCTGGACTAAATATCCCTGACCATTTACAGGGTAGGATGTATTAGAAAGGACTTCAGGAATGGAAACAAATGTACGACTGTGGGTATTCCCAAAAATCCAAGGCAAACTATGCCCTTGGACATCTACTTCCCACACACTGAGTTGGATTAACTACTATGGATTTCACTGCGCTTGTGGAGAAATCCACACCAATAAATGCATCCATGCCCACTAGAAGTTCCTTTATGGATTCTTAGCAGACTTAAAAAAAGCAAATTAGGTTGTAACCAAATTTACATTACATTATGACATCAAACAAAGGGAGGGGAAAATAATAGCAGAAGAGCCATTTTTATTAAGTTCATATATTACACATGACATTAAAAATGTGTATGTTTCTGGTGGACACAAACATGTCTCACAGCCATGATGAGCTGGGTTCTTTGGGTAAGGATCAGTGATGATCTGCATAGATCACAGAATACCAGGTAGAACAAACAAGTGCCCTTTTAATTGTACAATCAAGAGGGCCGGATTTGTTGTGCCTTACACGAACGACTAATCCAGCATTCTTGATTGTACAACTAAAAGGGAACTCGTTTTTCTATTTTAAACCTAACAAGGATGGGAATTTATATAGTTTGAATATAGGACCTATAAACGTGGAATTATTGGAGATACATTTTCCAATCAAAATACTCACAAGAGGTTGTTCTAACTGATGAAGATATTTTGAATCCTTACTTATGCCCTGAAGAAGACCTGTTGCTTATGGGACGAAATGTGATGCACATCTTTTATCTGGCAAGACGAAAATAAAGAACTTTTCAACAAATGACAACAGTGGATTGGACTCCCTTATGGGAGTGAATATTTTGTTTTCTTTGACATTTCGCTGAAGGAAATTTATACAGAGTGCTTCTTCCAACAATTGTTTTGTATATTTGCTTAAATTGGGGTCTGTTTTGAGACCGTTAAACCTGGAAGTTGAGCACCTATCTTTTTCGTAACGACTTGGAGTCCGGTAACGCTAACCACAACTGTTCTAACGCCTATTGTCTGCTTAAGAACAAACAATTAGCCATTGAGTGGAAGCAGTGAAATCAGGAAAGGCCCCAATCAGCCAGTGACTGTGGTGGTAGATTAAGACATTAACGTTCCTAAACAAATCTTAAGGAAAGAACCCGAGCTGATTAAGGGTCTCTTCCGCAATAAAATGTGGGACTCTTCAGTTCTGCATCCGTACCAAATCATCGTATCTAGTGCCCTGCAATATTCAACCCAGTGAGCAACAAATTATTGATATGTGCTTGAGAGTGACCATTACCAGAGGTTAGCCACTCTGGTTTTCTTTTCTATCACACAGGAGGCTCACTCGGTGCTCTCTGGCACCCCTGCTCTCCGGAAAGTGAATTTAATTTTTAGGCTCTACAGACCTTACTGGTGATATCTTGTGGTCCTCCTTTACAGCTTTATCTATACGCTCTGAAGAAAAAACAGGATCACTTCCAGCTGAGCTATCAATGAATCAGTGTTCTGTGGGACTCGGAAACTCTCATATTGCTATGGTGTCCAGATAGACCTTGAAAATGAGCTGTTGAAATCAAAGGCTAGTTTTGTATTGTCTTTGAACAAGAATTGAAAAGGAAGTCTTGGCACCATTGATCGGAAGGGCCCTTTTTATTAATACAGCTGTGACTTTAGAGAGGATGCAAAATGAAAATGCACGAAGCAGATGTGTACTACCCAGGCACAAGAGGCAGTGGATGCAGGGGACTGAGTGGGGGTGTGCAACAGGTGCAGAATCATAAGAAGGAGAGTAAGGAGTCATTATTCTCCAAGCCTCTCGCTTTTTCAGTCCCCAGCAGTTGTGACCCAAAATTTAGTATAGATTTTTTTTTCAAGTGAGCTTCCCCTGTTCATAATGATAGGACACCTAATACCACTACATAGATCCAGATGCTGAAGCTTCCAAGTTTTCTCTTTCCATAGAGGCCATTTTTTTTCCACAAGTGCTCATGTGTCATAGGGTCCACTTGCGCTTTTGGCCTGGGTCCGAGAAAACGTCTGACATACCAGGGCAGATGTAAGCATCAAGACCAAGGGCCACAGTCATTGAACCCACTTTTTTGTGTCACAAATAAAGAGGCACAGTAGCGCAGAGTAGATCCAGACAGACAGAAGAAGCCTCAGATAAACCTAAAATGAAAACAATTAGCACGGTAGATCATTGCCTTGGAGACCCAGTTAGTGAAATGTGTTTGTTTTCCTTGATAGAGAAAACACTACTAATACAGGGGAGACAGAGGGAGTATGAAAGGAGTGGTCTGTGGCAAAGTGCAGAACCATGCGTGCAAACATTTTATTTTAGTGATTAGTGCTCAGGTAACCTCAATAAAGAAGAAGACTGAAAGGGGCCAAGACTATGGCATAGAAAATTTGTAAATTTCTATTGGCACCATTTCAACCACTGCGTCTTTTATTATCACAATAAAGAAAACTGGGTGCTTTGCCATCAAATACATGAACACTTTGACTCTGGATTCAGTTCAGAAGCATGGTCCTTCAGGTATATAAAAAAAGAGGTGAATGACAGGAGTATGGGTATAGTACATGGTCCAGCTTGCAGAAAATTTCAGGAAGACTTTGCGGTCCCTATGAAAGTTTTGAGAGCTCAAGAAGTCTTGATAATCGGTGTTTCCAGAAAAATATTTTTCCATCCTGAGATCTCTTTGACCATCAGAGGTGTTGAAAAGGTTCAATAGATAATGCGGTGGGTTTAGATGGACACCTTAAGCAAGGAAATCAATCTTAAGTTCTCACTTCTTTGGGAAGCTAGTTAGTGACAAGGCCCAAGAAATTCAACCTTGCCCTGCAGAAAGCCATTTCTTAGATTTACATAACAGAGATGGTGGTAACCTTCCTTGGCCAATCCTGTCCTACACATTTACACCAAGATCATGGATACTTCAGAAACTGATCCATGCTGCGCAAATCAAAATAACATTGCAGACATTTAAATATCAGAGAACTCCATGCCATCTGGTATTTCCATTCACTTTGCAGAAGGCTATTCCAGACCTCCTTCCAGTTAGACACATGAAACGTACCTCCCGTTCATAGTCCCGTGCTGGGGCATCACTCCCTGGCTCCAATCCCCCAGAGGACAACGACCCGTCTGATGGCGATGCCATTGTCTGACGCTTTACCCCATAGCTTCCTCCTGAGAACTCCCTCCTTAAAGCGCTGCCATTCTGCGCAGAGGACCCTAAGAATTGGGAAAGAATAAATAGTATCTGTTAATTGTGTGCTTTTGTAACTGTAGAGCAGCAGATGCATCATTCTGAAACCACTGAAAATAGATGATGCATCTGCTGCTTAAAAATGTACTTCAGTGTGAAATAGTTTAAAAGAAATATATTGTCCATGACCAACCTTCATTAAAACAGGTGGTGCAATTAATGTTGCACTACTTTTTGTGCTGCCCTTTAACTGATCAAAGATATATTGGTGCTCAACTCTTCATATCATACAGACTCAAGCAAATCCTTTCTTTTTTTTACAATGGAAAAGGGAAATTTGTTTTCGATTCATTTTTTTCAGTTTTCTTTATATAACATTCCATAACGTGAGTAATCGGGATTTACAAGCTATATATGAATATGCAGAAAAGAACACTTCTCAGGTTTATGACTATTTTTGCAAACCATACATTAAAATGTTTTCCTACACAGTGAAATCACCTTTCCCTTCTCATTTTACCATATTGGAGGGTTTTAATTTAATTTACTCTGTGGTAAACTACTAATAAACATTTGGTGACTCTCCACACACTTGTGGGTGTTGATCAATGTTTCCAGGTAATACCTCCAACAAACAGCCAAAAACCATATTCGAACACACGACCTTTGAACGCAGAAATTCCATCAGAAGGACACACTTTTCATATTGCCAAATGCCATTTACAAGGATCAATATCTGACTTTCCTTAATCTGTGGCACAAGAGTCCAACTCTAATTTCTTGTTTTTTTTATATTGCTATGATTTACATTGGAGTGCAAAAAGTTGAAGAAATCAGGCCCTTGTCATGTAGATTAAATCCTAATGAGTGACTCCTTTCAAGAGTGCAGAAATAACAGGGCAAGTGGAGGAAAAGCCCTGGATTCCCAAACAAGCAACCTTTACTTCCCAATGGATTAAAAAACTCAATGAAAATTCAGGCATTTAACACCTACATTTTCTGAAACCCTATAATAAAGAATCCTTGGAAACAAGGAAGCTGGATACAAAGGGCTTAGACATGGATGGCCTCCCAATAACCATTTGCCCTCTCTTTATGCTGTGCATACTGAAATGTGATCTGTAAAGAAAGGTATTCTATTAGCATAGCCTCCAACGGTTTACAAGGAGAAGGGTTCATGGTGAATAACTTACTGGCTCCTAGTCCGCTGCTTGCACTCATGGAGCGGCCAGGTTCTGTGCGTGTTTTGGTGATCGAAGGAATGCTGACCGAGCCACTGAACATATTCCGACTTTCCTGAGGTCTAAGATTCTAAGAAGGGGAAACAAGCATGCAGAGAAAACATTATGCATTAGAACAATCACCGTCTTTATTTTCCATCTGCTCAGCAAGCTGACAGTGCGTCATTTCCGCGTGGCACAGTACGCTGTAAAACATGCATAGCAAACACTGGATTATAGAAGGTGATGAGATTTGTTAAGGAAATTGCCATGCAGGTGAATTATTGGAGGCTGAAAGAACTGTAAATTGCTGTTTCAACGTTTTCTATGTCTATGGGATACCAACCTTTCATTGGTAAACTACAAAATGGCATAAAGGACGGAACACTCATTGGAGCTTAGTGCTGAAACCCCATTTGAAGGTGGTAAAATTCTACTGCACTTGCAGTGACTGTAGATGATTGACTACCGATACATGGCACACTTCCTATCATCATGCAGCGGTAAAAAAAAAAAATGGTATTTGATAACTATTATCTTCATAAAGCTTTCTTGCACACACCAATGTTACTTCAGTTTGGAGTATACAGGAGAGTGCCTGCCATAAACTGTAATGTGCTTCTGGCCAAAGAACTCCATTAGAGGGATATTGATTGTCACCTGATATCATCTGGTCCCAATGACCTTATGAATCTGTATTATGCATGTTAGTGGCAGTGGAAAAGTTAAAAGTATGAAGTAAAGAAGCGAACTTCACTCAGGCTCTGGTCAATTTCTACCTAGAAGTAACCTCTACCTTGAATAATATTGTTATTGTAAATTTGAACTTTTGTGGTGTAAGTTGCAATATTTTTTGTAAGATGTTCTTTTTCATAGTACAATTTTATGTGGAAGTTTACATGAAAAATATATCATTTGGATGATTTGTCTGCCAATATTCTCCTTCCCAGTTTCCGATGCAACGCTGACAATCAAATACTGGTGCTTCATTAACTTTCTATTGAGATGTTTGTACTCTAGATTTTTGTGTTTTTTCACATCTTTGCTTGCTGCTGCAGGGAACATTGAAAATGCTAATGGCAGCAGTATACACTTTATAAGAACCAATAAATAAAATCAAACTGACAATATTTAATCTACGGATTTAAGACATGTATACAGTTTCTATTTTGCATATCTTAAACACATTTTTTTTAGTTCAGATTCTGTTACAAATTATTAAAACCAGAGAAACATAAATTACTTGCCCTTGCCAAACTTTTTATTTCTTTAAGAGAAGACCCTAAAATTAGACCAATGAAGCATATTTCTATCTATCACAGATTAAAGCCAAGTTTAAGCACAACTGCCTTCTCCATACAGTTTAATCTCATGGGGACATATATTTGTAGAAAAAATAAAGCATCTCAAATATGGTTTGAAAACAGTGAAGCAGAGAAGAGAATAGAAAAAATGAGGGAGAGACAAAAAATAAATTTCTTCTGTCATTTCAGACCTCTCAAATATATCACTGAGCAAGTTACATTGTATGCATAGACTTCAGGAGATAATTAAAATAACCTTTTTCATTAGGTTTCAGGATGAATATTGTATAAATGACAGAGGCTATTGGTTTTCCTCTATAGATGAGCACTCTTCCATTTTCTAAGGGAGAAACATTTTTCATGTGGGCATTACCAGGACAGAAATCTGGTTCTGGCTCATTATACTTGAAAACAAAGAAGGGTGTAACAAATGACTGGTGCCAGTTATGTGTGCTGGAAGGTCAGCATGTGCAGGTAAATAATGTGTGGCATTTTATACTGCTCGCCAAAGGAGCTTTCACCCTCTGCTGAGAACTGTCTGATGGAGAAAATATGAGAAGGAAATATAGATGGACTGTGTGCTACTGGCACGTGACGGCCCTTCTCTCTGGTACAACAGTAACATGCTGCACTGCCCCCTTCCAGTGACTAGAGCAAGTACGCCCTTCCAGTGACTAGAGCGTGTACACTGAGAAGTACTGTGACTGCCATATAAGCATGCCTTCCTTGGAACAGAAGTACGTAAAAGGTCCTCGGAAGTGGATAAACTCCGACCATCCCACACTATCGTTTGCTTAGTTATGCCTAAACACAAGAGGTCAAAGTGGTTTTTCATTTGATTTGGGATGCATAGTAGCAATAGGCAATGGATGCAATGTGACAATAAAGTCAGAGAAACAGGAGTAAATGGAAAACGTAAGGTCTGGAAAAATATTCTAAAAAGCAAGTAAAATGTCAAATTCAGACTACAGTAATGGGAAACACTATTATAATCAATAGCATGCTTGCTAAAGCCGTATAATTATTTCAAGGAAGCATTACATAACAAGAGACTGTGATCACTTCAAACCAAACGAAAAACTCGGCACAAAGCAAGAGCATGCATTAGTGATTTTCACAAAATAGATCACATTAGTACAATTATTGGTAAACAAAGAGACATCTAAACCGAAAACAAATGAAGACCGCAGAATGATCAAGACACTCCATTGCATCAACGTGAAATATTTTCAGCACCCTAGAAGTTCTCTTAGATTTTGAACTTTTCAAAAAGTTCTCCAACTATGTAGTGACTCCATAGATATGGCTGAAATGTTTTGTCCATGGGAATAGTATTTCTTTGAACGCTAATAAGTTTGGTCACCTTTGAGGAATCTGCATAAAACCTTCCAATTAGAGTACATGCATGTGAGATTGGCTTGAGTACATTTCCTACAGATTGCTTGAGGAAGGAAAAGCTATGTGGAAGAGGGGGGTGTCCCGTAAGATGTGTTTGCCAGAGCGGTTTGCTGAAAGGCAGCCACAAACGTCAGATGTAATGGCTCCAAACCTTGCTAACAGACAGAAATCACTACCTTCTATGCACCATTTAGGATTTGGTGTAAATTATCACTTTCTGAAAAATCTCAAATGGATAACTGCATATATTTGACAACCTATATGAGAATTTATCTCACAAGTCTGACTTCAAACCTGAATCCATATTTTCTGATTGGTTTAAAAGAAAAAAAGGCAAATGATGTGGGGTGAATATACACTAGGTGCATTGTGGCGCTCCAAGTACACGTAATAGTGAACATTTGTACTCAATGTATGTGCGGTGCTACAGGGAGGGGGAATAACCCTGCCCCTTAAAAATTAGATAAAAAAGATCCTTCAGACAAAATCAATACCCTATGCACATGCCAAAGTATCAACTAAATATTGTAAACAGTATAAGCATAATGCTTCTCTTGTTCTTTGTCTTTATTTTCTCAACTTATTATGCCCACCCAACATGTTTTTCGTCGTAAGGGGAGTTCCCCACGACTTCTTCAGGGCTAAAAAGATATAATAGACATCTTTGTCGTACAATACAGATAGTACAACAAAATACAACAATTCTGAAAATAATTTAAATGCAGTCAATCCGTCCAATCCAACAAATACAGTCAACCCAAAGTGTGCATTATTATCAAACCAAGCTGGTGCCAAATAGAGCCCTCTGAATCCGAGGCACATACCAATATGATTATTAAATTAAAAAGCATTAGCGACTGAGCAACACAGGAAACAGGCTACATTTCTTTAAAGTGAATGGGTGATTGGCGGCTTTGGGAAAAGTTTGTATAACATGATCAGAATTACTTATTTCATTATTTGATGATTTTACCAATATATAGATTAATGGACATTGTGGAAGGCACATATTAAACAGCTGGGGCGGAATTATAACCGGCTTGGAGGTATGCATTTTGAGGTCTCTTTCCTAGTATTTTGCATGCATATTGGCCATTGGTAGACCACTCATTTCTGGCTTTAATTATTTGACTAGAGGTTGGATTTGCTAAATGACACTTTTAAGAAGACAGGTATGTGTGTCCGGATTTAGAGGGCTCTGTTTGGAACCAGCTTGGTTTGATAACGCACACTTTGGGTTCACTGTATTTGTTAGATCGGACGGATTGACTGCATTTAAATTATTTTCAGAATTGCACCACGTCCCTCGTATCAAGATCCATTGTTCATATTTGATAAAGGTTGTCATATTGTTTGCACTTGGAAACATGACTCGTAAAGATATGGGTTGTTTCATTTTGGTGTTCTATCTGTATTGTACGACAACAAAGATGCCTATTATATCTTTTTAGCCCTGAAGAAGTCGTGGGGAACTCCCCTTGCGATCAAACACGTGTTGGCTGGGCATAGGTAGTTGAGAAAATAATGACAAAGAACAGAAGAACCACTGTTTAGAATAATTACGTGATATTTTGGCGTGTGCTTAGGGTATTGATTTTAAGAGAACAAAAGGTCTCCAGGATATTGACAAACAAGTTGTAAAAGTTATACATTTTTACCATTTTCTTTATTTAAAAGAGCAGGGGTGAAAACGTAATGTGACCGATGACATCAATGATTGTCATTTGTATGTCATCTTTGGCATTTCAGGTAATGAACGAGTAGCAGAAAGGGGTGGCATTGTGGCTGTGCAGCTAGTGAATTTCTGTGCTTTTGAGGTTTTAGATCATAACCATAAAGGCCTTTTAACTTGAACCTTTTTGTGGAATGTAAATTTTTTATACAATTTTATTTTAGAATGTGTGTGAACAGCGACGGATTTCCTTTAACACAGTTTTACCAATGAATATAAATAAATGTACACATACACATCCACTTATTAATCTTTGGTGCACCCACCAAATCCTGCAACTTGTTCATTTTCAATAAATTTTAGTTTCTAAAAGGCACAGACAGCTTACACTCCGTGGATCATCAGCTGAGCAACTGGAGGTGTTTCAATAGAAATGACCAGAACAGGTGGAAAATGAGCAAAGCCATTGTCTTATCTGTAGTCACAGAAAGGTGCATTTTATGTTTCAACTCATTACACCTTAAAGAAAAGTTGTAAATTTGTTGACACTAGGTTGTAGATACAATGCATCCCCTTAGATGTAACTAAATTTGTTATGGCCACCCTTGTTCCTGAGGAGGCTACATAATGACCCTAAATGTACATTACATACTTTTTCCTAAAGTTTTCCGATTTTAGGAATAAATGACCTTACAAGACCACGCAAAATATATTACATTTTTTAGGTTAGTCAACTTAAAGAGCTACTCACTTTATTTTTTAATATACTCAGTAACTGCATGTTTTCATGAGGCATTTTAAAAACTAATGGCACATAAACAAAACAAAAAATCATGGTTTGGAAAGACTTGAAGGTACACTCATTATTTACTTAGTTTGTTATTTTTAGTACCTTATAGCATCTGACATATGCTCCTCAGGCTTTCTGGTGGGACAGTACCCTCACACATGACAGTCAAGCTGCTCGAGTAGGGTCCATCGAAACACCATTGGCAGAATCCACAAAACATTGTAAAACTCAATGTAAGAAGTTCTTTAATTTAAACATGACTGAGGTCGACTAATCTCATTCGGTATCGTAGACACAGTTTCAACAGATTAGAAGTCCCAACTGGAGAAGAATTTCTCAATATAGTTGCCCACACATCCCTTAAGCAGTAGAGAAGATGGAGAAAACTACTTTTGATAATGTGGATGTATTTTACAAACTATCTCAGGGTGCAAAAAGTGTTGGTGCTTGTCGACCACTTTGATATTACAGAAGTGGCCATATACGCTTGCGTGAATCCTTCAATAATACGTATCACACTGATACAAATTGTGCTTTGGTGTGATAGCAATGGACATTCGCATAGGGGTGCAGCCCCATGCAAATGAGGAAACACTTTGCATCTGGGTCATATTACGGAGGCAAGCACATAGGAAAGTAAACAAATGGAAAGTGCATTGATTTTGCTCCACTATGGAGGTGGCACAGGATCAGTGACCTGACCATGGGTGGGGTATCAGGAGTACCAGGGACAGCTCAAAAATCCCAATCTAGGTGCGAGCAGTAATACACTGAACCAGCCTGTGGAGAATCCCTGCCTTCTCCTTAAAAAGGAGGCCGGGTCAGCGACTTCAGTTAAATTTGATCAGCAGCTGATCCACTTTTCACTAATGAGCTTGCCACAGGACACGTGCGGATTCACACCTCCACTGTGAGGTGTACATTTGTTGCAATAGGACACAATTCCCTAGACTCACGCATGTAAGCTCAGTGGCCACCATGCCTCATGGCTCAGCCACTGAAGAGCACAAAACAAGTTACTAGATTGATTCAAGAGAACAATCTATTAACAGAAAGAATATCGGTTCTTCCATCACTACTTCTCAGAAGCTCCTTAATCTGCCTGGATCAATACACACGACCCATTCCAAACACAACACGTACACCCCCTTCTATAGTGAGTGCAGGCAGGCCACTAGTCTGGTGTTCAGCCACTGGTCTTGTGTTCAGCCACTGGGTGAGTGTAGACACGAACGAGTTGAAGATGTTCAGTCCAGATACATCCCTTCTAGCAACTAATCAAACAATCCAGGTCTGTTTAAAAAATCAGCAAAGGAAGAAAAAGGTTTGATTGATGGGAATAGTGACAGAAACAGTGTGTTTTGGTAGTTTTTCTTTTTGCAAGAGGAATGAATGAAATGTCCACAACAATCTTGCTGCGTATAAAAATATGAAGCAACACCCTAGTGTTTGGAATTGCAACTTGTCCCCATTTGGAAAGCCATGGTTTAGTTTATATGAATATACATAGCCTTTAAAAAAAAAAAAAAGAAAATGTACCCTGAAATTCAAAACTCTGCATTGCTACCCCAAAATTCAATTAAAAGGTTAATATCAATTCCTGATCGTGGTCTTTCCAATATATAGCAAAGAAGGTTTGCAAATATATTTTCACTTCCATTTTTTTTAATAAGTAAAAAATGGATTAGTAATTGACATGACATATGGGCAGTCTTCGATGACCAAGGTTAGTGGGTTGATCTCATGACCATAAAATTTGGGTAACTAGGTTACATTCTAGTACTTAGTGAGGCATTTTCCTTAACTTGGATAGAGTGCGCATTTTTGGTGGAGGGGTAGGCGAGTCTGGTATATACTTAAAAATGATACAAAGGTACCAGCTAAAAGTCCACCTTGGCAGTCATCTCATACCTGAGGCCAAACAACGTGCAAAGGATTTCTGTATCAGTTAGGCATGCCTTCAGGTGGCTACAGTAAATGACTCTTTTCTTAGAAACATTCTATTCCAAGCGCACATATATACAACTTATAAACTAGAATGGTGACATATCTATTAATACCCATGAATATGTTCTCATGGTTGAGTTCTTTATATGTTTCCAATAAGCAATGACATTCTTGCAGGAAATGTATGCCAGAGTTAGACTGCAGTGAGAGGCCTGGAAGTGAGATAGCATTGACGTTCTCCGCACTGCTACAAATTCCTCAAAAAATACAAAGAGATGAACATTAAGGCTTGTTGGCTACTTTAAGCAGCAGCGGCTCCTCCGCTATGGTGGAGGAGTGTCACCCCACCACTAGCAGCTGCAAAAATGTAAAAACAAAATCATACAAAACCAGGTTTATTATCATTAAATGTTTCTGTCCTGGGCGACTCTTGGGGCCGGGGCCATCACAAGGAGGCAGTCATGAGGGGCAGCGGTAGGCACTTTTGTCAGTGCGCATGTGGGTTTGGCCTGCCTTCTCAGAACAGCTAAACCGGCAAACGCACTGAAGCGGTCTCCAACCTGAGCTCAGTTGGCGGGTTGGAGACTGCCGGCACAGGTTCCCAGTCTCTCAAGGAGCGCAAATTTAGGGCACTCAGGCTCATCCTGACGCTGCTCTCATGCTGCCTGCAGCAGTATGAGAGAAGTGTCAGAATTGGCCACAGGGGATTCTGGGAGCCTGTGCTGGTGAGAAGCAGAAGAGCAGCGAAAAGGCAGGTAAGTAATTTTTAATTGTTTTTTTTGTCGTCGTTCGTCCGCCTCCTGCCTCTGCCCTGCCACTCAGCCTGACACCAGCCGCTTCCGACTTTAAGGTGTAAAAAAATAGGTTTGACAGCCCATCTTCCCTACACTTTAACACACTAAGAGCAATCAAAACCTCATGTAGGTAGTGCTTAAGAGGAGAGCAGATTATACAGTTTCTTTAGCTGTAGGACAGTAACAAGCTAATTACAGTTCTGGGCATAGTATCACGAGAGAAAAAGACTTAAGAGAAAGGAGAGGTAAATGTTGCATGGTTCACAAGAAAGACAGTGTCAGAAATAAATTAAAACTCCAGTCACACAAATCAAGCACAAAGCAAATGCAGACACTGTTAGTATAGCAAACGTTAGGCAGAGGTGTGCATACCCTACGAGCCAGAGAACCAGGAGTGCCAGGGACAGAGCGCAGAGAAGGGGAATAGGAAGGGTGCAGAGGACCGTAGTACAGGAATCTTTCAGCAGAATTTACAGTCATGTGATAGACATGCTCAAAGTTGCGTGGCATGGATATCAGGCCGGAGTGACGCAGTAGAGGAGAAGGGTAAGGGGTACCTGGCTACAAAGGTAAGAAAACAGAAAATACAAAACGAAGCAAAGGAAACAGTGTCAGTGGTAAAAGTTGAAGAGTGAGGCAAACATGCTCCTGGAGGTACTTATAAAAAGTAAAATAATATTTCAATTAATTTGAAATGTGCACTTCGAAAATATTTCACCTCCCCAAATAATAATTCATTATTGGTCTGGGAAAACTCATCGTGTATACATAAAACGTCTTCCCAGGTTTGTTATCCCCTTTACCTGTTTGCTGTGACGGAACAGCTCTCCCTCCCCAGTGCCGGACTACAAGCCATGTGAACTGCTCTGGCCGGTCCCATGGGTATGATAGTTTATAATCTCATACTTCCAAGAGTCTGGGTGGCAACCAAAGCTAATGAATATAAGAAACTTTCAGTGATTCTTAGTCACTACAGTAGTAAGACATAAGATATATAATGACCCCAAACTCCGAGAGCACATTAAAGCATCCATCGTTCCTCAATGATTTTTCTCCCAATTTCTTAGAGGAAGTTGTTGAAGAACCACAGAACCACCATTTAGGCTCTCATTACATACAGAAAATGATATACTGTTGCCCACTAGTCATTTCTGCTCGACAATTCATGGGAGCGTCCCATAAAAGTAGCCCCTGGGAAGTGTGTGCCCGTACCCTACTCCTCAGAGTTGGAAGGTACCCCCATCACACCCTAGATAGGTTTTAGGAAGATCCACTGGTTCAGTCCTACAAAAACAAACAGGGTAAGACTAGTATTATTTACTATACTGACCATGTATGTTGTGTATGTGTCTGTCAGCTCCATAACTAGTCGAAGTATGCGGACACTGTGGGTGTGACCACTGTTACATGGTGAATGTGCTAATCTACTTTCACTTGCTCAGTGCAGTCAAGTGATATCCTCAGCCAGTTAGGAAATCCCAGTTGCCCAAGACAGCACCTGGTTCCACTAGACTTTCTAGAACAATCAGTAACCACCACTCATTTTTGTGTTGGGAGCCAGGTTGTTTATGTTTACAAAACTAAGGTTTAAGATATTAGAATAAGATCTACGTTCACTAGTCATGTCATAATATAACAGTGGTGGGGCTTTCTGCAGGGCAAAGTAGAAGGTGACCCTAAGTTTACTTGTTAGAGGAAGAAATTTACTTCCTTGCTTTTAAAACCGTAGGATTTTACCCTGAGCAGCTTGTGATTGGAGACTATTCAGCTAACGGAGAAAAAACAGGTGGTCATGCATGCAGTCTGCATATTACTGGGTCCCTGGGTGCTTATTATATGTGATGGTTTGATTACCAGAAACAGGCCAGTCCGAATGAAGTAGCAAGAAAGTATGTCTGGTCAGCCGACAAATTAAAATAAATTATAAACAAATGCAATATAAGCTCAGCTGGCTCGTGATATTAGGAGTATAGGCCCAGGTAGCCATGATGAGACCCAAATGAGCATTTCTGAGTCTATAGTTGCCTTCACTGTATCCTACCCCATGAACCAACCATTATTTGTAAGTATGAAATTTAATGTACTGAAATGTTTGCATGATAAAGGACAGAAAGGAATATGCTACTTACCAGTATGCATCTGTTCTTGGCATGTAGAGCTGCAGATCTACACACTTTTGCATAGATCGCCATCTGGTGTTGGGCCCGGATGTTTGCAGTTTGTTTTTCCTCTTGGAAAGTCTTTGGAAGTCACGAGGTCGGTGACTCCTCCTTTGGATCGTATTGCGCATGGGCTTCGGCTCCATCCTCAGATTGTTTTTCGCCAGCAGGGAAAGATGGAGCGTAGTAATAACAGTGAAGAAACCCATGTGTGTTGTATCTAAATAAGATAGACTGGAACAGATACAGGTAGCCGGGGAGGCGGGTGGGCGTGTGTAGATCTGCAGCTCTACATGCCAAGAACAGATGCATACTGGTAAGTAGCATATACCGTTCCAGGCATATGAGCTGCAGATTACACACTTTTGCATAGACTATATAGCAGTTCCCAACCTTAGCGGCGACCACCGGTATCTGTTGCAGTTGTTTGAAATAGTGTTTTTAGTACAGCCTGGCCCACACTAGCTTGTTGCTTGGTTTGCACAGCTACACAGTAGTGTTTAGTGAAAGTGTGCGGTGTTGACCATGTAGCTGCTTTGCAGATATCATCTAATGGGATGTTCCCTAGAAAAGCCATAGAAGCCCCTATCTTTCGTGAAGAATGGGCTTTAGGGGGAACGGATAGCGTTCGTTTTGCTTTGTGGTAGCAAATCTGGATGCATTTTACAATCCACCTAGCTATCCATGATTTTGAGATGGGGTTGCCCGTGTGTGGTGGAGAGAAAGAGACAAACAGTTGTTTGGTCTTTCTGAAAGGTTGTGTTCTTTGGATATAGTAAAGTAAGGCTCGTTTGACATCCAGCGTGTGTAGAGCCCTTTCTGCAACAGTTTGAGGTTGCGAGAAAAATACCGGTAATTCTACGGATTGGTTTAGGTGAAGAGGGGAAATGACTTTAGGTTGGAATTTTGGGTTGGTACGGAGAACAACCTTGTTCTGGTGCATTTGAAGAAAAGGTTCTTGTATGGTAAGTGCTTGTATCTCACTGACCCTTCTAAGGGAAGTGATGGCTACAAGAAAAGCTGTTTTCCATGTGAGAAATTGCAGTTCGCATTTATGCAAAGGTTCGAAGGGCGGCCCCATTAGCCTTGTGAGAACGATATTTAAGTTCCACACAGGTGAGGGTGGTACTCTGGGAGGAATTATTCTTTTTAGGCCTTCCATGAAGGCTTTAATGGCAGGTACTCTGAAAAGTGATAGGTGCTGCCTGTTTTGTAGGTAAGCTGCAATTGCTGCGAGGTGTAGCCGAATGGAGGTATATGCTAAATTACACTTTTGTAGGTGGAGTAAGTAGCATATGATGTGTTGTATAGACACGTCTAGAGGATTGAGTGTGTTGTTATGGCAATAAACAACAAATCTTTTCCACTTGGCAGTGTAGCAGGCCCTAGTGGTAGGACGTCTAGCTTCTCTGATGACGTTCATACAGTCAGGGGGAAGGTTTAGGTATCCGAATTCTAGGATTTCAGGAGCCAGATCGCAAGGTTGAGCTGAGCTGGGTCCGGGTGCCTGATCTCTCCATGGTTCTGGGTTAGGAGGCATGGTGAGAGGTGTAGCTTTTGGTGTGGTACTACCGAGAGTTCCAGCAGCGTGGTGTACCACGGTTGTCTGGCCCATGTTGGAGCTACTAGGATCAGCGTGAGGGAATGCTGTTGTAGCTTTCGCACCACTAATGGAATTAGTGGGAGAGGTCAAAAAGCGTACGCAAATTTGCCTGATCAGTTCATCCATATCGCATTTCCTTTGGACAATGGGTGTGGGTATCTGGCGGCAAAGCTTGGGCATTTTTTGTTTTCGTGGGTGGCGAATAGGTCTATTTGTGGATGCCCCCACGTTTGAAAGAACGGGTGAAGAACCTGCGGGTGAAGTTCCCACTCGTGGATCTGCTGCGTCTGTCTGCTGAGCAGATCTGCCATGGTGTTCTGGACTTCTGGGATATGTTGGGCTAGGAGAAAGATTTTGTGTGGAATTGCCCATCTCCATATGCTCTGTGCTAGTTGAGAGAGCTGTGGAGAGTGTGTGCCGCCTTGTTTTTGAATGTAATACATGGCCGTCATGTTGTCTGTGCGAATGAGGACTGCCTTGCCTAAAATTTGTGCCTGAAAGGATTTTAGGGCTAGAGAGATTGCTAGTAACTCCAGATGGTTGATATGGAGTAACTTTTATTGCGGCGTCCATGTGCCCTGCACTGTGATGTGTAATAGAGGAGCTCCCCAGCTGGAGAGCGATGCGTCTGTTGTTAATATTATTTGTGGAACCGGGTCCAGGAACGGTCGACCTTTGGAAAGGTTTGTGGTGTTCCACCACTGCAGAGAGCGATGGGTGCGACCGTCTACCAACACCAGATCTGTCAGTTGCCCCAGGGCCTGGTTCCATTGGCGCGCTAAGCACTCTTGGAGTGGACGCATCTGGAGTCTTGCGTGGGGTACTATGAAAATGCAAGAGGCCATGTTAATGTTAATTTAATTTATATAGCGCGGCTGCTACCCGGAGGTGTCCTGGCGCTTTGTCAATACAGAATCCGTGAGGGAACAACAATGGAGCGCTAGAGAGTAAAAAGCCAGGTTTTGAGGGCCTTCCGGAACATAAGATGATTATCAATCGATCTTAAGCGAAGGGGTAAATCATTCCAAAGTTTGGGGGCTGCAAAGGTGAAGCGCTTGCCGCCCCAAGTAGCCTTACGAATGAAGGGGACCGTAGCCAATTTGGCTTCAGAAGAGCGTAAAGATCTAGCAGGGGAATACCAAGTGATGTTTTGTTGAAGGTGTTGTGGGCCCAGTTTATAAAGAGCTCTGTGGACTATGCACAGAGATTTAAATTGAATTCTGCGCCTGACCGGGAGCCAATGAAGCTCTTTGATTTTATCCTTAATGGGCGCAAATTTGGGAGTCTGGGTCAGGAGTCTTGCTGCTGTATTCTGGACCCGCTGTAACTTCCCTAACAGGCCTTCTTGTAAGTTTAGATAAATGCTGTTACAATAATCCAATTTAGGCATAACAAGAGATGTAATGACCGTCTGTTGGCAGGATTTGGGGAGGTAGGGGAGCAACTTCCTGCAAGTCCTAAGCAGATGGGAAGTGGAAGAAACAATGGTATTGATTTGGTCCTTAAAAGACAATTTATCATCAAGATAAATGCCTAAATTTTTTACTTTGGATGTAGGTTCTGGTAGTAAGCCCATGTTATCTGGCCACCAAGATGGATTCCAAAAAACCGGGTTGTTGCCAAAGACAACAACCTCAGTCTTATCAGTGTTCAACTTAAGACTGTTATCAGCCATCCAGGAGCCTACCGCCGCGATGCACTCCTTGAAGCGAAGAGGGGCAGAAGCAACATTCTGGGGTGAGAGAGAAACCACGATCTGTGTATCGTCTGCATATGACGTAAGGGAGAAACCAAATGACTTGATCAGTGGGGCAAGTGAGGTGACATAAACATTAAACAGCGTGGGGCTGATGGAGGAGCCCTGTGGCACCCCACAAGGAAGCCTAAATGGCTTAGACGTAAATTTTCCCAGGGCAACTGAGCTTACTCTCCCCGCTAAAAAGGATGAGAGCAGCTCCAATGCTGAGCCTCCGACACCGATCTCATGCAGTCTAGCAAGAAGAGTGGCATGATTCACGGTGTCGAAGGCTGCAGAGAGGTCAAGCATAATAAGTGCTGCGTGACCACCCTGGTCTAAGGAGGTTTTAATTTCATCCGTTGATTTTAGCAGGGCCGTTTCTGTACTGGGAGCACTTCGAAAGCCGTATTGAGTGGGGTCAAGGAGATTGTTCGTGCCCAAGAAGGTGCTCAATTGGCTGTTAATGGCCTTCTCCAGTATTTTTGCCGGTAGGGGAAGACGGGAAATTGGCCTAAAATTGTTGGGATTGCCTGGGTCAAGCGAGGGTTTCTTTAGAAGGGGAACTATGGATGCTATTTTGCATATTGATGGAAAGATACCAGTTTGTAAGCAGTTATTGAAAATATCTGTAAGGGCTACGGCAGTTGGCTGAAGAGCCATTTTAATAAAGGCAACAGGACTGGGGTCCAAAGGGGAGCCAGACTTGGCATTAGTGATAAGCTTCATAATTTCTGTGGTGGTCATGGGGGCAAAGGACATAAGTGTAGGGCTGTTTAATTCAGCAGCTGCTGAAAAAGTAGAGCCAAGGAAGACTGGTATGGATATATCATTAGTGAAAGGGGAAAAGGAATTGAAGATGTGGCTAACTTTATTAAAGAAAAACTCGGCTATGTCCTCACAGAGTTCTTGGCTTGCCACAACCGGGGAAAGAGGGGGCGTTGAAAGAGAAGATACGATCTGAAACAGTTCTTTAGATGAATTTTTAGATTTAGTAATCCTGTCCGCAAAGTATTGTTGTTTAGAAGTGTGGAGTAGAAGTTTATATTGAGAAATGGCGGCTCTATAGCTGTATTTGTCCTCCATAGTGTAATGCCGACGCCATTGACGCTCCAATTTCTTACACTCCAGCTTCTTGTTTTTGAGAGCGGCATTGTACCAGGGCGCCGTAGGAGAGCTTCTAGTACAGCGGATTTTGGTAAGCGGTGCGAGTTTGTCTCCTGCTTGTTTAATCCAGCCGTGGTAAGACGCCGCAGCTGTATTGGGATCTGGTGAAAGGGAGGGGAAAGTAGCAATAAGGGTAGATATAGCGTCGTACTCATGGATTTTGTTCCATTTCCTAACAAGAGCAGTATGATGAGTGGGATTTGGATTAGTGGAATTGGGACAGGCAAGCTGGAAAAATACAACCTGATGATCTGACCAGGTAAGTGGGAGACAACTGGAAAAGGTCAGATTAGAATTATTAGTGAAAATGCCATCCAGAGTGTGGCCTGCCTTGTGTGTAGGACCCTGCACCACCTGGGAGAGTTCGGCGCAGTCCATAAGGCTAAAAAGTTGGGCCGTGTCCGGATCTAAGATGGCTTCCAGATGGAAATTGAAGTCACCAAGAATGGTGGTATTGGCATTATTAATATCGTGTTCCAGTGCCTTCCCTAAATAGAGAAGGAATTTAGACTTGGGGCCTGGAGGTCTATATAAAAGCGAGCCTTTAAACGCTTGTTTAGGTGAAAACTGAATTTGAAAGTCCAGAGCTTCGCATTCCGGGGATGAGGTGTCAGTAGTAGTGACCTTCAGGTGGGAGCGATAAATAATTGCTAAGCCTCCACCCCTTCTGAGTGGACGATTAAGCGTTAGATGATTATAGCCTGGGGGCGAGGCGGCAATAAGGTCAGGTCCGGAAGCGCTATCAGTCCAGGATTCGGTCAGAAAAGCAATGTCAGTGTCACTCTGGTCGATAAGCAGGGCACATTCGGTGCTATGCTTAACTAACGATCTGGTGTTAAGCAGGAGACACTTCAGCGGTGGTGTAATAGTCACTTCTGCGGTGGGAAGAGCATGAGGAGGAGAGACCAAACGTTTATAAGGGATGAGCAGGGGAAGAGAAATGTGACAATCTTGACAACGCAGGTGTGCTTGGCAAGCAGTGTGATATGGCATGATGCGACGACATGCTGGGGTGTGCCCAGAGTTATTGAGCTTTCTCAGCATATCACTAGAGTAACAGATACGGGACCGACTGCCCGGACTGTGAAACAGAAAGGGGTCATAAGTGCTAAGTGCGGCCAAGGCGCGGACGGGCGCAGACGGGCTTACCTTAGGCGCACCTTCGGCGCGCAAGCGGCGCGCCCGCTGCGCGCGTCCGCTGCGCGGCCGGCACATAACTGGTTTATATAGTGTCAGGCTGTCACACCGCCTGGAGCACTAACCCTGACCTTTGCCCTCCCTGGTGGTCACGTGATCCGGGACCCCGGGGGCACGAAAGCGTTCCCTGACTGTCCCTGCTCTGCTGCTGGGATTTTCTGAGTCCGTGAGCCTGCTAGCAAGGTGGTGCAGTCGGCGCAATATAGGTAGGTGAGCTCGTGCACAGAAGTTAAAAACAAGAGCAAATACAATTTTAAAAATAAAAATTACAAGTGCCTAGCTCCCGGCTTCCGCCTCAGGAGACCGTATATGTACGGAAGGCAGCGCCTGAGACGCTTTAAATAGTCTCGGCTGCAGTGCTAACCCTGACCTTTGCCCTCCCTGGTGGTCACGTGATCCGGGACCCCGGGGGCACGAAAGCGTTCCCTGACTGTCCCTGCTCTGCTGCTGGGATTTGCTGAGTCCGTGAGCCTGCTAGCAAGGTGGTGCAGTCGGCGCAATATAGGTAGGTGAGCTCGTGCACAGAAGTTAAAAACAAGAGCAAATACAATTTTAAAAATAAAAATTACAAGTGCCTAGCTCCCGGCTTCCGCCTCAGGAGACCGTATATGTACGGAAGGCAGCGCCTGAGACGCTTTAAATAGTCTCGGCTGCAGTGCTAACCCTGACCTTTGCCCTCCCTGGTGGTCACGTGATCCGGGACCCCGGGGGCACGAAAGCGTTACCTGACTGTCCCTGCTCTGCTGCTGGGATTTGCTGAGTCCGTGAGCCTGCTAGCAAGGTGGTGCAGTCGGCGCAATATAGGTAGGTGAGCTCGTGCACAGAAGTTAAAAACAAGAGCAAATACAATTTTAAAAATAATAATTACAAGTGCCTAGCTCCCGGCTTCCGCCATCATCCCTATCAGTTGCATAAACACTCTTGCTGGAAGGGAGTGTTGAAGTATGAATGTTTGTCGCAAAGCCTGAATGCTTGCAATCCTGGCCGGATTGGGGTAGGCTATGGCTTTTGAGGTGTCTATGGTGGCACCGAGGTATTGTTTTATGTGGGATGGTGTTAGTTGGGAATTTTGGTGGTTCACCGTGAAGCCTAGTTGGTGAAGTAGTTGGATTGTAGTGGCGGTGTGGTGTTCACATTGGTTGTAGGACGTGGCTTTTATCAGCCAGTCGTCCAAGTATGGGAAGACGTGAATGTGCTGTCTTCTGAGGTGTGCCGCCACTACCGCTAGGCACTTGGTGAATACCTGTGGTGCTGTTGTGACTCCGAATGGGAGCACTTTGAACTGGTAGTGTTGCCCGTCCACTACAAATCTGAGGTACTTTCTGTGAGCATGGTGTACTGGAATGTGAAAGTATGCATCTTTCAAGTCCAGTGTGGTGAGGAAGTCGTTCTGGGAGAGGAGCGGAAGCACCTGCTGAAGCGTTACCATGTGAAAATGGTCTGAATGTATGTATGTGTTTAGGGGCCGGAGATCTAGAATAGGTCGTAGAGTCTCGTTCCTTTTTGGTATTAGAAAATATAGGGAGTAGACCCCTAAATTTTGCTGATTGACGGGAACTTGCATGTTTTTGTAGGAGGGAGATTACCTCCTGTTTTAGTAATGTGGAATGTTCTTGTGACATTGGGCATTGCCTGGGTGGAATGTTTGGGGGGGTAGATGTTAATTCCAGGCAGTATCCTGACCGAATAATTTGGGTCACCCATTTGTCTGAGGTGATGGTCTCCCAGACATGAAGGAAATTTTGTAGTCTGCCCCCGACCGGAGTGGGATGGTCTGGAGGGAGCGGGGGGAAGTCATTGGGTAGGCGGTGTGGCAGAGCGGGCGGTATTTGTTTTGCCTCTGCCTTTATTATTATTTCCCCTATAGCCGCCTCTTTGATAACGCCTTTTGAAGGTGGACTGAGTGGGGGATTTGTAGGAAGTGGACGCGCTATCCGAGGAGTAGCCTCTAGATGTACTCCGAAAGGAAGAGCGGCGAAAGGAGCACCTAGGAGGGTGTGACTGCAGGGCTCCCATGGACTTCGCCGTATCAGTGTCCTTCTTCATTTTTTCGAGGGCCTGATCTACCTTTGGGCCGAATAGGTGCTCTTGGTCAAAGGGATGATTCAGGATGGAGGCTTGCACCTCAGGTTTGAAACCTGATATTCTTAGCCAAGCATGGCGACGGAGGAGGATGCTAGTATTAATGGCCCTGGAGGCTGTGTCTGCTGCATCTAAGGCACAGCATATAGAGGTGTTAGTTATTGTCTTACCTTCTTGAATTAATTCATTGGCCCTAGTTTTGTATCTTTCAGGGAGGTGGTGCATTATGGTTTCTAATTCATCATAATGTGCCCTATCGTATCTGCCCAATAGCGTTGGGTGTTGGCAATACGCCATATATTGGCTGCCTGTGACGCAGTGCGCTTTCCTGACGCGTCCAGTAGTTTTGACTCTTTGTCAGGTGGTGGTGCTTCGCCTGACTCCTGGGAATTTGACCTTTTTCGTGCAGTGGAGACCACTAAGGAATCTAGTGGCGCTGGCCCTTTGATATAGGCAGGATCTGTGGGGGCAGCTTTGTACTTTTTCTCTATGCGTGGGTTAATGACCCTGGCCCTGACTGGGTCCTTAAAAACCTCTGGCGCATGTTTTACCACCCCCTTGAGCATAGGTAGTATGGAGGTAGATCTATGTGCGGTATCAAAAGTGTTGAGGAGGAAATCCTCCTCCACTGGGTCAGTGTGTAACTCTACCCCGTGATAATGTGCCGCCCTTTGAAGTAGGTGGTGGAAACCTAATGAGTCTTCCGGTGGAGATGACCTGGAAGGGTAAAGGTCATCTTGTGGGACGTCTGGAATATCTGGGTTATTGTAGTTGTCCCATGGGTCTGGGGATCCTGTAGGGGTGGGGTCTTGGGGCACATCCCCTGGATCGTGATATGGGTCCCCCTGATCATCATCGTCTGCAGACGGGGTTGGAGAGCGATGAGGTGGGGGTGGAGAAGGCGGAGGTGGAGAGGGTGGAGGAGGTGGAGGAGGTGGGGAAGGTATTCTGAAAGGGGAGGTAGCAGAGTCCTTCCTCTTTGGAGGTGGAGGCGGAGCCTGTTTGTCCAAATGTTTCTTTTTGGAAGAGAGTGACAAATGTACAGTTTTTGGATCCTTGGTGAGAGTTTTTTGTAAGGGATCCGGTGTAAATAGTTCCTGTGACAATGTTTGGTCCGTCGGCGCCGAAGTCTTCGGGGCTGATGACTTTTTAGGCTTGTCCGTGCCAGTTTGCTTAGCACTGGGCTTGGGAACCTCCGATTTCTTGGTCGGCGCCGAGGTGGGCTTCGGCGTGGAAGTGTCGGTGCCGAGGGCCTTATGGGGTTTGGTCGGTACCAAAGATGGCGTCGGTACGGAAGCACTGGGTTTCGACCCCGAGGACTTCGGTGCGGAGCTCGGTGTCGAGGTAGAGGCCTGTTTCTTTTTCGGTGCCGTAGTGTGTTTCTCGACACCGCTGGCAGGCTGGCTCGAGCCAGAGCTGCCGAAAGGCTTATTTGGCTTCTTCACTGGGCCCGAAGGTGGGGTGTGTGAAGCAGTGTCTCTGGTCTTGCCTAGGCCCGGAGGTGAAGGCGTGACCGAAGCCTTTTTGGGTGTCGGTGCGGGTGTGGGGGGGGTATATTACTCACGACCCTCTGCGCCGGAGTGATGTCCTCCACATCTGAGTCGTCGGCTTCGGAAGCACTGACTAGTTCCTCTTCGGTGCGCTGCTGTCCCGGATCTTCGATGTCGTCCCCGAAGATGTCGACTGGAACGGAGGTCGAAGAGTGTGCCATGTTTCGTCTGGCTCTTCGGTCCCGAATAGTCTTTTTCGATCTGAAAGACTTACAGGCCGGACAGTCTCGAGCCGCGTGTTCAGGGGAGAGGCAGAGGTTGCACACCTCATGAAGATCGGTGTGGGGGAATTTGGACCCACATCGAGGGCACTTCTTGAATGGAGTTTTTTCCATCAGCCGGGACCGGAGCTTGGGTAGGCCCGAAGGCCGCCGTCGACGACTGGAACCGAAGATTTGTCGATGAGAAGGTGCGTTGATTGAGGTAATCGCGATCGAACAATACCGTGATGTGAGGTGAGGATTCCGCTTCGATCGTCGAACTGGAAATGTTCGGAACCGGAGCGCAAAGATTACATCCGAGCCCGATGGCGGAAAAAAACAATCTGAGGATGGAGCCGAAGCCCATGCGCAATACGATCCAAAGGAGGAGTCACCGACCTTGTGACTTCCAAAGACTTTCCAAGAGGAAAAACAAACTGCAAACATCCGGGCCCAACACCAGATGCCGATCTATGCAAAAGTGTGTAATCTGCAGCTCATATGCCTCGAACACATATTTTGGGAATCAGGATTAACATCATTTGATCAGTTTATTTAGCTGTAGAAAGACTTTAGGGTCAGTTTAGCATAATTTGGCAAACTGTGCCAGCAATGGGTACAAACTTAAGATCACAATAGTATCAAGCAAATATAAAAAAATAGGTTGGGTTACCTTACCTGTTATGATGCACCTCTGCCAGAAGTGCTCCTTCAATTGAGCAATTGAGTTCTCCATAAGTCTGCAGACAGTAACAGAACTAAACATTACCACAATAGGGGGTTGACATGGTCACTGGATCCTGAAATCATTTTGCAGGATGTAGTCAATTCTCTGATTTTCATGCTTCCTTTCTTAGAATAGCCTAAACTCACCAAAATGGAATGTGGTCAACTAATTCCCTTCGGCGCTAACCATGGATGTTCATTACCTGATTAAAATGCTAACCAGTATCAACCAAGAGTTAGGCAAATGGACTCTGTAGAAATATCCTGAAAGGTCTGCAAACTTCTCCCACTTGTATGGGTCACAGACCTGCATTTAGAAGAAGATGAGAATCCCAAAAAGAATACTCACTGCTGCAGGTAGGCAGGCATATCTTAAAGGTTGAGAAATGAAACACAGGGTCTTCATGAAGGCAGAGGGAGAGGATGTGGCAAAGGTCACAAGTTTGACTTTCTGACAAGGGATGACTCATTTCTGGCCTCAGCATCTTGACTATGCTTGTTTACCATTAGCCGGTTGATAATTTACCAGTAGGAAAACCGAATGATCATTGTTCCTTATGGCTTCACATCTGTTTTTTGCACGATTCTCTGAAATAGGTACTTCACTTACTTCTTTCTCAGAGTTTGAAAAATTGATCGAGCTGGCTTAAATCGTTTAAGATTTCTCTTGTCGCTAAACTATTGCCTAAACCTACTGTTTTCCAATTAGATTGTAAACAGGTTCAGCCATCCCAGATTGTATCACTTCATCTCAGCAGAGAATGTTCTATTAAGGGTTTTCAGTTACAGGGCAAACCACCCTCTGGCAGAAAGTGGAGTTTTTTAAAAATCGTTTTCCAAGGGTCTCCCTAAGGGGGCTTGTGAAGTGCTGGTGGCACCCTATTGAACTTGGACGTTATGGCTTCAACTTCTGCTACGCTTGGTGAAGAGCTTGGCTTTGATGTTTCATTCAGTTGATCACCTACTCTGCACCCTCCCAACTCTGTAAAAATCTGATTGCCTCTGCTGCTTGTGTAACAGGAGACCAAGAGTCTAGGATGGTACCACAATGTTTTCTTCAGAACACTGACCGTATACATCAATTTATTTATTTATTTATTTAGGCGATTTATTAAGCGCACAACTACCCGGGGGTGTCTCGGCGCTATAGGACAGATTAGAACAGTCAGTCAGGTGAGACGAAAAGTATTATTTGAATAACCATGTTTTTATATACTTCCGAAAAGATAAAAGAGTGGAGGCACTCTTAATATGTAGCGGAAGTTCATTCCAGAGTTTGGTTGTTGCCACGATGAATCTCTTATCGCCCCAGGTGGCTTTCTTGGTTCTAGGGACCGTTAGCAGCTGATTAGAGCTAGAGCGTAGATTCCTGATAGGTCTATACTGGCAAAAGCTTCTCCTAAGGAATTCAGGTCCTGAGCCGTGGATTGATTTATAGGCTATACATAATGCCTTAAATTTGGATCTGCTTTTGATAGGCAGCCAATGAAGCTGGCGAATGACTCCTGAAATTGGTTTAAATTTAGGAGTACCCGAGAGAATCCTAGCCGCGGCATTCTGTACTATTTGTAACTTTTTTTGGACTTTTTCTTGTGCATTTATAAATAGTCCATTGCAATAGTCAATTCTAGACATGACAAGGGTACTGATAAGAGTTTTTCCTGCGCTAGGAGGAAGATAGGGTAGATCCTGTGGATCATTTACTCTGTTATTATGTACTCATCAGTGGTTGTGGTGTACATGATGCTACAGAGAAAATTAGAATGATTTTTCTCCCCTCTGTTTCTGGTGATATACAAATTTGAACCATATTCTGTTTCACTCCTAACCTTTTTTTATGGGGCGTGATTTGGTAACTTCAAGCTGTGCATCACTAACCCTTTGTTCGACTGCAGGAAGATTCATTTTCCCTTTTGACTGCCTCAGTTTTCTTTTTGGAACCATTGAATTTGACAGACAACTAGGCAATCACACTTTATATTTAAAGCTCTTTCCGAGACAAAGTGGTTTTACGTCCTAATCCTGACTTCAAACCTAAGATGCGTCTTCCTTTGAATTTAATCAAGATGTTTCTCTGCTTCCACTTTTCCAGTCTTTTTAATCCAGAGGAAATACTGCCTTCAGGAGTTATTTCACACATTCAACAATATCTCTGACTCTGTTTGCGACTTTTAGTGATTTACGTCTAGATTTCTTGTGACCGATTTGCAATTTTTAGACTAAAATATGAAGATGGATTCCTTCTGGATACATTCAATTCTACTGGGGAAGTGGCATCTTCGTAGCAAGACAGAAGGGAGCTTGAATTTGAAGATATCTCTAATTTTCCAGACCTGAACAATTATATACTCTCTTTCAGCCCTCTTAGCTTTGTGGGCAGCTCTTTTAATCAGCTTCTAACTCACTGGGGACTTTCCATGGTTTATCATGCTTGTGTGCTGCATCTCTGGCCTGCACCTGGTATTTTCTATGAATACAGATCAATCCAAGATGGGAAGCTGATCCAGTATATCTGCATACTACTAGGATTAAAACTTCATTAAGGGATCTTCAAAATGGATCATTAAGATGTAATGTATGGACTAATTAACAATCATAATTACAATGACTCATTATCTTTCTCATCACAGTTCTTACATTACATCGATTACTACTCCTTTGATTAACTAAACGGAAGTTCCCATAAGCAAATTTGTACATTTATTTGCAAGTTAAGGGACAGCATGTTTAGTCAGTAAATGTGGGGTTAGGTTGCCAGTCTGCCATCATCATGTTATTAAGACTAACGAGGAAGAGAAGGATCTTATATTCTTGTTTCTACCCTTTTTGTGCAGTTAAACACAGTACAATTCAAACAAATCCTTCCAGATCAAAATAGTCAAATCTTCCCTCAAAGAGAAGGGGAAAAACCTGCATTCAATAGTATTGTAATCCGAAAAAGTACTTAATCAACAAATCTCAAATAGAACTATACCACACAGTATTGTGGATGCAAGGGGATGTATTTACAGAAAAATCTCCTAATAATCTCTAAAGAGACTCCTAAATGCTTAAACAGCACACCCTTATGTGTATTTATCAATCCAACTCTAGTGTAGGATGAATTCAAGACCCAAACGAAATGCACTAATTAGGACAATTCCTTCTGAGAAAAATCAATCAGTATTGTTCGTATCCAACAATCAGTCCAAGAACAAGTTAAACAATTTTCAGGTCCTTGACTTTATTAATTCTTTTTTTTTTTTTAAAGATTCCCAGCACACGATCTAGCCGACATGTGTTTCGTCTGTACTCAGACTTTTTCAAGGCTGGAAAAGTAAATATATACAATAAGTAATCCATCTAAATACAAAATACAAACAATATCCTATTTACAAAAAGATAAAAGTTGTTGTTCTTCAGTGCTTAGAGCCATTAAAAATGATAGTGATCTCAACATTCTTACAAAGTTTGTTCTACTAAATTAGTATTATATACCTGAGAGAGCAATAGAAGGAGGAGGAGGAGGATCAAAGGGACATGGATATAAGTGGCCCCTTATAGGGCAAGAGAATTGTACTAATTAGTGCATTTTGTTTGGGTCTTGAATTCATCCTACATTAGAGTTGGATTGATAAATACACATAAGGGTGTGCTGTTTTAGCGTTTAGGAGTTTTTTTGTATATGCATGTTATTGTTTAATGTGCTGTCCTAGCACCCCGCTCTAATTTTTGGAAAATAACGTTACACGCTTTAGACTATAAGTCATACGTACCAGGTCATTATTTGATGTGCGGTTTCTCCCTTTAGGGAACACTACTACCTATTTTTCTTATTTGTTAATCTCGAAAGAAGACAGGCATAACGCATTCAGGACTGAACTCATTCAGGGGCCCTAAAGAGACATCAGAGTAACACCTTGCCCACAGAAATTATTCTCAAGTATTGGGGTGCTTCAGACATTTTTAGGAGGGCTTTAGTGGGTTCAACTTGCTGAAAAATACAGGTCTTCCACTGGTGTATCATTGATCATGCCTGGTATATGACAGTTGCCTGGATTTCTCTTTTTTGCAGCTCCCTCAATTTCCAAGAACGCCTGCTTCCTCTGCCGTGTCAATGGCAATGTCAAGAGGCACAAGTCCGGGGACATATGTATTCAGCTACCAGTATATTTAAGGTAAATTATTAAGTTAGCTCTGTCTCCATGTGCTTTAAAATATAGCATCACTGTATTTCCACCTTTTTTATCAAAGCGCCGGGGCTTTAATGGGCAGCCTCCTCAGTGCTATATCAATGGGAGCACACCTTGACACTCCTCTTTTTATCAAGTTGTCCAACAATTTAGACGCCACCTTCAAAAAGTCATCATAGCCCAACTCAAGGAGGAGGCATTTAATCTAAAGATATATGCCCACATTCTCCAAATCTACATACGTTTTGCATTCCCATCTTGAACATGGTGCGTATTTCCCCTTGCTGCAATTTGGACAGCCACCCATAGAAGTTTCCACTGTTGACCTGGTGTATTGTAGGGAATGTTCTTGTTTCACAATCTTATACACACCTTATATTCCACTGTCTACATCCTGCCCTATAGTACTTCCATTTTTGCCTCAACATCTCGTACAGCTTGTCCTAGTAAGAAGACCTGTATGCAGAAAGTTAATAGAGGTTAGCAACAGCCTCTCCCATTGGGATAATCCAGAATACTCTGCAGGTACTTCAGATTCACAATATTTCTTGACCTGACATGCTTCAAAGTGGTGTGGTGTAAAGAAATAATCTTTTCATTCTGCAGAGTCTTTATGGCTGGAGAAAGCCAATTTCGGTCAACTCATCATCTTGAAGGTTGGGTCAGGTTTCCACTCCTGTCTGCCAAGTGTAGACCTTCCCACTCATTGCTGTCACTTCCAGAGCTCGGAAACAGCCTCACGCAGTTCTACTGTCATGAACTCTGTGGGTCCACTGCAAGGCCTCCGTGGAAACTCTGCTCCACCAAAGCCTACTTGTGAGTCGCACATGAGGTACGCTGGACGAAGCCTCGCATGAGTGGTTTGCCATTTTGGCTTTTCTAAAGCAGCCGAAGAGGGAGTGGATATTCAAGCCTTTGAAGTTGCTAAAGGTAGGCTAGATCATGAACAAAGGTCAAGTCCTTAGATTTTGAGCCACTTACACCATCCAGGACACTGGTTCCACCATCCCACCAAGGGTAGCAAAACAGCCACTACAGTAGAGTCAAACACAAGAGTTCAGAAGAGAGTGGCCATCTTCAAGCACTGTCAGCTCTACACCCAGAAATGTGTTTAACAAATAATAGCTGCAGTGCATTATTTAGCTGTTGGATTAATTGATAACACTGTATCAAAGCACGTTGAAAGAGGAACTAGAAGTACAAAGGCAATGGATGTAGTTTATGTTAGGATGAGATGCTAAGAGTGGACTCCTAGACACTCCTAAAATTTAGGCAACTCTACTACAGAGCAGCACTCAGCGGTAAGACACTGAGAAGCAACATTTGGTTAAACATTGTATGGTCATATAAAACTCAGTAGACAATAATGTACCTTATTCTGAAGAAATAGGTCAGTAGCACACTTTCTGCCTGTCCTCGCTGGTAAAAAAAAAATGAAACTTAAGGGTGGGTCACTAAGGTGCTGTTTAGGAAGTAGGGCCTGCATGAAAAGAGGCTTTCACATAGCTAAATTAACTATTTAATGGTTGTGGTGCAAAGCAATAATTGCACTTTTTGGAAAACAGCTTGTCTTACAGATAGTATATGCTTACACCCATTAAGAAATCCCCAGCCAAAGCATTTGTCACAGACAAACGGTGATCAGTGAGCAAAGCAGTCATGTGTGCCTATTCATCTTCATTAGCTGTGTGCAGAAACAAGCTGGAAACAGGCGGTAGTAGGTGAGAGTACACATTCAGTATCAGACAGGTTAAAAAAGGACACTCTACCCTTATAGATGGCAGTCATTGGGAAACCTCCCTTAAAAGTACATTTACAGCCCATAATATTAAGTTGCAACTCCCCATGTATAATTAACTTAACAGTTAAGGTCTCTTCTCATATACATAAATATAGTTTTTCTTGATAATGGCAAAGCAGTGGAAGTTAGGTGAAGGATGTAATGGAAATATGAATTAATGTGGATTAATGAGCAACAGCATTGAAATGGTGCAGATTTGCCATGCGTTTAGAGCACTTTCAGGAAAAGGGTTCACTAGACATTTTAAGAGATAGACACTAAATACAGCACAAGATGGAGAGCTTGGGCCAGACGGTTTCCTCTTAATACGAGTAGTTTTAGATGATCTTCCAAAGAGATAGAACACAAATTGTTGTCAACTAAAACATGACCCCTGACACAGAGGCAACTATGAACATGTTGATTACTCTCCTCAAAGTACAAAAAAGGGGTAAGTGTGTTGAACAGAATATGTCCATCAGACACTTGGAGGGCTCACTTCTCCAAGAAAAATGATTTCCCTAATACAGAGTAGTGTCTGCATTGATGTCAGGTAGGATCCTCATGAAGGGAGCTCGCTCGTTGAGAGCAACAGGTTCACATGTAGCTTATTCAGGCTCCAGTATTTAAGAGTAGATTTTTGTGTGTTATCAAACACTGGTGTACAGCCTTTTCAGGAGCTGGCAAGGATGGATTCGCTGCCGGATCAAAAGTCAAATTGGAATACACACCTTTGAAATGTATAGTGGTTCTCCCCCTTCAATTCAGTGCATTCATAGGGAGCGAATACAAAGTCTTGAACAGACACTGGTGAACAATTTTCTTCTTGGGTTGGTCAGCTTCTAAAGGTTTGTGGTGTAAGTCGGGTGTGGGCAACAAGTGGTCAGTACAAGGCTTTGATTGAGGTTTGGTAAAGGCCTGCATTATGTATGTATGGGAACAAATACCCATGGCTCCATTATCGAGGTTGGTGCTTTAAGGGAGCCCTCATTTTATCAGACAAACCATAAACTAGAGGTTATACTTTTGTCAATAGTAAGCTGGACCAGTATATCGGTGAAACGACTGTCAGCCTGATTAGGGGCACAGGATAATGGATACGGTGGATTGGAGGACACAGGGAATGACAACGATAAATACACAGTAGGCAATGAATGGTGCATACTTAAGTAGAAGAAGACACCGCTAGAAGCCTCTGCCCGTTCAGAAGTAGAAGTCAGAGACTAAACTAGGACTCAAGGTCTGGCATCTGATTTGAAAACAGCGCGCAAGCGCCCTTACACAACATTGCTCTTTACTGGCATTATAAAAGATAATGAACACGTCTTCAAGTAATCATAACCAAAAAAAGAATATTTCAATCTTCTAAAAAGCACTTTTATCACTTCTAACTCTCTCTTACCATAGGCAGATCTTTTAGGATTTGAATGCCATCTCCTGGACCCATGTGTGCTATGTGATTAAAGTTGGTGGGATTGGAAATTAACTTATTCCTCATTTCTGGATCTCGAAGCATCTCCCTATAAGAAAAAATACCCTATTGAGTCATTCTTCCTTAAGGAAGTTGCACTTACATCAAGTGTAATTCATTCTTAAAGTGCCAATTCTGCTATATAATTGGATTTTACTGCACTCCAGTGTGCTATATATTAAATCACATTTGACATTTACATTGACCTCAAAAATAGAACTTAATCCTATAAACTACTTTTATGTCTAAAACCCCATGAGATCAATACGTTGTAAAACTTAAACATCTTTGTAAAAGCAATATTGCTTTACTGAATTCTAGCTGCTGCCCATGCCATTAGCATTACTTCCAGTATGCCCCCATGATTAAAAATTAAGATGCCCCAATGTGAATAGTAATTTGATGTAAGATTGAAAACATCCCAAAGAGGAATATGCATAAAACATGGCTCGGATGTCCAGGTGGGGTTGCCAAGGTGGGTAGGCCAGTTTATGCATGACGTAAGTAAGGTGACAGATGGAATGTAGTATGAAGTTGTGCAATCAACAGTTTTGTGGAAGATGGTTTCAAATTGCTTTCCCTCTTACAGGAAGGACATGTAGTACTCGAGACTGAGGCAAGACATTTCAGAGCAGGTCCGCCTGTGTTTCCAGTGTTCGCTGCCTCACCAGTATTTTCTCAATGTTAGAAAACCCACAGTGAAAGCGAAGGTGCAGTGGGCTGTTTACTAGAGAGGTTTAGGAAGTGAGAATTAGTGTTTCCCAGAATAACCTAACAAATTGTTAAACAGACCTTAAACTGTATCCAATGTAACCCAAGGTCCAAAGGGAGGGAACATCTTGTGTATTCAGAGAGTTGGGAACTCACGGAAGCCTAGAAGCAGCGTTTTCGGCTACTTGTAGTTTGCGGATTGATTTTTATTTTGTAGAGGTACACTTTGAGTGTATGGGGGCAATTCTGCCAAGTCATCAATTCTCATTGGTACAGACTGCCTAAATTACCCGAGGCAAAAGGTTGTGTTTTGGTAAATGTGTTTATTTCAGTGGAGAAGTTACTTCGCCTAGTTACATTACAAAGAGCTGTTGGTCCCTCGCCTGAGCACAATACCCCATACATGGCCTATTCAGTGATGTGTTCATTACAGTATTTTTATACTATTTACACCTCTCCAAACCCTCAGGACTCTTTACATCCTTACACTATTTAGCTATCTATACGTCTTCATATATCAAAATACGTGAACATTGTCAGTAAAATAACACTAGAAAATTATTATGGAAACAAACACTGTGGAAGCAAAGGTACAAAATGGAAACAAAACTTTAGCAAACAATTTCAAATAAGATGTTGCATTTTTTGAGCACTTTGCTTCATACACAATGTCAATCCTCACAAGTGCATACGTAGGGAGAAATACGTAGGGAGAAAAGCTCTAAATCGTCAGGAAACAAATCATGCCTATACTGCCAAAGGAAGTTAGAAGTGCTCAATGGCAGTCTAACAGAGGTTCATAGTCTGGGGTCTCCTCTATGGAAAGGTCTAACACATGGGTGTCGCAATTTTGGCAAGCGACAAGCTGCATCTGTGAAAGAAGAGCAGTGAAAGAGTTACTCTAGAAATCAAAGAAATGAAAGAGTTTTTGAGAAGTGGGGACTGGTAGAATGAGAGGGGAGAAACACTGCTGCAGATCAAGGACAAGAATAAGGACAGCAAATAAAACTAAGAAAAAAAAGGGAGGGGAACAGTGAAAGAGAAATCCAGGGAAGGAGCTTTCCTGCCAATTTTGGGGCTAATAAATAGAAATAAGAATGAACAAAGCTTAAAAAGAAGTTTTAAAAACAGTAAAATCTATTATGAGGTACATTTTTGTCACCGCAATGCAAGTTCCACAATGTTTGTTACCACAATATAAACTCAAATGCCACTGACACATGGCAGGTTAGATATGATAACCTCTCCACCACCTTCAGACCTGATCCTGCCTTCATTTACTATTCAACACTACTTAGTTTACTAATTCGAGATGAGCACATAGCTCCTCAGCACACTTATAAATCTTAAACCAACAATAATTTAAAGAGTAAACCTCTACCCAATATCCAAAATTCTGCTACCTTTATCTACTTACAAGATTAGAAAGTAAAAGAAAATGTACATTTCAGTAGCATTACTTTCCCTTCGGAAATCATGTTAGTTTGGCTACTGTAACCCACTCACTCTTATGAAAAATTTCAGACTAACTGGACTAGAGCTTCACTTCTCTTATATTTGTGGTGTGCACATCTTGTTCTGTATTTTTTGGAGCGTAGCATATTCTCTTGAACTTATCCTGCCTTTAGAGGGGCTGAACATGGCCAGAGCAACCAATCACCCTTCATGTTTCAATAAAATCGTAAGACATGTGCTATTTAAACCCGGCACACTATTTACATTAGGTTCTGGATCACAACAGAACAACATATGCCTGCTTTCTTTTGTGAATACGAGACAAAAATATCAGCCTAGGGATTTCCCATTCGTGTTTACTTCACAGATCTGACAATTTTCTTGCCACTGATTCTGCTCTCCTGACAATTTGTTCAGAATGCATCAGGTTTCCCAAATAATACATCTCTCTTGATAAATGTGGCGATTGGAGAGGCTGTGCAATTTGTAATGCTTTTTTCATTAGGAAGGGAAATAGCCCTACTCTCCAAAGAGTGATAGGTATATTGTTTTACAGGATTCAAAGAATGAAATCCAACCTGTGTGTGAAGGATGATTGGCGCAGGGAATGATGTCATGAAAGAGTGAATGCATCCTAATACATGGCAAGAAACACAATTCCTAGGCACCAGCCGGGGCTTGTACCAGAGAATCAATTGCCTTCTTTGCCATTACAAGTGACTACCAGAGTGAATGACAAGTGGGATGTTATTCATGCAGCTATAGCACCCTCATCAGCAAGGTGGGAGTCTTTGCTCTGCAGACCACACATCCCTCCCATTTCCCACACAGGAAACAATTATCTTAAATGTATCTTCTGACCCACTTTAAAACTGACAGGGGAAGGACTTACACTCATCTGTCCCCCGTTTTCTCATTCTTGATCAAGGTTACTCTTAAACGTCCCAATACAAAAGAGCCCCAGCTGGAATTATGTTACTCAGTAAGAGGATAAGAGAGCCCATGATTAAAATCTTAGGATAGGTGAGGCCTGCTAAAGAGCAGGTCAACAAGAGCAAGGGACTTGATTGAATATCCTTATTATGAAGAAGTATGAGAAGAGTGCAGAATGTCAAGAACATTACAGATGTCACCATAGGCATTACTGCAACCTTCAGATCTAGCAAACACCTGTAACTAGGATAGTTCAAGACAGTTTCTAGTACCAGCACTCCTTAGAGGGTAGTTTGGCATTTGTGAGAACGGAAGTCTTCCATTTCAATTAAATGGTGGATTATTCATTGCCGTTAGTTTCCCTTTATACAAAGGACTGATTTTTAACTAAAGTGATTTACTGCGCAATACTCCAGGAGATTGAAAGAGCTGCCAGTAGCTGAGAGGGTGGAATAGCGTTAATCTTTGGCAGTTCCTGGATAATTTCTGATACAGTATTCTCCCCCTCCCTTGAATTCCGCCCCTAAAATAGACTGAAAGGTTGACGGAAACAGTAATGTGGTAAGATATAATTAGCATCTGCTCTTAACTCACCATGCTTGATAATGCACCCAATGGAGGCAGTGTTGTCGTGGTAAGTGTGGGAGTGACTGGTTTACTTTAGAACATTTTGAGAAAACGTAATGTATTTCACAGAAATGCTTACCTCCTCTGCTGTAATCTCTCCTCCTCGGGCACCCTAAACGAGTAGCGACGTTTATTGTTTATGTTTCTAACCATTTGTTTCCGGCTATTGTCTGAGGTTTCAGGAACAACCAGCTCATCGCCCTCTGAAAAAGTTTTTTAAAGAAATGTTTTTTTTTTCCATATATACTGCGAAATACATTTGCAGTTAGAGTTGTTAATCAGTATATATAGAATTTGTGAAGATAAGTCATTTTCAATAATGCTGTTTTTCACAAGGATGCTTCCCTGGGATAGAAACCATTATTTACCTGAAAAAATCACTTTGGAACTTGTAGTGCAATAGATTTACAAGCTTTGCATACTCTTGCATCTAGTATTGGACTTGAAATATTACAAGTTTTTTCTTTGGTGAAAAGCACAAAGCACTCAGACACAGACTGCAACTCAGATTGTGTTTTTGCCGTAAGGATAGAGCTGCAAAGCATTGAGAAGTGTGTGTGCTGAAGAAGGAACATATTAAGTCCTAAAAAAAGTGGAAAATATATTGCGTCATATGTCTTTCCTTAGACTGGCATCAGGGAGATAGTTAAGGCTCATGTGAATTTAAAACACTACAACATACAAACAATTGTTACAGGTAAGTAACGTCTCTGTTGGCAGCATGTGCTTCCCAAGATTATATGCTGTGCAGAGACTGAAGAGCAGCTCCGAGATTCCTAATGTGGTGGCCTTGGAGCAGAAGTTGAAGTCACCGGGAGCAATGGTTTAAGTACTGTCTGGCTGATTTGTGCTTCTCGGCAGACACGAAGGTCCAAATAGTAAAGCTTGATGAATGAGTGGTATATTAACCAGGAACACCATGTCTTCTTTTTTTGCGAGTTGAATGTGCCCTAGTTATCTCATGTAGGGTACATCTTGCCTTGTCATAACAAGGCTGAATGCATCTAATGATCTGCAATGCCTGCCTTTAAGATGGGGGTGCAAAGGTGTGGTTGAGCAAAAGAAATGAAAATTGCTTGGGTTTCCTGATGGACTGAGTATGGTCCACATAATAAACAATGGTTCATTGCACATCTAAAGTGTGTTGAGTGTTTTTTGCTAGTGACAGTGGCTAAGGGGGGGGGGGGGAGTAGGATAACACAATGAACTGGCTGGCTTGATATAACCTTTGGTATGAATAGAGAGTGCCTTCACAGAATGACTATCTAATCTATGTATATTTTCATATAGGGTTCTTTGATCAACAATACCTGTTCTTCACTTATTCTCTTTTGAGAGTGGTGATTGATAGACACAAGAACTACCTTACCACAGAGCAATTGCAGTGGAAGCAAATAGAGGGGTTCAAAGGGAGCCAGCATGAACTCAAGAGCCCAATATTAATGTCCGAGGAGGGGATTTGGGGGAACCTAGAAAGATTACTCTTTTAAGTCCTTTCATGAAGTCCTCAATGACAGTAATTTTAAACACAGACTGATATTCACTATTTTGCAGGTAAAGAGTGATTGCCACCAGATGAAGGCATATGGATGTATGGTGCAGCCCTGTTTTCAGAAGGCTTTATACAGTTGCTGCTAAGACCTCGATGTTGTGATTGGGGCTGTAAATCACATTTGTTCCTTTTAGCTGGATTAAATGCACAGATTTTCAACCTTCTTTAATAATTTGCATACAACCTTCTGGTAGTGGCAAATACCCAAACTCTAAGGCCTCAGGTGCCGGTTGCCAAGATTGAGTAACTTGTTTTCTGAATGTAGTTACACACACACACACCTGCTGAATAAGTCTGGACGAGGATGTAGCTTTTCTTTTGGGTGAATGTGTATCTCTAACAGATAGATGGCTGCTGGGTCCTTGTTGGGGAGCAATGAGAATTAGTGTGACTGGCACTTGACACCGTGACCGAGGGGGGAATCTAAAGCAGATATCACTGACCAACTTTCCGTAGGGAATTGCCCAGCGTCTGCTGGTGTCTGTACCCTAAAGCAATAAATTGGGTAGTGCGTGGCAAACAGGATCCCTCAACGGTGGAAGTATTGGTTGTAAAACTTGGGAGTTGCACTTTCATTTGTGACCTTCCTGCTTAGAAGATTGGCAAAGTCATTATCCACACCTTGCATTGGTGACAGAGCACCCCATGACAAACTGGGCATGGACAATTGTGGAAAGCAAATCTAATTGTGTCTGTAAGTAATACAAGGTGGCCATTTTGTCTATTTGCGCATTAGGACCACTTTAATGCAGAGGATGGCCTGAATGGCTCAAAGAGTTAGCTGCAGCACACTGACGTGGAGGGCTGTTTTTACCATCATCAGTGACCTGGAATGGCAAGGTTGCCCATGTGAGATCCTAAAACCATGAGACACACATCTGGGTTGATAGTCACTTGCAGGTGTTGGTCCAAAAACGATCTGCCCTTTAACAAGGTGTTCTTGTTCTACTATAGTACTGTGTGCTGAACACTGGGCTCCACCAATACTAGATCCGACCCTTCCCTAGTCGCTTGTGACCATTGTATGACAAGACATTTCTGTATGGGACACATGTTGAACCTTGCATTCAGCAGTAGCGTAATACATGATGCAATAATTTCCAACAGATTCATTATCATTCTCACAGTCAGAGGATGCGACGTGTAGTAAACGTAGCTGTAGCCTCTGAAATATCATCACTATCTTGATGCTTCGGTAAGTTTTCTCTTTGGCTGCCCTTAGTGGCAATGCCAGAAATTCCTGGGTTTGTTGTTGATATGTGAGATTTTTTAATATTGACCGTGAAGCCAAACCTCAGGTACTGGTGATGAACCTGATCAATGGATATGTGAACGTAGGTACCATTGAGTTAGAGTTCGGACATATAATCTACTTTCATAATGGCATTATGTCATGCCGGATTACCATTTTGAAATTATTTAAAGAGATGTAGCCACTGAGCGCTACCAGATTCAAAATTGACTTGGTTTATCCTTTTTCGGCATAATACTATATAGAGAGTTCAGTCTTTGTCTGAATAATACCCACCAATCTGAGGTTCTGGCCCCCCAATGAAGAAGGAATAACCACAGGCTTCCGCCTACAGGAGTTCGATGGTCAGGGGCCAATAGGAGGGGCCTACCTTGTGGGCCTCTGGCCTTGGAGCAGCCACTGTAACAAAAAGGTCCTTTGGAATACTGTCCTGCTTGACTAGTTGCTGACATTCTTTAAAGGACTGATGATGTTGATACGGTGGCCTTGGAGCGTAGGCCTGACTTTTGATATTGGGGGTGTCTGTTCCTTGTTGAAACTTGTTTTTGTTGAGTCTGGAGAACACCTATAGCTGGAAATGTGTTTATATCCTTCTTTCTCTCCTCTATTACCTTATCAAGCTGGGAATCTAAAAAGGTGCTGATCCTCAAAAGGCTGCCCTACAAGGTGCTGTCAACATACAAATAATGGTGAATTGAGAATTTCTTGCAGAATGAAATGGGCTCATCATTGACCTTTACAAAGGGCGATAAATGAAATTATGTTAAAAGCACCTGTTAATTTGAACTGTTTCACCTCTTTACTCCCAAACCACAATATCAACTTGTTTACCAGCAAGATACTGCTACAATTTTCACTACATACGAGAGCCCAGCTAAGTCATTTCATCCCAAAATACTCTCTCACATGATGCGGAATTGCTTGACCATGACAAGTCTGAAACAATGTAATGTAAATGATGGATTTTAAAACTATGACATTCATATATGTGTATGAAATGACTGAATCTAAAATGTGGGCTATCCACCAAGAAAAGATTCATGGCCTCACTGGCACGGATGAACACAGGAAACAACCTTAAGATTTGGCACCACCCACCTAAACCACATATGTCGTCTCCTTACATACCTGCCATTTTATTTTTGAAATATATTAATCTGACAGTCTCCAATCCTAGGAGGTTTAACGATCCATCAACATTTAATGGTCGTACCTGCATAAACAAACAAAACAAAAAACTGTAAAAAAAAAATGTAAAAAGCAATGACGGTAAGACAATTAACAAATGTACTAATGTGGACAGTTCCTCGTGGCTACTTCCCTAATCTGTGCTTCCCAAAAACACAACTTTTAGTTACCATTTCGATAAACATCTTTATGCTTGTTGCAGTAAATACTATCTTGTTTTTAACAAAAGCATTTTACCTTCTTTAGCGGAACCGTCTGAATCCATTCCATGGAGTTTACATCAAAGACATCAACTGCATTTTCACTGTACACAGAGAGGTATGGTGCATTGTAACCTAGAGTAGGGCGAGAACATACACAAACACAAAAACATTTAAGGATCTGAACTGGGAATCTCAAACACCCTTTTCACATTCTATGATCTCTGCCCACCATCTGAATTTACTATTAATAATATGTATTTATTGAGACACGTGTAGGCATTTATTGCTTAGGTGTGCTGTGTTTGGGAAGGCCGAAAAGAGAAGGCAGCCCTGCTATGCCACTGTGCAAAAGTAAGCCTTGCATTAACCATCAAGGCTTGACTGAGATCAGATATTTCCAAATCTGCAGAAGATGCAAAGATTGAGAATACATTGTTAGAATTCAGTATATAATAAGTATTGATGGCTAACCCTCTACATGGTATGATTGCCACATACCACTGAGGGATTAGGTATTAATCACAACTTCAGGGTTGGCTTGTTGAGGGATGAAGCTTGGAAATAGAGACACCAATTGTGTTAGACCAAACCTATCACTTTCTCAATAATTAAAGCTAGGACCCAAAAACCCCAGCAAATAAGGTGTTGACTGAAATATTGCCCTAACAAAGAAACAATATTGAATGGAGTCAGCATGGGCACTAGATTGAAGCATCTGAAACCTAATTTATTAATTTCTTGAATTATGCACTTACCAAATCGCATTCCATTTAATGCAGCATTTTTTATTTCATATTATTTCAAGCATTTTTATCGAATTTGCAGTATGTATAATACTGGACTAATGTTCATATTGACATGCAATGTACGATTAATTTCTGCTCTTGATTTGGATTTTGGATTCAATATATGTTTGGCTATTTGTATAAATTGAATGCTGTTCCTCCAATGAGTCTCTGCTAGTACAGCATTGTTTACTGTGACTGGAATTTGCAAATATAATTTCAAAATAATTTACATTATTTGTATTTATAATTAAGTCTAGTGCAGGCTGCATTTGAGTTTGGTTAAGGCTGAGCAAGTACCTACAACAGTGTTTACATAAATTCTGATTAAAAAGATTTTTGATTTCTTGGGCAAGTTATGTCCCGAGTTATTTTATTCCATTAAAATCACCATTTGGAAACTCAGATGTCTGGATAGAGTAATGGTGGGAATCTGCCCTCGAAGTCTGGAGTACTGGCAGTTTGGCAAGTATGTCTGCTCACAACAGTGTACAACATGACAGCCCAGTCAAGGCAACTTTGATAACTGTGGGAGGTGATGTGCTCTATGAAATGGAATTTTTTTTTTGATTTTCTTCATCTCCCATGAGACCTAGACAAGAAGCACATACGATAGTTCACCATTATGAGAAAGCTTAAGAACTTGCCCAAGTTCACAAAAGCTTTCCAAAACTGTGTACGCTAAACAAATCATTTTGATGACTCAGAATTTAAAAAAGAATGAAAGAATAAAAACAATTCGAAATTTAGAGAAGGATTTGGACATTATAAGATTCAGTAAGTCAACAGCAGCTCGTCCTGTGGAATACATTTCTGCCCAATTGCAGAGCATATCATTTTTTCAGTCATTTGAGTCTCTATGAAATTCCACCGATTTGCCTTGTTCAAGTTTGTTTACATATTTAGCCAGCATTTCATCTGATTGGCCTACTGTTTCCTTAAATGTTTCTTTCAATCGGTCATTCTTATTCTCTTTGATTCTGATAATCTCGAGATCAATTACCTGTCTCTCTCTGGTCAGTCCGCCATGGGATTGCATAATCACATCCAGTGAGCATTTATTCAACACCATGGATCATTCATGAACAATCTGCTTCCATTTTTTTTTTAACATAGTGAGGGGTTTAAAGGTATTTTTACACACGAGAAATCCTTTTTACTATGTTATATTAAGTGTAAAAGCATGTAGTTTCTACAAACATTTTAAGTAAATAATATAACAAATGAAAATACTGTATGTATCGTATACGAGTGTTTTCTGTGTAGGGCAGTCATCTCAAATGTTTTGTATAGCCCTAAAGTTAGAACACTTACTGGAAAGATCCAAAGTATAGCATTTACTACCTAACACAGATGCCACCTTGCCTCATTACCAGGAGACTTTCTCCTCAATTAATAAGATGAAGATTATTTGCAGATAGGATCATATTTGTTCAAGCTTAGAAGTAGCCTTGAATAATGTTCTTAATAAAAATGGTCTTAAATGAGCATTCTTGCATTGCTGTTCACTAAAATCAGTGGCACTAATCAGCAAGTGTATATGGTTATCCATTTAACAAATAAGAAGTCCTATGTATTGTCTAAATGTTGGGCTGTGGCATTTGTGCCACAGGTTGTTTTTATCCAATTGTATTCATTGCTAGGAGGGCCTATGAGCATGGCTCGGTTTTTTTTTTTAACCTGAAAAATAAATAGGAATATATCAAATGTGGTGTGAATCATTGTGTTTCTCACTTATAGAGGCACTAAGTGTCAAGCCTGGGTTTTCCAGGTGCTCAGAAAGTCACACAACAACCTTCATAGACTGGTAGAGTAACATGACATGAGGTGATGAGACATCTGAGTAGCTGCAGTCAAAATGCTGAGGAGTTTTATTGGCAATACTCCGAAAGAGCCCCGAGCCAAAATGAGGCACGGAAAATTGAAAACGACACCAGAGTGCCAGTTGGTGCCTAATATACTCAGATGCCGTCTTGTCTGGAAGTGGAATTGCGGCTGAAGACACATGGAGTCGGCTGGTGGCACTGGAGAGCCAGGGTTGGGAGAAATAATTTCCAGACCAGTCGGACACTTGGAAGGATGTTTGTAAGGAGCGGAATCTGAAAGTTGCATTTATCAGAATTACTTAAACATATTCAATCTCTGATTTAATTTCAAATCGCAGAGAAACAAGTAGAAACATCAGAAAGTAAGGAGGAATGACTAAGGCAAAATCGTGGTGGCTGCTACTAACATAGGCTAGCAGCATTGTATAAACTAACTGAGGTACTCGTTAATTCTGACAGCAGCTCCTCTGAGTTGCAGGCTGGGCTAAGTAGCGAGCATCTGCATAGTGAGTCCTCACTGGGAAACCACGAAGCCCAAATAGTGTTATCACCCACGTGACTCATATTCCCTATCACTGAGTACAGTAACTATGCATGCCCTATGAGGTGGAGAGAGAGAGAAAATAGTTTTTCTGAAACCAGGATACAGAAAGGATGCTGACAGATGTGTTTGAGGGTGAAATGTGTTAGGGAGACGAAGACCTTGAAAAAAAGCCATGCACATTTCAATTCCATCTAGGAATGTTGAGAATAAATGGAGTGAACGTTAGTCAAAGTACTTTTTTCCTTCATTTTTGCACTGGTCTAAGAACACTTCTGAAGATTTTCACCAATTTTTCAATAGATTTAGACTGTTCTCACTATTCTTGGGCCATGCTCTAGGAATGACTGCCCGCTTAGACGTTGACATTAAAGCTATTTACGATAGTCAGTCTTTCATCTGTTTAGCGACGCTTAGTTTTACTGGATCCGACCACGAAGAATCACTGGGATGAATTGAATCTTGCATTCACCAGGATACTAACTCGATGCTCAAATTCGGATCAGATTATGCAACAACATTTTAACAACTGTGCAATAGGGTCTTCCGGTTAGGACTTGTGGTCCCCCTTTTTTAACTTTAACAGTTTTGTTTTATTCATGGAGTATATAGGTCTTTACAGTGCATGTTATAGGTGAATTGTTTTATTATAGAATGTCGTTTTTAAATGATGTGTACAATAAAATTTTTATGATGGGATTAATTTTTGTTTTTTTAATTAAAATCCATGATGTTATATCTCTAATTTGGGGGCATATTTTTTCAGTTGGGGGCTTCGGTAAATATATCTGTCCCGGTGGAGTGCAACCCTATGGTGAATGATTGTGTGTAAGTATCTCAGTTCTCAAGGGGAAAACATTTTCTTCTACTGTTGAGTAGTGCCCTGTTCCCTTTGATTGTGGTGCCACCTCTCTAGTGTAATTACTAATGAGTATTAAACACCACCTTCACTGATTGTGCCACAGAATAACGTCAATAACAAATGCTGCTAGGTGGCAACTTCAACTGAAAGAGTTTTAGAAAAAGACGACTGGGTGAAATCAGCCCTTATCTTTGACTAGGAGCCTTATTAGACAGTCAATCTGATGGCAAAATGAGGTTTTTAACTCAGACGCATCTGATAGAATGCCTGCTAGCTGAAAAAGATGGAATACAGCACAGATAAAGAGTCTGCATGACACAGCACTGTATCACTGCCAACACAAAAGGTAAAATCTACACGTTTCTTGCAGGAATATTCACTTAATGGAAGTCAAACGAATTCAAATTGTCTTACAAAGGAAAACATACATCTTTTTTACTAGGATAGTTACTATCATTGCCCCCACGCTTACGGAAACTTTCCAAACGTGTAAAGGCAGAGCAAACACTTTTGATGACTGATAATAAAATAAAACACATAAAACATTTCAAAAAACATTTGGTAAAGTGCTTGTCAGCTAAATATGATGGAGCGCACAGCCCACACGACACACCACTGTACCACTGCTAGAAGAAGAGTAGTAACTTGAATGTTTGTGGTAGGGATATCTGCTCAGCTATTTACTGAGATAATTACTAACATTTCATAATGTTCAGATTAACTCTCAGAAAGCATGCAGGCAAAGTAAATCTGTTTGATGGGTGAAGAATTGAAAATAAAAACATAAAACATTTGACAAACATTTGATTATCTGACTTCAAAGTAAACACAATGGAACACAGCAGAGGTAGCACAGTCTACATGGCAAACCACTGTACCATGGTCAATGTACAATAACAATGTCAGTATTTCTTAGCTCAGCGATGAAAGTGGAAGAGGCGGCAATACAGAAAGACACTGGTACGTGTTTCTGTGGCAATGTCACCCATGGTTATTAGTTCTACTTTGTCTTTGGTGTAACCTATTTGTATTCTACTAACATGAGAGAGTGGCCATCTTGTATCAGATAACTCTTCTAGTGTCAAATCCCTTGAAGGGCTTTTTCCACCCGACATTGGATCTATGCATGACCATCACTTCGGTCAACAGTTAGGGTACCATAGACTGTGCAGTCATGTTTGCCTTCACCAGCACCTTTTGTAAAGAGACCTTTGTACGTCGGAGGCCTAGCTGATCGGTTATTCAACCGCTGCTTATAAAAGGAGAAGTTTAGTTGATGAAGTAGAACATTTTTATGTAGTATTCGCTTCAGTTAATGTTTCAGGAGAGGAATGTTACAATTCTATGTGAAAATATTTGCTGATTTGTTTGGTATTGGCAAATCTTATAGACGGTCATTCTGAACGCTAGGTTTAGTCAGTTGAACGAGCAGGAAATTATTTTCCCTCTTTTCCAGTTAGAGTTGACCTGGGAAGGAGGATGGCTTTTTAATGTTAAAGGATATTGGTAGTATGATCTTTGTGTGCTGTATGGAGCACATGATTGCCACAAGTGTTTTGTGCCAACTGTGGGATGTGGCTATGGGGCAATCATCAATTTAGCTTTTCCCCTGATCAATGGATTTAATCTTTAACGTCTCACTAGTACGATTCTGGCTTCGCTCGCTACAGGGGTGCGTTTTGACCAGTTCACTAATATTGTGCTTTATTGGCCTACATCCTACTTGTGTGCTTTCCATGTTGCGTGTGATTATCCCACACTGCTCTTCTGGTACCTCCTCAACTGGAACTATGGCTAAGGTATTTACAGACCTATCGTACGGACGTCTAGTCATCCTGCATTGGCCCCTCCTTTCAGTAGCCTCTATTGGAAGAATCTCTGGAACACTGCTCATTCACAGCACAAACTGGTGTGATTCTGATATATATGTGTGGGAGACCGGAAAAACCAAAGGGAAAATCAACGGCAGAACCACTCAAATGTTTATCATTGCTGGCACTTAAATTGCCCTCTCAGGCTGTCAAAAACTATCACCACAAAATCTACCTGTAAGCCTTTATGGGGTTAAGCAGCCTAGGAATCACTCTCAAATATATGCTTAGTTTGATAACCGGGCCCCTAACCCCCAAGCAAAAATGTAACCAATGACTATCTGGAGTGTATACAGGACCCTCCATGCTACCTTGACGAATGTGCACCACACCTGACATAGCCTTACTAGAAGGGGTCAATCCTGGCTTAAACAAAACAAATTCTCGCTAGTCTCTTCTTATTGTGGTCCCAAAATATATAATGCCCTTGAAAAAGTTACCATTTCATAGGATTATGACTGCTGTATCCAAGCTGTTGACAAGAGGATTGGTCTTCCTATGTTTGTCTGTACATATTACCAGGGACTGTAGTTGGGCCTGAATCTCAAACAACATCTCTCCCTTCAAAGGGCTCCCTTAGTTTGGCTCCTCGTGTTCTTATAATCCAAAGTGCCAGATTGCCTGCCACCAAAATCTGCACATGCAGCTTCTAGGGCACTGACTGTGCAAATCAATCATAGGCATTTGTATAGCGCACTGCTCACCCGGAGGGTCTCAAGGCGCTGGGGGGGGGCGGGGGGGGACGCTACTGCTCGAACAGCCAGGTCTTGAGTTGCTTCCTGAAGGCGAGATGGTCTTGCGTTGTCCGGAGGTGGATGGGGAGGGAGTTCCATGTCTTGGCTGCCAGGTAGGAGAAGGATCTTCCTCCGGCGGTGGCTCTGTGGATGCGGGGGACGGTGGCGAGAGCGAGGCTGGCGGAGCGGAGCTGGCGGGTGGGCTTGTGGAAGGTCAGGCGGCTGTTGAGGAACTTGGGGCCCAGGTCGTGGAGGGCCTTGTGTGCGTGGGTGAGGAGTTAAGATATGGAAGTACCTCAAGCCCTAGTATGAAATACAACTACTGTATCTTATCAAAAAGGCCTTTGGAAACCATATGTTTACCCTAATTACCTAACAAACATGGTTTGCACCCTGATTTCTCGACTTCAGGTGATTCAGTTGGTAGAAGCGCATAACAAAAATCATTCAATCAATCCAAAACTGAATGTTTGTGGGCGGGCACCATTATTGGAGGAACCTGACTTGTAACATTCATGTATTCCATTTTTATAACAACTATTTTTATCTGTTGCTGAAAATTTGGGGTGATGATAAAGACAATGCATAACTCACAACCATACCAAATGTCAATCTTTTAAACACATATTCACACTGCAAAGTCTATGTTTGTTATTATTCACGTCGGTACGCCTGACTAAGCAATCTGAGTTGTTTATCCTACTGAAGACAACTCCAGAAGCACTTTTCGAGAAAACTTACAATGAACTTGTTGAAGGTCAAATGCCCTTGGAAGATTATTACCATTAGCAATATTTCAACATAAACAATTAGTGGTGCAAAGCCGTTTTGCTGCTGTACAAGACTGTCTATTGCTCCCAGCTAATTTGCACCCACAACGTGCTAAGTAATACCCTATTGTCTGCCTAGCACACTATGCAACCTACTCAGGTATGCTGTAAAGTGATGAAATGTTAAAAAGCCAAATATATTTCGTCTGAGGGCTGTGCAAGGCTTTGAGGTCAACAATTTGGAGGAAGAATGTCATTTGTTCCAAAACATGCCCAACTAATCATGAAGCAAGAGACATTTTTGGGTATAGGGCAAAATGAGTGTACTCGTGTTCCCATAAACACGGGGGGGGGTCACCACACACAATAGACAAGCATTTGCAATGCAATAGGTCTCGCATTTACGCGAGTTTGAGCTATTGACATTGCAAATAACAATGCCTTTAATTTTTGTTTTAGTTTAAAACATAAATAAAAGGCATTGTCTTTTACAATGCCAATAGCTTACACTTGCGTAAATGCGAGATCTATGGCATTGCAAATGCTTGTTTAATAATTATTGGGGAGGGAGGCATATAGACCCCTCATCGAGCCTTTACTGGTCCCGAGGACCCCATCCTCTGGTGCCGTATTATTGTTAAAGGGGAGGGGGATGCGCAAGCCCCTCCCCAGACTTTAGGGCCACAGACGCCCCACAAACACCTATACACACTGAGCAAAAGAGTTTGTGAAAGGAGAAATTAAAAGGTAAGCAGAAACACCCTCTTGATTGTCACGCTCACTGCTGGTACTCTAGTCATCTTGTCCCACAAAATGTTACCATTAAAACACCAGCCAGCCACACGCTTACACTCTAATACTGTACTCTATAAAAAGCCAAACTTGTCTATGCTTGTTAAAACAGCTTGGGTACAATGGGACAAAGGAAGGGAGGTTTAAAGTTTTATACTTCAGGGAATATAAAGAGAACCACAGACAAAAAACCACAATACAGTCCTTTGCCTGAACGACAAAAATGAAGTGGAAAAAGTGCCTATGAAATATATGGTCGAGGCAAACATGCATTTTGCTTTCGATACAACACACACAGCATTATTTGTGGCCCGTGTTTTGTTCGCCACTTTAGTAACACAGAAACCAGGTTGACTCTGTATGCTTTTTTTCTCTACTTTATTTTAAAAAGTGCACCCCCGGGTCAGGCTGCTCCCGCTCCACCATCACACACTGGTCCATGGCGGGCTCTGGCGGCAGCGGAGGGGGGGGGGGGGTCGTTGCCAGCGCCGTGCCTGGGACCTTGCTGGGGCTTTCGCACTGTCCCTGCGCCTCTCTATGGCTCATACATGTTTTGGGCTTCTCTGTGGGGCACACGAGGGAGAATGACGGGGGGGCAGCAGGAGGTCTCGTGCGCTGTCTGGCGACGAGTCTCTCGAGCGGAGCCTGTGTCTCGTGCGATCAGTGATGGGCGTGCCGTGACTGGGCAATCGAGCTTGTGAAACCGAAGGCTGAACATCGACACGCCTTTGGGACAGCGAGTCTACAGCGTGTCTTGCTCACGCTGCCTGTAAGTGCCAGTAGGCTCTCTGATTGGTTGAAAAGGTCCACCAATCACAGTGCTTATTTGTTAGTTGCCAACGAATCAGAGAGCCGACTGGCTAAACATCGACACGCCCTTGGGACAGCGAGTCTACAGCGTAGCTAACTCACGCTGCCTGCACGCGCCAGTAGGCTCTCTGATTCGTTGACAAGATCCACCAATCACAGTGCTTATTTTGTAGTTGCCAATGAATCAGAGAGCCGACTGGCGCGTGCAGACAGCGTGAGCAAGACACGCCGTAGACTCGCTGTCCCAAGGGCGTGTCAAAAACAATATAGAGCGGTAACAAAAACCCGCTGCACACCAATCACAACAGAACGTTTTACATAAATATCAACATTGCCCAATTGAAAGCATGGGCAGTAACAGAAGTACCTCTACACAAAATACTTTACCCCAATAAATCTCGCTATGCGAGCAACGCATGCGCGCTGCAACGCTAGGCGAGACCTAAAAAAACTAACCATTTGCCTGTAAATTTCATTTAAAACAAGCACTGGGAAAGCCAACATGTCTGGCCTTAGTAAGCCAGCAATGCTTTATTTATTTTTGGAAAAGATATGAAATAGGCATTTAAAGTGTAAAAATTATAAAAAGTAAAAATATCACTGTATAAAGGTGGTGTGCATATGCTTGCAATAAAAACAAACAAGAAAAAAGGGCAATCGTAAAATAAAAAAATAAAAATTAAAGATGGAATTGCTCTACCAAGCCTGGCACAGAAGTGGAATACGTTTCAGGCAAATGTGCACTTATGCACATGCAAAACACCACCACTCACAGAGAAGAGAGTAAATGGCTGTATTGGACTGACCATCTGTTCCAGACTTACCAGCTGTATGCTGTGAGGGTAGGAATCAAAATGTTAATGGCACTTGGAAGAGACCAATGGATGAAGAGAGCTCACAGAAAAATCCAAGGGTTTATATATGTATTTTACGATGAATTTTGTGGAACACATGAAGTTGGCTAAACAACTAAAGCTGTCTTTAAGTCAAACCTAAAACCGGCAGACTATAGCAGATACACATACGCTAGTGGAGTGCAGACACTTACAGCAAGAAGATGGAGTTGCTGGCCACATCAGTTCTTGTTGCCGTGACCTCCTTCCCTGGCAGTCGATGTAAACTCCAACGCTGCTAAAACACAGCAGATATTCTTTGTTTGATATTTCGACCGCGCAGATAGCGTCCGTTGGCTGTTGTGTTATAAAGGATAACGTGTGGTCATCTGGGTGTAGTAAGCTGTAGGGGTTCCCTTCTGCTTGCAAGGGATACTTTAAGAACCCCGACTGGTAACCCACACACAGCCGCTCGCTGAAAATGGCCATCCACTGGACATTTCCCGGGACTTGGATCTCCTTGATCTTTTTGTGCCGTGTCTTGCTCTGGTTAAGTTCATAACAGAGGACCTGTCTTTTCATGGCTACACACAGGCAAGTCTGGGCTCCATGACGCACCTGCCCCGACACAATTGCCTGGCAGCCCTTGGTTTCAGCCAGCTTGAAAAACTCAGTCTCTCTGCCGTCCAGTGCTACCATGGGGAAAAGTCGTACATGGCGATTCCGCCCGGATATCACTGCGATGAGCTGCTCCTGTGGTATGAGCTCCACCTGATGAACTTTCTTGTTGTCACCAACACGGATAATCTCTATTAGAATTCAAACAACACAAATTAAAATTGCTTACTCATAAAAAACAAAATATTACTTAGTAGAGCACAATACAGATTTCTGTAAACTAAAACCAACAACTAAAGAAACAAAAAAAATAAAAGCTCAGAGACACTTGCTTTTCTGGAATGCATAGTAATTAACAGGCATGCTTTCTGCAATAAACACTCTTCTCAGCACAGAAGAAAACGAAGATGATGTTCTATAAGAAAATTTGGCCTGGAAAAGTTTGTTTTCACAAGAATATAAATTGTGAATGAATTTGAGGCTTGGAGTGCAGCTGATTGAAGACATACCCCAGAGCATTAAGTGACTGTAATGTGACAAGTAACAAGGAAGGTGAGGGCTAGACCTTCCACAAGTTATAAGCACACAGGCCGAAGTACCTACTCTTCTAGGCTACATGATAACCATAGTTTGAGGTTTCTTCTGGAATAAGGAGTTCTCTAGAAGGGCTGTGAGCAACACCACCCTCCAGGAGACATTTCAAATGTACAATCTACAAATCCCACCATGGAATAAACTTCACTAAAACTGGCTATTACAATAGTAAATGTGAGCGAAGTGTGAAAATAGCAAAGTTCTCTTGAGGATTTAACACTATGAAAGAATGCTTCATAAACCCAGAAATGAGTGCACTATTGAACCCATCAAAAATATAAAGAAAGTTTGTGAAGACTCATCAGTAATCTGCACAGACCAGATATGACTTGAAAATGCAGAAAGTAAGGTCTGAGCCAGAAAGCTGTTCAGAGCTGCTGAGGTTGCAACAGCCAATGGCTCACTACAGACTGAACAATTTGTGGAGGAAGCAATAGTGAGGATTTCCTTGCATTGGCCACATCACTCAGCGACGGATTGAACCACAGCGGACGCACATTGAATGCCTGCCTATCCAGGGAGAAGTGGAATTTAGATTGTGCTTACAGCTCAAATTTGAATGAGAGGAGTACAAATACACGATGAAATGACTTAGAGGCGGGAAGAGTGGTAGAAATAATAGTGCCCTGGCGGTAATTTGTGGAAAAACACATACAGCTTGAATCTGAAGTAAGCTTGTTGTGGAGGTATAACTGATAGATCCAAGGAGCAGTTTCTGAAATTTGAATGCTTGACGGAGCATTTTATAGTGGCACAAGCGTGGTCCTTTTCTAACTAAATATTCTTCTGCTACAAGTGAAATGAAATAGGGTTTTCAGATTTTTTGAGGTAAACACTTTATTTAGTATTCACAAAACCCAAAGCGAGGTCTTAATACAGGATAGTTAACTTGAAAAATGTCAAACGTCATAAAGTTGCATATGCAAGACTGTTGTGTGTTTATTTCAATTACTTTAAGGTCAAACACCTGAAGAAATGGCCTCATATTTAATGTAATGTAGATATTCAGGTGTGTGAGTTTCTGAAGCCTTCAAATTAGAGAGACTTACAGATGTAAGCAACTGTTTCTACTCACCTAATGCTGGATGAACACTCCTCAAGAATGGTACCTAGACCCATTTCTTTAAGTCTTTTATACCCTATTTACAAAATAGTGACAGGGGTTGTGCTTTTGCTCCTTCTGGGCAGATTACACAAAGTATATACCCCAGATGCTTAGCAGATTATCTTGGAGTTTTGCTTCTATCCCTCCTGGACAGATTCCGCTCAGCAAATACCATGGACGTTCATCAGTGACTCCATGGGTTACGCCTCAGTCCGTTGTGGGTAGATTCCACACAGTATATACCCGGCATGCTCAGCAGTGCCTCCAAAGGTTGTTCCTCTGTCGCCTTCAGGGCAGGCGACACACAGTATATACCCCAACTCTTTAACAGAACCACCAGGGGTTGGATTTCTGTTGTTAAGGGTGTACTCCAAATAACATACTCCTTGGGGGACTCCACCTATCCCCATCCTATACACTCTGTGATACTCCAAACATTAAGACATTGCCCACCTCCAAGATGGTGGAATGTGCGGTTTTGTCTATTCTCAGGCTCTCTGAAAGTCATCGTAAGTTTCTGCAACATTGTTCGTTGCGCCGCGTTTGACGTAGGTGTTTAAACATCACCCAACATCTCCTGTATGGGCCAAACTAGAACCTACGCCTTCTCAACGCTTCACCTGGAAAGGGCGTAATAAGCACAATGCAAATCAGAGAGCTTTTTAGCCATGTGTGGGGTATAAGACACTGTATAAAGGCTAAAATGCAAAAAATTCCAAATAGAATCTGCTTATTAACCAGGCTTGATGGTTAAGTTCTGCAATCATTTGAACAGGAGCCCTGACAGACTCAAATTCCTTTTATCATACTTTGCGTTTTTGTACAAGACCTCATGTTTGAGGCAGGATATCTTGGAGACTTCAATTTCTTACCATCTTTGGTGACATGTACCACAAACAACCCTTCTTCGTTGCCCAGTGCTATCCGTTCATGATCTAAGACAAAAATAGAATATCTTGGTAAATAATCACTTTAAAAAAAGAAAACTCTTTTACAAGTAATACATATCTTGACTCAATAATTAGGGTGGAGGCAGTAAATTCACTCAGTATATGGGGTCGGAAAAGTAGATTTTCATTGCCCAAAAGACTCACAGGCCCTAGAACAAAGGCTTTTTCTGTGTTAGCCATGATAAGAAACTTACCCAGAGCTCGACCACAGAAAACAATAAAATAAGGTTTTACTTTCTGAAGTAGGGGACGAGGAAGCAGCTGATCATAATGTTTGAAAAATGTGATGCAAAGAACTGAAGAAATGGTAGACTCAAATTTGCCCTCCATCTTTTTGATGTTCGGTAGAAAATCTGCTCTATGGAAGCCTCTCAAAGGAGTGATGCTCAAATTCCTTGCACCCAATTGCCACAATTGTACATAAAATAAGGTGGACAGACTGCTTTATCAGATTAACATATACCTCTAGATTCTCATGCCTCTATTAAACACCATTTCTTGTCAACTAAAATCAAAACACAGCTTCTTACTTTTACAATCTTTCCGCAACCTGACAGAGTAACAACAAACTCTCCTCAGATTGGGAATAAGAGACTAAGCCTCTCTAGCCACTAGATCACGTGATGCAATAACTGGAATTTATAATGTTTTGGGCCTAGGTCTTCAACTACTTTTAAATCATCATAAAATCTTCTGGTCACCCACAAACTTCCACAGACTAAACCTAAATGGAAACACCACTTCTTGGAAACGAAATCTACACCAAGGAGGCTGTGTGCACATGTTTACACTGTGCCCTTTAGTTGAGATCTAGGTGTCAGAAATCAACTTTCTTTCAAAATTTCTCTTTAATTGTAAACTTCACTTACCACTCCTTTCTCTCCCTGAGTAGTATAATATATGTGTTTCCACACATCTGATGTCACAAGGGTAGTTTATTATTCTTTTGAAATACTTTTAGCAGTGCTTCCTATAAGTTCCAGAACTGCGACCCACTTTTTCCAAAGAAAAACATTTATGACCCACCTAGCTCTAATAGACATGAGGTGGGCGATTTTTTTTAATGTAACTAAAGCATTGTGAGGTAGCGCATTTTCATTTACACACAGCACATTTTCCATTGAAATGACCATTGCATTTGCACAGACAAACAGTTTTACTGAAAAAAACATATCGCACACAAATAATTTGTGGAAATTGTGTTTCAGTGCCACCAAGTGAAGTGTCCTGATTTGTTTTGATGTGATTAAGATCTTTGATTGCATCACACGTAAGAATTACAAAATTAATTTATATTTGATTTCCTAACTGCTGAATGTCTACAGTTTATTTACAGGTATTTACAATTTGTTGTACATTACAAAAAATTATATTCTATAGCCTTTCCTTTTTAAACTCTCTGAACCTCAGCAAGATTGTCACATAATTCACTATTCTTTAGTTTCTCTGATGCAAAGTGAGAGGAGTTAGTAAGCACAAACGCCCACATTAAAAAAGTAACCACAACTTGTCAGAAGACAGCCTAACATTTGACCTGTGTATTTGAAGCACAGCAAATTTGACAAGATAAATACAGAATGTAATGAAATCTTTATATTTTGCTTGGACTTTCACAAACCACAAAAAAACGGCTCGCGACCAACCCACAATTTGGGAAACACTGATTTATAGAGTTTCTCTTACCCTTTTGGCTTCTTAGTAAATATATTCAAACTGCAAATTCCACAATGATCATAGAAAATGGCTGCTGAGCACAAGTGTTGAACCACTTATTATATTGTGGCCTGAGCTTCTGTTTGATAGAAGCTAAAGATTTAGAAGGGAGAGCTGTGCTCACATCACACACTTTATCCCACAGTAGTTTGCCGGCTACCAACATTCACAAATGTATTCATTATCATAAATACCAGTAACCACTTTACCAGACCGCAGCGACCGTACTCCTCATCCCGATGCCGGAAGATTTTCTTTTGAAGCAGTATCCCTTTGACCCTTTGAGAAAGCCCTAAGCCTGATGGCCATTTGGGCGAAAAAGGGTGTCGGCTGTTCCTTCGGTTACTTGTATTTATGATAATGAATAAATACTGAATACTATAATCTAAAACGCATCATCGGATTTTGGGATTTCCCTTTCCCGGGAATTTACATATATATTTTTGGCACAAACATATCGCTGTTTCACAGTACGTGTCTCACAATTGGTGGTCTCTGGGTGAATCCACCCGATGGGTACGGGCTACATCAAGAATTGGGTCCTGTACCATTATGCGTGAACCCGGGCAGCACCCACCCCCAAATGAGCTAACAACATTCAGAAATAAAGACTAATTACTGCTGGGGTGCTTTATCACCTTGAGTTCAACCACACTGCGATCTCTGCTGCCCAAGGTTTGCATGACTAGCTATTCGAGCCCGAAGTTTCTACTCTAAGACATCACATTTTCTAGAAGGATTTACCAGCAGTCCCTCTGAGGGTCTCTTACTGGCACTCAGTCTTTTTACCATCTCCAGTGAGCCTCTCGCTCTTCTCTTTCGGTCTGGAAGATTCCATCTCTGCATGTACGGGGGTGACCCTCATATCCATTTCAGGATGGGGTCGGGGAGAAGAGTGGGGGTCTGCAACTAAATGACCACGCCGGGGGGCTGGCATTGGACGAGCAGCCACACTGGACTTTGACAGAACTATGGTGACCACAGATAGTCGCAGTGATGACTTACTGGGTTCATTTTCAAGCCGTAGGAGATGGGGTGCTGCCTCAAATTGATTAACCAGTGGAAAGACCTTGGTTTTAAGATGGCGCTGGCTTGATACCAGCCTCTCAAACTGCAGCCGTTCCATTAGCGTGTCTATCGGCTCAAGTTGCTGGGGAAGATCCCTTTTTTGAACATTAGGGTCCTAGTTGGATTTCGTGATCCCCAGCATTTGTCAAACAGGCCTCAATGCAGGTGCCCCCCTGATGATGGCTGCAGTGAAAAGCGACTCGTTGACTGCTCTGCTGAGACACCGACACCTGCTGCCTACGTCATATCTGTATTGCTCAACCAATCAATCAATCAGTGTATTTATATAGCGCGACTAATCACCCGAGAGGTGTTCACAGACACAGTGCTGTGTATGGTTCAGCCCAAAACTTTCTCTCCTTTGCTAGTCCTATGTCTCCATTGAGAGCAGTCGATCAAGTGACTTGTTAGTGTAAATCTCGACGGACACTGACAGAAACACTACATTATTCACTATTATTTTTGATCCTACGGTGGTGACTGTGGCCTGCACTGGCAGAGTGTTACTCCTAGCTTCGACATGATTTACTAAAAAGAGGGTACCTGATCTCCATTTCATAACTGCAGCTTTTAATCTGAAAATTAGTTACAATGCACCTTTGTATTTTTTGTGCAAATATTCACTACAATACCCATGCACCTTCTGAAAAGGGACTCTACAAATGAGCGGGCCTCACCATGACAGCCTTTTTGGGGAAAGTGTGGCTGGGAAGCAAATACACTGCATGACCTTTACACGTATGATTAATACAATTAATGACTCTACAATAGTCCCATCGAGAAAATTTTTTACATTGAGAAATTGATTTACTGTTTTACTACTCTTTATCATGAGAAATTATTGCACATGGTCGCGTCATGTATTACTATTCCGCGGAGGTAAAAGTGGAAATGTAAGTATTTACTATTTTCATGCTTCAACCCAATTGCTTGGTAGAGCTACACCAATCTTTAAACTAGAACTATTTTTGTCCACAGGGTGGCAGTAAAGTGATGAAAAAGTTTCATGCTGAATAAGAGTCGTGTAAAATGGCTCCGCATGCCAAGAGTCTGTTCGACATTAAACAAGGAGGCTCGGAGACATCGAAAAAGGAAAGAAATCCGCTCTCCTATCTTGTCACTCATTTCATAAACAAAATATGAAACTAGGGCCCTTTAGAGGAGTACCTATCAATAGAAATCAGTTCGCAGAGCGGGGAAGATGGATATGGAGGTAAGGAATCTACAACTAGAATATGTCTCTACCAGATACATCGTTACCGAATGTAAGTAACTTGTTCATCTGATAGAGACTTCTAGTTGTAGATTCCTTACCTTTAGAATAGATACCCCAGCAATACTAGCCCCGGAGGAGGGTCTGCGAACCAAGATCACACAAGGAAGTCCTGGAGGATCGAACAGGCAAAGTACCTGTCCCTCCGGACTTGGCTGTCCAGGCAGTAGTGTCTGGTAAATGTGTGCAGGGATGCCCAGGTTGCCGCCTGACAGATATCCAGGACTGGGAATCCATGTGCTAACGCTGTGGTTGCCCGCTGCTGCTCTAGTAGAGTGAGCAGGTAACCCCACAGGAGGTTCCTTCTTTGCCACTGAGTAGCACGATTTGATGCAGAGGACAACCCATGGAAAAATGGTCCTTTTAGATACTGCCAGACCTTTCTTGGCACCCATATAGCCAATGAAGAGTTGTTGATTCACCAGGAAGTCTCTCTCTTTCCTTGGAGGGATGCAGTGGCAGGTAAAAGGTGGGCAAAGTGATGGATTGTCCCACATGAAATGGCGTGACCACCTTAGGGAGAACAAAGCTTTTGTTCGAAACCCCACTTTATCTGAATGGACAGACAGATAGTGAGGCTTGGAAGACAGAGGCTAAAACTTGCTAACTCTGCGAGCAGAGGTGATGGAAATGAGGAAAGCAGTCTTAAGGGTCAGAAGCCTGAGATGGCAATTATGAAGAGGCTTGAAGGGAGTGCCCATAAGAAAGGTTAAAACCAAATTTAAATCCTATTGGGGCATTATGAAAGGAGACGGAGGAAACAAGTGATTAAGGCCCTTAAGAAACCTATTGACAATGGGAGATTTGAACAAGGATAACTGACCTGGAAGTCTCAGAAATGGAGAGATAGCCGAAAGATAACCCTTAAGGGTGCCCACAGCAGAGCCCTGCTCGGCCAAAGAGATTATGTACAACAGAACTTCTGAAAGAGGGGCAGAAAGGGGATCAACAGCTTTTGCTGTGAACCATGTCACAAATGTGTACCGTTTTAGTAGAGGGATGCCTGGCTGCCAAGATGACATCACAGACTTCAGGTGGAAGGTCGAAAGCTGTCAAGTTTCGCCGCTCAATCTCCACACATGGAGGTGGAGACTGGGCAGGTATGGGTGAAGAACAATTCCCTGTGGCTGTGATAGCAGATCTATTGAAGGGGCAGTCTGATTGGAGGATCGATGGCCATGCTCAGGTCGGAATACCAGACTCTTCGTGCCCAATAGGGAGCCACAATAATGACTTGAGCTCGGTTGCGCTTGATCTTCCTGGCAAATCTGGGCAGAAGTGGTATAGGCGAAACGGCGTAGAGGAGGCTGAAGCTCTACTCATGACAAAAAGCATCGCTGAGCGAATGCCATCTTGGAAACTCCAACCTGCAATACTGTTGACATTGCGCATTGTCTTCGGAGGCGAACAGATCTAAACAAGGCTATCCCCACTGCTGAAAGAGGCCCTACGCCACCTCCGGAAGGAGACGCCATTTGCGATCGACCAAGCACCGACGGATGAATTAGTCCGCTCTGGCTTACAGGGAACCCGCCAGGTGGTGAACCATCAGGGATACGCCCTGATGTTACAGCCATGTTTAGAGGCACAGAGCCTCCTGACAAAGGGTCCATGACCCCACCACGTACTGTTTGTTGAAGTACGACATGGTGGTGGTCTTGTCCGTGAACACTTGCACCACTTTCCCTTTGAGAGAGGAAGGAATGCCTCCAGTGCCAGTCTGATCTATGGAGACAGGACTCCACTGGAGACCAGACACCTCCGATCTCTGCCTCTCACTGGTGGTCGCCCCACCCAGGAGTGACGCATCCGTCACCACCATCAGATCTGGTTGGGGAAGGGAGAAGGATCTACCTCTGACCCAATCTAGGTTCGTTAGCCGCCACTGCAGTTGATGGGCAGTTCCCTATGATATCTGGATGTAGTCAAAGATTCTGAACAAGAGAAAAGGCAGCCAGAGCTTCCAAAGCCACACCACCCAGAGTAAACACTTTAATCAAAAAGGAGAACTTTGCCCATCTCGATGGTAAGCTGCACATTGACCACTAAGTTAGATAAACATTTTGCAGAGATAGAGATGCAAAAAAAGCAAGTCTGAGTGTTTTATACTACAGTATAACAAATGCTCATAGAACTTGAGTCTTGGAATATTGTTTCATCTTCATTATGTCTTTCAAAAGACAGCACAGCCACCGTGTTTCACCTTACAAAAGGCTTCATCTGGACAAAAGTTAATCCACTGAGAATCACAGGGATTCTCTAAGTGTAGTGTATGGTCAAAGGACAAAAAATATACAAGCACAGGCAAGTCAGTACTCTGGTCCTAAATACGAAATCGAACATGGGAGGGCAAACGTGTGAGCCTTCTTAGAGTCAAAATTAAGCGTATGTGAGAAAGTAAAATGCGCCTTGGTTCCTAGTTCCCAGCACAAAATAGAATCTACTCTGCAGGGCCTGAAAGCGCACCAGCGGAGCCGGACTGCCCAAAGATTAGGTGCAAGGCCTCATAGATTTGACTCAGTTAGGTAGGAGACGCTCTGGCTCCCGGAATGGGTGGAAGTGCGGAGTCATCTCAGAAGTAGGCTGCAGGGACCAAGGCCTAGAATGACGATGCCCTGAGTCCCGCTTCGCGTCAGTCGACAAATGGGGCGAAGTCAAAGAACACCTATGTTTCATCGACTTCTTCGTATGCTTACCCGATCAACTCAAAGATTTTGAATGGGACGAAAAGTGTGGGCTCTGTGACCATCCTCAAGACCTTCCTCTGGACCGAGAACGGGAGTGATATGGACAGGAGTTTGGCTTCATATTATCAAAGGTCATGGCTAGTAAGACTCCTCAGTGGCCAGAGGTTTGGCTTTGCATGATCAAAGACCATGGCTCCTACAAAGTCTTTGGATTCATGGCCCGGCACTCGGAGCACGACTTCGGGTCGTGGCCGTGCTCCAAACACCACAGACACACAAGGTGCGGATCAGACACGGACATCGCCTTGTTGCAGGATTTGCACTGCTTGAAACCAGGGACATCTTAAAGTCACCAGGAGTCCAAGACTCAGAAAAAACTGACAAAAGTCAAAAATAGGTTAGCCAAAAAATGGCTAAGGGGTAGCTCTCTCCAGATCTGGACTTAGGCTGGCGTGGAAAAAGAAAGAACTGACGCCAGCACGAATTGGCGGCCTCTATGTAGATCCCGCAACGTCATTCCGGCGCCCATGATGCCGACGACAGACGTGGAGCTGACAGCACCACCCACTGACGTGCAGGGGGAAATTCTAAAGGCAAGGAATATACAACTAGCAGTCTCTACGAGCTTAAAGAATTCACATGACTTCATACTGTGCTTAAGCCATGACTGTTATTCTTCTTTTAATTAAAATTAATTGAAATTTTAAAAAATCCCTTTTTTATTTACAGTGAACTCCATGAAATATCACTGCCCGCTTGTGTCTGTGTGTGTTCCCAACTCGAGGTTATAGAGGTACTACCCACAAAACAAGAGACGGGACTAGGGTCCCCTCATCAATGAAGGATCTGCTCTTGCACTCACCCACACTCAAACATACAAAGGTGACTGACAGGCACTCTGTCCAATGATGATTTCGATCACCTGAACGGTCCTTATTCATTCCAACCATTCAAAGAACAAGGAGGGTCTCTCTCTCACATACACCTCCAGCCAATCCACCCCACTCTAACCACAACTGAAGATGACATCATACTATCAGCTGATTTTTCGTTTTACATGTCTGTTACCAGCATTGGCATACTGCACATCTGGCAGTGGTATAGCATTTTAGTGATGTGGACTGTCTGGAACAGAACGTTCCACAAGTTTACATTTCCTTGCACAACACAGTCTGATTCACCATACGATTAACTGTTTTGGGTACTGGCTCTGTTGCATCCTTGTGGCTGTGTTTCGTCCATTGTGTGTGGTGATTGTTAAGCCTCCTGTTCAATCTCAGAGGATCCTCGGTGGTTACATTGCGTATGGTGTTGTGCTAGGGAGGGCAATTTCAATCACTGAGCTGTGAAGTTTATCCCATTCCACTCAGAACAGACAACTGCCTGTTAAATGGGTTTCTTAGTTATTCAGTGTGTGGTGCTGGTGCGTGAAGTCAGGTCTAATGTTTTGGCAGCCAGCATGTCATTCTAAAATGCTGTGCACAGAACTCACCAGTCTTACGAGCCATGTTTTTTGACAATACAAAACCAAAACTCCAGCCCCAGGACCCAACGTTCTTACTAGCCATGATCTTTCATCATGCAAAGCCAAACCTTTGGCCACTGAGGAGTCTTACTAGCCATGACCTTTGATAATATGAAGCTAAACACCTGTCCACTACAGAGCAATGAGTATAATATGCTTAAAAAATCTATATAGTTTTAAAAATCAGATAATTTCTCTCAATGCAAGGGCTCTTTCTTCATGCCTCAAGCGCGCCTGTGGGGTAGCCAGCATGATATAAAACGTGTAATACTTTGGTAAGTCATTCCTAATCTTTAAAGTGGAGAAAATAAAAATATTTGTAGTCTCATTAACCACTACTAACTTATAGCCTTCACCATGACTGGCTAATTATATATGCAGACTAAGAAGCCATTTTGGTGATCTTTTATCCAGGATGCCCATCATAGGTCCTTGAGGGTCGATTCCAGGACAGATTTCTAGACTAACCAATAACAAGCTGAGTTTCATGCAGATTAATTGAAGGTAATTGTATATTTTTATGTAGGTGTCTTAAAAACCTAACGTGGATCATGCCAATGCTGGCCATGCCTATAACTGTTGTGGCCAGCCTGCCCATCAGTGACCCTATGGTCGTCTTACCTAAGATGGTAGCCGACTGCGTGGTTTTGATGAGCGGCAAGGTACTGTCATACGCCTCTTTGGGAATGTACACCGATCGGTCCTTCAGCTTGTTCTTCTTCAAGATCCGGTGCAGCTCGTTCAGCACGCCCACCCACTTGCTCTTCTCACTCTCGCTGTCCGCCAGGATCAGGATGGAGCACTTGTTACTGCACGCCGACAGCTGTGAAGCTGTGACCTGTAGTACAAGGGAGAAGCCACATTTACAATGACGCAAGACACAATGTGTGTTCTGCTAACGGAGGTGTCCAACCAGCAGTCCTTCAACACCTCCAGACACTGCTACAATGATTGTTTAGGTCTACCAAAGTAAGTGTATGTGTAGTAAGTTTCTTTGTTGCAAAAGGAACAAAGCTAAAAATAGAACATTGTACTTTGCATTACCCCAATGCAATCTCCCTTCAAGCATTTTCCCAGTGGAAAGATAAAACTTAAAACTGGGATCCTGAACAAGTGCTATTATCTTTACATAAAAAAACAATTTAAACTCCCAGATCTATTAGTGAAGAAGGTGGTTGGTCAAGTGCCACAGAGATACTAATGGGTAACTAGGTCAGACAGGGCTTGGACAGAAGCACATGGACCACATCACTCATGCTTTGTAGCTGCTTCATTCGCTCCCAATTAAAGAGAAGGCTAAGTTCAAAACCCTCTGTTCGATGCATGAGGCTTTTCAACAAAGGGCCTCTTCCTTTCACACCAACCTGCTCTTGCCTTAGCAAGCCAGCAAACGCCGTCATTCACCAGGCAAGAAACAAACTCCTTGAAGGCAGAACATTTATTTCTCAGCTTTATCCTCTGAAACTTACTTCAATACAAGACAAATTTTACAATTTCAGGAAAAGACATTGGACTCTAGGTTTGTTCTCTTTCCAATACCGTGACTATTGACTCTTTTATTGATAGACTTGTGACATAGATGATATCCTTTCATACTTATTTGCTTGTACACATTAAACATATTGAAGAACATTGGAGCTGCCCAAGCACCATCAAGGCCTCAAAAAATAAATAAATAGGTTACGCTTGGGCTAATAACTACAGTTGCTTAAGAATCCTCAATTAATAATACTACATTACCTGAATAACCTTTTACTGTTAAGTGGGGAAGTTGGATTTTACTATATTAGCAAGTTGGTATGGCCTGAAGACTTCCAAGGTCTGTATTCTACTTCACTCACAAGACATATCATCCAGAAGCATCAAAATAACTGTACAACACACACAGATTTTAATCTCCTTCTGTAAATTAATCCACTACACAAAGCCTTACCACGCTAGAGCACCGCACAAAACACAACATCTCATATTCAGTTGCTTGAAGTTTACTTACTCTGAAGATACAGGGAATGTCCTTTCGGTTTGCATGGATAACATCCGAAGCCAGGACAGAACTTACGGAAAACTCTTCATCCCTGACAATGATAAACATTATAGAGTGAGAAATGTGACAGCAGTAGAGTGACTAGAGGCCCATCATTAACATGGATCGCACATATCTCTATCCGAGTATATATATGCACCTTGAGCAAAACCTTCTGACATTTTCTATATCCTGGATTGTGTAGCACTGCATCGAAGCGAGTACACGCGGCACATAATGCAACAGACGCAAACTGGATTTGGAGCATATTTTCATCACAAAAAAAAGGAAGCCGTGCTAGAATAGCCTTCCCTTCAGTAACTTGTCCTACACGTTTCTCAAGATTAAGAACAGCGTCTAAGTTATATTTGAGGAATTTAAGTAGAAGGGCAGAGTCTTCTCTTGTGATACAAGGAGACAGCCAAGTCTGCACCGAATCCTGGAATGAAGCAAACGGTTAGAGATCTGGTTTGCTGGGGCTCGGCTCCTTCTCAGTGGTGCAAGAAGTCATGACTGTACATGATTCTCAGTCGCTGAGAGGGTGCTGGTGGTGTCTCTATGCTAAGACGACAACAGCCTAAAAACCCATACTCTCCCTTCTTTTGTCTGTCTTCTGTTCACAGACACAATGTGAATTCTATCGCCTTCTCATCCCGTCACCCCCATCTTTGTTCACTGCAGTGCAGCTACGGAGATTCAACCAGGAGGCTTCCTTCAAATGAAAGCAGGTTCTGCACATTACACTCTTCTGGAGAGGCAGGAAAAGCTACGACCTATCTAGAGGTCCATACGGCAAGCTTCTACAGTGAAATGCAGTGCAGATTTAGGTTGGGAGCCAACATGGGAATTATTACTTTCTGGACCACAGACCACACATAAAAAGATAGCAAACAGCTCTATCCATCTCTAGCTAAGGTGTCAGCCCTGGGCTCAGCGTTCAAGAGCAGTCTTAACACAAGGTCACTTTTTGTTCCATACACCAAAGTGTAGAGCGGGTCTGAGGCTAGATCCACCTTTCTGATGTCCCTTTCTCTTCCGAGGTTTTCAGGCACAACACCGAACAGGTTAAAGACGAGGCCTGGGCCTGAGGGCTCAGCATTCTGCCACTTATGGCTCCCAAAACACACAGACGTCACCAAGTGATAATGGTTTATGCCTTCCTTCGGATAATCATTCCTGACCTTTTACAGCAACATCCTCACTGGCATAGTCCCCACCTTCTCACCACAATGTTGTCACCTCAACGCCAGGGCGTTTTACACGGCAGCCCCATCTGCCATGTACAACAGTGACAAAGCACCCATGCTCCTGCACTTTCACCAAACCTCTTCAAAGAACACTGTCTAATGATGAACTAACAGTCCGTAAACCACCTACCGCCCCATCACATGTTAACCGCGCCTTTGACCAGGTACAGCGCTCCATTGCCTTTCAGCTAGGTTTGCACTACACAAAAGACCACAGCCACAATGACATACATTGCTGGAAACACTCGATGAATGACAAATCAATATCTGATCTGACCTACCGCTTCTCTAGAGGGATGACAGAGCCACTGCTCCAGCTATAATATTGGGTTAGCTGCATGCATTACTCAAGGCATACGAGTCATGTGTATAGATATTCTACACATGTAGTATTTAATGTTAGTAGCACATCTGAGAGCCTCACCCATTCCCCACTTGCTGTCCCTTTGGTTCAGTCCAACTGATGGTTGCCAACATTCCAAATGACCGTTGAGGACAGTTGGGATGACAAGGAATGCTTGGTTCTTCGCCATTTCTTATTCATTTAATAAGTCCACATTGCAAGTTTACCTATGGCTTAACCATTACAAAACTGACAACTTCGATTTTCACTCCCCATTCCAGTTTAACAACCAGAAATCCTCACTTGTGTGATAGAAGCCCAAGCAAGCTGTATTCTAAAAATATAAACATTTGATTTACAATTTTGCCAAAGTCTGAAGGGACGTGCTATGCCACAATCGAACACTTACCTCATGTCAATCACCTGACTGACAACCACAGTTGGCTGAGACGCTTTCCCCTCCGCGATCTCATACAAAAATAGTTTAAAATCGCACACCACGGCCAGCGCTCTTTGCCACCCTTTCTTCACCCCAGTCGGCTTGGGAACCTGCAATACAACAATATCCAGATTGGATACAGATTAACTTTTATTTGAAGTAAGGCCTAAGAAATCTATTTGTAAACACTGCACCATCACTTTCTTTAGTGGTGATCCACAAAAGGTCCTGAAATGAACAACCCCTCTCTGAAAGTGATGCTGTTCATATTCAAATATTTATCCATTAAGTCACTTATTTGTCTTTAAAACTGCACCCAAATCACAATTGTTTTGCTTGGCCTGCATGGAACACAACGTTTTTAAGGCTTTGACGAAGGTGAATATGGTATCAGTTCTGTGCAGGAAGCTGGGGCTGGAACTTCCTTAATACTTTGGCAAGGAAATATGGAAAAAAAGGCCAGAATGCGGAGCAAGCAGGCGACTGGTAAAAGAATCATTTTGGGGGGAACTTAATTTCCGTGCTAAAAACGATTATACCGAGGGATTTGTTTGGCATCACATACAGCATGTATTCAACACCAGGCTTCGGTTCACAGTTTACACATTCTGGCGTCTATTACCGAGTGTGGGCGAAATCAAGCAGAAATAATCATTTTGAGGAATTCCTTAGAATAATATTCACAATCAAAACTCCAGAACCAAGAAACAGATGGTGGCAATATTTTTTGGCTACTAAACTTGGAGCTAACAGAGTCAGTGGTCAAGGCCTTTAGCTCTACAAACTGGCAAATAATTCAATTCAGCCGTAGCGTATGCACAGACAGGTCTCTTACAAGTAACAGCCAACTGTAATGGGACCCCATTAACAATTGTATCTGAAAACTTTGGTCAGATGTAAGTTACATATATCTAGATTTACATTAGGGGTTTTCATCTCTTGGACTTATAAGAGCCCAGTACATCCTAAGCGTGGAAATGTACTAGTTTCATGCATATTTTAAAACAGCTGTGACTAACAACTATGAAATGCATGTTCCAGTATTCTGACACTTATATCAAATCCACATTTCCGTGAAATGAGAAAACTGCATCAAAATCAAAAAAGTGTTTGAAACCTGCAGGACAAAAGCCATAATGACTAATGCATGTCAATGTTGAAGTATTTGTGATTTGTATACGGAGTCAGTTCTGCTCGGCCCTACAAATATAGTATACCCTTACTCCATGCCCAAAGTTATTGATTGAAAATGTATTTTGGTAACTGACATGGTTCACAGCAATTATCGCAAACAGGGTTACTCCCAGAAAGCTTCCCACAGTCACAATACTTACTCTAACATGGCCTTCGTATGCTGTTCCTATGCCTTTCTGTGGATCAATGCCAAGCGGGCCCTTGGTCTGCTCCGGAGGGATTGGGCACACGGCTGGTGCTTTGTCTGCACAGGTCACGTGACAGGAGAAGCCACACACTTTACCCAGAAGAGAAGAAAGAAGAGGCTTCACACATCAGATTTCAGCGTACATTAAATTCTTTGTGACGTCACATTCACTGAGTACCACTGGAAAGCCATGGCTGAACATAAATCCAATAAGAACACGTAGGTTCATTGGTCACATTTTGTTTGTGAAATTAGTTGATGCATGCAAATTGTCCACAAGAACAACCTTCGTGTCTATGGTTGTTCATTTTCCTTCTCAGCTCCTCTCTCCTTTACCACTATCAGTACACGGATACCTCTACGGGAACCCAACATGCTTTCTTTGTTAGACGGATCAGAAATTGAGGTCTCACACTCAAAGACCAGACGGCTCCTGGATCACTGACGTCGTTGTGAATGCACCAACCACAACAGTTTCTAGACTTGACATCAAAAACTCCTCAACGGGCGAGGAGCCAGAAGGCTTGAGATGGCAATGCTGATTCATGTGCGCCACATCCAGCAATGCAGATTAGTATTTTTTTTTCTCGCCCAGGAGTTCATCTCTAGGTAACCACGCTGTTGTAAGTCCCCAAAACTGGAGAATTGAGAGCTCAGAAATACCGGTCAGAAAAGGACGTCTAGAGAACATGATTATTCTCGGCCTGTGCGTAAGTATAGTCACCCATAATTTGTGAAGACCATAATAATTCACAGCTATGCAGCCAAACGTGTTTGTAATCTCTCACTGTGTTCTTGCCTGCTAACGGCAGAGTATTGAATGTTCTTTTACAAACTCTTCCCACAAATTCAAGGCAGCTTCCAGCCAACACGAAAGGGCACTGACAGCGGAACGTGAGGGACCCGGAACTTAACGTCAGTAAAGTAACGCGCACCTACTAACACTTTCCTTTAGGTTGAGGTTCGGCGAGACCAATGACCTTCTTACATTGTGTATCTCACTTTTTAGCATGAGGGTGAATGCAGGCATTAAACGCATATAAATGAACCTTGAAAGCTTCGAACCTCAACTTTCAATGAATGTCAAGTCACATGGATTCACCCTGGACATCAACTTCATCCTCAAAGAACACATTGCCAAAAAACACAAGGACGGCCTGTACCAACTGTCTCTTCTAAAAGAAAGTGAAAACTTTTCTTCCAAAAAGCAACTTCAGAACTGCTGCCTCCGTACTCTCCCATCCAAATGGTGGTAATGCTCTACTCCATGATGGCAACCCTTAAGGTCATTCTATCCACAGTAGCACGCCTCACCCAGGGCTTCAGGAAATATCAGCACATCACTCCAAGAGGGACGGAAGTCCATTGGCCCCCTATGCTGGCCCACACCATCTTCAAAACCTGCTCCATCATTTAGAAAGCCATCATGACCAGTCCCGTCTATCTTACAGACCCATCTCTGATGGTTAGTGCCAAACCCACAGCCAGGATACCATCAGACTGCAGTCAAGTAAGTGTGAATAAGGAAAACAAAACGAGACAACAGGCCTTTTCCATTTATGCACCCATGCTCTGGAACAACACCCCTGTATCCATCAGGTCTGCACCAACGCTGCTCCAATGTAGGAAAGACATGAAAGAGCTGACTATTTGTAAATGAACACTACTTCACAATGCATGTGTGCAAACAGCTAACCAGCTGGTGGATGTTGGCATAGGGTGTAATGGAGTTTTGGGTGTGCTGTTTGCCAGATCTTTCCCAAATTTCTATGCCTATTAACAGGACTAGATTACAACTTTTCTTCTCCTCCCCCTCAGTGCCTTTCTGATGCATGGTATGTGAAGAACGCAAGGCTAGGTCAGAGTGGCATGGTACCACATCAGGTAGTGCCATGCTGAGTGAAGAAACGAAAAGCTGGGGAAGACAGCGGAAAAACCCACAGGCAGGACAATGTTCCTCTCAGTGACCCACAAAAGCCAACCCCACCCTCAATCCACCACTCATTTCCATCACACTGTGCCCCCATTGAATCACCCATACAGCGTCAAACTGTGACAAAGACCACAGCCAGGGCTTTCCCCAGTCAGCTTTGTGGGTTAATCCACTATGTGGATTTCACTGCCTTCTAAACCTTCTCAAGGTCAATAAATTGTGTTCATCAACAGCCTGGGAGTTGGGTTGGAAAATTCAAAGTAGTTCGAAGTGACGCAATATGAAAGACCTTGTTTACTGTCATAGTGAGTTTATTAGGGAAGGTACTCTCAAAGATCCTGAGACTTCGGTATCGTTGTATACCTTTGGGACATTTCTAACCAGCATCATATTTTGATTCGGAAACATGAAACCATGACCAATATGTATCCAATGCTACAATATTTATTCTGGAAATGTGTGTTTGAGGTATGCCCAGGCCCATTAGTTGAGGATGTTATACTCAAAATAATCAATACACTGCACTGTTCACGGTCCAGCCTAGTCAAGCAAAACTTTACACATAATTTTCAAGCATCACCCCAACCTCTTCATTCCGCTTGTCCCAGGCAAATTCCCCACCGGGCTGGGAAACAAGTTTGAGATGTCAATTAACAATCCAAAATATTAAAATACTGCATTTAAAAAAAAAAACTCACATCAGTTTGACGCAGCTGGTTAGAGATATGCACTAAATTTGGAATGTCTATTTTCAGAGGTTCAGCTGTCTGGTTGCGTTGGAAAGCCTGAGTCAACAATGTGTGTGTTTATAGATCTGTACACTGACTTTCTCTAAACACACTGAGAATGATGTGGCAGAGATTGCCAATAAGGAGCAAAAGAACTCTGCAACAAACAGGAATCCACCTACGATATGAAATTCTTAGTTATAAAAACAGTCAAAAACATACAAAAAAGGTCCCCCTGTGTTTAAATTGTAAAAAAAAATAAAAAAAATCTCTCACTCCTGTGCTGGACTCTGATGAGAACATGCCGGGTTGCTTGTTCAGAAGGGAAAGTTGGAAGAGGAAATCAAATCATTATCAGCTTTTATTTCATAAAAATAAATATAGGTTTCCGCTGCCCTGCGGAAGGGGCGCACAGCTTACAGGCTGCGATAAGCAATGCTCACCCGGAGAACACCAGCGCTGGGCTATGAGGAACTGCTTACAAAATAACTCTACTCTTTAACGTTGGCACAAAGAAAGACAGGGAACCCTATAAAAATATCACCACTATTTCCAGTCCTTGCATTGTTAGATGTTAATCTAGTGCATATTGTTGAATTTGCCTACGGTGTGGTAGGATTTCCTCTGTAATGAACATTTGCTGGCGAAGTCCACTGTTCTTAAGCATGCATCCGCTACATTTCCCTCTTCAAAAAAGGCTTTTACATTGTGAGAATGCAGCTGTGTCCAAAGTTTAAAAAAACACCTTTATATTTGCGCAAAAAGAAAAGATACTTATCTGGAAAAATATCTACTTTCCTGAAACTATAGTCACTGACCTAAAACCAGCAGGTGTTTTGCATTTTCCTTTCTATATTCCATTTTTGGGTGGGACAATCCTGCAGTAATTGTTTCTGTCTGCGTGTAAAGTGTGAACTCTCTCTCCTTTCACAACATCAGCCCCCAGACGCACTAACAGAGGAACACAATAGTTTTTTACCACAAGACGGAGACACGGACGCATGGGCCCTTGGCGGGAAGTTGTACTCCTAAATAAGGAAGTACTGAAAGGCGGCGCCCTCTGACGTTCTCTGCCTCGCATGGCAATTATAACACCTGTGGCTTAATTAAAAAATAATGTAAATATAATTACATGGCAGTACCAGAGCAGCACTGTCTGTGGGTGGACTGTGTCAGAGAAATGGCTTGTGTGGTTTTGCTGGAATTGTTTTTCACTTGCATTTGACTTTATTACAAAAATAAAACTGTTACAAATTTGTTTTTCAAATGTGTTTTTCACTGTATTTAACTTTTTATTGTAATTTCTATGTACACTACTGTCTTTCATATGTGTTCGTATGTGTAATGTTATTACATATTTTTTCTGTTTTTCAAACTAAATGAATGTTTAACATAAAAAAAAAATACCCTGAAAAAAATCAAAGCCCCCGTTGTTCGTTTAAAGGGGCGGGAAGGTGTATGATGCTCAGGAAGGGATGTCATCCCAGTAATGTGAGGGCACATTACTGTCAACCTTTTTCGTAGCACTCTAAAGCAGAAGAAAGTGGGCACTTTTGTGCTATAAACACTTTTAAAAAATAACAGGAATAACCAAATAAATTACTATGCGGATGTGGCACACCTTTCATTTCATATCCAAAATCAAACATTTCTGATGCACAAAAATGTATAAATGAGGGTCTTCATCGCATCTGATATTAAAACTTAAAATCTGTACAGCAATGAAAAATATCTTCCTTAAAAAAAAAAAGTGCATGTTTAAAATAAAGTTGGTTTCCATGAGAAATGCATAATACCAATGAACATTTTTGGAGCCAATATGGATATGATGTAATTACCTGCATGCACTTCAGTTGGACATGGTCTGTTTGAGTCTGAGATTTTATTGGGAGATCCTGGTTTTGTTACAATTCAATGTAAACATTATTCAGAATACTTACCACATTGTTTTATGATTCCAGCAGCAGAAGGACACACAAAGGCTTTCCCTGTGGTTGGAGCACTGCACACGTCCCACAGATCGTACAAGATTTTATAATATGCAAACCCTACTTCACAGTGTTCTAGAGAAGAGTTACACAAAGTGCCTCGGAAGATCAAGGATAATAGACAGGGATGTATTTGAATAGCCTGGGGAAAATGTGTAAGGGAAGTAAAATGAGAAAGAAACAGAAAGATGGACTACAGAACCGGCAGGAAGTAAGCAGAAGAGAAAGAAGGAAGGAAGGAAGGAATGAAACCCTGTGGGCAAAGGCACTCAAAGGAACTATTTTTCTGTGTGGATGATTACATCGTGTTCGAGAAGAATGCAGCCACTCACTGCTTTGACCCTGTGCCCCATGCAGTACGCTGGGCTGGGTGAAACACAAATGTGACTTACACAGTAGCAGACCGATAGATTAACAGGGTTGCCTGAAAGCCATATAATGCAGTATATTATATAGGTATTTTTGCTAAAATCAAAAGTTATTGGCAAACGCCAGATCTAAGAATTAGGAGGTCTTTATCAAATTTGCTGACTTGCACCAATCAAAAAATGGTCACTGCAACAGGAACATACAGAATATGGCCACGGCAATACTTCCCTTCGCAGTGCATAACCTTCCGCATAGTATTTTTGCGGACAGACACTGGGCTCTTACCCATCTGCTTTGTAGTTATCTTTACGAAAGTAAAGGGCAATGTTTTACTTTGTCATCCTCTCGATGTGGAAGGTCTACAGATAGCACTTCCTTTCCTTGTGATATCACTTCCTTTTTTAGGGGTCACAGAGAGTTCATAATGTGCACAAGAGTGGAAGTAAGGAAAATGTTTACAAAGTAGTGCCACATAGGATATATATATATATGAAAAGTATTAGTTGTAGGGAGCGGCGCTCTACTTCCTTCACTCTTGCTTCCACTCATTGTGCATGCAGAGCAGTTCACCGGGATGGACCTTACCTTCACAAGTGCATCCTTGCCGTATCAAACCAACCATAAGAGACGTGCACTGATTACATTTCGTTGGTGTATTAAATGACTTCACTGTAAACTGGTGTGCTTTGGGCTGCAAAACAAAAAAGACATCTTTCTTGTAGTGCACATTTTCTCCACTACTGCTTCTCCCTATAGCCTACAATCTACAAACTACACAATTACGCAGGTTAACTTAAATATAAAATACACTGACACATAGGCAACATTAAGTAATCAAAAGGCCACAATTTGATTCTTTTCTTGGCTCCCTTGAATAAGGATCACTGAAGAGACTCAAATGTAGGGAAGGCAGAGGTGGAACCCGCGAGTAGTGAGTAGCTGGATATACAGGGTAAAGAGAAAGAAGCAAAGTAACTCTGGAGTTACCCAGCTAGTTGCATTTCATTGTGTGCACAAGAACCATGGCCTATTTATTGGGTCAGACATTTTTTTTAACCAAGGTTACAGTGGCTTGTGAAAGACCGGTCTCTCTGTGAAGTGGCCATTAATGAATGAGCTGGCACCAAACAAGTCACTAAGCTTTAAGTGAGCTCATTTTGAAATTTAAGTGGGTGATGTCTCAATTATGATAAACGCAAGACTTGGGGGCGGGTTCCTTGATTTCCATGCGAATCTTGCATTATTATGAAAATAGGGAGAGCTTTTGGTCCAACCCACTAGTAGAATAACACACAGCATGGGAATCTACTTTGCAAAAACAGTCTAGAGTATAGCTGCGCTCTATCAACCTCCTACTGTACCCTTTACTCATAGGATATGTTCTCAGCAGCATCGCTAATCCAGTCTCCAAAAACCATCGCACATTTCAGATGACACAAAGATTGCTGGAGCTTGTACAAAAGACTTCCTTGTACAATATGCTCCCTTTGTTTTCAAATCAACCGCTAGCTTAACCCACTGTTGGCACAGCTCATAACATCACCCTCTGAACTCCATACTGCTCCCCACTTCCAAACCCAACACAGACTCACTACCCCAAAAGTTCTGGAACCACATTCAGGTCCTTTGACATCTTAGACTCCACACACCAGAACATTCTCCATCTTCTTGTGGGCAGCACCTCAGGGCCCACTTTTAAAGTAGCCTACACACACTACTCCTACTCTGTACACCGACACTGGTGGCGACATGACCTACGTCACACTGATATATCAAAAGTTCACTTCACTAAGCCGTGTTGATTGCTCTGCTGGGCATCGTTCTGCTTACCTCTCACTTTCTACCTGCAATCATTGAATATGTCAAAAACATCTTTGTAAGCGATTTCATATCAATCTCAATACCCTGGACTCTTACATCACAATAAAGTATCGTTATCAATTCCAACTCTGCTAGGGTATGATGGAAATGTGATTTTGAAAATACAATTCCTGTAGCCTCTGAATTAGAGAAACGAGCACCGATAGATCTGTATTAATGGGAGTGAGAATTAGGGACACAGCCTATGGCTTTGAGGGCTTGGCGGAAGAGTGTAGATGGCATTTGAGAAAAAAAAGCATCAATTGGAAGTCTGCACAAACGTCATTTCCCAAAGTAGTCCAGAACCGGTGCCTGAAGCTTGAGAACTAAGGGTACCTGACCCATCCAGCCTCTGTTTCAAACAAAAGAGCAAATATATTCTCTTCAATTGTTCATCAGCTACATTAGTTTTTCAAGCTGGAAATTTGGCCCCTCGAATTTAGCACATGGAGTCCAGCGATAAGACGAAGGTGGGTTGGAATTTATTCCCCCTACTCACTAATATCAGGTGGTCCAAAATAGTCAATGTAATGGTTTCTGTAGACACTAAGCGATTTACTGTGTTGGCCTATAACTCAGAGAAATTATTTTGAGTTTTATTAATGTATTTAGTTATTAATTTAACATATTTATAAGGTCACCCTACAACTAACAATAGTTAGCACAAAATTGGAAATACAGAGAAAGTCAAAGGAAAGAGAGGATATAACTATTTTTGGTGTAATTGAAATAAGTGAACTTTTAGCTCCTGTCTCAACATGAGCGAAGTTTTGGTCCCAGAGTAGCTGGAAGAATGTTTCAGAAAAGAGCTTAGCTCCAGAAATGAGTCATTTAGGCAGATATGAAGCTAGTGCATTGACAACTGAGGAAATGATAATATTTTGGCCTGTAAGCAGACCATTAGCATGTTCGTTTTGATAAGATGACTTAATTTTGTAGTAATGATGTCTTCAAGAGCAATGGGGTTATGTTTTTCTGATAAGGCACACACATGAACATCTCATGTAGTTTTCATTCGATGACTGGCCATGATATACTATCGAGGCATGCACACATTGGAACTTGATGCCTGTGTGAAGACTACCTGTCCTGGCACCTATGCAGTGGCTTAGCAGCTACATCGATTCTAGATCTACATTTAGAGACTTCAGTTTTCTTCATCAGTTTAAAATCCCACCAATGCCCTGTGGGATAAATGTTCTTTTAGGGTCAATCTTGAAGTCTAAACGTGAGTTCTCTTCCAGGCTTAAAAAGCTATAAGACTGTAAAACTTCGAGCCCAAGGCCACATCCACAGAGGGGAAAAACTTGGCAACAGCATATTTCTCCACTTCCTTAATTTGTCCCAGGGTCCATGAGAATGATGCTAATCATATGTACTCAAGAAATACAAATGAAAAAAGACTTTCACACAAGTATTAACTTGGGAAAGATGCATGAAGTAAATTGAAATTGACTGTATCAAGAATAACAGTGAGAAATATCAAGAAGCAGAATGCATTAGTGCATACATAATGCCTGCATCGCCTTTGCAAGGACCTTACCGTTCGAGGGAATGTGTCATGTTGCTATACAACTACGCAAGTACGGGGTTAAGGGACCAAATTTGCTGCTGATGGGGACAATCTGCCAAACGCTGCTGGCGGCAAATCAGGTGACTGCCTTCTTTTACCTTGCCTACGAACACATTCGGAAGGCACGGGGCCAAAATACATTCTAACTCATTGATATTTCTCAATTAGAATACTATATTTCATCATCCATTAACTATTTCATATATTTTTAAAAGCGTAAACAACATACTCAGGCGTTGATAGGGTGCTTTATCATAGAATTTTTCAATGGTATAGGATGTCATGAAGAATGGAAGGTACAAATACAGAACAAACTTTACAGAGAGTGATCAATAGGCTGCTGTACTATTTTAATTAAAATATGATATATATTAAAGCATTCTCTAAACTGAAAAACACTAATTCTGCATGTACGAACTACCAGTTCGCACAACCTAAGTGCTAGTAATTCCCCATCATCTCTTGGTGCTTAGGTTCATATGGACATGCAAACTCTGAAGCGCGCACACGTTTTCCAATTGCCACATTTATGTCAATTGAACTGGGATATAATCTGTGCTCAACCAAGAACTGCTTAGGCATAGACAGAGATTCCATTTGAGCTTTGTGCTTAGGTGTAAAAACCTTGATGAAAGTGAACGATACCAATTTAGTAAAATACTTTTAGATTGTGATAAGGTCTGAAGACACTGAAGAAAGTAAATGATACCAACTTAGTAAAATAAAACACTTGAACAACTGGAAAGCTGATAAGAATTACTTCACAACCCAATTACCTTTGGCGTGGAGGCACCTGAACTGATGTACGACACTCTCATCGTTGGTGTCTGAATGGATCGGGGAGGGCGGTCCGTGATCTGCAACATGAAGAGAAGAGCAAGTTATTGAATATCATTGTATGGAGATAGGATATATGAAGCAATCTATTCAATAAGAGAAGTTATTGAATATCATTGTATGGTGATGGGATATTTGAAGCAATCTATTCAATAAGAGAAGTTATTGAATATCATTGTATGGTGATGGGATATTTGAAGCAATCTATTCAATAAGAGAAGTTATTGAATATCATTGTATGGAGATGGGATATTTGAAGCAATCTATTCAATAAGAGAAGTTATTGAATATCATTGTATGGTGATGGGATATTTGAAGCAATCTATTCAATAAGAGGGAAAATCAAAGACGTCTTCCAAGCTATGAACCAAGAGTAAGGTTAACCTAACGGTGAGAGCAAGATGGCTCGGTTGCCCTCCTGTGATCTGCAGGTGACAAGTGTGGCAGAAATCCTATGTACTAACAAATTATTGTTAATCAGTTTGACACAAGCAGATTTGAATGCCACTGCGTGTTTCTTATACAAAGTTGTTACACGTGTCAAGTTTAAAAAATACTCGATTGGTAGCGATAAAGAATAGAAGTCTTTCAAGTAATGAGCATAGTATTCTGTATGCTCAACTATGCTTTTGTGCATCAATTTAAATGAACCTTCTATTTCAGCAGCAAACAAAGTGAAATTAACTTTAGTTCACAATGAAGATGACTGAATTAGTACAAGTACATTAAAATACACATACATTAGATATGCCAAGCAAAATGTTTCAGTATCAATACATTGAGTATAAACAACAATCACCTTTGTCCAAACAAATATGTGGCTGAAAACAATTCCTCATCTTCCAGCACATTTTAAGGCGCTAATTTGCAAGTTTGGAAATTGAACACATTTCTCCACCTTGCATATTAGGAGACCCAGATGTTTACTGCTTCCACCAGTGTATACATTTAAGCATGGACATGCGTTCTTCAGAGACAGTTCTACAGAATCTCAAAGGCCGGCTGCTTTGTTGATTAAAAAATTCACAAACATTACAGGACAGGGAGAAATTTCTACTTACGAACTCAGCTTGCCGGGGATTCAGACCCCTGTACTTTTTAAGTGTGGCAACAGAGAAATGCTAAAATGGTCACTGGTATCTGAAACTTTTCCATAGCAGACCAGTTCCAGGAGCACTGGTAAAATGACCGGGAAAAAATGGAATCCAACACAATGTGCCCAATTCAGAAAGGTAATCATAAATCTGCACGTGTACAAGGACTATTTCCTCAAAATGGCAGATTTATAGTTTCACAAAACCCAGCAAAAGTATGTCTGTAAAACTGCAGCAGTGAGAGGCATCAAGGGATACTTAAGCTTTTTACTCAATGATTTGGGGCGAGGCTCAGACTCAGAGATTCTCTTGGACACAGCTCAGTAGGCGAAGCATTCTCCAGCACCTTGTTAACTACTGATGCAGAAGGGGGCCGCAGCCACAGCTTTGTAACCCTCTTGGTCACTTCTGGTGTAAGGAGACGATGGACCACTGAGCATTTTTATGAGATAAGAAGCGAGTCAGGACCCTCATGACTGGGGAAGCTCAGCTGTCAGTGATTTAAGTGAAGAGATTACCTTTCCACCTGAGCCACCAAGACCCAACTGAATACAAAATGTAAATCCCCCTCTCCCTTGAATCGATGAGTTTAGCTGCTTAGTCTCCGACTATAGCCAAGCACCCTAATTCTAATCTTGGGATGAATCTCGGTGTACGGCTCCAGGCAGTACCTGGATTCTGTCCCCATGCACCCGAGGATGAAAAAAAGTAGCTACCTTATTTCTGCTAGCAAGCAATTCTCAAACTCCTGCTGTGGTAGATTTTGGAAAGTCACTGCCTGGTTCTTCAAGTAGGTCAGCATGTCGTGTAGAGGGCACTATGCAACGGGTGCAGGGACAACATTGATATTAACAATGACTATAAATGTAACCCTTTCTTATTTTTATTTAATTTTAAACATATTCAAATATTATCTCTACGTTTATTGATCTGGGATGGACCAGTAAATAAAAAAATTAAAATTAAAAAATATGAAAACGAAGTGCCACAAAAGTGCTTTTATTTATAATGCGGAAGGTCTGACAGAGAAGAGCGGGTTGTAGTAGTGAGTTGGGGTGGGTGGACTGGAAAACAAGTACATGAGGGAGTGAGCAACCGGGGGGCGGGGAGGGGGGGGTTTGACATACAAAGTATATAACAGCAAGGGTCAAAGGGAGAAGCACACAGACAAGAGCAACATAGAGTGCAGGGGTTAGAAGGGCATGGATTAGAAAGAGCAACATGGACCATTAGGGGAAAGAAGCACACAAAGAAGACGGCTGGAAAACACATGCACTCTCAAGAAGTGCTTAAGCAAAAGGAAAAAAAAGTAGTTCCATTAAAGTGAGCAGTGGGAGGACACAAGGAGGCTAGTTACAGGTAAGAAAGAAACCTAGATAGACAAAGCAAGCCACTGAATAAGAAGAAAACAAATGAGGGTGACAGTAAAGCCACCTAATGGTAATTAATGGGTGGGCTTTAACCCCCACTGCAAGTTCTTGGAGAGCTGACATAGGTGTTTTGCAATGAGGCAGCTTCTTCTGTCTGGTAAGTGCAACCTAAAAATGACACACTAATATTACACCCTTCGGGAAGGCTTGACATCACTATCACAGCTCATACTAAGGTAGAAATAGAAACTGTTCAGTCTTCTGTCATTTGTCTGTGGTTAACACTTATAAAACCACTACAGGGTTGCTTTGTCATGGTAAATACGTTGGCCTGCAAAGTAGAGGGCTTCACGTAGTTTTAAAAACAGTCTATATCTGGCAAAACTCTATGAAACGTTTAATAGTCATGGTAGTGATCACTTTCAGTCTTTGGAGCTACGTGAAAACACACAGGCTAGTAAAACTGCCATGAAGAGGCTCATGCCTGGAGTGGCCTGGGCATGAAGGTCCAATGTAATGGCTTGGGCCCGTAAAGAACACGCTTCATCTTCTATACACTGTAAGGGTCCATATCCCTGATGGTGCTTTTGTTCTTGGACTGGTAATGGAACTCGTTCAGATGAAGATCCACAGTAATCCTATTTTACTCTTTACTCTGCTAACTATGGTTGCAGTCACACACAGTTGCTGCTTACTAACTCATCGTGCAAGTCAGAAAAGCCTTTTCGACTTGCAAAATGGGATTTTCGACCCATTGTGAATCCCAATTGGGAGGGGCATGAAAGGGGCTTCCCTGAATAATAGCGAGTTTTAATGATATTTTTCAAGGGTTTGCAACTGCGTTTGCAAACCACTGATCCATTGGCAACACCTCAAGTTAAGTGGCAACTGTTTCACACAGGGGGAAGTGTCCCCTTTCGACACCTTCACATTTGTGAATCATTTTTGGTGACTTCGTGGTGGGACAATTTGGGGGAGAGACATTAGGAAATGGTCCAAGGGATCACTGCCCGCTCCTCCTGATGTACTCACAAATGGGAACATGGGCTGGTTAAAAAAAAAAAAAGAAGTCTCTCAGGAATGCAAATACAGTAATGATGGTCTGCTGTTCGTTTAAGACCACTATCCCTCTGTTTATTGTGAATCATGGGTAAGGAGTCTCAAATAGCAGTCTGCCTAAGTAATATCCACTAGGCAGGTTGTCCTGCAACCCCTGCAGATGGAAATTTTGGGATATAACATATCAGGAACGGTTGCAAGACAAGATCAGAGACAGATCGCAAATAGTCAGTGCAAAATTTGCAACCACTTCTGCAGCCTGCCTCTTAGTACACTGGGTCCTAGGTGTGATTTTTACTTTCAAAATGTGGAGAGTTGCTTCAGCATGCCAGGCAGTCAATGATTTTTTTTTTTTTTTTTACAATAGCTCCATTAGGTATCAGATTTCCTCTTTCGTGCAGAGAAGCTTAAATAGACTTGACAGGGAGCTCTCACATGAGATCATGCATGTTCTGATATCAACTAACCTTTCATGTACCCCATCTTGCCTTTCCAGCCCACAAACTATTAAAGACGTCGTTCTCGCTTCAATATGTTTTTCCACCTAACTACCCAATTCAACCACTACCTGTCCACAAAACCTAAAATCTGCAGTCGTACTTCTTCCTATAGTAATAAAAATAAAAATACTGCTGACCCTTCTCTCTACCATCCAGTTTCCCATCTAACTTTTGGCCCTAAGTTAACTGAGCTCATAGTTTTCAACAGACTTACTACCTTTCTATGCTATCACTACTCCTATAATCTTTTCCTGTCAGACTTCCAGGCCTTCCATTCAACTAAAATCACATCTTGCATCCTGTTAACGTATACCTCTGCTCCACACAGTCACCTACCTGCTATCCTCCCTCTTCTTGAACGATCTATAGCATCTGACATTCTAGATTACACTACACTACATTCCTCCCACCACACCATTATTCCGAAGGCCTCCGATCTTCAATAACTCTTTTCTTATGTATCAGATTGCTCAGTGGAAGTAGAATTGGACACCAAGAGACCATCACAGACCCCATCTACAAGTTGAGGTAGCTGAAGAATCAGTCCTACACCAACTCCTTTTCTCTCTATATGCCTCCTACTTTGGGGATATCATTTCCTCCTAGAGTTTCTTCTTTCACTGTTACACCAACGAAAACAATTGACAGTCTCCTCCTACCTCCAACACATGCATCTGACTGCCTCTCTGATATTGGACATTGAACAGCCCATACGATTGTAATGCAAAAATTCTCCAAACCGGAGTGCTTTTACTTTCCCTCCACATCTGTATCCCCTCATCTGCCTAGTGAAATCCACTCTCCTCCAGACATCTAGACTTTCTCTCCCCAGTGAGTCAGAGAAGATAACAGGACCGTAGCAGGGCATATTTGCATATTTTGAAGCACAAGCCCTACCTCTAATGGCTCAATGTCACTTGTGGTGGACGGCGACCTGGATCTTGAATGTAAAAGTGACTTGACGTCCTCGTCCCGTGAAGGCGTATTGGACATAGTAAAGTTGTCAACGGAATCAATCTGTGAAAACATACAACACTGGTCAAACACAGCTCAGTTCTTAAAGCAAACGATAACGCATGCCTAGTTTATCATGTGTCATTTCGAATCGTAATAGGCTACATAGGACAAAAACAGCGAGAAATGCAGAGAAATCTTATGTTCTCTCAAGAGCAAGCCTATCATAATTACTATGAAGATGTATCAATTTAGAAACAAAGCAAACATGATATTTTAACTCTGATTGTGTCTTATTAACATACACAACATATTTCCGGTGTTCTTATTTTCTTATGAATATTAACCAATCCCACGTGCCACTCAGGTAGTTTAGCTGGACACAAGTAGAATGTATCATTGTGATCAGAGAAAATCTGGAATAGCCGATGCCTTTCATGCATTCTGAGGAGACACTGATCTCTGGACAAACGGTGTTAGTTATTCATTTGCCGCAGGTAAGATGAGGCTAAAACTGGCATCTAGGACACATGGGCCGTTCTAGTCTAATTGTTTAAATATCTTCAGTTACTATTTACAGGGAAGTTACCTTGCTCAATGAAAAGAAATATCTTGCAAATTTCAAGGAAAGAAAAGGTCGATGAGATGCTGAAATTTGAAATTTCTTCTCTGTAACATCCACAGAATATCTGACCCGTATATCGCAATAGCTCATTTGTCTGGCTCTACCTATAGTAAAACTTTTTAAATTGTCTTATTCAGCCCATTAAACTTGTGCTGAACTAGAATGTCTCCATGTACATCCTTTTCCAAGGTATACAGGTAATATCACTCGCCAGATCCTAGGCAGACCATGGGATAGATATGTGATACAATTAGTAAGTCCTTCCGAAAGATGGACCACAGCAGGTGAGGCAGAGCTTCACAGACCTGGTCAGTTCACCTCCCTGAATAAAGGTAAGAAGAAGGGTTGCAGGGGCTTATCACAGGCCCCTGCACCACAAAGGGGGGGGGGGGGCAATTCAGCCAAGATCAATGAATATCAGAGTCTGCTTCAGTTACCTTATCCCTCATCAGTAATCGTTAGCACTTTGTGTCATGTTCTCCATTTCTAGAGCATGTATCAACTTCATCACTGCCCTAAAGCTAAACCGACAGACTAGATCCTGTCATCTATATTACCAGAACTGCTGCAGGAACCTCAGGAACCTCAAAAGATAAAAATGATTAAAACAATCTTTACAGGGCAAGCAAAACATAAAGTATGTCATTTGCGCAGGCAAAAAATAATCTAGGTAAAGGGTTCAACACTGTAAGTCCTTGGACAACAGTAGTAAGAGAGTAGAGAGAGATCCCTTATGGAGTCAAGGGAATAGGATACTTTTAACAAGCGTCTACTAGCAGTCCCTTGACTGAATGTATGAATTTGAGTAATTTAAAGGAAAAAAATAAAAAGCATTTTTCATAAAATATTCACACTCTCACGTTATTGTAAAAATAGTTCCCTTTTATTTTTTATTTATATAAAACATATACTTCATTGACATTAAAAAAACAATCTGTTCTAGTCCCTACTTAACATTGATTTGAGCAGAAGATTTCATCCAAAAACAAATGTAATTTCAACAATACCAATATAGAAGTCGAGATATCTATATTGGACGTACGCAGGACGTAGACATATCCCCGCACTCAGGAAATTATTGGCGTGCTCGAGGCTATGGGGTGCCAGTAATACGAAGGAAATTGTATCCGTAACGGTCCCTTGTATAAGCTTTTCGCAGACGCAGCAGAGTACAGATTTTATTCAAAAGAACAATGCGGGAGAACAACAACAGTGCAGAATAAAAAAGGACACTGGGTGTATGTCATATGAAGGTTTTAACACAGGCTTGATCCCTGAGGTATCCATGCTACACAGAGGATAAGAGACGGATATACAAGAACAATGTCAGCACAATAAGAATACAGAAAAGAAGCATTCGGTATCGAGAGAAAACCTCTATCGGTGGTCTTAAGGAAGATAGTGGCACAAAATATAGCCTATCGAAACGCGTCGACGCTCATGAGATACACAATCCATAAAAACGGATACACACTTATAGTGATAAACAGCTCAAAATATCTCATAAGTGGTTAAAGTCCAGTAGTACTGTTGGATGTGTTAATATATGACAGAGTTCAATGTCTTTTTGCTTGGTGTTTTCTCAGTTATGCTGGTTCATAACGGAGGGTTTTTATATGTAACAAATTGGTCTGTTTATATTTTTGATTATTTGCAGTACTAAATGATATCTCGACTTCTATATTGGTATTGTTGAAATTACATTTGTTTTTGGATGAAATCTTCTGCTCAAATCAATGTTAAGTAGGGACTAGAACAGATTATGTTTTTTTAATGTCAATGAAGTATATGTTTTATATAAATAAAAAATAAAAGGGAACTATTTTTACAATAACGTGAGAGTGTGAATATTTTATGAAAAATGCTTTTTATTTTTTTCCTTTAAATTACTCAAATTCATACATTCAGTCCTTGGACAACCAACATAACAGAAAAGGTGTTTTGTAGTAGTACCTTTTCAACCACTAGATGGCATACGAAAAAGTATTACAACAGAATCCTAAAATTGTGATGGGAACGCATGTATCATTGCCTTGCAAGTTAGTGGGGGTGTACACCAAACAGCATTTTATTCCCTGCTCCAAAAGGAGGGTTTCTGCAAAACTGCTATGACCGCTATGTCTAGATGAACACCCATGCCCGTACTCGAGTTTGGCGGTGTCTTTTAGCTCTTCAGGTAAGGCGATGGAGGTCTGTTTGGAGGTTTTTTTGTGCTGGACAATCAGAAGTTACCAGATCTTACTCTGCAGTTAAAAGGTCGTTAACCACCGGTGCCCTCAAGTGCCTATTTTAGCAGCTGAATCAGGGCAGTGGAGTGGAGTAGTCAAGGCATACGTACATAAAAGTTAATCATGTGACTATACAGTCAGTGCTTTACTTTTAGATAGCAGTTAATTACATTGCACACTCAAAACTATGGCCAGCAAAGAAAGCAAGAGGTGCCTAGCACTTTCTGAGGTAAATAACCAACCCCAAGCACTGGAAATACAAACACACTGAGCCCGGTGGCCAATGCTATTCTATTGGGATGGAAGGAGGGCGGGGCGGGTTTAGGAGGTATTTGTGTCGATATGGGACTTCTTCGAAGTGTTTCTGCTCTGGAGCCAGTGAATGAGACAAAGGTAATTTAGGACAGTTGTAACTGATTATTCTGCTGCTCTGAGTCTATGGCAGTGATTTCAGCTGCAAGGATCAGTGAAATGTTGATACTCATCACTGGTACAAAACCCACCACCAAAATATATCACAATACTATGCTTGGTAATGTAGATTTTCTTTAGGTCCAGGCTACTTTGGCCCTATGACTATGTTGAGGACAGCACTAGCTAGTGATCCGTACCCACTATTTGGCACTTAGGTAGGTATCAGGGGTGCAGGGCCTGTATCTTGGATGCCACAAGTTCAGTTGAGATGTTCAGGTTGTGGTGGCGCACTGGAGTGGTATTGCAGAGACCAGTGGCCCACTGTCTAGTGGCTAAAACATATTTGACCAACATCAATTTTAGAACTGTTGCAGCTAAGAAGCTGATTTAAAAGGTTCGATAAACCGGGCGACCCCTTAAGCTGATGGGATGAAGTCTAACGGAGGGATGAAAATTCAGATTTCAACACAACTTCAAGAGCAGCACAGGACATAGGTAAGGGTACTCCATAAGAATGGGAGGAAATAATGTAGGCTCACGCGTTTCAATTGGTAAAGATAACGGAGCATCTTGTTTGTCATATTAACACAACTGGGGAAAGGAGGGAGAGAATGGTGGTACAATGCGTGCCCAGTCTCTTCACAGCATCATTGCGAAAGCAAAAGGCTTCTTAAACAAGCATTAAGAATGCAATAGGTCTCACATTTGTTTAAGTTAGAGCGTTTGGCTTTGCTAATGGTATTGTATTTTAGCTATGTGTTACTTGGAGTTATGGTCTTTCTCCAGGCATCATAGACAGACCAAGTGGGAGTCTGTCACAGACATCTGCCTCTGAAAGTCACCACATGAAACCAGCCAGTTCTTAGGGGGCATTCTAAAACACCAGAAGAGAAAATTTCCCATAAACGTGTTGACAAAAAGTCAAGGAAAAAGCCAGTCAAAAAAGACGGAGGGTAGCTCTGGTATGCAAAGGACAGAACTGACGTCAGCGCGCAGGGATGTATCCTACATAGGTACCGTGCATATAATTTCAGATGGTGCGCAGGGGTGTTGCTCAACAACTTCGGGATCCAGTCTGTCGCCTAGAGAATATTCCATGGTAAGGAATCTGCGGCTAGAAGTCTCTATCAGATAAATGCATTTGGTGTGTGTAAAGCTAGGCTGACTACAGGAAGTATCTTTTTCCCGGACTCATCAAAATTCTTCAATTCGCTGCCCTAAGGAATGGTAGGAAAGACATTAGGATCCATCTTACTATTAAAAGCCTGTATCATAGCACCACTAGACGTTTTGGCTTTGGGTGTTATGCGAGGAATGTTGGTTCACCAAGGGCCAGCCTGGTGACAGGCCAACTGACTGGAACAGCCAAGCATGATTTCATCCAGGTGGCCTTAAGAGTGCCCATGAGCACCTCATTAAAAGCAATAGGGGCCCAGTGGAAGCCAGTCTGAACAGGCAAACTCCTGTTGGTAAATCCGATTTAGTTTCTACAGTAGACCACTGCAAATGGAGGACTTCTGCTGCTCAGTGCACCACCAAAAAAAATAAAAATAAAACTCTATCCACGGTGGAAGTGACTTGGAGTCAAGTTCAATCATGGCAGGCAACATCCTAGTGATATCTTAGAGTGACATAGCTCTGGCGTGGATCAACTTTGGCTTGGGGTTAGAGACTGGCACAGTGACCAGGCCAAGTACAGATGTCGGAGTCAACACTGGTGCCGATATGGAAGGGACTGGTGTGGACCCTTGGGCTCAAGTAGATGTTAGGACTTGCATCAATATGGGGCTGGTGAGGAGTCCCACGGAAACAGTCTGAACCAGGGAAGAGCCCACTGGCGAAAGTGCGACTGGAGGCTCCATGGGTCGCGAAGGCACTTGAGAAAGAGCCAACTGTGTCTTGAAAATCTACAGCAAAGTCTCTTTGAAGGTCTGTATCCACTGATGGGTTTGAGATGGTCCAGGGAATGTGCAGCACATTGGGATCAACTACTGTGCAAAACGCTTCAAACCAGCGGATGCTGGAGGCGAAGGTCCCTTAGCATGACGTTTGAGTAGCTTTTTGTCTGACTGAGTGGCGAGGGTGTGGGGACAGTGATGAATCCCTCTTTGCCTTTTTGTGCTCGAGATGCACTTTGAAATTTGACTTACTTGCGGACCTCAAGCAGGATCAAGATTTAGCTTTGGACTAGCCTCAGGAGGTGAACAGGTCCTGGATCTTAGCGTGGAATCACAGTTTTAGTTCAACCTCTTCTTATATTCAGTGATTTATATATTTGCTTCCTGCTCTCTGAATGCCTTTCGCTGTAAAAGTTGTAACTGGAGCCAAAACACCACAGACATACATCACAGTGGCCGTGACCAACATTTGCATTGTGGAGTCACAGCATGCCCTGAATCAAGTTGTTTGGGGGCAGAAGACATTTTTTTCTGGCACAATGAAAACTTTAGAAGGCCTTAGAAGACCAACAAGTTGGGTGTGAAGCTCCTTAATCTGTGTGGAAGGAAAAGGAAAAGCAAGAAACGGACATCAATGGGCAGGGGTTTCTCCTATATGTAGCGCTGTTCTGTCACTTCTGGGTGCTCCAATGTTGCTAAGGAGTCATGCCCCTGGCGGCACAAGCTTAGAAATCTCAGAATCCATTCTGCTCTGCCACCTGATGACAATATTTTAAAAGGTGAGGAATCTGCCTAGAGGTATCTATTGGAAACAAGGCAAGGGTTCAAAGCTTACAGGATTTTAGGGCTAGGGAGCTCAGTGAACCGGAAAAGGTAGCAGAAATACATTTCAGCAGAACTCACGCTAAGCTTGTTGGTGATAGCCCAGGAGACATATCTCACTAGACATGAGAAAAACTCCTTTAAAACGTAAAAGAGAATACACCTGAGAATAGACTTTGGTGATATGCTATGAATTTGTGGCACAAGGTTCAATGAGTTATTTGTGGTATATTTTCTCATCGATGTTTATAAAATATATATTTTTTAAAGCTATTAAAAAAGGAAATTTGTTGGAATCTACAGAACATGCTTGTCTGCATATATAAAAATAGAGGTCTGCTCTCAAGAAGTTAACAAACCCTTAGAGAATTTTTCACATTTATACATTATGCAATTTTCAGCAACTTTGTTTACCCAGATCTGTGCATAAAGAAGTAACGCAAGCACAGCAGAATAATGGTTTGTATAGAAAATGTTATGCCAAGGAACATTTTAAACTACACTCTTACTGGTATGTCATTAGACTTTATACAAGGTGCCTACTCGGATTAAAACAAAACAAATAAAAACAACACATTTGTCTACAACAGTGCATTTTTGCCAAATTTTCAATTAATTGTACCAATTTTAAGAGACTCACTTCAGGGATAGGACAAGCTGTTCTAGCAGTACATTCCTCACAGCTGAAATCCAGAAGCTACACCATGCGTATAAACGTCTAGCCATTAGGCAACAATTGTCCGTTTTTCACGGACTTGTTGTAGCTTTTCAATCTTTTATTTCAGTTGACATTTGCACGTTTCTGCACCATTCTGTTACTCTCTACCCCCTGGGAATAAAACATGCGGGTCATCAGTGCAGAGTGTGCATTATGAAAGAGTCCTTGAGGTAGCTGTGGATATACCAAACTCTGGTAGATTGAGCAGTTCAATTGTAATGTGTATTTGTGGACAGAGAAGGACCAACCTCTCCACTACTGAATCCAGCACCTCATCATAAAATAGATGTTTTTTTCAATTTCTTTACTTTTGGTATAATTGCGGCACTCGCGCTTTACTTATAACATTAAAAGTAAAGCGCGGGTGCCGCGATTATACCAAAAGTAAAGAAATAGAAAAAAAATCTATTTCTTTACTTTTGGTATAATCGGGGCACCCTCGCTTTACTTTTAATGTTAAAAGTAAAGCGCCGGTGCTGCGATTATAGCAAAAGTAAAGAAAACAAGTGGCACTGAAAGCGATCGCGTTGTGATCGCTATTGTCAACAACTAGTGGTGCGCGCTCACCACAGAGGAGCGGGGTGGAGGGAGCGCGGCAGCGACAGCAAGGTGAACGCGCGCTACTGCTAGGCACTGTCGGGAATGGGCGTAGCAAAGGCGGGACATGCACCCGCCTTTGCCCAATCCCGTGCCTTTTTTGTAAAAAAAAATAACACGTGAAAGCCAATGCCTGACGGCGAAAGCTGATCACACGCACGAGCGTGTGGTCAGCTTTCAAAACCCCATACAAAAGGGCTCTCGCTGCGCGAGCAGTGCTACGCACTGCAACGCAGGCGCGAGCCCTAAAAACTGCCCTCACCCTCTAGATAGTGGCATGCTTCATCATAGGGCTGCTACAACATCCCTGCACTCACCAACGCCTGGGATGGGGCAAAGGGAGGGCAAGACAAAAACAAACAAGAGTGTTGAGATCTAGTGCAGTAGAACGTGAGACAGTGTGGTGTGAAGTCTTAAAACGAACTCAGAGATGCCTACTGTCCAACTTTATTCTGAGGTTCCCTGGTTAGGAAAGAAATTAGGACCCCCTTCTTCTCCTATACTGCTTGTTATGTCGACTTGTTTCAGCCGCTGTAAGTCACACCACCTGGGGTCGTGCCGGCCTTCTTCAGGACTAACAATCCCTAGTGTATAACACTCCCCTTCCTGGTTATTTGCCAAATCTTCAAGTGGTTGTGATTCAAAAGTGATAAATGAACTACCAATAATGACCTTGCTTGTCATTTTCTGTGTAGACATTTGTGTGTGTTACAAGTTTCGTATGTATAGGTGCTCGCATTGGAGGGCAAGCGGGAGCATCTCTCTGTAGTCACACATTCATCAAGGGATTTGATACCGCTCCTGTCAATGCCGCTCGCAGTTCCGTGTAGCATCTTGTTTTTCCTCAGCAGTTGAGCTCAGTTGATCTAGTTGTTCCTGGGCAGTCTCTGTTGAGATACACCCCAGGCATGTCCTTCCAATAAACTGGGCCTTGGCTTCTACACGTGGTACAGATTACACCTTCTGGAAGGCACAGGAGAATCCCTCTGTCAGGAAGGTAAGACTAGGCTCTCTCTTCAGGTCTAGAGATGATTTTTCAAGCTTTTAAGACTGGAGTGAGAATGGCAACCAGTATAGATTTCCGTCCTAGACCTTGTCTGCGTCTCTCTTAGGTAGGTGCAAAGCCTTCACGGGAAAAGGGCCTATAATGTTGAACCAAGTATCGGCTTAGAGGGCAGCTCCTTATACCCTGTGAGATGTGGGGCAGGGTGTCGTCAGCCAGCCAGGGAATTTGCTTTTATACAATGTTCTAAGGTGCGTCCAATACCAGAGGAGCATTCTCCCACTGCTGCTATCAAGCTTGTCAGACTGCCTTTCCTAATGACTACTCTCAGACTGGGTTGAACTGGCTCAAGTGGAGGGGCAATGACCCCTTTTTGTCTCTCACTTCCCAGGGGAATGGTGGTGGTCATGAAGAGGAACTGGGAAAGTGAGGTTTCACTCTCTCAAAGGAAGTTGTGATGAACAAAGGGACCAGGCTGACTACTTCTCCCACCCACAAGGAATGTGTTTTGGGGAGCAGGGCGCTGGATACAGGAGATGTGTGCATGCATCCAACATTGTGGGAGATGGGACACTGGCAAAGAAGCACAAAGGAGACCTTTCTCATGTGCAGTACCTGCACATAAGGAGTCACATTTATTCCAGTACTTACCCGCCCAGGCACACATGAAAACACATACACACGCAAAAGCACTGAAGAACAAGTTACTTACCTTTTGTAAAGATGTATCTGTAAGAGACATACATTAGCTATAGATTGCTTACCTTAGAATTACCCCTAGGCGTCAGACTGGATACTGAGAATTTTTTCTTCAGCAATACCCTTGCGCGTTGGTAGACGGCGTCGGTCAACTTCGCGTCCGTCGTCGGCATCGTGGTCGCTGGTATGATGTCATGGTGCCTACTTAGATGCTGCCCCTGCGCCCTGACTTCAGTTCTGACATGACTTTCCACGCCAGAAGACACTGACCACTGGTTCGCCATACTAGGGCCCTGAAAGGGAGTGCCTATCCCTAGAAGTCAGTTCGCAAAACAGGGAGGAGGTGTGGGGTGGTAAGGAATCTATAACTAATATATGTCTCTTACAGATACATCGTTACTGAAGATAAGTAACTTTTTCATCTGAAAGAGACTATTAGTAATAGATTCCCTTCCTTAGAACAGATACCCCAGCAATACCAACCCCAGAGGAGGGACTGCGAACCAAGTTCACACCAGAAAGTCCTGGAGGCCAGAACGGGCAAAGTAGCCATCCCTCTGGACTTGACTATCCAGGCAGTAATGTCTGGTGAACGTGTGCATAGAAGCCCACGTGGCCATCTGGCAGATGTCGGTAAGTGAAACTCCACGCGACAAAGCAGTCGTTGCCGCAGTAGCTCTAGTGGAATGAGCTCGCAACCTCACTGGAGCCTCCTTTTTCGCTAAAGCGTAACAAATCCTGATACAAAGGATGACCCATCGAGAGATGATACGCTTTTGCCCAGCCCAACCTTTCTTGGCATCCACATAGCCAACGAAGAGTTGTTCGTCCACTCGTAAATCTTTTGTGCGGTCTAGGTAGAAAGATAGCGCACGTTTCTGGTCCAGACGGTGGAGTCTCTTCTTCTCTTTGATAGGGTGCGGAGGCGGGAGAAAGATGGGCAGAGTAATTGTCTGTCCGATGTGAAGAGGAGTGATGACTTTAGGCAGGAAAAAGGACCTAGTTCGAAGCACTACTTGGTCCGGATGGATCGAGGAGAAAGGGGGCTTAGAAGAAAGAGCCTGAAGCTCACTTACAATGCGAGCAGAAGTGATGGCAACAAGAAAGGCAGTCTTAAGAATGAGAAGCCTAAGAGAACAGTTATGAAGAGGCTCGAAGGGAGCGCACATATGGTAAGTCAAAATAAGGTTAAAGTCCCACTGAGGCATTATGAAAGGAGATGGAGGCAAGAGATGAATAATGCCCTTAAAGAACCTACTTACAATAGGGGACTTGAACAAAGACGGCTGATCTGGTAGCCTTTAGGAGTGCCAAGAGCAGAGCCCTGCTGGGCCAAAGAGAGAAAGAACAAAATAACCTCAGAAAGAGGGGCAGAACGTGGATCCAGAGCCTTTGCTGTGCACCATGCCACAAACATGTTCCATCGACAGCTGTATACCATCTTAGTGGAGGGACGCCTGGCTGCCAAGATGACATTATAGACTTCAGGAGGAAGATCAAAAGTGGTCAACTGGCGCTGCTCAATCTCCACACAAGGAGGTGGAGACTAGACAGGTTCGAGCGGAGGACCGCCCCCTGCTGCTGCAACAGAAGATCCTCCTGAGGGGGTAGTCTGATGGGATGATCGATGGCCATGCTCAGGAGCTCGGGAAACCAAACTCTTTGCGCCTAGTCCAGAGGCACAAGAATGACTTGGGCTCGGTCGCGCTTGATGTTCTTCAGCACTCAGGGAAGAAGTGGTACAGGTGGAAAGGCGTACAGAAGGCCGCAACTCCACTCGCGATGAAAAGCGTTGCCAAGCAAGTGCCGCCTTGGAAACTCCAACAAGCAAAACTGCTGACATTGCGCGTTCTCTTCGGTGGCTAACAGATCTAACTAAGGCTCTCTCCACTGCTGAAAGAGTCCTTGCACCACTTCTGAGTGAAGACGCCATTAGTGATCCACCAGTCACCAACAGCTGAGTTCCTCCGCTTTGGCGTTCGTAGAACCTGCCATGTGTTGAACCACCAGGGTCAAGCCATGATGTTCCAGCCATGTCCAAAGGCGAAGGGCCTCTTGACAAAGGGTCCATGATGCCACCCTGCCCTGTTTGTTTCAGTACCACATGGCGGTGATGTTCTCTGTGAACATCTGCACTGCCCTTCCCTTGAGGGAGGAAAGGAATGCCTTCAGTGTCGAGCGAATAGTCCGGAGCTCCAACAGGTTGATATGAAGCCTGGACTCCACCGGAGACCAGACTCCTCTGATCTCTGCCTCTCCCAAGTGGCTGCCCCATCCCAGGAGTGATGCATCGGTCACCACCATGAGTTATGGTTGGGGGGAGTGAGAGGGATCTGCCTCTGACCCAATCTATGTTCGTTAACCACCACTGCAGTTGTTACGTAGTTCCCTCTGAGATCTGGACATGCTGCACCCACCGGAAATTCAGGTCCCACTGCAGAGCCCGCATATGCCATCTGGCATGATCCACCAGCAGGATACAGGAGGCCATGAGGCCCAGCAGCCTCAGGATCATTCTCACCAAAATCCAGGATAGAGGGTGAAACATCGGGGTCATAGCCCGAATATCCCGGACTCGCTGTTCGGGAGGATAGGCCCAAAACTGCACTCTGTACAGAACAGCTCCGATGAAAAGGAGCAACTGAGAGGGAGTCAGGTGTGACTTAGGCACATTGATAGTGAACCCCAGAAACTGCAGGAGGTCCGCCGTAGTCTGGCGGTGGGAGACGACAGCCTGGGGTGGGCCGCCTTCAACAGCCAGTCGTCGAGATAGGGGAAGACTGGAACCCATTTTCTGCCCAGATGAGCTGTGACCACTGCTATCACTTTCGTGAACACCAGAGGGGCACTTGTAAGGCCGAAGGGTAGAACAGTGAACTGAAAATGCTCGTGGCCTACCGTGAACCGCAGGTAACATCTGTGGGCTGGCAGGGCGGGGATGTGACAATAAGCATCCTGCAAGCCCAACACCACCATCCAGTTTCCAGGATCGAGGGCAGAGAGGACCTGAGTCAAGGTGAGCATTCTGAACTTCTCCTTCCGGAGGAAGCGGTTGAGGACCCCGAGGTCTAAAATAGGACGCAGGCCTTTGTCCTTCTTGGGCACCAGGAAAGTAGCAGGAATAACAACCACAACCTACTTCTGGCGCAGGATCCCTTTTGATAGTTCCCTTGGCTAAGTTAGCTGAGTCTTCCTGGCGAAGACGTGCCAAATAATCCCCCGACATGCCATCGAAAGACGGTAGCATGGAGGGAGGGGTAGTCTCGAAGGAGAGGAAGTAGCCCCTTTGGACTATCTGCAAAACCCACTTGTCTTACGTGATGGATTGCCAGTGGGGGCGAGGATGGCAAATCCTGCCACCCACTGGCCTCTGATGGGCCTGAAGGGTCAGACTAGGAGGGTTTGGAGGCTGCTGCAGGGGGGAAAAGGGTGGACTGGCCAGCCCACTGGTTTTTCAGTCCTGCATCGTTGGGTCCCACGTCCGTAACCACGCAGAGGCTGGGCAGCTTGCGTGGGTCGGTGGCTGGAATGGGTCAGACTTGGTGAGGTGCCCCTTCCGTAGCCACAAAAGGCAGACTGTAGTGGGCGGGAGGACGCATCGAGGCCCAAGGATCTGGCCGTAGCTCGAGAAGCCTTAAAATGCTCCAGCGCCGAGTCGGCCTTGTCACGAGAAAGACGACGGCCATCGAAGGGCATGTCCAGGAAGGTTGACTAGACAGCCCCGAAAAACCAGACGTCCTCAACCAGGCGTAGCGCCGAAAGGCTATCGAAGTGGCAATCGTTCTGCCCAGAGAGTCGGGGGTATTCAGTCTACAGCGGATTGTGAATTTTGCTGCGTCTCTCACCCGTTCGCCATTGCGTGGGAGAGAACGGCCTAGGCGTCCTGCGGGCACTGAGGCAGCACTTGTGCAACCATATCCCAGATTGTATGGGTATAGTGGCCCAAGAGGCATGCGTTATTCACGGACTGCAGTGCCAAGTTGGAGAAAGAGTACATGCTCTTCCCCAAGATGATCCAGCTTCTTGGATTCCCTATCTGGGGGTACGGAAAGGAATGCACTCTTGGAAGAAGAGGCTTGGATCACCAATCTCTCGGGGGAACGGTGTTGGGTGAGCAAAAATGGGATCGCCTAGTGCCAGGTGGTGGCGGCGGTCAACTCTCCATTCCACAGGAGCCCCTATGCTGTGCTTGGACCAAGTGACCAGAAGAACGTATGTGAGGGCTTCACTGAAGGGCAAGCGGGGTTAAGAGGAAGTTACCGCAGGTTGAAGCACCTCTGTCAAGAGGTTAGTCCTGACGGCCACTGTAGGGAGCTCCAGGCCCAAAGCCTCGGCTGCCCTACACACCACCACTGCATAGGACACTCCCTCCTCCGTAGCCACGGTAGGGGGAGAAGGCATGCCAAGGTCTGGGGAGGTTATCCAGGCCACCCAATTCCTCTCTCCAGGCCGATTCTTCCAGCTGGTCTGTTAAAAGGTCCAGCAACCCCTCCCAGTCCTCACCACCACCCTCAGGGTGATAGGGAACACCTGGGATGAACAAGGGAACAAAAGTACCCTCCAGCGCCAGATTTGACTTCGGTCGATCCAGCTCTGTGTCCATCTCGGGGATGGGGAAGGCATCCGCCTTGCGTTGCCTGGGATGGGTGCCGGGGAAGGTCGAGTAAAGTCGACCAGTGTCAATCCAGATCCAGGCCTGGATCCATGGGGACCCTGCAGTGCCCACCAGTGGAGGCAGGCTGCCCAAACACACGATGGAGGGCTTCGTAGAATGTACGAAGCTAGGCAGGGGACGCTTTGGCTCCCTTAAACGGGGGGAGGTGTGGAGTCATCCCTGAGTCAGGCACCGGAGACCGAGCCTTAGAGCGACGGCACTCCGGGTCCCGCATTGTGTCAGCCGATCGACGGGGAGAAGGCGAAGAACAATGGTTTTTCTTTGCCTTCCTCTAGCTCAGACTGAGGTCCTCTAGGGCTAAACAAACCAAAAACAAGACAAGCTGATTGTACTTCTAACTTTGTACCCCCCTGTGATGCTCCTTCATGGTCTTTTTCCAAACTCCGTTCACTACAGCAGGGCAAGAGCATGGCCAGTGGCATTATTAGTATATTAACTTACCCCCTACTAGAATTGAGGGGTTGGTCGACTGTCGTGAGAAAGGACTGGGTAGAAGGTGTCTATTCATCCATATCTGCAAAGAACCAAGCAGCATCACACTCCAGGATAGCAAGGAAGTGCTGTGCAAATCTAATACACAACATACTATCATTATTAGATGTTTTTTCTGCTTTCTGGTCTTACCACCATGACCTTCTACACTGTAGAAGTAAGTGTGCAAGAGGAATTAGATTATTTTAACTTCAAATGGGCCCTGAAGAGGGGGAGGAGCCTAGCGCTTGACCAAGATGGCCGCGTGAGCCTTGAGCTCCCGCTACCCTAGCGCCCTCCGGCAATCATCCTGTCCTAAATCCTGATTTTCATGCACGGAATCCTGCAGATGAGTCACAGCTGGGGCGATTGACGTTGTCCGGGCCAAGATCGCCCACCGGGGACCGAAGTTGTGCACGGCGGAAGATTGCGGCCTACCTCCGAAGGATGCCAGGGGCTTGCGTTGGCAGGATGCCCGGCCACTAATTGAACAACAGCGGCCTTGGGAGGTGTGAACTGACGGACGGATGCCGTTGCACTTTCACTTTCGCTTTCTCGCCCTTTGTTTGCTCCGGGTTGGGAGTGCGTCATGCGGGTCCTCTGTTGTCTGGAAGACCTCCGCCCGGTCCTGACTGGCTGTTGAAGAACTAGTCGTCCCTGTCTCCTCTACCTGAGTGAGGGACGTCCTCTTGCGACTGACCGTCCTGCTGTCCGAGATGTCGACCAAATCGGAGGCAGACAGGTCGAAGTCTAAGACTACCAGGCGGGGAGGCTATATCCAATCCAACAATATGGATCGTTATGCCCAGCAGAAGGGGTCGCCTGGTGGATCGGGACAGTCGCTGGAAGCACAGAAGGCCGATTCATCCCCAGCCTCGGAGTTATCATTGCAGGATATCAAGGGGGCGATAGATGGGATACAATCTTCGATTGGGCGACAGTTCGAGACCCTGGCGCACAAGGTGGACATGATTTTGGTCGATGTCAACTTGATTCGCGCGGACCTGGGAAAAACCAATGGGCGGGTCAGGTCCCTGGACCTCAAGACTACTGGCCTCGCGGACGATGTCTCGGAACTCCAGGCCGAGGTCCGCAAGCTACGAACCGCGAATGACCTCTCCGCCCGCCGGCTCGAGGACTTTGAAGGTCGGGCCCGGCGCAATAATGTGTGCATTATTGGGGTCCCGGAGACTTCGGAGGAGCTCTCCGTGGACCTCCTCGTCGAGGATTTGGTTGTGAATCATCTTGCGCCAAAGGGCCTCGGCAAGTTTTTCGCGGTGGAGCGGGCTCACCGAGTGCCTGGCGGACGGCCTAAGGTGGGAGCCCCCCCGCGGCCGATTGTCGCCCGGATCTTCCACTTTCGAGATCGGGACGCTATCCTGCAAGCATCGAGGGTGACAGGCCCGGTGCCTTTTCAAAATGCCTCTGTGAGCTTTTACCCTGATTTCACCCAGATGGTGCAGAAACAGAGGCAAAGTTTCCTGGGGGTGAAGAGGCGGCTTAGGGATATGGACCTGAAGTATGCCATGCTTTTTCCCGCTAAGCTGCGTGTGGTATATGAGGATCGGACTTTCTTCTTCGAATCGCCGGACATGGCAGGGGACTGGTTGGATGCACTCCCTCGGCGGCAGCCCGGCCGGGACAGCGTGGATGGGGTGGAAGGCGACCGGGATGGACAGAAGTGATACCTTCGGTGCTGGCCTGCTTCGATCCGGCCCTGGACAGTGACTCGCACCTTATTGCAGTAATGGGAGGGCGGCGGGGGGAAGATAGGGGCTCTTTCCTCCCTTGGGGTGTTTTTTGTAGATTTGTATTTGGTAGGGCGACAGGCACACTGCAAGTTGGGGGGGCTTTGTAAGCTGACGCAGGGGTGCACGGTGGGGGGGGGGTTTCAGGATGTTGGGGTTGTTGTTTCTTCTTGCAAGGCGTAGCAATGACTGTCAGAATTGTCCGATTGTGGTTCTCTGGGGGGGGGGGGAGGTCTCTTTGTGTTCAGGGATGGGGGATAGGGGCTTAAACGTACTCAGCTGGAATGTTAATGGCTTAGGGGACCGTATAAAACGGGGGATAGTCCTGCAATTTTTGAAACGGACCTTGCCAGATGTGGTCCTCTTGCAGGAGACCCACCTTATAGGTAACATGTGCTATGCACTTAACAGAAAGGGCTACAAATTCATTGCTCGCTCGGGGTTTTCCTCGGGATCCAGGGGTGCGGGCATACTTGTCAGAGCTTCCCTACCATTTGAGGTCGACTCCACCATTGCTGATGATAGGGGGTGCTTTGTGGCCGTGTCGGGGAGGTGGGAGGGCAGAACGTTGGTTTTGGTTTCTGTTTGTCCCTCCTGCCTTGCAGGCCTCCACGTTTGCTGACCTGGGCAAGGCCTTGTTGGAACTCCCCGAAGGGATGCTAGTGGTGGGAGGAGACTTCAATGCGGTTGGTTCTGGAATGCTAGATAGGTACCCGCCCAGAGACACCGGGGGGGCTCAGAAGTGGCTTCCCGACTTTATTGATACTTTTGGCCTGGTAGATTGTTGGAGGCTGCGGCACCCCACTCAGCGACAATACACCTTCCATTCCGGGGCCCACGGGAGTCTCTCCCGGATTGATTATCTGCTCACTCTGGCGGCACACGCCTCTTTGGTAACTGAGGTTAGGCACATGGCACGGGGCATATCAGATCATTCACCGGTGTGGGCACGTCTGGACATAGGCGGGTGGCGGGGGGCAGGGTGGCTCCCATTAACACCTGGTACTTTCGGGACCCCAAGCTGCGCAGCGCGTTGCTGAAGACAGTTGACCACTATTTTCGAGAAAATCAGGGCTCAGTTGACTCCGCGGTGTCCGTGTGGGAAGCTTCTAAGGCTGTACTGAGAGGAGAAGCCTTGTCCTTGGTAGTGGCCGCCAAGCGGCGGAGAGACGCCGAGGTGATACAAGTGGAGGACGAGATAGCGGCTTTAGAGTTGGCCTTGGAAGGGGATATTGAGACGTCCACGCTGCACAATTTGAGCCTGAAGCAATTGGAGTATAGGGACCTGGTGACAAGTGCCGCCAAGACCCTCCACAGGGAGCAGCAGGGGCGGTTGTATGATGTTGGTGATAAGGCCGGGAAATTGCTGGCATGGCTGGACAAAAAGGAGCGTGTTAATCGTGTGGTGCCGGAGTTGTTGACGGATGGGGGAGAGGTTGTCACTGATCCCGACGGTATAGTCCGGTGTTTCTCGGATTACTTTCGTACGGTATATGCCTCGGTCTCGGATAGACCGACTGAGGACTCGTGTGATCTTCTGCGTGACATCGCTCTGCCCTGCCTTTCCGCCATTGATAGGGAGGACCTCGATGGTGATATCACTGTAGACGAAGTGGCAGGTGCTATCCGTGCGGTGCGCTCCGGCAAGGCTTCGGGCCCAAATGGTCTGCCGATAGAGCTGTACAAGCTTTGCCCGGATAAGTTGGCTCCTCACTTGACCGCCATGTTTGTGGAGGCGTGGGAGAACGGGTTTCTTCCGCTCGATCAACGGCTGGCGACGATTGTGGTAATACATAAAGACGGAAAGCCCCGGGATAGGTGTGGTTCCTATCGGCCGATCTCGCTCCTCAACGCCGAGCCGAAAATCCTTGCCAAGATTCTCGCGAACCGCCTGGTCCGGGTACTTGGCGACTTGATCCACCCGGATCAGTCGGGCTTTATCCCGCACCGAAACACTGCACTAAACCTTAGACGCCTCCATGGCGTGATTGCCAGTAGGACGGGTACGATGCGAGAGCCGGCTATTGTGGCGTCCCTCGACGCCACGATGGCCTTTGACACGGTAGAGTGGGCATACTTGTGGGCGGTGCTGGCCAAATTCGGCTTCGGGCCTGGATTCGTGGGATGGGTGAGGCTGCTCTATGAGGGGCCTCTTGCAAGCGTCGTGGTGAACGGGCGGGCGTCGGCACCGTTCGAGCTCGGGAGAGGCACCCGGCAGGGTTGCCCCCTGTCGCCGTTGCTCTTTGCCCTTGCTCTTGAGCCGTTGGCGGCGTGGATACGGTGGCACCCGGATATACGTGGGATTCGCTGGTCGCCTGACCACGAAGACCGTATTTCACTCTACGCCGACGACATTCTGTTATATCTTGCCTCGCCTAAGAAATCTCTGATAGTGGTTTGTGACGTCTTGACATCTTTCGGTAGAAACTCGGGCCTAGTCATTAATTGGGGGAAGTCACACTTGTATGTCCTGTGTGGGGATGTCCCGCCTGTCCCGCGTAACTGTTCGATCCAGATAGCCCAGCAGGGCTTTTTGTATTTGGGGATCTATATTTCCACCGACCCCATCTTGCGCTACGAGAAGAACTTGCTCCCTCCCTCGGCGCGCCTGCGGCGGGATGTGGCGGGCTGGCGGCGATTGCCGCTCTCCCTCCTTGGCCGCGCTGCACTGTTTAAAATGATGTCCCTTCCCCGTTTCCTCTATGCCCTGCAGAATACTCTTGACCTGGTCCCGGCCAGCTATTTCCGTGAGATTGAAAGCCTCCAGCGCGCGCTCTTATGGGACGGGCGTCCGCGTATCGCAGTCGCTAAGTTGACGCTTCCGTGGTACGACGGTGGTATCGCGCTTCCAGACATTCGACGTTATTACTGGGCCACCCAGTTGAGCGCGATTAACCATGGTGTCTATGGTCCGGCGCTGAGCCCTGGCTTCGCCATGGACCGCTGGTTGCTCCGTGGGGGTAATTACCACAGAGCGTTGTATTCGAAATCGTCGGACCTCACCCTCACGGGGCCCACCAGAGTGGCCGTCCATGTGTGGAAGGTGGCGACGGACTCGCTGGGCTGGAAGGGTAAGCTTACCCTTGCCACCCCTCTGTTTGACTCTGAGATTCTGGGGAAGCTTTGGCGCACAAAAGGGTTCGAGAAATGGGATTTGATCGGCATATCCAGGGTTGGAGACCTTTTGGTTAAGGGTAAGATAAAGTCGTTCGAGGAGCTGCAGAAGGAATACGAGCTGGGGAGCACGGAGTTCTTCCGTTATGCTCAAGTGCGCCACGCCTTGCGGTCAGTCCTTGTGGATGGGGAGAAGGTGCCCGAGTCCTCTCCGTTGGAGGATCGGATCCTGGATGGTCACATGCCAGAGAGCACGATTTCGCTCATTTATAAGAAACTTATCAATGTTCGGGCGGATCTTCTCCTAGGGTTGCGCGCTCAATGGACCAGGGACGGCCTTGAACTAGATGATGAGGATTGGCAGTACGCAGTTTCTTCTCCCAAAGAGGTCGCTATCCCCGCGCGCCTGTGGCTGGTGCAGCTTAAAATACTCCATAGGGTCTATGTGACGGGGCCCAGGTTGGTCCACATGGGTTTCTCTGAGGAGGGCTTATGTAAGAGAGGCTGTGGTATGGTGGGTACCTTCCTCCATATTATTTGGGAATGCGGTGCGATCATGGAGTTCTGGAGGCAAGTCCACGAGGTGATGGGGGAGGTGACAGGAATTGTTATGCAGCCTGAGGCGCGATGTTGTCTCCTGAATGTTTGGAGTCCTACTGACCACAACGCGGCACAGACTCAGTGGGTGACCCTGGGGAACATGGTAGCCAAGCGCGATATCGCTCGGCTGTGGGGCTCCAATAGGCCACCCACATTGACAGCGTGGATGGAAAACATGGACTGGAGCATGTTTAGGGAGAAGACAGTGTATTGTGCTCGAGGGCGCCCTCGGAAATGGCATGCTGTGTGGGGGCCATGGAACCAGTACAGAGGGGACATATGCCTCCCCCCCGACCCGGATCCGCCTGAGGAGCAACTTTCCCCTTAGTCTTTTTCCGGCTTTGGCTTTCCCGCTGATATGTGATTGTTTCTAGAGTCTCTGCCTTTCCCTCCTTTCCCTTACTATAGACCTGTGCCTGTTGGACGTGATGGGGCTCGTCCCCCCTGATGGGAACCTCTCTTGGTGTTTACAGTACCTTTCGCCTTGCTTGTGTTTAGGGTTGTATTTATGTTTATGTAAAATAGAACCTTTGGCTCTCCTGTCAGTGATATGTGGACGCAAGCATGTGTTGAATCTCTAAAGCTGCCGTACCTCCGGGTTGTAGCTGTGTCACTGATCTAAAATAAAGGTTTTTAAAAAAAAAAAAAAAAAAAAAAATGGGCCCTGAAGGATTAAGGAGTCTGGCAGTGCAGGCACCACTAAGCAGATAGCTTTGGGCAGCCGAGCTATTCCCAGAGTATGCTGTTTTATTGCACAAAACCACAAAGAGAAATAAATGAAGCACGGGGGTCCTTGCTTGTAACTCTTCTTTTGTGCTGCCTCCTTACTCTCTGCCTTGAACGTACACGATTTGCAAGTAGGAGTTGAATCAAGATGCTTGTTTTATGTTCTATTACTTCATCAACAGGAGTCTCAAAATGAGTTTAATGAATGCTCATCTGGGTGGGCATTCTTGGTGTAGTGCTGCTGAATGTCCATATACATGAGTGGTTGAATGGTGGGGACTAGGAGCTTCAATCTCTAGAGTGCTTGGGAGGGACAGCTGCACACAAAGAACAAAGTATCTAATTTCTGTGATTTACAAACTATTGTTTTCCTAATTGACATGACGTTTTTGTGGACTAGGCTCGTGGTTTGGCAAAGCTAGACCCTGGCTCAGCTTTTAGCATATATTTTATGGACCGCCCACCTGTAGTGGAATATGCAGTATTCTTGTATCTGGCTTTAACACAATAACACAATTTAGAGTATGGAGTGCTGACATGTACTAGGTGGAAGCAACGGCAAGCTAGCACTTCTTGGAGCAAATTTGCAGAATAAAGTAGAAAAATAATTATCTAAATTCACATTCCGTGAACGAATAAGGTACAGCAAAAAGATGTTGAAAAGACAAAGATTTTAAACTGAGTATATTACTGTGCCAGTGGAATGAAGCGTTCCTTTGTAAATGTCTGCAGTAAAAGCAGCTTTGTGATGAAGGCTTGGAGAGAAAGCCACAATTGGGAACAAAGTCATTGATCACCATTGTAATAAGCTCCTTTAAAGAGAAATCCTCAGTGTTACTTGGAGCCTCTAGAAAGGTAGTTAAGTAACTGGTATAATTTCTAGTCAGGGTAAAGTCGTCCTGTTTATTGGGCGGGTGCTGAAGAATGTATCAGCGCAAGAAACCTCCAACGGGTTGCTTCAAATAATTTTGATAAATATGGATTGGAGCTTCACTATCTTGTATGAGTATGGAATTAGGAATTGATAGACTGCACAACCGTTTAACAGGACAGAGCCAGGTTTCCAGGAGTACTTGGGACAATCTTTTCACAGGCCCAACTGGACAGCAAGTAAAATTGCGCACAAGGAAAACCTATTGCATTTGTGCAATATGCCTTCCCCCAAACCTGATCAATTTTGTGGACTATTCCGTGCACATACCCATAGCAAGAAAACAGTGGTTTATTCCTGCCATTGGCAGGAAGACCTTTTCAGAATACCCACAACCTGCAACTGTGGGTGTTCCCAAACTTTCTAGGCCAACCCTCCCTGGAATAAACAATCCCAACCACTGTGACACAATACAGCCCATGTTGTACACTTAGCACTCTTTCAACGTAAGTGTAAGTTGGAAAATGCAGTGTATCTTTGGTGATAGTGTAGATGCAGCAATTGCATGTGGGACAATGGACTATTACGTGAATGGGGGTAGACTGTGGAACAAAGACTAAACATAACCATGCATGTGTCAGCTAGTAGATACCCAACCACAAAGGGAGAAAATGAGAAAAGTAACTGAGCCTATATAAAATTCAGTCACTAGCCTATCTAATCCTCCATCATTTACCTAATGACCATATATATACAAAATCTATGTTGATATGCTGTGTAAGTTCGAGCTTTTGACCTGTGGGGCGGAGGTGATCTAGGAATTTACACTATGCTGGTGGGACTTTAAAAAGGTGGAGAACAAACATGACCCAATTACTCCATGCGGGTGGACGTCAAACAGGTGGAGAACAAACAACAACATGAAAGGAGAAAACAACTCTGTATCTTACTTTCCTATGAGCAGAAACAAATTCACATGTCTTTTTTTGAAGGCATTAGGGACAACCTGAGGATGGTATGATGCCCTAACCTGACCTTGGAATGACAGCGGGCATGATGGAAGGACCCATTAATAAGCCAGTGCCTAGCATTGGCTGAAAGGACACAGGGGTTGTTCTGCATGACCGGCATACCTCCCTTGAACCGCTGCATGAGCATAGTTGAACACAACCCCCTCAAGATGGGCTTTTGTATTATGCCTGGCCCATGCTTTTGAATGCTTCCGTGAAGATGGGACAAGCAAGGGCATCATACCAGTCCAGAAAAGAATGTCAAATTCACAATGGATTAGAAGTGCAGGACTAGTCGCTTGATTTCAAGCTGCCATTAAATCCACTCTTGGTTACTGTTAGATATAGTCGAAACCTCTCAACAGAAAATTATACTTCAATGAAGTCTGATGTCATTTTTTAACACCTACACAAACCCTCCACCCCAGCCCATGTTGTTTCTTCTGTCCTGCATTGTATGCCCTATGATTCAGGATGCACAGACATTTGAGCAGCACAGTTTCACGTCGGCAGTTGCCTCTAGAATAAAAAAAGACTGCATTTCTCTGCAGTTAAATTAGGATTCCACTGAAGGCTGTGTACGGTCTTGCGAGGAAGGATATAACAATCATATGATAAGACAGGGAAGCTCCTTCATTGGCTGGCCAGTAGGGTACAATCCCCCATGCTGAAATCTCTCCTGAAGGACCCAGGGGCTCATACAGTTGCAACAGCGCAGGATGTCTCGGATACATTCGCAAATTATTATGGTGATTTATATGCTCGTCACTCCCCTCCCTAAATCGAGCAAATACACTTTGTACTCTCAGATCATCTCCTGGAGGCACCTACCTCTGAGAAGATCAAGGTTGAAATCGGAGGCCTCAACTCTGGGAAGACTCCGGGCATTAATAGGTTCACAGTAAACCTTTATAAGAAATTCGACTTGCTGGTGACCCCTACTTGTTGTCAGTCTTTGGGGAAGCCCTTCAAATGCGACTAATACCTAGCGATATCGGTAAAATCAAGTAGTGGCTCTTCCCAAACCTGAGAGACTGTCCAATACCAGTTCCTCCTATAGGCCTATATCTTTGTACAACACCGAGCTCAAGGTATTGGCAAAGGTCCTCACGAGTCTGCTTGTGCCGGTCATCCACACCTTGGTCCATAAGGACCAAAATGGCTTTATGCCAGGCCGAGGCACCATGCGCTGTATCAGATTCCTACAACTGGCACTGGACTGCTGTTGGACTGCAGAAGGACTTCTAGCACTACTTTTCCCCAACTTTGAAAAAGCGTTTGATTCACTAGACTGGGATTTCCTATTCTGAGACCTGCGGATAATGAAGTGCTAAATGTCGCATGTTCAAATTTTATACACAGCCCCCTGGGCCAGAGTGTGAGCAAATGGCTTTCTGTCCAAACTCTTATCCACTGAGAGGGGGATTAGGTAGAAGTGATCCCAGTCTCTAATGCTGCACTAGCGTTAGAACCCCTGGCTGAATGGATAGGGAAAAAACATTGGTAGAGGGCTTCAGATGGGGCGACGGTGTGGAGGGTGGAGGATAATATCTAGCTGTATGCCAATGGTGCTTTCCACTTATTGAGAGAACGTCAGACACAGCGACAGACTAATGCAAATACTCCACATATTTGGGTCCGCCTCGGTCCGTAAGATAAACTGGGCTAAGTCCCTTTTAGTTCCGGTGGGGAGGAGGACAATAGTGGCAGGATTTCACATTTACACCTGTGCAAAGGCTCTTTCCGATATTTGGGAATAAACATTTCCATATCTACACATGAATACTGGGGAACTAATATGGTCCCTCTGCTGCACAAAACTGACCATGAACTGAAAAGATAGTTGTCGTTCCCGCTCTCCATCCTTGGCAGGATTGCACGTTATAAAATGATGGTATTCCCCTCATTGTTATATGTTGTCCTGCAAATGATCCCTCAATAGTCCAAGCGGGGGCCTTCAAGAGGCTCAAAGCGTCCTACAGGACATTTATATTGCCTGGAAAACATCCGCTGGTGCCCCAAGCGAAATTAGTCACTGGTACTTATGATGGTGGATGGGAATGATTGGCATTTAATTCTACTACTGGGTCACACACATGACCAATATTAATGACTGGCTGTTTGATAACAGACAGACATGACCCTTCATATTGGCTAGAACTGTCCACTTTTGGGGGAAGAGCTGCTACACACCTGCTTTACAACACCATAATCCCAAATGTGCTTCCAGGCACCACCAAAGGGACACTATAGGCCTGACCGAGTGCGCTTAAACACACAGGATGGTTTGTGAAACCCACTCAAGCCACACCATTATGGGAGAGCTTTTGACTGACAAGCATTGGCATGGTCCAGCAGTTAATGGGACGGGATTGCATAGGCATATCCTATCCGGGTTCCTTCTTTCACATGATGTGGTCATGTCCCGTGATACAAAACTTTATATCAGGGTGAGGGGACACTGACAGCTGTATTGGGATTGCCACTGGGGCTTACGCTTAAGATGGCCCTACTGGGCTTGCTAGATGAGGAGGCAGCTTGCACTATGGCAGAATGTTGGATGGAATGGCTTTCATCCTTGCTAAGCAGGACACAGCCTGCAAATGGGGCTCCGCCACCCACCATCCTTGAGTGAATGGAAAACTGGAAAAAATCCTTGTGCCATAATGAAGCAGTAGGTGTACAGGGCCAAAGGCTGCCCTTCCAAGCATGACAGAATATGGAGACCAGAACCTAGTTTGACAATCCTTGTCAAAAGGGCCAAGTCATATAACATCACTTAATTTACATATGCATTTCCCGTTACACTCGTTCAGACTATATACTCTAAGCAACATACAGGCTGTCATGGTAGGGAATAGGCAGTGGCCTGATAAGCTAAGTCTCTTCTGTTTTTTCTATAATGTCTTGCTTGGCCTTTCCTGATCAACATATTTTGTTTGTCTATTGGCTGTTGGCACTGCATCGCAAATATTACATTCATATATAAAAATGAATAACATTTTGTGAAAACAATATTCAAGATTTCTATATAACTCCAAAAGCAGAAGGAATCCCCCACATTTATTACACATTCTTGTTTTGCACACCAGCCAGGTGCTGTGATATTCTAGCAAGAAACTTCCAAGTAAATAATCACCTAACACCTCATAGCAATAAATGCAGTGTTTGCAGCAAAAGCAATAGCAGTGTCCCACATGCAGCAGGCCAACAGAAGCCAGAACACAAATCCCACAAGCACAGAACAAGGAACAAACAGCCAAACAAACGAAGACAGTCTCTTACACGTCTGCCTTTGTTAACAGGCGTCGAAGTTGGGGAACGCTTCAAAAAAGACAAAAAGGGAAGAAAGCAATTACACAAAATACAGACAACACCTCGACAGTGTCACTGAAAGCACAATAGGGTAGTAGGGGCAGGAAATCATTGTACAACAAACATTTTTATATTTCATATCCTTATAATGGCTAAACATGGTTGAAGTGTATGGGCTAAAAACAGAAACTCCGTTAATATGGTTCCTAATAAAAAGTGGTGCTGAAACAGGCACAGTTTTAGTTGTACACCCTTTTAACACTAGTGCATCGGTCTAAATAATCCAGTCAGTGGGGTGTTAATGTTACGTTCGCCCTAGCAACACTTTGTACACCCACGAATAAAATTTTAAAATTTTATGACAGTTTCCACCTACCACTAAATCTTAGGGTGGCACTTACGTAATAATACGCACAATTAATCCACAAAGCAATGACAAGGTCAATTGCAATATAATATGGTCCAAATTAGGAACCTCGGGCTCCTGGGGCTGCTATTGCTAATATACCCAGTGCTGGTTTCCTGCACAGTGTTGTCTCATTGACAAATCATGTGTCAGAGTATAATGTGATTGAGTAGGGATGGTGGGTTGACCACTTTAGATACTGAGCACACTTAAAAAATTACGTCAGGGGTTGACCATTCCTAGACCAAAATGCAGAAAGTCTTTCTGCTACTAAATCCTCATAAAACGAAGTACTTTTCATATCCAACTCCTTTAATAGAAAATTCGACTCTTCGTTTCTGAACTCACTGTTACTGGAAGGCTCGTTCCCTATCCCATATCCTCAGCTACATCCCTAGCGTTCACATTAAAGTCCGCTCTTACACTCCTCCCACGCATCAACAAAGTTGCAAAAACAGCAAATTTTCTAATTCACTGATCATATCCAGACTGGAGATGCCTACCCCACTACAGCATCTCTATGTTCCACTAAAAATCTAAAGTCCATACTTTATTCAGTGGCAAGAGCGATTAAGCCAGCGAGAAAATTTAACCACATTACACCACTATTCAGAGACCTACTTTGGCTCTCCTACAGCAGCAGGAACCATTTTAAATTATGTTAAATAATCAACAATATCACCCAGTATTAGTCCCGCCTTATCCGAGTAATCGTTTGACAATCTCCTATTGCATAAGCGGACTGAGAAGCAATCCTTTTCTGGGACTGTCACCTCAGCATGGAGTTCTCTGCACCTGACCTATTAAAGTTAACCTCACTCACCACCTCAAGCATCTCAAGACCCATCTTTCCAAAACATTTTGCTAACTTATGAGACTGAAATCACCCTATGGTTCCTCCTGAAATCTTCCTATCTTTTCCACTGCTCTAGACAATTTTAATCACACCAATAAATCCTTTCTAATTTCTGTAATACCGCAGGACATTCCCTAGTCCCTTCTGGGACCAGGGAAAGTTAACAGACAGCACAAATAGTACTGTGCATACAGAGGATATGGGATTTATTTATCAGTCCATTTAGTTTCTTTTTATGGCTACACTGGTTTTAAACATAAAAGACAAGTGAGGTTGTCATCCTATTTAATGCCCTTACATTGCTGCCTTTGAAATTCAAGTTATAATCATTACTTTTGCATCAACAAATAGACCCAAACACAGGAAGAAAGAGGTAAACGTTGGGGAGTTTCATAGTTCAGACAGACATGGAACTGAAAGTACAACAATACACAAAGCACAACACACTGTGCACACATGTAGCATCAATTCAAAATATCAGATATGTCCACATTTATTTTTATCCATTTTGTTTTTTGATTTTTACTTGAGCATTCAGAGGATAATTATGGTGCCACCGACGGTGCTTTTGGAGTGCTACTCAGGTAAACCCAGTGGGAGATTTCCACCTTCTTAAAAGCAAGTATATTTTTAAGAAAGGTTATTGAAGTTGCTATGACCTTGATCATCTGCTATATTATGAACTCACGCCTCAATCAACCGTTCACTCAATGACAGTCCAGCTGTTGTTTCACAATGTCTTTGGTGGGGAAATCTTTGCTTTGATGCTCTTTGACAGTCTTCCTCATCATACCCACGTGGTCTGAGAATCAGTACTTCCTGAGGCCTTTTCAAGCAATGGGTGGAGCTGATAAGGGATGATGGATTTGGCAATAGGTTTCTTTTTAGTCTTCTATTAAATCAGTCGGCACAAGTGAAGTGAAGCACTGAATGCCGCTCATTAGATAGTGCAACATCTTAAAACTAGTAAAATAAACTGCTCACAAAGGAAGCACTGCATTACGGAGGAGATCAAACACGATTTCTCACTATAACACAAAGCTGTACAGGTATATTCTGAAGCATGAAAAAGTGGAGAATCATTCCTGTAATAACAATATGTACATGGGGAGCAATGGCTGCATCTGTATGAAAACATATTTTTCATGCTTATATTTTGGCGTGGAATCAATGGAAAAAACAAATATTTGCTTTCTAGCCATGATTAACATCTGAAAAAGAAAGAAAATGTGCTGTCCTATACCACCCAAAAGGTATTGGAAGTTACTTAATACTGAGATATGATTACTTTCAAAATTAAACATTGTAAAAGCGGTACTTCTTAAATAGAGGGAAGAGGCCATAAGAGGATCAGAGTGCTCTCTCAAGATAAAAAAGGCAAAAAACTTTCGAAGATGAGAGAATGCGCTGAATAACAACAACAAAGAAGGGAAATGAAAACAGACAGAAAATGTATTAAGTAGTCTGAAGGAAACAGGGGAGTATAGCAGGAGCAAATCAAAGTTATAAAGGAGATGCAAAGTGATAAAAATTGAGAAGTAAAACATTTGAAGTACTACAAGTTCGAAACAATAAATCCAAATAGATTAGATGTATTCCATACATTGCATTAAAATGTATCTACCCATGAAAGAGTAGGTATAAATGGCATATCTCTATAAATGCACTATAGGATCACCAATATTACATTCATGTGTTAAAGGTGCCAGATTGTCAGGTATAATATAGAAGCAGCTTTAACAACATCAGGTTTAAGAGATGTAAGGAGAAAACTTTGAGAGAGAGCGAGTACCATTTCCAACATTAGTGTTATTTCGGAGTCCACCACCATCAGGTTAAATAGTAATATACACATATTATTCAATTCCAGCATGAAGGGTCAGGGATGGAGCAGTGTAATAGCCATCCAGGTATTGCTTGCTTGCAGTTCGAGTCCAAGTAGTGATGCTGGTGAGAGAAATTCTGCCTAGTGTCAGAGTTGTGGTTCAGCTTAGTCAGCCTCAAACATGTGCCACCAGCTACCCCACACACTTGTGCGCCCACATTCAAGAATAACATACCTGGATAATTGTTTCACAATATAAAGCATGTCAGTTATTAATGTATCTTCATATGTCAATTCCATCTAAAATATGCTCTAAAGAAGCAAGCAATTTTGCAAAATGTGTTGGCTGGCTGGTCTTTATGTTATTTAACAGAAGGGATATGCATGCTCAATTTGAATTAGTTGCAATCTTATCTTATATTGGTATCCACGAGTGCCTTGCTCAATTGTCTTTTTTGAGAATGCATAGATTCTACTTTTGAGGTGAGAGGTACATGGTAAAAGCACCTACCTGATAGTATTTGACCAGTACAACCTCTAAATTAAACCCACCATCAGTTATTACAACTGAGGTGCAGATGCAGTACATTTGAATGCATCATTTAAGATTAACAGTCATCTTCCAATAAATACATTACACCTGGGTGCCACTGCAGACGCATCATTTTCTTGGAAAACAAAGCCATGTAAGGAGCACCAACATGACTCATGAGCACAGGAAGCAGCAATAAAACTTAAGGATGTGATGAAGCTTTCTTTCTGTAATGCAAAACCTTTAAGTGTTTAAGGTGTTCATATTTATACAGATCAGTGAACTCTGATATTAGTGATCTTCAGATACTTAGCCTACTGAACCAGATCATGTTTTAGAAATAAAAGAAAATATGCATGGCCTTTCCACCTTTATAGAAACAAAGTGGCTACACTGCTTAGTTCTCATGGGCAACGGTATTTACAGTGCTGCTTGAGTCACAACATAAAAGTTCTTTCTCAGTACAGTGTTACTTAAAAACCTTTTTACAATGCTTAAAGATCCATGGCCAGAAATGAAGGTATTTTAAAATGTGTGAATGAAATGAGAAACAAAATGCAGCTGAACCACAGAAGGGAAAGAGCAATGATCATAACCTTGCCAGAAGCGGTATGGAGCAGGAGCAGAAGATACATGGCTGAGTTCAGGACTGGACAAGTCGAGGTTTTCACAGCTATAGACGTGAATCTACAGCACTGCATTCCGCAAACAGATGCTTACTGGGTAAGTAACATTTTCAGTTCGAGGCATGTGGGGCTGTAGATACACAAGCTGTGCACAGACTGTAAAGCAGTCCTTCCAAAAAAGCGGTGGCTAGCCTGTGGAAGGTTTGAAAAAGAGTATGTAGACCTGCCTGGCCAACATTGCATTGTTGGGGGGCTAGCACAGCTACACAATAATGCTTTGCAAAAGTATGTGGTGTGGACCATTTAGCTGCTTTACAGATGCCAACTACAGGAATGTTCCCCAGGAAGGCCATAGAGGACCCTTTTTAGGTCTCGCCTGAGCCAGCGCATGCGATGCCCTGGTGAGACTTTTAGTAAGTGGGCTTTAAAAATCCGACCACACGCTTTTGCTTGTGGCCTAAAGCTTGCAGTTACGCGTACAGGCACCATCTGGCTTTCCTCCCTCGTCATGGCTCATTAAGCGCATCACTCGCGGGCACCCTTACAGCGTGCGATCACGATCACTTTCACGCGCTGTTAACATAAAATGATGCTGAACTTTTTTGGGGCCCTATACACACGCGCTAACATACAATGCCTGTGCACGCACTTTTTTGTGGCCCTATACACACGCGCAGTTAACATACAATGCCTGTGCACGTATTTAGTTAACCAAAGGAAACGCTGAGTTGCGGATTCCCTGGAAACGGTCTAAGCTCCTGTATTAAGCCTTATCTTGGAAGACTGCATGACTGCACCCTCCTGAACTGGAGCCGCACTGTCGGGGTCCCCCGAACCCCAAGATGTCCTTGGTGCTGGCAGAGCTGCGGAAACGAGGTCCCAGGGTCGTTCCCTCCTGCGTCTCTCCTTGTGCGCCCCTCTGAAGAGTAGGTGCGGTGCCCTGGCACCGCTGGGTGCACTGCCGCTGCTCATGGGTCCAGCTGGGAGGGCAAGGTGAATGTGTGAGGTGCCTCATGTGCACCCTTATTCCCCTGCAGTTATCCTTGAGGAGCTCTCAGCTATGGCACAGGACCGGAGGTTGACACGGATCCTCCCCCTACCTTTAAGTACTGTGCATCCACCCTATCCAATTACAGTGCAATTTGTACCCCCCCCCCCATGGCCCCTCCCGGCCCCTTGTGTGCTCTATTGTTTGCTAACAAGCGTCTGATGCAATTTAAGAGCTGCCAGACTCTGCTAGGCCGGGAGGACGTGCCTTATTCATGATGCGCTGCGGTGGCGAACCTCTAAGTCTTGGCACCTCCCCCAGTGTCCTTGTGTGATGGGCAAGGCGCGATAGGTCACCATGCTAAAGACAGCTCAGTGTGTTGGGACCCCACTGCAAAGAGTACCGTTAAACTCAGGCTGTCACGATTGGACAGACATAGGCGGCAATCCTTACGAGGTCAATATATTTACAGCCATATGTGAAACTCAAACTGTTATCCTTTGGAAGTCGATATAATCAGGGCCACTTGAATTATGAGATTATGCAGCTGCAGCGTTTTTAGCATAATTATAGAGTTGCGGCATTTGCCATCTAATCTATCATCTGCTGTATCTGTAGATTTTAACCAAAAAATGTGTCTAGATAAATCGGATCAAAAGTTACTAAATATGTGGCGACACCTGTTTCGGCGCAATGGAATGCATTTTGCAAAGGTTGACTGGTCAACCTTCCGTTGATTATGGCCATATTTGGTTGTTAAACTGGCACCAATGAGGTAAAATCTCTGCCCTGAAAGGGTTGGCAAGTGTAAAAAACACAAAATAATGAGCCAATACTATTAAAACAATCGTGCCTCATCATACTGCATTATTTGCCTTTTTTGCAGCATAGTTTGATCCACACTTTCTGCGTCATTCGAGTTGCCTAGGAGATAATAAATATCATAATTCAAATTTGGCATGTCATCTTTCCGAGGTCGATAAAAATAGACCTGCAGGTGACACTTAGCCTTTAATCCTTCTGAGGCTGCTAACGTGAATACCATTCTACTAACTCCCTCCATTGATCACCACCAATCTAGATAATACAGTTAAGGGGGGGGGGGATCAATAATTGCTCTGTAATAGTATTAGACGTAACTTTTATTTGTCTCGAGGCATGTATTCACAGGGTAAGCTGGCCTTTTCCCGATAGTCACCCAATTCTACAACTCTACCCATAAGGAAATCCATCGTGATCTGTACATCTTTCCGAAATGAAAAGACTCCCATCTCACCGTGAAAAACTCATTTTTCGAGACGTCGCTAGTCGCCCAGGTGAATTTTGGAATTGGAATGTAGTGGCATTTGGATGCCCAGTTAATGCCAATGTGCAAATGATCTCCTGTACACGTGGTGCAGTCGATGTCTTTTGGGTTCAAGGTGGCGCAAAAGAAAAATATCGTAATAAACATAACAAATTGCATATTATTTACAAAGTACACTTATTCTGGACTTTGAGGCGCTACAGCGTAATACTGAAAAGAGTGCCAAGATTCTGTCCTGAAATGCTTTGGAAAAGGTGGCAAAATGGTGCATATTGTTATGACAGTGAGGGGAGTGAGCTGGGAGGGGTCGTGGGTCTGGAGAAGAGCCTGGGTTCAGATGTAGATTGGGGGTCAGACGACCCACGAAAGCACTTGCTTCACGTCCCTTCTCAATTCACATAACGCAGACGCCTACCGGATGCCGCCTGCCCCCACCTCAAATACACACACCTCAGCGTCTTTTTGTTGTTCCAATGTACTGGACAAGTGCCCCATCCAGACCTTACTGCGGAAGCACATCCTTGCTTTATATCTCTGTTCGTAGCAATGTAGGGTGTCAGAGCACTTTACACCACACACATTACATCATCTATACAAACAAAAGACTGATGTACTGCAGACATTACAGTTAAAAAATAAAAAAATATGACAACAACTCTTCTCAATGACACCCCCTCGAAACAATTAGGAAGCACCTCCACTGGAATGACCTCTAGAGACAGAGCGACAGACCACATGCAAGGCAGAAATTCGCCATATAGCTGCTCCTTATAAAGGGTAAACAATGTGCAACAATTGTATATCTCTTCAATCACTGGTGGCACAGCACCCAGGATAATGTGCTGCATGGCTATCCACTTTCAAGGTCCCAAAGGCGAGACCTATTGGCTATGCCAATGCTTGTTCTGAGTGGAGTGGGCTCTAGGGGGAATGGTCAAGGTCCTTTTAGCTACAACATAGCATGTCTGGATGCTTTTAACAATCCATCTTGTAATGTGTGATTTAGACAGGGCTTTCCCTTTGTGGGGTTAAGAGAAAGCAACCAAAAGTTGTTGTGTTTTACTAAAGGGTTTAGTTCTGTCAACATAGTACATGATGCTTTGTTCAACATCTAAGGTATGGAGAACCTGCTACGTGACTGAGCCAGGTTGAAGGGGAAAAAAGGAAGTTCAATGGATTGAGGTGGAACTGTTAAAGAAATTTGAATTTAGTGTGTAGGACAACCCTATCTCTGTATATCAGGAAGAAAGGATCTTCCAAGGTCAGTGCCTGAAGCTCACTGACACACCTGAGAATAGTGATGGTGACCAGAAATGCTGCCTTCCAAGAGAGAAACTGGGGTGGTGGGTGGAGGGGGCAGGAGTGGAGGGGTTCGAATGGAGGACCCGTTAGTCCTGTTGACATAATGTTAAACCTCCATGTCAGAGCTGGCGGGAACCGTGGATGAATGACTATTTTAAGACCCTCCATTAAGGCTTTAATGACAAGAATCATGAAGACGGAAACGTGTTGCCTGCTCTGGTGTAGTCACATGGATGAGAAAGCTAAACCACAAATTTGCAAGTAATGCAGGGAGCAGACAATCTCTTGTACTTTGACTGCTAAGGGGTCAATCTGTTTGGAACGACAATAGAAGAGGAACCTCTTCCACTTGGCAGTATAACAGGCACAAGTAGTAAGCCTGCTCACCTCTTTTAGAATGTTCATGCATTCCGATGGAAGATTAAGGTACCCAAAGTCTAGAGCTTCAGGAGCAAGGTCACAAGATTGAGAGTCCTGGAGTCCAAGTGCCTGATTTCCCCAAGGTTCTGCATGAGAAGGCCCAACCTGTTGGGTAGTCTCTCGTGAGGAACCACTGAGAGTTCAAGGAGGGTGGCAGAGCATGGTTGGCGTGCTCAGATGGGAGCCACCAAGATGAGGGGGAGAGATGTCTGTCTAAGCCTCCGTACCACAAACAGAAGTAGTGGGAGAGGAGGAAAAGCGTGAGCAAATATCCCTGGCCAACTCATCCATAGTGCATTTCCTCTGGACTGTGGGAACCTCGAGGTGAAGTTGGTTCATTGGTGCTTTCTGCTGTGAAGTAGAGGTCTATCTCTGGTAGTCGCCAACGCTGAAAGTACTGGAGGGATCCAGTAAGTATTCCGCTAACATCTGAATCTTGTGTCAGAGGGCCCCCTCCCGATGCTCTGGGTTTAGTGAGAAAGCTTAGGGAATCTGTGCCCCAGGGCTTCTGAAGACAATACGTGGCAGTCATGTTGTCCATTTTGCCGAGGACTATCTTGCCAATCAGGTGGGGAAGAAAAGCTTTTAACACAAGGTGAACAGCTAGTAGACCCAGGCAACTGATGTGGAGACCCTGGTGACTGGGATCCCACTGGCCTGGGACAGTCAGGTCCTGTTAGTGTGCGCTCAGTCCTGTAAGGGATGTGTCCTTTGTGATGGTCCTCTGTGCAAATGAGTCAAGGAAAGGCTGCCCCTGCAACAGGTTGTTTCATCACAGAAATTGACATGTTTGATGACTGACAAATGCTAGATCATAACAATGACCCTCATCTTGATACCACTGGTGCGCAAAGCACTCCTATGATGGATGCATGTGTAACCTGGCATGGGGTACTATGGCAATACAGGAGACCATCATGCCCAGGAGTTGCATGACTGTCCTTATTGTGACTAGTTGGTCTGGTTGAAAAAGAGGAATGAATGTCTGAAAAGACTGAATCCTGGCAGCATTTGGGTAAGGGGTTGGAGGTGGGATTTTGAGGCGTTGATAGTAAAACCTAGTTCGCAAAGTAGTCTGATAGTGACCTGAGTGTGTTTGTCACATTTCTGATGGGTGGCATTCTTGATGAGCCAGTTGTCCAGATGGGGGAAGATGTGGATGATCTATCTGCGCAGGTGAGCGGCCACCACCGCGGGGCACTTGGAAAACACCCTGGGTGCAGAGGTGACTCTGAAGGGTAGCACCTTGAATTGGCAATGCTGTCCACTGACTACAAAGCTGTGGTATCGGTGATGTGCCTGATGGATTGGAATGTGGAAATAATCATCCTTGAGGTCGAGTGAGGCCATGAAATCACCTTGTTTTAGTGGTGGGATGGCATCATCAAGAGTAACCATGTGAATGTCCTCTGAGAGAATGTATTCGTTTAGGGGGAAGGACCTGTCCTTTCTGAAGATCAGGAAGTATAGCACGTATACCACTGTGTCCTGTTGATGATGAGGTATAGGTTCTATGGCTCCTTTGTGAAGGAGCACTTGGAACTCTTATGGAGTAGCCTTTGGAGTTGTCGGGAGAGTTTGTGTTGTTGAAGTGGCTTGTTGGGAGATGTGTAAGTGAGCTCCAGATAATAACAATGTTGGAGTTGACGTTCCGCCAATTGGGAAAGAACCTTTAGAGATGGCCCATGACAGGTGTTACATCGTTGGGAAAAGTCAGGGTTTTGTGGTTGTACAAGCTCCTTTGGGACAGCCACTCTTACCTCTGCCTCTGGAGTTGTTACCTTTGTAGGAACCTCTGAAGGAACCTATAGAAGAGGACTGCTATGCCTGCAAAGGATGGTAGGTTGTGGATGTTTCTGGTGAGGTGGGCTTAGAGCCACCATGAAAAGGAGTGCTACAAAAGGAGCTGCGATTAACAGGTGTTTGAAGGATGCTGATTGCCTTCGCTGTCTCCATATTCTATTTTTTAATTTTTCCACCATCTGGTCAACTTGCGGCCAGAATAGACGCTAACCATTGAGCGGCAAGTTGAGTACATTTTGCTGGAGCTTCGGCATAAAGCAGAGATATGGATCCAGGCCCTCAGCAGTGTCTGCAGAATCTAGAGCACAGCGTATGGTGGTATGACAGATCTACTTCCCCTCCGCAATGATCACGTTTCCTAGGCTCCTCTGGGAGCTCCTCCATCTCATCCCAGTGGGCACGGTCATACCTAGAGAGGAGGCCAACAAAACTGGCAATCCGCCAGGGGTTGGCCGACTGTGCAGCTACCCTTTTTCCCACTTCATTGATGCATTTACTTTCCTGGTCTGGTGGAGAAGCATCACCAGTAGTTTGAGAGTTAGCCCTCTTACGGGCAACTGCCAGAGAGCCAAACAGGAGTTGCCCTAGTATATACAATGGATCAGTAGGGTATACCTTATACTTCTTGTTCACCCTAGGCGTGATGACCCTGGTGTGGACGGGGTCCTGAAAAATATCAGCGGTGTGACTGAGCATGATCCTGAGCATGAGGAGGAACTGGGTGGAGTGGTGAGTGGAGGAAAGGGTTTTCAAAAGGAAGTCTTCCTCAAAGATCCAAAAAATGGAGATCTACCTTATGAAAGGAGGCAGCCCTACCAATCAGCTAGTGGTACGGGGTGGAATCATCGGGAGTGGGGGAGAGGGACGATCATGGTACAAATCTAGATCAGTGTTCCCTGCTGAGTCAGCATCATAGGTATCCCAAACTTCCTCTGTGGAGGTATATCAAAAGTATTCCCTCCCCCCTACCATCCAGAGTGAGGAGACCCCTGAGGTGTGTAAGGACGAGGTTTGTAGGGGAGGTGGGTGGGGAAGGTGAGCACTGTGGAGAGGGGGAAGGTGAGCACTGTGGAGAGTGACAAGGTGGAGAAAAGGGCAAAGGGTACGTAGCTTTAGCTGCCTTTTTCGCTGCTTGGGAGGAAGTGGAAAGTCCAAACCTTCCTCGAAGGATAGCTGACACTTGGGAGGGTTGTGTGCAGATCCTGGAGGGCGGGCTAGGATGTGGCCTGATGGGGATGAATGACAAGATGTTTTTGTCTGGTGTTGATGTCTTCGTGCAGCTTATGGAGGATCGGTTCAAAGGCATCCAACAAGAGGCCGGTCGTTGATGTCGGCACTAAGGGTTTTCGATTCCGAGGCCAATTTTGATGCCAAAGGTGTTAGCTCCGATAGGCGGGTCGGCACCGAGTTGGACGCACTCGGCATTAAGTTTGGTAACCTCAGCGTTTTTTTCGGCACTGAGCTGAAGATGGGCATTCTATCCGAAGGTGGTGGTTGGTGCAGACTATGGCCTAAAGGCAGTGAGGGCCCGGCAATCAGTCTCTGAGGCTCCAGAGCAGCAGGACAATCTTTATGCTGGGTCAGCTCTATGTGCGAGTGATGGCGAAGGGGAAGAAAGTATGTACTCACAGCAGGCTGCGTCAAAGGCAAGTCTTCAAACTCCATATCAGAACCTGAGATGTCTGAGGGGGAGAAGAGAAAGCCAGCTCATCTGCTGTGGAAGGTTGAGGGCAATGTTCCCCCTTCAGGTCCTCAGGCCAAACAGTTCCAGTGTGTAATCTCCTCTCCTCCACAACAACTCGAGATGCCGAGCCCGATGGTCCTCTTAGAGCGGAACGAGCAACAGGCCTTGTGGGCAACCTCGTTGTGATCGGGAGACAGACACACAAATTACAGACCTGATGGAGGTCGGTTCAAGGGTATTTTGCGTGGCATCAAGGACAGTAATGAAACAGCGTCTGTTCCATCACTGTTGAGGCATGGTAACAGAAGATGAAAGGAGGCCCCGAAGGGCGAAGGTCCACGTAGGCCGACTTCGACCAGAAAGTCATCCAGCAAAGCTTGAGCCGTCGATCCGAGATGAAGAGAAAAAGAAGATTGTGTTCGACAACAATACTGACACAGAAGGGAGGAACTGTGGAGGACAAACAGAGCACCCCAGCATTGTCAAACTGGAGCACAAGAGTACACGTCCAAACCAGACGGCGGAAAGAAAACAATCTAACAATGGAGTCGATGACGATGTGCATTACCAGCAAGAGAAGGAGTCACAGACTGTGACTTTTCTTTCAGCTTAAGAGCATGACCCCTTTACCCTGAACCAGCAAAAAGGTAAATAGAGGTATCTAAAAAGACTAAATGAGACATAATGAAGAACACTCTCAATGAAAAGGAAAATGTGAATGTTAAGATCATATCATGCTTGCTTTTGTCACACAAGCACCTGTTGAGTGGCTGTGACATGCATAGGGAGAACACTGTGCATATCTGGAGTTTGTGTAATCTCTTAGGGAGGGCTCTGGCAAGTCCTTAAAGATGAAGTTTAAAAAAAGAAATTAAGCAGAGAGACGGAGAGAATACTAAGCAGGAAGGACCCAAAGTCATGTGTCGGAAAACTCCAACCAATACATTAAATCTCTCAGAATCCTTCGTTGCCACTTCAGCCAGAGACTTTAATTTTTCCTCTTCTTCAAAAACAGATAGCATTTTCTACCCAGTCCTTTGATGTTGTGGAAAGGTTGTAAGGTTCGTCCTGCTGCCACTACCCTTTTCTCCTTCCAGAGCATGCGGACACCAAATCTCTTAAATGAAAGCGATGAGGAAAAGAGGCATAAACCACGCCTCCCGAATCGGATGAGAGACAGTCTCTGCACAGCTAAGTTGAAATCAGGCACTAAGAGTCTACGTGCTGTGAGGTTTTCACTTGTGTTATGCACAATCATAGTTGCTGCATATTTATCTTATGCAATTAACAACCACTGACAAAAACCAAAAGCCGTGGCTTGTTGAAGGTGTAATGTTGCTTGGTGTATTATATATCTGGATGCAATGGCAGAAAATGCAAAACACCAGTCAGGCACCATACTATTCTAAGCACAGACTGTTAGCTTACGTGTTTTTAAGTCACACCCTCAATTACATCTGCCATGCCCCTTTGAGAGACTCGCCCCTGGCCCCCCCACACACAGTTTTTTCATCCTATTTAAAGCCCTGGGTAAAGTCAATAGTTCTCACCTTTGGGACCTGTTGGCTCTGCCTTTGCCTTTTAGTGAGTCTTTATAGCATTTGAAAACATTTTCTTCTGATGCTGTGCAGCCTCAGACCAAATAAAAACAAGTGTGACGACTCAGACACATCCTATCTTAGGCACATACATGTTATCATGCAAGCATGCACCTACGAAGGGATGCAAAGGTGTTTTTTTATATTTAAAAAGCTGAAAGGTCTGCAGCAATTTACTGCTGTGCCCTCCAAAGGATGTTTGTGTTTTTATTTTTATTTTATTAAAATAACAAGGACTTGCAGCAGTGCAGAGGAGCAGGTTGAAGGGGCAACGAGGATGTGGGGGAATGGGAGGGGGTTAAAATCAGGTGGGGGAGGAGAGGGGGAAAACCACACTTTATCAGAAATAAAATCACCAAACACATTCAACAAAGGAACTCCTGCTCTAGAGTGGCCCCTTGCCTCAAAATCTCAAGATACAAGAAAAAAAACACAGGTGGCACATCCTTCTCTATTCAAGCAGCCAAACTACGGAACTCTTCACCACCGAACATAAGATCCACAGACAACCACCGTATCTTCAGAAAACCACTCAAGAATTATCTCTTCCCCACATAAGCATCGTACGCAAGTAGAAATATACAGCATATCCCTCTGTATGTAATCATTTATTTGTATTATAGATATGTACCTATATATGTATATTGCTTTGTATAAACATGTAGAACAATTGTTTTAGTAAAAAAAAGAAATTAAGTATAACAATACTTGAAACAAGAGTTTATCTAATGCATCTTTAATCTACATGTACTTACTTCCTTTATGCATCTATATACATTCCATGTACTTGGATCTATATTTGTATTGCTTTTCTCATACTCTGACTCATCTCAAACCTCTATCTAATACTATTTCCAATGCACTACCCTATTTTTCACCCTATACCTCTATCAATATCTTTCATCTACATATAATTACTTCCTTTATGCATCTATATACTTTCCATTTACTTATGGATATATATATTTATTACTTTCTTCTAGTGCAGCATATCCAATGCACTACCCTATTCTCACTCTATACCTCTCTCAATATATCTTCTACCTCAACTCTCTGACTTATCTCAAACCTCTTTCTATTACTCTTTCCAATGCACTACCCTATTTATCACCCAATCTCTTATCAATATATTCTCTACATTCATGATCCCCAAAATAACCCTTTCTAGACTCTCCCCTACTCTACCCCTCCTTACATCATCTGACATCTCTTTTACTATACTGATCCCCTAAAACAATGTTTTCTAAACTTTTCCCTCTGGCTCTTCCACTCCACATCCATTTTAACTCATCCCAAGCCTCCTCCTTACTGCTATGACCTCCAAAGCAAACATAAAAAAGTCTAAATCCCTCACTCTTCTATCCCTCCACTATCCTTTTCAATCAAAATAGCAAATTAACATGTCTACTTCTCAAATTTCATATTTCACTATACTTATTCACCACTAATCCTTTATGGGTTGCAGAGTAGCGTGCCACTCACCGAAAAAGCACTTCTACACCTCATCATGGGTAACAAGTGCTATATAAATGCAAACGTTTTCCCTCTTCTATCCCTCCGCTATCCTTCTCAATCCAAATAACTGACTAATATCCAACACCCAAATATTATTTTCATATTTCACAATACTAATTTAATACTAATCCTCTATGGGTCCCGGAGTAGCGTGTTACTCGCCGAAAAAGAGCTTTGACGCCTCGTCAGGGGTCGTAGGCGGTTTATAAATGCAATTACAATACAATGTAATTAAAATACAATCAAGATAGCCTCTAATCTATATTTAACTTTTTATTTGAAGTGTTTGGCTATATTTGGTTTAGTGACCATTTGCTTGTTCTAAATTGCCACAGTGGAAAAATGTTTAACAACTTTAATTGTTACAAGAACAATCCAACAACAAGCACCCATGACTAGGGCAACATGAGAAAATAGTTTCAAATTGCATGATCTAACGCCGAAACTGAAAAAGGAACATTACATATATTTTGTACTTTGGGGGCAATGACATGATGATGGAGCATTAATGTTCAAAAGTCGAGTGAGGGGTGACAGGTAAATGAACACAAATATTTTAACCATCTACGAAATTTAAGACAGTCGTAGAAAAAAACACTGCAGTTGTCAACATAATACACAAGCCACTGTGCTCTAAAATCACGTGGTTTCTTCAGACACACAGATGTTCTTCAAACCAATTGGCTTTCAGGGAACAGCGGTTTGGTTTGAGAGCCATGAAACTTACGTCACAAGAGAAACCGATCATGGAAGAAGAGGATGAAGACAGGGAATCCTGATTTTATGAGCAAAGCAATAAGTGAAAAAGAAGATAAAAGGAAAGAAATGAACCTTTCACTGCAATACAAACATTCACTGTGTTTTGGGAAAAAAGCAAATAAAATACTGAAAAGATAACTTAAGCATAAGAGCCTTTATTACATTTTTGGTCCTCCATCATTTAAAATAAATGGGATTTTTTTTTACAAAACAAAGAATAAAATGACAAATGATTTCAAAGCTACAACAGGAATGGGAAGCAGCATGACTGTGTATGTGCTGGAATGACGCGTTAAATAGGGTTTTTTGTTAACAGTAAGTTACAAAGGAGTGTGTGGCATCCCTGAAAATTTCTGATCCTACAAATGAGACTTCCTCATTAATCATTTTGAGTGTAGGTTGATGCATTAGCCTTTGGAGGATGAGTTTTTTCATAGCACAATTAAAACTAGTGATCAACAATGAATTGACACAATGCTACACGCTGAGCTCCACTGTGAATTTAAAGAAATTAGTGTGAAATGTTAACACTTACTTCAAACTGATCCAAAGTGGAGGTAGGTGCATTCAGGAATGCCAAGAAAGAATTCTGGGAGTCTTGGTGCTTCACTCCTAAGAAAAGAACGGCAGATGTTTAATCCACATACTTAAAGATGAACTGTCAATAGTTTTCTATCACAGACATCTGCAGCAACAATGCTGTGAAAAACCTTTCAGCAGGAGCCCACCTCAACAACAGCGATACATGCATGAGATTATGAAATGGTTGGTAAGTGGACTAGCACCAGATATATACAGAGGTAGCCATAGACATTTGTCAGCCAAATTCTTCAAGATATTGTTCTGACCTGGAGACGTAATGCTCTGAATACTAAAGGCAGCTGAGATAACATAAGCAGAGGTACATTTGTAGATCAAAGTGCTGAACGTGATCTCGAAATTGAATCATGATTTGCACCTTCTGAAATAGCTCACATATAAAAAGATTTCAAAGGATCAAAGAGGTAAAAAAAAAAAAGTTGACATTCTTGGTTTTCAGTGCTCATACAGAAATTGTTCACATTCTCTGTGACAAATATTACCTGTCGACAATTAAATAGACGGTGGTAGCAAAAAGTGTACGGAGAGGCCACATAATACATAAGCAATGTCCTCAACTACAAAACCCTTCACCAGGACTGTATTTCTATAGCCGGAGGTAGTCTCGCTATAATCTTTAGTACCTCTCTGACCGCCGTCCAAATGTCTCACACATCTGTCACTGGGCCTGTCTTTTCTTATCAATGCTTCTCCTTCAATATTTTTGCTGGTACCCTGTGTTATCATCTTTCTAGTTCCTGATTAACCGGACTTCTGTAACCGCACCCGTGGTAATGCTTTTCCACATTGTTACACAGTCCTTGTAGATTTTATCCTGTGGCTTAGGGAGCTTAGAAGACCTGTATCTGCCTCCTTGACTGATGCCATGGGCATAACTAGCTGGTAGCCTGTTAAACGTGCACCAGAAGACGGACTACATTTAGATGCATCATTATGGAATTCCGTTCATTCTCGCCTGGTTATGTCCAGTAATTCACTCTAGGGCCAACTGCCACCCGACTTTAGCCAGGCCTTGGCCTACAATCCCCTCATCTTGTTAACCTAAGGGCTGACTGCCCAGACCTCCACCATGGCTCTAACAGTTGTTAATTCCATTGATGACTATTATAGCGTCTCTTGATGATATCACCCCTACTAAGTTAGCTGCCGCTTAGGCAGACCGCACCATTCCTTGGTTTTCAAATAGGCTTGCCGACATTAAATATCAAAGTAAAGATCTAGAAATATTATAGAAGCTAAGCTATAATTAACATGATAAAACTTTCAATGGAGCTGCTAATAAGTAGAACAGGTCCATTACTAGGACAGCTCGTGCTCTTTTTTATACTACCAAAAGCAAGTAAGACAGAAATTTGGCCAGAGAAATGTTCAAAATTGTCAGAGATCTTTCAAGGCCAGAGTCTTCCTTGATGAATACTGTTATTTCACAGGACCTCTGTGACTCTCTTTTTTTTTTTGTTTATAAAACAAATTGCAGCCATGTTCAGTACCTGCACATTTTGCAGCATCAAAAACGTATGCTTCAGAACCTAAAGGGTGATTCTCTAACCTCCATTCTTTAACTGTTAGTAAACTCCTAGCTTTGCCAGTCTGACCAAGTATGGTTCACCACAAGACCCATGTCCTACCTCTGTCTTCACTATGGCACTGGATAACCCGAGCTCCTTTTATCATTGATGCATGTAACACTTCTCTTCAAACTGAGAAGTTTCTCTCCAATAGGAATCACGTCCTTGTAGTTCAACTGTATAAGAAGCCTTCGGCTGATGCTCAGACTATGAGTAATTTTACCCCAACCTCTCTAGGTCTGTTTCCAACATTTTGGAAATAGAAATACTCAGCTAACCTGCTCTTAGGATCAAATTCAAGACTGGATCCTGTTCAATCAGTAATTCACACCTCTAAAGAGACTTCATTCTGCAGCATCTGAACAGCTTCGTATCATCCTTGATTGGGGGAGCAGAGTGACCTCTCATTTGGTTAGATCTAAGCACAACCTTTGATAAGGTCTTAAACGAGATTCATGTACATTAATTTACAGTATCAGAGATCTGACATATCAGAGATTTAACACCTGAATATTTCCTTCCTTTCTCTCAGACAGTGTACAACAGTTCACCTCCCTCCTTTTCGCTCAACTTTTAAAGCTCTTCCTTGTGGAGCACCTCAATGTTTATTTCTTAGTCCCACTCTCTTCAATTTTACATCACTCTGTTGATTGCTGTGGTTAAATCTTTGGGTTTTGTTGCTTGTCCTATGAGGATGATACTAAGATAGTAGTTTCATTTATTAAAGTACTGGAGGATGGCTCTACAAATTTCCAGTCCCGAGTGTCAGTTTTAGCTACCAGGATGAAACTGATTTTTTTAAAAACTAAATAGTGATAAGACTGATATTATTTTTTGTGGCCCCCTCAGTCTGGGCTTTAGAATGGCGGACTACTCAGCCAGGATCTTCTCATTCCCATTCAGTCTTTGTTCATAGTCTTGGAATAAGTTTTGATAAAGAATTCTTCCTTTTAGGTCAGATCAATATAGTTCTGTGTGTTTTTCAAACCCAGGGTAAGGTGATTCTCCTTTTGCTGCCTGTTTAGCATGAAACTGCGATGCAAGCCATTATCATATCTAGATTAGATTATTGGAACTCTCTTCACCTTGGACTTCCTGCTCACTTTTTCCATCACCTTCAGTTGGTGCAGAATGCTGCTGCTCGCTTTATTTTGGACCTTCCACGTTGTTCTTTAAAGGACACTTTAGAATACCTACACTTATTTACTGTGCTTTATATTCAAAGCTCTATGTATGTCTCAAAGCTATTCATGACTAAGGACCTGCAAAACACCAATCACTTTTCCCCTCCTAGGTCCCTTCAAGATGCTTGTGCTCAGCATCTGAAAACCTTTCCATGCTCGAGGTTGAGAAGGCCACACTGGGTGGCTGTTCTTTCTCAATCGTTGTGGCTTAACACTGGAATTACCTCCCTCTCGAGATATGTGGTATCTCCAACCAGCTTCAGTTTAGGAAAAAGTCCAGCATGTTTTGAGACAATTAGTTTTAGTTGTGCTTCAGCACCAGGATACTCTTTTTAGGGTATCAGTGTGCTTTACAAATATGCTTCAAGTTGAAATCAGGTGGGGATATTGCTGTTGAGATCATGACTAAGGGCCTGAGTTTGGCGGACAGGTTACTCTGTCACAAATGCGATGACATCCCATCCGCCTTATTGCTAGTGCTGTAGAGTATAATTCACTTGTAATAAGACAGACATGCCTGTGATGGGGTAGCAAGTACGTCAAACTCTAAATCAGGCACCAAGTCGACACATAGAATGTAAACAAAAAAGAATCATTGTAAAACGGGATACGTAAAAAGGTAATGTGCTCTTTTAGAATTCAAACTTGAACTGCACTTTTTTTTAAAGGCAAGAATTAGTGATTAGAAAAAAAAAAGTCATTAAACATATGATAGATACAACGTTGGGCAAAGCAGGGCCATGATGACTGCATATCCTCAATTGAGACACTAGCTCTGAAACAGACAGAGCCCGAAAAGCACAGATCCGTCAGGCAGAAATAACTATTGTTAAAAAGAAAGAATGGTAAATCAAAATCTTAATGTAAAACTATTTACATTGAGAAGCATCGATAGCACAAAATTGGTCTCAACTTAGTGCCAAGAGGAACAAAAAAAACATCTTGGTCCTGTTCATCTGATATGACCCAGCTACCAGCATTTGTTATAGAACGAGGTAGCATCATATCCTCTAGTTTCAGGTTATATAAATCCAGGGCACAAGTCGGGGGTACACGGAATCCACTTACTATTTTCACAGGGTGGACGCCGTCCCCCCTGCCAAGAAGTTGGGCCCCACAGAAATATGCTGAACTTGTCCCGGTGTAATTTTGCGACACAGGACATGTTCAGCAGTCTGCTATCCATTCCCAGCACCAACGTGCAGGCAGCCAGGGAGGGTTTTTTCACCTCCAGCTAGGCCGAACTTAAGGGGCCATCAGGCCTCCTTTTGTTTGAATATCCTGACTGGAGGTGGCCTGGAACCTCAGACTTAAATATAAATGCCGTTGAGGGAAAACAAATGCACACAGCTTATGATCTCCTCACAGTTACTTAAGAGAGGCATGCTTTAGCTTTTGTTCAGTCCCTGTATATAAGAGATGCATGCATTGTAAGAATGGCAGATGTGTTGGTCTTTCCCACTATTTACACAAATAACAATTTCACTAGCACTATTGGGTTTTTTATAGCGCCTCACAACCCAATGCAGGGTGTCAGAGCTGTTTACATAACATACACATTATACATTGACAATAAATCATGTACATGTGTGAATCAATGTACAAGATGAGTTACATGAGACAGGGTTACAAGGTGTATGAGTCATATGTCCTCCACAGCTCACTGTGCTATATTACAAGGATTCAAATGTATGAACTGCCGTTAACAAAGGATATCTGTGTTCAAAGCAGTAACCCACTTAACTATCTACATAAAATAAGAATCTGTCATCTGCATGTTACATGAAGACACATTAACATTCTATACTAGTATGATTCAAATCAGGGACTTCACAAAACACAGATCTCTTCAACAAATGTGTTAACCTCCAGAGTTATCTCACCATTATTATTATTCCCTGAGATTTACTGGGCACCTCTGCAGCAGGTGCCTTAACCCCACAAAATATATTAAGATGCAGACTTTGCAGCCAATTAAGCAGAACAGATCTACTGCCATGCTTCTCCTTGTTGCCAATTTCTTTGCGGCAGGGTATAAAAAACATAAATGAATTAGTTGAGGCCCAGATTTTGTGTCGGAATTGCGCCATTTTTTGGCACAACCCCGATGCCAAGTCTCATTTGTTAAATCTTATAATGCACTTAAATGTAGTCATCATACACCTGATTAACATATGTGTGAAAACTTAGTATCTGATTTCACTTTTTGTGATGCCACTTCCAGTGAGGTCACTTCCTGTGATGTCACGTGCAACGGCGCGCGTCGTGACATCACACGCTGTGATGGCACGTGTCATGATTTCACTTGTATACTGCCTAACCTGGTTAGTCCCCCCACTTCTTTTTTTTTTTAAGACTTGTGCCCTGCATAAATCTAATATATAATTATTTTTATACTATAATGCCTCACTTCAAAAGCCATGCACCCGGATCAAACGTTTTGCTTTTTCAGATTAATTACAATATCTGACGGACAAAAATATCTCATGAGTCTTAATTCTTTGCAGCTCCAGGTTATACGATTTATAAGATTCAAAACCTTATTTCTCCAAAACATTTGCTATGCGTGGAGGCAGTATAAATGCATGGAATTCAATGTCTGGACTGGAGGCGAGGATTATGCTTTACTCTCTTCGTTTTATTTTACAAGAGACATTTCACAGTATCCACTCAAAACGACCCTTCCCATGAACCTGAGGGAAAGAGAAACAACATAATAATGTCCAATTAGCATAAGTTAAGTCCCATTGTAATCCTTCCTCTATGTTCACGACCCCTCTTTCCTCGCTGTGTCGCAGCCAGAGTTAAGTGCCTCCTCAGTGTTTCCTGCATGTTTATAGTCAAATGTGATCATGTTGGGTATTGTGGCATGTAATTTGTTTTTTAGGTCACGCCTGAGCCAGCGCATGCGCTGCTCGGCGAGACATTTATTACACAGGGCTTTTAAAAGTGTGACCACACTTTTGGCTGCCATTCTGCGTGTATTCACGTGCACAGGCACGAGCAGAGGCACCATATGGCTTTCCTCTCGCTCGGCCAAGCGCTCGTGGCTCGCTTCAATGCCCCCCCCCCCCCACCACAGAGCGTGTCTCGCAGCTTGGTTTTTTTTTTTTTTTTAACTTTGAGCGCGAGGCACGCGCGGCCAATTCTTGTTTAAAACTCTGCTTAAGTTTAACAAGTAAATGTCCGGTTCTATCTCCCGCCCACAGCCCCCACGTCTCTGTTCACAATATTGACGCGTCCAAAGTGCGCAGATATAAATTATTTTGAAAATCAGACTTATACTTTCCGCACTGCACTGTGGCTGAATTAATAAAACGTGTCATGTCCCTGGCAAGCTTAGGTGTACGGTATTAATAAAACTGTTGGTTTATTGTATGGCTTAGGAGGGACGTGTTTCAGTGTTGACTCGAGTCTTTTAGGTGATAAGACACAAAGCCGTACCATAACAGAACCAGGAAGTTATTGAGAGGAAGTACTTTTCACATTCCATCACGTCGTTCCTGACGCAGCTCCTCTCCTCAACGACGCTCACCGTGACGTAGCCCGGGCCTCTATCCTTACCGGGCTGCAGCTGTGACCTGCATCTTTAAGGGGCTGCGAGCGCATGCCAAGGGCGGTTATTTAATAATGTGGCTGGAATGTGTTTATGCTCCGAGGGTGGGGAACACTGAAGCAGTCGTATTTTTATTTTAAACTATTCTGCCAGGAACGCTGACACGGAAAAATAGATTTTAATGGTGAACCAGGACCGTCTGCGCCAGTGCCCGCGATCCCTACTGCCTCCTCTAGGCGCAGACACAGTTACAGCATTCCCATCATTGCCCCAAGGCTTAGCTACCCAGACGCAGGGGTTGAATTCCTGTCTTGTGTGTGTCCTGTGCGACCAGAGAGGGCAAAATTATGCTGCACGTTTGCCTAACAAATGCAGTCAGAAAAAGAAACTTATACGACATTATACTGCAAAGTTTGCTACAGTATTACTTCATGATTTTGTCTTTTTTACACATTAACAGTCTGGACAAAGGTTTCCCCTCATCCGTATCGGTCTGACACCCAAATACAGCTCTAAGCAACTAAAAAGTTGACCAGAGGACCTTGCAAGGGGTGTCCACTGCGTAGCAACACGTCCCTTTATTTTTAGGAACTTCAGACACGTTTCAGAAATATTTTTTTTTCTTTTTTAAATCAGCAGATTAAGCAGGACATGATGTATTATGTGGCAAACCCATAATTATGCTGAGAAGCAAAAGTTGCAGAACTGCAGAATTGCATAATTCCAGTGGCCTGCTAGTGTAGTGGTTCAACCGAAATTACTTAAAACTCATTTACGACATTCCTTTAATCCTACTAATGTCAAAATGGAAGACATTCAGCAAAAATAAACTGTTCCTCTTGCAACCATGACATATTATAATATTTGGTGTCCAAACTGAACTATGAAACTCTGTGATACATATGGGAATACATAGATGCTGGGTTTCAAAGTCCTCAGAAGCCAGCAATTCATTTAACTGGCACTGGGATATGAGGTCCAACAGCCTTTCTAAGAAAGCAGGTCTCCTCTGGGTATACTATATCAAAGAGCTGCACAGAGAAGATGAATCATGGCTGAGAAACGCATCTGCTTTCACCTACGCTGGGTGTATTAGCATCACGACTGAAGTGAGCATCTTGAAATTCTGCATCAAACGGAACAGGGGAAGAAGGATAAACAAAACAAAAATGATGATTGATTGAAAGAGCATCTCTAGCATATTTCTGCCCATACTGCAGTTTTGCCCGACACTTCCTCCAGTGATTCCATCTACTGTAGTTTCATGCAAGACTTCCCATTTCGCTCGTCTTCCTTTCTGCAGCTGAAGGAGTCTGCCCACGCGCAGCTTTCCTGTTTTCCAGATAAAAATATTTTATACCAATCCTTGTACTTTATATCAGAATTAAGAACAGAGAGACTTTCCTTAACTACTTTGCTATTCTTTCCTAGACGGAGAGCAAGGGTACTTTTTGGACCTAACAGATTCAGATGATGCGCCTTAAAGTTCGTAACAAAGCAGCTTACGATGGTAACAGGATTAAACAAGCATTGGCATAGCCAATATGTCTCGCTTTTGGGACCTTATAAGTTAAAGTACTGCATTTGCTGAGCGAAATTCCATTATGAGGCTGATGGTCGCTTCATGACCTTTAAGCCCCTTTGCTCCCTATCTCAGCCCCCAGCGCCTGGAAGGTTTACGCCCCAACTGGGTTCTGTATTGAAAAGTCTGTTTTTCTGACTGTGTGGTTGCCTGAGTAGGGTCTGTATCCTCCTAAGCCCCACAGCTACTATAAGTGACACCCTACGGGTCTGTATTCTAAATTGCAGGTTCTGTCCCTGCCTACACACCATAGCCGTTCTGCCCTATTAAAACAGAGGGGTGTTTTGTCCCAGGGATTACCCTTTGGAGAGCAAGTGCTTCCAGATGCTGTTTACAATGCCCAGAATACTGCTCAGCCAGTGGCTGCCAAATAAATATGTGAACCCCTGCGCTAATAAGGCATCACTCTGGGTATTAGGAGGATTAGGAGGACGAAGAGGGAACTCTCCCTCCTTCCTCTTTGATGATGGCTTGTGTGGCACAGTGGGCATGTCCATTCATCAGGCGGTGGCCTCAGACATAGTGCCTATTGACCATAAGTTCATGATGATAGCATTTCGCCATTCTGTTGCTTCTACTATGATGGACCCTCTCCCCCTGCGCAAGATCCCGTGCCAGGGGTGGATATGTCCGCTCTAGCCCTCCCAAAAAGTTGGGGAAAGCACAAGCATGTCCAGGGAGTGGACTTGGATGCGTTTGATCACCTCAAAAACTATTTGTCGCACAACTCTCACTCTCTGACTTCTTGTGATTAGACATGACTCCTTCCGGAAGCCTTCTAGGGGTTGCCCCCCCCCCCCCCCAACCTGAAAGGCATTTTCCTAAGCAGAGGATTCTCATGGGGATTCAAACATTGCACTTACTACTAACCAGGCCACGTATCGGGGAAAGCAAGTCGTTGGAACAAAAAGCCCTGAAAAAGACTGCCCCGCTATCAGAAGGACGTGAGTGTCGAAACACGCCTCTGATGTATAAATGATTTGAATTTTAGAGAAACACCACGGGGGGAGTCCATTTCAAATAGACCCCCATCTGTAACATCCCTCCATTAATCTCGAGAGAATATATAAAACACCAACCGTTTGAAGCTAAATAGAAGGTCGCCCTTATATCGGGGACAGTCTTCTTTTGACCAAACAGATCACAGTAGCTGGGTCAATTTTACTCCACTATACATTGGGAGTATCACTCACTTAAGTGCGATTGCACCGGTGAGAATAATGTGATTTTCAAGGAGAAAATATTTTTACTTGTCCTGATGAAGGTGGTCCTATTGAGTACATACCACTGAAATGCGTCGATGCTCAACTTTGTTGTTAAATTTGGACAATTCAGCAGTTTAAAAGAGACAGGGAACTATGACCCGTGCCATCTGCTGTATACAATGGATCCGAATTAACGCATATATGACAGAGTTTATTGTCTATGTTCATTCTCCTTTAAGTTTACTGTATTTATCGAGAATTGTGTCATTTGATGTATGTGTTTTTATAGTGATTTTTAACATTTTGTCATGATTGTACAATCAGATAGGTTTTTTATGATTAAAAAATATATATTTTGTATAATTTGGTTTTAGAAGTGCTTTAATACGTTCAGAGTGAAGATTAATGTGTATTGGTGGGTTGAGTATTCTTTAGGTATGAATGGTATAAAATAGATTTTGACCAAAGGGAAACCTTTTTTAACTTTATGATTCTAACATTGAACCAGGTCTCTCTCTGCTGGGGCCTTCATCCCTAGACCCCGATGCATCCTTCCCTAAATCTCAATCCACGGACATGTCCGATATGCTGAACCCTGACGAACCGATGAATCCTCCTTCCTTGGAATGGGCTCCAGCTCCATAATGGCAACCTATGTTGCAGGAAGACTGAGAAAGTCCCTGGAGAAATAAACGTGCGCCTGTCTGCGGGCAGAATGCCCCCCAGTCCTTCTTAGAGGGCAGGGTTGCACTAACACCGGATATAGATGCAAGGATGGCTACCTGTTCAGGAAAGTATATCAGAGACCCTAAAAGGGCATAGAATGCTCATGGCGCCCATGTCAGGACAAGTTACAGGATGTGCCAGGCCCTATTACTAAGATCCTTGACATGACAGAGGAAGCAAACCAGTCAGGGTCCCTTATTTACCCGAACGGCAACAACGGGCAATAATATTCTTGGTAAATGTCAACTGTGCCCTATCTGCCGAACACCAGAGATCCCTCCTCATAAAGGGAGATCCCAAACTGGGCACCCTTGCCTCCTTTGAGCACAAGGGGTAGCACAAGGGGGACTCTTCGAGATCTCTTTGTGGGGGAACTGGGCAAATTTGTAGCAACTTTTACGTCCCTGGAGAAGGCCCAGGTTTCAATGAAAATCATTTTCCACCCTCAGGTTTTCTCCCGGCTGGTCAAGGTACAGTGTGCTCGGCTGGCCGAATGGCAAACACCCAACCATCCAGGGATCAAGGCTCTCGATGTGGTCAGTGGCAAGAGCAGTCCAAATATGGCTATTTCTATCCATTCAGAGGACCCAGCCACAGGGGCGACAAAGGCAGACCCAGTGGAAACTTCCACCACTCCAGTGGTTCCGGTAAGTGTTCTTGTTGTAAGTTCCCTTCGGAGACTACTTTGGTTCCCCCTTATTTTAGCCTAGCTGCACATTTTAAGCCTCTTTGTTTTGCACATGATATTTTAAAAATATGCGGTACATGTTATTATTCAGTTGTTTTTAAGGGTTCAGTCTGAACATCTCGTACAAGGTGAACTGTTTTTCTGTGCTCGGTAAAGCAACTTCTCTTAACGTTTAGACACAACAAAGAGGTGCAGCTGCTGTTTTCTATCACAGCACGTCTTATCAAATAAACCAAGACTTGCCCTTTGGAAAACTGAGAGGAGAATTCTAGCAGAGGGAAAAAGTCTTGGAACGGGCACACTAGCCTTGGGCAACCTGAGATGCAGACCGCCTAACTACAAATGCCAGGTTTGGGGTCCGGTGCTAATCCTAGAGATCACTGACATATCCCTGTGCTCACGTAGGGAGAGTGGGCTTAGATAGATGTATCACTTACCATGGTAAGGATTTTCATTGTATAACGTTTGCTTGTAATGCGACTTACTTTGCTCAGTTGTGTATGCTGTCTAATCGCAGCACAGTTGCTTCATAATACAGCACGATAGTTTCAATAAATATTGTAAACTTTCCTCGTGTCTATTATGGACATGCATGAGTGAGAAACAAAAAGTGACAATCTGTTTTCACTGTTCCCTTGAGGACTAGAGAGTTGTGTTCTAGGTTGCCGATTCAACAGTTCCTCTGGAAAAGTTAGGAGAGCAGGTAAGACACAGTAAGCAAGTCGGATTTGGGGGTCATAGGTACTGATGTGGTATGGTGACTCAGTCCCTACATTCTGATGTCCTGAGATCCCAGCCCCAGTTCTGTTTCCAAACAGAATCCCTCCAACATGGCACTACCAATGATGGTGTATTACTTATTTACCAGGTCTCCTGAGTAGTACTTGTGTGTGTCAATAATAGCCCTTACACCTACCACCAGAGACGTCCGTGGTGTTGGGGATTAATCCCATTAATCCCCCACAGTATTTTAAGAAGCACCTAATTCTGTTGGTTGTTTGAGCTTGAACCTTAAAAGGTTGAACCCATTTTTGTGTTTGCACTTTGTTTCCATTGCTGTTCTGATCATGGTGCAGCCGCAGCCTGTCCCTATAGCAGACAACTGCATACCTACGGTATAATACCTGAAACTAACGAGCATACGCACAAGCTGTTTATCGAGCCGCTATCGTGGTAATGCCTACTGTATAAAAGTCTTCCCCAAATGGAAACAATGACAATTTGTTGGAACATACAACGTCTCTGAATATGTTCTTTGTTACTTGAATAAGCCCTGAAGAAGTCTCATTGTGAGACGAAACACGGCGGCTATGGTCCTTTGATTTTTAAATGAACTCAATAGAGAACAATCCTGTTAAGAAACCTATATCTGGGATCTGAACATCTTGTGTGCTCACTGTTTTGGACATTGGTTGTCATACCTGTTGAAAGTGCTGAACCTTTTTGTGTTCAAATTTGTTATAGGAACTCTTTCCTAGGCGGAGAGCATAGGGGGAAGCGCTCCTTGGTTCTTTGCACTATCACAATATACCTTGACACACTGCATTTGTCAGGTGCGGACTGCTATAGCCTCTACCCTCAACTCATTTGTATCTATAAGTGTCAATTCTACACAATATTGATCCTGATGCATTGTCCTATGTAGATGATATCTACTTGGTGGACAATGAACTCAACATACACTTAGCCAGAGTGGATCGTGTAACATTAGGATTCGCTCAGTTAGGCTACAAGTTTAACGTTAATAAATCTAATATATTATTTCTATGGGTCCTTTGCTTGGGATATGAACTTACTCGTGAGGGGAAGAGTCTTGCCTTTACTTTTTGGAGAAGTGTGCACACCTGCAACCTTCAAATAGTTTAAATAATCTACACTCCTGGTTAGGATTCCATCATTTTGACAGAACCTACATACCAGATTACGCACAACGCATTAAATCTCTCTATGAATTATTACACCCTGATTTTCCAATTCATAATGGACATCAGAACACACAGATATCCTCAGAATTTTACAATCTGATTTACTTGCAACACGTCACTTACATACATGTGTAATAGCACCAACCTTTAATCTGTGTCATTGTATCTACCTATATCACGTTTAACAAAGGTTTAACAGTGGCGATTGCATATAAATTGTATTTATTTTCCAGTGCGGAAACGCGTTTTGCATCCACCGAAAAAATACTGAGTGCAGATAGCTATACTTAAAGCGGCCACTTGCCCAAGGGAAACGCATCATTGTCGTTACTCACGTGCCAACCTTAGAGTCTGTCACAAAAGCCAGCGTTCCTAACGTTAAAGCCCTCCATCTTGATGTAGACTTCTTCTTTGACCCATCTTTATAGACACACGAATTTCTACAATATCAGCATATATATTCCTTGCCAAGCACTGTTTTACCTCTAGAACAATAGAAAAATATTATAAACACTGATGGTTCAGCCCAGCCTGCTATAGGCACTAAGTGCCAATCTTCAGCGGTGTGCGCCACTGTTCTTAGTGTGATGTTGGATGAGAAATTCCAACCACCAAAACCCACACATAGCCATTAGGGGACTTTACTGCGCAGTTAGCTGAACTGAAAGCTTTGCTTCTTGCACTAGAACATACGGAATCTGAATTTCCCACACTTATAGTGGGTGATTTGTATTACTGTGTCCAATCCTTTAATGATAATCTACACTATTGATGCCAAAATGGATTCAAAGATTCTAAAGGCAACACAATAAAGCATAAATCGCTTTGGGTTAGTGTGGCGTACCTTCAAGATAGGTTGCCATGGACTCCCGTATCCATACGTTGAGTCACCAGCGTGTGGGAACATACGTGTAGGGAATTCTTTGGCTGATTAAGTGACCAAATCTGCAGTTGTAACTGCAACAGCTGCTGTGAGTACGCATCCTGAAACTAGGACATATTGGCAGCCGTTAATGCTGACAAACATTCACCCCTTTACCTAAGGATATATCATTTAAGTAAACAAAATATTCCTTTTGTAACAAGGCCAGGGATTGGTGATCGTTTGATTCCCAAGCAGGATCGCAGACTAGTTTTAGTGATAGCTGCATATGAAGGTGTTGCTTCTGCATACGCAAGTGTGGCGCCCATAATTTTGTTACTACAGCAGGGTTATTGGTGGCATGGCTTATGGCAACAGGCCAAGAAATATACTCTCTATTGTGACATTTGTCAACAAATTAAAGGTTCCACCGTGGCTTCCCTACCGCAGACACACTTGTGAATTTCTAACAATCCTTTCAGGTGCATTTATTTGGACCACTGTGGTCCTCTTATCTCGGATACTCCATTTAAATTTATTCTAGTTGCAGTTGATTTTTGCTCAAGGTTCCTCTGGGTTTGGCCAGAATGTTCAGATAATGCTCGTACTGTTATTCAAGCAATGCACGTCTTTGTTGGGACATATGCATCCGGTACATTCCACTCGGACCAGGGCCAGGCTTTCTCCTCGAAAGTGTATCGGGATACTAAGGCTTACCTGGCTGTAGAGGTGCATTATTCTTTCCATATCAGCCTGGAGGCAATTCTGTTGTGGAGAGAATGAACCATGACTTAAAGCAGTCCTTAATGGCTAGAGTATACGGCACAGAGCGTAGTTGGATCCATCACGTACATGAGGTACAACAAACACTGAGCAATCTCCCTAAAAGTTCTCTGGGTGGGCAGACGCCATACGAGGTCTATTTTGGCATCAAAATGTACGATTCAGACATTGACGGTCCAGACATTGTGGCAGAGGCCACACCCTTTGATGTAGATGATCGTTGTGCTGTCTTACAGGATTTACAAAACGTCAGTGACAACCAACCCAACAAACAGTTGAAGATGTCTGCCTCTGCTGGAATTAAGGAGAAAACAGAACTTTCCAGCTGGATTCCACAAGTTGGAGACCTCCTCCAGGAGAAGGTTGCAGTAAAGGAGGAGTTTGGACCATCATACCGTGCACCCATACCAGTCCTTAGCATTCAAGGCACAAGAACGGTAATTTTCCCACCCCTTCCTGGTTCTAAAGACAATAGTTTTGTCTCCATTTAGCAGAACAAATTACATCATGTGGCTGATTCTGAGCAGAAGGTCATAAGGAGTCCGTCCTTGGTAGTTTATTATCTTCTCTCGCTATCATGCAAGATTTTCCTTTGCAGATTGTTAGCACCACCATAGCTGGGGGAGAAGCAGCTATGGTGGTGCGGGGGGGGGTGGTGGAGGTTGCACTACACTTACTGTACTTACCACTGTGTCTTCTTCAGCTGCTGTTGTTTTTATAGACTCTACCTGTGTCACCAGCTTTTCAGCAAACTGTTTCTGGTTATTATTATGGTAGCAGATGACTTCCTATCCGACTCTTTTGACACTTGCTTCATTTTAGACACTACACCTACATGGGCTTGTGCTTTCTTTTCATGGCTAAAACCTACTTATCTTGTCCCACATTGGATATATGTTTGTATAACACTTTCCTTGATTTTTCTTTTTCTATGGATTAGATTTGTGTCTGTTTTCTTCTTGCATAACAATGGTCATTACCTCCCAGAACACTCTGCCAAATAATTGGTTGACGAGGTGTTATGTTATGTTATGTTAAATGTGATTTATAAAGCGCACTGACACCGAAGCTTCCTGGCGCTGATAAACAGAACAGATGAGGGGGGAACGTAAGTGACAGATTCTAAGTGAGAATGGGGAAGAGATGGGTTTTTAGCATTTTCCTGAAATTCAGGAGGGAGGAACAGGATTTGATTGGGAGAGGGAAGAGGTTCCAGAGCACAGGAGCTAGATAGGAGAAACGACGAGCGCCGAATCTCTTGGTTTTACTCCTTGGGGTAGTCAGTAGATCGCGGTGGGCAGATCGGAGATTGCGTGTGGGACAGTGAGGGCGAATGAGAGATTTTAAAAAGACAGGGCTAAGACAATGAAGTGCTTTGAAAGTGAGGCATGCCACCTTAAAGGCGGCCCTTCGATCGATGGGGAGCCAGTGGAGGCTCGTGAGCAGAGGCTTGGCTGATTGCCATCTGGGAGTTTCATGAATCAGGCGGGCAGCCTGATTCTGGACAACCTGGAGGCGTTGAATCAGAAATTGTGGCAAACCGTGGTAGATGGCATTGGAAAAATCCAGACGGGAGAGTACCAGCGAAGTAATAGTTTGGGTGAGTGCCGCTGGAGGCAGAAAGTGACGGACTTTACGGATCCTTCGGAGTTGATACATGCAGGAGGAGACCACCGCTCCAACTTGAGCCCTAAGAGAGAGCTCGGTGTCAATGATGACACCCAGACTCTTTACTGTTTTTGCTGGGGTAGGGGGGGAGCCAAACTCAGGAGGCCAGAACTGAGGACCCCAGTAGATGTGACTGAGTCCGGGGAGAAGGAGCTCAGTTTTGCCGGGGTTCAACTTCAGTTGGTTCTGGTTCATCCAGAGTTGGATGTGAGTCATGGCTCCGTGAAAGGTTTTAATAGCGTGTGGTGAGTTGAGAGAGAAGATAATTTGTAGGTCGTCAGCATAGTTATAGGTGACGATATCCCATTTCGAAAGTGAGTTGATAAGGGGCCGAAGATAAAGATTGAAGAGGAGCGGAGAGAGAGAAGAGCCTTGGGGAACACCACAAGAGGTGTAGGACTTATTTGCAGTGTAAGGACCTAGGCGAACCACCTGTGTTCTTCCCGTGAGAAAGGATTTGAGCCACTCAAGAGCAACGCCCTGGATGCCCGCCTGCTCGACACGGTGGAGAAGGATGTTATGATCCACCGTGTCGAACGCGGCAGACAAATCCAGTAGGACAAGGGCTTGGGGGATACCCGCGTCTGCGTTACTCCTGAGTGTGTCAAGAACTGCCAAGAGAACGGCTTCAGTGGAGTGGGCAGGTCTGAAACCGGCCTGGGTCAGCTCAAGATAGCAGGAAGATTCTATAAAGCTTGACAGGCAGCGGGTGACATGGGCCTCCATGAGTTTAGAGAAATAAGGAAGGAGGGAAATGGGGCGATAGTTCGACGGCTCCGCCACATCAGCACCGGGTTTTTTTAAGAGGGGTACCAGGATGGCCTCCTTAAAGGAGGTGGGGCAGATGCCGCTACTGAGAGAGCTATTGAGTAAGTGTAAGATGCTATCGGGAAATTTAAGACATATATTCCGCAAGATGAACGGCGGGCAGCAGTCTTTCGGGGAGCCAGATTTTACGCGAGTGGCTAGTTCAGCCAGGGAGATGGAATCTAGAATAGGAAAGGAGGTGAAGGTCAGGGGATTGTTGAAAGAATTGTCCAGAGGTGACGATTGAGGGAGTGAAGGAATGGATTTTTTGATTGTAGAGATTTTTTCTAAGAAGAAAGTGTTCAGGGTGTCGCAGGCTTCCTGGGTGGGGGTCTGGGCTGGGAGGGTTCTGTCATCAATAGTTAGTTCGTTCAGAACTCTGAACACCTCCTTAGGTTTATCGGCTGCCAAGGAGATCCTATTGGAGAAATGTTCGATTTTGGCTAAACGGATGGCTGTTTTGAAGTCTGTGCGAGCGGCCAAATAAGATTGTTTGGCTGAATCAGAGTAGTGATGTCTCCAGGTGCGTTCTAACTGGCGTGTTTTTAGTTTCCGGGCTTTGAGGTCATCGGAGAACCACCTATGAGAATTCCGGTGTTTGGTACAGGGGAATTTAGCTAGGGGGGCAAACCGATCGCTAGCCGACTCAAGCCAAAAAGTCAAATCTCGATCTAACCCGTCGATGTCGGTGGGGTCGAGAATGACTGGGCAGGAGTCGGCCAGGGTAGTAAGGAAGCCCTGGGAATCGTAAGAGCTCCATTTGCGGGAAAGGCCGCCGGCCATCAGGGGAAGAGGGGTCTGACCGGTGACCGTGATGGTGGTGTCCACCAGGTGGTGGTCAGACCAGGCACACGGGAATATGTCTGGTGGGGTTAACTTCAGGTTGCAGGACCAGATCTGGTCCAAAACATGTCCCCCAATATGAGTGGGTTGAGAGACATGTTGGACGAGATTCAGATTTTTAAGGGTCTCGAAAAACTCAGTAGCATGGGGGCCGGCGTTAGTATCGCCGAACCAGTAATTTAGGTCCCCAAAAATAGCGAAGTGGGAGTGCAGTGTAAGAAGGGAGGACAGTTGTTCACTCATGATGGTAGGAAAAAGCGGCATAGAGTGTGGAGGACGATATAGCAAGAGAAGGGTAAGGGGACCAGTGTCCGTTTGCACATTGATGAGTAGATTCTCCACCTCAGAAAGGGGGAGAGAGTAGGAAGAGATGGAGTTAAAGCGTTTGGAGATGATGGCCGCTACCCCGCCTCCAGGCCGGTCGCCAGGGCGGTTGGCGTGGAGGATGTAGTAGTCGGGGGGGGAAGTGCCGCCAGAATATCTGGCAGGGATTCTGAAGTGAGCCACGTCTCTGTGAGGAGAAGCATATCGGGACTAGAAGTGGATAGCAAGATGAAAATGTCCTCAGAATGCTTTACTAGCGAGCGGGTATTCAGATATGTTACCCGGATGGACGTGGTGTTCCTGGTCGGCATGATTGGGGGAGGATGACCGTCGATGGGGGGTAGGTCGGAGCGCATGAGGCCAGCAGAGGAGATGCAACACAGAGCCGTAGGAGATGGTACAATGGCAGTGTTCTCGAGATCTCTGAGTGCCTGAGCTGAGTAACTGATGGAGTGGGCAGCGTGGCATGCCCTTAGGACCGTCCTGGCGCGGACGGGCGCAGACGGGGTTGCCTTTGGCGCGCCTTCGGCGCGCCCGCTGCGCCCGTCCGCTGCGCGGACGTGGAAGGCACATGATTTAAGTAGAGGAGAAACAACAGGAAGGGGCGTAGCCTGTTGTAAAGGGGGCGTGGCCTGACCAGGCTTCCCCAGAATGACACTTCATTCATCTTCACATAAGCTAAAAAGAGACTTGTCCCTCGTGAACATTTCAGTTGTACCAGTAACTGATGGAATTGTTAAGGATAAAGTACCTTATGCTATATTCAGTCCTACAGAAATTCTACAGATACCTAACGTGTTTAGGGTTTCTAGGGGTGATGTAATTGTACCTGGGTTAAAATTCTGATGATTGGGATCTAAGAGCTGAAATACAATACTGTTTTTGAATAAGAGTATCTATAATTAAATTCTGCTCATAGGGGTGAAATGTTCTGTTACCATCATTATGGACATCACTATTTACATCGAGATAGTGTTCGATGCACACTTGTTAATTATACACAATGGGAACATTATTCAACTCCCCTGGAAGGGAGCTCAAAAGCATATAGGGATCATTTCACATATTCTTCAGGATATGACAAATTAGACCCAAACTATTTCTATCTTAAACTTGTCCTCAAATCACAAAGAAATATATACTTACACAAACTAAGATCATACATAGAGATTAGTTTGTTAGCGAATTAGCTGTAAAAGGCTATGACTATTTGAAGGATACCATTGACATGAAATCAATGTGGGGTTCCAAATCTTGGCAGGTTCATGGTACGGACACCTTGTTCTGAACCTGCTTAATTCCCACATAAATGATTTTTCTGAATGATACAGTTCATCAGACTACGGTATAGGACTGACTAAAATTAAAGATACGAATGCACCAAACATTCCTTCCATTGCACCATTTGACAATTGGCAACATTTGACGAATTACACTGAAGAACAACTCAATAGTATGTTGCAGAATTGTCCTTTTTATTTCACACTTTCAGATCCTTGCAGGTGGTAATTGTAGCCAGTAGACACAAACTGTTGCTATGGCCCTTTTTTGAAATTCCACACCGGGGTTTAAGGGTAGTAGACCTGACCCTCATTATGCACAATCTCAAGACTCGGGCATAGACACAACCTATTCAGTGGGGAAGTTATGTCAGCAATGGTTGGAACATTCCACACTGTCTGAAGTAAAACAACATCTCTCCCTTCTTTCAGAAGACATGGATGTATCAGATTTGTTATTGGGTCCTAAGCCTCCGTGTTCCAAAAGATTAATTTATGCCAGATATAATGAAATTTGGCAATTATCACAAATGGAAGCTGCCGCACGTTTAAGACAAACTGATCAAGATAATTTGGATAAAGTGCTGGCTGTTGTTGATAATAGTATTAATGCATTGTATTCTCGCTTTTACAATCTGAATAACATTGTGTTATCCTGCAGAGTGACATGTCTTCATTGTATCATGGGCAAAGTCAGCTTAGATCTATTATGCAGTTAAGCTGGACACTTCAAACCTTTAAGAATGGTTGCATCTCATGGCATTACCTTAATTCAATCCAGCTATTTTTGCCATTCAACCTGACATGTAAATGACTGATGGTTTAAAAAGATGCCAAACACACAATGTTACATCTCGAGAACTCAGAACAGCTCACTTTCACAATAGCAGAAACGTCCTCCACTGTATGGCTAATACACGACGTAATATCTTTCCCAATTTTAACATTTCAGTTCACAGCTTGCATGAAACATGTCCCTGTCGGTAGATATGAACCCCTAGGACGCAGCTTCATTCATGAATTATGGTCACTAACATTTTCTTATCGCTGTGAGTGAGCCAACAAAGAAGTCTTCCTTACCCTAAAAGAATGTGAGTCTTCTGTCGAACATTGCCTCGTTTGTAAACAAATGACCATACACGGTGCATGTAATGCGTTGGTGGAAATTTGGCCAGTTTTCTAAAAGAAATACCAGACCCTTCTATCCTCCCCTTCATTACAGTCCTTTCAAATGGAGTTATTTAATGCTAAGTGACCAGGATTGTTGAGGCTTGAAGGCGGTATTCCATTTACTTTATCGGTCTCCAAGATAGTGGCCTGCTGTAAAATTGTTGTTTTTCCTCCGCCTTTAGGGGTTTTGACAGCTCTTTGTGGCATTCCATTCTAACTTTGAAGGCAGATTTTAACAAGGTAAGCAGACTCAAAGCACTATTGTTTTAAAAGGATGTAGCATTAACATCTGCAAGGATATCCAGTGAAATGCAGTCCTCGTTAAACACTAATTTCCTAGTACATTTCAGCGAGAAAGCCCACCAAATTTTTTATGCGCCCAATACTGTCAGTATCACACACTTTTATAAAGTCATTAGAACTGGCTTAGTCAGTTCCTTCCAGAAAATCTTTGGAGTAATACCAGCCTTAATTCATTACCTCTTTTCCAGTGTGTTCGGAAGCATACCATTGGTGTTAGTCCTCATTTGTGGCATTTTGATCCTATTTGTGCTCCTCCGCAATGTGAGCACATGTTACGATTCTTTGAAATTCCCTTGCTCAAAGAGCTGAACATTGCCTAGTCATTGTCAGTCTGACAAGCCTGGTTTAACCTGCGTTCTGCCCATATTTCATGTGGGGCCCCTCCAAATGGACACTGGATATCTGCCTCACTTTGCAAATGCCGGATCCAGTGGACATTAACCTGTTGATGAGTCCTATAACAACCCATTTTCAGAATTATCCCATATACCTGTGGCAGGATGCAAAGTATCAGCCACTCCCTCCTGGCGGGACGATTGCTTCTTCACCAGGAATACTGGCTCTAAGAACACAGATGCAGGACAACAAGCTACTTTCTCAGCATCAGCAGATAATAAGGATAATGTCTGTTCTTTAGAGCTTTAACTGGCCAACTGTGGAATCGTCTGCAGAGACGAAATCCGTTCGGAATTCACTTACCATTGAATGTGGAAGAAATCCTGGATGCTTCCAGTTCACCATAAATTTGACCACATTTTTCAAAATGATGTCATGTTTTTTACTATGAGTATGGTCATGTTTTTTAATGACATGGTTCGTAGCATAATTTTGATTTTACTTGGTTTGTGCATTTGTTTTATTTTTTGTTAGTCGATCAGCTCCTTTCCCAACCAAGTAGGGGGTGTAGTAAGTTCCCTTTAAGGCCAACTTTGGTTTTACCTTATCTTAGCCTAGCTGCAGGTTTTAGGACGCTCTGCTTTGCACAGCTACTCAACACATGTATTTGTGTGCCATGATATTATTTTAGAAATGTATTGTAGATGTTAAATATTATTCAGTTTTTCTTGGGAATCAGTCTGAACATCTCGTGCAAGGTCGAACAACATTGTGCACTGTTTTTCTGTGCCTGGTAAAGCAACATCTCCTAACGTTTAGAAACAACACAGAGGCACAGTTGCTATTTTCCAACACTGCACTTGTTATCATATAAACTGAGACTTGCCCTTTGGAAAACAGAGAGGAGAATCCTAGCAGAGGGCAAAGGTCTTGGAACAGGCACACCAGGCTTGTGCAGCCTGAGATGTAGACCACCTTACTAAAAAATGCCAGTTATGGTGTCCGGTGCTAATCCCAGAGATCACTGATAAATCCCTGTCATCGCATAGTAAGGGGTATGCTTAGACAGACAGATAATTTATCATGGTAGGGCTTTTCAATATATATAGTTTGCTCGTAATGCCAATTACTTTGCTCAGGAGTATATGTTTTCTAATCATAGAACAGTTGCTTCACAATAAAGCACAACAGTTTCAAGAAATATTGTAAACTTTCCTCATGTCTTTCTTTTGTTTATTATGGACATGCATGAGTGAGAAACAAAAGGAGACAATCTGTTTTAATGGTTCCCTTGAGGACTATAGAGTTGTGTTCTAGGTTGCCAATTCACCTGTTACTCTGGAAAGTTTTGGAGGGCAGGTACGGTACTGTGAGCTAATCAGATTTGGGCCCATTGGTACTGATGTGACTCAGTCCCTACATTCTGATTTCTTGTGATCCCAGGCACAGTTCTATTTCCAAACAGAATCCCTGCAACATTCTCCCTTCTTACCAACTAAGAGTGGGAGGGCACCTGGCTCAGTTCGCAGACATTCGGAAAAGCCTCACATCAAATAGATGGGTCCTTCAAACCATTATGGTTTTCCATATTGAATTCTAAGGAATCCCCGTACCGTACAACTTCATTGTCTTCTCGGGTTATCGGAGCTAGATTCTGCCCTGATATCCCATGGGGTGGAGGAACTGTTATCCAAAGGTGTGATAACCCGCATCTCTCTTCATCCCAGGGGATTCGTGAGGAACCTGCTCCTGGTGGACAAGAGGGATAGGGGACAGCACCCATTTATCAATCTGCAATAATTCAACAAGTTGTTGATCTTTAGCCACTTCAAAATGGAAGGGATTCACCTTCTGAGTGACATTCTCTGCCTTTCAGAATGGATGGGCAGATTGGATCTAAAAGAGGCGCATCTCAGTCCCGATTTTTGCCCCACACAGGCGATTCCTTCAGTTCATCTGAGCAGAATGAACTTATGAGTTTGCTTCCCTGCAGCCTCTCATCCGCGCCTTGGTGCTTCACTAAGGTTTTGAAGCCAGCCATGGAACATCTGCAATCCCAAGGGATTCGGCTTATTTATCTGGACAACATCCTCGTTATGGATCAGTGCCTGGAGAAACTCCGGTCACATCTCCAGGCAACAGTGCACCTGCTGGAAAGCCTAGGGTATGTCATCAATCAATCAATAAATCAGGGATTTGTAAGCGCACTACTCACCTGCGAGGGTCTCAAGGCACTGTGGGGGGGGGGGGGTCAGCAGTACCGTTCAGTTGAACAGCCATGTCTTGAGGGCCTTTCTGAAGGTGTTCAGTGAGGGAGCGCGTCTGATGTCGATCGGTAGCTCGTTCCAGGTCTTGGCCACTATGTAGGAGAAAGCTCTTACCCCTGTCCTGGCTCTGCGGGCGCGAGGGATTTCAGCAAGGGCGAGGTTGGTGGATCAGAGGTTTCTTTTGGGTGCCTGGAATGTGATTTTCCAGTGTTTGTAGGAATAAGTGAGTATCTTGAAAGTGATTCTCTTTCAATGGGGAGCCGGTGGAGGTTCCGTAGGTGTTGGTTGATGTGTTTGTCTCGTGGGATGCCGAGGACAAGTCTGGCTGTGGTGTTTTGTATCGTCTGGAGCTTGTGAAGTAGAGACTTGTTGATGCTGGCGCAGAGGGTTTCAGTAGTCCAGTCTGCTTGTTATTAGTGTGTGTGTGACTGTCTTCCTTGCCTCAAGGGGATTCTATTTTAAGGTCTTACGGCCACTCTAAGCATTCTGACAGAGAAGTTGGCACAAATCAGATAATAGCCCTGTAGGACAATCACGTAGGACTGGACCTCCAGGAGACAAATAGCGCGTCTTGTGGGCCTCCTCTCCTCATCGATTCAGGCCATCTTTCCAGACGCCATACACTACAGTGCCCTTCAATGCATGAATGCACAACATTTCAGATGGGGTGCAACATATTCGGAGAAGGTTCCGCTGAGGGAAGAGGTTAAGGAGGAAATGAGATGGTAGCTCACACACATGTAAGCATGGAACGTGAGAGCGATCTTCGGTTCACGCCCAGATATCATTATCGAGTCAGGCGCCAGCAAAGATGGCTGGGGTGTTTGCTGCAGTGAGTTATCCACGGGAGGAAAGTAGTTCTCTCAAGAATGACAGTTACACATCAACTATCTTGAACTTTTGGTAGGTTCATTCACAGTACGCTATTTGACCTGAGAGAAGACACAATGCTGAGTTCTGTTTAAGATGGACTATGTGTTTGCTGTCAGTTATATCAATCATCTAGGTGGCACACGCTCGAGACCCATAGCAGAACTGGCCAAGAGTTTTTGCCACTTTTGCCTAGACCAGTGCATCTCATTAGTCACGGAACATCTCCCCAGCAAAGCAAATGTCAAAGCAAATGTCATGGCGGACTGGAATTCCAGGTATCTCCAAGACTCGAGCCTATGGAAGCCTCATCCTCTGATTTTCAAAACCATCAATAAGAAATGGGGGTCCTTTGTCAGTGGACCTGGTGGCCTGATCGCTGGATCACCAGTTGAAGAGATCTTCAGCTGGAGACCGGACCCCTTGGCGAGTGCGACGGATGCCTTTCTCCAATCAAGTTTGGAGCCAGGAGAGGGGCTACGCATTTCCCCCATTCTCAATGATATTACGCCTGGCTGCACAGGTGAGGTGCCAAGTGGCGGATCTTGTGGTGATAGCCCGGAACTGGAGATTGCAAGTCTGGTATGCAGTTCTTCTGGAACTTTCTTGGGCTTATCCAATCCTTCTATGGCTAGTTCCAGATTTTCTCTTAGATCCCCAGGGGAACCCTCACCCTCTGGTATCCAAAGGCCACTTATCTCTTATGGTTTGGCCTAATACTGGTAACGATGGAAAGTCCCAGGATTTTTGCAAGAAGCTCAGGACCTCTTAGCAAAGGCGTGGGCAGATGGCATCACTAAAAGATATCCATTAGCATGAGCGAAATGGTTGGGTTAGTATCTCCAAAGGGACTTGGATCCCATGGGATCAGGAGTAGTTCCAGTTCTGAATTTCTTGACATCCCTGGCATCCAAAGGTATGGCTTACAGAGCTGTGAAAACTTTTCATCCAGCTATATTAGCAGACAATCCCCCTATTGATGGCTGCCATGTTGGGGAACATCCCTTAGTCTTAAAACTTATGGTGGGCATCTGCCTTTCTCTTCCACCAGAACCAAGGTATTCATCTCTCGGGCATGTGAATGTTGTTCTCAACCTTTTCCTTTCTTGGAGGTGTGATAAATATCTTACAAGGAAGGAACTTATGGGAAAACTGCCTATGCTGTTGTGCCTTATCTCATGTAGGAGAGTCTCCGACGTTAAAGCACCGGATATTACAGGTAGAGTGTTTACCTCAGAAGGGGTTACTTTTCATGTGTCTTGACGCACAAACTGTAACTCGCGGTTAATCTCTTACCCGGGGTTTTATGACCACCCAAAATTGTGTGTTGTGATGTGTATCAAGGCATTTGAGGCCATGGCAGAGTTTAGGTCTCCTGGTGAACGACAGCTTCTAATTTTCTTACAAAAGCCGTTCCATGCAGTCTCCTTCACTACCATTGCTAGATGGGTTCAATGGGTGATGCAAGAGGCTGGAATTCATTTTTTTATACGTTGGTACTCATTCTGCTTGAAGGATCATGGCGTTGAAAGCCGTGTCCCTCAGGGCGAGACTGGAGGATATTTTGAATTCTGCAGATTGGTCCTCAGATTCTACCTTCAAACTGTTTTACTTAAAAACAGTCTAGATATGGCCTCCCACGTTGTCAGGAAGCTTTGAACAAGCATAATCCTTGCCTACGGTCCTGGCATAGAATGAAGCTTTTTCCCAGCTTTCGTAACGGGAAAGTTTCAATTCTATTAAGGACACAGAGATGAGGATTATCCCACCCAGGAGTTACTACACGCCCACCTGATATGGTGGTGTAGGTAAACACTTTCACAAACAACATATGACAGTAAGTAGCACAATTAATTTTTTACAACAGTGGTGGTAAGTTGTTTCTGATATGATAACATGAACAGTAGTGATGTCATGGTATATTGCTGGTTAATCATATATATATATATATATATATATATATATATATATATATATATATATATATATATATATATATATATATATATATATATATATATATATATATATATATATATATATATATATATATATATATATATATATATATATATAGTTGATTTATCAGAGATCAGTTTGATTTCTGGGTATTTTGATTTATCTCAAGGAAATGATTCCGGGAAGCAGGAATGACTTTGGAGGAAGATTCGTCCTTGCTCGCACAAAAAAGAGGGTGTGTGAACACAGTGGAAGGACTATGCTGGGATCTACATTATGTGATTGGACATTATTACATTGCTTCTCTTTCACTAAGGTTCATGGGAAAGGTAGTTTTGAATTGATACTGTGAAATGGCTGCTGTAAAATAAAGCGAAGAGAGTTGAGTATAATCTTGCATCCGTGTCCTTAATAGAATTGAAACTTTTTGTTACAATAGTTAGGAACATTTTCATTCTCTGTTTATTGAGATAAGAAACAAACCCACCTCTTCTGCACATTTTTAACATAATGTCGCTTCTCCGCACTCTAATCCAGTTATACAGTGCTTGGCATAATGACTCTGATTAACTATTCTTAAGTGAGATATCAAATGTAATTCACATGTGTTTCACCATTTGAATTGCTTTCTGCATTTGGATTGGGTTCAACTGAGTCCTATGTAAATAAGCTCTAAATAAATAATTGGCCATCCTGACACTATGCATTTGACATAAGAGGCAGCATTTTTTAAAGTTTTTCTACCCTCAGGACTCTCCAATAATATTATTGTTTTAGAGCCCATGGAAACTCCACCCAACAGGCCTCAACTCCAGAGTGATTTAAATATTGTAAGGGCCAGGCACGACTCTACTAGAGACCTGTTAGTGGAATGATTAAAACTGTGCTGTCTCACAATGTTTGAACCATGTCCTGCCTCACATATATCCATGATAATATATCTATTCCTTTTGTCATGATCCCAAAGAAACATAAAATAAAAAACATTTTAGCCTTGATTTAAATGAGTCTGATAAAAATGACTGATTAATGTAACCTATGTTTAATAGCAATGCAATTTATTTGATATGATGGGTGTGACCCATTCCCTCAATTTAGAACATTCTACCCATATGCACTAAATCAACTCTACTACTATATATAGCCTTATAACAGCTAATGTACATCTGCAGCTACCACCGTACGAGATTCTTCCAGAGAACGCAATATTCCAGAGCCTTTTGGGTTTCAGTGCCTTGTTGGATGAGCCGGTACGTCATACTCAACTGGAGCAAAGTATTTGTCCCTATTTTGCTCGACGCTAATGCTCAGCCAGATCATTACCAAGGTCTGAACTTTATAATCACATTGGTCACTGCACATTAGTATATCAAATTATTGAGTACATGCATTTGTTTTCTAATTGCACACGCTGTCTAGAGTTCTGCATGTCAATGGCTGCCACTGCAGACAATAGTGATTGACTCGATGTCGGTTGCAAGAGCATGCAAAGCAAACACTTAGTATGTGACAATAATCATAGAAAAGTACATGCCCAGCAATGCCACTAGCATCATACAACTGCCAAGTTGTTAAGCAAGCTCCTATGTGTTTGTCTTTAAATGCATAATGGAGATGGGCGGAGGCTCCAGAACCAATGCTTTGGGAGGCTTATTCCGACTAAGCCAAGAAAAGCTGATTTTTCATGGAAAATGTACACATGATATGCAGCTCTTAAATAGCACACATTGTTTACTCCCCTTTGTTCGCGAATACACAAGCCCTTCAATGGAATAATCCAACTGCATGACTCCACATCCCATTCCGAATAAGGATGGCTTTTCCTAAAGCAATTTTCCTACAGAATCAGTTGGGTTATTATGTAAAATAGACAGTGAAACATTTTCAGTACTTTTAAAAGCACACCATAGAGATGATATCCCTATAGCTGTATTGCCCACTGCAAATCAATGTATATGCAAAGAGTTCTTGTGAAAAGCTTTGCAGACATCATGTATAGTTTAAGGCACTCACTCAGCAGTATGCACTTTTTCAAACTATGGGTGGTCACAGTTGAACACTGTATTTCCGAAAAAAAGAAAGGACTGGGATACAAATGTTGTACTTGTCTAACCCGCAACAATTTTCTTTGTGTTTTTGTTCTTACATATGATCATAAGGATATTTGTTGCAAAGAAGACTCCAAAAATCCATCAGAAAAATGTGGTTAGCATTAGACCAAATAAAGGCTAATCCACGGTAGGGGAACATCGTAGAAATTGCAAGCTTGTATAACACACTATAACATTTCTAACTTCTTTCAGTAAATATTAAAATTCTTGCTTTATTCCCAGACATGACCCATAGTGAACAACCAACATTTATTGAAAAAACATAGATGGAGAGAACTCATGAAAACCAAACTTTTATGTTATGAAAACCCATCTTTATAATAAAACTCACCTAATTGATGGCATATGAGCAGTCCACTGACTTAGTGACTTTACTATACATGATGCAACACGTCTTCACAAAAACAATGATGCTGCGACTGTCTAGGCAATTGGCTAAACATCCCCATTAGAAATTGGATAAAAATAAAACATTCTCTATGCATTGTTTCACAATGAACAGCCCTATATGTCTTCAGGGATCCACATCTGTATAGAAAATTACCTTCAGTAAACCAAGTTCTGGTTTTTCTCCCTACCCACTGGGAGAGCCAACCCTCTGAGATACACTCAGCGATAGACAGCAGTCAGAGTAGCAGGGCAAGAGAAAAAGAAAATGAAGTGCTTGAGGTAGGGTGGTCACCTTTCAGGGGAAAAACAAAAAACAGAACTGACTTCTTACAGACCTACAAACCTAAATCAGGAATGATTATAGAATATGATCCTGACTGCTAGGGTGGTAGAATACCAGGGATCGTAGAGTAATATATCTACTATTTATGATCATACACACTTTTAGTCTGGAATAATTTACACCATAAAGTTGCGCAAAACAGCCTTTGCTATTGCTTAAAAAAGTGTTATTTCTACCATAATTTATCCTTGATTACTTTTCTAAAGATGACCATCATGTGTCTATTTAGAGGCTTATGAGAGATCTGTAAATCTGCAGGCCCAAGAAAAAACATAACCTAAATAGACCAAGTGACAAGTGTGATTACTGAGAACAATTCCATTCTCATTAAAATTAGGCAATGATTGTATGAAGTAAAATACCTAATGCTAAGATGGGGAGAGCCATCTGTAGGAAGGAAACATTCTTGGCCAGTAAAGATAGTTTTCTCCTAAGTGTCTCTGTTTTGTCAGGCATCTGAGCACAGATTTCTTTCAAGTTTTTTACTGCCCATGCTCAAGGTTTCCATAATGCAACCTCCAAATATGTCACCAAAAAACCTAAGCAGGACCGGTGATTAACAATTTCAAATATTAAAAACAATTTGAGCTCCCGGAAGGAAGACATGGATTGGTGTATGCTTACTGAGAAACAGGCCTATAATGGAAGGGGGTGCCCCAAAAACTGGTAAAGGTTCTGGGGACTATGACAACAGTACAGGCACTTGAATGTAAGCCAATAAGAACAAGGGTAAGTTGTACTATTTGGGCTGGACATGGACGGGAGAAGTAAACTGGAGGGAAAAGCGGATTTATGAGCAGCAAGCTTTAAGGTTGGAAGATTTCAAATCTTGTCAAATGTCAAGATAAACATGACACTGTGTGGACTTGTTGCAAACTTAAATAAAAATATATATGTTTTTAAACTAAAAACTGGAGCTAACAGCATTAGACACTATTCAGAGCACACACTGATTTCCTTGAATTAAGATAGATAGCCATAGGAAGGAATTGTTTTTCAGGTTTACTTTGAATATTAAGCTTCTTTTATATAGCCTGGAACTGATTAACACAACCACATTTTATATTTACAATAATTCACAAGAACTCATTAATTAATGTTGTTTACTATTCAATTTCAACTACATCTCTTTGCACACGATGCATACCCATTCATGTATAGAAACCTTCTCTGCTACAAATTTGCCTTTTTCCTCATGTCAGTCAAACAAAGTGTTTACATAGACATTACATTATTTCGATATTCAATTTATGAATGGATGTGAATCATGTCATTAAGGTAACACATAAATTAATCATACAAACAAATATCATAGGGAAGGTAAAATCTAAACTTCTCAACCATTATATAAGGGCAAAAAATAAAATATTTAAAAATAAAAAGTACATTCTGAAACAATATAAATCTTAGATTAATACATTTAATTGGCATAAGAAAGTTACACAAAGCTGAAGGGGAGACCGGGGGCATTTCATAAACAACAATTCTTCCCTTTTGGAAGGTGAATAGAGGGAAATGTCATATTGTAAAATTGTAAATGATTTATTGTTGGAGTGTCAAAAGAGATCTATTTACTGAGGGCTAACTGCAAGGAAGAGATTCTAAATTGATGGTTATATTTTACGATCTAGTGGTCAAGATATAAAATTTCAGAGATATTCTAACCACAATATCAACTGCCACGATAAAAGTAAAGTAAGTATTAAGGAAAGTATATATTAACTACTCTTGATTCCACACCTACCTACCTAGAGGACATAGTGATAGCAGATACTACAGATGCAAAAAAAAGTGTAGGTTGACACTTCACTACAGTACAGTAACCAACCCATCATTTTCAATTCTACTGAATTCAGACGAGTGCCCATGGTACAGTAATGATCGCAATTTCATGAATGAGAAGATTTTACTTAAAACTATTGTTTATCAACATATTTGTTCACCGAAATGTTTCAAAAATATCTGTGGTATACTACTAGGATATATTTCCAGATATTTAGCTGGGGAATAATGACAACTATGAAAGACAAAATAAAGCAATTTAGCATGAACTAACAAGTAATATTCATGTCAGTGTTCTATTGTGCCTGATAGAAGCCATGGTTTAAAGTATTGCTTTTTTCCATCTGTTTTACCATGAATTATAACAAAGTAATTTTAATATCTGTTGATGACCTGCCATTCTCTGGTTTAATGAGGATTATAAAAACTGAAGTATATTTCACATGCTCATCATATCATCGGAAGACAAACATTCTATGCCACCCTAAGGAGCAGGTATTGGAAATATTGGACAAAAATGACTAAGTCTTTCAATACAATTTTTATTCAAAATGTATTTGTGACAGCTCGGATATTTTATCATCTGATTATATGATCTCAGGTTAATGGCCATGAAATGGAACAGAGGAATCTTTGCATTGAAAATCTTCTATATTCTAGCCATTATTCAGAAAATGCTCACTGTTAGTTGACACTAATCCTCCTATACTTACTGGAAAAGATAAGGTATTTCTAGAATTGCAAGATGTTTTTATTTCTTCCACAAAGACATGATTATAAGACAGTCGATGCAACTTTTGACTAAAACAGAGTTCGGCTAATTTGCATTTGGTACTGAGCATGACAATAAAACACAGGATACAAATGTGAGTCAAATCCATCGAAATATCTTGATACTTTGGATATGCAATTCAATGATAAATGGAATAAAGATAAATCTAATAAACAAAAAAGAAAGGAAAATGAGAAGGGAGACTGTAAGGTTGAGGCCAACAGTAGAGCGGTCCCAAAAGACAGAGGCGTTATCTATACCACTGTCCTTCCAGAGACCTAACAGGGTCCTTTTTTTTTTTTTTTTTTTTTTTTTTTTTCAAATTTTTTATTCAGCATAAACATGTAATACACAGCCCTATGCCTACAACCAACCCGTGGCCGGCAGCGTGGTACAAGAAGGAGAATGAATGTTAAACACAGCAGCCTGCCTACAACCCACCAGGGGCCGGCCGCGGCACAGGAAACGAGATAATCAGCATGCCATTACAAGAGACCATCACCCCAAATACATCTGCATTGAAACAGTCGACCCGCAATAACATGTAGCAGTGGTATAAAGGCATCTATCTGTAGCGCCCAGGGGGTCGTCCCAACTCTCACCACAGTTCACTGCCTGGCTGATGGGCAAGAGGCGAGCCATTACCACGGGAGCGGTATCTAAGAAGGTTAAGGGGAGAGCGGGAGGAGAGCCCGCTACGTCTGTGGATGTGACAGCAGGTATACCTGTAAGGGACCCCAGATGTCAGTCGGCCGTGAAGCAGAAGGCAGGAGTTCAGCATATCTAAGTAAAGTATCCTGACAGTGTACCATATCATCAAGCCAATCCTTAAACCTGGGAGTTCTGCCCCGTCCCCATCTGCAGGCTATCAGACGTTTCGCCATAAGAAAGGCGATAGTGGCAAATCTGCGGACTGGTTTTCGTATAGTTTTTAGGTCTCGGCTGCGAAAGGCTGCGCTTGCGCAGTCTCGCTCCGAGATTTAATGAGTTGGAGTGACTTTGAGAAGAGGGGCTTGCACCCGCCCCTCTTCTATCCTGTTCTCCATTGGCTGGCCTCTTAAATGCTGGCCAGCCACTGGAGAAGAGGTCCAGTCACTCCGTTGAAGCCCCGTCTTTTTCGGATCGGGGGGCGTGTTTTTTGCGAGAAGTCTCAGGGAGGAGACAACAGCAAAACACGCCCCCAAATCCGAAAATGAGGCTCCCTTTCTCCGAGGCATTTTTGCTGTGCCTCGGAGAAAGGCGGTGGTGTCCCGGCGTTGCTCCCTCACCTGATCTCCTTCGTCATCCACGATTACCAGCCCGGAGGCTGCATCGTCTCGCACCTGGACCCCATCCACGACTCCCCACCCTCCAGCTAGCTCTGGACATGCAAGATCTTTGCCCCATCTCCATCAGTCGAGGAGGCTGCTGTGCCCATGCTCCCCAAAACTCCACACTTCATTTCTTCAGCCCCTTAAATTCCCAAGCACAAGTTTCTCTTCTCGCTTCAGTAGCACCTTCATTTCCGTGCCCTCTACCCCCCCCCACGTTGCTTTCATTCTACCTCCACCGTGCCCACTTTCCTCTCGCCCCCCCCCCATTCTTCATGCCCCTTCTTCCAAGTCTTCATTCTCTCTCCCTGTTCCCGCCACTCGCCTTCTTCAAATTCCCGCCTCTGTTCTCTATCGACACACTACACTCTCCCCTTCTGTGCCCTTCCCTCACAGTCACACTCGTCTCCCGCCTCTGTTGTTCTCTCTCCGCGCTCATCTCTTCTGTGCCCTTCCCTCACAGCCGTACTCCTCTCCCAGCTCGCCCCTCACTTCCACTCTGGTCGTCGCAGTCCTCCCACCCGCCCCTCCCCATTCTTTCACTCCCCCCCCCCCCCCCCATACTGGCTAGACGGGTCTGGCGTGTTTTCGCCAAAGTAAATAAACCACTTACATGAAAAGTTCTCACTACAATGTAGTAATTCCGCCGTCCCCTTCCCTGTTCTCCACGTGAACGACCCTTCTTATTATTTTACTGACCGCCCCCTGCACCTCCACGACGCAGGGGCCCCCTCCACTAACGCCCCCCCCCCAACGGGCTCGACACGCAGAGACCCCACTACCTCTTCCAGTCCAACCCCTCCGACCCCCGGCAGATGAGCGCGGGTTTGTACCTGAAGCGCTTTGGGGATCGCAAGGGGTAACAAAGCGCTATACAAATACCAATATATTACCTGCAGCTGCTGTTTTCCTAGACCCCCGGGGCGTCTGTGGCTTAAAAACTAGGTTCGGGTGCAAGGACTGATCCGGTCCCCCAGATCCCAAACTCGCCTGTTCCTCGTCTCCCCTCGTCTCTGAAGTGCGAGCTGCCCCCTCCTACTGCCATTCCGTCACTGGTGGCGGCGGGGAATGAGCTTTGCATAGGGCGGGGTTTACAAGGTGAGATCGAGGATAATTGATATGCAGTGGTCTAAAAAAATATAGGTCAGTGGAGATTTTTTTGGTGTGGACATTTATATAGCGAGAACTCGACCCAAAAATAGCGCTTTATATGAATGAGCATCATTTACTCTACGCAAGGACTCATTCATTTTTGGTAGGCAAGGGGAGAATAAGTGATTTGCCCACAATCACAGGATGCTGAGTCGACGTCAGATGCTGGTTCCCCAACTCCAAGGTCGGCAGCTCTGGCTGTTAGGCCACATCCTCTTGCTAATTAGGAGAACCTGATGACGATTATAGTGTATTTCTGTAAGCACATGCAAAAACATAATGCGCAACTAAGGGGATGTGATGTTCACCACTGGGTTTCATTGGCAACATGTGGAATTCCCTCAAGTTCTCTGCATTTACAGTGCACAGTTATTGTTAGATTTCTTCTTTTGGTAAACGGAGTTACGTTTACCTTGCTGCCAAGGTTGCTGCCAAGGTTTCAGATAGGTTGTGTGTGACATTTTCATAGTTTCAGTGTAATTATGAGTGACGTTGAACTACTGAGCATACATGCTAACATTTTAGAACAGGAAGGTGGGAGATAAAAAAATAAAATAATCTGGAGACTATGTCTCACATTGATTTCGATTGAAGCAGAGGCATTTTCAGGCGAGAGGCAGCCAAAATAAAGCCATTTTTTGCTCCAGAATTTGGGAATCTCCCGCCAGATTAGAGTCTGTTCAATCAATCAGATGTCTTATAAAGCGCAACTACTCACCCGTAAGGGTCTCCGGGCGCTTGGGGGGAGGGGGGGGTAGTGCTGCCTGTTGCATGTATGTATGAGAGACACTTGCTCTAGGGCAATATCAAGCAATGACGATGAGGGGAACTTATAAATATCAGAAATTGCATCCATTTGAGCAACGAGAAACTCTAAGATCTTAAAACTGCTGCAAAGCATTAGAAATGGAAGGGCACTGTTAAAAGTGACTAGGGATATAATACAGGTGGAGTGCTACTGCACTGCATTAAAGCCCAAAGAGAGTATTTTGTTATCCAGAATCTCACATATTACCACAGTACACTCATATTTGCTCTAGTTATCAGATTTTGTAATAACAATGGTCTGAATGAAATAGACTGTAATTAGTGTGGTGTTACTCAAGCCAGTTTTAACTACAGCTTTCATGATAACAGGGTCCTGCGATGAAATGTTACATATTTGTCTAAAACAAAAACAGGTCACTTAAAATGCTATACATAGATTATGTAGATCAAAATCAAATTCTCCTTTTGGTTTTATTGAGCATTGTATGAAGCGCCATACAGAGGAGGACGGAATTGTTTTTTTCATGTGAACAGGGAAACTGAAAACATGAGGTAGCAGAAGAGAAGGAGACGGTTAACAGTCTCTCTTCTGGGGCTTGATTTGAAAAGAAGTGATTGTAAAGGGCTCCCTGTCTTTGCTTTCAGTGGCTCTCTGTCCTTTCACTGCCTCCCCTCCCCGCTTGCTAGTCAGATCCAGCACTTGTTTCCTTCTCTACCCCCATTCGCACCCCCCACCCCCATTCCACACACCTCCCATGCCTAAGTAGGCGCCTCATACATCAGCCGCGAGCCCCGGAGCACACAGGAGTCGTGGGGCGCGCCGGGATTTGCCAGTGCCTCTTCTACCCGGCTGTTTTTTATTCCAACCTTCAGACTAAACGTATCTCTGCAGTGGGCACATTTACCCACTGAGCTGCTTTTACCAACTTTTCAGAAAGGCGCATGCAGTGAAATCCTAAACCTTTGCTTCGTTTATTTTTTATGGGGGGGATACCTCAAAATCAAGGGCTTGGTTATTCATTGTGCAACAGGTCGGTGGCACCGGGAACCAGAGATGTGAGCGGGACATGCTCCTCAGTTACAGCAGTGTTTTAACTACCAATCGAAGAGATGAGTGGTCCAAACACCTTACTTAATATATCCCGACATCGAAAGTGCCTTATTTACGATGGGAGTACCTGGGAACATCACATTGCTGTTGTGCTGCCCTGTGTGTGATACCTGCAGTCCTCCTTGAGCTGTTGTGTTCTAATTGCAACAGCAGAGTACATCGTTTTCCTTTTCATTCACGAGTGTATTTTGACAATGATGCATGTCGGCTTTCGGTGACCTGACTCCTCGCAAAAACAACATTTGCACCCAGGTACTCTTGCTGCATGTCCGTGTACGCTTGCATAACGCTGTAACCTGAAACACACATGGCTTCCCCGCAGGGGGATGGGTGCCGTGCGCGCTCTTTGCATTTTTTAGTTTCCTGTTTCAGGGTGGAAGCCTTGCCACTGTTACCATGCTTGACACCCCCATCTCAAATTGGCTTCGATCTAATTGCTGTCGGATCTGATTGCTATCCCGGCTCATTATTTATTTTCTTTTGAACCTTCCTAGTCGTTAAATTGCTCTTTACGACCTCATAAAGGTCTTTTGCAGATGGATAGAAGGTGTAAAACGTCCCCAGTTGATCCAGCAAAAAGTAAATATGTGTTAAATTTTGAGGTTACTGTGTGGCTCTGTGTGTGTGTGGGGGTGGCTCTGTGTGTGTGGGGGTGGCTCTGTGTGTGTGGGGGTGGCTCTGTGTGTGGGGGGTGGCTATTTGTGTGTATGTGTGGGTGGCTCTGTGTGTGGGTGGCTCTGTGTGTGTGGGGGAGGGTCTGTGTGTGTGTGGGTGGCTCTGTGTGTGGCTCTGTGTGTGTGGGTGGCTTTTTTTGTAGGTGGCTCTATGCGTGGTGGGTCTGTCGGTGTGTGGGTAACTCTGTGTGTGTGTGTAGGTGGCTCTGTGGGTGGCTCTATTTGTGTGTGGGTTGCTCTATGTGAGTGGCTCTGTGTGGGTGGCTCTGGGTGTGTGGCTCTGTGTGTGGGTGCAAATGCAATAGGTCTTGCATTTGAGAGGGATTAAGCTATTAACATTGTAAATAACAATGCCGTTTCTTAAAATGTTTTAACAACAAAAACAAACAAAAAGAATGTCATGAGCAATGCCAATAGCTCTAACTTTTACAATGCCGAGACCATTGCATTGTAAATGCTTGTTGTATATCCCAGGAGTGCCTGTGCTGGAGAGGGTGTCAGTGGGACATCTATCATTTCGGAAAGGCCTGAAAAAACCCGCTGCCAATAGTCCGCAATCTCCCGACATCCCCAAGCCATGTGGAGAAAATCCGCCCCTGGAGCGTGGCAGCGCCAGCAGAGATCATCTTCTCGAAGGCCCACCCTATGCATATGTGCTGGAGTACAATAGAGTCTATGTAAAAATCGATAATGAATCACTCTAAATCTGCTACTGGAGGAGATCTGTTCTGTTTGTAAGCAGCAGTAACTCCAGAAGTCGTCATCTACGGGGAGACCTAGGTCCTCCGTCCATTTTGTACGTGCACTGCAAGGGGAGAGGTCTAGGTTAGCGCGGAGCGAGTGGTATAGAGTAGAGACTGCGTGAGCCGGAGTGGTAGCCTTAAGTAGGCGATGCAAGGGTTCGAGTGTGGGCGGCTCGCTAGGGAAGTCCCCTGTCAACGCCCGAATACCACTCCGAAGCCTGGTATAAAGAAAGGTGTCCATGAAAGTGGGTGTAGAGTGAGTGAGCATGTGAGACTGGGAACGGAATTGTCCAGTATGATAGAGGTCCCCCCATGTTGTAATGTGGAATTTGGCCATAAAGTTTTTAAACAGCTGTTCCTGTAAAAGGGGCAGCCGGGGATGGTATGCTAGGGGAAGCAGTGGGGAATAGATAAGAGGTGTGCATGCCACCTTCGCAATGTATCGCCACGCTAGAATGGAGCTCGAAATTGTGGTGTGGTATGTCGCATTCGCCTCCGGTGTACTGAGTATCGTTCCTTCTAGCGGAATAGGCGCAGCTAGCCAATGTTCCACAGCCGTCTGCGGCAGGAAGGGCGTGGGGCGAATCCAGTGATAAACGTAGTGGCTTGCGCACTGTGATAATACAGTTCAAAATCAGGAAGGTCGAGCCCTCCCTGCGCGAACGGGCGAGTCAACACCTCCCAACGAAGACGCGGCCTCTTCCCTCCCCAGACTAGACGAATGAGCTCAGACCTCAAAAGACGAAAAAAGGATCTCCCCGGGTAATATGGGATGTTCATGAACAGGTACAGAAGTTTGGGAAGAACCACCATTTTGATTAAGGAAGCGCGGCCCGCCAAGGAGAGGGGCAGCGTGATCCATCTAGATACGCATGCCTGGAGATAATCAAACGTGCGGCCATAGTTCATCCGCATCAGCTCTTCTCGGTCATGGGAGAGGATTATGCCCAGGTATCGGACCTCCTCCATTTCCCACCGTAAAGGGTAGTCCAGAGGGAAAGGCTTGGCGGACGCAGTCAGTGGAAATACAGTGGATTTTCCCCAATTGATATGGACACCAGACAGACCCGCAAAACGGATAAACTCACGGAGGATAGGATTGAGATTGGTGACAGGATCGCGTATGTAGAGTGTGATGTCATCCGCGTAGAGGGAGATGAGAACCTCTCGCTGAAGACAGCGCAGCGCCTTGTCTCGGTGGTGTTGGCGGAGACGGGCCGCCAGAGGCTCCATAGCTATCGCGAACAGCAGCGGGGATAGTGGGCAACCCTGCCGGGTGCCCCTCGATACCACGAAGGCGTCCGATACGCGCCCATTCAACCCCACCTTAGCGACCGGTCGGTCATATAGGAGATCAATCCAGCGCGTGAAGCCCAGCGGCAGTCCCATGTTGCGCAAAATACAATGGAGATAGTCCCATTCCAGTGAGTCGAAGGCCTTGGTGGCGTCCAAAAAAACAGCCACCAATGGCAAGTCCGGATCTACATTATGCAGGATGGAGAATAGCGTCCGGAGATTATTGGAGGTGGCCCTGCCTGGGACGAACCCCGCTTGATCAGATAGCACCAGGCCTCCCAGTAGCAACTGCAGCCGGTTAGCCAGTATTTTGGTCAGGATTTTTGCGTCGCAATTAATGAGCGAGAGCGGGCGGTACGAGTCGCAACAGTGAGGTGGCTTCCCGGGTTTCAACAAGGAGGTAATCAGTGCCTCCTGCATGGATGGAGGGAGTGCGCCCGACTCATGAGCCTCCATGAAAACCTCACGGAGCACCGGAGCAAGGATGTCGATATACGCCTTATAGAAGTCCATAGGCAACCCGTCACCTAACAGGGTCCTTGTTCAATTACTTAGTGAATTTTTGTGAAGTGGGCACATTTTTCTATCCTTTTTCCAATGGTATTTTACATCAGGCTCTTACAGTGTAACATTTCTCTATGCTGGGATCAATAGAATAACGGCACACTTGTATTCAGAAGCCATTTGGTTAGGCAGGCCTTCTTGACACAGGAGTTAAGTGCAGAAACACTCTCCACCTTTTCAAAACTGCATTATCATTAGTTTATTCCGAACAGTAAGAATACACCCAAATACACAAGTTAATTTATGAAATGGTGAACAAAACATTTCCGTCTTTGTAGAATTTATTTATGCTTTTAGTTTTAATCTTTTTATTGGTATTTTGCTTTGTACAAATATTTCCACCTATACCACAGGCTGGTTGGACGCCGCTTACTTGAAAGAGATAAGTACAAAGAGTACCAAGAACTTACAGAAAACTCTATTCATTCCCTCCCTCCTCCTATCCCAAAGCATGAAAGATACAAAAGCGTGTTGCACTCTCAGCTGTTCAGTATACCGGATCAGCTCCATGTAGTCGCTATAGATATATAGGTCATGACATGATTAGATGAATAAGACTGCTTCAGGTCAACTGTCTGGTGGGGAGGTGTTGTGTAAGGCAAAGCACCCTGCTAGAGAGCAGGTGAGCTCTCTAAACTTATGGGATAAAAAGGAGATACTTGGGCCCCATCATGTCTCAAATTCAAACTCTTTACAAGCCAGGGTGATACCTAAGAGCTCCACAGGCTGTGTAGCGTGGGGCTGACTTGGTTCCAGATAGAACTGCTATTCTTGTTCAGCAGCTGAAAAGGGTAGTATTATTGCTCTGCCTTTCCCAGATCACAGGGAGTATGCTTCGTTATGGGAGGAGACCGAGGAGTATGCAAGGAATTGGGGTATATCTGTATTATCAAAGATACTTTTAGCGTACGCATCAACTTATTTTTATGATGACACCTTTTTATGATAACTTTGTAGGTAAAAAAACATATCATTCGAACCAGAAATGACACATAAACCTATATGTAGAAGCCGATTTGAAAGTAGTGAAACAATCTGTGGACATAGGAAAGAGGTGTTGACTAAATGAGCAAACAGTAAGGCTCCTCAACATTGAGACAGTAGCCTGTCATAAAGAAATACAATGCTGCAGCCTTGCTGATCCAGTGAGCTGCAGAAGACTGAATATTGCATTAGAAGAAGCTAAATAGTTTAGGAAAATATGAAGGGTGAAAATGGGTGCCTTCGCCAAATTCATTAGGTTGTAAAATTACTAAGACAAATATGCAAGTCCGTTCCATGTACAGTAAAAGGTCCATTTCAATAAAGTGACTGCCAAAGACTAAGGTTTAAAGAAGTAGTGAAAGGCCACACCTAGAAATTGTATTGCAATATTTAAGTCTTTCTGGTCACATATTGTTGGACATCTATACAATGTAAAATCAAAGGGGATTGTGGACGGAGTGTTGAACATTGCAAGCACTCACCCCCAGTCAACTGATCTGGGTTTAATCCATCATCATTCTTTAGCTCACTCCCCACCCCAGTTCAGACATGGCCATATGCAAATCAGTCTGACCCTGTGCCTCATGGGAACAGTCCAGCCCGAACTGCCAAGCCATGTCTTCCCTGACCGGAAACAAGCATTCTGGGACCGGTTTCGGGTTCATAACCCTCATCAGCCAGGCTATCTTGAATCCAGTGGCAAAGTGAGCAAGGGACCCACGTCTGGGCGTACCCTGCCAACTTAGGGCGAATAAAGCAAAATCAAAGGGGATGATGGACGGAGTGTTGAACATTGCAAGCACTCACCCCCAGTACCGTAGACCCTCACAAACTATTACCTATAATCCAACCTGCAATACAACTACTTTAATAAAGTCAAGGCCTGGGGAATGTTCTAAATGTGAGGAATCTGCAGTTAGAAATACCCATCTGAAAATATATGTATATTTGTATTTATTGTGTTTCAATCTACATAAATAACCAAAGAAGTATTCTCCATCTAAATATTTCCAGAGTTTAAAAGAAATGCAGCGGACAGGACATTTAGGAATGGTTATTTGGGTATATACTTAAAGTGTTGTAGGACAGCACTATGCTTCTATATTTTTCATCACTCCAATGACCTTTCACAAGTCAGGGACACTCTGTGGGACACTTGCAAACAAATATATAAATGCAATAAAATCAGGTGTGTTACCCAAACTACAGAAAAGGTCAATATTTTTATACTATTAAAAGTAAGGTTTGGGAAGTCCTTGGAAGAAGAAGCAAGATGCTGCAAGTTTAGATAAACAATTAATGGTTTGGAGAAATTTCGAGAACAGTATCGAGGGGAAAACAACATAACACCTTGCCTTGGACTGAGACCCTAAAACAAATCCAGCCTGTTACTGAATGCCCATTATTCAATGAAGACAGATTTATGCTGAGAAGGACAACTAAAATATGACAGAAGGCACTAGCCTGAAGTAGTGCTGTCCATAAATGGCCAAGTAACTCTGATTTAAGATCATAGGTTTAAACTGTAATGATAGCTGAACAAAACATCAGTTTATGGTACGCCACTTTACGTTACTATTTTCTGTAGATAGTAATTCCGTGCTACGTCAATAGTCCGAGATCCAGAGGGCTAGTTGTAAAGCTTATTTCTGCGGCTCTGGAAACAGTCCCGCTTTGCATGCTCACAAGATGACTACACCCATCACATTGTAGTAGATTGAGATTTCCGAGCACATACATATCAAGAGAAATGGTGCTCAAGCACGATTAGTGAAGAATGAAATGGACAAAAATGCCTTGAACTTTACACTTTGATTTTTTTGGCACGCGCTGGTGGGTGGCATTTTGCACTTAATGTACAACAGAATGTAGATAATGGGAAGGAAGAGCCATAACCTATTCGATTAGTTGAATCTGGAGAGATACGTGACTCATAGCAATAACAGAAAAGAAATGGCCTTCAAACATGAGTCTTATTCTGAATCCTGAAGCTTTAGACTACCTACAGATTTTATAAAATTGCTGGGGCGGTGATTGTTCAGGTTGAGTCAGGTAGCAATTTTTTACTTTTGGAAACTGATAGAAACCTAGTATTGAATATGCTACTTACCAGTATGCATCTGTTCTTGGCATGTAGGGCTGCTGACATTCATATCTTGTGCATAGATCGCCGCCTAGTGTTGGGTCCGGATGTTTGCACGTTGTTGTCCTGGAAGAGTCTTCGAAGTATCCTTGGATAGGTGACTCCTCCCATGGACTACAGTGCGCATGGGCATCCTCTCCATCCTCAGATTGTTTTTCGCCATTGTGGCAGTGATGGAGTAGATACAGAAAGTGATGACCATGCTTGCAATAATTCTGAGAGCTGCAGCTGCGACAGGCGCCGGGGAGGAGGGAGGGCGATATGAATGTCAGCAGCCCTACATGCCAAGAACAGATGCATACTGGTAAGTAGCATATTCAGTTCGAGGCATGTGGGCTGCTGAATTCATATCTTGTGCATAGAATACATAGCAGTGCCCTCTATTGGCGGCGGCTACCCGTGCCAGCTGCAGCGGTCTGAAAAAGTGTTTTGAGAACAGCCTGTCCTACAGCTGCCTGCTGTTTTGACTGCACATCTACGCAATAGTGTTTTGTAAATGTGTGTGTAGTGGACCATGTGGCTGCTCTGCATATATCATGCAGGGGAATATTTCCTAGGAAGGCCATGGAAGCCCCCAACTTGCGTGTTGAGTGGGCTCGTGGTGGAATAGTTAATGTGCGTTTTGCCTTTTGATAACAGATTTGAATACACTTAACTATCCATCTGGCTATCCCTGCTTTGGAGATGGCGTTACCTTTGTGGTGTGGGGCAAAGGCAACGAATAGTTGTTTTGTCTTCCTGAAGGGTTTAGTCCTGTCGATGTAGTACATGAGGGCCCTCCGTACATCTAGTGTATGTAATGCCCGCTCTGCAACAGTTTGTGGGTTTTGGAAGAAAACGGGCAGTTCAATAGTGTGGTTCATGTGGAACTGCGATATTACTTTGGGCATGAATTTGGGGTTGGTACGTAGTACGACCCTGTTGGCGTGAACCTGAATAAATGGCTCTTGAACGGTTAGTGCCTGGAGTTCACTAACTCTTCTTAGGGAAGTGATCGCTACCAGGAAGGCTACTTTCCAGGTAAGGAATTGAATCTCGCATGAGTGTAGAGGTTCAAAGGGTGGACCCATCAGGCGTGTGAGGACCAAGTTGAGGTTCCACATTGGAGCCGGTGGGTGACTAGGTGGAATGACTCGTTTGAGTCCTTCCAAGAATGCTTTGATGGCAGGCACTCTGAATAGAGAGAGGTGCTGCCTGGTTTGCAGATAGGCTGATATTGCGGTCAAATGGACACGTATAGAGGTGTACGCCAGATTGCATCGGTATAGGTGTAAGAGGTAACATATGATGTCGTGGATGGATGCGTCCAGCGGGTTAATGTCATTATTACCGCAATAAATGACGAACCTTTTCCATTTGGCTGCATAGCAAGCTCTTGTAGTGGGTCTCCTGGCCTCCTTGATGATGTCCATGCAGTCAGGTGGCAGATTGAGATAGCCAAACTCTAGGACTTCAGGAGCCAGATCGCCAGGTTCAGCTGTTGCGGATCTGGGTGCTGAACCTCTCCATGGTTCTGCGTCAAATGCGCGGGTTTGATCCGCAGCCTTTGATGCGGTACCACGGAAAGTTCGAGGAAGGTGGTGTACCACGGCTGGCGTGCCCACGTGGGAGCAACTAGGACGAGTGTCAGGGAGTGTTGTCGGAGTTTGCGAGCCACCAGCGGTATCAACGGTGCTGGGGGAAAAGCGTACGCAAATCTGCCGGACCAGTTCATCCATATCGCATTGCCCTGCGACTGCGGATGTGGGAATCTGGCGGCGAAGCTTTGGCATTTTGCGTTTTCGCTTGTCGCGAATAGGTCTATCTCTGGGTGACCCCACTGCTGGAAGTACGGTTGGAGTACTGATGGGTGTAACTCCCACTCGTGCATCTGGTGGCTGTGTCTGCTGAGCAGATCCGCCATCTGGTTGTCCTTGCCGGGGAGGTGTTCTGCCATGAGGAACATGTTCCTCTGAATGGCCCACTTCCACATGCTCTGAGCCAGATGAGACAACTGTGGAGAGTGTGTCCCTCCCTGTTTCTGTATGTAGTACATTGCGGTCATGTTGTCCGTCCGGATCAACACGACCTTGTTGCACAGATGTACTTTGAAAGCCTTCATGGCCAGGAAGATTGCCATCAGTTCCAGAAGGTTGATGTGCATCTTCTTCTGTTGTGTCGTCCATAGTCCCTGCACTGTGTAGTGTAGTACATGAGCTCCCCATCCCTGGAGAGACGCGTCCGCTGTCAGTACTATTTGTGGAACAGGCTCTTGGAACGGTCGCCCCTTGCAAAGGTTTTGTGGATTCCACCAATGCAGAGAGTTGTATGCCCGACCGCTCACCAACACTAGGTCTTTCAACTGTCCTTGAGCCTGATTCCACTGACGTGCTAGGCACTCCTGAAGTGGGCGCATATGTAATCTCGCGTGCGGGACTATGAAGATGCAGGAGGCCATCATGCCTATCAACTGCATAAACACTCGCGCTGGAAGCGAGTGATTGTGTTTGAACTTGGAGATCAGCAGTTGTATGCTGTTGATCCTCACTAAACTTGGCTGAGCTGAGGCCGCCAGAGTGTCTATAGTCGCGCCCAGGTACTGTTGTACGTGTGCGGGCTGGAGATGGGACTTTGGGTAATTTAGTGAGAATCCCAGACTGTGAAGAAGGTGAATGGTGCGGGACATATGGCTTGCACATTGCTGGGCCGACTTCGCTTGAACGAGCCAGTCGTCTAGGTAGGGGTAGACGTGTATATGCTGCCTCCGTAAGTGTGCTGCCACCGTAGCTAGGCACTTCGTGAAAACCCTGGGCGCTGTTGTCACGCCGAAGGGAAGGACTTTGAACTGATAGTGCTGCCCCTGAACAGTAAACCTGAGGTATTTTTTGTGTGAGGGGTGGATGGGTATGTGGAAGTACGCATCCTTGAGGTCCAGTGATGCTAGGAAGTCTCCCTGCTTGAGAAGCGGAAGGACTTGCTGTAGAGTGAGCATGTGAAAGTGCTCTGAAAGAATGTACTGGTTCAGGGGTCTCAGGTCTAATATAGGCCTGAGCGACCCGTCCTTTTTTGGAATTAAGAAGTAGAGGGAGTAAACCCCCGTGCCCTGCTCGTGGATGGGTACGAGCTCGATAGCGCCTTTTAGAAGCATACTTTCTACCTCTTGCTGTAAGAGCGTTAAGTGCTCTGAGGACATAGGACGGTTTCTTGGTGGTATTGTGGGTGGAGTGGAAGTTAACTCCAGACAGTAACCGTGTTTTATAATATCTTTGACCCACCTGTCCGTGGTGATGGAGTTCCACGTGGACAGGAACCGTTGTAGCCTTCCCCCGACAGGTGTTATGTGGTCGGGAGGAAGGGAGAGGGCGTCGCTGCTTGTTCTTGGGGGAGGACCTGGTGTTGCCGTAGCCACGTCCTCTGCCCTTGGTACTGGAGCCACGATAGCCACCTCGGGTGTTCTTATCGTAGGTGGTCTGCGTATTACCCTTGTTATATGTTTGTTGTGACCCCTGTCCTCTACCTGCCCCCTTGTTTCCGGGGCGACGAAAGGAGCCGCTCCGAAAGGACTGAGTTTGTAGGGCGCCCATGGACTTTGCAGTGTCCGTGTCCTTTTTTATCTTCTCGAGGGTGGTGTCAACCTCAGGTCCGAACAAAAAGTCGGGGTTGACGGGCTGATTAAGTATATTGTTTTGTACCTCAGGCTTGAATCCTGAGATACGTAGCCAGGCGTGACGTCGTAGGATGACGCTAGTGTTGATGGCCCTGGCAGCCGTGTCTGCAGCGTCTAGTGCACATTTAATGGCAGCATTTGTGAGTAGCTGTCCCTCTCTGATAAGGATTTCTGCACCTTCTTTGTAGGGGTCAGGGAGGTGCTGAAGAAGTTGCTCCAGTGTGTCATAGTGCGCTCTATCGTAGCGAGCGAGGAGCGCTTGAGTGTTAGCTATGCGCCATATGTTTGCAGCTTGTGCGGCAACTCGCTTGCCGGAGGTCTCTAGCACCTTGGACTCTTTGTCCGGGGGAGGAGCGTCACCCGTTGTCTGCGAGTGTGCCCTCTTGCGGGCATTCGCCACAACGATGGAGTCGAGTGGTAATTGGCCTCTGATGTAAGTAGGATCCCCAGGTGCTGATCTGTATTTTTTATCGATCCTGGGGTTTATCACTCGTGCCCTGGTGGGTTCCTTGAAAATGTCAGTGGCTGGCTTGAGGACCCCCTTCAACATTGGCAGAGTCTTTACATGTCTTTCTGAGGATGCAAAGGTGTCCATTAGAAAGTCATCTTCGATGATATCAGAGTGAAGCTGTACATCATGGTTGTTTGCCGCACGTTCAATCAGAGCGTTGAACGCCGCAGTATCCTCTGTGGGTGATGTTTTTGGCCCATATAGTTGTGTGTCCTGTGCATCAAGAGGTGCACTGGGGTCTGCAGGGTCGCCCCAAGTTTGGTCAGGGTCCTGCTGGTCATCAGGGTCCGTGTCCACATGGTAGGGGACTTGTTCATCCAAGTAGTCCCCCAATGCATCCGTGTCGGAGCGTGTGGGGGAGGCCCGGTGTGGATCCTGGTAGGGTGAATAGAAGGGTTCATACAGGAGAGGTTCTGAGTCCACAGGCAGCTTCCTCTTTAGCGGGATCCTGAAAGGCTCCAATGGCGGTTCCGAAGTTATCCTTCGGCCGTGGAGAATCATCCTGCCAGTGTCGGCGTCGATGACGTGTGACGGAGACGGCTCGACAGGTGTAACCGCAGTTTTGGTGACCTGTGTCCTGAGTTGAAACGCCTTCGGGATTGTGGGTGGAGGCAAGCCGAAGGTAATGCTGGTCGGCACCGACGAAACCGCCGGAGCCGAACCGGAACCCGACGGGTCCTGGAGGGCGTCCTTGGATCTGCAGCCTGGCATCGCGCCAGGCCGTACTCGGGGCGCCTTAGAGGTCGTGGCCCCCGCCAGGGTCGTCGAGGCGGCTGCAGATATCTTCTGCGCCCGTGGCGCATCGAGTCGAGGTGCGGAGATCACCGTCGACGTCTTCGACACGTGAGGTTTTGGTGTCGTCGAGGGAGTGCTGCGAGGCGTAGCAGGCGGGACGGCCCTCGGTGTCGGTGGCGTCGACGCCGGTAACCGGGCAGGTTTGTCGGCGCCGATGACCTTCTTCCGTTTGTCGACTCCCATGTCGCCCGTCTCGAGTTCGGCACCGAAGTCTCTCTTGGTGCGGTCGGTGCCGACCCGGTGCGCTGGCGTCGAAGGTGTTGAAGGCCTCGATCCGACTAGCGCCACTTTCAGTTTCGGTTTCGTAGGAACCTGAGCAGCTTTCGGTTTCGGTTTCGTGGAAGGGAAACCAGCTGGCTTAAGCGGTAATGGCTGCCGCTGAACGTCCGAGGCCGGGCCCGAGGGCGGGGCCGAAGGACTGCGTGATAGGTCTCGGGTAAGGCCCGAAGGCGATCCCTCGACCGGAGCCATAGTCTGTGGCGCTGGTGAAATTTCGGTCTGAACAGGTAGGCCTTGTTCATCATCGGAGCTACTCTCTTCGGCTCCTAAGGCCTCCTCGTCGTCTCCTACCTCGGTGTCGTCTTCACCTCTGTGGAAGAGTGACTCGTCGGCCTCGTCCGATCCGGGTTCGTGTTCGTGTTCGGAAACGGGACTGGAGGGTAAGACTTCTACTTCTTCGACGTCGTCAGCCTCGTCGAAGATGTCAGCTGGGGCCGGTGCCGCGTGCTGCGCTTCGAGCCTCGCCGCTCGACGATTCCGCAGAGTCTTCTTTGAACGGAACCGGGCACAGGCCATACATGTCGATTCGTCGTGGTCCGGCGAAAGGCATTTGTTGCACACCGGATGGACGTCGATGTGTGGGTACTTCGCATTGCATACCGGACACCTTTTGAATGGCGTCCTGGATTCCATCGTCGAAGTAGAGTCGATGGACAGGCAAATGCGAACAAAGTCGGTGCTGAAAGTTAGTAAACTAACAAAAAGTATCGAAACCCGATCGATAAACAGTACCGACGCGAACTAAAGGCCTTGTGGCCTCGACAAAAGTTTTTCCTAACTTGAGCTAAGATAGCACATCCGAACCCAATGGCGGAAAAAAACAATCTGAGGATGGAGAGGATGCCCATGCGCACTGTAGTCCATGGGAGGAGTCACCTATCCAAGGATACTTCGAAGACTCTTCCAGGACAACAACGTGCAAACATCCGGACCCAACACTAGGCGGCGATCTATGCACAAGATATGAATTCAGCAGCCCACATGCCTCGAACTAATATTTTCATATTGGGTCAAGTCCTATTTTAATTCGTTCAGAAGTTCCACTCCATCCTATCAAGTGCCTTTTCTGCAATCAAGGGTGAGAAAGGTCAGCCTGGCAATCGTTTGTTCTGCTATGCTTATTACTTTGACCACTCACCTGATGTTTGACAAACCGAGCTTGACATTGTGAAATTAATATGAAACTTCTGTCATTGCTTCTGGGGTGGACAAAGTCAGTGTGGCACTACATGATGCCATCTACCAGCACTCAGGAACAAAGCTGTTTAAATCATATGGACCCAGTGTAGCGTCAGAAGATATTCTAAAGGTTAGGGATCTGCAGGTAGAATTACTGGTGGCTAGAACTGTCGACCTACAAGCTGGGGAACCAAGTTAGAGTCTCGGCAGGGAAGCTGAACATCCTGTGATTCTAGGCAAATCACTTAAATCTCCCCATGATTAACAATAATAAATGTAACCATCTGTAATGCAACTGGTGCTCATGTAAAGCACTCTGTTACCTTCGGGTCAAGTTCGGGCAATATAAACCCCCCCCCCCCCCCCCCCCCCAAAAACATTATCCATCAGACAATGCTGCTTACCCAGGACAAGTAATGCAGACTTGCTTAAAGCACTTCCCGAACTTCATTCGCTCCATGTTCCAGATCTGTTCTATGAATTCTCTGACCAACAAAAGGCATCTATATTTCTGTGTAGAGCTCACTCAACTCTGCCTCACGGTCTAAAGTAACATCCGTCAATCATTTCTTTATTGTTTTTTTACCTAAGGACAGTACTTTGTCCCTTCAGGAGAGTTCTTGCCTCATTAGTAATAACAGTATGTATAGGTATACTCTAACCATGGCTGGTTTGCCAGTAAACGCACAAAAGTGAAAAGAACTGCCAGGAACACTTGTAATATACTGGCTGTGTAACATATGATAGCAACCAAATAGTTCTTAGTTAGTAAGCAATAATGACACAACATAAGGAATATGCTACTTACCAGTATGCATCTGTTCTTGGCATGTAGAGCTGCAGAGTTGTACACTTAGCATAGATCGCCATCTGGTGTTGGGCCCGGATGTTTGCAGTTTGTTTTTGTTCTTTGGACAGTCTTTGGAAGTCACGAGTTCGGTGACTCCTCCTTCGGTCCGTACTGCGCATGGGCTTCGGCTCCATCCTCAGATTGTTTTTCGCCAACAGGGAAATGATGGAGCGTAGTAATAACAGTGAGAAACCCATGTGTGTTGTATCTAAATAAGATGTACTGGAACGGATACAGGTAGCGGGGGAGGCGGGTGGACGTGTACAACTCTGCAGCTCTACATGCCAAGAACAGATGCATACTGGTAAGTAGCATATTCCGTTCGAGGCATATGAGCTGCAGATTGTACACTTAGCATAGATTATATAGCAGTACCCAACCTTAGCGGCGACCACCGGTATCCGTTGCAGTGGTTTGAAAAAGTGTCTTTAGTACAGCCTGGCCCACCCTAGCTTGCTGCTTGGAATGCACATCTACACAGTAATGTTTTGTGAAGGTGTGCGGTGTAGACCATGTGGCTGCTTTGCAGATGTCATCTAAGGGTATATTCCCTAGAAAAGCCATAGAAGCCCCTAACTTTCTTGTAGAGTGGGCTTTAGGCGGAACAGATAATGTTCTTTTTGCCTTTTGATAGCAAATTTGTATGCACTTTACAATCCACCTAGCTATCCCTGATTTAGAGATGGGGTTGCCTTTATGTGGTGGAGAGAAGGAAACGAACAATTGTTTAGTGTTCCTGAAAGGTTGCGTTCTTTGTATGTAGTACAGCAAAGCCCTTTTAACATCGAGTGTGTGTAAGGCCCTCTCTGCAACAGATTGAGGTTGCGAGAAGAAGACAGGTAATTCCACCGACTGATTGAGATGGAAGGGGGAAATGACCTTGGGCAGAAACTTCGGATTTGTGCGAAGTATGACCTTGCTGTGATGTATTTGTAGGAAGGGTTCCTGTATAGTGAACGCTTGTATTTCACCAACCCTTCTAAGGGAAGTAATAGCTACGAGAAAAGCTGTTTTCCAGGTGAGAAACTGTAGCTCACATTTATGCATTGGTTCGAAGGGCGGACCCATTAGCCGTGTAAGAACTAAATTTAGATTCCATACAGGGGAAGGTGGTGCCCTGGGAGGAATTACTCGTTTAAGGCCTTCCATAAAGGCTTTAATAGCGGGCACTCTGAAGAGTGATAAATGCTGTCTGTTTTGTAGATAAGCAGCGATCGCTGCTAGGTGTAGGCGTATGGATGAATATGCCAGGTTACACCTGTGAAGATGGAGCAGATAGCATATGATGTGCTGTATGGATGCATCTAAAGGGTTGATTGTATTGTTACGGCAGTAAATTACAAATCTTTTCCACTTTGCGGCATAGCATGCTCTAGTGGTAGGACGTCTGGCTTCCATGATGATGTTCATGCAATCAGGGGGAAGGTTAAGGTATCCAAATTCTAAGATTTCAGGAGCCAGATCGCAAGGTTGAGCTGAGCTGGGTCCGGGTGCCTGATTTCTCCATGGTTCTGGGTTAGGAGGCATGGGGATAGGTGCAGTTTTTGATGTGGTACCACTGATAGTTGTAGTAGTGTGGTGTACCACGGCTGCCTGGCCCACGTCGGAGCTACTAGAATGAGTGTGAGGGAGTGTTGTTGTAGCTTCCTTACCACTAATGGAATTAGTGGGAGAGGTGGAAAGGCGTATGCAAATCTGCCTGACCAGTTCATCCATATCGCATTGCCCTTGGACAATGGGTGTGGGTATCTGGCGGCGAAGCTTGGGCATTTTTTGTTTTTGTGGGTGGCGAAGAGGTCTATGTGAGGATGCCCCCACTGTTGGAAGAATGGATGAAGAACTTGTGGATGCAGTTCCCATTCGTGTAGTTGTTGCGTTTGTCTGCTGAGCAGATCTGCCATGGTGTTTTGTACGCCTGGAACGTGTTGTGCCAGGAGAAAGATGTTTTGGGGAATTGCCCATTTCCATATGCTCTGGGCTAAGCGGGAGAGCTGGGGAGAGTGTGTCCCCCCCTGTTTTTGGATATAATACATTGCAGTCATGTTGTCTGTGCGAATGAGGACTGCTTTGCCTGAAATCTGTTTTTGGAAAGATTTTAGGGCTAGAAAGATTTGCTGTGGCGTCCATAGACCTTGCATTGTGAGGTGTAGGAGGTGCGCTCCCCAGCCGGAGAGCGATGCGTCCGCTGTTAGAATCACCTGAGGAACCGGGTCCAGGAACGGCCGCCCTTTGGAAAGGTTTGTGGTGTTCCACCACTGCAGAGAGTGATGTGTGCGGCCGTCCACCAACACCAGATCGGTCAGCTGACCCTGGGCCTGGTTCCACTGTTGTGCTAGGCACTCTTGAAGTGGACGCATGTGGAGTCTTGCATGGGGCACTATGAAAATGCAAGACGCCATCATTCCTATGAGCTTCATAAACACTCTTGCTGGAAGAGAGTGTTGAGGAAGGAATGTTTTGCGTAAGGCTTGAATGCTTGTGATTCTGGCTGAGTTTGGATAGGCAATACCCTTGGAGGTGTCTATAGTGGCTCCGAGATATTGCTTTGTGTGAGATGGTATGAGGTGGGACTTTTGGTAGTTCACCGTGAAGCCTAGCTGGTGGAGCAGTTGGATGGTGCTGTTTGTATGTTGCACACATTGGTGGTAGGACGCGGCTTTTATCAGCCAGTCGTCTAAGTAAGGGAAGACGTGAATATGTTGACGTCTGAGGTGTGCTGCTACTACCGCTAGGCATTTGGTAAACACCGGTGGTGCAGTGGTGACCCCGAAGGGGAGAACCGTGAATTGGTAATGCTGCCCGTCCACCACGAACCTGAGGTATTTCCTGTGAGAGGGGTGTATTGGAATGTGAAAGTATGCGTCTTTTAGATCCAAGGTAGTGAGAAAGTCTCCCTGACAGAGGAGCGGGAGGACTTGTTGTAGTGTGACCATGTGGAAATGGTCTGAATGTATGTAGGCATTTAGAGGCCGGAGGTCCAGAATGGGCCTCAGGGTCCCGTCTTTCTTTGGTATCAGGAAATACAGAGAGTAGACCCCTAGATTTTGCTGATTGACGGGGACCTGCTCTATAGCGTGTTTTTGGAGGAGGGAGAGTACCTCCTGTTTGAGCAGTGTGGAATGTTCTTGAGACATTGGACGGTGCCTTGGTGGGATATTGGGTGGGGTAGATGTTAGCTCGAGACAGTACCCTGACCGAATGATTTGGGTCACCCATTTGTCCGATGTTATGGACTCCCATACGTGGATGAAGTTTTGTAGTCTGCCCCCGACCGGAGTGGGATGGTCTGGGGGGAGCGGAGGGAAGTCATTGTGCGGGCGGGGTGGCAGAACGGGTGGTGTTAGTTTTGCCCCTGCCCTTATTGTTGTTGCCTCTGTAACCACCCCTTTGGTTGCCCTTTGAAAAGGTATTTTGAGGAGGGGACTTGTAGGAGGTAGAGGCGTTATCGGTGGAGAAGCCTCTGCCTGTGCCACGAAAGGACGAGCGTCGAAAGGAACGTTTAGAGGCTTGTGTTTGGAGTGCCCCCATAGACTTTGCTGTGTCTGTGTCCTTTTTCATCTTTTCCAACGCTTCGTCTACCTTTGGCCCAAAGAGAGTTTGTTGGTCAAATGGGTGATTGAGTATGGACGCCTGGACTTCAGGCTTGAACCCTGAGATCCTGAGCCAGGCATGGCGACGAAGCAGGACACTGGTATTTATGGCTCTAGAAGCAGTGTCGGCTGCATCGAGGGCACACTTAATGGAGGTGTTTGTAATTAGTTTACCCTCCTGTATCAGTTCATGAGCCCTGCGCTTGTGTTTTTCGGGAAGGTGTTGCATAAGAGCCTCAAGTTCGTCGTAGTGTGCTCTGTCATAGCGCGCAAGTAGCGCTTGTGTGTTTGCAATGCGCCACATGTTTGCAGCTTGAGAGGCGGTGCGTTTGCCAGACGCGTCTAGAAGTTTCGATTCCTTGTCTGGCGGTGGGGCTTCTCCTGAGGACTGGGAGTTAGCCCGCTTTCTAGCTGTAGAGACAACTAGGGAATCTAAGGGAGCAGGGCCCTTAATGTATGCAGGGTCTGTGGGTGCCGCCTTGTACTTTTTCTCTATTCTAGGGTTCAGTACCCTGGCCCTGACAGGGTCTTTGAACACCTCTGCGGCATGCTTGGTGACACCCTTAAGCATGGGCAGAATAGATGTGGATTTGTCCTGTATGTCAAATGTGTCCAGTAGGAAGTCGTCTTCCACTGGTTCGCTGTGCATGTCCACCCCATGGTAGTGTGCTGCTCTCTGCACTAAATGATGAAACCCTAAGGAATCCTCTGGAGGAGACGGCCTGGATGGGTATAGGTCGTCCTGAAGCATATCAGGTATATCAGGGTTGTGGTAATCTTCCCATGGGTCTGGGGTCCCCGGTGGAGTGGGATCCATTGGGGCATCCGCCGGGTCATAGTCCGGGCCCCGTCGTCCGGATCTGGGGACGGGGTCGGAGAGTAATGAGGTAAAGGTGGCGGAGACCTGGGAGGGGGAGGGGGTGGAGGAGGTGGAGGAGGCAGGGGAGGAGGTAGTGCGGAGGGCACTCTGAGGGGAGAAGTAGCAGAGTCCTTCCGTTTGGGTGGTGGAGGAGGAGCCGGAGTATCAAGGCGTCTTTTCTTGATAATTAAAGTCAATAGCCCAGTCTTTGGATCTTTAGACAGAGTCTTTTGTAAAGGGTCTGGTGTAAACAGAGCTAGTGGCGCCGAATCGTCCGTTGGCACCGATGATTTCGGAACCGAGGGCTTCGATGGTTTCTGTGCGCCATGCTTTTTTGGGGCCTCCGGTTTTTTCGGCGTCGAGGGAGTTTTCGGCGCCGGAGCGTCGGTGCCGACGGATTTGTGTTTGTGTTTGGTCGGCACCGAGAGTCCAGGCTTCGGCACCGGTGGCTTCGGAGTCGAGCTGGGTATTACTTTCTTCGGTGCCGGATGCTGTTTTTCGGCACCGGGCGTCGGCTGGCTCGAGCCCGAGCTGCCGTGAGACTTTGGAGGCTTCGACACCGGGCCCGAAGGTGGGTGATAGAAGCTTTATGCTTGGTTTTACCCAGGCCTGCAGGCGAGGGTGTAACCTGAGTCTCTTTGGTTTTGGGCGCAGGGGTGGGAGGGGGTACAGTACTCACGACCCGCTGCGCCGGTGTGATGTCCTCCACGTCGGAGTCGTCGGCCTCGGAAGCGCTGACGACGTCGTCCTCCTGCTCGGTGTGTAGTTGCCCCGAAGCTTCGGCGCCGTCTCCGAAGATGTCCGGTGGAGCTGCGGACGATGAGTGCGCCATGGTGCGTCGAGCTCTTCGATCCCGGATGGTCTTCTTTGATCGAAAAGACTTACAGGCGGGGCAGTCTCTGGCCTCGTGTTCTGGAGAGAGGCAAAGGTTACACACCTGATGGAGGTCGGTGTGGGGAAATTTAGACCCACATTTTGGGCACTTTTTGAACGGAGTCCTTTCCATCGGCTGGGACCGGAGTCGAGGAGGGCCCAAAGGCCGGTGCCGATGTACGGGATGGAGAAAAGTGCCGCTTCGAGAGATGAAGATGATGATGAAGAAAACTCGAAGAAAGCGAGGATTTTCCGTCGAGGCTGGAACCGTAGAAGTTCGAAGCCGGAGCACGAAGTATCACATCCGAGCCCGATGGCGGAAAAAAACAATCTGAGGATGGAGCCGAAGCCCATGCGCAGTACGGACCGAAGGAGGAGTCACCGAACTCGTGACTTCCAAAGACTGTCCAAAGAACAAAAACAAACTGCAAACATCCGGGCCCAACACCAGATGGCGATCTATGCTAAGTGTACAATCTGCAGCTCATATGCCTCGAACAAGGTATTATTGCCTAAATAGCATATATGGAATCGAGGCATAATGCACAAGTTACTTACTTGTGTAACGATACATCTGTAAGAGACATTAGTTAGTGATAGATTCCTTACCTCAGAATATCCCCAGGCGTCAGACTGGATCCGGAAAGTTTTCGTCAGCAGTACCCCTGCGCGTCGATAGGAGTCGTCGTACGGCTCTGCGTACGTCGCTGGCGTCGTAGCCGCTGAGATGACGTCATCTGAGCTACTTAGATGTGTCAACGCGCGCTGACATCAGTTCTGTACACAACTTTTCAGCGCCAGAAGCGCAGAGCCATGTCAGAGACCGACTACTGGTGCAATAGAACTAGGGTCCTGAAAGGGATGACCTGAACTCTAGAGAACAGCTCGCAGAACGGGGAGGATGGGCGGGCAGTAAGGAATCTATCACTAACTAATGTCTCTTACAGATATATCGTTACACAAGTAAGTAACTTGTGCATCTGAAAGAGATACGTTAGTGATAGATTCCTTACCTTAGAATACATACCCAAACAATACCAACCCTGGTGGTGGGTCTGCGAAGTGAGATTACACCGGAAAGTCACGGAGAACCGAACAGCCAAAGAAGCAGTCTCTCCAGACCTGACTGTCAAGGCAATAGTGCTTAGTGAAAGTATGCAACGAGGCATAGTGGCCGCCTGACAGATGTCTTGCAGGGGGACACCGCGTTCCAATGCTGTAGTAGCTGCTGTCGCCCTGGTAGAATGGGCGCGAAGCCCAACTGGAGGTTCCTTTTTCGCCAGAGAGTAACAGGCTTTAATGCACAAGACAACCCATCGGGAGATAGTCCGCTTGTGCACAACCCGGCCTTTCTTGGTGCCCACGTAGCCAACAAAGAGCTGGTCATCCACCCGGAACTGTTGTGTGCGGTTGAGATAGAATGAAAGCGCACACTTTGGGTCTAGACGGTGGGGCCTCTCCTCTTCTCTTGAAGGGTGCGGAGGCGGAAAGAAAGTGGGCCTAGTGACAGTTTGACCAATATGAAAGGCAGAGACTACTTTTGGCAGAAAGGAGGGACGTAGTCGAAGCACAACCTTGTCCGGATGAATCACCAGGAAAGGAGGTTTAGAGGAAAGAGCTTGGAGCTCACTCACCCGCCGAGCGAAGGTGATGGCCACCAGGAAGACAGTTTTCAAAGTTAATAACCGCAAAGGACAGTTATGAAGAGGCTCAAAGGGAGCGCACATCAAGTATGTGAGAACCAGGTTCAAGTCTCACTGAGGCATCACAAAGGGAATAGGAGGGAAAAGTTGAGTAAGGCCTTTGAGAAATCTATTGACAACTGGGGACTTGAAAAGAGAGGGCTGATCAGGCAGCCTAAGAAAGGCCGAAAGAGCAGAAAGGTAGCTCTTGATAGTGCCCAGAGCAAAGCCCTGCTGGGCCAAAGAGAGAAGGAACAATAGAACCTCAGAAAGAGGGGCAGCAAGAGGATCTACAGCTTTCGCTGTGCACCATGCCACAAACTTTTTCCACTGACCGGCATAAACCGTTTTAGTGGAGGGACGCCTGGCTGCCAGAATCACATTACAGACTTCAGGAGGCAAGTCAAATGGAATCAGCTGTCGTCGCTCAATCTCCACGCAAGGAGGTGGAGGCTGGACAGGTTCGGGTGGAGGACCGTCCCCTGTTGCTGCGACAGGAGATCCTCCCGAAGAGGCAATCGGATCGGGGGATCTACGCACATAGTGAGTAGCTCGCGATACCAAACTCTTCAAGCCCAGTCCGGCGCCACAAGAATGACTTTGGGCCCGGTCGCGTCTGATCTTCTTCAGCACTCTGGGCAGAAGTGGTATAGGCAGAAAGGCATACAATAGACCGCAACTCCACTCGCTACGAAAAGCGTCTCCAAGCGACTGCCGCCTTGGAAACTCCAACGCGCAGAACTGCTGACATTGCGCGTGCTCTTCGGTGGCGAATAGATCCAACCAAGGTTCTCCCCACTGATGAAAGAGACCTTGCACCACCTCCGAGTGTAGACGCCATTCGTGATCCAACATGCACCTGCGGCTGAGTTTGTCCACCCTGGCGTTCAGGGTACCTTCCAGGTGTTGAACCACCAAGGAAATGCCTTGACGTTCCAGCCACATCCAGAGACGTAGAGCCTCCTGACATAGGGTCCACGACCCCACCGTGCCTTGTTTGTTGCAGTACCACATGGCGGTGGTGTTGTCTGTGAACACCTGCACTACTCTCCCCTTGACAGAGGGAAGGAATGCTTTCAGTGCAAGAAGGATTGCCCTGAGCTCCAAAAGACTGAAATGGAGCTTGGACTCCGCCGGAGACCAGAAGCCTCTGATCTCCGCCTCTCCCACGTGGCCGCCCCATCCCAGGAGGGACGCGTCCATCACTACTGTGTGCTCCGGTTGGAGAAGGGAGAGGGATCTGACGCTGACCCAACGCTGGTTCATGAGCCACCACTGCAAGTCCTGTGCAGTGCCCTCCGAGATCTGGACGTAGTCGGACAGGTTCCCCCGATGCTGCGTCCACTGGAACTTCAGGTCCCACTGCAGAGCCCGCATATGCCATCTGGCCTGAACAATTAGCAGGGTGCAGGAGGCCATGAGGCCCAGCAGCCTCAGGGTCTTCCTGACCGAAACCCAGGATCAGGGCCGAAAGATCGGAATCATAGCCCGAATGTCCCGGACTCGCTGTTCGGGAAGATAAATTCCCAAACTGTGCCATATCCAGAACCGCTCTGATGAAGAGGAGCTTCTGAGAGGGAATCAGATGCGAATTTGGCACGTTGATGGAAAACCCCAGCAAATGCAGGAGGTCGGCCGTAGTCTGGAGGTGGGAGACGACTGCCTGTGGCGAGTCCGCCTGCAACAGCCAGTCGTCGAGATAGGGGGAAGGCTGAAACCCCTGATCTGCGCAGATGAGCTGTGACCACCGCCATCACTTTCGTGAACATCCGAGGGGCGCTGGTAAGGCCGAAAGGGAGCACGGTGAACTGAAAGTGCTCGTGGCCCATCATGAACCGTAGGTAACGCCGGTGGGCTGGCAGGATGGGAATATGAAAATAAGCATCCTGCAAGTCCAACGCTACCAGCCAGTCTTGCGGGTCTAGGACAGCCAAGACCTAAGCAAGCATGAGCATCTTGAACTTCTCTCTCCGGATGAAGCGATTGACGTTCCGGAGGTCTAAGATAGGACACAGGCCCTTGTCCTTCTTTGGAACCACAAAGTAGTAGGAATAACAACCACGACCTACTTCTGGCGTCGGAACGCACTTGATGGCCCCCTTGGCCAAGAGGGACGCAACTTCCTACTGGAGAAGTGACAAGTGATCTCCCGACATGCAGTGGTACTGAGGTGGCATGGCTGGAGGGGTAGACTCGAAGGGGAGGGAGTATCCCCTTCGGACTATTTGCAGAACCCACCTGTCCGAGGTAATGGAGCACCAGTGGGGAAGGTGATGGCGAATTCTGCCACCCATTGGCGTCTGGTGGGCCTGAAACACCGGACTAGGAAGGTTTAGAGGTGGCAGGGGAAGTGGTGGATTGAACCGCCCACTGTCCTCGGGACCCACCACGGCGGGTCCCACGTCCGGGGCTGCGCTGAGACTGTGGCTGCGCAGGCAGCCCGACCCTGACCTCGACAGGAGCAAAAAGCAGGCCCCGAGGGAGTACATGTGGTGGCAAGACCAAAGGACTGGGCCATAGCCCGAGAGTCCTTAAACCGTTCCAGGGTGCTATCCGCCTTGTCACCAAAGTGGTGTGTGCCATCAAAGGGCATGTCCAACTAGGTGTTCTGGACATCCACGGATAAGCCAGTAGTTCGGAGCCAAGCATAACGACGGAGCACCACTGTCGTGGAAAGTGCCCTACCGAGAGAATCGACCGTGTCAAGCCCACAACGGATAGTACATTTTGCAGCATCTCTCCCTTCGGTAATGGCTTGGGAGAGAACCGCCCGTGCTTCCACAGGGCACTGAGGCAGCACCTGTGCCACGGTGTCCCGCACATAATGGGAATAGCGGCCCAGCAGGCACGCAGTATTCACCGCTCGCAACCTGGAGCTGGCAGAAGTGAAAATCTTTTTCCCAAACTGCTCCAGTTTCCTAGATTCCTTGTCCAGAGCAGCAAAAGGGAACGCACTCGGCGAGGCAGAAGCCTGGACAACCAGACTCTCAGGCGTCGGGTTTTGTGTGAGAAAGCTGGGATCGCCGGGCGATGGCGGTGTGCCACACTCTTGTCTACAGGAACTCCTGTGTTAGGTTTGTTCCAGGTGCTCAACAGGATATCGGTAAGCGCTTCATTGAAGGGCAGCAACGGCTCTGCAGAGGACGACTGCGGCTGCAGCACCTCAGTCAGAAGATTGGTCCTGATAGGTACAGAAGGGAGCTCGAGGTTAAGAGCCTCAGCCGCCTTACGCAACACCATTGAAAAAGTCCCAACCTCCTCCGTAGCCACGGAAGAAAGCGACAGAGTACCAGGGTGTGGAGAAACATCCAGATCTACTGGACCCTCCACATCGCCTTCCCATTCAGGCTCATCCTTGCATTGAGCTGCAAGAGGGTCCCCAGACCCCTCCCAGTACTCCCTTCGTCCACCGGTTATTGAAGAGGCCGGTAAGGACGAGGTGCCCTGGTAAATGGGACAAACTCCCCACAAAGCAATGGAATGGGGGGGGGGGTAAGATACCAGTCCCGGTTCTGCGCCGTCCCGCATCAGCGGCGGTGGCGCCAAGCACGGGGCCGGCGCCGATGCCAGATCCAGACCCGGCTCCGAGGCCAGAGCCGCCGGTGGCTCTGGCCTCGGGGTATGGTGCCGGCGTAGCCGAGGCCAAAGGCGGCGGCACGGAGGCAGACACTCCCGATGGATCTGCAGGGCCTGAAGGTGCTCCGGAGGGACCCTACGGGGCAAACAAATGGCGCAAGACCGACACGAAGGCCTGCACTTCATCCGAAGTCGCGTGTGGTCCCGGAAAGGGTGGTTAGGCTGCAGGCAACAACGGAGGCTCCAACGGAGCCGCGGGGGAGTGAGTACCCTCCTTCTCCACCTCATCCCCCAACTGGTGAGGGGTCGCTTCTTTGACTTTTTATGGTGCCTAGACTTACCTATCCCCGGTTCCGGCGAGCGATGCGGATGGCTTCGCAACCGGTCCCTCGACCTTCCATGGGATTGGGACCTCGATCGGCGCGGAACTGATTGCCGGACCTCCAACAACTTGTGGGAACGCTCCCGCAAAGCTTTCGGCGCCATGGCCTGACAATCGGGGCACGCCTCGGGGTCATGGGCGTGCCCCAAGCAAAAGAGACACACGTCATGCGGGTCCGCTACCGACATGTTTCGGCGGCAGGCCCTACAGGACTTAAACCCGGACATCCCTACTGCTCCAGGAGTCAAAGTACTCAACAAAACAAGTTGTCAGAAACCAAGTTAAAACTTTTAACTAGGGGTACCGCTCTCTCTCGGATCTGCGCTAATGCGCGGAAAAAAAAAGAACTGACGTCAGCGCGCGTCTAAGTAGCTCCGACAACGTCATCTCGGCGGCTACGATGCCAGCGACGTACGCGGAGCCGTACGACAACGCCTACCGACGCACAGGGGTACTGCTGACGAAAACTTTCCGGATCCAGTCTGACGCCTGAGTATATTCTAAGATAAGGAATCTAAGGTAAGGAATCCATCACGAACGTGTCTCTTTCAGATACATTTAGATTCAGCTGAATTACATTGGAAAGCCATTACTGATACCACTCTTAGATATGCAACCTGTGGACAATTCGCTAACAGAATGCGGATTGAGCATAACAGACAAAGCATACGAAACACGTTTTATAATAACACTACCTTGATGTATTCAAACACATGTCCTTCTTATATCAGATTCATTAAAATTAAATGCTAAATATGCACCAAAAGCAATTAAAATTGTATGCAAATACTGGACACAAAAACATCTGTAAGTTTGGCATATATACTTTATCACAGTCAGAAATATTCTGCACAGCTTCTACACATTTTTTACAGCAAGATATGAGATCATATGACATTCAGAAGTATACTGTATTAAAAGGCTAATAATACATTTACAAGCAAATGATATTGTAATCGAAAGCACATAAAGTATAGTATGCAAGAAGTTAACGATCAGCAAATAGAGCAAGTAAATGTGGGGAGAATTCCTAGACAATCCATTTTTTTGAGCAGCTTCTGCAAAGTGTAACACAAACATTACATCATGCAAAGGTTGCAGTAGTGATTATGTGTTTAGTGCTCTGATGGGTAACTTCTATTTGAGGGACACTACTTTCTTAAACAGTAAGCAGACCAGAGGTACATAGTAGATTATCTTGGTATTCGCGAGATTGTATTGGCTATTAGTGACTGAAAGAGTTAACTAATTTGCTCCATTGATAGGCTACCTACACATTGTGACTGGTTTGGGGGTCCTGGGAGAGGGCACATGAGCAACCATGGCTTGACCTATAGCAGAAATAGCAGAGAACACCAACTTTATCTGATTGTCTCCCAGCAGTGTGCTACTGATAAAGACAGCATTTATGGACGCGCACTTAAAAAGGAAGAACAATTTGGTGTTACCACCTGTCGCCATACCCTTTTCAGATCTGAGCTCTTCCGTCTCCTTCTTCAGTTTTTCAATTTGAGCCAAAAGGTCCATATTCAACTTATCCGACTCCTGCAGTTTACTTTAAAAGAAAAAAGCGAGGATCAGAGTATGAAGGTTGAGTCTTTGAATATCTTTTGTTAAAGAAGAGCTCTTCTGTTAAATCTAACACATGACCTTTTGTTCCAGAGTAAATGGTCAATATTAACCAACCCCCTTGAAATGTAATACTGTGGTTGAAATAACACACAAACTACGTATACTCTCAACTTTATGCAAGGAGTTAGAGTAAAAGCATCCACTCGAGAGAAAGAGGGATTCATGAACATTTGAGTTTTCTGTAGAACACTAATACATAGTTTACCAAAGAATGAGTTTCGTCCAATTATAAAATATATACATTTGCAACAATAATAAAATACATCTTATAAGTGTTTAGTTTGAAGTCCCATGCATGCAACAGATGACAAGCAATTTAAAATGACATTATCACATATCAATTTCTTTTGAACAAACATTCTTTAAAAAAATACCAGTCACTGCTAACACATCTACACACACACACACAAACACACACTTGCTGGGGTTAACTGCTTCTTTCTCGAGATAGGATTAATATGAACGCATATGGCATTTGTATTATGCCAGCCCAATTGAAAGGCAGTGGAACACTGTAGTGTCAAAGGAAAATATATTATTGATGAGTGACTGTAGAAGAGGTTGGAATTTTTGAGGCAAAACTTAAGCAGGGTTTTTTCTAAATGTAAATGTAAATGTCAAGGTACTTATAGAGCGCACTGTCACCAGACGGCCACCTTGCGGTGTCGCCTTTGCGGTTTCCTGGCGCTGATACTCATACCGCTGTGGAACCCCTCCTGGCTTGCCCTGTGAAGTGTCCACTCCTGGGCACCCCCAGGGTGAAGCCAGGCATCCTTAGCGCTGTTGGGACCGGTGTGGAGGCTAAGCAAGCTATTGCCCAGAGTTGCAGCGTGGGGCCCGTGATTAGAATAGGCACCGAGGCGAGAATAGACAGGTCCGAGGAAATTGAGCCCGAGCCCCGCTGAGGCGGGAATCGAACCCTGGTCCCTGGCCAGAACTCTGCTTCAGGGTCTGCCGCTCTAACCATTGAGCCACACTCCTCCACATTCTAGAAAATGAATGTCGAACAAACCATGAACTGCTTAGCACCGGCCAAATCGGAGGAATTCTTACAGGAACATTTTGAGAATATGTGTCTTAGGAAAACTATTAGGTACTATACACTTTTAACTCTTCTTCTTCTTCTAGGCTTTATGGGTTTCAAACTGACATACAAAAGAACAAGTTACTTACCTTCGGTAACTATATATCTGTAAGACACATATATTAGTTATGGATTCCTCACCTTAGAATTACCCCCAGGCATCAGACTGGATCAGGAGCAATTTTTTCATAGCAGTACCCCTTCGCGTTGGTAGGTGGCGTCGATTGACTTTGCATTTGTCGCTGGCGTCGTTATCGCCGGGATGTCGTCGCGGTACGTACTTAGACGCCGTTCCTGCATGCTGTTGTATGTTCTTTACATAACATTCCATGCCAGAAGCGCAGAGCCATGCAAGACACTGACCACTGGTGCATAAACTAGGGACCTGAAAGGGAGTCCCTTACCCTAGAGGTCAGATCGCAGAACGGGGAGGATGGGTGGGGCGGTAAGGAATCCATAAGTAATACATGTCTGTTACAGATATATTGTTACCGAAGGTAAGTAACTTGTTCATCTCAAAGAGACTATTAGTTATGGATTCCTTACCTTAGAATAGGTACCGTAGCAATACCAACCCCGGAGGTGGGTCTGCGAACTGAGTTCACACCAGAAAGTCCTGGAGAACAGAACGGCCAAAGAAGCTGTCTCTCCGGACTTGGCTGTCCAGGCATTAATGCTTAGTGAACGTGTGCAAGGAAGCCCACGTAGCTGCCAGGTAGATGTCATGAAGGAGGACTCAATGTCCCAAAGTAGTGGCTGCCGTTGCCCTGGTGGAATGGGTGTGCAACCCTACTGGATGTTCCTTTTTCGCCAAGGAATAACAAATTTTAATGCAAAAAACGACTCCATTTTGCATGGCCTGACCTACCTTGGCGCCCACATAGCCAAGAAAGAGCTGATCATCCACCCGGAATTGTTTTGTGCAATCCAGCTAAAATGAGAGCGCACGTTTTGGATCCAGACAATGGAGCCTCTCCTCCTCTTTAGAAGGATTCGGGGGCAGGAAGAAGGTGGGCAAAGTGATGGTCTGTCCTACGTGCAAAGAGGTAACCACTTTGGGAAGAAAAGAGGTTCGAGTTTGGAGGACAACCTTGTCCGGATGAACAACACATTGTGCAGTTTGCTCAGGTACAGGAGGGTGATATGGGCAAACCACGATGATTTTGTAACATTGTCCGGATGAACAGCAAGGAAAGGTTGGCTTAGAAGAAAGAGCTTGAAGATCACTGACCCTGTGAGCAGAGGTGATGGCAGTCTTTAACGTCAAGAATCTGAGAGGACAATTATGTAGCGGCTTGAATGGAGAGAACATAAGGTAGGTCAGAACCAGGTTCAAGTCCCACTGGGGCATTACGAAAGGAATAGGAGGAAACAAATGAGTAATGCCCTTAAGAAAACGATTTACAATAGGGGACTCAAAAAGAGAAGGCTGTTGAGGAAGCCGAAGAAAGGCAGAAATGGCCTAAAGGTAGCCTTTAAGAGTGCCCAGAGCAGAGCCCTGCTGGGCCAACGAAAGAATGAAGAAGAGAACCTCTGATAGAGGGGCAGAAAGGGGATCCACAGCCTTTGCTGTGCAACATGCCACAAATTTGTTCCATCTACAGGCGTATACCGTTTTAGTGGAGGGACGCCTGCCTGCCAAGATTACATTACAGACTTTGGGAGGAAGGTCGAAAGATGTCAACTGTTCCCGCTTAATCTCCACGCAAGGAGGTGGAGGCTGGACAGGTTCGGGTGGAGGACCGTCCCCTGTTGGTGTGACAGAAGATCCTCCCGAAGAAGCAGTCTGATCGGAGGATAGATGGCCATGTGCAAGAGCTCGGGATACCAGACTCGTCGTCCCCAATCCAGAGCCACAAGGATGACTTGGGCTCGGTTGCGCCTGATCTTCTTCAGCACTCTGGGCAGAAATGGTATAGGCAGAAAGCCGTATAGAAGACCGCAACTCCACTCCCGACAAAAAGCATCGCCTAGCGAGTGCCACCTTAGAAATCCCAACGCGCAGAAATGCTGACATTGCGCTTTCTCTTCAGTGGTGAATATATCTAACCAAGGCTCTCCCCACTGCTGAAAGAGAGCTTGCACCACCTTCGAGTGAAGACGCCATTCGTGATCCATCATGCACCTGCGGCTGAGTTCGTCTGCCCTGGCGTTCACTGAACCTGCTAGGCATTGAACCACCAGGGATATGCCCTGATGTTCCAGTCATGTCCAAAGGCAAAGAGCCTCTTGACATAGGGTCCACGACCCTACCCCGCCCTGTTTATTGCAGTACCACATAGCAGTGGTGTTGTCTGTGAACACCAGCACTACTCTTCTCTGGACAGAGGGAAAAAATGGCTTAAGTGCAAGACGAATGGCCCAGAGCTCCAGAAGGTTGATGTTAAGCCCGGACTCGACCAGACGCCTCTGCTCACCGCCTCTCCCATGTAGCCGCCCCACCCAAGAAGTGATGCATCTGTCACCACTGTGAACTCTGGTTGGGGAAGGGAGTGGGATCTGCCGTTGACCCAATCCTGGTTCGTTAGCCTCCACTGCAATTGGTGTGCAGTGCCCTCCAAAATCTGGACGCAATCGGAAATATTCCCCTGATGCTGTGCCCACTGGAACTTCAGGTCCCACTGCAGAGCCCATATATGCCACCTGGCATGATCCACCAGCAGGAGGCCATGAGGCCCAGCTGCCACTGGGTCATTCTGACCGAAACCCGAGATAGAGGCTGAAAGATCGGAATCATAGCGCCAATATCCTAGTCTCGCTATTCGGGAGGATAAGCCCGAACCTGCATTGTACCCGGATCCACTCCGATGAAAAAGAGCTTCTGAGATGGAATCAGAGAGGGAATCAGGGGTTACTTCGGCACGTTCATAGTGAACCCCAGCAAATGCAGGAGGTGCGCCGTAGTCTGGAGGAGGGAGATGACAGCCTGGGGCGAGCCTGCCTTCAACAGCCAGTTGTCGAGATAGGGGAAGACTGGAACCACTGATCTGCTCAGATGAGCTGCAACCACCACCATCACTTTCGTGAACACGCAAGGGGCGCTGGTAAGGCCAAAGAGGAGCACGGTAAACTGAAAATGCTTGTGGCCTACCGTGAACCGTAGGTAACACCTGTGGACCGGCAGGATGGGAATGTGGAAAAAGGCATCCCGCAAGTCCAACACTACCATCCAGTTTCCAGGGTCAAGAGCAGACAGAACCTGAAGAGGTTGACGTCTGTGAGATCTAAGATAGGACGCAGGCCTTTGTTGTTCTTGGGTACCGGAAAGTAGTGGGAGTAGCAACCACTACCTATTTCTGGCACAGGGACGCACTCAATGGCTCCCTTGGCCAAGAGAGCCATAACTTCCTGGGGGAGAAATTTCAAGTGATCCTCCGACTTGCGATGGAGCGTAGGTGGCATGGATGGAGGGGTAGTCTTGAAGGGCAGGGATTAGCCCCTTCGGACTATCTGCAAAACCCACCTGCCTGACGTGATGTTCTGCCAGTGGGGGAGGTGATGGCGAATCATGCTACCCACTGCCAACTGGTGGCCCTGGAGAGTCGGACTAGGAAGGTTTGGAGGCTGCTGCAGAGGGGGCACTGATGGACTGGCTCGCCTGCTGGCCCCCTGACCCACGACGCTGGGTCCCACTTCCCCGGCCACACAGAGGCTGAACAGTTTGCACAGGCCTTTGGCGCTGGGCGGAACGTGGTGGACACCCCTTCCATAGCCACGAAAGGGTCGAAAAGCAGACTGCGCGGAGTGAGAGGTGGCAGCGAAGCCCAAGGACCTGGCCGTAGCCCTAGTACCCTTAATTCTAGGGTAAGGAATCCATAACTAATAGTCTCTTTCAGATAGAGCAACATTACAGACACGCCATTATCGATATCCAGCTTTATTTCTTTAAAACTAAAACTATTCCAATCATAAACAAATATTAAAATGCATGGCAACACAAAGCAAGTGAATCATAATAGATTCATGCTCCTAAAACTTAAGTAAAAGGTCCATCCCAGCACACTATATAGAACCAAATTATAAAAGAAAAAGGCAGCCCTATTCTTACTGCAGTAATAAATTGTTATTTTGAGATTGGTTTAGTAGTTGGCCAACTGTTTAGGAGGTGAGAGCATAAATGAAGTCCTTTATAATGTAGGCATTCCTCATGTAGATTCTGGATATATCATTCATAGGACATTAAGGTTGTTTGGCTGGACTGATGGTTAACAAGCTAATGTAATAAGTCACAAAATTAACAAAATTAAAGCAAGGAAAGTAGGGCACAAAAGATTCCAGGTAAAATACAATACACAAAGCGAAGGCAGTAAAGCAGATATGATCAATGAACAGGATACATTTACTGTTACCTCCAGAGCCATCCTCAAATGGTGAATGTGGCTTATTTTGCTAATGCATAAGGACAGTAGTATACCGCAAGGCTGATTAGACCTATTATTTGCAAGCAATCCAGAACGGGAAGCAGAAGAGAAATCGGTGCTAATAGAATAGATAGAACTGAGGGACTTGAGGTAATTAGACCGGTTGATATTTCTTGACATCCCTTTTTACATACATGACCTACTTTCTAACTGAAGACATCTGAAATACCTAGACACAGAACCAAATTTGCTCAGCTTAAGGATAGCGAAAACTGTGGGATTTTCTATGAACTGGAGCTTGGTCACACTTGTTGAAGATGCACCTAAACCAAGCATTGGCAAAGCCTACAGGTTTTGCCTATGCAAGTCCTATTGGCGATGTGATCGTTTTTTTAAAGGTGATGCAGAGCAGCATGAACTATTGTTCAACATCATTGAAATTAAATAAAAACAAAGCACTGTGGAGTGGACAGCGTTGTAGGTGTCATAGCACCATCTTTTGTTTACTTAAAGTCATGTTGCATAGCAGCCTGCACTGCCGTGCAGCATCTTTATTGTTTAAATCTCTTTATTGAAATTTCCAACATATAGCATCATACAAAATGAAAGGAAGGGAAACGGAATCTTAGGTTGAGACACTATGCCATTGATATCGTTAAATATATGTCCTGGAAGTGTCAGACGAAACCCACAGGTACAGCTGCGGGTGCTTAGGAGGGTAGGGAAACCTACCTAAATTAAAAGAAAAATGACAACAATACAAAACATAACAACCCCCTTCAGTCCATCCTACCTCATTAACAAAGCTAAATAGCTCTGCACAAGCTATTTGTCTTGGCTAAGGTCTTTTGAAGAGGATGTGGCGTTAGGACCAGAACTGCCTCCTGCAGAACTGGACAACCAGGTTTAAACTCTCTGCGTTGAATCAACATTCAGAGATTTGGGGCAAATCACTTAAACTCCCCATGCCTAAAAATGAAAATGAATGTGTCCTTGCGTACAGTAAATGTTGCTCACGCATGCAAATCCTTTTTCTTTGACACTACGAGGCGGGCTGGGAATGAACCAGGAAGACCCACCCAATGCTTAAGAACTCATCTCCTTTGTGGCGGGAGCATAACAATGAAGGGTTCACATAGGGCTCCGCAACAGCCAAGGCAGGCGAAGAGGCTCCCAGAAACGCTGCACCTGGGCCGGGATGTCTTCTGACTCTTCCACCACAGATCAGATGCACTCATCCCCAAGAGTAAGGCACTGGCGGGGGGCAACTGACATGGATGAGCTTGCACCCCCCGTGGACTCGGTGGCCTTCCCCACTACGGCGCAGGGGGGGAGCAAACAGGGCCAGGACCTGAAAGGGAGTGTCTTGACGGCGGTTGGACTTGCCTATATTCCTGACCCAGCAGCACTGTATCCTTATCAATGAGCAATTTCGAGGGTGAACGTGGGCTGTGGTGCTCAAACCGTTGGTTTTCTTTTGTGTGTGATCTTTAGTCCTGGGGAGACAGATGCCTCTGGGGTGGAAGTGTGGGGTGTGGATAACTGAGGTGTATGTTTGGGTTGGTTCGGCTCGTTAGGCTGTATGCTTGGTTTTGTTTCAGACAGGTGACTCTTGTTCTCTTTTATTTACTGGAAGCTCCCTTGGGTAATATCTGGACCCTAGAATGTTGTTTGAAGTCCTATGGCTTTTAAAGTTAAGACATGGCATCTTAATGGCCTTAATGACCTCATCAAACAGAATGCCATCCTCGGTTCTGCCAAGCGTCATGCCCTTACTTCCTGAGACGCACCTCCTAGGTACCCGATGCCCATTTCTAGCTCAATATGGATATGACAAAGTATACCACGCAGGTCACACCAGGGGCTCTCGGGGAGTGGCTGTCCTGATTCATAGAGGCCTTCCCATGGTCATTATCCGTAGTTCATCAGACTCACATAGTGGGTATATCACTTCTGAGGGGGGTGATCAATGGGCAGCACCATAACCTACTGGTTTTTCCTGGGGGGTTACCATCGTGGGTTGGAACTTCAATATGCCATTGTCTTCCAAAGCGGGTAACTGTTGGATCTGGCCCTAGCCCTCGGCCTCCTGCTTCAAGGACTGGACAGCCGGCCTCGTTCTTTGTGATGTATGGTATACCTGGCAGCCCCGTACTCGAGCCTTCACACACACCTCCATGGCCTATAAGACTAGCTCCCATATTATGTTTTCATGCCCGCTATTGATCTGCTTCTCACTAAGATAAAGAGATCCTTCCTTGGGGTATCTCAGATCACATCCCAGTACCTGTCTACCTGGGTCATGAGGCCCAAGGGGGCAGCCGATCTGGTGCCTTAATGCATGGCACCTCGTGGATAAAGTGTGAATCAGGTGCTGATGCACCTGTGTACTGGATGCACAGCGGTGAAACATTTTTTTTACAAACTGTAACACTGTACACTAAATTGAATAAAATGACATTGCTCAACTATACCAAGGAGAATCACTCACATTTCTCGTGACGCAAATTTTGCTCTTTTAATTGTTGAGCTATCAATCATCAAAAAATAAGAGAAGGATCAAAACACAATAATCAGATGTCTAAATAAACATGTCAATTATCAATCTCAATACATTGAAAGAACATCAGCAAAGAACTTGTGATGCTGAACTAAGCGGCGATTGTGGTTGCTGATGCCCAATGCATTTCGGGATTCTCAACAATCCCTTCTTCAGGGGATAGAAAACGCAGCAATCTGTAAAGCTGATGCTGAGTATTGGAGTGTATGTCCTCTCAGTGTGTACACTTTTGCCCGCACTCCTCAAAGTGATGTGCGTCGACTTCAACAATTGTGCCGATGACTCGTAGCTGTTGCCGTTGATATACGTCCACACTGGATGAATCAAAAGACAGAATTCCGCTCTTAGAATTACTCCCAAACGTAACCAAGAACCAATGACTGGCAACAGGAGAACCTTGGTTGTTGTTCACTCGATCTTGTAGGGACTAAACGGCGATGCATTAATGCTCAACAATTAAAAGAGCAAAATTTGCGTCACGAGAAATGTGAGTGATTCTCCTTGGTATAGTTGAGCAATGTCATTTTATTCAATTTAGTGTACAGTGTTACAGTTTGTAAAAAAAAAATTTCACCGCTGTGCATTCGGTACACAGGTGCATCATCACCTGATTCACACTTTATTGTCCTAGGTTGGCTACCTTTTCCGGTTTGCACGCATATTATGTTTTAGATTGAGTAACACAGGTTTCTTTTCTAAAAATATTGGTTAAGATCATAGCAGTGCACTGACTTCTTTTGACTTTTATTAACACCTTCTGGATAAAGCCACAGTGGATTTCCTGCCTCAGGAACTAGATACCTTCCAAGAGCAAAATATGGATCAGTGGCTTTGCCAGAAATCCTCAGGGCTGCTGTTTATGAGGGGGGTTGCCTACACATACTTCCGCAGCCAAGGCAGTGGCAGATTGTGGATCTGGAGGCCCGCATACCACGGGGAAACAACCAGATGCCTGTGGAGGATAGTGAATTGCGTCAGCTTGCATTAGATAGGCTCTCGCTGCAGCAATTTTGCCTAGAAGGTGCCAGACAGTGTTGGGGGGCACACAGAGTAGGGTCTATGGCTGGGGGGACAAATCAGGTAAGCTCCTGTATTGGCTCGTGTCCCGAGGTTTGGCAGATACGGTGGTGCCTAGTACATGGGTCCCTAGGGGTTGGTAACTGGAAACCTGAGCTATCGAGATGCGTTCGTGGACAATTACTGTGCATTATATGTTCATCTCCCATGGGCACTGCATGAGTGCTCCTCACCTTTGATTGCGGATTTACCATTGATCTCTCTTGCGGTGGCAGCCGCCAAGGAGCTTGACAAACCTTTGACCCTCAAAGAGGTTGATATGGCCCTCTCTGCCATGAACTTGGGCAAGACTCTGGGACTGGATGGTTTCCGGATAGAATAGAACAAGAAATACTGCAAAGCCCTTCTCCCCTCCTCTTTGCTTTAGCAATCGTGCCCCAGGAGACATGGGTCCTGTTGAGTGCCAGTGGAGGATGGGTGTCGAGGAAGACTGCATCAACACTTTATGCTTATGATGTTCTGCTTTTACAGAGCAACTCAGAGATTAACAGGCCGTAGAATACAACACATGCTTGTCCTTTATTGACAGGCCTTTGGCCTGATGATAAACCACTCAAAGTCCCAACTATTTCAGTTTATAGGGGCTGTGCAAGACCACGAGTGACGGCCCCCATACCCCTCAGGCGGTTAAGCTTAATCTACCTTGGCATGTACATTTCGCCTGTACCTGATCTGGCATGGTCATTGAACATGATGCCCCTAGTGACCCAAATGCATAGAGATCTGGAGTGGTGGTCCTCTCATGCCCTCCATTTATGGCCAAGATTCCATTGTTTAAAATGATGGTGTTGCCTTGATTCCTTTAAGTTCTGCAGAACTTTCCCCATGCCATCCCAGGCGCTTGGTTCCATTCAGGACATACCACAGTGGGGTCTTTCCTGTGGGTGCATCCGGTTCCCCGCCCAGCGTTCGGTAAGTGTGTACAGTCCACTTTCGATAGCGACCTGGAAGCAACCAACCTCGCCCTCTACTACTGAGCCTCGCAACTAGTGGTTCTGAATGACTGGCCGTTTGTAAGATATGGGGTCCTTGGTGGGATTACTTTGGGCTCCAGGGATTGTAATGTATATCCTCATTTGGTCCTTGGCCAGGAAGTCGCAGCCAATAGTATTGTTTTGCCTGATTTTTTATTTATGTTTGATGATCACCTCAAAAAACCCAATAAAAATATTTTACACAAAATGAAAAAACGATGCAGCGCTCCAATGCCTTTGGGTCAAGTTTGCGCTATATTTATAAAACAAATGCAAAAAAATACACAGCAACGACAAAGCAGGGGGAGCGAGAGGGACAGGGAAAACAATGAGGATGGAAGAGGGGGTTGAGAGGAACTGCAAAAACATATGCATTGTTAAGGAGTACTAGATTTAAAATAGAAAAAAGTACCTCTACCAGCAGCGGCCAGTGGAAGGACATTGGTGCAGAGACCTTAAAACTGAACTTTGGCCAAGCTCCATGGACGGCCAGATGACCGAAGAGGAAGTGGAAGCAAAAGGAGGCCTTAACTGATGATAAGCAAGGAAATGAGAGTGACGTGGGAGCCAATAAATGGTAAGTAACAGTAAGTGTGGGGGTGGGCTCTAAGCCTGTTTTAAAGCTTTCTTTTTTATTCACAATAGCTTTCTCTGACACCGCATGCATGCTGAAGACGAAACCTACAAATTACATTACGGTAATTCAGCGAAAGCATTGGCTAGGATAACCTTATGGTTGAAGGATGAGAAAGGAAAGAAAACTATGAAGCCGCCTACAAAGAAAAAGGCAGAACTTCAAGATAGCAGCTATGTGCCTAACAAGAGATATTGAGGAACCCTTAAGCTCTTTACAACTGATGCACAGGAGGACAAGGGCCGAAATGTTAGGCCAAATAACAGAGTCTAACTGATTTGGGGATTAGGAAGAAAGGTCTCAGTCTTAAAACGTTTTATCATGCGAAATGTGTACTTTTTCTATCCATTAACGTGATTTTGGGAGGTCCCCCAACCCTTCCATTCCATAGCTGTGTCTCATCAGTAAGCATGCGGCAGGAAAAACTTTGCATTTCATAAGAGGGCCAGTGGCTGCAATAAAACCTTAAAAACAGGGGGAATAGCACTGAGCCCTGAGGGACACCCCAAGATAGACACCTATTTTCTAAGATAAAATTGTCAAGTTACACTTGAACGTATCTTCCTGAAAGGTAGGAAGAGATTCACGTTAACGCCGTGCCCCCAAAGCCAAACTCTGGCAGGCTAGAGAGTAGGACACTAAAGTCGACAGAGTCAAACTTACAGACAGATCTAATAGAAGCAGTTCCCTCAACACTGCCACTGTCCACAATAACCCTCAAGTTGTTGAACACCATTTTCAGGTTGTAGCCCAGTTCCAGCTTGGAGGTGGTCAACTTTATGTTTTACTTCTGATAGCTATACTCTTAACAAATGCAAACATCACAGCATATTTAAGAATATTATAACATTAAAATAGGGACTGTTGAGGTCAGAATGGTGGATTCCAAAACCCATGCTGAAATACACTAGCCACTGCATTTTATATGCAAAATGGTGGTTATAGTTCTACACCTGACGATCAAAACTGGCTTTCGGTAATGTAGACTCCTAGTGCCAAGGCTGAGAGTTACAGGTAGTGACAAGCAATGCTAACAGAGACTATAGCCACTGTAAGTGACGAGGAAAACCATAAGTGATACAAAACTATGGCAGTGACTTGAAATGGTGGTGAGAAGTAGAAATGCTGGTAGGCACTACAAAAGGCGGAAGTCACTAGATTTACTGGCATTGACCAGAACACATAAAAGTGATTAGAAATTACCTGCACAACTAGAAATACTGGCAACTGCTACAGCAAATGGCAGAACACATAGTAGTGCTAGATTTGCAATTTCAAGCCAATATCTTTTTAAATGTAACAGAAGGTACACAATATTAACACGGCATTTAAAAAGATTTCAAAGCAGCCTCGAACCAAAGACGATTTGAATCACCCTTGATAATATTTGACCATAGTAATCATATAATTCAAACTTACCATTCAGTCGAGATGTTGGCTGCCTTCACCTTATTCATTTCTTCTTGGATGGCTTGCTTGGCTCGGATTTCTGCATCAAGCGCAGACTGCAGCTCTAGCCGGGCAGACATATCTAGTTTTGCAAACCGCCGCATCTTCCAAGGCATGTCCTATGAAACAAAATTACATAACTCCCTGTTCAAAATCCATAAAATGTACATAACTACGTGTAAACTTAATAGTGACTCCTACCAAAAAGCTCTGAATGTGAGGGGCCAAGGGTGCAGTTATTCCATAAAAGTATAAGAAACAAGTTACTTACCCATAACAATAGAAGTGCAGCTTTAGGCTACTCTAGATTCAAATGCTGTGTATTTTTCCGCAATCTAATTGTTGTGTCTGTAAAAACAAGTTTGTTAAACCTTTTTATTTTGCACATTGACCATAGAAGTCAATGTGCTTATGGTGAAAAAATGAATTAAAACGTGTAAAGCGCACCGGTTCCCAGAAAGTGAAAATTGGTGCTAATGCAGAGCAAAGGCAAGTTAGATATTAGAAAACTGACAAGCTTTTCATTTTTTTTCTGAAACCAAGATGATCGGTGATAGCACAAAGTCCCACTGCAAGAGAATTCCAGTATTTTGCCACAAACACTGAAATAGATCTTCCCCCAAGTCTGGATCTCTTAAAGAAGCAGACTGGAAAGTTCTAGAAATGAGAACATGCAAAGAAAGGGCAGTAACAAAGGTAGCTTTGTGTCAAAATTCTTTTAAAACTGGCCGTATTACCACTGGTAATCAGAGTCAACTCCATTTATAGGAAACACTGAAGGCCCAGTATTAGTGGGCAGCAGCGATCTGTGCCATCTGTGTTGTAAAATGGAAGAACCGGGTAAAGGGAGTTAAAATATTCAATCCTTGTCTTAATGATCACCTTGGTGACATCTTTGTGATTGTCAGAGAGCAGAAGAGGAATGTCTTTCCGAAGAATAGAGATGAGGAATATAAGAAGCTGCCACCTCAGTTACATGGCTGGAAAATGACAGAGAAGCATCAAATGTTACACCCAAATTGTGGGCTGGTGTAACAGGAGAAAGTAGGTCCCAGCTCAGAAGGCCATCAGGCTGAAGTCCAGAACAATGGAGCACATCCAAAAATGAGAAACCCAGTTTTAACACTGTTCAATTTTAAACTGTTTGGGTTGAATCCTTTTTGCATCCTCAGACATACATGCTTACAGTTGTATTTGTTGAATGTGTGCACTGAAGATCAACTTTCTGTTGCACAAAGGTTTGCTTGAGAAACATGACTTAGAAAAGCTATTGGGGCATCTTTTGTCTTGTAGTGTTAACTTCTATCGTCTGTAAGAGCCTTTTCCCTATTAGACTCCAGCACAACTGAATTGCTTCTCCAGTGCATCCACCTGAAGTCTGATTTAAGTTGCTCTGTTTGTGATATTTTACTGCTCCCTACAATTTATTGTATGTAAAGCTCTTTCTGGTTGAGAAAGTGAGCTTTTGAAAAAAGTAAAAAAGTTGAATGGTCTAAATGTATAGAAGCAGAGACCACCTCTAACATACATGTTGGATTTGCTAGCATGACCACCTGATGAGAATGAATCTGTTAAGTTTGGTTGCTGCACTGTCAGTGCTTCGAATTCACTAACTTCCATGATGTGATTGTTATGTCACTATTACCTGTGAGGGTATCCTGGAACTGAGAAGGTGTGTGCACCTTGCCATGCCAATGGTAGGCTGGTTACCAGAAAAGTTAGGTCTTCAGCTTCTTTTGGATTTCAAGAAGAAAGGAGGAGGCTCTGATGTGGAGTGGGAGGCCATTCCACGCTTTAGGAACAATATAAGTGAACACCTGACCTCCTCATCTGGTTCTGTGTATGTGTGGGATGTGTGTGGTTAGGAGTCTGCGGAAAGGAGGTGTCTGGGTGTGTGTTATGGAAGGGGATGCAACTGTTCATACAGGTAGGCCTAAGTTGTGCAGTTGCCTTGAATGTTTGTATGAGGAGTTTGAAATGAGCCCATTTGTGTATCAGGAACTAGTGAAGCTCCCTGAGGTTTGGTGTGATGTGATGAATGTGTGGGAGGCTGGGTATGAATCTGGATACAGAGTTATGAATGGTTAGTAGTTTACTAGTGAGTTGCTTGGTGATCCTGGCATAGGGAATATGCTACTTACCAGTATGCATCTGTTCTTGGCATGAAGAGCTGCAGATCTACACACTGTGCATAGATCGCCATCTGGTGTTGGGCCTGGATGTTTACACTTGTTTTTGTCTTGGAAAGTCTTTGGAAGTCACAAGGTATGTCGCCAGCAGGGAAATTATGGACCTTAGTAAGAAACAGGAAAGATGCCCATGTGTGGTGTATCTAAGTAAGATAATACTGGAACAGATAAAGGTAGCCGGGGAGGCTGGTGGGTGTGTGTAGATCTGCAGCTCTACATGCCATGAACAGATGCATACTGGTAAGTAGCATATTCCGTTTGAGGCATATGAGCTGCAGATTACACACTATGCATAGATTGTAAAGCAGTATCCACCCCTAGCGGCGACCACCAGTATCTGTTGCAGTAGTTTGAAATAGTGATTTGAGTACAGCCTGGCCCACACTAGCCTGCTGTTTAGTTTGCACATCAACACAGTAGTGTTTTGTGAATGTGTGTGGTGTAGACCATGTAGCTGCTCTGCAGATATCATCTAAAGGAATGTTTCCTAAATATGCCATTGAAGCCCCTATCTTTCCTGTAGAGTGGGCTTTAGGAGGAACAGATAATGTACGTTTTGCTTTATGGTAACAAATCTGTATGCATTTGACAATCCCAGATTTTGATATGGGGTTGCCTTTGTGTGGTGGTGAGAAAGACACGAACAATTGTTTGGTCTTACGAAAGGGCTTTGTTCTCTCTATGTAGTATAATAGTGCTCTTTTGACATCTAAGGTGTGAAGAGCTCTTTCTGCAACTGTTTGTGGCTGCGAAAAGAATACAGGCAGCTCTACAGATTGATTGAGGTGGAAGGGAGAAATGACTTTAGGGAGGAATTTAGGATTAGTCCGGAGAACAACTTTATTAAGATGCATCTGGAGAAAGGGTTCTTTAATGGTTAGTGCTTGTAGTTCACTAACTCTTCGTAGAGAAGTAATGGCTACGAGGAAGCAGTTTTCCATGTTAAGAATTGTAGCTCACATTAATGTAGAGGTTCAAATGGAGGCCCCATTAGTCTTGTGAGAACGATGTTTAAATTCCACATAGGGGAACTTGGTACTCTGGGGGGAATTATTATTTTGAGTCCCTCCATAAAGGCCTTTATGGCAGGTACTCTGAAAAGTGAGAGGTGCTGTCTATTTTGTAGATATGCTGCTATGGCAGCAAGATGCAATCTGACAGAGGTATAGGCTAGGTTGCATCTTTGGAGGTGTAGTAAGTAGCCTATGATGTGTTGGATAAACACATCTAGGGGATTAGTGTCGTTGTTATGGCAGTATACTACGAATCTCTTCCACTTGGCTGCATAGCATGCTCTAGTGGTAGGCCGTCTAGCTTCTTTGATGACGTTCATACAGTCAGGAGGAAGGTTAAGGTAACCAAATTCAAGGATTTCAGGAGTCAGATCGCTAGGTTGAGCTGAGCCGGGTCTGGGTGTTGGATCTCTCCATCGTTCTGGGTTAAGAGGCGTGGAGAGAGGTGTAGTTTTTGGTGCGGAACTACTGAGAGTTCCAGCAGTGTGGTGTACCATGGCTGTCTGGCCCAAGCAGGAGCAACTAGGATGAGCGTTAATGAGTGTTGCTGTAGTTTGCGCACCACTAGTGGAATGAGTGGAAGAGGTGGAAAAGCGTACACAAATCTGCCTGACCAGTTCATCCATATCGCATTGCCTTTGGACAAAGGGTTTGGATACCTTGCGGCGAAGTTTGGGCATTTGGCGTTTTCTTGGGTGGCGAAGAGGTCTATCTGTGGTTGCCCCCAAATCTGAAAAAACGGTTGAAGAACTTGTGGATTAAGTTCCCACTCGTGGATTTGTTCTGTTTGACGACTCAAGAGAACGGCCATTGTGTTTTGGACTCCTGGGACATGTTGGGCTAGGAGAAAGATGTTCTGGAGCCCACCTCCATATGCTCTGTGCAAGTTGAGAGAGCTGCAGAGAGTGTGTCCCACCTTGTTTTTGGATATAATACATGGCTGTCATGTTGTCGGTGTGGACTTAGACAGTCTTGCCCGATATTTGTTTTTGAAATGCTTTTAAGGCTAGGAATATGGCTAGTAAATCCAAGTGGTTGATGTGGAGTAACTTTTGTTGAGGTGTCCACCTGCCCTGCATGTTGTGATGTAGTAGGTGAGGAGAGCGATGCGTCCGCTGTCATGACTATTTGAGGAACTGGCTCGAGGAACGGTCGCCCTTTGGCAAGGTTCTTGATGTTCCACCACTGCAGGGAGCGATGGGTACGACCGTCTACCAACACCAGATCTGATAATTGACCTTGAGCCTGGTTCCATTGGCGTGCTAAGCCCACTTGGAGAGGACGCATCTGGAGTCTTGCATGAGGCACTATGAATATGCAAGAGGCCATCATCCCTATGAGTTGTATGAACACTTGAGCTGGAAGAGAGTGTTGCGGTAGGAATTTGGTGAGAAGAGCTTGGATGCTCGCTATCCTGGCTGGACTGGGATAGGCGAGCGCTTTTGAGGTGTCTATTGTGGCACCGAGATATTGTTGCATGTGGGACGGTTGCAGCTGGGACTTGGGGAGATTTATTGTCAACCCCAGGTTGTGAAGTTGTTGAATAGTGTGCTGCCACTACTGCTAGGCATTTGGTGAACACTCTTGGTGCTGTGGTGACTCCGAATGGGAGTACCTTGAATTGATAGTGCTGACCGTCGACTACGAATCTGAGATATTTTCTGTGAGCGCTGTGAATGGGAATGTGGAAATAGGCGTCCTTGCGGTCTAGAGTAGCAAGGAAGTAGCCCTGGGAAAGCAGAGGGAGGACCTGCTGAAGAGTGACCATGTGGAAGTGGTCTGAATGTATGTATAGGTTTAGGGTTCTGAGGTCTAAAATAGGCCTTAGAGATCCGTCCTGTTTTGGTATGAGAAAATATAGGGAGTAGACTCCCATGTTTTGTTGGTGCAAGGGAACTGGTTCTATTGCACTTTTTTTGTAGGAGGGAGAGTACCTCCTGTTTTAACAGTAACAGATGTTCTTGTGACATTGTATGGTGTTTGGGTGGTATGTTTGGGGGGGTAGATGTTAGTTTGAGACAGTAGCCTGATTGAATGATTTCGTGGTCCCACCTGTCTGAAGTGATGTTTATCCAGGCAGGGAGAAATTGGTGAAGTCTTCCCCCGACTGGAGTGGAATAGTCGAGGGGAAGTGGAGGGAAGTCATGGGGTAGGTGTGGTGGCAGAGTGGGAGTTGTTATTTTTGCCTCTGCCTTTGCTGTTATTCCCCCTGTAACCACCCCTTTGGTAACCTCTAGTAAAGGTCGATTGCGCGGGAGCTTTGTAAGAGGTGGAGGGGTTATCATAGGAGTAGCCGCGATGGGTGCCTCTAAAGGATGAGCGACGAAAAGACCTTCTGGGAACTTGCGATTGCAAGGCTCCCATAGATTTGGCAGTGTCTGTATCCTTCTTCATTTTTTCGAGGGATACATCCACAATTGGCCCAAATAGGTGTTGCTCATCAAAAGGCTGATTGAGTATAGAACTCTGTACTTCTGGTTTAAAACCTGATATACGTAACCAGGCATGCCTGTGCAAAAGGACACTGGTGTTGATTGCCCTTGAGGTGGTGTCTGCTGCATCTAGGGCACAGCGAATGGAGGTGTTAGTGATGGCCTTACCCTCTTGGATTAGTTCACTGGCCCTATTTTTGTATTTGTCAGGGAGGTGTTGCATTATGGACTCGAGTTCGTCATAATGTGCCCTGTCATACCTGGCTAGGAGCGCTTGGGTGTTAGCAATGTGCCAAATATTTGCTGCCTGTGACGCTGTGCGTTTGCCAGAGGCGTCTAAGAGTTTCGATTGCTTGTCTGGTGGTGACGTTTGGGAATTTGCCCTCTTCCTGGCATTAGAGACTACTAGGGGGTCTAGTGGTGCGGGGCCCTTAATGTATACTGGGTCGGTAGGGCTAGCCTTGTATTTCTTTTCTATTCTTGGGTTGATGACCCGAGCCCTGACGGGGTCTTTAAAGATCTCTGGTGCGTGCTTAATGACCCCTTTAAGCATGGGCAGTGTTGAGGTAGACCTTTGTGTGGTATCAAAGGTATCCATATCCTCTACTGGATCTGTATGTAGGGCTTCCCCATGGTATTGGGCGGCTCTTTGAAGGAGCTGGTTGAATCCAATATTGTCCTCGGGGGAGGGGGGGGGGGGGGTTGAGGCCTGGAGGGACAAATTTCATCTTGCGGGGTGTAAGGGACATCTGGTACACTGTAATCATCCCAGGGGAGCCAGTAGGAGTAGGGTCCCCAAGGGGTTGATCGTCCGCACCTCCCCCTGCATCATCTGAGATGTTGTCATCATCATCTATTGGGGTAGGTGATGGTGTGGGAGAGTGCTGTGGTGGAGTAGGGAGGGTACATGTGACTATGCAGCACTACAGTCTATAAACAGATGGTTACTGGGTAAGTAAAAAATTTTGTTTGTTGCATCTGTGGCTGTAGATACACATACTCTGCATAGACTGTAAAGCAGTTCCTCCCATAAGCGGTGGCTTAGGGGAGGCAGTTGTTTGGGACAAAAGTTTTGTAAACAGTTTAGCCAACTAAGGCTTCTTGAAGGGCTTGAATATCTGCATAGTACTGTTTGATGAATGTGTGTGGTGTCAACCATGTAGCAGCCCTGCAAATGTCTGCTAATGGTGCGTTCCATAAGAATACCTACGAAAGCCATAGTATCTGCCTTCTGTTGAGGGGAAAGCGCTCTCTGCACAACATCTAGCATGTGCTTAACTTTAGCATACCATGTTTGAATACATCTAATAATCCATCTAGCAATATTGCCCTTGGAAATGTTTCCTAAGAGAGGCTTGCAAAAGGCAACAAAGAGTTGTTTTGCTTTGAAGATTAATTCGGACCCACCAATGTACTACATAAGTGCCCTCTTGACGTAAGCATGTGTAAAGCCCTTTACGTCACATTCTCTGGGGGTGGAAAGATAACAAGCAACTCAGTTGTCTGGTTGATATGTAAGTGGAAGCAGCCTTTAGTAGAAGTTCTGGGTTTGCTTTCAATATCATTTTATCTGTGTGTGTCTGTATAAACAGTTCCTCCACAGGTAATGATTGTAGCTCACTAATTCCCCTAAAGGATGTGACAGCAGCCTAGAGGGCTATCAAACAACACAAGAACTGCATGCCAAAAGACCTTAGTGGTTCTAAAGGAGAACCAACTATTCTTATTAGAACTTTATTTACATTTCAGGCTGGCATTGGAAGAGTTCGTGGAGGAATCACCCTCTTCAGGCCTTCCATGAAGGCCTTGATCACAAGTATCTTACAGAGAGAGAGAAATGTCTCCTGTTCTGCATGTATCCTGGCACTGCTGTCACTGAGCTATGTGTCTCGTTCGCTTACTGAACAGAACTAGTGGATCTGAATTCAATACCATGACGCGATGAGACCAATTTTTTTCTACTCGTTTTTTCAGCATTTTTTGTGAGAAAACAGCACAATCTTGATTGAGTGAAAGACTCAAGTTGCACGTATATGCTTGCCCTTTCCTGGGCACCAATGTCTGCAGCGCATGCAACGTGTTGTAGTGGAGTGTTTATGATCGAAGCAATGAGACCCTAAGAATAATCGGTAGGCAAACAATACATCTGACTCCAAACATTCTAGGTCAATCCTTAGGCCTCTATGGTTGAAATTTAGCCCAGAAAACTTCGCTTCTGCACATGATTTGGACACTGTAATCAGATAGCAATGTGAAATCTTTAAAGTTGAATCCAAAACAGCCTTCCAAGACCTCCCACTTGTGCATATATCCACTTTTGATGGCAGAAAAGAAAATCTGAAAATGGTGGACATATAGTGAGGCATTGTGGGTTTAAGGCCCACATCATGAGGAACACAAACTCCTCCTATGGGCGATGCCTAAAATAAAATATATACTTGTTTTTGTTTTTAAAGTCATATTTCTCTAGACACCAGTACAAATAAGTAAGCTGTGGAAAAAAGTGTACAGTAAAAACCAACTAGCTAGGCAAAGGTAGAAGAATGCTTCAAAAATGCTAAATATGGAATTCACAGACTATCCACAGCATAAAACAGGTGCATCCATAGAACAACCCTATGACGTGGTAGTTGTCGATCAGGGGAGACAATCCTGATTAAATTGGTCTCAATTCAAAGAATCGTGTGACTGTGGCACGGCGTGTTTGCAGCTTGTTGAAATGGCCCTTTTGCAGGATTATCCCCAAACTTTCTGCTTCTTCCTCCTATTTTTTCCTGACCTGTTTGTGTTGGTTTTAGGACTCTGGGAACTTTACCCCTGCTAATCAGCGCTAATGTGCATATGCTCTCTGTAAATTGTGTTATGGGTTGGTGTTTCCATGATTGGATATTTGATTTACTTGTTAGTCCCTAGTAAAGTGCACTGAGGGTGCCAGGGCCTGTAAATCAAATGCTACTAGTGGGCCTGCAGCACTGATTGTGCCACCCAGGTGAGCAGCCCTGAAAAGGTAACTCAGACCTGCCATTGCAGAGTCTGCGCACAGTTTATAACTGCCATATTGACTTGGCGAGTGCACACACTTGGCAGTCCCTAACCTTCCCTTTTCTTACATGTCAAGCACCCCTAAGGTAGGCTCAAGGTGGCCCTATAGGCAGGGCGCAGTGTATGTGAAAGGTAGGACATGCCCTGGTGTGTGAGGCATCTCCTGATAGTGAATTACGGCCAATTTCGTTTTTCACTATTGCAAGGCTACCTGTTACCCATAGGACAAAAGGGGAGTTTGTTTATAACATCTTATAAACATAACTGGCCTCGGGGAATTAGGAAGGGAAATAAAGTTTGGTATGCGTGAACTCAGAATCTAAAAACGCATCTTTTAGTGACGGTGATATTTACATTCTGTGTTTGAAAACACCACTTTTAGAAAGTAGGTATTTTCTTGCTCAGTCATCCCATGTGAATCTGCTGGAATGTGGATTGCCTGTCTGAGTTTTGGATGACAGAAGGCTGGGGAGCAGGAGTGATTCCAGATAGTCTAAGTGGGTCAGGAAAGGGCTTAATAGAACTGGCATGCAATTGGTGAAGGGGGAGGAGATTTCCTTGCACCTAAAAGTGCCTGGTCTGCCCCTGACAATGCAGTCTCCACCTCCTGCCAGGAAGCTCCACGCTGAAATCTACACTGCTGCTTGCATCGTGGTTCGAGGGCACCGCTCATAAAGTTACACGACGCACCACTCTCATCACGCACCACAGCCTTGGCCTACTGACACCATCGACTTCAGTTCGTCAGCCGACGACAGCGCCTCAGCAACGCCGCCGCCGCTGCTTGCACCGCAACCTACGAGCACCGCATTCACCGCACCGCGACCATGGTCTCACCGACGATGCCATCCGACGCCGCCACCGAGACACTGCTCGCACCGTGAACTGAGGGCACTGCACGCCGCACCGCTGCACTTCGCACAGCAGCACCCGACGCCTGCCGATGCCAGTGCTCCTGACTTCAACAGAGAGGAGTTCGATCTGCAACACGTGTGACTTTGAGGGCCCCGACGACTCCAGCACCGACCTCCGGAACCGAAGCCTGCGGACACCGTGCTTACGGAAGCTCAACGAGAGGTCGCCGATGCCCTGCATTTCTAAAAGGTACTGTTTGCAGGTCTTCCCGATGCCCGCGACACCGCAGTCAGCCAGAACTGCTTGGATTTGTTTGCTCACGATGCCGTGATAGCCCTGGACGGAGCTATCGACTTCAAGGAACTATTTTTCAAGCATATTTTGATAATTGAAGATTTTTATGTACTGTATTGTGGATTTTTATCGTTTTTGGTCTTGTCTTAAATATATAAAAATATTGAATATTTTTCTAAGCTGGTGTGGTGTCCTTTTGTAGTGCTTACCCTGTATTACTGTTGGTTATGTGCAAATGCTTTACACACTGCCTCTAAGATATGCCTCACTGCTTGTGCCAAGCTACCAAGGGGGTGAGCAAGGGTTATTTTAGGAGTGTAACTCCCTTATCCTGACTAGAGTGGTGGTTTCTGCCTGACTTTGGCACAGGCCCTAGCCGACCAAAAATCCCATTTCTAACACAGCTCCTCACCGTTGCTCTTGCACCCAGGCTGGAATTTCTCAGGGTCTCCAGCTCTTCGGTCATCTTAGAGGCCAATGCCTGAAGATACCCCCGGGCATCCTTTTCATCACTCACCCTACAAAAAAACAGAAGTAAACATGAGGCATACATGTTGGTAAATCTTTCAATCCATTTAAAACATTTCCATGGCCTTTCTCGAATGTAAAGGAGTAAATTGTACAGCAGATACCCCTTGTGAGCAGTGTGTAGACCCAGGGATTCGAAGGGGTTTACACAGCAAAACCTCAGTACAAAGACAACGTGGCGTAAAAGGCAGGCAAGAATACAGGACTTGTATCGTGTTAAACAGCGCAGGTATGCATGTATGTGTCTGTATGAACTGCAGGTTTCATTCTAGCATTGGTTCTTTAGCTGTATTAATATGTTTCTGATGTTTGATCTGAGTAACATCTGCTGGAATAAAATGTTCTATTATGATGTTTTGAATGCGGGAGAATGGGGTGGGTACACTGGTGGTTCTATAAGATCACAGGCCTAAAATACAAAAAATGGAAAGCCAATAACCTTAGCAGCCTTTGTATTTTCATTTAACTTTCTATATCAAGCTCATTTACTGATTTTGATAAGGTAAAGCAGGATGCTGTTTTGTATAGGTTGATATTCTCACGCTATGTCATATGTCAATATTGCTTTTCCATTGTGCGGTGCTATGATGTCATACAGGGAACCGTACGTCAACGTATTGAGAAAAAAATATTACGGGGACCAAATGCCAAAACCTAACTTTCGGTAACAAAAATATTAGGAAGATTGGTTCATATAGTTAAGAATAGCTTTACTACAGTGCATACTTTAGCCAGCAGATGGCAACAGAGGCACATCTGTGCTCCAGTGTGTCCTGTATTCATGGCCATAAAAGCGCAGCTGTATAGCATCAAGGAATGACAGTCCTGTTTGAGCATCGCTATACATAAAATCGTGCTACGATATAAGACTGTACATTCCTCGGATTCCCATTCTAACCCAGACAGCGCTCTCCGCTGGAGTGCCACAGAATGTCAGTGTGTCTGTCATTCTTATAAATGCATTTCTTCTTCGGATACAGAGCACAGCTCAAGGGTTACTTGTACGACAGTCGTCCAAGGTGGGATAAAAGGCGCGCTTCTCACACACAGCCTTAGATCAGTAACAGTGTGCTTGTAAGAGAGGGTTTTTTTTAATAAATAACAAATGCATGGATGAGGCATTTGGGTAAAACAAACGCGCGGCACCACCACACAGCACGTGTACAGGATAGATGCTGTGCTTAACTTGTGCCGGTCATGTTTCCGGCTCAGGACGAATTTTTGATCATCAGACTTTATCCCAAAGCGAGAATTATAGTAAAACGGCAGCAAAAGTAGAGAGCAGTGAGATGGAGAGAAAGGAAGTGAGGATGGTGGGAGAGACAGATATAAGGAGGAAACATGACCGGGCAGCTTTGGTATCTGACAACTTCAACATTCGAGAGGGCTCCTATGAAATCTTTAGTACCCTGCACGGTTCTATTTTATTTATTTATTTACATACTAAGCACTGGATAGACGAGGTCATCATTCTAGGAAGCTCAGTGTTTTAAATGGAAATATAAAAGTGCAGGCACTCACTCTTTGGAGTACCTGTTTGCTCCTGAGAAGTGCTGGAACTCATCCATTAAATGCAGTGCAGCAGCAATGAGAAATACAGGTGCTCTCCCTTTCAAATTAACGAAGTGCAGGTACTCAGTTCCGGACAGTACCTGCCCATTTAAAGCACTGACATAACTGAAATGCTAACAAGTATAGAATACCTTATATATGCGGAAAAGAATCTGTAGTTTCATGAAAGTAGATTTTTAATACTTAAAACGTAGGACTTAGCTTTACACTGTCGCATTACATCATCGCTCCTTCGTAGGTAACCTCAGCTCTTTTAACATGTTTACACCCTTACATACAATCGTGTAATTATAATACTTTTAAATATTTACTACCCACAACTGCAGATACAGTAAACAAGCTACAAATCACAGCATAGACTCAGAGGACATCAAAGTCTTTATAGTAGCCTGTTTATCTGGCAGCTTGTAATTTACTTTCTAGGTACAGGTGATTTAATTGAAAAAATGATGCCCTCCGCTTCATAGCAGCTGCATAAAAAGATCCCAGCGTCAGCTCAGAGTTGGTCGCAAGGTGGCGCCTGTATTCGAAAACTTGGATAAATAGGTACACACAGCTCGATTTGTAAATAGGTACACACAGCTGAGTTGAAACGTGTCCGGCTAGGTTGCTCCTTGTGCCAGTTCTTCTTGTTTCTTAGCCCCGAGGGTTTCTTGCTTGTGATATATACCTCAATACCTTATTGTGAATCAGGTAAGGGCATTGTCAGCAGTTAAGGTCATATTTGTGTCCATGAGTTAATACCGTTCGAACTTGTATTTATGGTTCATTAACACAAAGCCTTTATTATTAGAGTGAGTGCTCTAAGGAAATGTTGAAAGCTTGGACTACACTACTGACAGTGGTTCCAGCATAAAAATGTGTACACGTTTGCAAAGCTTAACAATATAAGGCTTCGTATAATGCTCTGATTGGATGCAAATATTTACAGAAGCTCGAAAGCAAGATTGATGAATCTTGGCTTTCAAATTAAAATATTCACTAACAAATGCAACTTGGGGTACAAAAACGTTTTTCTAAACTGCTGTGAAATTTTAGGTACCATTATTTGAAACCTCTTTTAGTAAAATATGTTGATGCATGCTAGTATTTACAAAAATATTCATTATAGAAAATCGATGTAACTGGTTTCAACAAGATTATAGGAAACATGAAAATAAACGAGCACTGGCAAAGCCAATAGGTCTGATATTGGTGGTCAACCTTTTTTTTTTTTTGCATATTCATATAGCGCGCACTCGACCCAAAGGTATTGGAGCGCTTTACATGAGCACGGTATTTACATTACACATTCAGTCACGGGGAGATTAAGTGATTTGCCCAGAATCACAGGATGTGGATACGACCTCGAGGATCGAACCCTGGTTTCCTGCACCAAAGTCGGCAGTTTAAGCCAACGGACCACATCCTCTGCCCATCAATGTGTGTCTTGTTTTGACACGTTTTTTGTAAAACTGTAATCTTCTGGGAGCTGCCAGGCCCTCACCATTATAGCAAACATTGTCAAAAAGACAAAAAAAAGTTTTGGGTCTCAAAAAGCACACATAGCCACAGTAGTGAACACTGAACAAAACTACTTTGCATGCCGATATGCTCTTTGTGAAAGAGCAGAATTCTGTCAGTCACAGTGAAGCCAGCTGAAAGATAACATTTTAATACAAATAAAAATGGTCTTGGTTAACACCAGACTTAATAAGGGAACCAATTCTTAAAGAAAATCAAAAAAGTGCACCCATGGTATATGTCTTGGCATTAGTGCAGATTTACAGCTTTCATTAATTTACAAGAATTTACAGAACTAGGCCAGGAAATCGTATTCATGTAGAAAATATTTGTGTAGAGCATTTAAGCACGAGCAAATATGCATGTGTAGATTTTATCATGCAAAAATCTGTTGAGCGTTTACAAGTTTACTTTCACTCAAACCACTTTTTTTCCAAACCTCCTGCTATAGTCAGGAGAAAATGTTCTACCTTTTTCAATATGGGAAAGGAATAAAGAAGAGCTGGTGAAAAATCTAAAGCATGCGAGTTAGTAGTTGAGTGGGACTCAAAAGGGCATTTCAACCCTAGAACTATTGCTCACTGAAACTCCAGGCCCAGTCTGTAGATCTGCAGAGAGGTGGCAAAATAAGGGAACAGCTAGTATTCAAACCCTACTATAGTATCAGCCCTGGCATGATCCCAGAGGCTATAATTAGAGCTCTTATATCATGAGATTGCTGCCATAATTGTCTCCGCACTACACGGCACCAAAGGGACAAGTTGATTTTTTTACCGGACAAGTAGATTTATGAAGCAACCTGTTCCATGGACAAGTAGATATTTTATAAGATTCACCTGTGAAGAAAGCAAAATCTCCCTTTTGTTACACTGTTTGGGTCTGAGGAACAAGAGGGAGTTGACCACCTTCCAGAACTCTGGCCACAGGATGCTAATGGCCTCAACGAATAGGAGATCGGTCAAAAAAAACTTGACCTGCATTATTTGTCAAACGTGAGCATGATATTGGTAAATGAATGCAAGAGGATGGAGACAATGCACGAGTATATTTCAGAACAGAGGAAAATGGCTTCAACTTGTCAATTTGGGGTAAACCTTGATGAAAGGATAATACACGGATTCATATTGGGGTGAATGTCAACAAGCAAAGGATGAGCTTCTGCAAAAAGATATACCAACCTTAGATTGTTAAAAGCGAATAGAGGTAACATTAAGGATGAAGCCGAACATCAAGTTACAAGGAAAGTGAGCTACAGACTCACATGTGCCAACAAGATGCTATGGGGGGAGAGCAGTGGGTGTAATAGGGCATTTGGCCAACAATAAAGATTGTCCTGTGTGGAAGGCACTGTGTAAGCTGTGTGGGCGTGAAGGTCAATTTGAGAAGAAATGCAGGGATGGACATACAGCAAAGACTATCAATGATGTATTTTTTTAAAGAAGAACAGATACTGATACTTGTACCAAACGGGAAAATGAATGGGCTGATGGATGTTGTGTGCACAGACACAATGTATGCCAAAAGGCTGTTTAATTTAGGAGTGAAATTAACATAGTTTTGTTATTAGATTTTTGAGGGAAGGTCAGATTTGAGAGCGTGGCCATGATGGCGGCCGCACTCTAAGGAGCTAAGTGCTGGCCCGCACAAACTCCTCCACTTACCCTGCTCCTCTCGCCTGTTCCGGCTCGTTAGCTATCCCCTACCCCTCCCCCCCGGCTGTGGTAAGCACTGGGGGCTTTTGGGGCCGCAGACCGGAGTCCTGGCCTACTTGTCGCAGCAGTTGAAGGTCTGGCCTGCAGGGGCCGCAGATCCCCGAACGTGCGTAATACGGGGGCAGCAGAAAGGTCAGCGGTACTGCCAAGGTGCTGTGGCGGGGGACCAGCCCCTCCAAAAGAGACAGAGCGCAACACCCTACAGAGTTACCCACTACCATGGCAAAGCGGCAGCCCCTAATACACGGTCACGTCTGTAATAGAGGGCCTGGCCTGATGGGGAAGCGGCTAGCGGGACAGGCCCTTAACCAGTGAGACAGGGCATGTCTCAGACAGCGGATGCGCAGAAAGGGCCCATGTCGGGCGTCCACACCGTGAGCCATTGGGACTTCTCTGACCGCACCGGGACAAGGATTGCTGTGCAGGAGACACAGAGTGGCCAAACAACCTTGGTAGCGGCCTGCGCCTTTCGCACGACACGCCTGTGAGCCCGTAGTTGCCCTGGGTGGGACTGCAGCTGGAGGGCACTGCTGCCAGCAAATTCAGGCCATACAAAAGTGAGTGATATCGTTCCTCCCAGAGTGTGTGGCTGAACAGATAGAGGAGTGAGAAGACCACCCTGCTTCCCTCTACTTACTTTCTGAGACATCCTGCCCTGCTCAGCTCCACCCATGTCCTTTAAAACACATTCATTGGGCACGATGGGTTATTAACTAGGGGGCCGTGATTGCTGGCGGAGTACAGAGCCTGGATTAGGGCGTGCAACCTCTAATCTTCACGTGTGGGGCACATTCGCAGCTCCAATAGTGTCTACATGTCGTCCCCTCATCAGCAGGAGGCCACGCCGATGCCTACAAACCTCCTGGGCACCTTTTTGTTCTGGGGACTGGTCCCCTGCACGCACCTCCCTTTGAGAGGTGGGGACTGCGGTTACACAGAGGAACGGCCTGCATTTGGTTTCGCGTATCGGAGAGAGGAGCCATGGGGAAAGACAGACTGCAGAGGGGGGCGCAACAGACCAAGATGGGACCAATATAGGGCACCCCACCACGGACAGATTTGCCGCAAGTCCCACCACCCCCTAGCTACGGAGACTGCACAACCCGACCCCACAGGGGCTCAGATCTTGAGGCCATAAAGGCCTCGAGTATAGCGGTGCAAGCCAAGATAGATGCAGTGTCCCTGGATGTGGGCAAACTAAGGGTGGACCTGCGTGTAATAGCGGATAGGTCATTGGCTACAGAGCAGACCGTCACTGAGCTGCAGACCGAGGTTTCAATATTGAAACCTGCTCTCACAGATCTTTCTGCAAAGACGATAGTCCTAGAACGCAGGGCTGAAGATGCAGAAGGTTGCTCTCGAAGATGTAGTCTGCGGTTCGTTGGTTTCCCAGAGGGATCCGAAGGACAGACCCCGGAACTGTTCCTTGAAAATTCGGTTAGGACTGCGCTCCCGGAGACCTCCCTCTCCTCTCTGTTTATGATTAAATGGGACAGGCCCACCGATTGGCGCTACACCTCATACATTCATTGCTTAAATCCTGAACTATAGAGAGGGTGACAGTATTCTCCTGGATGTCATACGGATAGGAGACCATGTCTTCAAAAATCACATTATCGGCATATTCCCTGACTATACGCATTTGGTACAACAGCAGAGGATGTCCTTCACTGGTGTGAAACAGAACCTGAGAGCAATGCAGTTACAATACATGTTCTACCCAGCTAAACTAAAAGTTATCCACGACGGGTGATCGCATTTCTTCTCTACCCCGAGGCGGTATGGGACTGGCTGGAGGTATGAGGTGAAGGTCATCCCCTGACCTCGTGTGGAACAGACAACCAATCCCGAGGGTCACAGCGCTCACAGAGGACCGGCAGGCGAGGAAGACTTACCAGACAGTCCTCCCGTTCCTCTAAAAGGGTAGAGGTACGACAGGATGGCTCTCTAGGCTTGGAGTGACTAAACTCGGACAGCGAGGACGGACAACCGTCCTGTATCGATCTAGCGCGACTGCAGATGGAGCGAGAGGAAGCCAGGGCCCTGGTGAAGGTGGTGACCACCTCCAACTTGGACTCCAGTACGGCGGACATAGATGGTCCCCAGAGAGCAGGAATCAGTCTAACATGCTAAAAGGTGTATGTGCAGGGGTGTAACAAGTGTAACCCCCCTCCTTCCGGTGCATCGTGTGCCACGCGTCTATATACCCCAGACGTTTCATAACCCTCTGGAGGGCAGCCATCATGTTTGGTTTAGTGTGGATTCTCTGGGTGGTCTGTCCAAAGTACCATCTAGGACTCAGTTGAAATCTGTCACGATAGACGACTTTTAAAATCCAGCTATTGACGCCACCTGAACATGCTTTGTAGTTACAGTCATAGTTCAATAAGAAATTGGTTTGCGTAGGAGATTCCAGCATATGTCAAGACTAAAGCCTTCAGGCTACATCAGGACCTTAATATACCATAGCAAGGAAGCGTGTTGTGGTCATGTTCTCAAGGGTCTTATGAGCCTGTGTATATTTAAACTGGGTACTTATATAAATGTTTGTTTATATGTAGTCTTAGGTGTCTTTCACGCCTTTCAGCACCCTATTTTCCAATCATTTACACTCTTTTTTACCAGTTTTTTTTGCATTTAATTTCATTGTTGGGTGTTGTCCCCATGACTCATCAAAATTAAAGAGGTGTTTCTATTTAATTAGGTTTTAATCTTAACCTGAGCGATTTCTAACAAAGCAACAGACAACATAAGTGATCGAAGAAATGCTTTAACTGATCTGAACCACAAGCAATGTCTGGGATCATTCTGTGTAGATCGAGGCTAACCATGTGCAAATAAGTGTGGGTAACCAAGAAGGGGCAGTTTAGCTGGGGCTTATAAAGTGCATCCCGTTTGAGCAGGAATTAATTTAATGCAGACATATTACTGCCTTTTGGTAGTCAAGGCACATTTGCTTTGGTACAAATTCTCCAAAGAAGATGCATATGCCAGTGGTAAAGGTCCCTCATCTATTAAAGGCCCTTAGAACAAAAAGGAGGAATAATAATTAGCTTTTGATCTCATTGGCAGTCGCGTAAGCATGAATATAAAATGAAGCAATCCCTACCGCACCTGGAGGCTTGAGGCCGGAGAGCAAATATTCTGCAGACATATTCTATAACAACTCATGCCACCAAATGCAAAGTACTCAGAAACTAATTCACAAAAACATTTTTGAGTACGGGAAGTAGCACTACAGGATTACTCTTTTACAAACTCTTAAATGCCTTTGTCAATCAGTCCCGAAATGTCCAATTCCCTATTAGTAAAAATGCAAATAGGGCACAGTGCTTTCTATTTGTTCTAACTCTATATGAAAGTTTCCTAAATTTTCCAAATTCATTCCGATATTTGATGTTTTGGGGCCAAGTCCTAAAGGCATGTAACTGCAGGTACAGGAGGGCCACTTTTTGTAATCCAAACTGCCCATGTGAATAAGCCCCTTGGTGTCAAGAAAGTCTTGCCCTAGATTGAACAGAAAACCAAACCGGCCCATTCTTCAAAGAGAGGAAACCAGCAAGTCTTGCTTGTATCAGCTTATAATATCGGCTGCGATACCGGCCTGATAGGGCTCATACAGATCTCATCTTGTGGCTGCTGATTTCAAACTATGGATGTTCTACAGCTGATATTATATGTTCAGAATCGGGCGTTAATCACAAGATGATGGTCACCAGACACACGTCCTTGAGTAAATTGGGTAAATGCGCTTTTTTCGAACTCATTCACCTTAGCATTACCAAGATGAGGTACTGTAAAATACACATAATTCTATTTAGGCAATGTGTGCACGCGAACATACATGTGTGTGTGCAAATGCATGTGCGTGAAGGTAGTTCACAAGCAATTTGGACAAAAAAAGGTGGAAATGAATTTCTGCAGAATTTAGGCTGTGAAACCAGAAAGGGGTGTCGAGTATGAGCTACAGACGTTATTAGAAATAACAGGGCGAGAGTTAAAGGGACTTAGCGGAAATGAAAGACAAGCACCAGTTAAAATATGTGTCGAAATCTGCACTTCACACTCCCTAGTGATCTCAATCACCAGTTCACAATCACCAGTCCCATCACCAATGCACCCACACCATTTTTAGCTGAAAGTGCAGTTGCACGACTCGCGACATGAATTAGCATACAGAACCATAGATAATAACTTTAACTATTAGAGTGAAAAACTTAGGACTGTAAATAAATATGGCTACCTACTTCAGACTGTGGTATGGATACTGGAAAATGTGATGCGGCTCAGATCACGGGTATTGATTTACCAAAATGCGACAAGTAGCAGAAATTTCATCACACCCCCTTTGACTTTGCGCCATGACATCATGGGGAAGAACACTTGGCAATGGCTGCCAATTTTCCCATGTCAATGTGCGACTAGCTTTTCCAAACGAGATGCAAATTGAAAACAGTATTTTTGTGACTATTAAAATTTTTATTCAGCCGGCCTATGTTCTAATAGTTCATTTCTTAAAAATCAGAATTGTAGTGGGTCACAGTCTGACCTACCTCATGGATATTTTTTGTTTCATATTTATTTATTGAGAAAAAGGAATTAACAATACAAAGAAACAGGATTATGTATGCAATATTCTTAAAATAATTTGTGTTCATACAAAGTAACAATAAATCATATATAATAATAAACAATAAGTAATAGATCATTTATATAAAATTATAGAGCAAAGGAAGAAAATAATTTTAGTATAAATGTTAGAAAATAAGGAATGCGAGTTTTGTAGAGTAGAAGCAGGAAAAGGTAGAAGAGAAAACCTAAACAAATACACAAAAATTAGATGAATAATAAAGTATAAATATATGTAAATGAATATATATAAATTAAAGAAGGATTCGAATAGAAGGTTATAAGAGGTAGATAGCAAATTGCCACTCATTACGATTGGAGGCCACCATAGGAGTAGTGGCCCGCTAGGGCCTGCAGACAACAGTTAAAATACTTAGTACATCTGGCTCCTGTTTTTAGGTCTCGCGTGACCCAGCGCATGCGCTGGTCTGGCGAGACATTTTGTGAGGGCTCCAAAAAGTGCTACCAGGCCAGCCTAGACCTACAGAGCATGTGCGCGGGCGCGCGCGTCGCGCTTTACCGCTATTACTTTCACTTTCGCTTTGATGTTTGATCGCGATCACTTTCGCGGCCGCACGGCCGCTTTGATGTTCTCCGTGAGGCTTCAATAGATTGCAGCAGTTAAAACAAGCATTGGCATAGCCAATAGGTCTCGTTTTTTCGGACCTTATAAGTGTTTAGTTATGCAACTGTTGCATGGCTAAACACTTATAAGGTCCCAAAGGCGAGACCTATTGGCTATGCCAATGCTTGTTTTTCTTTGGTTTCTGGGACTTGTAATCTTGTTTTGATTGTGGAATAGACAAGACTACTAGTCCCAGAATGCAAACATAAACCCTGGATCTGAGTAGCTAGTCACACATGGATCTGAGAAATTTGGCGGGGTTGCTTGTCAGTCTCTTTTTCCCCCAATTTGCTTCGAGGGGGAAAGACGGAGACAACAAATGGAAACTATCAAAATTAAACTGGGCCTTAGGGCCAGTTTTAATTTATAAATGTTGTCGCTTTCTCCATGAATACTCAAACGAGGGTTAGGGAGTACTGTGCCAGTAGTTACTATCCTTAGATACTCCTAACTGTACACCTATCTGCCGTCCATGGCTATTACAACTATTAAGATAACTTTGTTTAAAAACTGGAGTAAAAATGAGAACTCGATTGGGAAAAAGGGGGTGGTGATGGACAGAGTTTCTGAATGATGCAGAATACTCTTACCAAGTCAAGAGATCATGGTTTTAATCCATCACCGTTTTTTAGCTCACTGCACCATCCCAGCTCAGAACCTGGCTACATGCAAATTAGTCTGTACCTGTCCCAGTGCATGATGGGAACAGGGCAAACCAAACTACCAAGCCAATTCTTATACTGGGAAGGAAACAAGCTTCCGGGGACCGGTTTCTGGCATCACAGCCTTCGTGGGCCCGGCTTGCCTGAATCCTGATGGTGCAATGAGCAAGGGACTCACGTCTGAGCATACCCTCCCACACTGAGTGTGGATAAAATCGATTGGGGAAAAAGGGGGTGGTGATGGACAGAGTTTCTGAATGATGCAGAATACTCTTACCAAGTCAAGAGATCATGGTTTTAATCCATCACTGTTTTTTAGCTCACTGCACCATCCCAGCTCAGAACCTGGCTACATGCAAATTAGTCTGTACCTGTCCCAGTGCATGATGGGAACAGGGCAAACCAAACTACCAAGCCAATTCTTATACTGGGAAGGAAACAAGCTTCCGGGGACCGGTTTCTGGCATCACAGCCTTCGTCGGCCCGGCTTGCCTGAATCCTGATGGTGCAATGAGCAAGGGACTCACGTCTGAGCATACCCTCCCACACTGAGTGTGGATAAATTCGATTGGGAAAAAGGGGGTGGTGATGGACAGAGTTTCTGAATGATGCAGAATACTCTTACCAAGTCAAGAGATCATGGTTTTAATCCATCACCGTTTTTTAGCTCACTGCACCATCCCAGCTCAGAACCTGGCTACATGCAAATTAGTCTGTACCTGTCCCAGTGCATGATGGGAACAGGGCAAACCAAACTACCAAGCCAATTCTTATACTGGGAAGGAAACAAGCTTCCGGGGACCGGTTTCTGGCATCACAGCCTTCGTCGGCCCGGCTTGCCTGAATCCTGATGGTGCAATGAGCAAGGGACTCACGTCTGAGCATACCCTCCCACACTGAGTGTGGATAAATTCGATTGGGAAAAAGGGGGTGGTGATGGACAGAGTTTCTGAATGATGCAGAATACTCTTACCAAGTCAAGAGATCCTTTTTCCCAAATCGTTTTTATCCACACTCAGTGTGGGAGGGTATGCTCAGACGTGAGTCCCTTGCTCATTGCACCATCAGGATTCAGGCAAGCCGGGCCGACGAAGGCTGTGATGCCAGAAACCGGTCCCCGGAAGCTTGTTTCCTTCCCAGTATAAGAATTGGCTTGGTAGTTTGGTTTGCCCTGTTCCCATCATGCACTGGGACAGGTACAGACTAATTTGCATGTAGCCAGGTTCTGAGCTGGGATGGTGCAGTGAGCTAAAAAACGGTGATGGATTAAAACCATGATCTCTTGACTTGGTAAGAGTATTCTGCATCATTCAGAAACTCTGTCCATCACCACCCCCTTTTTCCCAAATCGTAAAAATGAGAACGAAAGAAAAGTTCCTAAAGCTCCGCTTTGGCGTCCTACCAATCCTACCGCACCGGCCACCCTGGAGAAGGAGACCAGGTGAGCAGATGTGCCGCCTCTGCGGGAAAGGGAGCGAGGACCTTGCGCATGCCATTTGTATCTGCCCTAACGTAAAGGACATAAGATGCACCTTACTCTGCCCAACGTTCAAGCAGTGTGGCATTAGTACCTCCAAGCAGGCAGTAAAACTGTGTTTTAATCTGGCGGAAACACAGCTAATTTGCTGTATCACAAAATTCTTTGCTGCAGTGGCAGAGAGACTTAAATGCCCATCGGAAGGGGACACTTAATAATAACATAGCTGGGCGGGTTATTTTACTGTTTTTCTATCGCTGCTTAACTTGACAGGGCTCTTGTCAGTCTACCTCTTGAAGCACCGGCACCTTAAACCTGACGCACTCTAAAAGGTCCAATTTGAATTTTATTACGATGCATTTTATGACGGCTTTAACTTTTTGTATCATGTAATTGAATTTGTTAATGAAACGTGCATGCAACGGTTTTTATTAATCATGCATAATAATAATAAACTAAACAGTGGGCTTGGCATCAACTAGTAACCTGCAGGCCACAAGATTTAAATATGGCGAGGACAAACTATGGCTCTCATTTTGAGAACTTAGTATAGCTGAAACGGGTTACAAAACCCAAGGCTCAAGAGTCTCAAAAACATGTGTGGAATGTGCTTTACAGACAGGATATGTTATCAGGGATAAAGTGCGATCATGCACTAAATGATTTTACACAGAACCACAAGAACTGTTGAACCAGTTACACTGCTCCATTTTCATGCAGAAGTTCACAAGATATTATGATTTAGGGTCCCCTGCTGGACGCAGCTACTGCCCAAACACAGCGAACTAGTTGCTGTACTATAGGCCTGGCGCGAAGCTGCAAGTCATGTCACCATGGTTTGTGCACAAGTATGTATATGAGTTCAAAGACACCGGTTGCTAGGTTATGTGGCGCAGGCACACACACCGAGTGTACAATGTCAAACATTACATTTGAGTTGAATGGTCTCTCTCGGTCTCTCTCTCTCTCAGTCTCATATATATATATATAGATATATATATATATATATAGATATATATATATATATATATATATATTTGAATACAGATCCTCAACTTGTGATGTCTACATAATGTTGGCCCTGATGAAGCCTGTTGGTGTATTAACCTTTCATTGACAACACACGTATCGGCCAGTGTGTGGAGAAAACAGAGAATTACTGAGTACTGTAACTGTACCCAAATAAAGAACATAAGACTGAACGTAAAGGAATTTACTATTGATTATTTTGGAGTGCTTGAGATCTCTTTTCCTAAGTATGTATAAGTTACGTTCCTCGTTGTGTTTACCAAAGCTTCTAAGAATCGGTGCTGTGTCACTGACTCACCCAGCGCTGCACAGAGTCTGTTTTCAAAAATCCTCATATAAATGCGGTGGAAACCCTACATGAGTAATGAAACGGAGGAAAAATCGTATATACAGATTAAACAGAGTTTAAAATTTCACATGCCATCAGCATGACTAACATTTCCACTGAATGAGACATTTTACATTTGAAAAATCTAGCGTTTGCGATTTAAGCCTGACTGTACTGCTGTTCTGATGTACACGACACAAGGTGTGCCAAAGTATTCCCTACTTTTTTCGAGTCCTGAAGGCACATACCTCTCGTATTCATCACATACACCGCTGTGATTTACTGCCATTTAAAGCAACGCATTCCTTCTGCATTTCCAGTTTCAGAGCGAGAGAGCAGAGCTCTCGAGTTTCCCAGTTTCACGCAGGAGCGTCTCATCCCGTGGAAAGGTTTCCCTTTGCACCACTGAGTCTGAAGTCTGTTTAGGAAAACAGGATTTACATGTTCCAGAATGGAAAGAAATAAAACCTGGGCGGGTGACCTTCTCACGCATGGGGCAAATACACGTGCGAGCGCTGCAGACAAGCCTCGCATGTTTTTGTCCAGCACATACAAAGTAATAGCTGGCTTGCCGCTGGACAGGAAGTGATAATGTACAATGATCAGAAACTGCTTCCTAAGCAAAGTTGATAAAGAACAAATAATTACAAATATATATTTTGTATAGCGCTTCATGCCACACTTCTGCTATTTCTAAACAGTGTAAATCACACGTTTTCCTATTACCCAATTTAACGTTGCTCAACTTCTCGACCGTGGAAGGATGGAAGCCTGTAACCCGCCAGCACATTTTAATCGACCAAGCTCGAACACGAACGAGCACCACCGCTTTTGGTAAGGCTGTCGCGATAACACTTTCAATAATAATCGCATCCATAGGGGTGCAGCTAACCAACACTTTATCAACTTGGGCGGCACATGGACGCACTGACATTTAAACTATGCATCCATCTCCTCTCTGCCTCTGAGATACAGAGCAGCGTGAACAGACACCGGCCCCACTCCGCCCCATCCTCCCATTGACAGAACACTCTTCTGACCGCCCGGGCCCTACGTCTACACAACACTAGCTTGTGATCTGGAGGCCGGCCAGCTTTTCATAGCTTGACCTTTTTTGACACGCGCCGAGTGGCCATATTTCACAAAGTCAGAGCTATGTCCAAATATGGACAACAAGCCGAGCCCGATGCGGACGCCAGGCTGCCTTAAAAAGACAATGTTTATGAGTGCGTCCGAGGCAGCCGGTGCCAAGGCGTCTCTGGTGGCGCGCGCAGGATAACGCGGGAAGAAGCGCTGCTGCTGCGCGAGCGCTCACGCGCTGAGGCCCGGGGAGGAAATGCACGTGCCGCCAGCCTGGTCTGCATCAATGTCTGACGCGTGAAAAGAGGCGAATGCTTCTTTCTCCAGTTGTAGTACGAATCTGCCTTACACCAACACGCAACAATATCGGACAACGGTCTCAAATTAAAATAAACATGCTCTGCATTAAATTTGGCCATTCCATTGAAGCACCGATTTCATTAGACATCTGGGAAGCATCTGACACCCTGGTACACAATTCCCTGCTGGCGCGCCTGCTCTCTTCTGCAAGCAAGAAATGGACTCCCTGGGTCTGCCTCAAATCCTTCCTGACCAACAACACTGGCCTGCATGCCCATCCGCAGCCTGCGTCTTCTGCCCCTAAATCACGGATTGCTGTTTGTTGGCTCAGTTTTTCCACTGTTATTTGGTTCAGTTTTTCCAAGGACAGAACGACTTGCATTCTCCGGGGTTCCTTTGGCCTTTTTTGAGAATCTTGGGTGTTTTCTAATCACACTCAATTTTTGAACAAACTGCACTGTCCTGCCCTCTCTGTAGGCAACCCAACCATTCTTCTTAAAGCGGAGTTTTCACCATCTCTCAAACCCTAAAATCTGCTCTTCTGCAAAATATCTGCACCCGAAGAGCTGGGATACATTCCAACACCCATAGCTCCGATATATAAAATCTCATTCACCCATGCAGTCATGAATTCATTCATCCATTTACCATCTATAGTGTCCCCACTCCCTCTGCAAACCTGTGCAACATCTATATTGTCCCTCTTGCCAAGCTGGGACACAAACCTATATCCGATGTCTCTCTAACCCAGACCCACGGAGGGTAGGCGGGGGTAGTGAGAGCTTGGGAAACGGGAGAGCCACTGAATATCCTTGAGGGGCTGGGGTGACCGCCAGGCATCCAATGGCAGAGCTTCAGAAACCTCTTTTTGACAGCCTATTGGTCACAGGGCTGCAGGAGTCCACGTGTCAGGCCTGCCCATTTAGGGAATCCTTTCAGTTGATCCTGTTCCAGACCAGGATCGCCATGCAAGGCAACGGGAACCATAAGTAGAAGATGCGCAGAGGATTCTGACGGGAAGGTGGGAGAACAGTTGCAAAATGTGTCTCTCACCTACAAAAAAGCTGAGGAACGGGGGGGGGGAGGGCAGCAAATGATAAACAGTGGATAAAAGGAACATATTTTCTTGATGGAAGGAAAGCCAGTGAAACTAGGCAAAGTTCAGGGCATTTACAGCAATTACTTATGGAAGAATGAGAGGAAAGTTAGAATATGCTTAAACTGGGACACCTGAAAAGAGCAGGACCCTTGTTGACTGCAGTGATCTGCAGAACGAGGGAACACCTACCGGCAACCAGAATGCCAGGTTCTTTATACCATCAGAAGCAGGGGCAAGGCTGCAAGGGGTCAGGCCCAAGTTTCCTTAGCTGAGTTGTTTGCACAATCTCTGCCTCATCCAAGCTGAGCAGACCTCCAGCCAAAAGGAAGGAATATTGACAAAAGAGCAGGTCTCATGATATTGAAGTACAAATCACCAGGGTGTCATGAATTTACATGACGTACTTGACACCACAGGACCCAAGGCGAGTGGCGAGAGGCTGTCGATACAATTTAAAGGCAGGGCAGAGGGAGGAAAGTTTTGCTAAATGTCCCAGGTTGCTCTTGTGGGAGAGGATGCAGAGGGTTGATGGGAATATCTCCTGTTTGAGACCAGCCTGAAAGAAAAGAGAATACTGAGGGGAGGTATGTACCACTTATAATGGCCTCAGCAAGAGGGTGGAGAAGGAGTGGATAGTCAATGGCATTGAAAGATGCCAACCCGTCTAAGAGTATCACGTTGCCTCAAACTTGGCATGAAACTCCAAGCGGCTTCGAAGCAGGGCTACTCACCACTGAATGATCTCCGTGATTTGAGCCTCCCAGTGTGCCACAGACTCCTTCTTGTCAGCCAGGTCCCTCATCTCTTCCTCCAGCTGCCTGTTGTTGGTATTCATTTTTTCAAACATAGTTGTGATCTGTTGAAACAGGAGTTGTAAAATAGTGAATATTATCCCCAACAAAAGAAGCGAGCTAATGTAATGATTTGACAACTATTTCATGCATACACTCAGCAACCGATAAAAGATTCAGAAATAAGAGCAAACACCAATCATAAAAGCAAATTATTGAGAGATACAGCAATAAAGGCAAATATCATGTAAGCTGTCAATCAATATATTAACTTATGCAATACTGGTATTCGCCCATCATGACAACTGATACACGTGTGAGCAACAACAGTGGTGGGAAGCACCTCTCATGATATCGGTCAATCCACTTGAACAATACATACCAAACTTCCGCATAAAATCAATCAACCTATAGATAAGCTTCAGTGATACAGGTAAAGACTCCTCATAAAACCAATCAATAACCACTCAGTCAAGCCTTCTGTACACACAATTACAACTGTTAAAAGGGTTAGTAGTCTGAAGTTATTTAAGATGGCTGCATTTCCATAATCCGTAGAAGAATTTTTTAGAGAAACATATTTAAGATTTTGATACTGTAAACAAGCACATACTGAAAATAGCAAGTATTGCCGAAGCCAATAGGTCTGGCCTGGGCAGGCTGCTGCAATGGGTATTTTTTAAATGTTTTATTGCAAGCATAGGCTACAAAAATAACAAGCATTTGCAATGCAATAGGTCTCGCATTTGTGAGAGTTTAATCTATTGGCATTGTAAATGACAATGCCTTTTATTATGGGTTGTTTTTTAAAACATAAATAAAAGGCATTGTCATTTACAATGCCAATAGATTAAAATCTCACAAATGCGAGACCTATTGCATTGCAAATGCTTGTTAATAGAGCACCTATGCCTCTCCCAGTGTTACCGGAATACAGAAAGATCCGTCTGATGCGTGCGTCCTTGTACTGTCACCCTGCAAGCCGGCACCGTGGGTGAACGCTCGCCACTGCCTTCCTGGACTGGCAGGTCACGAGGTCGCAGCCCGACGATGCCAACTCAACCTTCCGTCCTTTTAACACTGTAAATGGGCTACGATGAAAATTGTAAAGCTGCTCTTTACAATGCTTAGAAACCGTTTGGGTTCGAAAGGAAGTTACTGTTGTCGGCAATAACGGAAGTGCTTGCGCCTGTTCGAAAACATTCCTAGAATAGTAAATATATGCTTGAGAACAACTGTAGTAAGATCAAAGCCTGTTTAACAGCGCATCATAATGTTGTATTTTTCTCGTTGGCCGTGTACTCTACGGTGTGTGCTGCTGCTGCTCCTGCCTTTGACTGACTTCAGTCATTTTACTGCAAGCAGAGGGCGTTTTCCCTTCAAAAATGGCGGGTCAAAAATTATTTATGTATTTTGCAAGCTTGTTATATCTTTTTGGGATCAGCTACATGAAGGGCATCATATGTGACAATAGGACAAGACGCTTTCAAGTGGCTGACAAGTTCTCAGTGCTAGAACAGGAAGACACCAGAAGTTGAATCCCGCCACCACATGTGACCAAATTGTGTGACACTAGACACACACCTTTAGCAATATGTTGAATCCAGCATTGAAAGCAGATTCCGGAAACGCCGTAAGACTGAGCTTTTAAGACTGTTCTTCGATTAATATACAGACTTTGCACGAGGGAGCGAGGAACACCGGATATGAAACATGCTTCACATTCAGTTGAACCCCTACTGCCCGATATTAACTGTACTTGCAATTCTTACTGTATAGCGCTATGAGGTAAACTTGAATTGACTTGCAGCGCTAGATAAATCTCCTAAATAAATGATTTCACTTTCCTGTGCTGCATTTCCCATCTTCAGAAACTGGAGAGTGCTTACATATGGCCGAATAACCAGAATTGAATACTGTCTGCACCCTAATATTGGATATTTAACATCTGAAGAAGTTACCCATGCAGGGGCAGATGCTGCATTTGCGGTGTACATTCTATGTTGGTCTAATAAAATTAATCTCTGTCTCTATATTGTAATTAGTAGCGGGCGCCTGATTACATACATTGCCGGTATGACGAGACGGTTGTGTGGTGATGTAGTGAACGCCCTTGTGTGTTTGTACTATTTTCCCTTCTGGGTCTCTTTTGTGGTGATATAATGAGCCACCAGTTTAACTCATAGAAGGTGTGATTGAGGCATTAGGACTCGGACATTGTTAAACAAGGAGAGCTACATAAAAGAAAAAAAAAAAAACCACGGCAGCGAGTGGTGCGCGCACGCCACTGTGAGCCATATGTCTTCAATTATCGCGCCCGTGTCTGGGCACGATAATTGAAGACATATGGGCTTTGGTCCGCGTAACAGACACCAATAGGCCATGGGTGGAGCAATGCGCCCACCTTTGGCCTATTGCGTGGTCTGTTAAAAAAAACACGCACGCAAAGCCCAATAGCGGAACCCAAATGGAAAAGCACACGCACGAGCGTGTGCGATTCCAGGGTCCGTTTCTAAACCCCCTACAAAACGGCTCGCCTGCGTGAGCACTGCTGCGCAGTGCATCACGAGGGGTGAGCCCTAAAAAGGAATAAAACAGAAGTAGGTCGTATGATTGCATAAACAATTTTATATTAAAAAACCTGCAGTGATGTGGCTGGTTTACTAGTGATATTTTTAAAATAACAAGCCTTTCACCTGCTCCATGCATTATTATTAATATTATTATTTGTGAAAGAATAAATCACAACATTGCCATGCACTAAACACACAGACAGCTACACTTTTACAACACTTTTTAACTGGCTGGCATGTTCCTTGGAATCCCCCTTAGGTCTTAGTGAGTGGTAGCATACTTGTGCCAGTGGAATTCACTTTTAAAATCAGTATGAACTTTCATGGGTCTTCAGTTTAGGTCACAAAGATTCACTAGCTTCCAAAGTCAACACCAACCAAAAACGCAGGCTAGAAAGATAACAGTATCAAAGGACACAACTGAAAGGACAGGGAGGGAATGTTTGGGAAAAGATCTAAAACCCGGTGCAGACTCAAAGGGAACAGAAGTTTGATATTAGACCGGAGCAATCGACCGCTCTTGCCTTCGAAGATTTGTAACCATTAACAGGCACTTCTCTACATGGATATCACCCCAAAAGATTAAAGGTGGGGCATTTAAATGAAAGCCCAGTTTAGCAGCTGCAAACAACACTACACTCATACAACATGAATAATATAAAGAGTTCCTCACTACAAATATATAATCTTTCCTGTTTGTAGCAGTAGTTTTTTGATTGACTACTCTCTCTCCTTAAAAACACTGAACACTTCAGACGAAAGATTGCATTTGTTTCCCGACAGCTTTTGCAGAGCCAGATACAAAACATGGGATTTCATACTGTAATCACCCCATGACCAGAGAGCATGCCCGGGTTTCGTTGGAGGCGCCAGGATCATTGGTCGAATACTGAAGCATGTTACGTTGGTCAGAAATACAATTTGTAACTTAGCTTTTGGTTTCTGGATCTCACTTTGCACCAGAGATGGTGTTAAGCAGCTACTCCAAACAGAGACAGTCGGAGATATCCTTGATTGGTCCCTCTCGACAGCGGCACAATGACAATCTCGTCTTATACCCATATGTTGATGTCTACTAGTAACAGTGTCTCTCCAGGTTGATGCTCAGTAACATATAGTTTCTTACCTGTCGGTGTAGTTTTGCAGCTTGAAGACTTTGTGGATTCACTATGCTGTGCATTATCCCGCCATCTAGTGGTTCGGTCCAGAATCGTAGTATTTATTCTCTTTTTTTTTGTGTGGCCCAGGTGGGCGTCGACATCCCACCATTTGGTGTCCTTCGTGACATCGACGCGCTTTCGGCAGAAGCTCCCACCTTTGGTCGCCATCTTCGGATTCTTTTTTCTTGTCTTGTGTTACCTTCCTTTGTTGATCCATTTAGTTATGATTGCAATTTAATCCTCCTTTCCTTCTGTCTCATCTTTCTGGCGGAGGAGGGTGGTATCGCTAGTGAATCCAGAAAGTCTTCAAGGTGCAAAACTACACTGACAGGTAAGAAACTATACGTTTTGCAGCGTGAATCTTTCTGGATTCACTATGCTGTGCATAGACTTAGTAGCAGTTTGTCCTTATTGTGGTGGTTGGGTGGAAGATGAGCACTGGTTACTGAAAATGTGTTGTAAGACCTTCTGTCCCACTTGCGCTTCCTTATTCATTTGAATATCCACACAGTAGTGCTTAGTGAACGTATGCACTGAAGACCATGTTGCAGCTTGGCAAATGTCTTGAATAGGTGTGTGTGAGGCGGCGCATAGGCGCAACAGCGCGATACCTGCATGTCGAGGGTACCAGCATGGAGATCGTCCGCAATCTCTACCGAACCAGTGGGAACCTCCTCCGACCCCGATAACCCCGCCCCCGTGTCATGTGTCCCTCCAGGAGCCAGTCCCGAGGCGGAGTATAGTGGAAGTCGTCACAACTGACCCCGGAACAGGAAGCCCTAGACCTGAGAAAACACTGAGGAGATCCGAGGAACGGCGCGACACTGCAGGAGAACAGACGAAGGGAAAGGAGCAGGCGAGCCGGAGCGAGGGAGAAGCGGAGGAAAACGGCGACCGAGAAGAGGACGCGGACGGACCTGAAGCCGAAGACGAGTGGAGTGAGGATTGGTGGAGCACACCGGAGGACGCTGGAGAGCGGCCGCAACCCCGGAGGGTTGCGGCAGAGCCGGTGAGTCCAGCAATACAGGGAATAGTGGGGGAAAGGGCAGCGGGTGGTCATACAGTACCGGGGGTGGGGTAGGGAGGGTGGCATTGCATAGCACGAGGGGCACAGATCGTAACAAACCCAGAACCACACACTCCATCCTCTTGCACCACCTACCTTTTGTTTTCTTTTTGTCATGGTACTCATAGCCACCTATACCCAGGCCCTTGACGACCTGTAGATCTTACGTCCCTCATCCCAAAAAGCCCCCTTTGGGCGCCTTACTCTCAGCTTGGCACGTATCCTTTTGTTTTTGTGCACCAACCGGGTGAGGTGACTGGTGTAGCTAAATCGTAGAGAAAATAGCTGACGGCTCCTCTTCTTGTCTCTCCCCTCTGCATGAGCGTCCGCAAACCCACCCTGTTGACAGGAGCCACCACCACGGAGAAAAGTACCATCGCGAAGAGCAATCCCAAAGACCCAGAAGAAAGAGAGAAGCCACGAAAGGAAGAAAGGAGTCCACTGTATATAAATCACCCCGCGAACCTGTTGACTTGAATAAAAACCCTAAAGATTGCACACTATATCCAGCCTCCGCATCTGTGTATCCGGCCCGCCCTTCCCCCACGCTCACAGTGTGTTTGCTAGAAACACAATTGTTGCTCCTTTCTTCCTAGTAGGTAGAGTGAGCTTGAGCTCCCCCTTGTAACTCTTGTCCTGCCCGCTTGTGGCAGAGTTGAATAGATTTGCAATCCACCGTGCAATGGTGTTTTTGGTGACTGGCCGTCCCAAAAAACTGCTGGCAAGGGATACGAAGAACTGTTTTGTTTTCCTGCACTCTTTTGTCCTTTCTATATAGTGCATGACAGCCCTTCTGGCGTCCAGTGTGTGCAGGGCCCTTTCTGTGCTTGGAGTAGGTTTTTGGAAAAAACTAGGTATCTGGATTGTTTGGTTAATGTGGAATCGAGAAACCACCCTTGGCATGAAGTGTGGGTCCGTTCTCATTACAATCCGGTCGCTGCGTATTTGTAGGTAGGGCTCTTGGAGTGTTAGCACTTGCAATTCACTTACTCTTCGTAGCGACATGATAGCCACTAAGAAGGCTGTCTTAAGTGTGAGCATGTGCAGTGTTGCCTTGTGAATAGGTTCGAAGGGCGCCTTCATCAATTGAGTTAGCACCACGTTGAGGTTCCATGTTGGTGCTGGCATCCTTTTTGGGGATGCGATTCTTTTAGCTCCTTCCAGAAATCTCTTCACAACTTGGGAGGTGAAGAAACTCCTCCCGGTTTCTCCCCTCGTGTAAGCCACTATTGCCGCTAAGTGCACCCTTAGGGATGTGTAGCTTAGCTTACTTTGTAGCAGGTGCGTTAAGTATTTTAGTACTGTGGATCCCCTTGTGATTTTCCGTTGTAGTTTCTCCTTGCTGCACCATTGGGTGAACCTTTTCCATTTTGCTATGTAGCACTTCCTTGTCTCCTCGCTTCTCTGAGTACTGCCATGGTACTTTCTGGTAGTTTGAGGTGTGCAAATTCTAGGTCTTCAGGAGCCATGCTGCTAGGCTGAGGCTCTCTGGCTCTGGGTGCAGTACCTTTTCGTTCTGCATTGTTAACAGGTCTCTTCTTTTTGGGAACCTGTGTGCTGGTTCTTGAGCCATTTCTACTATCTGTGAGAACCAGGACTGTCTGGCCCACTGAGGTGCTATCAGAATTAGCGTGATGTTGCTGATCCTGCATTTGTTGAGTACCCTGTGTATCAGTGGTATCGGGGGGGAAAGCGTATGCAAATGTCTTTGACCAACTTATCCATAGTGCATTCCCTTGAGACCGGTGGTCTGGTTGTCTGGATGCGAAGTGTTGGCATTTTGCATTCTGATGTGTTGCAAATAGGTCTATTTGCAGTGTTCCCCACCTTTGGAAGATTTTCTCCACTTCCTGCTGGTTGATCTCCCATTCGTGGGATGCGGACGTCTGTCTGCTGAGTCGGTCTGCTTCCACATTGTCCTTCCCTGGTAGGTGTATTGCTAGTAGGTCTATTCTAAGTGAGATGGCCCATGTCCACATCTCCTGTCCTAGCTTTGATAGCGCTACTGAGTGTGTTCCCCCTTTCTTGTTGATGTAGAACATAGTCGTGGTGTTGTCTGTTTGGTTCAACACCCTGCTCCCGTACAGCTACTTCTGAAATGCTTTTAAGGCTAGGAACACTGTCTTCAGCTCTAGGTAGTTGATGTGTGTTCACTGCATCCTTCTGTGTCCATAACCTCCTCACTTTGAGTTGGTTCATGTGCGCTCCCCACCCCAGGTGGGAGGCATCTGTTGTGATGGTCACCGTTGGAGTTGGTGGTGGGAATGGTTTCCCTTGTGCTATGTTTTCCTTGTTCCACCACGCTATTTCCTGCTGCACTGCGTGCGTGACAACCACTAGATCTTCCCAACTCCCTGTTGCCTGTGACCATTGCTGTTGGAGCCATTCTTGGAATGGTCTCATGTGGAGTCAAATATGTGGCACTAGGTGTATGCATGAAGCCATCATTCCCATGAGCTTGCTCACCGTCCTCACTGTCAGAGCTTGCCCCTTGTGGTAGCGAAGTGTCTCCTTCAGTAGTGCCTGTGTTCTCGTGCTGGGGAACACCTTTCCCTGTAAGGTGTCGATCTCTGCCCCAAGGAATATCTTCACTTGTTCTGGTTCTATTGAGGACTTTCCCCAATGTATTGAGAACCCTAGTTGCATTAGCGTTTCGGTAACCTGCTCAATGTGCTGTTTGCATTGTCTGTATGAGTTTGCCTTTACCAGCCAGTCGTCGATATAGGTGTGCTGCTACCGCAGCTATGCATTTGGTTAACACCCTTGGTGCGGACTTTAAGCCGAATGCTAGGACTGTGAACTGGTAGTGTGCTTCCATGATCACAATCTTAGTAAGCGTTTGTGTCTTTTGTTCATGGGGATGTGTAGGTAAGCGTCCTTTAGGTCTATAGTTGCCATGTAATCCCCTTCCTGTATCTGGGGTATTACTTCTTGCAGTGATGTCATCTTGAACCTCTGAGTCTTTACGAATTTGTTTAAGAACCGTAGGTCCAGGATAGGTCTTAACGTTTCGTCTACCTTTGGTACGAGGAAGTAGTAGGAGTGGACCTCCTTGTTTCTTTCGTTGTGCGGCACTGTCTCTATTGTCTCCTTCTTTAGGAGCTCCTGTGCCTCTAGCAGCAAGAGTGATAGTTCTGCTGTAGAGTGTGCCTTGTAGTTTGGCTTCCTGTTTGGAGGGGGCTTTTCTAGTTCTATGCAGTAGCCATGTTGTATGATGTTCAGTAGCCACTTGTCGGTTGTGACCTTCTTCCACTCCCGGAAGAAGTGTCTGATTCTGCCTCCTACAGGTGTTCTGTGCTCGTGGAACTGTTTGTCTTGTGGTACTAATAGTTTCTCTTTTTCCTTGTATTGTCGCCCCCCTCGAGGTGTAGTGTGGGTGGGCGTCCTTCTTACACTGGAGTCACTTTGAGGTGGGTTGCTGCCCTCCCCTTCTTGTCTGACCTCATCCGTTCGAGGGCCCTCGAAAGGATTGTCTCCGTGGCTGGTACTGCCAGTTTTGCTGTTGCTGTCCCAGTTGCTGTGTCTGGTTGCTGCCTTGGTAACCCTGTTGGAAGGCTTGATGGTATGTTCCCGGCTGGCTGGTTCCTCTGCCTGCCGGTCTCCTTGAGGGGGTGCCCCTTCTCATTCCCCTGAACTGCAGCTCTCCCATGGACCTCGCTGTTTCATTGTCCTTTTTTAGCTGTGTAAGTTTTTCGTCAACCAGAGTGCCGAACAGTTGTTCTCCATTGAAGGGTGTGTTCAGGATGTTATTTTGCACTTCTGGTTTGAACCCAGAGATCCTCAGCCAGGCATGTCTTCTCTCCGTATCCCCGATCATCATCTGCCTACTGGATGTCGCTGCTGCATCCAGGGCCGATTTTAGGCATGTGTTGGCCATGTTCTTGCCCTCTTCCACGAGGTGGTGTGCCCTCTGTTGGTACTGCTCCGGGAGCTGTTTGAGCAGTTGGCCGACTTCCTCTCAATGCTGGTAGGCATGTCTGTTAATCAAGGCATTTGAGTTAGCGATGCGCCATTGAATCGCCGCACTCCTCTCAATCTTCCTTCCTGTAAGGTCCATCCTCCTGCTCTCCTTGTCTGGAGGTGGTCCTGAGTTCGTGGGCACGTTGGCCCTCTTCCTAGCTGTTGATGCTATTATCGAGTCAGCAAGTAGTGATCCCTGAATATATACTGGGTCTTCTGAGGAATGTTTATATTTCTTCTCTGTCCTTCGAGTCACTGACGTAGATATGTTTGCCATTTCAGCCTCGAGCCTTCTCCTCTTTTTCTCCATCTCGGCCGCCTGTTCGGCGTCGAGCGCTCTGGCGCTTCGCTTCGTGGTCGTCGACCTCGAAGTCACCTTTAACTCTTTTTCCCTCGGCGATGAGCGGTCCTTTTCAAGACTGGGCTTCGGCGACCTAGGTTTCTCCAGAGTTTTCGCTGGCTGGGAGTCCTTTTCAAAGGATCCGCTGGGCTGTTTGTCCTTGGATGCAGCTGCAGGCATCGAGGGTTTCGACGGCAGCGCCCCTTTCGAGGACTTGTATCACTCTTTTCGAGCGTCGGTCGGGTGTCTTTGGGTCGACGACTCTCTTACCTCCTTCGCCAACTTCTTATCGGTCTCGACGACCGTGCAGCCTTCTGGTCCCTCCGCGATGTTGTCCTCTTCCCCACTGGAGAGGCCCAAGTCTCGGAGCGATGGGGGGGGGTCCTTGCCCCTGCATGTTGTAGTTCGCCCTTCGCTGCCTCTCCTGAACTCTGAGGGTTTTTGATGTGAACGCTGAGCAGTCGTTGCAGTCTTGGCTTCGATGGTCAAGCGGCAGGCAGAGGTAGAAAACTGGGTGCTGATCCTTCTGCGCGTGCTTGTGGTGGCAATTGTCACAGAATTTAAATGGAGTTTTGTCCATGTCCGCGCTCAGGGAGCCCCCCTCCGTTGGACGTCGAAGTTCTTGGTTTTTTCCTCTCTTCTTCGTTGTCCCGGTTGTCCGGCCTGCAGTCGGTGCTGAATTCTCCAATTTTCCCTTGTTTTTCGCAGTTTTCGTTGATTCCTTCTTCAAAAGTTTCTGGAACTCGTCTGTGACGATCCAGACCCAACGGCGGAAAAAAGAATCTGAAGATGGCAACCAAAGGTGGGAGCTTCCGCCGGAAGCGCGTCGACGTCACGAAGGACACCAAACGGTAGGATGTCGACGCCCACCTGGGCCACAAAAAAAAAAAAAGAAAGAAAAAATACTATGATTCCAGACCCAACCACTAGATGGCGGGATAATGCACAGCATAGTGAATACAGAAAGGTTCACGCTGCTAAGATTTTTCTCATCCTGGTTGCAAATTGATGTATTTCTTTGTCAGCCCTGCAGCCCACCTCCCTAGAAGTACAATTTGGTTTGGGTAAGTGTGAGACACAGGATTACACCACATAGACCTGGCTCTAAAATGGCACATTGAGACTGAAAAAAGTTTGTGTATTAATTAACAATATGGTGAACTACATCAATACCTTCCTAGATTCCTGCTCAGGCTGTCAGCTGAGTTCCTCTCCCCATCAGATGACTGAACCTAAGGGACACATACTGGTCTCTGTGACTCCGACATCCTCACATAGAGCATTGTTTTTGTGTTGTCGGAGAATCAAAGACATCCGTACTCTGCCCATGGAGTGCAAACACAAAAGTATTGGCAAAGCCACTAGCTCTGGGTTTACTGTGCTAACACATACATGGTTAGCACATTACAGCAAGGCACGGGAGGAAGCCATCAGGAGCAGAGAGGGATATGGTTGTAAAATAGTCCCTCATACAGTTTGATGCTAGCACCGGAGTGAAAGCAGAAGGATACACTCGGATAGCCCATAGCTTTAGATGAGTCATGAACACTCCACTGGGCTAGGCCAAAGTGTGATTGACAAAGTCTAAAGCCAATGGTTGAAAGAAGCTCATTCATGAAGGAGCGCGTCATTGTTTTTATGGGCATTTGTGCATGTCTATGTGTGTGACCAGACCTTCACGGTGGCGTCCTGGGCCAGGGTTGGATTGGGAACCGCTATCACCCACCCCAACGCCAAGGTGAACTCAAGGTTGATCTGCGAGTTGTGGATGAACAGAAGCCTGTCTGCATCTTTGGCTGTGGTGGGCAAAGGCCCGTGGCTCCAACCGAGAGGCCACGCCGCAGGGGGGCCTGGATACTCCTCAGAAGGATCAGTATGGCCCGCAAGCCTGTACCTTTGAGGGGAGGGTCCATGTGCTTCATTCTGTGGGGCCGGGCCTGCAGAGCTGGACTGAACAGCCTCTTGGCCCCCTGCCTAGGTTGTGGCTGGACCCTTTCTGTGGAGCGATCGACAAGCGGTAAGGGAGAGACTGCCAGGCACCTGGCCCGGGTGTGGGTGCCTGCCCTCCGCACCTCAGGGGCACACAATGGGGAACACCAAACTGCAGAGGACCCAGGCCTCCCAGGGCCAGATAGACAAAGACACGCGACATGCGGGGCCCTTTGACAAAGAGTCAAAACTAGAGCCTGCTCTGGTCCTGCAGGACCCCTCGGCCCCCAATAAACAAGCGATTCACAACCTGCGCTTCTCCAGGGAGGGGAAAATGGGCGACTTGAAGATTAATGAATCTGTTGAGGCAGGATCTAGGCAACACAACCACCAGGGTGGCAGGAACAGAGGATAGAATATACACGGCAGAGGATATGTACCTGGAAATGCGGACCACAGTTGCTGGTCTGCAAGAAACAGTGCAACAGCTCTAGCTGCAGGCTGAGGACGCAAGGGTCACTCCAGACGCAACCACATATGCATCGTGGGGGTCCTGGAGGGTACGGAGGGGGTTGTACCCCACTACATTTGGGAGTACATGGCTTACCTCCTCGGTCCTGAAGGAGGAGCTGTCCCCCTACTCTGCAGTGGCGAGAGCTCACTGATCCTTGAAGCAGCGGCCTCCACCAGGGGCATCCCTTGCTCCATTATCACCCGCATCTTTAATTTTGCCGACCACAACGCGATCCTACAAGCCTTGAGGTAACACGAGATGCTGACCTGCTATTCTACATGGGTGTCGATCTTCCTGGATTACACCCCTAAGATCCAACAACAGAGGCATTCCTTCCTGGCTGACAAGTAGAAGTTGAGTCCTTCAACTTAAATACATGTTGCTATTCCCAGCACATCTCAAAATCATCTTTCAAGACAAACTTTCTTTTTTGACTCACCTGAAGCGGCTTGGTTGCAGTTGGAGGAAAGAACCCCCCTCCAGGGGGTGGGCCTCTGGCCTTGCACCCTCAACACAACATCGCAGTATCAGGTAAGGGTTGGAGGCAGCTGCCGCGCCGGTTCTGGCGCACTTACAGGCAGTAACACTCTGCTATGGATCTAGCGGACCTACTGCGCTCCTGCCGCTCAAGGTCCTTGAACCAGACCTGTGAACTTCCAGGTTTAGAGGGAGACTTGAAAGTGCACTGTGGCATGGAAGTTGGTTGCCACAAGTTACATCCTTGAAAGGTTGTAAACCCTAGCATGTAACAGGTATCAAGAAGCTGGGAGATGTCCGGTCGGGTCTAACATTAAATTCTTCCAAGAAATGCAGGCGGAATATGACCTAACCCACTCACAATTTTTTCAGTACCTATAATTGTGTCATGCCCTCATCCCATACATTTAAGGGCTCACAGACCTACCAGACCGTAGTCCTCTCAAGGCTAAAATTCTCCCGGATGAGCTGCCCAGACACATGTTATATATGAGACTGGTTATGAATGATGAGTGCCATGGCCTCATCAACCTGCTTACGATGTATGATCGAACGAGACAATTTCCTACATACGATCTGGTTGTGTGCAAAGCTGACCCCATTCAGGGAGGGGATTGGAGTGCCTAGAATGTGTACTGGGATGGATGCCACCCGAGCTCCTAAATTTGCTCTCCATTTCACAGGAGAAATCGATACTGATAGATACCATACAGCGTTACCATTGCGGGTTCTGGTGGTGGATAAGAGGGATATCGCCAGGGTCTGGAAGGACAACTCTCCCCCATCATTAGAGAGGTGGAAATCTGAGCTGGACCATACCATGAGCTTGGAGATCCCCATCAACAAGGATAAGATTACCCATTCAAACACTATAGGATATGGGTAATTGGGAGGAGGTATCTGGGCACAGCCCTCCAAAGGACCAAGAACCCACGTCATGTACTGAATGATGAAGTTCGGTCTTACATGGGTAGGACAAGAGTGGAAGCCCAGGAGGAAAGCGGAACAGGCCAAGGTGGATTGTAATGTCAACCTGATATCGGAGGCGGGGGAGCTATGTTTGTTGTTATATTAGTCAATGCTCATTCAGCAACTTTTACCAAGGGCTCAGTTGGGTCTTAAGGTTATCTCTGCACGTCTGGCGTATTGCTTTTGACAAAAAACCTATAGCAAGTGTTATACAAAAATAAAACATTTCGTAATCTAATCTTAAACCAGCTTAAAAGCAAAAACCTGAAAATCACTGTTAATTATTGGCACTATAAATCTATTTTCAGGAAGGAGAAAATAATATGTTATCTCTAAATATATATATAATTTACCTTTTTTTTAAATGTTACGGATTTTTAAGGTACCAATGTACAACACAATGCATACATAAAAGAGAAAAAGAGATGGGCAGTGTCGGTGGGTAGGAAGAAGAAGGGAATAAGAATGGCTAAAGGGCAGAAGTGCAAGGCCCATTACATACATATTTCTTTTTACACACATCTCCTACTGCATGCCTCAGTCTGTATTCACTGATTTGGGAACATTTTGATGTTAAAATGGCACAGGTGAACTATGGACTTCTAACTTGAAACAATCAAAAAGACTTCATAACGGCCGAATCTGCTTTATACAAAACAATCAATGCTCTTATACAGTGCACTAATAGACTCCAAAGTCCATAACCGAAAACTCTGCATATTCCTTGTTTACTGCCCATGTGGACTGTGTCACATTCTGACATGATCAGAAGAATGAAAGGCCGAGACTGTCCGGTTTAGATTATAACCAGCGGTCCAGTTACCATGGAAGCTGCACTAATTCTGCATATGTGTTTCTGAACAACTTAGCAACATCACAAAACAGAACCTAATAAAATACATACCAAAGAACTAACCCAGAGAATCATGGACAGTATTGCAGTAAAAAATAAAAAGTTAGTTTTTGTGCCAATTTCAACACTGCGCACTTCAATATCAAGTTTTCTGAATCCAATTAGATGTATTATGTAGTTTAGTTCTTTGGCAGGAAACGACATTGTTTCATTTACTTTATACAATGCCTACTACATGCATTTTGGAACATGGAAAGATGAATTACAGATGCTGTGTTTTGACCTCTTAATGGTACATACAAGGTGCCTGATTTGAGCTTGGCCTGAGTTTTCCAACACCTACGAAGACCCCTGTTTGCGCAGGGGTCGAATTCTGAGTTGGCCAGAGTTAACCACACTTAGTAATTACTCGGGGCAATAAAGTCTGCACCCTTTGTTAAATTTTGGTAGGTCAACTTGGCAGAATTTAACATAGGATTAGAGTGCGGTATTTACTGTGGCGCGTGGATTTGGTGTAGCAAGCTCCAAAATCTGCATGTTATACCACAAAAATTCTAAACCAGTTCAATTTATTGCACATGCAAATTCCAAATCATGGCAGCCCAGAAGGTGTGATGAGTAGCACCTACGCGTCCAGGGCACTCGTAATCAGGGTTTAGGAGTCAGCCTGCCCTAGAGCAAAATATGGCCGAATGCATTATTCAGTATGTAAAAAGACATACAGAAGACAAAAACCTGCCGCATTATTATTCATGGCAGCATGCAGACGTTGACAATGTACTCAACAGCAAAGAATCTCCACTGCCTTATACCCCGGGATATCTTGTGATCTGAAAAACGAAGACGTCACCGACCACAACTCAAAACTCACCTTGTCCAGCTCGTTCGACAGCTTTTTATTTTCTTCCGAGAGCAGGCCCTTTTCTCGCTCGTATTTCTGCCTAAACTCAGCTTCGAACTCTTCTCTTTCACTTTGGCTAAAATGAAACAATACAAAAAGTTTAGCAAATGAAAGCATATGTGCAAAAGTCCTGCCTGACATTTTCATGCATACCTGAAAAGTTATTTTCTCATTCGGCATTTCTCTGTAAATGCCCTTTTCAAACCACTGGAGCCCTGCACCAAGGCAACGTGATATTCAGTGCAGCACACAGAGTAGGCACCCATTTGTTGGCTTTACAATTGTTCATAGGGTTTATAATAAATTAACAGTAGTACAGCTAACATCCGTGAAGTATGAGTTCAAAGTGATAAAATGTAGTCATTTCCGACAGCAAGACCAGTCCCAGACCTGTTGGCATGCTCCCAGCGGATGATGCCCATTGGCCCAAGGCAACAGCATCCAATGGGCATACGCCAGGCTCTTTGTCCAGCAATCCTCCAGGGCATCTCATTGTCGCAGGTCCACTATCATAACATGTGTCTTTGTAAAACACACTTTAACACTTTGGATATCCTGGGCCTAGCCAATAGATGCTTATTATTACTGAAATCAATGATACCCATGCAATTGTTCCCAGAAGGATGAGAAGCTGAGTGAACCTGCTGGGATTTGTACCCTGGGGTCAAAATCAGATGCCTGCAATGGATGCTCATTAGTCCACTAAACCACTGCACCTGGCCTTAGTCAAAGGCATTTCCTTTTCGGCAAGGTATCGCCAGAAACAGGCCACGGCCAGACTCATTGCCTCTTAAGAAAACTAGAAACAGCACGTGCCACACATACACTGCAACAAGGAACACCCACAGCTAGACCAGGAAAATGCCGTTCCCACGGGTACTATCGCTCACTAGCACAAACACACCACTAATTAGATCCCCCAAACAAGCCTTTCTAAACCCCTCCCTCATCTACCCCTCCTAGACTCATCCGATACCTCATCTCTCCTCCTAATCCACTTCTAGAGATTCTTCCCTCATCCATCTCTCCTTTACTTATCCCAAACCTCCTCCTACTGCTATGATCTCCAAATAACATTTTCTAGACTCTTCCCTCTTCTATCCCGCCACTATCCTTTTCAATCCAACTAACAGACTAAAATGTCCACCACTAAAATTAATTTCATATTTCCCTATATCAATTCACCACTAATACTTTCTGGGTTCCGGAGTAGCGTGCTACTCGCTGAAAAGCGATTCAACGCCTTTTCAGGGGTAGTAAGCGCTATATAAATGCAATTACAGTTACTAACAGCATAAGCCCTTCATTCATATTCCTTAACGCACATTCTGCAGGCACTCAAGCCCCAGGCATAGTTCATACCATCACACAACACAACCTAGTTGCACTTATCTCAGCAACATGGTTCTCTGCCACCTTCATACACTTCTTCATTCATTCAAGAAGTTCAACAAAATCAGATTCCTCATCAACAAAACAGACTTCCATGCTACTATCAATTCCCTCTTTCCCTACGGCTAAGTGGATTGGATTCAACTTTCTAATGCAAGATGAACTCCCCAACATCCTGAACTCACTCGAGGCCTCTTAACAGGTGCCATCACATTACTATCAATCCGGCTTCAGAAAAAGCAGCAGCAGGGGCGTGGCTGAGCCGCGGAATCTAATGGCTGCCACCTGAGCTAGCTCAGTAACGCACCTGACCGCCTTCCATACATCCGCCCAACAAATCCGCTGCCCTTGTCAGGGAAAGGCTACCGGAACTCGTCCTGCAGTTGGGACGTCGAACGGCGGACACGCTCAACCACCGGACAGCAGAGAAGCCGGTGTCCCAGGTTGTGGCCTGCGACTCATCTGATGCCGCATCAGGGAAGTGGGCGTGTTGCAACTGGATCTGGCCTCTTGTGGACGTGATGCTGTGGTCAGAGCGGCGCTCGGCCTATGCCGGAATTCGAGTAGGCCCGGGTCTCGGAATCCTGTGCCCGACGGGGTTGGTAGTGACCAGACCACCCGCGATTGCAGCGGAAGCGCACCAGGGGAACCAGGGTTATAAAGGCCCACGGAAGTAGCCGCGAGGAGAAATATAGCGGGGGTCCCGGCCGGAACCCCCGACCCATCGCCATCCTGGGCACCAGTGCGCTGGCCATCCTGCTGCAGCAAGGTAGGAGACGGCCTGGGGGCCACTCTGGGCTGCAAAACGACAGTGGTGAAGGGGCTGGTGTTGTGGAGTGCCCAGGGAGCATTTAGTCCACCGATCCTGGGAGGGCTGCGTAGTGCCTGGTAGTACGGCTGCAAGTGCCTCCCCAAGCTCGTCTGGAGAGCTGGGGACTGGCAGGAAGAGTCAACTGACCACTCGGTCTCCACAGCCCAGAACTACTGCATCCAGAACAGCGACACAGGTAGCATCAAAGGCGCGTTGGGCACCAACAGCGTGAAGCACTAACTTGTGGCGCCTGGAAGTGCGGTGTGGGCCTGGGGCTCATCCCCGCCCACTGCTGGCGAGACTCTTCCACCCCCTATTATATTCTATCTTTAGTTCCAGTTTGGGCTACAGGCACTCTGCATAGTTGAATCATGGGCAGTTTTAGTCCCAGAGTGCAGGGGAGCAGGGAGGGGGGAATTTGGGGTGGAGAGGGGTTGTTATTTGTTTTGTCCGAAAGAGCGACATTGCGAATCCCTAAAGGAGAGCTGAGATGCGTAATCTTTGAGCGTATACATGGGGACGCACTGGGAAAAGGCCTTTAAGCTCCTAAGCTGGAATGTGAACGGGCTCCGGGACAGAGTAAAGCACAGTATCGTATTGCAGTATGTCAAACGCCACACCCCGGAGGTGGTGCTTCTCCAGGAGATGCACCTAGTTGACAACTCCTGCGAGGCCATGAGCAGATGGGGCTATCAGCTGGTGGCCCATTCTAGCTTTACCAGGGTTTCCAAGGGGGCAGGTATCCTATTAAAAAACGACTTCCCAATGTCAATACACCATACGTGGACTAACGAGATGGGTAGGTATGTAGCAATTTTCGGGCAATAGGAGGGTAAGACACTCATGTTGGTATCAGTATATATCCCACCAGGTTGGCAGGGCAAGTTCTTTGGCGACCTAGGTAAAATAGTGTTATCATACCCTGATGGTTGTTCAGTAGTGGGAGGAGATTTTAATTCAGTAGTGTCGGCCTCTATGGACCGCAGTCCTCCCCGGGCCCTCAGCCCCTCACAAAGCTGGCTCCCAAACTTTCTTGATGCTATGGGCTTTGTGGACACGTGAAGGGTGTTCCACCCAGGGCACATTCAACACACCTTCCACTCCGGGGCTCTCAACAGCCTATCTCAATTAGACTACCTCCTAACTCCAGCACAGCAAGCCGGGAACATTAGAAAAATCCGACACCTAGCTCGAGGCATATCTGATCACTCCCCACTGTGGGCAGAAGTAGTCATTGGTGAGAAGAGAGTTGGGCGGGTGGCGCCAGTTAACTCATGGTACCTCAAAAACCCAGTGGTGAAAGACAAGGTAACAGTAGCTATGGAAGCCTACTTTCTAGAAAACAGGGAATCAGTGACCTCATCCCAAACCCTCTGGGAAGCCTTCAAAACCGTGGTGCGGGGTCAGGCACTCTTGCTAATAGCTGGGGTGCGAAAAGAAAAGTCGAAAGACTCGACGCGCTTGGAGGATGATATCCTCCGCCTTGAAGACGGGGAGCCAATGTCACAGGATAGGCTTCATACGTTGAAGCTTAAACAAGCTGAATATAAATCCATAGTGACTGACATGGACAAAACATTGGAGAGAGACAAAGAGGGCAGGCTCTATGACCTGGGTGACAAGGTCGGGAAATTACGGGCATGGCTGGATAAACTGGCAAACAGACTGGTCCCGGAACTCCTGAAGAGGCCAGGGGAAGTTTATTGGACCCGCAAGAGCTTGCAACCAGGTTCGCTGAATATTATCGCTCCATATACAGTGTGAGCTCTTCCTTCACAGAAGAGGACTCCCACTACCTGATCAGAGATATAAAGCTTCCCTCCCTGGCAGCAGATGACAAAGACCTGCTAGAAAGCGACTTGACCAACGATGAAGTAGCCCAGGCGATTAGAAGCCGCCAGCCCGGTAAGGCAACAGGCCCAAACAGCCTGCCAATCAAGCAGTACAAGCTGAAGCCGGATCTATTCGCCACATACATGCGAGAAATGTTTGAGGAAAGTCGAGAATTAGGGCCACTTTCACCGGACCAAAGGGTTGCCACACTGGTCACTATACATAAAAGTGGCAAGCCTAGAGATACATGCTTGTCCTACAGGCCCATCTCGCTCCTAAATGCTGAGCCTAAAATACTTGCCAAGCTCCTCGCCATACGTTGGGTCCAAGTAATAGATAAATTAGTACACTCAAATCAATCGGGCTTCATGCCCCACAGGAACACTGCTTTGAATCTGAGGAGGCTGCTTGGTGTTATGGGGCGCAGGGGTACGATTCAAGAAGATGCGGTTGTGGTCTCGCTGGATGCCGCGATGGCCTTCGATACAATATAATGGCCGTATCTCTTTGCAGTCTTGACCAAGATGGGTTTCGGACTCAGATTTAATGGGTGGGTGCGCCTTTTGTATGCAAAGCCCTTGGCACAAGTGGTCGTTAACAATAAGAAATCGGAGGTATTCGAGCTGAGCCGTGGGACGCGACAGGGGTGTCCGCTGTCTCCTATCCTTTTTGTCCTTACACTAGAACCATTGGCGGCCTGGATTCGTGAAGACCCAGTAACCCGGGGGCTAAGGTGGGCCGACACGTGGGAGGACCGCAACTCATTATATGCGGATGATATACTTCTGTATCTTGCGTCCCCCAGGTCGTCGATCCACAGAGTCCTGGATATATTCACAAACTATGGGAGATACTCTGGGTATACGATCAACTGGAGCAAATCCCCGATGGACAAACTCAGTGGTGAGATACCTCCACTGCCCAGAGGGTGTCCCATGAAGGAAGCAAAAGATGGATTCCAATATCTGGGAATCTTTATCACAGCGGATCCCAAGGCTAGCTATGACCGGAATCTCTACCCCCGCTGCAGCGACTGAAACAAGATGTGGCAAATGGGAAGATCCTACCGCTCTCATTATTGAGGAGGGCGGCCTTATTCAAAATGATGTCTCTACCCTGTTTTTTATACGCTTCCCGCATCCGGTCCCTCCAAAATATTTTAAGGAGGTGGAAAGTCTCCAGAGGGAACAGCTCTGGGATGGCCGCAACTGTATAGCCCTTTCCAAGCTTGTACTGAGTTGGTATGACGGGGGAATCGGGCTACCCGACATTAGGAAGTACTATTGGGCAGCTCACCTGTCAGCCATAAACCAATGCATCTATCGACAGGGAGACGATCCAGGCTATAAAATGGACAAGTGGTTAATGCCAGGGGGAAACTACAACACGGCCCTCTATTCAAGACCTAGGAGAATTCTTTTAACGGAACAACTAGACAGTGCATGTGTGGCACACGGTAAATAGAAACCTGGGGTTGGATCAAAAGTTTGCGATGGCAACCCCCTTGTGGTACTTGGAACAACTGGGCACCCTGAGACGCTCGAAGGGGTTTGATAAGTGTGACCTAATAAGGATCAGGAAAATCGGGGACCTATGGCAAAAAGGAGACATGATCTCCTTCGCCGCTATGCAACAAGAAAGTTAACTGGCCGACTCAGAATGTTTTGGGTATCTACAGGTGAGGCATGCGTGGACGACACAATTGCAGAGGAGTGTATTCCTCCTCGACGCTTCTCCGTTGGAGGACAGCCTGCTCGATGGCTACCTACCAATGAAGTCAGTCTTTTTGTCGTACAAGAAACTGGTCAATAATACGCAAGACCCCCTCCAAGTGCTTCGGGAACGTTGGGGGGAGCGATGGGTTGGAACTTGATGACGAGGAGTGGCAGGAGGCAGTGACCTTCTCGAGAGAAGTGGCAATCTCCTCCAGGCTACGCCTGGTCCAACTGAAGATCCTACATAGAATTTATATTACCGGAACTAGGCTCATCAGTATGGGAAGGGGGAGGAGAGCCTATGCAGGAGACAATGCGGGCAGGAGGGCTTTTTCATGCCTATCCTGTGGGAGTGTAAATACATACAGAGGTATTGGAGGGGGATACACGCCTGTATGGGGGGAGGTCCTCGGACTTACGGTTGGGATCGAGGCTAAGAGATGTCTCTTAAATGTCTGGGAGCCCACAGATTTGGGTAGAAAGGACCATACTTGGGTAACGCTGGGAGTGATGGTCGCAAAAAGGAACCTGGTAAGACTGTGGGGTGCCACAGCACTGCCCGCCGTAGAAGGGTGGAAAGCGGACATGGACTAGTGCATGCTGCGTGAGAAATATGTGTATGTCTCTAGAGGGTGCGCCAAGAAATGGATAGATATATGGAGCAAATGGAATAACTACCGTGGTAATATTTGTGAACCCCCCGTTGTTCTCTCTTTGGAAGATCCTGCAACACCATAGTGATCGCTTCATTACTGTATTAGGCATATTGTATAATGGTGAAGATTGTGCTCATAATTATGCAAAGTGAATTAATCTACCAAAACCGTGATTGAGATGTCGTTTTGTTGTTTAATAAAAAGATTAAGTTACTCTTTAAGTAGTCAATGCTGCTGTCCTCTGCAACAGCAAAGATCTCTGCCTCTTCATGCTGTTCAACCTCTGTGTCCTTTGATATAGTCGACCACCATGCTTCGATTCACACCCAAGAAACATCATGGGGTTCTCTATAACCTCTGACCTCACCAATCACTATCAGCTTGTACAAACAAGAACCACAAACGATTGAAACTACCCATTCCTGCTGTAATACCCATCCCCAGCATCTTCAATATCAGCATGAACCTCTCAGATTCATAATCATCATGAACACCAGGATCCACCAATAACACTCAACTATACCTCTAAATCTCCTCTACTGATGACCCAAAACCTGCTTGGTTTTAACTGAGACTTGGATATCAAGTACCTACATAAAGCTCAATCAAGCAAGACTCAAGTCCTCTTGTTTTCCAACAGCTTCAAACAACCTCAGATTTCAGCCTGACTTTCCATCATGAACCCGGATGGCTTCACCCCCGGTTGCCGAAAACCTAAAATCACTTTGATTTACTGTCGATACAGACCGCAAATAAAATAACACATCACTAGGAAAACAAACAGCAGGGTACCAGCTCTCCCTCTTCAAAAGTGAAACTCCTTCTGTTAGAAGCCAATTACTCAATGACAATTCAAGCCTGAGTCTATCCCACCTATATAGAGGCAATGCTATACTCAATGCACCCCCAAGCACACAGCACCTGTCTAGAGACAATGCTATGCTCAATGCCCCAAGCACACACCAAACCGGCAGTTCTAAAACGGCGGTGTGGCTCATCAAGGACTTGAAGACTTTGAACTACATCACCCCAACTCTAAAGAAATCACAATGGCATCACCTCCAGGCCTGTGCTCAGGATCAGCTGCAAGACCCCACCCACATCAGACAGAGCCAAACCAGGAGCCATGACTCTGACATAATAGAGATGAAACTATGAATGAAGGACCAACACATATCTTCTCCATCTATGCACCTAGGATATGGAATGTAATTCCCATCGACATCAGAAGTACTATAAGCCTTCTACAGTTCAGAAGGAAGTTGAAGACACATTTCTTCAAGGAGCACTAATCTCCTATGCAGTACAAGTCACGTGTTTCATTGTAAGTGAACTTAACCATACACTTGAGCACTCACACATTGTTAATCGCTGCATTGATTCCTAGCCTTGTCGGAGCTGTACAAGTACAGCTACATATATACTGTACAGCTTCAAATGCCAACTTTCACCAAGTGGAAAGTCATCTTGCACACCATTTAGCCTCAAGGAACACATTGGCCCAAAAAACAACGAAGATAGCCTGTTACCAGCTCTTTCTTCTAAAGAAAGTCAAGTCATTTCTTCCTGCAAGCGACTTCCGAACTGATGTTCAAGCTTCTAAACTCTCACTTCTGTATGGTGGTAGTGCCCTACTCCATGACCTTCAGACTCTACTCGGTCACCCCTTATGGGCATCCTTCATACAGCATGTCTCATTTAAGGAACTCCACTGGCTCTCCTCACCGGCCTGCACTATCTTCAAAACCAGTTGTATCCTTTACATCAAGAACAGCACCCCACTTATGTCGCAGACAAGTTCACCATCCCTGGGGGTTCTCGACACATCCTCAGTCAGGACACTATCAGATTGCAGTCTAAGAAGAGGAAAAAAATAAAAAAAAATAAAACAGCAGGACTTTTGCACCTATGCACCCAGGTTCTGGAACAACATTTCTGTATACATCAGGACTGCCCCAGTGCTGCTCCACTGTAGGTAAGAGTTGAAGCTGCACCTCTTTCAAAACACTTCATCACAATGCATTACAGTCCACAACCTAGCTTGTTCTCCTATTGCTTGCTGAAGAAAGCGTACATATAAGAACATTTCAGGTGAGGAACATTTCCTTCTCTCCACTTGACTGTAACCTCTGTAATAAGGTCTAAATAGGGAAAAGAGAGAATTATCTCATCCATGCACCCCGCCCACTTTTGGGAAGGACCCCAGAACAGCTAGAAACAACACTTTCATTTTTAAAACTTTATTTGATAGCACAGTTGGGCCAACTGCACATATATGGTAGCACCACTGTACTCAAATGTGTGCCTCTGCAGAGCATTAGCTCTCACCTCATCTGAAGGGCCAGGGTACCTAGCATGCAGTGTAACTGCTTCGCTTCAGTTGCTTGAAAACCGGTATTACAGATGTAATTTTTTCTTCTCCAGCATAGAATCCATCTCATAATCAAGATTATGTAGGGAAGACTGCTCCACTTTTGTGTCAGCTCTCACATCTGAATAGAGCATAGTACTTTCAAAAAAAGGTATAATTAAATCCACGTAGCAGGTCATCAGATGCTTGCTAATGGCATGCTGCAAAACAATCCAATATTTTTCCTCCAGTCGATTGGGGGGGAGAGGGAGGGCAATGTGTGTGTGTGTGTCTGTCCGTTTCTCTCTCTCTCTCTCTCTCTCTCTGGCCATTTAGTGTTGGGCTCAGATGTGTGCAACTTGTTTTTTTTTTCCGAAGAAGTCTTTTTGAGCCCCTCAGTGTGGTGACTCCTTCTATTGTAGGCAATGCGCGTGGGCAACGGCTCCATAGTCAGATTGTTTTTTCCCCACGGAGAGCAAAGATGTAGATGGATAATAAAGATGACCATGTGAAGTAAAGAATTAAGGTAAGAGTGACTGCAACAGAGCCCAGGTGGCCGGGAAGGAGGGTGGGTGGATGTCAATCTACATGCCACAAACAGATGCTTAGAGGATAAGTCATATTTTCTGTTCATGACATGTGAAGCTGTAGATACACATGCTGTGCATAGATTGTAAAGCAGTCCTCCCCAACAGCAGTAGCTTTGCCTGAGGATGTTGCAGATGACAAACAGTGTGCATGAAACAGTGTGCATAAGAGACAGCCAGGCCAACTCTAGCTTGTTGTCTAGCCAGGGCATCCACACAGTAATGTTTAGTAAAAGTGTGAGGGGTGGACAAAGTAGCTGCTTTACAGATGTCAGTTAGTTGTATATTCCGAAAGAAAGCCATACAAGTCCCTTTCTTGTGAGTGGAATGGGGTCTGGGAGGGACAGGTAGGGACCTTTTAGTTTCAGCATAACGAGTTTGAATACACTTGATAAGCCAACGAGCAATCCCTGCTTTGGAAATGGCACGCCCCTTGTGCAGATTGGAGTAGAACACAAAGAGTTGTTGTGTGTTATTAAATGCTTTTTTTTCTATCCACATAATATATTAACACATTTTCAGACATCCAGGGTATGCAAGCGCCTTTGGCTACAAACTCTGGATGGGAAAAGAAAACTGGCAACTGAATCGTTCAATTGAGATGAAAACTGGAAACCACCTTGGGGAGAAATAAGAGGGGTTTCTGAGGACCACCCAATCTGACGGAACTTGGAAGAAAGGCTCCTCCGGAGGGAAGCAGTGGCTACACGGAAGGCTACCTTCCATGAAAGAAACTGAAGCAGGCAATAGTAAAAGTTGCCTCAAAAGGAGGGCCCATACTGTTGAGTTTCCACACTGGAGCAGGATGCGTCCGGGGCAGGATAACCCACATAAGGCCTTCCATGTAGGCCTTAATGACTGGTACTCTGAGGAGCGAGGTGTGATGCCTATTCTGTAGACAAACAGCCACAGCAGCCAAATGTAACCGAATGGAGGTGCAGGCAAGGCCGGACTTTTGAAGGTGAAGAAGGTAACAGACAATGACTTGTACTGACGGTGTGACAGGATTGATATATTTTGGAAGGCAATAGTGCATAAACCGTTTCCATTTGGCCGCATAGCTGGCCCTGGTAGTAGGCTTGCGCGCTTTGCGAAGAATGGATATACAGTCCTTAGGTAGGTCAAGATAACCAAAGTCTAAGAGCTCAGGAGCCAGATCGCAAGATTGAGCTGCTGAGGATGTGGGTGCCGGAGAGTTCCATGGTTTCGAGTGAGAAGGTCCAGCCTGTTGGGAAGCTTCTCATGAGGAATTAGAGGGAGTTTCATCAGAGGGGAGTACTAAGGCTGGCGCACCCAGGTTGGGGCTACTAGGATGAGGGTATGGGATGTCTGCCTCAGGTAGCAAACTACAAATTATAGGAGTGGGCGAGGCGGAAGCGTGTAGGCAAATATCCCCGACAAGTTCATCCATAGTGCTTTACACATGGGCCGCGGGTGTGGTAACCTGACTGCAAAGTTTTGACATTTTACTTTTTCGATGGTGGCGAAAATATCTATGTGAGGAAACCCCTACTGCCAGAAGTAAATGAGTATGGTCTGGGGGTGGAGTTCCCACTCGAAGACTTGTTAATGCGTCCTGCAGAGCAGGTCGACAAGTCACTGTTCAGACCCGGAATGTACTGTATGAACAACTGCACCTTGTGATGTATCACACACCTCCGGATGCTCTGTGCTAGAGCAAACTGCTGGGACTAGTGCGTGCCCCCCAGCTTTTGTAGGTAAAACATGGCCCTGGTGTCTCCCATTTGGACTAAAATGACCTTGTCCTGAATGAGTGGAAGGAATGCTCAAAGAGCAAACTGAATAGCCAGCAATTCCAGGTGGTTGATGTAGATGCCCTGCTTCCTGAGTGTCCACAAGCCCTTGATTGTGTGATCTTGCAGATGCGCTCCCAATCTGGGGAGCAAGGCATCCCTGGTGATGGAATCCTGTGTAAATGTGCCTAGAAAGGGCTGTCCCTGCAACAGATAGTTGGCGTTCCACTACTGCAGAGAGCAATGTGTATGGGCCCAAATCAACACTTGAACCGCCCATAGACCCTCCGCCTGAGACCACTGTGCTATAGCCACTGCTGTAAGGGAAGCATGTGTAACCTTGCATGGGAAACTATTGCTATGCAGGACGCCATCATGCCTAACAAACGCATTACTGTCCTGTCTATTACCCAATGATTGGCCCAAAAAGCGGTAGCAGATTTTGGAAAGCATTAACCCTGGCAAGGCTTGGGTAAGCCTTCCCCACCCTTGACTCTTGAGTGGCGCCAAGTAGGGGTTGTACTTGGAGGGGCTGAAGGTAAGATCTGGCTGTATTTAGCATGAAGCCCAACTTGTGAACAAGGTCTGTGGTTGTCTGCATGTGCGCCAGACATTGCTGCTGCGTGGCACTCTTGATCATCGAGGTAAGGGAAGACATAGAAGCCACCCTGCCTGAGGTGAGGGTCTACCATGGCTAGACACTTGGTGAAGACCCTGGGGGCTGTTGTGACCCCAAAAGACAGCACCTTAAACTCATAATTTTGTCCACTCACCACAAACCACAGGAATCTTCAATGGGCAGGGTGGATGGGAATAGGATGGGAATATGGAAGTAGGTGTCCTTCAAGCCGAGGGCAGTCATGAAGTCGCTTTGCCGCAGCAAAGGGATGACATCCTGAAGTGTGACCATGTGGAAATATTTTGACAAGATGTTCTTGTTGAGGGGTCTGAGGTCCAGCATAGGCCAGAGGGAGCCATCTTTCTTGTGAATGAAAAAGTACAAGAAGTACACCCATTTCTTGCAATGTAGTGGTGGCACCGTCTCTGTGGTCCCTTTAACAAGTAGCCCCCAGGGACCATCACCTCTCTGGGGCCACATAACTTCAAAAATTGTGAGGGGGCGGGGCGCTCCTCCTCCTGGGCCAAATAAAAACCTGGGGACCACCACCTCCCTGGGTCCAGCCCATGTGTTCTAAAGTAGGGTACTGCACGGCACCCCCTTCTGGGGCCCTTAATGGCCCTGGGGATCACCACCAACTAGATCCGGTTCCTGCTATATCCCAGGGTGTCTACCCCCGGACATAGCAGTTTTCTTTCGCAAACAGCCATTACAATGAAACTTTTTTAATACATGCTATTACAACACATGCCATCACAACACAAATGCCATCACAACCCAATGCCATCACAACACATGTCATTTAAACGCATATACCTTTACCACGCATGCCTTTACAACAAATTTCGTTGTAAAGGCATGTATGGGAAAGGCATATGTGTTTTACAATTTAGCATAAGGTTTAAGATTGGTTTGGAATTTTGGGTGGGTAGGGTAATTTTAGGGTTCAGGGTGGGTTTGGGTTTTTAGGTGGGTAGGGTAATTTTAGGGTTCAGGATGAGTTTGGGTTTTTGGGTGGAAGGGGTGATTTTAGGGTAGGTTTGGGTTTTTGGGTGGGAAGGGTAATTTTAGGGTGGGTTTGGGTTTTGGAGTGGAAAGCGTAATTTTAGGATTTAGGGTGAATTTGGGTTTTTGGGTGGGTAGGGCAATTGTAAGTTTTAAGGGTGTATGGGGTATATATATATATACATATGTGTGTGTGTATAAAAACACATATATACACCCATATATGTATGTGTATATATATATATATATATATATATATATATATATATATATATATTTACCAAGTGTATGTCTACCACGCATGCGTGGAAAAGGCATATGCACGGTGAAAATTCACATTGTAATGGTAGGTCATTGTAAAAGCATTGGCATAGTAATACCCGCGTTGTAATTGCATGCATGATATTAGCATGTGTTGTAACGTCATAGATTCAAACACTAACGCCGCTCCCAGCAAGTGGGAGCTATCAAACTGTTCCCCCTTGCTGGGAGCGGAGTTTTCATCTGTTTCCCTGCCCGCTGTCCAGCAGATACACTAAGACTATGGGTGCACTACAAACTCCCAGTGTCCGCAGCTCTTTCCACCGCCCACAGTACCGCGGCACAGCCAAGGCAGTTGCCTCGGCCGTGACTTCTACCACCTACACCACACAATAGCACCAGACCCCTTCATGAGATTACTACATGGAAGGGTATAATGGGGCAAGGGTAGAAGCAAAGGGGCTGCTCCTAAAGGAGGCACCGCCACACAACAGTGACACTTTCCCCCCCCCCCGACCATTTAACACCTATCGGGGGCAAGGTACAGGGGTTTCTGCCTCACTGGGAGGCAATTACCTCTGACTGCTGGGTTCTGGACATTATACCGGAGGGGTATTGTTTAAAATTCACTCAAACATCACCCATGCGCACGCAAGTTGTCCACAGAACATAGCGTCTGCGCTAAGAAGCAAGTAGAACTTTATTGGACATTTAAGGTAAAGAGAGCTACATCGGTGTAGCTTACTATTGATGATTGATTACTAGTCCTTACTTGACTTGAAGCAATGGCAGGATTTTCTTGAACATTTAAAATGGAAATTGCTAGTTTCTGTCTACACCCCAAGGTTTCTGCGTCTGCCTGACAGAATTCAAAAGGTTTGTCCCCAGGCCACTTGTGTTTCAGTTTGCTTACATTGGTTCTGTACTTTCATTTGCTGCAAATCATTCAGCTTACTTTTTCATTTCCACAAACTGTCTTCAGCTGTGACATTAAAATCAGAGGGCAAGGGATCTACATGTCACATCTATCTTAACCAGATTTCGGATAGACTCACTGCCTTAACGTAATTGTAACATCATCTAAAGCCAAAATTCCAATCCAATAGCATAACTCCACATGCATGCAGGACAAACAAGTAAATTGTTTGAGTCAATCCTGGCCCCTTTGCCAATTCACTCAGGTAGGCCAACAGATGTCTTGGGGTTTCACATGTCGTTCAACCTTGGTGGGTACACACAAGCCACACTCAGCACGTCTCAGCAGACAAGACTTATGAATGAATTTAGCAGTTAATGTGGTTGACCTCTGGATTATTTATTTTAAATTTAGGAAGTTTGAAGGAATGTGGGATACAGCCACTCTACAGTGCAACTTCAGCAGTGCCCATTAAGCAGTACTTTTCACATTGGGATCTCCAGTCTTTGTGCTACAATATAACTTAGATTCACCACTTGCAACATAATCCCAGATCCACCCAGATAAAGAGGAAGCACTCAATACTTCAATCATGGCTGCTATATAACTCTAGAAAAGGCTAGCTAAGGATGGAAGAGTTGGTGGCAACCCACTTCAAGGCCAGCTAATTCGGCATTCCTCGCAACTTCCATTATAAATTCCACCTTCAGATGCATGTTACGTTTAAAATATCACACAGCAACCTTCCCTGAGTAGTGAATCATAAGCATGCCCACTGGAAGTTGCCAACGCTCTGTACCAAGAGAACCACTGTGACCTTAAAAGTAGGGTTCTGCAACTCCTGCTTTTCAATAGGCACTCTCTGTATCCTGCCATTTTCTCATCCATCCAGTTATTTTCACACATTGATTTTAGCTGGTTTTCATCTCATTGCATTCTTCAACACATTAAAACCTTTGAGTGTTGTTTAGAACTGTTCTTCAGTGGAACAAATCAAAATACATAAATTCCTCATTATACATGCAGTTCCTTCTACATCAGTCTCCCAGCGCTGTCCTCATACCTGTTTGGAGACGCCCAGTGTTGTGTTGTCTGTGCATTGAGCCAGGGTGTTACCCAGGAAAGGCAGTAGACGAGTAAGATCATTCATTCACTTTAGAGCGATAAACCAATTAAGTGTGTCTCACTTTTTAATTAGGTCTCACCCTAAGACCCAAACTATTACATTTAAATAGCAAGAGGCACGGGAGACACCCAAACTGAAATCCAACCAAAACTACAGAGCAACAGTTTCGATGCAACTAAGCAGCCTCAAAACAGTTTCAGGAACAAATATATAAAATATAAAAGAAATTATATAAAGGCATCAATGCTGGATAGAGACACCCTTGTACACAAGCGTCATCCTGATCCATGCAACAATTTGCGTGCACACCCACTTTCTACCCCATAAACATTCTCTGGTGCCTCAGTCTCAAAATCAGCTACACCCAGCAGCTTTTTTGTTTAGACAGATGTAAATATATACTATGCATTATAAGATTTTCAAACTGTACAGAGTGACCCTCTGTAAAATTTGAAAATCTTATAATGCATATTGCCAGGTTCAACTCTACATATATTGAGCTGATTGAAATCCAGAGCTCTCACAATGTACTGTCAAGCGCATCTCCAAACTACTGACGACTGCACTGGAAGAGAGCACCCTTATTCCCCAAGCACAAGAACAGAAAGAACAGAAATACTTATTATCGTGGAGTTGGGGTATATGCACCAACCCCATTTGATATCTATCACTCCTCTGACCTTGCCCACTGCCGCTGATACTGGGCACTGGCAGATGCCCACATTAAAAAGAGTCAGACTGGGGGGAGGAGCCAAGATGGCGACCGGAGCAGACGCTTGAGCGCCCGGCTCCGTCGGCCCTTGGCCCCGGACTATTATCCTGATTCCTATCCTTGCCGATTCTCGAGGTGAAACGTGTGCGACGACGCGCTGTCCACGCCGCCGCTTCCCCGAAGTCTCAGCCCGCCCGGATGCCGGAGTTCTTGGTGCTTTTGTTCTCCGCCTTGGACCCCTGCTCCATTGTGGCCTTTGCCGGCCCCCTGGAGGCTCCGCAGTCCCCGGACCCGCCAGCGCAAATCCGAGCCCCGCGGTCCCGACCTCACCTAACACCACGGACTGTCGCCAGATGAGCCTGGGGAGGGACGGCCAGACACCTCCTGCACCCTGCGCCTGAAGGGCTGGGGCTGTAAGGTAAGCCTTGGTGAGGCGGGTCTCCTGCCCCGATCTGTGGACCGCGTTGTGGGAGGCTGCCGACCCCCTTCTTCTATTGCCTAGTCGGCTGCAAAGAGAACCCGAGGGAAGGGAGGCGACTGTTGGCTTTCCCAGTTGCGGCGCAGACCTGAGGGGAACTGACTCCTTGCTACGACCCCCCCCCTGGCCATTGTACCGTCCGGCGGTAAAACATGGCGTTGTTTGCCTGCTCGCGGCTGGGGGGTGATACTCCGGTCTTGCCCGCTGCCCGCTTCTCCCTCCCTCCACCAGACACCAGCTCCACAGTGCCGTCCCGGATTGCTGCCGATGTGGGGGTGCAGCTTCCGCTGACATGCGGCTCCGTACTGGCCGTCCTGCGGGACTTTCGTCTACAAATGTGTGCTCGCTTTCAGGCGCTGAGTGAGCAGTTTGACTCCATGCTGTCGGCTGCGGGCCGTGAGCGCTCCGTCTGTCATCAACACGGCGTGGGTCTGCCAGTGCTTTTGTCCTCTTGCGGGGACGCAACGGCTGTGTGTGATCGTGCTACACTGGTGCCTGCATCTGGCTTTCCCGGCACCCAGGATCAATTGCTCTCCAGCTTAAAAGCGGATACTTTGTTTCCCCGTTCATTGCTGCCTGCTTCATTGTTGCCTGCCTCACCGCGTCTGCAAGAGTATCCAGCTGAGCAACACCTAACATCCTCGAGGAATCGTTCACGGTGGCCTACTGCTTCTTTTCTGTGGAACTCCTGTACTCTACATGCCATGTCTGGACTTTATGTGGTGCACAAAGGGACCTCTACAGATGGTCGGCGGCCATTTTGGGATTCTACTTCACCATCTTCTCCCAAACGGCCATATTGTCTTTGTCTGCACGGGATGCGGGGCCTTCATGTAGGGGCTGGCTTAATCTCAAGCCCGCGATCGGGCCAGGGCTAGACTGATTAATATCGCCATGGTTTCACGGAGGGGCTGGACTGGGACTGGAACTGAATGTATACTTTGTGCGCATTCGTCGCGATTTGTCTTCCTTCATTTAAATTGTTGTGACAATTCATTTTCACACGACCGCTTTTGGGGTAGTGGGTTCTCAGTGTGTGGAAGCCAAAGATGGCCGATGGTTAAGGGCGCTCTGATGATACGTAGGCTCCTCCCCTCTTTCTTCTTTTTGGGAGTTTAGATTAGAATAGTCCTATTCTTTTCTCACCCCCTTTATCATAGGTGTATTGTTTTCTTATCTTTCTTTACTTTATTCTTACTCTCTTTCTTGTCTATATTTCGGGTTTATTGGGCGACAGGCACTATGCTGGGGGGGGGGGGAAGGCCGTAGCCTCCGCAGTGGTGTAGGGTGGGGGGGTAATTTACTGTTTCTAATTAGTTCTATGGGCCTTTTTTTCTCTTTATGTTTCTGCGCTATACTTGTTTCGATTCTGGGTCCGGGTGTGGGGTTGACTGAGTGGGGGCGGCACTGGAGGGGTGCGTAATTGCTCATGTGACTATCCTGTTATATAACTGCATTGCCTCACTGCCTGAGATTTTACTTCCATTGCTGTTTTAATGATGCTGCTGCTCTCCCGTGTGGTGAAGATATCGTGCGGACTCGAATCTCCTTGGTTCTTATTCTTCACTGACTATTTCCCTGATAAAATTATTTTGAAAACTTTAAAATTAACCTTCACTTCTCCTTTCCCTGGGGTCAAGGATCTCTCCAGTGTATGATTCATAAATCGTTGCTAACCTTGACCGTTGAAGCACAGGGGCCGTAATGTTTGTATCAGTGCTTAACCGTATCGTGGCCGGCCTGAAGGTTGTAGGCCCGTATTTGTTCTTTTAATATGCACGAATAAAGGTTTTATAAATAAAAAAAAAAAAAAAAAAAAAAAGAGTCAGACTCAATATTGTTGCTGTGGGCTTCACTGGTAGTATGGGAAAGAGGCAAGAAGATGGGAAGATCCCTAAACAGAGTGAAACTAGTTCTTCCTAAATTAAGCTTTAAGGTACACTTGGCTTACAACTGATGGTTTCACGTCTTGAAAACCACACAACCGTATTCTGTCTGTTACCTTAGGAATTTTTTCAGTTGAAGTAAAGCAAATTATTTGCATAAAATATGATAATATCACAATTTATTTGCCTCTGTTCATTTTGTGAGTGGGGTTTTTGCTTCGACATTGTTGCATGGTACCTAAGAGTAATAGTTCTTTTGAACATGCTTGGTATATGGCACACTTGCCTCTCTCTCCGCGTCTTTTCCAGTTTGTCTTTCAAGATCATGATCTCCTTCTTCAAGGCAAGCTGGTGGCTCTCAGCATCACGCAGCTCTTTCTTCAGATTCCTGATTTCAGTGGCGCGTAATGCCTCCCGCTTGGCTAGTTCCTCCTCATAGTAGACACTTTTCCTCTCCAGGTCAGCCTTTAGTTTATTGATCTCTTGCTGATGCTCGGTGCTGCTTACTCCTGGAGACCGACCAACATGCTTTTGCTAGAAAATGTTTAAAAAAAAGAAAAGATATATATATATATATATATGTTTTGCTGCAATTGGAATAGAAATAATGTGAATTCTTTGAACTGTTTGTAAATGTATATATATTGTATACAGTTCAAGAAACATGCTTCACTTAAATTAAAATTGGTGCATAAGATTAAAGAATATAGTGCCAAATTAAAACAAGCATTTGCAATGCAATAGGTCTCGCATTACTGATAGTGTGAGGTATTGGCGTTGCAAATAATAATGCAACACAAATAGCTCATACTTTCAGTTATGCGAGACCTAGTGTATTGCAATTGCTTGCGGTACCGCAAGCTGCTCCTAGAGGTCCCTAGTGAGCAAGGCACCAGCACTGCATGTCTAGGTGCAGTACCGCAAGCTGCTCCTAGAGGTACCTAGTGAGCAAGGCACCAGCACTGCTTGTCTAGGTGCAGTACAGCAAGCTGCTCCTAGAGGTCCCTAATGAGCAAGGCACCAGCACTGCAGGCTGGTGCAGTACCGCAAACGGCTCCTAGAGGTCCCTAGTGAGAACGGCATCAGCACTGCATGTCTAGGTGTAGTAAGCAAACTGCCCCCAGAGGTCCCTAGTGAGCAAGGAACCAGCACTGCATGTATAGGTGCAATACCGCAAGCTGCTCCTTGAGGTTCCTAGTAAGCAAGGCACCAGCACTACATGTTTACAAAGTTGGAGCTATTGGCATAAATGGCAATGTTTTTTACCTAGCCATGTTGCAGGGTTCAGTACCATATGTGACAAAAGGGGACTCCTTTTAGTCACATATGGTACTGCCCCCTGCAGATGATATGGTAAATCCACCCTACCCATAATGCATTGCATACAAGACAGTACTAAGAGTACATTTAAATAGCTATGTCCATATATACAATTATTCGCTTTGAAATGTGACAAAATAATTATTAAATTAATTTCGGATTAGGTTGTACTCTGTGTGAAGCTGATAAAGGGAAATTTATAGACGGTCTTATATAAATGTGAAATGTTCTAGTGTGTGAAGTAACCACTTCTAGCCTAGCTAAGGACCAAGTGTGTGCCTTGCCTGAAGCCTTTCAAGAAAATAGTGCCTTGAGACTGTAATTTAAACCTAGAGAGTAACAACACATGTACCAAGGGGTGTCCTCATGGGAGATTACAAGAAGAGACATGGCGGTACAAAGGAGGGACTACTAAGCCTACTGACCAATGAAAAGCCACCATTTACAAAGGACAGGGACAGGAGCCAATTAAAAAGATGGGCGGAAAGTGGGTGAGGCTTTATGCCCATATCTTGAATACAACATGTCTCGAAGACACAGCGCAAGCGCTGCCTAGGCTAGACCTAAAAAGCACACAATTAAACCGTTAATAATGATTATGAGATGAAAAAATTTACATTTGGTCTTAGCATCAAACATAGATCATTTGCTGCAATCAAATCTGAAAAAAGCAGGGTGAACATATATGAAGACTCACTCAAAAAGGTATCTCAATTAATGCTGTACTGAATGTAGCATCTTCGGTGGGGTTGAAGAGACTCACAAACAACTCTGGGCATCTTCTGAGAGTAGGCTTTATGTGCTTGAAGTGCTTCCTAGCTACAACACTCAGGTAATTACATTTTGCACTGCAATCTCAGAAAATTAGGCATGTCCACAGCCAAGACATATGGATGCAAATAAGTGGGTCCCTCAGCAGAGTTGAGATGAATCTGTGGGATGCAACAGGATTCAAATATAATATTGCCAATGAATGTATGTGATTTTTACATCACAGTGGTTATAATTTGTGTTTGCTGTTTCTGTTTCGGCTCTTCTTTTCACATTCAGTTGAACCCTTTTTCTGGTTGAAACAGCTTAGTACCTTGAGAGAGATTGAGGTATTTATTGCAGTAGTGATGCCATCTAACACACAGGGCATCTTCTACCCAGCTAGACATCGGAATGCTTTACTTCCACTCAAGGTTATTTCAAATATGGTTATAGAGCACAGATGCCACAGCCTCCTTGCTTTATGATGTCCTACTAGGGCTTGATAATAATTATTTAAACAATTTATAGCACAAAACTTGGTCGACTCATCTGTGAAGAGAGAATGGTTTCAGCAGCACTTGAGAGCATTTTCAAACTCATCATTTACTCTGAACTATTATACGTTGAATGCCCACATGTTTCATGCCTGTGATTTATCCATTTGCTTGCGCTTCTCAGTGTCTCACTTCACAACCTTCTTTCCAGTTAGGAACCCATGTAACTGCTGCCCTTTGTAAGAGCAATGGGTATCAGTTTATGACCAAATAAGAATGGCAATTGTTAATTTGCTGGTGAAACCGTTAAAGAGGAGCCAAAGCGTCCACAATTCCAGTACAGGGTGGAGGTTTTATCTTTTAGGTGATAAATTGGATTGGATTTTCGAGGAGGGAAAATGCGTGAAACAGCTCCTTGAGATTCCATCATCACCCATGATCCAGGCTAAAAGGGCAGAATTGCAACTTACAGCCTGGAGGTAGCTTGAGGTGTGCAAACTATGTCTTCAGGAGCCAAGCTGCCAGTCCGAGGCTCTCTGGCTCTGAGTGTAGAACCTCTCCGTTCTGCATGGATAGCAAGTCCTTTCTTCTTGCGAATTTGTGTGGAGGTCCCTGTGCCATTTCCACTATTTGTGAGTACCAAGTCTGTCTTGCCCACTGTGGTGCCACCAGGATCATGGTCATGTTGCTGGTCTTGCACTTGTTGAGTACCCTGTGTATCAGTGGTACTGGTGGAAAAGCGTATGCAAATGTCCTTGACCAACTTGTCCATATGGCATTCCCCCTGGGATTGTTTTTCTGGTTGTCTGGATGCGAAGTTTCGGCATTTTGCATTCAGGTGTGTTGCAAACAGGTCTATTGTCGGTGTACCCCACCTTTTGAATAGCCTTTGCGTTTCCTGTCCATTGAGCTCCCACTCGTGGGATGCCGAGGTCTGCCTGCTGAGCCAATCGGCTCCCACATTGTCTTTCCCTGGTAGGTGTATGGCCAGCAGGTCTATTTTGAGTGGGATGGCCCATCTCCAAATCTCTTGTGCCAGAGTGGAAAGGGGGAACGATTGTATTCCTCCCTGCTTGTTGATGTAGAACATGGTTGTAGTATTGTCCGTCTGTATCAACACTTTTTGGTTGTATAGCTGCCTCTGGAAGGCCTTCAGGGCTAGCAGTACGTCTTCAATTCCAGGTAGTTGATGTGTCTGACCGCATCTGCTGGAGTCCACAGGCCCCTCACTCTGAGCTTGCTTGTTCATGTGCGCTCCCCATCCTATCTGGGATGCGTCTCTGGTGATGGTCACAGTTGGGCTTGGTGGTGTCAAGGGCTTTCCTATAGTTATGTTCTCCCTGTTCCACCATGCTATCTCCTCTTGCACTGCGTGCGTAACAACCACTAGATCCTCCCAACTTCCGCTTGCCTGTGACCATTGCTGTTGCAGCCATTCCTGGAATGGTCTCATGTGAAGCCGTACATTGGGGGCTAGGTGGATGCATGACGCCATCATCCCCATGATCTTGCTCGCTGTTCTCACTGTCAGAGCTTGCCCCTTCTGGTAGAGGCGCGTCTCCTTCAGCAGGGCTATTGTTCTCTTGTCGCTGGGCATCACCGTTCTGTCTATGGTGTTGATCTGTGCCCCCAGGAATATCTTCACCTGCTCTGGTTTCATTGATGATTTCCCCCAGTGTATTGAGAACCCCAGGTTCGTTAGTGTCCTTGTGACCCGCTGTGCGTGTTCCTCGCATTTTTCGCGTGAACTTGCTTTTATTAGCCAGTCATCGAGGTAAGGATACACATGAATCCCTTCCCTCCGCAGGTACGCTGCTACCGCTGCAAGGCATTTTGTGAAAACCCTTGGTGCGGACTTCAGCCCGAATGCCAGGGTTGTGAATTGGTAGTGATCTTTGTTGATTGTGATCCTTAACAGTTTTTTGTGCTGCCTGTTCATTGGGATGTGCAGGTAGGCGTCTTTGAGATCCACTGTGGACATGAAGTCCCCGTCTCCCATCTGTGGGAGTAGTTCTTGTAGGGATGTCATTTTGAATTTTTGCGTCCTTACGTACTTGTTTAGGAACCGTAGATCCAGGATGGGTCTTAGTATCTCATCCACCTTTGGTACCAGGAAGTAGTTTGAGTACACTCCCTTGTTCCTCTCCTTGAAAGGTACTGGTTCTACGGCCTCCTTTTGGAGCAGCTGTAGTGCCTCCTCTGCGAGTTGTGCTAGCTCCTGTCTTGAGTGTTCCCTTCTTTTTGGTTTTCTATTTGGAGGGCTCCTTTCCAACTCTATGCAGTATCCGTACTGAATGATGTTGAGTATCCATTTGTCAGTAATTATTGGGGAGGAACTGGCTCCTAGTTTGGATGGGTAGCAGTGTTTTGAGTAGAAAATCTGCTTTCGGTTTCTCCTCCTCTAGTTTCACGCCAAAAGCTGCAGCCGCGCTTTTGACGACCATATTGTACGCCCAAATATCATCTGCCGGCGAAGGCCTCGAAGGATATGTCTCTACGGGCTCTTCTGGGTTTTCGGCGTCGAGGTCCTGCCATTCCAGCTCTTGCGTCGTCGACGGTGCCGAGCCGTAGATCGACTGCTCCTCCTCCTCTTCTTCTCCCTCATACCTCCTCCTCTTCTTCTCCCTCATAATAGAGATCTTCTTCCCCTTCTTCGGGCGCTTTCGACTGCTCTTCGGCGTCGAACACTTCCTGCTCCTCGACTTCGACGAGAACCGTCGCCGGTTTCGCTGGGATTGTGAATCTCTTCCTCTTTTCATCGAACTCCTTCTTCCTCTGAAGGATGCTCTCCATCTCCGCCTCGAGCCTTCTCTTTTTCTTCTCCATTTCGGAGGCATGTTCGGCGTCGAGCGCTGGTATTTTTGACGGAGCTTGTGTCGACGCGGCCTTGACTTTCGAAGTCGAACGCCCCACCTCTTGGGCCTGTTTCGACGAACCTTGTTTTTCGGCGGTCTTCGGCACCTGGGAGTCCTTCTCGAAGGATCCGCTGGGCCTATCGTCCTTGGATCCACTCGTGGTCGTCGAAATTTTCGGCGCCGGTGTTCCTTTCGAGGACTTAGACTCTGGTTTTTTCGAGTCAGTGTCTGGTTTTCAGCGCCCTTTCGGGGGTTTTGTGCTCGATGTCTCTCCTACCTTGTCAGACGTTTTCTTATCGGTCTCTGCGACCGTGAAGTCATCAGGTCCCTCGGCGATGTTGTCTTCATCGTCGGTGGAGAGGCCCAGGTCGTACAGAGACGGGGCCTTACCCTTGCCTTCCATGTTGAGGTTGGCTCTCCTCTGCCTCTCTCTCACCCGGAGGGTCTTTGGCGTGAAGGCGGAGCAGAGGTTGCAGTCCTTGCTCTCGTGGTCGATAGGCAGGCAAAGGTTGCAGACCGGATGTTGGTCCTTCTGCGCGTATTTGTGGTGGCAGTTACGGCAGAATTTAAAAGGTGTTTTGTCCATTCCTGCGCTCAGAGTTCCTGAGTGCGCATTCTCCGTTGGACGTCGAAGATTTCGAGGTTCTCTTCCTTCTTCGTCGTCCCGGCTCTATGTTATTCCTCTCTGTAGTCTTTGCTTTATTTTCCTTCGATGAAACTCGTGCTCTTCTTCTTTCTTCGTTCAAACTCTGGAGCTTCTCGTTGACGATCCAGACCCAACAGCGGAAAAAAGAATCTGAAGATGGCGCCCCAAAGGTGGGACTTCCGCAGGAAGCACGCCGACGTCACGAGAGGTACACCAAATGGTGGGACGTCGACGCCCACCTGGGCTACGAATTAAAAAAAAAGAAAGACTACGAATCCGGACCCAACCACCAGATCGCGGAATAATGCACAGCATAGTGAATCCAGAAAGATTCACGCTGCAAAACCTAGTTAAGATCTGTTTTAAATTATCATTAACATCAGAACAGTGGAAGTCAGGGCAGCAGATCCCTAAGCAGGAGCTATTGTAAGCAAAAGTGCCAGAGAGGAGGATTTGCTCTAAATAGGAAGTAAACCGTCCACACAGTTCTTGGTTAACGGCTGGAGTAATGATGATGTGTTCCCTTACATTGAGTCCCTGCCAAGCACTAAGCTTAGGAATGCTATAATGAAATTTAGGGTCGGGCTTAATCTAAGTTATGCAGATATGAGGATAAAAGCTGCAATGAGAGATGAACAGGGCTTGTGCACATGTGGGCTGAAAGTAAAATACAGTGGCCCACATCTTTTATTGGATTGTGTGTGGTTCCTAGATGAATTGAAGGAGTTTTTTTAAAACCTCTTTTTTATTGCTTATAAGATTTTTAATAGTGATCAAGCTTTCAGCCTGGTGATAAATATGAGATTTTTAAATGTTGTTTGTGCAATAGGAAGGTTTGTAACTGCAATACAGGAGTCATTAAAAGAGCTGCAAAGATAATTTGAAAGTGAAAGGGAAAGGGGGCTGGAATGATACCTTTTATTAATTGATGATCTACTGATGTTCTTGTACGTAGAAATGTGCTTTTTATTCCATTATAACTATTGTTATATTAGTCATATTTTATGGATGTTTTTATAATAATGTTCACAGACCAGTTTCTAAATAAACAAGTTCTAGAACTGAACTGAAGATTGAATGTCTGAAATTATCTGACAGAGAAAGTCTGGAGTACTTGTCATTCGGTTACTGGTGTTTTGCCTTTTTATCTTTTTCGAGGCACAGAAGCTAGCACTAGGTTGACACCTAAGTGGATTACTTGTTAATTCCAAACATAAAAGTGCTATATCAAATACAATACTAAATACAACATTTTGAAAATGTAGGTCATGCTTATCTCTCATCACATGTCAATCATGGGAATACTACTTCGTCTTTGAAAAATTCCTTACAATTGTGTTCAGGCGATGAAGCACATAAGTAACAAAATTTCTAAATAAGACATGATTGGTGATCGCCAAATCAGAAAAGGGGCGGTAAGGTTTCCTGGTAAATTGCATAATTATGTCATGAATTTACTGTTGGATTCTTTTTAACGCCTTTTTCATTATTATTTTGTTATGTACATTTGCATATTTTAGTTATGGACTATTGTTCTTTTATTTCCTTCTGTTTTGGAGAAAAGGAGATGTTTCCTGTGTTTTCTACTCCTATTATGGAATGTTTTTTGTGAACTTTGGCATCTGTGTGCTCGAGCTGTCACTGACAAATGCATTATTTGACTGGGTTCCTTTTTGACGGCTTGAATGCACAGTTGCTGTTTCTCTCCTTGGGGGTTTTGTCTCTTAAATTGGAAAATGTTGCTTCGCCTGTGCCGTACCACTTATTGAATGCGTAGTGTTGACATAACAGGGGTTATGTCTTGTGATTTAATTGTACTAGTGCCATAGCAGATTCCATTTCCTGGGCTTTGTATAAACTTTGACCCAATCTTGCTTTAGTGTTTTACATACAGGTTACAGTGCACAGCACATATGTTTAGAGAAGACTGCATTTAAAGTCAAGGATCTAGCTAATAGAGATTTTTCAGAAGAAAAATCATAAATGTAATTAAGCAGTACACAGAAAGGAAGGGCCAATGAGCATGAAACACATGCCTCAATTTGACAGCGGCTAGACAGAATTATTTAGCACATTGGTAGGCTGCCGTGGGAGTCTGCAACCAAAAAGCAAAAGCTTGTCTTTAGCAACAGTAACCAACACATTCAAATAAAATAAGGAAAAGGTCCCTTTTTGTTTTCATTGACATGATGAACATTATGTCTAACAAAACCAAACATCCATAGGGAGGACTTTACTAGTATACCCCCTACAGGACTATTTCATCCCATTGGAATCCAACCTAAATGAAGGCTGCAGCAAAGGTGCATTTTACAGATTCGCAGGTATTTGAAAACACGAACATAAAAAGCTGGAAATAATCTGCTTAAATAAATGTGTAAATTTGTATGTCTTTATAAAAAGAAAACTGCATAAAGCTTATTTTGGGGTGACTTGAGTGCACCTTTAGCTATATCCCAGCAGCAATACCTTCCTCCAGCATCTGCAGTGGTCAGATCTTAACACTGTTCGTTCTAAACAGGTCTTGAACTGGTGAACCAACCGCACCCCATCGGAGGGGTTAGGAGTAACACTATTGGATCTACAAAATTTACCAGGAAAGCTTTCCTTCTTTACTTCTTCAAACTCTTCCGAGCCCTGAGGGAACTTTGGGTAGGGGGTGCGGGGAGGGGGGTAAGAAGCCCCTGTTGGAGTACAGCTGTGAGTTGGGGCTCAGAAGGACCATTGGTGGAGCTGTGGAGGGGAAAACCTGTGTGACTGCATGCACTTATCCACGAAGGAGAGATGGACATTTCATCAAGAGGTCCCCGTAGCTTTCACCACATAGGCTTTGATAGACTGCAGAGCCTAGATGGCCTCCTTGCTGAACAATTCTTCTCTGCTGAAAGGCAAATTCAGCTCTCTGGCCTGCATCTCCAGTCAGGTGGTAAGAAGTCCCTGTTGGGAGTACAGCTGTGAGGTGGGGCTGGGAAGAACCAGTGGTGGAACTGTAGAGGGGAAACCTCTATAACTTCATGCACTTATCCACAAAAGGGAGATTGACATTTTCTCAAGCGGCCCCCCAGTACATTTCACGCATAGCAGTGCAGCACCATTCAGTTTCACATGCTGAACCAAGATACTGCAATATTTAGTCATGACTTCATCACATATTAGGACGCTAGGCTGCCTTTAGCTAGTGCCTTCTCTGCCTCGTCTAGATTTTCATCCTGGCAAGAACAAGGTCACTTCAGCTATTTTCTTGCTCGACACCCTGCCATACGTAGCGAACAGCACCATTGTAGTTGCTGCCCGAATGGGAAAAGATGACATTTCTGAGAACTTCCTTCCCATGCCCTCCATGTTCATACTCTCTACTTTGAGGGTAACAAAAAGGCTGTTCTCAGCAGCAGCCATCACAGAGTCCGGAATCACAGTACACTGCTAATAAATAACAAAGAGTGGTTGACAATAATGGACTATATATTTTGCCCTTCCTCAAAGGGATCACAAGAACAGAGATAAAAAAACAGGCCTTACCTTTCTTCATGTTGTGGTTTATAAATGGCGACACCAACAAAGTCTCCAGTTCATGTTCCAGAGCGAAGAGGAACTTCTGCTCCTCATCCCCTAACAGCATACCCGGGCCAAATTCAGAAGAAACCATTCCTAATATGGCCATGTAGTCGACCATTTCCTCAGACAATAAAGAGGTGTGGGTTAAATGGATGGTAAAGTGTTTCCTTGAAACATATTCATCACATGGTCCACTGTCCACTTCGGGCTTAGGAATTCATAATGTCCTGCTATTCTGTGTCATCATACAGGACTAGGACATGTTACTCCTATACACCTGGCTCCCATAGCTCTTCTAGAAGAGGTTGACAGGGTACCACTGAGAGTGACCAACCGTCAGAAATGGTCGACCCAGATCCTGTTCGGACTCGCTGCCTTACCTTGTGTTCCATGGGGATGAGCTCCAGGGTCCTGCCATTCCTCTTTGACATCCAATGTTCTCGTGAATTGGAGCCTCACCCCAGCGACCAATGACTCTCTCTTGGGCATCCTCTCTCTTTCTGTCTGGCTGCCTCCTTTCTCCCCTTCTCCTCCTTTGCCTACATGTCTGTTTTTTACACCTCTCAGCATCATGTTGGCTGTCTGGGGTAACTTCATCATCAAGTTTAATGACAATGTAGAGGCCAACAAATCCAATTCAAGTGCTTTTATATTAAAGTAAATTTCCAAAGAGGTGCCGGGTCCACCGTTAAAAGTCAACATCACAGTCAGTATCAACCGTCTTGGTCCCTTAAGTGCAGTTCTTTGTCTCCCTTGATGTTACAGTAGACATTACAGAGAGAGTAGTGGCAGGATGACATCCATCAGAGGAAAAGGAGGACCTCTGGAGCCAGGGTAGTACTCAATGCTCTTGGGTTAAACGAGTTGACCTCTGTGAAGTGCTAAGGCTGGTGGGGCTAACTTGCCTTGAAAACTCAGTATATCCCTTTTGTAGTGGGGCTTGGGTTCTAGATCTGGATCTGCTCTGGCTCACAGAATATTACACTCACGGCCCTTTCTTTTATGATCTTTCACAAAAGGACTTGAAGGTGCCACATAAATCCACATTCATCAATGTCATTATTAGGCTATCAGTAGTAGTCAATTTCCTCTGGACACAAGTTTACAACCATGTCTTCATATTTTAAGGCAACACGGCTATCAAATACATACAACCTAGTACAGGACGCATTTGCAATGTAAATCTGCAAACAAACTGGCAGCTAGGAGAGCTTTCGGATCCAAAAACCATATGATAACGAGCACAGTGCTTGAAGGAATCCCTTTCTCTATCATTTAAGATAAGAATCTGAACACAGCAGTTAGAGGGAGGAATATCTGCAAGGAGGTATGGGTAAAAATGTGGTCAGATGACTGCAGACAAGGGGAGGTGGGCTTTTATATGAAGACATAACATGGGAAAATATTTTAAGCACTGGTGAACTTATAAAGTATGCAACACCAACCAAAAAACACACCAAAGTATCGTTCATCAGAGCTCGAGGAATAAATTTGGATGTCTTAGAAGTGTGATGTTTTCATACTCCCAGGAAGGTTTTCTAATTAAAAATATTTAGGCAAAATACTTTCTTGATGCAAGGTAAAATAAAAACGGTTGCAGGTGAGACCTGAAATTACACCTATGCTATTCTGAACTCTTGATCTTTTGTAGCTTGTCAAGGGTTAAAAAATGACCTGAAAGACCTTCTACATGAAATGTGGAAAAACACATGCTTCTCAATATTCTACCAGTGGGGTGCGTTTCCCATTGGGAAAACTCCTTTTGCTGACACCCCTACCAAGTCAGAGGACAGTCTCTGCATCTTTCCCACCTTGAATAATGATGTACTTCTTCCCTCGAACATTTCTGTGTCCGGGGTAGGAATGTGTCTTAGGAAAGTTTGTGGAAGTCCCCAAACTTGAAATCTTGTGTTGCTCAAACAATCTGCAAGGCCTCCCCGCCCAACAGCACCAGCTCCCTATAAATATTTTCATATATGTAACATTACACCATGCTGGGGCAATAGCACCTATATGTAGGCACTTCTGAATACAAAAACATGAATTTATACTAAGACAGCTGTTCACCCGAACGCAGATGGCCTTGTGAAGTGATGTCACTGTTACTCCTCATTTTCACTTTAGAGAGAGCATCACTGGTTCACTCACTAAACAGAGCTACAAAACTAGTCTTTTCACAGTCTGTACTATCAGGACACTTATCAACTCTCACCTTGAGCCCTTCCATCTCACTCTCCAGCTGCTTCGAGTAGTGCTCACTCCGCTCCCGTAGTTTCCTCTCCTTTGAAGCTTCTGCTGTGGCAGCTTCTGCTTGTGCTTCCAGCTTTAAAGGATCAAAAGAGAAACACATTTATAGTTTAATGTTTGAATTCTGTTCATTATAAAAGCAATAATAAAAGTTTTAATAAGAGAAACTAAACCTCCCTCGAGGACATCTGATGGCTCAGAGGCACAATCTAATAAGAGTTCAGGTAAGTAAATAAGGATGAGACCCAGGATCTCACTAAACCAGAATCTTTTTATGTTTCCTCAATTATTATTTACCATTCCTAATATTCAGACAGAAAAAGTTTCATTTGTTTCTTGGTTATTTGCAGGTTTGGCAAAAGTTGAGGTGGAGAAATGGTGTTTGATGTGTGCGACCATAAATTTATTATCACAAAATATAATTTACAATATTCTGTTTACGTGCAATCAACACTGATTCTTGTCATGGTGGAATATATATATAAGCAGGCGCTGCTAAACTTGGAAATTAAACCTCTGTTGCAGTATTGGGCCTCACTTCTTTGCGTTTACAGGGGTTGTTTTGCTGGGCTGCTCCGTGCCCAGTGTGTGAGGCCGCCTTGAAGGGTCTTGGGCTCCAGAACGGGGACTGTTGTTTTGAAGTCGAATTGAGGGGCCTGACCCACTCGTGCACCCAACCTATTAAGGTAAAGGCTAATAGAGCGAAAAATGGGATGGCGCGAGGAAAGGATTCAGGCAGGGTGACATCCTGCCATGATCGTGCTGCTGAATGGCGTTTTAATTTCAAGTCATCACTTAAATATGAACATTGTGTAACTTTACCAACTCATTTGTCTGCCTTGAAAATAATATTCCACACCAACATCAGTGCGTGTGCTTAATGGAAATTACCTACAAGGCTTTTAACATCTGAGGACTTCCAGCTATTTCACGAACTGGCACACTGCACTGTGGGATCTGTAGTAAAGCAAATGCAGTCACGTGATCTAATCTGTTTAAGAGCACGCCCGAGCGCACCTGAGTGTTTGTCACTTCCATCTGTGAACAAGGCTAGTATGCCGAAACGTCGGAACATGGAAGCAGGCGCTGCTAAACTTGGAAATTAAACCTCTGTTGCAGTATTGGGCCTCACTTCTTTGCGTTTACAGGGGTTGTTTTGCTGGGCTGCTCCGTGCCCAGTGTGTGAGGCCGCCTTGAAGGGTCTTGGGCTCCAGAACGGGGACTGTTGTTTTGAAGTCGAATTGAGGGGCCTGACCCACTCGTGCACCCAACCTATCAAGGTAAAGGCTAATAGAGCGAAAAATGGGATGGCGCGAGGAAAGGATTCAGGCAGGGTGACATCCTGCCATGATCGTGCTGCTGAATGGTGTTTTAATTTCAAGTCATCACTTAAATATGAACATTGTGTAACTTTACCAACTCATTTGTCTGCCTTGAAAATAATATTCCACACCAACATCAGTGCGTGTGCTTAATGGAAATTACCTACAAGGCTTTTAACATCTGAGGACTTCCAGCTATTTCACGAACTGGCACACTGCACTGTGGGATCTGTAGTAAAGCAAATGCAGTCACGTGATCTAATCTGTTTAAGAGCACGCCCGAGCGCACCTGAGTGTTTGTCACTTCCATCTGTGAACAAGGCTAGTATGCCGAAACGTCGGAACATGGAAGCAGGCGCTGCTAAACTTGGAAATTAAACCTCTGTTGCAGTATTGGGCCTCACTTCTTTGCGTTTACAGGGGTTGTTTTGCTGGGCTGCTCCGTGCCCAGTGTGTGAGGCCGCCTTGAAGGGTCTTGGGCTCCAGAACGGGGACTGTTGTTTTGAAATATATATATATATATATATATATATATATATATATATATATATATATATATATATATTCACTGAAAAAACCATAGGTTTCAGGGGCGTTATAGTTAGTTGGACTTTCACTCGTACAAAACCATTGAAATTCCCCTGTTAGTTCAGCCAACTATAACTCGCGCCCCCGCAATGCACTGCTGATGACGTCACATATTACATCACTCATGACATGGTCAGTGACATCACTGAAGATATCTCAAATGACATCACTGATGACATCATCCATGTGATAATTGAATGTATCTTGTCACATCCACTCACTCACCCGTACAGTCACTTACACTTACGGTCACTCAGTACAGGACTATCATAAGCACTCATACACCTATATAGACACTCACACACCGCCACTCATCCACAGACGTACTCACACACCTAGTCAGTCATGCAAAAAAGTATTCACACTCCCATTTACTCACCTATACAGTTATACACACACCAGCTCACTTACTAAAACAAATACTAGCACATTCTTAGGCTCTTATACAATCACTGATACAAGCACACACTCATCCATACAGCCACTCTTACAATCACACACTCTCACTTATAGCCATTTAAATGCTCTAACACACATATATACTACCTTTCACATATGTAGTTACTCACACATGTAGCACTGAGATATACATTCACTCACTAACACACCCATACACACACTCACCCACCCATACAGTCAATCACAGATGCAGTCTTGAAACCATTCACCCAGTGAATCACCCACGCACACATCTATGCACAGAGTCACACACACCCCACCCACACAAACACTCAGGCACCCATACAGATACTCAGACAACCAATGAATAACTCACATAGACACTCATGTAGTTATTCACAAACCCATGCAGCCGCTTACACACCAGCAGACAGACGGATACAGAGATTCACACAGTTTAGTCACTAACCCATGCATTCAGTAAGATATGTTTAATCACTCACTTATAGAGTCAGTCATGCACCTAGTAAATCATTCATTCAGAAACTTATACACCCACTCATTCTTAAATACGCCTTTCCCTATAAATGTATTAAACATATTTAAACTTTACAGAAACACACAGTCACTGAATTATGTCATCAGTTATGTCACTGACCATGTCATGAGTGATGTAATATGTGACATCATCAGCAGTGGAGTGCCATTTATGGCCCCTGGGACCCCATCCCCCGGGGCCGGCCTTTGTTTTTCTTTTAATTTTTGAGGAGGGGGGCTGCGTGGCCCCCCTCCCGTGCCACCTCTAGCCCCGGAGACCCCGTCCCCCGGGGCTGGCCCTCTCCGTTGCATTGCTTTTCCACATGGGGAGCTGCTAAGATGCACCTCCCCGTGCGGAAAAGCAATTGGCTTTGGTTTTTGGAAGAGAGAGCAGGTTTCCCTGCTCTCTCTTCCAAAAACCAAAGCAGATTTGGCTATGGCAGGGCGGGAGCCGCTAGACTCCCGCCCTGCCATAGCAAACAGCAGTGTCCTGGGGGTGGGCACCCCGGGACACTAATTAGAACCCCGGGGAGGTGGCGGTCCCCCCACATAGGAATAATTTTTAAAAAATAAGAGCCCCGGGGGTGGCGGTCCCCGGGGCAGCGGGAGGCCGTGTGGCCCCCCAGCCAATTTATTAATAAAAGCCCCAGGGGTGGCGGTCCCCGGGGCTTGGGGGGAGTTTGGATGCCCCCCCATGAAATAAATCAAAGCCCCGGGGGGTTGCGGTCCCGGGGCTGCAGGGGGGCCGTGTGCCCCCCACAAATCTTTCTGCAAAGCCCCGGGGGAGGCACTCCCCGGGGCATTGTGGGGGGGGGATTGGGGCCCCCCCACACTTTTTTTTCTGCCCCCGGGACCTGGCCACCCGGGGGCTTTATTTAAACAAACCGCGGGAGACCGTGCTTGATTTTTTATTATCGCGGCCGCATCCGCGGATCCTCCGCCTGTTTTCCACATTTGTTTTTCGGTTTTCTTCTGCCTCTGTTCTACTTAGGCACAAAATGGCTGCCATCACTCCCTGGTTTGGAGTGTTGACAGCCAATTAACATGAAGCTTGTGATCAGGATGGTGTGCGGATCCTCCGTGCCTCTAGATATCGCTATCTTTATTTCTAAATTTCTCAAATAACTACTGAACGGATTTACACCATTTTTAAAATGGTCACTTTCTGAGCCAACCAGTACCTTTTTGCCAAATTTGGTGTAAATCTGTTCAGCAGTTTTTGCTATAACTGTGTCTAAAGTTTCCTATGGGAAAATTATTTTTTCACCACAATTTTTTGAATTTCTCAGGAACTACTGAACGGATTTACATCATTTTAAAAAAAGGGCGCTTTCTGAACCAAGGACTACCTTTTTGCAAAAAGTGGTGTCATTCCATTTAGCAGTTCGGGCTGTAGCCGAGTCTAAAATTTCCTGTGGGGGAAAACGTGTTTTGGGACCCCTCATTTTTCCCGGCCCCCGCTTGACGAATCACCCCCAAACTTTCAGGATAGGAGCTGACCAGAACGGGCCATTTTGAAAGTTTTGCGAAGATTCGTCAACCGGTGCCAAAGTTATTGGGAATAGAATGTTACAATTTTCCTATGGATAATTGGTCCTAACTATAACTACCTACTGGTGACCGCCAGTAGGTAATATATATATATATATATATATATATATATATATTCACTGGAAAAAAACAAAGGTTACAGGGACATTATAGTTATGATCAGTTTTCAAAAACTGTGAAATTCAGCAGTTATAGTTACCTGAGTTAACTATAACTGACGCGCCCGCAATGCACTGCTTATGACCTCACAAATCACAACACTCATGACATGATCAGTGACATCACTGATGACATCTCAAATAACATCACTGATCACATATTCCAGTGAATGGTAGTGTTTCGAAAAATCTTCTGAGAGTTAAAGATATATACAAAGTTACTGCATAAGTTAAATTACTATTCTTTTTGTACTACTAATGAGTGATACTGTTTCTAACTTATGTCATCTGAGTGGCACTGTGACTGTCTGTATCAGTGTGGGAGTGGGTGTCTGAGTGGCTGTATGGGTGTGTGAGTGGCTGTATGGGTGAATAAGTGGGTGCATGAGTAGCTGTATGATGGTACTCCTGTCCAGTTTTCCTTCAGTCCACTACCCTCTGCTGCCTTTGGTTTAGTACCTCCTCTGCTCGGTTTTCTGCCTCTTCCCTGCTTACTCCTGCTCTCTATTTTGCCTCTTTCTGCTCATTATTTTGCCTCTTTCTGCTTGCTCCTGACCTTTATTTTGCCTCTTTCTGCTCGTTTCTGACCTTTATTCTGCAGATTGCTGCTGGTTACTGACCTCTTTTTAGTCTCTTCTTTCTCTATTTTGCCTCTTTCTGCTCATTATTTTGCATCATTCTTCCTCCTTCTGACCTTTATTCTGCCTCTTACTGTTTGTTTCTCACCTTTATTTTGCCTCTTACAACTCGTTTCTCACCTTTATTCTGCCTCTTTCTGCTCCCTTCTGACCTTTATTCTGCTTCTAACTGCTCGTTTCTCATCTTTATTTTGCTGCTTGCTGCTGACCCTTATGTTGCCTATTTCTTCTTGTTTATCAACTTTATTCTGCCTCTTTCTGCTCGTTTCCCACCTTTATTTTGCTTCTTACTGCTTGTTTTTCACCTTTATTTTGCCTCTTTCTACATGTTTCTCACCTTTTTCTGCCTGTTTATCACCTTTATTCTGCCTCTTTCTGCTCGTTTCCCACCTTTATTTTGCCTCTTACTGCTTGTTTCTCACCTTTATTTTGCCTCCTGCTTATTGCTTACCTTTATTCTGACTCTTTCTGCTCGTTTCTCATCTTTATTTTGCCGATTTCTGCTGACCCTTATGTTGCTATTTCTGCTTGTTTATCACCTTTATCTTGCCTCTTTCTGCTCATTGCTGACCATTATTCTGCCTCTTTCTGCTCGATTTCACTTTATTCTGCTTCTTTCTTCTCATTTCTCTACTTTATTTTGCCTCTTCTCCCGCGGGATCGTGGGGGGAGCCTAAAGGCCCCCACTGTTCCTAACAGTATCCCACCTCCTGCGGGAGCTGACATTGCTCTCGCATGAAGGGAGCTGCTGGAAAGGCAGCTTTCTCTGTGCAAGATCAATCGTTTCATCTCTTTCCCTGCCCACATGTCTGCGGGAGAGGTCAAAGTTCCCATCAAGCAAAAGCTAACATCTGTGTCCCGTGGGTGGGCACTTCGGGACACAACTGGAGCCGGCCCTAGGGTGGTGGCGGTCCACAGGGTCATGTACGGCTCCAGGATGGAGCCGCATGGTCCCCCTCCTTCAATTTGCACGGGACACCGTGAGGAGGTGGTGGTCCTCGGGCCGAAAATGGCGTGGGAGGATGGTTACGCAGCCCCCCTCCTTCTTATAAAAACAAAGCCCCGGGGAGGTGGGGGTCCCCAGAGCTCAGGGATACGCGCTTTGCATTACTTTCTTTAAAGGCATTCCATTGGTGGTAGAGGGGTGTTTCCATTCAACCACCCACCTTTATTACCAATAGTAGTCAGGGCTTGGAGCCAAAAAATAAAGCCTCTTTGAAACTGGCATAAAAAAGAGAAATGTTTTTATCTCTCCTATCTTTTGCTACTATGCACTGTACAGCACACATCCAAAGTTGGAAAAGCTTTAAAGTTAGGCACAATATGATATAGAAGTGAGTACATTGTGCTAGGGTTGCCTGATTGTGCACCAAGGCCACTAACACATCATCGTACAACATCACAGATTAAACAGAATTCCTGTCATCATCATATGCACAATACACTCAATCATACAGTAGTCTAAGGGCCTGATTTTTCAGAGGACAGGTTACTCCGTCACAACGTTGACGGATAGCCCATCCACCGAAATGTAAACCCCATAAGATATTATGGGATTTAGATTTTGGCGGACGGGATATCCGTCACTGTTGTGACGGAGCAACCCGTCCGCCAAAATCTAAATCAGATCCCAAGTCTTTGCTCCGTCAGTGTTACATACTTTCAAGTTATCCTGGCAAATTATATACTATCATTCAATCATTCATCAACATATCTGTTGTGAAAAAGTTAGATTAAACCTACTAATAACACAAACACATGGCATGAAAGTCACATAATAAGGAAAGGTAGCACAAAATCTAACAACCACTTGAAGATGAGAAATGGACAATTTACACCACAGCAGAACAAAACAAATTGCAATATCCTTCAGCACATGAATCAATGCACATAATATTAATATCTTTCAAATTTTGATTCCATTTCTATATTTTCTATTAAATGAGATAAAATAAATGGGATCACTGCTTCCTTGCTGTGTAGATCACCACACTGTACAAGGGTTTTATGATCCAGTTTGTTTCAAACTGTACTTTACTGGAGTTTTAGGTGCGAAATGTCATTCCACACTGCTAGGTATTCTGCAGCATTTTCAACTATTTAGTCTAACCATCCGGATTACTCTCTTCTTCCAAGCATGCTCTGCTGCTCGGCCAGGGCTACTTAAAGGTCTACTCTCACTGCCTATCCTAAGCCTCGTTTGCACATGTTAGTTCTAAGACAATGCTAGCCTGCTCTCCAGGCTGTCTCTGCCCTACACTACTATGAGGAGGAACAGGACTAGACAATATAGTCCAGACTATTTAACTGAGGTTCAATGCTGACTTGCCTTAGCCTTAGTTGCGTACACCTTATTACTTGTTGGGAATTTTGTGACTCACCCTCCCCAACATTATTGACCAACCTACGCCCCTGCATACATACACCCACCATCTAGGGATTATAACCAAATTATACAGCCAGTCAGACATTATATAGCACTACCAGTACAAAAACAAACATCCCTCACAGGCACAACAACATGGCCATGTTCATACATATACCCACCTGAGATGCATACATTAACCAGGGATGTGGAATTCATATAGCCCGACGCCCAGGACATAGTGTTTGGGGTCAAGGGCAACAGGTTTTCATGTGTATTTTGTTCTTGGGAAAAGTAGGCCCAACCCCCTGCAGCACAACCCCTTTGGCTGCCAGTTTGCAGTACCACATTATGGATTAGAGAAGAGCACTGTCTGCAGATAAGGTAATATTTTTGTCCATATGTTAATGCTGTTCGAAACGCCTTTATTATTAGGGTGAGCGCGCTAAGTAAATGTTGAAAGCTCTGACTGCCCTACTGACAGTGGTTCCAGTATAAAAATGTGTACACACGTTTTCAAAGCTTAGCAATATGAGGCTATATATATATGACCCATTGGAGGAAGATATAACAGCTGATTGGGGACACGTGTTCTTCCGCTTCTGCCGATGCTGTTTTCCCGTGAACAAGGAGGAAAGCTCCGAAACGCGTAGGGATTTTTAAAAAGGAAATGATTCAGTGCGCTTCTTGTTTGCTGAATAAAGGACTCTTCATCTTCAGTTGGGTCCGCTTGCCTTCGTGTGCGCCTTTGCTTTGGGGACAAACTTTGGAAGAATTATAACGGCCGGTCCTGGCCGGAAAGGCAGCACCACCATTGAGAAGTTTATGGACTGTAGACCCAGACACGCTGGATCCAGATTGCAGGAGGGCAAGTTATGCATGGATTTAAACATGTACTCGCACTGAAGGCTCCATTGGGAGTTTTTTGACTATATTAAGCGGATGGCAGAACCCACGAAGGGTTAAATTATAACGGCAGGACTACGAGTCCCAAAAGCACTTGCACTAATAAACGTGACCCATTGGAGGAAGATATAACAGCTGATTGGGGACACGTGTTCTTCCGCTTCTGCCGATGCTGTTTTCCCGTGAACAAGGAGGAAAGCTCCGAAACGCGTAGGGATTTTTAAAAAGGAAATGATTCAGTGCGCTTCTTGTTTGCTGAATAAAGGACTCTTCATCTTCAGTTGGGTCCGCTTGCCTTCGTGTGCGCCTTTGCTTTGGGGACAAACTTTGGAAGAAATATATATTTATATATATATATAATTGTCCCAGAATGCTCTCTGATTTGATGCAAATATTTGCAGAAGCTTGAAAGCAAGATTGATGAGTCTTTGCTTTCAAAATAAAATGGTCATGAAAAATGAAAGCAGGAAAAATTTTTTTTGCTAAACTACTGTAACCTTTCAGGTACCATTTATTTGCAGCATCATTTAGTAACAAGCATTGGCAAAGCCAGTAGGTCTGAAATTGGTGGTCATCTTTTTAGTTTTGTCAATGTGTGAATTGTTTTGACATGGTTTTTGTAAAACCTTATTGGTGTGGGAGCTGCCGGGCCCTCACCATTATAACAAACATTGGCAAAAGCTAAAAATGTTTTTGATCTCAAAAAGCACACACTGCCACAGTAGTTACTGGCACTGAACAAAACTACTTTGTGTGCCGATATGCTCCGTGTGAAAGAGCAGAATGCTGTCACTCACAGTGAAGCCAGCCGATGCAGAGAGAGAAACAGAATTTTAATTAATGCAAAAGGTCATGGTCAACGTCAGACCAAATTAGGGACCCAATTATTAAAGAAAGTCTCAAAATTGCACCCATGGTATATGTCCTTTCATTAAGTGAAGCTATATGGCTTTGGTGAATTCACAATAATTTATAGAAGTAGGACAAGACAAAGTACGCCTAGAAAATATTTATGAACTGCATTTTAGCATGAGCAAATATGCATGTGTAGATTTGCTCATGCAAAAAAATCTGAGTGTTTGCAAGTTCACTTTCCTTCTAACCACTTTTTTCCCAACTCTGGAAGAAGGTTTATGTCTTCCGTTGTCAGGAGTAAATTCCCAAAATTTCTCAGTATGGGAAAAGATTAGAGAAGAGTTGTTGAAAATTCTTAAAGCATGCAAGTTAGTAGGTTTGCACAGACTCAAAAGGGTATTCTAACCCTGGAACTATTGCTTATCACTACCTTTAGCCCCAGTATATTCATCTGCAGAAACGTGGCAACATAAGGGGATTGCAAGTATTCAAACACTACTATGGTATGAGCTCTGGCATAATCAGTGAAGCTATTTCAGCGCTCTTATGTAATGAGATTGCTGCTATAATTTGTCGCCGCACTACATGGCACCAAAGGGACAAGTGAATTTTGTTACAGGACAAGTAGATTTATGAAGCAACCTGCCCAATGGACAAGTAGATATTTTATTACATTCCACACACCTGATTAATACACACCAAACAATCTCCACAAACCCACCATCCTATACAGACAAAGCCAACATCATATTCTAATACAATGATCAATGTGCAGCAACTATTTACCAATAATATAGTATCACCACCAATTATCATACTGGTATTTAACCATCAAGGGTATCCACATGTCATCCATTATAAGTCTGTACAGCCACCAGTACATGCACATACACACACACATACTCCACTGAGACAGCCACATACACATGTTCATACGATCGCACCTAACATACAATCAAGCACACACCATAAAATGCTCAGACACCAATCAACATACAACCGTTATAGACCAACACAAACCCACCATTTACCAGTGTTCTACATTATTAGTTCACCATCTTAATAAAACCATCACACTACATTAGAAACATTTCCAAACAACCAATGGCTCTCTTTTCAGGGTTAGCCGTCTTTAAGCTACTATACAATATCAGTTACTAACATATTCTATGAAGGCACTTTATTATATATGCTCATGAAAATAACTAAAATAAGTTGTATTACCTCCTTTTTGGTACGCTCAGTCCTGCGTAATTCTTGCCTTAAGGTTTCCACCTTTTGCATTGCAGCTTCCATCTCCTCCTCCTTGTCCCGGAGCTGGCGGACAAACTTCTGCTTTTGAGAGCGCAAGTCCGTTAGCCGTTCGTTCATCTCAGAGAACTCTTGCATGGCCAACTTGCGCTGACTGTGCGCATCTTTCAGTTCTTTTGTTTGAGACTTTAATCGTTCATTAGACTCAAGAAATTCCTGGATGTGACAAGGTACATTACAACATCAACGGTCAATTATACAGAAAACGGTGATATTTCTACAGAACAGGTTAAAATTCTTGACAGACACAACTGCTTTAAGATTGCTCTCAAGATAAAATATACTACAAGCTACAGCATCTAAAATCTCCAAAGTAAAAATTATTATATAGCAATTGGTAACACTATGTGTCATAAGGAAATCTTTTGGAGAAAAAATACCCAGCACCTGAAAGTTTTACTCAAAACGTTGAACCTCTACATATTTGTGTTGCAATTAAGCTTTTTATTTTCATTTAACTGTATTTCACTGGGATTCTGAAATACAGCAATGGCAGAAAACATATTGAAGAACACTCACTAAACAGAAACTAAAGAAATCCCTCTCCCTACACTGTCCCAACTCACCAAGGACTCAACAATGTAATTCCTGAAGAATACCTGTGCAATCACTTTTCTCCTGGAGCCTGGGAGGATAGGGGAGTTGAGGATAAACTGATGTGCTAAACTTATAAAAACTAATACAAGCCATTCTAAAAAACAAAATAAGCAAAGATGGACCTTAAAACAGGAAGTAAATAATAATTGGCTGTCTTAACTCTTTGTGTAGAGACTCCTTTCACATTTTAACTAATGGCAACCTTGTGCTTCTATAAGGCGGGGCTAGCAACTGTACCAAAACAGTTAAAAATATTTTTTTACCAGGAGAAGCACAGCGTATCCACCTCTCATATACTAGATCTGTCCAATTTATTGGAGCCTCTTTGCTCAGTTACAAAAACAGCTGTTCATAAATAAAATAACAGCTGTGTGGAAAACTTTGTATTGGTAATTAAATGAATACTGTGAATTTGGACTACCGGAGACATCAAGGATACAATTTACATTTTCCATTTTCAAGAGGTGGGGACAGGATACAAAGTTCAGAACAGACAAGGTATGGAAACAGCAAAAGTCAATCTAAATGTACATCTAAAAATGTATGCAAGACTAAAAGATGAAACACAATTTACTCTCAAGTTTGTGTTTTGAGGACTGAGAGAGATGTTGCCACAAAGCCATAAAAACTGCATTCACTCTGATGGGGTGGCATAAATACCCCCAAGGCATGTAACATTTATTTATTTGTAAAGCTCAGCAGTAACCCAAGAGTATAATGGAGATAGAACCAACAGAAGAAAGACAACAATGCTTGGATAAGGTTTAAGCGGCAGAAGATATAGGTGAACAAGTGGGTTTTTAGCTTTTTCTTAAAAGTTGTAAAATAGGAGGTCTGGTGGAGACCTAGTGGCACATCATTGGAGTTTGGGGCCCAGGACCCCAAATTATCTGCCCCTCTATCCTTTGCTGTAATGGGGCATCTGGCATATATATTTTATATGGTCGGAAGAAACCAATTTAAGTTCAGTGCAATAGAAAGCATTTTGTACCAGGCAAAGCATCTTAATTTGCATCTGACATTGGACTGCTAGCCAATAGGTTCAAATGGTGGAGGCAACAGCATAAACACATTGCTATGTTCAAAATACTTTGTAACATGTTGATCTAAGAAGCCAGGAGACCAAGGTATAAGGCATTAAAGTAGTCAAGGAGAGTCAATATCCGGAAACAAACTGCCTGTTTGACCGAGGGGAGAAATGGGAGAACTTTCCTTAACATGTGTAAAGTTAGTAAGAAGAAGGTCCAGCGCTTTCAAATGTGATACTGGAAGGACAAATCCTTCTCAATCATGCCCCAAGGTGCATAAGTTGTTCAGCTGGGGAGGGAAAACTGTCCAGAGGGGATGGCCAAGTTGTGCTGCACCAGCATGTCGATTCATTCCAATAAACCAGATTTCCATTTTTTCCTCATTCATTTTATGAAAATTGTCAGACATCTATCCATGTACTGCAACAAGACAGTCTCTAGAGACTGTGACCTAAGAGGCAAAAATTGTGTGTAATGGGCGTAAGATGAAACCTGGAGTTTGATCTGCATAATGAGCTCCCACAGGGGCTGTAGATAAATGGTGACAGAGTAAATCTCTGGGGTACCCCAAAACAGACCTGTCTTTCCTTGGGTCAGAATGGAAGCAGCAATCCCACTTGAGAGAGGCCCTTTAAAACACTTTAACTCACCTAAGGCATTGTTTGCGAGTTTGAAAGTCACTGAGAATCCAGAAACATCCTTGTTCAGCGCTTAGTCCTTGTCAATGGCAGGAACTATCACTGTTTCAGCACTGTGACCTACACAGTGGGGAGTGATCACTCCCTTCTTACAGAGATACTGTTAACAAATGAAGGAATTGTTAATAGCATCTCAACGGAGACTGGTCAAGGCTGGCTTCAACCCCAAAGGGATAGAAACCTGGACCAAGTTGTATGGGCATATGATCTAAGCCTACTATTGAACCCAAACACTCCTTTTGATGGAACAGCAGGGAGAGAGGTAATGTTCTCGGATTCCGCTTGGAATGCTTAAAGAGTGATGGTGAAGTCTTGGCCTTTGAAGCGTTTACTTCACTGTAGATGTCACTGATGTTTCGACAAAAAAAGAAGCCAGATCTTCACAGACGGAGGCATCACTGAAGGCAAGAGAAGGCCTGAGCTGCTTTGAACAGAGATAAGTGAGCTTGTCTGAAGAAACAAACTGCAAGAGGATAAAGTCAGATTTATCCACATGCATACAAGCCTTTTAGTGTTTGAGCTGGGGTCTCTATGAACACAGCAGCTCTGGAGAGTATTCCTGTTGAAAATTGGGCCAAACACCAGCTATAAGGAAAAGGATGTGCATAAATATCATATGGCAATCAACCTGAAGAATCACAAGGTTTGAAACCAAATCAACTAAAGCCATAATAACAACAATGTAGCTCTACATAGCACTTCAGACCAAGCCTCTAGCTCTTCTAAACACTGGCAGTAAAACATGTTACCATTATACAATAGACCAACCTCTGAAGGCGGAGTTGAACAGCATTCAAAATCATGACCTTCAGATTTTAGGAGATGTATGCATTAAATGTTAAACTCACTCAGCCATTGTGACAGGATTAAAAGAAGACTGCCCTGTCCTCAATTGATGGCAGAAAACAAGAAGTATGAAAGTATAAAGGCAGTAGGGCAAACAACAAGAGTTGCCACCTCTGGCCTCAGAAATGAATACAGTTATCAGTTCAGCCAGAAGGTAGTTGAGAACATCTAGGACCTGAGAAGTAAACATTTTATTGACATTGCATGCGATACTGAATTGGGTATTTTAAAAGATGCCCACTTAGTTTCAGCCAGTGTCCAATAGAGACTGTTATTTTGTACCAGTACAGTGTGTGGTCGAGAACTCATCTGTACAGTGACTAGTCCTTTGCAAAAGGTAGCTGAATTTCCAATATAATTCACTCACACCTAAACAAACTCAACCATGACACCTCTTGCATAGTTCTTTTTTTAACTAATGGCTTGTTTAGCATATTATTAATTCACATGGTTCTGTTACTCTGCTCTCATCTCAACACATATCGAGCCAAGGTAAATATTAGATTTGTGATTCATGTTCCAATCGTGGGTCTAACATTAAAGCAAGACACTTTCAGAATGATTTTATACAGTCTGATGACCTCAGGAGTACCAGTCTAATACTGTTTGGAAGTCTGAAAAACTGAAACAACTCCCGTATGACAAGTTTTATAATAGCCCTAATATCTTCTGTTTATAAAATCTCTATTTGTATTTATTTTCCGTCTGCATTTCAGCATTAGAAAATAGTATTCCAAAACATCAAGCGTGCCTCTCGGGCATGGACCACATAGAGCTATGATAGAAAATGGCTTTTTATGACTACCCTGAGAGACATTCAAGTGCCAGCAACACACCATAGAGGAACAAAACAGAGACCTGAACATTAACCGAGAAAGTGAGTATACCTTTGAAAAAGTGTAAACCTGGCTGACAAAAACAATTGATTATATGAGAAGATGATTTAGAGAGACTCACACACACTGGTAAATAGGAGCAAGCAGGATAGATAGTGCATGCTAGGTCACATCTGATCAGTGGCACATATAATACCCCTTGCATGACTGGGTGCATTCTCTTGAACGGAAAAATGCTGTTGACGTGCACCCATCACACACAAAGTGTGACTGTCAATGCAGAAGCTGTATATAAATGCAAGCCTCTAAAGACCAGTAGGACAAACGTGCACTAGCAGTGAGGTGGACAGTCAAACAGTGGTGAATGGCCAAGAAGGTTTTAGCTCAGAGTAAAAAAAGACTAAAATCATCAACTTTATTAATTAAGAACAAATGCAGAACTTATTGTCAAGGTTTGCTGTGCTATCCTATGTGGACTCCAGCATCTCACCGCCCCTCACAACAAAACATATCAGGGAAATATTCAACAACTGGTTGGCCATGAAACCTTGAATTTGAGCTGTTACAAGGTATACTTTAAATCTGTTTCACAAATTAATGAAAAATGTGCCTTTTATACACTCTCAAGACCAATGCCAGTCAAATATTATCTAAACTAATAGCTTCTATTTAAAGTTAACAAAACTTTCACCAGCATGTTTGGGAAATGTAACTATGCTAAGGTCTACCTGGACTCAGTAAATTAGTTTATTATTCAGGAGAATGGGATGCCAGTGAAAGCCTAAACACCATGCTTAAAGAAGCAAGTAGGAACAACAAAGGCATTACATGGCACGTCCAGTGTACCTTCATTATAGAACAGCCCACCTCCCTACATAAATAAAATTCAGATCCAGCTCTCTACCTACACTCACTTCCAACTAAAAAATAAACAGGAAGTAACTTATAAATAGTTCAATAAATTAGTAACTTCATTCTGATTCAGCCAATTGACTGAATAAATTAGGAGTTGATTTTGTTATTATGAAATAATGTTGACCAACACATATCGAGGATTACATAGGGTGCACCATATGTCCCATCCTTGAGTTCAATCAGCTACACTGCAAAGCGCGAGGAATAAGACTGTTGCAAACATATTTCTATCTGTGCAAAGATCACTTTGTCTAATAACTAGTCTAAAAAAAGGCCTGTTGGAGATGGGATGATAGCTGACAAAGCAAACACAAGAAGATGATGGACGGAGCATTGAAACATTTCAGCCACTCACCCCCAGATCTGGGTTGAATCCATAATCGTTCTTTAGTTCACTTCACCACCCCAGTTCAGACCCAGCCAGCTGCAAATCAGTCTTGACCCTGTTCTTCATGGAAACAGTCCAGCCCGAACTGCCAAGCTAGACCTTCCCTGGACTGGAAACAAGCATCCTGGGACCGGTTTCTGGTTAACACCCCTCATCAGCCAGGCTAGCTTGAATCCAGTGGCAAAGTGAGCAAGGGACCCACGTCTGGACATACCCTGCCAACTTAGGGTGAACAAAGCAAACACAAGGAGTTGACGGACGGAGCGCTGAAACTTTTCAGACACTCACCCCAATCACAGATCTGGGTTGAATCCATCATCGTTGTTTAGCTCACTTCGCCACTCTAGTTCAGACTCAACCATATGCAAATCAGTCTTGACCCTGCTCCTTATGAGAACAGCCCAGCCTGAAATGCCAAGCCGAGTCTTCCCTGGACTGGCAACAAGCATCCTGGGACCAGTTTCGGGGTAACACCCCTCATCAGCCAGGCTAGATTGAATCCAGTGGCAAAGTGAGCAAGGGACCCATGTCTGGGCATACCCTGCCAACTTAGGACGAACAAAGCAAGCAATAGTGTTTGCATTGATAGCTGGCAAATACATCACTGTCCAGTCTATTTCACTTCTAGAGTGAGCTCCACCAGCATTTTCTTTTTTAAATGCAGTGGGTTGACCCCCGCCTGGAAGAATCTGTGGTCAGATATGTTTTAAGACATGGGCAGAGTGGGCAATCGCCTAGGGCGCACACATTCCAGGAACGTGAACTTTTTCCTCTATATTTCTTCTGTCTATTTCTCCATCTCAACATATAACTAAATATTTTTGGCATCAGGGGGCTCACATTTGGGGAAAATGGGAAATAAAATTCAAAGCTGTTCAGAACAGGGGCTCCAATAATATTTTCCACAAAAGCCTTAAAATGATACTGTCTGAGGTTTACTTCTAAAGCTGTGCAATTACAGTCCGAAGGCTCACAGTGACAGGTGATTCAGTCCTTCTAAGCAGTCTGCACAAAAACACTGAGATAGAGTTAAGGAAAATTCCTCCTGGCCACGATTCCACATGCAATGTGCCAAAGATCTGGCTTGGCATAATGATCAAACGCACAGCTGAGGCATACTAATTCATATACCGCATATATAAAAAGTAAAAGTGTTATAAATAGTTCATTACATCACCGAAATAAAATGTAACAACATCACAAAAAGTAGGACATTAATTCTTTTAATCACAAAATTTGCACCGGCCTTCTACCTCTAAAAGGATGAAAGTCCAAATTAGCGAAGCGTGTATTAGAACCCCAAGTTACAAGCAATTTAATGAGCTGAACTACTGAAAAGAATAACACACCTTGAGACTATTATTGACTCAGTTTTGCATTTTAAGAAGAGTTTCAATGTTCTTAAACTTGAAAAAGAATTCAGACTTTAGAAACATTTACAGGATATGCTACACAAGTGGGAAAAACGGCTAGAATACTTTCTGGGACAATTTAATTATATAGCAATACCCAGTTATCAAATCTCTGTGCTGCTACCTTTATAATCTGTCGACCTGGAGTTCTAACTACGTATGACACCACAGACGTGCTGGATCTTTAATGCAGCTGAAAAACTCTGCAAAAATACTGGCTCCATAATATATTGACATCTATCAAAAATGTACAATGACTTCAACATTTGTTACACTATATTTTTGTCTTACTTTGAGGCGCTACTTACTTGTTCACTTAGTCTTGAAGAAACTATACATTTATCAAAACATTAGATATTGCTCTCCAAAGGGATAACAGTTCTACAGGAGATGATGTTTTTTTTCCAGCAATATCAGTACTTTGTCAATTGAGAAGAAAATAATAAAGGTGTCACAATTCTGCAAAGTGTGCTTGTTTACCCAGTTATTATGCTGTTGAACACTCTATTATCATACATTAAGCAGTCTAAGAAAACAAACGCAAAGCCAAGAGAAGCATCAGGCTTAAAGTAAATTATTGAGTGCCTAATCTAGCGGGCAAAATGTTAATTGCTGCTTCAGGTGTTATGCAATCATATGTGTTAGGGCATCATAATTTTAAACAAAACGTATGCAACTTTTTTTGTATACAACCGTTCCCACCAGTGTTTAATAGAACCATACATTCATGTACAATTTCTTACCTCTCAAAGAGTGCCCTTGGCAATTGTACCTTTTAAGCTTTTTCTCCCTGTTTGCAAGTTTCTGTAGATGTTTTTATAGAAAGGCGTTCTATGTGGGCCAATGTCACTTAGACACGAAGTTCTCATTAACCTCCTTTCATAAATTGTTGTTTTCAGTGTGTTAGTTGAACTGAATCAAGTGTTAGTTGAACTGACTCAAGAAACAATTCCCAAAAAGCACAGCTATGTTAAATAAAATCGAAGGACTAGAATCCCTGGTCCCGGTCGCATCACCTTATCGGGTGATCAAGTGCAGAGTAATAAGCCAATACTTCAAGGACAGATCAACAAAATCACACAATACACAAATGACACAACTGCTACTACTTCACCACAAACACTACCCACAGCACAACTCAATGGACCACCTTTGCCATCCTCTCCGCTAACGGCTTTAATCCTGAAATACCTGAAAGCCACATCATATGCAGACAATCTCATACCGTCATCATTTGGGAAACGTCTCTCGAGAAGCGTTGTCACCTCGCTAAACGTCAATGCATCTCTGAACCTAGGCATCTTCAAAGACACACTCAAATCCGGTCAGAGCCTGTCTCCCCTGTAGAAGAAGACCAGCCTCAAATGAGATGACCTAGCTAACTATTGACCGATCATTCACCTATCATTCCCATAAAGATAACTGAAAAGGTCTCTGAGACTCAACTGGAGAAGCTCAGAAGCAAGGCCCTAATTAAGACAGCAGTACAAATTGGAGACAGCCACCATTCAAGGTGTCGATGATGGTCTTCTAACCTCCGACAGTGGAAACCCTAGCTTTTTTGTCCCATTCGATGTCCCTGCAGCATTCCACACTGTAGTCCACTGAGCCCCACTCAACACACTCACTTTCCAAATCCCATTATTGTAATTGTCCTGCAGTGATCCATATGTCACCTGAAGAAATGAGCCTGGATGGGGACCTTTAGGCCTGAATCCATCTCCATCAACTATGGTGTTTCCCAAGGCTACATCCTCTTAGCAGTGATCTTCCAACAGTAAAATCTAGCTAGGTAGGACATCTGCATTCACCAATATGTGGAAGACACCCAGAACGTCTTCAAAATATCATCAGGCAACAACAATGACCCCCTGAAAGACTGCCTAGTCACCATTTAAACATGGAGGTACGAATCCTTCCTAGAGCTGAATCACTGAGAGAATTTGTACTCATTGTCAATGGCTGTAAACGACAAGAGGTGCATTGAGTAATCTGGATTGTTTTACTCTGCAACTTGACAAAAGCTCAGTGTCCCTGATAGTTCAGGTGCATTGAGTTCAATGTCATGATCCTCATCATACACCAAAGAAAGATCTATGGACCGCCTGCTACCACCTGATCCTGCTCTGTAACGTGAAACTCTTCCCACAAGTAACTTCAGAACATCCCTACAGGTATTATATAGCTATGTCCTAGAAAGCCAACAGAGGTCACTGAAGAGTGTTAAACATACAGCAGTCAATCTCCTTAAGGGCCTTCACAAATACAACAGAATTACTCCAACACTCGAAGAACTACAGTGAATTCCACCGCCTGTGAGTATCACATTCAAAACCTGCTGCACCATCTTATAAGGCAGTCGAGAACAACACTCTGCCCTACCTGGTGGCCAAGTTCAAGACATTCTGTGGAACATGAACTACCCACAGTAGTAGCACTGCCGGATTGGAAATAAGAAAATAAATAAGGGTATGGAACTCAATCTCTTCCGGCAGGTCCCATTGTGTCTCCACTTACACAAGAAGTGGACTCTTTTCAAACAACACCTTGTTTCAATGTAAACCTCCCAGTTGCTCAAATCTCTGAGATACCCTCATTTCTCCTACCCGCTTGACTCCTGTCATGCCACTCTTTGAGCATCTGATTCTACCACACCCCTCTCCCAAGTTTTGGAGACAGAGCCCTCCCCTAGTTTACCCTTTCTTTCCCTCTCACGTTCTCTGCCCTTGTGCACACATCGACCCCCGCTACCCAATCATGCATTGTATACTTCTCACTTGAACAACACTCTATAGCTTTGTAGCAAGCTATGCACTACAGAAGTCGCACACTTATATACAAAGAAAGAGATGAATACGGGGATCGTCCAAGTCAGAGAATACAGGGAAAGTAGTGGACTGTATCGACCAATGGGTAGTTGTTGCATCTGCTGGCAATTTCAGTGTCCCTGTGACTTTGGTCAACCAAGGAAATCACTCTGTGCAAAAGGTACTGAGGTAAACAGGAGAGCTGGAAGTGGATGCCCTGTGCAGATTAACAGAGGGCAAGATAGATTAGGTTAGCATTTGATGTCTTGCATATCTGTGAGAGGATGGCAGAGCATTCCCCAGACAACAATTCCCTATGTGCATAAGGTGCAACCAACAGCTGTCTTTTTATTAAAATTATTTGATGTAGGTTTCTCACCAGTACACATTTTTATAACTCCTGAAGTGTGCTGGAAGTCGAGAAATACTCCACAGTCTTCTGCAGGTGTACTCTAGTAGAACACAACACATTTCAATAAACTCGTTGAACAGTCTGCTAGCAAGAACCTGAACGATGCATAACAAGCACTGCTGGAAATATGTTTTCATTATAGTCTTGCAGAAGAGGACACAATTGCAGTCTTACCTTGTGCAGGTCATCCTTTTCTTGCTTTAGTGTTTTGATTTGCTTCTCAAGAGCCTTGACCTGTCTTGTAACTTCTTCTAAGTCTTGTCTCGAGGAAGTGACCTCCTCTAACCTTTGCTCCAGCTGACCCGAATCTACCAAAATATAATGTAAAATAAAGTTTCTTGCATAAGTGTTAAGATCAGCTTTAGATAAACTGCTATTCATTTTAAAGCTATTTCTGAAGTCGTCATAAACAGTGCTCAGGTCACAATTCATGATATCTGGCATGCACAAACTCCCACCATCTGACCTATCATTTAGGCATATTACACACTTTAAAAATCCAGCACGAACTTCTATAGATAGAATGTAGACAGTGGGATATTGGAAAACAAATGACTCATCTGGTAGAGACTCTATACAGCCGCAAATTCCTTGCCTTAGAATTATCCCCTGGCGTCAGACTGGATCTGGAAATTGTTTGTGAGCAGCACCCCTGCGCTCCTGTAGGTGGTCTCGTTCAGCTCTGCGTGGCATTGATTGCATATTCCATGCTGAAAGGACGTCTGTGGTGCCTACATAGGCACCACCCAGGTGTCAGTTACCTTTCGCGACTTTCCACATAAGAAGCGCAGAGCCACCAAGTACAGTGATCACTGGTGTTGTAAAACTAGGGCCCTGGAAGGAGAAAGCCCTGTTCCTAGAAATCCATTTGCAGAGAGGGAGGATGGGTGGGTCTGTCAGACAGGGATCTGCGGCTAGCTAAAGTCTCTACCGGATAAGGTGTTCCCGAAAGTAAGTAACTTGTTCATCTGATAGAGACTTCTAGCCGCAGATTACTTACTTTAGAATAGATACCCAAGCAATACTGCCCCGGAGGTGGGTCTGCGGACCAATTTCACATAAGGAAATTCTGCAAGACCGAATGGTTAAAGTGCCCATCACTACGGAGCTGGCTATCCAGACAATAGTGTTTGGTAAACGTGTGCAGGAAGTCCACGTTGCTGCCTGGTAAATGTCAAGGAACAGAACTCCATGAACTAAAGCAGTTGTGGCAGCTTTAGCTCTGGTGGAATTAGCATGAAACCTCTCAGGAGTTGCTTCTTAGCCAATGTGTAGCAGATTTCAATACAGAGCACGGTCCTCTTCTGTACAGCCCGTCCTTTCTTTGCTCCGACATACCCCACAGAGAGTTGGTCATCCACTCAAACTCTCGTGTGCGGTCAAGACGGTGAAGTCACTTCTCTTCCTTTGAGGGATGAGTCAAAGCATGAAAAGTAGGCAAAGTGATGGTTTGGTCTACATGAAATTAAGTGACCACTTTCGGAAGAAAGGAAGCTCTTGAAAGAAGCACCAGTTTGACTGGGTAGATGATAAGATAAGGAAACTTGGATGATAAGGCCTGAAGCTCACTGACCCTCTGGGCAGATGCTATAGGAAGGCCGTCTTGATGGTAAGGAGCCTGAGAGGACAGATGTGTAAGGGCTCAAACAGAGCGCACATCAGGAACGTCAGGACCAGATTAAGGTCCCACTGAGGCATTATGATGGGAGAAGGAGGAAACATATGTAGCAATCCTTTCAAAAACCTATGTACAATAGGGAATTGTAAAAGGAAAGGTTAGTAAGGCAACTGCAGAAAAGCAGGTGTAGCTGAAAGATATACCTTAATAGGGCCCAGAGCAGAGCCTTGCCAGGCAAGGGAAAGAGCAAACGGATTAACCTTAGAAAGGGAAGTAGAAATAGGGTCAACTTGTTTCTCTGCACACCATGTCACAAACCTGCCCCAACAGCAGGTGTATACCGTTTTGGTGGAGGGATACCTGGCTGCCAGAAAACGATTGCTGACTTCATGTGGATGGTCAAAGCGGTCACCTTTCGCCGCTCAATCTCCATGCAAAAAAGCGGCTGCTGCGGCAGAAGATCGTATCGAAGGGGCGGCCTGTTCGGGGAACCGATGGCTATGCTCAACAGCTCGGGATAACAGACTCTCCATGTCCAATCTGGAGCCACAAGGATGACTTGGGCCCAGTCATTCCTGATCTCCTTGAGAACCCTGGGCAGGAGCGGTATGGGTAGAAAGGCGTATAGGAGGCCTGAGCTCCTCTCGAGATGAAAAGCATCTCCAAGCGAGAGCCACCTTGGAAACTCCAGTGTGCAGTACTGCTGACATTGGGCATTCTCGTCGGTGGCAAACAAATCTAACCAAGGCTCTCCCCTCTGCTGAAAGAGACTTTGCACCACTTCTGGATGGAGACGCCATTCGTGGTCCGTGAGGCATCATCGGCCGAGTTTGTCCGATATGGCATTCGGAGAAGCCACCAGATGTTGAACCACCAGGGCTATGCCTTGCTGTTCCAGCCATGCCCAGAGATGCAGTGCCTCGACGCCACACTACCCTGTTTGTAGTAGTAATACATGGCAGTGTTGTTAACTATGAACAATTGCACCTGGGTGGAGGGTAGAATGGCTTTCAATGTCAATCGGATCGCTCAGAGCTCCAACAGGATGATGTGGAGTCCGGATTCCGCCGGAGACCAGAGCCCTCTAATTGCCACCTCTCCCAGATGGCCACCGCAGCCCAGGAGTTACGCATCTGTCACTACTGAGTGATCTGGTTGGGAAAGGGAGAGAGGTCTGCCGCTGAGCCAATCATGGTTCATTAACCACCACTGCAGATCTTTCGCAGTTCCTTTCGAGATCTGGACCAATTCAGAGAGATTTCCCTGATGCTGTGTCCATTGGAACTTCAGGTCCCACTACGGAGCCCGCATATGCCAATGGGCATCTGTCATCAGTGGCATGGAGGAGGCCATGAGACACAGTAGCTTTAGAGTCAGTCTCACCGAAATTCAGTATAGAGGCTGAAGCATTGGTATCATATCCTGAATATCCTGGACTCGGATGTTTGGGAGGATAGGCTCAAAAATGCAACATGTCCAGAACAGCTCTGATGAAAGGGATTATGTGAGAGGGAGCCAGCTGTGATTTAGGCACATTGATAGTGAACCCCAGAAAATGCAGAAGGTCTGTCATAGTCTGGAGTTGGGAGACAACAGCAGCCAGTCGTCAGGATTGGGGAAGACTGGCACCCCTGATCTCCACAGAAGAGCTGCAACCACCGCCGTCACCTTGGTGAACACCTGTGGGGTGCTGGTGAGTCCAAATGGGAGCACAGCAAACTAAAAGTGCTTGTGGCCCATCATGAATGGAAGGTAACGCCTGTGGGCAGGCACGACTGGGATATGGAAATATGCATCCTACAAGTCCATTGCTACAATCCAGGCTCCTGGGTCCAGGGCAGATAGGACTGAGCTAGAGTTAGCATTTTGAACTTCTACTTCTTGAGGAAGAAGTTGAAAGAGCTCAGGTCTAGGATAGGACAAAGGCCTCCATCCTTCTTGGGCACCAGAAAGTAGTGTGAATAACAACCACGGCCCACTACTGGTTTCTGCACTCTTTTTTCTACTCCAATTGCAAAAAGAGCTGTCACTTCCTGGTGGAGAACAGATAGGTGATTCTACATCAGCCTACTGTAAGTAGGTGTCATGAAGGGGGGACGTTTCGAAGAGGAGGGAGCAGACCCTTCAGACAATCTGCAAAATCCACCTGCCCAAGGGACTGCCAGCGGTGCAGGTGATGGCGAATCATGACGCCCAATGGGTGCCCATGATGGTAAGTAGGCGGACTTGGAGAGTTATGAGGCTGCGGCTGATGGGGGTTGTTGGACTGACCCGATCGATGGCTACCTGACCCACAGGGCCTGTAGGTGCCGCATCCATGGCCCGAGAGATGATGAAAAGCTTGCATGCTGCGGTGGGTGGATGGGTAAGGATGTGGCTGTACACCCCTTCTGTGGTCCCAAAAAGAGCAAAAGGCAGTACTTAAAATTCTCCAGCGCCGAATATCCTTTGTCTCAGAAGAGAATGGAGCCATCAAAGGGCATGTCCATAAGAGAGGATTGGACATACCCTGAAAAGCCAGTCCTTCTCAAACAGGCATGGTGCCCTAAGGCCGAAACTGCTCTGCCTAGTGGGTTGGTGGTATCAAGTCCACATCGTATTGGAACTTCGCTTCATCTCTCACATCTGCAACAGCCTGAGAAAGTACAGTACGGTCCTCCTCTGCAACTGGATCCTTGGGGCCTGGGTGGATGCAGGGCCAGAGTCATCGGCAAGAATCCAGCAGTGGCCCCTACCAAACCCACGGGGCCCAAAGGCACGTTGGTGGGAATGGGGTGCCTAATTAAGAGGTGCATGGTCTCATAAAACTCTCGGGAGGTGGGCGGGGATCACTCAGGCTCCTGAAAACTGGGGGAGACACAGAGTCAGCCCAGGTACTGGCACAACCGCAGAGCCAAGCCTCAGGTGGCGATGCTCCTTCGTCTCTGCGGTTGATGGACAGGTCAAAGTCAAAGACCATTTTGACTTCTTACTCTTCTTTTTGTGGAATTTACCTGAATGGCTCGATGACTTGGAATGCGACAACTACCTTGGGCTCAACAACCGCCCCATGGACCTTCCTCTCAACGCTGTCCTTGCTCATTGTGTCATGGTGACACATGTGTTGAGTCGCCAGGAGCTTGAAGGATTGCACCCTCAAGGCCTTCAGGTGCATGGTGTGGCAGTCGGAACAGGCCTTCAGGTCATGGCCTCGCTCAAGGCACTACAGGCAAACAAGGTGCAGGACCGACATCTGTCAATGGAAGGCACCACAGGGCTTGTAGTTGGTCTTCTTGGAGGACATCCCTGCTACAACAGGAGGTAAGATTTCAAAAGATTTCGACAAAAAGTAACAGAAACATAGCCAAAAAGCGACTAAGGAGTAGCTCTTCCCGGACCTGCACTGAATGGCGTGGAAAGTAAAGAACCGACGCCAGCATGCCTGGTTGGCACCCATGGCACCGCAAGCGTAATTTTCAGCATGAACGACGCCAACAATGACACGTGGAGCTGAACGACGCCACCTACCTGCACGCAGGGGTACTGCTCACAAAGAAAGTTCTGAATCCAGTCTGATGCCTGGGGATAATTCTACGGTAAGGAATCTATAGCTAGAAGTCTCTATCAGATACATCAAATTTCATAGATATATACTGGCACATTTTAGCATGAAAGAAACTGCAAACCAGACTAGAGACACATTCAAGATTGCTGTATGATATCACTATATATCATATCCCAAGAATCATCAATAGCAAGTCTCATCTGTGATTACTTAAGTGGCTAAATATGAAACTTCCTGGAAAGAAAGTCTAGTGGAAGATAACCACTGAAAATGAAATCGAAGATCTTTTTAATAAGCATTTTCAGCAGAGATAGCAAATCAAAACTCCAAGGAGTATGATAACACCGGGCAATGCAAAAAACACTCTCAAGTTGTTTCATTGCCAATATCTCATGTTTGCCTAAATTCTGTTAATATCAAATGGGAAGGGAGAGAGTTTGACCTTGGGAGGAAAAAACCTTTAATACAGAGGGAGAGTCCTCTCTCAGAACTTCTAGGAGCCAGAGATCTGACATCTCTAATGACTGACCCACAACTACAGTACACTAATGTCTAATGGGAAAAAAGTATGTAGTACCACTGCTGGGAACATCAGGACCCAGATGGGCTGCAGAGTTTGAGCAACGAATTGAGGGTTATTACAGGTGTTCCAAAAAGGCCTTCTCTCTCTTTCAAACTAACAAGCTGAGGAAATGATCAATCACAGGGAACTGTAGGTTTGGGCTGCAAGAGGGCAGGTTGGCTCCACGGTTGCTACCAGACACTTTTATAAGCATTTACCTATCTGACCTGGACCCGTAATGCAACTGAAAATGCAGTTATCCTTAGATGGCAAATAGTGTGGACAGTATTTCAGGTGATGTTTACGGCACATTAATCTAGAAGCCTACTCTGATAAAACCCAGAAGGCTCAACCAGAGGTCTGTAGTGATGAGCATCTAACCACAAATTACTTTGTTCCTATAATTCTTTGATCCTCTTATGATGTCTTTTCTACTACCTCGCTTGATTACCACTCAGTACTGCACATTTTGTATGCAAGCTGTTTATAAATAGCAATTAGTGTGCCAAGTTAGTGGATATATTTTAATTAAATATATCCATTTATTCATCTCTTCAAGCAGTGCTTTGCTCCGTTTATGACTATCAGCTTTGTAGCTAAAAGACTGAAGCTTCCAGTATTGTTCCTGAGCTTTACAGTGCTTGAGCATGGAAAAGCGAAACAAGATTTTTGAACTGAAGTAATTAATAAACTTTGAGACATAAATATTTAAGTGGTCAGATGTTCTATGAAATGGGTGCACAAGCAGATGCTATATTGTGAAATGTGAAAATACACCACTGGAACCCGCATCATGCTTACAAGATTTCTTCTAAGTTTTTGTCATAGAACAAAAATAATTTCTTATTTACTTAAATGGAATTAATTTTGGAAAACACTTGATCCCTATGGTACCTACGTTTAAGTAATGCCTTTTGCAAAAAATCCTAAATTTAACACCACCCACCACCTACTCCTTCAAGCTCTGCCTGCAACCTAGCCGCTCCTAGCCAGACCAAAGGGCCACGCCCCCTTGTGAACCTACCCTCATTCATCGAGAACCTCACTTCAGTGAAATGAAAATAAAATGTATAAAGCTCGACAATTAGCCGGGGGTATCTAGGCGAACAATACTGCTGGGAAGATCCATAAGACGAGTGACAGAGTTATTTGCGGAAGAGCCAGGTTTTTAGGTATTTCCTGAAATCTAACATTAAATTTAAGTTCTGTTGGAATAGAGTTCCACAGCCTCGGGGTGTGTACAATGAAGCCCCGTCACTCCAGTTGGCTTTTTAAAATCTGGGGATTACAAGATTACCGCTTGTGGTTGAGCGTAGAGGGCGAGAAGTAATGTAGTGTTGAAAACGCTGAATCAAATAGGTCAGGGCCGACAGCTTGTTGAGCCCTGAAGTCAATACAAAGTGCCTTAAATTGAATGCGTTTTATCAATAGGGAGCGAGTGTAGTTGAATTAGTGCTTGGGAAGCTGATCTGTGTTTTGGAATGCCCAGTAGTAGCCGTGGCAATATTGGTGGCAATTTCTAGTGTAATTTAGAACTTTACAATTCCACACTAAGAACAATCTGCCTTGGTTATTTCAATATGTTTTTACAAAAGTCCACCTATGTTGTCTAAACCTCTTCCATGAAACCTCGGTATCTAAAAATCTCTTCGATGCCTTTCTGTACTTCATCGATACTTAACGGAAATACACAGAAATTATTATAAACTGAAATATGGCTGAATTTAGTAGTAATGAATCATTTTTTAACTGCATATTTTCTGCTGTTTGATTTCGCCAAGCCGAGTTAAAATCAGATGGGTCTCACTTAAATCTAAGCCGAGGCTCAAACTACACAACTACAGGCAGCTCATGCAGTACTGCAACCTCTGCTGTTACTTGCACACGCAACTGAGTCGACAAAAATCTATTTCAGACACTACTGGTTTTAGACAATAACTCTAATTTCTTTCCTACTCAGTCACTCACAACACGTTGCAATGTTTACAAAATATTGAAAACTTCCACTAGGGTAACTGGAAATCAAATAAAAACCCACGTCACACCAATAAGCAGCCCAAATGACAAAACAAGGTTCAACTGAATGAAAACTGAAACCAACCGTCCAGAAAAGGATGGCAGAGATGGGCCTGTCCCAGTTAAGCACTCAAACAACGACTCTTGGTAAGACCAAGCTGCCTCTTTTTGCCTACCCAATCTTTGCTGTATGCATTCTGCACACTCAATGGTCTCATTTATAGACCTAAAGGTGCACTGATGTGGTTGCAACTAACAAGGTGCCATCTCACTGCCTGATCCAGTACACTGCGTGGAGTCTGGTACTGACCATCAGCTCATCACCTGGAAGAAGGGATTATGGGCCCAGTTCACAAAGGTAAACTGAGTGGAAAGTCTAACTCTACGACTCGCAAATGCCCTTTGTGAACACTGAAAGCCGTAAAGTTAGACTTTCGTCTCAGTTTACCTTTGTGAATTGGGCCCTATATGTTAAGGTCAATAATATTGTGCTAGCTACTGCAAATGGTGATGGGTACGCAAGGTGCTGACTCATTTGTAGATTATTCCTACAGATAGTTTTAGCTGTCTGTTATCGAAAGACCTACCGTGTACCATACCGACACATTGTCCTTTGGGTCAGTCGATGGCTTATGATAGGTTTCCTTTCTTGTCAATCTCATTTAGTAGCTTCCTATTGAATGGCTTTCCTTCTTGTGTTTGTCCCTCCCTACTACATGACTATTTTTAAATCCTTTAATGGGACGACTTGTATCTTTTTATGTCTGACATTAGAGAATTATCCTTTTCTTTCAGTACCTCATAGAAGTGCATTTGCTTTCTTTCTCTGTCCGCTGCGTCCTGCTTTGCTTCCCTCTTCACATTCAGTCACCTTTTATCCCTGTTTTGCTTCCTTCCCCCTCAGCTCGTCCGTTGCTTCCTGAGCCCCACACATCCTGGTCATCTATTTAATCCCTCCCCCAGCTACTCTGTTCCAACAATCCTCCTGGCTCACCGCCGCACCCTGACACTTGCAAGAATTAAGTTGCCCTCCCCTCTCCCCACTCCCTCCCCGCCCCACCCCTCCCTTACTCAGGTCTGGTAGCTGTAGTTTTCTACTGGGTGGCTCCTTTCTCTATATTGTACTTTTGAGCACTTTTTATATTATTAATTAACTGCTTCAGGACGAGTGCCTGTCATCTTGAAGAGGTGCATATAAAATAAAAAATAAACAAAATGGTTTCTGGAGCTCCATGACGCATACCTTCACACGAAAGGTGAAACATGGTCACATACAGAACATCACATTGATGTCTGGCATTTTGCCTTTTTGTATTCTTGCTGATGCTGTTCAGCGTCAACACCAAGCATTAGCAAAGCCAAAAAGTTGGTTAATGCCCTCTAAGGCGAGACCTGTTTGAAGCATCTTTACTACTGCTCGAGCAATTGTCACTGTGTTGTACATATAATTAAAGTAAATTATCTTAATTACGTCTAATGATGCAGGATTGCAAAGGTCATCACTTACTGCTGAGTAAACAAGGGAAAGGCAGTCTTCCACTAGGAAGGAAAGGACCGGGCTGAGGTAAGTACACAAGAGGTCACTATCAATCGACAGCAAACAAAGGTGAAATGCTGTTTGTTGAAAATCTCTGGTGTCGACCAGAGCACGCCAGCTGCATCCATTGGCGGATGCACAAACATAAGGAGCTCCCCAAGAGCGCAGGGGGAAAGGACCAGCAGAGGGGTGCATCTGAAGGAGCGCAGGCGAGGGTCGGAGCGATGAGTCAACATGATAGGGATGAAGAGGAAGAGAGGAGAGACATGTTAGAAGAGAGTGAAAAAGGTGAATGGAGAGAAAGGGAGAGAGAAGAGGGAGGTGAGAGGGTTAGAGGAAGAGGGCAGAGACAGGAGAGAGAAGAGGTAGGAGGGGAGAGGTAATGCAGCAAATGGGGGGTTGGGTTGGGTTGCAATTCAATGGTAGGTAAGAAGAGAGAACGTCAGTGCACAAGCAACCAAAGTACGAGTGCAAAGAGAAGCAGGGGAAGAGCACAAGCACTATGCTACAATTCAACCAATGGGTCAGGTACGGTCTGAACAGGAAGTCTTTAGGTCCCGGCAGGAAGGTGGCAGGGTGGGTTTGGTGCTAATTTCAGCAGTAAACAAATTCCAAATGAGACTAAGGCTCCAAAGAAGGCCTGATGCAAGGCATGGGATGTTCAGAGGATGGGAATTCCTTGAAGAAGGCGTCTTTGCTCTCTGGATCTCTTATCCCACCAGACTGTTTGAGTAAATCTTCACAAAGCATAGTTTAATCTTAAAACAAGAACTGAGGCAGTTCGGAGAAAGTCTTGCGTGTTAGGATTCCAGCTTTAAGCATGGGAAAAGATCATGGAGTCCATTTTAATGCATCAAAAGACTATTCTAAGGGAATTAAATACAAAAGGAGTGTGTTGATAACAAAATAAATGACTTTAAATAAATATACTCAATTAAAGCAGGCGGAATCTAGGGAAGTGTACTTGACGAGGCAGAGGAAATGCATGGAAAGCTGATAGAAGGGATAAGAACAGCAAGGCCAAATGTACTGTAGACAAATCAGTGATATTTATTCTTAAGGGTATTTTATATATAAATATTTAAACAGAAGCAACACTACTCCGCTGCACAAAAATAAAAAGCATATCAGTTCAAAACAGTAGAAATGAATAACTGTGGTTAAAAATGATCATTGTTAACAATATAACTTAAACAGATGTCTCTCTACTTTTCCAGATTCTATCAGGGTGGGAATTGTCCCAAGTCTTAATAAAAGTCAGACCCATCCTTGAAAAGGACAGTTTCAGAATCTTAGTTTACTAAATGCTGTAGTTTATAACAGCAGAACCACCCTAATTCCTTAATCATTGGCTTGTAGGTCAAATATAATAACCAGCTGAATCTAGTTGAACTGAATTAACTGGTATGCAAAAGTACTTATCCATCATAAATTGTTTCCAAGAGAATCGCCTTAGTTCATTAACAATGACTACTGGGGGGCGCTTGAGGGCGCATGGCAAGATGGCCGCTCAGTAGAGCAGCTCCGCCGGCCGAGTCAACAATCACCCATTATCCTGCCTTCCTGCCTACGACTGCCGCTCTAAACTAAAAAAAATGGTGTGGCTGAACTCAGTGGACAAGTTTGGGAGACCGAATTTTACCGCTACTGAGTCACCTGGCGGGGAAAGCGGCTGGAGAGTGACGGGGCCCGCATCAGCAACGTGGCAGACTGGGCCGCGCTCTGACTGTGGGGTTGTGACGAACTTCGGACGGTGGCTGGCGCCCGGCGGAGGAAGACCGCGCTGCCGCTCTGGTGACCGAGGTGTCCTCGAGGGAAAGAGTTAATGAGTGGCACATAACCCAGAGCGTGGCACTCCAGCACTGGACAGGTAGCCCCGCTCCCATATCTGGCCCAGACAGGACGTGGTGCGGCCTACTGGGAACTGTGTTGACTATCCAGCCGCCTGGGGCCGCCGGCGGAGCCTGCCCTGAAGCTGCAGCCGACTTGCATCGGGCCGGAGATGCTGACCGGGTGAGTGCCGCGGTGCGGTGAAATCACGCTGTGGCCCCCCCGAGCTGGCTCTCCCCACTGGGATTCAACTCGCTACCCCCAGAGACGGCGCCCATGGCCGAGAACAGGATCACAGCGGCTCCATAAAGGGGATCTCATAATCCACCCAGCAAACTGCTGCGTCCGCCGGCTCGCACGGGGCGGTCTCTCCTCGACTGCTGAAGGCCGGCCAGTTTAAGTTCCTCGCTACTAACTTTATCTGCTGGGCCTGCTCTTGGCGCTTGCAGTTGTCAAACTTACTGCCAGGGATAGAAATATAATAGGCCCTGAGTGAGGACCTAACCACGACGTATTCAGCACCCCACTGAGCTGAACACTACTGCACAACGCACCCCTTTTACAGCGCCTCACACACGCCCCCCCCCAGTAGTGTTGCGCTTCCTTGAGCTCCACATAGCTGCGGCAAATAATCTACATTGGGGCTAGTGATATGAGGCAGACTACCATAGCATGGGACTCTTCGTGGCCTGCGTTGCACCTGGCAGCAAACACCAGTACGAAGCGAGGAGCGCAACTCAGGCCGCTCAGGTGCTTTGCTCGCCAAGGCTCGTGGTCTTATCCTGCCGCTGGAGTTGCCCGCTGAACGGCAAGGAACCAAGCTGCACCGGCTACACAGGACTACCTACAGATCCTTCAGTGTAGGTGGTCGCAGTGTGTACCCCACAAATGCAAACATCCATTCTGAGTCAGTGGCCCACATCCATTCCTGACTGCGGCATGGTGTAGCGATCAAGTGTGGAACTTTGCATGACACGTACAGCCCCATACTGTGTTCCTGAAAATCCACAGTGCCATTCTACATTGCTATACGCGCAGCGCTGACCTTTCTTGTGTGCTCTGAACTAGCAAGTGAACAATGGGGAAGACAGAGCGAAGTCAACCACGGCTCACCTTCAAGCCACGCCGGACTGGCAAGGCATCCCAGCAGACAGCATCTGACTCTGAGGCTGATACGCTTAGTGATCATCTGACAAACATTGATAAAACGCTACTCGCGGTGCAAGCCAGCTTAAAATCCATTGATGGGAAAATTGACAACTTGAATTTGCGGATGGACCACATGTCTACAAAGTTAGACAAACATGTGCTGCGACTGGGGGAGGCTGAGGCGCGCATCACCGATGCAGAAGGTGGCTTGCTACAAGTGACCTCCAAGACACTGTCGATGGAAAAAGTGCTGGCGGTGATCCAAGCTCGCAATGAGGATTTGGAAGCCAGGTCCAGACGCAATAATGTGCGCATTACCGGTTTGCCAGAATCTACAAATACAGGCCGTCTACAGACTTACATAGAAAGACTCCTGCAAACAATTTTTGGGGTGGAGAATTTGTCCCTGGTTCTAATAGTCAGCAATGGACTTTGCCAAAACTCTCAATTGTTGCAGCCGGGACTCAACCGGCACAGCAGATGGCGACTGTGGGAGCCCTGGCACAGCGGCAGCAGACCAGTAAAGCAGCTGGGTAAAAGAAAACTTTGGACATTTGTACATGTCTGTTCTGCACTGAATCCCGGATGGTATTCTGCCTGATGGTCTGTCGTGAAGGGCTGTAAGAAATGTGGAACGGACTACCTGCATGCACCAGAACTATACAGATAAGAATCCTGCCACCATATTAACACACTCTTTTCATGCTTTTGGGCGACCTCGTTACTGTTTTTCGATATCATACTGAACGGGCGGGAATGGTCCTATCTTTGCTCGGCCACCTCCTACTGTATTTGGAGGGGATATGAGCTCCAGTGTCCCCCACATGGGTGTTCCTCATAACCGTTTGTCCCCCTGGTATTGCACTAGGGTTTCTTCAGGGGAGGTTGGGGATGGCTTTGGCATGTTGGGGATGCTAAAGTGGGTGGGGCGTGGGATTGGGGTGGTATGTTCAGTTGACTAAATGAACTTTGGTAGATATGAGATATACATGTCCGGCATCAGGCAATCAATTTCAAACATGCTTGATATATAAACCGTCTAGTCGCAACACCCAAATAGCACACTGATTACCTGTCTCACTTGGAAAGTAAGGGGACTTAACTCGCCTAAAAAGATTTGCCAGGTTTTAGCGAATCTTGACCGTCACAAAGTAAAAATTGCCCTTCTACAGGATATACACACTTAACTAAACAGTCTGAGGGATGTATTGGGGCACAATGGGCCACTTATCGCCCAGCTTCCTCCTATTCGTTGTATGCCCACGGAGTGATCACGCTTATTAAGAGAAACCTCCCCTTCACCATGATTAAATCCTGTGTTGATGATGCTGGGCGGTAGGCTATCGTCCATGGGAAGCTAGCAGGTGGTATAATTGCCATTGTAAACACCTATGGTCCCAATACAGATGACCCTGCCTTGTTTGAACGTGTCCTTTCCACTCTGCGGGACTGGCCGGAGGCAATGATCTTGTGGGGGGGATGACTTCAACACACATCTTGACCCAGCCAGAGACAAGTTGAGTGCCAGAGGTGGTCATTCGCCCAGGGCGGCCTGGGTCGTCAATGAAGGGATGGCGGAACCGAGATGCAGATAAGTTAGTGGGCACGCACATCTCCACTGCACATGGCAGCTGGTCCCCGCTGGATTACTGCCTACTGAGCGAGAATGCCGGGGGCTGGGTGTCCGAAGTGAAGAGGCTGCCCTGAACACACTCGGATCACAATCCTGTGCTAATTGCTTTACATGTCCCGCAGACCATCTGCCGCTCCTTCACTAGGCGCTTCTGCCAGGAGGCGCTACTAGATCCATTATATACTAAAACAATTCGCGAGGCAATTGTGCAATATTTTGATAACAATAAAGGCTTAGTTGACAGAGCTATGACCCTCTGGGAGGCGTTTAAGACAACCATCCAGGGTACCTGCATTGGTACAACTCCTTACGTGACTTACTCGGACAGTTGGCCAAGGTGGAAGCCAATCTGCAGAGTCTCAAGAGGGACTATGACTGTTGGCCTTTGGATCAGACTTTGACAGCCATTAAAGAATCCATTCTAGAATATAACAAGCTTGCTGAGGAGGAAACCAGGTACATCTCTAAACGCAATGGAGCCCGTGCATATGGTGAGGGTGGGCGATCAGGACACCATCTAGCTACTAAAATTAAAAAGCTTGCAGGCAGACACATTATCACTAAGATCACTGACGATAATGGCCAGGATCATTACACCACTCCAGACATTGTAACACAGTTTAGGGACGTATATGCAACATTATACACATCGCATGGTGAGGCTGACACACAGGAGCTGGACACATATTTATCAGACGTGGCCATTGCGTGGCTATCGGACGGGCAGAGGGAGTTCCTAAGCCAACCCATCACATAAGATGATATACGCGCGGCGATTAAAACTCTCCCAAACAAAAAAGCCCCGGGCTGGATGGATTCCCCTGTGAATTCTACAAAGAAAACGGTGTGGAATTAACATCATATCTCTTGGAAATGTATGCTGGAGCCTACGAATCCGGAGTATTGCCCTCGATTCTTCGTGAGGCTTTAATCATTACCCTACTTAAAAAAGACAAACCACCATCTTGTTGCGACTCCTATAGGCCGCTCTCACTCATCAATACAGACCCGAACATTTAGGCCAAGAATCTGGCCACTAGGCTGCAGCCCCTCATGCAGAAACTGGTCCTTCCGGATTCATCCCCATCAGGTCTACTTCTCACAATCTACGCACGGCACGCTCTTTGCCATATTTCATATCCTTGACCCCGGACTGTAAGCAGCAGCTGTGATGCTGGATGCAGCTAAAGCCTTTGATTTGAATGGGGAGATCTATTTTATTTATTGCGACGAATGGGGTTCCCGCCTAGTTTTATCAATTGGGTGCACCTATTATACACTGACCCTGGGGCTCGGATCCGGGTGGAGGGTTGCACCTCGGACCCTATCCAAATCACCAGAGGGACCAGGCAGGGGTGTCTCCTCTCTCCACTTTTCTTTGTGTTAATGTTGGAACCACTGGCTTGCATTATCAGACAACGACACGGGGCCTCAGCCCTCCGATTTGTTCATCGCCCGGTTAATATCTCACTCTACGTGGACGACATGCTACTATTTATACACGAACCACACACTTAAATGGCATCGGTCCTGCGGGAATGTATTCGGTTTGGCCTATTCTCTGGTCTCCACATTAACTGGGCCAAATCGGTAGTGGTGCCGCTGACGGAGAGCACCCAGCTCCAGGAGCTGGAATGCCCGCTTGTGTGGTCGATGGACCCTGGATAATACTTGGGGGTGTGGGTACATCGGGACCCCGATGTGGTTATCCGCGAGAACTACGGTATTGCATAAACTACATTAGAACAGCAGGTCGATAAATTATTGAAACTCCCGCTGTCATTAGCCGATCGTATAGCTATCATCAAGATGGTCGTGCTGCCCAAATTTGTATATCTTTTTTGTAACATACCAATCCCAATGACTCAACAATTTTTCAAATCAATGCGCTCTTTGCTTCTCTGACTGATATGCGTGGAGGGGTAAACAAGCCCGAGTAGGCTGGGAGACACTCACCTTGGACTACAAAGAGGGGGCTTTAGTGTGCCTGATCAATACTTATATTATCTGTGTGCTAATGCGCACTATGTGCACTATTGGTTCGGCTCTCTTGAATTTATCCGGCATACAGTGGTGGAGGATGGCGATGCGCACCCCATTCCCTTGACTTCCATTTTAACTCACACCCAAAAACATACACCCCGTACTTAAACAATACTATTGATGCCACCATTGCGGCCTGGCAGGCACTAGGACGTCTGGCTGGGAAACTACCTTTTTATTAACCTCTGTTGCCACTTGCCTTTCACTCAGACCTGTCGGTCACACATGAAAGGGGAACTATGCATACTCTGAAACTAGCAGGGATTACTCGCATGCTGGATTTGTATCCAGAAGGTGCCTTCATGACAGACGATGATCTTAGCTACATACAGAACAAAACAGCTTTGTTTATATTCCTTTTTCATAGACTGAAAAAAGCGCTGCAGGCACATTATCCCACTTCCCCGCAGAGCCCCCAACACTAGACATTGCATACACTGCTCCTCAGCCCTACGCGCCATAGACTCATTATCAAGCTCTACCAGGCTGCCATGGCCAAGAAACTGCCACAACATAATATAGCCTGGAGAGATGGAACATATATCTAAATCCCCAGCTTACGCAACAGGACTGGGAACACTGCTGTCAGATGACCAGCACCCTGACGTTTAACGGCAACCTCGGAATAATTCATTTCAAATACATTCATCAGGCCTACTATACTCAACAAAAATATTTCAAATATGGGCTCAGAGATACTGATACATGCAAGCGCTGTGGAATTGCAGGTGCTGACTTCTGGCATTAAGCCTGGCTATGTCAGGGGGTTGCAGCATACTGGGCTAAGGTGATCTGTAAATTATCTACCATGATTACCATCGACCTGCAGTGCCCTCCACAAGTATGTTTATTGGGCTTGGTGCTGTTCCTAAAGGGTGTGGTGGACAAGTTTGTGAGAGTGGCCTTGCTTCTGGCAAAGAGACGAGGGGCGATGACATGGGAAAGCACGGCAAGGCCCTCGACCACCCAATGGCTCAGAAAGCTAGTATATTGTCGTGACGATTTAGTAACCCCAAGATATATGGAAGCCTCTGTTACAGTACCTGCGGACTGTGGAGCAGAACGAGTCCCCTGAAAATGTGGAACAGTAAGCTTGGTTTTCCTTTGCAAATATGTGTGATGCCTCATTATGCTGTACAGTTTGGATATCTACCACTGGTGAGGACTATGAACAAAATAGCCACGGGTTGTTATGATGTTCTTCAAATATCTATGCTTTTTGATGCTGTTTCTGTATATTGCATATGGTTTAATAAATACTTTTATAAATAAAAAATAAAAAAGGATGAGTATTATGCAGACAAACTTCGACATCAGACACGCTGCAGTTTGAGGATGCAATTTAGGGATCACAACTATTCTGGTTTTCACATTTACTGCTCTGAACATCAGTCTGTATGCTTTTGGACGAGCCATGCTGTAAGCCCTTTGTCCCATCAATAGAAACCCCACCGGTAGGAACCAACACAGAGAGTTTTGTTGACTGTGGCTCTTTCCCCAAAGGACCATACATTCGGTCCTTACCCATGTATAAACAAAAGGAAATTTCTTTACTACATTTTTCCCCACTGTCCTTACCCTTTTCTTTAGATTCATAAGAAAATATTCATCATATCCTATCGTACTCAGGGTAAAACAATGTAGTCAAATTAGATGAGGTCCTGAGAAAGGGAGATATTCTAAAAACTTTAAGGAACTTGAATTACTATTTTCTTTTCCTTCAATGTGCCTGTCCTGCACATTAGACAAGCACCGAATAGAAGGCTTAAAGTTCTAAGATATGTGTGTGTATATATATATAAATCTATTTACAGGCATATACACATAGGTATCTGGGTGCTAAGCACGTAGTGTGAAGAGCAGGAAACGTCCACTGCATTAGAATCAGACACCTATCCAGTGATCCGCATGCTTAGACATTTAGAGATCAGTGTCTTGCATAAGTAGAGCAGGGGTTTCAAACAAACATTAAATCTCACTACACGCTGATGTCACATAAGCATTGATAAGTGGTCAATAGTAAAACACAAGGAAAACAGGTTAAATCTGTGCAGTGAAGCCCAGCACTAGCAAGTTTGGAAATCAAATTTTTCTCCGAGTGCCCTGTAGGCCTCTTCCTAGGAGGAGATGCAGACTAGTATGTGCCACGCCGAGTGATCTTGATCAAATACTTTGAGCTCTCTGCACCTCACCTTCTCGTCATAACATAATAACATTTGTAAATCGCACGTTCACACAGGAGGTTATCTTGGCGCTTGAATAACAGATGTTTATTGCTAACCAACCCAATTGTACTCATTGTATCGACCTCAGACGGATAAACGGCTGAGTGGACACGCCGGGATTTGAATTTGTGACACATTAGTCCACTAAGCCACCAGATCTGTTACCTTGAGTGCTTAATAGGCAGAAGCGGTAAAAATGATATAGCCAACTTGTGAACTGCGGTGGTGGCATTATGTAATGGGAAGAGTGAAGCTTCGATTACAGTGGCAGCATTTTAGGATAACAGATTCAGACTCTTGGTATGACAAAATTCTATACGTAAATTTAGTGAAAACATTTTAATTATTTCAAATTTGGTTTTAAAAAGCTTCTTCCTATAAAAATATCATACAAGTGGATCAGGGGCAACTTACCAGTTGTTTGCTCTTTCAACTTATCAATTTCTTCTTTCAAGCTTCTAATTTCCAATTCTTTACTTGCTGTTTGAGGCCCATCCACAGAAGAATACTGAAGAGCTTGGACCGTCTGAGTGGATTCTAATTGAAACAGAAGTGGATCTTTTGTTTAAGAAGCATAATTTTCTTACAGCATAATGTGAACAATTTCTAAGTATTTTCAAAGGAAACTTTGAACGCAACAAGTAACGTTAAACAGTGCATAACACTCATCTGAGAGGATCAAAGTGTCCAGTCTAACTGCTTTAAGAAGGGAAACACAATGACACAAAGTACAATTAGATGCCAGTATTAAAACACATTTTTTGTCAACAGAGTTACACTCCAGAACAGATACAATGTCATATGTTTTACTTTCTGGAGTTATGTGTTATCTATGCAAAACTCCCATTCTTATGAGTACCCTAAGCTTGTTAAGTACACCTTTAAACATGGCTGCACTCCAAAAACATGTGTTTCTCATGAAATATAGGTTCAGTGCATTCAAAAACTGGTCTCTTCAAATTCTTGTCAGGTCACTGAATTTGCAGCTATGATCTTCATAGCTTTTAGTTCTTTAGCGTTGGCTGAACTAGGGTCCAATTAGATTCAAGAAATATTAAGTAGTTCTGTTCCTAAAAAAGATGACGGACTCTTGGAGAACAGATTTACAAAGAGGATCTAGTCTTATAATTTCTCCACACTGATTTCTAGTAGTTATCGTGCTCACTGTTTTTTTAAAAAAAAGAGCTCAAGATAAAGGAACATATTAGAAAAATTCTCTCACTCATTCTCCTACATTAGTTATGACCTTTCCCAAAACATATCACCTTCCTTCTTTTCTCCATTTATACGAGTACATTTACTATTGTCCCCATTTATACTAGAACATTAACTATTGTCTCCTATGTTATCTTCTTATCTTACCTTTATACTTTAACTTTCTAAGTCTTGCCAATTTCCACTGTTGGCCAACTACTGCACAATCACATTCTGGAACAGTGCACAAGTCGAGGGAGGAGCCAGCTGAGACCCAAAATGTCTTGATCAGACACCTGGTTCCCTATCTAAATTTTCTTCCCATAGGCTTTGCAGAGCTGTTGCCCTTGTTGTGCCAAATGGATAACCAGTGGCAGCACATATATTGAACACAGACTCTCAACACCATCTGTGACTTAAACTAACAGCTGTATGGTGCACAAGGAGGTCCTAAGAGAGGTAGCGACATCTCAGGTGGCCCATCCTCCAGGTGGTAGTCGAGGTGGGACCTGGGGAGAGCTGGTGTTCCTCCATTCATGCACAGAGGTGCTTGCTCAAGGGAGAGAAATCACCAAGGGCACCATAGCAAGCCCAAAGCCATGTCAGTCTTTTCAACATGAGGGCATCCAGGCACGTAGCCTGGCAGTGAGATTAAAGCCTGCCTGGATAGAGCACTGCTTGCTTTCAGGCATGCCGCAGGGGTCGTGCTGGGGCCGAGCTTTGCCCCTGACTTCAGCTGCTGGCTCTGAAATTATTCCCAGTGACTCGGGCCTGGAATTATCAGGTCAAAGGCACTCAGGATTACTCAGTACCGAATTTGAGGACCCAGAGCCAGGAGTCATGTTCCTTTGCTCTGCTACCTTTTGGTTAGGTTTGCTCTACAGAAATAAAATTGCACATACTCACATACATACACAATTCTGGGCCTACAGAAACAATACCCGTCCGAATGGCATAATTCCACCTGAAGTTACTACTACAGGTGGAACACCGCCACTCATAATGAGTGCTTAAGAGGGGAATGGCAGCACATGGACTCTCAGAATCAGGAGAGTTTCCAGTGGGACCCAGAGTAGAGATTCAAAGAACGATAGTCTCTGACCGGAGAACTCAGCCAGGACTTTTCTGGAGGGTTTGAATTCAATATCAGGGTTTTTTCTCTGGCGTGTTCTCACAGTTGGAGTGGGCTTGGCATTCTGGAGTAACGCAGGCCAGGGTGCTTCTCTTTGAAAAGAGGGTGTGGTGGTAAGGTTTGGCTGCAATCCATCACATAAATAGTTTGACCTTGTTTTCTTTTTGTTGCTTTTAACTGTCTCTTTCCTCCAGAGTAGCAAAGTCCTTGTACCAACCCAAAATAAACCTTTGATAGCATTATCAGAATGTGAATGGTAAATTATTTTTGATAAAGTAATATTAGTGCAATGTCCTCAATTAAAACACGCATTCGTTCCATTTTTTCCTCAACAATATTTGTTCTTAGGCATGACTCGTTTGCTTTTCTGAATTTCTAAGAATATCTCTAAAATGACTTGATTTCTGATATACACAGGATTTGTTTGTAATTATCAACAAATTCAACAATTTGCCCATGTTTTTGTACAACGGTGTTGAGCTTGTTTGACGATATAGAGTATTCATTTATTTAGTCATATCAGTGTTTTTGCTTTGTACTTTATTCTCAGAAACTCTTCTTTACTTTTCATAGCAATGTGAATGCTTCTTTGAGCAAAGATTTGCTATATTGTTTGTCTGTATATTGTTTTGCCATGCGTGATAACACATTTTCAACTTGTAATTTAAAACGTTTCTATTCGTCTGGTTGATTGGATCACAACTGTTAAACTGTCCCCTATACCTCAATGCCGATCTTTAAAAACACTAAAATCACCCTAGATAAACAGCTAGAAAACAGCATTAAAGGGTCGAAGAAGAAATCACTCTGGGCCAATAGCAGGATTCTATACAAGGGGAAATCATGGATTGAGAAAGGGATCTGCTATCCCCTCCAATTAGAAAACGAAACCTACCGCATCACCTTCGCCGCCCTGAAGGAAAAACACGAACTAAATGATATCGAATTTTATAACTTCCTAAAAATCAGAACGGCTTTGTCCAAAACCAAAACCAAAGTTTTTATCTCGCAACCGTCAATCTTCCAGCTCGTATCTAGAATAAATAAATTAGGGCACCCAGTCTCACACCTCTACAAACTCCCTTGCCCTAAATCCTCCAAGCTTAACGACAAGACAGCTGCCTACTGGAATAATCAAAGTAAAGCTATTTTCAATGACCGAGAATGGGCCACACTATGGACATCAGCTTTACGTAATAAGATTTCCCCAGTGCTCTCACAAACAAAGTTTTGGTTGCTTCACAAGGCTTTCTGGACCCCTGCACGATTATACTCATTAGGCCTCAGGGAGGAGGCAGTATGCTGGAACTGTAACAAAGAAAAAGGAGATCTAGCACACCTTATCCTGTATTGCCCAGCCCCCCAAAAAATTCTGGGGTGAAATCTTTAGGTTTTTAAATAAAATGTTTGACTGCACTCTAACAAAAGAATTCTCTGCTATCACCAAGGGATTTATGAGCACTGAGTTGAGGTCAGTAGATGACAGGGACCTTCTGGACTTACTACTGACAGCAGCGGTGAAAATGGTACTCACAAACTGGAAAGACACTACTAAGACATCGTACAAAGGATGGTTCAACTGGATCACGCATCTTAGAGGAGCAGACAACATGACACTACAGAATTCACCCTGGACACCGGCCTCCAGAAGGATGTGGAGGTCCCTGGACACGTTCCTAGACTCTTTTGAGCCCCCATGAAAACGTGGTAGGCCGGGGAGACACATCCTGGCACACCCAAGTGAAGCTCCACCCTCTCAAGAATGTAATCGGGCCCGAATGGTCCCATCCAATGTCAGACGTAATGTATAAGCAATGTAAATCTCAGGTGCCTGTCCTCTACCTCTTCTTTCACCCCTTGCTTTCATGCTCCTTTCTGATATTCCTTTCCTTCTTGACTGTTAAGACAGGTACAGAATGCATAGAATTATATAGGCTAAAAGCGAGTGGACGAATCGATGCAAACCCTGTAACAGAATTGCTAATGTGTTCTTGAATAAAAAACTTTTTTTAATAAAACATGTTGAAATAAAAATAAAAAACTGTTAAACTGTAGATACATATTTTATGTGTTGATTTTGAATAAATATTTGTTGTGAATCCACCTTGTCAGGTGAAACCAAAATACACCTCTGGTTCCCCGATTGACAATGTTGAATTGTATTCTTGCATCAATACTGTTTATCCAAATGTGAATTTCTATTAACTCTTCCACTGTAGTGGCATTACGGATGCCCAAACGTCATATATGAACCCTTCCCAACGAATCATGTTGGTCTTTCATCTTGTGTTATTATTAATGTGATCATATCAAAATGTATATGTAAATATACTGGCACATTGCTTAACAGTATATATAATGGTGAGAAATGAGGTAAGAGAAGAATCCTAAGGCAGAGAATGCGGATGGATAATGTATACAAATACATAAGCAATATTGGTATGTGTACCACGAAAATTGTAAACAGTGTTAGGACTTTATTAGTAGCATGCACAATTATATTGTAATATGGCATTTATATAGTGCTTACTACCCTCATGTGGAGGCCTAAAGCACTGAGGTTGGACGTTTTTGTTTCAACCTATGTAGGATTTGTTTCCATGTCGTTGGTGTTGACCAACGAGGTGTAGTTAATATGCAATGGGACATTCACTTGGCGGTGTGATGGGTGAGGAAGATCAACAAGTATTTTTATAGTTTGACGTAAGCTGTGAGATGTCTGGATCTTTTTTGATAATTTAATGTTATTTCAGGAAATAAAGCAACATATCTATCTACCATATGAGTAAAGCATAGAATATGGATAAGGGGATACGTTGTGTATTTTGCTAGTAATGTATCTATTGCCCTGTAGATTTGTTTTAAATGATGATGGGTGCTTCTTGAAGAGGGACTGAGTCTCTGAAATGTGTTGAGTCACTAATACCATTAGTTGCTCACTGTTGAAATTACAAAACACCTGCACTGCAAATTTGCTGAAATTGACATGGAATAAATATTGATTTTGGGAAGGAGAATCCTACCTACCCAGTATGCATCTGTTCTTGGCGTGTAGAGCTGTAAAGTCTCATGCTGTGCATAGCCTGCCATCTAGTGTTGGGTCCGGATGTTTGCACTTTGTTTTTGTTCAAAGAAGTCTTTTCCAGTCACAAGGTAGGTGACTCCTCCTTTCGGTGATAGCGCACATGGGCAGCGACTCCATTGTTAGATTGTTTGCCGCAGAGGGTGATAAAGGAGTTAGTAAGAGTAGTAAGAGATTTCCATGTATGTATGCATCTAAGTAAGATATAATTGCAACAGGTATAGGTACCCGGGGAGGCGGGTGGGTGCATGTGACTCTACAGCTCTACAGGCTAAAAACAGATGCATACTGGGTAAGTAGCATTCTCCGTTCAAGGCATGTGAGCTGTAGATCACATGCTGTCCATAGACTAAAAAGCAGTTATCTCCCAAAGCGGTGGCTAACCTGTAGCTGTTGCAGTGGTTTGAAATAGTGTATATAAAACCGCCTGGCACACACTACCTTGCTGTCTTGCTAACACTTCTACACAATAGTGTTTTGTGAATGTGTGAGGTGTAGACTATGTTGCAGCTTTGCAGATATCACCTACGGGTATGTCTCCTAGAAATGCCATAGAAGCCCCTAGTTTGCGAGTGGAGTGCGCTCTTGGGGGAATTGTTAAATTTATTTTTGCTTTTGCATATCATATCTGAAAGCATTTGACTATCGACCTAACAATGCCAGACTTTGACATTGGATTGCCTTTATGCGGTGGAACAAAAGCAACAAATAGTTGTTTTGCAAAAAGGTTTTGTCCTTTCAATATAGTAAAGAATTGCTATTTTCACATTTGAAGTGTGCAAAGCACGTTCTACCACATAATCTGGTTGAGGAAAGAACACAGGCAACTCAACAAATTGGTTGATTTGAAAGGCAGAAATGACCTTTGGCAAAAATTTAGGATCGGTCCGAAGAACCACTTTGTTGTGAGGTATTTGTAAGAATGGTTCTTCTATGGTTAGTGCCTAGATCTCACCCACTCTCCTCAGAGATATGATAGCTATGAGGAAAGCTACCTTCCAAGTAAGAAATTGTATTTCACATTTATGTAATGGCTCTAAGGGTGGACCCTTTAGCCTCGTAGACTCGGAGGAATGATTCTTTTAAGCCCTTCCATGAATGATTTGATGGCAGGCACTCTAAAAAGAGACAAGATGTTGTCTGTTTTGTAGGTAAGCAGCTATTACAGCAAGATGTAAGCGTATGGAAGAATACGCCAAATTGGAATGCTGTAGGTGTAACAAATAGCAGATGATATTTTGAACTGAAACGTTCAGTGGATCTATGTGATTTGTCTTGCAGTATATCACAAAACACTTCCACTTTGCTGCATAGCATGCTCTTGTAGTAGGACATCTAGCCTCCTTGATAATGTTCATGAAGTCTGGCGGAAGATTGAGGTAACCAAACTCTAAGATTTCAAGGTGCCAGATCGCAAGGTTGAGATGACTGGGATCTGGGTGTCTTATCTCTCCATGGCTCTGAGTGAGCAGATTGGGAGTGAGGTATAGTTTTTGGTGAGGAACTACTGATAGCTCCAATAGAGTTGTGAACCAGGGTTGTCGGACCCATGTGGGAGCAACTAGGATTAATGTCAGGGACGCCTGTTTGAGCTTCCGAACCACTAATGGAATGAGTGGGAGAAGCGGAAAAGCGTAGGTAAATATCTCTGACCAATTCATCCACAGTGCATTGCCCTTGGACAATGGGTGTGGATGTCTGGATGCGAAGTTTGGGCATTTTGCATTTAGGCTTGTGGCGAACAAATCTATGTCTGGAAATCCCAAGATTTTGAAGAATGGGAGGAAAACTCGAGGGTGAAGCTCCCATTTGTGGATCTGTTGTCTTTGACAACTGAGCAGATCTACAATCTGATTGTTTAGTCCTGGAAGGTGTTCTGCAAGGAGAAACATTCTGTGATGTATGGCCCATTTCCAGATGGTCTGTGCTAGCTGCAACAGCTGGAGAGAGTGTACCCACCCGCCCCCGTTTTTGTATGTAGTACATTGCTGTCATGTTGTCTGTACGGATCAGGATAGTTTTGCCTACTAGATGAACCTGAAACGCTTAGAATGCTAGAAAAATCGCTAGCAGGTCTAGATGATTTATGTGAAGCTGCTTTTGTTGCAAGCTCCACATGCCTTGAATTGTGTGTGTTTGGAGATGAGCTCCCCAACCAGTGAGTGATGCGTCTGCTGTTAGCACTACCTGTGGAACCGGGTCAATGAAGGGCTGCCCTTTTGAAAGGTTTTGCGTATTCCACCACTGCAGAGAGCGATGGGTGCGGCTGTCCACCAACACTAGATCCGATAACAGACCCTGAGCCTGGTTCCACTGACTGGCAAAGCACTCCTGAAGGGGACTCATGTGAAGTCTTGCGTAAGGGACTATTAGTATGCAAGACGCCGTCATCCCCAGTAACTGCATGTACACTCGAGCTGGCAATGAGTGTTGAGGTTTGAACTGGCAGAGTAGAGTCTGCATGTTGTGGATTCTGTCCGGATTGGGATAGGCCAAAGCCTTTTGTGTGTCTATTGTGGCTCCCAGATACACCTGTGTGTTGGATGGCTGTAGATGGGATTTGGGCAGATTCACTGTGAACCAAAGATCATGGAGCAACTATACTGTTTTGGGAGTGTGATGGAGACAGCTTTCTTGTGAGTAGTCTTTTATGAGCCAATCGTCAAGATATGGGAAGATGTTAATATGTTGTCTTCGAAGATGAGCTGCGACTACTGCTAAACACTTGGTGAAAACTCTGGGTGCAGTAGTTAGTCCGAATGGGAGCACCTTTAACTGATAATGTTGTCCTGCTACTACGAATCTTAGGTATTTGCGATGAGCAGGATGTATTGGAATATGGAAATAGGTGTCCTTCAAGTCCAGAGTGGACAGGAAGTCACCTTGTTGAAGGAGCGGAAATACTTGTTGTAGAGTGACCATGTGAAAGTGGTCTGATTGAATGTATAGATTTAGTTCTCTAGGGTCCAGTATAGGCCTGAGCGATCCGTTCTTCTTGGGAAGTAAGAAGTATAGGAAGTATACTCCGGTTCATTGATGTTTTAATGGAACTGGCTCTATTGCTCCTTTTTTTAACAGAGATTGAACCTCTTTTTTTAGAAAGGTGAGATGTTCCTGTGACATTGCATGTGATCTTGGAAGAATGTTTGGGGGAGTGTCTGTAAGTTTCAGGCAGTAACCATATTGGATAATTTGTAAAACCCATTTGTCTGAGGTGATGGTGTTCCAGAGAGGGAGAAATTGAGAGAAACGTCCCCAGACAGAGTGGAATGATCAGAGGTTAGTGGAAGGAAGTCACTGTTTGTTATTAGCGGAGGAAGTGCGTGGAGTTACCTCTGCCTCTTCCCTTACCATGGTTTCCTCTAAAACCTCCTCTAAAATATCCTCTTGATGAGGACAATTGGTTGTTGCCATTGTAAGAGGAGGAGGGATTTTCTGTGGTAACAGTCTTGGAACCACCCCATAAAAGGAGCGGCAAAAGGAACCTCTACTAGCCGGTAATTGTAAAGCCCCCATGGACTTTGCGACTTCAGTGTCCTTTTTCATTTTCTCCAGTGAGGTGTCAACTGCTGGACCAAATAGATGTTCCTTGTCGAAAGGTTGATTAAGAATGGAGGCCTGTACCTCAGGTTTAAAACCTGATATTCTTAACCATCGTGTCTGCGTAGCAACACGCTTGTGTTTACTGCACGTGTTGCTGTGTCTGCTGCATCTAATCCACATTTGATGGAGATATTGGTAACGAGTTTTCCTTCTTGTATGAGATCATTTGCCTTAGATTCATGCTCATCAGGCAGATATTGGATACGTTTTTCCAACTCATCATAATGAGCTCTATCATATCTGGCTAGCAAAGCCTGAGCATTGGCAATGCGCCAGTGATTAGCTGCCTGAGAAGCTACCCTTTTACCAGAGGCATCAATTAATTGGACTCTTTATCAGGAGGAGGGGCCTCACCTGTTGTTAGTGAATTTGCTCTTTTACAGCATTAGAGACCACCAAAGAGTCTAAGGGTAGCAGACCCTTGATGTAAACAGCTGGTTCATATTTTTTCTCAGCCCTGGGCGTGATTATTCTTGCCCTGACAGGGTCTTTGAAAACCTCATCTGCATGCTTAAGCATTCCCTTAAGCATTGGTAAAGTGTGTGTTGTTTTTTGAGTGGAGGTTAAGGTCTCAAATAAGAAGTCCTCCTCTAAAGTCTCTTTATGTAATTCCACCCCATGATAGTGAGCAGCCCTATTAAGAAGCTCAATATAACCTATATGGTCACCAGGAGGTGATGGCCTAGATGGATACAAATCAGGGTCAGTGCCTGTATGTGGATCAGTATTATAATCCTCCCATGGGTCAACATCTTGTAGCATGCTGTTATCCCCATCCCCCTCATCCTGTGCGTCATGTGATAGTGGTGATGGTGAATTAGTGGGGGTAATGAGTAGGTGAGGATTAGTAGGTGAAGGAGGTAAAATATAAGGTGGTGATGGGTTTGGACCCATATTCCTTTTCTTTAGAGGTATATGATGCTCATCCTGATGTGCCAATTTTCTTTTTTCAGGTAATTTGGCATGAATGTGTCCAGTATCTGGGTTGATAACCAGTTTTTTTTGTTTCGGGTCCGCAGATGGAACATCAGACAAAACTCTTTTGTTGGAGTCTTTTTTCTCTTTAGTTGTAGTTTTCAGCGTCGAGAGTTTTGGCTCCGAACTCTTCAGCACCGAAGATTTAGGCTTGGACAAAGATGGAGGATGGACATGCTTGGTTTTCGGCGCAGAGGATTTCGGTTTGGTGCTGCTAGGGGGCCAGCTCAATCTCAAGCCGGAAGGCTTTTCTTTGTGTTTCGGCGGTGGGCACGTGGGTGGGGTGCTCGAAACTTTTTCTCGGTGCTGACCTTGGCCCGCAGGCAGAGGAAGGACCGGAGCATTTTTAGGTTTTGGTTGTTGGTGCAAGGGTGCTTTTGTACTCACTGTATGTTGACCCGGTGTAACTTGCTCCTCTTCCTCCATGTCAGAGTCAGCTTCGGACACAGCAATATGTTCTTCTTCCTCGGCTCCTTGAGCGTGTTCTTGGTCGGAATCTTCTCCGAAAATGTCCGGAACGGAGCGGCCTTGCTGTTGCATTTTGTGACGTCTAGGCTGACGGTTAAGGAGCATCTTCTTCGATCGAAACAATCGGCACGCGTCGCAGTCTTTCTCGACGTGTTCCGGGGACAAATAGAAATTGCACACTTCGTGCAGGTCGGTGTGCGGAAACTTGGCGCGACACCCAGGACAGAGCTTGAATGGAGTCCGTTCCATCGACTGCTACGGAGCCTGGCATGTGTAGGCCCAACCGTCCTCCACGAGTTTTCCTATCGAAGATTCTTGGTTCAAAACAATACGTGGAGAATGGGAAACACGATCGAGAAACAATACCGTTGAGGGTAGTAGATTGTGCGTTGAAAGGAACCCGAGAAACAGTGCCGAACCGGAGCGCAGCAATTCACATCCAAACCCGATGGCGGAAAAAAACAATCTAACAATGGAGTTGATGCCCATGCGCACTATCACCGCAAGGAGTCACCACCTACCTCGTGACTGGAAAAGACTTCTTCGAACAAAAACAAAGAGCAAACATCCAGACCCAACACTAGATGGCAGGATATGCACAGCATGTGATCTACAGCTCACATGCCTCGAACATATTGTTACAAACAAATCAAGTAAATACATTATTTCTCTTTACAAATGTTGTAATTATTGACTGTTGAACAACTGTGAGCCAATACAGGTGAAAGTGCTTATTGCTACTGCATGTGCTCTGTGTGACTAGCCATTGACCAGCCACCTCTTGCCTTTTCCTTGCAGCGCCAGGAAGCACATTACCCTCAAATTCACTTTGGTTTTAAATTCTACCACTACTTATGTTCAGGAATGACTATGGATCCCATCCTTAGTTGCTCTTCAATCCTGTTCGATTTGAGGTCTCTATGTTTATCTACATCACCACAGAAAAATGTTTCACACAGTTGTTTCTCTGTTTAGTGTACACGCGCAAGTAGCCTTTTTTTATGAATGTAAAACCCCTTTTGTAGTACACAAAAAGCACAACAATTACTTCTACCTTAAACTACTTCCTGGGGAGTGGAGTAGATGCTGTAGGGTGGGAGTGACCTGAAGGTTTGTACATATCAATAAAAGGGAAGGGGGTGCAGAGGAAGAGATGCCCAGTGGAAAAATATTTTCTCCATGAAAGAAAGAAAAAAAAGTTGAATTGTACACGAGACGGCTATTTCCAATGTGCATTTTAACACTCTGCACAATAATGCATGTGGATAAGGAGTGTATTGGTAGTCAGAAATGTTTTCCACAAAAAGCTGCGGCTGTCGCAGGTTTACAGGCATACTTCAGCAATCTTTATGAATTACTTACATTTCCTAACCTGGGCACACGTGAGGTTGACTAGTGCGTGAAGATTTCCAAGTTTGTTTTCTGTGAACCCTTCAAGTGTGCACTAAAACGGAATGATTCGCTGTCACGCATGTGGGATATTTAAATATGAATAAATACACTAACATTTAATTGTGAGTTTGTGAATGTATCATAAACCAGTCAAAAATAATTTATAAGTTGACAAGGAAAATCCCTTTTCTGTGTGACAAGGCCAGGACAATAAATGACGTGGATGGCTTTCAGCTGATGGCTTGTTAAGCATTTAATGGTCCAACATCAATATGGAAATGGTTAGAATGATATGAGTAAGGGTATGTAAATGACCTGTAATTAGAAGTGGAAAAGCAGCACACGAGGGAAACAGCAACACAGTATACTAAGGGAGAATGTCACAAGGAGAAATGTGGGTGCTGGGAGAGGACCAAAAAACAACTCAGTGTGAGGGGAAGGAGGGAGAGCACACAAGGGAAAGAGCCAGAAAACACATGCACTCTCTTGCAGTGCTTAACCCAAAAGGATAATATTTAGTAGTTTCCTAAAAGTGAGTCATGCAGGGCCACTAGACAGCCAATCAAAAGGATTGTACATAGGCTACACTCCAGAGGCGGGACAAAAACCAGAAGAGGAAGTCAAGCCATCATATATAAATAAAGTCAAGCAATGGTAAACAATAGGTGGGCTTGAAGCCCAGTGTAAGTTCCCAACAGGCTCCCTACAGAGCTTATGATGTCTGGCAGGTGAGACTTAAATTGACAATTGGAGCAAAGAGACTTATCAATGTGAATTTTGCCATTGACTGGTTTAGAAAATTCCAGTATTCTAATCCAACAAAGACAAAAATAGGAAATTGTCACATTTCTAATGCATGAATGTACCAGTCTAATGGCATTTGGACATTTTACGGCAATTGGGTTATTCTTAAAGCAATTACCGACACCTGAAGAGGAGCTTTGTTAGGCAAGCCTCAGTTGAACATTCTCTGTGACTGTACAGTACGCAAGATAATGAAGAAGCAAGTTACAACTACAGTTTTTCAAAAATAAAAATGTATTCTTATATATTCACAAGTCTTACTAAGCATTCATTACCTTGCAACTTTCTGCTTAGCTCAAGTTTTTCCTGCTCTAAACGCCTTATTCGTCGCTCGTACGCTTCGGTAGCTAAGCTATCCTCCAAGGTTCTTTGAACATTGGCATCGAGATCCACAGACATCGGTCGCGCTGTATCTCTTAGAGAACTTCGGTCCGAAAGGACACTGAGGAAAGAAGAAAAATGAAATAGAGCCAGAAATTTCAATGGAATATTCAATCTTTATGATTCATTTTAAATGTAATTACCATTTTTTTTCCAGACAGCTAAAACTATTACCGTACATTGATCACAAAGTTAAAATTAAAAACAATGTTTTTATGAATTTTTCACCTATCATTTTAAACAATATATCTTTTCGGTTTATGACACTATAATTTACAGATTTGAATATTAAGGAGAGTGTACAGTCCTGCATCTCCGGCAAATAGGAATTCTAGCTGGGCCGTCTCTGTGGCGGTGCGACTGGTGCGATCGCACTGGGCGCGGACCTCGGGTGGGGGGCGTCATGTTTGAAGTATATTATGGTTTTCAAAGCACCTTCTGCCGTGATCCTGACCTCCAGCAATTTTTAGGCAACAATAAAAATCTAGTGGAAGTTTTGACTCATGGTAAGGTAAGGCAGAGGGTTATTATGCCTGCTGCAAAGAACATTTACTATTCAGATCACAAAGTGCATATAATGTAAATAGGTCAGTGGGTTACTGCTTTTATCTAAGAGATCCTTTGGCACTTGCAGTTTCTAAATTATAATCCTAACATGGACCAGTGAGCTATTCACTGTCAAAGGACTGCATGCAAACTGCAAGGTATAGATTAGAGTGTTAGGATTTTTTCCCAAGTCTTTCGTTATTCTAATGTTGGAAAAAGGGTTCCTTTGAATAGAAATCAGTTCTGATTATTAAAGAGAACCCCCAACCATGGTGTTATGTTTTAAATTCCTAGTTTGTGCTTCTCCAGACCAAGCACTCCTAAACTACCCTGCCTACCACTATGGATGACGTGACTCCTACACATTGTAGTCCTCTGTCTTATGTAATATTTCCTATACACTGATTTACACACCTATGATTGATTGTCTCTGTGTAGTGTGTGTGTGATATAGAGTGCTCTGGTACCCTATGCTGGTTTGAGTGGTGGTGGTGCTATCAATCTATTTAAATGCATCTGAGAGAGAGAGAGTGGTTATGGAGACTTGGGGGGCACAGTTAAAGGGTGGTAGTGAGGGAATCCATGGCAGAGGTAGTCATTGGGGGCACCACAAACACTGTTGCACTGGGCGCCTCCAGCGCTAAAGCCAGCCCTAAATTCTAGAATGTTTGGTTGACGATGTCAGGTGGGGTTTTGAGATTTTATTTTTTATAAACAACTTTTTATTGATTTGACAAAAGACACCAGCAATTCATCACGACACCATGAAATCACAGGAGTATAATCAGCGTTCTGAGAGACCCATTTTACAGAGACAGATAGACACAAGGCAATATATCTTTGAACTTTCCCTGCGAAACTAAACCATTCCCTCCAACCACTTCCCCCAGACCCTCCGATATTTCATAGGACAACCGCGTGCCTCATACATAGTTTTTTCTTGCGTAGCACACCAGTCGACCCCAGTCCGCCAGCGTCCAATGCTTGGGGGGTCAGGGCACTTCCAGGAGGCCGCTATGTCTCTTTTAGCCACCACCATTGCCGTAGTAAAAAATAATTTTTCATTCCTGGACCCAGCCAGCCCATCAGTGATGCCCAGAATCGTGTGTTTTGGATGGTGCGGGACTTTCACCCCAGTATTTCAGTAAGTTCCTCTTCAATGTCGGCTGGCTCGTGGCCGCACCTAGTGTATGCGGGGGTCGGGCTAAATTCTGCTCGGTGATGGCGCACAGGGGTCAGGTAGGCTGCGTGTAAACAGTAAAGCTGTACCATACTCAGCTTGGCGGAAGTGGTGACCGTCTTGTGGGCCATAAGGGCATCACGCCAGTCCTCCTCCTCCAGAGTGCCCACCCATTCCTCCCACTGATTACGCAGCCGGTCTAGGGATGTTGGGGTGTTATTGATCAGTGTACGGTAAATGCGGGTGATGCCACCTTTCGCCAGGTCCCCAAGCATAATCTGCGCCTCCAGCGGGCTATGGTCAGGAAGCCGTGAGGTGTGGGCGAAGAGCATGTCGCAACTGCAGATGTTTATAAAACTGTGACTGGTGCAGGGAGTGTCTGGTTCGAAGAGTGGTTTTGAGAATTATCATGACATCATTCACCGGATAGCCCATTTAACCAACACCACTTAATATTAACTTTGAAAGGATACAAGGCTGAGTCAACGCAAAACGAATCCAACCTGCTAAAGAAATAGCTGCATTAAGCAACTGATCTAACTGAGTGACAGTAAAATACCTCTTCATACCCTTTTTTCTGTTTTTTTTAGGGAACTTCAAAAGTACCATGAATAAATTTGTGTGGGACCCTCTTTAGTGCTGTTTACATCAGGTGCACTGTAGCTAGCAGTTCTGATAAAAACACAAGAAAGCACGTTGGACAAATGGGAAGAGTACACAATGGGAGCATGGTTTGATGAGTTGTGGAGAAAAGTTCATAGTGGCAAGTAATGTTTTTCTTGAAACTTCATCTTTCCACAGATTTCTGCCACAGCTGGCTCCCAACAATCAAAAGGGAATCTCAAGTGGTCCTGACAGGTTGTAGGGGTTCTGGCAGACAACGAAGTGAGGAATTGGTCCATTAAACCCTAACACACAACAGGGTCTCATACCTCGGAATGAATCAACTTTTCACATTTGGACATGCCTAAATTCAAACCTTCATAATCTCTCTATTATAAAAGATATGAAACAAAATTAAATGAATTCAAGTCTAACGTGACTCTAAACTAAGAATTAATTGACTGTACACATAAGTCAACTCTTTCGACATTTAGTAACTGTAGAACAAGTTACTTACCTTCGGTAACGATGTATCTGTAAGAAACATTAGTTAGTTAGATTCCTCACCTTAGTATATCCCCAGGCGTCAGACTGGATCCGGAAGATTTTTCGTCAGCAATACCCCTTGCGCGTCGCTAGGCGTCGTCTGCGGCTCCGCGTCCGTCGTCAGCGTCGTGCGCCGGAATGACGTCGTCGGAGTACTTAGACGCCGCCCTCGCGCGCTGACGTCAGTTCTTGTACATAGCTTTCCGCGCCAGGAACGCAGAGCCATGCAAAGACCGACACTGGTGCCAAAAATAAAATCTAGGGGCCTGAAAAGGATAACCTTAACCCTAGATGTCAGTTCGCAGAACGGGGAGGATGGGTGGGTCGGTGAGGAATCTAACTAACTAATGTTTCTTACAGATACATCGTTACCGAAGGTAAGTAACTTGTTCATCTGAAAGAAACACGTTAGTTAGATTCCTCACCTTAGAATAGATACCCAAGCAATACCACCCCCGGTGGTGGGTCTGCGAACCAAGATCACACCAGAAAGTCCTGGAGGACAGAACGGCCAAAGAAGCCATCCCTCCGGACTTGGCTGTCAAGGCAATAATGCCTGGCAAACGTGTGTAGCGAAGCCCACGTTGCCGCCTGACAGATGTCCTGCAAAGGGACACCCCGTCCCAAAGCAGTAGTAGCCGCCGTGGCCCGAGTAGAATGGGCGCGCAGCCCAACAGGAGGGTCCTTTTTTGCCAAGGAATAACAAATTTTGATGCACAAAACGACCCACCGAGAGATGGTCCGTTTGTGCACAGCTTTCCCCTTCTTAGCACCCAGTATCCAACGAAAAGTTGGTCGTCCACCCGGAACTGCTTTGTGCGGTCCAGATAAAAGGAGAGCGCACATTTTGGGTCCAGACGGCGGAGCCTCTCTTCCTCTTTGGAAGGATGCGGAGGCGGAAAGAAGGTGGGCAAGGTGACAGACTGCCCAAGATGAAAGGGGGTCACCACTTTCGGAAGAAAGGAGGGACGAGGCCGAAGGACAACCTTGTCCGGATGAACAGAGAGCAAAGGAGGCTTTGATGATAAAGCCTGGAGCTCACTCACCCGTCTAGCCGAGGTGATGGCTACCAGAAAAGCAGTCTTAAGCGTCAGCAGACGAAGAGGACAATTATGAAGAGGCTCAAAGGGAGCGCACATTAGAAATGTGAGAACAAGATTCACGTCCCACTGAGGCATTACAAAAGGGACAGGAGGGAACGTGTGAGTAATGCCTTTCAGAAAGCGTGTGACTACAGGGGACTTGAAAAGAGAAGGCTGATCAGGAAGCCGCAAGAAGGCAGAGATGGCAGCAAGATAACCTTTCAGGGTGCCCAGGGCAGAGCCCTGCCGGGCCAAAGAAAGAAGAAACAGTAGAACCTCAGAAAGAGGGGCGGAAAGGGGATCCACAGCCTTTGCTGTGCACCATGCCACAAATTTGTTCCACCGGCAGGCGTATACCGTCTTTGTGGAGGGACGCCTGGCTGCCAGAATGATATCACAGACTTCAGGAGGTAAGTCAAATGGCATCAACTGCCGCCGCTCAATCTCCACGCATGGAGGTGGAGGCTGGACAGGTTCGGGTGGAGGACCGTCCCCTGCTGCTGCGACAGAAGATCCTCCCGAAGGGGCAGACGTATCGGAGGATCGGTCAACATACTGAGTAGCTCGGGATACCTGTACCTTCGTGCCCAATCCGGAGCCACCAAGATGACTTGGGCCCGGTCGTGCCTGATCTTCTTCAGCACTCTGGGCAGAAGTGGTATAGGCGGAAAGGCGTACAACAGACCGCAACTCCAATCGTGACGAAAAGCATCGCCGTGCGAGTGCCGCCTTGGAAATTCCAACGCGCAGAACTGCTGACATTGCGCGTTCTCTTCGGTGGCGAATAGATCTAACCAAGGCTCTCCCCACTGCTGAAAGAGACCTTGCGCCACTTCGGAGTTCAGACGCCATTCGTGATCCATCATGCACCGGCGGCTGAGTTCGTCTGCTCTGGCGTTCAGAGAGCCCGCCAGATGTTGAACCACTAGGGTGACGCCCTGGTGTTCCAGCCACGTCCAGAGGCGCAGAGCCTCCTGACAAAGGGTCCACGACCCCACCCCGCCTTGTTTGTTGCAATACCACATGGTGGTGGTGTTGTCCGTGAACACCTGCACGACACTTCCCCTGACAGAGGGAAGGAAGGCTTTCAGTGCAAGTCGGATCGCTCTCAACTCCAACAGGTTGATGTGGAGACGAGACTCCGCCGGAGACCAGAGGCCTCTGATCTCCGCCTCTCCCATATGGCCACCCCATCCCAGGAGGGACGCATCCGTCACTACGACATGCTCCGGTTGGGGAAGGGAGAGGCTCTTGCCCTTGACCCAATTGCGGTCCGTGAGCCACCACTGCAACTGCTGTGCAGTGCCCTCCGAGATCAAGACATGGTCAGACAGGTTGCCGTGATGCTGGGCCCACTGAAACTTCAAGTCCCACTGCAGAGCCCGCATGCGCCGCCTGGCGTGATGCACTAGTAGGATGCAGGAGGCCATCAGCCCCAGAAGCCGCAACACTAGCCTGACCGAAACCCAGGATAGAGGCCGAAAGATTGGAATCAGGGCCTGAATATCCCGGACCCGCTGTTCCGGCGGATAGACCCGGAACTGCGCCGAATCGAGAACCGCTCCGATGAAGAGGAGCTTCTGAGAGGGACTCAGGTGTGACTTCGGCACGTTGATGGAAAATCCCAGCAAATGCAGGATATCCGCCGTAGTCTGGAGGTGGGAGACGACTGTCTGGGGCGAGCCCGCCTTCAACAACCAGTCGTCGAGATAGGGGAAGACTGGAACCCCTGATCTGCGCAGATGAGCTGCGACCACCGCCATCACTTTCGTGAACACCCGAGGGGCACTGGTGAGGCCGAAGGGGAGCACAGTAAACTGAAAGTGCTCTTGGCCCACCGTGAACCGCAGATAACGCCGGTGGGCCGGCAGGACGGGAATGTGGAAATATGCGTCCTGCAAGTCCAACGCTACCATCCAGTCTCCAGGGTCTAGGGCAGCTAGAACCTGAGCCAAGGTTAACATCTTGAACCTTTCCTTCCGGAGGAAGACATTGACGTTCCGGAGGTCCAAGATAGGGCGTAGGCCCCCTTTGCCCTTCTTGGGAACCAGAAAGTAGAGGGAATAACAACCACGACCTACTTCTGGGCTCGGAACGCGCTCGACGGCCCCCTTGGCCAAGAGGGCCGAAACTTCCTCGTGGAGAAGATTCAAATGATCCCCCGAGATACGGTGGTGCTGCGGTGGCATGGCTGGAGGGGTCGTCTCGGACGATTTGCAGCACCCACCTGTCCGATGTGATGGACCGCCAGTGGAGCAGGTGATGGCGAACTCTGCCGCCCACTGGCGTGGAATGGGCCTGAAAGCTCGGACTAGGAAGGCTTTGAGGTGGATGCTGCCGGGGTGGATGCGGGCTGACCGCGTCGTCCTCCAGAACCGCCTCAGTGGAAACCACGTCCGCGCGCAGGTTGGTTCTGCGGCTGGTGGCTAGGCGTACGTGAGGAGGCACCCCTTCCTTGGCCACAAAAGGGGCGAAAGGTGGAAGTTTGTGACCGCGGGGCCGAGAGGCCCAAGGACTTGGCCGTAGCCCGGGAGTCCTTAAAGCGATTCAGCGCACTGTCCGCTTTCTCGCCGAAAAGGCGAGTGCCATCAAAGGGCATGTCCATGAGGGTACTCTGGACATCGCCCGAAAAGGACGTGGACCGCAGCCAGGCGTGACGTCTAAGCGCCACTGAGGTAGAAATCGCCCTACCCAGCGAGTCCGTAGTGTCAAGCCCACATCTGATAGCATGTCGTGCTGCATCCCTCCCATCGGCCAGAGCCTGGGTAAGTCGTGTCTGGACCTCCTCCGGACACAGGGGCAGCACGTCCTCCACCGTATCCCACAGAGAGTGGGAATAACGGTCTAAGAGACAGGCGGTGTTCAAGGACCGCAGGCCCAAACTAAGGGAGGAGAACAGCTTTTTGCCAAACTGTTCCAGTCTCTTGGAATCCCGGTCCGGCGGGGCGGTCGGGAAGGAGGATTGGGAGGTAGAGGCCTGGATAACCAGGCTCTCGGGGGTAGGGTGTTGGGACAGAAAACTGGGGTCGCCCGGAGCAGGGCGGTGGCGCCTGGCGACGTTCCTGTCCACAGGAGGGACTGTGGAGGGCTTGGACCAGGTGCCCTGCAGAACGTCAGTGAGGGCCTCATTGAATGGCAGCAGAGGCTCAGTGGAGCTTGCTGCAGACTGAAGCACCTCAGTGAGGACGTTAGTCCTCACAGCCACGGCAGGTAGCTCGAGCCCAAGGGCTGCGGCCGCCTTGCGCAGCACCACAGAGAAAGCAGCACCCTCCTCCGAAGCCACAGTCGGAGGAGAGATGAATCCAGTGTCTGGAGAGGTATCCAGACCACTGGCCTCCCCCAGTTTATCTGCCCAGTCCTGTGACAGTTGAGCCTGAACGGCCATAGGATCCTCGGATCCCTCCCATTCGCCCCCATCATCCGATTCCTGGTATGCAGGAGGAAGGATCGGAGCCGGGCGATAGACAAAATGTGTCTCCAGCGGCGCCGAACGCGGCGTCCATCGACGCCGTAACGGCACCGGGCCCGGAGCGGGGCTGAACTGGGGCTCGACGCCGAGCGGAGTCGGCGTCGGAAGTGGTACCGGTGTCGACGCCGGCGGAGGAGGCGTGACGAGGTCGACCGGCGTCGGCGGGGACTCGGGAACGGGTCCCTCGGGCGCTTGCGGCGTCGAGGCCGGAGCCGTCGACGGCACCGGGGCCGGAGCCGCCGGCAGGCAAGGTTGCCCAGTCGGTTCCGCGGGGCCCGAAGGCACGCCAGCGGGCGTCGACGGCGGAGCCAGGTTCCTCATGGTCGAGAGGAAGGCACTGACTTCCGCCGGCGTCGCGTCAGTCCCAGGGACCGGCGGGTATGGGGACTTGCGCGATGCCCGCGGCTCCTGCGGAGCCGCGGGGGTGGAACCGCCCTGACCCTCGGCCAAGTCGCGCGAGCGGCGAGGGGAGTCCGAAGAGCGGTGTCGCCTCTTGGACTTCTTGGAGTGCTTCGACTTACCCGAAGACTTGGAGCCAGACGATCGATGATGACGTCGGCTGCGGCTCCGCGACCGATCCTTGGACCTATCAAAAAGGATCAAAAAACGTAGTCAAAAAAGACTAAAAGGGGTAGCTCTCCCGGATCTGCGCTTACTGGCGCGGAAAAAAGAAGAACTGACGTCAGCGCGCGAGGGCGGCGTCTAAGTCCTCCGACGACGTCACTCCGGCGCACGACGCCGACGACGGACGCGGAGCCGCAGACGACGCCTAGCGACGCGCAAGGGGTATTGCTGACGAAAAATCTTCCGGATCCAGTCTGACGCCTGGGGATATTCTAAGGTGAGGAATCTAACTAACGTGTTTCTTTCAGATCATGAATGCTATATGCTAGACTACGACAAGGTGCTGCCGTGCCATACTAGTGGAAGATCGTGGTGCTATAGAAGTGATAGTCAATAGGTACAACTATGCAGTATAATAACATTTAAAAAAAAAACATTTTTCAACATTCTGGAGGTGTCATCGGGATGTTGTTTGTGAGATTTATTATTCAGTTCCCCATCTTGAAGAACGGTAAATACAGTGACCCCATCCCTTCTGCAGGTCTTGTTCCCTGAAGAGCCTTTCTAAAGCAGCACAAACAAAATGTGAATTTCCACTCTAGTCCCCGTTTAAATTTCTGGGGAATTAAATGTCCTACCAACATACAAAAATCCTGACCTAAATCATGAGGATAGATTAAATGGGAGACATTTCCCTAAGAATAGGAGAGAATTGCTTTCCCCAAATCCTAAAGCTGTACAGTCTAACGTGTAGAGAGTAAGAGATTGAAAATCTTTGAATAAATTCATTGAGGTGAATAAAGGTGATTTGAAGTCTCCATATAGGTACCTCTATGAGACTACATTGTTTTGTCGGTCTAATGGTTATTTTTAGGTACTGTGTTATCCTGCACTTCTTACCTTAAATAAAAAGTAAATCTAAGTAACATTACCATAGTTCTCAATGTCAGGATTAACCAGGACAGCAGGACAAATTTATTGAGGATTTCAGAGCATCCTGTGACAGTGGACTGCGGCACTTTTAAGTTTCCTGAGGAAAAGCGGCCTAACTGACTCAAGAGGACTTGTTACCTTGTGTTTTTATTATAATGTTATCGTTTTGGTCTGAGATCTGCCTGTTATATTTGCAATTCTCTTTGGGGCTTCCAGTGAGAAAGTAGGCAAATGTAAAAAACATACTTGTTTTAATGTATATTCAATTGTAGATATTAAGTTTATAAGCAAAGGAAATGAATTCTGCCTTAATCTGGTCTGTTGCTCTGACACAGGATGCTGAAGAAATAATGCTTCAACAAAGCAATATTACTTTGCATGTCAGCTCTGTAAGCAGATTTATTGGTGATCCCAAGCGAAAACAGGCGATGCACCTGCACATCATTTCGTGTAGCCAACTTCTAGTTCAATTGTTAAATCGTCTACGACTCCCAGTACTCGAGGACGCCGGCGTGGGAGTCGTAGACGAAATAACGATTGAACTAGAAGTTGGCTACACGAATCGGGACAAAGAACAACGATATTGACTACTCCCTTAGGAACTTTACCCACGCTGGAGGATCGTGTGGGTCACCACACGCTAATAAGTACTAAAAGAAGCCTATTAAGCCTTGAAAAAGTCTTATGTACAAATTTACAGAGACAACGAAACACGTGTTGGCATTTGGGCTTTAGAACAGTCACAGTACCATAACATTAAAGAAGGATCAAGACAAAGAATTAAAAAGACTGAAGAATCGCATTTATTTTGCGTCAAGATTTCGCTTCCACAATAACTTACTGTTCTACTGTTATATCATACAACTGTTGTGTGCTAGGGAATCTTGTGTAGGTTTGTGTTTCAGCCTAGGCCGCAGAAATTAGGAGAGGTGGGTGGTTCTCTCCTCCTTTTAGCACCGCAGAAATACTAGCACCAAAATAAACAATTAGTGAATATTTCCAAGGGCGCCTTCCCTACGATCAATACCACTATCCTGTTCTGTATATATTCTCAGCATTCGACATGTACAAGCAGAACAAGTTTTCAAAAATATAGATATAAACTTAAAGGTGCCAGTCAAAGTTAAAGTAGTCAGTCAGTCATTGAAACACACTATCGCAGAGAAACACTTCCAGCAGGCATATACCTTGTAGATCGACTTTATGATGTCTGAAATAAAACATAAATATTTAGATCAGCCTTTTTATGGTGGCTTGGTGAGTTGGGTTCTTGCTGCGAACACCTGTGAACATAGCCAAGTCAACCTTTCATTCTTCCAAGTTTGATAGCAACAATATCACTGACATTGGCGATAACAATATCAGGCATGTACAACACTCTAATATGTGAATATAAATGAAACGGCAAATGCTATCTAAAAACAAAAAACATTATACTTTTTTTTTTTTTTTTTTTAAATGATGGTTCTTCAAAAACTCATACCAGCAATATTCTCCAGACATTTGCAACCATTCAGCCACCTTTAGGAAACATATTTCTGTTCATTTTGTTATTCATGTTGCTTTTTATGGTAAGACATGAAATGCTCAGCATTCATCATATTATTGCATACTTACTGTGCACTGATAAGGGTACCTCACAGTCTAGTGAAGGTCTTTATTTACCATTTAAGAAAGGGAGACGGATATATGGTGCGCATTTCTAGTGACAGAAATAGTGCAACCATAACTATGATTTAACTGAATGATGCATTACCTGCACCATGTGAACAGGATATACTTTCTAACTTTACTGCACTCGACTCACACGGGCTCAAATTGGCTCTAACAATTAGCCGAAACAACATTTCTTTCTCATTTACAGTGCTAGAAGCCACTAAAAAACAGCCCTTGATCTTTATCTCCAAGTTTGTGGCATAGGACCCTTCCAACTCTACAAACCTCATCACTAACTCACAAAATGTGAGGAAACTATTGTAAATTTCCACCTGCACACAAGATTACAAAAGGGAATTTGAACTTACCAATTGCTTGTGTATGTAAAACCAACAAATGGAAGATGAAGGCCAGAAAAAGTAGTTTGTGAAGGTGGTGGCATCGTCTCCTACAAGTAATAAAAAGAAAATCTGTTATACGGGACACCTTCCAAAAGAAACTATAGTTCTTTGTTATCACACCCTGATAAGGATAACGCTACTTACACAGTAAGCATCTGTTCTTGGCATGTAGAGCTGTAGATTCACATGCTTTGCATACTCCTGACATCTAGTGTTGGTTCCGGATGTTTGCAAGCTGTTTTTCTTCAAAGAAGTCTTTCCAGTCACGAGGTAGGTGACTCCTTTTTTCGGTAATAGTGCGCATGGGCATCGACTCCATTATTAGACTGTTTTCCCGCAGAGGGCGAGAATGGAGTTAGTAAAGGTAGAATAGAGATGTCCATGTGTATGTATGTAAAGTAAGAAAACTGCAACATGTATAGGTACCCGGGAAGGCGGGTGGGCGCATGTGAATCTACAGCTCTACATGCCAAGAACAGATGCTTACTGGGTAAGTAACATTATCCGTGAGCGGCATGTGAGCTGTAGATCACATGCTTTGCATAGACTATACAGCAGTAAACTTTCAAAGCAGTGGCTAACCTGTAGCTGTTGCAGTTGTTTGAAAAAGTGTTTTAAATACTTCCTGGCCTACATTAGCTTGTTGCCTCGCTAACACATCTACACAATGTTTGGTGAATGTGTGCGGTGTAAACCATGTTGCTGCCTTACAGATACAGAAAGCCATAGTAGCCCCTATTTTGCGGGTGGAATGCGCTCAAGGGGATATTGTCAAAGTTCTTTTTGCTTTCACATAACATGTTTGGATACATTTCACGATCCATCTTGCAATGCCCGATTTAGAAATGGGATTGCCTTTGTGTGGTGGGGAAAAAGCAACAAAGAGCTGTTTTCTCTTACGAAAATCTTTTGTTCTTTCCACATAATATAGTAGAGCTTTTCTAACATCCAGAGTGTGTAGAGCTCCTTCAGCTACAGAATCTGGTTGAGGAAAGAACACGGGTAACTCAACTGATTGATTCATGTGAAAAGCAGAAACCACTTTAGGAAGAAATTTGGGATGGGTTCGAAGAACCACTTTGTCTTTGTGAAGTTGAAAGAAAGGCTCCTGTATAGTTAGTGCCTGGAGTTCACCAACTCTCCTTAAGGAAGTGATTGCAATAAGAAAAGCAACCTTCCATGAGAGAAAGTGTAGTTGACACTTGTGAATTGGTTCAAAAGATGGACCCATTAGCCTCGTAAGGACTATGTTCAAGTTCCATACTGCGCAGGTGGAGCTCTTGGTGGTATTACTGTATTTAGTCCTTCAATAAAGGCTTTAATCACTAGTACTCTGAATAGAGATAAGTGTTTACTGTTTTGTAAGTATGCAGCTACTGCTGCTAAATGCAATCAAATGGACGTGTAGGCTAATCCAGATTGCTGTAAGTATAAGAGATAATAGATGATATTTTGCACAGAAGCATCAAGGGGATTGATATTGTTATTGTAACAGTATATAACAAATTTCCACTTTGCTGCATAACATGCCCTAGTGGTAGGTTTCCTAGCCTCCTTTAGGATAGTCATACAGTCTGATGGTAATTCTAAATATCCAAAATCTATGACTTCAGGAGCCAAATCGCTAGGTTGAGTTCCTTGGGATTTGGATGCCTAATTTCTCCATGGCTCTGAGTGAGGAGACTGGAGTTGAGATGCAGCTTTTGGTGTGGAACTACTGAGAGCTCTAGCAGGGTGCTGAACCAAGGTTGACATGCCCATGTGCGAGCTATGAGAATGAGTTTGAGGGATGATTGTCTGAGCTTCCGAACTACCAGTGGAATGAGTGGATGAGGCGGAAAAGCGTAGGCAAATATCCTGGACCAGTTCATCCATAGGGCATTGCCTTTGGAGAGCGGGTGTGGGAATCTGAGGCGAAGCTTTGGCATTTTGCGTTTTGAGCTGTGGCGAACAGGTCTATGTGAGGAAATCCCCATTCCTGAAAGTAGGGAAGAAGAAACTGGGGATGAAGTTCCCACTCGTGGATTTGCTGTCTATGTCTGCTGAGAAGGTCTGCAATTTGATTATTTACTCCTTGAAGATGTTCTGCCGGGAGATACATTTTGTGACGTATGGCCCATTTCCAAATGCCTTTTGCTAAGCGTGACAGTTGGAGAGTGAGTGCCCCCCCCCCGTTTTTGTATATAGCACATAGCTGTCATGTTGTCTATGTGGACTAAGACAGTTTTGCCTATTAGGCGAGTTTGAAAGGCTTTGAGCGCTAGAAACACTGCTAGTAGCTCTAGGTGATTTATATAGAGGCTCTTGTACTTTAGAGTCCATAATCCTTGGATTATGTGACTTTGTAGGTGAGTGCCCCAACCAGCGAGCGATGCGTCTGCTGTTAGCACTGTCTGTGGAACAGGGTCGAGAAAGGGCTGCCCTTTGGATTAATTTTGTGGGTTCCACCACTGCAGAGAGTGATGGGTGCGGCCATCTACCAACACTAGATCGGCCAACTGACCCTGCGACTGGTTCCACTGACTTGCTAAGCATTCTTGAAGGGGTCGCATGGGAAGTCTTGCGTGGGGAACAATTATAACGCAAGGCGCCATCATCCCTAGCAGTTGCATGAAAACTTTTGCTGGTAATGATTGGTTGGGCTGAAATTGAGCGAGAAGGGACTGAATACTGTGAATCCTGGCTGTATTGGGGAGAGGCTAGAACTTTTCAAGCATCTATCGTAGCTCCCAGATAGGTTTGTGTTATGGTAGGCTGAAGATGAGACTTCAATAAATTTACTGTAAACCTTAATTGGTGAAGTAAGTGAATAGTGGTTTGAGTGTGTTGGAGCTACATTTGGTAAGTGCTGGCTTTGATGAGCCAGCCATTCTGGTATGGGAAGACATGGATGTGTTGTCTTCTCCGATGTGCTACGACTACTGCCAGACATTTGGTAAATACCTTGGGAGCAGTGGTGACTCCAAACGGTAGTACTGTGAATTGGTAATGATGACCCGCTATCATGAATCTGAGGTATTTGAAATGAGCGGGATGAATTGGAGTGTGGAAATATGTGTCTTGTAAGTCTAGAGTAGAAATAAAATCGCCCTGCTGTAGAAGCAGGAGCACTTGTTGAAGTGTTACCATGTGGAAATGCTCAGAAAGTATGAGGTTTAGTTCTCTGAGGTCTAGAATAGGTCTCAAGGAGCCATCCTTGCTGGGGATGAGAATGTACAGGGAGTACATGCCTGTCTCTTGATGTTGTAATGGCACAGGTTCTATGGCTGCTTTGGACAGGAGAGACTGGGCCTCTTGCTGAAGTAGATGCAAATGTTTTGGTGACATTTTGTGAGAACGTGGTAGAATGTTTGGAGGATTGTTGGTAAGCTCCAGGCAATAACCATGTTGGATAATTCCTAACACCCATTTGTCTGTGGTGACAGATTGCCAAATGGCGAGGCATCGTCGAAGACGTTCCCCGGCAGGTGTTAAATGATCGGGGGAAGTGTAGGCAAGTCACTGATTGTTGGGGGACGGGGAATTTCTTGGTGGGGAATCCCTGCCTCGACCTTTGATGTTGCCTCGGTATCCTCCTCTAAAGAAGCCCCTTGTAGAGGAAGATTGACTATTGCCTTTGTAGGAGGCAGCAGTTTGGTCTGAGGAAATAGTTTTTGACCCTCCACGGTAGAAGGAGCGACGAAAGGAGCCCCGATTAGAGGGAGACTGCAGAGCTCCCATAGACTTGGCTACTTCTGTGTCTTTTTTTATTTTTTCTAATGACTTATCTACTTCGGGCCCGAAGAGATGTTCCTTGTCAAAGGGAGTATTTAAAATAGACTGTTGTACTTCAGGTTTGAAACCAGACATCCTCAACCATGCATATCTCCTTAATAACACACTGGTGTTGATCTCTCTAGCTGCGGTGTCTGCAGCATCTAAAGCGCATCTAATTGAGAAATTGGATAGGAGCTTCCCTTCCTGGACTAAATCCTGGGCTTTTGCTTTGCGCTCATCTGGGAGGTGTTGTAGCAACTGCTCCATTTCGTCCCAGTGTGCCCTATCATATCTGGCTAGCAGGGCCTGGATGTTGGCAATCCATCAAAGATTTGCTGCTTGGGCGGCTACTCGTTTACCGAGGCGACTAATAGTTTTGACTCTTTGTCTGGAGGGGGGGCATCCCCTGTAGTCTGTCAATTGGCCCGTTTACGGGCATTAGAGACCACCAACGAGTCTAGTGGTAACTGTCCTTTAATAGAGACTGGATCTGAGGGAGCAGGCTTATACTTTTCATTATTTCTGGGGGTGAGAATACGTGCACACACTGGATCTTTAAAGATATCATCAGCATTTCTCATTATACCCTTAAGTATAGGTAAAGTGAGGCTAGCCCTTTGTGTGCTACTGTACCTTATGATATTCTGCAGCTCTAGCAAGTTATTCAAGATATCCTACATTGTCACCAGGAGTGGAAGGCTTTGCAGTGAAAAGATCTGTGTCTATATCTGTAGGTGAATCCGTGTTATAATCCTTCCAGGGGTCTATTGGTAAAATATTGTCCCCCCCATCTCCAACATCATCATCATCATCATCATCAGGTGGTGGTAGACAGTAAGTTGGTGTAATCAGTAAATGCTGCAAAGGTGGAGAAGTTGGTGCAGGGGAACGTGGTGGAGGAGGGGAGGGGTTAGTACCTACATAGTACCTACATTCTTCCTCTTCAAAGAAATATGGTAAAGGCTTTCCTCTGACTCAGGTTTGCATTTCTGTGGTGATTTAGTAATACCACGCCCTGTATCTGGATTTATATAAGGTTCCTTTTGTTTTGGGTCCGATTTGGGTGTTGAAAATCAGATCCTGCAGCTTCGGAGGATCAATTTTAAGTTTCGGCACAGAGGATTTCGGTGCCGGGATAGAATGGCTTTTTGGCACGGCAGGTTTCGGTGCTGAAGGAGGCTTTGTTTTTGGTATCAATGATTTCGGCTTCGAACCTGAAGGTTTCAGCTCGGTGCCAGTCTTTGGCCAACTCGATCCCAAGCCGGAAGGCTTAGTGACATGGTTCGGTGCTGAGCCAGAGGGCGGGGCGTCAGAAACATCTTGTCGGTGCCGCCCATGGCCTGAAAGCGGGAGTGGGACCGAAGCCTTTTGTTTCGGCTGAGTTGGAGTTTGGGTCAGGGGGCGCTTGGTACTCATGGGATGTTGACCTTGTGGCAAGTCTTCTTCCACCTCGGAGTCGGTGCGCGGATACTTGGCGTGGCACCGAGGGCAGAATTTGAATGAAGTCAATTCCATCGACTGCGAAATGGACCAACGGGGTTAGGCCTGATGGACCGACACGGTTAGGCCGGATGGCCTTCCCGAAGATCTTTGATCGAAATAGAGGCTTTCCTTGACGGATACGATACATGGAGAAGTGGGATACGCGTTCGAAACAATACTGATGCGGGTAGAGTGGATTGCGCACCGAGGGGACCCCGGAGAAACGGTTTCAAAGCGGAGCGCAGCAATACATGTCCAAAATCTATGGCGGAAAAAAACAATCTAGCAATGGAGTTGATAGCCATGCGCACTATCACCGAAAGGAGGAGTCACCTACTTTGTGACTGGAAAGACTTCTTTGAAGAAAAACAAATTGCAAACATCCAGACCCAACACTAGATAGCAGGAGTATGCAAAGATTGTGATCTACAGCTCACAGGCCTCGAACATGAATTTATCTGGTTGGGGAGGTGCCAGATATCACAATGTGGGATTAAGAATACATTGCATGACTTTAACTGTGAATTTGAGGTATACAAAATGGTTCTAGCATTTGGGTGAGGATTTTGAAAACTTAGGGCTTCAGTTAATGTTTGGCAGACATGGTGCTCGTGTCTCTCAACAGCATCTTAAATTCAGTGAATACACGACTCCGCGTCCCTTCTGAAAGTGGCAAATAGTAGAATATCTGCTGATAAATTCTGTCAAAAGCATGGCAGATGTCCCATCCACCCCACCACAAGTGCATTACAGTGAATGGCCTTATTTGAGTTTGGAAGAACGGGACATCTGCCACTTATTTTCCGCTGTATTTAGAGTGGATCAAGATCAATACAGCAGATGGACCATTCACCACTATTTGTCATATTCACCACAACTACTCAACAGTTATTAAAGCACTTAAGGCCAGATGTACAACCCTTTTTTGCGGTTGCAAACAGGAGACTGGCCCGTTTGCGGGCGCAAAAAAAGAGTTTAGGCATGTACAAATGCAATTTTGTGAGTCACTGACTTGCAAAATAGTGTTTGGGACTCTCGCTATTAGGAAGGGGCATCCCTTCCTAATAGCGAGTCTCCATGCCATGTACTGTTGTTTTCCAACCGCATTTACGGTCGCAAAACACTCGCAGTTTACCACCTACTTCAAGTAGGTGGTAAACCACTCGCAAACGGGAAGGAGTCCCCAGGGGACCCCTTCCCTTTTGTGCGTGTGTGCGAAAATATTTTTTAAGACATGAAAAGTTTCATTTTTCTTTTTTTTTTTTTAAATGCATCCAGTTTTCCTTTAAGGAAAACGGGCTGCATTTAAAAAAAACTGCTTTATTGAAAAAGCAGTCACAGACAGGGCGATCTGCTGACCCCAGCAGGCCACCATCCATGTGAGTGCTAGCCATTCCCAATGGGGTCGCAAATTTCGCATGCCTCAAGAATATTGATGAGGCATGCATTTTGTGACCCCGTTGAGAATCGCAAACAGTGTCTGAGACACTGTTTAACATTCACTTTAGCGAATCGCAATTTGGCGCAATTTGCGGCTTGCTAAAGTGAATGATCATACATCTGGCACTTAAGCTTTTAATGAACAGAATTCTTAACCCAAAAGTATCTTATTGAACAAGAGCCCTTCGATGGCCATAAAGGCAACTGCTCACCAAAACATGCTAGTTTTGTATTAGTAAGCATACCTGTACATTCATTCTTCCATATTTAAAGGACAAAAGATATACATTCATCACAAAATACACAGTAAATATACCATAAAAACTTCAGATAATATCCATTAAATAATCTAATAGCAGCACGATACCAAAAAGTTCCAATATTTAGATCGTAGTCTCAGGGAACTTAAGATGTCATTTAAAACAGCAAATTGTTTTATTTCGCAGGCACTGCAAGTAAGAAAAGGCTGCTATGTGAAATTTTGAGTCCAAAGCTCACAATATGGGGTGCAGGAACTGCCTTCTTTGATGTAGATAAAATGTGCAAAATAATGTAAAGTGCAAAGTGCTCTGTTCAGCAGGGATCTCACAATGACAGAGAGGTAAAGATGAAAACCAGGTACCTTTGGAGGGGTAAGCCACCAGAAAGTTTATGGTTTGTAGTCGAAACCTTGTGAGTAGAAACTTCTGTGTTTCGTCTACAATAAACTGTAAGTAAAGTGCTGGGCGTAATAGTGGAGCCTGAGACATACATTCTTCCTTATTTAAGTAGAAAAGACTGAAGAATTGCCTGTTCACCAACAAGGTTCCCACTGAGGAAACTACAGTATAAATAAATGGCCTTACCTATTAAACACAGAACTTATATTGAGCCTATTTTACACAGGCACCGAAAGAATGCACCATAAAGAACATGTGCCTACTATAGGATAACAACAGGAGCTGGACATTCACCTACACAATACTCTTATACTGGAAAAATGATTTGTACATCAGTGAACTTTCTCAGGCCACACTCAGCAGAGAATTGGAGCAAGAGGATGCACCATACACAACATGCGCCTACCGAGGAGAGAAGTCTTTAAGAATAGCCTATCAACATCTCTGCACAAGAAACAATATCAAAGCACTAGGGTGTGTTGAACAGAACAGGTGAACAGTGGGACTTTTGCCCAACATGTTTGCTGTTGAAGCCCATTCTTGTGTGGAATGTGCTTGGAATCCTACAATCAAATTTGCTTGTAAAGGAATGCATGGACAACAGCACTGATTTAAAGGTTTCTCCCTTAACCAAGGTACAGAAGGTAGATGTTTAAATAGTAAGCTATTTCGTATCACAGGATAACTTGTAACTGTGTGCCTATGTGCTCTCTAAACTAATATTACCAATGCATCTCCAGTAATTGCATGGCACAATTCAGATGTAAGCTCTACAGATACTCTTTGATGCCTCATAAACGATGTACAATCTGAATGCAGAAAAAGATCTGCTTCCCAAGATGTCAGGGGTCTGTATTTTTCTTCAACACATCTCTTTCAAGAGGATCATCCAGCTCATCCTATCACAATCGGAAGACCACTCCACCAATATGGCCACAGGCATCACTGACAGGATAAAAAACACCTGCCTGAAACTCAACACAGACAAAACGGAACTACTGATCTTCGCGAACAATGCCTAGTCGGGGAATGATAGCAAGCTCACCATGAGAAACCATATCATCGCAGTCTCCTCTGCCTGGTTCCTTACCCTTCACATGTTCCGCAAGATCTTAAAATGGCTACCCGTCAAAATAAAAAAACGGTCACTCCAGCCCTAGTTACCTGCCAGCTGGACCACAGCAACACCCTCTATGTGGAAATCACGGCACACTTCCTGAAAAGACTACAAACCATAGAGAACTCAGTGACCAGAGTCATCTTCAACCTCCCCAAACAAAGCCACATCACCCTCCACCTCAGGAAGCCACACTGGCTGCCCATTCAGAAGACATGTCAATTCAAGATGCTGATCCACATCTACAAAGCACTACACAACCAAGGACCACCATATATCAACCACAGCCTGAACTTTCACCAAACATCTGTGCTCTGCCTCCATTTCCCTTGCTCACACCCCCTGCATCCGTCAAAGCAACGATAGAGGACACTCTCTCTTATTGCTGCCAAGTCCTGGAACAACCTCCCCCTTCACCTCTATAGCTCATCCTCTCTGCTGGAATTCAGGAACGGACTGAACCTCACGGGTGATAAGCTGCTCTTTACAAGTCTCATTGATTGATTGGCCTCCAATGCAATTTGTATGCCACCCCACTTTCATTCTGACAGCAGCAGATGGTAAAATATCGGTGGCAGGTTTAATCAAAGTGATTAGTTTTGTCAGACATTCACCAATCTCACATAGAATAGACTGTTTTTATGTATACGACCTTAGTACTGGAAGGTTGGATGCTGATACCTACTGCCGTCACACAGTTCCTCCCCACCTCAGCTTAGTCCAAAATCACAATTTTCCAATGATATTGTTGTCCATAGAGTAATGACAAGTCTGAAGATACGTGTATGAATTTGTCTCTCCCTCACATTGCTGATCTTCCTCAATCATTGTGTGTTAATTGCCCGATGAAATGCGATATGGTACACTACAGCTTTCATTTGGCTTTTTGGGGGTAGTGGGAAGGTTACTAAAGATTATCCATCCTTCAGTGGTCTAACAGGACAATTGAATGGCACACAACCTATAGTTAAGCTATGCCTATGCATCGCTCAATGACACAGGGTAACAGGTAAAGTTTATTTCAGTTAATAAAAAAACATAGAACTTTCTACAAGACAGGTAGAGGTCAGAACAGTAGAAAATGCCTGGTGCCGATCGCTCATCATTTGAAAGCCCAATTGACGGCACCCTGGTAAAACAAAACATTTGGTGCTTGTAGAAAGCAGCAAGCATGTTCTGAAGCATGCTGTAAAAAACATGAGTAAGCACAGCCCTGTAATATTAGTAACTTGGATTCAGACTGTAACAGAAAACAAGCCCCTGGGCAGTAGAAGAGTTCCCTTCGTCCACCTGTATCACATTCCCTCCACGCCTTTGGAACAGTGTTATGACTTCTTCAGATCATCTCACTACTGTGCCTGAGCAAGAATATTTCATGCCTTTTCTACCGGCACCTTGGGGATTTTAGCTGCATAGGAACAAAATGCTCTACGGACTGGATGTTCCTCTCTATTAAAACAGCTGAAAGGATTAGTTAAAAATAATTGGAACAAATTTGTGAGCTAGAAGAAGCTATAAAGATAAATACCACTATTGCTGATTCCAAATCCCTTCTATTGAAGATTGAGACGGAGGTCTCTGACTGTCGAACAATAGAAATTGCAAAAAGATCTTTTACATTTCTCAAAAGAAGGAGTATATCCATACTTACAAAAAGATTTTTATTTTCAAACTAATAATACAAGATATCTGCCACAATATCAGGGGAGAAGCAACAGAAGATTAATTGGTTTCTCCGATAGTTCTTCCTATTCTGGCTCAAACATAAGTGACTCCGAGCAGGGTGCTAATTTTACTGAGGGCCCGACAAGAGGTCGTTTTTTAGGATGAGGCAGGGGCCGAGGCAGAGCAAGACGAGCATGGAACTCCAGACAAGGAACAGGAAAAATCTTGGACGAGACGATAGGTTTACAGATGGGGCAGCGAAAATTAATCCCCATCTATAACCTAGCCAAAGGAGATTTAGACGAGATGGAACAAATGGTTTTAACTAAAGGCTTGTCGTTTGTTCCTATGCAAATCCCTGACTTCCCACTGATAAGACTAGAGATCTTCGGGATTTTAGGGTTAAAAGTTGTCTCTTCTGACAAGGGAAACGTTTACAATAGTGTATTCTCAGGATTGAGAAATCGGTTAACTTTTTTCCCCCAAATAGCTTAATACCACCTGAAGTTATTTCCTTCGAGAAGACGGTTTTAAGGGAATCAGACGTTATTAAATCAACGAGAAGGTATGTTAAACTTGATATTCAAAAAGAAGAAAGGAAAGCATTGAATCGACTGAAGAATGACCCTGAAATAATTGTTAAACCTGCAGACAAGGATGGGACCATCGTCATAATGGACAGAGAACATTATGAGAGTGAAGTACTATCAGATTAGGACACTTATAGGGTACTTGAGGGAGACCCCATCCATTAAAGCTGAGATAAGTAGATCCATCGAAAAGGGGTTAAATGGTGGATGGATCAATGACGAGGAAAATCATTTCCTCATAAATAGCAATCCACGATTTCTGGTAACGTATATTCTCCCAAAAATACATAAAAATACATTGAACCCTCCAGGACGTCCTATAATCTCTGGAGTAAATTCCATTCTGGAACTTTTGGCCAAATAAGTAGATGTTTTCTTAAAAGATATACAAAGCTACTTAAAAAGATACCACTGATGTAATTAAAAAACTTGATCAGATAACACTGGATCCTGACATTGGGCTATGTTTGCGCACGATAAGATCCCTTTTATTATATTATCAACTTGTGACATTACAAGTTTGTATACTAATATCCCTCAGGAAGCAGGACTTGAAGCTATGGAACATTATCTAGAAAAGAGACAAAGATCTCACTGCGTGCCTACTTGGTTCATTCTTGAACTGGCACAGATCAACTGATTTTTTTCTGTTGCAATAGAACTTTCTATTTTCAGGTCAAAGGGAACACAATGGGATGTCCTTTTGCTCCCTAGCTAGCAGTGATGTTTATGGCCAATACGAAGATAGATGGGTATACAACAATAATCCCTACCAGAACAACATTATGACTTTGAAACGCTTTATGGATAGCTTTCTGATATGGCGTGGAGATGCTGATAACCTTCAGTTATTCATTGAGTGGTTGAATAATCGTACCAATGACATTAGATTCACCGCTCAATGGAGTAAGGAGACCATACATTTCTTAGATTTGAAAATCAAACACGAAGAGGGGAAAATGTATACCACCCTATATACTAAGGAGACTGATAGAAACAATTTCCTCCATTACAAAAGTCACTATCAACGAGATCTGAAAGATAATTTACCCTGCAGCCAATTCCTGCGTTTACACAGGAACTGTACAAACAAAATCAGACTACTTTGATAACGCTAACAGGCTGATGACCAAACTGAAAGATCGCCAATACCCATATAGGTTACTACGAAGGTCAATGAAACTGGCCTAGTATACACCGCAAGAGGTATTATTAGTACCAAAGAATAAACAACATACAGGCTTCTTAGTTAGTGTAACCACTTTTAGCTGTACTACATCTGAAGTAAAAAGACAATACGAAAACACTGGCGCAGTTTATCTTTTTTAAGCCCCTTGAGAGAAATGCCTCTAGTTGCCCTCAAGAGAAGTAAGAACCTTAGAGAAAATCTGGTCCACTCCAATACTGAGGTCCAATGTCCACAAAGGAATTTAAGAACTTTACTGGATGTACCACCCGTTTTCGGACATCACAAATGCTGTACAAGTGTAGCTTGTGTACCAACAATTGAAGGGTGTTTGTTTGTGTATAATAATATCTCAATTCAGCATAAAGAATGAACAAATTGTAAATCAAAAACATTTAATCTATGGGATTTTGTGTCCATGTGACAAATTATACGTAGGTAAAACTAATCAAGAAGTTCAACATCGGATTAGGCAACACAAGTCACGCATAAGATGCCGAAACTTGACAGCACCATTGGTACAACACTTCTTGGAGAAGAACCATACTCATACTATTGGAGACGTTAAATGGACTGTATTACACCAAGTGATATGCATTGATGGCGACGGCTCCTTTTAGGACCAGCAAGAGGCCATTGACAGAAGCGGGCCCATGTTAAAATCCTCAAGGGGAGCTGAAATTAAAAGTAAGTGCCTTGCTTGCCCTGGTTTTTTAGATGAGATACTCAACATTCTTTTCAGACCAACTATTTCCAATTTACCCTTTTTTTCCCCCCGACCCTGATATTCCAGAATTGTTACCTCTTTGGGTTTGTTACGGAGGCGGCTGCGAGGCGGCCGAACATACAATGTATAAAATTGTACCCATCTGTTTTCAGTGAGTGTATCAAATCATTATTCAGCAATAGAGGCCATTTTCTTTATTTCTTTATCTCTTACACTCAACAAATGCACATTGAGTGCTACAGCAAAAATGGTTTAGGGATGAGACTTTTGATCACATCTCCCCTTTGATTTACCACAACGACACGGTGGAACTGGGCTGTAAAATGATGTCACCATGCGCACAAGTTTGTCCTTGGGGCTGCACGTATCTAAATAGTTAAATGGACATTATTATAATGCGGAATTGAGTGATTTTTAATACATATTATTTTTTTACATTTATTTTTTACATTTAGACTAAACGAGTTCCATTTTTGCCCTGCTGATGACCTCCTAAAAAATATTTATTTACCCCTAAATTCTAGGAGGTCAAAACGCGTTGGCATTCTTCCATGGGGATCCATTGAAAGTACCACCTCAAACATAAAGTTGTGATGTAGGATCTAAGAAAAGGCATCTATCTATTCGAATGAGACGTATAAATTGCGATTGGGATATCATTGAGTATGGTAACATATTATTGGATATTATTGGCTATATAACCCCATCTTTAAGGGGTGAGACATTGATTGGAGTGAGTTATTTTGGACTTATTGGCAACAACTCTGAGTCTGTTCAGCAGATAATGTATCTTTGAACCACTTTTATATTCATTGTGATTACATTGCGTTGTGATTTGTTTTGAGCAGCGTTTGTTGTTTGTCCACAGTGTAGTCTTTGATTGTACCAGATGGATATGATTACCCAAAAATTACAAATATGAGAAAAAAAATGATAATAGATAACATACCACTAATGCACCCATCCCATCTTGCTAAATGGCCAGCACTCTGACAATATGGTTAGCCATCTTGCGCAATCTGACAAGGTTTGCCACCAGACCACAATCGCAGGCATGGGAGGGCATAAATTGCTGGTATTCCAGTACCATTATCAACATCAAAATGTTGGATTGCTTTGGCACAGGTCGTGTGACCTTATCTTGCGTCGTATGATGCCGGGAGAGATGAAGAGATGCTGGATTATTTTACATGGATCCCAATTCAGTGAGCACTTTTCTGACCTTGAGACATCATGCTGGAAGCCCTTTATGCTTTGGATTTGTAATGAGCTGCAGTGCTGCAATTTACTTGCTATTGTTTGGGGACTGCAGTGTACTCATTTTTTCTGGCCCTTCAATAATATCTGGGATATTACTTAAATCGGAAAAGAGTGTTTGGGGGCATCAGAATACACGAGAGCTACCTTTCGTTCTGCTGGAATATTCAACAATTGGAGGCCAACACTGTCTTCTAGAAAACTACAGAGAAACTCCAGAAAAAAAGAGAATATTCTACTACAAATCAGATTCATGATCAGGCTCCATGGCACTACAGAAGCTCTGCTAAATGTGCTGCATCATATATTTCTTAGATACTTGTGATGGATTACTGGATTCTAGCATTCCTGTTTTTCTACATTTTGCCAGAATTGAATCCAATTAAATGCAATGAACTCTTTTGGCTGGCGGCCTATTGAACAACAGCATTCACAACAACATCAAAAATGCAATCAAAACAGGTTCAGTAACCGACAGGTAATGGAAGCGGACACGGTAACGTGAAGGAATAACAACAAATGTGAAGGAAAAGGTAGAAGTCAGATGGAAAACCATGAAGAACTGTTTTTGAGTTTTTGACTTTCCGTCTTAATTTGCTGTTACTGGAGGGGCAACTTAGTGCATCGACTTATGTTGAGATTTCTGCTGTGATCTGGAGTCCGTCCAATCACATTTTCCAGGGTGGTGCTGCTTATTTAAAACTCTCCCTGAACTCACTTTTGCGACTCGTGTTTTTTGCTTCGGTATCCGGTCACTATTATTTAGCGAGAAACTGTTTTTCATGTAAGTTTGCTTTGTGGCTTGGCCCTGCTTGCATTTCTTTCTACAATATCATTTGCCATCTGTATCATGCTAATATTGTGGCCTGTAAAAATGTACCGTTTTGTCACAAAGTAAACTATAGTTGGAAAACGATATGCTCTATTTATTATTGAAAATTTTGAGCTAAATTAAACCTAGTACATGGCTCCTCTGATCACCATGACATTAACAAGTAGGAAACAGTAGGCTTATTGGAGATTTGGTATACAGCTTGCCAATTTAAGATGGGAATTTACTAAGCGGTTTGCCAATGAAAACTAACTGTCGTCTGCACACTATTTCTACTGTATGTTTTTCTAGGTCATGGAACAACCAGAAAAACATGTTCCAATACACCTCAGTTACTCCACAAATTCCTGTGCTGTCAGGCCTCAATCAGCTGGCACCTATGTAAAAGAACATTTATGACCTCCCCATGGCCTTTTAGTATTGTGGGGGCCAAACAGTGACAAGTAGGTGTCAACAGGTCTAAACAAGAGGAAATATTCTCTTCTCAATACTACAGGCTAAGAGTATGCACAGGAGGATACAAATGGGCAAAGTAACAATAGATAGATAATAATGTCTGCAAAAACATGATGATTTAACATCCCTGACTTTGCAAAAAGCTGCTTCTGAACTTGGTTAATCACAAAACGGACTCAATGTTTCTCAAGTGTTAGGGTTACGCTGATCCATAAAATAATATGGACCCATAACACGGAAGGAACAATAACTGTGCACTATCAAAAAATAGGTCACTAAAAGGGTGGGCACAATGTTTACATTTTCCAGTTAGGGAATACGTGCGGCACAAGCAAAAAGCATTAAACAAAAATATTTGTGTGAGCCAAAATGGGTCTTCAATAAGTCCACAAAATGCTTTTTCTAATCTTAGGGATCACCTGGGGGGAGGCCAGGAGCATTCACCAGAGACACCCTTTCAAGGAAACTAAAAGCTAATCTTTGCCTTTTTTCACCTGTTGCAAACAGATTTCTGAAAAACCACGCAGTTCTTTGCATATCTCAGAATTTTTGTAGAACCTGGTGACAACATTTGAATTTGTAATCTTTTTGTAGTTTGCCACTTAAATTATCTAAAACATTTGAATCCCCAGGCAACATTCAAAAACTGGATTACCAATTCTTTGATTTTGTTTGTAAATTGCATCCGCAGCCTTTGTACAATTTCGGACAATTAGATAAATGGGAATTAGGTTCACCTTGCACACACTGTGGCAGTACTTTCAGTCATCCTGCAGTTGAATGGGCTGCATTTTAACCGGTCCAAGCCAAGCAAACTGTTCTGATCTTTGAGGTCAAATTTAAGTGTAGTGACCTTTAAAATATCTTCTACAAACACACCACTATATTTCCAATGTAACTGGTAATGATCAAGAAAACATTATGACAAGGAGAGTGGCCAATGATAGGCACCAGGTAGTGCAAAACATTTGGAAGCATATCACAATTTTCTGGAATAAATATGCCACTGTGTTTTAGTGTCTAATATTTTGAAACATTGCCAAATTTAGCTTTTGGAAAAATCACCTATCAAACTGCCTACTTTTATATAATTGACTGTTCTAAACAAACATATCCACAAATCCATACCTGTATATGAGGGGGAAGCACAAGTGAATATGTGTGGGGGGAATGTATGCACTCACAAGCAGGTGCATTTAAGTGTTATTTGAGTACAAGTCAAGAACATTTTTATTATGTTTTTAGAACTCAACAGAGATCATGCAATGTAGAAAATCACATACATAAATAGAAGAACTAGAAACAAATAAAACAAGTGTGCAATGTAGAGGCACCAATTGAACATCAAAGCTAATACAAAGGTAAAAAACTTCTAAAAAGTTTAAAAACAGTAAAACCTATAGCCTTGGTTTGCAGAGATACTATACAAGACTGTGCTTATTTAGCAGATACAATTCTGCCATTATGGATCATCAATCATTTTCTTTGAGGTTGTAAAGCCAGATAGCTAAAAGTAACATAATTAAATTCTTGGCCTCCATTTTTACAAAAAGGTCAGATGCATTCATTATATTATCATTTTTCCTAAACTTCTATTATGCTTCTTGATGAAGGTGTCTGTGCTCTTAACCCCTTGTGTGCCATGCCCTTTCCCCGCCCTGTGCCGGCCGTTGCATTAGCGGGCGGGGTTCATGACGAGCTGGACTCGTCATGGGCGCAGCGCAACCGCGGCCCATGAAGAGTCCAGCTCGTCATGGGCACAGAAGGGGTTAATAGCAAGAATATGCCCCTATTCTTACAATCCAGAATATTGCCCTAATCTTAAAATCCAAAGACAAATTCAAGATATGATTGCATTTTTTGTCTGAGTGTAATCTGTTTAGAAAACTGTAAGCAATGACGCAAATTAATTTTCTTGCTCTTTTAAAGGACAAAGATTTTTAAGTGCAACTTTAGCTGTCTCGAGAACCAGCTCATCAAAGTTTCTGAAGAGCGTTTAAAAACGAACGTCCAAGGAATAGGAGAAATTCTTGCAGAAGGCAATATGTGACTCCTTCCACTTAGAAATCTCACTAAACAGCAGCTTTCTCATGGAATTAATTATTGGAAACCCCAGCAGACAACTGCTGCAAAGACCAAACTCAAATCTCATGGCTACAACTAAGAATAAAAAATTGGCTGACATAAAGTTCTTCCTTCAATGCGATTAAGGAAAATCCTGTCTGTATATGAAATAGTTTCAAGTGCCCAAATCAATGTGGGAGAGATCTTCATTTATAGACCGAGATCAAATGTTTAAAGTGTCGATGTCGAACTGCATTATAAAATGTCCCAAACCCCTTTCCACGCGGTGGTCCCTTTCCTCCTAACTGGAGAACATTGGATTTAATATTGATATCTGAACAAAAGGTTCTCCCAAGATATGAGCAATATTTCATAGTTTCACGTTTCTCTGAGCCAAATCTGCAGTAGCAGTTGGCACACTTTATAGGTCTCTTCCCTCTAAAAAGCAGTGCTTTACTTTTTAGAATATTTGTCATTCGATGATGCTCGGCTGCATATAGTTGTAAAGCATCAAACGTTTTTGGGAAGACACTTGCCAGACCGCAAAGATATAAGAAAAATTTAGAGTGGGGCTAACAGGCAACCTTGCTTCAGATCATTATTTGTTTGTATTTTTTAACAGAGCCTTCATGTGTGGGGGAATAGGAATCAACTTTTTTCCACAAAATCAGTCTCTCTACACATTTGAATACAGTCAAAAAACAATAAATATAGGGTACACGGATTGTCCTCTGCAAGTTACAAATATACCAAATATTTATTCCACTATAGCAATATTATCTATGTTACTGCATTTAGCTTTAACACCCTCTACTGGGATTATTTTGTTATCTAGAACCCAAGACTGTAAATGTTCTAGAACATTTTTTGCAAACATTTTACCAACAGAGTCAAGCAGAGCCATCTGTCGAAAATTAGTAGACAGATTCTGCCGTCCTTTTTTTATGTAGAAGAATTAGAACACTACCTGTCCATGAAGCTGGAATTTCCCCAATGGCATAACTGTAAGAATACAAAGAAAATAAATACTGTCCCCATGGTAGGGGTTGCATTTTTATACCCGATATGGGCAACAGATTAGGGCCAATAGCCCCTAGTATCTAGTTCCTTTTATGTTTGTAGTTATTGTATTCACAAAAAGAGTATTCTCTGTGGCACTAGCTAAATTGTCTTTTAGGTTACGTAAATTGGGGGAGATTTCCACATCATGTAAGCTCTAAAGGTCTATCAGATAATCAATCCAATTGAATAATGAATGTAAGAGCGCCACACCAGCCCATCACTATATGCTGATCCTCACCAATACCAGAAATCACTGCAATCATGTAATGCTACTGAACGTTAAATGACTATATTAAAAGAGAAGGGATAACATAAGGTGGGAGTAAAACAAGTGGCTCATTGTTTTTAATTCATATTTTGGTTACAACATTATCAGTTATTTGCCATGTCTAAAAAGCCAGCCGAAGAATGCTTGTGTGAGTTATTCTTCAAATTGACTGGTGGTATGCCAATATGGAACAACATCACTAGGGAAGGAGGGTCTCACCAACTGTACAAAGATGATGGTCAAGAATTTTCTCAGAGAATAAAAATTACTGTTGGGAGCCGTTCCTCAGAGACTGAAAAACCTGGTACCACCAGTAACAAATTGGAAAGACTAGCAGGCCATGTTTGAGGACACCTATTTTGGTCCTGCATCAGAGGAAGCAGTATAAGCTAAACACTGCTAAGTGAGTCGATGACCTTTCATCCAAGAAAAATCAAAGGAAAAAACACAGAAACAGGAAATTGAACAGTTGATGACCCTAGCAAAGATTATTTGGTCCTGGCCACAAGTCTGCATGACTGCTCTCATCAGGCTTCCTCACCATCTACTGCTGCTTGCCCAAAGCTCTTCACAGGTCAATTGGGCCACCACCAGTGTAGTGTCAATTGGCTCACTTCTCGTGGACCACCCTATGGTCTAAGGGCGTCAGCACTACGTGCCTACCAATGCTTTTCTCCAGGGAAAACCTAGGCCTTGCCCCTCCTGATGCACAGCGTGTCAGGCTGATTCTCCATCATCTTCCATCACGCTGACACCACATGCCTGCAGGGCAGTCTCACCAGCAAGGCTGTTAGCCTGCACCTTGTGTGGGCGGATGCTGCTATTAAAGTGGATGTCTGTGCTACGAGAGGTGAGAGGGAGTACACATTGGTGATACAACACATAGACCAGGGAGAAACTAGAGGAAGCTATGCACACGAAGTGCTTTACATACGGGCCCATTCTTGCACGTTCAATGGAATGAAAAGCCTCTTGGCAAAACATGAACACAACCTACACACTTTGTGAGAGAGAGGCTCAAGGGATTGTTGCATCCATAGGGCAATATGCAGGATAGGCATGAATAAGACAGTACGCCAACCTGACATATTAAAGTAGAGTAGCATGTATTAGCCATGTGGTGTCTGTGCAGTGGCGTAACAAAACTTGAGGGGGCCCCCTGCAAAGTACATAGAGGGTGCCCCCCTCGCTCCAGACCCAATCAGGAACTCTTAGTCCTGGAGCCCGCCGCTCGTGCATAGTACTGGAGGTGTCCCCCTGGAGATCCAGGTCATCCACTCCCCCATCGCGGGTGCTCTAAGGGCTATTTTTATGCCACTGGGTATGAGGGGGAATGTTTTAAAACATTATATTGTTATTGTACTGGTAGGGAAAAGGTGGTTAGCACCAATCTAAACCGATTCCACTGTAGTGGCTTTGGTTGTTAGTTCCCTCTTGTTAAAAATGCAATAAAACTCAAAGACCGCTGATGGCAAGTCTGATACCCTGACAACACGGATTGATCAGTTTAAAGAGCGACTGGATAAACAGGCAAACCATATATGGTGGAGCAGGAAATCTATGAGAATAATGACAATGAAAGAGATGGGAAGTTACTTAAAATGGAAAAGGTGCTGGATGTAATACAGGTAAAGAATAAAGCTATGGAGGCCCAATCTCCACACATCACTGGTCTTCCTGCAACAACTAAAACAGGCAGAATAGAGGCATTTATGGATGAGTAACTGCTAAAGCTTTTTGACTGAAAACATCTATCCGAGTTATTTGCGGTGGAAAGAGTGCACCATTCTCTTGCCCTTGCCTTTCTGGGAGCCTCCCAGAAAGCCATTATTTCTAAACTCCTGAATTCCAGAGACAGAAACACAATACTACAACTAGTGAGAGGAAACGAGAAACTGAGATATGAAGGCACAATGCTAGCAATCTTTCTGAATTTCACACTCGCAGCCCAGGAGCTTTATGAAGCCTATACTGGAGTGAAGAAAAAACTGCAACAACATCAATGAGACTAGGCCATTGTATACCTGGTCAGTCTGACAATTATCCATAAGGGCAAGGCACATGTGTTTGCAGATCCGATGGGAGCCTTGTAGTTCAGAAAGTCGAACACGAGATAGGACAGACCTCCCTGAGCTGAGAAGGAGGCTATAGCTCCAAGCTCAGGGCTGAATTATATAAAATAAAATCTGTTTGATCGATAAGCTCCTATGGTAAAGACTCTAGGTTAATTGAATAATTGTGAAATGCATGTACTAACGATATGGATCCTGACTGTAATTCTTGCATGGCTGTGGGTCAAAGCCCGGACATGGGTGCCACATAAAAAGAAAGGGGGGGTTTGTCTTGTTCTCTCCTTATAATAAATGGTCAAGCCAGCCTCTGTGAATGGGTGAAGAGTGGCAGGCCAGCACTGGTGTACCCCAGTATTATACCCAGATAAAGGTGTTGTTTTGATGATGATACTTATCTATGCAGTTGAGGGCATGTACCTTCACTGGCTATCGGGCGGCTCAGTACGGGAGGGGAATATGCACCATAGCTACAATGTGCTGTAGTGCAGAAAGGCAAGGCATGGAGATGGGAGCAAGAGATGCAGATGCACCCCTGACCTGCGTAGCTTCCTGGAACACCTGATGACTTAAAAATCTGAGAATGAATAGACGAGTCATGGCATACTTCAATATATGACAAGGTGGCGAAACTGTTGCAAGAGACGGCTCAAGGGACAGAATGGAAATTTCCTACGGTGAGAAACATACCATTTTTTTAATGTAATTTTTCTATTTCAATCCATGATAATGCAATACATATATACAATTTTTTTTAAAGGAGATTGAATAGGATAGACAAATAAAGAAGCCATTTACTTTATCAAGGTGCAAAACGAGGCAGAAACAGAAATAAAATATCCATACAATATTAGAGCATCATAAATAGTTCTTAAAAGTGATAAAGAGATCTTAACAAGTGGATATTCAGTCCTTCATATATTCAGTCACTGGACCCCATATTTGCATACCCAGTTTCCGTTTTCGTAAACCTTTACAAGCATATAGACTATATTCTAGATTAAAAATAGCAAAAAATCTAGCTCTCCAGAGCTCAAAAGTGGGAACATACTTCTGCAGCCACATGGAAGCAATAAATAATCTAGCTATAGCAGTGGCTAAAAAGATGAATACCCAGACTTGTGTACTAACTGCTCAACCCTTACATTTTCGTCCATCTCCAAGAGCATATGGGAGGCAGATACTTTTACAGACCCCCCGGTTATTTCAGAGAGAAATTTCTCTAGATGATCCAGAAAATTGCTCAATTGTCCACATGCATAAAATATATGAACTATATCGGCATCCTCCATAACCCAACGAAAACATTTTCCATCATTTACCCCTGACCATTTTAACATTTTTGAGGGGGTACGATAAAGATTAAACACTGTCTTGTAGTGCTGAGATAGTAAATTAGCAGACTTAAATAACTTCCCTGCCAGAGCAATAGAATATTCCACTTGAGTGCCCTGGCACCCTAACCTATGATCCCATTTAAGATTTTGAACATTCAAATCGTCCATCTGAGTATCCAATAATAGTGTATATAGAGTGCCAATACGGGCATTCTTCCTAATAGCTTCAACAACAGGGTTTGGCTCTATACTCTGTCAGGTTTTACACAAGTAGTCGCGGACTTGTAAAAACGTGAAAAATTCCGATCTAGGTAACCGATATTTATCCGTTAGCATGGCATAAGATGCCATGCTCCCATTAATATATAAATCTCCAATATATAAGATCCCTTTAATCCTCCATCTGTCTATAGTTCTATCCCAGAATACAGGTGGTAATCACCCAATTGCAGACATTGGGGTAAATAGGAAAGCCTTTCAAGTTGATACCGTTTCCGTCCACCTTCCAGACCTTGTAAGCAGTATTTAACACCTTGAACCTAGCTTTTTTGTAGTAGCTGAACTCAACCATCACAAATAAAAGGTTCTTGGCATCGAGACCTAAAAGCATCTGGTAAATGGATGGAGATTCTGCTAAATTAGACATTTCTTCACCAGTTAATAAGATTTGCATATTTTGCAGAATACAGGCGTAATAATATAGAGTAAAATCAGGAACTGCACAACCACCCTTCTCATGAGGTAATGTCAAAGTGCATTGCTCCTCGGGATTTCCCCTGAGGCCATAAAAACCTGGCACAGATTGATTGGAGCAATTGCAGTTGGACACGGGTGATTTCTAGTGGGACTGATCTAAAAAAATATAAAACCCTAGGTAAAATCAACATTTTAAGAACATTGCAGCGCCCCACCAATGAAAGGTGCAAACATTCACAACGATCTAGTTGTTGCCTCACTGCCCTTACAATAAACCCCCAATAAACCTCCACTAATGCTTTTAAACATGCCCTTAATTTAACACCTATGTATGATACCTCACTCGTAATCCTTAAATTGTTGTTGCAGTCTTGATTCATACATAGAATTTGTGTTTTGGGCGAATTACGTTTTTAACTGGAGGCTGTGCCAAACTCACATGCCAACTGTTCTATCTCGGGCATAGCAGCGAGAGGATTAGGTGTGACAACCGCGATGTCATCCGCATACGCGAGCACACGATATTGCACTTGCATGCAGATTACTGATTCGATCCTAGGGCTCTGCTCTAACATAACTAAAAAGGGATTAATACAATGAAAACAACAGTGGAGAACACGGACATCCCTGTCCTGTACCTCTGGTCTGATTCTAAGCCCATCAAACAAACTCTAGCCATTGGCTGGCGATATAAGACCTGGATAGCTTTAACAAAGCCTTGGTGAAAGCCCAATCATCGTAACACTGCCTACAAAAAATCCCAAGCGACCCGATCAAATGCTTTTTCAGCATCTAATAAAATCAGACCAAATTTACTGCCCTTGGTATTGGCTACATTTAATAGTGTTATTACCCTGTTGATATGATTAACTGTGCCCCGCTCGGGTATAAACCCATGTTGCCGGATCGATACCATAGGGGTTACAACTTCCACCAATCGGGTCGCTAGGATTTTTGCATACATTTTGCCATCGCAATTTAATAACGATATGGGTCGGTAAGAGCCCAGAAGGTCAGGTGGTTTATCCTTTTTTTTTTAAAGACAATTATACTTGCCTCATCCCATGACGGGGGAGCTGCACCTATCTGTGCCTGTTGAAAAGTATGCAACATATCCCCTTTCAACTCTTCAAAAAAGGTTTTGTATATTTCTAGAGGTAATTTGTCGGGTCCAGCTGCTTTACCACTAATGACCGCCTCTAGTTCTTCCATAGTTATCGATGACTCTAGCCTATCTACGTCTTGGAGGGTCAAAGTTTCACTGTTCAAATTTTGCAGCAAGGCCTCACTAGCCAACGTATCATAGCTATTTCCAGTGTACAGCCCCTTGAAAAAATCATGAAAGACATTAAGGATCGCAACTGGGGTGTCTACTGGGTTGCCTTGAGAGTCGGTTATAACCGCAATTCTTTGGGCTGCTTCTCTTGACCAAAGCCTTTGCGCCAAGCAGCATACTGTGTCTTCCCCATACTCATAGCTCTGTTCTTTGTTTAGAGTATGCTTAATGGCTATTTCTTTACCCCAGTGAAGATTGATTTTGGCGTTACAGCGTGCAACCTCTGTTTGAAGTGGTGCAATATCGTTCTTTGCATATATCCCTAACATAAGATTTCCTTCAGCTGTTGTAAGCTTTGCATACAATTCCTGCATTACCAACTTCAGCTGTTTCTGCTTATATTTCCCAAACCTAAGAGCCTCCCCCCTAAACCCAGATTTTAGGGCATCCCAAATAAAACCAGCCGCAGTAGACCTCAGATTGATAATCAGGAATTGCCTAATCCACTCTTTCATATGACCAACAAATGTTTCGTCCAGCAAGTTTCCTATCGAATGAGAACGACCTGGCTTTACTACCTACATTGAGTGCCTGAATATTCAATACCAGGGGTCCTTGATCAGCCGTAATCCTGGGAGATACATGTATATCAGCCTTGTCCAATAGCGCGGTTGACAAAAAAAAATAATCTAACCTTACTAATTTCTGATGTGGGTGTGAATAGAATGTGAACCCAGGGTCTGAGCCGCGTAAAGCAGCCCAAACATCGACTAAACCATGATCCAAAACCAAATGTTTAAGGGCCTTGAAAACTTTGTTTTTCCTGCCTTTATAGCTTTTACTATCCACCAGCAAGCCCTGAGGCTCGAGATGTATGTTAAAGTCCCCACAGAGAATCAGGGGGGCTGGCCATGCTGCTAATTCGACATTCAATCCATCTAACACTTTTGCCTCATCACAGTTGGAGCTGTATACTGAGCAGAGTGTGCATCTGATAGTCCCTAGAATACATTCAACAATGACCTACCGCCCCTGTTAATCCCCCAGTGCTCTTCCCGTCCCTAACAATGGGTTGTTTGCTAACACCGCGACCCACCGAGTTGTTGTAGATTGCTGTGTGCATATCAGTGTGGACAGCCCCAATTCAGCCACAAGTTTTCTCTTACCCCATGGGATGTGAGTTTCTTGTATACACACTAGATCTGGTTGAAGCACCCGTATCTCTGCAGCCACCCGTTGCCTCTTCCCATAATTACTGAGCCCACAAACACTAAAAGAGTAGATTCATAATCCTGAAAATTTATTCCTATCCCCCATCAGATGTCAATGATTCTAGCCAATCTAAGACCATATGCATTGTTTGTTTACATTTTGCATTTTTTGTACTTACACTATCATGAATTGTTTCATCTCTAACCCCCCCCAGCCGGTGTGCCCCCTATCCTCCCTCCCCCCACCCCAGAGGGCTACAGCCGAAGCCCCCTCTACCCCCACCCTTAACCTGAAAAGAGGCTTTGAGACCAATGGTCCCTGAGATGGATCAAGCTCCTGCCCCCCCAATACCAAACCCCTCAGAATGCTATACGATTCTTCATTCCCACATTTTTTATTTTTTCCTATTTCTTTTGTTTTTTTTAATGCAACAGCCCTACCATGAGCCAGGTGATATAAAGAAGAAAAAGAAAACAGATAATAAATACAGCAACTATATTAAAAAATAGAACCCAAAGCCCAGCCTGATCAGAAAGAGAATCCTTATATTTTGTCACCCCCGCATTTTAACCAAATCCTACAAGTCCTATCCTCTCTTAGAGGGATTGCAGACATTCTTTAGCCGACATTACTGCAGTAAAGAATCAAACTTGTTCCTTAAAAACAACCTTCAACTTGGCTGGGTTCAGCAAATAGGCCTGTGCCCCTTTGCCTTGAAACGGGGTAATGAGTTGCCGTAATTGCCATCTCTTCTCAACAGTCAGCGGACAGTAGTCTGGACGTACAAAAAACTCCATCCCTTTCCCAGTTTTCTTTCGATCGGGGCGTGCTAAATCATAGACTGCCTCTCGGGCCAAAAAGTTATTAATTGATATTAGAATAGCCCTAGGTCTGGAGGTGTTTTGTTCAGGTCTTGTACGCTGCGTGAAGGGGAATCTGTGTGCTCTCTGAATCTCAGGATTCCAGTCCCATTGCGATAGACCGGGGAAGGCCTCAGTGAAGAGCTTAATAATGAACTTTCTTGCATTTAATCCTTCTGCGCCCTCCGGTATGTCCAGAACCCGCAGGTTGTTGCGGCAGAGACGGTTTTCAAGGTCCGTCAGTTTCCAGAAAGTGTCATCCTTCGATGTACGCAATGCTTCTGTAGTTGCCTTCTGCACTGCTAGTTCATCCTCCAAATTAGAGATGCGCGTTTCAGCCTCATTAAATCTCTCTACAAACTCTGTGCACGATTTGGCTATCCTGCTAACCGAATTCTGGAGTTTTTGACAAGCCCCTTGAGTGCATTGGCTTTCAATGCGTGTCTCCTCTCTATGGGCCATTATACTTTTATAAATGACCGCTAATTAAATGTCCTCAGCCTTCTCCAGGGCCATGCTGCGTTCCAGTTGTCACACCAGTAGCTCCAGATTCAGCTAAGAAGGAATAGTCGCATTGCATGGCCTCAGTATTTTCGATCATTTTAGGGCTTATACCACTCCGCCTCTTTTCCGCACTGTTCTTGGGCTGCTTACTGGCGTACCTGGTGAGTCTGTCCCCCGATCATCTAGATAAAGATTACTGAGACCACTATGGCTACTATCTGGAGAGCCCCCTTGCATCTAGGATGAGTGGACCATTCAAGCTCATCTTCAGAACCGTCTGAGGGATCGGAAAGGGAAAAGAAATTATCTCCAGATTCAATCTCTTTTATCGCGTTTTGATTGCTTGCATTATCTTTAACCCTTAAAATATCTTGATTCAAAGGTTCAAGCTCCTGTGCATTCATTAAATCGGGTGCTACTAAGAGATGTCGACGGGAGCCTCTGTTGTATTTTGCCTCATCTTGTCACTTTCAGATATAGTGTCGGCCCCTGCCTTAGTCACTGTTCTTAGATCTTTTCCTTCATTTATACTTCCCGATATGTCTCCTGTCCGATCATGTTTCTGTAATTGAGGATCTTTAGGCCCCCCATCAGTATTCGTGATTTCCCCCTTTTTACCACTCTGTCTGGATCCCTTCCCAGGACTTGTGCGAACAGAGGGAAGTTGTTTCCTCGCTTTCCCTGCCAAAAACAAAGATGGCACTGTCCTCTTACCGCTTGCCTCAATGTGTATGATGCCCTTTTTTCCCTCCGGTATCTGATCGCTATTCTTGCCATCACGCGGCCCCCCAGAGCCCCCAGCTTCCATGGGGTTACGGGTCTTGCCGCACCCAGCCTTTGGAGGCATTACCACAGAGGACGCCGATCGAGCAGCTCCTCCCACAGTCTGCGATCTCAGGACATGTGTGAACCCGGAAAACCACCGCGCCAGCTCCAGCAACTGCCAGACAGCCGTTCGGGAAGCCGCTACAGCCAGGTAAGCACACCAGACCATACCGCTCCACCGAAGAGCTTGGGCTGTTATCCTTTTCCATTGTAATTGCGTTACGTTCAGCTACCGCAATTCAGTCCATTTCGAACTATCAAACTGCAAAAATGCGGCGCCAAACACTGAGAGGCATGGATCAGTGAGCTCGGGCTTACACAACCATCAGCACGGTCGCCACCTTGCCTCCAAATCCCATTCCGATAATACATATTCAAGGGGGTCATTAAGATGATTAAGAGAAATCAACCATTTCAACACATACACACAACTGCAGATGCAGAAAGTTGCTACCTTGAAGTACAAAGTCTGCTTGGACTTAGTATACAATGGTCAAAAACGTGTGATTAAGTAACCACTGTATGTATGCAGATGGAACCGCGTGCTATAATTTCGGGGTGTGATTTCAAATTTATCTTGAATCCCAGGCTAGATAGATCCACAAACAGCACGCCCTACAGTAGCGAGGTGGGAAATATATGCAGAACCATGTAAGACAGCCTCTCTACGATTGATGCATATTATATTAAATAATAGCTTGGGAGGCTGCGCCAGTGGAAGCACCATGTTAGCTTGGCTCAAGGAACACTATTTTAATTGATACGGTCAAGGTAGCTAATACATCTGGGGATAAGATTGCCTCACTGTCAAATTTTACAAAGGTTTATTGGCCTTAGACATATTTAAAAAGGCACACATGTCATGATCTCTTTCTAACACATTCATACACCATCATCACAAGGTTCATCATAGAGACCGCTATCAAAAAACAATATGGATACAAAAATATTGGCCAAAATTGTAGCTCTGCGTTTTACGCCATATATAATGGGTTTGGTTGTACTTGGTCAGTCTGAGTTTATGACAAGATGCTTAACGGTGCGTTCCCTCTAGGTTTTCTGTGATAGCATACCAGGGGCCATATTATGCATACAACGCTCTTTCCCTGTTTCTGCCAGGGAGCACCTTTCAAAAGGTGCGGCGCAGGCAAACAGGTAGAGTGTGCCGTATTACAAAGAATGTGCTGCTCGCAGGGCAGCCTCGAACTGGTGCTGCCCTTGTGGAAGTGCATTCAAGTGAAATACGGTGCAACTGCTTTAAAGTCGCTCTGTTTCGCAGTGCAGGGGGCATGCCGCCTACATTTTCAAGAGGGGAGATAGCCTTGCAGGCAGGTGCCATTAGTGACAGTACCCGACTGCAGAGGGATATCTGGGGTGGTCCATTGGACCCCCATTCTCTCCTCCAGAGAGCTGCCTTTAGGAGGTGCACTGAAAGTGCATCACCTTTTTGTGGCATCTTTGCCTCTGCGCCTGCATCCATAATATGGCGCAGAGGCAACGTGATTCCTTCATCTTTGGGTGGCCACACCCCCATGCAAATGAGGGAACGCACTCTGGAGTTAGTGCTGGCACTACTTGTGCGCCAGCACTATCAATATTACAGAAAGGGCCGCAAAAGCATCTGTGGCCACTTCTGTAATACTAAAGTGCTTCGGGTGCGCACAAATCGGGGCACAAGCCCATTACACCACTGGGGCACTTTTTGTACAAGCCTCAGATTGATCAAGAGCAAGACGTGGCAGAAATAAGGGTGAAGGCTAAAAATCCATCTGATTCACTACAGTGGCCATACCCTCTCTCAGATGGATGGCGCTAGGCGAAGGCGCACTTAACTAGATATCATTATTAAATTCAACACGCAAGACTAGAGCTACAGTAAACAGGAGCCATTCCCTGAGCTTGTGGGGACACAGGCGATACATATGGCTGCTCCTGTCCTCACTGCTATTCGCCCTGTAGATTCTTGCTTCTTCCCCTTAGGGAACATCAACAACACTTGTGCCTGAGACTGCACAGATGGGACTACCTTGTGACCCTGTATGAATATGACTTCCTGCTGTATGTAGAAAAGGTGAACTAAAACCTGGCACTGATGCTCAGAGGCATTACTAGGTTTGGTGTCATGCCTAGGCAAAGAGTTAGATGTAAGAAATAGCACGTGATTTTTCACATCTGCGGTGTAACCCTACATGGACATCAAGGGATCAAAATACATAGAGACATGGAAATTGTGTTTAGGGATAACTAGGGGTCAATGGACACTAAACTGCAGGACCTGGTTGAACATCCTATTGTCGATGACTGGTAGGATTGCACTAATCAAAAGGGTGGTCCTTTTTTTGTCAACATTTCAATCCCACTGAATAAAACTTTAGTTTACTGGTAGGCTAGTTTGCACGGAAAGTACACCCCAGATTAGCTGGGACAGGTTGACACTATTATACGACTGGGGCAGTCTGGTGAGCTCAAGCACTCTTTCTAGCCTGCCGAGCTTCTGGTACAGTGAGGGATCCCTTTGCCACATGTGGCTGTAAAAGGTGATATGATCGTTCTATTGCTGTTGTACACCTCAGTACCCAAACTGATATAGGCCATCCGGCTTGCACACTGTGGGCCCGGCACTGTACTGCAACTGCGATAGGTTCAATGGTGCTCTGTGCGCAAACATTGCCATTAACTCCCTCTGCCAGTGAACTCAGTGCATAAGGCCCAGAAGCAACCGAAGCAATTGGAGCCACTGAAGATAGCAATCTGCTCCTGATTGTATAGCCTATTACTTAAGTCACTTAATGGAAAATCATATCTGAGTATCTGTCACTAATGTGTCTGCAATCCACTAAATTGTTACTGCTTTTCTGTTCTTTCTTGTGAAAATATTTCAAAAAGTACTTTAGAAGTTTTTTTTAGCCCGTAGCATCTGGGGGCTTCCTTAAAATGTAAGAATTAGACTTCGCTTTCTTCTTCCCTACATATCAATAAACATGTTTAAGCACAAACAACTGAGAACCAAATCTTGTTGCTCATAGGAATGTTTTAAATGCTTTAGAATTTTATCCAGTTGGTGTTCGGAATAAACAAGGTTGGTTTCTCACAAGTCAGGGTTTGGAACTATATTAGTTATTTTTGAACCACAGAACCTGGAAGAGAGTTTGTACAGGCATAAGAGGAATTTTAGCATGATCATTTATATATTTTTTGGCCCTTTTGTTTGTAACTGGTGTTCTTTTGCTTCTTTTCTGGGCAACCCACTCCAAACTAGCCCTTTACATCCCGTATGTAGGCCCTATTTTGTACTTGTTTCTGATAACTTGGATTAGGCGCTACGTCACTATGTTGGTGTTCTTGTAACATATTATGGAAGTTTGTCTTGCAATGAACGTTGCAGAGCAGTGTGGTGTTCCATATCTGCTTTAGGGTTTCTTAGTTTTAGCAGCCCTAGAGCCAACAACAGGAAGTACTTGGTGGAATATGGCCAACAAAGTAAATTCTCTTGGGGAGAGCATGTAGTCTAACGGCTAGGGTGGTCGACCTCAAATCTGGGGAACCGGGTTCGAGTCTCAGCAACAATGCTCAACATCCTGTGATTCTGGGCAAATCACTTAAGGTCTCCGTGCCTAACAAAAATTCATGTAACTAAACTGGTGCTGATGTAAAGCGCTCTGATCCTGATACCTTAGGATCAAGTTAAATCTTCGAAAAAATAAAAAAGAACTACAAGAACAAAGACAACTCTTATTAATGATTAACAGGGTGATGCATACGCTTCTACTGACCTGTATTTCAAATATCATGAGTGAGTATTATGTCCCCTGCTTTTCATTCTATTATCTGAATTTTTTCCAATGGAAGACGGCTGAGCTGAAATGACCAGTCTGATTGGACATACAATCTATTTGCTCTAAGCTATCTTTTACGGAAAATGTCAAACTTAATTCACGGTACTATAAAGAATCTGTAATGACGCTGACATTTTTGTGCATGCTTCATAACGTCATCAATGGACAAAAATATGGTTTCAGGTTAAGAAGATTATTTTCTCCAGTAACAAAACTATCTGGTACAGTGAAAAGACAGGTAGATACATTCATCCTTCATTGTCTTTTCAAATGCCTCTGGAATTCTGCAATGGGGCAAGCCCTTTAAAACACAGTTTGCTTCATCATCCTGTTTGCCACCGATCGGCTAGTTAAAGACTTCTGGTACACTATAACACATCAGCTCACGCAGACATCGAATATAATAAACCACTTACAATAACAAGCTGAGGATGTTTTTCATAATTATTTAGATGACATAGTAGTATGCATTGTGTAACTTTGGTTGAATAATATACACCCATCTGAATGACAGCGCTTTCAGCCAACAAACGAGCTGCCGCCACTCTAGCCATGGGCATATCACAAGAGATTAATCCCCAGTGACAATTTTCATAACCAATACAAAAATGTATTTGAGTAAATTGCTTTATCAATTTGTGTGCGGCAGTGTGCTTTTCTCTATTCGGAATCATCTTTTCATACATATAAAACAATAACCCTAGTGTTTGACACAATACAGAGGTTTCTTTAACCACAGAAAACCCCTTACAGAAAATCCCACTGTCAAAGTACTCCTTTTCAAATTTACTCACATTGAAAACCATGATGCTGAGAATGGCCATGTTGACTTTTATTTTGGCTTAATGGAAGACAAAGCAAACACATTCTGTGTGTTATCCTCATTGAACAGAAATTGTGGGACCTTTCACTTCATGCCAAAATGCCAAAGTCAAGCCCTAATGATAAAATTCAATATAAAGTGGTAAAACCTGCAAAGAAAAACTGCATTGCTGAGGCATGTCTTCGAAAAATACCCTCTTGTAAGAGAAAAATATTTATGTGAAAAACAAGTAGCTAAAAGAGAATGGGACCCTATCCCAACAGGCAAGAAAAGGATAGGATGAGTGGCTTCCTGTTGACGTCATCATGATGGCCATACAAAGCTCCTCATAAAAATGATATGCTATATATTTATTAAATCGTGTTCCTAGATTGTGGATGTGATGCAAACATGACAATCAATATATGTCCCGACGCTGAAGAAAGGATCTTAACAATTTATAAACATAAAAATATTACTTCTACATGTGAATCTTACTTCTATATGTGAAAACAGAAAAATATGAAATTAAAAAAATGTGTACAAAAGATATAACTAAAAATTGGACTGACTGGAGGACGGAGTTGGGAGGATGAGTGGGGGTAATGTTGGGTGGTTGGGGGTTGAGCCACTTGTGATCTTGTTATATGCTGGAAAACGAATGCGTGATCAACAGTTGATGCATTGTAATGTGTTGAAAGAAAGCAATAAAAATTGTTTCAAAAAAAAAAAAATTGGACTGACCACTCTTTTAATGCGCTCTTTAGGACAAAAGATAAAGTTTTACTTACAGCGTTTTTCAAACAGTCATCGTCCACATCAAAATTTGACGTATCGGTCGGACTGCTGACCTCCGGGATGTAGGGTGCCTCACAGTTTCTAATATTGTCCCAGTCAATGCCAGCAAAGAAAGGGTGTTTTTTAAAATCTTCTATCCCGTTCTGCCCAAGTCGGTGCTCCCTGCTACAGATGAGCCTTCTCACAAGGTCCTTGGCATTCTCAGACACATCTGCCACATGTGCGGGAAACTGGAACCTTTCCTGAAGAGCCAAGAAAAGTCACATTAGTGTAAAGTAATTACTTTATCTTAATCAACTAAACGTTCCTTCCTGTTACAAACTGATGTATCATTTAAGAAGTGATTTCTGTGGAATTGCTGGCAAATCTAGGCCGAAATTTGCATTACGCCACAGTTTTTAACATAATTTGTGTAATTTTGCATTACTTTTGCTATGTGAAGTTCCTGAAATTATGCTATTACGTCACATCATGCAGTCATGTGCCATCTGCAGTAAAAATGTACTGCAAATACACGAGAACAACACGAACAACAGAGATTAAGTAGCATTATGCTTTTGTTTTTCTGCACGATTTGTTTTGCACTAAAATGGATGCTTGCGTCTAAATTAGGAGCCAGAAGTCTTCCATTGAAAAGAATTCAGTGCCAAATTCTCAAGTTTTGCATTTCCCGTAATTTTGCGAATTTTTCCCAAAATCTTGCATAATAACACAAAAACAATTTATGGAAATTTCACACACCGCTATTCCTAACACTGAGTTTTGTTACCAGATCAATATGGCACTCTGCATGGCATTACAAATTAGAGAGGTAAAAGGCTCACTGGCTAACTCTGCTTTGATCAACTGTTTTTAAATTTAAATTCAGACACGGCTAACTCAACATTCCATTGTTTCAAGCTTGGTAAATTGAGTAACATTACAATAAATAGTAGCGCCACTTTTTGTTTACAGCACGTAGAAATGGCAGAAGTGCAGTGCAAAGCGCTTTATAAAAAAATAATCTATTAGCATATACAAAAATTGCATGTTAAATCATGAAGCATAGCCCAGAATATATTGATTTTTTCAGAATGACCTGTGACCGCTCCAAGACTAGCAGAACCTTGCATTAAAACTTTAATCAATAGCAGTATCTGACTCTACCTTCAGCATTTTTAAGACCCTTCATGTGGAATATCTAAAAAATAAACAGAAGGAATTGAGAGTTCATTGCAGACTCGCTGCTGGATGAGAACCAAGTAGAAGAGCGTGATGTGTTGACCCAGCAGCCTACTCAAGCTTCATTTCCAGACTCTTTTACCATGGAAAAGTATTGCATCAATCCCAGGGCAAGACACCCGCATCTGATCACTGGGTGTCCAAGACCCATGCTCAGTGTTGCATATCAGTCAAGCAGCTTTCACAGCACAACAAACATCCGCTGATACGCAACTCTGAGCATGGACCTGTTATATGTCATCCGCTACATGCGTTACATCTCTGCCGTTTGCTTCACAATGCAAAACAAGGCTGGGTCTGACCACACGGATTGAAAAAACGAAGAACTTTACATATTCCTTCAGTATACAGCATAAAACGCTCTCTGTCCTGGTCACTCTTGCAAGGCTAACTGAACTGCTTCAAATACATACACAAGAAAACAGTTGGAATGTGCAGCACTAAGGGTGTGTCAGCATCATGCAATCTCACCTTCGTAGCAGAGCAAACATAACAAAAACAATGTCAAATGAACCACTGAAATACAAATAAGGACATGGTATCAAACAGATATCTTACATCATTTAAGGCAAAAAGGGAAGACATTTGGGATTAAATATCAGACACTTGTTGAGATCTTCAGGAAAGGATGAAAACAAAGAACTGATTGGTTGCATCAATTTCAGTCTGCGTAAGTTTCCTCTGGAAAGAGGACAAAACCGTAGCACATTATTTAAGAGTTTTGTAGGTCACCAATTCTTTCCTTGCAGCTGTTCCAGAAACCAGGATGGTGCAGCTGAGAGGGGGCAATGATAAAGTAAATAGGTAGTGAAGTGGTCCACTGGATTTGAGGCATAAGTTCCGGTCTTTCCCTACGCCGGTCACAGCAGTTCAGTGGAACAATGCTGCCCTATGAAGTTCCCTGAAGGACCGGAGGTCAGGTCCCGGCATCTCCATCACAGAAATGGGTCTGGGAAACCCAGTGATCAGTTTCTGTCACGTGAATGTCTGTAGGCGTCTTAACGGAGTGAAGATGTTTGCGGTCTTTGTGCACGTAACCACGACCTTAACTGCAAAAGTCTGCACGCCTAGTGCAATGTGTTTTGTATTTAATCCATGTGAAGGTAGAACGGGGTCAGCGTCTAAATCCAAAATGTTGGAATCAACTCTTGAACATCTTCTCTCTGAAGAGGAGGAAATGCCTCCATAATGGTGTGTAGCAGCGCCACTATGGCGTACGCTGACCAGCGCCACAGGCGCTGCTTTTACTAGCCAATGATTCAAATGTGAAAATACATGGACATCCTATACTTCATATTCAAACTGGCACCAATGGCAGTGCATGCCAATGCAAGCACGTGGCGGAGTCACCTGGCAAAACAGAGGATCATAAACTGATAATGCCGGGACCCCTAACGCGAGTCTCGTTTAACACCCGTGGGTGTAAAGGGCTGGTTCATGAAGATAGGCATACAGGAAGTCCAGTGACGTCAGCCAATCCCCTGCATTGATGCCCAGAAGGACTTGGCTCATGGACAGCTGCTTGAACATGTCCTGCCGGATGAATACGTGTAGGAGTTGAAAGTGAAGGACGGGTCTCAGTTCGTCTCAAGTAAATAAGTTAAACAAATAGATGAAGGCTATCCGGATTCCAGTTCAAACAGGCAGGACCTCATTCACTGGCCGGTAATATGTTTTAAATGTGGAAAATGCACTTAGTCAGTTTAGCCACCAGTGTAGAAAATCAAAAATCAGCAGACCACTCAGACTCCAAATAGAATGGAAGAAAGGCAATGTCTCTAAGAGTTTTCAGTAGAAGCACCGACATTGCATTGAGAAACGACTAAACCAGTAATGGAGCTAAAATATTAATGATTTCAAAAGTTCAGGTTGAAGAAATTGCACTATGCTTCCTAATTTAAAATCAATGCAAGTAAAGCAATCTTGCTTAAGGAATGGCAAAGTGCAGATTTGTCCCCCAGTGTAATGTATGTAAGCTACAGATTGCAGCATCTATAGCCAGCACTCTGAGGAGTCCAAACCTAAGGAGGTGCAAATAATGCTCTGAGTGGAAAACATGTTCCCACTGGGTTACTGGACCTCAGACAGTAACTGCCCGATCGAGCCATCCAAGCCATGCACCTTCCACTGCTCAAAGATTAAGGTTCTGTGCAAGTGCAAAATTGAGCATTTGTGACGGAAAAACTTCTCAACAATTCTTCACTGGCTCAAAATGACGCTTTAAATTACATATTTATAAATAGGAGCCAAATAATAACCGGCTCACTAACTGCTATCGATTTTCTTTCTATTTATTAGGTCTTTAGAGTGATAGTGACAAATGTGGAACATGCGCTGAGTCAGGTTAGCCACCAGTGTAGGTAATCAAAAATCAGCAGACCATTTTAGTCATTGAAAAACTGGAATGTTTTTCCTGAATCTAAAAGGGGAAAGCATTTTCTCTTTAAAATAGCTTTACTTGCATGTAAGAACTGAACAGTGGATGGTTCTGAAAGCCAAGAAGGCCCACAATGGCATACATTGATGTCTTCAATAGATCAATAAATGATCTCTACAAGTCACTTCAAACGCTGGATCCTGATCTAAATCTAACAGCAGAGGACGTTTGGAAAATCACTTAAATGTTGAAGGAAAGAAAAAATGTTGGAAAAATCCTGTTGAACCATTGGAAAGTCTCTCCCAGGACCTCAAGGTATCACAGACACTTCATAAAATACTGGTGAATAACCAATAGATCCCTAAAGAAAGTACCAAGCTGGAGTGTGAGACAGATAATTTGGAATATGGGAAAAGCCTGGTAATTTCAGGTGAACATACCAAGACATACAGGGTCAGGCTTGACTTCTGCAATATGGTATAAGAAGGAACTGCAACGAAAGAGGCTTAGATTGCAAAAAGTCCAAACTGCTGTAGTTGTTTGACCACTGGCCTAAAACACTGCACCATGTCTCTGCAGTTTGTAACAGTCTTGGTCATATACAACTGTGTCTTTTATACCAAGTTCTAAACTCAGGGCCTCTGAGTTACCTGGCATAAAGAGGAGACAAGCTGTTCTTAGTTTGGAGCCCATGACTGTACAGTAAAAGAACCAAGTGCCTTCAGCAGCCATCTTAAAAGTATAGAACGCCAAAGCATCCTCTAGTTTGAGCTGCTGTATCATAACGCTTCTCAGTCTTTTATCCAGTGGCCAGAGGCAATTTGGGTTGCGATGTGGCATGGGGAATCATTTAATCTGGAACTACTTTGGGAAGAAGGTCTTGGTAGATTTGTGGCCTCTTTTCATAAACACATTCTAAAATCTAAAGCTCTCATATTTGCAAAGTATTTCTGCTTGTGAAAATTCTAATCCTAAAAGGCAGACTGGTAGCTTCAAACAGCTGGTCCATCTTTCACTAAAGAGCTGTTCACAGTGCTTTGGAAAGTTCGTGCCTGCATTGGGACATGCACATTTGTTGAGACATGCGGCAGTGTTGTGCCAGTAGCAAAGATTTGTGTGCTCGGCAGCGCAGCAAGTGACAGTATACCATATCCATAATTCAGCCTCAAACGGAGATTTTTAAAAGGTTGAAAAACCTGTAGTAGTCTGCAAAAATGACTGAGATACTTGATTATTCAACACAAATCATATCTCTATGCTATTGAATGGTGTTGCTATTGTCCCCAATGACCAATATACTCCCAGTAAGATTGTCAGCATTAAGTGTAATATAGTGCTAACATTGCTGAAAGCAATAGAGCGCTGTGCAAATATAGGCAGAGGGACAATTAAGGATCTTTCAGATGGAACAAGTTCTCATCTACACTTACTCAATGGCCAGAAAGAACATTGTTCTTTGTAGAAGGTGTACAAGGTGCTTCTTGAGAAAACACTTTGAAGGAGTGACTCTGATCTCTAGTGAGATATTGGCCCATAATCGCAGTGCATAACGTGGCTTTTTATCTGGTATTTTAGCACATTTTGATTTTAGGAAATCAACCCGAATCAAGAATGACCAATAAAGAAACAAAAGTAAGAGTGTGAGGCTAGGAGAGCTGTGGGAAGAATGAGCTACAAGAAGAATGATTCTTCAAGATCTTTTTGTCTCGGCCACGTTGATTTCTGGTGTTTTATGACCCACACAAGGGTTCTAGGTCCTCCAGAAGTGGACAGCTGGACAACTCCGAGACCCTTGGACTCCGATCACTGCACAAGAGGCACAGAGCAGTGTTTTTTCTGGTATCAGAGAAGTGAGCCGTCTTATTTTCCTGCCCAGTAGTTCCAAGATGATAGCAACGCTTCTCTTCTGGCATTAATCTGAAACACCGTAGTGTTTAGAAACTGCTGAAACCACCCACTGCAAGTGCAGGAAAGAGTTTGTGAGGTGTGTGCTAAATTTGCGCATATTTGAGCTAAAGTATACACCGGCTATGGCTTTGGGGAACTTCCACCCAACCCCTCACCCAGATGGGGGGTTATCTCCCTTATGCCCCTGTTGTCAACGTTGAAGCTTTCGAGGCACTAGTAGTCAAGTAGACCCTTTGATAACACAGCAAAATGAATAGCCGCGTCTCCATGAAGTGTAATCAGCTACAGCATTCTACAATATTCGTGCCGTAAGACACAGAAATATGGAAATCAAGTCAAGTCAAAGTATGCTTTATTCGAAATTTCATTCATAAAAGCAGGATAAAAATCACAAAAGAAAAATTCAGAATACATAAAAAGATTTTTAAAATAGAATTAAATTTTACAATCAGTCGAATACAGAATACAAAACATACTTATTAGAATTCCTAACTTAAAAACAGTTCAAATTCAAAAAACGAACTGGGCCTATCAGACAATTAAAAAAAATTAAAAATAGAGGATTATCTTAATAAAAATTCCTATTTGTATGTAAAACACACATATTGAGAATATAAAAAGTATATATAAAAAGATATCACAACAGAGAGTAGTCAGATGGCTAGCAATCTCTGTCTGATCGACCACGCCCAACCAAGATACTTCGCAGTGGCTATTGAAATCCAAGTCAAAGTGCTAGTGCATATAATACGTAGAGCAACAGTGCTACTAGACGTCCCCAAATTTTTACACATCGGAGATAACCAGGTGCGTCTTGGGGCCAGATAAGCTTTACAGGAAAATAACAAATGACCAATACTTTCTTTAGTGGTGCCACAAACGGGGCAGCTGTCACAAGTTCCACCTTCCCATTTGGCTACCAAGTATCTAAGGGGAAGTGCACCTGCTCTTAGTTGGAAAAGAAGCTTTCTTTCTCCTGGTCTAGTAATGATATCCCAATATGGTTCCAGGCAAGGATATAACTTAGCTTCTAGAAATCCTCCAGCCATGGAACCAGCACTAGAACTGTTCCAGTTTCGGGTGGCTACCATCTCCCAATAGACCATTTTCAGAGTACTTATAGATGGGAAAATTGCTCCCACTGGGTCTTCCCAGAGCGAGCACATACCAAGCTCTGTCAAAATAGTCTTGAGAGATTTAAGCCACCCGATTTTATGAAAGAGATCTAGTCTGATAATATCCAAAAACCCCGCAGCGTAATGAGAGAGCACAGGTGTCGTCCATAACCTTCGCCAGTACAAAATAGGACGAAGCCTAACCAGATCTGTGACTGCTCTTCTTCCCAGATCATATTTAAGGGGCAACAAAGGGGTGCTTTTAGGGACACCAGTTATTGCCCGAAGAAAATTATTTTCTGATACTTGGAGTGCAGCCACCTTCTCAAAGCCCCAAAGCTCAGCACCATAAAGTGCGGAGCCTAGAGCCTTCGCTTCATAGACCTGGAGTACAGGCTTTACTGGTTTGGTCAGTGATTTTCTGTGCTCTGAACTAATGGCACCAGACAACTGCCTATGTCTAAGTGTGGCAATGTCTATGTGCTGGCGCCATCTGTACTCACTAGATATGTGTAATCCCAAATACGTAAAGGAATTCACTACCTCTAGCGGGCGACCATTCATAGTAATATTGGATTTAAAACTACGATGGGGATTAAAAGTCATAAGTTTGGTTTTGGCCGTATTAACCTCAAGACCATACTCCCCACAAAATTTATCATAAATAGACAGAGCACACTGTAAGCCACTTGGGGTTTTAGATAAAATGAGCGTGTCGTCAGCAAACATTAAAATAGGAATTTTTATACCTGCTAAAAAAGGGGCGTCAACCTTGGCAGAAAGCAAACGGGTAACTATATCATTAATATACAGGGTAAAAAGGACGGGAGCCATTGAACATCCTTGCCTAACACCCCGCTCAACTGGGAAGTCCGCAGTCACCGATCCTGGTCCCCCCCACTGGATCTTGGCAAAGTTTGATTCATGAAGCCTCATCAACAGTGATAGTAACCCTTCAGGGAGGCCCTGGTTCTTGAGAACCAGCCACAACTTAGGTCGAGGGACCAGGTCAAAGGCAGCCCGCAGATCGACAAAAGCCGCATACAGGCTGCCTTCGCCCAGCACCACGGTCCGCCATTGCAACAGGGTGAATCGAAAGACCTGGTCCACCGTACTAGTGGACCGGCGGAATCCCGCCTGGAAGGGAGACAGGGCATTGGTCTCCTCAGCCCAATCTAGGAGTCTGTTAACAATCACACGCCCCACTACCTTTTGTATAGTGTCAATGAGGCTTATCGGTCTATAATTACCCGGCTGGGACCAATCGCCTTTCTTGAACACGGGTATGATTACAGCTCCCTTCCAGGATGACGGTACCGCAGCACCCTGAGCTATAGCATTAATAAGGAGATGGATGTACTTTGACCAGCGCTCTTTATCATTAATAAATACATCAGCTGGGACACCATCAAGTCCTGGGGCACGTCCAGTGGACACTGTGCTGAGAGCCAACATGATCTCTTTAATACTAAAGAGGTTATCTTTTAAATTGGTGTAGAATTATATCAGGTCCCGAAACAGCTTGTATTGGCTCAGCATATTGATTTTTGAAAAATTTTACCCATTCGTCTTCCGGTACGTTGTTATTCGGGGGGTCGGGCAAACCCGAACTTCCCCATTTAACAATGTTCCAGAATAACCGGGGGTCTTTCCTATCACTAGCCGCCTTTAACTCAGACCAGTGATGCTCGTCCCAAGCTTTCTTTGCTTTAGAAATACTAACTTTATAGTCCTTTCTAGCAGCACGAATAGCAATAGTCTGTCTCCCCTTGATAGCAGTTCCTAGAGCTAGTCGTGCATCTCTGCATTGATCATTATACCATTTAGCGGGCTTTGGGACTCTAGCTCTTTTGTTATTCACAGACCTAAAAAAGTGACCTTTGATAGTGCAAAAAAGGGTGTCATGTATTTCAACTACTTTGCACAACCCAGAGTTAGATGAGTTAATATACTCAATAGATGATATCGCTGAATCTACTTCACTACTGATATTTGCAATAACCAGTTGGTCGGTCACTATGTTTGCCCACCTTAATCTACGCATGTCGTTAGTGGGGAGAATCGAAAAGGGGGCAGGCTCATTTTGACCGGTATGCTGATTAGAAAGAGGCCACCATTTATGATCTACACACAGAGGATTGTGATCACTCTCACACCTCCATACTACCTCCATATCACAAATCAGTCCCCATAATGTAAGACTACATATTACGTAGTCAATCCTGCTTGTGAATCGCCCATTATCGAATGTACAATACCCGTTTTTATCGCTTCTAGTCCTCCCATTTAGAGCTCTTAAGCCCTTTTCATAACAGAGAGCATTCAAACTAATCACATCATCGGTCCAACGCACAACCGAATTGAGTTCCAACTTGGGGACACCCCATTGCCGATCTTCTTCGTCTCCAAAGAGGTCATCATCAATAACTAGGGGTTCAAATGTTCTGTTGAGGTCACCCGCAATAACAATGTTATTATTTAGGGAATGGGTGTCCAAAAGACATCCCAGGGCCGTTAAGACCTCTGACCTCTCACCCCTATTACTCCTGGCATAGATGTTATAAATGTTGAGCGTTCCCAATTTATCTAGATTTAGTCTAATTAGTTGAATATCTCTAGGACACGTGTCAATGGCTTTAACAACTAACTTTAAACTCTGACGGACCCAGATAGTTAAACCACCCATGGGTCTCCCCTTCAGGCCTTTTACTGCAGGTACATGGTAGTTCAGATATCCCTGAGCAAAGGATGGATCACATGACCAGGTCTCTTGGAATATACATAAGTCAAAGTTGTTAACAAAAGATAGCCATTCCTCAGACACCAGTTTAGAGGGGAGCCCAGCAACATTCCATGAAAGTAACTTCCCTGTATTATTCCCAGGGCCAACCGAGGGCTTAATCGGTGATGGAGAATCAGAGGAAGAGAGAGGGTTAATACTAATATCATCACTTGTTTGTAATAGTAGATTTCTTGACTCAGTGGGGGAGGAAAATGAGTCAGAAGAGGGCACTTGAATATCTGTAGTTAATCCCTTATTGTGGATAAGTCAATCCACTTCTTCCAAGTTTGCTAGCACCTCGTAACGATTACTAAGGGGAATGACATGGTTACACTGGTTGCAGAAAGGAACCCCTGAGTTAACAGTAGGGGCTAGATGTGATCTGGGATAGAAATAAGTCAATTCCCAAGTAGAGATAGAGGACCTCGCATTATTCGCATGCCAGTTAAGAATGTGGCTGACAGCTCTAGGGTCTCTGAAATTAATTATTACAATATCCCCGTTGATATTCTTCAGAGTATTTCCCAGCCAAGGAAGACGCCGTACATGTAAGATTTCTCCATTAATATACAAAGGGAGGGGGCGATTCTGACCAAGCCAATAAATAACTTTATTTTTTAGCTGCGAGTAGCCCTCAAATGTATCCTCGTTTAATGTTGGAACTCCCGTGAGAACAACTACAAGGGGAACTGCTTCAGGTGGGAGATCTATTTGATAACCCCTGCGATTCTTTGCAACGGAAGAACAGGGGATATCTTTTTTATCACGTAGTGTATCTGGAGCGTCTACCCTCATAGACTTGCCATCTTTAATTAAGGTACAGGTACAGAGGGGCATTGTATCAAGGGAGGTAGATCTTCCTGTACTTTCGTTATTTGAGTTGTTATTACTTGTATGGAGTTGGGGAGTAGACTTTAGAGATGGAACAACAGGAGGACTGTCGATAGGTAATGCCATCACTGGCTTGATGAGATTCTTGATTAATTCCCTATTGTTACCTATTAACTGTTCAACATTGACAAGTCTTTTATCTATGGTCTTTAATTTCTCAACAATAGGTGAAATGAGGGACCTAAACAAATGTTCGACATTACCCAATATCTCTGTAATGAGCTTATCATTAGTAGAGCAGGGAGCAGGAGTAGCTGGGGAAGATGTTTGATCAATACCGTTTAAGGGAACCTTATCAGTTGAAGCCAGATCAAAATGAGGGCTTGTTTTGTTCTTTTTACTCCTTGGTGGTACACTAGCTCTCTTTCTCCTTTTTCTAAATAGTGGGCCCGGTAGATTGGATTGCCTGGGTAATTTGGCCCTTTGAGATGACATTTTAGCAGCTTGTAGTGATGGCAGATTTGGGAGAACTAGCTCAGGGATTGAATTAAGTGGTGTAGATGGAGCAGTTGGAGACTGAACATTATTAAACACAGGTAATGAGATTGCATTACATGGAAGAATAGAAGAATCCACATTACTAGGATTATCTACATCTTCGATGTAGGAAAGACAGCTCTTATTCGGAGAGGTAGCTAAGTGTAAAGATGACACCGAGGGTGGCGTGTTTTTAATGAGCTCGATAGAGTTACGACGCTTTGCCCTTAGCTCTGCAAGTGATGCATCCCGGTCTAAACCCTGATTCACCCTTAATAAGTAGCTGTCTAAAGTCCCCTTCTTCGCTCCTCCAGCCATGATTGTACAAATACCACTAATAGTAGGCTGTAGGTCGATTAAACAGCCTTGAGAACAATGGCTCACTATAAGTGGTAAACTCAAATGAGACGGAGGGAACGGAACATCAGAAATAGTTACTGCCACAATAATAAACTGTCCCGATACAATGGAGAACAAATACAAGAGAGTGAGCCCGGCCCGGTCTCCCTCGGCTCCTGAGGGCTACAGAGGGCCCGCCCTTTGCCCGGGCTTAGCACGGCGCCGCCCGCGCGCGGACCCGCGAGGCGGATGCCCAGGTGCACTTTATAGCGCCTCCAGGCGCGAGAGTACAGGGGGCGGCTTCCTCTTCCGCCGCAGGGGATGCTGGGGGATGTAGTCTCCTCGTCCTCTCAGCGGCCGCGATGGGATGGCGGCAGCGGGAGGGAGACAGTCACCAGACACGAGAAGTTATGCCCAGGTCACAAAGGTGAGGTAGCAGGTTTCCAGCACACAAAGGGATTGAGACGCCCACTCTGCCAGAAGCCCAGGTGTACTTTATAGCGCCTCCAGGCGCGAGAGTACAGGGGGCGGCTTCCTCTTCCGCCGCAGGGGATGCTGGGGGATGTAGTCTCCTCGTCCTCTCAGCGGCCGCGATGGGATGGTGGCAGCGGGAGGGAGACAGTCACCAGACGCGAGAAGTTATGCCCAGGTCACAAAGGTGAGGTAGCAGGTTTCCAGCACACAAAGGGATTGAGACGCCCGCTCTGCCAGAAGCCCAGGTGCACTTTATAGCGCCTCCAGGCGCGAGAGTACAGGGGGCGGCTTCCTCTTCCGCCGCAGGGGATGCTGGGGGATGAAGTCTCCTCGTCCTCTCAGCGGCCGCGATGGGATGGCGGCAGCGGGAGGGAGACAGTCACCAGACGCGAGAAGTTATGCCCAGGTCACAAAGGTGAGGTAGCAGGTTTCCAGCACACAAAGGGATTGAGACGCCCCATGGAAATCACACAAGAGCTGATTCCTTCCCCCACCTCTGTGACACAGCCTGAGCATGTGAAACAAGCACTGAAAATGCAATATGTCTCGCCTTTCATTAAGTTAAAGCCATTTGCTTTGCTATACAATACCATTAGCAAAGCAAATGGCTTTAACTTAATCAAAGGCGAGACCTATTGCATTTTCAGTGCTTGTTCTGGGATGACATGGTGTCTGCCACATCCCAACCGGCTGAGACTCTATTACTCATCTCCTTGTTAAAAAACACACAAATAGTGCAGTTGCTAACAGCCTATGTGATATTGGTGTATTTCATTGTTGCCATCAAAACACCAACGAAGAGATATAAGCAAACCTTGGGGCTGACAGACCTGTGGACGGAAATGAGGGGAGAAAGAAATGTAAGAATGACTTCTAGGCAGACAGAAGCGAGGACACGCAGAGGTCAGGACAGGCAGCGGTGAATGCATGAGGTGGACAGGTGAGGGCAGACAGCATAAAGAGGTCAGGGACGAGTGGAGAGAGGCGGGGACAGGTAGGAGCGAGGCAAGCGAGGAGGTACAGGTCCTGGGAGGCAGAGGCGGGTGCAGCCAAAGGTGAGCCTGGCAGGGGGACAGAGTTGTACTTAGAAAAGAGGGCAGGCACAGTGAGGGCAGACAGGTAAGGACAGGCAGAGGCGGGCACACTGGTGGCAGATAGGTGAGTGGGGCATGGGGAGGCCTAGCCAAAGGTGAGGACAGGCAGCCATTAGGAGAAGCCAAGGGGAGAAGACAAGGTGGACAGCGTGAGGAGGGGCAGGTGGTAAAAGAGGTCGAGGTGAGGGCAGAGGGAAGGACAGTCATTGAATAGGACAGGCAGCGTCCCAGACTGAGCTGAGGACAGTCACTGAGGTCAGAGGCCTGTGCAGAATAGATGACAATCAGAGGAGGTCACCATGGAGATGGGAGACTCGGAAGCGAGGGAAGGCCGGCGAGGTCAGGCAGGGGCAGGGCTTTAAGTGGGCCGGGTCTCACCGTATCTGAGCACCGGCAGGAGGCCTCGAAACGGGTCTCTATCGGGTTCTGTTTTGTGCCCTGGCACAGGAGGTCCGTCTTTTTTTCGAGCGTTATAGGCGAAGGGAAATCCTTTAAAGAGAGTCATTTTCTCTCTGGATTTCTCTTCTCGGGACTCAGGGGCAGCAACATTGTCGTGGTGTCACCAGGGCTTTATGTGGAAGCTTTTTGTAGTGGTTTGCTTTAACTTAGAATTCTTGGGCCCACTATGTTCTGGACCCAGGAATTCTAAGTGGAATGTGGGGGTTTGATTCGGTGACAGTTGTACCTTGAGGAGCTGAAGGAAGCGGCTGCTGCGCAGCATTCAATTGACAATAAAGACTTAATTATTTCACCTCACCGTGTCACGGTGTCATCACTACAGAAATGGCGACGATCTGGTGAATTGGATGCTGCAGAACCCACAGCGTAAAGGAAGAAAAAACAAAGAAAAAAAAAAGAGAAAAATCGGAAGCGAGCTTGTGAATCCGATGTAAGAAGCTAGCAGCAGCGTAATCAAAAGAAGAAGCAAACAGCAACGAAGCTTACCTTAATAACCAGCACCGAAGAGGATCTTGCTGGAGGTTTGCGATCGCCGTTGTTCCGCCACGCAAAGGATAATTGTTCACGTTCCTGCTGTTGTTTTTCACGCCATTTTGGAAGTACGTACACGACGTACCCGAGAGAGAGGAAGTCCGTGAAAAGGAGGCGTCGTTGTCATCGTTACACAGCGTAGGAATCTGTGGACGGAAATATCCTGCACCTGAGAGAGAAAGTGCGTGGAAGGGAGGTGTTGTTGTATTCCCTACACAGTGTAGTACGACGGACGGAGAACGAGAAAATCCCGTTTGGTAAAGAAGGTCGAGAAGGTTTCAGAGGACTTGGTCATTTAAGCTGCGCAAGTATTTCCTGGTTGTGACTGATGTGAAAGAATACATCTTATTGTTGTGTGCACAACGGTCACATGCATAAAGGGTCTTACTGTGTACACAGGAAGCCTGCACTGGGGGTGTAGTGGACAGTTAAGGAATGTACCTCTGTTGAACAGGAAACGCTTAAACCGGGGAGCGTCCAATAACGAAATATAACATTGCAATTTTACAAATACTGGTTGCAGTCTCTCTGGAGAACGTCTGGCATGTGGATCTTGTACTGAGACTTGTCAATTTCAATTGGCTTTGCTGAAACGAATGGGCTAGTGGTAAAATATGTTCATTGTGTAATTCCACATTTTCTGTTAGATAACTGCAAGAAAGAAAGCAACTGTTAGACAGTATTTCAAATGTGTTATTTAATTTGCAGCAAGTGACTAGTGAGACAATGACCAATTAAGGGTGAAACATATGTGCGAGTGTTTTACATAATATCGTAATTGTAATAGTTTTTCTATTTGGGTTGCGTTCAGTCTCTGTTAGGTTTACACGAAAATGCAGTCTGTTTCTCCTCCTCCAGCTTTTCTGGAAACACCTGGAGACCCGCCCATTGCATGGAAGAAATGGTATGATGCGTTTTTAACGTATATTGGTGCCATTGGTGGGTCACGGTATAGAGCAGAGAGGAAAAAATGCCTTTTATTGAATGTTTTGGGATTTGAAGGGAGAGAAATCTTTAAACATTTGCCACCTTTAATACGTGCAGGTGGTGAGGAAGGAGACATGGATGAGTTTCAAGAGACAGTAAAAAAATTAGAGTTGCGTTTTGATGTTCAACCCAGTTTGGTGGTAGAAAGGCATAAATTTTTAAAGAGAGAACAAAAAATGGGCGAAAAAGTTGAAGATTTTATTTCTGCCTTACGTGTTCTTAGTGCTGAATGCCAATATGAAGCATTCAGAGACCAATTGATAAGAGATCAATTTATCTGTAAGTGCAACGATAAAAGTATACAGCAGAAGTTATTGTCACTTGGAAATCCCACGTTAGAGGAAACTATACGGATTGCAAAAAGCATAGAGCTTTCCAAGTTGTCGGTAAAAGAACTTGATGGGAAAGTTTCAACTACGGGCGGAAAGGAGGAGGAATGTGTTAATGTAGTAAAAACAAAGGAAAATAAGTACGCTAATGCATATCGTGGGGACAATAAGTTTTTTAAACAAACAAATTTTTGTTTTAAGTGTGGAAATGCTCCACATTTTAGATCTGGACGTGTTTGCCCTGCTAGAAGTGTAACGTGTAGAGCGTGTGGGAAGTTAGGTCATTTTGCCAAGGTTTGCCAAAATGTGAAAAGAAATTATTCATCTACACAGGATGGAAGGATGAGCAGTGGTGTTCCATTTCTTTCTGCAAATTCTTCTGTTGCGAATGTTTCATTGTGTGAATCAAAGTGTGATGAACTGGGGAAAATCCAAGATGATTTGAGAGACATGGTGGTTGTGGTTGTAGATGCGAGTCGAGTTGGTAGTGTTCAGGATGAATGTGTTGATCCTTACGTGGACATGGATATTGGTGGAAAAAATGTTTCTCTTTTGGTTGATTCTGGAGCGAGGATAACCATGGTTACTCAAGAAAAGTTTAAAGAAGTTTGGGGCGTACGTTCGTTATTTCCTCCAGACAGATCGCCTGTCTCTTATGAAGGGAGAACCATTGAACTGGCAGGTTATTTTGAGGATTATTTGACTTTCAGAGGAAGGAGTATTTTTGGAAAGATTTATGTAGCCATCAAGGGGTTGAACATTCTTGGATGGTTCCATCAAGGTTTATTCAAAATGGTTTTGAGGCCAGGAACAAAAGATCAGGTTTCCATTCTTCGTGTTGATGACTTTCTTAACTCTTTATCTGAACATTTTCCTGATGTTTTTGGCAATAAACTTGGATGTGTCAGGGGGTTTATGCATACCATTAAGGTGAAGGAGGGTGCCATTCCAGTTAAACATCGGTTAAGGAATGTACCATTTAGTGTCAGAAGTCAACTTGAACAGGAGCTTTCTAGTCTTTGCAAGAAGGGCATTATTGAACCAATTGAATCTTCTATCTGGCTTTCTCCATTGGTGGTCGCTAAGAAGAAAAATGGCGAGATTCGTATTTGCATTGACTTGCGCAGTTTGAATAGAAATATCTGGATAGATTCTCATCCTCTTCCTAATATCCCAGAAATGCTGTCTTTAATCAGTGGGTCGAAGTGGTTCAGTAAACTAGACCTAGCGTCAGCATATCATCAGGTTGTTCTTGATCCGGCTTCAAGGCATTTGACTGCTTTTGTGTCGCCCATAGGAACTTTCCAATACTGTAGGATGCCGTTTGGTTTGGCTTCTGCCGCGGCAGTGTTTCAAAGGATCATGTCCAATCTACTTAAGGGAATCAAAGGGGTTATTGTTTTTCAGGACGATGTTTTGGTACATGGTGAAACATGTGAGTCACATGATGAGACCATGTATTGTGTCTTAGAGGCTTTGCGCGAAGGAGGCGTTGTTTTAAAAAAAGAGAAATGTGTCTTCAAGGTAAAGAAGATTGAGTACTTAGGACATGTGCTGTCGGAGCAAGGGGTTGAACCAAGACCAGGTTTGGTTAAAGCGATAGTGGAATCATCTCCTCCTGTGGATAAGGCTGGTCTTAAATCGTTCATTGGGTTGTGTGAGTTTTATTCGCGTTTTGTTCCTGGATATGCGTCAAGGTGTCAACCGTTGTCCAACATGCTCAAGAAAAATGTTCCATTTAAATGGGATACTGAATGTGATGACATTTTTAAATGGGTCAAAAATGAGCTCATCAGTCCTAGAGTTCTCAAACCTTTCAGTCCGAATTTTCCTTGCATTATCACTGTTGATGCTAGTGGTTTGGGTTTGGGAGCTGTTCTCACGCAAATAGTGAATGGAGTTGAGCATACTATTGGGTTTGCGTCGAGAGTTTTGCGTGGTTCTGAACTCAATTTTTCGGTTATTGAAAAGGAACTTCTTGCATGTTGGTGGGCAATTCGGAAGTTTAATCCATATATTTGGGGTAGACATTTTAAGTTAAGAACTGATCATAGCCCGCTTGTCTCAATTTTGTCTGGAGATAAGATCAAAGAGCATACTCCCAGGATAGCACGTTTTTCTACCAAATTATTGCAATACAATTTTGATGTCAGTCACATTCAAGGTTCTAGGAATATTTGTGCTGATTATTTTTCGAGGTTTCCTGTTGAATCCAAGCTGGATATGGAGGATGAGGATGAAGAGGAGTGTTTTGTGGCCTCTATAGGCTTAGACGAGATGTGTGCTGTAAGTGAAGTTGAATGGAGAGATTTTCTCTCTAAGGATACTTTATTGGGAGATGTCATCAGATGTGTAAAGGAAGGTTGGCCTAGAGAAAAGAATGTAAAATTTGCTTTACAAACATTTGTAAAAGTTGCTCCTGAACTTTCATTAGAAGATGGTTTGCTTGTACGTGGAGATAGGTTAGTCCCTCCTAGCACGTTAAGAGCAAGGTTGATGCAGGGAGCTCATGAAGGGCATTTGGGTAGAACCCTCACGAAGAGAAGACTTCGTGAACGTTTCTGGTGGCCACAGATGGACAATGATGTGGATTTGTTTGTAGGTGGGTGTGTAATTTGTTCCGGTGCGGATAAGAGTTTAAAAGTTCATACTCCGCCTTTGCAGCCTATCGTTCTTCCCAACAAACCTTGGGAAAAGTTAGGAATAGATTTAGTTGGACCATTCAATTTGCTTCCGAGAAATTCAAAATTTGCAATTGTTGCTATTGATTATTATTCCAAATGGCCCGAGGTACGTTTCATTGATGAACCTAATTCTAAGAATATCATTGATTTTTTGAAGGATATTTTTCTCCGTGAAGGGTTTCCATCCACTATTGTGAGTGATAATGGTGTACAATTCACTAGTCAAGAGTTTGAATCCTTTTTGCATCAGGGTGGCATTGCACATGCCAGGAGTGCACTTTATCATCCTCAAACCAATGGTTTGGTGGAGAGGATGAATAGAGTTCTCAACAATTGTGTTCAGTGGGCTTTGGCTGGTGGATGTAACGTTCAAAATGCGGTAAGATCGATGTTGTGGTTTTATCGTACTACTCCACATTCTTCCACAAAGGTTTCTCCTTATGAGCTTCTAAGGGGAAGGAAGCCTTGTTCTAAAGTTTGTCCAGGATGGATGTCTAAATGGGTAAAGTTGGATTCTATTGGTGATGTGGATGGTGTTGTGAGAGAAAATGTTGTCAAAGCACAGTTACGTCAGAAGACTTATTTTGATGCAAGGAAAAGATCTGTTGAACAGCCTTTGGTTGTCGGAGATGTTGTACGTATAAAGATTCCTGTACATTCCAAGAAAGGGAATTCTAAATTTTCCGAGCCTTTCACTGTTGATAGGGTTTTCAAGAATGCAGTGAGAGTGAATTCAAAAAACTGGTGGAATGTTTCAAGGGTGGTGAAAGTAAATCCGAGTGTTGAAGGAAATTTGTGTGAGAATGACAGGGCAGCTTTGGGTGATGAAGACAGGGCAGCTTTGTCGGATGTGAAAGACTTACGCAGGAGTTCTAGGCAACGTTTTCTTCCTGCTAGGTTTCGTTAGTTGTTTTTATTTCTTGTTTTAATGTATGCTTCTCATGTTTGGTTAATTATTGTCTTTTCTCTGTTTTGTAAGGGAGAGGATGATGTAGTGGTTTGCTTTAACTTAGAATTCTTGGGCCCACTATGTTCTGGACCCAGGAATTCTAAGTGGAATGTGGGGGTTTGATTCGGTGACAGTTGTACCTTGAGGAGCTGAAGGAAGCGGCTGCTGCGCAGCATTCAATTGACAATAAAGACTTAATTATTTCACCTCACCGTGTCACGGTGTCATCACTACACTTTTTCAATATTATATACAGGCCACAGTTGCTGCTTATTTATCTTATTCAACTAACAATCATTGACAAAGCCAATAGTCCTGACTGTAGGTATGATGCTACTTGTTGTATAATATATCGGGATGCAATGACAGAAACAGCAAAATACCAGTCGGGCGGCACTCTATGATAAGCACAACATTTTTAGGTATGTGTTTTTAAGCCACGCCCTTAATTACACTGGCCACGCCCCCTTGAGAGTCCCCCTAGTTTTTTCATCCCACTTAAAGCCCTGGGCAGGTGTGAGCTCAAAGAGGGCAGTCAGAGGTGGGCACCGTCAGGACATGGGTAGGAGGAGCGTAGGACACAGTGGGGGCAGAGACAAGTGTAAGTGGGACAGGAAGAGGTGATGGCAGTGGAGAGCACAATGAACACACACAGGTGAGAAGGTCAGACAGAGGTGATGACAAGCAGAGGTGAGCGCAGAGTTTCAGGAAGGTATGGAAAGGCATAGGTGAGGCTACTGAGAGATGGGCAGAGTCAGACAGGTGAGTGGGGCAGGGAAAGCTGAGGGCAGACAGGTGAGGTCAGTAGAGGCGAGTACAGGGAGAGATAAACTCATTAGGGCAGGAAGTGATTGGCACAGAGAGGGCAGACAGGTGAGCAGGGCAGGCTGAGGCAAGGATAGAAGTGAGGACAATTAGTGACTAGGACAGGCAGAACCACGGCATATGTGAGGAGTTAATAGATGGGCACAATAAAGCCAAACAGGTGGGCAGGAGAGGAAGAGTATAGGGCATGGTTGATAGCAGTGAGAGGTAGGCAGTCAGAAGGCAAACAAGTGAGTGACATAGGTAGAGGCAAGGTTAGACAGAGATGAGGACAGGCAGGTGAGCGCTCAAGAGGTCGGACAGGGGTGGCCACTGTAAGAGCGGGCAGGTGAGGGTAGTGAGAGCGTGGGCACCGCGAGGGTAGAAGTGACGACATGCAGAGGCGAAGACACATACGACGCCAGTCAGAGTTGGGCACACAGGTAAGATGACGCACACCCTGCGAGGACACTCAAAGGTGGGGGCAGGGCAGATGTTAGGACAGGCAGAGGTCAGCACAACGAGGGCAGAAAGACCGACCAGAGGTGAGAACAGACGCGGCCCTGACATGTATAGGCGCGGATGTCACCATGCCATGCTGCAAGGGGATCACTCCGAAGGACTTACCAGGACCAGCCAGGGAGGTCGGGCAGTACCTACCTCCGGAGAGCCAGGGCCTCGTGGGGGTGCGAAGGGTGTGTGTCTGCCCGCAGCTGGCTGGGGTGTTTACAAACAAAGCGAAGTATGCGCCCAACTGACTCAAACTTCATCACAAGTAAAGCCCAGAGGGGTGTCTGCTTTCAGCCATGATCAGCCCAGAAACTGGAGCCGGCGGGGCTGCCCCAAGCTAGCTGAGGGGCAGCATGGGGGGGCAAGGCAACAAGAGACAAGAAGAGGGGCTCTGGGATCTAGCGGAGGAGTCGAAAGAAAGAAAGAGGGGAGGGGGAGTAACGGGGTGGCGAGGTAGGGAGGAGGAGAGAGAGGAGGAGGAAACGTGGGAGGGGCTTAGGAGAAGGAAATCGGTGAAGTAAGAGGATTGGATGGGAGACGGGGAGGGCAGAGAGTGGGGTGGAATGGGGAAATGCAGGAGGGAGCATCAAGTTATGGCAGATGGATGTCTAGATAAACAAGCACGGCCCGTCATGGGATGGACAGAAGATGTGCACGCGGGGACTGCCTTTACTGGCGGCGGGAAAAAAAGTCCCAAGTGTATCACACCGCCAGTAAAGCATCCAATCCCCGGCTGCACATCTTCTGTCTCGTTTGTCTCCTCACGTGCACGCTGGAATCGTATCGATTCCAAAAGGTCTCTGCATGGCAGAACAGCGCATGCGCTGCTTTCGCCAGGCCAAGACCTAAAAAAGAGCAGTGTCACCAAGAAAAGGAGGCATCTGGTTCACATTATACAACCCATGGTGTAATGGCAGCCTACGTCGAGTTGAAAGGATGCAAATCACATAGAATGACTGAGTCAACAGTGACCCGGAGCAAAGTGACTGGACACAGGCTGGATGCCTTGTCAGTGAAAACTGTAGGGGAGTAGGTCTGCACTTCAGGCACTGATGCAAAATAAGAGGTGTTGGAGCCCTTTGCAGCCCAATAACGAGGCAAATGATTCTGCAGCCAACTTTAGAAGTACGTCTTGCCTTCTCTAATAAACGTGAAGGATAGGCTGAAATGCCTCAAGGACTGTAGGAGGGCAGCCAACATTACACTCGAAGGTTGGCAAGGATCTGATATCAACACATGCTTGCGGAGATCTATTGTAGCCGGTTTAAGGAGATAGATGATTACAGTTGGTGGCCAACAGCCCAGATATTTTAAGACGGCAGTGCAGCTACCTATGGGAAGCAAATGTGATGACAGAGGTGGATTTAGAAAGTTGCTGCTAACTTTAAAAGAAGAATGGCAAAGGGTAAATGTCCTGAAGTGGTCAACCAGGAAAGGGAAACTTATTTTCCAGATTCTGAGGCTGCTCTTATTCCTAGGTATAAGGCCGGCCACTGATGTCAACAGGAGATGAATGTAGTAGCTGACAAAGGACTTTCTTGAACATGGTGCCCAAGACAGTGTGTTGGAAGCATGGTGACAAGATCAAAATAACTGCACAAGCAAAAGCAGGCAGCGTTTATCCGGAGTTGGTAGGGTGAAGAATGTGGCAAGATGCAACATATGATATTGATATTTGATGTCACTGTGCAAAAGCTGAAACATGCAAAAGATGAAACTGTGCAGCTCAAAAAAATGTTATTTACATTTGGTAAAGATATTTCTGGTGAAAATCTGATCTTCCTACAGATTCTTCACCTTAAAAAGCATGATTTCAGGTTTTAGATGGGTTTGCAAATCTTTTACCCGAAATAGCCCTCCAATGCTTCCAGGTCATGCCTTGCTGCTCCACCCATAATTCTGCCTCTGGACATAATGGCACTAGAGTACATTAGGCACCCACTGGCAAGCTGCCATTAGTTCCTGAGTTTTTTCTGCAACCTACTGATGCATGCAGAACGGAACTAAGTGAACAATGACAAAATACAGCTCAAATTGTGCTTACATCTTATTGGTCATGGTACTGACTCTTCAAGAGAAGACAGAGGGTGTTGAGTAATCAGCAGCAAGATTATTTATCCAGAAAAAATCTCAGCATCAAAGATAATTTTGTTCTGATGGGCAAATCTTCCCACAGATTTCTCACATTAACAATGAGTCTCACAGCAATATCTCTTTGGGAGGTGGGATGGACTGGTGCCAGTTAACCAACATAGCTTTGGCAAAGTATCCATCATAGTATGCCTGAGACATGAGGAAGTAGCAATTGCCAAAGTAAGTAATGATAACCATATGGCCAACCTGCAGATGTTAGCAACCGGGACACATCTGGAAAGAGCCCGGAGCAGTAAAGGCTATTTTAGAATGAGCAAGATTACTCTACAAAAGTTGTTAATGACACCCAAGTAAATTAAGCCCCTACCGGAACACTGGCATCTTTCTTGACCAAGGCACAGCAGATAGTGATGAAGAGGATGACCTAGCCCAAAATGTTGTCTTTTGACATTGCCTTGCCCTTCTGCTGATTGTCCTCTCTGTCCTCATGAGTGAGGATGATGTAGTAAAACACTAGAGTCTGTTGTCATGCTCACCATCCGTAGCTGTATGTGGAAGAGGAAAGAAAGCTGAAAGTGTAATAGAGTGAGCCAAATGGAATGCAGCAACTACCATGGGTAAGAAGGATGGGCAGGTGCAAAGAATCAAGGTAGAAAACTGTGAAAGAAGGATGAGCTGATAGGGACTGAGGTTTCCCTACCCTAAGAGCTGAGGTTTTTGCCACCAACAAATTGGTCTTCAAGGTAAGAAGCTGTAGAAGATGTCGTCAGGGATTGCTGTCGACGAGCGAGCCATGGTCCTCCGAGCGAGCCGATCCCGAAAGGTCTTCTTGGAGCGGAAAGAGGCACAAGCTGGACAGTCTCTGGCCTCGTGCTTCGGTGACAAGCAGAGGTTACACACCTCATGCAGATCGGTGTGGGGAAACTTCGACCCACATCGAGGACACTTCTTGAATGGCGTCCTTTCCATGAGCCAGATGCTAAGGCCCAGGTAGGCCCGAAGGCCTTCGACTTGGAGAGATGCGAGACGAGTAGGGTTCGCGATCGAGACAATACCGCAGAAAGGGTGAAGGATTGCGCGCCAAAATGGAATCGGTAACGGTTCCGAAGTGGAGCGCGAGAAACACATCCGAGCCCGATGGCGGGAAAAAAAAATAATCTGAGGATGTAGCCGATGCCCATGCGCACTATGATCCAAAGGAGGAGTCACCTACCTCGTGACTTCCAAAGACTTTCCAGGACAAAAACAAGTGCAAACATCTGGGCCCAACACCAGATGGCGATCTATGCTTAGTGTGTGATCTGCAGTTCATATGCCTTGAACAGTTGTTTTTCTAAAACTTTTATTTCTTTCAATATAGTAGAGTATCACTCTTTTAACATCTAGTGTGTGGAGAGCGCGTTCGGCTACTGAGTCTGGTTGAGGGAAAAATACTGGAAGTTCAACCGATTGATTTAGGTGAAAGGCAGATACCACTTTAGGTAGAAATGTTGGATTAGGCCTAAGAACCACTTTACTATGGTGTATTTGTAAAAATGATTCTTGTATGGTTAATGCCTGGAGTTCACTTACTCTCCTAAGTGATGTGATAGCTACGAGGAAGGCTACTTTCCAAGTAAGGAACTGCAACTCGCATTTGTGCAGAGGTTCGAATGGGGGACCCATGAGTCTGGTGAGGACTATATTGAGATTCCATACATGAGAAGTTGGGATTCTAGGTGGAATTATTCTTTTAAGTCTTTCCATAAATGCTTTAATAGCGGGTACTCGAAACAATGATAAATGTTATCTGTTTTGGAGCAAGCAAGATGTAGCCGTATAGATGTATATGCTAGGTTACATTGTTGTAGATGAAAAAGATAACAGATAATATTTTGGATGGAAGCATCTGAGGATCGATTTTGTTAATTGTACAATAAATTACAAATAGCTTCCACTTTGCTGCATAGCATGCTCTCGTAGTAGGACGTCTAGCCTCTTTAATGACGTTCATGCAGTCTGGCAGGAGATTAAGATAGCCAAACTCTAGGACTTCAGGAGCCAGATCGCAAGATTGAATTGATTGGGATCTAGGGGCCTTATTACTCCATGGTTCTGAGTGAGGAATTTGGGGGAGATGTGTAGCTTTTGATAAGGCACTACTGAAAGTTCCAACAGGGTTGTGAATCATGGTTGGTGTGCCCATGTTGGAGCAACTAGGATCATTGTGAGGGAGTGTTGTTTGAGCTACCGAACCAGTAACGGAATGAGCGGGAGAGACGAAGAAGCGTATGCAAATCTGTCTGACCAGTTTATCCATAGCGCATTGCCTTTGACAATGGGTGTGGATATCTGGAGGCGAAGCTTGGGCAATTTGCGTTTTGGTGTGTGGCAAACAGATCTGTGCCTTGATGACCCCACATTTGAAAGAATGGAAGAAGAACTTGAGGATGAAGTTCCCATTCGTGGATCTGCTGTGTTTGACGACTGAGCAGATCCGCAATCTGATTGTGTACTCCTGGTAGATGTTCTGCGAGGGGGTAAATGTTTTGAGGAATGGCCCATCTCCATATGCTTTGCGCTAGTTGTGAAAGCTGAAGAGAGTGTGTCCCTCCCTGCTTTTGTATGTAGTACATTGCTGTCATGTTGTCTGTACGGATCAAGACAGCTTTGCCTTTTAGGAAAGACTTTAGTGCTAGAAAGATTACTTGTAACTCATGATGATTTGTGTGGAGTTGCTTTTGTTGATGGGTCCATTAACCCTGAATGGTTTGGTTTTGGAGATGAGCTGTCCAGCCGGTGAGCGATGCGAATGTGGTTAGCACTATTTGTGGAACCAGGTCGAGGAACGGCCGCCCTTTGGATAGGTTTTGTGTGTTCCACCACTGCAGAGAGAGATGTGTGTGGCTGTCCACCAACACCAGATCTGTTAACTGTCCTTGAGCTTGGTTCCACTGATGTGCTAAACATTCTTGTAAGGGACGCATCTGAAGTCTTGCATAAGGAACGACGAGGATGCAAGAGGCATAAACACTCGAGCTGGAAGGGAGTTTTGAGGTTGAAATCTTGATATGAGAGCTTGCATGCTGGCTATCCTGACTGGATTGGGGTATGCAAGGGCTTTTGAGGTATCTATTGTGGCACCTAGGTACTGAATGAAGTGGGACGGCTGAAGGTGTGACTTGGGTAGGTTTATTGTGAATCGCAAGTCGTGGAGAAACTGGATTGTTCTGTGTGTATTGTGTACACAGTGTGTGTGTGACTTGGCTTTTATGAGCCAGTCGTCGAGATAAGGAAACACGTGAATGTGTTGTCTGCGCAAATGGGCTGCGACTGCTGCGAGACATTTTGTGATGACTTGGGGTGTAGTAGTCACTCCGAGTGGAAGAACTTTGAATTGATAGTGCTGTCTGTCCACTACGAACCGTAGATATTTTCTATGAGCGGGGTGAATAGGAATATGAAAGTAGGCATCCTTGAGGTCTAGAGTGGCAAGGAAATCGCCCTGTTGGAGCAGTGGGAGAACCTGTTAGAGAGTGAGCATGTGGAAGTGGTCCGACTGTATGTAGAGATTTAACGGTCGGAGGTCCAGTATTGGCCTGAGAGTACCGTCTTTCTTTGGGATTAGAAAGAAAAGGAAGTAAATCCCTGTTCCTTGATGAGGTAAGGGAACCGGTTCTATTGTGTGTTTTTGTAATAAGGAGAGAACCTCTTACAGCGTCAGATGTTCTGTGGACATTGGACGTTGTTTGGGGGGGTATGAATGGGGGAGTTGCATGAGTTCCAGGCAGTAACCATACTGGATAATTTATCTAACCCACTTGTCTGTGGTGATGGAATTCCAGACAGGTAGGAACTGTGATAGTCTTCCCCCGACTGGAGTGGAATGGTCGGGGGGGAAGTGGAGGGAAGTCACTGTTTTGTAGTAGGAGAGGTGCAGGTGTTATTACCGCATCCTCTACCCTTGTTGTTGTTGCCTCTATAGCCTCCTCTGAAATAGCCTATGTTAGGGGAGGTTTGAGTAGTGTTTTTGTAGGAGGATGAGGTGTTGTCCGTCCCAATAGTTTTAGAGGCGCCCCTATAAAAGGAGCACTTCTTCATTTTCTCCAAACATGTGTCTACAGTGGATCCAAAAAAGTGTTCTTGATCAAAAGGTTGATTAAGAATTGTGAATTACACATCCTGTTTAAACCCAGATATGCGTAGCCATGCGTGTCTGCATAGTAAAACGCTTGTGTTAACTGCACAAGATGCTGTGTCGGCTGCATCAAGATCACACTTTTATACAAGTGTTTGTAATTAATTTTCCCTCTTGTATGAGGTCATTGGCCTTAGTCTTATAAGGATTGGGAAGATGTTGTATGAGCTTTTCAAGCTCGTCGTAATGAACCCTATCATACCTGGCCAGTAAGGCTGTGTATTGGCAATGCACCAGTGATTTGCTGCTTGTGAGGCAATGCGTTTGCCAGATGCATCTAGTAATTTAGACTCCTTATCTGGAGGTGGGGCATCCCCTGATGTTTGGTAATTTGCTAGTTTACGTGCATTTGACACAACCAAGGACTCTAGAGGGAGCTGTGCTTTAATATAAGCTGGATCGTTGGGAGCTGGTTTATATTTTTTCTCAGTCCTAGCGTTGAGAACTCTAGCTCTGACGGGGTCTTTAAAAACGTCAGGTGCATGTTTGATGATACCTTTTAACATGGGTAGAATGCTTGTTGATTTTTGTGACTGTGTGATAGTTTCTAACAATAAATCTTCCTCCTGTGGGCCTGGCTGTAATTCTACCCCATGATAATGTGCAGTTCTATTTATGAGCTCTGCAAAACCCATGTTGTCGTCTAGGGGGGATGGCCTTGATGGGTAGGAGTCTGGATCGGGGAGTTCTGGGATATCCAGTGGATTATCATAATCCTCCCAAGGATCAGGTGGTGGGAGAGTAGTGTCATCATCATTATCCTCCTGTGTGTTCTCATCCCCACCCCAAAGGTGATCATTATCATCATCTTGTGATGTAGGTGAATATGGAGGCATTGGAGAGTGTGCTGGAGAAAGTGGTGTTGTGGGGATATTTGGAGGAGAGAAGGGTCTGGCTGGAGAAGTTACCATGTCTCTCTTCTTTAAGGGTATCTTGGGGTCTTCTGGGGGAGTCCAAAGGTCTCTTTTTAGATAGAATTGTCTTGATATGACCAGTTTTAGGGTCAATGTGAAGAGTTTATTGTTTAGGATCCACTGAATCTGGTTGAAAAAAGGTCTTTTAATCCAGTATCCTTGTTTGGTACCGATGATTTTGGTTGCTTTGGTCTTGGTTCCGAAGCTTTAGGAGGGGTCTTAGTGTCCTTTTGCTTTGTGGAAGCTGTGTAGTCCGAGGACTTTTTTGGCTATGAGGATTTATGGTCTTTTTTCGGTTCCGAAGATTTGCTCTTTTTTGGCTCCGAAGATTTGTGGTCTGGTTTTGGCTCCGAGGGTTTATCCTGCTGGTATTTCGGGGCCGAATGTTTGGGTTTCGGTACCGGGGATGGTAGTTCGGTACCGATGCGTGGCTGGCTCTGTCCCGAGCCGCCTGAAGGCTTGTGTTTGGACTTCGGAACTGAGCCGGAAGGCGGGGCGTCAGAAGTTTTGTCACGGTGTCGACCTGAGCCGGAAGGCATTACTGGAGCCTTATGTATTTGAGAAGAGGTAGGGGTGTCGATGTTGGTACTCACAGTTCGTTGACCTGGAGTAATCGTCTGATCTTCGGCCTCTGATTCATCGGAATCGGAGAAGCTGATGTCTTCAGTGTCCGGTTCTTGTTCCTCAGGAGCATCGGGCCTGCATCGAAGATGTCGTCCGGCACCGAGGTAGTGGATCGAGACATTACGCGACGTCGAGCCCGGCGATCACGTATGTTTTTCTTCGATCAAAATGAAGCGCAGGCCAGGCAAACTTTGTCCTCGTGTTCTGGAGAGAGGACATGGAGATCAGTGTGTGGGAATTTGGCACCACACAGGGGGCATTTTTGAATGGAGTTTTTTACATTAGCCGTAGGGCCTGATGGCGCGAATAGGCCCAACGGCCCGCATCGACGACCGGAATCGAAGGTGTTGAGATTTGTGTTGGATCCGCGTCGAGGAGCGCGTTCGAAAAACCGAGTGGTGAAGGATTGCGCGTCGAAGGGGAATCGAAAAAGATACTGACCCGGAGCACAGCCGTTTACATCCGAACCCGATGGTGGAAAAAAAACAATCTGAAGATGGAGTCGATGCCCATGAGCACTATCACCATAAGGAGGAGTCACCTATCCCGTGACTACAAAGACTTCTTTCACAAAAACAAAGTGCAAACATCCAAGTCCAACACCAGATGGCGATCTATGCTACAGTATATAATCTACAGCTTATAGGCCTCAAACTTGCTTTTTCATAGTCAGGCAAACTGATCACAATAAGTTTTGCCAAGTACTGCAAAGGATTGATATAATGACCTAGAACACAGTTGGCATTAACAGTGTGAAGGGGGCCAGGCTACCAGACACAAAGCCCTTTCTGGCCAAACAGTTAAGTTTCGTTAACTTCGTCAGGAGGCGCTGTAGGGAAGGTGTTTGAGTTCTGATTCCAAGAGCAGGTTTGTTCAACCAGACTTTCCAGGGAGGGGTGAGAGAATGTCAGGCAATATGTCTGGTGACTGCTGGTCCAAAAAAGAGTTTCTGCCATGCAGCCATAACACAATTCAATGAGGACTTCACTGGATGGAAGCAACCTTCATCGCTGAGGAAAACATTTCCATTATCTCAATCAAAATATTAGCCTTCATCTCACAAAGGGCAAAATCAAGCCCAGGCGTTCTGCTTCTATACATGCAAAAGTTGTAAATAAGATGACTAACTCTGAGGTAGGGCCAGCCAAAGTGGTAAGGGATGTACCCTTGTGGTAAGGTATCTAGGCTACTCATATTTTGCAATTCCAGATGTAAGCCAGCATTAGTATTAAAAATGTGAAGGTGGTTAACAGCCTCCAACTTGTCATCTTTTGTATGGCCATAATCTTTGTCGATTACTGCGAGGGTATGAAAGTCATGGGCCAGAATCTTCAGCATCCAGGCAAATTTCTGATTTCTAGGCAGATGCTCTGCCAAGGGAAACATCATTAAATTTGACAATACCATTTTTCCTCACAACAAGGATAATGTCTTCAGACGTTTTCGCCATCATGAGCATTATCGCCGTTGGATCCAAGAGTTGCTTCTACGTCAGTGCAGGTGGAGGAGCCAACTGAGCAGAGGATGACACCCTGGCAGAATTTAACTTGTTTTAAGGCCCATGGGAGTGCAGTGTTGGGGAATCCAACACAAGTCACGAAGCCGGCAGGAAAGTTCTCTGCTTTGGCAGGTGCCCCAAAGGTGCAGCTGTCATCTTGAACTAGTTCATCATAGCAAGCCAAAGGGCCCCAGAAACTCCAGTCTCATCTATTTCATTGTCAGGATCGGAGAATGCCAGCATGATTCTGAATGGACCTGGGAGCGGGACTGTTTCTCCAAGGAAGGATAGGACTTCTCTTTCCTATGGTGCTTGTTTGTGGTAAGGTCTCTTTGGAGATCGTAGCCTGACAGGTGACTTCACTTTGACTGAAAGAGATTATTAAGCATCTCCCTATGGGAGTTAGCCAGAAACAACTTGGCATCCCAATCCTAGACTGCCCATGGGTGCATGGAGATAGTAGAATCACAGAATAAAGTGCTGGACTCTGATCCTAGAAACATTATTCAATTGTAATGTTGATCCAAACTGGACATCATCATGTGGTATCTGTGACAAGGCTTGAAAGATGTAGATTTTGGAGGAGACATTTAACCTAGTTGCTGTCTAATGCTGATGAATGTCATCACTGAAACAGAGAGAGAGAGCTACAGACTTGCATTGAAGAGGTGTGTAAGAAAAGAAAGTTCTGCCAGAGGGGTGCTTGGCACTAAACTCAGGTGTCATCATGCCCAGAGGAGGAGTCATGGCTGTAGTAACATGGCGCCACCTGGCAGGGCTGGAGGGATATTGCCAGGAAAATGGTTTCCTGACCAGGTTAAAGCCTAGAAGGATAGTTCTTAAGGTGAGGAATCTGCAGGAAGATATATCCATCAGAAAAGGTATTTTCATTTGATTACTCTCATACATAAACCTGAAGCTGAGTTGTTATCGTCATGACTGTGTGTTGCTTTTATGGCCCAAACCTATAACCTCAAAATCTTTAGAGGACGTTTTGATGTCCGGCAGTGTTAGGAGTGCCTACTGCTAGTCCATTGCCATCCACTGCATTACCTTTAGGGACATTTCAAGTACTAAAATATACATACTTACAATTTTTGGTGAATTTAGAAAGTGGCCTATTTCAGAGCATTGTATATGTTTTGCTTTATAACGAATGCGAAACATGTTCATGCATATTATCGAACACTTTATTCAGGTTTCAATGAGATTTCTATAAAAGCTGTTCATGTAAAAAATAATTACAGTAGGAACATCAAAGAATGGAAAAACTAGGGGAGGGGTTGTTCAAATGTCACCCTGTAGCAAAGGAAGTGGGACGACTGCAACACTTGTATGTTTGAGTTTTATTTGTGGTTACGACTGATGTAAATAAGCATCTATCGTGTTTTCATTGTCCTGAGAAAGGTTCTACCACAATCTCAAAACACTGGTGGGAAACATGCATAGAAAAAAGACACTGATTTTCCTATTAGTGTGCTTTATTGTTCGTTAAATTCAAGTTCACAATTGGTGAAAAGGCAATACCTTTGTTAGACAGCACTTGGGAAATACCAAAAACGGCGTACAAATCATCGTATGAAAAGAAGTATTATAAATATTGCCACAAAGGTTTTAGCACTAAATCTGAATTACTTGCCATTGACACCTGAATCGAGTCCTTTGACTTCCACTGATGTAAAAAAATATTTTTATAGGAAAAACTAGACAGAAGTCCTATTGAATATCATGCTGTGTGTACAAACATATACAAAAGGCATTAAATGTTTTACAGTAATAAAAAGTCAATATTATGCCATCTAAAAGCATATAGGTTTGCAAAAAGGAATTTAAAAAACGTCATCCAAAAATGTATTTAAAAAAATGTTGGCCCACCAGCTCTGACACAGAATGGACTGATTGGTAGTCGGATGTGCACATGTGCACACAAGCAAAGTGCCAACATGTACAATGAAGACGGATAATTGGCTAATCCAATGGCCCATACTTTATGATGTGATACGTAGAAGCAAAATGTGAGTGGCAGTTGAACAGACCAATGGATAACCAGGGCTGACCCAAAACCAATATATGTATAAATGTATGTATTTTTATTATGTTTTTGGGAAAACATAAGGCTTTCAACCAGCGGTGGCCCCTCCATTAGACTGGAGGAGCGTCACCGCCGCCCTGCCACCACACGCAAATAAAAAGATAATAAAATGGGTTTTTAAACCTGTTTTATTATTGTTTTATTTTAATCCTCTGGACCCGCCTCCAGGACTCTGACGAGTCCTGGGGGCGGGTCCAGGGGATGTTACTGCTAGTGGGGGAGTGGTAGTGCACTCCCTTCACTGTGCATGAGGGTTTGGCCGTCCGTCTCAGGTCGGCCAACCCTCATGTGCAGTGAAGCACTCTCCAGCCCCAGCTGTGTTGCTGGGGCTGGAGAGAGCAGGCACAGGCTCCCAATCTGCCTGGGAGCGCAAGTCCAATCCCGACGCTGCTATCAAGCAGTGTCAAGATTGGCCGCAGTGCAGTCTGGGAGCCTGTACCCAGAAGCAGGAAGAGCGCGATGCGGCAGGAGTTTATGGCGTTGGTGGTAGCATTCATGTACGTTTTTTTATTTGTTTTTATCTCCGAACTCCCCCACCCCAACCCCCTCCTTCCCCACCTCCCTCTCCTCTGGCACGCCTTGCCGCTTTGGCAGGGGACAAGCCGCTACTGCTTTCAACACAATAAAGCGGTTACTGGGCCAGACCAGAAAAAATAATCAAACTCACAACATGCTGTCTTAAAGATAACACAGGTTTATGAACCTCTTATCATGAATTTATGTAACCTAATTTGCAAGAAAAGCCATATGCAATTTGCTCTCACTCTGCAGTGCTCCTTATTAATAACAATATTACTATCTTGCAACAAAAACAAAATACTAACTTTGTGATTCATAATTTTTCCATAGGTCTCCACGAGGGACTCCGCATAGAAGGGTGTTTCGCCGTAGAGCATTTCATACATGCAGACGCCAAGAGACCACCAGTCACACTCCGGCCCATACTTCCCCTTCCCATCCTCCATGGCTTGCAGGATTTCCGGAGAGATGTAGTCAGGAGTTCCAACAGCCACTGAAGACTGGACCTGTGGAGATTGGGAGTTTAGCACCTTTAGCCAATCAATTTCACTTTCTCACATACAGTTTTGACATTATATTCTTCCGCTTTTTTTGACAAACAATTTAGTTTTGGCAAACATGTTTGGCTTCTGTAAAAAAAAAAAAAACTTTTATAACAGGACTTTTTAAAATAAATGATAAGATTTGTTTGAAAAAGCCTTATAATTATATAAGGACTCAATGCAATGCTTAACTGATGGACTTACGGACTATTTGTTGAGTGAGTTGGACGACTATGGCGAGGATCTCGGTACTAAAAAAGTGTACAATCAAACATTAATTTACGCAGTCCGATGAGGCTGGGTCTACCTGCATCTCAGAGAACAATAACTGGGCATCAGGATTCAAATTTTAACTTGATTGAGAGAACTACTCCCCCAATTGCATTTGAATAATCTGAGAATTTATCATTACTAATGTAGACAAAAAAAGGGGGCCATGCTCTTGAATTTTTCAACAGATTCCTCCATATTAGAGTAAATAAACATCCTGGATTCCTCAAAAATGTATCTAAAGTTTTGCCTCAATGTCACTGTGTAAAGACTATTGTGTACAAGAATGGGCATTCTGCACGACGCTCGGCAATAACACACCTAAACACACATCCCTATGCGAGCCGGAAAGCATGGCCCTTGTGCTCGCATAGCAAAGGGTCCAAGGGTGTCAACTTTAACCCCACAAATAGAGAGGGGTGGGGGGTAAGCCAACGCATGTCCTCCCTAAGCAGTAAGAAAACACACGACAAAGTTCAGAAGCTGCGATGGTTGTGAATTAACGAAACCCTACGTGGGATTTTGGAAACGCTGGCAAGAAGGAAGAACCATCTTTTTGGAAGAGGAAGCCTCACCCACAACTTGTGGCATGCTTCATTATAGGCAACCCTCTCCCCACCCTGGTGGGATGGTACCACTAGGGTGGAGTTAGCTCGTCCGATACACAGTTTTATGTGAGGGTACAATACCCAACAATCTGCCAAGAAGATCTTAACAGTTGTGGATGGGGAAAAGGACGAGGAATCCCTCGTTCTCAAGTTGCAGATATATTAAGTACTCACCTTAGTGAACCTATTATCAGTGCCAGTTGGAACTCCAGAGGAAAGCCCTCGATCACAGCCTTGTTTATGGCAGTGGAAGCCATAGTCCGAAAGTAAAAATGGGTGCGGCATTGCCATAGGGGCACTTGTAGTCATTCGCAGTCCCCGCACCTTGATGGTATAGTCAGTTAACAATTGGAGTATCCTGGGTGCAAGGGACCTGCCTCATCCAGTTTTATCGTGTGTCATAACGAAAAGATTACTCCATTTTTACTACAGCAGACATCGTCCATCCCAGACCAGAAAGCTGTTATCCCCCTGGTTAGGGTAAGGAACTGAATCTAACTTTATTTTGCATGTGTGTATGTCACTTTACACGTGTGCTGTTGTGTGGATTGCAGTGCAGTATGACAAGTGTTCCATAATGAGAAATAATGTCTCTGCATGAGGAATACCAACCTTTCTCTAGAAGTTTTGTAACTTTTCTTTTCTTCCTTTAGGTGTAATTTATCACAAACAAGGCAGGACTCACCTTGGTTTCACACAGTGATTTTTAACGGTGACTAGGCCAGTCCATTAGGGATCCTTGGCCCTGATGCATGGTCGTTACCTCTATAGGCAGTTAGTAAGGGCAGAAACATGTTGGCATAAGGGGGATTGATTGAGTCATTGTACTTACATTCCATCTCAGAATTGCTTTTATGCGAACCTGGGGCTCCCAATAATAAAGGTGATAACCTGTGTATCTCAAGGTATTTTTTAGCTTATCTGGATCCCTCACTGTTCAGTAATACGTTGTCTAAGAACTCCCTCTCCCTTCTCCTTGGAGGTTAAGTCCGCCCTGGTGGTACCATCCTACCAGGGTGGAGAGGTTGCCTAAGATGAAGCATGCCACAAGCAGTGGGTGAGGCTTCCTCTGCCAAAATTGGTCTTTTTTGCTAGAGTTTCCAAAAGACGAGGTAGAGCATTGCTAATTCACAATTATTGAGGGGTAACTAACCCCCTCGTCACAGCTTACGCACTTTGTGTTTTCCTACAAGGATGTCAAGCCACTGCTAAATCCTCCTTCCTTTACGAAAGTTGGCAGTGTCATATATCTGTGTGCGTAATAGTGGTGCTTCTAATCCCATTGTCATCTCGAAATGCTTTTATTTATGGGTTTTTTTACCACCAATACGACTATTTTTCAGTTTATTTTTCGTCTGCACTTCTGAGAGTCATGAATGCAGGTCTTGTCCTGAGAAAACTGGAAAAGATAGGAGTCTGGAGGATGCCCAGGAGGAGAAGGTAGCAACCACCGCCCATGAGAATGCCACAAAACCAGCCGAGGTGGCTACCGCCCCTCTAGCGTCACCACTGGCACCATTCGTCGGTCAGAGTCAAGAGCCTCCTCAAGTATGGGGCATGAAACCTGAACCCGCTGGTACGCAACCCCCCTAAGAGAGTATGGGAGGAGAAAACCATTGAGCACTTCAAGAGGGGAGTATGAGAAGAGACACCTGAGAGAACAGACGTAATGGATGAGAAAAGGGGACAGGGGAATGACGAAGAAATAGAAGAAATATAAGTGGGCAGTTACTGACTCTGAGGCAAAAGAGTGACAGCTCGGTTATCTCTACCAGACAGTGTGTCTTACCACCAAAAAGCAACAATTGCCTTCAGAGGATGTGCAGCTATAAGCTGCTCCTGAGCTCCCCACACCTTCAAGCCACCTCCTCGTCAGCTGTGTTCTACAGATAAAGAGTCTTCGGCAACAGCTGCTCTAGGGGACATGTGGCGTAAGCCTGATACAATCTCCTTCCTTGGACCACTTGATGCTGTTGCATCTGCAATAATCCAGGTGAATGCCACTGCTCTCTACTTTTCTGTGAGCAAGGGTCAGGTTGCTGGAGGTTGATGTTCGGGTAGGTCCTCTGCAGGCAGTGGATGGGGTGTGACTGGCACTCTGAATGGAGTTGCAGGTGTTAATTCCTGGCAATTTGCTATCTCTCACACAATGCTGATAATCCCTGGCAACATGAAGTGACTGGCACAATGGTGGCAATCTCTGGCAACATGCCTGCCTTGTCATAATGGTGGTAATTTCTAGATAAAATGCAGACCATGGCATAACGGTGGTAATTCCTGTTAGCATCCTGGTACTGGCACAGCGGTGTTAACCCAAGGGAACATGCTGGTCCTGGCTCAATGGTGCCAATTCCTGGCAACATTCCAGCCTTGGAACAATGGTGGTTACTCCTGGTAAAATGTCAGCCTTAAGACAATGGTGGTCATCCCTGGTAACATGCTGAACATGAGACAATGGTGCTTGGTAAACATTGTGCAGACGTGTCTAAACTATTTTTGGATCATCAATAAATTCTCCTGGCTCCAAGGAAGCTTTCCACACAACATCATAGGATTCTGTCTGACAGCCGTATTATGATACTGGCGGATGGTGGGAAACCCGCGGGGGAATTCCGCTCTGCTTCCGACAGGCTCTGTGAGCCCATTGGGGCAGCGGGAGGAATTGTAATCCCAAATTGACAGCAGAGCACCTAGCCCCTGGCAGGGCCCCCTTCCCTCCTGGCCCGCCACTATAGGGCCTGGGGGCACCATGTGGCAGGCACCTGGCTGCCACATGGTGCAGGCATGTTTGAAAGCATCCATTTTTCTACGGCCTTTTTCCGGGCCGCCGCACAATCTCCAATAGAAAAATTGATGTTTCCAACCGCCATCCTAATACTGCAGTTGCAACCGCCGACTAAAAGTCAGGCAGGTCTATTCCCACTACAGTGTTCGTCGGACGCTTATTAGACCGACATCGTAATCAGGCCAAGTATTGGGTCTAAATGTGAAGCCGTGCCCAGGATGATATTTACTAGATTGGACTTACCAATCTTTTCCTTTAAGGTGGTCCCTAAAAACATTAAATATCTAGGCATTTTGCTCACACCAGAGTCTGCTGTGCATAGTATCAGCTACCCTGCACCCCCTCTGCAAATAAAGTCTGCTGATTTTTTTCCAAGTGGTCCAGCCTGCAGTTATTCCTCTGAGTAGAGTATAAATAGCAAAAATGAATACAGCATCGAAACTGCATAGCACTAAGATTTAATTATATTTTAGACATGCTTCCCCCGGAGTTCATCCATTTTATCTGAAAACTGAAACAATAATCAAAATATTTATATGAGACCCAAAAAAACACAGATTTAAACCTAGGAAGCTACATGTTGCAGCAATATGAGGGGGTTCTTAGGATGCCCTACATGGGTCCTACTACTCACCCTACATATGTCTTACTACTTACCCCATCACCTAGCATTGCTCTGGAGGCTACTGCTAACTTGTGTTGATAAACCAAAAGGATTGGGCACCAAAAATAATTATCATCCACTAATGATGACCTGGATATACTAAATGAAAGAAGAGCAGGATATATGGAAAACTACAACCCTATCATTCATTCTTTAAAGCACTTATGGTACATGAACGCCTTATAAAATGCGGTCATTTGCATAGGTTAGAACCCGTACTGTATTAAAAAAATCATGCTTGGGGACAGCAATCAATTAGTGAGACTGGCAGAGAGCTAGGACAGTCACTAGTGGGGTACTCTTGGGGGCGACAAACTGAACATATTTCTAGAACTGTCCCATTAACATGGCTTGAACCACTCAGAGTGGTATAAATAAACCCATATCTCACAGTGTGTGACATCAAGATTAGGATCGCCTTGTAATCTTCTCCAATTCTCATTTGCCTCTCGGTAAATAGGGTGGGGTGAGTTCAGAGGCTCTGGCTCTGGTTTATACAGTAATTACACCAATTTGTAAACCTCGATTGCTATCGCCTTAGGTTCCAATGGCAGGAAACGCTATTGATTCAATTCATCAAAGACTGGTCCGATCACCTGACTTTGGACAATAAAGGGCTGTGAGAGTCTCAATTAAAATACAGCTACTTAAGACCCTACATGATTAGCACAGGCTCAGATGTGCAAATCTTAGTCCTTATTTTAGACAGGCTACAATACAGTACACATACTCTAGTCATGCTCTGCGCTGACACACTACAGATCACGGATATAGTTAACAATGAGAAGTTCCACCAGGACTCTGGCATAGGTTGGATTGGTTGGACCTGGCACATCTGGCAGGGGAAATGATGGCAAAACAACCCTGCACTTGGGACGCCGATGTAAACATACGGGCCATTGAAGGCACAAGTGAAGCTCTAGAGACCGAGATCGGAGAGGTGGGTTTGGATGTCATGCGGATTCATTAAGACCAGAGACAGGAGTTATGGAAGCGGAAGGCCAGTTCCGTGAAGTAGAGTACCCTGTGAAAATGATGCACTCACATCTCCGGAAAATGATTACTATGAACAATACACTACTTGTGCGGGTGAATGATACTGAAGGGCGGCTTGCCAGAATAATGTCCATATTGTGTGGATTCCGGAGGAGATCGAATCCTCCAAAACTTAACAATTTCTCATGAAGATTCTTATTTTGAACACTGGCAACTGAGTCCTCCAACTGCTTTCTAATTGAAAGGGCCCACAAGGCCCTAGCACAACATCCACCCTCGGGCTCCCCAACGGCCTTTTATAGCCAGGATCATGAATTTTAAGGACAGAGACACCATATTTCGAATTGCAAACACATCTCTAACATATAAGTCCTCTGGTCTAATCATCTTTCCAGATTATACCAACCAGGTTCAGAAGCAAAGGTGTATGTCGTCATATCCTTGCTGGAGACATGTAAAATGCAAATGGGATTGTGGCAGACAGTCACACATTTAGAAAAAGAATATGCGATGGATCCATCGCAAAAATGTTTAATACCTCCAAATAAACATGCTCTACAGTCCTAGATAAATAGTTACGAGACTACCATGGAAGACTCCCCCTTGAAGGATGGCCTTTAAATGGGAGGATAACGGAAAGGGCAATCTCACACACTTATACCACCCTAATGCTCAACACACATTAAAACATACAGGGTCTAAAGGAACAATGTGAACAAGATGATGAGGAACTTGACAATGACATGTGGGCAGATGCACTCAGATTCCCCAGGAAGATTGCTATGAAAACAGCCCGAGAAAAATTGAAAAGATATGAGGGGAATGAATGGAGGCGTGGCGAGAGGATCCCTACAAAGCAGAAAAGAGGTTACCATATCTTAAATGCTAAGTTAACAAAAAAGTCAAAGGTAACGTGATCAGGATCGGAGATGTTCAATCGATTATCGATCTCATGTGCATGGTGGGAAAGGCTTTACAGCTCTGCCGGGATGTCTGTTTTGTTAAATGTTTGTTTATGGCTAAAAATGGCAATAAAATATTTAATTAAAAACACAATGAGGAGTTTTTTTGTACCACACTTCCCAGACCAGGTCTCCCTGGTAATGTAGCACAACATATCTGGCACACTGGGCGTAAATGCACGACAGGAGAAGGTTTGCAACAGCACTGACCACTGAACAACTTTGCACTGTGAGACGATGAAAGATATCATCACACTGGAGTGATTCGAAGATATGCTAGTGTTAGCAGAACACGAAGGTTGCGTATGGCCGTCTTCAAGAGGGTTTGGTACAGACACAGGAGTATCAAATAGGAATGGTCGGGTGACATGAAATGATGACAAACACAGTGAGGGATAGAATCTGCAAGTGTTGGTCATACTGGAAGGAGAAGGAGCAGCTATGGGGACATGCAGTACACACAAACTCCTCCTCAGTCAAGAGCACCATAGAACACCTCCAAAAGAGGGCATTCTTCTTGTCTTCATAAGCACAGCCCAGAAAGCACTTTACCCTAAACTCGTGAATTAGGGCTCAACCTGATCTTATAAACATAGGAAAGTTGCTGAAATACTTCTTCGCCACCCAGAGCAAATGACAGCACAGACAATGGGTAACTCCTGGTTCTCCTGAATCTCTACTAGCTTATCCTTTTTGTTCCTCCCTGTTCACACCTATATCACATTTTTACTCCAGGCTTACTGCTCCAAGGAAGAGGCGAGACCTGCTGAAACCAGCTCCAAGGCCACTATATTCCATCAACCAGCCTAGTCCAACCTCTAAAAAGTAGGAAAACAGACCTTTGGTTCTGTGACAAAGACTTTACAATTCGCCCATCGCTTTACTTATTGGACATTTCTTAGATGACAGACACCTACTTATATTAAGGTTACTTCACAGACAACTATTTCAAACAGCAGATTAAGACATAGAAAAAAAGCCTTTTTAAGGGGCGTAAGTGTGTAATTACCGTTCCATCTTCCATGAGTTTCAGACAGGAGCCAAAGTCAGCTAATCGAATGTGACCATTCATGTCCATCAAGATGTTATCTGGTTTGATGTCCCTGTAAATGAAATAAACATACAGTTAAAGTTTCAAAAATGAGAAACACTGATGCTTCTTCAGACAGATATTTCATTAACTAATAGGACTACATATGTACAGCAGGGCTGTACAATTGAAAACATCTGTGATAGATCAGCTAGTTTATATAGTTTTAATTTTTTAACCAATGGGGTGCACCAAAAACAAATAGTAACACTTTTTCAAGCAGCACAACACATCTGTTTGCACTTGACGTAAAAATGATTTACAACACTGTGGCAGATGATATGCATAGGTAGGCTATTACACACACACTTTGTTAAATTCTGGATGTAGTCATGTCTTTTGTTTTATAGTGCTTGTAAAGAAAACATGTCCCTGACTGAAGCTCTACAGAATAATTCTACAGGATGGCGATGTTGGATGCAACAGAAAATTATTCATGCCACTGAGAACAGAGCGCAGAATGGAGGAAGACATAGAGAGGGAGAGGGAAAAGACAGCGATGGTGGAAGAAAGAGAGTGAGAAAGACAACGTAAATGGAGAGAGAGAGAGAAAGAGTGAGTGTGTGTATTTTCTGAAAGAAGCACACTTATTTTCTCATGTGCACTGAGTGGAAATAGGTGTTCTTGTTTATAAAAGTGTGAAAACCCATAAATGTATCAGAAGAGTAAGAGGTGTATTCCACCTATAACAGAGCAATAAAAATACCCTTCTACTATCATTTTCTCAACATCTTGGTTTGCCCAGAATCGTCACTTAGAGCTCTCAAATGCTAAAATTAAAAAAAATCTACTTCAATCTATATGAATTAACTTACACTAGGTAACACACACTCATATACCTTAGCCCATTCTTGAAACTCTTTCACAAACGTTTGTTTTTTGTCTGAGACTCCTGACCATGTCTTACAAAATCTTTTTTCTAAAAGCAAGCACCTATAGAAAGTGAAAGATAGGAACCTTTTAATTGGCTTCGACAGTTCAGAGATTCACCTTCATTCCTCTTTTAATATCACTCTATAGGTGTTTTAAGATTTGTGATTTTTTTTTAGCATATCTTAAGAAAATCCCAAAGTATTTTTGCAAGATGAGATGGCAAAGCAGCACAGTGCAGAGCAATGACATACTTCAAGTGCTATGCTATAATATTTTTTCAAATAAGGGGCAAGACTTTAAAAGCTTAATAGCATTCTCAAAGCTTGCTTATTTATATGTGGGGTTCATAAAAGCAGCAAATCTATGATAAGCTGGGGTGGAGCTGTCTTTAGCTCTAAAGGCTATCTGTCAACAGGTTAACGCTTTCAGAAGTCTAACTGGAATTCTTCAGGGCTGTTTATTCGTGAGTAGTTGCACTATTCTAGAAGACAGTAAAGCATCCGATTACAGTGGTCTTGAGGGCAGAAAACATGACTGTTTTGCTCCTGTCTCACTCATTTATGTGTATATGACAATTGTTATGTTCACAAAGAATATATAAAATGGCAGTAAGGCATCTATCAGTAAAAAGATTTTTTTTACAACGAATGTTTCCAAATTACATCAAACAGACAATAAGAGCAAAGCTTAGGTTGTCCATGATTCCACCAAAAACCCTTCGGTGGAAAACTCCACTTAATTAACACCTGCCCTCCAACAACTGTATGTTTTTTATCCACTTCCTCTACTCATGAGCAGCACAGGAGTAGAGGAGTTATGGGGAAGCTATGTACCCCTTAAATTACCTGCCATTCTGCTGTGCACTTCACCACTGTTAGGTCAAACCTCTCACAACCATCAGAGCTGGTGTTCGAACTATGGTCTCTCAGGTAGAGCTAGACAGAATTAACTACTTTTCATGTAGAGAATCCCACCTGGTGCCAAGCATTACATTTTAGGACTTTAGAGTTAGTCGGATATTCCCATCCGGGGCCAGTACCTAAAAAGTTCAACATATGCGTCACTACTCTTAGAAAAGACCTACAAATGACCAATCATGCTATAAAAATAAGACAGATGGACATTACTATTTATGTAGTGTCCATAACAAATGCAGTTCAGTGGTACTGGAGTTGATACCTTACTTTAAATTAATGGCAAGATAGAAAATGAAACAACAACAAAATATCTACTCTGTGTAGCAGAACCACAACTCTAATTTAGGGTATCAGTTTGGAAATCTCTTTCTTCTCGAAAAGTAGAATGGTGGTCTAGAAGATTTCTTTCTTTACATCTCTTCACCGGTTGCCAAACGTCGCTTTAGCTTAGAAAAACTAAGAATTCACTGGAAAAGCGGTCTGCATTTGTACTATATGTTAGCCTAAGCAGATGGTTAATAAAGGATGCAATTTCTTTAAAGAAACATAAATCCTTGTAACCTGGCCCCAGGGAAAAACTCCAGCTTGTGGACTCTAAATGGTTTAGTGGTTGAAGGATAGATGCACATGAAATCCAGAGACGTTAGGGGTACAGATAAAAACCTGAAGAATTACTGAACAGGTCATGGTGACAAACAGCAGGATGAACAACGTTTCCTCCTTCCCTTCGTGGAGGTGGAGCACATGTTTAAACTGATTTACACTCACTAAGGAGAGCAAGCTATTTTTAGAATAGTTCCTCATATGCAAACCTTCTTTAGAACGAAGATTCAAATTGAGAGGTGGAGGTTCAAGCAGTCCGATCTACTAAAATGTCCTCAAAGGTATAGTCTCCAGAGTCGCTTCCTGCAAATTCAAGAGCGGTTAAGCCATCAATGAGTACATTTCTCTTTTGCTTTACTGATACATTTGCACAAAACCTCTTTGCCTAGATACAAAGCTAGGATTGTTCAGCACCATCACTACATAGGTACTAAAAACCTCTTAACACCCAATAAACTTTCATTCTACGTTTAGTGTTGAACCTTGTGTGCATCTTCCTTCTATGAGGGAGAAGAAAGAGGAGTGAAACAAGATTACAGATTTCAAAAAGGTAAAAGAAAACATTCTAGTTAATGAAAAGGAAAAAAGTCAAACATAGAAAAGATGAAGAAAAAAAAAGCAAAGAAAATAAAATCAACAAGACAGATGGGGGGAACCTAAAGATGAAGTAAAAGTGAACTTAAAAGTTGCTGCAGGGGTCATGCAGATATTCGGGGAGACCTCTGGCCTCTACATGAATAGTAGCAAATCGTATCTGTGGCTGTTGTGTGGCTGTTGCGTGGCGGAGATCGGCTGGGCACCTGGTCTCAAACAGTCACCATAGTTCGGGATAATTTTAAATATCTGGGGGTGTTTTTATCCACATCCCAATCTATTTCATGGGATAGGAATATGGCTCCCCTGTGGGCGCAAACGGCTGACCAGGTTTGTGTGTGGTCTCATTTGCCGCTCTCATTACTTGGCAGATCTGCCATATTCAAAATGGTGTCCCTGCCCCACCAGCTTTATCAGCTTCAGAGCCACCCTTATTACATACGGCCGACCTGGTTACAGCAGTTAAGCAGGATCCTTGCTCCCTTTCTCTGGGAGGGAGGAGCGGCACGCGGCGCTCTGAGAACCTGCTGTCAATCTACCTACGGTGGAGGTACTGCCACTCCGGATGTTCAGGCCTATCATACAGCCTCAAACATATTGGTCCTTAACGACTGGTGGTATGGAGATCGTTGAGATCCAGCATATGCAGTGTAGCGTTGGTGAATGGGGGCCACCTCGCTACACTAGATCCTACATTCCAGCTCGCAGCTTGAGGCATTACGGCCGGCGACCAAGACAGTATTTGCGGTCTGGAAACGAGCGCTGGGTGCGATGGGCTGGTGGGGTAAACTTACGAGGGAAATAGCCTTATGGTGCAATAGTCAGCTATCCCAAGTGATGCAGCTATCTGGTTTTCAGGGTTGGGAGGCCATTGGCATTGATACAGTAGGGGCAGTTATACGTGGAGGTTGCTTGAAACTTTCCAAGAACTACAGATAGAATTTAATATGCCCCACACACAATTCTACAAGTACTTACAACTGAGACATGCTCTCTCCCCATATTTGGCGCAGCTAGATACTATACCTGAATTTAACCCCATCAAGGCCAAAGTCTTTATGGGCAATCTGGTGGATCACAAAATCACAAAGATCTACTGTACACTCATAAATAATACCCCCACCACACTACACAAAACACTGGAGGCCTGGCAGGTAGACCTAGGGCCCCTTGACGAGGATGATTGGGTGGAGGCGCTCGAATCCACGTGTGGTGCAGCGATAGCTGCCCGCCTGCAGCTGATCCAATTCAAGTACCTGCATCGGGTGTACTTCACCAGATATAAGCTGTGGCGGGCAGGGCTGATTGCGTCCCCTAGATGTTCGCAATGTGGGGCGACTGAGGGCAACTTCTTCCACACAATATGGCAGTGTACCTCCTTGTTGCGGTTTTGGAGGGGGGTTGCTGCGTGCCTTTCGGAGGTCCTGGGTTGGGACATTCAACCCACACATCGACTATTCATGCTCCGTATAAGTGAGGGAATAGGTGGCAATAGATATAAGCGCAACTTACTGTTTCTCAGCCTCATGCTGGCTAAGAGCGATGTGGCTAGGGTATAGAACTGTGAGTCTCTGCCGTTGGTTGCGACCTGGAAGAAAGGACACTACTTTTGTAAGGTTCTAGAAATCTCGGTTTTTGCAGCAAGAGGGTGCGCCCCAAGAAATACTATAGGATATGGAAGCGGTGGGCGGATTACAGGGGACCAGACTTAGATCCTCCTCCTTCGGTCTCTGCTATCGAAGAATTGTTGGGTTAATGGAATTTTGCTACGCTATGGATGTTGACCTAATATATGTGTGTATTACACTGCATCGACCTACATGTCTTGGATCATTGGAGGCCTACAGCGATATGGTTATGGCACTATTGTTTGTTGTTAAAATTTAATTTTCTCCTTTCTCTGTAATGTGTTTTCTACACCAACACGGATATTTTATTATGGAAAATGTTGAAATCAATGCTGCTTGTCATTTTCTTTTGCTGGCGCTCAACATGACGTCGGATTTGTATCGGCTTTCAACAATAAAATTGAGTTGTGAAAAAAAAGTTGCTGCAGGAACAAGTGGGAGGGGAAAAAAAAGAGTGTTGTGTATGAATGTTCAACTGAGGTTCACAGTGTTTTTACAGGAATCAAGCTGAGAACACACACCACCTAGTTGGGTTTCAGGACAAAGGTCTGCATTGTACCAGCTCAAGTAATATACAGTTAACTAAGAGGTCTTCTGTGCACTAAGCATCATTTACCCACAATACTGCTTTGCTGCACACACCATGGCCCAGAGAGCTAGAGTCCCTTCTAAATATATGTTTCCCAATCCCAGCAACCCCCTTCATTATCAAATCAGTCAATGGTGGTTCTATACACAGCTTCAGAGGCACATTAATGGATCTACCTTCTCAATTCCTTCCAGTCCTGACACAGATTATCTACAGAGACATGTAGAACCTGGATTCAGTATTTCAGTAATATATTCTTCGGTTACCTCCATCCGGCATGGGCAATATAAATTACTATTACGACAGAACAATGTCTCAAGTGTACAATATATCACTACTTTGAATTGTTTTCCTTTTTACATCTTTAAGCTGAATACTTGAGATACACACAAAAAATGTTGATATTATTGATAATCAGACGGTTCTTCCCCCCAAAAAAAGGTGGCTGGAGCACTGTAATCCATGAATTGGCCCCAGTATGATTTTCTTGCTTCATGCTCTGATAACAGTAACGTAAAGACATCACATTGACAGACTGGCCCTCTCCGATTACAGATAGGTGATTGATGATTATCACCCATGAACTGTACACATACCTGGGTGGCATAGAGCTGGGAGCTAGTTCCACCACAACCCTGTTAGCTTGGCAAATTGGACTCGCAAGGTGGATAAGATCGGCTACCAGGTACTACCATATTCCTGATGAGCTGCACTGGCTAAAGGTCTAAAGAAAGGGTCATGTACAGCCCACCCTCTGACTGAAGTGCAAGCAAATCAAAGCACACTTGCACGAGGACAGCATAATGACCACAAAGCACAAACAGGTGAAACGTGGGAGAGAGGTTACGACAGCGTGAGGAAAATAAGGATCAAATGATAAGGAAAGAAAATACTCGCTGAGTAAGAGTTGAAAAATTAAAAGTGAAATTTACCAAAATGTTATGATTTCTAAGAATCGACATTAAGGGACTGTGATTTTCAATTCTCGCCATCAGAAAATGAAAACATTCTCAGAAAGTTGAGAAGAAATTGATTTAATTAAAAAATGACAAATTTTCGAGAAATGCTCAAGGAAGGAACTAATTAATCCTGCCTCTTGAGAACAAGCAACATCATTTTCTCTCTCGCTCATTAGCGGTTATCTATAATGAGAAGTTATTAACTAACCATCTGCATGCTGTACTAATACAGTCATTGTGCACTGCTTTTCAATTAAAGTTTTTAAAAAAATCTTCTCAAACCAGGTAAATATGAAGTTTTTTTCTTTCCAAGTTCCCAGAATGTGACTTACCAATCATCAGAAAAAATAGACGTCTTTGTTTAAAAAAGTCTTTTTTTCAAACCAGATACTTATGAGGTTTTTTTCTTTCCAAGTTCCCAGAATGTGACTTACCAATCATCAGAAAAAAATCAACGTTTTTGTCTAAATGTCCATGAGGAAAAGTAGCAAATTAAATGGGCTAACACAAAATCATTTTACTACGCTCCCCTGAAATGTTATCTGGTTGAGGCCCAACCACAAATTCTTTTGTTCACCAAAGTTCCACTTAGATGCACGGAAACTCTGAGCACAGTCTTAGACGGCACTTGCTACCATTGAAAATCCATAAGTTTGGCTTATTTTCCACAGTTCTTCGCTTATGACAAAGAGGTGGATGGTGGCGGAAGGCAGCAAAGGACTAAATGGAAGTATATTGAGAACGTGGTTAAAAGACACAAAAGTGTAACTTAATCAGCATCACTAACAATGGGGCTACAGGGACAGCCGACCGAAAGGAGGTCTGTCCCCCGGGGATATTGGGGGAATCAGGTACAGTCAGATGACTGGGTTTGTTTGGGCTACATCCGGTAAAGGATATAGCTCAAGGGATATATAGAAAGCCATTTAGGGCTAACACCCACCATTTTGTTGGTAGGTGGACACAATGGCAGCCTTTAGCAGTTAGGAAGATTTTTAATCGTGAGTATAGGTTAGTGTTGAGGAGGAGCACTTTAGGCAGTACCTCCGCGTAATTGGCTTCCTGCGTGATGAGTGACATGCAGAACGACTGTGTACAGGGTTTGCCCGGCAGCTTAGAGAGGCCGGGAGCTTGGAGTTGTTGGCAGTGACGAGTCCCGTGGCCGGTGGGGGATGCCTCCAGTGGGTTGGCGGCCGCCGTTCTGGCATACTCGCCACCTAGGGGACCTGCATCGGTAGAGGTGAGCGTCCGGAGCCACATGCAGAGCAGGCCTAGCTCTGAGAGGGGTGGGGTGAGGGAGGGGCCATAAGCAGCACTCCAGAAGTGTTCACTGGGCGGGGGGAGGTGGCACATAAGGCCCAGAGAAAACTGAGGTAAAGTTCTCACAGGGTTAGGGCTACAAGCAGAAGCAGGATAAGATTGTGCAGTTGGGAGGGGAGGGAGAGTAGTTCATGTTAGGTAACACGCAGGAGGTAGGACGCACATCCCAGGGTGGGGGGCGAGCCAGGCAAGGTGTATGAGGTTCGAGGGGGACAAAGTCGAGGAGATCTTTTTCTGTGGGCATCCTCAGTTTGATGATGGAGAAGAAGAATTTATGGGCAACCCGCAGCATGTTCAGGAAGGGAGTGGCAGTGCCCATGTTTTATTTTGGGATGGAGATGGCGAAGAAGTTGAAAAGGGGGACACACAGATAAGAGATGGGAGTGGGAAGCACAGGCAAAATAAGAGGGGAAGGTGAGCAGGCAGCCTTTGGGTGAGGGAGTCAAGGAAGATGTTTGGACAGGCAGGCAGGAGGGATCATTAGGTTCACTAGCTGCGGGTGGCCGCCATGCAGGCGGAGCTTCGTGGTAGGGCATCAGCATTGGTCGCAGCAATGCTGGAATGGGTTGACGATGAGGAGGCAGACGTAGGGCTGGGGCACGCTTTGCAAAAACCCCATAGGGTGTATGCTAGGCAAACTAAAGGGTCAGCAGGAGGAGAAGGGCGCTAGCCAAGTACCTCGTTTCAGGAGGGTGGGGTATTGGAGCAGCAGGCGTTTTTTTCAGGGTGCTGTACATTGGGCCTATCATCTTCGTTACAGGTGTCCAAATTGCAGCAGGTAGCAGACCTGGCAGAGCACAGTATGGCTCATCTGCCCCAGGGGGAAGTGGAGGCCCAGAAAGGTCAGCCCAACAGCGTCATGGGACTCTGCCCTAGGTGATGCAAGAAGTTCTTGGAACGGCCTTGCCATGGCAATCACTAGAACGGAGCATCTATCGCTCGGGATTAGCACGGGTCCAAACTACCCACATCAGTGGAAAGCCTGAGAGGGTATGATACGGCCCCTCAGGAGATGGTACATGGGAGCCCGAGGAGGGGGCAGCAGCAGCCACATAGTGTTGTGGGAGAGGCCCTGAAGGGCTCATGTGGCATGACAAGGTGTTGGATTATGGAGAAGACAGTCTTGAGGAAGGAGAGATTATGGGCACGGAGGTGCAGTATCTCTTGGTGCTGCCGAAATGGCACAGGGGGACCAAGTGGGAAAGGGGTACCTCTAATCCTGCGCCTAGTGCTGTTTTTCAAGTCCCGATCTGGGATCAAGGACGGACAACGACTGCGCAAGGGACACGGCAGCAATGCACGCTGGCAAGGTGTCAGGCTACGGAGCAGGCGCCGACCTTAAGGGCAGGTAAGATGGCAAATGTAACCAAGGTGTCAGGTCCAGTCATGGTGTCAACGAGGGTAGATGCGGAGTCTGGAAAGGAGAAAGAGGCATGACTGCAGAAGGGTAGATATGTCAGGAACACTTAGGTAGGTACGGAGGACACAATGGGAGAAGAGGCTGAGACTCCAAGGCAGGTGGGTCCTGACTAGGAAAGGGGACAGGAGAATAAAAGGATGCCCGCTAGTGTGGTGATGTGTAAGGACACATCCAACATCTGTCATGGCTGGAGGGCCAACCAAACAATGACTTAATAGGGGAAGAATTAGCGTCTGTGTCTTATACCTCAGTGGATGTGGACGGGACCATGGTGGAGCAGGCAGGTTCAGAAGCTTACATGGCAAAGAGTGACATTTCATCAGACTTTCAGCTACTACAGAGTTTAAATTGCTTGGTATTCAATTTGGAGGCTCATGGTACGTGGAAAAAGCACTCCCTATAGGATGCTCAATTTTATGCGTGCTTTTTGAATGTTTCAGCACTTTTATATAGTGCCTGTTCATGTAGGCAACGGGTCAAGACAAGGTGACATATTACCTCAATTACTCTTTCTTGCTGCTAGTAGTTTACTGGAGCTCATGGAGGACGCGGGGGTTCCTTTGTCCCCGGAAAAAACGGTAGGTCCAGCGACCACCATCGCCTTTCAAGGAATTAAGTTGGATTCAGTGGCTATGACAGCACGCCTTCCATTTGCCACTGAAGATGCAGGTACTATTAGACACAATGCTGGCAAAACAGAAGGTCATGGTCCAAGAGGTACAGGGTTTGGGACTATCAGGGCTTTCCCTACCCCACCATCATGTAAGATTAGCTGCAGGGATCTGCAGATATGGCAATGTTTTTTGGGACTCCTTCCATGGCATTCCGCTTGCGGCACCACAGGTTTTTGATTGGGATGTTAAGATTTATTCCGATGCCTCAGGTGGCATAGGGTTTGGACTGTATTGGCAAGGCTGCTGGTGCCGGGAGGAATGGCCTGACTGCTGGAACAGAGAGGAGCATAGCATTTTATGTTGTGTTTTCCCCTTGCGGTAGCTGTTTCATTGTGCAGAACACTGCTGCACCACAAGAAAGTAATCTTCAGGATCTATAACATGGAGCTGGTTCAGATAGTTAACAGATAGTCAGTGAGAGACACGCAGGTCCTCAAGTTGCTGAGGGTTTTCATGCTGGAATGTTTGAGACAGGACATCTTGTTTAAATCTAGACACATACAGTGCATGTACAATGACATTGTGGGAGCTTTGTTTTGTTCGCAGTGGGAGAGGTCCCATGGGCTGGCCACAGAGACAGACTCAGATGCTGCCAGAGTTATGGACAGTGGGAGACAGAGATTGTGTCAGGTGGTAGTCGGGTCCTTGGCGGCGTATACGTGGGAGGCCTATTACCAGGCTTGGGGCAAGTTTCTGTGCCGAGTGGGACAGAGTTGAGGATGGGTGCAATTTTTCTTACGACTGACAGAGAAAGGCCTCTCCAGAGTAACAATCGCAGGGAAGTTGGCCAGCATTGCCTTCATGGGAAAGCTCTTGTGGGGTTATACACCATCAGTGGGGGAGTTAGGTAGGAGAATGCTCGATGGTTGAGCTTGGGAATGAGATAAATTGGGTCATAGGAGGAAGCCTCTTTCTTGGCAGGTTTTTTGCAGAGTGATTCATAGCTTGCCAGATATGGGTTTTTCCCAGTTTGAAGTGGTTCTTTTTTCACACTGATGGGGTGGATGCTTTTTGAGGCATTCAGAGTATTAGAACTTTTGGGAGCCCGGGGTATCTCTGGGCTGGCATGGGAAGATGTTAGTTTTCAACAGAATGGCCTCAAAATAGGATTGCTAACATCAAAGAAAGACAGAGGTTAAAGGGAAGGTCAGTCATTTTGCAGTTTCAAGAGGATGAGGTTTGCCCTGTGGCATGGGTAAGAAGCTCAGGGCACAAGTGAGGACATCGGAAGGGGCTGTGTTCAAACACAAACAAGGGGATCAGGTCACTTGTTAGCAGTCTTGAGAAAGGCAGTCACAAAGCACAGGCTAGTAGCTACCGATTTTGGAGCACATTCCTTTAGGATCGGGTGATCTAGGGAGCAGATAATGGGACTAGGTAGGTGGTCATCAGACTGTTTTCAGAGGTACGTTAGGACTAGCGAGGGGGAAAGGGTGATTGCTAGCCGGATGATGTGTTCACACTGCTTTCTTTTTCAGGTTCGGTTCCAGGCCCGTTGGCTGCTGGCCTGTAGGTGGAGATTGTCAGACATTCCTTTGCAAACTGGGCAGCCAGGTCTGCAGGGAGGAGTGCTTGGCATTGGAATTCGGGTTTCCAACGTGGATTTTCTAAGGTGGTAAGGGGGGCATGAGGTGGAAGGAGTTGTTACCCAAGTTTAACATGCTGATGCAGAAGAATACTTGCCCGACCATTCTGATCCTTCACTTAGGGGACAACAAAATGGTGGTGGAGAAAGGTGTGGCAATCTTACAATCCATGAAGCAAGATTTGAGGGAGATAGGTTTGTAATGGCCTGGATGTTTTACAGCATGGACAGAGTTTATACCTAGGAGGTGTTGGAGAGGTGCAGCCAAGCAGCCAGCCATAGATAGAGCAAGGAGGAAGAAGAACAGGGAGATGCGTTTTCGTTAGGGCAACGGCCTAGACAGAATTCAGCACGTTGACTTGCATTACCAGGAAGTCGAGTTTTTTAGGGACCACGGTGTACATCTGTCGGAAGAAGGGACAACATTATATCTATTGGAGTTGAGGGAGTTACTGGTCAGGACTTGAAGAAGCAGGAGTGAGATGTGTGTTGGGGGAGAGAGGGGAAGCAGAAATAGTCTGGTTGGTGCCTTTTTCTGGTGGCGGTTGGCCCACAAAATAGGAAAGCAATGCCATCCTCTCCACAAATTTGCAGGCCTACAATTAAGGTTATTTTGGTTAACATAGGGTAAGCAAGCAGAAAGGGAGGGTCTTAACAACCCCACAACAGAAGCCCTGGAGTTACAATGTTATGTCATAGGAATAACAAGTTGAGCACAGGTTTATTAGTTTAAAGTAAAGCAAGACAATCAGAGAAGTACAGAGGGTTATCATGTTAAAGTTTTGAAGGGTATGTATATGGGGGCGGGATTAGGGGAGGGGAGAAGGAAGGTAGGTGACTGAATGTACAGTGAGGTTTTTGTTCTGTAAGGCCTTTGTCCTAGGAGGTTTATGTGATATGCACCTATTCCAATGAAGTGGCCTTTTACACATATTATGAGAGTCAGTGGTCTGTAAGGTGTCCCATTTCGCCGAATGGGCATCCACACCCAGTTTGCACACTTTGCTTTACTTAATAAAAAAAAAGTAAAATACAGAGACTGCACAAAGTGAGCAAACAGCATGAAATAAAGCCTTACACGACCACATACGAGCACACCATAAAGGGGAGGGAATTACTCCTCATAAATAATATATTTTAAAACGTTAAAAAAGTTACCTGTGGAAATGCACCTTTCCCCTGGTACATACACAAACACACAGGTCATTATAGGGAAGTAGGAGTATGCATGAAATTTACAACTTGAGTGGATTTCCAGGCGTACTACTGATCATTATTGCAAATTCCTAAAAATGCAGAAATCAATGCAAATCACAGGAAAAAGACCTGATAAAATAGTTTATTTTCTTCCCTGTGATTAAGGCCCTGTAACATCAGCTTCTTGCTCCGAAGTACACTGCTTAAGAACAGTTCCAAATAACAGTCAAACATCATGAGAAGTCCCATTAATACTTCCATTCTTTTTCATAACGAGAATAGTTTTGTTTATGATCCTTATACTTATAACCCAAGATGGAGCTGTTAAACCAGTGAAAAATAAAGCATATACTCCCATAGGCACATTGTGTAACACCTATTGGTAGAGATTATAGAAAATCCTCAACAGAAATATATGGTCAACATCACAAATCGAAGGATATGCAAAGAGCAATAACAAATACAGTTTAGGATTTCATCAGTCAGTTGTGCCATTTAAAGTAATTAATACATTCAATACAAATGCCTCTCTGGGTTTTCTCTTTGAGGCATATCACAGCATTGAATATTTTACCATCTTCTGAACATAGGTCACCGTCTGCTTATTTGTATGGGACACCCCTACCATAATCCAACCCAACACAACTCATTCTAAGCAAACCGCCTAGTGCAACGCAACTCACCAAATTCAATGCAACGCAGCCTAACCAAGGCCTATGCAATGCAACCTTACCAAACCCAAGGCAATGCAACCTAACTAAACCCAATGTAACGCAACTCACCAAACTCACTGCAACACAACCTAACCAAGCGTAATCTTACCAAACCCAATGCAATACAACCTAACCAAGCCCAAAGCAGCGTAACCTTACCAAACCCAATGCAATACAACCTAACCAAAACCAATGCAAAGGCAACTCACCAAACTCAATGCAATGCAACCGAACCAACCCCAATGCAACCTAACCAAACCCAATACAACGCAACTCCCTCAACTCAAACCTAATGCAAAGCAACCTCAAACAATCTAATCAAAGACTCTGTGAAACACTTGGGCATTAAAAATCTGTGAGTAGAAAGACAACCCCCCAATTTGATCTGCAGTTAGAAAATAAGGTGGCGATAAGATACATAAAATAAAAGGGTATGAAACTAGGAGAGAATGAAAAATGGCAGAAAAGAAATCTAGCTTTCATATGGCATAATCTGCGCTTTCAATGAAACTTCTTAAAATGTTCTTCCTGTACCAATTTCCTGAGCAATACCAAGGTTTGTTTTGTAATTCTTGGGTTGAATATCACAGTGGAAACATTGAATTCTTATGTTCAATGCACAGTGCCCGTCGCTGCCTGTGGCCATCCCTTCTAGATTTAATGATAAGCTCAATGGACCACTGTGTTTCATAGCCTTCTTGAGAGTAACACAGAACCAACATGAGCTGCTACTGCTGGCCATTGCCTCCCAGTTTACACAAGATCCAGGATGAACCAGAACGGTTGCCAGTCAGGCAAAGTATTAACATTTTTATGTTTTCTTCTCTGTACCCTCCTCGAGATGGGTATGATGGGCTCAGGATCTAGGCCCTGCTAGTACTGCACCTTCACGTTAGGTATTCAATTAGAGAAATTACCATTCAGACTGACTTTGGATGCCATACACATTGATTGGGAAAGATGATATTATGAAGTTTCCCCAGGAGGCTCTAAAGCCAATAATACCCAGCTGTATACAAGGGCGAAGCAATCAATTTTGTGGGCTATTTATGGATCACTTTAGAGATCAAGAGGCATGTTTAACTGATATTGTTGAGGATGCATGGCACAAACTGGCAGCAAGTCAGCACAACTGATATTCTTTTCACAGAAATGGTCTTGTTAGGGTGGGACAGCCACTGGGCCATCAGATCACACTGGATCCCAAGCATTATAATCATGTGGTGTGTGTAGAAAAGTTAGAAGTCAAGAAATAAGGAACCAATTGCACCAGGAAAGGGTCAGAGAGGATTTTTTCAAGTTCATCATGTGGATGATGCTTGTGGTCCATTCCAAAAATGGTGCCTCTACCTGAGGGAGTCTATTGACAAAATAGGAAAGCAATGCCATCCTCTCCCAAAAACACTGGGGAGATGCTTGCAGTTTTTGGTACGACTAGGGTATTTTCTAGCCTGAACTTGTTTTCTTACACTATCCTTTTTTCTGTAGAACGGTTGCAGACATTAAACCTCTGTCACTACACCTAAATGACCCTACCGGTCTAAATAATTGCAACTTTAGCCGGTGTCTTCATAAGCAATGCATCAGTTGTCCAATGACCTTCATGCTGTTATCTATTTGCAGGATAATATACTGATCTAGGGTGCGAACACCGAGAAGAATGGGAGATTGTTTTGACATGGCCTGCCAACCTACAACTGCTTCTGTAGGCTGGGCCACCAACGAACAGATCACCCATGCCACTGTATCCGGTAGCCATGAAAACTCTCTCAATGTGCCCTGGACAAACAGTGAAAACATTTTTGGGCTGGCATTAGCCAAGAACTTGCAGTAAAATGATATGTATAATATACTTGATTATAAGGGCTTTCAGCCAGCCCTCTTCATCCACTGGTCTGTTGTTGTGTCATTCACATGTTTCTTTAATCCAATATAGCATCCAGCACTTAGCAATGGATCAGCCTACCTCCGCCATTGGCTAACTTCACTCCGAGTGACAACATTCAGCTCTTTAACAAGGAGCACATCCACATACAAAGTAGTCCACTTCAGAGTCTGGGTCTATAATGGAAAATAATGCTTTTTGGCAAAAAAAGTTTTGTAATGGTGAGAGCCTGGAAACTTCCCAACAATAACATTTTTCAGAATCAAGGCAAAAAAGCACTAACACAGCTAAAAGGCTGGCAGACAACAACAATGCTAATGTAATGCTTGTTCTATATAGCTGGCAATGTAGCCCTAGCCAGAGTAACCGTTTTAATAAAAAATGGTAGTACAGAGTCATAGTCCAGGTAAGTGGAAGGGCCCCTCAGGACTCTTGCCTAAGGGGTGATCACAGAATCTTTCGCGGCATTTCCTTCAGACTATAAAATCTTCCGTCAAGATAGAGTGAAAGGCAGGGGAGGAGGGGTGGCGGTAGTAGTGAAAAAGTCAGCTACCTGCACTATTTCCTCTTTGGATACCATTGCTGGAGCCGAATCCCTTGCCTTCACTATTAGATTGACCCCGCATCAAGCCTTGAAGGGGCTGTTGGTATATAGATCTCCCGGACCAGTGGGCTCTTTTTTTGACGATCTTCAGGGGGCCATATCTGGCATGGCTCTGAGTGCGCAGCACTGTCTTTTGGCGGGTGATTTTAATTTTCATATGGATGCCGGCGATGATCCGGATGTGAACAAACTGCTTGATGTTACGGCCCCTCTTGGTCTTGTCCCTTTTTTGGTTGGTTCCACACATGACAAGGGACATACTTTAGATCAAGTTTTCTCCTCGGTTCCTCTCGTCGACGTTGAGCTCCTCCCTGTGCTTTGGACTGACCACAGGCTGGCTAGATTCTGTGTATTGGGAAGTGAAAAGTTACCTAACAGTACCCCTAGACAGCATGGCGCTGGTCGAAGGGCTCTGTATAGAGTCACGCCTGAGTTGCTGGCCCAGGCGGCTATGGACCATCCTTGCCCTCTTTCAGGGGATCTAGAGCAGGATGTGGAGTCCTTGCAGGGGTGGCTGTTGGAGAGGTTGAATGATCTGGCCCCCGTAATGGCCCCTCAGGATATGGCTAAGAGGGTTACAGCCCCGTGGTTCACTACGGCATTGTGTGCCACCCGTGCCCAGTGTAAGGTGGCCGAGAGGGCATGGCGCCTTCACTATGATCCGGAGGCCAGACTGGCTTATAGGACAATGATCAAATCCTATCATCGGGATATTATCCGGGAGAAAAAGGATTATTTGGCCAGGAGGATCGAGGCTGCCTCCAACTCCTGTAAAGAGATCTTTACTGTAGTGAGGGAGTTCACGGCGCCCAGATCCAACGTGTCCCACAGTGTGCCACCGGAGCTCTGGGTCTGTGATCTTGCTAAATTTTTCACGGATAAGATAAAGTCTATCCAGGACTCTTTTCCATTGAGGTCTGCGGAAGTGTGTTTTAGTCCGAATGCCGGATTATCTTCCCCGTCCATGCAGGGTGCGGTTCTTGCTGAGTTTCCATCTGTCTCTGCCGATGTCTCCCTGGCTCTTCTGGATAATCTTAAATCGGGCTCGCCATTGGATTCGTGTCCAGCCAAATTTTTGGCCAGGACGGCGGCCGTGGTTAACCCATTGGTCAACTCCTTGGTGAATCTGTCCTTGAGGGAGGGGAGGGTTCCGTTGCCCTGGAAAAGGGCTATGGTGATCCCCCTCCTCAAAAAACCTGGGTTGGACTCTGAGGTTTTGGCCAATTATAGGCCGATTTCCCTTCTGCCGGCCTTGGCTAAGATCACGGAGAAGCATGTGCATGGCGTTCTCTCTAGCTTTCTCGAATCCAATGACTTGCTTAATCCATCACAGTCCGGTTTCCGTCCTAATCTAAGTACGGAGACGGCACTTCTGGAAGTGTCCGAGATCATCAGGGAGACACTGGACTCTGGAGGAAGGGCCATGCTTGTCATGCTGGACCTGTCGGCGGCCTTTGACACCGTCCCCCATGAGGTGCTCCTCTCCAGACTTTATGACATCGGTCTGAGGGGGACGGTGTTCAATTGGTTTACATCTTTTCTTGAGGACCGCCGACAAACGGTCTGGGTCTCTCCGAGCTCCGCCGAGATGCCGCCATTGGGAGTCGGTGTTCCACAGGGTTCTGTGTTGAGCCCGACTCTGTTTAACATCTTTATGACACCTCTGGCGGCACTGGTGGAGTCCTCTGGGGCCCAGATCGTATCCTACGCGGATGACACCCAACTGCTTTTTACGTGTGGGAAAGACCAGGATTTTGATGGAGAGAACATCCGGAGTTGCCTGGAGAGGGTTTTTAGCTGGCTCCAGCGTAACAGCCTTAAAGCTAACGCCAATAAATCGGAGGTGCTGTTCTTCGGCTGTTCTCTGGACCCCGATTGGCAGGCCTGGTGGCCATTAGGTATGTGTCCCCCCGCCCAGGCATCGCTTGTGGCCAAAAATCTGGGAGTGAAGGTTGACAATAATCTGTCGCTGAGATCACATATTTCTGGCCTGGTGGGCACCTGCTTTGGCATACTCAAGATGCTCCGGATGTTCCTGCCTTTGCTTACAGAAGAGCATAGAAAGATCACTGTGCAAGCCTTAATTGGCTCTAGATTTATTTATTATTTATTTATTTATTGGGCTTATTGAGCGCGACAGCTACCCAAAAAGGGTTTCCCGGCGCTATAGAACACTGGAGCAAAAGAATGAAGGCAGGAGAAGGTCATAAGAAAGAGACCGGAGCATGTTACTGGTTGAAAAGCCAGGTCTTAATGGCTTTGCGGAAATGAATGTAGCGGGTTTCCAAACGGAGAGATTGTGGGAGGGACTATGCGAACGTCCTCTTTGTAGGTCTTCCGGAGTATCTTGTTCAGCGGCTGCAGGTTGTGCAGAACTCCGCGGCCCGTGCTATTTTTGGTCTCCATAGGCGAGTGAGAGCTTCGGGTCTGGTGCGATCGCTTCATTGGTTGCCCATCCGGAAGCGGATTATGTTTAAAGCACTGACCTTGGCGTATAAAGCGCTATTTGGCACCGGAGCAAAGTACCTACAACGGAGACTGGCCTTCTACCGTCCAGCTAGATCTCTGCGGTCGGAATCCTTGTTCCTGGCCGTGGTCCCTCGAGTGAGGAAGGCTCGCACTGGGGGTCACTCTTTTAGTGTGAGGGCCCCTCAGCTGTGGAACTCCTTGCCTTTGGACCTACGGTCCTCTTCTACTCTCCTTCGGTTTAGGAAGAGCCTTAAGACGTGGCTTTTTAACCTCTAGGACATTTCTTTTCTATTGTTGGTTGTCTGTTTTATGATGCTATGTCGTATTGAGCTGCCCCGATAAAGCACCGGGACACTCCTCTGGAGTAGCCGTGCGCTATAGAAATAAAGTTTTAACATAACATAACAATACGTTTGCAGTCCATGTGTAGAGCATATTGGGCTTTTGGTCCATTTCTACGAAGAACAAAGGCCACATGGTTCATTTTCTAAGACTATACTAATATACATATACTAATATTGCCAGTGCTTAATTTAGAATAAATAAAAATGAAAAAGAATCCAGAGCTCTCGTCAGAAGGCGAGTCCAGCTTGCAACACACATTGCCCCTACCATACTGCCAATAATAGTAACATCAAAACTACAAACTATCACACTCCTAAAAGTGTGACAATTCAGACTATATGTTGTACCCTCCCAATCTGGGAATGGGGTTCCTAAAGTGCACACCTGGATGGGGATCTCCTTTGAATTCTTTTTCGGTAAATTAAATGAGGAATCTTCAATGGCAAGTTGTCTTTGTCTTTAACTTTTATAAATATTCATGATACATGAGTATTCATCCAATACATACCAAGACTACTATCCACACACTATTCATCATTTTACTTCGTCAATCCCAATGTTTTTCGGGCTATGCCCTTCTTCAGGGGGCACATTCATCTATGAAGTAGTACATAAACAAAGGTGGAATACTCAGACATCAAAACAGCATGTGCAAGCAAAACCTTAACCAACATCCATGACTAGGTGTTGCTCAACTCCAACAACTCCAAAAATGTGCCACTCGGTGTTAGAACGTGATGTACACAATAGTTACACAATAGTAACAGAATTAGTGAGATTACAAGGGTGAAGGTACTGCCCCATAGATCAGGACAGTGGTTGAACCATGAGAATGATTGGCGTCCAAGCCCCCTTGCAACGATAGTCAAAATGAATAGGGCATCCACCCATGAACGGACCGCGACACTAAGGTATTGAATTTAGACGAACAGGAATCCCGGTTGTGGTTTATAGGTTAAACAATCATAAAGTCAGAAAGAAACCATACCTCAATGCATTCACCTAATCCGTGAGCGGAAACGTATAGGAAAATCCCATGGCGTAGGCCGGTAATTTCAAAGTGTGGCAAAAATGCCTTGGTTGTAACAATGAATATGAATTAATGAGTGTCTACGTTTCGTGAGCTTAAAAGAGAAATAGCTGCGTAAACACTCTTACCGTAAGACTAATTCTTCACTCGCCTTCCAAATATCCGGCATCGTTTACCTGCTCAGAGGGCAGAGTGTCTTAAATGTAATAGAGTTTGGAACACGCTATACGGTGAGACATGTGATCAATCGCAAACAATGAAGGCGGGCTCCTTGCCATCAACGGAGTTCTTGTCATATTAGAAATTGTGCAAAATGTGAAAAGAAAAAGAAAACAAGTGAATCGGGAATAATAGATGGGGAATTTGGGTTCTATTGCTGAACACCCTCATTTTTCAATCTTCCCGCATCTTTAACTAGGTGCTGTGATGAAAGTCATCCATAACGTATATCCCTGAGACCCTGAATGTGTAGGGAAATGGACATAGAAAACAGTGTTGAAACAGTGGGACAGTGAAGCGTGAAAGCCTAAAAGAAAGTAAATTAGTATTACAAACTTCATACACAGATCGGACAGTGGACCACTGAGCGTAGGCACCAAATCCAAATATTAAACATCCAATTATATGTTTTTTTGACCCAGACTGGAATTTCTTCCGTGTGCAATAAATCACAAAAGTACCTTCTGTCCAAAAAGAACACTCCGATGCAAGATCGGTAAATCAAATAGAATAATATTGTGATTGCACCACTAACGTCCAATATAGTTAAATAGTCCACATTGAGTTCATCAAAAAGTTCAATATCCGTCTTTATTAGTAATTGACGTTCTTCTTTCTCCTGTTTTGCAACAGTGTAGACAGCCAAAGCGTTTCGTTCTCCACTGAGAACTTCTTCAGGGCATTTTAGATTTCCACGAGCAAACAGAGAGATTATTTACGACCATCATGTCCTAATATGGATGGATCTGTTCGCCCAATAGTTTACAAGTCAACTCATAGGTTGATTCGAATGCTGTAACTGTTATCAAATGTTATATTATTGTCTTCCATATGTGATGTGATAGTCACCGGGATTTCCTTATTTCATAATTTGGACAGCAACCTCACGCCATTA